>NC_090337.1:33966336-38966336 GCF_035084215.1 Heptranchias perlo | reverse complement strand
AGGCAGAGTGTGCAAGTGTTTTTTTGATCATTGTTGAGTGCTTTCCTTCCTTGGTTACTGAATGGTGGTAGATATTTGTTAAGTAAATGTACATGTGAAGTACATTTACCTGTATTTTGAGAGCGTATGTAGGGTATTTTCTACTAAAATTAGTGCATGTGTTAAAATGATGTTGTTGTAGCCAGACATGTGGCTAGTCAGAAATTTCTATTGGACAACACTAGTTTAGTTCATAGGTACTGCTACAACAGAGTACCTAACTGATATGCTATAAGAGCACAAAAAAGGATGTCAAGACCAAGACTTAGTCAACTTCCGGTAGTTTTATGGAATTAAAGTGTAGTGCACTTCACAGAAATATCTTCTCCTCTAATACTAAAGTGTCACAGTAAACATTTGGTATTGCTAAAGGTAAACCAGAGTAGTATGTTCAGAGTAATATAATTGTACTCAACAAAGGAAATTATTCACCCAATGTAAACACTGTTCTCAGAATTACTAGTTAACACAAATTGCTAGTTTGGTCAAAAAGCAATTTGACTTATTTTCCTCACAGGCTAAAAAGTCTTTTTGTGCTTGAACCTTCTTCATAACAGATGAATTAATGACCTTCATTACCTATCCTAATTCTCCTTTTATCAGAAAAAAATTAAAAATCAACAATACAAGTTGCCCCCTGGAGGGCCATGTGTAAAATTAAAGGATGGATATAAATACCAGAACCCTGCAACATAGCAATAAATGCAAGTTATGTTGTAGCTGTACTCAAAGCCTGATTATGGAGTGTAGGATAGGCTACAGTTAAGGAGCAATGTTTCAAGTCAACTCATGAATCAACTAATATACACAGGGAAAAAAAACTGATTGTAAGCAACTACCAGTATTAAGCAAATGTTAGGAGACAGAGCAAATGTTTCCTCTTCCCTTTTTAATCTTTGAAGTTATGGTGCTCGTCTTAAGAAGGCCACCAACTCAAAAAGGAGTAGAGAAGTGCTCAGAGGTTGGATCAGCATTCAGGGAAAGAAAGGGAAGGGTAAATAATTCTCTCCAAGGAATGAGGTCCTACTTCTTTGAGTGCTCTTGGTCCAATCTAAGACAATAGGATGCTGAGCTAGGAATTGGCACCACTGTGTGCTGGATGTATGGCCAGACTAAATTCTTCAGAGATCAGGCTGTGCCAAAGACTGCTGGATGGCATGAAACTTTTCTTGAAGGTCAGCAATCATGGCCAAATTTCTGAAATCTCCAGTAAAATATATTTTGTAACATTAAAACATACTTTTGACAGTTGGTTTTCTAAAGCCCAAGTTGGTCATGTGCTAGCCTTTGAATGTTGAATGGATTAATATTTAAGGTCTGTTCTACTAATGGAGTTTAGAATGCATCCCATATAGAGTAGTAAGCTGCAGCAAGTATTTAAAAAAGGTAATCAAGAAATATCCATATGTGCAAGATGTCTAACTTTAATTAATTTTTGTAAAGAAATATGTGTTATAATTTTATCAGCTGAGATTACAAGTTCTTTCTTGTGGAATGTCCATGAACTTTATACAAATAAGGCATGTTACGAAAATGTATTTTATTAGTGTCACGGCAATGTCTGTACAGCCGTATCTTCACACTGTAAAGCTTTTTGTGTATTTCCTGAAATAAAGATACTGATACATTACAATGAGCAATATTGCTTAAAGTGCTGATGTGATCATACCACAGGTAAAGGCTATGATCAACAAGGGCACATACTGTTTACCAGTAGCAAATTTCATTGAGCATATTCATGCCACATTGCATCATAATCCTTTCTACAAGACTACTTCTTTAACCACTGCAACCCCCGAAGTATTTTAGTTTCTGGAAATGAATAAATATAGGAGACATTCATAGTCTCAAAATATTGCTGATCAAACAGAAATGAATCCCAGTAACACATTGCCACACACAATTTAAAAAGCTATGCTTGCCTAGCTA
Organism: Heptranchias perlo; assembly: GCF_035084215.1. Lineage (NCBI taxonomy): Eukaryota > Metazoa > Chordata > Chondrichthyes > Hexanchiformes > Hexanchidae > Heptranchias > Heptranchias perlo. The sequence goes on along the minus strand of NC_090337.1, from coordinate 38,964,368 downwards.
AATCTTTACCATTTTGTTTGAAGGAAAAACTTGGAAAGTCACTTGTGTCTTCAGTATTTGAGAGTTGTTTTTCTCACTCAAAAGTAGAACTGATTGCACTGCTAAGTGTACTTTATCTTAGCAAATGCCATATTGCTGTTACAGGCTTCATCTATGTAAACATTTCTTTGGCACTGGACAACCATCTCCTGTCAGATATAGGTAGAATATATTCAAATTGATAAGATTTCAGGTGACTGCAGTACTATATAAATCAGCCTATAGTTTTTCTTTGCAGTCCATAATAACACTTGTGGTATGTGTGGTAGAAAGAGGCTTACTATAACTTAAATGAAAACATTACATAAGACAGTTTTTTTTGAATAATGGTTCTACCATAGTATTAATATTAATACACTTTATAATGTCCAAAACTAGGTGATTTGAGTCTTGTGTTCTATAATATATCAAAGGCCTTTCCTTCCATTTAGGATGGGCTATCTTCACTGGATCAATTAATTACATTAGGAGTTGATAGAAGCTTAGAGATCAAATGGCAACTTTGCTAATTTTGCATCATTACTATTTTAATATAGGTTATATAGTTTTTGTTCTTGAATTTAATGTGATCTATTGATTTTAGGAATACAGGTTATTAAGGTTCATAAATGTACAAACTTGATTTATCTGATCCTTGACAAGTAACAGTGATACGGTAGGAGGTAATCTAAAATTACTTAGATTAGATGCTGGATTTAGGACAGCATATAATTAGTAATTTTGAAATCATGATTTAAGGAAGGATAAACAATTTAACACTATGCATTTCCAACTACTAGTCATGAGATTAAATCAAAGAGTCTACATTATAATTTATTCCTAACTAGATTTTCTATTTTAGAACCATAGAACCATAGGAAAGATACAGCACAGTAGGGGGCCATTTGGCCCATCGTGTCCGTGCCAGCTTGAAGGACAACCAGGTGCCCATTCTAATCCCACCTTCCTGCACCCAGTCTGCAGCTTTCAGCACTTTAGATGCAGGTCCAGGTACTTTTTAAAAAGAGTTGAGGATCCCTGCCTCTACCACCAATTCGGGCAGCGAATTCCATACACCCACCAGCCTCTGGGTAAAAAAGTTTTTCCTCATGTCCCCTCTAATCCTTCCGCCAATCAGCTTAAATTTACGTCCTCTAGTTCTTGAACTCTCCGCTAGGGGAAACAGGTACTTCCTGTCTACTCTATCTAGGCCCCTCATAATTTTGTACACCTCAATTAAGTCTCCCCTCAGCCTCCTCTGCTCTAAGGTAAACAACCCCAGCCTATCCAATCTCTCCTTGTAGCTGCAATTTTCAAGCACTGGCAACATTCTTGTAAATCTTCTCTGCATTCTCTCCAGAGCAATTACGTCCTTCCTGTAATGTGGTGACCAGAACTGCGCACAATACTCCAGCTGTGGCCTTACCAGCATTTTATACAGTTCTATCATTACATCCCTGCTTTTGTATTCTATACCTCGGCTAATAAGGGAGACCATTCTGTATGCCTTCTTCACAACCTTATCTACCTATACTGCCACCTTCAAGGACCTGTGCACATGCACTCCAAGGTCTCCCACTTCCTCTACCCCTCTCAATATATTCCCGTTTACTGTTTACCCTCTCTAAGTGCATTAACTCACACTTCTCCGGGTTGAACTCCATTTGCCACTTTTCCACCCACTCCACCAACCCTTTGATATCTTCTTGGAGTCTACAGCTATCCTCTTCACTATCAATTACACGGCCAATTTTTGTGTCATCTGCAAATTTGCCAATCATGCCCCCTACATTCAAGTTCAAATCATTAATATATACCACAAACAGCAAGGGACCCAACACTGAGCCCTGTGGCACACCACTGGAAACGGATTTCCATTCGCAAAGACATCCATCGACTTGTGCCCTTTGTTTCCTGTTACTGAGCCAATTTTGGATCCAATTCGCCACATTTCCCTGTATCCCATGGGCTTTTACCTTTCTGACCAGTCTGCCATGTGGGACCTTGTCAAATGCCTTACTAAAATCCATGTAGACAACATCCACTGCACTACCCTCATCAATCCTCCTCGTCATTTTCTCAAAGAATTCAATCAGATTTATAAGGCATTTCTTTCCCTGAATATTAGCATTCTAGTAAAAAAATTATGTATTTTGTAAAAGACTACTTTAATCTGTGGTTTTACCAAAAAAAACTATTTATTTGTAAATGTGATAAATTTCATTTTTCTCTTTGCAGTGTACAGTGGAAGAACTATTACAACTTGGAATTGCCATACTATTAATTCTACATGTTTAAATTCTACCCGAGTTGCCAAAACCAATTGTGGAAGAATGTTTTAATTTTGACTACCTTTTAAACAATTGTATCTCAGTTTTGTACATTCAAGACATTCTTACATGGTTAAATGAATTGTTCAAGTATTAACATAGTGAAACCAGTAAATTCTGGAAATGTGCAGCAGGTCAATCAGCATCTGAAACCAAAAAATAGGTTAACTGTTTGGGTTTGACCCTTGATTCGAACTGGATAAAGAAAGAGAAAATGGAGTCAAGATAAATGGAGTAGTTTGGCTGAGCAGCCTCAAGCTGAAATAATGGGCAAATGGGCATGATTTTGACCCTGAGCCGGGAAGTGGGGGTGGGTCAAATTGTGGATGGGAAACCTGGAAGTATGGGTTTCCCGGACGTCCTTACGATTGTGACATAAGGACGTCTTTTATTTTTTTTGTCAGTTTGCCGACAGGCTGGTCTCAGTCGGACAGGAGATTAGCCAGGGAAAGGACGTGTTCAGGTAAGTATGGATTTGGGAGGGGGGGCGGTGGGAAGGAATGGGTTGGCACGGGGGAGTAGGGTGATGTCGGGATCGGGGGTCATCGCAGGGGTCCGCGATCGTTGGGGGGGAAATCGGGGATTGGGGTCGGGGGAGGGGGGGGTTGCTGCAGGTAGGCTTGTTGGGCCTGGGGGAAGCACTCCTGCTCCTACCGGCCCACAAGCTATGCCAGAAAGGCACCTACCCGTTAGTCTCAGGACTTCTCGCCTCCTTTCACGAAGTGTAAAAGAGAAGGCCCGGGAATCCCGGCCCCCCGGGTTGAAATCGGAAACTGTGGGAAAATGGAGGCCCAAAGCGTCCTTGAAAGGTTTTAAGGCCCGACCCGCCTCCTGGGAGAGGGTTGGTCGCCCGCCCCTAGTCCCGTCCCGGTGAAAACCGGAAATGAGCGGGTTGGAGGCGGGTCTCAAATGGTTACAATTTTGGATGCCCCCCACCCCACCCATTTTTCACTGTTAAAATTGTGCCTGATGAGTTGCCTTTGCAGTTCTGCTTGCAAAACTTGGAGAGAATGTAAGTTCGGACAATGTGGGTTTATGAGATTATGAGATGGGAGGCAGTGACAGTAAGCGATGATAGTTTGATATTTGATTCTGGGAGTTAAAATCAAGGGAAAGATAGGAAGAGCAGCCACAAAGTTGCATGTTGGCCGTAACTAAATAGCAGTTCTTATGGCACAGAAAGACAGCATCAATTTGAGGAGAATGGTAGGTTTGGAATGAAAGAGAACTGAGTGTGCAAAGGGAGACAGAGTAAGGGCAACACAGGAATCTGGTCAGCTAATGTAGCATCAGTCCTTAAAAGAACATTTTGAATGAAGGCAAGAGGCCACAGGAAGAGGTTCAAAAAGGAGCTGGAAGATGGGAGACAGGAAAAGAGATTTGAAATAATGAGGGTGAACCAACTGGCTAAAGATAAAAGCATAGTGACAAAAAAAAAATCCACATTGCAAAAAAATTGCAACCTGGGCAGTCAAAGCTATGGAAGTCTAAAGACTACAGGATTTCTTACTGAGGTTGGTCTATTGGGCTGCCTGGTGAAAATTATCAAGGCAAGTTGAACATTGCTGATGACTATCAACTAGGCTAAGCCAGGAAAGGTGGGTGAGCAAAGGATATTAAAGGCTAATGCTTTTAGTAAATACTTCATGAACCAAATTCCCATTCTCCAGCACTTTTCTCCTTTTAATGAGAAACAAAAATGAAAGGTGGCAATGATAATTATAAACTAAATAGCCCTTTAATATTAAAAAAAGAAAAAAAATATTGTTTCTAGTGTTTTACTGCAATCGTATTGGCCGTAGTTCCATATTATATTTTAATGAATAATCTGGACAGAAAACTAAAGGAACCAACATTATGCAGCCAAAGAAGATACCAGGAATGAGAAACTATAGTTAAGAGGCGAGATTTGAAATATTGGAGCTATTTTCATGGAACAGAGAATACTAATAGAGGTTTTTAAAATTATGAAGGGTTCTGATAGGGTGAATAAGGCAAGACTATTACCTCTGTTTAGGGAATTGGTGATGAGAAGTCATCAATTCAAAATTGTCACCAAGAGTAAGGAGAGGGGTTAAGATCATTTTCTTTATGCAGAAAGCCATTAGTACATAGAATGCTTTGCCACAAGGACTAGTTGAGGCAGGGCCCTTTGCATCTTTTAACAGAAAACTAGATAAATATTTGAAACGGAGGAAGATATAGGGCTATGGGGGAGAGAGGACATCAGTGGGATTAGTTTTGATTTGCTCTAGCAAAGGGCTGGTACAGATACAATGGGCTGAATGGCCTCCTTACGTGCTGTGATTTCAATAAGGTAGACAATTCTGCAAATAATCCATTGCATATATCAGGCACACACAACATACAAATTTGCCTAAACAGTATATTTTTGTTGTGTTTCCTCATTGTTCAGACTGCCTTTCAGACATCCCAAGTCATATCGGCAGTCTCAACATGAAGGTAAGCATCTCAATGTAACAATGTGAGTTTTGCAAAACATATTTTGCAGTTAAATCATCATGGTATAGGGCCATTGGCATTTTTAATTTCCACTTGTTTTATATTAAACACAGAAGTTTTGTTTAGAAGGTAGTGTTTACAACTTGTTTCGTTTGGATTCTGGAACACTGTATTGGAATGAATTGAACAAAGATTTAAGAGTGGGCATAAAAGTGGACAGTTAATATTATGGATGACCCTGTGGCAGAGCATATATTACAGGCAAGTCTAAGCTTGCTGAAAAGTGTTCGCTGGAAATGTAAAAATGGATTCCCGATTAGTCAGAAGTGCTGTGCTAAATTATAAATACAAACAGTAAATAAAATATATGACAGGCAGGCTACAGAAAGCCAATGGCAGAAAACATTTACTATCAAACTTAATGAGCATTTAGAAATACTTCTTTCCATCGAATAGCCGGCTGGTGTGTTATTCAACACGTTAAAACTTTATCAATGTATCATTGACTTAAATGCATCGTATGCGTACCTCAAGATTTCCTCTACTTATGCAGACTTAACAGTTGTGGTACACTTCATGAAACATTCTTATTACTCCACTTTCATAAAAGCACCCTATGTTCTTGTATAGTTTCACAATCCATTAATATGGGAAGTACTTGAGCATATACAATATATACACACACACACACAATTTAACAAACAAACTCCTGAATAATCGACAATTCTGAAATCAAATCATTTAAAAGTCAAACCAGAGTTGTCATGCTACTAATTTCAATGCTATAGTTTGTGGGACCCAAGAATGCCCCTTGGCATTCCTTGTGGATAAAACATTAAGGATTTAGTACTCAAGGCTGAAGCATTTTCTACTAGCAGGTTCTCTTATCCTTCTCCTTTCTCTAAGAACATACAAAACATTCTCTCTCTATTCACCATCTTTGCAGAAATGACATGAACTATTTAAAACAGTAGGTTGTAAAACTGTTGTGACAATGCTTTAAGTATGAAACTGACAGATGTTTTAACCTTACAGTTTGTGCCTGAATACCAGCAGCTTTTTTTCTGGATCACAGGGCTTTTTAGATTGGCAAGAAGGATAAGGCATTTAATAATGATTTGTGTGGATAGCAGATGCTGCAATGAAAAGTGAGACCCTGATGGAGGGACACTGTTGCAGGGAGTTGCTCTCTGGAGCAAAGTGCATTACATCTGAAAATCACAGGCAGGACAGTGGAAGGGACTCTGGGTTCAGACTCAGGCAGTGGCATAGACTCAGGGCCTGGCCTATTTTTCTTTTGGTAAGGGGGTGGTAAAGAGAATCTGGGCAAGAGGTGAGAATCATCAAAGAATATAGCCTTGTGCTAGCAACTCACCAGCGGGGCCTTGCCAGACAAGTAATCTATGTCTGATCAATTAAATCATTCAAATGAGACTTGGCTTCATAACATGTGCACACAAAACCAATTAGATCGTTAGATGAAGACGCAACTTCAAAAATTTAACATTTTTAGAAATACTGATATGAAACCAAATAAAACTGGTAAGGATGACAGTTGCAAGATGAAGGTAAATAACATTTTAAAAAATTATCTTTTTGACTAAAGTCTAAAACTATAACAGCAAGAATTTATAGAACAATTTTAGATTTAATCAAACTTTTGAAAACTATTTTTCTTTAAAACTGGTGCAATTGTGCAAAGTTGTTCAGCTAGTCCTCTTCATCATCAAGGAGTGGTGCCACCTCTGGAAGTGAACTGGGAGAGAAGTTGCTTCGTTTGCGATATCTGATAAACTGTGCAGTAATATGCAGAGGTTTATTAAAGATGCAATTGAGAAAATTGGTGACTAAGTAATCCACAAACTTATCTAAAAATTTGGGAAACAGATGATACGGAGATAAAAACAGAAAATGCTGGAAATACTCAGCAGGTCAGGCAGCATCTGTGGAGAGAGAAACAACAACAACTTACATTTATATAGCGCCTTTAACATAATAAAACGTCCCAAGGCGCTTCACAGGAGTGCTATCAAACAAGATTTGACACTGAGCCACATAAGGAGATATTAGGAGGGGTGACCAAAAGTTTGGTCAAAGAGGTAGGTTTTAAGGAGAGTTTTAAAGGAGGGGTGGAGAGTTGGAGAGGTTTAGGGAGGGAATTCCAGAGCTTGGGGCCTAGGCAGCTGAAGGCAGAGCCGCCAATGGAGGAGCGATTAAAATTTGGGATATGCAAGAAGCAAGAATTGGAGGAGCACAGAGATCTCGGAGGGTTGTAAGGCCGTTGGAGGCTACAGAGATAGGGAGGAGCGAGGCCATGGAGGGATATGAAAACAAGGATGAAAACTTTAAAATCAAAGCGTTCCCGGACCGGGAGCCAGTGTAGGTCAGCGAGCTCAGGCTGATGGGTGAACGGGACTCGGGCAGCCGAGTTTTGAATGAGCTCAAGTTTATGGAGGGTGGAAGATGGGAGGCCGGCCAGGAGCGCATTGGAATAGTCGAGTCTAGAGGTAACAAAGGCGCGGATGAGGGTTTCAACAGCAGATTAGTTGAGGCAGGGGCGGAGAAGGGCGATGTTACTGATGTGGAAGTAGCGGTCTTGGTGATGGAGCGGATAGGTGATCGTAAGCTCATCTCAGGGTGAAATAGGATGCCACGGTTGTGAACGGTCTAGTTCAGCCTCAGACAGTGGCCAGGCAGATGGATGGAGTCAGTGGCTAGGAAACGAAGTTTGTGGCGGATATCGAAGGCAACGGCTTCGGTCTTCCCAATATTTAGTTGGAGGAAATATTTGCTCATCCAGTACTGGATGTCGGTCAAGGAGTGTGACAAATCAGAGAGTAGAGGGGTCGGTGGACAGACCTATCATCATCGACCCGAAACATCAACTCCGTTTCTCTCTCCAAAGATGCTGCCTGACCTGCTGAGTATTTCCAGCATTTTCTGTTTTTATTTCAGATTTCCAGCATCCATAGTATTTTGCTTTTCTTTTAGATGATATGGAGATATGATCAAAACTATGCAAATATTTTCAAAAATACAAAAAGCATCGACTCCATGCAAAAGGATATAAGGCAAACATGTTTGTAGCAATTAACACATTGAACATAGTGGTAATGTGATGAAAATGAAACAGTGTTAGGAAACACTTAGTAAAAGAGTGTACTATTTTCATCATTGACTGCACTTTGTTTCCATATTTTCTCTCATTAAGCCAGCAGTGATAATAGACTTGTAAGCAAAATTGAAGCCCATGGAATTAAAGGGGCAGTCGCTGTGTGGCTATGTATTTGGCTGGGGGACAGAAAGCAGAGAGTAGTGATGAGCGGTTGTTTTTCAGACTGGAGGGAAGTGTGCAGTGGTGTCCCCCAGGGGTCAGCACTGGGACCACTGCTCTTTTTGATATATATTAATGACCTGGACTTCGGTATACAGGGCATATTTCAAAATTTGCAGATGACACGAAACTTGGAAATGTAGTAAACAGTGAGGAGGATAGTAACAGACTTCAGGAGGACATAGACAGACTGGTGAAATGGACAGACACATGGCAGATGAAATTTAACAACGAGAAGTGTGAAGTGATTCAATTTGGTAGACAGAATGAGGAGAGGCAATATAAAATAAATGCTACAATTTTAAAGTGGATGCAGGAAGAGAGAGACCTGGAGGAGTACGTACACAAGTCTTTGAAGGTGGCAGGACAAATTAAGAAGGCTGTTAAAAAGGCATATGGGACCCTTGGCATTATAACTGGAGGCATAGAGTACAAAAGCAAGAAAGTTATGCTAAACCTTTATAAAACACAGGTTAGGCCCCAGCTTGAGGACTGTAGCCAATTCTGAGCACCACAATATAGGAAGGATGTCAAGGCCTTAGAGAAGGTGCAGAAGAGATTTACTAGAATGGTACCAGGGATGAAAGACTTCAGTTATGCGGAGAGACTGAAGAAACCGGGGTTGTTCTCCTTAGAGCAGAGAAGGTAAAAGGGAGATTTGATAGAGATGTTCAAAATCATGAAGGATTTTAACAGAGTAAATAAGGAGAAACTGTTTCCAGTGCCAGAAGGGTCGGTAACCAGAGGACACAGATTTAAGATAATTGGCAAAAGAACCAGAGGCGACCTGAGGAAAAAAAAAAATTACTCAGTGAGTTGTTATGATCTGGAATGCACTGCCTGAAAGCGTGGTGGAAGCAGATTCAATAATAACTTTCAAAAGGGAATTGGATAAATACTTGAAGTGGAAAAATTTGCAGGGCTATGGGAAAAGAGCAGCGACATGGGGCTAATTGGGAAAACTCTTCCGAAGAGCCAGCACAGGCACAATGGGCCAAATGGCCTCCTTCTGTGCTGCATCATTCTAAGATTAATATTACATATCGACTACATAGAATACACATATAGCTAAGCAGTTCCAGCACAGTTATGACACTGGCATCTATCCAAGAATGTGGAAGATTGCCCAGGTATGTCCTATACACAAGAAACAGGATAAATCTAACCCGGCCAATTACTTCCTATCTGATTCCTCCCAATCAGCAGTAAAGTGATGAAAGGAGTTATCAGTAGTGCCATCAAGCAACATCTACTCACCTGTAACCTGCTCACTGATGCTCAGTTCAGGTCCCGCCAGAACTGCTCGACTCCAGACCTCCTCATGGTTTTGAGCAGAATGCCAGGAGAAGTGACAATAGCTGCCCTTGACATCAAGGGAGCATTTGACTGCGCATAGCATCAAGGAGCTTCAGCAAAACTGAGGTCAATGGAGGCCAAAGGAAAAGCCCTCCAGTGGCTGCAGTCATACCTGATACAAAGGAAGGTGATTTGTCATTGTTAGAGGCCTGTCGTCACATCCTCAGGACATTGCTGCAGGGATGACTTATGGAAGCATCCTTGGCCCAACCTTCTTTAGCTCTTTCATTAAGACCTTCCTGCTGTCATCAGGTCAGGAGTGGGGCTGTTCACTGACGAAGTCACAGTATCACCTTCCATTCACAACTCCTCAGATAATGAGGCAGCCCCTGCCAGCTTACAGCAGGATCTGGACAATATTCAGGCTTGCGCTGACAAGTGACGTGTGGTGCAATTTGTTACCCAAGTGCCAGGTAATGACCATCGTGAAAAAAAGTCCAGTTATCTCCCCTTGACCGTCAGCGGAACCGCCATCTCTGAATCCCCCAACATCAACATCTTGGAGGTTACCATTGACCAGTTGGACTGGCCATATCAACACTGTGGCTACAAAAACAGGGCAGAAGCTGGGTACTCTGTGATAAGTGTTCCATCCCCTGACTCCTCAAAGCCTCGCCACCACCTACAAAGCTCAAGTCAGAAGGGTGATGGAATACTCACCACTCGCTTGGATGCTTGCAGCTGCAACAACGCTCAAAGCTCAACACTATCCAGAACAATATCCACCCCTTAATTACTGCCACTCTGCGTCTGCATAATGCACTATCTACAGGATGCACTGTTTCAACTCACCAAGTTTACATCAACAGCATCTCCCTTTTCTGCAACCTGGACCACGGAGAAGGTCAAGACAGCAATATCATGGGAACACCATCACCTCAAAATTCCCCTAGAAGTTACAAACCATCCTGACTTGGACATATATCACCATTCCTTCATTGTTGCTGGGTCAATATCCTGGTATTTCCTACCCAACACCATTGTGAGAGCGCCTTCATCACAGGGACTGCAGCTGTTCATGGAAAATACCCATCACCACCTTTTCAGGGTAACTATGGATGGGCAAGAAATGCAGCTTTGCCAGTGTCACCCATATCCTAAGAATACATTTTTTTTAAATCAGTAAAATCCCCATTTAAATGTCTCTTCTTTATAAAAAAAAGCCAACAGGGAGTGATCTTTTGTGGATTTAGGTAACTTGTGGGGTCAATAGAGTGATACGTCCTGCCAAGAGTGATAATAACTAGGAAGAATCAGTGACATGTGTGCTAATATCAGCTGAAATCGACAAGAGAAAGAAGCCAATGAGTTTATATATTATGGACCTCAACCAACTAAGAATGTGAAAACAGAGGCTGGGAAGGTGATACTTTTGTACATAGCAGTAGCATGAGGCATATAGAGGACACAATATCTGAAATCTGCATCTCCTACCCAGCATTGTAGCACTTTTGTGGTTCTAACATTCTCCACCAATGCCATTTTAAACCTGCCACACCACTTCCTCTCTATTCTTTTCCATGCCCTTTATCTTAGTGCAAAGTGGTAATTTATTTCAGTTGCAGACTACACATGAAATTAAAAAGCTCTGGAAACTTCAAAAACTTTCAAGTCTCTTAACAACCTAAACATCTGGCAGTCGAAATTAAAAACATTTTGGAAAATTGATGTTCTCTCTCAATGACATGCTTACAATTAAAGAAAAGAAGTTGCTTGAATGCTGTAATAGTAACACTGAAAAGGATACAAAGAAATCCACCAACAGTACTCCAAAACTACCGATTAACCAGGCCAGATGATGGAGGACGTATTTTTTTGCAGATGCTTTATTTTCAGGCACTTTTACTACCACACTCAGTCCATATGTAGTATTGCCCAGCATTGCTAGTGCAAACAGCAAGTAGGATGTACCCTCTGTGGATTTCCTTTGGAACTGCAACAAACAGATTATAAAAACTAAACTTTTGTCTCATGCAACAACCTAGTGGTCTAGCCATTTACAAGTAATTAAGGATCCCTTTAAAAAAGAAATTAAAAAAAACTGATTGTGTAAATATCCAAAACCTCTAACAATCCAAATTTACATTCAGCAAATAAATGGGTTATAGTATAATAAGACCATTAGACCAAATGACCTTTGGCTGGCGACAGCAACATGGGTTTCAACAACTTCAGTGCAGTGCTCAGTCTATAAATGGAAATCTTTGTAATCCACAACATGTTAACCATATGGACAACGGAGTTGTTATCTTTGTGTTAAAGAATTCTAAGTTACAGGTGGAGCACTTGTGTTTCTCATGCGAGGAGGGGAAAAAAAAAAATCAATAAATACTCGCTGCATTCTCCAGCAACATCATCACCGTAAGTACAGAAAGCATTAAACAAAAAAGAACTGGAGAAAAAGTTTTTTTTCTGGCACTGATCTGAATTAATTTAAATTTTACAAAACAGAAAGCAGAGACCGTTCAATAAATTACGTACATTTTTGTATAGCTGAGGAAAGCGAGAGCCAAGGTAAAATATGCAGGACATATAGCCACAGATGTATCCCATGAATTCAACAGAGTCAAAAGTACCCTGAAAAACAGCAAACCAAAAACTCACACACAAATTCTGTGATTAATTAATGAATACAATAAAAATTAATGAATACAATAAAATCTCAGAACTCCAGAAAACAGACAATGTTTGTTCATGGTTAAGTTTTGAGTTTTCAGGAAATAAAAATACCAAAAACATTTAGGTGGCATGCAAGATTTTAACATGTTAAAGATTTGCTTCAGAGTTTTTATAATTTCAAGTAACAAGCAACTTACATCATGAGCACATTAAAAATAAATCAATCGAACTAAAATAAACCCAATGCTATCACAAACCGGTTGTCCTGAAGAACTCCTACTGTGGTGAGATATTCTCAATAAACGTAATATAGTCATCATTGTTATCACACATATTAGAACCCAGGTAATGCACAGCCACTTCAAGAGGGAATTTGCTGAAAAGCAAAAATATAACAGGATTTACTACAGTTGAAAATGAAGATCTCAATTACTTGTAGCAGCCAAGTAGATTTAAAATAAAGACATGTAGAAAAAAAATGAATGTGGCATTGTTACTCTTATTGTAGGAAAATTTATAAGCTACTCATATGGAATCTGGGAGCTGCAGTTTTTGATGGCCGTCCAAAAGGACTACAATTGCCATTGATCAATGCTAATGTAATGCTGTGCTGAGGTAGGAGCTGTGTCTTAAGGCCATCTTTAGATTTTTATGGCACTGCTATCAAGGGTGACCAGCCTAATGGCAGCAAAAATCTCGAGATTAAAATCCAATGACAGATAGTTACAAAAAGTAACATTGTATTTCATTAACAATTCTCTTTTGGTTTAGAGGGATTACGATTGTTTACAATGCATGATACCATGGGGCCAATTTTAACCATGAAAGTGGTGTCCGGTCACCTACTGCCATCTCTATGTTGGTGCTCCAGTCGCTGCCATTTTGGTATGGGCATTTAGATGTGCAGTCGGAACGCCCACCTGTGTCAGGAAGAATGCACCTCCTGGAACACAAAAATTACTCCAGTACACTGCTGGCTTGGAATGTATGTTGCCTCCGCATGCGAGCCGGCCAAATTCCCACCCTCCTCAACCAGCAAGTTGCATTGGAGCACTGGTTTGGCATGCGCAGCTCATTGGATCAAGATAAATGAGGCCCGGGCCTCAAAATGGCTCAGGCCTCAAGCTAGCAATAAAGGGCAGGCAGTGAGCGTGCTCCATCCACTGACCACCTTTTTTGCAGCAAAAATTAAAACAGACCCCCATGTGTCTCATTTATTGATCTGTTTCAACTTTGTATTGGGTCAAATATCCTGCAACACTAAAAATTATAATCCACCTCTTCTTTTCTTTGCAACCCTCTCTCCAAATAATAACAACTTTGACGTGGCCGCAAATCAGACGGTAGCAGATCGATCGCCTGTTACTCAGATCAGTGACCACCAGTCTTGCACCCCCGCCAAAGTTGAACTTAACCCTCAACAGAAACTTCTGAAAATTACATTTCTGGGCCAAATTCTAACATCACAATTTGTTTTAGTTTATTTAAAAGATACTGAATTCATAAACTGTTTGATGTCAGGTACAATGTATGATTACAGAAATACAAGAGTATCACAAATGCACAGAAAATTGTTGCCGTTGATGATTGATATGTTTGGGTTGTTGCAAAAGCTGGGTTAACCTTGAGTAATTGCAAAGTATCATTGATTATATTGCATAAATTATTCAGTCACACAGGTTGTTATGATGTACATGCTTGGGGGTACAACTTCTGCTCTGATATGAATAACCCGTTGCTGCGATGTATATATTGTTTCCATCGATAGTTTACTTGTATAATTGAATTTGTTTTAGCAGCTTCAGCCAATCAATTTTTGCAGCCAACAGTTTAACCCTGCAGTGAAGAAACCCCCTTTCAAAATCGCATTCTCCTGACAACCAATGTAGATTATTGAATAAGCAAGCCTTAATAGTGAGATATAACTAATGTAAGGAATGAATTAGCTTACTTCAGCAATATTGTATTTGTGCTTAGATGCCATTAAGTAGTTCGATTGGTCCGTGGTTCTATCAGCATAGAACATATTTGCATAATCTAATTTCAGACCTTCTTGGTCAGCAAAGTTTTAACACAAAACACATTGCATATATATTTGATGAACTTAACCTCTTCTGTAATCATTCCCAATTGCAAAATACTTAACTATGCTTCCGCCCAAAAAACCATCACATCCACAAATTTCCCATCCGTACTGCATCCAGGTTTTGAACCAGTCACCAAGATGCGCACATAATCATTACACTCTGATTTTTGAATCCCAGTGCGAATGTGCCTGGCCTCCATTTAACACATGGCATTCTATGGCACATCGGTACACATGATACTTAACTTGCAAAACATATGCCCCACCCATAATGCTGGAGAAAAAATAATTTTCTTAATCTTCCCTTAAACTTTTAACAATGTATTTAAGAGATTAAATGAAATATATAGACATTCATAGTCAATGTTTTCCAACTACATTCTAGTCAAAGCAGAAACACAGTAAAGTCATGATACACACACACAATTATTAGATCACAATATGTATCTCATACTTGAAGCTCTTGCCAGTACATCACTTCCACCACTGATTTTTTTATTTCTGAGCAATGAGGATGGATGGAGAGAAAGAGAAAGTAAGAGCTCTATACATCGAATTACAAAAATCTACAGCACAGAAATAGGCCATTCGGCCCAGCTGGTCTATGCCGGTGTTCATACTCATACAAGCCTCCTCCCATTCCAATTACATCTCCCTCCCCACCCATATCCCTCTATCCCCTTCTCCCTCCCCTTAAACGCACCAACGGTCTCTGCTACATTTGCTCCATGTAGCACAAGTTCCACAGTCTCACCACTTTTTGCGTAAAGAAATTCCTCCCACGTTCTTTATTGGATCTGTTGGTGGCGATCATATATTTATGCCTCCTTGTTCTGGACTCACTAACAAGTGGAAACACTTTACCACATCCACCCTATTGAACTCCTTTTAGTCTTCACTTTTCCAGAGAAAAGAGCCCCAACCTGCCCAATCAGAATGATACCAAGGATGAGGGACTTCAGTCATGTGGAGGGACATGGGATTAAAGGGACAGTGGCAGCGTGGATATAAAATTGGCTAGGGGACAGAAAGCAGAGTAGTGGTGAATGATTGTTTTTCAGACTGGAGGGAAGTATAGAGTGGTGTTCCCCAGGACCACTGCTCTTTTCGCTATATGTTAATTGTGGGGTTCAAAACCCCATTAACAAATGATATTTGAAGGAAAAGGTTAACTGTGCTCCTATTAAACAAAGAAATTTGAAAACCTACAAACACAGTAATGTAGTAAACTTTGTTCTCGCAAATCCTGTTTTCCCTCAGTGACGCTGATGGCATTGGAGAAGAATGAGTTTCAGGATTGAAGACATTGTACTGCGGATAGATATCTAGATTATTAAATAAATAAGCTAAATGGATAATATTGAGCTTGGAGGGTTGTCAAGCTTTTGGAAACACAAGCTTTTCAACACAGCAGGGGGTAATGTAAGAAAATACATCAAAAGGCTTCGGGTCGGGAAAGCAATGATAGGTGAGAAAAGGCATGGGCCTCTCATACCTATCTGGTAATCTGTTCAAAGAATTGGGATTTGTAAAACATCAAATAGTATTGCATCCAGCATATGATCAAATGGTATAAGGAATGGATTTGAAACCATTGAAGCAATCAAAATTGGAGACGTCAGGACCATTAAGAATGTCTGAGCCTAGAAATGAAAGGGGCTATCCCTATATGAAAGGCCATAAACAGAGATAATAAAGGGGCCTTTTATATTCCAGGGTTTGAGCACATATTCTTTTCTACATCAAAGGGTCTCATAGAATCATAGAAGTTTACAACATGGAAACAGGCCCTTCGGCCCAACATGTCTATGTCGCCCAGTTTATACCACTAAGCTAGTCCCAAATCCCTCTATACCCATCTTACCCATGTAACTGTCCAAATGCTTTTAAAAAGACAAAATTGTACCCGCCTCTACTACTGCCTCTGGCAGTTCGTTCCAGACACTCACCACCCTTTGAGTGAAAAAATTGCCCCTCTGGACCCTTTTGTATCTCTCCCCTCTCACCTTAAATCTATGCCCCCTCGTTATAGACTCCCCTACCTTTGGGAAAAGATTTTGACTATCTACCTTATCTATGCCCCTCATTATTTTATAGACTTCTATAAGATCACCCCTTAACCTCCTACTCTCCAGGGAAAAAAGTCTCAGTCTATCCAACCTCTCCCTATAAGTCAAACCATCAAGTCCCGGTAACATGATCAAAGCCTAAGCTGTCAATCACTGAAGTACGTTAATGATTGAGGCATAGCAACAGGGAACAATTAGACAAAAAGAATGATGTGTTACAAATCCCAGTTCTTTGAACACATTACAAGATAGGTATGGGAGGCCCATGCCTTTTCCCAATCCTACATCCTATTGGTAAAAACAATATAAGAGACTTTGAGAGAACAGCCTCTTCACCACACAGCAGTCACAGGGAATGCATACTGCAGTCGAACATCACGCAAGAAGTAGAGGACATCAAGACACAAGAAGCTGATCACTTCTGAGCTGCCTTGATGAGTAAAATCCTTGGTTTAAATGTTATATACAATTACATGATTTGCCTGTGTGAATGAATTGTTATGTCATTTCATAAAAACATTGCAAATTATTAAGTGTATAATGGGATTTTATATGGTTTGATTTTGCTTCATGAATGCTCGTATAAATTATATTAAATAATTACTTTTGATTAATGAAATTACCGCGAGTAAGGTTGACTTTCTTTGCTTGACTATTTGTCCAGTTCTAAGGATCACAGGAAATAAGGCATATCCTACATAATGACCTGGACTTGGGTATAGAGGGTATAATTTCCAAAGTTTGCAGATGACACAAAACTCGGAAATGTAGTAAACAATGTGAAGGATAGTAACAGACTTCAGGTGGAAATAGACAGATTGGTGAAATGGGCAGGCACTTGGCAGATGAAATTTAACGCAGAGAAGTGATGCATTTTGGTAGGAAGAATGAGGAGAGACAATATAAACTAAATGCTACAATTTTAAAAGAGGTGCAGAAGCAAAGAGATCTGGGAGTGCACACACACAAATCTTTGAAGGTGGCAGGACAAGTTAAGAAGGCTGTTAAAAAAGTATATGGGATCCTGGGATTATTAATAGAGGTATAGAGTATAAAAGCAAGGAAGTTATGCTAAACCTATATAAAACACTGGTTAGGCCTCAGCTGGAGTATTGTGTTCAATTCTCGACACCACACTTTAGGAAGGATGTTAAGGCCTTAGAGAGGGTGCAGAAGGGATTTACTAGAATAGTACCAGGGATGAAGGACTTCAGTTATGTTGAGAGATAGGAGAAGTTTAGAATAGAGAAGGTTAAGGGGAGATTTGATGGAGGTGTTCAAGATCATGAATGATTTTGATAGAGTAAATAAGGAGAAACTGTTTCCAGTAGCAGAAGGGTCGGTAACCAGAGGATACAGATTTAAGGTGATCTGCAAAAGAGCCAGAGGTGACATGAGGAAATATCTTTTTCGCAGCGAATTGTAATGATCTGGAATGTACTGCATGAAAGGGCGGTGGAAGCGGATTCAATAATAAGTTTAAAAAGGGAACTGAATAAATATTTTTGAAACGGAAAGAGCCGGGCAGTGGAATTAATTGGATAGTTCTTTCAAAGAGCCGGCACAGGCACGATGGACTGGATGGCCTCTTTCTGTGCTGTAAGATTCTATGCTCAATCCTTCCTGATAGTTGCATCCTCTCAATTTGGTAATATTTGGTAATCTTTTCTGTACTTTCTCCAGTACTTCAATATTCTTATTGTAGTATGGAGACCAGAACTGCACACAGTACTGTGTGTGTGGTCTAACCAAAGTTCTATATAAATTTAACAATACCTCCCTGCCTTTGTATAAGAATGAACCCCAGTACTGTTGGCACTCATTATGGCCTTATCAGCTTGTGTTGCTACTTTTGGCAATTTATGTATCTGTATTCCCAGATGTCTTTGCTCCTCTACCCCATTTAGTTAGAGATAAATCTGTAGAGGCAATTGAACAGTAGCTTTTTAGTAACAGTAATTGTGTCTAGCATGCTTGGTTTAAAAAAAAGTCTAATGGTGATCCCACTAAATCATAACTGCTCAAGTGTTACATTTTAGTTCAAAATTTCAAAAGGATCAAAGGTTATGATCTGAAATGCACTTCCGGAAAGGATGGTGGAAGCAGATTCAATAGTAATTTTCAAAAGGAAATTGGATATATAAATTGAAAATGAAACATTTGCAGGGCTATGGGGAAAGAGTGGCGGAGTGGGACTAATTGGATAGCTCTTTCAAAGAGCTGCCACAGGAACGATTGGCTAAATAGTCTCGTTCTGTGCTGTAAAATTCTATGATTCTATGTAGGATGAGCACTAGGCCAATTAGTAAGTAGATCCTCACCATACATGGTCACCAAGGGGAAGCACCTGGGGGAATAAACAGTAGAGCAACATAAGCAGCATCTATTTCCCATTAAAATGTTGTGGACATTTGCATTTGAGCCTGATGTTGGGAGTTCCTTTGTGCCATAAGACGTTTCTTCAGCATATGACTGGATGTGCATTCACGGTAGGTGAGGTATAGTATGGGCTCATGACATTATGTAGGCTTCATGTGACAGCTCATGGGGAACATTATATAGGAATACTTGTATTGGGGGGGGTGGTGGGGGGTGGGTTCCACTTTTTAAGGGAATTCATTCTTCTTTAACAGTTGTCAGTTTTGACGGCCATGCTGCTGCTCAAGTGCAGCTGACAATTTCTGCAGCTTAGTGAATATGGATCTTCAACAATGCCTTGATGAGCCTCCTCTCACCCCTGCTGTATGATAATTCATCCATGGACAGCAAAACTCTGCATAATGCAGATGACTGTAATTATGGACAACTTCTTGGGGAATACAGCAGCATCCCCTATATCAATCGAGACATGAGAATTTTTGTTTGCACAGTCCAATTACATCCTCTATTTGGCTTCTTGTACAAGCAATTGCCTCATTACATTTGCTTTCCACTGGAGTTTGAGGATTTCACACTGGTGTCATTAGCTAGGGCTGCAATAACAGCTGGACCAATGACCCTGGTCATCCAGGATCCATCAACCTGGGGCAAAATAGCCCTGAAATAAGACGGACTGTCATCTGGCATAGGATGAATGCATTGTGACAGCTTCCAGGGTATCTGGCACCAAGCTGCATGATATAGTCCTGATACAACCTGCATTTTGATAGTTTGGAATCACGTCCTGTTCATATATGCTATGGCATTGCTGAAAGTAGGCCAGGTGGCCACATGGGTTCCAGTAATGAGGCCTTGCATATTTAGGAATCTTGCCACTCCAAAAAAGTAAAAAGCTCTCTTCCTGATGTTCAACATCTTTAGGAAAAGTTATGAAGTCACTGGCCCTGATAAACAAATCCTCATTCACCTGTTGGATGCAGCAGTGCATTGCACACTGGCTGATCCGGCATAGGTCACCCATGGCAACCTGAAAGGAACCAGTGGCATAAATGTTCAAGGCCAGTCATCGGCAGAGCCATTCCAGTCACAGAGGATTTGGAGGTCCTGCTGCAGGAGATGGCAAAGCATTAGCACCGAAGACACAGCTCCACTGACATGTCCAGGAAACTGTGTCATGGTCTATATGCAAGGCTCAAGTAGATACAGGTCTTCTATTCCCTCGTCTGCTGCAAGAGCACCTGCCTCTGTTCCTCATCAGCCTCCACCTCTCTAAGGGGAAGAAGAAATGCCCAGAGGACGAGTTTGCTGTATATGGCACAGTATCTTGAATCATAAAGGTAAATTCAAAAACAAAAGAAAACAAATTAAAGATTCCATTCAAACAAAAATACAATAGTGTAATGCAAAGAAACCAAAAAAAGGTTTCCTAAAATCCCTGCAAAAGATTAGACTGGACAACTTTAAAATTACATCTGGTGGCTGTGCACTTGCATGAGTTTAACAGGTACAGAGTGATAATGGGCTGGAATTTGCTGATAAAATAACAGGGTATGAACAATGCATGCTGTTATTAATTTGCAAATCAGTCAGCAAGTTCAGGGGATTACAAGAGACGAATCTCAGTGTCAAATTTTGTTTGATGACGTACCCGTGAATGGGATGTTTTACATCATTAAAGGTACTATATAAATGCAAGCTGTTGTTGTTGTTATTTATTTAGGGCTTTTACAGCAATCCAATCAGTCAATGTACTTAGGTTTAATCAATGTACCAGTAGCAAAAGAGCAGTGTGTTACTCCACTGAGCCCTCAAAATCCATTTTTTCCAAAAAAAATTGCTGCTTCAGAGGTTTTGTACAAATATTAATCTGAAAAGTCAATTTAAGCAAAGTTTGAAAATACATTTTGTAAGCTAAAGATCCTATTTTTCTAAATTGTGTAAAAATTGACTTGTATTGTATAAACAAGTGGAAGAAGTAGATTTAAATTTGGCCAAGCATTTGATCTAATCAAATTGGCTACATATATCTAGCATCTTTACTGGAATTACCAAGAATATTTAAAAAGATACAACAAATAATGATTTAGTAACTCAAACAACATGAATCCAAATAGCAACACTTACACCAAATAAAATACTGCTTACATCTGCCTTTCCTATTCTTCATCTTATAATAGACAAATTGTGAGATCATCATGCTGTCAAGGGTAATGTAAAAATTAGCCGTAACAGTCTAGAAAAAAAACAAAATATTATTAGTTTCACTATCACAAATTCCCACTAGAAGGTTTCTGATACAAATAAGTTACAGAACATGAAATTAGGATGTACATTAACACTAAATGTTACCCAGGTAATAAAAATAATCATTACTGCAGCAAGATAAGCTTGTGGTTTTATCTAGCCACAACTTCTGGATTATATGGTACATAATTATAGTAAGAACAATATTTTATGCAAATTTCATCACTCTTTGTAGGTATCAAGAACTACTGTATTTCAAGGATCTAAGTTTTGAAGTAATCTATTTTTACTATAATCTGCATTCTTTTTTTACTACTGGACCTCAACTGAATAAACTTGATGTGGAGATGTCGGTGATGGACTGGGGTTGACAGATGTAAAGAATCTTACAACACCAGGTTATAGTCCAACCATTTTATTTGAAAATCACAAGCTTTCGGAGGCTTTCTCCTTCGTCAAATAAAATTGTTGGACTATAACCTGGTGTTGTAAGATTCTTTACATCTGAATAAACTTGAGTCACAGCAACAAAAATGTTTAATTAATTGCTCAGTACCTGCTAACATATAGCCATATGACATAGCTGTTAACAGCTCATCCGTCGCAATGGTCAGATAAGATGCTCTACCATTGCTAGTGAGCAGTGACCAAACAAACAATTACTAAGAATAAATCCCAGGATTCTTTTGGCAGAAAGAAAATTGGTCAATTACTACATCTATGAAAACTGGCCTGAAAATTTTGCCAGTGACAAAATGGTTACAACCAGCGAAGTTTGAAAATACACAATGAAATCTGATATTTTTTTTTAAAAAGGATAAGTATTTAATCAATTGACAAAAATGATTTTACTTCAAATTTTTGGCTCGATCTAGTTTGCTGAAAGTTATGGAGGTAACTTGCCCATCAGCTTAATTTAGTGTGTTTAAAAATATTTGAACAATATCAGAATATTGAGCTGCGAAGTCATTTTTTTTTCAAAAAATGAAATACTTTAGCGAGGAATAAGTAGGATAATTTGTACTATAGGAAATGTAATAAACTTTTACTTAATGGGACTGATCACACCAAATTCCAATTGGATATGATATTTAAGATGGTGTAGTTACAGAAACTGGAATGAGCTCTCTCTTCCAATAGGTATTGAAGGTTTACCATCTGAGGGCACTTGCTGTTCAGAATTGTTGCAGAAAGAACTTTTGTCTTTGCAGATCACTGACAACAGCAAATTTAGTAACATATTCTAACTTTATATATAGATATAGAGTTAAATATTCATAGTAGTGCCTTGCCTCATTTGTAAATGAATCATGGAATTAGTGAAGTCAATGACAGCTAGGTGTAAGAGACAAAGTGAGATCCCATGATATAATGATGGATATTTCGTAATCTCAGTTAAACACAAAAATCATCATTTAATCTCCAGACCTATTTCATTAACAAAGCAAATAATGTGTAACAGCGAAGCACACAATGTGAGCATCCCGTTTGCCAAATCTTTAGAATTAGCCTCTCACACTTGTAGGGTAAACAGGGAAATTCTTCAGTACATGACCTGAATCTGGGCCAGACATTTACACCTTAGCTGGCAAGCTACGATTTTTAAAAAAAATACTGACTCTGCTGGCTTCAGCTTAAATCTCAATTGTCTAGTTCCAAACAGAATATTACAGTCAGCGTACAAATTAAAAAGTGTGCATTTCATTATTTTTCAAACTGTATCAACTAAGCAGTGAAAATAGGTCACTGTGATCTGAAATATGATCCTTAGCAATTCCACTGAATACCTGGCCCTAAGGTACCAGTCTAACAGCGAATTACCCATATATTATGATCAAAGTAAATTATCCATTTTCAGTTGCATTTTTTATTATGTCTTCAATGTAATAACTTTCTTAGTTGTTAAGAGTCCACTGTACTTCCCATTGATGACATGCATTCTTTCAATGCTGGACTAAAACTAATTATTTAATATGAAAAAGTTGAAATTTGTATGAGGCACAGAAAGGTTTCAAACAAATTCAAATGTTTGTGTGATGGACACCTAACTTGTTAATACTCTATTTTCAAACTCAAAAATGGTTCAGAAATGATACTGAAAGAAAGTTAGTACTTTTTTCCCATTTGAATTAAATGCTAATACAATTTTGTTACAGGAATTACATAATTTAAAAAAAATCCACAGCTAGGACTCATTGCACCTGCAACTACTAGCAAGCTACAACTTGAGGAAAGTGCTCTTTGGGCTAATGTCATTTAATAATGAACAAGCAGGGGAAGAGTTCTGCCGAGTAAGGAATTATGAGTTGTACTAATCAATTTAAACAGCTCAGAAATCTTCAGCGATGTAACTATGTTCTAACAGTTTAAAATATCATTCATAACCATAAAGCCTGTCTGAAGTAAAATCAGACAAATAATGCCTCCAAGAACATTACAACACAGCAAGAAATTTCATTGCAGCAGTGTAAATCATCAATGTGCTACTTTTTCCATTATAGTTATTCATAAAGAAGTTCTAATAATTAAAATGTGTTTGTAAACAGTATTGCAAGGTTATCTATAATACTGCATTAAGTACAATAAATGTAAAAATCACCTTATAATCTCTGTTTCAGAATACAATATTATATTGTGATTACTCTGTATTAAAAAATGGTTAGCACAGGGATGCAGCATTTTGTAGTACCCATGAGCAATAGCATGGAGATTTGATTCCCTCTCTCTACTAAGTACCAAATCTTCTCTGCTGTGGAGGCAAGGTGCCTCCCCCAGAGAGGGTAAAAGAAACAAACACAAGACAAAAGTGTCTTCACTGGGCTGCTCTTAGCAGTGGCTAAAAAGTGGCTTTGGTGCCAAGACCAGGTTGTCTTCCTGCTCATCAGCAAGAGATGTACAGCCCTGTGAGAACAGAAAGGACAGGGAGAAAGGGAAAATTCAGATTGTAGTATGCCCATAAGAACATAAGAAAATTTAAAAACATTCTTATGAAGTTAAACATCCTACTTAGTCTATTCTTGCTGATTTTTGAATCCTGTCATTTAAGCAATAATGGTGGAAGATCTCATCTGGGTACATATTTGGAAAAGTTATTGAGATAAATTAGTGTTCAGTTGCACTGACAAAATTACTGAAGCACCCTGGAGTAATCATTTAACTCTGGCAGATTGAATCAATTCCATCACGTGGTTGGGCTCATTAACATTTTCTAGTCTATTTTGCTGAATGCTCACAATTTAAACAAAACAGAAAAACTGAAAGGCTGCAATCATAATAAAGTGCACTAATAGGCTATTGGCATTTTTAAAATTTGTAATAGGATATGTAAAATCTATGCTGAATGTTTCATCACTCTGTAGTAAATAGGACATCAAAATGTTTGCTTTACCTGAATAACCAGCTGATTGGTCAAGTAGCAACCAATAAAATTGGTGATGTCACCGCACACCCAACAAAGCAGAAACCCCACCGACAGTGCCTGGTCAACCTTCCCATTCTTATAAGCCACATACATTTGACTAAAAAAAAATTCAAACTGGATTAATACAATTTTAATTTTGCGACTTTAAAAAAATTATACTACCTCTTCCCTTATTCAATTATTAACAGTACCCATAGACAGACTCAGAGATGCTTCTTTTTTTAAAAAAAATCTTGTGCAATGTCTTTTCAAAAGACCATTTGTCCAAATTTCATAATACATTAATTATTTCAGTAGTAAGTTTACTCAAACTTTGTATAAGTAATCTCAATTTGTAAATCACTCTAGATTTTATCATTTCTGACCAGCTTTTAATCTGTAATCAATACTGGTAATAATGCAAAGACTGGCACAAGTAGATGAATAATGTAGTTTTATAATTTTTATCCCAATAAACCGGTGAATGGAGGGTTGAAGAAGTGACCAAGAGTGGTGCAATGGGTTCTGCACATATCCATACTAAGTTCATGTATGTAGCAATTTTAGGCAATACTTCATTTAAATCAGTATTTAATTTTCCTCCTCTAATTTTCTTGACCTCATCGTTCCTGAAAATGGGGACTCTTGCTTAGGGGTACAGTACCATAGGTGGCAACAGCTCTTGTGTGGAAATCTTCACATGAGTAACTCAATAAGTATCTGTGGGGTTTCTTTTTAACATGGGAGCCATCCATGCCAAGCTCAATCCAGTCTTCACCAGAGGTCCACACATTTGCATTTCCAGTAGGGTTTGCTGGAAGGCAATCAGGAGTGGGAACCTGACTGCCCAGTTAGAACACAAAGGCCAACAGTGCAGCCATCATCATCCTTGCTAAAAGTCAACAAATTTTGCACACACAAGGAATTGATTCAGAGCTCTTGGGTATAGCTCAAAGCTGCATCATGCAGTACATTTGCCTATTGCGTGATCCATTGGGGTGAGGGTTGTAATCTGTGTTTCAGTTTTCTCCTAATTAAAACTTTTGGACAAATAGATGGACCAACATTTCCTTGGTAGAAACATTCACCCTAGAAAAGTATTCCACTGAACCTTGGAAACAACAACATGAATGAAGGGATTAACCCTCCCTCATCATATCTTTCATCCATTCATGTGACAAGATAATGTCCCACTGAGAAGCTTCTATCAGGGGATGTAATGAAAGCATGGAAGCAGTTAAAAGACGCACTTTCATTTTGAGCTCAAACTGTTCAACCTGTTTTATTCCACTAAATCTAAATGAATAAACCCTATTTCCTCAAAGGAAGGTCTACCTCCCTTGAAAGTTAAACCATCTGAATGCAAGAAACAACACAACAAACCACTTTTGATGCCCCATTAGAGATTGCTTTTAAACTTTGGGGTTTCATGAAATATTCCAGCTTAGTCTCTACCTGTCTCCCAACAGGATACTTCCTTGAGAAAGAAATTTAGTTATTTTATCTTCACTTCTAAAGGAGGAACCTGAAATTCTCAGGTTGCCATATCTGTTAAATGGAATTTCCCAGGGTGCTGTTTGTACCCCTATTTTAGGACATCAATGGTATTTTTTAGTAATAATTTACCAGTCATCTTATATTGTCCACACCACCAAAAGAACTGTTCCTGATTGCACCAGGGACAGTCATAACTGCCACACTGATTTATCTGATCATACTGATTTGGTTGTGAACAGATTTGACCCAATATATAGCTGTTACTTCATTGCAATATCAATTTCCTGAAAGTCCCTCCCTAATGCCATTGCGGGAGCACCATCACAAGGACTGCAGCAGTTCAAGAAGGCAGCCCACCAGCACTTCTCAGGGCAACATATGTGGCCCTGCCAGCAATGCCCACGTGCCAATAACAAATATTTAAAAAAATCTTAAAAGTGCTTTTATCAGAATTCTTTAACTCAGGTGAAATGCCATATATGGCCACTAAGTAACATTAAGTTCCGGCTCATTGTTCTAACATGTAGCTAAATAGATGAATCACCTGAACTGAAGCAGCCGTCAGCAGTTATATTTATTCTCACTCTGCGCAGCTTCTGGAAGCAAAGCTTGAATCAAAATATGACTTTAAATACATAAGGACTGCCTGACTTCATGCAGACTCTTACTCCTCCAGGACAAAGCAAACCTGCTTCAGAAGGCAAGAGACTTCCTAGTGGGGCACACACTGGCAATAGTGTCAGATTTGTTCACAATCAAATCAAGAGAGTCAGATTAAATCAGGTAAATCAGAGTAACAGTTATGCCAGTGCCTGATGTGATCAGGAACAGTTCTTCTGGTGAAGTGGACAACATAAGATGACTGCTAAACTATTACTGAAAAATATGATCCATGTCCTAGACAGCCATTAAAGTTAATGGCTCCGACGCTTGTGATGGAAAACTCATAAATCAGCTGAAGAAACAATCAGTATAAACAGAGGCGAGTCATCTCCCTTCAAAGCTGGCACTTACACCATAAACTGGGTTTGTATATTTATCACTTCCCCTGCACAAAATGACAGAAGAATAATGTTCAAATTATTGCCAATAGAAACTTAAGTTTTAAATTTGTTGCACCACTTGGCACAGCTATAAATTCATACAAAAAGATTTTTTATGAACTGTGATGGGACTGATCCTACCATCACAAATTTGACCCAATGGCTGATGAGATACAATCTTCATCCAATGAATGTATTGGACATTTACCCTAATTATTGAGCTTTTCTAATTATTTTTTAATCAGAGTATCAATGCTTTGTCTAGAATTGCCAATGAACTGTATTTAGATTCTATTTGGAACACTACTGAGGAATCCATGATGAGTGGAATGAAGAGAGCTTTCTCTGTTGTTGAGATCCTGTGGACCAACTACAGAACAATGAGTTTGAGTAGTTATACAAGTAAAGGATGTTGTGTAAGCTCAGAAAACCCAATACTTTCTCCCTTGCCTTCCTACAACAGTGACTACACTTCAAAAGCATGTAATTGGCTGTAAAGCGCTTTGGGATGTCCAGAAGCTGTGAATAGCACTATATAAATGAAAGTACTTTCTTTCAGAATTGACAAAGAATGTGACTGGTCCGGCACTGCTGTCTGGACAGTTCTTTTACAACACCACAGAGCCACTCATGATTTTCTAACTGATCTGGAGCTATGCTTCTTCACTGAGCTTGTCTCAAGGTTGCATTGCACTGAGAAGTAAGGTGAACGACATGGATCGGAGATTTCTTTCAGAAAATGTAATGCCCTTGACAGGCCTTATGAGTGAACTTATCAAGACTGTAAACTCTGGAAACTATGGTACTCATTTCTGTCAATCACTGGAAAGGATCCACAACAGGATGGCCTGAAACCAGATGCCAACATCAACCAAAGTTGAGGACGAATCATCTGGAATAAGATACCGGACCTTGACTAAAGTGGAACACGAGAACAATAAAACATGTTCCAAGACAGGCCCGAGACCAGAAGGAGCGGGAGCTGAGCGAGAGCGGAGTGGGGAAGTAAAGTGCGGCGGCAGCTGAGGCCAGAGACTACAAGGAGCAGGAGCTGAGTGAGAGCGGAGCGGGGATATAATTTAAACAGATAAATTCATTTAAAAAAAAACTAAAAATAAACCAAGTGAATTAATTACATATAAACTTTGATTAATTAAATAAATAAAACAAGGTTAGGTAGAGATGGCAGTGCAGGTGGTGTACCGTAACTGCAGCATGTGGGAGTTTGTGGAGAGCAGCGTGATCCCAGGCAACCACATCGGCAGAAAGTGTCTGCAACTTGAGAACCTTCAGCTCAGAGTTGTTGAGCTGGAGTTCGAGGTGCAGACATTGCGATGCATCAGGGAGGGGGAAAGAGTTATCTGGACACTTTGATCCAGGAGGCAGTCACGCCCCTTAGGTTAGGTAGTGGTTTACATTTGGTCAATGGTTAGGGACAAAAGGATGTGACTGCGAGTCAGGCAGGTAAGTGGACCCCAGATGCAGTGCTGAAGGAGCCTCAGCCTTTGCTCTTGTCCAACAGATATGAGGTACTTCCATCTGAGCAGATAGAGAATAAAGACTGCGTGGAGGATGGGCAAATTGACCACGCCACCATGGTACAGGAGGTCATTCAAATGGGGGGAGCCAAAAAGGAACATGGTGGTGGTAGAGGATAGTAAAGTCAGGGGGATGGATACTGTTCTCTGCAGCTGCAACTAGGAGTCCCAAAGGCTGTATTGGGTTGCAAGGGTAAAGGACATCTCCTCATGGCTGGAGAAGAACTTGGAGCAGGAGGGGGAGGATCCAGTTGTCGTGGTCCATGTAGGAACCAACGACATAGGCAGAACTAGGAATGAGGTTCTGCTGAGGGAGCTTGAGGAGCTAGGGTCCAAATTAAAAAGTAGAACCTCAAAAGGTAATAATCTATGGATTACAACCTGAGCCACACGAATACAGGTTAGAGGGTTAAATGCGTAACTGAAAGAATGGTGTGGAAGACAAGGGTTTCAATTCACGGGGCACTGGCACCGGTACTGGTTGGGATGGGCTTCACTTTAACCAGGCTGGGACCAGTTTCCTGGTGAATCGAATAACTAGGGCTTTAAACTAATAAAGGTGGGGGGGGGGGGGGGGGGGGTAAACAGGTAAGGGTAAATTTATAAGTCTAAAGAGAAAAGTCAAGGCTGTGGAGCAGAGTAGCGATTTAGGTAAAAACAAGCAGAGTCTGCGACAGAGAGTTTAACAAAGGTAATAGCGCATTAGTGTCTAAGGTCACATCTGGGAAAAAAGTAAAAACTTAAAATTAAAGTCGCTATATCTGAACACGCAAAACATTCGTAACAAGATAGATGAATTAATGGCACAGAGAAAGATAAATGGGTTTAATCTAGTAGCCATTACTAAAAGGTGGTTGCAAGGTGACGAAGGGGTTGGGAACTAAATATTCTAGGGTTCTTGATTTTTTTTTTAGAAAAGACAGGCAAATGGAAAAGGACAGCGGGGAGGGGTAGCCCTGATAATAAAGGATTAGATAAAGACAGTAATGAGAAAGGATCATAGCTCAGAAAGTCAGGATGTAGACTCAGTACACGTGGAGCTAAGAAATAATAAGGGGCAGAAAACACTGGTGGGAGTAGTTTATAGGCCCCCTAACAGTAGTTATAGTTTTGGACAGAGTATAAATCAGGAAATGAGAGGAGCATGTAACAAGGGTAATGCAATAATCGTGGGGGACTTTATTCTTCATATAGACTGGGCAAACCAAATTGGCAAAAGTAGTTTGAAGGACGAGTGCATGGAATGCCTTTGAGACAGTTTTCTAGAACAATATGTCGGGGAACCAAGTAGGGAACAGGCTATTTTAGATATAGTATTGTGTAATGAGACAGGGTTAATTAGTAACCTTATAGTAAAGGATCCTCTAGGGGAAAGTAATCATAATACGATAACATTTCATATTGAGTTTGAGAGTGATGTAGTTAAGTCTGAAAATAGGGTCTTAAATTTGAACAAAGCCAATTACATAGGCATCAGAGGTGAGCTGGAGGGTCTAGAACTAGGAGCAGATGTAGGCCATACGGCTCCTTGAGCCTGCTCCGCCATTCAATAAGATCATGGCTGATCTTCAACATCAGCACCACTTTCCCCCTTATCCCTTGATTCCCCTAGACCCCCAAAATCTATCTATCTTAGCCTTGAATATATTCAGTGATTCAGCATCCACAGCCCTCTCCAGTAAAGCATTCCAAAGATTCACAACTCTCAGAGTGAAGAAATTCCTCCTCATCTCAGTCCTAAATGGCCGACCCCTTATCCTGAGACTATGCCACTAGTTCTAGACTCGCCAGCCAAGGAAAGCAACCACTCAGCCTTGACCCTGTCAAGCCCCCTCAGAATCTTATATGTTTCAATGAGATCACCTCTCATTCTTCTAAACTCCAGAGAGTATAGGCCCATTCTGCTTAACCGCTCCTCATAAGACAACCCTCTCATCCCAGGAATCAATCTAGTGAACCTTCATTGCACCGCCTCAAAGGCAAGTATATCCTTCCTTAGATTAGAAGACCAAAACTGTATGCAGTACTCCTGATGTGGTCTCACCAAAGCCCTGTGCAATTGTACCGAGACTTCCTTACTCTTGTACTCTAACCCCCTTGCAATAAAGGCCAACATGCCAATTGCCTTCCTAATTGCTTGCTGTGCTTGCTTGCTAACTTTCTGCATTCCTTGTACGAGGACACCCAAGTCTTTCTGAACACCAACATTTAATAGTTTCTCACCATTTAAAAAATATTCTGCTTTTCTATTCTTCCTACCAAAGTGAATAACCTCACATTTCCCCACATTGTACTCCATCTGCCACCTTCTTGCCCACTCTCTTAATCTGTCCATATCACTTTGCAGACTCTTTATGTCCTCCTCACAACTTACTTTCCTACCTACCTTTGTATTGTTAGCAAACTTGAATACATTACACTTGATCCCTTCATCTACGTCATTAATATAGATTGTAAATAACTGAGGCCCCAGCACTGATCCTAGCAATACCCCACTAGTTACAGCCTGCCAACCTGAAAACGACCCGTTTATCCCCATTCTCCGTTTTCTGACGGTTAACCAATCCTCTATCTATGCTAATATATTACCCCCAACCCTATGAGCCCTTATCTTGTGCAGCAACCGTTTATGTGGCGTCTTATCGAATGCCTTTTGGAAATCCAAATATACTACATCTACCCTGCTAGTTACATACTCAAAGAACTCTAATGAATTTGTTAAACACGATTTCCCTTTCATAAAACCATGTTGACTCTGCCTAATCATATTATGGATTTTCTAAGTGCCCTGATACTACTTCCTTAATAATGGATTCCAGCATTTTCCTGACGACTGATGTCAGATTAACTGGCCTGTAGTTCCCAGTTTTCTCTCTCCCTCCTTTCTTGAAAGCGGTGTTACATTTGCTGCCTTCCAATCCACTGGGACTGTTCCAGAATCAAGGGAATTTTGGAAGATCACAACCAATGCATCCACTATCTCTGCAGCCACCTCTTTTAGAACTCTAGGATGTAGGCCATCAGGTCCAGGGGATTTGTCAGCTTTTAGTCCCATTAGCGGCTTTAGTACTTTTTCATCTACTGATATTAATTGTTTTAAGTTCTGTAAGACTATACCGTCAAGCTATCCTTATGTGAACACATTTCTCTCTTTAGTACTAATTAAGCAAGTATATAGTAATTAACCACACAACTTAGAATCGGTCAAGCTTTTTTTGTCCTGACCCAACCAATCACAAGATAAAAAGGGTGCTGTCAGAGCTATCACATTTTAGTACAACCAAGATGATTATCTCAAAATTATCAAAATTGATGCCCTGTACTAGATAACAAGATATCGTTCTTCAATTTACAGTAATTCACACATTAACTGCTTACACATCAATTCACACTCACCAATATTCAAAACAACTTCAAACAGATCAATTCACACATAGCAATACTATACTGAACACAACTTAAACTTCAAACCGCTCAACATTTACTTCAAATCATTAAGCATTTAAGAAATTCAAAATGCCAATTTTTATGTGAAGATCTCATGTCCAGAATTTGAGACGCTCACATCTCATAAGAACCAAAATTTTACTTGGCCACAGTAAAAGTCTGGTTTCCACAATTTAATAGGTCAGTTAACCTCAATAATTCCAATTTTAATTCAACAATATCAGAATTAAACACCAGACAAAACAGATACATTACACAAAAGAGGAAAACACATAACAAGCAGTAAGGGGACGTAGCTCGCAACACGAACAGAAAGCACTCACAATGAGGACAGGCTTTTTAAAGAGACAGTGCACTGAAAACAAAAGAACACATTCTGAAGCTTATGATCCTCTCTATTTTAAATCATTTATCCTTCATCCCTGCACTCCATTTTCAATCTCCAATCTTTCCTACTTAACTCAATTCTGAACCGATTTAAAATCTCATGTGGGAAAGACCTTTTGTCAGGCTTGTTTTTACTTCCACGTTTAAAAGTTTTCTCTTTTTCCTCTGTTGCTGGAAGGGGTATAGTAACATAGTGCCAAGTTCTCTGGCTAAGGCCAGCGCTGAATCGGGTCTTAGCGGCTCTGATTCGCGCGCCGGGGTGGCATCCCCGCGCCGAAGCGTGGTTGTACGCGTTGTGACCACATTTGACAGGCTTTGGCTTCTTCCCATCACATTTTGGATCATAGTCCGAGAAATGAAATGAGAAGAGGCAGCTTGTCCTTCCAGCCCATCCCATCTACACCCTGACCCGGTTGAAACTACAGCATTCTGGCGTCCCAATTTGCCCTGCAGCTCGTAAATCATGAGTTGACATTGGGTATGATCGGCTTCCCTAACTGGTCTGGTCACCATTTCTCTTAAAGCTCCTCTAGCATCTTCTAACTGTTGGGTCAAGACTTCAATCTCTCTTTCTAGTGCTGTAATCCTATCCTTTATTTCTTGTGATCCAACCGCGAGTGCAGCTGAGACACACCCGAGTTTGCTGCTACTGAAGCATACACGGCAGGTCCTGTGTCCTAGTGAACTGCGACTCGAGGTTTTGCTTTGTCTGGCTAAGTTCTTTCTCCAGATCAATTATTAACTGCTCACTCTAATGCGCGCAAAAGAGGACTGCGTAACCTACCAGCTGTCTTCCCTTTCCTAACGTGATTACTTTATTATCCATTTGTTTTTAGATGAATGCCGCCGCTGTGCGGAAGCGTTTGTCACAGACGGACAAGATTGCCGAGACTGCATCCATCCCGCTTAACTTTTCCAATTGCTTTAGTAAGGCTTTCTCTACGTTTGTTGTTGTAAGGTCAGCCATTCTGTGAGGCACGAGAACTACTGGCAGGTGTACTGAATTTGCCTGCGCTCCCTTACAGTTATCCTTCATGAACTGACATACCCTCGAAATAGATCGGTCTTAGGACCTTACGCAAAACAGAATAAAAACCATTGTTAGTCATGTCCTGCCGCGGTCGCCAATTTGTAGGGTAACTCTACCCTTCTGCCAATGATCGACGTGACACCAATATGGTGCAGTGGAGTTTTATTAAGTTTCACACAAGGCTCAGCCTGCTTAAGCAGTAGTTTGTAGTACAGAACTAGAGTTATATCTCCTGTCTTGAGTAGAGGGTGTGCCCACTTCGCACAGGAGTTTTGAAAGTCACCCCGCCTGAGGTCTCTTCCGTCGATACCGCTGTAGGCTCTTGATCTTACCCCGCTTGAGGTTTCCTCTGTTTCTTCCTGTCCCCTTGCTAGGGACAAAGCTCCCATTGTAGGCCTCGGACCTGTGGCCTCTGACCTTGTCAGATCCGGATCCTCTCCTCAGGGACGCCTAGTTTCACTTCAGGGTCAACCCTTACTCCCCTTCGTGTCCTCTACAACCTGACTGTCACAAGAGGTCTCTCTATTATGCTACTTTTGAGGGTGGTGTCAGGGTCTATTATTGACACATATGTTTGACCCTATGGGGATCTTGCCAAAAAGTGTGGTTGCCAACTGGGTGTCGAGCATCTTTCCGGACAAAGGAAGAAGAGTCGGCCTGCTCCTTATCTCTTTCTTTGATGGTCAGGAGGGTGATGGAGTCGCCCCCCCAATGTCATACCCCTTTGATTGACCAATCACCAGTTACCACCATTCCCACAGGACTAGCCCCTCATCTTATCTTGTGGTATTTCTCTCAAGACTACTTTTAGCAACTTCTAGGTCTATTATCTTATACTCCTGTCTGGGTCCCACCCAGGCTAGTATCTCCAAGACTTCTTTGTCTCATATTGGACAGTGAGGTTCTTATCTCCTGGGCATGTCTGCATAGCTATGGTTACAGCTTATGTGCTGTGCTGGCAATTTCATACTTTTATTAGTTTTAATAAAGGATTTTTAAGAGTTTTTGCAAAGCTTGACAGATTCTAAGTTGTGTGGTTAATTACTATATACTTGCTTAATTAGTACTAGAGAAAGAAATGTGTTCATATAAGGATAGCAAAAGGTACATATCACAAATACATGTGGCACAATGAGTCAAGGCACAGGTGTGATTATGATTACAGCAATATACTGGTTAACAATCATCAGATACATATGTTTGATTAATACAAAAGGTGACTTGCCCAAACTACCTGTTCAATATAGATTCAACAGGTGACGGTATAATCTTACAGTTCCTCACCCTCACTTGCCCCTGGGCTCCCCACTATTTTTAGTATGCTTTTTGTGTCTTTTACTGTGAAGACAAATGCAAAATATTTGTTTAATGTCTCTGCCATTTCCTTATTCCCCATTATAATTTCTCCTGCACCAGCCTCTAAGGCTACTCTCTTCCTTTTTACATACTTGTAGAAGCTCTTACAATCTGTTTTTATATTTCTTGCTCGTTTACTCTCATTTTCTATTTTGTCCCTTTTATATTAATTTTTTGGTCATCCTTTGCTGGTTTCTAAAACTCTCCCAATCCTCAGGCTTACTACAATTCTTTGCAACGGTATAAGCCTTTTCTTTTAATCAAATACTATTCTTAACTTCTTTAGTTAGCCACAGATGGATTGCTTTTCCCGTGGAGTTTTTATTTCTCAATGGAATGTATATTCGTTGAGAATTCTGAAATATTTCTTTAAATGTTTGCCACTGCTTATCTACCGTCAATACTTTTAATCTAATTTCCCAATCTACCTTAACCAACTCGACCCTCATACCTATGTAGTTGGCTTTATTTAAGTATGAGACTCTAGTTTCAGATTTAAGTATGTCAATCTCAAACTCAATGACAGTAATATCATAGTCTCAGGATAAGGGGTCGGCCATTTAGGACTGAGATGAGGAAAAATTTCTTCACTCAGAGGGTTGTGAATCTTTGGAATTATCTACCCCAGAGGGCCGTGGATGCTCAATCATTGAGTATATTCAAAACTGAGATCGATAGATTGTTGGACACTAAGGGAATCAAGGAATATGGGGATAGGTTGGGAAAGTGGAGTTGAGGTTGAAGATCAGCCATGATCTGATTGAATGGCGGAACAGGCTCGAGGGGCCATATGGCCTACTCCTGCTCTTGCTCCTATGTCTTATGTAAGATTCAAAGTTAAGAGTGATGATTTTGCAAGGTTGCAAAACTTGCTGAAAAATAAAAACGTTGACATTTAAACATTCATTAAACTTGAAAGAAAGTTTTATAGAATAACAGGACTGCAAATAAAGTGTATGATTAAACAGTCATTATGACTTTTGTGTGATGTGTTAACAATAGCTGAGAATGGATGAAAGGGATGCCAGGTACATGTAAGGCCACAGTATGGAGGCAGGGAGGGAATGACATTACTGTCATGACTCCTGTGTGGTACTAAACTCAAATATTTTTTCTCTGCCTGGATGGTGGCATTTCTATCTGTATGTGAACCAAATTAAGCAAAGTAATGTTTGTGATAATCTCGTCAGTAAGCCTTATGTTAAGAACTATATTCAATGTAATTCCAAAAGCGGTCTTTCATAATATCACCTATTTTAATACACTCAAGAGATCTGAAACATGAATTTCCTTGAGCCAAAGGTTTGATCTTTCTCCCTTTTTTTTCTCTTCCCTTTTAATCCCTACTCTCTTGAAGGTCACGATTCATGTTGCAGTAAAGCTCACACGCAATGGTGTCCTCATACTTTGCCCATGTGACTTCGTATACCAGCCTGCACAGTGGAGGTCAAGAAACCATTAAATCATAGGGCTCATTACAACCAAACCCAATTATGCCCTCATTCAATGTACACAAGTACATGTCAGCAAAGGCTCAGTGAAAATCAAAAGTGATCAATTTTCTTTTCCTTTTCTAGTTGGGACACTAAGGCTAGTTATAGTATCCCCACCATTGTCCCAGATCTTGCTGGACTGTATGGCTTAATATTATATTTATCCAATGAGTGACTGTAAGAGGCAGCTCAACTATTTCCCCCCCCCCCAATTGCCACTTATATTCATACAAACATACTATCTATATCTATAAGTCAACTTTTGACCATCTGATTAGGTGTGTGTGTGTGTGTGTGTGTGTGTGTGTGTGTGTGTGTGTGTGTGGCGTTCTTGTGATTACTTGGCCCCTGAGAATCATGTAATCCGATACAATTCTGGAGATTTGATTTGTCTGTAGAATTCACGTAACAATGCTCCTAATGAGGAAAAACTGTTTTACGCAGCGAGTGGTTAGGATCTGGAATGCACTGCCCAAAGTGGGTGGTGGAGGCAGATTCAATCATGGCTTTCAAAAGGGAACTGGATAAGTACTTGAAAGGAAAAAATTTGCAGGGCTACAGGGAAAGGACGAGGGAGTGGGGCTAACTGGGTTGCTCTTGTATAGAGCCGGTGCGGACTCGATGGGCCGAATGACCTCCTTCTGTGCTGTAACCTTTCTATGATTCTAATACTCCTCCAGTGACCTGATTGGTCCAAGAGAATCATGTAGCCTGCAAGTAGTGGACTCACTGAATTCCTTTTCTTTTGAACTGATAGTATCCATTGTTTCATTTTATTTCCTCACAGCTCCACTCTCACATTGCTATCATTGGTGAGGCTGCAGGTATCCTCTTCTGGTAAATATATCTCATTTGCAAGTGGAAAAGGGGCAGAAATTGCAAAAAGAAATACAGTATGTTTTTGGTAAATCAAACACCCTGGCAAATATAAATTTACTTTTGTGACACTTGATGAATTTCCAAACATCTTCCTTTGCAGTAGTTCATGTTCCTTTCATGTGATTCATGGGGAGAGGCAGACTAAAATGCCCTGGATGCCTTAGCCCAGAATGGCAGTGCCATTATTTTATCCATAGCAGAGTGGGGAGAGGGTGAGGCCAGGTCCAGGGAGCCACCAGTATAAACAGGCAAGTGGAAAAGCAGGGATGTTCAACTACTGGCGTGAGCCTTGTCCGGTCCAGGCCAAATTTATAGCCTCAACCCTTGAGTGCTGGGAGCTCACAAAGGGAATTCAGTCAGGGATTTTTACACCGAACCTAGTTCTGAAAAAGCTCTATTGTAAGATTTCTGCTACATAACACTGCTGCCTCATTCTCAAGCGAGGAGAAATGACAGGGTGAGGAATCTTCTACAGCCTTGAAATGGAATCTGGTTTATACAAGCTGCATGGAGCAATACACCCCATACATACTTCAGCTACCTGTGCGCAACTGGGTGAAACCCCAGTACTTCAGATACTCAGCTCAGAAGAGACACAGAGACAGTTCTTTCTTACTGTGTATTTACCACCTTCTGAATACCAGCAACACCACACGAGATCAACTACTACTATATATACACACTGTATAAATAATGCTTACCTGACTAATCATTATAATAAGTATTAAATTGTGACCATTAAAAATAGTTAACTCACACAATAACAATTGTAAACATTCATGTAAAGGTAACTTTGTACATACTCTTTCAGTTCCTTCAAAAATCATTCAGCATTAACAAAGCATGTAGAAGATTTATAGTACTTTTCTACATTTTGGGGGCTATCCATTATTTTACACTAGCAAATGATACTACAGTAGCAAATAGCTTTTATGTAATAAAGTAGGTTTCAATTTCTACAATTAATTCTAGTATACAATGGATCTATCATGCTTTTAGAATGTATTAGAAAATTAATCAGCCCAATAATAATCACGAGATTAATAAAATGCAAGGCAGGGTTAGAATGAACTATGGACTTACGGTAGAGATGCAAAAAGAAAACAGCAAATCGAGGCAAGTCCTAGAATTGCACTCCAGAATTCCCACAGATTCTGTACACATTCTTCCAAAACAGAGGATATCCAGGTTTCATTTCCACATAACGGTCCATTCCTCCCCACGGTGACATTGGATTCATGGTGGTTCCTCACAAACTGTAGTAAAGCACTCATGATACAAACACAGGGAAACTGGAGATAAGTAGCTATCGTATCCTGGACCTGGAAATCTAATATTTCAAGAAGCGGAACTTGCTACAGGAATTCGTCTCCTTATATTTAGCCATCAAGATCTTATCAACTGAACAGATCCTGGTGCAGTTTCAACATGAGTCACCCTGAAAAAAAAGTCTTAGCATTAGTTCAATCTAAAATGTGACTTGACCAGAATGTGTTTCAATGAAAGTCACCATAAATGTAGAAAGGGTTGTTTTCCCTCACAGATATGAACAAGAATGTATAAAATGCCTGCTTAAAATATCTTGCATAGAATTACAGAGAAATAGGTCATTTGGCCAAACCAGTCTGTGTTGGTGTTTATCCTCCAGTAGCAGTAGCCTTAACCCCACGCGCCTGCTCTGTTCTCATATCCCCCTTTCCTTCAACCACCTATCTAACCCACTATTAATGTTAACATGGTATCAGCTTCAATCACTAACTCTGGTAGTGCATTCCAGAGCCTCTCAATTCTGTGTAAAAATGTTTCTCCTGCTCTCTGTCTTAAATCTCTTACATTTAATCTTATATCGATGTCCTCTCGTTCTACACTCCTCAATCACTAGAAACAGTATGATTCTATCTATCCCGTCCCATCCCTTCATAATTTTAAACATCTCTGTTAATTCACCCCACCCCATAATATCCTCTGTTCTACCTAAAGCAGTACCAATCTTTCAAAGTTTTTCTTCTTATTTTTATTTCTTCATACCAGGCAGCATTCTAAAGAATCTTTTCTTACCCTCCTTATTGCCTCAGTATCTTTCTTGCAGTATGGAGCCCAAAATTGCACATAGTACTCCAACGGTGGTCTTGCTAAGATTTATATAGATTCATCAAGACTCCAGACTTTTATATTTTATATCTCGTGCTATAAAAGTGAACAGTAGGAAGACAGCTGATCACTGTCTTCATCACTGAGACCAAGTGAAAAGCCCTATTAATAAACCTTGATTATTGTTAGTTTCCATTAACTGCTCTTCAAAAAAAGACTAAACTCTGTTCCAGCTCATCTAATGGCCCAGTGGGTGACGGCAATGACCAGTGGAGCATTAAGCCCTACAGACCACATGAACCATGCTAGATCTCAGGCAGGCACCACTGGGCTAGGAAGAGAGAGAAAAAAAAACAAGTGAACCAAAGTTCCTGCTCCTGATTGCTATCAGGCGAATCCTGTTTGAAAATGTCAGTACTTGGGCAGAACTGGGCTCAATTACATAGAAGGCACAGCACAGAAACAGGCCATTCGGCATAACGCCAATACCCAGTGTAAGCTAATAGATGACGAATGTCCACTGGTACAGGGACACTGAAACGGCCCTAACCAGTCAGAAATGACATCCTCGGTGATTGTAACCATGGTACATTTTCCCTACTCCTATCTGCAGCCTTTGTCACGGTCGACCACACCGTCCTCCTCCAACACCTTTCTTCTGTTGTACAGCTCAGTGGGATCGTGCTTGCTTGGTTCCACTCCTACCTATCCAGAGCATTTCTAGCAATGCCATCTCTTCCTGCCCCCACACTGTTACCTCCAGAATCCCTCGAGATCTGTCCTCGGTCCCCCTCCTCTTCCTCATCTACATCTGCCTTCTGAGACATCATCAGCCTTCACACGTGCGCAAACCACAACCAGCTCTACCTCTCCAACCAGCTTTTGACCCCTTAATGTCTTTGTATTGTCAAACTGCTTGTCTAATATCCAGTCATGGATGAACCGTGATTTCGGCCAGTTAAAAATTGAGAAGACTGAAGCCATTATCTTTGACCCCTGGTCATAAACTCCATATCCTTACCACCAATTCCATACGTCCCAATTCCATCCCCCTCCCCAATCATTGTCTCAGGCTGAAATGACTGTTTGCAGTCTCAGCATCCTAGTCAACCCTGAGCTGAGCTTCTGATCCCATATACTCTCTATTACAAAGACCACCCACTTTTACCTCCATAACATTTCCCACCTCCACCCCTGCCTCAGCCCATTTGCCATTGAAATTCTCCTCTATGCCTTTGTCACCTCCATACTTGACTATTCCAATGCTTTCCTGCCAGCTTCCATCCTCCACCATCTGTAAACTTCAGCTCATCCAAAACTCTGCTGCCCATATCCTATTGTGCACCAGGTCCCCCGCTCTATCACCCGTATTTGATGACCTACATTGGCTCCCGGTCCCCCAACGACTGCAATTTAAAATTGTCAACCTTGTGTAGAAATCACTTCTTGGCCCCCTCCCCTTTCTCTGTATGATCTGAATGATCATGGAAATTCTGCCCTCATCACCATCCATGACAACAGTGTGCTAGAAGGCTTATAGCTGCCAAATGATTAAATATTGTAGTCCCAGTAGGAACATGATGATGAAGGGCTATGTCTGAAATGTTAACATTCTTTCTTTACAGATGCTGCCTGACTTGCTGAACGCTTCCAGCAATTTTTGTTTTTGTTTCAAATTTCCAGAATCTGCAGTATTTTATTTTTTTTGCTGAAAATGCTGTATTGAGTTAACCGATCTCAGTCAGATGATGACAGAAGTACAACTGGCCTCAGCACCACGGATCAAGAGGGGAAAAATCAGCCAGGGCTATTCAGCAAACCTTGCTGAAAGTACAGGTGAGGACAGGACTGAACTCAGTTGTGGTTGAGTAGCCTGATAGCATTCACTGGCTAGACTCACGCCTGAAGGAAGACCACTTGCACAAGGTCCCAGAGACTGCCTAGCGTACGTGGAACTGTACTCCAGCAAGGAATCAATGCCTTCAGGAGAGAATGGGAGGGAAGAAATTTGGTGGAAAGATGTTTAACAGTTCGGTGAATGAATACAAACCAAAATTACTTTTTAAAATATTTATTTGTATTCATTTAACCAGAATATTCCCACCAATCTATTGCAGTTGTTTCAATTACTTTAAATAAGCAGAATATTACCACCCCATCCCAGCTGCTTCACAACGGTCAATTGCAATTGTTTGAAAGCTGTACGTTAGTATTTTTGGTCAAAAGATTATTTAAATAGGGCTCAAATCTTTTTTTGTAGCAAAAAGACATTCAAAAAGCATGAATCCGATTTGGTAAACAATACCATTTTATGAATAATCCCAAAATACGGCAATAATTAAAATACTGTCTTCACTAGCTGTTCAATTGTGCACAATGTTTACTTTCTCCTCTGTGGCCTTCTGATTCAAAGGGGACATACATTTTATCTTATTTAAGAACATTGCAATCAAAAACAAATTTAAAGGCAGCCATTTATTTAAACTGTCACTGATCAGGACTCCCTTTCAGGACATTTATCATGCTATGTGGCTGCTCCAGCTAAAATATATTAAAGCTTTATTTATATAATGTCACATCTAATGAAAGATTACCACAAAGACAATAAAAGCACATAAAAATAACTATCAAGGGGATAAATCTCATTTTAATTGATTTTTTATAAAACCACTCCACATCCACCTGCTTCTTATTTTACTGACTGCTATGAAAATGGATTATTTGAAGGATTTATAAATATTGCATAAAGTGTTTTCTTGTTTCCTCCTTCGATTCATATAGGAAATTATATTTTTCTCTTAGGTCACTAATAAGCAGCTAGAATGTAACAACAGAGGTAGAATGTACTATGTGCCTGTTATAGAATATTTCTAGTATGACATTTGCCATCATTCCAAGGTAAAAGCCAGTGAGACTAATTTTCCTGAGGTTACTACTCAGAGTGCACTGGACATATGGCACAGAACATGGGGTGTAGCCCCATAACACCGGGCCACCATCCCTTTTGTGCATGATGCACGATTCTGATGGATGAAAGCTGGAACGGACCAAGCTGAAACAGACAGGTGTTTGCAAATTATATGACAGAAGTGATGCAATCTTCGGTAACATTTTCTGGCCTTAACTCCGGCATACACCACTTGTAGTATTTGCCCATATAAATAAATATCCAGAGTTTGTTAGGTGTTGAGCAGTAAAAAGAAGAAAGCTTAAAGACCCAAGAAAAAAAAACATTTCTTTTCTGCTGGCACTTAGGTTCCCATGAACCTTTCCGTCAATTGTTTAATTTTTTGGCCCCCAGCACCACAAGTAGCTTCAGTGGGTTTCCCACAGGGAATCCCCTATCTGAGGATCAATTAAGGAACGTCAGGCAGATCAGGCTTCACGACAAGTGTTCTGTACCCACCTGCCAGCATTTGCATTCCTGCATCTGCAGACAGAGCATATGATTCATGCATGCAAAGCATCCAACTCTGAAGGTAGGTTGTGAAAGCAAGCCCAATGCTACATACATGTGTAAATTGTGTAAAGGCTTGATTAACTGTTATGCAAGATGGCTCTTTAGAAGTATCTCAATCACAGTATGTCATGCTTTACATGGAATTGCATGAAAGAGAACTTTCCAAGGTAATCAGCCAGAAAAGCCTGAATACCCACCAAAATGTCACCAACTATATTTGCATTGTCACATCTGCAAGGTAACCACTTTGGGGAACTGTTTCCACAAGCTCTAGGTCAGCAGACAAGCAGATGCAGAGCTGACACCTACTGCTAACAGCCAGTGAAACATGGCCAGTTGCAGCCTCGAGCCTACCACCACCTCCTTCCAGGCATGCTGCATTGCAGACTTATGGAGACAGTAGCACAGAGGTTGACCCTCTTTGCAACCACCTCATAGAGCACTAACTCAACTTCAGCAACAAATAGATGCTGGGCAGCTCCATTACATGCCTGCAGAATCATGCCTGTATATTGGATTTGCTTTCCCTTCATTATTTCTGTTGCCTCTTAATCTCCTGCCTCTTCAGCCTTATCAAAGTCTACTAATGGTTGAGATGCCTTTGGAGTCCTTTTAAAGATTTTCAGAATTTTTGTCACCTTATTATACCACTTCCCTCAATTACCCCCATCCCTTGGAATTTCACTGGCTCCTAATTTTCTGTTCCTGCCACTAGCGTGCTCCCTACACCTGCCCAAATGGGCACCCGGCTTGGTAAATAATTTTGCAAATAATGACTCAGGAAATGTGAATGCTATTAGCACTATATCATTCTGATAAAAAAATAACAACTGATGCTAATTCTAAGAATTAAATGAAGGTTTCAAAGACTATAAAAATACTTTTTTTCTTTGCTCTGAATTACAGTTTAAACTATTAGAAGCTACTACTAGGTCTTTGAAAATGGTGAATGCAATTTATCCTTTCAGATTTTTGAAGGATGCACTATTATACTCTCATCCATTCATTCTGATAAATAAATTAAGAAAAATAGGCCAGAAAGCTGCTGAGTGTTTTTTTTCTGAGCCTTTAAGCTTTCTTCTATACACTGCTTAGCACCAGTAAATAAAAATCAGAGCCATCATGTCCAAGGTCAATAAGCAACAGTAATTGCTGTATGCATACAGATAGATTTCTGATGACATAAAGAGGTCAACAAGTTAACAGCTGCCAAAAATTTGCTGGAAATAAAACAAGCTATATGAAACATGCTGATTTCTTTTATGCTTTTTCTCTCCTCTCCTGAAGATGTTGACTCCTTACCGGGGTGCAGTTTCAACAGTGTGGTCAACTTCCATTCTTCACGTGTGAGCAGGCTTTTCAATTATAGGGGGAACAAGCAGAGTTTGATCCCTCAACATCTGCACACTTTCCTTGGGGATTCTAGTCTGTAGGATCACAACTCACTGACTTAACTGGCTGAGCCATCAGAGGAACTGAAATGTGTTGAGTTCTGAAGGGTGCAGCATATTTTCAATAATACATCAGGAAATTAAAAGTAGAAAATGTTTCCTTAAGTGGCTTATAGACTTGCATAATTATACAATGTTTTATGAGATTCATGTTAATTGAAAACTAAAGCCTAAACTATTGGGAAGGAGAAGTAAGATCCTAACTTTTGCTTTCCCCTCTATGGATCTCCCTCCATCATACACCATCCATGCTCCCAAACATATGCTAATGTTGCTCCATAACTGGCCACCAGGAAGTGCTTACAAGTAGATTGGACTATTTGTGAAGAAATATTTGATCTGCAGTTGCTACCTCCCATACCAGCACAAATGGGATCAGTAACACACTGTGGGAGTAATTTTAACTTTTGGCGATAGTGCAAAACAGGCGATATCGGATCGGACAATTAAATCTACCCAGGTCTTCAGTGTTTTAAATGCTTAATTTGCTGAGCATTTAATTCTATTGCATGCAGTTGAATCCAGGTTTATTTGAAAAACAAGTGATGACTAAATTAAACAGTGGGTGGAAAATGATACATCGCCTTGAGAAGACTAA
This sequence comes from Heptranchias perlo, assembly GCF_035084215.1. Classification (NCBI taxonomy): domain Eukaryota; kingdom Metazoa; phylum Chordata; class Chondrichthyes; order Hexanchiformes; family Hexanchidae; genus Heptranchias; species Heptranchias perlo. Next base: position 38,919,800 of record NC_090337.1, on the reverse strand, counting down.
TTTGGTAACATTGTTGAGAAAAGATGGACATTATCCACCCACCTCTATTTTTTTTTGTAAAAAGGGTTGCAAAGTGTTCAGTTACAAGTATTAGCTCCTTTTGGTAATTATATCCAACCCATACTGGAACAAACAAGTACTAAATATTGCCGGGGGGGGGGGCGGAAAAAGAGTAGGAAATCTCAAGACAAGACACTTCACTGTTGTACAAGCCTTAGATCTGCTTAGTACACCGAATAAAAAGATACCTAGCTTCTGGGCTCAAGACATGCAGGCCTGTCGACAGGATAAGGATGACCTTTTATATGCTAGAGTCCATCCTGTAAAACATCTGGGAAATGAACCAGTCATTCTTCTAAAAAAAGACAAAATAAATACAAATGAAGGAGGCTGTTTGGCCTTTCTTCGCTCAACCATCCATGATCTTTGCTTAATGCTTATGTGGTGAAAAATTACCTGCCACTTATTAGCCAAGCCTAGATGTTGTCTATGTCCTGCTGTAGGCTGACATGGGTTGCTTCATGATTGGAAGAGTTGTGAATGGAGCTGAACACTGTGGAATAATCAGTGAACAGCCCTACTCCTGACCTTAAAATGGAGGCAAGGTCACAGGCTCTTGTGATGATTCTCAAGCACCTCACAACTCTCAGCCTTAGTCGGTCTTACAAAATACCATCTATCCCTGGGAATTTATTTGATTTGAGCCCTTTAAATAACACACTTATGCAATATTTTTCAACAATGCTCGTTCAAATCAAAAAAATCCTCTCATTAGTATATCTGCTTCCACTTTTAAACTTAAATTGAGTTGTGTTTTCTTTCAGCATTTTTGCGCTAGAACTCAAATTCCTCCGATCACCACTCTCCAAGGTCCCTAAACAGCAGCTCGCCTATGATGTTAATTCAGGATAGCAGCTCGCCTATGATATTAATCCAGGATAAAATCGCCCAGGTTAGGGTTAGGTCTAGGAGCAGGATTAAGGTCAGGATATCTATTTCAGGAGGGAGAGCGACTTTGTTGAAGAATAGAGTTTATTTTGAGGAGGAGATTCTGTACCTATTTCACCAGGAAGAGGGAGCAGATATATTTTGTCATGCTGGCAGCAAGTGAGAATAGCGGAAGCCACACAGCTAGCAAGATCTGCAGTGATGGAAACACTGGCAGTAGCACAACTCTGGGTAGGGAAGCAGCTAGATTTTAGACACCTGAAGTTTTATCTTTTTCCAGTTGGCAACAAGTACTAGTCTGTTTAGAGAGGAAGCAAACATTTAAAGGAGAGAGGTTAGTACATGCCCACTCAGAGAAAAGGAAATGTTGCAAAAATTCGGAGTCTATCAAACACTTGGAAATTAAGCCTGGGGACATGTGTTGCATGCCAATGCAACACACTAAAATAAATCAAGCAGAAAATTGCCGAATACATTGCCATACAAAAGTGTTTGCAAATTTTTTTTCATTTGTTTATTAATACACAAAACAAGTATGTTGTGTTGAAAAATTTCACTTGCACATTATGTAATCATGGTGGAAGTGACACATAGCCTTTAAGATTTTCTGCTTCCTAAAAAAACTAGTTTGCCAGATGTTTTTCTACAAAGACAATGCCCCGCTAAATTTTTATCCATAGTACTCTTACCAATGTTCCTCTGATCTTTCTTCACTTCTTCCTTCTAAGCTACACACTGTTCCTCCTCCTTCCATTCTCACTATGTTGAAATCGACACTCATCATGCATTCTCTTCATACTTGCCCAACTCCTCAAAACTGAGAAACTCTTCATCTCCCTCGGTGTGTCTCTCTTCCCACAGTTTTCAGGCTTTTAAAATCCAAGCTTGGTGTTGCCTAAACACTACTTCATGAATTGCCTCATCTCTTCTACTCGTTTCAACCTGGATGGTGTCCTGTACTATAAGCCTTGCTCTGTACTTTAGTTTTTCAATTTTAAAAAGTAACCAAAATGATTAAAAGGCAGAAATCCCAGCAAGGGATTACACTATTATAAAAGGACAAACCTAAGTGATTTTTAAAGTCACTTGAGGTTTGATGATAGATTATAGCCTTTTAACGATTCCAGGGTATTTTTGTCCAACTTATATATTGATTTGATTGGATCCATTTCTTTTAGTTGTCATTGATAATGGCAATTCCTGTACGATCCATGTCACTGATGTGTGAATTTGTTCACAATGCAGAATTAATAATATAACATCATTGCTAAAAGTTTAATTGAAAAATTATTTGGAGTTAATTACTACCCATCGAAGTTCTTGGTTTATATACAAGTTTTACAAAATCACACAACATTTTAATCACATGAAACCAAATATTAGAAAATGTGTTTTTCTATGGCAACGTCACACTGCAGTTACTTTTCATCCCCAGATTAGCTCTTTGACTGCCTTTTTGAAAATTTTCAACCCTAAATTAGGATTTAAATATTCATGGAAAATTATGACCTCAAAAAAATGTAACTTATGGACCAGTTATAGATAAAGAGAAGTGTGACAACTGGGCTGGCAATATGCAAGGTCAGGATTTTCTTCCAAGGATATGAAATTCAAAACTACTTATACCTGCCTTTAGGGGAGCTTGTCTTTGAAAATGTTTCTGGTCAACAGCCAAGTTACTCTTTCCTGAAGGATCATTGATTACAAATGCCCTGGCAACTTTGTGAATTTCAAACAAAAGCATGTTTGTTAAATTGTGACAGTGTACTTAATTAGTGCCCTAGATTTTTGTATTGTGCGCGCTTTCTGGTAACTTTTCAAGGGTTTACAGAGATATATTTTGTGAAGGCATTGAGGGCCAGATTTTGCTGGAGCAGAGCATCTCGCGGCATGCCCAGTTAGTTAGACTTACAATTGCAGGTTTAGGTTTTAACATTTTTTGCCTACAAAATTGCTGGAAGTGCGAACTGATAACGAGGGCAACGGGGCATCTGGGACCTTGGAGAACAACGGGACAAACAGTGTATCTCCTTAACCAATGATTAAAGGATTGAGAAATAAACAGAGGAAGGACTGAGAAGGAAGGTGAATTAGAGTGACTGCACAGTGCTTGTAGGTTGGATTGCAGGTGGTAAAAACAGACCTACTTCCTACATAGACTGGTGGCCCTGCTAGTTGGGGGTCACTGCCCTTTCCTGGCTTCAAGTAGGGCATTTCCTACTTGGCTTATTACCTCACCTGTGTTGGTCTTCTTTCACCCCCCCCCCCCCCCCCCCCAAGAGGTTGTTTGGAGTGTTCAGTAGAGGGCTTTGTGCTAAGTGAGCCTTTAGGCAGGGATTTCAGACAGCCTGATATTTGTCCAGTCCAAGGAAGAAGCCAAATACAATTTGGTCTGTTGGCATATGTACCATTGGTGTTTTAAGGCTACACTATGCTACAAAGGTATGCACTTCCTTACCATGAACAATAAGAATTCTGATAGGAAATTGGCTCAGCTGACACAAGGCTGTGCGTGCAGGGATTGAAAAGCTAGTCACGCTCTTTGTGGCCTCGTGGACTGTCATCCAAAATGGCTGAATGTGAAGGCATGACCAAAGTATACAAAAGTGTGCCTTACTAGCTGCAGCCTCTCCAGCAATCCAGCAAGGAAGACAAAGAGCAGAATCTGAGGAGTTTGTATGGGGTGCTACATGCTTAATGTGTGATCTTGAGATGATAGTGACACATTTTGGTGTGTGTAATGGTTACAAGGGTCCACTTTCATACCTTTTGCCATTCCTCCTCCATTATCTGCAAACTAGGCATCATTTCAGGATGCCCTTCACGTTTTGAAATTTATCTTTTATCATGGAGATTTACAGGGTGGTTTGTTTGCAAAGATCTATTGGGGATCAGAAGTTCTAGGTGGGGGGAGGGGAAGCAGCTCAGGCTAAATTTATAGAATATTATTGGATCTTGGAGGTTGTATCTAATTTTAACATTAGAAAGAATGCTGAATGAGGTGAAATTCGTCAGCTAAATGTTAAAAAGGCATAATCTAGCCCTTGCTGAGTTGGCAGTGTCATGAAAATCATGAATCCTGATTTTATTTATATTAATACAGTTAATACCGTCTCATTTTTTGTACTAATCTCCCATGGCATTTTGCATGGTAACCCTGTTTTCTAACCAACAGGAGCGTTATTGTTCATGTAATACACATGAAGTTATTCTATTGCTAAGGTGAACATGCATTTAATTAGGCTTGTCTTGTTAAGGACACAAGTCTAATTGCTCAAAATAGCAGATTCTGAAGTAAATCAGGAGGTTCAGTGCTGAGGTCCAGAGATGAATGAAGTTTGCAGATATTTAAAAATTTCCAGCTCAGAAGAATCCAGCGTGAAATAACCATCATTCTTTATTAAAAAAAATCTTGAGACACTTTGATGTACTCAAAACTTATATATTTTCTATGAATTAGTTAAAATTCTGTGCTCACAGCTACGTAAGTGCTAAATCGTGGAGTTTCACAAAGTTAGAGAGAGAGGACATGCCCTGGATCTGTTAACAGCAACTGTGTCTTAGAGGCATCTGATTTTTTAAATTTGTGTGTGCAGTTTCAACTGGTAGCTCAATAAAATTAATAAATTTATTTGGTTTCAACATGGGTTCCAGCACCATTGTTGCATATTTAGCTGCTTCCAAAACCAATTTCTTCAATCTTGTCTTCTTGTACAATAAGTGCATTAATTACCTAACAAGAAGGATGCTTTCAATTGTTTGTCCACAAAGCAATTTTAATACAAACACAAATAATTTACACACACACACACACACACACACACACATACACACATAAATATAAACAATTGAAAGCATCTATCAAGATGTAGATACTTCTGAGCTGTTAAATCACCCAGTAGACACCAATACTGCAGCAGATCTTTATTTATGGATTTGTTTTATTCAAAAGCATGATTAATTTCATAACAAAAAATGAGAAACTTCCCCCCCACTATTTGATGAAAACAAAATAGTATAATAAACTTCAATAAAATGTACGTCTCTTAGATGGGATATCATGATGACAAAAATGAGGCATTTCTCCTTCCCATCTCAAACAATAAAACTGTGGAAAATAAAGTTGCCGTTAAGATTACTGCCTGCGCCATTAGTGTGCTAGCTCCCAGTAATTACCAGAGTACCAGACTGTACACAGTTTGTCATTTTTATCACATACTATAAATTAAATGCCAGAATGAAGTGACTAATTAGTTATAGCTTCTCAATACCAGCATAATTGGTACCTAAATGAAAACCAGACATATTGCAACGTTTGTGCTTTACATGTTCAATGTGTTTCCAACCTGATTTAAAACCTGCATTGCACCAGCAGCTGCAGACTGCTTTGATTTATTGAGTGCTGATGTGGTACTGATCAGAGCTACTTCCTCAATTAAGTTAGATTTAAGATGTGTGATTTAGAACAAAATAAATTTGCACAGGTTTAAAAAGAAAGGCCGCAGGCATTTAAGAATGTGTATTAAAGCCAGATAAGCCAATGTGTGGGATATCACAACTCAAAGTCTATTTCAAACTGATACAACGAGGCTCTATTGTCTCAACCCAGACTTATTATTCAGGAGGATCAGGGAAGCGAGTCATCATCTTGTCGCAGACCGCCAACTAATATTAACATCCATTGTGGTGAGGACAATTCTTGTGAACATGGCAGAGAATATACTCCTGAGAGATGGGTTAGTTGGTGTGGTTGACTGGCCTGCTCTTAAATCGCTGCTTGACATGGTGTCAGAGACACCAGCCCTCTGCTTCCAGGGGTAAAGACAGGAAAGAGGGGAAAACCCATCTTCTGGAGGCAGTCAAATTTCAAATAAAGGACTGTGAGACACAGCTCTTGGCCCAGGGCTGGAAGCTAAAAATGCAGGAAGTCCGGTCTTGCAATTAGAAGTTGTCTAAAGAGAAAGCCATGCCAAAAACAAGTAAGCAAGCCCACGAAAAGGGCAGGATGTGTGGTTTATTATATTTCCCCCCCTTTTTTTTGAGAAGTGAAATGGAGTGAAGGGAGTGCAATTTACTGTGGCTGTTACTTTGCACGTTCGCTTGCTGTCTGTGAATTAAAGCAGCTTAATAATTTGTACCATGACTCGTTTCACCGAATATTTCTCAGTCTGCCTCGAGATAACTGGAGAAGCACAAGAGAGGGCATGTGAGCCAGATACAATACCCAGTTCAAATCACAAAGGAGTCCTATTGTTACACCTCTGGGTTACGCTGTTGTATAATTAGATATTGGGCAGTATGGGCACACTCTTAAATGCAAGACACTCAGACCACTGACAGGAATGACAAGCACTGCTGTACCCAAGAGAATATCTAATGCAGACCCTAACCTTTTAACACATGGGTCGTAGATTCAGTGCACCACTTGCACTGCAATTGGCTGTGAAGGACTAGGAAAAGGTAGCCTGTGATGAAAGGTGGAACACTAGTCAGATGACGTCCCACTAGCACCCAACTCATCAAGTCTACTGTCCCAGGCACAGCTATCTGGGAATGACTGATCAGCAGTGCCTTTGGAGACTGAAGCTAAGCCAAAACAGTGCCACCTACTGCAGACATGGTCTATAAGACACTGCCAGTGGCCATGAAAGTCAGCATCGCTCTATATTTTTATCCAGTGGGTCTTTCCAAGGTGACATGTGCAATGTCTCTCAGAGAAGCAGGAGATTATTTTGCAAAGCCAACTATTCCATTGCTTTTCCAACTCAACAACAGGATGAAACAAAAGCAAAATATTGCAGATGCTGGAAATCTGAAATAAAAACAGAAAATGCTGGAAAAGCTCAGCAAGTCAGGCAGCATCTGTGGAGAAAGAAACAGAGTTAACGTTTCGGGTCAAAGACCTTTCGTCAGAACTGGCAAAGGGTCCTCGACCTGAAACATTACCTCTGTTTCTTTCTCCATAGATGCTGCCTCACTTGCTGAGCTTTTCCAGCATTTTCTGTTTTTAAAACAACACATTGTTGCCTTTACAAGAATTCAGTGAGTCAATAGTTATATGCATGTTGCAATTTGAGCACTTTTGCACAATACAATAGCCTGAAGGAACTGTAGGGCTTTTATTCAGTGTGTAGCTGGTACATAACCACTACCACAAGATAATATAGGCTTCTTCAACAGTCTGCACTTCATTGGTGTTAGCGTTGGTTCAGTGGTAGCACTCACTTGTGAGTCAGAAGATTGGGAGTTCAAGACCCACTTGAGACTTGAGCAAATATAATAGGCTGACACTTCAGTGCATTGCTGTACTGTCAGAGGTGCCATCTTTTGGACGAGACATTAAACCGAGGCCACGTCTGCCTTCTCAGGTGGATGTAAAAGATCTCATGGCACTATTCAAAAGAAGAGCAGGATAGTTCTCCCTGGTGTCCTGGCCAATATTTATCCCTCAACCAACATCACTAAAACAGATTATCTGGTCATTATCTAATTGCTGTTTGTGGGATCTTGCAGTATGCAAATTGGCTGCCACATTTCCTACATTACAACAGTGACTACACTTCAAAACTACTTCATTCGATTATACCAGAGCTGAGAGGTTATACCTATCAGGAAAGATTGAGCAGGCTGGGGCTCTTTTCTCCAGAAAACAGAAGCCTGAAGGGTGACCTGATAGAGGTCTTTAATATTATGAAAGGGTTCGATAGGGTAGAAGTAAAGAAGGTGTTTCCACTTGCGGAAGAGACCAGAACTAAGGGCCAGAAACATAAGATAGTCACTATTAAATCCAATAGGGAATTCCGGAGAAACTTCTTTACCCAGAGAGTGGTTAGATCATGGAATTCACTACCACAAGTAGTAGTTGAGGCAACTAGCATAGATGCATTTAAGGGGAAGCTAGATAAACACATGAGGGAGAAAGGAATAGAAGGATATGCTGATAGGGTTAGATGAAGTAGGGAGGGAGGAGGCTCTTGTGGAGCATAAACACCAGCAGGGACCTGTTGGGCCAAACGGCCTGTTTCTGTGCTGTATGTTCATTTAATTCTATGTAAAATGCTTTTGAACATCCTGAGGTTATGAAAAGTGTTATATAAATGCAAGTTCTTTCTTTCTTTTTAATGCCATTGTTATTTGATGGAGGAGCAAAAGTGGAAGGTTGGTCACTGAAAGACCAAGAGCACCCTCTACAGCCACAGCTCATAATAACTGTGCCAGCCACTGAAAGAAAGAGTGCAGGTACAGAGTTGTTGGCTACAAAGAGGACAATAACAAAATACAGCACTGGGGTCATGAAACAGCACTTCAGATGTCTGGACTGATCAGGAAGACCTTAATAGTTTGGAATGACTACACACATAGGCTTGGTGCAGAGTCTTCCTGACATCCTGCCAGGTTCTGTGACTTCTTGTGCTACCATTCACACAATCAGCATTTTTCTCCTATGTCTGCTGAGCTATGTGCGTTGGGAAGGTGGGGGTAAAGATGCTCTGTCTCAGATTGCCTCCTTCCTTTCTCTCACTCCTTCAATGAATGCAAACAACTGATCTTCAAAACAGGACTCCCTGTGACCTAGTACAACAATTTGACTTTATATAATGCCTTCAGTGTAAAGAAATGTCCAGAGGCACTTCACAAATAGGCAGAAGGAAAACGGGCAGTGAACAAGAAATGGAGAGACGAGAAAGGGCAATCAAAAGCTTGGTCAAAGAAAAGGGTCTTGAGATTTTTAAAGATGGAGACAGAGGTTGGAAAGTGGAGAAATTTAGGGAGGGAGTTCCAAAGAGTAGGATTGAGGCATCTGATGATCAATAATAGGGTGAACGGATGCAAGGGGCAACAAATGACTTTGGTCAGAAGAACAGACCATTTAGATGGGGATAGATGGCAGGAGGAGATTACAAAGATAGGGTGTGACACATACCCTAGGAATAGGAATTTATAGACAAGGACAATGATTTTGAATTTAATATTTTGAGAGATCAGGAGCCAGCATAGGTCGGCGAGGACAGGGGTGATGGGTGAGTAGGACTTAATGCAGTACAGGATACATGTAGCAGAGTTTTAGACAAGTTGAAGTTTGTGGAGAATGAGAGGCCAGCAAGGAGAGAATTGGAATAGGCAAGTCTGGTGGTGGCAATGGGAAATATAAGGATTTTGTTGGCTGAGCGGCTGAGGTAGAGACAAAGGGGGCAAAGTTGCAATCTTGGCAACGGATGTGAGATTTATAGCTTACCTCAGGGCTGAAATGGGGCCAAGTTTACAAATGGTCTGATTCAGCCTGACAGTGGCCATGAAAAAGGGTGGAACCAGTGGTAAGGGAGTTGGGGCTGGGACTTAAAATTATGCTGTTGGTCTTCCCGATGTTGTGCCGGAGAAAGTCATGACTCATCCAGAACTTCACACTGAACCAGCAATCTGACAGTAGGAGGCGGAGCGGGGGGTGCAGTGCTACACTTCGTTTCCTACTGAAATTCCTGAGAAAATAGCTGGGCAGGGCTGAATTGCACTATTTCTCGCTAAATGGCTGCTTGGAGCTGGGGTCAATTATCGGCGCTACTCTTTCATTGGATTCTCTGTTGTACGATTGTTGTAGCCGATACTATCTCGCACTGAGCAAAGGCAGTATAGTCATGAGTGTACTTTACAATTTGTACACAGCATAAACAATACTTAGTCAGACCTTCGTTAATGCAAAAATGGTAACTTCTGCTTGAAAAACGCTTGTCAAACACTTTTGAAGATGTGTGCAAACCTTGTAGCATAGTTCAGCTTCACACTTGGCCACTCAAACAATTAAAAATCGTAACTACACACATATCGACTGCTCTTCATAATTCATTTCACTTTTTAAAAAATCGTTAGAGTCGACATTTTATGTGTCCAATAATTCAATTAGATAATCTCTGCACATGCTTATTGATCGGGAAATATTTTATCTATTTCCATCAGTGACACGTATTCAACCACCGGTACACTGCACTTGTTCACAATCTGAAGCAGAGGAGATCTAACTATTCACAGCTCACACTGGCTTACAGTCGTTCCCCGCAGTACACGTTGTACTTACCTTTTAGCACCTCCAAATGTCTATCCTCTTCCTAGCAGAAAATAGTATACTTCACCCAAACGTTATTTCTCTGAATTCACCATTTAATTTGACACTGTGAACAAAATTTTAAAAAAACAGCAGCGGAAGTACTGAGTCTCCAGCCTGCAGTTCAAGGCGAGGACCACACTCAACAAACAAGCAGCTCCATCAACAGCGCCTCTGCATCGGCGGACTGGCGTCTTCAAAATGCATTTGGTGCTCTTTCCTCAAACATAAAACTAACAATTTAAGACATTAAATAAAGGAAATAACTACAGGTTGGAAAATGGGGCAAAATTTCACAGGGATTTAGCATTTCATGGAGAGCTACTTATTATTCTTGGAAGACTTTGTGAGTCGAACTTCATGCACAAAGTATTTTTTTCATTATTTATTACATATATATCATACGGGTACGGTAGCAAAGTGGTTATGTTACTGGACTCGTAATCCAGAGACCTGGACGAATAATCCAGTGTCATGAGTTCAATTAATTAAATGAAATCTGGAATTTAAAAAACTAATATCAATAACGGTAGCTATGAAACTACCGGATTGTCGTAAAAACCCATCTGGTTCACGAATGTCCTTTAGGGAAGGAAACCTGCCGTCCATACCCAGTCTGGCCTATATGTGACTCCAGACCCACAGCAATGTGGTTGATTCTTAATTGCCCTCTGAAATGGCCAAGCAAGCCACTCAGTTATACAATCTCGCTAAAAAAAGTCATAATAAGAATAAAACCGGATGGACCACCCAGCATTGGACCACTAGGCATCGGACGCGACAAAGGCAAACCAAGCCCAGTCGACCCTGCAAAGTTCTCCTCACTAACATCTGGGAACTTGTGCCAAAATTGGGAGAGCTGTCCCACAGACTAGTGGAGCAACAGCCTGACATAGCCATACTCACAGAATCATACCTTTCAGCCAATGTCCCAGACTCTTCCATCACCATCTCTGGGTATGTCCTGTCCCACCGGCAGGACAGACCCACCAGAAGTGGTGGTACAGTGAAATACAGTCAGGAGGGAGTGGCCCTGGGAATCCTCAACATTGACTCTGGACCCCATGAAATCTCATGGCATCAGGCCAAACATGGGCAAGGAAACCTCCTGCTGATTACCACCTACTGTCCTCCTTCAGCTGATGAATCAGTCCTCCTCCATGTTGAGCACCACTTGGAGGGAAGCTCTGAGGGTAGCAAGGGCACAGAATGTACTCTGGGTGGGGGACTTCAATGTCCATCACCAAGAATGGCTCGATAGCACCACTACTGACCGAGCTGGCTGAGTCCTGAAGGACATAGCTGCGCAACTGGGCCTGCAAGCAGGTGGTGAGCGAACGAACATGAGGGGGAAACCTAATTGACCTTGTCTTCACCAATCTACCTGTCGCAGATGCATCTGTCCATGACAGTATTGGTAGGAGTGACCACCGCACAGTCCTCGTGGAGACGAAGTCCCGTCTTCACTCTGAGGACACCATCCAACGTGTTGTGTGGCACTACCACCATGCTAAATGGGATAGATTCAGAACAGATCTAGCAGCTCAAAACTGGGCCATCAGCAGCAGCAGAATTGTATTCCACCACAATCTGTAACCTCATGGTCTAGCATATTCCTCACTCTACCATTACACACAAGCCAGGGGATCAACCCTGCTTCAATGAGGAGTGTAGAAGTGCATGCCAGGAGCAGCACCAGGCGTACCTAAAAATGAGGTGCCAACCTGGTGAAGCTACAACTCAGGACTATATGCATGCTAAACAGCGGAAGCAACATGCTATAGACAGAGCTAAGTGATTCCACAACCAATGGATCAGATCAAAGCTCTGCAGTCCTGCCACATCAGTCGTGAATGGTGGGGGACAATTAAACAACTAACGGGAGGAACAGGCTCTGTAAACATCCCCATCCTCAATGATGGCAGTGTCCAGCACGTGAGTGCAAAAGACAAGGTTGAAGCGTTTGCAACCATCTTCAGCCAGAAGTGCCGAGTGGATGATCCATCCCGGCCTCCTCCCGCATATCCCCACCATCACAGTAGCCAGTCATCAGCCAATTCGATTCACTCCACGTGATATCAAGAAACGGCTGAGTGCACTGGATACAGAAAAGACTATGGGCCCCGATAACATCCCGGCTGTAGTGCTGAAGACTTGTGCTCCAGAACTAGCTGTGCCTCTAGCCAAATTGTTCCAGTACAGCTACAACACTGGCATCTACCCGACAATGTGGAAAATTGCCCAGGTATGTCCTGTCCACAAAAAGCAAGACAAATCCAATCCGACCAATTACCGTGATGGAAGGTGTCATCGACAGTGCTATCAAGTGACACTTACTCACCAATAACCTGCTCACCGATGCTCAGCTTGGGTTCCTCCAGGACCAATCGGCTCCAGACCTCATTTCAGCCTTGGTCCAAACATGGACAAAAGAGCTGAATTTCAGAGGAGAGGTGAGAATGACTGCCCTTGACATCAAGGCAGCATTTGACCGAGTGTGGCACCAAGGAGCCCCAGTAAAATTGAAGTCAATGGGAATCAGGGGGAAAACTCTCCAGTGGCTGGAGTCATACCTAGCACAAAAGAAGATGGTAGTGGTTGTTGGAGGCCACTCATCTCAGCCCCAGGGCATTGTTGCAGGAGTTCCACAGGGTTGTGTCTTAGGTCCAACCATCTTCAGCTGCTTCATCAATGACCTTCCCTCCATCATAAGGTCAGAAATGGGGATGTTCGCTGATGATTGCACAGTGTTCAGTTCCATTCGCAACCCCTCAGATAATGAAGCAATCCGTGCCCGCATGCAGCAAGGCCTGGACAACATCCAGTCTTGGGCTGATAACTGGCAAGTAACATTCGCGCCAGACAAGTGCCAGGCAATGACCATAAGAACATAAGAACATAAGAAATTGGAGCAGGAGTAGGCCAATCGGCCCCTCGAGCCTGCTCCGCCATTCAATAAGATCATGGCTGATCTGATCCCAACCACAAATCTAAAGAACACAAGAAGTCGGAGCAGGACCCGGCCACATAGCCCCTGGGCCCTCTCCGCCACCCACAGGGCATTGACCGATCCGAACTCAGCTTCATGTCCAATTTCCTGCCCGCTCCCCATAACCCCTAATTCCCTTTACTTCTAGGAAACTGTCTATTTCTGTTTTAAATTTATCTAATGATGTAGCTTCCACAGCTTCCTGGGGCAGCAAATTCCACAGACCTACCACCCTCTGAGAGAAGAAGTTTCTCCTCATCTCAGTTTTGAAAGAGCAGCCCCTTATTCTAAGATTATGCCCCCTAGTTCTAGTTTCACCCATCTTTGGGAACATCCTTACTGCATCCACCCGATCAAGACCCTTCACAATCTTATATGTTTCAATAAGATCGCCTCTCATTCTTCTGAACTCCAATGAGTAGAGTCCCAATCTACTCAACCTCTCCTCATATGTCCGCCCCCTCATCCCCGGGATTAACCGAGTGAACCTTCTTTGTACTGCCTCGAGAGCAAGTATGTCTTTTCTTAAGTATGGAGACCAAAACTGTATGCAGTATTCCAGGTGCGGTCTCACCAATACCTTATATAACTGCAGCAATACCTCCTTGTTTTTATATTCTATCCCCCTAGCAATAAAAGCCAACATTCCGTTGGCTTTCTTGATCACCTGCTGCACCTGCATACCAACTTTTTGATTTTCTTGCACTAGGACCCCCAGATCCCTTTGTACTGCAGTACTTTCCAGTCTCTCGCCATTAAGAAAATAACTTGCTCTCTGATTTTTCCTGCCAAAGTGCATAACCTCACATTTTCCAATATTATATTGCATCTGCCAAATCTCCGCCCACTCACCCAGCCTGTCTATATCCCCTTGCAGGTTTTTTATGTCCTCCTCACTCTCTACTTTCCCTCCCATCTTTGTATCATCTGCAAATTTTGATATGTTGCACTCGGTCCCCTCCTCCAAATCGTTAATATAGATTGTAAAGAGTTGGGGACCCAGCACCGACCCCTGTGGAACACCACTGGTTACTGGTTGCCAGTCCGAAAATGAACCATTTATCCCAACTCTCTGCTTCCTGTTCGATAACCAATCCTCCACCCATGCCAGAATATTACCCCCAATCCCGTGATTTTTTATCTTAAGTAATAATCTTTTATGTGGCACCTTGTCGAATGCCTTCTGGAAGTCTAAATACACTATGTCCACTGGTTCCCCTTTATCCACCCTATACGTTATATCCTCGAAGAACTCAAGCAAATTTGTCAGACATGACTTCCCCTTCATAAAGCCATGCTGACTTTGTCCTATTAAATTATGCTTATCTAAATGTTCCGTTACTGTCTCCTTAATAATAGACTCCAAAATTTTACCCACCACAGATGTTAAGCTAACTGGCCTATAATTTCCAGCCTTCTGCCTACTACCCTTTTTAAATAACGGTGTTACATTAGCAGTTTTCCAATCTGCCGGGACCTCTCCTGAGTCCAGGGAATTTTGGAAAACTATCACCAAAGCATCCACAATCCCTACTGCCACTTCCCTCAAGACCCTAGGATGGAAGCCATCAGGTCCAGGGGATTTATCCGCCTTGAGTCCCATTATTTTACTGAGTACCATCTCCTGAGTGATTTTAATCGTATTTAGCTCCTCCCCCCCGAGAGTCCCCTGTTTGTCCAGTGTTGGGATATTCTTAGTGTCCTCTACTGTAAAGACTGAAACAAAATATTTGTTCAGCATTTTTGCCATCTCCATGTTTCCCACCATTAATTTCCCGGTCTCATCCTCTAAGGGACCTATGTTTGCCTTAGCCACCCTTTTTCTTTTTATATAACTATAGAAACTCTTGCTATCTGTTTTTATATTTTTTGCTAATTTCTTTTCATAATCTAACTTCCCTTTCTTAATCAATCCTTTAGTTACTTTTTGCTGTCTTTTGAAGAATTCCCAATCTTCTATCCTCCCACTAAGTTTGGCTACCTTATATGTCCTTGTTTTTAGTCGGATACTATCCTTGATTTCTTTACTTAGCCACGGATGGCTGTCATTTCTTTTACACCCTTTTTTCCTCAGTGGAATATATTTATTTTGAAAGTTGTAAAATAACTCCCTAAATGAACACCACTGCTCATGTACCGTCTTACCCTTTAATCTATTTTCCCAGTCCACTTTAATCAATTCCGCTCTCATACCATCATAGTCTCCTTTATTCAAGCTCAGTACGCTTGTTTGAGAATCAACCTTCTCACCCTCTAATTGGATATGGAATTCAACCATGTTGTGGTCGCTCGTTCCAAGGGGATCCTTAACTAGGACATTATTAATTAATCCTGACTCATTACACAGGACCAGGTCCAAGGTTGCCTGCCCCCTTGTAGGATCAGTTACATACTGCTCAAGAAATCCATCCCTGATGCACTCAATGAACTCGTCCTCAAGGCTGCTCTGCCCAATTTGATTTGTCCAGTTAATATGATAATTAAAATCCCCCATAATTATGGCTGTTCCCTTATTACATGCCCCGACTATCTCCTGATTAATACTTCTTCCAGCAGAGTTGCAACTATTAGGAGGCCTATATACTACGCCCACTAATGTTTTTTTTCCCTTATTATTCCTTATCTCCACCCAAACTGTTTAATTATCTTGATGCTTTGTCCCAATATCATTTCTCTGTATTACAGTGATTCCTTCCTTTATTAACATAGCCACCCCACCTCCCCTTCCTTCATGCCTGTCCTTCCTGATTGTTAAATACCCTGGCATATTTAATTCCCAGTCGTTGTCACCCTGCAGCCATGTTTCTGTAATGGCCACAAGATCATACCCATACGTAGTTATTTGTGCCGTTAACTCGTCCATTTTATTACGAATGCTACGTGCATTCAGATAAAGAACTTTCAAATCTGTTTTGTGACGCTTAGTTCCTGCTTTTTCCTTTTTTAACACTTTACCTATTACTCCATACCTTCTGTCCCTTCCTGTTACGCTTTCCTCTCTCTCCCTGCTCAGGTTCCCAACCCCCTGCCACTTTAGTTTAAACCCTCCCCAACAGCACTAGCAAACACTCCTCCTAGGACAGCGGTCCCGGCCCTGCCCAGGTGCAGACCATCCGGTTTGTACTGGTCCCACCTCCCCCAGAACCGTTTCCAGTGTCCCAGGAATTTGAATCCCTCCCCCTTGCACCATTCCTCTAGCCACGTATTCATTTGAAATATCCTCCTATTTCTACTCTGACTAGCACGTGGCACTGGCAGCAATCCTGAGATTACTACCTTTGAGGTCCTATTTTTTAATTTTTAACCATCTCCAACAAGAGAGTGCCTAACCACCTCTCCTTGACATTCAACAGCGTTACCATCGCCAAATCCCCCACCATCAACATCCTGGGGGTCAACATTGACCAGAAACTTAACTGGACCAGCCACATAAATACTGTGGCTTCAAGAGCAGGTCAGAGGCTAGGTATTCTGCAGCGAGTGACTCACCTCCTGACTCCCCAAATCCTTTCCATCATCTACAAGGCACAAGTCAGGAGTGTGATGGAATACTCTCCACTTGCCTGGATGAGTGCAGCTCCAACAACACTCAAGAAGCTCAACACCATCCAGTACAAAGCATCCCACTTGATTGGCACCCCATCCAGCACCCTAAATATTCATTCCCTTCACCACTGGCGCACAGTGGCTGCAGTGTGTACCATCCACAGGATGCACTGCAGCAACTCGCCAAGGCTTCTTCGACAGCACCTTCTAAACCCACGACCTCTACCACCTAGAAGGACAAGGGCAGCAGGCACATGGGAACAACACCACCTGCACATTCCCCTCCAAATCACACACCATCCTAACTTGGAAATATATCGCCGTTCCTTCTTCGTCGCTGGGTCAAAATCCTGGAACTCTCTACCTAACAGCAATGTGTGAGAACCTTCACCACACGGACTGCAGCAGTTCAGGAAGGCAGCTCACCACCACCTTCTCAAGGGCAATTAGGGATGGGCAATAAATGCTGGCCTCGCCAGTGACGCCTACATCCCATGAACGAATAAAGAAAAATTAAAAGATTTGTCACCCTTTGTAATTCATGCGAGGTTGACAGCCATCTACACTGGCGCTATATACTTTTGTGAATTGTTTTGTTGCTCTCAGCTCATTAAGCTGCATTTTGTCAATTGGGTTTCCAGTATCACACTCCATCATCATTGTTTAGCAGTATTATTCCAGTTCTGAAGGACCACCCTTTTCCCTGGTTGTAACTACAATATTAGTCGCTTTTCCTGTTGAGACCCATCTCTAATGATAGGATTCTGAGTTAGAGATCTAGATCTAACATTATACAGTATTGGTAATTTTCCTACTTATCTATAAATCTGATAAAATTCTGAACATCTGTTGGGGATCTTGGTCTAACTCTGATAATAGTTTTGTTATTGTTTGACTTAACTTAAATCCCCAATATAAAATATTTCATAAGAACATAAGAAATAGGAGCAGGAGTAGGCCATACAGATCCTCGAGCCTGATCCGCCATTCAATAAGATCATGGCTGATTTTCGACCTCAACTCCACTTTCCCGCCCAATCCCCATATCCCTTAATTCCCCTAGAGTCCAAAAATCTATCTCAGCCTTGAATATATTCAATGACTCAGCATGCACAGCCCTCTGGGGTAGAGAATTCCAAAGATTCACAACCCTCTGCGTGAAGAAATTCCTCCTCATTTGTCTTGAATGGCCGACCCCTTATCCTGCGACTGTGCCCCCTTGTTCTAGACTCTCTAGCCAGGGGAAACAATCTCTCAGCATCTACCCTGTCAAGCCCCCTCATAATCTTATATGTTTCAATGAGTTCACCTCTCATTCTTCTAAGCTCCACAGAGTATAAGCCCATTCTACTCAACCTCTCTTCATAGGACAACCCTCTCATCCCAGGAATTAATCTAGTGAACCACCTCTAAGGCAAGTATATCTCTCCATAGATAAGGAGACCAAAACTGTATGCAGTACTCCAGGTGAGGTCTCACTAAAGCCCTGTACAACTGTAGTAAGACTTCCTTTTTCTTGTACTCCAACATGCCATTTGCTTTCCTAATTGCCTGCTGTGCCTGCATACAAACTTTTTGTGTTTCTTGTTCGAGGACATCCAAGTCTCTCTGGACACCAACATTTAATAGTTTCTCACCATCTAAAAAATATTCTGTTTTTCTATTCTTCCTACCAAAGTGAATAACTTCACATTTCCCCACATTATATTCCATCTACCACCTTCTTGCCCACTCTCTAAATCTGGCCATATCCCTTTGCAGACTCTTTGTGTCCTCCTCACAGCTTACTTTGCCACCTAGCTTTGTATCATCAACAAACTTGGATACATTACACTCGGTCCCTTCATCTAAGTTATTAATATAGATTGTAAATAGCTGAGGCCCAAGCACTGATCCTTGCCGCACCCCACTAGTTACAGACAGCCAACCTGAGAATGACCCATTTATCCTTACTCTCTCTTTTCTGTCCTTTAGCCAATCCTCAATCAATGCTAATATATTACCCCCAACCCCATGAGCCCTTACCTTGTGTAACAACCTTTTATGTGGCATCTTATTGAATGCCTTTTAAAAATCCAAATATACAACATCCACCGGGTCCCCTTTATCTACCCTATTGGTTACATCCTCAAAAAAACTCTAATAAATTTATCAAACACGATTTCCCTTTCATAAAACTATGTTGACTCTGCCTAATCACATTATGATTTTCTAAGTGCCCTGTTACCACTTCCTTAATAATTGATTCCAGCATTTTCCCGATGAATACAGGGCTAACTGGCCTGTAGTTTCCTGTTTTCTCTCTCTCTCCCTTCTTGAATAGCGGTGTTACATTTGCTACCTTCCAGTCCACTGGGACTGTTCCAGAATCTAGAGAATTTTGGAAGATCCTAACCAATGCATCTACTATCTCTGTAGCCACCTCTTTTAGAACCCTATGATGTCGGCCATCAGATCCGAGGGATTTGTTGGCTTTTAGTCCCATTAGTTTGTCCGGTACTTTTTCTCTAGTGATATTAATTGTTTTAAGTTCCTCACTCTCATTTACCGCTTGATTCCCTACTATTTTTGGTATGCTTTTTGTGTCTTCTACGGTTAAGACAGATACAAAATATTTGTTTAATGCATCTGCCATTTCTTGATTCCCCTTTATAATTTCTCCTGTCTCAGCCTCTAAGGGACCAATGTTTACTTTTGCTACTCTCTTCCTTTTTACATACTGGTAGAAGCTCTTACAATCCGTTTTTATATTTCTTGCTAGTTTACTTTCGTATTCTATTTTCTCCATTTTTATCAATTTTTTGGTCATCTTTTGTTGGTTTCTAAAACTCTCCCAATCCCCAGGATTTGCCCAGTCTATATGAAGATTAAAGTCCCCCATGATGACTGCATTTCCTTTGTTACAAGCTCCTATTATTTCATGATTATTACTCTGTCCAATGATATTGCTACTGTTAGGGGGGCCTATAAACTATTCCCACCATTGTTTTCTGCCCCTTATTATTTCTAATTTCCACCCATATTGATTCTACTTCCTGATCTTCCGAACCAAGATCCTTTCTCACCACTGTCCTTATGTCATCCTTTATTATTAGGGCTATACCCCCTCCTTTTCCATTCTGCCTGTCTTTTCTAAATGTCATGTACCCTGGAATATTTAGTTCCCAACCTTGGTCATCTTGCAACCATGTCTCTGTTGTCTCTTGTTGTATGAAACTGTAGCTAGACAAATTCACTGAGATTTTTTTAAATATAGCTTTATCTGCTGTTTCTAAAGTAATTTATTTTCTTTTGATAGAGGGAATGGGTGTATGCAATCCACATCTACTGTCTGGAGTGAATATTGAGATTCAAAGAGGACACCAATCTTTATTAATAGTATGGCTCTCATCAACTCAAAAATATTTGTCGAATACCTCAGATAATATATGCAAGTTTGCCATTGTAAAAAGATGAGAGAGCTGTAGCCTGTAATGGTTGATCCATCGGGATATCCTGTTGGAAAGGCGGTTCTTGTCTCAAGATTATCAGCTGTGACATGGAATTGCAATCGGTTTTGCTCAATCCTTGAACTAGTAAACAACTCATGCAGCTTCTATTTCCCATTGACCCAGGTAACAAAAATAATTCATATTGATTACAAGGCTGCTGAGAAAAGATTTGAGATTTCCTGTTAGGCATTTTCCCTAGTGTGAAGCATCTGCTTTTGATCGAAATTGTCAAGTTTAACTATCAGTGTAAGTTAAGGAATGTATTGCCGTTCAGCTCCTGCCTTATGTTTGCTTTGGTGTGAATTTCTTTCCTGTAATAAATTAGACTGATAATTTAGCCTTTACTTGATAGCATGAGTTATTCCACCTATTGTAGTGGACAGGAGCATGTGGTGAACAACCTATATGGAACTCCAATGTAAAATAATTTGGTAAAAGAGTAATTGTTAACCCTGTGGCATGCTAACCCATTCACTCTATATCGTCCTAAACTCAGCTCAGCATCAATATTTCTAAACCACTCCCTGGACTCTGAATTAATAAAGGAGAGTTTTAATAGAATGATAGAAATTACAGCAGAGGAGGAGGCCATTCAGCCCCCAGTGCTCATGCCGGTGCTGGTTCTGTAACTCCATCCCCCCCCCCCACCCCAGATCCTTTCATAGTCCTTTTTAAATATTTAAATGACTGTCTAGTTTGCCTCAATAGCCTCGTGGTGAAGCTTCCCATGGTCTAATAGCCCTGAGTTCAAGAGCTCCAGAGCTTGCCCGGGTGGCCCGGGAGAGGGAGCACGCGGTGTCTGCCGGTACGCTTGAGGCTTTCTGCAACCGGTGGGCACTGCAGGGACTGGAGTGCATCCTTGACCGATATAATAAAATTATAATTTGACACTTATTTTGGTTTTTTTGGTGTACTGCACATGAACACACCCTAATCGCCCCCCTTCTTATAAAAGGTGTGGGGGGGGGGGAAAGAACTCCAGAGCTGAATCCTTGCTGTCATGGTGATGTTCAGTTGTAAGGTGTAATCGCTGGCGCTCGGGGGCGCTGCTGGTTTTCCTGGGACAGTCCTGAGTTGTTCAGACCTTTCACCATTGCGAGGGTAATAAACAGCTTGTTTAACCGTTCAGCGATTTATTGCTGCGAAGAAAAAAATACATGACACCTCGATAGGTTTTTGTTTTCGATTGTTGGAAAGGCTACAACCTGGAGAAAAAGTAAATTATTAAAGTCAAATAACTTGCTAGAGCATTTCACCTGTCTTGCTACCTTACGAAAATGTCATGACCAAATCTAATGGACAAGTACAAGATATGGACTGTACAAATATTTTTGCTTTCATTTATTTTCAGAAAATGATAACTGAAGGATCACAAGAGAGTTTCCTGGTCTATTTGTCTAATGGTCTTCCCGAGAATGCCTTTCATATGTTACACGCTGTATGTAGTGTCTCTTGTAATGTTCACGGGGAGTAATTTCTGGCCATTCCAGGGACTTCTCGTAGAAATCTCCAACGTGGTAATGATGTTCCTCAAAATTCTCGTTTTATGAAATTATTTCTTTTGTATATGCTTCTATATTAACGTGAGGGACTTAAGGAACTGACCAGATTAATTTAGCAGTGCATGAAATTTAAGGTCACTTAAATGTAAGGTTATAATTGGCGAATGGGAGCAGGTATTTGATTTGGAGATAGGACCATCATACAACTGGCAGGATTTACCACGAATACGGAGATCACAAAAATACGGAGTGGGCTGGGGGAAAGTGTGTGTTAATGTTCTCTTAGGTATGTTTAATATCAATGTATTTTTTAATGGTATGCTTTTGAAGAGGGGGAAATAAACAAACTTCCTAGTTTTGTGAAAAAGATGACAGTTGTTGATGACCTATAGTTTTGTTCCCTTTCAGTGGACAATAATTTCGGATTTATTGTTGACTGACAGCATTTACTGAAGCGAAGAGTATTACGGCAAATTTGCAGTTTTAATAGATTTGTTTTTGGTATAGCTAGGCCAAGATTTTTTTTTGGTTTACTAATTTCACCCACTGTGAAATTCAACGTATATATTCTTACGAAGAGTGACATTTCTTAGGAATGTTGCCTGTGGCACCAAGAAGCTACTTTGAATACGTTTTCTTTGAGCCATTGAGTATATGGGAGGGATGACTCGTTTTAAACAGCACGAAGAATGTTGCTGCAACCTAAACTGAAGTATCCTTAAAACATTCCGTTAGAAATATTATTCAAAATGCTATACCATTCTGTACAACCTAAATTGTATTTCTAGAGCAAATTCATTAGGGCAAATTGTAATTCTGATAAGAATTTACATTGCTATAAAAGGACTTTTAAATGCAGTCTGAGTCTGTATGGAGCTTTCATATTTAATGGTAAAGATTTTTTGCAGGAATAATAGATTATTGTACTGTGTAGTGGCTTGCTGCAGAGTACACATCATGGTTTCAAATCACTGAAAAAGTTTGATGTCTCAGTTGTATAATTATCTAGGTGCTTTTGTTTAATATGCAATGCAATCATTTTTGCATGAAATTGATGTACTATATATGTTGCCTGTTGGTAAAATTAGGGACTTCTGCTCGTACTTATGAAAAAAAAATTATGAATCCAAAAGTCTAAAGGAAGGTTTTTATTTCTGCCCTCTTGTGCTCTCATTGTATAGCAGTAAGTGCACACAGGAATTTGATACAAAAATGTATCTTTGCCCAAGCAAGAAAACTTTGCATGCATGCTTGGAACAAATCATATTTGGCGGTATTCTGTTGACAAAGTGGCTGTCGAAATATTGAGTACATTGTCTCCATACAAAACAAGCCTTAATGTAATTATGCTGTTTTAAAAATATAGCATTAGAACTTAGACCATCTTGGGACCTTGTGTACTAAATCCACAATCTGCTTTCAATCCTAAACCACTACAGAAGAGTCTGTTAGCATAGAGAAGTATTTCTGAATTAGCACAAAATAAATTACTTATGAATAAGTAGAAGTAAATTAGAATGCTTAGCTGTAACTTGTTGATGTTCTAAATCTTGTGTAACAAGAGTTTTATAGTACAAATATTTTAAACATTTGTTTCCTCTTGTATTTTGCAACAATTAATTCAATTACTATGGAATGACTAGAAGTCAATAATATCCCAGGGCTTTTACTTTAGTAACCTTTAGGCAAGTTATCTGTATAACATGCATGACGTTTATTGAAGTTGCAGAAACAAAACAAGGTGTTTTGAAAGTCAGGGATAAGTACATATTGGCCTGAGAAGCACCCAGATATAGTTTTTGGCATTTACTTTTGTATAATGACCCCTGTGATAGCTCTTGTATTTTATTTTAACCATGTCTCTTTCTTATATAAAATGTTTTGCATCAGGAAATAAATAGGAATGAGCTGAGCAAATTCTGTGTGACTGCAGTGTAATTTAAAGATTTTGTGATCATATCAATGGAATTGTAGTTGATTTTGTTTCATTTTTCTCTGTGGATTGTTAGATTTATGATTCTATTTTAGACACAGGCCCTGAGTTTCCTCCTGATTTCCACCCAGATAAAGGCATAATCTGGGTGGAACCAAGTCAAATAGCGCAAAAGATTGTAGAATTCTAGGCGTAAATGAGTTACGGCCTTAACTACAATATGCCCAAATATCCGCAATCTTTTAAGTTCATTCATTGACCCCTTCATCCGAACCAATCCCCACCCACAAAACTAGTCACACCCCCAGTAACGAAAGACGAGTTTCCTCCAATTGAGCTTGTTCGGGTGCGCTTCATTGAATTGCATCCAGATTCTCAGGCGTACAGGCACCCGTGGCCACATGAATCCAGCATTAATCAGTTGACCATCAGTGACCAGCAGTGAATTGAAGCCACAGGGCTGCCCTGCTGCTGCAGAAATTATCAATTAGTAAAAAAAACTTGAAGAATGGTTCATTTCCAGGCCATTCCACACATCTTTCTGATGCTGGAGGAGGAGGAGAAGGAGATAGAGGAGAGAAAGTTCCGGAGACTTGCATCTATCGGGAGCGGGGAGGGGGTGGGTTTCTGGCTTCTCTGACAGACCACTGCTCCGGTTGCTTCATCTGAGTCTGACAGATTGGGCATAGCAGAAGGTATTGGAAATAAATTTCTTGCTTTCGCTGACTGTGTCAGGTCATTGAACTTCTTGCAGCACTGGTTCGCCTTTAACATAGTAAAACATCCTAAGGCGCTTCACAGGAGCGATTGTCAAACAAAATTTGACACCGAGCCACATAAGGAGATATTAGGACAGGTGACCAAAAGCTTGGTCAAAGAGGTAGGTTGTAAGGAGTGTCTTAAAGGAGGAGAGAGAGGTAGAGAGGCAGACAGGTTTAGGGAGGAAATTCCAGATCTTTGGCCTAGGCAGCTAAAGGCACGGCTGCCAATAGTGGAGCTTAAAATCGCAAGAATTGGTGGAATGCGGAGATCTTCAAAGGTTGTAGAGCTGGAGGAAGTTACAGAGATAGGGAGAGGCGAGGCCATGGAGGGATTTGAAAAAAAAGGATGAGAATTTTAAAAATCGAGGTATTGCCGGACCGGGAGCCAATGTAGATCAACGAACACAGGAGTGATGGGTGAACAGGAGTTGGTGCGAATTAGGATATGGGCAGCAGAGTTTTGGATAAGCTCAAGTTTATGGAGGGCAGAAGATGGGAAGCCGGCCAGGAGAGTATTGGAATACTCAAGTTTAGAGGTAACAAAGGCATTGATGAGGGTTTCAGCAGCAGATGACCTGAGGCTGTAGCCTCAGAATGACCATTTACTCATGAACAAGGTCCTTGCCATCCATGACCTTATTGTGAATGATTGCATTAACAAATTGGCTTTAAGAGAAACTTGGCTCACAGGTAGTGACACCTTACCCTTGCTGTCGCTCAGTCATGCTACCTTTCATTTCTCCTCTTCTGGGTACTTTGCTGCCCCTAATCTCTATCCCAAACCTCACTACTCTTCTGCCTTCCAACGTTCCTGCCATTATTCCAGGCTTGAATACCCCTTGAATGTCCACAGCTACCTTCTGTGCCTCTCTTGGTATTCTCGAGGCACCAATCACAGCCTCCTTACAAGCAGCAACCCCAACAGTCCCATCATCCTCTCTTGCTGACTTTCTCACCCGGCATGCCTGCTAGGGGCTAACCTTGTCAACTCCTTCCCATCCCGCTCACCGTACCCATTACCATGCTATATAATTCGCTGGCAGAGTCTATCACTGTGCCTCTCTGCACCCCGCTGGAATGTCCATTCACTCATGAACAAGGTCCTTGCTATCTATGACTTTATTTTAAATGAATGCTTGATGTCTTGGTTTTGAGAGAAACTTGGTTCTCAGGTGGTGACACCTTGCCCCGTCGGAAGCCTAATGTCCTTTTAGGGAAGGAGACCTTACCCGGTCTAGTCTACATATGACTCTATTCCCACACCAATGCGGTTGATTCTTAATTGCCCTTTGCAGTAACCTAGCAAGCCACTCCGTTGTATCAAACCTCGACACCACACAGACTGCTGCTGTTCAAGAAGGAGGCTCACCACTACCTTCTCAGGGCAACCAGGGATAGGCAATAAATGCCTGCCTTGCCAGCAATGCTCACATCTTTGAAATTAGTTTTAAAAAGCTGCTCACTCTTACTTTCCCTATTACTTTATCCCAAGCACCATCTACTCACCATAAATCTCTCCAAACTACTTGCAACTCCCAAATCATCTCACCTCCCCAACCCACTTAACTATTCTCACCCAATCCCTATCCCTTGCAAACTCAATATCCATCTCCCACAAATGATATTGTCTCAGTTATCATAAGCATTTCTACGACAGGTCCATCTATAAGTGCTCTGATTGCCACAGGGGGTAACTAATATTTCAAATAAATTTTAGCTGATAGATTGGAAAGGTATGTGAAATGCTTTGTTAAAACATTATACAGATAGAGGTTTTTTTTGTTGTGCAA
The DNA here is from genome assembly GCF_035084215.1 of Heptranchias perlo. Classification (NCBI taxonomy): domain Eukaryota; kingdom Metazoa; phylum Chordata; class Chondrichthyes; order Hexanchiformes; family Hexanchidae; genus Heptranchias; species Heptranchias perlo. The sequence continues at coordinate 38,893,743 of NC_090337.1, read as the reverse complement.
TTTCAATATCAATCTTTTACATCATATTAGGAGGATGAGTTTATTTTGCTGTGCATTTATTGTAAATTAAAATTTTCAGTACTGATTTCTATGAATTGACATCCTTACTTTTCTGTTACTCATCCACACTGAAGAAGCTTATTGAAGCTCTCCCTTTCCATTCCTTTAAAATAACCAAGATGAAGTTGAATGAATTGTTATTTTAGATAGAAATAAATCACCCAATGATAAAATTTATTGAATAAACATTAGAGCCAAAATATCACATTGACAGTACCAAATGTTATGGGGGCAGGGAGGTACAGGTGTGCAGGGGCAAGTGGTGAGCAAAAATCCACTTTAACCACTGAGCCCAAGGCCAAGGAAAGGAAAGGAGAGGGGACTGTGCACGAAAAATGGTTTAGCAAGTGAGCAGAAACAAAGAGCAGAGAAAGTATGAGAGACTGAAAAAAAAGGGGAGAGAAGCAGGTTGAAAAAGAGACTGATGGAAAAGGAACAAGATATAAAACATATAAAAAGTAAAAGGATCGTTAAAGGAATGGTGGGGCTGATTAGGGACAAAAAAGGAAATCTTCTTGTGGAGGCAGACGGCATGACTAAGGCACTAAATGAATACTTTGCAGCTGTCTGCACAAAAGAAGAGAATGAAGTTATTGTTGCAGTGGAGGAGGGGGCAGTAGAGACATTGGATAGGATGAAAATAGAAAGGAGTTGCTAAATAGGTTGGCATCACTCAAAGTTAACAAGTCACCCGGTCCAGATGGGCTGCATCCTAGGTTGCTGAGGGAAGCAAAGGTGTTGATAGAAGAAGCTCTGACAATAATCTTTCAATCCTCCTTGGATATGGGAGTGGTGTCAGAGGATTGGAGGATTGCAATTGTTACACCCCTGTTCAAAAAAGGGGAGAGGGATAAACCTGATAACTACAGGCCAGTCAGTCTAATATCAGTATTGGAAAAGCTACTAGAGACCATTGTCAACGACAAAATTAATTTCCACTTAGAGAAGCACGAGTTAATAAGGGACAGCCACCATGGATTTGTTAAAGGCATATTGTGTCTGACTAACTTGATTGAGTTCTTTGATGAAGTAACAGAGAGGATTGATGAAGGTAGCGCAGTACATGTTGTGTATATATGGACTTTCAAAAGGCATTTGATCAAGTATCACATAACAGACTTGTTCGGAAAATAGAAGTACATGAGATTAAAGGGACGGTGGTAACTTGGGTAAGTAATTGGCTAAGGGCTAGGAGTCAGAGAGTATTGGTGAACGGATGTTTTTCAGACTGGAGAGAAGTATGCAGTGGGGACCCCCAGGAGTCGGTATTAGGACCTTTGCTTTTCTTGTTATATATAAATGACCTGGACTTGGGTATAGGGAGTACAATTTTGAAGTTCGCGGATGATACAAAACTAAGTGTGAAGTGATGCACTTTAGGAGGAACAAGATGGAGAGACAGTACAATCTAAATGCTACTATTTTGAGGAAGTACAAGAGCAGAGGGGCCTGGGGGTGCATATTCACAAGTCTTTGAAGGTGGCGGGGCAAGTTGATAAGGTGGTTAAGAAAGCGTATGGGTTACTTGGCTTTGTAAATAGGGATATTGAATACAAAAACAAGGAAGTCATGCTCGACTTTTACAAATCACGGGTTAGGCCTCAGCTGGAGTATTGTGTACAATTCTGGGCACCACACTTTAGGAAGGATATCAAGGCCTTGTAGAGGGTACAGAGGAGGTTTTCCAAGATGATACCAGGGATGAGGGACTTCAGTTATGTGGAGAAATTGGAGAAACTGGGATTGTTCTCCTTAGATCAGAGAAGGCTAAAGGGAGACCTAATTGAGGTATTCAAAATTAAAAGGGGTTTTGACAGAGCGAGTAGGGAGAAACTGTTTCCTGTGGCAAGTGGGTTGGTAACCAGAGGCCATGGATTTAAAATAATTGGCAAAAGAACTAGAGGGGAAATGAGGAGACATTTTTTCACACAGAGGGTCGTTATGATCTGGAACGCACTACCTGAAAGAATGGTGGAAGCAGCTTCCATCAGAACTTTCATAAGGCAATTGGACATGTGCTTGAAGCAGACTAATTTGTAGGGTTATGGGGAAAAATCTGGGGTGTGGGACGAAATTGGACACCTCTCTCAAAGAGCCAGCACAGGCACAGCAGGCTGAATGGCCTCCTTCTGTGCTTAAAATTCTCTGATTCTATCCTAAGAGAAACGAGAAGGGAAGAATCTTCAGGAGAGCAAGAAAAAAGACAAAATATTTTTAAAAGGCAGAGCTGGAAGGATGGAGAAGGTTCCTGTGATGTGGTCCGATAGGACACAATCAAGCGTCAGAAAGTTGACAGACACATTTTGCATGTGAGATGCGCTGAAGAAGCTGTTTGGCCAACTGCTGCAGTGGGTCAGAACCTGCTTGAGGGATGAGTCTGGTGGGTGGCTTCACCGCTATAGCAAGTTAGATAGGTACTGATGAGTGAGCAAGGGAGGACATCATGTGATGACCTGGTTGGACAGATGCTGCTGGTGCTGCGAGGTTGTTTGTTAGTTGCAGACCTGGGATGCTGAAATGTAGAATGTGTTTGTCTCAAAAAGAACCAACTGTTGTCAAAAGTACACATGATCTACATTTCCTACCTATGTTAAATGAGTGAGGGAGAGGCAATTGACCACAAAGCACAACATGTATGCGTTAATATTTAGAGATGTTGCCCCTATGTATAACTTTGGGTGGGTACCAGGAGGTGGGCACAGAACACCTATCATGCATCCTCATGCCAGTTCTCCTCTTCCAAACATGTCAAATAGGAGGAAAATCCATTGATGACTAATGATCCGGGGTGAAAAACAAAATTACACCAGTTGACACAAATGATTATGGTCCTGGCTTTTACAAACTTTGAAAGGGAAACATTCTCAAAATTACTGAATATAGTGAATTTAATAAAAATAGTAAACATAAAATAGCATCACCTACCATGACTGCAGAGTTCTCATATTGGTAGTTGTATAAAATTCAATTTCTTCTTATAAACTTGTCTATGATATTGATTATCATTGGATTCTATGAATAGTGCACTAAGTTGACAAAAGTCCAGTAACAGGCTTCTTATCTATAAGCAAAAATGTAAATATTGATCTTAAAAATATGTTCAAAATCGTTCAGAGTTTATGGAAGTCATTTCAAAATGATTGCAAATACAGATTCTCTGATAAATGTCTTTTCCTTCATCTGTCTCCTTCCCAGGGAATTGATAGCTCTGTAGTGATACAAAAGAGTCCTGTTTCTTTCACTGGCCTCATTTTAATGGGGGAGTGCCATACACAGTACAGGGACTGTTAGTATCACAGATAACTAAACTGTTCCCGTGCTTTGCGCAAAAACCTTGATAGAACTTTATTCCAATCAATTGCTGTTTTTGTTCAGATCAAGCCTGACCAGCTGACTGTGCCACTTATGACTCAATTTTGGGGAGATTTTACAGCCTGCATTCTTTGAATTCCTAGTCCACAACAGTTAAATAGATTGCTGGAAGTGCATGGTTTCAACAAGAAAGTTTCCATTGCCTTTTACTTTTCATAACCATGACTACAGTGTACTGTGTGTTACAATACAAAGACAGCAGGAACCTTCAGAGTAAGTTGATCACAAGTACGCCTACTGGGACTAGCATGCAGGTAAAACAATATCTCTAATTTACTCATGTTTCTTTCAGTGCAAGGAATAGCGATATAAAAATAGGCTTTTCAGTAGTTTGTTTCGTACTATTTAGATGTAACTTTCAGTGAGATTTGGTCTGAATGATTCTGCTATTATTTGAATTTTAAAACCAAAATTTTACTTGCTTTTGTTTCTGTAAAAGAAAGTAAGAATGTTAACTGACCAAACCAAACTCACATGAATTTCACGGTTTTGCATAACAATAAAGAATCCTTTGGGTCAGACAAAGTAACTTTTATAAACTAAGGACCAGTTCCAAGTTAGTGCTGACCACAGCAGACTTCTTTGTATGTACTTACTACATGTTTCATGCTTGATGATAATACACTCTTAAATTGTCTAATTTATTCAAAGATTATTTCAAGAAACCAGTCATTATAAATAAAATAGATTACAAATTGAAACAGGAAAATGGCCAATTAACAACTAATGGTCAAGGTATAAACATTGAAAAGCTTTGTCAAGAAAATAAATGCATACTGTTTTTCATATTGATAAAGTAGTGATATATGTTCTCAACCTGGTTTTACAAGGGGCACTTTGACAACATAATTGTACGTGGTTGTACTTTATTTTAACCGGCTTATTAGTTTAATTTGCTTAGTTTTTAATGTTTTTTTCAATCTTACTTTTAATTAACACTGTCTCAACATGAATTAGCTTAGCTATTGCCATATATCTTTATTGGTTTTAAAATAGTAAAAACAGTAACTTGCATTTATATAGCACCTTTAATGTAAGTTAAAAATAGACACTGAGCCAAAGGAGATATTAGGAGAGGTGACCAAAAGCTTGGTCAAAGAGGTAAGTTTTAAGTAGGGTCTTTGAAGTGAAGAGGCAGAGGGGTTTATGGAGTGTATTCTAGAGCACGGGGCCTGGCCACCAATAGTGGGGCAAAGGAAAGGGAGATGCACAAGGTTGAAGCCAAAGGAATGAAGAGTTTGAGGTGGGTTGTAGTGCTGAATGATATTACAGAGATAGGGAGGGGTAAATAATCATGTGGGGGATTTGGGAGTTCAGGTTCACAAAACACTAAAAGCAGCATCTCAAACTGATAAAGCCACAAAGGAAGCTAGAGAAATATTGGGTTTTACGGCAAGAGGCATAGAATATAACAGTTAGATAAATGATAAATCTATATAAAACCTCAGTTGGAGTACTGTGTGCAATTTTGGACTCTATAAAATTAGGAAGGATGTAAAGGCAGTAGGAAGGATGTTACAGCATAGATTCACTAGGATGCTGCCTGATTAACTTGTTTTTGGCTCTGAACAAATTATGACCAATGTGTTGCATTTGCCTGCAACTATACTATTGCTTTCTTTTTAAAATCCAGTACACATATGTATAAATGTTTCAAATATGCAGTACAGAATTTCTGTTTTACTGTTACGTTCACCAAAACAGTGAGAATAAGTTGTTTAAAAACATCAAAGACCTGTATAATTGTTTCTAGGAACAATATACATTAAATCTAGTTTTCACATTAGAAGAGACAAACAGGGGAAACGTGTTGCGTCTTTAATTGGCAGTCTCCAATATTTTTCTTTTTGGTGAGCCTGTGTCTGACATGCATCATGTTTGAGACTCCAAAAGAATTTACTGAGAAATGCACATCGGTAGAGGTTCTATTTACTCTTATGGGGTGCATTCTCTCTCCATTGGGACAAACCCTGCTAAGTCTAGTACAGAGAATTTGGGCACAAGTTGGTATATCCAAGACTTAAAGTCAACGGAAAAGAATATCGGGTGGAGGGTAAAACGGCTGCCTATTCGCTTTCACCATTTTGCACTATGCATTTCACTCCCACGTCTGTGCATGGGAACTGCTGGAGTTTAACCAGCTAAAATTGTGCAGCCTACCAACAGAGATATATATTAAGCATGCTTCCCTTTTATATTACTATTCAGAATCCCTTGTTTATTACTTCACAGATTTTTTAAAAATCATAAATCTTAAACTTAATAATCAGAAAAGGTATCCTGACTGATAGTGTCCTCAGTGCAAATTTAAAGGATCTCTGTGTTTGTGAAAAATTCTTTTGCAAACCTTCTCACTTTTAAAACTTTCCATTTTCGTTCCAAACACACAACACAACTCTGCATCATTGCATCACTTGAACTTGAAGCCCTTGTGTTGAAAATTAGGGTCTACTCTACCTGCCTCCATAAAAAAAGTTTTTTTCATTAAGATGCAGCTACTTCACAGCATTCAGCAGGAAAACAGAACAACAGTTTACAATTTACTTGTATGTATTGCTTTATAATATAATATTTAGAGTGAATGTTGAATAGTAATTCTGTATTGGACCATGACTACTTTCACTGAATTGAAAAAATTCCATGACTTTTTTGTTGATTGGTACATCTTCTGTTCTTTTCTGTTACTTAAAAGATGTGCTGTTATAATGATTTGACTACCCTAGCCTTTTTGTTCTAACTTGAATATAGTTAATGATTATGAAGGTCAAGCTCACTGGTGAATGGTACGATATCAGTTAAACTAGTGCATGTAGAGAAGGTAACCTTCTAACGCCTACCTGCTGAGTTTGCCAGTTTGATGCCTGGTGAAACGAATAGTAACTATAGTGTAGGGTCTATTGTAATAGTCTGGGGAATCCAGTGGCCTAGACCCTTATATTAGAATTCCCATAATGGATTCCAGCAAAGCAGAAGAGGTATCCAAAACCATGTTTGAGTTACCATCGGATGTAATGAAAGACAGTGAAGGCTTTATAACATGTTATCTGAATTTCTTCTTTCTCTTAACATGTTAGAACTGTTCTTTACAGAAACGAAACAAACTTCACTGTTTGGAAACCCTTGGAAATGTACTTTTGAGTATTAATGAAAAATATATGTAGTTTAAAACTTTACAAATCCTTTTTATAGTATAGTACAGTGAAAAAATTAAATTGAGTTTAACTGATAATCATAGGCTGCCTTTTAATAAAATGAAGCTACAATATTCCTGTATTACAGTGGTTGGAGCAAAACTTGAAAGTAATACTTTGAGGTTAGAATCATAGAATGATTACAGCACAGAAGGAGGCCATTCAGCCCATCAAGCCTGTGCAGGCTCTTTGTAAGAGCAATCCAGTTAGTCCCATTCCACCGCTCTTTCCCCGTAGCCCTGCAAATTTTTTCCCTTCAAGTATTTATCCAATTCCTTTTTGAAAGCCATGATTGAATCTGCTACCACCTTCCTTCCAGGCAGCGCATTCCAGATCATAACTACTCGCTGCGTAAAAACGTTTTTCCTCATGTTGCCTTTGGTTCTTTTGCCAATCACCTCAAATCTGTGTCCTCTGGTTCTCGACCCTTCTGCCAATGGGAACAGTTTCTCTTTATTTACTTTATCTAAACCCTTCATGATTTTGAACACTTCTATCAAATCTCCTCTCAACCGTCTCTGCTCTAAGGAGAACAACCCCAGCTTCTCCAGTCTATCCACGTAAATGAAGTCTCTCATCCCTAGTAAATCTCTTCTGCACCCTCTCCAAGGCCTTCACATCCTTCCTAAAGTCCAGAATTGGACACAATACTCCAGTTGTGGCTGAACCAGTGTTTTATAAAGGTTCATCATAACTTCCTTGCTTTTGTACTCTATGGCCTCCATTTTAGCACCCGCTATTGGGTGCGTTCCTGGCAGGGGGGCTCTGAAAATCGGGGAATCCCGGAGCGGGTCGGGAGCCCGGCTCCAACCCGCCCACTTCCGGGTTCCCCACAGACGCGCTGACGTACGCGCGCAGCCCCCACATGTGGGACTCCCGCAGGCAATTAAAGCCAGCGGGGTGCCACTTGAGACTATTTACCGAGGTATTTCAGGTCATTAACAGACCTGATTAAGGGAATATGTCAGGAGGGGTGGGATTTTAGAAACAACTGGGACTGTTTCCCATACTGGGGGAAACACTCCAAGTTGAAATGGACGTATTGCAGCTATCAGCCTGTGGCAGCTGCAAAGGTCCATTTGACAGGTGGGGGGGTGGCTGGAGACCCTCACTCATTGCAGGAGGCCACTCTGTCACTTGGGACAAAGTTTGGCCTCCACCACCCTCCTCCTGACAATCAAATTCACCAACTTGCACACTTACCCCGGGGTCCAGAGACATGTACCTACCGTGCGGACCCCCTCAGATGTACATCTTCCAGATGGGGGCCGCCTTAGCTGCATTCATGACCTCCTCGGAGGGCGAACAGCATCACCAGCCTCGCCGGCCAAGCCATCCACCTCTGAGACGTGGAGCTCCACAACAGAGTGCTGTGACACATCCACCTACACAGCAGGAGGGAGGGCAACCGCAGAGAGAGATGCGTCGCAGGGGGTATTATCCTCGCCACAGGGTCCACAGACCGAGGCTCAGCTTCCTGGACCTCTCTGAGCAGCAGTGCACACGGAGGCTCAGAGTCACTCGACATCTAGTCGTGGACATCTGCAGCTTCCATGATGCCGAGCTGCTCCCGGCTGGCCCGAGCACCATCTTCTTACCTGTCGCTGTCAACGTCACCACTGCCCTTAACAACTTCTCCTCTGCATCCTTCCAGCGTGCCACCGGGGACATCGCCGACGTCTCTCAGTCGTCTGCACAAAAGAGCCCTGCAAATACACCTACTCCCACTTTGCAGTGACACAATGGGTGGCATCAGATGTGGGTCTTCATTGTGATCCTCAGGAGAGGGCATTATTGCACAAACCAGACAAGATTCGCAAAGACGTGGCAGTAGTGGTGCCAATATAATATGTGATGTGAGTTGGTCAGAAATTAAATATAAGTAAATACCATGACAAATCCTCAAAAACCCTTGTGCATCCCCTTCATGCTCACAACACGTTTGCCATAAGCTTCCTACTGCACATATGTGATGCATGCCCTGTGGCTGCAGCACAGGTAGTGACAGGTTGAGTGAGGCTGACCGTGAAAGTGATGCCCTGGTAACATCGAGCCCTATGCCTCTATTTATAAATGATGTGGAGATGCCGGTGATGGACTGGGGTTGACAAATGTAAGGAATCTTACAACACCAGGTTATAGTCCAACTGTTTACTCTGTTTCCACTACTCTGTTTCCTGTCACTTAGCCAATTTTGTATCCATGCTGCCACTGCCCCTTTTATTCCATGGACTTCAATTTTGCTGACAAGCCTATTATGTGGCACTTTATCAAATTGCCTTTTGAGAGTCCATTTGCGCAACATTAACCGCATCGCCCCCATCAAACCTCTCTGTTTTCTCATCAAAAAACTCAAACAAGTCAGTTAAACACGATTTGACTTTAACAATCCGTGTTGCTTACATCTACTTATAAAGCCCAGGATCCTGTATGCTTTTTTAAACACTTTCTCAACCTGCCCTGCCACCTTCAAAGATTTGTGCACATATACCTCCAGGTCTTTCTGTTCCTGCACCCGCTTTAAAATTGTACCATTTAGTTTATTTTGCCTCTCCTCATTCTTCCTGCCAAAATATACCACATCGCACTTCTCTGCGTTAAATTTCATCTGCCTGTCTATTACTATCCTCCTCAGCGTTTACTACACTTCATTTACTACACTTCAAGTTTTGTGTCATCTGCAAGTGTTGAAATTGTGCCCTGTGCACCCAAGTCCAAGTCATCAATAGATAGCAAAAAAAAGCAGTGGTCCTAGGACCGACTCCTGGGGAACACCACTGTATACCTTCCTCCAGTCCGAAAAACAACTGTTCACCACTGCTCTGTTTCCTGTCTCTCAGCCAATTTTGTATCCATGCTGCCACTGCCCCTTTTATTCCATGGACTTCAATTTTGCTGACAAGCCTATTATGTGGCACTTTATCAAATTGCCTTTTGAGAGTCCATTTGCGCAACATTAACCGCATCGCCCCCATCAAACCTCTCTGTTTTCTCATCAAAAAACTCACACAAGTCAGTTAAACACGATTTGACTTTAACAAATCCGTGTTGATTTTCTTTATTAATCCATACTTACCAAGTGACTATTAATTTTGTCCCAGGTTATCGTTTCTAAAAGCATCCCCACCACCAAGGTTAAACTGACTGGCCTGTAGTCACTGAGTTTATCCTTACACCCTTTTCTGAACATGGGTGTAACATTTGCAGTTCTCCAGTCCCATGGCACCACCCCCATATCAAAGGAGGATTGGAAGATTATGGCCAGTACCTCTGTAATTTCCACCCGTACTTCTCTCAGCAACCTAGGATGCACCCCATCCAGACCGGGTGACTTATCTACATTAACTATGGCCAGCCTTTCTAGTACCTCCTCATCATCAATTTTTAGCCCATTCAGTATCTCAACCTCCTCCTCTTTTACTGTGACTTTGGCAGCCTCTTCTATTTTAGTAAAGACAGATGCAAAGTATTCATTTAGTACCTCAGCCATGCCCTCTGCCTCCATGCGTAGATCTCCTTTTTGGTCCCTAATCGGCCCCACCCCTCCTCTTACTACCCGTTTACTATTTATATGCCTATTGAAGACTTTTGGATTCCCGTTTATGTTAGCCACCAGTCTATTCTCGTACTCTCTCTTTGCCCTTTTCATTTCCTTTTTCACTTCTCCTCTGTACTTTCTATATTCAGCCTAGTTCCCACTTGTATTATCAACCGGACATCTGTCATACACCCCCTTTTTCTGCTACATCTTACTCACTATCTCTTTCGTCACCCAGGGAGCTCTGGTTTTAGTTGCCCTACCTTTCCCCGTCGTGGGAATGTACCTAGACTGCACCCAAACCATCTCCTCTTTAAAGGCCGCCCATTGTTCAATTACAGTTTTGCCTGCTAATCTTTGGTTCCAGTTTACCTGGGCCAGATCCGTTCTCAATCCACTGAAATTGGCCCTCCTCCAATTAAGTATTTTTACTCTAGATTGCTCCTTGTCCTTTTCCAGAACTAATCTAAACATTATGATACTATGATCGCTGTTCCCTAAATGTTCCCCCACTGACACTTGCTCCACTTGACCCACCTCATTCCCCAGAACCAGATCCAGCAATGCCTGCTTCCTCATTGGGCCAGAAACATACTGATCAAGAAAATTCTCCTGAACACACTTTAGAAATTCCTCTCCCTTTTTACCCTTTACACTATTACTATCCCAGTCTATATTAGGATTGCTGAAATCCCCCATTATCACTACTCTATAGTTCTTGCACCTCTCTGTAATTTCCCTGTAAATTTGCTCCTCTATATCTTTCCCACTAGTTGGTGGCCTATAGAATACACCCAGTATTTTGATGGCACCTCTATTGTTTCTTAACTCTTACCAAATAGATTCTGCCCTTGACCCCTCAAGGACATCCTCTCTCTCTCCAGCACTGCAATATTCTCCTTAATCAATGCTGCCCACCCCCTCCTTTTTTTCCTTCCCTATCTTTCCTGAACACTTTGTATCCAGGAATATTTAGGACCCAATCCTGCCCTTTTTTGAGCCATGTCTCCGTTATCGCCACTGCATCATTTTCCCATGTGGCTATTTGCGCCTTCAGCTCATCAGTCTTATTTACCACGCTTCGTGCATTTACACACATGCACTTTAAACCTGTCTCAGACCTTCTCATATTCTCTCTTAGTCTGATCCCACCTAATACTGTACTATTTCTTACTCTAGTGCTATCTGTCTATCCCAATCCTTTATGCACCTTGTTTCTCCTTTCCAATGCTACATCCTGGTGCCCATCCCCCTGCTAAATTAGTTTAAACCCTCTCCCACAGCACTAGCGAACCTCCCCACGAGGACATTGGTCCCATTTCTGTTGAGATGCAGCCCGTCCGTCTTGAACTGGTCCCTCCTGCCCCAGATCTGGTCCCAATGCCCCAAGAATCTGAAGCCCTCCCTCTTGCACCATGTCTCTAGCCACGCATTAATCTGCCTTATCTTCCTATTTCTGTACTCACTAGCGCGTGGGACTGGGAGTAATCCAGAGATTACTACCTTTGAGGTCCTGCTTTTTATCTTCCTCCCTAGCTCCTGAAACTCTAGCCACAGGACCTCACCCCTTTTCTTTCCTTGGTCGTTGGTACCCACTTCTTCCCCCCGCAGAATGTTCTGCACCTTTTTCGTGATGTCCTCTACCCTGGCACCAGGGAGGCAACACACCACACGGGGACTCACGTCGGCGGTCACAGAAACACCTGTCTGTTCCCCTGACTATAAAATCCTCTATGACTACTGCATTTCTACACTTCACTGCACCCCATTGTGCTGTCCTTTGCCCCATGGTGCCATGCTCAGGACTGCACTACTTCGAGGTGTCATAACCCTCACTGGTGTTCAATGCTGAATATCAGTTTGAGAGTGCCCCACACCCAGAAGATTCCTGCAATGCCTGCCTCTTCCTGCCCTTTCGGATGGCCTCCCACTTGCTATCCTGAACTCTCTGTGGATGCAGGGTGATCACCTCCTGGAATGTATGATCCAGGAAACCTTCAGCCTCCCTTATGCTCTGCAGTGGTTCCAGCCACCCCACAAGCTCAGAAACCCACAGCTTGAGCTCGAGCAACTGGAGGCATTTCCTGCACATGTGGCCCTCCAGAACACATCAAGCATCCTGAAGTTCCCACATGGTGCAGGAATTGCAGGCACTGGGTCTCAGCTGCCCGTCCATTATACTTAGAAACTTTTTTTTCTAAACTCCCTTTAGATACTCGATTATTATTAATTTACTTACTGTTTACTTACCCTGATTAACCTATCCTTTTAACCCGGGCCTCTCAGAACTCTTCTTTGTTCACTGTGACATCACTGTAATGTCACTCTCTCTGTTCTTAGTGAATGGGGCTCCTCCCCTGGAGCTCAGCACCACTTCTCTTGACTAAATAATCTATTTATTTATAGATAATTACTTTTTAGTCTGTTTTGTTTTTTTCTCCCGCTTTTAAAAAAATTTACTCCTCCTTCCCCCTCTACACCTATTCCCACTCTCACCAAATTCTCAAGTTCCCACTCAGTTCACGATCCACTCTGTGCTTCAGCAGATAACCTTCTACTTTGTACACCTTTTGAGAACAGCAGTTACAACTGCTCAAACAGCTTCTAGCTCACCGTAATTACCCTCTATTCAGGCAATCACTTACAGCTGATTGACTGTTAACTGCCACTGACTTGCAGTTTCTGTTACCGTTAACTAACTTGCAGTTTCTTTTGAAGTTTTAAAGTTGTACGTTAAATTTTGAACGAAACTTTAATTTCAATTCACTCACTACTTTAACAGAGTCCCACTCTCACCAAATTCTCAAGTTCCTACTTGGTTCACAATCCACTCTCTTTGCGATCCACTCTGTGCTTCATCCCTGTCAGGTTGCAATCATTATTTCCCCAATTTATTTCCAACCGATTAGGAATTAAATGATTGTATTTATGAACAAGATCAAACTTAGTGACAGGTGAATTGCATCATGAAAACTATTGAGATGAAAGGAAGCTAGTTCGGATTAACTGTAGGACCTCAGGTACTCCAGAACTTCATTAAAGCTATGATGTGGAGATGCCGGTGATGGACTGGGGTTGACAATTGTAAACAATTTTACAACACCAAGTTATAGTCCAACAATTTTATTTTTAATCCCACAAGCTTTCGGGGGCTTTCCCCTTCCTCAGGCGGACTATAACTTGGTGTTGTAAAATTCATTAAAGCTAGGTATTCCTTATGCCACTGATACGCTTATCATTATTAGATTAACAGTGATGTACAAGCTGAATAAATTTGCTGTAATTAATCAGGTCTAGCAGTGATGTACAGTACTTCTTTTACTCCACTTTTATTGTAAAATAAGATCAGTTTTAATAATGTGACAAGAATGAGTGCTCATTTACTAGCCTAGTTCTAAGCATGCAGTTAGGATGAAACTTAATTTAGACCTGTGACTATATGAACGTTTAAGATTCAAGGATTGTCTCCTTTATTTCTGTATTCTGACTTTCTGAACAAGGTATGTTCTGAGGAACTTGGAATATCAAATGAGATGACCTCTCTTAAAAGGGAACTTGTTATGTATTTGAATTAATATGAATAACTGTACAATGAGCTAGAATTTGTGGCAAGAAAAATAAATCTTGCCTTGTAATAGATGCTGCAACATGTCTATGGTCAAGTAAGAATGACTTAAATGTTACTTTTAGAAATTTTAGTGAAACTTGTGTAGAGTTTATCGTGACCTTGTGAGAAAAAAATTAGGTGGTATTAATTATGATTATATCAGATATGTTTATCACAGTAAAAGAAAAATGAGAATTTTAGGAACTTTAAACAAAACTACTAGAATTATATTTATCATTTGACCATCTTCCTCATTTATTGAGCCCCACATGCAGCAAATACATTGCCATCACCCTATGTGGGAAATGCAGCAGCAGCCCTTGTCTCGTTGAGTGCTGCATGCTTGCAGTAAATGATCTTCTCCATCCTTTGGATATGGCCTAATTGTGACTTGCATTTTTAGTTTTTCTTCTCTCATTAGCAATTATAAGCAGTTTTGTATGCTTTTTATTTAGTGTTGTTCAGTAGTTCTTTGTTTTTCAGAAAGTTTACTCATTTTCAGGCAAGTTTCAGTTTTTTTAGTGATTGACACATTATTGCTTCCGTTGTTGTGAATTTCCCACATGTTTCTGTACCAGTTGTCTACAACAACTTAGACCTGTATGCGTCCAGGCACGCATGCATGGAGTTCCTTTATCACTAAGCTCGGGGGGAGTTGCAGTTAGCAGTATAATTCTGGTCCATTGGTGTAGATTGCACTCAGCGAATAACGATCTAAGACTGGTACCTTTATTATAAATGTATCCTTAGTGACTGAGGAAATTTGTTTTAAACCTTTCAATTCTAAGCAGCAACCAGTCTGAAAGGGCCCTTTAGATAGAAACTACTGACGGAAATGGAGAGTCAAAATATGATGTAATGTCTTGGAGAACTTCTGTTTGGACTTATTGGCTCTTTAAAGTGCCAGCCTGGCCAAACAGGTTGTTTGCTCTTTCAGTAGTGAATGAAAGGTTTATAGTGCTAAATGGATGAGACTTATGTATTGGTATTCAGACCACAAATATGGCCCTTTATAGTGTAGCATTCCATTCTTCCTGACCTTCTACAGATGCAGCTTAATCAAGTCTCATCCTTAAACCATTCAACTGAAATGATTACCACGTGAACTTTGCCTCTCACTTGTGGCATTTAATTTGATTGGAAAAGAAAGCAAAGTTAAACCTTTCATTCACCAGCTGCTTCTCTCGAGGATTTGGATATTCAGATGGGACATTAAATCAAGTCCCCATCTGCCCTCTCAGGTGCATGTAAAAGATCCCATGGCACCATTCAAACAAGAACAGGGGAGTTCTCCCAGTGTCCTGTCCAACATTTATCTTCCAAACAACATCTTTAACACAGATTATCTGGTCATTTATCTCATTGCTGTCAGTGGGACTTGCTGTACGCAATTTGGCTACTGTGTCTCCCTACATTACAAAAATGACTACTCTTCAAAAGTGTTTTAATTGGCTCTGAAATTAACCAGATTCCACTATACTTTTCAAAGATCACATTCAGATTAATGATGCATTGTGCATTAAAACAGATGTCTCATTCTGTAATCCATTTTTTTTTCAGATGGGGGATGAGACGATGGAATGATATCACCTTTGCAGATATGAACATCAAGTGATTTAAACATTTGGTCCACATTCTTAAACTTTGAAGAGCTTGCCCATGCTGTCGACTTAATTGAGAAATCACATACGTGCGAATGTAGCTTTTACACTGAATTGAAATTGTCTATTATGCATCAACTTTTCAGTGTGGTGCTAGGGCAGAGGGATCTGTCTCGTGCAGGAGATCTCTTCTCCTTGGACGATACTGAAATTGAAGATTGTCTATCAGAAGCTCTTGAGCAAATAAAAGAAATTTCTTCCTCACCAGTAAGTGTCAGCAAACAGTACCATAAATTCAGTATTAGTTTTTTATTATTGATCAAATTTAGTACAATTTAGCACCTTTTGAGTTCTGTAATCAGGTTACATTGTGAGAATTTAAAAAAATTAATTGCAACTAATTTGGCTGTTTTTGTGTGGTCCAGATGTTTGCAATAGATTAAAAGTTGATTCTTAACTGTAACACTTCAATCATATGCATTGTTTAATAACTGAATATAATTAGTAATATGACAATAATACTAGATACAGATCTGTAACTAGTTCAACAATGTCTGGCATCTTTATGTTGCTAATTGACAATCAGGACTGGTCATAAAGTTAAAAAGAAATCAATTGCCACTGTTACATTTGGTGTCAGAATCTTACGTTCATCTCTTTATCCTCAACATCTATTATTTTCCTTCAAAGTATTATTTTGAACAAAAGAAATCTCTTTTACTAATAGGTAATTTCCTCATCGATTTGGATCATGCTCTCTCACTTTCGCTGTCGATCTCACCCAGGCAGATAGTGAGCACTTTGCTGAGGTTTTTATAAAGAATACCCAACATCCCTCACACACCCTTACAGAATATGAGATCACTTTAGCTCCAAAAAAAGCTCTATTTGCAATAGATGTATTCACTGAACTGGTCATAAATATCAGGATTTACTGGGAAAATTGGAGCTGATTTTCAACTTGCCACCCGGGCTGTTTTTATTGAAATCAGTGGAAATGAAAATCGTGCGTTTTCTATAATAGGTGGCCAATCCGTAAGGCCAGTTTTACGCCTGGGCGGCGAGTTGAAAATCTACTCCAATCCGTTTACTTATGTACAGCGTGATGTTTGTATGCGTGCATAGGGAATGAGAAACGGAAATGCTCAGACTCTAGCTCACCCACTCACTCCTATATAACCATGTATAGTTGTTATCTTCTCAACACCAATCTCATATGTTGTTATATGGAAGTATTTTTTGTCAGTGGGTTATATGACTGATTAATATCAACTACTTAGTTGCTTAATGGTTACATAGAAACAGGCCATTCGGCCCAACAGGTCCATACCAGTGTTTATGTTCCACACGAACCTCCCTCCCTTTTTTTTTATTCGTTCATGGGATGTGGGCGTCGCTGGTGAGGCCTGAATTTATTGCCTATCCCTAATTGCCCTTGAGAAGGTGGTGGTGAGCCGCCTTCTTGAACTGCTGTAGTCCGTGTGGTGAAGGTTCTCCCACAGTGCTGTTAGGTAGGGAGTTCCAGAATTTTGACCCAGCGACAATAAAGGAACGGCGATATATTTCCAAGTCTAACCCTATCAGCATATCCTTTTAGCTATCAGCATATCTTTCTAATGGTGT
Organism: Heptranchias perlo; assembly: GCF_035084215.1. Classification (NCBI taxonomy): domain Eukaryota; kingdom Metazoa; phylum Chordata; class Chondrichthyes; order Hexanchiformes; family Hexanchidae; genus Heptranchias; species Heptranchias perlo. The sequence continues at coordinate 38,876,751 of NC_090337.1, read as the reverse complement.
CCTCACTGAAGGAGTGAATTTGTGATTTAATGGCTGCAAGATTATGAGAACTTAATCTGCAGCAAGCTATTGGGGGCTAAGTGTTAAATAACTATTGTTATCTTTTGTATCAGTGTGTATATATGTAAATTCTCAGTAATTTTAATTGTTGCATATTATGAATTTATTTAACCAAATGCTACTTTGAAATGATTGAAGCAGAGATCATGTTGACTTTTAAGAATAGTTCAGATAGATGGTTGAAGGAAAGGGATATGGGAACAGGGAGAGCACATGGGATTAGGACTACTGTTCACATAGAGGATAAACACTAACATGGACTGGTTAGGCCAAATGGCTTGTTTCTTGTAATTTCTATGCAAGCCATAGCTCTGTCTGCAACAGTAACATTATTTGTCAGAAGCTGTAAAAACCTACATTGTTTTAACCTAAATCCCCACTTGGGGATTTGCAATGAGGTAGCAGAAGAAATCACATTTAATTATAGTGTTGTTCAGTGGCCAGGCAAAGAATAAAAATATATATTTTTTAAACTTTAGCAGATGAAGCAAGTAATGCAATGATATTTTGTTTTTCTGCTTTGTTAGGACTATCTGACGAATGACAATGATCAGGCAGTGGTAGAAATCTGCATTACTCGAATCACTACTGCCATCAGGAAGACAAAATCAATTGAGAAGCATGGAAAGGCTCTAGTAACATTGTGGGAATCTTGCTTAGAGCATAATCTGAAACCAGTCAGCAAGGATGAAGACACTCCACATGCTAAAATCGTTTCTGATATAATGAGTTGCATCTTTCAAGTAAGTTATGACAACGACACTGAATGACGTGTGTGTGTGTGTGTGCGTGTGTGTGTGTGTAAAGAAAATCAAGTTAGGCTTACCTTTATGAATTTGTCTTGACTGTAGAACATTGTGAAATTACTTACAAATGGCATGGAAAAGTTTAAATAAGTGTAATTTGATAAGGTGGTCTACACAGTGATGTTAGATGCAATTTTTTCTGACAACAATATTGAACACTAAATGCCTATGATCTAAAATTATTACATTCCATGCTAGCATAGGAGGATATTTTTATAACTAGCATATCTCCTGGTCTGGGTCCTGGTACCTGGGTGCCAGGGTTGGAAGTATGGGCAGGAGGTAGTCCAGGAGGGTCTTTGGAGCAGGTTTTGCACTATTGGGGAGCCAGAGTCTGGCAGTATTGGTATGGAGTTACTGGGATCTAGCAGTAATCAGGAGGAACAAGGTCTAGCAGCCTTTTGAGGAAGGGGAACCCAGGAGAATAGGACACAAACTGCCTTTAGCCTCTTTTAAATCATCAGGCTCCATCCCTCCAACATATTCCTACCCATCAGGCTCCTCCCAATACTCATCCACAGTCTCTTTTGTACCCTTAGGTACTCCCTACTTCCTTGCCCATCATCAGCCAGTTCCTACATTTATGTTTCTGCCTTAAAGCATTTAAAGGTAAATTAATGGACAGAAAATCACAGGCTTTCCAGATATGCCCTCCCAGCCTGCACCAGGAGCACCAAAATAGAAAACCTACCCTTGTATGTGTTTATTAATGAGTTTATTGACTTGTATATATTTAGATAAACAAAAAATACCTCATACAATGCTCAAACATTCATTGTTAACACAATTTCCAAGCTTTTATATAAAAATATTCTTTAAGCCTTAAAAATGGTTCAAAGGGGAAAGATTTATTAAATGAACCAAAATAAAAATTTTATTTTCTCAATCATGGTAGAAAGTTGCATTAAGGTAGGTGGCAGCATTTTGAAGTAACTGCAGTTTTTGCATATTGTTTACCATAATACAATACAACTTGACAGTAATGTTACTAAACCGATGCCACATCGAACTTCAGCAAACAATTTGACACCATCTTGATAGCATAAATGCAACTGGTACAAACTATTTACTTTTGTTTAATATTAAAAACTTAACTTGAGATTTTGATACCATTGAGTAGAGTTCAGTAAAGGCACGTAAGCAGGTTTGAGCAGAGCTCCACTTGCCTGAGCAGAGAGCAATGTGGAGTAATGAAGTTTAATCCAGCACAATTCTGCTTTGGTACCGGTGCCATGTCAGTGCCTGTGGTATAACGGTGTCATAAGTTGGTTTTTGGTTTGGCTTAGATAAATCTGTTTTTCCTGTGGGTTATACATCTTGTTCTTGCCACCCCAGTGGTGGGGAATGAGATGTTTTTAAATCATGATGTTCTAGTGGAGGTAATATTTTTGAGTTTCCCATGGTTTGTTGGCATCTCTCTCCCCACTTTCACACTGATCTTGTTATTCAAAACTTCTAAAACTCAAGTGTTAATTGATCTGAATGTTTATCCCTAAAACAAGGTATTATGCTAATCCCTTGTTGCCTAGCAGTAATGAGTGCATTTAGACTTGGGGAATTTTAGACAGCTTTTAATATAGTGTCCATTATCCCTTAATATACTTCCTTATTTTTCCTTTTCCCTTTCTATATTTTCATTCTTCATTTGTTCTATGGTCACTTGAAGATTTGGTAACCTGATCTACCCTCTCTTTAGCTATTTGAACACGTGTCTTTAGGAATAGAAATAGTTTTTCTTTAGTATTATCTTTAGCTTGGCAGAAAGAAATTAAGAAACCACTGCCTCACAGAATTGAAACATAATTTGGATTAATGTAACTGTTAATATTTGCATTTACAATGTCGGTAACACAAAAAAAGTATATAATATACTAATGTGATGAATATGTTATGAGCTCAAAAGAGAATAATCTGTGATGGATAAGCCTCTCACCCTGAATAATGTGGCTGAGCCTGCAGTGGCATACTGTGGTTGCCAAGTCATAGCTTGACTCCTCCCCATGCTCCTCCGGTACCTTCTCTTACTTCAAGCCATCTTTCATCCTTCCACCCCTCACTCAAAATCTTTGCCATGTACCACCCTCCCAAGTCCCATCTATGCAATTTTTTAATTGAGATGCCTTCCTTCACTTCTGCACCAAATTAATCCTCATTCTCTGTGATGTTAATTTACATCTAAACTACTCTACCCCATCTCCTTCTAGTTCTCTGCCCTCCTATCCTCACTCAATCTCACCTCTCACATAATCTCACCCACCCATATCCACGGCTATGCCCATCTTTGGTGGCCTCTCGCCTTTGTAGTTCTTAATCATTAACAAGGCTTTTCCAAGACCCAGACTGAAGGGGTGGCCGGTGTGGGGGTAGGGACTTCTTGCGGGCATTTCTAACATTAAATAGGCAATTTTGTAGGTAAGTCTAATTATTTTTTACAATTTTGTACATTTTTTGTGTGTTCTGTTATAAATCTCGTTTTTAGCTATATACACGGAATTGACTTTAAAAAGGTGTTTAATAAAGTACCACATTGTAGACTTGTTAGCAAAATTGAAGCCCATGGGTTTAAAAGGGCAGTGGCAGGTGGATACGAAATTGGCTAAAGGACAGAAAGCAGAGAGTAATGGTGATCAGCTGTTTTTCAGACTGGAGGGAAGTGTGCAGTGGAGTCCCCAAGGGTCAGTGTTGGGACCACTGCTCTTTTTGATATATATTAATGACCAGGACTTGGATATACAGGGCATATTTCCAAAGTTTGCAGATGACACGAAACTCAGAAATGTAATAAACAATGAGGAGGATAATAACAGACTTCAGGAGGACATAGGCAGACTGGTGAAATGGGCAGACTCATGGCAGATGAAATTTAATGCAGAGAAGTGTGAAGTGATGCATTTTGGTAGGAAGAATGAGGAGAGGCAATATAAACTAAATGGTACAATTTTAAAGGGGTTGCAGGAACAGAGAGATCTGGGGTATATGTACACAAATCTTTGAAGGTGGCAGCACAAGTTGAGAAGGCAGTTAAAAGGCATACGGGATCCTTAACTTTATAAATAGAGGCATCGAGTACAAAAGCAAGGAAGTTATGCTAAACCTTTATAAAACACTGGTTAGGCTCCAGCTTGAGTATTGTGGCCAATTCTGGGCGCCACCCTTTAGGAAGGATGTCAAGGCCTTAGAAAAGGTGCATTTACTGGAATGGTACCAGGGATGAAAGACTTCGGTTACATGGTTTTGACTCTGAGCAGGGAAGGGGGCGGGTGTGGGGATCAAATTACGGATGGGAAACCTGGAAGTATGGGTTTCTCGGATGTCCTTACGATCTTGACGTAAGGACGCCGTTTTTTTTGTCGGTTTGCTGTCCGACTGACCGGCCTGATTGACAGGCTGGTCTCAGTCGGACGAGAGAGCAGCCAGGGAGAGGACGTGTTCAGGTAAGTCTTTGTTTGTATGGATGGGGGGGCATGGGGGCATGGGCCACTGTTGAGCATGGGTGGGCATGAAGGTCATGCGGGGGGAGTCAGTCATGGGGAGAGGGATAGGAGGTCAGTCACGTGGGGGCAGGGTGTCAGGATTGGGGGTCATGGTGGGGGTCCGCGATCATTGGGGGGAGGGTTCGGAGATTGGGGGGGTTCACGGTCGTTGGGGGGATCAGAGATCGTGGGAGGGTCTGTGATTGTTGGAGAAGGTGGCGGAGATCGGGGTGGGGGGGGGGGTCGTCCGCGATCGTTGGGGGGTGGGGGTCTGTGATTGTTGGGGGGTCATTGCATGTAGGCTTGTTGGGTCCGGGAGAAGCACTCCTGCTCCTCTGGGCCCACAAGCTGTGCCAGAAAGGCACTTACCTGCAGTTTCGGGCCTTATCACCTCCTTTCTCGTGATGTGAAGGAGAAGGCCAGGAATCCTGGCCCGGAGGGGTCAAAATTGCAAATTCTGCAAAAATGGAGGCCCGCAGCCTCCTTTTTAGTCACCAACCCTACCTCCCGGGAGTGGGTTGGTCGCACGACTCTTGTCCTGCCCCAGTGAAAACCGGAAATAGGTGGATTGGGGGCAGGTCAGAAATGGTTGTGATTTTGAATGCCCCCCTGCCCCCAACCCACATGTTTTTCAATGTTAAAATCATGCTCATGGAGAGACTAGAGAATCTGGGGTTGTTCTCCTTGGAGCAGAGAAGGTTAAGGGGAGATTTGATATAAGGTGTTCAAAATCATGAACGGTTTTGATAGAGTAAATAAGGAGAAATAGTTTCCGGTGGCAGTAGGGTCGGTAACCAGCGGACACAGATTTAAGTTAATTGGCAAAAGAACCAGAGATGACATGGGTAACAAATGTTTATAATCTGAACGCACTGTCTGAAAGGGTGGTGGAAGCAGATTTAATAATAACTTTCAAAAGGGAATTAGAATAATACTTGAAGGGGGAAAATTTGCAGGGCTATGGGGAAAGAGCAGGGGATTGGGACTAATTGGATAGCTCTTTCAAAGGGCCGGCACAGGCACGATGGGCTGAATGGCCTTCCTCTGTGCTGTATAATTCTGTGATTTTAAGAATGAATTTGAATTGTAGCAGACCAGAACAGTTTGAAGAAATAATTTGGGCATTTTATTTTGTGATAGTTCCTGGTGTCAAAATTTGGAAAAATAATAATTTGAATGGTTTGTGGTGCTTGTTCATTGCAGAATGAAGCTTTCCTGTCTGATGAATGAAATTGGTACTTGATTGCTTTGCAATTAGTCAGCAGGATATTTGAATGATTCAGCATGGTTCACTTAACACATTGTGGTAACGTGAGCAAGTCATAATTTATTAACCTATAGACATATGGGCCTAGAAATTGGATGGTGCCTCGTATGTTTTTCAGGTGCAAAATGAGTGTCTAAGCATCCAATGTGGTGGGTGGGGCACACGTGCCTGTGTTCATTACGTGCTGGAAGTGTGCCACCTGCTATATTGGTAAAAGTAGAAAAAGAAGCGCCCAGGGCACTTGCCTGAAAACAGGTGTTAGACCCTTTGCATATGGACCTATGTATACTCTTTCTCACTTACTATCACTCCCTCAATCACCCTTTCTCACTCTCTCATTCTATCTTTCTCACTATCTTTCTCTCTTTCTCACTGTCTTTCTGACTCTCACTCTCTCACTCTCATTCTCCCTTTTTCACTCTTTTCACACTTTTTCAGTCTCTTTTTCATTCTATCTTTCTCACGCTCTTTTTCCACTTGTGTTTAGAGTTCTGCAGTGGTTGCATCATCTTCACTGAAGTGCAGCTCCAGGTCATCTATTCAGCATTTACTTGGGAGTTCATTGTGTGGAGGTTGGAGATAACAGTACAGCTGCTTGGCACATTATTTCTGAGGTTGTTGCCTTTGGTCTTCTAACATTCTTCTGAGAGGGAGGGGCACTTCAGCCAGGAGGTCTATGTAGCCCATTGTGGGGAGAAGGTTATCTGATTGGCAGAGCATGGGGAGTTCAGCTGAAAGCATGCTTGGGCGTCGGGTGGGTAATTAGGACTATCCTTAGTTGCCAGGCTGGGTACAGTATTAGGAATTGTTTCTGTGGGAGGGCTTGTGTTCTAGTTGCTTTGTGGTGTCTCCTGGGGAGGTTGATGGCATTGGTGTTGGCTGCTCTGTGGGGTCATGTTGGACCTGGCAGTGTTCTGTGAGCATTGAGTCCTTGCACAGTGCGAGCTTAAGGCTGTGTCATTTGATGGGGGGATTGTTTTACAGCTGCTGCTGCTGGTGATGCTGTTTTTAGAGGAGTGTTTGCAGGTGTTTCCAGGTGGACCATGTCCTGGGGCTAGTCTGCTCCACTTGAGGTCTGCATGGAAGTTGGCCAAAAAGGGTGTTTGATTCTTTGTGTTTAGGCTGGCTGCATTGAGAGTAATTTTTTTGGTGAGCAAGGTTTGAAGTTGTTGCTGACTTTTCTTTTATCAATATGCTTTTAGTGGTTAAGGTTGGGTACATTCTTGGTAGTGAATCAGTAGGTGCTGGTGGAGAGGTAAGCTGAGATGGTGTGAAGATATACCCTGAGCACTTTTTTGTCTATCTTGGGAGAGACAACTATTTAAACCTTCCATGGGGATAATCTTTCTTTAGTCTCAGCTTGCTGTCTTCGACATGTATAGCAGTCTGGAACCCTCACATCCTAATATAGCTGGTGATGTCACCAGAAGTTAGATTGGTTCTAAAGTTGTGTTCTTATCACCTTTTCTCCCTACACATTCTTTGAATTACCACAAAATTCACTGTCTTTTTGTTGCACATATTCCTACCATTCTGCATTCATATTAAGCCAACTCATCTCTCTAAGTGGATTATTCTAATATTCCCCCTTGAGGGCGCTATCGCCTATTTTATCTGTAGGTAGCTTCTAACATGGTGCATAAGAGAAACAATTTGATTGCCTGTTTGTAATTTGTTTCTCCATCTTATTTTGGTGCTTTTCCTTTTGCACTAGCACTGACAGCAAGCAAAAATAAAAGTGATCATTTCTGGTACTTTCAATTGTGTTAGCCAATGTAGTTATGAACTGGCATTTTCCACTAGCTTATTTTGGTAAGAAGAACCTAAAAAATAATTTTAAAATCCTGTGATATAACTTGTGAGTTAGAATGAGATTTAAAAAAAAGCAGTCTGCTTTAAAATTCAAATACTTCACTACATTTAATTTTGTACAAAAGAGATTAAAAATCCCTATTATTTAGTATTCATTGGACTCTAATGCTAAGCAGGCGCAAGTGATTTGACAAAATTTACAAACATACACCAGGCGATTCCCTGTGACCTTGTTCATGAGCACCATCCAGGGACATGAGATAGGCCTACCTGAGCCAAAAGCAAACCCAAAGACTCAAGGTAGGGCCATCCTCGACTGGGAGGACTCAATCAGTTTATGGGCTGGGAGCAGAGCGAGAGTATTCTGAGTGTTCATTAGCTAAGAGCTCATCTACATCAAGAGTGAAGCCAGAGCACTTGAGTCAGCCTCTGGGGAATAAATTTAACATTTTAATAACAGAAGGTGGAATGTCTGCTGCAAGGTTAGCATTTCAGTGGGCACTGAGGTTACTCACGTACCAGGAACTGAAAAATGGCCGATGGTAGGGGGCTAGCCCGCGATGGCATTGGCTGCCTCAGGGCAAACCAGTCTTGGAGAGGGCACTTCAAACAGGGTTGTCATTGTTTGTCATTACCCAAAATGTCAGGGAGCACACTTCCTACCCACCATTTTGGGCCTTGGTGCTCGTGTAGCTCCTGAAAAACATACACTGCATGATGATGTTTCTAGGCCTGAAAGTACTGGAAGTCTAAAATATAAACAGAAAAGGCAGGAAATGCAAGAAGGTTCACCAACATTTGAAAACAGAGGAATTAATGTCTTGAGTGGAACCAACACATTATGCTGTGTTAGTATCTTTATCATAACTTTTGAAGGTGTTTTTGTCATTATGATCAATACTTTTACAGCAGTTTGTTAGAAGGACTGTAAAATAATACAGAATCCAAACTATATTCAGAATTTAAAAAGGCTCCAGATTAAACAGTAGCATAGATCCAGTGACCTAATGTAGATCTTTCACTATCTACTCAGCAACATACTAATTTTAGAATGGTACACTGTGTACTTCAATCTGTTTCTCTATTAGTAATGACTTTATGGTGATGCTTTACACCTGAAACACAACTCTGAAGTTAGTCAATTATGTATATTTAGTTTGCAAATAATTTTAAGACCAACAGCATGGTTATTAAGATACTGTGCACCTGACAGAGACTTGTTGTAGCTGAAAACGTGCAAGTTTACCTATAGCAAAAGAAAAATACTCAATTTTAAAACAAACAACACTTTAAATCCTAACTTGGTACAAAAGATAATGTTGCTCATAGCTTACTACTTTGTATTCTGTCACTGAAAAGAGGGTCATATATATACGTATTATAGATAAGGAAATAAAGGAGAGAGTATCCCTACTTCTACAGAAAACAATGGGCAATTATTTCTCCGGTCTCTGTATGGTCCTTACAGCTTATAGCGGGCCCGTTCATGCAAACGCGATATGTTCGTTATATGGACTGGCTGGTATAACGCTGTCAAAAGAGGTTTCACTGAAGGTGTTTTCCTTCGTCAAGTTTTCTGACCGTAATGTCACCTTCACCACACGGACGGCAGCGGTTCAAGAAGGTGACTCATCACCACCATCTTCTCAAGGGCAATTAAGGATGGGCAATAAATGCTGGCCTTGCCAGTGACGCCAACATCCCATGAACGAATTAAAAAAATATACAGTAGTTGGATAAGTTCTTTGGCAAACTTAGAGGTAAGAAAAAGATCATGGACAGGAAGTAAAGCATATACCTGCATAAAGTGAATGAATATGAAGATATACCACCGTCTCGCAAACTGCAGCAAGATCCTAAAGTTGACCATGACCAAATTGGTGGAAATGCCTGCCAATTTATCCATAGGAAAAACATTTTATCAGTTTATACATCGGTAAATTAAATTTCTGTATTCATGCAATATGTCTTGTAGAAAATTTCAACTATTAGACATCCCACTATACGATCAATTTGACAACTGTATCGAATATAGAAGGGTGAGGAATAGAACTTGTGAAAGTTGAGAGTAAAGAATAGGCATTTTTTGGCTTAATCTTGTCTGAGAATATATCAAAATAAAGTGGCAAGTGCTTGTTCCAGCAGCTTTTCAGAAGTTTCCCCTTCTCCAAGGGAGGACAGTCTGTTTAATAAAACCACTGAGTGAGAGCACGGTTTCTTATGAAGCTTGACTGAGAAAAGACATTCAAAACCTGGATTTAAGACTTTAAACTTACAGTACAGAAGGAGGCTGTGCTGGTGCTAGTTCTTTAACTACAGCCCCCCACCCTAATCCTTGCTCTCTATATTCTTCCTGCTCCAAGAGTTGGTTACACTCTTGCCTGAGTCTGAAGGGCTGGGTTTCAAGCCAACTTTAGATTTGAACTAGGTCAATACTTCACTCCACTATCCTCCTTGAAAGTTAATCGCCGGCATTCATCACTGTTCATGTGAAGAAGAACTTCCCGACGAGAATTGATTTGTTGCCTTAGATGTGACAGACAGAGAAACTGGGATTGATTCTTTAAAAGAAGTGGGGTGGGAAGAAGCATAATCCAGGTGATTGTGGGAGTCAGTGGCCATGTAATAAATGTCTGTGGAAAATGCATCACCAGCTAGAGATAGATGTCCAAGAAGGGAAGGAAGGAGTCAGAGATATGAAAGTGAGAGATGGGTGGTAATTGGAAGCACAGTTAATGAAATTTTGAAGATTAAAGCAAAAGCAGGAAGCAGCACCCACATAATCATCAATGATGTGGAGATGCCGGTGATGGACTGGGGTTGACAATTGTAAACAATTTTACAACACCAAGTTATAGTCCAGCAATTTTATTTTAAATTCACAAGCTTTCGGAGGCTTCCTCCTTCCTCAGGTGAACGAAATTTCATTTCATTTCGTTCACCTGAGGAAGGAGGAAGCCTCCGAAAGCTTGTGAATTTAAAATAAAATTGCTGGACTATAACTTGGTGTTGTAAAATTGTTTACAATAATCATCAATGTAATAGAGAAAAAAAGGGAACCTGAGTAGGACTGGAACAAAGAGTGTTCAACATATCCTACATAAAGACAAATGTGTCTGCCACCCATTGGGGTTCCCATAATCATTATTTGGGGGAAATGGTTGGAGATAAAAGAGAAGTTGTTTAAGTTCAGCCAGGTGGAGAAAGGTGGTGATGGATGGGGACTGGTTGGGCCACTGTTCAAGGAAGAATTGGAGGGCCCACCGACCTTGGTGAAGGATGGTGGTATAGAGGGACTGTACATCCATGGTGAAAAGATGATGATTGGGGCCAGGGAATCTGAAGTAGTTAAAGTGGAAGAGGACATCGGAGGTCACATAGATATAGGTAGGTAGGCACTGACAAGGGAGAAAGCAGTGCATCAAGAGGCAATAAGTTCGGTCAGACAGGGCAAGCTGAAACAGGCTGCACAGGATTGGAGGGAAGATCTTTAGAAGAGGTGAGATCAATAATAGTGTAGAAAATAATTGGTTGGTGTTTGGTAGTGCGGTCATGGTCCAAAGGCAGATAGGAGTCATTGTCAGAGAGTTGGCGTTTGGCCTCAGTCAGCTAGAGATCCTTCTATCGTATGGCAAAGGCACCCCTTTTGTCAGCAGGTTTAATGATATTGGGGTTATAACTGAGGGAATGGAGTGCTGCAAGTTCAGAAGGAGATGGATTAGAGTCAGAAAGAGGAGTAGAGAAACTTTAACGGTCAATATCATAGCAGCAGTTCTTGGTAAAAAAAGATCAAATAAAAGAAAAACCAGAGGGAGAGTCCCAGGCAGCTGGTGAATTCCGGATACAGGAGAAAGAGTCAGATGCACAGGGGGGGCGGTGGGAATGGGAGGGAGGGGCGCATCCTGGCTGAAAAAGAAAGCATGGAAATGAAGGTGACTGAGGACGGGCTCAGAATTTATTAAGGTGAGGGATGAAGCTGTTACCCGTGTTGAGGACAAATATTGGGAGTTAGCGAGGTGAAGGTTAGAGGGAAAGATGAAAATCGGGCAAGGGGTAAATTAGAATGAGAAATGGAGGGGAAGAGAGATTGGGAGGTAGGCTGGCACACAAGAGTTCTTTGAGTTTCTGCTCCTTGCTATCTGAAAGGAGGAAAAAAGTTTTTTTTGTTAAAACACCAGATGAGCTGAAGGATGACGTAGAACTGAGGACCAGGCAGATCTGAAATAAAATGAGTCAGTGGCACATGGTGGAGAGGGTGAATTGCATGAAGCGATGAGAGTACTAGTTAGAGGAAATATCAGTTATCATGGGTAGATTTGAAACAGGAAGGGTGAAATTTGAGTCGGAGTCCATGAGGAAGGAGCTGGAGCTGGAGACTGCATGCTGAGAAGAGATGTGGCCATAAAAGTGGGTCTTGGCAAGTACATGATCAAAAACAGGACATGAAGGTGAACAGGGGAAAGAGACAAACAGAAATAATGGCAAAAAGAGGATCAGTGCTGGCATTATCTGACAGGGATATGGGAGTTAATTGAACAAGTAAAAATAAAAATGCTGCAGATACTGTAAATCTGAAACAAAAACAGAAAAATCTGGAGATATAGCAGGGTAGTCAGCATCTGTCAAAAGTACAGTTGATTTTTCTGGTATATACCTTTCTTCAAAACTGAAAAATAAGGACTTGCATTTATATAGCACCTTTCACAACGTCCCATGGAGCTTTACATTCACTGAAGTACTTTTGAACTGTAGGAAACATGGCAGCCAATTTGCACACAGCAAGCTCCCACAACAATATGATAATGACCAGATTATCTGTTTTAGTGATAAATGTTGGCTAGGACACCAAGGATAACTCCTCTGGTCTTATTTGAGATAGTGCCATGGGGTCTTTTACATCCACCTGAGAGGACAGACAGTGCCTCAGTTTAATGTCTCATCTGAAAGACAGCACCTCCAACAGTGCAGTACGTCCTCAGTACTGCATTGGAGTACTAGCCTGGATTTTAATGCTTAAGTCTCTGGAGTGGGACTTAAACCCACAACCTTCATGACTCAGAAGCGAGAGTGTGACCCACTGAGCCACGGCTGATCCTGAGATTAAAAAAAATAAAACATCAGTCACAGTATTCAAGAGCTGTTGTTTTCTCACCAGCCTGTGATTTTCTTAATTAAAGTGAATGGATGAAAAATCACAGACTGGCAAATGGAGAACCCTGGCCAAGGTCTGACCAGAGTACTATACAATATAAGCATGACTTCCTCTGACTTGTACTGTATTGTTTTGGTTATATAGTTCCACGTTCTATTTGCTCTGTTGATTGCTGCTCCACAGTGGTTAGATATGTTAAGCATCAAATCTTCTATAAAGCCTCGATCTTTCTCAACTTTACCATTAGCTATTTCAATACCATTGGTACATAGTCACTGTTTTTTCTAACCAACTGAACTTCAGTTTTCCTTAAAAGCTCAAATAAGCTTTGCTAACTCAGCACGATAGTTTAGTGGTGAGTCTAGCTTGGCTGGAGATTTCCCTGGATACTTGAGAGCAAGCTATAAACTAAACCTTGAAAAAAAAAGTGTCTCTTTTTTTTAGTAGTGAGCAAACTAGCCAATTACAAAAAGAAATGATCATATTAGAGTCAGAAAAAAATGTAATTCCACAGAAAATGATCATTGTCAATATTATGTTTTTAAAAAGAAATCAAAATGTAGCTGTTGCTTTAAACAATTTCTGCTAGATTCTCTGCCCCAGAGAAAGCGGTCATCTGTGGTCTTTTTACATTTTTGATTACCACATACTTCTTACAATTTTTTTTTTGCATTGGTCAACAGCTTCTGCAAGCTTCAGAGTAATTTTTAAAGCTGGTAAAGAAAGAGGATGTAATAAAAATATTTAATATTTTATACAGCTTTTTAGTTTGCATTCCCATTGTAAAAAACTATTTGTTGTCCTTACTAAATTTATGAAAACTCTGTTTAGGCCACACAATTTAATATTTGTGAATAAATTGGTTTAAAAGGTTTAGGTTAACCCAAAATGATTGTTTTGAATTGTTCAACCTAATGGACATGATGCAGTGTAAACAAGTGTACCATTTTATGAAAATGTAGATGTTATCTGTATTGTTGGTTCCCAACATTTTCAGCATTCCAATTTATACTATTTCATGAGACATTTAGTAAATGTGCGCACCTTGTTTTATAACCTGTGAAGTATTTAAATTTAAATCATTGTACCATTTCCCACACTGTTATTTTTGTTTGTTTCACCAGAATTACAGTAATCCAGCTGTAATGGCTCTTGCTGTTCCAGTAGCAGTAAAGTTCCTGCAGATGGGCAACAAAGAACTTTCGCGGAACATGTCTAGCTATCTATCACTTGCAGCTATTGGTAAACCAGAAATCCTTGCAAAACACACAGCAACGATTGTAAACAGTATACTTCAAGGTAAGATAAAATAATGTGTGCTACTGGAATTTCCTCTGAGTCAAAGTGAGTTCAAGCCCCACTTCAGGATTTTGAGCATGTAATCTAGATTGACACTTCATTGCAGTACTGAAGGAGTGCTGCATTATTGGAAGTGTTGGCTTTCGGATGAGGCATTAAACTGAGGCCCATTCTGCCTGTTCAGGTGGACATAAAATAACCCATGGCACAATTGGAAGTAGAGCAAGGGAGTTCTCCCGGTGTCCTAGACAACATTTATCCCTCAACCAACACCACCCAAATAGATTAACAAGTCGTTTATCTCCTTGCTGTTTGTTGGACCTTGTTGTTTGCAAACTGGCTGCTGTGTTTGCCTACATAACAACGGTGGTTAGATTTCAAAAGTAATTCATTGGCTGTGAGCACTTTGGGACACCCTGAGAGTGCGAAAGACACTGTTAAAATAAAAGTTATTTATCATTAGACTGTGTATTCGACATTGAATACAAATCTAAAGATTTCTGAGGTGCTTTGGATTATGTTTAGTAATGCAGAGGTACAGTAATTATAGAAAATTGCATGCAGTAAAGAGCAGTGTTGAACTGCCTATGTTGTGTCCTATGCTCTAACAAAGCTTGAAAGAATTTGGTCCTAAGCTACTGTTATCTATTAAGCCAATGTGTTTTGTGTCAAATAACATCTCTATATCATACACGTAAGTGGAATTTATTTGGTGGAGAACGATTCTCAAGAACAAGTTTATGAATAATTATTTTATCCTTCCAGAGCAATCAGTAGTTTGAGTGGTGCCAGAAAACCTCGGTGCTTAAGGATGTCTGGAAACCCCACTTGCAACTAGAATGTGTTCTGCAACCTAGGCAACCAGTATAATTTTAATTTTGCCCCTTTGCAAGTGATTGAACCAATCATAGGTGGAACCCTGGATAAGCAGTTCTGATTACTCACATTTATATATTCTGTAATTAATGCTATAAAATTGACATCAATTATGGCTTATTTGTGGCGATTCTCCTTTTTATCTTGAGCAATGTAATGCATTGTTCTCCTTTGTTTCTACTTTACTTCGCTACTTCCATGTGTTTTATCCTCCAACTTAATTTATTTTTTTGGTATCTTTATTACTCTCTCTCTCTCTCTCTCTTTTCCATGCAGCATTCTACCCCACTTTTTTGTCTGGAAGTTAGGTCACATATTTTCAACTTCAAAATTATATTGTGCATTGGACTGTGGCAGCAGAAGCTGTGATCAGATGAACTGAAAAAGGATTATTTGCTGGGCAGGTTGGTGGGCTGTGCATGAGGGCTTGGTTTGTGGGACAAATCACTTCGAGCTCAGGAGAATTAAAGTTGAAAACAAGAGGCACGCTCCATGTAAAAATTAAATGCTGCAGTAATTTGATTTTATAAAAGCTGACAGACAACAATTGAGTAAATATTCCTTTAGTAATTGTTTTAAGTGAATTATTTTTGTGCTCTTCATAGTGATAGATGTTACATTACATATGTGCTAATCGTCAGCATTTCATTTCACAATCCATGTTTTGGGGTCTATTCAAATAAGCATTAAGCACCCCCCTCCCCTCTCCCCCCCCCCACCCCCATCCTGAGTCTGATTAGTTAATGCACCAAAGAAGCTTGCTGGTCCTCTCAGTACGCTCCCAGTGCTAATGGCTGGGATTGCAGCTCTGGGTACTGTACATGAGATCTCCCATTCTCATGAGCGTTTCCACCTACAATATACAGAGGCAGGAATTCTGGCCATTAGAGTTGGAAGGACACTGAGAGGAGGAGCAAGGCCTTTCTGATGCATTAGCCACTGAACTGGAGAATGGATGGCAAGGGGAGGGGGACAGCTGGACATTAATGGTAGGCGGCACAGCAAAATTGATGGCAAAAGAAGAGAGAAATGGATGGCAAGGATAGGGGAGTTGGCAAAATTGATGGTAAACGGAGGGGGAAATGGATGGCAAGGGGAAGGGAGTAAGCAAAATGGATGGTGATGGGTTGGGGCAGAATGCGTGGCAGTGAGAGGGCAGTGCATAACAATGAAAAGGTAGGAAGTGAATGGCATAGAAAAGGATGAGTGGACGTTAATGAAGGAGGAGTTTTGGTTGGCAATAGAGGGAAAGGGGAAATAGATGGCAATAAAGGAGAGCGGGAATGGGGCAGAAGCTGGGAGCAGTGCTTTGGGGAGGAGGAGATAGTATAGTGCCAGTAGAATCAGAGAGTGGGGGAGAGAGAGAGTGACACCATGTATTAGTGGGGCAAAGAGTGTCAGCATGAACTCTAAGGTGCGGGTGGGGAAGAATGTCAGCCTGAATGAAGGAAGTGTAAGAAGACACCAACTAAATTGAGTGGAAGAGGGAAGAGCCAGGTTAAATTGACAAGGGAGACTCAGAGGAGTCTTAGTGTGAACTGGGAGGTTTGAAAGCGAGGAGTGTCTCTGTGAAAGAGGGATGAGCTGGATGGGCAGCAGTGTTTTTGGGAACTGGATCCAGGGACTAAAGTGCCTTTGTGAATTGGGGCAGTAGGGTTGGATGTGGGAGAGGGATCATTGAGATAACATTTGGATAAATGATGGCCTGGTTGGTCTGTTGAAAATCCAAATGTCACTTTATTTTTCCCTTTTTGTAACATTAATGATATATTAATTAATAAGTACAAAAGTGCATAAAATGATCCCTGGAAATGCATCACCAATTTTGTGATTTGAACATTATAATTTCCACTTCAAGTTTTCACATTCTTAAGTGTCTTTTCCCCTCCAATACAAGAGAGGGAATGTTGTGTATATCTACCACTTAAGTTACAAAGCCTGTGTGACTGCTTGTTTCATAGGTCAGGGCCGTTCTTGAGTTTCAGCATTTTTGTAGCTGACATCAGCTTGTGCTCATTTTCTAGATTGGCATGTATGGTGTTGTGGAATGGATCAGTTTCTACATTTGTTCTCTGTGTCAGATCAAGTGCTCAGGTCAAGTCTACCACAAGTTGAATAGAGAGTAATGCTCCTTCTATTCTGTTTTCAGTAATGTATTTTTAATTTCTTTATTGCACCTGAATCATTTCCCACACTAGCCATTCTCATATTCTCTCCTGAGGAAGGTTTGCTTTGCAGCCTATAGCACGTGATTCTCTCAAGTTTACATTGTGCTGGCAATAGAATTTCTTGGTAATCTACTGAAAATAATAGTTTGATTTAGAATTGCTGTACTGATGCAAACATTTTAATTGTTCCACATGATCATCATCAACAAATAGGCCAACAATAGTATAATAACTAAAAGCAGTCAATGCCAAAGAATTTGATTCCATAAAATGAACTGTACATTTGATTAAAGCATCTTGGGGGTGCAATTGGACTTGGGCGGTGGTGGAAAATGGGCGATAGTGAATCAGTAGCCCATTTTACATCTCACTCGATTTTCCATTGACTTTAATTTAAAAGAAAATTGGATGAGGTGTAAAACAGGCTGCTGATTCAGTATCTTTTGCATTACTGCCCAAGATCAATATTACCCCCTTGGAGTGATTTAAAGACAGAATTTTAATCTCAAATTATGCCTGTAAACTGATCAAGTTTCACACTTGGGAGTTTGTCATCTGAACCATTTGATTAAATTACAGCTTTGTATTCACTGCCATGTGTATTGTTTTCTATACAATAATTTATACAAGGCTTTTAATTCCAGTGGCAAATTAACTTTAGTGTTCCTCTTCTGTAAATCATACAAGTATTATTTTCCCATGATGACATTACAAAAGCTTTTCTATGTATTTAATCAGTGTAATTTCACCTTTATTTTTAACATTCAATCTATAAACCATTCTATTTTTCATGATGTCATCTGAACCCAAAGATTACAACAAGTGGCTGATCTGCTCTGCCACATTACCACCCAAGTGGTGAGGACAGAAATCCACCCCATGCTGTTTTAGAACACGTCAAATTCCTTTTTTATTAATTGTCATTCTGGGATGTATATTACTGATTTGGGGACCAAATTCCATGGACAAGTCCATTATTCCATGAAAACCAGAAATGAATGGCTTTTACTTTATATATGTATTTATTTACCTTTGTATTTAGGTTTTAACCCTTACCAGTTTTAAAGCTGAGCATACAAAGCAAGATAGTACGCCATGTACCAGTTGGAATTGGAATCTATATTTAGCAGTAATGAGTAGGAAAAATATGGTTTAGCTGCCCTTAGAATGGTCTTGGGCTTTGATAGCACTATGAACAGTCCTGGGCTTTGGTAGAATTGAGGGGTAGGCTTGGATTTTGGCGGCATGGGTAGGGTATCCTTTGGTCTGGAGTGGTACCCAGGTTTGGCAGAGCTGGGTAGAAAGTTGGGTTTGTCTCACTGGTAGATAACTGGTGTGTGTCAGCAGTGAGGGAAAGGGGAAGATATTGAAGTGACATCACTAGGTGGGATTGGAATGTCCGAGATCTAGCAGCTCGGGATTGTAACTTTCCAAGAGATCACTACAAACATTATATTTGGTGTTTTATTATTGATTCCTGGAAGTGTATCTGTGTGTATATGTTCCTCTGTCTCTTCCCCTCTGTGTCTGGCTATCTCTCTCTCTCCCTCTCTCTCTTACTGTTTCTCTCTATATCTCAAGTATTGAATATTAATATTTCCTCATTATCAACAAAACTCAAATGACAACCAGCTTTATTTGCTTTCAAAACTCAATTCATTTTTAAGAACTAATTAGGTTGAGGAAAGCCATCCTATCTACATATATTGGTCTGTCTGTCTGTCTCTTTCCCTTTAAGCTTTTTGAAGTTTATAGATAATGCATGATTTTTAATAATTTACAAATGTATCTCCGGTGGCATGGAGGCCTTGTACTTTCAGAAAGCCTGCAACCTGTTAAAGGTGTTGTGTCTTCTTGTGCTGTTGCCTTCTTTTCACTTGCTTTGTGCATCAGAGGAAGGAACATTGGCTGATGTGGCAAAATGGCACCAGCGGTGATTTGCAAGAATTTGGTACCCCAGTGCCCAACCTACATTCTATCTTGTGTGAATGGATGACTAAACATCATGAAATTCATTGCAGATGGCAGTGTTCACGTGGTGCCACAACATGCAACATTTGTGTGTGAGAGAAGCATTGTCAAGTGCAAGCCACAAAGTTCAACCTGAAACATTGTGGACATGAAGTGCAGATGTGAAAGATGCAAGAGGTTGTGTCAGTGATTTCCATGCTTCATGCTTCACAATATTTGGTGCACAATATTTGTGGCATCGATAACAGGCGCATAGATTTAATTTGAGGCATTAACATGTGGGCAGCTTTACTTTGGCACATTTCCTCAGGCCCTAGAATTTCCTGCTCATTTGCTCCTATGACTTATGGGCAAGAAAGACAACATTCACTTTATGCCATTCTTCCTGCACATTATGGTACAGATGAAGGTTCCCCTTCTCCCCAAATATGACTGCCCTCTCTGCTGCATCTCTTCCAGCAGAACGCCCAAACTGTCACCATCGAAGAAGACAGTTCTGCTCATATTCCCTTGCCATAGCTGTTCTTCAGTGCATCCAAAGCAAACAGCTGTGTTGACATGAAGCACTAGCCCTTTAAGAATTGCTGCTGTCAGGATTGCTCACCCCATTCCATTCATGATGCTGATGGAAAATATGCAGAGAGCACGTTCAAATTATTATAATTAACTGACCTCTCTGAATTCAGGGTGCATATTTCCCCTTTCCAGTTGTGTAATGATTCATGGGAGTGATCTGATGATTCAATATCTGATTCCATTTTCGTCAGAACACTGAATCAGCTCTATCGAGCTGTATTTTTAAAAATTATGTACATAAAAATAGGTTCCGTTTAAAAAAATGTGTAAAGCAATAATTGTCATGCTAATGCTACTTGCTGCTTCTGCATTTGCAATCGCCTGTGACATGTCCCATAACCTGAAGTGGGCTATGTGATGCTCCAGCTGATTCAATAAATGATAACTAATATAAATTGGCAATCAGCCTAAAAGGAACTGCATTCAGTTAAGACAAAAACTAGAGTTCAAGCAATGGTGGAATCAGCAGCATTGAAAGCAATACATTAATTAGCAGTCAGCAAAGTCAATGTAGTGCTTAGATTCACAGTTAGCAAAACTAAATTTTGATGTAAATCAACAATTCAGAGATTGCAATAAGTTGCTCTTAAAGGATGATGTCTGCCAACTTGAAAAATAAATGCAGCCAGTTGAGGATATGACAGAAAACAAATGTATTGCTCCAGTGGGTGTAATCAACATTTTTGAATGACGAGGTAAAAGAAAAGCACTAGAACTTTACCAGCAGATTGAAAAGTTTTGAAGAATAATGAGGTGATAAAAAGCCAAGTTATGATAGAAAGAGCCATTGATCATTTTTTTCTCTCTGTTAAACTGGTTAGATTTACATTGTGAATGAATCAAGCTGAGTTAGAAATACCACGAACTGGAATAAAAACTCTTCAGATTTGAGCAAACACAGGTCGTGTTCCCTGAAAGGTGATTATGCTAATTCAACTCCAAGAGTGGTAAAATCTGAGGACTTTATAAAGTGGGAGTGACTTTTGGATCCGTAGAAGAAAAAAACAATAGTTAGCTTTCCTGAATGTCATACGGGGCTCAATTTTGAAATGGTGGCGGGTTGGCAGCGGGGTTGTTGGGGGGGGGGGGGTGGTGAAGGTGTGCGTGGCAAACCCGCATAAACAAAACGTATCATTTCCGCCGTGATCACATGGTGATTGCTGATGGTTAATGTTCTCTCCGGGTTTTGGGCCAGCAGCCAGCCTGATTAACAGGGGGGACCATCGGAGAGGGAGACATCGGACATTGGAGCAGGGTAGTTGTTAGGCTGGCTGCCGCAGGAGGACATCGGTGGGGTGAGAAAGAGAGAGAGCGAGACGTCATCCGGTGCTGGAATGGAAGATCGGGGAGGGGGGGGGGGGGGAGAGGGGAAGATCGGGCGGGTGAAGAGGGGGACATCAGGCGGGTGAAGAGGGGGACATCGGGCGGGTGAAGAGGAGGACATCGGGGGGATGAAGGGGGACACATCGGGAGGACATCGGGGGTGTGAAGAGGGGGACATTGGGGGGGGTGAAGGGGGGGATAACGGGGGGTGAAGAGGGGGACATCGGGAGGACATCGGGGGGTTGAAGAGGGACACATCGGGGGGGTGAAGAGGGGGACATCGGAGAGGGAGACATCGGACATCGGAGCAGGGTGGAAAGATAGGTTGATTTTGTGGTTTAACTTCCTGCAATGGTTTTTGATGTACTTTATTTTGCTTCTTTTTCCCTGATCTGCCCCTTCACGCCTTGTTTCGCAGTCATTAAGTCACTGCACTTTCAAGAAGTAGTGTAGGGCTGGTATTTTCCAGCGTACCTTTTGGTGACGTAAGTTTCTTCATTCCAGCTGGGCAGATGGGTAAGTTAACGAATGTTTCCTGATTGTGTTTGATTGTAGCGTAGGTGGCCCTTTAATTCGTAACTGTCAAACCGCTGGTAAACCAATGGGCACAAACTCGCGATTTTGGCGTTTTACTGCACATGTGCGAATTCACGAACTTACTCTATTGATTCACCAATGGGCAGAGAGGACGCCATTGCTATACGGCATCCTTGGGTGAGTAATTTGTGGCCCTAAGAGTTGTATAGATAGGAAAAGAGACACCGGAGGGGGAAATTACAGATGGATTGAGAGAGAGATGGCTAGAAGAGGCAGAAATTGAGCAGTTTTCTGCTGTTTAGGCTCATTCTTTGGGAACTGAACTCAGATTTTCTAAATTTGTTTCACTAATTTTCTATGTTTTAAAAATTAGAATTTTTTTTTGGCATGTTAGAAATGGTGGTAAATCCTTGATTTTCTGTGCAGGAGCATATATCTGGTTGGCTTTGATGCTTTATGTGAACATTGTTTTATAATAATACTATGTAAAAACCTGAATCAAAATACTATTTCTAGAGTAATTGAAGTTACAGAAAAGTGTGTTACTAAGTATCCAACAATGCAAGTTAAATTGAGAATATATGTTACATGTCTGTTGTTTGAGGCTGAGAATCCTTATCATAAATTGCATTATTTCTCCATTGCCCTTTTTCTGAGTGTTCCTAAGTTACACAGCATCCATAGCTGAATAGTCCCAGGCCTTTTCTGCTCTGAAACAAGCCACATTGAGGTGAATCTGCCTCTGTCTCTGTGAAGTGGTATATGGCTTACACTTAGTGCTTTCCCATAGTGGCACAGTTAAGATTGTGAACTTAGCGTGTTAGCAATCATAGGCACAAACTCTCACCCATCCACTCCACAGAGCAGCACTTTGGGCTTCAACATATTGTGCTGCCACACAGCTCATTAAGTTTCCCTTTCAAGTGTTCCAATTAAATTGTTCTTCAACCATTGTGACCAACTTGGCTTTTACTAAAATTAAATGACTGATATTAGAGGACTTTTACAGTATAATACAGACATTGTACGTATAGTATAATAATGCAATGTAAATTAGATTACAAAGTTACTATTTTGCTCACATCTTAAGCATACGTTGAGCAATGCAATTTTTTATTTGTAGAATGGAGGTTAAGTGCCTTCCTTTAGCATTTCTTGCTAATCAATTATTTGTCATTAAATAAAAAGTAACAATGCACTTTTTTTCATTACAGTTACATCAAAATTGTAAAGTAAAAGTAATGGTATTTGAGAACATTAATTGTTTTGAAATATAATTTTCCATTCGAATTGTCATTAAAGCTGAAATTGTCCTTGTGTGCTCAAGTGAGTCCATTCAGACTGCTCTAGGAGTCAAGAAAAAAAAGTCCAAGATGTACAATTTTTACAGTGTTGCAAATATTGGATCTTGAAATCCAGATGCCCAGGCTTCAGGGATGATAATGTGGTAACGTCACTTCTGTTATTGCTGGTGAACAAAAGTCATGGATCAAATGGAATCCATGCAGTACCAGTCTGGCATGTATATCTTAATACCAGTATAAATCTGTTACTAGAGAAGAGAATTTCTGCACAGGCATAATACTTTGAGAAATTTATACTACAAAGATCACTCGAGTTGAATCTGGAGGATTTTGTAGTATAAATAGCATTTTTTTCTTATGATTGAACAATATAGATATAATGTTAACAATTTGAGATCCATTCTTTGAGCATGTTAATTTGGAACAAATCAAATTCAGTTAATAGTAACTAAATTCAGCTCCTCCATGCGGCAGGATCTCTGTGACACCCCAGCCAACAATATTCCCTCTCACGCTGAAGGAATCTTCCCTACTAGCCAAGTCTTGTATTTCATATTCAGAAATGACTCTGTCCCAGACATTGAACCCAGTCAACTTTCCTGAAAAGGCCAAGTTTTCATCAAAGCCACCTCCAGTGCAGCAGCCATTTTTTTCTTGACCCAGTTGCAGTATTCCTCCATTTGGGATATTGTGGCCTACAGCCATCCCCGAAGAAGCAGCAGCAAGTTTTCCATTCACCCAAAGTGTCACATTTCCATCTTCAGCGGTCCATGTTCCACAGAAGTGTGCCCAGTGACCAAGGGAGACTACATTTTCAGCAATAATTTTGCTTGTGTCACTATGCACAGAAAGCAGAGCAGAGGACTGATTGAAGTATAGTTGAACTTGATAAGGATTTCTCTTTGTTCCATAGGAGAACACAATGGTTTTTTCCAGCACATCAGTGACTTTTACCCATATGCAAGCTGTAAATGAGCTAAGAGTCATGTCACCGGGATGAACACTTGCAAAAATCTTCTTTGAGCGCATAGGAAAGATCAGTGCCATGTCATAATCTGAGGGACAACAGAAGAAGATATTACATACTTTCAATGTCTGTTTATGTACCATTCTACAGGGTGGCTTATTTTTCTTTTTACAAAGATTGACTGAATTCTTTTTTTTAGGAAAGACCAAATACCAAATTTTATGACAATGTTCAGAAATTATATTTAAAAGATAAAAAATTGATGTTGAGACTTTATAGTGTATTTTAGTAAAATAGCTTTTAAACGATATTTGTTTCTCCTACAAATGAGAATGGGGGTAGGAGAGAAGAGGAGCAAAGCTTAGAGGTGACAATAATAACTGAGTAATCAATGCATTGATAACTATAGCTCACTATCTTTCTTTCCTCTGAAGGAAGGAGTGTGCCAGTTTGAAACATCAGTTTGGTCCTAAAATGAGAGGCAGTAAGAAGCTAAGTATAGAAGGAAAAAATAATGAAAACAATCCTCTGGATTACAAGGTTTTATACATTTGGTCTATCCTGAACATGAAAGTGTTGCTGCACTCATAAGGTCGGGGTGGGGGGGGGGAAGTAAATGGAGTATATATATTTCAGAACCATTTCAAGAAGCTGTTTTGTAGTATTGAGGTTCTTGGTGCTTTGGACTCCATTCATATTGTGAATAACAGAAAGACTTTGGAACAAAATACCGCACAAGCTTATTGATGTACAGTTATTTTAAAGGCATGATATATGGCTGTGCTTTTGGCTGCCACAGCTTCCACATACTTTGGTATGGGAAAGGTCCATATGGACAAATGAGCAAAAAAAACTGCAACATTGCCAGTAGCAGCCAAAAAAGTTAACTTTGCTACTAAGGTGCTGCTGCTGAAAGCCACTAGTTTAGGTGGGTCTCAGAGCATTTGTAGACAGCCGTCCCACCTACTTTCCTTTACCAAGCATTTGCCAAAGCTAGGTTGCTGTATGGTCAATTTGGCATAAATTAATTGAACAACCAGAGAATAATGTACTCTTAAAATCCAACTAATAGCCCTGTTGGCTGGTGAAGTAACATCTGGTTGCAGCAAATATTGTATCTGTTGTGAATCTTAGTGTTGCATTTTTTTTCTTTTAAATTTTGTGTCTTTCTTTCCACCAATTTTCTTCCCCTTCTCTCCTGAAGGCAGTGACTTGTGCTGGAATGTGGTTCAGTAGTCACCGGGAGCTCTTCAGCACCTTGCCCAATGGTTATTCACGTGAGACCCTAGACAGAAAGTGTTGGCAAGCTATTTGATCGAATTCTATCCTCACCTGGATCTACACCTGCACCACAAACACTTTCCAGCAAAGATCACAGGATAACGATCAGGCGTAGGAGCTCTGACCAATTTTTGTCTCGTTCTGGGCCCAGGCTGATTTGCTGATTATAGCACCCCAATCTATGGCCCGACTGAGATCAGCCAGCTTACGATAGATCCTTAGGGTGGGGGTCTGGAGGGCATCACGGTAGCAGGAGGGAGAGGGAAGCCCAGGGCAGGGGAGGCATAAGGTTCCCTTGAAGGGCCTGGAAAAGCACACCCACGTCAACCCAACTTGAGTATCTAGCTGGATGTCAACCCAAAATGGAGTTTGAACCCTGCACTTTCTGACTCAGAGACAGGAATGCTACCACTAAGCCAAAGGCTTGCTCTAGGGCTAGTGATTGATTTGGTGTGAATGAAGCATCAAAGGCAGAGGCAAAGAAACAGGCAACAGCAGCAGAGGTGTTGTGATAAGTGAAAGGGCTGAGGGAGTTGGGAGTTTGAGAATGAATTTGTTTGGGAGCTGGGAGAAATTTTTATCCAAGGGGCGTTTGGTCTGGCTAGAGTTATTAGGGGGAGCTTATGGGAGATTGTTGAAAAATGCAGCAAATTATCAGGTGAAAGGTAGGCTTGTCACCAATGGCAGAATTATTTGGGGAAGAAACATTTCAGAACAACATGAGGATTACAAATTCTGATTTTCATGTAATTTCTCCAAATCTTTAATGTAATAGGACTAGACTGAATTTTACAAGCACTGCATATTTCATAAAAAATATGTTCCCATCACAAAAAGTAGCTCCAAAAACTGCTCATTCTATATAATTGTTCAAAATAATGTTCTGATTGTCATATTTCAAATTTTCATATGCAGTGCAAAATATTGGGAATAAATATAAAATCAATTTTGGTCTTTTAACTGTATAAACTTGGCCCTTCAATTTTCTTTTATACATATATATTCAATTTTTCATTGTTTTTCCAGTACTCAACCAGCACACTAGGTGGGGTTTCCTACCATGGAGAAATGTTTCTGCAGCAATTATTATTGCATGGATAGGGCTCTTTTTTCCCCGTAATGCTATAGATGTTAGACGTGAGGGAAGAGGTCTGCACCTCATTGCTTCAATCTCTCATCTATTAAAATGTGCCAATGGCTGAATAATGAATGGAATTAAAAGAGGGAGGAAATACATAAAATCCCTAAAGAATAGTGAGCTAGAATACCTGATGGTAAGATGTGTTTAGCTGACCACTTCTGAAATGCTATCGGTTCAGCTTTAGATTCTTGCAGTTCAGTTGCCAAGGAATTCAGAGTTGTTTCCAATTTTACAGCAACTGTTTTCTTAATGTCAGGAGATGGCCTCTGATCCTTCATATCCATTGCCTTTTGCCAAGGCATCTCAAGTTTTCTGAGTCTGTTGGACAGATCCTGGCTCACCAAAAGAAGCTGCTGAAGTGTATTTTTCTGTTCTGATTCATTCTCTACTTTGGTTTTGCTGACTTCTTCCAGTTTGTATGCTAATTTCTTGTCCACTTGTGTTGTGATACGCAAAGTCGCACTGTCCATGGCATTTGTACAAGTGCCCGCAAAGTTGGCTACAAACTGGAGCATTTCAGAACGTATACTTTGCAATTCTACCTTAAGCACTTCATCAATGGATTGTAGTAGCATGTTCTGTCGCATTTGGGAATCCTCCAGCATTACAAATAGCTTATCCCATTTAGTGAGTTCTTTTTGGCATTTACAGGAACCATCTGGGGAGGATAATTTTAGATTAAGTGAGTACTCAGCACTTAAGTACAGAAGGTTTCCTATCGCTGTATGCATAGCTGTATTTGATACTGTAGCTTTTTGTTGAAATTTTGCTAAATTTGATAATTGGTAGCACAATCACTTTGTAACTTTACCTAAATGCTAAATAAACATTTAATAAAATTGAACGGCTTGTATTTGAATCAACTTTAGAAAGAAAGATTTGCATTTATATAGCACCTATCATGACCTCAGGACGTCCCAAAGTGTTTTACAGCCAATTAAGTACTTTTGAAGTATAGTCACTGTTGTAATAAAGGAAAAGCGGCAGCCAATTTGCCCACAGCAAGGTCCCACAAACAGCAATGTGATAATGACCAGAAAATTTTTTTTTGGTTAAGGGATAAATATTGGACTCCCCTGCTCTTCTTTGAAATATGCCATGGGATTTTTACATTCACCTGAGAGGGCAGGTCTCATCCGAAAGACGGCACCTCCGACAGTGCAGTACTCCCTCAGTACTGCACTGGAGTGTCAGCCTAGATTATGTGCAAATCTAAATGCACAGCCTCTTATGTAGTTACATTTACTTGGATAGTAATTCATTCAAAAATTATGTTTAGCTCTCAGCACACATCACACGTTAATGCTGTATGTTAGAATAAGTTCAGCATATTAATAATTTGTCAAAGTATTTGACAAGGGCCTTTATGTACTAAGTCTTTCCCGGAGATTAGCAGCAAACTGCCTAACAGGTAGGAGTTAAGGAATTAAGAGTGCGAGCTATGTTCCTGTGGTATTTTACTACTAATCAGTGAGATTTTCCTACTTTCTGGTTTAAATTCTTTCATTGTCTTTAAAGCATTTTTATTTGTGAAATAACATTATATAAGCTAAATGTAATATAACTTCAAACTGCCAGTTTCTCCAGTGAAGATAATGCTGAAAAACTGCAGATAGCATTATAAAACATAGATTATAATAGCATAAACAATGCTGACAAAATTCAGTTTATCTAATTCTACAATTATCTTATGAAAATACCTTACCTGGTAAAACAGAGATGTTATTTTCTATCCCATGAATATATTGTATCTCTTCAAAATCATCTGTCAAAATATAGGACAGGTTGAGTAGAATCCAAAGTACTATTGTCAATGTAGCCATTTCTTCCAAGTTGTATTCTTTTCAGTATGTAGTAATCTGTGAGTACACTGTTCTGTTAAGTTAGCTCCTTCAGTATGAGCTCTAAAGGAGACTGAACACAAGCCTCCAAAACCTCTTAATAAATAGTGAGTGAGGAATGATGCAAGAACTTTGTCGTTGGTAAAAGGACGTGCAGCAATGAGCTAGAGTTCTGCTTTTGCAACAAAGAGGTTGAGTTACACAATCCCTAAACTTGAGGTTTAAGGGCACATGTGGGTAGGTGTGCATAAGGAAGGGCCCAGCACTGGGGTAAGTTTTAGATTGCAAGCCAGATGTAATGATCTACCACTGGGGAATACATTTTTGTAATATAAAGTGGTAGCAATAAGTGACGAGTGTGTAGGAAGGCAGAGCAGGGCAAGTCCCAAAGGAATGTGCAAGTATGCAAGGGCATTTACTTCTGCATTTCATTAGTTTTTTTTTTACAGTTTTTCCATGTGAAAGTAGTTAGGTACAATTTTTAAGGTAGCTTTTTAAAGAAAACTGCTCAAATATGTTTAGTGTTTTGTTTCAGATGTATTTTATCTCGGATAGTCATCCTTTTAAAATATATATAAATAAATAAACAGCAGCAAAAGCATTTTTTTTGCATTAGTCATTGATTTTTTACTTTCTATTTCTGAGTGATGTGTGAATCGGTTGCACCATGTGAATTTCCACCTATGATTCACCACAAGGCGACTTCCTGATCCCTGATGTGCCATCATAGGGAAGTACTGAGTAGAGGTCAGATATTTCCCCACAATAAGGACAAATAATTGTCCTAGAGTGGTATTGACTGTGTCCTGAGAACAGATTGTTTGCTCCGTTTTCCTGCCAGATTGTTTGCTCCGTTTTCCTGCCAGTTAAAGTTGTGCAGTGTAGGGATACCAAATTAAGGGAAGAGATTTTTTTAAATCCCAAAAAAGTTTTGTATACTGACCTTTCCACGAGTACAAACCCATTTGAGCTGAGGTACAGCGCCTGCATTTATTTAATTCTCCTCATGTAAAAGAAATGTCTATCTGTTTTACAAGGGTGCGGGAGGGGGCAGTTGCATACTGAGTCGGAAGTAAGGAACTTAGGGGGAGGGGATTGGAGACCAGAGGCACGGTGAGAATGAAATGTTTTTGGGAGGCTTTGAAGATAAGGAAAGAGGTAGCAAGGAAAATAAAATGTTTATTTGATTGTATAAGGTTAGACTTGTATTTTGATGTGGATTGTTACATTTTGATCATTTGTAGAATTGCCAACTATGACATCCTCTGAATTCAAAATTGACTACTTTGAACCATAAAAAATTCTGTCAAATAGCAGACACATTTTTTAAATTCCTTGTAACAAACACAGAATTGTGTCATGAAAGGGTTAAATAGTTATAAAGCAAGCCCCAATGTTCAGTTCACTAATAACTTCCTTATGTTATGATTTAA
Organism: Heptranchias perlo; assembly: GCF_035084215.1. Taxonomy (NCBI): domain Eukaryota; kingdom Metazoa; phylum Chordata; class Chondrichthyes; order Hexanchiformes; family Hexanchidae; genus Heptranchias; species Heptranchias perlo. Next base: position 38,847,464 of record NC_090337.1, on the reverse strand, counting down.
ATTTATGAATGGTATGTAGGTTGTAATAACTTTGAGGTAACCTATTGTGCTGTAAATTATTCCTACCCCATTCAGTATTTTCGAACATTTATTTTCAGTAAAGGAAGGACTAAATTAACCATTTGTTTCCTTAAATATGGCTGTGACATCTTACATACTTTCGGTGGTAACACCTTTTGTTTATTTATAACAGATTCCTTTATGCACACTGAGGAATGGTTTCCAGATGATTTACAAACTGTTGAATCCAAAACCTTTGACTTTATTTTCTTGCTGTGCTCACAGGGAATTCAATGTTGCTGCGTGTTTTACCTTCAGTGTATGAGAAGCAGCCTGAACCAATTAACTGCAATATGACAGAGCTAGTCCAACTGATGTCACAACTGGAGCCATCTGAGCAGCAGCATCTTCTCCGCCTTCTACAAATAATAACTAAGCAACATCCTCAGGTAATACGCTTTTTAACTGTTCAATCATTTCTTGACTTTTATCCTTCTAAACAGATTATCTGGTCCCTTATCTGACTACTGTTTATGGTAGCTTACCGTGTGCAAATTGGCTGCCATGTCTCCCTATATTACAACAATCGCTACACTTCAAAAATACTTCATTGGCTATGAAGTGCTTTGGGACACCTTGATGTCATGAAAGGTGCTATATAAATGCAAATTCGTTCTTTTTTTCTTTCTTTAAATTGCGACAAAAGGCTAACCACCATATTATATAGTAATACTGCTGTAAACTAGAAACACGCGGGGAGTTAAATTGGATAACCCCTGAAAACAGGCACTGGGATTGTGGTGTGCGATTAACCCGCATCCATTGTTTGCAATGCAGGCAGCACATAACATTCGTGCTGCCTGATGATTTCAATGATAGCTGCATGCAACCAGTGCTACCTGCGATCTTGATTGGCTGCACACATCAGCAGGGGGCCCCCGATATCGCGAGTGGCTAGCACTAAAAGGCAGCCTGCACCTTTTAAAGGGGAGGTGCACTGTGGCTGCAGGAAGTGGTGTGAGAAGTGATCCCTGGGCTTTGATAGTTGGAAGAATGGCTACACCTGCGAGAAAGTGTGCGCCAAGGTTCTCTGATGATGCAGTAGAGGCCTTGGTGCAAGAGGTGGACAGAAGGAGGGGCATCCTATATCCGCAGTGGGGGGCAAGAGGCCCTCCAGACATATGATCAAGAGACAGTGGGAGGAAGTAGCGGACGAGGTCAATGCCAGGAGCATAGCACCAAGAACATGAATGCAGTGCCAGAAGAAGTTCAATGATTTGACATGAGTGGTCAAGATGAGTGAGTTCAACTTTCAAGTGGCGTATCCTACCAACTGCACCACTATCCTCATCCACTGCTCAATGTACTTCACCCATCTACCAACAAACTCTTTCAATCAGTACTCAACTCTTCAAATCAGATGCTTCATCTCACCCTCACACATTACCACTGTTGCAAGCTGAACACCCACAACTCACAGATCACACACACTGGCAGCTATTCAACCATGACAGCCACATCTCTCAAACATCTTGCAGGACACTCACTGACACACTTTCTTCTTTCTTGCAGGAGAAGGTGGTGCATAACAGTAGGCAAGAAAGAAAGAACTGGAGGAGGACAGGCATGTCTACATGGCCTAACTCCCATGGAGGAGACAATGCTGGCCATCATTGGAAGGGTCATTGAGGCCCTGGCCTCTGGCGGTGCTGGAAGTATTGATGATGAGGGTCTCTGCATACCTAATCCGCCTTCTCGCTTCCCATTTCTCCCTCTTCCCACAATCTTTTCTGACTCACATGCTGCTGATGGTGTGGGCACGCACGTCTTACTTTCTACTCTCCCCTCACCACAACTCAACCCATGTCCCATTGTCATTTCAGATACCCAAGAACTGGAATCTGCCCAGTCAGAGGAGGCAGAGGAAGACAATAGTGGTGATGAAGACACACCGTCACTTGATCTTACACTCGCAGCCACCAGCTCAGAGACTGACACTGTGTGTACTTTAAAGGCTAGGATAGAGGAGGGATCTCCTCATGGTGAGACACCAGGCACAAGTACGCAGGAGCCAGTGTGGGGGGAAAGGATACCACAGGTACCAACTCACTGGTGGGTGAGGTTGCACGCTGGTTCTGCTGCAGAGGAGTCAGATGATGACATAAAAACTGTGGCTACAAGAGCAGGTCAGAGGCTGGGTATTCTGCAGCGAGTGACTCACCTCCTGACTCCCCAAAGCCTTTCCACCATCTACAAGGCACAAGTCAGGAGTGTGATGGAATACTCTCCACTTGCCTGGATGAGTGCAGCTCCAACAACACCCAAGAAGCTCGGCACCATCTAGGACAAAGCAACCTGCTTGATTGGCACCCCATCCACCACCCTAAACATTCACTCCCTTCGCACCGGCGCACCGTGGCTGCAGTGTGTACCATCCACAGGATGCACTGCAGCAACTCGCCAAGGCTTCCTCGACAGCACCTCCCAAACCCGAGACCTCCACCACCTAGAAGGACAAGGGCAGCAGGCACATGGGAACAACACCACCTGCACGTTCCCCCCACCAAGTCACGCACCATCCCGACTTGGAAATATATCGTCGTTCATTCATCGTTGCTGGGTCAAAATCCTGGAACTCCCTACCTAGCGGCACTGTGAGAGAACCTTTGCCACACGGACTGCAGTGGTTCAAGAAGGTGGCTCACCACTACCTTCTCAAGGGCAATTAGGGATGGGCAATAAATGCTGGCCTTGCCAGCAACACCCACATCCCATGAATGAATTAAAAAAAAGGATACAGAAGAAGGCTGATGGGTGTACACAGCCAAATGCTTGGTGCACTGGAAAGCCTGCCAGAAAGCCTGCGCATAACATCAAGGAGCCTGGGCGAATCCAGCTCCAACTTGGCACAAGGCTTTGTGCAGAGCTTGGAGCCCATCCTTTCCCACATGGAACGGGTGGTCATCTCCATCAGCACACATGTGGAACCCACCATGATGCAGCATCTGATGACTGATGTCACAGCTTCCATTGCAGCACAAACATCTTCCATCAAAGGTCTGACTGCTCCATTTGGAGCTCAGACTATTGCCTAGGAAGCTGAGACAGTTGCTATCGTGGCTCCGGATACCACTGTTGAAAGAGGCTTCCAGGGCGTCACAGCAGTCCAGCAATCTGTTCTCCCACAGATCACCAGGATTGCTGAGGCGCCACCCCAAGAGAGTGGCAGTGGTGCCGGGGAAGATGAACCTGCTGTCCTCTCTCAGGATGACAGTATTCCTGTTCCCACATCTACCACCCTGCAAGTCCCCTTACTGTTGCCTGTCAGCCAGTCAGCTCAGACTGCCATAGCCCAGGCTGAGATGGTGCAGTCTGAAGCTGGGCTCTCTTGGACTGAGATGAGGAAAAATGTCTTCACTCAGAGGGTTGTGAATCTTTATAATTCTCTACCCCAGAGGGCTGTGGATGCTCAGTCGTTGAATATATTCAAGACTGAGATCGGTGGATATTTGGACACTAAGGGAATCAAGGGATATGGGGATAGGCCGGGAAAGTGGAGTTGAGGTAGAAGATCAGCATGATCTTATTGAATGGCGGAGCAGGCTCGAGGGCCGTATGGCCTACTCCTGCTTCTATTTCTTATGTTCTTATGTTCTTGCTCGAGGTCATCCTCCAAGGCCATCTGCAATTTCTTCTATTGAAGGTCAGCACCTTCCACCACCCATGCTCCAGCCACTGGGGATGCACCTTGGATGAGCACTAGGAAAGGTAAAGACACATGAATGACAGGCAATAAGGGAATGCAAAAGGGTGAATAGTCTCATTTTCTTTGAATCATTTGATGTGTAAATGTATAAACGTGGATTTGAATTTGCATTTGGTGGTGGTTTTTATTTCTGCGATGAGCTGAGGGAGGAAGCAATGTGCAATCATAAGGAGGATGATTTGATGGTCATGTGAGAGAGAAAAGGTAAGGAGTGTGGGACTGTTTGTGAATGGGAAGGTGTCGTTGAGGTTACTGGTATTGCTCATTAATAATCTGATAACGCAGAGCCCTGGCAGACAGGACCTGTCGACGTTGTAGCCTCCCTGCCTTTTCCTCCACTTCCTGCTGCTCTTCCTCCTCCTCCACCTCTTCCTCCTCCTCCTCCTCTGCTTCTTCCTCCTCCTCCTCCTCTGCCTTTTCCTCCTCTTCCTCTTGCTTAGGTTGTCGCCTGATAGGCAGTGGTAAGGGCTGTTCCCTCATAATGGCCAGTTTGTGCAGCATGCAGCATACAACAACAAATCTTGATACCCACTCAGCTGAGTACTGCAGGGCTCCTCCAGAGCGGTCCAGGCAGCGGAAGCGTTGCTTGAGGATGCGGATGGTGTGCTTTACGATGTTCCGTGTGGCAGCATGGCTCTTGGGCCTGAGGGGATAACCCTTGTTGCCCGGTAGCCAGCCCTTGACTTGCCGTGCTGGTTGAAATATAGGTGGTACAGAGGACTGCCGCAGGATGAAGGAATCGTTACTGCTGCCAGGATAGCGGGCATTGACCTGCCTGATACGCTGCACGTGGTCGCACACCAGCCGCACATTGAGGGAATCCTTTTCTGTTCATGAATATGGCTGACTTCAGATGTGGAGCATGTATGGCAATGTGCAAGCAGTCAATGGCATTGTGCACCATGTGGAAGCCTGCAATGCGAGCAACCCTTCGTGCTCGCTCCTGCTGCTTGTCTCTGCAAGAGGGAATGAGATGAATCTGTTTCTGAGTGTGTACAGATCCCCAGTGACCTCCCTTATACAGCAGTGCACTGCAAACTACGAGATGTTGCTTATATCGCCAACAGCAGGCTGAAAGGAGCTAGAGCTGTAAAAATTAAGTGCCACAGCTACCTTGACAACAGCAGGCAATGCTGTCCTTGCCCTGCTTTGAGGCTGCAGCTATTGACAAATTTAAGTCACAACCTCTTTTGTGAACTGCAGCAGTTGGATGCACTGGTCGTCGTTGAAGTTGAGGTAAGAGAATTGGTCCCTGAAGACCCTCCTTGGATATGGCTTCCTGCCGAGTGCCCTCCTCCTCCTCCTCCTCCTCCTCCTGCCTCTTCTAGCAGCTTGTCCTGCTCTGCGTGGCCTCTCTTCATTCTCCCAGTCATGTTCAATTCCCAGAGGAAAGCCTACCAGGCCACTCATGTCTGAAGGCAACTTTTTCCAGCATAATATTTTAAATGCCACTAACAGTACTGCAAGACCAGCCAGACCACTCTCTATAGAATATTGAAACTTTAGCCAAGTATAGGAAACTTCCAAAAACATGTACAATTGCACCAGCAGCCAGAATAAATAATCCAGCAACTAACCAGTAAGTACTTCATAATCCCTTTAAATAGCACTGGTGGGGGGGTCCTTCATGCCCTTTAAGTCTTGTTCTGCTGTGCGAGGTTAAGACAGGGTGTTGGTTGGAGCGTGGAGTTCCAAAATGTCACGGTTGCTTCAAATCAGTGTTGCACACTGATTCACGTCATCATCTCTCTACTCTACATCCTGCCGGCGGTTGTTAGGTGCATGCGTGCAAACCCCTTTACCAAGATGACGTCCTGTGCACTTCACGTTGGAAAGTGCGTGCACCTCAGACGCCATTTTTGGGGCTTAGGTGTCCGCGTAGTGCCTACAAAATGGCCCAATTTTGCCCCCATGTTCTTTACTTGAGCTTTAGCCTCCGTGCAGTTTTCAGTTCTACTGCCTTATTAGTGACAGCATTGTGTAGTATTAGCTGAAATAGTGATGAGTTCACAGATCAGGCTAGTAGTTAGAAGTATCCAGCTTCGCTCATCAGTTTTCTCAGAATGTTCGAGTAATGAACAGAGGAATCTGCATCCTCATTTTTAAAGCTTTTATTTTTTTAAAATGTAGGTTTAACATGGAAGTTGCTTTCATTCCAGTAAGTTATGAAATTGAGGACAAGTGCTCAGTCTGCAGGAAAACAGGATTTCCTGTTGGTGGCTGAGACAAGAAGTTTTAAAGGTGCTAACACAAACAGCTTGACTGACAGAGATATGCTTTCTATGGTACTTCGGTGGTTCTGAATAAACCACCGGATAGCAGACGGTTCTTTCTTTTATGATTGCTAAATAGAGAATCCACTATAAAGTGTAATTCATGATTGGTGTTATTGACACCATTGTTTTAATGGCTCATTCAATTAAAGCTGATGGAGGATAATGTCCTCAAAGATTTCATTTAATTTTGAAGGGAAGAGACGTGTTTATAATCCAGGGACCCTCTTTCGAGCTGGGTTTTATATTTGCCACATTGATACATAGCCTTGGGCTCCAGGAGCTCTGTAAGAAATCATCTTGCATATTCCCAGACAGTGGACTAAAATTTCTACTCTGGCAGCAATGCCACTGATAGTGTGGTGGGGCAGGACTTCCGTTAGCCCATCTGTCCCACCAGCGGTCTTCGCAAATTTTTTGAGGGTTGGCCTTATGCAAATGATTGCGGTGTTATTTCTGTCTGTGCCTGGAAGACCACCATGGGGAGCAGGACAGAAAATCAGTGTTGTCGCAGGATTCTGGTGCCTGCAGCAGCTTAAAGGAACTGGCCGCCAACTCGGCAAACAGAAGTGTGATGCCTCTTAATCTTTCCTCAGAAGATCCATAAGGGTCGATTACTTCCAGTATTTTGGAGCATTCATACCAGGATCAGGGTTCCAAAGAACTGAGAAAATGCCATGGAACTGGCACTTTAACAATATAGGAGTGGTATTGAGAATGAGAAGCTTACTAGGTTTGATTTCAGTAGTCAGCTTCTGCAGAAAGCCTCAGTTTTAGTCCATATAATTGAAATGGTGAAATTAAACTCCTGGGCAATGAGAAAACCTTTGGAGTAATTTTTTTTAAATGCTCAGCTACTGATAGTCTTTTAGGATCAGTTTAATGAAGAAAGAAGGAAGAACCATGGAGTAAATTTCATGTAGAAACTTTATTGGAAAGAGAGCTAAAAGTTCTAACAGTATGACTGTATAATAAAGTGCCATGCATTTATGGCATCGAAATATGGTTCAAAGTTATTAGGGTAGGTTTTCACATTGTTGACCAGGAGTAAAAATGATATTTTACATCCAGTCGACAAGTTGAAATCAATGGAAATGAAAATCAAGCATTTGTATAATCGGTGCCTGATCCACAATCAGCGACAAATTAAAAATCTACCCCAGATGTAGCAACTGTATGTAGAGATAATCAATCAGTTCATGCTGTGATCCAGACTGCTTTACCTTTGAAATGGCACAGATTCCAAAATGGATGTTAGAGTGAAACTTTGCTTTCAAGGAACTGATCAGAAAGATGTAATTTAGAAAGGTTTTTTTCAGTGAAAATTGGAAGGGGCCAAAATTCTTTGGTGCATGGTAAGAGATGTTTCTAGTACTGCAAAAAACCCCACCAGTGAACAAAAGTTAACTGATTTAATATATAGGGTCAATTGCTGTCTTTTCCTTCCGGATGTTTCTATGTTTCTGCCTCTCTCTCTCTCTGGTTTTTTTTGTTCTGGCCGTTTGTATATTCGGTGGCCCTGTAGGTAACACCTATCTGTCTGAACACTTTGGTTGCCTTGGCAACGGGCAGTTGAAAAGACTATCTGTAATCACCAGGTATTGTTCTGTGATTTATAAATGCGAGAGGTTCGAGGATTTCTTGACATTCACCTGAGGAAGGAGGAAGCCTTCGAAAGCTTGTGAATTTTAAAATAAAATTGTTGGACTATAACTTGGTGTTGTAAAATTGTTTACAATTGTCAACCCCAGTCCATCACCGGCATCTCCACATCATGCAAAAAACTAGGCAGCAGTAATATCTAATTTGAGAGGAAAAGTTAATGCATGGATGGAGAGCTATCAATCTAAGAATGGAAGGATTTTAATCATAAGCTGTGATCCCCTCTTTGCTGTATATTGGTTTTCACATCTGATAATTAGAGTGAAAGTAATAAATTAAACAGTTTCCCACTGATTATGGAGAAGTAAAATGAAAAGAGTGAAGTGGGAAATTATGTACAGGAAAGCAATGGAAGGAAGAAAAAGGGTTCCCAATGTGATTTAGTTGTTCTCTGCTTTTTTATGTTCAATTTTTAAGCATCTGTCAGAAGAAAACCTCAAAGGGATTTTTTGTTTGATTTTGGTTTGGGAGGAGCAATTGGAAATCATTTGGAGGGACAGTTCAGAACCTTATGCATAGAGTTTTAAACTGATTACCTCCTCCTATAATGATTTTATGCTAAGGAAAATCCATTGCTCTTAGAACAAGAAGGCTAGAGTCATCAAGTAGTGCTACAAGGCTACTTTTGCCAAACTTCATCTTGGACATGATACAATATGTATCTAAGAAGAGTGCAGAACTGAAGACATGTACTGTGGGGCTTTCCTTTTGTGAAAAAAGTGTAGCAGAGAGTAATCCTCCTCGGCTTAAACTCTTGGACTTAGCCTCATAGTCATATATAAAATTTACTCAGTACTCTGGCTTCAAGCAGGGACCCAGACCCTAGCATAAGAACATGACATACTTAGAGTGACTGATACTGGACATACTTTTTTGGTCCTTCTGTTGTGCCTAAGATATTTTTAAATAAGGACTATCTAGGTGAAGTGTGGTTCTATCATTTGGACACAGAACCAGCTAGTAATATTTTCTATAGCCCACTAAGAATGGAGTTCTCTTACACTCTGCCCATCTTGGATTTCAGGGGGTGTACGAAACCTTTCACCCAGCCACATTTCGATTGTCAAGTAAGCAAATGGATAAATCAAATGAATAAAAACACATTTCACAGAGGCGAGAATAGTAGCAATTCCAATATTAAATGATGATTAAGAAATAGTGGTGAAGTGGATCGATTTCTATTTAAATTGGATATAGAGCGTTCATACCTCATTCAGTACTTTAGAGTGGGGAGAATTAGCTGGGCCTGTTGAATCTAAAAGCTGGAAACAGTACAAGTGTAATGGCCCATTTTAACTGTTGTAGATAGACATAAGAATTGTTCATATTGTGTTCAATTGCCAAAATTTGTATCAGCTTGCCTGGTCAGACTCGACAGTATCAAATTAACATAATAGTGGACCTAGTCAAAGCAAAAGCTCTAACAAACCTTTTTTAAAAATCCAACATGGTTCCAGTTCTGGTTAGAACCAGTTGATTCTTCTCCTCGGGAGGAGCTCAGGTATTGTCAATCTAGAGAATATTGGATTACTCCCAATTTACTAATCTCAGGAACAAGGGTCCCGATATTTATGGGGAGGCGGGGAGAGAGATGGGGGAGTGCGGTAGCGGTGGTTGGGAGGGGGGAGACCTGGAAATCCCAGGAACCGAATTTAACGGCAGGACCCCATTATTTTTTCATTCCATTTCCTGCCCGGCAGCCAACCAGATTGATATGCTGGCCGGTTGTCGGGCTGGAAAGCCAGCAGTAGGAGGCCGCAGTCAGGGACCTTTGGGGAGGGTTCCCAGCAATCGGGAAAGATTGTGGCTTGGTGGTGGGGGTCGGAACCCAGCAATCTGGAGGGAGGGAAGGTGGGAAAGATCGGGGCTTGGAGGAGGAGGTCAGCCGATCTTGGGGCAGGCAGCTCGAGATCGGGGGTTGGGGGGTGCGGGAGTCGACCAATCATAGCACCGAAGAGAGGCTGCGATCAGCAGAAGGGAGGCAGAAGATTTGCTTGAGGAGCTCTAAAAAGCACTAGCCTTCTGCAGCTGGCTGCTCCCGTCTCCACTACAGGACACATGTAAGGAATCTTACAACACCAGGTTATAGTCCAACAAATTTATTTTAAAATCACAAGCTTTCGGAGATTATCCCCTTCACCTGACGAAGGGGATAATCTCCGAAAGCTTGTGATTTTAAAATAAATTTGTTGGACTATAACCTGGTGTTGTAAGATTCCTTACATTTGTCCACTCCAGTCCATAACCGGCATCTCCACATCACAGGACACGAGCACACCACGTAACCCGCTGCCACTCTCGCCCATCATGGGGGGTTAATATTGACCCAAAGGGGTCAAGATTCCTAGGTCAGGACCTATTGTTTATCAGTACTCCTGATAAATTAACCTGCATATTGCCATAGGTCTTATCTGATGAAGTTGGTTCCCCTTGCTGGGAGATGACCATTCACAGGAGATGAGTTTCCAGGATGTATTATTTGTGATCTTAAAGGCGCATGTCAATTCATATAGCAAAGAACAGAAGTATTTCAAGCCCAGCTGTAGAGGGTTTTTAATCTTATTAGGAATAAAAAAGCTAAATAAAACAGTTTCTCAAGTATGTGTGGGTCATCTGCAAGCTCCCAGCGAGATAAATCCATCATTTTGCCTCCTTTTCAGTCCAAGGACACATATGGGCATTCTTTTGGGGAACCTCTCTTCAGAAGATTCTGTTGACTCCTTCCTGGGGGGTGGGGGGATGGTGAGTGATGACTATCCAGATTTATAGATGGGTCAAGATATCCCTGTTTCACTTTGTTCTTCACTGCACTTGCCAGCTCTTCACTTTTCTCATGTATAGGGTGGCACTGAACTGCAGGTGATTCCATCCCTTTAGACAGACCAGTTATATGGTGATAAGGCTATTAGTGATTGGCAGCACTGAATGACTAGTGCATTCTTGCCATTAGTCACTCTTATTAATTTGGCTGATTCTATTGCACATTTTTCTGCTATTAAGATGTCCTGAATGAAAAGGGAAAAATGGAAAGAAATGAGGAGGAAGATATGGAGGAGGATGATGGTGCAGCTGGAAATATTATTTAAAACTAGAACTGAATTTGCTGAGGCATTTTACATTGGTTAGCTCATGGGTTAGATGCTGTTTCTCTCATAGTTCATGTAACTTGAGTAGATATCTTCAAATATTTCACTGGGCACAGCCTATCCTTTTTTCCTATGCTTTTGACTCTGGCTGAACGTTATAGGAATGTGATGTATGTTTCACCTGAGGAAGGAGGAAGCCTTCGAAAGCTTGTGAATTTAAAATAAAATTGCTGGACTATAACTTGGTGTTGTAAAATTGTTTACAATTGTCAACCCCAGTCCATCACCGGCATCTCCACATCACCCTTAGAGTAGTTGGATAGGATACATCTTGATTCACTGGACCGTCTAGATTATCTGCTGTGCTTTGCAATCATTCTCTAAATCCTCTCTCGTTACAGAAAGTCAGTTACACAAGGGGCTCACAATGAACCATGAACCATCTGAATAGGAGTAGCAATAAATGTACATTCTAGGGGACAGGTTGATTTGCAGGGAAGCCGCCAATATGTATGGCCTGTGTTGAGTAGGATTTCTTCATCTCAAAGCTGCTCAATTGCAGTAATGGCCAGGGCTAACTAGGATCTGTTCAGGAAGCATTTCTTACCTGTTTGAAGGCCAGACACAGGCTGCAGTAGAAAGTCCAGGGGAGGATACTAAATCAGATTCACCAGGCCAGTAAAACATAATCATCCACAGATGTCTGGGTCAGAATACCGTAGTTCAGAATTAAGACGGCAGATCCTAGCAGCTTATCTCTTACTTTCTGAATGACGAAATATTAAAGGAAAAAATAATTATTTAATGAGATCCTGAACAAACCGCAGCTAATCTCTTTAATCTCTAAAACAGGATGTGGAATCCACATGTTGGAGTAGCATTCCGATTGATTGATTTTATATCCTCTTGTACACTAGTCTGTGCATTCCAGAACGGGGTTGCATTTCTAGGTCATTGTTTTGGTATGTACTGTTTCTATTCCAGAAAACAGGCTGTTGTAAAAGTAAAAACAGAAAAATTTTATCCAATCCTTCATCCAGGAATTCTATTAGTATTCACATTGACTAAGAGAAATAATAGTTAACCATGTGTTCAGACGTATTTCAGTAAATTTGAATTTCAGAAATCTGACCCTTCCCTTGGCATTCTGAAATAGTTTTTTTTATATGTTTGCCAAAATATTTTCTGCATTGGTTATTCCATTATTGATTGTCATGATTTAAATTGCCCAGATTTGAAATAATTGGATGATCATTGAGTATTTTGTCATTTATGGCCTCATTATTAATATTATAGCTATACAATTATAAAAAGAAAATCATATTTTAAACTAAAAGTTAAATGGTAATTGTTAGGAACAAGATTAAAACCTAGATGGTTCTTGTTGGATGCCCCCAAAGCTACAAACCTAAAGTATTTGTTTCTTGCCTCAACATCAGACAAATTCCAGGCTAGAATTCCTTTTGTACTTGAGCATGGCTGGTTTCATATGGTTTCTCTGAAGGAAAATGAGAAGGCTGAGTGATGTCTTTTCTGTTGTTGTGCAAGTGTGCATTCTGGTCAGATATTTAAGGAGCTGTAGTAATAATATTAACGGAAATGACTGAGGAAGTTAATATAAACCATGGGGGAACAATTTGAATTTTTAAAGCATGAATTTTTCAAACTGGGGTCCCTGAAGTCATCACATTTCTGTGCCTGCCATTAGATTTCTGTATTGTTTTATGGTTTGCTATGTTGCATGTCATTTCTATTACTGTATTCTAATAAGACACATTTTATGCAAAGATAGCACTGCTTTCATTTAGGTAGCTTCCACTATCTTTTGAGATTCCAGACTGGGTCCCCAGGGTGTCCTTATTTCCAGAAGCCCCCTGGAATGGAATTAATATTTGCACAAGGTCCCACACAGAGAAAAGTTTGAGAGGCAAGTTTAGCCATGTTTTTAATACAGTACTGCCAGGAATTTAAAAAAAAACTTCTCATTCTGGTGTTGATAAAACCATTGACGGTGCCTTCAGCATACAGAAACACTATTGGGGGAAAATATATTCGCGCTTAAAAATGATTCCTGCACCTTATTATCATTGAACCAACAAGCTGCGGACACCTAGGGGGTGATTTTAACCCCCAAGAACAGATGGGTTGGGAGTGGACGGGAGGTTAAAATAATAGCTTTTTAGAGCAGGACCGCATCCCGGCTCCAACGTGTCGACTTCTGGGTTTGACCCACGCGCGTTTGGATGCGTGTGCACAACAGACACCCGGAAGTCCCGCCCCATTTAAAGCTGGCAGGCCGATACTTAAAGGGGCAATGTACCTCATTGAAATAGTTGAGGCATTTAATTTTTTGTGTACTACAAAGGTAAAATGAATTTAACCTTACCTGTTCAGGTTTCCCATCGCTTCCGACTCACATCAGGTGAAAGCAGGTGGGAAGGGCCGGATCCATGTGGTGAGTGCCTTTATTGCACTGCTTGTGGGCCCGGAAGAGCAGGAGTGCTTCATCCAGGCCCAACAAGCTCACCTGATGCGACACAGCCCCTCGACCGGCCGACACCTCTCCCCCCGATGTTGAAGACACCTGCGCCTCACACCCACCACCACCCCCCCCCCCATGCTGGAGATAAGATGCCCGATCTGCCGATGCTGGACCCCCCCCCACAACACTAGAGCCTCCCCCCTCCCCCGGATGCTGGAGGAGCCCCCCACCCGTCAATGCTGAAGACACCCCCCAATGCTGGAGACACCTCCCCCCGCCCCCCCCCCATCCAGTGCTGGAGCCCCCGATCTTCCGATGCTGGAGCCCCCCCCTCCCCCCAACCGATGATGGGCCATCCCATCTTCAAGGTCCACCTGATGTTGGCCACCCCGTCCCCCCTCCGATTTGCTATGTCACCAGCAGTCGCCCTCGGGTAAGAACTTAAAGGTGGCCAGGATGGGGGGGTCATTGGCCAGGTAGTGGGGGGGCATTGATCGGGAGAGAGGGGGTCGTTGACCTGGACAGGGTGGAGCCGAGGAGTAAGTCCTTAAAAGGCGACTGGGAGAGGGGGTTTGTTGATAGGGACGGAGCATCTGGTTGGGGTGGGGGGGTGACCGGGATAGAGATGGGGCACAACCAGGAATGACCGGGGTGGGGGGCGGCCGACCAGGGGCGACGGGGGGAGGAGGGGGCGCGACCAGGATGGGGGGGAGCGACCTGGAGAGGTGGGGGAGAGTGACCGGGAGAAGGGGGGGAAAGCGACCGGGGGAGGTAGGGTCAATAGGCAGAGTAGGACTGTGACCAGGAAGGTGGTGGGGGGGGGTGGTGACCAGGAGGGAGGGAACGATGGCCAGGATCAGGGAGGATGGGAGTGGCGGCAATCAAGGAGGGTGGTGACTGCAATTTGGTGGGAGGGGGAATCAAGGTCGTGATCGAGGAAGGGGAACGGTGGCTTGAAGCCACCTGTGTGGTTTTAATGTGGAGCCGGGAGGAGCACTCCTGCTAATATAGATTTTTAATATGGATTTCATAATTTGGTTGTTTTAGAGCTCAAATTAATTGCACAAATAAATTAGGGACATTACACCACATTAGTTTTACAGCTTAATTTTAATTCCATTATTTGTGTCCTCATATTTCAAGCTCATTGGCTTTATTAGGACAATATTTACATTTTCATTCATATGACTTGCATACAAGATTCATAAATTTCAGGTTAGGATATTCAGCAAAGTTGTCTGGTAATGTTTTTTAGCTTTGGCTAATGTTAGGCGATGAACACATATACCACAATGAACACTTCTATTTCCTTATAAAGTAAGGAACATTTATTTTGCAGAAGCATTGGCATGGATTTTAACATTGAGTCGGCAACTCAGCAGGTGGGTGGATTTGCGTGTGGGGAACCCGGAAGCAAAGTGAACACGTTTAAATCTGCGATCGCATCTCGATTGCAGTCAATTATCTTTGCTTCCGGGTTTTGCGTCTCCAATCTGTGCAGCGGGCATACTGCGCACCCTAATGATGCAATCGGAACTGCATTATTTAAAGGGCCAGTTCAATCTTAGATTTTGAAGGATTCTTAAAAGAAATGGCTGCAGAGATAGTAGATGCATTGGTATTAATTTTCCAAAATTCCCTAGATTCTGGAAGGGTCCCATCAGATTGGAAAATAGTGACTGTAACTCCTCTAGGAAACTACAGGCCACTTAGCTTAACATCTGTCATAGGGAAAATTCTAGAATATATTATTAAGGAGGTTATAGCTGGGCACTTGAAAAATCTCAATGCAATCAGGCAGAGTCAACCCGGCTTTGTGAAAGGGAAATTGTGCTTGACTAATTTATTACTTTGAGGAAGTAACAACGTGGATAAAGGGGATTCTGTGGATGTGATGTACTTGTATTTCTAAAAGGCTTTTGACAAGGTGCCACATCAAAGGCTACTACACAAAATAAGAGCTCATGGTATAGGGGGTAACATATTAGCATGGATAAAGGATTGGTTAGCTAACAGGAAACAGAGAGTAGGTATAAATGGGTCATTTTCAGGTTGGCAAGATGTAATGAGTGGAGTGCCACAGGGATCAGTGCTGGGGCCTCAACTTTTACAATCTATATCAACGATTTGGATGAAAGGACTGAATGTATGGTTGCTAAATTTGCTGATGACACAAAGGTAGGTAGGAAAGTAAGATGTGAAGAGGACATAAAGAGTCTTCAAAGGGATATAGATAGGTTAAGTGAGTGTGCAAAAATTTGGCAGATGGAGCATAATGTGGGAAAATGTGAACTTGTCCACTTTGGCAGGAGGAATAGAAAAGCAGTAAATTATTTAAATGGAGAGAGATTGCAGAACTCTGAGGTACAGAGGGATCTGGATGTCCTAGTACATGAATCACAAAAAGTTAGTATGCAGGTACAGCAAGTGACTAGGAAGGCAAATGGAATGTTGTCATTTATTGCAAGGGGAATGGAACATAAAAGTAGAGATGTTTTGCTACAGTTGTACAGGGCATTGGTGAGACCACATCGCGAATACTATTTACAGTTTTGGTCTCCCTATTTAAGAAAGGACATAATTGCTTTAGAGGCGGTTCAGAGAAGGTTCACTTGACTGATTCCTGGGATGAGGAGGTTATCTTATGAGGAAAGATTGGACAAGTTGGGCCTGTATACATTGGAGTTTAGAAGAATGAGAGGTGATCTTATTGAAACATATAAGATCTTGAGGGGACTTGAAGGGGTAGATGCTGAGAGGATGGTTCCCCTTGTGGGAGAGACTAGAACTAGGGGCCACAGTTTAAAAATAAAGGATCTCCCATTTAAGACGGAGATGAGGAGAAATGTTTTCTCTGAGGGTCGTGAGTCTGTGGAACTCCCTTCCCCAGAGAGCGGTGGAGGCAGGGTCATTGGATATTTTTAAGGCTGAGTTAGATAGATTCCTGATTAACAAGGGAGTCAAAGGTTATAGTAGGTAGACAGGAAAGTAGGGTTGAGATCACAATCAGATCAGCCATGACCTTATCAAATGGCAGAGCAGGCTCCAGGGGTCGAGTGGCCTACTCCTGCTCTTAATTCATATGTTCTTACTTAAGGAGAAAGGAGAAATGGAGTCGAGGAAAGCAAGGGCAGCGCCTAGATTTAGTGATGCCTCCCTAGATGTGCTACTGGCTGCAGTGAGAGCCAGGAGGGAGGTTATTTTTCCAACACTGTCACTCACCCCAATCCTTTTGCAACATGATGCATCTGTGTGATGGTCAGCCTCAACCACAGTACTGCATCCATCGGGTGAATACGGCACCTTCAGTCACTCACAGGTATGTTCTGTTCCCCCTTGCAGGAGAAGATAGCGCAAAACACAAGAGAGAGGGCAAGGACTGGAGGTATCCCTCCACAGGTTGTGGAATTAACTGAAGCGGAGGAGGAGTCAATAAGTGACACATCTGCGGTCCTCTCAATCGGAGATGGAGAGACGGGAAGCTCACATATGGGTGGTGACAGACTATAACACATATTTCAAAAAGATGCTGACTTCTTTTAATCGCTGCCTGAAGTATGAGAAGCCTGAATTATAGAGACTGGCAAGATTGTTATTGTGCCACGACTAAGTCGTTTCGCTTTCTTTGGCCTTCCAGGGCCTTCACGCCTCCAAAAAGATTCTGCTAATATGTATGATGCCAATTCCAGGACATCATTCTTTCTGAGGGTGCACCGTCACAGGATAGTGCAGCCATGCACCAGCGCAGATACTCGCACTTCAGTGGCTCCTATTACACAGATAGTTAGGTTGTCAACTGGTGAATCACAAGTCACAAGTGAGCACGAGCAGACACTGGTGGCAGGGACAGCTGTGGAGAGTCTGTGTCAGAGAGAGCACTCCTCTCCAAGCTCTGCTCAGCTGGACACAGATGCTGAACCCCGGGGGCCATCATTGAGAAGGAGGCTGATTAAGGTACAGTTGCACTTTTGCAAGGTACTGGAAAATGTGCCACGCACACTCTCTTTATTGGTGAGAGGATGGAGGAGTCCAACTCCTGCACTAGTGGAGTGATGTCGCAGATAAGTGCTAGAATGTCTGCATTGGAGAGTGTGGCCACCTCCATTGAGTTTCAAGCACCTCTCACAAATGAGTCTATGCAGGCCATGACCACGGCCGTGCAGGAGATGTCTGCCTCCTTCAACAGAATGTCCCTTACAGTCAGAAATGGGGGAAATTATAATGGGGAACAAAGAATTGGCAGAACAATTAAACACATACTTTGGTTCTGTCTTCACAAAGGAGGACACAAATAACCTGCCAGAAATGTTAGGGAACCAAGGGTCTCGTGAGACGGAGGAACTGAAGGAAACGAGTATTAGTAAAAAAAATAGTGCTAGGGAAATTAATGGGGCTAAAGGCTGACAAATCCCCAGGGCCTGATAATCTACATCCCAGAGTACTAAAGGAAGTGGCCCTGGAAATAATGGATGCATTGGTGATCATCTTCCAAAATTCTATAGACTCTGGAACAGTTCCTACAGATTGGAGGGTGGCAAATGTAACCCCACTATTTAAAAAAGGAGGGAGAGAAAAAACAGGGAATTACAGACCAGTTAGCCTAACATCAGTAGTGGGGAAAATGCTAGAGTCTATTATAAAAGATGTGATAACAGAACACTTGGAGGGCATTAATGGGATTGGACAAAGTCAGCATGGGTTTACGAAAGGGAAATCATGCTTAACAAATCTACTGGAGTTTTTTGAGGATGTAACTAGTAGAATAGATAGGGGAGACCCAGTGGATGTGGTGTATTTGGATTTGCAGAAGGCTTTTGATAAGGTCCCACACAAGAGGTTAGTGTGCAAAATTAAAGCACATGGGATTGGGGGAAATATACTGGCATGGACTGAGAATTGGTTGACAGAGAGGAAACAGAGAGTAGGAATAAACGGGTCTTTTTCTGGGTGGCAGGCAGTGACTAGTGGGGTACTGCAGGGATCAGTGCTTGGGCCCAAGCTATTCACAATATATATCAATGATTTGGATGAGGGAATGGAATGTAACATTTCCAAGTTTGCAGATGACACAAAGCTGGGGTGGAATGTGAGCTGTGAGGAGGATGCAAAGAGGCTCCAATGTGATTTAGACAAGTTGGGTGAGTGAGCAAGAACATGGCAGATGCAGTATAACGTGGATAAATGTGAGGTTATCCACTTTGGTTGTAAAAACAGAAAGGCAGATTATTATCTGAATGGTGATAGATTGGGAAAAGGGGAGGTGCAACGAGACCTGGGTGTCCTTGTACACCAGTCGCTGAAAGCGAGCATTCAGGTGCAGCAAGCAGTTAGGAAGACGAATGGTATGTTGGCCTTCATTGCAAGAGGATTTGAGTACAGGAGCAGGGATGTCTTACTGCAGTTATACGGGGCCTTGGTGAGACCACATCTGGAGTATTGTGTGCAGTTTTGGTCTCCTTATCTGAGGAAGGATGTCCCTGCCATGGAGGGAGTGCAACGAAGGTTTACCAGATTGATTCCTGGGATGGCAGGGCTGACATATGAGGAGAGATTGGGGCGTCTAGGCCTGTATTCACTAGAGTTTAGAAGAATGAGAGGTGATCTCATCGAAACATATAAAATTCTAACAGGACCAAACAGACTAGATGCAGGGAGGATGTTCCCGATGGCTGGGGAGTCCAGAACCAGGGGTCACAGTCTCAGGATACGGGGTATGCCATTTAGAACCGAGATGAGGAGAAATTTCTTCACTCAGAGGGTGGTGAACCTGTGGAATTCTCTACCACAGAAGGCAGTGGAGGCCAAGTCATTCGATATATTCAAGAAGGAGATAGATTTTTTTTAATGCTAAAGGGATCAAGGGATATGGGGAAAAAGCGGGAACAGGGTATTGAGTTAGATGATCAGCCATGATCATATTGAATGACAGAGCAGGCCCGAAGGGCCGAATGGCCTACTCTTGCTCCTATTTTCTATGTTTCCATGTTTCTATGACAGATACCTTATCAGTGGCCTTACAACACGCCACTGATCGTCATCAGCCTACTGGCCAGCAGAGTGGTAGGAGCGATGTAGCACTGCCCGGTAGAGGGATGATGGTGAAAGGAGACATGGAAGTGGGAACTCCAATCAAAGTGCTCTCACGTCTCACCTGTTGCCCTGCCCCCCCCCCCCACCCTCAACCAGAACCCGCAATGCTGCCTCCTCTCCCGATGACCGAGTCTGCCCCTGCACAGGTGTAGGAGGAGCATTCTTTGGCGGGGCCCTCACGGGCTCCAAAACCCAGATGGCATAGGCCGAGAGCATCTCCGCAGTCAGGGCAGGGATCTGAGCAGCCTACCTCTACCTCTGCTGAAGTCACAGGGGATGCACCACATAGAAGCAGTAGAAAGGGAAAGGCTAAGCAATTGTAATTCACCAAGGGTATGCAAAAGGGTGTTTGAAGAAATGTTATGTTGTCATTTATATTTCTTTTTATGTTGGCACATAAAATTTATTCATTATCACCATTTCCAAGTCTTCTACGTTATTGCTTCCAGGCTTTCAAGTAGACCTTTCATTTGCTTCATGATCAATGGCAACACCCATTGGGCGGCTGTGCAATTGGTGTACGTGTGGCTGAAGGACTGTTTTGTGCAAGGCAGGAGAGGGGTGGTTGGTGGTTTGGTGATTTTTGGTTTTGCCAGGTGGCATGAGTACGTCAAAGATCTTTATTTTTGGAATGTCATAATGCGAACCTCAGAGATGAGGGTGTACCTGGCATCCCGGCAGCAATGTGCGCCGCTGGTCTAGCGATGCGTGCACTATTGTCACATTCCCCCTCCTCGTCTTCCTCCTCAACCTCTTCTTCAATGTTGCCACCGACACGATGATTGAGGAGCGCTTTCATCTTCGACCGCAGCGCAATGTTGTGCAGAACGCAGCACACCAGGATTATCCTGGAGACCCTCGCTGGCGAGTACTGAAGGGCTTCCCAGACCTGTTGAGGGACCTGAAGCGCATCTTTAACATCCTTATGGCTTTCTCAATGACACACCTGGTGGTCATGTGGCTCTGGTTGTATCATTGTTGTGCCTTGTTGGTGGGTTCCTCACAGGTGTCATGATCCACCAGGGGGATCCCTTGTCTCCAAGGAACCAGCCTTATGTCTGTCTCTTGCCTGGAAGAGGTCTGGATTGTTCGACTGGCGCAAAATCTAGGCATCATGACAGCTGTCAGGGAATCTGGCGCACACCTGTAGAAACCTCTTGATGTGGTCGCAAACCAGCTGTGCAATGATGCAATGATAGCCCTTTCAGTTAATGAATACTGTTTGTTCATGTGGTTGTTCTCAGATTGCCACGTGTTTGCAATCAATTTGTGCCCTGCACCCGTGGGAAGCCAGCCAGAGAAGAAAAACCCAGTGCCTGCTCATTCTGGCTGATGGAGTAGCATTATTGGTTAAAGAATCAATTACAGTTGTGAGAAGGGATGATATGCTAAATGGATCATCAGTTGAGGCCATATGGGTTGAGCTAAGTAATAAAAAAGGGACAGTCACACTACTAGGAGTGTACTATAGACCCCCAAATAGCAAAAGGGAGATAGAAGAACAAATATGTAGGCAAATTTCTGAGTGCAAAAGTAAGAGGGCAATAATAGTAGGGGACTTCAACTACCCTAACATCAAATGGGATTCAAACAGTGTGAGGGGCACAGAGGGTGCAAAATTCTTGATCGGTGTCCAGGAGAACTTTTTTAGCCAGTACGTGACAAGCCCAACAAGAGGGGATGCAATTCTAGATATTTGCCCTGGGAAATGAAGATGGGCAAATGGGTGAAATGACAGTGGGTGACCATATTGGGGATAGTGACCACATTTCAGTTAGTTTTGGCATTATTATGAAAAAGAACTGAGTTAAATCAGGAGAAAACATTTTAAATTGGGGGAAGGCAAATTTTACAGAAGTAAGAGGTGATTTGGCAGAAGTGGACTGGACACAACTACTTGAGGAGAAATCAGTGGCAAGCCAGCGGGAGGCACTTAAAAGTGAAATTCTATGGGTACATTGCAGACACGTCCCCTCAAAGAAAAAGGGTGGCACTGCCAAATTTAGAGCCTGGTTGTCTAGAAGTATACGGGGCAAGATAAAGCAAATAAAGAAAGCTTATGACTGTCACAGAAAACTAAATACTGCAGAAAGCCTAAAGGAGTATAGAAAGTACAGGGATGACGTAAAAAAGGAAATAAGGAAAGCAAAGAGAGGGCATGAAAAAATATTAGCTAGTAAGATTAAAGAAAACCCAAAGATGTTTCATCAGTACATTAAGAACAAGAAGATAGTTAAGGAAAAGGTGGGACCTATCAGGGATGATAAGGGTAACTTGTGTGTAGAAGTAGTGGATGTGGGTACGGTTTTAAATGAATATTTTGTCTCCGTATTCACAAGGGAAAGGGATGATCTGGACGTAGTAGTTAAAGAGGAGAGGTGTGAAATATTGGATAAGGTAAACATAACGAGAGAGGAAGTACTAGAGGGACTGGAATCCTTGAAAGTTGATATGTCACCAGGGCCGGATGGATTGTTTCCTAGGCTATTGAAGGAAGCCAGGGAGGAAATAGCGGATGCTCTGAGGATCATTTTCAAATCCTCATTAGATACAGGGGAGGTACCGGAGGACTGGAAGACTGCAAACGTAGTGCCATTGTTTAAAAAGGGTACGAGGGAAAAGCCGAACAATTATAGACCGTTCAGTCTTACCTCGGTGGTGGGCAAACTATTAGAATCAATACTGAGAGATAGGATAAACTGTCACTTGGAAAGGCATGGTTTAATCAGGGATAATCAGCATGGATTTGTTCAGGGAAGGTCATGCCTTACAAATCTGATTAAATTCTTTGAGGAAGTGACAAGGAGGATTGATGAGGGTAGTGCAGTGGATGTTGTCTGCATGGATTTTAGTAAGGCATTTGACAAGGTCCCACATGGAAGAATGGTCAGAAAGGTAAAAGCCCATGGGATACAGGGAAATGTGGTGAATTGGATCCAAAATTGGCTCAGTAACAGGAAACAAAGGGTAAAAGTCGATGGATGCCTTTGCAAATGGAAATCCGTTTCCAGTGGTGTGCCATAGGACTCGGTGTTGGGTCCTTTGTTGTTTGTGGTATATATTAATGATTTGGACTTGAATGTAGGGAGCATGATTGGCAAATTTGCAGACGACACAAAAATTGGCCGTGTAGTTGATAGTGAAGAGGATAGCTGTAGACTCCAAGAAGATATCAATGGGTTGGTGGAGTGGGCAGAAAAGTGGCAAATGGAGTTCAACCCGGAGAAGTGTGAGGTAATGCACTTAGGGAGGGCAAACAGTAAAAGGGAATACGCAGTAAACTGGAATATATTGAGAGGGATAGAGGAAGTGAGAGACCTTGGAGTGCATGTGCACAGGTCCCCGAAGGTGGCAATACAGGTAGATAAGGTTGTGAAGAAGGCATACAGAATGCTCTCCTTTATTAACCGAGGTATAGAATACAAAAGCAGGGATGTAATGATGGAACTGTATAAGACGCTGGTAAGGCCACAGCTGGAGTATTGTGCGCAGTTCTGGTCACCACATTACAGGCAGCACGTAATTGCTCTGGAGAGTGCAGAGAAGATTTACAAGAATGTTGCCAGTGCTTGAAAATTGCAGCTATGAGGAGAGATTGGATAGGCTGGGTTTGTTTACCTTGGGGCAGAGGAGGCTGAGGGGTGACTTGATTGAGGTGTACAAAAATTATGAGGGGCCGAGATAGAGTAGACAGGAAGTACCTGTTTCCCCTAGCGGAGAGTTCAAGAACTAGAGGACATAGATTTAAGCTGATTGGCGGAAGGATTAGAGGGGACATGAGGAGAAACTTTTTTACCCAGAGGGTGGTGGGTGTATGGAATTCGCTGCCCGAATTGGTGGTAGAGGCAGGGACCCTCAACTCTTTTTAAAAAGTACCTGGACCTGCACCTAAAGTGCTGTAAGCTGCAGGGCTACGGACCGGGTGTTGGGAGGTGGGATTAGAATGGGCACGTGGTTGTTCTTCGAGCCGGCGCGGACACGATGGGCCAAATGGCCCCCTTCTGTGCTGTATCTTTTCTATGGTTCTATGTCTTTGCGGGGGAAGTTCACATAATCAGACGCTCTGGCAAACAACCCATCCATTACCTGCCTTATACACTTGTGTGCTGACAATTGAAAGACCCTGCAGATGTCACCAGTGGAGCCCTGGAAGGAACCAAAGGCAAAGAAATTCAGGGCTGTGGTTACTTTCAGTGCGATGCACAATGCATGGCTACCAGGTCCAGCAGGGAGCAGCTCTTGTTGAAGGAGGCTGCAGATGTCTGCGACCACCTGCCGACTCAACCTGAGCCTGCGTAGGCACTGCTCCTCAGAGAGGTCCAGGAAGCTTGGCCTCTGCCTATATACCCTCTCAAGTGGATAGTGCTTCCTATGACATGGCCCCTCTGTTGGTCCCCTCTCTGCTGTTCTTCAGATCCTTCTTGTGCACCTCTGTCTTGTGCACCTGTAGATCCCAGGGTCCTCCTCCTCAGATGTACTGTGGAATAGATCCATTGCGTCCCCCATCCTGATCTTGTCCATTTGAGAGGCTCCAAAATGTTGGTAAATTTGTCTGAACACAAGAATTCTCAGTCTCAACAAGAAATCTCAGACTAAACACAAAGAATTCTCAGCCAAACGATTGCCTGAAAGAAGAGTGACCAGCTGCAATACCTGACCTTTTATTGAGATGTCTCAATCACAGGTTTAAAGGTCCATATGAGCTTTTGCTGCATCTTGCCTCCGTTTCAATGTCATCTTTCAGAAGCCATAGGAAACACCTGCAGGAGAAGTTAAATCCATTTCTATTGCAGAATGACAAAATGGTCCTTTGCACATGTGCCTGCCTAAACTTTTCCTTCCATTGTGAAGTCTTGATACATACTAACAACAGTAGATAGTTTTAAAAATTGTTTGCTTTTAATTAAAATTTTCTTCAAATTTAATTGCTGGCAATTTAAGGAAGTGCATCTGATTCCTGATAGTCCATTGGCAAAGTAAGTGTATAATGTTTTTTAAAAACCCTGCAAGAATGAGTATGGTTCCATTTTCTATTTCCATCGTACATACACTTTGTGCTTTCTTGTGATCTAGCCAGACATAGAGTGGGTTGTAAGTACCTATTTAATCTGTACTTGTCCACTTGGAAGAATATATTGATATCCTTTGGGAACAAGGAACGCTTGTACACTAGCCTGCAGTATTGGTATTGAGCCTTGACTTTGTGAACACCTGTTTTTTAGGTCCTCTAAAAATTAAACAGAAAAACTCCTAAAGTTCATCTGTAATTTCATGTTAGGGGTTTTAATTGAAACATGCCTACTATAGTTTGGATCTGTCAGTGGATCATAAGTATACCATTAATTGTTTTTCTTTTGAATCTGTTTTACTTATTACTAGTAGTACTGCAGTCCACCAGAGCTAAACCATTTTGCATGTGGCATCCATACCAGTATAAATGTTCCCAGCAGTCCAATCACAATATATTTATGATGTGGAGATGCCGGTGATGGACTGGGGTGGACAAATGTAAGGAATCTTACAACACCAGGTTATAGTCCAACAAATTTATTTTAAAATCACAAGCTTTCGGAGATTATCTCCTTCGTCAGATGAATCATCTGACGAAGGAGATAATCTCCGAAAGCTTGTGATTTTAAAATAAATTTGTTGGACTATAACCTGGTGTTGTAAGATTCCTTACAATATATTTAGGTCAGGTTGGAGCAATTACTGTTTCCCTCCCAATCTTCAACTTGTTTCTATGAAACAGTTATAGCAGTGATTATTTTGTGCATCTTGTTTTCAACTGGACAAAACTGAAGTCCAGTCCTTGGTGGGCTAGGAATCTAGCCATATGTTTAAATGGCCTTGATGGAAGAGAAGGAGTTTAAAAAGTATTTTTCCTCCTCCCACCCTGTGCTAAACTGTCTTCCCTACCCAACCTTCCCGGCCAGGCAGAGACTTCAATAATTTCTTGTGGACTTTACCAATATCAGTGAAAATTCACATTTACCATGATGGTAAACCTTGAACACTTCCCTAAAGCCATCTCTTGTGTAGTTGCATATGGAGTTTGTTACTTTCTTTGATAATGATACAATAGTAAACAGGGGCGAAATAATATTATCGCTTTATTTTCTTCCCCCCCATAGGCCTTAAATGAATCCATTCCATCTTTGATTATCCAGCTGAAAGAACCCAGCAATAGTGACTTCATCCTAAATATGTTGGTGGACCTAGTGGCTTCCAATCAATGCGTCCCAGATAATTCCATTGAAAATCTGAAGGAAATTGCTGAGAGTTACCCAACTCTGTTAGGACAAATTGCCAAGATTTTTGGAGTTCTTGGCTGTATTAATGAGGTACGTCCATGCAGAAATTCTTGAGTATTATAAAGAAGTGTAGGTCTTAACTTGCTTTTGTAGTGGGTAGTTTGATTCTAAATCAGTCAGCACTGAAGACTTGTATATTTTAAGCCATCTTTTAGTGGTGGTGCATGGGATGGCATAGTTAACATTTGAGAACCTAAATTGTGAAGTACCACATTTAAAGAAATTTTACCTGCAGGATGTAAAGAATTTTATTTTCCTTTTTTAAAAAAAGGAGTATGACAGAACTGTCCTAGAAATAAGGCAAATACTAGATGGGTCAGCGCAAGTAAAGTTTTAGATACTTTCCATGTTCTGTGCATCAGGGCTGCCAGATCTTGTGATTTTGCTGTATTAATTCTCCAATAGGGAAAAAAATGGACACCAATTCCCATTCTTAAAAACACAGGAAACCCACAATTTTGAATTGTTCAACTTTAAATGGACTCTGTGCAGTGTAGATTAGAGTTAACTGCATTTTACAATTTGTGTGTGCATATTGGGTAGGGTTCTGCCCAAAGGCCTTGATGAAAATAGTTGTTTTATGTAAAGTGTGTCATTATATCTAAATTTACACTAATAATAGAAATTATGAAAGTTAGACTCAGTAATTTGTTAATTTATTTAACCTACACTGCATAATTCTTAAAAGGCACCATTAAGTACTTTCTACCACATCAATATAATGCAACAGTTTGTATTGAATTTCAGACATTCAACCTTCAGAATGTTAAAAAGATATATGCCAGTAACTTAGAATAGTTACCACTTTGAGCAGAGCTGCAGTGTTGCATAGATGTTACTTAAATCTTTCTATTTTAAATATAGTAACTATGAAAGATACAGATTAAACCAAATTCAACATCTAAACTGATTCTTGATTTGGATTATTTGGGGTAAGGCTGCCCTTTTATAAAATGTCACTTAAGTACAGTAGAATTAGGTAAATAGCTTATCATTAGTTTCTTACTGTCATGGCAAATGGTGGGTGAGTGCTATGGTGGCTATATGGTTGGATCCATTCTGTGCTACTGTAGGAAGGGATGGAATAGGAAGCAAGTTTTTGAGGTGGATTGAAAATCAGTTGAAGTAGAGGAAACAAGATGTGGTTGTGAATGGAGCTGCATTGGCATGGCAAGGTGCCACAGGGATCAGTGCTGGAGCCATTGCTGTTTATAGTGTACATAAATGATTTGGAGCTGGAAACAGAAACAAAACTGAGTTTGCAAATGAAAGCAAGTTGGGGAGGCGTGTTCAAATAATAGGGACGAGGCAAAGGATCCAATTAGTTAGGGAAAGGAGGGTTTTGCTATAAAGCACCAGGTCAGTAGAAGAAGGAAGACAGTTAGCTTTATGAAGAAATAGGGTATGTGAGACCAGGAAAATGATTTTAATGGGAGATTTCAATCAACCTAATATAAAATAGTAAAACCTCGGTGGTTTAGAGTCAGTGTTGGTAAATGTAATGCATGGCCTCTTCTTAACCCAATGCATCAAGGAAGCCACAAGAGGAAATGCATATCTTGACCTGGTAATAGCAAAAGACCCAAAAAATGTAGATAAGATGGAAGTCATAGCACCCTTCGGGGATAGCAACTAGAGAATGATAAAGTTTAACATGACCTGAGAGTCAAAAATACCTAAGAGAAACAGCCAAGTACATAACACGAAAAGGGATAAATTAAGTGACATTCAATTAAGTAGATTTGGGGTGGTTGTTCAACAACACTTCAATAGAAGACAAGTGGAACATCTTATCGATATAATGCTGAGCATGCAGGATAAATGAATTCCCAAAATCAACAAGATCAGACTAAACAAATTTGATCCTAAATGGATTAAGAAGCAAATTAAAAGTGAGATAGAGAGGAAGAACAGCCTGTAAAAACCTTGCAGGGAGTGGGGAGAAGGGGCTTACTGGGATAAATGCGTGAAAATGCAGAAAAACATTAAGAGTGATCAGAGGAACAAAGAAAGACCTAGAAAAAAGCATAGCAGCAGAGGCTAAGCATAACAGTAAACTAAATTCTTAACAGTATCATAATAACAAGAGGGCAGTCGGCAGTCCCAAACATGAAAATCATAAAAGTTGCAAACAACCTCAAAACTGAAGATAAGCACATGTATATAATATACAATAATACAGAGAATGTGGCAGTACAAATTTTATGATTTATGACTAAATGGGTTCTGCATTGTTTTGTTTGGTAAAGATATAGTAGACACTTAAATCATTACAATTTGATAGATTAGGACATTTAGCTTGTAGATATGAAAGTTTTGTTCAAACAAAACAAAAGGACAACTAAATTCATAGAATATGTATTAAGCCATTTCTTTTTCATACTTTAAATGAAAAGAAAGTCAATAGCATATTTTTCTGTTCTTAAATTCTGTACTTTTAGTTGTATAGCTGTATTTTAAATTTTTTCCATGATATAATAATGGCTATTTTGCAGAAACCTAGAATAAGGGAAATGTTTTATGATAATAGATATTAAAAATCTTAAATCATTTATGATGGTTATTTCATACTGATGAGTAATCGGTTCAGAAAAACTGCCAAAATTTATACAAATAATTTGTTGTTGTAAATGGTTTCTCAGAATTCTGTCGGTGAAACGCAATCTTTCTCAGAATTAACACAGGAACTTTGTTGGGGCCACCTGGCCTCTATCCAACCTGTGGTGTTTTCATTTTCCTCTCTCAAGAATATAAAATGCTGTAGTCTCTTCTGATCGTGAGTCACATACTATTTAAGGATATTTCATATGCTGGAAGCTCATGCAGCTTTGAGTAGTTTGTTATTCAGCCTCCTGTTACACACCGGTATCTGATTTACGTTTCTGTATCGGAAGTGTTTTTGATGATGAGGTTAATGTTTCCAAATCTCAGCATTTGTAGTGTGTCTAAGATTTCTATATGAGTAATGTTCTAATTGAAGCTGAAGTATCATCATCTTGTATGTGTTTTATAACTATTGGAACTGAGGTGTTGATAACACAAACTGTGTTACTTCAAGGCAAAAGTAAGAAGTAAGATCTTTTATCTCCTACCCCCCGCCCCCCACCCCACCCCTTTACCCTTGTAAAATGGAAAATGAGGGAAATCTAAACTTTGATTGCTTTTATGTAATCACAAATAGTATTCTGAGGAATATACTGTTACTATTATATTATTGTACATCTCCTCATTCTCAGGTTTTCCACATAGTTAATTTCCAGCAATGGGTACTCTTCCTGCCCCTGTACGATTACCTCAAGTCCCCCAAAGATCTACTACTACTACTACTACTACTACTACTACTACTACTACTACTACTACAACAACAACTTGCATTTATATAGCACCTTTAACACAGTAAAACATCCCAAGGTGCTTCACAGAAGCGATATCAACTAAAATTTGACACCGAACCACATAAGGAGATAGTAGGACAGGTGACCAAAAGCTTGGTCAAAGAGGTAGGTTTTAAGGAGCGACTTAAAGGAGGAGAGCTAGGTGGAGAGGTTTAAGGAGGGAATTCCAGAGCTTAAGGCCTAGGCAGCTGAAGGCACAGCCGCTAATGTTGGAGCGATTCAAATCGGGGATGTGCAAGAGGCCAGAATTGGAGAAGCGCAGAAATCTTGGGGGGTTGTAGGGCTGGAGGAGGTTACAGAGATAGGGAGGGGCGAAGCCATAGAGGAACTTGAAAACAAGGATGAGAATTTTAAAATCGAGGCGTTGCCAGACCGGGAGCCAATGTAGGTCAGCGAGCACCCAGATGATGGGTGAATGGGATTTGGTGCAAGTTAGGATACAGGTAGCAGAGTTTTGAATGAGCTCAAGCTTATGGAGGGTGGGAGATGGGAGGCCGGCTGGGAGAGCATTGGAATAGTCAAGTCTAGAGGTAACAAGGCATGGTTCAGGGTTTAGCAGCAAATGAGTTGAGGCAGGGGCGGAGACGGGCAGTGTTATGGAGGTGGAAGTAGGCAGTCTTGGTGATGGAGCGGATATGTGGTCAGAAACTCATCTCAGGGCCACATAGGATGCCAAGGTTGTGAATGGTCTGGTTGTCAGCCTCAAACAGCGGCCAGGGAGAGCAATGGAGTTGTTGGCTAGGGAACAGAGTTTTTGGCGGGGACCGAAGACAATGGCTTTGGTCTTCCCAATATTTCGTTGGAGGAAATTTCTGCTCATTCAGTATTGGAGTCAGACAAATCAGAGGCAGTGGATGGGTCAAGAGAGATGGTGGTGAGGTAGAACTTGGTGTCGTCAGCGTACATGTGGAACCTGACTTGTATTCGGATAATGTTGGCCCCCTCCTTTTACTCATCTAAATGTTACCCCTTGGCGACATCATCCACAGACATGGAGTCAGCTTCCACATATGAGCAACTGACACTCAGCATTAGAAGACTGAAGCCACGGTCTTCGGCCCCTGCTACAAACTCCTTGCCATTGATTCCATCTCCTTCCCTGGCAACTGTCTCAAGCTGAACCAGACTGTTCACAACACTGGCGTGCTATTCAACCCTGAGCTGAACTTTTGACCCCATATCCACTCCATCACAAAGACAGCCCACTTCCACCTCATACCATTGCCCATCTGCACTCCTACCTGAGCTCATCCGCTGCTGAAACCCTCATACATGCTTTCGTCTCATCCAGACTCGACTTTTCCAATTCTCTGACCGACATTGGCTGAAAGCCTTCAATTTAAAATTCTTATCTTTGTGTTTAAATCCCTTCATGGCCTCACCTTACTCCTTTGTATCTCTGTATCTCTGTAACCTCTTCAACCCGACCTGCCCACCCCCAACCCTGAACTCTCTGTTCCTCTGACTAGCATTTTGTGCTTTCTTCCTCCCCTCCCCATCCCCCCCCACTGCACTTTGTCTCAAGTACCTAGGCACCATGCTTTGGAATTCCATGCCTAAACCTCTTCGCCTCCCTCTTCTTCTTTAAGATTCTTCCTAAAATTTATTTCTTTGACTAAACTTTTGGTCGCCTCTCCTAATATCTCCTTCTTTGGCTTGGTGACCATTTATGCCTCTGTGAAATGCTTTGGGATGTTTTTTGCATTGAAGGTTCTATTGTTTCAAATACCAATATTTGTATATTTCTTTGCAATGCTCATATTTTACCCCCAATGAAGATTATCAGAGTGAGGGTGATTATCCTTTTAGACATGTGTAAACTTTTTAATGGGGTCACTCATAAGTATTGATAGAGGATTATCTGAAATTATTTTTGCTGTAATACTAAAATTCAGTGTAATGATGCCAGTATGCTCTATAGTAAGGGTAGTGAGAGGCTAGTTTTATTTTGCTTACAACTGCAGTCCAGTTGACAGAGATGGCTGCTGTTTTAAGGTGTGTTGCTACTCAATCTGATCTGTGAACAATCCTGAATTGAGATTTTTCCTACTTTTAACCATGCACACTGATGAATATGTCTCCCTCTAGATTGTCAACATTGTGCAGCTACTTTTTTCTATTTGCTTTTTTGAAACTACTCATTTCTTTAATCAGCCCTTACATAGCTAAGATGACTAGGAGAAAAAGAACCTAAACAGGTTATGGAGGGTAAGATTAACCATGTGAGTTGGGAGCTATGCTTTCAGTTGGCATTGATGCAGAAATGGATTATATGTACCAGTTTAGTAAACTGGAATGGAGGTATGAGTCTTAGTCAACTTGAAGTTCAGTTGAAGTTTATTCAAGACATTTGACTCCAAATTAATGTCAGTGTCACACAAATTCATATGCAAATCCAACACCTGTTTGGAATGCTAAAAAGGAAATTGTGTATCACGTGCTCTTTAAGCAGCTTTGTGTGTAGACCGTGATAAGTTTCTTTAAAT
Organism: Heptranchias perlo; assembly: GCF_035084215.1. Classification (NCBI taxonomy): domain Eukaryota; kingdom Metazoa; phylum Chordata; class Chondrichthyes; order Hexanchiformes; family Hexanchidae; genus Heptranchias; species Heptranchias perlo. The sequence goes on along the minus strand of NC_090337.1, from coordinate 38,815,910 downwards.
ATAACGTGGAGAAACTGGCTAGTGGAGTTGAGAGTACCCCCTGTTTCTTTGGGGAATGATCCACATTTTCAAAAACTGAACAGCCTGCATCATTTTTTTAATTCATTCTCAGGATGTGGGGGCTGATAGAAAGGCCGCCATTTGTTACCCATCTTTAGTTGCCCTGAGAAGTGGTGGGTCACTTCATGAGGGCAGTTAAGAGTCAACCCCATGGAACTCGAGTCACTTATGAGCCAGACCAGGTAAGGACAGCAGGTTTCCTTCCATGAAGGACACTAGTCAACTAGTTGGGTTTTTACAAAAGTCTTACTACTTCATAGTTACTTCCACTGATATCAGCTTTTTTATTTATTTCCAGATCTTTTAAACTGAATTCAAATTCTCAAACTGCCGTGGTGGGATTTGAACTCAGTTCTCTGGATTATTGGTGCAACCCAGTAACATAACCACTACACTATACCCATGATGTAAGGAGGCTTTAAATTAAATAACACAGAACTAGAGGACATGATTCCAAAATTAGTAAGCTTCAAGCCAGACTGGAAACATTTATTTTTCCCACAGAGTATTAGATATGTGTGATAGAATTGTATTAAAAGTAGTCAATGATATGTTGGCCACCTCCTTTAAAAAGTAGCTAGCTGAATATATGGTTAAAAATGTGATTATGGATTTAATAGAAAAGTAATGATGTAAAAGTCAAATATTTTCTGAAAGACTAGTACAATTACATAGTTGGAGATCAAAGTATCTCATCCGTAGAATGCAGCTTATTTGGAGTTCAGTAATTAAAATTTTGTGGAGTTTTTACTTTATTGCCTCTAATCAGGAAAATATTTCAAGCTTTTATATTCTTGGAAATTTTAACTATGGTACACTCAAGAAGGATGGGTAAAGATCACCTGGCTCATCCCATCTAGACATGGTGCAGCCTCATATAACATTTATTGACCTCCTAGTCATGCAATCTCCTGGGAGGGGAAAAAAGCAGAGATTAATTTAGGAAAAAGCTCAAGGAGACCACAGTAACCTATAAATCTCACTAATCCCAGCTATCCTGCAAACTTACCCTCAAGAACTGGAAATGTTTTCTTATCTCAGAAACTTGTTCAGCTCCCTTTTGAAGGACTGAAGGGAATGTGCATGTTTGGTAATCTGTTCCAGAGGGCAATGACCTTCTGTGAAAAGAAATACTGACTCTCTGTGAACAACATCTTACCTAACTATGTCTATTTATTTTATACATACAGCATCTAGTTCTCCAATCCCTATCCATCTCAAATAACCTGCCCAATTGGTCAGAATCTAATCTGCTCAACATTTAAAAAACCTCAATGATATCTCCTCTAAACCTACATTCCTCCAGTGGAAAAAACCCTCCAATTCCTTGAGCGTATCGTGACAACCAAGTCCCTAAGATTGGGTATAATTTTAGTTATCCTCCTCTGTACATTCTCCAGGGCCTCTACTCCCGCCATATGTGGGGACCAAAAATGGACATAGTACTCCACATACAGCCATAATGGGGTCTTGCACAGCCTAAGTATAGTGTTCTTGTAGCAATATAACCCAGAACCCTATTTGCTTAATGGCTCCTTCATACTGTTTATGGACCTTCAGTGCTTTATGAACTCTGAACTTTAGCAGGTACACCTGTACATGTCTAGAGTTTCCGAAACTCATGTGCGTAACATTGCACTTAACCACACTGCCACATGTGGACCCGTTCCCCATACTTATCCAAATCAACTTGTAACCTATTTACTCTGAATTCCTGTGCACATTTTTGTGTTATCTGCAAATTTGGGGATGGGTCCATTAATGACAATCTATAGGAGATTAAATAAATTGAGAGTTTGTGACAGTTGTCTGCTGGAAGGAACGGGCACATAGCCAAATGGCCCTTTATTGATGTATGTTTCTTATACCAAGCAAGGCTGAAGCCTAATATTTAGGTGCTGTAGACTGGACCTGGCAAGAGAACAAATAATGCTATCTTCATGTCTGACTCCCCTTGTTTATTTTTGCTCTTGGTTAGCTTTTTTTGTTTTGTTTTAGCAATTGTCTTTTATCTTATGAAATTAAACAAAAAATAAGCTCTAGATAAATATATTATATGGTTTTATACCTATGTTGAGTCTGGAATTATTTTGATTAAAAAGCAAACATGTCTGTTACTGGAGTGTGCCTTTACACAAATACAGGAAGCTTTTGTTTTATGCTAACTCTATTTTCAAATATTTAACTTTAGATTTTGAGCAAAATGGAACTTATTTCCAAGGCTTTAAATTAAAATCTCTATAGACTGTTTGGGAACATGAGTATTGTGTTTCTTGCAGTTATGTTCCCTACCAAACATCTGAGATCTGGACCTCCCCTTGGTCCACTGTAATTGTTAAATTGTACTGCAAACTGTTTTGTTTCCAAGCTAGATTGCTGGGCACTGCTACTTGTGCTGTGTTGTTTGCCAAAACCGTCCTAACAAATGAAAATACTAGTTTGTCAACAACCATTATACTTTTCCTGTTCAACTTAAATCAAGAACAGGACTCTTCCCCACGCCCACCTCCACCCCCCCCCCCCCCACCCCACCCCATCCCACATTTATTCCATGTGCTGTTTCTGATGCAAATTTTAGGTTGGATGAAAAAGTAATGCCTCCCTTGCCCCATTTAACAACTGCTATTTCATTCTTCTGCAGAAATACATAATGTGCAAAATAGCATGCCTGGCACAGCCAAATGTTCATCTCCCTCGTGCATAGTTTTGTCAATATACATATCAGACCTCACATTAATTCTGAGAACTTGAAGGGACTTTCTCTGTGGTGAATGGGTAGGAAGACCATAACCTTTTTTCAAATGGACTCTAGATACCTGGGACTTGTTTGAGTACTTCCTAATCATTTCTTGTACATAGTCTTATATTGAATCAGACATCCATAATGTTGATTCAATAAGTAGATGTGTTTAGGATAAATTTATGTACTGGGCAGAGGTTGATCTGGGTATCAATAACAAATATTTGAAAGCTAACCCAATAGTTTTTAGTTGTATTCAGTAATGATCCTGCACTGTTTGATTTATTTTGTGATTATTAATTTAAAAAGAACAAGTAAAAATGAAATCTTCTGTGTGTATCACCTCCATTTTAGGGGAGAGGGAAGAAGAACTCAAATTTCACAAATTAATGAATGCTAGAAAGAACCTGAGGGGTTAAGCAGAGCTCACTCAATTCCCGTCTCCCTCCTTGCAAATTCAATGTGATTCAACTTCAGTTAGTATTAAACAAATGTTTAAATGCATGTTACTTATTTTTTAATAGTAACCTCCTGAATCAGCTCAGATTTAAACATGAGCACGTAAAAGATTAATAAAGAAATTAAAACAAAACTGAAACTAAAAGAAAAGCAATTTATAAAAATAAGGCTAATAGTACCAAAGAAAATCATGAGGAATATAAAATGTGTGGCAGGGGATTTAAAAGAGAGATTAAAAGTGAATATGAAAAAAGTTAGCAGATCATATAAAAGGAAATGGAAAGGGCTTTTATAAGCATATTAAAAATAATGGAATAGCTATCATACCATTAAAGAGTATGACTGCTCAGGAATAAAGGATGAAATCTATTTGTGGAGGATGAATATATGGTGGAAATATGAAATACTTCACATCAGTTTTTACAAATGATAGTGGAAGTAGTAATGTAGGTGTGCTAGAGGGAGATAAGGAACAATTGATGGAGATAACTATAGCAAAGGATTTGGTTCTGAAAAGAAATGAGCAGAGATGGATCAATCTCCAGGGCCTGATGCCATATACCTTAGGCTACTGAAGGAAGTCTGAAAAGAGGGGCTCGATTTTAACTCCCGGGCAGGGATGCGGCAAAGTCAGCCGTGTGCTCATCTGGGAGCAGCAGCAGGCAGGCTTGGCGGATTTTAACAGCCGTGCCTCATTAACAAAAGGGCCAAGAAGTCAGCGACTGCTCGGCCGTTAAAATCAGGTCCTCGGCTCAAGTTGAATGTTCCAGGAAGGAAATTCAAGTCGGGAGAGATCATGCTTGACAAATTTAAGAGTTTTTTGAGAAAGGGGCCAACTGGATAGATAAACGGTAATGTGGTAGATGTCAGTGTATCTGAATTTTAAGAAGGTGTTTGACAAGTGTCTCACAGGAAGTTTATTACAAAAATTCCGGTGTATGGTATCGGGGGGAATGTAACAGCATAGATAAAAAGTTGGTTGAACGACAGGAAACTAAGAATTAGGATAAATAGAGGTTGCTCGAGTTGTAGAAAGGCTGGAAATGGTGTACTGCAGAGGTCAATGCTGGGTCATTTTGTTCACAATATTTGTCCCAGCGTCTCAGTTTTTTGATTGGTTCAATGATACGACTGTGCAAAACTACCAGTCAGTAGGAGAAACATTTTCAGGCACCATTACAGTTCACATCAATGCTTACACCCAGACAATGTAGCAAAGCAAAAGAGTAAGTCTTACATTCCCTTGCAGCCCTTCCCCTTCCCAACAATGTTATTACTAGTACTGCCTCAGTTGTAACCTCTCGTGCTCCCCAGATCTTGTGACAAAAATGGAAGTTTGGCCCCATAGATTTTATGGGGGCTAAATTGGGCCGCGTAGCACCCGTTGTGTAGGTGCTATGCGGACTCCAAAGGACCCAAAATGGTGTCCGAGATGCATTATCTTAACCTCGCACAGCTGAACGGGTCTTAAACGGCATGGAGAATCCCCACCAGCGCTATTTAAAGGGTTCAAAATAGGTTCATTGCTGGATTATTGCTTCTGGCTGCTGATGCATTTGTACGTTTTTGGAGGTCTCTTATACTTGAATACTAGGATGAGGGGACATAGCCTAAAAATTAGAGCCAGGACTTTCAGTAGTGAAGTTAGGAAACGCTTCTACACGCAAAGGGTGGTAGAAGTTTGGAACTCTTTTCCACAAACAGCAGTTGATGCTAGCTCAATTGTTAATTTTAAATCTGAGATTGATAGATTTTTGTTAACCAAGGGTATTAAGGGATATTGGGCCAAGGTGGGTATATGGAGTTAGGTCACAGATCAGCCATGATCCCATTGAATGGCGGAATAGGCTTGAGGGACTAAATGGCTTACTCCTGTTTCTATCTTCCTATAATAAAGTTTCAATATTGTACAGGGAATGGGCTGGCTAGCTGACAGGCAACAGCAAGAACAAGGAGTGGCATGGGTGTGACAGGAATGCTGTCATCCTGAGAGAGGACAACAGGTTCATGTTACATGGAGCCACTGCCACTTGCAGCCTCCTGTTATCCGCCACCTTCTCCTGCAAGAAAGCAGGACATGTGCCAGTGGGTGTCCTGCAAGATGTTTGGGTGATGTGGCTGTCATGGTTGAATAGCTGCCAGTGTCTGGGACCTGTGAGTTATGGGAATGCGGCTTGCAACAGTGATAATGTGTGAGGGTGAGATGAAGCATCTGATTGGAAGAGTTGAGTACTGATTGAAAGAGTTTGTTGGTATGTGGGTGATGGGGGGTGTAGTGTGTGGAGCAGTGGGTGCGGCTAGTGGTGCAGTTGGTAGGATATGCCCTTGACAGTTGAACTCACGGACCTTGTCCGCTCGTGTCAAATCATTGAACTTCTTCCTGCACTGCATCCATGTTCATTTTGCTATGCTCCTGGCATTGACCTCATCCCATACTGCCCCCTACTGCATCAGGATCGTATGTCTGGAGGGCCTATTGCCCCCATGCAGATATAGGATGCCTCTCCTTCTTTCCACCTCTTCACCAAGGCCTCTAGTGCATCATCTGAGAACTTTGGTGCACGCTCTCTCGCAGGTCCGGTACAAACTCAGATCGGCCGATTGGTGGCGCCTGGTGTGCAGATTGGAGGATGTGGGATGTATTTGTGAGCAACCTTTATTCAATGTTCTGAAGGAACTCAACAATTTGTAAACGTAAGGATGGGACCTGCATCTGTGTTTTACGTGTGCGATTTCTGATCTCCGTTCAGACCCGTATCTTATATTTTGAGAACATAAAAGTTCTGCAAATTTTGAGCAGCCAAGTTGTTGCTCATTAAAAATTCCAGAGTTCCTATCATCACCATGCTGCACTATATTGCAGCACAGATTCATTTCACCATTCACTTTCACCACTTCGTGCAGCTACAGTGCACCTTCCCTTTAAGAGGTGCAGGCTGACTTTAAGAGGTCCTAGCCACTCGCGATCTGGGCCTCCTGCTGGTGAGCAGCCACTCAACAGCGCAGGTAGTGCTGGCTGCCTGCATCCCAACGACCAGGCGCGGGGATCGTTAACCAATATAACCCCCTATATATTCTTAAACTGTTGTAATCTGCAGATAAAATGGGTTCTGTTCATTTTAAATTGGCAGACTCTGAACTCTCTTCAATCTTCAAAAGCCTTTATTTGAACTGGTGCTTAATTAATATCAGGAGGTGAATATCACAGAACTGTGTTTTCTGACTATTGTGATGTTTAAATGTGGCTTCTAAAGTATGACCCATTTATAATTTCCTCTGATTGGTATGGCTGTGTGCAGAGACTCACTACCCAATATCCTTGTCAATTGTGTAAGATCTGTAATCTACTCAAGGTTGGCTGCTGAAACAATACATCAAAAATCGTCAAAAGTTTGTACATTTAAACTGTAAGATTCTGCATAGCGGACGGAACTTTAGAGTCATCAGTGAAACTTCATTTGACAAGATCTTTCGTTGAAGGGGGCTATTATCAAAGTATTGCACATGATGTAGAAATTGAAGTTTTGCTTTGCATTATGTTCTGGGAACTTTATTTAGCAGAAAGCCTTCTTGTGTTTCCATGTCTTCATCAAAAGGCCATTCCAGGTTATTAAAGTCCAACTGAAAAAAGAGTTTAAAAAGAGGAAGGCTAATTCCTCATATATGTGTATATCACAGCCAGCTATGACATATATAAAAATTTTCCATGTACTTATATCAATCTTTATTTATTTAAGCCTCCATCCCGCTCTCTGGCCACTGTCTGAAGCTGAACCAAACCATTTGCAATCTTGGCGTCCTTTTTGACCCTAAGATGAGATCCCGACCACACATCTGCTCCATCAACAAGACCACCGAATTCCATCTCCTTAACATTGCCCATCTGCACCCCTGCCTCAGCTCATCTGCTGCTGAAACCCTCATCCATGCTTTTGTTACCTCTAGACTTGACAATTCCAATGATCTCCAAGCCAGCCTCCCATCTTCCACCCTCTGTAAACTTGAGCCCATATCTTAACTCGCACCAAGTCCCATTCACCCATCACCCCTGTGCTCACTGACCGACATTGGCTCCTGGTTCGGGAACGCTTCAATTTTAAAAATCCTCATCCTTGTTTTCAAATCCCTCCATGGCTTCACCCCTCCCTATCTATGTAATCTACGGGCACAGTAGCATAGTGGTTATGTTACTGGACTAATAATCTGGAGTCATAAATTCAAATCCTGCCACAGCAGCTGGGGAATTTAAATTCAATTAATTAAATAAAAATCTGGAATTAAAAAAACTAGCACCAGTAATGGTGGCTATAAAATTACTGGATTGTCGTTAAAAACCCATCTGGTTCACTAATGCCCTTTAGGGAAGGAAACCGGCTGTCCTTACCCGGTCTGGCCTATATGTGACTCCAGACCCACAGCAATGTGATTGATTCTTAATTGCCTTCTGAAATGGCCTAGCAAGCCACTCAGTTGTATAATCTTGCTACAGAAAGTCACAATAAGAATAAAACCGGATGGATCACTAGGCACCAGACACGACAAAGACAAACCAAGCCCAGTCGACCCTGCAAAATCCTCCTCACTAACATCTGGCGACTTGTGCCAAAATTGGGAGAGCTGTCCCACAGACGAGTCAACCAATAGCCTGACATAGCCATATTGACCTTTCAGCCAATGTCCCAGACTCTTCCATCACCATCCCTGGGTATGTCCTGTCCCACCGGCAGGACAGACCGACCAGAGGTGGTGGTACAGTGATATACAGTCAGGAGGGAGTGGCCCTGGGAGTCCTCAACATTGATTCTGGACCTCATGGCATCTGGTCAAACATGGGCAAGGAAACCTCCTGCTGATTACCACCTACTGCCCTCCCTCAGCTGATGAAGCAGTCCTCCATGTTGAGAAGCACTGAGGGTAGCAAGGGCACAGAATGTACTCTGGGTGGGTGACTTCAATGTCCATCACCAAGAGTGGCTCAGTAGCACCACTGCTGGCCGGAGTCCTGAAGGACGTCGCTGCCAGACTTGGCCTGCGGCAGGTGGTGAGCGAACCAACATGAGGGAAAAACCTACTTGACCTCATCCTCACCAATCTATCTGTCGCAGATGCATCTGTCCATGACAGTATTGGTAGGAGTGACCACCGCACAGTCCTCATGGAGATGAAGTCCCATCCTCGCACTGAGGACACCATCCAACATGTTGCGTGGCCATATCACCGTGCTAAATGGGATAGATTGAGAACAGATCTAGCAGCTCAAAATTGGGCATCCACGTGATATCAAGAAACAGCTGAGTGCACTGGAAACAGCAAAGGCTATGGGCCCCGACAACATCCTGTCTGTAGTGCTGAAGACTTGTGCTCCAGAACTAACCACGCCTCTAGCCAAACTGTTCCAATACAGCTACAACACTAGCATCTACCCGACAATGTGGAAAATTGCCCAGGTATGTCCTGTCCACAAAAAGTAGGACAAATCCAATCCGGCCAATTACCGCCCCATCAGTCTACTCTCAATCATCAGCAAAGTGATGGAAGGTGTTGTCGACAGTGCTATCAAGCGGCACTTACTCACCAATAACCTGCTCACCGATGCTCAGTTTGGGTTCCACCAGGACCACTCGGCTGCAGACCTCATTACAGCCTTGGTTGAAACATGGTTGAAACATGGACAAAAGAGCTGAATTCCAGAGGTGAGGTGACTGCCCTTGACATCAAGGCAGCATTTGACCGAGTGTGGCACCAAGGAGCCCTAATAAAATTGAAGTCAATGGGAATCGGGGAAAACTGTCCAGTGGCTGGAGTCATACCTAGCACAAAGGAAGATGGTAGTGGTTGTTGGAGGCCAATCATCTCAGCCCCTGGGCATTGCTGCAGGAGTTCCTCAGGGCAGTGTCCTAGGCCCAACCATCTTCAGCTGCTTCATCAATGACCATCCCTCCATCATAAGGTCAGAAATGGGGATGTTCACTGATGATTGCACAGTGTTCAGTTCCATTCGCAACCCCTCAGATAATGAAGCAATCCGTGCCCACATGCAGCAAGACCTGGACAACATCCAGGCTTGGGCTGATAAGTGGCAAGTAACATTCGCGCCAGACAAGTGCCAAGCAATGACCATCTCCAACAAGAGAGAATCTAACCACTTCCCCTTGACATTCAATGGTGTTACCATCGCCGAATCCCCCACCATCAACATCCTGGGGGTTACCATTGACCAAAAACTTAACTGGACCAGCCATATAAATACTGTGGCTACAAGAGCATGTCAGAGGCTGGGTATTCTGTGGTGAATGACTCACCTCCTGACTCCCCAAAGCCTTTCCACCATCTACAAGGCACAAGTCAGAAGTGTGATGGAATACTCTCCACTTGCCTGGATGAGTGCAGCTCTAACAATACTCAAGAAGCTCTTCACCATCCAGGACAAAGCAGCCCGCTTGATTGGCACCCCATCCACCGCCCTAAACATTCACTCCCTTCACCACCAGCGCACCGTGGCTGCAGTGTGTACCATCCACAGGATGCACTGCAGCAACTCGTGAAGGCTTCTTCAACAGCACCTCCCAAACCCGTGACCTCTACCACCTAGATGGACAAGGGCAGCAGGCACATGGGAACAACACCACCTGCACGTTCCCATCCAAGTCACACACCATCCTGACTTGGAAATATTTCACCGTTCCTTCATCATCACTGGGTCAAAATCCTGGAGCTTCCTTCCTAACAGCACTGTGGGAGAACCTTCACCACACGGACTGCAGCGGTTCAAGAAGGTGGCCCACCACCACCTTCTCAAGAGCAAATAGGGATGGGCAATAAATGCTGGCCTCGCCAGCGACGCCCACATCCCATGAATGAATTTTAAAAAAAACCTCCTCCAGCCCTACAACCTCCTGAGATCTCTGCGCTCTTCCAATTCATGCCTCTTGTGCATCCCCGATTTTAATCACTGCACCATTGGCGGCTGTGCCTTCAGCTGTCTAGGCCCTAAAATCTGGAATTCCCTCCCTAAAACTCTCCACTTCTCTCTCCTCCTTTAAGATGCTCCTTAAAATCTACCTCTTTGACCAAGCTTTCGGGGACCTGTCCTAATATCTCCCTATGTGGCTCAGTGTCAAATTTTGTTTGATAACGGTCCTGTGAACTTTGGGACATTTTACAACTTTAAAGTCGCTATATAAATGCAAGTTGTTGTTGTTGTAAGTTTAAATAATTACTTTGTGATTTGAGCACATGTTGTCTACTCCTGAGTGTAATATTTCCATACTCAAATTGATAGAAGATATGGGGGGGGAGTCATACATAAATTGCAGTGTGCAGTGCTACTGTAAAATAGAGTGGTTATTAGCCATGGCCATAGATCCTAAGACGTGCCATATTGGATCACCAAGGGCATGGCTTGCTTTCAGGGAGTATGGCACAACCAACCAATAAAAGTGAAGAAATCTGAACTGTAGCTAACCTCGTACCACTCCTCCCCTGGCCTCCCATTCCCTTATGAGCTTTATTGACACATCACCACTTATGTTTTCTATAGCAATTGCTTTTTACAACATTATGCGACTTAACAGCAGCAAGGCAATTTGGAGGATACAGGATACTCCATTGCAGTCTATCAATTATCAAACAGTTGTAGAACTTGTTTGTAATGGAATACACTACGAACACAGTGCTGGTGTGCAGGATCTGATTGCAGTGGTACAGTAACTTAGTAATAACATAATACCCTTCTTACATTTCTAACTTCCTATTTGAAAATAGACATGGGGGTTATATTGGATAACCCTCGAAACCAGACATGGGGGTTGCAGTGTACGATTACCCCACACCCGCTCGTTAAGATGCAGGCAGCATGTAATGTTTCTGTGATTGCTGCATGCAGCCAGCCCCACCTGTGCTGTTGTGTAGCTGCTCACCAGCAGGGGTCCCAGATACTGCAAGTGGCTCGCACCACTTAAAGGCAGCCTGCACCTCTTAAATTAAGTCAATTGGGAAGTGAATCTGTACTGCAATATAGTGCAGCATGGTGATGATGGGACCTCTGGAATTTTTAATGAACAACAACTGGGCTACTCAACATTTGTGGGACTCTGATATTTGCAAAACATAAGATATGGATCCACACTGAGTTGAAATGGAGATCAGACATCGCACATGTAAAACACAGATGCAGGTCCTGTCGCTATGTTTACAAACTGTTGAGTTATTTTAAAACATTGAATAAAGTTTGTGCACTACTAAATCCCACATCCTACAATCTGCACGCCAGGCCCCACCAATCTGATTTTGTACCGGACCTGCGAGAGAATGTGCACCAAGGTTCTCTGATGATGTACTAGAGGCCTTGGTGCAAGAAATAGACAGAAGGAAGGGCATCCAATATCCACAGGGGGGCAAGAGGCCCTCCAGTCATATGCTCCCAAGGCAGTGGGAGATAGAAGGGGGCAAAATCAATGCCAGGCGCATAGAATCACAAACGTGGATGCAGCGCAGGAAGAAGTGCAATGATTTGACACGAGTGGTCAAGGTGAGTGGGGTCAACTGTCAAGTGCCGTCTCCTACCAGCTGCACCACTAGCCGCATCCACTGCTCCACACACTACACCCCCCCATCACCCACCTACCAACAAACTCTTTCAATCAGTACTCAACTATTCCAATCTGATGCTTCCTCTCACCCTCACACATTACCACTGTTGCAAACTGCACACCCACAACTCACAGGTCATTCACACACTGCCAGTTATTCAACCATGAGCGACATCACCCAAGCATCTTGCATTACACTCACCAACACATGTCCCACTTTCTTGCAGGAGAAGGTGACGCATAACAGGAGGCAGCAAGTGGCAGTGGCTCCATGGAACATGAACCTCCTGTCCTCTCTCAGGATGACAGCATTCCTGTTACACCCCTGCCACTCTGCCAGTGCCCTTGCTGTTGCCTGTCAGCTAGTCAGCCCACTCTCTGTAGCGTATTGAAACTTTATTATAGGAACATAGAAAAATAGGAACAGGAGTAAGCCATTTAGCCTCTCGAGCCTGTTCTGCCATTCAGTGAGATTATGGCTGATCTGTGACCTAACTCCATATACCCATCTTAGCCCCATATTCCTTAATACTTTTGGTTATCAAAAATCTATCAATTTCAGATTTAAAATTAACAAATGAGCTGGCATTAACTGCCGTTTGCGGAGACCGTTCCAAGCTTCTACTACCATTTGCGTGTAGAATCATTTCCTAACTTCACTCTTGAAAGTCCTGGCTCTAATTTTTAGGTTATGTCCCCGAGTCCTAGTATTCAAGTATAGGAGACCTCCAAAAACAGGTACAAATGCATCTGTAACCAGAAGCAATAATCCAGCAACTAATCTGTAACTCCTGCATGATCCCTTTAAATAGCATTGATAGGGGGTTTAAGACCTGTTCAGCTGTGCAAGGTTAAGACAGTGCGTTGGCTGGAGTGTTGAGTTCCAACATGGCATCTGTTCCTTTAAATCAGCGTTGCACACTGATCTACTGCATATTCTCCCTACTTTACATGGTGCCGGCGTGCATGAGCACCTTTATCAATATGGCGTCCGGCGCACGTCACGCTAGAAGCATGCATACGCATTCCAGACGCCATTTTGGGTCCTTAGGGGTCTGTGTATTGCCTACACAACAGACGCTATGTGGCCCAATTTGGACCCATTGGCCCAATTTTGAAATGGTGGCAGGTTGGCAGCGGGGGCTGGGGGGGGGGCGGGTGGTGAAGGCAAACCTGAATAAGCAAAATTTACCGTTTCCGATTCGATCGCATCATAATTGATGGTGATTAACGTGCTCTCCCAGTTTCGTGCCCGGCAGCCAGCCTGATTGACCAGGCTGGCTGCCATCAGGAGCTGCAATGCGAGGCGGGGGGGAAAGAAAGAGACAGAGCGAGACATCATCCGGCACTGGAACGGAAGATCGGGAGTGGAGGGGGGAGAGTGGAAGATCGAGGGGGAGATCGGGGGCGGACATCAGAGGGGGGGGGTGAAGGGGGGGAGATCGGGTGGACAAGGTGGGGGTGAAGAGGGGGAGATCGGGGGGGGGGGGCTGGTGAAGAGGGGAAGATTGGAGAGGAAGACATCAGAGCAGGGTGGAAAGGTAGGTTGATTTTGTGTTTTAACTTCATGCAATGGTTTGTTCTTTAATTTATTTCATTTCTTTTTGCCTGATCTGGCCTTCACGTCTGGTGCAGTGAATCAGAAGCAGTGGGAAAGCCGCCCAGATAAGTTAAAAATCATTCTAACTACCTACTATGTCACAAGTAAAGTGCCTTAGGTACCTCAATGAGGTACATTTGGCTCTTTAACTATCATCCCGCCGGCTTTAATTGCCAGCGGGACTTCCGGATTCGGGATGCCCGCACGCATACAGGTGCCTCCGTGGGGAACTTGGAAGTCGGCAGATTGGAGCCGGCTTCCAAACCCGAACGGGATTTCCCAGATTTTCGGAGCTCCCCTGCACCCGCAATTTCCCGGGAAAATCGAGCCCATAGTACCTGAAACATCATCAGGTGTAAATTGTAATATTATGAAGTTGAAATTTGCCGAAGTTACTATTGTGGAGTTCCCTCAAACCCTTGTTGGTAATTACTGTAATTTCAGAAAATACAACTCTTAGATAGTTTTAAAATTTTTGGCAGCATGTATTGTGTGAGCAGGTGTTTTCAAGGCTCAAACTGACCCAATCTGAACTGAAAGGCAGAATTTTGGACAGGAAGCTAAGTGCTTCTGTACAGTTGGCAAGAAAACTGGTCAATTCAAATATAGAATGCATAATGTCCGGAATTCAAAGAGGCCATCCCCTATGGACAGGCCCTGCGAATACACAGGGTCTGCTCAGACGAGGAGGAACGCGATGGACACCTACAGACGCTGAAAGACGCCCTAGTGAGAACGGGATATGACGCTCGACTCATCGATCGACAGTTCCGACGGGCCACAGCAAAAAAATCGCATAGACCTCCTCAGGAGACTAACACGGGACGCAACCAACAGAGTACCCTTTGTCGTCCAGTACTTCCCCGGAGCGGAGAAACTACGCCATGTTCTCCGCAGCCTTCAACATGTCATCAATGAGGACAAACACCTCGCTATGGCCATCCCCACACCTCCACTACTCGCCTTTAAACAGCCACCCAACCTCAAACAGACCATCGTTCGCAGCAAACTACCTAGCTTTCAAGAGAACAGCGTCCACGACGCCACACAACCCTGCCACGGTAACCTCTGCAAGACATGCCAGATCATCGACACAGATACCACCATCACACGAGATGACACCACCCACCAGGTGCATGGTTCATACTCCTGTGACTCGGCCAACGTTGTCTACCTCATACGTTGCAGGAAAGGATGCCCCAGAGCATGGTACATTGGCGAGACCATGCAGACGCTGCGACAACGGATGAACGGACACCGCGCAACAATCGCCAAACAGGAGGGTTCCCTCCCAGTCGGGGAACACTTCAGCAGTCATGGACATTCATCCACCGACCTTCGGGTAAGCGTACTCCAAGGCGGCCTTCGAGACACACGACAACGCAAAATCGTCGAGCAGAAATTGATAGCCAAGTTCCGCACCCATGAGGACGGCCTCAACCGGGATCTTGGGTTCATGTCACGCTACACGTTACCCCACCAGCGAACAAATGTTATCTGTTTTTAATATAATGGGTCATTTGCTGGCTCTCTCTGCCTTCCGGATGTTTCTGCCTCTCTCTGTGTTTTTTTTTCTCTGTTTTTTTTTCCCTGTTTGTTTTTTTGTTGAATGTGTATTCGGGGGTTCTGCAGGTGACACCTCTCTGTCTGAACACGGTGATTGCCTTGGCAACGGGCAGTTGCAGGGGCAGTCTGTAAACACCATGTATTGTTCAATATGTATAAATGCGTAGGCTTCAAGGAGCTCTTGAAACATTTGCCTGAGGAAGGAGAAAATCTCCGAAAGCTTGTGAATTTAAAATAAAATTGCTGGACTATAACTTGGTGTTGTAAAATTGTTTAGGAATTCAAAGACAGCTCTTGTATTAAATTTTAATTTTGACTCTTAATTATTACTTAGCGAATACGCAATTTTAATGGTTTGCCAATGTTCACTGTTTGGTTTCATACATGTCGCCTAGGCTCACATATGAAGAATGAAGTAATTGAAATAACTGTTAGATGTAAATACTTTAAATGGAAGTTATATTCACATATGGATTGAATATCAGTTCTGATGATATCAACAACAGATTTTTTCTCATTGCCATTTGTTTTTAACTGTGTTGACATATCTGCCAAATTCAAAAAATGTTCATGAAAATTGGTCAACATGGGTGGAATAATTTGTGGCTGTTCACGTACAAGTTTAACTCATTGAAATTCAGTATTAACCTTGTTACATAATAATGCAATGTAACATTATCTAATACTATTTTAATCACATTTTAATAAATCAAAATTATGAGTGTTTGTATATGATGAAAAAGGACATGTGACTGGATTTTCCAACTGGAAGATCGGCACTGCAAGAAGAGCATGCCCCTGACTTTAGTCACCGACCTATGTGTTTCTGGGGTTACCCTCGTCAACATGCCGTGGGCAAACTCCCATTGTTGAAAATGCTTGCAGCTGGGAGTTCACCTCTTAGTTGGCCGGAAAACTGGTAACCTTATAGATTTAAAGGCCTGCAACAGTTTAAAGAAGCAAGCATGGTGATTTGCAGCTTTGGAAAGCAAGATGCTTCTTTGCAAAGACAAAGGCGTGGAATTTCCCCTGCTGACTTGCGCCGTTTCTTCTGAGGAAATTCGCATGTAAGTGGTTTACGCCTGTTTTGCACCAGAACCTTGCTATGTGCAAATTGCCTCGATTGTTGCGCAGCTGCTGCGTTAAGTCCGCACCACTTAGCTCATTAACATAGCAGTTCTGAATAAATTTACACCCAAAGTTATAGGCACAACAGCACTCCAAGCCATATTTCTGGTGTTTTGTAGTGATTTTTAAGCAATTTTTAAAAATTCTCCTCACTGATCCCGACACTGTATTTTCTATGTCTTTTAATGCTTTTTATGGCACAGAATCTGTTACATTAAAAAGAAAAAAACTTCCATGATTGCATTTTCTTAGTACTAAGCATGTATGCCACTAATTACCTCCTTCTCACTGTTTTAAAATACTTTTAGTGCTTGCTATACATGTACATCACTCAACAGGGTGCACTTTTCATCCTCAACCTTCACCTAGAGGTGTTTCTTCACTCATAATCTTACATGCATTGGGCCAAAATGATTCTCCCATCAAACTTAGCTGTCTGATGCATGTACATATCATCACACTCACTGGGCTGCATGCTGACACTTGCATATCATTGAATATATCATGACAATTGGAACTTATATCCTGGTTGCAGGAGGACTCAGCCCGTGACAAAAGAGAAGAAATACAAACAAGAAGAGGAACTCCAATATACATCCTTTAACCCACATGAGGAGGAAACACTTGAAATCCTGAGTAGAGTAGGCCATAGATGATGTCGAGGGGTAGTTGGAGGACTGCTGCCAGTTCAGGGTTGGGGGAGCACAGCTTCTGCCTGCTCTTCTCATGATATTCTCTTATTCAGTCACCTTATTTTT
Organism: Heptranchias perlo; assembly: GCF_035084215.1. NCBI lineage: Eukaryota > Metazoa > Chordata > Chondrichthyes > Hexanchiformes > Hexanchidae > Heptranchias > Heptranchias perlo. Next base: position 38,799,008 of record NC_090337.1, on the reverse strand, counting down.
ATTCGTTCATGGGATGTGGGCATCGCTGGCAAGGCCAGCATTTATTGCCCATTCCTAATTGCCCTTGAGAAGGTGGTGGTGAGCCGCCTTCTTGAACCGTTGCAGTCTGTCTAGTGAAAGTTCTCCCACAGCGCTGTTAGGTAGGCAGTTCCAGGATTTTGACCCAGCAACGATGAAGGAACGGCAATACATTTCCAAGTCGGGATGGTGTGTGATTTGGAGGGGAGCGTGCAGGTGGTGTTGTTCCCATGTGCCTGCTACCCTTGTCTTTCTAGATGGTAGAGGTCACGGGTTTGGGAGGTGCTGACATACAACAAAGCATATACTGAACCATTTTAACATGTCACTACCACCAAAAGCTATATTATAGAAAGTTTCAGCACGGAAGGAGGCCCATCATGTCTGTGTCGGCAGAAAAAGAGCTATCCAGCTTAATCCGACTTTCCAGCCCTTGGTCCATAGCCCTGTAGGTTACAGCACTTCAAGTGCACATCCAAGTACTTTTAAAATGAGTTGAGGGTTCTGCCTCTACCACCCTTTCAGGCAGTGAGTTCCAGACCCCCACCGCCCTCTGGGTGAAAAAAATTCTCCTCAGCTCCCCTCTAATCCTTCTACCAATTACTTTAAATCCATGCCCCCTGGTCACTGACCCCTCTGCTAAGGGAAATAGGTCCTTCCTACCCACTCTATGTAGACCCCTCATAATTTTATGCACCTCAATTAAATCACCCCTCAGCCTCCTTTGTTCCAAAGAAAACAACCCCAGCCTATCCAGTCTTTTCTCATAGCTAAAATTCTCCAGCCCTGGCAACATCGTTGTATGTCTCCTCTGTACCCTCTCTAGTGCAATCACATCTTTCCTGTAATGTGGTAACTAGAACTGTATGCAGTACTCAAGCTGTGGCCTGACTAGTGTTTTATACAGTTCTAGCATAACCTCCCTGCTGTTATATTCTATGCCTTGGCTAATAAAGGAAAGTATCCTGTATGCCTTCTTAACCACCTCATCTACCAGTCCTGCTACCTTTAGGAATCTGTGGACATGCACTCCAACGTCCCCCTGTTCCTCTACACCTCTCAGTATCCTCCCATTTATTGTGTATTCCCTTGCCTTGTTTGCCCTCCCCAAATGCATTACCTCATGCTTCTCCGGATTGAATTCCATTTGCCACTTTTCTGCCCACCTGACCAGTCCATTGATATCTTCCTGCAGTCTACAGCTTTCCTCCTCACTATCAACCACATCGCCAATTTTTGTATCATCTGCAAACTTCTTGATCATGTCCCCTACATTCAAGTCCAAATCATTAATATATACCACAGAAAACAAGGGACCTAGTACTGAGCCCTGTGGAACCCAACTGGAAACAGCCTTCCAGTCACAAAAACACCTGTCAGCCATTACCCTTTGCTTTCTGCCACTGAGCCAATTTTGGATCCAACTTGCCACTTTCTTTTGGATCCGGTGGGCTTTTACTTTTTTGACCAGTCTGCCATGTGTGCCCTTGTCAAAAGCCTTGCTAAATGTGAAGGTTACGCATAAGAATGACATTGTAATCTGTCTTCTCTTTATCTTGGTGTGACAGTGGAGATAAAGCCAGGCTAATTCTCCTAAGCACCAGCCCACATACATCTGCCCTGGAGGATTTAGAGAGTGAGCTAGAGCCAAGTGTATTGGATATTATGCAGAAAACGAGTGACCAGGAGCAGGCAGTGGCAGAGGAAGACCAGGGGCCTGCTTCTCAGAGGGCAAGCTTGTGTCCCACTACAGCTGATAACCTCAGGGATGCGGAATTCACGAGCCCTATATTTAAAAGAATGATTTTTGAACATTGAGCGAAGTACACTCATTAGAGGCTGTGCCAAACAGTGTGCTGTGTATAGCAGCTCGGGTGAAAAGGCCCACTAGCCTTGCATGATCAATTGTACTTGGTTTGTGCGCTATTTATAATACTCTTGGCTGAGTCTTTAGCACCATTGGTCATTGGAATGCATGGTTTTCCTGATATTCAGCATTGCTAAGGCATTATTCAAGGAATATATTTTGGTGGCTGTGGTTCCTTCATTAATGCACCAGGAGGTTATGGGCTAGTGTCCGCTTTGACTCCAGAGGAAAATCTTGGAAATGGCGGCAACCAGTGAGGAGCCAATGGAACCACTGCCTGGCTGATTTCTGTCCCATCTTGCTCCAATACTGCCCGAAACCAGGTGGTAAAGGGGAGTAAAATCTAACCCTATATATTTAGACCTCTGAATGTCAAAAGATCAATAAATTTGTACACCGTTCGTACAAATTGATTGTGTCACTGCATTCCAACCTATAATCGAATCCTGGTTTTAATTGTTTATTTATTTATTTTAAAAGCTCTTAAACACTATAACAAGTGTTTGTTTAATAGCTGCCTAATTCCTACAGTTGGCAAAAGTAGAATTCATATATTAAATAATTCTACGAGGTAGTTTGAGAGGGTGAAACTTTGGGCCCATCAAGGCTAGAAATTTATGGAGAATACAACAGCAACTCTCATTCAGGTAGTGCTTCTTGTGTAATAGAAACATGTAATAATCTATTTCCCTAGATGAAACTGTTGTAGATTTGTTTTATGCAAGTTCTAGTATCTGCTTGTTCCAGAATCTAAGAAACCTGGTTATAATTGCTGCTGTAACACACGTGCTGGTTCTGGGCAAAGCATTAATGAAATGTGTGCGCTCTCCAGCTTTAACCTTTTTGTGTTCCTTAACATTGCAGTGGAAGAATCCCCAAGGGAAAATACTTGATTTTATTGCATTGGTAGCTTCAGACAAATGAGCAGTCAGGAGATTTTTCATTTGAGAGCAGTTTTTAAGATAATTGATTTTTCTCTGTAGTTATTGGATAATCAACAATCTCTCTCGGCCATATTTCTGTTCCTGCCAATTTATTTTTGTTCCTCATTCACTTTGCAATTGAGGTAAATTTTCACCTATATTGTTTCCAGCATTGCCGAATTATGGTAGCACCAAATATTAATAAAAGATAGAGAGAGGAGCTGAATGCCACAATACCTGCATACTTTTGGTCAGCATCTGCTCTCCCCTTTTACAGTTTTTTATGCTGTCAGCTGCTTGTGAGACTGTTCCTGTTGGGATTTCTTCCATGCTTCCTCATTCTTGTCTTAATCCCACAAATTTTACAAACTGGCCATCCTGCAGCACAGATAGTCATCGCACACTCCAACTGGTTTGTCCATTCATTAAGATGAAAAACCAATGTACCAGAAAACTAAGATCAACAAAATGATTAAAATGGAGACTTATACATCCTAGTTGATTATTATATGGAGAGCTATGATATAGAGAGCTATTAATTAATGTATGATTCTGCTGTGCAAAGCTATAATTTGAGTTCATTAATGATTTAGCAAATATACAGTATGCTCACTAGAACAGTACAGTCAAGGACAGATTCTCTTTTTCCATAAATGGCGCTTTCTCTGAATTCCTTCTTCAATTCAGAGGTCTTATTTTAAATGATCTCTAGTTGTAGAAGACTGATGAGAAGCTATTGACACAAACAGAAGTTTGGCATAATTATATAAAATTATAAAATAAAGAACATTGCTGCATTATAGTCCAGCAAATTGTCTTGCATTATCTTAGATTCAAATAATCATCAGTCAGATGTTCCTTGTCACACAGTTCCTACAATACAGTTTTATTAAAATCATTTTTCCCTGTACCATCAAAATCACTTAGCAATGATTGCAACCTTTCTTCACAATTTTCTGATAATAGTAGAAACAGATGGTGACCATAGTTTAACAATAAAAAACATCATATTTTGTGCCTCGTGGTGGACTGCTGTTTAGCATCAACACAGCGTCCTGGCAAATTTAGTATAGTATATATTTAACCTCGTGTTCATGATTGTTGGGAGACGGGTGGTAGAGAATGAGTGGAAGGTTGTTGCAGCCAATTTGCTGCATTTTTTCATGCAGCGTTTTCACTTTGCATTAGAAAAAACTATAATTTTTCTGTTATTAAAAGTGAACCAATTATATTTTCATAGCAAATTGATAATTTTTAGGATTTAGTTTGTGTATATTAGGTATAACACTAGATTGAATCCAAAGACTGTAATCCAATATCTTCAAGTCTTTTTCAGCATTGTCTGGTCAAATTTATGAGAGTCTTGCTCTCATTACAGTTGCCTTTGGCTAAGTCCTGTTTTTATGCACCCAAGAACAGGGGAGTTCTCCCAGTGTCCTGGCCAACATTTATCCCTCAACCAACACCTAAAACAGATTACCTGGTCATTTATTTTGTTGCTATTTGTGGGACTTTGCTGTGCGCAAATTGGCTGCTGTATTTCTTACGTTACAACAGTGAGTACACTTCAAAAGTACTTCATTGGCTGTAAATCACTTTGGGACATCCTGAGGTCCTGAAAGGTGTTATATGAATACAAATCTTTCTTTATAATATAAAAATATTAAACTTTTTACAGATATAACATTCCTTGTAGAGGTATTTTTTTAATCTTGATTTTAGATATATTTAAATATTAAGTAATTACATATTTTGGTCATAAGGTACTTATAGAAGCATATGCTGATACATTGATTTTGTTAGGCAACCAGAAAGCCTGTAACTAGCCTTGTAATTCTCACTAGACCCAATACAATGCCTACTGAGTCATTGGAGGGATAAGAGCCCTCTCTCTATCCCTATGGTATGCAGGTTTAGAAATATGGAGGTAAAATACCTGTGGGAGGCACAGTATACCTATCTGAAAGCAAACACTTTATACCATCCTAAGGACTACAGAAATATAAGGCAGTGTTGTCCTTCATCCTAGAGGCCCGCACAACAGATCAATCCCGCATGTTCCGTCAATATTCTGTTTTCTTAAAAAAAGGATTGGTAGGCCAATCTTCAGGATTGTTGAGCACAATGCCTTGTTCAAAACTCTGCAAAACATGGTGATCCAAACCTAGATGCGCTCTCCTACTCCAGTACTGCAACCTTGTTTTATCTTTTCTGCCAACTTTCTCTCCTCCCTCTCCTTCAGAAGGACTCCTTGCTGGGATGTGATTTCTTGGGCTCTGATACCTCACACAAGTGGTTATTATTTACGTGTAAGCCTTGACATTGAGGGTCATCAGTGAGTGGGAAGCAGCTAAGTCAACCACCATCCTGTCCTCCCTTGACACCCACACATACACTTCCAGCCGGGACGTGGATACCAATTAAAAGAGTGATTCCTGGCTATTTTCTCCTCCCTAGCCCAGGAACATTGAGGCCAACTGATGCCTGAACTGAAAACAGCTAATACAACACAAACTAGGAATCAAAGCTGGATCTTTCCTTGTCTATATGACTCATCTACTTGTTGGATAAACTCACTGAGCTGCTGGGAGAGCTGATTGCAACATTGTTGTGTAATCGATGTAACTGTGACGGTGAAAGTCTTATGATTTGTTTCATAATCCAAACACCTCATTAGACTTTTGCCTTGTATCTATTCCCAGGTCACCAATGTTCACTTATGTAAATTGCCCTGTAACAAAACATAAATGTCTAGCTCCTAACTCCTTTTAACTCTTTAACAATAATGATTGATCATATGTAACAGAAGTTACTTCTAACTATATGTAGATCCAACAACAAATTACTGTTCTTGCTTACACTAATTGGCTTCATAATTAGTAAAATTTATAATTTTTGGTTACTTATTTGTTAAAAAGCCATCATTTTTAGTCTCAACTCTTGTGCTGCATTTATATTGTACTTCTTTTATAATACTGATTCAAACTGCAGCCTTTCTAGTGAGGAGAGAGCTTATAAAGGTGCTGAGTCCCTCTTTTGACAATTAAAACTAATGTTAGTTACCACACTACAAAGAAAGGTAGAAAAACTCAGACTCTTCAGCTTGAAAGAAGACGAATGAGAAGGGACCTTACAGAGAAATTTAAGATACTAAATGGAATAAAAAAGATTAATGTGAAGCACTATTTCAAATTAAGCCAAGAGTGCAGGACAAGGGGTTATAGATACAAACCAGTACTGATGTAATGAAAGATTTCCTCATACAAAGAATGACTAATGCTTGGAATGGACTCCGGGGTAGGGTAGTGGAGGCAAAAATTTTGGAACATTTAAGAGGCACTTGGATACTGTAACAGCGGGACTGCAGGTTTCTGTGGAAGAATGAATTAGATGAGTCAAATGGCTTCTCTCGTCTGTATTTACGTTTTTGATCTTTGTGAGATGTTTAGATTGCAAGTGGGAACATCCACACTGTCAACATTTAAATCAACTCCAGACAGTTGAGTTAGGCAGTCCAAAGGACTAAATGAACACTTTTAAAACCTGGTTTTGATGGTGTACTAAAGTTAGACTCCATGTGATATGAAATTCAAGAACTGGGAAACTACCTCCTCCAAAAATTCTCACTGCACCCCTAACTTTTTAGTTATAGTGTAATTTTAGCATTGATGCATTGCAGAAACTCTTTAGCAATTCTAAAGTTGCAGTATAAATGAATCCTTAAAGAAAAAGTGCCTAATTCAGTTAGAAAATTTGTACATTCTTCAATAAGTACTATGGATTTCTTGATGTATGTACTAGTTACCTTTAATGATACTTTTGGCGAGAGCCACATATTTATGCCTCCCTGCATTTTGGGACCAATGGCCAAGTGGGTTAAAGGGCTGAATTAAGGCTTCAGTTATTTTGAGGATGTGGGTTCATGTAGTGCTGCTTCCTAATGGAGATTTGTATAAACTTAAAGTATAGTACTCAATTGGGGGGAATAAATTGCTACTTTGAAATAAAGGTCCACAGGCAGCCACTTAAGTTGTTTTCTCATTTTATCTCCATTGTTTGCACTGCTTTACTGCTCCATTTTGGAACCATTATCCAAAGAATATATTGCCTTATTGAGCAATTTTGTTGTTTCGCTGTATTAAAAAAAAAATCTCTGGTATGTGTCAACCCCAAATGTACATTCGGATATAAGGTATATCCAGTGCCCCTAGACTTGCTCAGTACTTCCAGTCCCTATCACCCTTTAGTTCTCCCTGCTCCTCCTTCAGTGGTCCCACAAACCAATCCTCTCCCAGTACAATAATCTCAATGCTTCCACACTCCACTCCACCTAACGCCTCCCATGCCCTAGCTGTCTCCACTGGTCCTACACTCCAATCCCACACAGCATTCCCCTATGTTTCCAGCCCCTCAATGTTCCCGTTCCCAACCCCCCCCAGTGCACTCAACCCTATCTTTGACATCCGATAGTCCTCAGTTTTCCCATCACCCAACCTCCTGAATCATTCCAGTCTTCAAGCTCCAGGTTGAGTGTTCCTACCTCTCCCCCTAAATTCTCCCACGCACTCCTCCTCCATCTCAGTGCTCCCAGATCTCACACTACACCCCACGAGTACTCCCATGCCCCAGTCCCTCCAATGATTGATGCCAATCCCACACAGTATTCTCCAGCTACACTGGTCTCACACTCCAACCCCCACAATTACTCCTAGGTCCAACCTTCCTCCTCCAACTGCCTATCAGATCACAGCCCCTCCACCCATTCGCTCTGAACTGCACTGCAATTCCTTGCTATCTCCTAGGTAAAACTCCAGACCATTCTCTCCTGGCTTGTTCCTCAGTCGTTTCTTTTCTCTCAATTGATCATGTTGTGACACCTCTCCAATACCATCTTCTCACCCCCACTTCAACTCACTGTACGTCACCTTCCAACTTTATGTATACCTTAGGCCTTTAAAAAGATGAGCTGGATATTGAGTTCACCAATAAAGGAACACGTTTGATAGCAGCACAGATACAAGAGATTAGACAAAGGGAAAAAGAGGTGTACAGAATCCAAGGATTTCAGAAGATGTCTAAAACCAGCAAGAGTAAAATTCAAGGTGCTGCTTTTCTCCACCACTAACCTTCTCCTTAAACTCCGCTCACCTGCACCCTCCACCCTCATCTCTAACAACAGCAAGGAGTGCATTAGTACCATCCACACAGTTGTCTCTGCTGCTTCCCCTCTTTCTCCATGCCCACCAAGCCCAATCTCCCCCAAATTCCCCCCTCCCTTAGCACTGAATTCACATTGTCTCTCCAGTTTCTCTCCTATCACCCCCTCATGCCATCTTCAAGCTCATCTTGTCCATGAGACTCACCTCTTGCTCCCTTGACCCCATTCCCACTAAACTGCTAACCACCCAACTTCCCTTCCTGGCCCCCATGCTAGCTGACATTGTAAATGTTTCCCTCTCCTTGGGTACTAACCCACTCGCTTTGAAATCTGCCATCACCCCCTCCCCCCTGAAAAAATCCACCCTCGAACCCTCTGCCCTTGTAAACTACTGCTGCATCTCTTACCTCCCTTTCCTCTCCAATGTTCTTAAACATGTTGTTGCTTCCCAAATCCTTGTCCATTTTTCCATGCTTGAATCTCTCCAATTACAGCACTGAAATGGTCCTAATCAAAGTCAAAAATTATACCATCTGTGACTGTGACCATGGTGCATTCTCCCTCCTTAACCTCACTGCAGCCTTTGACAGTCGACCACACCCACTTCCTCCGACACCTTTCCTCCATTGTCCAGCTCAGTGGGATTGCCCTTGCTTATCTATCCAATCTCAAGCAATGGCTTCTCTTCCCACCCTCACACTGTTACTTCTGGAATCCCCCAAAGATCTGTCCTTGGCCCCCTCCTCTTCCTCAACTACATGCTGCCCCTTGGCGGCATCATACGAAAACATAGGGTCAATTTCTACATGTACGATGATAACAACAAGCTCTACCACTCCATCACCTCTCTTGACCTATCCATTGTCTTTGTGTTGTCAAACTGCTTGTCCGATATCCAGTCTTGGATGAGCTGCAATTTCATGCAATTAAACATTGGGAAGACTGAAGCCATCATCTTCAGCCCGTGCCACAAACTCCGTATTCTTGCCACTGATGCCATCCCCCCTACCCAGCCAGTGTCTCAGGCTAAATCAGACTGTTTGGAGTCTTGACATCCTATGCGACCCGAGCCGAGCTTCCGACCCCATATAGCCTCCACCAGAAAGATCACCTACTTCCACCTCTAACATTGCCTGCTTCCACCCCTGCCTCAACCCATCTGTCACTGAAACCCTCATCCATGCCTTATTATCTCCAGATGTTGTCCTGGCTGGCATACTGTCCTTCACCTCCATAAAATTAATCTCATTCAAAACTCTGCTGCTCATATGCTATCCCACACTGTCCCACTCACCCATCACCCCTGTCCTTGCTGACCTGCAATGGTTCCTGGTTCCCCCAATTTAAAAGTTTCATCCTTGTGTTTAAATGCCTTTATGGCCATCCTCCTACCTGTCTCTGTAACCTCCTCCTGCCCTACACCCCACCCTCGAACTCACCATTCCTCTGACTGTACCCTCTTGCATATGCCCCTCTTCTTTGCCCCACCATTGGCACCATCTAGGCTCCACACTCTGGAATACCTTCCCTAAACCCCTCTGCCTCTCCACCTCCCTCTCCTCCTTTAAAACCCACTTCTTTGACAAAGTATTTGGTCACCTCTCCTAATATCTCCTTCTTTGTCTTGGCATCCATTTTTGTCTGATTACACCTCTGTGAAGTGTCTTGGTGCTATATAAATTGATTAAGAAAGGGAAGATAGATTATGAAAATAAATTAGCAAAAAATATAAAAACAGATAGCAAGAGTTTCTATAGTTATATAAAAAGAAAAAGGGTGGCTAAGGCAAACGTAGGTCCCTTAGAGGATGAGACCGGGAAATTAATGGTGGGAAACATGGAAATGGCAAAAATGCTGAACAAATATTTTGTTTTAGTCTTTACGGTAGAGGACACTAAGAATATCCCAACACTGGACAAACAGGGGGCTCTAGGGGGGGAGGAGCTAAATACGATTAAAATCACTAAGGAATTGGTACTCAGTAAAATAATGGGACTCAAGGTGGATAAATCCCCTGGACCTGATGGCTTACATCCGAGGGTCTTGAGGGAAGTTGCAGTCGGGATTGTGGATGCTTTGGCAATAATTTTCCAAAATTCTCTGGACTCGGCAAAGGTCCCGGCAGATTGGAAAACTGCTAATGTAACACCCTTATTTAAAAAGGGTAGTAGGCAGAAGGCTGGAAATTATAGACCAGTTAGACTAACATCTGTTTTAGATAAAATTTTGGAATCTATTATCAAGGAGACAGTAGCGGAACATTTGGATAAACATAATTTAATAGGACAAAGTCAGCATGGCTTTACGAAGGGGAAGTCATGTCTGACAAATTTGCTTGAGTTCTTTGAGGACATAATGTATAGGGTGGATAAAGGGGAACCAGTGGACGTAGTGTATTTAGACTTCCAGAAGGCATTCGACAAGGTGCCACATAAAAGATTATTGCTCAAGATAAAGAATCACTGGATTGGGGGTAATATTCTGGCATGGGTGGAGGATTGGTTATCTAACAGGAAGCAGAGAGTTGGGATAAACGGTTCATTCTCGGACTGGCAACCAGTAGCCAGTGGTGTTCCGCAGGGGTCGGTGCTGGGTCCCCAACTCTTTACAATCTATATTAACGATTTGGAGGAGGGGACCGAGTGTAACATATCAAAGTTTGCAGATGATACAAAGATGGGAGGGAAAGTGGAGAGTGAGGAGGACATAAAAAACCTACAGGGGGGATATAGACAGGCTGGGTGAGTGGGCGGAGATTTGGCAGATGCAATACAATATTGGGAAATGTGAGGTTATGCACTTTTGCATGAAAAATCAGAGAGCAAGTTATTATCTTAAAGGCGAGAAACTGGAAAGTACTGCAGTACAAAGGGGTCCGGGGGTCCTAGTGCAAGAAAATCAAAAAGTTAGTATGCAGGTGCAGCAGGTGATCAAGAAGGCCAACGGAATGTTGGCTTTTATTGCTCGGGGGATAGAATATAAAAACAGGGAGGTATTGCTGCAGTTATATAAGGTATTGGTGAGACCGCACCTGGAATACTGCATACAGTTTTGGTCTCCATACTTAAGAAAAGACATACTTGCTCTCGAGGCAGTACAAAGAAGGTTCACTCGGTTAATCCCGGGGATGAGGGGGCGGACATATGAGGAGAGGTTGAGTAGATTGGGACTCTACTCATTGGAGTTCAGAAGAATGAGAGGCGATCTTATTGAAACATATAAGATTGTGAAGGGGCTTGATCGGGTGGATGCGGTAAGGATGTTCCCAAGGATGGGTGAAACTAGAACTAGGGGGCATAATCTTAGAATAAGGGGCTGCTCTTTCAAAACTGAGATGAGGAGAAACTTCTTCACTCAGAGGGTAGTAGGTCTGTGGAATTTGCTGCCCCAGGAAGCTGTGGAAGCTACATCATTAAATAAATTTAAAACAGAAATAGACAGTTTCCTAGAAGTAAAGGGAATTAGGGGTTACGGGGAGCGGGCAGGAAATTGGACATGAATTTAGATTTGAGGTTAGGATCAGATCAGCCATGATCTTATTAAATGGCGGAGCAGGCTCGAGGGGCCGATTGGCCTACTCCTGCTCCTATTTCTTATGTTCTCTTATGTTCTTATAAATGCAAGTTGTTATTATTAAAAAGGTCTTCGGAACCTCTGTGAGCTTTGGTTACATCTTTGAAATAACTCTGTGGTACTTACAATATATTTTGTTCCAATTTTATATCTGGTCAATTTGCTTTTTGTCAGATTTATGACTGCAGCTGTCAATGTATACACAGCTACGTGGTCCATGTCTATGCATGATGATTAAAAAATTGTTACACTATTAAAGCAGGTTTATCAAGAAATGATTTGCAGTTGATTATTGTAATTCTTTTGTTTGAATGTTTAACTTTTTCCCCTTGCATATTATTCTGTTTTACCTTCTTTATTCAAGTAACAACCAGGTCATTTTACTGGAAAAAATGCTTTTAAATTGATTTCTCATGAACATGTTTGAGTGTTCTTTCAGCAGAGCATTATTCCAAATAAGTATACGGCATACATTTGTGTTCTATAAAAGTAGCATGTATTTAAAATTTTCAGTAGGAGGTTAATCAAAGTCTGGAGCAGTTTAAGCTGTCATTTTGATTGTGTGCATCATTATTCCACTTGGAAGGATTCTGGCAATTCCCAGCACGATCTAATTAATTATTAGACAGAATGTGTAGCAGAGCAAATTAGGAGGAAATCTGTAGTTAGCAGACTAAGGCTTTTAAACTTAATTGCTTAACAGTGAAGTGGTGAACTCAACCAGAAAGATTGGCACTTTGTTCAAGCACTATATTTGAAACAAGAATTGAGTTACATAATTTTTAAAATTATTTTAATTTTGTTTGTCTTGCATTTAAATATTTGCTAAATTTGTCATGAAGCTAATGTTTGTTTTCATCAGGTATGATTCCAGTCTAATTATGTTATTTAGAAGTTAGTGTCTACTCTCCTGATGGCTCAGTGGTTTACACGGTAAGCAACTAGTCCAAAACAAAAGCATATATTGCGGATGCTGGAAATCTGAAATAAAAACAGAAAATGCTGGAAACACACAGCAGGTCAGGTAGCATCTGTGGAGAGAGAGAAACAGAGTTAACATTTCAGGTCGATGACCTTTCATCAGAAAGCTAGTCATGCTGGGAATTGCCAGAATCCTTCCAAGTGGAATAATGATGCACACAATCAAAATGACAGCTTAACTGTTCCAGACTTTGATTAACCTCCTACTGAAAATTTCAAATACATGCTATTTTTATAGAACACAAATATATGCCTTACATTTATTCTATGACCTTTCATCAGCAACAAGTCCATACACCCAAAGAAGATGCCAGGGTTATAGTACCAGTGATCCAGTGGGGGAAAATACAGAAAATCAATCTATTATTTTTCAATCCTGACTGGTTGCATTTAACAGGACCAAATTTACTTGTTCCATACCTGCTCTAATGATAAATCATATCTATGATTTTCCTTAGGATAAGGCAAGGAGCTGCCTGGTTTATCTGGTGACCCAGCTGGCAAATATGGAGCACTGTTTTCATCATATCCTGCTACTAGAGATTAAAAGCATCACTGACACATTTGGCAACATTCTAGGAGCTCAGAGCAAAGACATATATTGCATGAGTAACAGCTTCACTGCAATTGCCAAACTTCTTGTCAAACATCTTGAGAAAGACATTACTGCAACCATGAGGTAATTTACTTAAATAATACGTGTGCATGTGTGTGTGTTCGTTCTAGGTGTATATGTCAAGAATAAGGTTCTATAACAATTTATTATTCAAAATGAATGTATTTTGATTTTGTTATGTACAGATTGTTTCTGATAGTCACTACAGATTATCAGCCAGTAAATTTGCAATGATTACTTCAGTTATTAACCCTTCATCGTGCATCAACTATATGAAGTACCCTATCCATTAATGTCTATTGTGACGCTAATGTGGACAAAAAAAACATAGCCACATAAGGGTGATTGCAGAACAATAATTTCATTCTAAGGTTCAGATGGCAGTTATAAACTGCTTTGGCTTTGCTCTTGAGCCCTCTCAGCGGGATTTCTATTTGAAAATCACTCTCGCATCAATTTTAGTTTATTAGAAAGAAAATCCATTTGAGTTATTTGCCATAATATGCAAATATTCAAGTGAAGAAAGTTTTGATTTGAAGATAATTGATCAAACTTTATCATTAATTCACAAATGGAAAATAACTTTTCTGAAGTGCTAATGCAGCAATGATTGAATTTGATTTCCACCAAAAAAAATTATGGGTTAATTTTCAACTTACCATCAGAAATCAATGGATATGAAAATCGGATGATTTCTATAATGGAAGGCCAATCTACAACACTAGCTTTATGCCCAGGCGGCAAGATGAAAATCTACCCCTATATTTCTAGAAAAAAAAAAGTTTACTGATTTTGTATCATTATTAATTCATGAGGATATATGATAAAATCAACTGCACAGCACAATAAAGCCCACTTAAGATCACTATCTATTTCTTAGGAGGAAATATATTCGGATGCAGTACAGATTTTCTGCCACTTTAGATGACTTAACAAACACTAGGGTTCCCAGATGGATGGGGACGTTCCCATTTTAAATGTGAAAAGTCCCAGTAGGACTTTGCATGGATAAAGAGGAGCAGAACTGAGAGAATATATATGATTTTAAAATGTTTTCATTTAGTTGATCTTTGTTCTTTTTACCCTAACAATGGTTGTAGCTATCTACGCAAGTAAGATTTAAGTGACTATTATTAACATTGTTCATACTCCTTCCAGAAAGTCTAAAAAATTTAGAGAATCCTGTTCAGAAGTGGAGGTATCAAGTCTCACTAGCAGTATGAAACTATAAGGTTTTAGTAGAAATAAGCTTATTTCATACCTTGATATATAATACACAGAATCACAACTGAGTAAGCTCATTCTAGAAAACCTGCTTATTGTATTTCACAGCTCCATGTCATCAAATAATTAAAATTTATACTCTGGTGCCATATATGCATTTAACATCAAATACAATAAAACAAACTCCACAGTAAAAAAGTCACTCTCGGGCATACCCAAAATATTCCTTCTTCTGTACTTAAATAAAAACTTCTAACTTCAGTTTGGAGCACAGATTTATACTATGTGTCAACTACACATCTCAGTGTCTGCACTGACAGCTTCCATATTCAAGTCAGCAGAGCAAAGACTCACCAGACCATTGAATGTAGCGTTTCACCAATATTTCAGTCTACACAACAGGAAATCTAATTTTAAAAAAAACAACTTCTGCATTGTTTTTTTTTTAAAAAGCAGCTTCTGTATGTAACAGATGCATGACTCACGCCTGGTGGGGATGCTAAAAAAAAACTTGTGAATTGGACCTCATAACACTTATGTAGTGGCACTCTTTCTTTATCAGGAATTTGCAGGCCCTATTATACTTTTTCTGTATGTTCCACTGGATTTCGTTTAGCAAATCTTTGATGTCTACCTCAAAGGATCAAGAAACATTTTCCCTTTTGTCTATGGTCTAGTGCACGCGGTAATATTCAAGGTGCAGAAGTATTAGGAATGCATAGTAGATTGATTGGCGTAATGGGCTGGTTAACTTCAGTTATATCATGTATGGATGTTTTATTTAATCCATGGTAGTCAGACAAGTGCACTGATTATTGGTTTGCTGGTTTTAAGCAGCTAAATAGCATTTACTAAGCTGACTGGAATTGAAGCATTGTTTTTGATTAGTCTATTGGAAACATTTTTAATGCATGGTTCGGAGAATGCAAGAATGATCTATTGTGCAGAAGCAAACAAACCATAATTATGGACAATCCTTACCTTACTTACTCATCCTATGTTAAACATCAAAAACCAAAAAAAATGATATAGCAGCAAGTTGTGCTTTATGTAGTTATATAGTGGTTCAGTTAGCTAACTAGGACAGGCTGAAATTAATTGAACTAACAGTGAAAAAGTTAAATGCAATGAATGAACAGTTCTATTTGGAGAGTATTTTTCCAAGTGCTTTGTTTTGATAAGAATATGTGAATATGACCATGGCCAAAGACTATATTCTTTATTATTCTGAACTTATTGTATGTGTTCACCAAATTTGGCAGCTCATTCTGGAGACAGTTCAAATTCTGAACTACATAATGGCCAATTCCTGTTTACATGATTTCATGTAATTAAAAAAACTATAGCAGATTAAAATTAATTCAGTAAATTATAGAAAGATGGATTAGATCCTAAAAATCTCTATTCAGCGATAAACCAATAATCTCTACCATATAATCAACTGATTGCAGCTGGTGGTTCTAATTGAGACTATTCTTTGTAATTTGAAACTTTTTTGTTCCAATTATTAATGTTAAATAATTGGACTTTGGAGATGGTTAGAAAAAATCTTCAGAAACTCTCTTGATCCAATATTGAATAAGGATTAGATAGAATATGGAGTTGATTATATGGTAGATTAGTGTACTTAAATTTTGAAAGTTTTTACATAAAGAGGAAAGGCACATATAGTACTATCTGTTCAAAGTGTTCTCTCATCTCTATCTAAGAATAATACATTGGTAAATATAATGATCATCTGTTTTAAAATACTGTTGAATTTGTTACCTTATGGAAGTGCAACACCTGGGATGGCCATTCCTCCTCAGCCACTCCATAAAATAAGTTATGGAAAAGGTCCACATGCATTTCTGAAGTTTCTCCGTTTGCTGCTATGGTGCCTGAGACTTCAGATAGGTCTTGACCTTGAAAAAATGCATAAACGGCTGAGTACAGCTGCATGTGAAGACTGTAATATGGCCTAATTTTGAAAACTTTGGTTCCTCTGTGCAGGCCTGGCATATTTGTAAATGTAATGGGGGAGGGGAGATGTTTAAAAAAAAATTACCTGTATTTGCAGAATTTGATATGTATCAATGTCATGAAAAACATTCCAAGCAGCATAAAAGTCATAAATCTCACCTACATGATTCAATTTCCTGCATTTGCAAAAATGTTATGATTGACACAAACTAGATGCAAATGTGTCCTATTAGGATGAAATGCAAACAATACTTGAGTAACTGTACAAATAGTAAGTAAAGCAGTTGAGTAACTTGGTGTATAACAATACAGGATCAAAAGATGATGAAAATGACAGTCGATCTCTTCAAAAAGTTAATTTAATAAGCATTCAGCTGTAGATAGATCATCTGTGTTATGTGTCCTCTTGATGTTTCACTCACAAACACATAGAGGGTGATTTTAACCCCCAAGAATGGGTGGGTTGGGGGTGGGTGGGAGTTGAAAATAGCTGTTTTTTGGGTTGCGACTGCAACCCGGCTTTATTTCCGGGTTTAACGTCGGTGCGTAAAAGCAAAGGCTTCCCACTGGGAATGCAAAGTCCAAAAATTTTGCGGATGCGACCCAAAAAAAAAACTATTTTCAACTCCTACCCGCCGCCAACCCACCCGTTCTTGGGGGTTAAAGTCACCCTCATACTGTAGTTAATTAGTCTCTAAGGAAACTTTCAAACTGTAATGAAATTGTTCACATTGCTTCAAGAAATTCAATTTTACTTATAGTATTTTTGTGAATGCCTATAAGCAATGAGATTAGAGCAGTAAATTCTAATGCAGCATATTTTCAGTGATTCATCATAGTATATCAGTGGGTACTAGTCCCAGGAATTATCTGAAAATCCCCAAAACAATGTAAGCTATAATATACTAACATTGCAAGGGAATATTACAATTCTGTGAAATCCTATGCTTCCTTTACATTGCTGTCTATTTTGGAACACTGGAAAAAAGTGTAACCCATTTCAGCTATCTTTGAAATTGGCATTAATGAAATAGATTTGAAATGAATATTTTAAATTAGTAGTTCATCAGATTCACAAGCAAATGCAATGGAGATTGAAAATACTGTTTGTGCATATTTTGGATGATTTAGATACTGATGTATTTTCAGAAAAAAGAATATATTGCAGATTCAAATCTAGCACATTAAAGTGAATGTCACAAATGTTTTCCAATCACGCCCTATATTTTTATTGAATAAATATATAGTCTGATTCATCAATACATGATTCATACAAAATATTGCAAAACCTACTGACCCTTGTTAAGAAATGGGCCACAAATATTACAAACCAATACATTTCTTTTTTTTGGCACAAATAACTCTAAAACCAACTAATACTAACTACGTGATTTAAAAGACTTGGTCATGTTCACCCCTTCATCTTTTCTCTGATGAGAACAGCTTGAGCACCCTTTGCTTCTCTCAATAGCACCCTCAGTTTATCTGTATATCATAGCTCTCTATTCAAGCTCCTGATCCTCTTCCACTCCTCTGCCTCATTGTTTCGCGACGAAGCAAGCCATGTGACAATTTCCTTGTTGAAATTTGTTCATGTCTCTCACGTGATACCAGCTATTTGTCTTCACGTGCTGATTTTGTTTTACTGTGAGGAGTTCATAAAAGAAAAGCATAATTGTAATATAATTATATAAATTCATCATTTAGCTGAAATAGAACCTTTGAAAATTCAATCCCAGTTTCTTTCAAAGACTTTTGGGGAAAGCAAAGAAACATTCAAATCCTCAAGAGACGGAGGAGGCAGACACTTCTACCCTTTAATTCCTGTACAGATTGCAGGCTGGGAAATTATAAATCGGAACATGCTCAGAATGCACAGATGTGATTGAAAGCTCTCAAGTGTTCTGAGGTAAAAATATTCAGTCAAAGCCTAGGCTTTTGAGACAGGCTGAGGCCTTCAAGTAAAAATTTTAATGAAAACATTAAAAGACACAAAAACAATTCAATGGATGAATCTAATCATGTTACAGAAAACAGAGAGTAGGGGTTAAGGGTAGCTACTCAGACTGGCAAAAGGTGGGAAATGGTGTTCCACAGGGACTGGTGCTGGGACCGCTGTTGTTCACAATTTACATTAACGATTTGGATTCGGAAATTGGAAGTACAATTTCAAAATTTGCAGACAACACCAAATTGGGAGGTTTAGTTAATACAAAGGAAGAATGTGTCAAAATGCAAAATGCAAGATTTGCAGAATGGGCGTGTACTTGGCAAATAAATTTCAATATAGCTAAGTGTGGATGAGGTGGTGCATTTTGGTAGGAAGAATAAGGAGGCCACATACTGCTTGGATAATAAGAGTCGAAACAGGAATAGAGGAGCAAAGGGATCTAGGGGTACCGATACTAAAAATGGCGACGCAGGTTAATAAGACCATAAAAAAAGAAAATCAAGCACTGGGGTTCATTTCTAGAAGGATAAGATTGAAACTTGTATAGTACCTTGGTTGGACCACTCTTGGAGTATTGTGCACAGTTCTGGTCTCCATATTATAGATATGATGTAGGGGCATTGGAGAGGGTGCAAAAAAGATTCACAAGGATGATACCAAAACTGAGAGGATATCTTTATCAGGAAAGGCTGAACTGGCTGGGGCTCTTTTCTCTAGAAAAGGGAAGATGGAGGAGTGACCTGATAGAGGTCTTTAAGATAATAATAGGGTTTGATAGGGTAGGTGTAGAGAAAATGTTTCCACTTATGGGGGAGTCCAAAACTAGAGGCCATAAATATAAAATAGTCGCTAATAAATCCAATAGGGAATTCAGGAGAAACTTCTTTACCCAAAGAGTGGTAAGAATGTTGAACACGCGACCACAAGGAGTAGTTTTTTTCATTTTTTTTTTATTCGTTCACGGGATGTGGGCGTTGCTGGCAAGGCCGGCATTTATTGCCCATCCCTAATTGCCCTCGAGAAGGTGGTGGTGAGCCGCCTTCTTGAACCGCTGCAGTCCGTGTGGTGACGGTTCTCCCACAGTGCTGTTAGGAAGGGAGTTCCAGGATTTTGACCCAGCGACAATGAAGGAACGGCGATATATTTCCAAGTCGGGATGGTGTGTGACTTGGAGGGGAACGTGCAGGTGGTGTTGTTCCCATGTGCCTGCTGCCCTTGTCCTTCTAGGTGGTAGAGGTCGTGGGTTTGGGAGGTGCTGTCGAAGAAGCCTTGGCGAGTTGCTGCAGTGCATCCTGTGGATGGTGCACACTGCAGCCACAGTGCGCCGGTGGTGAAGGGAGTGAATGTTTAGGGTGGTGGATGGGGTGCCAATCAAGCAGGCTGCTTTATCTTGGATGGTGTCGAGCTTCTTGAGTGTTGTTGGAGCTGCACTCATCCAGGCAAGTGGAGAGTATTCCATCACACTCCTGACTTGTGCCTTGTAGATGGTGGAAAGGCTTTGGGGAGTCAGGAGGTGAGTCACTCGCCGCAGAATACCCAGCCTCTGACCTGCTCTCGTAGCCACAGTATTTATATGGCTGGTCCAGTTAAGTTTCTGGTCAATGGTGACCCCCAGGATGTTGATGGTGGGGGATTCGGCGATGGTAATGCCGTTGAGTGTCAAGGGGAGGTGGTTAGACTCTCTCTTGTTGGAGATGGTCATTGCCTGGCACTTATCTGGCGCGAATGTTACTTGCCACTTATCAGCCCAAGTCTGGATGTTGTCCAGGTCTTGCTGCATGCAGGCTCGGACTGATTCATTATCTGAGGGGTTGCGAATGGAACTGAACACTGTGCAGTCATCAGCGAACATCCCCATTTCTGACCTTATGATGGAGGGAAGGTCATTGATGAAGCAGCTGAAGATGGTTGGGCCTAGGACACTGCCCTGAGGAACTCCTGCAGCAATGCCCTGGGGCTGAGATGATTGGCCTCCAACAACCACTACCATCTTCCTTTGTGCTAGGTATGACTGCAGCCACTGGAGAGTTTTCCGCCTGATTCCCATTGACTTCAATTTTACTAGGGCTCCTTGGTGCCACACTCGGTCAAATGCTGCCTTGATGTCAAGGGCAGTCACTCTCACCTCACCTCTGGAATTCAGCTCTTTTGTCCATGTTTGGACCAAGGCTGTAATGAGGTCTGGAGCCGAGTGGTCCTGGCGGAACCCAAACTGAGCATCGGTGAGCAGGTTATTGGTGAGTAAGTGCCGCTTGATAGCACTGTCGACGACACCTTCCATCACTTTGCTGATGATTGAGAGTAGACTGATGGGGCGGTAATTGGCCGGATTGGATTTGTCCTGCTTTTTGTGGACAGGACATACCTGGGCAATTTTCCACATTGTCGGGTGGATGCCAGTGTTGTAGCTGTACTGGAACAGCTTGGCTAGAGGCGCAGCTAGTTCTGGAGCACAAGTCTTCAGCAGTACAGCTGGGATGTTGTCAGGGCCCATAGCCTTTGCTGTATCCAGTGCACTCAGCCGTTTCTTGATATCACGTGGAGTGAATCGAATTGGCTGAAGACTGGCTTCCGTGATGGTGGGGATATCGGGAGGAGGCTGAGATGGATTATCCACTCGGCACTTCTGGCTGAAGATGGTTGCAAACGCTTCAGCCTTGTCTTTTGCACTCACGTGCTGGACTCCGCCATCATTGAGAATGGGGATGTTTGCAGAGCCTCCTCCTCCCGTTAGTTGTTTAATTGTCCACCACCATTCACGACTGGATGTGGCAGGACTGCAGAGCTTTGATCTGATCCGTTGGTTGTGGAATCGCTTAGCTCTGTCTATAGCATGTTGCTTCCGCTGTTTAGCATGCATGTAGTCCTGAGTTGTAGCTTCACCAGGTTGGCACCTCATTTTTAGTTACATCTGGTGCTGCTCCTGGCATGCTCTTCTACACTCCTCATTGAACCAGGGTTGATCCCCTGGCTTGTTGGTAATGGTAGAGTGAGGAATATGCCGGGCCATGAGGTTACAGATTGTGCTGGAATACAATTCTGCTGCTGCTGATGGCCCACAGCGCCTCATGGATGCCCAGTTTTGAGCTGCTAGATCTGTTCTGAATCTATCCCATTTAGCACGGTGGTAGTGCCACACAACACGTTGGATGGTGTCCTCAGTGCGAAGACGGGATTTCATCTCCACGAGGACTGTGCGGTGGTCACTCCTACCAATACTGTCATGGACAGATGCATTTGCGACAGGTAGATTGGTGAGGATGAGGTCAAGTAAGTTTTTCCCTCGTGTTGGTTCGCTCACCACCTGCCGCAGGCCCAGTCTAGCAGCTATGTCCTTCAGGACTCGGCCAGCTCGGTCAGTAGTGGTGCTACCGAGCCACTCTTGGTGATGGACATTGAAGTCCCCCACCCAGAGTACATTTTGTGCCCTTGCTACCCTCAGTGCTTCCTCCAAGTGGTGTTCAACATGGAGGAGGACTGATTCATCAGCTGAGGGAGGACGGTAGGTGGTAATCAGCAGGAGGTTTCCTTGCCCATGTTTGACCTGATGCCATGAGATTTCATGGGGTCCAGAGTCAATGTTGAGGACTCCCAGGGCCACTCCCTCCTGACTGTATATCACTGTACCGCCACCTCTGGTGGGTCTGTCCTGCCGGTGGGACAGGACATACCCAGGGATGGTGATGGAAGAGTCTGGGACATTGGCTGAAAGATATGATTCTGTGAGTATGGCTATGTCAGGCTGTTGCTTGACTAGTCTGTGGGACAGCTCTCCCAATTTTGGCACAAGTCCCCAGATGTTAGTAAGGAGGACCTTGCAGGGTCGACTGGGCTTGGTGTTTTGCCGTTGTCGTGTCCGGTGCCTCGTGGTCCGATGCCGGGTGGTCCGTCCGGTTTTATTCTTATTATGACTTTTCGTAGCGAGATTTTACAACTGAGTGGCTTGCTTGGCCATTTCAGAGGGCAATTACGAATCAACCACATTGCTGTGGGTCTGGAGTCACATATAGGCCAGACCGGGTTAGGGCGGCAGGCTTCCTTCCCTAAAGGACATTAGTGAACCAGATGGGTTTTTACGACAATCCGGTAGTTTCATGGCCATCATTACTGATACTAGTATTTTAATTCCAGATTTTTATTTAATTAATTGAATTTAATTAATTAATTGAATTTAAATTCGCCAGCTGCCATGGCGGGATTTGAACTCATGACTCTGGATTTTAGTCCAGGCCTCTGGATTACTAGCCCAGTAACATAACCACTATGCTACCGTTGAGGCAAATAGCATAGATACATTCAAGGGGAAGCTGGATAAGTACATGAGGGAGAAAGGAATAGAGGGGTATCCTGATCGGGTTAGATAAAGTCGGGAGGGAGGAGGCTCACGTTGAGCATAAATGCCGGCATGCAACACTAAAGCCAAAAATTGAAGTTATAGTCAGATCACTCCAACTTTTCAATAGTCTGTTTACCAAATTCAGAAATTAAGAGGCAAAGAAATGTTGGCCTGAATCAAATGGAAACTAGCATTATCTGGGTGTGTTTCACAGTAACAACCAGACCTGGAAAATGGAAACATGAGTCAAGAAAACATGACTGGTGCATATAGAGTCGCTTAAAAAAATTAATGTTAATTTGGGAGGAAGAAAGAATGGAAATATGAACTTAAGGAGGAATATAAATGATAAACATATAGGAGGCTAAATTGGACTTCGCAGCGACCATTGTGTAGGCGTTACGCAGACTCCTAAAGCACCGAAAATGGCGTCCGAGATGCGCGCGCACACACTTCCAGCGGATGTGCGCAGGACACCATATTGGTAAAGGCAGTTGCGCACGCGCACTTAACGAACACCAGCAGCATGCAAGGTACGGAGATTATGTGGTAAATCAGTGTGCAATGCTGATTTAAAAGGATAGATGCGATTTTGGAACTCCATGCTCCAGCCATCACACTGTCTTAACCTCGCACAGCTGAACAGGTCTTAAACGGCATAGAGGACCCCCCCACCAGCGCTATTTAAAGGGATCATGCAGGAGTTAGAGGTTCATTGTTGGAATATTCCTTCTGGCTGCTGATGCATTTATAGCTGTTTTTGGAGGTCTTCTATACTTGAATACTGGGACTAGGGAACATAACCTAAAAATTAGAGCCAGGACTTTCAGGAGTGAAGTTAGGAAAAGCTTCTCCCCTCAAAGGGTGGTAGAAGCTTGGAACTCTCTTCTGCAAATGGCAGTTGATTCTAACTCATTTGTTAATTTTAAATCTGAAATTGATAGATTTTTGTTAACCAAAGATATTGAGGGATATGTGTCTAAGGTGGGTAGGTGGAGTTAGGTCACAGATCAGCCATGATCTCATTGAATGGCAGAACAGGCTCGAGGGACTTAATGGCTTACTCCTGTTCCTATTTTTCTATGTTCCTATAATAAAGTTTCAATACTCTACAGGGAGTGGGCTGGCTAGCTGACAGGCAACGGCAAGGGCACTGGCAGAGTGGCAGAGGTGGGACAGGAATGTTGTCCTCCTGAGAGAGGGCAGCAGGTTCATGTTTCATGGAGTTACTGCACTTGCTGCCTCCAGTTATGCGCCACCTTCTCTTGCAAGAAAGCAGGACATGTGTCGGTGTGTGTCCTGAAAGATGCTTGGGTGATGAGGCTGTCATAGTTGAATAGCTGCTAGTGTGTGTGACCTATGAGTTGTCGGTGTGTGGCTTGCAACAGTAGTAATATGTGAGTGTCAGATGAAGCATCTGATTGGAAGAGTTGAGTCCTGATTGAAAGAGTTTGTTGGTAGGTGAGTGATGGGGAGTACAGTCCGTGGAGCAGTGGATGCGGCTAATGGTGCAGTTGGTAAGATATACCACTTGACAGTTGAACTCACGCACCTTGACCACTCGTGTCAAATCATTGCACTTCTTCCTGCACTGCATCCAAGTTCATGGTGCTAGGCTCCTGGCATTGATCTCGTCCCCTACTGCCTCGGGAGCGTATGTCTGGAGGGCCTCTTGCCCCACTGTGGATATAGGATGCCCCTCCTTCTGTCCACCTCTTGCACCAAGGCCACTTGTGCATCATCAGAGAACATTGGTGCACGCACTCTCACAGGCCTGGTACAAACTCAGATCGGCAGATTGGCGGGGTCTGGCGTGCAGATTGGAGGGCGTGGGATGTACTTGTGATCAGCCTTTATTCAATGTTTTGAAAGAACGCAACAGTTTTTAAACATAAGGACGGGACCTGCATCTGTCTTTTCCGTGTGCGATTTCTGATCTCCGTTCAAACCTGTATCTTATATTTTGAAAATATAAGAGTCCTGCAAATTTTGAGCAGCCACGTTGTTGCTCATTAAAAATTCCAGATTTCCTATCATCACCATGCTGCACTATATTGCAGCACAGATTCACTTCACCATTGACTTCTATCACTTCCTGCAGCTACACTGCACCTCCCCTTTAAGAGGTGCAGACTGCCTTGAAGTGGTGCTAGTCACTCACGATATCTGGGCCCCCTGCTGGTGAGCAGCCACTCAACAGCACAGATAGTGCTGGCTGCACGCAGCAATCATGTAAAACAGCTGGCAGCACGAATGTTGCGTGCTGCCTGCATCTCGATCACTGGGCACGGGTTAATCGTGCACCGCGATCCCAGCGCCCGTTTTCGGGTGTTAACCAATTTAACCCCCATAGAGAGCTGAGGCATAGCATAAGGGAAATTCTTGCTGACATAAGAAAGATTAGAGAAGGATTGGTTCAAAGTGTAAGGAAGCTAGTGTAAAAAATGGAAGATATGAAGGAGGACAACAAGCAGCGTGACAAAGGTTAGGGCAAACTATAGCTGTAGGTAGGTAGCAATATCGAGACAGAAGTTGAAGCAGTAAAGCAGTGGCCAGATTCTCCGGTTGGATGTCTACACTACACTCAGCTTAAACGTGTTCCTATTTGTCCAGATACACCTGAACAGATCTCCAAGGTGATTCAGAATGTTTTTCTCTATTCAATTGTTTTGTTGTGTCTAAATTCAGCTATATTGTGAGAAGCTATTCAAAGTACAGATAGATTGAAAGTGACTTGCCTTATTACTTCATGTAGTCTGTATTTATTCTTTCCAGTCCTCTTGAACATTAAATTTAAATGCCCCTGTCTGTGGTCTTTCTCAGGTTTTCAATGTATTTTTTGGGTGCACAGTTGAGTTTCGAACTTCTTAGTTTCAAAGAGGAGTAATGATTTTTGCAAATTATGAGCCAGATTCTTAACATGAATTAAGTGCTTTCTGTAACTGTAAACTCTTTGTGCCTTTATCTGGTTTCTTATATGTAAGGTTTTAATTTGTTTCAATCAACCTGTGGCCATTTTCACATTAGTCGCAGTGGTATGTAATTCAGATATATAATGCAATTTGAAAGGGGGCAGATTTTTTCTTGAAATGAAGATTGGATTGAGTTTTTCCTGTACCAACTGTTTATTAATGTATGTTCAAAATTCTTGTATCAAGTCAAACTTAGTAAAACTTATAATTTTGTGACATTCCTCAGATTTTGGTTTCTATCCTGCTCCAACTAGCAGCAATTCCCTTTGTTCCCCTTTCGTTGTAGTTTCTTTGGTCCTCATTTCCCTTTGTGGATTTTTTCTTTCCACGTCCTTTTCTATTACTGACCAAATTTTAAATCCCATCTCGCCACTGCAGGAATACAGCTATGCCACTAATAGACATCACCTATTGTGAAATTTGCAAAACTGATTAGTTTAGCATTATAAATTGAATTATAGCATACAAATATTCATCTGATTCTCTAAATCCTATTTAGTCTGATGCAGTTCACAAACAGCTCACTTTCCCAAAAAACATCTTTGTGTGTATTATAACATGACATATTGATGTAGTTCCAATTGTAAACAGTTTCTGGCATATTTCCCTTAACAATTACCTAGTGAATTCAAATGTAGTTCAACCTTCCAATCTGATCATACTTTATGAGAACCTTTTTAATTTTACAATGACTCCATTTTATCTTTCTATCATCTCGCCAACCAACTGTTCCATTAATTTACTCCACTCAGCTTTTCATCTCATGAGGATAATCTTAGTTTTGCACTTTCATTTTCTAACCACAGAACCATGCCTTTATCCTTTGTTTAAAGTCCACTGATTAGCTATTCACTTTTAATCGCAACTTCGACAAGTATCAGAGACTTTGTCACAATCTTTTCAAGATAAGATCAACTTTGTTACATCCTTTCACCTTTTAATAAACACAAAATTGCATAATTATCTCTATCGCCTATATCCCCTCTGTTCATGTTTCTGCTTATGGGAATACTTAACACTAAGTTTTTATCCTGTGTTGGCCATTGTTTATATTCCTTTGCTTACACAATGGTACTCTGTGTTGGCCTTGTTTTCATTCTCTTTTCTCTTAGTATAATTTTTCTTCTCTTTTTAACACCTTCCTATACTGGAGCAAGCCTTTGGCTTAGTGGTAACATTCCCACCTCTGAGTCAGAAGGTGTAAGGTTCAAACTCCGCCCCAAACAATCCCAGTGAGTGGAAAACAGAGCTCCGGCTCTGAATTCTGGGTTGACATCCAGTGGGATACACGTGTCCAATGGGTATGAGTAGCCCCTCTCAACGTATGGGTTGTGGGAGCCCATAAAACCTACCTGCCTAATCACTAACCACCATATAGGCTGGTATAAAGATGGAAGGAGTGTTCACCAATCAGTCCTACTTCACAATCTTCTCCAAGGGAAGAGTGTGACGATATGAAAACAACAACCTTTCATCACTTGTGTTTTTGCACATTTCCGGATAGAAATTGGTAAGCGCGCGACAGATTTTTGAGCGTAAAATCGATGCAAAGCATACCAATTTAGCAGTGGGACAGCCTACGGCCAATCTGTGGAGACATTGGTCCCACTGCTAAATTTGCGGGGCTCCTTGAATATGTTACTTTGGGGCCAAGCGCCTGTTGAAGAATCCCTTGCTGAAATTAGACAGTGATGAGCAGGGGCAGGAGTTGGGCCTGTCCTGCTCAGAATGCTCCAGCGATCCCCGCAGCCGCCATCAAAATGGTAAGTTTCTGAATTTTTTTTAAAAATCCTTTCCTGTGGAGTCAGGAGGAGTAGGAGTGCTCTGCTCCCCCCCGACTTTACAGGCATCATGATTGCCCTCCTCTCCCACAGCCCGCTCCAACCTCCCTCCGGGACTTATATGAGGGCCACTGCTGGCGAGGCAGATGGCCCGACATTGATGTCATTCCTCGGGTGAACTGCCTGTGGAGGCCCAAGAACCAACTCTTATAAATCCTCGGTCTCTTGGTTCAGGCGTGTGATGCTCGTGCAGTGCCAAATTTTTACCCTTTTATCCTTGTGTAAAGCCTATTTTCAGCAGCTCACATTTCTTTATATTGATGCATTCTACATTCCTTGTATGTCAGAAATTTTATTATTCCCCTGTTTAGATATTAATATGATAATCTGTTGAGCAACTGTGAACCTACTGAGGTTAATTTCAATAGTACTGCAGAATATGACTCTCTCCATGTTCTGACTAAATGCAACCAATTTGACAACACTGAATGCAGGAATGTAACAAGTTTAAAAATCAAAATTACCTAGGAAGTGAGATCATTTTGTTATAAGGTTTAAAAATATCAGTTACTGAAAGAAAAATTTGACATGCTATTTTGTACTTAGTCCCAATTTTCTATTACATCCCATAAATGACTGCAATTGGGGCAAATTGGAGCATATATATGGGTGGAGATCGTTTACATTCGATCTCTGCTCCTAATAAATATGATGCCTATTTTCAGTAGACAATATGACAGGTACAGGAAGCTCCTGTCAGAAAGAGTTGGGCGCTTCATTCAGTTGTTATAATGGGACAGAAGTGATGTCATTTCAACATCCACGCTATTGCCCTTCCTTTAGATTCTTTCTTAATATTATCCACATATAGCAGATGTTTTAGTTGCTAGGTTGTGCCTTTCACTATTTAGTTATTTAAAGGGATAGACTCCAAGTTCAATTGTAGTGTTGCTTTTTTTTTCTCAACTGTTCTTGTACATTCTTTCAGCTTTTTTTGGTCCATTTCAGGTTTGAGCTGCAGGATTTTGATGACCCATTTCTTGTTTGCCACCTACAAATTGGGACAATGGGTGTCTCTATGGGAACCCCTCTATTTGTCATTTGGAGGAGGAAGAGGAGAAAGAACTGAGGGATATCAGGCACGTGAAATTGCCAGAGGCGTATTGTGCCCACTCTCAGTATCCCACCAATAGGCAAAGGAAGGGTTACTTGGATTTTTCTGAGGATCAGCGTATGCATAGGCTAAGGTTTACCAAAAAGACTGTGTTAGAGTTGTGCCACATGCTGCAGTGTGACCTGCAGCCAAACCCCAGGAAAGGCACAGCAGTGCTCCTGGCTGTTTAGATCACTTTAGCCCTGAACTTTTGTTCTTCATACTCATTTCAGGCTGCTACAGGGGACATCAGGGATATCAGCCAATCTGCAGTGCATAGATGTATCAAGCAGGTAATCGATGCATTGTTTCTAAAGCTAGCAACTTCATCATTTCTCCATGGACAACTGGCAACAGCACGAGAGAGTAATGAGTTTTTTTTCAAATAGCAGAATTCTCCAAAGACATCAAGACATCATTAATGGCTCTCATATGGCCCTATATGCTCCTGTGAATGAAAGCTGTACATTCTTGAACCACAAGAACTATCATTCCATCAATGTGCAACTCATTTGTATCCATCTTCACAGGATGCAGTCAGGATGCTTCTATTTTATGGCAATTCCACTGTATCCTCATTATTTGACTCACATAGAAAAACATAGAGATGGCACCCATATATCTTCAGCAGTTCGATCTCAGAGATCCTGGGGGTAATTTTAACCCCCAAGAATGGTTGGGTTGGGGGCGTGTGGGAGGTTAAAGTACCAGCTTTTTGGAGCGGGACTGCATCCCGGCTCCAACACACCCGCTTCCAGGTTTGATCCTGGTGCATTAGGATGTGCGAGTGCAACAGGCACCTGGAAGTCCCGCTGGCTGCTCATATTCAAAGGGCCAGTTTAGGTACTTGAAAGATTTAAGGTAATTAACTTTTTGTGGATACTGCAACAGAATCGAATTTAACTTCTGCTGAACAAGTCTCCCGTGGTTTCTGAAACAGGTCATAGAAACAGAGGCGAGTTGCAGCCATAGCTCATTTGGCCCTTTAAACCAGTGATTGAGACATCTCAATAAAAGATGAGGTATTGCAGCTGGGCATTCAGTTCCCTCAGACAAATCTTTGGCTGGGAATTGTTTGTGTTTAGACTGAGATTTCTTTGTTGAGACTGAGAATTCTTGTGTTCACACAAATTTACCGACATTTTTGACCCCTTCAAACTGACGACATCAGGATGGGGGGCACAATGGATCTATTTCACAGTACATCTGAGGAGGAGGCACATCACATCCATGGCAGGCACGGTGTGCAGTTCTGGGATCTGCAGGTCCACAAGACAGAGGTGCGCAAAAGGACCTGGAGAAGAGCAGAGAAGGGACCAACGGAGGGACCGAGGCCGCAGGAGGCACCACCCACGTGAGGTGGTATACAGACAGAGACTGAGCTTCCTGGACCTCTCTGATGAGCAGTGTCTATGCATGCTCAGATTGAGTCGGCAGGTGGTCGCAGACATCTGCACAATCCTTCATGAAGAGCTGCTCCTGGCTGGGCCTGTTGGTCAGGCATTGCCCGTTGCAGTTAAAGTCACCACTGCCGTCAATTTCTTCACCTCCGGATACTTCCAGGGCGTCACCGGTGACATCTCCAGGGTGTCTCAGTCATCTGCGCATAAGTGTATACGACAGGTGATGGCAAGCTTGTTTGCCAGGACATCCGACTACGTCAACTACCCCCGCGACAACATCAGCCAGACTGAGAGGGCAGTGGGTTTCCATTCCCTGGCTGGCTTCCCAGGGGTACAGGGTGCAATTGATTGCACACACGTAGCAATCTGAGTACCTCCACATGAGCCAGGAATGTTCATAAACCGAAACAGATATCACTCCATCGGTGCACAGCTGGTGTGCGACCACCGGAGGAGGTTTCTGCAGGTGTGTGCCAGATTCCCTGGCAGCTGCCATGATTACTTCTTTTTACACGAGTCCAATATCCAGGACCACTTCCACGCACAAGGCAGATTTAAGGGCTGGCTCCTTGGAGACAAGGGATACCCCCTGCAGACGTGGCTGATGACACCTGTGAGAAACCCCTCCAATGAGGCACAGCAGCGTTACAACCAGAGCCACATCACCACCAGGTCTGTCATTGAGCAAGCCATAGGAATGCTGAAGATGCACTTCAGGTGCCTGGATAGATCTGGAGGGGCCCTTCAGTACTCGCCAGCGAGGGTGTGCAGAATAATTGTTGTGTGTTGCATCTTGCACAACGTCGCTCAGCGGAGAGGGTTACAGGTGGAGGAGGTCGAATGCACTCATGAAGCATCCTCATCTGCTGCCAACATTGAAGAAGAGGACGAGGAAAATGAAGTTGGGCAACCCATCGCCAGAGCAGCGGCGCACACAGCTACCCGTGATGCCAGGGACTCCCTCATCTCTAACAGGATCTCGTAATGAGATCTGTAAATTGAAGACTTTGAACTACTCAGGCCGCCTGGAACAACCACCAACCCCACCACCACCAACTCCACCACCCACTTCCATTTGCACAAACCAGTCCTTCAACCACGCATACACCCATTGCACACGCGCCCAATGGGTGACATTATGTCTTGGGATTCATGATAAAGCATATGAAAGGGCGAATTCACAAAAGGGACTCAATAATGAGCAAGACGTGGCAGTAGTGGTGAGAATTATAACATTTAATGTGACATTATCAAAAAGAAATTATAAATTAACAACATGACATTTCATCAGACAACCTTGTGCATGCCCCTGGTGAATTACAATACCTTCACCTTTCTCATCCAACTGCTTCTATGTGGTGCATCCCCTGTGGCTTCAGCAGAGGTAGTGGCAGGGTGCTCAGATCCCTGTCCTGACTTCTGAAATGCTCTCGGCCTATGACCTCTGGGTTTTGGAGCCTGTGAGGGCTGGCCAAAGACTGCTCCATCTGCATCTGTGCAGGGGCAGACTCGGCCATTGGGAGAGGAGGCAGCATTGTGGGTACTGGTTGAAGTGGGGGCAATGGGTGAAAGGTGGGAGCGCTTTGAATGGAGTCCCAACTTCTATGTCCCCTTTTGCCATCATCCCTCTCCTAGGCCAGCGCAACATCACTCCCACCACTCTGCTGGCCAGCAGGCTGGTGGGTAGATGTGCTGCATTCTAAGGCCACGGATGACGTTTCTGTCTGCCTGTTTAAGGCGACGGACAAGTTGGCATCCAGAGTCCACACAGCCATTGTCATCGCCTGCATGGTCTTATTAGAGAGCCGTATTTGAAGCTCAATGGAGGATAGCATTCTCTCCATCGCAGACATCGCGATGGAATTGGACTCCTCCATCCTCTCCGCTATTGTGGAGAGTCGCACACCTTTCAGTACCTCCAAAGGTACAGCTGTACCTCTATCATTCTCATTCTCAATGATGGCCCCCGGGATTCAGCATCTGTGTCCAGCAGAGCGGAGCTTGGACATCAGTGCACCCCCTGACGCGGTCTCTCCACAGCTGCCCCGTTGCTTTACTTTATCAGACATCTGCCTTGGTTGAGTGACAGCACACTTGCCTCTGAGTCAGAAGGTTATGGGTTCATGCCCCATTCCAGACACATGAGCACATAATCCAGGCTGATACTTCAATATAGTACTGAGGGAGTGCTGCACTGTCAGAGGTGCTTTCGGATGAGATGTTAAACCGAGGCCCTGTTTGCCCTCTCAGGTGGAAATATTTGAAAAAGAGCAGGAGAGTTCTTCTAGCCAGTATTTATCCCTCAACCAACATCGCTAAAAAAAACTTAGCTGGTCGTAGATCTCATTGCTGTTTGTCAGTCCTTGCTGTGTGAAAATTGGCTGCCGTGCTTCCCTACATTACAACAGAAACTACAATCACCCATATGAAATTACTGAAAGCATACTCAGCAGTACTGTATTTTATCATTGTCCAATGAGTGACTTAAGACAGGTGCTGATGGATTGTACATTTAAATATATCTATGCAGGCAGTTGCATCACTCAAGTATAAATAATAGAATTTAAAAGCACAGAAAAAAAACCATTTAGCCCATCATGCCTATGCCAGCTTTCTAAAAGAGCTATCTGCTTAGTTGCATTCGCTTTATTTTTTTATTTTTCAAATTTTAGCCAGTCCCCTCTTAAAAACTATTACAGATTCTGCATCGACCACAATTTCTAGTAGGGCATTCCATGTACTAACAACCCTCTGTGTAAAAATAATTCTTCATACTTTTGATGACTTTAAATTTATGTCCTCTAGGTACCAATTTACTGACCAATGGAAATAGTTTTTCACTTATTACCTTAACAAAACTCTTCATCATATTGAACAGTATTATCAGATCACCTCTTAATCTTCTCTATTCTAATGGAAAGAATCCCAGTTCCTCTAGGTTCCTCACAGCTAAAACCTCACAGCTAAAACCTCCCATTTCGGGTATCATAAATCTCTCTTGCACCTTTTCCATGGTCTTGACATCCTTCCTAAATACAATGCCCAAAACTGGGCAGAGTATTCTCACTGCAGCCTAACCAATGATTTATATAAGTTTAGCATTACCTCTTTGCTTTTGTACTCAGTCCCCCTGTTTATACCTAGGATCACATATGTTTTTTTTCACAGCTTTATCAACTTGTACCATTTTTACAGATTTGTGTCTCTGAATCCAAAGTCTCCCTGATTCTCTACTTCTTTTAAAGTTTTACCATTTCCTTTTTCTCTTTCCCAAAATGCATCAAGTCCCATTTCTCCACATTAATTTGCTCAATTTACTAAGTCCATCAATGTCCTCCTGCAGTTAACCACACTCCCTATTTTTGTGGCATCTGCAAATTTTGATATTGTGTCCACTATACTCAAGTCCAGATCATTGACGTATATATATTGAGAAAAGTTACTGAGCAGCTTAAGGAAAGTTTTGTCCTCATTGTGCATAGAGAAATGTATAAGTGATAAACAATAACTTTTACTTTTTGCCATCCAAAAAGTTGTCATTTTCTTTTTCATATTAAGAGCTCTCGGAGGTAATGGAAACAGATCCTGCTGTGCTATATTTGGCAGAATCATAGTTTGATACTAAAATCTTCCAACAACCAACACACGTCAGACACTGACTTACCAGGCCAGCCCATAGTTTGTTTTTATGAAAAGTAATCTCTGATTATTCTAAATAATAAACAAATGTGTCTACTTTGCCATTTTGATTAATGTAGCTTCTTGTTTATTCGAAGTTACATTGCTTTAGCAGATTTTTATATTTCTTCCTTCTGCTTTCCAAGTAATCCAAAATATAAGATTTGATTCACATGAGAAACAACCATAGATGTAGGAAGAGATGTTTTGTTTTTGCTGAAAATTATGCTGGGCCATATCGTATGTCATATGTGATAAAAAGAACCTAAATGTATGTATAAGTGAATCATTATTAACCACAGTTTGCCACGAGAGGTTGATGATTAACAAGTTTGTTTTAAGGTGATTCAAATATAATGTAATCTCTACTGCATGAAATTGAAAGGGAATTAGTAGGCTAATAATTTGCTAATCTTCTTAACGTGCTATGTAAGTAACTTTAACCACGCATTTTTGATATTTATTTATGTGCATTTGGTATTTTAGCTGTTTTCTCAACACGCATGTCCACCAGTTTTGTGCGGCATGTAAATATGGTGAAAAATATATTATAATATGTGTCACAATAAAAGAGTGGAGATTCCAAATCACAAACTACTGCATTCAAAATAATGAATATGTTGAGGGAACATATTTTGCTGCTTATTTTAAATGTGTGATTACATGATTTTACGGCCAGGATTAATTTTCTTCCAAAACAATATATCTGCTGTAACAGGTATAATTTGTTTGTCACATGAATCAAGTCTTAAAATAAAAGTTGCTCTGAGACTTTCAGCTTATGGCAATTAAACATTTCTTAAAGTAGACATAGCTGCTGGTAAGAGGAAAAAGGTGACTTCATCGATTCCGATTTAAAGGTGTTCATGACTAAGGTATTTTTAAATAATGAGCCTTCTTTAGACATAGATATGTCAATGTTCGTTCTGACTTCATAAGTTAGAAAAACACTCTCCTGATGCCTCATTGGATAAATACCATAGAAACCAGACAGGTCCCAGGGTTGATTCCTGCTCTGTGCTGCTAGGATACTAAATTGGCCTCAGTAACCCATAATGCAGTGATCTCTGCTGGTAAGTGCTAATGTCTGGGCACTGAACAAGGATAGAATGAGTCTCTGCTGTGATGCCTCCAAGGTTCAAATAATTTGTTGACTGTCACTGTCCAGGCTTATGTCAAGAATGGCCATGAGCAAGTGCCTGCGTACTCATACATAAGCCAGTACCTTCAGGAGCGACAATGAAGGCAGAAGAAAGGTGAAGATTTGTCTGGGGAGAGGGAATTTGAGAATCACTACAAATAAATTGAAATACACCTTTTGTAGGTCTGAGCAAAGAAATTAGATTTGAAAATAGTTAAATAATCTCCAGTGAAAGCAATTTTACCAGCTCAAATAGACATCTACATTATTGTCTGTCAATCTGCAGATCTGACATTTCAAATAAGCTCTACAAGTCACCATGCAACTTCTGACTTAATTGGTTTCTGAGCGAAGGTATTTGCTGCTTTCCCATTTGCACAGCATCTGCAATCCTCGATTTTGAAACTGGGTGAGGGAAAACAGCTTCCATTTTCATTTGTATAAAATTGAACCTGTTTTTATATTGATCTTATGCTGCTTAATCCCAGTTTATGGGTAAACCAAATTATAAATTACCTGATTTATTAACACTGGCAGCCAGGAATACCCATTTTTTACTGGGTCTTTCTGACTGCGGCCAGCCTACTTGGATCCAGTAAATACGCTGTTCTGGGTGCAGCACGATTCCCCCTTTAGGATGCCAAGTTGTGATGTTAGCACACTGAAGCACAGAGCTGGTTGGATGCACTGTGTTGATTGGCCTGCTCACTGATTTGTGTTGATGTCATGGCGACAGTACTTCATGTATACACGCTGGCCAAACGTTGACTACCATACACTAAATGCTGGAAGGAACAGGCTCGAGGGGTTGAATGGCCTATTCCTGTTCCTATGACCTGTCCAGCACTACAAAAGCAGCTAAAGACAGAAATTTCCCTTTGTGTCATAATATATCTGTTATTTTTAAGTTGTATCAGTTCAATGAGATACCCTATATGTTCTGCAGGATACAGCAGACAACAAACAATTTATGAAGCGTCTTAGGTCTTTCCTGTAATCTACTACTGTCAGTTCTAAACAAGTGAATCTCATTTTCAACATTCCAGATCTGCACACCCTGACTATCCATGTAGTGGTTTGCGTCTTGCGTTCAGTTGGGGATTTAATAGCAGAGCTTAATGCCACATTATTAAGCCATAGCTTACATCATACAAAAAGCAGTCAATTGTTTTATGATAAAAAACAGACATCTGTAGGGTTAGTCACTTATCCAGTTGGATAACCTTTTGCTTTCCACAAACATATGAGTAAATCCAGAATGGACACACTTAAGAGCTGGAGGAGCTGCAGTAGAAATTGGCACACACATTTGTGGTGATTAGATACACACGCACATTCTCAGCAGATGCATGAAATTATTTTAGGGAAAATCTAATGAGTGTCAGCCTTGGCTCAGTGGAAGCACTCTCACCTCTGAGTTAGAAGGTTGTGAATTCATATCCCACTCCAGGGATTTGAGCACATAATCCAGGTTGACACCTCAGTGCTGCACTGTTGGAAGTGCCGTCTTACAGATGAGACATTAAACTGAGGCCCCGTCTGCCCTCTCAGTTGGACGTAAAAGATCCCATGACACTATTCGTTGAAGAGATGGGAGTTTTCTTCAGTGTCCTGGCCAATATTTATCCCTCAATCAACATCACTACAAAAGAACAGATTATCTGGCCATTATCACATTGCTGTTTGTGGGACCTTGCTGTGCGCAAATTGGCTGCCGTGTTTCCGATAATTACAACATGATTACAAAGTACTTCATTGATTGTAAGGCACTTTAGGTCATGAAAGGCGCTATATAAATACAAGTCTTTATTTCTTTTAATACCATTCAAGATATTGGGCAATATAGCTAAATGATATATTTTTGTTTGTCTACTGGTGCAGTGATGTTGGGAATCTGACATAGGAAGTCATCTTGAGCAAAGCAGACCTGGCTTTGGACATTGCTGACGAATTGATCCTGTGTTAAGGTGGCACAGTAGTCACCTTTAATATCACTGGCATAAAGTTTTTCATATAAAGTTCATCAAGCCAAATTTTCTTCATACAAATCATAAACTCATTACTTATTGAATCCCTGTAATTCTGTCTAATTGATTATTTTGTTTTGTTTCTCACAAACCTTCTAATCTCCTTTATTTGTCACATTCTCATCAGTCTGAGTTGGGTTTATACCCGTGTTAAAGAGCTCAAAGGACAATGTGCTAATTCATTGCATCACCACAAATAGCATTATGAGAATTTTTTTTGAAGACTTGTTGGTGCAAACTTTTTCTTCTATATCTTTCACCAGGCTATCACATCAGCAGGACCTAGCAATAATTAATCCTTTTCACACAAGCATGAGGAGATCCGTAGCTTTAGACAGCTACCCTACGTTAAGCTGGCCAGTTACAAAATAAATGTAGAGCTAACATAAAAATAGATCATCATGGATGTGCATGTCAAGCACAGGCATATGCAACAACATCTTTATGAGAAGTCGAGAGATGGATACTCATTTCAGAGCTCCCATTCTTTATATCCCTGTGAACTCACATAACGCCATCCTGAGACATCAACTGTTTAAATTGGTGTGGGCTCAATACTACTTTCAAACTGATATAAACTTGTGAAGATAAACAGGATGTTAATCAGTAGGTGCAGGATTTTATCTGAACATCAGCCCCCACTGAATTTTAACTTCAAATTTTAGTGCTGAAAGACTATCAAATAATCCAGTTTTCTGCTGTTTTTTTAAATTATTGAAGCAATATAAAATTACCTGCACAGCAAAGTAAGTAAAAGCATAAAGATTATTTTCATGACTGTTCATTTAAAGCATTGTTGGAATTTCTCCAGAACAGAAAATAGTACTGAGAGAGAACCTCCTGCAAATTCCTATGATGATGAGGCTGTGATCAATGAAAATTCCGGAGTCCAGACGCTCCAGATGAAGAGACGAGCATTTGAAAAAAAGATGACAAATGAGAGCAGTACCCCAAGTCGTGTCCGTCGATACAGCCTAGGGCAGGTGTCAAGGGAAGAATGGAAAGAAATGCGATTTAACAGGTGAAAGTCTCATTATAAAATAACTGTAAAGTAACTTCCTGTAATCCAACATTAATGGTAATAGATATATTTTGAGTAATATTTACACTAAAACCTGAAATAAAAACAGAAAATGCTGCAAATAAACAGCAAGTCAGTCAGTATCTGTGAAGGGAAGTTGAAGGTCATGTTTTGGTATGTCCTTCATCAGCTGTTGTGTATTTTCAGCATTTTTTGTTTTTGTTTTTTATTTCAGATTTTTATCCCAGCATTTGTATTTTTTAAATTTGTAATGTTATAAAGGCTGCCTACCACAAAAATTACAAAATTCTAGAACTTTTCAGGATTGCAACTACGTTCTATCTGCCAATGAAGATTGGGGATTGATTCAGCATTTTTTTTGTCAGGAACAGTGTTATTTTCCAATTGCATATTTTTATCATCAGCTAAGTATGTCTCTGGATCACAGGGGAAATGACTGGAAAAATGTGCTTGCTCATTATCATTTCACAACACAAACATATTTTCATGTATGCATATGAAATGTATCTTTTGCCTGTTCTTTCCTGACCCCACCTGGCACAGTGCTTGAAGCTTACCCTTTTAAGGGCGTTAATGTGGTATCAGTACTTTGTACCATAGGCAGTTAGTAAGTTTCACCACAGCCACAGTAACACACGTTACTCTGTGATCAAGGAAAAAGTAGAATTCTAATATTACCATGCTGGCAACCATTTAGAATCTTCTTTTCAAAAAAAAGAAAGACTTGTTCTAAGGTGATATGGCAGTGTGATTGATGTAGCAACATACTGCACCCTAGACTAGTGGAACATGGATTTGTGCCTATGTTGCCCACCTGACAAGACGCAAGTCACGGTCAGTGGAAAGCTGGAAGAGGAGGCCAGGGACATCCACACAGCAATCCTTGAATATTGAGTAGAAAAACACCCGTGATTTTTTTACTCAATTATTATTAATGCTAATGAATAAAAACTTGCTTAGTTTACTTTGATGCACAATTTCTGTAACTTTTATATGATTGATTTAGATCCCTTTATATCAAAGGACGAATAGGGCCTGCCTGGAAGTGCTATAGCTGATGAATGCAACATGTTCTTTATACTCTGCATATTAACACACCATTGCAGTTTAATTGCTATTTTAATCACATGTTTAAAAAAACATACAAAAACTCCAAGCACGTTTGAAATTCATCTTGAATTAGTCAATTTGCAATGTTCAGAAGTAATGTTCACATTAAGGATACTAATCACTATGTTACCTTCCAGTAACTTAATGTTCAAAGCACTGTGGATTTCCCACGGTCCTATCAATTCTTAGCGTATAGGAATATGTTTTAAGAATAAAGAATCAGAAAAGATTCCATTGTATCAATGTTTTAGATTTATGTGATGCCAAACACATGATTTGTATGTTGGACAATTTCCCAGTTTCCCAACTTAACTCATTTATTCTATCCTGTGGTGACAGTTAGTGGTCATGCCTTGAAACCCTGGCCATTGTCTGCCATTCAAAATGCACAGAGCCTCGGCCAAGAGAAAGTATTAACGAGAAGTTCTTCCACATACACAAAGTACACTTTAGATGCCTCAATTGGATTTAGGATGCAGTACAGTAAAGTCTTTAGAAGGTTTTTGTATGTGTCTCTGGCATGTTGAGGTCAAACTGGTATGGAAGAAATCTACTTTTGAAATCAGATTGAACAAGTACCTATGGCTACAGAGGGTTCTTAGAGAGCCAGGGAAATGAAGAATAATCTTACCGAGCAGCACTTATTTTATGTCTTCAGGTAATGTTACTTTGCTGTCGTCAGTTTCTAAAATAGTCTGCCCTTCTCTCTCTATGCATCAGAATTTTTTTTTATGGGTCCTGAACCAGAGGTTCAACAGATTAAAAAAGATATGAAAATATATACAAATTGAAATGGAACTTTACTGAATTTAATTGCATACTTTTGAAATACTTCCATGATTTGGTGTTTTAGGACTATTCTGGATGGCTGGTAAAATCGATTCGGAATCATCTTATTCTTCTCATTAGAGCAGAAAAATGATGTACCTGCTTGGACACTATTGTTCTTTTGTAGCAAGATGAGAGATTCCCCTTGCTTTAGCAAAGTCCTTACACTGTTGCAGTGGTCTAAATAGAGTGATTGAATGTATCAGTGGGATTATTAACCCTCCTTACTATGAAGATCAGGCCAAACAACAACAATTTGCATAGTGCCTTTAATGTAAAAAAAAGAAAAAAATAGATGCTGAACCAAACAAGTAGATATTAGGAGGGGTGACCAAAAGCTTGGTCAAAAAAGTGAGTTTTAATGGTGATTTTAAAGGAGGACAGTCAGGCTACGAACAGATAGATAAAAGTAGAACCATGTGAGAGCAATCCTACCAAGCTGAACAATGGAGATGCTTTTATGGAGAATGTGTGATCAACTATGTCAAAAGATACAGAGAAGTTGAAGAGAAATAATGCATCACAGTCACGGTCACAGAGAGTGTTTGTGATTTTGGCCAGGGCTGTTTCGGTGCTGTGGGAGGGATGGAAACCTGATTAGAAGGATTCAAATAGGGAGTTGCGGAAAAGAGAGGCATAGATCTGGGAGGCAATAAGATATTTTTACTCACTTTTCAATTCTGCCAACATACTCCTTCATGCCTTGCAGCTGCTTAGATAAGATGAGATAAAAGGGCTCCAAATTCAGTCTCAATTATTTTCTGTCTAAAGGAGCTCCACTTGGAGAGGTAATCGAGGATTTTGCTCCACTTGGGGAGATGATCGAGGATTTTGCTCCACTTGGGGAGATGATCGAGGATTTTGCTCCACTTGGGGAGGTGGTCGAGGATTTTGCTCCACTTGGGGAGGTGATCGAGGATTTTGCTCCACTTGGGGAGATGATCGAGGATTTTGCTCCACTTGGGGAGATGATCGAGGATTTTGCTCCACTTGGGGAGATGATCGAGGATTTTGCTCCACTTGGGGAGGTGGTCGAGGATTTTGCTCCACTTGGGGAGGTGGTCGAGGATTTTGCTCCACTTGGGGATGTGGTCGAGGATTTTGCTCCACTTGGGGAGGTGATCGAGGATTTTGCTCCACTTGGGGAGATGATCGAGGATTTTGCTCCACTTGGGGAGGTGGTCGAGGATTTTGCTCCACTTGGGGAGGTGATCCAGGATTTTGCTCCACTTGGGGAGGTGGTCGAGGATTTTGCTCCACTTGGGGAGGTGGTCGAGGATTTTGCTCCACTTGGGGAGATGATCGAGGATTTTGCTCCACTTGGGGAGATGATCGAGGATTTTGCTCCACTTGTGGAGATGATCGAGGATTTTGCTCCACTTGGGGAGATGATCGAGGATTTTGCTCCACTTGGGGAGGTGGTCGAGGATTTTGCTCCACTTGGGGAGATGATCGAGGATTTTGCTCCACTTGGGGAGGTGATCGAGGATTTTGCTCCACTTGGGGAGGTGGTCGAGGATTTTGCTCCACTTGGGGAGATGATCGAGGATTTTGCTCCACTTGGGGAGGTGATCGAGGATTTTGCTCCACTTGGGGAGGTGATCGAGGATTTTGCTCCACTTGGGGAGGTGGTCGAGGATTTTGCTCCACTTGGGGAGGTGATCCAGGATTTTGCTCCACTTGGGGAGGTGGTTGAGGATTTTGCTCCACTTGGGGAGGTGATCGAGGATTTTGCTCCACTTGGGGAGATGATCGAGGATTTTGCTCCACTTGGGGAGGTGATCGAGGATTTTGCTCCACTTGGGGAGATGATCGAGGATTTTGCTCCACTTGGGGAGGTGATCGAGGATTTTGCTCCACTTGGGGAGGTGGTCGAGGATTTTGCTCCACTTGGGGAGATGATCGAGGATTTTGCTCCACTTGGGGAGATGATCGAGGATTTTGCTCCACTTGGGGAGGTGATCGAGGATTTTGCTCCACTTGGGGAGGTGATCGAGGATTTTGCTCCACTTGGGGAGGTGATCGAGGATTTTGCTCCACTTGGGGAGATGATCGAGGATTTTGCTCCACTTGGGGAGGTGGTTGAGGATTTTGCTCCACTTGGGGAGATGATCGAGGATTTTGCTCCAGTTGGGGAGATGATCGAGGATTTTGCTCCACTTGGGGAGATGATCGAGGATTTTGCTCCACTTGGGGAGATGATCGAGGATTTTGCTCCACTTGGGGAGGTGGTCGAGGATTTTGCTCCACTTGGGGAGGTGATCCAGGATTTTGCTCCACTTGGGGAGGTGATCGAGGATTTTGCTCCACTTGGGGAGATGATCGAGGATTTTGCTCCACTTGGGGAGATGATCGAGGATTTTGCTCCACTTGGGGAGATGATCGATGATTTTGCTCCACTTGGGGAGATGGTTGAGGATTTTGCTCCATTTGGGGAGATGATCGAGGATTTTGCTCCACTTGGGGAGATGATCGAGGATTTTGCTCCACTTGGGGAGGTGGTCGAGGATTTTGCTCCACTTGGGGAGGTGATCCAGGATTTTGCTCCACTTGGGGAGGTGGTCGAGGATTTTGCTCCACTTGGGGAGGTGATCGAGGATTTTGCTCCACTTGGGGAGGTGATCCAGGATTTTGCTCCACTTGGGGAGGTGGTCGAGGATTTTGCTCCACTTGGGGAGGTGATCGAGGATTTTGCTCCACTTGGGGAGGTGGTCGAGGATTTTGCTCCACTTGGGGAGGTGATCCAGGATTTTGCTCCACTTGGGGAGGTGGTTGAGGATTTTGCTCCACTTGGGGAGATGATCGAGGATTTTGCTCCACTTGGGGAGGTGATCGAGGATTTTGCTCCACTTGGGGAGATGATCGAGGATTTTGCTCCACTTGGGGAGGTGGTTGAGGATTTTGCTCCACTTGGGGAGATGATCGAGGATTTTGCTCCACTTGGGGAGGTGATCCAGGATTTTGCTCCACTTGGGGAGGTGATCGAGGATTTTGCTCCACTTGGGGAGATGATCGAGGATTTTGCTCCACTTGGGGAGATGATCGAGGATTTTGCTCCACTTGGGGAGATGATCGATGATTTTGCTCCACTTGGGGAGATGGTTGAGGATTTTGCTCCACTTGGGGAGATGATCGAGGATTTTGCTCCACTTGGGGAGATGATCGAGGATTTTGCTCCACTTGGGGAGATGATCGATGATTTTGCTCCACTTGGGGAGATGATCGAGGATTTTGCTCCACTTGGGGAGGTGATCCAGGATTTTGCTCCACTTGGGGAGGTGGTCGAGGATTTTGCTCCACTTGGGGAGGTGATCGAGGATTTTGCTCCACTTGGGGAGATGGTCGAGGATTTTGCTCCACTTGGGGAGGTGGTCAAGGATTTTGCTCCACTTGGGGAGGTGATCGAGGATTTTGCTCCACTTGGGGAGGTGATCGAGGATTTTGCTCCACTTGGGGAGGTGGTCGAGGATTTTGCTCCACTTGGGGAGGTGATCGAGGATTTTGCTCCACTTGGGGAGATGATCGAGGATTTTGCTCCACTTGGGGAGATGATCGAGGATTTTGCTCCACTTGGGGAGATGATCGAGGATTTTGCTCCACTTGGGGAGATGGTCGAGGATTTTGCTCCACTTGGGGAGATGGTCGAGGATTTTGCTCCACTTGGGGGTGTAGGCGAGGATTTCTGTCACCCATAGAAATGTATCTCAACAAAAAAATCAGTGCCCCCAGGAGATGAATGGAAGGAAGAAATGGCAGGAAAAGGAGGAATAATCAATAAAGTTTATATATATCAATGTAGTTTCCTGCTCAAGTCACGACCTTTGTATTTGCCTTGGTTGCCTGTTGGCTGCCCTGTACAATCTTTAACCTGATTTTCTCAGCAAGGACTCTCAGTGGAAGCATACATTGCTGATATTTACCTCCCACTTACAGCAGCGCTCCACTCATCTTCTGGTCTGAATAAAGTTCACCTTCGAAAAACCTGCTGACAGAAATCTGCTGACAGAAACAGCTGATCTTCCATGGAATAAAGTCTCTTTTGCGTGTGTGCTCTCTCCCTTTCATCCTAACTTCAATTTGTCTGTCTTGGTGACTATATTTTGGAGAAATCTGTTATTGCTCGTGGTGATTGGTTGTTTTGGTGTAACGAGATAACCATTTGCAAATAAGAAAATAATCATTCAAAAAATAAAAAACACCAGCCACAAAAAAAATTACAAAAATATATTCAAAGACACAAAAATCTTGTTACATAGATATATGTGCCACCATTGTCATTATCATTTGTATTGTACTTTCGTTCATTTTCTACTCATTTAGATTCTTTTGTTTGTGCCAGAATATCACTGACACAATCCCCATCAAACCAAGAGAGAATATTGTAACTTACCAGAACTTGAGTTCCAGGATGGGGGGTGGGCGGCGGGGGGGGCTAAATCAAGCCAGGAATATATCACAATACAATCCAACAAGATCAATGGATGGTTTGTTCCTTGCTGCATCTTGTACAATAAGTCAACATTGCTAAGTTGACTTGTTAGAGGGCAGCAATTACAGACTGATGGTGAAGGAGGACAACCATAGGAGTTTCAAAATACAAAGATCATGGAGCCACCAGACACATACAAAATACCTTCAACCATTGTTACTTCACCTGAATGTGTTTGGGTATCGTTGTGATATCCCTGCATGTGGTGCAGTGTAACAATTAAGAGTGATGAGTATGTATGTATGCACGGTCATACTTTGCTGTATATCCTATTGGGCTCAAGTATTAGCCGTGGGAATCATCACTTGAAAAATTGAGACTGTCCAGAAAAAGAGTCATTTAAAATTAAAAGAAGACAACTGCAAAGAAAGATATCGCTCTGAAGAAAGA
This sequence comes from Heptranchias perlo, assembly GCF_035084215.1. Lineage (NCBI taxonomy): Eukaryota > Metazoa > Chordata > Chondrichthyes > Hexanchiformes > Hexanchidae > Heptranchias > Heptranchias perlo. The sequence goes on along the minus strand of NC_090337.1, from coordinate 38,754,385 downwards.
AATATGCTGCGGATTTACTGCATTTAAGATCTTTTCGATTTCTTATGCTGAGAAAAAGGTATGGCAATTTTAAATATTTATTTAATATATTTATTTTTAATTAGTATGTTGAGACATAAGGATTCAAAATGTTTTATAACAATTGTTTTTACAGTTTATGCAAATAACATAATTTTTATGATATTCATAATTTGCCAGAAAATTTGCAAATCTCATTTCCTTTCAAGTTTAAATGCTTACTACTCCTGGAGACATACAGCAATGAGCACTCTTCCCCCTACCTCTATGGCTGGAATGTTATTTTAGGAGCACTAAAACCAACAGGATCCCCATTGAAGTGAGTGTAGGAATGTGGCTGGAGTATAGAGTGTCAGAGCCCCCGATATTGATGGGGAGGTGGGGGGGGGTCATAGCAGCTGCGAAACCTGGATATGCAGGTAACCCGGAGGTCCTGCCAAATTTGATGGGGGGATACCCGGAGTAGATCGCAGGCCAGGGGGTAAGATCGGGAGGGGGGCAGGGGAGAAGATCACGGGCCGGGGAGAAGATCGGAGGGGGGCATGGGAGAAGATCGCTGGCTGGAGAGAAGATTGGGGGGGGGTGCGGGGAGGAGACCGCGGGCTGGGGAGGACATCAGAGGAGGGGTGGGGCATGGGAGAAGATTGGGGGGGGCGCGGCCAGGGAGAAGATCGTGGGCTGGGGAGAAGTTTGGGGGGGAGTTAAAATTATAACCCAGTGAGTCTGGGAGCTGTTCAATAAGCTGCTAATGCCCTGATGTTACTATGCTTCTCCTTTATTCCTTTTACAAACTCTTTCCTAACATTCCCCATACCAGCAATTAATTATCCCCTTAACTGGATATACTTGTTCTGCCTTTCCTCCATTACTAATTTTACAAGTGTCAGCTTGGCTCAGTAGTAGCACTCTCACCTCTGAGTCAAAAGGTCGTAGGTTCAAAGCCCACTCCAGGGAGTTGAGCACATAATCTAGACTGGCATTTCAGTGCAATACTAAGAGAGTTCTACATTGTTGGAGGTTCGGTCTTTCAGATGAGACGTTAAACTCAGACCCCATCTGCCTGTTCAGGGCGATAGGAACATTAGAAATAGGAGCAGGAGTAGGCCGTATGGCCCCTCGAGCCTGCTCCACTATTCAATCAGATCGTGGATGATCTTCAACCTCAACTCCACTTTCCTGCCTGATCCCCATATCCCTTGATTCCCCTAGAGTCCAAAAAGCTATCGATCTCAGTCTTGAATATACTGAAGGACTCAGTATCCACAGCCCTCTGGGGCAGAGAATTCTAAAGAATCACAACCCTCTAAGTGAAGAAATTCCTCCTCATCTTAGTCTTAAATGGCCAACCCCTTATCCTGCAACTATGCCCTCTAGTTTTAGACTCTCCAACCAGGGGAAACAACCTTTCAGCATCTACCCTCTTAGAATCTTACATGTTTCAATGAGATCGCCTCTCATTCTTCTAAACTCCATTCTATTCAACCTCCCCTCATAGGACAACCCTCTCATCCCAGGAATTAATCTAGTGAACCTCCATTACACTGCCTCTAAGGCAAGTATATCCTTCCTTGATAAGGAGGCCAAAAGGAGACAGGGATGTAATCACCCCTGTGCTCCCTGACCTACATTGGCTCGCGGTCCAGCAACACTTTGATTTTAAAATTCTCATCCTTGTTTTCAAATCCCTCCATGGCCTCGCCCCTCGCTATCTCTGTAACCTCTCCAGCCCTACAACCCTCTGAAATCTCCGTGCCCTTCCAATTCTGGCCTCTTGGGCATTCCCAATTTTAATCGCTCCACCATTGGCAGCTGTGCCTTCAGCTGACTGGGCCCTAAGCTCTGGAATCCCCTCTCTAAATCTCTCTGCCTCACTACCTCTCCTCCTTTAAGATGCTCCTTAAAACCTACCTCTTTGACCAAACTTTTGGTCATCTGTCCTAATATCTCCTTATGTGGCTCAGTGTCAAATTTTGTTTGATGACGCTCCTGTGAAACACCTTGGGATGTTTTACTACGTTAAAGGCGCTATATAAATGCAAGTTGTTTTTGTTGTTGTTGTAATAGATCCCATGGCACTATTCAAAGAAGAGCAGGGGAGTTAATTTATCGTTCAATCAACATCACCCAAAACAGATTAACTGGTCATTTTTCTCATTGCTGTTTGTGGGACCTTGCTGTATGTAAATTGGCTGGCATGTTTTCTTACAGTGACTACACTTCAGAAATAACTAATTGAAACACTTTGGGACATCCTATTTAAGAACATAAGAGTTAGGAGCAGGAGTAGGCAATACGGCCCCTCGAGCCTGCTCCGCCATTCAGTAAGGTCATGGCTGATTTTCGACCTCAAATCCACTTTCCCGCCCGATCCCCATATCCCTTGATTCCCTTAGAGTCCAAAAATCTATCGATCACAGCCTTGAATATTCTCAACGACTGAGCATCCACAGCCCTCTGGAGTAGAGAATGCCAAATATTCACGACCCTCTGAGTGAAGAAATTCCTCCTCATCTCAGTCCTAAATGTCCGACCCCTTATCCTGAGACTATGTCCCCTAGTTCTAGACTCTCCAACCAGTGGAAACATCCTCTCAGCATCTACCCTGTTAAGCCCTCTTAGAATCTTATATGTTTCAATGAGATCACATCTCATTCTTCTAAACTCCAGAGTGTATGGGCCCATTCTACTCAACCTCTCCTCATAGGACAACCCCCTCATCCCAGGAATCAATCTAGTGAACCTTTGTTGCACCACCTCTAGGACAAGTATATCCTTCTTTAGATAAAGAGACCAAAACTGTACACAGTACTCCAGGTGTGGTCTCGCCAAAGCCCTGTACAATTGCAGCAAGACTTCCTTAGTCTTGTACTTTAAATGCAAGTTTTTTTCTCTTCTTTATTTACCTTTCGAGCAGCCCTCAAGTGCCTGTTACATATTTACCTGATACATATATAATACGTTGTTGTTCTTCCACAGATGCAGATAATCTCTCAGAAAGACGGTCACCAGTGCAATTTGTGGCAACACCAGGATGATGACCATAGTATTGGTGTAAAGTTTTCATTAACTGAGGAATCCCAGAGAGGAAGATTGAGTGAATTGTTAGCATTGTTTTGATGTAAACACCTGGATAAAAAGCAGCACGTACGTTCCTGTGGACTACAAATAAAAGAATATTAAGCCCAATGGACCAGGACCGATCTGTGTGCAGTAATGTTATCTCAAGTTTTCTGTTTTAAGATGTTTGTCAGCAATGGTATTTTAATGTAAATATCACCTCTCCACACTTTCTGCATTGAATTGAACCTAGCTGTGATGCATCAGCACACAACGATTGCACAAACAGCAATTAAACAAACCTGATTAAAATAAGTCAATCTACCATTTTTGCGCATTTTTGTGTACACTTAACACATCAACTCAGCATATTTAAAGTATGACTTAATACTTCCTATATATTAAGCAAAATAGGAATTTATTGTAATGTTTACCATCATAGGGAGCCACTAACACTCACTAAGTAGCATGTTAGATAGCCGAAGCAATATGTGATAATTTGAAGTTACTAGCTATGATTATGTTATAGTAAAATTTGTCTTCTATGGCTTTTTGAAACAAATTTAATTGGGTCAAGGCAAGTCACCTTCTATGTGTATACATTAAGGAAGTCAGCACTCTGAGGATAAAAAAGCACGCCATGATCCATAAACTAAAGATGCAGGATGGATGATTATCTTGCAGCATGTGGTTTTCATTTGTTAAATATGGTAACTAGTTTCCAGCATTGAAGAAAATGGACTGGATGCAGAAACTATTAAACATTTAATTTAGTAAACTCCCATCATCTATGGGAATCAGGACTTCTCTCAACTCACATCCCCACCTGACACTTTGAGCCAGCACGAGATGGTGAACATTCTAAGTGCACTGAAAATGTTTTTGGTGCTATACAGATTGCTTTGCACCAGCTTTAACGTGACATTACTTTCTTACATCACAATATGCAAGTTGACTAAACATAATTAGCTATACGGCAGTCACCCTCCTGCACACAACTCAATAATGTTGCTAGTTAGAGCTCCTCGGAGTCCTTTGACTATCCACATGCTGGAATTGTGGTGTCAGCCCTGAATTTCACTATGATTGAAGTGTCATTTCTCATAGAGGTTGAATCTGTGAAGGAATCAGAATCACAAAGATTATTAGTTGTATCAATTTGAATCAGCAACAATAATTACTGCCTTTTAACTACATTATTTACTTGTTATTGACTAAAGTTAAAATCTTTTCAATTCTCAGTGTTTTGAGAAGTAGTCTGATGGAGGTTCCTGAGACTGAGGTAATACCCTCCCTGCTTTGGTTCCCCACTGTTATGCCCCTTCAGTTTGGATCTTTAATGCCATAAAATTCAGAAAGTGTTCTGAACCATGTACCTCCACAGTCACTAGTCAAGCGTAATTCTTCCAAAGATGCTGTATGTTTGAATATGAATGAATCATCTGTAATATAAATATTAATGTGGAATTTACTAAAATGTGACTTTGAACTATAGATTTGAGAAGGGGTTTTCTGTCCTGCAGATAAAAGTGGAAAATGAACATTATACATTTGTTGTATGATATTGGGAATCATATTGTGGCACATGGTTGGTATTTTTATATAATAAATGGCAATATGATGTTAACTAAGTTACCAGAATATGATGAGTCACAAAATATGGTTGTCTGTTTTACACATGACATTAAAAGTTGTGGCCACTTTTCATTTAGTGATAACTTTTTGGCTGGCACATCTCACATTTGCCGCCTTCTCAGCCCTTTATAGTGCATTAACTTTCTAAGATCACTAGGTCCTTTTCCTGCTTCTCAGCCTCCCTGATAAGTTTGAAACTTTTTTTTGGAGTAATTTTAGTTGTGTCTATTTTAGTTGTGGGTAACAGAGAATATATATACCTCAAGACTTTTTATAAAAGTGTACTTTTTCCTTGAAGACATGGTTTTTGATTAAGTTTGGAATTGTACATCAGTGTGCAATAAGCTACACTAGATATCCGCGATCAAGTGGTTGATCTCCAGCTGTTAAATAATTCTGTCAAAGTATCCAGTAGAAGATTTAAGTTACCCAATGAAGATATTTGAAACTGCATTGTTTGCATTTTAAAAGTGCTAAAAGAGCTTTTACAGTAAATCACAGGACAATTCAGTCCATTAGCTTTATAAACTTTATTTAAAGCACGTACCTGAAACTAGAGGTCATATATCTTTTGACATGAACAAACTTGTGTTTGTCCCTTCCATTCAGGTTATTTGACCAGCTTCACAGATCTTTGTCTCTCTGTGCATTTCAGAGCATGTATTTAATCGCTGTGCAACATCAACCCAAATTGTGCAGCTAATAAATAATACTTGAATTTATATAACATCTTATCACATCATCAGAATGGTTCAAAGCAGTTGATACAACAAATTACTTTTGAAATCCAGTGATGGTTGATATGTTTGCGATAATTAGTCAACAACTCCATTATCATTGTATCATGCGACTACCAGGATGGTAGAAGGCGAACTAGATGGACATTGATCTTTTTTCATCTAGCAATTCCTATGTTGCTATGTAGACAATTGTGAAAGCCATTTTGTGCTAAGCAAAATCCCACAAACAGAAATGAAACGAATAACCAATAAATCTAGTTTTGGTGCAATTAGTTGAGGGAAGAATGTTGGTAAGGACATTAGAAGAACTCCCTGCTTCTTTTTGAAAAGTGCCATGGGGTTATTCATCTCTATCTGGCCACCAGAATGGGAATGGAAATGTTTATAATGAGTAGAAGTCATGTGTGAATATAATACAAGTAAGCAATCTAGCACTAGTGTTCAGCTAAAAATTGGGAACATTGCTCCAGAACATGGTCATAATCCGATATCAACTTGGTAACACTGAAAGAGGAACGGGGTAGAGTTTAATTCAGGTGGAGAAAACACAACAATGATGTGATCCTTCTCCATTCCCTATTTATTTTTTCTTAATGTAAATTGCTAAATTGCAAATTCTCTAGAACCAAACAACAGAAAATATCCATTCAGTCATGGAAATCCTGATGTTAGGTCAGAGTCCAATATCCAAGTCCCAGTCTAATTTCCAGCCCTTCCAGCACATTCCTGCTGAAGTTACGGCAGGAGTGCACCAAAAGGGCCACAGATTTCCATGATTATGTTGTCATTACTGTTAGTTTATTGAGAAATCTGTATTTGATTAACCAGAAACTCTGTGTCTTTTATATTGTGAAATCGTATTGTAAAGTTTTCATGTTAATGCTTTTTTAAATCTCTTTGAAATGGCAGGTCAAAAAGTCTCGCTCTTCATGCAATGCAGACAAAGTCAATAAGCTCTGAAAACGATGAGGGAGAAAATGGTGACATTATAACAGACATCACGTTTTCAAACAGATCACTCAGTGAAGGGAGTGTTAAACAACCTTTGGGTCAAGAACTTGATGAGCATAAACATCAGCTGCTTTCTCTTTCTCACTTTGATATTACTCCAAAAGAATCAAGAAATTCCTGTGATATCATCAATGATAACTGTCAGGAAAGTAGTACAGAAAGTTTGACATGTACCATGGAAACACAGGATCAGCTCTATCTGCATTTGAAAGGAAGTATCGATGAAGTGAAGGCATCTTTTTCTGAAATGGTGAAGAGAATTCCCATCCCAGATCAGTGTATTATTGAAGGTAAGGCAATGAAATAATAAACTCTTTTAATCATACTTAAGTGAGTATGACTCATTTGGTCGTACTCTTGTATCTGGATTAGACAGCAGTCAGTTCAAGCATGGAATGAGGCCGTTCGGCCCATCAAGTCCACGCCGGCTCTTTGCAAGAGCAATCCAGCTGGTCCCACTCCCCCCACCCTATCCCCGTAGCCCTGCAATTTTTATCCTTTCAAGTACTTATCCAGTTCCCTTTTGAAGGCCATGATTGAATCTGCCTCCACCACCTCCTTGGGCAGTGCATTCCAGATCCTAATCACTCACTGTGCAAAAAAGTTTTTCCTCAAGTCACCTTTGGTTCTTTTGCCAGTCACCTTAAATCTATGTGCTTTGGTTCTCGACCCTTCCACCAATGGGAACAGTTTCTCTCTATCTACTCTGTCTAGACCCTTCATGATTTTGAATACCTCTATCAAATCTCCTCACAACCGTCTCTGTTCCAAAGAGAACAACCCCAGCTTCTCCAGTCTATCCACTATCCACGTAACTAAAGTCCCTCATCTCTGGAACCATTTCAGTAAATCTCTTCTGTACCCTTTCTAAGGCCTTCACATCTTTCCTGAATTGCGGTGCCTTTAGGAGTGTGCCCATACTGCCAGTATCTAATCATATGATGGTGTAACCCAAAGGCATAACAATAGGGACCCCCTTGTGATCTGAACTGGAGATTGTGGCCGAGAAATTGGATCGTGCCCAAAGTGGGGCACAATCCGGGTGTAGTGTATACTGCACATGCCAAAAGAGGCCAGTGGCAAGACGATGGCAAATTGTTCCGCCAACCTTGTTTGTATGTTACCAGCCAGCTGCAGGTGCCAGTCACTGCCCTAGAGGCAGCTGCCGGTCGCGAGGCAAGGTGGTGATAGCGAGGGCCTAGGGTAAGTCTTGGACGGGGGGGGAAGACAATCGAGAGGAGCCAGCATGGCTGGCAGAGGTACATAATTTTAATGTGGAGCAAGGAGGAGCATTTGCTTTGTACAGTCTGTTCGATTTGCAAACTTTTTTTTGTTTTTGGTTCTGGTTTAAGTGACCAAGTGATTCATAGTGATCTTGTTCTCATTATTGCTGTAATCTGCTCCGTCCATCACTCATTAATGACCCAAAATTGTATATGATGCTCCAAATGTGAGTCTTGGCTCACTTTAGCCCTGAATCAGAAAGTTATAGGTTCAAACCTCACTCCAGGACTAGGCTGATAGTTCATTATAGTGCCTCGGTCCCATCTACCCTCTCAAATTTTTTTTTAATTCGTTCATGGGATGTGGGCATCGCTGGCAAGGCCAGCATTTATTGCCCATCCCTAAATACCCTTGAGAAGGTGGTGGTGAGCCGTCTTCTTGAACCGCTGCAGTCCGTTTGGTGAAGGTTCTCCCACTGTGCTGTTAGGAAGGGAGTTCCAGGATTTTAACCCAGCGACCATGAAGGAACGGCGATATATTTCCAAGTCGGGATGGTGTGTGACTTGGAGGGGAACATGCAGGTGGTGTTGTCCCCATGTGCCTGCTGCCCTTGTTCTTCTAGGTGGTAGAGGTCGCGGGTTTGGGAGGTGCTGTTGAAGAAGCCTTGGCGAGTTGCTGCAGTGCATCCTGTGGATGGTACACACTGCAGCCACTGTGCGCCGGTGGTGAAGGGAGTGAATGTTTAGGGTGGTGGATGGGGTGCCAATCAAGCGGGCTGCTTTGTCCTGGATGGTGTCGAGCTACTTGAGTGTTGTTGGAGCTGCACTCATCCAGGCAAGTGGAGAGTATTCCATCACACTCCTGACTTGTGCCTTGTAGATGGTGGAAAGGCTTTGGGGAGTCAGGAGGTGAGTCACTCACCACAGAATACCCAGCCTCAGACCTGCTCTTGTAGCCACATTATTTATGTGGCTGGTCCAGTTAAGTTTCTGGTCAATGATGACCCCCAGGATGTTGATGGTGGGGGGTTCAGCGATGGTAATGCCGTTGAATGTCAAGGGGAGGTGGTTAGGTAAATAGCCATAAAAATGCCATGGCACTATTTATGGCACAAGACCTGGGTGTCCTTGTACACCAGTCGCTGAAAGCGAGCATTCAGGTGCAGCAAGCAGTTAGGAAGGCGAATGGTATGTTGGCCTTCATTGCAAGAGGATTTGAGTACAGGAGCAGGGATGTCTTACTGCAGTTATATAGGGCCTTGGTGAGACCACATCTGGAGTATTGTGTGCAGTTTTGGTCTCCTTATCTGAGGAAGAATGTCCTTGCCATGGAGGGAGTGCAACAGAGGTTTACCAGATTGATTCCTGGGATGGCAGGACTGACGTATGAGGAGAGGTTGGGTCGACCAGGCCTATATTCACTAGAGTTTAGAAGAATGAGAGGTGATCTCATCGAAACATATAAAATTTTAACAGGACTAGACAGACTAGATGCAGGGAGGATGTTCCCAATGGCTGGGGAGTCCAGAACCAGGGGTCACAGTCTCAGGATACGGGGTATGCCATTTAGAACCGAGATGAGGAGAAATTTCTTCACTCAGAGGGTGGTGAACCTGTGGAATTCTCTGCCACAGAAGGCAGTGGAGGCCAAGTCATTAGATGTATTCAAGAAGGAAATAGATATATTTCTTAATGCTAAAGGGATCAAGAGATATGGGGAAAAAGTAGGAACAAGGGTACTGAGTTAGACGATCAGCCATGATTATTTTGAATGGCAGAGCAGGCCCAAAGGGCCGAATGGCCTACTCTTGCTCCTATTTTCTATGTTTAAAGAAGAACAGGTGATTTCCACCAATATCCTGGCCAACATTTATTCCACAAAAAACACCACCAAAACAGATGGACTGGACATGTGGTAGAGTGAGGTGCTGAGGTGCCTGTCTTTGATGGAGATTTGTGTGTCCAAGAAAGAAACCGATTCTGAGGAGTAGTCCACGGTGAGTTTGATGGTGGGATGGAACTTGTTGATGTTATCGTGTAGTATCTTCTCTTTTGATTGGTGTGATGCTGTCCCAGCCTAATATAAGATATGCGATTTGAGAACCTTTCACTCATTCACCCGACGAAGGGGATAATCTCCGAAAGCTTGTGATTTTAAAATAAAATTGTTGGACTATAACCTGGTGTTGTAAGATTCCTTACATATGCCTTCAAAATGACAGCGACTTCACTTTAAAATTAATTCAATAACAGTAAAGCACTTTGGGACTGTTTGAGGATGTGAGAGGCGCTATATAACTGTAAGTTCTTTCTTTGTAAGAGGACAAGCTAAGATGATTAATTCTTAAAATATTTCAAACAAGGTTACACCAGTTGGCAATTGTTTTCTATTAGTGGTGCTCTCTCGGTGGGGGAGCACTTATAGTTATATTTGTTATGTTGGGATTGGACTCATGCCCAATGTCATTCTTTTGGCCCAGAATCAAAACATCAAGGGGGCAATTTTAACCCCCAAGAGTGGGTGGTTTGGAGTTGGGTGGGAGGTGAAAACAGTAGTTTTGTGGGTCACGACCACAGCCCAGCTCCAATGCGTCCACTTCTGAGTTTAACGTGGGTGCGTATGGATCCGTGTGAGGAACGCACTGGCCAAGGTTGGGTCCCCAATTAGTGCCGGCAGGCGGGGCACTTAACATTGTTGAGAGACATTAATTTTTTTAATTGAATGTAACTAATCTTTAAAGTTAACGCCTCCAGGACGGCTTTCCCAGGGCTCGTGAATCTCGCCCAGTAAAAGGAGGCGAGAATGGCCAGATCATGAGGTAAGTGCCTTTATTGCACTGCTTGTGGGCCAGGAAGAGCAGGAATGTTTCCTCCAGACCCAACAAGCTCATCTGCTGCAATTGGACCCCCGCGATCAGCCGAGGCCCCCTCCCCCCAATCGGCCAAAAACCTACCCCTCAGATCGGCCGAGAACACCTCCCAGATCGGCTGAGATCCACCCCCAATCGGCTGAGACCCTCCCCGGATTGGTCAAGACCCCCCCAAATGGCTGACCACCTTCCCCCCCAATGGCCGAGACCCCCCCGATGGCTCCAGCCCTCTTCCGATCTCTCCAGCCCCCGATGTCTCCAGCCCTCCTCCGATCTCTCCAGCCCCCGATGTCTCCAGCCCTCTTCCGATCTCTCCAGCCCCCGATGTCTCCAGCCCTCCTCCGATCTCTCCAGCCCCCGATGTCTCCAGCCCTCTTCCGATCTCTCCAGCCCCCGATGTCTCCAGCCCTCCTCCGATCTCTCCAGCCCCCGATGTCTCCAGCCCTCTTCCGATCTCTCCAGCCCCCGATGTCTCCAGCCCTCTTCCGATCTCTCCAGCCCCCGATGTCTCCAGCCCTCCTCCGATCTCTCCAGCCCCCGATATCTCCAGCCCTCCTCCGATCTCTCCAGCCCCCAATGTCTCCAGCCCTCCTCCGATCTCTCCAGCCCCCGATGTCTCCAGCCCTCTTCCGATCTCTCCAGCCCCCGATGTCTCCAGCCCTCTTCCGATCTCTCCAGCCCCCGATGTCTCCAGCCCTCTTCCGATCTCTCCAGCCCCCGATGTCTCCAGCCCTCCTCCGATCTCTCCAGCCCCCGATGTCTCCAGCCCTCCTCCGATCTCTCCAGCCCCCGATGTCTCCAGCCCTCTTCCGATCTCTCCAGCCCCCGATGTCTCCAGCCCTCTTCCGATCTCTCCAGCCCCCGATGTCTCCAGCCCTCCTCCGATCTCTCCAGCCCCCGATGTCTCCAGCCCTCTTCCGATCTCTCCAGCCCCCGATGTCTCCAGCCCTCCTCCGATCTCTCCAGTCCCCCCCCCCCCCCGATGTCCGACCCCCCACCCCATGATGTCAGCTATATCTGGCATCCATTCCCCGGCTGCTTTCACGCCAGTCTGTCAGTCTGGCTGGCTGTTGCACAGGAAACCTGGAAGTAAAATTGTAATCATTTAATTAGGTTGCGATCGTACATTCAACCTGCCAACTTTACTTCAGGGTTTCGCGCCCGAAAATACTCCCCCCTGCTCTCTTCCCAGATCTAGGTAAAGATCGTGCCCTAACTGTTTATAATGGAATCCTCCTTATTGTAGCCAATTTAGTTAGCACTGTTAATATGTAGTAGATTAAGAACTAATAGTAGAATTGTGAGAGTTTAAACAGAGCAGGTTTGATTATTTCTTCTTGAAGGTCAAACTTGTTGCAAGAAATAGATTTAATTCACAAACCTGCAGCATGATTCATTTGCAAAATCATCCGTTGGGCTGCACATTGCAGTGATAGAATACAAGTTTTCACCCGTTATTCCACACAGATAAGTTCCTAATTTCATCAGGCATAGTCTAAACATTTCTCCACAGGATGGGACAGAAAAAAAGTTCACCTGTTTAGCCTTCTATATCTCCTAGCCAATTAATTATTAGTCCACTTTTTCAATCAGAAAATTATGTATGGTAGTCGGCAGGGGGCTTAAAGAGTGAAGAAAATAGTATTAAAGATTAAAAGCAAACAATTCTGGGCAATTTATTAAATTGCCAGTTGCCCTTCCCTCTCCCAATATTGACAAGTTTTTTGTTTTTCCCATACTCAGGAAGGATTGTGTTTAGTCACTGAGCAGAAATTTGTGATATAGGTCTTTTCATTTAGCTGTGAATGATGTATGCGTGGACTCATTTTATGGTTGATTAACTGTAAATGTCAAATAAACTGGTTGTGCTGCATGAACTATTCACCACATCAAAACAAGCACCATATGATATTTGACATCTGTTGTAATTAAGTTCTTTGTTGGTGGATCAGATCCTTGCCAAAAAAACAAATGTTTGCCTTGAAGTGATACAAAAATCTGGGTCCTTCATGGAGTACTTGATCTCAGCAGGAGCCATGAGGAGCGGCTCTGCCCAGAGGTGAAAAGGGGGATTTTCATGTCAATTACACCCCATAAATTGGCGTAATCAGTGTGTAACAAGCTTACACTGGATGTTTGCTCACTTTACACATTCCTGAGGGGTGTACACCTGGTGCAAAAAGCTCCCACCAGAAATAAGGAGGTACTTCATTTCAATGTATAATTGCAACTGAAGTAATAGCATTAGAATGCTTTTTTCCAGCCTTTAATCTGGAGGTAGTATGATCTTTATTGCCTCATAAATTGGGTGTCAATGGTTGCAAGGCAGTGATAAACTTATTTAAAGGGACAGCCTGTAACTGTACTGTCAGCTTTGCAAGTCTTATTTTTAACTGTTTCTGTTGGGCATTTTTTTTGTTGCTTTTTTTGAGCCAACTTGGTTTGTGGCATAAATTTTAATCCACCAATTTTACGCTACCAACCTGCCAACTTACAAATTGGGTCAGTGGGTTTTTCTATGGAAAATATATTTATGCTGTTTGAAAGAAGAACTGAGGTATGCCAAACACATCGGATTACACCAGATTACACCAGAAAAGGATTGCAACCAGCCATGTATATAAGCAAAGGCGTAAATAACTGGACTTGTCAAAGGAACACTGTATGCATAAGCTAAGATTAACCAAGAAGGCAGTAGGCCTGCAACCAAACTCGAGAGCAGGCATAGCGCTACCTGTGAAAGTCACTTCAGCCCTGAACGTCTATTCTTCAGACTCATTCCAGGCAGTCATAAGGAACATCAGTTAATCTATAGTGTACAGATGTATAAAGTAGGTGGCTGATGAATTGTTTGACAGAGCTAGGAATTTTATCCCTTTCCCCATCGCTAACTGACAGCAGAATGAGAAGGCACTACATTTTGTTTCAAATTGCAGGAATTAATGATCTTAATAAAAGGTAACATTTTTCATGTGTTATCACAGCAGTGACAAGTGAATAGCAAATGAAGTAAATAGAGTGGGAGGAGGCTCGTGTGGAGCATAAACATCAGCATAGACCGTTTGAGTTGAATGGCCTGTTTTTGTCCTGTAAATTCTATGTATGTAATTCTGTGTACAAAGGAATTTTCTGCCCAGAACAGTGACCATCGGTGGATGTCTTGTAATGCAGTAGCAAGAGGAGAAGAAGGTAGCTCAGAAGGTACAGAAGACATAAGAGGTGCACACCTTGTAGCAGGTACTACCTCTAGCAGCAGGGTTACTGTGACAGAGCCAGTTACCAGATGGAGAAACAGTACAGGAGCATACTCAGGATTAACAAGGATGCTGTGATTGTGTTGTTCCATCTGATACAAGAAAAGCTGCAAGGATGGTATGCCATCTGCACTGCACTAGCAGAGGTAGTGAAGGTTACAATTGCCTTCAACTTCCATGTCACACGATCTTTCTAGGCACCCAAAGGGAACATTTCAGGAATAAACTACTGTACTGAGTGCACAGCTCCCTGCGCTGTTGACTGGCTGCACGCATCAGCAGGGGGCCCCGACATCACGAGTGGCTCACGCTTCTTAAAGGCAGCCTGCACTTCTTAAAAGGGGAGGTGCACTGTGGCTGCAACAAGTGGTAGAAGTCAATTGTGAAGTGAATCCGTGCTACAATATATTGAAGAATGGCTACACCTGAAAGAGAGCATGCATCAAGGTTCTCTAATGATGCACTAGAGGCCATGGTGCAAGAGGTGGAGAGAAGGAGGGGCATCCTGTATCCGCAGTGGGGCTCGAGGCCCTCCAGACATATGCTCAAGAAGCAGTGGGAGGAAGCAACAGATAAGGTAAATGTCAGGAACATAGCACCAAGAACATGGATGCAGTTCAGGAAGAAGTTCAATGATTTAACACGAGTTGTCAAGGTGAGTCAGTTCAAGTTTCAAGTGGCATATCATACCAACTGCAGCACTGGCAGCTTCCACTGCTCAATGCAGTACACCCCAGGTCACACACAGTGGCAGCTATTCAACCATGACAGCCACATCACCCAAACACATTACAGGACACTCACTGACATACTTCCCTCTTTCTTGCAGGAAAAGGTGGCACATGACAATAGGCAGCAGGAAACAACTGGAGGAGGACAAGTACACCTTGGAGGAGATGGTGCTGGCCATCATTGGAAGGGCCACCGCTGAGGCCGTGGCCACTGGCAGTGCTGGAGGGATTGATGATGAGAGTCTCTGTATACCTAATCCTCCTTCTCCCTTCCCACTTCTCCCTCATCCTACAATCTTTTCTGACTCACTTGCTGTAGATGGTGTGAGCACGCACTTCTTATTTCCTCCTCTCCCCTCACCACAACTCAACCTGTGTCCCTTTGTCATTTCAGATACCCAAGAACTGGAACCTTCCCAGGCAGAGGAGGCAGAGGAAGAAGACAGTGATGATGAAGAGACACCGTCACTCGATCTTACACTCACAGCCACCAGCTCAGAGACTGACACTGTGTGTACTTTAGAGGTTGGATAGAGGAGAGATCTGCACGTGGTGAAACACCAGGTACAAGTGCGCAGGAGCCAGGATACTGCAGGTACCAGCTCGCCGGAGGGCAAAATTGCTCACTGGTTCTGCTGCAGAGGAATCAGATGATGACTTTGATGGGCCAGGCTACAGAAGGAGGTTGATGGGCGTACACAACCAAATGCTTGGAGCACTGGAAAGCCTGCCAGAAAGCCTGCGCACAATGACAAGGGGCATGGAGGAATCCAGCTCCAATTTGGCACAGAGCTTTGCGCAGAGTTTGAAGCCTATCCTTTCCCACATGGAATGGGTGGTCACCTCCATCAGCACACCTGTGAACCCCACTATGATGCAGCGACTGATGACCAATGTCGCAGTTTCCATTGCAGCACAAACATCTTCCATTAAAGGTCTGACTGCTGCATTGGGAGCTCAGACTGCTGCTATCATAGCTCTGGATACCACTGTTGAAAGGAGCTTCCAGGGCATCACAGAAGTCCAGCAATTTGTTCTCCAACAGATGACCAGGATTGCTGAGGCGTGGGAGAGTGGCAGTGGTGCCATGGAAGATGAACCTGTTGTCCTCTCTCGGGATAACAACATTCCTGCTCCCACCCCTGCCACACCGCCAGTGCCCTTGCTGTTGCCTGTCAGCCAGCCAGGCCAAACTGCTGCAGCCCAGGCTGAGATGGTGCAATTGGCCCAGGGCTGCTCGAGGTCATCCTCCAAGGCTATCTGCAGTCTCCTCAATTGAAGGTCAGCAGCCTTCCACCTCCCATGCTCCAGCCACTGGGGATGCACCCCGTAGGAGCACTAGGAAAGGTAAAGGCACACGAAAGACAGGGACTAAGGAAATGCACAAGGGTGACTAGTTTCATTTTGTTTGCATAATTTCATGTATTAATTTATAAATGTGCATTTGAATTTGCATTTGGTGGTGGTTTTTATTTCTGCAATGAGCTGAGGGAGGAAGCAATGTGTAATCATAAGGAGGTTGATTTGATGGACATGTGAGAGAGGAAAGGTAAGGAGTGTGGGACTATTGGTAAATGGCGAGGTGTCATTGAGGTTACTGGTATCGCTCATTAATAATCTGATTATGCAAAGCCCTGGCAGACAGGGCCTGTCTACGTTGCAGCCTCCCTGCCTCTTCCTCCACTTCCTCCTCCACTTCCTCCTCCTCCTACTCCGTCTCTTACTCTTCTTCGTCTTGCTCGGGTTGTTGCCTGACAGGCGGTGGCAAGGGCTGTTCCCTCATTATGCTTAGGTTGTGCAGCATGCAACATACAACAACAAATCTTGATACCCACTCAGCTGAGTACTGCAGGGCTCCTCCAGAGCAGCAGAAGCGTTGCTTAAGGACGTCGATAGTGTGCTCTATGATGTTCCTTGTGGCAGCATGGCTGTCATTGTAGGCCTGCTGTGCACTTGTGCGGGCATTCCTGACCAGAGTCATGAGCCATTTCATGAGGGAATAACCCTTGTCGCCCAGTAGTCAGCCTTTGACTTGCCATACTGGTTGAAATACAAGTGGCACAGAGGACTGCCACAGAATGAAGGAATCATGACTGCTGCTAGGATAGCGGGCATTGACGCTATCATTGCATGATGCGTGGCATGTGGTCGCACACCAGCTGCAAATTGAAGGAGTGGAATCCCTTTCTGTTCATGAATATGGCTGAGTTCAGATGAGGATCACGCACGGCAATATGCGTGCAGTCAACGGCACCCTGCACCATGGGGAAGCCTGCAATGCGAGCAAAACCTCGTGCTCACTCCTCCTGCTTGTCTCTGGCAAGAGGGAACGTGATGAATCTGTTCTCACTGTAGAGAGAGCCTCAGTGACCTCCCTTATACAGCAGTGCACTGCAAACTGCGAGATGTTGCTTATATCTCCAGCAGCAGCCTGAAAGGAGCCAGAGCCTTAAAAAGTAAGAGCCACGGTCACCTTGACAGCCACAGGTAATGCTGTCCTTGCCCTGCTTTGAGGCTGCAGTTGTGGCTGCAGCAGTTGACAAATTTCAGTCACGACCTCTTTAGTGAACCGCGGACATCTAAAGCACTGGTTGTTGCTGAAGTTGAGGTAAGCGAATCGCTCCCTGAAGACCCTCTGCAGATATAGCCTCCTGCCAAGCGCCCTGCTCCTCCTCCTCCTCCCTCTTCTGTGTGGCCTCTTTTCATTCCCCCAGTCATGTTCAATTCCTAGAGGAAGTCCCACCAGGCCACCCATGTCTGGAAGCAACTTTTTTCAGCAGTATATTTTAAATGCCACTAAAAGTACTGCAAAAACAGCCAGACCACTCTCTATAGAATATTGAAACTTTAGCCAAGTATAGGAAACTTCCAAAAACAAGTACAATTGCTCCAGCAGCCAGAAGAAATAATCCCAGCAACTAACCAGTAAGTACTTCATGATCCCTTTAAATAGCGATGGTGGGGGGTCCTTCATGCCACTTAAGTCCTGTTCAGCTGTGTGAGGTTAAGACATGGCATTGGCCGGAGTGTGGCGTTCCAAAATTTCACCGGTTGCTTCAAATCAGTGTGGCACACTGATTCATGTCATTATCTCCCTACTCTATGTGCTGCCAGCGGCCGTTACGTGCATCAGGCGCAAACCCCTTTACCAAGATGGTTTCCTATGCACTTCCTGTTGGAAGTGTGTGCGCGTATCGCGGACGCCACCTTCGGGACTTAGGTGTCCGCATAGCGCCTACAAAACGGGCGCAAAACAGCCCAACTTCATCCCCGATTACTTTCCACTGGACATATTGACAATCACAAAACTGCTATTTGTTTTTATATATATTTTGAGGAGACCTGAATAGGGTCAATTTTCTTCTTTGTTGCACCTGAGGAAGGTTCATAGACCAGCCATCATTGCCTGTGTAGCATAATTTGCATAACCCTGCTATTTTCACACCTGCATTATTTCCACATTCTTGCCTACATTTTGTGTTTCTGTTTGGCAAATTTTTTGCATCTATTTTTAATAACTGACTTTCTTTCATGTTCTTAGGTCACGTGGTTCTGCTGTACAGTAATAATACTTCCTTACCTATTTGCTCATTTACATTGTGCAACCTTTTGTGAACTTCCCATTAAGTCCTCAAAGTATTAAATAAAAGCATAACAGTAGTAATTCATTCAGCGATACCAGTATTGGGGGTTCATTGTATATTCATGCTGGGTGGGCTGCAATTTGCCATCAGTTCTCAGCCTCTCCATTGCTTCTGCAGTGGTCACAAAATTCTGTTAAAATTGACTTCTTTATAACTGCTTGAAGGAATTTTCTACACTGAGAAAATATAGTGACCTTGTCCCAATAATATCCTTTCTAAAATCATATCCCCATAATACAATCCATGAATTTACTTTTCACTTACAAATATCATAAGCAGAGATAGTTGTGTGTATTAGAAAAGTTAGATTTATAAAGCTGTCCCTGACTGAGAGATGCTCTGTGGGATAATCAGTACTCAGGGAAGAAAGGGTGCTTAAGGCTGGGAGCTAAGATGTCATGTATCTTTGTGGACCTTGATAATGGTACAAAGTTCATTGCTTCAATATGAAAATAAGGCATCATTCAGTATATTTTTAAAATTGCTTTTTATGTGAAAAATTGGTGAAGTAATGCAGGAAATTAAGCAATGCATTGTGATCTAACCTAATAATTGATTTGTCAGAGAGAGAAAGTTATTTTTGAAGGAAGTAAATCTGGAATTGCTTTATACAAATTTAAACATTCAGATCATCTACAGACTGACAGTAGAGCTGGGGTTGTACTCTGCATTGTTTCCAGTAAAGTATTCTGGAAAATGTGCTCCCCTAGCCCATTTTTGGATCATATTCTAATAATAGAAATGTGAAATATACACAATTAATTTTAGTTTTCAAGGAAACGCCTACATACTTTAGGGAGGCACATTCATATGGGTCTACTCAAGGGGAAATTACTAATATTGGCTCTAACCTTAGATCATCCAAAAAATTACAATACATGCATTCACTCAATTTAAAACCTTATTTGAACTGATTTGTGTTACTGGGTTCATCTTTTGTAAAGTTCTATTTTAGAAATGGGGTCACATTTCAGTAGCTATATTTCTATGCTTGCTGAAACAAATGAACTTGCTTAAGTACATCACAAATTCAACTAGAGTTAAATTGGCAAAGATTCAAAACTTATAATAAAAAGTAAATTGAGAGAATGGTTTAAAATCAGTCAGCCATTGTACGTCTTATTTAAAATGTGGTGACAAAAAGAAAAGAAAACAGAATAATGGGAATGTCAAATTAAAATGGAAATGTTGGAGAACAGAGCAGGCTGTAAAGAGAAAAATAAGTGAACATTTCAAATGGAGACCTTTTGTCAGAACTTGAATTATTTCAATATTAAGAAGCATAGTTCTATTTTAGACTAAGAGCAATATTTTTTAAGTATTGATTTTCCTAGTTTGTTGATTCCTCTGTCTAAAATAGCATTTTGTTCTGTCAGTCAATCAGTCATTCCATACAGCTAATCTGGTCATAGTAGACTTACAAGCAAGATAGCAGTAAGAAAGAAAAGAAGGAACTTGCATTTATATAGCGCCTTTCACGATCTCAGTATGTCCCAAAGCGCTTTACAGCCAATTAAGTATTTTTGAAGTGTAGTCACTGTTGTAATGTAGGAAACACGGCAGCCAATTTGCGCATCGCAAGGTCCCACAAACAGCAATGTGATAACTACCAGATAATCTGTTTTAGTGATGTTGGTTGAGGGATAAATATTGGCCAGGACACAGGGGAGAACTCCCCTGCTGTTCTTCAAAATAGTGCCATGGGATCTTTTATGTCCACCTGAAAGGCCAGACAGGGCGTCAGTTTAATGTCTCTTCCGACTCAATTCTGATTAGGTAATTCTAACCTATATGATCAGTTAGGGCTCCACCAGGACCACTCGGCTCCAGACCTCATTACAGCCTTGGTCCAAACATGGACAAAAGAGCTGAATTCCAGACGTGAGGTGAGAGTGATTGCTCTTGACATCAAGGCAGCATTTGACCGAGTGTGACACCAAGGAGCCCTAGTAAAATTGAAGTCAATGGGAATCAAGGGGAGCACTCTCCAGTGGCTGGAGTCATACCTAGCACAAAGGAAGATGGTAGTGGTTGTTGGAGGCCAATCATTTCAGCCCCAGGACATTGCTGCAGGAGTTCCACAGGGCAATGTCCTAGGCCCAACCATCTTCAGCTGCTTCATCAATGACCTTCCCTCCATCATAAGGTCAGAAATGGGGATGTTTGCTGATGATTGCACAGTGTTCAGATCCATTCGCAACCCATCAGATAATGAAGCAATCAGTGCCTGCATGCAGAAAGACCTGGACAACATCCAGGCTTGGGCTGAGAAGTGGCAAGTAACATTCACGCCAGACAAATGCCAGGCAATGACCATCTCCAACAAGAGAGAGTCTAACCACCTCCCCTTGACATTCAACGGCATTACCATCGCCGAATCCCCCACCATCAACATCCTGAGGGTCACCATTGACCAGAAACTTAATTGGACCAGCCACATAAATACTGTGGCTACGAGAGCAGGTCAGAGGCTGGGTATTCTGCGGCGAGTGACTCACCTCCTGACTCCCCAAAGCCTTTCCACCATCTACAAGGCACAAGTCAGGAGTGTGATGGAATACACTCCACTTGCCTGGATGAGTGCAGCTCCAACAACACTCAAGAAGCTCGACACCATCCAGGACAAAGCAGCCCGCTTGATTGGCACCGCATCCACCACCCTAAACATTCACTCCCTTCACCACCGGCGCACTATGGCTGCAGTGTGTACCATCCACAGGATGCACTGCAGCAACTCGCCAAGGCTTCTTCGACAGCACCTCCCAAACCCACGACCTCTACCACCTAGAAGGACAAGAGCAGCAGGCACTTGGGAACAACACCACCTGCACGTTCCCCTCCAAGTCACACACCATCCCGACTTGGAAATATATCGCCATTCCTTCATCGTCACTGGGTCAAAATCCTGGAACTCCCTACCTAACAGCACTGTGGGAGAACCGTCACCACACAGACTGCAGCGGTTCAAGAAGGCGGCTCACCACCACCTTCTCAAGGGCAATTAGGGAAGGGCAATAAATGCTGGCCTTGCCAGTGACGCCCACATCCCATAAACAAATTTTTAAAAATATGATCTTGATCAGATGGCTTGCAAAATAAGTCTAATGTATTGTGACCATCTTGAGTTGTTGTCAGCTCAGCAAGTTAGTGAATCTTGTGGATGTTTCCATTCTGGTTTCAATGGGTTGGCAAGGATGATCTGTTTAACCAATGTGTCTGGGAATTGTTGAGCAGCATTGTAGCTTCAATCAATTAGTTAGCACTGCAGATAATGGATCAATGTAAGTCTATTGAGGGATGATGACATTTATGATGTGTTGTTGCTTGTTGGTGAGGAATCGACAGCATTCACAATGCATGGCAAAGCCTGATTGTCGTTGATGTGCTGTCAGGCCTCCTGGTCCACTGTGTCACAGGGAGATGTAGCACCTATACTTTCCACTATGACTCTAGCTAGTTTTAATGAATACTCTGCATTGTGATTCTACTTTCATTTTATTACCTCCTTCTACAATCTCGCTCTCCACCTCAATTAGGCCTGGTGTCAGCCAAGTTTAATATTAAGAAAAAAACAAATTTTATTTGCCCACAAAGTGATTTCATCTAGTTGGCTACATTAAAATTTATCGAATAAACAGACTTAGAAAATAGTCACTTTCTCAGCAAACCAAAAACTATAGATATTTAATAATCTGTCTTATAATTCTTCCCATACTTCCTACATGGTACAAAATACAATGGGGGTAATTTTGACTTTGTATGATAGTGTAAAATGGGTGATAATGAATTGGCAGCCCGTTTTACATCTCACCCAATTTTTATTTCCATTGACTTTAAGCAATGCTTAACATGGTAAAGACAAAACCCTACCTCATTGACTTGTAGGTAACTTTACTGCAGTTGGGAGAAATGGGCAGAATGACTGGGTGAAAATCAGTCAGGTTGAAGATATTTTAAATTTCATTCTTATATATGAATCTGCATTTCAAGTGAAATGATAGTGCATTCTTAATAAATATTAATTGGAAAAAAATTATAATTCTTTCCAATTTTAATTCCATGAAATTTAACATTTTAAGAAAAGTTCACATTGTAATGTGTGGAGAAAAGATACTGGCTTTGTAGCTGTATAAGGGTGAGGTAATTTAAAACCCCTATTTGTTTTTAGTAATAAAAGTTTGGATAAAATATGTTTTTAACTAGAAATTCATGTTGCTTTTTATCAGCTGTTCTTTTAGTATCTAGAGCTATTTAGGAATCACTGACACAGGTTCAGTAGTGGA
Source organism: Heptranchias perlo (assembly GCF_035084215.1). Classification (NCBI taxonomy): domain Eukaryota; kingdom Metazoa; phylum Chordata; class Chondrichthyes; order Hexanchiformes; family Hexanchidae; genus Heptranchias; species Heptranchias perlo. Next base: position 38,731,919 of record NC_090337.1, on the reverse strand, counting down.
ACAAATAACTGATCCTGTGGACTCTTTTATAGTTTCAGAGCAACTAATGATGCTCCAGGCCCCTATGAGCTAGTAGCCAAGAGGTTTAGAAACTGTCGAACTGAATTTTCAGCAGCATGGAAACACTGACCTAGGATCTCATAGAACTAAATGCTCAGGCCTGTGAGGATAGAAAATGTTTGAAGGAAATCAAACATAGAAGGGCCTGAAAAGCAATTGGGCTTGAAGGCTAAATCAGAGTGTCTCCAACTGCAATCAGGAAATGTCAGGTAAAGTTAACAATCTTGATAAACGAGATTGAATAAATTATGTTGGATTTTAAAACACTGCGGAAGGAATAAAGAGAACACTGCTCAGTTTTCTCAACTGCACCTTGAAAAAACTTTGATAATGAGCCTCGTAGAAAAACAAACCTCAAAATGATCGCACCACACGCCAACCCCAAAGTCTAAGGATCAAAACTGTCCAAAGTATTTTGTAGTGTTTAAAATTTTCAGATCAAAAAGGCAATACTGAACAGTGAAGGAAAAATTATTATTACCTTTCAAAGTTGTAGTATTTTACCACCAATTTCATGGTATCACAGTAGGTGCAGCACAGGAAGAGGCCATTCAGCCCATGGTGCTTGTGCTGGCTCTTTAAAAGAGCTCTCCAATTAGTCCCATTCCCCTGCTCTTTCCTCATAGCCTTGTAAATTTTTTCACTTCAATTATTTATTTATTTATTTATTTATTTTATTTATTCATTCATGGGATCTGGGCATCGCTAGCGAGGCCAGCATTTATTGCCCATCCCTAATTGCCCTTGAGAAGGTGGTGGTGAGCCGCCTTCTTGAACCGCTGCAGTCCGTGTGGTGAAGATTCTCCCACAATGTTGTTAGGTAGGAAGTTCCGGGATTTTGACCCAGTGACGATGAAGGAACGGTGATATATTTCCAAGTCGGGATGGTGTGTGACTTGGAGGGGAACGTGCAGGTGCTGTTGTTCCCATGCGCCTGCTGCCCTTGACCTTCTAGGTGGTAGAGGTTGCGGGTTTGGGAGGTGCTGTCGAAGAAGCCTTCACGAGTTGCTGCAGTGCATCTTCTAGATGGTACACACTCAGCCACAATGCACCGGTGATGGGGGGAGTGAATGTTTAAAGTGGTCGATGGGGCGCCAATCAAGTGGGCTGCTTTGTCCTGGATGGTGTCGAGCATTATTGGATCTGCACTCATCCAGGCAAGTGGACAATATTCCATCACATCCAATTCCCTTTTGAAAGTTACTGTTGAATCTGCTTCCACCACCCATTCAGGCAGTGCATTCCAGATCATTACAACTCGCTGCGTAAAAAAAATGTTTCCTCATGTTGCCTCTGGCTCTTTTCTGATCACCTTAAATCTGTATCCTCTGGTTACCAACCCTTCTGCCACTAGAAACAGTTTCTCCTTATTTACTCTATCAAAATCATTCATGATTTTGAACACCTCTATCAAATCTCCCCTTAACCTTCTCTGCTCTAAGGAGAGCAACCCCAAGTTCTCCAGTCTCTCCACATAACTGAAGTCTTTCATCCCTGGCACCATTCTAGTAAATCTCTTCTGCACCCTCTCTAAGGCCTTGACATCCTTCCTAAAGTGTGGTGCCCAGAATTGAACACAATACTCCAGCTGAGGCCTAACCAGTGTTTTATAAAGGTTTAGCATAACTTCCTTGTTTTTGCACTCTATGCCTCTATTAATAAAGCCCAAGATCCCATATGCTTTTTAACAGCCTTCTCAACTTGCCCTGCCACCTTCAAAGATTTGTGTATGTGCACCCCCAGGTCTCTCTGTTCCTGCACCCCTTTTAAAATTGTACCATTTAGTTTATTTAGTTTTGCCTCTCCTCATTCTTCCTACCAAAATGAATCACTTCACACTTCTCTGCATTAAATTTCATCTGCCATGTGTCTGCCCATTTCACCAGTCTGTCTATGTCCTCCTGAAGTCTGTTACTATCCTCCACATTGTATACTACAATTCCGAGTTTCGTGTTCTCTGCAAGCTTAGAAATTATACCCTCTATACCCAAGTCCTGGTCATTAATATATATCAAAAAGAGCAGTGTTCCTAATACTGACCCCTGGGGAACATCACTGATTACTTCCCTCCAGTGTGAAAAACAACCGTTCATCACTACTCTCTGCTTTTTGCCCACTAGCAAATTCTGTATCCACAATTTTGTATCTACAGTAATTTCTCTCTGGAATTACTGCATAAAGAGAAGGCATCAGTGAAGTCATAGAGATATCCTGTGAATGGTAGGAATAAATAATTAAAACTGTCCCTGTAGCAAAAAGCAAAAAAAAATACATACACTGAAAAGGAAAAATTGCATTTCCTTTGTCCATATAATTCAAGGCAGTGAAGCCATTTCAGTCACATGCTAAATACCACTATTTTCTATTCTGGATAATGCATATTTTGGGTTGTTTCTAACTATTCTTGGCTAACCAAAACATTCCAGTGAAAAACTATATTGCATTCTTGTTGTTTCTACATAGATTCCATTAGTAGATGTGTAGCTAAATTACTCTTTAGCTGTCCACAGAAAGGATTTTACTGCCTGTATAGTAAATCCAGCTTCACCCTCAACAGCGATCAGCCCCAACTCTGGATCTACGTCATGTTTCTTTTCCAACAGGTAAATGCCTTTTTTCATAAGTTATTTTGTATTTACCTTATTGAATTCTTTGAAGAAGTAACAGAAAGAGTAGACAAGGGTAAGGCAGTAGATGTAGTATACTTGGATTTTCAAAAGGCCTTTGATCGGGTACTGCATAATGAACTCATGACTAAGGTCAAAGCATGTGGAGTCAGAGACAAGTAGCAGAATGAATAGCAAGCTGGCTTCATACAGAAAACAGAGAGTAGGGGTTAAAGGTAGTTACTCAGACTGACGAAAGCTGGGAAGTAGTGTTCCACAGGGATCGGTGCCGGGATCACTGCTGTTCACCATTTATATAAACTATTTGGACTCGGGAATCAGAAGTACAATTTCAAAATTTAGAGATGACACCAAATTGGGGGATATAGTCAATACTGAGGAAGACTGCGACAAAATGCAAGAAGACGTTAATAAACTTGCAGAATGGACGTGTAAATGGCAAATTAATTTGAATATAGATAAGTGTGAGGTGGTGCATTTTGGTAGGAGGAATAAGGAGGCCATGTACTCCTTGGAAAATAAGAGTTTAAATGGGGTGGAGGAGCATAGGGGTCTAGGGGTCTCCATTCACAAATCATTAAAAGTAGCAACGCAAGTTAACAAGGCCATAAAAAATGCAAACAAAGCATTGGGATTCATTTCTAGAGGAATAGAATTGAAAAGCAGGGAAGTTATGTTAAACTTGTATAGAATCTTGGTTAGACCACACTTAAAGTACTGTGTACAGTTCTGGTCTCCATATTACAAAAAGGGTATAGAGGCACTGGAGAAGGTGCAAAAATGATTTACAAGGATGATGCCAGAACTGAGAGGTTATAACCATCAGGAAAGCCTGAATAGACTGGGGCTCTTTTCTCTAGAAAAGAGAAGGCTAAGGTGTGGCCCAATAGAAGTCTTCAAAATTACGAAGGGGTTCGATAGGGTAGATGTAGAGATGCATCCACTTGTGGGGGAGTCCAAAACTAGGGGACGTAAATATAAGATAGCTATTAATAAATCCAATAGGGAATTCAGGAGAAAACTTCTTTACCCAGAGTAGTTAGAATGTGGAACTTGCTACCACATGGAGTAGTTGAGGCAAATAGCATAGATGCCTTTAAGGGGAAGCTAGATAAGTACATGAGGGAGAAAGGAATAGAAGGATATGCAGATAGGGTTAGATGAAGTAAAATGGGAGGAGGCTCATGTGGAGAATAAACACCAACACAGACCAGTTGGGCTGAATGGCCTGTTTCTGTGCTGTAAATTCTATGTAATTTTCTCATCTTCCTTTTTTTCACAATTTCCTGATGTTATACACAATTCCCAAGTTGTATGAAATTAGCCTAGAGTGACTTGTCAACCAACTCTCCTTCATCCAGCAGAGAAACACCTCACCTCCACTTGATGTTTGCCTAAGAGTCAAACACACAGGAGGGAACCTGCATCCACGCCAAGGCCTTAATCCGCACCCCCCCCCCCACCACCTTATTGTAAAAACTAGTCTTTTCATTAACATTAATTATCATTATGTATCCTAGCGTCTGATGAATGTTAGGTCTCCTTCTTTGCGATAACTTGATTAAACCAGTCTCCAGATCCAGGCTCCATTATCTTGTCTATCAGATCCTTAACCCTCTCTTATTGGTCTTAGCTTCTTCATACCCCTGATCTGAGCTCATATTTATTGTAATTGAGACAAATTAACTATTTCTAAACTGCAGTACATGTGTTCTTTCCTTTGTTTGAAACTGCAGCCCCTGACATGATCTGTTTCCATGCGAACTCCGGCTGACCTTCTGATGACCAAGGAAGGCCTCTGTGACTTGTTACGCCAGGCCTGGATTCTGTATCCATGGCAGTACTGATTCCCTTACACTACCATAGATATATGATTCAAATTCTATCTAAGCTAAGCATCCTAATTTATCCATAACTTGCTTTGGCCAGTACTGTGGTTAGTTACAACTATGCAAGTTGCTTTAGTTTTGTTTTGTAAGTATTCTTGCTCAAGCAGCCTGTTCTGTGTATACAGCAGAATTCTGTTAGTCTCTCTCACTCTCTCTGCTTTCACTGTTGCTCCCTATACTAACTAACCCATGATGGCTGTTTTTACCTATGCAAAGCTGTTAACCTATTATATTACACATTATCCTACAAGGAACACTCCAGAAACACAAAATACCGGAACAAGAATATTTACAGTCTTTCAATTGACTCCTGCTTGAACTCACCCAAGTGTTTGTTTAACACCACTTATTTTATGGCCTTAAAGGGTACATTCCTACACTTTAGCAGAACTGTAGAACATAGTATAATGTTCCTGTCTTTGTAAAACACTGAATTCTCCTACTTATCATGAGCAGTACAATGGGAGATTTGCTAGTAATATAATAAAAATGGAATGCGTGTGCATATTTTCTGTCCATCACATCCTGTGTTAGATTTCTGTGTAACATTTAATTATAGTCAAATTTATACCAGACTAATTTCTTGCAGCTAAATAATCCATTTGAAAATGTCTTCCAACTATTATTTAAGAAAAGAGAAAGAAAGCCAGTCTTGAATGTATATAGAAAAGCTCCCACTAACATAAAATACCTTAGTACAGGAATCATAATGTATGTAGCCTAGGACTTGAAAAAATAGCCTTGGCAATTACACTTTTAAAAAAGAGAAAGAAAGCCTGACATTTAATCATGCTGAGCTCTGACTTGCAACCTGAAGAGCAGATTGACATCACTCTGCATCACATTTCTCACCAATTAAATTCCATTTTACCTGAGGCTCTATTTATTTATCAACAATTATACATTGTGGCCTTAAAGGGATACTACACTGTTTTAGCAGCAGAATAATACTTATGTTTTACACCATTTAACATACCTCTCCTTGTAGAGCACAGTACTATCCAACTTACCATAAGCAATGCTGAGAGAAATCTGTTAGTACACACCTATATAAGCTTTGAATCCATCACACTTAATAGAGAAAAAATATTTTTAAAATGCAGAAAGACTGTCATTTCATTTCTGGTCTCTTCTGACCTAGAGCCAGGAATTTAGAAGTCAATGTGCACACTTCCCTCACCAATAGTAATTAAATTTAGGATATTGTTATTTACAGTAACTACACTTTGTGGCCTTAAAGCGACAGTCAACCGTAAACATTTCTACACCTTAACTGCTAAATAATGTATTGTAATTACATAGTATAATGCTCCTGTTGCAATGAACCAGTGCATTATCCAGCTTACAATGAGCAATGCAACAGATCTGCTAGCAAATCATTTAAAATGAAAATAACAATTTTGTGTTGAAATATTGCACAGGCAGCTTTTCCATCAAAACATTGCAAGCATGTAATTTTCATTGTGTCTAGCTATCAATTCATTAACTCAACCAGTTCGTCAATCAAGTGCAAAACTGTGGTGACAAGGTGACAGATTTTTTTAGATGCTTGTTTATTGTTCTTTCTACTTCATTCCATAGTACATGTGCAATTATCGTTCACATCTTAAGTCTTTTTCTCCTTAAGTTTACATTTAGTTCCTTTTTGCTCTTTCCATATTCACTTTTGTTTCTTGGATTCTCTGCTTTTTTTACTCTAAATTTACTCTGAAAAGTAATTTAAATAGTACTTTGAAATCTCCACATAATTAATCTTAACATTTATCTTCAATTGCCTGCCCATGACTATTAGCAGTATACATTACTGAACTCGGCTCAGATTTATAGCAATGGACAATGATGTGCCTTTGTTTAGGATTTGCTTTTGCTAGCATTAGTCATAGCTGTTCCATACCTTGCACAATATTTACTAAAGCACTTTCATTATCTTCATCATTCATGCTTAAATCTGACTATATTCATTTTGATAAGGACAAGATTACTTTAGGAAGTCATGCAGCCACACATTTATCTAGGACTGATTTGGGATTTTGAATGGAATGAGCCTCTCGTATCATCCATCGATATCTGCTGTTTCTTGTCATTCACAGAGCTGTTCAGCAAGTCCCTTGTCCACCCAGGATTCATCAGTACAAATTCTTAAAGCACTATGGGAAAAGACACAGCTGAAGGGAACACACAGCTTTGAAACAGCAATGATCCAGACAATTCATTATAAGAAGGTGAATTTGGACACTTTACTATATACAATGAATTAAAAGAATATGTAATAATGGTTATATATTTTTATATTTAAAATGTGACTATACTGTGGGACATTTTGTTTGATTCGGCATGTTTTGTGATAGATTATTCAGCAGCTCTAATGTTACAACATTGGACTCTCAGTCAAAGACACTCGGTCATCAGACACCTCCCCTTTCTCCAGCGTCAGCCTTTAAATTCCTACTTTAAAGCATTTAGTGTGTGATTCACATGCTTGCCAACTTATACACCAGGAATTTCTTTGCGGGTTCTACCAATTGGCTGCCATAACTTTAGCGGGATTCCTGCCAATCGTCCACCAAAGTTACGGAGGCTGATCTGATTGGGAGAACCCCAGGAGGAAATTCCCAGCAATAGTCTTTAAGAAACAAAAATGACCTCAGAAAATGTCAAACTTTCATCAATTACAGTTTCCAAGTTTTTATATGAAAAGTTACCATCAGTCCCAGAAATGGTTCACTTTCTTTCTCAGAAGAGACATTTTTTTGAACTGAATTTAGCACCACAGTGAAGAGGGTGATGTCTTGCCGGATTGACAGAGACAGAGACCAGTCAGACAAAAACACAAAATTGAAATTATTCTTCCAGCTTGGTTTAAATCACTTGAAAAAATAAACCAAAATCCTCAAGCGCGGTTAATTACAGATATTTGCCTAACTGTAAGGTAAAAATTGAGTCGTTCATAATAGAAAAGGAGTTGTTGTCAGTCTTGCTTGAAATAAAACTTTTAACACTTCAATCACCAGTTTGTTTTGAAACTTTTGGAAAAAGGCAAAAAAAAAGCAATGCTCATAAAGTGCAGGAGACACTTTGGGGTAGAAATTGGTATATGTTTTGCCAGTTTGGCCAGAGCAAAAAGAGCCCAACCAATTGCTGGGCATGAGGTCCTGCACCTGATAAGCAGTGGCAGCACGGCCATCGTCATATTGGTCCCTGGTGGCCGCCTGAAAGCAGCGTTGGCCCAATTCAAATATGCAATGAAGGATCCTCCAACTGTTACAGGACCCTTCTGTCATATTAGGCAAAAACCCGTCAGAGCTTGCACTATGGAAGCTCTAAGAGGTCTACAGTGGCCTAAGGGACCACTGAAAGTGGCAGAAGAAATACTGCCAATAAGAAGCTATTGGCAGTTCTCTAGTAAGTTTTTCAAACCTACCTGAATGTGGAGCCAGGAGGAGCAGGAGTTCTCTTTTTAATTCCACATTAAAGCTGTGGGCTGCTATCAGCCCATGCTCGCCTCCCTCCAGATTGGCCCCCCTCCCCAATCCGGACTTACCATAAGGCCTTGACTGGCACCTAGCTGACTGATTTTGCTCCTCCCTATGACCGGTGAACTGCCTCATTGGGCGCAACTAGTACCTGCAGTATGCCAGTCGCCTCCTAATGACACAAGAGGACCAATATCGCCTGGACCTCTTGCCCATTTGTTTAGGCACAGCAGTCGTTGCCACTGCTCATTTTACTCCCATAAACGGGCATGAACAAACTTCTGGGCCATCTACTCTAAAGCAGAGAAAGCTACATGCTGGAAATTCTGCAAACTGCACATGTTCAGAATGCACAGGTGTGTTGATAACCTTCAAGAGTGCTAGAAGAAATAATATCCAAGGAACGCCTGTGGGGGTGAATTTCTGCCAGGGTTCTCCTGCTCATCCATTGTACTGTTCGTGGAAGAGCCACAAAATCCCGGAAAAAGAGCAAAACACCATTCTTCTTGGGTTTCCTCACCTCTTCCACTGAAGTTACGACAGACGAGCAGAAAAACCCTCTGGAAGTTCACCCATTAGGTTTTTAAGACATGCCGAGGCCTTGGAGTATAAATTTTATTCAAGGTATTAAAGACAAATAGAATTCAGTGATTAAATTTAATCATGTTATTGTAAAAAATATATATTTTTCAATGTTTTATTTTGTTTAAAACTTTACTTTTGAAAATTTAGAAATTTCAGTGGCAAAGAGAAACAAAATAGCAGAATTTTTTTTCAAAACGCATATTAAATAATTTGATTGGTTCATCTTTTCCTTTCTATTATTGGTAGATGCTCCTGACTGATTGTTTTCATAAGACTTTTGTAGCTTCTTATTGGCAGTTATATCGCTTTTGATTTATATGTTCATTATCTCTTCAGTTCTGATTTGCTGTTGGTTTACTTTGAGCTGATTAAAAAAAGTGTAATAGCAAAAGTGTGACTTTGCAGGAAGTATGACTAACTGGAAGTGCACATAAAATGCAAGACTTATATTACAGATATATAGATCTCTATATTCTAGTGATGTCCCTCAGCACTGCTTGTGGACAAAAAGCAAAGAGTTTCGTACAATGGACTGAAACACTTCCTCCCATGCTTGACTCATGAACCGCCTTCCTTCCCATGGCACTCTATCTGGGCCAGACTGATGAGCCCTGCCATCTGTCTGACCTGTTCGCCATTTGGCCTAAAGCCTCTCCCCACACATCCAACCCCAGTTCTGTACCTCGCCCCGAGCCAAGACTCTGGCCTCTTCTCATTGACTGATATATATGGCAGCTTTGAAGAGGTAAATAAAATACAAAATATAAATTCATTTCTTTCCTCCTTTCCCACAACAGGATCTCCCTCTTCTCATACACTGTCCCCCTCTCCCTTCCTGGCTTGGATGTCCATCTGTCTGACAGTTTCACTTGCTCGCTCTCTTATTGTTGTTTTCAGCTAATCAGATCACAGAAAAGTGACAAACAGACTCAATTTTTAAAATAATACATGCAGCTATTGCTTAGCTGGCCGTTTCTAAGGAATAGAAGTATTCACATAAATCCATAGTTTCACAATCAAGAATACCACTTGTGAGCCCTTCAGTGTGCTGAGTCTGCTTTATTTCTTTTAGTCATCATTGGCCTCCCCAACTGTTTTGAAAATGAGATAGATTATTTATGCCATATGCTTCACCAACTCCAGATTAGATAAATAAAGATGTCAGATTTTCTAAAACTTGAGCTGGCCATAATTCCCAGCATATTGAGAGATGTGGTATTTTTTCAATGCTTGTAAGACAAAAGTGCTGATTATTAGCTGAATAAAGATACAGCAGGAATCCACCCCATAATTATGTACAGAAAGCATGTTGTGGAGCACAGCAGATTTTCAGACTATTCAATAATCTCCTGTGGATCATGCACAAAGACACAGCGGGTAATTTTAACCCTCCATGACAGGCGGGAGAGAGTTAAAATTTCAAAAATTGGAAAACCGCCTCCAACACGCCCACTTTCGGTTTTAACTTGGGCAGGTTAGTGTGCAGCTGAGTAACCCGCTCTCAAGAGGCAGGTCCGTCATTCTGATTTGTTAACGAGGGTACTTTCATTTTTGAAAATTTTTGAGATTTTTGCAGCAGTTTAAAATTAACACCTCCTGCAAATGTTTCCCGGGGCTCAGGAAACTCGGCAGTAAAGCAGAGGCTGAGCGGCACTTCATGGGGATGGTTATAGGTCAGGTGTGCCGATTTGAATAAAGGCTCAGTGCTCACAGCTGCTTTCTCAGAACCCTCTGGTAGATGGTTTGCTGAGAGTTCTAGTAGTGACTGATGTATTGGAGAACTTTGGGGGTTTACAAACAGAAAACATCAGGACGAGTGGTGCCATGGCTGCTTTAGATTGGACTTCGGACAAGGAAGACAATCACCATCCACAGCAGCAAAGTCGTGCTGTGGTGGAAACTGCAGGTGGGCAGCAGAGAAGGGAGCAGCAGAGAGGAAAGCAGCAGACAGGAGGCACTACTCACCTAACAGGTCATACAGACAGAGGCTCAGCTTTCTTGACCTCTGAAAAGCAGTGCGTCTGGATGCTCAGATTGACACATCAGGTGATCGCAGACATCTGCAGCCGCCTAGAAGAAGTGCTTCTCCCTGCTGGACCTGATGGCCACACCTTGCCAGTCACTATGAAAATCAGCACTGTCCTCAATTTCTTTGCCTCTGGATCTTGCCAGGGTGTCACCGGAGACATATCGAAGGTCTCCCAGTCGGCTGCACATTAAGGCATAAGGCAGGTGACAAATGGATTGTTTGCCAGGGTGTCTGCTTATGTCAATCTCCCCTGCAATAGCCAGAATGAGTAGACACTCGGACTCGCACCTCTGGCTGGCTTCCCACAGGTACAGGGTGCCATTGATTACCTGGTGATTTACCACTGGTACACGTGGCAATCCGAGGACTACCAGATCAACCAGGAGTATTCATCAACCTCAAGGGATTTCATTCCATCAATATGTAGCTGGTGTACAACCACAAGAAAAGGTTCATGCAGGTCTGTACCAAATTCCCTGCGAGCTGCCATGATGCTTGCATCCAGCAGCAGTCCAACTTCCCCGACCTCTTCGTCCCTGGAATTAGACTTAGGGGGTGACTGTTAGGAGACAAAAGCTTGGCTAATGACATCTGTGAAGAACCCCACCAACGAAGCCCAAGAGCGGTCCAATGAGAGCCATATCACCACCAGATATATCATTGAGCAAGCCATTAAGATGCGCTTCAGTTGTCTGGACAGGTCTGGCGGCACCCTTCAGTACTCGCCAGCGAGGGTGCCTAGAATTATTGCGGTGTGCTGCGTTCTGCACAACTGAGTGCAGCAGCGAGGATTAGAGGTGGAGGGGGAAGAAGGCACTCATCACTCATCATCTGATGACGAATGCAATGAAGAAGAGCAGGAGGCAGATGGAGATGGGGCCCAAAGCAGTCCAGCCGCTCACATTGCTGTCAGGGATGTTCTAATAGTTCGAAGATTCAGTTAGTCACACACACTGGACCAAAGTAATTATCATATCCCCCATTTGCTGCTGTCAATTCATGTATTCACATTCATCACCAAGCAACTGAAAAGCCGAACTGCCACTCGGCACGCAAGAATGGGCAACACGGGGAAGTGATGCAAATTAATAAATTTTATGTGAGGTAATAAAAAAAGGAAACTTAATAACATAACATTTTCACAAACACCCATATGCATACCCTTGGGGAATTAAAATTTATTTTTCTAAGTTTGCCTACTGCTCCTATGCAGTGCAAACCCTGTGGCACAGCAGAAGCAGTGGCAGACTGCTCAGACTGCTGCTCTGCTGAGATGCTCTTGGCCTATGACCACTGGGTGTTGGAGCCCAGTGGTCCACCTGCACCTATGCAGGGGCAGACTCAGCCATCGGGAGATGAGGCAGCATGTCGCATACTGGCTGGGGATGGGGCCAACAGATGAGACGTGGGAGCACTTTGAGTGGAGTTCCCACTTCCATGTCCCCTTTTGCCATCACCCCTCTCCTGGGCCGGCCAGCGGCACATCACTCCTTCCATTCTGCTGGGAAACAGCTTGGTGCAGATCAGTGTTGCCTTGTAAGGCCACAGATAAGGTTTCTGTCATCCATTCAAGGTGGCAGACATGCTGGCATCCAAAGTCTGCATGGCTGTGGCCATGGACTGTATGGAGTTGTTTGATTGCCGCACTTGAAGTTCCATGGAAGCGGCCACTCTCTCCATGGCAGACATTCTCACAATGACCTGCGACATCAATCCACTACTGTTGGAGGTGGACTCCTCCATCATCTCTGTTATTGTGGAGAGTACCAGTATCTCGCAAATTTGCTGCTGTCCCTGTATAATTCTCCTTTCATCGATGGCCCCGGAGGTTCAGCATCTCTGTCCAGCTGAGCAAAGCTTGGGGAGGAGTGCGCCCCCTGATGTGGACTCTCCACCGCTGTCTCTGCCGCCACTCTCTGCTTGTGCTCACTTGTGAACTGTGACTCATCAGGTGATAACCCAACTAACTATCTAACTGAACCCACTGAAGTGTGAGTATTTGCGCTGGTGCCTGGTAGTATGTCCTGTGACGGTGCAGCCTCAGAAGGAATCAGGTCTTCTGAGGAATCGTCCTCAGGAAAGTCAATAGACTGCTGCTCTACGCATGAAGGCCGCGGAGGAGAAAAGAAATGGATATGAATTAACGTTTCTTGATATTTGCTTAGTTATTCCAGTATGACATACTTAATATTTTATGTTTCTTAAAAAATGTTTTACCAAAAGATGGTCTTTTCTCTTTTTTTAGAAAACATGTAGATCACTTCCCAGCCTATTGTATTGTGGTTGGTCTTTTCAAACAAATTATGCTCATCAATAGTGAGGGATGTCAGTAATGAGAAATAGAAAACTTCTCTGCTTTTTGTTACCCAGTGTCAGTGTCAAGCAGTCCCGAGTTAGAAATAACAGTCGGATGCAGGGTAACGCTTTTTCTGCTCTGCCAAAATGCTTTATCCCTAGCCCCAGAAGAGTGCTGCCTATCAATTCGAAAATATCATTTCCACCATCCGCCCGACGAAGGAGGAAGCCTCCGAAAGCTTGTGGAATTTAATTTAAAATAAATTTGTTGGACTATAACTTGGTGTTGTAAAATTGTTTTCAAATATCTGTGACATTGCTGTGACACTGATTGAACGGCTTTAGTAATTTTTACTGGTTTTGAAGCCTCACAATATTCAAAAATATTGAGTGCGAACATTAAGTAACAAAGGGACTTAGTTCACTCAACAAATATAATTTCTCCAGTGAACAATTAACAAAGTAAACTGCATTGTCGACATGGCCATCAAACTTACTGTACAGGGCTACATGTGGATGGGAAGTACAACATTGGTAGATGGTTTTTTTTGCCTGTTATCTTAATAACGTTTTACATTGCCATTGTGCTGATGAGGCCTTTTGAGGTAAATACCAAGGCCAAAGAGCTATGAGGTACTGCATTTCATTCTTCTTTGTCATTAATTTCTTCCTAAAAAGTGATGATTTTATAAAATAAATTGCTTTTTTAAATACAAGGTAAATTTTGGGAACTATTGATTTTGCAACATGCTTTTCCATCATTTGGCTATGTTCTTGAATCTGTTCCAGAACACAGAACATTTCCAGATGATATTCAGTGAATGCTTATATTGGATTACATCAATATTATCTCCAGGGGTGCTTTAGCAGCCAGTTCTTTACTTCTCATAATATCAAGTGCCAATAGGTTTCGGAGTGCAGGAAACTGATTTTTTTATTATTGTGTGCGCTATGAATAAGTAAACAATTATGCATAAAAGCTTTGAAAGCTCCATATTTAACACAAAAATTGATTCATCTCACCTATGTATTATTTTACATTATTTGTATACTTACAAAGACATATCTAACAATTTCTCGAGACAAGGGTCTGTACATGTTCTCTACATTGAAGCTCCACAGCTCCTCTATTGGGATCAAATAGTTCAGATAGAAATTATATTTAAAGCAGAACCATGTGGGTTCTTCAGATAATTATGAATGTCGTTTAGAAAAAAATAGTTTCAAGTTTATGTGGTGAACTAATTCCTCCACTTCTGAGTTGTTCCAAATTATGTAATTGTTAAGGCAAATAATAGTCACTGTCAACTTGGTGTGGCCTATCCCCTCTGCTAGTGCTGAATTTACCTTCCTGTGGAATTTGCATCAATGGCAGAAAAAAAACAATCAGTCAGGGGTTGTTAAACGCCTATTAAGAGTCTTTGCAGCCCCAATGAGTGGCTGTAGTCACTAAAACAGCTGTGGAGAACGTAGGAACAGGAGGGATTATGACTGCTACCCATACCAAGAAAGCACATTTTATTATCTGTGCTTTATCTGTACTTGTAAATAATATTTGCGAGCCAGTACCAGATATTCAGGTAGGCAATTGGGAGAAGAAGACACATTAGCCTAGGGGTCGATTTTAGGATGGCCGAGCGGGTGCGTTTGTGGCGGGGGGGCTCCGAAAATTCGGAATTCCTGGGGCGGGTCCAGAGCCCGGCTCCAACCCGCCCACTTCCGGGTTCCCCAATGACGCGCTTAGATGCGCACACAGCTCCCGCATGCAGGACATCCACCAGCAATTAAAGCCGGCAGGATCCCACTTAAGACAATTATTTTGATAGTTCAGGTCGTTTGCAGACCTGATTGACATGATATTTTAGGAGGGGTGGGATTTTCAGGTCAACTGAGCATGTTTCCCGTACTGGGGGCAACACTCCCAGTTGAAACAGACGTATTGCAGCCACCAGACTGTGGGAGCTGCAAAGGTCCATTTGACAGGTGAGGGGGGGGAGACCCTCACTCATTGCAGGAGGCCACTCTGTCACTTTGGACAAAGTTTGGCCTCCACCACCCTCCTCCTAATACTAAAATTCACCAACTTGGAACCTCAACCCCAGTGTGCAGACACATTTACCTACCTTGTGGACCCCCTCAAACGTACATCTTCCGGAGGGGGCCGCCATAGCTGCAGTCATGGACTTCTCAGAGGACGAACAGCATCACCAGCCTCACCGGCCACACCATCCAGCTCTAACACGTGGAGCTCCACAACACAGTGCTGTGATACATCCACCTGCACAGCAAGAGGGAGGGCAACCGCAGAGAGAGATGCGTCGCAGAAGGCACTACCCTCGCCACAGGGTCCACAGACCAAGACTCAGATTCCTGGACCTCTCTGAGGAGCAGTGCACAAGGAGGCTCAGAGTCACTCGACATGTAGTCGTGGACATCTGCAGCTTCCTTGATGCCGAGCTGCTCACGGCTGGCACGAACATCATCTTCTTACCTGTCGCTGTCAAAGTCACCACTGCCGTCAATAACTTCTCCTCCGGATCCTTCCAGGGTGCCACCGGGGACATCGCCGGCATCTCTCAGTCGTCTGCACAAAGGAGCCCTGCAAATACACCTACACCCACTCTGCAGTGACACAATGGGTGGCATCAAGTGTGGGTCTTCATGGTGATCCTCAGGAAAGGGAATAATTGCACAAACCAGACAAGATTTGCAAAGACGTGGCAGTAGTGGTGATAACAAATTTTAATGTGCTTTGCAAAACAAAAAAAAACTAAATCAAAAACATGACATTCTGTCATACACCCTTGTGCATTCCCTTTGTGCTCACAAAACCTTAGCCTTCCGTTTATGGGAAGCCTTACATGGTGCTATCCCTGTGGCTTCAGCAGAGGTAGTGGCAGGTTGCTCTTGTCCACGCCCTGACCGATGAGATGCTTTGCGCGGACGCCCTCTGGGTTTCGGTGCCCATGAGGGCCCCTCCAAAGAATGCTCCACCTGCACCTGTGCAGGGGCAGACTCGGCCACCTGGAGAGGAGGCAGCATTGCGGGTACTGGTTGAGAGGGGGGCAGTGGGTGAGACGTGGAAGCGCTTTGAGTGGCGTCCTCAATTCCATGTCCCCTTTCACCATCATCCCTCTCCTGGCCCAGGCCCACATCACTCCTTCCACCCTGCTGAACGACAGGTTAGAGGACATGTGTGAAGCCTTGGAAGGCCAGTTGTAATGTATCTGTCAGCCTGTTTAAGGCGGCAGAATGTTGCTCACCCTGAATCCGAACGGCCATTGTCAGGGCCTGAATGGACTCATTGTTGAGCCGTGCTTGAAGCTCAATGGAGGCTAGCCTTTCCTCCATTCCCGCACCTACCCGCGACACCATCTCAGAGATGCCTTCACATCCCTGTGACACTATCTCAGAGATACCCTCCTGTACCTGTGCCACCATTCCACTCATGCAGGAGTTGGACTCCTCCATCCCCTGCGTGATTGTGGAGAGTGCGCGTGGCAACTGTTCCAGTAACTCGGCAATGTGCTGCTGCCCCTCGATGACTCTCCTTTTCACGGCTGGCCCCAGGGTTCAGCATCTGGGTCCAGCTGAGCAAAGCCTGGAGAAGAGTGCTCCCACCGATGCAGACGCTCCACGGCCACCCCTGCCACCAGGGTCTGCTCGTGCTCACATGTGCGTGGTGACTCACCATGTGCAAGTCTAACTAACTGAGGTTGGGGACCCACCGAGATGTGTGTATCTGCGCTGGTGGATGGATGGCTCAGATGTGACGAAGCACCCTCAGAGGCCGGCGGGTCCTCTGAGGAATCGCCCTCCGCAGTCACGGCGGTCGCAAATAGCCCTGCAAGAGAACAGAAAGCAATATTAAGCATGTGGACAGATGTTGAGATGCTGCAGATGCCAAGTGATGCTAAGATCATTCGCTATCATGAGTGCTGAGTGTTAGATTTCTGTCACCAGCCGTTTGTGCACTCCCAGTCTCGGCATCCGCCACGGACAGGCACTTCAGCGTTTGGCTTAGTTCCAATGCCTGCTGCTCCACGTCCGTTGAGGCCATCTGGTGTGGCGGGCCCCCTATGGTCCTTGCTCTCTCCCGAGCATTCTGGCATCTCTTCTCCTATCAAGGCAAAACACAGAGAGGGGTGATTGAGTGATGGTTGCATAGTGACCCGCTGCATGCATTGGTGTGGGTGGGGGTAAGCGTGAGGGAGATGCATGGGAGGGTGCGTGTGAGACATAGCCATGAGATTGTATGAGGATTGGGTTGCGTGGTAGTGTTCGAATGGGAACTGGGGTGGTGAGTAAGTGCCGGCAAGGTGAGGATGATGGTTGAGTGGATGTGAGGAGTGATGTGAGAGCGTTGTGATGGCAGTGCAGAAGGAGTTGTTGGTGGTGGAGGTGATGTGGAAGACGGAGTGTGGGAGAATGCGTAAGTATACTCACTTTGGCTGACCTGGTTAGGTCATTAAAGCGCTTCCTGCACTGGACCCAGGTTCGGCACACATTGCTGCTGCTGGTGACTTCCTCGGCCACCTCCAGCCAGGCCTTCTTGGTGGCAGGGGGAGGCCACCTCCTCTCATCAGATGGAAAAAAAAATTCCCTCCTACTCCTCACCCCATCGAGCAACACCTGGAGTGAGGAGTCAGAGAACCTTGGAGCAGCCTTGTCTCTGGCCTGCTCCATGCTCCAAAAATGGTTCTTTGCTGCAGGAGGAGCATTGGAGGACTGCCCCTTTAAATAGGGCTCCTCCTGCTGACAGCCTGTGATGCGGGTGCGCAGTGCTCCTGCTGCGCAGGTCTGGAATAGGAAACCCGGAAGCACGCGTAAGTACCTTCAATTAGGCTGCGATCGCATGTGGGGCACCCCAATTTCACTGAGCGCGTTACCCATGCGCCCACTCGACCCCCTGCTGCCAACCCGTCTCCCTCCTAATATCAGGCCCCTTGATTTTCTAATACAGATGTAGTTTAGACTGCAAGGTTATTGGCAGTTTTCAGATAGACTGAAATTCTGGTGGAGTGTTTGCGTGTAATTTTCCCAGATTAGCTTGTGCATTGCTTCAGGTGCATATTTAGACAGGTGGGAGGAGCACACTAGTGGTGGGAGCAGAAAATTGCATGTAAGTGAAATTTAAATGGAAGGGAACAATTAAATGAGAGTGTCAGAATCAATAGGGTAAAAATTCTGAAAGCTGTTGGCGCAGAAGGCATCTCAACCTTTTAGCAGCCTTTGTCAAGGCTGAAAGGGGAGAGGACTAAGAAGTAGCAGGCAAAAATGAAGGGAAAGAATACCTTTGGTACTTGCATAAATCTGCAGGCTAATGACAGAGCAGCCCAGCACCATGAAAGATGGCTGCTGAAGTGCAAATAGTGCTTTAAGAAATAGTTGCAAGGAGGATTGCCGTTTAAGTCATTGCATGGCACGATCATCATAAATCAGCATTGCAGCATGTCAGCAAGGAGATAGAACCATGATTTAGTCAGTAGCTGACCATTATAGTCACTGGATGTGCCAGCTCTAAGCTGCATTGTACCTGCAGGTGTTCTTGCAGCCAATGATGCAGTTCTGCATCTAGCTTTCTGAAAACCCAGGTCCTCAGAAGACAATTCTCTGCAGTCATTGCAAACAGTTATGCCAGGGCCTGATGAAATAGTTGATGCCTTTTTTCATGCAGTGTCACTGAAAGACTGATGTACTGTGATTGGGGTGCTCCTAAGTTTGGTTGGTCTGGAATTCTTAATGGTGCCATTGGTTCTTCTGCTCCAGCCTTCTTAGGGAAGTGGAATATCTGCGTGCACTAATTATCTGTTCACCTGTATCGACAGATGTGGGAATGCAGATGCGCACAGAGCAGTTGTGCAGCCTGACTTGCCTGATATCTCTTCAATGGTCCTCCTCATCTTCTAAAGATCTCCCATTGGAAAATCCATTGGTACCAGAATTGGTGCTGCATGCAAAAAAAATACAGCAATTGGCACATAGGGTCATTAGAACCACAGTGCCAGCAGGAAAAGAAATCAAAACAAAACATATTTATGAAATGTCTCCCAGAAACTATATTGTGGTGGAAACTGGGCAGAATCCTGGCAGAACAGAACTCCCAGACATTTTCTGCTTTCAGCTGATCAATTTACACTGACAGAACAAACAGCCAGGAGCAGAAAAAGCTAGATTAGTGTGTCAATTCTGTGTCTGAATCAAGGAGAAGCATAATGAGAGTGCAGAAAAAATTTGGTGACATCAAGAAAACTACCAAGTTAAATGATTGCAGTGGAATCTGTATCCTTGCACTATAGAGCTTCAGGTTTTATTCTCGCCATAGTCTTAGAAGAGTCCTGTTGCTATAGTCACAGCTGGTTTGCCTTAAAATAAAATAAGTGACACTGTCATTTTAAAGACATACTATATATTGAGCTAGATTCAGCAATTATTAATGGATGAGCTAATTAGCTATGGGAACCTGAAATAGCTGAGTACGTGCTGCATATTTGGGAAAATATGTGATGGTAAAATCGGTAAAGGCCAGCTCAGCTTTGCACTTCTGTCTGCCATGTGCAATTGTGAGTAGCAAAAAGAAACTTTGTGGGCTGTTGCAGGATAATTAGGCTAAGTAGGACATGTTACTGAATATATGCAAAGTATAACCTATATGCCATAATAATGCATTTTTGTGACCTTGCTATCATTCTGCTTGTTGTAGGCCATAGTTGTACATACTGCTAGAGCAGAGACATCTAGTGGTGGCCTTTCATTATGAAGCCCCTGTAGATCCGGAAAGAATGCATGTTCAACTTTATTGGAAGGGGAAAGCCCCCGAAAGCTTGTGGGATTAAAAATAAAATCGTTGGACTATAACTTGGTGTTGTAAAATTGTTTACAATTGTTAACCCCAGTCCATCACCGGCATCTCCACATCACAACTTTATTGGGCCTGCAATGCTCACTGAAATTGGCTCTCCAGAGCGATAGGGTCTGCAACCACAAAGAAATGTGTCAGTGGTATCTGATAACTCACCTTTCAGAAGCTGGCCTCCTTTCTACACCAATGGAATTGTCATTACCACAGCAAACAACACCCTGTATACCACAGCTTATTTTCCACCTGTGTTCTCTTGACAGACGTAATCAGCACTTAGTGACACAGGAGGCTGGGACTGACTAGAAAAGCAAATCCACACAGGTTCAGTCAGCACAGTCAGCTTCACATAGCACTTCCCATAGTGCTAAGAACACCATCAGCTCACTTTCTCAGTAAGAACACGCTTTACTAAATGATGGTGGAACACTGTAAGATCGGGGGTGGACCCAAGGCAATTTGTAGACAGGGGAACAGGCTCTTTACTGAGATTTAAGCCATTTGCCACTCCTATGTTGCTTAGGGTCAGAGATCTCTGTGCTGGTCCCTTGGAACTGAGGATGCCAAAACATGTGAGCCCAAAACAGTCACTCAGCTCCATGGAGCACAGTTTGAATGCAAGTCTTGGTGCTATGCAGAAGTACAGATATCCATTAATATAGGCCAACTGAATGGAATCATGAAGCAGTGGTTTTCCCAAATTCATGCTGACATGGTGAACATTGCACCCATAATCACTGGCAGCATAGCTACAGTGTGTTCAAGCGTAACGCTTGCACGCGCAGTTATTCTGGATACATTGAGTGCCAAAGTGCAAGAAGCTGCCAAGGCCAGCTTTAATTATTTGGAGGATAGAGTGGAGAGCCTCAGGGAGGAAATGCAAGAGCTTGTTCAACTGTAAAGATCACTTATAATGCAGCGCCGAGCACTGCTTGAGATCTTATCCTCTGGTTTGCAAAGCTTGGGATGTCACAATTAGCACTCCTGTCGACGAGTGTCCTGGGTAACTACAGAGTTAATTTAACTCCAAATATTTGCAAGGAAGGACAACAACATTTCAAACCAGGGTCATCCCAGGTTACTTGCATACAGCAATCTGCCTCCATCTGGCAGCCCTGAGGCTGCATTAAATGTGACAGTGTCTGCAGATACATCTTGGGTGAAAAAGTACTTAGTTGCAGAGGTAGTGTTGGAACACCAACAAGAAGAAATACAAACCATAGAAGGTGAATATAAGGTGACCCTTTACATGAAAAGCATTGTACTTTAAGCATTTGATGTTTCTCCCCTTTTCCTGTAACATAAACCAATACAGTACCTCCATTTCTGGTTTGTCATGGGCCTCATTATAATGCTGCTCAGCCCTATTGGTTGTCAGAACAAGGGCAAAGAGGACAGCCAGAATCCCCAATAGCTATCCGTCCATCCTGTTATCAGTCTGGAGCAGATCTTCCATATTGGGCTGTCACAGGATGTAAGAGACATGATAGATCCCGTGATACCTGCATTTATTGGAGAATGCTTATTTTGGCATCACATACTATCTACGCATTGACGGCTTGGCCTGGTGGAGCCTGAACGGGTACATGTACACAATCAATGATATCCTGTTCCCTTGGGAAACTGTCAATATTAAAGAAGCTTTGCTGCCTGGATCATTGCCGCTATGGCCCAGTGCCAAAGTGAACATAGTATGGTATATGCCGTAGCAGAGTCTTGTTGACATTTTTCGTGCATTACTGCTCCGAGGAACAGCTCATTCCTGTCAATTTTGTCTGGGAGCTTGAAAGGACCCTAAAACATAAAAATTCAGGGCTGTGGTCACTAAGAGCAACAGTCAGAGCTGTGCTTGTGGTGGATTGCCCCCCAGCTGCAGTGCCATGAGATGCCACGACTGATTTACAATCTCCTTGAGTAA
This sequence comes from Heptranchias perlo, assembly GCF_035084215.1. Classification (NCBI taxonomy): domain Eukaryota; kingdom Metazoa; phylum Chordata; class Chondrichthyes; order Hexanchiformes; family Hexanchidae; genus Heptranchias; species Heptranchias perlo. The sequence goes on along the minus strand of NC_090337.1, from coordinate 38,710,184 downwards.
CTGTAGGTGTTGCATACACTGTTCTACAGTCAAATACAGGAGTTACTCCTGAGTTGGCAAATACATTTCTGTGGGTTTTTGGTGCCAGGGGCTATAAAGGCTCTTTGCAGAATCTGCACTCCCTCCTGTCCCCTGCCTTCTGCAAATACAAACACCAGCAATGCTGCTCATTGTGTAAACTGTTCAGAATTTGCTGTTCTGCCATTACTTTTACTCCAATTCAAATTAATTGGAGCATTTAAGTGGAATTCAGCAGAGAGGACTGCCAGTAATACAACAAACAGACCTTAATTCTCTTCAACAAGCTTGAAATGGAAAAATAAAATTCCTGCAGAACATTTTAACTCCAGTGTCCCACTTGAGAGACATAAGCACAATTTCTAGGCTGAGAGTACAGTGCAGTACTGAGGGAGTGCTGTCAGAGGTGCTGTCTTTCGGATGAGACATTAAACCGAGGCCATGTCTGCCTTCTCTGGTGGATGTAAAAGATCCCATGGCACTATTCAAAGAAGAGCAGGGGTTCTTCCCAATGTCCTAGCCAATATTTATCCCTCAACCCAAATCACTAAAACAAATTATCTGGTCATTATCACATTGCTGTTTGTGGGACCATACTGCGTGCAAATTGGCTACCACGTTTCCTACATTACAATAGTGACTACACTTCTAAAAAAGTATTTCAATGGCTGTAAAGCGCTTTGGGATGTCCAGAGGTCATGAAGGGCACTATATAAATGCAAGTCTTTCTTTTCATAACACTGAAGAGAGTCGAGTGATGAAAGGAAATGTTAGTGGACAAGTCAACATTTTTCTTGCATCTCTTTCACCAGTTTCATGATAGTATTGGTAATCAATAGGATATAGGTGAATGTCTACTCACTAAGGTAAAAAGTAGTATACATTGTCAGAGGAAAAAGTTGCTATAAAACTAGAGAAGGAACAGAATATTAAATTACTCTTAACTTGAATTCTTATTTGTTTGTTTTGGTCCAAAATAACACTAAATTGTCGTTAAGCCACTTACATCAAAGAACAACCTATAAAGCTCTATGGTATATTTTAAAAGTGAAGTTAGATTTATTAGACATTTGACCATTGTGTACTCAAAATAAGATGATATGCTAATTTTTATCATTGAAATGGATTGCAGCTGGAGTTAAAAGTCATTAACAGATTATCCAAAGTAAAAACTTAGTTCCATGGAACAAATGGAAGGTAGAGTATACTTGTCGAGCTCCAACCATCTCGTGAATGGATTAACAATTAATTGTAAAATCTAAACAAGAGAGGCATGAGTGCTTATTATTTTAATTATACAAGGTGCCATCTGTTACCTTTTATCTTGACTATTATTTCAGTAATATAGATGAAATAGATGACTGAGAACATGTTCCAACCAACTCTGAAGATTTCATGAGATATGATTTATGAACTAAAAGTAACCAAAAACCCAGTCTGACTAGTGTTTTATTCTTCACAAGTCCTATCCCCAGGCTATTGACTGCTCCTCAAAATGTTTCACTCTTAAGATACCATTGACCTGCCATAAAAGTGCAGCCAGTATTAGAAATGTCCAAATTAATCAGCAGTTTTTTTAGAGCTGTAAAAAGTTAAATTTATTTAATCCTATCTAAGGGTTTAACCTGAAAAGCTGTCATAGAAATTCTCTCCACTATCAGACTCTCTTAGTCTACTGGCACAAAAAATTAAACTGGTATGAAGTTTGCAGGAGACAATGGTCCTGGCCTGTATTGTCCTAAGATAGAATTATAAAGAATCTTAGTAAAGCTAATTTACTTATTCTAGTCACAGTATGTCAAATGTGCAGCTTTCAAATAATATTGTTTGGTATTTTATTTAACTGAAGTTAAATTTCAGTTTTAATTTTTTCCATACCTTATCTTTAAACAGAGTTGTTTAATGTTAGTGTTGTATCGAAGTAGCAACTCTTAAAATTCATTGATCCTCTAAGTGCTGTTTGAGTTGCAATAATGTTTACATTAAGATGAGAGCACAGCACTGTAGTTACAGCAGTAGAGTGCTGGTCGGTAATTCAGAGAACATAACAATGTGTGTTGCTGAGAGGTAGGATGCAGAGGGATTCCTGATATCAACCTGTAATGGTGTGGGAAGTCAACAGTTGCAAGCCAGGTGCTTCCCACAGGGAGAAAAAAAAGATCTAGGGTGATGGTGGGTTTTGCTTGGACCATTGTTGCACATCTTCCAGCAGCCAATTCAAAGCTTCAACTTGGATCTTGGATCAGGTTGCCAATCTTGTCAACTCTTGTTGGGAAAACCAGGGTATGGCAAGAAAAATTAATGCTTAGCTTCTCAGAAAGAGAAAAAAAATAGAATCATCTGAATTCTTCCAGTAATTCCTGAGCTAACAAACTGAATTTCTCAGTGAACAAAAACCAAAACTATCAATATGTCCTTGTTTTTTAATGAACAAGGACTTAAGCATAATAAACTTTAATATTAATATTTGAACAGGATCTGGACAGTCTGCAGATGCATCTTGAAGAAGTGAGGTTTTTTGACCTGTTTGGCTACAGTGAGGAAGCAGGAGTCTGGCAGTGCTTCATGTGCAACAATCCTGAAAAGGCAACAGGTAAGAACACCAGTATTTTCTAGAGTTGTACATAAAACTTACCCAGAAAATGCGTCTTTGTTACTTTAAAAATGTGGTGTACCTGGATTTTCAGAAGGCCTTTGGCAATGCACCACACAGGAGACTATCGGAGAAGATTAAGTGGGGTTGGAATTAGGGAGAAGGTAGCAAATTGGGTTAAAAAACGGTTACAAGAGAGGAAACTGAGAGTAGGAGTTAAGGGCAGTTTTTCAGAGTGGTTTGAAGTATGTAGTGGTATCTCACAGGCTTCTGTTCTGGGACTGCTTCTGTTCACTGTGTAGCTCAATGATAATTCTTGCTCTATATTTTTAATAAGGTTCACAATTTAAAAATGGCTTTCACGTGTGAAATTTCATTTGAATTTGAATAACATTGTTCAAAAGCAGAAACGTAGTTTAAAAGTTGATACACTTCGGTCCTATATTACACAGTGCACAAACACTTATTGGGTCAGAAATTGCTTGTAAATTAAAGGTGAGCCTAACACGTTCACCATCATTAACGGACAAATTGAAGAGCAAGTTCCGGCGACCACACACGCGGTCAAACGCGTAAATCCGGAACTTGTTCTTCCTGATTCCCTGCTGATCTGACAGCTTCACGTTAAAGGGACCTCATCAGCTGCAATCAATGGATGTGAACATGCTCTCCTGCCCAGCTGGAAACTAACTAATCTTGTCCACAAAAAAGGTATGTTGAGTTTTTTAGGTCTAAACTAACTTTTAACAGCATGATGAGTATTAATGACTGCCAAACAATCTCTCTGGCACTAAAAATTAACTTTTAAAAATGTGGAGTCTCATTACTCCTGATTTTAATAGTTTTTTTTACTTTTTCTTTCTGTCTCTTTTATCTCAGTCGCTTAATCTTACCCTCTCTTTATTTCACTTTCTTTATCATTTTTATAATAAATTTACTAACCTTATCGGGCACTTCCTGGTTTTTAGTCTGCGCGGCTAGCGAAAGACGCTTCACTTCCTGGTTCTCACTACATGGCTTGCTTCAAGCTGATTGGTTGAGGGGAGAGATTGATCCTTTCGCTTCACACAGGTCCTAGGTTCCCAGGAGTTAACGCCATACTGTTTTCAGTCATTGTTCAAGGAAGTTGCCGAACAAAAGTAAGTTTGTGGGTGAGTATAAATCTATGGAGCATCAAGCACCATTCGTTCGTCGCTCTGAGCAATACATGGGGCCAGTGTATTCTTAAATTCCTCTCTTTGCTATTTATTTTAAACGGATAATGCCTCCACTAAAATAGCAGAGGGAGAAACTTCAGACGGACACTTTAAGCATTCATATAATATTATTCCATGGTTTCATTTCAAAACCTTCACTTGCAGGAGTATTTTAATGGAATCTTTGATTAAAATTTGCAATAACTTGCAAAGTAAAACTCAGTTGGTACATTATCTTGTTGCACAGAACCTTTTTAGAGTAATGTTTTAGTTTTGTTAGTCAAAAGTCACACAATCATGGCCCAGATTTTGCTGTAACAAGGCAACTAACGACGTCTGCTGTTAATAAGTCTTGCCCTTGCACGTTTAGATTTTTCAATTTTTTGTGTGGCAAGTTACTAAAAGTGCAAGGTGATAACGTCGCAGTGAGGGAAACAGGGTATCTGGGACCTGAGTGAACAAGGCAAGCAACAGGGTACCTCCTTAACCAATCAGTTTGAAGGATTGTGAAATAAACAGCACAAGGACTGAGAAGGAAGAGTAAATTAGAGTGGATGAATTCAATGTCAAATCAGGTACAGGAAGAGAAATAAAGAGATGGAAAGAAAGATTGGATTAAGAGAGAGAAAAAAGAGACAGCAAGGAAAAGTAAAAAAAAATATTTTTTCATTTTAAATTTGACATTTTTAAAATCTCCAACAACAATTAAAAGCTGAAGGAATGAGACTCCACACTTGTAATAGTTGATTTTCAGTGCCCGAGAGGTTGATTGGCAGTAATTAACACTTATCACGTTGTGAAAAAGTTACTTAGACTTGAAATGACTTAACTTAACTTTCTGTGGTGAGTTTAGTTCATATCTACCGCACAAATACAGTCAATGTATTTCAATGGTGAGGCAGACAGCGAGGTGCCATTTTCGTGAAGCTAGCGGTGGAGCAGCACAACTCGGACAGCAATTTTTGGATATTCGCGTTTAACCACACATCTGCCCCTCACCTGAAGTTGCTGTACCATTTGCACATAAATAAGGGCGAGTGCTGTTAGCCTCACCATTATTTTGAGAGCAAAATCTGGCCCCATTTATTTTGTTTTTCTTCTAAAAGCACTATGTATAAAGATCTGCTTCTATGACAGTATTTATGATGGTGTTGGACAATAAAATTCAGAATTTTAATCTCAGAATTAAATGCCATGTTCACCCTTATTGGGTTTTGCTATATAGTCTGCTGTTTCACTTATGTGGTCGGGGGAGCTGGGGTATAGTGAAGGTTATCTGACAGGAGGATCAATCCTAAACAATAAAGGTTAACCTTCTCTTCTCTGATTGCGGAGCAGTATTGAATTGTTGCCATGGAGAAGTTTATGACCCAAACCATCCTGCTATCCTAGAGCAAGGATTAACAAGTAAATCGGGAAAAAACATTTCCACTGGTCAATGAGTCACTAACTGGAGCTCGTAAATGTAAAATCATCACCAAAAGAATGAAGGAAGGCTTTAAGTGATTTTTTTTTACACTGAGGTTTGTTGGGGCATGGAATGCCCTACCAAAAACAATAGTGGAAGCAGAATCCATAATCGCTTTTAAAAGGAAAGTGGATAATTATTTAACAAAGAAAACTTTTAAAGGCTATAGGGAAAGGGAATGGCACTGAGTGCATAACTCTTTCAGAGAGCTGGCACGGGCTCAATGGGCTGAATTGCCTCTTCTGTGCTGTAAAATGCTGTGATCCTGTGAATTAAATCGACAATTTATATTTCAGGAAATTAATTAAGATGGAAGAAAGGCTGGGTATTGAACATTCTTGAACACAAAGAGTTTGATGAGGAACACATAACTTTTGGATGTGGTGCAGAAATATTTCTGATCTTTTCAAAAGGGTCAAATCCTGAATACCTCTGTGTTCACTAGAGGTTTTCTGGCATTCCTGCTGGTAATTTTTTCATCCCTGGGTTTAATTCATTCTTCTTTGATGAGGGATTTTAATGTGGTAAGATAAATATGTCAACACCCTTTGCCATCAGTAATAGGATTAAAACCAAAAGCAAAATACTGTGGATGCTGGAAATCTGAAATAAAAACAGAAAATGCTGGAGAAGCTCAGCAAGTCAGGCAGCATCTGTGGAGAAAGAAACAGAGTTAACATTTCAGGTCGAAGACCTTTCGTCGGAACAGGAGAACAGAACAGAATAGGATTACATCCATTTGTTAACAAATCACTGAGCTCCTTTGGTGAAACCAGAAGATTTTTTCCCTTTAACATCAGTACAATGTTAGTTTTAGCTTAGGTCTTTGCTGGTTAGATTTGTGGTATTTTCAGTTGATCAATAGCGCACAAAACCTTAACTGCTCTTTAGGGACCACTCATATTTAATATTCAGTAACTACATTTTGAGAATGTATTGAGAGTTTTATAGGTCAATTAGAATCCAAATTTTGCAATAATGCAATATATCCAGGTATTGAGTCATCAGATTTGAATTTCTGCAATTTTTGACCACCTTGAGGAGGTAGTCTCACTGCTCTTGACTTCATGCCAGTATAACAGTTACTAGTGCAAAGCTTTACTAGTTCTCAGGTTACCCTTTTATAAACTTCATTTATTTTAATATTGGTAAAAGCCAACTGTACCGTCAACTCTAACATTAAAATCTAAGCAGTCTTTGGATGCAAATTACATAGGAACATAGGAACAGGAGTAGGCCATTCAGCCCCTCGTGCCTGCTCCGCCATTTCATAAGATCATGGCTGATCTGTGATCTAACTCCATATACCTGCCTTTGGCCCATATCACTTAATACCTTTGGTTGCCAAAACGCTATCTATCTCAGATTTAAATTTAGCAATTGAGCTGGTATCAATTGCCGTTTGCGGAAGAGAGTTCCAAACTTCTACCACCCTTTGTGTGTAGAAATGTTTTCTAATCTCGCTCCTGAAAGGTCTGGCTCTAATTTTTAGACTGTGCCCCCTACTCCTAAAATCCCCAACCAGCGGAAATAGTTTCTCTCTATCCACCCTATCCATTCCCCTTAATATCTTATAAACTTCAATCAGATCACCCCTTAACCTTCGAAACTCCAGAGAATACAACCCCAATTTGTGTAATCTCTCCTCGTAACTTAACCCTTGAAGTCCGGGTATCATTCTAGTAAACCTACGCTGCACTCCCTCCAAGGCCAATATGTCCTTCCGAAGGTGCGGTGCCCAGAACTGCTCACAGTACTCCAGGTGCGGTCTAACCAGGGTTTTGTATAGCTGCAGCATAACTTCTGCCCCCTTGTACTCTAGTCCTCTAGATATAAAGGCCAGCATTCCATTAGCCTTATTGATTATTTTCTGCACCTGTTCATGACACTTCAATGATCTATGTACCTGAACCCCTAAGTCCCTTTGGACATCTACTGTTTTTAACTTTTTACCATTTAGAAAGTACCCTGTTCTATCCTTTTTTGATCCAAAGCAGATGAACTCACATTTGTCTACATTGAATTCCATTTGCCACAGTTTTGCCCATTCACCTAATCTATCAATATCGCTTTGTAATTTTATGTTTTCATCTACACTGCTTACAATGCCACCAATCTTTGTGTCATCAGCAAACTTGGATATGAGACTTTCTATGTCTTCATCTAAGTTGTTAATAAATATTGTGAATAATTGAGGCCCCAAGACAGATCCCTGAGGGACTCCACTAGTCACATCCTGCCAATGTGATTACCTACCAATTATCCCTACTCTCTGTCGCCTTTCGCTCAGCCAACTTCCTAACCAAGTCCGTACTTTTCCCTCTATTCCATGGGCTTCTATCTTAGCTAACAGTCTCTGTGGGACCTTATCAAATGCCTTCTGGAAGTCCATATAAATAACATCCATTGACATTCCCCTGACCACTACTTTAGTCACCTCTTCAAAAAATTCAATCAGGTTTGTCAGGCACGACCTGCCTTTCACAAATCCATGCTGGCTCTCTCTGATTAACTGAAAATTCTCGAGGTGTTCAGTCATCCTATCCTTAATTATAGACTCCTGCATTTTCCCCACAACTGATGTTAGGCTAACTAGTCTATAATTCTCTGGTTTCCCTCTCTCTCCTTTCTTAAAAAGCGGAGTGACATGTGCAATTTTCCAATCCAGAAGGACAGTTCCTGAATCTAGAGAACTTTGAAAGATTATAGTTAGGGCATCTGCAATGTGCTCACCTACTTCCTTTAAAACCCTGGGATGGAAACCATCTGGTCCTGGGGATTTGTCACTCTTTAGTGCTATTATTTTCTTTATTACTGTTGCTTTACTTATATTAATTTTATCAAGTCCCTGTTCCCCGATTCAGTATTAGTTTTCTTGGGATTTCCGGCATGCTATCCTCTCGGGCAGTGCATTCCAGATCCTAGCCACTCACTGTGTAAGAAAGTTTTTCCTCATGTCACCTTTGGTTCTTTTGCCAATCACCTTAAATCTATGTCCTCTGGTCCTTGACCCTTCCGTCAATGGAAACAGTTTTTCTCTCGATCTCCTCTGTCTAGACCTTCATGATTTTGAATACCTCGATCAAATCTCCTCTCAACAGTCTCTGTTCCAATGAGAACAATCCCAGCTTCTCCAGTCTATCCACGTAACTAAAGTCCCTCATCCCTGGAATCATTCTAGTAAATCTCTTCTGCACCCCCTCTAAGGCCTTCACATCTTTCCTGAAGTGCGGTGCCCAGAACTGGACACAATACTCTAGTTGTGGAGGTTTATAAAGGTTCATCATGACTTCCATACTTTTATACTCTATGCCTCTATTTATAAAGCCCAGGGTCCCGTAAGCTTTTTTAACCACTTTCTCAACCTGCCCTGCCACCTTCAATGATTTGTGCACATATACCCCCAGATCTTTCTGTTCCTGTACCCCTTTTAGAGTTGTGCCCATTAGATAATATTGCCTCTCCTTGTTCTTCCTACCAAAATGTATCACTTTGCATTTTTCTGCGTTAAATTTCATCTGCCACGTGTCCGCCCATGTCACCAGCCTGTCTATATCCTCTTGAAGTCTATCACTATCCTCCTCACTGTTTACTACCCTTCCAAGTTTTGTGTCATCTGCAAATTTTGAAATTGTGCCCTGTACACCCAAGTCCAAGTCATTAATATATATCAAGAAAAGCAGTGGTCCCAGCACTGACCCCAAGGGAACAACACTGTACACCTCCCTCCTGATCGAAAAACAACTGTTCACCACTACTCTCTGTTTCCTGTCCCTTAGCCAATTCTGTATCCATGTTCCTACTGCCACCTTTATTCCATGGGCCGCAATCTTGATGATAAGCCTACTATGCGGCACGTTATCAAAGCCAGAGTGGAATTGCCAGAATGGTCCCATGAAGGAAGACTTATATTGCCAGAAGCACCTTAAGAGTTCATAACATTCTACAGCCACTACAAGCAATGGTAAATAGCAACCTGGGCAAAGACAAAAATGGCGTTGAGGGTCCTGACAACTTCATCTGACCCCAATTAACATTTATTCATTAAGCCCCCACCTGTTTCTGGCGGGAGGCCTGGCCATCTAAATCAAGTTCCACTCTAAAATCGGAACAAGTGAACAACCAGTGGTAAGTTGGTGGTTTTATTTTCCACATGATTTCAGTCCCCCTACTACCCTAGTTTTAGGTGCAAATGGGGCAGTGGGGAGACAAAAATTGCTCCCAGTATGTTGTCCCAGAAAAATTGCCTAACACTTTCTATTTATCTGGGTTTTTACTCCGACATTTATCTCTGCTTAAGTAATGGAAAAGAGTGGTCTTCATTGTTGCATCGATCACTATGAGAAACAAAATGAGCGGCAATATTTTTGCTCTTCTCGAGTAAAATAAGAATTTTGAAGTCTCAAGATTATGGAAACCAGTAAAATTGTTAATTTTAGATGAAAATCTTGTTGAGTCCAGTTCCATATTTGGTACTAATTTCGATGCGATAGTCAATTCCATGCCACAGTCTATAAATGTTATTGTCTTAAGGTGGTGGACACAGTATTGAATACTTCCAAGGTGAATATTTAATGCAATAAAGATATATTCACTTACATATGAATTATGTATGTATGGTTCTGCATGCAGAACCAAATTGCACCATTTTCTTTTGCTCTGTATTATAATATTTTTAAATTAAAAAATTAGGTGCTGGTTAATACAAGTAACTAAAATGATCAAATAAAATTTGAAGAAAATATTTAATTCAGAGTTGTCAAGTACACACAGCAGACACTGAATCCCTTTAACTTGAAATCATTTTTTTCTGTTGTAGTTTAACTTGAGTTAAGTCACAGACATTTCTTTTTATTTCAAATTCAATTTGCATTTGATTGTCTTTTGCCAAAAATTGTATTCCTAACCTCAGATTCCTGTGGTTTTATCTCCACAATGTGGCCAAGTTATACATGAAGTAAATTATGTGACTGGGTTGTTTGTATGCCATTAATAGCATTCCTCAGCAGTCAGCAAAATCCATATTTGAATCAGTAAATGGGAGCAGACACTTAATTTTAAAAAAACACTTTAAATAAAGTTTCAAAGATAAGCCATACAAAATGTAAAGGCATTAAAATATTTTAATCCAATGCTCTGAAATTGTCCAGAGAAAATTCAGATTTTTTTAATAGAAACATAATAGCCCTATAAATGACACTCAAGAAAACTCTCATTACGACAAATCTTTGTGTGTTGAACAGAGTCTATATTTGACATTGTTTTGTCACTTTCTGGTTGCTTTGCTGTAAGCATTGGTTTGTAATAAAATCCAGCAACAATGGAACAAGCTGAACTTACAAAAAACCTATCAAGCATAAAACATAACGCAAACAGGAACAGGGGAAAACTCCAAACAAAAAAACCCTGGCAAGATTTTGAGAAAAGTGCTCTCCTGGTAGACTGTAGCTCAGATAAATATTTTCCTCAATCCAATCATCATAATTCCAATCCAAGCATAGAATTGCAGAGCTCCATTTCCAGTCAATGTAGAAATCCATATTCAAGCTTGATATTTCTTGCAAGCCAATAATACATTGATTGAGAGTCAACTGTGGTATGATAACTTCAGTCAACTTTTCGGAAGCACACAACGTAATCTATTCAAATATTAAGCAAAATTATACAAGATATTTAAAAGTTTTTAGAACAAGCCTTTTTTTCTCAATAACAAATTGTAATTTGTGAATGGTTTATAGTGTGAATCATAGAATGTAGATAGATTGTACAAGGCAATTTGAGTATCTATCTACAAGTTGTGACAAACGAGATCTGTGAATCTGAACTTAAATCATTCAAACGGTCTAGTTATCACAGCAGTATTTTCCTTCGCCAATTATACTCACAATGCCAAGCTACCATTCTTTAACACTTATGATTCCAAATCTTTGATAAAAAGTTTAGAAACTGGCTAAAATGAAATCTGTTATGTGTTTTGTTATGTAGTCATGTAACATAATATTGTGGTTTAATGTTCAGAGATTCTAAAAGCAGCTTAAAGAAGCATTAGGGTTAAGCCTGAGATGTAAGAAACAAAGAAATATTAGTGTTTTAAATTGGCCTGAGATTACCTATATGACCAATAGATCCTTGATGCAGAAAAAGAAATAAACAATTATTCATGGTAGAACTCCTTGTTTTTCTTCATATTATTCTTTTAGATTTAACAGTAAATTCCACTTTTGAAAAATCCCCTGGCATCCATATTTATTATAGCTCATTAAATATATTCCAAATTGTTAAGAATGTTTCTGAGAATCAGAATCTCCCTGTTGTATTATATCATCATGGAATCCGTGACCAATTGATTGTTAACTTCTTTGAGTTCCTTAAGGATAAATGAATCTCAAGGGTCATGAAGGAAATTAATTACAATTTCCACATGACATTTCAAATAAATCTCTAATTCATCAACTCCATATTCTAACGTAATGCCACACCTATAAAGAATTGTTTCTGGTCTGGCACATATTATGTGTTCGTAATAAACCACAAGCTCAAAGGACAGTGTGAAAAGCTTAATGCCAAATAGCTTGTATGAACTCAGTGTACATCTTGGGGTATTAGATTAAATATGTAGTATATTTCCACAGCCTACAACATACATTCACTTTGCAGTTTCAGATTTATTTTTAAATTTGCATTTTTGATCATTCTTTTTATTCTTTTAATAGTTGTAAATCAGGATGGTCAACCACTCATCGAAGGCAAGCTCAAAGAAAAACAAGTGAGATGGAAGTTTATAAAGAGATGGAAGACCCGTTATTTCACTCTGGCTGGCAATCAGCTTCTCTTTCGTAAAGGAAAATCAGTAGGTAGATGTTGAAGATTCATTAGATTAAATTAATGAAGCCAATGAATCAGTTCTGCATTGATTTGTATTTTGATCATTGCTAGTGAAGTTCTGAGCAGTGATATTGTTTATTCAGCAACATTTGCTGACAAAAGTATATCATCTTTAAAATCAGTTTTTACCAATTTCCAGCCTAGTTTTTTCCACTCTGATTTTCTCTTGGGTTTTAATGTTAAAAAATAACCCTGAAAAACACGCAAAAAAATGAGGTTTTAAATTGGCAAATGGAAATGGAACTTATGGGGGCTTTTGGAGGAGCTGCAGGCTCAGTGCTGACAGCAGAGACTTCAATTAATTCCGTCATCAACACTAGTCATCAACATAATATGAATTGCATTGCTTTGAAAAACTCCATTTACATTACATAAAGGAAAATCAAAACCAAATGACTATTTGGAATATATGTAGCTGCTAACTATCTAAGATTAAAATGATTTTCAGCCATGCCTACGGGTAGTGTAACTTCATTTCAGTGACAAAATCTAGAAGTAAGCAAAAGCAATACAAATAACAGAACAAATGCAATTAAAAATAGAATGAGAAAACTGAGAAAATCACTGCTCAGAGCTTCACTCGAGAAAAGAAACCGCTAACAAAGCAAGCCAAAAAAAATTCAAGCAGAAGATATTAAAAAATAATTTAGCATGAGTCAAAGTGACTATAGAATTAAAAGTGAACATAAAGTAAATATGTTAAAGTAATGTAAAAAGTGATCACGAAAATAATAGTTGAGGAAAAAAAGACAGGTACAGAAAAGAGGTACGATCAAGTAATGAATAAAAGAGCGAAAATAAAGGAGAAAGGAGAATGCTTGTAGAATGTTATGTTCGTCCAAAACATGAAGCACAAGGCACTGATAGCAGAGTCAATTGAGAAGAGGTGAAGAAACAAATGTGACTTGCCAGATCTTTACTCTTATTTTACTTGGCACATTTGATGACTCCACTTAATTTATGTAGGCAGTTAAGAGGGACAAAATAGTAATATTTGCATGTCCTGGACACAATCAACATGTGAAATTTTACTAAACAAATTTGCATCCCTCAAAATGTGGCAAGAAAAATAATGTTTCGCCAATGAAATATCGAATGTGTGAAACATGTAAACTGAAACACAAGGATTATTTGAAATGTTAACAAATGCTGGTTGAAATTTTCAAATCCTGTGTGTCACTTTTTATGCAGCTCTGTCTTTGTCTTTCAGAAAGACGATCCAGATGATTGTCCAATTGAACTGAGCAAGGTACAAAGTGTAAAGGTCATCGCTAAAAAGCGGAGAGATCGTAGTCTTCCTCGAGCCTTTGAAATCTTCACAGACAACAAGACATATGTCTTCAAGGCAAAGGATGAGAAGAATGCAGAGGAGTGGTTACAGTGTATCAATGTTGCAGTGGCTCAGGCAAAAGAAAGAGAAAGCAGAGAAGCAACAACTTACCTATGAATAAATTTGAGATAAATTGGAAGAATGGATAGATTGGCAATGAAGTAACTATCAAGATGAACCACTGCATAGTTTTTGCAGATACATTTCAATGTAGATCAATTAAATCTTAAAATGATAGGTAGCAATAGCAAATATGGGAGAAAAACTGGAACTGTATCCCTGTGCAAGTGTCAAAGATATCAAACAAACATTAGTATTTAGTACAAAAATCAGTGACACAGGAGCTTTTGAGATGCAAGTCAAATCAGCACTACCATATGAACTTTCAAAGAATTATGTTAACAATATCTGAAAGACTGAAAAGCTGGAATGTTCAGAAGTGATTAAGCAAATGGGACAGCAATGAATACAGCACATGATTTTAAAAAGCTTGACTTTATTTGCAATATTTCTGAACTCATAAAATTCTAGAAAAAAAATTAAGATGCATTTCATGCACAACACTACCTACTGTACCTGATGTTCTCATCAAACATCTCATTGCTTTCTGCTCCAGTTTCAAAATTTTAATCAAAGAAAATTATTCTAAAATAGTGAATGCCTTGCTTTAAATTGTGTTAGCACATTACATGTGGGTTTTTGTTATCTAAACTGCACTAATGAAATTCAACACATGACTCAGAATAAGCATATTATTAAATTGCTTGCATTTTATAATCATGAGAGGGTGTATTATAACGCTTGAAGCTTTTGACTTTGCTCATTATTGCACAGTCAAGATAGCTTCTATGACCCACTGAGGAACAGAAACTTCACTCCCTTTCCCAGTGGCTCAGTAGCAATGGCTCCATCTCAGGTGTTACTGAACTGACAGAACAGAAAGATCCCAAATCATCTCTAAGGCTATAATAGGGACACTGCAAGTGCCTTCACCATCTCTGAGGTAAAGACAAGAAATTACCAACTTTCCCACACTTTGGGGTAAATTTTAACACCGAGCCGGAAAGAGAGCAGTGGGGGGGATTTCCGGATGGGAATCCTGGAAGTAAGGCTTTCCTGAATGTCCTTACGATTTTGACACAAGGATGTCTTTCAATTTTTTTCTGTTGGGCTTTCCCGCCCAACAGCCAGCCAGATTGGCAGGCTGGCTGTCAGTCAGACGGGAGGGAGAACAGCCAGGGAACAGATGCCAGCAGGTAAGTCTGAGATCCAGGGTGGGGCGGGGGTGGGGGGGGGAGGTGAGGTCAGCAGTGGTGGGGAGTCAGTCATCAGGGAGGGTCGGGGGTCAGTAATTGGGGGCTCGGAGATCGCGGGGGGCGGGGTCAGAGATCGTGGGGAGGGTGATCGGAGATCGTGGGTTGGGGAGGTCAGCCCAATTGCAGGGCTCTAATCACAGCAGGTAAGCTTGTTGGGCCGGGTGGAAGCATTCCTGCTCCCCCTGGCCCACAAGCAGTGCCATAAAGGCACTCATCAGTCGATCCAGGACTTCTCGGCTCGTCTTACGTGGTGTGAATCAGAAAGGCCCGGGAATCCCAGCCCCCAGGAATAAAATGCTTGTAAAATGGAGACCCACAGCCTCCTTAAAAAATTGCAGTGACCGACCCACCTCCTGAGAGCGGGTTGGTCACCCGCCCCTTGACCCATCTCCATTAAAACCGGAAGTGGATGGGTAGCAGGCAGGTTTTACTTTTTTTTTTACAATTTTTACCTTCCCACCCGCCCCCAACCCACCCGTTCTTGGGATTAAAATTTACCCCTTTATCACTATCCAGTCTGGTGGAAAACGTGTATGTGTATATATGTGGGGGTTGGGTCATCAGGCTTAGCCTCAGTTGTTGTGGTGGTCCCATGGTCACATAGACCACTGATGCTCACTGTCTGAACTTATGCATGAAGAATAAGCAATCCTCAGGAGATGGAGGCAAGGGGGAACAATTGTAAAAGGGAAAATTACAGAAAGTGCAGCCTGTATTTATTTACACCCTTAGATTTAGGTTTATTTTAATAACAAAAAACCTTTCCTCAGCCCTTTGTAGAATGATTGAATCACGTGAAAACTACTTTCTCACATACTTAGTTAGTCCAGTGTAACAGTTCAGTCTGTGGCATAATATATACAATAGTTTGTATGTGGTGAATTAAAGATATGGTACTCAGTTGTTTTGGCTCTGGCTATGAATAAATTTGGTAGGTCCCTAAACCTACAAGTGACTCCGCATACATATCTAGCATTCATCCCCCATTTTATTATTTGATTCCATTCATCAACTGTGAATATCATCTTCTCAAAATGGCTTTGCTGTAATTTGAAGAAATCCTTGGTTAAGAACAGCGGGGATGTGACGTGAGTATACATGTACAGTATCCAACGTTACAGGTGTAAAATTACATGAAAATAATTGGAATATGCAGATTACTGGGATAAAGTATCCAGAAAAATTGGAAGCATTGAGGTATAAGTTGAATAAATCTTCATCAGCTGATCTTATTCAATTTCATTATAGAAATTTATTAGCTGAATGTTTTATTTTGTTTTACAAATATTTCCAGCGTTGTGGCTGCAAAATATTTTTGTAGTACTTGTTCTTACTGTAAATATTCCTCATTTGTTATTTTCATTTTTGATTGCATCATTTTCATTATATTCATGAATGCTGGTTTCAGAAAACAAAGGCAATCTACCATATCACACCGATGCAGACCAGGAATTTCCTTGGAGCTGCCCCTTCTCCGTCGAAGTAAATTTACCAGATGTGCAGTGAACACCCAGTTTACATATGTAAACAGAGTTCTGTCGTACTTCCGGTAAAGTTACGGTGGCAAAGCTGGAGCAGCTCCAAGGAAGTTTCGGCCAGTATCAGTTCGACTTATTTGATGGCCTCTGATTCAAAAGGTTGTGAGTTCAAGGCCCTCTACAGATTTGAGCACATAATCTAGGCTGACACTTCTGACACATACTGAATTGTCATCTTTCAGATGAGATGTTAAACTGAGATCTGCCTGCTCAGGTGGATGCGAAAGATCCCATAGCACTATTTGAAGAAGACCAGAGAGTTCTGAAATGTGATATGTACATAAAGGGGAAGATGTCCTGGCAAATATAGTCATTCATTCATTTATTGTTTGTAGGATTTTTCTGTGCGCAAATTGGCTACCATGTTTGCCTATAACAGTAGTGACTGCACTACAAAAGTAATACAATGATTGCAAAATGCTTGGGGACATCCTAAGGATATGAGAAGGCACTAGATAAGTTATTATTAACAAAGCAATTCTTACAAATAGAGTTCCTTTCTTTAAATACTATGAATTTGAAATGGATTTCTTGTCAATAACTTTTCTTAGGACAGATGGTCAAAGTTTAGACAACACATTGTTGAATATAGTTTTGCCTGTGTTTTTCCTTCTTATGTACATATTACCATTATATTTCAGTCAAGAGGGTTCGATGAAGACTTCATGGTTGCAGTAAATGCTGCTCTTTGATCTGCTAAAATGGGGTTCCCCCTTCCTCTTTCCTAGCAGATGTCCAATGCTCTATCTAGAGGCCCAGCTGAGAGCAAAAAAAAAGTCCTTAAGATTGGAGAGAGTTCAACAGCCAAGGCTAGGATATAATCTTACATTTCGGTGCATGTGTTTGAATAGCAGCAATAATACTGACTTCTCCAGGGACTTCTGTATCCTCCCACAGATGCTGACAATTTAAAAATATATATTTCAGCTCACACCATGTGAAGTTGAAAATCACCTGAAATTAGGCTACTGAGATGTCACGAGTACCTTTACAATTGTCATGTTATGGTAATAAAATATATAGTTAGAAAATACTGAGTGAAAAATTAAAAAGTTATAAAAAGATTGCTCTGCCTGTCCCCTCTTTTTCTTTCCTTGTTCTTTCTTCCACTTTCTCTTAATTCTTATGCTAGTTTATTTTTATCTATAATCTCCATTTTACTCTTTAAGTTCCCTATAGCTCAGTAGATACATGCATTACCTGGTGTAGAACTGAGCCATACAAACTAGGAAAGTCCTAAATTCTATCCCACATCTGGCTGAGGAAGTTGAAACCTAGAGCTCGGGAGGGTAAAAATTCAGCCAGACT
Source organism: Heptranchias perlo (assembly GCF_035084215.1). Lineage (NCBI taxonomy): Eukaryota > Metazoa > Chordata > Chondrichthyes > Hexanchiformes > Hexanchidae > Heptranchias > Heptranchias perlo. The sequence continues at coordinate 38,692,532 of NC_090337.1, read as the reverse complement.
TTCCACTTGTAATTGCCCTCTACTGGTTTCTGCTGAAAAGTGCCTGTGTGTGGACAGTGAGTGAGGACAGGACCAGGTTTGGTTATAATATCCCATGTGGTCAAATACCCTGCTGATACAGTCTGTCCAGGCTCACATATGAAGACTGGGCACTTGGCTGAGATATGGCACTTGTGGAATCATAGGCCAGAAGAGTTAGTGCATACAAGAGAAAGCAGAAGAAAATTGGAGATGGGGAACTCACCATTATTCTGATATCTCCATTCATCAACTGTCCACTTTGAAGCTGGGATCCTCATGTGAAAAATCCATCTTTGTCTAAAAACTGATACTGTTTTTTTCTACCACTTGGGAGACAAAGCATTGAAGTTTGAACTGGTTATGTCATTAGTGACAGGTTACACTTCTAACCTGCTATTGGGCAACAAATGAAGTGCAAAGTGCCTGATGAGAAAACTCACCAGCAGCCCAAGAAAGTGAGAAAATGCAGTATTTTGTCAGTCATGTCCCAAAGATTGATAAAGGTGTGTTGAGAACTATTGGGCCATTCTTAATCCAATTACATCTTAATTATAATGAAAGCAAAGTTGGTTATTGCATGGAAGGAACATGAGAAAGAACTGCCAATATTTTATATTCTTTTTAAATTGCAACATAAAAGCATGTAATGTGTTGACTGGAAAAGCCTCATGTGATCTCTATATGTTCCGTTGATCCACACACCAATTATTATAAAATACTAACTTGAAGCTGGAATAGAGCACAAACCAAACACTGTCATAATTCTTTATCTGGCAGGGAACTTAAAGAATCACAGAAAACACCTCATTAAAAGGAAGGATATATTTGGTATATCTAATGCTGTTCCAATTTGCAGTAAGTACATGCTTTATAACATTTCAGTCACCTGTTATGTTATGTGTATAACAGGAAAAAGACATTCTCCTTCGTGGCTGACAGCTGCTGAAAAGGTTTCATTAGTTCGCAGTTTTCCAGAATTAGGGTCAAAATATTCTTATAACACATCATTGATAGTAGTGTGAACATTTCTTTTGATGTGTGTCTGTGGATAACTTTCTGTTGTGTTTTGATTTGATATATATGCTTTCCCTTTCATGTAAAATAAGACTCTGCTGAAAGTTAAACTGAAATAGTTGTGTGCGCTGAAAATTTTCCATCCCGATTTGTTTAATCCTGGCAGAGTCAAAAGTTGAATCCATACCATTTATTTTAGTTTTGATATTGGCTTTACAAAGCTGCTGGTATCAAAATTGCATTGTGTATAAATACCATTGTAGGTAAATGAATGAGGGTGCATCCTTGCCAGCTGTTTGTTGTGAGGTGATGTTACATAGTGACGTCATTTTGTGCTATATTATTGGAATGCTACAAGTATTTCCTAAACTGAGCTAGGCAACCTGATAACTGTGTAGGAAATGCTTAACTGGCTTAGCCATCAATTGCCAGATCTAGCTTGACCATAACAAGCTATAACGGTCCTTGCTCTCCTCTGCCAAACCTACCCACTCCCCTAGGATTTTTCTAGAAGGCAACTACAACCACAGGCTCCATTTTTCTAATACAAACTGTCTCCTTAAACCCCTCTTCTCTACCTCCTACACCTGTTTGAGGAGCTCATGGATTTCTTTGTCACTGAGATAGAAACTATCCATTGGTCACCCCTCCTAATATCTCCTCCTTTGATTTGGTGCCCGTTTTTCCTTAGGGTTCCGTGAAGCACCTTCGGATGTTTTTCTACTTTAAAAGGTGTTATATAAATGTAAGGTGTTGTTGTTATGACAGGAATTTGCTCAAATCATTGTGTTCTACACCTCTAACCATGAAGGAAACATAGAAGGAACTGAAAATAGAAAATTAATGTTTAAAGCTGTGCCTGCAATCGAACAGAAACATTGGTTAAAACTGGGGGTGTAACCAGGTTCACGTGCTTTAGTTTATGTAATACAAATCAGGTAAATGTAGATTTTTATTTTATTTATATATAAATGCTTATTTTTCTAAACCGTCTGCTTATCAATATTGTAGCTGGCATTGCTGGCCTGACCTTGATGAAGCCACTTCTGCGGCTGAATAAAAGTTATTTTAACCATACCTGAGTAACTTCCATGCCTGATTTTCTGTGAGTGTGTGTGAGAGAGAGGTGTGCCTGTATACTAAAAAGAAAGGTAATAAAATATTTGCAAAAATGCAACAAAGAATATGTGTTGAAATATCCAATTTTGTAGTGATTCTTCCCACATGACTTACAGTTCTATCAATATTGTGATCATGTGTGCAAAGTTACTTAGCAACATTATTGTAAATGGTTCTCCCCACTTTGGCAATGTTCCCCTCCCTTTCAAAACCACCATCATCACCCCTCAAAAAATTCAACATCCAATATTCTATAACATTATAGTTCAGATCATGTTAGGATCAGAACTCTGCCACTGAGGGATGCTGAATTAAGTATTTTTTTGAGATTAGGAATTAAGGATTATAAAATTATATACAATTTTACTACTGTCAATACTGAAAGGTAAGGAATTAAACCATTATGCTACTTGTAAAAACTTATACGAGTCAAATGTTAATGGTATATCGACGGGTGGTCATTGAGGTTTAAGAATTCCATAATTTAAATCTGGAGTTTATAGACAGCCTGATAGAAACATAATCCCAGTTCAACCATAGCATTTCTTGGCAAGTTAGTAATATATTTCTCAAGTTGCTATAGTACAAAATAATATGCTGTAATGATACACTGGGGCCTTTTTTATATATTTCACATTTCACTGATGTACAGCATGTAGGATATTGCACTACTGTGCAGTAAATTTAGTCCATTGCTGGGTTTATTTCATGACTATGAAAGATTCATGAATCACAACAGCCTCAGGCATCGATGAATTCCAAACTCTTATTCTTGGACAAAAAGTCCACTATACCATTAGTAAAATGATCTTTATTGTTAATAATTTCATCAACTTTAATATGATCCTTATTATTTATTTAATTGACTTTACTATTTTAAAAAAGAAAAAAAATGTACTTTTGTATCTCAAACTTTGCTGGATTTCTTGATGTAGAGGAAAAATTCAGCATTTCTATATCTTCTGACTATAGATTGTTCATAGGAGGTCATTGGACTATTTGTACTAGTTGGGGAGTTACAAACTCACGTCTGCTATAAATACCTTCTCGGGTTCAATGGCATCAACCACTCCAGTAAGCAATCTAAACATCTTATTTTTATGGGAGTTGACTCAGACTGCCCTATATCTACCTGTATGATAGCAGGGCCTGGGGTGTAACAATGAACCCAGGTGACCTGAACCAGAAATCCATGTCTTTTGCACATGTACTTTATCAGTCTCTCCAAAGGTGAATCAAGTTAACACTAGATGAGATGAGGCTTGGTTCAAATTGTTAAGCTGTTTTATTCCATTGGTAAGGTGCATGTACAGAGTAACAGTTATGATCAGATTCCCTTAATTCAAATTAGAAAAACTTATCTTTGTATAATGATATTAAAATGTTACCATCTTCCTGAACATAAACAAAATAACTCCTCTGCATCCTGACTTTTTTGATCCTGTCTTCCTTGGGGCCTTTCTGTCTCAAGTTGCTGCTTCTGTTGCGAAAGTTAGACTGCCTTTTTAGGTGTCTGACTTTGTTTTAGTTTCTGACTTTTCACAATCAGGAAGAGGTTGAATACCATTCAACACACTGGTTGTGAGCTGTTTATCTATTACAAAGACAAGCCGCCAAATTGCTTATTATTGACAATCTATCGGGAAACAGCATCAAGGCTAGCCTACTGTCTCAGATTTCCCCCCACCCCCCCTTTTTAAAAAAAACTTGCAGTAATAAACTATGCTTTTAAAACACAACATTAAAAGTAACTCATTCCAAATCCTTTGTGGAATAATGGTCAAAAATTCCTGAAATGTGAAAGGGAGTCTGTAAAAGTACATAAAAGAAAAGGAAAATAGTTGAACAATAAGGATTAGATAGTAGTACAAACAGTACAACTCAAAATTAAATTAGTGCCTTGCCATTCACTCATCTATATATCTATTATATATTTAGATGGTGCTGTAAATGTAACATTACGTAACTAATTGATTGCAATGGAGCAGCACTTAACATTAGTACATTACATGACAGCCCCTTACTCGATCTTCAATAATACAAAAACATTTCCTTCCCAAAAAGTGTGTGTTGGGGGGGGGGGGGGGTGTGTGGAGGGGCTGTGATGTGAGCATCAAACCCACCCAACATCATCAGTCTGAGGCCTGGACCCAAAACCTTTTATTGCTGCCTACCCAAAACCTTTTATCCTCGATTAAGTAGTTTAGTGTAAAAGTTAAGCTCTTTTATAAAAAGCTCCATATGTACTAATGTACTATTTCATATAGTCACACAATCACTAGAAAGAAACAGATGAGGAAGGCTATTTAACCAATTTTAGCTCATCCATTCAAAAAGGCTCTCCAGCCTACTTCCCCCCTCCCTGCCATCACTGTTTCCAACTGTTAAATGATTTGAGGACTTTTAGCACCATTACTGTACCCAAATGTCCTTTCCATGTGTTGATTACTCCTTTTGCTTCCTGACATCAATGGCAACTTAGTCATTTATTGGTTTGAATAGTGTCCCCTTGGTACTATATTACAATAAAGAATTGCATTTCAAATGGGTGAACACTATCCTTGTTTTGCAATTGTGGAGATGTATGGCAATAAAATATAAACTTTCAATGTTCTAGTTTATTTGTTACTTCAGACCCCTGGAGAATTTCCTTCCCCCCAGTGTGGCATTGACTCTGGTATGCACATATAAACTATCAAGCTTTATTGTTTGTAGGTCTGTCAAACATACCCCAAGCCCTGCCATTTTCATTATGAAATTCAAAAAAAAAGTTTACTACAGTGGTTGCATTTGGTAAACAGTAGAATGTAAACTTATTTACATAATTGATTTAGGTCCCCCTTTGTGATGCAATATTTTTATGTAAAAAAAAATTCTAAAACTATTGCCATATAGATTGAAAGCATGTTTCCTAGTTGGAATATAATGAAATGTGCAGTGATGAGGCACATTTAATGCTGACCTACTTAAAGAAAGAACAATCACCTCTTTGTCAGAGTAACTCTGTGGCTTGTTCTTTTCCTACTATCTTAAAACAGTGCTGGCAGCTTTCACTCCATGGCTAGTTTTAGAAGAAATAACTTCATTAAAATCTTTTTTTTCCATTGAAACATTATTGGGAAATTAGAGTGCTTTTTGTTCAACAAGAAAACTATTAAATGCTACTAAATGCTTTTACAGAAAAGGGGCTTTTTGTGAGCTTATTTGTTTTCTTTCCAGTCTCCTTTGTCTCCCTATTTCTTGCAAAATACCCTACCTGGCCTCTCCATGAATACACAACTGAGACTAGGAACTTGCCAGAACTAGATGGAAATCAGTGGCACAAACCCATGTCTCACTAAACTGTGGTGCACAGCTCCAGATATGCACACAACCCTGTGCTGCCCAACCAAGATTTCTTATAGGGAAATGTTGGATCTGTGTGGATAAGGGTCAGACTTTATTTATACTCACCTAGAAATTTCAAACTTCAATCACAAGGCTGCATAATTCCCAACTTAGGTAAGCGCATTCTGTGTACACTGTAAGGTCTGGCAAAATGTTAATTATATATCTGAGGTTCTTCTTAGGTATTTGAACATATCATCGCCACCCAGCTCTGTGCCCATCTCTCCCAAAAGATCCTGTTCCAATCATTTGACTTCTGCCCTGCTCAAACCACTGAAACTGTCCAAAATCATGAATTACATGCTCTGTGTCTGTCACCATATTGTGTTTACCCCTCTTTGTACTCTTTGACATCTTCACAGCATTTGATACAGTTGACCATCCTCCTCAATCATTCTCTTCCATTGTCCAGCTCCATGGGACTGCCATCAAATGGTTCCAGCCCATCTGACCAAATGCAACCAGCACATCTCCACTAATTACTTCTCTTATTACCTCTACACAATCACCTCCAGAGTCCCCCAAGAATTTATCCTTGGCCCTCTCCTCTTCCTCATCTATATACTACCCCTCAGTGACATCACCTGCCAGCATAAGGTCAGCTTCCACATATCTGCTGAAAACACCTAGCTCCAACTGTCCATCACTTTTCTTAGCTTCACAAATCTTTATGTTATCAGATTACCTGCCCAACATCAAGTTATGGATGAGTCAAAATTTCCCCCAACTGAATATCAAAGACCAAAGCCATAATTTTAGCCCCTGCAATAAACTTAATTCTCTTGTTAGTGACTCCAATCCCTCCCAACCACTTGCTGAGGCTGAACCAGACCACGTATCCTGTTTGACCCAGAGCTGAGCTTCAAACCCCACTTCTTATCCATTACCAAAACTGCTTATTTCCGACTCCACATTTCCTACCTCTGCTCCTACTTCAGCCCCGCCGCCACTGAAATCGTTATCCATACAATGGTCACCTCTAGACACTATAAGGGAGAAATCCTGTGCTGCCACTAGAAGTGCTTGCGCAGATGGTGGTCCCATCCCAAATCCCGGGGATGGGATTTTTAAAATAATAGGAGGGGTGCTGTAGCAACAGGGAAACCTGCCCCATTGGCAATTTGTCACTCCGAGAGGGGGTGTCAGCGGGTGGGTCAGCTTGAAGAATAAGGTATGCCAATTGTTTTCCCATATGTTTACTTTCAGCATAGTAAGCCCAGTTTGGAATGGTATACAATCCCCTCTGGAATTGATTGCTGTTGGTTTTTTAGCTGCTGGGGCTTTCACCAGGCTCAGAACGGAACTTTTGCATGCTCTTAGCAGATATAGATCTGCTTGGCCAATCAGGAATGGATCTGCTGGGTTTCCCAGGTTAGCCCAAGAACAGACCCCGATGTTGCCTCAAAATGTTGGCTTAATGGCAGAAACAGTGCCCCACCTGGTTTGCCATTTCCTGGTTTTCTATGAATGAGGCAGAAACCCAACAAATCCAGGTTCTGCCCCAAATTCTAACAAACCCCTTGCTGGAATTACTCTGTAAATGCACCATTTACATTGTACAATTTATGCCCTTATTTCTCTAATATCCTCCCACCAGCATACCAATCTCCAACATCCATATACTCCAACTTGTCCAAAACTCAGCTTCCCATATTCACCCATAACCCCACCTACATTGGCCCTCAATTCCAATGAATTGAATTTAACGTCCTCATCCTTCTCTTCAAATCTCCCCATGGCTTTCAACCACCCCATTTCTGCAAACTCCTCCAACCTTGTATCCCCTGCCGCATCCATCAGTCCTCAGACTCTGGCCTTTTCTGCATCTCCTTTCTTTCACCCCAGCATTCATGACAACACCTTCAGCTGTATTGACATCACTACCTGGAACTCCCTCCCTCAACACCTCTGCCTCTCTCCTGCTCTTTCTGCCTTTAAGAAAGAACTTGCATTTATATAGTGCCTTTCAAAACCTTAGTTGTCAATAAAGTACAGACATACAGACTCAAATAGATCCTTTTGGTATGTACAGCCTTGTACGACACTGCATAGTATATGTCTTTACCAATTAAAACTACAGATGATGGCACTTCCACGAGGCAGTTGCCCAATTAATTTCCAGTAAGGCTGGCTGACAGTTATTTCAATTGCAGAGTTATGTTTTCCTATTGTGCAATGCATAGTCTTCAGAAATAATCCAAATTTAAAAAAACAAAATGTGACACTGGACTTAAAATAGATCTTGGCTGAACTGAAGCAAAGCATCTCATAGTGAAGGGTCAGGTGACCAAGCAGTTTCTAAAAAACTATGAAACCTGAGGTTACATATTTCCCCTTAGGAACTGCCTTCCACGGGAGAACAGTAACAAACAAAGAACATTTGGAAAGCAGCATTTGTGCTGTTGGATAGGCAGGGTATTCCAAAGGGGCAATGTTTACAGGGGTCCATTCTTACAGTTCTAAATCGATTGACACCACATGGCATTTTCTTCAGAATTTTTTTCATTTTGTCCAGATGGGATTTTATTATAGGCCTTAATCTGACTGCGTTTTGTTCAGCAAAGTTTTTGTACATCTCATTTCAAAAAGAAATTTGATATAATATTGAATAAAAAAACAAAGTACAATACATTTGTATAAAATAATAGAATTCTATTGCTAAATGTTCCAATTTAGCTAATTTAAACCATGTGTATAATATTAGTATAATACAATGTTATAATCATAGCTGTTTTGCAATGTGCTGCAATGTTTAACCTTTAAATACAGAGTCCCATGAGTTTCCTTTAAAGATTTATGAACAAACCAACAATTTTTGTGGACAGGGAATCTATGGATATGGGATTATTATATTCAGCCTTGGCTCAGTGGTAGCACTCTCACCTCTAAGTCAGATGGTTGTGGTTCAAGTCCCACTCCAGCGACTCCAGCCCCTAATCTAGGCTGACACTGACGGAATGCTGCACTGTCAGAGGTGCTGTCTTTTAGATGAAACGTTAAACTGAGGCCCCATCTGCCCTCTCAGGTGGATGTAAAAGATCCCATGATACAGCAATTTGAAGAACAGCAGGGGCATTCCAGAGTCCAAGCCAATATTTATGCCTCAATCAACATCACTATCACTAATACTTATCTGGTCATTATCTGATTGCTGTTTGTAACAGCTTGCTGTGTACAAATTGGCTGCTGCATTTCCTACATTACAATTGTGACTACACTTCAAAACAACTTCATTGACTATAAAGCGATTTAGGACATCCTAAGTCCTTGAAAGGTGCTACATAAGTGCGAGTTCTTTCTTTTCCCCTGGACCTCGACATGGAACTGTTGAGTGCTGTCTTCCTTTTTTCCTACCATCTTCAGGCTTTTTGAAGTGGTAAGTGGTGTCACGCAATTCCTCTATCCTGATAATATCAGAATAAGGGGTAGGCTATTTAGGACTGAGATAAGGAGAAATGTCTTCACTCAGAGGGTGGTGAATCTTTGGAATTCTCTACCCCAGAGGACTGTGGAGGCTCAGTCATTCAGTACATTCAAAACAGAGATCGGTAGATTTCTAGATATTAAAGGCATCAAGGGATATGGGGATAGTGCAGGAAAATGGCATCGAGGTAGAAGGTCAGCCATGATCTTGATGAATGGCAGAGCGGGCTCAAGGGGCTGGATGGCCTACTCCTGTTCCTATTCTTATGTTCTAATTTCTCAACTTTTTCTCCTTGGCTGTTTTGAACTATTAACCTTGATTGAAGTTTAGTAGTAAGTATCGGTGGGGCATTCAACCAGGGGGAGGGCATCACAGTTGAGCCCAATCCTGTAACACCTGGCACTCCCAGCCACAAGCACAACATGGCAGTTAGGACCTAGCTTCCCCATCCTCCATTCCTCTTGTGGTCACGGGCCAATTGTGGCCAACTCAAAGACCAAGCACCTTGTATACAGTTCAGTGCCACACCCGAGATTAACAACCACCTCAAAGACCAGGCACCAGGTCTGTTCCAAGCTCCATGTTATCTGTCATCTGTCCCCAACTTTGCTGCTCCCGTTATCCTTGCCATGTTGAAATGTACCTTTATCTCACTGTCGTCTTTTTCCTTAAGTGTCAGCCTTGGCTCAGTGGTAACACTCTCACCTATGAGTTAGAAGGTTATCAGTCCAAGCCCCACTTTGGAGACTTCAGTTTTATTCTATAGAATAATTTGCAAATCATGGAAAGTTACTTTAAGAGTAAATCTGGTCATAATTGTTGCTCTGTATATTCACCTTTTGTGAAATAAAACAGCTTAACTATTCGTATCAAGCCTTGCTTCACTAATGGCACACCTCCAGAGCCATTGAAAAAGGATACATGTGAAAGACATGAAAATATTGTGACATGTTCAGGTCACAAGGGGATATCATTGTTCTACCCCCCCCCCCCAACCTGCCATATATAATATATAATACAAATAGATATAGGACAGTATGACTCAATTTCCATAAAAAGTAAGGCACACCACTTACAGAGCAAATGACGCCATTGAGACGGAGAAGATATCAATGGCAGACTTAACTTGTAAAGCCTTCCTATGGGAATCTGTTTCTGAAAGAGGATATAGCAATGATTGAACCCTATTGAGTATAGCCATACACTCATTCTTACAACTGTAAATATTAATCTGACATCTTCCAGAATCTGGCTAGTATAAACCACATATTCAAACCTAAACAGTCCAAAATTATCTTGTAAATAATAAATAAATGAGCTTTACTACCACAGCGTGCTTTTTAACCCTAATTTTATGAGACTCCAACAGCATCACAAAGGCTCCTATGTACCTTGCACAGATCATAAAATCAGACGCTCATGCAAAGCTCCACACCGCCACCTCCACTTGCTCCTCCCCATTCAGTGCACCTGCCTCAAATTCACCAACTAGCTGTCTGGGGTACTATTATCTGTGCTGGGGCAGTTGGAGTGCTTGACATAACCTGCTGTGTAGTGCCAGCATCTATGGTGCTACTTGCTCTGCTCTAGCTATCTTTGGAAGAACCTGAAGGAAGAGAAAAGGAGCAAGATTTACAAATGTATCCTCCAGATAATCTCTTCAAGGGTAGATACAAGAATTTTGTGCATCATGTAGCTGCTTTGCAAATGTAGACAGTGTCTAAAGGATCATAATAAATGGAGGATTGTTGCTGAGTTGTGGTATCAAAGCTCAACTCACTGATACCAATGCCCTCAATGAATTCCTGGCTAAAAAGAGCAGGGGCCTTCTCTTTAAATATTATCAGCTGTTCTGGCATAGCTTATCCACCACCTGTCCTGGTTCTCTCCCAATATGAGCTGCCTTGGACTGTAAACAAAGCATATTTCTGAAGGTATTAGAAGATGCCTTAGTGCCCCTGTGCCAGGCCTTTTCACATTTGCATATTTGATATTTTAGCAGCCAGTATTCTTTTGCAGATGAGCTGTGAACATCAACATTAATGGTATTGTCCTCCAGTGCAATTGTTTCTTTCAACTTCTGTTGAGTAAAAGACTGTTGCAAAAAGGGGTAAATGTTCTGTGCATGCATTGCAGCTTAACTCCCTCAAGGTGTAGCAGGTGAACTTTGATATTGGGTCCATGCCTTGTATGAAACAATCGTATGTATGCACACAAAGGTACCTGCACTTATCTTGGCACTTCTCCTGATGCAATTGTACAACTTCCTGATTTGCTCTCAGCTACAGCAGACCAGGGAAACTGCATTCATTCAGTTGACTACCTCCACCCAGGCGGCTTGCACTTGTGATTTAACGGTTTCATTCCAATCAGCACCAAACTGGGTCACCCTCCTCCACTGCACTTCCTGCAGCAACACTTCCAATGACTCATCACTGAAGGAGGGAGTCTTTGGTACTGCCCTCAATGAACACTTGATGCTGTCACTCTGTGGCTCCCCTCAGTCTCCAGCAGAAGAATTGTGAGCAACTTTCCTATAAGGGTAAGCAGCAGCTCTTTAACAGCTGCTGCCTTTCCCTAATTTGTGAATTGAAGCAACTAGTATTTAGGCCAGACACCCTGCATACATTTTCCATGAAGGTATAGAAAAAGTTAACCCAGAATATTACTTTGAATGAAACTGAAGGAGTATAACTAGAGGGTGGCGGTTCAAACTAGTAAAAGGTAATTTTTGAATTGTTATCAGTAAATTTTTCTCCACACAAAGAGTGATCAACATGTGAAAAAAACTTCCAGGTCAAGTAGTGCAGGCAAAGATCCTGGAATCATTTCTGAAACAATTGGGTGCTATAATGGAGTGGGAGAACATTAGGATCTCACTGGATAGATGATTGAAGATGGACCGAACAACCTTCCTGATTCATAATTAACCTTTGATTATTCTAAAAGTTTGGAATCACTAATTGATTCAATCTGAACTCAGTAAAATCCTGGCTAACATCAATAAAAGATGTAATTCTGTCTTTTTATTCAATTGCAAATGAAGTCATCGCTCAAGTATCATGTTTGTACGCTGGAATTGAAAAATGCAATGTTGTCTCTCCCTGCTCATGGCGGGGAAAGCTTGGCTTTATCCAAGTTTCATTTAGGCAGGTATGGGGGAAGGGGAAGCTACTATTGTTTGCATGTTTGGTTTAATTGTTGTAATTGGGAGAGCACCCAGAGCTCTATTGATATAAATTAGCTTATTTATTAACCAAGAAGTGTGAAAAATGATCATCATGAATTGAAGATACACTATCTAGTCTAATGCCATGTTCATCTGGAGTGTGGGGGTCAATTTTAACCCTAAAGAATTTTATTTTTTTGATTGCGACTGCAACCTGGCTCCAACGCGTCCACTTCCGGGTTTAACGTGGCCGTGTTTGGATGAGCGCAGAATGGATTCACCGACGTCACGTCCCCAATTAGTGCTGGCGGGCGGGTTGTTAGCAGAGCAATTAACGTCATTAAGAGAGGTGAGGTAGGTTTTTTTTAAAAATTGAATGTCACCCAACTTCAAATTTAACGTCTCCAGTATGGGTTTCCTGGGGCTTCTGAATCTCACTAGTGAAACGGACCCGAGATTCAGCCGCAGTTAATGTGGGTATTTAAACCTGTGATTGCCCCATCTGAATAAAAGGTCAGTTATTGCAGCTGGTCTCTCAGTTCTCTCCGGCAAATGTTTGGCAGAGAGTTCTTGTGTTGAGACAGCTTTTGCAAAACTTTGGACACTTTCAAACTGACAAGATCAGGAGGGGGTGGCACAACGGATATATTCCAGAGGACATCTGAGGAGGAGGAAAATGACCATCCATGGCAGCCATGTCATGCTGTGTTGGGATCTGCAGGTGCACAAGATAGAGGTGCACAACAAAGATCTGGTGAACGGCAGAGAGGGGAGCAAGAGGAAAACCACATGAGCCAGGAGTCATCAACTGAAAGGGGTTTCATTCCATCATTGCACAGCTGGTGTGCAACCACAAGAAGCGGTTTCTACAGGTATGCACCAGATTCCTTGACAGCTGTCATGATGCGTTTATACAGCGGCAGTCCAACATTCCAGACCTCTTTCCAACAGGAGACAGACTTAAGGGCTGGCTCGTTGGAGACAAGGGACACCCCCTGCAAACTTGGCTCATGACACCTTTGAGGAATGCCACCAATGAGGCACAAGATCACTACAACCAGAGCCACATGACCAGCAGGTGTATCAGTGAGCAAGCCATCAGCATGTAGAAAATGCACTTCAGATGCCTGGATAGGTCTAGAGGCGTCCTTCAGTACTCTCCAGCAAGGGTCTCCAGAACCACTGTGGTGTGCTGCGTCCTGCACAACATAGTGCAGCAGAGAGGTTTAGAGCTGGAGGAGGACGAAGGCGCTCGTCAATCATCCTCCGATGGCTACAACATAGAAGAAGAGGAAGAGGAGGAGGAGGAGGACGAGGAGGAGGAATATGAAGATGGGGCACCCATCACCAGACCAGCCGTGCACATTGCTGCGTGGGATGCCCTCATCTCTCACAGGTTCTCTTAGTAATAGTGGGAAAAAATTCAGGCCGACTGCTATAACCACCAACACCACCACCAACCCTCCCACCCTTTGCACAAAAGAGTCCTTCAGCCACGCATACACCCATTGCACATCTGCACAATGGGGAGCATCATGTATTGGCATTCATCATGAAGCAAATGACTTCAAATTCAGGATGCAATAATGGCCAAGGCGTGGAAGTGGTGCTAATCAATCAATTTTATGTGCTAATAATAAACTTCACAACATAACATTTCTTTAAAAACTCTTGTGCATATTCTTGGTGAACTACAATTTCTTGAACTTATGCATCCTACCGCTTCCATGTGGTCCATCCCCTGTGGCTTCAGCAGAGGTAGTGGCAGGCTGCTCAGATCCCTGCTCTGACTGCTGAGATGCTTTTGGCCTACGACCTCTGGATTTTGGAGCCTGTGAGAGCCCCGCCAAAGACTGCTCCACCTGCACCTGTGCAGGGGCAGATTCGGCCATCGGGAGAGGAGGCAGCATATCGGGTACTGGTTGGGGGTGGCAAAGGGTGAGATGTCGGAGCGCTTTGAGTGAAGTTCCCACTTCCATGTCCTCTTACGCCACCATCCCTCTACCAGGCCAGCGCCACATCAGTCCCACCACTCTGCTAGACAGCAGCTTGGTGCATATCTGTGACGTGTTTTAAGGCCACGGATAAGGTATCTGTCATCCTGTTGAAGGCGGCAGACATCTCCTGCACGGCCATGGTCATGGCCTGCATAGACTCATTTGAGAGCTTTGCTTGAAGCTCCATGGAGGCAGCCACTCTCTCCATGACAGACATCCTTGCAATTACCTGGGACAACAATCCTCTCTGCTCTTGTGGAGAGTGTGCGTGACACATTTGCCAGTACCTCACAAAGTTGCAGCTGTACCACAGTCATTCTTATTCTCAACGATGGTCCCCGGGGTTCAGCACATATATCCAGCTGAGCAGAGCTTGGAGAGGAGTGCACCCTCAGACGCAGAATCTCCACAGCTGCCCCTGCCACCAGTGTCTGCTCGTGTTCACTTGTGAGTTGTGAATTACCAGGTGACAACCCAACTAACTGGCTAACAGGACCCACCGATGTGCTAGTATTTGCGCTGGTGCATGGCTGTATGTCCTGTGATGGTGCACCCTCGGAAGGAATGAGGTCCTCTGTGGAATCAATGTCATGCATCTCCGTACATTCTTCTTGTACGCGTGAAGGTCCTGGAAGACAAAAGTACGAATTAGTCCTGGCAAAGTAACAATCTTGCCAATCACCATACTCAGGTTTCTCATGGTTCAGTCATTGATGAAATAAAGTCATCATGTGTGAAAAATGTTTAAGTTCCATCACCAGGCAGCTGCAGATTCCCAATCTCTGGGGATGCAGATATGCCACTTAGCTCTATGCTGCCCTCCTCTGCATCTGTCAGCTGGACTATTTGTGGAGGGCTGCCCCCAGTCCTCGTCCTGTCCCTTGCGTTTTGCGTTCTCTTTTCCTTCAAGGGGCAAAAGAACAGATCTGTGAGTGACGTATTCACCTAACGGATGCAGTGCATTGGGTGAGGGTGACTATCAGACAGATGCATCACATTGCATAAGAATTGGGGTGAGTGGCAGCAGTGGATTGATACATGGGGAAATAAGGAAGGGCATAGAAAGTGAAGGATAGTTGCTACTGAAACTTAAGTGGGTGTGAGGAGCAATGTGATAGAGCTACGTTTGTCAAGACAGAGTGAGAGGGGAGTGCTGGACACCACAGGATGTTGGTGAATCAGCAACTGTACTCACGTCTCCTGACCTGGTTAGGTCATTAAACCGCTTCCTGCGCTGCAGCCAAGACCTGGGCATTGTGCTCCTGCTGCTCACCTCCTCAGCCATCTCCTCAGCCACGCCTTCTTGGTGGCAGAATCAGGTTTCTTCCTCCCATCGCTGGGTTGAATTATTTCCCTCCCGGTCTTCACTACACCCAGCAATACTTTAAGGGAATCATCTATGAATCTAGGTGCTGGCCCTGCTGTCTTTGAACCTATTGCTTGATTTCCTCCTTTCTCCTCCAAAATCCATTTTTCCATTAACCATTTAAATAGCGGACTTCAGATCGCGCCATGCGGGTGCGCAGTACGCCCACTGCGCAGCTTGGAGACCTGAAGCCCGGAAGCAAAAATTATTGGCTTCAATTAAGTTGCAATTGCAGATTCTGACACACTCACTTCACTTCCGGGTTTCCCGTGCGAAAATCTACCACACTCACACCTCCTCCCCCACCTCCCCAGCTCTCTTCCCGGCTCCAGGTAAAAATCATGCGACTGGTGTCAGCTAACGTGATAATGAGTGAATCTGATTGATGTTCAATTCATACCATTAACTCTCAGCGGGGAAGCACCACAGCTGAAGTTGCAGGGAGCGGCTAGGGTCATTTTCATGGAGTACCAAATACTTTAATTTAGCCTAATAAAACTGTGTATTCAAAAATTGATGGTATTGTTATAATGTTTGCCCTTACTGTTTCATCAACAGAAGGATCTTTTGCAGCAGTAAATCAAACTTCTTTTAATACAAATGAGGGTTGCTATGATACTACACTAAAATACAGAACTGAATAGCTTAAGTGTTTGAAGACATGGACCCAGAATTTGCTGACAAAACAACAGCATGTGAACAATGCACGCTATTATTAATGTGCAAATCAGCCAGCAACTTGTGGCAAGGAAAAGACACCCTGTAAATTGCGAATCACTACAACTTGCTGGCTGATTTACACCGCTCCACCGTTAGCTTCGCAAAAACATCATCTCGCCCTTAACCTCCCCGTGATTTTCACGAAGTTGCTGCATTTGCACATTAATTGCCCATTAAACTCGCCACAGAAAGTTAGGTCTAGTAATTAATAGCGCAAGTACCCTTTTAACGACGTGATAATTGTTAATGACTGCCAATCAACCTCTCTTGCCCAGAAAGTGAACAATTCAAAGTGTGGACTCTCATTCCTTCAGGTAGTGAATTGTTGTTGGAGAATTAAAAAATGTCAAATTTTAAATTTAAAGGAAAATCTTACTTTTCTTTTCTGACTCTTAATACAATCTTTCTTTCCCTCTCTTTATTTTTCTTTCTGTACCTGATTTGACATTGAATTCATCCATTCTAATTCACTATCCTGCTCAGACCTTCCTCTGTTTATTTCTCATTCCTTAAATCTCATTGGTTAAGGAGATACACTATTTGTCCCATTGTTCACCAAGGGCCCAGATGCCCCGTTGCCCTCATTACCAACTTGCACTTCCCGCAACTTTGTGGGCAAAACATTTTTGAGCTGAAGGGTGCAGGAAAAAGTCTAACTAACAAGGCACGCCTTGATATCACTATAATGGTCTGCTAATGTTAGGGTGAGATCAGTGATGAAGGGTATCCCATATATTTTTAATGCCTACATAATTTATTTTGCTTTAAAAGAGAATCATTATTTCATCGAGAGTTTCAGGCACGTTTAGATCCTTTGCCATAGGAGTAGGCCATTCAGCCCCTCAAGCCTGTTTTGCCATTCAATTAAATTGTGGCTGATCTGTACCTCAACTCCACTTACCCGCCTTTGTTCCACAATCCCTTGATATCCTAACATAACAAAAATCTAACAATCCGAGTCTTCAAAATTTTAATAGACCCAGCATCCACAGCCTTCTGGGGGAGCCAGTTCCTTACCCTTTGTGTGAAAAAGTGCTTCCTGATTTCATTCCTAAATGGTCTAGCTCTAATTTTAAGATTATGCTCTGTTGTTCTGGATTCCTCCACCAGATGAAATAGTTTCTCTGTATCTACCCTATCATATCCCTTTATAACGTTAAAGAACTGGACTAGATCACCCCTCAACCTTCTAAACTCAAGGAAATATAAACCAAGTTTATGCAATCTGTTCTCATAATTCAACCCTTTAAGCCCTGGCATCAATCTCGTGAATCTGTGCTGTTCCCCATCCAAGGCCAATATATATTTTCTGAAGTTTAGTGCCCAAAACTGAACACTGTGCTCCAGATGGGTTTGACCAAGGCTCTGTTCAGTTGAAGCATTACTTTGTCACTTTTATATTCCAACCACCTTGAGGTAAATGATAACATTCCATTAGCCTTTGTGATTATTTTTGTACCTGTGCATTAGTTTTTAGTTATCTGTGCACATGGACACCCAAATCCCTTTGCTCCTGGTCTCTCACCACTAAAAAAATACTCTGATTTGTCTTTCTTGGATCCAAAGTGGATGACCTCACACTTCCCCAAATTGAACTCCATCTGCCATAGTTTTGCCCACCCACTTAGTCTGTCTATGTATGTCCCTTTGCAGCTTCCTGCTCCCATCCACACAACTTACTGTGCCTCTTAACTTCATGTCATCTGCTAACTTGCATATACAACTCTATTCCTTCATCCAAGTCATTGATATATATGGTGAAAAGGTGAGGTGTCAGTCCAGATCCCACTTGTCACATCCCACCAATCAGAGAACAAACCCTTTATCCTTACACTCTACCTTCCAACCGCCACGCCTTTCAGTATCCTCCAAATGAGGGACCTTGGAGTGCATGTCCACAGATCCCTGAAGGTAGCAGGACAGGTAGATAAGATGGTTACGAAGGCATATGGGATACTTTCCTTTATTAGCCGAGACATAGAATATAAGAGCAGGGAGGATAAGCTGGAACTCTATAAAACACCGGTTAGGCCACAGCTTGAGTACTGTGTACAGTTCTGGTCACCAGATTACAGGAAGGATGTAATTGCACTAGAGAGGGTACAGAGGAGATTTACGAGGATGTTACCAGGACTGGAGAATTTTAGCTATGAGGAAAGATTGGATAGGCTGGGGTTGTTCTCTTTGGAACACAGGAGGCTGAGGGGTGATTTAATTGAGGTGTACAAAATTATGAGGGGCCTAGATAGAGTGAATAGGAATGACCTACTTCCCTTAGCAGAGAGGTCAATAACCAGGGGGCACAGATTTAAAGTACTCATTTAACGTCTGCCATTTCCTTATTGTCCATTATAGTCTCACCTGCATCTGTCGTTAATGGGCCCAAATTTCCCTTCACCACTCTCTTTCCCTTCATATATTTATAAAATCTTTTGCTGTAAGCTTTTATATGCCTTGCACGTTATTTTTTCATATTGCCTTTTTGCACTCCTATTACTTTCTTTGTACCCCTTTGCTGCTTTTCATAGCTCTTCCAGTCCACTAGGGATGTTTCTATGCTAAAGACGTTATGTAAATACAAGCTTTTTTTTTACTTCAAACCAATAACTTAAAGCTGAATTGTCCCATATTTGTTCAGTAATTTTTCTGGCAGGCATCCAGGTAGGAGCTAAAGAAGCTTATTCTTCAACAGCTCTTCCTTGTGACATCGGTTTTGAAGATATTCAAGTTATCATGACAAAAGGTTAAATTTCACAAATGCATAGTTTGTGTAGTGGTGGCAGTGACCTCTTTGATTGGCAGGAGCACAGGGCTGCAAAGAGCCGGAATCAAGTGGTGAAGACTGGAGTCCACAAACCACACATTCCTGAAATTGACCACCGCTGTGAAAAAAGTGAATGTCTCCATAACAGATGGTGCTGCACTGAACATTTTCTTTCTCTTTAAACATATCAGTTTCTTTAACTTCTACCTAAACGACGGAAAAAACTAATTATGGGACAACTGCGGGCATGACAGCTGTAAAACTAACAAAACAGAAAAAGGAAAAATCACAAGAGACATGCAACTCTTTCCTACTTGCATGTCTCCTTTATATGCCTTGGGGCACAGTCAGCACAGCTTTTGGCCGAGCTTCAAATAATATGACTACGTACAAATGAACCTTTGTGATTTGTACAATTCGGGAAACTGCCAGATGTATTTGATGTGAACAAATAAACTTCTATACAACTGTTTTCAATTTTAGTAATTCACATACATGGCATGAAGAAAAGCACAGTGTTGTGCAGTGTATCTTAGATCTTTACACACAGTTTTACTCACATTCACGGGGGTGCTATGTTACGAGGACAAACCTCATAGCATAAGGTTTTCTATAAGGCTCTTAAAGATTGAAAATTAGGTGTCATAGATTTATTAAGCATACAGCACATGCAATAGTACACATACATACACTTAAAAGGCAGTACTTACAACAAAACTTTTTGGTTTGGTTGGGAATTCAAACTTGTTACAGTTTTGAGCTCAGTATCTTCGGTCTTTACAAATCCAAATACTCGATTACAAACAGCCAGTTTTTATACATTTCTCTTGCTCCCTCTATGTGACAATTCATACAATTCTGTATTACATAATTATATAAAAGTTACAATACAACTACATATAAGAAAAAATTAATTGACTTATCCCATATCAATAACTTCAGTTTTCCATACTTAATGAGCTCTTTTTCCATTAAGTGTAACTCACTTACTTTGTTATCTTATCGATAGATTCTCTCTTCCATATAATTGCTATTCTACCAAGTGAAACCTTTAATTATAAGTCTGTCTTTGGTTCTGTATCATTTTTCCTTTACAGAACTGTTTTCCCCGTTGTTATCAAATGATTAAAGTTCTCTGAAACTTTAGGAACCAGTGTGCAATGTCTTTAATTTAGTCTCTTATTACTTCATCCTGAAACTGACCATTGCTGCAGGGTCAGCCCTGACCCGACAACCCAGTGGTAATCTATATTGACTTATACTTCTCTGCTTAACAGGCAAAAGCTAAAGATTAACATTACTATCATATAAAAAGAAATCAATAGTAATATAACATTAGTAGACGTCAGGACAGTCTGATTAACCCTTTCCTTACACCAGCAGTAAGCAAACCTAAGATTACAAGGTGGCCTTCAGGAAACTCTGGCACAATGGTTGCCTAGGAACAGTACAACAATGATTACAGCACATTCACAGTGACAATTACAGTGCAATGGAACATGCAAAATATAACTTTTAGAAAGCGATCCTTTCATAGAAGTATCTTTGTACTTCATTGGTTGTAAAGTGCTTTGGGACGTCCTGAGGTCATGAAAGGCACCATTTAAATGCAAGTTCTTTCTTTCTACAACAATCATTGGGCAAATCAGTGCATAGCTTTAGACAGAGAAGACTAAGAAAAAAACAGATTATGTTGCAGTCTGGTTAAGGGGCAGAAGCAAATTTAGATGACATAATGGAATGAGTAACTGAGATGGGGAAGGAACTGCAAATGAAACGAAAAAAGAAAATGCTGGAAACACACAGCAAGTCAGTCAGTGGAGAGAGTCGGTGCATTGGCGTTTCAGGAATACAGCTCTGCAACTGATCTCTGCACAGATGCTGACTGATCAATGTGTTTGCAGCATTTTTTGTTTTTGTTTCAGGTTTCCAGATTTTCTGCTTTTATTTCCACAGTTTAAATGAGTATGGTGAAGAAAGTTAATTGGTAACAAATGGATGGTAGTGAGAACTGCTGGGAGCAAATTTTTACTCCATTTCACACCAGAAATTTAACCCAATGCAATTTCATCCAACTTTCTGAAGTAAACTGGGGGCAAAATTGGCCTTAAAAGCTCCAATTTTCTGATAAGTTGCCCTCAAGGCCTTGCTGATGGTGCAGGGCCTCAGACACTTCAACCGATGCTGTCATTTGTTAGCAGTGCTAAAGTTGCAAGATATATATCTTTATACTCTAAAGGACTGTATTGAACAGTGCTTGATACATAGAAATCTTTTGATCAGTCTAATTCTACACTGTCAGATAAAAGCTTATGAACATAACAATCGTCACGAATAGAAGGCCAGCAGACCCAGATGAGCTAGGCCCTTTTCATAGATCGATCGCACCTATTCACCATATCAGTCCACGCTTTCTCTTCCACAACTGCATCTGATTGTCTCTTGAGCCCATCTATACTGACTGCAGCGGTTCAAGAAGGCGGCTCACCACCACCTTCTCGAGGGCAATTAGGGATGGGCAATAAATGCCGGCCTTGCCAGCGACGCCCACATCCCGTGAACGAATTTTTAAAAAACTTCAATGTCCTTCCCTGGTAACTTTATCACTTTATTAGCCTTTGTTTTAAAGGATTATGCTTGATTTCCTTATTACTCCTGACTTCCTCAATTTTAACTTGTGCTTCCTGGTATTTGAACTCTTCACTATAGTTAACAATTTCCCTGGATCAATTTTGTTCATTCCCTTTAAGCTTCATTTAGCCCACCTCAGAGTCTCTTTTCCAAACAACACAAGCTCAACTTACATAACTTTTCCTCATAACTTAAATTCCTGTTACTTGCATATTTATACTCTTAAGAGCAATGATATCCTTCCCATGATTAGGTCTCTAGAACCGTATACAGTACTTCAGATGGGTCTGACCAATGCCATATGCAGTAATAGTACAGCCTCTTTGCATGTGTGCTCTATCCTTCTGCTAATGCAGCCCAGACCTTATTTGCTATTTTAAAAAACTAGAGCTACGAATTATGCTGACAGCGTCATAGATTTATCTTTCATAACCCCAAGATGTCTTTTGAGATCAGCATGTTGTACCACTTAACACATACTCCCTCTTTTGGTTCCAGTTATTTTACATTTATCCACAATTAAATACATCTGTCAACTATTGGCCCCATTAATAAAAGAATGAAATCCTTATGAATTTGGTTGCATTCTTAAATCTTCATTTTGCTTGTCTGCTATTTTTATATAATTTCCAGTGTTAGAAATTCTACTTTATATACCATTGTCCAAGTTATTAATATATAACATAGCATTGGCATAAAACAGTTTCATTTCGCACTGATGCTGCTGTTAGTGTTAATGCAGCCTAAATTTGAAGTCAGGGCCCAACTTGCCCAACTTCCTGGAGGAGGGAGTCAATTTGGAGCTTAATACCCAATTTACATAATACAAATTTAGTTTTGTTGTGAAGCCAATACCACTTTGCACTGCCAGTTAAGTTGTAGCGTAAATGTACCCTAAAAATAGCAAGGTCCCAAGACTGGCCCTTGGAGTACTCTAATTGCAATATTTTGTGTGGTTACTCACTGTTTCTCAGACAATTTCCTATCCGGGGCCATTTTTTTTTACTTCCTTAGTTTCTCCATTAATTATTAATGTAAAACTTTGGAAAAAGCTTTCTGAAAATATCAACTGCACTTCCCCTGCACACAATATCAGTAATGTCGTCAAAAAACTCCACCAGCCAATTAAACAAGACCTCCTCTTTTTGAATCCATGTTGTCTGTTCTTTAACAGGTGATGTGTTTCTGAGTGTTTACCAGTTATATTGCTAAAGATTATTTCAAAGACTTTCCTTACAACAAATGTTAACATTATGGGAGTGAAGTTGGTCTTGGGCAGTGGGTGCGAAATGGGCGAAAGTACATTGGAAAACCGTTTAACACCCTGTCCGATTTTCTTTTCCAAAGAATTCCAAAATTGGGTGGAGTGTAAACCACATTGTCGATGCGTTATTGTCTATTTTGCACTACCACTCAAGATGAACTTCACCCCCTATAGTTCCATGATTCCAAGTATGTCTCTGAAACGTTTTTTAAATAATAAGGCATGTAACCATTTTCCAATCCTTGGGACTCTCTCCCAGATTTAGTGACCGTACAAAAATGTCAGTTTATTACAAATTTCAATGCGCAGCTTTTATGTTTTGTGAGTTTAAATAATCTGGACTTCATCTATTTTAAGAGCTTCTAACCCTTTATAATCAGATATCCTTATTTGTATAATCTCTGGCTCCTCCTCTGCTGTCCTTTGAAGTCTTATATCAATTTAGGCAACTTTTGGGAAAAATAACAGAGAATGAAAATATATCCTAAACAGTAAAATTCACAAAGGTGTGAAGCAACTGTGAGATCTAGGAGTGCAAGTACGTAAATGTTTAGAAGTAGGATTACAGGCAATTGCGATTTTCAGCTTCATAGGAACAGGAGTAGGCCATTCAGCCCCTTGTGCCAGCTCCGCCATTTGATAAGATCATGGCTGATCTGTGATCTAGCTCCATATACCTGCCTTTGGCCCATATCCCTTAATACCTTTGGTTGCCAAAAAGCTATCTATCTCACATTTAAATTTAGCAACTGAGCTAGTATCAATTGCCGTTTGCGGAAGAGAGTTCCAAACTTCTACCACCCTTTGTGTGTAGAAATGTTTTCTAATCTCGCTCCTGAAAGGTCTGGCTCTAATTTTTAGACTGTGCCCCCTACTTCTAGAATCCCCAACCAGTGGAAATAGTTTCTCTCTATCCACCCTATCTGTTCCCCTTAATATCTTATAAACTTCAATCAGATCACCCTTTAACCTTCGAAACTCCAGAGGATACAACCCCAATTTGTGTAATCTCTCCTCGTAAATTAATCCTTGAAGTCTGGGTATCATTCTAGTAAACCTATGCTGCACTCCCTCCAAGGCCAATATGTCCTTCCGAAGGTGCGGTGCCCAGAACTGCTCACAGTACTCCAGGTGCGGTCTAACCAGGGTTTTGTATAGCTGCAGCATAACTTCTGCCCCCTTGTACTCTAGTCCTCTAGATATAAAGGCCAGCATTCCATTAGCCTTATTGATTATTTTCTGCACCTGTTCATGACACTTCAATGATTTATGTACCTGAACCCTTAAGTCCCTTTGGACATCCACTGTTTTTAACTTTTTACCATTTAGAAAATACCCTGTTCTATCCTTTTTTGATCCAAAGTGGATGACCTCACATTTGTCTACATTGAATTCCATTTGCCACAGTTTTGCCCATTCACCAAATCTATCAATATCCCTTTGTAATTTTATGTTTTCATCTACACTGCTTACAATGCCACCAATCTTTGTGTCATCGGCAAACTTAGATATGAAACATTCTATGCCTTCATCTAAGTCGTTAATAAATATTGTGAATAATTGAGGCCCCAAGACAGATCCCTGCAGGACTCCACTAGTCACATCCTGCCAATGTGAATACTTACCCATTTTCCCTACTCTCTGTCGCCTTTCGCTCAGCCAATTTCCTAACCAAGTCCATACTTTTTCCTCGATTCCATGGGCTTCTAGCTTAGCTAACAGTCTCTGAAGTGGGACCTTATCAAATGCCTTCTGGAAGTCCAAATAAATAACATCCATTGACATTCCCCTGTCCACTTCTTTAGTCACCTCTTCGAAAAATTCAATCAGGTTTGTCAGGCACGACCTACCTTTCACAAATCCATGCTGGCTCTCTCTGATTAACTGAAAATTCTCGAGGTGTTCAGTCACCCTATCCTTAATTATAGACTCCAGCAATTTCCTCACAACAGATGTTAGGCTAACTGGTCTATAATTCCTCGGTTTCCCTCTCTTTCCTTTCTTAAAAAGCAGAGTGACATGTGCAATTTTCCAATCTAGAGGAACAGTTCCTGAATCTAGAGAACTTTGAAAGATTATAGTTAGGGCATCTGCAATGTGCTCACCTACTTCCTTTAAAACCCTGGGATGGAAACCACCTGGTCCTGGGGATTTGTCACTCTTTAGCGCTATTATTTTCTTCATTACTATTGCTTTACTTATGTTAATTTTATCAAGTCCCTGTCTTCGATTCAATATTAGTTTTCTTGGGATTTCCGGCATGCTATCCTCTTTTTCTACAGTAAATACTGACGCAAAGTAATTATTCAACATGTCCGCCATTTCCCCATTGTCAATGACAATATCTCCACTTTCAGTTTTTAAGGGGCCACCACTGCTCCTGACCACCCTCTTTTTCCTAATATAACTATAAAAGTTCTTTGTATTGGTTTTGAATATAAAAGCAAAAAGGGTGGTGATAAATCTCCACAATTGGAATACTGTACCGTTTTGTGCACCCTATTATAGAAAGGGCATTAGACCTATTGAAACGGTGATCATAGATTCACTGGGATGATACCAGGGACGAAAGAACATAGTTTAAAAAAAACTAGGGCTGTATTCACTGGAGTAGGATAGATTAAGGAGTATCTAATTGTAATGTTCAAAATTTTGAAAAAATATGAAAAGGGTAAATTGTGAAAGATTATTTCAATTGGTTGGTGTCAAGGGTCATAAATTTAGGATTGGTACTAAAAGCGTAAAGAAGAAAATTGGAAGACATTTTTTCTACATAAAAGATTATTAAAATATGGGATGCATTCCCACAAGTGATCACTGGAGCTGAATTAATCACAATATTTAGATAATTAGATAAACAGGTGAAGAAAAATATTAAAAGATAGCGAAAAGGCCAGGAAACGGGATGAGAGCAGATAGTTCCAACGTGGAGCTAATACTAGTACACGGCCTGCATCCTTAATAAAGAGAGATGTGAAGTAACTATTGAATAACTCTGCTATTTTTGTCTCACTGGAATCCAGCTTTCCACTATTGTTTAAGTAGAGAAATAAATTCTTTCACCCCTTGTTCATTGTCTATGTATTGGAAAAACCTTTTATTCTTACCTGTCTTATAACTTTTAAAAATCAGCTACAATTACCAGCTCTGCAAGATAATTTCATTTGGAAGCATTTAGCTTCAGATAAGAATTTTATAACCAAACCATATGGCTTTTCTTATATTTTCACATGCCTGATCCTCCTGTCAACTGGATATTTTGCATATTTTGAAAGCTTTGTGGTTATTCCCGATACTAATCTTTACATCCTGATCTAATTACATTTGTCTCTGTTGCCTTTTAAACTCTTTTGATTTAGCTAGAATGAATTTTGATTGTAGCCTCATGAGCATTTCCTTGAATAGTTCCCATTTCTATTGTAATCATTGTGTTCTAATTAACAGCCCGGAATTTGCTCTTAGCAGCGAGAGAACGGCGCCCGTCGCTCATTAGATTTAAACTTGCCCACAAATAATCCATGAACTTTAGTGCAGGAACTTCTTCTAATGGTGAGCTACAAAAAGTGCAACGTCCTCTCCCGGGCATCTGTGAGCTGTGTGAGCGGGGAAAGGAACTCTCCTCAACCATTCAGATTGAAGCATCCTTGACAAGCACAGAGTCAGAACCAGGAAGTGAAAGCTACAACAGTTAATTCAATGTAAAATCAGTTAGAAAAAGTGAATTGAAAGACAGAGATAACAGAGGCAGAAAGAAAAAGTAAAATAAAAATTACAATTTTTTTTAAGTGTCCAACAACAATTAAAATTGGAAGGAATGAGACACCATATTTTTAGAAGTTAATTTTCAGTGCCAAAGAGGTTGTTTGGCAGTCATTAAGACTTATCATGCTGTTAAAAGTTAGTTTAGACATAAAAAAAACCCAGCCTACCCTTTTCTGTGTAGATTAATTCGTTTCCAGCTGGGCAGTGCAGCAACTTTGCACTGGTCCATTCATTTCACCTGCGAGCTGTCCTTCCCATGCAGCTTTCAGACGAGCCGGGAATCTGGTAGAGCGACTTCCGGATTTGCACTTGTGACTGCGCATGCACGCTCACCAGAAATTGCTCTTCCATTTGCCCTTAGCTAACGGTGAGCACTGTTCGGATATCCATTATTTTTGGAGCAAATTCCTTGCCAAAATTTTTAAACTCATTTTGCATTTCTTCATAATTCTTTTGAGCCCCAATCTTCCATTCAGATTTGCCTGATTTCAAATTGATCTTGGTGGACAATCTGCTGGGGAGCCAAGCTAACTGTTTGCAACTGGTTGCTGCCCTTCTGAGGTTTTCTATCAGAAGTGATGGTAACCGATGAAGACGTGTGCCTAAATATTGGTGGGCATATTCAAAATGGGTAGTAATGACAACTATCATTATCACAATCTCAAAACTAGTTGAAGACCCTTCTGTCCAGTATATGTTACTGGCATCCAGTGAAGCAGCAGGAGTTTTAAAATTTAACCCCCTTCCCCACCCCCACACAGGAAGAGAACGTAATCAATTACAGAGTGATCAATTACACGCCTACAGCCTTGGAATTTCAATTCTTTTTTCCCCAAAAGAGGGCCCTCTTCCTCAGTTGCTCCAGAGGCAGCTGGCCAAGTTCCATTGCTGCAGGCCACCAAAGTCCACAGCAGCGATTTTCCTCCTTCCCCAAAGGCAGGAATCTAACGTGAGCCTGCCAAAATTATTCTAATGAGGCTGACCCCAGAAAAATTGCCAAGGTCAATGATGGGATAAATTGACAGGCATAAATCCCACCTTACCGACTCAATGGGACAGATTTTCGTCTGGAATGTATTCGGGCACTGCGAAGGAAGCTCGCGCCTGAACCAAGAAGCCAGAGGATTGCCAGGAATTGGTCCTTGGGCCTCATCTACATATTCGGGATGAGCTGCCGGCACTGGTCACACTTCAACAGGTAGCTCGCCCCACGAGAAAAATCAATTTCGGGTCACCTGCCTCGTAGGCAGCAGCCCTCCGGTAAGTTCCAAGGGAGGGGGCAACCGCGAGGACCATGGAGTCAGGGTGAGCACTCCTGCTCCTCCTGGCTCCACAGGAAGTTTTTTTTGAACTTACCTTTAGTTGGCTGAAGTATCCTGTCGGTGATGGTGCTGCAGCTAAATAAGTGCTTTGTCTCAGTTTTCATAGAGGTGGATATTGAGATTCTAGAACTACCAGAGGCAAGTGTCGAAGAGTTAGTGGAGATTATGGTGAAACGAGAAATGATGCTAAAGATATTCACCCAAACGTAAGGTAGACAAATCACTGGGACCTGATGGCTAAAATCCAAGGATCTTGAGGGAAGCTGGAAAAGAAATAATGGAGACTCCGAATATAATTCTCCAGAACGAGAGGGTGGCAAATACGGCAAATTATGATCAGAATTGTGAAAGAATGCACAAGGACACAGATAGGATAGCAGGATGGGCAGATATGTGGCAGATGCAGTTAAATGTAGAAAAATAGGAAGTAAGAATAGGAAATGCAGCTTAAATAATAAGATTTTAATTGGAGTAGAGAAGCAGAAGAACCTTGGAGTGCAAGTCATCATTAAAGGTTGGCAATGCATGTAGATAAAGCCATAAAAAAGACAAATGGAATTTTTCATTTTGTATCTAGGGGGATAGGCCCTGAAATTCAATGGGGCCAATTATACCAGTTTGCACCCCTGAGCCAGGAGTCGTGCCTGCTAATCCTCTGCAGTGCTGACCTCACCATAATTCACAGGGCCAGCTCATTTAAATCTCCATGGCAATGTTGCCACACAAATCCCATGTAAAATGGGAATACTATGCTGGGGTGTTTGGAAATTAGAGTACTGCATTTAAAAAGCCAAACCTGGCTGAAAATTGCAATAGCAGGTAAGTAGGAAACTGTTTAGCTCAGTGAATTGACCGTCAGGTAGCTGGGCTGGATGGCTCATGTGTGATAAAGAATGTTGTTCACTGGAGGACATGGCAAAAACAGCCAAAGAAGAAAAAAAGAGCAATGCAAGAAAGCAGAAAAGAAGAGCACACAAATTTCAAATGAGACTGACCTACAAACCTTCCTGGTTGAGATTCAGCAAAGAAGAGAGAGACTGCTGGATCTCCCTGGGAGGAAGGCGCAAAAAAGTGTGCCTTGCGCCATGTGCAGGTAGGCAGCACCTAGCACTGAATGACAACTCACCCTTTTCTTCCATGAGCATTAAAACTGTTCACCCTCTAAAAATAATAGCTGCACAAGTAATGCTTCACACTGCTCTGTAGTTAAAGGGTGCACTAACTTGGGATCTTACAGTAACAACTCCACTAACAACAATACTTGCATACAGAACCTTAAATCCCCTTCCTCGACTTTAATAGGGTGATATTACCCTTTCTCACATCAATTGTCCAATGCCATTTGGGAGACATCCCTCAAATGCTAACCTTTACCTAATTTACTCAATTTTGTTACAGGAGAAACTTGCGGCCGGAGAGGCAGGGCAACAGAGGGGACATTCCTGGTATCCCCTACAAGGACCAGACCACGGATCTGCTGGGCAGTTGCTGCTCTAGGTGTGGGAAATGGTGAAATTGTTGGGACAGTGCAGATGGCAGGTTAGTGGGTGCACGTAGTCATCATTGCATCTCTATGACGCAGCACACAGCCACAAGAATACACTGAAGACACTCAGCAGGTCAGGCAGATGACGAGGCATATACCCTTTGCTGCCATGGATAATGATCTGAATTTAAAAGTTACAGCTTTTTTCACTATATCTGAGAAGGTTAAGGGTGACCTGAAGAGGTCTTCAAGCTAATGAAGGTAAATGTTGATAGACTGTTCCCATTGGTCAGAGAAACGATAACAAGAGGGCAGAAATTTAAGACAACCACAAAAAGAATTTAATGGGCTTGTTAGAAGGAATTTCTTACACAGAGGGTGGTTAGATTGTAGAATTCTCTGCCATAAGCAATTAAAGCAGAGTCCATAAATTATTTTAGAAAGCTATTAGATCATTGCTTGAAAAAGAAGAACATTAAATCGGTATGTGGAATGAGCAAGAGAGGGGATTAGATTAGGTGGCTCCTAAACAGGCAGGGTGGCAATAGTTTAAAATCTTATCCTAAAGACAGCATCTCCAACAATACAGCGCAGCTTCAGTATTGCACTGGAATGTCAACCTAGATTATTGGCTCAAGTTCTGGAGTGGGGCTTAAATCCACAACATACTGACACAGAGGCTACCAACTCAGTGAAGCTCACACTATGAGATTTCACTCTCACCTCGTGTAAGTGATAGGCAAATTTACGTCAGTTGTTACAGACAGTAACTAATTCGTTAACAGTCATCCAAGATTCTGCATTTCAATTTTTCTTTTTATTGTGACTTTCATTCCCCAGTTTTCTAGGGATCAAGGCATTGGCAAATAAAGTTACATGTATGAATAGAAGGCTTGCATTATGATACCATAAAGTAGCAAATATTCTGAGACAGATGTCCCAATTTACCAATCTGTATGCCAATGTATCAATATTCTGACATTAAGAAAACTATAGAAAGCAACTAGTAAGGTTATGCTGCCCCCTGCTGGTCTTTGTCAATGCATATATAGAACTGAAAATTCAACAAGGAAGACTGCAATTTTGAAAATTTTTGAGGACCCTAAGTCCTTGGTCTAAAGATTATCTTTTGGCTTCTGCTATCCCATATAACGTAAAAGATTTCTCTTTCCCCTGTTGGCCAGTTGTAGGCTGTTTTTTTCAGTCTTTGCTGCATTTGTCTTGTCCATTTTAGCACCCTTGCCCTTTAGGACCCTTTTAACGACACAATAAATGTTAATTACGGCACTGAAAATTAACTATTACAAGTGTGGAGTCTCATTCCTTCAGGTTTTAATTGTTGTTGGAGATTTTAAAAATGTCAAATTCTAAATTAATTATTTTTTTACTTTTCCTTTTTTCTCTCTCTCTTAATCCTCTTTCTTACCCTTTATTTCTCTTCCTGTACCTGATTTGACATTGAATTCACCCACTAATTTACACTTCCTCCTCAGTCCTTGCGCTGTTAATTTCACAATCCTTCAATCTGATTGGTTAAGGAGATACACAGTTTCTTGCCCTGTTCACTCAGGTCCCAGATGCCCTGTTTCCCTCCCTGCAACATTATCAACTCGCACTCTCAGCAACTTGCCACGCAAAAATTTTAAAAACCTAAATGTGCAAGGATACGTCTAACTAATGACAGACACCATTAGATGCCCTGCCACAGCAAATTATAGCCCAATAAATACTGGGCTCCATAGAAGACAGTGGTAAACACAAATAAAAAAAGAACTATAAGACTATGCTGTATGAAAGTTTGAAAAAGATAATTTTGTTTGACTTAACTATTAACCAGTCTTAATAATGTTGTCTAATCTTTATTAAGTTTGTTCATTAATGTAAAAATCAGATCGGAGACTTAGATACTTTATCTTTGAAAAATCACTCGGGGACCTAATGCGCTCTACTCACTTTATTAAACAATGCGGTACCAGTGGATATTGTAGTGATTGCTTGCAACTGCTTTGTTATGGACCTTGAAGAGATCTTGAGGGTATTGATTGGAAAATACAAGGGGCACCTGTCCCTGTCTACTGCTGATTCATATTGATACTTGGAGTCGGCGGATGCCAACTTCAGCCTGCAAACAGTCCTCCAGGATCACACTGAAAAGTGGTGAAGGGCACTTTGGTCTTTCTCATCTTTCTTCAATGGTCGCAAAATCCCAATACCAGTTAAGCTTATGGTATAAAAGACACATGTCCATAAGAACATAAGAAACAGGAGGAGTAGGCCATGTGGCCCTTCGAGCCTGCTCCGCCATTCAATCAGATCATGGCTGATCTTCGACCTCAACTCCACTTTCCTGCCCGATCCCCATATCCCTTGATTCCCCGAGAGTCCAGAAATCTGTCAATCACAGCCTTGAATATACTCATGATGTGGAGATGCCGGTGATGGACTGGGGTTGACAATTGTAAACAATTTTACAACACCAAGTTATAGTCCAGCAATTTTATTTTAAATTCACAAGCTTTCGGAGGCTTCCTCCTTCCTCAGGTGAACGATGTGGACATCGTTCACCTGAGGAAGGAGGAAGCCTCCGAAAGCTTGTGAATTTAAAATAAAATTGCTGGACTATAATTTGGTGTTGTAAAATTGTTTACAATTGAATATACTCAATGACTCAGCATCCACAGCCCACTGGGGTAGAGAATTCCAAAGATTCACAACCCTCTGAGTGAAGAAATTCCTCCTCATCTCAGCCTTAAATGGCCGACTCCTTATCCTGTGACTATGCCCTCTAGTTCTAGACTCTCCAGCCATGGGAAACAACCTCTTAGTATCTACCCTGTTAAGCCCGCTCAGAATCATATATGTTTCAATTAGATCACCTCTCATTCTTCTAAATCCAGAGAGTATCGGTCCATTCTACTCAACCTCGCCTCATATGACAACCCTCTCAATGCCAAGAATTAATCTAGTGAACCTTCGCTGCACCACCTCTAAAGGCAAGTATATCCTTCCTTAGATAAGGAGACCAAAACTGTACACAGTACTCCAGGTGAGGTCTCACCAAAGCCCTGTACAATGGTAGTAAGACTTCCTTACTTTTGTACTCCAACCCCCTTGCAATAAAGACCAACATTCCATTGCTTTCCCAATTGCTTGCTGTACCTGCATGCTAACTTTTTGTGTTTCTTGTATGAGGACATCCAAGTCTCTCTGAACACCAACATTTAATAGTTTCTCACCATTTAAAAAAATATTCTGCTTTTCTATTCTTCCCACCAAAGTGAATAACCTCACATTTCCTCACATTATACGCTATCTGCCACTTCTTGACCACTCGTTTAACCTGTCTATATCCCTTTGCAGACTCTTTGTGTCCTCCTCACAGCTTACTTTCTCACCTTGCTTTGTATCGTCAACAAACTTGGATACATTACACTCGGGCCCTTCATCTAAGTCATTAATGTAGATTGTAAATAGCTGAGGCCCAAGCACGGATCCTTGCAGCACCCCACTAGTTACAGCTTGCCAGCCTGAAAATGACCCGTGTATCCCTACTCTGTTTTCTGTCCGTTAACCAATCCTCTATCCATGCTAATACGTTACCCCCAACCCCATGAGCCCTTATCTTGTATAACAACCTTTTATGTGGCACCTTATTGAATGCCTTTTGAAAATCCAAATAAACGACATCCATTGGTTCCCCTTTATCTACCCTGCTAGTTACACCCTCAAAAAAATCTAATAGGTTTGTCAAACACATTTTCCCTTTCATAAAACTGTGTTGACTCTGCCTAATCAGTCATAGACATAGAGTTATACAGCACAGATAGAGGCCCTTCGGCCCATCGTGTCCGCGCCGGCCATCAAGCCCTGTCTACTCTAATCCCATATTCCAGCATTTGGTCCGTAGCCTTGTATGCTATGGCATTTCAAGCGCTCATCCAAATGCTTCTTGAATGTTGTGAGGGTTCCTGCCTCCACAACCCTTTCAGGCAGTGAGTTCCAGACTCCAACCACCCTCTGGGTGAAAAAGTTCTTTCTCAAATCCCCTCTAAACCTCCCGCCTTTTACCTTGAATCTATGTCCCCTTGTTATAGAACCCTCAACGAAGGGGAAAAGCTCCTTAGTATCCATCCTATCTGTGCTCCTCATAATTTTGTACACCTCAATCATGTCCCCCCTCAGCCTCCTCTGCTCCAAGGAAAACAAACCCAATCTTCCCAGTCTCTCTTCATAGCTGAAGCGCTCCAGCCCTGGTAACATCCTGGTGAATCTCCTCTGCACCCTCTCCAAAGCGATCACATCCTTCCTGTAGTGTGGCGACCAGAACTGCACACAGTACTCCAGCTGTGGCCTAACCAGTGTTTTATACAGCTCCATCATAACCTCCTTGCTCTTATATTCTATGCCTCGGCTAATAAAGGCAAGTATCCCATATGCCTTCTTTA
The DNA here is from genome assembly GCF_035084215.1 of Heptranchias perlo. NCBI lineage: Eukaryota > Metazoa > Chordata > Chondrichthyes > Hexanchiformes > Hexanchidae > Heptranchias > Heptranchias perlo. The sequence goes on along the minus strand of NC_090337.1, from coordinate 38,658,641 downwards.
CCACCTTATCTACCTGTTCCGCCGCCTTCAGGGATCTGTGAACTTGCACACCAAGATCCCTCTGACCCTCTGTCTTGCCTAGGGTCCTCCCATTCATATTATGATTTTCTAAGTGCCCAGTTACCACTTCCTTAATAACGGATTCCAGCATTTTCCTGACGACTGATGTCAGGCTAATAAGCCTGTAGTTCCCTGTTTTCTCTCTCCCTCCTTTCTTGAATAGCAGGGTTACATTTGCTACATTCCATCGGGACCGTTCTAGAATCTAGGGAATTTTGGAAGATCCCAACCAATGCAGCCACCTCTATTAGAACCCTAGGATGTAGGCCATCAGGTGCAGATGATTTATCAGCTTTTAGTTCCATTAGGTTTTCAAGTACTTTTTCTCTATTGATATTAATTACTTTAAGTTCCTCACTCTCATTAGACCCTTGGTTCCCCACTATTTCTGGTATGTTTTTTATGTCTTCTAGTGTGAAGACAGATACAAAATATTTGTTTAACACATCTGCCATTTCCTGAATCCCCATTATAATTTCTCCTGTCTCAGCCTCTAAGGGACCAACGTTTACTTTTGCTACTCTCTTCCTTTCTACATACTTGTAGAAGCTCTTACAATCCGTTTTTATATTTCTTGCTAGTTTACTTTCATATTCTATTTTCTCTCTTTTTATCCAATTTTTGGTCGTCCTTTGCTGGTTTCTAAAACTCTCCCAATCCTCAGGCTTACTACTCTTCCTGACAACATTATAGGCCTCTTCTTTTAATCTAATATTATCCTTAACTTCTTTAGTTAGCCACGGGTGGATCACTTTTCCCATGGAGTTTTTAAATCTCCATGGAATGTATATTTGTTGAAAATATTGAAATATTTCTTTAAATGTTTACCATTGCTTTTCAACCATCATTACCTTTAATTTAATTTCCCAATCTACCTTTGACAACTCGCCCCTCATTCCTATGTAATTGGCTTTATTTAAGTTTCAGACTCTAGTTTCTGACTTAAGTACTCAAACTCAATGTGAAATTCTATCATATTATGATCACTCTTTCCCAGAGGATCTCTTATTGTGAGATTAGTAATTAACCCTGTCTCATCACATAATATAAGATCTAAAATAGCCTGTTCCCTGGTTGGTTCCATGACGTATTGTTCTAGGAAACCATCTTGAATACATTCCATGAACTCATCCTCCAAACTACCTTTGCTAATTTGATTTGCCCAGTCTATATGAAGATTAACGTCCCCCACGATTACTGCATTACTTTTGTTACAAGCTCCTATTATTTCATGATTAATACTTTGTCCAATGGTATTGCTACTATTAGGGGGCCAATAAAATACTCCCACCAGTGTTTTCTGCCCCGTTATTTCTAATTTCCACCCATATTGATTCTACTTCCTAATCTTCCGAACCAAGATCCTTTCTCACCACTGTCCTTATGTCATCCTTTATTATTAGGGCTATACCCCCTCCTTTTCCATTCTGCCTGTCTTTTCTAAATGTCATGTACCCTGGAATATTTAGTTCCCAACCTTGGTCAGTTTGCAAATATGGGCTCAATTTTCAAAGTAAAAAATGGGTGGGGTGGGGGTGCATTGAAAATTGCCACCATTTCAGACCTGCCTCCAATCTGCCTCCAACCCACCCATTTTCGGTTTTCACTGGAGCAGGAAGAGGGGGCGGGTAACCAACCCACTCCCAGGAGGCGGGTTGGGCCTTAAAACCTTTCAAAGAGGCTTCAGGCCTCCGTTTTTCTGGACTTCCCAATTTCAACCCCGGGGGGCCAGTATTCCCATCCCTTCTGTTTTACGCCTCGTGAAAGGAGGCGAGAAGGCCTGAGGCTAACAGATAGGTGCCTAGAAAGGCACAACTTGTTGGCCCAGAGGAGCAGGAGTGTTTCCCCCAGGCCCAACAAGCCTACCTGCAACGACCACCCAACGATCGCGGACACCTGACCACTGATCGCAGACCCCCCCAATCGCAGACCCTCGACCCTCCATCTCAGACCCCCACTCCCTGATTGCGGACTCCCGATCCTCCCCTCCACTCCGATCCTCCGACCCTGATCCCCCGACCCTCCCCCGACCCCAGATCCTTCCCCCCACTCTGATCCTCCGACCCCCAACCTCCCCCTCAACAATAGCAGACCCCTGATCCCGACACTCCCCCCCACCACCATGACTGACCCTAGATCCCATTCCCCATGACTCACGACCCCGTGCCAACCTATGCCCACTCATGCCAACCCATGCCCCCTGTCCCCACCCCCATCCATACAAACAAAGACTTACCTGAAGACATACCTGAACATGTCCTCTCCTTGGCTGCTCTTCCGTCTGACTGAGATCAGCCTGTCAATCAGGCCAGTCAGTTGGACGGGAAACTGACAAAAAAAAGGATGTGCTTATGTCAAAATCGTAAGGACATCCAGGAAACCCGTACTAATGGATTTCCCGATCCCAATTTGACCCCCTGGCCCTCTTCCCAGCTTGGTTTTAAAATTGAGCCCAACAACTCTGTAATGGCTATGAGATCAAACCCATTTATTTCTACCTGTGCTACTAATTCATCCATCTTGTTACGAATGCTCTGTGCATTCAGATAAAGAGCCCTTAATTTTGACTTTTTACCATTTTTTTTCTGCTTTGACATTATTTGCTGATGCACAATTATTGGTAAATTATCCGACCCTTCCTGCCACACTCTGCTTATCCAAATCACTTCACTGCTCTGTTGCCTTGAATTTCCTCATTAGATTTCTAAATTTACCCTCACCTGACAACCCCCCCCCCACCCCGACTTTTAGTTTAAAGCCCTATCTACAGCCCTAGTTATTCGATTCGCCAGGACGCTGGTCCCAGCCCATTCAAGTGGAGCCCATCCCAACAGAACAGCTCTCGCTTTCCCTGGTACTGGTGCCAGTGCCCCATGAATCGAAACCCCAGTCTCCCACACCATTCTTTGAGCCATGTATTTAACTCTCTGATCTGTTTGACCCTATGCTAATTTGCACGTGGCTCAGGTAGTAATTCAGAGATTATTACCTTTGAGGTTCTGCTTATTAATTTATACCCTAACACCTCAAACTGTCTTAGCAGAACCGCATTCTTAGTTCTACCTATGTCTTTGGTTCCTATGTGGACTATGACAACTGGATCCTCCCCCTCATGCACCAGCCACGAGGAGATATCCTTAGCCCTGGCACCGGGCAGGCAACACAGCCTTCGGGACTCTCGGTCCCGGCTGCAGAGAACAGTGTCTATTCCCCTGACTATACTATCCCCTACCACTACCACATTCCTTTTTACTCCCCCCACTTGAATGGTCCCCTGTACCACAGTGCCGTGGTCAGGCTGCCCATCCTCCCTGCAGTCTTTGCTCTCATCCATAAAGGTAGCAAGTATCTCGTACCTGTTGGACAAGGTCAAAGGCTGAGGCTCCTACATCACTAGATGCTGGGTCCACATACCTGTCTTACAGTCACATCCTTCTGTCCCTGACCACTAAACGAATCCAAACTACTACCTAATCTAAGGGGTGTGACTGCCTCCTGGATCAAAGTGTCCAGGTAACTCTCCCCCTCCCGGATGCATCCCGGATGTCAGCAGCTCGGACTCCAGTTCAACAACTCTGAGCTGAAGTTTCTCGAGTTGCAGACACTTTCTGCAGATGTGGTTGCCCAGGATCACACTGCTCCCCACAAACTCCCACATGATGCAGTTACGACACACCACCTGCCTTGCCATCGCATGTCGAATCAGAATTTATTTACTTTATTAGAGTTTTTAATCTCTCGCTATTCTTAGTTTTATTAACTAATTAATTTATGTAGTTTAAGTTATTGATTCAAGCTCTTAGTTAAACCCCTGCCCTAACTTAGAGAGAAAAATAAACCAGTAATTCTCACCAACCAATCACCTACCTGCTGTCCTGTGACATTACTCCTTGATTTTTTTTTCGATCCCACTGATTTTATCCTGAAGATTTACCGCCTCCGATGCTCCAAGTGAGTTTAAGCCTTCGATCCCCAAACTATGTCCAAACATTTCTCCTTCATGGTTCAGATCTCTTAGGCATGTAACAGAAAGGTTCCCACTGACCAATGTGCAAGATCCAGATCCAAGATGTGAGGTGGATTTGTGGTTAAACCGGGAAGCCGTTGCAAAGAGGAAGTTAGAAGGGGAGTTGTCCTCAAGATGGCCACACTTCTTTGCTACAGCCTCTCACGTATGGTCCTGGATTAGTAGCTGGTAATCAGTAAACCCAAGACATTGGACTTTGAACATCAAGGTGGCTGGTATAATTTGACCTTGACTTGCATTTGGTATGAGGCTCCCACCTGGGAGCTCTGGCCGTCAGGATGGATGTCCACCCAAATATTCAGATGGACGTGAATGCAACAGGACTTGATTTTACTCCCGCTACCACCCCTGTTTCTAAGCACAAATGGGGCAGTAGCAACATGAAATCGCCCCCAGGATATCAAACAGGTAAAGATTCATCTCTTTTGCTCTCTTATAATGCCCAATTAAATCTTGGATTTCTAGTACTGTTAGTGTTTTAGTTTGGATGTTTTTCCTTTTGTGCATTTCAAGCAATTCCTCCTCGCACCCTCTGCCTTTCTGACTCTGATCTATTGTGCCTCTTTTGCCGCCCCCCCCCCAAAACCACTATCAGTCGCAGAGTCTTCACCTTCATACACCTGAGCTCTGGAACTTTCGACCTAAACTAATCCTCCCCACCTTCAAAAGCCTCCTCAAAAATCAACCTTTAACTATGCATTACGCCACATCCCCTAACTCTTTGCCCAACTCCTCCTCGGTGCCTCATTCCCTTTGGTGATGTGACATTATATTAAAGGTGCCTTGTAAGTGCAAGTTGTTTTTTTTTATTCGTTCACGGGATGTGGGCGTCGCTGGCGAGGCCAGCATTTATTGCCCATCCCTAATTGCCCTCGAGAAGGTGGTGATGAGCCGCCTTCTTGAACCGCTGCAGTCCGTGTGGTGACGGTTCTCCCACAGTGCTGTTAGGAAGGGAGTTCCAGGATTTTGACCCAGCGACGATGAAGGAACGGCGATATATTTCCAAGTCGGGATGGTGTGTGACTTGGAGGGGAACGTGCAGGTGGTGTTGTTCCCATGTGCCTGCTGCTCTTGTCCTTCTAGGTGGTAGAGGTCGCGGGTTTGGGAGGTGCTGTCGAAGAAGCCTTGGCGAGTTGCTGCAGTGCATCCTGTGGATGGTACACACTGCAGCCACAGTGCGCCGGTGGTGAAGGGAGTGAATGTTTAGGGTGATGGATGGGGTGCCAATCAAGCGGGCTGCTTTATCTTGGATGGTGTCGAGCTTCTTGAGTGTTGTTGGAGCTGCACTCATCCAGGCAAGTGGAGAGTATTCCATCACACTCCTGACTTGTGCCTTGTAGATGGTGGAAAGGCTTTGGGGAGTCAGGAGGTGAGTCACTCGCCGCAGAACACCCAGCCTCTGACCTGCTCTCGTAGCCACAGTATTTATGTGGCTGGTCCAGTTCAGTTTCTGGTCAATGGTGACCCCCAGGATGTTGATGGTGGGGGATTCGGTGATGGTAATGCCGTTGAATGTCTAGGGGAGGTGGTTAGACTTTCTCTTGTTGGAGATGGTCATTGCCTGGCACTTATCTGGCGCGAATGTTACTTGCCACTTATGAGCCCAAGCCTGGATGTTGTCCAGGTCTTGCTGCATGCGGGCTCGGACTGCTTCATTATCTGAGGGGTTGCGAATGGAACTGAACACTGTGCAGTCATCAGCGAACATCCCCATTTCTGACCTTATGATGGAGGGAAGGTCATTGATGAAGCAGCTGAAGATGGTTGGGCCTAGGACACTGCCCTGAGGAACTCCAGCAGCAATGCCCTGGGGCTGAGATGATTGGCCTCCAACAACCACTACCATCTTCCTTTGTGCTAGGTATGACTCCAGCCATTGGAGAGTTTTCCCCCTGATTCCCATGGACTTCAATTTTACTAGGGCTCCTTGGTGCCACACTCGGTCAAATGCTGCCTTGATGTCAAGGGCAGTCACTCTCACCTCACCTCTGGAATTCAGCTCTTTTGTCCATGTTTGGACCAAGGCTGTAATGAGGTCTGGAGCCGAGTGGTCCTGGCGGAACCCAAACTGAGCATCGGTGAGCAGGTTATTGGTGAGTAAGTGCCGCTTGATAGCACTGTCGACGACACCTTCCATCACTTTGCTGATGATTGAGAGTAGACTGATGGGGCGGTAATTGGCCGGATTGGATTTGTCCTGCTTTTTGTGGACAGGACATACCTGGGCAATTTTCCACATTGTCGGGTAGATGCCAGTGTTGTAGCTGTACTGGAACAGCTTGGCTAGAGGCGCAGCTAGTTCTGGAGCACAAGTCTTCAGCACCACAGCTGGGATGTTTTCGGGGCCCATAGCCTTTGCTGTATCCAGTGCACTCAGCCATTTCTTGATATCACGTGGAGTGAATCGAATTGGCCGAAGACTGGCTTCCGTGATGGTGGGGATATCGGGAGGAGGCTGAGATGGATCATCCACTCGGCACTTCTGGCTGAAGATGGTTGCAAACGCTTCAGCCTTGTCTTTTGCACTCACGTGCTGGACTCCGCCATCATTGAGAATAGGGATGTTTGCAGAGCCTCCTCCTCCCGTTAGTTGTTTAATTGTCCACCACCATTCACGACTGGATGTGGCAGGACTGCAGAGCTTTGATCTGATCCGTTGGTTGTGGAATCGCTTAGCTCTGTCTATAGCATGTTGCTTCCGCTGTTTAGCATGCATGTAGTCCTGAGTTGTAGCTTCACCAGGTTGGCACCTCATTTTTAGGTACGCCTGGTGCTGCTCCTGGCATGCTCTTCTACACTCCTCATTGAACCAGGGTTGATCCCCTGGCTTGTTGGTAATGGTAGAGTGAGGAATATGCCGGGCCATGAGGTTACAGATTGTGGTGGAATACAATTCTGCTGCTGCTGATGGCCCACAGCGCCTCATGGATGCCCAATTTTGAGCTGCTAGATCCGTTCTGAATCTATCCCATTTAGCACGGTGGTGGTGCCACACAACACGTTGGATGGTGTCCTCAGTGCGAAGACGGGACTTCATCTCCACGAGGACTGTGCGGTGGTCACTCCTACCAATACTGTCATGGACAGATGCATTTGCGACAGGGAGATTGGTGAGGACGAGGTCAAGTAAGTTTTTCCCTCGTGTTGGTTCGCTCACCACCTGCCGCAGGCCCAGTTTCGCAGCTATGTCCTTCAGGACTCGGCCAGCTCGGTCAGTAGTGGTGCTACCGAGCCACTCTTGGTGATGGACATTGAAGTCCCCCACCCAGAGTACATTTTGTGCCCTTGCTACCCTCAGTGCTTCCTCCAAGTGGTGCTCAACATGGAGGAGGACTGATTCATCAGCTGAGGGAGAACGGTAGGTGGTAATCAGCAGGAGGTTTCCTTGCCCATGTTTGACCTGATGCCATGAGATTTCATGGGGTCCAGAGTCAATGTTGAGGACTCCCAGGGCCACTCCCTCCTGACTGTATATCACTGTACCGCCACCTCTGGTGGGTCTGTCCTGCCGGTGGGACAGGACATACCCAGGAATGGTGATGGAAGAGTCTGGGACGTTGGCTGAAAGATATGATTCTGTGAGTATGGCGATGTCAGGCTGTTGCTTGACTAGTCTGTGGGACAGCTCTCCCAATTTTGGCACAAGTCCCCAAATTTTAGTCAGGAGGACCTTGCAGGGTCGACTGGGCTTGGTGTTTTGCAGCTGTCGTGTCCGGTGCCTCGTGGTCCGATGCCGGGTGGTCCGTCCGGTTTTATTCTTATTATGACTTTTCGTAGCGAGATTTTACAACTGAGTGGCTTGCTCGGCCATTTCAGAGGGCAATTAAGAATCAACCACATTGCTGTGGGTCTGGAGTCACATATCGGCCAGACCGGGTAAGGACAGCAGGTTTCCTTCCCTAAAGGACATTAGTGAACCAGATGGGTTTTTACAACAATCCAGTAGTTTCATGGCCATCATCACTGATACTAGTATTTTAATTCCAGATTTTTATTTAATTAATTGAATTTAATTCATTAATTGAATTTAAATTCGCCAGCTGCCATGGCGGGATTTGAACTCGTGACTCTGGATTTTAGTCCAGGCCTCTGGATTACTAGCCCAGTAACATAACCACTATGCTGCCGTACCCTCAGTACCACCAGTGCTTTGAGTGCCGATGACTTGATCTGAATTGTAATAAGATGCCAACAAAAATTACAACTTGAATCCATAGTCTGCCTGTGAGAAATTTCACATACTAACAATTATTTTCCAAATAATTCTTTGCTTTGGTGAATGCACAATGTTTTTGCAAACTGTTAATCCAAATATTTTACTGTTTCATTCAATTTACTTTGAATCCAATAAGTTTACAGTAATTTAATGCCAGTTAATTAGAATTACTTTGGCAAGTAGAGGCCTTGATAGTCTCTTGTCAAATTTATGACCTAACTTAGACATGAACTATGATTTCAAACTCTTGTGCTGCTGTCGAACCATAATGAATGTCTCCAAGGACAACCATCCAGTGGATCCATGCATAAGTATTTTCCTATATCTCTGGTTAGGGAATTAGTAAGTTGCTGCAATGGTACATAATGTCTGTTTTTGTATTCCAGGCAGTAATATAAATTGATCGGCAAGTTTTTTTCTGCAAATCCAAATAGCTCTGCAAAATATTTTGATCTATATTCCATAATATTTTCAGCAATATGACAAAGAAATCTGTAAATAATAGAACTTTTCTTCATGTATTGGCTTGGTAGATTTTTATACTCACTAAGGTATACTGCCACAAAAAAAATGATGTGGAGATGCCACATCAAAAAATGATGTGGAAACATTTGCCTGAGGAAGGAGAAAATCTCCGAAAGCTTGTGAATTTAAAATAAAATTGCTGGACTATAACTTGGTGTTGTAAAATTGTTTACAAACAAAAAAAATGAGTCTGCTTTTGCCACAGAACTTAAAAACCTTTTCAATACAATAGCATTTTACAAGCCTGTCAATTGACTTTACTAATGGTTTGGTGCCTACATTTAATGTTAACTCTGCAGAGTAGTTGATGACTGACATTTCTAATCCTAGTTTCATTTTCTGGATAGTACTGACATGGAGCTCCTTCACTCCCTCATTCTAGTTTTCACCACACTTACCACCTAACACTAATCTTCAACCCAATCACAAAACTCGTATCAGTAACTGTTGCATGGCTTTCGCAACTCAACTCCTCTTTTCCAGCTTCCAGGATGTGTCTCCTGCTGCCTCTCCACCTCCCAGATCATTGTTTTTTCCTCACCCATTACTGACTTCTCCTCTCAGGCCTGTATTTTCAGGACTATATCCCTAACTTTACACCTTCCTTTCACATATGGAATTATAAGGATATGTTGAGGATGGCCTAATTACATTTGACTACTTTTGTAGTTCTTAATCCTGAACTCTTATAGTTAGCAGCAGACTCAGAATTCTGACTTCCCATTTTGTGACAATTTTTCAGTTACAGGTTAGGATTGAGGTTAAATAAGTAAATGACAGAACTTCACTCACATTTTGAACATGGGATGGCAAAATCCTGGATGTGTTTAAGGGTAGAAAACAATTTCAAAGCTAAAGTGTTATGTCAGAGTGCAGTTGCACTATGCATCATTTTACTTTCACACTGGTATTGGTTTCATCGTAAACTCTACTTTGTATTTATTTTACAATGGCATTATCTAGAGTTCTTGAGTCATACAGCAAGCGTCTGATCCATTTTGGCCATAATCATTTGGACAAAATATTTTTATTTTGGTGGAAGGACAATTTGGTACTTATTGAGGTGATGGATGAGATGAAAGAATGGTTTAAGAGTCAGCATTAAGCACTCTAAGTTTAAGTACAGTGTAGATCAAATGAAATTTGAAATTGCTTCTACACTGTTGTGATAATGTTTCACAGTGAAAGCCCAGAACACTTACTACTGTGTCATTGTGACATTTCAATTTCTCCACAGAAATCTTTATGAATTCAGAATGAGGCTACATAATTGGTGCTGAATTATGGACTGTTTAGTGCCACGGATCCCTGCATCCTAAGAACTAAGTTGAAACTGCCCAGAGTCATGTCACTGGGTACACTAATAGCCATCACAGAGACTTCCAACCTACAGCTTTATAGGTTCATAGATTATAGATGTTTCTTTTAAATATAAGAAATTTACAAGAGTCTGCAAAAGTGCAATTATTATTTTTATTATGATTAATAATGTGAATTTGAACCCACATTTGACAAATGATAATGATGTCCAACTATTTGGAGCAGGAGGCTGGATACACATTGCACAATGTTTGAGCAAGCCACATATGTCTAAAGATCTAAATAGCCTCCAGTTAAAAATCCCCTACAATGAAGATCCTAGCTCCACACACTAGACATCCAACACCCTATACTAAACATCCATGCCCTCCTATGCATAAAGATCCAAGCTCCCAATACATTGAAAATCCAAACCCCCATAAACAAAATCCAACTCTCCATGCTAAAAATCCCAGCCCTCCCAATGCCGAAAAATCCCAACCCTCATGTGCAAAGTCCAACCCCAGCCACCCCCACACTAAAAACTGAAGCTATCCCTTGCCAGAAATCTGCATCATGTGCAAAAATTCAAAGCCCACCTAAGTAGTATATATTTTTTTAAGTATATGCAAAGACTCTGTACTGCACATACCTTTTTACTCTCCCTGGCCTGCTCCGCAGTCCCACACTCTCTTCTGTAGCATAGCTTGGTCCACTATAGCCTCCACCCCTTAGTTCTTTCTGCTATCCCACAGTTCACAAAGTGGAAGCTGCTTCCTGATTGGTGCATTTAAACCAGCATTTTTGAATCAATCAGGAAGCAGCTTTCTAATTCTCAAGGTCAGTGAGTTTGAACTGCTCAGGGAAGTCTTTGTTGTGCCCAAGTATACAAGCAGATGAGAGGAGTCTTAAGTCGATTTGATGGAGCATGTGGAGTTAAAACGTAAGCGTCCCTCCCCAATGAATGTAATCGATCATGGGATGATCAATATACTCTCCCTCACTGGCAGATTTGGCTGGTCGGCTCTGATGAGCCACACTGCTTACTGCCAGGGTGGCAACTGGCCTCTTTAAGCTGCTGCGGGCATCAGGTTCCTGCAAAAGCAGCAATTGTCCTCTCTCCCCCCTTGGCAGGCTCCCCAACACAGAACGGAACACTGATGAGGGCCCACCAAAACAATTTACATATGGCTCACTCTAGGAAATGCACAGGTGTCAGCAGCGGAGCAGATGGTTAGGCATAAGCCCACCACGGCAACATTACACTGGCTACCTATCTTTTTATTCAACATCTCTTTTTATGGTGCTGACTCATGTTGGGGACAATTCCGCATCTGATAGTAGCCCTCCAGTAGCTATTAATTATATGTGATCTTAGTGAGAGCATGGAATTGCTGGGCTTCCACTCCAGGAGGGTAAGTGCAGTGGAGAACTTTCATCTGCTGGCTGTTCAAGCCATTGACCCCATTTCAAATCCTAGAGACTCAACAAAGGCATCCTTGCCAGTGGAAAATGAATGAGACACCATGCCACTCCAATGGTTGGGGGGTGGGGGTGCCCGAAGAGGTAAGGAAAAAAGCATTAATCATTCCACGCAAAGAAACCAGAGTCTGCATTCTGAGGTGATTGATCCCCTCCGGTATTACCTGTGCTAATGAACACCTTTGAGGCCTTTACAAGGTCCACCACAGAATTCACACCTCTTCTCAGCAGCCATGGAATCCACTAGACCTATCAGTGGCATACTGGGTTGGATTTCTGGGATAGCTCAGGAACACCTCCAATGTCTCTGCAGGGTGTAAGGGGAGAGAGCTTCATAAACACCCAGCCTGCGGATTTATGACAGTGTAAATGGGACAGATTCGGATACTGGCCCCCACTCCCACATTTGCATGTGAAATGTTCAATTTCTGCCCTCCCCCAACCCAGAAATGTCAAGTAATTACTGAATTGTGTGGAATATCACACAGATCCTAAGTCCGACATCTGGGGGTATATTTTATTCCAATCACTAATGTAAACGGAAAAGTCAGTGTGAGTAATGGGGAATCCTGGTTCATAGTTGCTGGATTTTTTTTTTGCTCACATTGAAGACTAGAAGGAATTGTACCCATCGTGTAGGATAGGATTTTAAAGATGGCCAGGCTGTGAAGGAGGACTCGCTGGGCATAAAGTGCTGACATCACACCAGATTATCAGGCCATTAATACCTTGCAATATATCAGATTATTTTGGATGGTGAATGTCTATTAAAATTAGCACCTTCCGTAGAATATGGACTCACACCAAGTCAAAACAGAATGGAGACATCTGGAAACTTCTGAACTTATATAACCATTAGAGGAATTTGTTATCCTCTCTATTTGAGCTGCATTCAAAATGGGTTTCTCAGAGTGCAGGGAAAGTGCTTCAGAACAGTGCCCTTTCAAACTGAGTTTCTATTAAGAATTTTGTTTTTACAATCAGCTTGCTTCTAAAACCTACAATACAGAATTTGCCTATAAACCTATTGACAGTATGGTAAAATAGTGCTGCGATATCCATCAGCAGTTTGAGTTATTACAGCAGCAACAGTGATATATTTAAAAGAATGCTAATTTAAAAGCTACTTTTATTAGCAGTGCTGGCGGTTTGCTTTCTTTTTGAAAGCTTCCAGTTTCCTTGATTTCCATCCATTTCAGTTCATATGAACAAATCTTGGCAGTCAGTATAATAAGCATTTTATAAAAACTTCATCCCATTACTAAGCTTGATATTTTATAGCCAAGAAAAAATACTGTGAACTGCATGGAAGGAAATTCAGTCCTTTGCAATGAATCAATTTTAAAGTCTAATTTTGTTAAAGCTGTTACTTCCTCGACAACACAAGCCTTGTAAGTGTAAAGGCTTGACATTGTGTTCTCTGGGTTCTGTTTCCATGGGGTCATTTTGTGTACAGAGAGTTAATGGACATCAGCATTCAGTTCCAGAGAGGTCCTGTTGTACAGACTTCATGTTGGAATGTGATTACTGGCAGAATGTTACCTATCACAGGCTACACAAGAGAAAAGTAAAGCTTTTTTAATTTTGTTTGAAATATTCAATATATTCACTGAGTATATTTTCTGACCCTGAATCTGAGGAAAATCGTTTCACAAGATCCTTGTAATTGCATTGTAATTCAAAGGAAATTCTACTTATCTTTGCAAGTGATTTCTTCTTACAAATGAATATGTCAGATGTGCAACACCAGCTGCCTAGATTGCACCAAGTGTTATTTGCAAATGAAAGTCTATAAATATCCCCCTCATAAAATAACTAGGTTCATCAGAGGTTCTTTGCCTCTCATGTTACTGTTATTTCCTGCCTCTGCAGGTCATGCTCCCTTTTAAACTTGAATGACTTTATTGCCAGTTATTTTGTTAATAACATCATATGATTGCAGGCACAAATTATAGTTTTCACATTACACTGCACTTCCATTCACCAATGCAAATTCATTTTCTTACTCTTGAAGGAAAGAGGTCAAAAGCTGTATCAAATGTTACTGCCAAAATCAGACCCCATTACTGATAAAATTATAGACTCTTAAGTTTGTAGTATTTATACCAACTTCAGCATAGTTCACAAGCTGCCCTCTTGCTATAAAATGCTGGCAATCTTTGCAACAAATGATACTAGAAAGAAAAAATAACCAAGCAGACTTCTTAACTATAGCCTAGGAATTTCTGACAACATAAAATTCAGCATTATTAGCCAACAATTTGAGAATCTCTTATTTCACAAAATTCCCTCCGTTATATGTCATTCAGAAAATTGCCGTGGCACCTTTGAGTTTGCAGTGCACTAAAGCGCCTGTACTGTGCTAAAGCTTTGTTATTGTTCACTAATTCTTGGATTATTGCATGATAAGAAGGTAACCCAAAAAATTCCAATCTTCACATGTTGCATGCATGATTCCCAAACTCTGGCAATATGAAATCGGCATTATAGCCGAAGCAGGTTTGTGAATCAGAAGGGAACTGCAGCAGGTTCATAGAGTTAGTGCAGACAGAAGGTTCACAGGAGGCCACCACCAGGGGTGCAGGGAAATGGTCCCCGGTAATGGTAAGTCTAGGGGGGGAATTTCAAAGGCGATCGGGGGGTGGAGGGTGGGAGGGAAGTCCATAACAATGTGTTAAAATGAATGACATCATCAGACCCCAACTTTTAAATTTGGAATAGGCCCTCATCTGCCTGGGGTGAGGGCTTGAGACTCTGCCTGAATCACTCTGGTAAAAATGATGAGTGGTGTAAACTGAGTGCGGGCATAATGGGTATCACTCTGCCATGATTTTAACTCCCCACATGCCACGTTCTCAGGTGTGGGGTGGGGGTTAAAATTGGGTCTAAAATCTCTAGATGAAGTTCATATATAGTGCACCTGCAGTGCTTTCTCTTACTGCTGCTGTGTTGTCTTTGTGTGTGTCTACCCTGTACCTCCTCTCCTTGATTAATGAGATGGCCCTGCAACTGATTCAGCCACATCTGCTATTGCAATGGCTGGCTAGTCCTGCCACATTCTGGCACATCTATTATCATATGCACCAGGATGCTGGGTCCTGCAACCAGTATTGACTGTCAACAACCTGCTCCCATACATACTGTGAGGAGGCTTCCTTCCTAGAGGAAGGAGGTAGTTAGAAGTTATTTGGTTTAAGTCAAGCAAGACGAGCCACTGATGTGAGCAAACATTGTTTGTTCATTATTTTGTATTATTATGCAAAGACAAGTTGTACTGATTAAATTAAGTGAACCTGATCATAACTATTACCCTGTATGTTCACTTGATGTGAACTAAAACAGCTTAACAATTCATATCTGGCCTCTTCTTACAAGGTGTTTTCTAAATTCACCTTTGAATAGATTGGAGAAATGCACAAGGGTACGTATGAAAGACATGAATATCCAGTTCAGATCACAAAGGGTTACTATTGTTACACCTTGGGTTGTGCTATCATATAAGTAGATATTGAACAGTGAGTCTATTCCAGCATGTGAGGAACATGGGATCCGTTTACTGGAACAACTGTTGCTACCGAACCCAAGAAGATATCTATAGCAGTTCAAATTCAAACCCACGCCCGAATAAAAAATAATGAATATTGTGAGTGTGAGCGTTTCTATCTCTGTTTTTATCTCCCTGTGTTTACAGCCAAAAGAGAAGGCCTGCCAGGACAATAAGGCCCCGATATTTACGGGGAGGAGGGGAGGGAACGGCCAGGAAACCCTGAAATATCGGGAAGCCGGAGATCCTGCCAAATTTAACAGGAGGACCTCATTAGAATTTTTTTTACTCCATTTACCGTTGGGGACGGTCCCGGGCAACCAGAGAAAATCGGAGGTTGATGGTGGGGGGATGGGAGGGAGAGATCGCAGGAGAGAAAGATCGCGGGAGGGAGAGATCATGGGGGGGAAACATCACGGGGGGAGACATTGCAGGGGGAGAAATCGTGGCGGGGAGAGATCGCGGGGGGATCGCTGGGGTGGGAGATCATTGGGGTGAGACATCGCTGAAGCAGAGACATCAAAATGGGAGACAACATTGGGGGGAGAGGTCATGGGGGGGAGAGATCGCGGTGGGGGAGAGATCGCGGGGGGAGACATCGCGGGGAGGGACAGATCACGGGAGGAGGAGATCGCTGGGGGGAGAGATGATGTGGGGGGGGAAACATCATGCGGGGGGTCAGCCAATCATGGAGGGGTGGTCGGCAGATCGTGGGGAGGGAGGCAGATCATGGAAGGTTTGCTTGGGGGGCCAGGGGAAGCATTCCTGCTCGTCCTGGCCCACAGACATTGCTGGAAAAGCACCTACCTGCTGGATCTGGTAGTTCTCGCCTCCCTTCAGCTGCCGGGTTTCCCAAGCCCTGGGAAACCCGACCAGCAGCCGTTAAATTTAAATGGCTGCCAAAATCTGAGGAACACAACCTCATTAACATATTGTGCAGACAACACAGTGTGAACTGCTGAGAATTTGGTAAGTGTGGGAGTTTAAGGCTTAATCTCTTTAAAATCTAGTGCACATTGCTTTCAACTGTTTAAGTTCAATTGCTATCAACTGTTTAAGTTCAATTTTAAAGTTTAAATTTTTAAGTTTCTGTCAGGCTTCAGCAGAGAGAGCTGCTGTAGTAAGTTAATTGGTTAGCTAGATTAAACTGGTTCCTGAAGGTGGGACAGGCCTGACTCAGTGTGAACTGCTGAGAGTTTGGTACGTGTGGGAGTTTGGGGAAGTGGGGGAAGGAGGTGCTGCTTTGCCTTGCTTTTCCTAACTTTTTCCACAGAGCGGCAGTGGACCTGAGCGTAGAAGACTGAGATTGGGGAATAAAAGCAGCAGCAGACCTGCAACAAGAGACAACTACTGTGCGACGTCACAGGTGAGGCTGGAGAGTCCGAGAGGTGAGCACAGTATAAAAGGAGAGATCTAGTGCGGGAGGAGAGTCTGAGAGTCTAAGGCAAGTCATGGCAGCACAGCTCGCACCCGTGATATGCTCCTCCTGCACTATGTGGGAAGTCATGGACACTACCAGTGTCCCTGGCGACCATGTGTGCAGGAAGTGTGTCCAGCTGCAGCTACTGGCTAACCGTCTTTCGGAGCTGGAGCTGCGGGTGGATTCACTGTGGAGCATCCGCGATGCTGAGACTATCGTGGATAGCACGTTCATTGAGGTGGTCACACCGCAGGTAAAGATCACGCAGTCAGAAAGGAAATGGGTGACCGCCAGGCAGAGTAAAAGGACTAGGCAGGTAGAGCAGGAGTCCCCTGGGGCCATCTCCCTCTCGAACAGATATTCTGCTTTGGATACTGTTGGGGGAGATGGCTTATCAGGAGAAAGCAGCAAGAGCCAGGTTCGGGGCACCACGGGTGGCTCTGCTGCACAGGAGGGGAGGAAGAAGAGTGGCAGGGCTATAGTGATAGGGGATTCAATTGTAAGGGGAACAGATAGGCGTTTCTGCGGCCGCAAACGTGACTCCAGGATGGTATGTTGCCTCCCTGGTGCTAGGATCAAGGATGTCATGGAGTGGCTGCAGGACATTCTGGAGGGGGAGGGTTAACAGCCAGTAGTCGTGGTCCATATTGGTACCAACGACATAGGTAAAAGGGATGAGGTCCTGCAAGGTGAATTTAAGGAGTTAGGAGATAAATTAAAAAGCAGGACTTCAAAGGTAGTGATCTCAGGATTACTACCAGTGCCACGTGCTAGTGAGTATAGGAACAGGAGAATAGACAGGATGAATGCGTGGCTGCAGGTATGGTGTAGGAGACATTGGGACATTGGGACCGGTTCCTGGGACATTGGGACCGGTTCTGGGGAAGGTGGGACCTGTACAAGCGTGATGGGTTACACCCAAGCAGGACAGGGACCAATGTCCTCGCGGGGGTGTTTGCTAGTGCTGTTGGGGAAGGTTTAAACTAGAGTGGCAGGGGGATGGGAACCTTAGCAGGGAGTCAGAAGGGAATAAAGTTGAGAGCAGCAAGAGAGGGGAAGCCCCAGGGGAAATCTACAATACAAATAGTACAAACAGTTGTTCAAGAACAAGTGAAAGGGAAAAGCGTAGAGCAGCGGAAAGAAAGTGTACTTTAGGCACGACAGATAAAATAAAAACTAGAAGGCATAAGGCGATTACCCAGCATCAAAGCTGAAGGTCAGGCTAGGGTGTGTGGCCCAACTAAGAGTTCTATATACAAATGCACGGAGTATAAAGAATAAATTAGATGAACTACAGGTTCAAATTCAAATTGGAGGGTATGACATGGTAGCTATTACTGAGACATGGCTGCAGGATGGTCAGGATTGGGAACTAAATATATTGGGTTATAAGGTCTACAGGAGAGATAGGGAAAATGGAAGAGGGGGAGGAGTAGCCTTAATGATTAGAGATGAAATCACTTCAATGATAAAGGGGGATATAACGAGAGGTAAGCAACCAACAGAGACCTTATGGATTGAATTGAGAAATAGGAAAGGATCTAAGACTATAGTGGGAGTTGTATATAGGAGCCCTGGCAGCAACTCTGAAGTGCTAGATTGTATAAATGCAGAGATTAGTCAAGCGTGTAAGAAAGGCATAGTGGTCTTAATGGGGGACTTTAACCTTCACATAGATTGGGAAAAGCAGACTAGCAACTGTCAGAAAGGTAGTCAATTTCTTGAGTGTGTCCAGGATAGTTTTCTGCAGCAGTATGTCCCAGAGGCAACAAGGGGGCAAGCCATATTAGATTTAGTAATGAGTAATGAACCAGATTTACTTAACGGCTTAACTGTGCGTGAACATCTATCCAATAGCGATCATAACATGATCGAGTTCAATGTAGTGTTTGAAAGGGAAAAAAGTGAATCAGCTGCTAAGATTCTAGACTTGGGCAAGGCCGACTTCAATGGGATGAGACAGAGACTGTCCACAGTAAACTGGGCAAATCTGTTAATGGGTAAAACGACTGATGATCAGTGGGAAATGTTTAAAGAAACATTTAACGTGATACAGAATCGGTTTATACCCCTGAGGGGCAAGAACTCTACTTGCCAAAAAAAACAGCCATGGACAACTAAAGAGGTGAGGGACAGTATAAGAAGAAAGGAAAGGGCATACAAAAAGGCAAAAAATGGCACAGATCCTGGCAAATGGGAAAGTTACAAAGAGCAACAAAGGGTCACAAAACAGATAGTAAGGGCTACAAAAAGAGAGTATGAAAAGAAACTCGCAAGGGATAGCAAAACCAATACAAAGAACTTTTATAGTTATATTAGGAAAAAGAGGGTGGTCAGGAGCAGTGTTGGCCCCTTAAAAACTGAAAGTGGGGATATTGTCATTGACAATGGGGAAATGGCGGACATGTCAAACAATTACTTTGCGTCAGTATTTACAGTCGAAAAAGAGGATAGCATGCCGGAAATCCCAAGAAAACTAATATTGAATCGGGGACAGGGATTCGATAAAATTAACATAAGTAAAGCAACAGTAATGAAGAAAATAATAGCACTAAAGAGTGACAAATCCCCAGGACCAGATGGTTTCCATCCCAGGGTTTTAAAGGAAGTAGGTGAGCACATTGCAGATGCCCTAACTATAATCTTTCAAAGTTCTCTAGATTCAGGAACTGTTCCTCTAGATTGGAAAATTGCACATGTCACTCCGCTTTTTAAGAAAGGAGAGAGAGGGAAACCGGGGAATTATAGACCAGTTAGCCTAACATCTGTTGTGGGGAAAATGCTGGAGTCTATAATTAAGGATAGGGTGACTGAACACCTTGAGAATTTTCAGTTAATCAGAGAGAGCCAGCATGGATTTGTGAAAGGTAGGTCGTGCCTGACAAATCTGATTGAATTTTTTGAAGAGGTGACTAAAGAAGTGGACAGGGGAATGTCAATGGATGTTATTTATATGGACTTCCAGAAAGCATTTGATAAGGTCCCACATAAGAGACTGTTAGCTAAGATAGAAGCCCATGGAATCGAGGGAAAAGTACAGACTTGATTAGGAAGTTGGCTGAGCGAAAGGCGACAGAGAGTAGGGATAATCGGAAGGTACTCACATTGGCAGGATGTGACTAGTGGAGTTCTGCAGGAATCTGTCTTGGGGACTCAATTATTCACAATATTTATTAACGACTTAGATGAAGGCATAGAAAGTCTCATATCTAAGTTTGCCGATGGCACAAAGATTGGTGGCATTGTAAGCAGTGTAGATGAAAACATAAAATTACAAAGCGATATTGATAGATTAGGTGAATGGGCAAAACTGTGGCAAATGGAATTCAATGTGGACAAATGTGAGGTCATCCACTTTGGATCAAAAAACGATAGAACAGGGTACTTTCTAAATGGTAAAAAGTTAAAAAAAGGGACTTAGGGGTTCAGGTACATAGATCATTGAAGTGTCATGAACAGGTGCAGAAAATAATCAAGAAGGCTAATGGACTGCTGGCCTGTATATCTAGAGGACTAGAGTACAAGCGGGCAGAAGTTATGCTGCAGCTATACAAAACCCTGGTTAGACCGCACCTGGAGTACTGTGAGCAGTTCTGGGCACCGCACCTTCGGAAGGACATATTGGCCTTGGAGGGACTGCAGCGTAGGTTTACGAGAATGATACCCGGACTTCAAGGGTTAACTTACGAGGAGAGATTACACAAATTGGGGTTGTATTCTCTGGAGTTTCGAAGGTTAACGGGTGATCTGATCGAAGTTTATAAGATATTAAGGGGAACAGATAGGGTGGATAGAGAGAAACTATTTCCGCTGGTTGGGGATTTTAGGAGTAGGGGGCACAGTCTAAAAATTAGAACCAGACCTTTCAGGAGCGAGATTAGAAAACATTTCTACACACAAAGGGTTGTAGAAGTTTGGAACTCTCTTCCGCAAACGGCACTTGATACTAGCTCAATTGCTAAATTTAAATGTGAGATAGATAGCTTTTTGGCAACCAAAGGTATTAAGGGATATGGGCCAAAGGCAGGTATATGGAGTTAGATAACAGATCAGCCATGATCTTATCAAATGGCGGAGCAGGCACGAGGGGCTGAATGGCGTATTCCTGTTCCTATGTTCCTATAACATATTAAAATCATTGATTCCCCTCTCATGAGTGCATTTCTCGGACACCTCCCAACCTTCCGCGGTTAAACTGGAAGTAGGCACGTTCGCGACGGGTTGGGGTCAGGTTTCCTATTTTTAGCAATTTAACCCCCCCCCCACCCCCGACCCTCATCCACCCATTATGGGGGGGTTAAAATTCCCCCCCGGAGTATCTGGTAACCAAATGCTTCCCAACACAATGGATGTAAGGTGTTTACTGATTACTGAGACAGCATAATGAATTGCTTATTGTTTACAGAGGCTGGGTATTCTGTGGCGAGTGACTCACCTCCTGACTCCCCAAAGCCTTTCCACCATCTACAAGGCACAAGTCAGGAGTGTGATGGAATACTCTCCACTTGCCTGGATGAGTGCAGCTCCAACAACACTCAAGAAGCTCGACACCATCCAGAACGAAGCAGCCCACTTGATTGGCACCCCATCCACCACCCTAAACATTCACTCCCTTCACCACTGGTGCACTGTGGCTGCAGTGTGTACCATCTACAGGATGCACTGCAGCAACTCGCCAAGGCTTCTTCGACAGCACCTCCCAAACCCGCGACCTCTACCACCTAGAAGGACAAGAGCAGCAGGCACATGGGAACAACACCACCTGCACGTTCCCCTCCAAGTCACACACCATCCTGACTTGGAAATATATCGCCGTTCCTTCATCTTTTCTGGGTCAAAATCCTGGAACTCCTTTCCTAACAGCACTGTGGGAGAACCTTCACCACACGGACTGCAGCGGTTCAAGAAGGCAGCTCATCACCACCTTCTCAAGGGCAATTAGGGATGGGCAATAAATGCTGGCCTTGCCACCGACGCCCACATCCCATGAACGAATAAAAAAAAAACATTCTGAGGGAAAACAACTTCAGTGTCCATTAGGAGATGGGGAAGGGAGATGTCTAAATGGGGGTGAAATTGGTCTTTGACAATAGCACAAAACAGGTGATAGTGCATCGACAGCCTGATTTACACCCCGCCTAATTTGAATGGGAAAAAATGAATACTGTAATAATTATTAAAATATCTCCAAGCATTAACTAATCTTCAAAATATAGTTAAGATCAGTGCCTGAGATTGATGTCAATTGTTGTGATTAATTTTGGATTGACTTCATAGATTGTTGACAAGTTAACAGCATTGGATAGCCAGACTACTGGATAGATTAAATTCTATGTGCTGGCAGTTAGCAATGTTTCCGGAGCTTATACAACCTTGTCCTTATGAGTGGCGTGTTTATGTCAATCTTCTTCCTCCCCTGGGGCAGTGATGTTAGCCTCTGGAACTTTGAGTTGATGAGCCCCTTCAGTGGTGGGATTATCTGTTCCACTCAGATCCTCCGCTCCAGCTGAATCCTCCGTACACACTAGTAACTGTATCTGAGTTGGTTGGCTTAATTCTCACCTTCCTTCATCTCAGACAATTTACAATTAAGTGACACGCTGTAACTGACGGGTATAACCGGACAATTTGACTTGTATAACCTTTTACTCTCTGTCCTGGATATAATTGATACTGGTAAAGATACTCTTCTACGTCTGCTAGATAAAGATTACTGTAGAAGAAGACTAGAGAAGACCAAGAGAATCTACGTCTAACGAAGACGAAAGAGAGTCTTCTAACTAAACAAAGAGAATCTATTTCGAACTAAACAAAAAGAGTCTGCTGTGAGGTGTGCCCAGCACCCTTTGTTATACCTTAAATTCAAAGAATACACGTGTCAGGAGGTTTTACCTCTTTTGCTGTCAATCACTTCTAACAGCCATGTAATGATTCTGGAAGATCTCAACTTAATGGGACATGGATACCTAGGCTCGCCAGACTACACTTCTACTCCCCTAACTTCTCAGTCCTTTCTTCAAAACCAGATAAAGCATGACATATTTATGTCCCACTAATGAGCTATTCCTGAGCACTGTCCTAGATGTTGACCTCCTTATCACTGGTAAGGAATGGTCTGTTTAAATAAAACTCCTTGGTTTTAGTTAGTTTCAATTTCGGTTTAATTACTGACTCCTTTTGTGTAGCCACCTTAAGCTGAAACTTCATTTTGATAATATCTTTCAGGCAATTTACAGGGCATTTTCTGACACTAGGATTTTGTAAAATTAAACATTAGTACTGAAGGCATCTCTTAAATATAAGGTAGCAAAAATTAAGAACATTTTAAGTTAAAGGGCAATCAGATATTGCAATATAACACAGAAACATAGAAAATAGGAGCAGGAGTAGGACATTTGGTCTTTCGAGCCTACTCCGCCATTCTAAATGATCATGGCTGATCCTCTATCTCAATACCATATTTCCACTCTCTCCCCATACCCCTTGATGCCTTTTGTGGCCAGAAATCTATCTAGCTCCATCTTAAATGTAGTCAGTGACTTGGCCTCCACAGCCTTCTGTGGTAGAGAATTCCATCGGTTCACCACCCTCTGAGTGAAAAAATTTCTCCTCATCTCAGTCCTAAATGTCCTACCCCGTATCCTGAGACTGTGACCCTTCGTTCTGGACCCCCCCAGCCAGGGGAAACATTCTCCCTGCATCCAGTCTGTCTAGCCCTGTCAGAATTTTATATGTTTCAATGAGATCCCCTCTCATTCTTCTAAACTCAAGTGAATACAGGCCGAGTTCACCCAATCTCTCCTCATACGACAGTCCTGCCATCCCAGGAATCAGTCTGGTGAACCTTTGCTGCACTCCCTCAATGGCAAGTATATCCTTTCTTAGGTAAGGAGACCAAAACTGCACACAATACTCCAGGTGTGGTCTCACCAAGGCCCTGTATAACTGCAGTAAGACATCCTTGCTCCTATACTCAAATCCTCTTGCAACGAAGGCCAACATACCATTTGCTTGTTGCACCTGCATATTTGCTTTCAGTGACTGGTGTACAAGGACACCCAGGTCCCTTTGTACATCAACGTTCCCCAATCTATCACCATTTAAATAATACTCTGCCTTTCTGTTTTTCCTTCCGTTATACTGCATCTGCCGTGTATTTGTCCACTCACTCAACTTGTCTAAATTGCCTTGAAGCCTCTTTGCAAACTCTTCACAACTCACAATCTCACCTAGTTTTGTGTCATCAGCAAACTTGGAAATATTACATTTGGTTCCCTCATCCAAATCATTGATATATATTGTGAATAGCTGGGGCCCAAGCACTGATCCCTGTGGTACCCCACTAGTCACCGCCTGCCACCCCGAAAAAGACCCATTTATTCCTACTCTCTGTTTCCTGTCTGTTAACCAATTTTCAATCCATGCCAGTATATTACCACCAATCCCATGTGCTTTAATTTTGCACACTAACCTCTTATGTGGGACTTTATCAAAGGCCTTCTGAAAATCCAAATAAACCACATCCACTGGTTCTCCCTTATCTATTCTACCAGTTACATCCTCAAAAGACTCCAGTAGGTTTGTCAAACATGATTTCCCTTTCATAAATTCATGTTGACTTTGTCTAATCCTGTTGATATTTTCTAAATGTTCTGTTATCACATCCTTTATAATAGACTCTAGCATTTTCTCTACTACTGATGTTAGGCTGTAGTTCTGTAGTTTCCTGTTTTCTCTCTCCCTCCTTTTTTAAATAGTGGGGTTACATTTGCCACCCTCCAATCTGCAGGAACTGTTCCAAAATCTATAAATTTTGGAAGATGATAACTAATGCATCCACTATTTCCATGGTTACCTCTTTTAGTACTCTGGGATGCAGATTATCAGGCCCTGGGGATTTATCGGCTTTCAGTCCCATTAATTTCTCCAGCACTATTGTTTTACTAATACCAATTTCCTTTAATTCCTCCTCCTCACTAGTCCCTTGGTTCCCCAGCATTTCTGGGAAGTTATTTGTGTCGTCTTCCGTGAAGACAGAACCAAAGTATTTGTTTAATTGCTCTGCCATTTCCCTGTTCCCCATTATAAATTCTCCCGTTTCTAACAGTAAGGGACCTACATTTGTCTTCACTAATCTTTTTCTTTTTACAAACTTGTAGAAGATTTTACAATCCACTTTTATGTTCCTTGCAAGTTTACTCTCACACTCTATTTTCCCCTCTTAATCAATCTCTTGGTCCTTTTTTGATGAATTCTAAACTGTTCCCAATCCTCAGGCTTGCTACTTTTTCTGGCAACTTTATATCATTCCTCTTTGGATCTAATACTATCCTTAATTTCTTTTGTTAGCCATGGTTGGGCCGCTTTTCCTTTTGTGTTTTTGCATCAGAAAGGAATGTATAATTGTTGCAATTCATGCATTCGTTCCTTAAATGTTAGCCATTGCCTATCCACCATCATGCCTTTTAATGAAGCTTCCCAATCTATCATAGCCAACTCACTCCTCATACCTTCGTAGTTTCCTTTGTTTAGATTTAGGACCCTAGTTTCGGATTGGACTACTTCACTTTCCATCTTAATGAAGAATTCTATCATGTTATGGTCACTCTTCCCTAAAGGACCCCGCACAACAAGATTGTTAATTAACCCCTTCTCATTGCACAATACCCAATCCAGGATAGCCTGTTCCCTGGTTGGCTCCTCAGCGTACTGATCTAAAAAACCATCTCATACACACTCCAGGAATTCATCCTCCACAGTATTATTGCTAATTTGGTTTGGCCAGTCTACATGCAGATTAAAGTCACCCATGATTACTGAATTACCCTTGTTACATGCATCTCTAATTCCCTTTTTGATCCCATCCCCTACATTACCACTACTGTTTGGAGGCCTATAGACAACTCCCATCAGTGTTTTCTGCCCCTTGGTGCTTCTTAATTCCACCCAGACTGATTCTACGTCTTGATTTTCTGAGCCAATATCCTTTCTCACTATTGCTCTTCCGAGAAAAGCTTTTTTCACTTCTACCACAACCTCTGGGCTGTTTTATACAGAAAGTCTCTAAACAATAAGACAGCAATAAGAATTGGTTACTATGTTAAGAGCGGAATCTTATCCATTATGATACAGTTAATGGTCTTGGAACAACAGAAAATAAATATTATACTGGGGTATAATAGTGAGAATCCCTCTATTACATTTCCTGGTCTGGACAAAATAAGAGGGTAGATTTCTGTCCTTATCGCCTGGGCTGTAATCTGGTGGAGTGGATAACCTGCCTTTTATCGAACCTGGCCAATTATCGTTCCATGAATTTCAATGGAATGAAAATCAGGCGGATATCATAAAGGGCGGGTAGATTTAGATAGATCTAGTCTGTTGCAATTATTTCCTTGTGGTTTAGTTACCCATCTTCTTGACAAGGAAGTATTTGCAACAGGAAGCTAGAGCAATTTTGCACAGCCTGGCACTTGAAAAAACTTAATATATTGGTAAGTAAATTTCAGTTCATCTAATAATATTATTACAATCTGACTTGTTTCCCATGTGATAACTTGGACAATTGAATCAAGAATAAGTATGGATTAATATTCAGAGTTGCAAGACTATTTCTTCCTTTCTCAATTATCTTAAAACTGGAAGTAAAGTTGAAGTCAAGATGACAGTAAACAGTAATTGTGGTCGCCAGCGTAGATCTGGTACATTATGTGGAAATAATGGACAAACTATGTTGATTATTTCTAACTGAATTTAAACATCTTATGGAAAAGAAATATGATGTTTAAAAATCAGTAGACATCATCCGGAGCTGGGGTGGGGGGGAGGAGAGTGGAAGATCGGGGGGGAGGGGGAAGATCGGGGGGACATCGGGGGGGGGGGGTGAAGAGGGGAAGATCGGGGTGACATCGGGGGGTGAAGAGGGGGAGATCGGGGGGACGTCAGGGGTGAAGAGGGGGACATCGGGAGGACATCGTGGGGGGGGGGGGGATGAAGAGGGGGAGACCAGAGGGGGAGACATTGGACATCGGAGCAGGGTGGAAAGGTAGGTTGATTTAGTGTTTTAACTTCCTGCAATGGTTTTTGATGTATTTTATTTTGTTTCTTTTTCCCTGATCGGCCCTTCATGTCTTGTTTCACCAGGCGTGAATCAGAAGCGGTGGACAAGCCGCCCAGGTAAGTTAAAAATCGTTGTAACCAAGTAATCTGTCACAAGTAAAGTGCCTCAAGTACCTCAATGAGGTGCATTTGGCTCTTTAACTGTCATTAATTGCTGGTGGGACTTCCGATTTCAGGACGCCTGCGCGCACACAGGTACGTCCATGGGGAACTCAGAAGTCAGCGGGTTGGAGCCGGCTTCCGAACCTGAACAGGATTTCTGTGATTTTCAGAGCCCCCAATACACCCACAATTTCCATGTAAAATTGAGCCTTATGTGTCCTAAGATCCTATTTGCCTTTATCACTACCACAGCAGATTATGCCTTAGGTTGAAGGATGTTTTTTCACTAAAACATGCCAATATTACTTCTAAGTTATTTTCTGCAGACATTTATTTTGCACTTGCTCTGTTTGTTTCCTAGCTTCATGATTTTGCATTCTGCTACACTAAAAAACAGCTCCCACTTTTTGGCCCAATCCATCAGCCTGTCCAGTTCCCTCTACAACCAATCTAGTTGTTCCTTACTATTGACCTATTCACAAAGTAGTATCATTAACAAATTTGAAGAGTTTTGTTACCATCTCTTCCTCCAAATCATCAACATGCATTGAAAAGAACAAATGACCCAGTATCAATCCCTGCAGTACCCCATTAGTCAAGTAGTGCTGCTTCCTTAAAAGCTATCTTTTACATCCTGTGACTCAACCACTTAGTTATCCATTTCAAAAGCTTCCTTCCTATTCCATGTTTTCTACTTTGTAAAGTAATCTACCAAAGACTTTACTAAGGTCTGTGTATAATAAATCTACAGTGTTCCCCTTGTCCATTAGAAAACAAGAGTTTGTGTTTATATAGCACTTACCACATTCTCAAGATGTCTCAAGGCTTTTTCATATGCAATGACTTTTTAAGTGTAGCTACTGCAATTATGTAGGCAAACTAACTCTATTACATTCTCAAAGAACTCTACCTGTAAAGCTATATTAATTACTTTTTAACATTCTACGTTACCTCTTTCAGTGTACTTTCTACTATCTTCTCAACTACTGATGTCAAGCTCACAGTTATATGCTCCTTTGAATTGTCCTTCCATTCCTTTTTTTATAAATTGGCAACACATTTGCCTTCCTCCAGTCCTTTGGCACAACTCCTGTATTTAGTGATTCCCTTAAGATATCCATTATTAAAGACATCTGCCATTTCTCAAATTAATTATCATATAACTCCTGGGATCTGTGCCTTTTAACAGTTGTTTTGCCCAAACATTTTCATAGAAATTTTGTACATTTTTCATATTTTCTGCAATCCTAATCCCATTATCTCCTAATCAATTTCTTCACCTGTTTTATTATTCTCTTTTATTCATCCCTATTGCTAAACATACCTGTAGTTTTAAACTTAATGAAAGACCTTTTTATTCCTGCCCACCCCCACCCATTACTTTCCTGTTGCTCACATCCATTTCCTACCTCCTCTAATGTCTGATAGAATTTATTTGTTCTGCAGTCCCCTAACTATTTCCTTTCTGTACCTCCCCTTCTAACATTGTACGCCAAACCATCATTCTTAGTTCCTTTCTCATCCCCTGAAAGTCTGCCTTTGTGAAGTTAAAAACCTTAGTTGTTCTCTTTTTCTGTCATTAAGTCTTATTTGAAACTCCACTACATTGTGGTTGGTTTTGCCTTGCTTTTCTCTGACATTGACCATTTTCACCATTCCCTGGCCATTGCATAGTAGTAAGTTTAGTACTGCTTCCCACTTCTGTCTTCCATGATCATTTATGTTGATTTAATAACTCATAATCATGTCTTGAAATAATATTTCAATCTTCTAATTCTCACTAAAATCTTCCCAATTAATCCTGGCAAATTGGAAGTCCCCATCACAATTGTATTACCTTCCTTACATCGTCCCCTCAGTTGTGAGCCCACTATGTCCTCTGCCTGATTTAGTGGCCTTCAGTTGCGTGAATTTGTTATTCAGTCTGACCCACAATATCTTAATTTCATTAACACCTGAGCCCAAGTTATCTACCTCGATTAACATTGTCATCTTTAGCACACTTGGCAATTCTCCTCCCATTTTTCCCTTCTATCCCTTTGGAACAATCCATACGCTTGTAAATTTAAATGCTCTCCCAGTCCATATCTTTAAGCCAAGTTTCAAGCTCCTGACATTTGTATATAGTACTCTCAGGCAACCATTTTCTCCATTTTTTTATCCTAACCTGTTTATCCCCCTTTCCATTGTTCAATTGAAACAATATGGTTGCCCCATCTCTGTTAAATTTCCATTTCACTCAAATTCTGCTACATTTACTGCCTCCAGTACTCCTCTGGTAATAACTTTTTCTCATCCAACAAAATATCTAGCTTAAAACCTTGAACTCTTCCCTCCTTACTAGTTTAAAACCACAGCTCTCTGTGGGGACAATGGTTCCAGTTCAGTTTCACCCCATCTGTACAGCTTCTACCTTCTATAGAACTCACCCCAATGCCCCAGAAATCCGAAACACTTCCTTCTACACCAGCTCTTGATCCATGTGTTAATGTGTCTAGTCTGTCTTTCTCCATCTGGCCTGTCATATGGTACCAGGAATAATTCTGAGATTACTAGAATCATAGAATCATAGAAGTTTACAACATGGAAACAGGCCCTTCGGCCCAACATGTCCATGTCGCCCAGTTTATACCACTAAGCTAGTCCCAATTGCCTGCACTTGGCCCATATCCCTCTATACCCATCTTACCCATGTAACTGTCCAAACGCTTTTTAAAAGACAAAATTGTACCCGCCTCTACTACTGCCTCTGGCAGCTCGTTCCAGACACTCACCACCCTTTGAGTGAAAAAATTGCCCCTCTGGACCCTTTTGTATCTCTCCCCTCTCACCTTAAATCTATGCCCCCTCGTTATAGACTCCCCTACCTTTGGGAAAAGATTTTGACTATCTACCTTATCTATGCCCCTCATTATTTTATAGACTTCTATAAGATCACCCCTAAACCTCCTACTCTCCAGGGAAAAAAGTCTCAGCCTATCCAACCTCTCCCTATAAGTCAAACCATCAAGTCCCGGTAGCATCCTAGTAAATCTTTTCTGCACTCTTTCTAGTTTAATAATATCCTTTCTATAATAGGGTGACCAGAACTGTACACCGTATTCCAAGTGTGGCCTTACTAATGTCTTGTACAACTTCAACAAGACATCCCAACTCCTGTATTCAATGTTCTGACCAATGAAACCAAGCATGCTGAATGCCTTCTTCACCACCCTATCCACCTGTGACTCCACTTTCAAGGAGCTATGAACCTGTACTCCTAGATCTCTTTGTTCTATAACTCTCCCCAGCGCCCTACCATTAACAGAGTAGGTCCTGGCCCGATTCGATCTACCAAAATGCATCACCACACATTTATCTAAATTAAACTCCATCTGCCATTCATCAGCCCACTGGCCCAATTTATCAAGATCCCGTTGCAATCCTAGATAACCACCTTCACTGTCCACAATGCCACCAATCTTGGTGTCATCTGCAAACTTACTAACCATGCCTCCTAAATTCTCATCCAAATCATTAATATAAATAACAAATAACAGCGGACCCAGCACCGATCCCTGAGGCACACCGCTGGACACAGGCCTCCAGTTTGAAAAACAACCCTCTACAACCACCCTCTGTCTTCTGTCGTCAATCCAATTTTGTATCCAATTGGCTACCTCACCTTGGATCCCGTGAGATTTAACCTTATGTAACAACCTACCATGCGGTACCTTGTCAAAGGCTTTGCTAAAGTCCATGTAGACCACGTCTACTGCACAGCCCTCATCTATTTTCTTGGTTACCCCTTCAAAAAACTCAATCAAATTCGTAAGACATGATTTTCCTCTCACAAAACCATGCTGACTGTTCCTAATCAGTCCCTGCCTCTCCAAATGCCTGTAGATCCTGTCTCTCAGAATACCCTCTAACAACTTACCCACTACAGATGTCAGGCTCACCGGTCTGTAGTTCCCAGGCTTTTCCTGCCGCCCTTCTTAAACAAAGGCACAACATTTGCTACCCTCCAATCTTCGGGCACCTCACCTGTAGCTGTCTAGGATTGAAGAGTTGCACTTCTAACTAACAGTTCTTTCTATCTTGTCAAACTAACTTGTAAGACATCCGTCCAGTCCTTTCCTATGTCATTGCTTCCAATATGAACCATGACTTCTGGCTATTTATCTTCCCTTTATAGAATCTTTCTCAACTGCCCCATATGTCCCTTACCCTGGGAGGCATCACACTATTTGGGGCTTCTGGTCATGGCTGCAGAAAAGACTACCCACTCCTCTAATAATAGAATCTCCCTTAACCACAACTTGTCTTTTCTTATTGATGCTATCACTTTTTCCCTGTAGGTAATCACTTGCTACCAGTTGCTCCACGGTGCTGTGGTGTTATTCATGAATTTCCCTCCCCCATGTCACTATCCTTAGCCGCAACATCTGGCTGTGTATACCTATCAGACAACATCAGATCCTCAGGACTTTCCTACACTGCCTACACCTGAGTCCTTTCCTCTTGGCAAAGGTCACTCATGTCCCTTCCTCACTACTTTCCTCTAGGTTTGGGTTGGCCAATGTGTATTCTAGGAAACATTCCTCTTCCTTATATTGTAGAGTGTTTCCAACTAGTTCTTAAACTAATTAATTTTGAGCTTAAGTCAGTCTATCCAGAGACACTTCTTGCACTTACAATTGTCCTGACACTAATGATCTCCAGGAACTCCTGCATCATGCAAATACTGGCTTCCACTATCTGGCCATACTAAATGGACTCAGAAATAGCAGTAAATAAAAAGTATCTGTAAGCAGGTTGTAGAATCCTCCACACAAGATGCCATGATAAAAGAAATTAGGCACATTCCCAAATGGCTCCAACAATCTTTCAAGCATTTTTCTTTTCAAAGTTGGACCCTGGAGGTCAGGATCCTTTCCCTGATTTCCTTGATGGATGCAATCTGACTTTCCAGCAAGCTGCTTTTTGCTCCACCTGTGCCATCTCCACCTGCTCCTGCTCTGTATTTTACCAGTGCTCTCTCCTCAAACTCACTATCTAAATTCCCCAGGGTGAATGTAACTGTGCTGCCGCTTGCCAGGGTGAGATTGAGTGAAGAGATGTGCAGTGAGGTGTATGGTTGTTCCAGGTCACTGGTCCGTCTCAGCTTCTTCTGCCATATGTACAAAAACAGAAGGAGAAGAAGTGCTACGTACATTATAACTTGGTGCCATGCAGCCTCCACCTACAGTACTGGCATGGACTTGCCTTACAATGCATGGCTTAGTGTCAGTAAACGCGTGACTGAATAGGATGGAGACTAAAGGAAGGATAAGTGTGGTCCTAATCCTGAGCTGAGGTTAGGTCTCCAACTTCCCCATCTCCTGCTTCCTTTTCAAAGTCCTGTCTCTCTGAATTTAGAGGCCCTGCTACTCAAAAATAAGTAAAAGATGTACTTTGGTCGGTCCTTCTCTCATTCGCATTCTCTCCCTCTTGTTGCACATGTTACCCTTACAAACGCAGAGGCATGCATTGAGTTGTTGACATTGGCAGCATCACATACATTGAAACTCATATATCATAGAAACATAGAAATTTACAGCACAGAAGGAGGTCATTTGGCCCATCGTGTCTGTGCCAGCTGAAAAAGAGCCATCCAGCCTAATCCCACTTTCCAGCTCTTGGTCCAAAGCCTTGTAGGTTGCGGCAGCTTCAAGTGCATATCCAAGTACATTTTAAATGTGATGAGGGTTTCTGCCTCTGCCACCCTTTCAGGCAGTGAGTTCCAGACCCCCACCACCCTCTGGGTGAAAAAAATTCTCCTCAACTCCCCTCTAATCCTTCTACCAATTACTTTAAATCTATGCCCCCTGGTTTTTGACCTCTCTGCTAAGGAAAACAGGTCCTTCCTACCCACTCTATCTCGGGCCCTCATAATTTTATACACCTCAATTACATCTCCCCTCAGCCTCCTCTGTTCCAAAGAAAACAACCCCAGCCTACCCAATCTTTCCTCATAGCTAAAATTCTCTAGTCCTGGCAACATCTTTGTAAATCTCCTCTCATCCAGTGCAGATCCCCGTAAATCTCCTCTGTACCCTCTCTGGTGCAATCACATCTTTCCTGTAATGTGGTGACCAGAACTGTACTTCATTTCACAAGTTCCAAGTTAGAATTTGCAAGTCAATGTTAAAAGGTAAGATTTATGTCATCTCATTGTCAAAGCACTTATTAATCGACTTTTCACATGATAGATGTTTTACTTCCAGGAACAAGTGACAATTACATCACAATTATTATCATTCATGGTCATCCAATATCAGTGGCAACTTTAAGATTTCCTCTGTTTTATGATGCTACCTTTCTAGGCTTGGATATTGTTGGTAGGCATGAATGGACTATTGTAATTATACTTCCTTAAGGTATCTTCCATAAATCATTATCCTCTAATCTTCAGTAAAATTTTAATCTCACAGCCTACATATTTAACACTTGATGAATTGAATTGCCTGTAACAGAGACTGTCTGCCCCATTTAACCAACCTCTCACTTCAGGCCATGAAGATGCCCAGAGTTGTGTTAAATCTCACTGCACTAAACTGATCCTAATGTGATCGTTTTATTGTTTACTTGTTGTTTTTCAATAGTTGCATTTGTCAGATATTTCTTTTTCAGAATCTGCCATGTCAGCCATTTCAGAAATAACATGGAAGTGGATGGAGTTACATGATTCAGTTTCCTCCTCCAGCGCAGCGAGAACAAACAAGAACAACAAGGCTGCAGATGTGAATCATCCTCAGCAGGAAAGATGCATCCCTTTATGTCCTTCCATAGTGCAGATATCTGGGGACAGATTAGAGACATTGACTGTTGCAAACCTGGAAGCAGTTCAAAGCCAACTACCTGCAAAAACATCTGTAGATTCTAAGTATGTTTCATTCTCTTCAAACAAATAATACATTACTGAAATACTGGCCATGAATTCTACAGAATTTCAAAGAATATATTAAATTAAAGAAGAAAAACAACTACAGTAACTGAATTTCTAAATAAAAACATTTCAGGATGTTAGACTCCCAATAGGATAACTGTGTTCAATTTCCATTCATCATTCTCAGCTAAACCAAGCAGTGAACCTGGGACTTTTCCTACTTCAGTATAGCTCAGCAGCAGGCCAAAGAATGAATGTACCTTTTAAACCATCACCACAATTTGATTCTGTATTTTTATAAATAACTACACTTCTTTAATTCTATATAAGATTGATATTGTGAATGTTGGGGAATATTAATTGCAGTTCATTGTTACTGAGCCATTTAGGTATGCACTGCTTGGCCTTACTTTCATAGATCAGTATTTATTATTTATGGTTTGTTTTTAGTATCCTTGCCTAGAGATTACAGAAGTTTTTATGTATTCAAGTTAATCCTCACACATATATTTTATGTACTATTTGTGTATCATGACTGTCACATTAAATACTAATATTCATCTAATTATCACAGGGCTCCAGTTTTGAATGATGATTGCAAGAATAATTTGGGCTGGACTCCACTCCACCATGCTGCATTCTGTGGACATATTCCTTTAGTCAAGTATCTTCTTCACAGACGTGCAGCTATCAATAGCAGGAATGAGTATAATTACACTGCAATGCACAGGGCTGCTTGGAATGGACACACTGATACAGTGGATTACCTCTTACACCGTGGAGCTCTTCTTGAGCCTCAAACCCGCTGCGGAGCAAGCCCACTTCACTGCACTGCAGCTAATGGTTATGTAAGTACTGCCCAGCTGCTACTAAAATATGGGGCCTCTGTAGACATTAAAGATAACAATAGGTGGACTCCATTACACTGGGCCTGTGTGAATGGGCATATAGATGTCATTGAACTGCTGCTAATGGGGGGATCTGCACTGGATGAGAGGACAGACTACGGTATGACACCACTGCAATTAGCAGTTGAAGCTGGGAATATCAAGGCCACCTGCTGTTTGCTGAAGAAAGGAGCAGACATAGATGCCAGGGATGAAAATAATCAAACTGCCCTGCATAAAGCTGCTGCAAATGGAAGCATAGAGGTAAGAAGACGTGTAACTCAAAATCTTAGAGTTGTTAGGCAGCGGAGAAGACTGCTGCCTGTGCCACCGGAACCATACTGCAGCAAGAATTAGCATCTTTAGCATAGTCAATGGAGAGGGAGAAAACTCATCTATTACAGAGCTACATCATGTTAATGTTGCACTGTCTATTTTATTAAATTATAAAGGCATCTCCAACTGTTCCTAAGTACAATACTACAGTGTAGTAAATTATACCAGAATGGAGGACACTCATATTCTGGACTGGAAATAAGCAAGTAAGAAAGAAAGAATTCTCAAGTTTCATGTTGGAAGATTTACTTGTAGCATTAACTTTTATCTCAAGCTCAGTAAAATAAATCTAGCTCTGTAGCACCCATGAATTTCATGTGCCCTACATTTTCCATGATCACAAAATTATGCCAAATACTTTGAGCAGAAAGTACTATGGAGTTGCATTGCAGTTGAACTTTTTGAGGCAGTTGCGAACATGATGGATATAGTAGTGTCTATGGATGCTGTCTATATGGACTTGCAAGAAGCATTTGATAAAGTTCGACAAGAGATTATTAGCAAAAATGCAAGCGCATGGAATTGGAGGTAACCTTGTGGCATGGGTTGGTAATTGGTTAGAAGGTAGGAGACAGAGAGTAAGGATAAATGGTTTGTTCTCTGATTGGCAGGGTGTGACAAGTGGTGTTCCCCAGGGATCTGTACTGACACCTCAGCTTTTCACCATATATATAAATGACTTGGATGAAAGAATAGAGAATTGTATATCCAAGTTTGCAGATGGCACTAAGTTAGCAGGCAGAGTAAGTTGTGTAGACAGGAGCGTAAAGTTACAAAGGGACATATACAGACTAAGTAAGTGAGCAAAAGTATGATGGACGGAGTTTAATGTGGGTAAGTGTGAGGTCATCCACTTTGGATCCGAGAAAGACAAATCAGAATATTTTCTTAATGGTGAGAGACTAGGAGCTGTGGAGGAGCAAAGGGATTTGGGTGTCCATGTGCACAGATCACTAAAAGCTAATGCACAGGTACAAAAAGGCTAATGGAATGTTAGCCTTTATCTCGAGAAGGTTGGAATACAAAAGTGACGAAGTGATGCTTCAGTTGTACAAAGCTTTGGTCAGACACAGCTTGGGTACAGTGTTCAGTCTTGGGCACCACACCTCAGAAAAGATAGATTGGTTTTGGATGGGGAACAGCGCAGATTCACCAGATCGATACCAGGGCTTAAAGGGTTGAATTATGAGAACAGGTTGCAGAAATTTGGTTTATATTCCCTTGAGTTTAGAAAGTTGAGGGATGATGTAATCTTTAAAACAATAATTGGATTTGATAGAGTAGATATAGAGAAATTATTTCCTCTGGTGGGGGAATCCAGAATAAGGGAGCATAATCTTAAAATTAGAGCAAGGCTATTTAGGAGTAAAATTAGGGAGCACTTTTTCACATGAAGAGTAGTGGAAATCTGGAACTCTCTCCCCCAAATGTCTGTGGATGCTGGGTTAATTGAAATTGTCAAGACGGAGATCAATAGATTTTTGTTAGGTAAGGATATCAAGGGATATGGAGCAAAGGCAGGTAGAGTTGAGGTACAGATAAACCATGATCTAATTGAATTGGCCTCCTCCTGTTCCTATGCAGACTAGAAGGATCAAGATACGTTGTTATGAGCAGAGTTGGCCTGGAGATGGTGCTGTTGTATAGAAGCACACAACTAGGAAAACTGGCCATGGTGATGCAATCTTTGTTAAATGTATTTTTGTTTATTCGTTCATGGGATGTGGGTGTCGCTGGCAAAGCCATCCCTAATTGCCCTTGAAAAGTTGGTGATAAGTCATCTGCTTGAACCGCTGCAGCCCGTGTGGTGAAGGTTCTCCCACAGTGCTGTTAGGTAGGGAGTTCCAGGATTTTGACCCAGCAATGATGAAGGAACAGCAATATATTTCCAAGTCGGGATGGTGTGTGACTTGGAGGGGAACGTGCAGGTGGTGTTGTTCCCATGTGCCTGCTGCCCTTGTCCTTCTAGGTGGTAGAGGTCGCGGGTTTGGGAGGTGCTTTCAAAGAAGCCTTGGCGAGTTGCTGCATTGCATCTTGTAGATGGTACACACTGCAGCCACGGTGTGCCGGTGGTGAAGGGAGTAAATGTTTAGGGTGCTGGATGGGGTGCCAATCAAGCGGGCTGCTTTGTCCTGGATGGTGTCGAGTTTCTTGAGTGTTGTTGGAGCTGCACTAATCCAGGCAAGTGGAGAGTATTCCATCACACTCCTGACTTGTGCCTTATGAAAGAACAACTGCTGAGGCATCTGTTTATTTCAACGTTTTTATTTTTATTTCAGATTTCCAGCATTTACTTTTTTTTCTTTTTAATCACTGAATAGCTTCAGTCTACAACTGAGGCATCATGTTGAGTACGCTGATTCACACATCAAGTCTGTACCTGTATTCCTGCGTGCAGCTGCTCATCTCAGTACAGAAATGTAAAATATGCCATTTAGTTTTTCTCTCTCATGTGCCATAGTAAAACTAACATCTTGGCAACAAAAAAGCTGCAGAACTTTCCAAAACCTAAACCAACCTCATAGAAGTTGACAACATTACCAGCAAGCCCAAAACCCAGTCTGACGTCAATCAGTGTTTTTTTCAATAAACCACTCACATTATTTTGCCTGAAGTATTAAATATGGAGACAGAGCGGTACCTCATTCAGCAGCCGAGATGCTTGCAGAAGAGCCTCTTTCTTGCCTTATTTCCCTACTGTGTCTGGCTATAGCTGCAGTCATCATTATTTTCCATAGTGATCAGACTCTTCAAATAATAACCACCAGGTGCAAGTGGATGAGGCATTGTGCTTCTCAACAGTGACATCACTTAAATGCTACCTGAGGACTAAAAAGAAGTGTCAGGATGGGCTGTAAGTCTACATTCTGATTGCTGCATTTTCATTCCAAAAGAACTGTTGATAGTTTGAGCAATTAGGTAGGAGAGACTAATGCCTAAAAACGTGCTGCAAAATTGACTGCCATCCTTTTCACTTTCGTGCAAATTGTACTGTGGATCACAATTAGATATTTTGATAAATGATAGGAACCTTGTGAGAAGTCATTGAGTATATTCAAGGCTGAGATCGATAGATTTTTGGACTCTGGGGGAATCAAGGGATTTGGGGATCTGGTGGGAAAGTGCAGTAGAGGTCGAAGATCAGCCATGATCTTATTGAATGGTGGAGCAGGCTCGAGGGGCTGACTGGCCTACTCCTGCTCCTATTTCTTATGTTCTTAAGACTTGCACACATGGAAAAATATTTTTGTGGAGTGTGAAAAATATGGCCTTAGGTGGCTCATAAAATATGTGCAGCAGCCTTTAAGATAATTAAGATCTCAGGATCCTTTCAAAACCAACATGCCAAATGCTATGCAGTAGTTAGTACACAATGGACATCCTAAAATAACATCCCCTCAATCACCCCCTCTTATTTCAGACATAAGTTTAAATACCAAAATAGTATCTCGGCTGTTCAGTGCTCTGTTCCGTGTGTATTAAAGTGTTTTTAACTTTTTGGTCAATCATCGGAATAAAGAGGCAAAGCTCGTGGTTTGAGTGTCAGCTGTTAAAATATTTGTGGTCTATGTTTTCTCAGAGACACTATTAGCATTATGCGCAGTCAACATTTATTTCTTTGCTTATCTTCCTCCCAGATCTTGCAGCTGCTGCTAAAACAAAATGCCACAGTGGATGCTTCAGATGGAAACCAGCTCACACCTCTGCACAGAGCTGCAGACAGTGGAACTGCTGCTGTTCATTTGTTGTTGCAATTTGGTGCTTCCATTGACAGCAGAGATGTACTGCAGATGACTCCTCTGCATCAAGCTGCTGTCCAAGGTCAGGTGGCAGTGAGTAGGATTCTAATTCAACATGGTGCTGACATCCATGCCAGAAACTGGATGGATAAAACTCCTTTACATCTGGCTGCAGAGAAGGGCCACTGTCATGTTGTACAACTACTGATTAGTAGCGGGGCTGATATGCTAGCCAAAACAAAGTGGAATGAAACAGCAGCTGATCTTGCCATAGATAGAAAACAAGAAAAGGTCTTTAATGTGCTGAGAGGACACCGTATAAAACAATGAGAGAAATGTGTTCAGATAGGAAAATACAAAGTCAATGCACTATTTTTCATAAAAAGAAATTTATATCATATTGGGCCAGATTTTGCTCTGAGCCTGCCGCCCATTAGAGTTGCACTTACTTTTCTTGTTTCTTTCCACGGCAAGTTCCTCTCATGGGGCGTTTAATCCAGCGCGGTGCCCTCTACAGGGCATTTAGGACCTGTGTGAACGGGGCAAGCAACTATCTATCTCCTTAACCAATCAGATTGAAGCCAGTTAATATGCCACGAAGAGTCAAAACCAGGAAGTGTAAGTTGGAACAGTGAATTCAATGTCAGGTCAGGTACAGAAAGTGAAATAAAGAGAGGGTAAGAAATATTGAATTAAAAGCAGAAATAAAAGAGACAGAAAGAAAAAGTGAAAAATATATTTTTTAAATGTCCAACAACAATTAAAATCTGAAGGAAAGAGACTCCACACTTGTAAAAGTTAATTTTCAGTGCCAGAGTTTGTTTGGCAGTCATTAAGACTTATCACGCTGTTCAGATGGATACTTAGACTTACATAACTTGACGTACCTTTTTTTGGAGAGATTATTTCGTATCCATCAGGTCAGTGCAGGAACTTCAGGCCGTTCCTTTCATCTGAAGGTGAGTCAGCCGGTGAGATGTTCTTCCCGCGAAGCTTACGGAGGAGCGGGGCATCTGGTAGAGCAACTTCCGGATTTCCGCGTTTAATTGTGTATGTGCGGTCGCTGGAAGGCTCACTGTTATTTTTAGAGCAAAATCTGGCCCTATATACACACCTCTACACCTGCAGAGTTGCTGTGGCATCCCTGTGAAGCAGCACACAGCACAAACTTCAACCCTTTCTCTGTCTCCTTGATCCCATGGGGGTAATACTCACCCATTCTTAACTTGTACCCTCCTTTCCTGCAAACTCACCCACAGCAACGAGGGACAGAAGAGACGGACAAAGATGATGAGGAGAAAAAGGCATGGAAATTCTGCCTTGTGGACAATGAGGATGACAGAGTCAAAGGATTATGAAGTTGGATGAGAAGTCAAGACGAAGCCCAACCCTGAGTTCCTGTACTGACATCTTACCCCTTGATCCTCTGCTATCACCTCCTTGATCTCATCACTTGCATCACTTGCTTTTCCCACACGCCTGCTTAGTTACTTACACCCAGAGGAATTAGATGGTGTTACTGAGCATGTGGCATTGTTGGCGAAGAGCACAGGGAAGACAAAGGAGTGGGGAGTGGGTGAGGATTTGGAACTGGAGATGGGGGATGTGGAGCGGAAGACCAACTCTCCTATTTAAAGTATCTTATTGAGAAATGTAGTAGAATGGTTGAAATGTGTACATTATTTACATATAGGATAAGAGTATTGCATAATAACCTGTTAAATACTAAAGAATTTTAAAAGTTTAAGAATCGGTTACAGATAGTAACTCTCTATGCCTGTGTTTTTCCTTTATGGATTTTATGAATTAAACCTATAGTGTTGGATATGTGTTTCATGGCCATTAATTTTTGTCTGTAAGCAGATTGGATCTGTGAATTTAGTGCCGTATACCTGTGCACCAGAGGGTAATTTTCATATCACTTTCAGTAGGAGCGACCTGAGGGTTTCAACATATTGTTCACTAACAATTAGTGAAAAGTGTAATAGGAAAAGCAGAATATCATGACGAATGCTCAATTGACATATACCTCCCTGCTTCCTGCTCCTCCTCTAGATGTGGTGCAAGATCAAGAAGCAGGTCCCTCAGAATCCAACGATGCCAGCATTTTGCAGCACACTCTCATTAGTTTAAGCCTTTATTTTGTAGTTTAAAAATCAGTTACTGAGAAAAAAAGTGAATCAAAAGCTTTCAGATGTAAAATTTTCAGAAAGCATTTTAGTGACTATTAGGAAAAGCCACCTGGTGGCCAAATTGTGCAATTACAGGGTGACTAGATTCTTGGACAATTTTCATTATAAACATAGGCATAAGAATTTGTACTGGAAAAAGTTGATACGAAAGTGTGGCAAAAAGAGTGATAACAGGAAGTAAGGTTTTGCAGACACAAAGTGTACTCAGTAAGATTTTGAGGATGATATAGATTCTGAATGATCACTTTCTTCAAGTATTAACAAAAAATGACGAGAGCAATATGCCCTCCCCAACAGTGGTATCTAAAGTATAATCAGTGGCTTTGATATAAATGAGATGGAAGTCCCAGACAGGCTAAACGGGATCAAAACAAATAAATCACCAGGGATAGATGGTATTTATCCCAGAATTCGTAGAGAGATAAGTGAGGAGATTTGTGAGCAACTAACAACCTTTATGAGGACGTCATTGGACATTGGGGAGATACCAGTAGATTTGGGAAGTGGTCAGTGTGGTGTCCATATTAAGGGTGACAAAACAACTACAGACCCATTAGTCTCACTTCCAATACAGGTGAAATAATGTAATCAATTATGAGCAGTAAATGTTGGTGGGGTAGGGGAGTACTGAGTTGGGTGCCTCAGGGTTTGGTGTTGGGATCACTACTGTTTCTAATTTATGTCAATAACCTGGATTCAAAAACTCAATGCAAATTGGTCATATTTAAATATGATACCAAACTAGAAGGGGCAAACAGTGGAATTGGAACAGGTTGCTCAGGAATTACAGAATCAATTGGATAAAATATGTATATGGACAGAATAATGGCAGATGAAATTTAATGCACATAGGAAGGAAAAACAGACAACACAGATACTTCATGAAAGGATAAAGCTGAAAGAAGTCTTGATACGTTAGTAAACTTGACACTAAACATGTCTAACCAGTGCAGAGCAGTACTCAACAAAGCCGACAGAATCTTGAACTACATAGCCATAACAATAGACTACATCAGAGAAGTCATGTATCTACACTACAGCGCACCTTAAATACTTCAACCTACTCCAGCCCTACAACCCTCTGAAAACTCTGTGTTCCTCCAATTCTGGCCTCTTGTGCAACCCCAACTTCCTTCGCCCCAGCATTGGCAGCCGTGCCTTCAGCTATCTAGGCCTTAAGTGCTAGCTGTGGCTCAGTGGTAGCACTCTTACCTGAGTCAGAAGGTTGTGGGTTCATAGTCCCACACCAGAGACTTGAGCTCAAAATCTAGCCTGACACTCCAGTGCAATACTGAGGGAGACCAGCACTGTCAGAGGTGCGTCTTTTGGATGAGACATTAAAGCAAGGCCTTGTCTGCCCTCTCAGTTGTTTCCTACATTACAACAGTAACTACACTTCAAAGGGTACTTCATTGGGTGTAAAGCACTTTGGGACATCCTGAAGTCATGAAAGGCACTATGCAAATCCAAGTCTTTCTTTCTAAGCTCTGAAATTCCCTCCCTAAACCTATGTCAACTCTCACTCCTCTTTTAAGACGCTCCTTAAAACCGACCTGTTTGATCAAGCTTTTGGTCACCTGTCCTAATGGCTCCTTCTTTGGCTCGGTGTCAATTTTTTTGTCTAATTACACTCCTGTGAAGCACCTTGGAACGTTTTACTACGTTAAAGTTGCTATATAAATGCAGGTTGATGCTTTTGCACCCAGTTTTAATTGAAGAGAGCACAGGGAGACAATCAAACGCTTGAGGCAGTGCAGAGAAGAACCACAAGGCTAATCCCTGGTATCAAAGGTCTGAGTTATGAAGACGGACTGGAAAAACTTGACTTTTCAGCCTGAAAAGGAAGTGTCTGAGAGGTGATCTAATAGAGGCATGTAAGTAGTTATCGCAATGGGAAAGGTAGATCGGAATACTAGTGGAAATTAAATTGCTAGAGTAGGACAAGGTGACATAGATCAAACTAGTAAAAAGTAAATTTAAGATTGATGTCAGGAAATTCTCCTTTACACAGTGATTATTGTAGGAAGTAGACTTCCAGCAAAATTAATAGAAGCAAAACCCTGGAATCTTTTAAGGAACATTTCAATCCTGAAATGGGGGCACTTCAGGATCTTTCCAGATAGATGAACTAAGTTCATAACTATCTTGTTACTGCAGCCAAGCAGCTGCCAATCTGGAAACACCACAAATAGGAATTAGCCTTTAATTGATGTGAATCATGTCCAATGCTCACCATTCGTCAAAGGCTTCAAGCAGACTGGTGGGCACAAGTGATTCATTGGTCGTTCCTAGAAAATACGTGGAAATCATTTCAGTTTAGGTGGTTAACCAAAATTAGTGGCATTCTCCCAAGAGGAGGATGCTTGGAGAATGATTGGTGACATTGTGAAACCAGTGTACCCCACTGGTCCATCTAAAATAGGACTCTATCTGATCTTACAATGTGCCCATTTAGACCACTTCTCCATACAGAATACTTGAGTAGTGTCCTTAACTGGGTAGGGCATGCTAGTAACAGCTTAACATCACAACTATAGTCCAGAATCCAGGCTACATGTGAGCAACACCATGGAAAATTAAAATGTTTGCAGTATTTTGCTCTTGCTAGAAATCTGAAATAAAAACAGAAAATGCTAGCAATCAACAGGTCAGGCGGCATTTGTGGACCGAGAAACAGAGTTAACATTTCAGTTAGAGTTGCGATGAAAAGTCATCTACTGGAAACATTTGGGTTAATTTTAACTTAACTCACCGGGCAGGAAACCCACAGGATTGTGTGGAACGCCAATTTTACATCCTGCCTGATATTACACTCCATTGACTTCAATAAAGTAAAATCGGGCGGGTGTAATAACAAGCATCGCACCGGATTCCATGAAGCTTCCCAACAGGCGGGTTAGGTTAAAATTGTTCCCCCCCCCAAATTAACTTTGTGTCTCTCTCTCCATCGATACTGTCTGACCAGCTGAATGTTTCCAGCACTTTGGCTAATTTTCAAATGTAATTACCAATTAAATAACAATTACCCTCCCCCTCCATCAATTGCAACATTTCCTTATTTATACTTGTCTGAAATCTGGTTTGCAAAATATGAATTTTCGTGAGGATCATTACAAGAATAAACCAACTAAAACATTGTTATTGCTACGCTTGGTTATTTTCCAGAGGCTGGACTTGTGGTTGTCCCTCTGGATAAGCTTATCTCCACCTAGATGGAGGG
Source organism: Heptranchias perlo (assembly GCF_035084215.1). Taxonomy (NCBI): domain Eukaryota; kingdom Metazoa; phylum Chordata; class Chondrichthyes; order Hexanchiformes; family Hexanchidae; genus Heptranchias; species Heptranchias perlo. The sequence continues at coordinate 38,614,562 of NC_090337.1, read as the reverse complement.
AACATTGAGTTCCGATGAGGTCACCATTTCCGCGGGGAAACCAGCTCGAGTCCAGTAAAACGCGGGCATTGCGCAATTTCAATGCAAATCAGCCAATAGGCAAACAGTGCCTGCTGTCTGCACAATTGGCATTGGTCATCTTGCGTCAAACCAAGCGGCTGCGTCACAAAGGAGCGGTTCGCGGTGACGTCATTCACGGGTGCGGAGCGCGCGCTTTCTCCGGGCGAGAACGAAATGAGTTCCGGGCTTCGCTCACACCGCGGAGGTGCGGGTGGGTGAAGAGGTCAAAGTATTTCCAGAAATTTACGTCACGACATTTCCCCATCGTGATTGCGAAACTCAGGTCGTCATTTCACACACCCACTTAGGAGGCTTTGAAAAAAAATTAAAATCGCGGATACCGTTATTTAGGTACCATTCGCGGTCGGTTTTTACGTGTTTTAATCGCCGGTTTAGTGTGTGTTTTTTTAATGAGGGGGGGTTCTTTGTTGTGACGGTGCACTGATACGGCAGCTGTTTTGGGAGGAGTTGGGTGCTGAGCAGTGCGCCTGCGCCACTCCAGGACATTTTTTTTTCATTTTATTTTTTTTGTTTGAGACAAAATGGCGTCGACCGCGAGCGAGGGGATCCTGATCGGGGACAAGGTCTATTCGGCCGTCTTCCTCACCATCGACAACTCACTCATCCCGGAGGAGAAGCTCTCGCCCACCCCGTCCATGCAGGATGGCCTGGACTTGGAGGTGGAGAGCGACCTGCGCATCCTGGGCTGCGAGCTGATCCAGTCGGCAGGGATTCTGCTGCGCTTACCCCAGGTGGGTATCGGGCCTCGGAGAGGAAGGGGGTTCGAAGGCCGCGCCTTGTCCCCGTGTTCTCTGCCCCCTAATTGTCCCGTCTTCTCTGCCCCGCAGGTGGCCATGGCTACGGCGCAGGTCTTGTTCCAGCGGTTCTTCTTCTCCAAGTCCTTCGTTAAACATAGTTTCGAGGTGAGTCCCGCGGAAGTGACGGGGGTTTCGGCCGGTTGGAGGAGGAGGGGGGGGGGGTCTCTGTGGATCCGCTTGCCCTGTGGCGGGTGTATGTGTGTGGGGAGGTTGTTTGGGGGAGGAGAGGGAGTTAGTTCGCTTCTTTTATCTCGGCCGGTTGGGCTCCTTTTTGTCCCAGGCCCGGCCGAGCCGTCTGGCGGAAATAAGGGCCAAGCCAGGCGGCTGGTTTACAAAACAAAATGGAACCGGCCTCCTTCTGAGTGGGTGAGGTTGTCGGTCCCGTTTTGAAACGTGGGGCGGAAAGTGATGGCGCCGCTCGGTGCTTTCCCCCCTTAAAAACTACGGGCAGTTCAATTTCTATCAGTCTTGGTGAAAGTAACTTTTTTAACTCGGGCCCAGGAGTTGCACACTTGGAACTTTTAAAATATATTTATGAAACTTAGGGAGTTAGATTGTATTTTCAAGGTTACTTAAATGCAATGGAATATATATTTAGGTGCTACTAGTTGGATGATTCTAGTGATAAATGTGCATGACGGATTTAGTAACAGGAGTGGGCCATTCAGCCCCTTGAACCTGTTACGCCATTCACTTAGATCATGGCTGATCTGTATCTTAACTCCAACTACCCGCCTCGGTTCCGTAACCCTTAATATCCATGTCTAACAAAAATCTATCAATCTTAGTTTTGAAATTGAGAAACCGAGGTTATTCACATTTGAATTTTTCGATTGACCTGGCCTCAACAACTTTTTGGGGCAATGTTCTAGATTTCCATTGCCCTTTGCATGAAGAAGTGCTTCCGAACATCACTCCTGAGCAGCCTAGCTCTAACTTTAAGGTTTTGCCCTCTTGTTCCCAATCTTCCCCCCCCCCCCCCCCCAAACAGTGGAAATAGTGTAGATAGTTTCTCTCTATCAACTGCTTTAATCATAAACACTTCAATTAGATCATTTTTGGCCTTGAAATCTGTTTATGGTAGTTGATGGATTATTCTGCCATCAGCTGATGAGGGCCTGTACAATTTGGTCTCTATCCTCTAAGATCAGGTGGGGAGTGGGGAAATCATTTGATTTTCCAACTCCTGATGTCGGTTGAGCTGAGCACTGGCTTCAGCTATAAAATGCTTGCATGTATATAGTATCTTTATCATGCCGAAATGTCAACGCTTAACACACACTTTTGGTGTCTAGTGATAGTTATTTAGGTAACTGCTAGTCCAGTTATCCCTTGGCCCCAATCCCCCTTCAGCTGAATGCCGCTCTTGACTCCTGCGCACATTGCCACATGCGATTGGCTAGTGTAGCTATATAAAAAATTTGGGATGTGCCTCATACTTTGGGTTTCACTGGAAAATTTCTGTGCGATGTTCAAAAAAATAACTTTTTAAATCTACAGAGCAATTTTCCCAGCAACAAAAAAGTACACTAGTTGCTCTCTGGATGCCCATAGAGCGATTAGCCTTTAACCTCAGGATGTTACAGCATTTGGACTTGTGGCCTTAAAGGAACAGGCGAGGTTACACACAGAATAATGCATTTTGTGTTGCATGGTATATTGGTCCTGTTATAAAATAGCATAGCCACGGACTGTGAGTAACACCACAGGAGATCAGCCGGTAATCAAAATGATTATTTTTCAGATTGTTGCAATGGCTTGTATCAATCTTGCATCAAAAATAGAAGAAGCGCCTCGTCGTGTGAGAGATGTGATAAACGTGTTCCATCATTTGCGTCAGCTAAGAGGCAAAAGGTAAGCCAGTTTCTTCAACTCCAGTGTTCACTAATATGCAAAAACATACAATTTTTTTCCTAACATGCCCAAACTTGCAGGAGTTTTATTAATCAGTTGCATCTGGTCTTCACTGTTGGCTGAGTGGGGAAAACAATGATGTAATGAGCCGCACAGACCAGGACGGTCCCAAGCTCAATCTCTGACTTGTACTAAGTTAGCAGATCTTAGTACCACAGGTGCTACACTTGGTTACAGTGACCCAGTATGTTGGGGAGGATGAAAAGGAAGAATCCATTACAACCCAGTAATCCCTGCCGGAATATGCACAAGGGGGTTGGCTGACGTTAAGATTGTGACCGAGTAGCCTGCTAACGCTCACTGTCTAGGCTTGCGGGTGAAGAATGCCCACTTTTATGTGGTACAAGAGACCTCCTATCCTAAAACTGTATCCCAGGGTGAGTCATCTTTAAGAACAAAAAATTGGGGTGGGAATGAGCAAGAAAATAACCAGTTGATTTGACGAGAGGGGATTTTATAACTTTGAATTTAGTTTGGCAATAAAACAAATTAATTTTAAACATGCATTAAACTAAAATAGAAAAGTTTTTAAGATAAGCTAGTGAATCATAGTATATTTGAGTCATATTACATGTTAAATGGATAGCTATAAGACAGATAAGCAATTTAAATTAAAGTGAGATATTATTTCTCCTTTATCTTAATACTGTGAAATAAGCTAGGTAAGAATAACATCACTGCCAGTACTAATGAACTTTGTTTTGTTTAGACTCACTTCTTAGCCTATTCTGTTATGATCAGGGTTAAAAAGGCTTTTAACACTATGCCAGAGTGCTGCTGATGGAGGGAGACTGGGTTTCCTTCTATTGACTGCGCTGTTATATAGTATAAACAACCCCAATATAAAATGACGGTCTACAATTCTGCCACTCGGACGAGGGATTTTGTTGTAGCAATGTAAGTGCAGGGAGGAGAGCACACGACCATTGGTCTCTTGCAACCCAAACTAAAGCACTGAATATAAAAGTGCCTTTAGCTCACACAATTGCTGATCAGAGTCAGTGTGAAATTTTGTGAGTAAGCCAAGTGGATGAGAACTATGGCATATAGGATAGATAAAGGAGAAATAATGGCATTCTGGAGCTCACTGGAGTGTGCATGAGTCATGATGCAGCACTGTGATGCTATTTCCCATCTCGTAGGAAGAAGTCAGCCTGGAAACACTAACATGAGACAACACAGATAACTAGATGAATGCAGTTTAGTTATGTAATGGTAGCATGAATCTGGATGCAGCAGTGTGTCAGACCTGAATCGAACTATTTAAGGCTGCTCTGAACACCAATGCACCAATCTGCATATGAAGCAGAAAACCAAGAAATAGTTTCCAAATGTTATTGCGGCTTTCTAAAATTTGAAGAGCTGTATGTAAGAAATCAAGACGTTCCATTCTTTAATGTCCTAATATGTGTGAATTTGTACTTTTTGTATACCTTCTAATGTTTAATTGAAGCTGGTAAAATCTTTGTAATTCCTTAATTGGTGAGCCATATAATTATGTAAAAAAGATAATGGGGTCAGAGTGATTCCATGCAATCAGTTCTTGTTTAATCTACAGAATGTTGAGTTTTAAGAGCACCCATTATATTACTGCTGTGGGGGAGGGAAGGAAGGAGGTTAACCCCTTTTTTTGTCACGTTTAATTGCTTACTGATAATGCTATAAGATCTTCAGTTCTTTTGTCAAAGAAGGAAATGTGTAAAGAATCATAATTTCACAAAGAATTTACAGTAGATTCAAAAAAGCATTGATGGAATAATTAGTCTAGATTAGAGAATAAGTAAGATTGTATGTGAAAATTGCTCTCGGGTTGCGTCTTAATGTGATCGTTTTTACTATTGTGCATGAAGTTAAAATGCAATATTGACTTTTATTCTTTTTTCCCTTGCAACCAACCTAACAGCGACCAACTACATTTACCAAAGACTGGGTGATGTGGAATGGTACGTAAAGATGAAGCTGTCGACATGGCAACAGTGAAAATAAGAAGTGCCGTTTGATCCCGATGGAGAACCAGTGCTCTTTGAACGGGTCACTGGAATCGGGGGCTTTGGAAGGTTGGGCACAGCACTATTAAAACCTAGGAACTCCTGTACTTGGTTCTCAGCTTTTTGTCTTTGCTGTCCAGGTGGTACCATCATATTTTTGCCTTGGTTTTAGTTATCTACTCTCTGAAAGAGAGGGAGGTTAGTATGTTTCTTCAGAAACTTGGACATTGCAAAGAATGACAATTGGGTTTTTTCAATTTATAACAGGACCTTTGAAAGCCTGATTTGGCGACCTAATGGTGGAGATGGACCAAAATGTTAGAAGTTTAAATGCACGTTATTATCTTGCTTAGGTTTTACAACTTGGATTTTGAAAATAAGGGATAGATCTTTGTAGTAAAGTTGCCAATTCTGTCCTTCATGACAAACATGCCCCAGCTTGCACTTTTGTAAACTGATTTATTTTGCTGTATGATAAAAGGATAGTAGTACAATTTTTAGAACGTTCTTAAAATTGTCCAAAATGTAATGTAGATTTTGCTTAGGGTGACTGAGAAATTCTGTTAGAGAGGAAACGTTCATCTTTGCAACAAAAACAATCTGTAGCCACCCCTTTACGCTTGGATATTTAAGGTGCTAACTAAAACCTGATTTGAAATCTCTTTTTAAGATAAGGATTTGGTTCAAATTAAAAGTTTATTTGCCACCCTTTCCCCTGAGTCAAGTCTGGGTTCAAGCCCTACTCTAGGACTTGAGCACACAGTTCAGGCTAATGCTCCAGTGCAATATTGAGGGAGTGCTGCATTGTCAGATGTTAAACTGAGGTTCAGGTAATCAATAAGGGTCCCATTGCACTGTTGGCAGATCGACAGCAAGTTCTTCTAACAGTGCAGTGGGATTCTTATCAACCACTTAATGTTTCCAACCTTTTTCTGTTTTTGTTAGGGAGTTTTATCTTAAGTAACATTCCTCCTTCAACCAACACCATACAAAACAGATAAATGTGGCTATTCATCCCACTGCTGTTTGAGTTTTGCTCTGTGAAATGGCTTCTGTTCGTGCACACTACAGTTCATAGTAATTCATTGCATGTGAAGTGTCTTTGCTATGTTCCTGAAATAGATGGTTACATGCAATATAAATGTACAACTTTGGGGTGCATTTACACTATGACCGCAGTGCTGGTGTGAAGTGGTTTTACTGCACGTCAACCCTGCAGTTATAGTTGAAATTCAGCACAAATCTGGGGTCAGGACTCGAACTGGAGTGGGATTACTTGGAGGAAAGTCACATTTTGCTTTAATGCAGAGTCCGTTAGGATTGTAACACCCAGTTAATGCTGCAGGAGTTTGATATAATTCAAAGTTGAAACTACTTTATACTGACACCAAACTTCTGGTGTAAAAGCACCCATATTTCTTTTTTGGAGTGTTCAAACTACACTCTGTAAGCCCTGGCAGTCTAGCCATAAAGCCCCAACGACTTGTGCTGTAGTTGTGCTTTTATTTTGGATACTTGAGCTCATCCTATCGAATTTCATTGGCCTAATGTCTTAAAGATTTGTTCTTAATACTGAACCTTCAATAGTAGATCAATCCTAAATGAACAATTGAGGAAGCAGGGCTAGCAACAACTCTTTCCAAACCACCAGCCCTGCAAAATTCAAATTGGTGAACCAGCAGCATCTGAAATATAAGCAGCCAACACCTGGAAAATCATTGGCAGCAGATCAGACAACAGGGGCAGTGAGGTGGCACGTTAGTAATAGGGTAGAAAAAGCTTAGTTGTGATCTTGAAATGGTTGATAAGTAATGGTGTAGAAATATAAAGGTGTGTTGAGTTAGAATGAGAAGTGAAACACATTTCAGAATAAATTAGGCCTAAATCAAAATTGGAAAGATGGCAAGCAAATAATGGCTTCACATAGATTTTGGAAGATTCTTTTCCAGAGAATCTAAAATTCGCAATCTTTATTCATTAGCTACAATGAAAGTTCTGCCAATCAGTTAATAAAAGTATCCTGCACTAAAATAGTTTTATTCAAATGTGTTGCTTATAGCTGAAGGTTTTAATCATCTCAGTATATAGAAGAGGCTTAAAATTTGCTGCATGGCATCAGGAAAAATAACTTCATGCTTTTAAACCAACATAAAAGTATTTAAATAGGAAAGCAATCACCATTTTAGAAAGGAACAGAGGGTTGATGATGGTACAATAGATATGTGTGTATATGGACTTTCAAAAGGCATTTGATGAAGTACCACATAATAGACATATTTGGAAAAATAGAAGCACATGGTATTAAAGGGACAGTGGTATCTTAGGTATGTAATTGGCTACCGGATAGGAGGCAGAGTGTAGTGGTAAATGGATGTTTTTCTGACTGGAGAGAAGTGTGCAGTGGGTTCCCCAGGGGTTGGTAGAGGGACTGTTGCTTTTCTTGTATATAAATGACCTGGACTTGGGTATAGGAGTACAGTTTTGAAGTTTATGGATGATATAAAACTTGGCAACATAGTAAATAGTGAGCAGGATAGTAGCAGACTGGTGAAATGAGCAGATATGTGGCAGATTCAATTTAATCCAGATAAATGTGAAGTGATGCACTTTGGGAGGAACAACATGGAGAAGCAGTATAATCTAAATGGTACTATTTTGAGGAGGGTGTAAGAGCAGAGAGACCTGGGGGGGGGGGGCAGACTCACAAATCTGAAGGTGGCAGGGCAAGTTCATATGGCAGTTAAGAAAGTGTATGAGGTATTTGGCTTTATAAATAAGGGCATTGAATACAACAACCAGAAAGTCATGCTAAACTTTTACAAATCACTGGTTAGGCCTCAGCTGGAGTATTTTGTACAATTCTGGGCACCACACTTTAGGAAGGATGTCAAGGCCTTGGAGTGGAGGTTTACCTAGATGATACCAGGGATGAGAGACTTCAGTTATGTGGAGAGACTGGAGGAGCTGGGATTGCTCTCCAAGCAAAGAAGTTAAGAGGAGACCTAATAGTTATTCAAAATAATGAGGGAGAAACTGTTTCCTCTGGCAAGTGTCGGTAACCACGAGGTCATAGATTTGAAATAATTGGCTAAAGAACTAGTATCACAGTATGATACAGCACTGGAAGAGGCCATTCGACCCATTGTTTCTGTGCAGGCTCTTTGAAAGAGCTATCCCATTAGTCCACTCCCCAGCTTCCCCGAGAAGTGCTTTCACAGGATTATTAAGATCCGGAACGGACTACCTGAAAGGATGGTGGAAGCAGATTCCATAGGAACTTTCAAGAGGCAATTGGACATCCTCTTGAAGAGGACTAATTTGCACGATTATGGAGAAAATGCTGGGGTGTGGGACCAAATTGGACAGTTCTTTCAAAGAGCCGCCACAGGCAGGACAGGCCGAATGCCCTCCTGTGCTATAAGATTCTATCAATGGGAATTTTTTTTTTTTGTCATTTAATTTCCCATAGAATTTCGTGGGGTGTGACTAAGAGTAAGGGGTTTAGAGGATGAGGAATAATTGGACTAGGGAGTGTAGATGTAATTTAGTTCCCATTTTAAGTGTTCTACATTGTTTTTTAATATATTTTGATGGAATTTACAGCAGTTTGGGAAGCAGAGAAATAGTTGGTTGCAGTATTGGAGATTCTTTGCAGTGCAGGCTGAGGAGCAGGGTAATGTAAAACTCAGGTGCAAAACTGCCACCACCAGTGGAATGGTGTAATTACTGCATAACAATTTTACATGGACTGTTTCCATTATAAATGGGCATCACAATTATTTATAATAGTTCACACAGGCAACGCACACATACAAGATCTTAGAATATTATAGCTATATGCTAAAGGTTTTTCAAGTAAGATGACATGCATTATTATAATGGGTTATTATGGTGACTAATAGATGCATGGATGCTCAATTGTGTTTTTTAAAACCTTGAGTTTAAAAATCATATCCTGCATAGTTGCAATGAGTTTGTTGCACCTTTTTCACTTTAATTCCCCTCTCCTTCCTAAGCCCCATGGAAGCACCAGCTTTTGCTGGGGAATGATTCCGAGTCTTAGTAACCCTCTGGTACCTCTTTGAAGAGCCTAGATAATGAGTTTTGGTAGATTGCTGACCATGGAGACCACTGCCAACTAAACCAGATCCTTTTCTCCGTTATCCACATCCATTTTTCAGCAGGAGCAAGTGTATAATCATCGGAAGCAGTAACACGCCCAGGCTGATATTTTTGTTTCCCCTTCCCTCATCCTTGCTTCCCTGCAGAGTTCACTAATGCCACTTGTAGCCCTGGCTGAGTTCAGTTGTAACACAGACTGGGCATTGACTGTGGACTTACTGGTCTATATTTCTCAATACGGAACACAATAGTTGTGGATTGTGACATATTTCTTTACAGGAAGAGATTTCACAATCTCAGAATAAAACACTGTAAATTTGTCTTGTAGAGAAAGAATAGTGGAAACTGGTCAATGAGAGGAGCAGTTTGGTTACATTGTTAATAGGATTCTACTTGGAAAATTGCTTATGGTGTATGTTAAGTATATTCTTAACCCTCCGCTGAGTTTTAATGTTCAACCGTTGAAATATAATTTTTTAATTAAATCATTTAGTTTTAAAAGATACAGAAATCTAAATAGCATCGACACCACGATTTCGCTTCTTGTATCTGAAAACCATTAGCGTACTTCCTTAGCTGGTTTTAAAATTATTTGAATTTTATATAAATTTAAAATGTTCGGTAAATGTGTTGGAAAGCAAGTTTAGACAGTTCCTGAAACCCAAAGAGATAATATTAACAAGTGACTAAATGTGAAATCAATTGAGATTGTTTCCCACTGATTTATGGTAATTTTTACAAATAACTGAGTCCAAATGTTAAAATTGGATTCCATTAAATAGAACATAATTCACTGTACTTGTTAATGGGTCTGTAGGCCTTAATAGCAGTTATAAACATACTTTGGAAAAGTGTTCTTGTAAGTACTAGCCTCTGCTTTCCTTTGATGAACAGTAAATTGGGTCCATTTTTTAAAAGTCTGGATAATGCTGACCCCAGCCAATATAATTTCAACTGGGAGAGGATCAGAGTCTACAGTTCAGGGGCCCAGGCAAGCTTCTGTGAAGTTGTATTATGTAATGCAGAAATGTGTGGATTGTCATGTAGAAGGGGTTTAAAAAAGGGATATGCAAAGTGGGTGTTGGAATTTACTATTAGCACAACAAAAGTATTCCAGAGGGCACAAACTTGAGACCCTAAGCCACATCTGTACTTATTGCAGATTTTAAACTTGTGCCAGCGTCCATAATTTTACCAGTGGCTTTCCCTGTCTAGTAATTTTCCTGAATGCTCTTGTATGTGAAGTCTTGAAACTGTAACTTCACTCTTGCATGTAGGTTTTGGGCATAAAATAACTTTCTAATTGAATATAAACTGTACTATCTGTAATGTTTCACAGATCACACTTTTAAAAGATGCTGCCTGTAAGGGAAGGATTAATCAGACTGCCCTGAAGTCTGCTAATGTTACACTGCGATTGATTTTTCTTTATTTGGGATAATAGTAACCTTTAGCTTTTTCCTGTTGAGTAAGGAAGTACAGGTCAGTTTAGATGCAGTGACCACTGAACTGTTGAATTAAGACTGACCTTAAAGCAATGGTCAGTTTACTAACTAATTAAAAGACATTCCAGTGCATTCTAATGTATATATTTCAGAGAACTTTAATTAGTTAAGTTCTGCAGAAGAAAACATCTGTGAATTTTAGAAGCAGGAGATTGGTATGCAGTGATACAGATTTCTAATTAGAAGTTGCACTTGATAGAATAGAACAAGAGTGAAATTACTGATAAGGTAACAAAGAAGGGGAGTTGTACCAGTCTACGGAAAAATAACTTGTTAAAACTAAAGTTATTGGTAACGGACAAGCTCATTAAAATTCACTTTCTGTGGAGTTGTATTATGTAATGCAGAAGTGGATTGGTAGAAGGGGTAAGAGAAAGGTATGAAAAGTGGGTGTTGAAACAACTACTTAGGATTCGTAAAGGCCTAAAATACTGAGCTCAGAACTATAACATGTTTGAGTCCTGACTAAACCTGCAAGGTTCGTCATAAGTACAGCTTTTTAAATGTATGTTTAATTACTGTGCACTTAATAAATCTGACATTCACTGTCTACAAACCCTATTAATTTGAGGAGTAAATTATAAGAACACAACTATCCTTTTTAACATTGGAATGACTGTAGTGAGACATTTGGGCCTGTGGCTACTGTACTGGAGCTGAGTTGACTACATAAGTACTCTCAATTAAAAGTTTAAACACCACACTTGGAGGTAATGACATTGTTGTGAAAAAAGCAACATAGTAATCTATACAGCACGGATTTGGATATGGAGGATAAGAGTAGCTTTTAGGTGAGTAGAAGCTTAAATTTTGTACAGATGCATTTTAGAGAGTGCCTTTTTTTTTCTTTTAAAGAGTTGCAAACTTTTGGTCTTGTCAAAAAATACTCTGCTGATTTTCTTGGAAATGAGTGGCACTGAGTGTCTGCTTTAAAATACTTGTTTTAAATAATGCAGTAATCCATTTACACATCAAACAAGTCAGTGTTATGAGAATATCATTGTAAATTTTAATTCAGTGTGTTGTATTACAGAATTGTATTTTCTGTGTGGTTTAAGATGACATAACATTGAAGAAAGACTAGGATTTTTTTTTAATTGTGTAATTCCAGAAAGAGCAGATTGGCATCAGAAGAATGAACAAAATTAAGAATTTTTTTAATAGTCACGTGTAAAGAAGAGGTTACAATTCAGAATGACGTTCTGTACATTTTGTACATTTAAATTACACCCTAACTGTCAGGTTTTTTTAGAAACTTTGTAAATTGTAGCATACTAGAGTATGGTGTTGGTTAAAATGTGAATAAGAAAATGCACATGATTTGGCTTTCAAATTTTAGATTTATTATGTAATTTTCAGTCAACCTTTACTGAAATGGCTGTAACAACTTTTATCTATTTTAATGGCCTTATTTTCTTGGGTAGGGTCTACCATTCTAAGAATATTCTTTTCCTCATAGCTGGTGGTAACTGCTAAACAGGCTGTTCAGCATATTTACTGTATAATTTTCAGTTTGAAATGGACAGCACAAGACCAAGGCTTTGGGTGCAGTTACAGGAGTTTCTTCCGATGGTTGGTTGGAAGGGGAAAAAAGTCCCTTGTAGAGAATTAGAAACTAATTTCAAGTGTTTGCATTTTAGACTTGCAAATAGTTTTGATTTTTTTAAACCAGGACTCCAACACCACTGATACTTGATCAAAACTACATTAACACCAAAAACCAAGTGATCAAAGCAGAAAGACGAGTGCTGAAGGAATTAGGATTTTGCGTTCATGTAAAGCATCCACACAAGGTAAGTCTGTAGACTGTTGCATTTTACTTGTGTAAAACTGGAAACTCATTTAAGTTTTTAAAAATAACGCAATCTGCAATAATTTTTTCTCTCCCCACCAGATAATTTTTATGTATCTTCAAGTGCTTGACTGTGAACGGAATCAAACACTTGTCCAAACAGCCTGGTAAGTTTCTTCTTTGCTTTAGTATAGCCAAGGAAACGGTATCAGAAATTGAAATATGTATGTTTAATATATATAATAAAAATATATCTAAAATTTAAAAAGTTAAAAATTGACGTAACATTTTAACTTTGGTAATTGTATCCATACCAAAATGGTGTTATACAGACAATATTTCAGTGTAACAGCAACTCATTTTTAAAAATGTATACACTTGTGCTGTTAAATCCTTTGATTATGGTACTATAATTTCTGCATACTGTTTTCATGGCTTGTTTCTTCGCTACCATAAAGGAGAACTCAATTTAACTTTGTTCTTTTTTCTACTCTTTTTAATTAAAGGGTAGTCCATGATGGTAAGTCATAGAACTCAAAGAACTCTGCCCTCTGAACTCTGCTTCTCAACTACATGACCTCAGGATGGCCTTTGTTTGGCTGCCCCTTCAGCCAATCCAGTGCAAGCTCTCATCCGAGACAGCTATTCACTGAAGTGGTCACAACATCTGGCAACATCATCTAGTTCTGGCGGGGTTTTGAAGGATTTGTATTGACTTCTGGAAATGGTTGTTCAACATGCATACTTTCAGTAACTTAGATTATATGTCTAATGTCTGTAGTTGGCTAAGTTTTAGAATAAATTTTTTAAAGCATGTTGAAGGAAAGGGACTAAATTTAAATCATTTTCTACAGTATACTCTAACATAAAAACTGAAGTGTGATGCATATGGAAAGATTTTGCAACACACTCATTATTACTGATGCTCTTAGACTCTGTTTTACAGGCTGCAATCTAACCATGACAAGACCTTCCTGCCAAGAATTCTCTGGGTGTTTCCTTTTGGGACATAACCTCAGCTGTCCACTTGAGCTTGGTTTGGGGGAAGGGGAAACGGGAGTGGTTATGGGAATCTGAAGAATGAATAAGCTCTTAATTCAAGTTTCACCTTAAGCCTCTTACTTTGTTTAGTTTGTATGTTGGGGGCTTTGCAACTGTGAACTGGTTACATGTATGTATGCTGCTAAATTCATTTCGCTTACCGTGCACAATTCTACTGCCAGAATAAGGGAGTTGGATGTAGTGTAGATGCAGACTTGTGAACAGCATTCTCAAAATCTGAACTAAATGAGTGCCTTTTTTTCTGCTGCTACAACACTTTCACTTCTAAATAGGAGAGTGGGTATAGAATGGTTACAGCACTGGAGGAGGCCATTTGGCCCGTCAAGCCCATACCAGTTCTCTGCAAGAGCAATCCAGTTAGTCCCACTCCCCCGTCCTTTCAACGTAGCCCTTCAAGTACTTATCCAATTCCCTTTTGAAAGCCATGATTGAATCGGCCTCCACCACCCTTTCAGGCAGCTGTGTTTTTAAAAAAAAAAGCTTTCTCATGTCACCTTTTTGGTTATTTTGCCAATCACCTTAAATCTGTCTCCTTTGGTTCTCGGCCCTTCCGCCAATGGGAACAGTTTCTCTTTATCTGCTCTGTCTAAACCCTTCATGATTTTGAATACCTCTATCAAATCTCCTCTCAACCTTCTCTGCTCTAAAGAGAACAACCGCAGCTTCTCCAGTCTATCCACGTTACTGAAGTCCTTCATCCCCGGAACCATTCTAGTAAATCTCTTCTGCACCCTCTGAGGCCTTGACATCCTTCTAAAGTGCGGTGCCCAGACTTGGACACAATACTCCAGTTGTGGCCGAACCAGTGTTTTATAAAGGTTCATCATAACTTCCTTGCTTTTGTACTCTATGCCTCTAGTTATAAAGCCCAGGATCCCGTATGCTTTTTTAACAGCTTTCTCAACCTGCCCTGTCACCTTCAACGATTTGTGCACTTATACCCCCAGATCTCTGTTCCTGCACTCCTTTTAGAATTGTACCCTTCAGTTTATGTTGCCTCTCATTCTTCCTACCAAAATGTATCACTTTGTGCTTCTCTGCGTTAAATTTCATCTGCCATGTATCCGCCCATTCCACCAGCCTGTCTATGCCCTCTTGAAGTCTATCATTATCCTCCTCACTGTTCAATACACTTACAAGTTTTGTGTCCCCTGCAAATTTTGAAATTGTGTCCTGTAAACCCAAGTCATTAATATATATCAAGAAAAGCAGTGGTCTTAGTACCGACCCCTGGGGAACACCACTGTATACCTCCCTCCAGTCCGAAAAACAACTGTTCACCACTACTGTTTTCTGTCACTTAGCCAATTTCGCATCCATTCTGCCACTGCCCCTTTTATTCCACGGGCTTCAACTTTGATGACAAGCCTATTATGCGGCACTTTACGAAACGCCTTTTGGAAGTCCATATACACTACATCAATCACATTGCCCCCATCGACCTTCTCTGTTACCTCATCAAAAAACTCAAATCAAGTATTGGGTTGTAATCTGACATGTTCTATGTATGGTTGATTCCAACTGAAGAAGTGCTTCCTGTAGGATAGGGCTTGCTTGTGTTTTAACTCTGAGGTCAAGTGATCTGCTACCATAAATGTTGCATCTATGATTAGCGCTGCAAATACAAATTATGGTTAGTATTTAAAAGTTAAATTAAAAGTTGTTTTCCTAATCTCAGTCCATAATTGAAATGGTAGCACAAGGGCCAGGTGGACTTTCTGAAGCCAAGCTACGTGGAGCCAGTAACAAACTTTCTTCAAAAATGTAATACAAGTTAAGCTTATAGGTGTGGTCAGTGCTCATTCTGAATAATGAGCACAGTATTGAAACAGGTGGTGGATACTGAATGTTAGTATTAAGTCTACTGGCACAGAGGTAAGATTTAAGCAAAAACCCATGCCGAGATAATGTGAAGTATAAGGAATGTGTTTGTGCTTCATAGGACCAGGTGCCCCAGAGACCATGTGCAGTTGCAAGAGGGCTGTGAATACATTGGAAGCAGCTAGAGCTTTGTTCAACCAGCCTCTCCCTTCTGTATATGTATTATTACCAGTCCAAGACTAGCAATTATCTTCTGGCTTTGAAAAAGTTCTCCTGAACAGTGCAGTTTGGTTCAGTGGCTCTAATGTGTTCACCATCCCTATCCATTCCACTTTTATTGTATGCCCAAAGTAATTGCAGTGGTTGAAAATGAGACTTCAAGTAACTAAAGTAATAGGCAGGGGAATGTCTATGGATATAGTTTATAGGGATTTCCAGAAGACATTAGATGAGGTTTCACATAAGAGACTGTTAGCTAAAATTAAAGCTTATGGAATTGAAGGCAAATTATTGACCTCGTTAAGAGATTGGTTCGTGGTTAGAAGACAGAGTAGGGATAATAGGTATGTAATTGAATTGAAGTGACTTGTAGTGTCCCACAGGGGCCTGTGCTTGGGTCTCAAATATTCATTATATTTATTAACTACTTTGAATAACACAATAGAGAGCCATGTATCCAAGTTTGCCAATGATGAGTAGTGTAGATGGGAGTATAAAATTAGAGATACCGATAGATTAAGTGACTGGACAAAACTGGCAGATGGGTTTCAGTGCAGGTAAGTGTGAGGTTTTGAATCAAAAAAGGATAGATCCAAGTATCTTTTGTGCTGAAAAGCTAGGAACGGTGGAGGTCCAGAGAGATTTATGGGCCCATGTGCACAGATCACTAAAATGTAGTAGTCAGGTACAAAAAATAATCAGAAAGGCTAATGGAATGTTAGCCTTTATAACTAGAGGGCTAGAATATAATGGGAAGGAAGTTTTGCTACAATTATACAAAGCCCTGGTTAGACCACATCTGGAGTACTGTGTACTGTTCTGGGCACCGCACCTTTAGAAAGGATATATTGGCCTTGGAAGGAGTGCAGTGCAGGTTCACCAGAATGTACCAGGGATCCAAGGGTTAGATTATGAAGAGATTACATAAACTAGGCTTGTATTCCCTGGGATATAGAAAGTTACGGGGTGATTTGTTTGAGGTTTTTAGGATTTTGAAAGGAATTGATAGGGTAGATAGAGAGCACTTTTTTTCTGCTGGTAGGGGAGTCTAGGTCACGGGGACATAACCTTAAAGTCAGAGCCAGGCCATTCAGGATAGAAGTTAGGAATAACTTCTTCACATGAAGGGTGGTAGAAGTGTGGAACTCTCCCACAAAAAGCAGTAGATGCTAGCTCAATTAATAATTTTAAATGTGAGATTGATATATTTTTGCTAGCCAAGGATATTAAGGGGTATGGAGCCATGGATGGAGTTAGGATACAGACCAGCCATGATCTCATTGAACGGTGGAACAGGTTTGAGGGGCTGAATGGCCTACTCTTGTTCCTAAGTGATTCAAATTAGGCTTAGCAATTCTGTTCCCTACCTAAAGAAAAACCCAGATATTTTGAAAGCCAGAGTTAATAAAAGTGGCAGTTGCAACTTAGTAACATTAATTAAATTTTACAGTTGTTGCTACTAGCTGAACTTGATGTGACTAGCACTGTCAATAAAATTAACCTAGTTTCAAATTGTAGTTTGAACTATTAGGCAAAACCAGTTATTTTGCATGTTCTCCTGCAACACCGAGTTTCTGTTGAAGAACTGTCACAAAAGATCTGACAGTAAAATCTCTAAATGGAATATCTGTTTCTTGTATACTAGCATATTTTTGTTTGGAGGGAAAAATGGAGGGGTTTTTAACTCTAGTCCTTTCTAGATTGATACAATATACAGAATTTCCAGGCATTATCCACAAGTAAAATTCTTCATGATTGGATGAAAACCCTTTGGTCATGTTCCATTTTTTTTCCCAACTGTGATGTGTTTTGACAAATTGAGGGTAGCAAAGTTAAAACAGAATAAAAACTGTTAACTTCATTTTTTAAAACTTTGACTCTTTACCTGGCAATGTAAGGTACAAAAAGACAACCATGAATGCATGACATCTGAAATAAAAATAAGAGTTCTGGAAATACGCTTCAGGTCAATCACCCTTTGAGATACTATTTTAGATTTAACCCTTTAATTGAGCTGGCATGGTCACAGCCATGTTCTTTTCAGCCCTACTAAGAGGCTCTTCCAGCCTGACTAGCAGTTCTGATGTAAAGTTACACTTGAAAATACTGTGTTGTTTTTGTTCTTTCCTCCAGTTTTTCTCTCCTGACTCCTCATGAAGGCAGTAACTCATGCTGGGGTATGGTTCCACAGGTGCTAGTGGCTGTTTGGTTCTTTTGGCCAGGTGGTCATTCTTGATGTGTGAACTCGCACCGTGTCATAGTGGGCAACCAGATTATGGGTACAACTGTCCTCTGGCATTTTTGGTGCCCTTCTATTAGGGGCATTGAGTACGAGCACTAGGCATGTTTTTCTTTGAGCTGTGGAGGCTGGTTGCAGTACCTGCATTGCCTCTGGCTGAGAATGACTGGCCCATACCAACGACCGACTATAATACCTTTGTGCCTTGCTGTGTCACCTGATGCATTGCCTATTGAAACTTAAGAAAAACTGAGTTATCCTTGATGTAGTTACATAATGTCTTTAAAAAGTAATGCATGTTGTGTCAATTACAGTAAGTTGGTCCCTTTGACTTGGGTACATTTTGTAGATGTAATTCAATTGTTCTGTTGGGAAGCCAGTGAGTGCCAGAGGTGAGCGCAAATGATGTACTTTCTAGATTTTTGTGATGTATTCTATCAATTGCTCAATTTCCAGAAAAGGGACTGCATGTATCCTCTGTGGGAACCCATGGTGTCTGTTCAGCTTAGTTTGGCTGTTGCTTGTCCCTGAAAGCTGCAAGATATTT
This sequence comes from Heptranchias perlo, assembly GCF_035084215.1. Classification (NCBI taxonomy): domain Eukaryota; kingdom Metazoa; phylum Chordata; class Chondrichthyes; order Hexanchiformes; family Hexanchidae; genus Heptranchias; species Heptranchias perlo. Next base: position 38,596,475 of record NC_090337.1, on the reverse strand, counting down.
TTTGTCAGCTGGATGTTTTGAAACATTCCATACAATTTTGTTTGTGCAAGTGTATATACAAATTTGAAATGTGACTTAGTATGGTCTATATTGTACATTCCACATTTCAAATAATGCCTTTACTATTAGAAATTTTGGAGGTCTGTGCTGAAGATGTCAGAGGGCATAATGTTTCAATTAAGAAAAAAGAACGACGTCACTGATCTCCTTTCTTGTTCTATGCACTTGAAATTCGTTGTAACTTTTAATAACTCTTGTCTCATGTCTTTCAGGAATTACATGAATGACAGTCTCCGCACTAGTGTGTTTGTCCGGTTTAAGCCAGAAACTGTAGCCTGTGCTTGCATCTACCTTGCAGCTAGAGCTTTACAAGTGAGTGGGGGATTACTGATTAAAGGAAAAAGCATATGTGAAGTATTTGCAATGTAATGTACTCCCCATCCCAGTCTTAGACTGCTTGAATTTATAATCAGCCCAGTGATAATTTGGATCCCTCATCTTGATCTGCTTCTCCAATTTTAACACCTGTTTTAAATGACTTCCTGATGAAATGCTGTATGTCAATATTATGCTACATTCTAATTGGGAGGCAAAGCAGTATTTGTGTACTTCATGCCTTCTAGATGGGATCTAGGTAAGCCTAGATGATTCTGTATGGAGCAGCTCCCTGGTATAAGGGAAGATCCAAGATGGTTGGTATCCACATGGCTGGTAATGAATAATTCAGCTAGCTGTATTTCAGTTAGCAGACACTTGTAATTTAGTATTGCATGGATGATGTATTTTGTATTGCTGGGCTTCATTTTTCTTTTTCTTTACATCTTCAGATTGTTTTACCGAATCGCCCTCATTGGTTTGTGCTTTTTGGTGCAACAGAAGAGGAAATCCAGGATATCTGCATCACTACTTTAAAACTTTATACTCGAAAGAAGGTCAGTTAGACAAGTCATTTTTAAATATTCTTTTAGGATTGATTAACCAATTATGACATTTTAACACTGGGTATTAATTGTATATCACTGGATCTGTGGTAGTTTCTTTTGCTTTGCTACATTTGAAGACAAACTGTGTTTTAACAGCCCAACTATGAGCATGTGGAGAAGGAAGTAGAGAAGAGGAAAGTTGCATTGCAAGAAGCTAAGTTGAAAGCTAAAGGACTGAACCCTGACGGAACGCCTGCTCTTTCCACATTGGGAGGTTTTTCTCCAGGTTCTAAACCATGTAAGTATATAAAATTATAAAATGCAGTGGTGTGTTGAGAGTGTCAGTTGTCTTCAGACTAGATGTCAGTCAGGATATATCCAAACTCGGCAAAATAATTACTAGCGGGACAGTATACCAGTCCCCAGGATTGTCCCTGGATCTGCTGACTGATGTGGAGCAGCTCTTTGAGACCTAAAATTGTAGCTGAAAGTTACAAATGAAAGTAATGGTAGAGGCAAATCTGATGAATTGCAAATAAGGTATTTAAGTATACAACTAAATGTCATTCAGAGTTACGAGTACTGTCTAAAATATTTGGAATTTCAGATTCTGAAATCGGATTTTTTTGTGTAGGTTCACCCAGGGAAGCTAAAGCAGAAGATAAGACACCTGGAATTCAGAACCCTAAGGCTATCAAAAAGGAGCCAGAAGACCGTCAGTTGAACTCTAAAAGCCCATACAATGGGTTAGTAATTAAGTACTTCAGTGTACTTGGCGGCTGTTCAGTCTCTGTATGGAATTTAGTTCTATGCCATAAAAAGCATAGTTTATAGTATATTGTTTGCATTGTAATATTTAATTATATTCAGCCCCCATCTTGTGTTTGTGTAGTTTTCTTAGGCAACAGTTGAGTTTCTGTTGCTAAAGCTATGCCTTGAGTGTGATGTACAGTTTGATCATGTATTCATTGGAATGTGTGAGCCATTTGAAAATAGTGTATGAAATTGAATTTTGGTAATACTAGAATAATTAGTTTGATCCTAGAATGTAAATCTCTCCATTTCAGTGAGTATCAGAAATTGGCCAAAGTGGAAATACATCATAAAATCTTACAGCACAGAAGGAGACCATTCATGCTTGTGCTGGCTCTTTGAAAGAGCTATCCAATTAGTGCCATTCCCCCACTCTTTCCCCATAGTCCTGCAAATTTTTCCTTGTGTAAATTCTGGTAATTGAGTTACTGCGTGTTCAGAATTGTAGTTTTTTACTTCTAAAATATATGTTGCGCATCATAATTCAAAAATCTTGTATTCCAATATCTGTAGGCTGAGGAAAGAAAATAAACTAAGCCGAAACAGTAGGAGCATCAGCCGTTCAAGGTCACTAACTAGGTCACGATCTCGTTCTCCACGAAGGCAGTAAGTATTCACGTGTCTGATTAGTGGGTTTAAAAGATTATAACTAGTATATTGGTCAGTCTCCCAGTCAAAGTCAAGCATTTTTCAATTTGTACAGTTATTAATGAAAATCCACGAAGGTGTATATTTTGTTACTGTAGTATGTACTATAAATTGATTTTAGCATTATCGGCTTTATAGAAAAACATTTATTCAGTAACCCAGTGTTTGGTGTTGCTATTATAAACAGAGTCGAAGCCAAGTGTGGCCATCAGGTGAAGCAGGGATAATTGAACCAAGATGTACAAATGTAATTCGGTCCTTATTTTAAAGTCATGTATTCTGCCCCTATTTTTAAAATCCCATTATTAACGGAAACTGCTTATATAAACTTGCCACTGTAATTGCCATCTCCTGTCAATGGTAATGCTGCATCACCTCCACTGGCAAGATGATGTAATTACAATGTGAAGTGGGCACTTTCTATTATAAATTTCTATGCCCATATTTATAATGGAAAATGTTGACCTGAAATGAGCACAGAAGATTTCTAACGTATTACTAGTTGATCTCGTGTGGAATTGCCCAGAGTCAGTTGGAGGATATGATAACTCTTGCCTATCTCTGCTGTCTTGATGTTGCTGATTGTCTTTGTTTCTTTTCGATGAGGATGGTGGGCGGTTATGGTGTAGTGTAGCAGGGAAAGAATATAATATTGGCTGCAGGCTGCATTTGGATGGAGGTTAAAGGGAAGAAGTTCGCCCTCCACCAATTTCCTTTATTCCCTCTCCTTTCAAAACTCCCTTACTGTTTCCCTCTGAGACTTTTTAAAAATGCCCTCTCCTATTTGCACCTTTTTTTCTTTCTCTCACTTCCCATCCCCTCTTCCCCCCCCCCCCCCCCCCCCAAGTTTCTAGGACACTATGTAGCAATTGTGTAATCAGAACACTTGTCATTTTATCCGCTTCCCTGCGCAGCATTCTGCAAGCGTGCAGCCTCTTTATTTAAATCAATGTAAATTTTACCTCAAGCTTTTTTGTCATCTTGCTTTTTAAAATTATTTGAAGAAAAGTTAGAGCAGAAAGTACTAGAAGCTTTAAAAAATTGCTATCAATACATTGGACTGGTACTGATACATCCAAATATACTGCATAATCCAAATTCAGGTTTAGGTAAAAATCTCAGGATTGTGCAAGATGCAGAGGCCTTCAAGTAAAAGTATTAATGAAGGCATCAAAAAACAATTTGGTGGAGTTACTGTGAATTTTTAATTTTAAAAAAAATGTTTAAATCTTATTTTGGGCATTAGAAATTTCAGTTACTGAGGAGAAAATTGGTAGTTTAAGAAAAGTTCAGAAGATATTGAGCGATTTGTGGAACACAATGGGCAGATTGTACAATTAGAATGACTAGTTTACACAGACCAACCTCATTAAAAATGTGTAGATAGGAATTTGTAATGGTGGAACAAGTTGACAATATGAGAGGAAATGCATTCTTAGTATATTTGGAATGTACACTGGAATCTTAATCTGATCAAAAATAACTGAACCTAGGACATTTCTAGATTTCACCAGTAGTTTATTCACTTTCATGCCATGAGCCATATTTTTTTTTGTATTAGCAATACTTTACACTGGTTTACTTAATGTTTTTCCTTGCAGCTCAAATAATAAACACTAAAATCAAGCACGAGAAGCAAAAAAACACCACGCCTTCATGGATTTTGGGCCCCGTTTCTTGATTTTGAGTGTAGTGGCTGAGATAATTACAGCTTTCTTCCCCATCTGGCCCCTTCCAGTTTTCACCTTGCCGTTCCCTCGTGAAAGCCATGGCTCATGCTTGGGTAATATTCTACAGGCACTGACAGGTCTTGGGTATTTTATGCAAATGGCCATTTTTCACGTGAACATAGGCAGAAAGTGTCTGCAGGATACTTGGCCGTGTTAGGAGCATCACAGCCATGTCCGACCCAGTACTTGCCTAATAAACACACTGGGACACCTGCTGAAAAGTGAGCATGGATAGTGATTAGGGACCGTAGCTGATTTTCGCCTATCCTTCATTCTGAGAATATTGAGACTAATTGTATTACTATGGAAAGCATAATAGCTGAGTCAAATTCTGTCCTTTTTGTGTATCTGCACTTTTCTGTCTAAGAATTTCTGCTAAGAAGTGTTTGTTTTTCCTTTTCCTTCGGACACCAACTCGGAGGTACAGTTTCATTGGTGCTGGTTGTCCTCCAGTACCTTGCCCAAGTTGATGTCTTAAAGTAGCAGGGACAAGCTTATTTTATGTCTTTTGTCTTTTTTGCTTCCTTTTAGTTACAATAGAAGAAGCAGATCTGGGACGTACAGTTCCCGATCAAGGAGTAGGTCCCATAGTCGCAGTATTTCTCCTCGTCGACGTCACAATCCCACATCGCCACACGTCAAGTCGAAACCTCATCGCAGTGAGGAAACAAAGGTTTCTGCTAGGCATGGTCACAAGAGGAAGAAATCCTACAGTAGATCACGCACCCGTAGTAAATCCAGAGACCGCTGTGATCCTGTGAAGAAACGACGGCATGACAAAGAGCATCATCATAGGGATAGACATGAGCGATCGCGATCTTATGAAAGATCCCATAAAAGCAAGCATCACAGCAGTAGTCACTCAGGCCATGGCCGGCATCGTCGGTAAATACTGAAGAGCTAATTTAAAAATTAATGCCTAAATGTAATTACGTTAAATGTGTAGTGTATCGACTTGTAAATGATGCTTTTTATAAGGGGTTTGTTTAAAGACAAAGTTCTTTGGTTTATGCAAAGGTCATTAATGGAAAAAACTAACCGAAAAAAATTTGCACACTTTCAGAAATATAGAAATACTTTATTTGACAGTGTACAGTTAACCATGGACAAATTTATGTATGCAGAGTTTTTCTCTTCTACAGAATTTGAAAGGAGATTGCTGTAGAAATATACCTTATTTTTATACAATGAAAATGGACACTGGGTATATTTAAGTATGAGTTCATTTGTTAAAACTGTGGTGATTACTTTGTTAGACTGGTTTTTAGTCTGCATGTGGTCATACATTTTTACAGAAAAATAAAAGCAAAAAAAAGCTTGTGTATTTTGTTGCTTGTGATATTTACAAGTTGAAGAGTAGGAAAGTCAAAACTTTTGTTCCGATATATTGGTTGTGTTGTGAGCAGTGGGAATAAATAGTTCCAACTCAAATATGAAATGTTAGACTGCATTTGGCACAGGGCAAATTACTAGGATATCATTTTAACTTTTCAATTCACAATACTGCTATGAAAGCCATGTAATTCCCTGCTCCCATCCTTTAAGTTTTTATGTAAGTTTTACGGTTTTTATTGCTTTCCCAGGTTTGTGATCAATTTTCCATTTTGGAGCAGTTTATTTTTGTGGCAATGTTCTTCAGTCAGAACTAGCACCAGTTGTCTTACCAAAGCATTGTTTTGGTTGCTTGAAAGCACCTGTAGTGTGAAATACCTCTGAATGAAAGTGAAAGAAATGTCTGCTTCCTTTTGAACACATGTAAACTCCATTTTGTGAGGTAAGTGGTTATGTTACTAGACTAGTAATCCAGAGACCTGGACAAATAATCTCAAGACACGAGTTCAAATTTAATTAAAATTTTTTTAAAATCTGGAATAAAAATAGCTAGTATCAGTAATGGTGACCTTGAAACTACTGGAGTATTGTAAAAAGCCATCTGGTTCATTAATGTCCTTTAGGGAAGGAAACCTGCTGTCCCTACCTGGTCTGGCCTATGTGACTCCAGACCCACAGCAATGTGGTTGATTCTTAACTGCCCTCTGAAATGGTCTAGCAAGCCACTCAGGTTGTACAACCCCTCTACAAAAAGCAAGAAGGTGGCTCACCACCACCACTTCAAGGGCAATTAGGGATGGGCAATAAATGCTGGCCTTGCCAGTGACTCCCACATCCCATGAAGTAATTTTTTAAAAATTCAAACAATTGTCCCTGAAGGTATGACTTGGAAACAAACTTAAATTGTACCATTTTTATGTGGTATGCAAAGTTAAAATATTGAGTTCCCCACACTTCAAGCAATGGTTTGATTGGAGTGATCGCCTTATTTCCATGGGGGGTTTGTTTTGAAGACATGATTAGGATTTATTTATATTTTGTGGGTCTGCAAGGCTTGTAATTTTAGATATAACATGGAAACGGTTGTTAGGCTAGAGTTAAAGCATGGATTACTAAATCTTATGAAGTTTGAGGATGTAGGCAGTATTTCAAATACAGCTGGAAGGGGAGAAGATATACACAATCTTTTGTAGTGTTACAAAAAGCTTAATATCAATTCTTTCATCTTTGATAGGCTATGTGGTTCTGAGGAGATCTGAAAGCCATTTAAACCAGAAACATTCCATCCAAGTTGTATTATACTGTCACGTATTTTTAAAAAATAAATAAATGAATTAAGAATATAACTACAGAAAAAGAAAAATAGATCTCTAGCAGCTGAGTTGGAACCTACTTGATGATTAAGCCATAATGAGAGAATCAGAACAGTAGTGCAAGATAACGGCATGAATTCTTAACTTTTAGTTGTGGGTAGAAATTTATTGCAATGCAGAAGCCACTTAAAGGAATTTTTAATAAAATCAAATTATGATAGGATCACAGACTCAGTGACAGTCGTTTAGTTTTTGTTGCATGAGATTTTTGGTGCCTTTGGACATCATATTCAGTAATTGGTTAGTAGAGCGTATGGAGGAGAAATGTGTAGTAAACCAGTAATAGATGAGCAGAGGGTGCAAGCAAGAGTAGACACCTGCTGAGGGGGTACAGAGGTAGGGAGGAGTGAGGCTGTGGAGGCATTTGTAGATGAGGATATTGCTGCAAAGTAGGGAGTCGTTGCATTCTACTTGTATATGTTGCACAAAGCCTGGATATATACTTAGCCGTTTTGTTGGATTTGACACCGGACCATATGCCTCAAAGCTACAGCAGCTCCTGAAAAGAGTGAGGTTCAAACTTTGCCACAGAAGCCATTCTAGTGATTTAATTTCCTCCATTTCTAGTTTCTTCAAAGTCCATCTTTACCATGGTGCTGATGGGGTAAGTCATTTCTAAAATCAGAAGAGCATCTTGGCCTCAGGTGGCTATGTACCAGGTCTATTTTACAATCATTCAACTTCCCACCTCCATTAATAAGCTGCAAACCTTCCTTTATGTCCAGACCACCTGCTAATTAGATTATTAGAAATTTTGTCTCCCAAGAAAGCAGTCTCTTAGTGAACAGATTTATATACTGTGCACCTTTTAGAATTTTGAAATATAACATTTCTCAATATTTCTATGCTATCTGTACTACATACACAAAATACTGTGCAAGATTTGATAGTCCATTGCAGGTTATTTTACAGCCATAACCCCCTCAGAACTCTGTTCCCCCACTCCCTTCACACCACCATTCCCAACCTTGCCTTTAGCTGTCTAAACCTGAAGCTCTGGAATACCCTCCCTAAAACTCACCTTTTTGACTTGAGCTTTTGGTCACTTCTCATAATATCTCCTCCTTTGGCCGAGCATCCATTTTTGCTTGATTGTGCCTCTGAAACACCATGGGACATTTTTCTATGTTTAAAAGGTGCTATATGAATGCATGGTAGTGTAGTTGAGAAAAAATAATCCTGCATGAAGAAAACGGAAAGGAGTTCACCAGAATGAATATAGCAATATGCAGAAACATGTTACAACTAACAAAGGTATTTGCTCCAGAATGCTGAGACTGAGGCGATTTGTATGGTACTGGCAATCATTTTGAGGGAGTCACTGGATACTGGGGAGTTGTTAGATTGGAAACAGACTGTGTCCATATTCAGAAAGGGTGACATACAGAGCCACTAAATAACAAGAACAAACTAGCCAATGAAACACCAAGGATGAACAAAGAGATATAGGTAAAATTGAAACTTTTTTTTAAAAAGCATACTCTTAAGTAGACAAAGGAGAGGATGACAAAAGTTACAAAGAGTTAAGAAGGATGTGAAAAAAAATTAGGTAAGCAAAGAGGCGCTACGAAGTTAAAGTATCAAGGAATAGAAATAGTAAAGTATCCGACACAAATAAATGAAAAATCAGGACAGGGATAGGGCTGTTAAGGGATGCACAAGATAAACTCAGGTAATGACAGTTAGCTTAATGTTGGTGTAGGAAAGATAATGGAATCTTTTCTAAATGTTTTTCTATTACATCTTTAAGTAAACAAAAATATAATAGAGTAGTCAGCATAGATTTCAGAAGGGAAAGTCATGCTTGACCAACCTTATTGAATTCTTTGAAGAAGTAATAGAAAGTAATGCAGTAGATGTAATGTATTTGGATTTTCAAAAGACCATTGATAAAGTACCACTTTGTAGGCTCATGACTAAGGTCAGAGCACATGGAGTCGGGACAGGTAGTAGAATGGATAGCAAGCTGGCTACAAAACAGAAAGTAGGGGTTAAGGGTAAATACTCAGATTGGCAAAAGTTGGGAAGTGGTGTTCCACAGGGATCGGTGTGGGAACCACTTGTTCACAATTTACATCAACAATCTGGGTGCGGGAATTGGAAGTACAATTTCAAAATTCGCGGACGACACGAAATTGGAGGTTGTAGTTAATACAAAAGAAGAATGTTAAAATGCAAGAAAACATTAATAAACTTGCAGAATGGGTGTGTAATTGGCAAATTTCAATATAAATAAGTGTGAGGTAGTGCATTTTGGTAGGAAGAATAAGGAGGCCACATATTGCTCGGATAATAGTCTAAATGGGGTAGAGGATCAAAGGGATCTCGGGGTACAGATACACATCACTAAAAGTAGTGACACAGGTTAGTGCCATCAAAAAGGCAAACCAAGTACCGGGGTTAATTTCTAGAGAGACAGAATTGAAAAGCAGAGAAGTTATATTAAATTTGTATAGAACCTTGGTTGGACCACACTTGCAGTACTGTGCACAGTTATGGTATCCGCGTTATAGAAAGGATATAGAGGCATCGGAGAAGGTGCAAAAAAGATTCACAAGGATGATACCAGAACTGTGAGGGTATACTTATCAGGAAAGACAGAACAGGCTGGGACTCTTTAGAAAAGAGAAGGCCGAGGGGTGACTTAATAGAGGTCTTTATGATAATGAAAGGCTTTGATGGGGTAGACAGAGAAAATGTTTTCACTTGTGGGGGAGTCCAAATCTAGAGGTCATCAATATAAGATGGTCACTAATAAATCTAATAAGGAATTTAGGAGAAGTTTCTTTATCCAAAGAATGTGGAACACGCTACCACAAGGAGTACATGAAGCAAATAGCATAGATGCATTTAAGGTGAAGCTAGATAAGCACATGAGAGAAAAAGGAATAGAAGGGTCTGCTGATAGGATTAAAGTAGGGGAGGGAGGTTGCTCCTGTGGAGCATAAATGCCAGCATAGACCTGTTGGGCCGAATGGCCTATTTCTGTGCTATAGACTCGATGTAATTAGTCTTGCTTCTAATCTAAAATAATGGAATCAATTATCAGTAAATTTGAAAAGTATCTGTACAATAATGTCGCAAATAGCAGTCAACATTGAATCAAAATGGGGAGATCTTGCCTGACTACTTTCCTTAACTTTTTTGAGTAAGTGACATCCCAAGTGGACTGGAAAACTATATGACACTACCTAGAATCCCAAACAGCTTTTCACAAAGTTCAGCACAAGGCTATTAAGTATATCTTGGGAATGAATTAAGAAATTCATTGGAGGGTAGAGAACAATGGATACTTGTTGAAGGATTTACATCAGGGTGAGGGGGAAGTACTGAGGGATGTCGCAGTGCTTGGTGTTAGGACCACTACTGCTTCTATTTTACATAAATGATTTTGATTCTGAAACCTAATGCAAATTGGTCTTCTTTGCTGTTGAGGAACAACAGTGCAATTGGAAGATGCAGCTCAGAAGTTACAGAATGAGTTGGACAAGATATGTATGTGACAGAACAATGGTAGATGAAATTTTATGCAGCTACAGGTAAACAACTACATATAGGAAGGGAAAATGGGTGGCACACTTACTCCATGAAGGGTTAAAATAGCTAAGGATGAAGTTGAAAGAGACCTAGGGGTCTTGTAGACTCAATGATCCACATGACTAACCAATTTAGAGTAACACTCAACAAAGCCAATAAAATATTGAACAACACAGCTGGAATAATAGAATACAGGTCAGAGGAATTCAGTGCCCTGGTCAAACTGCACCTTGAGAACATTGCCCAGTTCTGGTCATGGAGAAACAAGGGAGACATTCAGGCAGGCCAGAGTCAAGGTTTGGAGTTAAGAGGAAAGAGTAGAAACTTGGGCTTTTCAGCCTCGAAAGGAGGCAGGTGGGATGTGATCTTATGGAGGTATATATGATAGGGGAATGGGAAAAGTAAGTATGGAATAGTATTTTAAATTGTCAGTGAGACAAGGGACCACAAGTTCAAACGAGTAAAAGATACCAGGAAATTCTTTAGTGATCAGCACTTGGAATGGACTGCCAGATAAAAGTAGTGGATGTGAAAACCCAAGAATCATTTAAGAAACAATTAGATGCTACAATGGGAGGATTGGATGGTTGTTCTGGATGGATGAATTAAGATGGCCAAATGGCCTTCCTCTCTAATCACGTTGTGATCTTGTGAATATTACCATAATAGGTTATCTTTGCCAGGATTTTTACTTGTACTCTAATTTCTTTCAACCAAAATAATTGTGACCTTATAATTTAAGATACTATTAATGTGGTCATATATAAAAAATTATAAGTTTTTTTTCTATACATAACTATCTAACTATGTATCTATCACCATCCATCTGTCTATATATCTGTAGACAAGTAGTTGATAGATTAGACACAGTGAAAAATGCATGTTTGGAAGAACTGAAATTATCTGTACTGACATTAATTCAATATGGCAAAATGATAACAAAAAATCATGTTATATGACTTGTTCATTCAGACCTTGACTACACATTGTAGAAATTTACCCCTGATGTTGTATAACAGATAAGGCTGTGACAATAAGTTTTGTATCAAAGGGCCTTGCTTACTACTTTTTCCTGAAAAATTAAAATTAAAAGACTCTCTCAAGAAGAAAATATTTCTGCAAAACTAAGTGTCAAACTAAGGTGGGAAATTACTTATTGTTTCATACATTTCCCTTATCCTATGTGATGTTCTACGGATACTGCTGCAGTTTGCAGTAGGGAGTATTAGAATAGTTTTTACACAGACATATATATATATATGTGTATGTCTAAAAACTACCCTAATACTCACCACTGCAAACTGGGCTTTAGAATGATTATAAATTCCAAGCCAACAGCAGCCAGAGAATCACCACAGTATATCACCAGGTGGCAGTCGTTCTTTCACTACTTTGCAACATTGCTCAGGAGCTATAGCTCTTTGCTCATTATATATCAATCAATGTAAAACAGTACAATAATAAGTTACAAATATGGCAATGAAAATATCAGCAAATCATTTGTAGTCTGATAGGAAAATGAGCTTGTTTTGTCATCCGTTACTTCGTGCTTAGTAATTCTTTATAACAAAATATGTGGGTGAAATTGGTCTTGGGCAGTATTGTAAAATGGGCGACAGCGAATTGGCAGCCTACTTTACACCCTGCCCAATTTTCTTTTCCATTGTGGAGTGAAAAAGGCATGGACTAGGGTTTCAATACCAGGAGTGAATAAATAGGACAGAAGTGGGCTATGATGTGGAGGTGGAAGAAATAGAAGTAGATATGGTAGAGGAAGCTGAGCTCATTGAGTAAAACACCAAGGTTCCTTGCTTCCTGGCTCAGCTTGAGATGCCAGCTGGAGAGGTTCATGCACTTGAGGGCAGAGATTTGGAGATGCTGATGTGATGGCTACAGTTTTACTGACATTTGGCTTGAGGAAGTTTTGGTTCATCTATGTTTTTATATTGGACTGGCAATTGAGGCTTATGATAGCAACCTTTAGGTTAATGGAGAATGCAGCGAGGTAGAGCTGGGTGATATTAGCATATATGTGGAGGCTGACCCCCATGCTTCTGGATAATTGCTAAAGGGTAGCATGTACATAGTGAAGAGGAAGAGGGAGCCAAGAACTCTGAGGTACACCAAAGGTGATCATGCATGAAGAGGAAAGGAATCCACTGGTATCATTGTAGTCCCTGCTTTAAATCAGAAAAGAGCGAAACCACAGAAGACCAACGCCCCAGAGGTGGCCTGCGGAGGAGAGGTTTTGGAGGAGGATGGTGTGGCTGACTGCGTTGAAGGTGATGGAAAAGTTGAGGAGGATGAAGAGCAATAGGGAGGCACAGTTACAGCATTGCTGCAGGAGTTCCTCAGGGCAGTGTCCCAGGCCAACCATCTTCAGCTGCTTCATCAATGACCTTCCCTCCATCATAAGGTGAGAAATGGGGATGTTCGCTGATGACTGCACAGTGTTCAGTTCCATTCGCAACCCCTCAGATAATGAAGCAGTCCGAGCCCGCATGCAGCAAGACCTGGACAACATCCAGGCTTGGGCTGATAAGTGGCAAGTAACATTTGCGCCAGATAAGTGCCAGGCAATGACCATCTCCAACAAGAGAGAGTCGAACCACCTCCCCTTGACATTCAACGGCATTACCATCGCCGAATCCTCCACCATCAACATCCTGGGCGTCACCATTAACCAGAAACTTAACTGGACCAGCCATATAAATACTGTGGCTACGAGAGCAGGTCAGAGGCTGGGTATTCTGCGGCGAGTGACTCACCTCCTGACTCCCCAAAGCCTTTCCACCATCTACAAGGCACAAGTCAGGAGTGTGATGAAATACTCTCCACTTGCCTGGACAAGTGCAGCTCCAACAACACTCAAGAAGCTCGACACCATCCAAGATAAAGCAGCCCGCTTGATTGGCACCCCATCCACCACCCTAAACATTCACTCCCTTCACCACTGGCGCACTGTGGCTGCAGTGTGCACCATCCACAGGATGCACTGCAGCAACTCGCCAAGGCTTCTTCGACAGCACCTCCCAAACCCGCGACCTCTACCACCTAGAAGGACAAGGCACCTGCACGTTCCCCTCCAAGTCACACACCATCCCGACTTGGAAATATATCGCCGTTCCTTCATTGTCGCTGGGTCAAAATCCTGGAACTCCCTTCCTAACAGCACTGTGGGAGAACCGTCACCACACTGACTGCAGCGGTTCAAGAAGGCGGCTCACCACCACCTTCTCAAGGGCAATTAGGGACAGGCAATAAATGCCGGCCTTGCCAGCGACGCCCACATCCCGTGAACGAATAAAAAAAAAAGTCACCTAGTATATTGTTCGTGACTTTGAAAACTATGGTCTCAGTGCTGTGGGTGGGTCAGAAGTCAGATTGGGGGGATTGTAATAAAGAATGATGAGTGTTGGGAGCGTAGTTGAAAGGCAACAACATGTTCCACCACTTTGGAGAGGAAGGGAAGGTTTGAGATCAGCTGGTAATTAGTATGGTGGGGTTTTGGGTATGTTTTTTGTGGAGGGAAGTGAGGCTAATTTTGAAGGACCTGTAGACAGTGCCAGAAGAGAGAGAGAGAGAGACAGGTTGATGATGTTGCCAAACATTGAAATGAGGGTTTAAATCGTGCTCAGGAACCGAGATGAGGGATTGAGAGAATAGATGATGGATGAGGTAAGTGAGATAAAGGCTGACGGAAAGATGGAGGAGAAATGCAAATAACAGGAAAGCTGAGGGCACAGAGAGGTGGAGGGAAAATGGGCAAGCTGGGAGTGAGGAGCTCAGGGAGTAGGAAGTACTTGCAGAAGTTACATTACAATGGCCTCAATATGATCGCCACACCACCACTGTGGGAGTATGGGCAAGGGACATGGTGTGATGAAGAGTTGGGGTGAGGGGGTAAAGGGTCACCAGTGATGGGTCATGTTTCAGTGAAGGCTAGGATGTTACAATATTCTTCCAGGATGAGGTTGTAGATGCGAAGAGCCTAATTCACAAGTGATATGGAGGGGAATGGTGGCCAAAGTACCATTGGACGGAATGAAAGGATTGAGTGTAGATTTGCTGAGAGGTTCAGAAGGGGTTAAGGTGGTGGAGAGTGGGAAGGAGAGGAAATTTGATTTGGGGAAGTGAAATGGGTGGGGGAGCTGTTGGGAGAGGGGAATAGGTGGTTAGGGTGGCTACTGGGGTAGAGTCCCAGCAGTGAGGGCCTTAGTAAGCTCAGCAGGGGAAGTCAATCTTGAGGCAGAAAGACACTAAGCAAACTCAGGAGGGACAATAGGCTGGGTCAACAGAGAGGATGGGGTCTAATAGAAATAAGAGGGTGGGGAGGTTAGTTGCGGAAAATTGGGGGAATGTAGGAAGTGCCAAATGGAGCATGAGGACGGAGAAACGGGTAGGGTTGGGTGAGTAAGGGAGCAGTGGAACTCAGTTCCAGGATAGCAGCCATTATGCATACACAATGGAGCAGGAATAGGACAAGGCTATAGCACTTGCTGTTAGTAGAGTTCAGGTGCAGGAGGAAGGGAAAGTCCATTTAGGAGAAGCCTAGAGAAAAGTGAATGGAATCTGTGGCCAGTAAGCACAATGAGATGCACAAGACTCTCCCAGGATGATCTGAACTTGCCTGTGGAGAAGCAGTTATTAAGTGATTTCTTAATCAGGTGCTCCCAGCAAGTAGTAGTATTTACAGGGAGCACCAGTCAGGAAACCACAGGCCAGGAACCCTTAATTTTCGGTCCATTTAAGTAATAGGTAGAAAATCTGGGGTTGTAGGCCTATGATTTCCCAACTTGGAATCCGAGTGAGCACCATTACTCATGGTGAGTACCAGACCAAGCAATCAGGCCTTTAGTCTAAAGTCAGTATTTCTTCTGGCATAGATCAGAAATCTGAAGTGCACAGGATCACCGGCGAGAACTTTCATCCTGTGACACTGCTCATTGCAGCCCCAATAAACTACCACCACATCACTAAAGGTGAGAGTTTTAACTTAGGTAAAAACCATCAGTGAAAGAAATCTACCATTGCACACTTTAGAAATATAAGGCAAGGATTATTTTAATCCCAGGCTACTACTGTCAACTGCAAGCCACAAACAGTAA
The DNA here is from genome assembly GCF_035084215.1 of Heptranchias perlo. Classification (NCBI taxonomy): domain Eukaryota; kingdom Metazoa; phylum Chordata; class Chondrichthyes; order Hexanchiformes; family Hexanchidae; genus Heptranchias; species Heptranchias perlo. Next base: position 38,581,011 of record NC_090337.1, on the reverse strand, counting down.
AAACTTGACAGTAGTAGGAGTCATTGAGAATATCTCTGTTCTACATCCCACCAAATACAGTGTTCCAGCATCTGCTTTCTGCTTGATTTATTCTGTCAGATGTTTTTAATTCTGTACTGCTATCAGACAGCAGCATTTTTTTAGTCAGCCATGGCACCCACCAGAGTCAAGCGGGGACCTAATGAATACATGCAAATCAAGGTCCTATGATGGTACTAGGACCACAATGCCATTTTAACTTGAAATCACAGAAGTCCTGCCCAGCACCCAACCCACCAGTAAAACCTAGTGGGATTGGGGTCTCCGAAGCAGTGGAAGCAGTATTTAAAGGGGCAGTCAGCTGCAGGTAATTGGATGTTAGAATTTGTGTTGTAGGGGGTGGTGGTGGTGTGTCAGCTTCACCTCTGACTTCTGAGTGGTTTGAATCGCTCCCACTCCCTTGGTTCTAGACCTTGGACTTATTTGGGGGCTGTGACAAAAGTGCGGCAGACAACTGGTTTTGGTGCAAGAAACTTTGATCTTTATTCAAGAGAGAAAATACAACACAACAATCTTAACACTGTAATAAAATGGGGAATACTTCGATACACACGAGGGAAATTACAGTAGAAAGATACCCCACCCCTCCCAATCCCACTTTACTAGCTAGGTTGGGCTCCAAAGGACCAGGGATAATGCTCACCAAACGAATCCTTGACAGTTGAGCTGGTTCGTGATTTCGGGGTTCGCTGTATGTGTTGGTTCATGTCTGCCGTACCCCGGATGCGGTAGAGGACTTCAACTGCGTAGTTGGTCAGTCTTCGCGAGTCCGCTGATGCAGTAGGGTGCGTATTAGATCTATCGGGTGAGTACCCATTTTTCTTCGTAAAGGGATAGGATTTAGAGTCTTTTGAGTAGAAAACTTACCCAGGGGTAAGTCAGGAATAGATTGTAGAGGGGCAACTTTGCAGATCTTCGGTTTTCTCCCGAGTTGGTTTTCTTTGGTCGCGGTGGCCCAATATTACCCGATTGGTTGGTGATAATATTCGGTTGGTTGTTTCGTAAGGCCCTTGTTGCCGCAAGGTGTCTGATGGTCACTGGGGCTGTTGCTCTGGTTTCTTCTTGTGTGTCGGCCTGCTTCTAGAGCCGCTGACCTTCTCTGTTGAACGTCTTTCTGTTGCCCCCTCGCCTTGTTGAACTGTCATCTTCCGAGCTGTCGAAATCCTGGCTGAACAGCCTTCTTGAGAAAACAGGCCTTCAATTATACTAATTGAAGCCTCCTTATCTGCGCGCCAAATCTGACCCGGTTTATTGTAAGATTTTGGCAGGCTCGTTAAGAGTAACTTGTTTGTGAATGTGTGAAGTGGTTTCGGGATGGTTTCATGAGTTGTTGAGCTCTTGCTTGATTGTGGTCGTTGTGCTCAGGTTTCGAGTTTCCTGACTGGGCCTGAGATTTCTATGGAGTGGGATGATTGGATTTGTTTTATGCATGTTTTGGATGGGTCCTGTAATTTGGGTGGGGACTGCTCTTCCGTGAGTCTATTGTCTGAATGTAAATGCCTGATTGGGGCTGAGTGAGGTCACACAGTTCCTCCAGACAGTTTGATCAACTCCAATACTCAAACCGTCTATTACAGAGGTTGATCCCAATTCATGTTGCAGCCTTTTCCTTTACAAGCCCAAACATGCCTTTTTTTAAAATACCAAATCTTGGTTTTTGACCTTGAATCACCCTCTGTTAGGCCCAATACATTTCATCACCCTGAAATGGTCAGAAAAGAGTCCAAAGTCCCGTTCCCTAGGGTTTTTCTCCGAGTTCTGGGGGATCTGTGAATTTTGAGAATCTTAGTGTGCTGTTTGGGTTGCCAAGAGAGTTTCCAGCTTGCTTCTCTCTGAGATATTTTGTATTACTTACCCTCAGTAAGCTTTATCTGCTTATCATGGGTGCTATTGCTATTTTGATTTGGATGGAGGAAAGGGAGCTGCAGCAGCCCCAGCAACCAGCATGAGCAGCATCTTGGCCTATTAGAAGACAGAGGGCTGCTTGCAGGAGTCCATTTTCAACACACAGGGTGTATAGATGAGTCAGTTTCTTGGATCTCTCCAGTGTATCAGGAGGTTGTGCCTCTCCAGTTTTCTTTTTATGTCTGGGCTGTTGAAGTCCTCATGTCTGTCCTACTGAACAGAGCTGGGAAAGGACCTTGCCCTCCAGTGAGCTCTCTCCTGGCCATCAGTACCTGTGACTGCTCACTCATACTGGGTGTTTCACCACATGCAGACCCCTTTACCTCACTGTCCAACCCATGTGGAGGGCCAGTGTCTGTGCTGGTGCTTGGGAAGGCTGGAGTGCATTACAGTACATCCTCAGGAGGATTGTCCTCCTCCAAGGTGTTGTCTTCAGCTGGTCCAGGTGTTGAGAAGAACCTAGAGAAAAGGGACAAAGTTAGCATAGCACTGAGAGGCTGGACATTAGTAGGTGGCAATCTTTAGAATGCAGCTTGAAGTTGTCAAGCTTGCTGAATATTTGCTGAGTTGAATGAAGGGTTACAAGTAATATGCAGTCACCCTATGCAAATAAGCTGTAGGTGCACCTTCCCTGATGCTCATGGCTTTGCCTGGGCCACTAATCTCCAATGCATCCTGCTCTGTTTGGGAGGGGGCTATTCCTCCCCCAGCCTTGCTTTTCTCACTAGTATTATGTGCTGTTTTGTCTTACAGAAAGAAAGGGGGAAGAGTTAGTGGGTGCTTGTTGAAAAAGTAAGTGGTGATGTGTAAGGCTTATGCACATAGTGCATATGTTGAGAGGTGGAGAAGAAGCAAGATGGAAGGTGATGAATGTAAAGCCAAGTGTGTGGAATGTGAAGTGAGGAAGGAGGGCTGGGAGAAGTTGCTGGTTCTGAAAATGCTAGGATGTGAGAAGAGAATGCTGTTATTGTCTGGTGTGATGACAGCAAAGGAAAAGATGAATGGGAAAGAGAGGTGTTGCAGTGTGCCCTTGTGATTGTATGCTGAAGGATGTGATGGCGAAGAGAGAATTGTTGAGCGTGGTGGGGAAGGGGGTGTTGATGGAGACTGAGAGATGAAGAGTTGTACACGCCCTTGCTGCTCTTGTGAGGTCATTGAACCTCTTCCTGCAATGAACTCAGGTCCTGGGAGTGATACTGCTGGCACTGATCCCCTCAGCCATCTCTGTCCAGACCTGCTGGATAGTAGCCCTGGGGATGCTCCTGCGGGTGCTGGGGAACAGGACCTCCCTCCTTGCCCTGACTTCTTCCTCCAGGCACTTCAGGAATGTATCTGAAAACCAGTCCTCCAACTCACTTCTGAGATTCCCTTCCTTGTAGCTGTATGACAGCGAAACGTGAAAGCAGAGAATATACAATGTTGCTTGAAGAGGTACATTGCTGCTTTAAATAGGCCTCTGGCAGCCCGCTGAATATTGCATGGAGAAAATGGGAAGGTTGACCATTTCCTGATGCGGTAGGGTGGGCAGCCCGTCAGATTTATTCAAATGAAGCCCGGGATTTAAAATCACCCAGCCCTCACGTTGGCAATGTCAAGACAGTTTGCTGCTCGCCCTGCCCCGATTCCTGCTCTGAGTTAAAATCGGGGCAGGGCGAGCCTTTTGTTTTTCTCTAGATTTTCTTGGGCAGCTACTATTTACATTTCAATCCTGCATACTTATGCATTAACAAGATAGAAATCTTTAATGGCATCCACTCAAATCCTAATTACTGTTAAAGATTATGATGAATTCACTCATTTAAAAAAATTGATTAAGTTCCTTCATCAGTTTAATTTATTCAGTGCTTCATTGTTCTTGTCTTCTGATAGATATGTTAATTCCATAGTTTCTTGCACTCTATTCTAAATTGATCTTCCTTCATTTTGTTACTGGCAATTGAGCTGCTTGTAAGTATTAAAGCAGCTTCAAATGCTTGCGTAGCATTTCTTATGTGCATAGCTCATATACCCAGGTCCTGACCATCCTTTTTTTCCCTTTCATGACGCAGTATTATCATTGTGTCTCTTCAGCTTTCTGTGACTCCTGATGCAAAGGTTTTGAACAAATCACTTGTCCAAGATGGATTTAGCTTCTACAAAGGTTTAATGTATCTCCTTCGGATAGAGGCTATGTCTGTAGCAGCAACCGTTCCCTTTTCACTGCCACTTAGTCACAGGTAATATGATTCTCCAGTTGATATTTCAGTTGCATTTTATCTGTTACAGATCAGCTTCATTCCATCTTTTAAACGGGAGTCTTTATTTCAATACTGTCCACACTGATATTTAATTCTTGCAAAAAAAATTAACAATTTTTCCCTCCTGTTTTTAAATCTCTTTATGTCATGTATAACTCTGCAGCTGACAGAAGGGGCAGGTGACCTGCCCTATATGTGGCTCTATAGCTGGCTACTATGGCCTAACCAAGAGCAGGAAGTGTGAATTGCTTTCTGATTTTTGTCTCCCTCCTGTGGGGACATGCTTGTCCTCCACTTGCCACTTCACTCAATACGAGCAACACTGGGAACTCACCACGTATCATGGGGGCAAACCAAACATCTTATCTAATGTTAATACTGCACTGGTACACAAAGGCCTCCACCACCAGGGCCAGACATATAAATAAAGATAAAAGAAAAACTGAATGCTGCAAATCTGAAATAAAAAGAAATGTTGGAATACACAGCAGTATCTGAAAAGAGAAAAGGCTGGTTTTATTCCATGTGTAAGTAATGCTTACTATTTGCACACATGTAAATATTATCTGCTTAACAGGCAAAAACCCTTATTTGGTGATTTTTTTAGTATTGTTCCCTCCATCAATGAAGATGGTTTTAAAAAAAAATGTGTATGTTCTGGGAAAATGAACCCATGTTTAAATGAAGTGATGGTACAGAGACTGTTGACCCTAAGCAATGTGAAGTGGCCACAAATGATCTGTTCTTGAGGCACCAATCAATAAATGCAGAAAAAAATAACTTTAGTTTTGGGACCAAAAAGAGATCAACTGAAATCCATTACAGTGAAGGATTAATATGGGAAAGGGCTGAGGGTAGCAAGAATTTCAAAAATCAACAAACTGTTTATTAATTAACTCAAGACTTTAATCCAACTGTAAATTGAGAATTAATTGAATCTCAATTACTGCATAAACTGATTTTATTAATATAAAAATTGAATGTGAAATTTCATTACAATTCATTTGTTAATCCATTGTAAATATTCTGTCACTGAGCTGTAAAAATCTGCTGTTACATATACAAAGAAACCGAACAGCAAGGCGAAAAGAACAGCAAAAAAGCAATAAACATTCAAAGGTTTTTGTCACAACATTGGAATAATATTTTCCTGTATACATGGGTGAGAACATGTGTTAAAAACATGGAAGCAGCTTCATTTTTGTTCAGTTATTGTGGAATAAAGAAGATTGCATCCTAAAAGAATTCTCGCTTTTCACCCAACCCACTAACAGAGCATATTGAGGGCGCTCACGCAGTAAACTTAGGCAATGCCAGGCTCATATAAATGATTCCAGTATGTTTGTATAATGTACAGACTTGCACAAAGGATATTTGCACATCTCCTTAGTGGAAAAGAAAATTATTCTGTGCTATGTTATTTAATTTAAATAACATTGTATGCTAATATCATGTATTAGCAGTTACAGTTAAACTGCAGAATCTGACAAGTTTTGCATTTGATTTGCATAAGGTAGCATATTTTACTACAATTCCAGAACATGAGTGCAAGGCAATGAATAATTCTATGGCTCAACGGCTGTTGGTTCTCGGGTTGTTTCATTAAAGTCGAAGGGTTTTTATATTCTGATTTAAAACCAAACTTTATATTTTGGAAACCCTTATGCAAATGTTTTCATGTACAGCAACTCTCACTGATTTTCAATATTAGTCATGCAAAGAAATTTACATCTGGGGTTCTGTGGCATGTACTAGACCAGAGTATGATGTCATTTCCATGTGCTTCACATGTGGAATTCTAAAATCAATATTGGCAAGTCCCTGCTGTTCCACATTATAAACCCTTGCTTCATCGTTCATTGGTTAAAGAAACATGCCAGGATCTCATTTGGAATTATTCAACTACCGAGGCCTGTTCAATCAGTTTGAAGAACAAGTGCAGTTCCATGTTTTTTTTGCACTCATTTACAAGTCTTTGGTGTTACAAACTTTTACTTCTGTACATTGCACAGGATGCTGACAGAATTTATTTGAATTTATCCTTTCCTCCATTTTATGCTCCTTTTCTGTCTTTCCAAAAGATGCTGCCTTTTAGCCAAGAATTCAAAAGTCTGGGCCATGGTCTTCTCCGTAATCCTTGCCAGTGATATTGGCTAACTGATGGCACATTTAATGGCAGGCAAAGGTGGGACTCAAATCTTTGCCCTCCAAATGGCCTACCACTGAAACTAGTTCTGATGAATACCTTAGTGATTTTTTTTTAATAAGACAGTGGTCTAATGAAAATTAAATAACCATAGAGATAGATATAATTTAGAACATTGCAATCATTTATATTTTCTTTCGTTATTTCTCCATTACATTTTGGTGTACTTGGTACTAGAAGGACTGTGTTTTGATTTGTGCTTTTATTATGCTTTTAAGGACTGCTGGAAGAATGTAGTCATATTTTACACTAAAACTAATTCAAAAGACATTTGGTTTCTTCAGAAAATCTTGTAAATGGAGCAAGATTTGCAGGATGATGCTCATCCTGCTACCAAAAAATCCTCACCAAACCTATTTTTTTTTAAGTCTCCCCGCACTGCCTCCAATGATCCCTTTAAGGGTCATTGGTTGTGAGTATTTCCTGCTGGAGAGCAATGGGCAAGCCCTGGACTGCGGGGCACAGTGCGTTCCCAGATTAAAATGGCTAATGTGCCCGGCTAATGAGGCTCCTGCATGTTTCCGGTGGGAGCACTGGCTGCTCATTTTGAGGCAGCAGGTAGGCCTTGGGCAACAAGACGATGGTAAGCGTTAGTTTGTAATTTTGGTCTCACTACTGCCCCGTTCCTACTGAAAAACAGGTGGGCAGAGAGACCAAAATTGGGGCTACTGCTTCACGATAGGGTACAGCTCACTCAAGTGATCATTCCTCATATGGGCCATGAGCCTAGACAGTAAGCACCATTGGGCTGTACCACTAGGTGGGCAGGGGTGGGGGGCTCCACAGCCAAACCTCATCCTACCCTTGCTTGACGTTCACAAACAAGCAATTTGTAGCAGGGATGATTGGATATAGGGGAGCTGTCTGACTTTTTTTTCTCTTTCCAGCCAAGGTGCACCAATTAGAGAGTTCCCACTATTACTCTAAGCGAGATCAGCTAATTCGACACAGACTGGGGATCAAACCCAAGATCTTCCTAGGGTTCATTTCTAGAGGGATAGAATTGAAAAGCAGGGAAGTTATGTTAAACTTGTATAGAATCTTGGTTAGACCATACTTGGAGTACTGTGAACAGTTCTGGTCTCAATCTTAAAGATTTACTAGGATGATACCAGAACTGAGAAGTTATACTTATCAGGAAAGATTGAACAGGTTGGGCTTCTTCTAGAAAAGAGAAGACTGAGGGGGTGAACTGATAGAAGTCTTTAAGATTATGAAAGGGTTTGATAGGGTAGACATAGAGATGGTGCTTCCATAGATTCATAGAATGGTTACAGCACAGAAGGAGGCCATTCCGCCCATCAAGCCCGTGCCGGCCCTTTGTAAGAGCAATCCAGTTAGTCCCATTCCCCTTGTCTTTCCTTGTAGCCCTGCAAATTTTTTCCCTTTTAAGTATTTATCTAATTCCTTTTTGAAAGCCACGATTGAATCTGCTTCCACCACCCTTTCAGGCAGTGCATTCCAGATCATAACTACTCACCGCATAAAAAAGTTTTTCCTCACATCGCCTTTGTTTCTTTTGCCAATCACCTTAAACCTGTATCCTCTGGTTCTTGACCCTTCCACCAATGGGAACAGTTTCCCTTTATTTACTTTATCTAAACCCTTCATAATTTTGAACACTTCTTTCAAATCTCCTCTCGACCTTCTCTGCTCTAAAGAGAACAACCCCAGCTTCTCCAATCTATGCTTGTAACTGAAGTCCCTCATCCCTGGAACCATTCTAGTAAATCTTTTCTGCACCCTCTCTAAGGCCTTCACATCCTTCCTAAAGTGCGGTGCCCAGCATTGGACACAATGGGGGTGATTTTAATCCCCAAGAACGGGTGGGTTGGGGGCAGGTGGGTGTTGAAAATAGTTGTTCTTTGGTCGCGACCGCAACCCGGTTTTATTTCCAGTTTTAACATTGGTGCGTAAAAGTACAGGCTTCCCACTGGGAATGCAAAGTCCAATAATTTTGTGGTTGTGACCCAAAAAAACAACTCTTTTCAACTCCCACCCAGCCCACCCATTCTTGGGGTTTAAAATCACCCCCAATGCCCAAGTTGTGACCGAATCAGTGGATGATAAAGGTTCAACATAACTTCCTTGCTTTTATACTCTATAAAACCCAGGATCCCGTCTGTTTTTTTTAACCGTTTTCTCAACTTTCCTGCCACCTTCAAAGATTTGAGCATATAAACTCCCAGGTGTCTTTGTTCCTGCATCCCCTTTAGAATTGTACCATTTTGTTTATATTGCCTCTCCTCATTCTTCCTGCCAAAATGTATCACTTTGCACTTCTCTGCATTAAATTTCATCTGCCACGTGTCTGCCCACTCCACCAGCCTGTCTATTACTATCCTCCTCACTGTTTACTACACTTCCAAGTTTGGTGTCATCTGCAAATATTGAAATTGTCACTGTACACCCAAGTCCAAGTCATTAATATATATCAAAAAAAGCAGTGGTCCTAGAATGGGGGAGACCAGAACTAGGGGCCATAAATATAAGATAGTCACTAATAAATCCAATAGGGAATTCAGGAGAAACTTCTTTACCCAGAGTGGTTAGAATGTGGAACTCGCTACCGCATGGAATAGTTAAGGCGACTAGCATAGATTCATTTAAGGGGAAGCGAGATAAACACACGAGGGGAGAAAAGAATAGAAGGATATGTTGATAGGGTTAAATGGAGAAGGGTGGGAGGAGGCTCACGTGGAGCATAAACACCGGCATAGACCTGTTGGGCTGAATGGCCTGTTTCTGTGTTGTTAATTCTACGTAGCGACTGGTCTGTATAGTTCAGGTAGTGCATTCACCCACTGAGCCATTTGAACGCTGACCATTTCTCTAATTCTATTAGCAGCACTGAGCATTACTACATTCTGGATTATTAAGGCTAGTCTGTGATGGATGTATATTTTTAAGTTCAGTAGCAGAAGGGTTAATAAATATTTCTTCAATTCAAAAGCAAAACTTTAATCCTTCAGGTTGAACTAACATTGTTTTTTCAGTAAACAATCTCTACAGGCAGTAAAACAAGTCTGGGCTAAGGGGGAACCATACGTGACTGACTGAAGAACACGCCCAATGAAATGCTTGCAAATAAGGAACAGCATGTGGGTGATTAGCATATGAAGGTGCACACATTGTACTCAATGTGATGTTACTTTGTGTATTAAAATATTTGCCGAATAGCTCAGTGATATTAGCGTGGAATTTTCAATCAACATTACTTTAATGCTAGCAGTAGCCTATGTATTTTAATGTGCTGGCCTCAGTGTTAAAATAATGCCAATTGGAAAATCCAGGCTATTTATCATTTGAATTAGGTTAACACAGTAAAATGACTGCCATTTTCATAAAGTGTTTGCAGATCAGACTTTATTTTACTTTTTGTGAGCATACATACTCTTTTTACCAATTTATTTTGCCCTGAAAAATATATTTCTCATGGAAAGCAATTCCGTTTGTGTTTAAAACACATTGCGGTTTCTAATTAAACATGACTGTTATGTAAGTATATTTTTTTCTGATCATTAATACAAGTTAAAAAGGCAATTAAAAAAATTATTAATTTCTCCGGATATGGGCATCGCAGGCAAGGCTATAATTTATTGCCCATCCCTATTTGCCTTTGAGAAGGTGGTGGTGGGCCATCTTCTTGAACTGTTGCAGTCTGTATGGTGAAGGTGATCCCACAGTGCTGTTAGGTAGGAAGTTGCAGGATTTTGACCCAGTGATGATTAAGGAACGATGATATATGTCCAAGTCAGGATGATGCATGACTTGGAGAAGAACTTGGAGGTGACAGTGGTCCCATGCAGCTGCTGCCCTTTTTCTTCTAGGTGGTGGAGGTCATGGGTTTGGGAGTTGCTGCTAAAGAAGGCTTGGTGAGTTGCAGCAGTGCATCCTGTAGATAGTACACACTGCAGCCACAGTACACCAACGGTGGATGTTTAGGCTAATGGATGAAGTGACGATCAAGGCTTCAGACTGCTTTGTCCTTGATGGTGTCGGGTTTCTTAAGTGTTGTATTCCATCAAACTCCTGACTTGTACCCTGTAGGTGGTGGAGAGGCTTTGGGGAGTCGAGAGGTGAGCCATTTGCTGCAGAATACCCAGTCTCCAACCCAGTTCTAGTAGCCATGGCTTTTAAGTGGCTGGTTCAGTCCAGTTTCTGGTCAATGGTGACTCCCAGGATGTTGGTGGGGGATTCGGCAATGGTAATGTCAAGGGGAGGTGGTTAGGCTGTCTTGCTGCAGATGGTTATTGCTTGCCGCTTGTATGGCGTGAATTTTACTTGCTACCTTTCAACCCAAGCCTGGATGCTATCCAAGTCTTTCTGCATGCCAGCATGGACTGCTTCATTATCGGAGGAATTGTGACTGGAGTAGAACACTGTGCAACCATCAGTGAACAGCCCCACTTCTGACATGGTGGAGAAGGTCATTTAGAATCATAGAAGTTTACAACATGGAAACAGGCCCTTCGGCCCAACATGTCCACGTCGCCCAGTTTATACCACTAAGCTAGTCCCAATTGCCTGCACTTGGCCCATATCCCTCTATACCCATCTTACCCATGTAACTGTCCAAATGCTTTTTAAAAGACAAAATTGAAGATAGTTGGGCCAAGGATGCAGCCCTGAGGAACTGCCGCAGTGATTGTTCTCCAAAAACCACAACCATCTTCCTTTGTGCCATGTATGGCTGGAGCCACAGGAGGGTTTTCCACCTGTGTAGTCTTCCCCATTGACTTCAGTTTTACTCGGGCTCCTTGTTGCCACACTCTGTCAAATGCTGCCTTGATGTCAAGGGCAGTCACTTTCACCTCACCGCTGGAATTCAGGTCTTGTGTCTATGTTTGGACCAAGGCAGTAATGAGGTCTGTAGCCGAGTGATCCTGGCGGAACTCAAACTGAGCATTTGTATGAGTATTAAAAAGGAAAAACAACTTTCTTGTGTCACAGTTTATGCATTGACTTTTTTGCTCAGATTAGTGACTAGAAGAAAATATATCCGATAGTACGTCTATATTTTAAGGGACTTTATTTTAAGGTTGCTTGTGCTGGAAGTGTACTCAGTGCTTGTTTGCCAAATTTAACAGGCCACTTGGTTAAAAATTTGAAATGGCAGGAACAATATGAGTATGGCTGTACATTTAGAAAGATGAACAGTTGGCAAAGTGCAGCGAATTCTCTGTGTGATGGTGCAACACGTTTTGAACGACTTGCAGTTAAGGTGCTTTTTATTTAACAATGTTGGCTTACAAACATATTTTGCCATTTAGCTATAAATTAGCATGTTAAATAAAGTGTTATATAAACGTAATGACATAACGTATGACTTTAAAAAGGGGACTGAATTACATCTGTGCAATTGGGTCCAATTATCCCCTGCCCTCTAACCCCACTTCACCTGAATACTACATTGTCACAGGAGGTTGACTAGTATTTATTATAATGAGCTGACCTTGCAATATAGTGTGAGGTCATCAGAGAGCAACCAGACAGCAGTGGTCCCAGCATTGCTGTGCCAGAACTGCATTATTTGCCACATAGTTTATTTATTTCATGATGTCCTTCATTATATAGTATGTATGATTTCAATATATGTTTGGAATTGCCACTCACACAGTTTTGGACCAGACTTTGAGTGAACTCTCTGAAAACTTTAACTTTTGTTTTGAAGTAGACACTGAGGGGATAAAATTGGTCGTTGGAAACGGTGCAAAATGGGAGCTAGCAAATTGGCAGCCCACTTTGCACCCTGCCAGACCTTCTATTCCATTTGAAAATCGGCTGGGTTGTAAAACAGGCTGCTGATTTGCTGTTGCCCATTTTTGCACTCTTGCCAAAGACCAATTTCAGCCCGGGTCTGTTTTATAAAATTAACAATCTGTTTCTTTCACTTAATACTAAACACCACATCAGACACAGAAGTAAGGTTTTCCATGAATTTTCATCAGCAGCAGGTGCCTAGAATTTCTGCTGGTCTTTCCCCAAACTCTTACCGCAACTTTGGCAGAACATCGGCCGAAGCCCTAGGAAAAACGACGTAAACTGCTTTTTTCCATCAATCTTCTGCTGACGTCATGGCACGAGGTCGGGGGAATCTGTGTAGAAATTCTATTCCAGAACTCAAGCCATGATTCTGCCCCATCTACCCTTCTTTACCAGGTAAAAGACATCAAGCCTATGTGTAGTAGACTACTGTAGCAGACAAATGCTCCTAGATAACCAGGCATTTTATTTTAAATAGTTTGAGATATCCTAATTAGTCAATTAAGAATAGAAGAACTTGAGTTATGAGCTTGTCAAGGGCAGTTCATCAATAGGTTGATCACCACTGACCTCCACAAAGGCCACAATAAGCAGACTCCATGGGCGCTAAATTGGGCCGTGCAGCACCCGTTGCTTTGGCGCTACACAGCCTCTCGAACATTCAAGTTGGCGTCTTGGCTGCGCACGGACGTTTCCAGCCTGGTGTGCGCCGGATGCCATCTTGATATAGGAATTAGCGCATGCGCAAATACCGAACAGCAGAAGCATGTAAAGTAGGGAGAAAATGCATGCAATCGGTGTGCCACGTGATTTAAAGTAATAGACACCCTTTTGAATCTTAACGCTCCGCTCAATGCACTGTCTTAACCATGCACACCTGAACGTGTCTATGACTGCCTGGAGGACCCTCCACCAGCACTATTTAAAGGGACCATACAGGATAGTTGCTGGATTATTGCTTCTGGCTGCTGGTGGAATAGTAAGTGTTTTTTGAAGCTCCCTAAACTTACTGAGAGTTCCAAAAGTACATTTAAGAGTGGTTTGGCAGGTACTGCCTTACGGTTCAGAAAGTTACAACAGTGGTTGAACAACATTCTTGGCAACCATGAGTGGTCTGTAGGGCTCCAGCTGGGCATTGAGCACGACTGGGAGCATGCAGAGAGGCCACGCATCACAAGTCAAGCTGCAAGGAGACGGAGGACGAGGAGGCGCAGGGTGCTGAGCAGGAGGCCATAGCCAATGATGGCCTTCCAGGACCAATTATCTTACCTCAACATGATCGAGGAGGATTGCATCCAATGCCTGAGGTTCACCACGGAAGCTGTGACCGAGATCTGTCAACTGGTACGGCCACAACTGCAGCCTCAGCAGGGCAAGGACAACAGTGCCTGTGGCTGTGAAGGTCACTATGGTGCTGAATTTCTACAGCTCAGGGTCACTTCAGGCTTCTGCTGGTGACATGTGCGACATCTCGCAGTATGCAGTGTAGTGCTGCATAAGGGAGGTCACAGACGCACTGTACCAGATGAGGAACAAGTTAATCACCTTCCCTCTCCATAGAGACAAGCAGAACGACCGAGCACGGGGGGTTCGCTTGCATTGCTGGCTTCCCCATGGTGCAGTGTTATTGACTGCTCTCATGTTGCCCTGCGCGCTCCGCGTATCAACTCGGCCATCTTCGTCAACCGAAAGGGCTTCCATTCCCTGAACGTGCAGCTGGTGTGCAACCATATGCATCGAATCATGGAGATCGATGCCCGCTACCCTGGGAGCAGTCACGACACCTTCATCATGCAGTAGTCCAACGTGCCAGCTATCTTTCACCCAGCTCGGCAAGACAAAGGCTGGCTACTGGGCGACAAGGGCTATCCCCTAATACCGTGGCTTATGACTCCAGGCAGGAACCTATGCACACGTGCACAGCAGGCCTATAATGAGATCCATGCTGCCACATGCAACGTCGTGAGGCACACCATAGGCCTCCTCAAACAATGCTTCCGCCACCTGGACCATTCTGGAGTAGCCCTGCAGTACTCCACTGAGCGGGTGGGCAAATTCATGGTGGCATGCTGCATGTGGCACAACCTCGCCATTATGCGGGACTAGCCTTTGCCACCAATGATCCAGAGGAGGAAGAGGAAATGGAGGAAGATTCAAGGGTGCAAAAGGGACCACATGCCTTGTCTGCAAGGACTCTGCGTGTTCACCTGATCCGTGCCCGCTATCAATATCAACTACATACCCCAACTCACCAACAGTCCTACACTCCCCAAATTTCCACTCCCACAAGACAATCAAATCGCCCTCCATCTGATTGCACATTGGTTTCCCCCTCAGCACAATGCACAAGTAAAAACCACCACCAAATGCAAATTCAAAGTCACGTTTGTCAATGAATAAATGAAATTATGGAAACAGAACAAAACTATTCACCTTTGTGCATTCCCTTAGTGCCTGTTGTTCGTGTGCCTTTACCTATCCTAGTGCTCCTACGAGATGCTTCCTAGTGCCTGGAGCAAGGGTGGTGGGAGGCTGCTGGCCTTCAATGGAGGAGCATGCAGATGGCCTTGAAGGATGACCTCGAGCAGCTCTGGGCATTTCACCAGACTGTCTATGTATCCCTGAAGTTTGTTACTATCCTCCTCAGTTTGAGGAGCTAGGGTCCAAATTAATAAGCAAAACCTCAAAGGTAATAATTTCTGGATTACTACCTGAGCCACACGCAAATTGGCATGGGGTCAAACAGATCAGAGTTAAATGCGTGGCTCAGAGTGGTGTGGGAGACAGGGGTTTCAATTCATGGGGCACTGTCACCAGTACTGGGAAAAGAGGGAACTGTTCCATTGGGACAGGCTCCACTTAAACCAGGCTGGGATCGGCTGGCGAATCGAATAACTAGGGCTGTAAGTAGGGCTTTAAATTAAAAAGTGGGAGGGCGGGGGGGGGGGGGGGGTCAGGTGAGGGGAGATTAAGAAATTTAAAGAGAAAAGTCAAGGCCATAGAGCAGCGTAGCGATTTGAATAAAGATAAGCAGAGTGTGACAGGAAGGGACAAAGAGCTTAACGGTAATAGTGCATCAGTGAATAAGGTCAAATCAGGGAAAAAATGGTAAAACGTTAAAATTAAAGGTGCTTTATCTGAATGCACAAAGCATTCATAATAAGATAGATGAATTAATGGCACAAATAGAAATAAATGGGTTTGATCTAATAGCCATTACAGACATGATTGTATGTTGACCAAGGTTGGCAACTAAATATTCCAGGGTACTTGATGTTTCAAAAAGACAGACAAAATGGAAAAGGAGGGAGTGTAGCCCTGATAATAAAGAATGACAAGGACAGTAGTGAGAAAGATCTTGGCTCGGGAGATCAGGAAGTAGAATCAGTATGGGTGGAAATAAGAAATAACAAGGGGCAGAAAACACTGGTGGGAGTAATTTATAAGCCCCCTAACAATAGCAATACTGTTGGACAGAGTATTAATCAAGAAATAAGAGGAACTTGTAACAAAAGTAATGCAATAATTATGGGGAACTTTAATCCTCATATAGACTGGACAAATCAAATTGGCAAAAGTAGTTTGGAGGACAAGTTCATGGGATGCATTCAGTTTCCTAGAACAATACATCATGGAAGCAACCAGGGAACAGGCTATTTTAGACCTTGTCTTGTGTAATGGGACAGGGGTAATTAGTAATCTCATAGTAAGGGATCCTCTGGGGAAGAGTGATCATAATATGATAGAATTTCACATTGAGTTTGAGAGTGACATACTTAAATCAGAAACTAGAGCCTTAAACTTAAATAAAGCCAATTACATAGATATGAGGGGTGAGTTGGCTAAGGTAGATTGGGAAATTAGATTAAAAGGTATCCCAGTAGATAAGCAATGGTGAACATTTAAAGAAATATTTCATAATTCTCAATGAATATACATTCCATTGAGAAATAAAAACTCCATGGGAAAAGTGATCCATCCATGGTTAACCCAAGATGTTAAGGATAGTATTAGATTACCAAGTAATTGGTAGAAGGATTAGAGGGAAGATGAGGAGAAATATTTTCACCCAAACGGTGAAGGGGGTCTGGAACTCACTGCCTGAAAGGGTGATAGAGGCAAAAACCCTCATCACATTTAAAAATACTTGGATATGCACCTGAAGTGCTGCAACTTACAAGGCTACGGACCAAGAGGTGGAAAGCGGGATTAGGCTGGATAGCTCATTTTCAGTCGGCACAAATACGATGGGCCAAATGGCCTCCTTCTGTGCTGTAAATTTCTATGATTTAAAAAGAGTAGTAAGCCCGAGGATTGGGAGAGTTTTAGAAACCAGCAAAGGATGACCAAAACATTGATAAAGAGGGAGAAAGTAGAACATGAGAGTAAACTAGCAAGAAATATAAAAATAGATTGTAAGAGCTTCTACAAGTATGTAAAGGGGAAGAGATTAGCGAAAGTAAACATGGATCCCTTGGAGGTTGAGACAGGAGAAATTACAATGGGGAATAAGGAAATGGCAGAGAAGTTAAACAAATATTTTGTATCTGCCCTCATAGTAGAAGATGCAAAAAACATACCTGAAATAATGGGGAACCAAGGGACTAATGAGAGTGAAGAACTTAAATTAATTAATATGAGTAAAAAAAAGTACTGGAGAAATTAATGGGACTAAAAGCCAATAAGTTCCCTGGACCTCATGGCCTACATCCTAGAGTTCTAAAAAAGGTGGCTGCAGAGATAGTGGATGCATTGGTTGTGATCTTCCAAAATGTCCTAGATTCTAGTATGGTCCCAGTGGATTGGAAGGTAGCAAATGTAACACCGCTACTCAAGAAAGGAGGGAGAGAGTAAACAGGGAACTCCAAGCCAGGAAATCATGTTTGACAAATCTATTAGAGTTTTTTAAGGGTGTAACTAGCAGGGTAGATAAAGGGGAACCAGTGGATGTAGTACATTTGGATTTTCAAAAAGCATTCGATAAGGTGCCACACGAAAGGTTGTTACACAAGATAAAGACTCATGGGGCTGGGGGTAATATATTAGCATAGATAGAGGATTGGTTAAAGGACAGAAAACAGAGAGTAGGAATAAACCGGTCATTCTCAGGTTGGCAGGCTGTTACTAGTGGGGCGCTGCAAGGATCAGTGGTTGGGCCTCAGCTATTTACAATCTGTATTAATGACTTGGACGAAGGGACCGAGTGTAATGTATCTAAGTTTGCTGACGATACAAAGCGAGGTGGGAAAGTAAGCTGTGAGGAGGACATGCTGGGGATTAAATTGGTTAACCCCCGAATCCGGGCGCGAGCATTACGGTGCACAATTAGCCTGCATCTGGTAGTTCCAACGTAGGCAGCACGTTAGATTCGTGCTGCCTCCTCATTTACCTGATCATAATGCAGCATTGAGGTCTATCTGCGATGATCTTTCCAGTTTCAACACTTCTCACCAGCAAGGGGGTCCCAAATCTCGCGTGAGTTGCTCACACCTCTTAAAGGCAGACTGCACCATATATATAAGTGCAAAATATAAGAAAGGGGTCCGCACAGAGTCTGAATGGAGATCAGACATCGCACATGTAAAACTCAGATGCAGGTCCCATCCCTATGTTTACAAACTGTTGAGTTATGTTAAAACATTGAATAAAGGTTGCGCACTAAATCCCACATCCTCCAATCTGTATGCCAGACTTCACCAAGCTGCTGATCTGAGTTTGTACCAGGCCTGCAAGAGAGCGTGCACAAAGGTTCTCTGCTGATGCACTGGAGACCTTGGTGCATGAAGTGGACAGAAGGAGGGACATCCTATATCCGCAGGGGGACAAGAGGCCCTCCAGACATCTCAAGAGGCAGTGCCAGGCGCATAGCACCATGAACATGGTTGCAGTGCAAGAAGTTGTTCAATGCTTTGACACGAGTGATCAAGGTGAGTGAGGTCAATTGTCAAGTGGTATCTCCTACCAACTGCACCACTAGCCGCATCCACTGCTCCACGCACTACACCCCCCATCACCCATGTGCCAACAAACTCTTTCAATCAATATGCAACACTTCTAATCAGATGCTTCCTCTCACCCTCACACATTACCATTGTTACACCCACAACTCACAGGTCACACACACACTGGCAGCTATTCAACCATGATAGGCACATCACCCAAACATCCTGCAGGATACTCACTGACACACATCCTGCTTTCTCGCAGGAGAAGGTGGCGCATAACAGAAGGCAGTAAGTGGCAGTGGCATTTAGCCCTTCAAGCCTGTTCCACCATTCATTGAGATCATGGTTGATCTGTGACCTAACCGCATATATCCGCCTTAGCCCCATATCCCTTAGTACCCTTGGTTAACAAAAATCTATCAATCTCAGACTTAAAATTAACAATTGAGCCAGCACCAACTACCGTTTGCGGAAGAGCGGGCCAAATTTCTCCCACCCTTTGCATGTAGAAGCCTTTCCTAACTTCACTCCTGCAAGTCCTGGCTCTAAATGTTAGGCTACGTCCCCTAGTCCTAGTACTCGAGTATAGGAGACCTCCAAAAACAGTTACATATGCATCCGCAGCCAGAAGCAATAATCCAGCAACTAACTTGTAAATCCTGCATGGTCCCTTTAAATAGTGCTGGTGGGGGGGTAGTCCAGGCCATCTACGACATGTTTAGCTGGTTAAGCTGCAGCATTAAGTGCCAAAATGGTGTCTATTCCTTTAAATCAGCGATGCACATGGATCTAATGCATATTCTCCTTACTTTACATGTAGCCGGCGTCCGCTATCTGCGCCTGCGTGAACCCCTTCACCAAGATGATGTCCGAAGCACGTGCGCGTGCATTCCAGATGCCATTTTGGAACTTCAGGAGGCTGCGTAGCGCCTATACAACAGGTGCTACATGGCCGAATTTCTAGTCCAAAGAGTTTACAAAGGGATATAGACAGGTTAAGTGAGTGGGTGAGAAGGTGGCAGATGAAGTATAATGTGGGGAAATGTGAGGTTATTCACTTTGGTAGGAAGAATAGAAAAACAGGATATATTTTATATGGTGAGAAACTATTAAATGTTGGTGTTCAGAGAGTTGTGGGTGTCCTTGTATACGAAACCTAGAAAGTTAACATGCAGGTACAGCAAGCTATTAGGAAGGCAAATGGTATGTTGACCTTTGCTGCAAGTGGGTTGGAGTACAAAAGTAAGGAAGACTTGCTGCAATTGTACAGGGCATTGGCGAGACCACACCTGGGGTACTGTGTACAGTTTTGGTCTCCGTACGTAAGGAAGGATATACTTACCTTAGAGGCGGTGCAACAAAGGTTCACTAGTTTGATTCCTGGGATGAGAGGGTAGTCCTGTGAGGAGAGATTGAGTAGAATGGGCCTATCCTCTCTGGTGTTTAGAAGAATGAGAGGTAATCTCGTTGAAACATATAAGATTCTGAGAGGGCTTGACAGGGTAGATGCTGAGAGGCTGTTTGCTTTGGCTGGAGAGTCTGGAACTAGGGAGCATAGTCTCAGGATAAGGGGTCGGCCATTTGGAGATGAGAAGGATTTCTTCACTCAGAGGGTGGTGAATCTTTGGAATTCTGTACCCCAGAGGGTTGTAGACGCTCAGTCGTTGAGTATACTCAAGGCTGAGATCACTAGATTTTTGGACACTAAGGGAATTAAGGGACATGGGGATCGGGAAGGAAAGTGGAGTTGAGGTCAAAGATCAGCCATGGTCTTATTGAATGGCAGAGCAGGCTCAAGGGGGCATATGGCCTACTCCTGCTCCTATTTCTTATATTCTTACTTTATCAAATGCCTTTTGAAAGTCCATATACACATCAACCGCACTACCCTTATCAACCTTCTCCATTACTTCGTCAAAGAACTCAACCAAGTTAGTCAAACACAATTTGCCTTTAATAAATCCGTGCTGGCTTTCATTTATTAACCCATATTCTTCTAAGTGCCAATTAATATTGTCCCGGATTAATGTCTCTAAAAGTTTCCCTATCACAGACATTAGACTGACTGGCCTGTAGTTGCCAGGTATATCCCATTCCCCTTTTTGAACAATGGTGTAACATTTGCAATCCTCCAGTCCTCTGGCACCACTCCCATATCTAAGGAGGATTGGAAGATTGTGGCCAGACCCTCCGCAATTTCCACCCTTACTTCCCTCAGCAACCTAGGATGCATCCCATCCGGACCAGATGACTTTTCTACTTTGAGCGCTGCCAACCTTTTTAGTACCTCCTCTTTATCTAATTTTATTCTATCCAATTTCTCTACCACCTCCCACTTTGCTATGACATTGGCAGCATCCTCTTCTTTAGTGAAGACAGATGCAAAGTATTCATTTAGTACCTCAGCCATGCCCTCTGCCTCTACAAGAAGGTTTCCTTTTTGGTCCCTTCTTTTGACTACCCTTTTACCTATTTATATGTTTATAAAAGACTTTTGGGTTCCGTTTTACGTTACCCACTAATCTATTCTCATACACTCTCTTTGCCCCTCTTATTTCCTTTTTCAGTTCTCCCCTGTACTTTTTGTATTCAGCTTGGTTCTCTACTGAATTATGAAACCAACATTTATCATAAGCCTCCTTTTTCTGTTGCACAGCAAATTGTGAATTAATTAATTAATGCCTTCAGTTGTGATTGATAGTTTAAGTGATGAATACAATTGAAAATAAATATGTTCAATTGAAATGCAAACCCAACCTGCTGCACTATGATTTAATTTCTAAATTGATTCATAAATCAACTTGTGAATTAGTTGAGAAATTTTAATTTCTAAATTAACTCAAATTTAATTGCTCAATTTCTAAATTAAATATTTTTTAAATTTACAAATCAGTAGATTAATTTTGAGATCCAAACATGCAAATAAGATTTCAGCCTCATTTTTGAAACGATTACATTTTGGTTCGGAGTACATTTCTGTCAACTTTTAGTTATTCAGAATTTAACAAGAGAGAGTGCACATAAAACTTTGAGCTGAAATTCAATTGTAGCTCAATTATTTGATTTTTTTTAAAGATCATGCTTATTGTATTTTATTATTATGGCAGAACAAAAAGTCACAACATTGTACAGAATGTTATCATCAGAGAACATGCAGTTCTCCTCAGCAAATGTCAGATGTTTATTCCATCCCTTAAGGGCGCTACCCTACATTGTGCTGAAAAGCAAAGTGATTTTAGAAAGAGACAGTTCAAAGAAAGTAACAGTAAAGAAGGAGAGAAGAAAGAGAAGAGCAGAAAGAATTAAAAGCACTTTGTGATGATAACATTTTATAGTAATCTGATGTAAGATAGGAAGATCAGTGTAGAATTCCTCAGAGTAATGTGTTCTCCATTCCTGGAGCTGGGATTGACCTTAGTGGGGGGATTCCATGTTTTAGAGAAGTGGTTCTACCTTATGTGGATAGCATATCTAATATATTCAATAATACAACTTAAAGTTCCACTGCACTCGACGGAGATGCAGGATTTTTAGCAGGAACCATACTTGCCTATTTGTCAGATGAAAATTCTAACCCAATGGTCTAGTTTGTTGAATTCTTTGCTGGGGGCCACTACAAGCCGCATCTGAAACAACTAGGAAATATAGGATAAGATGTTCATTTTGATGTGTTGGCCCTTCCCAGCAATAAAATGCACAGAATTCCGTTTCTGGAAGCTCCCAATTTTGTAGAACTCTGACTTGAGGTGCACCCTCCCTGATAGAAGAGCTCATCTTGTATTTTCAGAAGTCCTTAATCACACGGACTATTCGCTCTTGAATGGTCTAACTCTAATTTTAAGATTCTGGATTCCACTGCCTGAGGAAATAGTTCCACCATATTTACCCCATCAAATCTTTTTAGCATTAGACACCACAGTTTCTTACAGTATTTGATGGAAAACAGAAGAACAAGGAGCCAATGCTAAATTGTATTGTGACGCTAAAATCTAAATCCCTGTGCTTCCCCCCACATACAGTCTTAAGGCTGCCCAAAATGTGATTGTCAGCATCTCCCACAGACCAAGGTTCCCTTTAACACTCCACATTCTAAGGTCACCTCATAGAAAGATCTGCCATTTAAATGAATGGGAGAAGAGGTGAAAGAAAGAAGAGAGAGAAATAAGAAGGGGAAAGAGATACTATGGCCTCAATTTTAACCCCCCCAGCCTGGCGGAAACCAAGTCGTGGGCCATTAAAATGGAGCAGAGACTTGCCCATCACTCCTTTCCCACCCCGATCTGACGGACTGCTATTTTAAATTGCAGACAGCATGGACACCCCCCCCCCCCCCCCCCTCCCTGCCAAGCATGTGGGGTCCTCTTAAAATATGCAGATCGAACTCCGATTATGTAATTAGGGCCTGATATGCAATTTTAAACTGAGGCCTGAGCGTGGGAGCAATATTAGCTTTCCTGCCAGGCCAAACCTGCTGGGATCCAAGTTGATGTCCATAATAGGCCCAGAAAGGTATGTTTTTATTTTTTCTTGTGGGCCAGGATGAGGAGGAGTGCTGCTCCGGGCCCCACCAGGAAAGCTTGGGCTTCCCTAGCCCCGGGCATCCCCCTCGATCAGGATTCCCCTTCTCGAGACTTACCTGACTGCCAGATCCTTGGCAGCAGCCTCCTGCCCCCTGTATTCTCACTCCCTCCCGCTGGCCAGGTAGTGATTCCTACTGGATTCGGGCTGGAGTCCAATCCTGAACATGGAAATGAGGCCCGGGAGCTAAAATCTCACCAGGCCTTGGCATGTGAGTTTGTCGCTTGCCCCACCTCCCTCCCCTCCCCTCCCCTCCCCCACATACACTGATCCCACCCTGAGCAAACAACAAGCTAACATTCTAACTGCACCCTCTTTGGAGAGGATCACTCATTTCTCATGCCTGTCATTCAGGTTTCCTGTTTTAGTTGGATGGAGGGTCCTATGCCATGGTGGATAGTGAATACCAGTAGTAATAATCTTCATTGTATCTCCAAAAATATCAGTGAAATCACATCCAGGAAGCACAACTACAAAAGGTGCTAGATTCAGTAATTGAAGACTAAGAATTAATAAAAGTTAGATTCCAGTACCAGGCTAGATTATTGCAGTCTCCTGCAGCCCTCAGGAATGCAGAGTTTCCACCACATGACAGAACATGGAAGAAACAGCAGTTTTTAGCACCTGCCTTCAGTGCAGGTCCCATTCTGCTAATTCTCTTTCCCCTGCACTGATCCTAACATTGCTTGTGTCAAGACTAATGTGTTCTCTAGGTGATTGCCCAGGCAACATTTTCCACATCTTCCTCACAGATACAGACTCTGACCTGGACCTGGACCTTACAGTGGTGGTGAGAAAAACTTGCTTCTTCCTCCATACACAGACAGGCAGAATAAGAGAGGTCATATTTTGGAGTTAATAAAATTGAATTGACAGAAAAATTAGCATTGGACCAGGTGCAGGCCATGTAGTCCCTCAAGCCTGTTTCTCCATTCAATGTGACCTAACTCCATACACCCATATCCCTTAATACCTTTGGTTAACAAAAATCTATCAATCTCAGATTTAAAATTTACAATTGAGCTAGAATCAACTGCCGTTTGCGGAAGAGAGTTCCAAACTTCTACAACCCTTTACGTGTAGAAGTGTTTCCTAACTTCATTCCTGAAAGTCCTGGCTCTAATTTTTAGGCTATGTCCCCTAGTCCTAAACTCCCCAGTCAACGGAAATAGTTTCTCTTTATCTACCCTATCAGTTCCCCTTAATATCTTGAAAACTTCAATCAAATCAACCTTTAATCTTCTAAATTCCAGGGAATACAACATTAGTTTGCATAATCTTGCCTCGTAATTTAACCCTTGGAGTCCAGGTATCATTCTAGTAAATCTATGCTGCACTCCCTCCAAGGCCAATATATCCTTCCTAAGGTGCGGTGCCCAGAACCGAACACAGTTCTCCAGGTGTGGTCTAACCAGGGCTTTGTATAACTGTAACATAACTTCTACCCCCTTGTATTCTAGTCCTCTAGATATAAAAGCCAGCATTCCACTAGCTTTTTTGATTATTTTCTGTACCTGTCCATGACATTTTAATGATCTATGTACATGGACCCCTATGTCTCTTTGGACCTCCACTGCTTTGAGCTTTTCACCATTTAAAAAGTACTCTGATCTATCTTTTTTTTTAGGTCCAAAGTGGATGACGTCACACTTGCCTACATTGAAATCCATTTGCCCCAGTTTTGCCCATTCACTGAATCTATTAATATCTCTCTATAATTTTATGTTTCCATCCACACTGCCTACAATGCTGCCTACCTTTGTGCCATCAGCAAACTTGGATATGTGGCTTTCTATCCCATCATCTAAGTCGTTAATAAATACAGTGAATAGTTGAGGCCCCAACACAGCTCCCTGTGGGACACCACTCGTCACATCCTGCCAATTTTTAGTACCTTTTTTAAAATTCGTTCATGGGATGCGGGCGTTGCTGGTGAGGCCAGAATTTATTGCCCATCCCTAATTGCCCTTGAGAAGGTGGTGGTGAGCTGCCTTCTTGAACCACTGCAGTCCGTGTGGTGAAGTTCTCCCACAGTGCTGTTAGGAAGGGAGTTCCAGGATTTTGACCCAGCGACGATGAAGGAACGGCGATATATTTCCAAGTCGGGATGGTGAGTGACTTGGAGGGGAACGTGCAGGTGGTGTTGTTCCCATGTGCCTGCTGCCCTTGTCCTTCTAAGTGGTAGAGGTCGCGGGTTTCCGAGGTGCTGTTGAAGAAGCCTTGGCGAGTTGCTGCAGTGCATCCTGTGGACGGTACACACTGCAGCCACAGTGCGCCAGTGAAGGGAGTGAATGTTTAGGGTGGTGGATGGGGTGCCAATCAAGCAGGCTGCTTTGTCCTGGATGGTGTTGAGCTTCTTGAGTGTTGTTGGAGCTGCACTTGTCCAGGCAAGTGGAGAGTATTCCATCACACTCCTGACTTGTGCCTTGTAGATGGTGGAAAGGCTTTGGGGAGTCAGGAGGTAAGTCACTCGCCACAGAATACCCAGTCTCTGACCTGCTCTTGTGGCCACAGTATTTATGTGGCTGGTCCAGTTAAGTTTCTGGTTAATGGTGACCCCCAGGATGTTGATGGTGGGGGATTCGGCAATGGTAATGCCGTTGAATGTCAAGGGGAGGTGGTTAGACCCTCTCTTGTTGGAGATGGCCATTGCCTGGCACTTGTCTGGCGCGAATGTTACTTGCAACTTATCAGCCCAAGCCTGGATCTTGTCCATGCATGTGGGTACGGACTGCTTCATTATCTGAGGGGTTGCAAATGCAACTGAACACCTGCCCATTATCCCTACTCTCTGTCTCCTGCCGCTCAGCCAATTTCCTAACCAGGTCAATAATTTGCCCTCAATTCCATGAGATTTGACCTTAGCTATTAGTCTCTTTTGAGGGACTTTATTGAAGACCTTCTGGAAGTCCTTTTAAACAACACTCATAGACATTCCCCAGTCCACTAGTTTAGTCACCTCTTCAAAAAATTCAATCTGGTTCGTCAGGCATGACCTACCCTTTACAACAGAAATAAAATCATCAAAGTTGATCAGACCTTTAGAGGTTAAGTCTGTTTAGCACTTAATGTTATTATGAATTTTCTACGAATTGCTGAACACACAACAAATACTACAACCTCTGTACTGTCATGGAAATCCCAAGAAACAAACAGAAACTACTACCCACATGTGGTTTTTATTTTGATAAATTATTTCTGAACCCATTTAATGATGCCCCACCACTACCTTTGTTTATAAGTAGTTATTGTGTCACCTTAGCAACAGTGAAGCTTCACAACAGTGCTGAGTTCTTTACAAAATACAGCTGGAAAGTGAATCTATAATGTTTGTGTTTTTAACTACCCGATCCTTGAACAGTTTAGTGGAAGATGCTGGGTTTTTTGCATTACTTACAGGCTTGACAAGTGGTTTAAAAAGATAAAGGACAGTTATGCTTCTGAAGAAGCTGAAAACTTTCTAATTGATTTTGAGGATTCCCTCTCTCTCTCTCATCACATTCCATCCCTTGGCTTCTTGTGTGGTGTTTAAGAGAATGTCCGTTTAAGAGAAATTGTGCACCTTTAGCATTTAATGCAGCATACACACTAACTTTAAACCACTAATTTATGTAACTAATAACCATTTTATCTTTTTCCATCACCAGAATATGGTAAAATACTTTTTGTAGAAGATAAAGGGTTCACTATACATATTTTCAATCCTTAAATAACATATAAAGTGTCTGATTATTCAATGGGTTATGGTCGAATTGTTAAGTCAAGTTTCTACTCATCAATCTCTGCTATCCGCCATTCCCCATAAAATAGGTTTGGTTGCAGCCTAAATGTAAGTGAGTTTGTGATGTGGGCCCTGAGATTCTGCAGGGTTCTCCCTGTCTCCTGCCATAAATCCGGTGGGAGACTAGTGGAACCCTAAGGCAGAAATGGCTGTTTTCAGCCATTTTCCTAGGAGTTCCACAAGTGTCCTACCAGAGTTTTGGCAGGACATCAGGAGAAGTCTGCAGAATTTTAGGGTCATAATGTAGAGCGCAAGGACAGCTATACTACACAATTTGAGAAACAATCATTGAGAATCAACAAGAAACCAAAATTACTTTACACCGACACGAACTGTGTGGTGTTATCTGGATGTGAAGTCACTTGAGCTGAATTTAGGACAGCAATGGTGGTCCGTTTATATATTGGTATGAGCAAGCTGTTTGCAAAACTACTTTCTGAAGTGTGGGTCTTTTGCAGCTAATGGCAACCCCAAAGTGAACCTGCTGCATTCACTAAGGCTGCCATGCAGGAAGACCCGGTAAAGCAGGGAACCGCCAGCGCAAACACCCCATTGACACCATTATAAAAGTAGCTGTGCTCTCACAATAATTCCAGTTTGCTCTGGTTACAATTAAACTGGACCAGGATTTTTTAATAATTGTTATTGCTGCTCATTTTAAAATTAAAGTCCTGTCCACTCTCTTTTTTTAGCATTTAAATTTAACTAATGTTTGGATACCAGTGAGCTGAACAAGACACAGGCACAGACCTCCATTTTCACTGACCAGAGAGCAATGTGGAGCTGGCAGTATAACCTGGGTCTGCCTGCCTGCATCTTGTCACTCTAAACAGGTACTGGAATCAATGTTGTACCTGTAGCATAACAATTCTCTTTATAAATACAGTCCATAGAACCAAATATTGTTTAAATGGCTTAGGGTGTGCATCAGATTGGTGTAGTCATCAATAACTTACAGAGAGAGAGAGAGAGAGAGAGAAAACTTGCATTTATACAGCGCCTTTCATGATGTCAGGATGTACCAAGACACTGTACAGCCAACTAAGTACTTTTGAAGTATAATCACTGTAGTAATGCAGGGAAACGCAACAGCCAATTTGCGCACAGCATGGTCCCAGAAACAGCAATGAGATAAATGACCAGATAATCTGTTTTAATGATGTTGGTTGAGGGACAGATATTGGCCAGGACAAAGAGAGAACTCCCTTGCTCTTCTTCAAATAGTGCCATGGGATCTTTTATGTTCAACTAAGAGGCAGATTGGGCCTCGGTTTAATGTCTCATCTGAAAGGTAGCACTTCTGCCAGTGCAGCACTCTCTCAGTACTGCACTGAAGTGTCAACCTGGATTATGTGCTCCAGTCTCTGGAGTGTGATTTGAGCCCACAACCTTCTGGCTTAGGGCTGAGAGGAGATCTTAATAGCCTGCCTGATGCCATTAGCAAGGTACTTTTCTCACTTGGTGATGTCATTGTACATCCCTAGTACAACCCAGATGAAATAACACACTGGTCAGAAGAGGGGCTGTGTATTTTCTGCAGCAATTGTTTTTCAACATTTCTGTCGAGGAGACCGCCTGCAAGTATTGACACACTCCCCATGACTCTCTGTTCCAATCTTCAACAGACAGCACCAGTGACCAAGAGGAAAATAGTGCTAACATTGCAGAAAATATTTTAATAGTATTCAGAAATAAAAATACTGTAACGGTGAGTCAAAAAGCATGTGCATGTGGTATGCCTGGGCACAAATAGACAGATATTTGATGATGTCATGGACACCCTAGGATCCCCTTACAGATGCTCAGGGATCTGCAGACCACTTTTTGAAATCTATATACTACAGGAGGAAATCAGAGAGCATGATAGTGTCAGGAATGAGCAAACGTTTGCCTAAAGATTAATAAATATTCCCTAATAGCTTCAGCAGAAAGTTTGCTGCATTTTAATTTGCTTAAATTTGCAAATAGTAACAATACAAATTTTTTTTTTAAATTCATTCATGGGATGTGGGTGTCGCTGGCGAGGCCAGCATTTATTGCCCATCCCTAATTGCCCTTGAGAAGGTGATGGTGAGCCGCCTTCTTGAACCGCTGCAGTCCGTGTGGTGAAAATGCCAGTGTTGTAGCTGTACTGGAACAGCTTGGCTAGAGGCGCAGCTAGTTCTGGAGCACAAGTCTTCAGCACTATAGCCGGGATGTTGTCGGGGCCCATAGCCTTTGCTCTATCCAATGCACTTAGCCGTTTCTTGATATCACGTGGAGTGAATCAAATTGGCTGAAGACTGGCTTCTGTGATGGTGGGGCTATCGGGAGGAGGCCGAGATGGATCATCCACTCGGCATTTCTGGCTGAAGACGGTTGCAAACGCTTCATCCTTGTCTTTTGCACTCACGTGCTGGACTCTGCCATCATTGAGGATGGGGATGTTTGCAGAGCCTCCTCCTCCCATTAGTTGTTTAATTGTCCACCACCATTCATGACTGGATGTGGCAGGACTGCAGAGCTTTGATCTGATCAGTTGGTTGTGGAATCGCTTAGCTCTGTCTATAGCATGTTGCTTCTGCTGTTTAGCATGCATGTAGTCCTGAGTTGTAGCTTCACCAGGTTGGCACCTCATTTTTAGGTATGCCTGGTGCTGCTCCTGGCATGCTCTTCTACACTCCTCATTGAGCCATGGTTGATCCCCTGGCTTGTTGGTAATGGTAGAGTGAGGAATATGCCGGGCCATGAGGTTACAGATTGTTCTGGAATTCAATTCTGCTGCTGCTGATGGCCCACAGCACCTCATGGATGCCCAGTTTTGAGCTGCTAGATCTGTTCTGAATCTATCCCATTTAGCACGGTGGTAGTGCCACACAATACGTTGGTGTCCTCAGTGTGAAGATGGGACTTCATCTCCACGAGGACTGTGCGGTGGTCACTCCTACCAATACTGTTATGGACAGATGCATTTACGACAGGTAGATTGGTGAGGACGAGGTCAAGTACGTTTTTCCCTCGTGTTGGTTCGCTCACCATCTGCCGCAGGCCCAGTCTGGCAGCTATGTCCTTCAGGACTCTGCCAGCTCGGTCAGTAGTGGTGCTACCGAGCCACTCTTGGTGATGGACACTGAAGTCCCCCACGCAGAGTACATTCTGTGCCCTTGCTACCCTCAGTGCTTCCTCCAAATGGTGTTCAACATGGAGGAGGACTGATTCATCAACTGAGGGAGGGCGGTAGGTGGTTATCAGCAGGAGGTTTCCTTGCCCATGTTTGACCTGATGCCATGAGATTTCATGGGGTCCAGAGTCAATGTTGAGGACTCCCAGGGCCACTCCCTCCTGACTGTATATCACTGTACCGCCACCTCTGGTCGGTCTGTCCTGCCGGTGGGACAGGACATACCCAGGGATGGTGATGGAAGAGTCTGCGATGTTGGCTGAAAGGTATGATTCTGTGAGTATGGCTGTCAGGCTGTTGCTTGACTAGTCTGTGGGACAGTTCTCCCAATTTTGGCACAAGTCCCCAGATGTTAGTGAGGAGGACTTTGCAGGGTTGACTGGGCTTGGTTTGCCTTTGTCATGTCCGGTGCCTAGTGAGCCGATGCCGAGTAGTCCATCCAGTTTTATTCTTATTATGACTTTTTTTAGCGAGATTGTCATAGAGTCATACAGCACGGATAGAGGCCCTTCGGCCCATCGTGTCCGCGCCGGCCATCAGCCCTGTCTACTCTAATCCCATATTCCAGCATTTGGTCCGTAGCCTTGTATGCTATGGTATTTCAAGTGCTCATCCAAATGCTTCCTGAATGTTGTGAGGGTTCCTGCCTCCACAACCCTTTCAGGCAGTGAGTTCCAGACTCCAACCACCCTCTGGGTGAAAAAGTTCTTTCTCAAATCCCCTCTAAACCTCCCGCCTTTTACCTTGAATCTATGTCCCCTTGTTATAGAACCCTCAACGAAGGGAAAAAGCTCCTTAGTATCCATTCTATCTGTGCCCCTCATAATTTTGTACACCTCAAATCATGTCCCCCCTCAGCCTCCTCTGCTCCAAGGAAAACAAACCCAATCTTCCCAGTCTCTCTTCATAGCTGAAGCGCTCCAGCCCTGGTAACATCCTGGTGAATCTCCTCTGCACCCTCTCCAAAGCGATCACATCCTTCCTGTAGTGTGGCGACCAGAACTGCACACAGTACTCCAGCTGTGGCCTAACCAGTGTTTTATACAGCTCCATCATAACCTCCTTGCTCTTATATTCTATGCCTCGGCTAATAAAGGCAAGTATCCCATCTGCCTTCTTTCCCACCTTAGATCCCTGAAGGCGGCGGAACAGGTAGATGTGAACTTGCACACCAAGATCCCTCTGACCCTCTGTCTTGCCTAGGGTCCTCCCATTCATTGTGTATTCCCTTGCCTTGTTAGTCCCTCCAAAGTGCATCACCTCGCACTTTTCTGGGTTAAATTCCATTTGCCACTGTTCCGCCCATCTGACCAACCCATCTATATCGTCCTGCAGACTGAGGCTATCCTCCTCACTATTTACCACCCTACCAATCTTTGTATCATCAGCGAACTTACTGATCATACCTTTTACATTCATATCCAAGTCATTAATGTAGACCACGAACAGCAAGGGACCCAGCACCGATCCCTGTGGTACCCCACTGGCCACAGGTTTCCAGTCACAAAAACAACCTTCGACCATCACCCTCTGCCTTCTGCCACTAAGCCAGTTTTGTATCCAAAGTGCCAAGGCACCCTGGATTCCATGGGCTCGTACCTTCTTGACCAGTCTCCTGTGGGGGACTTTATCGAAGGCCTTACTGAAATCCATGTATACCACATCCACTGCGTTACCCTCATCCACACGCCTAGTCACCCCCTCAAAAAATTCAATCAAATTAGTCAGACATGATCTTCCCTTGACAAAGCCATGTTGACTATCCCTGATTAATCCTTGCTTCTCCAAGTGGAGACTAATTTTGTATAACTGAGTGGCTTGCTAGGCCATTTCAGAGGGCAATTAAGAATCAACCACATTGCTGTGGGTCTGGAGTCACATATAGGCCAGACCGGGTAAGGACGGCAGGTTTCCTTCCCTAAAGGACATTAGTGAACCAGATGGGTTTTTAGGACAATCCGGTAGTTTTATGGCCACCATTACTGATACTAGTGTTTTAATTCCAGATTTTATTTAATTAATTGAATTTAAATTCCCCAGCTGCCCTCTGGCAGGATTTGAACTCATGACTCCGGATTATTAGTCCAGGCCTCTGGATTACTAGTCCAGTAACACAACCACTATGCTAACGTACCCTTTATCAAATGAGAACACTGTTTGACTCCTACATAGTTTAATTTAAGGCAGTGAATGTTTGTTCGCCTAACAGTGAACAAAATACGTATTGAATGTTTTGAGGATTATGATTGCTGCCATCCCACTGTTATTGTGTCATTACTGTTTAACACATCTGTTTGTGTTCTTGCATTGAAGACATTGACAGCACAAGACAGCGCACTGTAATTAACCACCACCCTGCACTCATTGGCTGCTCAGGTATGTCCTGTCCACAAAAAGCAGGACAAATCCAATCTGGCCAATTACCGCCCCATCAGCCCCAGGACATTGCTGCAGGAGTTCCTCAGGGCAATGTCCTAGGCCCAACCCACATGCAGCAAGACCTGGACAACATCCAGGCTTGGGCTAAGTGGCAAGTAACATTCACACCAGACAAGGGCCAGGCAATGACCATCTCCAACAAGAGAGTCTAACCACTTCCCTTGATATTCAACAGCATTATCATCACCGAATCCCCCACCATCAACATCCTGGGGGTCACCATTGACCAGAAACTTAACTGAACCAGTCACATAAATACTGTGGCTACAAGAGCAGGTCAGAGGCTGAGTATCCTGCGGCGAGTGACTCGCCTCCTAACTCCCCAGAGCTTTTCCACCATCTACAAGGCACAAGTCAGGAGTGTGATGGAATACTCTCCACTTGCCTGGATGAGTGCAGCTCCAACAACACTCAAGAAGCTCGACAGCATCCAGGACAAAGCAGCCTGCTTGACTGGCACCCCATCCACCACCTTCACCATCGGCGCACTGTGGCTGCAGTGTGTACCATCCACAGGATGCACTGCAGCAACTCGCCAAGGCTTCTTCGACAGCACCTCCCAAACCCGTGACCTCTACCGCCTAGAAGGACTAGGGCAGCAGGCACATGGAAACAACACCACCTGCACATTCCCCTCCAAGTCACACACCATCCCGACTTGGAAATATATCGCCGTTCCTTCATCGTCACTGGGTCAAAATCCTGGAACTCCCTTCCTAACAGCACTGTGGGAGAACCTTCACCACACGGACTGCAGCAGTTCAAGAAGGCGGCTCACCACCACCTTCTCAAGGGCAATTAGGGACAGGCAATAAATGCCGGCCTCGCCAGCGACGCCCACATCCCATGAACGAATAAAAAAAAAATGCTCCTACTGTTTTCAGTTGCGAGAGCAACTAACTAGAGGAAAAGACTTGAGTATTCTCAGGAAAAGGACAGATCAGTGGAAGAAAACTTTATCCATAATTTGCAAGAATTATAAGCAACTGCAGTGTCACTGCCAGTATGAATAAGGAATGTGTTTGCTTTCCATAATCTCCCTCAAAAATTGATTATGGTAAGCAACTATATTCATTAAAGTAAGCAGTATACAAAAATCACTGTTCTACATAAACACACTTATTTTCTTTGACTTTTTGACTTACAATATCCAACAGAGGAAGCCGCAACGTTATAATAGATTTTATAATTATTACTTTCTATCCACTCTTAGGATGAGTCACACTGCATCACCCTTATGGACTTTGTGTGGCGTGTTATAGAGTCATTGGCCAGCCCACTCAGCCAGAGAGTGGTGTGTAGCAGGGAAGAAACCTAAAGATAGAAAATCAAAGAAACAAAAATCTCTACATAATCAGTAAAGGTAGAGAGAGATACCTTATTGTGAAGGGAAAGAGAGAGAGAGTGAAAGTGATACTGTTTGGAGAAGAGAAAGAGCGTAACTGTTCAGAAAGAGAGTACACATACCCTGTGGAGTGGGGGTGAATGGGAAGGAAGAACAAATCTGTTGTGTGCAGCAGGGAGGAGACAGAGACTGATGCTTTTG
The DNA here is from genome assembly GCF_035084215.1 of Heptranchias perlo. Taxonomy (NCBI): domain Eukaryota; kingdom Metazoa; phylum Chordata; class Chondrichthyes; order Hexanchiformes; family Hexanchidae; genus Heptranchias; species Heptranchias perlo. The sequence goes on along the minus strand of NC_090337.1, from coordinate 38,547,409 downwards.
TGGGTGGGGAAGAAACATATTTATCTATATTTGACAACTTTTCCTTCAGAGTTGCCATACCTGGCAGCCAACAAGTGAGGGGCGGGGCCAAGGGGCAGCGCTAGGAACAGGACTCTGATCCAGTGTGTAGGGAGTGGAAGTCTTCAGCCTCAAGCACAAACATATGACAGAGATGCTAGGACTCAGAGCTCTGAAATGCAATATGACCCAAGAGGGTGAGGTGGAGTTTGAGACAAGGGAGAAGATGCTTCAGTCCTGATTATTAAATCTTTTACTTTTTATCCATATTATTGTTTCTAAAAATTGAATGTGTTATGTAGATATGTAGCCAGTTGTCAGCTTGGCTCAGTAGTAGCACTCTTGCCTCTGAGTCAGAAGGTCCTGACTTCAAGTCCTACTCCAGGACCTGAGCATATAACCTTGAGGGTACTTCAATGCCATACTGAGGAAGTACTGTATTGTTGAATGTGCCGTCTCTTGGATGGGATGTTAAATCCATGCCCTATTTGTCTTTTCAGGTGGATGTAAAAGATCTCATGGCACTATTGTTCTTCCTATGTCATGGGTAAAATTCATCCTACAACCAACAGCACCAAAACATTTGTCTCATTTGCTATTTGTAGATCCTTGGTATATGTAACCTGGCTGCTGCTTTTGCCTACATAACCACAGTAGCTGCACTTCAAAATTAATTGACTGACTACACTTGAAAAGTAACTCAATCTGGGATGTCCTAAGGATGTGAAAGGCACTATATAAATGGAAGCACTTTCATTTTTATATGCTACAGTTTTGAAAGAGAATTTCCTTACCTTATGTGATAGCACAAACTCTGCCTGCACTTGTGCTGATGTATTTTCATGTCAGACACAAGAACATATGGAGGCTTTACACTGGTGCCTGTGTTTTCGCATCCTGGCAAAAAAGGAGTGGAGGTTCCTGATTGTACCATGCAAAAAGGTGGTAAATCATCTTATTCTTTGAGCTCTTGAGATTCCTCTTCCACCTTTCATGGGGCAACATTTCAATCAATCAAAATAATAGCAATTCTCACAGCAGCCTCCACTTGCCCAAAACAAAACTTGATCAAAGCAGTGATTTATTTTACTTTGAAAGAGGAACAAATTGATATTTTAGATTTAAAGTAAAAAACCAAAAAAGTTGCTGCACTCCTACAGCCTCGGGTCCAGCTGCTCAGATTTTTCTCTTTACCTCCTCTCCCCTTCAAAAAAAAATTGTATTTCTCCCCGACCTTGATTATGCTCCCATTTTTCATCTTTCTTTCCAGAAGTGCCTTGGCATCATATCACAGGGTTAAAGGTTAAATGCTTATAGCACTCATTGAGATTTCCCTTTCTGTGCAGCTCAATCTCCCTCTCTCTTCTCCCCAAATCCCTGCTGGTACCGCCACACACTTTTCTCCTTTGAACATGTGCACACCACCTGATTCATAATGATAATCTCACCACAGCAACAGGAAGGGACACAGAGCACAAGAGAGAACATGTCCCAGGAGATGGGGGCATACATTTAAGGAGCAATGCACAGAGTTCACAGGGTGGACAGACAGGGCTTGTTTTGGACACTTAATTTGCAGATCAATTGGTGAAAACACTTGTTTGTGACTCCTTTTATTTCCCAGCTCTGACTCATGTATAAAGTATTCATAAGTAAAAGCCCCATGTACACAGCATATCTGTAATAATCCACACTGAATGATAATAATAAATGTTATATACACTAAGTTCAGTTGGTAACAAACAAGAAAAGACTTCAGATCTTAAAATGTGCTCTTATCAGCCATTTTTGTTAATTGCATGCAGATGCCAATCATACAAACATTCCAGGTCAGAGGAACAATCGGGGAACTTCCTGTATTTGACTGGATAAAAAGTTATACCAACGTGCGGTTCAGGTATTTAGTGTCTTTGCGCATTAAATAGGGGTGCCAGGGTTTTAAAAAAAAATGTTGCTCTCATCTTCTGCATCTGTTGTAAACAGCACTGTGCTCTTATCCACCTATGGGGTTTTTCAGGAACCTAATGCATCTTCTGCAAAACTTGTATGCCTCCAGCCTCTATGCCTGATAGTACAGGGAACCTGCCATTGGATTATTGGCCCCATAGAATTTATTTGAAACATTTACACACAAATTTTATATATATTTCATTTTCATATGTTAAAATTACCATAAAAATCCAATAGGCTTGATGCAATTATATAATGATAGGACGTAATCGCCACTGCATGTTGAATTAGATATTACTTTAATATCTTTAAGTATGCATGTGAAATATGATCTCTCTGCAATGTGAGCCACCTTCTGCACATTTTGATGATTTGATTCATATGTCAGCTGGATAATATGATGAATAATATTACATTACTGGTTGCTGTATAACTCACATGCTAGGACTGCCAGATGTGATATGCACTGTGTATGAAATCTCCCTGCAATGTGCAGCTTATTGTCTTCTGGTAAAACTACTGCAGTGATGTCACAAAAGAATTCTATAGCATGCTGTAGCACTGCACCTAGACACTGAAAATTAACCCTATAACTCCTACCAACACAAGAAAAGAGTTAATTGTAAAACACCATGCACAAGGTATGTTCTATTAAATAGCAGCAAAAGGAAAACTGTATATAGGATTTCTAAAATAAAAATACAAAATGCTAGAAGTACACAGTGGGGGTGAAATTGGCCTTCACCAGTAGCATGAAATGCACTCAGTGAATCGACAGCCCGTTTTACATTGAAGTCATGGAAAAGAAAATTGAGCGTGGTGTAAAACAGGCTGCTGATTCACTATGGGCATGTTTCACACTACTGGCGAAGACCAATTTCACCCCAGTAGGTCCAGCAGCATCTGAAAGAGTGGAGACTCTTTGGAATGAATACGTTTGGAGACCTTCACATTTTTAAACCCTATATGAAGATCCCTCCTGAAGCTTTAAATGGACCTGCTGTGTATTTCCAACATTTCTATACGATATATATGTATACATACATCAGGGAGCATAAAGGATGTAACCTGATCTCTGGATCCAAGTGATCTTATGGTTTCATTTAAATTAGTCAGTTCAATTACATCCCTGTAAATTACTCCCAGGTATCCATTATCTAGATTTAATTAGTTTTGAACCAAGCAGCTGGATAATGTTGGTGACCTGCACTTACTGTCTTTCTATTAGACAGAGGAAGCATTTTCAAGAAGATCACATGAGGTTTACTTAGATACAGGAGATAATTAAAAAGCATGAAAGACTCTAGGCTCATGTATCCCAAAACCAACAAGTCACTGGGGGGGGCAATGTATATTATATATATCTCCAATTAATAAACCTAGAGACTATGCTAATTTACACTATTTTTTGCATTTTATTTTATTTGGAACTGTGGTTTTACACTGGAATCCAGTCAAGCATACATTTATTTATTAGTAACATGTAAATACAGCTATCACATTAATATGCTGTGTAGTAGTTGACCATTAACTGGACCAGCACACCAAGAATTTTTGCCTTGTATACACTATTCCCAGACTTTGGGCACCATCACAAGTTCGTTTCTGAATTGCAATAGACAAGAGAAAGTTGAAATGGCTTCACTGACATGTAGATAATGGAACGAGCTAGCTGTCTTAGTAAAAATGCTCTCATAACCCATCCCCCTTTCAGCCCTTTTCCATAATATTACAAAGGCAATGCTTGACCAGTATTCTTTCACAGATCTAGGAATATCCTTTTGACTAAGGTGAATAATAGCATGTCACGCACACTGGAAATAATAGGCGTAAGCATAAAACATGTTGGGCTAGAATTTCTACTATTTACACCATTTCACCAAGGTTTCCACCAAAGTTACAGTGTGGGATTAGGAGAACCCTTACAGAAATTCTACCCTGTTGTCTCTTATGTATATACATTACCTGAAGTGGAAAGATAGTATCATTATAGTGACAAATCCCACTCAGCAATGGGCAATATCACTCATGAGTTACACACTGCTTCATATTCACAAAACATCTGGAATATTGACTTTACAAGCATTGCATTGCATTCACTGTTATGGTTCACTAGAAAGGATTTTAGTAAATTTGGGTGGAGTGGTTCTATTACAGAACAATAAGAAAATATGTTATTATGAAAGTCATTTTTTAAATTATGCAATCAGTTACACCTAAGTTTGATGACCTTTAGAATGACAACAAGATAAATGCTTTCCAGTCTCTATATCTTCTACTATACCCTCTCATAATTACTGGTTTAGCTTTCCTGCCAGAAGGCTGCATTCCAGCTTGCAGCACACACCATTTTTTGTTAACTGCCTACAGGTGTCAGCCCATACCAAGGTTATCCTATTGCCATGGTGACATGCTAACAAGCAATAGGAGGTGAAGGAGGAAGTTACAGGTGAGGGAGTGTTTTATAACAAGTCCATTTCACTGGGCAAGCTGAGTTACAATCCAATTTGAGCTTATAATAGTTTACAGCCTAAGGACTGCTTAAAGAGCTCATCATTTTACCAAGTTCAGCAATTAGAACTCTGACAAAGCACTGATCAACAATTGATGAAATTACATTTAAAAAAAATGAATGCCCATGATTCTTCAGTCACAATATAACAAAATATGCAGTTTAGATCAGGACTAAAAATACAGAACAAGCAAACAACCTTTTGATTAGTAGAGTGGGCAAATCGATACTTGCACAATCAGTGGACAGCGGGCACCTTTATATAGGAATATTAGTTAACTTATTGGTAAACTACAGTAACTTTTTTTTTTAATTGTCTTCCTATAACCACTTATTATTAGAAAACTATCATTTCATAATTTTAAACACTGCTTTATTTATTGATTACCATCTTCTGGTATAACAGTCAACTACAGTACAAAATCAGTGGAATGTCTCCATCCTCTTCACTTAATGACACGAGGCAGATCGTGCTCTAGGTTGTCTCCATAAAAAGTCTCTTTTTACATGGACAGGTCATTAGCCTGACTCACAACTCACTTTCAGGAGAGCCAGCTTGATATGATAGGGGTCGCCATGTTACTTCCATCGGATGAGAGTATCCCGCTGGATGTCAGCCCGGTATTCAGAGCACAGGGCTCTGGTCTCCTACTCCCTGGGGCCACGATGGGAAGAGCCATTCTGCTCCCACTGGACACGTGTTTCCCACTGGATATCAAGCCAGTATTCAGAGACCAGAACTCTCATCTTTGCTCATCAAGACAGTCTGGAGTGGGATTCTGACTCAGAAGGTGGGAATACAACCAACTAAGCACAGACTCATTCCTCCAGGCAATGTGATCAACCTATATGTTACAGATACATCCTGGTCCTTTTATCCATTAGCCAATCAAATTCTATTACACTCTTACACTGCATTGTGACATCACATCCAAGCACTATCTGAGTAAATGACATCATCGGTTCAAACGCAGAGCAGCAACTAACAGGATTAACACTGAAAAATCTTTGAGATAATGTTATCATTATCATTCAAGCAATAAAGTTACATAACAATTCAAACTAATCTGAAATGCTTAACAAAAGCAAATGAACTACATGGACTCTTGCCATATTATTCACTGCTTTCTAACAAAACACAAGATAGTACAAGATAGTATTCAAGATCAAACAGCAACAACATCCATGAAGAAATGTGTATCATAAAAATGCTAGGGTCAATTTTCTGAATGAATTCCCCCTCTTAATGGACAGAAAATCGTGGAAAGTGGGTACTGGGCGAATTAGCCCTAGAACGCCAACAGGCAAACAGGTTCTTCTATCTGCTTTTTTCAGTTGCTAATGTATACTCCAGGACATTTTATTTCAGATCTCCAGCATTCATAGTATTTTAATCTCTTTAATTAAACTGCTAAAAAATGAAATTTAAGTGTTCTCCTGTGTTATTGTTCTGTCTATGAATTAAAAGAGCTGATAGAATGTGTATGTGCCGAGTTCTGACAATCTCTCATCTACAGCAATATGAATGGCAGTGTTTCTGAGCTACTGGATTGCTCTTTGCATCACAAAGACTATTGGTACTGCATCGGCAGATGTAGACAACTGTAAAGCAACCTCCCTAGCAAAACTTTACCTGAATGTATTGTGTACACAGGACGGAACAGGCATGAAGTCGGGTAGTGGTATTTAACCCAGGCCTGGGAGTTAAAATAGCCCAGCTCTCATTGCTGGAGCATCGGGTAAGTTTCACACTCACCTTGCTATCACCTGTCCAAAGCCCTCCCTGAATTAAAATCAGGGCCCATGTTACAATACAACTCAGTCTAAAGTTAGGAAATTGCAATACACAAGAGAAAAAAACTGAATGGTTGGTTAATGGCTGGATACAATTGTCAGATTACTTCTGCATTTCCACATGGCTATTACAGCACAAATAGGTTCCAGAAATGGTATGTCTGACAATTGGCAATCAGCCCAAGCTCTTTGTGACATGCATATGATATATGATGGTCTTTGATATTTCAGCCAGTTTTGGTAATAGATGCCACATTATGTCAGTCACACACAGAAATAAATAGTTTCACCTGTTTCTCCACTCAATGCTTGAAGAAGTGCACTCGGGCAATGACCATCTTCAACAAGAGAGAGTCTAAGCTCCTCCCCTTGACATTCAATGGCATTACCATTGTCAAGTCCCCCACCATCAACAATCTGGGGGTCACCATTGACCAGAAACTGAACTGGACCAACCACATAAATGCTGTGGCTACCAGAGCAGGTCAGAGGCTGGATATTCTGTGGCGAGTGACTCACCTCATGACCCCCAAAGCCTCTCTGCCACCTACAAGACATGACAGGAGTGTGCTGGAATACTCTCCACTTGCATGGATAGGTGCTGCTCCAATAATGCTTGATCGGCACCACATCCATTGGCTTAAACATCCACTTCCTCCACCATCGGCGTACCATGGCTGCAGTGGGTACTAGCGACAGGATGCACTGCCACAACTCGCCAAGGCTTCTTTGGTAGCACCCCCCAAACCTGCGACCTCCACCACCTAGAAGGACAAGGGGAGCAGGCGCATGGAAACACCATCACCTCCAAGATCCCCTCCAAGTCACGCACATTCCTGACTTGGATATATATCGCCGTTCCTTCATTATTGCTGGGTCAAAATCCTGGAACTCTCCCAGGCCGGCTGCAATTTCTGCGGCCTGGACGAGTCCATATTTCATTTGTTCACAGGGTGTGGGAGGCTGCAGCCCCTGTTTGACAATTTAAGGGGGCTGCTCCTCAAGTTCTGGCTGCACTTCAGTCCTACGCACCTGATCTTTGGCCGCCCGGTGAGTGGGGGGGCGGGCAGGACGGTGGATGTCCTCGTGGGCCTGTCCAAGGTGGCTAACCACAGGTCCATGTTAGATGTGGCCCGTGGGGGTGGTCTGCCTCTCTTCCGCGGAATTCTCCGCGCCCGGGTGGCCCTGGAGAGGGAGCACGCAGTGTCTGCCGGTACACGTGAGGCTTTCCGCGACCAGTGGGCACTGCAGGGAATGGAGTGCATCCTGGACTGTTATAATAACATTTTAATTTGATACTTATTTTTGGATTTCTTTTGGTTTTCTGCACATGAACACACCTTAAACCCCCTTCTTATAAAAGGGGGGCCTAAAACACAAAAAAAAGGGGATTGGCAGGTGTAATAACCAAAAGTGGAGTTCCCCTTTAATACATTGTATCCCAATTATTATTCCACTTGTTTCATCTTTCAAGAGAAGTCTCAACAGGAACTTCCACACTGAACATTCATTGACCACAAGTTGAGGCAACAGGCCCGAATATCCATGGAAAAGAAACATCCTGGAACTCCCTACCCAGCAGCACTATAGGAGTACCTTCACCACACGAACTGCAACAGTTCAAGGAAAAGGCCCACCACCACTTTCTCAAGGGCATCTAGGGATGGGCAATAAATGCCAGCCTTGCCAGTGGCACCCACATCCCGAGAATTAAGGAAAAAAACCTAGCAGAAGCAATAACAGCAAGCTGGACTGACATTTACACACATGTGAGCAAACACTGATCTTCACTGATAGAACACGGAAAATATTTCTTCCCTTTCCACAAACTACAGCTTTTTAATGTGTCCTTAGTGATTTCCTTTTCTGATTTTCCCATAAATGTGTAATAGTTTATTTCCTGTTGTTAAAGCTCCAATATTTGAGATCTAATGTAACAACTCCAGTGCATTGCATTCTCGGTACAAATAACATTGAGGAAACAAAATGTAGATAATCAATAACAATGTTAATTGAATTTTAATAACCAACAGCTTGTAGATATCAAATGGTTCAAGAATTATTGACATACACACAGAAATAAAAGACTAACAAACTATCGTCAGAAACGTAGATGTTCATAACCTATTATCAACATAATTCCGTTTAGCTCAATGACTTCTCCTTTCAGCCTAACTCTTTATAATGATCCAACAGTGGCTCAGACAGAGGCTTTGGTTTGTGGCCATGGTTGTGAATATTTCACAAATTGAAAATGAAATGGTCAATTTCAGTCCTTCCCCTGGTCAACACTATGGGGAAAGTGACACCTGGATTTTGCAACTAATAAAAGGATATCTCACCAGTAGCTGACAGCAAATTACAACACTATCAAAGACTCAGTACCATGTGATGATTTACTACATGGGTGAAAGGAATCTATGTTCTCTGTTGCTGGTGACACAAAATCTACTGACAGATTATTCCATTTATAAAACTGATTTTCTGGTCATCCAGTCATGTGCTGTTTGTGGGACCTTGCTGTGCACAAATTGACTATCACGTTTTCCTACAGAACAGTGACAACACTTCAAAAGTAATTCATTTGTTGTGAAGAACTTTAGAATGTCCTGAGGATGTGAAAGCTATATAAATGCAAGTTGTGGTATCCTTTATATTCAAACTGAATATAATGATTTTCAGGTTTTCAGCCATTGAAAGTTCATTAATTCTGAACCAGTTGCTAATTGTAGTGTTATTTGAGTTATTATTTTTGATTTAATCATGAGAAGTATTGATCTTCTAAGTATTGAAATTATCAGTCACTTCCACAGAATAAGTATGATTACTATATTTGTGGGGTTTTGTAGTAGGAATGCCTTCAGAAAAATAAAGAAAATGCAAAACATTTCACAGCATGAAGTGTAGATGGGGTTTTGGAATCAGGGAGGGAAATGAGAAACAGAAGGGAAATGAGAGGGAAACAGGAAGGACAGGAACAAAAGACACAGAAATTAGAGAGAAAAATATCCTTTGCCAATTGCACCCACTCATGAATTGTTCCAACTCTGTCTTAATTATTAGTCACATAATAAAACTGGCCTATCAATTATTTGTCTGTGGCAGCATTTTTAAAATATTTTTGTAGAAGTTTAGATGTTTGCTTGAGATGAAGCAGTCTGAGTTGTTTATTAATATTATGGTGATGAGAAACCATGCAGTTCTGGAGAGAAGCAGAAGTGTCAAGTCATACAATATGGTCAGGGCCAAATGCCACAGATGTTTTTCTCACACTCACGCTCACAGACTACAGCAACTGGGTTTCAACTTGAGGAAGCAATCTGCGGACTTTAAGCATTAACAACTATTCTCAACAAAAATAAAATAGCTTCCTCCAGTTAAGGATATTCTCAGAATGCATTCACCTTCTGGGTACATTGTTTCTTTCCAGTCTTACTATTGTGCCAAGGTTCAACTGCTCAGATATCTGACATATGTTCTATTAAAAATTGTGAAAAGTTTTAACTGTAAAAGTGCTGCATTATAGCAGAGTTGTGAATATAATGTACTGAGCACAGGACCTATAGAGTTTAGAATGTTATCAGCAACACAAAACATGGCCCCTCTCATAGTTAATTACAAACGTGGTGATAAAAATCATGACTGGCATCTGCTGTATATTTTGTCTTTCACTGTTCCATAAATGTTTAGGTGACATTCATGTTAGGATATAATAGTATCAATAAACATCCTATTTCTTCTTCTGACATCTCAAGGTAAAGCATCATCAAAAAGAAAATTAATTTGATTTTCTTGAGCTCTAATGTTACGTTATGCAATCAAGATGAGAGAAGGTGATCAGGCTGATATTCGCTTATCCCACTTGTTACTAGATTGCATCTAGGACAAAGCAGCCCGCTTGATTGGCACCCCATCCACCACCGGCATACCGTGGCTGCAGTGTGCACCATCAACAAGATGCACTGCAGCAACTCGCCAAAGCTTCTTCGACAGCACCTCCCAAACCCACGACCTCTACCACCTAGAAAGACAAGGGCAGCAGGGGCATGGGAACACCACCACCTACACATTCCCCTCCAAGTCACACACCATCCTGACTTGTATTTATGTGGCTGGTCCAGTTAAGTTTCTGGTCAATGGTGACCCCCAGGATATTGATGGTGGAGGATTTGGCAATGGTAATGCCGTTGAATGTCAAGGGGAGGTGGTTAGATTCTCTCTTGTTGGAGATGGTCATTGCCTGGCACTTGTCTGGCGTGAATGTTACTTGCTACTTATCAGCCCAAGCCTGGATGTTGTCCAGGTCTTGCTGTATGTGGGCACTGCTTCATTATCTGAGGGGTTGCAAATGGAACTGAACACTGTGCAATCATCAGCGAACATCCCCACTTCTGACCTTATGATGGAGGGAAGGTCATTGATGAATCAGCTGAAGATGTTTGGGCCCAGAACACTGCCCTGAGGAACTCCTGCAGCAATGTCCTGGGGCTGAGATAATTGGCCTCCAACAACCACTACCATCTTCCTTTGTGCTAGGTATGACTCCAGCCACTGGAGAGTTTGCCCCCTGATTCTTATTGACTTCAATTTTACTAGGGCTCCTTGATGCCACACTGGCTTAAATGCTGCCTTGATGTCAAGGGCAATCACTCTCACCTCACCTCTGGAATTCAGCTCTTTTGTCCATGTTTGGCTGTAATGAGGTTTGGAGCCGAGTGGTCCTGGTGGAACCCAAACTGAGCATCGGTAAGCAGGTTATTGGTGAGTAAGTGTCACTTGATAGCACTGTTGACGACACCTTCCATCACTTTGTTGATTGAGACTAGACTGATGGGGCGGTAATTGGCCGGTTTGGATTTGTCCTGCTTTTTGTGGGCAGAACATACCTGGGCAATTTCCCACTTTGTCGGGTTGATGCCAGTGTTGTAGCTGTACTGGAACAGCTTGGCTAGAGGCGAGGCTAGTTCTGGAGCACAAGTCTTCAGCACTATAGCCAGGATGTTGTCGGGGCCCATTGCCTTTGTTGTATCCAGTGCACTCAGCCGTTTCTTGATATCTCGTAGAGTGAATCGGATTGGCTGAAGACTGGCTTCTGTGATGGTGGGGATCTCAGGAGGAGGCCGAGACACTTCTGGCTGAAGATGGTTGCAAACGCTTCAGCTTTGTCTTTTGCACTCACATGCTGGGCTCTGCCACCATGGAGGATGGGAATGTTCACAAAGCCCCCTTCTCCCGTTAGTTGTTTAATTGTCCACCACCATTCATGACTGGATGTGGCAGGACTGCAGAGCTTTGATCTGACCCGTTTGTTATGGGATCTCTTAGCCCTGTCAATAGCATGCTGCTTCTGCTGTTTAGCATGCATGTAGTCCCGTGTTGTAGCTTCACCAGGTTGGCACCTCATTTTTAGTTATTCCTGGTGCTGTTCCTGGCATGTTCTTCTACACTCCTCATTGAATCAGGGTTGATCCCCTGGTTTCTGTAATGGTAGATTGAGGGATATGCCGGGCCATGAGGTTACAGATTGTGCTGGAATACAAATCTGCTGCTGCTGATGGCCCACAGCACCTCATGGATCCCCAGTTTTGAGCTACTAGATCTGTTCTGAATCTATCCCATTTAACACGGTGGTAGTGCCACACAACACATTGGACGGTGTCCTCGGAACTTCGTCTCCGTAAGGACTGTGCGGTGGTCACTCCTACCAATACTGTCATGGACAGATGCATCTGCGACAGGTAGATTGGTGAGTTCGAGGTCAAGTAGGTTTTTCTCTTGTGTTGGTTCTCTCATTACCTGCTGCAGGCCCAGTCTGACAGCTATGTCCTTCAGGACTCGGCCAGTTTGGTCAGTAGTGGTGCTACCGAGCCACTCTTGGTAATGGACAATGAAGTCCCCCACCCAGATTACATTCTGTGCCATTGCTAGCCTCAGTGCTTTCTCCACGTGGTGCTCAACATGGAGGAGTACTGATTCATCAGCTGAGTGAGGACGGTAGGTGGTAATCAGCAGGAGGTTTCCTTGCCCATGCTTGACCTGATACCAGGAGATTTCATGGGGTCCAGAGTCAATGTTGAGGACTCCCAGGGCCACTCCCTCCTGTCTCTATACCACTGTACTGCCACCTCTGATGGGTCTGTCCTGCCGGTGGATCAGGACATACCCAGGGATGGTGATAAAGGAGCCTGGGACGTTGGCTGAAAGGTATGAATATGTGAATATGACTATGTCAGGCTGTTGCGTGACTAGTCTGTGGGACAGCTCCCCCAATTTTGGCATAAGTCCCCAGATGTTAGTGATAAGGACTTTGCAGGGTCGGCTGGGCTTGGTTTGCCTTTGCCTTTATCGTGTCCGGTGCCTAATGGTCTAATGCCTGGTGGTCCATCTGGTTTCATTCTTATTATGACTTTTTATAGCGGGATTATGCAACTGAGTGGCTTGCTAGGCCATTTCAGAGGGCAGTTAAGAATCAATCATATTGCTGTGGGTCTGGAGTCACATATAGTCCAGATTGGGTAAGGACAGAAGGATTCCTTCCCTAAACCAGATGAGTTTTTACGACAATCTGGTAGTTTCACAGTCACCATTACTGATACTAGCATTTTTTTATTCCAGATTTAGTGTCATTCAAGGATAATTGTTAAACCTGGGCTCGGTCCACTCATACGTGGTGGAGAATAAAAATTCAGTTTTCATTTCATAAGAGACATGGGGCTGGATTTTCCTTGTATGAGGGGAAAGTGGCTGGCTGGGACTTATGCAACCCTGACCCATTTTCCTTGGTTGGGGTTCATTATGAATGCAGTGCAGACTCCTGCTGAGTTCCTGCTAGCTATCAGGAGCCCATTGATACAGGGCCAAGAAATTCTGGTGATGCTGCAGGACCTGAAGAGAAGAAAGCAAAATTAAAGGGGACGGAAGAGCCCCGAAGACGAAAGGTGGTAATTTGTTTTTGGCCTTAACCCGGCCTGAAGCTTAAAAAATATGTTTTTGAGCCTGCATGGAAAGAAGAGCTCACTACTCGGCCCTCTCCCTCCAGTCCTGCACATTTCCATTACTGATAATACCAATACGTTTACTGCCACCAGGGTGTCTGTCCAGGGAGAGACGGGAGCCAGGTAGGCATGAGGTAATGGGATTTGAGCGCCATTCCCCTAGGGCATCTACATGTGGTGGGTGGAGATGTGGTGGCCTAATGCCTGTTTCAGCCGGCCACACGGAACGCCTGCAAAGCTGCCTACACCAATATAGTGCCGCTTCTAACGAGGAACAATTTCTACCTTTAATAACTTAATTGCAATAATCAGCTACAAGGTGCAAGTTTATGTGGGTTTAAGGATTCCAAGTGCACAACCAATTTTAGCACTTGGCTTATCATTACAATAAACAGTCTGATAGCAATTATTTCTATCTTATTAGCTTTTCTGTTAAGATTAAATGCTACAAAGTAACTCTTTAACCAGCATATTTAGAATTATCACTGACTGGGAAACCTGGCAAAGAGAACAAGTTTCCTAGTTAGTTTGGAGCCACTCAAAACTACAAGACTAAACTGGTAAGCACTGCAGACATTTACTTCTTTTGGGGAGGGGTGGGGCCAGCTTTAGAGGTCCCAACATATAAGTACTAGCAAAGGCATAAAGGGTAGTAATCTCAGGATTACTGCTGCTGCAATGCACTGAGCTACTTGAGGACAGGAAAATTACAGGCATCAATGTGTGACTTGAGAAATGGTGCAGACGGGAGGATTTCAGATTTATGGGACATTGAGGTAAATTCTGGGAAAGGCAGAAAATGTACCAACGAGTATTTGTCTTCACCTGAATTGAAATGGCACCATGGTCCTTGCAGAGACAATTAATTGGATCATAGGGCAGGATTTAAACTTCTTAGGCTGGGGGAGATTCCAGCAAGTCAGATCAAAAACCAGGAAAGTTGATGGGTGTCAAGGCTCCCAAGATGTTAACTGTAGATAAAGGGGCCTTGTAGAGTAGCAAATGAAAAAAATAACACAAACCAGATAACACCAGAGGAGGGAAAGTTATATTTTGGGATTTTTTTTGACCATTTATCCATAGAAAGGTTTTGAAAAAAGAATTACCTGTAAACATTGAGTTTTCAAGTTCCACATAAATTTGGCAGGAGGCAAAGGGAATGTACAACTGGCCAATGGCACCAGCGAGTAGGTAATGCAACACGATTTTTGGCGCCGTACAGCCTCAATCCTGCTCGAAAACAGGGATGAAAATCACCCCCATTGTGTCTTAAAACATAATGGGGTAGAAATTGCAAAGTGCCAGCCTGCCAGCACAAACTGAGCCCAGGGGAACCATCCCTGCGCCAACAGATAAGCCTGAGGCCCGATTGAAATTGGGCCTCAGGTCTCATTTAAATACGTGTCCCCAGGCAGCTCATTGGTGAAGCAGACATCTATGTTGGGCCGCAGCGCCACTGGCAACGGCCCTCAGATAAGTCCTGGGAGTGGGGTGGAGCAGGCAATGGGTGAAGGGGGCGATCTTGATGCCTGTGGAGTCGGGGGAGAACTCCTGTTCTTCCTGGCTCCCCAAGAAGGGTTTCTAAAACAATTTTTTAAAAAAAACTTAACTTCTGTTGGCGGTCGCCGGACCCACTGAAGAATCCTGAGCAGGGTAGGCAATACCTGCCCTGCTCATCACTGACTGATTTTGAAAAGGAGTTCTTTGACAGGTGTTATGCCCCTAATTTACATATTCAAGAGGCATTTAATAAAGTGCCACCTATGAAATTGGTTGAGAAAGTAAGGGCCCATGGCATGTACAGATAGAGAGATAGTTGAAAAGCAGGCAGCAAGAGGTTGTGGTAAATGGATGTTTCTTAGACAGTAACTAGTGGTGTGCCCCAGGGATCACTGTGGGGACCACTTTTGTTTACCATTTTTATATAATCTGTACTTACACAAAGAAGAGTCGATATCAAAGTTTGCTGATGATACCAAACTGGGAGGAATAGAAAACTGTGAGGCAGAATGAGGAGACTATAGAAGGACACCAACAAACTAAGAGAATGGGTATGAGTGACAAATGCAGCTTATATGGAATATGGAAAATTGTAAAGCAACATTTTTTGGGGAAATGAATAAGGCACAAATAGATTTATTTTTCATGTTAAAAAAAATTGCATTTATATAACACCCTTCATGACCGTAGGACATCCCAAGTGTTTCACAGCCAATACTTCTAAAGTATGGTCAATGTTATAATGTAGGGAAAATGCGGCAGCCAATTTACACACAAGGTTCCGCAAACAGCAGTGAGATAAATGACCAGATAATCTGTTGGCTAGGACACCAGGAGAACTCCCTACTCTTCGAATAGTGCCACGGGATCCTTTATGCCCACCTGAAATAGCCTTGGTTTAATGGCTCATCTGAAATATGGCACCTCCAACAGTACAGCACTCCCTCA
This sequence comes from Heptranchias perlo, assembly GCF_035084215.1. Lineage (NCBI taxonomy): Eukaryota > Metazoa > Chordata > Chondrichthyes > Hexanchiformes > Hexanchidae > Heptranchias > Heptranchias perlo. The sequence goes on along the minus strand of NC_090337.1, from coordinate 38,531,692 downwards.
AAACTGCACTGACGTGTCAGCCTAGCTTATGTGCTGAAGTCTCTGGAGTGGGGTTGGAACACACCATCTTCTGACTCAGAGTCGAGACCGCTACTACTTAATCAAGACTGACACCTATGGGTGCTGATTTATTTCTTAAAGTGATCCTCTTTAAAAGAAAAGCCTTGAACTTATAGTTAATATGGCACAACATAATTTATGGGCCTATCACATACATTTGTGTACCTAATTACCTATTAATTGGCAAAGTCAGTACATGAACTGAGGTTTGTAGTTGAGAACCATTAGAAGCAAAATTGTCAGGTACATTCTAGTTCCCACAGGAATATCTGACTGGATGCAAGGCAAATTATTTGTTTCATACGATCTAGAGGATTCCATGCACTTAAATATTCAAACCTATCTTGAGGGACAGAACTGCAATATATTTGGAGAATGCATTTAATGAGCCAGGTACACTGCTGCTTTCCCATCAATGCAAAGTAGTTTTTGTATTCGTATCAACCCAAACCCAGGAGTATAACTTGGGAATCAGGTAACTGTCTGATTACCGAGTGCACTGAAGGTAAGAAATATGAAACCACCTGCAGGATGGCACACCTCTTAGGCTCAGCACCTGGTGCAATATAACTGCAGTTTGGTGCAAAGCTATTAATTTAAAAACTGTTAATGGTTTTGTGAAGCTATACAACAATTATATATTCTTCACAGAAAACACATGGTTTAAGTTCATTGCTAGAATCTAATACTATATGTTAAAAATATATATATACAGTATAAATAGTCCAATCAGGTTGACTTCTGTCTCAAACACCACCTTCCTGAATTTGAAAGCAGTCTACTTTTTTCTTACAGCAGCTGCAATCCTCTGTTTGATATCGCTTACAGATGTCACTCTCCCTTTTGATGGATGTTGTACTGGTATGACTGGTAAAGCAGTGCATCCAGCACTGTTTGAGGGATTGGCATTTGTTGAAAGCCCATGCATGCCACTGAGTTTAGTCCTGCTGCTGTTAGAGAGAGTTCTTTGGGCCTTGTGAGCCTGGCTGCTTGCAGGTGATGAGGAAGAGCTGAAACTTCCAACACTAACTGAACGGTGAGAATGTGGAAGTTCTCTATTGATCCTCTTTAATTCCATCAACTGTTCTCGAGCCTGACTAAGAGCCTCAGTTAACTCATAGCGTTCCTCACATTCCCTGCGCACAGTTTCTTGAAGAAAAGTATTCTGCAAGTAGGAACATATAGAAGTCATGTCTTATTTACAGAAAATGCTTATAAATTACGAGAATTGGATAAATGAACTGAATCTGTATGTTGTGACACCTGTAAAAGACAATCAGGAAAATATCACTGAGTTGAAGGACATCCAACTACCATTATTAAAACTAGCTATATTGCAACTGAATCAACAGAATATCTATTTCATAATAGCATCTTCATCCTAAACAAATGTTTCCTTCTAATAATAGGGGAAATTTTCAAAAAACTCTGTTCTGGAAAATTGGGTGCATCTCCAATCAGGTGTGCTGACTTCCACCCCCAATTTTCCGATTTGTGCTCTGGTCGAGCAAGACTCCGTGCTAAAAGTGGAGTCTCAGAAAATTTACCTTAATGTTTGTTTGGTGACATGTTAATGGATTGAGACAGAAAAGCTAAGGCAAGCAGTTATAATGTACATAAAGTAGACCACAAAATATTTGAGTTTGTTTTGTACGCTGGGTGAACATTCTTTCTTTGTTCCTCCTTTATTTCATGAACATTCTCCACTGCCTTCCTCGTCTCCTGAAGGCATCGAGTCCTTGCTGGAATACTATTCCATGCATTTCCTCTCAGGTACCATATCCAAATGGTCATTACTCATGTATGGCCATTATTCATGTGTGAATATTGCCAGGCTATTTGATTGTGGATAGTATCACAGCAAAACCCATCCTATCCTGTCAATGTATTAGTATTAGTCAGTATTAGTTAGTATTAGTCAGACAGAAAAGCACCTGGAGAACATTATGTAATATTGTAGCTGCTGGAGTTAAGTAGCTGGAATATAACATGATCAGCTGGATGTCATGTTAATTATGTAACTGGTTGAAATCAGTTCTACAAAAACAGTGTCATAGGTTGTCGGTTATATTTTCCTCCTTGTGCCAATTTATTTACAAAATTTTACATAACATTCCTGGCGTGGCCTTGGGAGGGTGGACTACGGGTGGAGAGGAAGTTTTGTGCATCCATTCCCAGTATCCCTGTCCCAATCGAAAATCCTGGGATCAGGCTATATTTTGGGCAGTTGCATTTGGGCTACCCACTTGACAGGGGAAGGGAGGGGAATGGGAGGAGGGGGATGCAAGGTATTGCAGCATAAGCCACCCAATGGGGCTGTGGTGAGGTGCCTCCAAATTTCTTTTACTTCCTTGGTGCTTCCTTCTGCTGGTTTCGGCAATGCAGCTGATCACTGGACAATCAACTGTGTTCTATAAACTAGCCTTTAAATGCAGAAACTCCGTCCCAACCCACGGTCCCTGCAACATCGGACACCAGGACACCGTGTCGCTAAGGGCACAAATAAGGAAAGTTTGTTTTATGACATAATTCTCTCATTTACAATGGATAATAATATGCCCACCCATTGGTATTATAGGTCCACCCTTGAAAGTGCTGGAATTTCCAATAGGGCTGGAGAGGGGTAGAACTCTGCCAGACTTGCCAGATATGGGCAATTGCGTCACAAAACCATTTTCCTCAGTCCCTTTTAATTGCGAGCAAAATTAATTTACTACATTAGCAACTGCTTATAATATATGCCTGTGCATTTTGTGAAGGCTTAATAAGAACTAAAGTGACACCAAGGAGTAAAGAACCTGTGTGTTATGAATGAGAATTGTAAACAATTTTACAACACCAAGTTATAGTCCAGCAATTTTATTTTAAATTCACAAGCTTTCGGAGGCTACCTCCTTCCTCAGGTGAACGATGTGGAAAGAGGAAGGAGGTAGCCTCCGAAAGCTTGTGAATTTAAAATAAAATTGCTGGACTATAACTTGGTGTTGTAAAATTGTTTACAATTGTCAACCCCAGTCCATCACCGGCATCGCCACATTATGAATGAGAGACATCTTTACTGTCCTCATCTGATGTCCACACACGGGCATGTCCAGTGATTAGCAATGGGAACCCAGCACACACGGGATCAAACCTGGGACCTTCCTGGTCTGTACAGCTCAACTACTCAATGGAAAAACTTGTTGCACATCAAGGAGCTAAATAGAGGGATTTAATGTTCTCTTAAACTTTCTTTTAAAGCTAGGCCTTTGTAATAAGCATATGGATACGTACCTCTTTCTCAGCATGGCCCAGCTCCTCTTTTAGCTGCTGTACCTCCTGCCATGTTCCTGTTATCTCTATTGATTTCTGCTGAATTTCAGTCCTCAGTTGCTCAGTCATTGAATCTACTTTGTTCTGTTCTTGTTTTAACTGAGTCTCTAGTTTAGAGATTACCTTTACCAGGTTACAGACTTCAGCATCTTTGGAACGCTCTCTCTCCATTAGTTGATACTGGGTCTCTTGAAGCTCTTTCTCCATTCTGCTTGCATTCAACTGTAATTCTTTGGTGGCAGCACTGATTAAACCAGGAACCTAATAAAAATGAACCAAAAACTTAATCCATGTAGAAAGCTAGTCAAGGTGAGTTTAAATACTAAATTTCTCAATGCTTAGATCTTATCTTCCAATTTGTAAAATTATTAGAAAGACAGTTACAATTATTTTAATTATGAATTCTGAAATACTGATGATCCAACAGCTGTGTTTTTCAGTTAAACTAATAACATGAGTAGTTCTCACTGCTGGAAGGCACCATGATCATAAGAGTGCTGTTAAACTTTCTCTCATAATAAACACTGTATGGTAAAAGAAAAGTTAGAATTTTACTATTTATATTATTCTGTAATGTATTTGTTGTTTTTAACATAATCGCCCTGGAATTTGCTCTAAAAATTACAGCAAGCTCATCGTTATTTCAGTAGAGGAACTTCCGGCGATGGCACACATGCAGTTAAATGCGGAAATCCGGAAGATTGCCCTGCTCGTGCAGAAGCTTCATGGAAAGGTGATTTTGCCGGCTGAATCACCGTTGAAATGATTGCAACAACATGAAGTTGCTCTCCTGCCCAGCTGGAAACAAATTAATCTCCCCAGAAAAAGATATGTCCAGTTTTTTTTACTCTAACCAAAATTTTAACAGCGTGGTAAGTCTTAATGACTGCCAAACAACCTCTCTGGCACTGAAAATTTACTATTACAAGTGTGAAGTCTCATTCCTATTTTTTTACTTTTTCTTTCTGTCTCTTTTATCTCTGTCTTTTAATTCAATATTTCTTACCCTCTCTATATTTTACTTCCTGTAACTGATTTTACATTGAATTTACTATTCTAACTTACATTTCCTGTTTGTGTCTGCGCTGCTTATTAATGATGCTTCAATCTGATTGTTTAAGGAGATACACAGCAGCTTACCCTGTTCACACAGGCCCCAGATGCCCGGGAGACTGTGCCCCGCTGGATTGAGGACCCCATAAGAGAAACTTGCAGTGCAAAAGCCCATGAAAAGTCTATGGGCAAGTCCAACACTAATGAGCAGCGGGCACCGTACGTTTGCCGCTCAGAGCAAAATCCGACCCATTGTAAATTTTCCCCCGAAAGTGCATAGACAGTACAAAAAATAAATATTTATTAAAGAAAAATTAGATAGATCCTAATATCAGAACTGATTATTTTAGATATAGATTATGGATTACATTTGCATACAAAAATATAGCTGTCAATCCAAACTTTGCAAAGAGTTCTGTATCTGTTTTACATTTATGCACCGATCATTCAAACAGGGAAAAAGTTTAAGTGCAGGTTACCAATGTTAAATTTTCTTTCTAGTACGGGGGATGCATTAGAACTTCATACTGAGTGTAATAGCTTGGTTGTTCCTCCATATGGATCATTATTTTTCAGCTTTAGGAATACAGAAAAACAGAAAACATTAAGATTTGGAACAATGTGCTAAATAAAGTGATCCCAAATAACCTAAAGGCCTGGGATGATAGAACAGTGGACTACAGGGAGGTCTAAATACATTTTTTAACCTGTGTAACAATTAGACAGAATGTCAAACAGTAGATAGATCCTTTTGGGAAAGATGTTAAACTGAAGCCCAGTTTTTGTGTTCAAGTAGATAGAAAAAATCTATGGTATTATTCGAAAAAAATTAGAGGATTTCTTCCAGTATCCTGGCCAACATTTATTCCTTAACCAATACCACCAAAACAGAGTAGCTAGTCATTTTCTTATTGCTGTTTGTGAGATCTTGCTATTTGCAAATTGGCTGCTATGTTTCCCTCCACAGCAACAGTGCCTACATTTCAATAAATAATTCACTGGCTGTAAAGTGCTTTGGGAAGTCATGAGGACATGAAAGTTCTACATAAATGGAAGTCCTTCCTTCCTTCCTGAAATATTAGGGAAAACCAGGACGTGGCAGTAATGCTATGGGAGTGGGTTGGATAGAGTCCACAATAAAACAAATTGTACATAGAAACATAGAAAATAGGAACAGGAGTAGGCCATTCGGCCCTTCGAGCCTGCTCCGCCATTCAATATGATCATGGCTGATCCTCTATCTCAATACCATATTCCTGCTCTCTCCCCATACCCCTTGATGCCTTTTGTGCCTAGAAATATATCTAGCTCTTTCTTAAATATATTCAGTGACTTGGCCTCCACAGCCTTCTGTGGTAGAGATTTCCACAGGTTCACCACACTCTGAGTGAAGAAATTTCTCCCCATCTCAGTCCTAAATGTCCTATCCTGTATCCTGAGACTGTGACCCCTCGTTCTGGACCCCCCAGCCAGGGGAATCATCCTCCCTGAATCCAGTCTGTCTAGCCCTGTCAGAATTTTATATATTTCAATGAGATCCCCTCTCATTCTTCTAAACTCGAGTGAATACAGGCTGAATCGACCTAACTCTCCTCATACAACAGTCCTACCATCCCAGGAATCAGTCTGGTGAACCTTTGCTGCACTCCCTCCAAGGCGAGTATATCCTTTCTTAGGTAAGGAGACCAAAACTGCACACAATACTTCTGGCGTGGTCTCAGCGAGGCCCTGTATGAATGCAGTAAGACATCATTGCTCCTGTACTCAAATCCTCTTGCAATGAAAGCCAACGTACCATTTGCCTTCTAACTGCTTGCTGCACCTGCATGTTTGCTTTCAGTGACTGGTGTACAAGGACACCCATGTCCCCTTGTACATCAATATTTCCCAATCTATCACCGTTTAAATAATACTCTGCCTTTCTGTTTTTCCTTCTGAAGTAGATAACTTCACATTTATCCACATTATACTGCATCTGCCATGCATTTGCGCATTCACTCAACTTGTCTAAATCGTCTTGAAAACTCTTTGCATCCTCCTCACAACTCACGTCCCACCTAGTTTTGTGTCGTCAGCAAACTTGGAATATTAATTTGGTTCCCTCATCCAAATCATTGATATATATTGTGAATAGCTGGGGCCCAAGCACTGATCCCTGTGGTACCCCACTAGCCTGCCACCCCGTAAAAGACCCATTTATTCCTACTCTCTGTTTCCTGTTTGTTAACCAATTTTCAATCCATGCCAGTATATTACCCCCAATCCCATGTGCTTTAATTTTGCACACTAACCTCTTATGTGGGACTTTATCAAAGGCCTTCTGAAAATCCAAATAAACCACATCCACTGGTTCTCCCTTATCTATTCTACCAGTTACATCCTCAAAAAACTCCAGTAGGTTTGTCAAACATGATTTCCCTTTCATAAATCCATGTTGACTTTAATCCCGTTGATATTTTCTAAGTGTCCTGTTATCACATCCTTTATAATAGACTCTAGCATTTTCCCTACTACTGATGTTAGGCTAACCGGTCTGTAGTTCCCTGTTTTCTCTCTCCCTCCTTTTTTAAATAGTGGGGTTACATTTGCCACCCTCCAATCTGCAGGAACTGTTCCATAATCTATAGAATTTTGGAAGATGACAACTAATGCATCCACTATTTCCATGGCTACCCCTTTTAGTACTCTGGGATGCAGATTATCAGGCCCTGGGCATTTATTGGCTTTCAGTCCCATTAATTTCTCCAGCACTATTTTTTACTAATACTAATTCCCTTTAATTCCTCCTCCTCACTAGTCCCTTGGTTCCCCAGCATTTCTGGGAAGTTATTTGTGTCGTCTTCTGTGAACACAGAACCAAAGTATTTGTTTAATTGCTCGGCCATTTCCTTGTTCCCCATTATAAATTCTCCCATTACCGACTGTAAGGGACCTACATTTGTCTTCACTAATCTTTTTCTTTTTTACATACTTGTAGAAGCTTTTACAGTCCACTTTTATGTTCCTTACAAGTTTACTCTCATACTCTATTTTTCCCCTCTTAATCAATCTCTTGGTCCTTTTTTGCTGAATTCTAAACTGCTTCCAATCCTCAGGCTTGCTACTTTTTTCTGGCAACTTTATATGACTCCTCTTTGGATCTAATGCTATCCTTAATTTCTTATGTTAGCCATGGTTGGGCCTCTTCTCCTTTTGTGTTTTTGCGCCAGAAAGGAATGCATAATTATTGCAATTCATGCATTTATTCCTTAAATGTTAGCCATTGCCTATCCACTGTCATGCCTTTTAATAAAGCTTCCCAATCTATCATGGCCAACTCACTCCTCATATCTGCGTACATGAACTGTGAATGGAGTGAGGTTGATGGGGATAATGGCTTTTATATATTCCATGCTTTCTTATGTTCCTAACATCTGAAATAGGTCTTAAAATCTGAAAATATTGAGCTGATATTTAGAATATAATGGTGTTATCAATATTTTGTCACAACTTGTGTTGCACTTTATACACTAGCTGTGGCTTTTAGCCATTTTAACTACTGTTATCCACTGTATGATTAGAATACCTCGTGTGTTCTGATGTGATATGACATCTAACCAATTCATGGGTTGATTGGATGTAACATCTGCAACTTTATTGTGCGTTTCCTACATTACAAGTGACTACATTTCAAAAGTACTTCATTGTCTGCAAATCGCTTTGGAACATAGTGAGGTCCTGAAAGGCGCTATCTAAATTCAAGCTTGTCTTTCTTCTTCTTTTATATGCTATGCAGTTGGATGTACCCACTGTTTAAATATTGCATCACACAGAGAATTGTATTCCATAGAATGGTTACAGCACAGAAGCAGGCCATTCGGCCCATCGAGCCAGCGCAGGTTCTTTGTAAGAGCAATCCAGTTAGTCCCATTCCCCCGTTCTTTCCCCATAGCCCTCCAAATTTTTTCCCTTCAAGTATTATCCAATTCCTTTTTGAAAGCCATGATTGAATCTGCTTCCACCACCCTCTCAGGCTGTGCATTCCAGATCATAATTACTCGCTGCATAAAGAGGTTTTTCCTCGTGTCGCCTTTGGTTTTGTCAATCACCTTAAATCTGTGTCCTCTGGTTCTCGACCCTTCCACCAATGGGAACAGTTTCTCTTTATTTATTTTACTTATCTTTATTTATTAGTAATGCTGGATAGCTTTTCTAAGAGTTTGACTTTGCAATCAAAGATTATAGTACTCATGAGACTGATTCCAAATCTGAAGATCTGATCCAACAATCTGTGCACAGGTCTCCAAAGAACATTGGGGAATAGAGATACATCCTCCCAATGTGTCATCAGAGACAATAGGACGCCAAGCTACAGGTTGGGAAATCTGTATCTCCAGCTTTCAGCATAGTTTTCAGGATCCTACAGTGCGGAGTGGTTGCTGGCCAGTCCAAATTTATGGTCCTCACTGTTTCCTATGAAGTTGTTTTATAAAACATTAGGGCACTCCATGCTGTTGATACAACCGGAGAAGCCGATCAAGGTGGGAGACCCACCTCAAAGGATTCCACGGGTAGTAAACATGTCAAAGAAAATTCCAATGAATACATTATTTTTTTAATAAAACGGGAGAGTTTTTTTCAATCTGATGTAATTGCTACAGTTTACACTTTACACTGGCATCTTGTGCATCCCCGATTTCCTTTGCTCCACCATTGGCAGCCGTGACTTTAGCCATCTATGCTCTAAGCTCTGGAATTCCCTTCCTAAACCTCTCCGCATTTCTACCTCTTTCTCCTCCTTTAAGTCGCTTCTTAAAATCTACCTTTTTGACCAAGTTTTTTGTCACCTGTCCTAATATCTCTTTATGTGGCTCGGTGTCAAATTTTGTCTGATAACACTCCTGTGAAGCGCCTTTGAGAATCCCTACGTGGTCAGTTTTCGGTAAAATATTAAGATGCCTACGTGGCAAAGAAGCAGAATGCAAAATGGTTAGAAAGGGTTAATTAGTTAGTAACTGAGATTGGTACAGGTGGCCTGGCCTCCTGCTGGGCCATATGTTTGCGTAGTCAGCAGGTTTGCATTGTCTCATCAATGTAGAGTCTTTGATGTGATTCCAGGACTGGTCTGAATGTCTCCATGTTTATGGCAGATCAATATAGGTAACGAGCTTAGCCAAAGTTGAAAGACATTCCAGGTTGGGAGATAAGGAACAGAAGGAACAGGGAAGAACATTCCAAGTTGGAAGGTGAGGAAGTATCCCCTTTGATGTCTAACAGCAACATGGTCAGCACATGGACGATCTATGATTGGCCGGCAATAATGTAACCTCGCATGGCAACCTGTGCCCGGCTTATGATTGGTGTTGACCCGTGTGTTAATGATGTTCCAACCCCTATCGATCTGTATAAAGGTATGAGTTTTTGTCTTTGTCTTTGTCTCCTTATTCTGTTAGAATCGTTCGGATTCTCTCAGGAATCTGAATTGAAGCTACAGACTAAGACCTGCTATTAAAGTTGTGATGAACTTTAAAATGTATTCGACTTCAGTTTTTACTGAACCAGACTGAGGGGAAAGAATCCAGATCGTCACCTTGGGTCATTTTACTACATTAAAGGCACTATATAAATGCAAATTATTGTTGTTTACAAACCTTAACATCTTGACGGTAAATGGTAATTGGTAAATGACAATCGGATTCATATTCCAAAGGTCTTCAGAATGTACTCTATTTCCATTGCATTTATCATACTAGATGTGTTAAATGGCCCACAATGTTCCATTGCAAATGATTCCAAAAATATCACTAGGCTATTGTTCTGTGATAAATGTTTCTGATGTAAATTCTTTTACATTGTTCATTCTCTGAATTTAGTTTTTTTTAAAAAGTAAGTGTCTTGATGTTCATAGAAAGTACATAAAATGTGATGTGATAGCATCATCTCCATGAAATATGAAAAAATAATTTATGGAGGTTTCAACATGTACAGCATAATTCTAAGAACCAATGTAAAATCCCTTATGTGATTGTACACACTTTACAAGTTCTGTAGGATAAATAATTTTATGAGATTTACTAGCTGTTTGTCCACAGCAGAATCTATTTCATAACATATGCTATAAGGGTTTGGTTCAGGTCATCAGTAATTATCATTTAATATCTGCAAACTAGAGTTAGTAACTCCATGATTTTTATGGATCAAGGGCTATATTGACAATAGGAGTAGTCTATAGATTTCATACAAAGACAGTTCCTTAAATTACTTTGTCCAGTAACAAATCCTAATGACAAAGAAAATGGGAGGAAAAATAAAACATTTGCTGAAATGTTATTTTCAAAACAACCCATGTGAATAATGAGACTAAGAGTATTATGGGTTGCACTATTTTTTTTTTGCATGTGTTGTATACTTAGGCTACTTAAATTCACTGATCTGTTATTTATATACACAAATGCACACAGTTGTGAGATCATAGCATTTTAGAAGCCATTTTGATCAAGATCTAACAGAAACCTTTGCTTGTAGTTTCTTGTGCTCTTCTTTGTATTTACTTATTAGTTCTTGCTGCTTTTGTCTCTCAATATCCATTTCAATCTTTGCTTCTTCCCTCATCTGTAGTGCTAATTCCTTAAGCTCTGTGGAATGATGGGCATGTTGCTTGGATAGCTCCGCATCTATCTAGAGAAAAAACAACATGCAACGCTTACTGCTTAGCATCATGCCAATTTACCCTTCCCCTTACAAATACTAGTCACTGCATTTTTTTGTACTAACAGTGTAAAATTTACTCAACAGGGGAAAAGTTAATTCAAATCAGCATGTACCCTCTTTTCCTTCATGAATTTTTACTTTTGTTACTGTTACACGAGCAGGCTTTAGCATTTTTTTTGACAAAGCTATAGATACCATATTAGTTTTAAATTAATCAAAATATTAATCTACTAGGTTTGCTAGTGTGTGTTGAATGATTTTGGAATTAAACTATTATTTTTATACTCCTGAATGACACAACTGTGCTGAACTGCTTACAGGCTGTTTTGTTAGTTAGCATATTGGTTCCAAATAGCTACAGATTTTCACTAGCCCACCACTCGGAATGCAATTCAACAGCTGGAAGAGCAGGGATTAAAACAAAGTCTTCACACTATGCACTGTATTAACCTCATTGATAAAGTTAGCTCTTAATGTGATGCATTTCATTTAGTAAGTCTTTGATTTTGTGCATCTTTATAATAAAATGTCTTGGCTCCGTCACGTACATAGTGTCTGTTGTCTACCATGTAACTGTAGAGCTGTCAGTCAATTTTCTTCCTCATTGAGTAAGTGTTTTAAGTCACTGTGTTTTTCTCCTTTCTAAATGGTTATTTCCTATTTTTGTTATTCACTAATCATACCGTGCAATACTTTTCTCCATAAACTCACTTAGCCCTCACCTCCATTACAGTACACTAAAAATATTTTACACAATCACATTCTTCCAAAATAAATTCTATGCATTTACAGTTCTGGCAAAAAAATCTCCAAAATACAGCTGGTGTGCTAGTTCCTCACCCAGCCTGTATTATACCTCTAAATTAAAACTTTATCATATAACAAACACCAGGTCTGACTTATGCTGTAGTCTGATGCACAACCCTGAACAAGACTACAAGTATGGTAGGACTTGGACTATTCTTATGTTCCTGATTTGAGTGTCAATGACATCCAGGCAGCAGCTGCTTCAAACTCTGCAACACATCTTTCTGCTTTAAGCAATAATCAAATCAAGTGGGCTCACCATTCAGCCTGAGCTAAAATCAGAGCCAGAACGCCTGCTTCTTCCTCCCTTCACAAAGCCAGAGCTGGAGTGAGGAATAACTGCTGGCGCTGCTTCAGCAAATAGCAGCAGGGCAGCCACAGGAATAGCTGCATAATCAGGGGTGATTTTGATTTCTTGTTTTCATTTTCAGGGGCTGAAAGTTAAAAACTAAGTGGCTGAAGATTTGCAGGCAGGAGTGCAGCAGAAGGGCCATGAATTAGGCTGGGACTCATACACTGGGTCTTAGCCATCCCCACAGTTTCTGGGGATCGTTTAAGGGGCAGAGCCCCCAGTCCCCAAACAAAGTGAACGCCATAGGATGACACATGGCTGGACCAAAGACTCCCAAGCTGGGAGTTCCCATGTTCTTAGCCAGGACATCAGCAGATCACTACACCGAGTGAGACCAGGCATACAGGCCTGCCCAATTGCCCTTGGGGGCTCAGGCCACAGATGCCATCTGGACCTGTGAAGAAAGAAGAATTCTCCAATGTCCCAAGATGCGCCCCCAAGGCACCAACTCAGGATTTTTAATTTGGGTGATCACCCCCTACTCCATAAACTTTGGTGGGGTTAATACCCCATAGAGGTCACCGGTGGGGGATCCCGGAATTTACGCTAGGATCAAAGACCTGTGCGTTTACGACTCTTAAATGGGTAATTTTCCAACTTCGCTCTCCTACCCATCAAGAATGCATATTGGAAATTCAGGTGTACGCTGTGCACAATTTTCTAGCTATTAATTTAAATAGTCACAAAACCTTGTGCAGTAGGTGTTCAGATTTCCAATATATTCTCCTGGCGGGAAGATACCCCGGCAAGAGTGTAATGTCAGAAGGTTATCCCTTAGAATTAAAATGCCTACAGCAATTCACAATGTATATGGAATTAAACAATTATTCATAATGCACTCTATCTGCTTTAGTTTACTACTTCTTCTCCCTGGGTTTTGTGTTGAGTGTTATGATATCTCTGCAAGATGTTGAACACGCTGTTAAACAAAGCTGCACCAGGAATGTGCATGTTGCTATATGTGTAGGATGCAAAAAGGAAAAACAGTACTTTGATTGGCTGCATAGCAATCTTTTCCAATCACAGCAGCTGTCTACAGAATAAGATCTGAAATAACCAGACAATAGTCACAACTTCATTGTCTGTCACAAGACAATTGATTAATTTCATTTATTGCTAAGAAGAGTTATTAACAGATTATTAAGTGTGCAGGCACTTAGAAAAAGAATGCTGCCAATTCCAAAGGACATGCCTGATATCAGAACTATAACAGCTCTTTGGAATTCTCTATCCCAGAGGTCTGTGGATGCTCGGTCATTGAGCACATGCAAGACTGAGAGTGATAGAATTTTGGACACTAAGGGAATCAGGGGATATGGGGATAGGGCGGGAAAGTGGAGTTGAGATAAAAGATCAGCCATGATCTTAATGAATGGCGGAGCAGGCTCGAGGGGCTGTATGGCCTACTTCTGTTCCCATTTGTTATGTTCTTATGTGTGGAGCATAAACACCACCATAGACCTGTTGGGCTGAAGGCCTGTTTCTGTGCTGTAAAATTCTATGTAATTCTAGCATCCTGAGGAATGACTGCACCTGGAGCCTGCAGGTAGGAGAAAGTAGAGGGGACAGGGCACACAGCAACACTCTGAATGTGAGTGCAGCTCCTAAGCTTCACCTTCAAATATAAACCATTAAGGAAATACCCAGATGTTCGTCAAATTGTTTAGGTAAAAGAAATCACTGAAATAATTTATTTAATTTAATCTGATTATTAGTCAGTAATTTTATTCAATCAGATCTGTATGTATTGAGATGCAAAAAAAACTACCATTTTTCAAAAATGAGATCTTTATATAAATCAACGTGTGAACTGGTTGTGAAAGTAAAAATGGGCTGTGTGAAAAGAGGCAGTGAAATAGATGTATTGAGGAGTGAGGTGCTAGAGATGTATATTCCAGTTAATATAAATATTTATATAGTTAGATATTCTATATGTTTTTCATGTTCAACTATTCTGTTTCTAATTATTATATAATGATGAGACACAGGTTTATTTATTTGTGTATGCAACAAATTACAATTGCAATTACAGCATGTTAAATCTACACATTGGGTCAGATTTTCCTGTTCCAGTGCCTTGAGATATTGGTAACAATTTTACAACACCAAGTTATAGTCCAGCAATTTTATTTTAAATTCACAAGCTTTCGGAGGCTTCCTCCTTCCTCAGGTGAATGATATGGAAAGGAGGTAGCCTCCGAAAGCACCTGAGGAAGGAGGTAGCCTCCGAAAGCTTGTGAATTTAAAATAAAATTGCTGGACTATAACTTGGTGTTGTAAAATTGTTTACAATTGTCAACCCCAGTCCATCACCGGCATCTCCACATCATTGAGATATTGGGTTTGCTTGAGTGCAGCAAATACAAGAAAATTGGATGGGGAGCTGGGTGCCTCAGTGAGGGAGCCTGCCCAATTTTCCATCCATTTAAAGTAACCGATGGAAAATCAGGCAGGCCCCATTAGGGGCGTACGGTCCTCCTCACATGATTTCCCAGTATTGGCTGTGCCCAGGCAATCCAATAGCCCAGGTTGAAGAACTGGAAAATCTGCCCCCAATGTTACTTGTTGCAGCATGAGGCACAAATGTATTTTTTCTTTAATCTACGTGTAGTCGGTGAAGAGCATTCTACTTATTTATGTATTTGATTTTTATGAGTAATACCACGTGAGATCCACTAGTTCCTTAAAATCTTTGTGAACTATTAAATAAAACATTGGGTCAGAATGACATTTCATTACATGGCATGAAAGATAATTTCCATGCTGACAGGCTGTGCTCTTTCACACATGTGAAATTAAAAAGAACAATAATACACAGGCAGGACACAAAGGCGTTCCAACTGTGATATCATTGTTTGGGATGCATTAAGATTCAGACTTCTTAAAAGTAGTCAATATATCACTTCAGTTAAACAACTTGTCTGGTGAGGTGAAAGGGAAGAGTTATTATTGTTTTGCATCTGACTTTTTTTTAAACTGATATAAAGGCAACCTAGGGACACAAACACTATCATAGATACCCATGATTACTTAACTGTTAGTTCATATATTCCACAACATTAAATTCACTTTAGACTTGTAACACTACTTGGTTGATCACTTTTCTCATTAATTCAATATGCATCATTTATTATATTCATTTATCGTGCCATTTGAATTCAGTTTTCTTAGTATTTAAAATTGTCCTTTTGTGATATTGTCCTCTGAGAACCATCCCAGCCACCCATCTCTCAAGCTCTTATCATTCAAGGAGCACCTCATTGAATCAGAGAATAGCAGCAAGCAGATCTCTCAGCTAACTGTAAAAAATCCCATGGCACAATTCAATGAAAAGCACGGAGTTCTCCCTGTGTCCTGGACAACATTCCTCCCTTAACCAACACCACCAAAAACAGATTATCTTGTCATTTATCTCATTGCTGTTTGTGTGACCTTGCTGTGTGCAAATTGATTGCCACGTTTACCTATAGTACAAGAGTGGCTACATTTCAAAGGTGCTGCATTGGCTTTGGAAAGTCCTGAGATTGTGAAAGGAGCTATAAAGGGTGCAAGTTCTTTCTTTCTTCTTGCTCAGAAATTGGATGGTATTTCTAGGTAAAATCCAGCCCTTTATGCTGATTAGATATGAACATACAAAAATATGAAATTGATGGGCAAGAAAAGACCAGCTGCTCCATCAAGCCTGCCTCAAACCATGATGGTCAGACCATGATGGTCAAACAGGGCCAACGAGGGAAAAAATACTCCCAAAAATTCCTCAATGCTAGGTTACTGCTCTTAGCATTTTGCTCATATGTATTACTTATGGTAGAAAGCATGTTAATGCAAAATTAATAAGTTGCACTTTAAAGCAGTCTTTCTGATCCTTAATCACATATTCCTAAAAATCCTTATCTTCTTACCATCAACAGCTGTCCTGCTATCAGTAGCACTCACAAATATAAAGTACTCAATCTCTGGGGGCAAATTGGTATTGCAGATTCAGATTTTCATGGACCAACAAATAGGGACAACTTGCTTTTAATATAGAAAACATTCCAAGGTGCTTTGCAGAGAGGCAGAAAGAAGATAAAAGGAATAAAGGAACCCCTGAGACAGTATGGGGTGAAACTATGGAGGGATTTGAAGATGTGAATGAGGATTTTAAATCCAATGCATTGGGGAACGGGAAGACAGTATAGGTCAATAAGGGAAGGAGTGATGGTTGAGTAGGATTTAGTGCATGACAGGAAAAGGCCAACTGAGTTTTAAACAAGTTGGACTTGAAGGGTGGAGGATCATGAGTTGATAAGGAGGACATTGAAGAAATAGTGCCCAGTGGTGACAAAAACTTGGATTAGCTTTCAATGGCATTGGGGTTGAGGTAGGGATGGAAGTGAGTGATGTTGTGGAGGTGGAAGTAAGTTGTCTTGGTGATGGATATGAGGTTGAACCTCAGCAGGATCTGGTTCAGCAGCTGGCCAGAAAGAGGATGGAGTCAGTTGTAAAGAAGTGAGTTTATGGTGAAGGTCAAAAACGAAGATTCAATCCTGAATTACAAAATTTTTGACTCACCCATCATTTGATACTAGATTGGCAGACAGGCTGCACTGAGTTGATTGTGGGGTCGAGGAGAGTAGTGGAGTGGTAGAGCATCTTCCAAACAAGCCCAAATGGGCAGTAGCCAGTCACAGTGTTAAGGACATTAACACTGAGGTAAAACTGATTTCTACTTAGAGGAAAACATAACTTTGTTCAATAGCTGTGCATGTGTTGTTCAAGATCAATGCAGCTGCAGCTGTATTTGTAAAAGCTGAAAGGGTACTTATTGTCACATGAAGTTTCTGTGCCTTTCTACGAAACACTGTTACAATTGAAAATTGCAAACATTTTTTTGAAGGATGAACTAAAGTAAATTTGAAGTTCAACAGATGTTGTCAATCTTAAATGGACTGCAAAGAAAATTAATTTGTTTTTAATCATTGTAGTTCTTAATTTTTCTCTTAAATCTTAATCCTGTTATTTATTGTCTTTTGTGGAAAATTTCACAACTTAGATATCAATTAAAAGGTTGGCAGAGAGGAGACAGCATGTGTCAAACACATTTTGAACCTCACTTTCAAATTGCTAACTACCCTGTGCATGTAAGTGTAGGACATTCATGTGTTAAAAAAGCTGAACATTTCATTATAGGGAGCTGAACATTTCATTATGATGCAAGGTACATTTAATAACGGATAAGATCAAGACCAAGTTTTTGATTTCACATGTACAACATTTCAGATTTCCTGACAGGGCAGGGGTCTTGCACTACACAGACTCTTACATTTGCCAGTGTGACATTTTCTGATGTTGTTGTTGAGGACCAGTGTAACACATTCTCTAAAAAACATTTCAACACCAACTTCTGCCTGTAAACATTGATCTTTGGGTGAAGGACAGGTCTACAATCTTGAGAAGACCCTTCCAGAGCAGGTGTGACATCAGACACAGACGTCCTTGGTGAAAATGTCTGCCAGTGAAAGTGGAGTTTGGCATTCAGGAATGAGAATTACACCAATCAGGAGTTGTAATTGTTTTTGAAATCAGTACCAGCCAAGCTTTGTCATGGTTACTATCAACACAAGAATTCTTGTACAGAAAAATCTCAGATGTTTTTCTTCAAAACAAAAGAGAGCTTCAGAATAATAGAGATAACCTTGGGAAATAGAGTGATTTATTTAAAAAGACAGTCTCCCACTGATGATTTGCCAAGACTATTTATCCAGCATGTCAGATTTACTTATTGACTCATACGTGTTGTACACTCTATGGGTATTAATTACTGATTTGACAGATAAACCAGAAAATCATCACACAGTAAGATATACATTGTAACAATACAAGTATGAGAAAAACTAGCAGTAGAAAGTTCCTTACTTTTGCTCTCCAGCTATCTTCATTGCCTAATTTCTGCCTAAAGCTTTCTTGCAGCTGCTCAATCCTGTTCTGATGCGAAATCATCATTTGTTCCCTGCAAGAGACCAATTAACGTACTGGTAAAGCGCAAAGCTAGGCAGTAATTAGCAAGACATTCAAAACACTATTTCACACAATAAACAATGCATCAAACATTAATTTAACCAAAACATTCTGTTGAAAACTAACTACAAAGAACAGAAAAGTACCGGACTCAGATTAATAAAAGTTTATGGTTTAGTGGAAATTGTTGTCAATAGATGGCAAATGAATTTCAATGTAGATAAGTGTGAGGTGGTTTCGACTAGTTAAGCCGCATGGCTTGTGCTGTACATTCGATGTAAATGAGGTGGGCTGGGGCAGGGTTGGGTGGGAATGGTACAGGAATGTGTTTGTGTATGCAGAAAAAGGGACCACTTTTTAAGCATGCTTTCAGACATCTGGGATGAGACTATAAGTGTGAGAAAAGTGATTTCAGCCCATAATGCTCCGGAGAAAAATTGGGATAATTTCTTTTTAAAAAACTCAGTCAGAGCTAAAACATAGAAAGGATTCATTGGGAATCACCAAATGTTTTTAATTAAAGAACTGGTGTTGGGTGAACATTGGTTTGTCAAGATTACAAGCCTACAATAGTTACACTGTCTGATAGATAAGATAACAATGAAGCAGAGTTCTTAAAAGGCTGTTGCTATCAGACAGAGGGATAGAAATTGGTACTGCTATGCATTGTGCTCATTTTTCAGGCATTAAATGGATCCAAAGCATACCAATTTAGCAGTGGAACTGCCAATGCCCAATCTGTACAGGCACAGGTCCCACTGCAAATTTGTGGGGCTCTTTTCTTTTTAGGTATCCAAGCTGGAATGCTCCTCCGCCTCCGCAGGAGTCGCGACACTCCCTCCTTCATGTAGCCCGCTGCAATTCCCCTCCTGGGACTTACCTAAGGGCTGCTGCTGGCAAAGTAGGCGGCCCGACATTGTACACAAAATATGCTGATGAGGCCTGAGGTTCGATGGATTGGTTCGGCCACGAGCTGATCGTGACACCAGACCAAAATCTACCCCAGAGTGTCTTCTTGTTTTAATATAGATACTGGGAAAAGTAAGGAAGTTTAGCACCTAATGAAAAGTTTGGCCTTGGGAAATCTAATTAAAGTTTATCCATAATAATTCCTAACATGTGACATGTCTAATTGAATGGCATCTTAGAATGGATTCATGTGACAGAATGAATCACCATGGTTGATCACTAATAATCAAGTAACCTAAAAAGGGATTTTCTTTGTTAAGTTAAAAGGTATAAAAAATCGTACTTTACAGACTCAAATCAGAAGGTTCGGGAGGGTGGTAGAAGGTTAAAGGAGGTTGTAAAGAACTAAGGAGCAGATCTTCTAAGCATAGGAAGTGTTAAGAGTCAAAGGTGGGGAGGTTAAGTGTCTAATCTGACATTTGTAAACTCACTAAATATATCACAAAAGTTAATCAATAACTCAAACCTTTGAGTACAGTGTAGGGTTAAAGTAACAATATAACAATACAGGGAGAGATAATGTGTGTGGCAGGTCAGCTAATTAAGGATGGGAATGTGATGATTGAAGAGGGAAGACATTAACCACAAATGGCAACTGTCCCTAAAGGTGAATTTGAGCATCCCAGATTGAGACAGAACTGCCCAGTGCTACCACAACTGACCTGAGAAAGTCATAGTTGTACATCTGTGCTTATATTCCAGAGGGATAGCCTAAATACTAGACTGCTGAAAGTTTATCATTGGTGTGTTGTGTAAATTGTAAACTCAACTATGCAAAGCCATTCTGCACTCTTGGACATTTAAGATAACTCTGTTATACAGTTATAAACCAAAACCTAGTTAATGCTAAGATATAACAATACACTTAAACCACATTGTCCATGTAATGGTTTACAATTTTTCAGTTAATGAGATGTATCCAAGCTCTAAAAATGCTCCTCAATGCTTAATCTTCTGATGGTATTAACTGTGTTATCATAGTTGTTGTTAAATAAGGTAGTGGTAGTTAATGCATCTCTGTGTCCAATGTCATCTTTGACTGGCGATTAGAAATTGAACACTCCAGCCAGTATCATACAGTGTCTCTGTGTTGGTATGTTTGGCTTGTGCAACTGTTAATATTCTTTGGACTGGATTATGTAAGACGGTTCAGGAGTGAATTATTTTGGGCCTTATTAACCTTAGACATGAATGGTAAATTGCAACCCAATGATCAAATGTGTTTGAATAGTAAAAAAGATTTCTTGATACCTTTTGACTAATATTCTTTACATAATGTATGATTTACCATTCATACAATCTTAGTGTCCAAAATCCTGCACACTGCCAACATGCTAATCTCTCAGTCATGTTGGTCAGAGGAATTGTTGGACAGAATGTAAGCACTCTCCACAGGTCCCATAGCCATGATAATTAGGTAGTCGAGGCAAACTAGAAAAAATGAGATTAATTTCCTCACACAAAAAAGTGCACCAACTGATGAATTGATACAGCTTCTTAATATCAGCATGTGAGTTACTTCAATTTAAGTTAATTTTCAAACAATTAGTTGACAGAAGCCATTTGTGGACAACCCAGTCTGGCAAAAATGGAATTATGCTGGCACATGAGATAGGCTCACATGCGCTGGCAGCTCAAAGGTTGGGTTATATCAAATTTTGAATGGGAATCTCTCCCCCTAATTTGAATAGGCTATTTGGCACATGAAATGCTTACCCAGAGAGTTTGGTTTGTAGCACATTTGGCTGGGAAGCATTAAAATCTGGCAATCATGAACTCCTCTTAATCACCTAAATAACGCAGCCATTTTCGAACACAAAAGGAATGCCCATCCTCACCATATCGTATGGTGTGGTTTAAATGCCAGCAGCAACCAAAAATAATGAAGGAAAGTATTGGTGGGAAAAAAAAAACAAAAAATGAAAAAATAGCAATTATCTAGAAAAATCAACTAAGCAAAATGCAGCAAAATGAAAATTCAAAAAAACTTTTGCCACCAACTCAAACTGTGATTCCCTTTTAAGAAGCAGGCCAGTTCCCAGGACTCCTGATGCACTCAGTTTGTATGCACATGGGCCAGCTTGTGTTGCAAAAGCTTTGGCTGAAATCATGAGATTTGTGGTAGGACCTGATTTCATTAATTTAAATATTCTAATAGACCTGAGACTGCCTGTAGGCATTTATTTTGTCCCCTCACATTGCTCACCAGAAAATGCAGCACACAGAATTTACAACCCATTCCACCAGTACTGAGGCCCTGTACTGGCAGCGAAGCCTCGCAGGTCAGAACTATGGATTCTTCTGATTCTGCATCTTTTGCTAACACTCACAACCTCTATAATTTATAATTGCGCTTCCCCACAACTTTAGAGTTCTAAAATGGCTTGGATGACATTTTAGCACACCAACTCACTACAACCCCAATACAATTGGCTTTGTTGATAATCAAATTAAGTATTTTTAATTGAGATTTTGAGCATTCATAAATGTCAGGCTGAAACTAACCAACATTTGAAAGTAATGGAGAGGTTCAGTGAGAGAAAATCACTCATGGGGCTCGATTTTAGGAGCGTGTTTCCGGCGGGTTCCCAGCGGGGTGGCCCCGAAAATCCCGATCTCCGGTCACGTGACCGGATCGCGACGAAATCCCGGCCACTTCCGGGTACCGCGCTGACGTGCGGGGCTGCGCGCGCAAGCCCCCCTTTTGGGAATCCCGCAGGCAATTAAAGCCAGCGGGGTTCCACTTGAGAGTACTTACCTTGCTCGTTGTGGTCAGTTAATGAGCTGAAGCAGCTGTCAAAAGAGGAAGTGTGGGATTTTAGGTTCAAGGCAGTGAGTTTCCCACACTGGGGGAAACAGTCTCCCTCCAACCAGGCGTGTTGCAGCCAGCAGCCTGTGGCAGGTGCCAAGGTGCACTCCACGGGGGAGAGCCCTCACCCACGCAGGAGGCCACCGCGTCACATAGGGCAACCCCTGCCCTCCACCACCCCCCGCCAAGCCAGAGGACAAACCGACACGAAACCGCAGCCCCAGTCCGAGGAACCACACACCTACCCTGCACAACCCCTCAGACCAACACCTGCCAGTTGGGTGGTGTGTGGAGACCCTCGGAGGACGAAGAGCATGACCAGCACCAGCAGCCTCGCAGTCCACGCCGTCCGCCGCAGGGACGTGGATCCCCCCAACACGGTGTTGTTGCACGCCCACCTGCACAGCAGGAGGGAGGGCTACTGCAGAGAGAGACGCATCGCAGAGGGCACTACCCTCGCCACAGGGTCCACAGACCGAGGCGCAGCTCCCCGGACCTCTCCGAGCAGCAGTGCACAGGGAGGCGCAGATTCGCTCGACATGTAGTCGTGGAGATCTGCAGCCTCTTTCATGCCGAGCTGCTCCTGGCTGGCCCCAGCACCAACTGCTTACCTGTCGCTGGCAAAGTCACCACTGCCCTCCACACCTTCTCCTCCGCATCCTTCCAGGGTGCAGCCGGCTACACCGCCGATGTCTCTCAGTCGTCTGCACGGACGAGCCCTGCAAATACACCTGCACCTACTCTGCAGTAACACGATGGGTGGCATCAGTGGTGGGTCCTCATAGTGATACCCAGGAGCGGGCATTATTGGACACAACGGACAGGATTCGCGGAGACATGGCAGTGGTGGTGTCAATATAATGTGTGCTGTTTGTTGCTCTGAAATTCAATATGGGTAACACCCATGACAAACCCTCAGACACCCTTGTGCACCCCCTTCATGCTGACGAGACGTTTGCCTTACGCTGCCTACTGCACATATGTGATGCATGCCCTGTGGCTGCAGCACAGGTGGTGGCAGGTTGAGTGAGGCTGGCTGTGAGGGAGATGCACGAGAGGGTGAGTATGGGATGGAGCAATGAGATTGTATGAAGAGTGGGTTGCGTGTTAGTGGCAGGGTGAGTACTGGCGAGGTGAGTAGGTGGAGGTAAGATGAGGATGGGGTGTGAGTGGGTATGAAGGGTGATGTGACAGAATAGTGTTGGCGGTGCCGAAGGAGATGTGGGGTGGGGGCAGTGTTGTGGCAGACAGAGTGTAGGGGAAAGACTTCGTGTTCTCACTGCGGCTGACCTACTGCGGTCATTGCAGCGCCTCCTGCACTGTATGCAGGTGGGCGATATGTTGGTGGCGCAGGTGACCCCCTCTGCCACCTCGAGCCAGGCCTTCTTGGTGGCAGAGGCAGGCCGCTTCCTCCCGCCCGCCGGGGGGAAGATCTGTGTCCTCCCCCTCCTCCTCACCCCATCTGATGATACCTGGGGTGAGGCATCATTAAACTGGGAGCAGCCTTCCCCCTGGGCTGCTCCATGCTGCAATTTGTCCCATTGGTTGCAGCATCTGTCAGTGGAGGACTGCCCCTTTAACTAGAGAGCCTCCAGCTGACAGATCGTACTGCGCATGCGCAGCCCGACCGACGCGCAGGCCAGCGCCGTGGACCCCGGAGGAGCAGGTAATTGATTCCAATTAGTGGGTTGCCTGCTACGATCGCGTGGGCAACCCACTAATTTCGCCGAGCGTGTTGACCACGCTCCCGGAGGACCACCCGCTGGGAACCCGCAGGCCTGCTAAATTCGGGCCCATGATGTTTGGCATAAAATCTGACAAGTTGAGGTATCAGAGCGCAATCACAACTCATGAAACTGTGAGGGAGTCAATGCTTTGGCGGGGGGTGGGGGGGGTGGTGGAAAGAAAATTGAAGGAAGAAATCAAAAAAATATTGTAATATGATTACTGACAAGTTCACATATCTTAAGTGGTCTAAAATATTGCTCATCAAACCCAGGAAGTGCTTTTTTGCCATTGACATCACTGAGAGAAGTGCAATTATCAAAGTAACCCAATTTTTCACCTCCCATGGTAGTAAAACGTACCATCACCAGTATGGCCTGCAGTTTTGTTCTTGAGTAATATTTTAAAAGAAAGCAACTAACAACTCACTTATTGCTCAGGCATCTGGCCAGGGTCTCCTCAATGCACACCAGTGGTGGCCAAGTAAATCAACTGCCATAACATGTGAACTCTGCTAAGGAGACATTAACAATTTTAAATTGAACGTTTGCAGCCACAAAGGGAAATAACTATTTTGAGCAGTAGTGATTTTCCATTAGTGCCAGACCAGTGGCTAACCACCAAGAAGGACGTCAAGTCTCAGTTTTCTTTCAAAAATGTCCACATTAGAAACTAACCTGCTTGAACCTGTTTATGAACACTAATGTTTTCCCTCAAAAACTACAGAAATGCTTTTACAGATTTACACTAAAGCAAAGAAGGACTAGCAGATGGATTAGTTGCAAAATGCCCAAACATGGAATAAGACAGCAGTCAAATCCTAAACAGAGGCTGTTGCCATCAGTGAGGTTTTTATTCAAAGTTAATGACAGATTGTGGCATAGAAAAGGTCCACACTGTAAATGTTTAATCTGCTTAGCATCATTTGATATTACAGAATGTAACAAGAACTCCAAAGAGATTACTCTTTGTGTCATAGTAAACTCAGGATGTCATGACCTAGAATATGTACTTTATGCTCTTCAAAAACACTCATACATTTGTTCCAGAGAAATGGAAACATGCACATTCAGCCAAGTCAGTTAATGCCCACACTATGAAATCTTCATGTTTGTAAATTTAGGTTTGGTTTAAGCAGTATAAACACAAAATGGAGGCATTTTAACTCCTCCACCGAGTGGAAACTGGGCAGAGGGGCAATTAAAAAGGTGTAGGTTATTTACCCGCCTGTTCCCATTTTGCGGAGATTTTGATACCGTTATTTTTGTAGGTGGATGTGGCGCTTGCTTAAATCATGCGGATGCCTCATACATGTATGCAAATCAAGATCATATTATGTCAATAAGACCCCGATGGCCTTTTAATCGCGGCCTGCCACGGCTGCCCTGCTCAGTGACAGCTGCTTTGAAGACTGAAGAGGCCGCAAAATGTAAGTGTTAAACTTTTCTTTGTGGGGCCAGGTACAGGAGTGCTTGTCCATTCCTCACAAGGAAAGTTTAGACCTCTATTGCCCCAGGCTCCCCTCCACCTTCCCAACTGCAAGACCCGACTGTAACCCCCTCCTCACCACTTACCTTCCAGCTGGCGGCGGTCTCCAGGCCATGCAATTTTTACCAGCTGGTCACAGGCCAATATGCTCTACCCGAGTTACACTAGTTTTCCAGCGTTACTTGCACGGATGGGGATGGAGAATTGGGCAGTGGTCCATACTCCCGAGCCCCCGCCTATTTCAGTACCCATAATGATTTTCCAGCGTCACGTCTACTGGACACCGAAAGCAGCCACCTAAACATGGGTGGACATATTCAAATAAGGCAGTAATGACAGGGTGATGTCATAAGTCACATTTTCCATCATTACTGTCTTAGTAACGTTAGATGCTAGTTGTGCCAGCATTTTACTGGTGTGCAGCATTGCTAGGGCCAGCCAGCAGAGGACAGGGATAAAATTTAAATCACCCATCCCAATGTGTTCAATCAACTTTGAGGCTGACAATGCACAGTCCTCCATCATTGGATTTTGCTGGGAAAGAAAGAGATTGAACACATCTCTTTGCGTGGGTGGTAACTGGCCCCTTTACTTTGCTGCAGGCAGCAGAGTCCTGTAGCAGAAGGAATCTTCTGTTCTCCTCGCCCACTGCCACTACCATGTGGTGAGCTCCTGGTAAAGGCAGAAACAACACAGGGAGCCCATTAAAGTAATTTGCATAAGGCTGACCATGGAAAATTTGTCAGTCAGCAGCAGGACAGGTGGGCAGAAGTCCCGCCTTATGACATTTTATGGCTTGTTACTGAGTTAAAGGGACCATTGAAAAGCGAAGACTGGACAAAAATGAAGCAGAGCTATCAGTAGTGAGAGATGGGGATGCCTCTTAGGATATTTCTCTCATATTCCACTCCTGAATTCACTTACAAAATCCAGGACATAGGGAATTTATAAGTAAACAAGTTTAGTTGAAGATGTTGTATAAACAGCCTTAAAACATTGGATAAATAAAAATAAATGTCAATATCAGTTCCAGATCTCTGAAATTGGTCTTTGCAATAATTGCAACCCTCTATGAAAGACCTGAAGATGATCATGGTGGTACTTGAACCTAATGGTCATTGTATTGTTGGGACTTGATCTTAAATAATGAATGTAATGCTTTGGGAGGAATACAAATATGTCTTCTCCAAATTCACAAAGAACACAGTAAAAGTCTAATGAAAATGTACTATTGTTTCAAAAGTAACTGAGGCTGAAAATACATGGCCCTTCAATTGTGGATGTTCCTACACCCCTTGCCTCTCAGTAACTGGGCTGATCAATGGCAGCCAGAACTCAGGCATACCAGGCTTTCAAATGGCATATAGGAGCCATACCGGGGGGTCCAGACCTGAGCATGAGTGGGGGGCGACCCTCACTCCTGCAATGAGTGAGGGTCTCCCCCCACCCCCACCACCCCCCCCCCCCACCTGTCAAATGGACCTTTGCAGCTGCCACAGGCTGATGGCTGCAACACATCCATTTGAAATGGGAGTGTTTCCCCCAGTCCCAGTTGTTTGTAAAATCCCAACCCCCCTAAAATATCTCGTTAATCAGGTCTATAAACGACCTGAAATACCAAAATAAATACCTTAAGTGGCACCCCGTCGGCTTTAATTGCCGGCGGGAGTCCCACATGTAGGGGCTGTGCGCGCATGTCAGCGCGCCTGTGGGAAACCCGGAAGTGGGGGGGTTGGAGCCGGGTTCCCGACCCGCCCCGGGAATCGCCAATTTTCATGGCCCGCCCGCCGGGAATGCACCCAATCGCGGGTGCTAAAATCGACCCCTTTGTTCCTCTTTGTAAGGAGGCAAAGGAGGCACCTTTCCCTTTATTCCAGGAAGGAACCTGCATCCCCTCGAACCTGGCAAACAGTTTGCGGGCTCCTTTGGCAGGCAGATGCCCCAGATAGGCTTCTAGTGGGGTGGGCACCAGCCATTGGGATGGAAATGCAGAAACTTCCCTTTGACCATGGAAAGTTCCTGGCTAGAACATCCTGGCACATACACCAGGATGCAGTCACCTCAAATTTTCAAACCTCAGTCACTTTGAGATTAATGCTCTGTCTTTGGTTTGGCTGCCAGGCTGGGAATTACTTTCATTTAGTGTCGATAATCCTTCAAAACTGTATCCCTGAAGTACCAATTGTTGTTGAGCATCTTGAGATGGAATTAATTTTGTGGGCAAAATGAGATTGCCTTGAAGAGATTGAGACCACTAACTTTACAGTTGTCAGCCAATGTTTGAAGTTGGAGTCTGATCATTAGTAGATTTACATTAGATCTACAAAATACGCCAGCTGTTTGTGTATCAGGACTAGTAGAGCAAGCCTCGTTGTGGTGGTTAACAAAACTGGCCTAATACTTAATAATGCATTTATGCATTGTGATTGTCCACTTCTGAAGCTGCCAAACTGACTTAACTGAAACCTTCTGCAAAGATTTTCTTACTGAAATGTATGGACTTTGCTGAAGGTTTGGGAAACAACCAGTTGTATTCATCACTTGGGACCCTGTAGACCTTATACTCTTTTAAATACAGAAGATTATCTACAGGTATATAGGTGAAGAACATGTGGATACTGATTCCACTATTAAAGTTAGATTAATTGCTGGGACCTGCAACAGTGCTCTTAAAATATGATTCATGAAATATCGCCCGTCTCCATCCCTGCCTCATCTCATCTGCTGTTGAAACCCTCATCCATGTCTTTGTTACCCCTAGACTCGACTATTCCAATGCTCTCCTGACTGACCTCCCACCTGGCATCCTCTGTAAACTTGAGCTCATCCAAAACTCTGCTGCCCGTATCCTAACTCGCACCAAGTCCCATTGACCCATCACCCCTGTGCTCACTGACCTACATTGGCTCCTGGTCTGGCAACGCTTCAATTTTAAAATTCTCATTCTTGTTTTCAAATCCCTCCATGGCCTCACCCCTCCCTATCTCTAACCTCCTCCACCCCTACAACCCTCTGAGATCTCTACGCTCCTCCAATTCTGGCCTCTTGAAAATCTCCGATTTTCATTGCTCCACATTGGCGGCTGTAGCTTCAGCTGCCTAGGCCCTAAGCTCTAGAATTCCGTCCCTAAACCTCTCTGCCTCTTTACCGTGCTCTCTTCCTTTAAGACACTCCTTAAAACCTTCCTCTTCGCGCAAGCCTTTGGTCACCTGTCCTAATATTTCCTTATGTGGCTCAGTGTCAAATTTTGTTTGATAATGTTCCTGATTTACTACATCAAAGTCGCTATATAAATGAAAGTTATTGTTGTTTGCATGCTTTGTGAAAAAGATTCAAATCCTTTTATCAAAGAGGAACAGAAAACCAAATATTTGGGATCAAGATTACCAGTGCTATGCAATATTTGTCATTGTAAGGAGTTGCTGGCATATCTATCATAATTTTGGCAGTCAGAGATGAGGATTAGGGAATTTACTGCTTTGGTACAAACAACATCCTGCCCCATGTGGAATGCATTAATGTTGAGTATCTTAGCCCAGTATTGAGAAGCTGAAAAGAAGTTTTCTGTGTTGGGATTGAGTACTTTGTGTCACCCCTGGCTACCACATCTGATCCTGCCTATGTATCAGTTTGAGCACTTGCTAGGGATGATATGATCTTTGGATTTTTTCCCTGAACTTTACACAGAATTTGAAGCTTAGCATAAGCAAATTTTCAATACTGTAATTATGTGAATAACACACTGAGGTCATGATCAGAAGCCTTTAATTATTACTAGTTCTGGCTCAGTAACCCTGACATTTTGTTTACCACCAACCATGATCATACTGTGAGTTATGGTGTTCTGATTATTTGCATATCTGCAATTTATTTATATTGAGTAGCTCCACAACAACAAGGGAAAACAAGAGAAATGAACAGCATTGTGGCAGTGGTAGAAAAATGTGGCATGTAAGTTTGTTTCACTATGAAAAAGATTGAGAAGAAAATATTATAGGTCTGCAGAATATTAAAAGGTATAGATGAGGCTGAGGTAAGCAGGCTATTTAGCTTGGGTAGTGAAGTCAAAAATCACAAGCCTCAAACAAGACCAGAGATTAGAAGAATGTTTCGCACAAGACTGTGGATATGTGGTACAGACTACCTGAAAATTCTAGGTTAGCAGATACCTTTAAAATTAAACTAGATCAATTACTATTGATAAAGGAAATTAAGGATTATGAAGATATTAATAAATGCTAGGGAATCTCCTGTGGTGCTACTTACAGTAAGTCAAAGGATGTGCTATTTTGTCAGGAAAGGAATTTAATATGATGTAAATTGTGTGTCCCTTTAAGGCTAGAAGGTGGAATTGCTGTAGATTCTTGAAATAAATACTGAGGTCAGTCACAAGCCAGACTGCAGATCAGAACCTTGGCTTGTTTGATTGACTGTTTTATTAAAAAGCTGGGAGACATTGTTCTTGATGAGAGAGAGCTGAAACACACAGCATTCTAAAACAGTTTTTTTAAATCTGGAGGAGAGGCAAATGCAGGAAGTAGAGAGTGTAAATTATCTGATTCAAAGATGAAAATGTCATCTTTTGAACATGTGAAATGTGGGCAAGCTGACACACAAGGAAAATCAGTTTTTTTTCACTGAATTAGAGGTCATCCATGAGCCAAAATTTGCTGTGACAGGCATCTAATGACATCACATTTAGGTTTTTAATTTTTTTGAGTGGCACGTTGCTGAAAGTGCGAGCCGATAACAGCGCAGTGAGGGAAACAGGGCATCTGGGACCTGAGTGAACAGGGCAAGCAACTGTGTATCTCCTTAACCAATCAGATTGAACGATTGTGAAATAAACAGTGTAAGGACCGAGAAGGAAGTAGAAATTAGAGTTGGTGAATTCAAAGTCAAATCGGGTACAGAAAGAGAAATAAAGGGAAAGAAAGACTGGATTACGAGAGAGAGAAAAAGGGACAGAAAAGAAAAGTAAAAAAAATTAAAATGTTAAAATGTCCATATTTTAAATCTCCAGCAACAATTAAAAGCTGAAGGAATGAGATTCCACGCTTGTAATAGTTAATTTTCAGTGCCAGAGATGTTGATTGGCAGTAATTAACACTTATCATGTCATTAAATGACTTGGCTTTACTTTCTGTGGAGAGTTTAGTTCCTATCTACCTCGCAAATACAGCATCTTCACGCCATTCAATGCATTTCAATGGTGAGGCAGACAGCGAGATGCTGTTTTCCCGAAGCTAATGGCGGAGCAGCTCAACTTAGACACCAACTTTTGGATTTCTGCGTTTAACCGCGCACCTGCCTCTTGCCTGAAGTTGCTGTACCATTTGAGCATAAATAATGGCGAGTGCCATTAGTCACACTATTATTTTGACAACAAATTTTGAGCCAAGATGAATCAATTAGATCAGATGGAGAGTGGAATTGAAGGCTATTGGAACAATTTTTTCCCCCACCAATGGTTGTGCAAACTTAGGGCAGAAAATGGTTTAAGATGAGCTGATGGTTTCAAGAGTTGCAATTATAGGAATTTTAATCAGTATTTGTCCTTAAAGAAGTTGTATATAATGTAGATTTTAAAAGCTTTTAATTTTCCCCAAAGTTTGCCAGGCTGTTCTCTTATATGAAGGTTTATTTTCTTCAAGGCTAGTTGCAGTCATTTTTTGAGATAAGGAGGATGTTCCCTGATGTGAATGTATTAATTGTTTTAACTGACCATTCCTGTCACTGCACTTGTAGAATTTCCAGGGTTTGGAGATAAAGGCTTCGATATTTACTCGGGGCTGTGAAGAGGGTGGGGGGAAGGATTTCTAGACAGGAAACCCAGAAGTAAGGGTTTCCCAGACGTCCTGATGTTAACACCGGAAATAGGCAGGTTGGAGGCGGGTTGGGGTTGGGTTTCACATTTTTACAATTTTTACCTTCCCACCCACCCCCAACCCACCCGTCCTTGCGGGTTAAAATTACCCCCAAAGAGTGGGATAGCACTGGCTTGACACCTTCCGGCTCCGTTTTAAAATTAAATATTAAATACTGAGGAAGTGTTTGAAAAATTATCTAAATACGGGAACTGTTTTGGTAATGTTAGTGCCTGCTGCTTTTGTTTAATTTTTGTCGGGTGCAGTTAAATTTAATTTTGATATTAGGGAGGCAGTTCTGGCTTCACATCAGCTGTTATGACGGCCATCGGGTATATCAGGCATTCGCATGATCACGCCTGCTATAAGCGATGGAGACAGTACAGTATTAATGCACGAATAGTGCTAAAAAAAATCTGTGTCCCCAATTTTGGTGATAGCACTCTTGCCTCTGAGTCAGAAGGTTGTGCATTCACGTCCCGCTCTAGGAACTTGAGCACAAAATTTAGGCTGACACTCCAGTGCAGTTCCAGGAATACTGCAGGATGAAATGTTAAATTGAGGCCCCGTCTGCCCTCTCAGGTGGATGTAAAAGATCCCAAGGTGCTATTTCGAAGAAGACACTGGAATTCTCCCCAGTGTCCTGGTCAATAATTATCCCTCAAACAACACCTAAAAACAGATTATCTGGTCATTATCACATTGCTGTTTGTGGGACCTTGCTGTGTGCAAATTGTCTGCTGCATTTCCTACATTATAACAGTGACTACACTTCAAAAGTACTTCATTGGCTGTAAAGTGCTTTGGGACGTGCTGAGGTCGTGAAAGGCGCTATATAAATCCAAGTCTTTTTTTTAAACCTCATATCACTATAGTGCTGATTTTTCACCGGGTTAAACTGGAAACTGGTGTAATCTGGGTGAGTGGTGAAGGGAAATCAGACAGGGAGCCCTTTCAACACTTCCAAGGTTTCACTTCTCAAGTATAAAACATGTTATGTGACATATTTCCTTCTATTTACACCCTAATCATGTTATTGTGAAATGTTATTTGTTCTTGCTTTTATTTTGTAACATAAACCTTATTTTGAACATTAGAAATTTTAGTTATTGAGATTTAAAAAATGGCAAACAAAAGGATTTCGAATTTTTTTTAGCAATTGATGAGTGTGTTTGGCTAGCTTTCTGCTCTTCTAACAAATTAATATATGATTGAATCCCAAAGAATAAATTTGCATGTCATCCAATCAGTTAGAGGAAATTTGTTTGAGGTGAAACAAATTTATATATAACCCAATCAATTACAAGAAGTTTGTAACAAATATTTATAAATTAATCAATTTGAATAAACTTGACTTTGATTAAGAGTAACACATGAGAGTTACACAAAAGCATAACACGAACTGTTACAGGATATGTGTTACAGAAAGTGTGTTATAGAACATGTCTGATGGCATGTGCAACCATTGCAATTTATCATAGATAGAAAAATAGATGTTAGAATCCCATGGGCGAGATTACAGAGATCCTGGGGGAGGAGTGGAGACACCACAGTTGAGGTGCTTTGCATGGGCTGTGGGACAAGAGACTTGCCATGGTCTAGCAGTTCAAAACTGGGCATCCATGAGGTGAGGTGCTGTGGGCCATCAGCAGCAGCAGATTTGTATTCCAGCACAATCTGTAACCTCATGGCCCGGCATATTCCTCCCTCCACCACTGCCAACAAGCCAGGGGATCAACCCTGATTCAACGAGGAGTATAGAAGAGCATGCCAGAAGCAGCACCAGGCATACCTAAAAATGAGGTGCCAACCTGGTGAAGCTACAACACAGGACTACATGCATGCTAAACAGCAGTAGCAACATGCTATAGACAGTGCTAAGCGATTCCACAACTAACGGATCAGATCAAAGCTCTGCAGTCCTGCCACATCCAGTCATGAATGGTGGTGGTTAATTAAACAACCAACGGGAGGAGGAGGCTCTGTAAACATCCCCATCCTCAATGATGGCAGAGTCCAGCACGTGAGTGCAAAAGACAAGGCTGAAACATTTGCAACCATCTTCAGCCAGAAGTGCCGAGTAAATGATCCATCTCGGCCTCCTCCCGATATCCCCACCATCACAGAAGCCAGTCTTCAGCCAATTCGATTCACTCCACGTGATATCAAGAAACGGCTGAGTGCACTGGATACAACAAAGGCTATGGCCCCCGACAACATCCCGGCTATAGTGCTGAAGACTTGTGCTCCAGAACTAGCCGCGCCTCTAGCCAAACTGTTCCAGCACAGCTACAACACTGGCATCTACCCAAAAATGTGGAAAATTGCCCAGGTATGTCCTGTCCACAAAAAGCAGGACAAATCCAATCCGGCCAATTACCACTCCATCAGTCTACTCTCAAACATCAGCAAAGCGATAGAAGGTGTCGTCGACAGTGCTATCAAGCGGCACTTACTCACCAATAACCTGCTCACCGATACTCAGTTTGGACCACTTGGCTCCAGACCTCATTACAGCCTTGGTCCAAACATGAACAAAAGAGCTGAATTCCAGAGGTGTGGTGAGAGTAACTGCACTTGACATCAAGGCAGCATTTGACCGAATGTGGCACCAAGAAGCCCAACCAAAATTGAAGTCAATGGGAATCAGGGAGAAAACTCTCCAGTGGCTGGAGTCATACCTAGCACTAAGGAAGATGGTAGTGGTTGTTGGAGGCCAATCATCTCAACCCCAGGACATTGCTGCAGGAGTTCCTCAGGGCAGTGTCCTAGGCCCAACCATCTTCAGCTGCTTCATCAATGACCTTCCCTCCATCATAAGGTCAGAAATGGGGATGTTCGCTGATGACTGCACAGTGTTCAGTTCCATTCGCAACCCCTCAGATAATGAAGTAGTCCATGCCCGCATGCAGCAAGACCTGGACAACATCCTGGCTTGGGCTGATAAGTGGCAAGTAACATTCACGCCAGACAAGTTACAGGCAATGACCACCTCCAACAAGAGAGAGTCTAACCACCTCCCCTTGACATTCAACGGCATTACCATCACTGAATTCCCCACCATCAACATCCTGGGGGTCACCATTGACCAGAAACTTAACTGGACCAGCCACATAAATACTGTGGCTACAAAAGCAGGTCAGAGGCTGGGTATTCTGCAGCGAGTGACTCACCTCCTGACTCCCCAAAGCCTTTCCATCATTGACAAGGCACAAATCAAGAGTGTGATAGAATACTCTCCACTTACCTGGATGAGTGCAGCTCCAACAACACTCAAGAATCCAGGCAAGTGGAGAGTATTCTATCAGCCCGCTTGATTGGCACCCCATCCACCACCCTAAACATTCACTCCCTTCACCACTGGTGCATCGTGGCTGCAGTGTGTATCATCCATAGGATGCACTGCAGTAACTCGCCAAGGCTTTTTTGACAGCACCTCCCAAACCCGCGACCTCTACCACCTAGAAGGACAAGGGTAGCTGGCACATGGGAACAACACCACCTGCACGTTCCCCTCCAAGTCACACACCATCCTGACTTGGAAATATATCGCCGTTCCTTCATCATCGCTGGGTCAAAATCCTAACAGCACTGTGGGAGAACCTTCACCACATGGACTGCAGCGGTTCAAGAAGGCGGCTCACTACCATCTTCTCAAGGGCAATTAGGGATGGGCAATAAATGCTGACCTTGCCAGCGATGCCCACATCCCATGAATGAATAAAAAAAAATGTTCTTTTCTCATTTCAAATGTTCTTAAGTAAAAGCAACATCACATGAATTTTACCTTTCCTGTTTTAGTGCTGCCAGCTTCTCTTCTGTCTGACTTAGGGCAGTTTTTAGAGTCAGAAGTTCATTCTGTGAGTGTGAAGATCGGTTTTGTATTTCTGACTCCTTTAGGACTTTCTCTTCTAGCTGTTCTTCTAAACATTTACACTTTTGTTCGCAGTGCAGCCATTCTTCCTCTTTTTCTTTTATTTCTTTGCGATGTCTGTGATAATATAAAGAATACTAGTAGTTGAAATTATCTTCAGGGTACATTGGGTATATTGCACAACAGCAAATGAAAACCTATCACTTACCTGGATTCAACTTCTTCACGGACGCACTCCAGTTTTGTTACCCTGGAGAAAAGATCTGCTGCTTCTTTTGATTTATTCCTGTGTGGATACAAAATCAATGATGATTGAATTTGGCATCATCCATACTTTTTCAACTAAGCACCAAAACTCAAAATCAGAGACCAGAGGGCTGATTTTAACTGCTGGCAGGAAGCCAGAGGGAGTAGACGGCAATCCTGTGAAGGAGTGTGAACTGGAGGTCCCACATTTGAACTCTGCTGGTTAGCTGCACAGAGCCGTTTCCGGTGGAAAGTGGCAGCTGGTCGATGGGGAAAGATGAAAATCGAGCGGCCTGGAGGCCAACCACTGGCTGTGGAAGAAAGCAGCCGGCAGCAAAGTAAGTCCCGGCGGTGGGGTATTTGCAGGGTTTCAACAGAGGTTGTTTGCAGTTTTATTAACTTACCTTAGCGGGCTCATTGGCTTCCCAATTGGTTTACCTTGCATGCTGCTGTGGTAGGCGATCCGCTCAGAAGATGGTTAAAATTTAATCGGGGTCCCATGTACATCAAGTGTTAAAATTGCAGATTGGCAGAAATGGAGCCCCATTTTATCTGCTCTCCTGTTCTATTACCGCAGACCGGTGAGAGTTAAAATTGCCCCGAGATGTTTCATTTTACAATTTTTAAACTTATCAAAAACCTAATCTTTATTAAAACTTAGATTTAATAGATTAGATTTTTCCAGTGAACGGACTATGTGAGGTAGAAACCATTGACAATGGCAAGAGTATATTTTTGGAAATGAGTGGTTGTTATTTGTAGGACCTTCTGGAGCATGTTACAGTGTAGCACTACGTCAGGACAGATAATGATGTGCATCAGGTGCTTAGCCACCTGTGGAGCAAGTGGCTGGCCTTTTCTCTCTAATCATAGAATCATAGAATGGTTACAGCAGGGAAAGAGGCCATTCGACCCGTCGACTCCGTGCCGGCTGTGTGCAAGAGCAATCCAGCTAGTCCCACTCCCCCGCCCTTTCCCTGTAGCCCTGCAAATTTTTTTCCTTCAAGTACTTATCCAATTCTCTTTTGAAAGCCACGCTTGAATCTACCTCCACCACCCTCTTAGGCAGTGCATTTCAGATCATAACCATTCGCTGTGTAAAAAAGTTTTTCCTCATGTTGCCTTTGGTTCTTTTGCTAATCACCTTAAATTTATGTCCTCTGGTTCTTGACCCTTCTGCCAATGGCAACAGTTTCTCTCTATCTACTCTGTTTAGACCTTTTATGATTTTGAATATCTCTATCAAATTTCCTCTTAACCTTCTCTGCTCTAAGGAGAATAACCCCAGCTTCTCCAGTCTATCCATGTAACTGAAGTCCTTCATCCCTGGAACCATTTGAGTAAACCTCTTCTGCACACGCTCTCTAAGGCCTTCACATCCTTCCTGAAATACGGTGTCCAGAACTGGACACAATACTCCAGATGTGGCCAAACCAGTGCTTTATAAAGGTTCATCTTTCTTTTGTACTCCATGCCTGTATTTATAAACCCCAAGATCCTGTATGCTTTTTTAACCGGTTTCTCAACCTGCTTTGCCACCTTCAATGATTTGTGCACATATGCCCCCAGATCTCTCTGTTCCTGCAGCCCTTTTAGAATTGTACCCTTTAGTTTATCTTGCCTCTCCTCGTTCTTCCCACCAAAATGTATAACTTCGCACTTTTCTGCGTTAAATTTCATCCGCCTATTCTACCAGCCTGTCTATGTCCTCTTGAAGTCTACCATTATCCACCACACTGTTCATTACACGTCCAAGTTTTGTGTCATCTGCAAATTTTGAAATTGTACCCAAGTCCAAGTCATTAATATTTATCAAAAAAAGCAGTGGTCCTAGTACCGACCCCTGGGGAACACCACTGTATACCTCCCTCCAGTCTGAAAAACAACCGTTCACCACTACTCTCTGTTTCCTGTCACTTAGCCAATTTCGTATCCATGCTGCCACTGCACCCTTTATTCCATGGGATTCAACTTTGATCACAAGCCTATTATGTGGCACTTTGTCAAACATCTTTTAGAAGTCCATATACACTACATCAACCGC
Source organism: Heptranchias perlo (assembly GCF_035084215.1). Lineage (NCBI taxonomy): Eukaryota > Metazoa > Chordata > Chondrichthyes > Hexanchiformes > Hexanchidae > Heptranchias > Heptranchias perlo. Next base: position 38,494,396 of record NC_090337.1, on the reverse strand, counting down.
ATTGCCCTTATCAACCTTCTCTGTTACTGCGTCAAAAAACTCAATCAAATTATAGTTAAACACGATTTGCCTTTAACAAATCCACTACTTTAAGTAAATGCAAGGCCAGTTCATGTTTAATATATTAAAAGACTTGTAACATGTGCTTACTTCCTATTTGTCACAATTTTGCCATCACACTTTCACTGTAACGCTTTGTTAATTGGCTCCAAGTGAAACAGCAGCAAATCAGAACTGAACAGGTAGGGAATGAAAGCAAAAAAAGTGGCTGGAAAACTGCTAATGAGAAACCAATAAGGAGTTATAAGCCTTGGCTCAGCAGTAGCACTCTCGGCTCTGAGTAAGAAGGTTGTGGGTTCAAGTCCTACTCCAGAGACTTGAGTGCATCATAATCTAGGCTAAGACTTCAGTACAGCACTGAGGTAGTCCTGCACTGTCGGAGGTACAGTCTTGCAGATGAGATGCTAAACTGAGGTTCCATCTACTCTCTCAGGTAGACGTAAAAGATCCCATGGCATGATACGAATAAGAGCAGGGGAGTTCTCCTGGTGTTCTAGCCAACATTTATCCCTGAACAAACACCATCAAAACAGATCATCTGGTCATTTATTTCACTGCTGTTTGTGGGATCTTGCTGTGCCCAGACTGGCTGCTGCATTTGCCTACATTACAACAGTTACTTCATTTCCAAAGTACTTCATTGACTGTGAAGCACTTTGGGACATCCTGAAGATGCGAACGGCACTATATAAACAAAAGTTCTTTTTTATTAGGCTGAATTTTCTGCCCAAATTACTGGTTTTCTGGTGTTACTTGAAAATTTGGGTGGGGACTGTATGACTATTGTAGAGAAAGGGTGGTTTGCAAACAGATATGCTCAAAGTATTTTTAAGAGCATGGACTCAACTGAAAGAAAGTGGTCTTCCTTGCAGTGCCCATTTTAGCCAGTGGAGTGCTGTTCAAACTGTAAATTATGGGTACCATCCTTCTTTTGCACAGCAATCAGGTTTTTAATGAGCTCACAAGTTATGTTCTGCAGGCTGTCTGCTTTCAATACTCTGTAGGCCTCAGGCTTATGTACCCCATAATGCGGGAAGCAGGCACCCGATGCACAGTCGCCAAGATTGCATTATTGGCCCCATCAAGCAGCTGAAGTAATAAACTGGTAATTTGCCTTTTCTCTTTTCAAATGTTGACAGAACTATGTGTTTCTAGCATTTTTTGTTTTAATGTCAGATTTCCAGCATGTGCATCTTTTTCTTTTTATTTCTACAAAGTGAAACTTGAGCAGCTTACTAATGTCATCTCAACCCCAGTACTTCTTACCGGTTTGTAATACAGTCCACGGCCTGTTATTCTTTAAAGTATACACAAATCTATGAATTTCTTATAATATAAGTATTTTGCAAGCAGAAATAAGGCTGTTCCTACTCAGACTTGAAACGCAGACAATAAACTCCCACACATGTACCGCAAGATCTGACTTGCAGTGATCTTAATTTATTTTACTTCATGTTACAGAAGAACAAAAAGCAGTGAGTTACAAGGTTACAAGACTGTAATTAAGTTGGGTGGGGGGGGGGGGTGATTACATCATAAATCATGACAGCAATGTTCGAATGCAGCCACTAACACAGGCTGGTGATAAGCGATGCTGATTTTAGACTGTAGGTGGATTAAATTAAATTTTCAGTAATAGAAAACCTGTCAGCAACTATGGTTTAATGATCTTTATATAATACGTAAAGTACAATTTTCATTAACTTTCAGAGGATAGTTATAATCTCACAGTAAACTCCACGAATGATATTGGGATCCTATGTAGTTCACTATAACAACAACCACAGCAACTTGCATTTACTTTAATGCAGCATAATCGGGAATAAGACCTTAGCGGAAATTGGAAGGAAATTAGGGGAGATCCCAAAAGTGTGGTTGAAGAGGATTTAGTGAAAATTCCAGAATGTGGGAGCAAGATGGATGATAGAGTGGAGAGGGAATGAACATGTAGACCAGAGTTGCATTAGCAGAAGATATAAGCAGGGTTGGAGTAGGTTACAGAGACCGGGAGAAGTGAGACCATGAAGAGATTTGTAAAGAGGAAGAAAGATTTTGAAGTAAATACACTGAGCAACAGGAGCCAGTGGATGGTGGCAATGACATATGATAGGCAAGCAGGACTTTGTGCGGGGTAGGTTCTGGATGAGTTGATGTAGCTGGGAGCTCAGGAGGCCAGTAAGCAGGGCACTGGAAAAGTCGAATCAGGAGTTGACAAAGGCATGAATGAGGGTGCCAACAGCACTGGAATGAGTTGGGGTGGAGGTAGGCAATATTACAGAGACGGCAGTAAGTAATCTTGGTGATGGACTGGACATGGGATTTTAAGCTTAGCTCAGGGTTCACAAGAGACTAAGGCTGTGCACTGTTGGGTTCAGTTTGACCAGGAATCTAGGAAGGGAGATGGGCGTTCCTGGTGGGGACTTTGATTTTGCTAAAGTAGAGCTTCAGAAAGTTCTGGCTCGTCCATGACTTGATGTAGGACAGTACAGTTGTGGAATCAAGAGCAGTGATAGAGCTGGGTGTCGTCAGCGTACATCTTGAAGCCATCCCAATGCCAGGGGTGGGGGGGTGGGGGGGAATATTGCTAATGGGAAGAGTAGGGGGTTGGATAGATCCTTGGGCGGCTATGGAGGAAAGGACTTCCATTTATATAGCGCCATTCGTGACTTCAGGGCATGCCAACGTGCTTTACAGTCAATTAAGTACTTTTTAAAGTGCAGTCATTGTTGTAATATAGAGAAATGCGGCAGCCAATTTACACACAGCAATGCCCCACAAACAGCAATGAGCTTCATGACCAGATAATCTGTTTTAGTGATGTTCGTCGGGACACTAGGAGAACTCCCCTGCTCGTCTTTAAATAGTGCCATAGGATCTTTGATGTCCACTTGAGAGGGCAGACAGGGTTTTGGTTTAACATCTTTGTGACTTCTGTATTCTGTGGTATATTTCAATTAATTACAAGAAGCCCTTCATCTAATTGATGCAAGCTTTGAACCTAGTACTTGCTTAAATCAAAACATAGAAACATAGAAAATAGGAGCAAGAGTAGGCCATTCGGCCCTTCGGGCCTGCTCCGCCATTCAAAATGATCATGGCTGATCGTCTAACTCAATACCCTGTTCCCGCTTTTTCCCCATATCCCTTGATCCCTTTAGCATTAAGAAATATATCCATCTCCTTCTTGAATACATCTAATGACTTGGCCTCTACTGCCTTCCGTGGTAGAGAATTCCACAGGTTCACCACCCTCTGAGTGAAGAAATTTCTCCTCATCTCGGTTCTAAATGGCATACCCCGTATCCTGAGACTGTGACCCCTGGTTCTGGATTCCCCAGCCATCGGGAACATCCTCCCTGCATCTAGTCTGTCTAGTCCTGTTAGAATTTTATAAAACGTTTAAGGAAATTTTAAACAGCAACTTAAAACTAGTTGTACTGACAGAAATCCTGAGCCCACAGCTTCCCAAATGGATGCAGCATTGTTACAAATAGGCTATCCAAGAATGTTGTCACTTAGCTTTCTCTGGTTTCGGTATGTTGCAAGGAACTCAATGCAACTGAGCAGTAGAACAAATGAAGTGTAAGACAACGATGTAAGGACATTTTCATATGGTGCAGGATTAACAAGTCACATGGTTTTTGACTAAAACGAGCTTCTTAAAGGGACAGATGATTTCCCAGTTGCACATCTTATCAAATCCGTAGAATGGGGAGAAGGGGGAAGGAGAATAGGGGACTAGGTTTGCACATATATTAATGGAAGTAACATGATGTGCCCAGAAAAAAACAAAAGCTTTCTGTATCTTCTTATGTTGATAGGAAATTGCTTCAGATCTTTCACATTGACATGCCGGGCCTTATAGTTTCTTCTTCTTAGGATTTGGTTCCTCAAAGACAAGAAACTTTTATTGTATTTGGATTAAATCATGCTAGTTAATGATTTAAAGTTGCAGTGGTTAGCATGATTATTATAGCACACTATTAAATCTGTTCCTGAGAAATACTTTGCAGTGTCACTAGCTGATCAACCTCCCTGGAAAATACTGTGCAGTGTGTGTGATTTATGGATAAATGGGTTGATCAAGAGAATTTTTAAAAGTAAATCAATGTTGCCATTCCTGCAACACAGTGAGAGAAAATATAAAGGTCAAACAGAAATCTTTACCTGAAACCCATGTGACTCTTAGGGCCGATATTAGAAGGGAGGCGGGTTGGCAGCGGGGGGTCGGCTGGGCACGTGGGTAACATGCCCAGTGAAATCGATGGGTTTGGCACGCGATCGTAAGTAAATTGAAGCCACTCACCTTGGCTTCCGGGTTTCGCGCTGGAAAACTGTGCAGCGGGCGGACTGCGCAACCGCATCATAGGCTGTCAGCTGGAGAAGCCCACTGACTGATGCTGCAGAAAATAGGCAAAATTACAGCATGGAGCAGCCCAGGGGGAAGGCCGCTCCCAGGTTTAATGATGCCTCACTCCAGGTCCTACTGGATGGGGTGAGGAGGAGGGGGAGGACAGAGATCTTCTCCCCGGCGGACGGGAGGAAGTGGCCTGCTTCTGCCACCACGAAGGCCGGCTCGAGGTGGCAGAGGTCACCAGCACCACCAACATATCACGCACCTGCATACAGTGTAGGAGGCGCTTCAATGACCTAACCAGGTCAGCCGAAGTGAGTACTCTTACTCATTCCCCTACATTCCGTCTGCCACACCACCGCCCCCACCCCACATCTCCTTCTGCACTGCCAACACTACTCTATCACGTCACTCCTCAAACCCTCATCCTCATCTTCCCTGCTCTACCTCACCTCCCCAGTACTCATCCCACAACTACCACTCAACCCAATCCTCATACAATCTCATGGCTCTGTCTCACACTCACCCTCTCATGAATCTCTTTCACGGTCAGCCTCACCCAACCTGCCACTACCTGTGCTGCAGCCACAGGGCAAGCATCACATATGTGTAGTAGGAAGCGTAAGGCATAAAGGGAATGCACAAGGGTGTTTGAGGGTTTGTCATGGTTTTTACTTACATTTGATTTCTGATCAACTCACATTACATATTATATTGTCACCACTACTGCCACGTTTTGGCCATTCTTGACTGGCTTGTGCAATAAGACCCTTTCATAAGGTTCTCCATGAACACCCTTGATGCCACCCATTGGGTCACCCTACAGTGGGTGTATGTATAGTTGCACGATTACTTTGTGCAGGTGCCTGTTGTGCAGCACTGTGTTGTGTAGCTCCACGTGGTGGAGGTGGACGGCGTGCCTGGCGAGGCTGGTGATGTTGCTCGTCCTCCATTGGCGTGATGAATGCAGCTATGGAACCCCCCCCATCCTGATGGTGTGAGTGTGCTGGGGTCCGCAAAGTAGGTAAATGTGTTTGGACAGCAGAGTTTAGGGTATGATGTAATAATTTTGAGTGTGGAGACAACGATGTGGCAGGCAAAACTTTGTCTGAGGTGACAGAGTGCCCTGCTGCAATGAATGAGGTATTCCACCAACTGTCAAGGAATCCTCTGCATCTCCCAATGGCTGCTGACTGAGACACGTCTGCAACAACAGGGAGTGTTTCCCACAGCATGGGAAACATGCTGAGGAGAGTCCAAAATCACATCCCTGCTAAAATCTCTTCCCAATGAGGTCTGTCAACAACGTCAAGTACCTCCCTAACTATCTAAACGGTCATCCCGCCGGCTTTAATTGCCGGTGGGAGTCCCTCATGCGGGGGCTGCGCGCGCACCGATTCACGTCATTGGGGAACCCGGAAGTGGACTGGTTGGAGCTGGGCTTCCGACCCACTCCGGGATTCCCCAATTTTAGGAACCCCCCCCCCCGCCACGATCGCATCCGCTCGGCCATCCTAAAATTGACCCCTTAGTGCTGCAGTTTCAAGTCTCCCCTTCCCAATTTCAACAAAAACAATCACAATTCATATCTGGAGGAGATCAAAAGTAAACCGTAGAAACCAAAAGTTCTCCACTGACTCCAATCCTTCCCATGTCTAGAATTAGTTATATTGTTTTCTCCAAAACCCATTTTCCTTACAATGTGTATAGAAATAGTGAAACATGTTAAAATCGCTCTCTTTATAATAGAATGCTCCCTATAGTTAGTTGGAAAAGAATCTATGTGAACCACAGGGAGTTAGAAGCAATGAGAAGGAACTAGGCACTAGGGAAAAGGGATGAGAGAGGGTGCATTAGATAGTTGTAGGGCAAGATATAAAGAGATATATTTAAGAAAAATTGTTTTGGTGTGAACTATGTCTATTGAAAAAAAAAGTTTAAATGTTTATACATTGACTATTAACTTTTTTTTCCCCTTAATGTTTGTCAGTTTTTCAGTTTGAGTTTGCAATTTATTTGTTTGTAATGATTAGCTGTTGGAAATAAAAGGGTAAATTTACCAATCCTGTGATCCTAGTGAGGGGCCACGCTTGAAGGAAGCATGAGTCGGGGAACCAGTTCTACAATGTTGTAGCCCTATCTCAGTTCCCTGTGAGCACTGCTCGTGGCTGGGAATATGGTATTAGCGAATTTATCATAAAATATTTTGCAAATATTGTGCTTAACAAGGTGAGGGACATCAGTACTGAGGAACAGAACATATTTTGTCGGTTTTTGCAGCCAGTGTCGGCAGTAGTCACTCCCAGGTCAGGTATAATGTAGGTTAGATGTAGAGTAAGGTTCTTTCTATTATTCCCCATCAAATGTTCCTAGATCAGGGAGAATACATGTTTGTGGAGCATTTGATGGTGTTTGCATTTTTCTTATGCATAACACGTGTACAAAAACATCCTTTAATTAACAGAGGCTGTGGAAGTGTATCTTGCCTCAGATCCTGTGATATTGGCTGGAAAGTTCTTAAAGAAAGCTGAGGAATGTCATTAAATATTTTATTTGATATTCACACTGAGCATCAAATTCATGCAAATAATATATGTTCTGTGGATTCATAACAACAATAACTTGCATTTATATAGCACTTTTAACATAGTAATAGCATCCTAAGGCGCTTCACAGGAGCGTTATCAGACACCGAGCCATGTAAAGAAATATGAGGACAGGTAACCAAAAGCTTGGTCAAAGAGACAGGTTTTAAGCTCTTTCTGCACTGTAAATTTACAGCTATTTTTCAGAACATTTTTTCTTGCTGTTCATTTACAAGGTAAGTAAGTACATGGAATTGTAAGTTGAACAGGGGAAATTGGGAGCTGTTGTAGTCTTAGCCAGTTTTTGGACCACAGAGGTTATAGCAGCGACTTCTGTTGGTTTGCTGGCTACAGGGATGGACTTCGATGAGTTGCATGGCCTTTTCTCATCCCTGAGATTTTAATGCTCTTATGAATAGATAGCAGGGAGAAGGAAAAACTCAACAGCTGTACTACCTTCAAGTGAAGCACAGATTCTGATACAAGAAAAGTTAAGTTCAACTCTGCTGCCAGTTCCAAATGATTATGCTGTTTCAATCACATGGGCACAATTCTTATGATTGACGTCACTACCACATGTGATGGAACAAACAAACTGAACTACAGGACAACACAATCTGCATATATTTACCAGAAAATGCCACAAGAAGCAGAATATTTCCTTACAATCTCCAATGCACTGCATTGCTAAGTGGAATATGTCAGGCTTGGTTCAGCATTAGCACCCTTGCTTCTGAGTCAGACGGTGATGGATTCAAGCTCCACTCCAGGACTTGAGTACATAATCTAAGTTGACACTTCAGTGCAGTACTAAAGTGGTGTTGCACTGTCAGAGGTGCAGTCTTTCAAATGAAACATTAAACTGAGGCCCCATCTGCCTGTTCAGTTGGACATATAAGATCCCATGGCACTATTCAAAGACAAATAGGGGAGTTCTGTCAATTTTCTGGCTAACATTTATCCCTCCAAGAATACTACTCTAAATGGATAATCTGGTCGTCTCACTGTTGTTTGAGGGACCTTGCTGTGTGCAAATTAGCTGCCACGTTTACCAAAAAAAGTGATTGCACCTCAAAAGTAAAAAAGATGCCAATGCAAGACAAAGCACTGTTCCCAATGCATATCCTTTACAAAAGACAGAGGCTTCATTCACCTCCTTACCTCCAAGGTATGAAAGGCATTGGTGACATTAACACAAGACTGTCAGGAGTGGGGTTGGAACCCTGTACCTTCTAACTCAGAGACGGGAATGCTGCCAATAAGCCAAAGGCTCACTCCAACAGAACACTGAATAAATTAAATACATATATAAGGACGTATGATAACATGATACTTTAAGATCTTTGTATTCAGTTCTTACTTTAGAAAACTAAATCCAGGAGAAAATGAATGATACAATTTTTTAGATGAAAATTCATAATTATTCATTTATATTCCATGCTCTGAGAGTGGAGCTGTGGTGCGCAGAATACGCCCTGATGGAGATCATGGGTATACAGCCCGTGATATTCTGCCCACTAATATTAATAGAAGGAGAATCACGGGCTGTGTGTCTGCAATTTCCTGAAATGCACATACTATAAATGCTGCTTTCAACTGGCAGTAAATTTCATTTAATGGTTGTGGAATTTTATAGAGCTTTATTTTTTGGAGGTGAATAAAGAGAACACGCTATAGACATCAGATATGGCGCCCGATATTAGGAGGGAGGCGGGTTGGCAGCAGAGGGGTCGACTGGGCACGTGGGCACTGCGCACCCGCATCACAGGCTGTCAGCAGGAGGAGTCCTATTTAAAGGGGCAGTCCTCCAACGCTGCAGCAAACAACCAATTTAGGAGCATGGAGCAGGCCAGAGGCAAGGCTGCTCCAAGGTTTTCGGACTCCTCACTCCAGGTGCTGCTCGATGGGGTGAGGAGTGGGAGGGAAATGTTTTTCCCATCGGATGGGAGGAAGTGCCCTCCCTCCACCACCAAGAAGGCCTGGCTGGAGGTGATCGAGAAGATCACCAGCAGTGGCAATATGTCCAGACCTGGGTGCAGTACAGGAAGAGATTTAATGACCTAACCAGGTCAGCCAAAGTGAGCATACTTACACATTCTCGCACACTCCGTCTTCCACATCACCTCCCCCACCACACAGCTCCTTCTGCACGGCCACCACAACGCTCTCGCATCACTCCTCACATCCACTCAACCATCATCCTCACCTTGCCTGCACTTACTCACTGCCCCAGTTCCCATTCAAACACTACCACACAACCCAATCCTCATACCATCTCATGGCTATGTCTCACATGCACCCTACCTCACGCTCAACCCCACCCACACCAATGCATGCAGCGGGTCACCATGCAACCATCACTCAATCACGCCTCTGTTTTGCCTTGATAGGAGAAGAGATGCCAGAATGCCCGGGAGAGGGGAAGGACCAGAGGGGGCCCGCCACACCAGGTGGCATTAACAGATGCGGAGCAGCAGGCACTCGAGATAAGTCGCACACCGGAGTGCCTGTCCATGGCGGATGCCGAGACTGGGATTGCACAAGCTGCTGGTGACAGAAATCTAACATTCAGCACGCATGATAGCGAATTATCTTAGCATCACTTGGCATCTGCAGCACCTCACATCTATCCACATGCTTAATATTGCTTTCTGTTCTCTTTCAGGGCCATCTACGACCGCCGTGACTGTGGAGGGCGATTCCTTGAAGGACCTGCCGGCCTCTGAGGGTCCATCGTCACATCTGAGCCATCCATCCACCAGCGCAGATACACACACCTCGGTGGGTCCCCGTCCTCACTTAGTTGGGCTTGCACATGGTGAGTCACCACGCACATGTGAGCACAAGCAGACCCTGGTGGCAGGGACAGCCGTGGAGAGTCCGCGTTGGTGGGAGCACTCTTCTCCAGGCTCTGCTCAGCTGGACCCAGATGCTGAACCCCGGGGGCCAGCCGTAAAGAGGAGAGTCATCGAGGGACAGCAGCACATTGCCGAGGTACTGGAACAGGTGCCACACGCACGCTCCACAATCACGCAGAGGATGGAGGAGTCCAACTCCTGCATGCGTGGAATACTGTCTCAGGGATGTGAAGGCATCTCTGAGATAGTGTTGCGGGTAGGTGCAGGAATGTCTGCAATGGAGGAAAGGCTAGCCTCCATCGAGCTTCAAGCACGGCTCAACAATGAGTCCATTCAGGCCCTGACAACGGCCGTTCGGATTCAGGGTGATTCTGCCACCTTAAACAGGCTGACAGATACTTTACAACTGGCCTTCCAAGGCTTCACACAAGTCCTCCAAACTGTCGTCCAGCAGGGTGGAACGAGTGATGTGGGCCTGGGCCAGGAGTGGAATGATGGTGAAAGGGGACATGGAAGTGGGACGCCACTCAAAGCGCTCCCACGTCTCACCCGTTACCCCCCTCTCAACCAGTACCCGCAATGCTGCCCCCTCTCCAGGTGGCCGAGTCTGCCCCTGCACAGGTGCAGGTGGAGCAGTCTTTGGAGGGGCCCTCAAGGGCACCGAAACCCAGAGGGCATCCGCGCAAAGCATCTCATCGGTCAGGGCATGGACAAGAGCAACATGCCACTACCTCTACTGAAGCCACAGGGGTAGCACCACGTAGGGGTTCCCGTAAACGTACGGCGAAGGCTTTGTGAGCACAAAGGGGATGCACAAGGGTGTTTGACGATTTGTCATGTTTTTTATTTATATTTGTTTTCTTCCACATTCACAATAAATCTTATTGTTATCACCACTACTGCCACATCTTGCCTATTCTTGACTGGCTTGTGGAATAGGTCGCTTTCATGAGGTTCACCATGAACATGCACACTTGATGCCACCCATTGGGTCATTCTACAGTGGGTGTAGGTGTAGTTGCATCACTGTTTTGTGCAGGGGGCAGGGGAGGGCGCTGGTGTGGCCGCTTCTCTGTCCAGGTGATGAAGAGGGGCGTGACGTTGGACTCCCTGAGGATGAAGGAATCATGGCAGCTGCCAGAGTATCTGGCGCACACGTGAAGGAATCTCTTGCGGTGGTCACAGATGAGCTGAGTGTTGATGGAGTGATGAACAGTCCTGGCTTGTGTGGAGGTGCTCGTATTGCTATATGGGTGCAATCGATTACACCCTGCACCCGTGGGAAGCCAGCCACAGAGTGGAATCCCACTGCCGTCTCCGTCTGGCTAAGGTCGTCCATGGGGAAGTTGATATAGTGCGAGGCCCTGCAGAACAAGCCGTCGGTGACCTGCCTTATGCACTTGTGTGCAGACGACTGAGACACCCCGGTGATGTCCCCGGTGGCACCCTGGAAGGATCCGGAGGCAAAGAAGTTGAGGGCAGTAGTGACTTTGACAGCGACAGGTAAGATGATGCTGCTCAGTCCATCCGGAAGCTCGTCAGAGGTCCGAAAATCAAGCCCATGGTCTCCATGTGCAGCTCACAAAATGGACAACATCAAACCTCGTAACAGTCACATAATTGTGATATTTTGGGAAATCACATGGGGTGGCAACTATGAATTTCTGGTAACTAGGAATAATTACAAAATCTGGGAATCAGTTTATGAAAAATAATTAAATTGTAAAAACAATAAATATTACCGATGTACCACAACCTTTGATATGACGTATCGTTTCTGGCTCCATCATTTGTGAAGAACACATGTAAATCACCCCCGTTATAACAAACTTTTTTGTTAACCAAAAATTAAAAAATCTACTGCATGCTTGTGAAAGGGAAAGGGATTTTAAAATATCATGATTAGTTGATAATGAGGGAATTTTACTCATCAATTTCTTATTACTGTATGACTAAATTGTTTAAGATGCAACTTCTTCACTCACAGTAACAACTCTTTGCAGTGTTCCATTTCTTCTGTAATCTTTTGGAAACTAAGCTGTTGAGTCATAAGCTGATTTTCTAGATCTGTTGGAATCAATAAAAAGCAATATTAATACCATTACAAATAGAACTAGAGGTATATGTGGCAGAATTCAACTCATTCCAAGGTCATGCACATATGTCTAACTATTGCACTTCCATTTCACATGTTACAATTGTCTATGGCATTTTACATGTATTTTCTTAGTTACTAGCTTTGGAGTTAAAATAACTGTGAATTGGCTTGTGTAACTGGATATTCTTCAAGTACCCTTCCAGAACAGAGAACTTTAATGGACATCCAGTATGAAATCTTTTTCAATTTCAATCCTGTATGAGCAGGCATGCTTTCTAGTTCTAAATACTACACACTATTTAACAAATCAGTACATTAGGATCAACAAAAAATCATCTTGGACTCTTACAGCATAGGAGGAGGCCATTTGGCCCATCGTGCCTGTGCCGGCTCTTTGAAAGAGCTATCCAATTAGTCCCACAGCCCCGTTTTTTCCCCCATAGCCCTGCAAATTTTTCCCCTTCAAATATTTATCCAAATCCTTTTCATGCAGTGCATTTCGGATCATAGCAACTTGCTGCATAAAAAAAATCTCCTCATCTCCTGCTGGTTCTTTTGCCAATTATCTTAAAGCTGTGACCTCTGGTTACCGACCAACCCGTCAGTGGGAACAGTTTCTCCTTATTTACTCTATCAAAACCTTCATGATTTTGAACACCTCTATCAAATCTCCCCTTAACCTTCTCTGCTCGAAGGAGAACAACCCCAGCTTCTCTAATCTCACCAAGTAACTAAAGTCCTTCAGCCCTGGTATCATTCTAATAAATCTCCTCTGCACCCTCTCCAAGGCCTTGACATCCTTCCTAAAGAGTGGCGCCCAGAATTAGATACAATACTCTAGCTGACACCTAACCAGTGATTTATAAAGGTTTTGCATAACTTCCTTGCTTTTGGACTCTATGCCTCTATTTATAAAGCCAAGGATCCCGTATGCCTTTTTAACAGCCTCATCGACTTGTCCTGTCACCTTCAAAGACTTGTGTACGTACACCCCCAGGTCTCTCTGTTCCTGCACCCCCTTTAAAATTGTACCATTTAGTTTATATTTTCTGCCCTCATTCTTCCTCCCAAAATGCATCACTTCATACTTTTCTTAAATTTCAAACTTTGAAATTGGGCCCCCTACACCCAAGTCCAGGTCATTAATATATATTGAACAGTGACATTGGATCCTAACTTCTGATTTTCGGGATGTCCAGTGACGCGGGACTCCTCTGGTCCAATGATGTCACTTGCTGTGCAGGCACACTGCGTCTGCACTGGGCCTTCCGAAAACAACTCACTGACTTTCAAACGCGGCCCAACTCACTGCCGTTTCTGCGAATGATGCAATTATAAAGGGGAGTGGCGGGGAGAGAGAGCACAATCCATATATGAGGGTGGGGAAAGGAGAGCGCAATCCAGATCTAAGGGGAAGGGAATGGGAGGGGGAGAAGAGAGCACGATGCGGGTATAAGGGTGGGAGAAGAGAGCACAATGCGGGTATAAGGGTGGGAGAAGAGAGCACGATGCGGGTATAAGTGTGGGAGAAGAGAGCACGATGCGGGTATAAGAGTGGGAGAAGAGAGCACGATGCGGGTATAAGGGTGGGAGAAGAGAGCACGATGCAGGTATAAGGGTGGGAGAAGAGAGCACGATGCGGGTATAAGAGTGGGAGAAGAGAGCACGATGCAGGTATAAGGGTGGGAGAAGAGAGCACGATGCGGGTATAAGAGTGGGAGAAGAGAGCACGATGCGGGTATAAGTGTGGGAGAAGAGAGCACGATGCGGGTATAAGTGTGGGAGAAGAGAGCATGATGCGGGTATAAGAGTGGGAGAAGAGAGCACGATGCAGGTATAAGGGTGGGAGAAGAGAGCACGATGCGGGTATAAGAGTGGGAGAAGAGAGCACGATGCAGGTATAAGGGTGGGAGAAGAGAGCACGATGCGGGTATAAGAGTGGGAGAAGAGAGCACGATGCAGGTATAAGGGTGGGAGAAGAGAGCACAATGCGGGTATAAGGGTGGGAGAAGAGAGCACGATGCGGGTATAAGGGTGGGAGAAGAGAGCACGATGCGGGTATAAGGGTGGGAGAAGAGAGCACGATGCGGATATAAGAGTGGGAGAAGAGAGCACGATGCGGGTATAAGGGTGGGAGAAGAGAGCACGATGCGGGTATAAAGGTGGGAGAAGAGAGCACAATGCGGGTATAAGGGTGGGAGAAGAGAGCACGATGTGGGTATAAGGGTGGGAGAAGAGAGCACGATGTGGGTGTAAGGGTGGGAGAAGAGAGCACGATGCAGGTATAAAGGTGGGAGAAGAGAGCACGATGCAGGTATAAAGGTGGGAGAAGAGAGCACGATGCAGGTATAAGGGTGGGAGAAGAAAGCACGATGCAGGTATAAGGGTGGGAGAAGAGAGCACGATGCAGGTATAAGTGGGGGGGTCGGAAAGAGGAGATGAGCGTGATCCAGGTCTGGGGGGGGTCGCGGGGAAGAGGAGAAACCGATACAGGTATAAGGGGAACTAATGCTATGCATTGTCTGAATTCAACAATGTATAGAGCTTCAATATAGCACTTTTTTATATTTCAAAATATACTTTATTTCATAAAATTTAAAGATGCCACATTTCCAAGGCAATACAATTCAAAACAATACAACACGATTCATACACAGTACGATTTCACTATTACAATTTAAACACAGTACATATCTTATAATACATGCTGTACAATACAAGGTGGGATGGCTGTACACGGTGGCCTTTCCCCATAGAGCCTTTGCGTAGGTTGCACCTTGCTTCAGTGCATCCTGCAGCACATATTACTGGATCTTGGAGTGTGCTAGTCAGCAACACTTGGTTGTGGACAGCTCCTTCAGCTGGAAGACCAGCAGGTTTCGGGCGGACCAAAGGGCCTCCTTTACCGAGTTGATGGTTCAATACAGCACAGTCACAACGCAGCCTGCCTGCCAATGATTGGATCAAATTACACATTCCAGGCAGAGTGCTGGGTGAATGCTGTCCAATTACATCTCCCTTGTCTGAATTCAGCAATGTAAAGAACTTGAATGCAGTATTGCCAGTCTACAGCCTAACAGCATCAAATTACACATTCCAGGCAGAGTGCTGTCCAATTACAACTCACACTTCCCGGCATTGTCAATACACTTCTTTATTAGTCCTAATGTCGTGGTCAGCAAACGCAGCCATATCAAAAAGAGAAGTGGTCCTAATTCCAACCCTTGGGGGACACCAATGTATATTTCCTTCCAGTCTGAAAAACAACCGTCCACTACTACTCTCTGCTTTCTGTCTCTTAGCCAATTTTGTATTCATGCTGCCAGTGCCCCTTTAAATCCACATACACAACATCAACTGCACTATCTTCATCAATCCTCTCTGTTATTTCATTGAAGAACTCAATCAAGTTTGTTAGACATGACTTGCCTTTAACAAATCTGTGTTGGCTGACATTAATTAACCCATGTTTTTCCAAGTGAAAATTAATTTTGTTCCGGATTATGAACTCTAGAAATTTCCCCACCACTGACATTAGGCTGACTGGGCTGTAGTTACCGGGTTTATCCCTCTCCCTTTTTATGAACAGGAATGTGACATTTGCAACCCTCCAGTACTCTGGGGCCATTATCACAACTGAAGAGGATTGAATGATTGTGGGCAGAGCCTCCATTATTTCCACCCTTACTTCCCTCAAAGAATATGTAAAACATTTTAAAATTGTCATTTCCAGTTATAAAGGACTGTTGCTGAATTAGTAAGCAAATGAATATATTTGCAATATATACAGTGCAGGTTTTTTTGCATGTTTTGTTTATTCTACTTTGAAAAATTGTTTTACTTTGAAATGAGCTACCAGAACATCTTGTGAGATACTAAATAATTACAGTCAGTCTGGATAGCACATAAATTATATAAATTTGTCACTAAGACTACATTGGCCTTGACCCTAAAACCATTACTTGGATCAAATTTCTATTTGCAAACTCTGTGCACTGGATCCTTGTAGCAGGGCAAGTTGCCCTGGTCTGACTGAGGCTTTCAATAATATTTTGCATATGACATTATTAGCTCTAAATGCCAAACAGCTGTAAGGACAGAGTAGTGCCAGGACCAGAAGCAACAGCGCAGTGTTACGTGAATGTTGTGGAGGCAGGAACCCTCACAACATTCAAGAAGCATTTGGATGAGCACTTGAAATGCCATAGCATACAAGGCTACGGACCAAATGCTGGAATATGGGATTAGAGTAGACAGGGCTGATGGCCGGCGCGGACACGATGGGCCGAAGGGCCTCTATCCGTGCTGTATAACTCTATGACTCTCTATGACTCTATGACTCTATTGCAACGACTGACTTAGAAGTAAATCAATTTCACAATAAAGACCAAACAAACCGATAACCTTGGAAAATCATTTACCACTTTAAACAGCTGCCAACACTACAGTGTTTCACTAACAAATGGTCTATCTCATTTTTGAGAACTTAATTATTTTTGAAGTTTGAACCACAACATCAGCAGTTCAAGATCCGTACATAGCGCAGATTACAGTTTTTCTATCTTAGCACTATTTGAATGTAGTTTTGAAAATGCAACGATTGTGTACAAAAATGATAATCTTGTCCTTTGATTGGGATCTTCAATGCAATTTCATGGACAAGTATTTGAAATGAAATGAGGCTATTTCTAGAAATCTTCAGCTGATAATGTGAATGTTTTCAAACTTTGAAATTCTACTGCATTTTAATTAGTGGTACAGCAATTGAGAAGATCACACTGTTCTAATGTCATTCTGACTTTTTTTTAAAGTGGAGACACAGCAAATCCAGTTGAGATTCCTTGTATGCATAATTACACAAAACGATTGTTGGTCATTATGACCTTAGTGTGCTGGGGCTTAGGCTCAAGAATGCTGGGTTTTTAAGGCAGTCGCATCATATATAAATTAATCAATGTTCTTGAGCAAAGTCTCACTTACCGAGTGTCTGTTTCTGCAATTCGTGACATCTGATTTGGAGTTCAGCTTCTTTCTGTGCTAAAACATGGATTTGATGGGTTTGTAATGCAGCTGTGTCTGATGAAAGCTGCAGCTTCTTTACTTGATGTTGAAGGAAATCTACTTCTTGACTGGATTTCTTAAGGCTTTCTTGCAATTCAAAAATTTCTGAAAACAAAAAACCATTTTAATTTCATTATTGTAGATCTTGCTATTTTGTACTTCTTCAATCCTGCTCATATGCATTAAATATAAATCTGAATTAATCAGCCTTCTTGCACAAATCGGAAGAATGATTCTGGACTAAGTGTCCTGATCCCATTTCATGTAGGGGTGGTCAGTGGCCAAGGCATGCATTTCACTGACTTTTCCAGCTGAGAAAAAAAGTCACTAGAATATCTGTCTACCATAACAGAAAACTGATGTCATTATTCGCTATAGCTTCACAGTGATTATCTCTCAAGCAGCGGAAACAGGTTTCCAAGCATGCCTTGTTGTCCAACCTTTTTCGTGAATCAAGACACAAACAAGTAATCTCTACTGTGACATCTGCTTTGTAAGACAGGACTGTACACAATGACCAAAACAGACAGAGGTAACCAAAACCAAAATTCAAACTGATGAATCTTTCTCATGTTCAGTGCCAAATGGGCACTAAGTTTTTGTTAGTAAAAGGAAATTACATAAATGCAGCATGGTAACTTCTTTAAGTCTGAAGCAGTTTTCTGCATTGGCGCATAAGACATTGCATCTGCATAAGACATTGTTTCCATGCTGACTGAGTGGAGTGCATTCTGTATGTGGGATATATCGGGCAAAGGTTAATTTTTGTCTAATACAAAATCTTTTTTTTTAAATGCTCTGGAATGAGAAGTTTTATTGCAAAAACAAAACAGAACCCTTTTTAGGATGGAAAGCTGTTCCATACTGATGGTTTTTGAGCATCAAATGAGTTTGATTTTCACAGGATACGTGCTGAACAACAAATCCTCTGAAGGAAAAGTTGACAACTTGCAATAAAATCCATTGTTCTCCTCTCCCCTCCTGGATAACAACATACAAAAAAGCTGAATCACAGTTAAAGTGTCATAATAGCTGGAAGAAAAATAAGAAACATTATTTTCTAATCATACTTTGGCAGCAATAGGTCTGGGTAATTTTTCTGTAAAATATTTTGTGTTGCTATAATGAAACCATAGTGTTGTAATGAGTGTGTTTTTAATCTGAAATAATATTGTGAGGATCAGATTCACTGTTATAAACAAGTTCAAAAAAAGCTTGTATTTTTTGCATGTTTTTGATTTACCTTTTTTGATGCAATGGGCAAAAATTTGGTTGCATTATGACAGGATAAGATTTTCATCTGTCTTTCAGTCTATAATGCATTAAAAGTCTTGTGACTGTACACACTTCCTGCATCATGATTTTGTCAGGTCTGCTGCCAGGATGTTCACAAAATTTGTGTCATAACTGGAGTAAAACCTTAATTTTAAAATGTCTAGAAATGCCTTTAAATTGATATGCTTACCATTACTTACCTTGCAGGCTTCCCAACACTAAGCGGTGCTGCTGCCCCTCACATCCCATCTCCCACATCCTCTACCTCTGCTAGCCAACATAATTCAGGGCACTAACTGCCTCTGCTAGCCAACAACACACACACTAAGAAAACAAATAAATACTAAATTATATTTCATATTTAAAGGCTCTCAGGCAGATTATTTAGCAGCACCAAATGGATTCTGTACACTAGTCATGAACACATTTTATCAGAAAATGCTCAAAGATGTGTTTGTGGCAATACTGACAAAATTCTGTGATATTCTAAGCCTCATAAAACTGGCAATATTAATATGCTGTCGTAACTAAGAGGGTAACGTAACAGTGAGAGGAGTAGAAAGTTGTTTGCATGTAACCAGGATATTCAAATGCACATATTTCCTGTAATCTGAGTGAGGAGAAACAGGGAAAGAGAGAGACTTCAGTGCAGCATTCCAACTGTTATATGCAAACTTGTTCAAAAGGTTACACTGCAAAAGTCTCTTAAAGTCTGGTAAATGAACAATTTTAAGGAGATCTGCCACTGTTGTACTGTCAAAAATCCCTCTCATCCACCTGCTCAGTTTCCCATTTTTAAAAATTAGTTTTCTCCTTTACTTCACCCCTTTGTGCACTATGCACAAGGTGAAAAACAGGTGATCTGCTACCAGGCCACTGCCAGTGACTCTGTAGCTTGTACACTCCTCACTGCAACCATGCTCTCTCCTCTGCAATTGGAACCCCTCGCTGCCAGGACTGGACCTCAATGACTGACATTGTTCACAAGGTCAGCTAGGGGTCTAGTTGTAGTGGAATGAGGGTCAACCAAGATGGAGGGTGGTGGAATTTGTTGAAAGCAGTGTCCTGGGGAAACTTTTAGTATCTATAAAATATTATGGCTCTGATATTCCTTTATTGTGCACCTGGGGAATGCTCAGTTCCCAGGTGCAATGTTGATGAAAAGGTGGCCTCAGTTTTATGCCTGGGCAGCAAGTTGAAAATCTACCCAGATTTGTGTTTGTTTCTTTTAAAACAAAATTCATTTTCTTTTTCATTAAATATGTTTCAATTGCTCATGCAGATCAAATTATAAGGGCAGAGTATAGATAATATATAATACACAATACCTTCTGGCCACAGTGAATGCTGGTGGCTCTCTCATCAGATGCTGAGAATGAATGCATTGAATGTAATTTCTAGGAGTCACTGTGCAAATTTAGCTTTACAGCTAGACTTAGCATTGGGTAGATGTTCTCTAGACCTCATCAAAAGGCATGGGTGCATACAAATGGGTTTGAATCTCCAACCGTTCCTTGCGCAGATTCAGATGTTGCTTATTATCTTTCCTTAACCATTCTATTGAATCAATTCCAAGCATCACTTCCACAATACTGCACTGGGGTATTAGCCTAGATTATGTCCTCAAATCCTGGTATGGGGCTTAATCCACAATCTCCTGAGAAGTAGGAGGGTACACTGAAGCTGCAAGTTTGTCAGGAACGTCTTCGTATCAGTTCCAGCCACCCAATTGCAATCCTTTTGAATAAATCTCTGCCAGGTTTAAACCATTTTAATATTTGGTATTTACATCACCCATGCCAACCTCTGTTCTTTTTACTTTCTTTCAGATGAACGTCAGCAACACCAATAAGAGCCGTTACCACAGGACCTGGTGCACTCAGCCTTCCTTCCCTCATAATTAGTTCACCCACTGCATCATTGCTTTCCCCTCTACCAAGCATCAGACCAGTGGCAATTAGTGTTAATGAAGGTGGATCACTAGGTGGGGCACAGGGCACAAGTAGAAAGCAGGATGATGGGAATGCTGATGAAGAGCCTGCTGTAGCTATCCGGAGGGACAGAAGACATTGGCTAAGGAGCCACAGCACCTGGATCTCAGAGGTCCTGTACTTAAAGTAAGGATAAAAAGAATAGAGATAAAGGGAATTCTCTGATTGGCAGGAGGTGACAAATAATGTTCCCCATGGATCTGTACTTGGACCTCAACTGTTTACTATATATTAATTACTTGAATGAAGTAATAGAGAGTTGTTTATCCTAGTTTACAAATTACACTAAGTTAGGAGGCATAGTAATTTGTGTAGATGGGAGCAGGAAGTTACAAAGGGACATTAACAGACTGAATGAGTGAGCAAAACGACGGCAAATGGAATTCAATATGGGGAAGTGTGAGATCATCCACTTTGGATCCAAGAAAGACAAATCAGAATATTTTCTTGATGGGGAGAGTCTAGGAGCTGTGGAGGAGCAAAGGGATTTAGGTGTCCATGAACACAAATCACTAAAAGCTAATGCACAGGTACAAAAAGCAATCAATAAAGCTAATGGAATGTTGGGTTTTAATCTCAAGGGGGTTGGAATACAAAAGTGAGGAAGTGATGCTTCAGTTGTACAGAACCTTGGTCAGAACCCATCTGGAGATTTGGGCACCACATTTCAGGAAAGATTAATTGGTCTTGATACACAGAATGATATAAGGGTTTAAAGGATTAAATTATGAGGACTGGTTGCATAAACTTGGTTTGTATTCTCTAGAGTTTACAAGGTTGAGAGATGATCTAATCGAGGTCTTCAAAATGATAAAGCAATTCAATAGGGTAGATACAGAGAAACTATTTCCTCTCATGGGGAATCCAGAACAAGACGGCATAATCTTAAAATTAGAGTTAGGCCATTTAGAAGTGAAATCAGGAAGCATTTTTTTTACACACAAGGTGGTGGAAATCTGGCACTTTCTCCCCAAAAGACTAAGGATGCTGAGTCAATTGAAATTTTCAAGACTGAGATCGATAGTTTTTTGTTAGGTAAGAGTATTAAGAAATATGGAGAAAGGGTGGGTAAATGGAGTTGTGCTTCTGATATTTATCGTTTTGCAAAGCTTCAAGCTCCTGAGCCTGCTGGTCTTGCTCTTCCTACCTATCTTCCTCTGCAGACAAAGGCCCATTTTAATTGCAATATTGTAAATGTTGTAGCAAGCCATAATGATGTGGAAAACCATTGCCGGACTATACTAATGTGCCGCAGTGCTGATCTGTCCAAACAACTGAATCAAGCCTTCAGGATGTCAATGGTTTGCTCACTACTATCCTTGTGGCATTATGCATCTCATTGTGTGCCACTTACTCAGGTGTTCTGGAGTTTCACAGTGCAATCATAAGCCATTGCTGTAAAAAGTATCCCTTGTTCCCAAATTCCCAATCCTGGCCTGGCCTGAATAGTCCTGGCATACATGACTGCTTAAGTGAAAGAGTCATGCCAACATCTCAGGTAGCAGGTGTTTACATTCATAATGGTGTGCTTGGCATCACAACCAACCTGGACATTCAGTGAGTTCCCCCTTTTTCTTTTCATAAAGTTGATCAGATTCTGCAAGGGAGCTCAGATGGTGGCATGGGTCCCATCGATAGCCCCAGACCTGGAGGTATCCTGCCAGTTGCTAAAACTGGATCAGTCTTTCCTGCTTTCTTGCCATTTCTCTCTAAAGCAGGCCATCTGTCACTTGCATAGCGCAGCATTGGGTTGTAGATTGACTTGTATCGAACATATCCCATGAAGTAGCCTGAAAAAAATCCTGTGACATAGAAATTGAGTGTCACTATAATTTTAACTGCCACACATGGTGCGACAGTAATGCTGGATGATAGCTATAAGTCATGGGCAAGTAGTTAGCACAATTCTGTTTCTGTCTCCTTGGGAAACCACAGCCGTTTAATGCACTGGCATATGGACAGGTTTAGATAGGAACAGCTTGTTCTACAGCAGGTTTTTGCAGATTCATGTTACCATACGCCTATGGTGCCGTACCTATCTGGCATCCCTCTGGGCTTCCTCTACATCCTTATCACCCTCTTCCTCAAAACACAGGTAGAGAGGGACACCTAGGGAAAGAGCATCATTGGAGGTGGGGCAATGGCTGCTAGACACCAAAGGTGATACCATCACAGATGTTTCCCCCAGCAACAATCCTGTAGTCAGCAAGGTCCGGGTTCTGCAATCCTTATTCCAATAACTTCCAAAGCAATCAGAAAAATAATGCTCCAGCTCTCCAATATAGCCACCAAGCAGCAATACCAGTTCGCTAGTGCCTCTAGCAACCTGAAATGACTCTAGTATGTGCTGTTAATTTTTGGGGGGTGGTAACTCAGCACTGGGGGGAGAGAAATTGTTGCACATTCATTATACAAGGATTTAAATGGCAGGGGTTTGGCTTGAGTGGACATTGTGGGAGACTAGAGGCAGAAGCAGTGGAAAATACCAACCCCCACCCCAGACCAATGGTGTTTAGGCGCTAAGCCTGTCTGCTTCATTTTATGAGGTTTTGAGCTGAAATTGCATGAATAAATGGGTCTAAAACAGAGGAAAATCTAGCTCTTAATCTCTTACAGTCCTTTGTGTTTAAACACCGGCAGTAATGTTTTTTCTGGGCTGCTCTAGCGGCAGCACTATTGGAAACCAATGTACTGCCAGTGGTATTAATCGCTCTTTGATCTATGTAGGAAAACTTTTCTTTAAGATAACTAAATTGTAATGGAGGTGCAGAAGCCAGAACACAGTCACTACAGCGTACGATATCAGGTGGGATACTACAGTCTCAGCAGTAAATTGACAGTTGGAGTTTTAGATCTCTTGTTTCCTCCTATCATAACCTCCATCTCAGCTGTTTCCAAACTTTGCACTATTTTCCTTTCTGTTCCACCTTTCATAGCAACAGTGACTAGGCCACAGGCAAACATTGTATTTCTCTCACAGTTTTTGAACAAAATTATGTTGTTAAGCTGGTATGTTGTCTGACTGGCTTTCCGAATTCTTCTGTCAACATTTTTATCAAATGTACTCTCTCTTAAAAACACAATGCCTAAGAAACAAAAGCAATCAGCTTTTTGTGCTAGGTATTTTGTCTTGCTGCATGCATGTAATTTAGCTTAACTTTCCTGAGATGTTTATTATCTTTGAATATCCTTATTTGTCTTTCCTTATTTACAGATCATATTCTAAACATGTTTCAGTAAGTTTCATTGGGATTGGCGGCAATCCTTGCTGAATGTCTTTGATAGCATTTGTATGGACTAAACCAAAATATCTGCAGTATTTCTCCTTCTTCAATTTTTGCACGTTATAAACTGTATTGGAACGTACTGCCCTTAGATAGATTACCAACAGCAGTGATGATTTGCATCCTTACCGAACATCAGATTTTATATATGTTTGTGATACATTGCACATAGTTTATAGCTAAACCTCGGATTGCCAGTGCTAGTTTTATGTTGAAGGCTAGTGCCTTCTAGTTCAGGAAACTTCCCATTTATATTATGGAGCAACTCCATGAACCATAAAGCACCAAAAAAATAACCACCCATGGTTCAATCACTTCCATTGCTGGTTCAACATCCCATCCAATGATATTTCTCATACTAACCAAGTCTGTTGTCTCTCCTACTGGCAAACAAAAAGTAAAAGAAGAATAAAATCTGCACATATGCATGCATGCCATATATGCATTTAGTTTGCATGACAATGCATAGGCAGATTTTAAAAAATACTACCAGATCTCTTGTAATGTTGCTCACTGTCTGCAGTTATGCTGTTGCAAGGGGGAAGTTGCTGGAATGTGGGAGTGGGGAAGGATTCATAATCTCACTGAACGGATTGGAAACAGATTTGTAAGTGATCAAAACAGCAAAAGTAAGTTATCAGAACAGTGAAGTACTTTGTATGTATGGCCATCGCAAATGTCTATTTTTGTAGCCATGTCCTCACTCCTTATGAACTTTAATGTGAATTTTATATAGAATTACATAGAATTTACAACATAGAAATAGGCCAGTCAGACCAATTGGTCTATGCCAGTCTTTATGCTTCACACGAGCCTTCTCCCACCCTACTTCATCTAGCCCTGTCAGTATATACTTCTAATCATTTCTCCCTCGTGTACTTATCTAGCTTCCCCTTAAATGCATCTATGCTATTCGCCTCAAGTACTCTATGTAGTAGCAAGTTCCACATTCTAACCACTCTCTGGGTAAAGAAGTTTCTCTTGAATTCTTTATAGGGTTTATTTGTGGCTTTCTTATATTTATGACCCCTGGTTTTGGACTCCCAAGTGGAAAAATCTTCTCTACATCTACCCTACAGAACCCCTTAATATTTTTAAAGACCTCTATCAGGTCACCTCTCAGCCTTCTCTTTTCTAAAGAATAAAAAAATTCTTACGGTAACAAATTTGTCTGTGAAGTAACTGAATTTGAATGAGAAATATACCCTTTTTACTTTTGTGTTATGCACTGGAAATGGTATGGCTTGCAAACCATATACTCTTGATGTCCAGTGGAAAATACCACACTGACAGAACAAATGGTTTAGACTAAAAACTGAAAATGGATCAATCAGTACAATGAGTACAGTATTACATAGAACGTACAGCACAGAAACAGGCCATTCGGCCCAACAGGTCCACGCCAGTGTTTATGCTCCACACAAGCCTCCAATAGCATACTTGATTTCTCACCAGTGGTTTACAGTAGTTCCAAAATAATAAAAGTCCCAGAACTCTTAACAGTTATCTGTGTTTCTTTGATTAAAGCTTTTACACGAGAAAGATACTTCACCGAATCTAGGACAGGCCAGATGGATCACAATGATCTTTTCTGTTCCTATACATTCCTGTGATACCATGTCCCATATAATGATACAGCGAGACAGGAACTAGAGAATCTAGGGCACCAATAACAGTTATACATTTCTTTTCCCTTTGATCCAACCTGGTACAAAAGAAAATAGATATCATTCACAATGACTCAAAGTTGAGCCATTGCGAAAAAAATTCTTACGATGACAAACTTGTCGATCACCATGCATCAAAGGTACCAGGGTGGCCTTGCAGATAACTAACTTAAGCAATTTACCTATTGTAGAATTGCCAATCTGGTTAAACAGGACTTGCCTGTTGAGAAATACATGACAATTAATGACCCTTCAATTGCAAATTTAATAACCTGTATACATATTTAACAGCCTGGTAATCAATATTCATCATTTATCACCTTGGTATTTACTACCATTTATTAGGCAATACAACTAGCTCAGTCCTAAATGACATACAATCTACTTCTCTTAATTCAAAGTTGTGTAAGAAAGCTGAGTTTTGATATCCTAACAAATACATGCCAAGGAACCAGATGAATCCTTATTTTCCTCCTTTAACTCCTTACGAAGGAACAGTCTGGGGTTTTACCTCCCAACATAGGTCTAGGGATGAATGATGCCTAACTCAGCTTGCTGAACCATCATACACTAACCAGTTTGAATCAAAAAGAATTTAATTTACTAACCCTCAATTAGGTTACCATCAAGCTGCTGAGTGAGTGAAATAGTATGGCTTGCAAACCATTTCTTGCCAAATCATCGACGAAGAAGCCAGACCACAAGTCATTCACCAAAAACTTTTTATTGGTTACAAATCACAATTTAAAGTTGGGTACACGGACACTTAATAGACATGTATAAATGTAATCGGAGTTACCTAGCAGTTGAGTAATAAACATTAATGGACAGAGTTACTTAACAAAACGAGTAGCAAAAGTTACACAGGCAATTCAGTGTATCACTGTAAATCAGCACTAACAAATGCTAAGTATTAACTATAGTAGTGACCGAGTCTGAAGTTATAAATTGGTGACCTTTCTTTAAGAGCAATTCTTTACATAGCTGACAAGTTATCAGCTTTGAATAGCCAGTCTATTAAATAGCTCAAGCAAGTGTCTAGTTAAGAACATTCAGAGCTTACACGACCTCATTCTCACGAGTGGCGTGATTGGGTCAATCTCCTTCCATCCGTGGCATGCAGGTGTTAGCTTTCGGAGTGTTGAGTCGATGAAACCCATCGCAGCAGGGTTATCTGTTTCACTTCGAAACTTGGTTCCGACTGAACCCAACTGACGATATCCGAGCTGTGAACCCTCTCACATTAATCACAATTAGGTGACACTAGCCTAAATAGGTGGCATTAGCACTTCCTGTAACGGGCTAGTGTAGCCACAATTTAGTTTCTAACTCTGACACTCTGGGCGCTAAATTGGGCCATGTAGCGCCCATTGTTTCCTGCGTGACGTGCGCCAGACACCATCTTGGTATAGGAGTTAGCGCAGGCACAGATAACGAAGGCTGGAATCATGTAAACTAGGAAGAAAATGGCTTCAATCAGTATGCAACACTGATTTAAAGTGATTGACACCATTTTGGGACTTAACACTCAACTCAACGCACAGTCTTAATCCCGACCATCTGAACGTGTCTTAGAGAGTGCCTGGAGGACCCCCCACCGGCACTATTTAAAGGGACCATGCAGGATTGACAGGTTAGTGGCTAGATTATTGCCTCTGGCTACCAAGACATTTGTAACTGTTTTTGGAAGTCTCCTACACTTGAATACTAGGACACGGGGACATAGCCTAACATTTAGAGCCAGGACATGCTGGAGTGAAGTTAGGAAATGCTTCAACACGCAAAGGGTGGGAGACGTTTGGCACGCTCTTCTACAGACGGCAGTTGATGCTAGCTCACTTGTGAATGTTAAATCTGAGATTGATAGATTTCTGTGAACCAAGGGTATTAAGGGATATGGGGCTAAGGCGGCTATATGGAATTAGGTCACAAGTCCGCCATGATCTCATTGAATGGTGGAACAGGCTCAAGGGGCTAAATGCCTCGGCCACTTGCTGCCTCTTGATATGCGCCACCTTCTCCTGCAAGAAAGCGGGATGTGTGCCTGTCGTGGTTGAATAGCTGCCAGTGTGTATGGCCTGTGAGTTGTGGGTGGGTGGCTTGAAACAGTAGTAATGTGTAAGGATGAGAGGAAGCATCTGATTGGCAGAGTTGAGTACTGACGGGAAGAGTTTATTGGTATGTGGGGGGTGTAGTGTGTGGTGCAGTTGGTATGAGATGCCACTTGTCAGTTGACCTCACTCACCCTACCCACTCATGTCAAAGCATTGAACTCCTTCCTGCACTGCATCCATGTTCATGATGCTGTGCGCCTGGCATTGACTTCGTCCCCCACTGCCTCCCACTGTATTTTGAGTATATGTCTGGAGGGCCTCTTGCCACCACCAACCCCTCCTCCCCCGTGGATATAGGATGTCCCTCCTTCTGTCCACCTCTTGCATCCAAGGTCTCTAGTGCATCAGCAGAGTGCATGCACTCTCGTAGGTCTGGTACCAACTCAGATCGGCAGATTGGTGAGGTCTGGTGTGCAGATTGGAGGACGTGGGATTTAGTAGTGCGCATCCTTTATTCGATGTTTTAACATAACTCATCAGTGTGTAAACATAGGGATGGGATCTGCATCTGTGTTTTACGTGTGCGATGTTTGATCTCTGTTCAGACTCTGTGCAGACAGTAGACTGTTATTTTCAGCAAATGACAGGTAC
This sequence comes from Heptranchias perlo, assembly GCF_035084215.1. Lineage (NCBI taxonomy): Eukaryota > Metazoa > Chordata > Chondrichthyes > Hexanchiformes > Hexanchidae > Heptranchias > Heptranchias perlo. Next base: position 38,466,458 of record NC_090337.1, on the reverse strand, counting down.
AAGCTACCTTTAAGAGATTTCTAAGAAACATCCTCCCTTTAAGAGATTGAGCTCCTTCTGGTGGTGGAAAGTGCGAATTGCATTGATTTTACATGCAAGGCCTGGAAAGGAACACCGATTGCAGGTAAGTGCTCCCTTGGGACCAAACTTGTGTCTTGCCTGCCCAGGTTCCGTCGGCGCGGGGTGTTGGCGCATCGCATTGCGCTAACACCGCCTAAAATGGATTCTAAAGGTACCTTGTACTGGTAAGGATACCTCTTACATCTGCTAGGTAAAAGTTCTTACAGAAAAAGAAGAGGAAATAAAAGTCTTCTGATTAACACAGAGAGATTAAGAAAGAATGCTACTTCTACCAAAGACAAAGAAAAACTCTGCTTCTAAGTGTCAGAAGGACTCAATCTTTTTTGTATCATTCATCCCCAACAAGTCAGTACTGATGCATTGATCTCCAGACAGGTCGGTTTCACTTTTGCAACCCCCTACTCCCATTACCTTACAGCCTTACTTTTTAACAAATGGATCCACATAAATATGAGGAGTTGTACCCTGATTATGACTCACTGGTTGCTTCTTTCCTGGACCTGAGCCAGGGATAATGACTTTACGACTTAATTGCTTAAAAGCCTATATTCACTGTTTGCAAGCCTGTATTCACTTCCCAGCATTCAGTACAAGAGCTGAACTGCATGTTGGCCCAGGATTTGCTGTGAAAATAAGTGAGACTAACGGCGCTCACTGTTATTTATGCGCAAATCGCACAGCAATTTCAGGCGAGGGCAGATGCGCAGTTAAATGCGAAAATCAGTACATTGCTGTATGAGATGTGCCGCTCTGCCATTAGCTTCGCGAAAATGGCATCTCGCTGTCTGACTCACCATTCAAATGCATTGAACACGTGAGTTCCTGTACTTGCCTGGTAGATACGAATTAAACACGCCACATAAAGTTAGGGCTTGTTCATTTCAGTCTAATTACCCTTTTTAACGGCGTGATAAGTGTAAATTACTGCTAAACAACCTCTCTGGCATTGAAAATTAACTATTACAAGTGTGGAGTCTCATTTCTTCAGTTTTTAATTGTTGGAGATTTAAAAAATAATTTAAATCAATTTTTTTTTTTCTTTCTGTCTCTTTTTTTCTCTCTCTTTTCTCGCTCTCTTAATCTAATCTTTCTTTCCCTCTCTTTATTTCTCTTTCTGTACCTGATTTGACATTGAATTCACTATTCTAACTTACATTTCCTGGTTCAGGCTCTGCGCTGTTCATTTCACAATCCTTCAATTTGATTGGTTAAGGAGATACACAGTTGCTTGCCCTGTTCACTCAGATCCCAGGTGTACTGTAGAGGGTATCGCGCCATTTCCATTGTGCACATCCAGCAACTTCTAGTGCAAGATCTCATGGAAATTAAACAGGCAAGGGCAAGTCTAACTAACAGCGGGCACTGTTCGTTGACCAGCTACAGCAAATTCTGGGCCATTGTGTGGGCACCCTCAGGTAGTTTACAGAATATTTCTCTTACGAACCTCAAAGGCAACTCTGCGGGCAATTTTACGGAGCATTGTTCCCACAGTTGCTTAATTTGAATTAGCTAATAATGTGAATTTTTTTTAGTACTAAATTACCACCTTGCTGTGCCATTTATTGCTTACTTCAAATTATTGGATATGTCAAATATTTTTAGCGCAAAAACAATTTTGAATTATCAGGAGACCTCATGCATCTGCTTAAACAATCAAACCGATTTGTCTTGATCAAAGATTACCTGTAGGCAATCAGCATAAACAGCAATGGGTCACTTCCTTCTGAAGTGGGCACTTGCATAAGAGAAGGGTTTATGTATTTCCTACCTACCTCCATACACAGAGAAACATAGACAGCCCTGCCAGGAAGCAGATAGAGAAAACAATTTTTAAATTGTTACAATGCTGGCAAACTATAAATTCCAAATAAAATATGTAAAGATTCATTTGATTTGAAATAGGAGAGCATGTGCATCATTAGTAGACACCGACAGAAATCTCTGTAAACAGGATGTGCAGTCACCTGCACATCCTGTGCCATATGGGAACTCCAGAACATTTGTGTGTCCTGGGAAATTACATATGCAGGAAGTGCCACCAACTGCTCAAGCTCAGAGTTTCTGAGCTTGAGGGATGGCTGGCGTCACTACAGTGCATACGGGAAACTGAGAGTTTTGTGAATAGCACACTTCAGGTGATGGTCACCCCACAGCTACAGAGAGTTCAGGCAGAGAGGGTGTGGGTGACCACCAGACAGACTAGGAGGAACTGTCAGGTAGTGCAGGAATCCCCTGGGAATGTGGCACACATAAACCGGTATACAGTGTTGAATACCAGTGAGGGTGTTGACACTTTGGGGGAGTGCAGTCAGGAGCAAATCCATGGCACCATGGGAGACTCGGGTGCACAGGGGGGCACAAGAAACACAATTGTTGTAGGGATTCAATAGTCAGGGGGATAGACAGGCATTTCTGCAACCCCCAATGTGAGTCCCATATGGTGTATTGCCTCCCTGGTGCCAGGGTAAAGGGCATCACTGAGAGGGTGAGGAACATTTTGAGGGGGGAAAGGGAACAGCCAGAAGTCGTGGTTCATGTGAGAACCAATGACATTGGAAGGAAAAGGGTTGAGGTCCTGCAGTCAGAGTTTCAGGAGCTAGGGAGAAAGTTAAAAAGCAGGACCTCAAAAGGTAGTAATCTCTGGATTACTCCCAGTGCCCTGCACTAGTGAGTATAGGAATAGTAGGAAGACAGGTTAGGACAGGTTGATGCGTGGCTGGAAAAATGATGCAGGAAGGAGGGCTTTAGATTCCTGGGGCACTGGGACCAGTTCTGGGGCAGGAGAGGTCTGTTCAAGTTGGACGGGTTTTTTTTAATCGTTCGTGGGATGTGGGCATCGCTGGCAAGGCCAGCATTTATTGCCCATCCCTAATTGCCCTTCAGAAGGTGGTGGTGAGCCGCCTTCTTGTTAACTGAGTGGCTTGCTAGGCCATTTCAGAGGGCGATTAAGAATCAACCACATTGCTGTGGCTATGGAGTCACATATAGGCCACACCCAGGTAAGGATGGCAGGTTTCCTTCCCTAAAGGACATTAATGAACCAGATGGGTTTTTACAACAATCCAGTAGTTTCATGGCCACTATTAATGATACTAGTTTTTTTTTATTCCAGATTTTATTTAATTCATTGAATTTAAATTCCCCAGCTGCAGTGGTGGGATTTGAACTCATAACTCCAGATTATTAGTCCAGGCCTCTGGATTACTAGTCCAGTAACATAACCACAATGCTACCGTACCCAGTTCTACCACAACGGAGCTGGGAAGCAATGTCCTCGCTTAACAAGTGCTGTGGGGAAGGGTTTAAACTAATTTGGCAGGGGGATGGGCACCAGGATGAAATATTAGAGAGGAGAAACAAGGTGCACAGAGGACTGGAAGGGACAAGTAGCACTAGAGTAAAGAATAGTTCAGAAACAGGAGGGATCAGACAGGGGGCAAATGCGAGGCAGTCTAAGATCAGTTTGGAGTACATGTGAGTAAATGCATGTAGTGTGGTAAATAAGGTTGGTGAGCTGCAGGCGCAAGTCACCACATGGGACTATGATATAATGGCAATAACAGAGACCTGGCTTATAGAAGGGGAGGACTCAGTACTTAATATTCCTGGTTACAAGATATCCAGGTAAGATAGGGAAGGAAAAAAAAAGAGGGGGGTGGCAGTACTGATCAAAGAAACTATTATAGCTTAGGGATCAAAGACCGAATCTATTTGGTTAGAATTAAGGAACAATAGAGGAGCTATTACGCTACTGGGTGTATACGATTGGCCACCAAATAGTGGAAGGAGGTAGAGGAGGAAATGTGAAGGCAAATTACAGAAAGATGCAAGAACTATAGAGTAGTGATAATGAGGGACTTCAATTGAATACCAAGAAGTTTCTCCTGAATTCCCTATTGGATTTATTAGTGATTATCTTATATTTATGGCCCCTAGTTCTGGACTCCCCCACAAGTGGAAACATCCTCTCTATGTCTACCCTATCAAACCCTTTCATAATCTTAAAGACCTCTATGAGGTCACCCCTCAGCCTTCTCTTTTCTAGAGAGGAGAGCCCCAGCCTGTTTAGCCTTTCCTGATAAGTATAACTTTTCAGTTCTGGAATCAGCCTTGCAAATCTTATTTGCACCTTCTCCAGTGCCTCCATATCCTTTTTATAATGTAGAGACCAGAACTGTTCACAGTACTCCAAGTGTAGTCTAACCAAGGTTCTATACAAGTTTAACATAACTTCTCTGCTTTTCAATTCTATCCCTCTAGAAATGAACCCCAGTGCTTTTTTTTTTAAATGGCCTTATTAACCTGCGTCACTTCTTTTAGTGATTTGTGTATTTGTACCCCCAGATCCTTCTGCTCCACTACCCCATTTAGACTCTTATTTTCCAAGGAGTATGTGGCTTCATTATTCTTCCTACCAAAATGTACCAGCTCACACTTGTCTATATTGAAATTCATTTGCCAATTACACACCCCATTCTGCAAGTTTATTGATGTCTTCTTGCATTTTGATGCATTCTTCTTTTGTATTAACTACACCCTCAAATTTGGTGTCGTCCCTGAATTTTGAAAATGAACAGCGGTAGTCCCAGCACTGATCCTTGTGGAACACCACTTCCCATCTTTTGCCAGTCTGAGTAACTACCTTGAACCCATACTCTCTGTTTTCTGTTTTGTAGCCAGCTTGCTATCCATTGTGTTACTTGTCCCCTGACTCCACATGCTCTGACCTGAGTCTACTATGCAGGTATCTTCTCGAAGGCCTTTTAAAAATCCAAATATATTACCTCTACTACATTACCCTTGTCCACCCTTTCTGTTACTTCTTCAAAGAATTCAATGTTGGTCAAGCATGACCTTCCCTTTTGAAATCCGTGCTGACTATTTTTCATTATATTTTCGGTTTCTAGGTATTTTTCCATTACATCTTTGAGTAAGAATTCGATTACTTTTCCTACCATCAACATTAAACTAATTGGTCTATAGTTCCATGGACATGTTCTATTTCCATTTTTAAATATAGAACATAAGAACTTAAGAAATAGGAGCAGGAGTAGGCCACACGGCTCCTCGAGCCTGCTCTGCCATTCAATAAGATCATGGCTGATCTTCGACCTCAACTAACATGGTGGGCATAACGTTAGAAGAAGGGATCAAGAAAGATATAAAGACATTTAAGATAGAAAGGGGGGAGATAATTGATAAACTAATCAAACTTAGAGAGAATAAAAGCCCTGGTCCTGATGCATTGCATCTGCACATATTAAAAGAAGATAGGGAAGAGATAGCAGAGGCACTATTACATATATATAAAAAATCATTAGAAAAGTAAATAGCGCCAGAGCACTGGCAGATAGCTAATGTGATTCCTATCAAAGCTAGGTGGGAAAGTAAGCTGTGAGGACACAAAGAGTCTGCAAAGGGATATGGACAGGTTAAGCGAATGGGCGAGAAGGTGGCAGAAGGAGTATAATGTGGGGAAATAGGAGGTTATTCACTTTGGTAGGAAGAATAGGAAAATTGAATATTTTTTAAATGGTGAGAAACTATTTAATGTTGGTGTTAAAAGGGATTTGGGTGTCATTGTACACGAAACACAGATAGTTAACATGCAGGTACAGCAAGCAATTAGGAATGCGAATGGTATGTTGGCCTTTATTGCAAGGTGGTTGGAGTACAAGAGTAAGGAATTCTTGCTGCAATTGTACAGGGCTTTGGTGAGACCACACCTGGAGTACTGTGAACAGTTTTGCTCTTCTTACTTAAGGAAAGGTATACTTGCCTTAGAGGTGGTGTAATGAAGGTTCACTAGATTAAGGGCGGTCGCTAAAGAGGGGGGGTGGGGGGGAGGGCGGTTGCTGAAGTGGGTGGGGGGGGGGGAGGGCGGTTGCTGAACTTGGTGGGGGAGGGCGGTCGTGGTAAATAGGATTCCCTAGACATTGCACTTGTGGTGTGTGGACAGTCAATCACGGATGGACAGAAATATGATCACCATTGACACACCCTGAAATATAAACATACGAATTAAGAGCAGGAGTAGGCCATTCGGCCCCTCGAGCCTGCTCTGCCATTTGATAAGATCATGGCTGATCTGATTGTGACCTCAACCCTACTTTCACGTCTACCGACTATAACCTTTGACTCCCTTGTTAATCAGGAATCCATCTAACTCAGCCTTAAAAATATCCAATGACCCTGCCTCCACCACTTTCTGGGGAAGGGAGTCCCACAGACTCACGACCCTCTGAGAGAAAAAACTTTCCTCATCTCCGTCTTAAATGGGAGACCCTTATTTTTAAACTGTGGCCCCTTGTTCTAGTCTCTCCCACAAGGGGAAATATCCTCTCAGCATCTACCCTTTCAAGTCCCCTCAGGATCTTATATGTTTCAATAAGATCACCTCTCATTCTTCTAAACTCCAGGCCCAACCTTTCCTCATAAGATAACCCCCTCATCCCAGGAATCAGTCAAGTGAACCTTCCTTGAACCGCCTCTAAAGCAATTATGTCCTTTCTTAAATAAGGAGACCAAAACTGCACACAGTATTCTAGATGTGGTCTCACCAATGCCCTGTACAACTGTAGCAAAACATCTCTACTTTTATATTCCATTCCCCTTGCAATAAATGACAACATTCCATTTGCCTTCCTAATCAGTTGCTGTACCTGCATTTGTTTATCTGATTACATTTTTATATATACTTTGTTTGAGTTATTTGGTTATAGAGTTACTGCAAAAAGCCTAGTGGTAAATATATTTTTAAATAATGCAGGTAAAAATAAGCCAGTATAATATTTGAGAAGTGGTCTTATCTGTAAATGGTTGGGGGAGGGTGAAAGTTTGTGACTTTTTGTGATTCATGTACTAGGACATCCAGATCCCTCTGTACCTCAGAATTTTGCAATCTCTCACCATTTAAATAACATACTGCTTTTCTATTCCTCCTGCCAAAGTGGACAAGTTCACATTTTCCCACATTATACTCCATCTGCCAAATTTTTGCCCACTCACTTAACCTATCTATATCCCTCCTTATGTCCTCTTCACAACTTACTTTCCTACCTACCTTTGTGTCATCAGCAAATTTAGCAACCATACATTCGGTCCCTTCATCCAAGTCATTGATATAGATTGTAAATAGTTGAGACCCAAGCATTGATCCCTGTGGCACTCCACTCGTTACATCTTGCCAACCTGAAAATGACCCATTTATGCCTACTCTCTGTTTCCTGTTAGCTAACCAATCCTTTATCCATGCTAATATGTTACCCCCTACACCATGAGCTCTTATTTTGTGTAGTAGCCTTTGATGTGGCACCTTGTCAAAAGCCTTCTGGAAATCCAAGCACACCACATCCACAGAATCCCCTTTATCCATGTTGCTTATTACTTCCTCAAAGAACTCTAATAAATTAGTCAAACACAATTTCCCTTTCATAAAGCCGCGTTGACTCTGCCTGATTGCATTGAGATTTTCTAAATGCCCTGCTATAACCTCCTTAATAATAGATTCTAGCATTTTCCCTATGACAGATGTCAAGCTAACTGGCCTGTAGTTTCCTGCTTTCTGTCTCCCTCCTTTCTTGAATAGAAGAGTTACATTCGCTATTTTCCAATCTGATGGGACCCTTCCAGAATCTAGGGAATTTTGGAAAATTAATACCAATGTATCTACTATCTCTGCAGCCACTTCTTTTAAGACCCTAGATGAAGTCCATCAGGACCTGGGGACTTGTCAGCTTTTAGTTCCAATATTTTTTTCAGAACCCTTTCCCTGGCGATTGTAAATGTTTTAAGTTCCTCCCTCCCTTTTACCTTTTGATTCACAATTATTTCTGGCATGTTATTTGTATCCTCTACAGTGAAGACAGACGCAAAATATCTGTTCGATTCATCCGCCATTTCCTTATTCTCCATTATTAATTCCCCAGACTCACTCTCTAGAGGACCAACGCTCACTTTACTTACTCTTTTCCTTTTTAAATACTTGTAGAAACTCTTAGTATCTGTTTTTATATTTTTAGCTAGCTTTCTCTTGTACTCTAATTTCTCCCTCCTTATTATTCTTTTGCTGGTTTTTATATTCTGTCCAATCTTCTGACCTGCCATTAATCTTCGCGGAATTGTATGCTTTTTCTTTCAATTTGATATTATCTTTAACTTCCTTAGTTAGCCACAGATGGTACGTCCTTCCCCTAGAGTCTTTCTTTCTCACTGGAATGTATCTTTGCTGAGTGTTTTGAAATATCTCATTAAATGTCTGCCACTGCATCTCTACTGACCTATCCCTTAACCTAACTTCCCAGTTCACTTTAGCCAGCTTTGTCTTCATGCCCTCATAATTGCCCTTATTTAAGTTTAAAAGACTAGTCTCAGACTTACTCTTCTCTCCCTCAAACTGAATACGAAATTCAATCATATTGTGATTGAATCCCTTTGCAGACCCGTTTGAGGTGGAACTTTGGGCCTGATTTTAGCAGGCCTGCGGGTTTCCGGCGGGTTGGGTTTCGGGTGCGTGGCCTCCGCGCCCGGTGAAATTAGTGGGTTGCCCGCGCGATCGTAGCAGGCAATGCACTAATTGGAATCACTTACCTGCTCCTCCGGACTCCGCGCTGCTGGTCTGCGCGTCGGGCGGGCTGCGCATGCGCAGTACGATCTGTCAGCTGGAGGCTCTCTAGTTAAAGGGGCAGTCCTCCACTGACAGATGCCGCAACCAATGGAACAAATTAGAGCATGGAGCAGCCCAGGGGGAAGGCTGCTCCCAGTTTAATGATGCCTCACCCCAGGTATCATCAGATGGGGTGAGGAGGAGGGGGAGGACAGAGATCTTCCACCCGGCGGGCGGGAGGAAGCGGCCTGCCTCTGCCACCAAGAAGGCCTGGCTCGAGGTGGCAGAGGGGGTCACCTGCACCACCAACATATCGCCCACCTGCATACAGTGCAGGAGGCGCTCCAATGACCTCAGTAGGTCAGCCACAGTGAGAGCACATAGTCTTTCCCCTACACTCCGTCTGCCACAACACTGCCCCCACCCCACATCTCCTTCGGCACCGCCAACACTACTCTGTCACATCACCCCTCATACCCACTCAAACCCCATCCTCATCTTACCTGCACCTACTCACCTCGCCAGTACTCACCCGCCACTAACACGCAACCCAATCCTCATACAATCTCATGGCTCTATCCCATACTCACCCTCTCGTGCATCTCTCTCACGGCCAGCCTCACTCAACCTGCCACCATCTGTGCTGCAGCCACAGGGCATGCATCGCATATGTGCAGTAGGCAGCGTACGGCAAACGTGTCGTGAGCATGAAGGGGATGCACAAGGGTGTCTGAGGGTTTGCCATGGGTGTTACCTATATTGAATTTCAGAGCAACAAACATCACACATTATATTGGCACCACCACTGCCATGTCTCCGCGAATCCTGTCTGTTGTGTCCAATAATGCCCGCTCCTGGGTATCACTATGAGGACCCACCACTGATGCCACCCATTGTGTTACTGCAGAGTAGGTGCAGGTGTATTTGCAGGGCTCTTCCGCGCAGACGACTGAGAGACATCGGCGGTGTACCCGGCTGCACCCTGGAAGGATGCGGAGGAGAAGTTGTGGAGGGCAGTGGTGACTTTGGCAGCGACAGGTAAGCAGATGGTGCTGGGGCCAGCCAGGAGCAGCTCGGCATGAAAGAGCCTGCAGATCTCCACGACTACATGTCGAGTGAATCTGCGCCTCCGTGTGCACTGCTGCTCGGAGAGGTCCGGGGAGCTGCGCCTCGGTCTGTGGACCCTGTGGCGAGGGTAGTGCCCTCTGCGACGCGTCTCTCTCTGCGGTAGCCCTCCCTCCTGCTGTACAGGTGGATGTGTCACAGCACTCTGTTGTGGAGCTCCACGTGTCAGAGGTGGACGGCGTGGATGGCGAGGCTGGTGATGCTGTTCGCCCTCCGAGGGGGTCATGACTGCAGCTACGGCGGCCCCCGTCCGCAATATGTACATCTGAGGGGGTCCGCAAGGTAGGCACATGTCTCCCGACCCCGGGGTGAGTGTGCAGGTTGGTGACTTTGACCGTCCGGAGGGGGGTGGTGGAGGCCACACTTTGTCCCAAGTGACAGAGCGGCCTCCTGCAATGGGTGAGGGTCTCCCCCCCCACCTGTCAAATGGACCTTTGCAGCTGCCACAGGCTGACGGCTGCAACACGTCCAGTTCAACTTGGACTGTTTCCCCCAGTGTGTGAAACAGTCCCATGTTTCCCCAAAATCACACACAGTCCCTTAATCAGGTCAGCTAATGACCTGAACAAGCGAAATAAATAACCTCAAGTGGCATCCCGCTGGTTTTAATTGCCTGTGGGATTCCCACCAGCGGCGGCCATGCACGCACCCCCGCACGTCATCGGGGAACCCGGAAGTGGGCGGGATCGTGGCGGGATCCCGTCACGTGACTGGATATCGGGATTTTCGGGGCCCGCCCGCTGGAAACCCACAGGAAACCCGACGGTAAAATCTCCAAAACACCCATGAATGAGACATACTCTGCTTTTTTTGCTGCTCTAGTGAGATATTAGAAGGCCGAATCTACAGGAATTGATCAAACTGAATCCAAATCAATATCCTAATGTTAAAACCATGACACACAACTAAAATGGCAGCACTCATGGTCTTTTGCATAGGATACATTACTATATAGGGTTCCTAACCCTCCCAGAATGAGGGGTTTCCCAGAATTGGGGGTTTCTCGCAGAGTGCTGCGACTGCTTGGAGCGCCTTAGAAGGCGGGAATCGGGGGTGGGGGGGAAGACAGGATGAAATGGGGGCGCGGTCGCTGAAATCAGAGGTGGGGGGTTGCTGAGATGGGGTGGTCACTAAGTTGGAAGGGGGGCCGAGACTAAACTGGGGGGTGGCAGTCGTTAAACTGGGAGGAGGGCGGTCACTGAACTCAGCGGGAGGAGGGAGGGTGGTCGCTGAACTGGGGTGGGGAGGGAGGGAGGTCGCTGAACTGGGGGGGAGGGAGGGCGGTCGTGAACTGGGGGGGGCAGAGGGGGGTCGCTGAACAGGGGGGTCAGTCGTTAACTGGCGGGGTGGGCGGTCGCTAAAATGGGGGGGGGGGGGCGGTCGCTACACTTGGGGGGGGGCAGCCGGTCTCTAAATCGGGGGGGGGGGGGCGGGCGGTCGCTAAACTGGGGGGGCGGCAGGCGGTCGCTAAACTGGGGGGGGGGGGCGGGCGGTCGCTAAACTGGGGGGGGGGGCGGGCGGTCTCTAAACGGGGGGGGGGGGGCAGGCGGTCGCTAAACTGGGGGGGGGGTCGGGCGGTCGCTAAACTGGGGGGGGGGGCGGGCGGTCGCTAAACTGGGGGGGGGGGGCGGGCGGTCGCTAAACTAGGGGGGCGGGCGGTCGCTAAACTGGGGGGGGCGGGCAGTCGCTAAACTGGGGTGGGGGGGTGTTTGCCAAACCGGGGGTGAGGTGGCCGCCAAACCGGAGGGGGTGGGTCGCTAAACTGGGGGGTGCGGTCGCTGAACTAGAGACGGCGTGAGAGGGCGATTGCTGAACTAGAGGGAAGAGGACGGTCCCAGAATTCAGGTGGAGGGCGGTTGCTGAACAATGAGGCGGGCGGGGGGTAGGGCGGTCATTGAACTGGAGGGGGATGGCGGTCGCTGAACTGGGGAGGGGAAGGGCGGACCATCGCTGAACTGGGCAGGGAGGGCGGTCGATGAACTGGGGGGGTAGGGATGGCGGTCGCTGAACTGGGGGGGAGGGGAAGGGCGGACCATCGCTGAACTGGGCAGGGAGGGCGGTCGATGAACTGGGGGGGGGGTGGCGGTCGATGAACTGGGGGGGGGGTGGCGGTCGATGAACTGGGGGAGGGTGGCGGTCGCTGAACTGGGAGGGGGAATGGCGGTCGCTGAACTGGGGGGGAGGGATGAGGGATGGCGGTCGCTGAACTGGGGGGGAGGGATGGCGGTCGCTGAACTCGGTGGGGAGGGATGGCGGTCGCTGAACTCGGTGGGGGGAGGGATGGCGGTCGCTGAACTCGTGGGGGGGGGAGGGATGGCGGTCGCTGAACTCGGGGGGGGGGGATGGCGGTCGCTGAACCCGGGGGGGAGGGATGGCGGTCGCTGAACTCGGGGGGTGGGATGGCGGTCGCTGAACTCGGGGGGGAGGGATGGCGGTCGCTGAACTCGGGGGGGAGGGATGGCGGTCGCTGAACTCGGGGGGGAGGGATGGCGGTCGCTGAACTCGGGGGGAGGGATGGCGGTCGCTGAACTCGGGGGGGAGGGCGGTCGCTGAACTCGGGGGGGAGGGCGGTCGCTGAACTCGGGGGGGAGGGCGGTCGCTGAACTCGGGGGGGAGGGCGGTCGCTGAACTCGGGGGGGAGGGCGGTCGCTGAACTCGGGGGGGAGGGCGGTCGCTGAACTCGGGGGGGAGGGCGGTCGCTGAACTCGGGGGGGAGGGCGGTCGCTGAACTCGGGGGGGAGGGCGGTCGCTGAACTCGGGGGGGAGGGCGGTCGCTGAACTCGGGGGGGAGGGCGGTCACTGAACTGGGGGGGCGGGGTTGCTGAACTGTGTGGCCTGGGACAGGGTCGCTGAACTGTGGGGGTCTGGTGAGGGGGGGGTTCGCTGAATTGGGGGGGCTGGGGAGGGGAGGTCGCTGAATTTTTGGGGCCACTGAATTGGGGGGCGGGGTGTTATTAAACTGGGGGGCCAGTGGGGGGGTGGGGCAGTCGCTAAACTGGCAGGGGGATTGGTTAACTTGGTGGGGACGGTCACTAAACTGGGGGGCAGTCGCCAAAATGGGGTGGCATGGACGTTCGCCAAACCAGGGGTGGGGCAGTCGCCAAACCGGAGGGGTTGGGTCGCCAAACCGGGGGCGGGGGGGTGCGGGGGCTGGGGAGAGGGCGTTCACTGAAATGGGAGTGGAGGGCGGTTGCTGAACTGGAGAGGGTGGTGGGAGGGCGTTCGCTGAACTGCGGGTGGGGAGGGTGGTCGCTGAACTTGGAGGGGGGGGTCGCTAAACTGGGGGGGTCGGGGCGCGGTCACTGAACTGAGGGGGTCTGGTGGGGGGGTGCGCTTTGCTAAACTGGGTGGGGGGGGTCCCTTAGTTTCCCCTCTTCACAGGTGGTCTCCTGGTTCTTGGAACTTGTCGCACAACAGCTGCTGGCATGAAACCACAAGCAAAAATATTCAACTACGGGGGACCCAACCTTTCTACGGTAGATGCAATAACATTTGTAGAATTCATGAGATCAAATGTCACATGATCAGGCATCACATGATCAAAGGTCATGTGGTCAAACCTCCAGGAATGCCCAACCAGAGTTGGCAACCCGACTGCTATATAACATTATAACGAAAAATTTTATTTGTGTATATTTCACTGCCATTGTTGTGATGCAAAATGTAATTTTATGCCTGCTAAAATAGCCAAAGAAAACAAATCTGATTCTAGATGGTAGCTTGGTACAAAGTTTCACACCATCAGATTAATATTATTTACCGGTGTTAAATTTTTTTTAGTGTGAAAAAAATGCATTTCTGTACCAGGGTGTAAATGGTCTTGTGCAACTCAACAAGTTTAAAGCGGCCTCTTTAGTTGTGTTTCTGGAAAAAGTGTGTGAAAATGGCTCAAAAGTCAGTGGGAACCTTTGAGCCCAATGTGTAAAATAAAGGAAAAAAAACATCAAATGCTTTGATCAAACAGTACCAAAGCATCACTGTTACACCACTCCGGCATGAAAACTGTGAAGATTATATACAAAAATAAAATACAAAACTGCTGGTGCCTCAGGCAGCAATTCTGCCTTTGCCTTTCTACACAGAAAAGTACAATATGCAAATTGCTCATGAATGGGGCACCATGGCTTGTTGCCAGTACATCACAAATTCAACCACATGGAAATCACGGTAAGAAGCATGTGAACTTAATCCCGAGGCCTGGACTAATAAGAGAGCGTGAGTTCAAATCCCACTATGGCAGCTTGAGCATTTGAATTCAGTTCTTTAAAAAATCTGGAAATAAAACAAAGGCTGATACCAGTAAAAGCTGTTGGGTTGTAGTAAAAACCTAACTGGCTCACGAATGTCCTTTAGGGAAGGAAACCTGCCATCCTCATCACACTAGCTAGCAAATATTTATTTCTTCCTTTTTAAATTTATCAAATTAAAATATATTTGCTGCTGCTCTTTATTTATAGGTAACAACTCTTTGCTGAACACTTGCCATTACGGCAGGGAAATTTAATTTGAGGTACCACAACAGAGTTATTGTACAGAAATCATCCACTTTCCAAATGAATATCTTGTAAACTGTTTTCAGTATGGTTATTTAACAACATAAATAGACACAGAGGCATAAACACATTTTAAACCCATTAATCCTCACAGCACCTCAAGTGTTCATTGCCTTGTTATTAACTCCATGAGTGCATTAGTGTGTGAACAAACCATCAACTCTCACATATTCTGTGTTGGACACACTATTCAATTTCATGCTTGCATACCACATTACGTAGATTATAGAATCATAGATGTCATAGAATCATTATGACAACATATTGTGTACTCTATGGAGTTCCATATTGACATTAAAATTATACATTAAAATAGTATTGTTTTTGTGTCCCACTGCTGATATAATTTATTAAATTATATTGAAATTACCTTTGTTGATTATCCATTCGAGAAATAAACTCACATTGACATTTCTTCAGTCTTTAAATTATTCTCTTTATATCAGGTTTTGCAAAATTACTACAGTGCTCCAAATAGAACAATTTAAATTATTTTACCAATATATCTTGGGATGAAACAGTTGAAACCCAGAATGTCAGGAAAATAATTTTCAATGAGATTGGAGTTGTTAGTGAGGGCATTAGCTGATAACTTCGACTGGAATCTGAAGCGAAACCTTCCTAAATGGTAAACATTAGTAAGATATATCAGGTTGGCTGGCTGTAACTGGTGGGGTCCTGCAGGGATCAGTACTTGGACCTCAGCTATTTACAATTTATATTAATGATTTAGATGAAGGGACCGAGTGTAATGTATCAAAGTTTGCAAAGGGATATAGACACGTTAAGTGAGTGGGTAAGAAAGTGGCAGATGGAGTATAATATGGGGAAATGTGAGGTTATTCACTTTGGAAGGAAGAATAGAAAAACAGAATATTTTTTAAATGGTGAGAAACTATTAAATGTTGGTGTTTAGAGGGATTTGGGTGTCCTTGTACACGCAACACAGAAAGTTAACATGCAGGTACAGCAAGCAATTAGGAAGGCAAATGGTATGTTGGCCTTTACTGCAAGGGGGTTGGAGTACAAGAGTAAGGAAGTCTTGCTAAAATTGTACAGGGCTTTGGTGAGACCACACTTGGAGTACTGTGTACAGTTTTGGGGCCCGATATTAGGAGGAAGATGGGTTGGCAGCGGGGGGTCGACTGGGCGCGAGGGTAACCCGCATTACAGGCTGTCAGCAGGAGGAGCCCTATTTAAAGGGGCAGTCCTCCAATGCTCCTCCTGCAGCAAAGAACCATTTTGGGAGCATGGAGCAGGCCAGAGGCAAGGCTGCTGCAAGGTTCTCTGACTCCTCACTCTAGGTGCTGCTCGATGGGGTGAGGAGTAGTTTTTTTCCCATCTGATGGGAGGAGGTGGCCTCCGTCTGCCACCAAGAAGGCCTGGCTGGAGATGGCCGAGGAGGTCAGCAGCAGCAGCAATGTGTGCTGAACATGGGTCCAGTGCAGGAAGCGCTTTAATGATCTAACCAGGTCAGCCGAAGTGAGTATACTTACGCATTCTCCCACACTCCGTCTTCCACATCACCTCCACCACCACACAACTCCATCTGCACTGCCACCACAATGCTCTCGCATCACTCCTCACATCCACTCAACCATCATCCTCACCTTGCCTGCACTTACTCACCGCCCCAGTTCCCATTCGAAAACGACCACGCAACCCAATCCTCATACAATCTCATGGCTAGGTCTCAAACGCACCGTTCCATGCATCTCCCTCACGCTCACCCCCACCCACACCAATGCATGCAGCGGGTCACTATGCAACCATCACTCAATCACGCCTCACTGTGTTTTAAGAACATAAGAAATAGGAGCAGGAGTAGGCCAATCGGGCCCTCGAGCCTGCTCCGTCATTCAATAAGATCATGGCTGATCTGATCCTAACCTCAAATCTAAATTCATATCCAATTTCCTGCCCGCTCCCCGTAACCCCTAATTCCCTTTACTTCTAGGAAACTGTCTATTTCTGTTTTAAATTTATTTAATGATGTAGCTTCCACAGCTTCCTGGGGCAGCAAATTCCACAGACCTACTACCCTCTGAGTGAAGAAGTTTCTCCTCATCTCAGTTTTGAAAGAGCAGCCCCTTATTCTAAGATTATGCCCCCTCGTTCTAGTTTCACCCATCCTTGGGAACATCCTTACCGCATCCACCCGATCAAGCCCCTTCACAATCTTATATGTTTCAATAAGATCGCCTCTCATTCTTCTGAACTCCAATGAATAGAGTCCCAATCTACTCAACCTCTCCTCATATGTCCGCCCCCTCATCCCCGGGATTAACCGAGTGAACCTTTTTGTACTGCCTCGAGAGCAAGTATGTCTTTTCTTAAGTATGGACACCAAAACTGTATGCAGTATTCCAGGTGCGGTCTCACCAATACCTTATATAACTGCAGCAATACCTCCCTGTTTTTATATTCTATCCCCCTAGCAATAAAAGCCAACATTCCGTTGGCCTTCTTGATCACCTGCTGCATCTGCATACTAACCTTTTGATTTTCTTGCACAAGGACCCCCAGATCCCTTTGTACTGCAGTACTTTCCAGTTTCTCTCTGATTTTTCCTGCCAAAGTGCATAACCTCACATTTTCCAATATTGTATTGCATCTGCCAAATCTCCGCCCACTCACCCAGCCTGTCTATATCCCCTTGTAGGTTTTTTATGTCCTCCTCACTCTCTACTTTCCCTCCCATCTTTGTATCATCTGCAAACTTTGATATGTTACACTCGGTCCCCTCCTCCATATCGTTAATATAGATTGTAAAGAGTTGGGGACCCAGCACCAACCCCTGCGGAACACCATTGGCTACTGGTTGCCAGTCCGAGAATGAACCATTTATCCCAACTCTCTGCTTCCTGTTAGATAACCAATCCTCCACCCATGCCAGAATATTACCCCCAATCCAGTGATAGGAGAAGAGATGCCAGAATGCTCGGGAGAGGGCAAGGACTGGAGGGGGCCCGCCACACATGGTGGTCCTAACGGACGCGGAGCAGCAGGCATTGGAACTAAGCTGGAACCTGGAGTGCTTGCCCGTGGCGGACGCCAAGACTAGAAATGCACAAACGGCTGGTGACAGAAATCTAACACTCAGCACTCATGGTGGGGAATGATCTTAGCATCACTTGGCATCTGCAGCACCTCAACATCAGTCCACATGCTTAATATTGCTTTCTGTTCTCTTGCAGGCCCATCCGCGACCGCCATGACAGCGGAGGACGATTCCTCAAGAGGACCTGCCGGCATCTGAGGGTGCATCATCACATCTGAGCCAGCCATCCACCAGCGCAGATACACACACCTCGGTGGGTCCCCGTCCTCAGTTAGTTGGGCTTGAACATGGTGAGTCACCACGCACATGTGAGCACGAGCAGACCCTGATGGCAGGGGCAGCCGTGGAGAGTCGCGTCAGTGGGAGCACTCTTCTCCAGGCTCTGCTCAGCTGGACCCAGATGCTGAACCCTGGGGGCCAGCCATGAAAAGGAGAGTCATCGAGAGCCAGCAGCACATTGCCGAGGTACTGGAACAGGTGCCACGGGCACTCTACACAATCGCGCAGAGGATGGAGGAGTCCAATTCCTGCATGAGTGGAATGGTGGCACAGGTACAGGAGGGTATCTCTGAGATACTGTCACAGGGACGTGAAGGCATCTCTGAGATGGTGTCGCGGGTAGGTGCGGGAATGGAGGAAAGGCTAGCCTCCATCGAGCTTCAAGCACGGCTCAACAATGAGTTCATTCAGGCCCTGACAACGGCCATTCAGAGTCAGGGTGAGCAACATTCTGTCGCCTTAAACAGGCTGACAGATACATTACAACTGGCCTTCCAAGGCTTCACACAAGTCCTCCAAACTGTCGTCCAGCAGGGTAGAAGGAGTGATGTGGGCCTGGGCCAGGAGAGGGATGATGGTGAAAGGGGACATGGAATTGGGGACGCCACTCAAAGCGCTTCCACGTCTCACCCGTTGCCCCCCTCTCAACCAGTACCCGCAATGCTGCCTCCTCTCCAGGTGGCCGAGTCTGCCCCTGCACAGGTGCAGGTGGAGAAGTCTTTGGAGGGGCCCTCACGGGCACCGAAACCCAGAGGGCGTCCGCGCAAAGCATCTCATCGGTCAGGGCATGGACAAGAGCAACCTGCCACTACCTCTGTTGAAGCCACAAGAGTAGCACCACATAGGGGTTCCCGTAAATGTAAGGCTAAGGTTTTGTGAGCACAAAGGGGATGCACAGGGGCGTATGACAGAATGTCATGTTTTTGATTTAGTTTTGTTTGTTTTGCAAAGCACATTAAAATTTGTTATCACCACTACTGCCACGTCTTTGCAAATCTTGTCTGGTTTGTGCAATAATTCCCTTTCCTGAGGATCACCATGAAGACCCACACCTGATGCCACCCATTGTGTCACTGCAGAGTGGGTGTAGGTGTATTTGCAGGGCTCTTTTGTGCAGACGACTGAGAGACGCCGGCGATGTCCCCGGTGGTACCCTAGAAGGATCCGGAGGAGAAGTTGTTGAGGGCAGTGGTGACCTTGACAGCGACAGGTAAGAAGATGGTGCTCGGGCCAGCCGGGAGCAGCTCAGCATCAAGGAGGCTGCAGATGTCCACGACTACATGTCGAGTGACTCTGAGCCTCCGGTGCACTGCTCCTCAGAGAGGTCCAAGAAGCTGAGCCTCGGTCTGTAGACCCTGTGGCGAGGGTAGTGCCTTCTGCGACGCATCTCTCTCTGCCGTTGCCCTCCCTCCTGCTGTGCAGGCGGATGTGTCACAGCACTGTGTTGTGGAGCTCCACGTGTCAGAGGTGGACGGCGTGGCCAGCGAGGCTGGTGATGCTGTTCGTCCTCCGAGGAGGTAATGACCGCAGCTATGGCGGCCCCCATCCGGAAGATGTACATTTGAGGGGGTCCGCAAGGTAGGTAAATGTATCTGCCCACCGGGGTTGAGATTCCAAGTTGGTGAATTTTAGTGTCAGGAGGAGGGTGGTGCAGGCCAAACTTTGTCCAAAGTGACAGAGTGGCCTCCTGCAATGAGTGAGGGTCTCTTCCCCCCCCCCCCCCACACCTTTGCAGCTCCCACAGGCTGGTGGCTGCAACACGTCTGTTTCAACTGGGAGTGTTTCCCCCAGTACGGGAAACACACTCAGTTGAGGTGAAAATCCCACCCCTCCTAAAATATCCTCCCAATCAGGTCTGCAAATGACCTGAACTATCAAAATAATTGCCTTAAGTGGGATCCCGCCGGCTTTAATTGCCGGTGGGAGCCCCACATGCGGGGGCTGCGCGCGCATTTAAGCGCGTCATTGGGGAACCCGGAAGTGGGCGGGTTGGAGTCGGGCTCCGGACCCGTCCCGGGAATCCCGAATTTTCGGAGCCCCCGCACCACGAACACACCCGCTCGGACATCCGAAAATTGACCCCATGGTCTCCCTACCCACGGAAGGATATACTTGCCTTAGAGGTGGTGCAATGAAGGTTCACTAGATTGATTCCTGAGATGAGAGGACTGTCCTCTGAGGAGAGATTGAGTAGAATGGGTCTATACTCTCTGGAGTTTAGAAGAATGAGAGGTGATCGCATTGAAACATAAGATTCTGAGAGGGCTTGACAGGGTAGATGCTTAGAGGTTGTTTCCCCTGGCTAGGAGAGTCTAGAACTAGGGGGCATAATCTCAAGGTAAGGGGTCAGACATTTAGGACTGAGAGGAGGAGAAATTTCTTAGTGAAGGTCGCATGAGGGTCGTGAATCTTTGGAATTCTATACCCCAGAGGGCTATGGATGCTGAGTATATTCAAGAATGATATTGATAGATTTTTGGACTCTAATGGAATCAAGGGATATGGGGATCGGGTGAGAAAGTGAAGTTGAAGTTGAAGATCAGCCATGATCTTAGTGAATGGTGGAGCAGGCTCGGGAGACCATATGGCCTACTCCTGCTCCTATTTTTTATGTTATGGTTCACAAAGGGTCACTATTCAAAATATTAACCTATCTTTTCTCTTTTTGGATGTGGAAAGATCTGCTGTATATTTCCAGAACTTTCCATTTTTACTTCTATTACTAATGCAAGTCGTCAAGGAAAACGTAGGCCCAGCTTCAAGCACGTGATCATCACACCTGAGGTGTCACACTTGCACATGAGTAGTATGTCACACTTGCACTTGATTGTCTCAAATGTCAGAATCATAAAGCAGTAACAAATCACAATTAAAGAAACAAGAGAAGGTACCAATGAAGTAGCAGCAAGCAGGAAAGAAAACCACTAATCAAGTAATACCACTGAGATACTAAAATCGCCAATCATGAAATAGCCGTACACACACTTTCCAACAGGGGTCACAGTATAGCATGGAACTATGATTCTGCCATCAGCATAAGGAAGCCGGTTTTAGCAATGTAAATGTGGGAGCTGGCGCACATATGTCATTCTCCCATGACCCAAACTACACAAGTGCTAAAAGCAAAGATGCCTCATATGAGTGGGTTATCGAGAAGCAACAGTGTACAATACAACTATGCCAATGGACTCATAAATGTATGTTCCTGCAAATACAATACAAACAATATGTAAAGCTGAGGAAAAATAAAACACAAAAAGGTGGAACGTGAATGGATTTATCTCACTTTTATACTTAACTTTCATGGTAGGTTAATCTCCTCATAAAATACTTGTTTTTTTAATTTATCATTTATTTTCTAATCTCACTTAATGTGACAATCTGGCCAAAATGCATTTGGCTACTTACCTGGGCCTGATAGATTCTAACTGGATTAGGATGTTCAAAATATAATAGCTTAATGCAAACGGCTTACAAATATTTATGTACCTACATTAATTTCCAATAACTAATTTTTGATTAACACTCAGTAAATTTGTAGTGATTATATCACATTCAATAATCTTTCAAGTGAGGAAATGTGCACATATCAACTGTACCCTGGACATTACGGTCCACCATGGCGGGGAGGAAAAAACTAAAAATAGAACAAAATGGATCCACAAACTCCACAGTATGTATTTAAAAGTAACAGATATATAGAAATGTCTGATTATGTTGCATTACCTCATCTCAAGGTTTACTTGATATTATAAACCAATTCAGTCCTGCTCTCGCAGTTTTAACAACATCAGAACTCCTTTGACGAGATTACTGCCTTGTAATGACTCTTGGGTATCCTTTACTTTCCAATGATATTGTCATGTTGCTTAAAAAAAACATGGAATGGGAAAAAAAATGACGGGGCTGAAAATAGGGTTAAAAACTGAGGTCAGACTTTGTGCCAGATTTGTCTATGCTCTAGGTTTTCTGATGGGCACATAGTGGAGGTGCAGGAGGCTTGCACTGGTCTGTGGCATAAGTCTTCATTAATGCATTCAGTTGAGGACATGTCCTTGATGGCCTGGGAATTCTAATCCATTGCACCATTGCCACAAGGCTAGAATTATGCAACTTTAAAGCTGGAGCAAAACACAAAGCACAGAAGTTTTAAAAATTGTCTATCCTAACTTTTTGGAGAGATTAGCCCTCAATGTTGGGCTGCTTTTGGTTTCTTTGCACTACATTATTGCTGTTTCTTTTGATTGGATCAATTGGCTCCCTTTTGTTTGGTTTCAATTTTATTGCGGCACTGCACCATTGAAGACACTTTGAGTGGCATTGGCTGTCCTCCCTGCCCTCTGGACATTAGCACACCCCTGCCTCATCTCAGCACAATACACAGCAGAAAATGCCTAATTTCAAATTTGCTGCCAGGAGGAAATGTAGATGCCACTTGGAATTGTGCCTGCACACTTACACTCCTGCCCAGGAAATCCTGCACCATCCTGTGGCCTCTGCACTACCAACACAGGATGTAATTTGTGCTAGGAGTGCACTAGACTATGTAAATGAAGGAACAGCAGAAAATCTGGGAAAGTATCCTCAGTGTGCCAGCAGTGCAAAATGCGCTGTCACAAACACACTAGCACTATCAATGCACCCACAGCAAAGTTTCAGCCCCTAAATAGCTTTTCTTCAATAATTTGTTGATTTTGACTACTTTTACCTCTTCCCCTCAAGAATATAGTTGTTTCCTCGCCATACTGAAAACTCCCATAGCAAGAATTCAGGTAAGGGATGTAGCTTATTACAGCTCCAAATATACAGTCCCTTCTGAGTTATTGGCCCAGATTTTGCTGTCAAAATAACAGTGAGGCTAATGGCGCTCACCGTTATTTATGCGCAAATGGTACAGCAACTTCAGGCGAGGGGCAGATGCGCGGTTAGACTCAAATATCTAAAAGTTGCTGTCCAAGTTGCGCCGCTCCGCCATTAGCTACACGAATACGGCATCTCACCATCCGCCTCGCCATTAAAATGCATTGATTGGTGTGAAGTCGCTGTATTTGCGTAGTAGATATGAACTAAACTCGCCACAGAAAGTTAAGTTTTGTCCATTCCAGTCTAGTGTTAATTACTGCCAATCAACCTCTGAAAATTAACTATTACAAGTGTAAAGTCAGGTTTTAATTGTTGTTGGAGATTTTAAAAATGTAAAATTTAAAAGTCAATCTTTTTTTTACTTTTCCTTTCTCTCTCATCTTTCTCTCTCTCTCTCTCTCTCTCAATCCAATCTTTCTGTCCTCTTTTTTTCTCTTACCTGATTTGACATTGAATTCACCCACTCTAATTGAAAATGGAAAGTACTGCAGTACAAAGGGATCTGGGGGTCCTAGTGCAAGAAAATCAAAAAGTTAGTATGCAGGTGCAGCAGGTGATCAAGAAGGCCAACGGAATGTTGGCTTTTATTGCTAGGGGGATAGAATATAAAAACAGGGAGGTATTGCTGCAGTTATATAAGGTATTGGTGAGACCGCACCTGGAATACTGCATACAGTTTTGGTGTCCATACTTAAGAAAAGACATACTTGCTCTCGAGGCAGTACAAAGAAGGTTCACTCGGTTAATCCCAGGGATGAGGGGGCGGACATATGAGGAGAGGTTGAGTAGATTGGGATTCTACTCATTGGAGTTCAGAAGAATGAGAGGCGATCTTATTGAAACATATAAGATTGTGAAGGGGCTTGATCGGGTGGATGCAGTAAGGATGTTCCCAAGGATGGGTGAAACTAGAACGAGGGGGCATAATCTTAGAATAAGGGGCTGCTCTTTCAAAACTGAGATGAGGAGAAACTTCTTCACTCAGAGGGTGGTAGGTCTGTGGAATTTGCTGCCCCAGGAAGCTGTGGAAGCTACATCATTAAATAAATTTAAAACAGAAATAGACAGTTTCTTAGAAGTAAAGGGAATTAGGGGTTACGGGGAGCGGGCAGGAAATTGGACATGAATTTAGATTTGAGGTTAGGATCAGATCAGCCATGATCTTATTGAATGGCGGAGCATGCTCGAGGGGCCGATTGGCCTACTCCTGCTCCTATTTCTTATGTTCTTATGTTCTAATTTACACTTTCTTCTCAGTCCATGCGCTGTTAATTTCACAATCCTTCACATCCTTGCTGTTCTACCACCGCAAAATCTGGGCCAATAATTGGGCTGGTAAACACTTTTAACTCCATAACTGAATGGTAAGTCCAAAGCTTACATAAGTGGTCCAAACATGCAATTGTGCATCAGGTAATTGTGAGTATTATTCGGCAAGCAGGCCTTAAGCCTACTTCTCAGCTATAGCTTCATTCTGTGATTAGGGCTTTTCACGTGATCCCCTTATTAAACCTTTAAAATTTATCATAATTAATGTAAAGTAAATATCACTACATTTTCCAGTGCTAGATTGTGTTGAAGTCCTTCGGTGCCCATTTAAAACAGCATTGCACCGATGACCCCTTCAAGTGGAGTGCCATTTGCCACAGTATTCGTTCATTCATTTTGTTGCTGTTATTTTTTGTTGCACTGTTTCTGGTTTTAGCGGTGGCTGACATTTTGCACTTTTTTTTCCAGCAGCTTCTATCGGACAGTTGCAACTTGGGTTGCCACAACTACAATTCTCAAGATGGGCATCCCTGTCTTTTAACTGGTTTTAAAGGAGGAAGGCGAGGCTCCGGGAGAGTAGCTGCCTTTAATTTGGTCACCTGTGTCTACAGATTAAGAAGCACTTAGCTAGATATGTCTGAGTAGGTCTGCATTCACTGCTTACCTTTCATTAGGAAGGCAGTCAAAGAAGTATGCCATCTACTCAACCAGTAGCCAGCTCCACAACAGGGATGGCTCTGCCAGTGACCACAGTCTCGAACCTCTATGCTACTGGATCCTTCCAAGCAACAGAAGGGAATGTGTGCCAAATTTTGCAACCAGCAGTTCACCAATGCAACAAGTAGGTGACAGATATCTGGTTTGTAGGGATAATGCTTTCTTCTATTTCCTCATGAAAAGCAGGCAGCAGCATGTTTTCTGTGTTGCAGGGCATTATTGATGGCACACAAGACACAGAGATCCAGCCAGTAAACATGGCTGTTGAATCTGTTACAGACAGGAAAAGTTTTACGGCAGCCTCTAATCAAAGAGATCTCCATTACTTGTTCCACTCAACACTCGGCTAGTCATAAGCCTATTCACAAACAAACCAAAACACTATTCCCACCATTGCTCTCTGTCCAATATCAACTACCGTAGTTACCAATCCATTCATCTGCTTCTTTCTTAGTCTGACATATCCCACATGAATTTTAGGACGCAGCTAAAATAAGGTAAACCCATTTTATCTTCCTCGATATTATAAAGTGCATACTTATAGGTTACTGAAACCCTGCATTATGATTTGCTCAACTTGCTGAATGCTGAAACTGCTCAGAACATCCATTAGAGAAAGCACGTGTGGGCTTAGGATTGTTGACACAGGGGGCTCCACTGCAGATGGTCCTGGAGTAACCACACTCTTCACAGTGATCTGCTGTCCATCTAAGTGGTCAGCTATCTCTGCACAGATGCAGCTAGTGGGCTTCTTTATTTTTGCCACTAAACTTGGCACACTGTCAAATGTCTGTATGCAATGTTGGTTCTCAAATATCAGACTTCTTTTGTAAACCAATCCAATAAGGGTTGGAATCCCTAGATTCTAGCTGCGAAGGAGGACTGAAACTGACCCTCCAGACAGCAGATTTCTGCTGCACCACTGGCACCTCCACTCGCTCCTCCTTACTCATGTTCAGTGATACATTCAGTGCTCGCACTTGAACTGACTAACGGAACTCCAAGTTATAGTCTAACAATTTTAATTTGAAATCTACAAGCTTTCGGAGGCTTCCTCCTTCGTCAGGAAGCCTCCGAAAGCTTGTAGATTTCAAATAAAAATTGTTGGACTATAACTTGGTGTTGTAAAATTGTTTACAATTGTCAACCCCAGTCCATCACCGGCATCTCCACATAATGGAACTCCCCCAGAGTAAGTGCACCTATGCTGCTGCTTGTCACTACTGGAGTGATGCAGACTGATGGGAGTTGCTAGTGACAAGGTATCTACTGGCCTCTAGAGTTTCCTTCTCATGGACACCTTACAGGAACAGAAGAAGAACATACTAGAATGGTGGCAAGAAGACACCTCTGAAGAGGAGCTTACGTAGCAAAATATTGTGATTTATGCTACAGTAGTGCAGTGCTTGCTTGTGCATTACTAAATAAATGAAGATGCAAAGAATGGCATGAGACCTGAGCTTGGGGGAGGTCTTCAACCCCTCCCCCACCCACTACGACCTCCAGCTCCAGAATTTAGAGGGCCCTCTCTTCATAGGGAGCCAATGGTTGATAGCCAGTAGGACCTCTTTCAGCCTGCATTTGTCCCACCTGCTATATTTGGTCTTTTCCTTATACAGATACACAAATACAATACACAAATTAGAGATATACAATCCAAATCCTCAGCTCACTCACACACTCCGTACAACCACAACCATAAGATTCTCACTCCCTTGGTCTCAACTCCCAATGGAAGACATCCTCACGCTCCACTGTCTCTCCGCTTGAAAATACCCAGACCTTTTATAACTCTGCCACACCAATCAGCTCTGGCGTTATTGGGCAATTTCAGGTCACATCACTACTCATGATCACCTCCTTCATAGCCCTACTCTAATAGGCTCTTATTTCGGACTCTATCTGCCCACGATGATCCTGTACCTCCCTAACTACTAAAAAATACACTAGTTTATTTATTCAAGTGATTGATAAATTGAATCTCAGATGAATAATCAGACACTTATCTTATACAGATACCCAAATACAATACACAAATTACAGATATACAATCCAAATATTCCGCTCACTCGGTACAACCACAAGACTCTTTCACTCCCTTAGTCTCAATTCCCAATGCAAGAGATCTTCACGCTCTGCTAAAGTCACGCTCCGCTTGAAGTCTGCATACTACCATGATTATAGAGATGCTGGCTGAACTATACTGCAAGATGCTCCCAGATTAATCTAGGCACCTGAAGCGCAGAGTCAGCGTGTAAATGGCATTCACATTTATTACTATGGTGCATGGACTTCATTATACCAGTGCTCAGCTCATGTCCTGGGATACTGCTCATGTGTCATAAGCCATCAGAGGATAGCCTGATCTCCTGGGAGCCAGATGAGATTTGTCTTTCTGGGTGAAAGAGCAACAACGTTTCAGGTCTTTTTGTACTTTGACTAGAAAGAATTTTATTTGTAAACAGGTAAGATGTGACCCATGATTATTTTTAACAGAATCAATATATGTAGGGTAATTTTCATATACAGCATTAATCGGGCGGTTGGTGGATGGGGTGGGTGCTGCGTCCACCTGCAGGTGTCAGCATAGGACCCATGCCATTTTTGTGGCTGGGCCTAATTTCAATGAATCCAGTGAGCAGCCAGTGCGAAATGCACTCCCTATGAGCATTTGCCAATCTGGGGCAGGAATTCCAGCAGGGTGGCCGATTTTGAAGGACCTGCAGCAGCACCTTAAAGAGAAGGGGTGGAAGCATCGAGGAGGAAAGGAAGCAGCAGTTTATAGAGGCAGGGAAATTTTTTGCAGCACCAACAGCAGCAAGGAGATTAAATATTGGAAGCCTTTAATGCTCAAAACCCCAAAGCGACGGCAGTAAAAAGGATGTCAAACCTGCTTTCAGCTTTCCCTGATTGCAGCTAAGGATCCCAAAATGGCCACCTTCCAACTTCGACTGCCTACTTGTAGTGGGCAGGAGTAAGGACTGTCAGTAGCAATGTGGTCAGAGATGAAAATGGCATCAGGGTTATAACTATGTTATCTGATCTGATTTGCATTTATTAATGAAGCTCCTGCCGGTTTCCCTCTGGAGCTCTGGCCGCCGGGATAGATGTCCATCTGAAAATTGGAACGGGCGGATAACAAGTGGCAAGTCAACGCTTCAATTCTACTCATGATTTTGGTCCCATAATTGCCCTGTTTTTTTGGTGCAAACGGGGAGGTAGGGAAATGAAATCACTCTTATGGTGTGCAGTATCTTAAAAATCCCAATGTACAACCAATTCCAATTTAAAAGCAAAATATCAATGGAATAAAAGTTGATTTACAGTGAATGAGAAAAGAAAATGCTCCTTAAACCACAGTTATTTCACTCTGAATGGACTTGGATATTAATTTTGTTAAAGCAAAGGCAAACAATTGTTTGAATTCATTCTAGAATTTGCATCGCACACTGTATTAGGTACATCTGCAACTTTAATAATGAAACACATAATCAAATTTTCTGGTTAGAGAGAAGCATCTAACTCTTGGATGTGCACAAAGAACTCTTAAGGGTGCATTTTAAAATGACCAGTTTGTGTCAAAGCTTTGCAAATCTAATTGGACTAACAAAATACAGTGTGTATAAAACCCTATTACTTCTTGGTATTTAGCTGCAACCCATGAACCACTTTTATGTTTCAGCACCAGTAACAGGATTCCACTCACCCATCTGTACAGCACTCCTGGTGACCTCTATGCAATGCATCAGTGTTTTGCTGAAAGGGCCCCATATCACCAAATTGCCCCTCACTTCTTCCCTAAGCACTGCCAGTTCAATCCTTATTCCCTGAAGGAAAGCGGCTGCCTGCTCCACAATGTGTTCTTGCTGCTTTGTTCTTGCCCTGTGAAATATGATGTTGATTCAGTTCAAAGATAGTGTCCCTTCTGTTAAGTTACTTAGGCCAGATTTTAATGTAGTACTTATTCAGTCCCAATTACATAATCTCAATGCAATCCCACAATCAATCTGAAGGAATTTTTTTTTATTCGTTCATGGGATGTGGGCATCGCTGGCTAGGCCAACATTTATTGCCCATCCCTAATTGCCCTTGAGAAGGTGGTGGTTTCACCTCAAGGAAGCTTAAATCTGAGTGCGTACAAAATAGAAATGCTATCTGCATTAGTGTAACAAAAGACCAACCGCACCCATGAACCTAGACGATTACTTTAACTTGGCTAGGGAAACTGCTGCCTTTAATTATTGTACTGATGTATAAGCATGCAACGTGTCACCTGCTTTGTTTGATCCCCTTTATCCACTGCAAACCAAAAGAATCTGCAAGCCTGCTGGGACATAATAATCGTTTGAAAGGTTCCAAACAGTTGTTAAACATCTGCTGCCTTTTTCCTGTCATGCTATCCTGATTCCTTATTAAAAACAAAACCTTTTAATTTCACATGCCATGTATTCTCCAAGCAACAGAACGATTGCATGCATTTCAGTGATTTTTTCTCTCCGATTGTTCAGTAGTGTTTATTTATGATTTTACTTGCTTCCTTACCTGAAAAGTTTTGATTGGCTCTGAGCTGCTTCTAGCTGACCCCAAATACCCTCCATTTTCAAAAACGTGTTCTCCAGTTCTTTCTGCTTAGCTGCAAGTTGTACGCTCAAGAAATTCAAACTGAAAAATGTGAGAAATGTAATGATTTTACAACACCATGCAAGATAGAGAATGAAGGAACAATTTGGTCGAAACAATGCCTGTGCATTTTTTTTAATAAACCTATCAAACAAATGGAACTAAATTGTTAGAATTAATGCAAACACGTTTAAACATTCTTCTGATTGCAAAATGTTTAGTGCTATGATACTAATGCATTATCTTGAAGTGCATACATTTATGCTGTACACATTTATTCCCCTGGTTAAAATCTTCTGCATTGTTTTGTAACATAACACACAAGATGGCTCATAGAAACATGGAAAATAGGAGCAGGAGTAGGCCATTTGGCCCTTCAAGCCTGCTCCGCCTTCAATATGATCATGGCTGATCCTCTCTCTCAATACCATATTCCTGCTCTCTCCCAATACCCCTTGATGCCTTTTGTGTCTAGAAATCTATCTAACTCCTTCTTAAATATATTCAGTGACTTGGCCTCCACAGCCTTCTGTGGGAGAGAATTCCACAGGTTCACCACCCACTGAGTGAAGCTATTTCTCCTCATCTCAGTCCTAAATGTCCTACCCCATATCCTGAGACTGTGACCCCTCCTTCTGCACCCCCCAACTAGGAGAATCATCCTCCCTGCATCCAGTCTGTCCAGACCTGTCAGAATTTTATATGTTTCAATGAGATCCCCTCTCATTCTTCTAAACTCGAATGAATACAGGCCGAGTCGACCCAATCTCTCCTCATATGACAGTCCTGCTATCCGAGTGATCAGTCTGGTGAAACGTTGCTGCACTCCCTCTATGGCAAGTATATCCTTTCTTAGGTAAGGAGACCAAAACTGCACACAACACTCCAGGTGTGGTCTCACCAAGGCCCTGTATTTTTTTTTATTCGTTCATGGGATGTGGGCATCGCTGGAAAGGCCAGCATTTATTGCCCATCCCTAATTGCCATTGAGAAGGTGGTGGTGAGCCGTCTTCTTAAACCGCTGCAGTCTGTGTGGTGAAGATTCTCCCACAGTGCTATTAGGAAGGGAGTTCCAGGATTTTGACCCAGCAACGATGAAGGAACGGCGATATATTTCCAATTCGGGATGGTGTGTGACTTGGAGGGGAACGTGCAGGTGGTGTTGTTCCCATGTGCCTGCTGCCCTTGTCCTTCTAGGTGGTAGAGGTCGCGGGTTTGGGAGGTGCTGTCGAAGAAGCCTTGGCGAGTTGCTGCAGTGCATCCTGTGGATGGTACACACTGCAGCCATAGTGCACCGATGGTAAAGGGAGTGAATGTTTAGGGTGGTGGATGGGGTGCCAATCAAGCGGGCTGCTTTGTCCTGGATGGTGTCGAGCTTCTTGAGTGTTGTTGGAGCTGCACACATCCAGGCAAGTGGAGAGTATTCCATCACACTCCTGACTTGTGCCTTGTAGATGGTGGAAAGGCTTTGGGGAGTCAGGAGGTGAGTCACTCGCTGCAGAATACCCAGCCTCTGACCTGCTCTTGTAGCCACAGTATTTAAATGGCTCGTCCAGTTAAGTTTCTGGTGAATGGTGACCCCCAGGATGTTGATGGTGGGGGATTCAGTGATATTTATGCCGTTGAATGTCAAGGGGAGGTGGTTGGACTCTCTCTTGTTGGAGATGGTCACTGCCTAGCACTTGTCTGGCACTAATGTTACATGCCACTTATCAGCCCAAGCCTGGATGTTGTCCAGGTCTTGCTGCATGTGGGCTCGGACTGCTTCATTATTTGAGAGGTTGTGAATGGAACCGAACACTGTGCAATCATCAGCGAACATCCCCATTTCTGACCTTATGATGGAGGGAAGGTCACTGATGAAGCAGCTGAAGATGGTTGGGCCTAGGACACTGCCCTGAGGAACTCCTGCAGCAATGTCCTGGGGCTGAGATGATTGGCCTCCAACAACCACTACCATCTTCCTTTGTGCTAGATATGACTCAAGCCACTGGAGAGTTTTCTCCCTGATTCCCATTGACTTCAATTTTACTGTGGCTGCTTGGTGCCACACTCTGTCAAATGCTGCCTTGATGTCAAGGGCAGTCACTCTGACCTCACCTCTGGAATTCAGCTCTTTTGTCCATGTTTGGACCAAGGCTGTAATGAGGTCTGGAGCCGAGTGGTCCTGGCGGAACCCATAACTGCAGTAAGACATTCTTGCTCCTATACTCAAATCCTCTTGCAATGAAGGCCAACATACCATTTGCCTTCCTAACTGCTTGCTGCACCTGCATATTTGCTTTCAGTGACTGGTGTACAAGGACACCCACGTCCCTTTGTACATCAACATTCCCCAATCTATCACCATTTAAATAATACTCAGCCTTTCTGTTTTTCCTTCTGAAGAGGATAACTTCACATTTATCCACATTATATTGCATCTGCCATTTGCGCATTCACTCAACTTGTCTAAATCGCATTGAAGCCTCTTTGCATCCTCCTCATAACTCACGATCCCACCTAGTTTTGTGTCGTCAGTAAACTTGGAAATATTACATTTGGTTCCCTCATCCAAGTCATTGATATATACTGTGAATAGCTGGGGCCCAAGCACTAGTTACTGCCTGCCACCCTGAAAAAGACCCATTTATTCCTACTCTCTGTTTCCTGTCTGTTAACCAATTTTCAATCCATGCCAGTATATTACCACCAATCCCATGTGCTTTAATTTTGCACATTAACCTCTTATGCGGGACTTTATTAAAGGCCTTCTGAAAATCCAAATAAACCACATCCACTGGTTCTCCCTTATTTATTCTACCAGTTACATCCTCAAAAAACTCCAGTAGGTTTGTCAAACATGATTTCCCTTTCATAAATCCATGTTGACTTTGTCTAATCCCGTTGATATTTTCTAAGTGTCCTGTCATTACATCCTTTATAATAGACTCGAGCATTTTCTCTACTACTGATGTTAGGCTGTAGTTCTGTAGTTCCCTGTTTTCTCTCTCCTTTTTTAAATAGTGGGGTTACATTTGCCACCCTCCAATCTGCAGGAACTGTTCCATAATCTATAGAATTTTGGAAGATGACAACTAATGCATCCACTATTTCCATGGCTTTCTCGTTTAGTACTCTGGGATGAAGATTATCAGGTCCTGGGGATTTATTGGCTTTCAGTCCCATTAATTTCTCCAGCACTATTTTTTTTACGAATACTAATTTCCTTTAATTCCTCCTTCTCACTAGTCCCTTGGTACCCTAGCATTTCTGGGAAGTTATTTGTGTCCTCTTCCTTGAAGACAGAACCAAAGTATTTGTTTAATTGCTCTGCCATTTCCCTCTTCCCCATTATAAATTCTCCTGTTTCTGACTGTAAGAGACCTACATTTGTCTTCACTAATCTTTTTCTGTATACATACTTGTAGAAGCTTTTACAGTCCACTTTTATGTTCCTTGCAAGTTTACTCTCATACTCTATTTTTCCCCTCTTAATCAATCGCTTGGTCTTTTTGCTGAATTCTAAACTGTTCCCAATCCACAGGCTTGCTACCTTTTTCTGGCAACTTTATATGACTCCTCTTTGGATCTAATACTATCCTTAATTTCTTTTGTTAGCCATGATTGGGCCACTTTTCCTTTTGTGTTTTTGCACCAGAAAGGAATGTATAATTGTTGCAATTCATGCATTTGTTCCTTAAATGTTAGCCTTTTAATGAAGCTTCCCAATCTATCATAGCCAACTCACTCCTCATACCTTCATAGTTTCCTTTGTTTAGATTTAGGACCCTAGTTTCGGATTGGACTACTTCACTTTCCATCTTAATGGAGAATTCTATCATGTTATGGTCACTCTTCCCTAAAGGACCCCGCACAACAAGATTATGAATTAATCCATTCTCATTGCACAATACCCAATCTGGGATAGCCTGGTTGGCTCCTCAACATACTGGTCTAAAAAAAATCTCGTACACACTCCAGGAATTTATCCTCCACTGTATTATTGCTAATTTGGTTTGGCCAGTCTATATGTCGATTAAAGTCAACCATGATTACTGTAGTACCCTTATTACATGCATCTCTAATTTCCTGTTTGATCCCATCCCCTACATTACCACTACTGTTTGGAGGCCTATAGATAACTCCCACCAGTGCTTTCTGCCCCTTGGTGCTTCTTAACTCCACCCAGACTGATTCTACATCTTGATTTTCTGAGCCAATATCCTTTCTCACTATTGCTCTGATTTCATCCTTTACTAACAACACCACCCCACCTCCTTTTCCTTTTTGCCTGTACTTCCTAAATATCGAATACCCTTAGATATTCAGCTCCCAGCCTTGATCACCCTGCAGCCATGTCTCTGTAATTGCCATTATATGATATCCGTTTACATCTATTTGCGCTGTTAATTCGTCTACCTTATTATGAATGCTTCATGCATTCAGATACAGTGCCTTTAGATTTGTCTTTTTAACATTTTTAGACACCTTAACATTTTTTTGTACTATGGCCCTATTTGTCTTATTACCATTTTTTCTTACTTGGACCCTATTTGTTGTCTTTTATTTGTACGCTCTGTCCCTTCCTGACACAATTTGGTTATCCTTACCCCAATCACATTCCTGCACTGCTTCTTGGTCTTTTCTCTTTAGCATTCTAGATTTCTCTCCACCGGGACCTTCCCGCCTTATTTAGTTTAAAGCCCTATCTACCTCCCTAGTTATTCGATTCGCTAGAATTCTAGTCCCAGCATGGTTCAGGTGTCGTCCGTCCCAACAGATCAGCTCTCTCTTTCCCCATTACTGGTGCCAGTGCCCCACAAATCGAAACCCACTTCTCCCACGCCAATCTTTGAGCTACGCATTCATCTCTCCGATCTTATTTACCCTATGCCAATTTGCTCGTGGCTCAGGTAATAATCCAGAGTTTACCACCTTTGTGGTTCTGCTTTTTAATTTAGTCCCTAGCTGCTCAAACTCCCTCAGCAGAACCTTTTTCTTAGTCCTACCTATGTCGTTGGTATCTACGTGGAACACGACAACTGGATCCTCCCCCTCCCACTCCAAGTTCTTCTCCAGCCCGGAGGAGATGTCTTTCTTGGCCAGAGGCTGCAGAAGACTGCTGAGCTGAATTCAAAGTGCTAACAAAGACACTGACCTTTTGAACTGAGGTGACCTGGAGTTCAGTCACTGGTCTGAACTGGCCAGAACCGGTTTGAATTCGTTCCGCTTCTTAGAGAGACAAAGGAATGGTGATGCTAGCTGAGCCCTTGGAACAGAGCCAATCAGGGGATGACATCGGTCACTCCAGCATCTTTGAGCCAACCGGAGAAGACAGCATCGTTCGAAAAGACAGACTTGGGGAATAAAAACTGAAGAGTTGCTGGCTTGGGCTCAGTGTGTGTCTTTGTTTGTTTGTGAGCAAGAGAGAGAGAGTGTGTGTGTGTGTTTTTGTTGGTGTGTGTTTGTGTCTTTGTTTGTGAAGGAGACTCTGGGAGACTCTGGAGACTAATCCTCGTGGCAGTGAATACCTTACGTCAGGGACGTAAAGACTGCGTCGAGGACGTGGAGACGACGTCGGGAGTAAGAGGGAGAATTGCCTGGCCAGCAGCGTCTCTCTTTTCCGGGTAATATAATATCCTTTCTATTCTGGGACCACTCTGGGAGTGTCGTCAGGAAATCTAGTGGGTGTGCGTTTAAAGCCTGATACTCGGGGAGTATTACTAGAGAAACCTAGTGGGTGTGCGTTTAAATCCTAGTTTGAGTATAAACCTGTATAACCTGCTGTAAACTACATGCCTATATCTAACTAGACGTATAAGCGGTATGTACATGATCTAATAACGTTAATAAAGCGAATTGAGAATTAAGAGAGAATTGACTCTTCCTCTGTGTACTAAGCTAAAACCGTTAACCAATGACTTCCGGTCAACATATTTGGCGTCCCTGGGTGGGCTCGAGGATAAATCTCTCCGTTGCGTCAGTGGGAGCCTCGAGGCGAACCGAATTTGGCAAAGTATACAGAGAACAGGAGTTTGAGATAATTCATAGTTAATAACGTAAGATGACGAATAAAGGGAAATCACCAAGCCCTGGGGACTTGGACTGTTTTGATTGGAAGGGACTCCTTCAAAAATACGTAATAGGGAAGTGGCCGCAATACGGGGAGTATGCGGGTCACATTGGAGACAAGGGAACGCCCGCTGGGGAGGTCCTTTGGGAAATTGCGCAAACAAAAATGTCAGATAGGAAATTTAAAAAGATACAAAAGTCTGTAGCGATCGGATGTTTACTTGAGGAATGGATAGAATGCCGACAGCAGGCTAGGAGAGAGAGAGAAGAGACTCAGAAAATCCAAGACGAATTAGAAGTAGAGAATAAAAAACTCCGTGAGGAGATAGCTCGCCTTAGTGAGAAGGTAACTGATCTACAGGGACAGAGAAGTGCAGATTTGATGCACATGAACCAATATCAGTTACAGTGCGAAAAATTGACTAATGAAAAGAATAAGAGGGAGGGAGAAGCCCAAGCAGCTAAAGCTGAGGTGGAGAGATGGAAACAACAATGTAGTGATTTAAAAACTGCTATGAATGTGATTCACAGAGCAGCTTAGGAGAAGAGGAGTAGTACTGGCGGTCACACAACGTGTCAGAAAGTGATAGGGAGACTGCAAGATCAGCTAGCCGCACAGAGAGGCATATTGTGTGCTTTTGCACCCGGGAGAGGTGAAGAAAGTGGTTTAGGGGATGTAGATTGGGATGATTTAGCAGACAAGGCGGATAGATACAGCAGCGGTGATAGGGAACCTCCACTAGGGGACCCACCGCTAGCATATGCTCCAGAGCAGGAAAAACCGTCTGCCCCAATGGCCCCCCTGGTAACTACTAGAGCACAGATGGGGGAAGATGGTCAGGATATGACATATTCCACCCCACTTGGGGTACAGGAACTGAGGGTTATTGCGAAAGATATTGGAACGTGTGCGCCTGGGGATGATCCTAGGGAGTTGTTCCTAGCGGTCAGGCAACAGAGAGCGATACACGGCTTAGATGATGCTGAGGAAAGGAAATTAATCCTAATGTGCCTACACCCACATATACACTCCGCCCTACCGGAGGAACAAAAACTTGGTAGAGGCACAAATGAAGCCTTAAAGGACCAGGTATTATCTGTCATGGGCGATAACAGAGGGGATCCAGTGGAGGCGCTGATGAGATGCTATCAAAGGAAAGGTGAACACCCCACTGTATTTTCGGCTCGCATTTGGGCGGTGTTTCAGGGGGTCTATGGTACAGACTTAGACAGGGATAATTTACAGCGGGAGGTTAGGAACCGATGGCTGAGAACACTAGTGTCGCATGGCACTGAGGAGTCGAGGAAGGCACTAGATCAGTTTGACCCCGCTGATGACACACATACGGAACCCTGGATAATTAGGAAGATGGTTAGAGTATGGGAAAGGGAAATACCCAAACGATCCAAGGCATCCGGGGACAGAGCAATGCCTGTTAAAGATCAGGTGATAATTTGGAGAAATGAAGGGAGGGGACCTACTAAGGGGGAACCCCCTCCAGCTTATCAGACAGTGGGAAGAGGTAGAGGCAAAGGAAACTTCTCAGGAACGGGGAGAACTCAAGGCGAGGTGTCCAAATGCTATAACTGTGGCCAAGAGGGACACTTCGCAAGGGACTGCCCGAACCCAAGACGAGAGAATGCAGGTCGGGGAAGAAATCAGAGCCTACCCATGGAAGGGCCGAATAGACCAAGTCCTCAGTGTGATACGATAGAAATATCACCGAGTTCTGGGTTGTACCCCGAACTGCAATGACGGTGTCAGGCCTCTCCGTTATGGGTGTGTGACGCGCGGTTGGATGACATGGGGAGACCCCTAGTGAATGGTAGGGTCGGAGGCCGCCCTCTTACATTTCTTTGGGACACAGGGGGATCTCGAACCACCGTTAACACCACTCAGATCAATGACACAGATTGGAAAATTCAAAACAAAATTATTCTCAGTGGATTCACAGGGCATTCACAAGTGGGATATGTGAGTGTACCGTTGGAAGTCGGTGTGGGAGATATAGTGATAGAGCATTCAGTGGTCCTTATTAAATTACCTAGAGAACAAGAACATATATTAGGGAGTGACTATATGGCCAAAGCGGGATTCTGCTTCGACCCTGTTAATTGTATGATTTGGCAAATGCCTTTGGGCATGGGCAGTATAAATCACACACTCGTCCCGGTGGGGGAATATCAGGATAGGATATGCACGATCGGGGAAATGTGGATAGAACCAGGAGAAATGAGTAACGATCGTGAAGTACAACAGATTATTGTACAAAACTCAATAGTATTTGCCCGACATAAACATGATTGTGGGAAAATGACCGGGAGTGTGTGTATACAAGGTCCAGATCCCAAACCACAGAAGCAGTATGGTTTCCCAAAACAAGCAGAAGAAGAGATAGAGAAGGTGATACAGAGTCTGCTGCAGCAAGGGATATTAAGACCAATAGCTTCTACTAATAACGCACCTATTTGGCCAGTAAGAAAACCCGACGGTAGCTGGCGACTAACGATAGACTACAGAGAATTAAATAAAGTCACCCCGTTAACAGCGCCTACAGTAGCAACTAGCCCAGGGACAGTAGTTCGACAAAATGAGGATGCGCAGTGGTTTACGGTTTTGGACATAAGTAACGGTTTTTGGTCTATTCCACTGGAGAAAGAATGTCAATATAAATTTGCATTTACTTTCCAAGGACAGCAATATACATGGACCGCCCTGCCGCAGGGGTTTCACAATTCCCCGTCCATATTTCACCAACGGCTGAGGGAAGGGTTAAAAGGATTCTCAAGGCCTGAATGTCTAGTGCAGTATGTAGACGACTTACTCCTACAAACTGAAACCAAGAAGGAACATTATCAACTGCTAAGTGAATTACTGCAGTTGTTACATGACTTGGGATTAAAGATTAACCCTAAAAAAGCGCAGATCATGAAACAAAAAGTTACTTACTTGGGAATGATTTTGACGCCGGGACAAAGGGACATTGACAAGCGAAGGGTAGAGACAGTTGGCAGACTCCCTGTTCCGCGGGATGTGAAAGGGTTAAGGTCCTTCTTAGGGTTGGTGGGATATTGCAGGGACCATATTGATGGATTCGCCACAAAGGCGGCCCCACTGATGGAATTATTAAAAAAGAATGTGGCCTGGGAGTGGAAAACAGAACACAGCCAGGCCATGACTGATTTAAAGCAAGCACTAGCTGTTGCGCCTGCTTTAAAAACCCCAAATCCAACGGAACCGTTTGCATTGGAGGTGGCTACCACAGACACCACCCTCTCGGCAGTTCTGTTACAGGAGACACACGGAAAATTACGACCAGTAGCGTACGCCTCACGTATGCTCTCACCAGTAGAGCAGGGGTATACGTTATGCGAAAGACACTTGCTAGCTGTCTTTTGGGCAGTGCAGCATTTTACTTATATAGTGGGACTAAATCCACTTACAATATTAACAGAACACACCCCAGTACAGTTACTGTTAGATGGAAGGATTAAGGATGGTTCAGTTAGCCAAAATAGAATTGCTAGATGGACATTGTTGCTGCAAGGGAGAAATATAACCGTAAAAAGGGTAAAAATCACCACTATGTTAGCAGACAACTTAGTTTATCAGGGAGAAAAACATGAGTGTCAATTGATGATAGCAAATGACCCCAAGGTCCCATTTGTATCAAAACAAAAAGGAGGGGGTAAGACGGGGCCTGAAAGCAGAAAGACAAAGGAAACAGGAAAGGAAGAACCCTCTTTTAAAATTTTTGTGGATGGCTCTTCATCAGTACAGGATGGGGAAAGGAGAACTGGCTGT
The DNA here is from genome assembly GCF_035084215.1 of Heptranchias perlo. NCBI lineage: Eukaryota > Metazoa > Chordata > Chondrichthyes > Hexanchiformes > Hexanchidae > Heptranchias > Heptranchias perlo. Next base: position 38,427,426 of record NC_090337.1, on the reverse strand, counting down.
GGGATATACATATACCAGCCCACCTCATTCTTGAGTCCAAAGTTTGCCGGTCCCTATGAGATAGTAGACAAAGCTAGCCCATCTGTATACAGGATATTAACGGCACCAGATAAGAGTGGCTGGTACCACATTAATCAGCTAAAGTTGGTAGGAGAAAAACAAGATAATCATCATTGGCATGTGCTGCTCGATGCTAACGATGTTCCGAATTTTGAAGGTCAGGGAGATCAAGAACTGGACCAGTTACAGGTCCAAGAGGAGGTGATCGAAAACAAATTTGATACTGTGCGTTCGCATGCAGAGGCGAATCCAGGAACACAACAAAAGGAACATAAAACAAAAAGGGGGAATAAGTGGGTTCGAAGAAACGGACGGTTAGAATCTGAAACAAATTGGGAACAGGATTTGGACGGTCTGGCTCAGTATATGGAGAGACTGGACTTATGATAGTACCTAAAAGAAACTGTACATAAGAGCAGAAATTACGCTTGTTTATTCCAGGTCCAGCCTAGAATGAAGGGGATGATGCATTTTGTTGCTATCGGATTGATCGTCATCAGAACTGTGGTTGAACCTGCCTCGGAGTCGTCACGACGAATGAACGTGCCTGAAGCAATGTCGGCGGTGGAAGGATATCCCGAGACCAGGGACAACTTTGCTCTGCAGAATAAGACAGTCCGAACCAACAAAGGGAAAAGAGGGGATTTAAATTTGTATTATACGGGAGTGAATGGGTTAGCGTGTGTAGGAAAGACTTTGGGTATACCGGAGGGAGCGGGAGTACGGTTTTCATGTAACACAGTTCTAGAGGTGACATTATCGGTAATCCCAGAGGGAAATATTATTAATCAATTTGTGGGTCCATTTATGGAGCGACCATCGGGGAGCGACGGTCGAGGTAAAATATGGTCCACTGGGACCACACTTATGTAAATATTGACTGGGGTAGTGACTCATACCAGCAATGTTACTTTGGGGCGGTGTTTCATATTCCCCGGTATGGAGCAATTTGACCTATCCGTTAAAAAGAGTTCATAACGTGGGCAAGTATCATGAGGGTACTTGGATCTCTTTGAGCAATCCACCATCTCATGCTATTGTAATGGATGGTGCTGAGAAAGGGGTAGATTTGTCAAAGTGTCACCAAGGAGGGAATCACTGGGCCTGTCCAGAAGAGATAACGAGACAGAGACTGACTAATTGTGGGTTCAGTACTTATGAAAATTGTTCATTGTCCATTTTGCCAGTTAACAACCAGTCCTTTTTACAATACGCCCTTGTGGGACAAACGTATTACATAGCCACAGCGCCTATGAGCTATAACAAAGGATGGAAACAGTGCCCTCTGGAAGGACACAATGTGGCCATTAACAATGTGACATCAGACCTGGTTGTCGGTGGACAAGTTCTGCCTAAGCCAATAATGAGGATGGTAATAAACGAAAACCTCACAGTCCAACGTACCGATGTAGACCAAGATCTGTGGAAATATGTTCCTACCGAACTACCACCTATTCCGCACCTGACTGCAGATTGGATGCAAATAGCGGAGGAAGCTAATGAGATAATTCATCAATGGACTAAACACACTAAAATAATTAAAACGCATGCTGATAAAGCAGGTGAACTGTTACGGGACCCCGGGTTCTGGAATAAGTTTTGGAATTGGGGATCTAATGTTCAAATACATCCATGGGTCAGGATTTTATCACATGCTGCTGTAATTGTGATTTTATGTGCATTAGTACTTGTCATATTCAATGTATATCAGCTTATAAGGTGGAAAAATGAAATTTTGCAACAATTGAGTATTAGTGCTATAATGAAACAGAAGAAGTGATTATCAACATAAGGACAGTGTGTGAAGTATATTTTATACGCTTCCTTTTTGTATTGTTTATATAACCATTTATATATTTTTTCTATAATCATATGAAATCGCGGATGTAACATACCCATTGGGGGACAATAACGGCCTCAGGAGTGGTACCTAGAAAGGGAGAATAATGATCCTAAGATAGGCATCTTTGGATCAAAAGGGGAGAGATGTTGGCCAGAGGCTGCAGAAGACTGCTGAGCTGAATTCAAAGTGCTAACAAAGACACTGACCTTTTGAACTGAGGTGACCTGGAGTTCAGTCACTGGTCTGAACTGGCCAGAACCGGTTTGAATTCGTTCCGCTTCTTAGAGAGACAAAGGGACGGTGTGCTACCTGAGCCCTTGGAACAGAGCCAATCAGGGGATGACATCGGTCACTCCAGCAACTTTGAGCCAACCGGAGAAGACAGCATCGTTCGAAAAGACAGACTTGGGGAATAAAAACTGAAGAGTTGCTGGCTTGGGCTCAGTGTGTGTCTTTGTTTGTTTGTGAGCAAGAGAGAGAGAGTGTGTGTGTGTGTTTTTGTTGGTGTGTGTTTGTGTCTTTGTTTGTGAAGGAGACTCTGGGAGACTGGAGACTAACCCTCGTGGAAGTGAATACCTTACGTCAGGGACGTAAAGACTGCGTCGAGGACGTGGAGACGACGTCGGGAGTAAGAGGGAGAATTGCCTGGCCAGCAGCGTCTCTCTTTTCCGGGTAATATAATATCCTTTCTATTCTGGGACCACTCTGGGAGTGTCGTCAGGAAACCTAGTGGGTGTGCGTTTAAAGCCTGATACTCGGGGAGTATTACTAGAGAAACCTAGTGGGTGTGCGTTTAAAGCCTGATACTCGGGGAGTATTACTAGAGAAACCTAGTGGGTGTGCGTTTAAATCCTAGTTTGAGTATAAACCTGTATAACCTGCTGTAAACTACATGCCTATATCTAACTAGACGTATAAGCGGTATGTACATGATCTAATAACGTTAATAAAGCGAATTGAGAATTAAGAGAGAATTGACTCTTCCTCTGTGTACTAAGCTAAAACCGTTAACCGGTGACTTCCGGTCAACATCTTTAACCCTGGCACTGGGTAGGCAACGTAGCCTTGGGACTCATGCTCCTGGCTGCAGAGAACAGTGTCTAACCCCCTGACTCTACTGTCGCCAACTACAACCACCTTCCTTTTCACTCCCCCCACTTGAACGGCTTCCTGTACCATGGTTCCTGGGCTGGCAATTCCTTACTGAGCTATTCTCCTCTGCAACTCTATCCTTTGTCATCCATTGCCATTCTTTGCCCTTTCTCCCCCAATCTCCTTTCTTCCACTGCTTAAGATCCCCTGGCTCTGATGGTAGGTGCATTTTAGCTCAAGCTACAAGTTCAAGCTGCAAGTTGAAAGCTACCTGTGCAGAGCTCACTGCCCATCCCCCAACCCTTCTTGGTCTTTGTTTTCATTGAGTTCTTTAGAACTGCTGGAACTCTGCTGAAATTTGACTTTCCAGACCTCTGGATTTCTCTGCCATTGGGACTACACTGCTCTACAGGACTACACTAAGACTTGGTTGCAGGGAGTCTGCTCTGCTACTCAGTTAAGAACATAAGAAATAGGAGCAGGAGTAGGCCAATCGGCCCTTCGAGCCTGCTCCGCCATTTAATAAGATCATGGCTGATCTGATCCTAACTTCAAATCTAAATTCATGTCCAATTTCCTGCCCGCTCCCCGTAACCCCTAATTCCCTTTACTTCTAGGAAACTGTCTATTTCTGTTTTAAATTTATTTAATGATGTAGCTTCCACAGCTTCCTGGGGCAGCAAATTCCACAGACCTACCACCCTCTGAGTGAAGAAGTTTCCCCTCATCTCAGTTTTGAAAGAGCAGCCCCTTATTCTAAGATTATGCCCCCTCGTTCTAGTTTCACCCATCCTTGGGAACATCCTTACCACATCCACCCGATCAAGCCCCTTCACAATCTTAGATGTTTCAATAAGATTGCCTCTCATTCTTCTGAACTCCAATGAGTAGAGTCCCAATCTACTCAACCTCTCCTCATATGTCCGCCCCCTCATCCCTGGGATTAACCGAGTGAACGTTCTTTGTACTGCCTCGAGAGCAATATGTCTTTTCTTAAGTATGAACACCAAAACTGTATGCAGTATTCCAGGTGCGGTCTCACCAATACCTTTTATAACTGCAGCAATACCTCCCTGTTTTTATATTCTATCCCCCTAGCAATAAAAGCCAACATTCCGTTGGCCTTCTTGATCACCTGCTGCACCTGCATTACTAACTTTTTGATTTTCTTGCACAAGGACCACCAGATCCCTTTGTACTGCAGTACTTTCCAGTCTCTTGCCATTAAGATTATAACTTGCTCTCTGATTTTTCCTGCCAAAGTACATAACCTCACATTTTCCAATATTGTATTGCATCTGCCAAATCTCCGCCCACTCACCCAGCCTGTCTATATCCCCTTGTAGGTTTTTTATGTCCTCCTCACTCTCTACTTTCCCTCCCATCTTTGTATCATCTGCAAACTTTGATATGTTACACTCGGTCCCCTCCTCCAAATCGTTAATATAGATTGTAAAGAGTTGGGGACCCAGCACCGACCCCTGCGGAACACCACTGGCTACTGGTTGCCAGTCCGAGAATGAACCATTTACCCCAACTCTCTGCTTCCTGTTAGCTAACCAATCCTCCACCCATGCCAGAATATTACCCCCAATCCAGTGATTCTTTATCTTGAGCAATAACCTTTTATGTGGCACCTTGTCGAATGCTTTCTGGAAGTCTAAATACACTATGTCCACTGGTTCCCCTTTATCCACCCTGTACGTTATGTCCTCAAAGAACTCAAGCAAATTTGTCAGACATGACTTCCCCTTCGTAAAGCCATGCTGACTTTGTCCTATTAAATTATGTTTATCCAAATGTTCCGCTACTGTCTCCTTGATAATAGACTCCAAAATTTTACCCACCACAGATGTTAGGCTAACTGGTCTATAATTTCCAGCCTTCTGCCTACTACCCTTTTTAAATAAGGGTGTTACATTAGCAGTTTTCCAATCTGCCGGGACCTTTGCCGAGTCCAGAGAATTTTGGAAAATTATTACCAAAGCATCCACAATCCCTACTGCCACTTCCCTCAAGACCCCAGGATGTAAGCCATCAGGTCCAGGGGATTTATCCGCCTTGAGTCCCATTAATTTACTGAGTACCAATTCCTTAGTGATTTTAATCGTATTTAGCTCCTCCCCCCCTAGAGCCCCCTGTTTGTCCAGTGTTGGGATATTCTTAGTGTCCTCTACCGTAAAGACTGAAACATTTTTGCCATCTCCATGTTTCCCACCATTAATTTCCCAGTCTCATCCTCTAAGGGACCTACGTTTGCCTTAGCCACCCTTTTTCTTTTTATATAACTATAGAATCTCTTGCTATCTGTTTTTATATTTTTTGCTAATTTATTTTCATAATCTATCTTCCCTTTCTTAATCAATCCTTTCGTTACTTTTTGCTGTCTTTTGAAGACTTCCCAATCTTCTATCCTCCCATTAAGTTTGGCTACCTTATATGTCCTTGTTTTTAGTCGGATACGATCCTTAATTTCTTTACTTAGCCACGGATGGCTGTCATTTCTTTTACACCCTTTTTTCCTCAGTGGAATATATTTTTTTTGAAAGTTGTAAAATAACTCCTTAAATGAACACCACTGCTCATGTACCGTCTTACCCTTTAATCTATTTTCCCAGTCCACTTTGATCAATTCCGCTCTCATACCATCATAGTCTCCTTTATTCAAGCTCAGTATGCTTGTTTGAGAACCAAAGTTGCTTCAAGTTTTAAGGTAACATTTTGCTAGCCTGCAGCCCATCCCACACTTGCTACTGTTACTTGCTGAGCTTCTGACTGTACTTCAGTGCACTTTTAGGGCTATAGTGTTAAACAGAAGGGGTAGTATACCTGACTAGGGGCATGCCGTATCCCTTGGATAGTCCCCAATCTTTGGTCATCTCTGCTTACACAACTTTCACCTATGGCTCCAAGTAGTCACTTATGCACGGCAGCGGCCACACTTCAGGAAATTGCCTCAGCTCGCAGGCTAAACTACGCAAGGGTAGCCCACGGATTTTTATCCCGGGTGATAGAGACACTCATCTCCTCAGTGCACGAGGAATGCTGTGACGAATTAAGCAGACTAAGCAGACATGCTAACTTCTCCGGCTAAGAAGGTATGGTAGTAAGGCTTTGTGAAAAGCTCAGGTATTCGGTATGGGTGCATCAAATACTGCAAGCTATCTACTGCAGCCCTCCCCCCATCTCCAAACGTCTCAACCTCGTCTTGCCACTGGATTCGGATGTGGGGGCAGAAAGATTAAGGCAAACTCTGTGCAAATTTTCCTCACTTAAATCAACCCCACGCACAAGTGCCATTCATCTCATATCTCTTTGGTTCTCATCATTACCTTCCTTATCTTCATTTCACAAACCCTGTAGCAACAGGCAAGCAGTGAAGCAGCTGGTGAGGTTACACTGCAAGCTCTAATTGCAGACCTGCACATGGGCAGCACAGGACATAAGACTGTTCCTCACTGAATGAAGTAGCAGTGGAATTTGGCAGCCTTCTGGACATCTGAGCAGCCCTCTTTAGGACAGCACTGCTCACCTCCATGGCATGAGGAAGGGGCTAGAAAAGGTGCCCTAAAATTGACCACTTCTTTGTTCCCTGATCAGCATGCTGCAGCTGAAAGACAACCTATTTTTGTGGTTTTTAACATCCAAAAATCAAGAACCAAATCTTTCCCTCTCAGAATTGCAGCCTGGAATTTTAGAACACTCATGGACGGTGATTCCACTCATAGATCTGAACACTGATGTGCGCTGATTGCCAGAGAACTGAACAAATATAAAATAGACATTGCAGCCCAAGTGAAATTCGTTGGCCAACTTAAGGAAACTGGTGCTGGCTTTACCCTCTTCTGGAGTGGCCGGCCCAAAGAGGAACAGCGGGAGGCCGGTGTTGGCTTTGCTATCAAATCCAATATCACAGACAAACTTGAGAACTTTCCCAAAGTATCAATGACTGCCTGATGACACTAAGATTGCCACATGCTGGGAAATGTCATACCACCAACAGTGCCGATACATGGCGAACCCAGATGAGATCAAAAACAAATACCATGAAGATCTATATCACACTATCTCTTAGGTACTCAAGAATGACAAACTCATATCCCTGGCAACTTCAATGCTCGTGTTGAGTCAGACCATCAAACCTGGCGGGGCATCGTTGGCAAACATGGCATTGGAAATTACAACAGCAATTGCCTTCTGCTCCTAAGGCAATGTGCTGAACACAGCCTTACCATCATCAACACCATCTTCCTGTTGCTAAAAAAGAACAAGACACCTTGTATGCACTCTCAGTCCAAACACTGGCATTAGATTAATTACATCCTACTCAGGAAAAAGAACATCAATGATGTCAAAATCACCAAAGCAATGAGAGGTGCTAAATGTTGGACAGACCATCGCCTCATTCACCCAAAACTCAACATTTACATTAAACCTCTTCGGAGGCCCCAGGGCAAAAGAAGCACCCAAGAAATTAAATGTGAGCAAACTCAAGTCTGTTTGCTCAAGACAAGAGCTCTGAATAGCTATTCAAAAACATTTGATCACTGTAAATTCAGCTTTTGGTGACACTGAAGCTGGCTGGAGCTGCTTTAGAGATGCAGCCCACAAAGCACCTTTGAAAGACTTGCGCCCCACTGCTGTAAACGATATAATATAAAAAGGCTACTTGATGAGAAACACCACCTGTACTCATCATGGATAAAGGACAAGTCGTAAACCAAGAAGAAGCAAATTTATGGTAACATTCGTAAACGAACTAAGGATTATGTGTGACACCTGGTGGAGCAAAAAGGCAGATGAATTGCGGTCCTTACTGAGGACAGAAAACAGAGAGTAGGGTTAAACGGGTCACTTTCAGGTTGGCAGGCTGTAACTAGTGGGGTGCTGCAAGGATTGGTGTTTGGGCCTCAGTTATTTACAATCTATATTAATGACGTAAGGACCGAGTGTAATGTATCCAAGTTTGCTGACAATACAAAGCTAGGTGAGAAAGTAAGCTGTGAGGAGAAAACAAAGAGTCTGCAAAGGGATATAGACAGGTTAAGTGAGTGGGCAAGAAGGTGGCAGATGGAGTATAATGTGGGGAAATGTGAGGTTATCACTTTGGTAGGAAGAATAGACAAACAGAATAGTTTTTAAATGGTGAGAAACTATTAAATGTTGGTGTTCAGAGAGACTTTGGTGTCCTCGTACAAAAAAGACAAAAAGTTAGTCTGCAGGTACAGCAGGCAATTAGGAAGGCAAATGGCATGTTGGCCTTTATTGCAACGGGGTTGGAGTACAAGAGTAAGGAAGTCTTACTACAGTTGTACAGGGCATTGGTGAGACCTCACCTGGAGTACTGCGTACAGTTTTGGTCTCCTTATCTAAGGAAGGATATACATGCCTTAGAGGCGGTGCAAGAAGGTTCACTAGATTAATTCCTGCGATGAGAGGGTTGTCCGAGACAGAGAGGGTGAGTAGAATGGGCCTTTACTCTCTGGAGTTTAGAAGAATGAGAGGTGATCTCATTGAAACATATAAGTTTATGAGGGGGCTTGACAGGGTAGATGCTGAAAGATTGTTTCCCCTGGCTAGAGAGTCTAGAACCAGGGGACATAATCGCAGGATACAGGTCGGCCATTCAAGACTGAGATGAGGAGGAATTTCTTCACGCAGAAGGTTGTGAATCTTTAGAATTCTCTACCCCAGAGGGCTGTGGATGCTGAGTCATTGATTATATTCAAGGCTGAGATGGATAGATTTTTGGACACTAGGGGAATGAAGGGATATGGGGATCGGGCAGGAAAGTGAAGTTGAGGTCGAAGATCAGCCATGATCTGATTGAATGGCAGAGCAGGCTCGAGGGGCCATATGGCCTATTCCTGCTCCTATTTCTTATGTTCTTAATCTTAGTGGTTGATGAAACCACTCATCTCACAGACAAAAATCAGAACAACAATCACCGACCCACTCCACATCTCCCTCTAGAATGTCCATTCACTTGCGAACGAGGCCCTTGCCATCCATGACCTTATTATGGATGATTGCACTAACAGCATGGCCTTGACAGAAATTTGGCTCACGGGTGATGACACCTTCCCCCTTACTGAAGCCTTCCCACCTCGGTATACCTTCCATCACCTGCCATGTCCAAACCGGTGTGGCCTTTATCACCAAATCTCATGTTTGTCTGTCTCACCCACTCCTCTGGCTCCTTCCAATCCTTTCAGAACCTCATCTTGTTGCACACCTCTTACCTCTCCTTTAAAATCCTTGTTCGTTACCATCCACTGAAGCCCCAATTCAAGTTTTTCACCGAGTAATCCTTTCACTCCTTTCCTTCCCTCAGCCTCTGCACCGAGCGACTTCTAATCCTCGGCTATTTCAACCTCCATCTCAACTCACCTTGGCCTCGCTCCTCTGAGTTCACTGCCCTCCCTTAACCTCACCCTCCATATAAATTCTCCTACCCATATTCACAGCCACCTCCTCGACTTTGCCATCTCATGTGACCTCTCTATTCCCATAGTATCAATCACAGAGGAGGCCATCTCTTCCTGGTATCCCTCACTACTCACATCCTCCTTCCAACTTCACTTCTTTCTGCATCCACCCCTGGAAAAAACTCTCCCCCAAGTCACTTACAATGGCACTTTCAAACTCCCAATTGTCTAGCCGTTGGCCCTCCATTCACCATGATCTGCTAAATCACAACCTCCCCTCCACCTTTGATGTTTCCAGCTAGACCCTTATACTCTCCCATCCTGGCCCAACAGGCACAGACTTGAACATATATGGCACAAAAAGCCATTCATCAAGTCCTGCTTTCTTCTGCCAAAGCTGCTCACTACTCCACGATCACCCTGAAGTAAAGATAACCCTCAGCTTCTTTTCTCTACTACCAACTGCCTCCTTAAACCCCTCTCCCCTGCCCCTTCCACCATCACCTCCAGGAACTCATGGACTTCTTTGTTACTAAGATCGAGATCATCCGTTCAGCTTTCTCTACCGCATACCTACCGTCCCCTTGCCCACCAAACCATGGTTTTACCCTGCTCTAGCCCTGAACTCGCATCTTTCTCTAGCTTCTCTCCTATCTCCCCTCATACACCTCTCCGAGCTCATCTTATCCTTGAGATCCATCCCCTGTCCTCTTGGCTCTATTTCCACTAAACTACTGATCACCCAACTTCCCTTTCTGGCCCCCATGCCAGCTGATATTGTAGATTGTTTTCTCTCCCCAGGTACTGTCTCCCTCCCTTTCAAATCTGCCATCATCTACCCCCTCCTCAAAAAACCCACCTTTGACCCCTGTGTCCTTGAAATAACCACCCCATCTCCAACCTCCCTTTCCTCTCCTAAGTCCTTGAGCATTTTGTTGCCTCCTAAATGTTTCCCGTACCCATCTTTCCCACAACTCCGTGTTTGAACGTCTTCAATCAGGTTTCCACAGCTGCCACAGCATTGAAACAGCCCTAATCAAAGTCACAAATGACATCCTCTGTGACTGTTACCATGGTGCACTATCCCTCCTCATCCTTCTCGGTGTCTCTGTAGCCTTTGACACGATTGACCACACCATCCTTCTCCAACGCCTCATCGATTGTCCAGCTCAGTGGGACTGCCCTCGCCTGGTTTCACTCTTACCTGTCCAGTTGTAGCTAGAGATTCTCCTGCAATGGCTTCTTTTGCATCATTACCGCTGGAGTCCCCTAAGGATCTATCCTTGGCCCTCTCCCATTTCTCATTTATATGTTGCCCCTCGGTGACATCATCCGAAGACATGATGTCAGGTTCCACATGTACGCTGACAACATCCAGCTCTACCTCAGCATCACCTCTCTCAACCCCTCACTGCGTCTGCGTTGTCAGACTGTTTGTCCAACATCCAGTTCTGGATGAGCCGTAATTTCCTCCAATTGAACATTAGGAAGACCAAAGCCATTGTCTTCGGCCCCCCACCACAAACTCTGTTTTCTCGCCATCATTCCATCTCCTCCCTGGCCACTGTCTCAGGCTGGATCAGACTGTTCACAACCTTGATGTCCTATTTGAAGCTGAGCTGAGCTTCCAACCCTATATCCTCTCTATTACAAAGACCACCTACTTCCACCTCCGTAACATCGCCTGACTCTGCTGCCACCAGCTTATCTACTGCTGAAACACTCATCCATGCTTTTGTTAGCTCCAGACTCGATTATTCCAATGCTCTCCTGGCTGGCCTCCCATCTTCCACCCTTCATAACTGAAAATGACTCATTTTGTTAATTGGTCTATTGTTTATTAGAGTTTGGAAAAGTTAGCCTAAAGAAGGTCCTCAAAATATGAAGGGACAAAAGTCAGTGAAAATATTAACTAGAGTCTAATAGCAATGAGTCCAGATGATTCACTTTTAGCAGAACAGTGAAAAATACAAATTTGAAATAACTACAAAAACATTCATCCAAAAAGGAGGTTCATGCTATACAATTGGCTGTGCACTTTGAGTCGCTACAAATTACTCAAACATGCATCAATCAAAATTTTTAAAGAGAAAATTAAACTCTTGATCAAGTTGTTCCTTCCATAACTTACTCACTTCCGGATCTAATTCCTGTAAATATTTCCCAGTTATTGCTCTGGTCAGCGTACTCTGTGTCACTAAATCAGTCCTGAGGGGCCATGATAACTGTTTCCTCTACTAGATAAATGATTCAGAGTTCCTGTATGCAGTCCACCTCCTATGACATCAGTCTTTCAACTTAAATTCAAACAGTTTCACAAGCATGGGTATTGCACAGGAATGGTGAGCCCATTTACCTAAAATTCCTAGCAGGCAAATGTCACAACAACCCAGATAGTCTTAATAATTTACTTATTTTCTTACTATTTTAGTTGGTAATTCACAACCACAATGATTATGGTTGAGAAAAAGAAACTTAAAATAGCTTATGGTTCACTTTCCACAGTGCCCTGCAGCAACAGGAATCTGGACTAATTAAATAAGGATAGAAAAAAACATTCCAAGTGAATTTGGGCATTTGAAAATGTAGTGAACAGACGGCTGCAACTAGCAGAATAAAATACATCTGGAAACATTCACAATAATTAAAGGAAATAAATTCATTATTTGTTTTGAAATAATGGAACAAAGTTAAAGCACTTTTATTTTCCATAAGAATACTGTTTTTTAAATACTTCAAATTGTTTTAAAGCTTCATATCACCCAGAGACACAGATACAATATTGAGCTCACCTGCAAAATGGTGACTTTGGAATAGTTGCAGGAGTGCTACTCCACTTCTTATTAAAGTGTCAAATGTTATCTGTTTATTTTGCACCAAATTTTCTTTAATCCTTTTCTTTTTATAATTTTTTCCGTTTAACAGATGGTTACATACATCTTTAAATGGAAAGTAACGAGTGACTGTACCACTGGGATTTAGGCCTCCTGGAAAATGCAGCAAAACTTTTATCCCCACTTCCATTATATGTAAAAATGTTCATAAGAGTTAGGGATATGTTGGAAGACCAGTACGCTAAGGAGAACATTAGCAGTTTAAGTTGGCTGAAAAAGGTAATTAGACTAGGGTTGCATACTTTTGGTTGCTATTTTGTAAAGCAAAAACTATGAGTACAGTGAGGGGAAAGGGTTAGGTACATTTTTAAATGTATATCATATGACCGGTTTTCAGCATTTTCTACAGCATGCTTTTAGCAGAGAATGTGACTCTTTGTACACCTGTGAAAAAATAATTACGAATGATAACTATAGTTTAACAGTAAATGCATGCAGTATCATAGATTACAATAGGAACATGATATATCAATTTCCAATGATTTTGAGACTCAAAGACTGAGATAGAAACACGCATAGTACTTGTATGCCATACATATATAGATGTGCATGGAATTACTAGTTGGATTGTAAAATTCAAGTTTATACTACTTTACTCTATTATACATTCATACCTATTTATGTTGAACTCAGTTATGTCGATATCCTGCTTATATCGACAATTTTTAAAAAAATTGATTAGGTTTAAAATTTATTTGAAATTTTACTTTTATTATTATAAATGTACATGTAAGTCCAAATGCCCAAATATATGTAATGTTCACTTTCATCGACAAAATTAGAATGGTTCCCAAAATGTCGACATAAATGGACAGGACTGTCCTTCAATTTAGAGAGACTTTCGATTATCTGCCAAATTCCATTCTTTACAGGATGGGGGAGGGTTCACCCTTCCATTATGGCATCGAGCTTCCATTGTAGTCCATGTCGTGATTTTCTCTTCAACTTTTTTTTAAAAATCATATAAAAGTGCAACATAAACAAAATAACTCTAAACTTAAAAAATATGGTTTTCTCTACTTTTAAACTTTTCTATCTATTTTTACTTCTAAGTATAATACACTTGTTTCACTAACAGCCACTGGTGGAGAGAATGACTTGTGTGCACAGCAAACTCTACATTAATAAAGCAAATGAGTCACTTCCAGGAACCCAGACAATACAGATGCCTTCTCTTGGTTCCAATAGAAAGTAACATGGTGTGAATGTGGATTAATTCATAGTGCTAATTCTATGAAACAATCCTTGAAATTCTAGTTCTTTCATTTGGCAGACCTGGACCTCACAGGTGGGATCCACGTGCAGGCTTAGTCCAGGCCTGACCTCACTCGGTGTACCGGCCACCACTACTGTGCTGAGGCAGAAGTGAGAACAATAAACCTTTTACTTCAAAGACTTTCACTTGTACTTTAAAACCAATGTACATATCAGTGTCAAGAACAGAAAATATTAAAAACACTCAGTAGGTCAGGCAGAATCTATGGAGAGACCAGGCAAGTTAATGCTTTTGGTGGAAAGGGAGGGTGGAGCTGACAAACATAAAGTCGTGACTCTCTCTGTGAATGAAGGGTCCACATTGGAAACATTGGCAGGCAAGCGCAGAATTGATTAATTGATCCATGTAGTAAGTTTAATGCTCTTGTTGTGGATTGTTTAATTTTTTTGTCTTTATTATATTAGAAACCTTATATTTAGTACTAGCTCCTATGGTAAGTGGGGAAACAAGATAGTTATCGAAACAATTTTCAAGAAATGCTTGGAATGATTTTGTTGGGATCTTTCTCATTTCTTTTATTGGCAGCTGTTTGCAGGCTACTGATCCTTGATTTGTGGCTTTTATATCTCCTTGTTATTTATTAATTGGTACTTGTTGTGTCTGTTCAGTTGTGATATGTTATTTTATGGAAATAGTATTTGAGCCAACCAGGTGCATGTGCGATGTATACTTTTCATTAAATTTTTTCCCCTACCACTCTTGCTTCACAACTGTTATTTGTACATTTTTTTGTCTGGTGACATCTGGATATTGCAGTTTCACAGGAGGGTGTAAATTGCAACTGTCAAGATGCATCCCTGTCACACACAGAAAAATTTGCCACGGAACATAAAACCCCATGGTCCTTTTCTACCTGATTGTCATATACTGGCTTGTATTCCCTTGAGTATAGAAGATTGAGGAGTGATCTAAACAAGGTGTTTAAAATGATAAAAGGATTTGATTGGGTAGATAAAGAGAAACTATTTCCTTTGGTGGGGTCTCCAAAACAAGGATCAGCCATGATCTCACTGAATGGCGGAACAGGCTCGAGGGGCTAAAGGGCCTACTCCTGGTCCTATGTTCCTCAGGAGGCAATTTTAAATCCCAAGAACAGGTGGGTTGGGTGCGGGTTAGAGTTGAAAATAGTTGTTTTTTTGGGTCGCAACGACAAAATTTTCGGACTTTGCATTCCCAGTGGGAAGCCTGTACTTTTACGCGCAGACATTAAACCCGGAAATAAAGCCTGGTGGCGGTCACAACCCAAAAAACAACTATTTTCAACTCCCACCCGCCCCCAACCCACCCGTTCTTGGGGTTTAAAATCACCCCCATAATCTTAAAATTAGAGCCAAGCCATTCAGGAGTGAAATCAGGAAGCACTTCTTCACATAAGGGGTAGTAGAAATCTGGAACACTCTCCCCTAAAAGGCTGTGGATGCTGGGTCAATTGAAGCTTTCAAGACTGTGACTGATAGATTTTCATTAGTTAAGGATTTCAAGGGATATGGAGCAAAGGCGGGTAAATGGGGTTGAGGTACAGATCGGCCATGATCTAATTGACTGGCGGAACAGGCTCGAGGGGCTGAACAGCCTACTCCTGTTCCTATAACATGGGTTGTCCTGGTGCACTCTGCATATTGTAATTCCACAACACGTTTAAAACATCTTCCATGATGTATCTCACTCACATATACATAGAATTTGTCAACAGCAGCTGAAAGTTCCAGCACTCAGGCCCAGATGAAATTCCCAATTTAAATCCCAGGCTCCAGGCAGAAAGGCAAGACAATGTGAGAAAATTTCTTGCAGGCATTTCTAACATTAATTAACCACTTTTACGGGTAAATTTAGTGATTTTGTTTTTGCAGAATTGTGTAATTTTTTTTGTTAGGTTCTAAAAGCTATTCTAGCTGTATACTCACTGCAACGGGGAAGAAAAATGGTGGACGGAAACAAGTTGGAGAAATACTGTTTTGTGATTGTTTTGTTGTACTTACTTGTTAGTGAATGGCAACTTTGAAAAAAAATGAGGGATTTGATTGCTCAGTTTTCTGCTAACTACTCATTTTTATTGGTACTTTTAATCACTTTATGATTCAATCACATTTAATCAATCAGATAGTTGATTGGTCATTTCACCCAATGGTGATTTTTTGCTCTAAGGATGTTTGATACTTTGGAGGTGTCACATGATGGTTGCATACTGGAGACAAGACAAGACTTTTTTTCCAGAAATATTCTTAAACAACAACTCCTCATCCAGTTTGGCTTTTCCGTGTAATAAACTGGATAGCCTGGTGGTGAAGGATAGAATACTAGAGCCTGGTCTTCAGTTGCTTCCAAGCCTTTATTCACAGAGCTCCACACAACAACTTTCCTATAAATGGATAGAAGAGTTCCCAATTGATACGCACCACCTTTATACAATTAACACTAATTGATATAAATTCACATGGATACAATTAACATTCTATGCATGTTTTTTCGCACCAGTCTTTTTCTCCTTTTCCACTTTTGTTTGTTTTCACTTGCCTTTTCTCAGTCTCTAGAATGGTTGGCTGCTTTTAGTTGCAGTGCTTAGCTACATTACAAGTAACATTTTAATCATGTTTGAAGGGACTAGAGTGACCAATGGAAAGATTTATCTATGGAGCACACATGGCAGATAGGAATGTTTCAAGCAGATCTGTCACAGATGGAAACTAACTGGACCGATACATAAGATGATAGATTGGATGTCACAAGAGAACATAGGAACTTCATACCAGGATCTGCTCATCAAATACATCATATGTGAAGGATAAAACAGGACATAATCAAATCAGTTGATAAAGTTTAGTGAGAGACAGATCAAAGGCACCTATGGAATATAAGAAGCTGAAAATAGTTAAGCACAATGGTATAAGTTAAAATTAGACCCCAAGATGTCCTTGACAGAGTCAACAAATTTTGAACATTTACTCAGACTTCAACGCCCTGTGACATGGATAATGACTGGGATAGAAAAGGGGGAGAAGTACAAATGTAAGAAAGCTTAAGAAAAATTCTGTAAAATATAGCATTGAAAGGAGAAAAAGAAAATGCAACCCCTCTTATCCACTGCAGTCATTCACACAGGCACAAATCAAGCTCTAAATCTGTCAGCATCTGTTACACAAGGACAGATGTCTGAAATGAACTGCAGATATCTAGCATAAACTCCTTAAATACATGAAAAACAAATGTTATAAAGCATTAAATAGATTCAGCTTAGAAATAATATAGTTCCTCATAATCAACATATATTCGAAGCCAATTACAAATATTGAACAGATATGAAAGCTTAAAAATCTTCCTATGTTCCTGTCTTCAAGAAAAGCACATCCTTTTATCATCAGAGCAAACGTGTTCATTTTTTGTGATTTTTGAAACATTCTCACAAACTCTTTGAGAAAGCATTTGGTGACACAATCTGTTTAAATGCACTGCTTCGAGCTACATTGTACCATGTTGAATGACAGCATAATTATAGCATCTACACAGCCTTCTAAATTGTCTTCCTCATCATGTCTTTTTCTTTGGAATTTTGCTTCTGTAAGACTTGATTAGACAGAAATCATTGGGATTTAATGATAATATCACTTTTCAAACTCAAATTATTTTTTATGAAATTCTATAGTAAAGAGGTAAGGTATAATTATAGATATTTAGATACTATTGATTTTAAAACTATTGAAAGACACAAACGCTCCAAAAGGTAAAGCCAAGCACAGTCATTTCTGCAGTTAATCTAAATGTCAATATGATGTGATCTACATGAGAATGGTTTTCTGGAGCAAGCTTGATTGCTTTATGCAGTCAGGGAGGAATTTCCCAGATTTTTTCCTGAGTCTGGCCACGGGTTCATTTTTTGTTGCCTTCCTCTAAGAGTAATACCAACAGCAGGGAAGGGTGGTGCACAAAGTTGAACCATCTAATGGATAGGGTGAGCGTGGATAGGCATGTTGGTCTTTTCTCACTTTTCATTTTGTACATTCATAAGGGGTGGGCATCCTATCACAAAATTCACATTTTATTTGCAAAATTTAACATTTGAAGTCTGCAGTGATCTCCTGCAGTCCATGAAGGAAGTAGTTCTGACATGAGATTAAGAGACCCATAAAAAGTGGGTCACCAACGTCATCGGATTATTGGGTTGGGTGAGTTATATCACGGAGTACTATCGACTGCGTAAGACCCATGCGTCAGGAGTCAATAGCACCACAGTAATATAAAACGTACTTTTCTATATTTTTGAGATTAATGTGCTCTTAGGTGATGCTTTGATGAATTTGACACACAAAGTGTTACATATTATATATGTCCTGCCGGGACAAACAATGGTATTACTCATATGCTCATATCTAAATTAGAAATCCCGTATTTCACAAAATCCTGGAAACAAATATAGTTAATGTGAAGATTCACCAAATCTATTACTTTAATGAGTTTAGAAACACTGCCATTTAAAAAGTGATGGCTACCAAAGTTATAAATCAGCAATTGACAATCAGTAAAATCAGATTTTTCCTCTAACGATCCTCGAGCATGGAAACGGCCAGTTTTGTGCATCATATGCTGCTCAGGTCTGACTGCGATTCTGGCAGGGTCTGAATAGAAAAGGGAGAAATGATAAACAGTAGGGAAAGAGAGCAAAACAATGGACAGAAACAAGAAAGAAGATAGAAAAAGCCACAGTGAGATAATGAGAGGAAAGAAACAGTAATAAAGAGAATTATCAGACAAGAAAGAAAAAGCAGCAAACCAAAGAGAACAAGCAAACAGAAATAGTCTTAGGCTTTATTGGGGTTTTTTTCTTCTCAAGGTAAAGGAAATCGTGCTAGGGAATGAGGCCTTTTCCTAGTGCCAGGGAAGAGCACTCACAAGTAAAGTCTGTAAAGTTCCCTCTGCTCAACAATGTACCTTAACCCCAACTGAGAAGAACAATCCATATTATACAAATATGAATTTTTCCATTTCCCACACTAATCATATATTGTGGCCTCTTTGACTAACACTGTTAATTTGGTGTCAAATTTGTTCCAAATTATGGGGTTGAAACTGCCAAATCTCATTTCCTGTTGGACTTTTAAAGAGAGATTTTCATCTATCAGGTCCAGAAGTGAAAGAAAAATTGCTAACCCAGTGGGTCAGGCCCAAAAATTAATGATTTCAAACTTTTTTTTCTTTTGCTATATTCTACAGTATACACTAAATGTTACTGATGCTAAAGTATCCTTGCTACTCTATCACCCATGTACACATAATTGTCACTTCAATATTTACACTGGGGGGGGGGGGTTTATCTAACCAATGATCGTTTTTGTATCAGGTGAAGATAAAACAGCCATATGCAAATTACAATTGAAGTGTCTTTCTCTTCCCTTCCCAACAGCTAACAAGACCTCCTCCTAATGTCCATTCAGCAAACGTACAAATTGAAATGCATTCTCAAACGCACACTAAGAACAGTAATACTGTACTCAAAATTCATGATATCTACAATTTTTAAAAATTCGTTCATGGGATGTGGGCGTCGCTGGCGAGGCCGGCATTTATTGCCCATCCCTAAATGCCCTCGAGAAGGTGGTGGTGAGCCGCCTTCTTGAACCGCTGCAGTCCGTGTGGTGAAGGTTCTCCCACAGTGCTGTTAGGAAGGGAGTTCCAGGATTTTGACCCAGCGACGATGAAGGAACGGCGTTTTATTTCCAAGTTGGGATGGTGTGTGACTTGGAGGGGAACGTGCAGGTGGTGTTGTTCCCATATACCTGCTGCTCTTGTCCCTCTAGGTGGTAGAGGTTGCGGGTTTGGGAGGTGCTGTCGAAGAAGCCTTGGCGAGTTGCTGCAGTGCATCCTGTGGATGGTACACACTACAGCCACTGTGCGCCGGTGGTGAAGGGAGTGAATGTTTAGGGTGGTGGATGGGGTGCTAATCAAGCGGGCTGCTTTGTCCTGGATGGTGTCGAGCTTCTTGAGTGTTGTTGGAGCTGCACTCATCCAGGCAAGTGGAGAGTATTCCATCACACTCCTGACTTGTGCCTTGTAGATGGTGGAAAGGCTTTGGGGAGTCAGGAGGTGAGTCACTCGCCGCAGAATACCCAGCCTCTGACCTGCTCTTGTAGCCACAGTATTTATATGGCTGGTCCAGTTCAGTTTCTGGTCAATGGTGACCCCCAGGATGTTGATGGTGGGGGATTCAGGATGGTAATGCCGTTGAATGTCAAGGGGAGGTGGTTTAGATTCTCTCTTGTTGGAGATGGCCATTGCCTGGCACTTGTCTGGCGCAAATGTTATTTGCCACTTATGAGCCCAAGCCTGGATGTTGTCCAGTATTGGGTTGTTATTTAAGGACAAAAAATAGACATAGGTACTTTTTATTAAAAGAAGAATTTCACCCCCATAATTTGTGGTTTCACAAAACTTTTACTTGTCTTTTGGATTCTTTTGATCACTCAAATATGTTTGCCTTTAGGATTCCTGTAACACTGCGCATTTCCTCAATTATTTAATCAACATTTAGAAGTTAAATCCTGCCACATGCACAAAATTATTTCTTCCCAATGCTGTTAAAGATCTGGCACTCATTCTTTAATCAACCTGCTGCCAGAAAAGAGGAGAGAGAAAACCTTGTGTTGTACACATTCAGAAATTGGTAACTTTATTAGGAAACATTTGACTGCAGACGGCGATCTGCCAGTGGGTATAGATGAACTGATTCAATATTCACCAGAATTGGATATTTTGTTTTAATAAAAAATTTTGTTTCAGTTAGAGAAGAGGCTATTGCAAATCCATGAATACTCTAATTCAACACTGGAAATAGAGGCCCCCCTCACTCTTGATCCTTGGAGGCTTTCAATGCCATTGCGCGCATAGATAAAATAATTTCTTGATGGACTTACTTTCAGATCAACTTCAAAGGCACACTGAGACAGATGTAATTATGTGTCAGTAATGGCTCATGAGGGTGGAGGATGTGGAGAGTTTAGGATCAAGGGAAGAATAAGTATAAGTAATGAAATGAAGGAAGTGGAGTGCTGCCTTGGAGCAAGTTGGAGATATGATTTGGCTACAGTGAACTGTGCCGCAGAATATTAGGCATAAGAAGATTAAGAGGCTATAGAAAAAGTAAAACAAAGAAAAATGGCAGTGAACAAGTGGAAACCACAAAAAAGGGATAACAGATATCTAGCAAAAAATAAGGGACATCCTGTAGTCATAAGAAACACAAGAGAGGCCAGAAAACAGAGACCACAGACCAACAAGAGATACAGAGACAAATATTTGAGACAGAGTAAAAAAATCTTGGGAGAGTTTCAGCAAGAGAATGAGAATTAGATTTTGTTCTTGGATTTACAAAATCTGCTTCAAAAGCCTTCAGTGTAAGGTAGAGAATAATATTTTGCAAAAATGTTCAAAAATACCTTTGAATTAAAATCTCTTTCGCATTATGAGTGGATTAAATTCAATTATACTGTACTTATTTTTGATGAGCACTTATACAGAACTGAGGTAAAACTTTGTTTTCTACCTGTTCCTCAGACTTCCAACATGAACTCTTCAACAGTCAGCAACCAACTGGCAATCAGACCATTTACTTGATGCTGTGTGCAGGTTCCTGGGCAGGTTCCAGAGTAGTTTCACCTCCTATGGTGAAATACCTGCCTTCCACTAGGCACAGCTCCACAGCAACATGGCTGGCAACACAGCAGTACATTTGAACTCACACCTTAGCACTCCATGGTACTGGAGAGTTGGGTTAATAGAAACATAGAAAATAGGAGCAGGAGTAGGCCATTCAGCCCTTCGAGCCTACTCCGCCATTCAATATGATCATGGCTGATCCTCTATCTCAATACCATATTCCCGCTCTCTCCCCATACCCCTTGATGCCTTTTGTGTCTAGAAATCTAACTAGCTCCTTCTTAAATATATTCAGTGACTTGGCCGCCACAGCCTTCTGTGGTAGAGAATTCCACAGGTTCACCACCCTCTGAGTGAAGAAATTTCTCCTCATCTCAGTCCTAAATGTCCTACCCCGTATCCTGAGACTGTGACCCCTCGTTCTGGACGCCCCAGCCAGGGGAAACATCCTCTCTGCATCCAGTCTGTCTAACCCTGTCAGAATTTTATATGTTTCAATGAGATCCCCTCTCATTCTTCTAAACTCAAGTGAATACAGGCCTAGTCGACCCAATCTCTCCTCGTACGACAGTTGCAATTTGTAATTTGTAATTTACAATAATGATACAATTTAATAAAGCAATTCAGTTATACATGCAAGACTAACAATTTATGCTCAGTATGCTGTAAAAAAAAATGAAACAAGATTACTATTTCTTTATCCAATCTACTGAAAGTGATTTTTCACAAGATAAACTTTTCAGTTGGCTAGCATGTTGCAGAAGATAATGTCAGTACTGCCAGTGGAAATAGAATTTCAATTTCTTCAGACTGTTAATTTCATCTTGATCAGAACAGTGGCTTATAGATGGGTGGCTACTGGAAATTATAGGGTTTATGAATGGGGCAAGATAAATAGAGGGACTCACATATTGATGGGCAGCCTCTAAGCAGGCAAGGGTTAAAGCCTTTTCCTTGAGACTCCAAGACAAATCACTTCCATTTTGTTGTGCAACTTTTGATGGAAGCCAGGGTAGTCTGAATTACCTGAGAAAGTAACTCTTGGGATATCAGCCAGCCCTATTCAATAGCCAGGCTCAGAAAATAATTTTTAGTAAAGGCATAATTATATGTACATGTTGTAAACAGTACACAGAAAATAATCAAGTTTGATTTTTTTTTCTACAAAGAGTAAAATCCTACTAATTGACTTCTTATGGTGTTTTTACCACATGATCTCTGCCTCCTTTAGAAATGTTTTGGCCTTTGTGGCTTTGTAACTGCAATGCTGAGCATCCTTTCCCCAAATAGAGTGCCTATTTTTAAACCCAGCCTCAACTAACATTCAAATTTGGCAAACCTGACAGTGAAGTTTGCCAATTTATATTCGGACCACGAGATAATATGCTTGGTACAAAAGCACTCCATCTCAGGGTAGGAAGAAGCAAGGCTAGCTTTATCCTGGAGAAGAGCACCTTCTGTCACCCAACTATACAGCAGTATTGACGACAATCATGGAGAAGTGTACAGCTCAGACCATTCACCTCCTGGCTAAAAGACAACAAACAGCATTTTTGGTAAAAAGGGGAAAACTAAAACAATGCATAGCTAATGTGTCGGATATTAGACTAGAACAACGTTTGTTGTTCAAAAGTGTCTTCAAAATATGGTGCCGTAAATTTCACACTAACCATTCTTTCTTCTGTTGATTATCACTTTTCAGCTGTTCCATAAGTTGGTTCATTGAACAAAGTTCTTCTTCCTTTTTTTTCTCACGGGCAACGCTTTCACGGTAAAATTCCATTTCTGCTTCCATTGCTTTCACTTTTTCTTCCATTAATTTGAATTCGCGATGTATCAGATAACTAACTCCACAATATTTACAAACAGTCTCATCCTGGGGCATCTAAAAACAAGCAAAGAACAATGGGACACAGAAGCTACAATTAAATCAGAGACTGCATCGTAACTAAATCATGTGGTAAATAAGTGGTAATGTTTATCTGCAGTGAGTTTGTCAATGTGTTTCCCACGCCAGTGTATATTACTGCATTATCATATAAACTCTACATATGACCTTTCCTAATAACATTTTGGTGCAGGTTAATAAATAAGCTGCTTTAATGTCTACATCATAATTAGACACTTTAATGCACCACAATTTATATTGGCCTGGTATTTGCTGCAACAACAATACTGGCAACGAACGCTATAAGTTACACTATTGTGCTCCCTAATCCTCCAGTGACGAATTTCCACCACAATTTGCTGGAAAAATAATTAGAATACGCCACATTGAGCATAGCGATGGATTGGAAGTGGCACGGCCAATGGATAGTTAAGAATTCATTTTGCTTGTTGATTTCTGCGGGAATTTCAACCTAATTTATTTGTCTATTTATTTATATCCGGCAGCAAACTACTGAAAGATACAGACAGGAATAAATTTTGAATTATCTAAGATAGCAAAACAACACTGTCAAAATGTGAGTTGTATATTTATAGTGAATATTTAAAGTGAAAGTAGTTTCCCTTTGGTTTCATAAATGTAATTAGCAACTGAATAAAAGGTTGAAGCTACGGCAGCAGAATTCATTCTTTCTTTCCTTCTCTCTCTTTCCTTCTTGTGTTAAAATCAATCTGCTGCCATTTAGTCCTGGCTTGATGCCTCAGTTCATGTATTTTGTGAATTTTGGACCGGAAAATTCGTTTCCGTTCCTATAGTGTGTAGCCCTACTATAGAGAGGAATTAAAAAGGAAGATGGAATAGCAATAGATATTTACAATTGAAAGCCGTCCAGCACCATTCTTTAACGGTCTAAGTGGCAGTGGCGATCGCAGTGACATTACTTCAGCAAACTCATGATCGCCATTGATTTTAAAGGGGTGGGCTATGAAAATTGATTCTTCAACCTTTTTGAACAGGGAAACAGCAGAGCGGCACAAAAGTTCCAGGGAATTGTGGCATGGCATAAGTAGTGGTGTGAGGCATTTACATCATAATTTCCTTGAACTTTTGCTCCATAAAACATAGATGCGCCATTACAATGGCATGAATCGGTACAAGTGACTTATGGTGTCCCACATAGATCTGTACTGGGGACTCAAACTATTCACTATATTTATTAATGACTTAGATAACACAATAGAAAGCCATATATCCAAGTTTGTCGATGACACAAAGATTGGTGGCATAGTGAATAGTGTAGGCAGTAGCATAAAATTACAAAGAGATATTGATAGATTAAGTGAGTGAGCAATGTGGCAGATGGATTTCAACGCAGATAAGTGTGAGGTCATCCATTTTGAAGCAAAAGAGGATAGATCCGGGTATTTTTTAAATGGTGAAAAGCTAGGAACAATGGAGGTCCAAAGAGATTTAGGGCTCTATGTACACAAATCACTAAAATGTAGTAGTCAGGTATAAAAAAATAATCAAAAAGTCTAATGGAATATTAGCCTTTATAATTAGAGGGCTAAAATATAAAGGGTAGAAAATTTTGCTACAGCTATACGAAGTCCTGGTTAAACTACATCTGGATTACGATGTACAGTGCTGGGCACTGCACCTTAGAAGGGATATATTGGCCTTGGAAGGAGTGCAGCGCAGATTCACCAGAATGTTACCAGGGCTCCAAGGATTAAATTATGAAGAGAGATTACATAAACTAGGCTTGTATTCCCTGGAATATAGGAGGTTACGGGGTGATTTGATTGAGGTTTTTAGGATTTTGGAAGGAATTGATAGGCTAGATAGAGAAAAACTTTTTACACTGGTGGGGAGACTAGGACAAGGGGACATAACCTTAAAATCCAAGCCAGGCCATTCAGGAGAGAAGTTAGGAAGCACTTCTTCACGCAAAGGATGGAAGAAATGTGGAACTCTCTCCCACAAAATGCAGTAGATGGTAGCTCAATTAATAATTTTAGATTTGAAATCAATAGATTTTTGCTAGCATAGGGTATTAAGGGATATGGAGCCAACGCGGGATGATGGAGTTAAGATACAGATCAACCATGATCTCACTGAATGATGGAATAGGCTCGAGGGGCTGAATGGCCTACTCTGGTTCCTATGTCCCTATGAGTCTCCAGCAAATTCTGGGCCAATGTTTTTTCTAGTGCATTCAGACCTTCAAAGAATCCACTTTCAAGCTATAACATAGTTGTAAACATGGACATGATCATACTTCTTGATATACAGTGAAAATGGATTTACATTAAAACGTCCACTATATGAGATTGCACTGCTTAATAACTTGGAGAACCTATTCTCTGTGATGGTGGTATGAGCTCACTGACCTTGAAGTTTAAGTGTTTTAAGTAGAAGCAGTGAACCTGAGCATCTCTTTAGCCATAGACCAAAAATTTAGTAATTTACTGGAATATAGGGTGTTCATTCACTGCAACCACACCCTGTGGGCTGAAGGGCTTTGAGCAACTGCAAGATGGCCCTAATCTTGGCTGCCCTTGATCCATCCATTCTCTCTAACTATACCCCATCTCTAACCTGCCTTTACTCGCTAAGATCCTCGAGTGTGTTGTCAACTCCCAGCTCCATGCCCATGGTGTGTTATCTCTGCTTATCCTGCTCAACCTTTCCATGGTATTCGACATGGTTGATCATCCTGTCCTCCATTGCCTCTCCTCCCTTGTCCAATTCTATGGGCCTGCCTGGCACCACTCTCACCTATATGGATGCAGCCAGCACATCTCCAGCAAAGCCTTCTCTTCCCTTCCATACACAATCACCTCTAGAGTCACCCATGGATTTATCTGTGGCCCCCTCCTTTTCCTTATCTATATACTCCCTCTTGGTGACATCATCTGCATGCATGGGGCCAATTTCCATATGTATGCTGATGAGAACCAATTCTACCTCTCCACTATTTGCCCAGCAAATCTCCCCCTCCCCCCGCCATTCTTGTGGCCCTATACCACGTCCTTTCCCATGATACATAAAATTTAAATTCATCATCCTCATCTTCAAAATCTTTCATAGCATCTCCCCACCCTACCTCTGTAGCCTCTGATAAGCTTCCTTACCCTCTCACAGCCTTTGGTCTTCCAATTCTGGCCTCATGTGGACCTCCCCTCCCTCCCTTCCCTTCACCCCACCAATGGTGGCAGAGGTTTCAGCCACCTAGGCCCTGCTCTCTCAAATTCCCTCCATAAACCTCTCCACTTCTCTCTCCTTTAAAAACCTCCCTCAAACCCATCTTTTTGCCAAGCCTTCAGTCATCCCTCCTAAACTTTCTTAGCTGGCACAGCATTCCATTCCTCTTACCATTTCACTGTAAAGTACCTTGAGATGTTTTGTACTTTAAGTATGCCACATATTATTATCAATTTCTAATATTTTAACACTTATACTGCCTGTGATGACATGGCTCTAAGAAATAATATTTTAGAAGCCAACTTATTTTTTAAAAACTGCCAAGTCTGCACAAGTAATACATGCGATGTCACACTCCTTCAGTCAAGGAAACAGTGGATGAAAAATATAGCTCCAGATTTAAAACATTTTGGTTTACTTAAAAATATTAGCTGAATTTAGGCTTTTGAGGCTTTTAAGTACTACAAAACAATTAGAAAGCTGCTTGCATCATCTTCAATTTCAAAGGAGGCTAAAATCTGCTCAACATAGGAGGTCAACCAAAGACAGATCCACCACATTTGTGATTCAAACAACACTCTTGCAGCTAAGAGACACATGCGTACAATTTCTCCTCAAAGGTTGGAGACATTAAAAACAAACTTCCATAATGTTGTACGCACTTTATCTGGCAGTTTAAATATTAAGAGACCCAAGCAGTAAATGTGTTCAAAAACAGTTTTGTAGTTTAACGAACTCAAAGTAAAAAATGAGAAAAGGCTACTCAGGCTCATTAATCTCATTTAAGTTTGCTTTCATGATGAATATAGTTTTTCACCCACCCAGCACCATATAATCTGACTGTGCCCTTCTACTATGCTCCCTGTTGAATCAGGAATCCTCAAGAACAGTGTCAACCTTGATTCAGTCCAAGGACCCATCTGCCTACTCAGACTAGGATTCCCAACCCATCCAGAATGACCAGGAATTTCCTGGGATCGAGGATACTTCTCGAGTGCTGCCTCCAGCAGCCTGGGAGATCAGCGATTTAAAATTCCCGTCGCAGTGCACCCCCCTCCCCATCTCTCTCCCCCCACTCCATGATGTCACCTGCTGCTGATGGAGAAGCCTCCGGCTCGGTGACGTCAACCACAGAGAGTCGCGATGGCGTGGAGCGCAGTTGGGATGGGGCTGGAGAGTCAGGAATCGGGAGGACTCGAAAATCACAGGAGTCGGCATTTGGGGGAGTCTCAGCAATCAGTGGGGGGGGGCTCCGAAATTGGGGGGGGGGGGTGGTGTCTCTGAAATGAGGGGGTCCCTTGGTTTCCCTTCTTCCTCTGCTCATAGGCGGCCTCCTGGTTCTTGGAACTTGTCGCACAACAGCTGCTGGCATGAGCAAAAATACTCGACTACAGGGGACCCAACTTTTATAAGGTAAGCGCAATAACATTTATAGAAATCATGTGATCAGATATCATTGATCGGGCATCACATGGTCAGAATGTCACATGATCAAACCTCCAGGAATGCCTCCAACCAGAGTTGGCAATCCTAACTCGGACGGATGTAAAAGACCTTAGGGCACTATTCAAAGAAGTGCAGGGGAGTTCTTCTGGTGCCCTGGATAAAACTTATTTCTCAACCAACACCACTAAAACAGATTATTTTGTCATATATTTCATTGTTGTCTGTGGGACCTTGATGTACACAAATTGGCTGCTGTGTTCACCTACATAATGATATAATTATAATTCACAAGAACTTCATTCGCTGTGAAGCACTTTGAGATATCTTGAGGACGTGAAAGGCACTATATAAATGCAAGTTCTTTATTTTTTTCAATAACAGTAATCAGAACTGTCCAATTAGAATCATTATAAGCAACAATTGTGTTTCTTATTATACAGCCAATTCATTTATACAATTTGGCAATATCCTCCTTCACTTCAGTCACAAATCTCTTGTAATAAATCTTAGCAAATGTTTGCTTAAATTCAATATATACATCAACCACATTATCTACCAATTTGGTTAAATCTTTCAGGAATTCCACTTGGCAGGCACAAACTGCCTTTCCTATCACTTGGACTGATCACCTTTACTCTTGTTAGAATGATGTCAATTGCTACCTTATATTTTTTTTCTCATTATACTTGTTAAGCCAACAGGCTGTTCCCCAAAGGCTTGGTGCGTAATTGTACCATGTGGGGTACTCAATCATACAACCCAGGTTCAATTCCTGGTGCTGAGTTATCTCCTCCCAACTGATAGCAATTTGGGGGCTAAACTTAGCCTCAGTGTCCCTGGGTTAGGAAAGGGGGGAAAATAATCAGTCAAAACTCTCACTCCTGATTGTCATGTGGTAATCCCTGCTGTCAAGTATTGGAGGAGGAAATAATTGGGATTGGTTATAACACCTTCCACATTGAATAACCTGCTGATAATCAATTTCTGAATTCACTCTAGCACACTTGGGTGAGGTAGTACAGTTCTGCCAACACTCAGAGAACCATGCCCAAGAATGAACCGATGCTTTCAGGAGGGAAGAAGAAAAAACTAGAGAAAGAACAGCTAACAACAATATAATTCAGGATCACACTTCTGATCTTTTTAATAGGAAAATATTATCCCTATTAGTCTTTTGACGTCAACTTGTTGCCACTGATCAACAAAACATTTCCATTGGAGCACCATCTCTTCTACCCTTATTTTTTAAATTACTCTCAGACGTACTCCGTTTGGTGCTGGTGAAAGAATACTTGTTTCCCATCTAGTGAGCTGTGGTTAGAGACCTTGGTCTATTCATTACTTGAGTTGAGTTACATTAATTTTCAGCTGACGTAGCAGGTGATGCAATAAAATTGTGGAAATAAAGTCTTCTATCGAAGATAGTGAACACGACTGTTACTGACTGGAAAACTGCATTTGTTTTGTACAGAGAGTTAAATTTGCCAAAATAGCACCCACATTTCTGCATACCGAGTGCGGCACCAGGGAGCCCCAGTAAAATTGAAGTCAATGGGAATCAGGGGGAAAACTCTCCAGTGGCTGGAGTCATACCTAGCACAAAAGGAAGATGGTAGTAGGTGTTGGAGACCAATCATCTCAGCCCCAGGACATTGCTGCAGGAGTTCCTCAGGGCTGTGTCCTAGGCCCAAGCATCTTCAGCTGCTTCATCAATGACCTTCCCTCCATCATAAAGTCAGAAATGGGGATGTTCGCTGATGATTGCACAGTGTTCAGTTCCATTCGCAACCCCTCAGATAACAAAGCAGTCCATGCCCGCATGCAGCAAAACCTGGACAACATCCAAGCTTGGACTGATAAGTGGCAAGTAACATTCATGCCAGACAAGTGCCAGGCAATGGCCATCTCCAACAAGAGAGTGTCCAACCACCTTCCCTTGACATTCAACGGCATTACCATTACCGAATCCCCCACCATCAACATCCTGGGGGTCACCATTGACCAGAAACCTAACTGGACCAGCCACATAAATACTGTGGCTACAAGAGCAGGTCAGAGGCTGGGTATTCTGTGGCGAGTGACTCACCTCCTGACTCCCCAAAGTCTTTCCACCATCTACAAGGCACAAGTCAAGAGTGTGATGGAATATTCTCCACATGTCTGGATGAGTGCATCTCCATCAACACTCAAGAAACTCGACACCATCCAGGACAAAACAGCCCACTTGATTGGCACCTCATCCACCACCCTAAACATTCACTCCCTTCACCACCGGCGCACTGTGGCTGCAGTGTGTACCATCCACAGGATGCACTGCAGCAACGCGCCATGGCTTCTTCGACAGCACCTCCCAAACCCGCGACCTCTACCACCTAGAAGGACAAGGGCAACAGGCACATGGGAACAACACCACCTGCACGTTCCCCTCCAAGTCACACACCATCTCGACTTGGAAATATATTACTATTGCTTCATCGTCGCTGGGTCAAAATCCTGGAACTCCCTACCTAACAGCACTGTGGGAGAACCTTCACCACACGGTCTGCAGTGGTTCAAGAAGGCAGCTCACCACCACCTTCTCAAGGGCAATTAGGGATGGGCAATAAATGATGTCGTTGCCAGCGACGCCCACATCCCATGAACGAATAAAAAAAAATACCCTCCCTTCAATGCAAAGAAAATCAATTATATTGAGATGACAAGTTATTGACTGGAAAGGGGAGGCCAGAGCCATATAATGTGAAATCCCGCCCACCGCCACCGCCGCACCCCCCCTTTCCCCATCATCACTTCCAGCACCCTAGAGTTCACAAATGTAAAGCAAGATCCTTATTTCAATCTGTCATACATACTGTATTCTGTTAGTGCTGGCGCTTTAGGAAAGAAGAAAATGTTCAATTCTTGACAACTGTCAACCCTCACCTTGATTAAAAAGAAATGGTAAATGTATAGTTATTTCCAGTAAAGAGTTGTTTATGTAAAGTAATTTACTCATGCAGAACAAATGCTAGAGGTGATTACTACTACATTTGTCGTCAAAGGAAGGAGTGTTTCTGGGGAGCTAATGGTTTCCATTTAATATGGAACAGCTTGCAGTATTTTTCTGGAACATTTAGCACCCAGTCGTCCTCACTTGCCGTTGCCTTGAGCAATAAGCAAGTAAACAATACTTAGTATATAGAACACAGAGTATTGGAGCATCTACTGCTAAACACAAATACAATACTGTTAGCCAAATGGAAACATATACCTAATGTACAATTCAGGTTTGAAAATTACTTTTATTAAAGGTTAAATTGTTTAGTTTGTAACATTTATCTTCTCAGTTAACAAAGAAGAAATAAATGGATTATTGACTTCGCTTTTGTGTAAGTATCGGAGCAGATAAATAAAGGACATACAGGGCACAAAATTATTAAAACTGTACTGTTAAAGGTAACTGCTTTATGGAGCTACCAAAATTAATTATTTGTAACTTCTAACTGGTCCCTTGGGACTCTATTCCTTAGGTAACAGCAGAAAATGCTAGAAAATAATAGGACTATGCAACAAATTTACATAAAACTGAAGCAATTCAATTATGGCTAGAGCCAGAAACAATTATTTCAGAGTTAAGCTTCTGGTTCAAAAATCATAAATCATAAATCATAAACATGTAATGAATAAGATTGAAAAAAGAAGGATGGAATCAGCCTTTTCCAATAAAGGAAACTGTCAGCAATGTGATGGTCTTATATGATTTGGGTGTGTATGAGTGTACTGGATAAACACCCTTCAACTTTGTGCATGCAATATCCTCTTTGCAGCTTACTATCCTCATTTCTGGTCAGGTGAATTTTACCAAATTCATTTGGAACTGATACAACAAACCTAAATTCTAATCAACCAATAACTGTACCTTGCTTCTCTCATTTGAAGCAGCAGGGAAAATGAATTCAGATAAGGGTATTGAAGTAATGCCATAAACCATGAGAGATAATTAGTGCAAAACCAACTGGAATTCTGAGCGCTCAAGTGTCTAATGAAACTCCTGTTTACTATTAAACTCTATTGAGCTTTGAACTGTTTATACTGAATAATTCAGAAAATAGGTTGAAAATCATTAACAAGATATGCAGAACATTATCAGAAACACCTACTTACTGTAGAGATGACTGAAAAATGTTAAGTGATATAGCACCTACAAGAATAATAAACCAACTATAACTTCAATCACTATTTTTTTTAAATCTGGGCTCAAGCTTCACTCACCATTCTCTCTCTCCCTCTTTTAATTTTCCTTTCTTGTTTTTTCCACCGAGGTTCTCCCTTTTAATGGCTCGCTTCTTTATTTTTCTCACACTCTTTTTTAATACCCCATTCTCCTCTATCTTTCCCCAACTTCTCTCTTTATTTTTAAAAGTGGCATTTTGCTTTTTACTTTTATCCCTCTCTGGCTCTAATATTAAAAAAATTCCATTCTCCTCTGTTTTCTCATCATTTCTTTTTATTGGCCCCATTCTGCACTTTTTACTTTCTTTAAAAACTCCACTCTCTTTTGTGAAGCAGGAAGGGATTTTTAAAAGAACTATTGTGATAAAACTTATATTGCTTTAATACTCTGTGCCTTCCAACTCCTGTGTGCAATGTGATGGGAGATCTACTAGAATATTCAGTCTTGCATCTAACCCACACTTCCCTTTTGTCACATACTTCTTGTATCATAATTTTGTCAAGCCTAGGTGTCACACATAGCTGTAACACCTGGGTATTACTTTTAATTGTAAGGTATGTATATTTACCTTTCAGTCCTCCCAGTGCTAGGTGACATGACTGGTTCTCCAACCTCCATCTCTCAGGTCAGTTCATCTAGATGGTGCTGCAGATATTTTTAGATAGGCTTAAGTTTATTTAAATTCATTTCTTTTTAAATTTAAGTTTAGTTAAGGCTTCACACTACCTTATTTTAGTTTAATGTATTTGTATAAAACTTTATTTATTTTACTTTATTTAAGTTCTCAGGCCTCCTGTCTGCTTCCTTCCTGGGCCTGCCAATGTTTCCAAACTCAGGAAACCCTCTTCAGACTTCTAGGTGCTTTCACCTGCTTGCCTGCTCCACTCATTACCAATACTCACCCTCTGCCATTCTTCTGCCAGCGAGTCCCAATTAGATCTTTGGCGTCCTGTTCATCCACCCTCTAGTAAGTCCTTCACCTTTGTCAGTTTCTCAGCACTAAGCCAGGAATTGGAGGGTGAGGAGGGGGGTGGGTTTAAAATAAAGTTATATTCTATTTAAAAGATTGCTGGGTTCTCAGCTTAGTATTGGTTTCACTATCTTTGGGTAAAACTCTTAGAATCTCTTTCCAAATTGTTCCCCTGCATGCTTATGCTCCTTCTCCACTTCCACAGCATTGTCCAACCCCACAGCCACAAACCCCCCGCCCCCGGCTTGATACAGAGTATCTCTGACTCATGAGAAATTTTCAAAGGAATGTTGAAAAGATTTTAAAAATACATATTTCACAATAAAATAAAATTACCAACAAAATTCTCCTTTGTGTCTTTGTGTCATTTTATTTGTAGGCCTAATCTCTCTAAAAAGCTGGAGTTGATGTCCTTTTCAGAGCTATAATTTCCAGTTTACAGGTGACAGGTTAAAAGGGCTGACAACTACATATGCACTGCAATTCCCAGAATGCCAATTCTGAGCATGTGCAGTGGAAAATGTCCCAGCATACATAGCATGATACAAAATCTGGTAGTGTCAAACCTACAAATACTGTACATCAGTAGAACAATTCATCTGGTTTTTATAAGAACATAAGAACATAAGAAATAGGAGCAGGAGTAGGCCAATCGGCCCCTCGAGCCTGCTCCGCCATTCAATAAGATCATGGCCTCAAATCTAAATTCATGTCTAAATTCCTGCCCGCTCCCCGTAACCCCTAATTCCCTTCACTTCTAGGAAACTGTTTATTTCTGTTTTAAATTTATTTAATGATGTAGCATCCACAGCTTCATGGGGCAGCAAATTCCACAGACCTACTACCCTCTGAGTGAAGAAGTTTCTCCTCATCTCAGTTTTGAAAAAGCAGCCCCTTATTCTAAGATTATGCCCCCTCGTTCTAGTTTCACCCATCCTTGGGAACATCCTTACCGCATCCACTCGATCAAGCCCCTTCACAATCTTATATGTTTCAATATGATCGCCTCTCATTCTTCTGAACTCCAATGAGTAGAGTCCCAATCTACTCAACCTCTCCTCATATGTCCGCCCCCTCATCCCCGGGATTAACCGAGTGAACCTTCTTTGTACTACCTCGAGAGCAAGTATGTCTTTTCTTAAGTATGGACACCAAAACTGTATGCAGTATTCCAGGTGCGGTCTCACCAATACCTTATATAACTGCAGCAATACCTCCCTGTTTTTATATTCTATCCCCCTAGCAATAAAAGCCAACATTCCGTTGGCCTTCTTGATCACCTGCTGCACCTGCATACTAACTTTTTGATTTTCTTGCACAAGGACCCCCAGATCCCTTTGTACTGCAGTACTTTCCAGTTTCTTGCCATTAAGATTATAACTTGCTCTCTGATTTTTCCTGCCAAAGTACATAACCTCACATTTTCCAATAATGTATTGCATCTGCCAAATCTCCGTCCACTCACCCAGCCTGTCTATATCCCCTTGTAGGTTTTTTATGTCCTCCTCACTCTCTACTTTCCCTCCCATCTTTGTATCATCTGCAAACTTTGATATGTTACACTCGGTCCCCTCCTCCAAATCGTTAATATAGATTGTAAAGAGTTGGGGACCCAGCACTGACCCCTGCGGAACACCACTGGCTACTGGTTGCCAGTCCGAGAATGAACCATTTATCCCAACTCTCTGCTTCCTGTTAGATAACCAATCCTCCACCCATGCCAGAATATTACCCCCAATCCAGTGATTCTTTATCTTGAGCAATAATCTTTTGTGTGTGATTATCTTTGTGATTTTTCTTTCATCACTTAGTTCTTATATTTGAACTCTATCTGTTCCAGTGTATGTTTAGGTGACAAAGACAGCACTATGCTGTTTATTGCACAAGTCTCTAACCTTTTCTCAAAATTCTTGAACCAAAGTAACAGGGATCCCTACTGTGCAATAATCAAAATGAGCTAATTGCAACTTTCGACACCAGTGCTGCTCAGACAGGTGCAAAGATTCACTAAGATTCATTGGCTTTTCTAAAACTACAATGCAGCTCAGCCACTCTTCATTCACAAAATAATCACAATCTTTTCAGAATGACAAACAATTTATTTCTGAGTGGGTTACATACCTGATCCTAAACTGTATCACAGGTGGAGATAATGGTGTTATTTTATTAATACTGGCTGGGTTTGATTATTGACTTTGTTATAAGGAACCCCAACACTCCTAAATGCAAACAGTGACCAGTCACTAGAACATTACTCATTGTAATATCCCTCACAGTTAGATTATGTGTGACCAATAATGTATGGACTAAGTCACATACTGTATGTTACAATCTGCCTTGAACCCTATTGGGTTGCATAGCTCCAGGGCAATACGTATTTTATTGCTCCAATTTATAAAATTATAATTCTTCCATGAGTATAAAGACTTTTATTCCAATAAGAATCTATGAATGCAGTCTTTATAATGCAGCACTCTATCAGAATTAAAGCAGTAAATATGTTGTGTTGTGACACCATGTTATTTCTAGAAGTAGATCTGCCATAATTAATGCGTTAAAGGAAAAATAGCTTTTCAGAACTTTCTCATTACTCATTTATTCTGAATGTAATATTGAATGAAAATGAACTGAGTTTTCAGATTCATTTACATTTCAAGTCACGTTGATTTCCTTAACAAACTAAAACTTACACAGCCTTATTAAGACTTTTTTGTAAAGAAAATCATATCAAGAACTAAAATGTCCAACTGAAATTACCATAAGTTTCAATAGAGAAGAAAAAGATAATTAATGTAGTATTCACTTCTAAGATATCAATTTACTTGGTCCAACTAATAACTCTAGTGATTATATTAATATTGATTTTAAAAATAATGCTGCATTCATTTATTAATATTGATTAATTCCCTAATATATTTAGACCAAGTGATGCTGTACTACTGGGTGGATAGAGCATGGCTGGACTAGAACAAAGTGGAACTGGCATCTAGAGTGGCGGGACCAGGACAGACCACCAGGCAGATATTATAGAACACTAAAGTAAAATTGATGAAAGTCATGTCATACAACCAAGCATATAGTCAAGATGTGATTTGAGTAGCCTTACCATATGGTAGCCAGAATAATGAACGATCGGGGTGAAATACAGATATGTTTGGTGTTGCAAGGTGGAACATACGAGCCCTAATGCATGAATTTGGCAAAAAGAGAAAGAAAGGTAAACAAGATTATAGCAAAAAATAATTGGTTAAGCGTTGGTCCAAAAATTCAGTGCGGCCTTCTTTCCGGGTTGTAGTTGTTAGAATGGATGATGTCACAATGCATGCAAGATTTCACAGCTATTACCTGAATGATGTTATAATTCAATATTTTGATTAAATCACCTTTGGTTAGTATACTTTTAATCACAGAAATTACTTTGCTATTTAAAATACAAGAAGTAATTTTCTGACTTCGCACTCACAGTGGGGAGTTTTAACTGCCAAGATCACATTTGAGAAATTTGGGCAGTGCTGTGTAAATTTTCCAGCCATTTAAATGAAGGAGCTGTACCACGGGGACGGGATCCATCTGAACAGGAATGGAACCAGTGTCCTAGCGGAAAGGATAGATAGGGCTGTGGATAGGACATTAAACTAGCAACATGGGGGGAGGGATCTGGGGAAGATAACATAAGTTTGAAGATAAAAGAAATAGGAGCTGAGCGTAACGGTCAGACCAAGGTAAGGAATAAGGGTAACAAAATTGGCCAGGGAACAAATACAGTTATAGAACATGAGTACAAAATGACTGTTATAAGTAAAGTGAAGGGAATAATTATTAAAGACAAATTAAATTGCCTGTACAGCAATGCGCACAGCATCTGAAACAAAGCGAGAGAACTGGAGGCAATAATTCATAGTGAGGAGCCAGATGAGGTAGGGATAACTGAAACATGGCTACATAAAGAACAGGATTGGCAGTTAAATATTGCAGGATATAATGTATTTAGAAAGGATAAGGAAGGAAGGGGGGTTGGGGTAGCTATACTAATTAGAGACAACATAATGGCAATGGAAGAAAGGGAGATAAATAATATTAAGATACAAACAGAATCCATATGGATTGAGACAAAAGATAACAAGGGATCAATCACATTAATAGGTATATTCTACAGACCACTTAATAGTGGAAGGGAAGTGGAGGAAGAAATATGGAGGCAAATCTATGAAATGAGTAAAAAACCATCGAATAATAATCATGGGAGATTTCATTTACCCCCAAATAAACTGGCAAGAAGAGGTAGGGAAAGAGGAATGGAGTTTTTGGTGTGTACAGGACTCCTTTCTTACTAGCATGTGAGAAGCCCAACAAGAGAGGAATCACTGCTAGATCTAGTAATGGGAAATGAATCGGAGCAAATAAGTGAAATAAGTGTAAGGGAACATCTAGGCAATAGCAAACATAACATAATAAGGTTTAAAAATAATGATTGAGAAAGACATAAGTAAGACAAAGACCAAAGTAATAGATTAGAACAAAAACTAATTTTGACGGGATGAGAATGGAACTAGGAAAGATAAACTGGAAAAAAAATTGACAGGCATAGAGATAGAACAGCAGTGGGAAATATTAAAAACAGTGATCAATAGAGTTCAGAAAAAATATATTCCTCTGAAAAACAGGAACAAACTAGCCAATAATGAAAAACGTGGATGAATAAAGAGATAAGAGCAAAATTGAAACTAAAGAAAAAGGCATACTTTAAGTACATAGACAATAAAGGAGAGAATGACAAAAGGGAATATGAAGAGGTTAGGAATGATGTCAAAAAAACAATTAGGAAAGCAAAGAGGAACTACAAAATTGAATTATCAAGGAGCATAAAAATAAATAATAAAGTATTCTACAGATAAATAATAACAAAAGAAAAATTAAGATAGGGATCGTAAGGGGTGCACAAGATAAACTCACACATAAAAATAGCAAAATGGAAGAAATATTGAATAGTTACTTTGCCTCAGTATTTACTAGGCAGACTAACAAGGGGGCATGACATTTGAAGAAGAGATCAAAAAAGATATAAAGACATTTAAGATAGAAAGGGGGGAGATAATTGATAAACTAATCAAACCTGGACAGGATAAATCCTTTGGTCCGGATGCATTGCATCAGTGCATATTAAAAGTTAGGGAAGAGATAGCAGAGGCACTATTACATATATATAAAAATTCATTAGAAAAGCTAATAGTGCCAGAGGACTGGCGGACTTCTAATGTTATTCCTATATCGACAGGAAGAGTAGACAAGGGTAACGTAGTAGATGTAATATATTTGGATTTTCAAAAGGCCTTCGATAAGGTACCGCATTGTAGACTTAGAAGAGAGCATGCGGAGTTAGGGGACAGGTAGCAGAATGGATAGCAAGCTAGCTACAAAACAGAAAACAGAGAGTAGCTACTCAGACTGACAAATGGTGGGAAGTGGTGTTCCACAGGGATTGGTGCTAGGACCACTGTTCACAATTTATATTAACGACTTAGATTCGGGAATCAGAAGTATAATTTCAAAATTTGCAGACAACACCAAATTGGAGGGTGTAGTTAATACAAAGGAAGAATGTATCAAAATGCAAGCAGACATTAATAAACTTGCAGAATGGACGTGTAATTGGCAAATGAATTTCAAAATAGGTAAGTGTGAGGTGGTGCATTTTGGTAGGAAAAATAAGGCAGCCACATATTGCTTGGACAATAAAAGTCTAAATGGGGTAGAGAAACAAAGGGATCTCGGGGTGCAGATACACAAATCACTAAAAGTAGCGACGTAGGATAATAAGGCCATAAAAAAGGGCAAACCAAGCACTGGGGTTCATTTCTAGAGGGATAGAAGTGAAAAGCAGAGAAGTTATGTGTTTTTTTATTTATTCATG
Organism: Heptranchias perlo; assembly: GCF_035084215.1. NCBI lineage: Eukaryota > Metazoa > Chordata > Chondrichthyes > Hexanchiformes > Hexanchidae > Heptranchias > Heptranchias perlo. Next base: position 38,388,554 of record NC_090337.1, on the reverse strand, counting down.
GGATGTGGGCGTCGCTGGCAAGGCCAGCATTTATTGCCCATCCCGAATTGCCCTTGAGAAGGTGGCGGTGAGCCGCCTTCTTGAACCGCTGAGGTCCGTGTGGTGAAGGTACTCCCACAGTACTGTTAAGTGGGGAGTTTCAGGATTTGGACCAAGCAACGATTAAGGAACGGCGATATATTTCCAAGTCAGGATGGTGTGTGACTTGGAGGGGAACGTGCAGGTGGTGCTGTTCCCATGCATCTGCTGCCCTTGTTCTTCTAGGTGGTAGAGGTCACGAGTTTGGGAGGTGCTGTCGAAGAAGCCTTGGCGAGTTGCTGCAGTGCATCTTGTAGATGGTACACACTGCAGCCACAGTGCGCCGGAGGTGGAGGGAGTGAATGTTTAAGGTGGTGGATGGGGTGCCAATCAAGCAGGCTGCTTTGTCCTGGATGGTGTTGAGCTTCTTGAGTGTTGTTAGATCTGCACTCATCCAGGCAAATGGAGAGTATTCCATCACATTCCTGACTTGTGCCTTGTAGATGGTGGAAAGGCTTTGGGGAGTCAGGAGGTGAGTCACTCTCTGCAGAATACCCAGCCTTTGATCTGCTCTTGTAGCCACAGTATTTATGTGGCTGGTCCAGTTAAGTTTCTGGTCAGTGGTGAGCCGCAGGATGTCGATGGTGGGGGATTTGGCGATGGTAATGCTGTTGAATGTCAAGGGGAGGTGGTTAGACTCTCTCTTGTTGGAGATGGTCATTGCCTGTTAAACTTGTATAGAACCTTGGTTAGATCACACTTGGAGTACTGTGCACAGTTCTGGTCTCCATATTATAATAAAGGATATAGAGGCATTGGAGAAGGTGCAAAAAAGATTCACAAGGATGATACCAGAACTGAGAGGTTATTCTTCTCAGGAAAGGCTAAACAGGCTGGGGCTCTTTTCTCTAGAAAAGAGAAGGCTGAGGGGTGACCAGATTGAGGTCTTTAAGAAAATGAAAGGTTTTGATAGGGTATATGTAGAGAAAATGTTTCCACTTGTGGGAGAGTCCAAAACTAGAGATCATAAATATAAGATAGACACTAATAATTCCACCAGCCTGTCTATATCCTTGTGAAGTCTATTACCATCCTCCTCACTGTTTACTACCCTTCTAAGTTTTGTGTCATCTGCAAATTTTTTAATTGTGCCCTGTACACCCAAGTCCAAGTTATTATTATACATCAAAAAAAGCAGTGGTCCTAGTACAGAGGAGACTAGAACTAAGGGCCATAAATATAAGATAGTCACTTATAAATCCAATAGGGAATTCAGGAGAAACATCTTCACTCAAAGAGTGGTAAGAATGTGGAACGCACTACCACAAGGAGTAGTTGAGGTGAATAGCATAGATGCATTTAAGGGGATGCTAGATAAGCACACAAAGGAGAAAGGAATAAAAGGGTTAGATGAAGTAGGGTGGGAGGAGGCTCATGTGGAGCATAAACGCCAGCATTGACCAGTTGGGCCGAATGTCCTGATTCTGTGCTATAGACTCAATGATAATTCATTGTAAAAAAACCACCTTTGCAACAATACTCACAACCATTACCACAGCAACTCCAACCAAATCACACAAGGTCATGGATTTCATTTAAAATTGAACATTTACCTATTTTTCCACTCAAAGGAGATAAAAAGAATGAGTAAATAAACCAGAGACAGATAATTAGAGATGACAAGGAGAGAAAACTATGTACAGATTAACTAAATTTCATGAAAAAAAAGTTTGGAGAAAGAGAAAAGTCAAAGAAACATAAATCATTTTCAACACAATAATATCACATGCAAGTAATATAATTATGTGTTTTCCTGTGATTTACATCATTGTGTTCTGTATTAAGAAAAATGAGAAACATTTTCTAAACAGAGTAAGAAAGAGAGACAAAGGCAGCTTCGCCAATACTCTACACTTGTCAACAAGGCAAGGAGAAACAGGACTAAGCTTGACCTATGTTTATAAACTAACCCCTGTGGTCAATGAAAGCACAAGTTATGATGATGACACCCAACTCCACCTCTCCTTCACTACTCTCGATTCCACAATTATCATCATGCTATCCAAATGTTTGAATGACATCAAAGCCTGCATTTTCCTTGGCATCACAATCGCTAGTAAAAGTGTGGCAGGATGTCCTGCCCGCACTAGTATCAACCCCACCTTAGTCTTCAGGGTTAGCTCAGTTAGAATATTGTAAGCAAGCTCCAGACATTGGAATCAACTCTCACTGGGAGCTTAACTGTTCATAACACTCCTCTGCTGCTGCAGGATTTAAATGCTTGCAAAAGCTTAAAATTGCCAGTCATCAGCAAAAGATTTTTTGCTGAAAACCAGGAGATTCGCTGTTTGGAAAAACGTCAGACAGGTTTTATCACATCACAAGATCCAGGGCTTCTCCCGCCTGAATAGAGTCGAGGGTAGGGAAAGAAGCAACATAATTTCAGGTTGAGGACTTGTCAGGTCGGAACGCAACAAAAGTGCATAGGATGGCTGCAAGTTGCATGCCAAATGATTTTGTTGTATTTACTGTCCAGGGATACCTGGGTATTAGCGCTGAGGGGGACTGGAGGAGGTGTAACTAGCCAACCGCAGCTGAGGGTTTAGGGAAAGGCAAAGAGAAAGCTCACACCTCACTTCACAGACTGTATTTTAAAAGGGACTTTATCCAGGGAGAGTGTTTCCAGCTACATAGGAGGTGAGAAACCGGTTCTGCACCGCATCTTGTTTCGGATGAGATAGCCTTAGGTATCTTACCTGCTCAACAACAACTTGCATTTATAGAGCGCCTTTAAAGTAGTAAAACGACCTAAGGCGCATCACAGGAACTTTATCAGACAAAATTTGACACTGAGCCACATAAGGAGATATTAGGACAGATAACCAAAAGCTTGGTCAAAGAGGTTTTAAGGAGCGTCTTAAAGGTGGAGAGAGAGGTAGTGAGGCAGAGATATTTAGGGGGGAAATCCAGTTCTTGGGGCCTAGACAGCTGAAGGCACGGCCGTCAACGGTGGGGCGGAGGAAATCAGGGATGCATAAGAGACCAGAATTGGAGGAACACAGAGTTCTCGGAAGGTTGTAGGGCTGAAGGAGGTTACAGAGATAGGAAGGGGCGAGCCCATGGAGGCATTTGAACACAAGGATAAGAAATTTTTAATTTGAGGCATTGCTGGACTGGGAGCCAGTGTAGGTCTGCAAGCACAGGGGTGATGGGAGAACGGGGCTACGTTAAAGGCGATATATAAATGCAACTTCTTCTTGTTGTTGGCTCCCTTCCGCTCTTTAATCATTTCATTTAGGAACCAATTTTCTCCCTGCGCTTCCCCTGCCCCCCACACACCCTCTAATTTTGATCATAACCACACAATCAAGCATGAAGGGAAAGATGCAAAAAGATTTTATGCATGGTCCATCCTTCCTGAAGATTATGGTTCTGTTGCTTCCGAAAGTGATTTGCTGTCATGGTTAGCTTGCACTACTGTGAGAGATTTTACAATGAAGTCTTTATTAAAGTAAAGGTAAAAATGAAAATTACTGGTAGCAGACAGGATTGGAGAAACAATTATGTCACTGCATTACAAGTTGTATATAAAGTAAGGTGTGTTATAAATCACTTTAAAAAGGTCTGTGATGTAGATACTTGATTAATTTTTGAAACAAATCCGAGATTGGTTCACTTATAGCACTTCATAAAATAATAATTTACTGTGAAAAAGGAATACTGATTATTTGTATTATTAAAGAGATAAGAAATGGATACTTGGTATTATTTGACAAAATATTTAGAACATAAGGTAAAGTACAAATAGTTCTTTTGTAGAACAAACTTCCAATGGAAAACCCATTTTTTCAAGATAATAGTTTAATTAAAACCTAGTTCTTTGGAGAACATACAGAGTCCACTAAGATCATAATGAAGATTCATTAAGAATGATGTCAGCATCATGAAGTCCTGTTCTCAAAAAAACAAATCATTTTCTGCACAATTTGTCAGTCCATTTTGTTCCATTTCTTTCCTTAAATTTTGTTTCCCAGCATCACTTCTTAGAGTGCCATATTCTCAGAAAACTATTTTATTCATACTTCCTCCCTTCACCCCTACTTTTTTGGTCTTTTTAGGCTGACTACAACATTCATCATTCTCTGAGTAATGCCAGGTGACAGGGGCCTCCGTAAATGCTGCTCTAAAGCCTGCGACTAGGAGATGCATGACAGGAGCACAAATTAGATTGCCATGAGTTTTTCTTTTTCTCTCCCTCCCATCAGCCCAAGACTCATAATGTACCATACAGAGAATCATAGTTGGTAGGACCCCATTCTACTATGTCATGGAGTACCAGTAAACAAACACACTGCTTCCATTGGAAATCTCTTAGATATTGATGTAAAAATGTAAGGAATCTTATAACACCAGGTTATAGTCCAACAGTTTTATTTGAAAATCATAAGCTTTCGGAGGCTTTCTCCTTCGTCAGGTGAGTGTCGAGACTCATTGAAAATTACCGCATATATAGTCACAGAACAATGCCTGGTGATTACAGACAATCTTTCCAACTGCCCGTTATCAAGGCCATCAAATTAATTGAATAGTGTTCAGACAGAGAAACTTTATATACCCCAGACAACTGAATATACAAACGGCCAGAACCAAAGAAAGAGAGGGAGAGAGAGAGAGAAACATCCGAAAGGAAGAGAAAGAGAGAGAATGACCAGTTGTATTAAAAACGGATAACTTTTTTTTCCCCTGGTGGGGTTACGTGTAGCGCGACATGAACCCAAGATCCCGGTTGAGGCCGTCCTCATGGGTGCGGAACTTGGCTATCAATTTCTGCTCGACGATTTTGCGTTGTCTTGTGTCTCGAAGGCCGCCTTGGAGGACGCTTACCCGAAGATCGGTGGCTGAATGTCCTTGACTGCTGAAGTGTTCCCCGACTGGGAGGGAACCCTCCTGTCTGGCGATTGTTGCGCGGTGTCCGTTCATCCGTTGTTGCAGGGTCTGCATGGTCTCGCCAATGTACCATGCTCCGGGGCATCCTTTCCTGCAACGTATGAGGTAGACAATGTTGGCCGAGTCACAGGAGTATGAACCACGTACCTGGTGGGCGGTGTCCTCTCGTGTGATGGTGGTATCTGTGTCGATGATCTGGCATGTCTTGCAGAGGTTGCCGTGGCAGGGTTGTGTGCTGTCGTGGATGCTGTTCTCCTGAAAGCTGGGTAATTTGCTGCGAACGATGGTCTGTTTGAGGTTGGGTGGCTGTTTGAAGGCGAGTAGTGGAGGCGTGTGGATGGCCTTAGCGAGGTGTTCGTCGTCATCGATGACATGTTGAAGGCTGCGGAGAACATGGCGTAGTTTCTCCGTTCCGGGGAAGTACTGGATGACAAAGGATACTCTGTTGGTTGCGTCCCGTGTTTGTCTTCTGAGGAGGTCTACGCGATTTTTCGCTGTGGCCCGTCGGAACTGTCGATCGACGAGTCGAGCGTCATATCCCGTTCTTACAAGGGCGTCTTTCAGCGTTTGTAGGTGTCCATCGCGTTCCTCCTCGTCTGAGCAGATCCTGTATATTCACAGGGCCTGTCCATAGCGGATGGCCTCTTTGGCGTGGTTAGGGTGGAAGCTGGAAAAGTGGAGCATCGTGAGGTTGTCTGTGGGCTTGCGGTAGAGTGAGGTGCTGAGGTGCCCGTCTTTGATGGAGATTCGTGTGTCCAAGAAAGAAACCGATTCTGAGGAGTAGTCCATGGTGAGTTTGATGGTGGAATGGAACTTGTTGATGTTATTGTGTAGTCTCTTCAGTGATTCTTCGCCGTGGGTCCATAGGAAGAAAATGTCATCGATGTATCTGGTGTATAGCGTTGGTTGGAGGTCCTGTGCAGTGAAGAAGTCTTGCTCGAACTTGTGCATGAAAATGTTGGCGTATTGGGGTGCGAATTTGGTCCCCATGGCTGTTCCGTGTATTTGGGTAAAGAACTGGTTGTCGAAGGTGAAGACATTGTGATCCAGGATGAAGCGGATGAGTTGTTGGATGGCGTCTGGAGATTGGCTGTTGTTGGTGTTGAGTACTGAGGCTGTTGCAGCGATGCCGTCATTGTGGGGGATACTGGTGTAGAGTGCCGAGACGTCCATCGTGGTGAGAAGTGTTCCTGGTTCAACTGGTCCGTGGGTGCTGAGTTTTTGTAGGAAGTCTGTAGTGTCGCGACAGAAGCTGGGGGTTCCCTGTACGATGGGTTTCAGGATGCCCTCGACGTATCCAGAGAGGTTCTCACACAGGGTTCCGTTGTCTGATATGACAGGACGTCCGGGTGTGTTGGCTTTGTGTATCTTTGGGAGGCAGTAGAAGTCTCCCACGCGGGGAGTACGTGGGATGAGAGCGCGTAGGATGCTTTGAAGGTCTGGGTCAAAGGTCTTGATCAGTTTGTTGAGCTGGTGGGTGTGTTCTTTGGTCGGATCTGCGGGTAACCGTCTGTAGTGTTCCTGGTTGTCCAGTTGTCGGTATGCTTCTTTGCAATAGTCCGTTCTGTTCTGTATGACGATGGTTCCTCCTTTGTCTGCTGGTTTGATGACGATGTTGCGGTTGGTCTCGAGAGCGTCGATGGCGTTGCGTTGTGCTCGGGTGACATTCTGGACTGTCTTGTGAGTGCGGCTGATGAATCTGGCATTGACGCATCTCCTGACACCTTGAGCATACATGTCAAGCTTAAGGCAGCGACCCTCCGGAGGCGACACTCACCTGACGAAGGAGAAAGCCTCCGAAAGCTTGTGATTTTCAAATAAAACTGTTGGACTATAACCTGGTGTTGTAAGATTCCTTACATTTGTACACCCCAGGCCATCACCGGCATCTCCACATCATATTGATGTAAAGAAATTATTTTCAACAAGACTCGGAATGATACATACATATTTTCACAATTTTCTACTGTTGTAGTTAATGCCTGCTCACATACTTAATTAGTAACTACAAGAATAACAAGCTTTCAGGAGAACAGCGTCCACGACACCACACAACCCTGCCACATCAACCTCTGCAAGACATGCCAGATCATCGACACAGATACCACCATCACACAAGAGGACACCGCCCACCAGGTACGTGGTTCATACTCCTGTGACTCGGCCAATGTTGTCTACCTCATACGTTGCAGGAAAGGATGCCCCGGAGCATGGTACATTGGCGAGACCATGCAGACCCTGCAACAACGGATGAACGGACACCGCGCAACAATCACCAGACAGGAGGGTTCCCTCCCAGTCGGGGAACACTTCAGCAGTCAAGGACATTCAGCCACCGATCTTCGGGTAAGCGTCCTCCAAGGCGGCCTTCGAGACACAAGACAACGCAAAATCGTCGAGCAGAAATTGATAGCCAAGTTCCGCACCCATGAGGACAGCCTCAACCGGGATCTTGGGTTCATGTCGCGCTACACGTAACCCCACCAGGGGAAAAAAAAAGTTATCCGTTTTTAATACAACTGGTCATTCTCTCTCTTTCTCTTCCTTTCGGATGTTTCTCTCTCTCTCTCCCCCTCTCTTTCTTTGGTTCTGGCCGTTTGTATATTCAGTTGTCTGGGGTATCTAAGGTTTCTCTGTCTGAACACTATTCAATTAATTTGATGGCCTTGATAACGGGCAGTTGGAAAGATTGTCTGTAATCACCAGGCATTGTTCTGTGACTATATATGCGGTAATTTTCAATGAGTCTCGACACTCACCTGATGAAGGAGAAAGCCTCCGAAAGCTTGTGATTTTCAAATAAAACTGTTGGACTATAACCTGGTGTTGTAAGATTCCTTATATTTGTACACCCCAGGCCATCACCGGCATCTCCACATCATATTGATGTAATGAAAGCTGCTAATAAAATAAACGTTCTCCTATTACTCAACAGTGGTTATATCTTCTCTTTATAAAACCTAGAGGGAATATAATAGATAAGGTCTTGATCTAACTTTAGGAAATAGTATGCTGATTTTTTTTGTGAATTGAGTGATCAACATGCGAAATGGAACACTTTTCCACCCAGTATCATCATCAATTACTGTAAGTGGTTTTCTCGGGTGTACCGAAAACACACTTCTTACTATAAGTTCTGGAACGATAGGGATTATAAGGACAGATCAGACTCAGACACACGTTTTCGAGCTCAACCGTATTGTGTTTAATAAGATTAACTATAATGCTAGTAAACAGTACAAGCTGTACAACCCTGGCTTGTCCAATAGACCCTACCGTGCTAAATTAACACGGCCTAATAAGAGAACTCTCCCGTGAAATAAACTAACACAGGACCCCCCCTCCCCCCCCCCCCCCGCAGCACTAAAACCCTCTAAGGTTTGGTTGGGACTTACAATCACCCCCTCACACAGCTAAGTGGTCTTGTGGATGTGTAGGCGCAGGCAATATGCTCATCCCGATTGCCCGTTGTTGCTTGCACTTTCTTCCTGCACATCTCGCTCCTGGTTCCGTATCGTCGACGCAGTATCCAAGTTCCAGTTTGAGCCGAGGTCCGTTGATGAGGGATGAAGAGCAGCGCTCAGCTTCTGGCGGTGTTCTGTTGAATCGAACCGAGCCCCACTCGGGAGACTCGCTGTAGATTGATGCCGAGGAGAAGAGAGAAGAGAGCAGAGAACAGAGCCGACCCAGGAACCGTTGCCAAACGGCTCCTTATATCCCCCAAAACCCATAACCTTTTCTCCCGGCCAATATTGATCGATGTATTGACTCAGGTGATCTGTCTGGACACCCAACCCCTCCACCCAGTTATAGACATGATAAAACTGCTGCTCTTCCCTAGCTATAGGCCTCAATCTCCAAGCTTAGAACAGGAATCTCTGACATATCTGTATGATATTTCCATTTCCTATACCAGCCACCTTTGTAGCCTAAATACGACTTCCAATTTGGTGTCAAATTATGGCAGGTTTTTTTTAAATGCAGTTATCTTGCACCTATTAGGAACTGGATCAAGAACACTCAAACTCATTTCACTTGGAACCCTTACAGCAGTCAGAGACATACACATTATCCCATTAATATGGGCTTGATTTCTATCCTGTTTAAACCATGGCTCATTAAATTAAATATACATTTTATACAACAATCTGTACAACAGGAAGAACCCTGTTTATCTACATGTTACAGGTAAAGGGTTAAATTCTAAGTTTCGAGAAAGTGCACCAAAAGCTTTTTGACAGCCCTTCCAAAAAAAATTAAATCTAGTTGGTTATGGCTTTAAAGGTTGTATCAATAAGTATGGACCAAGGTGATTAAATATTCCACAGGACGCTATGCACTGCTCAGATGGGGGAAGAGACTGTGAGAGGGAGAGGGGCAAGGGCACCATCTGTAGAAAGCAGGCGGCCAGGATTGAAGAGTGCAGATGTGAGGATGGATAAATATTCTGGGGCTGTATGATTACTTTTAGTAAGCAGAGTGCATTTATGAAGAACTTTCCCCTCAGGAGATTAGATAGGTCAGGTAGAGTCGATGATAAGGCAAATTGTTTATGGTTTGTGGAAGGAGCAGGTTTGGTATGCCAAATGGCCTTTTCTCATTCAGTATTTTCTTAATTTCTTCAGCGGTTGAACAAGTTTCAACAGTTATGCAAATACAGTCTTAAATCTGAAAATTTGAATTATAATTAGGATACCAGAGAGAAGCAAATTATCATAGTGTGAGTTTTGCACTTTTATCATAGTTTTTATTAAAAAATCTATAATGTTATATGGAATTTGTGATGCAATGATATCATCATTTTGCTGACTTCAGCTCCGCATCCTCCTCTTAGTATAAACATGATGAAATACCTAGCAAGACAATACCATAACACCAACACTTTGCAAAAGGTTTTTTTAAAGATGATATGTTCCCTCTGCTGCAACACTTCTTGCTTGAGCTTTTTTTTTATTCGTTCATGGGATGTGGGCGTCGCTGGCAACGACAGCATTTATTGCCCATCCCTAATTGCCCTTGAGAAGGTGGCGGTGAGCCGCCTTCTTGAACCACTGCAGTCCGTGTGGTGAAAGTTCTCCCACAGTGCTGTTAGGAAGGGAGTTCCAGGATTTTGACCCAGCGACGATGAAGGAACGGCGATATATTTCCAAGTCGGGATGGTGTGTAATTTGGAGGGGAATGTGCAGGTGGTGTTGTTCCCATGTACCTACTGCCCTTGTTCTTCTAGGTGGTAGAGGTCGCGGGTTTGGGAGGTGCTGTCGAAGAAGCCTTGGCGAGTTGCTGCAGTGCATCCTGTGGATGGTACACACTGCAGCCACAGTGCGCCAGTGGTGAAGGGAATGAATGTTAAGGGTGGTGGATGGGGTGCCAATCAAGCAGGCTGCTTTGTCCTGTATGGTGTTGAGCTTCTTGAGTGTTGTTGCAGCTGCACTCATCCAGGGATATTGCTTCCTATGTTGGAGCTGCACTCATCCAGGGATATTGCTTCCTATGTTACAGTTGGAAGTGTGAGCTTGACTCAGAAAAATGCAGTTTGGCAAAGGTTGATAATGCAATGAAAAATGACAGAAAAGAAGACAATAATGGCCCACTGTTCTGATGATGCAGTGGTCATTTGCTATAACAAAAGCAAGGCATTTGGTTTTTAAAATGTATTGTCAATGGGTCATTCTGGACCATATTCTGAAGACAAATAGAATCATTTGTAAAATTATCCAACGCCACTTTTAAAAACAATGAGGCCAATTTCATTCTGTCTGCCGTGTAGGAATGGGTGGTAGTGCGATCAAAATAGTAGCACACCAATTAGCGCAGTTCTCGCCAACATCCAAGTCTCCGCCATTTTGCTGCCCAGGCACCCCCTGGAAACAGGCAGTAGCCTTATTAGCCCATGCAATCAATGTCCTGTGACATCAATAGGACTTCAATGCAATTTTGAAGTACCAATGGGCAGAACACACGCAGTGCATGCTCTGACCATTTGTCACTTCATGGCACAAAACAATCCTTTCCCACTTGTAAAAATTAAGTGAAAGGAAGTCCAAAATGGAGGCACAAAGCAGTGTATGTGGGCAAATGACTGAGCGGCACATCACTCAACTCCCTGTTTGATGGCTAGCAATGTAGATATGTTGCTGCAAGAGTTGGATATGAGGAGGGTTATCCCATTTGGTTTCCATAGCACTATCCCCAGAGTATAGCCATGCACCACACCTTTCAGGAGGTTTTGGTCAGGCTTATTTATCTGTACAGTTACCTGCAGGTTCATGAAAAAAAAGCAGGAGAAGACACTACACTTTAAGGAATATAGCAAGGTAAAACTACCAAACGGTAGTATTTATCAGTCAAAGGCATGTGATTGCATCACCAAGTATTGCCTTTCAACTTGTGCCATATTTATTGCTCACCCATGTCAAACCTTCAGACAACCTTACATGGCATTGTTTAATTGTATATCATGCATTTTCAAGATACAACATACAATTTGATAGCCTTGCCACACTTATCTTCCAAGGGTTTAACATATCAAATCAATGTAACACAACTTAGCTGCATGATATATACACACAGGTTGGACATACGTCTATCACAATGTGCATGTGCTTCTTCAACATGCATCTCAAAACTACTTTTCTGCTTGCATGACAAGATGACACAAAATTTATGGGAAGAGGTCCCAACTACAGAAAGACTAACAAATCATAGGCCCTTGATTCACTTGAAGGAATCCACCTTGGACATCTTAGCGTACGAGAATATGGAGAGAATAGGGGACGGTGAAGCAGCTGGCCTCTCACAAGTTCAAGGCAAATACCATCTTTCTCACTCTCACACAAGCATACACACAACTACACAAACATCACTCTCAGTATCTTACAATGAAAGCTCTGCTTGATTACGTGTTAAAGATTCAGCATTCTAACATTTTTTCCCTTTTCTGCTATTGTAAGCCTGAAAGAGCAGCTCGTCACCAATACACACTGAAGTCTATAAGTACCAACACTTCTGGATGATACAACAGTTGAGGCAGTGTGCATAAGTGTGGAGGAGCAAATGGTAGTGGCAAAAGAGGAGCAGCAACCTGCTGGCCAGATGGCCAAATAATTGCCATCTACAAAGCTCTGCACTCTTTGGAAGCCTGCCACACAAGGATAGCTCTTTGTCCTGTTGAACTGATACCTCCTTTCCACAGAGAAAGTAATAAATGTATTGTGCATTGTAAACAAGGCCTTTGTCACTTGCCTGATGCATGTGTGGACAGCCAAGTGACTGATTTGGCATATGTCACTGGTGGCGGCTTGGAAGAATCCAGAAGTATTAAACTTTAATACTTGTAAACAATTTTACAACACCAAGTTATAGTCCAGCAATTTTATTTTAAATTCACAAGCTTTCGGAGGCTTCCTCCTTCGTCAGGTGAACGATGTGAAAATGAAATCCTCGAAATGAAATCGCATTTATAATTCACAGAACAATGCTTGGTGATTACAGACAGTTTTTTCAACTGCCCGTTGCCAAGGCAATCAGTGTGCAGACAGACAGGTGTTACCTGCCAGGTCTCAGAATATACAAATCACCAAAAAAAACAACAAACAAAAAAAAACAGAGATAGAGAGGTAGAAACATAGAAAAGACAGCAACTGACCCGTTATATTAAAAACAGATAACATTTGTTCGCTGGTGGGGTAACGTGTAGCGTGACATGAACCCAAGATCCCGGTTGAGGCCGTCCTCATGGGTGCGGAACTTGGCTATCAATTTCTGCTCGACGATTTTGCGTTGTCTTGTGTCTCGAAGGCCGCCTTGGAGTACGCTTACCCGAAGGTCGGTGGATGAATGTCCATGACTGCTGAAGTGTTCCCCGACTGGGAGGGAACCCTCCTGTTTGGCGATTGTTGCGCGGTGTCCGTTCATCCATTGTCGCAGCGTCTGCATGGTCTCGCCAATGTACCATGCTCTGGGGCATCCTTTCCTGCAACGTATGAGGTAGACAATGTTGGCCGAGTCACAGGAGTATGAACCATGCACCTGGTGGGTGGTGTCCTCTCGTGTGATGGTGGTATCTGTGTCGATGATCTGGCATGTCTTGCAGAGGTTACCGTGGCAGGGTTGTGTGGTGTCGTGGACGCTGTTCTCTTGAAAGCTAGGTAATTTGCTGCGAACGATGGTCTGTTTGAGGTTGGGTGGCTGTTTAAAGGCGAGTAGTGGAGGTGTGGGGATGGCCATAGCGAGGTGTTTGTCCTCATTGATGACATGTTGAAGGCTCAAACACCTCGCTATGGCCATTCCCACACCTCCACTACTCGCCTTTGAACAGCCACCCAACCTCAAACAGACCATCGTTCGCAGCAAATTACCTAGCTTTCAAGAGAACAGCGTCCACGACACCACACAACCCTGCCACGGTAACCTCTGCAAGACATGCCAGATCATCGACACAGATACCACCATCACACGAGAGGACACCACCCACCAGGTGCATGGTTCATACTCCTGTGACTCGGCCAACGTTGTCTACCTCATACGTTGCAGGAAAGGATGCCCCAGAGCATGGTACATTGGCGAGACCGTGCAGACGCTGCGACAACGGATGAACGGACACCGCGCAACAATCGCCAAACAGGAGGGTTCCCTCCCAGTCGGGGAACACTTCAGCAGTCATGGACATTCATCCACCGACCTTCGGGTAAGCGTACTCCAAGGCGGCCTTCGAGACACAAGACAACGCAAAATCGTCGAGCAGAAATTGATAGCCAAGTTCCGCACCCATGAGGACGGCCTCAACCGGGATCTTGGGTTCATGTCACGCTACACGTTACCCCACCAGCGAACAAATGTTATCTGTTTTTAATATAACGGGTCAGTTGCTGTCTTTTCTATGTTTCTACCTCTCTATCTCTGTTTTTTTTTGTTTGTTGTTTTTTTTGGTGATTTGTATATTCTGAGACCTGGCAGGTAACACCTGTCTGTCTGCACACTGATTGCCTTGGCAACGGGCAGTTGAAAAAACTGTCTGTAATCACCAAGCATTGTTCTGTGAATTATAAATGCGATTTCATTTCGAGGATTTCATTTTCACATCGTTCACCTGACGAAGGAGGAAGCCTCCGAAAGCTTGTGAATTTAAAATAAAATTGCTGGACTATAACTTGGTGTTGTAAAATTGTTTACAATTGTCAACCCCAGTCCATCACCGGCATCTCCACATCAAAACTTTAATACAGCATTGACTCAGAGCCTGTTTGGAAGTTATCTGCAGATCATTCTCCAGAAGATGGCATAGCTATGTAGCAGCTTCCGCTGTGAAATGGATGTGGCAAAGATTGATCTCCTTTGACATGCTGAGGAAGGACTGCCCAAGTCAGTAAATGCCGATCTTGCATGAGAATCTCTGTGTACATACACCTGAGGTATTCACACCTGTCGTTCTGGTTCCCTCAAAAACTGCTCTTCCTAAGAGCAGTACTGGAATCCCCAAAGGAATTCCCATCCTGACCTCTTTGCCTGTTGCAAGTGAAATAGCAGCTGAAAGCAAGACTGTTGTAGGAAATGGAGTTGTGATTAAAAGTCTTGCAATGAAAAAAAAAGTTCTAAAGAAAAGTTCTATGGAAAAGCAGATAAATTAATATCATAAGCTTAAAAAAAATCCAAGCTTTCAAACCAATTTTGAAAAGTGCTACATACCTTTAACAAGAAATCTCTTAAGTGCCAGGCCATTCAGATAGTCACATGCTTGTTTTATATGGGCGAGCAGCGCTGAAAGAGGAGGCCTCTCCCAAAACATGATTTGGCGTGGAACCTATTACCATGCATTTACATGGTATTTGAGCAGGTAATGAGGCTTGCGCTAGGTAGCAGTCCGGCCTCCAAGAATTTTTTTAATAGAATTTTTAGTGCAAGATCGTGAACACAGTGAATCAAGCATGCAGACCTCAGTGCCAATTCTGCAATCCCCATTTTCATCCAGTGAAGCTCTACAATGGGAGCAGAGCCTCGCAAAATTGGTCAAACTAAGTTTGTTATAGATTGGTTAAGAGCATACCTATCATGATCGCTCTCATTAAAGTGACGAGAACATTTGCCACACAGCAAGGTACAGAACTTCTGGGATATCCTATCAATGACTATTGTAAGAATACATTAGCGACATTAGATCTCAATGTGATGTGTTCTACATTGTCAACCAGCACAGAGATTGCAACTGAAAACAAAGAAAATCTTGGTTTTGGCACGAGTAACAATGATCAATTATCCTCATTATAATACAACCTTTGAATTTTGTTATTTCTCTCCTTTATTTATTTTAGAATATTGTTGCTCCACATGCTGCCAAGGTTTCAAACCTCACTGTTTGTAATGTCAAAATGAATGTGGATATTCTAGAATTTCATATCTTTCATCTGATCTGATATCAAACAATGATAAGAACCAAGACCTCATACAAAAAAATGACTGATGACGTTTGCAATCAAAATGTATTGATTTAATAACTTTACAAAAGGGAACTCCTGTTTTAAATTGAGAACACTGTAACTACACACTGGATTTGCCCTTAGTCCTAATATGCCATTGAGCCAGAAAAAAAATCACTGCCAAAATAGAAAGAAAAGAATGGTCACATACGATAAATTGACAGTGTACACAGTCCATTCTCATTAGGAAATGAACATTGGGAACCAGACATTTTTAATGTTATAACAAAGTGTGCAATAGAGTAAATGTCCTATGACACAGCATAAAATGTACAAGCTGGGCAAGCCTGCAATATCCATTTGTAAACTCTTCAAATAACATTAATTCTGGGTTATTTGCCTGCTTTTGCCCCACCCTACTCTACATAACCGCATTTAAGGCAATTTAAAGTGTACACAAAACAATATATTTGAAAACTTGTTTTCCCTTCCAGCCTTCAAAAGATGTATTGTTCACTGCTGGTGACCCATAGGTACAAATGGCAGGAGCGAGAAAGTCTGTAAAAATTGATTTGTAAACAATTTTCCTGTATTTTAGGAAAAGCTCATTTTACCATCAGCAAGTACTGTAAGAGGTTTCAAAGGCTAACATGTAGATGCTAAAACACGAGGAAGGACTAGGAAAAAAGAGAAGTAAAGATATAGCTTAGACTAGAAAAGATCAACATGAGATGTAAGCAGGATCTGAGCTTGGGACTAGTAAAAGGCAACAAGAAAGGGTGAGAGCAGGATCTAGGATTGAGAGTAGCAAGGAATGTGAACATGATCCAGAGTCAGGCCTAACAGAAGAAAGCAGGAAGGGGTGAGAACAGCAACTGGCATGGGGACTGGAAAAAGAGAGGAGTAACTGGGACTGTAAAAAAATTGGGACGGAATCAGAACAGGAAACAGGGCTGAGAAACAAGTAGAGGAGAGAAATGAAGCAGGACTAGTCAGTACAGGTCAAAAGACTGAGCCAATAATGCCTAATATTGTATTTTCCTTCACTTGGATTCATTTTAAATTTGTAGAAATGTTAACCTGTTTTAAATAGATGAATACAGTAAGAATAAACAACAAACAAGTTATGTCCATTATATCTTTCCTCATGTAGAAGAATGGCCCAGAAATTGCTGTAGCCGGTCAACAAATGGCGCCCGCCGTTAGTTAGACTTGCCCTTGCCTGTTTAACTTCCACAAGATCTTGCACTGGAAGTTGCTGGATGTGCGCAATGGAAATGGCGCGATACCCTCTACAGTGCATCTGGGATCTGCGTGAACAGGGCAAGCAACTGTGTATCTCCTTAACCAATCAAATTGAAGGATTGTGAAATGAACAGCGCAGAGTCTGAACAAAAAAGTATAAGTTAGAATAGTGAATTCAATGTCAAATCAGGAACAGAAAGAGAAATAAAGAGAGGGAAAGAAAGATTGGATTAAGAGAGAGAAAAAAGGGACAGAAAGAAAAAGTTTTTAAAAAATTAATTTAAATTACTTTTTAAATCTCCAACAATAATTAAAAGCTGAAGGAATGAGACTCCACACTTGTAATAGTTAATTTTCAGTGACAGAAAGGTTGTTCGGCAATAATTAAGATTTATCACGCTGTTAAAAAGGGTACTTAGACTGAAATGGATAAGCCCTCACTTTTTGTGGCGAGTTTCATTCGTACCTAATAATTGAGCTCTCATCTGCTGCTGGTGGGCAGTTGTCAATGTGCTGTGATCAGAAATGGAGCCCCTGCTTACACCCCACCTCAAAATCTTCCTTCTCCCTCTTTCAGTTCATTCCACACCCTCTATCTCTTTCATGGTATTCTTTTGGATACAATCTCCACTCCATTCCACAGCTGAATTAAGACCTGTTGTACTTCTGGCCTTGTTATTGTCCTGCTCTGCTTTCCATTTGTTTTCCTCAACCATATGGTTCAAAAAGTTGGGAATTCAGCTGGAGTTGCAATGAACTCGTAACTAAATTTAATTATTTTTCTACAGTGAACTCCCAAGTTTATATAAGGTTTCCTCATTATTTAACTATTTTTCTTCAGCAAACTCCCTTGTTGTGCCAGAAAAAAAATAACTGGGGCAGAGACATTTTAAATAACAGGGTCACAACGGGGCAGACCTGAATTTTTGATAAATGGTTTGCAATAAAAAAAACCTTGGGCCAATGGGTCAGATACCATTCACTCACGCCCTCCCTTAGTCACATGGGTATTAGAATCTCTGGGGTAAAAATTGGTATACAAATTTTTGGTCTCAAACCATACCAATTTAACAGTGGGACTTCCTACGCCCAATTTGCGGAGGCATTGGTCCTACTGCTAAATTCATGGGCCCCATTTTTTAGGCGATTTGGGCAGATGCGAAAAACAAGTGTTAGGCCCCTTAAAAATGTAAATTAGGGGCCGAAAGCCTGTTGAATGGACCTTTGCTGAAATTAAGCACCGAGGAGTGGGGCAGGGGTCGGGCCTGCCGTCCTCAGGAATCTTTAGCGGCCCCAACGGCTGGCAACAAAAGGCAAGTCAAAAAATATTATTTTTAACATTCCAGCGGAGTCAGCAGGAGGAGTGCTCCTATGACTCCTTAGGAGTCACGATCAGCCCTCCTCTCATAGCCCACTCCAATCCACCCTCTCGGGACTTACCCAAGGGCCGCTGCCAGTGAGGCAAGTGGCACGACATTGATCTCTTCGCTCGGGTGAGCTGCCTGCGGAGGCACAACCAGCACTGGCAACTCGCGCCGAGTTTGCTGATGAGGCCCGAGGACCAAGTTCAACAACAACTTGCTTCTATATAGCGCCTTTAACGTAATAAAACGCCCCAAGGCACTTCACAGAAGCGCTATCAAACAAAATTTAACACCGAGCCACATAAGGAAATATTAGGACAGGTGACCAAAAGCATGGTCAAAGAAGTAGATTTTAAACATTGTTTTATAGGAGGAGAGAGGGAGAGATGCGGAGAGGATAAGGGAGGGAATTCCAAAGCTTGGGGCCTAGGCAGCTGAAGGCATGGCCACCAACGGTGGAGCAATGAAAATCATGGATGCGCAAGAGGCAAGAATTGGAGGAGCACAGAGATCTCGGCGAATTGTAGGGCTGGAGGAGGTTACAGAGGTAGGAAGGGGTGAGGCCATGGATGAATTTGAAAACAAGGATGAGAATTTTAATATCGAAGCATTGCCAGACTGGAAGGCAATGTAGGTCATCAAGCACATGCAGTGATGGGTGAACGGGACTTGGTGCGAGTTAGGATACGGGCAGCAGAGTTTTGGATGAGCTCAACTTTATGGAGGGTGGAAGATGGGAGGCCGGCCAAGAGACCATTGGAACAATCAAGTCTAGAGGTAACATCAGGCCTCTCGTTTCGGGTGCATGCTTATTGAGGGCCCAACTGGCTCAGACCAAGATCTACCCCATTGTCTCACAGGTGTATGCAATTAGCATTGACCTTTTCTGTCAACACAGATAGATAATCAATTGGCTTCAAAATTCAACTGGTGTTTTTTGTTTGAAAATTGAACTAACATCAAAATGAAGAAAGCCATTCTCACTTTCTTTCTCTCTGACCCCAGTCTCTCTCTCTCTTAGCTGAATACACGTTTATAGAACACAAAATAAAAGCTACAACAGTTGTGTAATCAGAGCACTGTCATTCTTTTTGTCTCCCCCACACACAGCCTCTCTGCTGTTTTTTTGAAAAAAACATGCCGTATAAATTTTACCTCATTAAAGCTTTTGAAAATTGTCCTCTTGTTTTTCAAAATTATTTGAAGAAAAGCTGCTATGAAAAAAGTGCTAGGAGATAAAGAAAAATATCCCATCAGTATAGTTGACTGAACAGTATTGATACATCCTGGGAAATTAGGTACACTGCACATGCTCAGAATGAACAATCCAAATTTAGGTCAGTCACAGCTCTGGGTTAAAAATATCACCTTCAAACTTGTGCTTTTGGGAGACGCTGTGGCCATCAAGTAAAAACTTTAACGAAGGCATTAAAAGCCACAAAGAGACAATTCAATGGATAAATTTAGTCATGTCATTGTGAAATGTGTAATTTTTTTGGTTTTTGTTTAGTTTAAACCTTTATTTTGAATGTTAAAAATTTAAATTACTGAAAAAGGAATAGCAGCTGAAAAAAAATTCAGAAAGAGGAATTTATGGAAACCCAGTGACCAGATTACACAATCTCAGGGTAATATATTTCAGCTATAAAATAACAGCTATTCTGTGTCACACAGTGTGACACCTTTAACATTGAAAATACCTATTAAAGCACCAACTACATAAGTAACAGGTTCTGCAGATACCTATAATGAGTTTTTAATAAAACCCGCACCAAATCTAATATACAATAGATATTTACTATATTGTATATTGCAATATATACATCTATATACTTCTTACAATTCATTGCTTATTGCTGTGTTACATATATATCTCTATTAGTTTTAAAATAAATGAGAAGAAAATGTTGAATCCTCCCCATTTATTATCCTACTTATTTGGAACTCAAAAAAATCAATGACAGATGACATTTTTCAGTCATATTGTTCCCATGGGCCATTCACAGCTCTCAAAACTACCGAACAGCAATCACCACTAAAATGGTCATATGCTGATGGAGAATCAATGAGCAACTACTGTCTAAAATGAAACCTATTGAATTCCCACCATTGCCTGGCACTGTTTTTAACAACATTGGTTGAGAGACCTTTTAATCAAACACAGAGAAATCAGCTTCTGCTTACCAGCAGCCAATAAGATTTCTAGAAAGCGCCACTAATAAAACAGTTAAGTGATTACTGCTGGCCAATGAAATGCTTAATGCATCAAAAACATGTGAAACAGCACATAATCACTGCTGCTTAATGAGATTTCTAGAAAGTGACAGTAATTATAAATGTCACATGATTACCACTGATCACTGACGGCATTTTATTTATTGTGAATAGTGGTGTGAGTGAGGTACTGCATCTCAGCAATTATTTTGCTGTAATGCGATTGGGTAGATTTTTTTGTTGGCAAGCAATTGAAAAGAAAGTTGAAATTGAAGAGAAAGGTTGTAGGTTGTAGCTTTATAATGAGAATGAGCTGTATTACTACATTTTCAGGAAAACAACTAATGATGGGGCTATTTTCCCTGGACTCCTATTTAGAGGAGCCAAATTCAAATTATGTTCTTGTTTCAGTTAAACCTGATTTTATTAGCGGTTTCACTAGGACATAAGCATGGCTACTGGATTCAGGCATTTTTGGTAACAGAATCCTCCATCAACAAGCTGGAGAATGAGTCGCAGGGCAGGGAAACACCCCTCCCATTGATTGATCATAGAGTGACATTACACACGACTGTCTACTATTGAGACCCACTTTTCCTGCAACTCAATGTTTGAACTCCTCCAATCAGGTTTCTGCCCCTGCCACAGTACTGAAACGGCCATTATCAAATTCACAAGTTGCATCCTATGTGACTGTGACCATGGTAAACTATCACTCCTCATCCTTCTCAACCTGTCTGCAGCCTTTGATACGATTACCCACACCATCCTCCTCCAACACCACTTCTCCGTTGTTCAGCTGGGTGGGACTGCCCTCATCTGGTTCCATTCCTATCTATCCAGTCGTAGCCAGAGAATCTCCTGCAATGGCTTCTCTTCCCACTCCCGTAACGTTACCTCTGGAGTTCCCCAAAGATCTATCGAGGGCCCCCTCTTATTTGTCATCTGCATGCTGCCCCTCGGCGACATCATGCGAAAACACAACATCAGGTTCCACATATATGCTGATGACACCCAGCTTTACCTCACCACAAGCTCTCTCGACCCCTCCACTGCCTCTGATTTGTCATGCTGATTGTCTGACATCCAGTATTGGATGAACAGGGATTTCCTCCAAATAAATATTGGGAAGACCGAAGCCATTGTCTTTGGTCCCCACCACAAACTCCGTTCCTTAGCCACCGACCCCATCCCTCTTCCTGAGCTCCGGCTGAGGCTGAACTAGAATGTTCGCAACCTTGGCATCCTATTTGAACCTGAGCTGAGCTTCCAACCCATATCTTCTCCATCGCCAAGATCGCCTACTTCCACCCCTATAACATCGCCCGTCTCTGCTCCTGCCTCAGCTCATCTGCTATTGAAACCCTCATCCTTCCCATGTTACCTCTAAACTCGACTATTCCAATGCTCTCTTGGCTGGCCTCCCACCTTGCATCATCAGTAAAGTTGAGCTTATCTAAAACTCTGCTGCCCACATCCTGACTTGCACCAAGTTCCGTTCACCTATCACCCCTATGCTCACTGTTCTACTCTGGCTCCCGGCCCAGCAACTCCTTGATTTTAAATTTCTCATCCTTGTTTTCAAATCCCTCCATGGCCTCGCCCCTCCCTAGCTCTGTTACCTCCTCCAGCCCTACAACCCTCTGCGATCTCTGCGCTCCTCTAATTCTAGCATGTTGCACATCCCCGATTTTCATCGCTCCACCATTGGCAGCCGTGCCTTCAGCTGTCTAGGCTATAATCTGGAATTCCCTCCCTAAGCCTCTCCGCTTCTCTACCTCTCTTTCCTCCTTTAAGACGCTCCTTAAAAACTACCTCTTTGACCGCCTGTCCTAATATCTCCTTATGTGGCTCGGTGTGTAATTTTGTTTGATAACAGTCCTGTGAAGCATCTTGGGAAGTTTTACTACATTAGAGGCGCTATGTAAATGCAAGTTGTTGTTTTCTTGCTGGCCTGAGCTGGCTGGAATCGGTTTGAATTAGCTAAGTTTTGTGAAAGACAAAGGAGATGTGATAAGACACAAGTCCTTATTTAGAAAAGGAGTAATGAGGTAATGCTACCTAAGTCCTTGGGACAGAGCCAATGAGGAGAAGACACAGACTATGCGAGCAAGCCTAAACCAATGGGAGAGAGAGAGAGAAGACAGCTTGAAGAGATAAGATTCAGAATAAGAATGAAGAATTTGGGGCGTGGAGCCAGAGCGAAGACTCCGGAGACCAACCATCGCGGAAGTGGAAGAACCTACGTCAGGGACCTAGAGACTACGTATATTCTGTGACCACTCAGGGAGTGTCAGAGAAACCTCGAAAGAGAGAGAGCAAAGACTCCGGAGACCAACCATCGCGGAAGTGGAAGAACCTACGTCAGAGAAACCTAGTGGGTGTACATTTAGATCTTAGTTTGGGTATAAAACTGTATAACCTGGTGTAAACTGCATGTCTATATCTAACCAGACGTATAATCTATATGCATATGATCTAACGGCATGAATAAAGTGAATTGAGAGTTAAGAGAGAATTGACTCTTCTCCTTTTTGTACTAAGTCAGTAACCGTAACTGGTGACCTCCAGTCAACAGTATCTG
Organism: Heptranchias perlo; assembly: GCF_035084215.1. Taxonomy (NCBI): domain Eukaryota; kingdom Metazoa; phylum Chordata; class Chondrichthyes; order Hexanchiformes; family Hexanchidae; genus Heptranchias; species Heptranchias perlo. The sequence continues at coordinate 38,365,770 of NC_090337.1, read as the reverse complement.
CTAGTACGCTGACCATGCACATGGCATGTTGGTCGATGCCCACCGCAGGGTGTAAAGTTATTTTTTCCAATATAACCAATTTCAGTATGGTGAGAGAAGCATGCATCAGGACGAGGGGTATGGAAAGCGCTGTTAGACAATGCAGGACAGTCGTGGAAAGTAGTCTGGTAGGTGGCAAGCATGTTTTTGTGTTGCTGCAAATTTGGTATTTGAAACCCATCCGTATTAATAGGAGCTTTGCATTTCATCACATTGGAATAAATTAAATCCACAAGAGGTTGGTCATGTTTATTCCAATTGGGCTAAATCTTTATTTCTAATTGGAAATGGGAGCTCAAACACATTTTCCTGAAATGGTGTAACCAGAATGTTACGTCAAAATTTAAGCCAATCTTCTCGTTACACCGGAATTTCCTGACAATCTCATTACCATACACAAGTATATAAAAACTGGCATAGGACAAGTGGAAATGAACATAAACAATTGGTGCCCAAAGAAATTGCTGAACTTACATCATGCTTCTTCTTTAAGTCCATCTTTATGTATGAAAATTAAAGTTTGAAGCTATAAAACCATCATTTATGCACAATAGGCACAGCAGGGTAGAAATTCCTTTGTGTGCATTTTCGTGTGCAGAATGCACGCACGATGACATGGGCAGAAAGAAGAACCCAAATTATTGGAACTGATTATTTAAACTAAAACAGGCGGGCTGCCAGCGCTACTCGTGCTGATGATTGGCAGCTCACCTGATGGAAGGTGTCAATTTCACACGTTCCTGACATGGTTTAAAAACAGCCTGCATTTCTTAAAGGGGAGGTGCACTTTGGCTGCAGGCATCTATCATAAAGGATTGTGGGAAACGGCAGGCACAGGAGAAACTGCAAGGGCACCCCAGATTTCGGGCACTGCTTTGAAGGTTTTGGTGAAGGAGGTCGGCAGGTGGAGGGGCATTTTCTATCCACCAGGTAGCGTGAAGATTTGCAGGCAAGCTGCCTGCGCGAGTCAGCAGAGGTGGCAGAGTACATCAGTGGGAGGAATATTTCCCCCAGGACATGGCTGCAATGCAGAAAAACGTTCAATGACCTCACGAGGATTGCTAAGGTAAGCCTCCTAAACTAATATCTATCATAGAAAATAGTAGCAGGAGTAAGTCATTCGGCCCTTCAAGCCTGCTCCACCATTCAATATGATCATGGCTGATCCTCTATCAATACCATATTCCTGCTCATTCCCCATACCCCTTGATGCCTTTTGTATCTAGAAATCTATCTATCTCCTTCTTAAATATATTCAGTGACTTGGCCTCCACAGCCTTCTGTGGTAGAGAATTCCACAGGTTCACCACCCACTGAGTGAAGAAATTTCTCCTCATCTCAGTCCTAAATGTCCTACCCCATATCCTGAGACTGTGATCCCTCGTTCTAGAACCCTCAGCCAGGGGAAACATCCTCTCTGCATCCAGTCTGTCTAGCCCTGTCAAACTTTTATATGTTTCAATGAGATCCCCTCTCATTCTTCTAAACTCGAGCCAAATCAACCCAATCTCTCCTCATATGACATTCCTGCCCTCCTAGAAATCACTCTGGTGAACCTTCGCTGCACTCCCTCTATGGCAAGTATATCCTTTCTTAGGTAAGGAGACCAAAACTGCACACAATACTCCAGGTGTGGTCTCACCAAGGCCCTGTATAACTGCAGTAATATATCCTTGCTCCTGTACTCAAGTCATCTTGCAATGAAGGTCAGCATACCATTTGCCTTTCAGTGACTGGTGTACAAGGACACCCACGTCCCTTTGTACATCAACATTTCCCAATCTATCACCATTTAAATAATACTCTGCCTTTCTGTTTTTCCTTCCGAAGTGGATAACTTCACAGTTATCCACGTTATACTGCATCTGCCATGTATTTGCCCACTCACTCAACTTGTCGAAATCGCCTTGAAAACTCTTTGCATCCTCCTCACAACTCACAATCCCACCTAGTTTTGTGTCGTCAGCAAACTTAGAAATATTACATTTGGTTCCCTCATCCAAATCATTGATATATATTGTGAATAGCTGGGCCCAAGCACAGATGCCTGCGGTACCCCACTAGTCACCGCCTGCACCCTGAAAAAGACCCATTTATTCCTACTCTCTGTTTCCTGTCTGTTAACCAATTTTCAATCCATGCCAGTATATTACCACCAATCTCATGTGCTTTAATTTTGCACACTAACCTCTTATGTGGGACTTTATCAAAGGCCTTCTGAAAATCCAAATACACCACATCCACTGGTTCTCCCTTATTTATTCTACCAGTTACATCCTCAAAAAACACCAGTACGTTTGTCAAACATGATTTCCCTTTCATAAATCCATGTTGACTTTGTCTAATCCCGTTGATATTTTCTATGTGTTCTGTTATCACATCCTTTATAATAGACCCTTGCATTTTCCCTACTACTGATGTTAGGCTAACTGGTCATTAGTTCCCTGTTTTCTCTCTCACTCCTTTTTTAAATAGTGGGATTACATTTGCCACCCTCCAATCTGCAGGAACTGTTCCATAATCTATAGAATTTTGGAAGATGACAATCAATGCATCCACTATTTCCATGGCTACCTCTTTTAGTACTCTGGGATGCAGATTATCAGGCCCTGGGGATTTATTGACTATCAGTCCCATTAATTTCTCCAGCACTTTTTTTTACTAATACTAATTTCCTTTAATTCCTCCTTCTCGCTAGACCCTTGGTTCCCTAGTATTTCTGGGAATTTATTTGTGTCCTCTTCTGTGAAGACAGAACCAAAGTATTTGTTTAATTGCTCTGCCATTTCCTTGTTCCCCATTATAAATTCTCCCGTTTCTGACTGTAGGGAACCTACATTTGTCTTCACTAATCTTTTTCTTTTTACATACTTCTATCATTACTCTATGATTAGTCTTGCACTACCAGTTGCCCCAGCATACACCCTTCACTCCCTCGATTACCAGCACTCTCCTACAATCACTGCAGCACACACTCCACCTCCTTTTGCTCCTACTACAGCATTCTGCACCTGCCACTCTCCTCACTTCCTTCACCTCCTCACACCTCTGCCATCTTGCACACACTAGCAACACTATTGTACCCTGACAAGCATGTCGTCTAAACTTTTTCCTTCTCTAATGCTGACACATTTCTTTCTTTCTTGCAGGGCAAGTTTGCACACAACGGCTGGGAGCACGCAGCCACAAGAGGAGGGTCACGCTTCATCCATGTGCTGTCCCCACTTGAAGAGCAGGTCATGAATAACGTGGGCAGAGGGTGTGTCAGGATCGTGATGTCTGGTGAGGGTGGATTTTCAAGCATCTTCCCCTCTTTCCCTTCTCACTCTTATACATGATGCATGTCAAATGCAGCTGCTTTCAGAAGCCACTCATCTGTCTTTGCTTACCCATGCACAAAGGTGACTTGTAGATAGGCATCAGTCATGTAAGCAATTGTCAAATAAACAGTGGAATCTGTTGGAGTAGTGAAGTAAAAGATTGTTTTGGTTACCTGTTGGTTTTCATGATTTTATTGATGTAAGCAGAAGACAAAAGTTATACAATTTGAGGGCATTAATATGGTGGCCATGAAGACAGGGTCAAATGGAAGGAGGGACTCTTGGTGCTGGGGCAAGGGAAGGATTAATCAGCAGAATCACTTCTCAATAATTTGTTGCCTAACAGCTCTGGCAACTCGCTGCACAGCTGGGCTATGCTCTTCCGCTTCTTCCGGCTCCTCGTCCCCTTCTTTATCTTCCTACTCCACTTCTTCCTCCTCAGGAATCTCCAAGGCTATTCTCTTTTGAATAGCTACACTGTGGGGCATGCAGTGAATAATGATGAACATTGAAAACTCTTTCTGGACTGCAATGAAAGACTCCACCAGATCGGTCCAAATGGTGGAACCGTTGCTTTAGAACATCAATGGATTACTCAATGAGAATCCTTCTTGATGCATGACTCTCATTATATTGGAGCACGGTGTCTGTGCCCGTGTTCCAAATAGGAGTCATGAGCCAGTTGGTGAGATGATATCCCTCATCCCCCAGAAGCCATCCTGCCACCCAATGGTCTGGTTGAAACAGAGGGGTTAATGAGGACTGAAGCAGTATAAAAGCGTCATGACTACTGCCAGAAACCAGGCATGTACCTGCATGGCTCGCTGCCCGTGGTCACAAACAAGTTGGACATTGAGTGAATGGAAGCCCTTCCTGTTCAGAAACAGATCTGCTTCATGATTGGGAGCATGCAGGGCTACTTGAGTTCAGTCAAAGATGCTCTGCAAGTGCGGGAATCCAGCAATGCAGGCAAATCACAGTTTCTTTCTGCTTGTCAGCTTTCAAGGGGAAGGTGATGAACTATTGATGCCTCGCAAAGAGTGCATCAGTGACCTGCTGGATTGCCATGTGTACAGCAAACTGGCTGATGTCCTCAGAAGCAGTTTGGAAGGAGGCAGACGCATAAAAGGTTACAGCCACAGTGACCTTCACTGCTACAGTGTATGCCCTGGTGTTAGGCCCCAATTCTCACTGCAACAGGTGGCACAGGTACGTGATTGTCTCCCTGTTGAAATGCAGCCACCTTAAACACTGATTTGCTGTTAGGTCCAGGTATGATGATCAGTTCCTGAAGACCCGCCAAATGTAAGGCCTCCTACACCCTTGTCTCCGTCGCCCCCTTCTTGCAGATCTTTTCTGCTAATCCTCCTCCTCCTCATTGGGCAGCAAGAGTAAGCCCATCAGCATGCCCATGTTCAGCAATTGTGAACAAGATAAATCAGTGGAACAGTTGTAACCCTCCACGAACTCTTTCTTCCAAAGTATTTAACAGCCAAGCAGAATCTGAAACAGACAAAAATGGCCTAAAAGCACCCTAGCAGCCTAAAACAACTAACCAGTGACTTACCTTAATGGAGATGGGGATCCCTTTAACTACCATTTCTGAAAGCTGCTTCCCGACTGTTTCTGCCATGGCGTGCTGGGCAGGTTAAGGAAATGTGTTTGAGGCGCGCAAGGACACCAAATTCAGGAAAGGGCCCTGATTCAGGCGCAGGACCCTGATTATAATATTTAAATAATGCCTGCGTTTGCTGCACGCAGCCGCCAGGGATGCCTATCAAGCTCCAACATGGCTTCACTCGCACTTCCGGTGTTGTGAAAAACATCACGCTCCTGAATTGGACTTGTAGTGTCAGTTCTGAATCCCAAAAACGTGCGAGACATATCACAATATCTACCCCAACACGTTTAAGAAAATGCAATCATGGAAGTTTTTCAATTTTTAATGCTAATTATTCCGATGCCGTAAAGATTCATTCAAAAATATAGAAAATACATTCTAGGTCTCAGTGAGGAGATAAAAAAAAATCACTAAAAAACAAAATCACCATAAGACACCAGAAACGTGACTTTGGGTCCTGTGTACCTAACATTTTAGGTGTAAATTTACATCGTATTCCGAAGTGGGGTAAATTCACGTGAGCTGCACTTGTCCATGGGGTGGAGCTATGTCAATAAGTGGCAGTGGCTTCAGCGGAGATTTCACGGAATCGGGGTACAAGATCAAGGAAATTTAAGTGTAGAGTAAAAGCGGGCACAAGTCGCTTACGCCTGAATTTCTTTGATCTATTGCGCCATAAATTGTCATAACACCATACTTATGTCATTGTTTCAGCTCAAGTTTTCAGGAAATTCCAGGCCGTTAACTTTTTTGCTCGTCATAAAGCATTATATGCAGGAGAATTGGTAACAGGCTGTATGACTGCATAAGGAGCGTCATAATCAAGCCATTTTATTTTACTGTCAGTCATTCAGTATACAGCCATCATCAAAGTCATGGCCTGCTCTGTTAACTGCACAAAAATTTTGGAAATGCTAACTGGCCCATAAGTCAGATGTCAGGGTTACATTTGAATGTTGACACTCATTCTTTCAGTTTTATTAGTTCTCTTTTAACTGAATTTTATGTGCGAGTGATCTACTTTTTGTTGCGTAATTTTTATGAGAGTATCAAACCCCTCTATTTTTCTCCTTAGATCATACAGCACCTACATGCAAGAAGGCAAGCAGTTAACTCACTCTCACACCCTCAGCAATGCCATTTTTGAGCCAATTACTAACTAACGTGCATTCAGAGCCATCGGGACAACTCCGATTTTCACATCTGGTCTCTGCTTAGTGCCTCCCTACAGCAGCATGGAGGAGATTGGGAAATCAGCAGTGAGGGAAATTGAATCTGCAACCGACACTGCCATAATGTGATTTGTTAGTTCTGGAAGGTGTTGATCCACCTCCATTTGAGAAATGATATGCTGGTATCTCTAAATGTAGAATGAATCAATCTTCCAGACAGAAGTTACAAATGTAACCTGGTCAGAAACATATCCCTACCACATCTAGATAGATATTTCCCAATATTCTCCAAAGGTTATTTTTCTGAAATTACAGAATTTATTACAGAGAAAGAGAACGTCAAGTGATTTATTCTGTGAATAAGAATCTGTGAATAAAAATCAAGTACGAAGGGACAACTTAAACCAGGCTGATGATGAAAAGAACACTATGTTCTCACAAGCTGTCACTTCTTTGCTTTCTGAACAAACAAGCTTAGATATTGTACATACTGGCTCCAAAAACTGCTGTCCAGAAGCAACCAGCCAACCTTTCACAACTACAATACTGTATTTCCAGCCAAAATTGTTTTTATTTCTATTCAAAATACACAAATCTGAATGAGTCTTCTCAATTGTTGTAAACTGTTCACTATCTTAAAGAAAACTGTGTTGCAGATGGAAAAAGACCAGAAATTATAGATACACTTTTCTTGGCATGAAAAGATTAGATCTCAAATCTCAGATTAGCACAGAATTCCAATTTGACTTATTTTACGTGCCCTACAATAACACTGCCAAATATACCACAACCTCTAATAAAATATACTTAGTTTACAGCCCCCTCTGAGAAAACATATAAAACACATCCTTTATTATAATATACATATATCTCCCTACAAGCTTAAAGAGCTCTAGAAAAGTTGATAAAATTGTATCTTTATACAACATCACGCAGAATAGAAGTCAATCCTGGAAACGTTCAAATTGGAGCTTTTACCTGAAAGAAAGTTGCACAGAAATTTTGTGGCAGCTTTGAATAGTTATAATACTTCAGGACATCAAAGAATGAGTGTTTTGTGAAGGTGCTCAGTAGCTAGGATTATGAGGTGACTCATACACATAGAATTTCCAGATTAGGTACAAATTGTCCAGTCTTGCATCCCCTCCTAAATGGTCATGAGTCACATCACAATTTTAAAATCCCACAGAAATGTTAAAGGAGTTTATATTTTGCATGAGAGGTCAATGGTGTCAGAGAAGCTACCTGTTTTATTTACTTCCTTTTTCAGATTACATCTCTTTTTGCGATTTGCACGTACTTGGAAAATTAACCCCCCCCCCCCCCCCCTCCCCAATATGTACCATTTTAGAAGCTCTTAAAAACTTAGCAATGCCTCATAGAATAAACAGAACATCAAGTTAAATCATTAAAAGCTGGTATCAAGGAAACATGACAGTCCACACTTACTGTCAGCCTCTTGTGATGAAGGTTCATTAATAAAGATGTGTGTGTCTGTGTGTCCATGTGTCTCCTAGCTGTCATTCACATGATACTGTTTGCACAAATGGTCAGAATTACTTCATATTTTGTAGCCTGGAAGGTATGGTAGTTTGAGAACTAATAATTTAACTTACAAATACTATTTGCAGATAACTATGTATTTTTTTCTGGTTATTTTTAAGAAATACATTGTGGTGTTGCATCATAGCACATGTGCACCAAATAAGGATTAGGTTATATAAAACAGCAAACTGAGAGTGGCAATAATCTAGAAAGAAGGCAGCACTGATACTTCAAGGCATCAAAGAATGAGTGTTTTGTGAAACCGATGCTCCGTCTGCCCTCTCGGGTGGAAGTAAAAGATCCCATGGCACTATTCGAAGAAGAGCAGGGGAGTTCTTCTGGTGTCCTGACTGATGTTTATCCCTCAACCAACATCATTAAACAGATTATCTGGTCATTTATCTCATTGCTGTTTGTGGGACCTTGCTGTGCGTAAATTGGTTACTGCATTTCCCTACATTACAATACTGACTACACTTCAAAAAGTATTACATTGGCTGTGATGTGCTTTGCAATGTTCTGAGGTCATGAATCATAGAATCATAGAAAATAGGAGCAAGAGTAGGCCATTCGGCCCTGCTCCGCCATTCAAAATGATCATGGCTGATCGTCTAACTTAGTACCCTGTTCCTGCTTTTTCCCCATATCCCTTGATCCCTTGATCCCTTGATGAAAGGCACTATATAAATGCAAGTTCTTTCTTCTTTCTTTTACATGAAAGACAGAGAGAGATTATGACAATACCATTTACAAGAAAAATTATCCTGAGGGAAACTATTAACAAGACTCATTAAAAGGAAGCCATTATTATTCCCAACTTCCATTTGTTCTGCACATCATAGTGTGCATATGGATGAGAAAGGCAGACAAAATCCAAATGTTCCATTTAGCTCAGTTTGGGTCTCCTCCATTCAAACTAACTGGAAATTCAAACTGTTCTGCCAGCTGCAATACAAAATCTTCACACTGATCCATAGTTTCTATTCATACCACAGATAAATTTAAACCTTTCTGTAGCCATCAGGCTCTCCTTTGCAATTTTTTTCAGTTAGAGTTGAAAGGATTCATTTATAAGCTAACATCTTTCTAACACAGAAGTGTTCAAGCATTGTATCTTCATTAGCCTCTTAGGTACGTACTATGGATGGTAGAATGGCATCCAGTAAGTTGCACTAATGTAAACCTATAAACTCATGCAATATTGATGCATTTGTATGATACCCTTCGGACCATTGTCTTGACACATGCTAACCCATTTATTATAAGAGAGTTAACGTCGGCACCAAAATAGTGAACATACGAATGCATTAAACATGCATCCACTAATATCTCCAATGGTAATTTCTAGACTATAGTTAGCCCCATCTGTGTCTGGCAGGTTAGCTGTCTTTATTGTATCAAGGTACACATCACAGAATGAAAGCTGCTTTACAGTGTGTAGAACCTAGAAGTGCTATGTGCTATATGAGGCCTAAAGTGAAATTGAAGCTGATGCTGTGTGGGACTTGTACTACCATTATAAGCAGGAGCTCTGCAACATAGAGAAGGATAGATGTTTTAGTACATTTGGATCAAGAAAAGAGTGTGTACTGTTATGAACAACTGTAGAGAGACAGCCTAGTACACTGATAAAGTTTGTTATATTTGTTAATTTTTATATCTGTAATTAGGATTTTAAGATGGCAAGTTACTTTCAGTTATGTGCTTGTTTAAACGTCTAATACTGGTAAGCAGAAGGTCAGTTTTGGTTGGCATAACAACCAGGACCAAGACTTCCTTTCTATTTATGGAAGGTGGAACAAAAAACTTTAAATGTGGGGCCGGGCTTGGTGTATGGACAATCCAAAGTTTGTTTTCACAAACCTGAGATATGAAGAGAAATCAAGTTGTGATCTATATGTACTCCCTTTTATGCCATTGCAGTTGCATTAATTACCACAGAGGCAACATCAAATGGACAATCTCATGCTGGGACTTAAAGCAATAGCCCCAAGAAAGGTCATATCCAGCAAGTGTTATTCAATGGTCCCACAGAAGCAATCCATAAAGATGCTCATTTTTATCTTACCTCTTGGTATAATAATTTGATTATATAAAATCATTATCCTTCTTTGTTTATAAGAATGGGAGAAAAAGTTTTGCACTATTCGAAACTTAAAATGATTTAAATAAGCTGAGTTGGCCTATACTGGGATGATCTGGTGTAGACCATATTCATTGGTTTTGTTCTGTACTTAGAGTTCCTGAAGAACCTGGCTACTCTGAGCCAGTGAGAACATATGTACAATATGTGAATCAATCAATCCCACAAGCTGAACAGTCAGTTGTTTTCAGATCATGGGCAGTATGCTGTATTGCTTTAACTTAAAAAAAGTGGTATCACCACCTCTGCAGAATATTCGGAATGCAGAGGTCACATGTGATTGTGTGTGAAATGGAAGTGAGATTAATTCAAAAGTATGTACAATTCTTAATCATAATAATAAAAAAAAATTATCAGCAAACAATTATGCCTTCATCTGTTGCTTCAAAAACTATATTCTAATTGCTATAGTGACTGAGGTTGTTAAAGGGGGCGTCAGTTCTACCGAAGTGCCACATCAGCCCCTTGTCAGTTTCAGCAAGATGCTTTTCTCCAGTGGCATCTTGAATTCAGGGAGCGCCTGCTGCTCTCCAGCTTCATTCGCAATGTCATTGCAGAGAAGCTTTACGATGTAACTGAAGAGAGAATTCTAAACAAAATGACTACTCATAGGGTGTTTCTGCCTGTCAGCTTCAGAGTGTGAAATATATAAGCAAAAGATCAGTATAAATATTTACCTTGGTAGCATTTGTAATTATTAATCAATTCAGTGCAGCAGCATACATATTTATCTAAGGCAGATAAAGTTTGAACTAGGAAAGGCTACTGAAACATAAATCCCTGCACTAAAACTAGAAATGCATTTCTACTTTCAACAATCACAGCCTTTACTTTGGAAATATTTTATTCACATGCACCAATTATCCTAAGCTCTGTGAGAGCCAGTTAGACATTTGATGTATCCCAAGAAATATAGTGATAAATAAATTTCCCTGATGTAGATAGTAACAAGTAGGTATGAATAAAGAGGCAAAATATTTTCATCGATTTTACAGGCCTTTTCTGTCATATATATATTATATATATATATAAAAAAATGTAAAACATTATTGTCTGTTTACCTGCTGGATCTCTTCAGGTAAAGGGTGAACTGGGATGTGACGTTCCATGGTGATCCGTTTAGGCTGAAGCTCAAAACTGTCCAACATAACCATAAAACTGTGTAGAATGCTGTTCCTGCGGGAATAAACAACATATTATAACTAAAATATGCAAACCATAAAATAAATTGCAATTTAAAAACAAGTCATGTGTGTCACCTTAAGCTTGGCTACACTGTTGTTTGAGAATAGAAGCAAATTAATATTTATGTACAGCGCAGTTGTAAATTGAAAAAAAAGTTACAAAATTCTTCTACAATACAGTGGTGAATCACAGCGAGAAACAACAGTATCATGGCACATCCTTGTGAAATATTCTGGCCTCATATCAAATTCCGGCAAGAAATCAATCACCAAAATTGAAGATTGCAGTGTACCTCGGACTTTAACAGCTTAGAGATAAGTTAGTACAAGACATTAGACACATTTGTTGACAACTCTTGGAATGATATGGCTAGATCACTGAACCAGGTGATCTGCTGGCACATGGCACATTGACCAGCAGCTTAATATCAAGATGTAAAAATCTATTCACATTTTTTAAACAAATTCCCTGATCTACTTGTTAAACTAATTTTTGAAAGTTTATCAACAAAAGTGGCTGAGTTTGCATGTTATTGACAAACCTGAAAAAGTATTGACAAATTTTATTTATTGCAGAGAACTGTCATAACTCTTTCTGGCATTTTCCTCACTTTTGGTGTTAGAATATCTTTAAATCTTGGAATTTCCAAAAATATATTAACAAATATTTTTCTGCCACTAAGCTAATCAACAAAAGACTGGCAATATGTAAACATGCCATTTCTTATTTTTTCTATTTAACTAGATTTAATTTAGGAAAAAAAAGTAACAATATTAGCTTCATGTAAACAAGACCACTGTGAGAAATACTAAAAGTGAGTTGCTGTGGGAAGCGCAGCAAAACAAGGTAGTAATTGCTTGCAAGAAGCAGGAATGCAATGATGAATTGTTGCAAGAGCTGACGCATTGCAGCCAGCTACGATGAGATATGAGAGATTTTTGAAAAATCAATGTGAAATCAGACTCAAGCCAAATCATGGAAAGAGTGACCATCCCAGAAATAATTAAAAAGAAAATCACAACTGTCACAAGTTAACATATATTTTACTTTGTCAGCCAATGAAGAGTAGACTTTTTGCTAATCATGTCAGTATATAAACTACATACGCTGTAATGGTATCATAGAATACTATTAATGTAAGTAAAATGTTGCATTGGATAGCCTGATTAATAGCATAACAGCTCAGTACACATTACTACAATTTCCATCAAAATTATATGTGAAGCCAAGATTATTCACAGATCACTTGCAATCCAGGGCACAATGACACAATGTTGCTACAGTTGGTAAGGTATCTGAAGATTAATGTAGTATAATAATCAAGTAAAAAGGCGTTTTAAACCATCTTCAGATGATGTCCCATTCAAGAGCGTGGAAACTAATAAACGGTCACTGAATGTTAACAATTGCTTATTTCATACTTCTTATGAGGGTAGTTCCATCTTGTGGCTTTTTGCCACCCATCTGTACCAAAGCACTGTAACTACTGAAAATTATCAATCTACAGATCACCGTGATTAGAATCACTCTCCCCATTTTCCCGGAATGAAACATGTAAGGTTGTGGGGTGGTGCTGTCTGTATCGAAAACAGAAAGCAAAAATAGACAAAAAGTTATATTTTTGAAAAGCATGTCTAACCAATATGGACCTCGCCAGCTATTAAATGAGCTGGCCTCTCACTAACAGGACGTCCGCAGTTTCCTGGCGAGGTCTCTCAACTTACGACAAGTGTGCAACCTCCAGCCAGCCGGGAGGTCACTTGGGCACTCCCCGCGCTCTCTTAACTTAGCGCTTCTCGGAAAAAATAACTTATTTTTAAACAAACGCACTGAAAAACAGAGGTGAAGTGGATGCCCAGTGTTGGAACTCGGATGCAACATTCCGTTGTTAGCGGTGGGTGAAAGGAAGCAGCCGGAATCCACCCAGAAACACCTCAATCTGTCGGCCCAGGCGGCGTTTGGAATAACCATGGAAACCACGCAGCGTGAGGTACAGACGTCAGGCTTTCAAGTGCGTACGTTGGGTGTCAGCGTTCGCCTGTCAATCATTTCTCTAAACTCGATGTTCTTCTTTGTTAAAACTCTTTTGGGTGAGAAACCTTTTACCTGCCCTCTTAGCTCCAACTGCTTCAAGGTTTTATTTAATAACAACAGCATTATGACTAGCAGTTAAAAAAAACATAGTCACAATACACGCCAACCTACAAAACTCGGAAAAGCTGACGCCCCCCCAAAATAATTGACAGCTCAAGAAACAATGTGCAGCCGAAAAAGGCCCTGAATAAAGGTCTGATCAGGGCCACAGTTTAAAGTAAACTGAATAATTTAAATGTCATTATTATATTGGAATTCAGTATATTTTTTAGCAGCCAAAGCTTATGCCTTCAGCATATCAAGGCCAGTTGTGCTGGAAGCAGCGCAAAAAAGAGATGCATTAGCCACCAGACTAAGGAGGACTGAACCAACTTTCCAGGATTGTCCTGGAGTCTCCAGGAATTAAAGATTAATTTGGACATTGCTGAGGGCAACCAAGGAGAAAAATCGTTTGAACATTTTATTAGTTCTAAAAATATTGAAAATGGGGGGGAAAGTGTTTGGTTGGAGGTGGGAGATCATATGATCAGGCAAACATCCAACCAGAGTTGGCAACCTCAACTGGGATGGGGAGGAATGAGTTTGTGCTGTTGCTGATTTCAGGCCACAAGCGCTTATTGCGTAAATAACAGACGGTTGAGATGTTTGTTTCACCTACTGAAACAAATTAGAGATTGGTTGATTTGTTTTATTTCCTTCTGCCCCATATTAATTTTTTTTTAAATTTAGAAAACACATTTTAAATTGTTTTTCTCTTAGTCTTGTCTCTCCCTTTCATTTCCTTTACCTTGCATGGAGCTTTCTACCCTATTTTTTCACTATCATGTATTTACTGCTGTTCAAATCTCTTTTCCTCCCCCCCCCCCCATTTTCTGTTTATTCCAGTGTATGTTATTTAAATTGACTGTATATTTCTATCTGATCTATCTGCATTTTTAATTCTTTTATGTTTTTTTCTTGGCTTTTTCATCCATAATCTCATAGTATATTTTTCCTGTATTGTCATTGTAGCATTCCTGGTTTATTTGTATTGTTTCTTACTTATTTTGCTTTCCATTCACATAGGAACAGGAGTAGGCCATTCAGTCCCTCAAGCCTATTCTGCCATTCAATTAGATTATGGCTAATCTATATTTTAACTCTATTTACCCACCTTGGTTCCCTTTCCCTTAATACCCCTGCCGAACAAAAATCTCAGTTTTGACATTTTCAATTGACCTAGCCTCAACAGCTTTTTGGGGGAAGAGAGTTCCAGATTTCCATTACCCTCTGTGTGAAGAGGTGCTTCCTGACATCACCCTTGAACGGCCTGGCTCTAATGTTAAGGTTATGCCCCCTTGTCCTGGACTCCCCCCACCAGAGGTTTTACTTTCCAGCTAACCCCCTATCAAATCCTTTAATCATCTTAAGCACCTCAAATAGATCACCCCTTAATCCTCTATATTCAAGGGAATACAAGCCTAGTCCATGCAGCCTTTCTTCATAATTTAATCCCTTTTAGCCCTGGTATCATTCACTCACATTTATATGTATTTGTTGGGTGAACCCCCATTGCATCTTTTTAATCCATTTTTTAAATCTTTGTCCTTCCCCTCTTTTCCTTTCAATTTTTTAATAACTTTTATTCCTTTCAGCTATTTCTGTGTCATTTCTCATTCGTCATTTGTCCTTTATTCTCTTTATAATTGTTTTTCTCTTTTTGTCCCATAGTCTGTGTCTTAGCCTTTAAATTACATTCTCTGATTTATATTTCTCCTGCTGCCTGGCCTTATAATTATAAACTCACTTTCAGGTTCAAGAAGAAATTACCTCCATCAGAAAGCTACCAGTATTGATTTCTAGCAATGTTTAAGTGCAATACGTCACCACTGGGAATTGGGATGGAAAGTGTTGCATGGCACAGTGGCCTTGAATCAGTATTTGAGCCACTTTTCTGATACCTTGTCCACTTGTCCATTCTGCAGTTGGGAGGAAACCATGTTCCACTTACAGTGCCATTGGTTCCTACATGACCTGAAGAAGCTGCCCCTCAATTTCTGGCTTAATTTTTCCCTCAGGCTCTTTATTTTAATTGCCCGGTGCATCAAAGGACCTTCTGGTGAATCTTCTTCTGAGCCCAACAAAATCCACAGTCCACAGTTCCAGAATGTGTAGGATCACAGGGGAGGCTTTCTGTGACTGTTTGTCACTGTTTCATAGAAATACATAGAAACTACAACATGAAAACAGGCCATTTGGCCCAACCAGTCCATGTTGGCACTTATCCTCCACACGAGTAAATAGTCTTAATCATGTTTACCCATCCTGTTCCCATAGCCCGTACAAAAGAATCTAAAGGCACCCAGGTGCTTAGCACTGAAATCGTTAAAGAAAGAAAGAACTTGCATTTATATAGTGCCTTTCACTACCTCAGGACATCCCAAAGTGCTTCACACCCAATGAAATACTTTTGACATGTAGTCACTGTTATAACGTAGGAAATGAGGCAGCCAATTTGTCCACAGCAAGGTCCCACAACAGCAATGAGATAATGTCCAGATAATATGCTTTAGTGATGCTGGCTGAGCGATAAATATTGGTCAGGACATCTGGAATTGTCTGATAGTCTCCATTGGGAACTATTTTGGATTATCTGTATAACAACAACCTAGTAAATAGAAATCAACTTAGCTTTAGACAAGGAAGATCCAGTCTGACCAAACTCTTTGATTTCTTTGAGGAAGTGACAACCCAAGTCAACTGTGGTAAACCCTATGACGTTGTGTATTTTGACTTCCAAAAGGCATTTGATAAAGTTCAACACAAATGTCTACCAATTTAGATTTAACTACATCGCATTGCATACTTGAGGGTGATGTGGACCAGATTAGATCCATACAGCAGACTCACACATCAAATTATTTTAAAAATCTAAATGTAGCATAACTTAAAGTATTTTGTGACTGTCCTTTTCCCTCACTCCAGGTCTCCACACCATACATTACATCCTGGCCTAGAATGCAGTGTGCAGTGTTTTGCTTCTAGGAGGAATATAGCAGCACATGGGATGACTGAGGAACCATCTGGACTCAGTGTCATACCCCCACAAAATGACACTTAAGAGATTGAAAATCCACTATGGAACAAGCAGAATGTGGAACATTCCCAATAGCTCACCTTTCATTATTATTCAAGGTACGTGCACCCACTCCAACACAAAAGCATTCACTAATCAAACAAAGCATCAGATACTTTAGAACATCCACCGCTTTAAATCCTCAACACAATCTTAGTGCCTGCCTTACCTGGGCAAATCCAGACATCCTCCTAGTAATTACACATATGGTAAAAGTGAAGACTGAAGTGAGTAATGAAGCTCTTGAACCATGGTTAGGTGTATAGCTACCAGTGACTACGGGCACTATACAAACTAGAAAGGAGGAACTTCTACAGATACCTCCAGAGCAGCATTTCTTACTACAACCAGAAATCAAGATATGAATCAGCAGATCTCTGGCTGATTTGCAAGAGCTGCTGGAGGTAACTTTTACCGCCTGGCGAAAAATGGGTGATAGGAAAAGAAAATCGGGCGAGGTGCAAAACAGACTACTGATTCGCTGTCACCCGTTTTTCGCCTGGTGATAAGAGTTAAAATTAGCCCCACTATCTTCAAAGCTGAACCCATTCAAATAAATGTCATTGTTCTACTCAATGGTTTATTGCTGAATAACCTGGTTCCAATTTAAGTCCATAGAACAGACTCACACAGCAAAAGGGAGATACAGTGGAGTATAAATTTGTCCTTAGTTGTAGCTCAAAATGGTCAATACCAATCTGCAGTCCATTTTGCACTTTGTTCGATTTTCTTTACCATTTAATTCAAAACTTACATATTGATGAATAAGTTTGTGTGCATCATCCAGTAAATAATATACTTTTTAATGAACACTTTTCAAATTTATAAAAGATACAAAAAATCTATGAACATTACAAATGTGCCAAAAATACTGTAAAAGTTGCTACTGGCAGCCATATCAATTTAATCCACACCACACATGTTTGCTATCTGTATATAGTCATCGGTCTTATATGTGTTGTTACAATTTTGAGTTCTAATAAAACTTCTTTTCCTTCAATAGTTTAAAGGTGATTTCTGTTTGCAGATCCCGCCTCAGTTCAGCTGTCGGGAATCCCACAGCTTGGGCCTCCCCTTCGCTTTCTATTAAATTTAAGTCGTGGCGTCGATGATGTCATCAGGCCAGGGCTTTAGTATGGAAATTAGGCTCCTGTCTGCCTTTTGTGGGAGTCTTGTCTCTGGCCTGAGTTCTGCATTTTAAAATTGAAAGGGGCGGGAATGGGTCAGGTTGCCCGATCTTGATATTTTAACCGCCCCCCGACCCTCTTCTGCCCACCGTAGGCGGGGTTAAAATCGAGGCCAATGATTCTGAGTTATATGGGGTATATATGTATGTAAGACGATAAGTCTGATCCAGCACTGCCCGAAATAGCAGGTGTGCTTAACAGATTATAAGGGATGCCTTTGTAATTGACTTCAGTGGAAGTGGCAAATGGTTAGCGCCATTTGCTCAATATAGGCAGCTGCCCACGATAAGCGTGGACGGTGTAAGTGGTGGGAAATATATTTATAAGCCTAATTGCTTTTTCTCATACTAAAAATGTACATGTGATTCATCTAGCAAAAGTATTGTACATTCATAGTATTCTTACACTAAAGTTCTCCATAGACTTAAAGAATTATGAACTGCTGTTACATTCTAGGGCAGTAAAAGTATAATTGACAGCCATACAATGGAAATGTTTGACAGTTTCCCTGTCTCACATTCACCAACTAATTATATGATTCAACAAGAGCTAGCATTTGAATTGGGTGTTCTTGCTTAGCAACAGAGAATAACTGCCAAAAAGGTGGTTTTCATTTTTCAGAAACACAGACAAAATCGCAGGACATGATCATTAAAGCCCTAGGAAAAGTCCTAGAACCCCTTGTAAAGAACAGAATTTGATCTATTCAGTCACTAAAAAGCAATGGTCCTGCTTATTGAGAAATCTTTTAGTTCAGCAACCATACAGGATTCCCTGTATGCTGGTGTTAGACTTGCTTTTGTGCCTTAGGGGGCTATTGTAGGAAAACAAACCAATCTAACATCTGTCCATTGTGAAGTCTGTATAAGTTACTAAGCTAGTGACACTGAGCAATACACCCAGTAGCAATACCGATGTCATGGCAAAGATATTACAAATTGATCCTTGTTTCAACATTACTAACACTTACTTGGATTTGTTCTGCAACTAAATGAAAAAATTCCATTTTTAATTACTGATGTTGCAAGTATGCAACACTGAGTTAAAAATAATTATTTAACAGTTGGAAGACTTCCAGGGCTATGGGTCCTCTTTTTCTGAAGACTCCTCTTTTTCTGAAGGTTTCCCAGCAGCATTTTGAATCCAAGTGACCAGTCTTCATGTGTGAGCCTGGGCAACGAGTGTTGGTAGGCTATTTGATCATGGAGACGATCAAAGCTGAGCCCAATGTCGTCCTAAACATACATCAACTTTGACTTCAACACACAAATGTACTTCCAGCAGGGTTTATTGGACAATGATCAGGAGTGGGAACCTTGGCTCATTTTCTCTTTGGCAGTCCACGGATGCTGAAGCCAATTCTGGCAACTCCATCTTCACCCATTGCAAGCTCTTTTTTGAAGCACATGAGTTTGACCTATCAACTGTTCTTGTCAGGACTAAGAGAAACAGCGGCAGGAGGCTAAGATTCTAAATTTATTTATTCGCTATTCGTAACTGAGAGCAAATTGTAACAACCACAACTTACATTTCTATAGTGCCGCTCATGTACATAAAGATATTACAGTGGTGAAAACAGTGGAAGCCAAACAGGAGGGAAAAAGAGAAATGGGGGACCAAAAACAGAGTCGAAAAAATGGTTTTAGGAGAAATTTGATAGCAGGAGGGAGGTGACATGGTGGGGTGATTTGGAAAGGGTGTCCCAGAGAGCTGAGACACAGTGGTTGAAAGAGCAGTTATCAACGGTGGAATAGAGGAAGTAGGGAAAAAGGTGTAAAGTAGTGTCAGAGATGAAAAAGGTGCATGTGGAAAGGCTGTAGTTGAAGTGGGTCACTGAGATAGGGTGAAGCAAGGGATTTGAAAGTGGGGATGAAGATCCCTACAATGCACACAACTCGCCATGTTGCGCACAGCTCCCCATGGTGCACACAGTGCCTATGAAGTTACGTAGTCTTTATTTCCACCAATTAAGTTTTGGTGATAAGCATGTGAGCTGACAGAGGTATTATCTTTGACATTTAGTTACTTAAAAAATATTTGTTCAATTCACCTGGAATCCTTAATGGATACATGAGTTTGCATGCTATTTAAACAATTGCCTCTGGAGTTGCTCAACAATAAAAGTAACAAAATGAGTAGATAAATAGTGTGCTCCTCATCCACTGCAGTTGAACAAATAAATAACATTGTATCCCTCATGTACTGCAGTTATAAAAGCAAGTAAATCTGTGTATGTGAGAAGATATGTACATCTTTATATCTATATATTAAAAATCTTACATCGCACGCACTGCCTGTATTTACCACTTGACTTCCTGTTGTTATATTTTTGTCACAACTTTTACCTAATATTTCCTATTTCCATTTATAATTAGTTTTGTCTATGTAAACTTGTCACGCTGATGCTACCACCTCCCACCGCTGGTGTCCTTGCAACATGTCTTCTATCCCATTAACCAGGTCTACTAGCAATTTTGGCATTATAGCAGCTGTCTTCTGTGTGCTAGCTGCTGAATTCTGAGCTTGCCTGCTGGCCTTGCTCCCTTGTCCCACCTCCCACCAATCAAAAACCTGCCTGCTCAAAAAACAATCATTCTTTTAAGTGTTGGTCCCACTTCTCTTCAACCAGAGCAAGAGACCCAGCAGAGCTCTGTTATTAGTTTTTTTTAGATATAGGCATTTTATTTTCAGTTTCAGGTCATCTTAGGCTGCAAGTACAAGCTGTGGGGAATGCATACTTTTAGTTGAGTGGAAGTACTCTCTTCGACTTGTAATAACAAGCCACTCTGGATTCTGTTATCAATAAGAATTAAACAGAATTTGACATCTTTATCTTTTCTGTTCTTCTCAAATATTTGTGAACAATTGCAACTGTCTTGATTAAGTGGTACAAATCCTCTGGAGTCAGTCCCTAAGATATCAGGATCTTGTTCCCAGTAACAAAACTGCATCTGGGCAACACCAGGGGAATCCCTAAGGATCGCACCATTCTGTGAAGAGGTCCGGTCCTTCTTTACTATCTTGTAAATCTCATTGGCGTAAGCTGGGGCAGTCTGGGCCAGCTAACTGTCTGGCATAAACAAGAGCACTAGCTGAGAGGCTGGTGGGGACTGGGGGAGCAAATGTGCTGTTCCCCTGAGAGAGGATAGGATTCCTCTCCCATGACACTCTCATGGCGCTGAGCCTCAGCACACCCATTGCTCTACACAAGAACAGAGTGCAGGAGTGATGTGATTATTTCAATGCTTCTATCTATAATCTACTTCATGCTTTGAAAGGCAGAGAAGATGCTCGAACCAAGAACCAAGATGGAAACCATCTGAGCTCCCAGTGAAGTTGTCAAAGCTGCCCCCAGAATCTCCATTGCCTTGGGCCTCACTGCAGTGTTCATGGAGCTGACTACTTGCTCCATGCATAGTTTCGATTTCCTGTACGAAGACCCCACACAAGTTGAAGCTGTTAATCAGTGAGAAGTGGATGAGTGGTGTTTCCCAGCTGCCCACCCAAGTCAGAGGGGAACCTGTCCTATTTTCTCCTCATTTGCATGGCACAGGCCAGCAGCAAGCACAAAATGCACTTCCAATAGTCAGCTTGCCCACTGGAGTGAGAAATTAGTGCTGCTACACCAACTGTTTAAGCTATTTAAGCCTTTGCATGACTAATTTGGTTCCGGTCCCATCAGACACTTTTTCTGTGTCTCAGTGTAAAGGACCACTTTCACAGACAAGTACATGCTCCTAATGAATTGAAATGTGACCTAATTTAAAAAGTAATCTCAAATGTAGTATGCCTGGCAAACAATAAAATCCTTATTCGCTTATAAGCGCACTAAATATAGCATGATATCTCTCATACTTTCTGGATCTCTTGACTAGATGGACAAATAACACTCCAACAGACCATAACTCTCAAGCTGTAAACTACAAATACATTTTATTAAAAAATGTAATTAAACATAAGCAAAAGTAAGCACAGCAGATTTCACTTGATTACAAAACTTCATTCATCTCACAGAAATTGTTACAAACCAAAAAATATCTTCAAGTCCTTACAGTTCTCCATAACAATACTTAACTTGGACTAGTGTCCATAATACAAAGTGCATATGTCAAATTGGGCTGGCACGGTGCCTAGGTTTTCTGACAGAGCCTTGAAGATCCTGGTAGAACAAATTAGAGTGAGGAGGGACATCCTCTTTCCCTTGAATGGCTGATTGTCCCCTGGTGAGTTAGGTACAGGCTTGGCAGAAGGTTGCAGATATGTCATTCTCCCTGTCAACATGCACGCTATGGTCATTAGGCTAATAGATGGCAGAGGCAAATATTTACCCCTTTCTACTTTTTTTGGAGGAGAAGCTTGCACATAATAAGATGGAGTCAACCACACATGGGAGGACGTCCCATACTACAGACTCTCACCCACTTTGGAAGAGTCTGCCATTAAAATCTGAAGCAGAAACACTACCCCTACAATGAGAGATGGCAAAGCAGGAGGCCGGGTCCCACAGCAGAGTTTATGGGCAACTTCTCTTCTCTTCCTGCTTCACTTCTGCCCTGATCCATTTCCTGAACATGACAACTTGCTGTGGCCTAACACTGATAGTGATCTGGCATGTGCTTGCTATTCAAACTACATCCTAACTCTTGTGCTGCTCAGCTGTCCTTAGCTCCAACAGAGGACTGAGATGTGTGTGCCAGACAGAGTGAAGCAGAAAGCCTTGATCAAGATTCATGGTCACTCAATATTATCCCAACAATCATCAACTCAAAGGTAGGGATCGCACACAAATTGCCAGTGAAAGAATCTCTAAGAGATGTTCAATTTGGGCTGCGGTTCAACCATCTCCTCGAACAGGCTGGGAAGGGCCTCAGTTAGCTCAGTGCTCTCCTAAAGATCAATGGCCATGTTCAGCCAAAGCCCAGTAGTAGGGGCAGGAGGCTGTCTTGCAATGGGGATGGAGTATTTGCTGTCTCTCAGGATGACAACATATCTATAGTCATGCAACCCTCCAACCCCATCCCCCACCACCACTCCACCCCCACCAGTGCCAGAATGTGTACTGAGCCAGACAGCATTGGCAACTGCTAAATTGTAGCAGTCTGCAGCTGGGTCCTCTCAAGCCCATGCTCACAGAGGTTACAGCCACCACCATCTCAGAAACCGTTGATTGACACTCAGCAGTCCGCCACCTCCCTTGCTCCAACCATTGGGGACGCACCTCATAGAACAACCAGAGGAGGTAGCAGAGCACTGCAGTGAGCAAACAATGGGATCGCAAAAGTAGCCAGTCTGTGTATGGCAATAAACCAAGAGGCAATTCATTAGCATTGTATGTAGAGGGTGTTCCTGTAATGAGTTGGGAGTTTGGAATGTGACAGGATATGTCTCTTTTGGCAGTTAGGCAGTAGTTGCTTGTATGCATGGAAGGACTGGGATAGATGTTTGGAAGGCTGAGCAGCAGGGATTCATCTGTTCAAATACTTTTCAATGAGCTGCTGATGAATAGCGCTGGCAGCAGGAAACCGTTGAACCCCTTCAGCCTCCTTAATGTCATTAGAATCCTCCCCCTCATAAGGCTGAAAGCCATCTTCCAGTGGTAGTTCTATGTGCAGTCCTTGTTACACAGCACAGTTAAGTAGCAAAACACCATGATGCATCATACTCTCGCTGAGCTATATTGGAGGAAGCCTCTTCACCTGCAGAGGCTTTGGTATCATTGCTTCAAAGGTCTGTTCAATGAAAAAGTTGACAGAAAGTGCACGTAGATGTAAGATTTTTAATATAGCATAGATAATATCAAATCAAATGTTACATAACAATAATGACAAAATGTACGACTTTACAATGGGAACTAAATTATGTTTGTCGGCAGACATTGGGGGGGCATCAGGAGGGCTCATTGGGGGGGTCAGTCATCGGGGTCGGGGGTAATTATCGGGGATGGCGGTCATTGGGGGGGGTTGGTCATCGGGGACTCAGTAACGGGGGTCGGAGGTCGAGAGGGGGCCGGAGATCATGGGGGGGTTGGAGATCGTGGTGGAGGGGGTCGGACAAGGAAGGGGGGGGCTGTCGGTTGATCACGGCACCTAAAGTGCCGTAAGCTGCAGGGCTACGGACCGGGTGCTGGAAGGTAGGATTAGAATGGGCACTTGGTTGTTCTTCGAGCTGGCACAGACACGATGGGCCAAATGGCCCTCTTCTGTGCTGTATGGTTCTATGGTAAGCTTGTTGGGCCTGGAGGAAACTCTCCTGCTCCTCCTGGCCCACAAGCAGTGCAATAAAGGCACATACCTGTTGATCTGGGCCTTCTCTTTATTATATACACAATAAATGGGAGGTGTCGAGGAACAGAGGGACTTGGAGTGCATGTCCACAGATCCCTGAAGGTTGCGGGACAGGTAGATATGGTGGTTAAGAAGGCATACAGGATACCTTCCTTTATTAGCTGAGATATAGAATATAAGAGCATGGTGGTTATGCTAGAACTGTATAAAACACTAGTTAGGCCACAGCTTGAGTACTGCATACAGTTCTGGTCACCACATTACAGGAAAGATATGATTGCAGTAGAGAGGGTACAGAGGAGATTTATGAGGATATTGCCAGGGCTGGAGAATTTTAGCCATGAGGAAAGATTGGATAGGCTGGGGTTGTTTTCTTTGGAACAAAGGAGGCTGAGGGGAGATTTAGTTGAGATGTATAAAATTATGAGCGGCCTAGATAGAGTGGATAAGGAGGACCTATTTCCTTTAGCAGAGTGGTCAGTGACCAGGGGGCATGGATTTAAAGTAATTGGTAGAAGGATTAGAGGGGAGCTGAGGAGAATTTTTTTCACCCAGAGGGTTGTGGGAGTCTGGAACTCACTGCCTGAAAGGTTGGTAGAGGCAGAAACTCCCCCCTCATTTTAAAAGTACTTGGAGGTGCACTTGAAATGCCGTAACCTACAGGGCTACAAGTGCTGGAAAGTGGGATTAAGCTGGATGGCTCTTTTTCGGCCGGCAAGGACACGATGGGCCAAATGTCCTCCTTCTGTGCCATAACTTTCTATGATTCTAGTCTCCTCTTACGTGGCATGAATCAGAAGACCCGGGAATCCCAGCCCCCAGGAGTTAAAAATAAAAAAAACTATTAATATGGAGGCCTGCAGCCTCCTTAAAAGATTTCACTGACCTGCCCGCCCCTGAGAGCAGGTTGGTCACCCGCCCATGTTAAAACAGGAAGCGGGCGGGTTGGGGTCAGGTTTTACTTTTTTACAATTTTTACCTTCCCTCCCACCTGCCCCCAACCCACCCGTTTGTGAGGTTAAAATTTACCCCCACGTCTCTGCTTCCCAAATTGACCTAAGTTTTGTCAAAGTATTATAGAAAAATTAGGACAAAATGTATTACTTTCAAATGGGGACTGAATTATGTCTGTGCGCCCTGGTCCAATCATTCACTGTCCTTCAACCCCCTTTCAACAGCAACAACTTGCATTTATATAGTGCCTTTAATGTTGTAAAAGATCCCAATGCGCTTCACAGGAGCATAATCAGACAAAAATTGACACCGAGCCAATGAAGGAGATATTAGGACTGGTGACTAAAATCTTGGTCAAAGAGATAGGTTTTAAGGAGGGTCTTAAATGAGGCCTTGATGGCTGTAGGCACGGCCACCAATAGTGGGCAAAGGAAGTGGGGGATGCACAAGAGTTGGAGGAACACAGGACTTCGTGAGAGTTAGGATATGGGCAACAGAATTTTAGATAAGCTCAAGTTTATGGTCAGGAAAAAGCATTGGAATAGTCGAGTCTGGTTGTAACGAAAGCATGGATGAGGGTTTCAGCAGCAGATGGGCTAAGGCATGGGCAGAGATGAGCAATATTAAGGAGGTGGAAGTAGGCAGTCTTTGTAATGGAGAGGATATGGGATTGGAAGCTCAGCTCAGGTATAATTAGGATGCCAAGGTTGTGGACAGTCTAGTTCAGCTTGAGACAGTGACTAGGGAATGGAGGAAATTGTGGCTCATCCAAAACTGGAATGTCAGAAGATTACACTTTGTCTTCACTCCCTTTGTGCAACACCATTGGAGATCGATTAGCACGAATGGTGACTAAATATCAGTCTGTATATAAGGTTAAACGTGTCTGTGATACAAAGGACTTTTTCACAGGGAACTCCCTCAGCAATGTTGCCTTGTGTGATTATTCTCATATTTCTCCCTATTTTATTTATTGAGAATCTACACAAGTCTTATTATAAACACTAAAGATTTTTAATGTACTATTAAGAGACCCAGAATGCATGAATATTATCCACGATAGTTATCGTTAACAAGCTGGATTGATGAGAGTTTTATTATTGTTTCATGACAAACTCATTGCTCCTTATTTTTAAATCAAATGTGTTAATGTCGTGAGTTGCCTTTCGTGTGAAAAATCAATTGGCTCATCTGCGTGCAAAGTGGGGATTGCTCTTTTGGATCCTCTATTAAGGCAACGTACCATGTCGATAAGGAAGTGTGATCTCAGCAGCTGCACCTGACTTGCGGCCTGGCGTGACTGAAGTGAAAGAGCTTTATCTGGAATAGGGAGGGGGGTTAGCTCCTTCTCGCAGCCCCGCAAACTCCTGGGCACGACATCTATTGGAAAGAAACGCACGCATTCCAGCTACCGGAAATTTCAAAAAGGTCACCGGGGCTAAGATGTGCGAACTGCATGAAAGAAATGAGTAATGTTTAGATAGGACACGGCTAGCGTGCAGCAGATCAGGGAGAGCCGAGGCGAGCACGCACTGCTGAGTAAATACAAAGCCAGACTTCAGCTACTGTAAACCCCACCATCCAGTGACTGATATAATTTGTCTATTTTAGGTAAATTTTATACAAGTAAAATGCCAACTATTCATCGTATTCTAACGATAGAGTCGCTTCTGTACAGACTTAGTATGTGAAGAATGAAATATTTGTTAAACATGAAATGACGAGATGACATTGACGAATGACAGTAGGGTATAGGCGCAGTGGCCTCGGGTATGCTAATAATACGTGCGCGGTTACTGTGAGCTGCCCACGTAGAAAACCCAGAGACGTGCATCTGCGGCTCGGTTTAACACAATTGTACCAAATTTCTCAGAATGGAATTTGTCGCGTTTGTAACATCTCACCTCTCACTTGGGGAAAGTCATATGGTGGCTCAATGCAAGGATTAGCCGAGACGGTTCGCACGCTACCGCACTTAATGTCGTGACAGTTCTCTAAGAGCCGAGGTTTAAAATAACCACAGGCCAGCAATGAATCAGGCCAGTCACGCAGCGCCTGGAGAGCAGTCAGCAGGGCGGAGCCGGGGGCGGGAAACGGGAACGATCGAGGCTGTGCAGGTGCTTGGGGCACAGGACACTGCAACTGCACGCACCAGTAGCTCTTTCACACATTCATGTGAGATAAGGTAGTTGCTACGTCTGCAAATAACACTGATCACATTCTTGTAACTGGGACACTTCAAGCTTTTTAAAGTTGCACTTGCAACAACTTCTTACAAAGTTGTATAACGAAATCATATTATAAACAAATAAGCCAAGAGGTAATGCAATAAGAATCACATTCCAAAATACAAAGTTTCGCTAAAAGGTCCAGAATTTGCTGGACATCCCACAGCGATCGCCGTGAATTGGATATTTTATCTCGCCCTTCAGATCGTATTATTTTTGCGTTGCAAATTGATAATAACGGGGCATCTGGGACCTCTTGAACGCAGGTCCATGGTCTAGCTCTTTAACCAAATTAAATTTAAGGATAAAGAAAGAAACAGAGCAAAGGATAAAAAAAGGAAATAGGGTGAATTAGAATCAAATTAGATACAGGAAGAGAAATAGAGGAAAGAATCATAGAAAGGTTACAGCACGAAGGAGGCCATTCAGCCCATCGAGTCCTTGCCGGCTCTATGCAAGAGCGATCCAGCTAGTCCCACTTCCCCACCCTGTCCCCATAGCCCTGCAATTTTTTTTCAAGTACTTATCCAGTTCCCTTTTGAAGGCCATGATTGAATCTGCCTCCACCGCCCCCTTGGGCAGTGCATTCCAGATCCTAACCACTCGCTGTGTAAAAAAGTTTTCCTCATGTCACCTTTGGTTCTTTTGCCAATCGCCTTAAATCTATGTCCTCTGGTTCTTGACCCTTCCGCCAATGCGAACAGTTTCTCTCTATCTACTCTGTCTAGACCCTTCATGATTTTGAATACCTCTATAAAATCTCCTCGCAACCGTTTCTGTTCCAAAGAGAACAACCCCAGCTTCTCCAGTCTATCCACGTAACTAAAGACCCTCATCCCTGGAATCATTCTAGTAAATCTCTTCTGCATCCTTTCTAAGGCCTTCACGTCTTTCCTGAAGTGCGGTGCCCAGAACTGGACATAATATTCGAGTTGTGGCCGAACCAGTGTTTTATAAACGTTCATCATGACTTTCATACTTTTGTATTCTATGCCTCTATTTATAAAGCCCAGGATCCCATATGCTTTTTTAACCAGCCCTGCCACCTTCAATGATTTGTGCACATGTACCCCCAGGTCTCTCTGTTCCTGTACCCCTTTTAGAGTTGTGCCCTCTAGTTTATATTGCCTCGCCTCGTTCTTCCTACCAAAATGGATCACTTTGCATTTTTCTGCGTTAAATTTCATCTGCCATGTGTCCGCCCATGCCACCAGCCTGTCTATATTCTCTTGTAGTCTATCACTATCCTCCTCACTCTTTACTACCCTTCTAAGTTTTGTGTCATCTGCAAATTTTGAAATTGTGCCCTGTACACCCAAGTCCAAGTCATTAATATATATCAAAAAAAGCAGTGGTCCCAGCACTGACCACCTGGGAACACCTCAGTACACCTCCCTCCAGTCCGAGAAACAACCATTTACCATGACTCTCTTTCCTGTCCCTTAGCCACTTCTGCATCCATGTTGCCACTGCCCCCTTTATTCCATGGGCTGCAGTCTTGATGATAAGCCTACCATGCAGCACTTTAACAAACGCCTTTTGAAAGTCCATATACACCACATCAACTGCATTGCCCTCATCTACCCTCTCTGTTACCTCATCAAAAAACTTTATTAGGTTAGTTAAACATGATTTGCCTTTAACAAATCCATGCTGGCTTTCCCTAATCAATTCACCCTCGTCCAAGTGACTGTTAATTCTGTCCCAGATTATTGTTTCTAAAAGTTTCCCCACCACTGAGGTTAAACTGACTGGCCTATAGTTGCTGGGTTTATCCTTACACCCTTTTTTGAACAAGGGTGTAAACATTTGCAATTCTCCAGTCCTCTGGCACCATTCCCGTATCTACGGATGTTTGGAAGATTATGGCCAGTATCTCCAAAATTTCCACCCTTACTTCCCTCAGCAACCTAGGATGCATCCCATCCAGACCGGGTGACTTATCTACTTTAAGTACAGCTAGCCTTTCAAGTACCTCTTTATTAATTTTTAGCCCATCCAGTATCTCAACTATATCTTCCTTTACTGAGACTGTGACAGCATCTTCTTCCTTGGTAAAGACAGATGCAAAGTATTCATTTAATACTTCAGCCATCCCCTCTGACTCCATGAGTAATTTAAGGAATCTTACAACACCAGGTTATAGTCCAACAAATTTATTTTAAAATCACAAGCTTTCGGAGATTATCTCCTTCGTCAGATGAATGAGTAGATCTCCCTTATGGTCCTAATCAACCCCACCCCTCTTACTACCCGTTTATTGCTTACATGTCTATAGAAGGCTTTTGGATTCCCTTCTATGTTGGCCGCCAGTCTATTCTCATACTCTCTCTTTGCCCCTCTTATTTCCTTTTTCACTTCCCCTCTGAACTTTCTATATTCTGCCTGGTTCTCACTTGTGTTATCAACCTGACATCTGATATTTTTCGTTTTTTTTCCGTTTCATCTTACTCACTACCTCTTTTGTCATCCAGGGAGGCTCTGGCTTTAGTTGCCCTACCTTTCTGCCTCGTGGGAATGTGCCTAGACTGTACATGAACCATCTCCTCCTTAAAGGCCACCCACTGTTCAATTACAGTTTTGCCTGCCAATCTTTGAATCCAATTTAACCGGGCCAGATCAGTTCTCATTCTATTGAAATTGGCCCTTCTCCAATTGAGTATTTTTACTTTAGAGTGGCCCGTGTCCTTTTCCATAGCTATTCTAAACCTTATGATACTATGATTGCTACTCCCTAAATGCTCTCCCACTGACACTTGCTCCTCTTGGCCCACCTCATTCCCTAGAACCAAGTCCAGCAATGCCTCCTTCCTCGTTGGACCTGAAACGTACTGGTTAAGAAAGTTATCCTGAACACATTTCAAAAATACCTCCCCCTCTGTGCCCCTTATGTTATTATTGTTATCCCAGTCTATATTAGGATAGTTGAAGTCCCCAGTTATTGCTACTCTATAGCTTTTGCATCTCTCTGTAATTTCCCTGCAAATTTGCTCCTCTATATCCTTCCCACTAGTTGGTAGCCTATAGAATACACCCAGTAGTGTAATGGTACCTCTTTTATTTCTTAATTCTAACCAAATAGATTCTGTCCTTGACCCCTCCAGGACATCCTCTCTCTCTAGTACTGCAATATTCTCCTTAATCAATACTGCCACCCCCACTTTCTTTCCTACCCTATCTTTCTTGAACACCTTGTATCCACGAATGTTTAGTAACCAATCCTGCCCTTTTTTGAGCCAGCTCTCCGTTATCGCCACAACATCATATTCCCATGTGGCTATTTGCGCCTGCAGCTCACCAATCTTGTTTACCACGCTTCGTGTGTTTACACATATGCACTGCAAACCAGTCTTAGACTTTCTTGTACTCTCTCTTAGTCTGATCCCACCTAGTTCTGTACTATTACTTTCTTTAGTGTTATTTTTTTCCCCTGATCCTTTGTGCCCCTTGTTTCTACTTTCCATTGCTACATCCTGGTGCCCATCCCCCTGCTAAATTAGTTTAAACCCACCCCCCACAGCACTAGCGAACCTCCCCGCGAGGACATTGGTCCTAGCTCCATTGAGGAGCAACCTGCCCATCCTGTACAGGTCCCACCTTCCCCAGAACTGGTCCCAATGCCCCAGGAATCTAAAGCCCTCCCTCTTGCATCATCTCTCCAGCCACGCATTCATCTGTTCCATCCTTCCATTTCTATGCTCCCTAGCGCGTGGCACCGGGAGTAATCCGGAGATTACTACCCTTGAGGTCCTGCTTGTTAATCTCTTTCCTAACTCCTTAAAATCTGCCTGCAGGACCTCATCCCTCTTTCTATCTATGTCGTTGGTACCAATATGGACCAGATTAAGAGCGAGAGAAAAAGAGACAGAAAGGAAAAGAAAAAAATTAAAACATTTTAAAAAATTTTAAAACCTCCAGGAACAATTTACTACCTGCAGGAGTGATACTCGACAGTTTCATTGTTCCCTTTCTGAGTGGCTTGTCAGGACCATAAATCAAGTCATTAACAGAGCCCTTACATGAATTACCAGCCCTAAATGACTTTGGCGATATTCATTTGTATTAACGATGCAAATCATGCAATTTCATGACATACAATGGGGAGGCTCAAGGCAGGATGGTAATTTTTTCAATTTTTGCGAGGCCCAAGGCGGAGCGGCGCAAATCACCCAGCAACTTGTGGCGAAGCGGAACTCATGGCATAGCTCTTCTTCGCCACAAATTATGGGTTTTCTACGCGCTAATAACTCGGTCGTTATTTTACCAGCAATTTCGGGGCCATTATTCTGTGGGAACAATGTAAATGTAAAGAAATCAAATGTCTTGGAGAATTCTTCCTCCCTGAGAGAAGATATTCTCAGCTTGGTAAAAGCAGCCTGCGCTTCATGAAATCAGCTGAAAAATACCTGCTCAGATAACGTATCCAGCCCCAGCTGAGTACAAGTGAACTAAGCAGGACTGGCATTATCTTGATGTTCAAACACAAATCCAAAACTCAGTACTTGCTTGAGCCAACATGGTTGGTCTCCACGAGGCTGCTTTTATACTGTGGAAATTAAGATTACCTCATTAAGGGAGGAAACACTGTCAACCCCCCCTACCCCCACCCCCCCCCCCCCCCCCCTTCCTTCAGGTCAGTGTATCTTTGCTTTAAAAAAAGCTGTTTTCCAGGGCAGTATGTATTCTTTCAGTAATTTCATGAAAAAAGCCATATTAAATTAATTACATACAGTAAGTATAATAGATTTTGATTTATAATTCCGTACTAAACATTGCCACACATTAAAGATTCAAAAAGAGATTATAAATATGTGTGAAAGGATTCTATTGTAAATTGTGGAAGTTCTTTCAAGTAAATTGCTCTGAAATCTGGTTTATTATCACTGACCAAATTAATTAGAGTTAACATCATTGCAGTAGGTGTTATCCTAATACATTGATTGTTTCTGGAAAAAAAACATTAAATGGTTCAATCAGTGTAGAATCTGCTAAATGTCTTGACCACACTATTAATTTGGAGTCAAGTATGAACAACAGACACTTCTAATCAGAATAGCAAATCTGAGTTTAAATATGCCCTTGTAGAGGAAGTCCCCAGGGTAATGCATAATCACAGTAACTCAAATATAACTGATATAGGCAGTTTGGATGTCAAATTACATTACAAAGCCATCAACTTACTCAATAAATGTATATTATTAATTCATATGTTCCTGATGTTTGGGAGATCTCAAAAGGAATTTCTCTATACATAATCCTGAAACTCTAAACTTTGCGGGGGGTGGGGGAGCAGGGTTACTAGATAAGTCTGTATCTAGATTGTTGTCAGCCAAGCCCCTTTGAATTCTGAAATCTGGAATGAGTAGTATTTCAACATGTAGCATGAGAGACACACTCCAAACTAACCAGGCTGATGGCAGCCTTAATTCAGATCGCCCTGTGCAGTATTTTTTCACTATATTGTAAAACAATCTTGAAAATCAAAAATAACCGCATTTATTTTAGTTTTGAAACCTTTAAGTATTTTACAAGGATTGCTTTGGTACAGCCCTCCTGCTCTGGACATCCTGTTATAGAAAAATTATTACATTACATAATGAAACTGTCCCGAAAAGAACAAATCTTGTAGTTAATTATGAAAGCCACATGATTCATTCTTCATATTTATTTTAAAAAAAGAGAAAAATTATTGCCAGTTTTTTGCTTTCTTTAAATGTACTTGATGGATATAGGCTCTGTTCACTATAGAAAAAACACAATTCATGTACAATTATATATTTACATGAACAACAATACTCTAGATGCTATTCACAATGATATTGGTTCTCCCCTCTCAGTCACTCTGTACCACATAGAATTACAATCTAAAAGGACTAGCAGGAAGCCTGTTCCTCTGCACAAATACCTCTGATAATGCCACTCTGTACACCTGTCTGCTAAGGACAAATGCATTTTAACTTGTCTGATTTTCAATCCTTCCTGTAGGAAAAAGCAACACCTAAGCTTGGCAACTCTGTTGACCTGCCCACGATTGGAAACTTGCCACGTGAGGTACTTGTGCCTTATGTTTCAGTCACATATTGAGCAGCTATTAGGAAATCAAAGATCAAATACATGTGTTCAAACTGTAATTTCTTATTGCTTACTGTTCTACATTTCCACTCTATACTCCCAGGTAAGCCAATCAAATTTTAAGCAGATAATTAATGTTAATCTTTGCTCACGTACAATATTCTGTCAGAAACCTATATTTACATCACTGTAATACTTATTCTTGCAGCAGTCTTTATTTAATGAAAATTTTTGTTTTAAGTTTGAACAAACAAATTTGCACATGTCAGCAGGTCTTCAGAATTAGTACAAAGACCAAACTCTAATTTAAAGTGCAGAATTCAAGGTATGAAGTTAGATAATGGTAAGCATAGCTGTTAAGTGCTGGAACTGCCAGAACAATTAGAGCTTTAGGTGAAGTTGATGACTTAAATCTACTTAAAGGATACAAAATACAGTAACATTTTATCCCTTATTATTTAGGAATTGATGAGCACTTCTAACTTAATGTTAAGGATTGGGATAGTTTAAAGATTATTTTAACCTTTTTCATGTTTTATTATAAGTAAGATTTTATATATCTCCACAGGCTGAGTGTTAAACTAGCATTTATGCTGTCAGGTCTTTTGCAACTGTGGCTGAGATGTTTATACTTTAATGTTTTTCCCTTTCAGAAAAATAATGAAAAGTAAAGGAGCGGTACTTCTTCCTCTCGCAGACATGGCATCTTGACCATGTGCCAACGTAAGGAGCTACGACTACATGTTCCCACCCATCTGCATCCTGATCCCGTTTGTCTGGCAGTATGTGATATAGTGACTGATATAATAAACTCATTGGCACATCTATCATCAGATAATTGTGGAGTTAGATGTGATCATCAATTGGAGAATATTCTAGCCATTCATTTTTTTTAAAGTTAGAAAGTAGAACAGATGCTTAGTAACCTGCAGACAGGACAAATTGCAACCATCTCAGACATTTCTCACTTATAAGAACACTGGAGTTCGTTTGGTCACTAGTCAGCCAAGCTTTGAGTTATCTATAAAGCAATGGGTCAGAAATCGCTCCGAGTGGCGAGGCAACGCTCACCGCAGCTCCTGTGAACTAAATTAATGAAAATACTTACTGTGGGCTCTGTGGTGTCCAATTGCTTGAATTTGAACTAAACAAAATGTGCACTATTGACCCAGCCTCTGAGCAGCGTGATTTGCTGCGCAGCTGGATAAGTCTGTGAGGAGAAGACACACCCACAAAATCTGTCAGGAAGAGAAGTCACGCCCACAGATTCAGGCTGCATTGCTCAAGTAGGCAAGCAGACTTCATTCATTTAAAGTTAGTATTCTGGATGTCATTGTAAACAAAAATTGTAATTTTTTAAAATAAAAAGCCAAAGAAATAATTGAACTAAATTAAAGATACAGAAGGGAAAAGCAAAAAAAAATGTTAATTTTTTAATTAAAAAAAAATGTAATGACCAAAAACCATTAAAATAAGGAGTGATATGACACTTCACATTTTTAACAGTTAATTTTTAGTTGTTTGGTGGTCATTAAAACTTAGTTTAGACCTGGTATTTTTAAGTGTACCTGTTTGGTGGTGTAATCAGTTACTTTCCAGCTGGGCAGATAAGCAAGTTGGCACTTTTTCAATGATTTATCTGATTGCAGCATGTGATAGCCCTTTAATTTGAAGCTGTCATATCGCCTGCGAACCACAAGGAGCAAGTTCTGGATTTCCATGTTTCACTGCGCACGTGCAAATATGGGAACTTGCTCCTTCAATTCGCCACTAACAACGGAGAGTGCAGTTGAGCTCCTCCATTATTTAGGGAGCGATTTCTGGCCCATTATGTTTGAAAAACATTGGCCCAGAAATTGCTCGGAGTGGCGAACCAACAGTGCTCAACGCTCCATAGATTTATACTAACCCACTAACTTACGAGCACTTTACGGGATGCACTTCCTCTAATAGGAAGCGGAGAAGACCCCACTGTTGGCTCCTGCGAAGCTAGAACCCATGGGAGAAGCAAGAGGAGCGATCTCTCCCCTTGACCAATCTGATTGCAGCATTTTTGACAAGCTGCGAACATTTCTTCAAGCTGGAATGTAAAATTCAGGAAGTGAAAGGTACAACACTAAAATCATTTGTAAAAACAGTGAGAAAAGAGAGGGTAAGAAATAATGGAATTAAATAAAAGAGACAGAAGGGAAAAGTAAAAAAAAAATGTTTTTTAATTTTTAAAAGTTAATTTTTAGTTGTTTAGACAGTCATTAAGATTATCATACTGTTAAAACTTAGTTTAGACCTAGTATTTTTAAGCGTACCTGTTTTGTGATGTAATTAGTTACTTTCCAGCTGGGCAGATGAGCAAGTTGGTGCTGGTCCATTGTTTCCACTGATTCCAGCCGGCGACATCCCTTTAATTCGAAGCTGTCAAATCGCCGGTGAACCAGAAGGAGCAAGTTCTGGATTTCTGCCTTTTACTGCACACAAGTGAACGCCAGAACTTGCTCCTCGATTTCGCCACTAACAACAGTAAGCGCTGTTGATCTCACCGTTCTTTTTTAAGAAATTTCTGGGTCATTAGGACTTCAAAAGATGGAGGCTTTATTAAAGAATGACTTGGATTCTAACCTTGTTTTCATGGTGGATTAATGTTCTTACATGTCAGAAACCTTTTCCTAACTGTTGTTCTTATTGTTATATTTTTCTTAGGGTTCATAATCCAGCATTGAACAAAAGAATAGCAACTATATTTGTTATGGTTTTAATCAACTTTACAGTTAACTTGGCAGCTTCTGTTTACAAACTCTATCTTTCAAATTGACTTCTCCAATTTAGATCTAACCAATCGCTTAATTAAACATCGGCACATATCTCTAAATACACAAACTCAAACTGATATATTATTGCATTAGCAAAAACTAGAATTATGCATTTTGTTTAAAGTAAAGCCGTTGTAGTTTATGAAAAGGGAACCATAGATCATTGTTAATTAATGTACATACTGCAATGCAATGTTTTCTTTAACATCCTGTTCTCTGTTGAGTTGCTGGCCATTTCTACTTCTTCTTCTGCATATTTGTTTCTGCATATTTGTTTCCTCACATGGCTATCAAACCTGAAAACTTTGCTTTCTAGTAGTGAGTGACAGTCCTAAAGCCAATCTATGCTCTTTTGCTAGACAAAGTTCCTTGCCGGAGCTGCATGCCAAGGGGCACTTGTTTTTTCAATCCTAAGGCATGAATAAAACTTTGTTTTTTTTTAACCAAAATAGATCCACTTTTTACCTCAGGCCACTTATTTATTTGCCTAATATTCACCCAATTTTTAATTTTTTTGGCATTTCATTATCCTCCAATAAAAACCCATTTTTGTTTATTTATCTGCAATTGGACTGCAAATGCTGCTTCTGGCTACCCAAAAATCTATGCTTTCTCTTTCGGCTCTGCATTCTAACTACGTTAAGGAGTCCTAGTATAACAGTTTGCTTTTTACAACCCGCACATATAAGGGATAATTTTCCTACTTGGCACACCTGATGGGCAACCTTTCCTGGGAGCACATAATTGGACAATCGGGTACATATTGCGCAAAATCTCCAAGATGTGCTTCCAACAGATGAGGTTCCCTCGAGAAGCACAAAGTCAAAAAATTTACCCCGTAGAGAATACATTAAGACTAAATACTGTTGACATGAATGCAACCTTTTGCAATTGTGTAAGATCATTTCTTTCTCAATTTCGGCCATACTTTTGGCTACTTTTTCACTGATTTTTAACCAATTTTCAAAGGTCTAAAGTGATCTCCTAAAAAACCCCATGAACATTTTTTCAAAATTGAAAACTTTCATTATGAAGTACGTCTGTATCAACCCAGTGGTTAGTTTAAAGCAATTTATATTGTTGTTATAGTACCGCTTAGTAAAGTAACAAAATAGGTAGAATAGCCAGGAACAATTGAATGAGATTCTAGGCACGTTTCAAACTAAAATGATAGCCAGCCTTCTCCAAGAAAACATGACCAGTTCTTCAGGAGAATGCTACAACAACATTAAGCAGCAGTTGTAACTCTTCAAATCATTCTATCTCTTACTGGCTCAAAATTCTATTTGATTATTTGTAATAGATCAATGCACAATAATATTTACATTTTGCAATGATCATTACCATCAATAAAACTGACATTTTACAAGAAACTATTCTGTAACTTTGACAAGAAGGTCTGGGATATATATGCTGGTTCTGTAGAAGTACAAACTTATTTCTTCAAACTTCAATTCAGCCAAAATATTAACTGTAATCAATTGATTTAATACAAAGCTATTTTACTATTGCTATTATATTACATATTGTACAATAGACCTCCAAAAGGTCAAATCTGCTGTTTTACAGTCCTGAAATTTATGTCCAATCAATCAGCTAATCTATTCATTACATCGTTAGGTTAAATTCTGCAATAAGACTGGCGTAGACATAATCTCACCCTTCCAATATTCCTTTCTATTGAGCCCAGCTGTAGGAGGCTCAGTATAAGGTAATAGCACTTGTATTGTTCACTCTTAGAAAACCACATAGCATTTCTATTCCAATTCTAAAATCTTAGAGATTGAATGGAATTTTCACCAGAGTCTATCTCTATGTTCCTTATGTGTATCCTTTGATCTTGTGTTATTTAAAGTCATAGAAGATAGCTTTTTCCATTTATAAGTGTTGTGTTTTTATTATATCATTGCACAATTTTTTTAGGATCATTGTATAAAACATAGCTCATTTAAACATATATCTAGGGACATAAAAATAAAAAAATTCAGGCTTTGAAAAGTCAAGGTTGAGGTCGCTACAATCTGGTGCATGGTGATCTTCTTCCTAGTCTGCAAAAACAGCAACTTTGAAAGACAGGTTGCTCCCAGCTGCATCAGTATAAAAGATCACCTTTACACCACCCAAGAAGTCAGAAAGGAGAGTTTCACTTGCAACAATGTGTTTTGCAAAATAAGATTTGAGATTGAAATAGCACCTTAAAAAGAAGGGAAAATCATGAATGCAAAATGTCTCCAGTCCTGAAGGAGTTAAAAAGTTTCCAGCATCTGCTTTTCTCTGCCCTGGGCACCAGTCCAGTTAACTTTGTGCATAAGCATGTTCATACCCATGTAACTGTGGGCTGAAATTCCTCAAAACCACTTCTTGAGGAAGATTTTAAATGAACGAGGGGCAATAATTGCGCTACCACCCTGCCCCACCCCTGCCGAATTATTACTTTGGGTGTGCTAACTTCCTGCAGTTTGATTATGAAACACTGGTGTAGCCTAAGTTAGTCTTTTTTGATTTGATATTTGCTTGTCTCTGTTGTGAACAAGGGTGTTTCCGCAGTTGGTGTCTGTGTACATGCACAGTGTTCCTTGCAGCCTTCTCTGGTTCTCCTGCCATGATGGATTGAAATTTGTTGCTCACAACACTGTTTGAGTTTCAGTGATAGTATTGTTATTTGTTAGACCAAGCTGATTAAATCCCGGTAATACACATGCTCTTTTCTGATTAATGTTCATTGGTATGTTCAAATAAAAATGGCATGCAGCCTTTTACAGCATGTGGCTATACTTCTCCAACATATATTAGAAAGAAATTAATGTAGGTTGGAAATTCCTATCTCCATACACAGTTACACTGATGGTAATTGTGCGGGTGAGGGCAGCAGTTTTGTGAGTTCTTGAATTTGTGTATTTCCTGCCCGCTGAACACAACACTGTAATCCCCTGTACTGCTTTCCTTCCAGCGATGTGCATTCTTGCACAGAATATGTGTGTATTTCATCACCACAGTTAATGAGTCCTACTTAAAGGGGGAGACTGCAATCCTCTTGTCAGAGGTGCTTTCTTTCGGATGAGATGTTAAACCAAAGTCCCATCTGCCCCCTCAGGGAGACATAAAAAATCCTATGGCACTTTTTGAAGAGGAGCAGGGGAGGTTTTGTCTGATTACGCTCCTGTGAAGCACCTTGGGATGTTTTACTATGTTAAAGGGGCCACATGAATGCAAGTTGTTGTTGTAATGACCCTGTCCTTGGGAATTGGAATGGTGTCAATGCCAAAGCAGACTGGCGCCTAGTTATCCCATCCTGCTGCACTTCTGGTGGCACAATGGCCTGCACAGAATTTTCAGGCTCTGCAGTCTAAATGGCTGCTAGATCCATTTAAATCAGCCTTAGCTGTTGATCTTGTGCAAACAATCCACTAGACAGTCCACAGTGCAGGCCGAAGCTCACTTGGAATTGACAAGATATGCAAATCTCAAATAATCAAGGAGCCAACTGTCATGCAAGTGTAGTCAGGGAAAGACTCACAATGCTCCATTTAGTCCTGATTTTCACAGAAGCAGGAATTTCCATGCAGTATCTCCATTTGTAAATAGCTTCAAGTAGATGGATATCAGAGTATCAAAACTACAATAGACCCTTCTGTAATGCTGTGTAATGTGTTGGGCAAAAATCATCATCGTCTCTCAGAGACTGTTTTCTAGTACATTTAATGAAATTGACAAAATTCAATTCAGCTTAGTAAGTGCACTAAAATCATTTTTGAATCATGCTGCAATCTCTGGATGTAAGCAATAATGTCCTGTGAACCATATCCTGTATGTAATAAGTGATGGTCTAGAATTACCCAGTAATATTTTACTCCACAGGAACGTGAAGTGTTTAGAACACTAAACATTCCACAACTCAATCCATGACCTATAAGTAAAGTAACAGTGCAGCGACTCTATTAGTTTAAATTTACATTACATATCTATGAAGATTTTTTTTACAAAATAGTCTCAAAAGTTATTATAAAAATGAGCCTGTGACACCACAAGGACGCTTTTAAGGACTCATTAAAAATGGCACTTTTTAAAAACAATTCTACTTCTGTGTTTCAAGATTATATTTTTTACGCTTGTTCCAAAAACCATTGAATAATGTTCATTGAATGCGATAATTTATGCAACCAAACAATGCACTACAGCAACATCACATGGCATTATCAAGCACTACTGCACCTTTTGGAAGCGAGCATGCAAACCAAAAAAAAAGGAATGATTTAGATGTTGAATGTGTTCCAGTTTGATGATCATTTCATAAAATGAAATACATGGTAAGAGATTTCATTGCTTTGATTTGTGCAGCTTGGTCAGTGAGGAATATTTTTTGCATTGCTTGATTACTCCCTATAAAAAAGATTTAAAATTTGACCTTTGCATTTGGACGTCCCTTAAAAATAAATTTGGCAGTACAGTAATGAGCAAGTCACCTGGGCGGTAGCAGCCTGTACCTACATTGCTCAAGCACACCTCCAGGCAAGTTAACAGGGAGTGGCATTGATGATGTCTGTAAATCCTGAGAGAACATAACAGAGGAGGATAGCATGATGATCTAGTCATTGTATTTTCTAATAAAACTAATACTGTACCACAAAAAAGGTACACATTTACTAATGCATGCTTCCGGCATGGAACCTTGCCTGCCAGGTGTGTGCATTCGTAAAATCAGCCCTATGTTTTACATGAATCAGTATATATACAGCACCAACTGGAATTCTGTATCTTCAGATCCATTTCTTTCAACTTATTGTCATTCAAACCCAAACAAAACAACCACCCAGCAAATCTCTGTTGCCAGCAGAATTCGGATGAGTGCAGACCAGGAAATTGAGAGGCCAGCACTCCTGCCCAATTACTATTGAAATGCGCTCCACTGGATTTTCTGCTTAGGCTGTATGCCTGTGTCTAATGTGTGACAGCCCAAGTAATCATGCATCCAGCATGCTAACAAGGTCCTCCTTTGTTTTTCTGTTGTTTCAAATGCTGCCCAGTGGAACCTCTACCCATGAAAACCAGGCATTAAAGGCTAGATTGAGGTTACAGCAAGTAAATCTCTATTTAAAGTATATATTTGAAGAGAAAGTGGTTGGCAACTTTATCAATTTTTGTAAGATGAAGAGAAAAGTGTATTTTGTTGTGTTATAATGTTTATTGTTCATTCATTTGTCTTATAAACCCATTTGTTGTTCCAAAGCCTAGCCTTGGTCTGATAAGAGTGCATTTTTTTTTTCTTCAGTCTGCTTTTTGAAGAAAGGAGAATTACATGATACATTCCAGTAGCCTGAGTAAGGGTTCTCTATTGTGGTCCCTGGGTCTTGCTATCATTTACCTAGATATTCCAAAGGAAAAGGTATACTTTGAATCATAGGGGACACAAAGTCCACAAAGAGTGGTTGGCGACACTGAACCAAAAAAAAATCTAGTGTAAAAATCAAAAAAAGCGACAGTAACATATGGAAAGCATATTTCACCTTGTACCCGATTGGTTCAAATATAATCAGAAAAAGGAACAAATCACAACAAATCATTATTAACTAAACAACGCTGATTTATTGAATCATTACTTAATAAGAAGGAATAAACAAGCAGCACGCAGGTAGGAAAACTACCAGTGAATCAGCAAACCAACAGTAAACAACTGGTAAATGATGCCTGATAGCATAGTTCATTTTTTTAAGTGACAGATTAAGGCGAAGGGCCAATAGCCTTCATACTGGACATCAACAAGGTGTGAGAGAAATTAGGTAAATCAGGAAGTAATGTTTAGGTGACAGTTTGAGAACCAAGGAAAGGTAGGTTAGAGTAAGACACTAGGCAATATAGTTTGAGAAAAAGCTTGTAGGGTTGTGTATCTGGCACTTAGAAGGAGCAAAATTCAGAGGAATTCTGATAGCAGTGTCATAAAATAGAAAATGGTAAGAAAGGTTGCAACAGACAGAGAGAGGTTGTGGTATTGGGATGAGAAATCGATTACCCATAAAAGACAAGCTTTTTCTTATATCCCACCCAGAAGTGTGAGAGAGGTCCTACAAGAGCCTGCACAGATATGGGAGCAGTTTTCAAGTCTTGGATGGGCTTGGGCTTTTGAGTTGAAAAGAATTGTTTGCCACAAAGAGGAAACCAAGGCACCAAAATTCCTGGAGCCCACTCTGCTGGCATAAGTGTGATGGAGTAGAAGCCCTGCCTATCGTAACCCAAGCTGGTGACCCCATGTCAAATCCTGGGAACGGGTCCATTTGCATAGCCAGGCTAGGTGCCGGCGCCTGCAGAGGTGCATCAGCGGTGCATCCCCTAGCCCGACCCATTCTGCCGTTGTGGAGCAGTGCCTTGCCACTTCACCTGAGGCCTAACTAGACTGAAGAATTTTTTTTCATTCTTCTGCTCCCACTGGAGCTATTCTACCTCTTGAGAAGGTGTTCAATCCCTCTGGGATCAATTTTATTGAGTGAATGTGTGGGGCCTTCAGAAAGCCTCAAAGGGACGCACCCAGTATCAATTGGTTTGTTCCTCTGACATCTTTTGAGGGTGTAAAGTGAAGAATTTCCTGACAAAGTACAGAATTCCTCTTAAATACCTCCTTGATGTGGGAGAAGGAGTGAGTAGAAGATCCACCCATGACACCCTCAACTGGAATTTAAAGGTCTTATCTAAGCTGGGTAGAATCCCGACAGATCTCAGCTCCACTCCATTTTCTGAGCCACTCAGGCTTCAGTTGGACTTATGCCCTCTCCAACCCAAGGAATTTTGGGACCCAAGCTTTTTAGAAGCAGCTTTGGAAATGAAGAAGAGTTCTACTTGAAGTTAGAGAAGATGTTGAGTCCAAGAATTTCGATAGATGAAGAAGAGCTAGGGGTGGAAACGTCAAAGGTAAGAGGTGGTAGCTGTTGGTTAGACTTGTGAGTGACATAAAGAAAGTGTGTCATAAAAAAAGACCTCATAACAAAGAGGAGGGGAAATGGGGCACTGGAGTTAGCCATGACCCCATGGCTCTATTTGCATGAGGTTGACTCGGCTACCAGTGGGGACTGGAAATTTTTTGGGAGGATAATTCAGGTGCAATTTTTTAAGCAGCAGATGAGGTTGTAGCCTCTAAGAACTCATTTTACTCCATAGGCGGTAATTCAGAGGAAAAACTCAGGCCCAGGTGTGAGAGGCAGAATTTTTACAAGGGGCAACAGATCATCAGTCACCTCTAGGCTTAACTATTCCGATGCTCTCCTGGTCGGTCTCCCATTCTCCATCCTCCATAAACTTCGGTTCATTCAAAACCTGTATCCTATCCTGCACTAAGTCCCACTCACCCTTGCTGACCTACATTGGCTCCCAGTCCTCCATTGCCTCACATTTAAAATTCTCATCCTTGTATTTAAATTCCTTAATGGCCTTTCCCCTCCCTATCTCTGTAACCTCCTCCAGCCCTACAGCTCCCACCCAAACTCTCCATTCCCCTGACTCTGGAATCTTGGGTATCCCCCACTTCCTTCATTCCCCCCATCCTCCAATGGCAGCTGTGCCTTCAGCCGTCTAGGCCCCACGCTCTCGCATTTCCTCCCTAAACCCCTCTGCCTCTCCATTTCCTTCTCCTCCTTAAAACATATCACTTTAACAATGCTTTTAATCACCCCTCCTACTATCTCCTTTGTCTCAGCCTCCACTTTTGTCTGATTACACCTCTGTGAAGTGCCTTGGGATGTTTTCCTACATTAAAAGCGTTATATAAATACAAGTTGTTGTTGTTGTTGACTGCCACAGAAAGAGTCAGAAGAATGAAAGCACCAGTTGAACCAGGGATAGGAAGTAAAGAATTCTCAAGACCATTCCAGTTAACTGACTTAAAATGCCAAGCAAAACTGCTTTACAGAGTATTATTTGCTGCATGGTATTCTCCAAGAGGCTGAAATGAGATGGTGATCAGATGGCACAGACAATGTAACAGATAAGACTGGAGGTGAGGAAATGGTCTAGGAGATTAGATGAATTACTGGCGTACTAACGTATGTCATGGAGTGCTAGGACATGCGTTTATGACCATATTTATTCACAAAATGCATTCTCAATATGGACTGAAACATCGGGAGTAGGGAGGGGGGCTGCCAAATGAAAGCTATATTCCTACTGGACAGTTCAAAGTGCCAAGTCGCAAAGCAGCAGTGGTAGAAGCCTGAAAGTAGATGTGCATATTTATCCTTTTGGTAGGTGAATAGTGCATGCTGTGATAGAAGCTCTAAAAATAGGGCTGAAATACACAACAGAATCTACCATTAAAAACACATCTGCTTATGCGTCCCTTCTGTAAAGATTCTCAGATGAAACATTTTCAGCCATGCTTAGTAGGGAGATTTTCCAAGTCTACATTCGTGTCGCGGTAACGCTCCCACTGTGAGCTTTTATTGATTGCAATGGATGGAAAATCGGGGGCAGCAGGCAGACGAGGACTCTGAAGATCTACTCCAATGGGCTCGATTTTAAAAGGGTGGCAGGATGGCAGCAGGGGGGGGGTCAATGGGCGCGCGGCAATCCGGAATAATCAAAACATACCTTTCCCCACGCAATCACGACTTAATTAGTGGCCATTAACCTTGTTTCCAGGTTTGCCATCCGAAAGCTACACAGTGGGAGCACTGCGCACCCACATGACAGGCTGTCAGCTGGAGCCTCTGAATTTAAAGGGCCATTGCTCCAATGGATTTTGCTGGAGCAAACAGCAAGAATACCCACTGGAGTTGCATTGGGGCAAGGCTGCTCCAAGATTCAGCTACGTCTCACTTCAGATGCTACTGGCCGGGGTGAGAAAGAGGAGGGAACTATTTTATCCGGCCGACAGGAGGAAGCGCCTTACCTTTGCCACCAAGAAGGCCTGGCTTGAGGTGGCAGAGGAGGTCACAAGCAGGAGCAACATATCCCGCACTTGGCTCCAGTGCAGGAAGCGTTTCAATGACCTAACTAGGTCAGCAAAAGTGAGTACATTTACTGATTCTCCTGCATTCCATGGTGCACATCACCCCCCCAACTCCCCAACTCATTCTGCACTGTCAAGAC
Source organism: Heptranchias perlo (assembly GCF_035084215.1). Lineage (NCBI taxonomy): Eukaryota > Metazoa > Chordata > Chondrichthyes > Hexanchiformes > Hexanchidae > Heptranchias > Heptranchias perlo. The sequence goes on along the minus strand of NC_090337.1, from coordinate 38,320,932 downwards.
TACTCCATCACATTACTCCTCAAGCCCACTTAAGGCTCAACCGCAATTTACCTTCAATTCCTGAGCACTTCCTCACCTCCCCATTTGTGACCCCACCACTACCACTCACCCAAATCCTGATCCAAAGTGATGCCTCTGTCTCATACTCACCCTCTGATGCACCTCTTTCACAGTCAGCCTCACCCAAAGCAATGTATTGATCGGTTGGCCACTTCATCATCACTCACTCACATGTCTGTAATTTCTCCCCTTGTAAGAGAAGAGTGCGCAATGTGGTTGATTCTTAACTGCCCTCTGAAATGGCCTAGCAAACCACTCAGTTGTAAAATCTCGCTAAAAAAAGTCATAATAAGAATAAAACCGGATGGACCACCTGGCATCGGACCACTAGGCACTGGACACGACAAAGGCAAACCAAGCCCAGTCGACCCTGCAAAGTCCTCCTCACTAACATCTGGGGACTTGTGCCAAAATTGGGAGAGCTGTCCCACAGACTAGTCAAGCAACAGCCTGACATAGCCATACTCACAGAATCATACCTTTCAGCCAATGTCCCAGACTCTTCCATCACCGTCCATGGGTATGTCCTATCCCACCGGCAGGACAGACTGACCAGAGGTGGTGGTACAGTGATATACAGTCAGGAGGGAGTGGCCCTGGGAGTCCTCAACATTCACTCTGGACCCCATGATATCTCATGGCATCAGGTCAAACATGGGCAAGGAAACCTCCTGCTGATTACCACCTACGGCCCTCCCTCAGCTGATGAATCAGTCCTCCTCCATGTTGAACACCATTTGGAGGAAGCACTGAGGGTAGCAAGGGCACAGAATGTACTCTGGGTGGGGGACTTCAATGTCCAACACCAAGAGTGGCTCGGTAGCACCACTACTGACCGAGCTGGCCGAGTCCTGAAGGATACAGCTGCCAGACTGGGCCTGCGGCAGGCGGTGAGCGAACCAACACGAGGGAAAAACGTACTTGACCTCGTCCTCACCAATCTACCTGTCGCAAATGCATGTGTCCATGTCAGTATTGGTAGGAGTGACCACCGCACAGTCCTTATGGAGACGAAGTCCCGTCTTCACACTGAGGATACCATCCAACGTGTTGTGTGGCACTATCACCGTGCTAAATGGGATAGATTCAGAACAGATCTAGCAGCTCAAAACTGGGCATCCATGAAGTGCTGTGGGCCATCAGCAGCAGCAGAATTGTATTCCAGCACAATCTGTAACCTCATGGCCCGGCATATTCCTCACTCTACCATTACCAACAAGCCAGGGGATCAACCCTGGTTCAATGAGGAGTGTAGAAGAGCATGCCAGGAGCAGCATCAGGCGCACCTAAAAATGAGGTGCCAACCTGGTGAAGCTACAACACAGGACTACATGCATGCTAAACAGCGGAAGCAACATGCTATAGACAGAGCTAAGCGATTCCACAACCAACGGATCAGATCAAAGCTCTGCAGTCCTGCCACATCCAGTCATGAATGGTGGTGGACAATTAAACAACTAACGGGAGGAGGAGGCTCTGTAAACATCCCCATCCTCAATGATGGCGGAGTCCAGCACGTGAGTGCAAAAGACAAGGCTGAAGCGTTTGCAACCATCTTCAGCCAGAAGTGCCGAGTGCATGATTCATCTCCGCCTCCTCCTGATATCCCCACCATCACAGAAGCCAGTCTTCAGCCAATTCGATTCACTCCACGTGATATCAAGAAACGGCTGAGTGCACTGGATACAGCGAAGGCTATGGGCCCCAACAACATCCCGGCTGTAGTGCTGAAGACTTGTGCTCCAGAACTAGCTGCTCCTCTAGCCAAGCTGTTCCAGTACAGCTACAACACTGGCATCTACTCGACAATGTGGAAAATTGCCCAGGTATGTCCTGTCCACAAAAAGCAGGACAAATCCAATCCGGCCAATTACCACCCCATCAGTCTACTCTCAATCATCAGCAAAGTGATGGAAGGTGTCGTCGACAGTGCTATCAAGCGGCACTTACTCACCAATAACCTGCTCACCGATGCTCAGTTTGGGTTCCACCAGGACCACTCGGCTGCAGACCTCATTACAGCCTTGGTCCAAACATGGACAAAAGAACTGAATTCCAAAGGTGAGGTGAGAGTGACTGCCCTTGACATCAAGGCAGCATTTGACCGAGTGTGGCACCAAGGAGCCCCAGTATAATTGAAGACAATGGGAATCAGGGGGAAAACTCTCCAATGGCTGGAGTCATACCTAGCACAAAGGAAGGTGGTAGTGGTTGTTGGAGGCCAATCATCTCAGCCCCAGGACATTGCTGCAGGAGTTCCTCAGGGCAGTGCCCTAGGCCCAACCATCTTCAGCTGCTTCATCAATGACCTTCCCTCCATCATATGGTCAGAAATGGGGATGTTCGCTGATGATTGCACAGTGTTCAGTTCCATTCGCAACCCCTCAGATAATGAAGCAGTCTGAGCCCGCATGCAGCAAGACCTGGACAACATCCAGGCTTGGGCTGATAAGTGGCAAGTAACATTCGCGCCAGACAAGCGCCAGGCAATGATCAAATCCAACAAGAGAGAGTCTAACCACTTCCCCTTGACATTCAACGGCATTACCATCGCCGAATCCCCCACCATCAACATCCTGGGGGTAACCATTGACCAGAAACTTAATTGGTCCAGCCATATAAATATGGTAGCTACAAGAGCAGGTCAGAGGCTGGGTATTCTGCGGCGAGTGACTCACCTCCTGACTCCCCAAAGCCTTTCCACCATCTACAAGGCACAAGTCAGGAGTGTGATGGAATACTCTCCACTTGCTTGGATGAGTGCAGCTCCAACAACACTTAAGAAGCTCGACACCATCCAGGACAAAGCAGCCCGCTTGATTGGCACCCCATCCAGCACCCTAAACATTCACTCCCTTCACCACCGACGCACAGTGGCTGCAGTGTGTATCATCCACAGGATGCACTGCAGCAACTCGCCAAGGCTTCTTCGACAGCACCTCCCAAACCCGCGACCTCTATCTTCTAGAAGGACAAGAGCAGCAGGCACATGGGAACAACACCACCTGCACGTTCCCCTCCAAGTCACACATCATTCCGACTTGGAAATATATCGCCATTCCTTCATCATCGCTGGGTCAAAATCCTGGAACTCCCTACCTAACAGCACTGTGGGAGAACCTTCACCACACGGACTGCAGCGGTTCAAGAAGGCGGCTTAGGGATGGGCAATAAATGCTGGTCTCGCCAGCGACGCCCACATCCCATGAACAAATAAAAAAAAATGCATGGGAGATGGGGGGGACTGGGGGGGGTTGGGGGCACCACTACGAAGGCAGAGGAGGAGGCCCTGGAGATCAGCTGCACCCTCAAGTGCCTGTCCATCGGGGACGCCAAGACTGTCACCCCACAAATGTCTGGTAACACAACTTTTTAATATTCGTCACACACAACATAAATTGATGTTAACAATGCTTGGCATGTTCAACACCTCAGTATGCTCATAGCAACATGACATATCTGTGCTGGTGCTTAATATTGCCTTCTGTTCCCTTACAAGCCATTCAATGACCTCAGTGACAGTAGAGGGCAATTCCTCAGAGGACCTGCCGGCCTCTGAGGGCACACTGTCACACCTTAGTGAGCCATCCACCAGCGCAGATACTCACACCTCGGTGGGTCCTAGTAGTCAGTTAGTTGGGTTGGCACCTGGTGAGTTACCACACACAAGTGAGCACGAGCAGACACTGGTGGCAGGGGCAGCTGTGGAGAGTCTGCGTCGGTGGGCGCACTCCTCTCCAGGCTCTGCTCAGCTGGGCGTAGATGCTGAACTCCTGGGGCCATCCTTTAAAAGGAGAACGATCGAGGGACAGCAGCATATTTGCGAAGCTACTGGAACAGGTGCCACACACACTCTTCTGAATAGCGCAGAGGATGGAGAAGTCCAACTCCTGCATTAGTGGAATGGTGGTACAGGTACGCGAGGGAATCTCTCAGATAGTATCACAGGGACGTGAGGAACTGTCTGAGATAGTGTCACAAGTAACTGTGGAAATGTCTGAGTTAGTGTTGCAGGTAAGTGCTGGAAAGTCTGTGATGGAGAGAAGGCTAGCTTCCATTGAGCTTCAAGCAAGGCTCACAAATGAGTCCATTCAGGCCCTGACAACGGCCGTTCAGACTCACAGTGAACAACATTCTGCCGCCTTAAACAGGCAGACAGGAACTTTACAACTGTGCTTCCAAGGCATCATACATGTCCTCCAAACTGTTCTCCAGCAGAGTGGTAGGAGTGATGTGGAAATGGTCCAGGAGAGGGATGATGGCAAAAGGGGACATGGAAGTGACTACGCCACTCAAAGTGCTCCCACGTCTCACCCGTTGCCCCCCTCTCAACCAGTACCCGCAATGCTGCCTCCTCTCCAGGGGCGAGTCTGCTCCTGTACAGGTGCAGGTGGAACAGTCTTTGGAGGGGCCCTCACAAGCTCCAAAACCCAGAGGGCGTAGGCCGAAAGCATCTAGGCAGTCCGGCCATGGACATGAACAACCTGCCACTACCTCTGCTGCAGGCACAGGGGATGCACTACGTAGAAGCAGTAGGAAGAGAAAGGCTAAGGATTTGTGATCACGAAGGATGTCCGACAGACTGTCATATTTTTCATTTATATTTGTTTTTTGTTAAAGTCACAAAGTACGGACTTGGTTAGGAAGCTGGCTGAGCGAAAGGTGACAGAGAGTAGGGATAATGGGTAGGTACTCACATTGGCAGGATGTGACTAGTGGAGTCCCGCAGGGATCTGTCTTGGGGCCTCAATTATTCACAATATTTATTAACGACTTAGATGAAGGCATAGAAAGTCTCATATCTAAGTTTGCTGATGACACAAAGATTGGTGGCATTGTGAGCAGTGTAGATGAAAACATAAAATTACAAAGCAAATGGAATTCAATGTAGACAATGTGAGGTCATCCACTTTGGATCAAAAAAGGATAGAACAGGGTACTTTCTAAATGGTAAAAAGTTAAAAACAGTGGATGTCCAAAGGGACTTAGGGGTTCAGGTACATAAATCATTGAAGTGTCATGAACAGGTGCAGAAAATAATCAATAAGGCTAATGGAATGCTGGCCATTATATCTAGAGGACTAGAGTACAAGGGGGCAGAAGTTATGCTGCAGCTATACAAAACCCTGGTTAGACCGCACCTGGAGTACTGTGAGCAGTTCTGGGCACCGCACCTTCGGAAGGACATATTGGCCTTGGAGGGAGTGCAGCGTAGGTTTACTAGAATGATACCCGGACTTCAAGGGTTAAGTTACGAGGCAAGATTACACAAATTGGGGTTGTATTCTCTAGAGTTTCGAAGGTTAAGGGGTGATCTGATCGAAGTTTATAAGATATTAAGGGGAACAGATAGGGTGGACAGAGAGAAACTATTTCCGCTGGTTGGGGATTCTAGGAGTGGGGGGCAAAGTCTAAAAATTAGAGCCAGACCTTTCAGGAGCGAGATTAGAAAACATTTCTACACACAAAGGGTGGTAGAAGTTTGGAACTCTCTTCCGCAAGCGGCAATTGATACTAGCTCAATTGCTAAATTTAAATTGCGATTGATAGCTTTTTGGCAACCAAAGGTATTAAGGGATATGGGCCAAAGGCAGGTATATGGAGTTAGATCACAGATCAGCCATGATCTTATCAAATGGCGGAGCAGGCACGACGGGCTGAATGGCCTACTCCTGTTCCTATGTTCCTAAATGTTATCATTCTCACCACTACTGCCACGTCTTGCCCATTCTTGACTGGCCTTTGTGATAGCGCCCTTTCAAGTGCTTCACCATGAACGGCGACACTTGATGCCACCCAGTGGGTCACTTCACAGTGGGTGTATGTGTAGTTGCAGGACTGCTTTGTGCAGGGGGCGGGGGGGGGGGGGGGGGAGGTGGTGGGGGGGTAGCTGGTGTTGGCGCTGCTCTTTCCAGGTGGTGTGAAGACTGGACTCTTCTCACTTTCTGGTCTTATAAAAACTGTTCACATATGAGTGGCTCCCTGGCCTCACAAGCAGCCAGGTGAGCTGCTGCTCTGCCCATGGGTTCGCCCTCCTCCTCCTCCTCCTGCTCCTCCTCAATGTGGATGGCAGATGTGGATGGTGGATGAGGGCATAGGACCTCCTCAACTGGTACCCCTCTTTGTTGCGCCAAGAATGTGACCCACTCTCGATGGTGTGTATTGAAGCGTTCCCCCAGAACGATCAAGGCACCGAAATCGCATCTTCAGCAGTCCTATCGCATGATCAATTATGGACCTGGTGGCGATGTGGCTGTTGTTACATCGACGCTGTTGCTCGCTGATGGGGTACCTCAGAGGTGTTATGAGCCATGTGTGCAGGGGGTATCCCTTGTCCCCAAGGAGCCAGCCCTTAAGGATGTTTGGTGCGTGGAAGAGGCCCGGGATGTTGGATTCCCTCAGAATGAACAAATCGTGGCAGCTGCCAGGGAATCTGGCGTACATGTGAAGGAATCTTTTGCGGTGGTCACAAACGAGTTGCGTGTTGATGGAGTGATACCCCTTTTTGTTGATGATCAGTCCTGGCTCGTGTGGAGATGCTCAGATTGCTATATGCGTGCAATTGATTGCACGCTGTACAGGTAGGAAACCAGCTACAGAGTGGAATCCCACTGCCCTCTCCGTCTGGCTGAGGTTGTCCATGGGGAAATTGATGTATTGCGAGGCCCTGCGAAACAAGCTGTCGGTGAACTGCCTTATGCACTTGTGTGCAGACGACTGAGAGACCCTGGCGATGTCACCGGTGGCACCCTGGAATGATCCAGAGGCAAAGAATTTGAGGGCAGTGGTGATTTTAACAGCGACAGGTAATGAGATGCTGCCAGGCCCAGCTGGGAGCAGCTCGGCATGAAGGAGGCTGCAGATGTCTGCGGCCACCTGGCGACTCACTCTCAGCCTCCGTATGCACTGCTCCTCAGAGAGGTCCAGGAAGCTGAGCCTTGGTATGTAGACCCTCTGGCAAGGGTAGTGCCTCCTGCGATGTCACTCTCTCTGTTGTTGCCCTCTGTGCTCTTGCGCAGGTGCCTGTGGCGCAGAACTGTGTTATGGAGCTCCAAGTGGCAGAATTGCATGCCGTGCCTGGCGAGGCTGGTGCTGTTCCTCATCCTCGGATGTACTGGTGAATGCAGCCACGGCCCCCCCCCCCCCCCCCATCCTGGTGGTGTCAGTTTGAGGGGGTCCGAAAAGTTGGTAAATATGTGTCAACAGAACAATTCTGAGTGGAAACTAAGAATTTTCAGCATAAACACAAAGATCTCCCACCCAAAAGTTTGTCTGAAAGAACAGAGTGCCCTGCTGCATTAACTCACCTTTTATTCCCACCTGTCAATCAAGCATTTCAATGCCCAACTGGCTGCTGGCTGAAACATGTGTCCTAAAACATGGAGTGTTTCCCACAGCACAGGAAACATGCTAAGGCTGAATGAAAATCAGTCCCCTGCCTCAATCGGCATGAAATTAACTACTTCAAATACTTAAACTATCTAAATAACTGTGCTAAATATCATCCCACCGGCTTTACTTGCCAGTGGGACTTCCGCATTCGTGAGGCGCGCGCACACAGACGTGCCTGTGGGGAACCCGGAAGTCGGTGGGTTGGAGCCGGCTTCCTCACCTGCTCGGGATTTACCTGATTTTCGGAGCCCCCGCCACCCCCGCACTTCAGCTTGAAAATTGAGTCCCATGTGTCAGCTTGGCTCACTTAGTATCGATTTTGTCTTTGTGTCAGGGAGTTGTGCACTTGAATCCAATACCATGGTTTGTGCTTATAATCGAGGCGAGTATTCCAGTGCAATACTGAAGGAATGTTGCGTTGTCAGATAAGCTGTTAAACCAAAATCCTGTTTGATGGTTCCGGTGGACAGTAAAGATCCCATATATTTATTTAAAGATTAATAAGAATTATCCTGGCCAACATTTTTCCTTGAATCAATACCACCTACAAAGACTTGTATAGCTGGGTAGGCTTGTATATGCATGGCTCTTTGTGAAATGTTGCTGGAGTAGAATTGCTGTTGCCATAACAACGGTCACTGTACTTCAGAAAGTAATTGTGTAAAAAGCATTTTGAGATGCTTTAATGTGAAAGGTGCTATACAGATGTAAGTATTATTTATGTATTATTATACGGAACATAATGGTTATTAATAAAGCTTAGTCACCAAAACAGCATCAAGCCATTGTATGCAGCATCTCAGAAAAGCAGGCAGTCTGTCCTCATACTTTAGGGATAAATGCAGTGGAAAAGGATAACATTATAACAAACAATAAGGCAGACCAGACACTTCTACTCTAATAGTGTTAATTAATCTGTAACATTGAGTTGCTTCCTTCTGTAATATTGTAAGCATTACAGCCAATCTAAAATACAGGAACATAATTCAATTCTGTCAAGGGAACTTGTTCCACAAGGAATATTAACATTCACTGATGTTGTTTAGTTGTTCTACTTTATTAACGTTGCTGTTTATTGATTGTATTGTTACTTTGTTCATAATCTTTTTGCTTCCGATGATGAGGAAAAGCAAAAGAAATACCAGAAGCCAACATGTGTGTTACACCATAAGCTGTCATGCATACAGCAATGATGCTGCCTCTGTTGTAAAGACAAGGTTGAATGGAAATTTTTAATGCTTACAATTAATTTGGAGTGTATGGAGGGTGAAGGAAAGTAGGCCACAGAGGAGGACATGGCAAATATCAAGTCTAGAGGTGGCAAAGACATGGATAGAGTTTTAGTAGCAGTAAGGGTGAGATAGGGGCAGAGGCAGGTAATGCCGAGGAGATCTTGGTGATGGATAGGATATGTGGTTTGAAGCTCAATTCTGTATTGAATGGAAAGCTGAGGTTGCACACAATCTGCTTCAGCCTGTATGAGCAGCTAGAAAGGGGAATAGAGTTAGTGGTAAGAGTAGAGAGATGGGGGACTGAAAACAATTATTTAGAACTCCCTGACATTTAGTTATAGGAAATTCTGCTCATCCACGACTTAATGTTAGGGCAGGGGGAACTCTTAACTTTATTCTTATATCGGCTTACATATCGTTCCCACATGAACAAAGCCCAGATCGCCTATGACCTCATCATGAATGAATGTATTGACATGCTGGCATGGGCAATATTCCTTCCTCCTGACCAAAGCTTCCCTACCCAGCTATACATTTCATCACTTGACTGACCCCATGATAGTAGTATTATAACCAAGTCCCACTGGACATCGGCCTTACTCGTCTGCTACCTTCTCTTTGAGCAACTCAGTGTCTTTCTTCCATCTCATCTCTTGCTCAAAATTCTTGTCATGTACTACCCTCCCATGTGCTATGCTGACTTCCTTTTCTCCCTTACCCACTGCACTGAGCAACTGCTCATCCTCAGTGATTTCAACCTACACCTAAAATCCCCGAGCTCCCTCTCCTTCAATTTCTCTGTCCACTAAAAGGTGGAAGTAAATGGAATTTATAATTTGAAGCTCAGCTCTGGATCAAACAGGATACCAAGATTTTGCATGCCCTGATTCAGCATAAATGAGTGGCCTGGGAGGGGATGGAGTTTGTGCGAGGGCCAAAGATGGTGGCTTCAGTCTTCCTGGTATTCAGTTAGAGGAAGTTTTGACACATCTATGGCTTAATAATGTTTTACAGGCAGCCTGATAGCCTGCTGGTGGTGGTAGGTTGACAGAAGTGTTAGGGAGTATGGTAGTGTAGTGGTTATGGTATTGCACTGACAACCCAGATGTCAAGAGTTAAAATCTCCCTATTAAATTCAATAAATATGGTCATTTGTGGGCTAATACCAGCAAAAACGATCATGAAAGTTGTTCTTAAAACCTAGTTGGTTCACTTATGTCCTTCGTATTGGGGTCTAAATGGCATGATCGGACCCTCAATTTTGCATTTTAATGTGGCCCACGCCTGCTTGGAGCGAGGGCCTCCGATGCTGCCCAAAACACCCCTGTTAAAACGCAAGTGTGGTATGAACAAAGCGAGTATCACGCTGCTGATATTTTAACCTTCTGTTCTCATTGGCATGAGGAGTTAAAATCAGACCTATGTAACCATCTTTTTAGGTGTTTTTATTTCCAGTGCAAAACTGTGAAATTGGCAAAAAAATTAAAACTATACCAGTGCCAAACTTAAATAAGTGGGTCATTAGATCTGAATCATTGATGGAGCCAAGCAGAAACCTTTAAAATAAAAAATTCCAAGTAGGTAAAATTGTCTGAGTTTGTATTTTTATGTGAAGCAGGCAGGAACTATGTAGCACCTCAGGTTAGATTGTCTTTCCACAAACTAGGACAAACGTGGTATAATATTTATCTGCTCAGGAATTGAATCAGCAAATGGGAGCATGTTGTATGTTGCTTATGAATTTTTTTAAAAATAACAGAATCAAGTGTGAGTCCTTTACAAAAGTTCTATTGATTAAAATCAAATTGTACAATGGCCGTGGCCTTCACACAAGTGTTGCACTATTTACTCATAGGATTACTTACCAATCATGTGACCAGATTTCACACTGCTGCTATCACTCTCCTCTAGAGGAAATTTCCAGTGAGCACTGGTCGCTCAATTATTAAAATGATTCAAAATTAAGTTTCTATAAGTACAATGGATCACCTGAGGATTTTTTTTTAAAGTTTGCATCAGACTCCAGTAATATTGCACTTGGTACATATCCCAGGAGACATGAGACTACCTCCTGCAGATGGTCTCACACCACTTGGTTTTATTAGGGTCTAGTCGACCATTGATCTGACTCCTGACTTACACTTTCATTTTGTGTTGATGAACATCCAAAACTGTTTTGCATTAAAACAGTATAACTGGCCCATAATTGACCTTGACAACACAAACATTATCATGCTACCCTCCTTACTTTGACTACCTTACAATGAATTAAAACATGGACATGACGTAGCAGGTCAGGAAATAAGTTAGCTAACTTTATTTTAACTTTTTAATCATTTTATGAGTCAGTAAGTACAGCTCAGCATTATCAATTAGTATACAATAATCATAGAGTTCTTATTTCTGGAAGAGCCACAAAGATGGCATTGAGTGTGTGTGATGTTTAGTTCAATAAATAAAAAAAAACAGGAAAATTATCTTTTGGAGCTTTGTAGACTTCTTAGAAACAGGAAGGAAAATATCAGCATATGTTTAGGGCAGATGCTTAGTTGATACCCATTTCAACAAATGTATCTAATAATGGAATTGTAATGAAACTGTACAGTGATATCAGATTTACATGACAATAAACTCTTTCATTAGTCTGTGCAACGGTTTGTGGCAAGATGTGATTATCAGTGCAAGCTGTAGGTAGGCCTGTATCTGCACAAATTATCTTTTACACCAGCCTGTAGAATTTGACAAATATGATTAAAAACTGGAGTTTTATACAATAGTAAATGCCTGTACTATCATAGGATTAATACAGTATAAAGTAAAGGGCAATTGTTCTAGTTTCACATGAATATGGAGGGTGGAAATTCCTGTCAACATACACATACTTAACAGGCTTGTATCAAATTCTTCTATCTCTCTGCTATTTTAACAGTGGTTGAAAGAAAAATTTGGCATGAGCACAATAACAGGGTGCTCTTAACTGCAACTGAAATTCAATTAGCGGGTAGGCCTATTTAAAACAGTGTCAATTCAGACTGAAATTATCTTGAAGAATAAAATATGCACAGATCTGCCTTCAGTGTCACATCAGTCTCAATTTAAGACGCGGTTCACTGGGACTGAATACATGATCAATTCAATCAAGCATAGGATGTAGATTTAGCCCTCTACCTAGTTGGATGTCTATTGCAAACAATTTTACAACACCAAGTTATAGTCCAACAATTTTATTTTAAAATCCACAAGCTTTCGGAGGCTTCCTCCTTCCTCAGGTGAATGTTCACCTGAGGAAGGAGGAAGCCTCCGAAAGCTTGTGGATTTTAAAATAAAATTGTTGGACTATAACTTGGTGTTGTAAAATTGTTTACAGTTGTCAACCCCAGTCCATCATTGGCATCTCCACATCATAGTTGGATGTCATGTAAGGTGAGGTGCCTGAAGATTGGAGGGTAGCAAATGTTGTGCCTTTGTTTAAGAAGGGTGGCAGGGAAAAGCCTGGGAACTAAAGACCGGTGAGCCTGACATCTGTAGTGGGTAAGTTGTTAGAGGGTATTCTGAGAGACAGGATCTACGGGCATTTGGAGAGGCAGGGACTGATTAGGAACAGTCAGCATGGTTTTGTGAGAGGAAAATCATGTCTCACAAATTTGATTGAGTTTTTTGAAGGGGTAACCAAGAAGATAGATGAGGGCTGTGCAGTAGACGTGGTCTACATGGACTTTAGCAAAGCCTTTGACAAGGTACCGCATGGTAGGTTGTTACATAAGGTTAAATCTCACGGGATCCAAGGTGAGGTAGCCAATTGGATACAAAATTGGATTGACGGCAGAAGACAGAGGGTGGTTGTAGAGGGTTGTTTTTCAAACTGGAGGCCTGTGACCAGCGGTGTGCCTCAGGGATCGGTGCTGGGTCCGCTGTTATTTGTTATTTATATTGATGATTTGGATGAGAATTTAGGAGGCATGGTTAGTAAGTTTGCAGATGACACCAAGATTGGTGGCATTGTGGACAGTGAAGAAGGTTATCTAGGATTGCAACGGGATCTTGATAAATTGGGCCAGTGGGCCGATGAATGGCAGATGGAGTTTAATTTAGATAAATGTGAGGTGATGTATTTTGGTAGATCGAATCGGGCCAGGACCTACTCCGTTAATGGTAGGGCGTTGGGGAGAGTTATAGAACAAAGAGATCTAGGAGTACAGGTTCATAGCTCCTTGAAAGTGGAGTCACAGGTGGATAGGGTGGTGAAGAAGGCATTCAGCATGCTTGGTTTCATTGGTCAGAACATTGAATACAGGAGTTGGGATGTCTTGTTGAAGTTGTACAAGACATTAGTAAGGCCACACTTGGAATACTGTGTACAGTTCTGGTCACCCTATTATAGAAAGGATATTATTAAACTAGAAAGAGTGCAGAAAAGATTTACTAGGATGCTACCGGGACTTGATGGTTTGACTTATAGGGAGAGGTTGGATAGACTGAGACTTTTTTCCCGGGAGAGTAGGAGGTTTAGGGGTGATCATATAGAAGTCTATAAAATAATGAGGGGCATAGATAAGGTAGATAGTCAAAATCTTTTCCCAAAGGTAGGGGAGTCTATAACGAGGGGGCATAGATTTAAGGGGAGAGATACAAAAGGGTCCAGAGGGGCAATTTTTTCACTCAAAGGGTGGTGAGTATCTGGAACGAGCTGCCAGAGGCAGTAGTAGAGGCAGGTACAATTTTGTCTTTTAAAAAGCATTTGGACAGTTACATGGGTAAGATGGGTATAGAGGGATATGGGCCAAGTGCAGGCAACTGGGACTAGCTTAGTGGTATAAACTGGGCGACATGGACATGTTGGGCCGAAGGGCCTGTTTCCATGTTGTAAACTTCTATGATTCTATAAATTGGGAAAGTTCATGTAAATCAAACTGTACTTTGAATTCCTGTGCAATGTGTACACTACATTTGATCTCATCCACGCACTTCTGTAACTATGTATTATTTCACACAATATGGACGCTGCTTTAGTCCAGTTATAATCTTTACATTATCCCATATCTAATCCTTGTGTTATTTTCTTGTCAACAATGGCTTTTAGATCCTACAGAATGTCAAGTATAATTGCAACATGTTCAAAATAAGGGAGAAAGCAATACTTTTCATAAGGAATATTTTCTACTTGAGTATATCAGGCCGATGCTGCTAGTTGCACTTTGCCTGTGCATGCCTAGATTTTTCAAGCTTACAAAAGTGATTAGCTTACAGAATTCTGGAACTCATAACTATTAGAAATCAACTCATCTGTTTTAGGCCTTATCTTCTGTACTAGTCATTGCAGGTCTGCCTCAAATACACCTGTCAAAAGTGCCCATGAGGAACATTGCTCAACAGTTTCCTCCTGTTCAATAGTCTGTGGTTCTAGGATAATTCATGTAGAGAACCTTGGCGTGCTTAGCCAGATCATCATTTTTTTGTTATTTTAAAAGCAGCTGCTACTTAATGGCTATCTGTAACTTTCAACAGTCAACATTTATTTAAACTGAAATAATTACGGTGAGACTGAATGACATTACAAACAGGCAGATTCCATCAAAACGCAAGTGTTGACACTGTAGCCTTTATGCTTATAGTTTTGGGAGGGACACAATATCCAGATGTTAGTGCCTTGAATAGTCTAACTAGAGCGTTGTGGTTGGCTTCTCTATATACAGTTGCTCCCATAATGCAATGTAATGACATTTTTCAAGGCTGATTGACCCCTGCCTCAGTAACTGGAGCAAACTTTCCCTTGGATCTAGTAAATGAAGCAAGGAGGATGGAGATTAGTGTGAAGCACAGTCTGGTTTCCAGTGTCAGGCCAAATTATTCTAAGTCAAAGAACCCGTTGAAGAACTGAGGGCTTTCAGTTTTACAGTGAAAACCTGATAAACCCACATCATTACAGGATAACATTGTGGTTTGAAGGATTGTGTGGTCTTATCATTATCATCCCTCTACTGTACTTAGCTAAATAGGAGTAAAAGGATTTTAGAAGACTGAGAATATAAAATGATTTGTTGTATTCACTAATAGGATATGTCTGGTTTTAAATATTTTCTGATTTTTTTTTTCTTGATTTACAAATAAAACATTGCACAATTGGATCCGTATAGTTCTCTTTCTGCCTCCCAGTAAAAGGCACCCACAATGATAAATGTTGGTCTCAGTTTATTGGTGGAGGAGGAAAGTAGACCAAGAAAATGATCAAAGTAGATTGAGGAGAGGTGAAGAATTTTGCAGTGAGATCAAGAGCACAGTTACCACAATTTACAGCTCTGAGAACGATCCAACTGGGCCTTTCTCACGGTAAGGACTTCCTTTCTTGTGGCTGATGACTTGACTGCTGTGGCAAATGTTATCTCCTGCAAATACGGTAGGCATAGTGCACGTTTTCCTCTGTATCTGTGGCAGTTGCTTTACCTTACTGAGATCACGAGCAATGTTTCAATCTAAAACTTTGGTTTAAAAAGTGCTCAACATTTAATGTCCGCAACTTCAGCTTGATAATTGGAAAATAAAACTACTGTACTCAGGTCAAGTATACAAGTTTTCTCATACTTCAGAATTAGTTAAAAATGGGCAACAGTTTTTTCTAATATAAATACACACTCATTCACAAACAGAGGCACATAAACATATGAACATTGTTCAAGGTAATGTATTTAGTTATTTACACTTGTGAGACTACTGAACTAGCAGTTCCTTGACAACAGCTGGCCATTTAAGTGAGTCATTTAGTTTATCTGTAAATTCCATTTGTAAAGATATCCCATTTGTAAAGACCTCAAAGTCTATAGTGTGAAGACAAGCTCATCGTAGCATCTCTAGTCTTTGTTTATAACTATTGTTAATCATTGTTCATCAAACAGTCACTGTGCTTCCAACTTCTTCATACTGAATAATGAAGTATGGAAAGCTCTGGTCATCATTAAAGATGACAAAAATCTGAGGTTCTAGCCAGTTATCCACGCATGAATCATACAAATCGCTGGAAGGGTCAGCGGGAGTTTGTGGTGGAGGTCTCCGCATTGAAGGCTTGCCCAACGTGTACTTCCCTATAAGCACTTTTGCTAAGAACATATAATGAACACCTTCTTGTGACTTCTTTGAAAAGTTGTGAGAATAGCTTGCCTTTCTAGCAAAATAGCTGCCTTGTCCAAACATGGTGGCATGTTTTCCGCACACCCTGGGGTCAAAATTATGCTTACAGATGGCATTAACTGCATCCTGGGAGGTTCCATGAAATAGATGTCTTTCATTAAGGATCTTGTCCATTTCGGACATTTTTCGTGACATGTACTCCTTTTTCCTATAGAGGAAAACAAAAAAAAAAAAATCAGAAATAAGCTTTGTAGATCATACTGCAAAATACCTTCCAAAAGAAAGATAAAGCAATAGATGAACAAAAAGTTTAGTGTGTCTTCAATGGACCTTTCCATAGATAAAAGAGGTGATTAACATACTGGACAAACCGATGATGCACGTTGCACTAGATAAAGCTCTTTTCAAAAAGAAAATTAAACAGCAAATGGATAGAGTTGTTCAAATCTACAATGCACCCTTCACCAAAACACAAACTCTTTATTTTCTACAGAGTGTATTTTAGTAAATGTTACCCTTGAACAGGCAGGAAAAAGCCTGTAATTAAAAAGTATGTGCAATGGGACATGACACAAAACTTATTATCCTTTCTGCCAGCAACAGTCTTCCAGAGTTCACTTTGTTTTGGATAACATCGACTATTGCTCCACCTTGCCCCATTTAGGCCGGAATTGACATCAGAGACTCAACTGTGGTTTATGATCCATACTTTGTTTGGTGAATGTCAGATTGGGAAGCTGGACACCAGTTCTAACACATGATACTGTTTTAAAGCCAAGCCTTGAAAAGAAACTTTGTACTGCTTCCACACTGATTTTTACATTATGTATGTTTCCATTGGTAACTTTATTTCAATGGAAATGAAAATTGGGCAGTTTCTATAATGGGTAGCCGATCTGGAATGGCAGTTTTACACCCAGGCAACAAGTTGAAAATATACCCCAATGTACAATGCCCCACACATTCCTCTCTGTAATGATTTGGTACCTTTATTTACCTTGGTTAAAGTGTTCAGCTCTACTCTTTCTTCAGTCTTTAACATTACAGGGGTAACTTTCTGACGTCACGCTGTTGACAGGGAGTCTTGCATGCTGGGACCATATATGGAAAATTTGGGCGCACGCAACCCATGATTGTCTGACCATTTTAATTAATGGTTAGAAAATTATGACCGGCTTACTCCAGAATGCCAGCTATGTACTCTCAGCAGGCAAGCCTCCCTGCTAGGAGTGCAAAGTCAAAAGATTATCCATTATAAGCCAACTGCAAGCATTGCAGTATAAAGAATGGATATTGCTGAAAGTCAACAGACTCCAACTCAGAACAAAGGAGCTCAAAAGCAAACCACAATTAGCATTGCGGGGTAAAGCAAGCCATCTCATTACACAGTCAGTCATTCATACATTTAGGAACACCACAATTTTCTAATAAATTTTTGAAACCTAAAGATATGATTTATTTTTTCAACTAAAAACAAGCAATCCGATTGATGATTAGGCTTCAGTCCTTAATTTTCCACAGAATAGGTTGGCTGCAGTTGAAGAAAAATGTTCTTAGTCCCTGCACTACTTTTGCTAGATCCAATTGTTTGCTTCCAGTATGCACCTCTATCACAATATCAAATGCAAGAATAGACCAGTAATGTAGCAACCCGGGCAGTGCACACTAGCCAAAGCAGAGCTATGATCTGTACACACCGACACACAATGACTAGTATTCACGGATCAGATGTAAATTTAGGTACCAGCATATAAATATATGAATCCAAATTTTTAAATAATATAATTCAACCTCTTACCTTTTATACTTTTCCCAAAGATATGGGTTCTGCACTCTTAGTATATTTAAAATCCTAAATTTGGTTTCCGGTATTGTTTTGTGGAAAAGATTATACACAGTTCTGTAGCTTTTGTCATCTATGGAAACAGACACTTGAATGAAATCTTCCGATAGTTCCATTGAAATCCACGTTTCAGGATAGAGCTTTGAGGGGCGAGAGACAACGGGAAAGCAGACTTGTGGAGAAACTGATCCATCTGGTAACTTTGCAAGACTGCCTGATGTGCCAGCTAAGGTCCTAATAAGAAAAAAAACATGAAAACTGTAAATCTGATACAATCCTTGAGTTTGTTCAGGTTTTACAGAAGTTAGTGTAAAATACCAACACATAAATGGACAGATGTCAATTGTTTTTGAAAAATTATGATGATATGTTTTGATTTTGATTCTGTGAACATTTATGATAATCATCAAAGTGAGGTTCGCTAGGTCTGGTAATAGAGCACTTTCCACTTTAGACAGCCAGTGTCAACATCTAGAATGCCCAGGTCATATATAGAACAGCTAAATGCAGAATAAAATTCCTTGCACTCTACCCAAACAATGTACCTTAAGCCCAGCCTCAGAAAAACACTCTACTGTTTCAATCTGAATTTCTCCATCTCTCACATCAGTCATCCTTATGGCCTCTCAGAGTGAAACTGGCAATTTAGTGGTAACCTAACAGTCAGTTTTGAGTTTCACTTCATAATCTAAGCAGACTGTCATTTGGTTCTGAGGGAATGCTGCAATGTTGGAGAGACACTAAACTGGTCCATTCTGCCTGTTTCGATGGTTCAGGTGGGCATTAAAGATCTCCTGATACTATTTGAAGAGAATTATTGTTTTCTCATGGTAAGCACCAAAAATAGATTAGCTGGTCATTCATCTGATTCCTGTTTATGGGACATTACTGATGCAGAATGGTTCTCACATTTACCCATGTAAATAACAATCACTGCTCTTCAAAAAAAGTCTATTGTCTGAAGCACTGAGATATTTTAACATGAAGAAGCAATATATAAGTGCAAGTATTATTTTACTTATTTTTGTGCTGTGGACTAGCACTTTGTAAGAATGGAGTTGAAGCTACCCAAATACAGTACTGCTCTTTATAGTGACAGGGAAAGGAGACTTTTATCCCAGTAGCCTTTGCTGGATCAAAGCAAGAACCCATAGGTGAAAGGATAATGATCTAATCCACATACTATACAATCTATACATTTACAGGACTTTCAAGTAATCTATATAATGGTTATGAATGTTGATGTGAGTGAGCCATAAACTATAATATCTTGGTGTTAACCTTTCACTAAAACTATATAACTGCAATCATTAAACATTATGGGGTAAATTTTAACCCCATGAACAGGAGGGATGGAGGCAGGTGGGAAGGTAAAAATCGTAACGTATAAGATTCTTGACAGGGTAGATGCTGGGAGGTTGTTTGCCCTGGCTGGAGAGTCTAGAATCAGGGGGCATAGTCTCAGGATAAGGGGTCGGCCATTTAAGACTGAGATGAGAAGGAATTTCTTCACGCAGAGGGTTGTGAATATTTGGAATTCTCTACCCCAGAGGGCTGTGAATGCTGAGTCATTCAGTATATTCAAGGCTGAGATAGATAGATTTTTGGTCTCTGGGGGAATCAAGGGATGTGGGGATTGTGCTGGAACGTGGAGTTGAGGTCAAAGATCAGCCATGATCTTATAAGGAGGCAGGTAGTCAGTAAAGTCTTTTAAGGGGGCTGCGGGCCTCCATTTCGAAAGGTTTTTTATTTTTAACTCCTGGGGGCCGGGATTCCCTGCCCTTCTGCTTCACGCTACATAAGAGGAGTGGGGGGGTGGGGGGGGGGGGGCAGAAGACCCAGCTCAGCAGGTAAGTGCCTTTATTGCACTGCTTTTGGGCCAGTAGGAGCAGGAGTGTTTCCTCCAGGCCCAACAAGCCTACCTGCCATGATCCCACACACACGAATGGCTGCCCCCCCCTCCCCATGATCTCTGAAACCCACCCTCACAATCTCTGAACCCCCCCCCCCCCACCCAACCATCTCTGAAAAAAAAGACATCCATACATCAAAATCGTAAGGATGTCTTTCCTGTTTCCCGTCAGGAATTACCCCCACCCTCTTCCTGGCTCCCAGTTAAAATTTACCCACTATGAGTTAGTCTCATCGCCTCTGTATAACTTTCAATGCTTGGAGAGTTGTTTCTTTTTCTACCAAATGTTGGAACTCTCACTTCTGCAATCTGATCACTGTCTCTGTAACCACTTGGGAAAGTAATGTGAACAGGACAGATTCCTCCACAAAATCATCAACCCAACTTCATGGGTTATCCAGTAAAAAGTGGACCTACGAAACATGGGCATCAGTGAGCAGAAAGAACTCTTGACTCTGGTCAGGATGTATGCACGAACAGGCTGTTCTGCAATTTTGGCTGAATAAACACATTTCTTGAGAGCCAGGATGGCAGTAAACCACCATTAATTGTTCACACTGGAAACTGTGGCATTGCACGCGCACGCACACACGCGCGCATGCGCACGCACACGCACGCGCGCGCGCGCACACACACACACACACGTTTCAACATTGATTCACTAAGGTTGCCTCAGGAAATTCAAATCTCCAATACAGCTTTGGCAGATCAGACTACCCACTATTGCTGTTAGTCAATTTATGGAATTCCAAATTGTCATTTCAGAATGGCATTTGGACCACTATACATTTCTGCACGTCAATGAGAGGCCAGAGGTCAGTTACATTTCAGTAATCCTCAGACCTTTGAAAAGCAGTCAGGAAGCCAGGAATCCCACTTGGACACATGAAGCTACCACACTAGTGTCTCTTTGTTTGACTAAAGGCATACATGATAGGACAAAGGCTGAGTTAGACTGGGTACAGAAAGAAGCCTATATGAAGCCTGCAATTTGTTGTTGTTACCATGTCAATAAGGATGTCTCAAAGCACTTCACAACCAACGAATTACTTTTTTTGAAGTGCAGTCACGGCTGCTATGTTGGTAAACCATTATGGATAAAGATACCATTGTTACAGGATATTATGAGGGGAGGAGAGGAGAACAATAATATCCTCTGATGGTGTTCATGAGGCAGGAGACATGTTTATGCAGAAAAAAAGTGCTCAGGACAATCATTTCTTGTGGACTCTCTGGAGGATACAAAGACCATAACTGGGTAGCCATTACATTAATGGAGATGGAGATATATACTACTACACATTAGATAACTGAAAAAATGTAACTTCTACACGGGCATGTCATATCTTCTCCAAACAAAAGTTTAAATATGTTTCACCAAACTGACTACATGTTCAGTACTGATACAAAAAAATAACTCTTTTGAATCTAAGATTTGTAACATTAAGATACAAGGGGCTTGCTCTCCTCCATTTTCTCAGTGAAAGTTTGATTCAGACAGAAACTGATTCTGACATAAGCTGAAGTGTTAAAAGGAGACACCTTGGATGGTTGTGACCTGTCTGTTCTTTTTTGAATCTTATAGCAAACTAAATTAAACTCACCCCACCCACTTTTACAATAAAATAAAAAATTGTTAAGAATCACAACTATGCGCTGTATTGTGATATTTTCAGTGAAAGAGGACATTTTGCAAACATGATGATTACTTAGATCACTACCAAGATTTATGCATCATGCACACTCAGCTGAGTTGTGTAGTGTGTTTTATATCCTTCTTGTATTTTTAATTCTTTTGTTGGTATTCAGTTTTAAAGCTGATTAATCACTGTTTATAAGTGCTGCATATACCCAAAGAAAATACCCAGGGACGGGATCAAATACTAACTGCAGAGGTGACATAATAAAATAGCCACAATTAACCACTGTTTAATAAAATTTTGGTCACATTTTCAGTTAAAGTCTATCAAAGCTTGTCTAGTTGTATTTATATGACCTTGTCAAATGTTTTCGAAATTTCAAGATTATCTAATATGGATGATAATATATATATATTATATATATATATATATATATATATATATATATATATAGACCCCACTGACAGCTTAATTTCTGTGGAAGTATTGTCAGAGTAGCTTTAACATTTGGTTTTATACTTGTAGAATATGGTAACTCTGGTGATTTACACATCAGTAGCTGATGGGTGCTTCTTGGTGTCATGGAATTTTGCTGATTGGCTTGATGATTCATAGTAACTCCATAAAGTGTGGCTCTAAGTGGATTACTTTTAGCAGACTAAAGTTCCCCAGGCAAAATGATTAACTCAGTGCTGTATAAACCAAGTTAAATTGAATTTCAAAATATATTTTTACAAAAGATTTCCATAGGAATATGTAATTGTATGCCACTGATTAACTGAAGAGTAGTCAGAAGCTAATTTGTTCTGTCAAGTAAACTCAGTGCTCAACTTACTGTAAACAGGGTAATAGCAGTACAGGGGAGCGAAATAAGGGTCGTCGGGTTATTCGTCGCCGAGTGCCAAAGACAGCATTCTGCTGAAAGCCCTCCCTTAAATTCAGGATGTACCTATTTTGCTGCATTACGAAACAGATCTCACTCATCCCTCGAGATGAGGCTTCTTCAATGCATCGAACAACTGCCTGGAAATAACAAATCAATAATGAATTTTTAATGAAAAGGAAAAACAATGTTACTAACATTGAAAAATAGACTATGTAACATAGTATTTCTTTTTAACAATCGTGCTAAGATTTTAACACCACAAATGTGTATTGAGAAGTCCTGACTTTAGTTTTGTTAGACTAGTACCTCCCTTCATTGACTCCTTTTATATCACAATTTCATCTGTTTAAGTACTAGCTGTCCTCACATACTTTGCTGTTAGGTTCATAGAAATGGTCTTCGTTTTGTAGTTAACTCAATTAATTCAAAACACTTCATTTACATTTTCTGTTGAAACAGTCCTTGAATATTGGAATTGGCAAAAGTTGTTCCAGATATGGTTTTACATTTTAACAATGATAAATATAAAATAAAAAATACCATGACCTTTTCATTGCTGTTTTGGTACAATTTAGTTTCATACATGGGAACAGAATGTGAAGAAGAATTTGCTACAATCTAAACATTTCTGTTATTTAAATTATGTAACACTTTGTATTTTCAGGAATTTGATCACTTGACAAAAATCTACATTTCAGCTGTTGGCCAACATGACAGCATTCCATATTACCTCAGAATATTCTCTCCAGCCAAAGTGTTCCCTGCAATAGTGCTTCCAAACTGTGTGGAATTGTGAGCCAGGACTTGCCAAGGAAGCAGTGGACAATCTCCTCACTTGATTGAATTCTACATCATAAACGGTCATTAAGTTAAAATCCAATGAGAAAAAACGGCCCCTAAGAAAATAAAATATGAATTACTATCCTTGGAAATGTCACATTTTATGCTACAATTAACAAAAAACAGGATTAAATCAGAAATCTTTGCAAAATAGAATGTTTTTCTTTACAGTGATCCTAGTGGAACAGTCGGGATATTATTAGATTGTATTAGAGAAAACCTAGACTACAAAAAGCACACTTTGTTTTCTTAAGTTAGAATAAAGTTGTAGTAATGGGCTAAATTCTTGCAAAAAATTAAAGATCAAGAGCAGGACCGCTTTATTATAATGCAACAGGCTAAATTAAATAATCCCACAAATGGACTGAATTATATGACAAAACTGCAAATTTGAACTGGCTTATGCCATAGACCTGCAGACACGGACTTTCAAGGTTAGGGTTCTTTGACAACTGTACATACATACTTGTATAGTTAAATCATACCTTTGATGCAATTATAAATAGTTGCATATGCAAGATGAAAGATGTGCAGTTGTTCGAACAAGCCAGCCATTATTTTTTCAGTACTGGTAAGCTGCAACATGCAAAACCCACAACCATCTGCAGTGCAAATGTTCAACAGATGATAAAATCTGCCAGTAGCAATAATATGCCCACACTTCAAATACAAGATATTAACCTCTCATATTATAAATTCTGCCTAAATTCACCTTGGTTTCAAAATGGTGAAATGGAAACGGCAAGAAATTAGATTAAGATGAAAAAAGAATCAAGGTAGAACTCTATACTTAACATGGCATTTCAATGATAGCTAAATGTAGGTATTAGCTGAAAGCCAATTTCTGTGTTTTCACTTTTGGTGCTAACCAGAAAATATCTTGGGGGTGAAACTCGTCTTGGGCAGTACCACAAAACAGGTGCTAGCGAATTGGACTGCTGATTCGCTATCGCTCTTTTGTGCTACCGTCTGAGATGGATTTCACCTTCCATGTCCTACAACATGAGCCTTACATAAGCAAACCGTAGACACAGCTCTGAGAAGTGTGCTTATCTGCAGAATCTTGCATCCATCCAGAGGTAGATAGGAGTGAGCTAATGCCACCGCCCCCTCCCCACCACTGGTTTTCATGTGGGCTGGTGTGCTCCTATGGCTGCAAATGGGTCACTTTCCACTACTAATAAGCTACTAATTTTAGTGCCTACATTCTATCGCATGCAAGATAGACTCGTCCCTTTAGTGGAGCCTGACCAACTTGCTGAATCAGCAGGTTGGATGTTACCTTCTGTAAAAGGTCAGAACCATAACCACAGTTGTCTGGAAAAAGCCATTCATACCACACTAGGACTTTCTGTGAACATCAACCATTCTAGTTCATAAAACAGGAGGATGCCTGAAGTTCATCATAGCCCAGGAAAACATGCCAAGAAAACTGCTTTTCATTGGAAGAACCAAGTTTATTAGTGATTGCTCTACCTTCCCCTTCAACACTGACTGTTATTAAAGTTAAACTGCTTTTGCATGTAGTACAATAACTTTATGAATAATAGTATAGGGAGTCAAAAGTATTTCAAGTAAAAATCAATATATCTTAAGAATGTGTGTGAAAGCTTTCTTCATTTCCAAATTTGCATTTATTATGCTTTACTTCCAGACCTTTATAAACCTATCGTTACTCAACAAACATGGTTTTGTCACAGAAGAAATATTACAAGCCACAAAATTTAATTTACAAAGATTCATCTATAATATATTAAAAACAGAATGCCAATGCTGTAGATGTCACACTCCAGATATCTTACATTGTCTAATGCAAATATCTGTGTCACATGCACCAGAATATTTGCAGCTTCTTAACTGACCTTTTCACAAACAAAGCCAGAATTCTGATCTGCAGTCTGACCTACAACTGAATCAAAAATACATTTCAAAAACACAAAAAGTAACACCTTGTAGCCTTACAGGGACACACATCTACACTTTTGCAGCAGAATAAAGCATTATATTTTATACTGTGAAATGTTCATGTCCTTTTAAAATGGTGCATTTTCTGACTTACCATGAGTAGTGCCATTGGAGATACAAAAACTCACATTTATTGGTCTAGGTTCTCCAATTGCAATGCTGACATTTTTAATAGTTTACTGTCAGCATTACAATTGGGCAATCTAGGCCACTGGATATAATGTGTGCATTATCTGCCATATCACACTTCCTGTATCACACTTCAGGTGCCAAATTTTTGTATATGTAAATTTTTCTGTAGCTGATGGGCAACAAATTACAACTGAGCAGA
The DNA here is from genome assembly GCF_035084215.1 of Heptranchias perlo. Classification (NCBI taxonomy): domain Eukaryota; kingdom Metazoa; phylum Chordata; class Chondrichthyes; order Hexanchiformes; family Hexanchidae; genus Heptranchias; species Heptranchias perlo. The sequence continues at coordinate 38,295,709 of NC_090337.1, read as the reverse complement.
TCGGAAATGTATGAATCAAAAATAAGAAGTGGCTGGAAAACTACTAATAAGAAAGTCCTAAGGATGTATGTAAACAATAAATCAACCAGGAGCAATGAGAACATTCCATCAATAAGGGAAAGGAGAAAATGAACAACTGAACTTGTTCAAAACATTGTGAAGTTGGTTTAAACCACCATCCAGAATTTTCTCCCAAATTATTTTTTACTGATACACTTGGAACATTAAAAAATCCATTAAAAATTAAACAATTCTGCATAAAATGCCGGTTCTTGCTCAAGGACTTGTCTGTGTGATGTTGCAAATCCCTAGATAAAGTTTTCAGAGAAGCCAACTTCTGTGTTACATAGAAACATAGAAAATAGGAGCAGGAGTAGGCCATTCAGCCCTTTGAGCCTACTCCGCCATTCAATATGATCATGGCTGATCTTCGATCTCAATATCATATTCCCGCTCTCTCCCCATACCCCTTGATGCCTTTTGTGTCTAGAAATCTATTTAGCTCCTTCTTAAATATATTCAGTGACTTGGCCTCCACAGCCTTCTGTGGTAGAGAATTCCACAGGTTCAACACCCACTGAGTGAAGAAATTTCTCCTCATCTCAGTCCTAAATGTCCTACCCTGTAGCCTGAGACTATGACCCCTCGTTCTGGACCCCCCAGCCAGGGGAAACATCCTTCCTGCATCCAGTCTGTCTAGCCCTGTCAGAATTTTATATGTTTCAATGAGATCCCCTCATTCATCTAAAAACTCGAGTGAATACAGTTCGAGTCGACCTAATCTCTCCTCATACGACAGTCCTGCCATCCCAGGAATCAGTCTGGTGAACCTTTGCTGCACTCCCTCTATGGCAAGAATATCCTTTCTTAGGTAAGGAGACCAAAACTGCACACAATACTCCAGGTGTGGTCTCACCAAGGCCCTGCATAACTGCAGTAAGACATCCTTGCTCCTATACTCAAATCCTCTTGCAATGAAGGCTAACATACCATTTGCCTTCCTAACTGCTTGCTGCACCTGCATGTTTGCTTTCAGTGATTGGTGTACAAGGACACCCAGGTCCCTTTGTACATCAACATTTCCCAATCTATCACCATTTAAATAATACTTTGCCTTTCTGTTTTTCCTTCTGAAGAGGATAACTTCACATTTATCCACATTATACTGCATCTGCCATGTATTTGCGCATTCACTCAACTTGTCTAAATCGCATTGAAGCCTCTTTGCACCCTCCTCACAACTCACGTCCCACTTAGTTTTGTCGTCAGCAAACTTGGAATATTACATTTGGTTCTCTCATCCAAATCATTGATATATATTGTGAATAGCTGGGCCCAAGCACAGATCCCTGTGGTACCCCACTAGTCACTGCCCGCCATGCTGAAAAAGACCCATTTATTCCTACTCTCTGTTTCCTGTCTGTTAAACAATTTTCAATCTATGCCAGTATATTACCACCAATCCCATGTGCTTTAATTTTGCACACTAACCTCTTATGTGGGACTTTACCAAAGGCCTTCTGAAAATCCAAATAAACCACATCCACTGGTTATCTATTCTACCAGTTACATCCTCAAAAAACACCAGTAGGTTTGTCAAACATGATTTCCCTTTCATAAATCCATGTTGACTTTGTCTAATCCCGTTGATATTTTCTAAGTGTCCTGTTATCACATCCTTTATAATAGGCTCTAGCATTTTCCCTACTACTGATGTTAGGCTAACCGGTCTGTAGTTCCTTGTTTTGGCTCTCCCTCCTTTTTTAAATAGTGGGGTTACATTTGCCACCCTCCAGTCTGCAAGAACTGTTCCATAATCTATAGAATTTTGGAAGATGACAACTAACACATCCTCTATTTCCATGGCTACCTCTTTTAGTACTCTGGGATGAAGATTATCAGGTCCTGGGGATTTATCGGCTTTCAGTCCCATTAATTTCTCCAGCACTATTTTTTTTACTAATACTAATTTCCTTTAATTCCTCCTTCTCACTAGTCCCTTGGTTCCCTAGCATTTCTGGGAAGTTATTTGTGTCCTCTTCCGTGAAGACAGAACCAAAGTATTTGTTTAATTGCTCTGCCATTTCCTTGTTCCCCATTATAAATTCTCCTGTTTCTGACTGTAAGGGACCTACATTTGTCTTCACTAATCTTTTTCTTTTTACATACTTGTAGAAGCTTTTACAGTCCACTTTTATGTTCCTTGCATGTTTAGTCTCATACACTATTTTCCCCCTCTTAATTAATCTCTTGGCCCTTTTTTGCTGAACTCTAAACTGTTCCCAACCCTCAGGCTTGTTACTTTTTCTGGCAACTTTATATGACTCCTCTTTGGATCTAATACTATCCTTAATTTCTTTTGTTAACCATGATTGGGCCACTTTTCCTCTTGTGTTTTTGCGCCAGAACGGAATGTATAATTGTTGCAATTCATGCACTCGTTCCTTAAATGTCAGCCATTGCCTATCCACTGTCATGCCTTTTAATAAAGTTTCCCAATCTATCATAGCCAACTCACTCCTCATACCTTCGCAGTTTCCTTTATTTAGATTTAGGACCCTAGTTTCGGATTGGACTACTTCACTTTCCAACTTAATGAAGAATTCTATCATGTTATGGTCACTCTTCCCTAAAGGACCCTGCACAACAACATTATTAATTAACCCCTTCTCATTGCACAATACCCAATCTAGGATAGCCTGTTCCCTAGTTGGCTCCTCAACGTACTGGTCTAAAAAAAAATCTCGTACACACTCCAGGAATTCATCCTCCATAGTATTATTGCTAATTTGGTTTGGCCAGTCTACATGTAGATTAAAGTCACCCGTGATTACTTAGTACCCTTGTTACATGTATCTCTAATTTCCTGTTTGATGCTGTCCCCTACGTTACCACTACTGTTTGGAGGCTTGTAGACAACTCCCACCAGTGTTTTCTGTCCCATGATGCTTCTTAACTCCACCCAGACTGATTCTACATTTTGATTTTCTAAGCGAATATCCTTTCTCACTGTTGCTCTGATTTCATCCTTTACTAACAATGCCACCCACCTCCTTTTCCTTTTTGTCTGTCCTTCCTAAATATTGAATACCCTTGGGTATTCAGCTCCCAGTCTTGGTCACCCTGCAGCCATGTCTCTGAAATTGCAATTACATCATATCCATTTACACTGTTAATTCATCTATCTTATTATGAATGCTTGGTAATAGGGTAGATGAATGCTTCATAATAAGGTGTTGGGAGCCTGAGGCTCAATTTGAAATATTGGGTTGGGCTTGCTGACCACATTTTCCTGTAAATGCCTTAGTTCTTCCTGACTTTCTCAATGTCAATCACAGCAATCCACACCCTTTTGGCTCCAGAATGCAGTTAAGGATCTCTTCTTTGAGTCTAATGAACATCATTGCATGAAGTGCCATTCACAATGTGTTCCAGGACTTGCTGTTTTTAATTTCCATCCCTTCCAGTCCAGTGATGGAAAAGCCCAGAAGCCTGCAAAGTAACTGAATTTTTTCCACCTTCAAATTCTATTTTCTGTTGATACTTTGCTGAATAGCAGGATGTACACTTTTACCTAACTTTGTTTGAAATGGTGCTTAGAAAATTGGTCTCTCAGTAGACACTACTTATTCTTGTCATCTGATGACAATATCAAGTTGTGACCCATATCTTTTGCATGTTTGCTGCCAACAACATACACAATTGTAAGCAAATCTGCAATGTGAGCATCGTGTTGTAGTTGGCTTCAAAGGCAAGGAATACCTCCAAAAATTTGTGGTTCTCATGCCTCCAAAGTATTCTCCAGAGGAGTGTAGATTTAAGAGACAGAGGTAATCAAAAATGCATGGCCACCAAATCTAAATGACTGAAGTGCTTCTACCCATGTCTGTACAGGCAGTGAATTGATTTTGCAATGATGGCTGGATAAGATCTTTACAAACAATTAGGTAAGACAGTGGTACTAAACAAAATAGGCACAAACATTGACTTCAGAACAACTGTGAGCTGAAGTGTAAGTTGACTTTGGAGAACCATTTCAGAAAGCAATCCTCCAAAATAACTGGGCCCTCAGTGTCACGTGATCAATGCCATATATTCTACTTCAACAAACCCTCTTGGATCAGAATGGTTTCTAAATAGTTTTTTCTACTCCTTCCCTAGATTACAGTACTCAGGGCTTTAATAACATTTTGGTATATTTTCATCCATTTGGTAACATTGTTTTCAGGTAAAGTATTTTGCAAATTCATATCTATCTCTAAACATAGTAATCAGGAGCAGAACCCTAGCCAAATTTCCCTTCTGTAAGCCAAGGTGCTGGAGCCAGCTGAGATCAGCCAACTCAGCAGTCTGGGATTATTTTTGTTGTGAGAAATATTTAGTGATTTGTTTAATGGTTCTATATAATACACAAATACTAAAAGACAAAGAAAGAAACAAAGCACATTTTGAACTACAAATAAAATTTTGGACATTTTAAATGTATACATACTATGACACTCGCTGGCTAATGAGGTGAATTTACACTGCAACAAATGCTATCTTTGTGATGAATTTTATTTTCCATAAGTTTAAAAGAAAAATAATGTACAAATTGCAAAGATTGGGAGTTCATCTTAATGGCCAATATGGTACTGGTTCAGCAGAATTTTCAGACAGGGTTATTCATGCCTGTTCCAGAAACTTTACCTAACCAAACACTCCCCAGTGGAGACAACGCCCCTTTAACAGCAATAATGGAAATGGGTGAAAGTTCAATTGTGCGTGTAAAGACTTGAACGTTTGTAATATTTTTCATACCACCGTCATCTACATCATCACGAGACTATTAATTTAAAAAATGATGTTGCTCTCTTCTTAAAAGGAAGTGAGTAGTCTTAGTTATTTCTGAATAATCCAGTAAAATGCTACAATAATGTCTGAACTAGTCTGCATATTTATAGCTGCCCTTCTTGGAGAGAAGCAGTTATAAATACTGCATCAATCTTGCCTGATTTTCACAAACACAATAAAACTGTAACTCCAACATAGTTTCTTTCATCCAGTGTCTTCTAATGTGGTGCCCTGCTATGTCTGCAAAACTCACTTCAACCCTGATGATCAAGTCCAAGAAACCCTCTCTCTAAACTTGGGTTTCTGTCACCAACAAATCTTAAGTGAGTCATGATTTTCAGCCCTATTGTAACAATGATGCTGTGAGAGACACGAGAACAAATGTAGTACATTGTCAACGACTAGCAGTCTGAACTGTTATTGAGAACAGAACACAGGAATGTGTTGACATTTACTGCAACATGCTCATCACTTATGGCTGAAATTGTTATATGCAAAGTCAGGAATGTCCAATATAAAGAAAATGTATGTAAAGGGAATTAGCACCTGCTTTGTAATTCATCACCAAAAACTCAGTGAACCAGTCCTTAAAACTTGGGTTCTGGAACATCCAACAAGTTTTAGTGATTCACAGGAGACAGACTATGCATATTTATCTGACATAAGGAAAGCCCACAGTGCCCCATGACTCAGTTGGTGAAGACATTGCCCATTGTGGAAGTGAGTCACAGAGACCAGGAAGCCATACGTTCTATTCTTTGTCTGCACTGAGTTAGCTGATCTCAGCCAGGGCAGTGATATAGCCGTCAGTGTCTCTAACCTAGGGAAGGGGAAAATTAACCTTATTTCCCACTCCTAATCATTATCCATTAAGCTTTACTAGGAAGGCTGTATGTGTGGACATTAAGTGAAGACAGCATTGGAGTTGTCAGTGATGCCCCTCAGAATGGAATAGCCTACAAATACTCACTAAAATGAATGAATACACACCTGAATGAAGTATTGGACAATGCCCAGTACCAGTGGAATCATACTCCAGCAATTGCTCAGTGTCTTATTGCAGGAAGAAAATTGAAAGAAAAAATAAAACACCCAAAGACATGAGGAAAGTCCAGAGCAAAAATAAGTATGCATTTGAAACATAAACTGCACCAATTTTATGAATGATTTCAGGAGTAATTTAAGTATTTAAAAAAGGGCACAAGTCTGAGGTAATAGATTTGAATTGGTTCATTTCAAAATTCTCAGATCAAGACCACTCTAAACTCAGCAGTTTATTGCTTCTCACTGGTGTGTCTCAAGGTTATTTCTGTTCCTATGAGAAACAATTGGAACTTTAATGAACCTGTGTTGTCAGCTGTTTCTAACCAAACAAATCCTGTTTATACAACCATTCAGCCATTGTGACATTGTCAACCTGATGATATCAACAGCTAGTAGAGAGCAGCCAGTTTAATGGTGTAAGAAAATGGCTGTAGAACATGAAAATTTCACACACTTTACAAAAATACTTTTGGCCAATTTCAAAAGTAGACTTTACGCAGAAAGGTTTATAATGAAAATATCGCTCTTATGAAACTGTGTAAAATACTGGGATTGCAAAACCACTGTTCTACATGCAATCACTCTTCCTGCTTGAGTACTTGGAACAGTTCCTTCTCAGGAGGATGTCAAACGGACACCATTGTTATGGTAACAGCTTGGCCTATTCTAAATTGTTAGCAACATCATACTACCTGAACCCTCCACCAACCACCACCAACTGGTAGGATGACTTAGTTCATAGCAATCTTGTGCCTGGGTCAGAAGGTTGCAGGCTCTAGCTCCATACCAGTGCTTGAGCTCATAATCCAATTCTGACTCTCCATTGACAGTTCTGAGTGCAACTTTGACAGAAATACTGTTCTTTGGTTGAGACAATAAACCAAGGTTCTGTCTGCCTGTTCAGGTGGATGTTAAAGACCCCCATGGCACAATTTGAAGACCAGCAGGTGAGTTCTCCCAGTGTTATACCCAATATTACTTAGTCAACCACTACTGACTGGTCGTTCATCTCAAGGATATTTGTGGGGCAATGGACTCTATGTTGTGTAACAACAGTCACTGCACTTCAAACAAGAATTTAGAATACTGCATCCAGTATTTGTTCCCTCATATGATGGGTGTTTTAGAGGCTTTGGAAAAGGGTCACAGGAGGGCCACAAGAATGATTCCCAGCTTAAACAACCTTATCACTCAGATAGGCTTAATAATCTGGGTCTATTCACTTTAGAGATGCACAGACTTCGGGGTGATTTGATAGAGGTATACAAAATAGTTAAAGGGCTCAACTGTCTTCCTACTGGTAGATTGGGGAACTCTTGCATTTAAGTTGCACAAGGGTAAGGCTAGGTCAGATGTTAGGTGGTTCTTCTTTTACCAGAGAACAGTAGACCTATGGAACAAGTTGCCAGTTTGTGTGGTGAGTGCTGACTCAGTGCATACCTTCAAAAGAGAGCTGAACCAGTTCCTGGCTAGGGCAGAGATCTTTTAAAAGGTAGATGAAATATCAGGTAATATAAACATGGTCAACGTGGTCTCCTGAACTAGTTGTGATCACCTAAGGGTGGGGGGGGGGTCAAAGAGGAATTTTCCATTATTTCTCCTAATTGGCTTTGGTTTTTTTTTAATTTTTGCCTCTCCCTGGAGATTACCTCGCTGCTGGTGGGTAGGGCATGTCTAATCATGACACTTCAGGCATCGTGACTGTGAGGGGCAGGCTTGATTGTCAAGAAAAAACTGTCTAGTCTGTCATTTTTGTATGTTGCTAAGAAATTAATTATGTAAAGTGCTTTGAGAATTTTTGATATGAAAGACTCTATATAAAAAGACAAGTATTATTTATGATGGGTCTATATTGGCAGCACAACCACCGCTCAGGATTTTCCCAACCAGCATTTTCAACAATATAATTTACTGCAAAGAAGTGATGACTCCTTTACTTCATACTTACCCCTGTTGTTTACTGTACTGTGCAAAGGTTCCAGAATTATAATTAGATCAGGGATTCACAAGTTCCTAGGCTTGTATCTGATCTTTTGAAATGGTTCAGAACCATCCCCACATGCCCCTTAGTGCCCTGAAACAAAAAGATAACTTGCAGAGTTCCAATTGGTTGGGCATGTGCAATTGATGTTGTTAGTGACTCACGCTGCAATTCCTCTCATGCCCAGCTGTGTCCTGAACATCATTTTGTTGTTGTTTGCACCACTGGTCTGCATAGCAACTGTGAAAATTTGCCTCCATAAAAATTATATTTTCTTTTTAACAAGCCAAACTGACATCAAATATAAACCAACAGTTATCAAAACTACAGATCAGTGCAGGCGTGGTCCCTGGAGAAGATCCATCCTGATTCAATTCAGTAGATTATGTTACAGCCTCAAGTTTGTTTTTTTTTTAAAAATGATCTGTCCAAGAGACTCCTCATTACCCTTATTCTGTTAAACAAACGCAAGCTGCATATGATTGGCACAGCAAATGTGACTAGTACACTGAGGGTTAAAAGACTTGTACTAATTCAGGCTCAAGAACATTAGTGGAATATATGTGCACAATTTCTATTTTATGTTAAGGTGATCTTATTTTGCAACAAACACACATAATGTAAGAAAATATCATTCTGGCCCAAACCAATCAGGTGTTTATTTGGAAATAACTCTGTCATTAACACTGGCACCACTTTCTAGAAAATGGCTGAAAATAAAGACACTCCCTTATGTACACAGCATGCAACTGGCATCAACAGCATAAAGAAGTGACTGTATTTCCAATATCTAAATTGGTCACCAGTAATTCTAGCATTGCATCACATGTTGGGATGAACTGAGTTGATTTTGTGTCATACAAATTCCACCTTGAAAAAAGGTCATTTAATACAAGATATTTTACCTCACTCACTAACTAATCTAAAAGCAAGTACCCCATAAAAATGTTTATTTTTCAAAAATAATACAACCTCTGTGCTCTTATGAACTAAGTCATCTAAGACATAAGACATTACTGGAACATAATTGACACTGTACCGATTGAATTACTTCCTATAGTACAGGATCACAGCAGGTCCTGCCTATCTAACAAATAAAAATTACAATGCAAACAGATAAATGACAATACTTATTTTTTAATTGAAACTAATTGATAATTTGTTATGTTAGTTGAAGCCCTCTGAAGAATTACTGCAAATGCAATTCAGGTCAGATAGACATTCTGAGATACTCACGATACTCATTCTGAAGTCCATTATGGATCGAAAATATAAATAGTATATCTTTGCAGAAAAATACATATATGTCTAAATTTGATAGGATCCACTGTCCCACAGGACATGCAAAAATTTCAAGTAATTGAAAACTGTTGTCAATGCAAGACACACACAAAAAAGAAATATGATGGTCCATTAATAATTGAAAGAAACCATCCAATTATCACAAAAAACACCTTTAAGTATTGACATTATAATCACAAAGTGGTCATCACTCTAAAAATGCCAATTCAATTTCTTAATTTAAAGTGGTTTGAGTTTCAATACTGTCAACCATCTCTATACACATATTGGTGTATAGAGATCACAGGATTGGTACACCAATATCCGGTGGCATTAAGTGCTAGGAAATGGATGTGCGCCTGCAATTACCCATGTTCTTTATTGTAACTATGCCCTGTGGAGTTGCTTCGTGACATTGCAGTTGAGAGAAAGTGGAGAAGGGTGTTGGATGTTGAATCATCCCAGTTGCTCTATGTGCCTCTAGTGGCCAGATTAGTAAAAGTATTGACAGGGACCTGGGGACAGGTCAACTGTGTCCCTCCCAGGTTGTGACCAATGCTATGTGATGCAAAGGAGGACAAACTAAACGAAAAAAAACTGCACTTTGGCCTTCTTCTAATGTCAGTCAGCAGGAATGCTGAAATCTTGTGCATTCTCTAGTGCCCTGAAGTCCCATTACAGCCATCCAGTTACTTAACAAGGCTCAAAGTGGAATGGTACGTGCTGGTATAGTACCAGCAGCTGTACAAGCCAGCACATTACATTCTGGAATTTTAAATCTGGAATGTATCATTGCATATTTGCATACCATCACTTTTAAGCCATTTTTGTATGAGAACGATATATGAATTTTATTTTTATGCATTTGGTGAAAGCCAGAACTTTATCATTCAGTCAGGTAAATACACCAATACTTGTTCCTGAGTTATGCAGACATGTCTGATCAGTGAGAATCAGTTGACTATATTGATGGTTTTTACTTGACCTTTCTGTGAGAGAGGTGCTGAACAGGCATTTTCATTGTGTGCAAACAGATTTTCACTAAAGCTAGGCTGACCAGAAATGATTAATAGCATTAACCAAATAGTGTGGTAACCATGCAAGCGATGTGCAGCACCAACTTGTTTACAAGTATTTTGGCAGGGCGCAGCATGCTGTTATCTGCATCTTGTTACTATGGAAACACAACATCACAATGGAGCTCGGCTTCTGTGCACTGAAATTCAACAGACATTCAAGCCAGTTCCTTTGAGAACCTCGCCTACATCAAACCATAAAAGAACTAGCAATTGTCTCTATTCAAACAGGTTTCCACGTGTATTTTTAAAAACCATCACTTGGAAATGATCAGACAAACTCAAATGAAGGCACTTTTTATTGCTGATTTGAAGATAGGCAACAAAAAGCAGCACTGCAATATTAAAATAACTTTTCAAAATAAAGTACTGTAAATAAATCTATCCTGCTTCTGTTACTTACTGATACTGAAGTTTGACTTGGTCATTGTCAGGATTGCAGTATAGTCTTTCTAAATGTTCCTGTGCCTCGTCAGGTACTGCCTGCCAAGCTTGAGTTACAACATTTCTGAGTTGCCAGTGATAAGGTAGCACCGTGTGATGTTTCGGACAGTCATTTCCATAAACACAAATCCCCTGCAAAAATTCGTCACATATTTCTATTTCATCTTCCTGATGGGTGTGATACTGTAACTGAGTCAAAAGATCGAAGACCAGGTCGATGGATGCCTCCTCGCTCTTATCTTGAAAAATACCAGTCTTTAAATCTTTCTCGGTCTTAGCCTGGTTTAGTAGATCGTGACAGAAGGGGTTCTGGTGCAAGCTATTGGCATGAGGCTGGGCCAAGTTGCCGTAGCACTCGGTGGTGATAGCATCTTGGGTGGAATGTGTCGAGTTCTGGAATGGCAAGTTTGCAGAAGTGGAGATAATGGCAGATGCCTCAGTGATGAAGGAGTGATCAGATGGGACCCCAGTCCCCTGGCCATCGTGTTCCAGTGCCGGCGGGTGCTGCATCTGGCCAAGACTTTCCGCGGGTGGCATTAGTGTGGAAATGTCATTTCCTGACTTCGGGCACGCTTGATTTTCATTCGAGTCTTTTTTCAAAGGTTCAAATAAACTGGTCCGATTCTCTTCACATCTCCTGGAAAGAAACACCCCGTCGCTCAGTTTGTCCGCTCGCAACAAACTGGTGAGGATTAATCCCAAAGCTCGGAGATTCCTCACCTCCAACTTTCTTTGTGCGTGTTTCTTCTTGAGAAAAGTGTTGATAAGCGGCACTTTGTTGGACAAAGTCATCTCTGGTGGAAAGTTTCCTGCTGGCGGGCTGGAGCAGCCCAGGTCTGTGCACTGCACGCTCAGTAAAGCAGCCCTGGCAGAGTCTGCCTGGGGCCCGCACAGATGCAAACTCTTCTCCATGCTCCTTTTGCTCTGCACAATCGAAGCTCGCCGACCTGTTGACAGAAAGATCGACAGTCATTAAACAAGTTTTTTTTTGTCTTTCCCCTACCCCCACCCAAACTGAAGCGTGTTCAGTTGAACTCAAGATTTAAATCTCTCAACTCCTCCCTCCCTCCCTCCCTCGTTTTCTCCCTCCAGGCACGTAGGGCGAGCTCCCAACAATGCTCCGGATAATTAATCCCAAACCTCGTACGTGCAGAATAGATTTTCCCAGCAGCGGCTACGTGAAGGCGGACGGGTAATTGCTGAGGCGATCGGGGCGGTTCAGGAATTGGGCAGTCAGTCCTGTCCGACAGCTGCGCCGCGCAGCCCGCAGTAAACGCCCCAAAACTTTTCTGCAGCAAGAGGCTGGCGGAATTGCAGCTGTGAGAAGCGTCAGAGCGTCTGAAATAACTAATCAGACAAAACACTAACAGACCGCCACCAAAAAGTAAGCATTGACTGGCCGGGTGCTGATATCCCCCCTCACCCCCACATTGGGCACTTGTGGGACTTCAGCCGACTTTAAAAACGTCAAACCGACAAGAATCCTGATCTGATAAAAGATGATTTTTTTTAAAAAAAGAAATGTTTAGCACCGGTGATAGTATTAAACGGGACCAGGAACGGTGACAAACTTCAAGTCCTCCCTCACCCCCCCCCCAAAAAAAAAATCCTAAATGTAATAAGGGCCGGGGGGGGGGGGGTCGGAGCTTGAGTGGGGGGTGAGGATCCCCCTCCTCCTCCTCCTCTAATAGGACACGGTTACCGAACAGTTTGCTAAAAGTGTCCGAACTTACGCCCGAGTGGACGGGGCTCCTACCTTTCGGTTCAGTTCAGCATCAGGCTCCGACTGAGAGCGACAGCCTGTCAGTGCGATGGTTTCGGCCTTTGGAACGATCTGTGTTCGGAGTTGATGATCGAAGCTCTCATCGGGCGGATCTGAAAGGAGAGAGTTGGGATACAGTTTGAGCGGGGTTGGGGGGAACATTCGGCTCCTTGTCACCGATCAGCCGGCCTTTAAGTAGAGACCGGTCTCGTCACTCAGAGGCTGCACCAGGGCTGGGCGGAGTCTCCCAGAGCCTGGCAAACCCAAGCAGTGCGGAGGACTTTAATCTCCAACTCTTACCAGGAAATAGTACAGGCTGCTGGTTGTTTATTTACGCCTCTAGTTCTATGCGCCAACCACGCAGCCACCGAATGGCTCACTCCTCCTCCTTTTGTGCCAGAAGTAAGAGAGCGGCTTGACTGCGAATGCAGAGCTTGGAGACCCGCTCACCAACTAACCCTTAAAGGACTGCGATCGAGCATGGTCTTGAGGAGCATCAGAAGAAGTTGAAGACATGGTGTCAAAGAACGAAATAAAAAGGCCTCACTCGATTTAGTTTTATCAGGGTTAAAGTTATAATTGAAAAATAATGTGCGAAAAAGTTGTGGCTATTTCTAAACTGTAAGTGTAAAATGGAACTTTAAATAGAACGCTCCCGTGATCCGTGACTGCTGGTTGTCCAGAGGCAAAAAAAAAGTTTTCACTGCTCTCAGAAGAATGGCTACATCTACAATAGATGGGGTGTGAAAGAATAGGAGCTTGCTTTGTGTGCACATATTCAAGTCTACTTCAGTTCTCTGGTGAGTCCAATATTTGTGACAACATATTTTGTTCAACCCTCCCCACACCCACACATACACACCCGCGCAGGTAAGAGCTAAGGAAGCCAACCTGTTTTTATTAAAAACATGTTAATCCTTGTGCCATTTGTTACGAAAATATTGACGCTGGAGGTCGATTTCAGGAGCATATGCATTTGGCTGTAACATGCTAGTCTCTGCGTTTTGGATCTTAGCTGCTGCCGCTCACAGAGCCAGGAGCAAGGATGGGAAGACAGCAGGATAAGTCCCATCAATCGCAATTTCTTCAAATTGACTTCTACCATGAAAACGTGAATATCTTCAAACCCTTTTGCATTTATTATTCTGCAATAAAACATTCCATAAAAGTTAATGGGAGGCTGCTTAATGTGAGATCTTAATTCAGGCCTTGTAATTTTAGACATACACAGGGGTCAGTGTTGGGATCATTGCTCATAAATGATCTATACTTTAGTATGGGAGCATGGTTAATTGTGAAGAGGCCTGTAAAGTACATAGATAGGTTGGTAAATTTGGGCAGTTAGATCTCAGATGAGGAGAAATCTAAGGTGATGCATTTTGTGAGGAAGAAGAACATAGATGGTAAAAGTTTAAAAAAGAGCAGAGGAAAAGAGAGATTTAGGAATTCAAATCTTTAAAGTTGGAAAAGCTGTAAAAAAAAGCATATGGGACCCTAGGTTTTATAAATAAGGGTCTAGAGTACAAAAGCAAAGAGGTATTGCTAAACCTATACAAATCATTGGTTAGGCCAATTAGAACATTGTGTCCAGTTGGGGGTGCCTTACTTTAGGAAGGACGTCAAAGCCATGGGAGCAGGTGCAAAATAGACTTACTAAAATGATGCCAAGGTGAGAGGCTTAAGTTGAGGAAAGATTAGAGACCATGAGATTCTTTTGGTTAGAACATAGAAGGCTAAGAGATCTGATAGAGGTGTTCAAATTCTGAGGGGTTTGATAAGATAAATAGTAAAAAAACAATTGCCACTGATCAGTGAGTTAGTAAATAGGAAAAAAATTAAGATCATTGCCAACAGAACGAAGGGAGAGATTATGGGAAAAAGGCAGAGGATTGGGACTAAGTGGGTAGCTCTTTCAGAGAGCTGGCTCAGATACAATAGTCCAAGTAGCCTGCTTCTGTGCTGAAAAATTCTATAATTCTATCATCTCAAGATCAGGGAAACTAACTTAATGTTTCAATATCTCATGCCAATCTCACCAAAACAGTAGTCTTCATGAGACTACGGCCGAGAAATTAGGCTTGTACCCAAAATGGGCAGCAGGTCACCAAAGCAATTGCTTGAGGCGCCGGTACCCTGTGGCCTGAGACCTGATTGAAATTGAGCCTGGGCCTCATTTGCGTTTAACAGATGAGCTGCAGGTGGAGCCTGACATATTCTGGCCATCTCCAACACTGAGCTGACCCGCAGGCAGGTCCTGTGAGGGGGGAAGGATGCAAAGCGGAGGGGGGGTGTACCCAGGTCGGCTGCAACAGTATTTTTGTGGAGCCAGGAGGAGCACATAGAAATGTAACTTATAAAAAGATTTCTGGCCGTTCTTTGAGTGGCCTTCAATAGACCCTTTAAGGACCGCTGGTTAGGCCGTTCAAGACCCAGAATAACTGGGTGAAGCATGCACGCCGTATCTCCGCACATTTGTACACAAATTTCAATTGGGCTCCTACAACTGGCTGTAGGACCTTGATTTGCATGTGTAAGGTGTCTAACACCTGTTTCCAGTGGGCGCCCAATTTGCCAGCCAGTGAACATCCGAGGGAAATCAGGTGCAGGTGATCACAGCCTGAAATTTGTCTCCCATCCGTCTTTCTACACCAAAAAACTGGCGAAGCGATGTTTAATTCCTCCCCCCATGTTTTAATGTTAAAGTACTGGACTCATTCATAAGGTCAGAGTTCAAATTCCATACCTAATTTACATGGTCGAACGAATGTGGCATTTACTGTGATCCAGCGTAAATATGTCAGTATAACCCTGCTAGATTTTAACTCAAAGTAACACCATGATGAAGGCTCTCTTACCTCACCCCAGAGATTAGTTTCATGCCATCATGAGTTAGGTAATAACTGCAGTCTTAAAATAAGAGGTACCATCCAACTGCAAACTGGTATCTTTTCCCTGAATTCCATGATATTTCCTATGGGCGTGGCTGTTGTTAATTGTTTTCAGCTTGACATTTATAGGCAGAACAAATGGAATGGTTACCCACTTCAAACGATTGAGCCTGAATTCATATTCATTCTATGTCACTTTGGAATAAAAATGCCTTTGATTTTATATTGGGAAGTTGATGAAACAAGAATGTATTTAGTACGAAGATCTTAGTTTTCTCACCAAGGCTGATGCCAGCCTCTGTCCACAGTTCTCAGACTACTGCAATGTTCTCAAAAGAACTCTGTAGCAAATCAGTCCACTCTCTGAAAAAACTGGTTTAACAGATGTGAGAAAACAAAATGCAACAGACAACATGTGTGCATCACTTACTGGATGTGGCTTATCTTTCTCCCCAAGTGAGTGTGACATTGCAAACAGGCTACTCAGTTTCAAGAACAACTCAACAGGCAGCACATACTCGGGTAAATAAATATTACTCTCATCTCTTCCAGTAACTCAATTTGCAACAATAATCAAATCCTGCAATCTATCAGAATGAAGATGAAAGTAGGAACATTGGATGTCCACTGTCCACAGATCCCCGATGGTAGCAGGACAGGTAGACAAGGTGGTTAAGAAGGCATTTGGGATATTTTATTTTATTAGCCGAGGCATAGAATATAAGAGCAGGGAGATTATGCTTGAACTGTATAAAACACTGGTTAGGCCACAGCTTGAGTACTGCGTACAGTTCTGGTCATCATATTACAGGAAAGATGTGATTGCACTAGAGAGGGTACAGAGGAGATTTACGAGGATGTTGCCAGGACTGGAGAATTTTAGCTATGAGGAAAGATTGGATAGGCCGTGGTTGTTTTCATTGGAACAGAGGAGGCTAAGGGGTGATTTAATTGAGGTGTATAAAGTTATGAAGGGCCAAGATAGAGTGGATAGAAAGGACCTATTTAACCCCTTAGCAGAAGGATCAGTGACCAGGGGGCATAGATTTAAAGTAATTGGTAGAAGGATTAGAGGGGAGCTGAGGAGAAATTTTTTCACCCAGAGGGTGGTGGGGGTCTGAAACTCACTGCCTGAAAGAGTGGTGGAGGCAGAAACCCTCAACTCATTTAAAAAGTATTTGGATGTGCACTTGAAGTGCCATAACGTACAGGGCTACGGACCAAGTGCTGGAAAGTGGGATTAAGCTGATTAGCTCTTTTTTGGGCGGCAAGGACACAATGGGCCGAATGGCCTCCTTCTGTGCAGTAACTTTCAATGATTCTATGATTCTAGGAACATAGGAACAGGAGTAGGACATTTAGCCCCTTGAGCCTGTTCCGCCATTCAGTGAGATCATGGCTGATCTGTGACCTAACTCCATATGCCTTAGTCCCATATCCCTTAATACATAAGATGGAGGTTTTAAGTCAATGAGTGCTCCATTTCATGGGAAAAATTACTAGTTTTCCAATGTGGAGAAATTTTGCAACTATGACCATCCCTTAGCTCAAACAAGAAGTGTTGCAGCAGAGGGAATATATTGTCTTTAAAAAAGCCTTTTGCAAAGTGGTGGTGTTATTGTATTGTCTCGCTAGGTATTTCATCATGTTTATACTAAGAGGAGGATGCAGTGCTGAAGTCAGCAAAATGATGATATCATTCCATCACAAATTCCATATAACATTATAGATTTTTTAATAAAAACTATGATAAAAGTGCAAAACTCACGCTATGATAATTTGCTTCTACTGGAGTTGGTTCAATGTGGTGAAGCTACAGGGGACTACGAATTCACTCTATTTTCGCCACCATTCCTGGACTTCTTCAACCTCAAATGCTGTGGTTGTTCAATACCAAACTCCATACTTCATGACTTCCACCTGAATCTGGAATCTCTGATTGTCAACACACTCTTGGTCCCTGCTGACCAGGTCAGCCACAAACTCCATCTGTAACTCCATAGACCTCACCAGAGTCCTTCCATCTCTTTCAACTGAACTTGCGCTGTTATTAATATTGTGACCACGTTGCTCCTGTTCTACATCATCGACATCCCTGTAACGTTGCTCACCTCACAGCCCATCTGAACAGAAACCCTCATCCTGTCTTTGCCATCTCCAGACTGAATTATTCCAACATCCTTCTAGGCGGCCTCCCTTCCTCCATCTCTGTAAACTTAAACTCATCCAAAACTCTGCTGCTCATATTCTATCCTGCACCAAGACCTGCTCACTCATCACTCCTGTCCTTGCAGATCTTAATTGGCTTCCAGTCCCCCAATGCCTCACATGTTAAATTCTCATAATTGTATTTAAACCTCTTCATGGCCTCACCTCTCCCTATCTCTATAACTTTCTCAAGCATAAAAAAACCCTCCCAAATATTTTTCCTCTGACTCAAGCCTCTTTTGCATCCCTCTCCCTTTGACCTGCCATTGGCGGCTGTGCCTCCAGCCGCCTAGGCACCATACTCTGGAATTCCATCCGTAAAGCCCTCCACCTATCCAACTCTGTTTCCTCCTTTAACACTCTCCATGAAACCCACCTTTTTGACCAAGCTTTTGGTTACCCTGCCTAATATCTCATTCTTTGGCTTGGCATCCATTTTTTCCTGTGAAGCACCTTGAGATATTTTTCAACATTACTACTATTTTTGCCTCCCTTGCTTGCACCAGATCCTTCCCAACCACTGTTCCATCATCACTCTGCTCTCCAGCCAGACCCCCCCCTCCATTATTCCTCCACTAAACTCCTTTCCCTCCGCTGCTCTAGGCTCTTGTGCCTACTGAGCTACCTTACTGCTTCCCTCTGCCTCAAACTGGGCTTCCCATGCAACATCAATGTGGCACATGCCATTGGCTCTACTCTAGTAGTCACCCTCACTGTCTCATTCCCTTTCCTTGCGCCTTTCTCATTCACCTTGCATCTCTTGGGCTACTGTCTCAGTCTTACTCTTCATACCATTCTCTCCCATTTACACTTTTTCTATTTTCCCAGCAAGTCTTCCCTTGTCCGCCCAACCCATACAACAGATCTCTACCTTACCCACCCCCACCCTCCAAATTCAAATATATGAGAGGTTTTGATGAGGTCAATGACTTGGTAATGACAGAACATTGGAAACAGTGCTGAAAGCACAATCCATAGTAGCCTGCAAAAGGGAAGTGGATAAATATTTTAAAAACAAACATTTTAAAGGGTATGGTGATAGGGCAGGGGAATAGGTCTGTGAGGAATGTCTTTTCAGAGGGCTGGTACAGGTGCAATGGGCCAATTGATCTCCTTCTGTGGAGTAAAATTCTATGATGTTTTGATTCTAGCTCCTTCACGTTCCAATATCTCACCATCGACCAGCAATCTCGCCTCTCTTAAGATGCTTCTTGTCTAACATGCCTCCAGACATTTTCTTCACTGAAATCTCCTGCCTCCTGTTTGATCTTAGCTTCTGCAGTGAGCAACTCCTCATCTTCAGTGACTTTAATTTCCTCCTGAATTCAACTTCACCCACCTCTGCTGACTTCCTTGCACTGATAACCTCTCTGAACCTTACCCTCCACATCAAATTTCTGACCATCTCCCCCAGTCTTGTCTTCAAGACCTCTGAGGTTCCTTTGGTTGGCTGGATTCTCTCATACCATTTCCTCCTCTCCATTTTCCTACACATTTCCCTGTCTGCCTTAAACCGTTCCACTGTTACTTTCCACACCTGAAAAAAAAGTAGCCCTCCCCCAACTCACCCTCAAATGCCCTGTTTAATTCTGACCTCCCCTCCTTTGGTTTACTGCCCACAATGACATAAATACCCCCGTTGATCTACCTCTCACCTCAACTCCATCAACCTCAGGCAGAACTTTAATGTACTGCTTAACCTTGAGCTCAGCTTTCTCTTCCACATCCATTCTATTATGAAGACGGCTTTCTTCCACCTCAACCTCCTTGTTCTTATCCACTGCTTTCAAAACCCTAGTCCATGTCTTTATCATCTCAAGGCTCAACTTTCCTAAAATTCTCCTAGTCAGCCTCCCTCCTCAACCTTCCACAAGTTACAACCCATTCAAAATGCTATAATAATGAACTCACCTACACAAAATTCAGTACTCCTTTCTTCCTCTTAGCAAGTTGACTTCAGAATTCTTGTCCTTACTTTGAAATCCCCCCATGACCTCATCTCACCCTTCTCCAGCCTTCCATCGCCACGCACACCCTCTGCTTAACACCTGTCTATTTCAAATCCCCTGCTCCCTCTGTTCTAGCATTGGCGTCTGTTCATTCAGCCATAATATTCTTGTCCTCTGGAACCCCTGCCTCGTGTCTTCCATCTTGAACCTCCCTTCGTACCATATTCTTACGCTCTTATCCTAAGCTTCTTTGTTTTCCCTTTTTTCCCTTTTTTACTCCTGCTTAGTGTCCACTACTTTTTTTTCCTTAATATAAAATGCTTTGAGACATCTTCCTGCATGTGAAGAGCATTACAAGAATGCAAATTTTTTTTGTTTACATTATGGGGTGGACTTCAGGCACCAGTGATAACATTAATGTAAATGTGCAAGATTGCAATTACAACATTAAAGCTACTTCACATGTGCAATTTTGTGTATGCTTGATTGCTCAAATGTCACATTTGCAACTTTATGTTTCTGGCAGGGTACCTTTCCTAATGTGAAACCACAGTGTCAACCTGTATGGTGGACTGAGAGCTGGTTAACAACACCAGAACAAAATGCTGGCTTCTGCATTTGGTACGGCAAGCAGCACCTTTTTATATTTCAATCCTAATGCTTTGCCTCCAGAGGCTGGGACTGAAGCTACGGTTAAAGTGGTTTTCTGCAGAGGCGTGTACATCACCTTGTTTATGATAGAAGTACCTCCAAAGGTAAGATAGCAGCCAGAGATACTTCCATAGCATATATGGGATATTAGATTTGCGTGACAAGAAGGAAGATGAAATTATAAAAGGAAACAATTGCAGTCTGCAAATGAGTGGCGTATGGTGACATTGAGAAGAATGGTGACTTAGATCTTTGAAATGATCTGATTTGATTTTTTAGAACCAGTCTAATCATTATGTTGTTCTTATCAGATTCACTTGAGGCTATGTAGGAGAAACATCAGAGTTCACGAGCGAGAGTCCTCTGTGTCTGTTTATATTACCAGTGTGTAATGTCACTAATATGAATTCAAAGGTTAAATAAAATTTGAAGTGTTAACATTGCCTGCCTTGGTTTATTGTACACTCTGCTGTAAAGAGGTAAGTTTAATGTCAGCTTGGCTTTTAGTCTCTGGGTTACAGTCTGGAATAACGAACAGGCATTGCTGTTGCCTAGCAATACAGACATTAACAAGATGACATCAGCATTGCTTGATGTCATCCAACTGGCATGTTCTTATCATTATCCTGTAGTACAAATGTGTCCATCTCTGCTGATTAACTTTCAAATACCTGGACTGAACATTGTCAGAACTTCTTTGTGTACCAATAAAATCAGGTTTTAATACCACATTTAACAAGGGATCAGATTCAATCGAAATTGCATTAACACAGATTCAATACAAGCTATATTCTGTTTATACTGCATCATGACCCCAAAATAGGACATGTATCAGATAGTATCTAGTTACAGGCCAATGTATGCACTATGGTTCCATCCGTATGATTAAAATATCAGAGCCAGTTCTAAATTGGCACTTGGGGATAAAAGAGTTTATACACTCAGTTCATAGATAGGAAAAGGATATACCTGCAAAGGGGTTTTCCTGTCCTGAAACAAATGCTCTTGGACACAAAGTTGGCAAAATAATAATTGGAGTGTTATATCAGCATGTTAGCTTTAAAAGTACATGGCTGATTTCTTCATATGCAAGTGAACTCTCAAAGCTGGCACAGAATCATGGTGCTTATAGTTTTAGTGGTCATTTTACCTTGATCTTGGAAGTGTGCAAAATAAAACCGTGACCATGCCCTTACCTGAGTGTATTGAAAGTTAGGCCGAGGCCTGAGCAACTCTCATCTTGTGAATCAACTCATGCTCCCATCTGACATTGGTAAAAGCTAATTTGCATCTCCGGTTCAGAATAGCTGTAAATATAGAACAAATCGGAAAAAGTTATTGTACATAGGACTTAACTAGAGCTCAATGACTGTATTACTGGTAGATATTGTGAACTGGGTGAGACCAATCTCAGTTGAATGCAAATTCTCATACTCCATTTATAATAGCAAATGAGAGTGCAATTTGCTGAATATTCAACTCTTGTTTACTAATATAAGTTACTTCAATTAACATGTAAAAACTGTCTCCAAATCAAAAAAAATCCACACCAGAACAGATGGATTTAGACCTGAGACATTTCAAAAATATGCCAGTTACTATAAATGTACAGATGGATTCTACAACTGAATTCTAAGCTCTGAAACGACTGGCTCACCACTAGCTTGATTTCTCCTGCCTTCCTGTAACCAGCTCTCGATTGTTTTGGTGCAATTATCCTGGACTACCATTTCTACTTCTCCCAGTATAAACTTAATATCAAATAAGGGACCTACATATAACCTGTGCACACATGCATAGATTGTGAACAAATTGTTTTTTTTTCACATTTTTCATTTTAAGTTTAAATTTGAATTAAGCAGAAATTACAGGGAATAGACACAGCAGTTCAGGAAGTAGTGGAAAGCTGTCAAGAGGAAAGGCCACAATTAACAGCTGCAGGAAGAGTTAGGGTAACAGTAGCCATTTGTCTTTTTTTAACCCTCCTGGTTCATTAAAACAGGAGTATCCAAACTTTGGCCATATGGCCATGTACGACCCCAAGCCCTGGCAAGCTGGCCCTTGAATTCAAGGCAACCCTACTTGAGTTTATAAAACAAGGTTTTTTTCACAAATTATATTTGAATAATCAAGCTCCTAGTCACAATGAGGATAAATTTCTGTGGGGGTTTTCTCGCTCGTCTGCCATAACTTCAGCAGATGAGCTGTGGAAACCCTGGAAAAATTGTTTCTCCAGCGTTTCCACAGCTCTGCTGCTGAAGTTACAGCAGGAGAACCTCAACAGAAATTTACTCCCAATAATTTTGCCTATATTATCTGAAAGAGGATTCACTCCATCAATATGCAGCTGATCAATAATAAGCTGGATCATGCAGACAAATGCCCGCAATCATGATGCTTTCTTTCTACAACAATCATCAGTGCCACCCTTATTTCAAGGTGAAGGTAGATTGTAAAGATGACGCTGTGGGACCAAGATTATTCTCTACAGACATTGCACTGCCAATGGCTGTTAAGAATACTATAGCCCTCAGTCAGCAGACATAAGTCAGCAATGCACAGATGTGTAAAGCAGGTGACTGTTGCATTGTTCGTAATAGCAAACGAGTTTATCTCAATCTTCATGAACAACCAACAGCCAACAACCAACATTTCTGTAAATGTTTTTCCTTCTAGGCGTTCCACCCATGGCAAGAGTTATTGAGGTGGCTGTGTGTGTATGTGTGTGTGTGTGCGAAGTGGTCCTCTATCTGCTTGAGCAGGGTCATGCCTGGTCCTGCAAACAGAGAAGAAGAGTTCAGAACTTGAAATCAACAGGCGGACAAACTGTGATAGTCAAGTGCCATCCTACCACCTGTAGTTGGTGTGATCACATGTATATACTTCCATTCAGATGGAAGATGTGACTAATGGAAGAGTCTAAGTGGTTAGTACAAAGTGTGATCTGCTTCAGAATGCCTATGCAAAGTAAGCATTCAAGGAATTGCTTACAGCCAGCTCCTCTGGGTATTGCTGTCTGGATTGACATGCATTTCATTCTCCTGCCAAACATTCTGTGCTGCTCCCCACTGTGACTGATGGCCTGCTGTTCATAGAAGGACCACCAACCTTTGCCACACTTGCTCCAATAAGACTTCCACTGAAGAATTTAAAAATGTTGACCCACATAGTAACGCAGCACCTCTCTCCTCCATTTGTGAAAAAAAAACACTTTTATTAATTTTTTAAAAATTGGCACCACATAATGCAGCACCCCTTTATGGTGTTATTGCAAGACCCTGCAGAATCACAGAAAATAAGGACCGCAACCAACAAGCTCCAGTGAGAGGTTAGTGGGAAAATTTAAATAAGATTGACTCCAGATGTTTCAGTGGGGTCAGCAGTCAATCAGTGCAGCAGATACAAAACCTGCCAAGCTTGCCTCCTTCTTGGTCCATGCTTAAGAACATAAGAAATAGGAGCAGCAGTAGGCCATACGGCCCCTCAAGCCTGCTCCGCCATTCAGTAAGATCATGACTGATCTTCGACAGCTTGAGAATTAGGTCATCTGCAAAGGACCAATGTTCCCCAGATTCAGGAGTGTAAATTTAGCCAAAAGACTTGTAGCAGTAGGAATTGCCTTCAGCTACAGGGCCTTCTGGTTCTTGTCCAAAAATAGCAGCAAAAAAGTCTTCAGTCCCAAGGGTCCAGTATAGTACCTGGAGGAAAAATGACCACCCATCTTTTTTAGCCTTCCTCGCTTTGTTGCCTGTCCTTCTCACATCTTTTGATCTGAAGTGGTGACCAAGCACAAGATCTTTTGCCAACTTCTCCCAGCACTCCTGTGATTGGGTGCCTGCCCAGCGTACTTATAGCAAAATGAGGCAGAAGACCCTCTTAGGATCCTTCAAGTTAATTTGCATGGCTGTCTCTTATTTTCAGGCACAAGCACTCCACCACCCCCTTGGGGATTCCCCAGGAAATTCCTGGGCAACATAAAAGTGATGGAGACCCATTGTCGGGGTTTTCATACCCTTTTTCTCTCCTTTGTATCTGGAAACTGAGCATTCCACAGGAATGAAATATTGGGATCTATGTGATTATGTATATGTGTGTGTGTGGGAGAGAGAGAAAACAAAGAGATGAGAGAATGAGTGAAGAATCCCTATTTCTGATGATTCTGACAACCAGGAGCTCTTTAAAAGTGAGTTTTAATTTTTTAAAAAAAAACTTGAGACAAATAAAAACAAATGAGGCAAAGAGAGGATTAGAAGATGGATCAGGAGACAATTACTAAACAGTTCAATATAGTTCAGAAACAGAGCAGCAAACAAAAGCAGTACAAAGTAAAGTAGACAAGAAGAATGTGTAATACAGAGTACCATCAAATAGTACATTTATTCTAAAGAGACAAAGAAAATGAGCGATAAGATATTGTCAAGAGAAAACTCACGGTTAAAAAAATGTCTCCCTCGTAAAAAGGAAGTAAGAGATTTATTATAACATGACAAGCCAGGACAAGTATCTTCCTCTTAGATCATTATGTTCTTTGACAAGCCCCCAGGTAAATGAAGGCATTGAGCTGTTACAACATGAACAACCTACACACAAAAAAGGAAGAAAAAACAATTATGGGACATACTGTACTGCTGAAATCAATAAATTAATAACCAAAATTGACATAATTCTTTTTGCTGGATTGGGGAGGTCAATTAAGATAAAATAAAGGCTAGAGACAGTGAGGTATTTATTGTATTGGTGTAAATTTTCTTTATCATCTCATCATTCTGTAGTGCAGAAAATAAACTGAAAGTAACATAAGAATATAAAACTAAATAGATGTAAAGTTACTTCCTGATAATCTGCTGCTAGGAAAAACATTATTGTTAAAAAAACAGTACAGGGTTACTCACCAACTTTTTGTCGATGACCACAATCCCATTATCTATCACAATGCGTGTCCTGGCTCCAGCAACATTCCAGAGCTGATAGGCGATGGTTGAAGGCCCATCGACACATGGAGCAACATGACTCCTGAGGGCAAAAACAGAAAATCTGGAAATACAGTCGGTCAGTCACCAGCTGTAAAAAAGGCATAATAAAGTGTTTGGTATAACTCTTTGTCATGCTGGTCTACTGTATGTTTCCAGCATTTTTTTTTTCAGATTTACAGTATTTGCAAGTTTTTTTTATTAAATAATCTGAGGGCCACAAGTGAGCACAGATGGGCTGCAAGTGATACCTGGGCCACATTATAAATACCACTGTCATAGTAATAGTCAGATGATGCCAGCTGTTGCTCCCAATTTTATTACCATTTAAGGTGTTTAAAGCCCCCATTATCAAAATCAACACATCTGCTGGAAAACGGTAAGGAAAACTACTTATAAAAAATTATATTTACAAAAAATAATTTAAAAGGCTAATGAAATGTTGGCCTTTATCTCAAGAAGGATGGAATACAAAGGGGTGGAAGTTATGTTACAGCTGTACAGAGCTCTGGTTAGACCCCATTTAGAGTACTGTGTTCAGTTCTGGGTACCATGCCTCAGGAAGGATATACTGGCCTTGGAGGGGGTGCAGCGCAGATTTACCAGAATGGTACCGGTCCTATAAGAGTTAAATTATGAGGATAGATTGCATAGACTAGGCTAGATACACAAATCACTAAAAGTAGCGACGCAGGTTAATAAGACCATTAAAAAAAGCAAACCAAGCACTGGGGTTCATTTCTAGAGGGATAGAATTGAAAAGCAGAGAAGTTATGCTAAACTTGTACAGAACCTTGGTTAGACCATACTTGGAGTACTGCGAACAGTTCTATTCTCCACACTATAACAAAGATATGGAGGCACTGGAGAAGGTCCAAAAAAGGTTTACTACATGATACCAGAAATAAGAGGTTATATCTATAAGGAAAGATTGAATAGGCTGGGGTTCTTTTCTCTAGAAAAGAGAAGACTGAGGGGTGATCTGATTGAGTCTTTAAGATTATGAAAGGGTTCGATAGGGTTGATGTAGAGAAGATGTTTCCACTTGCAGAGGAGACCAGAACTAGGGGCCATAAATATAAGATAATCACTAACAAATCCAATCGGGAATTCAGGAGAAACTTCTTCACCCAGAGAGTGGTAAGAATGTGGAACTTGCTACCACAAGGAGTAGTTGAGGCAACTAGCATGGATGCATTTAAGGGAAAGCTAGACAAACACATGAGGGAGAAGGGAATAGAAGGATATGTTGATAGGGTTAGATGAAGAAGGGTGGGTGGAGGCTCACGTAGAGCATAAACACTGGCATGGGCCTGTTGGGCTGAATGGCCTGAAATGCTATGCATTTTTGTTATTCTTTGTAATTCTTTGTATTCCGTTGAATATAGAAAATTAACGAGTGATCTAATTGAGTTGTTTTAGATGACCAAAAGAGTTGATAGGGTAGATAGAGAGAAACTATTTCCTTTGGTGGGGGAGTCCAGAACAAGGGGGCATAGCCTTAAAATTAGAGTTAGGCTGTTCAGGGATGATGTCAGAAAGCACATCTTCACACAAAGGGTAATGGAAATCTGAAAGTCTCTCCCCAAAA
Source organism: Heptranchias perlo (assembly GCF_035084215.1). Lineage (NCBI taxonomy): Eukaryota > Metazoa > Chordata > Chondrichthyes > Hexanchiformes > Hexanchidae > Heptranchias > Heptranchias perlo. The sequence goes on along the minus strand of NC_090337.1, from coordinate 38,269,031 downwards.
AGCTGTTGAGACTAGGTCAACTGAAAATTTCAAAACTGAGATTGATAGGTTTTTGCTAGGCAAGGGTATTAAGGGTTACGGAACCAAGGCGGGTAGATGGAGTTAAGATGCAGATCAGCCATTATCAAATTAAATGGCGGAACAGGCTCAAGGAACTGAATGGGCTACTCCTATTCCTATGTTCCTAAAATTATTAAATTTAGAAACTGTATTGAGTGATGAAGTGGATGAGAACATTGGGGGTAATTTTCACTTTTGTCAATAGCATAATACAGGCGATATTGGATCAGCCATCCTTTATACACCGCGCTGATTTACCTTTCCTTTGATTTCAGGGGAAAGGAAAATCAGATGGGGTGTATAATCGGCGGCCGATCTGATATTGCCCATTTTACACCATCGCCAAAAGTTAAAATTACCCCCATTGTCTTTATTTCGAGGACCAGGATTTCAATAGATCACCAACTGATGAGATGAATGTCTCATCTCTCTACCGGCTATAAGCAGGGCTTAAGTATATGAGGGTAAATTTTATGAATTCAAGCTCCTAATGTGGAGCTTTACAGATGAAATGGATGGAAAATGCTGTGGAACCCGCTGGGCTGTGCACCTAAATTCCCAGTACGTGCTTCAATCACCCAAAGCTCCACGTGGGGCCGACAATTCATAAAATCTACTCTCTCAGTTCTGGCATTTTCATTATAATTGCCACTGATAAGCAGGATCTGTTCAGGCCTAGGTACTTTAAAAGCTTTCACTTGGATGCTTGGCAGGTTTACTATTGTGCAGGCTTCTATTCGATGCAACAGTGTGTGACAGCATGTATGCCTCACTGTTTGAAAAAAAAATCCACTAGGGACTTTCTTTGAGATTATATCAGGACTTTTAATAGACATTGGCCTGTACCACCTCTAACTGTTTTGCACTATGCTCATTTACAGCTAGATGAGGGGAACCAACCACAAGCTCCTTGACAGTTTCCAAAGTCATTTGCCTGGGTCTCTCCTAAGCTACTAACAACTGTTTGTTTAAAACAAAATAGGAATTACCAGCCCCCCTCCCCCAACCTTACACCTGCTCCATGCCACCTGAAATAAGTCTCACAATCAAACCAGCACCCTCCTCCTATTCGTGCACCATCGCTCTTCATAGTTATACCTGTTTTCCCAGTTCTTCCACCTACTGCTTGGCACAAAGTTGCTACCCTTCTTACCAGTTCCCTGCAAATCAGACAGCAGAGGAGCCCAGACTGCTGACTGTCATATTACTGCCATCCCAGGTGTGACACAGCAGCACAAACCCATTCACAGGGGATGGAACCTTTAAATTGACATGAAGACCACTGACATGCAAATCACAGCTATTGGCACAAACAAACTAAATTAAATTCATTAAAAGCTGGCACAATAAAAATCTTGCCCCATTACCTTTAAACAATGAAGATCTTCTGGGGCTCTACTGTGGCTTTCATTTGACCTACCCTTTTAAGATTACTTTTAAGATTATTTAAAACCAAGGTAATGCTGGAACTTCCTCTCAAAATATTCATAGCACTCAATAGAACTCATCCAGCAACGCCCAAAGTCTGCTTTTTCTATGGTAATAAGGGTCAGCAGGAAATCACGGTGCTAATGTTCTCCCTTGGGAACAGCATATTTCTGATGCGCTACACTCAAGTTGCCCTAAACTGTGCCCGTCCAGGAAATTCAATCCTATTAAGTCAAGAAATTGTTTGTTGGCTAGAATAGATTATCTTGAATGTTACAATATGTGGATTAATAGACAGTGAGACTATTCTAATGCTGAGTCATTAAGGGAAATGTATAAAAGATGCAGTGAAGGTTTAGAAATTATGGGGTCAATTTTAACTCCCAGCTGGTTTCAGGCGGGCGGGACGAATGCAAAATGCACTAGCAGGCCCAGATTTCTGGCCCGGCGTATTTTAACTTCCGGGCCTCATCTGCATGCCACCCATCAGCTGCCTGTCCAAAACAGGCAGAAAGCGATAGCTAGCCGGCGGGCTGGAGCAGATATTTTGGCAGTAGTAGACCACTGGCCAGCATGAAAGGAAGACTCGACGGCAAGCAGGTAAGTTGTGCGGAGGAGTTTCAGGAGGGTCTCGCACGAGGCAAGAGGGGAAGGTGCGATTTTCCATGTAGGGCCTGGAGAAGCTCAGCTGCTGACCTGCATTCACCTTGCGGGAAAGTTGTGGTGGCTTTCCCACTTGGGTCTGAGTTAAAATCCAATTGGGGCTCCAATGATGTAATGGAAATCTGATTTGTATAAATTTATGAGGCTCCCACCTCCTCCTGGCAGATGCTGCAATCACTGAACTGTAATGAACAGTTAAAATGGTGGCCAGCAGGGTTTCAGCGGAAACGCAGTAGTAAAGCTGAACACTCCATTCTAAAGGCCGCTCGCCCTATTTCTGCCAGGTGGGGTGGGTTACAATATCCCCCTATCATTAAACCTGACAAAGTATAACATACAAACATATATACGAATTAAAAGCAGGAGAAGGCCATTCGGCCCCTCGAGCCTGCTCTGCCATTTGATAAGATCATGGCTGATATGATTGCGACCTCAACCCTACTTTCCCATCTACCTACTATAACCTTTGACTCCCTTGTTAATCAGGAATATATCTAACTCAGCCTTAAAAATATTCAATGACCCTGCCTCCACCGCTCTCTGGGGAAGGGAGTGCCACAGACTCACGACCCTCTGAGACCTCATCTCCGTCTTAAATGGGAGATCCCTTATTTTTAAACTGTGGTCCCTAGTTCTAGTCTCTTCCACAAGGGGAAACATCCTCTCAGCATCTATCCCTTCTAGTCCCCTCAGGATCTTATATGTTTCAATAAGATCACCTCTCATTCTTCTAAACTCCAGTGTATACAGGCCCAACTTATCCAACCTTTCCTCATAAGATAACCCCCTCATCCCAGGAATCAGTCGAGTGAACCCTCTCTGAACCCCTCTTATGCAATTATGTCCTTTCTTAAATAAGGAGACCAAAACTGCACACAGTATTCTCGATGTGGTCTCACCAATGCCCTGTACAACTGTAGCAAAACATCTCTACTTTTATATTCCATTCCCCTTGCAATAAATGACAACATTCCATTTGCCTTCCTAGTCACTTGCTGTACCTGCATACTAACTTTTTGTGATTCATGTACTAGGACACCCAGATCCCTCTGTACCTCAGAGTTCTGCAATCTCTCTCCATTTAAATAATATACTGCTTTTCTATTCCTCCTGCCAAAGTGGACAAGTTCACATTTTCCCACATTATACTCTATCTGCCAAATTTTTGCCCACTCACTTAACCTATCTATATCCCTTTGCAAACTCCTTATGACCTCTTCACAACTTACTTTCCTACCTACCTTTGTGTCATCAGCAAATTTAGCAACCATAAATTCGGTCCTTTCATCCAAGTCATTGATATAGATTGTAAATAGTTGAGGCCCCAGCACTGATCCCTGTGGCACTCCACTCGTTACATCTTGCCAACCTGAAAATGACCCATTTATGCCTACTCTCTGTTTCCTGTTAGCTAACCAATCCTTTATCCATGCTAATATGTTACCCCCTATACCATGAGCTCTTATTTTGTGTAGTAGCCTTTGATGTGGCACCTTGTCAAAAGCCTTCTGGAAATCCAAGTACACCACATGCACAGGATCCCCATTATCCACGTTGCTTGTTACTTCCTCAAAGAACTCTAATAAATTAGTCAAACACGATTTCCCTTTCACAAAGCCGTGTTGACTCGGCCTGATTGCAATGAGATTTTCTAAGTGCCCTGCTATAACCTCCTTAATAATAGATTCTAGCATTTTCCCTTTGACAGATGTTAAGCTAACTGGCATGTAGTTTCCGGCTTTCTGTCTCTCTCCTTTCTTGAATAGAGTTATTCTATTTTTATTGTTTTTAAGTATTGTGGTGATTCAGTATCTTGTAGTATCATTTTGTTTTTATGTTTTATTTAACCTGTAAATAAATCTAACTAAATAGTTTTAACCTGTACACATTGATCTGATTGTGTGGCATTTTCTGCCCTTTGGAAAGAACAGAAAAGGTGGTGCATGTCTCATGTATTGCCTTTTTTTTTATTCGTTCACGGGATGTGGGCGTCGCTGGCAAGGCCGGCATTTATTGCCCATCCCTAATTGCCCTTGAGAAGGTGGTGGTGAGCCGCCTTCTTGAACCGCTGCAGTCCGTGTGGTGACGGTTCTCCCACAGTGCTGTTAGGAAGGGAGTTCCAGGATTTTGACCCAGCGACAATGAAGGAACGGCGATATATTTCCAAGTCGGGATGGTGTGTGACTTGGAGGGGAACGTGCAGGTGGTGTTGTTCCCATGCGCCTGCTGCCCTTGTCCTTCTAGGTGGTAGAGGTCGCGGGTTTGGGAGGTGCTGTCGAAGAAGCCTTGGCGCGTTGCTGCAGTGCATCCTGTGGATGGTGCACACTGCAGCCACAGTGCGCCGGTGGTGAAGGGAGTGAATGTTTAGGGTGCTGGATGGGGTGCCAATCAAGCGGGCTGCTTTATCTTGGATGGTGTCGAGCTTCTTGAGTGTTGTTGGAGCTGCACTCATCCAGGCAAGTGGAGAGTATTCCATCACACTCCTGACTTGTGCCTTGTAGATGGTGGAAAGGCTTTGGGGAGTCAGGAGGTGAGTCACTCTCTGCAGAATACCCAGCCTCTGACCTGCTCTTGTAGCCACAGTATTTATATGGCTGGTCCAGTTAAGTTTCTGGTCAATGGTGACCCCCAGGATGTTGATGGTGCGGGATTCGGCGATGGTAATGCCGTTGAATGTCAAGGGGAGGTGGTTAGACTCTCTCTTGTTGGAGATGGTCATTGCCTGGCACTTATCTGGCGCGAATGTTACTTGCCACTTATGAGCCCAAGCCTGGATGTTGTCCAGGTCTTGCTGCATGCGGGCTCGGACTGCTTCATTATCTGAGGGGTTGCGAATGGAACTGAACACTGTACAGTCATCAGCGAACATCCCCATTTCTGACCTTATGATGGCCTAGTGATTGATATGCTATAATTAAAGCTTAATTGTTAAATCTGAGTGCGCTAACCCATACACGGCACATATAAGGGCAGGGTTTCAAATCATATGAGACTGGATCTGCTTTTGGCAATTACATCTTACAAGCAAACGTATTGGGAAAAAGCCTGAACTGTAGCACATATTCCCTAGGAAGCATGCATTACATAGAATTTACAGCTCAAAAACAACCATTCAGCCCAATTGGCCTATGCCAGTGTTTATGCTCCACATGAGCCTTCTCTCACCCCTCTTCATCTAATCCTATCAAATGGTGTAGCTGAAAGAGTAAAGTGGAGTGATGCCGGCTCTGTGGACCTAAAGCCACACCTGGTACTATAGTAAGGCCTGGTAGTAGAATACAGGTGGCACATATTTGTAATTAATCCCCCCGATCAGTTATTATTTTGCATAAATTGCCCCAGTTTCTTTCTTCATGCATTATTTTCCGACATTGATGGAATAATAATTTTTTCTTTTTAGGTATGCCATACAATTGTTGTTAGGCACACAAATGACTACATACATACAACCATTGAGTGCCCTGTGCCATGGGAAAATGAGAAATATGGAAAAATTGTAGCTGTCTCCTCTGCTGCTTCTGCTTCTGCTGTTGCACCTGAAGTATACAGAGGTCAATGTATGATAAAACAGAGCTTCAATTAACTCCTTAATGGACCATATGGCATTTCTTAGTCATAGCAACATAAGAATGTAGAAGATTGGAAACAGCCACCGTCTTGCAGTCACAATTTCCTATTGAACTTGATTATCATTATATACTGATCCTTCACCATGTCCGGGGAGCTGATTTAGGTGCAGTAGAACTATTGTCTGGAGCCTTTCTACTACTATACCCACTGCGCTTCTGCGGTACCCTGTCCTCCTATTACTGGTACACAAAGAAAAACTTGACAATGACTACTGAACCAATGTAGCTGAAAACTCCTCTGTACTACCACTGTTCAGACAGTGCAATGGTGATATTTTCAGATCTTCATCTGAAATCTTTTCTTCAGCTATTCCTAGTTCTGAGTATGGCCTCGGGATCCAGTTTTCAATTGCATCCCCCCAGTACAGTTGTGCCCAGATTTCTAAGAATTGGCGTTCAACAAGGCCTACACATTCCATAAGAAGCAAGTTTTCTTTTTTGCTTTTTCTGGTAACTAATTTTATGACTAGAGCAAGAATCGGAATAATGTTACTGATTGAAGGAAAGTTGTTACCACCAGTCTTGCTCCTCTGTTTACTCGTGTCTACTTTTAAACATACAAAAAAAATACATATCTGGGTCACAGTGTGGAAAATCTTCCATTTCTTAGAACTAAAATGCCATATCCTTATGAGCACAAAAATGTATTAAAACTTAGAAAAATAAAGTTATTGACCCTAAATTTCCTTGAGGTTTTCGCGAGACTCCTGGCATAACTCTAACAGGAGTCCAATGGAAACTACCAGAAAGGGGCAGGGCCTCAGATGTGCCAGTTCCCCAGCAATGCTGGGATTTCTTGGTCATCCTTACAAGGGCTGGAATCTCTACCAACTGTTTACAAGGCCAATGATGTCAAGGGGGTGCAACCAGAGTTGGGGGCCCTCACGCTGCAAGTTCCCAATTCCCTGGTTCAGAAGAGATGTGGCGTATTACTGGAGGCTGGCATGTGGGTGCTGGATTTTCCGGCCCCATGGAGCAAATGAGGTGCACTCCCATTGACCCTTCAAACTCCAGTAGGATCAGCTCTAGAGGGCACTGGCAGATGTGATCCCACCATAACCGTATATTTTCAAGACTATTGTTTTAAGATAAACCCTAAACCGTACATTGAAAGAATAACAATTGTCTTGGAATGAGTTTAATGCAGTAATCCAATCTGTCAGTTCTTCCGATGTGCAAATACTAATATGATTTTTGCTCTGATGGTTTATAACATCATTGGAACACTTGACTGAATTTAATGCCATATAGCTCACTGTTAGCCATCCATTATCTTACATGAGTATGTGGCAGCACAAAATGTTTCTCTCTCCCTGTTATTAATGTCAAGCCAATAATAATTATAATTTCAATTTCCCCTAGGTCCATAATTCCCCATAAAAGTTCCCTATTTTCAAGTTCCAAAGTCAGCATCTCTGACTGCCAATGCTAACAGGTAATGTAGGATACACGATGAATTGCCTTTCCATTTCCCATGCATGCTTCATGAGACAGTAAGCTGCTAAAAGAGTGAGAAAGAGCCAACTAACGCAGTAAGCAACAACATCTTGCACACTGGATCCTCTGTGGTTGAACAGTGTCGCAATAGGACTGCCAAGTTAAATTATTACTGGGTTTAGAAAATATCCATGCTGCCTTGCTGAATAAGTGTGCTGGACTAATGGTTCATGCAATGCATTTGTACTGAAGCAGAACAGGGAGAACTTAATGAAAAACTACTTGAACAGAACTAAATCAGTCTAGAGAAAGAACAAAAGGGGAGACAGACACAGAACAAAGAGATATAGAACAAAGGAACAAGAACCATAATTTTAAAGACACTATTATAATAAGATCAAATAGAAAGACAGACAGAAGAATAGAGAGACAATAAAGACCATAAAAAGAACTGGTTGATAGTTTTAAACACTCTTAAGTTCATTCAGTAGATTTTAAATAGTTTCTTAAAGCTTTTTTTAATATATATTAATGACTTGAACTTGGGTGTACAGGGCACAATTTCAACATTTGCAGATGACACAAAATGTGGAAGTGTAGTAAACAATGAGGAGGATAGTGATAGACTTCAAGAGGACATAGACAGGCTGGTGGAATGGGCAGACACATGGCAGATGAAATTTAACGCAGAGAAGTGCGAAGTGATACATTTTGGCAGGAAGAATGAGGAAAGGCAATATAAACTAAATGGTACAATTCTAAAGCAGGTGCAGGAGCAGAGAGACCTGGGGGTATATGTGCACAAATCTTTGAAGGTGACAGGACGGGTTGAGAAAGCAGTCAAAAAAGTAAAGGGATCCTGGGCTTTATAACTAGAGGCATAGAGTACAAAAGCAAGGAAGTTATGTTGAACCTTTATAATACATTGGTTCGGCCACAGTATTGTGTCCAATTCTGGGCACCACACTTTAGGACGGATGTGAAGGTCTTGGAGAGGGTGCAGAAAATATTCACTAGAATGGTTCCAAGGATGACGGACTTCAGTTACGTGGATAAACTGGAGAAGCTGGGGTTGTTCTTCTTACAGCAGAGAAGGTTGAGAGGAGATTTGATAGAAGTTTTCAAAATCATGAAGGGTTTAGATAAAGTAAATAAAAAGAAACTGTTCCCATTGGTGGAAGGGTCGAGAACCAGAGGACACAGATTTAAGGTGATGTCAAAGGAACCAAAGGCGACATGAGGAAAAACTTTTTTACGCAGCGAGTAGTTATGATCTTGAATGTGCTGCCTGAAAGGGTGGTGGAAGCAGATTCAATTGTGGCTTTCAAAAAGGAATTGGATAAATACTTGAAAGGAAAAAATTTGCAGGGCCATGTGGAAAGAGCAGGGGAATGGGACTAACTGGATTGCTCTTACAAAGAGTCAGCATGGACTCAATGGAGTGAATGGCCTCCTTCTATGCTGTAACCGTTCTTTGATTCTATGATACCAAAATTAATGTTAATTATTATAACGTTTACATTATATCCATATTGATTTAGCACCACGAAGCAGAGTCACAAAGAAAATATAACTTAAGCTCTCTTGGACCATCCCTATGAAATAGAAATTCTACAATGACCTTATCCTGTAGTATAAGTAAAATAGAGCCCTTTAATTAAATTTTAAAGCAATACCATTGTCTATAAGTGGATTTTAAAAAAAATCATTATAAAATGTCAGTGGATAACAAACAGAAGCTGGTACTCTCTGCAATTTTCCTCTCCCTAGCCCACAGGTACTGAAACCAATTATAGAGTTCCAACCGGTACCTAGACAGTGATTGGCTAATTCAGCACAGACTGCAGCTCAGCCATTAGGGAAACTCATTCTATTTGTTTCACTATATCATGAAATGCTTTCTATTGCTTTTGGATGTGATTTTTTGGGTTTGTTTTTGCTATTAGTGGCTCTCAGTGCAGGTGCAGACAGTAAGTCCACTCTGTGTCATTAAGGGAGTGATTTTAACTCCCAGGAACGGGCGGGTTGGGGGCGGGTGGGAGTTGAAAATAGTTGTTTTTTAGGCCGCAACCCCAACCCGGCTTTATTTCCAGGTTCAACGTCGGCGCGTAAAAGTACAGGCTTCCCACTGGGAATGCAAAGTCCGAAAAGTTTGTGGCTGGGACCCAAAAAACCAACTATTTTCAACTCTCACCCACCCCAACCCACCCGCTCTTGGGGTTTAAAATCACCCCCTAAGTGTCTATTCCGAAGGCTTACTTATTGTAACAGAATCACCCACAGGTTTGTCAAGGAATAGCTGTCTTGATGGCTTGATGGGTAAATGCACTGCTGTGTGTTATAGTGAGCCTTACAGATCACAAATGTGCTAGGTTCAAACCCTATCTGTGCTGTGTTAGCTGATCTCAACCAGGGTAATGTTGGGTAATAGCCTCAATATTCCTGAATTATGGGGTGGAAGAATCAGCCAGGTACCAGCTCCTAATCACTATCCAGTGTCCCTGCTTTAAAATGTACATATGTTGGGCAAGGACAGGATTAGACTCGGCTGTGAAGAATTTGCTATTTTCTTCATAGGATGCAATACACAGTCAAGCTTGACAGGATCATTTCTTTTGATTCCATCCTGTAACAGTCAGTAATACTTTTCAATAGAGTATCATTTCAAGAGGCTGCCATGAAATAGTGGAACATTCCTTTGTTCCAGTCCTACTCATGTCTCCTCTCTGACTTAATTGATGACCGTGTCGGTGCCACTTCTTGCTCGTGGCCTGAACTGGAAAATTTCATCAACTTTGCTTCTAACTTCCACACATCCTCATCTACACATGGTCCATCTACGACTCTTCCCTTCCCTTCTTCGACTTCTCTATCTCCACTTCTGGGGATAGGCTGTCCATCATTGTCTACTACAAGCCCACCTAGTCCCACAGCCACCTTGATTATACTTCCTCTGACCCCGCTTCCTGTAAGGACTCTATTCCATTCTCCCAGTTTCTCCATCTCCGTCGCATCTGTTCCATCTTCCATACCAGAGCTTCCGAAATGTCTTTCTTTTTCCTCAGCCGAGGAATCCCCGTCACCATGGTTGACAGTGTCCATCCCATTTCCCACACTTCCGCTCTCACCCCTTCTTCTCCTTCTCAGAACCACGATAGAGTCCCCCTTGTCCTCACCTTCCACTGGTTACAGCAGAATAGCAGAGGGGGAGAGAATCATGAAAAATGTGGCAAAGAGGAGAAGGCTGTCTTGGCCCGGGAATGTTGTGGAAAGGCAGGTAGACCCCAGGGGTGCGGAACACCCTGCCGGCCATATAAGGGATTCCCACCCCACGCACCAGCCCACACCACCTCTACTCCCAGTGGCTCTGGTGCAGCCATCCTCCATTACCAGCACCTGCCATCTGAGAGAAAATGGGAACGGTGGTTAAGGTCTAAAGTTATCAGTACACAGCCGGCGGGGTGTTTGTTCTTTTGTTCTTTTCCTGCCATTTTCCCAGGCTCTGTACCTACAAAAAAGTGGTTCATCTCTAACAACTTCCAGTTCTGATGAAAGGTCATCAACCTGAAACATTGGGGGGAATTTTAACCACCCAGGACGGGCAGGAGAAAATTTCAAAAATTGGAAACCCGACCCCAACCCACCTCCAAATGCAACCACTTCCTGTTTTCACGGAGGCAGGTTGGGAGGAGGGCGATTAACTTGCACTCCAGAGGCGGGTCCATAATTTTAATATTTTAATGAGGCTGCGTTCCTCAAATTTTAGCAGGTTTTTAGATTTAACCCCTGCAGGCCAGTTTTCCAGGGCTTGGGAAACTTGGCAGCTGGAGGGAGGCAAGAACCATCGAATCCAGCAGGTAAATGCCTTTCCAGCACTGCTTGTGGGCCAGGAGGAGCAGGTGTGCTTCCCTGTGGCCCCTCAAGCTAACCTGCTTCTCTCCCCGTGATCTCCGACACCCCCCCACCACCTGCATGATCTAATCTCCCCCCTCCCCCAACCAGCCTTTCTGATCTTCCCCCTGGGCCTTTCTCATCTCTCTCCTGACCTCCGCAATCTCTCCCTCGGCCTTTCCGATCTCCCTCCCCTGACCTTCACGATATCTCCCTTCCTCCTCTCCGCTCCCCGGCTGCGCCTGGTGACGCAGGCCTTCCCTCACAGCAGCGGGCCAACTTCTCAATCTGGCTGGCTGCCGGCCGGGAAATGGAGACAAAAAATTTAAATGAGGTCCAGCCATTAAATTCAACCTCCGGGCTACCCGCATTTCCGGGTTTTCCGGCTGCTACAACCCTCCCCCCCCCTCCCCACCACTCCCTCCCTGTAAATACCGGGGCCATTAACTCTGTCTCTCTCTCCCTAGGTGCTGCCTGACTTGCTGAGTGTTTCCAGCATTTTCTGTTTCTATAGATTATAGTTTCCGTAGAATTCTATAGATTCTGGAACAGTTCCTGCAGATTGGAGGGTGGCAAATGTAACCCCACTATTTAAGAAAGGAATAAGAGAGAAAACAGGGAACTACAGACCTGTTAGCCTGACATTAGTAGTAAGGAAAATGCTAGAATCTATTATAAAGGATGTGATAACAGGACACTTAGAAATTAATAATAGGATTTGGCAGAGTCAACATGGATTTATGAAAGGGAAATCATGTTTGACAAACCTATTGGAGTTCTTAGAGGATGTAACTAGTAGAATAGATCAGGGGGAACCAGTGGATGTGGTGTATTTGGATTTTCAGAAGGCTTTCATTAAGGTCCCACACAGGAGGTTGGTGAACAAAGTTAGAGCACATGGAATTGGGGGCAATATGCTGGCATGGATTGAGAATTGGTTAACAGACAGAAAATAGAGAGTAGGACTAAATGGATCTTTTTGGTTGGCAGACTGTGACTAATGGGATACCGCAGGGATCGGTGCTTGGGCCCCAGCTATTCACAATCTATATCAATGATTTGGATGAGGGGACCAAATGTAATATTTTCAAGTTTGCTGATGACACAAAACTAGGTGGGAATGTGGGAGTTGTGAGGAAGATGCAAAGAGGCTTCAATGGGTTATAAACAGGCTAAGTGAGTGGGCAAGAACATGGCAAATGGAATATAATGTGGAAAAATGTGAAGTTATCCACTTTGGTAGGAAAAACAGAAATGCAGAGTATTTTTTAAATGGTGAGAGATTGGAAAATGTTGATGTTCAAAGGGACCTGGGGGGTGATTTTAAACCCCAAGAACGGGTGGGTTGGGGGGAGGTGGGAGTTGAAAATAGTTGTTTTTTTGGGTCACAACTGCAACATTTTCAGACTTTGCATTCCCAGTGGGAAGCCTGTACTTTTACGCACCAACGTTAAACCCGGAAATAAAGCCGGATTGCAGTCGCGACCCAAAAAACAACTATTTTCAACTCCCACCCGCCCCCAACCCACCCTTTCTTGGGGTTTAAAATCACCCTCTGGGTGTCACTGTACATGAGTCACTGAAAGCTAATATGCAGGTGCAGCAAGCAATTAGGAAGGCCAATGATATGTTAGCCTTTATTACAAGAGGATTTGAGTACAGGAGTAAAGATGACTTACTGCAATTATATAGGGCCTTGGTGAGACTGCATCTGGACTATTATGTACAATTTTGGTGTCCTTACCTAAGAAAAGATATACTTGCCATAGAGGGAGTGCAACGAAGGTTCACCAGACTGATTCCTGGGATGGCGGGATTGTCGTATGAGAAGAGATTGAGTATACTAGGCCTGTATTCTCTAGAGTTTAGAAGAATGAGAGGTGATCTCATTGAAACATACAAAATTCTTACAGGGCTGGAGAGGGTAGATGCAAGGAAGATGTTTCCCTTGGCTGGGGAGTCTAGAACCAGTCTCAGAATAAGAGGTAGGCCATTTAGGAGTGAGATGAGGAGAAATTTCTTTCACTCAGAAGGTGGTGTATCTTTGGAATTCTCTACCCCAGAGGGCTGTGGAGGCTCAGTCATTGAGTACATTCAAAACAGAGATCAATAGATTCCTAGATATCAAAGGCATCAAGGGATATTGGGATAGTGCAGGAAAATGGTGTTGAGGTAGAAGATCAGCCACGATCTTGTTGAATGGCAGAGCAGGCTCGAGGGGCTGGATGGCCTACTCCTGCTTCTATTTGTTATGTTCTTATGTTCTTATTTCAGATTTCCACTATTCGCAGTATTTTGCTTTGTTAGTCTCTGTTTCCGACCCATACAGACCAGGAATGTTCCTGGTTTTTGTTTGTTCTTTGCTGAGCCAGTTTATCATGATCTTAGCTGGAGTAGTGAAGGAGGCCCTACAATTGACCGCAGCACTCTTAGGTTAGTGAAGGGAAGATTATTCAGGCTCCTGCTCCTGACTGGCAAACAATGATGCCTGCCAAAAATGCATGTGCTTGGACATCAAGTAACAGCTTGATATGATTTTGTCACACATAAATAATGGCCACTTGGCAAGGTACTGGGTGGGGGTGGGGGGTGACTGCTGTCCATGGAACTGTACCTCAGTGAGAGAGTCAACATCTTCAGGAGACAAAGACTGGAGAGAAAACTGGAGGGAAAAGAAATATCGAAGGTGATTTTAACTCACCCCATCCAGCTGGACCAGGACGGCCACTCAGTTAAAATCGCCTCTGAAAACTTACCACCTCATTCCTGCTCCATTCCTGCCCACCACCGCTTTTACTGGGCCTTTTTTTAGGCGACGAGGCACCCGCCTGACTCAGACGGGAACCTCATTAATACATGCAAATCAGGGTCCTATGATACTATTAGGACCCCAAAGGCATTTTAACCACCAACTGAGTGGTTAAATGTCTGGAATGAAAATGCATTTGTTTCTAATGATTAAAGATTTTCATTTCCTCTGGGCTATGAAGGAGGTTCTCTTCTCAAAGATTTACTCCTCGATAATCCTGGCCCCCATGTGCCGGGTTGCTAGTATTTCCAGCCCTGAGCATCAGAGGATCTTTGTTTGAAAGAAAGGACACTTACCTTTTAGTCCTCCTTCATCTTGCTGCCTGCCCTCTCAGACCTTCCAAACTGAAGGACCAGAACCAGGCTAACGACAGCTTCTTTGGATGCCCCTTTGTGTTGGCACCTTTCTGGCAAACCTTGAGCAAAATGAGGTGGAAAGCTTGGGAATGCCCCCTCCTGACTTTCCCCTCCTGTCCTTTTCCTGCTCCTGTTGTAGGTGCTGATACTCCCCCTCCCCCCTGACGCAGGTCAAGCCACAGCAATCCTAGGGAACCCAAAGTGTGACAGCTTTCTGCTTTCTTCCTCTCCTTTGCCCTTGGGAACTGAGCATTCCCCAGGCACATAGGAGCGGAATAATGGGATGACACTGTGTAGTCCTATACAATTCTAAAAATAAAATCAAGGCATGCTTTACAAAATAAAACCCTTGTTAAAGTTATTGCCTTGTTCATTTATGTCTTGAATTTTCTGACTGTTAGTGTATGATTATTTTTTCATTAAATCCAGGAAAACAGATGCTGCTCTTTGGTAACACAGATAGCAAAGTAGCTATTGTGTCAGATGTCGGGAAGAAGCACTTGGTATTATTTTTCATTTCTCTTAAATAAGCACTAAATGGAATTCAGCAACAAAGGATGATATATTGAATATTAAGGGAGGAATTCAACTGTTCAAGCTTTTTCACAAAGGCATTGGGTGTAATCTTTCACTAACTGTGACCCTTTTCAGTTTCTGTGTGAGTCCCTGACAAGTGCACACAGGTCTGGAGTACTTCTTGTCCTGTTTAAAAAGTACAGGACTCTGAATGTCATTTAGTTCTGTGCCTACCCTTATTCTTATGTAAAGGTGTTCTTTCTTGTCAGGACCGTACATTACTACCCTGGGTTGTTAAAACAGGCTATGAAGCTAGAACATAACACGCAAGCAAGTCCCTTTTTAATCATTACAGAAGGATACTCTGCATTATCTTCAGCATTGCATTCACGGTCACTTCAGAATAATGAACTCTGTTCATATCAAAACCCATATGATTAAAGAGTGAATCTCACCTTCAACCTTCAGTAACTCGTTTAAAACTAAGGAATCTTACAACACCAGGTTATAGTCCAACAAATTTATTTTAAAATCACAAGCTTTCGGAGATTATCTCCTTCGTCACCAGCATCTCCACATCATCGTTTAAAACTCAAATACTTCCAAAGAATTAGGACCAAATGTAGTATTCTTTTGTTTGTTGTTTAACTTTTGAACATGCAGAGGAACTGGTGTTTATGTAGGCACAAGAGAGTTGTTATGGCAATGACATGAGTGGTGTATTTCAAATAAATCATGGGTCATAGACGTATTCTTTTCACACAATGTAGATTGGGATTTATTTTCTCTCTTTCTCTCAAACATTTAAACTTAGTTACTACCTCTTTTCATTGGGAGTCATTAGTATACATCGAGTTACAGACTGACTTGCATCATGATATCACATGATGTAGTCCTGTGTAGTTCTAGAGGTGCTGTAACATTAGTTACACACTACAGACTGACCACATCAGCAGTTACCAGCACACAGTGTGGGGTGGAGCAGAGGCTATCACCAATCTTGTGAGAGATGCTGTTCCGTACGTGTAAACATTACAGCACAAATCCTGTCAGGCATTTCCCATGCCTCTGAACACCATGTTCATCGACAGAATTGTGTAATTGGGAATGTTAGCCTTCCATTATCTTCCTTTAACCCAGTTTAGACCTCAAAGCAAAGAAGGAGGATATCTATTGCCCAATACCACAGTTGCTTCACTGAATTTCTGCTTTACCAGTCAGCTAACAAGCTGGTGCTAGTGGAACGCTGTAAATATCTGATTTCATGAATAATCTTTGCAATATGGATGCCCAATCGAAACTAAGAGTGTCATTACCAAGATCAACTGGAGTCTGAGATGTTAATTGTTTTGAAACGGTCCCAAAATTCCGCAGGCCTTCAATCTCAACATAAATACTGGCATTTGCTTGCTGATGACCTCCAGCAGGAATCCTACTAATGTTTTCAGGGCCAGGGTGGTTACCTAATTTAAATAATCCAGGTGAGTGCCCACAGCAGTCGGGGCACATCTCAGGAATTCTAGCATTGGGTCGCCAGCTCTGGGGGAAAGGGGGTAAGAGCTCCCTGGAACCAGTGCTTATTGACCCCCTTTGTAAAGTGGCTGAAATATACTTAGGAAATTTTTGAAGCCTTTGGTGATCCAGGTCATGATATAGGTCTGGATCTCCAAATGAGCCCCAGTTTTGCCAATCAGCAAGCTGATATGCCTGCTCTCATTCAGTGTCAGATATTCTTTCAGGTCAGGGACAAGAAAAGTCCTGGCTTGTGAGTGTTTTCCCCTAGCAAAATTCCCTCTTCTGTCTCAAACAAGCCTTGTGGAAACTGGCAGGGAAGGCGGGGACTTGGCTTATCCAAATTTGGTCTAATTTCCAGCCCTGCCGCTGCACTCCTACTGGACTTAAAATGGAGGTTCCCTAGAAGGGCCGTGTAATTTCTGCCCCAGGTAAGTTAAATAAAGTTCTGTAATCTAATGAATTCTGCTGTGTTTGCTCTTACTTCTTATTAAACTTGATTCACAGTTATATTCACTTAGTGTGTCAGAGAGTTATTTATTCCTCAGTCAGATAGACCAAGAACATTGCCACCCATATTATTCCTGGTGCATATGTTAAAAGTAAAAAGGTTCATTGTTGACACTTTAGCCTACTATCCCAGATTAATTCTTGCATAAGATCACGTTTTGGTTCAAAGGGAACATGGGCTTGTTTGTGGAAACAGACTTTTTGCATTGGGCATGAGAAAACTATTTGTTAAGTACCTATATTATATCAACTTATTCAAAATGTTTTCGGGAAAAAAACAGTTCTGCCAGTAGATCAGTGACTAGCTGAACCACAGCTGTAAACTTTACACTTATTGGATAATATTGTTCAAACAGGGAGTTCTGATGACATCATTTTGAGAGCTTTCCTGGGGTTTACATAACAAGTTTAGCATTCCTCAACCTTCCTGCATTGGCTGATCACACCATCCTCCTCTAAAGCCTCTCCTCCATTATTTAGTTCCATGAGACCGCCCTTGCATGATTCTACTCCTACCCAGCCAGCGCATCTTTAGTAATGGCGTCTCTTCCCTTTCCTGCATCATCAGTGCAGGAGTCCCCCAAACATCTATCCTTGGCTCCTTCCGTTTCCTCGTCTATATATTGCTTTGCGGTGACATCATCTGTAGGCATGGGGTCAGCTTTGGTATGGACACGGCTGATACCCAGGTGTACTTCTCCGTCACTTCTCTCAAATCCATAACCATCCCATATTGTCAGACTGCCTGTCCAACATCTTGGAGGAACCATAACTTCCTTCTGCTGGGAAGACTGAAGCCATGCTTCTCGGTGCTTGCCACAAACTTTTTTCCCTAAGACTGATTCCAGCGCCCCCTCCCCCGCTCCCTAGCATCTCACTTAGACTGAACAAGTGCACATCCTTGGTGCCCTGTTCAACCCTGAGCCTTAGATGCCTGCTCAGAAGAATAGGCTAAGATCAAAGACGGTGGGATCCTGGTGGTACATCTGCGGGTAAGTCACCTACTCGATTTTAACTGCCTACCTTAGGTTCACAGTTGAAGAATGGCCATTTGGGTAAGGTACAAGAGGGCTGCTGACACAGTTAGAACTGGACCCAGCAAGTATAAACGGCTTTAGCAGACAAGGTGAGAAAATTGAAAAGTAAAACAAAATAAACTTCAAAATAGTATGGAGATATCAGGAACCCTTCAAGGTCAGAGTTCTAATCCATGTTTTCTTATATATAATAAAAAGCAAAGTACTACCAGTACACCGGTGACATTGGTGGATTGCTTCAAACATCTGCATATCTTTTTTCAAATACAGTGCATGCCAGCATTATAGATTTCAATGTCACTGTCCTTTGTATAACCAAGAAATGGAAATTATGTGCTGTTGCTACAGGCAAACCCAAATAAGGGACTAATTTGGGTGCATTTGTTATCAGCATCACAAGTAGAATAGAACTAACTTGCACAGTACTGCAACCAATAGAATCAATTTCTGTTGCTGATTAATTTTTAGTAGCTCCTTCAGAAATTCAGCGGTTGGATGCTTTTTAAGTTCTGAGAAAGAAGGTTCCTTTGAAGAGTCGCAGCTGCTGTGAGCTATCCACATCTATGCAATTATCTAATACCCTGTTTAGATTTACAATCAGAGCAGAGCAGGTTTCTGCACTAATCTGACCTCCAGCTATCAATGCAAACTCATCCAATTCTTACTCTGAAATACCCTATTGTAAAGGAACCCCATCTCTGGGATAGGGTCCATGTACAGAGTAACACAGTTTAAATTGTTAACAGATTCAATGCTGAAACATAGGCAAATAAAGCCTGGAGCTAGCAACAGTAAAGATTTGATAATACACTGGATCTGGCACACAGTTCCATGTTTCATCAAAGTTTAACCTACTTTCTTTGCAGTGTGAACATTATTATTTCATTGCTTACTTCCTGTTACAAAGTTTGCAGTTCAATAAATAAACATGACTGCAATGTAAATGGGGCCGCTCCACACAACCAGCATGACAAGAGTGCAGATTAAGGGCCCAGGACTCAGTATAAACAAAGCACAATGCAAGTTCCTTTTCTTTTTTATATAGCGTGAATGTAGAATTGCACTCGAAACACATTGAAAGGATTTCCATACTTAAAGGCTGACTTAAAGAAAAACTTTCACAGTTCAAAATAAAATAACCTGGTACAGTAGAAAAAATATTTAAAGGAAATTGTCTGGTTTTGAAGTAAGAGTGTTACTGGTTCTGTTTTTTTGACACTGATGAGTTCCTTAGTTGATTTGTTGTGGGTCAAAGCTGCTCAAAGTCATGTTTTGTATTGTAATTAGGGAGGAGCCAGCAGGCCAAAAATAGCTATACTGAGGAAAATATTTTAATAATGCTGAAACTGACTAAGCAGGTTGACGTACTGCAGTATAAAGTCCATGAAAATCAATGCATCTGAAATAGTTTGGAGTCCACCGAGAAGTAAGCAGCTTGTTACTAGGCAAAAATACACTACATACTCTTGAAACAAAGAATATGATAATATAAGATTCTCTGTTTTAAAATGCTGAGTGCAGGGAAGGGAAGCAAGCTGACTCTTTTTTCAGGTGATTAAATGGTGAATGGACTTGTGTATTTTTACATAGGAACAGGAATATTCCATTCAGTCCCTCGAGCCTGTTCCACCATTCAATTAGATCATGGCTGATCTGTATCTTAACTCCATTTACCCACCTTGGTTCCATATCCCTTAGTAACCTTACTAACAAAAATCTATCAATCTCATTTTTGAAATTTTCAATTGGCCTAGCCTCAACAGCTTTTTAGGGGAGAGAGTTCCGGATTTCCACTACTTTTTGTGTGAAGAAGTGCTTCCTGTCATCACCTCTGAACGTCTAGCTCTAATTTTAAGATCATGCCCCTTGTTCTGGACTCTCCTACCAGAAGAAATAGTTTCTCTATATCTACCCCATCAAGTCCTTTAATCATCTTAAACACCTCAATTAGATCACCCCTTAATCTTAATCTTCTATACTTGGGTGAATACAAGCCTAGTCTATGCAACCTTTCCTCATAATTTAACCCTCTAAGCCCCAGTATCATTCTGGTGAAACTGCGCTGCAACCCTTCTAAGGCCAATATATCCTTCCTGAGGTGCGGTGCTTAGAATTGAACTCAGTACTGCATCTGCGGTCTAGCTAGAGCTCTATACAACTGTAGGATAACTTCCACCTCTTTGTATTCCAGCCCCCTTGAGATGAAGGCTAACATTCCATTAGCCTTTTAACTTATTTTTTGTCCCTAGTTTTTAGTGTTCACTGTATATTTTATTTACCAGTTGGATTCTATATAGGGAGATTCCATGTAAGGGCTGCTGTGACATGTTTGCAGATGGCCTGGGGTTATTTTCCTACTGATTCTCCCTCCTTCTATGAGGGAGCATTGAGCCTTTGCTCTTTGCTTTCTGGTAGCACAGCTGAGACTGGAATAAAGGATGAAATATTGTGGGAGAGAACCCTCATCTTACCATTCATAACACTCCCACAGAATCTTTTACCATAGAGTAGGCCATCCACACCAGTGAAACCGTAACTATACTTCACAGACCTCTTCTCCATTCCTCCATAGTAATCAGCAATAGAGGCAGAAGAGTAGGAGTGGAATTCTGCCCACCCTCTGGGACAAGAAATGGTACATGGCACAGAAGAATCTAGAAGAGGAGAGAACAAAACTGAAGTATTTTCCTGGGGACTTGCACCGGTGTAATGGCGCATCTATGGCATAGGGACCCTTGAACAGCGTAAAAGAAAGAGGAAATTTTGGAGTAAGTGACTTACGCCATTAATTGTGCCACTCTATATTTTCCTGGGACATTTGTGGTGCTCCGCTGTTACCTTCACCAAAAACAGTTAGAAGGTAATTATTGTAGCTCGTTGAAATCAGTGGAGATCACCATTTTCCTGCATTGAAGCCAGTTTTCATGCCTTTGCCATTTAGACTTAAGAATGATGGAACTAATGCCTGGCAGCAGCCTGATGTCGACTTTATAACGCAATCATTGAATCAGGCTTTTACTTTGAAATGACTTTCAAATAATGCTGGAAATAATATTAAGTTCCTAAAGAATTTATTTCCTTTCAGAGTACAAATACCAACGATCTCTGAGCCAAAGACAGAGCAAAGAAAGATATTTCAGTAAAATACCGAAAGCTCAACCAATAAGATTGTGTTGTTCCAGGTAAAAATAAGCATCTATAAAACACTAGAAAGTCAGTTTCACCAACTGGTGTACGTTTAACAGCCTTATAGAGTTCAAACTAAAACTAGCTTCAGAGAACATAATTTAATGGATGTTCTGTATAAGCTTCCCATTTTAAAAAAAAAATGGATTCTTCAATAAACCTTACAGCTCAAATGAAATGCATAATTATTCAATGAAAATAAGACCAAATAGATGTATTGCAGCCTTAGCAAGATTCAACATTCCGACTTTTATATGAAGCAGCTCAATGAAAATCACAATCCAAAGTAGCTTTCTTCAAAAAAATGAAGCTGATAATCAATTTGTTCAACTTCCAGTGTAAACCAGTAGATTCTGGTTCTGCTACAATATCATTCTGCATACATGATGTTTTAAAAAATCAAGCCCATGTGTGGAAAAATGAAGATGGTTCTTCTCCATAAAACTGAATCCCTTTAATGGCCATTGGCTGCGCCACTTCTGATTCGCCACTACCCTTATTATGGCAGGTTCAAATCAGTTTTCCAGTAAGATTTGGCATCAATTTTCCACTGGAGGATCGGGACACTTAACAATCTAACTTACGGCGTTCATCAATGTGTTAAAATCTGGACCAATAATTATACAATGGCGACAGCGAAGCATCCCTGCATAACTGAATCCCATTAATGGAGCTGTTGCGACTGGGTTTCTTTTATGGGAAGCAGCTGGAGTGGCACTTTGAAGGAGAAGGGACAAATAAAATTCAGATTGACAGTGTTTGTTGTGCTATATTGCACAGTTATTGTAAATACTACGATGCATACTGTTCATTGAGTCCTGCAGTCACCCTCACCTCATTCTCACTGGTTTGGGCAGACACACTGGTGCCAATTTTAACTTTTGGTGGACTTTGGGTGAGAGGCTCGAGCCATTTTAATGGTTGGGTCTCATTTAAATGGAAATGGTGAAGCTTTGAGTGCTAAATCAGTGCTCACAGGAAACTCATTGATCAACAAGAAATCTGGCGGCACCTCTGTGGAGCAGAGCTGCAAGTTAGAGGTTGGGGGGGGGGCGCAGTCATGGGAGGGGGGAACAAAGCGGCTGGCAGCATTTGGGAACATTTTTTGAGGCTAGGAGCAACATTCATCTGCTGGTCACACAAAATTGTTTAGAAAAAACTTATCTCTTGCTGTTCATGGGAGCAGCCTGCAGTGGTCCCTTTAAGGACCGCTGATTGGGCCGTTCTATTACTAGTGCCAATGTGTGGAGTGTGCGTGGAAACAGCTGTCCATTGGTACCTGAAATTTGTATCAGAGACCTATGTATGTCATTCCCCAATTTACATGCCTTAATCAGGCATGCATCTGAAACAGGCGGGCACTTTGGCTGCCCATTTCCAGGATTGTATGGAAACAGTGGCAGGCATATCGGACTCGAGAACAGGATGGTAATTTCAGCACCACAATTTTCAGTGTGCTGCTATCCTATTCTCACCTGACCCACTTTCTTAACAATGAGGGAGCACAATAAGTTTTATTTTTAATCAATTTCTTTAGAGAAATATTGTTCCCAAAGAATTTGTATAATGTTTTGGCAGTGTAAATAACATTTTACATTTCACTGGCATGACGCCAGGACCTCTTGTATAAATGCCAGCAGTCTGACTTGCACTTTTTCTGTTAAACTTGTCTATCTATACAGCTGTTACATTTTTTCAGCAAGCTCTGCCCTCTGTTTGAAAGGGCCTGTGAATAAGCTGGTTTATGCCTATCACTGCCTCAAAATTCACTAAGATTTACAGGGCGAGAACTAGTTCTACTCATCCACGTGTTACAGGAGAGAACATTTTTGTTCCAAGTATCTGTAACCCTTTCAAAAGCAATTGTACATATAAATATAAACAGAAACTACCAGTGCTCTCTACTTTGTATTGTTCGGTATGGGTCATGCTGATAAATGGAAACACAGTGATCCCAGGGTTTTTATTGCTCCTGAAGTGTTTCAATGTTTATGTCCAGCTGTTGTTTTTAATCTTTCACACCATCTAGTGGAACTTGGGAAAAGATTATTTCAGTTTTCAAACTAGAGCCCATCATGCAGTGTATCCTTTTGAACTTGGAATCCATTGACACACTATGTTTTGCTTCATGTTATATCAACGAAAGTACTATCCTCTGAGACAGATACTAATTGTGAACATTACTTTATTTAACAAGGTGATTAATGATGATGACTTTCTCCATGCCAGAATCTGCAGTGTCAGAGGGATATTATAACTGGGATGTTGGCCTCTATGAGATTATGAGTTCCTAGTGCTTAAACTATACCTCCTCATTTATGGCAGAAACACCAGCGCTTCTGCAACTGCGCCTCAATACCCTTTACCAAAAAAATCTGCACAGAATACCAGCAGTGAAGCTTCACACACTGTTTCTCCTGCTTGTGGAACTCTCTACCACACAGTGTGAAGTTAACCTTTTGAAGCAGGGGGCATGATTTTTACCTGGAGCTGGGAAGGTGGGGGGGGGGGGTAGATTTTCACATGGGAAATCTGGAAGTGAAGTGAGTGTGTCAGTTCTGCGATTGCAACTCAACTGAAGCTAATAATTTTTGCTTTCAGGTTTCGCATCTCCAAGCTGCGCAGCTGGCATAATGCACACAAGTATGACATGATCTGAAGTCCACTATTTAAAGGGCTAATGCAAAATTGGATTTTGGAGGAGGAAGGAGGAAATGAAGCAATGGATTGAGAGAGAGCGAGGCCAGCACCCAGGTTCACAGATGGTTCCCTTGAAGTACTGCTGGGTGCAGTGAGAACCAGAAGAGAAATAATTTACCTCAGTGATGGGAGGAAGAAACCAGGTTCTGCCACCAAGAAGGCGTGGCTAGAGGTGGATAAGGAGATGAGCAGCAGGAGCACAGCGCCCAGGTCTTGGCTGCAGTGCAGGAAGCACTCTAATGATCTAACCAGGTCAGGAAAAATGAGTACAGTTGCTGATTCACCCACATTCTGTGGTGTCCAGTGCCCCCCTCTCAGTCTGTCTTGACAAGCCTACTCCATCACATCACTCACACACACTTAAGTTTCAGTAGCACCCATCCTTCACTTTCTATGTACTTCCTCACCTCTCCACCGCTGCCACTTACCCCAATCCTTGTGCAATGTGATCCATTTGTCTCATCGGGTGAATACATCAACTTCATTCACTCACAGGTCTGTTCTTTCGCCCCTTGTAAGAGAAGAGAGCGCAAAACGCATGGGAGAGGGTGAGAGCGAGGACTGGAGGTGGCCCTCCACAAATAGTCCAGCTGACAGATGCAGAGGAGGAGACCATGGAGATAAGTGGCACATTTGCATCCCTCTAGACTGGAAACCTGCAGATGCCTGGTGACAGAACATAAACATCTTTCACATACATGATGATTTTATTTCATCAATGACTGAACTATGAGAATCCTGAGTACGGTGATTGGCAAGATTGCTACTTTGCCAGGACTAATTCATATCGCTTTCTTTTGTCTTCCAGGACCTTCACGCGCACAAGAAGAATGTGCGGAGGTGCATGACATTGATTCCTCAGAGGACCTAATTTCTTCCGAGGGTGCACCATCACAGGACATACAACCATGCACCAGGGCAGAGACTGGTGCTTCGGTGGGTCCCGTTAGCCAGTTAGTTGGGTAGTCACCTGGTGATTTGCCACACCCAAGTGAGCATGAGCAGACACTGGTGGCAGGGGCAGCTGTAGAGAGTCCGCGTCAGAGGGCGCACTCCTCTCCAAGTTCTGCTGAGCTGGACGCAGATGCTTAACCCTGGGGACCATCGTTGAGAATGAGTATGATTGAGGTACAGCTACAACTTTGCGAGGTACTGACAAATGTGCCTTCGCACACTCTCCACAATAGCGGAGAGGATGGAGAAGTCCAAATCCAACACTAGTGGATTGTTGTCCCAGGTAATTGCGAGAATGTCTACCATGGAGAGAGTGGCCGCCTCCATGAAGCTTCAAGCACAGCTCTCAAATGAGTCTATGCAGGCCATGACCAGGGCCATGCATACTTTGGAAGCCAGCATGTCTGCCACCTTAAACAGGATGACAGATACCTTATCCGTGGCCTTACAAGGCGTCACTGATCTGGGCCGAGGTGCTCTCCAACAGGGTGGTAGGAGTGACGTGGCACTGGCCCAGTAGAGGGATGATGGCGAGAGGGGTCATGGAAGAGGAAACTCCACTCAAAGCGCTCCCACGCCTCATGCGTCGCCCGTCCCCCACCCCTCAACCAGTACTCAACATGCTGCCTCCTCTCCCAATGGCCAAGTCTGTCCCTGCACAGATGTAGGTGGAGCAGTCTTTGACAGGGCCCTCACGGGCTCCAAAACCCAGAGGTCACAGGCCAGAGTCAGAGTAGGGATCTGAGCAACCATCCACTACCTCTGCTGAAGGCAGAGGGGATGCACCACACAGAAGCAATACAGTTTTGGTGTCCATACTTAAGAAAAGACATACTTGCTCTCGAGGCAGTACAAAGAAGGTTCACTCGGTTAATCCCAGGGATGAGGGGGTGGACATATGAGGAGAGGTTGAGTAGATTGGGACTCTACTCATTGGAGTTCAGAAGAATGAGAGGCGATCTTATTGAAACATATAAGATTGTGAAGGGGCTTGATCGGGTGGATGCGGTAAAGATGTTCCCAAGGATGGGTGAAACTAGAACTAGGGGTCATAATCTTAGAATAAGGGGCTGCTCTTTCAAAACTGAGATGAGGAGAAACTTCTTCACTCAGAGGGTAGTAGGTCCGTGGAATTTGCTGCCCCAGGAAGCTGTGGAAGCTACATCATTAAATAAATTCAAAACAGAAATAGACAGTTTCCTAGAAGTAAAGGGAATTAGGGGTTACGGGGAGCGGGCAGGAAATTGGACATGAATTTAGATTTGAGGTTAGGATCAGATCAGCCATGATCTTGTTGAATGGCGGAGCAGGCTCGAGGGGCCGATTGGCCTACTCCTGCTCCTATTTCTTATGTTCTTATGTTCTTAAAATGTAAGTTCAATAAATTGTAGTTCACCAAGAATATGCACATGGGTGTTTGAAGAAGTGTTATGTTGTGAAGTTTCCTTTTTTTAATATTGGCACAAAAAATGTATTAATTAGCACCACTTCCACGTCATGCCCATTATCGCATCCCGAGTGTAAAGTCGTCCTTTCATTTGCTTCATAATGAATGCCAATATATGATATGTAGGCAAATTTCTGAGAAGTACAAAAAGAGCAGGGCAGTATTAGTAGGGGTTTTCAAGTACTCTAATATTAACTGGGACACAAACAGTGTGAAGGGCATCGACGGCACAAAATTCTTAAATTGCATTCAGGAGAACTTTTTTAGCCAGTACGCAGCAAGCCCAACAAGAGAGGGGGCAGTTCTGGATTTAGTTTTAGGGAAAGAGGCTGGGCAGGTGGAAAGAGTATCAGTGGGAGAGCATTTTGGTGGTAGTGATCATAATTCAGTTAGTTTTAGCAGAGTTGTGGAAAAGGACAAAGATAGAACAGGAATTAAAAAGTTCTCAATTGGGGAAAGGCCAATTTTACTAAGTTAAGAAGTGATTTAGCAAAAGTGGACTGGAAACAGCTACTTGAAGGTAAATCAATGTCAGAGCAGTGTGAGGCATTCAAGGGGAAGATTCAAGGGGTGCAGAGTAAACATGTTCCCACAAAGAAAAAGGGTGGGGCTACCAAATCTAGAGCCCCCTGGATGTCAAGGAGCATACAGGATGAGATAAGGCAGAAAAGGAAAGCATTTGTCAAGCATCAAGAACTCAACACTACAGAAAGCCTAGAGGAGTATAAAAAGTGCAGGAGTGAAATTAAAAAGGAAATTACAAAAGCAAAGAGAGGGCATGAAAAAATATTGGCAAGTAAAATCAAGAAAAACCCAAAGATGTTTTATAAATACATAAAGAGCAAGAGGATAACTGAGGGAAGAATAAGGCCTATTAGAGACCAAAAAGGTAACCTATGTGTGGAGCAATTTTATTTTAAATTCACAA
This sequence comes from Heptranchias perlo, assembly GCF_035084215.1. Classification (NCBI taxonomy): domain Eukaryota; kingdom Metazoa; phylum Chordata; class Chondrichthyes; order Hexanchiformes; family Hexanchidae; genus Heptranchias; species Heptranchias perlo. The sequence continues at coordinate 38,241,968 of NC_090337.1, read as the reverse complement.
GCTTTCGGAGGCTTCCCCCTTCGTCAGGTGAACGATGTGAAAATGAAATCCTCGAAATGAAATCGCATTTATAATTCACAGAACAATGCTTGGTGAGTACAGACAGTTTTTTCAACTGCCCGTTGCCAAGGCAATCAGTGTGCAGACAGACAGGTGTTACCTGCCAGGTCTCACAGAATATACAAATCACCAAAAAAAAAACAGAGATAGAGAGGTAGAAACATAGAAAAGACAGCAACTGACCCGTTATATTAAAAACAGATAACATTTGTTCGCTGGTGGGGTAACGTGTAGCGTGACTTGAACCCAAGATCCCGGTTGAGGCCGTCCTCATGGGTGCGGAACTTGGCTATCAATTTCTGCTCGACGATTTTGCGTTGTCGTGTGTCTCGAAGGCCGCCTTGGAGTACGCTTACCCGAAGGTCGGTGGATGAATGTCCATGACTGCTGAAGTGTTCCTCGACTGGGAGGGAACCCTCCTGTTTGGCGATTGTTGCGCGGTGTCCGTTCATCCGTTGTCGCAGCGTCTGCATGGTCTCGCCAATGTACCATGCTCTGGGGCATCCTTTCCTGCAACGTATGAGGTAGACAACGTTGGCCGAGTCACAGGAGTATGAACCATGCACCTGGTGGGTGGTGTCCTCTCGTGTGATGGTGGTATCTGTGTCGATGATCTGGCATGTCTTGCAGAGGTTACCGTGGCAGGGTTGTGTGGTGTCGTGGACGCTGTTCTCTTGAAAGCTAGGTAATTTGCTGCGAACGATGGTCTGTTTGAGGTTGGGTGGCTGTTTAAAGGCGAGTAGTGGAGGTGTGGGGATGGCCATAGCGAGGTGTTTGTCCTCATTGATGACATGTTGAAGGCTGCGGAGAACATGGCGTAGTTTCTCCGCTCCGGGGAAGTACTGGACGACAAAGGGTACTCTGTTGGTTGCGTCCCGTGTTAGTCTCCTGAGGAGGTCTATGCGATTTTTTGCTGTGGCCCGTCGGAACTGTCGATCGATGAGTCGAGCGTCATATCCCGTTCTTACTAGGGCGTCTTTCAGCGTCTGTAGGTGTCCATCGCGTTCCTCCTCGTCTGAGCAGACCCTGTGTATTCGCAGGGCCTGTCCATAGGGGATGGCCTCTTTGACGTGGTTAGGGTGGAAGCTGGAAAAGTGGAGCATCGTGAGGTTGTCCGTGGGCTTGCGGTAGAGTGAGGTGCTGAGGTGCCCGTCTTTGATGGAGATTCGTGTGTCCAAGAAAGAAACTGATTCTGAGGAGTAGTCCATGGTGAGCTTGATGGTGGGATGGAACTTGTTGAGGAACGCGATGGACACCTACAGACGCTGAAAGACGCCCGAGTAAGAACGGGATATGACGCTCGACTCATCGATCGACAGTTCCGACGGGCCACAGCAAAAAATCGCATAGACCTCCTCAGGAGACTAACACGGGATGCAACCAACAGAGTACCCTTTGTCGTCCAGTACTTCCCCGGAGCGGAGAAACTACGCCATGTTCTCCGCAGCCTTCAACATGTCATCAATGAGGACAAACACCTCGCTATGGCCATCCCCACACCTCCACTACTCGCCTTTAAACAGCCACCCAACCTCAAACAGACCATCGTTCGCAGCAAATTACCTAGCTTTCAAGAGAACAGCGTCCACGACACCACACAACCCTGCCACAGTAACCTCTGCAAGACATGCCAGATCATCGACACAGATACCACCATCACACGAGAGGACACCACCCACCAGGTGCATGGTTCATACTCCTGCGACTCGGCCAACGTTGTCTACCTCATACGTTGCAGGAAAGGATGCCCCAGAGCATGGTACATTGGCGAGACCATGCAGACGCTGCGACAACGGATGAACGGACACCGCGCAACAATCGCCAAACAGGAGGGTTCCCTCCCAGTCGGGGAACACTTCAGCAGTCATGGACATTCATCCACCGACCTTCGGGTAAGCGTACTCCAAGGCGGCCTTCGAGACACTCGACAACGCAAAATCGTCGAGCAGAAATTGATAGCCAAGTTCCGCACCCATGAGGACGGCCTCAACCGGGATCTTGGGTTCATGTCACGCTACACGTTACCCCACCAGCGAACAAATGTTATCTGTTTTAATATAACGGGTCAGTTGCTGTCTTTTCTATGTTTCTACCTCTCTATCTCTGTTTTTTTTTTTGGTGATTTGTATATTCTGTGAGACCTGGCAGGTAACACCTGTCTGTCTGCACACTGATTGCCTTGGCAACGGGCAGTTGAAAAAACTGTCTGAACTCACCAAGCATTGTTCTGTGAATTATAAATGCGATTTCATTTCGAGGATTTCATTTTCACATCGTTCACCTGACGAAGGGGGAAGCCTCCGAAAGCTTGTGAATTTAAAATAAAATTGCTGGACTATAACTTGGTGTTGTAAAACTGTTTACAATTGTCAACCCCAGTCCATCACCGACATCTCCACATTATGTGTGGAGGTAGAAGATGTTGGTATGGTTCTTAATGAATACTTTGTGTCTGTCTTCACAAAAGAGAGGCACGATGCAAACATTGTAATTAAGGAGGAGGAGTGTGAAATACTGGATGGGATAAACTTAGTGAGAGAGGAAGTATTAAGGGGATTAGCATCTTTAAAAGTAGATAAATCACCAGGGCCGGATGAAAAGTATCCCAGGCTGTTAAAAGAAGCAAGGGAAGAAATAGCGGAGGCTCTGACCATCATTTTCCAATCCTCACTGGATACAGGTGTGGTGCCGGAGGATTGGAGGACTGCTAACATTATACCGTTGTTTAAAAACGGAGTGAGAGATAGACCGAGTAATTACAGGCCAGTCAGCCTAACCTCGGTGGTGGGCAAATTATTGGAATCAATTCTGAGGGACAGGATAAACTGTCACTTAGAAAGGCACGGAGTAATCAAGGATAGTCAGCATGGATTTGTAATGGGAAGGTCGTCTCTAACTAACTTGATTGAATTTTTTGAGGCGGTAACAAGGAGAGTCGATGAGGCTAGTGCCTTTGATGTAGTCTACATGGATTTTAGCAAGGCTTTTGACAAAGTCCTATGTGGCAGACTGGTCAAAAAAGTACAAGCCCATGGGATCCAAGGGAGAGTGGCAAGTTGGATCCAAAATTGGCTCAGTGGCAGGAAGCAAAGGGTAATGGTCGACAGGTCTTTTTGTGACTGGAAGGCTGTTTCCAATGGGGTTCCGCAGGGCTCAGTACTAGGTCCCTTGCTTTTTGTGATATATATTAATGACTTGGACTTAAATGTACAGGGCATGATTAAGAAGTTTGCAGATGATACAAAAATTGGCCATGTGGTTGATAGGGAGGAGGAAAGCTGTAGACTGCAGAAAGATATCAATGGACTGGTCAGGTGGGCAGAAAAGTGGCAAATAGAATTCAATCCGGAGAAGTGAGAGATAATGCATTTGGGGAGGGCAAACAAGGCAAGGGAATACACAATAAATGGGAGGATACTGAAAGGTGTAGAGGAGTGCATGTCCACAGATCCCTGAAGGTAGCAGGACAGGTAGATAAGGTGGTTAAGAAGGCATATTGAATACTTTCCTTTATTAGCCGAGGCATAGACTATAAGAGCAGGGAGGTTATGCTGGAACTGTATAAAACACTGGTTAGACCACAGCTTGAGTACTGTGTACAGTTCTGGTCACTACATTACAGGAAGGATATAATTGCTCTAGAGAGGGTACAGAGGAGATTTACGAGGATGTTACCAGGACTGGAGAATTTTAGCTATGAGGAAAGATTGGATAGGCTGGGGTTGTTCTCTTTTGGAACAGAGGAGGCTGAGGGGTGATTTAATTGAGGTGTACAAAATTATGAGGAGCCTAGATAGAGTGGATAGGAAGGACCTATTTCCCATAGCAGAGAGGTCAATAACCAGGGGGAATAGATTTAAAGTGATTGGTAGTAGGATTAGAGGGGAGCTGAGGAAAAAAATTTTCACCCAGAGGGTGGTGAGGGTCTGCAACTCACTGCCTGAAAGGGTGGTAGAGGCAGAAACCCTCAACTCATTTAAGAAGTACCTGGATGTGCATCTGAAGTGCCATAACCTCCAAGTGCTGGTAAGTGGGATTAGGCTGGCTGGCTCATTTTAGGCCAGTATGGACATGATTCACCCCTGCACTTTTTATACTCCTCTAGGCTTTCTGTAGTATTGAGTTCTCGGTGCCTGACATATGCTTTCCTTTTCTACCTTATCTCATCCTGTATGCTCCTTGACATCCAGGGGGCTCCAGGTTTGGCAGTACAGCCAGTACGGACATGATGAGCTGAATGGCCTCCTTCTGTGCCGTAAATTTTCTATGATTCTATGAATACATGACGCGACCCATTGGGCGCATATGCAATGGGTGGATGCATAGTTGAAGAACTGTTTTGTGCAAAGTGTGTGGGGGTGGGGGGGTTTGGTGTTGGAAGCCGGATTGATTATTTCAATGTCTTTTTTTTCCCACTCTGACTAAGAGAACCTGTGAGAGATGAGAGCATCCTGGCATCCTGGGAAGCAATGTGCGCAGCTGCTCTGGCGATGGATGCCCCATTTTCATATTCCTCCTCCTCCTCCTTCTCCTCTTTCTCGTCCTCCTCCTCTTTCTCATCTTCAATGTTGTCGCCGTCAGAGGATGATTGACGAGCGCCTTCGTCCTCCTCCACCTCTAAACCTCTCTGCTGCGCATTGTTGTGCAGGACGCAGCACACCACAATGATTCTGGAGACCCTCGCTGCAGAGTGCTGAAGGGTGCCTCCAGACCTATCCAGGCACCTGAAGCGCATCTTCAACATGCCGATGGCTTGCTCAATGACACACTTGCTGGTCATGTGGCTCTGGTTGTAACGATCATGTGCCTCATTGGTGGCATTCCACAAAGGTCATGAGCCAAGTTTGCAGGGGTGTCCCTTGTCGCAACGAGCCAGCCCTTAAGTCTGTCTCCTGTTTGGAAGAGGTCTGGAATGTTGGACTGCCGCAGAATGAACGCATCATGACAGCTGCCAGGGAATCTGGCGCACACCTGCATAAATCGCTTCTTGTGGTTGCACACCAGCTGTGCATTGATGGAATGATACCCTTTTCGGTTGATGAAGACTCCTGGCTCATGTGGTGTTCCTTGGATTGCCACGTGTGCGGAATCGATTGCACCCTGCACCCGTGGAAAGCTAGCCAGAAAGACGAAACTGACTGCCCGCTCATTCTGGCTATTGTCGTCGCGGGGCAATTTCACGTAAGCGGATGCCCTGGCAAACAACCCATCCGTCACCTGCCTTATGCACTTATGTGCAGATGACTGACACACGCTGGAGAGGTCACCAGTAGCATACTGGAAGGAGCCAGAGGCAAAGAAATTGAGGATAATGGTAACTTTTACAGTGATGGGCAATGCGTTGCCATCAGGTTCAGCAGAGAGCAGCTCTTCTTCAAGGAGACTGCAGATGTCTGTGACCACCTGCCGGCTCAATCTGAGCCTGCGTAGGCACTGCTCCTCAGAGAGTCCAGAAAGCTGACCCCCTGTCTGTAGACCCTCTCACATAGGTAATGCCTCCGCGACCTCGGCCCCTCTATTGCTGCCCTCTGTGCTGTTCTCAGATCTTTGTTGTGCACTTCGCTCTTGTGCACCTGCAGATCCCACCACAGCACAATATGACTGCCATGGATGTTCATTTTCATCCTCCTCAGATGTCCTCTTGAATACATCCATTGCACCCCCCATCTTTGTCTTGTCAGTTTGAAAGGGTCCAAAGTTTTGCAAAAGCTGCCTCAATACAAGAACTTTCTGCCAAACGTTTGTCAGAGGGAACTGAGACATCAGTTGCAACAACTGAGCTTTTATTCAGAAGGGGCAATTAAAAGTTTAAATACCCACATGAACTGAGGCTCAATCTCACCTACGTTTCACTGGTGAGATTCAGAAGCTCCGGTAAACCTGGGCTGGAGACGTTAAATTTGAAGTTGGATGACACTCAATTTATAAATAGCTATTTGGCGTCTACTAACTACTGCCCCGCTAACAACCCACCTGCCAGCTCTAAATTGGGGATGCAACCTCGGCTAGTACATTGCATGCATGCATCCTAACGTGCCCACGTTAAACCCAGGAATGTGTGCATTGGAGCCGGTTTGCGGTCGCAATCAAAAAAAGAGTGATTTTCACCTACCACCTGGCTCCAACCCACCTGTTCTTGGGGGTTCAAATTCTCTCCAGGGTTTCTGAAGCATAAATTAGGCAATGGGAAAGACTCTGGGTTTGACCATGGTGTCCCAGCAGAGATTTATCACTATCCTGATCTCAGTAATCAACAGGGTCCAATTTGGGAAATATGTGTCCTGTAACAATGATATTTGGTTGCAACTTGCTTTATGCTACTTGATGTGAATGAAAACTAATTATTCTCAAGCTGTATCTGTAATAAATTAATTTACATGACATAGTCAATAGAAATGTTTGCTGCAATGCTTTTTAATTAAAAACAATGCCTTTTAATATTTACTGTATGACACTGAGTTCCTTTAATGATGCATTTACAACAAAACAGCTTCACACCAATGCTAAACTTAAAGTGTAAATTGGGTGTGAAGGCCCAAACTGACTCTGAAGTGACGCAGAATTAGACTTCCTCCGCAAGGCTGCATTTGCACTGTAACTGCAGTGTGAAGTGAAACCACTTAGCACCAATACTAAAACTGTAGTATAACTGCTACATTAACGTGTTTAAATGAAATGAAAGCAAAGCTGTTCAGCTGCGGCCCTCTATATTTGTATTATGCATTTTCTGTCTGTTGTTCTTACATGCAGTTCTTTTAAGTGTTTCCAATTGCTATACATGTTTGTATACTGTGAAGACATGAAAGGACATAAATCCATGAGTTGGTTGCCAGGCCTCCTTTGAGATAGTTTCAAAAGTAAACAATTTTATCCAAACTTTCTACTATTTTCCATGTTGTTGGGAAGAATCGCAGGGAACATTCTATATCATATTGACATTTGAGCAATATCTGCAAAATCTAGCAATGCCTGGAATGTTTACGTGGTGCCATCTGCCTTAGAAGAGTTACTCAGAATGTACTGTTTGTTAATCAGGAAAACTACAAGAAAAGCAACTTGATTTATTTTGAAATTTTTAGAAATTCATTCTCAGGATGTGGACGGTGCAGACAAGGCCCAACTCTAGTTGTCCTGAGTTTGAAGCACTGAATGACTTACTAGGCCGTTTCAGAGTCAACCGCATTGGTGTCTGGCTGGAGTCATATATAGTCAGACTGGGTAAGGAAGACAGGTTTCCTTCTGTAAAGGCCATTAGTGAACCAGTTGGGTTTTTACAACAATCCAACAGCTTCATGGTCACTGAAACTGTTACCAGCTTTTTATTTATTATTTCCAGATTTTTCTATGGTGGGATTTGAACTCACATTCTCTAGATTACTAGTCCAGTAACATGATCACTACACTACCATAACTCCATATTTATTAATAAGGTAAATCAGTTTTCAAATAGTTTAAATTCCATTAAAATGTGCACCTTGCAATAAAAGGGAGAGCCCTTGAAAGACTTTTTTATGTTCTTTAAAAGAGTTGAAAAGAATGGAAAATAAATTGCATTTCTTCTACCACATCTGGCAACTTTTGTCTGGCTCCCATCTGGTGACTGTACCAAGCACTTGAGGTCAGGTATGTGTGGATGAACAGCAATAATAGGCATCCATGGTATTACACAGACAATGCTGTATTCGCCCCAAACTCCAAACAGTCATCCACTCTTTATTTTCTCCATATTCTGTCGAGCTGGCCAGAGGCTTTTCTCATTGTAATATTATTAAAGCTAGTGATTGGCAGCAGCTGGAGCACTTCCTTAGCTTCCATTACCAACTTTTAAGTCCTTGAGCTATATTGTCTCATTTATTGTTGTGATTCATGAAGATATTAGTAGGTTCCCCTCTTCTCTATGATATTCTAAGGGGTAACCTGGACAAATATAGCAATAACTTAATAAGAAACAGCAACATAGATTTAGAATAAGAAGATCCTGCCTGTCAGATCTCCTTGACTTCTTTGAGGATTTACAGATGAAGTAAATATTGGAACTCCCCATGTTACGGTTTATTAGGATTTTAAGAAGGTCTGATATTAATGTCTGTGACAAGCGTTCTCTGTTCTAAGCATTCTGGGATGTATTTCCAATTGAGGAACATTATATAAGTATTATTATTTTTAACCAGCATCTTTTCTAGTTCTATGATTTACCCTGGATTCCTGTGGCTTTTAGTTAATTACTATAAATTGGAACCTTGCAATGTCTTTGGACAGGGAATAAAAGGGGCATTGAGTCATACAAACCAGAAGGTACCAGGTTCAATCTCAACTAGGGAAGCAATTGGATGGCTATCATTGGCTTCAGTGCATCAGGGTTTGGAAGAAGAAAAGTCAGCTAGGATTCCTGTCCTTGACCTCTGCTTATTGACTCCTTCTGGAATATTTTCATATGTGCACAATGGATGACATTAGGATCTGGCTGAGCTGTGATTCCATCATTGGTTGAATCATCTGCTAGTATTCACTGTCTAGGCTCACACATGAAGAATGGTTGCTTGGGCAAAGTACTGGAAGCTGTTGGCACCTGTAAATGTATACCCCAATAAGAGTATGCTCTGTGTACCCCAGCATGACTAAACGCCATGTACACCAACAATAGTAAGCTCCATGACCCCAGTAAGAGTAAGCACTGTGTAACCCAGCAAGAGTAAGTGCCATATACTACAGCAAGAGTAAACGCCGTGTACCCCAACAAGACTAAGCTCCGTGTACTCCAACGAGAGTAAATGCTGTGTATCCCAACAAGAGTAAGCTCCTTTTTCTCCAACAAGAGTAAGCTCCTTTTTCTCCAACAAGAGTAAGCTCCATGTACCCTAGCAAGAGGAAGTACCATGTACCCTAGCAAGAGGAAGCACCATGTACCCCAACAAGAGTAAGTTCCGTGTACCCCAACATGAGTAAGCACCGAGTATCCCAGCATGAGTAAGTGCTGTGTACCCCAACAAGAGTAAGCACCGAGTATCCCAGCAAGAGTAAGTGCTGTGTATCCAAGCAAGAGTAAGCGCCATGTACCCAAGCATATATCAGTGCCATGTACTCAATAATGAGTCAGCATCTTCAGGGAACAAGGGAGAGTATTGGAAAAACACAAAACAACAAAAGACGTTTCTCCTGCAATATGTTACATATTCTTTTTCCTTCACTGGATTTCCAATCTAGTGCATTCCCATATCTATATGTGCAAAATAGGGCTGGAAGCTGGGATCATTTGTTGTTTCTTGTGTAGCCCAGGCCACTGTTTCCAGATTTCGGGAGAAATGCACCATTTGGAAGTGTTCTTAAATTATAAAAGAAAATGTAAATCAGATTGCAGACTTTTCTTTATGGATCTGTTTATTGGAAGGAGCTGGGAACAGGTCACAGGCTGTTCACCCTCTCAGGCAGAGGTGAGTGCTTGCTAGGCAGGATAAGTTGGGAAGAAAATGCTTGAAAAACAGATTTAAAAAAATTACCTGTTATTCAGGGCTAGATTGAATTATTGGCATTGCAGAAATAAATTTATTGAGTACATGGCTAAGGGAGCCAACTGCAAGGCCAAGATCAGAAATCTCAGCTTGTGTGACATTAGGACTGTCTTCAATGTCAACACATTGATCCGCTCTGGAGAGAAAAAATAATAATGCCCCTGCCCATATGGCCAGAAGTTATTTTCTGTAAATGTAAAGGCTGTGCAGATTTCAGAAGTGGAGCTTTTTGTCTGACCTAGTCAGTGGCCATTTTGAATCAACGCTTGGAAAATTAAATATCTGGTCGAAGATAAGCATGTTGGCTCCTCATAGAATCATAGAAGGTTACAGCACGGAAGGAGGCCATTCGGCCCATCGAGTCCGTGCCGGCTCTATGCACGAACAATCCAGCTAGTCACTCTGCCCCACCCTATCCCCGTAGCCCTGCACATTTTTTCATTTCAAGTACTTATCCAGTTCCCTTTTGAAGGCCATGATTGAACCTGCCTCCAGCACCCCCTCGGGCAGTGCATTCCAGATCCTAACCACTCGCTGTGTAAAAAAGTTTTTTCTCCTATCACCTTTGGTTCTTTTGCCAATCACCTTAAATCTATGCCCTCTGGCTCTTGATCCTTCCGCCGATGGGAACAGTTTCTTTCTATCTACTCTGTCTAGACCCTTCATGATTTTGAATACCTCTATCAAATCTCCTCTCAACCTTCTCTGTTCCAGGAGAACAATCCCAGCTTCTCCAGTCTATCCACTTAATTTAAGTCCCTCATTCCTGGAATCATTCTAGTAAATCTCCTCTGCACCCTCTCTAAGGCCTTCACATCCTTCCTAAAGTGCGGTGCCCAGAACTGGACACAATACTCCAGTTGTGGTCGAACCAGTGTTTTATAAAGGTTCATCATGACTTCCTTGCTTTTGTACTCTATGCCTCTATTTATAAAGCTCAGGACCCTGTATGCTTTTTTAACCGCTTTCTCAACCTGCCCTGCCACCTTCAACGATTTGTGCACATATACCCCCACATCCCTCTGTTCCTCTACCTCTTTTAGAATTGTGCCCTCTAGTTTATATGGCCTCTCCTCATTTTTCCTACTGAAATGCATCACCTCGCATTTTTCTGCATTAAACTTCATCTGCCACGTGTTCGCCCATGCCACCAGAGTGTCTATATACTCTTGGAGTCTATCACTATTCTCCTCACTGTTCACTACCCTTCCAAGTTTTGTGTCATCTGCAAATTTTGAAATTGTGCCCTGTACTCCCAAGTCCAAGTCATTAATATATATCAAGAAAAGCAGTGGTCCCAGCACTGACCCCTGGGGAACATCACTGTACACCTCCCTCCAGAACAACCGTTCACCACTACTCTCTGTTTCCTGTCATTTAGCCAATTCTGTATCCATGTTGCTATTGCCCCCTTTATTCCATGGGCCGCAATCTTAATAGCAAGCCTATCATGTGGCACTTTATCAAACGCTTTTTGAAAATCCATATACACCACATCAACTGCATTGCCCTCATCTACCCTCTCTGTTACCTCATCAAAAAACTCTATCAAGTTGGTTAAACACGATTTGCCTTTAACAAATCTGTGCTGACTTTCCCTAATCAATCCACATTTGTCCAAGTGACTGATAATTCTGTCCCGGATTATCGTTTCCAAAAGTTTCCCCACCATCGAGGTTAAACTGACTGGCCTGTAGTTGCTGGGTTTATCTTTACACCCTTTTTTGAACAAGGGTGTAACATTTGGAATTCTCCAGTCTTCTTGGCACCACTCCTGGATCTAAGGATGTTTGGAAGATTATGGCCAGTACCTCTGCAATTTCCCCCTTTATTTCCCTCAGCATTCAAGGATGCATCCCATCCTGACAGGGTGACTTATCTATTTTATGTACAGCTAGCCTTACTAGTACCTCTTTTTTCTCAATTTTTAGCCCATCCAGTATCTTAACTATATCTTTCTTTACCGAGACTCTGGCAGCATCTTCTTCCTTGGTGAAGACCGATGCAAAGTACTCATTTAGTACCTCAGCCATGCCTACTGCCTCCTCTTACTACCCGTTTACTGTTAACACGTCTGTAGAAGACTTTCAGATTCCCTTTTATGTTGGCCGCTAGTCTATTCTCATACTTTCTCTTAGCCTCTCTTACTTCCTTTTTCACTTCCCCTCTGAACTTTCTGTATTCTGCCTGGTTCTCACTTATGTTATCAACCTGACACCTGTCATATGCCGCTTTTTTCCACTTCATCTTATTCTCTATCTCTTTTGTCATCCCGGGAGCTCTGGCTTTAGTTGTCCCCTCTTTAAAGGCCGCCCACTGTTCAATTATAGTTTGGCCTGCCAATCTATGATTCCAATTTACCCGGGCCTGATCTGTTCTCAACCCACTGAAATTGGCCCTCCTCCAATTGAGTATTTTTACTTTAGTGTGGTTTGGGGCCTTTTCCATAGCTATTCTAAATCTTATGATACTATGATCGCTGCTCCCTAATGCTCCCCCACTGACACTTGCTCCACTTGGCCCATCTCATTCCCTAGAACCAAGTCCAGCAATGCATCCTTCCTCGTTGGGCCAGAAACGTACTGGTCGAGAAAGTTATCCTGAACACATTTCAAAAATTCCTCCCCTTCTTTGCCCCTTTTATCATTGTTATCCCAGTCTATATTAGGATAGTTGAAATCCCCCGTTATCACTACTCTATGGCTTTTGCACCTCTCTGTAATTTCCCTGCAAATTTGCTCCTCTATATACTTCCCACTAGTTGGTGGCCTATAGAATACACCCAGTAGTGTAATGGCACCTCCAAAGATGTGTCAGATCGTTAGGCCAGTGAGAAAGTGAGCCATACAGTCCAGAACAATGCCACATTTAATTCTAGGTAGGGAGGCATTTAAAATCAGACGTTAAGCCTTATCACACCATTTCCTCTGGCCACCGTTTTAACAGTTCACTGCAATTCGATGGCTGAGATGCCTGCCTCATGCAGGCAGGAGCCTCATACATTTATACAAATTGCGGTCTCATGACGTCAGTGGGACCCTGATTGGATTTTAACTCATGCCTGAGTGGGTAAGTTGCCACAGATCAGAAGCTGTCTGGACATCGAAAAGGCTCTCCAAGGTAAGTGGAAATCTTTCCTCTATGGGGCCAGAAGGAGCCAAAACCCCATCCCCATGACTTACCATATATCTGGTGAGCCTTTCTTTGGTGCTAGCTGGCGGCCTCTGGCAGCCCGAACTTCAATTCCTGTTTGCCGGCCAGCTGCCACTTTCTCCCCATCTTGGGAGGCCAACTGACCGCCGGGATGCAGATGAGACCTGGGAGTTAAAACACCCTGAGCCTTAATTCTGGACCTGTGAGTGTGTTTAGCCCCTCACCCGCTCAAACTTCGCTGGGAGCTAAAATTGACCTCCTAGTCTGTGCTGAATTAACTGATCTCAGCCAGGGTGGTGGGAGGAGAGCTGCAATTCATCTCAGTACCCCTGGACTATTTAGAAGAAAATCAGTAAGGCTTTCATCCCTGATCACTATCCAGTGACCTCTGCTGGAAGTGCATATGTGTAAATGTCATATGAGAATAGGATTGGGCTTGCCTGTGATGCAGCTATGTTCAAATAGCCTGCCGACATTCAGTACCTAAACTCACACATAAAGAATGGTTACTTGAGAGGGTTACCAGAGGGCACCCAGTACATGAACCTTACTCAGCAAGGAGTTGATACTTTCAGGAGAAGATGAGAGGTAGGGAGAAGGAGTAGAAGGAAATTTAAGAATAGATTAGCACTTTTTACATTGTTCTACAATAAAAAATAAAGGGGGGAAGGGTTGTCCTGGACTCCTGTTTTGCACAAGACACATTATGAGAAAGGTGATATTTTACAGCTGCTGCACTCTCTACCATCTAGGGTCGTCAACCCTCCAGATTATCCTGGAGTCTCCAGGAATTAAAGACTAATCTTCTAGACACAGCTGCAAGCTACCCGGGAGAAAAATCATAGGGGCATTAAAAATATATATTTTTTTATTTTCTTTGAACACTTTTGTTTAATAGTTATAAAAATATTTGGAGATGGGAAAATATGCTGTTTGACTGACAGTCAATCATCTAATTGGGTAATGAAGAGCCTGTTTGCTTTCCAATTGGCGTGGGAAGGTGGTGCGTCGCAAGGATGAGTGTGTCGAGCGCCCAGTGGCAGGAGCGGGCCGTTGGAGGCGAGAGATCATATGATGAAACCTCCCAGAATACGTCCAAAAAGAGTTGGCAACCCTACTATTATCAATTATCACATGGAGCTACAGAAACTCACCTATCGGGCCTTACAGCGAAACCTGGAAGCATTACACAGAGAAGCAATCTGCCTGTCAAAATGGCACAGAGTAACAACTTTGACACAGTGTAGAAAATATCACACTGTAGGAAACCCTATGTTCAGGCACTGAACCCAAAACATGTTTTGTTCGTGTATACAGCACTGGGGCAAGTAGAAACTCTTGTCCCAAGTATTTGCGGGATGAGTCACAAATCCCCCAACAAAACAAATGCTTCTTGTCCTCTGAAATCCTTATCCATGTTTGTGATGTTAAATTGGTTGATGTGCAGCCATGACTGACTTCTGAATAAAATGCAATACTGCTTTACTTTTTCATCTTATTTTATGAAATCAACAACTTCTTTCATGATTTATTTCAAGAGCTAATTATTTAATTGCATACGCCTAAAGTTTAAAAAAAAACTTAATTGTAGAATCACAGCTTCAACGTGTTTTTGTTTTGCTACATTTTCTGTTTTCTCCCCTCCTCCCTCTTAGGAAGTAGAGTTATAAGGGGTAAATTTAACTATCGCCAATGGTGTAACAGGTGATATCAGATTGGCCATTCATTAAATATATCACCTGATTTTTATTTCCATTGAAGTCAATCCCGTTGTGTGCCTCAAGTTAAAATCATCCTCATCATGCAGAAAACTGTAGGTGAAAACCCAAGTCCTACCATTCTGTAGTGCATCATGTCGAAACTACAATGAACTGACAACTGTTAGGCAAATTTAAATCCTGACCACTTAAATAATGCCTGACCATGAATATAACATGGATTGTTAAAAACCTGATATGGACACTGAAAGTAAATCCCTGTATTTTTATAATGTAATCTGTCAAGTCCCTCAGTACAGAATACATTATATAATCTCCTAAAATCACAATAAAAATGGAGGTGAAAATAACAGCTGCCCTTATAAATTATTATGAAGGGACAGGAATTAGGACATGCTGAACTTTACAGAAAGTTAGTTATAACGTTCTCTGATTGTCAAGAGTAACCATTCTACAGTGTTTAATCAACTGATTTCTATCAAAGGGTTGTTAGGCAGTTGACCAGTGGCAGAGTGCCATTGCACTTTTCTAGCAGATTATGAAATGTTTTCTGTTTTACTGTAAATTTTAAGGTATGTTACCAATGCAGAACTGTACTGTACTCAATTAGTCTAAACATGCAACCAACAGATGTGTATCCAGACATATATTCAAGAACAGGCTTGACTTACTTCTCTTGTGCGAAGCTTATTTCAGCATTCAAACCTAAAAAAAAAACAAAGAATTTTAATAGCTCCTGTCCATTGTCACAATAAGTGGTTTAATTTTTTCATGACACTATGAGGTAGAGTTTTAACTTTTCGTCAGGCATAAAACTGGCGTTGTGGATCAGTCATCCATTATAGAAACCGCCCGATTTTCCTTTCCGTTCATTTCAAAAAAGTAAGAATCGGGCAGTTTCTATAATGGGCATCTGATCCGCAATACCGGTTTTATGCCCAGGTGGCAATTAGTGAAAATTGACCCCTATAGATCCTGGCAGTGGAAGAGAATAACAAATTGAATCATTTTCCTCAATAGGATTTATCAGAGATAGAATAGTTAATAATGGGGGAAACGTTTCCTCTGGCCTCTGGTAAATTAATGACATAGGATATTCCTAGTGTCTGGGATGCCATCAGGTACAATCACAAGCTGGAGGTCAGGCACTTTCCAATAAGTGGAAGGATTGGGAATCAGCTGCCAGTGACTGGCTCCGAGCGGCACTAGAAGAAGCCCTGAAGCAGATTACCTCATGGCCTTCTATGTTTAGACACAATTTACTGTTAGGAGGCGTTATTGCATACTAGAATACCACCTAACTAATCTTAGTATTGTGATCATGGCCCTATTGACACATGTTAATAATTCATTTTTATTGCTCCCCATTTGAATGGATGTAGTTGACATCAATATTAAAAATGGCAAAAGTATATCAGAAAGTACATTTCACCAGCAATTTGTCCAATGGAAACAGCATGGCCACATGAGGAACAATGCAACGTTCTGGGAACATCTCCACATTTTCCTATCAGAACACAAGGTCAGACACTCTGGGTATCATACATGTCAGAAAGAACAGTCAAAGTGCACTGTGGTTCTGGTGAAACCTTGTTTGACTGGCAACCCCAAGCTCATTCTTCAGGGGTTCTGTGAACCAAGACGACATTGTCCCAGGCCATACAGCAGAGTCAAATAACAACTGTTGTAAGATAATAATTACATGTCCAAAATCAATAATGTCACTTATAAAATGAAGAAACCAACATCAATGTTAGATTTAGACTTTATGAGATTATAGATGGTTCCCATGTACTGAACACATGTTGAAGTTGCAGGCCACTCTAACATATATTGCTATTGTATCATACAATTTTGATATGTGGTTTTCAATTATTTCATTTTTGAAATTACTACTATAAAAAGAATATTTACCTAATGGAGCTCATATTGTTTTGTGTACCCAGTACAGTGGTTTATAAGATAGCAATGATGGAAGAGTCACGATTACATGGGTACTGATCAGATCAGATAATAATTTGAGAGTAAGGTAAGGTTCAGTTGCAATGCCACCAGCAATTGCATAGCCAGCTGATATTTAGGGCCTCAAATGGTGGGCAGCTTATCAGAAATTTGCAGGTTCACCCCACCCGATTTTCTGCCCATTGATTTAAATAGATGGAAAATCATGCACCTGCAATTTTCTAATAATTTGCCCAATCCATGTGAAGCCCTGCTGGTGGAATGAGGGTCTCATAAAACTTCACCTTGAGGTCGAGACTCACACAAGAAAAATAGTCAGTTAAGAAAGGTAATAAAGGATGGTTGGCAGTCATGAACCTGCCCCAGCCTGAGAGATGCTGCATCTTTTGTAATAGTTTCACCATTGGTATCATTATTTCCAGTGTAAATGATACATCCAGTAGGATTCTGAGCAGGGATACTGAGGGAGATATTGAGTATGGATACTAAAACCGGTATAGTGCAGGGAAACTGACCACAGAATTATGAGGTAGGACACAGAGGAGGAATACTGAACAAGGATAATGAAGATGGATCTGAGGAACAGGAATATTGAGACTGGATACTGAGTGCAAGTTCTGTGGTAGGTTAATGAGGAGCAATAATGAACATAGATACTAAACATGGATATTGAAGAGCAGGTATAGAGAGGAACAGGGATACTGAACCTGAGAATCTAACAGTGATCTGAGGAGCAGAGATACTAAGGAAGCATACTGGGAACACATGCCAAATGTCTACAAACATACTTGACTTTGAAAACTGACAATACACCATAATTTATAACATATCAATAATGATTGATCTGAATGAATAGTCTTATAGTTTGGACTAGCTTCATGGCAAACAATTATGCCCCTGGAAGGTTCTAATTTCCAAAAACTACAATCAAGATTTTACAGCTGAAAGAATAGTATACTAACCCACAGCACCATCCACTTCACTGAGTCTTGTGTTTTTCAGGATAAATGTACAAATGTGCTCAATGAATGTATTGCACACATTAAATAAAACTGAAATAATCAAATCAATGAGATTCTCGCCCACGTGGCTGTCTTGTGTTTCCAGGATCTAAAATGATGCCGTAAGCCATATACACTGGTAAAATGGCATCTTGGGCTGATTAATATTTAAGACAGATTGTATTTCTACCCCACCCTCCTACAAAAGCCAGGCTTCTGATCTCAGCTTTTCAGGAGGAAGCAAATAGAGTTCAGACTTTTTCCAACAGAGAGGGAGGCAATGGCAGAGGAAAAGTCATCCCAGCAAGCTCTCTTACACCTCCTAGTGGCTTGTTTCAAAGCAACACTGAAGGAAACCTGGAATCATATTGCTCTTCTGCCTGTCATCTTGACTGGAAATGGTGCACAATACAGACAAAGAGAAATGAAGAAAAATGCCTTCAAAAGAGGAAGACTCCCCCTCAGCAACAAAAAGAAGAAAATGTTTGATTTCTTTACTATTTAGCAAAATACCACAGCGATTTAATTGCTTCCATCCATTTCCTGGATTAACTTATGGTGTATTCAGGAAAACAGACATGAACACAATCAAGGACTACAGGAGAAGTATTGGGAGTGACAGTGCAATATAAAGGAAAAGCATGATCATGACATTGAAGCGATGCCAGACTGACAATCTGCTCCAGACTGCAAAAGTTTGGTTTCTTTGGGAGCCATTTTCCCCTTTTAGTAGAAGGAAGAGGCAGTAGCAGTATCATTAATTTAGACCTGGGTAGTAGTAACCATCAGGCCTGCAACTGCTTCCTACCCCCAGATGACAACAGTAGCATGCAAAGGACTGTGGGAGGGTAATGAGCAGTCGTTGAGGGGTGGGTAGCTGGGTGTTTTCATGACAGGTTTTTGTTTGCTTGCTTTCACTGTTCCTTTTTACATTTATAGAACGTGCAGTGAGTTGATTTGCTTTATTTCTGGCCATACTCCAGTTCCAGTAGGATCATAAAAAGAAATGGTTTGGGTTGTCTTTTTACTATACAATTCCAAACTGTCCTGCTTTGATTACTGAAAACATCTGTGCATTTCTTTCAACAGTTAACAGTTCTTTACAGTTCTGAAAACACTGTCTTGCAAGTTATTTCGTAATTTCTCCTTCATCTTTAAGTCTTGCTATTCTAAATACCAGTCCCTTGCTGAGAGGATTGACTGAGAGAGACCTGTTCAGAAAGACTCACTCTCCAAGTTTCCCTCTATTCCTTTCTCCCTCGTGTGCTTATCTAGCTTCCCCTTAAATACATCTATGCTATATGCCTCAATTACTTCTCGTGGTAGCGGGTTCCACATTCTTACCACTCTATAGGTAAAGAAGTTTCTCCTGAATTCCCTATTGGATTAATTAGTGTAAACAATTTTACAACACCAAGTTATAGTCCAGCAATTTTATTTTAAATTCACAAGCTTTCGGAGATTTTCTCCTTCCTCAGGCAAATGTTTTCTCCTTCCTCAGGCAAAAAGGAGAAAATCTCCGAAAGCTTGTGAATTTAAAATAAAATTGCTGGACTATAACTTGGTGTTGTAAAATTGTTTACAATTGTCAACCCCAGTCCATCACCGGCATCTCCACATCAGGATTAATTAGTGACTATTTTATATTAATGACATCCAGTTTTGGACTCCCCTACAAGTGGAAACATTTTCTCTATGTCTACCCTATCAAACACTTTCATTATCTTAAAGACCTCTATCAGGTCACCCCTTAGCCTTCTCTTTTCTAGAGAAAAGAGCCCCAGCCTGTTTAGCCTTTCCTGAGAAATATATCCTCTCAGTTCTGGTATCTTCCTTGTGAATTTTTTTTGCACTATCTCCAATGCCTCCACATCCTTTTTATAATATGGAGACCAGAACTGTGCACAATACTTCAAGTGTGATCTAACTAAGGTTCACTACAAGTTTAACAGAACTTCTCTGCTTTTCAATTCTATCCCTTTAGAAATGAATCCCAGTGCTTGGTTTGCCATTTAACCTGTGTCACTACTATTAGTGATTTGTGTATCTGTACCCCGACATCCCTTTACTTCTGTACCCCATTTAGAAACTTATTATCTGAGCAATATGTGGTCTCCTTATCCTTCCTACCAAAATGCACAACCTCACAATTATCTATATTGAAATTCATTTGCCAATTACACACCCTTTCTTCCTTTGTATTAACTACAACCCTCAATTTCGTGTTGTCTGCAAACTTTGAAATTGTGCTTCCGATTCCCAAGTTCAAATCGTTAATGTAAGTTGTGAACGACAGCAGTCCCAGCGCCGATCCCTGTGGAACATCACTTTCCGCTTTTTGCCAGTCTGAGTAGCAACCTTTAACCCCTACTCTCTGTTTTCTGTTTTGTAGCCAGCTTGCTATCCATTTTGCTACCTGTCCCCGACTCCACACACTCTGACCTCAGTCATGAATCTACAATGCGGTACCTTATCGAAGGCCTTTTGAAAATCCAAATATATTACATCTACTACATTACCCTTGTCTACTCTTTCTCTTACTTGTTCAAAGAATTCAGTAAGGTTGGTCAAGCATGACTTTCCCTTCTGAAATCCATACTTACTACTCTTTATATTATTTTTGTTTCCTGGATGTTTTTCTATTGCATCTTTCAGTAAACATTTCATTATCTTTCCTACCACCGATGTTAAGCTAACTGGTTTAGAGTTCCCTGGACTTGTCCTAAGTCCCTTTTAAAATATAGGAATAACATTAGCTGTCCACTAGTGCTTTGGCACTATTCCCGTTGCTAATGACTTTTATATATATGTAATTGTGCCTCTGCTATCTCTGCCCTAACTTTTTTTAATATGCGCGGATGCAATCCATCTGGACAGGGGTTTATCCTCTCTAAGTTTGATTAATTTATCTTATCAATTATCTCCCCCTTTCTGTCTTAAAAGTCTTTGTATCTTTTTTGATCTCTTCTTCTAATGTCACGCCCACTATGTTAGTCTCCCTGTTAAATACTGAGGCAAAGTAATTATTTAATATTTCTGCCATTTCGCTGTCATTACCTGTGAGTTCATCATGTGTATCCTTGGTGGCCCTTCCCGTATTCTGATTTTTCTTTTGTTATTTATGTGTCTGTAGGTTACTTTACTACTTCTTTTTATATTCTGTGATAATTTAATTTTGTAGTTTCTCTTTGCTTTCCTAATTGTTTTTTTTTACTTCTTTCCTATCCTTTTCGTATTCCCTTTTGTCATCCTCTCCTTTGTTGTCTATGTACTTAGTGTATGCCTTTTTCTTTTGTTTCAATTTTGCCCTTCTTTATTCATCCATGGTGTGTCATTACTGGCTAGTTTGTTCTTGCTTTTTAGTGGGATATATATCTGCTGGATTCTATTGATCACCATTTTAAATGTTTCCCACTGCTGTTCTATTTCTTTGTCAGTAAATTTTTCTCTATCATCCACTTAAAATCAGTTTTTTTTCCATTTTATTACTTTGGTCATTATCTTACTTATGTCCTTCTCAATCTTTATCTTAAACCTTATTATGTTGTGTTCGCTATTGCCTAGATGTTCCCCTACATTTACTTCTCTCACCTGTTCTGGTTCATAGTGCTTCCTCTCTTGTTGGGATTTTTACATACTGGGTAAGAAAGGCGCTCTGCAGACATTATAAAAACTCTATTCTCCTTTCCCTACCTCTTTTTGCCAGTTTGTTTGGGGGCAGTTAAAATCTTCCATGATTATTATTCAATGTCCTTTACTTATTTCACTTCTTTGCTTACATATTTGTTTCTCTACCTCCTTTCCACTATTGGATGGTCTGTAGTATACCCCTACTAGGTGTAGTATATACCCATAATATGAACAGTGGTTTACCCTACACCATAACTCATATGCATATTAGGCATTGATAGAGGATGCAGAGGAGCTTGTGTATAAATTAAAATAAAAATTTGTTCCTGATATACTTTTTTCACATGACCACAATGTACAGGGACAAGGACATTATAATTGAGCATCTAGCCAATGATATAAATTACAACATTATGATGCTAATCAGAGATATAATGCTAGCTATCGGGAAGTGACAGTTTGATTGTGAAATAACATACTCTATAGTCCTATATATGTTAAATAATAACATATACTGTACTCTTTTACAAATGTATTAGACTTGTGTATAAATTACACACAGGTACAACAAAATTTGTTTTAGGCAAATATCTTGTAGCGGTTTGGCCCATATGCAAATTTCTTCAATCTTTTAAAAAGGGACTTTCTGGCAGTAGCCAAACAAGATGGCGTTAGTTTTGTTTTGTTTTACAATGCAATGTACTATTTGTCTGATAAGGTAGACCTGTGTCAGTTTAAACAGAGACACAAATTCATTAGAATGTAATAGTTTGGTGAGGAAACTGAGCAAAGTGGGATGAATCTGAGTTTAGCTGGTGTTCAGGCAGTGAGTCAATACTGAAGATGAAATTTCTGGCTTTCTTTCTCTTTTTTACTTATTGCTAACATTATTTTCAAGTCATAAGCTGCAAACATTTTGACTCCTGTGTTAATCGGATATTTTCTGTTGGTGGGGAAATCCTCTTACTTCCTTTTCCTTTTTTATAATTGAGGATGCCTATAATTAATGTGACTGAGCAGTGTAACAAAGGAATAATGACATGATGGCCATATCAATCTCTTACATCTCTTTGAGCACGTCAGTCCTCTAACTCTGGCCTTTGTGCATCTCCTCTTCCTTTGCCCTAACGTCAGTAACAGAGCCTTCAGCTGCCTTCACCCGACTATCTGGAACTACTTCCATATTTCTCCTCTGCCTATCTACTTTTCTCTCTCCTGTACTAAAGATGGCGGCGATCCATTCAGCTTCACTCCATAGCCATAACAGAAACCGAAAGCATCATGGTATATGTATACATTTTTTTTCGAATTTATGTGTAATTTTTGCTAATGGTTGTTCTGATGATTTCATTTATATAAGGTCTCGCTATCCTTGTTGGTATTGATTATCCGTTGTGCAGGCGATGATGAGAGGTCAGTTGCTTGGTGCCGCGGGGGATTGTGGGCCGGGTCGGAGTGCTGACGGGTCTTTCGGAGGACTCGGACTGAGGACGTGGAGCGATGGCGCCCAAAGGCAGCAGCAAGCAGCAGTCGGAGGAGGACTTACTGCTGCAGGACTTCAGCAGAAATGTCTCGGCCAAATCATCCGCACTCTTTTACGGAAACGCATTCATTGTATCGGCCATTCCCATCTGTAAGTACCCGGGGAATTCGGGCCAGCGGAGCCGGTGCTGCCTCCAGATACCGATCGGCCGGGGCGGCGGCCACCACCACCACGTCCCGGCTGGTTCATGCATGGTTATGTATTGAGCATTAGCGCTTCGGTCTGGAAGGATACGGAGGACTGGGCCTCGTCCCTCGGGTCTGGGTGATGTGGGAGTGGAACAGGCGCCGCCGCCGCCACGTCTCGCCTGTGTAGGATCTGTCATCTGTCTCCGTTTGGAGAGACTCAGCTGCAGAATGATGTGAACCGCCGGGCGCACAACCGTCCAGTTATTGCTAGATTATTCCACATATTGAACGATAGCATTTTTGTCTTGTGGCAAGAATACTACAGAGGAGTGGTGGTGATTGGATGGTGTCAAAAGCCACAGAATGAGAAGGGATCAATTCTGTGGGTGTGTGGATTTCATCGGAACTTTTGTTTGCAGCATTTTCTATTTTCGCTTAAGATTTTTAAACTTAAATACATTTTTTATTCCTTCATGGGATGTGGGTGTCGCTGGCGAGGCCGGCATTTATTGCCCATCCCTAATTGCCCTTGAGAAGGTGGTGGTGAGCCGCCTTCTTGAATCGCTGCAGTCCGTGTGGTGAAGGTTCTCCCACAGTGCTGTTAGGAAGGGAGTTCCAGGATTTTGACCCAGTGACGATGAAGGAATGGTGATATATTTCCAAGTCGGGATGGTGTGTGACTTGGAGGGGTGTTGTTCCCATGTACCTACTGCTCGTATCCTTCTAGGTGGTAGAGGTTGCAGGGTTGGGAGGTGCTGTCGAAGAAGCCTTGGCGAGTTGCTGCAGTGCATCCTGTGGATGGTACACACTGCAGCCACTGTGCGCCGGTGGTGAAGGGAGTGAATGTTTAGGGTGGTGGATGGGGTGCCAATCAAGTGGGCTGCTTTGTCCTGGATAGTGTCGAGCTTCTTGAGTGTTATTGGAGCTGCACTCATCCAGGCAAGTGGAGAGTATTCCATCACACCCCTGACTTGTGCCTTGTAGATGGTGGAAAGACTTTGGGGAGTCAGGAGGTGAGTCACTCGCCGCAGAATACCCAGCCTCTGACCTGCTCTTGTAGCCACAGTATTTATGTGGCTGGTCCAGTTAAGTTTCTAGTCAATGGTGACCCCCAGGATGTTGATGGTGGGGGATTCGGTGAAGGTAATGCCGTTGAATGTCAAGAGGAGATGGTCATTGCCTGGCACTTGTCTGGCGCAAATGTTACTTGCCACTTATGAGCCCAAGCCTGGATGTTGTCCAGGTCTTGCTGCATGTGGGCTCGGACTGCTTCATTTGATAATGCTGCTTTCTTCTTAATTTCATGATATAAGTAGAGGGGATGCCAGTGTTCTGTTAGTAATAAAAACAGAAAATGCTGGAAAAGCTCAGCATGGGAGGCAGCATCTGTGGAGAAAGAAAGAGTTAACGTTTCAGGTCGAAGACCTTTCATCAGAACCAGCCACAGATGCTGCCTCACTTGCTGAGCTTTTCCAGCGTTTTCTGTTTTTATTTCAGATTTTCAGTATTTTGTTTTTGTTCTATTTCTTAATATCACATTGCTCCATTGACATTGCAATTCTAAGCAGTACTGGAACAAATTGTGTTTTAAGTGGCTGCTACGATGCAATGCTATTTCTAAATAAAATATCATAGTGCTGTAAAGTCACTTCTTCTAAACCACTTCTATGTGAATTTGGCCAAATTTTTATAGGGAGGGAAGTGATGCGTTTCTCTTGTTACAGTTGTTCAAAGTTTGGGGATGATCATAACTCATGACTTTTGAATACCTTCTCTGGTATGGGCTTTCTACTTTAGATGAATTTATCTTGTGTGAATTCACTCAACATACAATTCATATGAGTGACATTATGTGCTACAGCAGTATTTAAAATTCATTTGATCTTGAGTGGCCACGGTGATAAGCTATCATTGCAGAGGTATTGGGGATAGCATTATTATAAATAATGTTGGAAAAAGGACTTTTTATTTGAATAATCTGTATTCCATATAGTTCATAGCAAAACTTTCTGGTGCATTTTCAGATTGCCAGCATACAGAAAATATTAATCACTTATGCTGTTTACTGTTTCTTCAGAATATGCTTTTATGGAATATCTGCTAGTTTATATATTTTTCAGTGTAAAGAATTTCTTTGATGTAATACATGCATGTTTATCCAAATGTTTGTACATTTACTTACCTAAAGAATAACATTTTCTTCTGTACAAATAAACTTGTACCATTTCCCTTTCCTCCGCTCCCCAACTGTGGGTATAGATGAGTAACGGTCAGTAAAGTCTTTGTTTTCGAATCATACTCAGTTAAAGACTTACTAGTAGAATTTTGTAAGTATTAGTAAATATCTCGTCAGAAATTTTACACTTACATCCTTGGAGCAAAGGATTTAAAAGTTAAAGTTAAAACTTTGGCATTTAAATTCTTCCTGGACTTTTTAATTCTAAATTAAACTAATTCTAACTCAACAACAACAGCTTGCATTTATATAGCGCCTTTTTAATGTCGTAAAACATCCCAAGGCACATCTTAGTGTTTTCAAACAAAATTTGACACCGAGCCACATAGGGAGATATTGGGACAGGTGACCAAAAGTTTGGTCAAAGAGGTAGGTTTTAAGAAGCAAGAGAGAGAAGTTTAGGAACGGAATTCTAGAGCTTAGGGCCTAGGCAGCTGAAGGCACGCCGCCAATGGTGGAGCGATTTAAAATTAATGATGCACAAGAGGCAAGAATTAGAGGAGCGCAGAAATCGTGGAGGGGTGAGGCCATGAGGGGTTTTGAAAACGAGGATGAGAATATTGAAGAATTAGTGGAGAAAGGATTTTGACTCTTTCCTCAAGGTGAGGAGGAAATCATAATTTTCAAACTTTGAGGCCTGTCTTTGTGAGAATAGACTGATGCTGGACTAAAGTATTTAAAATACCTATTTAATTTACTGTAAGCTGAGTTTAAATTCTGAATCTGTTGACTTTTCCTCGCTGCTGTAAGTTAGTATCTGTTGATGTGTATTCTCAATCCTAGGAGTAACCTTCAAATTTTGTCTTTCAGGGCTCTACTGGAGGATCTGGCACATGGACCTTGTCCAATCTGCGGTTCTGTATTGTGTTATGACCCTTGTCAGTACCTATCTTGTGGCATTTGCTTACAAAAATGTAAAGTTTGTCCTAAAGCACAAGTAAGTAATTTCTGGAGAAATATTATTTGCACAATTTTACGAATGATGTGTTAGAGCGTCAATTTGTTAACAGATCTGTATGTCTAGGGTGGCGCAGAAGAGAGAAGATGCGGTTTCTAAGGAGGTCACTCGGAAACTGTCAGAAGCTGACAACAGGAAGATGTCTCGCAAAGAAAAGGATGAAAGGTATGTTTTTTTTCAAAAAATTGGAAGATATATAGTAGATACTGTCTTAAAAGTTGAGACTAGCAAAATTCCATCTGCAAAAGTAAATTTTTTGTATGTAAAAATGTAATATGTGCGAAGTTGGGTTCTATGTTACAGTACTAGGAATTTTTTTTTGAAGCAAAGACCATTGGTCTTGAGAGCAGCCAGATAGTAACAAGGTTGCTTCATGTTTGTGGCTGTAGGTTGAGTTTAGGTGGAGACCAGTACTAAAATGGTTCTGCTATTCTCTATTAAATTTTGTTCTCAGAATTTTAAAGTTGGATGTGTCACATTCTGTGTCTCTCCCTGAAAATGCACCACAATTTATGTAAAAATGATACCTCCAACACCATAAATCTGATTCTAAACTGGACTCTCATGAATCTCAGTACCATTTTGGTGCTGTGTGCTTTAGTACAGTCTGTAACATTCAAGGGAATAAACGACAGGCACCCTTCTATATTGCCTAATCATCTGATATCAATTTTTTATAATTCCTACAATCACAGAGAAGACAGCCCTATTTAGAAATGATTTTCTCAGAAGGTCGATTATCAATTTAGAGTGACATGGAGCCTGGTTGGTGCAGTGGGTTGTGCACTATTCCTTTACCCTTTTGGGTCCTGGCTTTGAATCTAGTCCAGGCTCATAGTACCAAATATATTACACTTTACAAAATGACAATGTCGCACAGAGAAGCTGTAAAAATGGCTGGTGTGAGAAGTGGAAAGAAATGACTCTAGTGCAGATGAAACTTTAGTTTTTGGCACCAGCTGAATTTAGGAAAACCAAGTCTACATGTGGCCTAACAGGCAGTCCTTAAAGGGTCAGCTGCAGGCCGCCACCAAAAAAGGTACGTTTGTTAAAAATACTTGCCTGAATATGGAGCTGGGAGGAGCAAGAGCCCACCCCAATCGTGGCCACTGCTGTCCTCCCTCCTGATTGCCCCGCTCTCCTGGTCCCCTTTACAAACTTAGATGAGGGCCGCTGCCAGCAAAGGTTGGCCCAATCTTCGAGCCCTCTTTTCTGCCAAACTGACTGGGGTAGTCCATTAGGTAAAAGCAGCTCGGTGGTTCGATGATGATGAGGCTTGAGGTCCAATATTTGGGTGGGCATCAAGCCTGTCCATTCAGGTGCAGGGATCAATCCAAGCGCCCCCATGCACCTGTTTTTGGGCCTGGAAGAATTTTTTCCACTTCGTGTAGCATTTACACGGAGATGTGTGTTTTTTTTTCTAGGTATGCACCTATAGCTATAGCAAGCCATACTTAATTAAAAGCTTGTTTGCACCCCCCCCCCCCCCCCCCAATAGAATTCTGTGGAAAAAGAATGAAGTTGCTGACTACGAAGCTACAACCTTTTCAATCTTTTACAACAACACTTTGTTTCTGGTTATGGTGATCATTGCTTCGTTCTTTATACTGAAGAATTTCAATCCAACAGTGTATCCTTTTTAATGCTGATATAGTAACAACTTACATTTATTTGCATTTGGAAAACATTGATGCTGAGCCCAAGAAGGAAAGATTAGGATAAAATGAAACATTGTAGTTAGCAAATCAAATCATGGCTAACTTACAAAGGGCAAAATGGTTATATTGGTGGGTGGTTCGAAGGTGTCCATGCAATAACTTGGTTTCAAAAGCATGCTCTGATTTTGACCATTTGGAAGTATTGTAGCTTTGCCACCTAAGATGGTAGTAACCATGATACTTGCTTACATTGCTGTCTTTGTATATCACTCTTCCCTTTAAATTGGTGTACACTTTCACTTTTAATGGGTGTAGTATTCCCAGGCAGCCATGAAGGTAGAACTGTTTGGAGCTGAACCACAGCAGGAATAGGTAAGGATACATTTTTCTCTCCTTACTGAGATCTTCAGGTTAGAGGCCCTGCTACAGGTACTGAAGCCCAAAAATTAGCAGTCTACAAATGTAAGCCCGTAATCATAGACAACAGTCCATACCGCAGATTTAATTACAGCACAGTAAACTTTCTTTTTCCCCCCATAGGTGAATTTGAAACCTGCAGATTGCCTTGTAATTGTTCCATTGTTAAAATTAGAGAATAATGTAATTGTCACATATGAATGGGTGGTCCTGTGATCCTTCTGTGAATTAGAATGCAGTATAGTCTCTGAAAAATAAATGGGAAGACAACTGTAAGGGTACTAAATTTAGAGAACAGTTATTGCCTATGTTGACCACTTTTACCTGAAAAACATAATTCAATCCTTCCATTCTGATATAAATTATTTGTCGTAAGTTTTTGTATAAAATCTCTTCCTTAATTGTACACACAGAAACTACATCCTGTCCATCTGTGTTTCATCGGGGATGATTGCTCTTCTTTCTACAGGCTCGAAGTAATTGACTCTGGCTTTCTTAATGAGCTGGTGTCAAGAAATCGAATGGTCCTGTGCTCTTAGGATGAGGTTATTTTTTTTTTTGAGACCTGGAACTACAGAATTGCCTGCTTAACTGAGAACTACAGTTCTGTGAACTGCATTTTTTTTTTACAATATACTTGCATTCCATGTTATCAGTTGTGGATGTACTGTAATAAAATGAATGCATTTTGCAACCAGAGTTGGTTTTTATTCATATGTCTTACTCGAAGTTTTAAAGTTTGCATTAATTATTTACTCTGACATACTCTGGATTTATCAGTGTTACAGTAGATATTGTTAAATGAGCTAAGCTGGTTTGTCAAACCCAGGCATTGAGAATTGGACCCAAGCCTATATGGTGTGCTGTGCAGATATTTATACATGAGTGCAGCCTTGACTGAGTTAATTACAAATAGTACTACACAAATATTTTCATATTGCACCTTTCAGTATATGCTATGCACAGGCTTATACTAATTATGAAAATCTGTACACTTGATACACAAGAAAGTGCTAGTGATTTTTAAAAGTTTCTGAATACATCCCGCTACACTGTTGTAGTTCATAGTCAGAATGTGAATGAAGAGTTTTAACAGGATCAATAGTTGTAGGGATTTCTAAAAGAACATAGCACCTAATCACATCCTTAGGATGCCTCTTTGTGCTTTACAATCAGTGGGTTACTTTTAAAGATATTAGGTTATAATATTTTTAGGAGGGGCAGTAGAGAGGAGTGTCAATATTGGTGAAGGAAGGAATACATGCTTGAAAGGACTAATTTACACCGATTCAAACAGTAAATATGATTAGGGATCAAAGATAAAAAGGATTTACATTCGTGGGGTTGTAATTTTGGGAGGGAAATGGAAGAGGAAATCTGTAAATAGATAAGGGGCATGAATAGGAATAACAAAAGGATGAGGCAGTTAGGGTTGCTGCTCATTAGGAGGCAGCAATGGTAGATAGAAACAGACTTCCCAGTGATTGCAGGGTCTAGAATGAGGGGATATGGATATGAGATCAAATGTAAAAGATTTAAGATAGAGAGCTGGAGAAACATACACATAGAGGGTTGTGAGGCTGTGGAATGTACTACCAGAGTTAGTGATCGAAGCAGAGATCATGACATTTAATAATAGGTTAGATAGGTGGTTGAAGGAACGGGGGATAAAGGGATGTGGGAACAGCACAGGCACATGGGATTTGGACTACTGCTCATTACACCAAAGCTGACTCATTGGATCAATTCACCTGTTTCTAAGTTTTAATTTCTTTTCTATGTAATTCTGTGAAGTGCAGTCACTTATATAGGCAATTGTGATAGCCAATTTGCACACAGCAAGGTCCCACAAACAACAAATGAGTAAAAACATCAAATGCAATTTTGAAAGCACATCAAAGCTACTGATGGTTAAGAGAATCCACTGGGCATACTGAGCAACAGTTGCTGGAAATGTTCAGCTTGGGTGAAGAAATGTCATACATCAGTGGTCCTGTTTTTGTACGGAAATGTTGGTATTTTCCCTAAATGAGTCTTCCTCGAAAAAAACTCATGGATTTGTACTGAGATCTATTAAGTTTTTATTTATTTCATTTCATAGAACTGCCCTTCAGTCGAGAGTTATTTAATGTGCTGCTGTGAAGCAGGAGCCTTTAAATCTAGTTAACCTCATGGTTAATAGATGTCAAACTAGATTGATCCCAAAAAAAACAGTAATTGAATTTTTCCAAGCTGATATTTTTGGGGCAGTGATTTAAGACTTGAGTGCAGGGTCATCCAATTTGCAGTGTGATACACATGATGCAAAGGTGTCTGATTGTAGTAACTAACATAACGTATCTCTGAAAACAAGGGAGGGAAATGGTAATACACGCAATTGAAGTATGCAATTAGTATTCACCTTGTTCAAAAATAAACTTTCTAGCTGGGAAAGGAATATTGGATAATTAAAGGAAATGGGAAGACTAAGGCTGTCTGTCGAAGAGGAGTGTGGTCTTGTTTTGTGTGTTTAGCAGTGTATATTGTGCAACATGTTTTGATAGAGCCCACCTTCCAGAAAAAACTCCTGAATTGTGCCCTGTAGATGGTGGAAAGGCTTTTCAGACTCTGGAGTTTAGAAGAATGAGAAGGGATCTCATTGAAACATATAAGATTACAAGAGGGATTGACAGGGCAGATGCTGAAAGATTGTTTTCCCTGGCTAGAGAGTCTAGAACTAGAGGGCATAGTCGCAGGATAAGGGGTCGGCCATTTAAGACTGAGATGAGGAATTTCTTCACGCAGAGGGGTGTGAATCTTTGGCATTCTCTACCCCAGAGGGCTGTGGATGCTGAGTCTTTGAATATATTCAAGGCTGAGATGGATAGATTTTTGGACTCTAGGGGAATCAAGGGAAATGGGAATCGAGCGGGAAAGTGGAGTTGAGGTCGAAGATCAGCCATGATCTGATTGAATGGCGGAGCAGGTTTGAGGGGCCGTATGGCCTATTCCTATTTCTTATGTTCTAATACTTTGGCAGATGTTCAGTATTGCAAGTTTTGAGATTTCTGGTATACTGACATGCTAAGGAATAAGTGCAGAATAGGATCAAATCCCTCAGATAATTGCAAATGCAGGTATTGCTCAGAATGGAAACTAAGCTCTGTGATATGCATAATTTTGTGTTAAAGAAGAAAAATACAAGATGTATATGTTACACTTGGAGCAACTCTCCTGCCTGTATCCTAACTCACATCGTCACGTTCACCCATCACCCCTATGCTTGCTGACCTACATTGGCTCCCAGTTCACCAATGCTGCAATTTTAAAATTCTCATCCTCGTGTTCAAATCTTTCCATAACCTTGCCCCTCCCTATCTCTGTAACCTCCTCAACAACAACAACTTGCATTTATGTAGCGCCTTTAATGTCGTAAAACGCCCTAAGGTGCTTCACAGGAGTGTTATCAAACAAAATTTGACACTCAGCCACGTAAGGCAGTATTAGGACAAAAGCTTGGTTGCAGAGGTAGGTTTTAAGGAACGTCTTAAAGTAGAAGCGAGGCGGAGAGGTTTAGGTAAGGAATTCCAGAGCTTAGGACCTAGGTAGCTGAAGGCTCAGACATCAATGGTGGAGCGATTAAAATAGGGGATGTGCAAGAGGCAAGAATTGGGGGAGGGTTGTAGGGCTGGAGGAGGTTACAGAGATAGGGAGGGGTGAGGCCATGGAGGGATTTGAAAACAAGGAGGAAAATTTTAAAATCAAGGCGTTCCTAGACCGGGAGCCAATGTAGGTCAGCGAGCATGGGTGCGAGTTAGAATACGGGCAGCAGAATTTTGGATCAGCTCAAGTTTATGGAGGGTGGAAGACGGGAAGCCAGCCAGGAGAGCATAGGAATAGTCCAATCTGGAGGTGACAAAGGCATGAATGAGGGTTTCAGCAGTAGATGAGCTGAGACAGGGGCGGAGATGGGCGATGTTATGGAGGTGGAAGTAGGTGGTCTTGGTGATGGAGCGGATATGTGGTCGGAAGCTCATCTCAAGGTCATATAGGACGCCAAGGTTGGGAACGGTCTGTTTCAGCCTCAGTGGCCAGAGAGAGGTTTGGATTTGGTGGTTAGGGAACGGAGTTTGTGGTGGCGACCAAAGACCATAGCTTCATTTGTCTCAATATTGGAGGCAATTTTTGCTCATCCAGTACTGGATGTCAGACAAGCAATGTGACAAATGAGAGACGTTGGAGGGGTTGAGGGAGCTGGTTGTGAGGTAGACCTGGGTGTCGTCAGCATACATGTGGAATGTTTTCGGATGATGTCTCTGAGGGGCAGCATGTAGATAAGAAATAGCCCTCAATCCTCCAAGAATTTGCTTTTCTCCAACTCTGGCCTCTTGTGCACCCCCCCACTCCCTTTGGCCCACCATTGGCTGCTATGCCTTCAGCCATCTAGGCCTAAGCTTGAATTCCCACCCTAAAACTCTCACTCTTTTTTCCTCAATCATACTGTTAGGGTATAATTGTATGGACAATGGCTCCCCTCTGTTACTTTAACAAAATTGTCATTTTTGTGTGGCAGCCTAGATAGCAACTGTGGAAGCGAATTACAGCCAAGATTGATCGTGTTTTCATCCACCATTCACAAACAGCACTTTCCAGCAAGAATTACAGGACCATGAACCCTAGCTGATTTTTCCATTCTCTCGACCAGAGGCCCTAAGGCCAATTTTAGTGCCCTCACACTGCTCTGGTTAAGATCAACTAACTCAGCACAGATCATAGACCAAATCTGGGGCGTTCTGGTCTATATGGCTGGGTGGTATGGGGAGCTCAATTATGTTTTGTAGAGGGAGACGAGTGATGCATCATTTTTGCCTTCTGGCATATATAAGTGATGCGATGATGCCTTTCAGTGTGATTTATGTCATATTGTGTTTGTGACAGTTATTTCATTAATACCCTTGCCCTTTTTAACTACTGTTTTCCCTGTTCAGTTTTGTTCTTATGCAGCAGCTCCTGAATTTTCCACCATATGTGGTTTTCATCTTTGATGACAGAACTTTCTTTAGACGATGTTCTGCTCCTCCAGCATAAATGTGGCAAAGTGGAACCCCCTATCCATCTGTAAATAAAGATGCAGACCCTATCCCAAATTGCAGGGATGGGGTTATTTGTATGGTGCATTGTACTTACAAGGGCTCTTCAGTGGCACCTGCTCCAAACTGCTGGTTGGAATGTCAGAGAAGATGCTCCGCAAGGGCTTGATGGAAAAACTTCTGTTCCTAATAGAGCACAAGCGGGCCTCTTGGGCAATTGATCCTAGAGGGAATCAGTTACCTTTTTGTAGTAAAGGAATGAGTACCCCCAAGGCCTTATAATGGCAGACTTTCCTGGTGTAGCTTGGAAACACCTCAGACATCTGCTTGATGTGGGCACATTGGTGGAATATCTGCCTATGCTCCCCACGCTGAATTTGAAGGGGCGCTGCCCAAATTACTATCACTGCAATGGAAATCTTCTCCACCCTCCCTTAATCCAGGAATTTTGGGGTCAGTCTTTAGAAACAAAATCTTGTCTGAAATGATCAGTGCTGGTCATACTAGAATTGCATGTATTTATTATGGTCCATTTCTGCTCCTAAACTTGGGGAGAAAGGGGAGATGACACTTGGGTGATGTCCACATGAAATATGAGAGATCAATTAAATCATATATAATTCTGTGGTAAAAAGACACTGGCAATTTAGGGTATGTTTACATATGAATATTGCTGCAACCACAATACTAAGTAACAGAAGAGGTCTCTGCAAAAGGATAAAAATAAGTGAGATAGCGCAGTGAAATACTGTATTTATAGTAGATATGTGTAGGCTGTATCGTGGAATATTGCAGAAATCAGGTGGAGTTAATCTACCCCAGCATAAAATCAATATGTGATACTATCACTCGTGGGAGCTCTTGGTCACACCGTTCCTTTAATGAGCGACTGAAAAAGTAATCAAAGAAACTTATTTTTGTTTGGGCTAGAATGCCAGAATATCCATGTGACACTTTCATAACAATGATGTCATGCATGAATGATATGATAATATGTCTGCACATTGTGTGTTTGTAAAACTAATATAAAAAAGTCACCAAGTATTTATTCCTGAGATGTTGCACCTTTAAGAACACAGGCAATTACCACAAGAGTATTTCAAAACTGACTAAATTAGATCCTAATAATATGTAACTTGACCTATCCAGCAATATTAACTCTTGGCAAGCCAATCAAATTGTGACATTATAATTATGTCTACTGATTAGTCCTGGTTTCTCATTAAACGTGCAGCAGTAATTCAGCAACAAGTAGCTCGTTAAGAAAGTGAAACAGCAGTGCATGACAAATTAACTGACACAATGTTATGCCTGTACCCAATCAATTTTATTTTTATATATATACATATTTTAATCGAATCAGACGCAGCTTTAAGTCATTTTTTTACCATCGAGCAAAAGATATACATGAACTGTATTTTAAATCTGGTAACTAGCCAGAGTGCATAGTACTCAGATGTGTTTAAGTATTTGTGATAGTATTAAAGCAAGTGAGGGTTAACTACCTGATCATCTTCCCAAAATTAGCACAACTTTCTGTTTTACATCTCATGGTCACCTTTCCACTTCTGCTAGCTTTCAGTAACAAATGTCACATGTTTTCTGCAGAAAACTGTAACATAGACTCTACCAACTGGTTTCCCAAAGTTCTTTCATCACAAGTTATTTAAAACCATCTCGACTTGTTTTAATATTCATGAACACAGGAATAGAAGTAGGCCATTCAGCCCCTTGAGGCTGTTCCACTATTTAATCAGATCATGGCTGATCTGTACTTCAAATCCATTTACACGCCATTGATCCATATCCCTTTATACCCTTACCTAATTAAAATCCGTTGATCTTAGCCTTGAAAGTTTCAATTGACTCAGCATCCACAGCCTTTTGTGGGAGAGAATTCCACATTTCCACTACCCTTTGTGTGAAAAAGTGCTTCACGATTTCACTCCTGAATGGCTTAGCTCTAATTTTAAGATTGTGTCCCCTTGTTTTGGATTCCCCCACCAGAGGAAATAGCTTCTCTGTATCTACTCTATTGAATCCTTTTATCATTTTAAACTCCTCAATTATATCACCCCTCATACTCAAGGGAATACAAGCCGATTATGCAACCTGGCCTCATAATTTAAACCATTAAGCCCTGGTATAATTCTGGTGAATCTGCATTGTACCTATTCTAAGGCCAATATACCCTTCGAGGTGCAGTGCCCAAAACTGAATGCAGTACTCCAGATGGGGTTTGACCAAGGCTGTGTACAAATGAAGCATCATTTCCTCACTTTTGTATTCTAGCTCCCTTGAAATAAAGGCCAACATTCCATTAGTCTTTTTGAGTACTTTCTGTGCCTGTGCACTAACTTTTAATGATTTGTGTATCTGTACCCTTTGCTCATCCAGTTTCTAGCCATTCGCTATTAAGAAAATTTGTCTTTCTTGGATCTAAAGTGGATTACGTCACACTTCCCCACATTGCACTGATTCTGCCACAGTTCTCCCACACACTTAATCTGTCTATGTAACTTTCTGCTCCCATCTACACAATTTACTGTGCCTCCTGAAGTAGTGTCATCTGCAAACTTGGATATACAGCTCTATTCTTTCATCCAAGTCATTGATATATATGGTGAAAAGCTGAGGCACCAGGACAGATCCCTGTGGAACATCACTTGTCACATTCAGCCAGAGCACATTCCCTTTATCCCTACTCTCCCTCCTATCACCCAACCAATGAAAGCATTAAAAACTGAACATATATGTAACGGAAGGAGGTTAGGTTTATGGGCCTTTTATACAACAACTGTCACTTTCTGAAAAAGGCACCCAGCAGTTACGTGTTTCAAAGAAACCCATATGGTTTAACACAAGTGTATTTGATGTAATACATTTACAGTGCATCATTGTACAGTTTAAGCTTTGTCTATTGCAGACTGACTGCCATAACAGTTACTTTATATACAAGTGTACTTATTTAGTCTAGAACAGGTTAAAACGTGCATTTGTTTTCAGTATATTTTACAACCTGAAATAAAGTATCAGAAATGCATCTTTGGGTTTCAATTGACTGATGTAAACACACTCAGACTCTTGTTCTAAAAATTCAGAAATGGAACTTTTGCTGTAAAGTTCCAGCATGAAGCAGGCCATTACATGTGCATGTCTGATCTGTAATTCACCGGGCAAGGTTTAGGTGAGAGGAAACAATAATTGTTCAAACTTTGTACTGGAATTGAGATTCCAAAGATGCACAAGCTATGAACTTGCTTGTTCTATATTTTTTTTACATTACAAGCAAAGAAAAAGATAAATGTAGAGCTAAGTTTCACTGAGTAGAAAACTCCAGGAACCACCTTAACCTGGGAAATTCTAAATGTGCTTCTGTATAAGGGCACATCTCTCATTGCATGGGCATGCACCTGTGGGAATTCAGCAGGGAACAGCTTTAAATTCACATTAACCAGACAGTGGTCCAGCAAGTAAAGAGTACCACTTTCATCATGCAGGCCCAGTCAATATCATGCATCTTTAAATTAGGATCTGTAGTCCTTCTTGCTGTATGGTTTGTTACCAAGTATGTTGTCGATCTCACTCACAGTCTGTGTTGTCATCTTTGAGAGAACCTGAAAATGTTCCAAACATTTCAGTAAGTAACTGAGGAAAGAGATAGAATCATAGAAGTTTACAACATGGAAACAGGCCCTTCGGCCCAACATGTCCATATCGCCCAGTTTATACCACTAAGCTAGTCCCAATTGCCTGCACTTGGCCCATATCCTTCTATACCCATCTTACCAATGTAACTGTCCAAATGCTTTTTAAAAGACAAAATTGTACCCGCCTCTACTACTGCCTCTGGTAGCTCGTTCCAGACACCACCCTTTGAGTGAAAAAATTGCCCCTCTGGACCCTTTTGTATCTCTCCCCTTAAATCTATGCCCCCCTCGTTATAGACTCCCCTACCTTTGGGAAAAGATTTTGACTATCTACCTTATCTATGCCCCTCATTATTTTATAGACTTCTATAAGATCACCCCTAAACCTCCTACTCTCCAGGGAAAAAAGTCTCAGTCTATCCAACCTCTCCCTATAAGTCAAACCATCAAGTCCCGGTAGCATCCTAGTAAATCTTTTCTGCACTCTTTCTAGTTTAATAATATCCTTTCTATAATAGGGTGACCAGAACTGTACACAGTATTCCAAGTGTGGCCTTACTAATGTCTTGTACAACTTCAACAAGACATCCCAACTCCTGTATTCAATGTTCTGACCAATGAAACCAAGCATGCTGAATGCCTTCTTCACCACCCTATCCACCTGTGACTCCACTTTCAAGGAGCTATGAACCTGTACTCCTAGATCTCTTTGTTCTATAACTCTCCCCAACGCCCTACCATTAAGGGAGTAGGTCCTGGCCCGATTCGATCTACCAAAATGCATTACCTCACATTTATCTAAATTAAACTCCATCTGCCATTCATCGGCCCACTGGCCCAATTTATCAAGATCCCGTTGCAATCCTAGATAACCTTCTTCACTGTCCACAATGCCACCAATCTTGGTGTCATCTGCAAACTTACTAACCATGCCTCCTAAATTCTCATCCAAATCATTAATATAAATAACAAATAACAGCGGACCCAGCATCGATCCCTGAGGCACACCGCTGGTCACAGGCCTCCAGTTTGAAAAACAACCCTCTACAACCACCCTCTGTCTTCTGTTGTCAATCCAATTTTGTATCCAATTGGCTACCTCACCTTGGATCCCGTGAGATTTAACCTTATGTAACAACCTACCATGCGGTACCTTGTCAAAGGCTTTGCTGAAGTCCATGTAGACCACGTCTACTGCACAGCCCTCATCTATCTTCTTGGTTACCCCTTCAAAAAACTCAAATCAAATTCGTGAGACATGATTTTCCTCTCACAAAACCATGCTGACTCTTCCTAATCAGTCCCTGCCTCTCCAAATGCCTGTAGATCCTGTCTCTCAGAATACCCTCTAACAACTTACCCACTACAGATGTCAGGCTCACCGGTCTTTAGTTCCCAGGCTTTTCCCTGCTGCCCTTCTTAAACAAAGGCACAACATTTGCTACCCTCCAATCTTCAGGCACCTCACCTGTAGCTGTCGATGATTCAAATATCTCTGCTAGGGGACCCGCAATTTCCTCCCTAACCTCCCATAACGTCCTGGGATACATTTCATCAGGTCCCGGAGATTTATCTACCTTGATGCGCGTTAAGACTTCCAGCACCTCCCTCTCTGTAATATGTACACTCCTCAAGACATCACTATTTATTTCCCCAAGTTCCCTAACATCCATGCCTTTCTCAACCGTAAATACCGATGTGAAATATTCATTTAGGATCTCACCCATCCGCACATAGATGACCTCGTTGATCCTTAAGAGGCCCTACTCTCTCCCTAGTTACTCTTTTGCCCTTTATGTATTTGTAGAAGCTCTTTGGATTCTCCTTTGCCTTATCTGCCAAAGCAATCTCATGTCCCCTTTTTGCCCTCCTGATTTCTCTCTTAACTCTACTCCGGCAATCTCTATACTCTTCAAGGGATCCACTTGATCCCAGCTGCCTATGCATGTCATGTGCCTCCTTCTTCTTTTTGACTAGGGCCTCAATCTCCCGAGTCATCCAAGGTTCCCTACTTCTACCAGCCTTGCCCTTCACTTTATAAGGAATGTGCTTACCCTGAACCCTGGTTAACACACTTTTGAAAGCCTCCCACTTACCAGACATCCCTTTGCCTGCCAACAGACTCTCCCAATCAACTTCTGAAAGTTCCTGTCTAATACCATCAAAATTGGCCTTTCCCCAATTTAGAATTTTAACTTTTGGGCCAGACCTATCTTGCCCATCAGACTTCTTGCATTGAAATAAATGCAGTTTAATCTAGACTTCCCTTGGTCTTTGCCCTGCTTTCTCAGACCATCTGTCCGGTCATGTTTTGTACACTCTCCCTTACTGCCTTTTGTTTCTGTCACCACTTTACTGCCCACTGACTTCCTGCATCGGTTCCCATCCCCCACACTAGCAAACACTCCCCCTAGGACATTGGTTCCAGTCCTGCCCAGATGCAGACCGTCCAATGTGTACTGATCCCACCTCCCCCAGAACCGGTTCCAATGGCCCAGGAATTTGAATCCCTCCCTCTTGCACCATCTCTCAAGCCACGTATTCATCCTAGCTATCCTGTCATTCCTACTCTGACTAGCCCGTGGCACTGGTAGCAATCCTGAGATTACTACCTTTGAGGTCCTACTTTTTAGTTTAACTCCTAACTCCCTAAATTCAGCTTGTCGGACCTCATCCCGTTTTTTACCTATATCGTTGGTACCTATATGCACCATGACAACTGGCTGTTCACCCTCCCCCTCCAGAATGTCCTGCAGCCGCTCCAAGACATCCCTGACCCTTGCACCAGGGAGGCAACATACCATCCTGGAGTCTCGGTTGCGTCCGCAGAAACGCCAGTCTATTCCCCT
Source organism: Heptranchias perlo (assembly GCF_035084215.1). Lineage (NCBI taxonomy): Eukaryota > Metazoa > Chordata > Chondrichthyes > Hexanchiformes > Hexanchidae > Heptranchias > Heptranchias perlo. Next base: position 38,202,427 of record NC_090337.1, on the reverse strand, counting down.
TACAATCGAGTCCCCTATCACTATAGCTCTGCCACTCTTTTTCCTGCCCTCCTGTGCAGCAGAGCCGGCCACGGTACCATGAACCTGGAAGCTGTCACCTTCCCCTGGTGAGCCATCTCCCCCAACAGTATCCAAAACGGTATACCTGTTTTGGAGGGAGATGACCGCAGGGGACCCCTGTACTGCCTTCCTACTCTTCCTCTGTCTGTTGGTCACCCATTCACTATCTCCCTCAGTAATTTTTATCTGTGGTGTGACCAACTCACTGAACGTGCTATCCACGACTTCCTCAGCATCGCGGATGCCCCAAAGTGAGTCCATCCGCAGCTCCAGAGCCGTCAAGTGGTCAAACAGTAGCTGCAGCTGGACACACTTCCCACAGGTGAAGGAACCAGGGACACAGGAAGGATCCCTGAATTCCCACATCCCACAAGAGGAACATGACACGGGTCTGGGATCTCCTGCCATGACTTAACCCTGAAAAGTAGTAAAATCCTTTTGACCAGACTACTAAAAAAGAACTTGCATTTATGTAGCGCCTTTCATGACCAAAGTGTAGTCACTGTTGTAATGTAGGAAACGTGACAGCCAATTTGTGCACAGCAAGCTCCCACAAACAGCAATGTTATAATGACCAGATAATCTGTTTTAGTGATGTTGGTTGAGGGATAAATAATGACCAGGAAGATCTTCCTTGCTCTTCTTCAAAATAGTGCCATGGGATCTCTTACTCAACCTGAAAGGGCAGATAGGTCCTCAGTTTAAGCCAAATACTGCTCCAACAGTGCAGTGCTCCCTCAGTAGAACACTGGAGTGTCAGCCTGGATTTTGCACTCAAGTCTCTGGAGTGGGACCTGAACACACAAACTTCTGACTCGGTGGTGAGACTGCTACCACTGACCACAGCTGATGCTAGAGTAGGAGGAACCTCGGGCCTGGTGTGACTGATGTGAGGTCCTTATACGAGATATGTCACGATGGATACAAAGGTGAATTGGCGCTGCTGAGAGGTTCGATCAATACCATCAACAAATGATTCACAGGTAGAACAAATAATGTGGTCCTAGCTACTATTCCTCCACAAGGTATCAATTCCACAACAGAGTTTCATGTATTGATACTGGCTTTGTACATCTGGGTAATGGACAAACATACCAGATTTGAGTGGACTGGACTGAAGAAGTTAATTTTGTACAGTTTGCCCCACATTCATCCTTCATATTCAATTTAGTTACAGCAAGTAGCGTTTTTTAGTGAATCAAGGTCCCTAGTAGTTAACATTCTCTAAATTAAGGGTAATTTAAAGGAGTAAACTCCTTAAAGGGAGTAACTAACGAACTTAATCTAAGGCAAGTCATGGCAGCAGAGCTCGCACCCGTGATATGCTCCTCCTGCACTATGTGGGAAGTCATGGACACTACCGGTGTCCCTGGCGACCATTTGTGCAGGAGGTATGTCCAGCTGCAGCTACTGGCTAACTGCATTTTGGAGCTGGAGCTGCAGGTGGATTCACTGTGGAGCATCTGCGATGCTGAGATTATCATGGATAGCACGTTCAGTGAGGTGGTCACACCGCAGGTAAAGATTGCGCAGTCAGAAAGCAAATGGGTGACCGCCAGGCAGAGTAAAAGGACTAGGCAGGTAGAGCAGGAGTCCCCTGGGACCATCTCCCTCTCAAACAGATATTCCGCTTTAAATATTGTTGCGGGGGGATGGCTTATCAGGGGAATGCAGCAAGAGCCAAGACTGTGGCACCACGAATGACTCAGCTGCACAGGAGGGGAGGAAAAAGAATGGGAGAGCAATAGTGATAGGGGATTCCATCGTAAGGGGAACAGATAGGCATTTCTGCAGCCGCAGACATGACTCCAGGATGGTATGTTGCCTCCCTAGTGCTAGGGTCAAGAATGTCATGGAGCGGCTGCAGGACATTCTGAAGGAGGAAGGTGATCAGCTAGAGGTCGTGGTCCATATCGGTGCCACGTCGGTAAAAAAAGGGATGAGGTCCTGCAAGCAGAATATAGGGAGTTAGGAAATATATTAAAAAGCAGGACCTCTAAGGTAGTAATCTCAGGATTACTCCCAGTGCCACGTGCTAGCGAGAGCAGAAATAGGAGAATAGACCAGATGAATGCGTGGCTTGAGAGATGGTGTAGGAGGGAGGGTTTAAATTCCTGAAGTATTGGGACCGATTCTGGGAAAGGTAGGACCTGTACAAGCTGGACGGATTGCACCCAAGCAGAGCCGGGACCAATATCCTCGCGGGGGCATTTGCTAGTTCTGTTGGGGAGGGTTTAAAGTAGTATGGCAGGGGAATGGGAACCAAAGGGCAGGTACAGATAGGACAAATTCAGACCAGGAAACGGGAAGTGGAAAAGCAGTTAGTGACGTAGTTAGCGACTCAGTAAGGCAAAAGAAGCAAAGGTTAAATAATGTTCAGCACAGGAATTTGACGGGGTTAAAGGGTATATACTTCAATGCAAGGAGTATTACAAACAAAGCAGATGAGATAAGGGCACAGATAGACACATGGCAGCATGATATCATTGCTATAACGGAAACCTGGCTTAAAGAGGGGGATAATTGGCAGCTCAATATCCCTGGATATAGAGTTTTCAGGCAGGATAGAGTGGGTGATAAAAAAAGAGGGGGGGATAGTATTATTGGTTAAAGAATCAATTACAATTGTGAGAAGGGATGATATGCTAAATGGATCATCAATCAAGGCCATTTGGGTTGAGCTAAGAAATAAAAAAGGGGCAGTCACACTACTAGGAGTGTACTATGGACCCCCGAATAGCGAAAGGGAGATGGAAGAACAAATATGTAGGCAAATTTCTGAGTGCAAAAATAAGAGGGCAATAATAGTAGGGGACTTCAACTACCCTAATGTCAACTGGGATTCAAACAGTGTGAGGGGCACAGAGGGTGCAAAATTCTTGATCGGTGTCCAGGAGAAACTTTTTTAGCCAGTATGTGACAAGCCCAACAAGAGGGGATACAATTCTAGATTTAGTCCTGGGAAATGAAGATGGGCAAGTGGGTGAAGTGACAGTGGGTGACCATATTGGGAATAGTGACCACAATTCAGTTAGTTTTAGCATTATTATGGAAAAGGACAGAGTTAAATCAGGAGTAAACGTTTTAAATTGGGGGAAGGCAAATTTTACAGAACTAAGAGGTGATTTGGCAGAAGTGGACTGGACACGACTACTTGAGGAGAAATCAGTGGCAAGGGGAGGTACTAAAAAGTGAAATTCTACGGGTACAATGCAGACACGTGCCCTCAAAGAAAAAGGGTGGCACTGCCAAATTTAGACCTCCCTGGTTGCCTAGAAGTATACGGGGCAAGATAAAGCAGAAAAAGAAAGCTTATGACTGTCACAGAAAACTAAATACTGCAGAAAGCCTAAAGGAGTATAGAAAGTACAGGGATGACGTAAAAAAGGAAATAAGGAAAGCAAAGAGAGGGCATGAAAAAATATTAGCTAGTAAGATTAAAGAAAACCCAAAGATGTTTTATCAGTACATTAATAACAAGAGGATAGTTAAGGAAAAGGTGGGACCTATCAGGGATGATAAGGGTAACTTGTGTATAGAAGTACTGGATGTGGATAGAGTTTTAAATGAATTTTTTGTCTCCATATTCACAAGGGAAAGGGATAATCCGGACATAGTAGTTAAAGAGAGGTGTGAAATATTGGATAAGGTAAACATAACGAGAGAGGGAGTACTAGAGGGACTGGAATCCTTGAAAGTTGATATGTCACCAGGGCCGGATGGATTGTTTCCTGGGCCATTGAAGGAAGCCAGGGAGAAAATAGCGGATGCTCTGAGGATAATTTTCCAATCCTCACTAGATACAGGGGAGGTACCAGAGGACTGGAAGACTGCAAACGTAGTACCATTGTTTAAAAAGGGTACGAGGGAAAGGCCGAACAATTATAGGCCAGTCAGTCTTACCTCGGTGGTGGGCAAACTATTAGAATCAATACTGAGAGATAGGATAAACTGTCACTTGGAAAGGCATGGTTTAATCAGGGATAGTCAGCATGGATTTGTTCAGGGAAGGTCATGCCTGACAAATCAGATTGAATTCTTTGAGGAAGTGACACGGAGGATTGATGAGGGTAGTGCAGTGGATGTTGTCTACATGGATTTTAGTAAGGCATTTGACAAGGTCCCACATGGCAGACTGGTCAGAAAGTTAAAAGCCCATGGGATATAGGGAAATGTGGCGAATTGGATCCAAAATTGGCTCAGTAACAGGAAACAAAGGGTAAAAGTCGATGGATGTCTTTGCGAATGGAAATCCGTTTCCAGTGGTGTGCCACAGGGCTCAGCGTTGGGTCCCTTGCTGTTTGTGGTGTATATTAATGATTTTGCAGACGACACAAAAATTGGCTGTGTAGTTGATAGTGAAGAGGATAGCTGTAGACTCCAAGAAGGTAAGGCCACAGCTGGAGTATTGTGCGCAGTTCTGGTCACCACATTACAGGAAGGACGTAATTGCTCTGGAGAGAGTGCAGAGAAGATTTACAAGAATGTTGCCAGGGCTTGAAAATTGCAGCTGCGAAGAGAGATTGGATAGGCTGGGGTTGTTTTCCTTGGAGCAGAGGAGGCTGAGGGGAGACTTAATTGAGGTGTACAAAATTAAGAGGGGCCTAGATAGAGTAGACAGGAAGTACCTGTTTCCCCTAGCGGAGAGTTCAAGAACTAGAGGACATAGATTTAAGCTGATTGGCGGAAGGATTAGAGGGGACATGAGGAAAAACTTTTTTACCCAGAGGGTGGTGGGTGTATGGAATTCGCTGCCCGAATTGGTGATAGAGGCAGGGACCCTCAACTCTTTTAAAAAGTACCTGGGCCTGCACCTAAAGTGCTGTAAGCTTTAAGGCTACGGATCGGATGCTGGAAGGTGGGATCAGAATGGGCACCTGGTTGTTCTTCGAGCCGGTGCGGACACGATGGGCCGAATGGCCCCCTTCTGTGTTGTATCTTTTCTATGGTTCTATGACTTGTTTTTACCTCTCACTTCCTTGAAATGGCAACAACTGATAAAATTAGCATTGATTTGTAAAGTAGAGCTAGTGCAGCCTGTCCTTAAAGATATGACCTTTGTAACACAAGTTTTGGAAAAATGGAAACAATTATATAAAACACATACCACTGTATAGAATGTATTTTCTATTTTATAGAAATTGACTTTTATTAAGATACAGGAGGCAATTTTCAATTTGGGCATATATTGGGCAGGCGGTGGATGGGGTGTCCACTCTGCCCGCCCAATGAAGTTGGTGAGAGGCCGGAATTTTGTGGTTGGATCTCGTTAACATTAAATTGACAAGGTGCCAGCAGGGTGCAGTAGCTAATCTTCTTGTGCCTGCAGCAGCATTTTAAAGGTGAAGAGCGGAAACAACAGAAGTGAAAAGGAGCAGCGGTTTATGGTGGTAGGAAAAATATCTGCAGTGCATACAGCAGCAAGGAGATCAAATGTTGGAAGCCTTTAAGGCTCAAAGCACAGAAGCAATTGCAGTAAAAATGAGTGGCAGAGCCGTTTCCACCTTTCCCTTACTGCAGCTGAGGATCCCTTTAAATTTTGCTGGAAATGGCCGCCGCCCAAGTTGTACTGCCCGTGGTTTGTAGGCAGGTCGAGGAACTGGCGGGAGTCAAAAATGGTGTTGGGTCGTAATTGCATCATTTTACTCCAACTTTAACAAATTCTTTAAAGAATAATAATAAGCAATAAACTATATTTGTTTGAAGCAATACTGGAGAACTAAGAGAATTAGAGCATTACTGAACCAGTGTTTTGTAATGTTGTAAAATGTAATGCAAGAGCACCTCATCTGAAATAAAGATTTCAATGACCACAATTTATTTCCCCTGTAACAGTTGTTTTGACCTGTATTGTTACTTTGTCCTCATGAGGTTTATTAGAGTACTAGTAGTCCAATTTCTAAAGTGAGAGCATTGCTTCTATTCATTGATTTCTTTTCCCTGCATTCCGTATTTGTGGATGTGATTAATTCCATTGTAAATATCAGAATGTTTGCATCAATGAATGAGTTAGTCGGAGTTTTCAATAATAACTTGCCTGTATGGCACCTAGGTTTTCTGTAAGTTGTTCTGCACTGGAGGCTCCCAGGAGAACTGAACTAACACCCTCATTGCGCAGACACCAAGCTGAGAGAAGATAATTGTTAAGCATTAAGAAATGAACACTAAGTTCACCAACATTTTTGTTAAAATACCATTGCATATTGTACATTAAAAAGGCAAACATATAATAATGTTATAAGAGTAAAACATATGTTAATATTTTTCATATTATATGCAGTGTGTTGTATTGGTATTAACAGATGGCCTGATATATCATTATAGTATTGGATTCAAATGCAGAAAATTGAAACTAATTTACTTCTCAATGTGAAAGTTCTGCTAGCTTTCAGTCTAGCCACTAGATGGAGCACTTTGTTGCAGCTAAGGTCCTGCAGCTGGAAAAGCTAGCAGTAAGACCACTTCCTATTTGCCAATCAAACAGTACCAATGATAGTGGCTTTGGAGAAGCACACAGTTCAGACCTTCATTCCCTCCAATTTATCCTTGTTGGTCTAAAGGAGTTAGAGAGGGATTGTGAGTCTAGGGGTGACTGTGCACTGATGTCAGGCAGTCTAGGGATACATAGAAAAACATACAATTTACAACATGGAAACAAGCCATTTGGCCCAGCCAGTCCGTGTCGGCGATTACCCTCCAAATAGTCATAATCACATTTACCTGCCCAGTACCCGTATCCTTTTATCTCCTTTGCCTTCATCCATCAAGTCAGTCTAATCTTGAATGTTAACATTGCTTCAGCCCCAACCACTAACCCTGGAAGTGAATTTCACAGCCTCATAACTTTGTGTAAAGGAGCTTCTCCTGCTCTCTGTTTTAAATCTCTTACATTTAATATTGTAGTGACCTTTCATCAGCTTTTTTAATGGCGTTATCCACTTGAGGTGTTGTCCTGTGAACCTGTACCCCCCAAATCCCTCTGCCCTTCCACAGCACCGAGCATACTTCCATTCAGCGTATAATTATTATAGTTGTTATTCTTTTACCAAAATGTATCATCTCACACATACTGACATTGAATTCCATCTTCTACTTTTTAGCCCATTCCTCATCTTATCCATTTGGTCATCTAAAGAATTAACTACATCTACTATTTTGGTATCATCTGCAAATTTCAACACCACTCCCTCTAGGCCTATTTCCAAATCATTGATATACACAGTGAACAGAAGTGGCCCCAGAACTGAACCCTATGGGACACTGCTATTTACTTCAAACAACTCTGAAAAACTGCCCTTAACTCCTACTCTCTATTCTCTTCTAACCAATTTGTAATCCAGTTTGCTATCCTCTCGTTAATTCCATGTCTTTAATTGTCTCTAATAATCTCCCATATGGTACCATGTTAATGCGTGTACACTATCCTTGGCAGTCTAGAGATGGGTGTACACTGATCTCTGTCAGTCTAGGAGTGAGTGTATACAGATCTCTGGCAATCTAGGGATGAGTGTACACTAATCCCCGGCAGCCTAGGGATGAGTCTACACTGATCCCCAGCAGACTAGGGATGAGTGTACACTGATCTCTGCCAGTCATGGGGTGAGAGTACACTAATGCGGAATCCTGTTGCGGAATAGGCTCGAGGGGCTAAATGGCCTACTCCTGTTCCTATGTTCCTAATTCCCGGCAGTCTAGGGGTGAGTGTACACTAATCCCCAGCAGTCAAAGGATGGGAGTCCACTGGTTCCCCAGTAGTCTTGTTTTAAGTATATAAGCAATTCCTGGTAGTCTGGTTGCGGTATGTGTAATCTGTCTGATCACTGGTAGTATGTGGTCGAGTTCAAGAATATTCAAATTTGAATTCGCTGGCAGACTATCCATGCTGCTTAATGATAGGCTGCAAACATGCCAACCTAGAAAACTAGTAAAAGCCGTACCAACAACTAAAAAAGACGTTGATACAGCCTCCAAAAAACTGACAGCTTTAGAATGGCCCTGACGTGAAAAATCAGTAGTTACACCTGCTTTGTACCTTAAGTGGTAGATGTACACAACATTCTTTCACTTGTATTGTATTTGGCAAACTCTGACACACTGGGCATGATCCCCAAAATGCTCACAGTTGACATGTATATTGCATGACAGAAGATGCATGCCAGTGTGATAAATTAATAATGGCCGAGCTGAGGCTAGGATTCAGTCCCAGTGAGTCAAATGAGCTAGTACAGATTTCACTCAATATTACTGGTTATAATTTACCATTTTGATTCGGAGTGGTATTAGGCAGAAAAAATCCAGAAGCGTGTTCTTTCTGGATCTTCTGAAGCTGTGATCTCACCTATTGCTAACTGGGGTAGGGTGCAGCTTAGTCGTTCCACAATCGGATTGAGATCCTTTAGTTTAGCCTGCTGCCTCCTTCCTTCTTCACTGATAATTTTGTCCTTCAACCACTGGTAACACTGAAAACAGGATAATTTTAGCGTAACTATGATTTCCTTCAACATCATCAAATAATTTGATAATTTATCTCATTACAATAATGGCTGCACTTCAAAAGTAATTCATTGGTTGTGAAGTACTTCTGGATATCCTGAGGACGTAATAAAGCATTATATAAATGCAAATTCTTGTTTAGATGATATAATCAATATATTCTTTGCAAATTTTTCGGAACTGTAACAGTATTTGTATCTTAATGTCAACTATAGATCTGTTAAGCGGTTCATGAGGTGTCAAATCTTTCAGATGCCAATATCCTATAGAATGCATGTGCCAATTTTAGAAAATAGTGTTTTAAATATTATGTACATTTTTACAAACTTCTGTTTTTAAATTCTTGCTGTAATACTGAACACAAACATGCTCCCTGCAACATTATAATGTACAGTTGATGTGTTAATCCCTCATATTCCAGCTGCAAAAGTTCATTTGTTCTTTTTGTCATGTGACCTACTTGAGTATTTAGTCATAAATTCTGTTGTGCTTCTTCACCCTGGTATATGGCACAGTAACTCCTGGGGCTCAGTTTTGAAACGGAGCTGGGAAGGGGGTGGCGGGGTCAATTTGAGGTTGGAAAACCCATTTGTATGGGTTTCCCGGACGTCCTTATGATTTTGACGTAAAGACATCTTTTTTTTTTGTCGGTTTCCCGTCCGACTGAGACCCGGCCTATCAATCAGGCGGTTAGTCAGATGGGAAACCGTCAAAAAAAAATAAAAGACGTCCGACTGACCGGCTGATTGACAGCCAGAGAGAGGACGCCTGCACGTAAGTCTGCAGGTAAGTCTTTGTTTGTATGGGGGGGGGTGGGGTGGGTGGGATGTGGGGCATAGGTGGGCAAGGGGCATTGTGGGCAGGGGACATAGGTAGGCATTAGTGGGCATAGGTGGGCACAGGTGGGCACAGGGGATGGGATCAGGGGTCAGTCACGGCGGAGCGGGATCGGGGGTCATTGCGTGGGTCCGCGATCGTTGAGGAGGAGGGTCGGGGGATCAGGATCGGGGGAGGAGGGGGAGGATCGGGGGGAGGATGATCGGGGTCAGAGGGTCGGGGTTGGCGGTCCACGATTGGGGGGGGGGGTTGTCATGCAGGTATGTTTGTTGGGCCTGGGGGAAGCAATCCTGCTCCTCCGGGCCCACAAGCTGTGCCTTTCTAGGCACTTACACGCAGTCTCGGGCCTTCTTGCCTCCTTTCACGAGGCATAAAACAGAAGGCCCGAGAATCCCGGGTTGAAATCAGGAATTAGTTAAATATGGAGGCCTGAAGCCTCCTTGAAATGTTTTAAGGCTCAACCGGCCTCCTGGAAGCAGGTTGGCCGCCCGCCCCCTCGTCCCGTCCAATGAAAACTGGAAATGGGTGGGTTGAAGGAGGTTTGGGGGCGGGTCTGAAATGGTGGCAATTTTCAATGCCCCCTGCCCATAACCCACCTGTTTTTTACTTTTAAAATCAAGCCCCCGTTGTCTGCAGAGACTGTCATGGTGAACATTCCAGACAGCAGTGGGTTCCACAGTTGTGTTGGAATGTTACGGTATTATCAGCATAACAGGGACATATCTGAAGTTTGCAGGAGTTTGAGTTTGACACTGAGAAGCCTTCAATCAGGACTTCAGGTATACGAAACTGCTGTTCAGGGGCGAAAGTGTCCCCAGCAGGCTGCTGCAGTTGTCAGCCAAAGATTTAGCCACATAGGAGAAGCCAGTGGCTGGGACTTTCAGGAATGGGGGTTTCTGGGAGTGCTACTTCTCATATGCTGCAGCCCTTCATGCTGAAGAGGCAGAAGCTGATGGTAGTCTGCAGTGGCTAAAGAGATGAAATAGGATGTTGTCCTTCAATACCAGAATAAGTGCAGAGGAGGTCAAGACCATCAAGGAAGAACAGAACTAATGCTGTCAGTAGTGTAAGAAAGGGGATTAAAGTCAAATTGTTGGAAAATCGGCTGAATGGGCCCTCTTATCGAAACTGAGTCTGACTGTGGGATTAAGGGAATTGCAGTACAGAACTGGACTGTTGGCACAGTTCAGAAGAAAGAGTGGTTTTAGTTTGAATACAGAATGTTGGACAGGTCGAGGGAGGATTGGTGCTGGTACCTGTACTCGAGTTGATTGTAACTTTTGGTTGAATTGTACCATGATTGTTGTGCCATATGGCGGCTAATAAATTTTATCTTAATTTATAATGGGTCTTGTCCCATGCACTATTGTTTTCAAGATTTTTTCCCATTAATTCTTTCCCATCTTATAGTAGTAAGAGGCTGGTTGTCAGTGAGTATACAAATAAGTATAAATATGTTATCTAAAGTAACAGTTGAATTGGGGTGGGTAATGTGCTATATCACAATCTTAGGCTCTAGTTAATATAAATAAAGAGTAAAGCTTGATATAAGGTTGTATAAGGCATGTTATACGCTTGTCTCACTCAGTGAAATTTAAAAAATTGACATGAGTGCAGTGTGAGTCACATGGTATAATAACTGCAGTTTGATGCAGTTATGGGTCCTTATTATCCAGGAACTTGCCAGTTGTTTCTTCTTCTGATTTCCATAAAACAATAAATTCCACTTCCCTGATGACTGAATGAGCACATCTAGTGAGTAGTTTCACCATACAGACCAAGAAGGCCCCAGATTTGATCTTTGGTCTGTCCTGAGTTAGCTGATCTCAGCTGGCATTGTGGTAGATCTGCAACAATTGGCCATAGTGCCTCTGTGTTCAGACTTGGCTGTGAGGCCTCTGCTGCTGAATAGTTTGCTGAAACTCATGGTCAAGGCTCACATATAAAGAATAGGTATTTGGATGAAGTATTCGAGGTCAATTCGCGCCTGTGGGACTGTATCCCAACAAAGAGGCAATGTCTTCTAGATAACAGGAAGGGATGGGAAAGAATTAATGGGAAAAAAATCTTGAAAAGAAACAATAAATGTTTCACTACTCTTTCAAGGTAGTTACGTATCTTGGAGTTCAGATGACGGGAGCTTTATTTAACTCTTCACATCACTACATTTCTGTTTTGGCATCATTCACTAAATACTTTTAGTAATTTAATTTGATGGATATGTGAACTATTAACTGAATCATCAACTAATCTTTTCTGCGTAATAAAAACAAGAAAATAGTAAGGCAACTTGTGCTACTGCTTCCATAAACCCCGTACAATGTATCTCAGCACACACTGTGCATTTACTTAATCTCCTGAGAGAAAGCGTTGCATACATATAATGTTACACTTTATCCCTTCATAAGGTAAACAGTTGCTGCCACTGTGTGAAAACTTATGAGAACAGCCACAAATCACTGTTTTTACCTGTGAAATCCAGTTAAAACAATGTAATTAGTGTCAGAGAAAATAAGCAAAAGCAAGACAAAGACATCACTTTCTATTTCACTAGAGGAGTCTGTTAAATCCAAGTGGTTTATTAATTATTTGTTTTACCTTTAATGAAGCTCTTGAACTGTCAGGTACTCCAATATCATACTTCCCACTAATGATTCCACAGGCAAGTGGAGACCAGGTCATTGCCCCAACTCCTGCAGAAAGAAGACAACAGAAAATGATAAAACATCCATCACCACAGTCCAACGGCAAAACTGAACAACAAGGATGTTGTTTTATGGAGCGGCCAGATTACTCTTGAAAATGCATGAAGAATTGCATGGATTAGGGGAAAATACCTTAAGCATTGCCATAAATGTGTCCTCAAAATGGAGACAGTTGTCAGACTGAATGCTGGGAAACCAAAAGAGCTAATGCTAATTAAAACCACAAAGGCTTATGTAACAAGGCATTCTTATGAGTACCAGGACGCATAGACCATCAAGACCAAAGTCCAGAGATAGTTTGTTGGGAGATATAAATGTGTCACTCCTTCTCTGAAAGAGTGTAAGGCTCTTGTTAAAAAGAGTCTGGGAAGTTAGGGGATTCAAACTGCCACCTGACATGTTTGCATTACAAAGCTTCATTAATCTGAGGTCATAAGGGATAGTGACATGGCTGTTTAAGGGTTTGTTAACTAAAGGGGTGAACTCTTCTAACATCTGTCACTCAGATTGATTAGTAAAATTGAGCAGGTTTCTTTGAAAAGCAAGAATATATAAGATGTAGTTTGGCAATAATAGTTTTTGTAGTAGTAGAAGGGTGGAAGATTTTAGATAGCTTTAAGCTTTACATGGTAGTATTAAGTACTACAGTGCAGGAGTTCTTTATCTAGTGTATGTGGAAGGGTGTCTCTGTAAATAGAAGAAAGTGCATTCCTAAGCCCAATTTATGTTAACCTATTTTATATTTATAGCAACTACTGTAAATTGATAATCAGCAAGCCAGTTAATGTTGAATTACCACGACATAATTGAACTGCTTTGGTAACCTTTGTTATTCATTCTGTTAGTTAACCATGTTACCAAATAGTTGAATATTCAATGTCTGTTTAAGTGATGCTAACTGTGGTCATGAAGTTAATAAACAATTGTTAGTTCATGCCTATTATTTGGCTTCTTCTTTGGTGTTTTGGCAAGAAAGGGTTAATTTATTCTCTCAGTCGCTTATATCTATCCTAATGGGAGGTCGGCGGTGCAAGTACTAAAATAATCCAAACTGGTTGATGTAAGATGGTTCGGCGAGTCAAAGTTAGGCATCATTAATTCCTAGGCATAGAGTGGGTGGTAAACATCAGACTGTTTCCTTGATGAGGAGTTATGGATTTTTCTGGTACACTTAATAAATATTTTTGACAAGGTACTGATCCAAGTGATTTTACACTCTACTGATCTGGTACACTGTCATAAGAAGTTGACTTTGACAAGATTTTAGTTAATTTTCATCCAGATGATTAGATTAAGCAATTTTCTGTAAAGTTATTTAGGAAGTCCAAGTGAAGCTGCCAGCACTTTCTGTGCCCTACAGGGGCATAGGGGATGTACAACAATACAGAATCTTCACAGGGAGCTCAGACTCAGTCAGGCATAAGAAATATTCCCAACAAGGAAAACAAGTTACTTTCATTAAAGCTACTCAATGCTTTATCACCTTGTAAAAAGGCCCACATAGTTGGGACAGTTAATCTCAGAAGTATGAGAAGTGTAACATGAACTACTTAATGTAGCCATCCTGAGATGAGCTTTGAACAGATAGCATTTAATTTTTCTTTACCTGTCTGAATGTATTGAAACTGTTTTAAAAAAAAATCAACATACCAATTAAAGGATTCACTCTTCACAATACACCCATGCACAGTGGTGCAATATTAATTTACGCAGATTTAGATGACAGTTCCTGCTATAGGAAGCATGTAATATTACTGACAGTTGATTTAACTAAATATAGTCAAGTACTATAATTTCAGAATATTGGGCTATGTGAAAATGAATGGGATTTCGGTGGAGTCTACATCCAGGTAAGTACAGCTGTGTACAATATGGCTCAGTTGGTAGCACTCTTGCCTGAGTCAGGAGGTTATTGGTTCACGTGCTGCTTCAGGACCCCAGTGCAACAGTGAGCAAAAGCTGCTTTGTCAATGTGCTGCTCATTAGAGATGCTAAAACAAGGCCCCAGCCTGTTTTGGCATTTCAGGTGGGTGTTAAAGATCCCAGTGTTCTGGCCAAGGTTCCTCTTTCAACTAACATCGTTAAAACAGATTAACTAACAATTGATTCATTGCTGTTTGTGGGATCTTACTTAACATACCTACACTGCACTTTTTTTTTTATACGTTCATGGGATGTGGGCATCGTTGGCGAGGCCGGCATTTATTGTCCATCCCTAATTGCCCTAGAGAAGGTGGTGGTGAGCCGCCTTCTTGAACCGCTGCAGTCCGTGTGGTGACGGTTCTCCCACAGTGCTGTTAGGAAGGGAGTTCCAGGATTTTGACCCAGTGACGATGAAGGAACGGCAATATATTTCCAAGTCAGGATGGTGTGTGACTTGGAGGGGAACGTGCAGGTGGTGTTGTTCCCACGTACCTGCTGCTCTTGGTGGTAGAGGTCGTGGGTTTAGAAGGTGCTGTCGAAGAAGCCTTGGCGAGTTTCTGCAGTGCATCCTGTGGATGGTACACACTGCAGCCACAGTGCGCCGGTGGTGAAGGGAGTGAATGTTTAGGGTGGTGGATGGGGTGCCAATCAAGCAGGCCGCTTTGTCCTGGATGGTGTCGAGCTTCTTGAGTGTTGTTGGAGCTGCACTCATCCTGGCAAATGGAGAGTATTCCATCACACTCCTGACTTGTGCCTTGTAGATGGTGGAAAGGCTTTGGGGAGTCAGGAGGTGAGTCACTCGCCACAGAATACCCAGCCTCTGACCTGCTCTTGTAGCCACAGTATTTATATGGCTGGTCCAGTTAAGCTTCTGGTCAATGGTGACCCCCAGGATGTTGATGGTGGGGGATTCGGCGATGGTGATGCCGTTGAATATCAAGGGGAGGTGGTTAGACTCTCTCTTGTTGGAGATGGTCATTGCCTGGCACTTGTCTGGCGTGAATGTTACTTGCCACTTATGAGCCCAAGCCTGGATGTTGTCCAGGTCTTGCTGCATGCGGGCTCGGACTGCTTCATTATCTGCGGGCTTGCGAATGGAACTGAACACAGTACAATCATCAGTGAACATCCCCATTTCTGACCTTATGAGGGAAGGTCATTGATGAAGCAGCTGAAGATGGTTGGGCCTAGGACACTGCCCTGAGGAACTCCTGCAGCAATGTCCTTGGGCTGAGATGACTGGCCACCAACAACCACTACCATCTTCCTTTGTGCTAGGTATGAATCCAGCCACTCGAGAGTTTTTCCCCTGATTCCCATTTACTTCAATTTTACTAGGGCTCCTTGGTGCCACACTCGGTCAAATGCTGCCTTGATGTCAAGGGCAGTTACTCTCACCTCACCTCTGGAATTCAGCTCTTTTGTCCATGTTTGGACCAAGGCTGTAATGAGGTCTGAAGCAGAGTGGTCCTGGCGGAACCCAAACTGAGCATTTTTGAGCAGGTTATTGGTGAGTAAGTGCCGCTTGATAGCACTGTCGACGACACCTTCCATCACTTTGCTGATGATTGAGAGTAGACTGATGGGGCGGTAATTGGCCGGATTGGATTTGTCCTGCTTTTTGTGGACAGGACATACCTGGGCAATTTTCCACATTGTCGGATAGATGCCAGTGTTGTAGCTGTACTGGAACAGCATGGCTAGAGGCGCAGCTAGTTCTGGAGCACAAGTCTTCAGCATTACAGCTGGGATGTTGTCGGGGCCCATCGCCTTTGCTGTATCCAGTGCACTCAGCTGTCTCTTGATATCACGTGGAGTGAATCGAATTGGCTGAAGACTGGCTTCTGTGATGGTGGGGATATCGAGAGACGGCCGAGATGGATCATCCACTCGGCACTTCTGGCTGAAGATGGTTTCAAACGCTTCAGCCTTGTCTTTTGCACTCACGTGCTGGACTCCGCCATTGTTGAGGATGGGGATGTTTATAGAGCCTCCTCCACCCATTAGTTGTTTAATTGTCCACCACCATTCACGACTGGATGTGGCGGGACTGCAGAGCTTTGATCTGATCCGTTGGTTGTGGAATCGCTTAGCGCTGTCTATAGCATGTTGCTTCCGCTGTTTAGCATGCATGTAGTCCTGAGTTGTAGCTTCACCAGGTTGGTACCTCATTTTTAGGTACACCTGGTGCTGCTCCTGGCATGCTCTTCTACACTCCTCATTGAACCAGGGTTGATCCCCTGGCTTGTTGGTAATGGTAGAGTGAGGAATATGCCAGGCCATGAGGTTACAGATTGTGCTGGAATACAATTCTGCTGCTGCTGATGGCCCACAGCGCCTCATGGATGCCCAGTTTTGAGCTGCTCGATCTGTTGTAAATCTATCCCATTTAGCACGGTGGTAGTGCCATACAACACGTTGGATGGTGTCCTCAGTGCGAAGACGGGACTTCATCTCCACGAGGACTGTGCGGTGGTCACTCCTACCAATACTGTCATGGACAGATGCATCTGCGACAGGTCAAGTAAGTTTTTCCCCTCGTGTTGGTTCGCTCACCACCTGCCGCAGGCCCAGTCTAGCAGCTACGTCGTTCAGGACTCGGCCAGTAGTGGTGCTACCGAGCCACTCTTGGTGATGGACATTGAAGTCCCCCACCCAGAGTACATTCTGTGCCCTTGCTACCCTCAGTGCTTCCTCCAAGTGGTATTCAACATGGAGGAGGACTGATTCATCAGCTGAGGGAGGGCAGTAGGTGGTAATCAGCAGGAGGTTTCCTTGCCCATGTTTGACCTGATGCCATGAGATCCAGAGTGAATGTTGAGGACTCCCAGGGCCACTCCCTCCTGACTGTATATCACTGTACCGCCACCTCTGGTGGGTCAGGACATACCCAGGGATGGTGATGGAAGAGTCTGGGACGTTGGCTGAAAGGTATGATTCTGTGAGTATGGCTATGTCAGGCTGTTGCTTGACTTGTCTGTGGGACGGCTCTCCCAATTTTGGCACAAGTCCCCAGATGTTAGTGAGGAGGACTTTGCAGGGTCGACTGGGCTTGTTTTGCCTTTGTCGTGTCCGGTGCCTAGTGGTCCGATGCCGGGTGGTCCGTCCGGTTTTATTCTTATTGTGACTTTTTTTAGTGAGATTTTACGACTGGGTGGCTTGCTAGGCCATTTCAGAGGGCAATTAAGAATCAACCACATTGCTGTGGGTCTGGAGTCATATGTAGGCCAGAC
The DNA here is from genome assembly GCF_035084215.1 of Heptranchias perlo. Taxonomy (NCBI): domain Eukaryota; kingdom Metazoa; phylum Chordata; class Chondrichthyes; order Hexanchiformes; family Hexanchidae; genus Heptranchias; species Heptranchias perlo. Next base: position 38,185,176 of record NC_090337.1, on the reverse strand, counting down.
CGGGTAAGGACGGCAGGTTTCCTTCCCTAAAGGGCATTAGTGAACCAGATGGGTTTTTACGACAATTCTGGTAGTTTCATGGCCACCATTACTGATACTAGTATTTTAATTCCAGATTTTATTTTAATTAATTGAATTTAAATTCCCCAGCTGCCGTGGCAGAGATTTGAACTCATGACTCCAGATTATTAATCCGGGCCTCTGGATTACTAGTCCAGTAACATAACCACTATGCTACCGTATTGTATATGAAGCACTTTAAAGCATCTGAGAAATGTGATAAGCCACTCTGTAAATACAAGTCTTTCTTTTCAACAATTAGGATGCAGCTTTTTATGGTACATCTTGAAACTAGAGACCACTGCATTAACTATGTTGTAAACACTCACCAATTTTATGGTAAAGCTCAGGGAGTTGAACCTCAATCTTCTCTCTCTGGAAAATATGATATTCTGCTTGTTCACAGACTGGAGGGATCAAATTAAACTGTCTCGCAACTGAGTAGGCCTCCTAAGGAAAATCAGTAAAAGAAAGACTGTCACCAAAGTTAAAATCAGATTCTAACAATACTGTACTAAGACTCCATGATTTTCATCAGAAACATTTCAAAAATTGGAATAGATGGGGTGAAATGTTAAGACACTATTCACTTGCACACAAACAACTTGTTACCAAATATTTGTAATAAACATTTGTGGGTAAAATTCTCCCATTGATAGTTCTACTGTAAATGTCGGGCAATCCCATTTTGCACTTGTGACATTTTTGCTAAAATTAGCAATAGGAAGAATCTCTTTCCCTTGGTTTGTTACTCTGTCTATTGAAGAATACCTTTAATTCGAACAAATGGACATTGATGATGCTAATAACGCAAGCTCTCAATGCTTCACAGCCTCCTTTTCTCAGGTGATATGCACTATACGGTAAACATGTTTTACCTTTGACTTTATAGACTGCTAGCTTTATGTTACTGCATTTAATAATGTCAAAAAACCTAATAAGAACAGAAAATGTTAGAAGTGTACATCTAGCTCTTTCAAAGTGCCAGCACAGGCACAATGGACCGAATGGCCTCCTTCTGTGCTGTATCATTCTATGATTCTATAGGTCAGTCAGTATCTAAAAAAGATAGGTTAACACCAAAACTTCATCAGGGCCCCGATGAAAGGTTAGAACTAAATAGCCAACCTGTGTTTCTCTTTCAGATAGGTGTGGATTTGCAGCATTTTCTGTTTTCCCACTTAGCGTTTCATGTACAAAGTGTTGCTTCATCCCAAGAGGCTATTGATGAATGGGAATAGGTCATTTGACCATCACACTGCTTTTTGATTTTATCACATTGCAAAGTTTTGTGATTGAGGTGCTAGCCCAGGAAATAAAATTACAGGGTAGTTACCATAGGATTTGAAACTTTCTAATACCTTTAGGTAAATGGGGCCATTCTGGAAAAGCAAGGGAGCTCACTTACATTATCAATGCTGTCAGATCGAATAGTTTTTTTACGTGGGGAAAAGGTCAAGGTAAAAGGCGGGAGGTTTAGAGGGGATTTGAGAAAGAACTTTTTCACCCAGAGGGTGGTTGGAGTCTGGAACTCACTGCCTGAAAGGGTTGTGGAGGCAGGAACCCTCACAACATTCAAGAAGCATTTGGATGAGCACTTGAAATGCCATAGCATACAAGGCTACGGCCCAAATGCTGGAATATGGGATTAGAGTAGACAGGGCTGATGGCCGGCGCGGACACGATGGGCCGAAGGGCCTCTATCCGTGCTGTATAACTCTATGACTCTATGACTCTATGTCCTTGAAATAACACTGTGGTATGAATAGATGCAAATATTTAATTTGCTCTCTAAAATTCCTTTCTGTGCTATTTTAATGAAAACATTAATTTGTTTTAATGAATGCATCTACTAAAATAGAGAGGAATTTTTGACAAAACCAATAAGTGCAGTCAAATCACATTGTAATTCCAAGGCAGGCTTCACACATTTGCCAGTTAGAATTTATGAATAGTATTTGGTTCCAGACTGAACTGTGCTTATACAGACAGGCTAGATCTCAGATATAACTTTGAATTGATATTTTTTCTGAAGATTTTAAATGACCATTTACATCCTTAGAGCATAAATTGTGCAGTTGTTTTATATCTAATAAAGTATTTAAAAGGTGAATACCATAATCTCCATGGCACTCCAACGGGATGTCCCCCAGTACATGGCCATTCCTTGGTTTATCACGTATGTCATGGCCCGGACAATCTCTAAATGAGGGGGGGGAAAGTAAACCAAAAGAAAAAAATCAGATAGCTCATCCTTCACAATGAGAAAGGATAAAACATGAAACATGGCATTCAGCAGAATAGGAATATTTGTTGTTGGTAATGCCACATGCTTACATTTTCCTCTAGATAGTAACTTTCACGAATTCAGTTCATTTCAACTACTGCAATCATCAAAAAAAATATTTTGCTTTTCAAAGGGCAAGCCAGTTCTGAACTCTACTCATCCTTTGCTTCAGGGTTTTTAAACCATAGTAGATTTGACCTGAAGTCCCATTGTCTTGCTGGTAACCCCATTGCTTGCCCTCTGTTGAACTTTCCCACCCCACTGTTGCTTATATTATTTCAGAAAATATAACTGTAATCACACTGGTTCATCTTGCTACATTCTAGGATATTATTTGTCCCAGCACACTTTAGGAGAAGGGATTATACAATACATCCATTTCACTTGCCAGGCAAAACCAATTTCTTAGTGACATTAGCATTATAGGTAATGCTTTCTTGCTGGGAGAGATACAATTGCAGCAGGATACAGAAATTATCTGCCCATTTTCTGATTTTCCATTTTTTTCCAATGTCAGTCATGATGCACAAGTGCCGATTCTTGTACATGGTTGGAGTCCTGTTCTTATTTGAATAAAACCCCAGCTCTGAGTTCAAACAACACGTGGAGCAGGAAGTTTAAGGGCAATTAAGGATGGGCAATAAATGCTGGCCTTGCCAGCGACGCCCTGATCCCATGAACGAATAAAAAAAAGTGGATGTGTAGTTAGCTCCAGTGTAAGAGTTAACATGAGCACAGGCCTCAGGCCTCCTTCTGTGCTGTAATTTCTTTAATGCTACAATATTTTAATTTGACGGTAATGGACAGCATTGGAAAATGCAGTCAATCAGCAGGCATATTTACCACTCTGTTAAATCCTGCTGATCGGGACGTAACCAGGGCAACACTTACGTACTCTTTCCATCCATGTTGGACAGCAAACATGAGTGCTATCCCCACCCCAATCTCCTGCTACAGAGGTTAAAATGCTACCGTGGATGGTAGTTTTTACAAATGTTTTGCGAGATTGGGATTTGTCAGGAGTGATGCTGAGGGAGGAGAGGAAAGGGCCAGTGAGAACCGAGGAAGTAAAAGGTATCAGCATGAACTGAGGGAGGAAGGGAGTGAGAGATGCCAACTGGAATTGTGGAGGTAAAGAATGCTAGCAGGAACTGAATGGAGGATGAAAGTGTCAGTGTGAACAGGGAGGGGGAGGGGGGGCAGAGAAGAGTGCCTGACTTCATTGAGATGGAGTTGATGAGTGCTAGCTTGTATGGGTGGAGAATAGGGAAAGGGAGGAGAGTGCTAGCATTAATTGAGAGGGAGAAGAGTACCAGTGGGAACTGGGTAGTAAAAGGTAAAGAAGAGTGCCTCATTGAATGGAGGAGTGGGGAGAAGAATGCTTCCATTAGAACAACCATTTAACAATTTTAAAATGATTTATCAGGTCCAGTAACAAAGAGTACCAATCCATATTTATAATCCTGTAATATTTTTGCAAGAAATGAGGGAATTCTTATAATTTTTGCCACAATCTTCAGTTGAAAAATGGATATTGCCAAAATGTCACTTATTTTTCCACAATTCTTTTAGATTAAAAATCTATCCATTTTGAAGTAAGTAAAAGCATTTTGAAAAATTCTGAATGTAAAAATGGAACATTTCCCAAGGGAGCAGGCACACAGATCCCTCTAGAATGTGTGCAGCAGTGGGTGCAGGAAGCATTTGGAAGAAGTATACAATTTTACATTTGTTGCCTGTATTACTGCGGCTAATGCAAATTACAATCAGTTTTTTAAAATGACTGACTGAAATGTTAACTGCAGTGAAAAGATCTCCAAGGAATGGTGAACTGAATAAATTATAGTATTTTAACATTATAACAACAGCTAAAATAAAATAATATTTTCAAATACAAATATTAGAGTAGGAAACCAGAGCAGTTAAATAAACCCAGGGAAAAATCTCAAAAGGTGACGAGATAGTCAGCGCAGAGGGAGAGCGGCGGAACCCGAGGAACTAAGTCTTTAATTTACTATACACACTCTATCTTTATCAATAAACTATAAACAAATAGTTAAATAAATATTCAGAATAATTCATTACTAATTAATTTAAAATCACGCTAAATCCATCTACTAAATATAATCTAGACCTTGAGTGTTCCTATTAGTTCTAGAATTAAATTAATACTAACAAATAAATAAATAACAACTAGAAATGGCCGTACAGGTTGTGTGTCAGGACTGTAGTATGTGGGAGTCTGTTGACAGCGAGACTGTTGCGAATTGGCACATCTGCAGTAAATATCTCTGCCTTGAGTCACTCTAGCTCAGAGTCCTTGAGCTGGAGTGCGAGTTAGAGACACTCCGACACAAAGTTCAGCAGGGGCAGGGGAACCAAGGGGAGGTAGAGAAGGAGGTCCCGCAGACACTGGTCCTATCTAACAGGTACAATGTACTTGCTACCTGTGAGATTAGGGATATAGGCTGCGGGAAGGACAGCCAGAATGCTCACCATGGCACCGTGCAGCAGGAGGCAGTCCAAGAGGGGGAGGAACACAATAGAAAGGTTGTAGTAATAGGGGATTCGATAATTAGGGGGATAGATAGCGTCCTCTGCAGTCGCCACTGAAAATCCAGGGGTGTGTGTTGCCTACCTGGTGCGAATGTAAAAGATATCTCGGAGCAACTGGAGAGGAACTTGGAAAGGGAGGGGGAAGATCCAGTTGTCGCGGTACATGTTGGGACCAATGACATAGGGAAGAAAAGGGAGGAGGTCCTGCTAAGAGAATATTAGAAGTTAGGAACTAAATAAAAAAGGACCTCACGGATGGTAATCTTGGGATTACTACCCAAGCTACGTGCTAATTGGCATAGGGATAGGCAGATCAGGAAGGTGAATGTGTGGCTGAAAGACCGGTGTGTGAATGAGAGGTTCCATTTTATAGGACACTGGCACCAGTACTGGGACAGGAACGAGCTGTACCACTGGGATAGGCTCCACCTGAACCCGAATGGGACCAGTGTCCTAGTAGAAAGGATAAATAGGGCTGTCAATAAGACTTTAAACTAGTAAGACGGGGTGGGGGGGAGGGAGGGATCTGGGGAGGGTATCATAAGTCTGAAGAAAAAAGAAATAGGAAATGAGAGTAAAGGTCAGACCAAGTTAAGGAATAAGGGTAACGAACGGTCAGGGAACAAATACAGTTATAGAGCATAAGTACAAAATGACTGTTAGAAACAAAGGGAGGGGAACAATTACTAAAAACAAATTAAATTCCCTGTACAGCAATGTACACAGCATCCAAAACAAAATGGGGGAACTGGAGGCAATGATTCGTAGTGAGGAGCCAGATGTGGTAAGGATAACTGAAACATGGCTACATAAGGAACAGGACTGGCAATTAAATATTGCAGGATTTAATGTATTTAGAAAGGATAGGGGAGGAAGGGGTGGGAGGTGGGATAGTTGTACTGAGTACTAATAAGAGACCACATAAAAAAGGGATATAAGTAACATTAAGATAGAAACAGAATCCATATGGAATGAGACAAAAGATAAGGGATCAGTCACATTAATAGGTATATTCTACAGACCACCCAATAGTGGAAGGGAAGTGGAGGATAAAATATGTAGACAAATCTAAGAAATGAGTAAAAAACATCGAATAATGACCATGGGAGATTTTAACTACCCCCAAATAAACTAGCAAGGAGTGGTCGGGAAAAGAGAAAAGGGAATGGACTTTTTACAGTGTGTACAGGACTCCTTTCTTACCCAGTATGTGAGAAGCCCAACAAGAGAGGAATCACTGCTGGATCTAGTAATGGGAAATGAACCAGAACAGATAAGAGAAGTAAGCATAGGGGAATATCTAGGCAATAGCGATCATAGAATCATAGAAAGGTTACAGCGCGGAAGGAGGGCAGTTGGCCCATTGAGTCCATGCCGGCTCTATGCAAGAGCAATACAGCTAGTTCCCACTTCCTCGCCCTATCCCCGTAGCCCTACAATTTATTTCCTTTCAAGTACTCATCCAATTCCCTTTTGAAAGCCACGATTGAATCTGCCTCCACCACCCCCTCAGGCAATGCATTCCAGATCACAACCATTCGCTGTGTAAAAAAGTTTTTCCTCATGTCACCTTTGGTTCTTTTGCCAATCACCTTAAATCTATGTCCTCTGGTTCTTGACCCTTTCACCAATGGGAACAGTTTCTCTCTATCTACTCTGTCTAGACCCTTCATGATTTTAAATACCTCTATCAAATCTCCTCTCAACCTTCTCTGTTCCAAGGAGAACAACCCCAACTTTTCCAGTCTATCCACGTAGCTAAAGTCTCTCAGCCCTGGAATCATTCTAGTAAATCTCTTCTGCACCCTCTCTAAGGCCTTCACATCTTTCCTAATGTGTGGTGCCCAGAACTGGACACAATATGCCAGTTGTGTTTTATAAAGGTTCATCATGACTTTCTTGCTTTTGTACTATGCCTCTATTTATAAACCCCAGGATCTCATATGCTTTTTTAACTGCTTGCTCAATCTGCCCTGCCACCTTCAACAATTTGTGTACACATCTCTCAGTTCCTGTACCCCTTTTGGAATTGTGCCTTCTAGTTTATATTGCCTCTCCTCATTCTTCCTTCCGAAATGTAGCACTTTGCATTTCTCTGCGTTAAATTTCATCTGCCATGTGTCCGCCCATGCCACCAGCCTCTGTATCTCCTCCTCACTGTTCACTACACTACCAAGTTTTGTGTCATCTGCAAATTTGGAAATTGTACCCTGCACATCCAAGTCCAAGTCATTAATTTATATCAAGAAAAGCAGTGGTCCCAGTACCGTCCCCTGGGTAACACCACTATACACCTCCCTCTAGTCTGAAAAACAACCGTTCACCACTACTCTCTGTTTCCTGTTACTCTGCCAATTCTGTATCCATGCTGCTACTGCCCCTTTTATTCCATGGGCTTCAATCTTGATGACAAGCCTATTATGTGGCACTTTATCAAACGCCTTTTGAAAATCCATATACACTACATCAACTGCATTGCCCTTATCGACCCTTTCTGTTACCTTATCAAAAAACTCTATCAAGTTGGTTAAACACAATTTGCCTTTAACAAATCCGTGCTGGCATTCCCTAATCAATCCACACTTGTCCAAGTGATTGTTAATTCTGTCCCAGATTATCGTTTCTAAAAGTCTCCCCACCACTGAGGTTAAACTGACTGGCCTGTAGTTGCTGGGTTTATCCTTACACGCTTTTTTGAACAAGGATTTAACATTTGCATTTCTCCAGTCCTCTGGCACCACCCCGTATCTAAGGATGTTTGGAAGATTATGGCCAATACCTCCGCAATTTACACCCTTACTTCACTCAGCAACCTAGGATGCATCCCATCCAGACCGGGTAACTCATCTACTTTAAGTACAGCTAGCCTTTCTAGTACCTCCTCTTTATCAATTTTTAGCCCATCTAGTAACTCAACTACATCTTCCTTTACTGAGACTCTGGCAGTATCATCGTCCTTGGTAAAAGACAGATACAAAGTATTCATTTAGTACCTCGGCCATGTCCTCTGCCTCCACGGGTAGATCTCCTTTTTGGTCTCTAATCGGTCCCACCCCTCTCTGCTTACTACCCGTTTACTGTTTACGTGCCCTTAGAAGACTTTTGGATTCCCTTTTATGTTGGCCGCCAGTCTATTCTCATACTCTCTCTTTGCCCCTCTTATTTCCTTTTTCACTTCCCCTCTGAACTTTCTATATTCAGCCTGGTTCTCACTTGTGTTATCAACCTAACATCTGTCATATGTCCCTTTTTTCTGCTTCATCTTACTCTCTATCTCTTTTGTCATCCAGGGAGCTCTGGCTTTAGTTGCCCTACCTTTCTGCCTCGTGGGAATGTGCCTAGACTGTACACGAACCATCTCCTCCTTAAAGGCCACCCACTGTTCAATTACAGTTTTGCCTGCCAATCTTTGATTCCAATTTACCTGGGCCAGATCTGTTCTCATCCCACTGAAGTTGGCCCTCCTCCAATTGAGTATTTTTACTTTAGAGTGGTCCATGTCCTTTTCCATAGCTATGCTAAACCTTATGATAATATGATCGCTGTTCCTTAGTGTTTCCCACTGACACTTGCTCCACTTGGCCCGCCTCATTCCCCAGAACCAAATCCAGCAATGCCTGCTCTCTCATTGGGCTGGAAATCTACTGGTCAAGAAAGTTCTCCTGAACACACTTCAAAAATTCCTCCCCCTCTTTGCCCTTTATATTATTACAATCCCAGTCTATATTAGGATAGTTGAAACCCCCCATTATCACTACTCTATTGCTTTTGCACCTCTCTGTAATTTCCCTGCAAATTTGCTCCTCCATATCCTTCCCACTAGTTGGTGGCCTATAGAATACACCCAATAGTGTAATGGCACCTCTATTGTTTCTTATCTCTAGCCAAATAGATTCTGTCCTTGACCCTTCCAGGACATCCTTTCTCTCCAGCACTGTAATATTCTCTTTAATCAATACTGCCAATGCTGCCTCCCACCCAATCCTTTCTTCCCTTCCCTATCTTTCCTGAACACCTTGTATCCAGGAATATTTAGTACCCAATCCTGCCCTTTTTTGAGCCAGGTCTCCGTTATCACCACAACATCATATTCCCATGTGGCTTACTGCGTTTGCAACTCACCAACCTTGCTTACCATGCTTCGTGCATTTACACACATGCACTGTAAACCAATCTTAGTCTGATCCCACCCAATACTGTACTATTTCTTACTCTAGTGCTATCTTTCTCTCCCAATCCTTTGTGCACCTTGTTTCTCCTTTCCAATGCTACATCCTGGTGCCCATCCCCCTGCCAAATTAGTTTAAACCCCCCCCCCCACCCAACACCACAGCATTAGCGAACCTCCTCGCAAGGACATTGGTCCTAGCTCTGTTGCGGTGCAACCCGTCCAGCCTGTACAGGCCCCAACTCCCCCCAGAACTGCCTCCCTCCTGCACCATCTCTCCAGCAACGCATTCATCTGCTCTATACTCCTATTTCTATGCTTACTAGAGCGTGGCACCGGGAGTAATCTGGAAATTACTACCTTTGAGGTCCTGCTTGTTAATCTCTTTCCTAACTCCTTAAAATCTGCCTGCAAGACCTCATTCCTCTTTCTACCTATATCGTTGGTACCGATATGGACCACGACCTCTGGCTGTTCACCCTCCCCCTCCAGAATGTTCTGCAGCTACTCTAGATCATAACATAATAAGGTTTAAAATAATGATTGAGAACATAAGAGAAGATAAGAACTTAAGAAATAGGAGCAGGAGTAGGCCATACGGCCCCTCGAGCCTGCTCCGCCATTCAATAAGCTCATGGCTGATCTTCTACCTCAACTCCACTTTCCTACCCGATCCCCATATCCTTTGATTCCCCTAGAGTCCAAAAATTTATCTATCTCAGCCTTGAATATATTCAATGACTGAGCATCCACAGCCCTCTGGGGTAGAGAATTCCAAAGATTCACAACCCTCTGAGTGAAGAAATGCCTCCTCATCTCAGTCTTAAATGGCTGACCCCTTATCCTGCGACTATGCCCTCTAGTTCTAGAATCTCCAGCCATGGGAAACAACCTCTCAGCTTCTACCCTCTCAAGCGCCCTTAGAATCTTATTTGTTTATGTTATGAGAAAGACATAAGTTGCGTACAGTTGCGCACTGCTTATCACATTACAGGAACGATGTGATTGCACTAGACAGGGTACAGAGGATGTTGCCAGAACTGTAGAATTTTAGCTATGAGGAAATATTGGATAGGCTGGGGTTGTTTTCTTTGGAACGGAGGAGGCTGAGGGGAGATCTAATTGAGGTGTATAAAATTATGAGGGGCCTAGATAAAGTGGATAGGAAGGACCTATTTCCCTTAGCAGAGATTTAAAGTAATTGGTAGAAGGATCATAGGAGAGCTGAGGAAAAATGTTTTAACCCAAAGGGTGGTAGGGGTCTGGAACTCAATGCCTGGAAAGGTGGTAGAGGTAGAAACCCTCATCACATTTAAAAGGTGCTTGGATGTGCACTTGAAGTGCCGCAACCTAGAAGACTATGGACCAAGAGCTGCAAAGTAGGATTAGGCTGGATGGCTCTTTCTCGTCCAGCACAGACACGCTGGGCCGAATGGCCTCCTTCTGTGCTGTAAATTTCTATGATTCTAAGTAAGACAAAGCCCAAAGTAATAGACTGGAACAAAGCTAGTTTTGAGGTGATGAGACTGGAACTAGGGCAGGTAAACTGGGAAAAAGTTTTGACAGACAATGAAATAGAACAGCAGTGGGAAATATTTGAAACAGTCGTCAAGAGAGTTCAGGAGAACTAGGAGTGAATAAAGATATAAGGGTTAAATTGAAACTTGAGAAAAAAGCATACTCTAAGTACATGTCAATAAAGGAGAGGATGACAAAAGGGAATACGAAGAGGTTAGGAAAGAAATCAAAAAAACAATTAGGAAAACAAAGAGGAACTATGACATTATATTATCAAGGAATATAAAAAGAAACAGTAAAGTATTCTACAGACACATAAATAACAAAAGAAAAATCAGGATAGGGATAGGGCCATTAAGGGATGCATAAGATAAACTCACAGGTAATGACAGCAAAATGGCAGAAATACTGAATAGTTACTTTGCTTCAGTATTTACCAGGGAGACTAATAAGGTGGGCAGGACATTAGAAGAGGAGATCAAGAAAGATATTAAAACATTTAAGATAGAAAGGGGGGAAATAATCAAACTTAGGGAAGATAAGACCCCTAGTCTGAATGAATTGCATAAACGAATATTAAAAGAAGTTAGGGAGGAGATAGCAGAGGCACTATTACATATGTATAAAAATTCATTAGAAAAGAGAATAGTGCCAGAGGACTGGCGGACAGCTAATGTTATTCCCATATTTAAAAAGGGAGCTAGAACAAGTCCAGGGAACTATAGACCAGTTAGCTTAACATCAGTGGTAGGAAAGATAACAGCATCTTTACTCAAAGATGTAACAGAAAGACATCTAGAAAACGAAAATATACTAGAGAATTGTCAGCACGGATTTCAGAAGGGAAAGTTATGCTTGACCAACCTTATTGAATTCTTTGAACAAGTAACAGAAAGAGTAAAGGGTAATGTAGTAGATGTAATATATTTGGATTTTCAAAAGGTCTTTGGTGAGGTAGCACATTGTATGCTCATGGCTAACGTCAGAGCATGTGGAGTCAGGGGACAGGTAGCAGAATGGACAGCAAGCTGGCTACAAAACAGGAAACAGAGAGTAGGGGTTAAGGGTAGCTACTCAGACTGGCAAAAGGTGGGAAGTGGTGTTCCACAGGGATCGGTGCTGGGACCACTGTTGTTCATAATTTACATTAACGATTTGGATTTGGGAATCAGAGGTACAATTTCAAAATGACACCAAATTGTAGATAATACAAAGGAAGAATGTGTCAAAATGTAAGAGGAAATTAATAAACTTGCAGAATGGGCATGTAGTTGGCAAATGAATTTCATTATAGATAAGTGTGAGGTTGTGCATTTTGGTAGGAAGAATAAGGAGGCCACATACTGCTTGGATAATAAGAGTTTAAACAGGATAGAGGAGCAAAGGGATCTCGGGGTGCAAATACACAAATCACTAAAAGTAGTGACGTGGATTAATAAGGTCATAAAAAAGGCAAATCAAGCACTAGGGTTCATTTCCAGAGGGATAGAATTGAAAAGCAAAGAAGTTATGTTAATCTTGCATAGAACCCTGGTTAGACCATACTTGGAGTATTGTGCACAGTTAGGGTCTCCATATTATGAGAAAGGCTATACAGGCATTGGAGAGGGTGCAAAAAGCATTCACAAGGATGATATCAGAACTGAGAGGATATATTTATCAGGAAAAGTTGAACAGGCTGGGACTCTTTACTCTAGAAAAGAGAAGGCTGATAGAGGTCTTTAAGATAATGAAAGTGTTTGATAGGGTGGATGTGGAGAAAATGTTTCCACTTGTGGGGGAGTCCAAAACTAGAGGTCATAAATATAAAATAGTCGCTAATAAATCCAATAGGGATTTCAGGAGAAACTTCTTTACCCAAAGAGTGATAAAAATGCGGAACACGCAACCACAAAGATTAGTTGAGGCAAATAGCATAGATGCATTTATGGGGAATCTAGATATGCACATGAGGGAGAAAGCAATAGAAGGGTATCCTGATAGGATTAAATGAAGTAAGGAGGGAGGAGGCTCATGTGGAGCATAAATGCAGCAAAGACCAGTTGGGCCGAATGGCCTGTTTCTGTGCTGCAGTGACTCGATTAGCAACAAAGATCAAAATGAAAAAGTGACAAATAACCTTTATAAAACATCAGTGTTTTGAAAAAACATGCCAGGCTGCTTTAGTGATTCATTTTTGATTTTTCACATGATGACTTATTTTATTCTGCATCCATTCTTCAGATGACTCATTAATCTAAGGCTCTGTCAGTCTATTCAAGTTTTTTGTGTGGGCATTAAAGGTTCCATGGCGCTAACTGAGGAGCAGTGAGTTCTTCCAGTGTGTTCTGGCCAACGTTCCTCCTTCAACCACATTCACGTCACAGCTGCTGCAGAAAAAGAGCGCAGGGCCAACAATTTCTAATCAGAATCTGCTCTTTTCAGTCGAGTTTATTCCCATGACACATAATTATACTCTAAAAATTGAACGATCTCCATCAACAATCTCATGCATGCAGTGGTTAAAACAGACATTTTTTTCATCTAATGCAGTCTACTACGAAAAAGCTAGGATCCAAGACTTTTACAATATAGAAGAGAATGTCATGGAGAATAAGCACTGAGAAGGAAAACTTCTCTTGCTTAATTTTAAAAATATTGACAGCATTTGTCTCAGAAGGATATTAAGGGTGGATTTCTATTCAATATTTGTTGCAGTGTCACAGGTCACCATTTTGACAATTCTATTTAGCAGTATGAAGTGCTGATTGTTGCTGCTAAATTAATATAAACAATATCCATTGTTTTCATGGTGCTGTCCTGCCAGTGCACCAGAAATCTGTAGGGTTGTCCCCCGGGAAAGAATGGCATCAGACGACACAGAGTAAATGCTGAGGCTATTTTCTCTCTAGGATAAAAATAACTTATTTAATAAATTAAAGACCACAATTTAATTTTATTCCACATTTAGGAGAAAATTTCCGCCTTCACTGCCTGTAATCTAGCAGAGAACATCACCCACCTGTTATAGAACCCGCACAATTTTCATTTAATTGAAGTCAGTGGTGTGAAAATTGGACAGGTTCGATAACAGGCCAGCCAGAATATCACCCAGACAGCGAAGGCAAAAATTTCCCTCAGGCAATGCTAGTATTATTGTTCCTCCTATGAACACTCCTTACACAATAACTGCCACAGTCTGAACACTATTAGATACTGAATAAATGAAGAATGAAAAAAGGCTGGCAGTATTTTTTGGACAATGAGTCAGAAATTGCTCCTGAAATAACGGTGGAGCTCAACAGCGCTCTCTGTTTTTAGCGGTAAATTGAAGGAGCAAGTTCCCACGTTTGCACATGCACAGTGAAATGCGGATATAGTGAACTTGCTCCTATTGGTTCGCCGGCGATTTGACAGCTTTGCATTAAAGGGCCATCGCACGCTGCAAAACGATAAATCACTGAAAAAGTGCAAACTTACTTTCCAGTTGGGCAGATAAGCAACTGATTACACCAACAAACAGGTATGCTTGAAAATACCAGGTCTAAACTAAGTTTTAACAGTGTGGTTAGTCGTACTGACTGCCAAACAACTAAAAATTAAACTTTTTAAAATGTGGAGTCCCATATTACTCCTTATTTTAATAATTTTTGGACATTTAAAAAGAAAATTATTTTTCCCTTCTGTCTCTTTTTAATTTAATTCAATTATTTGTTTGGCTTTTTATAAAAATAAATTAATCTTTTTTATTTACATTGACATCCAGAATACTAACTTTAAATGAATGAAGTCTACTTGTCTGCTTGAGCAATGCAGCCTGAATCTGTGGGCGTGACTTCTCTTCCTGATAGATTTTGTGGCCGTGTATTCTATTCTCACAGGCTGTTCCATGCACATCAATTCACGTTACTCAGAGGCTCGGTTGATAGCGCACAATTTTTTTACAGTTCAAAATCACGCAATTCGATGTCACAGAGCCCACGGTAAGTATTTTCGTTACTTTAACTCGCAGGAACTGCAGTGAGCATGCCATGCCGCTCTGCACAATTTCTGGCCCAATAGGACAAGAAAATAACTCTGATGTTTCACCAACTATGAATGAAGTGAAAGAGGTTTAGATACAACCCCCAAATTTTGTTACAATCCAAACAACAACAACAACAACAACAACAACTTGCACTTATATAGAGCTATTAACGTAGTAAAATGTCCAAGGCGCTTCACAGGAGCGTTATCAAACAAAATTTGATACCGAGCCAGATAAGGAGATATTAGGACAGGTGATCAAAAGCTTGGTCAAAGAGGTAGGTTTTAAGGAGCGTTTTAAAGAGGAAAGAGGTAGCGAGGCGGAGAAGTTTAGGGACGAAATTCCAGAGCTTATGGCCTAGCAGCTGAAGGCACAGCTGCCAATAGTGGAGCGATTAAAATTGGTGATGCTCAAGAGGCAAGAATTGGAGGAGCGCTGAGATCTCAGAGTTGTGGAGTTGGAGGAAGTTACAGAGATAGGGAGAGATGGGATCATGGAGGGATTTGAAAACGAGGATGAGAATTTAAAAATCGAGGCGTTCCTGGACCAGGAGCCAATGTAGGTCTGCGAGCACAGGGGTGATAGGAGAACGGAACTTGGTGCGAGTTAGGATATGGGCAGCAGAGTTTTGGATGAGCTCAAGTTTATGAAGGGTGGAAAATGGGAAGCCAGCCAGGAGAGTATTGGAATAGTTGAGTCTAGAGGTAACAAAGGCATGGATGAGGCTTTCAGCAGCAGAAAAGCTGAGGCAGGGATAGAGATGGGCGATGTTACAGAAGTGGAAGTAGGCGTTCTTGGATGGTCAGCTCAGGGTCAAATAGGAGGTCAAGGCTGCGAATGGCCTGGTTCAGCCTCAGACAGTGGCCAGGGAGAGGGATGGAGTCTATGGTTGGGAAACTGTGGCGGGAACCAAAGACATTGGCTTTGATCTAAATTTTTGCTCGTCCAGTACTGGATGTCGGACAAGCAGTGTGACAAATGAGAAACAGTGGCAGGGTTGAGAGAGGTGGTGGTGAGGTAGAGCTGGGTGTCGTCAGTGTATATGTAGAATCTGATGTTGTGTTTTCGGATGATGTTGCCGATGGGGCAGCATGTAGATGAGAAATAGGTGTGAGCCAAGGATAGATCCTTGGGGGATTCCAGAGGTAACGGTGCGAGAGCAGGAAGAGAAGCCTTTGGAGGTGATTCTCTGGCCATGACTGGATAGATAAGAATGGAACTAGGTGAGCGCAGTCCCACCCAGCTGGTCGACGGAGGAGAGATACTGGAGGAGAATGGTGTGAACAACCATGTCAGAGGCTGTATACAGGTCGAGAAGGATGAGGAGGGATAGTTTACCACAGTCACATAGGATGTCATTTGTGACTTTGATAAGGGCCGTTTCAGTACTGTGGCAGGGGCGGAAACCTGATCGGAGGGATTCAAAAATAGAGTTGCGGGAAAGATGGGCACGGATTTGGGAGGCAACAACACGTTCAAGGACTTTGGAGCGGAAAGGGAGGTTGGAGATGGGCGGTAGTTTGCAAGGACAGAGGAGTCAAGAGTGGGGTTTTTGATGAGGGGGGTGATGATGGCAGATTTGAAGGGGAGTGGGACAGTACCTGAGGAGAGGGAACTGTTAACAATATCAGCTAACATGGGGGCCAGGAAGGGAAGTTGGGTGGTTAGCAGTTTGGTGGGAATAGGGTCGATGGAGCAGGAGGTGGTCTCATGGTCAAGGTGAGAGCGCATGAGGGGAGATAGGAGAGAAACTAGAGAAAGGCGAGTTCAGGTCTAAAGCAAGGGGGAACCTTAGGGGAAGTTTGGCTTGGTGGGCTAGGGGAAGGGAGGGAAGTGGCAGAGGCAGCTGAACAGATGGTCTCAATCTTAGTAACAAAGAAGTCCATGAGCTCCTTGCACTTGTTGTTGGGGTTGGGGATGGAAAGGGCAGGGAAGAGTGGTTTAAGAAGACGGTTTGTAGTGGAGAAGAGAAGCCGGGGGTTATCTTTGCATTCCAGGATGATCCTGGAATAGTGAGCAGTTTTGGCAGAGGAGAGCAGGACCTGATAGTGCTTTATGTGATCCAACCAGATCTGACGATGAATGGCTAAACCAGTTGTCCGCATTAAACATTCAAGTCTCCTCCCTTGGACTTAAGGGAGTGGAGATGAGGACCATACCAGGGGGAACAACCAGAGTGAGAGAGAGTAATGGTTTTAATGGGGACAAAGGCATCATAGGTGGAGGTGAGGGTGTGATTGAGTAGATCGGTAGCTGCAAAAATGTCGTGACGAATGGAAGGGCCAAAGGCTAGACAGTTGGCAATTTGAAAGTGCAGTTGTAAGTGACATGGGGGAGAGTTTTTTCCAGGGACGGACACAGAAGGAAATGGGGTTGGAAGGGGGATGTGAAGAGGGATACAAGGAAGTGATCAGAGATGGTCTTATCCGTGATTGACATGATGGGAGTAGAAAGGCCACGTGAGATCGCAAGGTCGAAGTGGGTGGCCGTGAATATGGGTAGGGGAGTTTATATGGAGGGAGAGATTAAGGGAGGATAGGATGGCAGTGAACTCAGAGGAGAGAGAGCACAATAAGTTGAGATGGAGGTTGAAATCACTGAGGATGAGAAGTCGCTCCGTGCAGATGCTGAGGGAGAAAAGCAATGAAGATATCTCGGTGAGAAACTTGGGTGGGCAGTGGAGAACAAGGATTTTAGAGAGGTGAGAGGGGTGAAACAAGGTGAGATGCTCAAAGGAAGAGAAGGTGCCAGAGGAGGAGGGGGACAGACCAAAGTGTGATTTAGCGATAAGGGCCACACCATCACCTCAGCGGTCTGAGAGGGGCAAGTCATGGAAGATATAGCCTGACGGGGAGGCTTCATTAAAGGGGAAGGTATCATGACCCATCAGCCAGATCTCCGTCAAGGCCATGATGTCAATGCAATCATTCACAATAAGCTCATGGATGGCAAGGGCCTTGTTCATAAGTGAACGGATATTCTGGAGGGAGATGTGGAGAGGGGCAGTGATAGCTGATCCGCTGGCAGAGTCCACAGGGTCAGCACTAGGAGGGGTGAATGGGATGAGGGGTGAGTGCAAGGAGATTGGCAAGATTAGCCCTCATCGGGCGCGCTGGGTGAGAAAATCGGTGAGAGAGTAGGATGGGGCAGTTGGGGTTTCTGCTCGTAAGGAGGCAGCAACAAGTGCCTCGATGGTACCGTCTATATGCTTTTTATAATATGGAGACTAGAACTGTGCACGGTACTCTTAAGTACTATATTCAAAGAAGTATAGGAAGAATTTTTCCACTGGGCATGTGTGCTTGCTGGAAATAGTTAAGGTCTATATTACAGCTACTTTCTGGTCCAGGTGTGAAGGAACCTATATTAATAATTAGATTTTCACAGTTGCATTACTCAGGTGTTCTTACTTCTGAAATGAAAATATTGTCAGCAGACAGGACAGAGAAATATTTTGCCCAACATCGAATTTTATTCTGTTAAAACTGCTAAAGTTTCCCTGATTACCTGTTGCGAAAGACTGTTTTCAGAAAATGTGATACAAAAGGATTGATCAGGGAATCAAGCCTAATAAGTCTTCAATCAAAAGATAAGTAAATTATATACCTTTTTTAGCAAAAGAAATAGTTGCAGAATTTTCTGAGACCTCATGCCAACGACGGGGTCTCCCACACAGCAGGCAACTTATCAGAAAATGGCTGGTCTTTGCCTGTGGTTTTCCACCAATAATTTTCCAATAAGCCACCTGCTGCCCAGGGACGTGGGGCCTTGGTAAGTTCTGCTCCCTATTTTCAAAATAGTTTATGGCACTTCTCAATGATTTATTAAAATAAAAGATAAAAATTATTGAATAAATCATTTTGGGAAGTACTTACACAATGTCAGCTGCAGTGACACTGGATCAGATAAATCTAAGGAGCTCTGATTGGCAACATCTTTAAACTGTGTGGAGGACACTTGGTGGCATTGAAGTTTCCAACACAGATGGAAGCCTTTCAGCCCAGTGTTGGCCAGGGGCTGCAGAAACTACTGAGTTTATTCCGAACTGCTGACACACAGGTAAAAGCAACTTTTGAACTAAAGTAACCTGAGTTCAGTCACTGGCCTGAGCTGGCTGGAACTGGTTTGAATTAGCTAAGTTTTGTGAAAGACAAAGGAGATGTGATAAGACACAAGTCCTTATTTAGAAAAGGAGTAATGAGGTAATGCTACCTAAGTCCTTGGGACAGAGCCAATGAGGAGAAGACACGGACTAGGCAAGCAAGCCTAAACCAACGGGAGAGAGACAGCACAGCTTGAAGAGATAAGATTCAGAATAAGAATGAAGACTCTTGGGCGTGGAGCCAGCGAAGACTCCAGAGACCAACCATCGCGGAAGTGGAAGAACCTACGTCAGGGACGTAGAGACGACGTCGAAAGAGAGAAAGAACGGAACGCCTGGCCAGCGTCAGCTCTCCTTTTCGGGTAATAGCCTTTATATTCTGTGACCACTCAGGGAGTGTCAGAGAAACCTAGTGGGTGTGCGTTTAGATCCTAGTTTGGGTATAAAACTGTATAACCTGGTGCAAACTGCATGTCTATATCTAACCAGACGTATAAGCTATATGTATATGATCTAACGACGTGAATAAAGCAATTGAGAGTTAAGAGAGAATTGACTCTTCTCCTCTTTGTACTAAGCCAATAACCGGTCAACACCAGCTAATCCCATAGCTGTGCTCTCTCCCAATAGCCATGTAGCTCTGCTGCAAATATTTATCTACTTCTTCCCTTAAAAAATGAAATGGCTTCTGTCTTAACCATTCCTTGTGACAAAACAGCTCTTTGCATAAAGAAATATCTCCTAACCCCATCTCTCACTCTCTTAGCAACAATTTTAAATTGATGGCCCCCTTGACACTGACACCTCAACCAGAGAAAATTATTTTTCTCTATTCACTGTATTAAAACCCTTCATAATTTAAAAAACCACCATCATATCTCCTCTTAGCTTTTCCTGCTCCTGTGGAAATAGGTCCAGTATCTCACATCAAACTCCATAAGTATAGTTTTCCATCCCCGCTATCATCCTGGGATGTTTTACACCAACGTAATCAATAAATTGATTTTGGAACTGCCCTCCTGAGCTAACTGGTCCTAGCCTTGTTCCATGCTGTAATACAAGAAGGAAAGAACTTTCATTTATATAGCACCTCCACAACCTCAGGACATCCCAAAGTGCTTCACAGTCAATGAAGTACGTTTTGAAGTGTTGTCACTGTTGTAAAGTAGGCAAATGTGGCAGCCAATTTGCACACAGCAAGGTCCCAGCAATGAGATAAATAACCACACACACATACATCCTGTCTGTTAGAAAAAACCTCAATTTGAACTTTACCTGAATAAACCTTTTGTAATTTCTCCTCTAGCTTCTCTACAAAAGGTCAATTCCTTAATGATATGCTCTGAGAGCACAACCACACATTCTGCGCATCACATCGCCAAATCAGCCAAGTAGGCCCAAGCACCCACTTTATTAATTGCCGAAATCCATGATCAAAACATTTCAGTTTATTGAGGACTGAACTAAAAGCGTGCATGGGCCTTATTACCCCCAGTCATTCTTAAAGTAGGTCCCACAAGGAATTTCAAGATGTTACTGGCATCTTCTCTCCTATAGCATTGCTTACTTGTACGAAATGGATACTTCAGGACTTCCATGTTCTGTCCTTGAGAGCTTGAATTCTTAAAAGGTGAGTTGTTCCCTCAGCAGTGATCACAGTGCTCAACATGGGCATTCCACTAATGGTTGTTATGGATTTGGAGGAGGAAGAGGAGTTCAGGTAGAGGGAAGAAAGCTAGTGAACTTGTATCTCAGGTGTCTAGCACCCACTTGGACACCACCCAGGACCCAAGTATTCAAGCTCGGGTACAATTTGGGGATGTCTGAAGAGATCTGTCTTCATAATCTAACTTCACAAGGCAGACTGTCATTGATTTATGCTGTCTACCAGAGCCTGATCTGCAGACAAGATCTAGCACAGAGCCAGGCCTACCTGTTGTTGTGGAGGTAACCATACCATTTAGTTTTTATGCAATCTGATCCTTTCAAGACATTGCTGGTAACATTTGCCACATTAATCAAACTTTGGTCCACAGAAGCCTGGTTTACTAGGGAACACTTTTGCCAAATACAGTGACGCCATTTGAACAGGACCAGTCTGTCCAGTGCTGTGGAATGTACCCCCAAATAATTTTGTAAAACCAGATACTGTTAGAGGCTAAAGAGAAACACTCTTCCAACAAAATACCACGATGCATCCTGGAAAGGTATGTGCTCTCGATAGGGAGCCGAACCCACCAGGAGCACGTATCAAAAATTTGGCGTGCATGGCACAAGATTTCCTGACTATTAATTTAAATGGTCAGAAAATCATGCTCAATTTCTGATATGTGCCACTGGTTGAAGTCCCCAGTGGGGGCTTAAAGTTGGAAGATTACCCCATCAAGTCCAAGTCTGGGCTTTTCAGAGAAGCTGAAGCCTTCAAGTAATAACATTATTGAAGGTACTGGAAGACAACTTTATAATTAAATTTAACCATGTTATTGTGAAATATGTATTTTTAATGTCTTTTTTTGTTAAAAGTCTTATTTGGAACATTACAAATTTCAGTTACTGAGAAAAATATGGTAGTGAAAACATTTTCAAAAAGAATTGTGAGTGCTTCAATTGGTTCACCATTGCCTCATTAATAGGTACTCCTCACTGCTCATTCAGGATTGATTGTTTCATTACATCCCAAGTAATTCTCACTAATTTTCTAGCCCCTTTCTTTGATTTGTACATTCTCTACACTCTAGTTCTGATTTTCTGCTGTTTTAATTTGAGCCAATCACCAAAACATGACAGGAAAAGTGTCACTGGAGGTAAGTGTGGTAAAGGAAGTGCACACGATGCAAGACTTCATTTTGTGTGTGTTTATATAGGAAGGAAAATGAGTTGGACAATCACCGTGTGGCACAAGTAGAATGTAAAAGAGAGAAGAACAAAAAAAAAACAAACTAAATATCCTAATTCAAAAATATAAGAATGATAAAACAGGAATAAGAAAAAATGATTCAATCCATCTCTCTCGTTGTTGTTAAAGCTCCTGACAGACTTTGACCAGCTTATCAAAATATCCATCCCACCATGGTGCCAAACCAGTGTCTCTCCCTCCCACTGTGCTTTTGAAGAAGGACTGTAATATTATTTTTCTATAATAAAAACAAATAAAGTCAGATTTTAAAATGAAACAAATGATTATAGATATTAATTTCTGAATCTGAGTCTGAGATTTTCATGTGCTGCATGCTCACACTATGGTCAGAAGTGTTACAGCCTGTACTGAGGTTAGACAGACAGGATGAGAAGAAGCGACTTGTAAATATTTTATCTGTGCTCTCTGAGTGAGTGAAAGACATTCAATATTGTTTTTTTTATTTGGAACTTAAAAAAATACATTTTGTACTTTTAGAACTAGTGGATCTCCCAAGGTGTTGCTCATGGATAAAAATTAAAAAATAACTGAGTTCCTAAGTAAACAGAATGCTGCAGACCCATTGCAGTTACATGAATAAATAAATACTTTCCTGTTTCATACTTTGTTAATTTTGTTGATGTTGTCTTCAACACACCAGGTTACCACAGTGTCCTGGGTATTCCATTTCTAATCACTGATTAACCCCTCTCCCCTCTTCACCTTCTTCTGCTGTGATCAAAAAAAGACTTCCTAAGGGACTGAAGCTCACCAGGAGAATGCATTTGGAGGATAGAGTGGATACAGGCATGAAACAGAGAGAGAAGGCGAGACTCAGCAGGCTGGGAACTCACCCGTACTCAGAGCAGGGGAAAAACAGATGAAAAATAATACATTCATATAACATTTCCTCTGTCCATTATTTGAACTTTGAAGGTGTTAACGCCTTTAAAGAGGAATGCTATGAGAATGGTGTAGGTGTTAATTTTCTATTATCACAAACAGTCATTTCCAACAGGGGCGTCAGCCATCTAGGAAATCTGTGTGATTAAAATGGTGGCAGGTGGGAATTGAGTGGGAACGGGGTGGTAAGTTTTCGGAGGTGATTTTAACTGCACAGCCGCCCCGTTCCCGCCAGATGGGTTGAGTTAAAGTGCCCCACCCTCGTTTCTCAAACTGAAATTCTGCTGATTTCTTTTTCCTTGTGTTGGGGTTCGCAGTAATTACACTCTCTGGAGCCTCTGGCCTCCTTTTCTCAGGTCCCTTGTGGCTATTGCCTCAGTGGTACCCGAGTTTTGCTACAAAGCATCCGATTTCAATTTTAAATTGTCCGTGCTGCTAGCAATTAAGTGGGATAATGCAGTAAAGATAGAAAAAATATAATAGTATAAGCAAGTTAACATCAGCCCCTACCTCAGTTTTATCAAGTAAAACTGAATTCTCCCCTCCTGTCCCATACTTAGGACCTTTAGAAGATAGTTAACTGTTGGACATATGCATATGTTAACACATTTCTGAAAACACAAAATAACAGATGATCAAGGACACATTACAGGGTTTACTAAGGTGCCAAGTTAAATTTTAGCCATATGTACATGAGCAATTCTACCATGAATGCATGTACAGTAATTCACGATGACAGTCAAAAAATATTTTCCACTGCTGCTTCACAAGTGTGCCAGAAACATTGCGGGTGAGAACAGGCTGTACTCTCAGTGTCACTGCCAATCAGTTGGACTAAATTATTCAAAGCTCTATGCTTAATGCCAATAGTCAATCATGAAAAATGGCTCGATTTGTTGAAGATACAGATTTTAGTGGCTCAGTGGAAGAGTTTAGCAATTATCTATGCCGATTTTGATCAGGGGTCCATTGCACCTAGTATCTTCTCCAGTATTTAATGAAAAAAGGTTTACTTCCATGCAAGTGCAGATGAAATTTTTCCATAATGCTGAGTGAATAGATATTGTGGATAGCTTGTTTTCTTGCCACCCTACACCAAGGGATAGGAAGCCCTCTATTGTAAACTCCAAATGAGAATTCTTATGTGGCAGAATCATGCCCAGTGTATGACTGTTGGGAGGAACAGTTAGAAGTGCTATTATCTATACTGTGATAAAGAGAGAGGAGACATTGAGATTCAAACTAACTATTCACAACGTGAGATGGGGAAGAGAGGGAGAGGCTTAAGTTGCATCTACAATTGTACCTTTTATTCCATCAAAGTCTACAGGACTGACTGAAAAATGGCTTTCACACCTAGCCGATGAAGCCTGGTTACACTGCCATGGTTAATAGCCTGCAGCTGGATCTACTGATCAAAGTCAAGTGGAACAGTATCAATTCTGAGCCTTGATTTGTATGACCCAGGATAAGGATGAGCAAATTGTGTCTCAAATGAAGAGACAGAGCCATCAACCTGACTGTGTTTTACTACTGGCAGCAAAGCAGTAATTGCTATACACTAACTGTTAAGCTTGCTAAACTTGTCCTGTGAATAGACATGCAGATAGATGCCTGCAACTAGTTCCCTCAATATTTTTCTAGACCTTGTCTTTCCTCAGCCATTTCAATATCCATACCTTGTGCAATGTGAATATCTGTGCTGCTGCCTGCTTCAAGTGGGGTGGTGACATTTGGTTCTCAGTTGCTTGTTGCTTTCTGAGTGAACAGGTGATTCACTTGCTTCCTTTTGCTCTATACAAATCAGAGAATAACTGACTAATAGGATACTGCTAGATTTATCTGGGGTGAGGTTGGTCTTGGGCAACAGCATAAAATGGGCAATGGCAAATCGGCAGCCCGTTTTACACCCCGCCCAATTTTCTTTTCCGTTGAAGTGTTAATTTTAGCGATGTAACAGGTACACCCATGAAGTTGTACTGTTCAAGAGAATTATTTACTGCCTTACACCTCTGGCAGCTCTCAGTACTGCTGGGCTATGCTCCTTCTCTGCAACCTTCAGTTCCTCAATCCCTTCTTCATCTTCCTGCTCCACTTCTTCTTCCTCAGGCAGCTACAAGGCAACTCCACTTTGGATAGCAAGATTGTGGAGTGTGCAACAAATGATTATAAATCTTGATACTCACCCTGGGCTGTACTGAAGGACTCCTCCTGTGCTGTCCATACAATGTCACCATTGTTTCAAGACGCCAATGGTTTGCTCAATCTGAACACTTATTGCTGCATGGCCTTCATTATATTGGCACTCCGTGTCAGGTCACAGACCTGCATGACTCATCGCTGCGGCCACAAACAAGTTGAACATTAAGCGAATGGAAGCCCTTTCTGTTCAGAAACATTGCTGGTTCGTGATGGGGAGAATTCAGGGCTACGTGCGTAGAGTCTATGATGCCTTGTGACTGTGGGAATCCAGTTGTGAGAAAATCCCAGTGCTTTTTCTTCCTGCATCAGTGGCCTGCCGAATCGCCTTGTGCACAGCAAACTGACTGATGTTGCTGATGTCACCAAAAGCAGTTTGGAAGGAATCAGAGGTATAAAAGTTTAGAGTCATGTGACCTTCACTGTCACAGACAGTGCAGTGCCTGCCCTAGTGTTGGCCTCCAATTCTTACTCCAACAGGTGGCATGGGTAAGTGACTATGTTTCAACAGGGAGACACCCACCTTACACACTGTTTCTCTAAGGTTCAGGTATGATGTTCTGTTTCTGAATACCAGCACGCTGTAATGCTTCCTGTGCCCTTGGCTCCTTCACCTTCTTCTTGCAGCCTGTGCAGGTTTTTGCTGGCTTCCTTGCTGGTGCTCTTCCACCTGATTTGGGAGCTTTAATGGTAGGAAAGCAACATTCCCATGTTCAGCAATTGAGAACAAGCAAATCCTGTGAAACAGTTCTTGCCCTCCACAAACTCACTCTGCAAAATTATCTCACAAACACTTGCTAAACAGCCAAAAACTTGGCCCAAAAGTACCCCAGAAGCCTAAAATGACTAACCAGAGACTTACCTTAATAGGGGTGAGGATCCCTTTAAATACCGCTTGTGAAAGCTGCTTGCCAAATGTTCCCACCATGATTTGCTGGGCAGGTTAAGGAAGTGATGTTTCAGGCACGCACATACACCAATTTCACAAAAGGGTTCTGGTTCAGGCACAAGACCATTATTAACATATTTAAAAATGATGCGTACGTTTGTTTCAGGCAACCGCCAGGGCCGCCTATCAAGTGCCCAAACCAATATGGCATTGTGTGCATTTGCGGCACGGAACATCACGTTGCAGAATTACGCCCATTTTGAACACAGAAAATGTGAGAGACATTTGCCAATTTCTAACCCACCTCCCTTCCCAATAAATCCACAATTAATTTTCTTATATTCCATCAGTAGTCATCTGTTGTGCACTTTGTCTTTAAATAAAAGATCAGTAAGAGTTGGATCAGTGATTTGGCCATTAGAAATTCTATCCTACGGTATATTCACTCTTCCATCACGGCAAGTATGATGTAATTTACATAATCCTGCTATTTGCACTTTGACTACTTTACTTGCTACATTCTAGTTAACATTTCTGTATACACCATATTTTTGTTTATATCTTTTACAATTAAAACTGCCCCTTCTGCAGGTATGTGTCCTATACTCCACCTTTACAATGATATTCATGCTTTACCTTTGTGTTTCTCTTTAAGTTGTGCCCTTTCCTGTGGATCTCCTGCTAGATTCCGTGAGTCTTAGAGATGGTATAGATGCCATCTGTGATTTACTATTAGATTTCGAGTCTTATTTGCAACTGTGTGGCTGGTCTCCCCCACTATAAGTGAGCTTGTGCTGCTCTATGTCAGTGTTTCACAGTGATTGCAGAGACTGGGTTTGTGTTGTAGTTGAGCCATTCTTACTACAAACGGGCATTAGACAGCTAAATTCTTGAAGATTATGAAATTTATTGGGATCAAGTGGTTCATTAACTGTTTTTAGAAGAATGAAAAAATTACACTGCAGGGCTGTCATAATTGGCTAATATTGTTTATTTGCCACGAATGAAATTGCATTTCTTACAATCAATTTCTTAGAATGCTACACACTTCTGTGATTTTATTAGCATTTCATTAAAATGGTTGAAAAAACATTCCCTTCACCCAGAGCGATGTTGGCCCTATAGGCGGTAATTTTCCCACTTGTGTTTCCACTAGTAGTGCACATCAGAAATCTGAGTATATGCTGCACATGATTTACTGAGTAATGGTTGGAAAATCATGTGCAGTGTACAGCCAAGTTTTCGATATGCACTATTGGCAGAAGGAGATAGGAATATAGGAACAGGAGTAGGCCATTCAGCCCCTTGAGCCTGTTCTGCCATTTAATGAGATCATGTCTGATCTTCAAAAAATAATTTAAAACTGAGAAACCAAAGTCAAGCACCAAGGCCCATGGTGCAAAGCACCACCAAGGTTGAAAAGAATTGAAGAGAGGATGAGAAGTAGTGATCAGGTGAGCATCAAAAGCCCATAGATTGTAACTACTTTGTGATGTTATATTGCTACTGTGATTTCACAATGTTAGTTCCCTATACATGTGAGAAATAATTATGTTTTAATTATTACAAGTTCACAAGTATCTCCCAGGCCCTGAAGCTCTTGAGAAACATCTGTCACACAACCATGTTGGAGATAATCATCAGTTCTATTGCATTATCATATCTGAACAAGTCCTGGCTGTTCAATGACAGAGACAGGGACAGGTTTCTTACTGAACAGCTTCACTGAGCCTGACCCAAGGGATATCAAGAAGCACGGAAACCATAAAACTGCACTACAGATATTCTAATGGGCTTTTAATAGTCTTGCAAAGAAATGTTGGATGACCCCCTGTCAGCAAACTGATCTACTGCATTATGATTAAAAACAGAAGGTGCAATAAATTGCCTGGATGATATCAATGTGCACCTGAGTCACAGTGATGATAATTCACTACATTTAATTTCGTAATTTTTAACATTGCTATGCAACGCTTTAAACTCCAGACAGGAAGATATTTAACAAGATAATTATTTAATAGGAATAAGTGCTGCTCAGTTCCATTTAGTGAGACATAGATAACATGTTGCATGGCTCCTTCTAGTTAATATATATATATATATATATATTTATATTTATATATATATATTTATATATATAAATATATATATATATATATAAATATATATATAGGTAGATACATGTTAAAACCAGAACCTTTAATTTAGTTTGATTACAATAAATAATGCAGCCAATTTTCTCAAATACAAAACCATCAGATTAACTTAACCATCCCCTATTCTTCTACCTAGTCTTTCTTTGTGGCACTGATCTTAGTAGCTCGCTTTATGACCTGCGCTTTTGTTTTGAAATATTTTGAGGTAGAAATTTTGGCAGTGCTATAGTACCACTAAGTGCAATGGGGTGGAACCTCCACCAGCCAGTTTCACCTTCCCATGACCCCCATCCCAAATCATTACTATACAGGAGTGGCACATGCCACTCCGAAAGACGGAACCACAGGCACATCAGGCCATAGAATGAAAGTGCTGCCAGAATCTTTGGACAAGATTCCATATGGCATGTCACAAATCAAACAGCAATCAGTCCTTCTGACGTTCCCGGTGGGGCCCACTTGTGGCCCAGAACAGCATTTATTCCTGCTTTCTGCAGGCATCAGTATCACTGGGCCTTATGTGGCATTTCTAATGAGATTCTCGGGAACATCTCCAGACACGCTCCCAGACTGCATTCATGGCATAGGGCGCGGGCAGAAGAAGCACCTGTCAGAATTTCCTGTCAATTGATCCCTGGGGTGGAAACACGGCAAACCATGTTATGCCTCAACATCCAGTCCCTCTACCTCTACGACACTAGAAGGAGTGGAACTTCTGGGCTTTTCCGTATAATGGCCAGTTTTAATTACATCATCAGTCAGTTAGTTACCTGAGATAAATTTTGGAAGCAGAATCCAAATACTTTTAAAAGGGAATTAGTTGCTTATAAAATAGCAATATTAAAGTGTATGGGAAGCAAGCAGGAGAGTGCTGTGTTCAGTTCTGGGCACCGTACCTTAGGAAGGATATATTGACCTTAGAGGGAGTGCAGTGTAGATTTACTAGAATGATACCTGGACTCCAAGGGTTAAGTTATGAGGAGAGATTACACAAACTAGAGTTGTATTCCCTGGAATTTAGAAGATTAAAGTTTTCAAGATATTAAGGGGAACTGATAGGGTAGATAGGGAGTCTAGGACGAGAGGACATAGCCTAAAAATTAGAGCCAGGGTTTCAGAAGTGAAGTTAGGAAACACTTCTACATGCAAAGGGTGGTAGAAGCTTGGAACACTCTTCCGCAAACGGTAGTTGATGCTAGCTCAATTGTTAATTTTAAATCTGAGATTGATAGATCTTTTGTTAACCAAAGGTATTAAGGCATATGGGGCTAAGGCGGATATATGGAGTTAGGTCACAGATCAGCCCTGATCTCACTGAATGGCAGAACAGGCTTGAGGGGCTAAATGGCCTACTCCTGTTTCTATATTCCTATCTCCTATGTTCCTAGAGGAGAAAAGACTAGGTGAATCATACAGAGGAAAACACCACAGCACTAGTCAGCGTGAGTCAGCAACAGAGCAAATTTGATGACCTGTTGCTGTGCTGTAACATTTTCTGATTCTATCCCTCGATCATGAGCCAGTTGTACAATCTGGTTGACCTTCTCAACTTCAAATTATTCTTTGATGTTGCTGAGCTATGTATGTCTCTCTCTTCCCATTTTTCCTGCCAGGACTTCAAACATTAGTTGTTCCTATGATTATGGAATGATAAGTCCACAGTACCTTGTCTTTCTTCGAATTACCGATCATAACATCTCTCTTTTTGACCTGCATTCTGTATCAACCCAAAATGTGTCTAAAGAATACTAATGGCATAACTTCAAAGGCTACTTTCTCTACCTGTGGAATTCTTTCTCAGGCATTGTCAACAGATGGATGTCTGTTTTCCTACTGAGTTTTCACATTCCACTGTATTTTTTTTCCTTTTTGGAGCTCACCAGTCTTTTACCAGTCATTGACCCATCCCCACTCTATTTTGCTCAGTCCTTTTACAAAGGTTCAACAGCCTTTCAGTTCAACAGAGGGTCTCCAGGTGAAATATTAACCCATCTTTTCTGGGATGATACAGCAACGATGTTACATTTCTATAGTACTCAAGCAGAGACTATGGAGTAATTTTCAGTTTGGACACAGGTAGAAAACTGGCAGTTGCAGACTGGCTGCCCATTATACACCCTGCCCACTTTTCCATTTCCATTGAAGCCAACGGAAAAGACTATCAGGGCGGGTTATATAACAGTCAGTTGATCCGCTACTGTCAGTTTTCCGCTTGCTTCAAAGTTGAAAATTATCCCCACTGTGAGTATTTTGCAGAAAAGGTGGACACCAAACAGAAAAGGAAAAGGGGAGAGGGAAAACAGGGGTTAAGGAGGGGAGGTGAAGATATGGTCAGAGAAGGGCATCATAGGGGGCTTTAGAATCTAGAAGGAAGGTGGTGAGGCAGAAAGATTTTGGGAAGGAGTTCGAGAGGACTGGGCGAAGCAGAACACCACAACAATTCTGCAGCAGAGGAATAATTCTCTGACTAAAGATTCATTCATGGCCATTCATTCCACCCTCCCCCATCCACAGGCACTCCTCCCTTTCCTTGTATTGTCACCTCGTGCCTAACAGATTGTACAAACACTAATTGGAATACTATTCTTGGCTCTGTATGCTGTGTCGATTGAAGCAGCCACCTGGTTGTTGGAGTTCCAATTGTTTCTCTGTACTTATGCTGATAACACGTATGACGTATGTATTTAACGCTTTATTATTACAGCTTGACTAATAACAAAAGGCAAAAAAGAGACAATTAGTTAATTTGGGCACATATTATTGAATAATACAATCAATCCCCACAGGTTTAGTGGTGTTTTTGTTTTAATTGCATTGTTTGGATAAAGGGAACAGTTTGTTTGTCACCAAGGTCACCAAGGTGTTCCTATTTGGAGGTTTTATCTTTACCATCCTGATTCAGAACTTTAGCCCGGGCCAACTCCTATGCCAAGAGCTGCTAGTTTTACTGAAACTAAAGGCACTTTTATAATGTGCTATTGGTAGCAAGCTGCAGTACTCCTGCTAATGGCAGTACATTATAATGCAAAGCAGGTGAACTCTGTGCCTCTGATGTTAAAAGGGACTTAACTTTTTATGGGTTGTGATAGTGTGAGAAAATAGTATAGATGAGCATCAGCCGGTCAGGCAGCTCCAGTTAGTTGAATTTCATTATCAAAATAAAGCATCACTGACCTTCCATTGGGGTATTGGTGTCTGGTCGATTTGCGAATACAACATCGACGTACTCGAGCTGCATTCTCTGCAGAGAGGCCTTTAAACCTAAAAGTAGTACACAATGTAAATATGTTCAGTCCTGTCAGTAACAATAAGCATTCAACCAGCAAATGCAAGTTGCTAGTGTGATTTAACTGTCCAGTCACCAATAGGAATCTGCCACTGTCAATACTCAACATGTTCCTCAACGTTCAACAGAGTTACACTTGATACCTGCTCACCGATACCACTGCCGCCAGCACCACCCACTGAAATAATACTTTAAAAGCATTTTTTGAATTCCTGTGGTGTCAGGTGTCCTACTAATACTAAATCAAAAGCAAAATGTTGCAGATGCTGGAAATCTGAAATAAAAACAGAAAATGCTGGAAATACCCAGCAAGTCAGACAGCATCTGTAGAGAAAGAAACAGAGTTAATGTTTCAGGTCAATGACCTTTCATCAGAACTGGAAGAATTAACAGTTTTTAAGAAAGTAGAGAGTACAGAGTATTGGCGGCGGGGGGGTGGGGGGGGGGAAGGCGGGGGGAGGAAAGAACAAAAGGGAAGGTCTCTACTATAAGCCCGTGAATTCCCACAGCTACCTTGATTACACTTCCTCCCACCCCGCTTCTTGTAAGGACTCTATTCCCTTCTCCCAGTTTCTCCATCTCCGTCGCATCTGTTCTGGTGATGCCACCTTCCACACCAGTGCTTCCGATATGTCTTCCCTTTTCCTCAACAAAAGATTCCCCTCCACTGTAGTTGACAGTGCCCTCGACCGTGTCTGTCCCATTTCCCGTACTTCTGCCCTCACCCCTTCCCCTCCTCTCTTCCAGAACCATGGTAAGGTCCCCCTTGTCCTCAGCTTTCATCTCACCAGGTTCCACATTCAACGTATCATCCTCCGTCATTTCCGCCACCTCCAGTGTGATGCCACCACCAAACACATCTTCTTCTCCCCTCCCCTTTCAGCATTCCGAAGGGACCATTCCCTCCACGACACCCTGGTCCACTTTTTCATCACCCCAACAACTGCTCTCCTCCCCACGACACCTTCCCATGCGAGCACAGGAGATGCAACACCTGCCCTTTCACCTCCTCTCTTCCTACCGTCCAGGGCCCCAAACACTCCTTCCAGGTGAATCAGCGATTTACTTGTACTTTCAGTTTAGTATACTGTATTCGATGCTCACGATGTGGTCTCCTCTACATTGGGGAGATCAAACGCAGATTGGGTGATCGCTTTGCTGAACACCTCCGCTCAGTCTGCAAGTGTGACCCTGACCTGCTGGTCACTTGCCATTTTAATTTCCCTTCCCACTCCCACTCTGACCTCTCTGTCCTCGGCCTCCTACGCTGTTCCAATGAAGCTCAATGGAAGCTCTAGGAACAGCACCTCATCTTTCGTTTAGGCACTTTACAACCTTCTGGACTCAACATTGATTTCAATAACTTCAGATCATAACCACTGCTCCCATTTTTTCAGACAGCAGCTGCTGGTAATGGTTCTGCTGTTGCCATTTACAGCTCCTCTAGACCCGTCTTTTGTTTCTTATCCCATTACCACCCTCCTTACCTTGCAACATCATCCCTTTTGTCATTTAATCACTCCTACCCTCCACCGCATCATAGACCGTCCCTTTTGTTCTTTCCTCCCCTCCCTCCCGCCTTACCTTTTGCCTGGCTCTGCACATGCTTAAAAACTGTTAAATCTTCAACTTCTTCCAGTTCTGACAAAAGGTCATCAACCTGAAACGTTAACTCTGTTGCTTTCTCCACAGATGCTGCCTGACTTGCTGAGTATTTCCAGCATTTTCTGTTTTTAGTCCTACTCTTTGAGATGAATGAACAGATTATATTTAATAAAGACAAGGGATGATATTGGGTGAGACAACAGAAACCATGTTGGACTTATGATGTGAGGAAATGGTGAAGGAAACAAGTTAAATAAAAGATACAATAAAGCATTTATCAACATGACAGGGACAAAGGATGAAGTTACAGCCAGGAGATAAATGCAGTTCAGTTCATTTTACCCCTCAGATTTCCCTCCGGCTACAGGCTGAGTAGTTTCATACAGAAAGTAGTTTTCCATGAATGGTACTGTAGAGAGGATCTTTTCATTCAATAATTAAGATCTGGGGCTACTCATAACATAGTATGGAGCCAGTTTCATAGTTACGTTGCAGCTGTGAGTGTTTGAATTGCCTGTAACTTAGCCCTGACTAGTACTGATAGGGCTATTCTGACAGTTTGTAGCCAGACCTCTGAAAACAGTTGAACATCTCACTGTGCTAGGATCCTCCGTTTTAGAGAGAGATGGGGAATGACTATAGTATTGTTGGCTCATCCCAGTGTAAGTATGATCCTTGCTGGCTAAATTACAGACCACCACTGACTGACTTATCCTGACTGAAGCAAGCTGTGTGGTACAGGGCAATGAAAAAGTTAAACATCTAAGTTTCTATATTCATATTTCTTCTTTACAGGTATTCTGCACAAAGTCTGAATATACCAGCCCACACGACAGAAAAAAGTGTCAAGAATACATTTCACTCTAACAGTCCATGAGGGCGGAACGGTGATACAGATACAAGACCATCACATAACCACACTGATCATTATCTCTTAAAAGTCCCTATTACATTATTTATACCTCCTTTTCAATAAACAGTATAATTCCAACCTCGCAGCTAAGTAGAATTTGTGATAGTAAATTAATATTTAATACTGTGGAATAAACAGCTTCACAGGATCAAAGCCAAATTGTCAAAGGTAAGGGTGCAGAGTTAGTGAAAGATGCCCTATCAAATATCGTAATGTATACCTTCAATAATATGTTTTCGAGAAAGGCCTCTTTCAGTCTCGGCCCTGTGGATGACATCAAAGACACATTAGTACATTATACTTTCCTACAGGACACACACAATAAATAAGAAATCGTCTTGACACTTCCACTGAAGATTTTGATGAAGTTTATCTCATCCTTCAGAGATTAAGAGCTTTATCCCCAAAGGAAAGTTGTTTACCTACAAGAAACTGAAGTCAGAGTGTAGAAGAAATTCTATTTGCTATATGGCTGTTCAGATTGAGAGAGTTCGATTTTTTTATTGTTGGTTGTTTCTGAATGTAAATCCTGTGCACATAAATATGGGCCCATCGTAGGAAGGAAAGACACAGATAACTGATATTAACCCAATTACAGATCATAGCTATGTTTGAAATTCAAATTCTATTCCATTCCAATATAAGACAGTACAAACCACATATGCATTTAAACACTTGTTCATGAGTTTCTGAACTTGGTAAATGAAGGAGTGCAGCACCTGACACAAGGTCAGAAATGCAAGGGTGGCCTGTCTCTCAGATTTATCTCCCTCAAAACAGGGGAGTTTAGTCAGTTTCCAGAAGGCTACAGATGGAGCACCACACAGAAGGGAGGTGGCACTGACCAGCTCTGCCCATTCGGATTGGACTTCCTGCCAGCTGATCACAGGTTGGCTGCTGTGTATTTTCAGCATTTTCTGTTTATGATCACAGACTGCCATTAATGGCGAGCTGACTTCCCTGATCATATTAAGCTCCTGCAAGAAGGAGAACGTAGAGCAACATTCAGTCTGAAAAGGGAAGAAAACAAGTTTTAAAAGACTTCATGAATAATGAAGACATTTTCAAACACATAATCAAATTTAAATGAAGCTGTTAGACAGCAGTTGAACTTTTCATATACTTTTTGAAACTGTCACATTATATTAGGTGTATTTTTTCTGAATTAACGTGATGTATCACCTACAGGGAACATTTCTTCTGTGTTCAGAGGTTGTCAGAGTTATTTGAAAAGATACAAAAACAAATCCAGTCTATTTCAGAAATTGTTGCTTTGCTTTAAAAGTTTAGCTGAGATAAGGTTTACAGGGCTGAAATATCCCGGGATGCGATCCCAGTGGTTACACGAGATCGCGCCTGTTGGTGCCCTCCAGTACTTGCCCTGCCGGAGTTTGTGGGGTCATAGGGAGGGCACGAATTAGCATGGGACATGTGGGCGCAAACGTAACTCCTGGCACATCACTGGCACCCACCTTTCCCCTGAGACCAGAAACTCCACTCACCCCCATCCGCAATGCAGTTGGGGGGTTTGCCCAGGTTCCCCCCCACCACCCCTGGCCCTGAGCTAGGGGGCCAATCTGAAATCAAAACTTATTTAAAGAGTTCTTTGGAAATCTACTTTGCTTGCTTGGCCTGGCCCCCATCGGTGGAGCCCATATCCACCCTTGACTGGAGTGCCTTACCTCGCTCAGTGTTCTGGCCTCCACTGTTATACTGGGTCCTGTATAAGCCTATGGAGGAGGAACTCCCAGCATAGGGAGAGTCCACCCCTGACTCCACCCCTTTGTCTTCATTTGCCTTGTAAGAGGCAGACAGAGGTTCTGATCCTTATAGGAGAACTAGGATCCTCCTAGAAATGGCGGAGAGCTGACACAATTAGGGTTATGGAGGATGAACGGTGATATCCCCAAGGAATTTCAGGGTCTACATCTCTGAGCCATACAGACCATGAAAATACCAGGTCTGCTCCCTGGTATGTGCTGACTTATCTGATGTCAGTAGAGAAAGTGATTGGATTATACAATTAGCCTCAGGGAAGGGAATATCAGCTCGGGTTCTGTTCTGATCACCATACAGTGACCCCCCCCTCCGATAGAAGTACACTTGTGGATGCTGAATGAGGTGGAAGAGAGGACAGGCTCACTTGTCATGTACTTCAGAATGGGATCTCCCTCTTGCACACAATATCTAGGTTCTCTTGGAAGAGATACTGCACGGTGATTGTTGCCTGTGGAACTCCTCCCCAGTGAGAAGGAGGCAATGGAAGAATACTGAAGAGTTACTTTTTTTTTTACATTGAAGGAGGTGGGGTATGCCAACATTAAGGTGCCTTTTCTCTCTTCATTGTTGACATAGTTCTAGCATCTATTTTTTATTTCAGTTTGCTGCTTTTCCATTTTAGCTGAAGGAAAGCTCGTACAGGAAATTTATTACAGGTCACACAACCTTCCAAATGTTGCCCCCACCACATCCCTATTGGTGCTGCATTTCTGGGGGTGTCTGAGAGGTTGCTCCCCTGGAAACATTTGAATTTAACAATAAAAATGTTGCATCCTGGTTAATTGTAAATACTTCTAACAATTAAAAGATTTTTAATCTAAACAATTATAGGACAATAATGGACATATGGAATCATCCATATTCAACAGACCATCACTTCCTAATACCACACAGTCAATCTCTCTTCTTCATAGAGGCACTCCTTTCCCCTCATACAGGCATTATCTCCCTGTAACCCCCTACCCCTAGTACCCAGAGGCATTCTCCCTCTCCAAGTGCATTGGTTTAGAGATACTCTCTCCCTCCAACCCCATAGTTCACAGAGACATTCCCCCTCCATCACCCCCAGTTCACAGAGATATTGGGCTCGATTTCCTTAAACTGGGCGAATTAGCAGCAGGTGCGACTTCCCATTACAGCTCATGGGAAGACACGAGTGCATATGAGAGATGGGGAAGTAGAAAGTGAACTGCCTGGAAGACAGCTCTTGCCCCATCCTCACCAACACCGTCATGGGATCTTATGTACTCCAGCATAAGCCCAAATAATCAGGAGCAAGTAGTTTGCGAGTCAGAGGGCTTTTCACAAAGTGAAGCACTGAGCTCTAGTGAGCAGAAGGACTTGGAAGCGGAAGAGGGTGAGCAAGCCGTTCCTCCAGAGGGTTAAGAAATCCATCATTAGCTGAGGAGCCAGTCTTCAAACAATCAATGATCAGGGAGCATCAATCTCATACACAGTCAGTGGAGATGGCTTCCATGAAAATGGTTGAGATGATGGGGAAGCGGGAGGAATCCATTACATGCATCTGCAACACGATGCAGGAATTTGCCATTCCGTGCATAACACCCTGGAGAGAGGGACAGGCCAGGAGTTATCTGCAGCGACAAGTTGACATGAGGAGGTACTAAGGACATTGATAGCTGCAACTCCGGAAACTATCATTACTTCAATAGGAGGGTCAGCCTTAAGATGACAATTTTACAGGGCTTCCAGAACTTAATTGGACTATTCAGTCTTTTCTCACACAGTATATCTGAACCTGTGCCCAGCACTAGAAGACTACAAGGATTGGTAACTGATATCACTGTCTCTTATGAAAGTGACAATGAGCTGACTTCCTTATGGCTGACTTCAATGCCAGCATGTGAGGGAGATTCGGACCTGGATCCAGCCCCCTTTGACCTAGCAAGGGAAAGACGATCGGAAGGCAGGGACAGCAGTTTGACTGTTGAGAATCACCTTTAACTCTCAAAGGCTCCAGGAGAACCATACCAACCGTCCACCTCTCAACCTTGTATTAGTCAGGGAGCATGTCATAGAAGAAGGAGAATAGGAGCTTGAGTAAGTAAGTTAGCACGGACAAGAGGTAGTCGCAGTGGTAAGATGTAGTTGTCATTCGAGAGTTTGAAATTGTTGGCTTCATTTGGAAAAGGCTGTTAAAGAAAGTAAAAAATTGCAGGACTTCAGTTATGTGGAGACAGTGGAGAAGCTGGGGTTGTTCTCCTTACAGCAGAGAAGGTTAAGGGGAGATTTGATAGATGTGTTCAAAATCTTGAATGGTTTTGATAGAGTAAATAAGGAGAAAGTGTTTTCAGTGGCAGACGGGTCAGTAACCAGAGGACACGGATTTAAGGTGAATGGCAAAAGAACCAAAGGCGACATGAGGAAACATTTTTTTACGCAGCGAGTTGTAATGATCTGTAATGCACTGCCTGAAGGGGTGGTAGAAGCAGATTCAATAATAACTTTCAAAAGGGAATTGGATAAATACTTGAAAGGAAAAAATTTAAAGGGCTATGGGAAAAGAGCAGGGGAGTGGGACTAATTGGATAGTTCTTTCGAAGAGCCAGCACAGGCATGATGGGCCTAATGGCCTCCTTCTGTGCTGTAACATACTATGATAGACCACATAGGGTGTTGAGATCAGCTGAGATCAGAAAACTCAGTACAGATCATGGATTGAATGAGGAAACTTCTTGTTCAGTATGGCTCAGCCACTCACTAATAAGCTTGCTGAGCCATTAAGGGAGTCCCTGAGTTGAATAGTTAATAATTGCTGTTGACTCTAATAAAATCAATTCACTACAGCAAAATTAATTACATTTAGCTTCTGAATTTGTATAAAAATAAATCTAAGGCAAAGAAAGAGAGAGACAGGCAATTATAATGCGCACTCACTTTCCTCCCCAGTACAGCTTAGTTGTTATCACCAGGCTTGATCGTCTGAAAGAGAAACGCAAGAGTATCTTAATCATGTGCACAACAAAATGTTTTTTCCACTTACATTGATTGCTGATAGGATTGTTATAAATTCGGGTCTGCCATAAATATCTTATCAGGTTCAATGGTATCAGTCACACTCATAAGCAGTCTGAGAGTTTTACTTTTATGGGTTTTGACTCACACAGCCCTATATCTACATGTATGTGAGCCTAACGCACAGGCACAACAGTAGTATTCCCTCATGAATAAAATGGATGTTTGTGTCTCTTGCACACGTGCTTCTTCAATCTCTCTGAAGGCAGACCAAGCAAACACTTGGTGAGATGAGGCTCGACATGAATCGATGAGCTGCTTTATTTTCAGTAAAGTGAATGGACAGAACAACAGTTAGTCAGAATCAC
This sequence comes from Heptranchias perlo, assembly GCF_035084215.1. Classification (NCBI taxonomy): domain Eukaryota; kingdom Metazoa; phylum Chordata; class Chondrichthyes; order Hexanchiformes; family Hexanchidae; genus Heptranchias; species Heptranchias perlo. Next base: position 38,146,509 of record NC_090337.1, on the reverse strand, counting down.
TAAATTCAATCATTACAACTTAGCTTCATGTGACAATACAAAATAAAGAACAAGTCACACTTCCCCACAACAGTGGATCATATTACTTAACTTACAAGATGGCTTCTAAATGTCCCACATCATTTCTAGCTTCTTAGTCTCAGCCTCTGCTGGGCTTGTCTGTCTCATAGCTTTCTATTTTAAAAGCCTGACTAACTGCCTGTGTCCCTGTGCCTTATCTCTCTATGTTCATGATCAAAAGGGATCAAAAACTCTCCAACACACTAAGGTACTTTTTGATACCCAAGACGGTCTAATACATTGTTTATTATTGACGGTCAATGGGGAAATAACATCAATGTTAGCTCATGAGTATCATAACTACTTTTTGTTTCAGAACCTTTTTTTAAAATTGCATGAATACACTGGTCGGATTTTCATCTGGCCCATTTTCGTTACGGATCACTAGGAATTGGTCCTCGGGCCTCATCTATATATTCGGAGCGAATTCGCGCTTCGTCAGCAGCTTACCCCACAAGAAAAATCAATTTCGGGATGCCTGCTTCCAGGAGGGGGGTTGGAGTGGAGAGGGCCGGGGGTGGGAGGGGGGGCGGTGGTGGCTGCTGATCGCCAGGACTGTGGAGTCGGGGGGAGCACTCCTGTTCCTCCTGGCTCCACAGAAAGGTTTTATTTTTAAAAACAATCCTATCTATAGTTGGTGGCCATAGGGGCCTCTGAAATCGGTAACAAATTTTACACAGGGGTCTTTCAACAGGCATTAGGCCCCTAATTAACATTTTCAAGAGGCCTAGCACCTGTTTTAGGTGGCCGCCCTGGACTCACTGCTAAATTAGTATGCTCTTTGCACCCATTTTACGCCCGAAAAACGTGTGCAACATTTACCAATTTCTACCCCCACTATGTTTTTAAAAATCCAACATTAAAAGTAACTTTTTCAAATTCCTTTCTGTGGAAAAAGTCAAAAAATCCTGAAACAAGACAAGGATTGTGAGAAAATAATTACTTCCATATAGATCATTTCAGAAAGTTAAGCATTTATTTGGAAAATGTAAGTGATTTTACAGCTATTGAACAAAGTATAATGTCCTTATGTAAAAAAACATAAAGTTGATGATGTGACAGCTCCTTTCAGATTGAGAAAGATGATATGAGTCATGAGTAACCAATATTCCAAATAAAGTGTCCAGCTGCTTTCTACAATAAATAGAACAATAATTTCAAATATCATTAATATATGTACCCAATATGTGCACTATGTTTTTTTTATTTGTTGTTTTGTAAAAAGTATCTTCTTATCATAAAAGGCCAACATAAAGCAGCACAGAAATAAACAAGCTCACCAGCTTTTATGAGCCATTTCTGAAGGGATTCGCAAAATTTCACATGTTCCCCCCACCCCGAAGATTTATTGGAGTTATTAAAGAAACCCTGGTGTGACTGTTTTAAAAAATCCAAGGTCTCTCAAAATGGCTGCAGTCAGACACATGGCCGAGGACCGGAAGATTTGAAATTGCATTCTCAACAACTTGGCAGGTTTCGTGTCTAGACAGGTTTCTTTAAACAATGCAGCTGCATTCTAGCCCTGAGGCAAGCTATCAACATGGCCGGCCAACACATCAAAATTCGAGCAGGAAGTGATCGCAGGACAAAAGGTGAACCATCAAGGTACATTCGGAACAATGGTAAAGCAGTTAGCATACAGATCGATACAGGAAACGGCCATAATGTAAATGGGCCAGAGATGGGGTCCTTTGTCTTACGTTTCGTGCTTAAATCAAACAATGAAGCAAGCTGATAAGGTATGAAAAAACCTGTTACCAAGAGGGTATAACTGAAGCTGCCCAGTATATTTCTGGCTAGTAGTAGCTGCTCTCTTCGCCTCTTGGCCCTGTCCTGTCTGTCTGCTAGCAACTAAGAAGGAAGGCCATTCAGTAAACCTCGCAACCACATGTCGACGGCAACAGCAGGCACAGGGGCCAGGCCTTTTCATCTGTTTTCACTGGTGAGCATTAATTTTCTGGCCGCCACAAGACAACCTAGCATAAGTGTACGGTTGGGGGTTAAGGGATATTGCTAAACTTGTGATTTTAGAATTTTCCCTCGATGTGTCCGTTTTCTTTCAACCCGATAAGTGTAAGACTGTATTACATCCATAGCGATTTCTTTTTATCTTCTGTATTATACTGTTTACCTTGTAGTTTTAGTTTTCTTATTAATAAACATTGGTTTTCCTTGTACCAATCCACTGGTCTGTTTGTCTGTCTTTGTTACCACTCGATAAGTCCTCAGCTCAGAATCAGGAAGGGGTAAGCGATTCGCAACCGCACTGTGGGCAGGGCAGCTCAGGAAAAACATAACTGGCTGACCTATTATAAGCCCGAGAAACAGTAAAAAAAGAAACCCCTTACATTTCCCACTATCAACACCTACACCTCAAAATATAAATGAACTGGGGTCAATTTTCAACTGCTGGTTGCCCACTTCTCATATGTAAAATGGGGAGCTAGCAGTTGAAAATCGGGGTGAGTGAGCACCTCGGCCACCCGAATGATGCCCAAGGCCCGCCTGATGCAATCTTCGAGTATAAAGCTACTTATTTATGCAAATCGGGGTCCGTTGGCAGTTGTCGGACCCCGTTTGCAACCTTCAGGTACAAATGGGTAGAGTGGGCGCCATGCATGCTCCACTCATTTGTACCGGGTGGGGTATCAACATCAATGGACACAGAAAATATCCTTTCAGAGCTTTACTTATCACTGTCTCCCTGACAAAGCTTTGCTTTCTACTGCTAAGCCAATGTTTTATCCAGCTTGCTTATTTGCCATTAACTATTTTCCTTTATCCTACCTTTATCTTTCTTTTGAAGCTTAAAATTCAGAATTTTATCAAATGTCTTTTGAAAACCAAGTACATTACACCCACTCAGTGTCTGCTGTGTGCCTTCCCCTGGTGGCACTGCCAAAAAAAAAGGGATCTTGTTGTGCAGGAAGTTATGAGCAGGAATCCAAGTTTCACCTCTCCATGGTGTGGTGCACTAGAATATTGAGTGCGGTGCCACCTCCTCAGGCCATCTGCTTAACAAACAAACACTAACATATTTATATGCAGACATACACCTCATGAGTTACGAATGAACCTCCATTACGTGAGACTCAGTAAAAAGTCAATCCAGTTACCATTCTGTTTCATGGAATATCAAGAAATAAACCCAAGCTATACAGTAATGAATTAACACATGAACTATGGGGTCAATTTTAACTCCCAGCAGGTTTCCGACAGGAAACCACAGGAGTCTGTTAATTTCCGGCCCACCCGCGGCAGAATGAGACCACGACGATTTCACCGCCAGGTCTCATTAACATGCCACCAGCTGACCTTTTGCCCAGAATGGGTGGGAAGTAGTTACCGGCCCGTGGAAAATCGGGCAGCTCAGGTAAGTGTGGAGTCAGGGGTTCTCGGGGCATCTCGGAGCGGGGATGGGGAGAATTACAGGGCAGGGAGGCCTAAACTTTCTTTGTGAAGCTGAGAGGAGCACTTCTCCATAAAGGAAAGTAAAAAACTTATCTTGAATGACCTTTTCTGCTTCCGATCCTCTTCTGACAGACAGGGAATGGCTTCCCCGCTCAGGCCAGAGTTAAAATTGCAGTCAGGACCCGATGACGCAGTGGACCCCGATCTGCATAATTAAAGAAATATCCCACCAGCTTTGAGAGGGTGGATTAGCTGCCTATCCAGAAATGCCAGTAAAAATCGGCAACAGCCAGTTTTATCTTCTTACATGCCTGGCTTCTGGAAACCAGGCGGGCAGGGTTAAAATACCTCTCTCTTTGTTTCAAAATTTACAATTTATTTAAATACATGGGTAATTCTATATTAGGTTGTTTAGTGTTTCTTCTTGTTTTAATGGAATTGACTTAAAATTACTGTTATCTTAAGATTGTGCTTAAAGAAATATGTCAACATCCCAGCTGTAGTGCTGAAGACTTGTGCTCCAGAACTAGCTGCGCCTCTAGCCAAGCTGTTCCAGTACAGCTACAACACTGGCATCTACCCAACAATGTGGAAAATTGCCCAGGTATATCCTGTCTACAAAAAGCAGGACAAATCCAATCCAGCCAATTACCGCCCCATCAGTCTACTCTCAATCATCAGCAAAGTGATGGAAGGTGTCGTCGACAGTGCTATCAAGCGGCACTTACTCACCAATAACCTGCTCACCAATGCTCAGTTTGGGTTCCGCCATGACCACTCGGCTCCAGACCTCATTACAGCCTTGGTCCAAACATGGACAAAAGAGCTGAATTCCAGAGGTGAGGTGAGAGTGACTGCCCTTGACATCAAGGCAGCATTTGACCGAGTGTGGCACCAAGGAGCCCTAGTAAAATTGAAGTCAATGGGAATCAGGGGGAAAACTCCCCAGTGGCTGGAGTCATACCTAGCACAAAGGAAGATGGTAGTGGTTGTTGGAGGCCAATAATCTCAGCCCCAGGACACTGCTGCAGGAGTTCCTCAGGGTAGCGTCCTAGGCCCAACCATCTTCAGCTGATTTATCAATGACCTTCCCTCCATCATAAGGTCAGAAATGTGGATGTTCGCTGATGATTGCACAGTGTTCAGTTCCATTCGCAATCCCTCAGATAATGAAGCAGTCCGTGCCCGCATGCAGCAAGACCTGGACAACATCCAGGCTTGGGCTGATAAGTGGCAAGAAACATTTGTGCCAGACACGTGCCAGGCAATGACCATCTCCAACAAGAGAGAGTCTAACCACCTCCCCTTGACATTCAACGGCATTACCATCGCTGAATCCCCCACCATCAACATCCTGGGGGTCACCATTGACCAGAAGCTTAACTGGACCAGCCATATAAATACTGTGGCTACAAGAGCAGGTCAGAGGCTGGGTATTCTGCGGCAGGTGACTCACCTCCTGACTCCCCAAAGCCGTTCCACCATCTACAAGGCACAAGTCAGGAGTGTGATGGAATACTCTCCACTTGCTTGGATGAGTGCAGCTCCAACAACACTCAAGAAGCTCGACACCATCCAAGATAAAGCAGCCCACTTGATTGGCACTCCATCCACCACCCTAAACATTCAGTCCCTCCACCACCGACACACGGTGGCTGCAGTGTGTACCATCCACAGGATGCACTGCAGCAACTCGCCAAGGCTTCTTCGACAGCACCTCCCAAACCCGCGACCTCTACCATCTAGAAGGACAAGAGCAGCAGGCACATGGGAACAACACCACCTGCACGTTCCCTTCCAAGTCACACACCATCCTGACTTGGAAATATATCGCCGTTTCTTCATCGTCGCTGGGTCAAAATCCTGGAACTCCCTTCCTAACAGCACTGTGGGAGAAACGTCTCTACACGGACTGCAGCGGTTCAAGAAGGCGGCTCACCACCACCTTCTCAAGGGCAATTAGGGATGGGCAATAAATGCCGGCCTCGCCAGCGACGTCCACATCCCATGAACGAATTTTTAAAAATGTTTACTATTCCAAAAAATTTGAAAAAACATCAAATAGTGACATATGCTTTTTGCTTCTTACTATAATTAAAAGTAATTGGTTATAAAGACTGCCACAGCCCCTTTCATAGTTTGGTTAATTAATATACATGAAAAGCATTGGTTAAGAGGTTCACTTAATTACAATGGCAAATGGAAAGAAGTAAATTAATCAAATAAAACCATGACACAGCACTTGCCTTAAGCCAAATGGTAAACCTGTATATTAATGTGGAAATAGAGGCACTTGTTATCTCTTCCAAAGCTGAAACCTGTGATTTGATGTCCTAGCAGCAGCTGGCTGAGAACCAAAGACATTCACCCTACAGCATGGATTGCATTACAGCGCTCAGAAAGACAGGACCACAGCAGTTAATCAATGCACCAGTGAACACTTAAGTCCACAACGCAAATAACTTGTAAAAGGAAAGTAAGGTTGTTTGAACTGCAGCTAGCAACTAACACTCTTTGGTATACCGATAATTCTCATTCATTCTAATAAACTGAAACTAATAACTGAATTCCAAAAAATGAATACAGAAAAAACATATGGCTGGCCTCGACGCCTCCATCCTTGGTAAATTGCATCTCATTCAAAACTCTGCTGCCTGTATTCCATCCTACTCACCCATCATTTCAGTCCACACTGACGTGCATCGGCTCCTGGTCCTCCAGTGCCTCAAATTCAAAATTCCTATCACAATGTTTAAATCCTTCCATGACCCTTCCTCTCCCTAATCCTCTATAACTTTCTCCAGTCCCACAAACCTTCTCTGAACTCTCCATTCCTCTGACTCTGGCCTTTCGTGCATTCATCCCGCCCGCCTTCACTCCACCATTCCTGGCCCTGCCCTCAGCCGCCTAGGCCCTATGCTCCTCCCTAAACCCCTCTGCCTCACCAGATCCCTCTTATTCTTTATGGCCCTCCTTCTTTGACCAAGCTTTTGGTCACTCCTTCTAATATCTGCTTCTTTGGTTTGGTCTCCATTTATTCCTTATGCCTCTGTAATGCACCTTGGTGTCTTTTTCTACATTAAGGATGCTATATAAATGCAAGTAGTTTTTGTTATTGACTTGTAGTGCGGAGTTTTTCTTGTACAGTTTTTTATGCAGGTTAGTGATGCTGTGGGTTGGTGTGTCCCTGGAGATTCAGTGACTGCTCAATGTCATGGGGAGGAGGGAGGCTTCAAATGGAATTAAAAATATTTCCTACAGGAAACATCCTTCTGACTCCTGCTTGGTGGCTTGCAAAATGGAATCATTAGTAAATGAATCTCACCATGTCACAAATCATGGCTCAGAACATGCATCCTAACCCTCCCTAGCACAGCTCATTGGAATAACTTAATGAGTTTGGCCATCACGACATTTCTTTTCATGTTAAAATATTATACAAGCCTTATAAACTGAATACTTCATTATTACGGATACATTCTGAATTTTATTCTGCTCAGGAGGCACAAGTTACTCACAAATTATTAGTTTACTCATTCGTGGAAATAAAAATCATGACCCACCAACAGTAGCAATGAATGAACTGCCCTCTGTTCATACGACAAACAGCAGGGTGAACACAAAAAGACAAGGATTCTTTCTAGAGTTGAAAAGACATGTCAAAATGACATAGGAACATTTGGTATGTATATTAAGCACTTCTGATACGTGAGGTTCACAAATATCAAGGGTTAGAGGAGGAAAAGAGAGACTGAACAAATTAAAGTAAATCCATAGCACCCCTTCATTTGCATAGATCTGTCTAGTCTTATGTTTACCAACTTAATGTTTAACATTCTGTCAGTACTCAGCAGACTAGAGATGAAATCAAGTGAGCACTGCTAAAATTAGGAGAATTTGGATGACAGCTCAGTTCTTTTAGCATTAGCTGATAGTTAGTTCTGCATAACAGCCAAACAACCCAACAACCCAACTGTCAATAAAAATAAATGGTAAATGCCAGAAGCTATTCATCACCTGGAGCAAATCGAGAGAGTAAATACGCCATGAAAGAAATTCAATTTATTTCTCAATTTTACATATTCATACTGGATTCCTGGGACCTACTGCAGCATCTCTAAGACGTGCTTTTTTAATGGAGAAAATGGAATGTTCAGTGAGTAAAATGTTCCGAGGTTCTGCACCATTGGTGAGGCCTTGCATGCAGTGGGTGACTGATTAGAAAATTAGAGGTGCAGGGCTTGCAAATTTACTGCTATTGAAATGAGTGAGTTGGAAGCAAGATGTGACATGTTGTTTTTCCTTTCACTTCAGTCAAAGAGTCCTCACATCAGAGATTTGAAGGAAAATGAACTGGAACTGAAGTGTATTTGTAGGAGCAGGAATGCTGCATCCACATTCTGAGGCTCATTTCTGTACATTGGGCATTTCAGAAAACCTCACTGGCATAAATAAAAGAGATGAATCATTGTCTTCGGAATTGTTACTGTCAGTTCCTTCTTTCACCGGAAAGGTTACTTTGACAGTAACCCGTTTTTTGTTATAATTATGGCAAACTCACTGGCCTGGAAATTCCTGGGTCCCAAAGGTGTAAGTGTGGCAGGGTAGGACTTAGCCTACTGAAATCAGAAGAGACTGACCCTGTCAGAAACTACCAGGGACAGCTAACTTTAATTTATGCTGGCAGGCCAAGGGCATGAGTCCCTCTTAGCAGGAAGCCAGATACACCAGGTTAGAGAATTCAGGATGGCAGCAGAGCATGGGTGCAACTTCTGCATTGAGAGGGCTGCAAGCAGTTTAAGGGCTGAGGAGGCTCTCAGAGGAGGGGAGTGAAATGCCTGCTGCAACAGAAGGGAAAAGGCAAACATCTAACATCTCAGAGCTTGATACAGAAGTGCCGCTGTCCCAAATTAGAGGACGGAGGGATGCCATTGTTGGGAAGAAACCATTGCATTCAGTAGCACAGGCCATGTGGAAGGAGGTTGCTGTGGCTGTGAGTGAGACTTCCGTAACCCCAAGGACACCCTTGCAATGGTGAAAGAGGTTCGATAAACTCACTAGGTCAGCAAAGATAAGTGTTTCAGATGAATATCAGGACAGCTGACTGAATCATAGAGAAGCACATGAGTATTCCCTAGTACAATAGTTAAGTAATGCCCATTGAAGTAGCACATGGCACCATGTTCCTCACCCTGGAAGCAAAGCCAGCCTAGATTATGTGCTCAAGTACCCAGAGTGGGGCTTGAACATACAACCTTTGGCTTCAGGGGCAAGAGTGCTACCACTGAGCCAAACTGATACATTTCCTGTGTTTATGTTACTGAAGTCACAAAAACAATGTTAGGGCCAATTAAAGACTCATCTTCAGATTTAAAAAAGAGCAAATGCCTTTACCTGCTGGCTGATGCAGTAGGTACCAGCTAATGGGGAGGGAGCTGCAGCCATGTGACTGAGTCTAGTCTAGTAGGGGAGGAGGGTAAGCAGTCTTATAGCTGTGGTGCACTGTTCAACCTGCAGAAAGCAACTCAAAATGGCTGCCTTACCTTAATAGATTTTTGAGGTTTGGATTTCAAATTTCAAATCGTCTAAAATCAATTCCAACGAAAGTACGAATTAATCCAAATGTTTATCCTTAGCGGCAATTGTCTCGGACTAAATCTATCTGATCTGGTTATTTAAATCCATGCTGATACAACACTGAAGCCATTGTTCAGTTACAAACACAATGAGTTGTATTTTTGATCCTTGTTGGTAAATGCTATAAGTATTTTATAAAGAAATAAAAGAAACAAGTTCACTTTCATGTTTGAGTTGGCTCACAGTGAGGACAAATCCTGTCTGTTAGTAACACCCATCTGACCTTTCAGCAAAGGAAGAATGTGCGGAGATGAGAAGTTATTTGGGAAGAGAGGTACAACTGGACAAATTGAGAGAAAGTGAAAACAAGACAAACACAAACTGTGCCAGACTTACTCAAATTGAGCAATAAAAAGTATTACCTCCAGTCTTTTTTTTTGATGATGTTTCCGAGTATGACCTCTGCCCTAAAACAATGTTGAATAGATCAGAATTAATGTTATAAGTTACAGTGGCCATTATTACCACAAGCACATGGAAAACAAAGTAAAATACAAACTGGCACCAATGGGACAATGTTATATTTGACTACCCACTCGATGCACTATACACTGTGAAAAATACTTCAGTCATTAAAATGTAGTAGTCAGTGGATGTTTATTAGAAAATATTTAACATGCCAAAACCACGATCTTGATTTTTTGTGTTGCAAACTTTTAAGGAATCAAAAGATTTGTCCAAAGTCTGCTGTTTATCACTTTTGAGATTATGCAATGAAATTTTTAAAAATTATAACTATTTGATCTTTTCATTAGTAGCTTATTCAGAAAGTGCTGTCAAAGAAATGCACTGAAGTCTGCATTTCTCCAGTTCTATTCTATACAGTAGTCCCGATTTTAACGTGTGGCTGAAGGCCGAGGCGGGCGGCAAACTGTGCTGACCTCGGCAGCATGAGTTCCGGGAGATTTTAATGGGGCAGGGGAGGCCTAACCTTTCCTTGTGGGCCGAAGGAGCGTTCCCGTTCTTCCTGGCCCCACAAGGAAAGTCAAAAATAATAAATAACTTATCTTTTTGGGCCTCTTCCGGCCCAGACTCCTCCTCCCACTAGGTTGGCCTGGCAGGAAAACGACAACCGCTTCTCCAATCAGGCTACTAGTTAAAATAGCATCTGGGCTGCAATGATGTCATCAAAGCCAATCTGCATATTTAAAGAAGGTCTCCAGTTTCCAGTGGGCGTCCCTCTCGCTTACTTAGAAGAGCAGGTTAAAATCAGATCCTATGGGAAGTGAGCGGAGCATTGGTGGGTAAAACCCACAGGTGATTTTTAACTGCCCCTCCCCCAACCCGGTCTCCGCCAGGCAGACAGGGTTAATACCGTCCCTCGTGTCTTGCAGAATTAAGGTATCCAGAATGCTATAAATTAGATATTTCAGTGAGTTAACCTGTTAACTTCACAGAATTACTGAAAGTAGCTGAAGAGTTAGAAACTATATAGGACTGTTGACACTAAAGAAGAAATTGTCCATGTAATCTAGGGTTTTATTAAACTCTCATATTAAAATATCCATGTGGCAGACAGTTCTAGTAATCCAATGAATTTGGTATTAAAATCCTTATCAACGTTTTAAGCAGTTATCAGATCTTCATTGAATAATGGCCTACCAGTGCAAAAGAATTGAAATTTAAAAAATAATAAGCAGTTGGGTACTGTCTGTGTGAGTGGATTTGCTTTGGTTAACTGAAAATTGATACTTTGAGGAGCATGATGGTTTCTTTATGAAGGTGCTAGACACAACACCTGTTAGCTCACTGGTTGTGATATGGTTGTGGTTGTTGCAGATAGCAGATATAGTACTATTTGTCCAGTAGCAGTAAGGTATAGGAGAACTTTTAGAAACAGTGCTTTTACTGTGCAGTACTGTCCAGAAAAAAGCATCCCTGATGCAAACATGAAATTTAAGTTCACTCAATCAAGTTCTATACACTTCCATTAAATAGAATTTTTAGTGCAGCTATAACATTGAGCAAAGAAGTTCCCCTAGTTATTCATGTATTCAGTGCTTAGTACACTGCATAGTGACAGATACATTTCATTTTAATGAAGACAACACTATCTGTTAGCTGTCTAACCTTTGCGCACCAATTATTTCTATTCCTATTTCTTAAAGACAAACGTCACTTTTGAGGATGTACTTTCAATGTATAATACCCCATCACTAAAAATTCCTATTAAGCAGAACAATAATTAAATAACTTTTAAAATATTTTTTCATTCTCGGGATGTGAGCATTGCAGGCAAGGCCAAAATTTATTGCCCATCCCTACTTGCTGTGAGAAGGTGGTGAGCCTTCTTCTTGAACTATTGCTGTCCATGTGGTGAAGATGCTCCCACAACGCTGTTAGGTGGGAAGGTTTGTAGCACTTTGATACAACTGAGTGACTTGCTAGGCAACTTAAGAGAACACTTAAGAGTCAACCACATTGGTGTGAGACTGGAGTCACAAATAGGCCAGACCTTGTAAGGATGGCAGGTTTCATTCCCTAAAAGGGAATGACATGATGGGCCGAATGGCCTCCTTCTGTGCAGTAAGTTTCTCTGATTCTATGAAAAGACATTAGTGACAATCCGACATAGTCACGGTCACTTGTTACTGATACTAGCTTTCTATTTCCAGATTTTTAAAACTGAATTCAAATTCTCTAATAGGTGGGATTTGAACTCAGATTCTCTGGATTATTAGTTGAGGCCTCTGGATTAGTCCAGTAACATAACCACTACACTACCGTACCCACAGTAGAGTGTGTATTTTACATTGAATGTACCCCGTCCCCATCAGCTGATGTTCTCCTCTAAATATGAAATTGGTTTGCATTATGTTAGATCCAATATCTAAAGTAATAGAATAAAAATGTGGCCCCAAACAGAAAATGGTGAGTTGGGGGTCTAGGGCTACTTGCCACTCTAGCCCAGTTGCCTCAGTTGGATGAGTTTCCTCATGACAATAAAATGCTCCACCCAAAGGATGACAACCTCACGTTGCCAAGCTCTCTGCAACCTTAGTGCTTGCTGCTCAGTCATGGAAATGATGATGGCTACAGAGGATGATTTTAATCCTACATGCCCAATGGAAACCGGATGAGCAGTTAAAATGCTTACCCACAAATTACTTACCCGCCCTGAAGCACCCAGGATCTTGCCATCCGTGATTTTAACCTGCTCTCCTAAGTAGGCAGCAAGGACACCCACCCAAAGTCAGCGGGGTCCATCTTTACATATGCATGTTGGGTCCCAACGATGTCAACAGGACCAGAATGCAATTTTATCTCAGGCCTGAACAAGGAAGCTGCTGTGGCTTTCCCACCAAGTCAAGCCGGGACAGAAGTAGAGCAGCCCCAGAAGAGGCCGAAAATATGTGTATTTATTTCCTTTGTGGGACCTGGAGTGCTCCCCCTGCAAAACAAAAATTGGGGGAGCACCTCGATTGCCCCAATGATGCCCAAGGCCCGCCTGATGCAATTTTGCGGCAGCCCTGGAAATGGGCGAGCAGCCTGCATGACTGTTTCCAGCAGGAGGCTGTGTAAATATGTGAATCGGGGTTCTATGCCAATAACAGGACCCCGTATGCAATTTCTCATGTACAAATGGGAGGAGCGTGCTCAATGCACACAAAGCCCATTTCTACCCGACGTTGAGTGGCTTAACCAGCAGTCCTTAAAGGGACTGCTGGAATAGCTCAAAAAGTGCTCCTCTTAGGCTCACAAATAACTCCTGCCTGCTGCCAGCATGTGAAGCCCCCCTGGGATCACCTCTGCCCTCCAGGCCTGACCTGCTGGCTGGCTCAGCATGGCAGTCAGCTGATTTCCTACCTTCCCACAACTGGCAAGCTGCAGCCGGGCAGCTGTTTAGCAGCAACAGCTCGCTGAAATGAGGCCCAAACTAAAAATGGTCTGGGCCTCGAGACGCAGGCTTTGGGCAGTCGGCTCAGCCTCTCTGTTGATTTCATGCCTGTTTTAAGCAGAAGTTGAAAGTTGTACCCACAAAGTCTAATGCTGGATAAGGAACCTGAAAGCTGGTTAAAGTTCAGGATAATAGCCGAATGCTTTTAATGATCTCAAGGCTCTCTAATCGAAACTAGATTCAGTAGTTAATTTACTATAGCCACTGGTGGATGGTTCAGACTCTGGCTATTTAAGACCAAACACCTAGTATATTTAAAATTTAAATTGAATTCTTGGATTTTTGGACTCTATAAGGGATTAATGTCTACTCAAAGACAATCAGGTGACTTGAGATTAATAATCTACCTATTATTAACATGGAATTCACATTCTAATACAGAAAAATGTCTGGTTTGACAGATGTTCTACCTACAGGCTTCATACATTTGAGAACAATTGAGTAGCTGAGAAAGTTCAGTTTTCACTCCAAGCAATGTTGGGACCTACTAAAGCCCCAGATCAATTCTAAAGGTGAACTATCTTTGCATTGAGGACATGGTGTTGCGGATATCCAACGAGCCATGGTTCATTCACATATCCTATCTACCGTGCAACAGCGTTTTGAACATTGATGAATCACAATGTAACATTGGTTTCTGATGTGCTCGTCTGTGCCATTTCCATACCGAGGGACCAGGGAGAAACAGTTTAAAAAGCCATAATAGTTTCTAGAATAATTATGCACAGACTGTGCAAAAAATTTTTAAAACATTGCACTTGCACAAAATAAGTGTCTAAAAATAAAGCGTACTTTCCAAAAACACATGCAAAAGGATTTTGTACAAAGATGTGCAAAAAATTCTACTGTCAGAAAGGTTTTGAAAATCCAGTCTTAGGTTTTAAATATGTGTTTAATAATAAAACTTCAAATATAAGGTAATTTCGTACAGCCAGAACTTGATACAAGCTGAATAGCTTGGTGATGAACACAATGGGTGCATTTCTTTTACATTAGGCACAGTCTTGGAGAATAAGGCAGTTCACTTACTTGCCAGCTGCGTACACCTCTGCCGTATCAAACAGATTTATTCCATGTTCGTACGCAATTGTCATTAGCTGCTCAGCCACCTGTAAATACAAAACATAAAAGATTGCTGAGCTGTGCAGTGTGAAATGTCTCACTACTCTGTCTCAGGTCCATGTTTTCCATTTTTCTTTATTCAGCATTTTCCACAAAGCACAGGATTCAACCCCCTGTCCAATTGGCCCTGGGTAGTCATGTGCTCGACAATGCAGAAGTTAATATCAGAAGTTTGGTTGCCAGCTCTCTATAAAAGGGAGGGAGCATACATGAGTGAGCATACATGATCATCAGTTTATTTTTTTCCAGCTCCTCTATTGTGTCCTTAATTATTTGACGTCATTCAAGTTACCTCAAATTCCGGACCTGGCTACCAGTTAAGTATAAAAATGTAATTCTTCAACCACCTTGTTCTCTTACCTCAAAACAAGACTAAGATCAGTAAATCACTATAATGTCTTCAGCAACACCAGCTAAAGGTCACTAAAACCTTGCTAGTCACTCCTCCAGAGGTGCTTGACAGTAGGATGGAGACATTTTTCAAATTTCATGTAAACCTCAGTTACTTTTGTCCCAAGGATTCATCATGTCAACCTCTCTCTAGGACATATGATTAGACATCTGCCAAGTAGCAGACCCTTTACCTTGAATCAATAAAGGCTGAAAATTATACTGTGCTTTTGCGGATTTCCTCTACAGCATTCCCGCTGCAGACTTTGCTTTTGTTCTTCAAGCATTTTCTTGCTTTGGAAAATTTTCCACACAAGTTTTCAATCCTAAACCCCAAAAGCATGAATCCAAGTGCCTGGATGTAGTTGTTTATTTGCTCACGGGTTTAACCAAGTGCTTATTGGCTTTCTTCAGGATTGCTGGCAAGTTTGAGAGCAGCATTGTCCCAAGTAATAATTACAGCAGATCACAATGATCTTTTGTGACCAATTTCTGCCCGTTGCTGAAGATTAGCTTCAGGCAGCTGCTCTTCACCAACAGGCAGTTCTGCCAGCAATAGGAACCAGGATTTGGCCTCACACTAAGGAAATTAGCTTTGCATGCTGCAAGTAGCTTTTTGATGGTATAGGTATCTTCAGAAGTTAAGTTGTGAGTTTGCTAGCTTCTTTTAAGGAGCATCAAGAATATTCAAGAACCATGTTTAGAATAGCTTCTGGAGCCAAAGTCCCTTTCAGGGTATCACTTACCATCAAGACAAGTTCCAACAAGCACAACCTCAACATTATTCCTTTCATGGTATGGGCCATGTTTCCACACCACAAAACCGTAAATCATCCGAACACACTGGCCCACCACTTCTTCCAGAGGTTTTCAATGGGATCCAGGTCATAACTCCATCCCTCCCAGTGACTTACCAAGCTATCCAATCTTCAAAAGACTTTCCCATGAAAGCCCACTCCGGACCATATGATGTCAATGGTAACCAAGAAATTGCTTTCTGAGAAACAACACTTGGAGTTTTACTCAAGATCCTTCATACTCCCAAAGCAATCAGGGGGACTATGCTTGATCCACAACCTGAGGGCATTGTACCATCACACAAAGGTTAAAAATGGTGATCTTCCCAGAAATTATGATAAAGGATTGGCTGGCAGCCATAAACCTGAAAGATGTGTATTTTATGTGGCGAGTCACTGGTCCCACTGGAAGTTCCTCTGATTCAATTTCAGAGCACAAGGCTGTCATTACAAGTTTCTTCCATGTAAGAAAAGCTTTAATCCAGCTTCCTTTGTGATTATAAACTTGTAAGGAATCTTACAACACCAGGTTATAGTCCAACAGTTTTATTTGAAAATCACAAGCTTTCGGAGGCTTTCTCCTTCGTCAGGTGAGTGTGGGATTCCATGGAAGGTACTGCATATATAGTCATAGAACCATTGACTATATATGCGGTACCTTTCATGGAATCCCACACTCACCTGACGAAGGAGAAAGCCTCCGAAAGCTTGTGATTTTCAAATTAAACTGTTGGACTATAACCTGGTGTTGTAAGATTCCTTACATTTGTCCACCCCAGTCCATCACCGGCATCCCCACATCATTATAAACTTGGTTTTCGGTTAAATGTATGTGGTCTAGCACTTTGCTGTGAACAAAGGATTGTCTGCTTTCTATCACAACAGGCTTTCTGTAGCCTTCGACTGATGATACCTGGCAATGTCCTCAAGACTTGTTTTCTCGGCAGTGAAACAAGCCAAACAGGACGTTATCGCCTTGCTGTGGAGATAAGCTACACCCTTCTCAAAGCAATTATACACTGGTGCCTTCTTTGGTTATCAGTGTGAAAGGGAGGTATCCTTCCTGGATGGGGAGTTTTGCACCCTCCCAAGGCATTCACATATCATCGTGAGATGCGAAGGGAGGGTAAGGAGGTGGCAGCCCCACACCGCAGGGAGGATGATTGATGGGAAACTCATAAAGAGCTCTTTGCGTTTAAAACATATATAAGAAAGGTGCTCTCCGACACTGGTCAGAATTCTCGAGGTAGTACCGGCTGTCTAACTATCAAGGTAATCAGGGTGCACACGAGGCTTTGACGAATAACTGAATTGTATCAGGCTGTATTTGCCTATCTAGTGTTGTAGTCTTGCATGTTAACTTCTTAATAACTTGTTACTTCTTAATAAAGCCATTGCACTTTGGAACAAAACCATTTCGCACCTTAATTGGGATTATTAAATAAAAGGCATTTTACTTACATTCCATTTGACCTTTCTTCTACACCGAGAGTCTTCACCAAATGCCTATCAGTGGTGGCAGTGTATCTCACTTCCACATATACCCCTATCTGGCTGATCAGTTGAAGCCCCAAGCAGGAAGTCTGCTCCTGAGGCCATCCAGCAGATGCTCAAATCAGTGCAGGTATTGGGATTAGTGCAGGGGTTGGGATTTTGGTCAACAGAGAAGATTCCCCTATCATTTCTTCTCTGGATCCAGTATTATTAGAAGCACTATTTCACACATCTCCATAAAGTCTTTCTTTCACCAGAAACGTTCCTAACTCTCAGAACTTGACCTTTCCATTTAGCGATGCTCAATCATCCCAGCCTCCCTCCAATTGGAAATCCCAGACCTAATGGCAGCAACCATTTTATAATCCCAAATGCTTCCTGTTCATGTGAGCTCACTGTCTTTAAGAGACTTTAAGTAGCATTTTTTAAATGATTGAAAATTAACTGTAAATTTAACGCCTCCAGGACGGCTTTTCCGAGACACGTGAACCTCGCCAGGTACAAGGAGGCGAGAAGGGCTGGTTCATTTAGGTAAGACTTCTCACCTCCCCCTCGCGATTGCTGAGTTCTCACCTCTCCCCCTCGCGATTGCCGAGTTCTCACCTCTCCCCCTCGCGATTGCCGAGTTCTCACCTCTCCCCCTCGCGATTGCCGAGTTCTCACCCCCCCCCCACCACGGTCGGTGAGTTCTCACTTCCCCCTCGCGATTGCCGAGTTCTCACCCCCCCACCACGGTTGGTGAGTTCTCACTTCCCCCTTGCGATTGCCGAGTTCTCACCTCCCCCTCGCGATTGCCGAGTTCTCACCTCTCCCCCTCGCGATTGCCGAGTTCTCACCCCTCCCCCTCGCGATTGCCGAGTTCTCACTTCCCCCTCGCGATTGCCGAGTTCTCACCGCCCCCCCACCACGGTTGGTGAGTTCTCACTTCCCCCTCGCGATTGCCGAGTTCTCACCCCCCCACCACGGTCGGTGAGTTCTCACCTACCCCTCGCGATTGCTAAATTCTCACCTCCCCCCGCCCCACCCCCGCAATCGCCGCGTTTTCCTCTCCCCCCCCGCAATCACCGAGTTCTCACCCTCACCCCGCCCCGGCAATCACCAACTTCTCATCTCCCACAGCCCCCTGGCAATCGCCGAGTTCTCACCTCCCCCCACCGCAATCACCAACTTCTCAACTCCCCCAACCCCCAGCAATCATCGACTTCTCACCTCCACACCCCCACCCCGCCATCCAGCCCCCAAGGACACTGATCTCTCCGCGACCTCCCTCGCCCAACCACCGAGGACACTGATCTCCCCGCGACCTCCCCCGCCCAACTACCGAGGACACTGATCTCCCCGCGACCTCCCCCGCCCAACCACCGAGGACACTGATCTCCCCGCGACCTCCCTCGCCCAACCACCGAGGACACTGATCTCCCCGCGACCTCCCCCGCCCAACCACCGAGGACACTGATCTCTCCGTGACCGCCCCCGCCCAACCACCGAGGACACTGATCTCCCCGCGACCTCCCCCGTCCAACCACCGAGGACACTGATCTCCCCGCGACCTTCCCCCGCCATCCAACCACCGAGGACACTGATCTCTCCGCGACCTCCCCCCGCCCAACCACCGAGGACACTGATCTCCCCGCAACCCCCCCCCGCCATCCAGCCCCCAAGGACACTGATCTCACCGCGACTTCCCCCGCTCAACCACCGAGGACACTGATCTCCCCGCAACCCCCCCCCCCCGCCCAACGACCGAGGACACTGATCCCTCTGCGTCCTCCCCCGCTCAACCACCGAGGACACTGATCTCCCCGCAACCCCCCCCCCCGCCCAACGACCGAGGACACTGATCTCTCCGCGACCTCCCCCCGCCCAACCACCGAGGACACTGATCTCCCCGCAACCCCCCCCACCCCCCCGCTCAACCACCGAGGACACTGATCTCCCCGCAACCCCCCCCCCCCCGCCCAACGACCGAGGACACTGATCCCTCTGCGTCCTCCCCCGCCCAACGACCGAGGACACTGATCTCCCCGCGACCTCCCCCGCCCAACCACCGACGACACTGATCTCCCCGCAAACCCCCCCCCACCCCCCCGCCCAACGACCGAGGACACTGATCTCCCCGCGAACCCCCCTGTCCAACCACCGAGGACACTGATCTCCCCGTGACCCCCCCCGCCCAACCACCGAGGACACTGATCTCCCCGCGAACCCCCCCCGCCCAACCACCGAGGACGCTGATCTCCCCGCGACCGCCCCCACCGAACCACCGAGGACGCTGATCTCTCCGTGACCTCCCCCGCCCAACCACTGAGGACACTGATCTCCCCGTGACCTCCCCCGCCCAACCACCGAGGACACTGATCTCTCCGTGACCTCCCCCGCCCAACCACCGAGGACACTGATCTCTCCGCGAACCCCCCCGCCCAACCACCGAGGACGCTGATCTCCCCGCGAACCCCCCCGCCCAACCACCGAGGACACTGATCTCCCCGCGAACCCCCCCCGCCCAGCCACCGAGGACACTGATCTCTCCGCGACCTCCCCTGTCCAGCCACCGAGGACACTGATCTCTCCGTGACCTCCCCCGCCCAACCACCAAGGACACTGATCTCTCCGTGACCTCCCCCGCCCAACCACCGAGGACACTGATCTCTCCGCGAACCCCCCCGCCCAACCACCGAGGACGCTGATCTCCCCGCGAACCCCCCCGCCCAACCACCGAGGACACTGATCTCTCCGCGACCTCCCCTGTCCAGCCACCGAGGACGCTGATCTCTCCGTGACCTCCCCTGTCCAGCCACCAAGGACACTGATCTCTCCGTGACCTCCCCCGCCCAACCACCGAGGACACTGATCTCTCCGTGATCTCCCCCGCCCAACCACCGAGGACACTGATCTCTCCGTGACCTCCCCTGTCCAGCCACCAAGGACACTGATCTCTCCGTGACCTCCCCCGCCCAACCACCGAGGACACTGATCTCTCCGCGACCTCCCCTGTCCAGCCACCGAGGACACTGATCTCTCCGTGACCTCCCCTGTCCAACCACCGAGGACACTGATCTCTCCGCGACCTCCCCTGTCCAGCCACCGAGGACACTGATCTCTCCGTGACCTCCCCTGTCCAGCCACCGAGGACACTGATCTCTCCGTGACCTCCCCTGTCCAGCCACCGAGGACACTGATCTCTCCGTGACCTCCCCTGTCCAGCCACCGAGGACACTGATCTCTCCGCGACCTCCCCTGTCCAGCCACCGAGGACACTGATCTCTCCCCGGCTGCTTTCCCACCCAACAGGCAGCCAGCCAATCAGGCTGGTTGCCGGGCATGAAACCCAGAAGGAAAATTTATTGCCTTGTCTTGAGTTGCAATCGCAGATTCCGACACGCTCACCTCACTTCCAGGTTTCCCATGTGAAAATCTACGTACCAGCTCTCTTCCGGGGTTCAAGTAAAAATCATGCCCCTTAACTTACCTTTGCAAAAATTTATCTAGTCTCCATTTAAGCCATTAAATACATGCAATCTGAAATTTATTTTGTGAAAAAGGGCACTGCTATTTGAATTAGTGTCAGCCTGCAGAATTAGTGAGTTGTAGGCCCTCACGATAAATGAGCCCGATGTAATTTCTTGTTCTAATTCCATAGATCTCAGAATTCATTCTAAATTCTTGCTGAAAGCTATGTCTCACTTTCATTTTGGGCAGGAAAATGTGGTTCCATCATTTCATGCTCCTCTCCATAAATTTAACCATGAAAGAAAGCTTCATTGCTTGGATGCCTGCAGAACACCCCAACTCTGTATTAATCAAACCGAACAATTCTGTAGATCATGGCGATTCATCTCCTACAGCCCTAAGACCCTAGGAAATCCATTAACTAAACTGCATATAGTTACATGGATAGTAAAAGGCATCTTGCACTATTATCCTTCTGGCAAAGTGCCCAGGATAGAATTAAGTAATTCCATCCATTCAACAGCCACATCTTGCACCTCCCTCGCTCAGGTGGTCATCAAGGTTATTTGCAAAGATGTGACACAAAGCAATCCCCACACATTTACAAAGCATTAAACCCTAGTCTTAACCTCTCAAGAGCTTTGCCAGATCAGTCTTTTTAGGTGGTGTTGAAACTCCATTGCAAGGTCCTACCTCCTCCTAGCTGGCAATACCTCAGTATGCTTCTGCTGTATGTGGAGAATGCCGTATGAAGAAGAAAGATAGGTTACCTACCTTAGTAAAGTCTACTTCATTCTTTGAATGGGTGGATTCTCCCTATCTGCCTTCCCTCCCACTGATCCTGAAAGCCTCTGATAGGAGTTCCATTTCCAACTCAGGGTGCACCACCTAGTTAGGCTCTGTAGCTATAAGTTAAAGTGAATTGATAATCAAGTATGCTGCTTCCCTTTTAAGGAGGGCAGAAAAAACAAAGACACCTCAATAAACAAGCATACAACATCCCCTTCTGCAAAGCCAAGCCTTGGGATCCTGTGTAAAGAATGTATTCTTTTGAAGAATCTACCAAAGAATGGACTCTGTCTTTTCTTCAACACTCTCCAGTTCACAATTTAGGAGTCCATTGGGTTTTTGCAGTATAATTGATTTAAGACTTAATTTTCCCGTTGATAATTAAAAGGATTGCACCAACTACTTACCACAGTAGGAATGAAAACATTTACCTCAGGGCCCAGAAACCTGGTAGATAAATGCACATATTGAAGGATTGCTTGGGAAACATGTACCATATTTACATAGACTGTCCCTACAAGATGGCTTTGCTAAACCTTCTACTAATTCTATGCATCTGCTGTGTCACAATGTGCAATGGAGGTGACAAAGATGCTGATTTGGCACAAATTACATTGCTAATGACATTTGTAAACTGCTGGGTTAATAACAGCCTGCTTCTAATTCCTCACTTAGTTGTCAGATAACATTTTGGGTTTTTTTTAAATACTATAACATAATTTTCTAGTTGTCTAATTTACTTTACACCAACAAAATGCTGGACTAAATGTTCGATATTATTTAAGTGTTATTATATAGATGAAAGCTACAGTGGAAAACTAGAAGGTATCAGAAGTAGCTGAGAGCATTTTGTCGTGCCCAGTGGCAAAGGCTCCATGCCTAACAGTAATATTAAAATAAATTTGATATGTTTCGCAAATTATTAAACCACACTTATAAAATGATGCTTCATTACAGCTGACTGGAAAAAGTAACAACTGGTAATAGAAACATGAAGGATGGACAGACTTAAAGTACGGATTCAAAAAAGATACTTTGAACCTGTATGAGAATAACAGGGTATCACTTAAGTGTGTTTTCTGTCCAATGATTCAGAAATACAAAGATAATAAAAGGGCTGAGATTCCTTGGGTGTGAAAGGTTGCAGCATTAGCGGTAGGGGGAGCGGGGCAGAAACCAGTAACCAGTAACCCTTTGCCCTCAAATCCAATCAGGGTGGGACTTCCTGCTGCTCACATATCTAGGCGAGATGTCCGAGGTACGTCTGGGAGTGTTCCTGGGAGACCCCAGGAATTCTGCTCATTATGCCTTCATTAGCTCTGGCAGAAGTCATGTCTGGTGGTCTGGTGAGATCAGGCACAGGTTCTGTACTGGGACTTAAGAATTTTTGAAAAAAACTTTCATCTTCAGCCTCTGGCTCCCCCTGTCACTTTGATTTGCTGGCACTCCTTCGGGGAATGTGCCTCTGTCACACCTCTACCGGCGGGTGCCTCTGAGACACCTCTACCGGCGGGTGCCTCTGTCACACCTCTACCGGCGGGTGCCTCTGTCACACCTCTACCGGCGGGTGCCTCTGTCACACCTCCACCGGCGGGTGCCTCTGTCACACCTCCACCGGCAGGTGCCTCTGTCACACCTCTACCGGCGGGTGCCTCTGTCACACCTCTACCGGCGGGTGCCTCTGTCACACCTCTACCGGCAGGTGCCTCTGTCACACCTCTACCGGCGGGTGCCTCTGTCACACCTCTACCGGCGGGTGCCTCTGTCACACCTCTACCGGCAGGTGCCTCTGAGACACCTCTACCGGCGGGTGCCTCTGTCACACCTCTACTGGCGGGTGCCTCTGTCACACATCTACCGGCGGGTGCCTCTGTCACACCTCTACCGGCGGGTGCCTCTGTCACACCTCTACCGGCAGGTGCCTCTGTCACACCTCTACCGGCGGGTGCATCTGTCACACCTCTACCGGTGGGTGCCTCTGAGACACCTCTACCGGCGGGTGCCTCTGTCACACCTCTACCGGCGGGTGCCTCTGTCACACCTCTACCGGCGGGTGCCTCTGTCACACCTCTACCGGCGGGTGCCTCTGAGACACCTCTACCGGCGGGTGCCTCTGTCACACCTCTACCGGCAGGTGCCTCTGTCACACCTCTACCGGCGGGTGCCTCTGTCACACCTCTACCGGCGGGTGCCTCTGTCACACCTCTACCGGCGGGTGCCTCTGTCACACCTCTACCGGCGGGTGCCTCTGAGACACCTCTACCGGCGGGTGCCTCTGTCACACCTCTACCGGCAGGTGCCTCTGTCACACCTCTACCGGCGGGTGCCTCTGAGACACCTCTACCGGCAGGTGCCTCTGTCACACCTCTACCGGCGGGTGCCTCTGTCACACCTCTACCGGCGGGTGCCTCTGTCACACCTCTACCGGCGGGTGCCTCTGTCACACCTCTACCGGCGGGTGCCTCTGTCACACCTCTACCGGCGGGTGCCTCTGAGACACCTCTACCGGCGGGTGCCTCTGTCACACCTCTACCGGCGGGTGCCTCTGAGACACCTCTACCGGCGGGTGCCTCTGTCACACCTCTACCGGCGGGTGCCTCTGAGACACCTCTACCGGTGGGTGCCTCTGTCACACCTCTACCGGCGGGTGCCTCTGTCACACCTCTACCGGCGGGTGCCTCTGTCACACCTCTACCGGCGGGTGCCTCTGAGACACCTCTACCGGCAGGTGCCTCTGTCACACCTCTACCGGCAGGTGCCTCTGAGACACCTCTACCGGCGGGTGCCTCTGTCACACCTCTACCGGCGGGTGCCTCTGTCACACCTCTACCGGCGGGTGCCTCTGTCACACCTCTACCGGCGGGTGCCTCTGTCACACCTCTACCGGCGGGTGCCTCTGTCACACCTCTACCGGCGGGTGCCTCTGTCACACCTCTACCGGCGGGTGCCTCTGTCACACCTCTACCGGCGGGTGCCTCTGAGACACCTCTACCGGCGGGTGCCTCTGTCACACCTCTACCGGTGGGTGCCTCTGTCACACCTCTACCGGCGGGTGCCTCTGTCACACCTCTACCGGCGGGTGCCTCTGAGACACCTCTACCGGCAGGTGCCTCTGTCACACCTCTACCGGCGGGTGCCTCTGTCACACCTCTACCGGCGGGTGCCTCTGTCACACCTCTACCGGCGGGTGCCTCTGTCACACCTCTACCGGCGGGTGCCTCTGTCACACCTCTACCGGCGGGTGCCTCTGAGACACCTCTACCGGCGGGTGCCTCTGTCACACCTCTACCGGCGGGTGCCTCTGTCACACCTCTACCGGCGGGTGCCTCTGTCACACCTCTACCGGCGGGTGCCTCTGAGACACCTCTACCGGTGGGTGCCTCTGTCACACCTCTACCGGCGGGTGCCTCTGTCACACCTCTACCGGCGGGTGCCTCTGTCACACCTCTACCGGCGGGTGCCTCTGTCACACCTCTACCGGCGGGTGCCTCTGAGACACCTCTACCGGCGGGTGCCTCTGAGACACCTCTACCGGCGGGTGCCTCTGTCACACCTCTACCGGCGGGTGCCTCTGTCACACCTCGACCGGCAGGTGCCTCTGTCACACCTCCACCGGCGGGTGCCTCTGTCACACCTCTACCGGCGGGTGCCTCTGTCACACCTCTACCGGCGGGTGCCTCTGTCACACCTCTACCGGCGGGTGCCTCTGTCACACCTCTACCGGCGGCTGCCTCTGAGACACCTCTACCGGCGGGTGCCTCTGTCACACCTCTACCGGCGGGTGCCTCTGAGACACCTCTACCGGCGGGTGCCTCTGTCACACCTCTACCGGCGGGTGCCTCTGTCACACCTCTACCGGCGGGTGCCTCTGTCACACCTCTACCGGCGGGTGCCTCTGAGACACCTCTACCGGCGGGTGCCTCTGTCACACCTCTACCGGTGGGTGCCTCTGTCACACCTCTACCGGCGGGTGCCTCTGTCACACCTCTACCGGCGGGTGCCTCTGAGACACCTCTACCGGCAGGTGCCTCTGTCACACCTCTACCGGCGGGTGCCTCTGTCACACCTCTACCGGCGGGTGCCTCTGTCACACCTCTACCGGCGGGTGCCTCTGTCACACCTCTACCGGCGGGTGCCTCTGTCACACCTCTACCGGCGGGTGCCTCTGAGACACCTCTACCGGCGGGTGCCTCTGTCACACCTCTACCGGCGGGTGCCTCTGTCACACCTCTACCGGCGGGTGCCTCTGAGACACCTCTACCGGTGGGTGCCTCTGTCACACCTCTACCGGCGGGTGCCTCTGTCACACCTCTACCGGCGGGTGCCTCTGTCACACCTCTACCGGCGGGTGCCTCTGTCACACCTCTACCGGCGGGTGCCTCTGAGACACCTCTACCGGCGGGTGCCTCTGAGACACCTCTACCGGCGGGTGCCTCTGTCACACCTCTACCGGCGGGTGCCTCTGTCACACCTCTACCGGCAGGTGCCTCTGTCACACCTCCACCGGCGGGTGCCTCTGTCACACCTCTACCGGCGGGTGCCTCTGTCACACCTCTACCGGCGGGTGCCTCTGTCACACCTCTACCGGCGGGTGCCTCTGTCACACCTCTACCGGCGGCTGCCTCTGAGACACCTCTACCGGCGGGTGCCTCTGTCACACCTCTACCGGCGGGTGCCTCTGAGACACCTCTACCGGCGGGTGCCTCTGTCACACCTCTACCGGCGGGTGCCTCTGTCACACCTCTACCGGCGGGTGCCTCTGTCACACCTCTACCGGCAGGTGCCTCTGAGACACCTCTACCGGCGGGTGCCTCTGAGACACCTCTACCGGCGGGTGCCTCTGTCACACTTCTACCGGCGGGTGCCTCTGAGACACCTCTACCGGCGGGTGCCTCTGTCACACCTCTACCGGCAGGTGCCTCTGAGACACCTCTACCGGCAGGTGCCTCTGAGACACCTCTACCGGCGGGTGCCTCTGAGACACCTCTACCGGCGGGTGCCTCTGTCACACCTCTACCGGCGGGTGCCTCTGTCACACCTCTACCGGCGGGTGCCTCTGAGACACCTCTACCGGCGGGTGCCTCTGTCACACCTCTACCGGCGGGTGCCTCTGAGACACCTCTACCGGCGGGTGCCTCTGTCACACCTCTACCGGCGGGTGCCTCTGAGACACCTCTACCGGCAGGTGCCTCTGAGACACCTCTACCGGCGGGTGCCTCTGAGACACCTCTACCGGCGGGTGCCTCTGTCACACCTCTACCGGCGGGTGCCTCTGTCACACCTCTACCGGCGGGTGCCTCTGAGACACCTCTACCGGCGGGTGCCTCTGTCACACCTCTACCGGCGGGTGCCTCTGAGACACCTCTACCGGCGGGTGCCTCTGTCACACCTCTACCGGCGGGTGCCTCTGAGACACCTCTACCGGCGGGTGCCTCTGAGACACCTCTACCGGCGGGTGCCTCTGTCACACCTCTACCGGCGGGTGCCTCTGAGACACCTCTACCGGCGGGTGCCTCTGAGACACCTCTACCGGCGGGTGCCTCTGTCACACCTCTACCGGCGGGTGCCTCTGTCACACCTCTACCGGCAGCTGCCTCTGTCACACCTCTACCAGCGGGTGCCTCTGAGACACCTCTACCGGCGGGTGCCTCTGTCACACCTCTACCGGCGGGTGCCTCTGTCACACCTCTACCGGCGGGTGCCTCTGTCACACCTCTACCGGCGGGTGCCTCTGTCACACCTCTACCGGCGGGTGCCTCTGTCACACCTCTACCGGCGGGTGCCTCTGTCACACCTCTACCGGCGGGTGCCTCTGTCACACCTCTACCGCCAGGTGCCTCTGTCACACCTCTACCGGCAGGTGCCTCTGTCACACCTCTACCGGCAGGTGCCTCTGAGACACCTCTACCGGCAGGTGCCTCTGAGACACCTCTACCGGCAGGTGCCTCTGTCACACCTCTACCGGCAGGTGCCTCTGAGACACCTCTACCGGCGGGTGCCTCTGTCACACCTCTACCGGCGGGTGCCTCTGTCACACCTCTACCGGCGGGTGCCTCTGTCACACCTCTACCGGCGGGTGCCTCTGTCACACCTCTACCGGCGGGTGCCTCTGAGACACCTCTACCGGCGGGTGCCTCTGTCACACCTCTACCGGCAGGTGCCTCTGTCACACCTCTACCGGCAGGTGCCTCTGTCACACCTCTACCGGCAGGTGCCTCTGTCACACCTCTACCGGCAGGTGCCTCTGTCACACCTCTACCGGCAGGTGCCTCTGAGACACCTCTACCGGCGGGTGCATCTGTCACACCTCTACCGGCGGGTGCCTCTGTCACACCTCTACCGGCGGGTGCCTCTGAGACACCTCTACCGGCGGGTGCCTCTGTCACACCTCTACCGGCGGGTGCCTCTGAGACACCTCTACCGGCAGGTGCCTCTGTCACACCTCTACCGGCAGGTGCCTCTGAGACACCTCTACCGGCGGGTGCCTCTGAGACACCTCTACCGGTGGGTGCCTCTGTCACACCTCTACCGGCAGGTGCCTCTGAGACACCTCTACCGGCGGGTGCCTCTGAGACACCTCTACCGGTGGGTGCCTCTGTCACACCTCTACCGGCAGGTGCCTCTGAGACACCTCTACCGGCAGGTGCCTCTGTCACACCTCTACCGGCAGGTGCCTCTGAGACACCTCTACCGGCGGGTGCCTCTGTCACACCTCTACCGGCGGGTGCCTCTGTCACACCTCTACCGGCGGGTGCCTCTGAGACACCTCTACCGGCGGGTGCCTCTGTCACACCTCTACCGGCGGGTGCCTCTGAGACACCTCTACCGGCAGGTGCCTCTGTCACACCTCTACCGGCGGGTGCCTCTGAGACACCTCTACCGGCGGGTGCCTCTGAGACACCTCTACCGGTGGGTGCCTCTGTCACACCTCTACCGGCGGGTGCCTCTGTCACACCTCTACCGGCGTGTGCCTCTGTCACACCTCTACCGGCGGGTGCCTCTGAGACACCTCTACCGGCGGGTGCCTCTGTCACACCTCTACCGGCGGGTGCCTCTGTCACACCTCTACCGGCAGGTGCCTCTGAGACACCTCTACCGGCAGGTGCCTCTGTCACACCTCTACCAGCAGGTGCCTCTGAGACACCTCTACCGGCGGGTGCCTCTGTCACACCTCTACCGGCGGGTGCCTCTGTCACACCTCTACCGGCGGGTGCCTCTGTCACACCTCTACCGGCAGGTGCCTCTGTCACACCTCTACCGGCGGGTGCCTCTGAGACACCTCTACCGGCGGGTGCCTCTGTCACACCTCTACCGGCAGGTGCCTCTGTCACACCTCTACCGGCAGGTGCCTCTGTCACACCTCTACCGGCAGGTGCCTCTGTCACACCTCTACCGGCAGGTGCCTCTGTCACACCTCTACCGGCAGGTGCCTCTGAGACACCTCTACCGGCGGGTGCATCTGTCACACCTCTACCGGCGGGTGCCTCTGTCACACCTCTACCGGCGGGTGCCTCTGAGACACCTCTACCGGCGGGTGCCTCTGTCACACCTCTACCGGCGGGTGCCTCTGAGACACCTCTACCGGCAGGTGCCTCTGTCACACCTCTACCGGCAGGTGCCTCTGAGACACCTCTACCGGCGGGTGCCTCTGAGACACCTCTACCGGTGGGTGCCTCTGTCACACCTCTACCGGCAGGTGCCTCTGAGACACCTCTACCGGCGGGTGCCTCTGAGACACCTCTACCGGTGGGTGCCTCTGTCACACCTCTACCGGCAGGTGCCTCTGAGACACCTCTACCGGCAGGTGCCTCTGTCACACCTCTACCGGCAGGTGCCTCTGAGACACCTCTACCGGCGGGTGCCTCTGTCACACCTCTACCGGCGGGTGCCTCTGTCACACCTCTACCGGCGGGTGCCTCTGAGACACCTCTACCGGCGGGTGCCTCTGTCACACCTCTACCGGCGGGTGCCTCTGAAACACCTCTACCGGCAGGTGCCTCTGTCACACCTCTACCGGCGGGTGCCTCTGAGACACCTCTACCGGCGGGTGCCTCTGAGACACCTCTACCGGTGGGTGCCTCTGTCACACCTCTACCGGCGGGTGCCTCTGTCACACCTCTACCGGCGGGTGCCTCTGTCACACCTCTACCGGCGGGTGCCTCTGAGACACCTCTACCGGCGGGTGCCTCTGTCACACCTCTACCGGCGGGTGCCTCTGTCACACCTCTACCGGCGGGTGCCTCTGTCACACCTCTACCGGCGGGTGCCTCTGAGACACCTCTACCGGCGGGTGCCTCTGTCACACCTCTACCGGCGGGTGCCTCTGAGACACCTCTACCGGCGGGTGCCTCTGTCACACCTCTACCGGCGGGTGCCTCTGAGACACCTCTACCGGCGGGTGCCTCTGAGACACCTCTACCGGCAGGTGCCTCTGTCACACCTCTACAGCTGAGGGAGCAAATGCATCAGAACTAAGAGAAAATACCTCAACTTGGAATTGTACATTCCATAGCAGATACAAATCTGACTCAAATGACAATTGCAAAAGGAATGTTAGTTTCAAATATATTATAATGACTTGATTCTTTAAAAATTACACAATGTCATACTATTAAATGGATAAAACTGTTCCTACCTCATCAGAAATCTGACCTCCAAATGTCACCCAGGTTCCTAGAAAAAATAGAATATACAAAAATATTCAGTCAAGTCGGTTTTACTGTAGGAAACACAGATGAATTGAGCTGATTGTTTCACACTGTATTTTTTGAAATATATTTAATTAAAATGACCTTTTGGCTTATGCCTATTGTTATGTACATAATATTACTTAACAGCAATCTTGATCTTTAAATCCCTCCCTGGCCTTGCTCCTTCCCATCTTCATAACCTTCTCCAGCTGTAAAATGTCCTCCCCCAAACTCTTCATACCTCTGACTGTGGCCTCAAGTGTAACTCCCCTTACACATCCTATTATTGGTAGTCATTGCTTTTATCCAACTAGGGCTCAATCTCTGAAAGTCTCCCCCTAACCCCTTCTGTCTCTACCTTCTTCAACCCTCCTTAAAACCCACCACTTTGACCAAGCTTTTGGTCACTCCTCCTAATCTTTCCTTCATTGTAGATCATCAGTCGTTCCACTCACAAGAGAAGATGCAATACATCAGGCCACATTGGGCCCAATCCACTCCGAACTCAAAGACAGCTGGAGACAGGGAGGTGTCCTTGAATATGAGACCGTCACTTTACCAGTTTCTTCATATCAGCTACACAATGGCGTAATTTGATTCCAACACATCATGCAAAAAAGCTGTGCATAATTAAACAAATCTATTGCCTCTGTAGTTAGTCTGGTGATTACACTGCTACATAGCTAGCCATTACTTACTGTGCAGTGAAACAGAGATATCTTCAACCAGAGATCCATGAAGCTGTCGGATAGCAGTCAAGATTGAAGACCAATCTTGAGTGCTCTGTGGTTAATGTGTCACTTTCCACTGAGGTTGGCTCAATGCAAGCTCTTACCATAGAATTTGATTAAAAAATTATTGAAACTGTAGTGTACATTGTACATTTTAGAATTATCTTTTATTAGTGATGTCAATTACCATTTTGAGTACAATTGGAGACACTTGCTGCATGTGTGGTCATCTCGGGCACATGAGGCATCCAGGACCTCCCAGCTCCTGCAGGCATTGCATGTCACAGCTTCAGCTGTGTCCCCATACTAAACTAAACTTCTTTCTCTTAAAAGTTTAAGAAAATCAAACACAACAACTTAGTGGTTTAACCTTTCAGGTATAATTTTAGGCCAACTGCACCACAAGGCTCTACTCCCTGGAAGATTGAACTTCTTCAGAGGCTAAACTTCATACTTTCCTGGCTTTTCACACTCTACTGGCCTCACACAGCTAAACCCACTTATGGAAGCTGCCGTTTTGCTGTGAACACAAGTTAAACATGTTGGGAGAAAGCCTAAACTGTAACAGGGAATTTTTCAATAGCTCTTCCTTGTGGCCTAGCAATGTCAATATGGATACTCAAACAATGTGTAATGGTGCAGTATCACCAAACCGGCCTCTGCTCACTTTATGCCTGCTTGTTGAAACTGCTTGCAAGCAGAGAGGGCCAAAATAAAAATAACTCAAAGTGGAATCTTATGCAGTAACTCTGCTGGAGTAACGTACGCTTTTTAAAAAGCTAGTTAGTACACAACAGACCAGTAAAGAATCAACATTTTTGGACACTTAACTTTCTATGAAGTGAGTGGGTGAGTAAGAATATTCCCAGAAGTTCACATTTTCCTTTGGTTTAATTTTTTTGAATGTTTTATTGATTACCTTTCTGCTTTGAGATATTAATATGTTAAAGGCAACACAGTACTATATAAATGCAAGTAATTGTTGATTCTCACTCATCTGCTTAATATACCTCTGAAGGCCGATGTAATAGATCAGTAAAGTTTATGGATAAATGTTTGATATTGTGAGGTTCTAAAATCTGTAAATAGAGTAGACCTAACATCATTTAGTACCAGCACAATAAAAATGCAATTTAGCCCCAGGGCTTAAAGTAGAGAAGACACTTAAGTACACATTTTATCAGATGCAATTTTAATTAGTACAAACCAAACAAATCATCGTGGATTGGAATTGATTTTGAAAGCTCTTTGTGGTCCAGCCAGCCATTTTGAAAGAAATGTAGCCCCGGCTGAGTCCAGAAGAACTGACTTCAAGATGATATCACCAACAGCACAAGTGCACTACCCAAGGGCATAAAACATGCAACGAGAAAAGGCCACACAAGCTTTCACAGACCTCATACCCTTTCATGAATCTGCTTCACTTATTTAAGGTCCTGAAGGAAATGTTAGAATAAATACTTCCAGATTCCCAAAGCTAATTAAACAAAACTCCAGAATATTTATCCATTTCCACTATTCAAAACTGACCTGCTGCCATCCACACACAACCACAACATTGCTCTTCAGCCCTAGCAACACACAAGCCATTGGTCAGGAATTTCCTCAGAGTTGCTCTTGCTCTGCCACTGTATCTTCACCAGAAGGTTTTCTGCCACACTTCCAGCAAAGCTACGGTGTTGGAGGAGGAGTAGCTCTGAGGAAATTCCTGGCCATTGTCTCTCATGGGATGTTTGATAAATTTCAGTCTATATTTATCATTATAGATTTTGGTCTTGTTCTCAACCAGATTTTATCCAACTCTTTTTTGAAGGAATTATTGTATTTGCTGTACGTCTTGTTCCTGTATCCACAACTAAACTATTTCTTCTACTCTCCAGGCCTGCTTGAGGCTTGTTCATTTTGAAATTGAGTCATTTAGTGTTGTAGTTACAGTCTAATTGAAATAACTTGCTTGTATCTACATAATATATGTCATTCAACGGTTTAAGGACCTGGAACAGTTCCCTCTTATGCACTGAGCATGTTAAGAAGATGATGTAATGACACTGACACCCCATGGGGAATTTTCAGCTCACTAGTAAATGAAACAGACAGCAGTCCAGCTGTGTTGAAAATCAAAATTGAACTAAAGCACAAGACAGCAAAACTTTACTTTAGAGATTACTTTGGTCATTAAGAACCCAAATGTTCTTGTAACATACATGGAGTCAAATTCAGAGCTGGGACTATCTGGCCCGGTCGTGTGAATTCTGCCACCCAGCTTTGCACTGTTGTGGAGCATTGACTGCCTGCTCTGCAGACTACTGTTGTGCAGCAACCAACATCAGTAGTATCTACTTAGGAGACCTCAGGCACATGGCTACCACAGTTGGTGCATTTCTCAAGAATGCACCCCTGATGATATTGCGGTTCACATGCCAAGAAATGATATGGCAGTTTTGGCTTACGTTGAAGCATAATCAGAACAGCCAACAGGGAAGGGTTCAGAAGATATGACCAATAGGTAAATACACCAAATAAGAACATAACAGCTCATAGAAGTGCAGCAGTCTGGGCTGCTTTCAGGATTTGTCCTCCAACAGCAACATGCATACAGAAGCATAGGAAAGGTGGGTAGATTCTTAAGTTGCCATAGTTCCTCGTCAACATGTGACACTGGACAAAGTACAGGAGAAGCCCCTTAATGCACGCAGGTCCTCACAGTTGAAATAGGACGGATTATTCCTGTGAAAACAGGCAGAATCATTTGCTTTTGAAGCATGTAGAAGTAGGTGGCTAGTGGAATGACAAGAAGCTCCTCAGGAAATCTCCTAGGAAGCCTACATACTCATTCCTTCCCTCAGGCCATCACTTTGAAGCAGTACACTGGAAATGATCTTGGGGTGCTACTATACATTGTACCCCAGGGGAAAGCACAGTGGCACATCACATTAAACATTTCAACGACCGACTACAATGGTCATAAATCCATTCCATATATTACATAATCACTATCACTTAGATAAAAACGCAACATATCAACTGAAACATTGCTGTCATTGTTTCATTTGTGAATGTAGCTGTATAATATAAACAGAACCACGTGGAGTGGATTAAAACAATGAAGAGCTATTTTTCCTTTACAGATGCCCACTGGAGCCCAACAGGTGTAACATATCTGAGGTGCACAGTGTCCGGAGACTGATTTTAAATAAATTGAAATAAAAACAGAAAATGCTGGAAATACTCAGCAGGTCAGGCGGCATTGTAGGGAGATAAACTGCATTAACGTTTCAGGTCGATGACCGTTCGTTAACATCGACCTGAAACGTTAATGCAGTTTATCTCCCTACAATGCTGCCTGACCTGCTGAGTATTACCAGCATTTTCTGTTTTTATTTCAGGTTTCCAGCATCCGCAGTATTTTGCTTTTATTTAAATAAATTGAGTTCTTGCCAGACCACTTGCAAAGTACAATTATGCCACAAGTTGTCTTTGTATTATTTTAAACAAAGTGATTTGTGTGCACAAAGGGGCCCATAAGATTTTCCAGCCTCCTTTTGGGAGCTTTGAGAGATGGTAATTGTGAAATGACTATCAAAACTATTGAAATCTTTCCAAATGGTGTTCCAACTGTGTCATTGTATTTCTACTCCAGTGACCCATGCTGGAAGTCATTAGATGTGTACGGACATTGTTTGACGGCATACTCTGACTCGCGTGTGATGCTCCCTGAGAACAGTCTGCCTACAGTTAATGGGCAGGGTCACAAGTGAAGCATGTCTACTTGGGGGAGGCACTGGAGGGTTGTTGGTGTTTGTGGAATGTACGCCAGCAAGAAGGCTCTCAATTACATTAAAGCAGAAGTGGAAGTTCCGAAAGCTCAACTCTAGAAAGAGATGTTAACTAGCATTAAATTATCTCTTTAACACTAGTCACAACTAGTATAGTTTTTCAAACCAATTTAGATAAAAAGTTGAGTTGATATTAATTTCGAACTCATGGGGTAGATTTTTGTCTGCACCGTCTGGGCAGTAATTTCATTGAGTGGACCGCCTGCCCTTTATAGAACCTGTCCGGTTGGGCGGGTTCCACAAAGGGCGCGCAATCCGTTCCACCACATTACCGTGTAGGCGGTGAAGACGAAAATCACCTCCCATGTTTTAACTGGCAACCCCATTTTTAAAGAAAATACAGAAGTATAAACACTAAGGCTGCTTCTATACTGTGGCCACCAATGTGAGACCAGTATCTAGTAGGACCTCAGTCTACCAAAACCACCATTGTACTTTTAAAAACTGGCTTCACACAGGATTGAAGTTCTCCTGCGGTGTTGTCCAGTAGAAACCGTCGACTAGCCACAGGTGTGGCTACAGCGAAACCATTTCAGCCCCATGCACTCATTTCAGTAGAGAACACCTCACGTACAGGTAAATGTACTTCACATGAATATTTACATAACAAGCATCCACCACCATTCTGTGCTAAACTCTATTTGCAGTCTCTCCCTTTCACCAAAATTTAGAATTCTGGCATGAATTTTTCAGATACAGCACATCTTAGTGCAGCTTCTAGGTTTTTATCCCACAATTGCAAGCAGTACTTTGATTTCATCAGAGAATGAAATACACCAGCCAGAACACAGTTGAATGTTGCTTGCTTTGCCATGATGTGCCCAGTTGGAGATGCTTGTTATTGGTTGGGCTTGCTTTCTTCTGCTGTTTGGAGAGGTTATTTCGATTGGTCGAGCTAACCATGCTGACAGCTCCTCTCTCCATACAATATTGCTGGTGTTTGCATGGTGCTGAAGTCCAGCGTTTTCACATCATTTTAGCAGATAACCAATGAGCAGTAACCAAGGAGGTAATGTGCACACAATGATCAAAAAATACACATATACTCTGCTTTTCGTCTTGCCAGTTTACCAATAAACACACAAAAGGATTAAGGTACACATGCATACACTATGCAATTCTAAGTATTGAGATCACATGCCCAACAATGGTATGGATTACTCAATTTTTATTTACTGATCAAAGATGCAATTAGCCACATCTTGATTCCCAATTAGCCACTTGTGACTAGTGGCTAATGTATTGGATAGCACTGTTCTACTGCAGCCAGTATAAATTCAAGATTAGCATGAGATGCATCTTAGAGGGCAGTCTTCACATTCCTTGGCTTTTGGTGCTCTCATGTGTCAGCTCCAGACCCAACCCTCATGTTACGCTGTCACTTTTCAAATCAATGTGTACCCAAAATCACTTTGCACCATTGAGAAAGTAGTAGCATAACTGCAACCTAAAAATATACCTTTATATATTTCAGATTTACACTGTGATATATTTATGAAGAAGTGATAAGGAGTAATTCCAGGAGACCCCACTGCTGGTGCCGAACTTTGTGAGACCCGAGCGTAGGTTAAAGATAAGGTAACACTCTAAACACGATTCTCTGACTGGTGCCCACTACTAGTGAGGCTCTGCGCCAGTAGTGGGGCCTCGCAAAATACCTCTACAATGTTCAACATTTTAAACCAAAATCATGACAACGCCAAAAATATTTACTTACCAAGTCCTAAGCAAGATACTCGAAGTCCCGATTTTCCCAGATTCCTTTAAATTAAGAAGAGTAAAACTTAGGAAAATTAATTTATATGAAAGCAAAGTGAAATACATTTCTTGTTCATCTTAGAAATATTTTTAAATGGAAAAAATGAGTTCAATTCAATTCAATCTTATTTTGGGAAGGGGGAGAAGAAGTTGTTGCCAACTTCAGCACCATGACTGGAGAAGATTATGTCGGCTTCTTCATCAATAATGAACTACGGTGTCCTAGCAAAAGCCATAGGTGCATGAAATTCATGATATTTAATTTTCCTCCTGCTGTAATCTGCAGTGCTGCAGTATAAAAGTAATAATCTTACAAGACCAGAAAAATACAAGCTAAAGACAATGCTAAGGGAATTCAGGGCTTGTTTAATGAAGGAAACGAGTGCTGAAGTTAGTGGACACTTTTCCACTTTGGGTACAAGACAAAGCATGTACACTTCAAAGCTCCCTCTGCTCTGCAGCAACCTAAACCACTGGAATTTTTTTTCCTTTTCCCATATTGGCTATTCTTCTTGTCTCTCTCACCAAGATTGTCAATTTAGCAGCCATTTTGTGCTGTAGGCCCTCAGAAATTAGAAATTAGAAACTGAGACGACCTAAAGTGATTCCATGTAGAACTCTTACAACCAAAAAAAGAGAGGAGACTCTCATTTCATCAGGAACATTGTTAACCTGAAAACTTGGATCTATAAGTATCCTAGATGATATAAGTAGCACTAAGTGCCTCTCTAGCTTTGTGAAATATTTACCACTTAACACTCAGAAACCAGTGCTACAATGTCTGCCATCTATTCCAGAATGACAATATCCCCATGCTGTGTAGCTATAAATCAACTAGAACTTCCTTTTAGATAATAATATAATACAATGCTACTTTGATGGAAATTGTAAGATTGTTATATGTTTTTGATTCATATTTGTCTCTAAATTATATATAAAAAATTAGGATTAAAATCTAGGCATCTAGAAATAAAAAAAAGCATGGTACAGAAATTTAAGTTATGAATAACTCAAGAAAATGGGGAAAAATTGGACTAATGGCAAAATAACTTAATGTGCAAGCCTCTACATAATACATTTTAACATCATTATGAGAACTCACTAACGTCCATGTAAATTATACTCTGGGTACTAAGAACTCTCATGTTGTGAGACGGGCAGGTGAAGTGGAAACCTTGGTAAATATTTTCTGGGACTGCAGGAATGACAAGAAAGTTGTTCAAGACAATAAAACCTTTAGCTGAATACAACTAAATCAAGCTTGGGAATTTAACACTGCAATAGTTATTTCAGAAGACGTTTCTAATTAAAAGGTTGAACCTTAAGTGAGTTAATTTAAAGAAATTGAGCTGTTAACAGCCAGAAAGAGGATTTCACAGTTGGGAAGAACTATCACACAAGCTGGCGCATTTCCTGCTTCCCCCCAATCAGCGAGTGCCACACAGCATTGGTTTGGCGTTGGCTGCATGTAAATGAGGCCTGAGCCTCAAAATGGTTTGGGCTTCACGGTGGTAACAATGGGCAGGTGGTGAGTGCGCTCTGCCTGCCGACTGCCCGTTGTGTGCCTCAAGTAATCATTGGCCCCTGCGTGTTTATGTATCCGTGCAAGCTTCAAGTACTGTACTTAGTCTAGAGTACACCAGAACAGATTTTTAAAAATGGTTACTTGTAAGCAATGCAGTGTCCGGTATCTTGTTATCCTTGTCTCTTATGCTATTCAGCACAAGAACAAAAAACATGAAATAGCAGGGACAGTTTTTGTTTTCATCGCTTGACCTGCAAACCGACTCACCCGCCCGTTATAGAATCTACCCGAAATCAATGGAACGGAAATAGGGCAAGTTCTATAGGACGGTCTCTGCCAGTTTACTGGCCCAGCGGTGAAGATGAAAATGACCCCAGTGTTTCCATTCTGGGATCTGATAAAGTGTAGAGAAGGCGAATAACTTCTGAGAAAAAAAAAGAGGTCAATTAAGAAAATATAAAGCAGTTGTAAAGCTCTAATTTGTGCATTTGGGCCATGTGGAATTACTGTGCTCCATCCTGTACTTTTGAATTTTAAATACTTGGTGTACTCCCCAAAAACATGTTAATCTGAACAGCACTCTGCTTACAGCCCCTGGAGATATAAGCATGCAATCATGTTTCTTTGCTGAATTTTTAAAAAAGCATAAATAGACACACTGCACAATTATTCACTGTAGCAGTTATTTACGTGCACAAATAGGGCAACTGCTTCAATCAATGTAAGCAAAATGCAACTTCACAGCTGCTACATTTTCTTAATACCGTCGTGTCCTGCAAATGATTTACATCAGCTATGATATGATTTTAATGAATGGCGGAGCAGGCTCGAGGGGTCGCGTGGCCTACTCCTACTTCTTATGTTATTATAGGAATCCTCTTAATATGAACAGTCAAAACGGTGAATTATAAAAATGAAAACCAAGTTCATTCAAGACAAATTAGCTAATCAATAACATTGTTAGCAGATTTTATATTTGCAGAGAAGACCTGTTGAGAGCACTTTGTTTTAGTATTGCATGATGTTCCCTCTGCAAACTCCCTACTCCAACCAGGAGTGCAGTTATACTGCTGCTTCTGAGGTACTGTGAAGCAGTTTCACAGTAACACAAAACAACATCTTGCATTTATATAGTGGCGTTAACATAGAAAAACATTCCAGAGTGCCTCACACGAGGCATAATCAAACAAGCTGACCATATAACTCCAAAATCAGCTTCTGATTTGATTCCAGAAATTTGATTCCAGTGTGAAATCTAAATGGGGAATGCATTTTACACTACTTTGGCTTGATAACTTACATGATATAACTTCAGTTAAGGTTTAAAAATCATTCAGGCTAGTAAATGTAATGCATGACTGCATTCTGACACTGTGCATTAAGGATTCCACAAAAAGTAACTCACATCTCTATGTGGTAATGGCAAGTGGCCCAAATAGCGTACTAAGAGGTAGAAATTCATCTGGGTGCATTTTCAGATCCAGAATCGGTGCTGCGCAGGCAGCGCACGCCCCAACAGGCAGGCCTGAGGCCAGCCCAAAATTGGGCCTTGGGCCTCATTTCAATAATTTTGTCAAGTTGTTGGCACCTGTGACGCCTCCATAAGCAGCTCGCCCATTTCAGGCCACTTGCCTCATCAATGATGGTGCACAGGTGAGTGCTGGGAGGGGAGGGAGGACAGCTGTAAGGAAATATAGTTTTCACACAAATTCAGTAATAGTGGTTAAAAACACACAACCATCCTATCTGAGGCAAAAACAGTGAAGTGGGCCTCTATGTCTGAACATGTTGCTAGGCAGCCATTTCCAGAATCAAGGAAGAACAATAGGTGGGCCCCTGGTAAGATAAGGGAACCATCTATGAGTCCACATGTATTTTTGATATGTAACTTTTACTGTCTTCATATGATCACCTTTCTGTATTAATCAAACAATATATGGAATATATGGTAACTAACTCACACTTACGGATTTTGTAAGTTTTATAGGTTTTGTAAGGCCTTTTGCTTCTAAAGTAATTGACAGACTGGTGGAGATTGCTAGCACAAACAGTTGCAGCCACAGAATGAGACAGCTGTCCAAGCTGCGAATTAAGAGGCTCAAAGCCGCAGCTTCGGCCTTGAAGTAAAGATAAGTTGAAGAGGCAGGCCCCT
Source organism: Heptranchias perlo (assembly GCF_035084215.1). Lineage (NCBI taxonomy): Eukaryota > Metazoa > Chordata > Chondrichthyes > Hexanchiformes > Hexanchidae > Heptranchias > Heptranchias perlo. The sequence continues at coordinate 38,106,769 of NC_090337.1, read as the reverse complement.
CTAGTGTTGGAAGCCAATGATTGAGTGGCACGCCCCCGGTTGACCAATCACCCCTTGCCCGCGAAATGTAGAGATAAGGCGCTCAATTTTAGGGGGCAATTGCGGGTATGTTGTGGGCAGAGGGCTCTGAAAATCGCGGAAATCCTGTTCAGGTTCAGAAGCCGGCTCCAACCCACCGACTTCCGAGTTCCCAGGGACCCACCTGTGTCTGAGCGGGCGACCCGAAACCGGAAGTCCTACCGGCAATTAAAGCCGGTGGGATGATAGTTAGAGAGCCAAATGTACCTCATTGAGGTACTTAAGGCACTTTACCTGTGACAGATTAAGTGATTGTAACGATTATTAACTTACCTGGGCGGCTTGTCCACCACTTCTGATTCACGTCTGGTGAAACCAGGTGTGAAGGGCCGGATCAGGGAAAAAGAAACTAAATAAATTAAACAAAAAACCATAGAAGGAAGTTAAAACACAAAAGGAACCTACCTTTGCACCCTGCTCCGATGTCCCCCTCTCTAATCTCCCCCTCTTCACCCCCTAATGTCCCCCACTTCACCCCCCCCGATGTCCTCCTCTTCACCCCTCCAATGTCCTCCCGATGTCCTCCTCTTCACCTCCCTGATGTCCCCCTCCCCCCCCCCCCCCCCCCGATCTTCCATTCCAGCGCCGGATGTTGTCTTACTCTCTCTCTTTCTCTTCCCACCCCCCCACCTCCCCACCTCCCCACCTCACATTACAGCTCCTAACAGCAGCCAGCCTGTCAATCAGCAATCACCACACGATCACATCGGAAACGGTAAGTTTTGTTCATGCGGGTTTGCCATGCGCAACTTCACCCCCACCCCACTGCCAACCCGCCACCATTGTAAAATCGACCCCAAGAAGTGGGCTGACCCTTCTTTCTTTGTCTAAAGAGATACACAACGCCTCATTGGCCACCTCGGCCTTTAGAAAGACCCTGATAGAGTAAACACCTGTGTCAGTAACAGCCCCTGTCCCCACCCCCAAAAGTAGCATAAAAGGGTGACCCCTTACTAGAGTCAGGTTGTAGAGGTCAGAAAAGAAGGTACCTTGGGGATAAATGAGAACGAGAGTACGTGTATGAGGGAACGTGGAACGTGGAACGTGGAACAGAGTAACGGCCTCTACCCAAAGGATAACGGGGTAATATAATTCTCAACTGTGCTTTGTAAACTTCTGCTTCAAAACTGTACGGTATCGATTCTTACTTGTGCTAAATAAAGTCATATGGCTATTAGCCATTATGGAGTCAGTCTCGAACAATTGAACAGAGAGTCAAATTGACTACACAGCAGAAGGTGGAGGGGGGAGGGGGACGATTGCGGCTGTCAGCGGCCGGCAGGAGTGCTGTGGAACCGGGAGGCACACTCCTGCTCCTCCATGCTCCACATGAATTTATAAAAATGTTTAAACTTGCATTTTTGGTGGCGGCCACTTGCCAGCAAGGCCAGCAAAACCTGAGTGAAGCAGGCCCGACAGCTGCTTCCCTTGGGTCAGCCCAATTTCTCAGAAGGGTCCTGAAACTTGCATTTGGCCCCTCATTTGCATATGCATGGCGCCTAATGCCTGTTTTAGGCGGCCGCCCTAGACTCCTGAAAAGCATCCGAGGCTATTATCACTTCAGACATTTTTCAGGCACCCTTGGGAAGCAGGGAATAGCCCTGAAAAATTGGTCATTTTTGCCCCCATTTTCCATTTAGAAAATAGGTGCAACGATGACCATTTTCTGCCCCTAAGAGTGGAAATAATGTCAAACACGGAGTAACAGTGACCAGATCATGATTAAATTTGGCATGATCTGGAATAAACTACTGCTACCAGCAATATTCATGTATCTAACTTTAAAAGGACCAAATTCAAGGGAATGAGGAAAAAACTTAAAGCAACTGGGGTGGTCGTACTCAATAAAACCTCAGTTTAAGACAAATAGAATATCTTTAAGGACATTCTACTGAGCATGCAGCCTAAATACAAACTAAGGACTAGTGAGTACAGATTAAACAGTAACTCTTAATTGATTAACAGAACAATATGAAGTGAAATAGTAAGAGAAACAAACACTATGAAGCCTGTAGGAAAAAGGTGAGGGGAATCATTGGGAGGAATACAGGAACTTTCATAAAGTTGTAAAACAGGCAGTAAGGGGAAAACAGGGAGACGATCATAGCTGTAGGATCCAAATGCAACAATAAGAAATTCTTTCAGTATTACAACAGCAAGAGGGCTTTCAAAGAAGACCCCTTAAGGATGCAAATGGTAGTGTTACTGAGGGCAAGCTAAAAATAATAAAACATTAAATGATTACTTTGTGCAAGTATTCACTAATGAAAACTTTTCTTATTTTAGACTTCCTAAAGTATATCAAAAATGTTCATAACCTATGCTAGAAATTAGGAAAAGAGCTATGTTTTATTAAAAATGCTGACAGGTGCAATTTCAATTCCACGTGATTATATAAATCTCAGAGGAATTCTGATGTTTTTGGCACCATCAGATTGTCGTAATTTAAAAAAGTAGAATATTTCTCATTTGGCTGCTTGTCAGTTTCAAACATTCTCTAATTGTTTAACAGTCACGGAGTTACTTGTGCAGCAGGATTGAGTTTTTATACTATAACGTACAAACACAATTCAAACCAATTTCACCTGACATTATTATTCTGCAGTTTATTTCAGGAATGACTACAATCCATTTGCACTGTGTTCCAAAAGTTGTATTGTGTGCACTTGTGATTAGTATGCTTCTACTGGAGTAAACTCAAAGATGTAATAGAAAAACATCTAGAAACTGAAAATATAATAAAGAATAGTCAGCACGGATTTCAAAAGGGAAGGTCATGCTTAACCAACCTTACTGAATTCTTTGAAGAAGTAACAGAAAGCGTAGACCAGGGTAATGCAGCAGATTTAATATTTGGATTTTCAAAAGCCCTTCAATAAGGTACCGCATAGTAGATTGATGACTAAGGTCAGAGCATGTGGAGACAGGGGACAAGCAGCAAAATGGATAGCAAGCTGGCTACAAAACAGAAAACAGAGAGTAGGGATTAAAGGTGGTTACTCAGACTGAGAAAAGGTGGGAAGTGGTGTTCCACAAGGATCAGTACTGGGACCACTGTTGTTCACCATTTACATAAATGATTTGGACTCAGGAATCGGAAGTACAATTTCAAAATTTGTGGACGACACCAAATTGAGGGGTACAGTTAACACCAAGGTGGTACAGGAGGACAAAATACAGGAGGACATTAATAAACTTGCAGAATGGGCACGTAATTGGCAAATGAATTTCAAGATAGATAAGTGTAAGGTTCTGCATTTTGGTAGGAAGAATAAAGAGGCCACATACTGCTTGGATAATAAGAGTCTAAATGAGGTAAGAGAAGCAGAGGGATCTGGGGGTACAGACACACAAATCACTAGAAGTAGCAACACAGGTTAATAAGGCCATAAAAAAAGCAAACCAAGCACTGGGGTTCATTTCTAGAGGGATAGAATTGAAATGCAGAGAAGTTATGTTAAACCACACTTGGAGTACTGTGAACAGTTCTGGTCTCCATATTACGAAAAGGATATAGAGGCACTGGAGAAGGTACAAAAAGGATATACTAGGATGATGCCAGAATTGAGAGGTTATACCTATCAGGAAAGATTGAACAGGCTGGGGCTCGTTTCTCTAGAAAAGAAAAGACTCATAGGTGTCCTATGAATATGAAAGGGTTTGATAGGGTAGACATAGAGAAGATGTTTCCACTTGAGGGGGAGACCAGAACTAGGGGCCATAAATATAAGATAGTCGTTAATAAATCCAATAGGGAATTCAGGAGAAACTTCTTTATCCAGAGAGTGGTTAGAATGTGGAACTTGCTACCACAAGGAGTAGTTGAGGTGACTAGCATTGATGCATTTAAGAGGAAGCTAGATAAACATATGAGGGAGAAAGGAATAGAAGGATATGCTGACAGGGTTAGATGAAGTAGAGAGGGAGGAGGCTCGTGTGGAGCATAAACACCAGCATAGACCTGTTGGGGTGAATGGCCTATTTCCGTGTATTTTTATGTAATCTATGTAGAAATCAATTCCACCTGTAATATTTTTCACAATTCATTGCACCACTCCCCATCAATCAGGAATACTGGTATAACAGGACACGATGAATTCTTGATAGGTGCCCAAATCTCAAAGTTTCAACCAGCACTGTGTTCACAGGGTGAAATTGCAAATGAATGATGCTCAGGTGATTAAAATAATTTTTGGGGGAGGGGTGTCTCCTACAAGAACCTCAAAATCTGTTGTGATCCTCAAGTTGTTAGGAGCAGCACTTGTGGTTTTTAAAATCATACTCCAGTAAACTCATCAATTGTAGTTTAAAATATCTCTGGACTCAGCTAATATCACCACATTGTAACAGAACTTGACTAATCGCGCTCGCAGTTGTACCTTTTCTCACCATTACACCATTCCTCAACAGTGACTGGAGATTAGTAGCTAAACGGTAACCTTCCGAATGTAACAAGGTTGGACTGAGCAGAGGAGATGACTGGACAGCACCAATGTTCTTGAATATTATTGTCTGGACAATTATTAAGCTATAGGCAAATGTTTTTAAGATTGTTATTTTTAAGGGTGTTAGAAAATAACTTGTAAAAGTGCCAGCTGTTAGTTACAATGGTTCATATTGTAATTTTTCAGTTCATATGCAGGCCATTTATTAAATACTCAGATTATAATAAGTACCATGCATCAAGTGCCTGCTCCACAGATGGCACTGCCTGCATAAAAGGGGCAGTGTTGGGACCAGTATAGTGTCCCAGACGTGGGAAAGCATCATGAATGCCAGGGGTTGCTGAATACAGCATTCCTGCAGGACATTGAAGACTGGAACTGATTTGCATTACACTGTAATAGTCAGGATTTAAAGGTAGTTGTTGCTATTTCCAAAGAATTTAAAGTCAGAATAGCTTTGTAAATAAATAATGTGTTTCCCTCTTGGAACACCATTGTTCCTATGTTTTGAGGAAGAGGATCATAAGGACAGGAAAGAAGAGAGGAGGGAAGTCCTGAGAATTCAGCATATGTATATAGGTACCACCTGACATGTAGATACTTGGGGCAGAGGGTCTACAGACCAAGGAAGGCATATATGTATTTCTCGCAAAGACAATGGGCCTGATATTAGGAGGGGGGCAGGTTGGCAGCGGGGTGTTGACTGGGCGCATGGGTAACGCGCCCAGTGAAATCGGGGTGTCCCGCACGCGATCGCAGCCTAATTGAAGGTACTTATGCGTGCTTCCGGGTTTCCCGTTCCAGACCTGCGCAGCAGACGCACTGCGCACCCGCATCACAGGCTGTCAGCAGGAGGAGCCCTATTTAAAGGGGCAGTCCTCCAATGCTCCTCCTGCAGCAAAGAACCATTTTGGGAGCATGGAGCAGGCCAGAGGCAAGGCTGCTCCAAGGTTCTCTGACTCCTCACTCCAGGTGCTGCTCGATGGGGTGAGGAGTAGGAGGGAAATTATTTTCCCATCTGATGGGAGGAGGTGGCCTCCCTCTGCCACCAAGAAGGCGTGGCTGGAGGTGCCGAGAAGGTCACCAGCAGCAGCAATGTGTGCCGAACCTGGGTCCAGTGCAGGAAGCGCTTTAATGACCTAACCAGGTCAGCCAAAGTGAGTATACTTATGCATTCTCCCACACTCCATCTTCCGTCTGCTGTCCAGCAGGGTGGAAGGAGTGATGTGGGCCTGAGCCACGAGAGGGATGATGGCGAAAGGGGACATGGAAGTGGGGATGCCACTCAAAGTGCTTCCACATCTCACCCGTTGCCCCCCTCTCAACCAGTACCCGCAATGCTGCCTCCTCTCCAGGTGCAGGTGGAGCAATCTTTGGAAGGGCCCTCACGGGCACCGAAACCCAGAGGGCGTCCACGCAAAGCATCTCATCAGTCAGGGCATGGAGAAGAGCAACCTGCCACTACCTCTGCTGAAGCCACAGGGTTAGCACCACGTAGGGGTTCCCGGAAACATAAGGCTAAGGTTTTGTGAGCACAAAGGGGATGCACAAGCGTGTATGACAGAATTTCATGTTTTTGATTTACTTTCGTTTGTTTTGCGAAGCACATTAAAATTTGTTATCACCACTACTGCCATATCTTTGCAAATCTTGTCTGGTTTGTGCAATAATTCCCTTTCCTAAGGATCATCATGAAGACCCACACCTGATGCCACCCATTGGGTCAATGCAGAGTGGGTGTAGGTGTATTTGCAGGGCTCTTTTGTGCAGACAACTGAGAGACGCCAGCGATGTCCCTGGTGGCACCCTGGAAGGATCCGGAGGAGAAGTTGTTGAGGGCAGTGGTGACTTTGACTGCGACAGGTAAGAAGATGGTGCTCGGGCCAGCCGGGAGCAGCTCAGCATCAAGGAGGCTGCAGATGTCCATGACTACATGTTGAGTGACTCTGAGCCTCCGTGTGCACTGCTCCTCAGAGAGGTCCAGGAAGCTGAGCCTCGTTCTGTAGACCCTGTGGCGAGGGTAGTGCCTTCTACATCGCATCTCTCTGTGGTTGCCCTCCCTCTTGCTGTGCAGGTGGATGTGTCACAGCACTGTGTTGTGGAGCTCCACGTGTCAGAGGTGGACAGCGTGGCCGGCGAGGCTGGTGATGCTGTTCGTCCTCCGAGGAGATCATAACTACAGCTATGGCAGCCCCCATCTGGAAGATGTACATTTTAGGGGTTCCGCAAGGTAGGTAAATGTGTCTGCACACCGGGGTTGAGGTTCCAAGTTGGTGAATTTTAGTGTTGGGAGGAGGATGGTCCAGACCAAACTTTGTCCAAAGTGACAGAGTGGCCTCCTGCAATGAGTGAGGGTCTCCCCCACCCCCCCTACCCCCACCCCACACCCCCACACACCTGTCAAATGGACCTTTGCAGCTTCCGCAGGCTGGTGGCTGCAACACGTCTGTTTCCTCCCAGTCAGGTCTGCAAACAACCTGAACTATCAAAATAATTGCTTTAAGTGGGATCCCACTGGCTTTAATTGTCGGTGGGAGACCCGCATGCGGGGGCTGCGCGCGCATCTAAGTGCATCATTGGGGAACCCGGAAGTGGGCGGGTTGGAGCCGGGCTCCGGACCCGCCCCGGGAATCCCAAATTTTCGGAGCCCCCCCCACCACGAACGCACCTGCTCAGCCATCCTAAAATCAACCCCATGTGAGAAGGCTGCGTTTTCTTTAGCTAGAAGCTGTACGAATGACGTATACGTTACACGGCCCGTCTAATTTATAAACTGCAACTAAACCAGTAATGGTCTCCAAATTCAAAATTCACTTCGTTTGGTTCAGCTCAATTGTAAACCCCACTTGCAAGTGAATACTAAATCAATTTGTCTTGGAAATTCATCAAGACACACATGCAAATGATACATGAAACTTCTAAATTTTAAACTGTAAGATAAAAGAAAGAAAGTCAGCCTTGTCCTTCCATGTTAGTCAGAAAATATTGCTGGAATCATGCTGCATATTCACTCGATATTTAATCCCTGTTATTTTAGTTTTTAATGTTCCCTTCTGATTCACAAATTCACCTTCAACAAGGACAGAGGAAGTGAAGGAAAATGATAATCATTGATAGTCATTGATTTTAGTATTGTCCTGTGAATTGATAGCTCAGGTTTCAGTGGTATTCTGTAAATTGATGGTTGTAGTATTTACTTGACTTCAGCATAATTGTTTAGCTGTTGGTTTACACAACTATTATGGTTTAAATTTTACTCTGAGTGGGTGGTAACGGGCAGTACTGCACTGCCATTCTCAATTCCCAGTGAATCTCCTCTCTGTCTGATGGCTGCATTGAAATACATTTGGGTCATTTCAACCCAGTACAAAGTGAATGCATTTACAACACAAATCTACTCGTAGCGTGGCATAATTTGATAATGCATTAGCAGGCTCACATAGAGAAACCATTGGATATCTGAGTGGGAAATAGAACATTTTATACTGGTGCAGCTGGGGCACTGGGATTAATCTGCAGAATGATCTTCATCTAACCGTGCTGTATGTGGCTCATGAGATGCTTGATGTAGACACTAGGGGCTGGATGTTCCTTTAAATTACCAACTATTTTAGAGCAGATTTGGGGCAGTGAACAGTATAAAATAGGTTGTTAAAGGTTACCGCCTCAACTCCACCACTGAAAAACTGCAACTGGATGGTTATATCGCAGAGAAAGACTGTTAATTTAGTGCTTAAATGTGGATATTTTTCTGCTATGGACTCAACATACTAGGAGCCCAAAGTTAGTTCAAGATTCTTGCCATCAACAGAGTCAGTCAGGAATCTTTCATCCCAGAAGTATAAGCTTGATTCAAGCTCAGGCCATGAGATGAAAAAGATTGTGCTTCTATCCACTGTACCACCCAGTTCCTGTAAAATACTTTGATTTTAATCTTTAGAACTGCAGAAATGTATTCATAGGGCAGTGAAACTTTGGTCTGAATCCAATTAAACATTGCAATGATTAAGACCTGGATATAAAGTGCACAATGTTAAAAATACTAATTTTAATAAGTGTACATAGTTCAAGTAGGAAAAAAAAGGTTTTTAAAGGTTTTAATTGTTACCATTTAAATGATAAATAGTCTTATAGCTTAACCCATGAAATATGGATAACTGCTGCATGATTTTTACCTTTACTTATCTTTCTGTACAAAGTCATTTATCACTTTTGAGTAAATAAAACAACTCACAAATATTAGCACTTAAATAATTCAGTTTCCTTAGACTGAACCACAAAGTCATATAATATTGATGTGTGAAAAAGCATTTACTGCAGTTTTTATTATTTGTGCTCTGTCTCTAAAAGACCTGTTATATTTTCATAGACTTGTATAGATATATTGCTGTCATCAGCACTTCTAATAGAAAGATAAGCCTAGACCTCAGTTATAAACAGTTATAGAAATAGTTCCATATAAAGTCTGACCTCTATCAACATAAAGAAGTTTGAGAAGCTAACAGCCAATTGCTTGTTCCTCAGGGTTTCTTAAAGGCTGAAAAATGGGAAAACACAACCATAAGACATTAACAGATCCTTACAGATCTTAAAGCTAAATGCTAGCATAAATATTTATTACTTCTTTCACAAGATAATGATTTTAAAAGTGTGACCCAGTTGATATTTTGAATAACCCTTTAAGCAATCTTAAAACCTCTGGCACTGAAGTTTACAATGTCTGTGGGATGCCTTGTGATGGTTGAAGACCGAATCAAAAAGTGATGTCATCAGTGAAAGCCAAACTCAAAACTTGCATCTGAACTGAGGTATAAAGCAAACTCTCTGTTAAGTATTGTCTGTTCGCACCTGGAAATCGCAGGGATATTTAATGTGTTTCATGGATGTTTGGGGCTAACATAGAAGAGAAAATAACCAGCATTAAACTTTCCAAGGTTTCTATTCTTGGAGTTTGCACTGGATGGTGAGATTACTGCAAAGTGTTGCAGGTGATTTTCATTTGGCGGTCGCAGTTACTGAACAATAAAATCATTTTCCCCTTGTGCTAACATTGGCAGCAGGGCAGCAAAATAAAGAAAATAAGCTTTGATGGCAGAATTACCTGTCTCCCAATTTTCCATTTTATACAGCCAGCTAAAATAGAGATTTTATTTAATAAATGCCGGCCAAAAATATCCCAAGAATGAATTTTTTAAAATTCTATGAGATTTTTTTCAATTTAACGGATTTCTCTAAAGTGTATCTGCGTCTCTAGATCTCTCTGTTCCTCCAGTCCATTCACAATTTCACTGTCTAAGATATATTTCCATTTCATGTTCTTTTGTCGATCCGTTGGCAGAGTCCTAGGTGGCAGTGGTGGGTTGATGAGCTGGATGGGAATGAGATTGGCACGGTTACACCCCCGCCAGGGATGCTGTGCAGCTAGGTTGGCGAGAGAGAAGGATGGGGCAGTTGGGGTTGCTGTTTGTAAGGGGACAGTGACTGATGCCTCGACAGGCAAAGAGGGTAGCTGTGGGCTTATTCAAGGAGGATTTAAGCATGGGGCAGTGGCAGGAGAGTAGGATGAAATGTTGATGGGTTGGGATAGGGAATGGGGGCAGGGAGTGCAAAATACAGGAGAGGGAAAAAAACGACAGGTGGTGTGACTGGATGACAAGAAGGAGAAGGGACAGGAGAGAAGGGTCAGGAGTTAAAAAGGGAAAGAGAAGTAATGGGCTCAAGTCTGGAGCAGCAGCCACAATGCATGTGTGAATGGACAGAGGGAATTCAGGTTACAGAGGCATGGCAGATAAGAGGAGACATGTCCTGGTTGTAAACAGAAGATAGGAAGAAGATGATCTAAAACTGTCCAAAGTTAAAGTCTGAGGGGTAAATTTTAACCCCATGAATGGATGGGTTGGGGGTGCGTGGGAAGGCAAAAATAGTTAAAAAAAAAAGTAAAACCCAACCCCAACCTGCCTACTTCCAATTTTAATGGAGACGGGTCAAGGGGCAGGCGACCAACCCACTCTCAGGAGGCGGGACGGTCAGTGAAATCTTTTAAGGAGGCTGCGGACCTCCATTTTAATAGCTTTTTTAAATTTTTAACTCCTGGGGGCCGGGATTCCCGGACCTTCTGATTCACGCCACGTAAGAGGAGGCGAGAAGGCCCGGATCAACAGGCAGGTGCCTTTATTGCACTGCTTGTGGGCCAGGAGGAGCAGGAGTGTTTCCTCCAGGCCCAACAAGCTTACCTGATCCCACACACACGACTGACCGACAACCCCCCCCCAACAAATGTCCGAATGCCCCTTGCGATCTGTGAACCCCACCACAAGTTCCGACCACCCTCCCCAACGAGTTTCGACCACACCCCCAATATCCGACCCCCTACAACTGATCACCTGACGACAGACCACTCTGACCACCCCTCCTTGATGACCGACCCCTGACCGACCCCCCCCCCACCCTGATCTAAGACTTCCCTGCTGGCATCCGCTCCCTGGCTGCTCTCCCGTCCGACTGTCAATCTGGTTGGCTGTCGGACGCGAAATGTACTGAAAAAAAATTGAAAGACGTCCTTAGGTCAAAATTGTAAGGACATCCTGGAAACCCGTACTTCCAGGTTTCCCGTCAGGAAATCCCTCCCCCACCCACCTTTCCCGGCTCCCCGCTAAAATTTACCCGAGACTCTGTGGTGAAATGAGGTCGACCAGCAATAATAAAAACATACATGCTGTCTTTCAGCTTTTCGAACTGATAGTCAGCATTTTGGGAGCCTAGTGAGTATGTCAGAATTTGCTGACAAAAATCAGCACAGACCAGGGCCCTCTCTCCTAGTCCAGTTGCTTTGTTCCTACCTGTCCAGCTGCTTTGCACCAAACTAGGTCCCTTTCTCCACTCAGTGCTGCTTGCAGCACTAATGACAGAGATTACAGCCTCTGCATACAGTAGGAAGGAACTCTCATGATAACCACCTACGGTATAGAGAGGCCACAATGCCGGCCAATGACGCTAGCAGTGGCACGAAGAGGAAAGAATGACATGGTCCACTGCATTAGAAGCCAGATTCAGATGGGAGTGGGACTGAGCAGGGGAGGAGGGAGTGGATGACAATCAAAGGGAGTAAATTGATGGAAATTAATGGTAGAAATGGATGACAATGAATGGGGAACAAGTGTATGATACTGAAATGGTTGGTAATTTGAAAGGCAAAAAGATGGCAATGAAAGTGGAAAGTGATTGGCAATTGAAGGGGAGATGGACAGCAATTAAAGCAGGAGGAGGACGGCAATGAAGGAGAGAGGGAAGAGGACAATGCATGGTAACGAAGGGGAGAGGAAAGTGGTCAGAAGCTGGGAGTGATACATTGGGGGAAGAGGGGAGAAACAGAGGATGACACTTTTGGATGGGGAGGATGGCGACAGCCTAGATTAACTTAGGGGAGTGAATCATGTCAGTTTGAACTGGAGGGAAATGGAAGAAAAGCAGTAATATAACTGGGTTGAAGGGAGGGAAATGCCAGATTGAACTGATGGAGGAGAGTAAGTAGATTGTCAGTATTAACCGTGGGAGGGGGGTGTTGGAGAAAACAGAGCCTCTCTGTGAGAGGGTTGAGAGTTAGATGGGGTACAGTGTCTCTATCAACAAGGGCCGAAGGAGGTAGCGTGACTGAATTGTGGCAATAGGGGTGGGAGGGGTTTGGATGTGGGAGTGTTAGATTCAGGCAAGCTTTGGGTAAATGATGGTCTGTGGAAAATCCACAGCCCCAATTTTAACTCCAAGTGGGAATCGGGCAGGCCGGGGCTGAGGGGAGCCCCTGATCTTGGCAGCGTAAGGCCAAGGCAATTTTAACTCTTGAGCATGCTCTCTATCAGTTGCCTGCCCAAAACTGGTGGGAAGCGGCAGCTGGCCGGCAGGTGGAAGCAGAATGTCGGGCGGAAGGAGGCCACTGGCCAGGACCAAAGGAACAGTCCCTGACACTCGGGTATTTGTGGGGAGGGGGTTTCCAGAAGGTCTTGTGACTGGGAAGGAGGTGGGGGGGGTGCTAAGGGGCAGTCCAGAGCAGGGAAGACCTATTCTTTACTCATGAGGCCCAGAGGAGCATTCCTGCTTCTCCTCCTGGCCCCACAAGGAAAGTAAAGAAAAGTTTTAAAAGTTACCTCTATGGGCCTCTTCTGGCCCTGACACTTGACCATGTTAGGCAGGAGAGCAGAACCCTGAGTCCTCTAGAAATGCACCACTAATTTTGTACCTTCAACATTTGGATTTCTTCTTCAAGCTTTCATGCACTCATGTCATTTTCCCTCAAATACAAATGAAGGAATGTTATATAAACCTAAAGCCTAAGCTACAAACTTTGTGTAACTAGTTGTTTATATGTGTCAGGGCTGTTGTTGAGTTGTCAGTTCTTTCTGAAGCTGTGGTCAGCTTTTCCTAGTTTTCTAGGATGACAAGAATACAAAAGTACTCACTGATCACACAGACAGGATTAGTTTGTGAAATGAAAATGGCTAAAGAGCAGAAATTGGATTAATGCCACATAAAAGACTTTCACTTGCTGCTGTTTTCTTCACATTTCTTTGAAATAACAGATCAACTACAGACATCTAAATGCTAATTCTGAAGGACTGATATGGATTAACTGCTCATTTACTTATTTTTTAAAACTCCTTGCTGGGGTAAAGTTCCACTCTTTGGCACCTCACGCAAGTGTCCATTATTGATGTTGAACAAGAATGTCGGAAAACTATTCAAGCAATGGACACCCACACACGCACACTTCCAACAAAGGTTCCTTGATTGTAATCAGGAATGCAAATCCTGGATGATTTTCTCCTCCCTAATGCTTGGTAATGATGTCAGTTGGAGCATTCCTACTGTTATCCCGGTTGAAAACAATTAGCACAGCACAGACCGGGGCTTGTACACAAGACCTTTTCAAGTCCATTTAGCTTAGCGACTCACCCGATAAACCTGCTGAGTCATTGGATTCATTCATTTTAATGAAGATTCCTTAGTTGCAAAACCTATGTAATTTCACAAATCCTAATTTGCAATATTATGCAGTTAAAGAGCAGACACTGTATCAAGTTCCTATTACTTAGATACAAGAAGTAGTGCGATTCAGATCAATGGTGACCAGCACTAAGTGCTTTATCTCTGTCTGCACACTGACTGAATCTTTTAATTACTCTCTTTAAAAATCTTTATTCATTCAGGCTCAAGAAACAGATTCAAAATCATTTTTTGTTTTGCAAGGTAGGCATTTTGTTTTAGGTCAGTCTCACAACATGGAGAAAGAGTGAATTCAGCAGATTTGAGGTCCTCTGACTCATAGAATAGAATCATTGAATCATAGAAGTTTACAACATGGAAACAGGCCCTTCAGCCCAACATGTCCACGTCGCCCAGTTTATACCACTAAGCTAGTCCCAATTGCCTGCACTTGGCCCATATCCCTCTATACCCATCTTACCCATGTAACTGTCCAAATGCTTTTTAAAAGACAAAATTGTACCCGCCTCTACTACTGCCTCTGGCAGCTCGTTCCAGACACTCACCACCCTTTGAGTGAAAAAATTGCCCCTCTGGACCCTTTTGTATCTCTCCCCTCTCACCTTAAATCTATGCCCCCTCGTTATAGACTCCCCTACCTTTGGGAAAAGATTTTGACTATCTACCTTATCTATGCCCCTCATTATTTTATAGACTTCTATAAGATCACCCCTTAACCTCCTACTCTCCCGGGAAAAAAGTCTCAGTCTATCCAACCTCTCCCTATAAGTCAAACCATCAAGTCCCGGTAGCATCCTAGTAAATCTTTTCTGCACTCTTTCTAGTTTAATAATATCCTTTCTATAATAGGGTGACCAGAACTGTACACAGTATTCCAAGTGTGGCCTTACTAATGTCTTGTACAACTTCAACAAGACATCCCAACTCCTGTATTCAATGTTCTGACCAATGAAACCAAGCATGCTGAATGCCTTCTTCACCACCCTATCCACCTGTGACTCCACTTTCAAGGAGCTATGAACCTGTACTCCTAGCATCATCAAATTATTTTGAGAATATAACAATTTCAACATGAACTCTTTCAGTAAACTATTGCTCAGTGAAAGTCAACTAGCCAACTTCTAATAAAGTGAGATTTTGTTATGCCAAACAGGATTACACTATGAAAATGCTACAATTGGTGTGGTTTCTCATGGATGTTGCTGGAGAATCTATTAAGAAGAAAAGTCACTGGATGGTTTGGTGCCACAATGCATCGGAGTCCTAGTTCCAGTGTCCAATGAAGGATTAAGTACTTAATGAACTTCTGTGATGCCCCAAAGGGGAATTCCCAACCTTAGCTCTACTACTGAACTGAGGCACAGGGCAGAGACTTGGTGGTTTTCTACGAGCCACACTTAAATATAAGTGGAAATTGCAATAAATGAAATTGCAACAAAACAAGCTATTCACAATTGGAAGTATAGAGGCAAAAACAGGACTACAGAAATGGTTGCATTAAAATGGGAATTGCATTAAACGTGTTGCAAATAAACTGTACACAGATTGGAAGAAATTGTACGGGGACACCAACAGATAAAAGAATCTCCACAGTCTAATATGCGTTCCATCAAACATGGTTTAGGAAATGCTGCTTACAAGAGATAAAGTTCCAGATGATAAACAGTGTCTGGGAGACAGCTCCGTGGGCAGCACAAGCAGTGTTTGAGGCTTTTTTGCTGTATTCTGTGAAAGTGTTTCAGATTGACACTGAATGTCCGGGTGCAGCTGCAGCAGCTCTTCTGCTCTTGGCATAAAAATAGAGGTCTGAATTGAGAGCTAACGCCCAGTACCAACTCAGGAGTTTTGGGGAGTTCCTGCAAGAACTACTGTGTTCCCATCCCCACCCCCCTTAGTCCTCTTCCCCTTCCCGATTCATAAGGTAATCAGGCACTGAGGGAATAGCTGTTATTATAGGAGCATGCAGGTTATGCATCACCATGAAAAATACAGAAAGTTACATGTAAAATGGTGCAATCGGGCGGGTCTCAATGCAAAAAAAATGGCGGCCAGCATAAATGGTTTGGAAATGGCACGGTAAATTCTCAAATCCAATTATAACCCCCTCCCCCCCTTGCATGCACCGTTCCCACTGGGTGGGCAGGATTAAAATCGGGGTTTATGTCTTTGTTACTCTCCCTTTTTCTGCTTGCGCTCCTCCTTATTATGTTCTTCCAGTGTTTCTGATACTCTCTCTCTCTTTCTCACTGGGTTTCTCTGTTACTTTCTGATTGTTTTCTCTGTTGTTCCAGCGATCTCTATCAACTGCCTCTTTTTTCTCCAATGAACTCCAACTGCTATCTTTTACTCTGGAAATCTCCCTGAACAGCTGATCAATACCCTGTATAAGTTGCTTCCCCCACTTCCCGATCCTCGACAGCTGATCAGTGGTCTGCATAAATTGCTTCGTCATGCTCCTGGACAGCTGATCAGTGCACAGTTAACAATTTAGCAAGATTGAAAAGATAAATATCAGTTGCACAAGATTTATGCAGCGCAGCATTCTCCCCCCTCCCACCCCCACTCCAAATTAGGGGCACCCTGTAACTGCCGAATTTGCAGTTGCCTAAAGTCAACCCTGCTAGAACTAGTCATGCTGTTTTTGTCATGATCTTACTGATGACATAGGTAACTCAACCACATCTTCATACTATGAACTCCGGCAATGAATAGCCCATTATCCTCAAGTCCTCTCGTATACATGATTTAGAACAGTTCCTTTTTAGGATTGATAATTCTGTTTCATCCAATGTGTATAAAAATAACATTCAGTAAACTGTAATACTGATTTAAGGAGTCCAACAGCTTTATTTACTGAGTGAGAATAGATGTGGCAACACTGCAGGAAAACATTACTTATCTTATCAAATGCAGGTAATATTTACTGCCTTCCCAGACTTACTCAGACGGCTCAGGCTCAACAAAACTCTCCAGAAGAATTATGTTCACTTATTGCAGCCACGAAATAATCCAGCTGTTTGATTCCTTTAACATTTCATGGTCTAGTAGATTAAATTGCTTTTAATGTAGTAATCATGATATTGTAATTTAAATAATGTATTCAGCTACAGAGAAAACCTGCCTTTTACTCTTGCATTCAGTACTGTTCTACATAGAATTACATTGCATTTATTGCCCATCCCCAGTTGCTCTGAGAAGGTGGCGGTACAACTGAATGGCTTCCTGGACCACTTCAGAGGGCAGTTAAGAATCAACCACATTGGTGTGGGACTGCACTCACATATAAGCCAGAGCAGGCAAGGGCAGCAGGTTTCCGGTCCTACAGGACATTAGTGATACAGATGGCTTTTTATCAACAACCTGACAGATTTGCTTTCACTAATGCCAGATTTTTTTTAAAAACTGAATTCAAATTCTTGAACTACCATGGTGGGATTTGAACTCTAATTCTCTAGATTACTAGTCCAGTAACATAACCACTACACTACCATACTCAGTTTAGTGGTGCATAGCATACATGTACAGGAACTGGTACTGAGGCACAGATCAGTGCTGCAATCCCAGATGCAAGTGATTTGACAGCTTTGCACCTGTATGAATTGTACATTTACAATACTGAGAAGATAAGCTAAGAAGATGTAAAAATGACGTTATGGAGATCTGTTCACCTAATGTAAGCTTTGAAACCATGTGGATGTCATTGCTTTGCAATATTACATTACACAAATGAGTCTCTCATACTCATCTACATCATTCCTTTGAATCTGACCGCTGGCAACTTTTATGGAGTTCACTTATACATCAAAAGCAGAATACTGTGGATGCTGGAAATCTGAAATAAAAACAGAAAATGCTGGAAGAACTCAGCAGGTCAGGCAGCATCTGTGGAGAAAGAAACAGAGTTTCAGGTCGATGAACCGTGAACATTAACTCTCTTTCTTTCTCCACAGATGCTGCCTGACTTGCTGAGTATTTCCAGCATTTTCTGTTTTTGTTACTGTACACATCATCTGTTTTGGCCTTTTCAGCATAAGCCAAGGAAGATATTGTTGGACCAAACTGAATAATTAAGAAGTACATCAAGAACTGCATAAAAGTCTCCAGGGGCTCAGGTGCAGCCTGGATACCTCTTACTTTACGCAACCATGTGTTACTTCATGCACATTAAAACTGAAGTCATGTACAACATTGCAACAGTATAACTGGAAAAAGAACATTGCTTCGAAAGATTTAGACCTAGAATTTTCTCTTGCTGGTAAGTTCACTACAAAATGTTTACTTGATAGTCACGCCTACCACCAAAGCAATATTCTGTTGGTGTTATGGACTACCAATATGGAGATAATAAAGTAATTAGGGAGGAGCTAGATTTGCCAATCATCTCTTGTTTTTACATATTTGAAAAATCAATGCAAATAAGGCCTTTAAAAACCACAAAACTGAGCTTTCCTTTTAGACACTACTGAAGTCCTGTCTTCAGTGGTGCAGAACCCCTCCAAGTGCTGAAATGGTAATTTGAGAACAGGAGAATGTCAAAAAGTACATAGGAACAGGAGTAGGCCATTCAGCCCCTCATGCCTGCTCCGCCATTTGATAAGATCATGGCTGATCTGTGATCTAACTCCATATACCCGCCTTTGGCCCATATCCCTTAATACCTTTGGTTGCCAAAAAGCTATCTATCTCACATTTAAATTTAGCAATTGAGCTAGTATCAAGTGCCGTTTGCGGAAGAGAGTTCCAAACTTCTACAACCCTTTGTGTGTAGAAATGTTTTCTAATCTCGCTCCTGAAAGGTCTGGCTCTAATGTTTAGACTGTGCCCCCTATTCCTAGAATCCCCAACCAGCGGAAATAGTTTCTCTCTATCCATCCTATCTGTTCCCCTTAATATCTTATAAACTTCGATCAGATCACCCCTTAACCTTCGAAACTCTAGAGAATATAACCCCAATTTGTGTAATCTCTCCTCGTAACTTAACCCTTGACGTCCGGGTATCATTCTAGTAAACCTACGCTGCACTCCCTCCAAGGCCAATATGTCCTTCCGAAGGTGCGGTGCCCAGAACTGCTCACAGTACTCCAGGTGTGGTCTAACCAGGGTTTTGTATAGCTGCAGCATAACTTCTGCCCCCTTGTACTCTAGTCCTCTAGATATAAAGGCCAGCATTCCATTAGCCTTTTTGATTATTTTCTGCACCTGTTCATGACACTTCAATGATCTATGTACCTGTACCCCTAGGTCCCTTTGGACAAAAAGGATATTTCATCTTTCATAACTAGTATTTCTGGCCTAGTAAACTGCCATACAGTCCAAGCAGTAAATATCAATAATGGAAAATATTGAAAATGAACAGAAATTGAGTGACTCAGTGAAAATGCTAAATTGGTAGGGTGACTGTGGAGACAAAAGCTGCAGCAGTAAGTGATGCAGGATGATTAAAAACAGAAGACAGCAAGGAATAAAAGGCCATTTGGTCCATCATGCCTGTTCCTTCTACAGAACATGCACATTTTCTCTATAATGGACGCTACACAACCCACCATCTCTTGAGGAATAGTTCTGTAAATTTTCTTGTATTTTCCCTCTCCCCAAAGGTAAATCAGCAGAACATCAGCCGAACATTGACCCAGCATTGTAATCTACATTACACACCTTTAATGGCATATCTTCCTTGGAATGGGATCGCTAAGGTCCCAGAGCTCAGGAACCACTCAGCATTCAATCAACTCCATCATCTCTATCTGCACTTATCCTTTTAACCCTGATCCATTCCTGATCAGATACCAATCCAGCTCCTTTTAAAGGTGTTAATTATCATGGCATTGGGCTCTTTTGCTTGGAGTCTATTCCCAGACCTTCCAACCAGAAAAAATTTTGAGGATGCAAACTAAGGCAAGTGCCAGACTCATGAGGGATTGTCAAATTTGCTAAGGATTCAGGGATTGATTTAGGCCCCCAGAAGTTTGATACAAAATATACCAGTAAACTAAATGAGATACACTTGCTTATTAAAAATGCAGGTGATTGTTCAGAAATGAGGGTGTCACCTGTATGTCACCAGGCAACAGACGTGTTTTCAATGATGTTGTTGATGCTTTTATGTGTTTTTTTGTTCGGACTCTTGAGCATCCTTGCTTCAATCTGGATGAAATCTAAATGACTCACTTTTCTTTGTATTGAAATGAAATTATTTGTAGCTTGCTAACAGAATGAAGTCAGCTTCATACGATAGATATAGAGGTAATATGAAGTCACTGCCAGGACTATCAACATAAATGGAATTCACACATAAATTTACATGATCCAGAAGTCTAATGGTCTTGAATTTGGATTCAAGCCATTGGAAAGCTGTTTAATTTAAAACAAAAGGTGGCAATCCCTGCTGCCTGCTCCTCCATTTCCAGAACATGTTTATTGGATTAAAATGAATGGAAGTTGACCCATTGCACTTATTAATGGAGTTGCTGCAAATTACCAGTAAGTTATTTTGTTTTCAATGTACTGATATGAGGACACTCATGCTTCAGGGGAGATATCTGGAAATTATATAATAGCCAGGCAACCATAAAACCATAGACAGAGAAGAAGATCATTCAGCCCATCATGTCTGCATTAGATCCAAAACTAAACTCACTGCCCTGATCTCTCCCAGTAGCTCTATCTTTCTCTGCTTCAACCACTCCCTGTGACAAAACATTCCATGCTGCAATGACTGAGTACATAAAGAATCTTCTCTGAACCTCTTTCCTCACTCTCAGTGATAATTTTAAATTGGTGACCCCTTGTCACAGATGGAGATTGGAATTCTAGAACTTGCTCCCTCAAAAGGCTGTGGATGCTGCTCAACTGAAATTTGAGATTGAGAGCTTTTTGTTAGTTTAGGATATCAAGGGATATGGAACGAAGGAGGTGAGGTACAGATCAGCCATAATCTAATTGGATGGCGGAACAGGCTCAAGGAGCTTAATGTCCTACTCCAGTTCTTCAGTTCCTATGTTACTGTGCTTCTTTCTAACTAGCCTAATGTGTGGCATGGGAATAATCCTGAAATTGAAATCCTGCTCTTTAATCTGATTTAACTTCTCTAACATCCTTTGCTATGATTTGGAGATGCCGGTGATGGACTGGGGTGTACAAATGTAAGGAATCTTACAACACCAGGTTATAGTCCAACAAATAAAACTGTTGGACTATAACCTGGTGTTGTAAGTATCCTTTGCTAGACCTTCAACCTACTGTTTCCTATGTATTTGCTACCCATGGGAATCATGACTTCTGGCTGTTCTGGAATGTAAATTCCAGAAACACTACCTCCTCACCTAAGTTTATGTGTCTTCAACTGTTGTTTAGATCGATTGATTTTCAGTTTGAACAAATACACCTGGAGACATCTCTTGCATTCTCCCCCTGGATTAAGAAATTCAGATTCTTAATAATGTTCTGTTTTTTTTTGTGTTTTTTCCCATCATGTTTTCTGTGTCTACTTCCATGTTCCCTACTGAGCCAGTTTGCTTTTCCAGAGACTACAGTGAGGTGGGATGAAGAAGTTGTAAATCTCCTTTTGTCCCCTTAATGACCATTACGGTACTATATCACTTTGTTCGCATATTGGGGTATCCATTTTATCCTGGTTATCATGAAAGGCTAGGGAAGTTGGGTTTATTATCATTGGAAAAGAAAAAAATTCAACGTGGCCTGATAGAAGTTTACAAAATTATGAATAGAGCTGATAAAGTCGATACAGACAAATTGTTCACACTGGTAAAAAGTTTATGTTACGGTACATATTTAAAAATTGGGTAATGAGCTGTAAATAGGGAAAATGAGGCAGAACTAATTTAAACAAATGGCAATAGATTTAGAAACTAGATACCATGAGTTAGACTATGCAGGTGTGTGTAAAAGTGGAACAAGTATCAAAGAATTGTTTTTATGCTAAATCAAAAGCAAAATACTGCAGATGCTGGAGATGCTGTGACCAGCAGTGTGCCTCAGGGATCGATGCTGGGTCAGCTGTTATTTGTTATTTATATTAATGATTTGGATGAGAATTTAGGAGGCATGGTTAGTAAGTTTGCAGATGACACCAAGATTGGTGGCATTGTGGACAGTGAAGAAGGTTATCTAGGATTGCAACGGGATCTTGATAAATTGGGCCAGTGGGCTGATGAATGGCAGATGGAGTTTAATTTAGATAAATGTGAGGTGATGCATTTTGGTAGATCGAATCGGGCCAGGACCTACTCCGTTAATGGTAGGGCGTTGGGGAGAGTTATAGAACAAAGAGATCTAGGAGTACAGGTTCATAGCTCCTTGAAAGTGGAGTCACAGGTGGATAGGGTGGTGAAGAAGGCATTCAGCATGCTTGGTTTCATTGGTCAGAACAGTGAATACAGGAGTTGGGATGTCTTGTTGAAGTTGTACAAGACATTAGTAAGGCCACACTTGGAATACTGTGTACAGTTCTGGTCACCCTATTATAGAAAGGATATTATTAAACTAGAAAGAGTGCAGAAAAGATTTACTAGGATGCTACCGGGACTTGATGGTTTGACTTATAGGGAGAGGTTGGATAGACTGAGACTTTTTTCCCGGGAGAGTAGGAGGTTTAGGGGTGATCTTATAGAAGTCTATAAAATAATGAGGGGCATAGATAAGGTAGATAGTCAAAATCTTTTCCCAAAGGTAGGGGAGTCTATAACGAGGGGGCATAGATTTAGGGTAAGAGGGGAGAGATACAAAAGGGTCCAGAGGGGCAATTTTTTCACTCAAAGGGTGGTGAGTGTCTGGAACGAGCTGCCAGAGGCAGTAGTAGAGGCAGGTACAATTTTGTCTTTTAAAAAGCATTTGGACAGTTACATGGGTAAGATGGGTATAGAGGGATATGGGCCAAGTGCAGGCAATTGGGACTAGCTTACTGGGCGACATGGACATGTTGGGCCGAAGGGCCTGTTTCCATGTTGTAAACTTCTATGATTCTATGATTCTATCTGAAATAAACACAGACAATGCTGGAGAAGCTCAGCAAGTCAGGCAGCATCTGAGGAGAAAGAAACAGAGTTAACGTTTCAGGTCGAAGAATGTTCAGGTTCTGACAGAAGGTCTTCGATTATTGGGTTTTCGTCAGATTATTGGGTTTTTAATCTAAATTACAGTCCAGGAGAAAACCACTCTTTTGAATTAAAATGGCCAAGCTTAAATTCTGTCTTTCCCAAGATTGTGTTTAAAGTTAATTACTCTCTTATCTTCCTCAAGATCTTTCAGAGCCGGAAGTCAAGAGGTGATTAGCCCTTCAATGCTGTACCATTGCAGTATTGCTTTCTTTAAAAAAGTGTTAACTTGAGAGGATATTTACAAATGCATTTCTTTAACCCATTTGAGGATCTCAAGAAAGGCCAAGGTGGATTTTTCTTTGTTTTTTTTAACAGATGACCATGGGTTTCGGGACCATGTCAATAGTAGTGGTGTAATATTTCTTTTACATGAAAGTGGCTCCACAGAGTTGCAGAGCAGCCTTCACTGGAAACGAGTTGGTACAAGAAGGAGGTCAACTGGTGTTAAGAATTTAAATTCAGATCTGCAGAAAATATTAAAAGGTCACAGCATAGGGACAAGATGGACTAAGAACTTTCCCTCTCAAGACTCGCCGTTAACCCTTTAATCCTTTGTTATCTTCAACAACAAAGTGCTCGAGGGGGGAGAGACATGGGATTTACCCCAAATGTAATTGCAAGCGCTTTTGTCTCTGCTGTAAAAACCACCAAGTCTGGGCTTCATTAGTTTCTGAAATTTAAATTGATAAGATATAGTGATATGAGCTGCAGTCCAAGCACTCAAAGGGTAACCTGAAGGATTTAATTGACAATAATTAAATTGTATTTAAAAAAGAGTTCAGTCTAGTGGTTTCTGTACAATGCTGTTTTTCCTGGAAATAAAAATTAACATTGACAAGTCCTGGACTTATCGGAGCTGCGCTCAAAGCTTTAAGGGGAGAAGGTGCCTGTCCAGCAGGTGCCTTCCGGTTTAAAGACCAATGGGTCATGCCCAAAATCCTCACAGGTCCAGTGGACACCAAAGGCAGGCAGTCTAAGAATTTCAGCCCAATATTATTCGGCCCACGTGGTTGAACCATTTTTAGAAAGGAACAACTGCTCAAAGACAATTATGTATGAAGGTTTTTTTGTTTACTTAAATCAGATCCAAAAAGGGGTTAAATGTACACGGTATTGGTAAACGATTGGATCCCAAAATTCATGTAAAAAAAATCTGGAAATCACAAAGGAATATGGTTTGGTGTAAGGTGTAAAGACTCTGATCAGTGTGTTATGCCAGGAAGATGGAAGCAAAATGACATCATTTCAAGGTGGATTCCTGCAATAGTGGCAATGCCATCGCCATCTGTTGATGAAAGACTGATTGAAATATTTAATTGATAGACTTTTGAAGGAGGATATACATGAGGAGTTTGTGAGCTATCTAAGGACACTGGTTAGTGGGAATGAGGGAGTCTGGAAAATCCCAGATACCTTTTGCTGGTCCAGGAGTAGCTATTCAGCTGTGATGTGCTGCAGAGCTCATTGCTAGCAGGTGGCTTCACCCTGGAATGAAGAATCTCCTAACTGCTCTCTACAGGTCGATCGATGGAACTCAGAGAAGATGGCATATTTCAAGAGAGGAGGACATGGCATCACACCCTATATCTGGTTTGTCAATCAACATTTTGCCTCGCACCAACTAAAAATGACTAAATTGGGAATAAAATATTGGTGCCTGTTAGGCCCCACAATGTTACAAAGAAACATTACCCTTCAGACAGAAGCCTTATAACCAGTTGTAAATTTGGCCCAATTGGCACACTTTCTGGAGTGTAAATAATTGTATCAATTGTTTTATTTATTGTGGTATGTTGACTTAAGAGTGTAATGCCACGGTTGTCATGGCACATGTATAATCATCATGAAGTAGCTGCATTAATCAAGAAGTGAGGACTCAAGACTATAGTCTCTCAGCCTCAAGGCGGCGACTGTTAGACTATGCAGGTGTGTGCTAAAAGTGGAACATGTATCAAAGAAATTGTTTCTACGCATTGGATGTTATCAAGAAATACATTTAATATGTAACCACACATTGTACAAATCATAAGACTGTATCAGCCAGTCACTCAGTGTGTTGAAGTGGTTAGTTTGGGGGATGTGTATTTTAAACCCACAGTTCACTCTTTGTTTGAGACATAGAAAGAATGCAGCCATGTCTGGGAACGGGTGAGCCGCCTTCCCCTAGAGAGATAAGATGTCATCCATATTGATAATTGTAAACAATTTTACAACACCAAGTTATAGTCCAGCAATTTTATTTTAAATTCACAAGCTTTCGGAGTCTTCCTCCTTCGTCAGGTGAATTGATGAGATTAAGTACCTCGCCATTGTCCTGAGCAAGGTAGCATCACTAGCCCATCTCCTCTTGATGAGGTTAAGTGTCTTAACGTTGTCTCAGCAAGTTGATGATGTCAGGCCAGGTGCCGCCCAGTCAGGATCCCTTTTGTCAAGCTGATGGGCTACGTCTGGCCTCGCTATCTGTGCTGAAGATGATGTGGTCGTCATTTCCATACCGTTCACCTGAGGAAGGAGGAAGCCTCCGAAAGCTTGTGGAATTAAAAGTAAATTTGTTGGACTATAACTTGGTGTTGTAAAATTGTTTACAATTGTGCTGAAGATGTTTAGTCAGCTCAGCACAGGACATCCCGCTGAACGGTGTATAAAAACACAGCTCAAACAAAGGTTCAGTGTACAGAATCCCTCAGGAGCAGCAGACTAGAGTTGTTAAGGCAGATGTGCTGGTAGGAGCCCAAAGTCCGGGTTGGAAGAAGGAAAGAAATTTGCAGAAGGCAGGATCCGTGGGTCACAAGAGGATGGGAGCCATGAGGATCACAAGAGGTGAGAGGCCAAGGCACGAACTCTACCCAGAGTGGAAGCGGGTAATATATCTCCAGTTTCCATTCTTGAAACTGTTGCTTAAATACTGAGTGTATTAAACTATTCTTCGTAATAAAGTACGTGCCACCGTAACCAATTGGGGCCGACTCGAGTCTTTTTGAACCAGGAAGTGAGTAGCGGAACAGGGGCTCCCTAAGCAATCGCGTAAACTGTATATCTATTCCCAATACAGGGAAGGTTAATGATGTAAATAGTATAAGTGGGTTCCAGAGAGAGCTAGTTCTATTTCCAGAGAAGGAGGGTATAGAGAGAGAGGTGTTAATTCAGCCAATTCGATTCACTCCACGTGATATCACGAAATGGCTGAGTGTATTGGATACAACAAAGGCTACGGGCCCCGACAACATCCCGGCTGTAGTGCTGAAGACTTGTGCTCCAGAACTAGCTGCACCTCTAGCCAGGTTGTTCCAGTGCAGCTACAACACTGGCATCTACCCAAAAATGTGGAAAATTGCCCAGGTATATCCTGTCCACAAAAAGCAGGACAAATCCAATCCGGCCAATTATCGCCCCATCAGTCTACTCTCAATCATCAGCAAAGTGATGGAAGGTGTCGTCGACAGTGCTATCAAGCGGCACTTACTCACCAATAACCTGCTCACCGATGCTCAGTTCAGGTTCCGCCAGGACCACTCGGCGCCAGACCTCATTACAGCCTTGGTCCAAACATGGACAAAAGAGCTGAATTCCAGAGTTGAGGTGAGAGTGACTGCCCTTGACATCAAGACAGCATTTGATCGAGTGTGGCACCAAGGAGCCCTAGTAAAATTGAAGTCAATGGGAATCAGGGGGAAAACTCTCCAGTGGCTGGAGTCATACCAAGCACAAAGGAAGATGGTAGTGGTTGTTGGAGGCCAATCATCTCAGCCCCAGGGCAATGCTGCAGGAGTTCCTCAGGGCAGTGTCCTAGGCCCAACCACCTTCAGCTGCTTCATCAATGACCTTCCCTCCGTCATAAGGTCAGAAATGGGGATGTTCGCTGATGATTGCACAGTATCCAGTTCCATTCACAACCCCTCAAATAATGAAGCAGTCCGAGCCCGCATGCAGCAAAACCTGGACAACATCCAGGCTTGGTCTCATAAGTGGCAAGTAACATTAGCGCCAGACAAGTGCCAGGCAATGGCCATCTCCAACAAGAGAGAGTCTAACCACCTCCCCTTGACATTCAACGGCATTACCATCGCCGAATCCCCCACCATCAACATCCTGGGGGTCACCATTGACCAGAAACTGAACTGGACCAGCCATATAAATACTGTGACTACAACAGCAGGTCAGAGGCTGGGTATTCTGCGGCGAGTGACTCACCCCCTGACTCCCCAAAGCCTTTCCACCATCTACAAGGCACAAGTCAGGAGTGTGATGGAATACTCTCCACTTGCCTGGATGAGTGCAGCTCCAACAACACTCAAGAAACTCGACACCATCCAGGACAAAGCAGCCCGCTTGATTGGCACCCCATCCACCACCCTAAACATTCACTCCCTTCACCACCGGCGCACAGTGGCTGCAGTGTGTACCATCCACAGGATGCACTGCAGCAACTCGCCAAGGCTTCTTCGACAGCACCTCCCAAACCCGCGACCTCTACCACCTAGAAGGACAAGAGCAGCATGCACATGGGAACAACACCACCTTCACGTTCCCCTCCAAGTCACACACCATCCTGACTTGGAAATATATCGCCATTCCTTCATCATCGCCGGGTCAAAATCCTGGAACTCCCTTCCTAACAGCACTGTGGGAGAACCTTCATCACACGGACTGCAGCGGTTCAAGAAGGCGGCTCACCACCATCTTCTCAAGGGCAATTAGGGATGAGCAATAAATGCTGGCCTTGCCAGTGACGCCCACATCCCATGAACGAATAATAAAAAATTTATATCAATTAGTGTTAATTGTATTCAGGTGGTGGGTATCAATTGGGTACTCTCGTGTATCCTTTTTATAGGAGAGCTTAGCTAGAGTGTGGTGGGTGTGTAAGGGGAATCTATGTGAATAAAGGCTTGGAAGCAACTAAAGACCAGGCTTTACTATTCTATCCTTCACCATATGGCTATCCAATTTTAACAAGAGGCAGGAGAGTAGAGTTGATATCAAAGAAAAGATAGTGCGGGTTTTGGGTGAAGCATTTCTTCCTTGTTTTCACATCCCTCCATGGCCTCGCCCCTCCCTATCTCTGCAACCACCTCAAGCCCTACAACGCTCTGAGGTCTTTGCACTCCTCGAATTCTGGCCTCGTGCGCATCCCTGATTTTAATCGCTCCACCATTGCCTTCAGTTGCGTAGGCTCTAAGCTCTGGAATTCTCTCCCTAAGCCTCTCCGCCTCTCTCACCTCCTTTAAGATGCTCCTTAAAACCTACCTCTTTGACCAACCTTCCACTCACCTGTCCTAATATCTCCTTATGTGGCTTGGTGTCAAATTTTGTTTGATAACCCTCCTGTGAAGCACCTTGGGTTGTTTTACTATGTCAAAGGCAGTATATAAATACAAGTTGTTGTTCTTCTTCTTCTTCTCCTCCTCCCTAAAATGTTCTGTTTCCTATGTGACAAAGCTCCATTTCTGAATAAAATATTGGCTTTTCTAGGAGGGGTTTATGAAAGAGAAATCCTACACAAGATCTATGGGATAGAAAAATTACAAAAGTGAAGGAATGTTGTGCATACCTATTGCTTAAATTACAAGCTTCATGTAACTACTTGTTTACCCATCTCAGAGACATTGTTCAGGTGTCATCTTTTTGGGTACTGTCAGTTTTTTTGAAACGGTTGATAATCTTTTGGTAGTTTACTAGGTTGGCATGGACGTATGATCAGGATCTGGACTCTACTTGGAATGATTAGAAGTATTCACCAAAGCAAGATAGATGTGGATTGCACACAGGCAATCATGGGAGTGGAGGAGATCTGGAGAAAGGGTGAGGATGGGAAGGGGACAGAGATAGGAAGGACAACGGGGAGGGGAGAAGAAGATGGTGTGGAAGAGGAGGGAATACTGAGAGGGGAAACCAATTCAGGGGGAGGGGGGAAAAATTTGGTTCTCCCAGGCCCAGGAATTTGGCTCATTTTGTTTGGGAGTGGGGGGGAGAAGCTGGGAGGCCTCCTTTGTCCAACATATCAGCTCTGTGGTTAGGGGCCACAGCTATGAAAATTACAGCCAAGGTAGGGGAGGAATTGTCTAACCACATCAGGTCTGACCATCCAATTGCTGAAGCACCCGGTGAAGTTCATGGATTGGGCACTCATTTTCCCTTGAGGCGAGAAGGGGGCCTACCTGCTGACCCAGAAATGAGCAGCACAAGGTCAGTACACAGCTGTCAATTTTCCCCTGCACTGTTAAGGAATTGGTGGGCAGGATTTCAAATTTGGCCTTATAAACTTATGCTGGGGTGGGGGATGTTAGCTGCAGTGAGTTGTCTGTGGAAACCCAATCACCTTTTCGTGAAATCTCGATAACCTACTTTTTCACTGGGTCTGAGTTTTCAAGAATGGTGCACAACTGCTTTCTTTGCTGCTGATGTGGTCAGAGTCCTTGCTTGAAGCACACCTATTGCAATCAGATTTATACAGGATTAGAGAGAATGGAGCTGAAGGTTCAGTGCTGATGTATAATATTACAAAATTTAATACTGCAATTATCTATCACAGCACCACCTACCTGTGAAACAGATACGGAATAGAATGTTATGACCCACCTTCTGTTCTTAAATTTAAAATGTATTTTCTTCTGTGCCAATATCAATAATCTGGGATCAGTCATCTCAAAGTTTCTTCTGTGCAGCCACAATAAATGTACGTTGATGTCGGTGTGAAAACTCCCCTTGCTCTATGTGAATAATAATTTCACCGCTCTCTTTCTGTGCTTCGAATGCTTAGGGATCAGATTCTCAAACTGCTAATTAGTGATGGATCTGAGCGGATCTATGTCACAAACTCATTTTTAGGGCAGTTAGATTGAGATAGATCTGATTCCATTTACTTTTTATCCTTCAGGAAGAAGACCTTTATCCAGTGCCATAGAGATTTTAATGTGATCTATGCTGTGGATGGAATCTCTGTACTTTTTTTTTATTCGTTCATGGGATGTGGGCATCGCTGGCAAGGCCAGCATTTATTACCCATCCCTAATTGCCCTTGAGAAGGTGGTGGTGAGCCGCCTTCTTGAATCGCTGCAGTCCGTGTGGTGAAGGTTCTCCCACAGTGCTGTTAGGTAGGGAGTTCCAGGATTTTGACCCAGCGACAATGAAGGAGTGGCGATGTATTTCCAAGTCGGGATGGTGTGTGACTCTTCTACATATAAATATTCTATAAACTCATAGGAACGATAGGTGGTTTATTTCTGTGAACATCATTCACTTCTAGCTGGACTGAGACATTGGAAATCTCAAAATGCTGAACATTTGTAACTCAAACTCAAAACACATGGCTGATCTGGAAGCTACAATGTTGCATATGTGCCTTCAAATTTGAAATTCAAATCCTGGTCTCAGTTGACACTTGCTCTTGGAGTTTTCTCAATGGGTGAGTTTGTCAGCCTTGTCTAGATTACTGGGGAATATGGAAAGAGTGAAGCAATCTGGCCTATGTAATCACAAGTCCGTCCTGTTGTGCCCATCAAGCAGTTGTTAGGCCACCTTTATGTAATCTTTTACTGCAACCTTAATGAGATGTAGAGGACTATTTCTGAAGAACTAGATTGAAATCAATTGATTGAAAAGTAGCTAGCACTTTGTAATATAGATCTTAGCTGGCTGCATTACTTGTATAGCATTCATACTCACCAGAACACTCTTCTCCAAGTTCTTGTGAAGTATAACAAATAAGAATCAAAACAATTAGCACATGAATTTTGTAGACAATTTACTATATATATGACACAATACATGTCAAGTTACTGGTAATCATGTCCAATGCTGAACTCTCCCATATAGCAATCTCATGGCACACTTCTTTTCTTTGCTTCGGGCTTTACCAGATTCTGGTAGTACCACAAATGGTTATCTTCCCAGAAGCTGAGGGCGTGTTGTGTGCCCAATATATCACATTTATATCCCTCTTTTGCCCCCAGCAGTCCTTCCACACTGAGACCATAATTCAACTGACAAAACTGCGAATCACCTATCACTGGAGTGAAGTGACTTTTCTTGCTTGTGGCACTGCTGTCACTGGTCAATCATCAATGTTCTTGCCCTATCTATTAGCATAGCCACTGAGAAATAGTTTGCAGTAACTGGGACAATACAGGGTGGTATTCATTTCCTACTGTCTGTATACAATAGTGAAACCGACCTAAGATGTAAAATTGTAATATTCCTTTAGCACTTTTAGCTCTAATGTTGTAGCAATGTTATATTTGAAGATAACTATAATTGCTCTTTCATAACTGTCATGAGAAAATAATACAATACTTCAATTTCAAACTTAAAATTGGTTTCAGACATCAGTTATCTGGATAATTCCATATATTACCTATCTTTGAGTATAATTCATCTATCTATTGTCAGTTAAAATAAATATCTATTTGGCACAGTATAAATAGAATACAGGGGAAATTAAAAACTGCAGGTTTATAACATGTTGATTGATTCCTTATAGCAATCCATTTTTCCATTTATCATCCTGTCAAAGCAAATGCTCAATGTAAAAATGATTCATGATAGCTGAGAAGAATTAGCACCTGCTGAAGCACTGAATAGATGAACCAACACTTCATCTCCCAGTGAAAAAGAAAGAAAGACTTGCATTTATATAGTGCCTTTCACAACCTCACGACATCCCTCTATAGAAAGAATATAGAGGCATTGGAGAGTGCAGGGAAGATTCACAGGGACGATACCAGAACTGAGAGGATATCCTTATCAGGAAAGGCTGAACAGGCTGTGACTCTAGAAAAGAGAAGGCTGAGGGCTGACCTGATAGAGGTCTTTATGATAATAATAGGGTTTGATAGGGTAGACGTAGAGAAAATGTTTCCACTTGTGGGGGAGTCCAAAACTAAATGTCATAAATATAAAATAGTCATTAATAAATCTAATAGGGAATTAAGGAGAAACCTCTTTACCCAAAGAGTGCTAAGAATGTGGAATGCACTACCACAAGGAGTGATTGAGGCAAATAGCATAGGTGTATTTAGGGGGAAGCTAGATAAGCATGTGAAGGAGAAAGGAATAGAGGGGTATCCTGATAAGGTTAGATGGAGTAGGGAGGGAGGAGGCTCATGTGGAATATAAATGCCAGCACAGACCAGTTGGGCCGAATGGCCTGTTTCTGTGCTGTAGTTTCAACGTATCTTGATGTCCCAAAGCGCATTACAGACAATGAAGTACTTTTGAAGTGTAATCACTGTTGCAATGTAGAAAACAAACAGTTAACCTACTGCACTTGAAGCATCCCAATGCTATAATCGACATATCGGAGGTGCTTATTATGTACATGTATGAAAGCACGCAACCTGGTTTATATATGCTGCAAATATAGACAGTATAAGCTACATAGCAGACACATATTTGCTGAATTAATTGAGAAAGCATGATTATGTTAGTGTGGGTTTAAAGATACAACTACTGCTACAAGCTAATATTTATAGTGACTTGCATTGTTTATATAATGTGAAATCTATTTTTGTCTTTCTTTCCTTAACCACCCATAGGTTAAGGGAAGAAAGATGCCACATTTTAAATGCATTATTCCTTCCCCACACAAACTTCTTCATTACTGCTAAATAACTGATACTTTTAAAATGTTTAATAAAATATATTGAATAAAGGAAAGAACAATCTTTTGGTTATTTCTGAGAATATTTCAGTGATTCTAAAAAGATTTTGTATAAATGAAAAAGCGATAGAATATAAAATATTGCTGTTCATCAAAATTTCACTTACAATGGTTTGGTAAAATAGTTGTTTTTGTTTAATATGAGCTGTATAAACACAAAAATAAAATCCCATGTACCATTCTCATTAATTTCCATTATTTGTTTATCACGATTCAAGCATAAAATTCCTCAATAAATTAGAAATTATCAGGATTCAACAGAAACTTGATTACATTAAAAGAAATATAGGTTTCATCCCTGCCAATTTTCCTTAGTCTTTTTCCTCTTATCCCTCGTCAATACAGCCAGATGCCTCACTTCACAGACAGTATTGGCTTTCTGATCTCTTGGTGAAGTGGTTCTTCATGCCTGGGCCTAGGTAATGCAGTGAACGTTAGACAATGGGGATCATCACAGCTGAGCCGATCTAGTCTTCACCCAATGCTCATACATGTGCAGGAGAACAGTAAAGACGTTTTTAGTAAAGAGAGATAAAGAAAAACAGCCCATGATTCAATGGTAATAATGAACTCTCTGGGATATATTTGTCTAGTTTTACCATGCTACATTATTGCTTAGTTTCAGCATACCAGGGCTTTAGCATGCTATTGTGTATGATGGCATTTAGTTTTAGAATGCTACAGCTTCATTTAGCACTAAATTATATATTAGGTCTTGACTTCAGCAGACTAGGGTCTGCATTGGTTCCTGGGCTCCTCCTGCATTTATACTGACCCTGTGTCCAAAAACAGCGGATAAGCACAAAACTTCCATTCGTTGCTATTTTGTGACAGTCTTTGTGCTGATGGTTAAATGTCTGACAACATTTAGCTAGTTTATTTGGATGAAGGAAATGGCTACTTGCTATTGTATCATCTTTCTCCCCCTAATATATTCAAGGCTAAGATAGATAGATTTTTGGACTCTAGGGGCATCAAGGAATATGGGGATCGGACGGGAAAGTGGAGTTGAGGTTGAAGATCAGGCATGATCTTATTGAATGGCGGAGCAGGCTCGAGAGGCCGTATGGCCTACTCCTGTTCTCATGTTCTCACCCACACACCCCCTCCCTCCCCTGCCTTTGTAGGATCCTGTACATCCTGAAGGAATTGAATGAAACATCAGATATAACTTTTGTGGGCTCAGTTTTTCTCGATTTAATGATGGAATTAATCATGCTAATTTGAAATGAGTGTGGCTTATAAATGAGTCAATATGGCATTTAACATTTTTTGTTTAATTCAGCCTTATCTGGATAGTTTTAATTAAAAATTCAAGCAATTTGAAACCTTTTGAAAATTTCAATTCATGGCTTTAGTGTTTAACGTAATTTGAACTGTGTGATGAAACGAGCAGCGTAAAGGTTACTCAATTGCCCAAACAGGGCCCTCCGTTCTGAATTAGTACTTTAATAGTTTGTCAGCCCATTTATTATGATCCAGCATTCTCCAAAATATTCTTGTGCAATAAAAAGTTACTGCCTCAGCAAATAATTCATTATAAATGACTACAAGAGATTAATTTAATAAATTGTAAACTGTACTAATAAAGTGTACCAAGTTTTGAGTAATGATTCTTAACATTTATAGGGTTCCATAAATAATTTTAAATATCTTTACTTATTCTTCATATTCTATCAAAGTGTTTCTGAAGATGCCTCTCTCTCAACCCAGCACCACAATTAGTCAGAATGATTGGCAAAAGCAAAGACGTTTCTGCTCAGTGTGTTATTGTGTGGAATAACCACTTGGGGCTTTGGAGCAGGATGTAGCCTGGTGCCAGATTTTCTACCCTAATGTTAGGACATCCAGCCCAGTCCAGTCACAAATCAATACAACTGACAAGAGGTGTGGCTATCCAATCAGATAGCTAGTCACTGCCAGCACTCTAACCCAGATCAAGTGCACTGCGTATACAGAAGATTTCCACCATTTTCCATGTAATTTTTTCCATTTGATTAGCAGTCTTTGCCTGTGAGTTTGTTGCAATTGTTTGCTTACCTTTTTTTGCCAATTCTGCTGACATAAACAAATCCAGCATAATTTTATGGCCAAGGAGAATCATTTACATTAGACACTGGCCTGGTACCTTACAAACTATTAGTGTCATTGCAAAATACTTAAACTGGTCATAAGGCTAAAAGGTACTGCTAGGAATGATTAAAATGAATGTCAGCAAAAAGCAGTAACAGACGAAGGTAAGTGGAGAGAGAAATTAAAAAGGCTTAGAGATACTTATTATTTGAATGTTAAATCTTTGCAATATTATTGACCAAAAAATGTAAGCAAAAACATATGGTAAAGCCTTATTCCAATAATGAGCTTGATGGCAGCAGAGCAAGAGCTACACCGTTATCTGTACGTCAATGGTTATAATGAATGTTCCAGCATGCTTTATGTTGCAACTAAGTACTTCATCCCGATTGGTACTTTAATCAGTAATCTTCTCTTAGAGCATGAAACATATTGGAACATTAATCATGAGGTTTTTTTTGCTATTAATTTCATATTAAGTCATGGAAGTGTAGAAAATGAAACTTTTAAGAAGTAATTTGCTGCCCTGAAATTTATTGCCCTGTGACATATTTTTACAGCAGCTTTTTAGTAAAACTTGTCAAACAGTCCAGTCAGTCACCAAGCAGTTCTGTTACCCAAATAGCTGTGGGATTCTGATGATGTTGTAAGTTGTCACAGCAAAGGTCAAGTGGTTTAAAACTACCATATGATCCCAAAAAATGAAACTGCAAACTAGTAATCACAGTAGAATAATATTTTCCAGCTCACGAGTAGTTTTACTGAATTGATAATAGCGGCTGTCATGGCAGATACCAATGACCAAGGTGTTCTGTGTCAAGGATACGTAATGTTATCCACACTGAAGAGTTATGAATGCATCATAATCAGTCAGGTCTGTAGGAAGCATTTTAGAAATAGTATGGCCATGATTTTCCTCCTCTCTCTAAACCTGCAGCTCCCTACTCCCCCACCCCTCTCCCACCGTCATCCTAAAACCTCCCTTATTTCACTTCTTGTCTTCATCGTTTACTTAAATTATTTTATTTCCCTTTTATCATTATCCTCCATTCCTGTTGGATACATTTTTAAATTTTATTTCCATTTAACTTCTTTCTAGCAATTTTCTTTCAGTTGTACAACAGTAATGACTTGAACCTAATTGTTTTTAAGTTCTTTCTAGTGAAAAACAGAAAGCAGATTTTAGGATGAACAGGAACCACTTTTGTTGATAAAAGCAAACCCTACAAACCATCAAGGACCTATTCTGAATCTTTCCAGAAAATACATGAAGGAAAGTATTCCAGCATCCAGTAATACTAGAAAGTAAAATAAAAATGAACACATTGCTGATGAGAGTGTACTTTCCAAAATATACTATTGATTAGTTGGCTTGCAAGAGACGACAGCATCTAATCGTAGAATGGTTACAGCACAGAAGGAGGCCATTCTGCCCATCGAGTCTGTGCCGACTCTTTGTAAGAGCAATCCAGTTAGTCCCATTCCCCTGGTCTTTCCCCGTGGCCCTGCAAATTTTTTCCCTTCAAGTATTTATCCAATTCCTTTTGGAAAGCCACAATTGAATTTGCTTCCACCATCCTTTTGGGCAGCGCATTCCAGATCATAACTACTCGCTGCGTAAAAAAAACATATATCAAAAAAAGCAGTGGTCCAAGTACTGACCCCTGGGGAATACCACTGTATACCTCCCTCCAGTCCGAAAAACAACCATTCACCACTACTCTCTCTGTTTCCTGTCACTTCGCCAATTTTGTATCCATGCTGCCACTGCCCCTTTTATTCCATGGGCTTCAAATTTGCTGACAAGCCTATTATGTGGCACTTTTCAAACACCTTTTGAAAGTCCATATGCACATCAACTGTATTGCCCTCATGAACCCTCTCTGTTACCTTACCTCATCAAAAAACTCAATCAAGTTAGTTAAACACGATTTGCCTTTAACAAATCTGTGCTTTACTAATCCACACTTGTCCAAGTGACTATTAATTTTGTCCCAGATTATCGTTTCTAAAAGCTTCCCCACCACCGAGGTTAAACTGCCTGGCTTGTAGTTGCTGGGTTTATCCTTACACCCTTTTTTGAACAAGGGTGTGACGTTTGCAA
The DNA here is from genome assembly GCF_035084215.1 of Heptranchias perlo. NCBI lineage: Eukaryota > Metazoa > Chordata > Chondrichthyes > Hexanchiformes > Hexanchidae > Heptranchias > Heptranchias perlo. The sequence goes on along the minus strand of NC_090337.1, from coordinate 38,070,298 downwards.
CTCTTCAGTCCTCTGGCACCACCTCCATTGTTAATTGTATGATTTGTATCAATTGGGGTTAATTGTATTCAGGTGGTGGGTATCAATTGGGGACTCCCTCGGATCCTTTTTATAGGAGAGCTTAGCTAGGACGTGAGGTGTGTGCAAGAGGGAGCTCTGTGAATAAAGTTTTGGAGCAACTAAAGACCAGGCTCTTGTATTCATTCCTTCACCACGTGGCTATCCAGTTTTAACACCCATATCTAAGGAGGATAGGCAGATTATGGCCAGCACCTCTGCAATTTCCCCCGTTACTTCTCTCAGCAACCTAGGATGCATCCCATTCAGACCAGGTGACTCATCTACTTTAAGTAGCTCTGAGATGACAATTGACAGTGATTCGTGAGATCAACAAAGCGTTAATGTAATAAGCCCTTTAAAATGTTTTGGCATCAATTAGCTATAAAGGAACTCTTATTTTACAAGGATAGAAAAATGTACTGACTAATCCCCAAGTTATTACGGATGCAAGAAAGACTAAAAATGGCATATATTTGTGTCATGGCTCAAAACATCAACACAGTATCACCACTCTGTCTTGGCAAGCATACTCCATCACAAGACTCCTCACACCCACCTAAGTGTCACCAGCAACCATCCTTCACTTTCTATGCACTGGCTCACCTCCCCATTTATTATGCAATGTGATGCATGTGTGTGACAGTTAACCTCTGATGCATCTGTATCATATGCATCCTCTCTGCATCCATCGGGTGAATACGGCACCTTCAGTCACTCACAGTTATGTTCTGTTGCCTCTTGTAGGAAAAGAGAGCGCAAAACGCAAGAGAGACTGGAGGTGGCCCTCCACAGATTGTGAAATTAACTGAAGTGGAGGAGGAATCAATGGAGACAAGTGGCACATCTGCGGTCCTCTCGATCAGAGATGGAGAGACTGGAAGCTCACGTATGGCTGGTGACAGAATATAACACATATTTCACAAAGGTGCTGACTTTTTTACATCGTTGCCTGAATATGAGAAGCTCGAATAGGGAGATTAGCAAGATTGTTATTGTGCCACGACTAAGTCGTTTCACTTTCTTTGGTCTTCCAGGGCCTTCACGCCTACAATAAGATTCTGCTAATATGTATGATGCCAATTCCAGGACATCATTCTTTCTGAGGGTGCACCGTCACAGGATATGCAGCCATGCACCAACTCAAATACTCGCACTTCGGTGGCTCCTATTACACAGATAGTTAGGTTGTCACCTGGTGAATCACAAGTCAGAAGTGAGCACGAGCAGACACTGGTGGCAGGGACAGCTGTGGAGAGTCTGTGTCAGAGGCAGCACTCTTCTCCAAGCTCTGCTCAGCTGGACACAGATGCTGAACCCTGGGGGCCATCGTTGAGAAGGAGACTGATTGAGGTACAGTTGCACCTTTGCGAGGTACAGGAAAATGTGCCACGCACACTCTCCCTAATAGCTGAGAGGATGGAGGAGTCCAACTCCTGCATTAGTGGAGTGCTGTCGCAGGTAAGTACTAGAGTGTCTGCACTGGAGAGTGTGGCCACCTCCACCGAGCTTCAAGAATCGCTCACAAATGAGTCTATGCAGGCCCTGACCATGCAGGAGATGTCTGCCTCCTTCAACAGGATGACAGATGTTTTATCAGTGGCCTTACAATATGTCACTGATCCTCACCAAGCTGCTCTCCAACAGAGTGGTAGGAGTGATGTAGCGCTGGCCCAGGAGAGGGATGATGGTGAAAGGGGACATGGACGTGGGAACTCCACTCAAAGTACTCCCACGTTTCACCTGTTGCCCCCACCCCACCCCCAACCAGTATCCAACATGCTGCCCTCTCTCCCGATACCAGAGTCTGCCCCTGCACAGGTGCAGGTGGAGCAGTTTTTGGCACCCAGATGGCGTAGGCTGAGAGCATCTCCAAAGTCATGGCAGGGATCTGAGCAGCCTGCCACTACTTCTGCTGAAGTCACAGGAGGTGCACCACATAAAAGCAGTAGAAAGTGTAAGTTTAAGCAATTGTAATTCACCAAGAGTATGCACAAGGGTGTTTGAAGAAATGTTAAGTTGAAATTTATATTTCCTTTTATGTTGGCACATAAAATTTATTCATTATCACCACTTCCAAGTCTTCTACATTATTGCTTCCAGACTTTCAAGTGGACCTTTCATTTGCTTCATGATCAATGCCAATACATGGCGACACCCATTGGGCGGCTGTGCAATGGGTGTATGTGCGGCTGAAGGACTGTTTTGTGCAAAGGCGGGGGGATGGTTTGGTGGTTGTGATAACGATTTTGCCAGGTGACTTGAGTATGTCAAAGATCTTTATTTTTGGAATGTCATAATGAGAACCTCTGAAAGATGAGGGCGGACCTGGCATCCCGGGTAGCAATGTGCATGGCTGGTCTAACGATGCATGCACCACTGCCATATTCCTCCTCCTTTTCCTCTTTATAAACATTGCCACCAACAGAGGATGATTGAGGAGCGCCTTCATCCTCAACCACCAGTAAACCTCTCTGAAGCGCAATGTTGTGCAGGATGCAGCACACCATGATTATTCTGAAGACCCTCACTGGTGAGTACTGAAGGGCTTCCCCAGACCTGTCGAGGTATCTGAAGCACATCTTTAACATGCCTGTGGCTTGCTCAATGACACACCTGGTGGTCATGTGGCTCTGGTTGTATCATTGTTGTGCCTCGTTGGTGGGGTTCCTCACGTTTGCAGGGAGATCCCTTGTCTCCAAGGAGCCAGCCCTTAAGTCTGTCTCTTGCCTGGAAGAGGTCTGGAATGTTTGGCGCAAAATCTAGGCATCATGACAGCTGTCAGGCAATCTGGCGCACGCCTACAGAAACCTCTTGTTTTGGTCGCAAACCAGCTGCGCAATGATGGAGTGATAGCCCTATCGGTTAATGAATACTGCTGGTTCATGTGGTGGTCCTCGGATTGTCGTGTGTTTGCAATCGATTGCGCCCTGCACCCGTGGGAAGCTAGTCAGAGAGGCAAAACCCAGTGCCTGCTCATTCTGGCTGATGTCGTCGTGGGGGAGTTCACGTCATCGGACGCCCTGGCAAACAATCCATCCGTCATCTGCTTTATACACTTGTGTGCTAATGATTGAGAGACTCTGCGGATGTCACTGGTGCAGCCCTGGAAGGACCCAGAGGCAAAGAAATTCAGCGCTGTGGTTACTTTCAGTGCGACGGGCAATCCGTGGCCACCAGGTCCAGCAGGGAGCAGCTCTTGTTGAAGAAGGCTGCAGATGTCTGCGACCACCTGCCGACTCAACCTGAGCCTGCGTAGGCACTGCTGCTCAGAGAAGTCGAGGAAGCTTGGCCTCTGCCTGTAGACCCTCTCACATGGGTAGTGCCCCCTGTGTCCTTGGTCCTGCTGTTGGTCCTCTCTCTGCTCTTCTCCAGGTCCTTGTTGCACACTTCTGTCTTGTGCACCTGCAGATCCCAGAACTGTATAACGTGCCTGCCGCGGATGTGATGTGCTTCCTCCTCAGATGTACTGTGGAATATTTCCATTGCACCCTGCCCCATCCTGATCTTGTCAGTTTGAGGCTCCAAAATGTTGGTAAATTTGTCTGAACACAAGAATTCTCAGTCTCAACAAAGAAATCTCAGTCTAAACACAAGGAATTCTCAGCCAAACGATTGCCTGAGAGAACTGAATGGCCAGCTGCAATACCTGACCTTTTATTGAGATGTCTCAATCACAGGTTTAAAGGTCCAACTGAGCTTTTGCTGCATCTCGCCTCCATTTCAATGGCCTTTCAGAAGCCATAGGAAACCAAGGACAGCAGGCGCATGGGAACACCACCACCTGCACGTTCCCCTCCAAGTCACACACCATCCTGACTTGGAAATATATTGCCGTTCTTTCATTGTCGCTGGGTCAAAATCCTGGAACTCCCTACCTAACAGCACTGTGGGAGAACCTTCACCACACGGACTGCAGCGGTTCAAGAAGGTGGCTCATCACCACCTTCTCAAGGGCAATTAGGGATGGGCAATAAATGCTGGCCTTGCCAGCGACGCCCACATCCCATGAACAAATAAAAAAAAATGTGCAGAAGTTAAATCCATTTCTGTTGCAGAATCCACAAAACATTAAGTAACCTCAAGTGTTTCAATTACCTACATTGGCCCTTTAACAATTGGCCCGCCGCCTTCAAGGGGGACGGGACTTTCGGATATCGGTTGTGCATGCACATCCAAACGCGCCTGGGTTAAACCTGGAAGTGGGCGCGTTGAAGCATGGATGCGGGTCCCACTTCCAACTTGTCATTTTGCCCTCACACCCACCCCCAACCCACCCATTCTTGGGGGTTAAAACTCACCCCCCCCTGTTTTTATCTACTCTATCCCATCCCTTCATAATTTTAAACACCTCTATGAAGGATGATGAAGGTCTGTCTTGAGTTATCAAGCTCAATTACATTTATAATGCGTGTCATTTTGAGCTCTGATAACCACATGGAACAGGGAACATGTACAGTGTAAAATACAATAATATGAAACCTTTTTTTAAACCGATTACTTTATAGTCTGTCAAATAAGAGCATTTATAGTTTTAAGAATGCACCATGGCGGAAGTCTGACAGCCGAAAAACATCTCTGAAAAAAATAGAGCAGATTATTTCAAAGCCGTCTTATCAGTTGGACCACAAGAATGTTTGAGAGCTTGCACTATCTCTCTATTTTGTGCCTACACAATTTTTACTATGATTGATGCCTATTTGTTATCCAATTAAGGTAGTGTGAAGATAAGTGTGAAGTAATAATGGTAGAAGGATTTGACGGGAGCTGAGGAGAAATGTTTTCACCCAGAGGGTGGTGGGGGTATGGAACTCGCTGCCTGAAAGGGTGGTAGAGGCAGAAACCCTCAACTCATTTAAAAAGTACTTGGATGTGCACTTGAAGTGCCGTAACCTACAGGGCCATGGACCAAGAGCTGGAAAGTGGGATTAAGCTGGATAGCTCTTTTTCGGCTGGCACAGACACGATGGGCCAAATGGCCTCCTTCTGTGCTGTAACCTTCTATGATTCTATGAATTAAGGCTCTATTTGATGAAGTAATAGAAAGGGTTGATGAAGGTAGTGCAGTAGATGTATATATGGACTTTCAAAAGGCATTTGATAAAGTACTACATAACAGAATTATTTGGAAAATAGAAGCACATGGTATTGGGTACACAATTGGCTAAGGGATAGGAGGTAGATAGTAGTGGTGAATGGATGTTTTCTGACTGGAGAGAAGTATGCAGTGGGGTCCCCCTGGTGTCAGTATTCATACCATTGCTTTTCTTGTTATATATAAATGACCTGGACTCGGGTATAGGAAGTACAATTTTGAAGTTTGCAGATGATACTATTTACTACATTGCCAAGTTTTGTGAGGAGGAGAGTAGCAGACTTCAGGAGGACATGGACATAGACTGGCGAAATGGGCAGATACATGGCAATTTAATGCGGATAAGTGTGAAGTGATGCACTCTGGGAGGAACAACATGGAGAGACAGTATAATCTAAATGGTACTATTTTGAGGAGGGTGTAAGAGCAGAGAGACCTAGGGGCACATATTCACAAATCTTTGAAGGTGGCAGGGCAAGCTGATAAGGCAATTGCGAAATCATATGGGATACTTGGCTTTGTAAATAGGGGCATTGAATACAAATACAAGGAAATCATGCTAAACCTTTACAAATCACTGTTTAGGCCTCAGCTGGAATATTGTGCACAATTCTGGGCACCACACTTTAGGAAGGGTGTCAAGACCTCAGTGAGGGTGCAGAGGAGGTTTACCAGGATGATACCAGGGATGAGGGACTTCAGTTATGTGGAGAGATAGGGAGAAGCTGTGATTGTTCTCTTTAGATCAGAGAAGGTTAAGGGGAGACCTAATAGAGGTACTCAAAATAATGAAGGGTTTTGATAGAACAAGTAGAGAAAAATTGTTTCCTCTGGCAAGTGGGTCAGTAGCCAGAGGTCATAGATTTAAAATAATTGGCAAAAGAACTAGAGGGGAAATGAGGAGAATTTTTTTCACACAGAGGGTTGTTAAGATCTGGAACGCACTACCTGAAAGGGTGGTAGAAGCAGATTCCATAGGAACTTTCAACAGGCAATTGGACATGTATTTGAAGAGGACTAATTTGCAGGGTTATGGAGAAAAAGGTAGGATGTAGGACTAAACAGGACAGTTCTTTCAAAGAGCCGGCACAGGCACGACAGACCGAATGGCCTCCTTTTGTGCTGTAAGATTCTATCACATCATTCCTTAATCTCCACTGTTCTAACAAAAAAGCAGCCTCATTTTTCAAATCTTTCTTTGTATTTGTATTTTCTCATACCAGGCAACATCCAAGTGAATCTGTACTGTACCCTTTCTATTCAACACCCTTCCTAAAATGTGAAGCCCAGAACTGTACACGGTTCTCCAACTGTGGTGTTACTGAGGTTTCAGATAGATTCACCTTTACATCTCAACTTTTATATTTCATATCTTTTGCTACAAAACCCAGCATTCTATTAGCTTTTTTTTTTGAATGGCCTTATCAACTTGAGATGCTGCTTTTAATGTCTTGTGAACCTGAACCCTAAATCCCTCTGCCATCCGACCCAAAAATATAATTATTAACTTTTATTTTTTAAAATCAAAATGTCATACTTACTGACATTGAACTCCAACTGCCATATTTTTGCCCATTCCACCATCTAATCAATATCCCCATGCAGGTTTCTTTTGTCCTCAGAATTATTTGCCTCCTATTTTACTATTGTCTGTAAATTTGGACATCAGTCCTTCCAGTCCTATATCAAATCATTGATGTACACAGTGAACAGAACAGAATCCTGTGGGACACTGCAACCCACTTCCAACCAATCTGACAAACTGCCCTCAACTCCTAATCCGTTTTCTCCCTTCTAACCAGTTTTTAACCCAAGTTGCTACACTTCTCCTAATTATACCCCTTAATCTTCTCCAATAGTTTCCTATGTAGTGCTTTGTCAAAAGCTTTCTGAAGGTCCATGTACACCACATCCTCTGCATTTCTCCCATCCGTCACATCTGTCACCTCCTCAAAGGAACTCAGATACAGAACATCTCACTGCTAAGCCAATTAGCTGGTGTGACTCTCCCTGCTTTTGATTTTAAACTATACAGCCTGTAGAGTAGTGATTCTATATATACTGCTGTCACTTTAATACTAAGAAATGTTTCATTTTTATGTGTTATTTGCAATTTCATACATATTAAAATTAACTATTTTTTCTTAAATAGTTGATCTCATTATATTTAAGCCAAGCATCATAGTAAAGAAACTCTGTACGGCATATTTCTAACTTTGGAATTTTATTAATTGGCATCAGTTCATGTAACATAAATTATATTAAAAACTGCTCTACAGATGTTCCTTCAATTTATTTATATTTGAATTTGAAATATTTTGATTTTAAACACCTTTTATTGGAAGACCCGCATCTGTTTAACCTTTAGTTTCTTTGGCCATTTCTTTATGAAGGTTTAGCAATGCAGGGATTTTGCTGATTCTTTAATGATGGGAAATTTTCAGGTTGCAAAGTGAAATTGTAATTCTAAGCTGCAGAGAAGGTATCTCGTGAACAATCCCCAAATGTAACTATTGAAATATTTAACCACATTTTTAATTTTTGCTGAATCTCCAAATCATGCTGCAACAAAAGCTGGTCTTGGAATGTAATTAGTGCCTTGGGATCTTCAGAGGGGAACAAACAGCTGTGGCAATGCACAAAGTATGAAACCAGACATAGGTGAAAGGAAGAATTTTCATCCTACCCAAAAAAGATGATCGTATTGACATGTAGCTTTGGTCAAAATGCATTTTTTAAGGGTAAGTCACACCCTTTAATTGGTGATCAGCAGATTAATTTGGCTCCTAATTAAACATTCCTATGTTCCCATATTGAATTAAATTTATTAGGATGTGTTACTCATAAAAGCCCTCCAGTGTTGGAATTTCCTCTTTTTTCTGGTCAGCCTTAGTTTAGTGGTAGCACTCTTGCCTCTGAGTCAGAGGATCAAGGGTTCACCCCCACTCCAGAGACTTGAGCACATGATTCTGGCTGACACTTCAGTGCAGTACCGAGGGAGTGCTGCACTGTCGGAGGTGTCATCTTTCAGATGAAATGTTAAACCGAGGCCCCGGTTTAATGTCTCATCTCAGGTGGATGTAAAAGATCCCATGGCATTATTCAAAGAAGAGCAAGGGAGTTCTCCTTGTGTCCGAGCCAATATTTATCTCACCACCAACATCACTAAAGCAGATTATTTAGTCATTGCTGTTTGTGGGGCCTTCCTGTGTGCAAATTGGCTGCTCCGTTTCCTAAATTAAAACAGTAACTGCACTTCAAAAAGTACTTCATTGTCTGTCCTTTCTAATTCTATGTACTTAGACACTCAGATGATGTACATAAAATCACTAGCTAGCAAAGGATCTTATACTGAGATATTTCATCATACATTGCCTTTTTCTCCCTTTTCCTTTTATCAGTGTTTTGATGAAGTATGTTGACATCTCTAAACATTTCTCGATTCTTCGCAATTCCCTCTGCAGAAGATATTGAGTATTCCATTGGTGGGTAGAATCATAGAATCATAGAAAATTACGGCACAGAAGGAGGCTACTCGGCCCATCGTGCCTGTGCCGGCTGAAAAAGAGCTATCATACCTTATCCCACTTTCCAGCACTTGTTCCATGGCCTTGTAGGTAATGGCACTTCAATTGCATATCCAAGTACTTTTTAAATGTGATGAGGGTTTCTGCCTCTACCACCCTTTCAGGCAGTGAGTTCCAGACCCCCACCACCCTCTGGGGGAAAAAAATTCTTCTCAGCTCCCCTCTAATCCTTCTACCATTTACTTTAAATCTATGCCCCTTGGTTATTGATCTTTCTGCTAAGGGAAATAGGCCCTTCCTATCCACTTTATCTAGGCCCATCATAATTTTATACACCTCATTTAAATCTCCCCTTGGCCTCCTTTGTTCCAAAGAAAACAACCCCAGCCTATCCAATCTATCCTCGTAGCTAAAATTCTCCAGTCCTGGCAACATCCTCATAAATCTCCTTTGTACCCTTTCTAGTGCAATCACATCTTTCCTGTAATGTGGTGACCAGAACTGTATGCAGTACTCAAGCTATGGCCTAACTAGTGTTTTATACAGTAATAGCAAAACCTCCTTGCTATTATATTCTATGCCTTGGCTAATAAGGGAAAGTATCCCGTATGCCTTCTTAACCGCCTTATCTATCTGTTTTGCTACCTTCAGGTATCTGTGGACATGCAGTCCAAGGTCCCTCTGTTCATCTACACCTCTCAGTATCCTCCCATTTATTGTGTATTCCCTTGCCTGTTTGCCCTTCCCAAATGCATTACCTCACACTTCTACGGATTGAATTCCATTTGCCACTTTTCTGCCCACCTGACCAGTCCATTGATATCTTGCTGCAGTCTACAGCTTTCCTCTTCACTATCAACCAAATGGCCAATTTTTGTATCATCTGCAAACTTCTTAATTATGCCCCGTACATTTAAGTCTAAATCATTAATATATACCACAAAAAGCAAGGAACCTAGTACTGAGCCCTGTGGAACCCCGCTGGAAACAGCCTTCCAGTCACAAAAATACTCGTCGACCCTTTGCTTCCTGCCACCAAGCCAATTTTGAATCCAACTTGCCACTTTCCCTTAGATCCTGTGGGCTTTTACTTTTTTGACCAATCTGCCATGTGGGACCTTGTCAAAAGCCTTGCTAAAATCCATGTACACTACATCAAACACAATACCCTCATTGAACCCCCTTGTTACCTCCTCAAAAAATTCAATCAAGTTAGTCAGACATGACCTTCCCTTAACAAATCCATGCTGACTGTCCTTGATTCATCTGTGCCTTTCTATATGACAATTACTACTGTCCCTCAGAATTGTTTCCAATAATTTGCCCACCACTGAGGTTAGACTAACTCCCTGTAATTACTCGGTCTATCCCTTTCTCCCTTTTTAAACAACGGTACAACATTAGCAGTCTTCCAATTCTCTGGCACCACACCTGTAGCCAGAGAGGATTGGAAAATGATAGTCAGAGCCTCCATTATTTCTTCCCTTGGGATACATTTCATCCGGGCCTGGCGATTTGTCTACTTTCAAAGATGCTAACCCCCTTAACACTTCCTCTCTCACTATGTTTATCCCATCCAATATTTCACACTCCTTCTCCTTAACTACAATGTCTGCATCATCCCCCTCTTTTGTGAAGACAGACGCAAAGTATTCCACCTCCACATTCAGGTTATCTTTTTGGTCTCTAAAAGGGCCTACTCTTTCCTTAGTTATCCTCTTGCTCTTTATGTATTTATAAAACATCTTTGGGTTATCCTTGATTTTACTTGCCAGTATTTTTTGTGCCCTCTCTTTGCTTTCCTAATTTCCTTTTTAATTTCACCCCTACACTTTCTATACTCCTCTAGGCTTTCTGCAGTATTGTGCTCTCGGTGTTGGACATAAGCTTCCCTTTCTTGCCTTATCTTACCCTGTTGCTCCTTGACATCCAGGGGGCTCTAGATTTGGCAGCCCCTCCCTTTTTCTTTGTGGGAACATATTTGCTCTGAACCCTCACTATCTCCACCTTGAATGCCTCCCACTGCTCTGACATTGATTTACTTTCAAGTAGCTGTTTCCAGTCTACTTTTACTAAATCACTTCTCAGCTTAGTAAAATTTGGCTTTCCCCATTTGAGAACTTTTACTCCTGCTCTATTTTTGTCCTTTTCCATAACTATACTAAATCTAACTGAATTATGATCACTACCACCAAAACGGTCTCCCACTGATACTCCTTCCACTTGCCCAACTTCATTCCCTAAAACTAAATCCAGAACTGCCCTCTCTCTTGTTGGGCTTGCTACGTACTGGCTAAAAAAGATTTCCTGAATGCATTTTAAGAATTCTGCACCCTCTATACCTTTTACACTGATTCTATCCCAGTTAATATTAGGGTAGTTGAAATCCCCTACTGTTACTGCCCTATTGTTTTTGCACTTCTCAGAAATCTGCCTACATATTTGCTCTTCTATCTCCCTATGACGATTTAGGGGCGTATAGTACAATCCCAGCAGTGTGACTGCTCCTTTTTTGTTCTTTAGCTCAACCCATATGGCCACATTTAATGATCCTTCTGACATATCATCCCTCCTCACAGCTGTAATCATTTCTTTAACCAATATTGCCACCCCCCCTCCTTTTTTTATTCCCTCTCTATCTTGTCTGAAAATCCTGTAACCAGGAACATTGAGCTGCCATTCCTGCCCCTCTTTAAGCCATGTTTCTGTAATAGCTATGATATCATACTTCCACATTTCTATCTGTGCCCTCAGCTCATCAGCTTTATTCACTAGACTCCTTGCATTGAAGTATATAACATTAAGCGCTGCCAAACTCCTTTGTTGTCTATTTTCTAACCTTTGTTTCCTCTGCCTTCCAAACTTGCTTACTATTCTTATGCCTTCCATTTCCAGCTCTGCTTCTCTCCCTTCTGAATCCACGCTCAGGTTCCCATCCCCCTACCATGTTAGTTTAAACCCTCCCCAATAGCACCAGCAAACCTCCCTATGAGGATATTGGTCCCGGCCATATTGAGGTGCAACCCATCCGGCTTGTTCAGGTCCCGCCTCCCCCAGAACTGGTCCCATTGCCCCAGGAATCTAAAGCCCTCCCTCTTGCACCATCTTTCCAGCCACACATTCATCTGCACTATCCTCCTATTTCTATACTCACTAGCACGTGGCACAGGGAGTAATCCGGAGATTACTATCTTTGAGGTCCTGCTTATTAATTTCTTTCCTAGTTCCTTAAAATCTGCCTGCAGGACCTCATCCCTCTTTCTATCTATGTCATTAGTGCTGATATGGACCACAACCTCCGACTGGTCACCCCCCCCACCTCAGAATGTTCTGTAGCCGTTCAGTGACATCCTTGACCCTGGCACCAGGGAGGCAACACAACATACTGGAATCACACCCGCAGCCGCAGAAACGCCTGTCTGTTCCCCTAACTATTGAAACACCTATCACTATTGCTTTCCTGACCTTCCTCCTCTCCCCCATACAGCTGTGCCACCACCTGGTGCCATGGACTTGGCTCTGGCTGTACTCCCCAGAGGAACTATCACCCTCACCCCATCGGTTGGAGAGCGAGATGCACTCAGGGGACTCCTGAACTACCTGCCTGATCCTTCTTGCCTGTCTGGCAGTCACCCAGTCCCTCTCTGCCTGCACACTCTTAAACTCCGGGGTGACCACCTCCTGAAACATGCTACTCACGTAGCTCGCAGCCTCGCAGGTGTGCTGCAGTGACACCAGCCGCTGCTCAGGCTCTGAAATCCAGAGCTCGAGCTCCCCCAGCTGACAACACTTCCTGCACATGTAGCCATCCAGGGTAGGACCAAGTGTTTCAATGGTAACATCATCATCACTTTCAAATCACTCCATAGCCTCACTGGACTCTAACTTAGCAATCACCTCAAGCAATCCGTGCTCTCAAGTTTACTCCTTATTCAATGCTCCCTCCAATTCAACATTGATTACTGCCCTCTGCACTCCCTCCTTAGATCCCTTCACTTTGCATTTCCTTCCCTGCTCTCAACAACACCTCAAAACCCTTCTTTTCAATCATTTTTCACCCCACTCCACCCTCAATCTTCTCAATTTTTACCTTTATCCCTCCTACTCAGTGTCCATTTTCTTCCTCAATGTAAGATCATTTCAGATGACATCCTGTCCTTGAAGAGGCTATATAAATGTTAAGTTTTATACTCAGATGCTAGCCACAATTGATAGGACAGACATGCACAAAAATTGAAATAAAAAAACAAGACAAAGAAAGAAAGCCAATCTCTTGCTGGTTACCTCCTTCTGGCAGTAACTCGTCTATAGAAAGGAAAAAATAAAGTGACTGACCTAACTCTTTATCTCATCACTTGTAATAGCTTCCTGATACCAATGGCAGGGAGAAGAAGAAACTCGAAAACAGTTAGTAGGTCTAATTTTACAACTAAAACCAGATCAAAAGACCTACCCAATGTTGACAAATAAAGAGGCATAAAAAAGTTATAAAAGACTAGCAATATATATTGGTTGAATTTATTGATGTATAAATATTAATGATAATCTTATTTAGGATACTTCAACAGTATGTGAAAGTAGGAACCATGAATGTGCTAGGAAACTAGCTGATCTCCTGTGGCATTGCCTGAGTCTGGAGCATGGTTACGATATGTTGCTGCTAAGGTGCAGTTGTGTTTAGCTGGGCCTATTCCTTTAAGGCTTAAACAGATTCATCTTGTGCTAATTAGAGACTAATTAACAGGGGAAGTTTCTGTAGTTTGGTAACTGCTTGCAAATCCCTAGTTCCTAACATTGGGGAGGAGCCAAGTTATCAAGGTCAAAAAATAACCAGGAATTGAATGGTTTGCTTCAATCTTTACATACCAGTAAAATGCTTTTGGTGTTGCCTATTGTCAGTTGATGGTTATGTTTTTTATATCTATCCATGGAAATAAAGTTGGAAAAGACACTTCAGAAAGATGCTCCACAGAGCCACCTGGTGGCCAGAGTGTGGAACTATATTATGACAGTTGATATTTTAAAACTGAACAAGGAATGTTGACATTGCAATTTACAATGGTAAATGTTGACAGAAAAGCATGACCAAAGATCACGACAGCAGGATGGGAGGTTTGTGGGCAGGAAGTGTTCACCCTAACAAACTTTTTATTAACGTATTGATTTTTGATACTTGTAAGTGTGGTGTCTGAAGTGTGCTGGACACACTCTAAAGCAAGACTTTCATGCATGCATAGTTGTAAGAAGGTTGAGTGTGCATTAACACCATGCACACAATACGGTCATTCTAACTTTTAATATCTCAGTACTACAACTAACTGGTTTTATTAACAAGGAAAGGAATTAAATCTTCAAATCTAATCCAATTGCACTTGTGTCACAAAAACAATAATGCAGAATCACTACTCAACTTATTTTGGTTAGCTCTCGCCATTACTTACTGGTTCAATTGTTGATTTCCTATTTTGGCAGTGATTTATTGCATCTATGAGTAATCATAGAATCATAGAAATTTACGACACAGAAGGAGGTCATTCAGCCCATCGTGTCTGTGTCAGCCGAAAAAGAGCTATCATGCCTAATCCTCACTTTCCAGCGCTTGATCCATAGCCTTGTAGGTTATGGCACTTCAAGTGCATATCCAAGTACTTTTTAAAATGTGGTGAGGTTTTTTCCACCTCTACCACTCTTTCAGGCAGTGAGTTCCAGACCCCTACCACTCTGGGGGAAAAAATTTCTCCTCGCTCCCCTCTTCCCCTCTGAACCTTCTACTTTAAATTACTTTAAATCTATGCCCCCTGGTTATTGGTCTCTCCACTAAGGGAAATAGGTCCTTCCTATCCACTCTATCTAGGCCCCTCATAATTTTATACACCTCAATTAAATCTCCCCTCAACCTCCTTTGTTCCAAAGAAAACAACCCCAGCCTATCCAATTTTTCCTCAATCCTTATTGTAAATTTGATGTAGTGGTAAGAAAACTACATTTAACATTCTCCCGAAAATGGTTGATTATAGCACTAAAACACTACTGCATACAAATTGATTTTGCAAGATAGTATTATATTGAGTTTTTTTAAGGGGTAACCAAGAAGATAGACGACAGCTGTGCAGTAGACGTGGTCTACATGGACTATAGCAAAGCCTTTGACAAGGTACCGCATGGTAGGTTGTTACATAAGGTTAGATCTCACGGGATCCAAGGTGAGGTAGCCAATTGGATACAAAATTGGATTGACGACAGAAGACAGAGGGTGGTTGCAGAGGGTTGTTTTTCAAATTGGAGGCCTGTGACCAGCGGTGTGCCTCAGGGATCGGTGCTGGGTCCGCTGTTATTTGTTATTTATATTAATGATTTGGATGAGAATTTAGGAGGCATGGTTAGTAAGTTTGCAGATGACACCAAGATTGGTGGCATTGTGGACAGTGAAGAAGGTTATCTAGGATTGCAACGGGATCTTGATAAATTGGGCCAGTGGGCCGATGAATGGTAGATGGAGTTTAATTTAGATAAATGTGAGGTGATGTATTTTGGTAGATCGAATCGGGCCAGGACCTACTCTGTTAATGGTAGGGCGTTGGGGAGAGTTATAGAACTAAGAGATCTAGGAGTACAGGTTCATAGCTCCTTGAAAGTGGAGTCACAGGTGGATAGGGTGGTGAAGAAGGCATTCAGCATGCTTGGTTTCATTGGTCAGAACATTGAATACAGGAGTTGGGATGTCTTGTTGAAGTTGTACAAGACATTAGTAAGGCCACACTTGGAATACTGTGTACAGTTCTGGTCACCCTATTATAGAAAGGATATTATTAAACTAGAAAGAGTGCAGAAAAGATTTACTAGGATGCTACCGGGACTTGATGGTTTGACTTATAGGGAGAGGTTGGATAGACTGAGACTTTTTTCCCTGGAGAGTAGGAGGTTTAGGGGTGATCTTATAGAAGTCTATAAAATAATGAGGGGCATAGATAAGGTAGATAGTCAAAATCTTTTCCCAAAGGTAGGGGAGTCTATAACGAGGGGGCATAGATTTAAGGTGAGAGGGGAGAGATACAAAAGGGTCCAGAGGGGCAATTTTTTCACTCAAAGGGTGGTGAGTGTCTGGAACGAGCTGCCAGAGGCAGTAGTAGAGGCGGGTACAATTTTGTCTTTTAAAAAGCATTTGGACAGTTACATGGGTAAGATGGGTATAGAGGGATATGGGCCAAGTGCAGGCAATTGGGACTAGCTTAGTGGTATAAACTGGGCGACAAGGACATGTTGGGCCGAAGGGCCTGTTTCCATGTTGTAAACTTCTATGATTCTATGATTCTATGGTGTAATATATATTTTGTACCAAAAGCAGCTCATATACTAGTCATACATACTCACATCTGTAGAAGGGGAGAGTATAGTGTGCGGAGCCCCATATGTTGTATTTCTAGAATTATTGAATAGCCAGGTTCTGACCACCTTTATGTTTGCAGATCTCACTCTTAAAAATTAACACACCTACATATATTTAATTGGATTTGCAATCTGCCTCATTTTTTTTGATAATAAACTTTATTCCTAACATTTCCCAATGTTGACAACTCTGGTAATGCTTGAGGACCCAACTTTGCCTGAAATCAGCAGAGCCTTTCAAATCGGTAAGTACCCATTAAACTGGTCGAAATAGCCGGCTCGCTTAATGTGATTTAAGTGGTGCCTTTGTAATCGATTCCTATGGTAATGGCAAATTGTTAACCCAATTTTCCCAACATAGGCGGCAGCCCGTGCTAAGACTAGACGGTGTAATTGGTAGGGACAGTACTTTGCTGTCCCAACCTCTAGTTAGTAATCTCAGAAACATAGCAGTCTCCCCAAGCCAAGAATCATTACGGAACTTGCTGCTACGTGTCCTTTTAACTAATCAATGATCAAACCAGTGGGAGAACGATTCTTTTGTTATCTACTTTTAATTTCCATAAATCACTTAGGAAATTGCACTGTCTACTTGAATTTTACACTCATGAGAAAAAAGCTTCTATTGGTGTCCATGGACTTTTGGGGAAATAAGTGTCTCAGGAAATGCAATAGGTAACATATCTAGACAGAGATATAGTAATTTGAAGGCTGTGTGAATACAATTCAAGTTTTGTGTCATCAATCTTTTATCCATTTAAAGATTTACAGTATGTGGGTCTGGGTGGTGTAGTGGGGTTAGTACATTATCCTTTCACCTCCAAGACCTGGATTTTAACAGTGCTTAGATGAAAGTTTCTTCTTTCTGTTCAGTGTATGGGTCCTAAAAATGAAGTTGGACAGTTTCAAGCCAATACTGCATTGGTTCCAGCCCATGACACAAAACTCTCACACTAAATTGGCAATCCTTCTTTGTGAAGCAAATGCTATTAATCATAGTCCCATCAGTGGCTTCCTAAAAGAATTTGAAAATGTCTGCATAAGCAGTCAGTCAGTGTACGGCCTGGTTATTAATAAACAGGTGGCATATGCCTAATCATCCACAGAAATAATATGTCAGCATTTCTGAATAAATCAAATAGGGCCACTTCCTGCAGTGCTTCAATTTATTTTTCTTTAGCAGTCAATCAGTGAGCGTATGTTGTAATTCATCAAAAGAAAATACTGAAAGTGCTCTTATTTTGATTATTCCTAGTAGCACTGTGTGTGCAGATACATAAATTTATGTGGATAGATGGATATGTGGATGTTTCTTCTATGTGAAATGAATCTGCAATTTCTTTGTACTTTTTAAGTCTTGAAGTCAGTTCATGTTCACACCTTGATTACTTCTCGCACAGCCTGTCTCAGTTTCATATCAAATTTGGCTCAAACGTTATTATACTCAGTTAAAGGGGAAGCACATTGTACTGAATTATTAAATAATTCCAAATGTTACAAATCTGCAGACTACACTTTTCTCCTGCTTTCATTATTTACCTTTTCGCATTTTACCCATGGGAGGAATGTTTAAAGTATCAAAAATTAAATTTATGGTAACAAATTCTATTCCTCACCAGTTTACTTACTTTTCTAATTTTGTACCCCATTGTTTGATCCCAGTCTGCCTCCAGCCAGCAGTTCTCAAACAAGTAACAAGATGACTTCTGAAGAGAAGCTCAAGCTGTCCAAATTTCAGGACAACACTGACATCAGTGTGGCTGATTCAGGTGTAATGTGAGCGATGGTCTAGCTATCATTTCAGATCCCACCCACACTCTCAGATCGAATGCTTGTTCTTCCCGACCCCATCTGCCAGCTCGAACTCACTCTCGGTCCCAAACCCTGCTATTTCACCCAGCCCATATCATCAGACTCAACTCATGCTCCTACTGTTAGATCTAAGCCGGCCGATTAGACTGTCAGTGAATACGAACTACATGAAATATGGTATGGCATTTTCACTGCAACTCAAACATCCATGATCAGCATAGTAAAGCTTGGGACCTGACATGCAATCCTTCCCTCACCTTTAGCCTCTCTGCATAATAACTTCTGTTCTTTCTCTACTTTATCAATACTACTGTCATCATTGTTCTTCCTAAGTTCAAAAACACCATCCTTCATGATTATTAGAACCATAGAATCATAGCGGTTTACAGCACAGAAAACCATATGACCCTTTGCATTGAGAGTGATTTTCAACTGCCGGCTGCCTGTTTCTTGCCTGAAAAATGGGGTTCAGCATCTGAAAATTGGGGGGAGCGGCACTATTGCCGGGGGGGGACCTTAGCCACTCCATTGACGCCCAAAGCCTGCCTGATGCAATTTTCAGATGAGCCTGTAAATGGGAGAGCAATGTGCCCAACTCTTTCGGGAATACAGCTGCTTAAATTTGCAAATCGGGGTGCCACACCGGTTGTAAGACCCTATTTGCAATTATCAGGAAGGGCGAAATGTGCGCTCCACTTATTTTTAACCAGATGATAACCGGCCAAACCAGCAGTCCTTTTAAGGGACCGCTGTTTGTCGTTCAAGAAAAGGCAGGATTGCTCCTCCTGGCTCGATCAAAATACTATGACCTGCTGCCAGCCCATGCTCAACACCCTCTGGGATCAGCTCTCCACCCTGCCCTCAGTCCCACGTCTGTACTGGCCCTTTGTTAGAGCAATCTAAAACTAATCCCACTGCCCTGCTTTCTCCCCACAGCCCAGCATATTCCTCTGCGTCAAATGTTTATCTGCTTTTCTCTTAAAACGATGCAGTTTTTATTGCATAGCATATTCTGCAACTCTGTTTTATGTTGAAAATTGAAAACTAGTGGCCTTTATGATGTCTAAACCAACAGAAATGGGAGGTATGGGGTTCAAAGCCTTTCAAATCTGTCAAAAAACAAATGGTAAAATATGGGCTATGAACCATTTTCTTGTGTTTAACAGTCTTTTTTTTGTTCATATGCTATTGCACTCAGATTGTTTCCCATATGAAACAAGATTGAAACATAAATACATTGCTCTGCAAATTCCAAGTTTGTTTTGCTCAGTTTCTTGACAGAATTTTCTGACAGAATATTTAAAGAAAGTGTGTGTGGGATTGTGATTTAGGCACTAGGAGTTCCAGCCACATTGAAAACTCAAAAGTGACTCTCATCTCCATTGGTCTCATCTCATCTGCTAGTCACAACATCACACAAAGGGGGAAACAGGGTAGAGGGACAGTAGTTCAAATGACTGCTCCTTTCGATACAGATCCATAGCTGTAGTTTCCTTGCTGTTGCCAAAATAGAGAAGGATCAAGAATGACAAAGCCAGTTGTGGTAATTTGCCTCTCCGCTGACACCTGTGGTAAAATTCAATGCTTGTGTTTTTCAGGAGCAGATCTGTCCTGTTTTAGCAAAGCCAGTCTCACATAATACTCCCACACTCTTGCCATGAATCTTTTCAAAATATCGTGCCAAATAAACCTTCTTTCTTGTGGGAATCAGAATGACCCCAGCCTACTATTTCCAAGAGAGCGGAACCCTTTCATGTGAAGAGAGAACAGATGCTGCTGATTTCAAAGCAAGGCTGTCTGTATTTTCTTTAAACACGTCACTGGCTTGATGCACATTATTAGGGGTTGACTGACAGCTTTATGAATCTCGGCTCATATTATCACTTTTTGAAGCAGATTTCTCAACAAAAAAATTAAAATGATTGCAAAAAATATACCCTGCTCTCAGTCACAGGCAAATCTATTATTTTAAATTGGAGCTGACAATTGCATTGTTGGAATATATTTTAAAGTCACGCAAAGATTAGGCAATAAATATTTATCACTTGGGTGGCACAACAATTATTTTCTTGAGTTACTACTCAAAATAACAGTAATGTTACTTTTATCAAGCTTTTATTTAGAATTTAAGTGAATTTAAAATATAATTATTAGTACACAATGTCACTCAGCGTGGATTAAAGGCAGATATCAATCTATTCATAGTCGCCAACAGCAATGAGTATTACAGTGGAAAAAAACGTATCCTAATGAGCAAGAGATACACGCAAATTGGTCAGAGAACCAAGCGGCTAATTCAGTAGTTTGGAAAGGGATCATAAAGGTAACATGACAGGCATCCTGGGTTACAGACTTGTTATTTTAGAATTCATTATTAAATTAAAATTAGGTGTCCTAACTATATTGCCCGGATTTTAACCCAGCCACGCCCGGCGTGAATGGGTAGGTAAAATGGCAGGGGCGGTTCACGCCGCGTTCCCAACGCAGTCCTGCCCCGCGCCATTTTTTACAGTCGGATTTCGCAGCGCATACACCGCCCGCCAGGGGATCTAATTAAAAAGGGGAAGTAGCGGCCCGATGACGTCATTGACCACCAGCAATGTGATTTTAACTCCCGGGATTGGGAGGCCTGCACAGTGCCAAACCCACCAGCTGGTGGTAATCAGCAAGAGGCCAGAAGAGGCCAAGGCAAGTGTGTTTTTTAAATATTTTCTTAAGGTTTCTTGTAGCCCAGGAGGAGTAGTGCCTCCTCTCCCCCAAGCTTTCCCTCCCCCCTTCTCCAGGCGTGATCGGCCTGGACTCCTCACCCCCATCCCCACTTCACTTGCCTTGCTTTTACCATTCCCTTGGGTCTCCAGCAGCGTCGGCCTCCTGCCCACTTTCCCAATCCCGTCCGCCGGCTCTTATGTCCTTCCCGTTGGCTTTGGGCAGCAGACAGTCCAGAGAAATGTAAATGAGGCCCAGGACTGATAACAGCCTGGGCCTCACGGTTAGCTGTCCCACCCCACAACCTGCACACCTCAAACGCACCCAGAGTTAAAAATCAAGCCTTACGCCTCTCAATTTTATCATATTTTAACAGTTAATTGCAGAATTTCACAAAATTGTTCCAAATCTGATTAACTGCAACTAAAACACTGACATTTGTAAAAAAAAGAAGTGATTTTATATTCTGTCGCCTTGATTGCTAGAATGACGCATTCCTTAACAGATGGCGATGAATCCAACTTATGTGGTTCCAAAGAATAATCTAGCCCTCCAGGTAAGAACATGTTAATCTGGATTTAAATATCTTTGCTCTGTGTCTATGCCCTGCAGCTGCTGCTAAAATCTTTATAATATATATCAGATGTAACAGATCTCTTATGCTCTCAGACAATCAGTCCGATGGAGAGGAATAAATGACGGCTAGTAATTAAAAAACATCAGGCGCTGTCCAACAGTGCACATAACAGCTTTTTGTGTTGGCATTTAGAGGGCCTTAGTTTTAGTACCAGCTTCATTGAACACAGTTCCCAAGTTTCACAAACTCTCAACTGGGCCACTGAAATGACTACTTTGTCCACCTCAGAGGGAGGCTAAACTAACTGGGCCTATCCTGCCCTTCACAAGTGAACTTCCTATTGGATAGCTGCAAATATATACCGATGGAGAAGTTCACAGCCCAGGCTCTGCTGCCCATCTTGCAGAAGGAGGATGTGTGGTGGTAATAGATTGGACTTTCAGGGGAAAATTAAGTACAAATGTATCTCAAAAATTCTATTTATCTGAAGTAGTGACATTAATAGGGAAAAATGAAGCACAAACGTACACTAAAAACCATATCTACCTAAATGGCTTCAATTTAAAAATAGAGATGACAACGGTAATTGTGTGTTATATTCAATATTTGCAGATGTGTCAAGTGTTACTGAACATTATACACCATTATTTTCTTACACTAGTTGTCAATAAGGTGTGAAAATAAAACTGGCAACATTATTTTCTATAAGCTATGATTTATATAGTTTATATTAAGTGGTACCAGTGGAGGGCTTCTCGATGTACTCGAATAGTAAACTGCCGATCCTAATCCAAATAACTGGTGTATCCATCATTTTCTCTCATTTAATCCTGTCCTCATCCAGCCATCTTGTTTTCCAAGCCCTGTCTTTCTTGATGTCTATCCCTCACCTATTTTACTGTTGCCATTCCCAAGATTATCCACACTCATTGCTTTGGTTCCACAAAGACACAATCATTCTCTAAAATCATCAGATGTACTTGCTGGTGGTTAGACAAATAAATATAAAGCAAGCAACTGTAATATTTTAAATTCTCTGTTCCTATTTAACTTTTAAAACATTTTCTCTGCTGCTAAAGGTAATGAATTAAGCTAGGGTATGTATCCACAGGTACCTCACCCAAGTGGCATTCTTCATATCTGAGCCTACATAATGTGTGAAGGCAGGCTATAGGTCATTGAGGGCCTCTCAGGAGAGCCCAATCCTGTCCTCACCTGCTATTCACAGACATGCACTCTCCAGACAGTGGTCAAAAGCAAGAACCAAGGCTGACTTTTCTTCTCCCTTGCCAGGGGACACTTGGGCCAACTGCAGTGCTCCCAATGTCATTGAGGCTTGTATCAACTGACTTATCACAGACCAGGGCAAAACTGCAGTACTCCCATCGTCACTGAGATTGGCATCAACTGACTTATCACAGACCAGGGATTGAACCCAAGACCTTCCTGATCTGTATAGCTCTGTACTACAGAAGGCAGTGCATCTATTGAGTCCTGGACAATCATTTACCTGTACAACTTATTATGCAGAACATATTTTTTTGTGCTTGGCTCAAAGCAGGTTTCCTCAAATATCAGTGATCCAAGCTGACCTGCGCAGTATCGAGCTGCAACGGTCATGTAATTCAATAGTGTGCACTAACATGGATTCATCCTTTATTACAGCATACAGGAACATGAGAAGGATTTTGATGGCACTGACTGCATGTGGGGAGTAGTGTAGTCTATTATTTATGAGGCTGAATAGGGGTGTGCCTGCAGGTCTGCATTAGGGGATCAACCTCAAGCCTAGCACAAACACCAGGGGGAAATGTTTACCTGGTATTCTTAAAAAGTGATGACACTAATAAGCACAGTTTTCCTTGGGTACATCTCCTACACGCAGCTCACAAATAATGGCCTGTCCTTCCAACAATCTAAATTGTTTTCAATTGAAAGAAAAAATGCAACTCATTCTCCCACTCAACCAAAATGTTATTAGTGAACCTTACAGCAAAATAGGAGAATGAAGGAAATGGACTATGCAGTTAAAGCAATCTTCCTTCCGTCTGTACAGATGGTTAAATGAATAGTTATTTACAACTTGCTGTCTATAAATTTGCAAAAGGAAACATTTTCTTAATATTCTTCCTAATACCATGGTGTTTTAGGACTGTCGTTATGCTGTAGAATCTTAAGCCCCAATTTTAACACGGCAGAAAATTGCCCAGCTCGAAGGAAACCTGCTGATACCAGGTAGGTAGCAGGATCAGCTGCTAGGAAGCTCACTCGGAAGGGGGTAAGTGAGTTCACAGCAAGGGAGGCCTAAGCTTTCCTTGTGGTGACTGGAGGAGCACTCCTGCTCTTCCTGGCCCCTCAAGGAAATTTTAAAAACTCACTTGTTTCAGCCTCTGCTGGCCCCAATCTTTTTCTCCGTTGTCTTCACCTGGTGGGAAAAGTCACTGTTGCTTTAGGCCACCGAGTTAAAATTGTAATCAAGTCTCGATGACATCAGTGGGACCCGACACGCATATGTAAAGCAGGCTTTGGGCAGGTGTCCTTGCTAGCTGCTCAGTAGAGCAGGTTAAAATCGGGAATGGTCAGCTCCTGGCAGCTCAAGGTTTCTGCCAGGTGGGTAGGGTTAAAATCGCCGCCCTAGTTCCTAAGGATTATGTATTCAGTTTTATACTCCCTAAAATGTACAATAAATTTAAATCTCATCTTTTCTCCCCTCCAGTTTCTAAGCTACTTTCTTCCCTTTGATGCACACCATTACTCAGCAAAGAGAACATCAAGGGAGCCTGCTGCCAGGACCCTGCCCGTGCCAGTGCCAGTCTGTAACCTGGTGCTAGCAGATGTACATGAGAGACAGAGGGACTCACTGATTTGTCTTCCCTCCCCCTCAGTGGGTAGCACCTGGCCCAAAAGTCTGATTAATTACTGCAAGGGATGCTCAATCATCAGTTTTCTCATTTCATTGATGCTAAGCTGTATTTCCTTGAACTTACCAAATGAGATATTTTCATCCTGCTATGATCTATACCATCACTGCTAGCAGACACAATTAAATTGATCTATTGAGAAAAACAAAATTAAAAAGATGGTCTTCCCTCACTGCATTCATATCGCAATTAAAAACCATGTCAATCTTGGCAAAACCTGTGTGTTAATCTGCTTTCTAATGCTTCAAGTATAATACCGCAAAATATTGGCTCACAGAAATAAAGGGCTCAATTTTGAAATGGTGGTGGGTTGGCAGCGGGGAGGGGGGTGAAGATGCAAGTGGCAAATTCGAATTAAAAAAACTTACCTTTTCCGACGCGATCGTGATTTAATTGATGGTGATTAAAGTTGTTTCCGGGTTTCGCGCCTGGTAGCCAGCCTTTCAATCAGGCTGGCTGCTGACAGGAGCTGCAACGCCGAAGTGGGGAGGGAGAGACGTCATCCCGCGCTGGAAGAGAGAGTGGAGGGCGCTGAAGATCGGGGGGGTGGGAGGGTAGAGGGGATGATGGGAGGGGGGAGAGGGGAAGATTGGGGGGAGGGAACATCAGAGAGGGGGACATCGGACATTGCAGCAGGGTGGAAAGGTAGCTTTATTTTGTTTTTTAACTTTGTGCAATGGTTTTTTATTTAATTTATTTACTTTATTTGCCTGATCCTGGTTTCACCAGGCATGAATCGGAAGCAGTAGGAAAGCCGCCCAGTTAAGTTTAAAATCGTTTCAACTATCTACTGTGTCAGAAATAAAGTACCTTAAGTACCTCAATGAGGAACATTTGATTCTTTAATTATCATTCCGCCGGCTTTAACTGCCGGTGGGACTTCTGCATTCGGGAAGCGCGCGCACACAGGCGTGTCTGTAGGAAACCCAGAAGTCGTCGGGTTGGGGCCGGCTTCCTCACCCGCTCATGATTCCCGATTTTCGCAGCCCCCCCCCACCCCCAATTTGATTTGAAAATCGGGGCCCAAGTTTCAGAACATTAGAAATGGTAAAAAGTAAAAAGCCATTGGCCCATCAAATCTATTCCTTCTACAAACCATGTACAATTTGCACCATCATCCACTCTACCCAGCTTGTTTTATTTCCTAATGAAAGTGACCAGGTGCAAGTAAATCTTCTAAGGTAGAGTTACATTAATTTTTGCTCTGATCCTCGAAGATAATCAAATGATGAAGCAGAGTCCAGGATATCAGTCTAACATTACAAATTATTTCATTCAACCCTGACCTGTTACATTCCAGAGATAACAATCCCAGCAGCAAAGAAACCATTGTGTTCCACAGAGCATGTACGTTCATATCCTTATAATCATGTGTTGGTTTTAGCCAGATATTTGACAAGTTCTTTTTAAAGGAGACAAACAATTGCTTTTATTGGGAGTCGATTCCACAAATCTACTGCTCTGTGGGCAAAAAAACATTTCTTGTAACTACTTGTCTTGCGCGGGTTTGGCTAATTTTGCCTTTATATCTTCCAGTTCTGCTCCCGTAGTCCAAGTTAACTAACTTGATTATATCCAGATTATTCATGCTTCTTAGCATTTTAAAGGCCTACATCATGTATAGGATTGCCAACCCTCCAGGATTGTCCTGGAGTCTCCAGGAATTAAAGATTAATCTCCTGGACACTACTTGCGAGCAACCTAGGAGAAAAATCACAGGGGCATGTTCTTCTCATTTTCTTTGAACACTTTTGTTTATTAGATACAAAAATATTGGAGGTGGGAAAATAGGCTGTTTGAATGGGATCAGTTGGAGGCGGGAGGTCATGTGATGAAACCTCCAGGAATACGTCCAGAGTTGGCAACCCTAATCATCCCAGTGTCAATTTTCTTTTTTCCACACAAAATAAATTGAGTTCTGTGACTCTCTCCATAACTTAAGGTGCTTTTAACATTGGTGTTTATTTAGTTTGGATCATGGCGGAGCAGTGCCCACGCCCAGCTGCCTGCATTTACATTACTAAATTCGCCTCTTTTATCCTGGCAGTAGAATTGTGGAGTCATTAAAATGGAATGCAAACTAAATAAGCACCAATGTTTTTTAAAAAATCACCTTTAAAACTCCATGGCTCCAGAGTTCTCCTTATCATTGTTTTCTGGCTTCTCTCCAGCGCAGCAGTGTTCTCCTGAAGACACAACGTACAGTACAATATTCTAAATGTGGCCTAAATCAGTGAGTTTACAACCTGCTTTGACTCATAATCAATCGCCTTGAGGTGCATTCCATATATACTGAATAAAGTTTAACAGGCACCAAGAAAATAGGAACAGATAATTTCATTAACAACCTTGATATATCATACTGCCATATAAACCCTGTGGATTCGGTGCTAATGGATTTAATTCTGCAGTTAAAAAGCTCCAGTAAACATATCAATGGTACTAATTCTGGATTGATGCTGCACTAGTTTACTTACACCAGTGGTTGTTTTTTTTACATTATAGCTTGTGGGACAAAATCATTAAAATGTGCTAGATCTGTAAATCCATTTTAACCCCATAATTTCACAAGATGCTTGTGTGCGTGTTTTAGGCAGTCTGCTCTGTTACTACACAGCCATGAACAATGGAGCAAAATAAACAATTGTGCATTTTGTGTGTGTATACAATATGTGTGAGTGCACAATAATGTGTTTATGGCTGCTTGTGTGTGTATAAAAATTTGTATAAAAATCAGTACGTGTTTGTGTGGTATGTATTGTAATTTTAATGTGTGTGACACTTCAATTGTTCTGTTCATCCTGTACGTTTCCATAAATTTCTGGGCACCGCACTTTAGGAAGGATATGAGGGCCTTAGAGAAGGAGCAGAAGAGATTTACTAGAATGATTCTAGGGATGAAAGACTTCAGCTACGAGCATAGACTGGAGAAGCGGGAGCTGTTCTCCTTAGAGCAGAGAAGGTTGAGAGGAGATTTGATAGAGGTATTCAAAATCATGAAGGATCTAGACAGAGTAGATAGAGAGAAACTGTTCCCATTGGTGGAAGGGTCAAGAACCAGAGGGCATAGATTTAAGGTGATTGGGAAAAGAACCAAATGGTGACATGAGGAAAAAAACTTTTTTACACAGCAAGTGGTTGTGATCTGGAATGCACTGCCTGAGGGGGTGGTGGAGGCAGATTCAATCGTGGCTTTCAAAAGGGAATTAGATAAGTACTTGAAGGGAAAACATTTGCATGGCTACGGGCAAAGGGCGGGGGAGTGGGACTAACTGGATTACTCTTGCAGAAAGCTGGCACGGACTCGACGGGTCAAATGGGATCCTTCCATGCTGTAACCATTCTATGGTTCTATGATTCTATGAAATATTAACTTTACTAGAACAATCATTTGATTTATTTAATTTTAATAACATTTCACAACTTTCTCTTCTAAAAATTGGCTATTTTCAGAAAGGCTCTTGAACAACACCACCTGCATGTTCCCCTCCAAGTCACACACCATCCCGACTTGGAAATATATCACCGCTCCTTCATCATCGCTGGGTCAAAATCCTGGAACTCCCTACCTAACAGCACTGTGGGAGAACCTTCACCACATGGACTGCAGCGGTTCAAGAAGGCGGCTCACCACCACCTTCTCAAGGGCAATTAGGGATGGGCAATAAATGCTGGCCACGCCAGCGACGCCCACATCCCATGAACGAATAAAAAAAAAAGTTATGTGGCACTTATCGGCCAGGTGTAATATTTAGATAAACAGCATCTCGATTTACTGTCAGTGAAGAGATCCAAATCAATGCACAACCTCAATAATCATAATAAAGACCTACACAGGCAGGAGATGAGGCACTTGACCCTTAGAAGTTACTGTGTGGGATTTAAAATAGCAGCAATGATTAGGAAATGGTAATTCTGCTATGAAAAAAAAACTGCAAGGGCCAGGTTCAGGAATCAGGAGGTGGACTTCGTTATGAAGGCTACGATCGGGAACTTTCGCAACTGGCAGTAGTTACCACCCACCTCAAACAAGCAGGAGGCAGAGTTCTAGAACAAGATTGTATAGCAGCCATGAACAAATGAAACCGTCAGGAAGTCAATAAGTGGGTCTCCTGCAGTTGAGTTGCTTGCGCATTACAGTATTTTTAGAAAAAAATACAAGAATTGTTAAACGATACCCATTTTGTGTAAAAGTAGATAGCCATGTATTGTGTTTTTTTGCAACCATCTTATCTTTTGCAAAGACAAGATTGGTAAGGTGCACCCACATTTTTAGGCTGGTTCTTTTGGAAAACTTAGAAGCTCCATCAGTCCAAGTCATTTTCCTGAATTTAGAAGACATAAGTTACAAATCAGATTTTAAAGATTTATTTAGCAAAGAAAAATCATAATTTGTCCAGTTTTATCTCCTAAGCACTTTGATTAATTTTTGTATGTTAATATTTGTAGTTATTGAAATTCAAAGGTGACATGTCGACTGAATTTTGTTTCAAATAAAGCTTGTTTAAATTAAACAAATACTCGTTGAAGATTCCTAGTTTTATCATGCTTTAAATGGAAAATAAAATAGAGTAGTGCAGTGCAGTGGTTATGCATGTGCTTTTTTGTATTCTATTTGTACAACATATCTTTGTTAAGAAATATGGTTTGAAATTAATTCCGTCTTTACAATGTGCTTAACCCAATCCTTTATTTGTGGCTTAACATATTTTGTGAATTCATCTCACTTGGACTTGATCCAAATTGGGCACCACCACTCATTCCGTTTCCTCAGCGTTGACTGCTCTGCACCGCTGACTGCAGCTCTTCATGAGTTATCTTTCATCAGATTGGGGACATGAAGGTTCGGTGCCAGAATTTGAAGCTGTCGCGCAAGAAGTCCCACGTGCGCAAACCGTAAACTCTACTTTTGCATTTTCTCCCGAGTCGTCATCAGCAGCACCCGGGAGATCAATCCCCAATTCCAGGAGACTCCCGGGTTGACAACCCTGTCAAGATTTGTACATTTTCAATAACTACAACTGTATAGCATGCCAGTGACTTAATGGTTGCATAGGACAGCAAGATTACTACTTTTTTCACTTTGTAAATGCATTGCATTATGTGGCCAATAATGCAGACCCAGCACTATGGCACTAGTACAGCTTTAAGAAGTTTCCCTACATTCCTTTGTCTGACAACAGCAATATAACAGAGAAACAGAATTGCAAAGATCTACACAAAAACAACAATGCACCTTTAAAAGCATCAACCTGACTGAAGGGAACAGTTGTCTATTTTTTATGGGCATTGAGCTGATGGAGAGTTGTTCAGGAGCTTCTGTCTCATTATGGTAATCTCCCCTAATCTGCATGATAATTATGGCCTTAATGAACTTAGCCTACCACTGGAGCACGAATACATGTTTCAGGTCCTCTAGGGTCAGTTATTTTGCAGACTGTGCATTAGGTACTCAGAAGCCTTGAATGCCCCAAAACCTTGGGAAGCTGCTGCCCAATGCACAAGGCACTATGATCACCAAAATCAATAACATTAACACTGGACCAATTAAATAATAACGTGACTACCAGAGCAATAATAACCAGAACTGTTTTCGGTGATTTTTCCACACTGTGGATGAAGCTGCTTGGGGAGAGGCTCAAAGATTGATCTGATTGCAATGTGACTAGCCACAGAAGTAAAGCAAAATAAATTCCACAGGCTAAAACCCACAGGAATGGTGTAGAATGGAGGAGTGACAAATAAAACTGACAGGAAACCAATAATTGAAAACTATAAATGTATAGCAGTGATCAACTACCCCTATCCCTGCAAGGTTTTGGCAAATCAGGTACTATTTTCCATTTATGACACGTTTTTAAGTGTGCTTTTTTGTCAACACATTTCAAATGCTTTCCTTTACAAAGAAATCTTCAATATCAGTATCCTTTTGGGATTGGTGAGAAGCCTATTTGATGCATAATTAGAGCTCCCTAGAAGCTGCCCACAGGCAACTCTTGGTCTATTTACAGCAGTTCAGCAAATGTGAATTTTTCACAGACTCAGTAGCCTTTGTTCAAATTTTCAGTGGAGCTAGCTCAATTACTAGAACACTGTTACCTCTCCTGCCAGCACTGTCACACCAGTCTGTTTCGCATCAACTATAGGGGCAGACACTGGGCGAGCAATTAAAATCAGCTGTATCCCGCTGTCTTCAATTTTAACTTAGCGGGTGGCCGCATTATCTATGCTTTTTTATCATTTTAACAACTTGTGTTATGTTCCCTTTTCAACCTTTTTCCAAATAAAGATATGTTCAGTTTGTGATTCTCGCTTCATAATTTAGAGATCCATGTTCTGGAATAACTATTGTCGTCTTTCTCTGAACCTTCAACACATTGATGCCTTTATGAAGGAAGGGTGCAAAGCCTATGGCACCAAAATTCCAAAGGGTTTGCCCCATCAGGCCAAGTGTTTAGGTGGGATATATCGGGGGTCATTTTCAGCTTTGGTGGGGGCAGAAAATTGGTGGTATCGAATTTATCGACTGTAATGAACGCAATGATTTTCCTTTCCATTGAAAATTGCCCCTCTTGTTTATTTACATAAACCAAAATAAAAATTGGAAATTATTTGGCAGATGTGCACAACAGTAAAGGAGATGAGATTGTGCTGAATATAATTGTATAGAATTTGTTATAATTCATAACTGTTTGTGAAGAGTCAAATCAAATGCATATGATCAACTCCACTGGGGTAATTTTCAACTTTGGCGGTGGCATAGAGCTGGCGGTAGAGGATCGGCTGCCAGTTATACTCCATGCCCAATTTGCCTTTCCACTAGCATAGTAGAAAATTTGACATTTTTCTATGTCAATTCCTACTTCCGTTCAATTCAATTAGACAACCCATTTCTGATTTTTTTTTAAATGAAAGGAAATATGGGATAAAAGTTTTCAAATCAAAATTACTGAGTTATATCATTGAATGAAATGCACCAGCAGATAAGACTAGAGGTTGCAAAAATAGTAAAAAGACAGCACT
The DNA here is from genome assembly GCF_035084215.1 of Heptranchias perlo. NCBI lineage: Eukaryota > Metazoa > Chordata > Chondrichthyes > Hexanchiformes > Hexanchidae > Heptranchias > Heptranchias perlo. The sequence goes on along the minus strand of NC_090337.1, from coordinate 38,039,194 downwards.
AAAGGCTTTGTATGTGAATGCGCGTAGCATTCGTAACAAAATGGATGAATTGACAGCTCAAATAGAAATAAATATGTACGCTCTGATAGTCATTACAGAGACATGGCTGCAAGATGACAAAGGCTGGAACCTGAATATTCAAAGGTACTTGACATTTCGGGAGGACAGGAATCGAGGAAAAGGTGGAGGGGTAGCTCAGTTAATTAAGGGTGACATGAGTATAATAGAGAGAAATGACCTTAGTTCTAAAGACCAAGATGTAGAATCAGTTATAAGAAATAGTAAAGGCAAGAAGTCACTTGTGAGAGTAGTTTATAGGTCCCCTAACAGTAACCACACTGTAGGACAGGGTATACAGGAAGAAATAATGGGGGCTTGTGAGAAAGGAACAGCGATAATCATGGGTGATTTTAATCTACATATAGAGTGGAAGAATCTAATTGGCAAAGGTAGCCTAGAAGATTAGTTCAGAGAGTGTATTTGGGACAGTTTCTTAGAGCAGCACGTTCTAGAGCCAACCAGAGAGCAGACTATTCTAGATCTGGTCATGTGTAATGGGACATGATCAATTAATGACCTCATTGTAAAGGAGCCTCTAGGTAACAGTGATCACAATATGATTGAATTTCGCATTCAGTTTGAGGGAGAAAAGAGTAAGTCTAAGACTAGTGTTTTAAACTTAAATAGGGGCAATTATGAGGGCATGAAGACAGAGCTGGCTAAAGTGAACTGGGAAATTAGGTTAAGGGATAGGTCAGTAGAGATGCAGTGGCAGACATTTAATGAGATATTTCAAAACACTCAGCAAAGATACATTCCAGTGATAAAGAGAGACTCCAGGGGAAGGACGTACCATTCATGACTAACTAAGGAAGTTAAAGACAGTATCAAATTGAAAGAGAAAGCATACAATTCTGTGAAGATTAGTGGCAGGTCAGAAGATTGGACACAATATAAAAAACAGCAAAGAATGACTAAGAGAATAATAAAGAGGGAGAAATTAGAGTACAAGAGAAAGCTAGCTAGAAATATAAAAACAGATAGCAAGAGTTTCTACAAGTATTTAAAAAGGAAAAGAGTAAGTAAAGTGAGCGTTGGTCCTCTAGAGAGAGAGTCTGGGGAATTAATAATGGAAAATAAAGAAATGGCGGATGAATTGAACAGATATTTTGCATCTGTCTTCACTGTAGAGGATACAAATAACATGCCAGAAATGATTGTGAATCAAGGGGTGAAAGGGAGGGAGGAACTTAAAACATTTACAATCGCCAGGGAAAGGGTTCTGAAAAAAATATTAGAACTAAAAGCTGACAAGTTCCAGGTCCTGACGAACTTCATCCTAGGGTCTTAAAAGAAGTGTCTGCAGAGATAGTCGATGCATTGGTATTAATTTTCCAAAATTCCCTAGATTCTGGAAGGGTCCCATCAGATTGGAAAGAGGGGAAGATCAGCGGGGAGAGGGGAAGTTCGGGGCGGGGGGAGAGGAAGATCGGGGGAGAGAGAGGGGAAGATCGGGGGGGGAGAGAGAGGGGAAGATCGGGGGGGGAGAGAGGGGAAGATCGGGGGGGGGAGAGAGGGGACGATCAGGGGGGGAGAGAGGGGAAGATCGGGGGGGGAGAGAGGGGAAGATCAGGGGGGAGAGAGGGGAAGATCGGGGGGGAGAGAGGGGAAGATCGGGGAAGAGAGGGAGGACATCGGGGGAAGATCGGGAGGACATCGGGGGAAGATCAGGGAGGTGAAGAGGGGGACATCGGGGGGACACTGGGGGGTGAAGAGAGGGACATCGGGGGGACGAAGAGGGGGACATCGGAGCGGGAGACATCGGACATCGGAGCAGGTTTCAAAGGTAGGTTCATTTAGTGTTTTCACTTCCTTCCATGGTTTTTTAATTTAATTTATTTAGTTTCTTTTTGCCTGATCCGGCCCTTCACGCCTGGTTTCAGAATCAGAAGCGGTGGGCAAGCCGCCCAGGTAAGTTAAAAATCTTGCTAAGTATTTAATCTGTCACAGGTAAAGTGCCTTAAGTACCTCAATGAGGTACATTTGGCTCTTTAATTGCCGGTGGGACTTCCATTTTCAGGTCGCCCGCACACACACAGGTGGGTCCCTGGGAAACTCGGAAGTCGGCGGGTTGAAGCCGGCTTCCGAACTGGAACGGGATTTTCGGAGCCCCCCATCCCCCAACGCACTCGCAATTGCCTCCTAAAATCACCCCCAAGAAATCTGCAAAGGGATATAGATAGGTTAAGTGAGTGGGCAAAAATTTGGCAGATAGAGTATAATGTGGGAAAATGTGAACTTGTCCACTTTGGCAGGAGGAACAGAAAAGCAGTACATTATTTAAATGGAGAGAGATTGCAGAACTCTGAGGTACAGAGGGATCTGGGTGTCCTAGTACATGAATCACAAAAAATTAGTATGCAGGTACAGCAAGTGATTAGGAAGGCAAATGGAATGTTGTCATTTATTGCAAGGGGAATGGAATATAAAAGTAGAGATGTTTTGCAACAGTTGTACAGGGCATTGGTGAGACCACATCTAGAATACTGTGTGAAATTTTGGTCTCCTTATTTAAGAAAGGACACAATTGCTTTAGAGGCGGTTCAGAGACGGTTCACTAGACTGATTCCTGGGATGAGGGGGTTATCTTATGAGGAAAGGTTGGACAAGTTGGGCCTGTATACACTGGAGTTTAGAAGAATGAGAGGTGATCTTATTGAAACATATAAGATCCTGAGGGGACTAGAAGAGGTAGAAGCTGAGAGGATTTTTCCCCTTGTGGGAAAGACTAGAACTAAGGGCCACGGTTTAAAAATAAGGAGTCTCCCATTTAAGACAGAGATGAGGGGAATTTTTTTCTCTCAGAGGGTCGTGAGTCTGTGGAACTCCCTTCCCCAGAGAGCGGTGGAGGCAGGGTCATTGAATATTTTTAAGGCTGAGTTAGATAGATTCCTGATTAACAAGGGAGTCAAAGGTTATAGTAGGTACACGAGAAAGTAAGGTTGAGGTCACAATCAGATCAGCCATGATCTTATCAAATGGCAAAGCAGGCTCGAGGGGCCGAATGGCCTATTCCTGCTCTTAATTCGTATGTTCATACATTCGTATTACTCTAGCCCAAAATTCTAATATTAAATTAAGTGTTGCCCCAGAGTTTAGATAAAATCTCAAAATAATTGTAATAAGTGCTGCATGAAATGTGCATCTCCAGGGTGAATTTGTGCCATCAGTTTTCGATTCAGCCTCTTTGCATAAACTCCATATGAACTGATGGGCTGCACTTGTGTGTGCTATTGTCAAAGAAGCCTCGCTGACACATTGAACTTCTACTCCTTACATTGGTACATAAACCATTGAGCCCCTTGCTTATCAGTGATTTGATAGATTGGACAATGGTAGGCTAATGTTTGAAAGCTTTTTGCTAGCAAATTGCCTGGGGTTCAAATACAACTGTAGCCATTAGTGATCATATAATAGACTCACTGGTTTATGATTTAATGTAGTTACATTAACAGGAGTTACAAGGCTGCCTGGAAGTATGGTTTACTTGAACACATTACACATTAACCCTTCCACGGGTTAGTACAGACTATCAGTTGTACAGAGCATTTTTTTTCAAATACAATATAGTAAAATTTATTTTGTCATATATCCCGTCAGTTTGCAGCACAACCTTTCCTGTACAATAAGGCTATGTGGGTGGACTATCATTCATGTCTGCGCGCCTTGGGTTTCTATTGTCGCCCTAGTACCTTCTGTTCCCTCGTGTCTGAGCCCAAAGTACTCAAGTAACATAAAAATACACAAGGTAGAACTAAAGTCCATAAGTTTCTTCAACCTCTTAAAAATGTCACAATTCTAATTTCTCACTATAAAGCAGTTGAGGACAACCTGTCTGATGAAGGAAGACACTCAAACGTGAATCATCATGCTCTTTAAGATCGTAAGTATAATGTGGCTACAGAAATAATAAAAACAAATATACTATTCCAACAATTCAACGCTCTTCAACATCATTACCAATATGAAATAGGATTCCATGGCAGCAAAGGTGCGGTAGGAAAGTAAAACGTTGAAGAGGGTCGTGGTGAGAATTGAGTAACTCAGTGGTTGAGCGGTTGACTCTCAATCAGCTTTCTTGTTACATAACCTTGCTTCTGTTGAGTCAGTTTTTTCAGTTCTAGTCTAGGTTATAGACAGTAGCATTCTGTCCTATTTTATGGAGTAAGTTGAAATTTGTCATTGTAGTCTCACTTTAATTATCTTATTTCATAGTTAACCTGGGAGAGGGAGATCAAGAATAGATTTGCAGAAGTTGGCAACCATGATCCAATTCTACACATTGAAGGTGGTGATGCATGGTCTACAAGGAAAATATTAAAGAAAGAAAGAACTTGCAATAATATAGCACATTTCACGACCTCAGGACGTCCCAATGAAGTACTTTTGAAGTGTAGTTATTGTTGTAATGTAGGAAATGCGGCAGCCAATTTGCGCACAAGGTCCTACAAACAGCAATGCAATGATGACCCGATAATCTAATCTGACCTAAAAATCAGTAGGTTGAGATTTATCCCTCAACCTACTGATGTTGGTTGAGGAATAAATATTGGCCAGGACACTGGGGAGAATGCCCCTGCTCTTCTATGAAATAGTGCCATGGGATCTTTTACATCCATCTGAGAGGGCAGACAGAGCCTCGGTTTAACATCTGATCAGAAAGACGGCACCTCCTACAGTGCAGCACTCCCTCAGTACTGCACTGGAGTGTCAACCTAGATTATGTGTACTTGAACCCTCAATCTTCTGACTCAAAGACGAGAATGAGTCACAGCTGACACCAGTTAAAAGAAAGTAAATTTAACAGTTTGAGATGTTAACATGTGTTATAAGAAAGATCTCCATGTAAGATCAGGGAATTTGTGATGATGTAAAGTCAGGTGAGTGGAATCACTCCTGGTCTGTAAGCAAAGTCATTAATTTTGTGACTGGAGGGTTGATTTTTACTACAGATGGATAACAGGCAGGCAAAGTGCTCCTGGATCCTGTCCATTGTTGCTGGCATGAGGCTCGAGCCATTTTGAGGCCCGGGTCTCATTTTCATTCGCGGCACACGTTCTGGCTATGTGTACCTCGAAATTGCATTCCGGGTTCTATGTCATAGGTCCACAGTTTGCATATTACAATTAGCCTCCGCCTGAAGCACTCTGGCTGCCGATCTCAGGACCCTATTCAAAATGGCTGCTGCTTTTGCCAGCATTAATGGGAAAGTATGTGATTCAGCCATTTTCATGCCGCTACTGCCTTGTTTACGCTGGGCGGAGGAAGTTAAAATCAGCCCTGATGTCTCAGTAATGTTCTACTGAGATTTAACACTGCAGCTTCTTGTTCATGGCCTCAATTAGGTTTTACCTTTCAACATCCATTACAATAAATTGTTTATGACCAATGTGGATCAACAGAATATTATGTACAGTTCCTTTCACACTGCGAGCAACATAGAGTATTGTGTCACAAATGCTGCAATGTGTTTTCCTGAAGACTTGGTAACAAAAGTTCAATTCAATCTTTTCAATTCATTTTCTTAATACAAATAATTTTTGCAGCAAGGATAAATAAATAGAGGCATAGAGTACAAAAGCAAGGAGGTTATGATGAACCTTTATAAAACACTGGTTCGACCACAACTGGAGTATTGTGTCCGGTTCTGGGCGCCGCACTTTAGGAAGGATGTGAAAACCTTCGCGAGGGTGCAGAAAAGATTTACTAGAATGATTCCAGGGATGAGGGACTTCAGTTACAATGGATAGACTGGAGAAACTAGGGTTGTTCGTCTTAGAGCAGAGAAGGTTGAGAGGAGATTTGATAGAGGTATTCAAAATCATGAAGGATCTAGATAGAGTAGATAAAGAGAAACTGTTCCCATTGGCAGAAGGGTCAAGAACCAGAGGACATAGATTTAAGGTAGAAACAAAGGCAACATGAGAAAAAACTTTTTTACACAGCGAGTGGTTATGATCTGGAATACACTGTCTGAGGGGGTGGTGGAGGCAGATTCAATCGTGGCTTTCAAAAGGGAATTGGATAAGTACTTGAAGGGAAAAAATTTGCAGGGCTACGGGGATACAGCTGGGGAGTGGGACTAGCTGGATTGCCCTTGCAGAAAGCCGGCACGAACTCAACGGACCGAATGGCCTCCTTCCGTGCTGTAACCATTCTATGATTCTATAAATGGGGTCCTTTTTTCAGTGTCTTTTAAAGACGTGGGAATTTTTACATTTTTCTTTAAAACAAAATTAAATTCTGATAAAATTGAGCAGAAAAAAATATTGCTGGATTTTCTGGGTGAAAATTCCATGTTACAAAACAACTTAGCAAAAACTTTTACAGATTTTGACTTTACTGGTTATACAGTTTTAATTAATGAAATACTTTTTTGACTTTTATTTAGGTTATAAAAGGTTTTTAAAAACTTTTTGACGATGTACTGAAGAGATAAGAAAAGGCATCAGACACACTGGGGTTGAAATTCAACTTCGGGGCTGCACCAAATAGGTGTTAGTGGATTGGCCCCCCGTTTTTTAACCAACCTGGTTCTCCTTCCCACTGCACCTCTGGTGCAATTACGGTGACTAAGCAGGGGCACCTCGGAGGACATGTCCAGCCTTTGCCTTTCAAGGTGCACACACAAGGAAGGATGCAAAATCAGCAGACAACTTTGGGGATGTTTTGGACTTACTGAAATCTGGGTTGTAATCTTACCATTTTTTGTTTATTTAATTGGCAATCGATAGAAATACTAATTAATTCAATTTTCCACTGGGTAAGATTTTTCCATGGGACATCGTTAGCCTTACCAACAGAAACCTAGCTATGATAAGACTTATTCTCTGCCTCTCAGATGGCTTACCACCCATTTAACTAGTCAATTAACGGGCAAGGACATTAATCTAGCTCTGAAGAGTGGGAAGCCAAATGAAATTAAGCAGAGCAATGTACACCTTGCTTCACTGCCATTTTTGAAAAGCTGACTTCTAGATCCATTGCTTTTGTGTATGTAATCAGACTCAAGACTTTTGAAATCAGAAAGTGTAAACAACAATTCTCAAGTTTTAAAAATTGTCTGAATCATCTGCTTGTGTTGGTTGTATTAAAAATTATACTTGAATGCATTTCTGGTCTCCTTTGTACTTGAAATGATTTATTCCACGAGAAAGAATGAAATATACAACACTTGCCACAGTTCAGTACTCATTTCTTTGAAATGTTCTTGAGCTGAGCATTGTATAGCTGATTAAAATGGTGATGAGAGCACTGGTAGGGTGGGTGCTCCATCTCCAATGGGGCCTGTGCTCTTTATAAGCCCTCTCCTGCCAATGCTGACACTGAAGCAGCTAATTTAACTATTGCAGCAAAGTCCATGTTGAGCCGATGTTTTTTTTATTATTATTTGCAGATGTTTTATTAAAGTGTTTAGTTGCTCCATCATTGAATCAATGCCAGCTGGCTGAGCGACCTAATTCTTAACAGATCATTTTAAATTTCCCCAGTGGGTAACAGCCGCATCTAATGTTGAAAGCTCATTAATGAGGCAACAAGAAGCAACAAGTATTTTTCAAAAACATTTTGATACCAATTTCATTTCAGTTTTTATTTTCCAGAGGGGGGGTTGGGAAAACAGGGAGCAGCACAGAAAAGGAAAAAAATGGCAGTCAGCTTATTTCCCAACTTTCTGCCAATTTTAACTCCCATCTGTTGTTGATCCTGATGCAGAAAAGTGGGAAAATTCTCCCTTGACTTGTGTCCATGGCCATAAATGCTGTTTTGTGGTCAAGTGGTTGAAATTGACAAATGAATAATCAAGAATCATATCAAAGAGACATGTGTATTGAAGTGTGCCTCAGTCTATGAAGCCCTTGCTTGCCAATCCTCAAAACAACATTTTCTTTGGCAATTTCCAGTCCCAATCCTTTACTGGATTTTTGACTTAATGGGAACAGGAGTTAGCAAATGGATTTATATAGTTTGTCTCATCAGTTATAAACCAACTGAGCATCAGTAAGATTCTGGTGAACCTGGGCCTACACAGAGTTTGCTCAACACTGGGAGACAGTGTTGACTATGGACAAACAGTACAATGCCCTGTTTTACTTAAATTTAAATAACCATGCAGACCAATATACATGGGTACACTTTGGGGAAAAGTGTCCATACTTGACAGCAAATATGAAAAGGATACAAAAAATCATAACTGTACCTGCATGTATAGCAATTGCACCTGATCATAATCTAAATTTCACTACATCTATCCACTCCCCTTCTACTGAGTGTTCCATAAACTATGGACGGAACTTTCTGAAGCCTTGCACCACCAGCAGAGCCTCACATGCCGTGTTGGCTGACTTATTGGAAAATCATGGACTGCTTTATCTACAATTTTACGATAAGTCATCCACTGAGCGCAAGGACCTTCCTGTGGTGAGGGACCTCAAAAAGTTCTATACTCAATATCAATGCAGATATAGCAATTTATGAATTGAAAACTTAGTTACGACCTAGCCAATAGTTACATAAACTATCTGGAAAAAAATGAGGAGCCTACAGATAGAATAAATAATCTGTAACAGTGAATGCTCCCACACACTAAAAAGCTCAAGTGGATATGAAAGATATTGACTGAATTTTCTGGAGCGCTACAATGCGGGCTTTGTACACAGCCAACCTAACGAATTTGATGCATTAGCTCTTCTCAGATATTCACATTGAGCTCCCAGCTTGTAATTCAACAGTCACGTAAAACTCGCAGATTTACGAATGGGATTTCCAGCACTTCAGCTTTTTAAAGGAATTGGCCTTTTTTGAAGGAAAACAATTTTGGAAAGTTCTTCCACATTCTGAATTATTATTAAGAGACAGTGCCAAGGAAGAGCACCCAGGTTTATATGTGCAGCAGTTGAAGTGCTCTTGTAGGAAACACTCCAGGACTGAAATCCACATAGGAAACAGTGTCTGGCAGGAGCGGTACAATGCATCAATACAATCTTCCCCACGCTGACACTGGCATCAAATTTGGAAAATAGTTTTCCAACCTGAAGAAATTAGCCAATGTAAAGCCATCCATCAAATCCTTATACCAAATAGATGGATAAAGTGTGCTTGTCACATGTTCCTGACACTTTGTTGCACAATACTCACACTAGTTTACAGCCCTTTAAATGCTTAATCAATACACGTCCATATTGAAACAGGGCAGAAATTCAGGCTGCAATTTACCACTGAAACTCGTGACACACTTAAATCTTAAAAGGGCTTCACAGAAAAAATCCCTAACAAAACCCAGCTACCTCATCCATGTTCACATACTCACACATGTAATGAATGGGCTGCCAGATGGGTGTTGCTTCATGTGCGACTGACACTTCTGATATCTCAAAAGTGTCACAAATCATATGCGAGCAGACCAGAACTAGAGGAGAGCCACATGACTATAAGCCAGTGATTGCCTTCAAGGAAGCAATTCTGAAAATTCTTGAGACTAGAGATCATAGAAGTAGAACAGGGTGAAACCAAAGACCCGACTCAAGCTGAGGGCTAGTACCATCTTCTCTTGTTCTTTCTTCTCTGCCTACTCACTCGCTCACCCAGGTTTACACCATGGCTAACAGTATGTTGCCACATAAGCAATATTTTGAAGGAGTAACATGCTACCAATTTTCTGAAATTCATTTGTCTACTACTTCTATAGGCACCCTTCAAGAAGCAACCGCAGACCTCAGTCCTGTTCAATAAGCCAGCACCTCACAGCACCCTTCATCACTCACTCTATCTGTTGCAAGAACTAGCAAAGGTGGTGACAAAGGCATGGATGAGAGTTTCTGCAGCAGAGGCGTGCCACGTTACAGAGGTGGAAGTGGAGAGTCTTTGCAATGAAGTGGATATGGTATCGGAAACTCAGCTTGGGATTGGATAGAACACCCAGAACAAACTAGTTCAACCTGAGACAGTGGGTGGAGAGGTGGCAAAGGTACGGAGTTTGTGGTGAGGGTCGAAGACTATGGTCTTCCCAACGTTTAGCTAGAGAAATTGCGGTTCATCCAAGACTGGATTTCAGTCAAGCAGTTTGACAATACAGAAGTAGTAGAGGGGTCGAAAGAGGTGGTGGGGAGGTAGAGCTGAGTGTCATCAGCGTACATGTGGAAGCTGATGCCACATCTTTAGATGATGTTGCCAATTGGTAGCATGTACATAAGGAAGAGGAGGAATCCAAAGATGGATCCTTGATGGACCCCAGAGGAATCTGGGGGCAGGAAGAGAAGTCATTGCTGGAGATCCTCTGGCTACAATTGAATGGGTGAGTGAAATCAAGCAAGGGCAATCATGTTAAGCTGGACAATGGAGGAGAGGCATTGCAGGAGGATGGTGTGGTCAAAAGACTGCAGAAAGGTTAAGGAGGATGAGGAAGGAAAACGCACCACGGTCACAGAGGGTGTAATTTGTGACTTTGATTAGGGTCATTTCAGTGTTGTAGCAGGGGCGAAAACCTGATTGCAGACATGCAAACATGGGGTAGTGGGAAAGAAGAGCATGAATGTGGGAAGGTTCAAGGACTTGGGAAAGGAAAGGGAGGTTGGAAATGGAGCGGTAGTTGCAACAACAGAGAGGTCAAGGATGGTTTTTCTTAAAATGAGAGGTGATGATGGGAGTTTTAAAAGGGATGGGGATTGTACCCGAGAAGAGGGGACCATTTGCAACATCAACTATCATGAGGACAGAGAAGGGAGCTGAGTGGTCAGCAGTTTAGTGGGAATGGGGTCGCGGAAGCAGGAGATGGGTATCACAGGCAAGATAAACTCAGAGAGAGCATGAGGGGAAATAGGAAATAAACCTGAGAAAGATGTGGGATCTAGGGTAGGGAGCTTGTGGGGCAGATTGGCTTGATGGCAAGGGGAAGGGTAGGAAGCAGCAGAGGAAGCTGAATAGATAGGGCAGGATTTTAATCTGCCAGTGGGAAGAGACCGGGGCGGGGGGTGGGGTGGTGGTGATTTGCAGGCTGGCTGCCGACAGGAGCTGCACATCCAAGAGGGGCGGGGAGAAAAAGAGAGAGAGAGACCTCATCGGCAGTTAGGGAAAAAAAAGGTGAGGGGGGGAACAAAGATTAGAATGGAGACATCGGACATCGGGATCAGAGTGGAGACATCCGAATTGGGGGGGACAGATTAAGGCAACATTGTTTTTAAGGTATGTTTATTTCTTTTTTACAATGGGAAATGTAATTTTATTTAATTTATTTAGTCTATTTTTCATTGATTCAGCCCTTCCCGCCTGGTTTCACTAGGTATGAATCAGAAGCCGTGGGAAAGTTGCCCAGGTAACAAAATCTTTTTAAGTGGCCAATACACAAAAAATAAACCACCTTAAGTACCTCAATGAGGTACATTTGCCCCTTTAATTATCAGCCTGCCGGATTTAAGTGGGGCCGGGACTTCCTGGTGACTAAAGTGCGCACGCACATAGATTTGCCTGAGTCCCATTCGAAAATGTGCGGGTTCCAGCCGGGATGTCTCCCAAAAACAGTGATATAGGTTGCGCCCCTCACCCCCCAACCCACTCATTTTTCCCTTTTAAAATCCTGCCCATGGTCTCAATATTAGTGACAAAGAAGTTCACAAGCTCCTCGCACTTGGTGTTGGAAGTGAGAGTGAAGGGGAGTGTGGTTTAAGGAGACAATTGGTAGTGGCAAAAAGAAGCCAGGAGTTATCTTTTCTCCACAGGATGGTCTTCGAGTAGTGGGTGGTTTCGGCAGAGGAGAGTGGAGTATGATAGCACTTGATGTGGTCCAGCCAGATCTGGTGATGGATGGCTAAACCAGTTGTGCACCAGATACAGTCATGTTTGCGCCCTTGGACTCAAGGGCGCAAAGATGGGACTATACCAGGGGGAATTACCAGGATAGGACAGAGTAAAGGTTTTACTGAGGACAGGGGCATCAAAGGTGGAGGTGAGGGAGCAGTTGAACAGATCAACAGCTGCAGAAGTATTGTGGTGAATGGAAGGCAAAAAGAATAGGCAGTTGGGAATTTGAAAGTGCAATTGTAAATGACTTGTGGGTAAAGTGTTTCCTGGGCAGATGCAGCAGAAGGTGGGGTTGGAAGGGGTTAGAGGTCAAATTACACAGGCACAGGTGGCAAAAATAATAGAATTGTGATTGCTACCTGGGAAGTGGGCATTCATTACATAGTTCTGTGCTGTTGGACTCTGACCACCTGAACGTTAATGGAGTGGAAGCCCTTGCAGTTCATGAATAGCATTGCATTGTCTCTAGTTGAGGGCAATTTTGATGTTAACCGCCACTGTAAGCAATGGTTAAAATTGGAGAAGTTGAAAATTCCTATGAAAGGAGACAGTTTGAAATTTCAGAGAAGCAGTCAGTACTGGTCAGTTTCATAAATCTTAAAGAAAGGATGTATTTGAAAAGTTATTTACAAAAGATTAGTTTAGTTCGTAGAGATGGACCTATTTATTATTTTGTCTACTCAAGGAGTTAGTGAGAAAGATGTTTACTATAAATATATAACTGTGCTATATGACTGTTACTTATCTGCTTGTTCATCTTTTGTAAAATAAATTTGCTTCATACCCTAAACTTAAAATTAAATCTGATGTAATGCTCTACCACTTTTGAAGACTGAAGTGAGATTACAGGGGCATAAATCCTGTAGCTAAAAGCAATTACCAGACAGGGTTGCTGTTGATTTTCATAGGCACATTACTAAAAGCTGATCTAGATCCCAAGGCAAAGATAGGTACTCTTGAAGGTATGCATGTTGGAACTCATCCATGAGAGTGATCCAAGACATGAGAGCCAAAATAATCTAGGATAAGGTAAGAAAAGATCCAAAAATCATAACAGAACATTTTATAGATAATGAAACCTGTAAATTAGGGACACCCAAGCGACTTACATCAGGTGTTCTTATTTTCAAAATGGTCATTTTATGTACTGTAGTAATTGTCCCAACAATCTTAAAGAACCAGCTGAGATTATGTTCAGCACCTAATCAGCCGCAACAATGCTAAGAACTTATGTTTGGAACTTGATATAACAACAAAACTGATGTTGCAAGTACAGTACCTGTACAGTAGAACTTGTTCCTAACGTCACTCTCAGAAGACGGATAACCGTACTGTGTGGGGTCGGGTGCATGTGCATCTTCTGGGTCCGCGTGGGGCTGGGTGTGTGTGCAACTTCTGGGTCCACGTGGGGTCGGGTGCATGTGTATCTTCTGGGTCCACGTGGGGTCGGGTGCATGTGCATCTTCTGGGTCCACGTGGGGTCGGGTGCATGTGCATCTTCTGGGTCCACGTGGGGCTGGGTGTGTGTGCATCTTCTGGGTCCACGTGGGGCTGGGTGTGTGTGCAACTTCTGGGTCCACGTGGGGTCGGGTGCATGTGCACCTTCTGGGTCCACGTGGGGCTGGGTGTGTGTGCAACTTCTGGGTCCACGTGGGGTCGGGTGCATGTGCACCTTCTGGGTCCACGTGGGGCTGGGTGTGTGTGCAACTTCTGGGTCCACGTGGGGTCGGGTGTGTGTGCAACTTCTGGGTCCACGTGGGGTCGGGTGTGTGTGCAACTTCTGGGTCCACGTGGGGTCGGGTGTGTGTGCAACTTCTGGGTCCACGTGGGGTCGGGTGCATGTGCACCTTCTGGGTCCGCAATAAGAGGATCTCCTTTGTCACTGCTCAACCACATTATGGCACAGTCAATACTTCAGGTGACCAACAAACATAGAGCTTGAGCACCTGATAACAAAGAACCCACTCGCCCGATTGTAACCAGCACTCAGCAAGCTCAGTTTGGCATAAATTACCACAGCCCACACCACTTCAAAATTTCAACCGTAAATTTAAGGCACTTAGAAATTAACAAGTACAAATTCAAAACTACTCATGCAAAAAAATATCACTGCAGAACACTCACTGGACCTCCTTTAGAGAATACAAAATGAAATATCACCATAAAGTAACATTTGGAGCAGTAATTATGAAGAGGGTAGGTGTACTACATTATTGATGTTTCCATTTTTCGCTGTTAATTTCATGTTTCCATTAACTTTAATGTGAAGAACCACATCAGAGCTAATTTTACAAAATTAACAACAGCTATGCAGCAAACAAGTCTGGAATCAAAATTAATCACGAGCTGTGCTAATTTATATGGTAAATATCATATCATGAGGGAATTTTCAGACAGATTCAGTTACTGGAATATTCAGCAAAAGCCTGATCTCAAAAATTACTGCTGAAGCATCATGCTGTCATCATTATATCACCCAACGCATCATCATGCCTCTTCTATTTATCATTCCTCCCATTAATCTTCCTTAAGACATTCATTTTCATTGACAATTTTCAGCCTGTCTCCTTGTTGAATTTCTATCCTGGTTACAAGAGAAACTGACAATTAAAAAAATACAAACTAATTGCATATAGTTAAGATCAGGGTGAAGTGAACTGGGCAAAAAATGTCTGTCCAGTGCGGAGATATAAAAACTGACTGTGACATACAAAGGATCTCCTTTTGCGAAGAAAGGAAATGTCTTATGTAGATTGCAGATATACATGATGAACAACATACTTTGGGCTTTACAGCTAGGAATAGAATATGATTTTTGACCAACTTGGGAACAAACTGAGTGAGTTTAAAACAAACCTAAAATTTGTTTTCCATGGCCTGGAATTTGCTCTAAAATAACGGCGAGCCTAACAGTGCTCACCGTTATTTCATTGCAAATGGTAGAACAACGTCCGGCGAGTGCACATGCGCAATCAAACACAGAAATCCGGAGGTTGCTCTACCAGATGACCTGCTGTTCCAAAAACTGCGCAGGAAAGACAGCTCGCTGCCTGGATCCCCCTTCAAATGGCTGCAATGGCGCAAGGTTACTGCACTGCTCAGCTGGAAACAAGTCATTTTTGCCAGAAAAAGGTACATCCATTTTTTTTTAGTCTAACCAAAATTTTAACATCACGATAAGTCTTAATGACTGCCAAACAACCTCTCTGGCACTGAAAATTAACTTTTACAAGTAAGAGTCTCGTTCTTTCAAAATGTAATTGTTGTTGGACATATAAATTTTTATTTTTTTACTTTTTCTTTCTGTCTCTTAAATCTCTGCCTTTTCTTACCCTCTCTTTATTTCACTTTCTGCAACTGATTTTACATTGAATTTACTATTCCAACTAACACTTCCTGGTTCTGTTTCTGCTTGTTAACGATGCTTCAATCTGATTGGTTAAGGGGATATACAGTTCCTTGCCCTACTCACACAGCTCACAGATGCCCGGGAGAGGATGCTATGCTTTTTCGGCTCCCTATTGCAAGAAGATGGTGTCCAAAAGCCCGTGGATAGTTTGTAGGTAAGTTTAAATCTAAAGAGCGGAGAGCACTATTTGTACACTGCTGAGCGCAAAATCCAGGCCAATATTTTGTTTTATGTATCTGTTTAACTTTGAATGGCACGACGATACAGTCAAGATAAGCTTCGGGGAAATCTCTCTTTATTTGACAGTTTCTTTTGATTACTATGTCATGTAAATCTCTGTTTAACTCAAACAATGAATGGCATCTCGGGATTTGTTTAACCTCATATATAAGTGGTTGTCAGCTTTTACAAAGTCAGACCTCAAATGATTAAAGTAAAGTAAACCCTCAGCTATTCAGTCCTAGAAGCTTAAACATATCCAAGCTCTTAAGCGAACATTTTACATATTCCAAAATTCATCTGAAGAGAAAATAAAACATATGCCAAAATTGAGTTGAGTCAGCTGAGGGCAGTAAGTTAATGTTAGTAGATCTGGATCTGTCCACACAAGAATTGACCATAAACTATTATCATCCAACTCAGTTATGGGATGCCTTGCTGTCAGAGAGAGCCAGAGGATAGGGAAGTGAAGGAAGACATTGTACAGATGTGTTACTTTTCCGTGCAGGGAAGGAGGTAATGTTGGAGTCCTTACTTCACACTTCCCAATAAACAAATACAAGATGGCATTAGCATAGGTTTAGGAACAGATCTCACGCCTGACCTGTCAAATAAGGATCATGTGTAGGGAATTAATACAAGGGAAGAGAAATAGCAACTGAAATAAAAATGGACCAATATAGTTATAATAATGCATAGAGCTGCATTTGATTATACCCCACTTTATACCTTTACCAATAGCTCTATAATGCCTCAGAAAAACATAAATCAGGTCTGTAACCTTAATACTTTAGAGACATTGGTGCCCAAGAGCCATAGAATCATAGAATCATAGAATCATAGAAGTTACAACATGGAAACAGGCCCTTCGGCCCAACATGTCCATGTCGCCCAGTTTATACCACTAAGCTAGTCCCAATTGCCTGCACTTGGCCCATATCCCTCTATACCCATCTTACCCATGTAACTGTCCAAATGCTTTTTAAAAGACAAAATTGTACCCGCCTCTACTACTGCCTCTGGCAGCTCGTTCCAGACACTCGCCACCCTTTGAGTGAAAAAATTGCCCCTCTGGGCTCTTTTGTATCTCTCCCCTCTCACCTTAAATCTATGCCCCCTCGTTATAGACTCCCCTACCTTTGGGAAAAGATTTTGACTATCTACCTTATCTATGCCCTTCATTATTTTATAGACTTCTATAAGATCACCCCTTAATCTCCTACTCTCCAGGGAAAAAAGTCCCAGTCTGTCTAACCTCTCCCTATAAGTCAAACCATCAAGTCCCGGTAGCATCCTAGTAAATCTTTTCTGCACTCTTTCTAGTTTAATAATATCCTTTCTATAATAGGGTGACCAGAACTGTACACAGTATTCCAAGTGTGGCCTCACCAATGCCCTGTACAACTTCAACAAGACATCCCAACTCCTGCATTCAATGTTCTGACCAATGAAACCAAACATGCCGAATGCCTTCTTCACCACCCTATCCACCTGTGACTCCACTTTCAAGGAGCTATGAACCTGTACTCCTAGATCTCTTTGTTCTATAACTCTCCCCAACGCCCTACCATTAAGGGAGTAGGTCCTGGCCCGATTCGATCTACCAAAATGCATCACCTCACATTTATCTAAATTAAACTCCATCTGCCATTCATCGGCCCACTGACCCAATTTATCAAGATCCCGTTGCAATCCTAGATAACCTTCTTCACTGTCCACAATGCTACCAATCTCTATACTCTTCAAGGGATCCACTTGATCCCAGCTGCCTATGCATGTCATATGCCTCCTTCCTCTTTTTGACTAGGGCCTCAATCTCCCGAGTCATCCAAGGTTCCCTACTTCTACCAGCCTTGCCCTTCACTTTATAAGGAATGTGCTTACCCTGAACCCTGGTTAACACACTTTTGAAAGCCTCCCACTTACCAGACGTCCCTTTGCCTGCCAACAGACTCTCCCAATCAACTTCTGAAAGTTCCTGTCTAATACCATCAAAATTGGCCTTTCCCCAATTTAGAATTTTAACTTTTGGGCCAGACCTATCATTCTCCATAGCTATCTTAAAACTAATGGAATTAAGATCACTGGTCCCAAAGTGATCCCTCACTAACACTTCTGTCTCCTGCCCTTCCTTATTTCCCAAGAGGAGGTCAAGTTTTGCCCCCTCTCTAGTCGGGCCATCCACATACTGACTGAGAAATTCCTCCTGAATACACTCAACAAATTTCTCTCCATCCAAGCCCCTAATGCTATGGCTGTCCCAGTCAATGTTGGGAAAGTTAAAGTCCCCTACTATTACCACCCTATTTTTCTTGCAGCTGTCTGTAATCTCCTTACATATTTGCTCCTCAATTTCCCGTTGACTATTTGGGGGTCTGTAGTACAATCCTATCAAAGTGATCTCTCCCTTCTTATTTTTCAGTTCTACCCATATAGACTCAGTGGGCGAACCCTCGGATATATCCCCTCTCACTACTGCCGTGATGTTCTCCCTAATCAAGAATGCAACTCCCCCTCCTCTCTTACCTCCTGCTCTATCTTTCCTATAGCATCTGTACCCTGGAACATTGAGCTGCCAGTCCTGCCCCTCCCTTAGCCATGTTTCAGTAATAGCTATAACATCCCAGTCCCATGTACCCATCCATGCCCTGAGTTCATCTGCCTTGCCCATCAGACTTCTTGCATTGAAATAAATGCAGTTTAATCTAGACTTCCCTTGGTCTTTGCCCTGCTTTCTCAGACCATCTGTCCGGTCATGTTCTGTACACTCTCCCTTACTGCCTTTTGTTTCTGTCACCACTTTATTTCCCACTGACTTCCTGCATCGGTTCCCATCCCCCTGCCATATTAGTTTAAACCCTCCCCAACAGCACTAGCAAACACTCCCCCTAGGACATTGGTTCCAGTCCTGCCCAGATGCAGACCGTCCAATTTGTACTGGTCCCACCTCCCCCAGAACCGGTTCCAATGTTCCAGGAATTTGAATCCCTCCCTCTTGCACCATCTCTCAAGCCACGTATTCATCCTAGCTATCCTGTCATTCCTACTCTGACTAGCCCGTGGCACTGGTAGCAATCCTGAGATTACTACCCTTGAGGTCCTACTCTTTAGTTTAACTCCTAACTCCCTAAATTCAGCTTGTCGGACCTCATCCTGTTTTTTACCTATATCGTTGGTGCCTATATGCACCACGACAACTGGCTGTTCACCCTCCCCCTCCAGAATGTCCTGCAGCCGCTCCGAGACATCCTTGACCCTTGCACCAGGGAGGCAACATACCATCCTGGAGTCTCGGTTGCGTCCGCAGAAACGCCAGTCTATTCCCCTTACAATCGAGTCCCCTATCACTATAGCTCTGCCACTCTTTTTCCTGCCCTCCATAGCCAGTGGATAGTTTGTAGATAAGTTTAAATCTAGAGCGGCGGACACCATTCGTTCACCACTGAGCGCAAAATCCAGGCCAATATTTTGTTTTATGTATCTGTTTAACTTTGAATGGCACGATGATACAGTCAAGATAAGTTTCAGGGTTTCTTTTGATTACTATGTCATGTAAATCTCTGTTTAACTCTGTCATTGAATGGCATCTCAAGATTTGTTTTTCCTCATATATGAGTGGTTGTCAGCTTTTACAAAGTCAGATCTCAAATGATTAAAGTAAAGTAAACCCTCAGCTACTCAGTCCTGGAAACTTAAACATATCCAGACTCTTAAGTGAACATTTTACATATCCCAAAATACCTCTGTACAATGTCTTCCTCCACGTCCCTATCCTCTGGCACTCTCTGACAGCAAGGCATCCCATAACTGAGTTGGACGATAATAGTTTATGGTCAATTACATTAAAAATAACAACTATACACATACATCACAAGTGTTAATATTTTTCAACCTCAAAATGAATTGCTACTTCAATGAATAGCAGGCAACCAAAGCCACTCAGCAACATTAGTCAAACAGCAGGTCCTTGTCCTTTTCTTCTACGACCTTCATGTTCTTTATCCCCTCTTTTCTTTCAACTGCTTTTTCTTTTCGATTTCTTTTTCATCTCCTAACATTAACTTATTGCCCTCAGCTGACAACTCAATTTTGGCATATGTTTCATTTTCTCTTCGGATGAATTTTGGGATACGTAAAATGTTCACTTAAGAGTCTTAGTAAATGTCAGCCTGACTCATTCGGTAGCACTCTTGCCTCTGAGTCAAAAGGTTATGAGTTCAAGTCCCACAGCAGGACTTGATCACATCATTTAGCTAAGACTTCAGTGCAGTAGTAAGTTACTGCTGCATTGATAGGGGTGCTGTGGTCCATTTTCAAGTGGAGCATAAATCAGGTAGGCACCCACTCTGCCCACCTGATATAGTCAATGGGGGACAGTGCCATTTTCGTGGCTGGGCCTACATAGAAACAGGAGTAGGCCAGTTAGCCCCTCGAGCCTGGTCTGCCATTCAATGTTCATTCAATGATCTGTGACCTAACTCCATATATCCGTCTTAGCCCCATTTCCCTTAATACCTTTGATAGATTTTTGTTAACCAATCTCAGATTTAAAATTAACAATTGAGCTAGCATCAACTGCCATTTGCAGAAGAGAGTTCCAAATTTCTACCACCTTTTGCATGTAGAAGTGTTTCCTAACTTCACTCCTGAAAGTCTTGGCTCTAATTTTTAGGTTATGTCCACTAATCCTAGGCTCCCCAACCAGCAGAAATCGTTTCTCTCTATCTACCCTATCAGTTTCCCTTAATATCTTGAAAACTTTGATCAAGTCACCCCTTAATCTTCTAAATTCTAGCGAATACAACCCTAGTTTGTGTAATCTCGTCTCATAATTTAACCTTTGGAGTCCAGGTATCATTCTAGTAAATCTATGCTGCACTCCCTCCAAGGCCAACGTAACCAACCTAAGATGCGGTGCCCAGAACTGAACACAATAGTCCAGGTGTGGTCTAACCAGGGCTTTGTATAGCAGTAACATAATTTCTACCCATTTGTATTCTAATTCTCTAGATATAAAGGCCAGCATTCCATTAGCCTTTTTTGATTATTTCCTATACCTGTCCATGACATTTCAATGATCTATGTACATGGGCCCCTAAGTCTCTTTGGGCCTCCACTGTTTCCAGCTTTTTACCATTTAGAAAGTACTCTGATCTATCCTTTTTAGGTCCAAAGTGGATGACCTCACACTTGCATACACTGAAGTCCATTTGCCACATTTTTTCCCATTCACTGAATCTATTAATATCTCTTGGTAATTATAAGCTTCCATCTACAATGCTGCCTATATTTATGTCATTGGCAAACTTGGATATGTGGCTCTCTACCCAGTCATCTAAGTTGTTAATAAATAGAGTGAATAGTTGAGGCCCCAACACAGATTCCTGTGGGACACCACTAGTCACATCCTGCCAATTTGAGTACCTGCCCATTATCCCTACTCTCTGTCTCCTGCTGCTCAGACGATTTGCCTCAATTCAATGAGCTTCAACTTTAGCTAACAGTCTCTTATGAGGGATTTTATCGAATGCCTTCTGGAAGTCCATATAAACAACATCCATAGACATTTCCCAGCCCACTACTTTAAGTCACCTCGTCAACAAATTCAATCAGGTTCGTTAGGCATGACCTACCCTTTACAAATCCATGCTGACTCTCCCTGATTAGCTGAAAATTTTCAAGGTGTTCAGTCACTCTATCCTTAATTATAGACTCTAGTAATTTCCCAACAACAGATGTTAGGCTAACTGGTCTATAATTCCCTAGTTCCCTTTCTCATCTTTCTTAAATAATGGACTGACATGTGCAATTTTCCATTCTAAAGGAACGGTTCCTGAATCGAGAGAACTTTGGAAGATTATAGTTAGAGCTTCTGCAATGTTCTCACTACTTCCTTTAAACCCCTGGGATGAAACCATCTGGTCCTGGGGATTTGTCACTCTTTAATGCCATTATTTTCTTCATTACCGTTAATTTGCCTCCATTAATTATGGTGAGTCCCCATCCCTGATTCAAAATTAGTTTCCTTGGGGTGTCCAGCATGCTACCCTCTTCCTCCACTGTAAATACAGATACAAAGTAATTATTTAACATGTCCACCATTTCCCTATATTCATTTACAATATCACCGTTATCACTTTTTAAGGGGCCAACATTGCACTTGACCACCCTCTTTTTCTAATGTAATTTTAAAAAATTTTTGTGTTGATTTTGATATCCCTTGCAAGTTTCTTTTCATACTCCCTTTTTGTTGCTCTTACGATCTGTTTTGTCACCCTTTTCAGTTCTTTGTATCTCTCCCAGTCGCCGGGATCTGTGCTATTTTTTGCATTTTGTGTGCTTTTTCTTTTAGTTTAATGTTGTTCCTTGCCTCTTTTGTTGCCAAAAAAATCAGCCATGGACAAGTAGAGCTCTTGCCCCTTGGGGGCATTAACTGGATCTGTATCACGTTAAATTCTTTTTTGAACACCTCCCAGTGATCTTCTGTCGTTTTACCCATTAACAGATTTACCCAGTTTACTGTGGACAGTCTCCATCTTATCCCGTTGAAGTTGGCCTTACTAAATTTAGAATCTTAGTAGCTAATATGGGTTTCTCCATTTCAAACATAACATTGAACTCGATCATATGATTGCTATTAAAAAAATGTTCACGCACAGTTAGGCTGTTAACTAAATCTGACTCATTGCTCATTATTAAATCTAATATAGCCTGCCCTCTTGTTAGTTCTAGGGGGCAGGCTAAATTAGATTTAATAATGAGCAATGAATCAGATTTAGTTAACAGCCTAACTGTGCATGAACATCATAATATGATCGAGTTCAACGTTGCGTTTGAAAGGGAGAAACCCATATCAGCTACTAAGATTGTAGTTAAGGGGAAGGAGTGTGAAATATTGGATGGGATAAACGTAGTGAGAGAGGAAGTATTAAGGGGATTAGCATCTTTGAAAGTAGACAAATCACCAGGGCCGGATGAAATGTATCCCAGGCTGTTAAAAGAAGCAAGGGAGGAAATAGCAGAGGTTCTGACCATCATTTCCAATCCACACTGAATACAGGTGTGGTGCCGGAGGATTGGAGGACTGCTAACGTTATACCATTGTTTAAAAAGGGAGCGAGGGATAGACCAAGTAATTACAGGCCAGTCAGTCTAACCTCGGTGGGGGACAAATTATTGGAATCAATTCTGAGGGGCAGGATAAACAGTCATTTAGAAAGACACAGAGTAATCAAGGACAGTCAGCATGGATTTGTTAAAGGAAGCTCATGTCTGACAAACTTGATTGAATTTTTAGAGGTGGTAACAAGGAGGGTGGATGAGGGTAGTGCATTTGATGTAGTCTACATGGATTTTAGCAAGCTTTTGACAAGGTCCCACATGGCAGACTGGTCAAAAAAATACAAGCCCATGGGATCTAAGGGAGAGTGGCAAGTTGGATCCAAAACTGGCTCAGTGGCAGGAAGCAAAGGGTAATGGTCGACGGGTGTTTTTGTGACTGGAAGGCTGTTTCTGATGGGGTTCCGCAGGGCTCAGTACTAAGTCCCTTGCTTTTTGTGATATATATTAATGAACTGGACTTAAATGTTAGGAAGTTTGCAAAGGATACAAAAGTTGGCAGTGTGGTTGATAGTGAGGAGGAAAGCTGTAGACTGCAGAAAGATATCAATGGATTGGTCAGGTCGGCAGAAAAGTGGCAAATGGAATTCAATCCATAGAAGTGAGAAGTAATGCATTTGGGGAGGGCAAACAAGGCAAGGGAGTACACAATAAATGGGAGGATACTGAAAGGTGTAGAGGAAGTGAGGGACCTTGGAGTGCATGTCCACAGATCCCTGAAAGTAGCAGAACAAGAAGATAAGGTGGTTAAGGCATATGGAATGCTTTCCTTTATTAGCCGAGGCATAGACTATAAGAGCAGGGAGGTTATGCTGGAACTGTATAATTCACTGGTTAGGCCATAGCTTGAGTACTGTGTACAGTTCTGGTCACCACATTACAGGAAGGATGTAATTGCACTAGAGAGGGTACAGAGGAGATTTACAAGGACGTTGCCAGGACTGGAGAATTTTAGCTATGGGGAAAGATTGGATAGGCTGAAGTTGTTCTCTTTGGAACAGAGGAGGCTGAGGGGTGATTTAATTGAAGTGTACAAAATTATGAGGGGCCTAGATAGAGTGGATAGGAAGGAATTATTTCCCTTTGCAGACAGATCAATAACCGGGGGGGCGTAGATTTAAAGTGATTGGTAGAAGGATTAGAGGGGAGCTGAGGAAAAATGTTTTCACCCAGAGGGTGGTGGGGGTCTGGAACTCACTGCCTGAAAGGGTGGTAGAGGCAGAAACCCTCAACTCATTTAAAAAGTACCCGGATGTGCACCTGAAGTGCCGTAACCTACAAGGCTACGGACCAAGTGCTGGAAAGTGGGATTAGGCTGGGTGGCTCATTTTCGGCTGGCGTGGACATGATGGGCCAAATGGCCTCCTTCTGTGCCATAAATTTTCTATGATTCTACGTCGTATTGTTGCAGAAAGCTGTCCTGAACACACTCAAGAAATTCGCTACCGTTCTGACATGAACTCGTCTGCTTATCCCAATCACTATGAAAGTTAAAATCCCCCATTAAAACCACTATACCTTTGCTACATGTTTGTCTAATCTCTGTATTTATACATTCTGCCACTTCGCAGCTGCTACCAGGGAGCCTCAACACAACTCCTATTACAGTCTTAAATCCTTTTCTATTTCTTAATTCTACCCACGAAGTCTCCACTGCCTGCTTACCTCTCGTTATATCCTCTCTCATCATTGGAGTAATTTCATCTTTAATCACTAAGGCTACCCCTCCCCCTCTACCAGTTTCCCTATCCTTCCTGTAGACCTTATAACCCGGTATATTCAGTTCCCAATCCTGACCGTCTTGCAGCCATGTCTCAGTAATGGCTATCATGTCGTACACTCTTAATTTGAATTTGTGCCTGCAATTCATTCAATTTGTTCCTGATTTTCTATGCATTTGTGCAAAGAACATTTATTTGGGCCACATACCCTAACCTGTCCTTCTGCTCTAATGTTGTTTTTCCTCACAATTCTTATTTCTCTCTCCTGATTTAATTACTTGACATCTTTTAATTTTCCCTTTATTGTAGTGCCTAAAGCATAATTTAGAATTGTTATTTATTCTACTTTTTCCACCCGAGTCCTCCGCCCCATTTTCTAGCTTAAAGTCCTAGTGACCGTCATATTTATCCTTTCTGCTAGGACCCTGGTCCCAGCCCGGTTCAGGTGGAGCCTGTCCCAATGGTGCAGTTCCTTCCTGTCCCAATACTGGTACCAGCGTCCTATGAAATGGAACCCCCTTTCTGACACCACTTCATCAGCCACGTGTTCAGCTCCCTAATCTGCTTATCCCTTCGCCAATTTGCACATGGCTCGGGTAATAAATCCAGAGATTATAACCCTTGAGGTCCTGTTTTTTTAAATTTAGCTCCTAGCTCCTGGTACTCTCTGAACACGACCTCTTGCCTACTCTTTCCTATGTTACTGGACCCTCCCCTTCCCTCTTCAATATCCTTTCAAGCCAGTTCGAGATGTCCCTCACCCTGGCAGCAGGTCATCAACATGCCATGTGGGTCTCTCGATCCTGCTTACAAAAGGATGCTATCCGTCCCCCTAATTATTAAATCCCCTACAACATCACACTTATCCTCCTCCCTTTGGACAACTTCCTGCTCCAGGGTACCATGGTCAGCATTCTGGCTGTCCTTCCAACAGTCTTTATCCTTATCCTCACAGGTAGCAAGTACATTGTACCTGTTGGATAGGATTTGTTTCTGCGGATCCTCGTTCGCTATCTCACCTGGGTTTCCCTTACTCTGTACACTATCGGTCTCACCAACCCCGTTCTGATCCTGTACCTCTCTACATGGTGTGACCAAGGTCTGGAGCAAACTGTCCAAATACCCCTCCCCCTCCCTTATGTGTCGCAGTGTCTCCAACTTGCACTGCAGCTCAATGACTCTGAGCTGGAGAGATTCAAAGCGGAGACATCTACTGCAGATCTGTTCGCTCGGGACATTCTTGATGTCCACAAACTCTCACATACTGCAGTCCAAAGCACACAACCTGCTCTGCCATGTCTTAGTCTATATTTATTTAAAGATAATTACTTTTTAGTCTGTTTTTTTTTAAATTTAGCACATCGTTCCCCCTCTACACCTAATTCCCAGTCCCAGCAAATTCTCAAGTTCCCACTCGGTTCATGACCTACTCTGTTCACCATGCCCCCTGTACTTCACCAGATAACCTTCTACTTTCTACGCCTTTTGGGAACACCAGTTACAACTGCTCAATTAGCTTCCAGCTCACAGTAATTACCCTCTATTCAGGCAATCACTTACAGCTGATTGACTGTTAACTGTTAACTGCCACTGACTTGCAGTTTCTGTGAACCGTTAACTAACTCGCAGTTTCCTTTAAATTTTTTAAGTTCAAAGTTAAATTTTAAACTAAATTTTAATTTCAATTCACCCACGCCTAATTTAACTGCAATCGGCAAGTTGCCAGCGCTAATCCCTACGTTGTGTGGAAAATCCGGCAGCGCAGCCACTGGTTAAAGGCAGCCTGCAACCCCTTAAGAGAGAGGTACACTTCTCGATGGTAGGTGTTCTGAAGCAGCAGGCAGCATGGGGTAGGTTTTCACTTTGGGCGTTGATTTTAATGGAAAGGAAAATCAGGCAGTGTGTACGACAGGTGGCTGATCCACTACCGCCAGCTTTCAACCACTGCCCAAGTGAAAATTGGCCTCCATTCACTTCAATTAGGGCCTGCAGATTCTCTGCTGTAGTGGTGGAGGTGATTATAAAGCAAGTCAGCAGCAGAAAGGAGGTTCTCTTGCCCTCTGATGGCCAATGGATATCTATATGAATTTTCAATAGCTATGGAGAGAGATGATGAAGCAAATACATAGCACCAGTATTGCTCCCAGGACCTGGTTGCAGGGCAGGAAAAAAAATTAATGATGTCATCATGACTGCTGAAGTAAGACTCCCCTTCACACCTCTCTTAACTCTCTGCAAACCTTGCACAAATCTACTTACGCCCCAGCACCATCAATCCTCCCCTCCCCTGCTTCCCATACTTAACCTTCAATAAGAAAACAAGACTTCACTGCACCTCCCTCTGTTTGCATTCACACCCTCAACACCTCCTACAGCCCTTAATATTACTTCCCCCTCATGCCCATATTTACTGCTTCTTCCCGTCATCATACACACAATGCTAAGCTGCCTCACACATCTTCTAAACCCTTCAGCAAAGCACAAACTAACCCACTTCCACACTTCTTGCAGGAGACTCTGACACACCACAGAAGGGAGGGTTTGGTGTCAGCCATGATTCAGTGGCAGCATTACATACTTTATCTTATCACTGCCATTACATATTAAACTTTATTCCTCTCCCCTTTTTCTAGGTCCATCAAACATGTCAGGCATCGGAAGCACACAGGCCAAGGAAGAAAACCCTCCCAAAAATGCACTGTCAATCAATCCCACCCTTCCAAGCACCAGCACCCGACCTTGTACGGATAGAGAGTTAAAGGGGTCTCTTCTGGGTGGTTCAATGAACACAAGTGAGCAAGGGCAAGTGCAGGTGGAAAGGACGGCCCAGGAAACAGCTCACCAGAGGGCAAGCTCACGTCCTGGAGAGCTGAATAGGATAGATATGCTGACTTTAAGGGCCCAGTCTTTAAATGAAAGATGCTTTCTATGCACCAGCAATTGCTCAATGCAATGGACTGCCTGCTAGGGAGCTTTCATACCACGTTTGAGAATGTGGAGGAGTCCACTACAAACTTATGTAGCGTTCTGGTTAATGACATTGACCCTCTGCAATCAAGCATGGAGCACGTGGTCACCTCAATGGATGCTGCAGTTGGGCTTGCCCTGCAGGATTCTGTACCAAAAACTGTAGCATCTCTCAGGGATGCTCATCTGACACCAAGCAGGCAGGGAACAAGGAACCCTTGCACACATGGCTGATGACACCCCTCCAAAATCCCACCATGCCTGAACAGTTCAGGTACAATCACAGCCATGGGTCCACCAGGAACATCATTGAGCACACTACTGGGTCACTGAAGCAAAGGTTCAAGTGCATGTATAGGTTTGGGGACTCCCTACAATATGTCCCACACAACGTCTGTACTAGCAACAAGGCAATACATAGAGGATTGTAATTGAAGGAAGCAGAGCAAGAGTAAGAGTCAGCATCTGCCAAGGAAGGATTGGGTGAAGTTGAGGAAGAAGTAGAAGAAGGAGGGCCAGCACAACGCACTGGAGGCAGAGATTCGAGAAATCAGTCGAAAGAACAATGTTTCTGGTGACCTGCTCATTCCCCTCCCCTGAAAAGTGACACAAAGCCCCTCTGCATTAATAGTTCTTGTTACACCAGCAGTGTAAAGCTGCAGTAAAGAACATTGAAACCATTCAGCCAATTTTTATATAAATGACATACTCACAATGTAGACTCAGAAATGCTACAAAAAGACACAGCAGATCAAAGTGCCAAATGTGATAAAGGTGATTAATTTAATGCCAAACACACTAGCACAGAATTTGCTCCAAACACATTTGGCCCAGAATTTTCTCCAAATATAACGGAGAGCCAAACAGCGCTCACAGTTATTTACGGGCAAATGGAAGAGCAACACGGTCAAACATGCGGAAGGCGCTCTACCAAATTCCCTGCTCGTCTGGAAGTCGCATGGGAAGGACAGCTCGCAGGTGAAATGAATGGACCAGCACGTAGTTGCTGCACTGCCCAGCTAGAAACGAATTAATCTACACAGAAAAAGGTTTTTATGTCTAAGCTAACTTTTAATGGTATGATAAGTCTTAGTGACTGTCAAACAACCTCTGCGGCACTGAAAATTAACTTTAAAAATGTGGTGTCTTATTCCTTCCGATTTTAATTGTTGTTGGACTTTTTAAAAAATATTTTTTATTTCTTTACTTTTCTTTCTGTCTCCTTTACTTCTATCTTTTAATTCAATATTTCTTACCTTCTCTTTATTTCGCTTTTTCTAACTGATTTTACATTGAATTAACTGTTGTAGCTTTCACTTCCTGGTTCTGTGTCTGAGTGGCATGTCAAGGATGCTTCAAGCCAACTGGTTGAGGGGACAGCGAGATCCTTTTCCCTTCTTGCAGCTCACAGATTCCAGGGAGAGGACGCTGCACATTTTGCTTGCGTTAGAGGAAGTTCCCGCACTAAAGCCCTAGGATCATTTGTGGATAAGTTTAAATCTAACGAGCAGCGGGGGCAGTTCGTTTGCTGCTCAGAGCAAATTCCAGGCCAACAACTGTCTTGAATTCATCTCTCACCCATGTCAACACATAGTGCTTTTCTTAAAAAAAAGGCTTCTCTCTATTACACCTATGAGTTGCTCTCCTAGTGGCCTCAGCAAAGCTGGTGAAAGGCGGCTCATGTGGGGACCCTTGAGATGCTCACAACTGGCGACTCAAAGATGTCATGGCCCAGCTGCAGACTGCAACACATCAGCGACGACTGGGGTAGTCTGGCCCAGTTGGCTTTCTGGCACCATAGTGGAATTTGTTTAAGGGGTTGTGAGGGAGCAGATGTGCCGACATCCTGAGAGAGGACAATTTGTGCCACTTCTGTTGCACCACTGCCACTCCCGTGGGGCTGCAGCTCATCACTCCCACTGATCTGCAGGAAGGCAGACTGCAGGAGGTGAGTGAAGCCTTGGAAGTCCTTATATATTCATCCACCACTCTCTCCAAGGAAGAGCCCAGTGTCCGGATGGCAACCGTTTGAGCTTCCACCAAAGCTGGTTCAGCCACAACTGGAGTATTGTGTCCAGTTCTGGGTACCACACTTCAGGAAAGATGAGACGGCCTTGGAGAGGGTGCAGAAGAGATTTACTAGAATGATTCCAGGGATGAGGGACATTAGTTACGTGGATAGACTGGAGAAGCTGGGGTTGTTCTCCTTGGATCAGAGAAGGTTGAGAGGAGATTTGATAGAGGTATTCAAAATCATGAAGGTTCGTAGATAGAGAGAAACTGTTCCCACTGGGCAGAAGGGTCAAGGACCAGGGGACATAGATTTAAGGTGATTGGCAAAAGAATCAAAGGTGACATGAGGGAAAACTTTTTTACACAGCATGTGGTCTGGATCTGGAATGCGCTACCCAAGGGGGTGGTGGAGGCAGATTCAATCATGGCCTTCAAAAGGGAATTAGACAAGTACTTGAAAGGAAAGCATTTGCAGGGCTATGGGGAAAGGGCGGGGGAGTGGGACTGACTGGATTGCTCTTGCATAGAGCCGGCGCAAACTCGATGGGCCAAATGGCTTTCTTCCATTCTGTAACCTTTCTATGATTCTATGAAAAGACTGGTAACACAGACACCTGTTGAGAGGAACTGGCTGCAGCGACCCTGTAGGAAGCCACACTCTCCATGGCAGACTGCAGAGTGTTGATGCCTTGCAAAATGACACCACACAAGCCAGAAGCAGACTCCTCTATATTTTCAGTCATGCTGCTGAAACTCTACGGCAGACCTTCCAGTACCCTATATTGCTGCTTGTGTTAGGCAGTGGTGAATGGTGATTGGTGGGAAAGAGAACTTCCCTCCCCACCCTCACCTCTTCGACCTCCAGAGAGGTTTCAGAAAATTTGGAGCCTACTTCTGACTCATCTTCCAATTTGCAGCATTAAAAGACAGCAATGTCAGTAAAGTGACTGCAAACCTCCCTTTAAGAGGTGTATTCCCGCTTTAAACAGGCTTCTGGAGGCCCGGCGGAAATTACGTCCAGAAAGTAGGTTTGCTCCCTTTTCGGACATCAGGTGGGAAACCCGCCAATGAAATATTAATGAGAACCAGGGGTTAAAATACCCTGGCCTGAAATTTAGGCCAGCGAATGTGTTTCGCAATCGCCGCGTAACCTACTCCGGGTTAAAATCAACCACAAGGACATAACAATTTCTACACTTATAATATAAAATTGCTGATGACTGACTGTAGACTGCATGGAGCTCCCTATTTCCACCCTCCAGGAGTCAAAAGTTAAGAAATAAGTTTAAATTCTGACCCAAGGTAAAATTACACCATTTTTAATGTTTCAATTTTGATTCATCAGGCAAAAAGTACAAACACTGCATTGCCTGACATCTTTCCACAAGAATAGTGATTCTGAAGTCAGAGAAGCCAAATTTAAAATGACAGCCCTTGCACAGAAATTATATTCCCAAAGGAAAATATAATTGAAAATGTGTTTTTTCTTTAAATGTATGCACAGTTAAAATTAAAGGGCTCCATCCATCTAAATATTATATACATATTTGCTGAGAGAGTTTCTCACTGCATTAATCCAGCGAGCACTAGAGCCAACACACGGAACAACAAAGCAATCAATGGATCTGGACATAGTTTGCCTTTAGGCTTACTCAGCATCTTGCTGAGGCTGGTCTCTTTCTCACTGCAACAGCCTGCACAATAAACACCAAGTACAGCATCTACAGCCAAATCAACTATGGAAAGGACTGATGACACAAACAGGGGAAATATTTCGCACATGCTGAAAAACAATCTTAGTGAATAGCACCAATCACAGTCCCGCAGTGCAGTGGCAGGCACAGAGCCCCTCGCTCAAGCTCAAGCTGCGATTCTTGTGAATCTGTAACTAATACATTTCAAAGAACGCTGTATAAATTTACCCTGCTGCACTTCAAAGGCCAAGCTCCCATGTGTTGCCCTCAGTTCCAATCTGGAGTGACAATTCACAGATTCAAATCCAATGCATAAACAGTTGTTATGAATATTCAAAAGAATTTTAACACAAGAAAATTTCAAATGAATTTGGGGGGAAAATTAAATTAAGGATTCAGCTATTTGCAGCCCTCAGGATAAATCACTGAGCGCTCTGGAATGTCGATATAGTTGCTCGCCCAATACACGCATCAACCGTTTGCTGTGGTTAAAACCGGCCAGAGATTCTCACTGGATTTTCTATTGATCTCGTCTGTCTGATTCCAAGTGTAAGGAATCTTACAACACCAGGTTATAGTCCAACAGTTTTATTTGAAAATCACAAGCTTTCGGAGGTAAGCTCCGAAAGCTTGTGACTCACCTGACGAAGGAGGTAAGCTCCGAAAGCTTGTGATTTTCAAATAAAACTGTTGGACTATAACCTGGTGTTGTAAGATTCCTTACATTTGTCCACCCCAGTCCATCACCGGCATCGCCACATCATGATCCCAAGTGATTTGGGAAAAGATGTGTCTAAATTCCAATTCCTGCTGTTATAGTGAGTAAAATGGAGCAAGCCTTTGGTTTAGATGTAGCAATCCCACCTGAGTCAGAAGATGCAGGGTTCAAATCCCGCTACAGTCCTAGCAAGTCACGACCGGAGCCCTGGCTCTGAATTCTGGATTGATGTCAGATGGGATACTCAAGTCCAGTGGGTGTGAATTCCCCTCCTCATTGTATGGGTTGTGGGAACCCATAAAAACCCTCCAGCTATGTAGGACTAACCACCCCATCGGCTGGTATAAAGGCAGTTATGGCCACAGAAGAAGTGTTCACATTGTGGCTTGTCAAACTGTTAATCAGCCTGCGATTCCTTCCACTACTTCACACTATTCTCCAATGGAAGAGTGTGAAGATATGAAACGGCAGTCGATAAAGTCATGTATTTTTTCTCCCTGCTACAGCAGTGATAGGTTGCATCCAATTCTCTGGAAGTGCAGTGTGGCAAAGAGCAATATGTACAAGTTCCAAGCTGGCCAGTGGTGATTTTCTCCCAACTCTGATTTAGAATTTTAGATTTGGAAATTCCTACAGGATTATCCTAAGTGCAACCTTTTCAGGCTATTTTCACATGTTGCCAATCCACTTACCATTCGGAACGGGAAGTGGGCAGGCAGCAGCTTCTGGGCTCCAGAAAATCGGGCATCCCTCAGCCCCACAAAGGAAAGTAAAAAAAAACATACTTGTTTGGACATTTTCATCTCCATCAGGTCCCAACTCTCTTCAGCCTGGAGGGAAAGCCGTGGCAAGCTCCCTGCTCAGCTCTCTGTTCAAATCACAGTTGGGGTCTGATGACCTCATCGAACCCTTAGTTCCATCTTTAAAAAGAACTCTCTTGGCTTTGGGCATGTGGCTTAGCTGCCTGTCCAGAAACTGGAGTAAAAATCACAGTTGGCGGGATCCAGACAACTTTCTGGCAGGTAATTTTAAGTGTCCACCTGCCCAATTTCTTTCAGATGTGTAGTTAAAATCGCCCCTCCCATCTTTCCAGACCATGTACAATCACTGCTCTCAAGTTGGATTGTTCAGATTCAGATTCACTAATAGGGGAATGAGCTGGAGAGGTGGCAAAGGGAGTTATTCCTGTGCAGAGTACATTCTTTACAGATGGAGCGCTTCTCCTAGTTCCACAGTACTTCCAACAATCGCTGCCTGCCACATCAGCAGCCTCCCACTGTCCTCCTCCTCCTCCTCCTCCTCCCCTTGCCCCCGCCTCCCCACCCCGGCCCGGGACTTATCTGAGAGCCGCTACTAGCGAGGCAGGCAGCCCGAAATTGTATTTTTCTATCAGGAGAGCTGCCTACGGAGGCGTGACAGGTGCCAGCAGCTCGCCCTGAATATTTAGATGAGGCCCGAGGACCAATTCCTTGTGCTCCTCAGGCCTCTAGCTCGCACTATGCAATTTCCACCCCCTGGTCTTCATCCAATGTTGCTGAGTCAAAATCTTGGAAATCCTTTCCCAACAGTATTATGGATGTATCTTCACCACATGGACTGCAGTGGTTCATGAAGAAGGTTCGTCGCCTTCTCAAGGGCAACGAGGGATGGGCAATAAATGCCGGCCTGGCCAGTGACACCCACATGCCGAGAATGAATTTTTAAAAAATTAATGTCTAATAAAAAGAAAGTTGAATCTCTGCAGGTATGAAACCTTTTCTATCCCCTTGAATATTTTCTAATTATTTAAATAATTGTTATTTCAAACTCTAGATCCAACTGTGTTTGCCTGAAATAATTTCGCTCAAGATATTAAGAGAATGTTCATCAAGGAGAGAATGCCTATCTATAATCATGTGCCTAAACGACTGCTTTATATAATAACTTACATCTCTAGAAATTCCAACACAAGTTACATTTATCCCATAGGGAAAGCCTAGAGAGAGTACACAACTTTACCCCACAGGAAAATACAATGCATGGAAGAATTTCTAGCCAATAATCACAAGTGCTGACAACTTATTGCAAAAATAGTTTGGCTTATTAGTTCTCTGCGTTTAAGCCTCATGCCAGGTTTTGAGCTCATAATTCTAAACCAACACATCCAGTACAGTGCTGAAAGTGTACTGCATTGTCAGATGAAATGCCAAACCAAGGTTCTGTCTACCTACTGTGGTGAAAAATCCCACAGCATTATTCAAAGAGTAGGTATCCTAACCAAAGTTCCTCCCCATACCATATAAACACAGATTGGTTAGTATTTATTTTGTAGGATGTCACTGGTGCTGAGTAGTTGCTGTTTCTGTTTATATAACAGTTACTGCACTTCACGAAAGTAATTCACTCTGTGAAGTACTTTGGGATGTTCAATTTGATTAGCACTATATCAACACAAATATTATGTTGCACTTAATTACAACAAAAAGAAATCAGGGCTTACTATAAATTACTGCTTTGGAAGCAGTTTGTGTTATTTTCCTGCACCATCTCCTATTGACATGCAGGAGCCACAGAAAATCAGGTCAGATGGCTTAGATTTGTAGGAGAAAAATATCAGGAATGATTGTAAAGCAAATCGTTGACCAAACATGGAAAAAATAACCCATCTATTATTTAATGATGCAATCAAAATTACTTCTATAAAGATCATTAATTCTCTGCAAAAGCATAAGCTACACTTCACTGGTTCTCTTGAATGTAGTGACATTTAGAAAAATGCACTCATACAATGATGAAGTTTATTTTCAGTTCTATGAATTATTTCATTAGTCATCAGTCATGAATACAGTTAAAGTTCTGCTGCTGCATTAATTAGAAAACACTCTGGCTGCCTGAATCCATTTTAGAAAAAACTGCACAACAAGCATATCTACTTACGCCTTCGATCTCCGTGCAGGCATTGTGCAAAGCATAGACCTATTTATCTTGATTTGACATTAATGCAAATGATACCTCATGACGTTATAATGCTAAATATGTCCAACCAGAAAAGATACCCAACAAAACAAAAGAAGAGTGTTTCTGTGTAACACTATTATATAAGTAGACAGATCTGGTCTATCTAAAAACAATAGAAACATATTGGGCAGGATTTTGCTGTGAGCGTCGAACCAATGGCTGGGGTCATTTGGTTAGACTTGCACTTACCCATAGACTTTCTATGAGCTTCTGCACGACAAGTTATTGTAAGTTAGAGATCCATTATGCATGGCGCCCTCTCCCGGGCATCTGGGACCTGTATGAACATGGCAAGCAACTGTGTATCACTTTAACCAATCAGACTGAAGCATCGTTAATGAGCAGCGCAAGGACTGAACCAGGAAGTGTAAATTAGAATAGTGAATTCAATATCAAATCAGTTACAGAAAGCGAAATAAAGAGAGGGTAAGAAAGATTGGATTAAGAGACAGAGATAAAAGTGACAGAAAGAAAAAGAAAACTTTTTTTTTATTTAGTTTTATTTTAAAATGTCCAACAATAATTAAAAGCTGAAGGAATGAGACTCCATGCTTGTAAAAGTTAATTTTCAGTGCCAGAGAGGCTGTTTGGCAGTAATTACGACTTACCGCACCGTTAAAAGGGTGCTGAGACTGGAATGGACAAGCTTTAACATTTTTTGGCAAGTTTAGTTCGTATCTATGAGGCAAGTACGGGAACTTCACGCCATTCAATACATTTGAATGGTGAGTCAGGCGGCGAGATGCCGTTTCCATGCAGCTTTTGGAGGAGCAGGGCATCTCAGACAGCAACTTCTGGACTTCCGCATTTAACTGCGCTTGTGCGGTTGCAGGAAGTTACTGTCCAATTTGCACATGAATAACAGTGAGCGCTGTTAGCCTCACCATTATTTTTAAAGCAAAATCCAGTCCAATACTCTAGTGGTCAAATGGTTACTTCTCAGAAACAAGTTGGGGTTAAATTGGGCCATGTAGCGCCCTTTTCTTTTAAGGCACTACGTGGCCACCTAAGGTTTCAAAATGGGGTCCAAGAAGAGTGCACACTTCCAATGGGAAGTGCGCAGAACGCCATCTTCATAAAGGGATTTGCGGATGCGCCTAACGCCCGCCGGCAGCATGCAGAGCAGTAAGCACGCTGATTTGAAGCCACCGCTGCCATTTTGCAACTCCGCACTCCAGCCAACCTCGCACAGCTGAACATGATGTTAAATGGCATGAAGGAACCCAACCCCCCCACCCACGCTATTTAAAGGGATCATGAAGTACTTACAGGTTAGTTGCTCAATTATTTCTTCTGGCTGTTTGTACATTGGAAGCGTTTTTGGAGGTTTCCTATACTTGGCTAAAGTTTTATTACTCCACAGGGAGCGGTTTGGCTGGTCATGCAGTACTTTTTGTGTCATTTGAAATATAGAGCTGAAAGAAGTTGCTTCCAGATATGGGTGGCCTGGTAGGGCTTCCTCTAGGAGTCGAACATAACTGGGAGAACTAACAGCAGGACAAGCTGCCAGAAGAGGGAGGAGGGAGAGAGGAGGGGAGAGGAAGAGGGGGAGAGACAGAGAGGAGCGGAGAGAGAGAAGAGGGGAGAGAGAGAGAGAGAGAGAGGAGGGGGAGAGAGAGAGGAGGGGGGAGAGAGAGAGGAGGGGGGAGAGAGAGAGAGAGACAGAGAGGAGGGGAGAGAGAAAGAGAGAGGAGGGGAGAGACAGACAGACAGAGAAAAGAGGGGAGACAGAGAGAGAGAGAGAGAGAGACAGAGGCAGTGGCAGAGGCATAGAGGGACAGGCAGAGAGGGAGGAGAGAGAAAAGGGAGGAGAAAAAAGAGGAGAGAAGAGTGGGGCAAGGGGCAGAGGAAGGCAGAGTGGGGAGAGTGAGAGGGAGAGTGAGAGGGAGAGACAGACAGAGAAAGAGAGACAGAGAGAGAGGAGGGGAGAGAGACAGAGAGAGAGAGAGGAGAAAAGAGAAAAGATGAAGAGAGAGACGGGGAGAGAGAGAGATGGGGGGGAAAGAGAGAGAGAGATGGGGGGAAAGAGAGAGAGAGATGGGAGAGAGAGAGAGAGATGGGGAGAGGGGGAGAGAGAGAGATGGGGAGAGAGAGATAGGGGGAGAGAGAGAGAGAGAGATGGGGGTAGAGAGAGAGATGGGGAAGAGAGAGAGAGATGGGAGGAGAGAGAGAGAGTGAGAGAGAGAGCTGGGGGAGAGAGAGAGAGAGAGTGAGCCGGGGGAGAGAGAGAGAGAGAGAGCCGGGGAAGAGAGAGAGAGAAAGAGAGAGAGAGCCGGGGAAGAGAGAGAGAGAGAGAGAGAGCCGGGGGAGAGAGAGAGAGAGAGAGAGAGAGCAGGGGGAGAGAGAGAGAGAGAGAGAGAGCCGGGGGAGAGAGAGAGAGAGAGCCGGGGGGGAGAGAGAGAGAGAGCCGGGGGAGGGAGAGAGAGAGAGAGCCAGGGGAGGGAGAGAGAGAGAGCGCGCCAGGGGAGAGAGAGAGAGAGAGAGAGCCAGGGGAGAGAGAGAGCTGGGGGAGAGAGAGAGCCGGGGGAGAGGGAGAGAGAGAGAGAGAGCCAGGGGAGAGGGGGAGAGAGAGAGAGCCGGGGAGAGAGAGAGAGAGAGCCAGGGGGGTGAGAGAGAGAGAGCCGAGGGAGAGAGACAGAGAGAGAGCCGGTGGGGGGGGGGGGGGGGGAGAGAGAGAGAGAGAGAGAGAGAGAGAGAGAGAGTGAGAGAGAGACTGTGGAGAGAGAGAAAGAGCCAGAAGAGAGACAGAGAGAGCCGGGGGAGGGAGAGAGAGAGAGAGAGAGAGCTGGGGGGGGGGGGGGGGGAGAGAGAGATAGAGAGAGCGAGAGCCAGGGGAGAGAGACGGAGAGAGAGAGAGCTGGGGGAGGGAGAGAGAGAGAGAGAGACTGGGGAGAGAGAGAGAGAGAGAGACGGGGGAGAGAGAGAGGGAAAGAGAGAGAGAGAGAGAGAGGGAAAAAGAGAGAGAGAGAGAGAGACGGAGAGAGAGAGAGAGAGAGATGGGAGGAAGAGAGAGAGACAGGAGAGAGAGAGATGGGGAGAGAGAGAAACGGGGGAGAGAGAGAGACGGGGAGAGAGAGAGAGACGGGGAAACAGAGAGAGACGGGGAAAAAGAGAGAGACGGGGAGAAAGAGAGAGACGGGGAGAAAGAGAGAGACAGGGGAGAAAGAGATGGGGGAGAGAGAGAGAGAGACGGGGGAGAGAGAGAGAGTGACAGGGGAGAGAGAGAGAGAGTGATGGGGGAGAGAGAGAGAGGGACGTGAGAGAGAGAGAGAGAAAGAGAGATGTGGGGGAGAGAGAGAGAGAGAGAGAGAAAGAGAGAGGCGGGGGAGAGAGAGAGAAAGAGAGAGAGACAGAGACAGAGAGAGAGAGAGAAACAGGGGAGAGAGAGAGAGCCGGGGGAAGAGAGAGAGAGAGAGATAGAGAGAGAGATGGGGGAGAGAGATCGAGAGAGAGAGACGGAGAGAGAGAGAGAGAGACGGGGGAGAGAGAGAGAGCCGGGGAGAAGAGAGGGAAGAGAGAGAGAGACGGGAGAGAGAGAGAGGTGGGAGAGAGAGAGAGAGATGGGGGAGAGAGAGAGAGAGACGGGGAAACAGAGAGAGATGGGGGAAAGAGACGGGGAGAAAGAGAGAGACAGGGGAGAATGAGAGAAACGGGGGAGAAAGAGATGGGGGAGAAAGAGAGAGAGGGTGGGGAGAGAGAGAGAGAGAGAGGGTGAGAGAGGGGAGGGGAGAACGAGATGGGGAGAGGAGAGAGAGAAGGGGAGTGAGGGGGAGAGGGGAGTGGAGAGAGGGAGAGAGGAGGGGAGAGAGGGAAGGGGACGAGCGGGCAGAGGAGCGAGGAGGAGGAGGAAGGCACTCAACAGGAGGCATATCCCCGGAGATTCTTCAGGGAGCAATTCTCTTACCTCAACTTCAGCGATGACTAGTGCATCAGACGTCTTCAGTTCGCAAAAGAAGTTGTGAGTGAAATCTCACAACTGCTCCAGCCATAACTGAAGCGTCAAAGCAGGGCAAGGACACAGCATTGCCTGTGGCTGTCAAGGTGACCGTGGCTCTTAATTTTTATGCCTCTGGCACCTTTCAGACTGCTGCTGGAGATATAATCAACATCTTGCAGTTTGCAGTGCACTTCTGTATAAGTGAGGTCACTGAGGCTTTCTATACAATGAGAAACACATTCATTTCATTCCCTCTTGCCAGAGACAAGCAGGAGGAGTGAGCACGAGGTTTTGCAAACATTGCAGGCTTCCCATGATGTAGGGTGCTATTGACTGCACACACAATGCCTTGCGTGTTCCTCATTCTGGACACAAAAGGCATCGAGCGGGAATATGGTATTGAGATAGAGCATCAGCCATGATCATATTGAATGGCAGAGCAGGCTCGAAGGGCCGAATGGCTTACTCCTGCTCCTATTTTCTATGTTTCTATGTTTCATCTGAACTCGGCCATATTCACCAACAGAAAGGGATTCCATTCCCTCAATTTGCAACTGGCGTTTGACCACATGCAGCGCATCATGCAGGTCAATGCCTGTTATCCTGGCAGAAATCATGATTCTTTCATTCTGTGGCAGTCCTCTGTTCCACCTGTATTTGAACCAGCACAGCAAGTCAAAGGCTGGCTACTGGGTGACAAGTGTTATCCTCTCATGGCTCATGACTCCAGTCAGGAACCTACGCACAGGTACACAGCAGGCCTACAATGAGAGCATGCTGAAACAAAGAATATTATAATGCACACCATAGTCAACCTCAAGCTATGCTTCCACTGCCTGGACAGCTCTGGAGGAGCCCTGTAGTACTCAGTTGAGCGGGTATCGAGATTTGTGGTAGTATGCCGAATGCTGCACAACCTGGTCATTTTGAGGTAACAGCCCTATCACCGCCTATCAGGTGAGAAGCTGAAGAGCAGGAGCATGAGGAGGTGGAGGAAGAGGAATTGGAGGAGGAAGTGGAGGAGGAGGATGAAGTGCAAGAGGAAGGGGAGGAAGAGGAAGGGAGGCTACAACATAGACAGTTCCTTTCCACGAGGGCTCTGCGTGATCAGATTATTCATGAGCAATACCAGTAACCTCAACAACACCTCCCCATTCACCAACACTCCTTACCTTTCCTCTCTCACATGACCATCAAATCTTCCTCTTTCTGACAACACGTATTGCTTCCTCCCACAGTTCACCGCAGAAATAAAAACCACCACGAAATCCAAATTCAAATCCAAATTTATCAATTCACTCATTAAATACTGCATACAAAATGAAACTATTTACGTTTGTGCATTCCCTTAGTGCCTATCTTCTGTGTCCCTTTACCTTTCCTAGTGCTCCTACGAGATGCTTCCCCAATGGCTGGAGCATGGGAGGTGGAAGGCTGCTGGCCTTCAACTGAGGAGACAGCAGATGGCCTTGGAGGTGCCCTCGTGCAGCTCTGGGGCTTGAGGGTCCAGTTTCAGACTGCACCACCTCGGCCTCGGCTACAGTAGTCTGGGATGGCTGGCTGACAGGCAACAGCAAGGGCACTGGCGGAGTGACTGGGGTGGGAGCAGGAATGCTGCCATCCTGAAAGAGGACAGCGGGTTCGTCTTCCATGCAGCCACTGCCACTCTCCTGGAGCGGTGCCTCAGCAATCCTAGTGATCTGTTGTTATGCCCTGGAAGCCCCTTTCAACAGTGGTACCCAAAGCCACAATGGGAGCAGTCTGAGCTTGCAAGGCAGCAGTTTGAGATTCCAATGCAGCAGTCAGACCTTTGATGGAAGATGTTTGTGTTGCAATGGAAGCTGTGACATCAGTCATCAGATGCTGCATCATGGTGGGTTTCACATGTGTGTTGATGGGAGGTGACCACCGTTCCATGCGGGAAAGGATGGGCTCCTAGCTCTGCACAAAGACCTGTGCCAAGTTGGAGCTGGACTCCTCCATGCTCCTTGACATTGTGTGCAGGCTTTCTGGCAGGCTTTCCAGTGCACCAAGCATTTGGTTGTGTATGCCCATCAGCCTTCGTCTGTAGCCCAGGCCATTGAAGTCCTCATCTGAGTCCTCTGCAGCAGAACTAGTGTGTAACCTCGCCCTCTGGTGAGCTGGCTCCTGTTGTATCCTTTCCCCCTAGCTCCACTGCACTTGTGCCCTGTGTCCCACCACATGCAGGCCCCTCCTCTATCCTATCCTCTAAAGTAAGCGCAGTGTCAGTCTCTGCGCTGGTGGCTGCCAGTGTAAGATCGAGCGATAGTGTCTCTTCATCGTCATTGTCGTCTTCCTCTTCTGACCGGGAAGGTTCCAGTTCTTGGGTATCTGAAATGAAAAAGGGACAAGGGTTGGGTTGTGGTGAGGGAGGAGAAGAAAGTAGGCCATGCATGCTTACACCATCTGCAGCTTGTGAGTCAGAAGAGATTGTGGGATGAGGGAGAAGTGGGAAGAGAAAAGGAGGATTAGGACTGCAGAGACCCTCATCATCGATCCCTCCAGCGCAGCCAGTGGCCACGGCCTCAGAGATGCGCCTTCTTATGATGGCCAGCACCTTCTCCTTATATGGGCCAAAATGTGCAGGTGTGCTTGTCCTCCTCTGGTTTTTTGCTGCTGCCTACTGTTATGCGCCACCTTCTTCTGCAAGAAAGAGGAAAAAGTGTATCAGTAAGTGTCCTGCAATATGATGTGACTGTTATGGTTGAATAACTGCCAGTGTGTGTGAGCTGTGAGTTGTGGGTGTGAGGCTTGCAACAGTGCTAAGTGTGTGAGGGTAAGGTAATGCATATGAATTGAAGGGTTGAGTACTGATTGATAGAGAATGTTGGTAGGTGGGTAATGGGAGTGTAGTGAATTGAGCCGTGGATGAGGCAGTTGGTAGGATACGCCATTTGAAGATTGAACTCACTCACCTTGACAACTCATGTCAGATCATTAAACTTCTTCCTGCACTGCATCCGTGTTCTTGGAGTTATACTCCTGGCATTAACCTCCGCCGTTACTTCCTCCCACTGCCTCCTGAGCATTTGTCTCAAGGGCCTCCTGCCCCTCTACAGATACAGGATGTCTCTTCTCTCCATCTCTTGCACCAAGGCTTTCAATGCATGATCAGAAAACCTTGATGCACGCTCTCTCGCAGGTTGAGACAGCTTGACAAAATTCTTCAAAATCAATTCACTTCCTGACAGAACTTCCAGCAGCCACAACGCACTTCCCCTTTAAGAGGTGCAGGCCACCTGTAAATAGCGCTAGCCACTCGCGATATCGGGCCCCCTGCCGATGCGTGCAGCCAATGAACAG
The DNA here is from genome assembly GCF_035084215.1 of Heptranchias perlo. NCBI lineage: Eukaryota > Metazoa > Chordata > Chondrichthyes > Hexanchiformes > Hexanchidae > Heptranchias > Heptranchias perlo. The sequence continues at coordinate 37,997,223 of NC_090337.1, read as the reverse complement.
CGTGGGTAGCGCTGGCTGCACACAGCAATCATGGAAATTAGCAAGCAGCAATTCAGCACAATGAACGGGCACAGGTTAATGCGATCCCCGTGCCCGTTTTCGGGGCTTATCCAATTTAACCCACAGTGAATCTATATATTGATGTGGATGGAATGTGAGGTATGAAAGGCTAAACCTGATGGCTTGGACAAACCTGTCATTCTCGCGGTTAAAATGAGATGCGATAAAGAAACCACACTTCAAGTATCTGTGAGGTTACTCATCACGTATGCTCTTTGAGTAGTTACTCACTTTATCAATAAGGGTTTAAAACAATGAATCAATAACCAGCCCAGATAAGAAAGAATTAGTCAGAGCTTTAAAACCCTAGTTGGAGGCAATGACAATTGGAGTGACAATGAACTAGTCTAACAATGGTTTTTTCTAAAGAAACTGTCTTCCCTCAACAAGTCCTTCCTACAAAATACCAAAAATTCAGTATTTGTCAAAAAGTTCCTAGGTAGTAATCAATAAAGTGTCTTGAACATGTCATGTTATATGTTATACTCTGCACACCGCAATCCTATAATATTCAGCTCCTCGGTTATCAATTACTTGATTATTTACTAGGACCTAAACTAAAGTTGAAAACTAACTATCCAGGCTTGCCCTCATAGATCTAACTAAGAACACACAGTGATTGTGATCATGAGTTAACTAATACAACGTCCTTGCACTGCACAACCAACAAGAGAATGAAAAAGCTCAGAATATTTTGTTTATTAATAAGAAAAAGACCATTATTATCTATTAAAGATTAGCAGGATGATTCAAAAATCCATGATGAATGCTCATTAAGTACAAGTAGTACACTGATTAGTGAGAGATGTTTAACATTCCTAATGAATGTGACCTATCTAAATGGGCTAAACATATTGGGGAAAGTATATGATGAATTCAAACTAAAGAAAACTACAAGCGGTGGATTGGGAGTTAGAGGGCAGTTAATGTAATGATGTTAAAAGTCTCAAATCAATAATGCAATAACATTGGCACATACTTAAAGTGCCAAAGGGATTAATTGCAAAAAGTGATTGATAAGATGAAAATTTAGTTTCTAAGTTGAAATTGATGAATAGGTTTACATGCAAGGACGGTGGTGTTTTCTACACTAATAGTTAGAAACTGATGCATAAACAATTTTCATTGTACGATGCTGAACACATTCTGTGGTATTGCTGCTGCATCAGAATTTTCATTCTTTACAGGGCTCCAAGTGACATGGAATAATAGCCCATATTTTATGCATGATAGCATGAACTGGTTATGGCAAAGCTGGGCATTATCAGTGTGCTTGCGGTAGTCAGAGTTCAAGGAATATTCCCAATAGTTTTCTAAAAAGATGGTTTCTCCTGAAGAGCAATCACCAGGTGGTAAATAATGAATTCAGCAAACTGAATAAAAACAAGGCCACTGGTTTCCGATTTTCACTGAAAAATGGATGGAACCACAGAATGTGATCCCCAAAATACTGGCACAACTCCCTAAAAGTACCATAGTCAGATGTAATAAAAATGGAATTTAACTTATTGTTGGTCATTTTCCATGCATGCGCCATCCACCGGCAATGCATAGCAGAAAATCATAGGTGCACAGCACGTACCAGGAAAATTAACCTTACTCCACCTTTAACGTAAAGAATGTCCCATGGTACTTCACAGGTAGGTGTACGGGAAACAAATTTGAACAGGAAGGGAAAGTTTAAGAGGAATGACTGCAGGCTTGGTCGAAGAGACAGGTTTTGGGTGTCCTCGTACAAGAAACACAAGAAGTTAACATACAGGTGCAGCAGGTAATTGGGAAGGCAAATGGAATATTGGCCTTTATTTCAAGGGGGATGGAGTATAAAAGCAGGGAAGTCTTGCTACAACTGTACAGGGTGCTGGTGAGACCACACCTGGAGTACTGACAGTGAGAATTCCAGACAGTAGGACCCAGATGACCCAAATGATGGGATGAAGTGGGGGAGGGGATTCATAAAAGGACACAGTCGGAGGAATTTTGGAGGTGAAATATAGTACTGAAGGAGATGAAAGTGAGAGATTGGAGAGAACATGAGAACATAAGAACATAGGAACATAAGAGATAGGAGCAGGGGTAGGCCATTTGGCCCTTCGAGCCTGCTCCGCCATTCAATGAGATCATGGCTGGTCTGATTCTGGCCTCAACTCCACTTTCCCGCCTGTTCCCCATATCCTTTGACTCCCTTGCTGATCAAAAACTCGTCTAACTCATCCTTGAATATATTCAATGACTCAGCCTCCACCGCACTTTGAAGTAAAGAATTCCAAAGGTTCACAACCTTTCTCCTCATCTCCATCTTAAATGGGCGACCCCTTATTCTGACACTATGCCCCCTGGTTCTAGATTCCCCTATGAGGGGAAACATCCTCTCAGCATTTACCCTGTCATGCCCTCTCAGAATCTTATATGTTTCAATAAAATCTCCTCTCATTCTTCTAAACTCCAGTGAGTATAGGCCCAACCTGCTCAATCTTTCCTCAATCCTTTCCATACCCGGAATCAACCCAGTGAACCTTCTCTGAACCGCATCCAATTCAAGTATGTCCTTCCTTAAATAAGGAGACCAAAACTGTACACAGTACTCCAGGTGTGGTCTCACCAGCACCCTGTACAGTTATAGCAAGACTTCCCTGCTTTTATACTCCATGCCCCTTGAAATAAAGATCAATATTCCATTTGCCTTCCCAATTACCTGCTGCACCTGTATGCTAACTTCTTGTGTATCTTGTACGAGGACACCCAAATCCCTCTGTACTGCAGCATTCTGAAGTTTTTCTCCATTTATATAATATTTTGCTTTTTTATTCTTCCAACCAAAGTGGATGACTTCACATTTTCCCACATTATACTCTATCTGCCAAATTTTTGTCCACTCGCTTAACCTATCTATATCTCTTTGCAGACACTTTGTGTCCTCCTCACAACTTACTTTTCCACCTATCTTTGTATCATCAGCAAATTTGGCCACAGTACGCTCACTTCCTTCATCTAAGTCATTGATATAGATTGTAAATAGTTAAGGCCCCAGCACTGATTCCTGCGGCATACAGGTGCAGCAGGTAATCAGGAAGGCAAATGGAATATTGGCCTTTATTACTAGTTACAGATTGCCATCCTGAAAATTATCCCTTCATCCGGGCTCTCTGTTTTCCGTTAGATAGCCAATCCTCAATCCATGCTAATATATTACCCCCAACACCATGAGCTCTTACCTTATGCAGTAACCTTTTATGTGGCCCCTTATCGAATGCCTTTTGGAAATCCAAATACACTACTGGTTCTCCTTTGTCCACCCTGCTCGTTACTTCCTCAAAGAACTCTAATAAATTTGTCAAACACGATTGCCCTTTCATAAAGCTATTTTTGACTCTCCTTGATTTTATTGAGTCTCTAAATGTCCTGCTACTACTTCCTTAATAATTGATTCTAGCATTTTCCCAAAGACAGATGTTAGGCTAACTGGTCTACGGTTACCTGCTTTCTGTTTCCCTCCTTTCTTGAGTAGGGGCGTTACAATTGCGGTTTTCCAATCCACTGGGGGCTTTCCAGAATCTAGTGAATTTTGGAAGATTACAACCAATACATCCAACATCTCTGTAGCCAATTCTTTTAAGACCCTCGGATGCAAGCCATCGGGTCCAGGGGACTTGTCAGCCTGCAGACCCATTAGTCTGCCAAGTACTTTTTCTCTAGTGATAGTGATTGCTTTTAATATCCTCCCTCCCCTTTGCCCCTTGATTATCTACTATTATTGGTATGCTTTTAGTGTCTTCTACTGTGAAGACAGATACAAAATATCTGTTCAATGCCTCTGCCATTTCCTTGTTTTCCATTACTATTTCCCCAGTCTCATCCTCTAAGGGACCAATGTTTACTTTAGCTACTCTCTTCATTTTTATATACTTGTAAAAGTTCTTACTGTCAGTTTTTATATTTCTTGCTAGATTACTCTCATAATCTATTTTTTCCCCCTTTATTATTTTTTTAGTCCCCCTTTGCTGGTTTCTAAAGTTTTCCCAATCTTCGGGCTTACCGCTAATCTTTGCCACTTTGTATGCCTTTTCTTTTAACTTCATACCATCCTTAACTTCCTTAGTTAGTCATGGTTGGTAGACCCTTCGCGTGGAGTCTTTCCTCCTTACTGGGATATATTTTTGTTGAGAGTCATAAAATATCTTTTTAAATGTCTGCCACTGCTTATCCACCGTCATACCTTCTAATCTGTTTTCAAGGTCCACTTTAGCCAACTCTGTCCTCATGCCATTGTAATTGCCCTTATTTAGGTTTAATGCAGTAGTTTCAGATCCAAGATCCTCGCTCTCAAACTGGACGCGAAATTCTAACATATTATGATCACTGTTTCCGAAGGGATCCTTTACTTTGAGGACATTAATTAATCCTATCTCATTACCCATTGCCAGATGTAAAATGGCCTATTCCCTGGTTGGTTCCACAATGTATTGTTCTAAGAAACAATCCCAAATACAGTCTATGAACTCATCCTCAGGGCTACTTTTGCCAATTTGATTTGTCCAATCTATATGAAAGTTAAAATCGCCCATGATTATTGCATTACCTTTTTTACACGCCCCCATTATTTCTTGATTTATATTTTGCCCTACAGTATAGCTACTGTTAGGGGGCCTAAAGGCGACTCCCACCAGTGATTTCTTACCCTTGCTATTTCTTACCTCCACCCAAATTGATTCGACATCTTGATCTTCTGAGCCAAGATCATTCTTCACTACTGTACTAATTTCATCCTTTATTAATAGAGCTACCCCACCACCTTTTCTTTTCTTCCTATCCTTCCAAAATGTTAGATACTCCCGAATATTCAGTTCCCAACCTTGGTCACCTTGCAACCACGTCTCTGTAATGGCAACAAGATCCTACCCATTTGTTTCTATTTGTGCCGTCAATTCATCTATCTTATTACAAATGCTGTGTGCATTCAGATAAAGAACCTTTAATTTTGTCTTTTTACCATTTTTTCCTACTCTGACCCCATTTGCTGGTGCACTCTTATGTTTGTTCACTCTGTCCCTTCCTGTCACACACTGATTGGCATTACCCCTATGTCTTCCCTGTACTACTTCCTTGTCCTTGCTCTTCAACCTTCTAAATTTCCCCCCACCTGAACCCTCCCCCCCCCCAATTTAGTTTAAAGCCCTATCTACAGCCCTAGTTATTCGATTCGCCAGAACACTGGTCCCAGCACGGTTCAGGTGAAGCCCGTCCTGACGGAAGAGCTCTCTCCTTCCCGAGTACTGGTGCCAGTGCCCCATGAATCGAAACCCACTTCTCCCACACCAATCTTTGAGCCATACATTCATCTCTCTGATCTTATTTACACTGTGCCAATTTGCTCGTTGCTCAGGTAATAATCCAAAGAACCACTTTCTTAGTCTTACTTATGTCGTTGGTACCTACGTGGACCACGACAACTGGATCCTCTTCGCCCACTCAAAGTTCCTCTCCAGCCAGGAGGAGATGTCCTTAACCTGGCACCGGGTAGGCAACACAGCCTTCGGGACTCATGCTCTTTAAAAAACAAGGATGAGGAGTTTAAATGTAATGTACAGGGAGGGGGAGCCAATGTAGGTCAGCAAGGACAGGGATGATGGGTGAGTAGGACTTAATGTAGCACAGGATATGCACAACAAAGCTTTGCTCAAGATGCAGTTTCTAAACAGAGTAGTTGAGTCTAGTGGTGACAAAGGCATGCATGAGAATGTCAGTGCTGATGGGACAATGTAAGGATAGAGGTGGAAGTGAGCGGTCCTTGTGAAAGGATATGGAGTCTGAAACTAAGGTCAGGGTTGAACAGAACTCCAAAGTTGTGAACAGTCTAGTTAAGCCTAAGACAGTGGTTGGGGAGGAGATGGAGCAACTGATGGCAAGAGCGTGTAATTTGTGGCAGAGGCTGAAAACAGATTCTTGAGGGACTACCCAGGTGACAGTGCGGAGGATGGAAGAAAAACCATTACTGAAGATGCGCTCGCTACATTCGGATAGGTAGCAATGGAGGTGAGATGTTGGAGGGGGATTGTGCAATGCAGCCAAGCAAATGAAGAGGGATAAACATGGCATCACGGTCACAAAGGATGTTGTTTGTGACTTTCGCTAAAGCCACTTTGGAGCTGTGAGAAGGGCGGACGCCAGCCTGGAGGGGATTTGAACATGGAGTTAAGGGAGTGATGGGTGTGGAGCTGGGAGATGATGTGTTCAAGAGGGAAAGGGTAGTTGGATGTGAGATAGTAATTGCCAAGAATGGAAGAATAAAGGGTGGGTTTTTTGAGAAGGGGGTGATTTTGTCTAATTCAGTGGCCCTAATTATAAACAAATGCAATCATGGAATGTGATCCGAAATCACCAGCAAAAATTGCAGGATCCCATAAAATAAAAACAGATTTATTCAGTCACTAAATCAATGGCCCGAATAATAAGGATAGAGACGGGCTGGACATCCAAGATTTGAAGAAAGGAAAGGTTATAGTTCACAGCATAGTCATTTAAATATAATACTTGGTAAGGGATTTCTTCAGGCATTGGTTTCTGAGGTTGCTGCTATAGTTTCTGTTGGTATGTAGTTGGCTCACTTTTTAATAATAATCTACTTCAGCAGCTATTATGTCTGACTCACACTCACACTCAGTCTGTTTCCTGGGAAGACCCTGCATGCATTTTCAAAGTGCTACAGAGAACCATTTAAACAAAGCACCCATGTAAAGATGTGAATCCAATCCATAAACACTTTTAACTTTTTGCAAGACATGTTTCATTCTGTAAAGTGATTTTGGCTTTTAAGATCTGAATACACTTCTTAAAATGCACTTTTATATCTGCATAAGTTGGAGCAACTCTGATTTTCCACCTTCAGGTTTAGAGCAAGCATTTTTCTGAAAGAAAGCCGAGTAAGATGTTAACTCACATCAAAACACACACAATTTATTTTTATACGGAAGGAAATCAAAATAAATATTTGATGTTAAAGGGAATTGTAATAAAAGAAAGCACCATTGGATTCCTCAGTTGTGTTATGCACCATATTAGATGAATAAAAATATTCCTGATTTCAATGTGTGAACGTCAATACTATTGGGTAAAATAGATCACTAGAATAGTATATACTTAATCAAAAAAAATACTGTATTTAGCAGTCAGATAAATGCATATCTAATCCCTTACATGATTCAGATCCCATCACAGAATGCCACAATCTCAAATTCTTTTTTTCATTCATAACCTTTTTGCATATTTTACAGTACATTTTTACTGAAGATTGCTATTTGTTAACATACTTCAGCACTATGTAAAATTATTTAGTATTTAGATGAGATACCAAGTAAAATAATTAAATGGGAGAGGGTTACTGAAAAATCAAAATTCATTTGTTTATAAGGTACTGAATCTACGAAACATTATGTTAAAAGCACATAACCTTCGATGTTGTATCCAAATCTCTTCCCCTGAACAAAAACACGATGAAGCTTTAAGCAGAGCAGTAGTTAATTTAATGCACAAAGTTGCACCTTACTTTAATGGATCTGCTAAGATCAAAGACTATGATTAGCGTAATTGCATTTGGATGTTATGGACAGTATATTATATCTTACATATCAGTACAAATAATATTATTGCTTTAGCTTTGAAATCATTATTTGAATTAAGCAATGGAGTAAATCTGTAAGCTATTGAGTAAAATGTGAACATTTCTCATACCTATATTTCATCCCTGTCTGTTTTGTTGTTGACTCCTTCAGAGAGATGTGTTGCTGAGGTATGAAGTGTCCCAGACTCCGGGCAATGATAGCAACCGTCCGAAATTTTGCACGGGCCCCATTGCCTAATTTCGGGCTGCTGGAGTTCTGCTTGTGCCTGTCGTCAATGTTCCGTGCCTTCAAATTATGATCGCTGCAAGCAATTGAGACTTGCATTTTTGTTAATGGTGCCCGAATTAAAATGTTAATCTCAAGTCAACAAACCCGCTGCTTTGTACTACAACACTTGCGGGGCTGCAAAAAGAGATGTTGGTTTCATCCAGAGAGACATTAGCAAAGCATCGCATCACAGGTACTTAGGTGCTATTCTGTCCGGATAAGTGCCAGTGAATGAAGCAATGATTGATACAGGACAAAGAATGACTGCCCATGGAAAATATTGAAAGCTTCTCTCACAGCATTAAGCTTTTCTCCCACTTGCAGCTTCCTCCTTCCACCAAATCTGCAGTGATTTAACTCTTTGGTGAAGAAAAAACTCAGCAACGTTATGCAGTCTGAATTTCCCAACGCTCTGCCTTTGGGCTGTCTGCAAATTTTGCCCAATGTGAACGAGCTCCTCCTACGTCCTCGCCAAACCCCGCCTACGTCCTCGCCAAGCCCCCAGTTTTTTCCGTGGCATCAGTGGGTTGCATGCGTTGTCGACACACTCTTAACTGTAACTGCTGAGCTGACAAGTTTTGAAGCACCCAAAAAAATCACACAAGCAGGCTCAAAAGAAACAAACCGAGGATACAGCAGTCGTTTTAAATAATAGCCCACTAAGGACAGATGAAGATTTACTAACACGATCAACTGCCTGTTAGTATAACGGATCTCAGGGCACTGAGCAACAACAGAACGGGTTTCAAAGCTGACATATCAGGATCTCTTGACAGACTGCATCTTTATTGCAAGGTAAATACGCAGGAAGGTTCTGCCCTGGGCCCCAGTGTGCTGGCGTTAGCACTTTACTACTCATTGCCCTATAAATTTCCAACAAAGGCACAACCTAGTCTGCAGCAGATGAAAGGAAAAAAAATCCCCGTACAGAGTTAATGTTACAATTCGTCTTGATGATGAATGCAAGTGTCCCGGTGCTGTGTTTTGGTTTGACTGCAGTAATGCTTTTATATTTTTTCAGTAGGAATAAAAACACTTACTTGCTAATTGAATCACAGCACGACTTTATATGCCTACATGTAGTGCTGCACTTTACAATGTGCATACTCTCACTGATCTAACAAGAGCACCGATAATCAGGTAATGATGATGCTGAGTGATAAATGGAGCAGCAGGATGACAGGGATAAAGTGACTACATCCCTGAAGAATTAACGTCATGGTGTACTTGGACTTCCAAAAGGCATTTGATAATGTTCCACGTGAAAGAATACTAGGTAAGCTCAAAAGTGTGGGGATATCTGATGAAACTTGGGTAGGAACAAGAATTTGCTGAAGGGTAGAAAATGATAACCCTCTAACCAGAATCTAATGTCAGGGAGCAGTATTAAGTGAGTTGCCCCGGGGCTTAGTATTGGGATTACTGTTGTTTCTAATTAACATCAATGACTTAGATTCAGAAACTCAGTGCAAATTGGTCAAATTTGCAGATGATACCAAACTAGGAGGGGCAGTGAAATCAAAGGAGACAGCCCAAAAATTAGAGAAGGAGCTAATCAAAATATGTTAGTGGGCAGAACATTTTCGGGTGCGATGGAATTTCTAGGCCGAGGTGACCCTGTCACTATAAAATAGTAAATAATATCAAAAAGGTTCATCCAGAATACTATTTTAAATTATAAGATGAGAGTAGGACAAGGGATATAGGTTTACTTAAAGTAACTTTAGGGCTGATATCAGGAGGTTCTTCTTCACACACTGAGTGATCACCACTTGGAATGGACTACCGACCACAGTGGTGGAGGCAAAACCCCCGGAATCATTTAAGAAACAATTAGGTACAGCGCTGGGGGAAGTGCATGGTTGTTCTGGATGGATTAAGATGGGCCAAATGACCTTCCTCATCTGTAAGGGTTCTTGTGATCTTAGAATTCTGGCAATTTTTAATCATATCGACTATTGGTAACTAAAATTGTAGTATTTGACTATACAATCTTTGATTCATACTGAAACATGTAAAATAATAAAGGGTGTGGCAGGTTTATATTCTGAATATAAGGACTCATTCTCCTTTAAGGCTACAATCATTTGAAGCTCCTGGTCTCAGACTAGTATCCATTCAGTATGATGTGCAGCTATCAAACGGGAGTTATAATGCTGGTTGTGCATTGCTACAAGTTGCACTGAGGTCAACCACAAAGGACCTTTGTGCATTAGTGCTTCAATGCATGTGTGGAACTCTGTTCCCAGGTGGTGAACTTTTCATGTTGGAAGAGTATTAACAGGAGTATTGTTTCTCTAATGACATTAAAAAGATTCCATACAAAGTTTTGAAAGTTTTTAGGAGGGTCAACAGACTGCTTGGGCACTTTTAAAATATGACGTTGTGCTGGGATAGAATCATATTATAGCTGGTGCACATTCAAAGTGGTGTGAGATGGCATCATAATGAAGTGTCACACTGCTTGGCTTTAATGCCGATGGGAGTCAGACCAGGACTTGACTCGCAAGATATTATGCCACTTTCACACTGATGCAAACTTGGAACTGTTTCACATTGATGTGAAAGTGGCCATATAACTGCAGCATCAATTATCACAGTGATTTATAACTGTGTATTTAAATCACAAAACAGCAATATGAAGTTCCCTCAGTGGGTAGAAGAGCTTCCACTATTTACAACATCCAATATTTAAATTGCATAAGAGGGAGTTGTCCAACAGCAGAAACTATAGGGGTGATTTTAACTCTTCTCTGATGAGCAGGAATGGAGTGGGGGAGCAGTTAAAATGGAACAGCACCATTTCCCGCTCCATTCCTGCCGATCTACATTTTTAACACCGATGGTTTTGGCAGCAGATGAGGTTCCCAGCAGACTCTGGAGGAGCTTCATTAATAAAAATAAATTGGGGTCCCTTGACGTACAATGGTTCCCCGATGGAATTTTAACTGGCATCCGAGTGAGGTGCCCACCACGGCCGCCCAACCAGGTAAACCTATCGGGAAGCTATCAAAGCTAAGGTAAGTTTTTTAAAAATTCCATAGTGGGGCCCAGAGGAGCAGGAGTGCCCCACAGGGAAAGTCTGGGCTTCTGCTGTCCTGAGCTCCCCCCTCCCCAGCCATGAGACCCTGCAAACAGCTCCCAGACTTACCTTGCTGCCTTCTGATGCCAGCGGATGGCCTCCAGGCAGCCTAATTTTCATCCTTCCCCATCAACCAGCTGAAACATTTTGCCAGAAATAGCCAGGCAGCTGACCAGCGGCATATAAATGAGGGTTGGCAGTTAAAATCTGCCAGACTTCCGACATACTCCCGCGTATGATTCCTGCTGGGAGTCAAAATCGGTCCTTATCTGTTCTGTGTTGCAAATGCATTCTAGTTAATCACAAGTCAAACAGAGCTCCAGTCAGTATCGTTCAATAGAATTTAGAAAAGTCATTTTTTTTAAACAAGTGAGTTGGGTAGCAACGTAGAGAAGTAAATGGAGTTCCTTTGTTATGTATTCATTCTGTGTTCAAGTTTAAAGTAGATTAAACTATCCTGGGTATCTATCTAGACGTACTTAGTGAAAATCAAGGATGCAGGACATTCAAGACTTCAAAAAAGCAGACTGTCCTTGTTTGAACTTCAGTTATTGGCTCATTCCAATATGTATGGCATTACAGTTATAGCAGTATATTCATCAACATCATTGTTCTGCCAAAGGCAAGTTCTGGCTCAATCTCCAAATCATTCTGTCTTGTGCTTACAATCTCTCATTCTTCAGGTTTCTAGAAGCATCCTTTTTTTCCTCCCACTTAGTCTTTTTCCTTCTATCACCTTTTTCAACATACCATCCCCTCTCAGCACAGACCCAATCCAATTAATTTGCCTTCTTCTGATAACATCAGTCAAACTACATTCATCTGATATCTTTGCCAACATCCCCCCTTTGCTTTTCTTATCTATCCACATTACTTTCCCCATGGGTCTGCAAACCTACAATTCAAAGCTCTCTAGATTACATACAGTTACATAGAATTTACAGCACAGAGCCTGGCCTCCTATTTCCTCAGTGGCCTTGTTCCAGCATCATACAGAACCACTCTCCATATCAAATTCTTCACTCATTTTTTTCTTCTCTATTCAGTTGTCCAGCCAATATCCTCTTCCTTCTATTAAATGCAACTTTTCCCATTGTAATCCTAGTTCTCGCCTCCGAGGCACATCTGCCATCTTCAGTCATTATGCTTCCCTGTCTCACCTGATCCTCATTTATTAAAATACTCACTCTTTCACCTGCATTCCTAGAAATCTTCATAACTTTGGTCTTACCCACATTGATTTTCATTCCATAATCCATTACTGCAACATTCAGGCTATCCACAACAACTATAATCCATTCATGGTATTTCCTGCCAAGGCTTTGTCAAGCAGGTAGTTTTGCATAGTTCCAAAGCACCAAAGGTAAGGGTGAATTATGACTAAAAGAAAACAATATACTCTACTACGGACATTCTATTAATTATCAAATGAAAAAATATGTCTGGATTCAATTTACTTTCTTTTAAATTATAATTTTTATTGAACCAAGTTTCATGTGTGTAATAGCACGTGTTGGTGGTTTCCATGGTAACAAGGCTTCAGGATATCTCTGTTATTGGTATGTTCTTGTTCTTATGAAGTCAGTGTACAGAAGGATGCTCTGCTCTGGGAACATCGAAGCAAAAGATTATGATTTATAAATATATATACTGGATGCAATAAAAACAGAAAGCTTTGTTCTGTGGATGCATGATCAGAGAGATTAGAAAACCTTGACTTCAATAATGGCCACCACCAATTCATTGAAGAAAATGCTACATCATCAGCTTGACAACCGAACATGCAGGCCTCATTTTAGTTATTCTGCAGCTACCAGTCTCAGGCCAGTGTCTGCAGAGAGCTATACATATTGGTAGAGAAATGGGGATGTTCGCTGATGATTACACAGTGTTCATTCGCAACCCCTCAGATAATAAAGCAGTCCATGCCCGCATGCAGCAAGACCTGGACAACATTCAGGCTTGGGCTGATAAGTGGCAAGAAACATTTATGCCAGACAAGTGCCAAGCAATGACCATCTCCAACAAGAGAGAGTCTAACCACCTCTCCTTGACATTCAATGGCATTACCATCGCTGAATCCCCCACCATCAACATCCTGGAGGTCACCATTGACCAGAAACTTAACTGGACCAACCACATAAATACTGTGTCTACAAGAGCAGGTCAGAGGCTAGATATCCTGCAGCGAGTGACTCACCTCCTGACTCCCTAAAGCCTTTCCACCATCTACAAGGCACAAGTCAGGAGTGTGATGGAATACTCTCCACTTGCCTGGATGAGTGCAGCTCCAACAACACTCAAGAAGCTCAACACTATCCAGGACAAAGCAGCCCGCTTGATTGGCACCCCATCCAGCACCCTAAACATTCACTCCCTTCACCACCGGCGCACCGTGGCTGCAGTGTGTACCGTCTACAGGATGCACTGCAGCAAGTTGCCAAGGCTTCTTCGACAGCACCTCCCAAACCCGCGACCTCTACCACCTAGAAGGACAAGGGCAGCAGGCACAGAGGAACAACACCACCTGCAAGTTCCCCTCCAAGTCACACACCATCCTGACTTGGAAATGTATCGCCATTCCTTCATCGTCGCTGGGTCAAAATCCTGGAACTCCCTACCTAACAGCACGGTGGGAGAACGTTCACCACATGGACTGCAGCGGTTCAAGAAGGCGGCTCACCACCACCTTCTTATGGGCAATTATTGAAGGACAATAAATGCTGGCCTCACCAGCGACACCCACATACCATGAACGAATAAAAAAAAGACCTCATGATAACAGTAATGTAGTGGCAGGGATGTATAAATACAGAGATCAGGGAAGCATGCAGCAAAAAGAAAAGGAGATTTTAATTTTCACATAGATTGGAAGAAGTAGAACAGCTTAAGTAGTAAAGGCAATGAATTTCTAGAATTTATTTGGGACAATGTTCTAGAACAATATGTTTTAGAATCGACAAGGGTCGGGCCATACTGAATTTACTGATGAGTAAGGAACCAGAATTAAGGGAGCATCTTGCAAATAGGGACCATAACATGATTGAATTTGATACCAGGTTTGAGAGGGAGAAGGCAGAGTCACAAACCAAGGTTTTAAGTTTAAGTAAGGCAAATGTCGAAGGGATGAGTAATAAATTGACCATGGCAAACTGGTCTGAGCTGTTAATGGGTAAACCTACAGACAAACAGTGAAAAGTGTTGAACAAAGTATTTGGTATGATACAAAACCAGTACATGCCCCTAAAAGGCAAAGACTCTACTTGTGTAATTAAGCAACCATGGTCAACAAATGAGGTAAGAGGTACTATCAAGCTAAAAGAAAAGGCTTGCACAAAGGCTTGCAAGGAAAAGTGGAAATGCAACAGACTGGGAGAGCTATAAAAAGTAACATAGGCTTGCAAAGAAAGTAATAAGAGATGCAAAAAGGGAATACGAAAAAAACTTGCAAGGGATATCAAAGCTAACGGAAAAAGTTTTTATAAATATATTAAGAGAAAGAGGTAAAAGGAAATATGAGCTCATTAAAGATGGATGCAGGCAAGACTATAATGGAGAATAAGAAAATGGCAGACTTGTTAAATGAATACTTTGTATCCATTTTCACAGTGGAGGAAGAGAACAAAATATAAGAGGATGGTTTCCACCCCAGGATATTAAAAGTAATCAATAAGGAAATTGTAGATGCATTAGTCATAATTTTTCAAAGCTCTTTAGATTCATGAATTTGCCCTTTGAATTGGAAAATTACAAATATCATTCCATTATTTAAGAAGGGAGGGAGGGAGAAACCACGTAACTACAGACCTGTCAGTTTGATATCAATTGCAGGGAACTTACTGGAGTGTTTCATCAGCGACAGAGTGATTGAGCAGTTAGACAAGGATCAGTTAATCAAAGAGAGTCAGCATGGATTTGTGAAGGCTAGGTCATGTCTGACGAATCTATTTGAATTTTTTGAGGAGGGCACTAGTATGGTAGATAGGGAACTGTCTATGTGTGTTGTATATATGGACTTCCAGAAGACATTTGATTAGGTTCGTACAAGAGATCATAGTCAAAGCTGAGAGCGCACGACATGGGTTGATAATTGGCTGCGATGTAGGAGACAGAGAAGGGATAAATGGTTTGTTCTCTAATTGGCGGTGTGTGGCAAGTAGCATTCCTCAGGGATCTGAATTGGGACCTCAGCTTGTCACGATATATATTAATGACTTGGATGAAGAAATAGAGAGTTGTATTGCTCTAAGGCTTATAGTTCCCTGTTTTCTCTCTCCCTCCTTTCTTGAATAGCTGGGTTACATTTGCTATCTTCCAATCCACAGGAATGGTTCTAGAATTTATGACATTCTGGAAGATCAAAACCAATGCATCCACTATCTCTGCAACCAACTCTTTTAAAACCCTAGGATGTAGGCCATCAGGTCCAGGGGATTTGTTGAGGTAGAAGATTAACCATGATCTTATTGAATGGCAAAGCAGGCTCGAGGGGTCGTGTGGCCTACTTCTGCTCCTATTTCTTATGTACTTATATATGTCCAAGTTTGCAGATGACACTAAGTTAGGATTGTGTGCATGTGAGCAGAAAGTTACAAAGGGACATAGACAATCTAGGTGAGTGGGCAAAACATTGGCAGATGCAGTTCAATGTGGGGAATTGTGAGATCTAAGAAAGACAAATTGGATTTTTTTTTTAAATGGTGAACTGTGGAAGAACAAATTGATGTTAGTGTACATGTACATCGAAATCTAATACAAGCCAGTGCACAGGTACAAAAAGTAATCAAAAAGGCTAATGGAATTTTGGCCTTTATGTCAAGGGGGTTGGCATTCGAAAGTGAGGAAGTATGCTTCAGTGGTACAGAGCCTTGGTCTGATCCCATCTGGAGTACAGTGTTCCATTTTGGGCACCAATCCTCAGGAAAGATATATTAGCCTTAGAAGGGGTACAGAGCAGATTCAACAAAATGATACCAAGACTTAAAGGATTAAATTATGAGGACAGTTTGCATAAAATTGGCTTGTATTTCTTCAAGATTAGAAGGTTGAGGGGTGATCAAATTGAGGAATTTAAAATGATAAAGGGATTCGATTGGGTAGATACAGAAAAACTATTTCCTTTTATGAGGGAACCCAGAACAAGAGGGCATAATCTTAAAATTAGAGCTAGGCCATTTAGGAGTGAAATCAGGAAACACTTTTTCATACAAAGGGTAGTGGTAATCTGGAATTAATGCTCCCTAAAGGCTGTGGATGCTGGGTCAATTGAAATTTTCAAAACAAGGATTAATAGATTTTTGTTGGGTAAGGGTATCAAGGGATATGGAACAAAGGTGGGTAAATGAAGTTAGGATACAGATCAGCCATGATCTAATTGAATGGTGGGATAGCTCGAGTGGCCGAATGGTCTATTCCTGTTCTTATGTTTAATGGGCAGCTAATTTTTAATGTTAGGAAAGCGTGGGCAGAAGCATTAGCTTTCTCCGAACATTGAAAATTAAATGTTTAAAGTTGAGGACAACAGTTGTGTGATGGTTTTCAGAAGGGGTATCAGGCAGCTTGACTTTAGTGTATCGAGAGTCAGATTGAGATCTGAGTCCTGAGTTATACTGCCACTTTTGTGTTGGGCACTTCAGGAACTGTTTCATATTGTTGCAATGGTAAGAGTATAACTGCACCATTAGCAGTTATCAGTCCATTTGGTTTATTCTATGGAGGAAAACGTCTAGGACATTCATTTGTCGTATCCATCAGTTGGAGTCAAATACTTTTTTTTCATATTTAATGGGGTACTATGTACAAATTCTGCTGCAAGACATCAGTGCAAATGCATTAATCTAATAATGAAGAATATAAAAGGATATGGGAAAAGAGCAGAGAAGGTAATTAGAGTAGATAGCTCCAGTTGAAGAGAGAATACCAGCACAGGCATGATGGACTGTATGGCCTCCTTTTCTTTTTAATTTTTATGATTCTGCTAATCGGTGAATAGTATATGGATCGCATTGCAGCTTCTGTTACCAGCACATCATCTGCATCTACTTTGTGCCAAAATATTGTATTTTCTGAAAACATGATAATGATAATGCATTTTATACCTCAATTATTTTTCAGATAACTTACTAATTAAAAATAATCAAAACAAAGGAAGTATTTTGTACACCCTGCCCGATTTTTCTTTTCCATTGATGGTATAAAATGAGTGGATGATTCAATATCGCCCATTTATTGCCTGGTGATAAAAGTTAAAATTACCTGACAAATCCTAGGACCATCATAAGAGTTACTGGTCAGTGAGGTGGCAAATACATTGCCAGAGCAGGGGACTTCACTGAACAAGCATTCTATTTTTTATTAAACTTTAGTACAGTTGTTAGTGAGAATTTGCTGTTGATTTTAACCTTAGGCAATCTTTTCCATGCTGTTCACTAAGTTCCTTGCACAGTGTTTGAATGTGACTAAACAAGAGGATGGATAATGCAATCCCAGCGTGTTGCTCTTTTGGCCCTGCACACTCCTGTGGTGCATCCTGCTAACCTCATGCTACGAAGTTATGTCAGCTCATTAGAATAGATATTTGTCACTCCCATCACTCAGTGCATCCTGCATTGGGAACTCCACAGAGTCAGGGGCAGATTATTGAGTGCCAGCCACTCTTAAAGGCCTGCTGGTCACCCTTAAAGCTGACCTGCAACTGAAGAGGAAAAAGGGCTGTGGGCACCATTCATTGGCACTGTTTGGAGGTTCTGTTGCAGGAGTACTAAGGAGAATGATGGCTCTTTTTAGAGGGGAGTGCCATCATGCAATAAAGAGCATTATCAGAGCAGCATGGATGGAGGTTATAGAGCAAGTGAATGCTTTCCCACCCATGGCTTGAGCACGGGAGCAGGCGAGGAAGAAATTTGCTGGGCTATGCAAGATTGCCAAGACACATGTGTTAACATATGGCTTTATTTTACAATTTTAGCTTAAAAAGCATCTTAACTGCACTTCACTCTAAACTTGGTGTAAGGGATAGTGGACTGCACTTTGCTAACTGTTAATTTCATAAATACATAGGCATGGGTATGTGTAATGTTGCCATATCAAAGTGTTAACTGTATGTCCATTTAATCTGCCCAACAACAAGCACCAAGAATGCTTCCCCCAGAAGAAACCTGAATGCTGCAGGTTCATACACTCATAGAATGGTAGCTTGAACACTTGAATGGCACACATCTTCTCTCATATTTCCTCTTTCCAAATATGTCCCTTTTATATTTACCTGCCCATAACAAGAGGCAGAGCATGCAAACAGGAGGGATCTCCGGAGCTGCAACCGCTGACTCCTTGTGGGGATTGTCCTCTTCAATCCCACCCAAAAGCAGCTGGGATCATGGCAGAAATGGCAGGAAAATGGGATGGTGAGGGCTTTTACTGCTCTGACCTGGATTTCCCTCCCCCCTGCTCCCACTGGGACCACTACTGCCTGCTCCTTCTCTACCCACTGCGTACAAATGGTGGCAGGGCGCAGGGTCCAATTGATTTTCTGTCTTTCCATACATGTCTGCTGCTTCCCAGGGTCAACATGGAAAAGATGGCAGTAGGCCTTGACAAACATGTGAGGTTCCCCATGGAAGGAGAGGACCTAGTAGCAGCCTTCTCTCCCATGACTTACCCGTTGAACGACCCATTGTACATTCACATCTTCAATGGGTCTTTGTTTCAGATCTTCAGGGTGTTTCTGCCCCTTTAAAGTCCCTCGCTATATTTTTTGATACTGCAGTGCAGTCTTCTTTTGCATTGGCGGGCTCGCGACAGCGAGAAACCAGTCAGAAGCTTGCCGTGAATACTTAATGAATCTTGCCCCGCTGAAACTCTACCCAAAGAGGATAATTCCTCCTCCCTTATGAGAAGCGTGCGTCACATTGTACCTCACCTCAGATTTCGTTTTGTCCTTGGGTTTTGCAGTGATATCATCAGCCACAGTTGCACTATGTATCCTTGGTCCTCAGCAGTTTTCCCTACGGTCTTTATGGTCCATTACTGACTGCCGTAGGATGAAGAAATCATTGGAGCTGCCAGAGTTACAAACATTCACACGCATAGTGAGTGGTAACCCTTTCTATTCACGAATAGAGTAGCACTGGGGGGTAGAGGCATATGAATACAGTCAGTGGTGCCGACACACAATGTGGAGCAGCAAAACAGATGTTGAAATTCACATTGTCAGGTCCATAATCCTAAAAAAAAGGGATGTACTGTGTCTCATTATGAAATCTCAACACACCTCAAAATTACCTTTTTTGTTCCACCTTGATACTGCATTGCCTTCGTCTTCCAAATATAAATGCACATAAACACCATTACTTCAATCGCATTAGCAATTCAAAAGTGTGGAGTGGGTTAGTCAGTGTCATCAAAATCTTATAAGAAATTCAGGACTGGCAGCATGTCTCCATCTGATATATATACACATGAGTGCAATCATAATGACATGACAGGAGTTACATGAATTCTATGCTTCCTTGCTCGATCTTGCAGAGTTAACCATTTGTTGTAAGTGTCATAACTTTCCTGTAAATTAATTTCTTAGATTTTCAGGGAGAGATTCAACTGTTTTGCTTTGTCTGTTGGGGTGCTATCTGAAAAGAACATAAGAAATAGGAGCAGGAGTAGGCCATACGGCCCCTTGAGCCTGCTCCGCCATTCAGTAAGATGATGGCTGATCTTCAACCTCAACTCCACTTTCCCACCCGAGCCCCATATCCCTTGATTCCCTTACAGTCTAAAAATCTATCGTTCTCAGTCTTGAATATGCTTAACGGCTGAATATCCACAGACCTCTGAGTTCTGGGGCTCGATTTTACCGTCGGGTTTCCTGTGGGTTTCCAGCGGGGGGGCCCCGAAAATCCCGATATCCAGTCACGTGACGGGAACCCGCCACGATCCCGCCCACTTCCGGGTTCCCCGATGACGTGCAGGGATGCGTGCGTGGCCCCCGCTGGTGGGAATCCCGCAGGCAATTAAAGCCAGCGGGATGCCACTTGAGGTTATTTATTTCGCTTGTTCAGGTCATTAAGTGACCTGATTAAGGGACTGTGTGTGATTTTGGGGAAACATGGGACTGTTTCACACACTGGGGGAAACAGTCCTAGTTGAACTGGACGTGTTGCAGCCGTCAGCCTGTGGCAGCTGCAAAGGTCCATTTGACAGGTAGGGGGGGAGAACCTCGCCCATTGCAGGAGGCCGCTCTGTCACTTGGGACAAAGTGTGGCCTCCACCACCCCCCTCCGGACGGTCAAAATGACCAACCTGCACACTCACCCCGGGGTCCGGAGACATATGCCTACCTTGCGGACCCCCTCAGATGTACATATTGCGGATGGGGGCCGCCGTAGCTGCAGTCATGACCCCCTCGGAGGACGAACAGCATCACCAGCCTCGCCATCCACGCCGTCCACCTCTGACACGTGGAGCTCCACAACAGAGTGCTGTGACACATCCACCTGTACAGCAGGAGGGAGGGCTACCGCAGAGAGAGACGCGTCGCAGAGGGCACTACCCTCGCCACAGGGTCCACAGACCGAGGCGCAGCTCCCCGGACCTCTCCGAGCAGCAGTGCACACGGAGGCGCAGATTCACTCGACATGTAGTCGTGGAGATCTGCAGGCTCTTTCATGCCGAGCTGCTCCTGGCTGGCCCCAGCACCAACTGCTTACCTGTCGCTGCCAAAGTCACCACAGCCCTCCACAACTTCTCCTCCGCATCCTTCCAGGGTGCAGCCGGGTACACCGCCGATGTCTCTCAGTCGTCTGCGCGGAAGAGCCCTGCAAATACACCTGCACCTACTCTGCAGTAACACAATGGGTGGCATCAGTGGTGGGTCCTCATAGTGATACCCAGGAGCGGGCATTATTGCACACAACAGACAGGATTCGCGGAGACATGGCAGTGGTGATGTCAATATAATGTGTGCTGTTTGTTGCTCTGAAATTCAATATAGGTAACACCCATGGCAAACCCTCAGACACCCTTGTGCATCCCCTTCATGCTCACGACACGTTTGCCGTACGCTGCCTACTGCACATATGCGATGCATGCCCTGTGGCTGCAGCACAGGTGGTGGCAGGTTGAATGAGGCTGGCCGTGAGAGAGATGCACGAGAGGGTGAGTATGGGATAGAGCCATGAGATTGTATGAGGATTGGGTTGCATGTTAGTGGCGTGGTGAGTACTGGCGAGGTGAGTAGGTGCAGGTAAGATGAGGATGGGGTTTGAGTGGGTATGAGGGGTGATGTGACAGAGTAGTGTTGGCGGTGCCGAAGGAGATGTGGGGTGGGGGCAGTGTTGTGCCAGACGGAGTGTAGGGGAAAGACTACGTGTTCTCACTGTGGCTGACCTACTGAGGTCATTGGAGCGCCTCCTGCACTGTATGCAGGTGGGCGATATGTTGGTGGTGCAGGTGACCCCCTCTGCCACCTCGAGCCAGGCCTTCTTGGTGGCAGAGGCAGGCCGCTTCCTCCCGCCCGCCGGGTGGAAGATCTCTGTCCTCCCCCTCCTCCTCACCCCATCTGATGATACCTGGGGTGAGGCATCATTAAACTGGGAGCAGCCTTCCCCCTGGGCTGCTCCATGCTGTAATTTGTTCCATTGGTTGCAGCATCTGTCAGTGGAGGACTGCCCCTTTAACTAGAGAGCCTCCAGCTGACAGATCGTACTGCGCATGCGCAGCCCGCCCGACGCGCAGACCGGCAGCGCGGACCCCGGAGGAGCAGGTAAGTGATTCCAATTAGTGCATTGCCTGCTACGATCGCGCGGGCAACCCACTAATTTCACCGGGCGCGGAGGCCACGCACCCGAAACCCAACCCGCTGGAAACCCGCAGGCCTGCTAAAATCAGGCCCCATGGGTTATGTAGGCTGTTTCATGTATGGATCTGAAAACAACGGGCTGTGTTTCTTTTTGCAGGCGTGTTACAAATTTCATGAATGCTTTCGATTTTCTCTCGTGTTGAGCAGCACTGGTCACTCTCGTAAGCTATTCCTGTGTCTCGTGCATTTAGAAGAAAAGCCCCGGTGACAAAATGTCTATGATGAATCACATTAAGGTTTCTTATTGTCACAGTACATAATGAGTTAAAAAGCAGGTTCACTCGTGGAAAACGACTCAGCTTGATTGGAATCACAAAGTCCCGGAATATTGCCCCAGATAAAACTGTAAAAAACAAGCATTTGAAATCCTAGATTTTATAAAAGGGGAATAGAGTACAAAAACAGAGATATAATGCTGAACCTATATGAATCATTAGTTAGACTATAGGTGGAGAAGGAAAGAAAGGAGGGGGTGTTAGCAATATTGATTAAAGAGAATATTGCAGTGCTGGAGAGAGAGAGGATGTCCTTGAGGGGTCAAGGACGGAACCTATTTGGTTAGGGTAAAGAAACAATAGAGGCACCATTACACTACTGGGTGTATTCTATAGGCCAACAACTAGTGGGAAGGATATAGAGGAGCAAATTTGCAAGGAAATTACAGAGAGATGCAAGAACTATAGAGTAGTGGTAATGGGGGACTTCAACTATCCTAATATAGACTGGGATATTCTGGGATAGTAACTATGTTTCCTAACTATAATCTTGCAGTTCTCTAGATTCAGGAACTGTCCCTCTAGATTGGAATATTGCACATAACACTCCACTTTTTAAGAAAGGAGAGAGAGAGAAACCAGCGAATTATAGAGCAGTTAGCCTAACATCTGTTGTGGGGAAATGCTGGAGTCTATAATTAAGGATAGGGTGACTGAACACCTCGAGAATTTTCAGTTAATCCGAGAGAACCAGCATGGATTTGTGAAAGGTAGGTTGTGCCTGACAAACCTGATTGAATTTTTTGAAGAGGTGACTAAAGTAGTGGACAGGGGAATGTTAATGGATGTTATTTATATGATAAAGTCCCACATCAGAGACTGTTAGCTAAGATAGAAGCCCATGTAATCGAGGGAAAAGTACGGACTTGGTTAGGAAGTTGGCTGAGCGAAAGGCAACAGAGAGTAGGGATAATGGGTAGATACTCACATTGGCAGGATGTGACTAGTGGTGTCCCACAGGGATCTGTCTTGGGGCCTCAATTATTCACAATATTTATTGACGACTTAGATGAAGGCATAGAAAGTCTCATATCTAAGTTTGCCGATGACACAAAGATTGGTGGCATTGTAAGCAGTGTAGATGAAAACATAAAATTACAAAGAGTTATTGATAGATTAGGTGAATGGGCAAAACTGTGGCAAATGGAATTCAATGTAGACAAATGTGAGGTCATCGACTTTGGATCAAAAAAGGATAGAACAGGGTACTTTCTAAATGGTAAAAAGTTAAAAACAGTGGATGTCCAAAGGGACTTAGGGGTACAGGTACATAGATCATTGAAGTGTCATGAACAGGTGCAGAAAATAATCAAAGAGGCTAATGGACTGCTGGCCTGTATATCTAGAGGACTAGAGTACAAGGGGGCTGAAGTTATGCTGCAGCTATACAAAACCCTGGGTAGACCGCACCTGGAGTACTGTGAGCAGTTCTGGGCACCGCACCTTCGGAAGGACATATTGGCCTTGGAGGGAGTGCAGCGTAGGTTTACTAGAATGATACCCAGACTTCAAGGGTTAAGTTATGAGGAGAGATTACACAAATTGGGGTTGTATTCTCTAGAGTTTCGAAGGTTAAGGGGTGATCTGATCGAAGTTTATAAGATATTAAGGGGAACAGATAGGGTGGATAGAGAGAAACTATTTCCGCTGGTTGGGGATTCTAGGAGTAGGGGGCACAGTCTAAAAATTAGAGCCAGACCTTTCAGGAGTGAGATTAGAAAACATTTCTACACACAAAGGGTGGTAGAAGTTTGGAACTCTCTTCCGCAAACGGCAATTGATACTAGCTCAATTGCTAAACTTAAATTGCGATAGATAGCTTTTTGGCAACCAAAGGTATTAAGGGATATGGGCCAAAGGCAGGTATATGGAGTTAGATCACAGATCAGCCATGATCTTATCAAATGGTGGAGCAGGCACGACGGGCTGAATGGCCTACTCCTGTTCCTATGTTCCTATATTTCCTATAAAGAGGGGGAGGAATTTCTGAAGTGTGTTCAGGAGAACTTTCTTGATCAGTATGTTTCCGGCCCAACGAGGAAGGAGGCATTGCTGGATCTAGTTCTGGGGAATGAAATGGGTCAAGTAGAGCAAGTGTCAGTGGGGGAACATTTAGGGAACAGTGATCATGGTATCATAAGGTTTAGATTAGTTATGGAAAAGGACAAGGAGCAATCTAGAGTAAAAATACTAAATTGGAGGAGGTAAATTTGAATCAAAGATTGGCAGGCAAAACTGTAATCGAACAATGGGCGGCCTTTAAAGAGGAGATGGTTCGGGTACAGTCTAGGTACATTCCCACAAGGGGGAAAGATAGGGCAACCAAAGCCAGAGCTCCCTGGATGACGAAAGAGATAGAGAGTAAGATGAAGCAGAAAAAGGGGACGTATGATAATACAAGTGAGAATCAGGCTGAATTTAGAAAGTACAGAGGAGAAGTGAAAAAAGAAATAAGAGGGGCAAAGAGAGATTAAGAGAATAGACTGGTGGTTAACATAAAAGGCAAATCAAAAGTCTGCTCTAGGCATGTAAATAGTAAATGGGTAGTAAGAGGAGGGGTGGGGCCGATTAGGGACCAAAAAGGAGATTTACGCATGGAGGCAGAGGGCATGGCTGAGGTATTAAATCATAGAACCATAGAAATTTACAGCAGAAGAAGGCCATTAGGCCCATCGTGTCTGTGCCAGCCGAAAAAGAGCTATCCAGCCTAATCCCACTATCCAGCTCTTGATCCGTTGCCTTGTAGGTGACGGCACTTCAAGTGCATATCCAAGTACTTTTTAAATGCGATGAGGGTTTCTGTCTCTACCACCCTTTCAGGCAGTGAGTTCCGGATCCCTACCACCTTCTAGGGGAAAAAATTCTCCTCAACCCCCCCCTCTAATCCTTCTACCAATTACTTTAAATCTATGCCCCCTGGTTATTGACCTCTCTGCTAAGGGGAATATCATGTGGAGATGCCGGTGATGGACTGGGGTGGACAAATGTAAGGAATCTTACAACACCAGGTTACAGTCCAACAATTTTATTTTAAAATCACAAGCTTTCAGAGATTATCTCCTTCGTCAGGTGAGCGAGTGAGTGAAAGGTTCTCAAATCGCATATCTTATATTAGGCTGGGACACGCTCACACCAATCAAAGGTGTTGTTGGTGTTCAGACAGGTTAGCCATGGAAAACAGTTCTGAATACACAATGGGTCAGATTACAAAGCCAGAGAGAGAAAGAGACCCGAAAGGTAGAGAGAGAGAGAATGTCCAGTTGTATTAAAAACAGATAACTTTTTTTTTCCCTGCTGGTGGGGTTACGTGTAGCGTGACTTGAACCCAAGATCCCGGTTGAGGCCGTCCTCATGGGTGCGGAACTTGGCTATCAATTTCTGCTCGACGATTTTGCGTTGTCGTGTATCTCGATGGCTGCCTTGGAGAACGCTTACCCGAAGATCGGTGGCTGAATGTCCTTGACTGCTAAAGTGTTCCCCGACTGGGAGGGAACCTTCCTGTCTGGCGATTGTTGCGCGGTGTCCGTTCATCCGTTGTCGCAGTGTCTGCATGGTCTCGCCAATGTACCATGCTCCGGGGCATCCTTTCCTGCAACGTATGAGGTAGACAACGTTGGCCGAGTCACAGGAGTATGAACCATGTACCTGGTGGATGGTGTCCTCTCGTGTGATGGTGGTATCTGTGTCGATGATCAGGCATGTCTTGCAGAGGTTACCGTGGAAATAGGTCCTTCCTATCCACTCTATCCAGGCCCCTCATAGCTCTCGGAATCTGACATAAGCTTCCCTTTTTTTGCCTTATCCTACCCTGTATGCTCCTTGACATTCAGGGGGCTCTAGATTTGAGAGTGCCACCCTTTTTCTTTGCGGGAACATATTTGCTCCAAACCATCACTATCTCTTTTAAATGAGTACTTTGCATCTATCTTTACCAAGGAAGAAGATACTGCCAAAGTCACAGTAAAAGAGGAGGCAGTTGAGATACTGGCTAAAAATTGATAGAAGAGCCACTAGAAAGGCTGGCTGTACTTGAAGTAGATAAGTTACCGGTCCGGATAGGATGCATTCTGGGTTGCTGAAGGATGTAAGGGTGGAAATTGCAGAGGTGTTGGCCATAATGTTCCAATCCTCCTTAGATACGGGGTGGTACCTGAGGACTGGAGAATTGCAAATGTTACACCCTTGTTCAAAAAAGGATGTAAGGATAAACCCAGCAACTATGAGCCAGTCCGTTTAACCTCAGTGGTGGGGAAGCTTTTAGAAACGATAATCCGGAACAAAATTAATAATCACTTAGACAACTGTGGATTAATAAAAGAAAGCCAGCACAGATTTGTTAAAGGCAAATCATGTTTAACGAACTTGATTGAGTTTTTAGATGAGGTAACAGAAAGGATTGATGAGGGCAATGTGGTTGATATTGTGTCTGTGGACTTTCAAAAGGCATTTGATAAAGTGCCACATAATAGGCTTGTCAGCAAAATTGAAGCCCATGGAAAAAAGAGGAAGTGGCAGCATCAATACAAAATTGGCAAAGTTATAGGAAACAGAGAGTAACGGGGTGAATGGTTGTTTTTCGGACTGGAGGGAGGTATACAGTGGTGTACCTCAGGGGTCGGTATTAGGACCACTGCTTTTTTTGATATATATTAATGACTTGGACTTGGGTGTATAGGGCACAACTTCAACATTTGCAGATGACACAAAACTTTTATTTTATTCGTTCATGGGATGTGGGCGTCACTGGCGAGGCCAGCATTTATTGCCCATCCCTAATTGCCCTTGAGAAGATGGTGGTGAGCCGCCTTCTTGAACCGCTGCAGTCCGTGTGGTGAAGGTTCTCCCACAGTGCTGTTAGGAAGGGAGTTCCAGGATTTTGACCCAGCGACGATGAAGGAACGGCGATATATTTCCAAGTCGGGATGGTGTGTGACTTGGACGGGAATGTGCAGGTGGTGTTGTTCCCATGTGCCTGCTGCTCTTGTCCTTCTAAGAGGTAGAGGTCGCAGGTTTGGGAGGTGCTGTCGAAGAAGCCTTGGCGAGTTGCTGCAGTGCATCCTGTGGATGGTGCACACTGCAGCCACAGTGCGCCGGTGGTGAAGGGAGTGAATGTTTAGGGTGGTGGATGGGGTGCCAATCAAGCAGGCTGCTTTGTCCTGAATGGTGTCAAGCTTCTTGAGTGTTGTTGGAGCTGCACTCATCCAGGCAAGTGGAGAGTATTCCATCACACTCCTGACTTGTGCCTTGTAGATGGTGGAAAGGCTTTAGAGAGTCAGGAGGTGAGTCACTCACCGCAGAATACCCAGCCTCTGACCTGCTCTTGTAGCCACAGTATTTATATGGCTGGTCCAGTTATGTTTCTGGTCAATGGTGACCCCCAGGATGTTGATGGTGGGGAATTCGGTGATGGTAATGCCATTGAATGTCCAGGGGAGCTGGTTAGACTCTCTTGTTGGTGATGGTCATTGCCTGGAACTTGTCTGGCGTGAATTAACTTGCCACTTATCAGCCCAAGCCTGGATGTTGTCCAGGTCTTGCTGCATGTGGGTACGGACTGCTTCGTTATTTGAGGGGTTGCGAATGGAACTGAACACTGTGCAATCATCAGCGAACATCCCCATTTCTGACCTTATGATGGAGGGAAGGTCATTGATGAAGCAGCTGAAGATTTTTGGGCCTAGGACACTGCCCTGAGGAACTCCTGCAGCAATGTCCTGGGGCTGAGATGATTGGCCTCCAACAACCACTACCATCTTCCTTTGTGCTAGGTATGACTCTAGCCACCGGAGAGTTTTCCCCCTGATTCCCATTGACTTCAATTTTACTAGGGCTCTTTGGTGCCACACTCGGTCAAATGCTGCCTTGATGTCAAGGGCAGTCACTCTCACCTCACCTCTGGAATTCTGGAAGTGTAGTAAACAGTGAGGAGGATAGTGATAGACTTTAAGAGGAAATAGACATGCTGGTGGAATGAGCGGACACATGGCAGGTGAAATTTAATGCAGAGAAGTGCAAAGTGATACATTTTTGCAGGAAAAATGAGGAGAGGCAATATAGACTAAATGGTACAATTCTAAATAGGGTGCAGGAACAGAGAGACCTGGGAGTAAATGTGCACAAATCTTTGAAAGTGGCAGGACAGGTTGAGAAAGCGGTTAAAAAAGCATACGGGATCTTGGACTTCATAAATAGAGTACAAATGCAAGGAAGTTATGTTGAACCTTTATAAAATACTGGTTCGGCCACAACTGGAGTATTGTGTCCAATTCTGGGCAGCGCACTTTCGGAAGGATGTGAAGGCCTTACAGAAGGTGCAGAAAAGATTTACTAGAATGGTTCCAGGGATGAGTTACTTCAGTTACGTGGATAGACTGGCAAAGCTGGGGTTGTTCTCCTTAGAGCAGAGAAGCTTAAGAGGAGATTTGATAGAAGTGTTTAAAATCATGACAGGTTTAGATAAAGTAAATAAAGAGAAACTGTTCCCATTGGCAGAAGGGTCAAGAACCAGAGGACATAGATTTAAGGTGACTGGCAAAAGAACCTAAGGCGACATGAGGAAAAACTTTTTTCGCAGTGAGTAGTTATGATCTGGAATGTGCTGCCTGAAAGGGTGGTGGAATTAGATTCAATCATGGCTTTCAAAAAGGAATTGGTTAAATACTTGAAGGGAAATAATTTGCAGGGTTACGGGAAAAGAGCGGAGGAACGGGACTAACTGGAACTTTTACAAAGAGCCGGCATGGGCTCAATGGGCTGAATGGCCTCCTTTTGTGCTGTAACCATTCTATGATTCTAGTTAGAATGTACTGGAGCATTTTTTGAGCATCTGCTGACGCAGAAAACCTTGCCTGCCACCAGCACATATTGTAAAATCATGCATGTGCTGTACACCTACACCCACTAGAAGCTGATTCCAGACTCCTCTGAACAAAGGTGTCCAAACTTTGACTGCAGACCATAAGTGACCTGTGAGGCCTGGTGACTCACAATCCTGCTGCATGATTGTCCTCTCCATTGTCCAAATATAATTTTTATGCAGTTAAGTTTGCCCGTTTGAATTTGCCGTGCCTAATGCTGAGAAGATCTGTACTTAGTGCTGCTCACTCACTGGTGGATAATTCCTAAATTCATCAATGAAGGAACTTTGCTCAGAATAGCTCTTTAAAAGTACCAGATCTGCTAAATTGAAATAGATGAACCCAAAAGTAGAAGAAGTATAACCGGAAGTACTGGGATCAATTTTACAAGGTAGCACCCCTGGCATGCGCCTCAGTTGATGGAAGTCTGATTAGAGAATCTCGCCCAAGTGTATGATCTGCTCCTCCTGTTGAGCGAAGCTCCACACCAGTAACACTAACTTATAACTTAGTTTGGAATGGACAGTGATTTATGCATATTTAATACACAAAATGTATTGATAATTTAAGCCTAAGAGGAGCAAAGAGAGATTTTCATCTTTATTAATCTAGGCTGTATTTCCACCAAACTCCCAGAGGCAAAGGGACAATGTTCTAAACCATAGGGCCTGATTTTAGCAGGCCTGCGGGTTTCCGGCGGGTTGGGTTTCGGGTGCGTGGCCTCCGCGCCCGGTGAAATTAGTGGGTTGCCCGCGCGATCGTAGCAGGCAATCCACTAATTGGAATCACTTACCTGCTCCTCCGGGGTCCGCGCTGCTGGTCTGCACGTCGGGCGGGCTGCGCATGCGCAGTACGATCTGTCAGCTGGAGGCTCTCTCGTTAAAGGGGCAGTCCTCCACTGACAGATGCTGCAACCAATGGAACAAATTACAGCATGGAGCAGCCCAGGGGGAAGGCTGCTCCCAGTTTAATGATGCCTCACCCCAGGTATCATCAGATGGGGTGAGGAGGAGGGGGAGGACAGAGATCTTCCACCCGGCGGGCGGGAGGAAGCGGCCTGCCTCTGCCACCAAGAAGGCCTGGCTCGAGGTGGCAGAGGGGGTCACCTGCACTACCAACATATCGCCCACCTGCATACAGTGCAGGAGGCGCTCCAATGACCGCAGTAGATCAGCCACAGTGAGAACACTTACTCTTTCCCCTACACTGCGTCTGCCACAACACTGCCCCCACCCCACATCTCCTTCGGCACCGCCAACACTACTCTGTCACATCACCCCTCATACCCACTCAAACCCCATCCTCATCTTACCTCCACCTACTCACCTCGCCAGTACTCACCACGCCACTAACACGCAACCCAATCCTCATACAATCTCATGGCTCTATCCCATACTCACCCTCTCGTGCATCTCCCTCACGGCCAGCCTCACTCAACCTGCCACCACCTGTGCTGCAGCCACAGGGCATGCATCGCATATGTGCAGTAGGCAGCGTACGGCAAACGTGTCGTGAGCATGAAGGGGATGCACAAGGGTGTTTGAGGGTTTGTCATGGGTGTTACCTATATTGAATTTCAGAGCAACAAACATCACACATTATATTGGCACCACCACTGCCATGTCTCCGCGAATCCTGTCTGTTGTGTGCAATAATGCCCGCTCCTGGGTATCACTATGAGGACCCACCACTGATGCCACCCATTGTGTTACTGCAGAGTAGGTGCAGGGCTCTTCCGCGCAGGCGACTGAGAGACATCGGCGGTGTACCCGGCTGCACCCTGGAAGGATGCGGTGGAGAAGTTGTGGAGGGCAGTGGTGACTTTGGCAACGACAGGTAAGCAGATGGTGCTGGGGCCAGCCAGGAGCAGCTCGGCATGAAGGAGCCTGCAGATCTCCACGACTACATGTCGAGTGAATCTGCGCCTCCGTGTGCACTGCTGCTCAGAGAGGTCAGGGGAGCTGCGCCTCGGTCTGTGGACCCTGTGGCGAGGGTAGTGCCCTCTGCGACGCGTCTCTCTCTGCGGTAGCCCTCCCTCCTGCTGTACAGGTGGATGTGTCACAGCAGTCTGTTGTGGAGCTCCACGTGTCAGAGGTGGACGGCGTGGATGGCGAGGCTGGTGATGTTGTTCGCCTTCCGAGGGGGTCATGACTGCAGCTACGGCGGCCCCCATCCGCAATATGTACATCTGAGGGGGTCCGCAAGGTAGGCACATGTCTCCGGACCCCGGGGTGAGTGTGCAGGTTGGTCACTTTGACCGTCCGGAGGGGGGTGGTGGAGGCCACACTTTGTCCCAAGTGACAGAGCGGCCTCCTGCAATGGGTGACGGTCTCCCCCCGCACCTGTCAAATGGACCTTTGCAGCTGCCACAGGCTGACGGCTGCAACACGTCCAGTTCAACTGGGACTGTTTCCCCCAGTGTGTGAAACAGTCCCATGTTTCCCCAAAATCACACAAAGTCCCTTAATCAGGTCAGTTAATGACCTGAACAAGCAAAATAAATAACCTCAAGTGGCATCCCGCTGGCTTTAATTGCCTGCGGGATTCCCACCAGCGGGGGCCACGCACGCACCCCCGCACGTCATCGGGGAACCCGGAAGTGGGCGGGATCGTGGCACGATCCGGTCACGTGACTGGATATCGGGATTTTCGGGGCCCCCCCGCTGGAAACCCACAGGAAACCCGACGGTAAAATCGAGCCCATGATCTCTCATGCTTACCAAATACATGACATTGGAGGATAAATGAAATGACATCCATTGTGTACAAGAATGTAAGATCAGGCAGGTTAGCTTAAGAAAATAAGGGGGGGAATTCTCATTTTTGGGATGAGGTTTTGGTGGAGTGGCACTTCCACTCACCCCTCCATGTGCGCCTCAGCCCCAACCCATTTTTCTGGGCTGGGGGTCATTATGGCAGACTCCCAGATGGATTCCTGCCATCCTCCAGTGCAAAGAGCAGAATCCCAATGGTGTTGCAGTGGGGACATTTAAAAGGGGCAGCTGACCCGAAGATCGAAAAGAAGGCTCCCATTGAAGTCCTCAGCCAGGACTGAGGCCTTTAGCAGGTAAGTGTCTGGGATGACTGGAGGGAAAGGCTGCTATAAGGCCCTCTCCTTCCATTTGGGGAACTCTGGGCACTTACCATCACTTCCACAGGCTCACTGCCACCTTCCACACAGAGACCTGGGAAGCAGTGTTAAGTGGGGTGGAAAGAAGGAAAATCCACCTGGACCTGGGTCCCACACCTTCTGCTGCCATTTGCATGCAGTAGGTAGGGAAGGAGCATTCAGCAGTGGTCCCGGAGGCCGGGGAGTGAAATCCTGGACAGGGTAGCGAGGCACTGGTAGGTTTCACCACAACAAAGGCAGCTGCCATGCTGGTACTCCAGCCCTGCTGTTCACCATTTACTCCATCTCACCCTGCACTGTGAAAAATCTAGTGCTACCTCCTCATGCTCACTAATTATATCTTCTGGGGTACTTGGCAAAGGTGGTGAGAGTGATACATGATGGTGTGAGGTGCCAGCTTGCATGGGGACGGTGTCTATGGTGTCATTCTGTTCTTCCGAACCTACAAAAGCAGAAGAGGGCCATATATCAAAATTGTGACTTGAAGGGCACTTTTAGGCAGTTCGCACATCACAATATGCCGTGTGTGAATGTGTGTATGCCCGTGTGCTAGTGACTGAGATGGGGAACAAAACGTAAGAACATGATGTTACTTGCCCCAAGCCTGGGCAGACCTCCAACTTCATCCTCCCCTATTCCCTTCATAATCTCATGCCCTAAGATATTCAGGGTGGCCTCCTCAAATGAAGTGAAGGGATTGTAGTGCCTCAACTTCCTCTAACTCTGGTCTGTTTCCTTCTAAAATATGCCATTTTGTCCTGCAAGCAGATAAGTGGTCTCGTATTGTCAGTTCCGTACAGTACTGCTTTCCTGCCATTTACTTCCTGTATCTGCAATTCCAGTGCCTGGTCTTCCAAGCAGTTCTTGTTGGCCCTGGAAGCCTGCATTTTATAGTACTATCACTGAGTAATCCTGTGGACAGCTCTTTTCTGTGCAAATGCAACAGTTAACAGCTACTCAGCCTTGCTATTATTTCTGCCAGTCCATTTGTCAGTCTGATGCATGGGTGTTACAGCCCATGATTTATTCCTGCTGCAGAAACCAGCAATATTGTTAAACTTCAGAAATGGCATCTGCCTGGTAGCACCCTGCCGATCTCCTCTCCTCAGTGGTCATCCACCACCATCCCTGCCCTTTTTTCCCAGTCTCCTGTCACCAACTGTTTGAGACTCCCTGCCTCTTAATAATAGGTACACCTTAACTTAATCTACAAGTTAAAGTTACTTGCTTCAGACCATACAACCCAATGCCCACCCTGTTGCTCTGACCGTCACTTCTGCTCCCAATCAGTCTTCTGGACTCTACCGCAAGGATTCTGTTCCACCACCAGACCACTTGGGGTTCTCTGCCGTTTGCAGAAAGATAAGCCTCATTATATTTGAAGTTATTTCCTGGGTTCCTGAGCTGCACTCTGCTGGTTTCTAGGCTTTGCTCTGCTGATGATTTTTTTTTTCTTGGGGCCGTGACTGCTGCTCTGCTTGCTCTTGGCTGAAATCTGATGGTTTCCTAGGCTGAGTTCCACTATCCTCCTGGTCTCCTGGACTGTGCTTCATTCTTCCACTGGGTCTTGGGCTAGACCCTGCTCCTGGTTTGCTGGGCCTCACTTTGGTCCTCTGCCAGTCCCGAGTCAAATTCTGCTGGCTCCTAGCCGATACAGTGCTACTCCAACAACTCCTGGATCACTCCCCCCCCCGCCATCCCCACTTCCACAATGGCTTCTGGATCATTGCCTGCTCCTCTGGCAACTCCTGGATCAAACTTCAATTCTTCACTAGCTTCTGGGCTGGTTTTTGCCTGTCACTGGCTTTGAAATGAGCCTTCTGTCTCCCGCTGGCTCCCAAATCTAAAAGTTTGGAACTTCCAAGAGATTTAGACCCTAAAATGTGAATGTAGCAAATTGTACCAGGTTTGAGTTGTGATTTGCGATTGCCAATGGTCTGTCGCACTGACCTAGCCATAATTTTGTGGGTCAGCTCATTTACATATTCTGTAGCAGTTCTCTAGAGCAAATAAACCCCCCCAAAAATTCTGTCTCATGAGCTAATCCAGCTGTGAAATGTGAATATTTGCGTGTTCAAGGAGCAAACACGGAGCTTGCAAAAAGCCCGCTTTCCCACTGAGGTGCTGCAGATTACAGCATGAGGGAATGTTCTCTTTAGAATGGAACTGCAAAGAAACAAGGGTCCAGCAATCATGGGAAGCGATCGTGTGAGAGTGGACTCAGTGCTTCCAACCTGCCACACATGGAGAGATGTGTGCAAGAGCACATCTGGTTTGAAGTAAAGCAGAAAAGTGACAAGATAAACAATGAGGATTGCCGATTGTTTTACACTGCACATAAAATATATATATCTCCACACATTTGCAGTGTCAGATGTGATTTCCTGAATAAGTTCACCAAAGAGTTAAACTGAATTTATCCAGCAACACGATGCAGTACAGCACAAAGGAGAGGTATTGAAAATAATTCAGAAGTGTTAGAATGGGTAACAAAAATGAAACCTGCAAAATTGCAAGTGAGTAGGACTGATGACTAACTAACATTATGCACAAGAGAAATTGACAATACGAAAGTAGTCACTGCTCTTTGATGTTCAGCTAGCAAGGTATTTGAAATTTTATTCTACTATGCCTAGCAACATACGCACTGCAGCTATCCCTCTCTCCAGAATTTTCTCTGATGTAATGCTTACCTTTTCTTTGTACAAGACAGACTGCTTTCAACAGGTGACAGCATCATACCTGCTACGTGAAAGTCATAGGCTACGAGATGACAATCCTCCTGGTTTGCACAAGGATAACCACCTTCACAGCTTGTGGCAATAATTTTGTCTTTCATCAGATTAAAAGTAGTGTTTGAGCTCTACTGCAAAACATATCATTTACTGCCAGTACAACAGCAAAATACATAACAACGCCTATGTACTCATGATGTGCCATTTTTTTTCCCCACAGAAAAGACAGAAACCAAGGAAGAGGTAGCCAGTACTTTAGATGCCAGGCATCATGTCCATCACTTGTAGCAGACAACAGTTAAGACGTGTTTACTTCAGAGGTTATTGTTGAATTTGTGGAGAGATTGCAGGGTCAATCACAGATCACCACTGAGAACGAGATAAACTTGGAGGCTCAAGAAGGGCAGACTGCATAACCACGGACTCTGCTGAGTTGCTTTCTGATTCTGGCTTCATAGGAAAAACTGTGCAACAAAGCATATTTAATGAGTGTTAATGGATGATATTTCATTAGCACCAAACGACGAACATGTCACTTACCTTCTTGCGAAACAAGATGGAAACTGTCCAGAATAATGTTGCAAATTCTACCATCCAGTGTTGCAAAGCCATGAACCAATAGTTGTCTGCTCTGCATCAGTGGCATCTGCAAACTGACCTCACGCCATGCAGATGGTTATCACTGTTGGGGTATCTCTCAAGAGTGCTCCCAATGATGATAATGAAGCATTAGAGTCCAAAATACAAGATGTGATTAAGGCTGGCTTTGACTCTCTCATTACAGTAGAGATAACCATGAGGGAGGGATTCAGGGTCCTTTTTCCGGTGCACTGATATCTGCTCACAGAGATCATTGGCCAACTTTGGGACTCAGTCTCCAACATGCAGAAGCACGGCAACAAGCAGATGATTCTCCAGTCAACATCAGTCCCTTACCAGCATGTGACTGTGGGAAGTGGCAGGGAATGTCTTCCAAAGCTTGCAGCACCCCATAACCAGAACAGGATAGATTAATCCAGGCATACATTCGAGGATATTTGTGACCAGCATGTATCTAAACAGTCTTTGAAATCACAAGAAGGTCTGCAGGAGACTTTGCATTCAATCTTTCTATGACTATCATTTAGGAGTAGTAAACAAGGCAGACCATGCCATATATCACACATTGTACAAAGGGATTGCACAGCAGTACGTCACGATAATCACATTCTACACATGCATTCTCACACAATAAAATTAATGTTGAACATTGTAAAGATTGTAGTCATTTATTTTTATTAAATTGCAAAGAAAAAGGACACTTACGATTGTGCAAAAAAAAATCATGGAGAGCAGCAGGTCAACTCTAGAAAAAATATATTTACAATGCTCTCAATTCTGTCCCGTTGATTACTGAAGAGGCTCTGTGCAAGACTCGAGGGGAAAAAATTCTCAGGGCCCGAAATTTCTGTAGGGTTGCTAAGATGACAGAAGAGTGGCAGTGCTGATCCTAATTCCACCCAAGCAGTGATGCCCAGTCCCTGTCCCAAATTACGAGGATGGGGCATCTACTTAGACAGAGCAGATACATCACTTCAGCAGCACCAGTCTTGAATTGGTGGCAGGAACGAGCAGCTGATGCACAGTGCTAGTTTTACACTCGGACGGCAAGTTGAAAATCTATCCCATTAAATTTATGCTTCACAAATAGATGTTGTTTTATGTGCATTTTGGAAGGATGTAGATTCCATTAGCTCTGTTTGCAGTGAATACCTCGTGTCTTCCCATAGCCAACCTTGTAAACTTGGTTTCATCATGATATGTGCACTTTGAACACTCCCTGGAAAACAAGCATTAGCTTACATAGCTCTATGCCTGTAGTTGCATACCATCTGCAGGTCGGGTTCCAGGAGATAACACAGTTTACTGATTGCATCCCCGGTGAAGCGGAGCTTTTGAACACACTGTTCTTATAGAATCATAGAAGGTTACAGCACGGGAGGAGGCCATTCAGCCCATCGAGTCCGCATCAGCTCTATGCATGAGCAATCCAACTAATCCCACTGCCCCACCCTATCCCCGTAGCCCTGCACATTTTTTCGTTTTGTTTCTTCATTAAGATTCAGGTAGCTGACGTCTGTAGTAGTCATACTTCATTAGGCACCGGCAAATTACAATAGTCTACTTCTTATGCCTTCAAACTTCCCAGGCTGTCCTCTCTTGCTGTTCCTGCTCTTCCTTCTACAGTGTGTTCAGCAATGTAATATTTGATGCTGCACCCATGCTGCTGTGTGCACTGAAAGATTCTTTATCTCATTCGATAATATCACCAGCTCTGCTTCCTCCTCAAACTTTGCTAGCCACAGCATTGCTTATTGATAGCAGTATCAATGCTTAATTCAATTTGAAGCAATTAATGTG
This sequence comes from Heptranchias perlo, assembly GCF_035084215.1. NCBI lineage: Eukaryota > Metazoa > Chordata > Chondrichthyes > Hexanchiformes > Hexanchidae > Heptranchias > Heptranchias perlo. The sequence continues at coordinate 37,959,946 of NC_090337.1, read as the reverse complement.
CAAAGAAAGTTACCATAAAACATAAGAACATAAGAAATAGGAGCAGGAGTAGGCCTTATGGCCCCTCGAGCCTGCTCCGCCATTCAATAAGATCAAGGCTGATCTTCTACCTCAACTTCACTTTCCCACCCTATCCCCATATCCCTTGATTCTCTAAGTGTCCAAAAATCTGTAGATCTCAGTCTTGAATATACTCAATAACTGAGCATCTACAGCCCGCAGAGACAGAGAATTCCAAACATTCACAACCCTCTGAGTGAAGAATTTTTTCCTCATGTCGGTCCTAAATGGCCGACCCCTTATCTTGAGACTATGACCTCTAGTTCTAGACTCTGCATCGAGGGGAAACAGCCTCACAGCATCTACCCTGTCAAGTCCTCTAAGAATTTTATACGTTTCAATGAGATCACCTCTCATTCTTCTAAACTCCAGAGAATTTAGGCTCATTCTACTCAATCTCTCCCCATAGGACAACCATCTCATCCCAGGAATCAATCTAGTGAGTCTTAATTGTACCCCCTCTAAGACAAGTATATCCTTCCTTAGATAAGGAGACCAAAACTGTACACGGTACTCCAGGTGTGGTTTACCAAAGCCCTATATAATATATAATTGCAGCAAGACCTCCTTACTCTTATACTCCAAACCCCTTGCAATAAAGGCTAACATATCATTTGTCTTCCTAATTGCTTGCTGTACCTGCGTATTAATTTTCTGTGATTCGTGTACAAGGGTACCCAAATCGCTCTGATTACCAACATTTCTTAGCCTCTCACCTTTTAAAAAATATTCTGCTTTTCTATTCTTTCTACCAAAGTGGATAACTCCACATTTCAAGCAAATTTGCTTGTATCCTGTTAATTACTCATCAAAAAAGACTTAAAGCAAACATCCTTTAAAGCTAGGACGGTGCATGAACATGGGCACCAACTACTAAAACATGAGTAATTTCAAAAGTAAATGTCACTACTATTAACATACAAAATTGCAAACCAATAAAGCTCACTTAGCACGTACACTGCTTCAAACACAGAGGAAATTTATCCCAAAGATGTTCCTCTGAGCTATGTAAGGGTTACCTGAATTCCAAAATCTTTAATATTGCACCTCCTTATCTGCCCAGTTTTCAAATGGTTTCTATTGATAAATAACAACAGCATAATTTACTGATGGCATTACCGCAGTCTACTTTTGAGCAGAACGCTATATTGTTGTGTGAGAGCCAATAGTAAATCAATACAGTCTCACAAGATTTTCTTTTGCTAACAGTGAAATGGCTCGTAAACCGTTGGTTTAAAAAGACTTCTCTTTCATATAACTCCACAGTGTGACCCATTTCTGCACTGAAACATATTTTGCTTTAGCTGAAAGTCACTGACACAATGAGTGAGATTTAGTTGTCACTTTAGTCTCCTTACCCTAATCTGTCTTAATGATAATGTACAGTAAAGCAGTTTGTTTTGTAAAAAAACAGTTAGCAATAATGTGGAGATGGACTAAATACTACTTTTCTGTTATCTTCCATTCAACTAATCTTCCACAAAGTCAATGTAATACAATGGGAGACTAATTCAAAATCTGCTGGCTTCCTTATCAAAAAAGAACAGCGCTACAGCTGGTACAGAACATGAAAGAGGATTTTCTGTTCAAGAGGTAAAATGACTAAAATATATGATTTATTTCACATTTTGCTTTTTCTAGTATTTTCACATGCGGTGCATATGAAAATGTCAATATCTGCGAAATCGTGCCTGAAAGCACGGGGGAGGCGGGACGTGCGCTGTTCAGTTAAATTGGTGCTGGCAGCTCATCATAGAATCATACAACACAGAAGGAGGCCATTCGACCCATCATGCTCTCTGAAAGAGCTATCCAATTAGTCCCACTTCCCTGCTCTTTCCCCATAGCCCTGCAAATTTTTCCTTTTCAAGTATATTTCCAATTCCTTTTTGAAAGTTACTATTGAATCTGCTTCCACCACCCTTTCAGGCAGTGCATTCCAGATCATAACAACTCTCTGCTTAAAAAAAATTCTTCTCATTTCCCCTTTTATCAATTACCTATATCTGTGTCCTCTGGTTACCGACCGTCCTGCCAGTGGAAACAGTTTCTCTTTATTTACTCTATCAAAACCCTTCATAATTTTGAACACCTCTATTAAATCTCCCCTTAACCTTCTCTGCTCTAAGAAGAACAACCCCAGCTTCTCCAGTCTCTCCACTTAACTGAAATCCCTCATCCCTGGTATCATTTTCGTAAATCTCCTCTGCACCCTCTCCAAAGCCCTGACATTCTTCCTAAAGAGTGGTGTCCAGAATTGGATATAATACTCTAGCTGAGGCCTAACCAGTGTTTTATAAAGGTTTAGCATAACTTCCTTGCTTTTGCACTCTATGCTGCTATTTGTAAAGCCCAGGATCCTGCTTTTTTAACAGCTTTATCATGAGTCAGGTGTGCAGCCAGTGCTACCCATGTTGCTTATCAGCTGCACACCTGTTTGGGGGGGGGGAGGAATGTTGGGCCTACACCCCCTGCATGTCAAACTGCAGCTGGATTCAGCAGCCACTCATCGCTCTCTGCTCTCCCTCCACACTAAAAGCTAACTCTTGTCCCTCTCTTTCATTTCAGGTGTTGAAAATGTCTACGTCCCCATGTGGTTTCAGGATAAGTAGGCCAGCCTTCCTGAAAACGTAGCGTCATAAAAGTTAAGGGCCACATTGACCTTGACAGCTACAAGCAGTGCTGTCCATGCCCTGGTTTGAGGCTCCAGTTGTGACTGCAGCAGGTGACATAGCTCGGTGATAGCCTCCTTGGTAAATTGCCTAACACATTGGTCCTCAGTGAAGTTGAGGTATGAGAAGTGCTCTCTGAAGACTTGCTGTGGGTATGGCCTCCTGCGCAATGCCCTCCTCCTTCTTCATGTCCCAGCTTCTCCTGCTCTTTCCTGCCTTCTTCGCTCTTCCCCCTCGACCTCCAGCCCTAAAGGAAGACCTGCCAGACCACCCATGGCTGCAATAAAATAGTTTTGAAGGCAGACAAAAGCAGTCCAGCACCAGCAAAAGGTTGTTAGTAGAAGTCACAAATCAGCTGTGGAACATGGAAAATAGGTAAAAAAAACACTCCGAAGTTAACCAGCACCCTTTAAATGGTGCTGCTGTGGGGTCCTTCTTGCCTGTTAGTGCCATGATTTGCTGGGCATGTTTATCACATCAGGTGCTGGGACAGGGTAATTTCACAAAATGATCCCACAACAATATTTAGATATTATGACAAGCATTTTTAATACTTCCGCACGCACCGTGGACACCTACGCAGGAGGCCAATCCAATATGGTGGGTGGCGCACTTCCAGCATGGAATGATTGTGCTCATGCCACCTCCCATATTGGACCCGTAGGCGTCCATTTTACTCCTGTAAAACGGGCACAGAGTGGTCAAATTTCCAGACCTATTTTTTTCTTAAGTTAGTATCAACCTTTTGGAATTAGAAATGGCAGAAACATAATAAAATATATGCAGAAACTGCACCACTTAACTTCTGTACTTTTCTTTTTATATATCACACGTAAGCAGCCCACAAAGCAGTAATATTGATCTGCACGACATTTAGTATTCCACCAACATCATCCAAAACAATGACCTAGATAACTGTATAAATAAATAAACCTGTTCAAAAGCCTGAAGTTTCTGCTGCTGTCCAATTCTTTCAGCTAAAAAAAAGTTGATTGTCTGCCAAAAAAATTTTGGGTGCAGTGTCTCGTTTATCCTGCTGCAGACCTTTATATCCTGCTGCATCATGTTAGTTCCTACCCCTGATCTGGTGAGCTCCCAATGAGAGACATTTCAGGGGTCAGAAATATAAGACAGTCACCAATAAATCTGATAAGGAATTCAGGAGAAACTTCTTTACCCAGAGAGTGGTTAGAATGTGGAACTCACTACCACATGGAGCGGTTGAGGCAATCTTCAGCCAGAAGTGGATGATCCATCTCGGCCTCCTCCCAATATCCCCACCATCACAGAAGCCAGTCTTCAGCCAATTCGGCTCACGCCATGTGATATCAAGAAACGACTGAGTGCACTGGATACAGCAAAGGCTGTGGGCCCCGACAACGTTCTGGCTAAAGTGCTGAAGACTTGTGCTCCAGAACAAGCTGCTCCTCTAGCCAAGCTGTTCCAGTACAGCTACAACACTGGCATCTACCCAACAATGTGGAAAATTACCCAGTTATGTCCTGTCCACAAAAAGCAGGACAAATCCGATCCGGCCAATTACCGTTCCATCAGTCTACTCTCAATCATCAGCAAAGTGATGGAAGGTGTCGTCGACAGTGCTATCAAGCGGCACTTACTCACCAATAATCTGCTCACCGATGCTCAGTTTGGGTTCCGCCAGGACCACTCGGCTCCAGACCTCATTACAGCCTTGGTCCAAACGTGGACAAAAGAGCTGAATTCCAGAGGTGAGGTGAGAGTGACTGCCCTTGACATCAAGGCAGCATTTGACCGAGTGTGGCGCCAAGGAGCCCTAGTAAAATTGAAGTCAATGGGAATCAGGGGGAAAACTCTCCAGTGGCTGGAGTCATACCTAGCACAAAGGAACTTGGTAGTGGTTGTTGGAGGCCAATCATCTCAGCCACAGAACATTGCTGCAGGAGTTCCTCAGGGCAGTGTCCTAGGCCCAACTATCTTCAGCTGCTTCATCAATGACCTTCCCTCCATTATAAGGTTAGAAATGGGGATGTTTGCTGATGATTGCACAGTGTTCAGTTCCATTTGCGACCCCTCAGATAATGAAGCAGTCCGTGCCCACATGCAGCAAGACCTGGACAACATCCAGGCTTGGGCTCATAAGTGGCAAGTAACATTCACGCCAGACAAGTGCCAGGCAATGACCATTTCCAACCATAGAGAGTCTAACCACCTCCCCTTGAAATTCAAAGGCATTACCATTGCCGAATCCCGCACCATCATCATCCTGGGGGCCACCATTGGCCGGAAACTTAACTGGACCAGCACATAAATACTGTGGCTACAAGAGCAGGACAGAGGCTGGGTATTCTGCAGTGAGTGACTCACCTCCTGACTCCCTAAAGCCTTTCCACCATCTACAAGGCACAAGTCAGGAGTGTGATGGAATAGTCTCCACTTGCCTGGATGAATGCAGCACCAACAACACTCAAGAAGCTCGACATCATCCAGGACAAAGCAGTCCACTTGATTGGCATCCCATCTACCACCCTAAACATTCACGCCCTCCACCACCGGCGCACCGTGGCTGCAGTGTGTACCATCTACAGGATGCACTGCAGCAACTTGCCAAGGCTTCTTTGACAGCACCTTCCAAACCCGCGACCTCTACCACCTAGAAGGACAAGGGCAGCAGGCACATGGGAACAACACTACCCGCATGTTCCCCTTCAAGTCACACACCATCCTGACTTTGAAATATATCACCATTCCTTCATCGTTGCTGGGTCAAAATCCTGGAACTCCCAACCTAACAGCACCGTGGGAGAACCTTCACCACACGGACTGCAGTGGTTCAAGAAGGCAGCTCACCACCACCTTCTCAAGGGCAATTAGGAGTGTGCAATAAACGCTGGCCTTGCCACTGACGCCCACATCCCATGAATGAATAAAGGGAAAGATAGACTAAGTACATGACAGATAAAGGAATAGTAGATTATGCTGATAGGGTTGGATGAAATAGGGTGGGAGGAGGCTCGTGTGGAACATAAACACCAGCACAGTTGGACTGAATGGCTTGTTTCTGTGCTGTGAATTCTATGTAATTCCTAACGCGAGAACTTACTGTGAATATTAGGCTGACCCTGGAAATTATGCATGGTCAGCCCACTTCCCACTGGACAGACACAAATTGTGTACCGCCATATTTATGATCGGAATTTCACCTGAGCAGAAAATCCAGGTCAAATCTGGGGCCAAGGGTGGAGGTGAAATCAGTGTAGCTTATACACAGGAGAAAACCTAAGAGTGTGTACAGAACATGGATCAAAACATTATGCTTTCAGAGAAACACAGAAAAGTGAGTGGAAATATATGTCCACTTCTTGTGGCTGTTGTTAAAAAATAAAACTAATGTTAGAATCATGGAGGAATTCCCCTCACGCAACCACATACATAGGTAGAAGTTAACCTGGAATCAAACAGAAGAAAACACAACAAACGACCTTAGACCCAAACAAACAATTCGATCACCAATAGCTGGACTACTGTAGAAACATAGAAACATAGAACATTTACAGCACAGAAGGAGGCCATTCAGCCCATAGTGTCTGTGCTAGTCGAAATAGAGCTGCCCAGCCTAATCCCACTTTCCAGCACTTGGTCCGTAGCCTTGTAAGTTATGGCACTTCAAGTGCATATCCAAGTACTTTTAAATGCGATGAGGGTTTCTGCCTCTATTACCCTTTCAGGTAGTGAGTTCCAGACCCCCACCACCCTCAGGGGGAAAAAAATTTTCCTCAGCTCCCCTCTAATCCTTCTACCAATTACTTTAAATCTATGCCCCCTGGTTATTGATCTGTCTGCTAAGGGAAATAGGCCCTTCCTATCCACTCTATCTAGGCCCCTCATAATTTTATACGCATCAATTAAATCACCCCTCAGCCTCCCCTGTTCCAAAGAAAACAATCCCAGCCTATCCAATCTTTCCTCATAACTAAAATTCTCCAGTCCTGGCAACATCTTCGTAAATCTCCTCTGTACCCACTCTAGTGCAATTGCTTCTTTCCTGTAATGTGGTGACCAGAACTGTATGTAGTACTCAAGCTATGGCCTAACTAGTGTTTTATACAGTTCTAGCATAACCTCCCTGCCTCGGCTAATAAAGGAAAGTATCCCGTATGCCTTCTTAACCACCTTGTCTACCTGTCCTGCTACCTTCAGGGATCTGTGGACATACACTGCAAAGTCCCTCTGTTCCTCCACACTTCTCAGTATCCTCCCATTTATTATGTACTCCCTTACCTTGTTTGCCATTCTCAAATGTATTACCTCACACTTCTCCAGATTGAATTCCATTTGCCACTTTTTTGCCCACCTGACCAGTCCGTTGATGTCTTCCTGCAGCCTACAGCTTTCCTCCTCACTATCAACCACACGACCAATTTTTGTATCATCTTCAAACTTCTTAATCATGCCCCCATACATTTAAGTCTAGATCATTGATATATACCACTGTACTAGCAATTGGTTTTGTCTAAGAAAGAACTTGCATTTATATAGCACTTTTTATATCCTCAGGATGTTCCAAAGCACTTCACAGCCAATTAATTACTTTTGAAGTGTAGTCAAACATGGCAGCCAATTTATGCACATTAAGGTTCCACAAACAGCAATGAGATAAATGACCAGATAATGTGTTAGTGGAGTTACTTGTGCGATAAGTGTTGCCCAAAACACTGGGAAAACTCCCCTGCTCTTATTTGAAGAGTGGCATAGAATCTTTTATATCCACCTGTGAGGGCAGACAGGGCCATAGTTTAACATTGCACCTGAAAGATGGCACCACTGACAGTGAAGAGCTTCTTCAGTATTGTATGGAGGTATCAAGTCTCTGGAGTGTGGCTTGAACCTACAACCTTCTGACTTAGAGACAAGACAGCTACCACTGATCCAAGGTTGACATTTTGGGGGAAGAGATTTTCAACTGCTGGTTGCCTATTGCAACTGAGCAATGTTAGGCGAGGTATCTGGTACATATTAACTGTCTCATTCACCTCTTTATTTACAATATGGAGGTGCAGAGGTGAGTCATGCTTCCAAATCATTTCAGGATGTGCATATGTATGCATGCCTTCGCTTACCTTGACCAACCTGGTGAAGTCATTAAAATGTTTCTGTACTGCTGTTTGTCGGGTGGCTGATGTGGCATTGTCTGCCTGTGCCACCTCCCTCCATACATCATTCATTTATGGGGCTTCCTGCCTTGGGTTCCAAATAACCTTTCCCTCTTTGCCCTTATCTCACAGAAGTTTCTCAGAATCTTAGGGCCTTCACCAAAGCATGCTAGTCCACCTTCTGCCATTCTCCTCTCTCTGTGCTCTTGCTCTGTCTCTGCCTCCTTAGCCTTCTAGCCCTTTAAGCTGCAGTGAAGCCAGATATGCTCTGACATACCCAGGTAGCATAGTAGTGGCATGGTTTGTAAAGATGGATCCTTCGGTATTGAACATACTGCCTGAGGTGTTATTGATCTGGAAGATATTGTCCCCTTGTGAATTTGTTCTTTTTGTCCAATTCAGGCAGCACTATGGGCGCAGCCAAAGGGATTGTTATCCTTTCAAATTCGTTAGCTGCAACTTGCATTACCAATACTTTGGGAAAGTGCTGTCTCGCAAACTGAAGTCTTTAGCATCGAGTCAGAAAAATGCAGGGGGAGAAAAGTATGCAAGATGTATAGAAATACTCACTGCTAAAAACAATCTTTCACTAACTGAAACAATGACAACCTTCCCTTAAGAATTATTTCAAAATAGACCAGGCTCAAAGAGCTGCCATGTGCCTATTTAAAGTGATAAGGTGTACACTAGCATGGAGCCTCACCAAAAGTTGGTAAATACAGCATAGGACTTGATTTAAATGATTTTGCCATGTAAATGTGAGTTTGGTTTGCCTGTAGCACAGGATCTCATAAAATTGGCCCTGTAGTAGTAAATGAGTACCACAGTACACATATCATCACTTTATTTCATTTAAGGAGACTTCGGAAAATATGTTTTCTGTACCGTTTTACCATAATTTCCCATGTTTTTCAAAAAGTTCAAAGACATTTAAAATTTAAAAGTTTCTTATCTTCAATATCTGCTTCCCCTATCTTTAAGCTTTGACTCCACAAACACTTATACCAATGCACTTTGCTTGTTGATAGCTGGTTTCAGTTTTAGAGATCTTTGTTTTTTAATTCACTGGAACAAACGTAAATGCCAACGGCACAAAGCTTTGCCCAAGATTTTTTGTCTACTCAGTAAAGAATTTCCCAAGCCCATAGATTCTGATCGCTGATCTCTGAACTCTGAACCACACAAACCTGAACTTAGACTTGAGCAAAGGTACTTGGAATGATTTTTAGATTTTGCATGCACTGCTGCCATCAATTGGTATTAAATATTAAAAGTCACAACTATGCAGTATTCTCCACAAGGAGTACATGAACCATATGCAGTTTAAGAAAAAAATCAATGAACTGAATATGAATTAGGAATTGGCAGAGAATCTTAGTGTGATCAAAATTGGGCATTGCAAGAGTTAATAACTTGACATCATTTGTTTGTTCCCTTCTTCCCTAAACTTCTCCACCTCTTTAAGACCCTCCTTAAATCCTACCTCTTTGAACAAACTTTTAGTCATCCATCCTAATATCTCCTTCTTTGGCTCGGTGTCAATTTTTGTCTGATTACACACCTGTGAAGCAGCTTGGGGCATTGCCTACTTTAAAAACGCTACATAAATGCAAGTTGTTGTTGTCATCAACTACATAGTTGAATGCAATAGCTGTATCAAATGTACAGGGAGACACAAAGAGAAAGAGAAAAACAGATAGACACACATGCTAAAAGACATACAGTGAGATACATGGTGAGATGAACAAGGAGACATACAGAGATAGAGAATGAAACATATATGAAAGAGAGAGGAACATACAATATACAAGGAAATATACAGTAAGACATGTAGCCATCTAATGGAACATACAGACAGCAGGACAGAGAGAGAGAAAGAGACAGTAAACCAAAGAGCAAGATGTCAAAGACATGCAGTGTGTCATAGAGTGATTAATAGTTGTTTTAGCTCATGTATTTTGTCATATGTAAATGAATGCTTGGAGAATTCAGAGATCAGGTTGCTGTGAAGAAATGATAAACGTCAGATACAACATGATCAACTCGTCTTTAACTTTGCCATTGGATTAGACTGAAATAATTTTCTATGTGAATATTGATGTACTGTTGGTGAATGGCTCCTCCTGCTGGTTTGCCCTAGTACTTTCCAGATTTCTCTTGCAGTCTTAACATTAAGCAAATTAAAAACAGTTCAATTCAGATCAGAAATTACTTAAAATGAGAAAATACTGGCAAATCATCTCCAAGTGTTGACAATGTAGTAAAAAACCAAGTACTTCCACTTGTCAGGTTTCTGGAGAATCAATGTTTGCTCTTTGGAGAAATTCAGTTTTTTTCAAGTTGACAAGTGCTAATTATTCTACCAGATCAAGAAATCAGAAAAATAATCACAATATCCTAACCTGTGACTGAATTTTCCTGCAAGAATACTGCTTAAATATAATAAGCATTCACTTACATATGTAAAATATTTGAGTTAAAATAATCTGTATCACTGTATGTTTCAACTTTCATGCAGAACGCACATCATGTAACATCTGGAAGAATTAGCAGGAGTGACAATCTCTGACCACTTACTAATTAGTTCCTCAAATTTTCCACAGGGGCCTATTGAAACAAAATCATTGAGTGGCATCCTTTGGAAATTCCCAAATAAATGAATAACTATGACTTCTGATAAAATACTGGATGCATCGCCTGGTCAGAAACATCAAACCACAGGCAGGAATGCTTGGCATCTGTATGCATCCTTTTACCTTTACAGTAAACCTCATCAGTATTCCCAAACTTATGTTAATTCTTGTAATTTAAAAGAAGCATTACTTGTTTAGAGATATGGGAATGAAAATAAGGAAAGGTAGTCATCTTCCAGGAGGAGAAAGAAAATTGGTCGCTGGCATCCATGCAATGTCTATTAATGGCCAACTGCTATTAAAGGTGATATACTGCAGGTTGTGAAATAGAACAGGTAAAATATGTATCTCCTCCGTGAAAATGTATTTGTCAACACCAAACTGCATTTCTCAATACATGCAGTCAATTAGCAATATACACTAACAATATCATTATTTCCAAATTGTCACTCACATTTTGTTACACAACTAGTGGCACTTGTAACACTTCTACTTTCATCAGAAGCATGCAAACAAAAAACTCCAGGACAATCATCAGGGGAAACAAAGAAAAATTGCTACCTCAATGAAAATGCTAATCATGAATACTGACTTTATGCTTTACAGGCCGTACATTCATCCAGATTCACCTGTTTGAGATATACCTTTGATGATGCCATCAAAGCAGTCAAGAATATTTTATTACACATCTAGTGGCACTTGTAACACTTCTACTTTCATCAGAAGCATGCAAGCAATAAATAAGATGATCAGAGGAATAACTGACAGGTTGTTCAAAGGAGTGCATTATAGGGCTGATAATATGATGGTGGGTGTGCCATGTTCATAGAATTATAGAAAGGTTACAACACGGAAGGAGACCATTCGGCCCCTCGAGTCCACGTTGGCTCTATGTAAGAGCAATCCAGCTAGTCCCACTCCTCCGCCCTTTCCCCATAGCCCTGCAAATTTTTTTCTTTCAAGTACTTACCCAGTTCCCTTCTGAAGGACATGATTGAGTCTATCTCCACCACCCCCTCGGGCAGTGCATTCCAGATCCTAACGACTCGCTGTGTAAAAAAGCTTTTCCTCATGTCACCTTCGGTTCTTTCGACAATCACCTTAACTCTATGTCCTCTGGTTCTTGACCCTTCCGCCAGTGGGAACATTTTCTCTGTATCTACTCTGTCTAGACTCTTCATGATTTTGAATACCTCTATCAAATCTCCTTGGAAATGTCTCTGTTCCAAGGAGAACAACCCCAGCTTCTCCAGTCTATCCACATAACTAAAGTCCCTCATCCCTGGAATCATTCTAGTAAATCTCTTCTGCACCCTCTGTAACGCCTTCATATCTTTCCTAAAGTGTGGTGCCCAGAACTGGACACAATACTCCAGCTGTGGCCGAACCAGTGTTTTATAAAGATTCTTCATGACTTCCATACTTTTGTACTCTATGCCTCTATTTATAAAGCCCAGGATTCCGTAGGCTTTTTTGACTGCTTTCTCAACCTGCCCTGCCACTTTCAATGATTTGTGCACATATACCCCCAGATCTCTCTGTTCCTCTACCCCTTTTAGAATTGTGCCATCTAGTTTATATTGCCTCTCCTCATTCTTCCTACCGAAATGTATCAATTCGCATTTTTCTGTGTTAAATTTCATCTGCCACATGTCCGCCCATGCTACCAGCCTGTCTATATCCTCTTGAAGTCTATCACCATCCTCCTCACTGTTTACTACCCTTCCAAGTTTTGTATCATCTGCAAATTTTGAAATTGTGCCCTGTACACCCAAGTCCAAGTCATATATCAAGAAAAGCAGTGGTCCCAACACCGACCCCTGGGGAACACTACTGTACACCTCCCTCCAGTCCGAAAAACAACCGTTCACCACTATTCTCTGTTTCCTGTCCCTTAGCCAATTCTGTATCCATGTTGCTACTGTCCCCTTTAGTCCATGGGCTGCAATCTTGGTGATAAGCCTACCGTGCGGCACATTATCAAATACCTTTTTAAAGTCCATATACACCACATCAACTGCATTGCCCTCATCTACCCTCTCTGTTACCTCATCAAAAAACTCTATCAGATTAGTTAAACACGATTTGCCTTTAACAAATCCGTGCTGGCTTTCCCTAATCAATCCACACTCTTTCAAGTGACTGTTAATTCTGTCCTGGCTCATCGTTTCTAAAAGTTTCCCCAACACTGAGGTTAAACTGACTGGCCTGTAGTTGCTGGGTTTATCCTTACACCCTTTTTTGAACAAGGGTGCAGCATTTGCAATTCTCCAGTCCTCTGGCAACACCCCTGTATCTATGGATGTTTGGATGATTATGGCCAGTGCCTCCTCAATTTCCACCCTTACTTCCCTCGGCAACCTAGGATGCATCCCATCTGGACCGGGTGACTTATCTACTTTAAGTACAGCTAGCCTTTCAAGTACCTCTTCATCAAATTTTAGCCCATCTAGTATCTCAACTATATCTTCCTTTACTGAGACTCTGGCAGCATCTTCTTCCTTGGTAAAGACAGATGCAAAGTATTCATTTAGTACCTCAACCATCCCCTCTGCCTCCATGAGTAGATCTCCTTTATGGTCCCTTATCGGCCCCACCCCCCCCCCCCCCCATCCTCCCCCACACCCACTTACTGCCAGGTTATCAGGCATGGAGGCCTGGAGCCTACCACAAATCCAATAGACTCAGCAAAGCCCAATGCAACTGGCAGACATAAAGAATGCTGAGAGCCTGCACAAGAACTGTACACGCAACTCATTCCAGTAGTCAAAATGTTTTTAATTGAATGACTCACCATGCAACTGGAATGCCCAAAAAGTATCAAAATGGTCTTTAGCGTATAGAAATATAACCAATAGTCAAGTTAACAGTTGCGTTGTTTACCTTTGTAAATGTCTAAATATGGTCATATACCTTTGGTATTGAATATTTGTTAAACAGAAACTTTTTCATTAATTCTTTGTTCAGATCCTTTGTCCTCAGTGCTGGAAAATTTATTCAAGCAAAGAAAGAAATTGTGGGGCAGAGCTGTAAAATGGCTCAGCACCCTCTGCTTTCACTTTCTGAAACATGTCCCATTTTGCCTTGTGCCAAGTAATTCAGCAAAAAATGTCTGATAAAGTATAATCCCATCTATGTGATATTTGCTAATGTCCCTTTAAGTATACTACTTAATAATATACATTAATCAATGTAGCTAGTTTGCAATGATCAGAGAATGCTTAGATCTCTATAAATCTCTGCACTCTCCTTTGTAGCAAAAGATATTTGTAAAAGAAATGCTCAGTTACAAACCTGTCAAAGGGGAGGAACTAAACACCAGTACGCATGTGCTTGGAAAATGAGATGCAATTATTCTAGGAATTAATTTAGTTTATTTGCCCTTTCATTATTGGTTTAATTGCTAGTTTTCTACTTGTCCGGTAATGCACAATTGGTTTGATTAACTCATAATTAGGACAATATGTTTTATACAGAGCGTGTCTGTAGTTTCAGAGAGTCGGAAGGGCATTTTGCAATCTGTGTAAAATGCGACTATGAAATATATTGGGAATCCTGATACATGAAAATTATGCAGACCTATCAAAGTATAAAAAGTGACTTATCAGCAATAATACACAAAAGCCCAAAAGAATTTAACAGTGAGTAATCATAGTGCACAAATACATAGGACAGGTGGAACCACTACCTTGTTTCTCCAAAACATAATTCATACTTGGATAACTTATGTGCTGATAACAGATATTCTTTATATTTGTACAACAAGTAGACTAAATAAAATGATATACATTAAACAGGAATCCTAATGATGTGTCAAGGCTATTACTTTTTCTGCTGTACACTGCAAGGGTAAATTTTGAAAAGTTTCAGAGTCGTGATCAATGGGAGCACTGGAAAATGAGGTGTGGAGTTCAGCACAAATAATTTACGCACTTATGATTTTAAAATTAATCTTTGGAAAATTGGGCGCGCCATATACGAGGTGTGCTGACCTCGGCATCCAATCTGCATTCCTACTAAATGAGGCTCTGGGAGCAGGGTGACGCAAAATGTACTCTATGTTCCTGCTGTATTCTACCACAAACCTCTTACAGTTCTATAGATTACTATTATCCCTTATGTGCCACCATCTGGAGTTGCACTGCAGCATTTAAGGGAGGGGTTACTATTCAAACACCATGAGCTACCGTTCCTTCACAACTTACTAGAAAGCAGTGCGAATCAAATTATTACTAAGGCACAAATGTAGAATTGGTGTAAGCAACGCTGAGTTCATTCCAGAGCATAGAATATAATCAGATCACTATCTGTTTGAAATAATTTAATGTGTAAACATACAAGAACAATGAGTTACACAGAAACATAGAAAATAGGGGCAAGAGTAGGCCATTCGGCCCTTCGGGCCTGCTCCGCCATTCAAAATGATCATGGATGATCGTCTAACTCAATACCCTGTTCCCGCTTTTTCCCCATATTCCTTGATCCCTTTAGCATTAAGAAGTATATCTACCTCCTTCTTGAATACATCTAATGACTTGGCCTCCACTGCCTTCTGTGGTAGAGAATTCCACAGATTCCCCACCTTCTGAGTGAAGAAATTTCTCCTCATCTCGGTTCTAAATGGCATACCGCTATCCTGAGACTGTGACCCCTGGTTCTGGACTCCCCAGCCATCGGGAACATCCTCCCTGCATCTAGTCTGTCTAGTTCTGTTAGAATTTTATATGTTTCGATGAGATCACCGCTCATTCTTCTAAACTCTAGTGAATATAGGCCTAGTCAATCCAATCTCTCCTCATACGCCAGTCCTGCCATCCCAGGAATCAGTCTGGTAAACCTTCCTTGCACTCCCTCCATGGTAAGGACATCCTTCCTCAGATTAGGAGACCAAAACTGCACACAATACTCCAGATGTGGTCTCACCAAGGCCCTGTATAACTGCAATTAGACATCCCTGTTCCTGTACTCAAATCCTCTTGCAATGGACGCCAACATACCATTCGCCTTCCTAACTGCTTGCTGCACCTGAATGCTCGCTTTCAGCGACTGGTGTACAAGGACACCCAGGTCTCGTTGCACCTCCCCTTTTCCTAATCAATCACCATTCAGATAATAATCTGTCTTTCTGTTTTTACAACCAAAGTAGATAACCTCACATTTATCCACGTTATACTGCATCTGCCATGTTCTTGCCCACTCACCCAACTTGTCTAAATCACATTGGAGCCTCTTTGCATCCTCCTCACAGCTCACATTCCACCCCAGCTTTGTGTCGTCTGCAAACTTGGAAATGTTACATTCCGTTCCCTCATTCAAATCATTGATATATATTGTGAATAGCTGGGGCCCAAGCACTGATCCCTGCAGTACCCCACTAGTCACTGCCTGCCACCCAGAAAAAGACCCATTTATTCCTACTCTCTGTTTCCTGTCTGTCAACCAATTCTCAATCCATGCCAGTATATTCCCCCCAATCCCACGTGCTTTAATTTTGCACACTAACCTCTTGTGTGGGACTTTATCAAAAGCCTTCTGAAAATCCAAATACACCACATCCACTGGTTCTCCCTTATCTATTCTACCAGTTACCTCCTCAAAAAACTTCAGTAGATTTGTTAAGCATGATTTCCCTTTCATAAACCCATGCTGACTTTGTCCAATCCTGTTAATGCCTTCCAAGTGTTCTGTTATCACATCCTTTATAATATACACTAGCATTTTTCCCACTACTGATATTAGGCTAAATGGTCTGTAATTCCCTGTTTTTTCTCTCCCTCCTTTTTTAAATAGTGGGGTTACATTTGCCACCCTCCAATCTGTAGGAACTGTTCCAGAGTCTATAGAATTTTGGAAGATGACCACCAATGTATCCACTATTTCCAACGGCCACTTCCTTTAGTACTCTGGGATGTAGATTATCAGGCCCTGGGGATTTGTCAGCCTTTAGCCCCATTAATTTCCCTAGCACTATTTTTTTACTAATACTGATTTCTTTCAGTTCCTCCCTCTCACTAGACCCTTGGTTCCCTAACATTTCTGGGAGGTTATTTGTGTCCTCCTTTGTGAAGACAGAACCAAAGTATGTGTTTAAATGTTCTGCCATTTCTTTGTTCCCCATTATAATTTCCCCCATTTCTGACTGTAAGATATTTTAAGGATATTTATTTAGGACTACACCCATAAAAGTGACTGCAGCGTTTATCTTCTATGCCACTAGCATCTTTCAAACTCCAGTAGAACAAACATGGAGATCAGTCAAACTCTAATGTTTAAAATGACTTCTCAAATTATTGTACTTTGGCTGTTAATGTCCAACAATATGTGCTTCTCAATGTCCATTTAATAACACCAGAGAACCAAAGTATTCTGACAGACCGTATTCACACATGAATCCTTTCACTCGCCAAGAATGTACACATCTACTGTAACAAGAAAGGCTTCAATTGTATTAACGTATGGGTGGTATTTAGAGTCATAGAATCTTACAACAGAAGGAGGCCATTCGGCCTGTCGGGCCTGTGCCGGTTCTTTGAAAGAGCTGTCCAATTTCATCCCACACCCCAGCTTTTTCCCCAATAACCCTGTAAATTCTTCTTCTTCAAGTACATGTCCAATTGCCTTTTGAAAGCTCCTATGGAATCTGCTTCCACCACACTTTCAGGCAGTCCATTCCAGATTTTAACAACACTCTGTGTGAAAAAAATTCTCCTCATTTCCCCTCTAGTTCTTTTGCCAATTCTTTTAAATCTGTGACCTCTGGTTACCGACCCACTTGCCAGTGGAAACAATTACTCCCTATTTACTCTATCAAAACCCCTCATTATTTTGAATAGCTCTGTTAGGTCTCCCCTTAAACTAGTCTGCTCTAAGGAGAACAATCCTAGCTTCTCCAATCTCTCCACATAACTGAAGTCTCTCATCCCTGGTATCACCCTCTTCAAGGCCTTAACATCCTTCCTATTTGATATTAGGAACATCATTTCAAATTCTGGACTAGACAGATTGGTGGATGTCATCAACCTACAGATCTCAGTCTTCATGTTCTTTTGACTTAAGGCAGTTTTTTTTTGTAAGTGACAGAGGTTATAGTTTGAAGCAATAGCTTACAATTTCAGTCCCAAACTTCCTCAATGATGGCGGAGTCCAGCATGTGAGTGCAAAAGACAAGGCTGAAGCGTTTGCAACCATCTTCAGCCAGAAGTGCCGAGTGGATGATCCATCTCGGCCGCCTCCCGATATTTCCACCATCACAGAAGCCAGTCTTCATCCAATTCGATTCACTCCACGTGATATCAAGAAACAGCTGAGTGCACTGGATACAGCAAAGGCTATGGGCCCCGACAACATCCCGGCTGTAGTGCTGAAGACTTGTGCTCCAGAACTAGCCACGCCTCTAGCCAAACTGTTCCAGTACAGCTACAACACTGGCATCTACCCGACAATGTGGAAAATTGCCCAGGTATGTCGTGTCCACAAAAAGCAGGACAAATCCAATCCGGCCAATTACCGCCCCATCTGTCTACTTTCAATCATCAGCAAAGTGATGGAAGGTGTCGTCGACAGTGCTATCAAGCGGCACTTACTCACCAAGAACCTGCTCACTGATGCTCAGTTTGGGTTCCGCCAGGACGTCTTGGCTCCAGACCTCATTACAGCCTTGGTCCAAACATGGACAAAAGAGCTGAATTCCAGAGGTGAGGGGAGAGTGACTGCCCTTGACATCAAGGCAGCATTTGACTGAGTGTGGCACCAAGGAGCCACACTCAGTCAAATGCTGCCTTGATGTCAAGGGCAGTCACTCTCCCCTCACCTCTGGAATTCAGCTCTTTTGTCCATGTTTGAAGTCAATGGGAATCAGGGGGAAAACTCTCCAGTGGCTGGAGTCATACCTAGCACAAAGGAAGATGGTAGTGGTTGTTGGAGGCCAATCATCTCAGCCCCAGGACATTGCTGCAGGAGTTCCTCAGGGCAGTGTCCTAGGCCCAACTATCTTCAGCTGCTTCGTCAATGACCTTCCCTCCATTATAAGGTTAGAAATGGGGATGTTTGCTGATGATTGCACAGTTTTCAGTTCCATTCGCAACCCCTCAGATAATGAAGCAGTCCGTGCCCGCATGCAGCAAGACCTGGACAACCACCCTAAACATTCACTCCCTTCACCACCGATGCACTGTGGCTGCAGTGTGTACCATCCACAGGATGCACTGCAGCAACTCGCCAAGGCTTCTTCGACAGCACCTCCCAAACCCGCAACTTCTACCACCTAGAAGGACAAGAGCAGCAGGCACATGGGAACAACACCACCTGCAACGTTCCCCTCCAAGTCACACACCATCCCGATTTGGAAATATATCGCCGTTCCTTCATCGTCGCTGGGTCAAGATCCTGAAACTCCCTTCCTAACAACACTGTGGGAGAACCTTCACCTCATGAACTGCAGCGGTTCAAGAAGGCGGCTCACCACCACTTTCTCAAGGGCAATTAGGGATGGGCAATAAATGCTGGCCTTGCCTGCGACGCCCACATCCCATGAACGAATAATTTTTAAAAATCCATACAGGAGAGAGTTACATTATAATATAACTCTACAACATGGAAGCCAGACACCTTTGGTGTTTTTAAGATATATTTTTGATCTTTAGATTTCAATGGGTGAAAATTACAATGCAGCTTTAAGAAGTAATGACCGAGTACTATTTTGGACACTGAGCCAATGCTGAACAGTGCTAGGTTGTGTCATGGGAAACATAACACTCTCACAAAATTGAAGGTTGTAATTCAATGTCAGAGTTCAGATGACTTTCACAAGTCTCTCAACCAACGCTATTGGAACCCCTTCATTGAATTACAGCCTTGTAACTCACTGCCTGATGTCTATTATTCTATATACAATCAGGCCTTGGATCAATAATCTTGCTGTAATTTACCTAATTAGAAACTAGTTTAATCTTTGTCTTTGCTTGCTGCACTGTCCTAGCCGGGAAACACACTGACAAAAAAAAGACAGGTGTATTCTGTTTTGAGCAAAGCTCTCTGTCCTGTGATAATTTAAATCCTTTGGTTTTAGTACAATTAATGGCCATGGGTATCACTGCTGCCAGCATAGATTTCAATAAGTATAAAACACTCTTCAGAACAGCAGGTTTCATTCACTCAGCATCAGGCCAGACACAAAAACAATGGGGGTGATTTTAAACTGAGAAACAGGAAGCCAGCAGTTGAAAATCAGGAGGGGAACCCAGCCGCCTCATTGAACCAAAGACTCGCCTGATGCAATTTTCAGCCGGACCTGTAAATGGGAAAGCAGCATGCCCATCTTTTTCAGGCAGAAGGCTGCTTAAGTATATAATTCAGGGACTTACACAGATTGTAGAACCCCATTTGCAATTTTTAAGGTACAAATGGATGGAGCAAGCCAGGTATACCAGGTAGTGAGCAGCTTAACCTGCAGTCCTTAAAGGGACCACTGGTGGCTGATCACAAAAAGGCCCAAAAATATTTTTGGGAGAATTTCTGTGGGACCAGGAGGAACAAGTGTACTTACTCCTCCTGGCTCCACAAAAGTACTACGGTCTACTGCTCGACCCCCTCTGGGATCGGCTCCCCCTTTCCCAGGCCCAACCTGTTGGCTGGCTCAGTGTGGGAGCCAGCAGATTTCCCACCCTCCCATAACTGGCGAGCTGCAATGGACTGCCCGTTTAACGCCCACAGCTTCCTGGCGACATTCAAATAAGGCCCAAACTTAACCTGTAGTTCGTAAAGGGACCACTGGTGATTGTTCACAAAAAGGCCCAAAAATAATTTTGGGAGAATTTCTGTGGGACCAGGAGCAGCAAGGACCAGGAGGTTCTGGCCTCCCGATGACAGCTTTGGGAAAGCAGCATAGCAGCTGTGCTGATTTAGCATCTGTTTTCGCAAGAAGTTGAAAATCTCCCCCAATAGCTTCTTGATACAACAGTCACAGATTACTCTGATTTATCATGCTACATGTAAACAATCCATATAAAACATTCTTTTCCACTGAGAACATGTTTTTGTATGATTCCCAAGGACGATGTTATTCTGGTTATATTTGCAACATGTTGGTATGAAACCTACATTATGTACAGCATGTAAACATCAGAAATCTGGCCTGGTGAATGAACCATACATGCTTGAGCAGAAAATGGCAAATTTACAATGGAAAGACAGTCTCTGATATGAGACAAGGATATGATGTGAAGTTGATTTTAAAAAGGGGTAGGGTGGATAAATGGACTTCCTATGCAATAAACAAAGACTGAGATAACACAGATTGTACCAAAATGTTCTGATCGTAGGATTATACAAGTTCAAACAATCTATTGGGTGTTTCAACGAACTCAGCAATAAAAGAAACCTTTCAGTCCATTCGTAGACTCTTTTTTCAGTAATATATACCATTATGTCCAACACATTCCATTTGTGGCAACTCCTCACTTTAACATGGTTGATGTCAGAAGCTCAACAGACTGTAGGAATTGATAATGGGTCTGCTATAGTGTATTCAATCATCAGGCAGCCTAAAGCGGGAACATTATTCAATGTAACTAATTTAAGATTAAGGAGTGCTTTATACCAGCTTTTATCTCAGTTGAAGAATATTCCCCTTTAGGGAATCCTGAGTTCTGAACATATTTTTAACAAAATAACCAAGATTGTTTCTTTGGTTGGTTGTGTTTTCTTTTAGTTGTTAGAAGAACAGGATCACTGAGATGAAGATACCCAGAGAGGGATATGATGGCCATTCATACTTACTATTGAAGCTAATTGCAGACATATTAATTAATGGGTAAAAGAATTTGTACTTGTCAAATTTTTAGTCTTGCATCCATGAGCATTAAGCAAGGCAATTCTTTGCCAAGAGAAACACTTTGTATTTAAATGAAGACTGTAAGAAAGATATCATATGGAGAAAGCAGATTCATTACTACATTATGCAAGACAACGTATGAGGATTTAATGAGCCCACCTGCTTTCCTTTGTGAAAAATTAATTTGGTTTCCACACTGAATTAATAAAAAGCACTCAACACCAATGTTGCTTTATAACTGTAGTTAATTTTAGATAAGTACACCTAAAGCCAGTCCTTTGTAAAGGTGTTTTGTGGTTTCTTTGTCCATACCACACAAGAACTGTTTTGATGTCCTGCCTCATGAATATTGGAAGAGATATTATAAATAAATATTAATTATTTTTGCCTCTGTTTAAAATGATTGCCCTTCCTGTATTTCATCCTTTCTTAATTTGTACACACTGCTTTTAGCAACATATCTTTATTTCACAAATAGGGACATAATATTTGTGTGCAAAATCAGACAAATCCAGCATGAGTTCCATGAATGAATCAATATGATACTCAGACTCACTTCAGCCCTAGTACCATTATGTGCAATGCACTCTATCTGAGACCTGGACTAATTCAAAGACATGATAATAACAAAGTAGACATAGGCTTACGCAGTGGCTGTGTTGGTAACTGGACTCCCCTTTGAAGTGGAGCTATATAGACCAGGCAGGCCCTGAGTTTAATCCCTGGTCAGTTCAGTTAGGGTGGAAGTAAGACTGCTGAAATTAATCTGAGCACTAGGATATATAGAGAAAAAGCATAGCCTGAATCCTCATTGTTCAGTGACTTCTTTTGGAGGAGGAACATGTGCAGAAGTTGAGCAAGGACAACATGAAGCTTGACTACAATGTCCCTATAGTAGAATAGCCTAGTTGACAGGTCACTGGTGTCATTGAAAGTGTTTTTAACACAATACTAATCTACATCTGTTCTGACAAAGGGTCCATACCCAAAATGTTAACCAGACCCTCTGAGTATTTCCAGCATTTTATGTTTTTATTGCTGACCTATATCCTTGAAATTACCATAAAGAGTCCAATAAATAGAGTCATAGAATATCACAGCACAGAAACAGGCCATTTGGCCCATCAACTCTGCTAGTGCTTTTCACCACATCAGTCATCTAATCTAATCCCAGTCTCCTACTAGCTCCCCATACCCTTTAATATTGTTCATTTTCCTTTTAAAAGGTTTTATGGACACTCCTTCAACAAAGTTTCTTGAGTTTCTCAAATCCCAGTTAAAAGTAAACAAATCTGCAATTTATCTGCATTTTTAAGTATTTCTAAAACAGATCAATAGTTCAAAAGGAGAAAGTGTTACAAATGTTAAAATATTGACTGCTTTGAGTCAAGGAATAGAAGCATTTTCCCTTATGCTCAGTGACAATATCGAATATCAGTGGGAAGGTACTGCATATATAAGTTTGATCTTTTAAAAATCATTAAGTGCTGAGTAACGGTAGCTAGACTAAGAAGACAATGCCCTGCATTTGACTATAAATTCTGAATTAGGTTTACAGAAACCTTTGAAGAAAAATGTGTAATTGGGCAAGAAACTATATTAACAAAATGACCTTTTGTTACTGGTGCTTCAAAGACCTGAAGGCTTTCTGTACTGCCATTTTTCTCATTGAGGATTGGTCACTTTAAAACAGTGGTTCTAGTTTCTAAGTGTATTTGACAGTTCTGAGCATTCTTTCCAGGTCACTGAAAATTCTGATATTCTGTCAAACAACCTGGAAAGTACCAAGTCAGAGGGGAATCCATTTGTATGCAGGAAGTAAATTGGTCTGCAAAGTTGATGTTTTGAAGATTAAGAAGCAAGAATACATCAAATTATTCTTTAAAAAAATCATTCATAACTTTTTTTGTTGAAGTGCCAAGTAAACATACAACTTGATGTAAAGTTTTCATCCTAACTGGAGAATTATTTAGGTTGGCCCATTGCTATAAGTTTATCGACTAGTATCTTTCTCTCTCTTGTACTTAGGAATTTAGACTATCAAAATCTAATATTGCTTCTTCCACCTAAATATGTAAAACATAACTTCACTAAAGTGCAGTTAACAATCACAGGCTACTGTAGAAATTTGCATAAATATCAAATGTGGAAAAAATTACTTCATACTCTGGCTTGATTACAAAAATATTGCACACTGAATATCTTTCACTGGTCCTGAATGCTAGAAATGCATCACAACGTCAAGGGACAGTTGCAGAAAACACAGCAAGCCTTTTGTAGTCAATTCTGTTCTAAGGCGCACTTTTGAAAATGAGCCCTTTAGTACTAATCTGGTCAAGAGCAACAGGATGAATCCTCTCTGAGATCCATTAAGAATTAGAAGCAAGATGTACTTGAACTTTTGACATGCATCCAATTGTCCTTGATTTTGACTTCTTAAATTACACTCAGAGCCAATGAAACAATTGGGCAGTAAATTGGTAGAGCGGATCGCCCACCTGTTATAGAATCTGGCCAATTTTCATTTTCATTTTAAGCTAAAAGAAAGTAAGACTTGTATTTATATAGCACCTTTCACAATCTCAGGATGTCCCAAAGCGCTTTACAGCCAGTGAAGTACTTTTGAAGTGTAGTCACTGTTGTAATGTAGGAAACGCGGCAGCCAATTTTGCGCACAGCAAGGTCCCGCAATGAGCAATGTGATAAAGACCCAATAGTCTGTTTTTAGTGATGTTGGTTGGGGGATAAATATTAGCCAGGACACCAGGGAATCCTCCCCTGCTCTTCTTTGAATTAAAGCCATGGGATCCTTTACATCCACCTGCGAGGGCAGATGGGACTTTGGTTTAAAGTCTCATCCAAAAGACCGCACCTCCGACAGTACTGCACTGGAGTGTCAGCCTGGATTTTGTGCTCACGTCTCTGGAGTGGTACTTGAACCCAGAACCTTCTGACTCAGAGGCGAGAGTACTACCACTGACTTCACAGCTGATATCTAGGAGCCCAGATGGCTACACGAGTTCCATCAATAACCCCTTGGATTTTGGTGAACCTTGCAACATGAAAAAATGGCAATGATAACTCATTCTGCTTTTGTTTTTCCATGGGGAAAGTGATGAGGCGGTTTGACCTGTTAAACAAAGCATCAATGGCTTCAATGCATCCCTGCACTACATGGACAGAAACTGCAAATGTCCCCTGTGGTAGCTTCAAAGGAGCCTGAGGAATAAATGTTCAGGGCGATGGTAACCTTAACTGCTGCTGGCACTGCCATTCCTGTAGTAGAAGCTGTCTGCAGTTCAGGTTGCAGGAGATGGCACAACTCCAGCTCTGCCTTTTTGGTGAATCTCAGCTTAACAATCTCAGACAGTCTCAGGCGGATGTGCCTGGATCTGTAAACACAGCTGAATTGGAAATGATGGGCATGGGCAGTCTGCCTCTAGTATAAGTACTGTCATTCCTCCTTTCACCTCCAAAAATATATAAGTAGAGAGGAGCACTGGCGAATCTCATTTAAAAATCTTTGTTGTAGTAACCAAAAATACTTTAGCTACCCTTTAAAAAATCACTTCAAGAACCAAGCATGGACACTTCTGATCTTTATGCCCCTTACTTATGGGCAGGAAATACATACAGTGAGATCTCATTGCAAAGAATAGGATTTACATAGAGATACATAGAAGTTACAACTCGGAAACAGGCTATTTGGCCCAATTAGCCCATGTCAGGGTTTGCCTTCCATATGAGCAAATGCTTCTAATCATATTTACCCACCCTATTCCCACATCCCCATCCTTCTATCCAATCTAATCTTGAATGTGGATATATTTTCTGCCTCAACCCTGGAAGTGAATTTCACAGCCTCACAACTCTCTGTGTAGAAATGTTTCTCCTGCTCTCCATTCTAAATCTCTTACATTTAATCTTGTATATATTGACCCCTCGTTCTAGACCCCTCGACTACATGAAACAGTCTTCACACCAGACTTCACTTCCATGTGCCAATGGATGTTGCCTATTAAAATGGTGCTTCTGGCAGAAGAGCCAGCAAGAAACTATTGCACAGCATTAGTTGCAAACACTCGTGCCAACCAGAAAACTATATACCCTAGAGCTGTCTCCCTTCTTTCTATGTACTATAAAAGATGATGTAAAATAAAAAAAACAACATTTTTTTTAGAAAACTTCACTGAAAATGAAAGAAAAAGATAAAAGGAAAACACTACAGTCAAACATTGCTGAAACTGGAATAATCTCAATAGGGACAACATGAGTAGACATATGAAGCCCTGAGTAAACGCTTTTCAGAATAAACAATGTGAGATCAACAATCAGCGCCCTTTCAAAGAATATAAATAGCATGGAATAGGTCGATGACCTTAAATGTGCAATCTCATAACATGCCCTGCAGTTGGTCAGTGTTAGCTATGTGCCTCCACTCATTGTCATGATATTTCTGACAATTTACCAGAAGTAAAGCAGCATTGCTGGTGGTACATTAGTGCCAGAGGCAGAAAGCACATGGACATAGAAAAAAGTAAATACCCTAACAATAGTGAGACTTCACTTGTTTATGTTCAAAATAACTAACAATTTTGTACAGTTGAAAGTTTGATTTAGGTAAAATTAATAACAAATTATATTCAAGGCATGCATGTTAAAAATTAAATCATATTGACATTTTAAACAAGGAATTAATAAAATACTGATTAGATGACTTCTATTTACAATGCAGCTATCAACACTACCCTTAACCACATTGTCGTATTTCATTGTGACAACAATATACCAGTTTACCATTTAATCCACTTCAACTTATGAATAATGTTATAACATTTGAGCCATTAATAATGCTGTTCCTGTGAGAACCAATGACGTGCCAGCTGCTGAATAGTTTACACATAAAATATGTAGGTAAATTAACAAAAAAGAGATAGAAAGCCTCACTGAGGCCAAATGGTCAATTATCAAAGAGTAAATCTTAGACTGTACCTGTATAACATTCCTGTCTGTACCTGTTCTGTTTCTTGTAGTGACACTGCATGCATTTGATGGAATTCTTCCATCTTTTTCTGTTCTAATGCACCATTCCAATGAGGAGACAGCAGGTGTTGTTTAGGTGCTGCACTTGCCTTTATGGCATTGATTTGATTGAATCTTTGTGAGCACCTTTTGGGATTTGGGATGTTACTGCAAGTGACTTTATACAAATACATGATGTCAAACGTGTGTTCGTATGTGTATCTCTGAAATCCTAATAACCACACTCCAGGAACTAGATCCCAAACTTTAGTGACAGAAGAGCAACAATTCCAGCTTGAACTCAGACTGATCAACTTCCCTGTGTCCCAGCAAAGGAATGTTAATTTCTCAACAAATTTTTGGTTGAAATACGATCAATCAATTTAATTATGTTTGACTGTCTTACATGTGCCAAGGGCATCCAGTGATTTTTTTGTTCTCCATGCATTGTATAATCTGGGCCTCAGTTTTTCTCTATCTAATGCAGGTAGACCACAACCAGGTTCAATGACCTTTATCGTCATTTTAAATCACTCTAATCCAATTCTGTTGCAACTTCACTAAGCAAAATGGGAATGAGAGAGGCTAATGGGAGGTACATATTGCAATGTTTCACATGTCTGACTTTAGTTTGCGGTTAAAAAAAAGTGATATCAGTCTGTTCTATCTCTCGTCTGAAATGTCAGTTCTCACACTATTTACCTTGTGTGTGCACAATAACACAAAGAATATAAGTTATGTTAAACAATCGTCACCAGGAGCAATGAAAAATGTACATCAGTAGGAAAGGTTTTTGAATTTATTTATAACTATTTTGATGCTATTCGTAACAGTTGCCGTTGTACCTGGTTACCTTGACCAGTTATACTGAATTTCCAGTTTATCAATTTTTTTCAAAACTATATCATGCACTGTTTAGCAGCTAAAATCACACTTTAATATTCCTCCCTCTTGGCCTTGCACCATCCCTATCTCTGTAACCTCCTTCAGTGCTATAAGTGCTACTCACCCAAACTCTAATTTCCTCTGACTCTGGCCTCTTGTGCATCCCATCTTCCTTTCGCCCTAACATTGTCGACCATGCCTACAGACCTCATGCTCTGGAATTTCCTCCCTAAGCATCTCTACCTCTCCATCTCCCTATCTTCCTTTAAGACACTCCTTAAAAATCACATTTTTGACCAAACTTTTGGTGACCTCTTCTAACATCTGCTTCTTTGGTTCGGCATCTATGTTTTCTTTATGCTTCCGCAAAGCACATTAGGATATTTTCTATGTTAAAGGCACTATATAAATGCAGGTTGCTATTGTGCAGTTGGTTAACTACCATTAGAAAAAATAGTACTCATAATATTATGGGCTTCCTCGAAAAAATGTAATTCAAATCTGCATTGTTCAAAACTCTGAGTTAAAAGAGCGCTTTCTTTGTGAACTTTTTTTTGTTTGGTGAGGGAGAAAAGCCAAAAGAGTCATCACAACGATATCATGCACAAGCAACCTGTTCTATGTATCCAAAGTTGTAGAGTTCAAGTCAAAGGAAATCTTGCTCAAACTGTATAGTGCTCCAGATCACACCATGATTGCTGTGTCCTATTCTGATCAGAGAGACATTTAAGCACTGGAGGTGATTCAGAGAAGAGCCACAAGACTGATTACCTCAGAGTTATGAGGAAGGACTGGAAAAACTTGGACTTTTAACCCTTGAAAGGAGGCATCTAAGAGGTGATCTTATAGAGGTGTAGAAGGTCGTAAACAACATTGAAAAGGTAAATTTGGAAAATTACTTCACACTAAATTGTGAGAATAGCACAAGGGGCACAGGCTCATACTAGTAAGAGTCAAATTTAAGACTGAAATTGGGAAGTTCTTCAGACATTAGGGTCGATTTTAACTGTCCCCACCAGGCAGAAAATGGGCATCATTAAAGTCAATGGAAAAGAAAATCGGGCAGAGGATAAAATGACCCACTGCCGCCCATTTCCCAGTCGGCTTAAACTTGTGTTGCACCCATTTCTCTTGGGATATGTAGTTTTGTTTGTTTCACTTGAGATGATTTGAAGATGTAATTCATCAGAGTGATTGGTTGTATCCAGACACAAAGGTCATGCACCTTCATTCTCTAAAACCGCACTGCCATGACATTGGCTTAAATTAAAATCAAGTTAAAATTGATCCCATTGAGTGAACTTCTGGATTGAGTAGTTGAAGCAAAAACTTTAAAATCACTTAAGAAACTATTCACTACTGCAATGGAGAAACTTATGTTATTTTTCTGAATAGATAACCTAAGATTGGCTGAATGATCTTCATTAATAATTATCTTTTGTTCTTGTGATGATGTATTTCAATTTGATTCATGTTAGTATGTTTTGGGTGTAAACAGAAAAAACAGATTTTTGAAACTATTCCATTTTTTTCATTCTCAGGATGCAGGTCGCACTAGCTCTGGGAAAATGGTGGGTGCCTTCTTCTTGTACCACTAGTGGTTTGATACAAATGAGTGGCTTGCCAGACCTACAGAGGGCAGTGAAATGTCAAGCACATTGGTGTGGGACTGGAGTAACATATAGTATCATAGTATTATGTGCATAGTGGATGCTGAGTCATTGAGTATATTCAAGGCTGAGATAGATAGATTTTTGAACTCTAGGGATATGGGAATCGGGCAGGAAAATGGAGTTGAGGTTGAAGATCAGCCATGATCTGATTGAATGACGGAGCAGGCTCAAGGGACCATATGGCCTACTCCTGCTCCTATTTCTTATGACCATAAGACCATAAGAGATAGGAGCAGGAGTAGGCCATTTGGCCCCTCGAGCTCGTTCCGCCATTTAATGAGATCATGGCTGATCTGATTTTTACCTCAACTCCACTTTCCCGCCCTTTCCCCATATCCTTTGACTCCCTTGCCTATCAAAAATGTGTCTAACTCAGCCTTGAATGTATTCAATGACTCAGCCTCCACAGCTTTTTGGGATAAAGAATTCCAA
Source organism: Heptranchias perlo (assembly GCF_035084215.1). Taxonomy (NCBI): domain Eukaryota; kingdom Metazoa; phylum Chordata; class Chondrichthyes; order Hexanchiformes; family Hexanchidae; genus Heptranchias; species Heptranchias perlo. Next base: position 37,930,606 of record NC_090337.1, on the reverse strand, counting down.
AGATTTACGGCCCTCTGGGAGAAGAAATTCCTCCTCATTTCCGTCTTAAACGAGAAACCCCTTATTCTGAGACTATGCCTCCTAGTTTTAGATTCCCCCATGAGGGGTAACATCCTCTCAGCATCTACCCTATCGAGTCCCCTCAGAATCTTGTGTGTTTCAATAAGATCGCCTCACATTCTTCTAAACTCCAACAAGTATAGACCCAACCTGTTCAATCTTTCCTCATAAGACAACCCTTACATACCCGGAATCAACCTAGTGAACCTTCTCTGAACTGCCTCCAATGCAACTATGTCCTTACTTAAATATGGGCACCAGAACTGTACACAGTACTCCAGGTGTGGTCTCACCATAACCCTGTACAGTTGTAGCATGACTTCCCTGCTTTTATACTCCATCCCCCTAGAAACAAAGGCCAATATTCCATTTGCCTTCCAGATTACCTGCTGCACCTGTATGTTGACATTTTGTGTTTCATGCACTAGTACACCCAGATCCCTCTGTACCGAGGCATTTTGTAGTATTTCTCCATTCAAATAATATTTTGCTTTTTTATTTTTCCTCCCAAAGTGGATGACTTCACATTTTCCCACATTATATTCCATCTGCCAAATTTTTGCCCATTCGCTTAACCTGTCAATATCCATTTGCAGACTCTTTGGGCTCGATTTTCGCGTCGGGTTACCTGCGGGTTTCCAGCGGGGGGGCCCCGAAAATCCCGATATCCGGTCACGTGACCGGATCGCGACGAAATCCCGGCCACTTCCGGGTACCGCGCTGACGTGCGGGGCTGCGCGCGCAAGCCCCGCTGGTGGGAATCCCGCAGGCAATTAAAGCCAGCGGGGTTCCACTTGAGTGTCCTTACCTTGCTTGTTGAGGTCATTTAATGAGCTGAAGCAGCTGTCAAAAGAGGAAGTGTGGGATTTTAGGTTCAAGGCAGTGAGTTTCACACACTGGGGGAAACAGTCTCTCTCCAACCAGGCGTGTTGCAGCCAGCAGCCTGTGGCAGGTGCCAAGGTGCACTCCACGGGGGAGAGCCCTCACCCACGCAGGAGGCCACCACGTCACATAGGGCAACCCCTGCCCTCCACCACCCCCCGCCAAGCCAGAGGATAGACCGACACGAAACCGCAGCCCCAGTCCGAGGAACCACCCACCTACCCTGCACAACCCCTCAGACCAACACCTGCCAGATGGGTGGTGCGTGGACACCCTCGGAGGACGAACAGCATGACCAGCCCCAGCAGCCTCGCAGTCCACGCCATCCGCCGCAGAGACGTGGAGCCCCCCAACACGGTGTTGTTGCACGCCCACCTGCACAGCAGGAGGGAGGGCTACCACAGGTAGAGACGCATCGCAGAGGGCACTACCCTCGCCACAGGGTCCACAGACCGAGGCGCAGCTCCCCGGACCTCCCCGAGCAGCAGTGCACAGGGAGGCGCAGATTCGCTCGACATGTAGTCGTGGAGATCTGCAGGCTCTTTCATGCCGAGCTGCTCCTGGCTGGCCCCAGCACCAACTGCTTACCTGTCGCTGTCAAAGTCACCACTGCCCTCCACAACTTCTCCTCCGCATCCTTCCAGGGTGCAGCCGGCTACACCGCCGATGTCTCTCAGTCGTCTGCGTGGAAGAGCCCTGCAAATACACCTGCACCTACTCTGCAGTAACACGATGGGTGGCATCAGTGGTGGGTCCTCATAGTGATACCCAGGAGCGGGCATGATTGGACACAACGGACAGGATTCGCGGAGACATGGCAGTGGTGGTGTCAATATAATGTGTGCTGTTTGTTGCTCTGAAATTCAATATAGGTAACACCCAGGACAAACCCTCAGACACCCTTGTGCACCCATTTCATGCTCACGACACGTTTGCCTTACGCTGCCTACTGCACATATGTGATGCATGCCCTGTGGCTGCAGCACAGGTGGTGGCAGGTTGAGTGAGGCTGGCCGTGAGGGAGATGCACGAGAGGGTGAGTATGGGATGGAGCAATGAGATTGTATGAGGATTGGGTTGCGTGTTAGTGGCAGGATGAGTACTGGCGAGGTGAGTAGGTGGAGGTAAGATGAGGATGGGGTTTGAGTGGGTATGAAGGGTGATGTGACAGAGTAGTGTTGGCGGTGCCGAAGGAGATGTGGGGTGGGGGCAGTGTTGTGGCAGACGGAGTGTAGGGGAAAGACTTCGTGTTCTTACTGTGGCTGACCTACTGCGGTCATTGCAGCGCCTCCTGCACTGTATGCAGGTGGGCGATATGTTGGTGGCGCAGGTGACCCCCTCTGCCACCTCGAGCCAGGCCTTCTTGGTGGCAGAGGCAGGCCGCTTCCTCCCGCCTGCCGGGGGGAAGATCTGTGTCCTCCCCCTCCTCCTCACCCCATCTGATGATACCTGGGGTGAGGCATCATTAAACTGGGAGCAGCCTTCCCCCTGGGCTGCTCCATGCTGCAATTTGTTCCATTGGTTGCAGCATCTGTCAGTGGAGGACTGCCCCTTTAACTAGAGAGCCTCCAGCTGACAGATCGTACTGCGCATGCGCAGCCCGCCCGACGCGCAGGCCAGCGCCGCGGACCCCGGAGGAGCAGGTAATTGATTCCTATTAGTGTGTTGCCTGCTACGATCGCGCGGGCAACCCACTAATTTCACCGAGCGTGTTGACCACGCTCCCGGAGGACCACCCGCTGGGAACCCGCAGGCCTGCTAAATTCGAGCCCTTTGTGTCCTCATCGCAACTTGCTTTTCCACCTATCTTTGTATCATCAGCAAATTTGGCCACAAGACACTCTGTTCCTTCATCCAAGTCATTGATATATATTGTAAATAGTTGAGGCCCCAGCACTGATCCCTGCGGCACCCCAATAGTTACAGATTGCCATTTTGAAAATGACCCTTTTATCCCGACACTTTGTTTTCTGTTAGTTAGCCAATCCTCTATCCATGCCAGTATATGTTCTTATGTTCTTATGTTCTTTTGATAGTAGGTACATCACAGGAGGAAATCATTCAGCCCATCATGCCTGTGCCGGATCTTCGAAACAGCTATCTGATTAGTCCTATCCCCCTCCTCTTTCCCCATAGCCCTGTAATTCTTTTCCCCTTCAAGTATTTATCTAATTCCCTTTTGAAAGTTACTATTGGCCAGACCGGGTAAGGCCGGCGAGTTTCCTTCCCTAAAAGGACATTAGTGAACCAATTGGGTTTTTACCCCAACCGACAGCTTCATGGTCACTTTTACAGATACCAGCTTTTTATTTCTAGATTTAATTTTTTTTTAAAACTGAATTCAAATTCTCAAACTGTGATGGTGGAATATGAACTCATGTTCTACTGGCTTATTAGTTCAGACATCTGGAACATAACCACCACACTACCATACCCACATAGTTATGTTTTAAAATCCTGAGTAGCCAGTATCACTCGGACATTTCAAGGGCTTCACTCAGAGATGCTTTTTAAAAAACTCAAATTGTAGCTACTTAAAAAGAAACCTTAACCAAATGTTTGTTGGAGTATGACAAGATTGCAATAAATTTGTCTGCTAAATGGATTGCAAACTTCTCACATTCCCATTTCAAGATATACTGTCACGTCCGATGCATGGATTCCTACCTTCCTACGGAGAATCAGTAATCATTTCACTTCTGATTTACAAGCTATTTGAAGTCAGCAACAACTGGCTTCTAATTGGAGATTGCCTGGTTTTATTAATTGGTAGTACATATGAACATCCTAAGACATCCTAGCTTGCCTTAGAGCATAGGAGTGAAATGGGAAGGTGAATTGAGGAGGGGGGGTATGTTAAAGATGATAGGGAAGATAAAATAGTTTCAGTCTTGGTCGGTAAAATGTGTCTTATTCTTTTCCCAGTTGGAGTTTCTCTAATCTAAATATGAGTCAACAGCTGCCAACTAAACTTAAAGAAAACGATAGCAAGGATCTTGACAAAGTGTGTCTATTTATCATCAGGAGGATAACAGGAGATGTTTTCATCTTTAAAGTGCTTCTTGAGTATAATATATTAGGCAAATGTAGGTTCATGTTGCAGGTTCTATCACGCCCCCATTGGAGCTGGTACCCTTGGGTATCTGACTGCTGAATTTTCTTTGCAGCTTGAGAAATGTGTTTGATGCCTGACATAAAACACTTTCTATTAGAAACTTTTTGTCAGTTTCCAATGCTGTACATTACAAGAAGGAAAAAAAGAAAATTCCAAGGAACCACAGCATATTTCTATATTTGGATTTTTCTCTTTTGGTGCCAACATGTACCATAGTCTTCAAAGGATTAATCAACTGCAACCCTACATATGATGAAAAGTCTCTCACTGTAAGTCATACAAACACTAATAAGATTTATGATTAAAAAGATTTTTCACTCTACGGAGTGAACTATGGTTAATGTCATCCGGCCAAACCAAAATGAGTGCTTCATTTTTTATGAAGATTTTCCCGATGGGATTTGACAAATTCAAATGTCCTGTTTCACATTTTCCAGCTCATTCAAAATAATTGCTAGTAAAAATAATTGCAGCCATCAGCTTCAGATGATAAAGAGTTGTTCAGTTCATTCTATGATTTTTTTAACTTGATCTGCCTTGTTATACAATTAGACTGCCCCCATTTTATTTTAAAATGAGATCAGGTATCATTATCTGATTGCACAACTATTGTGATGGGAATGAGATTTCTCATTGTTCTGAATGTTAGGAAAAATATTATAACAAACTCATGCAGCAGTGGAAATAATCTAATACTTTAAATTCAGTTTTTCTACTAAGAACCCAACAGGATATTATTGTATTACATTCTCGGCCTGAGAGCAGACAATTGGCAAAAGTATTAAATCTGATAACATCTGATAATATCCGTATCACAAAAGAAACAGTTTTAGCAACAAACTAAACATCCATCTGCTGGAGTAACTCAAGGGGATATTTTATCATTTGGGCAGATGGTCAGCGGAACATAAATGGTGAACTTCTACCGTGTGGATCAATGATATTTACAATCTGTATATGATATTTCTTCTCTCTTCACATCTGCACACTGTGAATACGATTGCACTGCTGTTCTTTCACTGACTTTCCCCTCTCGGTTTTCCTGTGAGCATCTATAATGCATGCAGAACATTTCATCTTGGTGCAAGAGTTGTTTTCTCACAGCCAATTTTATGCCTTGCTTGTGGGCAGATTTCATCTAGGTCTCATCTCCACATCTCTGAATACCATCCTGAATACTTTTAATAATTCAATTATTGATTTATATTCCATCAAGACACTAGTCCGGTATAGTGATTCGAGAGGAACACCACACAGGTACCCAGTCCTCCTGCCTACACTTTTGACACTAACTGCTCAGCAAGCTTAAACAGGTACACATATGGTCAGCATAACATATACATATTAATATATAATAAGACCATAAGAGATAGGAGTAGGAGTAGGACATTCGGCCCCTCGAACCTGCTCCGCCATTTAATGAGATCATGGCTGATCTGATTTTTACCTCAACTCCACTTTCCTGCCCTTTCCCCATATCCTTTGACTCCCTTGCTGATCAAAAATGTGTCTAACTCAGCCTTGAATGTATTCAATGACTCAGCCTCCACAGCTTTTTGGAGTAAAGAATTCCAAAGATTAACGACCTTCTGGGAGAAGAAATTCCTCCTCATTTCCGTCTTAATCGGACGACCCCTTATTCTGAGACTATGCCCCCTAGTTTTAGATTCCCCCATGAGGGGTAACATCCTTTCAGCATCTACCCTATCGAGTCCCCTCAGAATCTTGTGTGTTTCAATAAGATCTCTTCACATTCTTCTAAACTCCAACAAGTATAGACTCAACCTGTTCAATCTTTCCTCATAAGACAACCCTTACATACCCGGAATCAACCTAGTGAACCTTCTCTGAACTGCCTCCAATGCAAGCATGTGCTTCCTTAAATAAGGGCATCAGAACTGTACGCAGCACTCCACGTGTGGTCTCACCAGCACCTTGTACAGTTGTAGCATGACTTCGCTGCTTTTATACTCCATCCCCTTAGAAATAAAGGCAAATATTTTGTTTGCCTTACAGATTACCTGCTGCACCTGTATGTTGACTTTTTGTGTTTCATGTACGAGAACACCCAGATCCCTCTGTACCGCAGCATTTTGTAGTATTTCTCCATTCAAATAATATTTTGCTTTTTTATTTTTCCTCCCAAAGTGGATGACTTCACATTTTCCCACATTATATTCCATCTGCCAATTTTTTGCCCATTCGCTTAACCTGTCAATATCCCTTTGCAGACACTTTGGGCCCGATATTACCAGGGCGGCGGGTTTGCGGTGGGTGGGCGATTGGGCGCGTGGGTAACGCGCCCGGTGAAATCAGTCTGCCCCGAACGCAATCGCAGGCTGATTGGATCCACTTACCTCTTGTTCCGGGTTCCCCGCTGCTGAGCTGCACGGCGGGCGGGCTGCGCATGCGCAGTAAGGTCTGTCAGCTGGAGGAGCTCTATTTAAAGGGGCAGTCCTCTACTGACTGATGCTGCAAGAAATGGGAAAAATTACAGCATGGAGCAGCCCAGGGGGAAGGCTGCTCCCAGGTTTAATGATGCCTCACTCCAGGTATCATTGGATGGGGTGAGGAGGAGGGGGAGGACAGAGATCTTCCCCCCGGCGGACGGCAGGAAGCGGCCTGCCTCTGCCACCAAGAAGGCCTGGCTCGAGGTGGCAGAGGAGGTCACCTGCACCACCAACATATCGCGCACCTGCATACAGTGCAGGAGGCGCTGCAATGACCTAAGTAGGTCAGCCAAAGTGAGTACACTTACTCATTCCCCTACACTCTGTCTGCCACATCACCGCCCCCACCCCACATCTCCTTCTGCACTGCCAACACTACTGTGTCACATCACCCCTCACACCCACTCAAACCTCATCCTCATCTTACCTGCACTTACTCACCTCGCCAGTACTCATCCCGCCACTACCACTCAACCCAATCCTCATACAATCTCATGGCTCTATCTCATACTCATCCTCCCATGTATCTCTTTCACAGTCAGCCTCACTCAACCTGCCACTACCTGTGCTGCAGCCACAGGGCATGCATCACATATGTGCAATAGGCAGCATAAGGCAAACGTGTCGTGAGCATGAAGGGGATGCACAAGGGTGTTTGAGGGTTTGTCATGGTTTGTACTTATATTTAATTTCTGAGCAACTCACATTACATATTATATTGGCACCACTACTGCCATGTCTTTGCGAATCTTGTCTGGTGTGTGCAATAATGCCCTTTCCTGAGGATCACAATGAAGACCCACAACTGATGCCACCCATTGTGTCACTGCAGAGTGGGTGTAGGTGTATTTGCAGGGCTCTTTTGTGCAGACGACTGAGAGACGTTGGCGATGTCCCCGGTGGCACCCTGGAAGGATGCGGAGGAGAAGTTGTTGAGGGCAGTGGTGACTTTGACAGCGACAGGTAAGAAGATGGTGCTCGGGCCAGCCGGGAGCAGCTCGGCATGAAGGAGGCTGCAGATGTCCACGACTACATGTCGAGTGACTCTGAGCCTCCATGTGCACTGCTGCTCAGAGAGGTCCAGGAAGCTGAGCCTCAGTCTGTGGACCCTGTGGCAAGGGTAGTGCCCTCTGCGACGCATCTCTCTCTGCGGTTGCCATCCTTCCTGCTCTGCAGGTGGATGTGTCACAACACTGTGTTGTGGAGCTCCACATGTCAGAGGTGGATGGCGTGGCCGGCGAGGCTGGTGATGCTTTTCGTCCTCCGAGGAGGTCATGACTGCAGCTACGGCGGCCCCCTTCCGGAAGATGTACATCTGAGGGGGTCTGCAAGATAGGTAAATGTGTCTGGACATCGGGGTAAATGTGCAAATTGGTGAATTTTGTTGTTAGGAGGAGGTGGTGGAGGCCAAACTTTGTCCAAAGTGACAGAGTGGCCTCCTGCAATGAGTGAGGGTCTCCCCCCCCCCACCTGTCAAATGGACCTTTGCAGCTGCCACAGGCTGATGGCTGCAACACGTCCATTTTGAACTGGGAGTGTTTCCCCCAGTACGGGAAACGGTCCCAGTTGTTTGTAAAATCCCAACCCTCCTAAAATATCTCGTTAATCAGGTCTGTAAACGACCTGAAATACCAAAATAAATACTTTAAGTGGCACCCCGCCGGCTTTAATTGCCGGCGGGAGTCCCACATGTGGGGGCTGTGCACGCATGTCAGCGCGTCTGTGGGAAACCCGGAAGTGGGCGGGTTGGAGCCGGGCTCCCGCCCCGCACCGGGAATCCCCAATTTTCGGAGCCCCCCCCCCGCCAGGAACGCACCCGATCGCGGGTGCTAAAATCGACCCCTTTGTGTCCTCATCATAACTTGCTTTTCCAGCTATCTTTGTAACAACAGCAAATTTGGCCACAAGACACTCTGTTCCTTCATCCAAGTCATTGATATATATTGTAAATAGTTGAGGCCCCAGCACTGATCCCTGTGGCACCCCACGAGTTACAGATTGCCATTTTGAAAATGACCCTTTTATCCCGACTCTTTGTTTTCTGTTAGTTAGCCAATCCTCTATCCATGCCAGTATATTACCCCCAACACCATGAGCTCTTATCTTGTACAGTAATCTTTTATGTGGCCCCTTATCGAATGCCTTTTGGAAATCCAAATATACTGCATCCAATGGTTCCCCTTTATCCACCCTGCCCGTTACTTCCTCAAAGAACTCTAATAAATTTGTCAGACATGATTTCCCCTTCATAAAACCATGTTGACTCTCCTTGATTGTATTTTGAGTCTCCAAATGTCCTGCTACTACTTCCTTAATAATGGATTCTAGCGTTTTCCCAATGACAGATGTTCAACTAACTGGTCTATGGTTACCTGCTTTCTGTCTCACTCCCTTCTTGAATAGGGGTGTTACGTTTGCGGTTTTCCAATCCGCTGGGACCTTTCCAGAATCTAGTGAATTCTGGAAGATTACAACCAATGCATCCACTATCTCTGTAGCCACTTCCTTTAGGACCCTCAAATGCAAGCCATCAGGTCCAGGGGACTTGTCAGCCTTTAGACCCATTAGTTTACCTAGTACTTTTTCTCTAGTGATAGTGATTGTTTTTAGTTTCTCCCTCCCCTTTGCCCCTTGATTTTCTACTATTATTGGTATGTTATTAGTGTCTTCTACTTTGAAGACAGATACAAAATATCTGTTCAATGCCTCTGCCATTTCCTTGTTTTCCATTATTATTTCCCCAGTCTCATCCTCTAAGGGACCAATGTTTACTTGAGCTACCCTCTTCCTTTTTATATACTTGTAGAAGCTTTTACTGTCAGTTTTTATATTTCTTACTAGTTTACTCTCATAATTTATTTTCTCCCTCTTTATTATTCTTTTAGTTTTTAAAGTTTTCCCAATCTTCGGACTTACCAGTAATCTTTGCCATGTTGTATGCTTTTTCTTTTAACCTGATACCATCCTTGACTTCCTTAGTTAGCCATGGTTGGTTCACCCTTTTTGTGGAGTCTTTCTCCTCACAGGGATATATTTTTGTTGCGAGTCATAAAATATCCTTTTAAATGTTTGCCACTGCTTATCCACCATCATATCATCTAATCTGTTTACCCAGTCCACTTTAGCCAATTCCGCCCTCATTGCTTTATAATTGCCCTTATTTAAGTTTAATACAGTAGTTTCAGACCCAAGATCCTCGCTCTCAAACTGGTTGTGAAATTCTATCATGTTCTGATCACTGCTTCGCAAAGGATCCTTTACTTTAAGATCATTAATTAATCATGTTTCATTACCCATTACCAGATCCAAAATGGCCTGCTCCCTGGTTGGTTCCCCAACATATTGGTCTAAGAAACAGTCCCTAATACACTCTATGACCTCCTCCTCAGGGCTATTTTTGCCAATTTGATTTGTCCAATCTATGTGAAAATTAAAATCGCCCATGATTATTGCATTACCATTTTTACAAGCCCCCCTCATTTCTTGATTTATATTTTGCCTTACAGTGTAGCTACTGTTAGGGGGCCTATATACTACTCCCACCAGTGATTTCTTTCCCTTGCTATTTCTTACCTCCACCCAAATTGATTCAACATCTTGATCTTCTGAGCCAAGATCATTTCTCGCTATTATACCAATTTCATCCTTTATTAACATGGACTCCAGAAGCTGATTCAAAAATTATAAATTCATGCATAGATGCTTACTACACAACGTAAAAGTCAGTCATACAGATTCAAACCTTAGGCGTCACCTATTCCATGTTCACTATTTGTGTTACACTCATGTCAGGATTTATTAAGTATTGTGATGTAATCATAATTAAATGCATAACTAAATAGCTATTATGTGCACTTCCTGTGTGCTAAGCTAGGTTGGCTACAAACAAGCTGGTATCACTTCATCCACTTTTGATTCAAATTTGAATTTAGAAAATAAAGTATATTAAAAATTCAGGGCCCTGAAAATCCATGGGGTGTAAGGCTGATGTTTGATCCATTCTTGGAGACCCACTCAACACAACCTATCCCCTTAGTACAATAAACTATCCACTGGCTATGAGGGGCACCAACCCCAAACAGCATGACCACCAATTTTGAGGATCCCACCCCACCATGCCCAACTCTAAATCATCCAGAACCCAGGGCAAAACAGGTTGCTTCAGCTGCCTGATTCACGCTTGCCCCAGTGCAAACAGCCTGATACAATGACACATTCCCTTCACAGGCACCACAAAGTCAGGATTTGCAGTAACTTCATAAATTATGTATGGAAATGTATAGTCTCATTAGATGTGTGATTGCATATTTAGGTGTACAATGCTCTCATAAAATATATAAATTATGTAACGGCTTTACAAAATAAATGTGAATATGCACCTGTATGTATAATTAATTCATAAAATATATGTATAAGTGTACACCTACATGTAAAATAGTATCATAAAATACGTGAATATATATTTATATGTATAACAGCTTCATAAAGTGTGAATGTACATTCTTGAGAAACCAATATTATTAAAAACAAATACTATAAACAGCGGAGAATAGATAACATGTCTAGGGAAGAAGGGTAACAGGGAGAAAGATCAATGTGGGCAATAATGGACATAATGCAAGGACTAAAAGGCAAAAGGGATTGTTAGTAAAATACAAAACTACAAGAAATGTAGTGGGCCAAGATAATATAAAAACAACGTAAAGAGGGGTAAGAAACTGGTCTTGAAAAATAGAACACGAGGTTAGGATAGCAGGGAGTATTAACAAAAATGTCAAGAATTTCTATAAATATATTCGCATCAAGTAGGTGAACCCATGTGACTGTCCCGTGGGTAAGTGATCCAGGTGATTTTAACAGCCCATCCGTCTGGTTTCCGTCAGGCGGGCAGGGTCAAAATCACCCCCTATATACGTTTTTTTTCATAATATTTATATTTAACTTATTCTGCAGTTTACCTGAACTATTTATCAAATGATCTCCACACTATTCATTATATCTAAATATTTCTAACAAAATTATTTCTAATATGTTTCTATGGACATTTTGAACATATTGGCCCTGATTTTCCATCCCCTCCAGCCCAGTGTAAATTGATTGATGTGTTTTTTTTGCAAGTGCCTGATTTCATTTTGGCTGAACCTGACCATTTTTCTGATTCAGCTGTTTTAAATACGTTGAGGAAGTACTGGGCAGGACTATCGCCTGAGAATTGGTGCTCGCTCCAAATTGGGCCTAGATATTTGTGTGATATTTCAGGCTTGTAGCAGAGAGTTAACTACTGGCAAAATTGAGGCGTGCTGGCTGCTGCAAGACACAGCAGCTAAAAGACCTCCAACCCCCTGATGCAGCCCTGCTACCTTTAAAAACTGATCATACCTTTCCATAGATCTCAAAGGTTTGCTGGTAGCCCCTTTACAGATCCTTCGACTGAAAGGGCAAGCCCACAATCTCTAACACCAAGTTTCCTGCAGTGGTTTTCTTTGCTGAGGGAGACTGGGTGGACTCCTTGGAAAGTAACATGAAAGGTGTTCTGACATCACTCCCACATTGTTGCATTCAATTTAAATATACCTGCCTGTTTCAGGTAGCAGTCTTCCAACCACACCATCAAGCACAAACAAGGCAGAGAACTGGTGTTACAGATCTTGACCCCTTTTCCCAACATCCAGGTAACTGGCACACATGGGGCTTTAGGGTGAGAAAAATCCACCCATTGTCTTATTTTCTCTAAAAACATCAACAGACTTCATTCAATGGCTGTAGGCAGTTGTCAGTGTTCAATCATGTTTGTTGAAGTTTACAGATTATATGAGTATTGTTTTCTGTCCTGTTGATAAAATGCCACACTGCACTGCACAGTCATAACTGATGAAAAGCAACTTTGCAGATGCTCTCTGCGTGAAATCTGTGGGAAACACATACAGTGAGTGCAAGCAGTCTATTTGATCGTGGAGGTCGCCACAGCTGAGCCTGGTCCTGCCCTCACCTGAAGCTCCCACATGCGCTATTTCTAGTAGGCGCCAGTCAGAAGTGCTTTTACCTCTCCCTAACCTAGGGATGCTGAGCCATGCCTACCACTGAATTGGTTGAAATCAGCATAAGCTAGCACAGGCTGGGGATGTACCCAAGGCCTCCCTGGTCTGTACGGCTCAGTTTCACACAAGGTCTAGTGTACCTCAACTGAGCCAACGGAGGAGCTCAAAATGGTGGCTCCAAAAGCAGCAATGCAAGTTGGGTATTTAGTGAAGTGAACACGATTAGCATGCTCACTCATCTTCCAAAGAATTTCATAACAATCTACAGCAGTTCCTCCCTGCCAAGAGTAAGAATCTGGAAAAGACACTATTAAAGAAATCCATTCATCTGCTTCTGTTTAGGTAGAAAATAAAGCTTCCATTCACAGTCTCCCACAAGGCTACAATCAGTTCCTTATTCAGACCATTTGTAAACATGCACATTGTGAACAATTTAATCAACTCCTAACAGCCGGTACATTTTCACACTTTAACAACTTACAATTTACTTATTGTTCATGTGTGAACTGCTGAATCTTTGGCTTCCTGGCTTTGTCCAAGAGGAATCTAAAGGCCAAGGTATAGTACTACATTGTCAATGCCAAATAAGATATCTCAATACAAGCAGTTAGATTTGTTCCAATTGCAATCAAATATATTTATTAAACGTCCATAAAATTCTTTATAACAGAATTCCCCCCTTCCCTATAACTTAAAGTTTATTAAACAAGGCCAGAACTTGTGACTCTAATTTTTAAAAAAGCACAAAATAAACATTCCTTTTATGTGCTGGCGTCAGCATTTGTCTGACAATGAAAACCTTTCTTACCTGTACACCATTCCAGTCCGATAGGCTACAGTATCTTCATGTGATAAATCATGTTCTCTCATGTACCAGTTCATTTCCAACTCACGTACAATTGCCAATCTTTGAACCCTCTGTTGTATTTGGACTGCTGTACTATTTCTACTGTCCTGGGAAAATGTTCGCCTCTCCTTACTCAAAGAACTTACAGAATATTTCCTCAATTTTGAGATTTCAGCAGGTTTGTTTCCCGAAGATCCACTTCGTGCTGCCAGCATTTTGCCTGATTACTTGAGCTGGAAAAGAGAGCACCACCTACCAAGAAGCCACTGTCATCAAATAGTTTAAAGTGACTGTGGGCTGGTCCTTCCTCCCCTTATAACTTTATCCTGTTCCCAGAGGTAATTAGATCTATGGATAATCATGGCTCAAAGATAGGAGAACCTGTAGCCTTTCTCTGAGGTATCTGTAACAGTACCTCTGCAAGTATATCAAGCATGGAATGAGAGAAATGACCAAATACATTAGAAATTTTGTGGCAATAAAGTTTAAATTAAGCAAACAGAATCAGCTAAAATAATTTTTAAAAATTTCCTTCTTTTTGCAGGCCAAAAATAGTAATGAATTTCTAGATATTTATCGATTACAGCACCATACACAAGTCTATGACTGAGGCCAATGACTTGCATTTATATAGCGCCTATAAGGTAGTAAAACATCCCAAGGCGCACCACAGGAACGTTTTCAAACAAAATTTGACACCAAACCACATAAGGAGATATTAGGACAGGTGACCAAAAGCTTGGTCAAAAGGGGTGAGGCCATGGAGGGATTTGAACACAATGGGCTCTATTTTAGCACCCGCTATCGGGTGCGTTCCTGGCGGGGGGGCTCCGAAAATCGGAGAATCCCGGCGCGGTACTGGAGCCTGCCCCGAACCAGCGCACTTCCGGGTTCCCCGCTGACGCGCCGGCGTGCGCGCGCAGCCCCCGCTGGTGGGAATCCCACAGGCAATTAAAGCCAGCGGGGTTCCACTTGAAGGTATTTATTTAGGTATTTCAGGTCATTAACTGACCTGATTAAAGGATTATGTGGGATTTTAGAGCAAACTGGGACTGTTTCCCACACTGGGGGAAGCACTCCCAGGTCAAATGGACCTGTTGCAGCTGTCAGCCTGTGGCAGCTGCAAAGGTCCATTTGACAGGTGGGGGGGAGACCCTCACCCATTGCAGGAGGCCACTCTGTCACTTGGGACAAAGTTTGGCCTCCACCACCCTCCTCCTGACAGTCAAAGTCACCAACCTGCACACTTACCCCGGGGTCCGGAGACATGTACCTACCTTGCGGACCCCCTCAGATGTACATCTTGCGGATGGGGGCCGCCGTAGCTGCAGTCATGACCTCCTCGGAGGGCGAACAGCATCACCAGCCTCACCAGCCTCGCCATCCACGCCGTCCACCTCTGACACGTGGAGCTCCACAACAGAGTGCTGTGACACATCCACCTGTACAGCAGGAGGGAGGGCTACCGCAGAGAGAGACGCGTCGCAGAGGGCACTACCCTCGCCACAAGGTCCACAGACCGAGGCTCAGCTTCCTGGACCTCTCTGAGCAGCAGTGCACACGGAGGCTCAGAGTCACTCGACATGTAGTCGTGGACATCTGCAGCCTCTTTCATGCCGAGCTGCTCCTGGCTGGCCCGAGCACCATCTTCTTACCTGTCGCTGTCAAAGTCACCACTGCCGTCAACAACTTCTCCTCCGCATCCTTCCAGGGTGCAACCGGGGACATCGCCGATGTCTCTCAGTCGTCTGCGCAAAAGAGCCCTGCAAATACACCTACACCCACTCTGCAGTGACACAATGGGTGGCATCAGTTGTGGGTCCTCATAGTGATCCTCAGGATAGGGCATTATTGCACAAACCAGACAGGATTCGCGAAGACATGGCAGTAGTGGTGCCAATATATGTAATGTGAGTTGCTCAGAAATTCAATATAAGTAACACCCATGACAAACCCTCAAACACCCTTGTGCATCCCCTTCATGCTCACGACACGTTTGCCTTACGCTGCCTACTGCACATATGTGATGCATGCCCTGTAGCTGCAGCACAGGTAGTGGCAGGTTGAGTGAGGCTGGCCGTGAAAGAGATGCACGAGAGGGTGAGTATGAGATAGAGCCATGAGATTGTATGAGGATTGGGTTGAGTGGTAGTGGCGGGATGAGTACTGGCGAGGTGAGTAGGTGCAGGTAAGATGAGGCTGAGGTCTGAGTGGGTATGAGGGGTGATGTGACAGAGTTGTGTTGGCAGTGCTGAAGGAGATGTGGGGTCGGGGCAGTGATGTGGCAGACGGAGTGTAGGGGAAAGACTACGTGTACTCACTTTGGCTGACCTACTGAGGTCGTTGGAGCGCCTCCTGCACTGTATGCAGGTGGGCGATATGTTGGTTGCGCTGGTGACCTCCTCTGCCACCTCGAGCCAGGCCTTCCTGGTGGCGGAGGCAGGCCGCTTCCTCCCACACGCCGGGAGGAAGATCTCTGTCCTCCCCCTCCTCCTCACCCCATGTTTTGATACCTGGAGTGAGGCATCATTAACCTGGGAGCAGCCTTCCCCCTGGGCTGCTCCATGCTGTAATTTTTCCTATTTGTTGCAGCATCTGTCAGTGGAGGACTGCCCCTTTAAATAGAGCGCCTCCAGCTGACAGATCCTACTGCGCATGCGCAGCCCACCCGACGCGCAGATCAGCAGTGGGGAACCCAGAGGAACAGGTAAGTGGATCCAATTAGTGGATTGGATCCTACAATCGCGCGGGAAACTGACTAATTTCACCGGGCGCGTTACCCATGCGCCCGATAGCCCCCCCACCGAGAAACCGCAGCCCTGCTAACATCGGGCCCTTGGTGTGAGTTAGGTTACGGGCAGCAGAGTTAATGCAATTATATATATATATATTATATGAATATGGAGGAGTGGGGTAGATTTTCAATATGCCAACTTGGCGTAAAACACTACAGATCGGAAGCCCGATCCGATTTTCATTTCCTCTGATGGGATGAAAATCAGACAGATAATGCTCAATTTTAAGAGCAAAGTCCGGGTGTGTTGGGGGCGGGGGGCAAAGAAAATTATGTTTTTTTGGAGCGGGCAGAAATCCCAGCTCCAATACGCTGAAGAACACGCACAACCCAGAGTCATCTGGATGCGTGTGCCGTTCCCAAACCCAGAAGTCCTGCCAGCAATTAAAGCCGGCGGAACGATATTTAAAGCAGCAATTGAACTAGTTGAAGTAGTTTCAAAATGAATAAATGCAATTTACAATGAAGGCAAACGATTTCAATGCTGCCACAACGTGTTTCCCATGCTGTGAAACACGCCATGGTGAAGGAGTCGTGTTTCAGCTGGCAGCCATTTGGACATTTAAATCCCTGTTTGACAGATGGGGATAAAAGGTGAGTTATTGCAGCAGGGCACGCAGTTCTCTCAGACAAACTTTTGGCTGGGAGATCTTTGTGTTTACACTGAAAATTATTGGTTTCCACACAGAATTGTTCTGTTGACACATATTTACCAACTTTCCGGACCCCCTCAAACTGACATCATCAGGATGGGGGGCACGATGGCTGGATTCACCACTACATCCAAGGGCAAACAATGTCACCATCCTCGCCAGGCACGGCGTGCACTTCCACCACTTGGAGCACCACAACACAGTGCTGCGCCACAGGCACCTGCACAAGAGCACAGAGGGGAACAACAGAGGGAGCGACGTCACAGGAGGCCATATCCTCGTCAGAGGGTCTACAGACCGAGGCTCAGCTTCCTGGACCTCTCTGAGGAGCAGTGCATACGGAGGCTGAGAGTGAGTCGCCAGGTGGTCGCTGACATCTGCAGCCTCCTTCATGCCGGGCTGCTCCGGGCTGGGCCTGGCGGCATCTCATTACCCGTCACTGTTAAAGTCACCACTGCCCTCAACTTCTTCGCCTCCGCATCATTCCAGGGTGCCACCGGGGACATCGCCAGGGTCTCTCAGTTGTCTGCACACAAGTGCATAAGGCAGGTCACCGACGGTTTGTTTCACAGGGCCTCACAATACGTCAATTTCCCCATGGCTGTCCTCAGCCAGACGGAGAGGGCAGTGGGATTCCACTCTGTGGCGGGCTTCCCACGTGTACAGGGTGCAATCGACTGCATGCATATTGCAATCCGAGCACCTCCACACGAGCCATACGATGGGATCACTCCATCAACACTCAGCTCGTTTGTGACCACCGCAAAAGATTTCTTCACGTGTGCACCAGATTCCCTGGCAGCTGTGATAACTCGTTCATCCTGAGGGAATCCAACATCCCAGGCCTCTTCCATGCACCAAACATCCTTAAGGGCTGGCTCCTCTGGGACAAGGGATACCCCCTGCGCACATGGCTCATGACACCTCTGAGGAACCCCATCAGCGAGCAACAGCGTCGATACAACTACAGCCACATCGCCACCAGGTCTATAATTGAACATTCAATAGGGCTACTCAAGATGCAATTTCAGTGCTTCGATCATTCTGGGGGAGCGCTTCAATATGTACCAGCGAGAGTGGGTCACATTATAGTAGTGTGTTGTGTCCTGCACAATATGGCGCAACAGAGAGCGGTGTCAGTTGAGGAGGCCCCATGCCCTCATCCACCATCCACATCTGCCATGAACATTGAGGAGCAGGAGGAGGAGGAGGAACCCATGGGCAGAGCAATGGCTCACCTGGCTGCTCGTGAGGCCAGGGAGCCACTCATATGTGAACGGTTCTCAAAAGATCAGAAAGTGAGAAGATTCCAGTCCACACACCACCTGGAAAGAGCAGCGCCAACACCAGCCCCCCTCCCCACGCCCCCTCCCACTCGCACAAAACAGTCCTGCAACTACACATACACCCACTGTAAAGTGACCCACTGGGTGACATCAAGTGTCACCATTCATGGTGAAGCACTTGAAAGGGCATTATCACAAAAGTCAGTCAAGAATGGGCAAGACGTGGCAGTAGTGGTGAGAATGATAACATTTACTGTGACTTTAACAAAAAACAAATATAAACGAAAAACATGACAGTCTGTCAGACACCCTTGTGCATGATCACAAATCCTTCGCCTTTCTCTTCCTACCACTTCTACGTGGTGCATCCCCTGTGCCTGCAGCAGAGGTGCTGGCAGGTTGCTCATGTCCATGGCCGGACTGCTTAGATGCTTTTGGCCTACGCCCTCTGGGTTTTGGAGCCTGTGAGGGCCCCTCCAAAGACTGCACTACCTGCACCTGTGTGGGGGCTGACTCGGCCACCTGGAGAGGAGGCAGCATTGCAGGTACTGGTTGAGAGGGGGGCAACGGGTGAGACGTGGGAGCACTTTGAGTGGTGTCCCCACTTCCTTGTCCCCTTTTGCCATCATCCCTCTCCTGGACCAGGCCCACAGCACTCCTACCACTCTGCTGGAGAACAGTTTGGAGGACATGTATGATGCCTTGGAAGCCCAGTTGTAAAGTTTCTGTCTGCCTGTTTAAGGCAGCAGAATGTTGTTCACTGTGAGTCTGAATGGCCGTTGTCAGGGCCTGAATGGACTCATTTGTGAGCCGTGCTTGAAGCTCAACGGAGGCTAGCCTTCTTTCCATCACAGACATTCTCGTACTTACCTGCGACACCATCTCAGACATTTCAGCAGTTACGTGCGACACTATCTCACACATGCGACAGTTGCTCACGTCCGTGTGACACAATCTCAGAGATTCCCTCATGTACCTGTGCCAACATTCCACTAATGCAGGAGTTGGACTCCTCCATCCTCTGCGCTATTGTGGAGAGTGTGCATGGCACCTGTTCCAGTACCTCGCAAATGTGCTACTGTCCCTCGATCATTCTCCTTTTAAATGATGGCCCCCGGGGTTCAGCATCTGCGTCCAGCTGAGCAGAGCCTGGAGAGGAGAGCGCCCATTGATGCGAACTCTCCACAGCTGCCCCTGCCACCAATGTCTGCTCATGCTCACTGTGTGAGGTGACTCACCAGGTGCCAACCCAACTAACTGAGTACTAGGACCCACCGAGGTGTGAGTATCTGTGCTGGTGGATGGCTCACCAAGATGTGACGATGCCCCCTCAGAGGCGGGGAGCTCCTCTGATGAATCGCCCCATCCTGTCACTGTGGTCGTTGAACAGCCTGTAAGAGAACAGAAGGCAATATTAAGCATCATCACAGATGTGTCATGTTGCGATGAGCATACTGAGGTATTCAACATGCCAATCATTGTTAAGATCACTTCATGTTGTGCGTGATGAATGTTAAAGTTGTGTCACCAGAGGTGTGTGGGGTGCCATTCTTGCATCCCCGATGGACAGGCACTCGAGGATGCAGCTGATCTTCACGGCCTCCTCCTCCACGTCTGTGAGGACCACGATTTGTTGTGGCCGCAAATGGGGAGGTGAGGAAGTGCTCAGGATGTGAAGGTAAGTTGAGGATGAGCCTTAAGTGGGTGTGAGGAGTGATATGATGGAGTAGTCTTGGCAGTGCAGAATGAGTTGTGGGGGGCGGGGGGGCGCGGTGCTGGTGATGTGTGACATGGAATGCAGGAGAATCAGTAAATGTACTCACTATTGCTGACCTAGTTAGGTCATTGAAACGCTTCCTGCACTGGACCCAGGAGCGGGAGATGTTGCTCCTCCTCGTGACCTCCTCTGCCACCTCGAGTCAGGGCTTCTCGGTGGCAAAGGCAGGGCGCTTCCTCCTGTCGGTCAAGTAAAATAGTTCCCTCCTCCTCCTCACCCCGGCCAGTAGCAGCTGAAGTGAGGCATTGCTGAATCTTGGAGCAACCTTGCCCCTGTGCTGCTCCATTGTGTCTTCCCGCTCTTTGCTCCAGCAAAATCCATCGGAGCAATGGCCCTTTAAATCCAGATGCTCCAGCTGACTGCCTATCATGCGGGTGTGCAGTCCGCCCACTGCACAGCTTTTGGACGGCAAACCCGGAAACAAGATTAATGACCACCAATTAAGTCACAATCGCGTGGGGAAAGGTAAGTTTTTATTAGTCGTGTTTGCCGTGCGCTCATTGACTCCCCCCCCGCCCGCTGCTATCCCGCACCCTTTTAAAATTGAGCCCATAGTGTCTATAATGGGCAAGTGGACCGATTGTAACCTCTGCCAGATTATTGTCCATGCAGTGAAGTTAAAAATTTATCACTGTCTTTTTATCTTAAGATCAGTCCTGTTTATTTGATATTTGATGTTAAATTAGTTCCAGTATAAGTTGCAGTGGGAGTAATTTTAACTTTTGATGATGGCATAAAATGGGCAAAATTGAATTGGCCGCCCATTATACATCCTGCCATTTTCCTTTCCATTGACTTTGGGCAGGATATATAACGGGCGGCCAATCAAATATTGCAATTTTACACCTTCGCGGAAAGTTAAAATTACTCCCAATGACTTTAATGGTATTTGTTGCACTTTGTATTATGTATGACTGGAGGTCTTGCCTTCAGTAATGCAGAATGCTTGTGGAAGACCAGTAACAGCTGCTGTGGCTTTGAATTAACTAATAAAATGAATTTTGATTATATGAATTTTTTCCAATATTCAATTTAGGCACAAGCATCAAAAGGCTCTTCCATTTGCAATAACCTGTCATCAATGATTTAAACAGCAGGTATTTTTTATCTGGGGAGAATTTTTTTTCGTTGCAATATTGGCAGAGTATATTACGCTGCCTTTACTTTGCCTCTTCAAATTTACTCCTCTCCTCTCCCAAAGGCATTGACTTTCACTGGGTTATGTTTCCAGAGTGACACTTTTAACAATGAAAAGGCACCACGTACAGGAGTAATAGATGCTTGCAATGAGTTTTCAGTGAAACACATGCTCCACAAATACAATGTAAGGAATAGGAACTAGGAGCTGAAATCTTATCAGAAATCTGATATCCCAATACAAGTAGGAAGTGAGATGCCCCCTTATATGGCAAAAAGTGGGCACTGTCAGTTATATCTAGTTGTTAATCCTAATGCACAACATATAAATCAGGGTTGAGATGTCAGTGATGATTTAGTTTAAGACACAAAATATAACAAATAAAAGTATACCTTTTAAAGATTCTTTTAAAATACTTCTTAAAGCAGTCAAATATGAAGATAAAATTGACCACTTTACTTTTTTAATAGAAAATTTTTGATGTAAAAAGCAAAACAATATCGAGTTATAACATTGTTGTACAGGCATGTCTTCCAAATAAACAGTTTATAACTGACTAGTGGTGCTGTTTAGTATTTGAATTAACACATCTACCCCAGGGTAGCAGTTCCTATTACTACAATCATCAAATAGAGTCCTAACTGGATAATAAGCAGGCATCAATCATCGTAAAAATTGTGTAGGCACAAACTAAATCCACAAAGGGAGAGATAGTACAAGTTCTGACGAAAGGTCATCGACCTGAAACGTTAACTCTGTTTCTTTCTTCGCAGATGCTGCCTCACTTGTTGAGTATTTCCAGCATTTTCTGTTTTTATCTCAAATATTCTTGTGGCCCAACAGATAAGACGGCTTTGAAATAATCTGCTGTATTTTTTTCGGAGATGTTTCTCGGCTGTCAGACTTCCACCATGGTGCATTCTTAAAACAATAAATGATCCTATTTGACAGATTATAAACTAATCGGTTTAAAAAAAGGTTTCGTATTATTATACTTCACACTGTACATTTTCCCTGTGGTTATCAAAGCTCAAAATGACAAGCATTATAAATGTAATTAAGTGTGATAACTCAAGACAGACCTGTGAAGATGTACAACTCTGCAAAGCAGGCAGCCTTCATCATAGGAAAGCAACGATACTGTACTTAAAACTCGATCACTACCACCTTGATTTAAAGGGACGCTGTCTTCATGAATGTGTTTGACAACTTGTATTTAATTTGTTTTCAAGCAACAGGCGTACAATGTGATGACATGAGTTGTATCAAAAAGCATGTTGGAATCACTTGCAGCAGTGGCATTGTGATGGAATTATATACAACTCTTCAGGTTCTTCTCAATCCTGAAACAAAACAATCTGTTTACCAAATATTTTCATGAAGATATTGTAACTTTAAAGTGCACTGCCCCAACCAATAATAAACAGATATATCAAAAATTTGCATTCAATTTCCTCATTGAAATATTTTGCAGTAAGGTTTGCTGTCTGTACGGAATTATAATCACTTCTTTTTTACATAATAAACTCAGTCATAGGTTGCAAGTGGAACACCAGTAACTATCATGACTGCAGTGCAGCGATGCATGAAACAGGTGGCTGATACCTTGTCTGCAACGGCAAGCAATGACATTACTTTCCCTGGGGCCAAGAGAGAACAACAGGAGAGAGCTCTAAGATTCTTTCAAACAATAAGATTTGCCAGTATATGGTGTAATTGGTTCATGCATGTGCTTCCGCACATAAGAATGTGCTCCAGCACATAAGAACTGAAAAGGCTTCTATTCAATCGATATGCAAATTTTCTGTGACCATCCATGCAGGATAATAGAGTTGAGTGCCCTTCTCTTGGCAGATGATACGTTGCCTTTATTTTAGAGCAGTCTGTCACACCCCCATTATTTACTACTAATCAGAAAGTACAAGGTTGAATCCTTTGAGACCAGTGATAGTTGCTACAGATCTGCCTTATGACCCCTCTGCAATCCACAGACAGCAGGTATAACAAAGTCCATGCCTCCATCATAGACATCATCAGATACACCATAGACATGCTGAAGCAGCGATTTTAATGCCTTGTTAGGTCAGAGGCTGTCCAGTACAGCCCAGCCAAAGTTTCCAGTATTATTATGGTGTTCTACATTTTCCATAACTTCACTATTCAACAAGGTATCCTCAAAACAGTTCTCATACAATGAACTGCTTTAAAGTGCAATGGCAGTTGTTATGTACTCAAAGTGTGGTGTGATCAGAGCACTGTGCATTTTCAACATGACATCCTCAGATTTGTATTCTATTCACTTGGCAGTATTGCTCAGAATTCCAGATCAAATGAATTAATAAGTAATAAAAATAAATCACAAAGTAACTTTTTTCAGATGAGCTCGTTTGTTAACAGTCCTTTTACTTGTCACACTTGTAGCACAACTATTTGTTATCTGGCAAAAGAAAACTGCAGAAGTTGGCTTTTGCAAATTAGTATTAGGAATATTAATGACTTTGAACTAGCACACTGCAATAAGTTCCTTACTACTCCAATTCCTGGAATGCAGTGCTTAAATCATCTGGAACACTTGAATTCTCCAAATAATTCCAGTAAAAATGCTTAGTGCTGGTTTGTGAAGTGTCATGCACCAAGGGCTCAGTTCTCCCAATAATGTGAGCACACAATTTTCATAACAATCCTTATATGAGTCAGACGCACTGAAAATACTCAGTGATGAGTCACTCAATTTCTAGCTCTGTGTGAAAAAATACATAATTTTATTAATACAGTTCATTAACCATGATCCAAATATAACTGAATACAACTTTTCTATCTCCACTGCATTGTTTTAATATTGACTGTAAAACACTGCTCTCTGCACAGTGGGATTTACAAAAGGTATCTATGTCCTTGCAGCTGTGAGATCATTAATTCTTCATGACATATCTGCATTCAATGAGGCATATCTGCTTCACCGTGTAAATTTTCCAATGAAGGTCGACGTTTTAGTGACGTCTCCCATTGACGCATTTTCAGGAAGTTAAACCTATCTGGACTGTGACCTTTTGCAGAAAGCAAAAACATCAGCAGTTCAAACTGCCAGCCATCTGTAACATCCCAATCACTGGGCAACAGGTAGCTTTGCCTCCTTCACTTGTATTTTCCCCACCCTCTCCTCCTCTTCCTTTTTCCTCAGCCTCTCTTCCTTCACATCTGTTTTCCTTTGTCTCTCCCTAATGTGAATGTGAAAGAATACCCTTAATAGACTGCCTCTGTCATGTGACATATTGTGACAAACAAGGACTATTCTTCTCACATCTATCAATATTTCTAGCACACTGGGCAACTCAGAATCCTGTTTCATTGTACTCCTTGATCTGAGACCTCTTGACACAAAGCAGCTCCATAAATCTCATATTGCAGTCTTCAGGTCCTTACAAGCTGTAACTGTCATGAGGGATACAGCGTCAACCCAATAATCTCCCTTCCCTCAAGATCTCTGTTACAAGGATTATGGTTGGCTTCACATAAACCTTCAAATGTCACAGACAGGCAAGATTTGAAGCAGTACAGTCCTCCTCTTAGCACCTCTCAGCCAAACAGTAATACAACTGCAGCTTCTCTTGGATCCACCGATTTCACAGGCACTTGAAGATTCAAATGGGTGCAATCTCTCTCTTAACAGCAGGCTAACACCACAACAAAATGTAAGCTTGAAGGGAGATATTGCAGGGAGATCAGGAGAGTGGCAACAGAATTACTCCTTTCTTCAAATCAGGTAAGGAACCAAAGTGTTCCCTAAAGAATCTCACGATGTTCTGCTCCTCCTATTGTCACTCAGGTCTTGTGCTTTATTCTTCAAGTGTGACTTTCAGTTTCCCTACCAGTTTTGATGCAAAACTCAGGCACTGACTTTATGTTGTCTGGCAGCATGTCTGCACAACACTCAGCATCATTTCCACTCAGTGCTGTCTCCAGTGGGAGGCTTAGAGATAGCACTGAGCATCCAACCTTTGAAATGCTTCATATTGCTGCCTTGGCCTATCACGGAACTTAGGAGCATTCCTTGAACTCTCATTCTATGCCACAGCTCACTCTATACGCTGACTGTTGTACTTGGTTGTCAGACCCCAGTTAATACCCCCATTTCCAGGTTTGTGGCTATTTGCTAATTGGAATTTAAATCTCTGTGTAAGGCTACTGCCTCTTGCAATAATGTAAATAGGTAATTGTGCATCTTCAAACACATTTCTATTGTTGCTGATAAATAGGAAGCCTGTGCCAAAAAGGACACGTTTATAAAATAAATGAAACATGACCTATCACTCTTTAAACAAATAGCATCTTGAAATAGCAACCGGAGTTGGTTATCCCATTTCACCTGCACATCCAGCAGTTGCTACAGTCACTGAGCCAGAAATCGCTCCGAGCGCTGAGGTAATGCTCACCACAGCTCCTGCGAATTAAATTAACGAAAATACATACTGCGGACTCTGTGGCGTCAAATTGCTTGAATTTAAACTTTTTTAAAAATGTGTGCTATCGACCCAGCCTCCGTGTGGCGTGAGTTGCCGTGCGGCTGGAAAAGTCTGTGAGGAGAAGACACGCCCACAAAATCTGTCAGGAAGAGAAGTCACACCCACAGATTCAGGCTGCATTGCTCAAGTAGGCAAGCAGACTTCATTCATTTAAAGTTAGTATTCTGGATGTCATTGTAAATAAAAATTTTAATTTTTTTAAATAAAAAGCCAAAGAAATAATTGGGTTAAATTAAAGAGACAGATGGGAAAAGTTTATTTAATTTTAATTTTTTTTAATGACTAAAAACTATTAAAATAAGGAGTAATATGAGATCCACATTTTTAAAAGTTAATTTTTAGTCATTTGGCAGTCATTAAGACTACCCACACTGTTAAAACTTAGTTTAGACCTGGTATTTTCAAGCGTACCTGTTTGGTGGCGTAATTAGTTACTTTCCAGCTGGGCAGATAAGCAAGTTTGAACTTTTTCAATGATTTCTCTGATTTCAGTGTCTGATGTCCCTTTAATTCGAAGCTGTCATATTGCTGGCGAACCACTAGGAGCAAGTTCCGGATTTCCGCGTTTCACTGCACATGTGCAAATGCGGGAACTTGCTCCTTCAATTCGCCTCTAAAAGCGGAGAGCGCTGTTGAGCTCCACCGTTATTTCAGGAGCGATTTCTGGCCCATCGTTTCTGCCAGCAGCAGGAACTAAACACAAAGCATACATGTTTAATGTTACTAAGTTAAAAGTTATTTATTTCAGACTGATTTTTGTGTTTTTCTTAACTTTAAAATAATAAAAGAATGTGAACAACATCACTGTAATAATCATCAACCAGGCGGCATTATTGACTAGATGAAACAGCATGGAATTTTTACGCTGCTGTGTGAGTAGCACATTTCAAAAGCATTGAAGCCTTACTCCTATTTCCCTGGCCGGTGGAAACAGTATTTGCAGTTATCCTGAAATTCCACTGGGTGGCGCAGGCTAAGTGATTGAACTGCTGAACTGAACTGCATTGTTGGCCCAGAGTTTGCTATAGCAGGACAACAAACGGTATCCATCGTTACTTAGACTTGCCCTTGCCCATTTAATCTCGATGATATTTTGCGCCGCAAGCTGCTGGAAGTGCGAGATGGAAGCGGCATGGCACCCTCTACAGGGCATCTAGGATCTGAGTGAACAAGGCAACCAAACAGATTATTGAAGGATTGTAAAATTAACAGTGCAAGGACTGAGAAAGAAGTGTAAATTAAAGTGGATGAATTCAATGTCAAATCGGGTACAGAAAGAGAAATAAAGAGAGGGAAATAAAGATCGGATTATGAGAGAGAGAGAGAGAAAAGAGACAGAAAGTAAAAGTTAAAAAAAAATTTAAGTTTTAATTAAATGTTTTAAAAAATCTCCAACAATAATTAAAACCTGAAGGAATGAGACTCCACACTTGTAATAGTTAATTTTCAGTGCCAGAGAGGTTGACTGGCAGTAATTAACACTTATCACATTGTTAAAAACGTACTTAGATTGAAATGGACAAGACTTAGCTTTCTGTGGGAGTTTATATCTACCAGGCAAATACAGGAACTTCATACCATTCAATGCAGGTTAATGGTGAGGCAGATAGCAAGATGACGTTTTCACAAAGCTAACGGCAGAGCAGTGTATCTCAGACACCAACTTTTGGATTTCCACATTTGCCCTTCACCTGACATTGCTGTAGCATTTGCACATAAATAAAGGTGATCGCCATTAGCCTCACCGTTATTTTGACAGCAAATTCTGGGCCATTCAATCAGCCCACATCTCTGAGGCCTTCACCTCCCAGCAGGTCTACTGTTAAAAATTAGTTGTTAGACAATTGTAGTCACATAAATGTGCCTTGATATAAAGCTCCCTAATTTAACAGTCAGAGAATAGTTCAAACTTCATGCATGAATTTTTGGCCCAAATTTATTGGAAAAAATCTGATATACACAGACCTATCATATGTATCTATTACAGTGCACTGTGTTACAATAAACTAGTCCCCTATGTCCCCCACAATTCATTCCCCCTATAGCAATATGAGTAAGATAAAGCTAATCGTTCTACTTTTTCAAAAGCACGGGTGCAAGTTTATACAGTAACATGCAGTTCATTCAAAGCGAGGGTGCACACACTCTACTCATATATATCCGTGCCAAATCAACAGGTAAAACATACAAACTTCATGATTACTACATAATGATAATTGTAGTTTCATCAAACACATTAACTTTTTGTGCCTGAAAAGCACAAAACATTATTGGCAGCACTTAAAAAGCCCAGTATCTTAATTGCTTGTGTCAAAGGAGAAATTAAATAAAATCTTAGACCTTCTCTGTGCTGTTTATCAATTGAAGCATGCAGTTCACAAGTAACCTTGTAATTTTGATGTTGTGAATAGTTTTTAATAACCAAGGACCCATCTAGAATACATTTAGGGAAAGCACAGGATGAAAATTATCAGAACAGAATGCTTACTGTTGACCGGAGGTCACCGGTTACGGTTATTGGCTTAGTACAAAGAGGAGACGAGTCAATTCTCTCTTAATTCTCAATTCGCTTTATTAACGTTGTTAGATCATGTACATATAGCTTATACGTCTGGTTAGATATAGGCATGCAGTTTACAGCAGGTTATACAGTTTTATACCCAAACTAGGATTTAAACGCACACCCACTAGGTTTCTCTGACACTCCCTGAGTGGTCACAGAATAGAAAGGATATTATATTACCCGGAAAAGAGAGCTGACGCTGGCCAGGCGTTCCGTTCTCTCTCTCTCTTGACGTCGTCTCTACATCCCTGACGTAGTCGCTACGTCCCTGACGTAGGGTCTCCCACTTTCGCGATGGTTAGTCTCCGGAGTTTTGCACACACACACACACACACACACACACTCACACACACACACACACACACACACACACACAGGCACCACGCCTGCAATTCTTCAGTCTTATTTCCAAGTCTGTCTTTTAGAATGATGCTGTCTTTCTCCTGTTGGCTTAGATTTCCTCGAGTGGTCGGTGTCATCCCCTGATTGGCTCTGTTCCAAGGGGTTAGGTAGCATCACCTCATTACTCCTTTTCTAAATAAGGACTGGTGTCTCATCACAGTCCCTTTGTCTCTTAGAAGCGTAACTAATTCAAACTGGTTCCGGCCAGCTCAGACCAGTGATTGAACTCCAGGTCACTTCAGTTCAAAAGTTAGTCTCTTTGCCTGCGTGTTAGTAATTTGAAATAAACTCAGTAGTTTTCTGCAGCCCCTGGCCAACATTACCAAATATCTGAAATAATGTGGAGGAACGGTGCTATGTGATCTCCTCCAAGGCACTGCATGCCTAATCTTTATCATAAAAACTACTTATGACATGAATGAAAAGTTCATGTAGGAGTCAAGGGTGTTACTTGTTCCAAATTATTTGTAACCTTTCAGCAGTTATATATTTAACAACATAACTCCAATCAGTTACACAATGTCAAAGTTCAATAGTTTTGAAGATTAAAACCAGTGCAACCTGTAGTGATATAGAGAACTCCTGTATGTTCCAATATTGACAAAAATGGCTCATACCTGTACAGCATGGCAATGGTATTCTGCTTCTTCTTTTTAGGTGAGTCAGCCAATGAATCAGAATACATTTCTCCCAGTAAAGAAATGCAACATACTCTAAAGAAGGAAAATCAAAAGAAAAGTTAGCAGAACTGGCAAGTAGGTGTTTAAACCAGGGTGAAAGTCTACAAAATGTTTTGACAATTTCTTAGAACCAAATTGTGTCATTGTCGTACATGTCCACAAACCTTAAGTCTCAGAAATTACTGTTGAGTTTTAGAGGCTAGCTCCTAAAATGGTTTATTTGAATAAAAATAATTTGTTCCTTCTCTGTGTCTCCCATGCCAGGCACTGTTCTCCTGCTGAAGGAACAGAAAAGTGAACTGTGCCAATGGTACTCTGTGGCATTATATTATTGCTATGGGGAAAAAAAGCCAAGGCAATAGGCCAGTTGCCCCCTCACCTTTTGATTTTCTCTTTCCCTGTATCCAGCTAGGAAGCACTTCACTTTAATCCTGTGCCTTTAGTGGTACACATTTGACACCAGATCACTCCTGAAAATTCTATTATTGGGATGCTATGTATCCTTATATTGTTGTTGCTGTGAGAATATATTACTTCCAATACTTCATGAAATCCCATGGAACCCATGGTATCTGTAGAGGCTTAAAGAAAGTAGACACACAAAATATATGTGAATTCTAATGGGAACCACTTTTATCCTGAACTCTGAGCTAAATGATTTAAATCAAAGAACTACAGACTTAAGGCTGAGTGGAGCTTAAAGGGAGCCGCACGAGGAATCAAAACAAGGCAAGGAGGAGCGCCGAGGGTAAGTCAGTAAGTATTTAGTTCATTGGTTAGTGTTTTTTCGAGGTTAGTGTTTTAGTGTCAGATAAACAGTAAATTGCCTTAAAGCTAAACAAACAGTTTAAATAATTGTTAGCTAACATGGCAGCTCAGCTGGGGCCCGTCGCATGCACATCCTGTGCCATGTGAGAACTCCAGAACACTTTGTGCATCCTGAAAAACCACACGTGCAGGAAGTGCCACCAACTGCTCAAGCTTGAGCTCAGAGTTTCTGAGCTTGAGAGGCGGCTGGTGTCATTACAGCGCATTCAGGAAGCTGAGAGAGTTGTGGATAGCACATTTCAGGAGATGGTCACCCTGCAGCTATAAAGAGTTCAGGCGTAGAGGGAGTGGGTGACCACCAGATAGACTAGGAGGAAAAGGCAGGCAGTGCAGGAGTCTGCTGGGAGTGTGGCACTTACAAACCTTATTTACCACGCTATGTGCTGTGTTGAATACCAGTGAAGGTGTTGACACTTCAGGGAGTGTAGCCAGGAGCAAATCTACGTCACCGTGGGAGTCTCGGCTTCACAGGGGGGCAAAAGAAATGCAGTTGTTATAGGGGATTTAATAGTCAGGGGGATAGACAGGCATTTCTGCAAGCATCGACGTGAGTCCCGCATGGTGTGTTGCCTCCCTGATTTCAGGGTAAAGGACATCACTGAGAGGGTGCAAAACATTTTGAGGGGAGAAGGGAAACAGCCAGAAGTTGTGGTCCATGTGGAAACCAATGACTTAGGAAGGAAAAAGATCGAGGTCCTGCAGTCAGAGTTTCAAGAGCTAGGGAGGAAGTTAAAAAGTAGGACCTCAAAGGTAATAATCTTTGAATTACTCCCGGCACCACGCGTTAGTAAGTATAGGAATAGTAGGATAAGACATTGCGTGGCTGGAGCAATGGTGCAGGAGGGAGGGCTTCAGATTCCTGGGGCATTGGGACCAGTTCTGGGGCAGGAGAGATCTGTCCAAGGTGAACGGGTTGCACCTCAACAGAGCTGGGACCAATGTCCTCGTGGGGAGGTTAACTAGTGCTGTGAGGGAAGGTTTAACCTAATTTGGGCACCAGGATGAAACATTAGAGAGGAGAAATAAAGTGCACAAAGGACTGGGATGGACAAGTAGCACTAGAGTAAACAATAGTTCGGAAATAGGAGGGATCAGGCAGGGGCAAATGCGAGGCAATCTATGATGAGATTGGAGTGCATGTGCGTAAATGCACGTAGCATGGTAAATAAGGTTGGTGAGCTACAGGCTCAATCGCCAGGTGGGACTATGATATAATGGCAATAACAGAGACCTGGCTCAGAGAAGGGGAGGATTGAGTACGTAATATTCCTGGCAACAAAGTGTTCAGAAAAGATAGGGAAGGAAAGAAAGGAGGCCGGAGGTGGGGTGGTGTAGGTGGGGTGGTGGGGGGGGGGGGGGGGGCAGCAGTGGCAGTATTGATCAAAGAAACTATTATAGCACTGGAAAGAGATGATATAGTTGAGGGGTCAAAGGCAGAATCTATTTGGTTATCCCATTTGAGACTGGGACAGCAACAGCAAAGAGGGGGAGGAATTCCTGATATGTGTTCATGAGAACTTTCTGGAACACTGTGTTTCCAGTCCAACCAGGAAGAAAATGGTGTTAGATCTATTTCTGGGGAAAGAAGTGGGGCAGGTGGAGAATGTTTCAGTGGGGGAGCATTTGGGGAACAGTGATCATAATATCATTAGGTTTAGAATAGTTATGGAAAAGAACAAGGAACAATCAAATGTGAAAATGCTTAAATGGAGGAGGGCAAATTTCAGTCAATTAAAAAGGGATTTTGCCCAGGTGGATTGGAATCAAAAATTGGTGAGCAAAACAGTAATTGAACAATGGGAGGCCTTCAAGGAGGAGTTGGTTCGGGTACAGAGTAGACACATCCCTACTAGTGGGAAAGGAAGGGCATCCAAAGCTAGAGCTCCCTGCATGACTAAAGATATACGGTATGATTTTATCAGGCGTGCGGCATGGTGGGAGGAATTCCTGACAGGAAATCTGGAAGTCCAGGTTTCCCAGATGTCCTTATGATTTTGACGTAAGGGCGTCTTTTTTTTGTACATTTCCCGCCCGACAGGCCGGCCTGATTAACAGGCTGGCCTCAGTCGGACGGGAGAAGAGGAAGGAAGAGGACGTGAACAGGCAGGGAGGGTGGAGGGGGTCTTCAGGGTGGGGTTGGGAACAGGGGGGTCAGGGGTCATCAGAGAGTCAGTCATCGGGGTCATCGGGAGGGGTTGGGGGTCATCACGGGGTCAGTAATCAGGGTCATCGGGGGTCACCGGTCAGTCATCGGGGATCATGGGGAGGGTTAGTCACTGGTGGGGGAAATCAGTCATCGGGGAGTTAGCGGTGGGTCAGTCATCAGGCCGTTATCGGGGAGGTGGGTCAGTCATCAGGAGGTCAGTCATCGGGGGGCTCAGTCATTGGGGGGTCAGTCATCGGGGTGTGTCAGTCAGCGGGGACTCGATCATCGGGGGGGGGCTCAGTCATTGGGGGGGGTTGGGTCAGGGGTCATCGCGGGTGTCGGAGATCGTGGGGGGTCAGAGATCATGGGGAGTCATAGATCGTGGGGGCGGGTCGGATATCGTGAGGGAGGGTCAGAGATCGTTGGGGTGGTCGCTGCAGGTAGGCTTGTTGGGCCTGGGGGAAGCACTCCTACTCCACTGGGCCCACAAACAGTGCTATAAAGGCACTTACTTGCAGTTTCATGCCTACTTGCTTCCTCTCACGTGGCGTGAAGGGAAAAGCCCAGGAATCCCAGGCCCCAGGAGTTAAAAACAAAAAATCTGTCAAAATGAAGGCCCGCAAACTCCTTGAAAGCTTTTAATGAACGACCCGCCTACTGGCAGCAGGTTGGTCGCCCGCCCCTTGTTCCACCTCCGTTAAAACCGGGATTGGGCGGGTTGGGGGCGGGTTTTAGATTTTAAAAATTTTTGCTCCCCCACCCGCCCCCAACCCACTCGTTTTTCCCATTTAAATCATGCCCATAGAGATTAAAATGAAACAGAAAAAGAAGGCTTATGACAAAAGTGATCTTCTAAAATTCCCTAGACTCTGGAACGGTCCCAGTGGATTGGAAGGTAGCAAATGTAACCCCGCTATTCAAGAAAGGAGGGAGAGAGAAAGCAGGGAACTACAGGCCAGTTAGTCTGACGACAGTGGTAGGGAAAATGCTGGAATCTATTAATAAGGACGTTGTAACAGGGCACTTAGAAAATCATAATATGATTAGGCAGAGTCAAAAAGGTTTTATGAAAGGGAAATCTATTAGAGTTCTTTGAGGATGTAACAAGCAAGATAGGTAAAGGGGAACCAGTGGATGTAGTATATTTGGATTTTCAAAAGGCATTCGATAAGATGCCACACAAAAGGTTTTTACACAAGATAAGGGCTCATGGGGTTGGGGGTAATGCGTTAGCATCGATAGAAGATTGGTTAACGGATGGAAAACAGGGAGTAGGTTGGCGGGCTGTAACTAGTGGGGTGCCGCAAGGATCAGTGCTTGGGCCTCAGCTGTTTACAATCTATATTAATGACTTAGATGAATGGACCTAGTGTAATGTACCATACAATAGCTCGGTGGGAAAGTAAGCTGTGAGCTGGACACAAAAAGTCTGCAAAGGGATATAGACAAGTTAAATGAGTGGGCAAGAAGGTGACAGATGGAGTATAATGTGGGGAAATGTGAGGTTATTCACTTTGATAAGAAGAATAGAAAAACAGAATATTTTTTAAATGGTGAGAAACTATTAAATGTTGGTGTTCAGAGGGATTTGGGTGTCCTTGTACAAGAAACACAAAAAGTTAACATGCAGGTACAGCAAGCAATTAGGATGGCAAATGGTATGTTGGCCTTTATCGCAAGAGGGTTGGAGTACAAGGGTATGGAAGTCTTGCTGCAATTGTACAGGGCTTTGGTGAGACCACACCTGGAGTACTGTGTACAGTTTTGGTCTCCTTATCTAGGGAAGAATATACTTGCCTTAGAGGCGATGCAACAAAGGTTCACTAGATTGATTCCTGGGATGAGACGGTTGTCCTATGAGGACAAATTGAATAGAATGGGCCTATACTCTCTGGAGTTTGGAAGAATGAGAGGTGATCTCATTGAAACATGTAAGATTCTGACAGGGCTTGACAGGGTAAATGCTGAGAGGCTGTTTTCACTGGCTGGAGAGTCTGAAGCTAGGGGGCATAGTCTCAGGATAAGGGGTTGGCCATTTACAACTGAGATGAGGAGAAATTTCTTCACTCAGAGGGTCATGAATCTTTGGAATTCTCTACCCCACTCTGAGATCTAAAAAGAGAATAAGAGGGGTAAAGAGAGAGTATGAGGCTCTCTCATAAAAGGGAACCCAAAAGCCTTTTATAAAAATATAAATAGTAAAATGGTAGTCAAAGGAAGCATAGCATCGATTAGGGACAAAAAAGGAGATCTTCTTGTGGAGGAAGAGGGCATGGCTGAGGCACTAAATGAATACTTCGCATCAGTCTTCACTAGAGAAGAGGATGCTGTCATTGTAGCAATAAAGGGGGAGGTAGTAGCGATATTGGATAGGATAAAAATAGATAACGAGGAGGTCCAAATGGAATGCATCCTAGGTTACTGAGGGTGGAACTTGTGGAGGCTCTGGCCACAATCTTCCAGTCTTCCTGTTCAAAAAAGGGGAGTGGGATAAACCTGGCAATTACAGGCCAGTTAGTCTAACGCCGGTGGTGGGGAAACTGTTAGAGACAATAATCCCGGACAAAATTAATTGGTACTTGGAAAAATGTGGGCTAAATGAAAGTCAGCACGTGTTTGACTAACTTGATTGAGTTCTTTGATGAAGTAATGGAGAGGGTTGATGAGGGTAGTGCGGTTGATGATGTGTATATAGACTTTCAAAAGGCATTTGATAAAGTACCACATAATGGACTTGTTAGCAAAATTAAAGCCCATGGGATCAAAGGGACAGGGACAGTGTGGATACAAAATTGGTTAGGGGACAAAAAGCAGAGATTAGTGGTGAACGGTTGTTTTTTCACTGGAGGGTAGTATACAGTTGTGTTCCCCGGGGGTCAGTATTAGGACCACTGCTCTTTTTGATATATATTAATGAC
Organism: Heptranchias perlo; assembly: GCF_035084215.1. Lineage (NCBI taxonomy): Eukaryota > Metazoa > Chordata > Chondrichthyes > Hexanchiformes > Hexanchidae > Heptranchias > Heptranchias perlo. Next base: position 37,895,506 of record NC_090337.1, on the reverse strand, counting down.
CTGGACTTGGGTATAGAGGATATAATTTCAAAGTTTGCGAAACTCAGAAATGTAGTAAACAATGTGGAGAATAGTAACAGACTTCAGGAGGACATAGACAGACTGGTGAAATGGGCAGACACATAGCGGATGAAATTTAACGCAGAGAAGTGTGAAGTGATACATTTTGGTGGGAAGAATGAGGAGAGGCAATACAAACTAAATGGTACAATTTTAAAGGGCGTGCATGAACATAGAGACCTGGGGTGCAAATACACAAATCTTTGAAGGTGGCAAGACAAGTTGAGAAGGCTGTTAAAAAAGCATATGGGATCCTGGACTTTATTAATAGAGGCATAGACTACAAAAGCAAGGAAGTTATGCCAAACCTTTATAAAACACTGGTTAGATGTGGGATCCTTGGTGTTATTAATTGAGGCAGAGCATGAAAGCGAGGAAGTTATGCTAAACCTTTTATAAGACATGGTTAGGCCTCAGCTGGAGTGTTGTGTTCAATTCTGGGCACCACACTTTAGGAAGGATGTCAAGGCCTTAGAGAGGGTGCAGAAGAGATTTACTAGAATGGAACCAGCGATGAGGGACTTCAGTTATGTGGAGAGACTGGAGAAGTTGGGCTTGTTCTCTTTAGAACAGAGAAGGTTAATGGGAGATAAGATAGAGGTGTTCAAAGTCATGAATGGATTTGATAGAGTAAATAAGGAGAAACTGTTTCCAGTGGCAGAAGGGTCAGTAACCAGAGCACACAAATTTAAGGCGATCGGCAAAAAGCCAGAGGCAACATGAGGAAATATTTTTTTATGCAGTGAGTTGTAATGATCTGGAATGCAATGCCTGAAAGGGTGGTGGAAGCAGATTCATTATTAACTTTCAAAATTGGATAAATACTTGAAGGGGAAAAAATATAGGGCTTTGGGGAAAGAGCAGGGAAATGGGACTAATTGGATAGCTCTTTCAAAGAGCCAACACAGGCACAATGGGCCAAATGGCCTCCTGTGCTGTACCTACAATGATACTATGATATGCAATGAGATTTCAATTTCCCTCTCTGGATCGCTTCATTCTTCACTTTCTATACTATAAGGTAAGTAACTGACTGACGAATGGTTAAATCTGGATAAACCACACTTTTAATTGCAGCGTTTTTTCGAAACAAAAGAAACAGGATTGAACAGGTAAAACTCAACATTCTGATCTCATGGGCCTGCCAATGAGTAATTAAATTAATTAAAAACACTGATCTGTGTCCATACATTGTGTCTGTTATTTAGTTCATGTATCTGTGTGCCTGTGTTTCTATGCATGCTCTCTGATGTGTGTGATGATACCCCTGGGTAGAGAAATATTTTTCCAGTTACAGCACAAAGTGCTCCCACCTCAGGGATACTTGGTGAATGTCAATAGTACTGTAAAGCTCCTTCTAAACCTGCAAGAATGCCCCCACCCCCTCTCCTTCCACCTCAGAAGACGACCCTCTCGATGGATATTTCCATTTTGCTTTACCATGTGTCAACTTCCAGAAATCCTTTGACAAAGTTCTTCACAAAAGGCTGCTACATCTGGTTAAAATATTTCACTTCAAGGAAAAATCTACTTGAAACAAGAAATTGGCTGAAGCAAAGGAAATAAAATATATGGAGTAGGGAAATGACAGCGGTGTGGGGTAATGTACTCAGTGCAGTGCCGAAGGATTGATGCTGGGACCCCCTACTTAATAGCTTGAATTCAGAAACTCAATGCAAATTGATCAAATTGTCAAACTGCACTAAACTGGGAAGGAAGGGAAGTCAATTCTGGTGAGTCAGCCAAATTTATCACTACAAAGGGAGATATAAAATCTGTGAATGTGTGAACAGTGAGAGATTAAATGCAACATGGACAAATGTAAGGTGCTGCACTGGAAGAAAAATGGCTAGCTTATGTAATCTAGGAATGTCATCAAACTAGCTATGGGTGAAATTGAAAGAGAACCAGGGGTGTTGGTAGACCCAACATTTAATAGGTACAGTCATTGTGCAGCAACAATCAGTCAAACAATGTCATGCTGAAATTGTACAATGAGGTCAGTCTGCACCTTGAATGCTGTGTTTATTTTTGGTCAACAATGCACAAGGCAAACATTCAAGTCAAGGACACAGTACCATGAAGAACCACAATGTATTTGTAACAAGACTCACAATCAAATAATGGGATGCCTTTCGAAGCTATTTGATTATAAAGTCACGCTATATTACACACTGGAGATATTGGGGGTGATTTTAAACCCGAAGAACGGGTGGGTTGGGGGTGGGTGGGAGTTGAAAATAGCTGTTTTTTTGGGTCTGAACTGCAAAATTTTTGGACTTGGCATTCCCAGTGGGAAGTCTGTACTTTTACGCGCCGACATTAAAACCAGAAATAAAGCCAGGTTGCGGTCGCGACCCAAAAAACACCCCCATTATATATATCTTGTGATTCAAATGTGATATCTGCAATTGCCATGTTTTGAATAAGAATTGCCTAAGACTTTCAGAACAAATTGATCCTGTGCCCTGTCTATAAGGTTCTGTCACTGAAAAATCTGTGGACAATAGAACAACTGCATTTGTTTTGCAGCCAGTCAGCTCCAGTTTCTAAAGATTGGTTTTCAATTAATCAGATATACTATTAGCTTGTAATGAAAAGATATTGACTAAGAATAGAAAAGCTTGTATAATCAATAAAAAAACACAAAATGTGGCAATGTTTGTAAAAATTATAGTTTTAATTGTTATAACTTTTTAGAAGGTAATTATATAGGTTTAAAAAATAAACAGATGATAAAATAAACCCATCTGTTAATTGTTGAAGAAATATAAATAAAGCAATATACGGCCTCTCTACTGGCTTTTGAACATATGCTATGTTAAGAGTTATTATAAGAACATAAGAAATATGAGCGTAACTTGGCAGGAGTAGGCCATCCGAGCCTGGTCTGCCATTCAACAAGGTCATGGCTGATCTTCTACCTCAATGCCATTTTCCTGCCCCATCCCAATATCTCTTGATGCCTTTAATATCTAGAAATCTATCGATCTGTTGTGAATTATCATCTTTACTATCGGATATAGATCTATTTTCTGCTGAATGACCTTTCAGTGTTTTGACACCTAATAGATTAAATATGGAAGAAAGAATAGTTAAATTATCATGTGTCATATAAGAAATAAGATGCTGTCTAGAAAGTGTGATTGAACGAAACATAGCCATATGGGAAATGAAATAATACCCAAATGAATAAATGTGACGCTTTAAACTATGAAAATGAGCGATTGATGACTGAATCCAGGACCATTACATTTAATGGAGCTCTTTCCATTCAGGAGAACAATGCTGGAGTCAAATCAAAGCTTCTAGGAAAGTTAAAGCCATTCTGCCAAACTTGGCTGATAATATGGAACATCGTGTTTGTTGCTTTATTTTGTAGTCTTTTTAAAGAGAATTGACCTTTGTCGAAAAGATGTAAACAAATCAACAAATATTAAGATCTAGCGGAACCTGAGCAGAACCAGGGGTCCAGCTTAACTCTCAGCCAAAAATCAATCCAAATTTTTAAAAATTGTATTTGATTCTTTTGTGCAAAGAGAGAACTGACCGGCAGAATTTCTAATGTTTGAACAATACATTTTTAATATCTCCTAAATATTAATAAAACAATGAAATCAAACAATCAATTTGAACAAGTTCACATCCCTTTCCACTCTCAAGTTGGTAGCACTGCTCTTCTGATAGCCCAGTGAGTAAAGGCGTCGAGTCTTCTAGAACTCAGCCATTTAGACCAGGAAAGTTCTGAGTTTGACCCCTAATATATGTTAAGTTATCTGGGGGGAAACTTTCAACTGCTGGCCATCTGTTTCTCACCTAAAAAACAGACAACCAGCAGTTGAAAGTCTGGTGAGGACCTTGTGCACCCATTTGCCTGGCTAAATCAACTTTCTGGCTGGACTTTAAATAGATCTCTGGCACCCCTGCCCAAACCAGGAGAGAGGCTGTTTTAGTTATGTAAATCAGGGTCCTACACTTGTTGTAGGACCCAGGTTGCAACTTTCAAAGAGAAATGGGCGAAGCATACACAGCACAGGTCAGTCCTATTTCTCCAGACGTTGAGAGTCCTTACTGGCTCGTCCAACCCCCACAAATATCTTGCGGCCAGCTACTGGCCCATTCTTGCCCATCTCCCCCCACCACCAACACCCCCCCATCACCACCACCCCCCCCCCCACAACAATGGAGTACAGTTCCCACAGCTTACTTAACGAGGCCCGAATCTGAAAGTGGTTCGGTCCTCCCAACTGCTGCATTGGGCGGCCGCTGCAATCACATCGCCAATGACGCTGCCGTTCGTCACCCAAACCAAAAGATTCCCCCCTGGTCTTAGCCAGGGCAATGATGGGAGCACTGTAATTGGCCTCATGTCCTTAATTAAAAAGGTGAAAAGAAACAGTGGATTCCCACTCCTAATCACTATCCTATGGCTGCAGCTGGAAAGTGCATGTGTATACATGTTACACTTCCTACTATACTATAAGACACACTCCAAACAAACACAAGACTGCTTACCCTCTCCTGACTACATTACCAGGGGCAGGTGGAAACAAAGGGGCTGATTCTCATCTAGCCACTGCTCCATTTTTAGGCAACCCTCAATTTCTTTGCCTTCAGTTCCTTCCAGGCGGCCACAGGGGATATCAGTAACATCAGTCAGTCTGCAGTGCATGCTTGCATTAAGCAGGTGACTAATGCCATGTTTGCTAAAACAAACACATTCATCATGTTCCCCATGGGCATCTGGAAGCAGCAGGTTAGGACTTTGAGGTTTGCTCAGATTGCTTTCCCCAAGTCCAGTGCCTCACCAACTGCACCTACGTCACCCCTGTGGGCTCCTTCACATCACCCCTCTGCCTTCATGAATCTCAAGGGTGTCCACTCCATTGTGTGTGCAACTGGTATGTGATCACCAGCAGCGCATCATGAGGTCTGTGCCCACTTTCCTGGCAGCTGCCACAATGCTTTTACATTGCACCAATCCTCTTTCCCCTGCACAGTGAGTGAGAGGCTGGTTACTTGTGGAGAAGGCTACTCCCTGCACACTTGACTCCTGACTTCTCTCGGGAATCCCCACTCAGTGGCTGAACTGCATTACAATCAGATCCATGGCCTGACTATAGCCCTGATCGAGCAGAGCATTGACATCCTCAAGCAACAATACTGCTGCCTTGACAGGCTTGGTCGTTTCCTGCAATACAGCCCACAAAGAGTGTCCTGTATGATTGTTCTTTATTCATTCTCGGGATGTGGGCATCTCTGACAATGGCAGCATTTATTGCCCATCCCTAATTGTCCTGATGGTGGTGGGCTTTCTTCTTGAATGACTGTAGTCTGCGCAGTTTCATACAATTGATAGCTTTCTAAGCCACTTCAGAGGACAGTTCAGAATCAACCACGCTAGTGTGGGCCTGGAGCCACATATAGGCCAGACCAGTTAAGGAAGGCAGATTTCCTTTCCTAAAGGACATCAGTGAACCAATTGGGTGTTTACAACAATCCATCAGCTTCATTGTCACTTTTACTAATACCAACTTTTTATTTCCAAATTTTTAAAAACTGAACACAAATTCTCAAACTGCCATAGTAAGATTTGAACTTATGTTTTCTGGGTTATTAGACGAGTAACATAACCACTGCACTACTGTACCCATGATAGTGGTTTGCTGTATGCTGCATAATTTTGTTTTGCATTGGGGACAACACATGGAACAATCATTGGATGAGGATCTTCAGCATGATGAAGGAGAGGATACTGATGACATACAGGATGATGAGGAAGCGAGAGGGCTCCACCACAATGATTCACCAGGGATGACCCCTCAGAAATATAGTTGCCTCATTTAAAATTTTGTGATAATCCCCACTTCAAATACAGAAAGCAAAACAAGAAATGTCAAAAACTATTTTTTTATGTTCAAGCAACTAGTAGCGATAGCAGGGATTATCACAACATTTTAAATGAGGCAACTATAACTGTGAGGTATCATCCCTGGCAATAGGTATCATAACATAATAAAGTTTAAAATAATGATTGAGAAAGACAGAAGTAAGACAAAGACCAAAGTAATAGATTGGGAAAAAAGCTCATCTTAAGGGGATGAGAATGGAACTAGGGAAGGTAAACTGGAAAAAAATGTTGACAGACAAAGAGATAGAACAGCAGTGGGAAATATTCAAAACGGTGATCAATAGAAATCAGGAGAAATATATTCCTCTAAAAAACAAGCACGAACTAGCCAATAATGAAACACCGTGGATGAATAAAGAGATAAGGGTAAAATTGAAACTAAGAAATAAGGCATACTCTAAGTACATAGACAATAAAGGACAGGATGACAAAAGGGAATACAAAGAGGTTAGGAAAGGTGTCAAAAAAACAATTAGGAAAACAAAGAGGAACTATGAAATTAAATTATCAAGGAATATAAAAAGAAGTAGTAAAGTATTCTACAGACACATAAATAACAAAAGAAAAATCAGGATAGGGTTAGGGCCATTAAAATAAACTCACAGGTAATGACAGCAAAATGGCAGAAATATTGAATAGTTACTTTGCCTCAGTATTTACCAGGGAGGCTAACAGGGTGGATATGAAATTAGAAGAGGAGATCAAAAAATGTATAAAAATGTTTAAGATAGAAAGCGGGGAGATAATTGTTAAGCTAATCTAACTTAGAGAGGATAAAATCCATGGTCCAGATGAGTTGCATCTGCACATATTAAAAGAAGATAGGGAAGAGATAGCAGAAGCACTATTACATATATATAAAAATTTATTAGAAAAGGGAATAGTGCCAGAGGACTGGCGGACAGCTAATGTTATTCCCATATTTTAAAAGGGAGCTAGAACAAGTCCAGGGAAGTATAGACCAGTTAGCTTAATGTCGGTGGTAGTAAAGATAATCAAATCTTTACTCAAAGATGTAATAGAAAGACATCTAGAAAATGAAAATATAATAAAGGGTAGTCAGCACGGATTTCAGAAAGGAAAGTCATGCTTGACCAACCTTACTGAATTCTTTGAAGAAGTGACAGAAAGAGTAGATAAGGGTAATGTAGTAGATATAATATATTTGGATTTTCAAAAGGCCTACGATAAGATACCAAATTGTAGACTCATGGCCAAGATCAGAGCATGTGGAATCAGGCGACAGGTAGCAGAATGGATAGCAAGCTGGCTACAAAACAGAAAACAGAGAGTAGGGGTTAAGGATAGCTACTCCGACTGGCAAAAGATGGGAAATGGTGTTCCACAGGGATCACCGCCAGGACCACTGTTGTTTACAATTTATATAAATGATTTGGACTTGGGAATCGGAAGTACAATTCAAAATTTGTGGACGACACAAAATTGGGGGGTATAGTTAATACAAAGAATGTGTTAAAATGCAAGAAGACATTAATAAATTTGCAGACTGGGCATGTAATTGGTAAATGAATTTCAATATAGACAAGTGTGAGGTGGTGCATTTTGGTAGGCAGAATAAGGAGGCCACATACTGCTTGGACAATAAGAGTCTAAATGGGGTAGAGGAGCAAAGGGATCTCGGGATACAGATACACAAATCACAAAAAGTAGAGTCACAGGTTAATAAGGCCATAAAAAAGACAAACCAAGCACTGCAATTCATTTCTAGGGGGATAGAATTGAAAAGCAGAGAAGTTATGTTAAATTTGTATTGAACCTTGGTTAGACCACACTTGGAGTACTATGCACAGTTCTGCTTTCCATTATATAAAAAGGATATAGAGGCATTGGATAAGGTGCACAAAAGATTCACAAGGGTGATACCAGAACTGATCAGGAAAGACTAAACAGGCTGGGGCTCTTTTCTCTAGAAAAGAGAAAGCTGAGGGGGTGACCTGATAGAGGTCTTTAAGATAATGAAAGGATTTGATAGGGTAGACGTAGAGAAAATGTTTCCACTTGTGGGGCAGTCCAAAACTAGAGGTCATCAATATAAGATAGTCACTAATACATCTAAAAGGGAATTCAGGTGAAACTTCTTTACCCAAAGAGTGGTAAGAATGTGGAACACGCTACCACAAGGAATAGTTGAGGCAAATTGCATAGATACATTTAAGGGGAAGCTAGATAAGCACACAAAGGAGAAAGGAACAGAAGGATATGCTGATAGGGGTAGATGAAGTAGGGAGGAAAGATCGTGTGGAGCATAAACGCTGGCATGTACCAGTTGGGCCGAATGGCCTGTTCCTGTGCTGTTGAATGTAACTCAATGTAATTATCTTTTAATAGAAATTAATGGAAAGTTTTTACCTGGCTCTTCTGCCATCTATCATTTTGGTGCGTTTTCCTTGAACAAAATACAAACAACGTTCAGACATTTTGAGATCTTGTTCATGCATAGTGACATTAATCAGCTCTTACAGTCGAGCTCAATTTAACTCATATCTAAATTACATTCTGCAAAACATCTGGAAGCAATATAAATTATATAACTGAAATTATGGAATACTTAGTAAATTAAGCAATGGTGTATTGTCAAAGCTTTATATAAATAAGTAATTTTATTGCTCAAATATTTAAATAATTGTTGCACTCCTATTTAACAGGCAAACATCAATACAGTTTATTCTTTATGTTACTACACAACATGTAAAGTCTACATAAAGCAGAATTCAAGATATGAGGTGATCAACGAGCATTATTGGGTCAGCCTACCAAAATTGCAAGGTACACATTGTAATATGCCATACAAAATTCCAAACAAATTTTACAGCATGTATCTTCTATAATTTTGAAATAATTGAGAAAAAAACTTGGAAATATTTTTTAAAGTGTTATTCACTTTTCTCACTTTAAAATTATAGAAGGCACATTTTATTGATTTGCCATGAATGAAATGCTTGCAAGCAATCAATATGCAGCATTACTAGCATGTAGAAAGGGCATATGGAGGCTTTGCACACAGTAGTTAATTCCAATTTCCAGCAGGACCAAGATATGCATGGTCTTGGAACCATAGAGGTTTACAGCACACAGAGGCTATTCATCCCAACATGTGGGTGCTGACTCTTTGCTAGAGCCATCCAAAACTAATTTCACTGCCCTGCTTTCTCCCTCCAGCCCTTAATCTTCTTCTGCTTCAAATATTTATACAATGTTTCTTTAAAGGTGCAATGGTCTTTGCCTCAAGCACTCACTGTGTCAAAGCATCCATGCTCCAAAAACTCTCTGTATAAAGACATTTCTCCTAACCATTCTCTTCATTCTCCTGATGACAACTTTAAATTGATGACTCCTCGTCACAGGCTCCCCAACCAGAGGAAATAGTCGTTCTCTATTCACTGTATCAAAACTCTTCGTAATTTACAAAACCATAATTAAACCACTAGTAAAAGGGTAGTCAAAGGAAGGCTAGGGCCGAGTAGGACCAAAAAGGAGATCTTGTGGGAGGCAGATGGCTGAGGTACTAAATGAGTACTTGGCATCAGTCTTCACTAAAGAAGAGGATACTGCCAATGTCACAGTAACGGAGGATGCTGTAGGGAAATTGGATAGGATAAAAATAGATAAAGAGGGGGGACTTAAAAGGTTGACAGCGCTCAAAGTAGAAAGGTCACCCGGTCCGGATGGGATGCATCCTAAGTTGCTGAGGGAAGTAAGGGTGGAAATTGCAGAAGCTCTGACCACAATCTTCCAATCCTCAGTGGATATGGGAGTGGTGCCAGAGGACTGGAGGGTTGCAAATGTTACACCCATGTAACATTTGCAACCCTCCAGGCCATTCAGTCTACCATCGGTGGTGGGATACAATAATCCGGGACAAAATTAATTGGAGAATAAATGAAAGCCAGCATGGATTTGTTAAAGTCAAATCGTGTTTGACTAACTTGATTGAGTAATGGAGAGGGTTGATGAGGGTAGTACGGTTGATATTGTGTATATGGATTTTCAAAAGGCATTTGATAAAGTTCCACATAATTGATTTGTTAGCAAAATTGAAGCCCATTGGATTAAAAGGGCTTTGGCTGCATGGATAGGGAATTGACTAAGGGACAGAAAGCAGATAGTAGTGATGAATAGTTGTTTCTCAGACTGGAGGGAAGTGTGCAGTGGTGTCCCCTAGCGGTCAGTGTTGGGACCACTGCATTTTTTGATATTTTCAATTACCTGGACTTGGGTGTACAGAGTTTAATTTCAAAGTTTGCAGTTGACATGAAACTCGTAAATTTAGTGAACAGTGAGGAGGATAGTAACAGACTTCAGGAGAACATAGACACACTAATGAAATGGACAGACACATGGCAGATGAAATTTAATGCAGAGAAGTGTGAAGTAATTCATTTTGGTAGGAAGAATGAGGAGAGGCAATATAAACTAAATTGTACGATTTTAAAAGGAGTGCAGGAACAAAGAGACCTGGGAGTGTACATACACAAGTCTTTGACGGTGGCAGGACAAGTTGAAAAGGCTGTTAAAAAGGCATATGGGGACCTTGGCTTTATATATAGAGGCATAGAGTACAAAATCAAGATAGTTATGCTAAACCTTTATAAAATACTGGTTAGGCCCCAGCTAGAGTATCGCAGCCAATTCTGGGCACCACACTTTAGGAAGGATGTGAAGGCCTTTGAGGGTGCAGAAAAGATTTACTAGAATGATTCCAGTGATGAGGGACTTCAGTTATGTGGAGAGACTAGAAAAACTGGGGTTGTTCTCCTTAGAGCAGAGAAGGTTAAGGGGCGATTTGATAGAGGTGTTCAAAATCAATGGTTTTGATAGAGTAATTAAGGAGAAATTGTTTCTAGTGTCAGAGGGGTCGGTAACCAAAGGACACAGATTTAAGGTAGTTGGCAAAAGAACCAGAGGCGACATGAGGAAAAAATGTTTTATGCAGGGAGTTGTTATGATCTAGATTGCATTGTCTGAAAGGGTGGTGGATGCAAATTCAATAATAGCTTTCAAAGGGAATTGGATAAATACTTGAATGGTAAAAAATTACACTTTAGGAAGGATGTGAAGGCCTTTGAGGGTGCAAAAAAGATTTACTAGAATGATTCCAGTGATGAGGAACTTCAGTTATGTGGAGAGACTATGGGGAAAAAGCAGAGTAGTGGGACTAATTAAATAGCTCTTTCAAAGAGCCAGCACAGACACGATGGGCCGAATGGTCTCCTTCTGTGCTGTGTCATTCTATGATTTTATGATAATATGGTAAACCTTCTCTTAGCCATCTCTGCTTCAGGGGAAATAATTCCTGGGAGTGGGGGGTTTTAACCCTAACACCTGGTGGAAACTGAGTGGGAGAGCAGTTAAAATGCCCTGGGTTACTGATTTTAATGTATGCTTCTGGACAGGTTGCTAAGCTGTCCACCCAAAGCCGATGAAGGTCCTAATACACATATGCTAATTGGAGTCTAATGGCATAATCGAACCCTGACCGATTTTAACTTAAACTGAGTGGGGAAGTCACCGTAGTTTCCCCACCAGGTGAAAGCCAGCGTGAAGAGGATCGGGAAGGACTAACATTATTTCAACGGACCCTGACGGTTAAAATTGCCATGGCCTCATATTGCTGCGGGCGGATGGGAATCTAACTGAAATCAGTGGTTTCCCGCCAGAAACCCACTGGTAGATAAAATCTCCTTCCCCCCAGTATAGCAATTCTTTCCTCATAACCGCAGTTCTCCATCCCCGGCATCACCCTAGTGAATCTATGTTCTCGTTATCTATGACTTTGGGGTACCCAAAACTGCTCACAGCACACTCTGATTGTGTCCTAGCTGATATTTTATATACACTTATTGTTACTTCTTTATTCTTGTACCTTGTGCCCCTATTTATATAACCCAAAATGCTGTTGCTTTTTTTTATTGCATTACCTATCTGAACTCACACGTTCAGGGAATTATGTATTTCAACCCTTAGGTTTTTCTGTTCATCCACACCCTTCAGTGTTTTCCCATTAAATATATACTTCTATGTCTTTTATTTTGCTCTAAAATGTATTTCTTCACACTTATCCACATTAAATTGCATCTGCCATTTATCTGCTCATCCACTAATCTGTCTATGTTTTCCTGAAATCTTTTACAGTCCTCAGTGTCTGCCCCACCTCCTAATTTCTGTCATCAGGAGGTTTCAGGATTGTGTTCTTTATAGCCTATATAATGTGTTCTCTATACCCTATATATTGTGTTCTCCATCTTGTGCTCTCTATATAGTGTTCCCTATACCCTATATATTATGTTCTCTATACCCTATATATTGTGTTCTCTGACCCCTATATATTGTGTCCTCTATATTGTGTTCTCTATACCCTATATATTGTGTTCTCTGTATATACCTTTAACAATGAAGGCCTTTAAAGTTTTGAAAAACAAAGGGGGTAAATTTCCTTGGAGCTTCTCCCACTCTAGCACCATAACTTCAGTGGAAGTGCGTTGGAAACCTTGTTTGCGCACGTGAACAGGGTTTCCATCGTATATCTGGCAAAGTTACGGCAGCAGAGCAGGAAAAACTCTGAGGAAATTCACCCATAAAATTTGCTTTAAGCAAATATTTTGTTTTGAAATTATTCTCTACTGAACATTAAGGGACAAAATGAGAACAAGAGCCTATTTTTTTTTCAAAATACCAGAAGTGCTACTTATACTCAAACACGCAACTTCTTCCAAAACGTCAGCAGTAAACTACTTGCAGCATACCTACGATCAAGTTGTACGATTAAATTGGTGAATATTAATTCCAAATGTCTAGTGATGTTGACTATGCCACAGAATGGGGTCATTTGTGTTGACTACCATAGGGGAGCTTCAAGCTAAGTTGTTGTAGAGCAGCACATGTATCAGCTGAAAGCTAGAGTTTGTGCCCTTGCTTGATATTTTGTTAATATAAGCCCTTTGAGTTATATATGCTTTACTTGCATTGAAAGTAACAAAGAACTACCTAATTCATCATTAGAATGTTCTCCTCAGGTTATTATTATCCGGCCTATTGTGTTCCTGATTCTAGCTCTAGTGACCAGGGATTAACCTGGTGTGCTATACTTCTGCTATTGGATATTATTTTTAATCTAAGATTAGGAATTGTTCTGGTGCAGGTTTATCCTATATTGATTGTATTATTGTGCAGCCATTTTATGATGCCATTTTATCGCACTGCATTTAAAAGAGTAGCATGCCTAAGGCAGGACTTAGTAGTAAATAGAATAATTCTGCTAATAACAATCTCCCACACTAATATTATTTATTTATTTCTAAATTCCTACAGTTTTCCTGAAAAAAAATTGAAATAGACATTGCCAGGCCGAGATGTGGATACTCAAAGGAAACTGCATTTGAATGTCCAAATCCACATGGAACTTTTAAAAAGAATTATCCTCAAAAGTATAAGTGTAATTATCTATTTGCTTAAAATTTAAACATGCTTTAAAAAATCAGAACAATGCCTGCGTCAGAGGTCATAATGATGTGGAAAGTGTCGTTGGGCTCAATGGACTTGATTCATACAGGATTTAAACCATGTGCAGTTCTCTGGAGTGCCAGTGATTATTTGCAGTGCAATGCTACTCAGGTATGTAATAGAACATTTTTTTAAATAAAATATTGTATTTATTTTCCTGATATTGATGATTTTATTTCTGAAGTTGACATCAGAGCCTTGAGACATAAAGGAATTACAACTGAAGGGTCTGCATCACTGTTACCAATATTTAAGATTAAGATTAATCAGAATCAGAAGGAATTGATGTGATACTCATCAGCAAGTATAATGCTTGAAAAACAATTATATATGCAAAAAGGAGGTTCTCTGTAACCATAGCAGCCCTAGAGCTGAAAGCAGGAGCTTTGTCACTAAAGTGCTTAGCTGCAGCTTCCATTTTGCTACTGCATAGACAGTACAGCACTTTCAAAAAAACATTCTAGAAATTTCCTGTCTGTTGCCTAATGAAGACTGGCTCGTGAATTTATTCCTGACACAATATGATAATCCAAGCAGGAGCTAGCAAAAATGGTGCTAATAGCTGAAGGATGCTCTAAATGAAGCAGACTTTCACAGTAAGCTCTGTCTTACCTTAAACCTTTGCAGCTCCTCAAGATTTCTGAGCACAGTTCTGTCCCTGACGTTCTGCAGTAGTCCAGACTTTCTGCCTACGAGCTATTAATGCCACTATTTTTGTTTGCCCATTCACATAACTTTCTCAGACATGTTTGCACCGATGAAGCCAGACTTTACTGTTCCATTAATAGCACAGCCTGAGTCAATTGTGAGTCCTGCCAGCATTCATTTAGTCAGCAGGTTAAAAACATAGGTAGTCAACAGTATGGATCTCAGGCGACCAACAAAGCATAGCCTCAGCTTACAGATCACTAACTTGCTACAACCACCATAAGAGTAGGGATTTTTTTTAAAGCTTTATTTTTCAGTAGATAGCACAACGCATTAGACAATGTGTGGCTATCCTATTCATGTGCTGCACTGAGCTATGCTGCTTTTTTAGACGTGGAAAATACTTTAAAAATGTGGTCAAACTATTGTTCAATAACTTAACCTAACAATACAATGGGCTGGATTTTGCTGTGAGTGGCGAACGAACGGCGTCCACCATTCGTTAGACTTGCACTTGCCCATAGACTTTCTACGAGCTTTTGCATGGCACCTTCCTTTAAATTAGAGAGCCAAAAAGCACGGCGCCCTCTACAGGGCATCTGCGACCTGTGTGAACAGGGCGAGCAACTGTCTATCCCCTTAACCAATCAGATTGAAACACGTTACTAAGCCACGCAGAGACCCAGGAAGTGTAAGTTAGAATAGTCAATTCAATGTCAAATCAGGTATAGAAAGCAAAATAAAGAGAGGGTAAGAAAGATTGAATTAAGAGGCAGAGATAAAAGAGACAGAAAGAAAATGTGAAAAAAGATTTTAATTTTTTAAAATGTCCATCAACAATTAAAATCTGAACGAATGAGACTCCACACTTGTTAAAGTTCATTTTCAGTGCCAGAGAGGTTGTTTGGCAGTCATTAAGACTTACCACGTTGTTAACAAGGTACTCACATCAGAATGGACAAGCCCTAACATTTTCTGGCAACATTAGTCTGCATCGACGACATCAGTGCAGGAACTTGACGCCGTTCCATTCATTTGAATGGGGGGGCCAGAAGGCGAGATGTTATCTTCACGGAGCTTACGGAGGAGCAGGACATCAGGTTCAGCAGGTTCCGGATTTCTGCGTTTAACTGCGCGTGTGCACTCGCCGGAAGTTGTTGTACGATTTGCACAGAAATAACTGTGAGCGCTGTTAACCTCACCGTTATTTTCACAGCAAAATCCGGCCTCTATAGAAAACAGACTTACAGAGACTTATGCATTTCAAATACATATTGAACATATAATTCCTATTATTTAGTGAACACATTTCCCTTATTTTAAACTTTTTTAAAACTCTGAAACCTATTCATTAGCTGTAGAAATATGATTTATTTCAGGGTCTTTAGCCTTTAAAAAATGAATATATGGATTGAATAAAATATATTACATATGCAATGATAAGAATGACTCAGTACAATGAAAGACTATGATAAGAGTGTAAATTTGATATTTTAACATCAAGAATGTTTAATAACTGTTTCAAAAGTGTTATCTTCATATGAAAACTTTTATTCCAAGTGGCAGCAATGAAATTGTGTCTAGCTTTAGTTTTGTTATCAATCTTCCTGTATTACACTGTGGTATCGCACTCAGACATCACGGGGTCAATTTTAATCCCCAGCAAGTTTCAGGTGGGTAGGGTCAGAGCGAGTGCAAGACGCACTCACAGGCCGAAGTTTTAACTCCCAGCCTTCATCTGGGCTCAAAATGGGCAAAAAGCGGCATCTGGCCAACGGGCAGGAGTGGAAGTTCGGCCAGCCAGAGGCTGCCAGCCAGCACAAAAGTAAGGCCCACCAGCAAGCAGGTAAGTTGTGGAGAGGAGTTTCAGGACGGTCTCATTCATTCCAGGGTGCTACTAGGGACATTTCCCACATCTCATGGTTTGCAATTCATAAGTGCATCAGCAGGTTACCAACAAATATGTTAGCCTCCCCAATGAACGTCAGCAGTCAAAATGAAGGGGCTATGGGATTTGCTGCAGTGGCTGGCTTCCCTCATGTGTAGGAGGTCACAGGATGTTCACATGTAGCCATCAAGGCACGAGAAGACCAACCAAGAGCATTCATTAAAAGGAAAGAATTTCATTCCATCAATGTGCAGCTGCTCTGTGAACATTGCAATAGGGTCATGCAGGTTTATGCCAGGATTCTAGGCAGCTGTCTCAATTCTTTTATCATGTGGCAGTCAACTATCTCCCTGCTATTCCACCCGTCCAGGAACGTTAGAGTATGGCTGCTTGGGGGTAAGGGCTACCCCCTCCACAACCCCAGCACTCCTGAACAGCTGAGGAACAACCAGCACCACGGGATCACCAGGATGATGACTGAACATGCTATAGAGCTCCTGAAACAATGGTTCAGGTGCCTGGATAGCTATGGGGCTCACTTCAATACAACACAGAGTCTCACAAATCATGGTAGTGTGCTGCATCTTGCACAACATTACAATCCAAAATGGATTGCACATGGAGGAGGCAGAGCAAGAGGAATTCACATTATCTGATGAGTAAGACTTGGGTGAAGGTGAGGAAGGAGCAGAAGAGAGAGGTCCACTACTACGCCTTGCAGCCAGAAATGCTATGGATGAGTTAATTGTTCAGCTCTGCCCATCACCCTGAAATGTTACACAATCCCCCTCTGCATTAACAGTCCTTGTTACCTCATTCACTGTTCCCTTAACCCTGCAATAAAGAACATTGAAATCATTCAACCAACTATCACATGTATGACAAAGTGACAACAAACACTCAAACGTTGGTGTGAAAACACACTGCAGACAAAAGTGCCAGATATGAACAGGTGAATTATTAATGGCAAGCACAATAATTGCCTGATTTTTTCTCACCCAAGTGCCAACCCATAGTGCCTTTCTTAAAATTGGTTTGCTAACTCTACTACTCCTATGAATTGCCCATCCCAAGCTGCCCTGAGAAGGTGGTGGTGGGCCTTCTTCTTGAACCGCTGCAGTCCGGTGTGGTGAAGGTGCTTCCACAATGCTACTAGGTAGGGATTTTGGCCCAGCGATTATAAAGGAACGGCAATATATGTCCAAGTCAGGATGGTGTGTGACTTGGAGGGGAACTTGGAGGTATTGGTGTTCCCATGCACCTATCGCCATTCCCTCGGTGTCAGTGGCCCTTTTACACAGGGGACCAAGTGGGACATGGCTGGTGGTGGGGGCTGTATGGGAACCCCCTCCAATGGCAGGAAGGCACTGGATTTTCCAGCCACATGGAGCAGTGTTAGTGCTGGGGGCGCTGGTGGGCTTGATCCCGCCATAAGAGCTAGGATCACATCCTGAGGAATGTCAGGCCCAATAGCTTTATCAAATCTAAACTTAGTTCAAATTTTAAGGGAATGATATAGACAGTTTTCTATGAGCTTTCTCTATTCACAAACCACTATAGATGGAGTAGAGAAGTATCAAAAGAAAAGCTGGCACTGTTACTTGGCAGTAAAGTGCTCACTACATTTTTGTACAATATGGATTATGATTTTGTAAAACAAATGATTTTTCATTGCTTTTGACCTGACACCAGAAGCATGTAGGCAGAAATTTAAGCTCAGGACCATAGTTACAGAAAACTGATGAACAGATGGTGTATTGAAATTGTTTAGAGGGACAAAATGTCATGTAATATGATGAAGCACATGCATTCATATTTGGAGATCTTTTTATGGAAGTGACTCCAGATGATTTAAGAGTGTGGCTGCTTGAATGAGAGCCATATCCCTAAACCAGATGGCTGTGTGCTGACAATTTTACGGCCTCACAAATGGCAGGGAGTGGCTGAGAAGATTGAGGTGCGAAACCGATTGGCTGATTGACAATTCATTGAATCTGGCGATCAGCCAGCATCCTGTGAGCCTGTAACAGTGCAGTCCAGCAGATTACGAAGGGCAATTCAAGGAAAATTAAGTGTTATACATTCAGTAAAGTGGACACAAAGCATACAATTGCTGGTCTGAAAGGGAGTCTGTAGCATAGTTGGGGAGATTGAGTGCTGCTGTTAGTTATGAGATTACTTGTAGTCGTGCTTCAAATCATGGAATTTGGCATGGGGCATCACTTTAAACAAGCAGTATGCACATGGCTTACATGATACAAGGCATAGTCGGTCAATGACATGCCTGAATCTGATGGGAGGAGTCTCCACA
The DNA here is from genome assembly GCF_035084215.1 of Heptranchias perlo. Lineage (NCBI taxonomy): Eukaryota > Metazoa > Chordata > Chondrichthyes > Hexanchiformes > Hexanchidae > Heptranchias > Heptranchias perlo. The sequence goes on along the minus strand of NC_090337.1, from coordinate 37,877,167 downwards.
TTCACTATTTCGTAGGCGAAAGATGGTTAGATAACCCAGGGCTGCAAAAGACATTTGTGCTACTCTCATGGAGGACGCCTACCCTTGACTTCCATGTCTGGTCAGTGAATTAAAAGAAGCATTTCAGCACTTGTATCTGTGATGTAGGGGGCTCTGCATTTTCCACCAAGGTGCCTCCTGGTTTGCAGTTAAAGGTTTTTTGATGATGCTTTAAGTTGTTTCAAACATTTAAATCCTGCAGAAGCATGCTATTTTTCACCCCAAACGGCAAGCTCCTAATGAGAGGCATTTCCAGTGCTTGAAGCTTGGGCTTGTTATTCAAATTAAGCTGACTCTGAACATTATGACAGGGTCAGTGCTTGTGACATCAGGTGGGCGGAAGTCTCACTGCAAAACAATTCCAACAGGGATCACAACACCTCCATTGCAAAGGTAGGTTTAGATATCTTAATGTCCCCCTTGGCAAGTTTCATCCTATGTATGGAGTACAAGCATTCCCAATTTTACTTCTAATATATAGTACCTCACGTTTATCCCTACTGAATTTCATTTGCCACTGATCAGCCCTTTTGGCTTTTATTGGTGTCCTCCCTTCGTCCCTCCCCCCCTCCACCTTTAGTTTTCTTCTGAACTCTAAAAGAGGTTTGCTCAACTAATTCAGGTAATCTATACCGAAGCGTTAACGTACGTCTTCTCTTCGCAAACCTGCTGGATATTTTCAGCATTTTCTGTTTTCATTTCAGATTTTCAGAATTTGCAAATTTTTTTTATATCTCTAATTTGGCAGTAATTGCCAACTTATTCAGAGAGCCCACAGAATGGCTCATATGCAAAATGAAAAAAATGTCACACTAGTGAAGTAGGGATACTATTCAATGGGTTTGCAAAGGTCCGTGGTTGAGATAGAATAGATGTAAATTTACTTTGCATCTACAATGCTATGCTAGACTTAGAAAATGTTCCGCTTACTATTTAAAATCGCTAATCTTAAGAGTAGTCCAAAAGCTATAGCCTGGATTTCCCACATGGGACCACCTGATCCCAATTGGAAAATTGGATGGAGATCTTGAATGCCGGATCTCCACCCACTTTATGTCACATGCAATTTTCCATGGTTGGTAATCCAGTTTAGTTTCTGTCATCCATAAATACTTGATCTGTCCAGAGATTCTGGGTTAAAATAGATCACTATCTAAAGACAATGAAACATTTCTGTTTTGTTTGATAAGCTTGATATATGCTGCGTGTGCTTCCTGCATTACGGGTGAAATTAAGCAAAATAAGCAAACAATCACTGTGGTGACAAAGGTAATTATTGTTTCACAATTAATCTTTTGAAAGTTTATGGGGTTGATTCTCCTCTGCTTTGCACCAGGTAATGCTTACACCCCGAGCACAAAGCATAGGAAAAAAGAGCAGAGACTGGAGATTTCCTGGGTTCCCACCCGCCACCCCTCCATCACAAACATGTCCAAACCCTTGACTCACAATTAGAATCTCTTCCAAGCCTTTTTAGTTTTTGCATATCACAATGTATTTTTATTGTAAGATTTCTTTATCAAAAGATAAATTAGTTTACACAGATTGCATAATATTACCAGTTAGCATAGCTTAAAAGAAGGAAATATTTTAAAAGTTGTACATTAGAAGTTGTGCCATTGAGTGGTGACATAGATTTCATCCAATAAGGTCTTGGTGTTAGCTTCTCCATTGTGAGGAGATGCTGAGTGGTAGTCAACTCGTCATTCACAGGGAAATACAGGGAAGGAAACGGTGAGAACAGTCACCAAGTTCCACTCCTGCATCTCCAGCATTTGGTTTTACAGCAACTTTGATGGTGGCTAGACAATAGGTCATGCACATGTTTTCTTGGTCAGGTAAGGGGAGTGGCAAGCCTAGGGAAGGGAGACAATATTTTTTTTTAAAGTATTATTCTCAATTCAGTAAAAGTCTATGGTTATGTCTGAATAAATGAGAGGGGAAAAGAAAAACAAGTAAAACAATTGCTGATTTTTAATTAGTCCTTTATATCAGCACAAGTGTGTGGTTCAATTTGAATAAACTGCATCCAATAGAATATAAACTTTTGATGAGATTAGTAGGCCCTGTCCTTTTTTTATTTCAGTATGACATTCTGTAAATAAATTGCTATGAAAACAGGTACAGTAACAACATTTTCATTAAACGCCTTAGCCCAAAATGACTTGGCAATTATAAAACTTAAATGTGTTCATATTGCATTCCTTTGTCCACTATTTTAACACAGCATTATCTATTTATTTTAATAGCAGACAACTTGGTTACTAATAGCAGAAAGTCTGCTATTAAATAGAAACATGTTAATTTTTCAGCCACCATAAGTGGCAACAATATTTTTTAAGCTTATTTGTGTTAAATAACCATAAATAGAACACAAATACAGCTACTTCAGAACCACAAATGTGCAGTCTGGTTTGATATCTTCCCAAGGTAAACCTATTATACCCGGTGTTGTTAACAGATCCATTGAAAACATATGCTATCATGTATGCAGCATATATACACCTCAATCTTCATTTAGGACATGCTTGCAAGGTAAATGAAAGGCAGGTGAAAGGGGCCTTTATACCCAGCATTGGTTTTGTACTGATAATGCAATTTTCTAAATTAACATTGGCAAAATCCCATCCCAGAGTTACTTTTAATTGTATTTTTTAGTTCATACTTTGTAGTCCACAATCATGCAATTTGTTCGATGATGTTCACCTTCTTACTCAATCCTGCCGATTCCCTTTTAGTTACTGATTTTGCATTTAACAGTGACTAGGGGTGAAGATAATCAACAGTACACAAACCATGCAATTTCAGAATCTAATCTCTGTGGTAAATCATATTTTTAAAAAGTCTTTGGAAATAATGCTTTCAAAATATTATGCTTGTTAAACAAAATGGCTTTACTTCATTATATTCTAAAATATAAAATATAGTTATAGGTCCTGCAGTTAAGAATACAAAATTACCTTGATTTGCTTCTTCAGGTTTCGGGTTGTTACACATTTATAGTTTTGCACACAGGCAGTTGGCCAGGGGTAGACAAGAAGAATAATAAATTCTATAAATTCTGACGTTAAAATATAATCCATTGGCATTTTATATGCATGATATACAATCTATAGCTTCCTTAAATGCTTGAGGACTACAATAATGGATATTCAAGCAGCGAAAATAGTCTTAACATCACATACAGATCCTGTTTGTAAGCAAGTTTATTCATTGAGTGTAACTGTTGAACAGGCGGTGCTTATTCCTGAAGTGGTCAGTGACTGTGAGGTTGGTGGTGCACTCTTGTCGTTTGCATCAGTTTTGCCATTAACTAATTCCTCTGTATTCCTCTCTGGCTTCAATAAGATAATATAACATTTAGGAACATAAAGACAAGCAAGCAAGCCAAAACTGGATGCCAAAATTGCAAACATTTCAACAGCTACCATGTATTTTCCCCGAGTGCTTAAGTATGCCGGGACAAAAGAAATCCAAACAATAAAAAAGACAAGCAGGGCAAAGGTCATAAACTTAGCTTCATTAAAGTTATCAGGTAATTTCCGAGCAATGAAAGCGAAAATAAAGCAAATGCCAGCCAGCAATGCATCATATCCTAACACACAACACAGAAATGCTACAGAGCCTTCATTGCATTCCAGAATTATTTTGATATTTTGAGACAGTGTATTCTTGTCAGGGTAAGGAGGGAAAATTAGTAACCAAGCTGCACAAAGACAAGCATGGCATAAGACAAAGATTAATGCAATAATTCTTTGCTGGAAAGGGCCAATACATTTTTTCTCTGTGCCTTCAGGTGATTTTGCTTTGGCTGCTCTGGCTTTGAGCATCAGATTAACAGCCTTTGACAACACACATGAAAGGCAGGTAGCAAAGCTAATAGCAAGAAGAACCTGTCGTGTCATACAAGACCATGCTACTGGCTGGCCAACAAAGATGATTGAGCTGAGAAAGCATATAACTAGTGAAAATAACAGCACAAAGCTCAGTCCACGATCATTAGCTTTTACAAGTGCAGTATCCCTGCGAACCAGGAAAACTGTAGCAATGGCTGCAGCAATGCAGGCCCCAAATATCGATAGTGCTATTAATGTTATTCCCAAGGCATCGTTGTAACCAAGGTATTCAATCTCTTTATGTATACATTCATCTCTGTTTGCATTGGACCAGTAATCTTCAAGGCACTGAATGCACTCCCGTGAATCTGTTAAATAAACATCAAAATCTTGTTATGTAGTTGATGTACACATATCTATTATTTATTTTCAAGTTTATTCTGGTAATGTACTGCTAATTCCACTTAAATAGCTCAAATAGACATTACTTTTGCTAAGTATACTCCAATCACTGTTGTAGTATTAACAATGTATTTGACGTGCAATGCTGCTTTTCTCTCAACTTTTAATCCAACAGAACTAGCAACATTTATTTACTTAAGAAAGCTGTTCCCTCCCACTTCAGGTCATTTTTTTTTATACAAGTCAAATAATTCTATTTTTCTTGCAAGGAGTCTCATTTCTCACTCAAAATTTCTGTTATTTTTGAGAAAAGTGAATGAATCGATCTTGTATAATCCAATGATGAATTCTGTGACACAATGACGAATTGGGGTCTACCCAACCACTTATTTCAGTCACTTGACCATTCATTCCTTAGAATAACTATTGTCTGGATGTAGGAACCAAAGTCAAGTTTACAAATTCATCTTACTCCTGAGATAGTGCTAAACCTCTGACAGACATTCCCAAATAAGGTAGATAGTTGTTCAGGTTGTTTTTGTATTTTATCATTCAGTGTTCCAGTTCTGGTGTTCAAATTCACCAAGTTTTACCACAGGGGGTTGTATTTTCTAATTCAACTGTCATGTCTTACTATTTGCTTTCCTGTCTCAAGCTATTAACTTCAAGTTTTACCGTTCAAGTTCTGATCTTCTCCTACTGTCATCAATCTTTGTTCTTTATTTACCATTGACAAGCTATGCAACAGGATGAAAGAGTGATATAAGGATTACGATGAGAATGCTACAAGCTGGTGAAGCAGTATGTTCTTTATCTAGCAGTGGTAATATGTAGGTCCGTGCCAGCGATTCCCTCTATTCTGATTTCCTGAACTCAGGCCAGGCGATTAGAGGGCGTCAAATGAAGACTAGCTATCTTCCTTATGGGAGGGAAAGAAACCTGGAGCATGAATTAATCTGCAGAACTTTCATGCGTCTTGTACTGGCAGGTTACAGAGTAGCATTAGCTGCTTATAAAGCAGGTATTAGCAGTTACCTAAGAGTAAGTGGTCCCTTCCTCTGCCACCCGCACCCGCCCCCCCACTTCACAAAGGAATTGTTCAGTATGGAGGGAGCTAAGAGAAAGGAAACATTACTAAAACACGGAGAATACAAAACAGCATAGGAGACAAGGGCTGGACATGCCATTAAATATCTGGTACTACAGAACTATAAGGTTATGTCTGTGTGTTACAGGATTTTCAATATAGGTTTAATGTTCTTATGTCATTGAGAATTTCTTTTAGTAATTGTTCATATTAAAATTGAATTGATCAGTTATTCAACTTGAATCAACTATAAAAATGTGCTAATTACATTTAAGAGCAGCTTTTACAATGTATACTCATTACATGCAGGCATTTGAATACTTATCCTTGTACTATCACAAATGCACAAGTTGGGCATTTTCTTTAACACATTCCTTCCACTTAAGAAGCTAACACCGTATATTCTGTATGTGCAAGTATAATGTGAACTATAGAGGTAATGTTACAAAATCATGCTCCTATAGGCAGCCTTACCTGCCAGGAGTGCATATTGAGAATTTAGATGCATAGTCCCCACAATTTCCATCCATTCATTTTAAAATCGTTGGAACCGGAATTTCATAAAATTACCTCTCATATTTTCTTCAAGGTTATTGCACTAATAGAAATTAATATATTTGTGTCTTGACATTTTTTCTGCACTTGCATTCCATTTTAGATTTTATAATTTATTGTGTAAAATAAATTTATAAAAACAGAAGTATTATTTCATCAGAAAATTATTTAACTAACCTGTTTCATTAGTTATCTCGCCATCAGCGCATGGAATGCAGTCAAAGCAACAAACAGGTTCTCCTTGTCGAATTCCCTTCCTGGTGCCAGGCTGACAACTCTCACTACATACAGAAAATGGGGGCTGCCAAATGGGACATTGATACAAATTAAGTATGATTTTCCAGAAAGCAATTTGCACAAAAAAGACTGCAAAAAAAATGACATTTTTCTGGCCTAAGGGAAAATTTCAAGTGAATGAACCTGTCAAATCAAAAACATGGTATAAAATAAGCACTTTGATTGTGAATATATTAGCACATAAGCTGTGAAAACCTACTGCAGGACTGATAACTTCTTACATATATAAAACTATAACAATGATAAAATGGGGAATGGTAGATATTATTTTCATTCTTGCATAGTTTGTATACCATTATAAATGACAAAATGGAATAAAGCAAGAATTTTCATGGTAGTTTGCAAAATAGCAAATATGTAGCTAAATATTTGCAAAGTGTAATCTTTTTATCATAATGTGCATTTTAGTAGGGCCCCGTCCGTACATGTGGACACTGTAGGCAGCCATTTTCCTCAATACTTATTAGGAGTATTACGGAAGTGATGTAAAGAGTGGAAACTAAATGATTTAATTGTCACAATTTGCATAATACAAAGCAAAGTGGCACAATGACATTGAATTCAAAAATTCACCAAGGCACAAATGATGATACAAGCATTATGCTAACACATTGCTTAAACTGAATGAAGGGTGAGACCATTGAACCGATTTGTGACCAGAATGTTGGGGGCAATTTTAAACTAACCCTCCCGGCAAGAACGGGACAGTCATGCCGTTAAAATTGCTTCAGTGCACTTACCACACCATTTCCATTCGAGTCCCAATTGCCGCTTATTTTAATCATGGAGTATTTTTAGGTGATTGAGGCACCTGCTGGAAGCAGGTGGGCGCCTCATGAATATATGCAAATTGGGGACCTATGATGTACTCAAGACCCCAACGCAATTTTAACTAGAAAAGTAGAAAGTCCTGCCTAGCACCCACTGATCACAGGATTGGTTTGAGAGATAGACTGGACGTGTTATTTAAAGGGGCAGTCAGGTGCAGGCACTCAGATGATAGGGATCTGTGTGCCAGTGTGCTTTTTGGATTTCGAATGAATTTTTGAGCTTGGAGATTGCTTGATTTTGATCTTTTTTGCCTTACTCGCCCTGAATAAGCACTCACAATTTATGATGAGTGCAATTCTAGTTTCATTGTTTTGGATGGAGGAAGAGATGGAGGATCAGGAGTAGCAACAGCAACAATAGCAGCAGCCTCAAGAAGCAGGAGGAGCAGCAGGTGGACCTGTTAGAAAACCACGGATAAGGGAAGCTGTTCGTAGGAGGTTTATGGGTCGAGTCATTTTCCTGGATATCTCTGAGGAACATTGCATGAGGAGGCTGCATTTCAACAGCCAGGCTGTCGCTCATGTATGCAGCCTCCTGAAACAAGATCTGTTACTTTCTGGGCCAGGTGGCCATGCTTTGCCAGTGGCTGTCAAAGTCATCACCACCCTTAACTATTTTGCCTCAGGCTCCTTCCAGGGTGTTACGGGAACATCTCTCGTATCTCCCAATCTGCAGTACATCAGATCTTCATCTAGCAGGTCACCAATGCCCTATTTTCCAGGGCTAACCAATACATTACCTATCCCATTGACACCAACAGTCAAAATGAGAGTGCACTAGGATTTGCAGCAGTAGCTAGCTGCTCTTGTGTCTGGGGGTAATAGACTGCACTCATGTAGGCATCCAACAGCTTTCATCAACAGATCCATCATTATTAGAGAAGGATCATGCAAGTCAGCGCCAGTTTCACAGGCAGCTGTCACAAAACCTACATCCTGCGACAATCAGCCATCTCCCCACTAATCCACCCTTTCAGGAATGTAAGAGGATGGCTGTTTAGGGCCAAGGGCTACCCCCTCCACACATGGCTGATGATACCCCTCCGTAATCCACGTGTCTGAACAGCTGAGGTATAACAAGAGCATGGAACCACCAGGTACATCAATGAGCACAATACAAAGCTCTTGACGCAAAGCTTCAGGAGCCTGGATTGGTCTCCAGGTTCCCTAAATATACCCCACACAACAGGGCAAATTTTAACCCCACGAGCGGGTGGGTGGAAAGGTAAAAATCATAAAGAAGTAAAACCCGGCCCCAAACCGCCTGCAACCCGCCCACTTCTGGTTTTAACGGAGGCGGGTCAAGGGGCGGGCGACCAACCCACTCTCAGGCAGCAGATCGGTCACTGAAATCTTTTAAGGAGGCTGCGGGCCTCCATTTTAATAGTTTTTTTATTTTCAACACCAGGGGGCTGGAATTCCCGGGCCTTCTGATTCACACCACGTAAGAGGAGGCGAGAAGGCCCAGATCAACAGATAAGTGCCTTTATTGCACTGCTTGTGGGCCAGCAGGAGCAGGAGTGCTTCCTCCAAGCGCAACAAGCTCACCTGCCATGATCCCACACACGCGATCAGCTGACCCCCCACGATCTCCGCCACCCCCATGATCTCCAATACCCACCCTGATGTCTGACCCCCATGACTGACCCCGATGACCAACTCCACCCCCCCCCCCCACCCCCATCTAAGACTTACCTGCTGGCATCCACTCCCTGGCTGCTCTCCCTTCCGACTGACAGCCAGCCTGTCAATCTGGCTGGCATGTCGGGCAGGAAGCTTACAAAAAAAATTAAAAGACGTCCTTATGTCAAAATTGTAAGAACGCCGGGGAAACCCATACTTCCAGGTTTCCAGTTAGGAATTCCCCCCCCATCCCTCTTCCTGGCTCCCTGTTAAAATTTACCCCAAAGTCTCCCACAACATTGTAGTGTACTGCATATTACAACATGGCAATACAGAGAGGATTGCATTTTGAGGAGGCAGAGCAGTAGTAACAGTCATTCATCTGAAGAGGGAGACTTGTGTGAAGGTGAGGTCGAAGCAGAAGAAGGAGGGCTAGCACAACACCTTGAAGCCAGAGATGCCAAGGAACATTTGTTAGCACAGTGCTTCAGGTGACCTCCCCTGAAAAATTAGACAAAGCCCCGGCGCATTAAAAATCCTTGTTACCTCCTTCACTACTCCCTTACTCCTTCATTAAAGAACACTGAAATCGTTCATCCAACTTTTATATCAATAATATATTGACAATACAGATTCCGAAGCTGCTATGAAAAGATACTGCAGACCAAAGTGCCAAATGTGATAATGGTGATTAATTTCAATCTTGGCAAACCTCCTCCTACATGAGGGAAAGGGAACGTCCCTCCTTGCCCTCATCTCTTGCAATAGGACATTCACCAGGGAGGCATCAGAGAACCTTGGAGCTTCCTTCCGACTTATCTTCCAGTTTGCATTATTAAATGACGCAATGTCAGCAAAGTAAATGCAACCCCGCCTCCCGCTTCAAAAGGCGCTCCGGAGGCTTGCCGGAAATTATACCCAGAAAGTGGACGGCCGGGTCGGAACTCTGCCAATTTATGGCAGTTCCCCAACAACCGCCTCCCCAACCCCTCCGCCCACCCAAAACCCGGTCCTGGTTAAAATTCATCCGTTGTGTCACTTTTGATAATTTGACACATCTGAATATTTCAATAGAGTAAAATACTTGCTAATTCACTTACACTTAAGATGCTATTGCTTTCATTTCATGAACTGATGTTCAGGGTTCAAAGTTAACAGTTAGGTTAATCCATGTTTGACTTAACCTCTTTGGCTACTAAGCACAAATAAGAATCATATTCTATTAAATCATCTTCTGCGATAAGTAAAATAGATGCTCTATTACTTACATACCGTAATCTGATCATCGTTCCAAATTATAGAGTCATTTTGGACAGTCATCTCTTGTCCTGGAGGTGCGGTTCCATTGTAATTTCCTATTACCTTATAAGAGATATACCCATTGGGGGTTCTCTGCCAGTTTATAATATCATACACTGCATCGATATCTCCATTTACATCAAAATATATTTCTTCCCCTAGAAGGCTCTTAAACCGAACATTTTTCAGATAATACATAAGCTAAAAGGAACAAAGGAAAAATTAACAAGAGACAAGTATTGTTTGTGAATATAAAACAGCAACACGGAGAATTAACGTTCTTAGTTCAATGGATGAAATCAAACATCTACTTTTAAATTACATTATTTTTCTAATCCGATCACGTCTTATTTGAATATTGAAATTTGATTGACAGCTACCCTCAGTTTTTACGCAAGATGATGAGGTTGACTGAAGGTGTGGAAGTGCTTTCGCTGCCATCAGTACTAACATAAAGCCTTCTACTCTCTAAGGTTGTCACTTTTAATTCGTGAAGCTCGAAATGGAAACATTCCGTTGTTCAGTGAGCAGTCTTTATTCGTGGTAGCAGCCATTTTGCAGCAATGCAGCTGTCAAGCAACTTTCTAAGAAGTGTTTAATTGGGAATTCGAACAAATTCCCTGTCAGCTCATGTTTTTATCTATACAGGTGACATCCCGTTCCATCAAGGACAGGCTTCTTCGATGTGAGTATGTCTTCAGGTGCCCAAGAGCTAATTTGGCTGAGCATGACATGAGTAACGCCAGCTTCTATTTACCTCATTTCCAGCGGAAGCAGCACTGACAGAAATAGGGGAAACTGTGTGTTGGATTAACATAATGACAGACTTCCTACTTGTAAACTGGTTAGATTTTCTACCATTGAATATGAATGGGCAGAAATTTAGTCCCATATTCCAAGTCCTGGCAGTGTCGCAATACCATTGCCACTTGTAAAGGGAGGAAAATCAAATGCTTGCTCTCATTGCTATTTTACAAACAAATGAAAAAGTGATGACAGCCAGCAAGATAATCTCACCCACATATTGGGATATCAAGCCATTTGTGAGGAGATTGAATTTGGAATGCTGTATAAAGAGCACATTGCTAAAATAAAATTCCAAATAGAAACAAAAACATCTTTAAAACTTCCGTCAGCTCCACGGTGGTCATTCTCAGTAATATATTTCACTATTAGTAACCATCAGTAATGTAATGACCACAGGGGCAATCATTTCTTGTTCAATATTTAATCTTAAAATTTAGTTTCCAGCATTTCTGACTCAAGCCATAAATATTTGATTAGGCTTCACACAGTCTATCAACCATGAATATTAAGCTCTTTATTTAAAAGAGCCATTGCCATATTCTTTGGAGATTTGCGAGAAGCGGCAGATCCTCAAAAAACCACCACCTTCTGCCTGGGGAATAGGTAACACTGCGACAAACTCCCGACTCTCTATTAGATCTTCTGACTCTGTACCAAATCTCTATGGAACTCCATCAAGCTCTCAATCAAACTCTCAATTCCCCGTTGTCAGACTCTTCACTATACTTTCAATTGGACCCCTGGACTGTCAGACTCAACTCCTGAACAATGATTTCCAAAGAATTCTTTCCAAAAAACATGCTTATTTATAACTACATTTAAAACATGTATCTAATAAATGTGGTCAGTGATTTACGCGTGATGCTCTATGCACAATGACATCCTCAGGCACACCATGTTTACAAACCGAGGTTGCTTTCTGTGAGTGTTTAGAAAGACAACAGTGCACCTTTAAAAATAGTCCGATTCAATAATCCCTACCAAACATTCCACGGCTGTTAAAAAAAGAGAAAAACTTTGAAATTCACTTCCATTTCACTTGCCCCTTTAAGCGTTTGTTCACATTTTGCAGAAGCAAACATAATGATACGCCATTTTAATTTTTAATAATTTCTTCAGAAATTAGAACCTTAAACAGGGCGAGTATACAGGCTGGAAGAGTGATGGACACAACTCTTGGAAAGAGTAATGTTCCCATTCTATAATTTTTCCTCAGTGTTGTCAGACATTTCACTGGTGTTCGTATCGTTACTTCACTGAAAAGCAGCACATTGTTACTAACTAGAAACTAATTAAAATAAATCCATTAGCTCCATGAGAGCTATGCGATGAAAACCATTGAAAACATACCTGCCACGGCTGAAAATTTTTGATGCTTGCACATGTTCCATTTACAAATGGACCCTCTCCTGTCTTACAGGTGTACATATTGTGAAGTGCATGTGCCACAGTGTATACAGATTTATACACACTGTATGTCAGCCTCAGTTGGGATACATCAGCATATGTATTATCAATTTGATCTAAACGCTCCGTTCCTGTACAGAACCTCTGAGAAAGAGGGGAAATATTATGGATTCTATTCTTAGCATCTGCAATTGTTCTGTTATAATCAGCTGTTTTATAATCAAGTATTCTACTGACAGCCACCCCATGCTCAGGCCACATGCAATCAAAGGCTCTCTCCCAGAACTCAGTTATCAGTTTTTCTCCAGAATTTCTTGGATCTAATTGAACAAGGTGATTGCGTAGACCACGGATATCAGCTCGCTGAATTGCAAATCCAATGGTTCCACCTAAAAGTGAGGAATATTCTGGTTTGGAAATCAGTGCAGAGTTAATCCAAGCCTCACTTGCTATCCATGTTCTGCCAGAAATATTACGTTGCAAGACTTCTTCTATTAAAGAGCTCAGGTCGATATCAGCAGAGAAGACTGCAATGATTTTGGCCGTTGATCGTTCAATTGTGTCTACGATCCGAACTATTTTCTGTCTTGCATAAACTTTGGGGATAGTCTCAGAGAAAGAGATGCATACGCCGGCCTTTTCTACCTCTTCTTTAAAACTTTTAATTCCATATTTTCCGTAGTCGTCATCTGATGCTATTGTGCCCACCCATGTCCATCCAAAGTGCACCACAAGTTTTGCCATTGCTCTGGACTGAAAAGTATCACTTGGTATGGTTCGGATAAAGGATGGAAACTGAAATTTATCACTGAGAACTGAGCAAGAGGCAGAATAATCCACCTGCAAAACAGTAGTCAAAGAGATTATTTAAAAATTCCTGCCACAAATTATACAATATCTCGATAACATATGCAAGTTACTGTTTCTCCCCCAAAATTTTTGAAAACTTTTGTTGTGCTTGTGGGCAATTATTTTTTCACCTCACCTTATTTTTCTAACCTTCCCTTTAGATCTCCATGGATGTTTTATGCACTATGCTAATGTTCCTAAACCTCTGCCGAGATGGCTCTTGATCTGGTCATTTAGACTTCTGGACTGCGAGAGCAACCCATTGACTCACCCATTGATTTCACCCTGTTCAGTGCCTCCTTATTAACATAGCTAATAGATGATTGTGTGTGTGGAGCATCATAGGCAGGAATCCATGACCTCGCACTGCACTGTACAACATGTTGGAAAAACAATGCATTGTACCACTCCAGTCATAATTTTTACATTGTACCATCAGAACATGTCTTCTGGCATTTTCTGTCCTGGACACCGTACTGCCATTATTCATTGTCATATTCCTATTCAATAAAGTAGTTTATGTCAGGCACAATGGTGTTCATTTATTACAAAAAGAGGTGAGGTAAAAACAGGAATTGATCAGCCTGATTTTATTTTAAAAATATGTTTATGAATGGGACAGGTGTATGTACCCCACCTTTGGATTTGGGGTTGAAAATGCTTACTTTTATTAAAGGACAAGTACAAATTAAGTTCCAAACCCAACTGAATTGGACATTTGCCATTAATTTGTAAATTGTAAATTCTGCATGTTTCAAGTTCAAATTGTCCTATTTTTTAAAAAAAACAGCAGAAAACATCCACAGAAGGCACATCAAACACGATTCCATTCCATGTGATGTGAGCTTCAGATCTGAGTCAGGGAGTTATGGGTAGGTTCTCAGAATTGAATTACATCAGCCCACTGCTTATATCATTGTTATAGGCATTGAACAGCCTGCCTGTCGATTAACCAAGAAATGGTGATTCAATAAGTGGGAACTGAGTACAATAGCCATGTGAAAGGAGAGGAAACCTTTTGACACAGTAAATTTAAGACTAGTAAAACTAAGTCTGCAACTAGTACTGATGTCTCCAGTCCATACAGTAATAGTTAAATATAATTTCTCAGAATATTCCTAAAGCAACAGTGACCTCTATTGTACAATACTCTATGCTACTGGCCATTCTAATGGAAGAGTGTTGTTGTTTTCTGGGCCTATTTTAAATGTTATTTTGTTTTGCAACATAAAACAATACTGTTTTAAATAATCTACAGTTGTTACATGAACAGGATTTAAAACACAACTAAGAATCTTTGCAGTGTCAAATTAACAAGGTCCAAGTATTGACAGCTGTATCAATCCCAGACACATCCCCTTAGACCGAATATATTTGAGGGGCTAATTTTATTACCTCATTTTTGTATGGTCTTGCCATTTTCCAATGTTGGTCCAAAGGAGCAGAATTCTCCCATTAGTTTATGTCAGTGAGAAGCTTGTAAGTGGCACTTACCTTTAATTTCCAATTTGAAGCAATTGAAGTTTTTCTTAACATGACAACTTAATTCCTCAATGATTTTTTTTAAATGGCCCCTGAGCTTTCAAATAATAATTGGATCAACTTGGGGAGCAGGGAGAGAAAGAAAAAGCCATTTCTTTCTTTCCCATTTTTAAATCTTGCCAACTCATACTGTACTGGTGAGTCAGACATTCCTCCAATAACATTGTACTGTTGGTATTCATTTTTTCAGACATAAGCTAGCAGCAAATTAAAATATAACATAATCAGAAATGAATTGGCCAGCTTGGGAAGAAACCTGACTTATTTATTCGGGAGGTAAGGCCTTATGGCTTCTCATCTAGAAACTATTTCCTATATTTTGCACAAATCAATGCTATTGCATAACATTTAATTAATCCGGGTTTAATTTACGATTAGCTGAACAATACAATAAATTGTACAAAATACTAACACTGGTATAATCTTGCATCACTAACAAATTTGTAACAAAGTTGTAAATACAGAATTATAAACATTTAACTGGTGTATACATTGCAAACTTTAATAAAAGGGTGTGAGCTATAAACACTTATTAATCTTATTGCCATTTATTGGCCATACAGTTGGAATCACTGAAATAATATAACCCATCACTGGAAGCTGTGTATCCTCTATTTTAATTTCACTTGGTTGGTTTGTAATTTCAAACTTCTTAGATATTTTATAAAACAAGAAGTAATATATTAACTATGCCTTTCCAGAATCCAAAAGGTTGCATGGCAACTGCTCATTTTCTTTCTCAATCTCCACAGGTTATTATTTTATCCTAGAGACAATTCTGTTTTTAAATATGAAGAAAATTTTCTTTAAGAAATTGTGAAAGTTGTGCATCAGCAGTAACAGTTCTAGAGCTACTGCTACCTAAGAGACACAATTTAAAATTCTAATCCCATCTAAAAGCTATACTTGAGTATTAAAGAATAATTCCCTCAGAATACCATTCATTCTTAAAGCTCAACTTTGTACATAAGGTAACCTCCAATAAGATGTATAACATTTCAAACATATTATTGAGCAAGTTATTTCACTCAATTTTACTATTCAGTATGTTAAAACTTTAAAATATGAAATACTTTGCAAACATACATATCACAGATGGATAGTTTGCTGCAATAATTCAATTTCCCCAAAATTAGTGTTCACATCTTTTATGAAATTCTAATGAAAGATTAGATTTTATCACTTAGAATGTGGAACCCGCTATCAAAAGGAATAGTTGAGACGACAACATAGATGCATTTAAGAGAAAGCTAGATAAACACATGAGGGAGAAAGGAATAGAAGGATGTGCTGATAGAGTTAGACAAAGTAGGGAGGGAGGAGGCTCGTGTGGAGCATTATCCCTGGCGTGCACCAGTTGGGCCGAATGGTCTGTTTCTGTGCTGTACATTCTATGTAATTCTATGTAACTATTGCATTTCACATTCGGTTACCTGAGGAAAGTAGTACAGCCCCAGAATTCTGGCAGTTGCAATAGAGAGAGCTGATCCACCAGCTCCAATCAGTACTGCCAAAGGAGCTCCCGAGCCACACCGGTAGTTGGGTACAGCTTCATCCTGTCCAGTCAGGTAAGTCAGTGTTCCTTCAACAGCTTTGGAAATGGTAAAACAAGAGTCATAGATTGTGTATCCCAGCCGTATATTAGGTAGAATTGAATCATTCTGGTTGACTTCATTAATTGCATGGATCATTGTTCTGGCCCAGCGGAAAGCTCTGAAATTGAATCTGTTCAGCAAATCAATGAAAGGTTATGACAAAATTCCATCTCACATCTAGAAAACCACATAATAAGTAAATAAATTATAGTCATCAAATCCATATATGAACTCTGCCAGTGGGAATTCAAGAGGTAAAAGAATGTATTTTATAGGTAAAGTATTACTTTCACGAGAACTTGTGATTTATATGATACACAGTTATGGTACCATAATAGCAGCCACCATTTTACTTCATAATTTTCCAGTATCAGTGCTATAATCCATCCAAATAGTTTGACATGTGCCTAGTAAATGCTTTTGTATTATCAAGAATTTTCTTTTTACTTATTTGTTCTCATGATATGAGCAACGCTAGCAAGTCTGCATTTATTGCCCATCCCCACTTGTCCTAAAATGGCAGTACTTACTAATCCACTTCACAGGGCATTAAGAGTCAACCACTTGGTGCAGCTGGAGTTACATGTAGGCCAGACCAAGTAGAGATGGCAAGTTCCCTTCCATGAAGCACATTAGTGAACTAGCTGTGGTTTTTTTAACAATCCATAGCTTTCATGGTCATTTTCTGGCACTAGCCTCAAATTACCAGATTTATTGAATTGAATTTAACAATTTTCCATTGTGGGATTTTAACTCACAACCTGTGGGCTGCTAGTTCAGGTTCAGAACCACTAACAGCCATACCTAGTCAATGATGATAGCAACAAAAACAATGACAACAAACAACAAATTGCATTCAGAAAGCACCTATAAGAATAGAAAATTTCCCCTGGGTATTTCACTGAGGAGGGAAGAAAAAAACAAACAGATAATGGAATGGATGCTGAGCCATGGAGAGAGAGATTAGGCAGGGACACCGAAGACATGGTGAAAAAGATAAGTTTTGAGAAGGTTTTTAAAAAGGTGGAGAAAGACAAGAGGTGGAGAAGTTTAGGGAGGGAGTTCCAGAGAGTAGGACTTAAAGCATTTACAACTCTTCAGAAGAGCTGAAAGGTTACAAACTTTCACTGAAGCTCAGGGAGTGCAAGCTCACCAATATTTCATGGTTGAAGTGTTACAAGACAAATGGAGGTATATCTAGAAGATCAGATGACACCAGTGCCAGGCCGTCACAAACCATATTTACAGACACTTATCAGACAATTACTAAGGAGAACTGGCTCTACAAGCTTCAGGTCAGCTCAGATCCATCTGTGTCATTAATTACAAGGACACCTGTAACCAACCCGCACTACAGGGACATCAACTGCCAGTGACAGTCAAAGTCATTACCACCCTCAACTTTTCTGTCTCTGCCTCCTTCCAGGCTAGCATAAGAATTTGTCACATTAGCTAATATGATGCCCACACATGTATCAAATGTATGACTGGTGCATTAGCCAGTGTTGCCAACATGTTCAACTCCTCTGCCACTGAATAGTAACATCAGCATGGCACACACACCAACATCACTGCACTACTGCATTTCCCAAAGGAGAGTAGTTGCTGGCAGTCATGTGGCCATTCATGGCAGCAGATTTCTGCTCCACATCTGCCACCATCACTTGGTCCTCCTCACATATGAATGGTGATGATGCTACCTCTTCAAACTAACTAACTGCATCCTCTAGGGTGTGAATAGCTGTGCTTGCAAACATTGGTGAGAGAGATGCAAGGTGCTGTCATTCCTGGCCACTGGCAATCCTGGCAGGATGTTTCTTCAGGCCTACAATCACAGAAAAAGAACAAATGTTAGAATGTTGGCTCCAAGATACACCATACAAAATGATACCAGGGATGAGAGATTTCAGTTATGTGGAGAGACTAGAGAAGCTGGGATTATTCTCCTCAGAGCAGAGAAGGTTAAAGGACAGACATATGCTCTTTTTGCAACCCATCATGCGTATCAGTCAGGGGCCATGCATTTAGGTTTTGTTACAATTATCTTATGTATGAGGCTCTTTGAAGATGTCAATGTGCCACAATACTTTCCATTGTAAATTGCATCTTATACATGTGCTTTGCATGGTAAGTAATGAAAGAGCTGAAAGGAACGGGCCAGTAGTAAATGTGCAACGGGTTGATTTGCAACACTCTGTGACATGCATATTTAGACCTGCTAACTGGTATACTAAATGATCTTACCTTGGCAGCTTCCATAATGTGTACCATTTCCTTCTGCATCTATTCCCAGGTCCTGTGGATACTGTACACAGCACTGACCCTGGCTGCTTCCTTTTGCCAGGCATGCTGCATTGCTGTCTTCTGGGCAGGGTGTCCTAGAATGGCAAACATGCATCCCTCACATGCACTTCATGCAGTAGCCCCTCTATTTCACCAATTATCAAGCAAGGGTTTTGGATACAGTGCTGCCCCATTAATTACTCACAGTCTTACTCATTTCCTGCATCCAGATTTGTTTTGCCACCAACTAATTTTTGCCAGCCATTCCTTTTCCCTATTTGAAAAAGCTAGTAACTGTAATCCCCAGATGCAGTCACTTACCTCTAAATGTCCACTTCCTTTTAAATCTAGCTGTAGGCTTTTTAAGGGCTGATGACTAAACAGATTTCCCTCCATCAGCCTCCTTTGGCAATGCCTCCAGCACCAGCCCCAATCCAGGCACTGAGCTTGTTTCAAATACTAAATTAGGGTTGATCTTGGAGGAGTCAACAGGGTTGGTCATTCCTGATTTGTATGAGTGAAAAGGTTGCCACATTTCAGTCCAATTGCCTCAGCACCACAATCAGAAAATCTGCCCTTAGTCTACCACTAAAAGAAGAATATGAAATGATACAACGAAATAGGATTGGTGTAGATCGTTCCAGTTGAGGAGCTAGCACTGGCCCAGGCCTGAATGGCCTCCTTCAGTGCTGTCATTTTAAGATTCTATGGAAGAATATAAAAAGGCTCCCTGTACCACACACATGCTCTAGCTAAGATAGCATACAAGTGGTTTACTTCTAGGCCAGCTCTTGAGCTAACTACTGGAAGATGTACAAGAGTGCCTTTCCTTCCAATGTTCATTCTCTGGGGGGAAATGGAGCACCTATTTGCATTGAGTGATGCAGCTATAGATCTGTGTCCTATCAATCTGTGGCAAAGTGCAGTGATGTGCCAATGTACTGCATTATTTTATAAATCGTAAGATTTAAAGCTACCATGAATTAATAGTGTTTATAATCCAAATTAAATGTCCTGCTTGTATCCCTCGCACTGTCTTATAGATCTAGATTATGCTTCCTCTTTTCTCTAATGAAGAACCATGTTAGTTTTCTGAGTCTCCCTGCAGTGCAGTAAACACTGTAGATTTTCTCAAACAGGCACAAACATGGCATACCGTAAAGGGCAGAGCCTTAGGTGTGTTTTCTCCTCACCCTTCGAAAACCTACGATTTCTCTTCAACAATTGGGATGAATCTTACTTCTCCACCACCTTACTTCTCTTGAGGTCCAAAAACATGCAGAGCTCGCTGACTAGATATTACACAGATAACGCATCGTGAAGTTGGATGCTTTTGATTCAAGACACAATCGCTCCACCCACAGATTGGTAAACCTGTGAAACTGATTGGCTGAGGTGTAACTCTCAAAGGGAAGATGCGAGAGTGTGCAAAAATCGTCAAGAAAGTTTCTACCTTGTCATTACTGGATATACTTAATAGGTCCTACATGGCAGATTGGTCAAAAAAGTAAAGGCCCATGGGATCCAAGGGAATGTGGCAAATTGAATCCAAAATTGACTTAGTGGGAGGAAGCAAAGGGTAATGGTCGACGGGTGTTTTTGCGACTGGAAGACTGTTTCCAGTGGGGTACCGCAGGGCTCGGTACTAGGTCCTTTGCTTTTTGTGGTATACATTAATGATTTGGACTTAAATGTAGGGGGCATGATTAAGAAATTTGCGGATGACACATAGATAATCCATGTGGTTGATAGTGAGGAGGAAAGTTGTAGACTGCAGGAATATATCAATGGACTGGTCAGATGGGCAGAAAAGTGGCAAATGGAGTTCAATCCGGAGAAGTCTGAGGTAAAGCATTTGGGGAGAGCAAACAAAGCAAGGGAATACACAATAAATGGGACGATTCTAAGAGGTGTAGAGGAAGTGAGGGACCTTGGAGTGCATATCCACAGATCCCTGAAGGTAGCAAGACAGGTAGATAAGGTGGTTAAGAAGGCATATGGAATGCTTTCCTTTATTAGTCGCGGCATAGAATATAAAAGCAGGGATGTCATGCTGGAACTGTATAAAACACTAGTTAGGCCACAGCTTGAGTACTGCGCACAGTTCTGGTCACCACATTACAGGAAGGATGTAATTGCACTAGAGAGGGTGCAGAGGGGATTTACGAGGATGTTGCCAGGACTGGAGAATTTTAGCTATGATGACAGATTGGATAGGCTGAGGTCGTTTTCCTTAGAACAGAGGAGGCTGAGGGGTGATTTGATTGAGGTGTACAAAATTATGAGGGGCCTAGATAGAGTGGTTAGGAAGGACCTATCTCCCTTAGTGGAGGGGTCAATAACCAGGGGAGCATAGATTTAAAGTGATTGGTAGAAGGATTAGAGCAGAAATGAGGGAGAAAAAATTCACCCAGAGGGTGATGGGGGTCTGGAACTCACTGCCTCAGAGGGTGGTAGAGGCAGAAACCCTCAACTCATTTAAAAAATACTTGGATGTGCATTTGAAGAGCCGTGACCTGCAAGGCTACGAACCAAATGCCGGAAAGTGGGATTAGGCTGGGTGGCTCCTTTCTCAGCCGGCACGGACACCATGGGCCGAATGGCCTCCTTCTGTGCCGTTAATTTGATTTCTGTGATTCTATGACGCTGTTAACTCACCGATTAGACATATCTCTGCAGCAGCGGATATTTACCACTGCAGCCGATTATAAAATCCATAAGTTCCATGTTAGTGTTATTTTGATTTTAAGTTTGTTTTCGTTGAAACTTTAAATGAATTAGTATTAAAATGCATTTACTTGATGTTTGATTTGAATGGCGTTTCATAGTATTAGTACTGCCACATTGGTTACTTTGCGGGTGATAAATAGTAAGTTAACTTCAAATGTAAACGTTCATACAATAATGGAGTATAACACGATCAAAACAGCGGCACAGGCACCACAACCACACCGTGCACCCGAGGTCACAACAGGACCAGGAACCACCTCGAGCTGCAAGGGTTCATGCGCTTTCCACATTCGACTGAACTTATGTGCTTAATATACCTGTACCATAAACCATACATTTCGCCCTAGAAATCATCGATTCAGCAAAGATGCAATAAAACACATCAAGCAAGCAACTTAATCGGACAGCTTTTTGTTGCAATATACAGGTCTGAAGTGCTAATCAACTTAACGAGTTGTAAACTACTAAAAAATCGAGTTTAAGAGGAAACTAACTTCTTCGGTTTCTTAAAGTTCTGCTATTTATGAAAACTCCCCAAAACAAATTCAGAAACAAAGTTTAAAGTCAAACTCCTCCCCATTTTTTTTATTTCTTATAAAATAAGATTATTTTAGACACGTACTCACTATGAAATGACTCAGAGTTGCAACAATCGACAATAAGCCAACAATTAGGTCCTTATAACTGAGAATATAATTCTTACCCCTCACATCCCGAGGACTGCGGCGATGTGTTGGACGATGAATTTAAAGACACTACTCTGTAATGAATGGGAAACATCCCTCCAATCATCACATCTCCTGGCATTTTAAAACTATTTAAATTAAATTTTCCTTTCAGTTTGCATGTTGGCTTCCCAGAGACGGCCACGGAAATGGTTAAATACACCAAAAAACGTAAATAAATTCGCGGTTCCATTTCAGGGTTTGCAGGACATGAGAAAAAACTCGAATGTCAGTAAGTTCCCAGCATTTATGGGTTTCTGGGACACCAACTTTAACCCAATTGGCTAGAACAAGGAAACAAGCAAAAGAAAAGCTCTGATATCGTCCCAGAGGGACCAAGGATGTGGTTACAAAGCAGAGCTCAGCATTTCACCCAACAAAAAATTAACATATATAATTCAGGTGTTTTATTGGTCTTGGCAGCTGTTATTGTCACAGACAATCGTCCTCGGCTAACGTTACAAATAAAAAAGTTAATTAAAATTACATTTCCAAATAGATTTTGTTTCCAAAAAAGGTGCAAATTGACGTAAAAAGCACATAATATTTAATTCAATCCACAATAATATGTTAAACTGAGCTTAGATTACTTAGCTGTTTAATTCTGTTTGTGCACATGTTTATGAACCAAGGATACACTGATGAATACGGACACACAGGCACACCGTGCCACACGCTAAGAAACGACTACCGATCAGTTCATTTTCAAATAAATCTACAAAAGAGACATGTGGCATTTAAATATGAGGTCAAAATCTTAGCAGAACATTAAGACCATTCATTTCTTAACAGCAAAAGGTTGGAAGATAGACTGCATTGGTATTTAAATGTATCTGGCCCAAGGACTGTTGGAAGTCTCTTTTCGCAAGCATTGGCTTTGCGAATAGTCCCCTGCTAATTAATTACAGTAACAACATAATTGACAAGCAGCTGATTAATTTTCATCTAAACCATTGGGATGGATCGCAATCAGTAGCTACGGTTGGTCTATGTTTTTGACAAACATGTTTGAAGCCACCATGGACCTCAGTACCAGCTGATGTAGCCTTCTGTTCTAAAGCCTCTATGGGTCTCAGGATAAGTCCTGATCTGTTTGGCACACTGCCCCATGGGGTTGGGATACAAGAAACAATCTATATCTTTCATAATCGTTAGAGTTAATCCTTTGGGGTACTGGCCATCCTTGAATCTGTTCGTCACGCCATCCTTCAAAGGACAGTCACCAGTTTTACTGCACGCGCCATAGTCTTCCAGATCAAAGCTTCCCAATTTATGGCATCATTCATTGGAGCAAGGCAAACGTAGAATAAATCTTATATTTCCCCTTTTGTTTATTTTTTTCCTTCAGCAGTGAGGAAGAAAATGCCAGATTCGCCAATCCCATGACAGATACCGACCTCATTCAATGCAACAGGTTAACGCAAAAGTGAGGACTACAATTTTGTTTTCGAAGAAAATACACAAAGTTAGAAAACGGTTCCAATTCTCAATCCGTATACAAATTTAATTTATATGAACCAATAACAAATCTGTTCCAAATGAATGATGATTATTGTCCTATTCCCTCTGCTAAAAATTATAATGAACATCTATACCTTTGAGCATGCATTAAACAATTAACTGTACTGAACTGTTTACTTCCAAGCAACTGTTCTGAGAATTCACAGTTGCCATGGCCATAAAGTAATAATCTCAACATTTGGTTCACATGACTCATGATTTTCTGGATTATTCCCAGCGACAGTTCTCAACAACGTCTCCAAGCATTCTTTGCATATTGCTTTATTTTGTGAAAAGTACCTTCAGGAACATCATAGAAACACCACACAATACTTCATTCTTATCTACATTTCCAACGCCATGTGACTAAACCAGGGTAGATTTTACATAATTACTAAAGTTTATAATGATTGTTTTAGTTTTGCAATGGACAACTTAAATCTTATATCTATTATGTGTTACATAGAAAACACTGTATGGGTGTTTAGGCATTACATGGCTGTAATCTAACCAAGGGTGACGCCATGAAACATGAGAGTGAGGGTCAAGCAGTTTGCTAGCTGAAGCATACAGTTCTCTGAGGTCCCATGTCACACTGCATACAGCCAATGCAATATCAAAGCCAGTGACACGTAAAATGCAAAATTAGTTTACTTTCTCACAGCTCTCGCCCTCCAATCACTCTTTTCTCTTTATTTTATTGATACTGCTACAGTTAATGCTACTATGCACTTTCCCCCCTTGTTCCATCTAAACTCCAAATATATTATCCTACACATTCGTCCTCTTCCTTAGACCGTCAGTGTGTTGCTTGTTACATAGGCTCCTATTCTTAACTCATTCTTTCCCAGAACCTCAAATCTGTGGAACTCCTTGTCTTCCATCTTTAAAAGCCAACACAAAATCCATCTTTTGGACTAAGCTTTCAATCACCATTGTTAGGCTCTTGAAATTTCGTGGGGGTTCTCCCGATCTCCTCGGAGAAATGGTGCGGAATGGCTGTTTACTTCGTTTCTCTCAGAGTTCTACCAGTGTTCCACTGAAATTACAGCAGGAGACCGGGAAGCCCCTGTGGAATTTCTAGGTCACTATTACTAAGCAGGATGGAAAAATATTGGGGCACAGAGGCTGAATCGTGGAGGGAGACATTAGGCCCTCGAAATTCCACGGGGCTTCCCGACTTTCATAATGGCCTGACTCAGCCTGCTACCTGTTGCTGCTTTGGTGGCCTAGCTCTAGTAGATCTCTTGTTCAAAAAGACTGCTTTCCTCCCATCCTGCATTCCCAGCACAAAGAGATAAACTGGAGTGACAGGTAAGAAATGCAGAAGGAAAAAGAAAAGGGGGAGAGATAGATAAGAGAGGCAGAAGAGAGGACAGCCCAAGCATGCCAGAAAAGGAGAGACCGAAAGAGAACAAACCAGAAAAGGGGAGAGAACAAACAAGAAGGGAGTGAGATAGAACTAATGAGGAGACAAAGAGAAACAAAGACAATCCCCGGTGATTTCAATCTCCTCAGCTCCCCTTACCCTCTCTCCTCTGAATTCACCTCCCTAAACGTCTCCCTCCATATAATGTCCGGTAGCCTTTCCATTCCTGTACCTTCTATCATTGACAAGGCCATCTCCAACCACTTCCTTGTATTCTTAACCACCCAAATCGCCCTACTCCTTCAAACCCTGTCCCTTTCTGCAGCCACCCCTGATAAAACTCTCCTCCTTACAATTGCACTGTTCCCAGCCTTTGGCTCTCCATTGATATACAATATCACTACCGCTGATGATTTGTTCAAATATATCTGTACAGCCATATAAATACTGCGGCTACAAGAGCAGGTCAGAGGCTGGGTATTCTGTGGCGAGTGACTCACCTCCTGACTCCCCAAAGCCTTTCCACCATCTACAAGGCACAAGTCAGGAGTGTGATGGAATACTCTCCACTTGCCTGAATGAGTGCAGCTCCAACAACACTCAAGAAGCTCGACACCATCCAGGACAAAGCAGCCCGCTTGACTGGCACCCCATCAACCACCCTAAACATTCACTCCCTTCACCACCGGCGCACCGTGGCTGCAGTGTGTACCATCCACAGGATGCACCGCAGTAACTCGCCAAGGCTTCTTTGACAGCACCTCCCAAAACCGCGACCTCTACCACCTAGAAGGACAAGAGCAGCAGGCACATGGGAACAACACCACCTGCACGTTCCCCTCCAAGTCTCACACCATCCCGACTTGGAAATATATTGCCGGTCCTTCATGGTCGCTGGGTCAAAATCCTGGAACTCCCTTCCTAACAGCACTGTGGGAGAACCTTCACCACACGGACTGCAGCGGTTCAAGAAGGCGGCTCACCACCATCTTCTCAAGGGCAATTAGGGATGGGCAATAAATACTGGCCTCGCCAGCGACGCCCACATCCCATGAACGAATAAAAAAAATGTTAACTGTCATCTGTGGCTCAGTGGTAGCACTCTTACCTCTGAGTTAGAAGGTTTTGCGTTAAAGTCCCACCCCAGAGACTTGAGCACAAAACTCTAGGCTGACACTCCAGTGCAGTACTGAGGGAGTGCTGCAGTGTCAGGGGTGTCGATGTTAAACCGAGACCCCATCTTCCCTCTCAGGTAGAAGTAAAAGATCCCATGGCACTATTTCGAAGAAAAGCCGTGGAGTTCTCTTTTTTGTGTGTTTATGGGACCTTGCTATGCGCAAATTGGCTGATGTGTTTCCTACTGTGACTACACCTCAAAAGTACTTAATTGGCTGTAAAGCATTTTGAGATGTCCTGAAGTTGTGCTATATAAATGCAAGGCTTTCTTCTTTCTGAAATTGAAGGTTAGCTGTAAAGTAGTGATCTGAGGGCAATCTAAGAATTGCCGTTAACTTTTTTTGTTAATTAATTCAGCAAGATGAGGAATATTAGTCCTGGGGTACTACACACATTTCCATACTGGACATCCAGTATCAGCATCTAGCCCTCCCAGGTCTAGTATAGCATTGATACAGAGTAAAGCACCTTTTAACTACTCTGTGCTAACAATTGGGGGAGGGGGAAATCCTCTGGTTACTATACATAAATATATTGTAAACATAGCAGGAACATTTGCTTTGATTATTATTGCTAGTGAAACCATAAATATCCTTGTTTAAAATGCATTTCCAATTTTGTTAGAAATAGTGAATATATGAGCCCTGATTTTCTGTGGGGTTTCCACCAGATTTCAGATGGCTCTGGGGTTGGTGGGGGTGAGTTACCAGCTCGGGAGCTATTATGCCAGCTCCCTGCCAATCGCTGTCACTCTGAGATTTTTTGTCAGAAGCAGTGGTAGTCACTAAATACATCTGCCCAATATCGGTAAGCGTATGGTAATGATGAAGTGACAGCAGATGTCACACTTTCCATACAACGCTGAACACAAGGAACGCCAGCATGTTCCTAGCATCTTGCATTACTGTGGCTGGCAGGAGAGGGTTTAAATTTTAAAGGTTCCCATTAAAACAGAGCAATCAATTAAAAATCTTTATAAAAATTGACCCTCTTCAGTTGCCCTACAGGGTTCTGGCCCAGCTGCCATGCTACAAGTACCTGAGGCCTGCAGCAATCACTTTTCTTCTCCCACCATTCATCTGAGTTGGGAGCCAGAGCACAGGTGACAATCCTCCCAGGAGCCCACCAAAATTATTCTAATTAGGCTGTCACCAGAAAATTTGCCTGTGTCAGCGATGGCCAAGGTGGTCAAGGCTGGTGCAAAGCCTGCCACACTGACTTTTACACCAGTTTTCCACCAAATCATAAAATCACAGATAGGAAACCTTCCTATTTTATTGCAATGTTGCTCACACATAGCAACCAGAGTAAATCTTTAAATGTGTCTCAACTCCAGCCCAAGAAAAGCACCGTTGAGTGCAAGGTGTGAATTTTATCCATTTCCCAGATAACTTCACATAAATAGATTTAATTCAGCATCTGTTTTTCTGCTATGCAGAGTCTGGTGTATATGATACATTTGGATTTTGTGGAACATGTAACTACACAACATAAGCACAAGGTGACACTAGTGTACCAATCAATTGGACTCATACAAGATTCATAATGGCGGTATTTGTATTCAGGACTTAACAAATGAACGTAAAGAATTTACTATTCATCAGTTACATGTTTTACTCAGCTTTGATGAATATTGTCAATTGGATACTTTAATAATAGAGGAAAGTAACTATTGTAAAATTAAGGTAGAAACTGAGGCTACCGCAAGAAGGACCATAAAATATTTTGGTTGACAAAATCAATGGTTCAATTTACAAAGCTCATATCACATTATAAAATATTTTTTTTTATTCGTTCATGAGATGTGGGCGTCGCTGGTGCGTCCAACATTTATTGCCTATCCCTAATTGCCCTTGAGAAGGTGAGGGTGAGCCGCCTTCTTGAACCACTGCAGTCCGTGTGGTGAAGGTTCTCCCACAGTGCTGTTAGGTAGGGAGTTCCAGGATTTTGACCCAGCCACGATGAAGGAACGGTGATATATTTCCAAGTCGGGATGGTGATATACTCCTTTATCTGTTCTTACATTAATGCTGATTTGATTTTATTAATCACAGTGTGCTATTAAATCACAGTACAATATAACTAAAACAGATTGTTTAAAGTTGATTAAATCATTTAGGCAGAAGAAAGCCATCTTGTCCAGTCCCATCTAACATCTCCACAAAGAACATAAAAAAGCTATAAAAGATTATGATTTGTAATATCCTTTTCTTTTTCTGACTATTTCTATTTTTCTTGGGGAGAAGGGAGGATGTTTTAGTTTTAGACAATGAATGTTAATGACACTACTGTGGGGGGAGGGGAATCGGGGTCGGACTCAGCATAGAATTATGTTGCCTTTTTTGAAAAACGAGTAATGGTTGAGTAATGAGAGAAGATGCAGAAGGGGAGAAGCTCGCAAGAGCACTTCTCCCACTAGAGTGTCCAGGTCAAGAATTTCATACCTGTCGTGCAGCAAGGAGCAGTGGAGGCATCACAGAGCTATGTCACCTACTGCAGCACCAACTGCAGCCCCAGCTCTGAGTCATATTTGTCCTTGCCTGTAGCTGATTTTTGGGGGTAAAAAGCTTAATTCCTGCAGCTCCCCGGCTCCACTCAAAGGTAAGTTAAAAATAAATGCACTTTTTTTCCCGCAGCCTCCAGTGGTCCCTGTAAGCATGCTCCAGCTAGTCTTAACGAATTTCAATATTGCAATGAGGCCTGTGCTCATTTCAGGTGTCTGTCAGTGCTACCTAAAAAAGGCCCTGACGAATTTAGCAATGGCCCAAAAGCACATGCGGATTCGACACGGGCCGTTTCATTACTAAATTCGTATATGTATAGCATAAAAGGAAACAAAAGGGGTGATTTTAATGCTGCTGAACTGGTGGTAGGACTTGGCGCTCTGCCCCCACTACATTCCTGCCGGTCACTGTTGGTCGAGGCGTCCGCCAGAGGCAGGGGCGGGACCTCATGAATACATGCAAATCGGGATTCGATGATGCAATTATGATTCCAACACCATTTTAACTTGCAATCTCGGAGGTCCTGTCCAGTGTCCAACCCATCAGTATAACCCAATGGGATTGGTCTCTTAGAGCCACTGAAGCAGTAATTAGATCAGAGTATATGTGTGCCATTGTGCTGTTTGGATTGCCAGGAAAGTTTCCAGCTTCCAGATTACTTCTTTCTGAGATTTTTTGCCTTACTTGCCCTCAGTAAGTTCTGTCTGCTTATGTGTGCTATTATTGCTAGTTTAATTTGGATGGAGGAACAGTTGAATATAAGGAGCAGCAGCAGCCTTAGCAGCCAGCACAATCAACAGCTGAGCTTATTAGAGGACAGCAGGTGAGGGGACAGGGTGTACAGACCAAAAGTCATTTTTCTGGACCTATCTGAAGAGCAGAGCATCAAGAGACTGTGCTTCTCCAAGCAGGCAATAGCAAACCTTTTCAGCCTTCTGCATCAGGACCTGCTGGACCAGGAGGCCATGTTTTGGCAGTGGCTCTCAAAGTCACCATGGCCCTTAACTTCTTTGCCACTAGCTCATTCCAGTCTACTACAGGGGATATCTCCCACATCTCCCAGTCTACAGTACACAGCTACATCAAGCAGGGCACCAATGCCCCCGTTGGCCAGGGTAAACCAGTACATCACCTTCCCTATTGACTTCAACAGTCAACATAAGAGAGGTTGGGGATTTGGAGCAGTGGCTGGCTTCCTTCACATCCAGGGTGTCATTGACTGCACACATGTTGCCATCAGGGTACCAGAACACCAGACAGCAGCATTCGTGAATAGGAAGGTCTACCACACTAATAATGTCCAACAAATCTCTGATCACAAAAATAGAATCATGCAAGTTTGTGAAAGGTACCCAGGCAGTTGTCAAAAAGCTTTTATCCTGCAACACACAACCATCCGTCCAATATTCGACCCTTCCACCAATGTGACAGGATGGCTGTGGGGGGCCCAAGATATATCTTGGCAGGAGGCCCAATTGATTTTAGTGGTCGGACCTCATTTAAATAGAACAGGTCAACTGCCAATGCCAATCGAATTGTTTATTGGCAGCTTGCCATTTGGGAGGGTGGAAAATACAACGGGCCTGCTGTCACTTAAAGACAGCCTGTAGGGGAGGTGCACTTTTCAAAGATAATAGCACGTTACTGAGGCAGTAGGCAGCAGTAAGTCAGCCAGAACATCCTGATTCCTCAATACAGCCTTGGAGGTCCTGCAGGAGCAAGTAAGAATAGGAAGGAGGTCCTCTCTCCTTCTGATGGGTGATGGGTGCCCCAGCAAATTATCCAGCAGCAATGGAAAGGGGTGGCTGGGCAGTCGATGGCAACAGTATAGTTACTGGGACTTGGCTGCAGTTCAGGAAGAAATTTAACAACCTTACCAGGTTTGCCAAGGTAAGACTCCTCTTCACATCTCTCACTCACTATAGAGCCTGCAACACCAGAATTCAGCCCCAGCATTAGCAATCCTTGCCTTCCCAGCTGCACAAGCCTCTCTAATCACAATAGGACACTTCACTACACCTCATCCTATTTGCCCTCACACACTCAACACCCGCTACTGCCCTCACAATGACTTCCCCTCTTGTCCATACTTGCTGCTTCTTCCTCTTAGCATGCACACTATGCTAAGCTGCCTCATACATCTTCAAAACCCTTCAAAAGGGGAAACACTAACCATTCCTACTCGTCTTGCAGGACAAGCTGGCACACAATTGACAAGAATTCCCAAAAACAGGTGGAAGTCCTGTGAAGTTGCAAACTTTGACTCCAATGGAGGAGGACACCATCAACATTATTGGCAGAGGGAGGACACGCAGCAATGGAGATGACAATGCTGGAGGACACGCAAAGCGGTGTGTTTATGCATTCTCCCTTCCTTTTCTCTTTCTACTGAACTCTCTAGCTCATACACTCACACACAGCATGACAACCTGGTGGTGCATTGTGTTGTCACTCACCTGGTACTGCTTTATGTGTTAACTATTGTCCCTCTGCCCTTTCTCTAGGTCCTTCAGATGACTCAGACCTTGTAACCACACAGACAGATGGGGTCAAGCCTCTATCACTTGCTTTTACCTTTCCAAACACCAGCAAAGAAATTGGCACCCCGCGTGGTATAAATAGTGAGTTAGAGGGGTCTGTACTGGGTGATTCACAGAGCAACAAGTGGAGCAGGTACAAGTGGAAAGGGCAGTCCAGGAAACGGCTCATCAGAGGGCAGTCTCTGCTGTAGAGGACAGAGATGTAGGTTCTGATATTTACGGGGAGACGGGGAGGGAGCCAAGGGTGTATGTCAGCAGCCAAGAAACCCGGAAATACCAAGAAAGCAGAGGACCTGCCAAATTTAATGGCAGGGCCTCATTAGAATTTTTAAATCATTTTCCCGCCCGGCCGCCGGCCAGATTGAAGGCTGGGTGGCTGCCGGGCGGGAAAGCCTGCTGTGGGAGGCAACAGCCGGGGAGCGTTGGGGACGGTCCCCGGCAATTGAGAAGATCGGGGGTTGGTGGGGTGAAGGGGGGCTTGGAGCATGGCAACGAGGAGGGAGGGAGGGAGAGATTGCTGGGGTGGGGGGAAAGAGTTCATGCGGGGGCAGGATAGAGAATGTGGGGTGGGGGAGATAGAGATCATGGGGGAGAGATCGCAGCAGAAGGTTTGCTTGGGGGGCCAGGGGAAGCACGCCTGCTCCTCCTGACCCACAAGCAGTGCTGGAAAAGCACTTACCTGCTGCATCTGGCAGCTCCCACCTCCCCTCAGGTGCCGGGTTTCCCGAGCCCTGGGAAACCCGGCCCGCAGCCGTTAAATTCAAATGGCTGCCAAAACCTGAGGAACACAGCCGCATTTAAATATTAAAATCACTGCCCACCTCCCAACCTGCCGTGGCTAAACCAAACGGGTACGGTAGCATGGTGGTTATGTTACTGGACTAGTAATCCAAAGACCTGGACTAATAATCTGGAGTTATGAGTTCAAATCCTGCCATGGCAGCTGGGGAATTAAAATACTAGTATCAGTAATGGTGGCCATGAAACTACTGGATTGTCGTAAAAACCCATCTGGTTCACTAATGCCCTTTAGGAAAGGAAAACTGCTGTCCTCACCCAGTCTGGCCTATATGTGACTCCAGACCTACAGCAATGTGGTTGATTCTTAATTTGCCTCTGAAATGGCCGAGCAAGCCACTCAGTTGTAAAATCTCTCTTAAAAAAAAAGTCACAAGATTAAAACCGGACGGACCACCAGGCACCAGACACGACAAAGGCAAGCTAAGCCCAGTCAACCCTGCAAAGTCCTCCTCACTAACATCTGGGGACTTGTGCCAAAATTGGGTAGAGCTGTCCCACAGACTAGTCAAGCAACAGCCTGACATAGCCATACTCACAGAATCATACCTTTCAGCCAATGTCCCAGACTCTTCCATCACCATCCCTGGGTATGTCCTGACCCACCAGAGGTGGCGGTACAGTGATATACAGTCAGGAGGGAGTGGCCCTGGGAGTCCTCAACATTGACTCTGGACCCCATGAAATCTCATGGCATCAGGTCAAACATGGGCAAGGAAACCTCCTGCTGATTACCACCTACCGCCCTCCCTCAGCTGATGAATCAGTCCTCCTCCATGTTGAACACCACTTGGAGGAAGCACTGAGGGTAGCAAGGGCACAGAATGTACTCTGGGTGGGGGACTTCAATGTCCGTCACCAAGAGTGGCTCGGTAGCACTACTGCTGGCCGAGTCCTAAAGGACATAGCTGCTAGAGTGGGCCTGCGGCAGGTGGTGAGCGAACCAACACGAGGGAAAAACTTACTTCACCTCGTCCTCACCAATCTACCTGTCGCAAATGGATCTGTCCATGACAGTATTGGTAGGAGTGACCACCGCACAGTACTCGTGAAGACGAAGTCCCATCTTCGCACTGAGGACACCATCCAACGTGTTGTGTGGCACTATCACCATGCGAAATGGGATAGATTCAGAACAGATCTAGCAGCTCAAAACTGGGCATCTGTGGGGCAGCAGCAGAATTGTATTCCAGCACAATCTGTAACCTCATGGCCCGGCATATTCCTCACTCTACCATTACCAAAAAGCCAGGGGATCAACCCTGGTTCAATGAGGAGTGTAGAAGAGCATGCCAGGAGCAGCACCAGGCGTACCTAAAAATGAGGTGCCAACCTGGTGAAGCTACAACTCAGGACTACATGCATGCTAAACAGCGGAAGCAACATGCTATAGACAGAGCTAAGCGATTCCACAACCAACGGATCAGATCAAAGCTCTGCAGTCCTGCTACATCCAGTCATGAATGGTGGTGGACAATTAAACAACAAACGGGAGGAGGAGGCTCTGTAAACATCCCCATCCTCAACGTTGGCGGATTCCAGCACCTGAGTACGAAAGACAAGGCTGAAGCATTTGCAACCATCTTCAGCCAGAAGTGCCAAGTGGATGATCCATCTCAGCCGCCTCCCGATATCACCACCATCACAGAAGCCAGTCTTCAGCCAATTCGATTCACTCCACGTGATATCAAGAAACGGCTGAGTGCACTGGATACAGCAAAGGCTATGGGCCCCGACAACATCCCGGCTGTAGTGCTGAAGACTTGTGCTCCAGAACTAGCTGCGCCTCTAGCCAAGCTGTTCCAGTACAGCTACAACACTGGCATCTACCCGACAATGTGGAAAATTGCCCAGGTATGTCCTGTCCACAAAAAGCAGGACAAATCCAATTTGGCCAATTACCGCCCCATCTGTCTACTCTCAATCATCAGCAAGGTGATGGAAGGTGTCGTCGACAGTGCTATCAAGCGGCACTTACCAATAACCTGCCCACCGATGCTCAGTTTGGGTTCCGCCAGGACCACTCGGCTCCAGACCTCATTACAGCCTTGGTCCAAACATGGACAAAAGAGCTGAATTCCAGAGGTGAGGTGAGAGTGACTGCCCTTGACATCAAGGCAGCATTTGACCGAGTGTGGCACCAAGGAGCCCTAGTAAAATTGAAATCAATGGGAATCAGGGGGAAAACTCTCCAGTGGCTGGAGTCATACCTAGCACAAAAGAAGATGGTAGTGGTTGTTGGAGGCCAATCATCTCAGCCCCAGGACATTGCTGCAGGAGTTCCTCAAGGCAGTGTCCTAGGCCCACCATCTTCAGCTGCTTCATCAATGACCTTCCCTCCATCATAAGGTCAGAAATGGGGATGTTCGCTGATGATTGCACAGTGTTCAGTTCCATTCGCAACCCCTCAGATAATGAAGCAGTCCGAGCCCACATGCAGCAAGACCTGGACAACATCCAGACTTGGGCTCATAAGTGGCAAGTAACATTTGCGCCAGACAAGTGCCAGGCAATGACCATCTCCAACAAGAGAGAGTCTAACCACCTCCCCTTGACATTCAACGGCATTACCATCGCTGAATCCCCCACCATCAACACCCTGGGGGTCACCAATGACCAGAAACTTAACTGGACCAGCCATATAAATACTGTAACTACAAGAGCAGGTCAGAGGCTGGGTATTCTGCGGCGAGTGACTCACCTCCTGACTCTCCAAAGTCTTTCCACCATCTACAAGGCACAAGTCAGAAGTGTGATGGAATATTCTCCACTTGCCTGGATGAGTGCAGCTCCAACAACACTCAAGAAGCTCGACACCATCCAGGACAATGCAGCCCGCTTGATTGGCACCCCATCCACCACCCTAAACATTCACTCCCTTCACCACCGGCGGACTGTGGCTGCAGTGTGCACCATCCACAGGATGCACTGCAGCAACTCGCCAAGGCTTCTCCGACAGCACCTCCCAAACCCGCGACCTCTACCACCTAGAAGGACAAGAGCGGCAGGTACATGGGAACAACACCACCTGCACGTTCCCCTCCAAGTCACACACCATCCCGACTTGGAAATATATCAAATGTAAGGAATCTTACAACACCAGGTTATAGTCCAACAAATTTATTTTAAAATCACAAGCTTTCGGAGATTATCTCCTTCGTCAGATGATTGAATGAAAAGGTTCTCAAATCGCATATCTTATACGATGTTGGGACAGCATCACACCAATCAAAAGGTGTCGTTGTTATTCAAACAGGCCAGTCACGGAGAACAGCACGTCCCAGTACACTCGATATACATTGTGTCTTTTACACAGGCAGGCAGAAAGAAACTTAAAATGGCAGAGAGAGAGAGAGAGAATTTTAAAAAACATATAAATTTTTTCCCCCTTTTTGCTGGTGGGGTTACGTGTAGCGTGACATGAACCCAAGATCCCGGTTGAGGCCGTCCTCATGGGTGCGGAACTTGGCTATCAACTTCTGCTCGACGATTTTGCGTTGTCGTGTGTCTCGAAGGCCGCCTTGGAGAACGCTTACCCGAAGATCGGTGGCTGAATGTCCTTGACTGCTAAAGTGTTCCCCGACTGGGAGGGAACCCTCCTGTTTGGCGATTGTTGCGCGGTGTCCGTTCATCCGTTGTCGCAGCGTCTGCATGGTCTCGCCATCCAGTACTTCCCTGGAGCGGAGAAACTACACCATGTTCTCCGCAGCCTTCAACATGTCATCGATGACGACGAACACCTCGCTAAGGCCATCCCCACGCCTCCACTGCTCGCCTTTAAACAGCCACCCAACCTCAAACAGACCATCGTTCGCAGCAAGTTACCCAGTTTTCAGGAGAACAGCGTCCACGACACCACACAACCCTGCCACGGCAACCTCTGCAAGACATGCCAGATCATCGACACGGATACCACCATCACACGAGAGGACACCACCCACCAGGTACATGGTTCATACTCCTGTGACTCGGCCAACGTTGTTTACCTCATACGTTGCAGGAAAGGATGCCCCGGAGCATGGTACATTGGCGAGACCATGCAGACGCTGCGACAACGGATGAACGGACACCGCGCAACAATCGCCAAACAGGAGGGTTCCCTCCCAGTCGGGGAACACTTTAGCAGTCAAGGACATTCAGCCACCGATCTTCGGGTAAGCGTTCTCCAAGGCGGCCTTCGAGACACACGACAACGCAAAATCGTCGAGCAGAAGTTGATAGCCAAGTTCCGCACCCATGAGGACGGCCTCAACCGGGATCTTGGGTTCATGTCACGCTACACGTAACCCCACCAGCAAAAAGGGGGAAAAAATTTATATGTTTTTTAAAATTCTCTCTCTCTCTCTCTCTCTGCCATTTTAAGTTTCTTTCTGCCTGCCTGTGTAAAAGACACAATGTATATCGAGTGTACTGGGACGTGCTGTTCTCCGTGACTGGCCTGTTTGAATAACAACGACACCTTTTGATTGGTGTGATGCTGTCCCAACATCGTATAAGATATGCGATTTGAGAACCTTTTCATTCAATCATCTGACGAAGGAGATAATCTCCGAAAGCTTGTGATTTTAAAATAAATTTGTTGGACTATAACCTGGTGTTGTAAGATTCCTTACATTTGTCCACCCCAGTCCATCACCGGCATCTCCACATCATGGAAATATATCGCCATTCCTTCATCGTCGCTGGGTCAAAATCCTGGAACTCCCTTCCTAATAGAACTGTGAGAGAACCTTCACCACACGGACTGCAGCGGTACAAGGCGGCGGCCCACCACCACCTTCTCAAGGGCAATTCGGGATGGGCAATAAATGCCGGCCTCTCCAGCGACGCCCACATCCCATGAACGAATAAAAAAATAGTAGGCGCGTTCATGGCGGGTTGGGGTCAG
Organism: Heptranchias perlo; assembly: GCF_035084215.1. Classification (NCBI taxonomy): domain Eukaryota; kingdom Metazoa; phylum Chordata; class Chondrichthyes; order Hexanchiformes; family Hexanchidae; genus Heptranchias; species Heptranchias perlo. The sequence continues at coordinate 37,840,486 of NC_090337.1, read as the reverse complement.
GTTTCCCCTTTTTAATAATTTAATCCCCCGCACCCCCCCCCACAACCCTCTCCCTCCCATCATCCCCTGTAGTCTGCAGCCGGCCTGAGCTTATAGTGGTTACTGACTGCAGGTATCTCAGTAGCCTTCTTCTGAGCCACAGCAACCTTTCACCTCCCAAGCTGCGACCATTGAGGAAGCACTTCGAGGAGCATTGGAGTAGGTAAGAGAGCACTTTAGACAGGCACTATCAGCTAATACGTGGGTGATAATTTGTGTACGTTAGTAAAATGAAATCTTTGTGTGCATAGTGTTCTTGTAGTAACCTGTGACCCGTAATGTCAAGTGACATGAATATCAATGTTGGTCTTTGGACAGGTGTCATTTATTCAAGAGTGGAAGGACTGAGACAAACGTTGAACATGACTCTCAAAGAAGGGGATTCCGCTTCCTGGGACTTGAACTAACGAAGAAAAGGGATGCAGGGCAGACATTTTCTAAACAAGAGATTGTAGCCTGAGGCTCGGAGCTGGAAACTAAAAAATGCAGGTCAGTTTTTGCAGTTGGAAGGAGCCTGAAAGGTAATGCCAAAAACAAGTAAGTCAACCCACAAAAGGGACAAGATGTCGGTTTTATCATTTTCCTCATGTTTTCAATGAGAGAAGTGAGATCTAGTTAAATAGGTGGAATTTGTTTTTACTTTTTTTCTATGTTCACTTGCAGCCTGTAAACAAAGCAGCTTAATGATTCCTATCTGACGTCTCCTTAAGTGCTGCTCAATCCACCTTTGAAAAAATTGGAGAAGTGCACAAGAGGACACATGTGAGAGACACAATATCCATATCAGATCACAAGGGGGTCCTATTGAGTAGTACAGACACATCCCAACGTGAGATACTCAGACCACTTAGGGGAGTGACCGGCATTTCTGTAGCAGCGAAAATATCCAAAGGCAGACTCTAAACTTGTGTAACAGTGACTAAATTTCTTGAGATCTGTAAGTACAATAACAATAACATATAGATTTTAATCTTTCTTAGGATTTGAGGTTATGCTAGGCAGTAGGAGATTGGTGTTAGTTAACTGTGCAGTGAGACAATCTCTCATGCAAGACTTTGTTCTTTGAAAATTCTGCTGAATAATCAGGAATGTGAATTATTGGAGATAATGATAGTTCTACTGTATAAGAGGAAAACATTTTATGTGCCTCTGAATCATGTCAATCTACCCATGACCTTATTGATTTATTTGTAAGATCATTCCCAAATACATGGTACAGTTGACCAGATTATTAAAACACAGCCAACACTGTTCATCAGTTATTTAATTAGTTTGGGTAGATCCTATGACTTTTAACAAACTTGCTCTTGTGACACATAACAGATATTTTTTTCCATTGTTAATCACATGCTTGCAGTTATTTTAAGATACAAGAAAAGCACAAGGATACTTCTGGCAAGCTAAAGATTATTCAGAATTTGGAAGTCTTAGTTTAACACCCTCACTGACTCTCATTCTGTCTCTAGTGCCTTCTGTATTACACTTTTTCTTAGTTTCTCTACTGTTCCCATAAATAATCCCTTAAGGCACTTCTAACAGCAGACAGGGGAAAGTCAAGCATAGAAAAATAATTATTCATATTCCACTAAAAACATTATAATCACATTTAAGCTCAGAATTGCAGAGAGGCAGCGAGAGACATTAATTTGGTATGAAATATAACAAAAAATGAAGTGGATGCCATGTTTGAGAGTTGTACATAGGTTAAAAGTCCTGAAGTCTGAGCTTTTTTTAGCCAAACCAAGCTTCCCAAGTGTGCCTATCATTACTGGTCAAATTTTACCACCTAAAACCATGCAGCTGACAAGCTCAGGGCACAGGTTATCTTCCCACTGCTTGTCCAGTTAGGACTAACCTTATTTATTAGGGAACTGGTGTGCAAGGTTATCTGGACTGATCACGAAGAATCCCAGCACCAGCATCTGAGCTCGAGTTCATTCTCTGCCGAAGATGACAAAGATGCAGACTTTACAGGCGCAGACTTTACAGGCTCAGCCTTCAGAAGAAAAATGCTTTCTCTGCACCAGCAATTGCTCAATGCATTGGGCTGCCTGCTAGGGAGCTTCCAAAACATGTCAGAGTCAAGAATAATCCACTACCAACTTGTGTGACTGGTTCATGGCATCGACACTCTGCAGTCAACCATGGAGCATGTGGTCATCTCAATGGACACTACAGCTGGGCGCTCCTTGTAGGAGTCTGTGGAACCAGTAATAGCATCACTCAGTGATGTTCATACTTGGATATTGCAGGCTCTTGGCTCCAAGGACAGGCTAGGATAGGGCTTCAGTTGGATCAGAGATCTCATACAGTTTGTTCTCTTGCAGATGAGTGGAAGAGCTGAGCCGCAACCTGATTGCAGGGAACATGTTGCCATCTATCAGGATGACTGCATACCTGGATCTTTGCTACCCCCACGAACCAAAGAGTGCCGTGGTGCCAGAAAGCTAGCTGGGACAGACTGCCCCAGCAGCCATCCAGTTGCTGCTGTCTGCAGCCAGACCCTCTCAGGCCCGAGCACCTAGAGGTTGTCGACCTTAAGCATCTCAAGAACCCTTGAATGATCCACACAGTCTTCCATCACTCAAGCTAAAGTCACTGAGCTATCTCTTGAAGTCAATGGAAATAAAAATCGGGAGAGATGTAAAACGGACTGCTGACTCGCTATTACCCATTTTGCACTATCGCACAAATTTAAGATCAACCCCTATGTGTATAAAGTAATTTGGGGTAAATTGAAATTTTAGGATTAGCAATGGAACTATGATATGAAGCAATTTCCAATTCTAGTTATCCAATTTTGTTTTGAAAGGCTCAAATGGGCAAATGAGAAGGAGAGAGGAGAGGGGACAGAACATATACCATTATGGTAAAACTGGTTCATGAACACTATCACAGTTCTACAAAAAGCTATCAAACTACTAAAGAAGAACCACTGTTTAATTGAGCAATGTTTTATTCCTTGATTGAAGAATTTCATTACAATGATATAGCACAGTTATTGCACTCCTATTTTTAATTCCTGAGAACTTACTTAAACGACAACAGCAACAACTTGCATTTATATAGTGCCTTTAACATAGTAAATGTCCCAAGGCACTTCACAGAAGCATAATCAGACAAATAATGACACCCAACCAAAGGAGAAGATATTAGGAACGGTAATTAAAAGCTTGGTCAAAGGGGTAGGTTTTAAGGAACTCTAAGCTTTATAAGTGAATTTTGCTGCTGGAGATGCACGACCCATCAGACCATGCTTTGTATTCAATTCAGGCCTCAATAAAACAACATAACATTTAGGGAAGAAAATGCAAGCAAGAAGGCCAAAGCTTGAGGACAGAATAGCAAATATTTCTATTGCAACTAAATATTTCCCTTTACTACTGAAGTAAGCTGGTATGAAGGATATCCACACAGCAAAAAAGATAAGTAGGCTAAAAGTGATAAATTTTGCTTCATTGTAATTGTTAGGCAATTTTCGGGCCAGAAATGCGAAAATAAAACAGAGAACAGCTAAGAGCCCAACATATCCTAAAACACCAAATAAAGCGTTTTGAGATCCCTTGCTGCATTCTAGAATAATTTTTCCAACTACAGCCATTGTGTTTTTCTTCACAGAAAGTGGTAATGAGAACATAAACCCAATACAGATACCTATCTGAATGAGCATTGAGGCTGCAACAATCATACGATGATGCTTCGGTCGAAAGCGCTTCAACACATTTTGATTGGGCATTTTTACTGTAAAAGCCAGTACTACCACAATAGTTTTAACAAGGATGCATGAGAGGGACAAGGAAAAGCCGATGCCAAATCCTAGGTGACGGATGACACAAAATTCAACTGATGGCTTACCAATAAATGTAAGAGAAGTCAGGAAGCACAATGTTAGAGAAAATAGCAGAAGGAAACTAAGTTCATAGTTATTAGCTCGTACAATGGGTGTATTCATGAACATTATAAATATCACAAGAATAGCGACAGAGATAGTAGTTCCTAATATTGAAAAAAATGTTAAAACAATCCCCAACGGTTCCTCAAAAGAAAGGAATTCCACCTCCTTTGGAACACACTTATCCTTCTTTTGATTGGACCAGTAATCCGCAGGACACTGAAAACATTCTGTGAAATATGAGGAGAAAATGGAATATTTCAAATAATTTGAAAATAAGTATTTATTTTAGCAGTAGATTTTAAAAGGACTAACTGAATTGACGTCATCTGATATAAAAACACTATCTATAGAATCAGAAAGTGAGTAAGTTCTCCACTGAATGGAAAAAAATACATTGGCCCTGAATTTCCTTATTGTCTTCATTGTTATGCCATTATTGTGCTGAAAAGATCGAGGAAATTTGTGTTTTAGCACCACTTTAACAACTCGAACAGCATAGACATTATGTGCATAACATCCAAGGAACTCTGCTGTGCTTTTAACTCTCATTATGGAGTAACTTCAAAGACTACAGAATGATCTGTCAGCAAGGCCACTTAAATTTACCAGTATGTAGTATTGCTTCATGTCAATATTGGTAGCTGTTGGTTTACAGTGGATGGGATCATTCCAGAGACTGCTTCCTTTTACGTTTCCTAAGGCTTGATTAAGGACTTCCCTTCATCTGATTTTCATTAAGAGACATTGCTACAAACTAAATTTTGTGTCCTGTGACTTAAAGCTGAAAATTATGTACATTTTTTTAATTAACTTTTACCTAACCTATCGTCCTTATAAACTAACAATCCATATCTATATAAAAGAAATAACTAGCAGATCTCCCGTGGCATTACATGATGTGAAATCGGAGCAGATGCTGTTTTATGCTGTGTAATGTATGATATAGTATCAGGGCTAAATATTCATGGTACTTGAATTACTCAAATGGTGTTTTTACTACAAAGTATTGTGGGAATGTTAGTGATATTTTCAAGCTCAACCTCTATGATTATGTGCATATTTGCATAGAAACTGTAAATCAGTATACTCGATTACTTTTAAGAAGTATGTAGTTAATTTAATCTCTTACCTTTCTTTAAGTCTCTGATTTCCAAAGACATTGGGGCAGAAATTGCTCCCGAAATAACGGAGAGCTCAACAGCGCTCCCTGTTGTTAGTGGCGAAATGGAGGAGCAAGTTCCGGCGTTTGCACATGCGCAGTGGAACGCGGAACTTGCTCCTAGTGGTTCGCCGGTGATATGAAGGGTCATTACATGTTGCAATCAGCGAAATCATTCAAAAAGTGACAACTTGCTTATCTGTCCAGCTGGAAAGTAACTAATTATGCCACTAAACAGGTACGCTTAAAAATACCAGGTCTAAACTAAGTTTTAACATCTTAATGACTGCCAAACATCTAAAATTTAACTTTTAAAAATGTGGAGTCTCATTACTCCTTATTTTAATAGTTTTTGGTCATAAAAAATAATTAAAGAATTTAAAAATTAAAACTTTATGTTTTACTTTTCCCTTCTGTCTCTTTTATTTAATTTGATTATTTCTTAGCCTCTCTTTTTTGCTGTTTATAACTGTTTTTACATTGTTTTAACATGTTTTACCTTTCACTTCCTGGTTTAACGCTGCAAGCCTGCAGAGACAGTGAACGCAGCTGTCAAAAATGCTGTGATCTGATTAGTCGAGGGGAGAGATTGATCCTCTCACTTATCCCAGAGTCCTAGCTTCACCAGAACTGATGCTGGGCTCTTCTCCGCTTCCTATTCAAGGAAGTGGCTGATGAAAAGACCACGATAAGTTTGTGGGTTAGTATAAATCTATGGAACGGCGAGGAGTGTTGGTTTGCCGCTCCGAGCGATTTCTACCCCATCATAAAAGTTAATATAACCTGGGAAAGGGGAATACACCTAACACCAATTAAGGGAAATGGAAAGACCATGAATGCTTTTTGGAAACGGCCTTACTTGTGCCTCAGGTTTTATTATACATTTAAAGAGAGATTTAAGTTTTTTTCTATTCTTATAACTGTAGTAACTAGATTGTCAACAAATACTTAATTAATGTTGTTTCTTAATATCCTGTGAAGGACAGGTAAAAGGCTAAACTTCAAAAGTTTATACAGGAATATCTGTAAAGGATGCTGCCCAAAGATGGCAATCCCTATATCAGCTGTAGCTAGCCTGGGGTCTTTCCAGCAAATTGATACCTTCATCAACAAGATCAAAGCAGCAACAGAGGTATCATTTTAGAGACTCTAGAGAATGTAAACTTTTTGGAAACTGAGCCACAGTCCTCTTTACTTTGTTGTTGCTGCTGCTGCTGCCATTCATACTCTGAAGCATCTCAATATTTCCATATTCTTTTACCTTTAACTTTACCTTTAACTTTCTTATTTCACTTTTTTTTCTCTAATCTGACTGGTGTTTGTAAATTGTGGGAACTGATCATCAGGAGCAGCCACTGAACAGAAATAATGTTAAGTTATGACTCATGTCAATGGTACATTAAAATTAATGCAAATTCAGCTCAAATGTCATTTATATTGCCCTAGTACATTTCAGAATGGGACATTGTACATGTGGGAGGGAATCTCAGGTTGTTGTTCCACATAACCTTAGAGATGTAAAAACATTACCACAGTTAAGGCAAAAGTATCTGACAAACTGTTGAAATTCCTACAAATATATATAGTCATGTGAGTGACTTCTGACTGCACCTCAGTTCATATTAACCTCTTAGCCAGTCTTCTTGTGGTCTGGAAAATAATGTTTGTCAAGAAGAGATAATGCAGGGCAAAAATGGTTCAAGGAATTACTTTATATTGTATATGAATGGGTTATAATATTAGGCTCCAATAGCAAGAGCTATTTTAAGATTCAGGCCCCTCACCTCCCATACTAGATCCCATAAATAAAGACTTTATTTTCTCTCTTGTGACTGAGGACGCCCAACCACCCAGTTGGCTCCTCTCATCAGGTCAGTACTTGAGGTTTGGAGGCCTATGGAAATTGTTCTTGTCCCTACCCCACTTCTATTCCATGTTATTCAGGCACAAGCAAGGCCTGTCCTGCTGTCACCGCACCCCCCCTCCCCCACCCCATCCCCAGCATATGGTGGACATTGGTGCTGTGAAATAACATTTATTTTTATTATTATATAAGTATACCTGTGCCATTTGATATCTCTCCATCAGCACAAGGAATGCAATCAAAGCAGCAGATTGGTTGTCCTTGTTGAACAATTTTCCGAGTTCCCGGATGGCAGTTTTCACTGCATACAGAACTAGGAACCTTGGCAAGTCCAAAGAGTAGCAGACAATAAAACACAAGAAAATGATGCTGAAATAATATGTTAGGCTTAAAGAGTCTTGTTTCCTACACAGTTAATGTGCACAGTTTCACTTAGTGTCTCATTTCAGTATTTACTTTGTAAAAATAAGATAGAGACAATCGTATTTTTAGCACTAACACAGACTTTTATTCAACTCGTTACTAGTGTAAAAATATTACTACTTGTATGATAAAAAATAGTTTTATCGATTTGAAACAATATCTACAGTCCTATGTCATATCACACATTTCCTTATGTATTGATCGTCAACATGCACAGGCAAAATGGTTTCATGTAATTTGGGATGAGGGCTTTGGCAATTTGTGCATGGAAATGCTATGAAAATGGTACTACACTTGCAGACTGTGTATGTACAGCTGAAAATTGGCACTTGGAATGTACAAGATACCAGTTTTCATTTCACTATGACAAAAAAATGTTGCATTTGTACAAATGTAGCTGTAGTACCTTCATGCAATTCTTATGAATCCATAAATGGATAGCAGCCCGACTTCACTGTAAAAATAATATTCTCGGACTCAATAGCCTAGATGGTCCATCAGCCGTAATGCTAGCGGAAGTGCTGCAAGAATTCGCTCCTGACCCCGACTAATTTTCCAAGATCAGAGTTATTTGAATAATTTTAGCAGACTACCCCACTCCTGCTGGATAGTATGATGGAGGGGTGTGGAGATTGGGGGTGGCGGCAAGCTTTGGAGGCAGGCCGTAGGGTAGTGCGGTTGAAAGCCTGTGCTGTCACTTGAAGAACTGAAAAATGTTATTTTTTTAAGAAGGTGCCGACGCACATATAATTGATTGCTCTGCAATTGATTGCATTGACTTTGTAGCTCTTTAAACCTCTGGTCCCTCTGGCGCCCACAACAACTTTGAATGCCAACTTTGAAGGCTTCCTTTGCACCCAGTGTTGCTATGGTTGAAATGAGGGAAGTTATATTTCCATCATTTGCATAATATTATAATTTTCCTTGCACACATATAGAGTGGAGGCACTGTACGTTTCCCTCACATCAGGAAGGAAATCGCATGCACCGTATGAATGGTCGGGAATCCAGCAGAACAGGTCCTCAGCCCATTTGTAACTCTGCCAGCCTCAGTTGCGCCAAAAAAATTAACAAAGGGCAAAAAAAATGTAGGCCAATGTGTTTAAAGCTGCAGGATTTATTTCCAACTAGCTGCTAGTTAAATTATGTCAAATCATTTGCAATAAAGCTCCCAGTGAGTGGCCACTGTGTACTTGTGCTGATTTGAGGCCATTGAGACAATAAAATCTGAGCACTTTTTACCAATTGTTATGTCCATCAAGGTGGGAAGTAAGTGCTGGTGTATGGAAGATTTCCCATTTTGCACTTTTTCAGGGTTTAGGGTCTCAACTGTGAAACCTGTAGAGATCTTCCAAGCAATTCAAATTTTTAAGAAACTTATACAAGCTCAATGATTTGTTTAAAACACTTGTAAGTCTGTTCTGTTAAATGAATGCCTTCTCTTGATGGAAAGCTAAGTTGTAGTTAAACCTTCTTAATAAACATACCTCTAATTCACCGGCATTCCAGATGAGATCCTGCTCTCTAATGGTGAGCTCCTGTCCTGGAGGTGCTCTAGCATCATAACGTCCTACTTTCACAAATTTAATTATACCGTCAGAAGTTACTTGCCAGTTTATTACATCATATATGGCTGAAACGTCACCATTTTCATCAAAATACCGTTCATTTCCTGATTGGTTGAGGAACCGGACTTTTTTCATGTAATGTAGAAGCTACAAGACAAATGTACATTGAATGACATTTTTAAACACAATCACAGAAGTTTAATCAATATGACGATATTTGACGTTTAAAGTATCAATTGGCTCTGCTCTGCAAACTGATAATTGTTTCCAAAAAGGTTACCACGTGGACACAATGTTGATCTCAGCAATCTGGAGAGGGTCGAGTTCCTGTAATAGCTGATACAGATTTTTTAAAAGCCATAGATGTGGTCATTTTCCAAATAAACTGTTATACGGAGGGCTGAAGCACAGAGTGAATCACGAACAGATGTTACCGGCTTCCATTCTGTCAGCACTCCCATGGGGGTTCGGGCGCAGGAGGCCGCCCCCCGAAATTCATTCTCCGAACCCTCATTTTCCGCCCACAGAACGGGCGTGATTCAGGCCAGTTTCTCCCCTATAAAGTTTGAAAATCTGATAGCAAGGCTTTATAACTGTAACCAATGAAATTCAGGCAATTACAAGTAAAAGTGATGAGAAACTGGAATAGAATCAAATTAGCACTGACCTGCCAAGGTTCAAAATCATGTGTATTTGCACAGGTTCCATTTTCAAAAGGCCCTGTTCCATTTTCGCAGGACTGCAAATCATGCAGGGCATAAACGACTGCATATACAGCATTGTTCACATTGCATGAGACTCGGAAGTTACTGTCATCTGTGTAGGAGTGATTAGCTGCCCTCATATCTTCCAGCCCAGTACAGATTTTCTTTGGAGCAGACTGACTCATGTTTGATTTAAATTTATTTTCTTCCTGTATTACAGCTGACCACGAGCAACTAAATACTTCTTCCCAGAGTTCAGGTATATAAATGTCATGAACAGCTGTAAATGGATTCGTCTGAAAGAGAAATTCTTGGAGTCCTTCAATGTCACATAAGGGGAGTGTAAGTCCCATTGTTCCAGTCCAGTATTTAGTATGTTCTTTTTTTATAATAAATAGTGGACCTGATGTACTCCAACCTTCGCTTGCTAGCCATGTTCTGTTTGTTATATTTTGTCTAACAATCTCTTCAAGCAATGGAACTATATTAGTGTCACAAGAAAAAGCAACTATAATCTTTGCTGATGACATTTTTATGACGTCAACAACCTGAAGGTACTTTTCTTTGGAATTGTCTGTTGGAATTGTCTCAGAAAAGGCAATACACACTCCAAGTTTTTCTACTTCTTCTCTAAACATCTGAGCTGCTTGTATGCCATAGTCAATATCGTCTGCTAATATTCCCACCCACTTCCAACCAAAGCGTTTCACAAGAAGGACAAAGACCTTAGACTGAAACATATCACTTGGCATAGTGCGAAAAAAGGATGGGAATTCTTCTTTATCACTGAGACGTGGGACAGATGAAAAGTAACTAATCTGTAGAAAACCGAAAAAGATAATTAATAAAAGTATTCTTAAAATAATACGGGTCTTATTTTTAACATGATACAGCTCCCAACTTCTGGAATTCATTTATTAAGAGATTCCATTCAATGTGCAGTACAAATTAAAACTCACACAGGTCCACAAAAGCATTTTCATCACGGAAACATACATTGCCATAGTTGCTGCATGAAAATTTGGCCATGGGTCTTGTCCTGTTAGGTAGCCCATGATACGGTAATAGATCCCCATTGGTATTACTACTAAGAGTTAATGCACTCCGTATTTTGTTGCCCTGATTTTGAAGTGGAAGGACTTTCTCCAACAAATATTTAGTAACCAATCAACTTTTAATGAAAAAAATTGATGAATCACTCATAACGTTAGTAGCTCAGCGACTTATCTCATTCAGATGTACCATTTTAACCAATGAGTTATTAGTACGAATGGCCATTTGAGATTTTTTCTGACTTCAGAGTTGGGTAAAATTTGGATATTTGCAAAGTTAAAGAATGCACTTGTTAATGCAAGTCAGAAAAGCATCATCCCTAAACTATCAAAGAGGCGGGCCCATCTCCTCATCACTACTGTACTTACACTACTTCATAAATACAAACACATACTTCTATTAAAATGGTTGAGATTGGACAAGTATTTACTCTCCCCAGTGAGACAGTGGGACTACACACTCCCACTGTACTAGCAGAAATCAGACACATACTTGCCACCGCTTGCCCCAGTTCATCTGAACCTACAGAGACCATGCAGGTACTCTCACAACTAGAATACTGGGAAGTGAATGCCCCGACTAAACCACAGGCATTAAAATAAATTAATTATAAAAATCAAAAGAGTATTAAAATATTGTATTCTGCTAGTAATCATCATGAACGTCTCTCTTCCAATACACCATCAAATTGGTTTTTAATTACAGTTTTATTAAAAATGCAAATAATTATGATAATACTAAAGGAACTTTTTTTTGTTTCCATTGCTCCTAACACAGACATTAGGGACCATGGAGAAGATGCCTTCTGTACATTCATGACAAAAGCTGTGGATTTCACTTGTGCAAAACTTTCAAAAATATTAGAAATCATTACTGGGAAAATAATGTCCATTATTTTGCTAAAATTAGTGAAGATGACATTTTTGAGTATGGAATCTGAGCTTCCAGCCTGGATCCAGATGCTCTTAAGATAATGCAAATTTTGCACTTTGCTCATGGCAGGACTTTTTAGATTCGCATCTCCAAACCTGTCCACCTCACATTTGCCTAATTTTTATATCAGATTAGTGAATGTTTACAGCTGGAATAAATATAAAACATTAATATATCCTTTGGATGCTAACAACTGGAATAAACTTTGATTAGAAAAAAATCTTAGTAATCCCTGGGGCAACAATTCATCTGGTTTCCATGCACAGTGATAATGGAGGACTTCAACTATCCTAATATAGACAGGGATAGTAATAGTGTAAAGGGCAAAGAGGGGGAGGAATTTCTGAAATGTGTTCAGGAGAACTTTCTTGATCAGTATGTTTCTGGCCCAACGAGGAAGCAGGCATTGCTGGATCTGGTTCTGGGGAATGAGGTGGGTCAAGTGGAGCAAATGTCAGTGGGGGAACATTTAGGGAACAGTGATCATAGTATCATAAGGTTTAGATTAGTTATGGAAAAGGACAAGGAGCAATTTAGAGTAAAAATACTTAATTGGAGAAGGGTCAATTTCATTGGATTGAGAATAGATCTGGCCCAGATAAATTGGAATCAAAGATTAGCAGGCAAAACTGTAATTGAACAATGGGTGGCCTTTAAAGAGGAGATGGTTTGGGTGCAGTCTAGGTACATTCCCACGACAGGGAAAGGGAGGGCACCCAAAGCCAAAGCTCCCTGGATGATGAAAGAGAGAGAAAGATGAAGCAGGAAAAGGGGGCGTATGACAGATGTCAGCTTGACAATACAAGTGAGAACCAGGCTGAATATATAAAGTACAGAGGAGAAGTGAAAAAATAAATAGGAGGGGCTACGAGAGAGTATGAGAATAGACTAATGGCTAACATAAAAGGCAATCCAAAAGTCTTCTATAGGCATATAAATAGTAAACGGGTAGCAACAGGAGGGGTGGGGCCGATTAGGGACCAAAAAGGAGATCTACGCATGGAGGCAGAGGGCATGGCTGAGGTACTAATTGAGTACTTTGCATCTGTCTCTACCAAGGAAGAAGAAGCTGCCAAAGTCACAGTAAAAGAGGAGGTAGTTGAGATACTGGATGGGCTAAAAATTGATAAAGAGGAGGTACTAGAAAGGCTGGTTGTACTCAAAGTATATAAGTCATCCAGAAATGATGGGATGCATTCTAGGTTTCTGAGGGAAGTAGGGGTGGAAATTACACCCTTGTTCAAAAAAGGGTGTAAGAATAAACCCAGCAACGACAGGCCAGTCAGTTTAACCTCAGTGGTGGGAAGCTTTTAGAAACGATAATCCAGGACTATTTTGAGATTCAATCTTATGGAAGCACAGTCCCTTTCCTTAAACATGATCCACCTATGGAAGTAGTTTCTCACCTGAGGGTAACGATAGATCCCAAGTATTGTTGCCATTGCTGTTGAGATTGTTGAAGTCGAGGCACCTATTACAGCAGCCAAGGAAGAATTTAACTGGCATTGGTAATTTGGTGTGAACTTCTGCTGTCCAGATACCATAGCAAATGCATCCTCTGTAGCCCTAGGAATATTATAGCAGGTATCATAGATCGCATAACCCAAAGTTATGTTTGGCAATAAAGCTGGATCTCTATTTATTTCATTAATTGCGAAGATCATTCCTTGCATCCATCGGTAAGTCCTAATATTGAAGCTTGAAAGCAGAAATTCACAATGATCATAATTAACAATTTTAATTGCAATTAGATTAATGCTTACAATGCCTAGAAAGTTTTTATGGTTGACACAAAAACTGACCATTCACAGATCATGTCAAGACTTGATGTTTGTAACCTTTGCCTCCTCCTCTACTCCTGTATATCAATGGGAAATTAAAGAGGATGAAAATCCACAGGGAAGCTATTTGAATAAAACATCAAAGCAGAGTAAAACATGTACCCTTCATCTTTTTGATGTAACTTTGCAGTTTTTTTGCAGCAAATTTGAGGCAGTCGCCTCTAATGAACTAATTTAGTCCATTTATCACCCCAAAGCCACTTCAAAATGGGTGGTAATTCAGAGGAAAGTCCAGGTCACTATGTCTAATCAATGTTTACTGTAAAGTTACATCCTTAAACACTTCCCATAATAGTCATTTTGGATTGATGCCATATCTAAAAAATGCCAAAGACTCTGCTCAAGAACCTTTGGTCAAAAGTGAATATCTATTTTTAATCTGCCAGGAATTAAAGTGCACAACCTTCATGAATAAGTGTTTGGCAAACCTTTTATTTTTTGGGGAGGCAGAAAAGCCATGCATTATATTCATCATATATTGCTGTATTTGTCACAACTTGTACCTATAAATCACTGTAGATTTGTACATAGCAAGCACCAGATATTTTTTCACAATCTGTAAGCATACATATCTCACAACTGTGAGACTCAGATCCATTTCTCTGGTGTGTTAATGTATGTCACTTATTAACTCAATTAATAATAATATCCTTAATTAGTATAGGTGAATCTGGTGAAATTAAAATGCATGTTACAGCTTTGAATATCTGATTATTTTGGTCAATGCTACAACTACATGGAATTTAATTTAAAGAATAGTGATTTAAGGAATTATTCATAAAATGCACTATTAGATTTATTTCAACTGTGAACACATTAATTGATTTTTGGGCACTTGCACATTTTCTTAGGTGTATTAAAGAGTTTATATTTCATTCTCTGATGGTTCACCCAGTAACGACAGTGGGTAGCTGACCCATATAGATTAGGAATGGCTTAGGTTTGATCCCCAGTCTGTAGAGTCAGTGCAACTCAACCACGGCAGTGGTAGGGGCACAATTGGCCTCGATACTCCTGGGTTAGAAGGAAATGTGACCAAGATCCTTATCACCATCCAGTGATATCTGCTGGAAGTTTGTGTTAAGGACATGGAAGTGAGGACAGGCTCAGCTGTGATGCTCCATGCAGTCAAATAACCTAACACACAGTAACTAGGTTCACACATCAGTTGGGCAAGGTACCAGAGAGTGTCCAGCATCTGTGGGTCCATAATCCAACAAGTAGCCAACACCTTCAGGAGAGGAATGGAGAGGTTTGAAGGAAAAAACAAATAATAATACTGTCCATGTGCCTGGTGGAACATGCAAACAGTAAGAGCTGAGGTTATAAAATTATAAAATAGTGCATTTTCTGAATAATTCCTTAAATCAATATTGATTAAATTAAATTCCATGTAATTGTAGCATTGACCAAAATAATCAGATATTCAAAGCTGTAACATGCATTTTAATTTCACCAGATTCACCTATACTTCATAATTATTGAAAATTGCATACCCCTGTACGCAAACAGCTCCTTTCAATATACCACACTCTGCTCAAAAGTAGATATTTTCATTAAGACTGTAAAGTCACATGCCATAAACACACATAGAAATCCTATACTGTTAAATCTTTGGAGAGTTAAGAAATAGAAGTTGTTGAATAAAAAATACTACTGAATATATATTTTGTTGCAAGAGTGAGTTACTTAGGTTATACGCAGCAGCGTTATATTTAAATAATTAATTAACTTTTATTATGTTTACTAGGCATCGGTACCACGGATTACATTGCATGAAGGGCAGAGATGATGGGCATGTACTTACACCATTCGTGGTTAAATATACTAGTACAGACAGATTAAGGAACAGTGAGAGTAACACCTGCAAGGACAGGTGTGTAGGTTTATGGTTGAAAGAGCCTGTAAGGGCGACACAGACATGATGAAGTCACTGTGCTTTTTAGTGGGCTGTATCTTTTCACTTGTTGCTAAAAAAACTGAAGGCCCTGGAGGGAAATCAACCATGTGAATTAATACCCAATCCAAACATGGAATTCCATTTTAATGAATTATTTCTTATCTGCTTCCGTTATACTTAACCATAGCATAACATTTTAATGCAATGCATTAAGCATTCCTCAATGATTTTTTTAAATAGTAAAGTAAAAAAGAAAATTGCAAACGCTGGAAATCTGAAATAATCGGGGTCGATTTCCACGGGAACTCTCCCACTTGTCTGCTGTAACTTCAGCGAGAAAGTTGTGAAAACTCCAGAAAAATGGCGTTTATGAGGGCAAACCCCCACAGAAATTCACCCCCAATGTTTCAATAAAAGGTACACACCAGAAATGTTATAATCTGTTTTTTCTCTTTACAGATGTTGACTGACCTGTGTGTATTTCTAGCATTTTCTATTTTTTTTTAATGTTCAAAATATTAAATACAGCCATAAAGCTGAATTTCACTTAGAGACAGCAAAGAATTTTAGGATTACAATCACTGCGAAATATATATTTGAAATTGAAATAATGAATATTAAGCGGTCTATGGTACAAAGACTTGCAAATTGATTGATCTTACCTGCAGCTAATGAAAGTTCATATCCAAATATAATCCTGATTCAAGAATGACATTTCTTAGCAAATGAGTTGTACGTTTATCATAACTCTTGTTATTTAAGTATTGAAGACCTAAGTAATCTCTAAATCCTATTACAGCTTCAATAAAACATCATTTTATTATGCACCTACCGGTCATTGCACATACTGTGGTCTGGCTCAGACGTGAAGAGCAAATTGGATACATCAACAGTATCATGGAGAGGAAATACTCCTCCTATAATGATATCACCATTCTGAAGCATCCCACTGGCTGTATATTCCTGAAGTTTACAGCCTGATGGAGCAGCTTCAAATCCTAAAACCTCAAAAGAAAACAACAAAAAACATAACTTGAAATAGAAACTCATTTTGGCAAGAAATGATACTTCTAACACAGTGGCTTTCTCCATATATATAGCGTTTTAGCAATCACCTGTTATTTGGTTACTTATGCTGATATAATTATCTGCAATGAGCTTCCCACTGAGAATTACCACTATTACATCCATGAGATCATTTAGATCGATCCTGGGATCTCAAACTACATACAAATCAAGAGAAAATATATTTGGAATTTCAGGTAATCAACATTCAGTTTCTGCTTCTTAAAAGTGAGGGGAAACTATTTACTTTGAATTCATCATAGATTTATTGTTTCAAGGTAGAGATTGAGATTCAGTTGATTGAACAGCATTTTAAAAAATGAGCAAGAAAATGAACATTGTCTCATTCTATGATAAGGACACAATCTGTCAGCTGAGGGAAGAATATACATTGTGAGTTCAAGTGTTTGTGAGAGACAAACACTGAAAAAAACAAAAACCAAAGCTGTAAATTACTGTTATGGAGAATGACTCACAAAACTGAACTTGTTCTCATTAAAGAGAGAAAGTATGACAGTTCTTTTTAAAATGCAGAGAGGAACTCATAATGTAGATGACAAGCACATTAGTTTACTTCAATGCAGAACTAAATGAAATAGCACAAAATTAGCAGGTCTTGAACAAGTTTGAGATTAGAAGGAATTATCATTGCTACAGATATGTAGAATAGATCCCTAGTTAAACAGTTAATCCTGTGTCAATTAACACCTTCAAAAGTACCTGGTTAAGAATGGTATTGAGAGTTATACAGTACAGATGGAGAGAAACACATGCAATGTCTAACATGAACTGATAGGATCATGGAAATGTCTTGCCAAGCAAGGCAAATGGTCAAGGGTGAAAGATATGGTATTAGATATACAGTCTGGAATTTTGTTTGATGAACATTTTGGAGCTAGCCAAGGAGAAACTTTGTAAAATCTTGCCTCAGGAAATTAAATTGCTAGGTACAGTCTGTGATAAAGCAGATTATACATAACCTGTGGAAGAACTGATGATGATGGCGAGTAGGTGCATTAGTTTTACATCATCAGGGCCATACCATCTCCCTGGGAAGAGGGCTAACTATAATACAAACACAAATAAACATCCATCAATCAATCTATCGATGAATGCTATTAAAAGTTTTGTGACCATAAGAAAATAAGTAAGTGTATGATTGTAGACTACATCCACCATTGCTAATTAGTCCATGCTAACCATGTAGCATTACCTATCACATGGTCAGCAACAATTAAGACTTCAAAACCAAAAACAGAAATTTTCCATGGTAGATCCACTGCCTTCCCCTTAAGTGTCTATGACTAATGCCTGCAATATATGAAAAAGGTGAGTGGAAGAAACAGCTCATCAATCAGCTCTGTGTTCATCCCCGCGTCTTCAGCCACCTGACGCCTACCCCCAACCCCCCACCACCACTACCCTACCTCCCTCCAAATCCCTTTCCCCATTCCTTAGGCTTGCCTGTATCCCATTTGCTCCTTCCTAGCATTGGGTCCTGTATAATCCCATCTACTCCTTCAATCCCTTGTGTCTGGCTCCCTATTTCTGTTCCAGAGCTCATGGAGCATTTCTCACATTGCTGATAGCATAATGACCTGCCTCTCCACAGTAGGAGTGAAAGGCCTGCATAGCCTCACTGAATGCTAGGGCCAGTAAATCAGCTGATTTCCCAAGTACGGATCCAAAACTCCCACTCCCATGCCCTGCTGGCATCACAAGCAATACCGTAGGTGATCCAATTGTTGGTTAATGTCAGGCTAACTGGCCTGTAGTTCCCTGTTTTCTCTCTCCCTCCTTTCTTGAATAGGGTAACATTTGCTACCTTCCAGTTCACAAGGTCTATTCCAGAATCTAGAGAATTTTGGAAGATCATAACCAATGCATCCATTTAGTCATAGTGTGGCTCCTAACCCAATACATCCATTAGAAAATATTAATCCCAGTGTTCTCATTTTGGCTCCGCTTCCTTTGGAAGGTCATTGATCAAGAGTAGAAACACATAAGGAAGATGGTCTCTTTTTTTATGACGATGAAACATTTTTTCGCAAATAACGCTTAAAAACCTTCATCACAGTTTTGTAAATGGATAACAAATACTTTTAAAGCCATACAGTGCAATGTTGTTGTCACATTTTGAGATTTGTGACCATGTTCCACAGGAAGGATCTTAGTATGATTTATATTAAAAATGTTACCATTAAGTTAAATCCAGCTCTCAAGAGATTTAAATTACTACAGCAGTCATAAAATGAGGGGGACGTGTATTCAAATTTTAGACAGACTCGTTGTAGAATGCTGCAGCTCACATACCACTTCAAATTGAGACAGCTAGTGTTGAACTGCTTTCTGCTTTCCAACCCCAATGTGGAAGGGGAGGGAGGGGGGAGATAGAAGCAGAAACAGGGCAGTGAGGTCTGTTGCCACGTTCTTGCGCCGACCTCAATTTCCCTCTTCCCCTCCACTGAGTTGGTTGCCAGCTGCTGTTTGCCTGCCTGCTGCATGTAAAAGCCAGCTGGAAGGCAGAGCCTGGCGAGTCATGCCATTTCTTTGCTTTCTGCCTGTCATTGCCAACCCCAGGCCGCCAGAAGAAAGGTGGCAATAGTCCCTTGGGTAGCAGCTTTAAACACCTTAAGCCACTGCCTGGAGAGAGAGGGCCTAGTGGTGGACTCCTTTCCCTCTATATTGGTCCAATATATTCACATTTTTAGGCCTCAGTTTTGACCGAGGCCTAACAAAAAAAACTCAGTGTTCCTCTCCAGGGCTTTCCCGCCCCCTTTTAAATCTCTGGCCACCTCTTCAGGTGCTGCACCACCAGAATTTTGCTTGTTTCCAGTGCCAGCCCTGCATGATAGCAGACTCTCATTCCAACAAAATGAGTCAGGGTTACAGTGGGATCATAGCAGTGGGCAGAAATCCTAGCGTGCTGCTATCCTACCAGCAAGAATAGAATCTAGTCCTAGGATTCAATTGGCTGTCAAGATGTTCCTATTCATTTTGAGAATGACAGGAGATGGTTTCTATGGACCCATACCTCTTCACTTCCATTAGCAATGTCCACTGGAAGTGAGGATGAGACAGAAGGGGGCAATTGACTGATGTTGACACCTGGCAGTTGCTTCATGCACCTAACAAGGCACTTTTTTACTGCCAAATGTTTGTGAAGTGGGATTAAAACTATTCCCTGAATAGGACCCTTTTGAAGCAGCTTTTCCACTGGAATCTCTAATTTTATTGTATAAATTCGCATTAGCTTGTGCCAAAAAATGTCTGAATTGCTGTTAAAAAATCCAAAGCAGCATGTAGGCCAAGTGAGCCTGTATCAAGAAACTTGGAGATGGGTCTCTCATGAGAAGCACTTGGGGAAGAGAGGAAAGACAGCTGAACTTGTTAGCCTCATCCACATCTCCTGAATATTAGATGCTTTTTCACTGGGAAAATTTAGCATATTCTTTTACTTAATGCCAAAAGTAGTGCAAATTAGAAGCACACATTCAGTATTCTTCATTTTAAGCACTTTGTTAAAAAAAACTTTAGTTTTTCACAAACTATTTCTTACTGGATCTGAATGGTTTCAATCTCAATTAGCAAAAATAGACAAATGTGCTATTTAAAGGCACACTGGTGGCCATTTACAGGTCCAGACTGGATGCAGCCCACGTGGGCGGTCGTTCCGGCTGCCTGCCTCTCTTCCACGGTCTTGTCCACGCCCAGGTGGCCCTGCAGAAGGGGCACATGGTGTCCACCGGTATGCTTGAGGCTTTCCGTGACCAGTGGGCACCGCAGCGACTGGAGTGCATAGTGGTCACGGATAATAATATTCTGATTTAATTTGCTAAGTTTCCTTCATTTTTTGTATGATTTAGGTGTTTATTAGTTGTGCCCTTCAGGGCCCTTTTGTTAGATATATTTTGGGTTGATGATACTGGGGCAACCCAATATCTCCTCTTTATGGGTTCTATTAAAAGAGGAAGGCACACTGGTTAGTTAGATGACAGGTGTGTACATTTTAGTCTCGTTACAACTTCTTTAACTTTGATTGAATTAGGTTGTTAATCATAGAATCATAGAAGTTACAACATGGAAACAGGCCCTTCGGCCCAACATGTCCATGTGGCCCAGTTTATACCACTAAGCTAGTCCCAATTGCCTGCACTTGGCCCATATCCCTCGATACCCATCTTCCCCATGTAACTGTCCAAATGCTTTTTAAAAGACAAAATTGTACCCGCCTCTACTACTGCCTCTGGCAGCTCGTTCCAGACACTCACCACCCTTTGAGTGAAAAAATTGCCCCTCTGGATCCTTTTGTATCTCTCCCCTCTCACCTTAAATCTGTGCCCCCTCGTTATAGACTCCCCTACCTTTGGGAAAAGATTTTGACTATCGACCTTATCTATGCCCCTCATTATTTTATAGACTTCTATAAGATCACCCCTTAACCTCCTACTCTCCAGGGAATAAAGTCCCAGTCTGTCTAACCTCTCCCTGTAAGTCAAACCATCAAGTCCCGGTAGCATCCTAGTAAATCTTTTCTGCACTCTTTCTAGTTTAATAATATCCTTTCTATAATAGGGTGACCAGAACTGTACACAGTACTCCAAGTGTGGCCTCACCAATGCCCTGTACAACTTCAACAAGACATCCCAACTCCTGCATTCAAAATAGATAGCAAAAAAATGTAACAGAACAGTATTGCATAGTCTTTTGTGTCTGAGTAATCATACAATAATTGGATAATTCAGCAATTGTTTCACTGCTTAATCATCATTCACACCTGTGTAGTGCAATCATGGAACATTATTTTCACTAAAAACCACTTGGCAATTTGAATAATTGCATCAGTGTGTGATTCTATGGAGCAACACATTAATTTTTCTAAATTGAGGAAATCTGAATATATAAGCCAAAAAAAAATTAAACACTCTTATGAGTTCCTCCATTTCAGTGTTGTGGGGCTGCAGTATGTGATAGGTTACATTGTAACATATATAGTTACCTCCCTAAGTAACTAACTGTTCCTAGAAAATATGAAATGCATCCACTGTTTAAATAATTTCCTTCAAGTGGTCTGTACCACCAGTAGGTTCAAGGCAGAAACACAGTAAAATGTGGCCCTGCAGCAAATCCCACCCACCTGACGTCTTTTACATGCAGTGGTCAGCGGTGCAGTGGTCAAAGATGTCTACTCCCAGTTACGTTTAGTTCAAGCAATGGCCCACAAAACACTGGTTTTCCTCTCTTCATTGCCCCAGATACATCTGAAAACAGGCAGCCAAATGAAGGGAAATCCAACCATGACGTCAAAACTTGCAATCAAGAAGCTTGCTTCAAACAGTCAAAGGCTTAGGCCCAATAGATATGCAATCATGTTGCTCTCTTAGAATTTTGTAGCAATTTTAAACTAATTTAAAAGAACAAGTTAGAATATTTTATCTTTTTCAAAGGTAACATGGTTACAAATGTGCCAGGAAAGTTGGCTGGATTTTCAACTTCTAATCAGAATCAATTTATTAAAAACAATCACACGAGTCAGGAATTATAAGCATTACCACTACAGTACTTTCAATTAGTATAAGCAGATTCGCTGAAAGTTATGGGACCTCAGGCCCTCTGCCGTTGGAAGCCCTCAAAAATGCCTCCCATCACCATTTCCCTTTTTCTGCTTCTGAATCCACATTTAACCACACTCCATGTAAAGACATCTTTTCTAACCTCATTTTAATTCTTTTTTATGATTAACTTAAATTTGTGTCCTCTATTATCATGCTGAGGAGAATGCCCACAATCTCCTCTGTGATCTCAGAAGGAAAACAGAGGGAAAATGGAAGTAATGCGCGCAACAATTGAAGTATTGCAGGTAATAAAGGCAAAAGATATTTGTTCCTAAGTATAAAAGCTACAGGGAGCACGGTGAACTGAGGGAATAATTCATTTAATATATTTGCTCTCTCTTGGTCACTTTATATTATGTGTAAGGATTTTGGACATTGGGTCAAACCCCATTTTACTTTTCTGAACTACTGGACAATTCAACATAAAGGGTTAACCAGTCCCTTTAAGGATTTGGACATTCACTTGGATAGTATATTTACAGTACATTTGAACGGAAGGGTTAACTTGCCCTGGACATTACAGTATAAATGCACAATTGCAAAACAGCAAAGTGCAGACCATTTAAACTGGACAGTTGTACATCAGTTTAACACTGCAGGAGCAATACAGTACAGAAACTGTAGACATGCTGCGACTTGCAATAACAACTGATAAGGAGAAGCTTCCAGAAGCATCCAGAAGGTTTTCGACGTCAACAACAACTGCGAAGGACAAAGAGCTGATAGGACACCTGGCTTCACGTAGAGGGGAGGATATAAGGGATTCATATGGTTCATGAGTGTTCCAACCAGCCATCCATCTTAATGCTATGGACAAATTGGTCCTTCTCGTAACTTGGTTCACACCTATTTGCACAGAAGCAGATAAAGATAAGACATCGTAGCAGTCAAAACAGACAAGACAACATCAGAGAAGCTGGAAGAAGCTTCAAGAGTTAACGACTGCAGCATAAGTTCATTCAATGAGACTTTGTTTCTGAACTTTAATTAAAAAGACTTTGATTCTGAGCTTTGACCAAACCACTTCGTCTCTAAACTTTGATGAAAAGACAAACCTTGATGAGAAGAACTTCGACACATCACCTGTTACCACGGTAATCAACTCCCTACTTTTGGACCTAAACGACTGCTTTGACCTAGACAATTGCTTTGATGCATACGGTTGTATCCATTACTTGCTCGCTATGCTTTGTGCCTGCTTGTGTGCTCTTTTAAATCATTAAGCAAGGAACCTTGCGACCCCCCCCGCCCCACTTGTGTAATTGGGCAGAGCAATCCTTGTATTGATTGAGTTGCTTCATGCTTGCTATGTGCTCTTTTTAAATTAGTAAATGAAGAATCACTTTGATTCACAGAGCTACCGTATCAGGTTGCTTTCTTTGCCTGAACTATCGTCTTGATCCATGAATCTCTGGGAAAGACCCTATAGTGGTGTGTCTCTGTTCTGCGCTCCGTGTATAGTATTTCTCAACATGATCCACTTTGCTACCATGCCATCTCCTTCTAACAGTGTTATCCAGTCAACTGTAGCTCAACCTTATCCTCTCAAAATCTGCCTTTCTAAATGTTTCTATTGTACTCATTCGCTTTTCCATCAAGAGCCTAACCATAAACTTCACCATATTATCGTCACTGTTGCCAAGATATGCTCAGCCTCTGATCTGCTCTATCATATCCTGGTTGTTACTTAATATCAGATGCAAAGTACTCCTCCTGACACAGGTTCTTCGCCCAATTGTTCCCTGTAATAATTCAACATTTTGTCCAGGATCACCTTGTTTTAATTAAATTATTTTCAGTTAGTGAGCCAGGTCTCAGTATCAGTATCTCTAATGCCAGAGGCAGTATTCCAAAAGCAGTTAATATCAAAAGAACAGAATTATGCAATTCTTGATGTATATACATTGCAATTAAGAAAACACCTGAGCATAGGCAGAGTATGAAAAGGAAATGGATCTAAATTGCAGGAAGAAACCAGATGATGCTTTGGGTGATAGCAAGAGACATTATAATGGCCACATGTAGTAAATGAGTTAATGATCATGATACTGGGAACTGGGAACCCAGAGGGAAACCACAAATTCTGCCTTTCCAATGGCTGCAGCACCAGTAGGTTATTGTTTATTTGACATCATCTTTACTATGGTTTCCCAGCAATTTTAGCTTCTAGTTTGTTGATATATCAAGAATATTCTCATTTTCTTGCATCCAGAAGGAACTGGGTTGAGGCTTACCATATTCAATTCACAAGTCATCCTTTTATCCAACAGAAAGAAGTTTTCATCCTATTAGTCTGGGCCAGATTTGAACTGAGTTCCCAGAGGTGAAAGGGTAGTGTAGTAGCCACCCTATATCACCTGAACACGTTAATGGAGCACTGGGTTGTTTTGACTTTCTAAATAATATGGTATTAATGGGCATACCATCATAATCCCTGACACAGTACTTTGCTCCTTCTTCACTCTCCAGTGGTAAAAATGGAAAACTAGTCAAATTCTTAGATATGAGCTTGATTTTATGTTAACAATATAACTGGAAAGGTTTATTTATAACCTATTCATTATTTAAGGGTTGCACAATCAGCAGCTTGTATCAGTCCTTCTATTCAACATCCTGAGTTTGAGCATATGCTCTGTTAAGTACTAAATTTGAAAGGATGAAGTGATGAGGCTGCCCTAATGGCTGTGTGTAAATGCATTGCCATGTGTGGCAAACAAAGAACTTACATTTATACAGCGCCTTTCATGACCTCAGGACATCCAAAAAGGCTTTACAGCCAATTAAGTACTTTTGAAGTGAAGTCACTGTTGTAATGTAGGAAGTACAACATATAGTTCATGGAGTTCCCAAATTCAGTACCTGTTTTGTGGCGAGTTAGCTGTTCTCTACTAGATAGGTGTGGAAGAGGTGCTACAAATCAAGTGGATAAAAATCAACTTTTATAGATCATAAGACAGACCATTTCTCAGCTCATCCAACCAGAAAGACCTAAAGATCCCCATCATAGCATCTAATTGTTTCTTAAATGATTCCATAATTTTCACTACTCTATCCAGAAGTCCATTCCATGTGTTGGTCACTCTTTGCGTGAAGAATTCTCTGACATCCTCCTAAATTTGCATTTTGCTGAAGAAAATGCTTTCATTTATGGAGCACCTTTCATATCCTTAGCGCATTCCAAAATGCTTCACAGCCAATTAATTATTTTTGAAGTGTAGTCACTGTTAGGTAATTGAATGCAGCAGCCAATTTACACAAAGCAAGATCCCACAAATAACAATGAGACAAATGACCAGTTAGTCTATGTTAGTGATGTTGATTGAGAGATTAATGCTAGCCAGGACATTGAGAATGCCCCACTTTTCTTCTATTGTGCCACAGAATCTTTTACACCCATCTGAACAGGCAGATGAGCCTTGTTGACTCTAATGATACTAGTCTTATGGTTGCAGACAACAGATAATCAAGCTCACAACAAAATTGTTAATTACTGTATTAGCAGCACTGCAAATACAGAAAGGATGTAGTTACCCCATTTCTGGAGAAGAAGTATTACAGCTTCAGAGCTCCCTTCTTCTGTTCTAACAGTCAGCAGCTACGCTATCTATGTTTATACCCAACTTGTTTATGACTATTATCTTATTTTTAACCATCCTCAAGGTCCTTTTGCTTATTGTTTTTCAGCAGTTCATTATTTTCAGGAGTTAATTATACTTTGAGTGCAGATGTTCATTCTCTAAATTATCAGAATTTAAGGGGAAGCTAGATAAGCATGAGGGAGAAAGGGATAGAAAGGTATGCTGATAGGGTTAGATGAAGTAGTGAGGGAGGAGACTCCTATGCAGCATAAATGCCAGCATAAACCAGTTGGGCCAAATGGCCTCTATCTGTGCTGTAGTTTCAATGTAACTTGATCCTGAAGCATATACCACTATATGAATAGGTACAATTATGCCAACATACCTATGCTAACATATGTTTCTGCAAAGTTCTTTTAAGCAAAATATGCATGAACATGCAAATTAATGTAAAATTCAAATAAATAAAATGAAAAGCGATTTATAAAAGGGTTGGTGGAGGAATGTTCAGTATTGCCTGGGCAAATAAAGCTTTAATTTGAATTTTAATAAAATTCACAACCAGTTTGTTCTAAGGTCGATCTTGTGACTTTGATTTAGATCTCATACAAAGACATTTATTCAGTCAAGTAAGACTAGATTAAACACTGATGTGTTTGGTTACAGTAATAAGTAAAACCTTCTTCAGAAAATATAGGCTCCATATTGTAATCAAGTGAGATTCACAAACCACTTCACATGTAATCCTGAATCTCAGTAATTATGAAACTTACATGCACTAAAATCTATAAATGAAATGGAGCATAGCTTTTGCAGAAAATCTATAAAAACTGTAAGATTCAGTATTTAAACTAAAAAAAATTACACCTTAGTTCTGCCAAAGGTGCTCAATTACAATATCTGACTTAAAATGTGAATCATGCTCAAAATCCAGAAACATATTTCTCTCCCCTATGAAATTACTTGAGAGAAAATAACATTCAACTAATTATAACTCATGAAATAAGGATGTGATTTAAAGATCAGATGCCTCAGTAATTGAGTCAAGAGATTTAGATTTTTTCATACACGGAGCATGTAGCTCAAATAGTCTATAATAGTAATTAGAACCTTCAAATTAGATTACAGACTTGAAATCACTCCCTATTCTTGGTTAGAATTTATTGTTTCAGTTTTTAAGTTTATTTTTATGCAATGGTATCTACTAGTGCAAAAACCACTCCCCAGTTTACTCCAAGACCTTCATAGACAATGTTCACGAGACTTGTGGCATTAGCGTAACTTTGAGAAACGAGCACCACCAATTTCTACAAGGGTTCTCAATAGTCTGCCGTTACTTCGGTGGAAGATCGGCAGAAACCCCAGATAATCTTCCACCATTACGGCAGGGGATCCAGTCAGAAATCAGATGACATGTGGCATTGCTTATGGTAGTCTGAGACACTGTCTGGGAGGGGGATCAGTTGGTGGGGGGAGGGGGGAAATACAGCACAGGAAAGGGAGAAAAACAGCAGTCAGGCAGAGAATGCAACATGGTGCTAGAGTGGAGCAGTTAGGTGAAGTGGGGACTGTAGAATTTCAAAATGACATACACTAGTTACCAAACTTTCTATTTAATCTGCAGCTAACCACCTCCAAGGTGTTTCATATATCCTATTTTAAACATCTAAATTTGCTCCTGTAGCTATCTAAACCTAAATTTCCCTTTTAAAAAAAACAAAAAGTGTCCTTTTTCTCCCTCCTTGCCATTTACTCTGACTGAGGCTTGACTGAGTGATGGGCAGGCTATTCAACACAAGGGGCATTATTGCCAAATTCAATCCTTTCCTCACCAACTGTCCACAAAGATGCATTTCCAGCAGCAGTAAATGGATATTGAGCAGGAAAAGGAAATCTGCTTTCCCCCTGAACTAATGTAATGATCCTATCACTGCACTAGGTCAATCAGCCAAACCCAGAGACTGGAGAGTTGTGCTGCCTTCATGGCACACTGGGTGAAATCAGCTAACTCAGCAAAACTGGAGAATTGAACCTGGGTAATTTTCTTGAATGCCACATCAAATTCTGTCTTTTGGGATGCTGACTGCCCTGTTTATTCCCAGCATTTTCTGTTTTTGTTAAATTTCCTATTTGGTTAAAAATTAGTTTCATAACCTAGATTTCAAACAATCAAGAATTGTTTTAAACCTAACTGATTCACAACCGGAGGAAATAGAGAATACGAGATTACAAACTTATTTAAACCACAGGGTATGGGAGAGAAGAGTAGAGGATGAGGAAAGACTAAAATTATAATGGCCCAGAATTTGCAGTAGCAGAGCACCTAAGTTAGTTAGACTTGCCATCTGGGACGTGAGTGAACAAGACAAGCAACTGTATATCTCCTTAACCAATCAGAAGGATTGAGAAATAAACAGACGACAGAGAAGGAAGTGTAGATTAGAGTGGGTGACTTCAATGTCAAATCAGGTACAGAAAGAGAAGGAAAGACAGACTGGAGTAAGAGAAAAGAGACACAGAAAGGAAGAAAAAAATTAATTAAAAAAAGACGTAAAATCTCCAATAGCCAAAAGGAGTGAGATTCAATAATTCATTTTCAGTGCCAGAGGCTGATTGGGAGTAATTAACAGTTATCAAATCATTAAAAGGGTACTTGCACTTGCGATGACAGGATTTAAACTTTGTAGCGCATTTAGTTCGTATCTACCGTGCAAATACAGCAATTTCACAGCATTCAATGAGGCAGACAGCAAAATGCTGTTTTCGCAAAGCTAACCGCAGAACTCGGACAGCAACTTTTGGGTATTGGCATTTAACTGCGCATCTGCCTGAAGTTGCTGTACCATCTAAGCTTAAGTAAAGGTAAGCGCCATTAGCCTCACTATTGTTTTAACAAAATATGGGCCAATATTTGGTATAGATGAGAAGTAAAGACAGCCAGAACAGATTTCCTAAATTAATTCATTTTAGCGTAAGTTTATTAGAATAAAACTACTACTGACATCTGTAGTGTTATTTCTATATTAGGGGTTGTTTCTCAATCAACTGAAAAGCTAAAATGACTGACCTTGGGCAACAGAATTCCCTGGAGATGTAGCAGATAAGAGCTGAAAGCAATTGATCTTACATTTCAATACATCTTGTGGTGTAAGCTGCAGCTTTTAATGAAAAGTCATAACAGTGATTTAATACCATACTTTATTGAGGCTTAACAATAAACAGAATCTGTAGATAGGAAATATGCATGCAATAAAATGAATTACTAAGAAAAATTAATTTACAGCAGCACCTATATATATATATTTATACACTGACTTAAGTCACTTAAGTGATTTGCATGTTGACCAATAGATCTCATTGCCAGCAAGAATGTGAAAAGGAAATTAAATTGATACACCTTTTATTGGTATTTCAAAAGTACTTATTTTCTTGCTTTATGCCTACCATGGTTCTTGAAAAGGAGGCAGGTTGTTTTATTTAATAATTTAAGATGGAGATCTCAAAATGAACTCACTGGTCAGTAGTTTTTAATGGCAAGGTTCACGTATTTTAAGTCACATTTTCCTCAATGTTGGTGACATGTAGCTTGAATGTAAAATTTTCTCACTTTGTGCCAACTCTAAATCTTGAACAAGGGGCTTTATTTTAGCAGAAAAAGTGACTGCAGCACTAACAAAACAAATGTGATTTAGACTTTTTAAAAAAAAAACCTAAATACTACAAATTTGATCTAAGGCTTTTTTGGCTGAATAACTTTCTCAGCAATGTTATAAATCATGATTTTTTTTCAAATAAAAATGTTTCACTGCTACATTAGAAGCATGATGAATAAGCTAGCTGTTTGTGGAGTCCCAATTCCAAAATAGCAGTCCTGGCAATGTAGCAAACAGATTGTTCAGGCATTAAAATCAGGCATTGACATGAAATCAATTATTACTATGGCATACAGCTCCTTCAAGTAGCTACAAACTGAAGGAAGCAAGAAAATACCTTACAAATTAAAATGAAGTCTTTGGGTGCTGGTTCCACTATATCAAACCCACTCAAGTGCTTGAAGCGACCTGGTCGACGAAGTTCATCCGATCTGTCTACAAGTTTGCATCTTAGCTGTGAGATTTTATTTTTAATTTCATAAATTTTACTATATACACACACCCATAAAATTTAGATGCATTCTAAAAAGAAAATGTTAATTTTTGTACACATGCAAATGTAATCTGGATAAATTAAGCATAGAAGCATTAAGGTAACTGGACTGAGTTCTTTAACCTACAAAACTCGGTATGACCAACTGATGGGGTTTGTGCAAAAAAAAACTATTTTAAAAATGGAGTTCTGCCAAACAGGCTAGATTTTCATGACTACTTCTGCAGGATGCTCAAAATCTTTATGTTGTACTATTGACACCAAAGTTACTCTTCCATGGAAATTTCAGAATTTGCGGTCTCTTATCAATTTATTAATTTGACAAAGTTTACAATTATAAATTACATTTTCTGAACATATGGGATATGGAAATAATCAAATTAAGGCAACAAATAACTACAAGCTTACATTGTGTTGATAAACTTATATCTTAGATAAGTACCAAAGTGAAAATATGAAATTATGGTAGTCAGTTAATAAAATAGATATATAAAATTGTCAAATGATACATTAAAAATGCTGCCTTTGGAAAACCCCAGTCCTCTTATCCTTCAAATAAAATTTTGGTTCACACACAAATTAGGAAATATGTACAGTAAAATGCAGTTAGCTGTTAATATCCATCCAAAAACATGTATATGATCAGGATTTTTGGCAAAAATAAAACCCTTTGATGAAAGTTCTATAGCCCATAAAAATCACAACTGCATTCCTTCTAACCATTTCATAGTTTCCAAGATTATAGTGATAAAGCCAAACTGCTGGTAATTTGTTCATCTAGAACAACGCAATTACAAACTGTCAAGAAACTTTAAATAGACTGGAATACATCTAAACTTGTCAATACAATTCAATACAACCTATCCATTTGGCAAAATATTTGTAACAGATCTGTTCAAAAAAAATTGGTCACATCAATAATTGAGCTTTACAATGACACACTGACAATGGCTTAGTAAATGTACTGTAAATGAATTGTGTCTTAGGATGTACAAAACACCAGACAAATTGAACTATAAAGGACATCAAAATACATTGGCAAAAGCTTCACAATTTTACCAGGACAATCTGATGATGCTGAATCCATTTACCCGTACATATCCGTAGCCCATTAAAATGTGTCCTTGCCAAACACTGAATTACACGCCAGGCTCCAGAGGGGGATGACAAAAAAAGGTGCAAAATAGCAGCTCCAGTCACACTTCCACTGTACTGTTAATATTGGGAATGTTTTCACAAAGAGCAAAAATTGTTTTATTCACTCCCATTCCGTGGTTCCAGGTGGCTTTGAGGTCAAGTCATACATGACACGGGAAATTCCAGGTATCTTCTTGATTTCTCTCACCATTTTTAAAATAACCTGACATTTACAAAAACAGTTGTCGTTAATATTTACTTCTTTTGATATGCATTTATAAATACTGATAAAACCGCCACAGTGGTCTAGTAGGCTGGTGTAGCACTAAGCTATAAAGACCCTACATCTGAGCTGCTGATTTGTCAGGACAACAGCTGAAATGCTTAACTGTTCTGTGCTGAGCAAAAGGGAGATGGGGAAGAGAATTAGTGGGTCAGTGTTCCTAGTACTGATCACTATTCTACTGGAAACTGCATGACTGGGTGTATGGCAAGAACAAGAATAGGCTCAGCTGCAATGCCCTGCATGGTTGAATAGTCTACTGACACTCACTGTCTAGACCCACACTTGAAGAATGGCCATTTCAGCAAGGAACCAATCGGTTGCTGTTTGCATCCATAGAATTTTACCCCAGGAGTGCGAAACTTCAGGAGAGGAGATAAGACTAGAAAAAAAATTTAAACAAAATACACTGACCAAGTATATTTGCACACCACATTAGTTTCAGTAGCAAACCAACCACAGAAATTTATTTATATTCAGTAATACATTTGTTTCAATGCTAGGAAACACCCTCTAAATTGTGGGGGGGAAAAAACTGCAACATTTTCCAAGAACTACAAAATTCGAATCTCACCTCTTCAGGAATGTGATTGCCAGGAGTTGCTGGGATGCCAGTCATGAAATCACTTGTAATAAAGGTCCGAATGACCACAGATCTCTGACAGGATGGCTGCTTCTGCAGTGGGTCACGGTCAAAATGCAATGGTGTTAAAATAATTGGCATCTGACTAACTTTCCCAGAGAAACCTATAAGCACACACACATACGTAGTTCAGCATTTACTGAAGAATGTTGATGCACTGAGCTAGAACAACTGCAGATGTTAAAGTATGCTTAAGTCATAAAGTAACCATAGATTGGGTTAATTTCTACCTGCTGTTGGAGACAAACTCAAATGATTATGAAAACTTCTTTATCTGGAAAAACCTAAGAGTATCTGAACAGAAAAGTGGAGGGTAGTTCTGTGACGAAGCAGGTTGACATACAAATGTGTCGCACTGGAGGATGGCAGTTTGCATCTCCAATTCTCCGAAACCTCATATCAACTGAGTCTCTCAATGAAAGCTGTTTGCATCATTGCAAGTATTGAAAAAGTTGAGACAATCATCCTAAGTCAATCTCATGCATTCCTACAAACCAAGCATTAGAAAGTGCTATAGATCTGGCAGTAGTCTCTTGACCACCCCACTAATATATGAATGGAAGGGAAGGGGGGAAAAAAAACTATTTTGCCACCCCAAATTTCTGAAAATCAGAACAATGATTGCATCAGATTAATTTAGTGGAAAGGAATGTACAATCTTATCTCCACTAAGAATTCATCCCACTTCAGAATAAAGTTTCTCAAGAATGTTTAACTGTATTCCTACCAGACTCCCTAAGAATGTTGTGAGCCTCAAAGTCAGCCTGCCGGAGTGTGCTAAGCACCCCTGTGGTTAGAAAAGTTGGCGTGACATCCGTTATAGGTTCTCTGATCTGTGGTCCAAAAACGTACACAACTCTGAAACACAAACATTTCCGTTAATACAGAACAAATCTGAACTAGCTTCTAATAGTATAAACTTTTATACTCCACAAAAAATAGTAATGCCTAATTTTCACATCATATTTACACTCAATTGGTTTAAAATTACAATATAGAAACAACAAACCTGTTAATATTATGGCACATCCGTGGAATAAGTCTGGCTAGGAACATGAGGGAATCCCAGTGCGGTGCATCCTTACTAGATAAGCCACAAACATAGCTGTATGATCTGCAGTCACCCTACAAGAAAAAAAAATTAAAAGAGTACAGCAAACTTTACTCCTAATATACAGGCTCCACTGAAGAAAATACATTATCAAAGAGCCTAGAGTTTAATAAATTGTTAAAAAGTATAAAAATACAGCAGCTCATTTTTCCTGAAAGAATACATATTAGTAATGACCAAAATCTAAACAGTGGGTAGCTAGCTCTAACTGGTAGTGATAATAAAATATGGTAATCCTGCCAATTCAGTAGTATATATTTTACACATACATAAATACACATACACAGCAACAGTCAGCAGATGCAAAACTATCTACAAACCTCTCACTTCTCGTAGCAGGTGAGTAAATTTACAGACTACTGAACCCACTGTCGAAACAGGTGAGTTAGGGCTTTCCAAGAGTTATTACATATTTAAAATATAATACAGTACACTCAGGGTAATGCAGAAAGTTACTCCGCTCCTTTAAACTGATAACTAGAAGAGCAATAAACGGAATAATTTACACCCAATGCATTTCTATTTTCGGATTACATAATCTGTCGAAACTATTAAATTTTGTCCAAACTCCATTTTAAAAGAAATTTATTACAAACAATATCAAGTTTAACAGTTTTTGCAATGATTTACCCATTTCTTACAATGCATTACTCACCTGTACTCCAACAGTTTTAATTGGCATCAGAAAAGCATTGAGTGAATGCAGACTTGTAATTTGCATCAATTTTTCTTGTTCTTCATCACTTGTACAGGATTTGACCCTCTGCAGTAAAGTGTGTGGCTGTACAAGAACATAATATCATGACTGCCCAAGACCTTTAGATTAATATTTTCTGTAAATGCATTCTTTGCTGAAAATCAGCAGAAATGTTTCTATATACAATCGATAGTTAAACCATACAAATAATCCTGCATCTGGGTTAGTGTGCAACAAAGAAAATGTACTTGTTTTGGTCTAGTGTTTCTCACTACTTTTGACACAATTTTGAAGGGATAATGATACTTAGATAAGTTTATATGGTACTGCTGTCCCACCTACATCATTGCTTTGAAACTAGGGTCCCTCAACCCTTAAAGTACACAAAGACAGAAATCTATCTCAGAATTCTGTTATATTCTAATTTATAGTGCAATTCTATCAATGTTTCTCTGGGTTGCTGATACTGGGCCTGAATTTGTTGACAACTTGTGTCATAGTAATGGCGCATCTGTTGCCACGCTATTATTATAGTGCAGAAATTCCAGGAAATTTTGGCATTGGTGACATATGCCACTATGTACACCACACCATAATCTGCTGGGACTTTTGCACTGTTCCAGAGACCCTCATTGAAAAAGTTGAACAGCTAATCATAGCCCTGCCCTCTCATTAAAATCAACGGCGAGGTAGAGTTTGCTGAATTAACACCACTGGTGATTGCCACCGCTACTCAGACCATTACAGAATGGTGCTGGAGAGCTCAGAATCAGTATTCAATCGCTCGGCAGGTTTTGATACCATTTGCATGAAGTTCCCACTAAATAAAATTCCATTTATATCAATCGATTTTTCAAATCTGAAAAATTTGGACAACTACGCAAATTGTTTAGCTCTTTTACTTTTATGGAAAGATGCTGTTTCGTTCTGTGTCGTACCTTAGATGTGTATCAGATATTGGCTGCTCCCAATCGGCTACTATGGCGTAGTCTAATTATTTTTTTTTATTTTCAGGAAATTGTGGTGCAAATTCGCCACCGGAGGATCAGGGAGCACAACGGTCTAACTATGGAGTTTGTCAGTAATGTCACCATTGCAGCAAATTTTGGCTATTGTCTTTTGAAACTTAACAGGGTATTCCTGAGTAAGTCATTATTTGCATGGGGTCACCACAGAAAAGTTTGAAAACTGCTGGTTTATATAGAATGTGCTCAGCATGAAACTAGTTTATTGAGCAGTACATTGTATTACAAATGACTTCTTTTGGCCCTATTAAAACTGAAATGGCAAATGCTCTCCCAATTCATGAATGAAGCCTACACCAGTAATTCTAGCAAGCAAGTTGGCAGGAAATACCCACTTTTACTTACTTTTTTCACACTTGCAGAAAAATCAGCTACTATTTTCAGAATGTTGTTAGTCTCTGCAAAGTCTTTGCAAATGTAAGGCTCATCAGCACAGATTATTCTAATGGCAAGACCAGGACCTTTGAAAGAAAATTCAACATAAACCAGAAATTACTTAAGATACAAGAGGAATTACAAAAAGGGAATGACTTCCAGTTTAATGAAGGTAGGATTGCGTATTCTGTTTACCTGGGAAAGGGTGCCTTGAAACAAGCTCTTCGGGAAGACCCAATTCTCTGCCTAATGCCCTCACTTCATCCTTGTGAAAGTCTTTTAGTGGTTCTATCACTTTACCCTGCAGAAAAAAAAGACACGTAATAAATTATGCATTCAAATTTAACTATAAAATTCTTTCAATCTAAATAATAAATTATGAAATTAGACATATTTTGAGACTAGGCATATTTTAAACTTTGAAGAAACTGTAAACACTTGCAAATATACAATTGCTCATTACTGCACTCTTATTTACTAACAGACAGAACACTGCTGACTACTACAGAAAATATGACCAACTGAAGGCTAAGCTGCAGAACAAACTCATACCATTTGTGGTGAACCAAACTGTTAGGGAAACCTTTGAAACAAAAAGTAGGTATTACAGGCTCAATTAATTTAAACTTTGGACTAAGCAACCAACTTACTAAACTTTCTTTTTAAATCACACTAAATAAACCTGCAGAGATTAGTTTGCTAAATTTATAGTCAAGAAACAAAGCTGATAAAATTTGTTACTGACCTCTTCCCTTAATTTTCTTATCAGTTCGGTATCATTATGGTGAGTTTTGATGACATCTGCTTTCCCACTTGCTTCTATTGAAGCACTTTCAATTAAGTCTGGCCTCAAAGTACCTTGAGCAAGATACACTTCTTCAGGCTTTAGATTCATTTCCCCAATTACTTCATTTGCAACCTAGAATAAAGAGAATCAAAAGAAATATTGGTGCTTGTTGTCTTACACAGCACTTTGAAATATGCTCAACTAAAACATTAGTTTTGTTTTGCACCACAAAATAGGACATGAGCTCACACACACAAACCGTAATAGGAGTTCCTAATCTGAGATAGAATGTCAGGCCTGAAACAACTACAACAACAGGGAATGAAAAATAAAAATCAGAGGCTCATTAAACTTGCACAGCTCTCCTTCAGCTAATCACTAGAAGTTTGTGAGCAGTTCACCAGTTCAGGTTTAAGCTGGAAACTAACATGGCAGAAAAACTAAGATAAGGGATGGGAAGAAAAAAGGATCAACTAAGACAATCCATTTTACAGCTCAGACAAGATAGATACATGACTTCATACTAGGACTTGAACTACATTCAAGACCTTTTCCACTTAAAATTGATGCTACAAATTTAATTCAAAAAGTACCTTCACAAAGGTATCCCCTATTATTTTTCTCTTCTCTTCTGGATTTGTCGTCATATTTAAGGTCTTACTTATTCTCTTCCTGGGAGTTCTATCTTCTTCTGAAATTGGTAGAGTTGCTGTGCCATTGTAGAATGCATGTGCTGCATTAACCACTGAAAATATTAAGTGAAAAAAACAGTAATAATCTGCAGAGATAAACAGCAGAGTTCTAATCTTCAAACTCAACTTAAAGCTGAATATCACAATGGTTAAAGCTGTAGCTGTACATAATTATGTTTATGTATACAGACAAGACAATTTGTCCTACAAGGATTTGCATCAGTCTTGTGCTTTTTCTGCTAATGACTGGCAAGAACTTGGTTAAGAGCAAAAGCCAGCCGAATAGGAATTCAGGGTACCAGGGTCAGTGGCATACAAGTAGCATATTACGGAAAAGCATGTGAATATCTTACATTTTGAATCTGGCAAACTCAGGTCCTAAACTCAAACGGCAAACTTGGTACACAGTTCAAAGTACACACTTTCCGGCACAGGCATGATGGGCCTGTGCTGTATCATTCTATGATTCTATGTATTCAAACTGACAGTTTTGCAACAAGGAGCTACCAATTTTATTTCCCCTCCTCTCCACCATTCCAATATAAGGTGGGTTCTGAACTTTGAGCCATTAGTGATGCTGGTGTTCAACTTGCAGGAGTACAAATTATCTTATCAAATGTCTACTACAGTTTTAGAAGACAGACCAACTCAAATGTTTGTTGCAGTTTGATAAACACAGAATGAAGCATTTGTTATAGGCAGCATCATCTTTTTGTGCAGAGCTGTGGAAATCAGGAAAATGTGCTTAAATTTTGAATGACAACTGTAAATGTGGGTTTCTATTCTCAATTCACACTGCCTTGAATAGCTCAGTACTAAAATGTAATAACATTAGTAAAAACAAAAAGCATCTCAACTTTTGCCATGATACAAATTTAGAGGACAATGTTGGTAATTCAAACAGAAATGCAAATTCCCTAGTATATATCTGCTTTAAAAATATTCAATCTTTATATGCTCATTTATGACTGATGATAAAATAAATCAATGTGCCCAAATCTCACTTCACAAATCAATATAACCTGCACAGCTTCTACATGATAAATTTTTCCTAGTCCAAGGAAAACCCAGTGCAAGAATAGGTTTAACACCAGAATGAATACATAAGCATAAAGTGTAATTGGTCTTTGAATGAGTTGGTAACAATCAACGGAATCTGATTTAAAATGGCTCAGTCTATGATTATACAAGACTGCATTTATGGCAAAAGCTTTCCTGGTCTATATGGAAATGAGAAGATGGTCAAAGGGGCTAAAGAGAGTTCAAATATAAAAGAAACAGTCTTCCAATATTTTATGGGTAAATTACTCTACAGCAGTTTATATTTAATACAAGAAAAAGTTAAGTGGGGCAACAGACCAGAGGTTTACAGCACAGAAGAGGAGGCTGCCAATCGGCCCTTCATGTCCATGTCAGCTCTTGGCTGGTGATCCAAAATTAATCCCACTAGTTCAGTCTCCCATTGTATTATCATCTGCTTCAAATACTTATCCAATTTTCCCTTAAAAGATGCAATGATCTAAACCACTCCCTCTGGCAAAGCACACCAGGCTTCAACAACCCTCTGCATAAAGGAATTTCTAACGTCTTTCCTCAGTGACAATTTTATATTGATGAGCTCTCACACTGACTCCCGAACCAGAGGAAGTAGTCCTTCCCTATTCACTTTACCAAAGCGCTTCATAATTCTTTTAAATTATCAAATCTTCTGTTAGCCTTCTCTTCTCCAGTAGAAATAGTCCCAGCATCTCAAGTTTCTCCTCATAATTGTAATTTCCTTTCCCTGGCATCATCCTGGTAAATCTATGCTGCACTCTACAGCTTTAATGTCCTTCCTAAATTTGTGCTATATGCTCCACTGTCCATGTGCTGTATACATGTCTGTAATATTCCTGATAGGAATATTGTCACAAATTTAAACAGTGTTATAATATTTATCATTTAACCTAGTTACAGATATTTTTCATTTTTACCTTTGACTTTAATACCAAGCTTCTTCAATGCTTCCTCCACAGACTGACTCTCTCTTTTCCGCATGAAACCATTGTCTACGTGAACAGCTATTACTTGATCTTGGTTCAAAGCCTTATTCAACAAGGCCGTGCACACAGTAGAATCTACTCCTCCACTCAGTAAAACCTGTGGATCAAGTGACAAAAGTAAGAATTTCTAAACTGTGAAAACCAGTTCTGTTTATTAAAGCAAATGTGTACTATGCCACGAAAAGCTTTTTTCCTCCCCATTATTAGTGTAAAATATCTATATTAAAGTAAGCTTACCAAAACTTTGGAATGTCCAACTTTCTTTTGTATCTCTCTGATACATTCTGCTTCTCTGTTCTGGACTGTGAATGTACCACTGCAACCAGCTATATCAAACAGGAAATTCTTCAAAATGTCTTTGCCATGTTCTGTTAAGTCTACTTCCGGGTGGAACTGAACACCATAGAGCTTCTTAGACTCATTTGCTATAGCTGCATACAGTTCAAATAGAAAATTAACATGCATGACTTTTTAAAAAATACTCTTTTGCAAAAGATAAAATCTAGTGGAAAACTATTCAAAAATAGGCAGTAATTCATACTCTAACTTGCTTTAATTTCCATAAACTAAGCATTTCAAAGTATATTTCTTAAAGGAGGTGCGTTTAATAGCTTTTACAATAAACATAAACCACAGGAGCTCAGCTGTGCTTTTGGGTGATGGGATATAAGTTTGCACTAGCCATCTTCCACCTTCCACACACTTAAGCTATCTCAGCTGTGTCTCTGTGGGGAATCACGACCAGTCAATCTCTCACCTTCTGACTGCCAGTTCCAGAGTGGAGCATATGAAGACCTGAAGCAGACTACCAGCCCTGGGACAATGTGTGGAATGCATGTTTTCTTTTTTAAAAAATCAAAAAAGGTCCCATTGTGGATCACACAACACAGGCCATTGGCAACCATGGTCTGTAATTGACCATGAGATGTGTGCGGCATAGCGCAAACGCCCTCTCAATGTTCCTACTTGTGAGAAACAGTCGCATTGCTGTACTACACTACCCCTCATAGCACTTTCTTACTACTCTGAATTCCACTGCTTTATTATAGACAGTTACAGTTCACTGCTGAGCCCCCCTCTTCTCTTACCCTCTGTCCACAAACACAAATATACATTCCACTTTGGAAGGGATAGATTGTGCTGTAAGTTCAAGTGATCCTTTATGGAATATAGGTAAGTTAATTACCTCAATCCACAATGCAAAAATTATGAAAGGGTAATCATTTTAAAGCAATTTCATGATGAAAAATAACACCTGGAAACAAGAGTTTGTTTAATGGTACTGCATAACTACAGAGCTTGATCAGGTAGCCAAAAGCTTGTGCAAAAGAACTAGCGTCCTGATTGCTCCCTCCATCACTCATTTTAGACGGTCGATATACCGGGACATATCCTCAAAAGGAGCAGTAGGTGTGTGGATGGAAGGAGTATAAAATATTGCCTTCTTTTTTATGATGCTATTTTGAAAAAAAGTTTAAAATCTCCTACATACAGGAGACATTCCCAGATTTACCATATATGTTCTAACAAAAGTAAAGGCCCACCATTTTAGGTATCCCATCAGAAGGGAGTTGGACAAGCAAGTCAACTACAAGAGTTCCAGAATGCAGGTATTCCTTTGTGGTTCTAGATGTTGATCCACTGTCACCACTAAGAAAATTCAATAACAATTGGGTACTGCTATGTAAAAATCATCACATGCACGCACAAAAAAACAAAACACTGTGCTAGTAATACTGGTCATAATCAAAGCATGGATAAATTGCTGACTATCCATTCTATAACAATTTGCCTATCACACTGCATTCAAAACACAAACATGGTCAAACCTGGTTTCACACAAACTATTCAATGTTAAATTGAGTCTCAAGTATACCTGCTACAATGTTTCCAGATTGTGCGACGACTTTGAAGCCCTCTGCCACCTTGTCCACGCTATCACCATGAGTGAGCAAAACAAGCTCGTCTTTCTGTAGACCTCTAATGGAGGGGGAAATGTAATAAAGAAATATAGAAGACTAAACAATAAAAGACACTGGAATTTATCAGGCTTTTAAGTATATTAATTTTTAATAATGATATCTGACAAAAAGGCCAACATGAAATTGCTGGTTCCATTGGAAATAATTTTCATTTTTTTCTTTGGGGCCGTGAAGAGAGGAAGTCCCATGCAATACTTGAAGGAAAAGTATGCAATTTAGTCTCAAAAGCATTGGTAAATAATAGTTGAGAAAGCATATAATTTAGCAGACTTTCTAGGTACTTACAAGACAGTCAGATATTTGTAAAGAAATCTAGCAGTGCCTACTGGCACAAAACTGCTCCACTGAAGAATCAAAACAAAAGTGCCATCTTTTAAGGGAGGAGAATTTAATGCAGGAAAAATTCTATGAAGCTTTTCAAGTTGTAGACGTTCCTAGCCTTCCTTTCTAAATACATATTAGATTTATTAAGCCTGGCACAAAAATATATGGACTACAAAGACTAAATGGTGCAGTAAGCAAGCATTTTGTCATCTCTGGGCAGAAAGACTCATCTCTCTGCTGACTAAATCCCACATAAAACATATTTGGGCAGTCTCAACCCAGTTGCTAGCAGCTGCAGGTCTACAGCATAAAACTGTCATAATTCAGCACAACATAGCCAACTTGCTTAGACAGGACATAAAGACAACTGGTTCTGAGGGTGGATTTCAGACACATTGGTGTAGTTGTCACCGTTGATAGTGGCGAAATCGAGGAGCAAGTTCCAGCGTTCGCATGTGTGGTAAAACATGGAAATCCGGAACTTGCTCCTACGGGTTCGCTGGCGATATGACAGCTTCGAATTAAAGGTGTATCACCGGCTGCAATCAGTGAAATCATTGAAAAAACACCAACTTGCTCAGCTGCCCAGCTGGAAAGTGAGTAATATCGCCACAAAACAGGTACGCTTAAAAATACCAGGTCTAAACTAAGTTTTAATAGCTCGATAAGTCTTAATGACTGCCAAACAACTAAAAATTAACTTTAAAAAATGTGGAGTCTCATTATTCATTATTTTAAATAGCTTTTGGTCATTAAAAAAAAATTGAAAATTTTTGTTTAAAAAAAACTTTTCCCTTGTCTCTAATTCGATTATTTCTTACGCTCTCTTTTTTTCGCTGTCTGTAACTGTTTTTACAATGATTTTAATGTTGTACCTTTCACTTCTTGGATTTCACGTTCCAAGCCTGCAGAAACAGTTTTGCAGCTTGCCAAAAATGCTGCAATCTGATTGGTCGAGGGGAGAGTGTGCTCCTCTCGCTTCTCCCACGGGTCCTAGCTTCGCTCGAACTAACGCTGGACTCTTCTCCGCTTCCTATTCGAGGAATTGCACCCAGTAAGTCAGTGGGTTAGTATAAATCTATGGAGTGGCAAGCACTGTTGGTTCGCCACTCTGAGCAATTTCTGGGCCATTGCTGGGGTAGAGAGACTTATAATTTGCACTTGTCCTATGCTATACTTGACATTGAATTGCTTGCTCATCACACCAGATAACAAAACTGGATTTCTTTTTTTTTGAAGAAAAGCAGTTAGAACATCTGAACACAAAAAAGGTCTGCATTGTGGCAAATGGTTCCTCAAATGTACTGAAGTACGAAAACCACAAACTAACCAGCAACTTTTTACAATTACAAAATCTACAATTAATTTCAAACCATGAACC
This sequence comes from Heptranchias perlo, assembly GCF_035084215.1. NCBI lineage: Eukaryota > Metazoa > Chordata > Chondrichthyes > Hexanchiformes > Hexanchidae > Heptranchias > Heptranchias perlo. The sequence goes on along the minus strand of NC_090337.1, from coordinate 37,798,224 downwards.
AGTTTCAACTGCTCATTTCTCAAGGACAAAAAACTACAAACATATCTGAATTAGAATAGGCCATCAGTACCTGAACAGTGAACAGCTATTGTCCATGTTTACTGTAAATACACCATCTTCTCTCACATTCTTTCTGTGCACTGTACCTCCAAAAACTTTATTCATCATCTGTGAATTTAAATTAAAAAATGGTTTGTAGGTCATGCTTCAATTTTCCCCTAAATAAAACTTTGAAATTCCAATCCATTGTCAAATAGATGACATACCCAAGACAACTGGTGAAACCACACTATGCCAGCAGAAATGCACTACTGCATAACTCAACACAGTTTCAAATGAAATTACACCACCATAGTACCACTGATAAATAAAAATGTATAGATAAAAGTGTGATTTTTAAGATAATAATCTCAGTCTTTATCAAACACCTACATTAATGATCTGAATTTGTGCACAGTACCTGCATTCCATAGCAGATTCCAAGAACAGGTTTGCCAATTCTAAATATTGCTGGATCAAACCATGGAGCATCTTCTGCATAGACAGAACTTGGCCCCCCAGATATGATGATAGCTCTGCAAAACAAACAGTATTTAAGAGCCAGTCATTTGTATATTTGTAGGAATGTAATAAGTGTATTAAAAAGATAAACTGGTAATCAAATTCTATAATGAAAGAGAAGCTTCCAATGTAATATTAACGATTAAAAAAAAGTAAGAAAATTAGAAAGTAAGAGGAACTCCAATAGAACTGGAATTAAACACAAAAAGGAATGGAACATTCTGCGCAAAATAGAACAAGCAGAATTGTTAAAAGAAAGCGCTGATAGTGACAAAGTTAATGCCTCTTTTGTTTTCATAAATCCAGTGAATATCAGTATCATTGGGAGAATTTTCAGAACCCAAGAGCGTAAAGCAATTAAATTTAATATAACTGAGGAAACTGATCCTAATGACCATCACATTTCAGCTCCATGAAAATGTCAGTCTCAAGCCACTTTCCCCAGCCAGTTATTCCAATTACAAGATTAGGACTTTATCAAAAAGATATCCAAGATTATTGTAAGATACAATACACAAATTGAAATTGTAGATATTCATACATTAAAATCAACCAGAGTACAAAAAACTAACATACCATATGGGAAGTTTTTAAAGCTGTGAAGCTACCTTTTCCGGATGGGGTCTCACACTTGCTAAAATGCAAGGAATCTTAGAACACCAGGTTATAGTCCAACAGTTTTATAATAATAAAATAATAAAACTGTTGGACTATAACCTGGTGTTGTAAGATTCCTTACATTTGTCCACCCCAGTCCATCACCGGCATCTCCACATCATTGCTAAAATGCAACACACTGTCATTTCAGCAATCTCATACCAGATTTACATCAAAAGTTTTGCAGAGGCAAAGCTGAAATTGCATTTAACCGACAAATAGTACATAACTGGTCTAGAGGATCATTCAGTATTAGCAGACATCAAACATTAATTAATATACTTTTGAGACTAATACTGAAATTATTTTCATCTCAATTTCTTCACAAATATGGACCATTAGAACTTCTTCTCTTGAGAATTTGAATAGCTTAAGCTTTTTTTAAAAAAAATAAAAATGGTATCTTTTACAAAAGGTAATTCCATACCATGTAACAACCACAACCAAGACTGAATGTTACTGGTCTCCGGTGTAGACGATTGTCCAGGACCGAATTTCTCTAGAAAGACAAATTATTTAGAAATCCTGCAGGGTCGCCTCTGAATGGTTTCAAAAAAATGTTTTATAGAAATTGAACATGACAGTCAAGGGGAGGCGGACATATCTTACAGAAGGCTATTCCGCCCACTGTGCCTGTGCCGACTCTTTGAAAGAGCTATCCAATTAGTCCCACTCCCCTGCTCTTTCCCCATAGCCCTGTCAATGTTTTCCCCTTCAAGTATTTATCCAATTTCCTTCTGAAAGTTACTATTGAATCAGCTTCCACCACCCTTTCAAGCAGTGCATTCCAGATCATAACTTGCTGCGTAATAAAAAAAAATGTATCCTCATGTCGCTTCTTGTAATGTGATTGGCAAAAGAACATCTGTCCCCTCTGATTACCGACCCTTCTGCCACTGGAAACAATTTCTCCTTATTTACTCTGTAAATCCATTCACTATTTTGAACACCTCTATCATATCTCCCCATAACCTTCTCTATTCTAAGGAGAACAACCCCAGCTTCTCCAGACTCTCCACATAAGTGATCATCCCTGGTACCATTCTAGTAAATCTCTTCTGCATCCTTCCTAAAGTGTGGTGCCCAGAATTGAACACAATACTCCAGCTGAGGCCTAACCATGTCTTATAAAAGGTTTAGCATAACTTCCTCACTTTCATGCTCTGCCTCAATTAATAACACCAACGATCCCACATGTTTTAACAATCTTCTCAACTTGTCCTGCCATCAAAGATTTGTGTACATGCACCCCAGATCTCTCTGTTCCTGCAACCCCTTTAAAATTGAACCATTTAGTTTATATTGTCTCTCCTCATTCTTCCTACCAAAATGTTTCACTTCATACTTTTCTGCATTAAATTTCATCTGCCATGTGTCTGTCCATATCCTCCTGAAGTGTGTTACTATGCTCCACATTGTTTACTACAGTTCTGAACTTTGTGTCATCTGCAAACTTTGAAATTATACCCTGTATACCAAAGTCCAGGTCATTAATATATATCAAAAAGAGCAGTGGTCCTAATACTGACCCCTGGGGAACCCCATTGTATATTTCTCTCCAGTCTGAATAACAACTGTTCACTACTACTCTCTTCTTTCTGTCCCTTAGCCAATTTCATATCCATGCTGCCACTGTCCCTTTAATCCCATGGGCTTTAAATTTGCTAACAAATCTATTATGTGGTACTTTATTAAATGCCTCTTGAAAGTCCATACACACATCAACCCTCTCGGTTACTTCAAAGAACTCAATCAAGTTAGTCAAACACGATTTTCCTTTAATAAATCCGTGCTCACTTTCATTTATTAGCCCATACTTTTCCAAGTGCCAATTAATTTTGTCCCAGACTATTGTCTCAAAGTTTCCCCACCAGCAACGTTAGGCTGACCGTCCCATATTTGCTGGGTTTATCCCGCTTCGTTTTTAAAAAAAAAAACCAGAGTATAACATTTGCTATCCTCCAGTCCTCTAGCACCGCCCCCATATCTAACGAGGATTGGAAGATTGTGGTCAGAGCCTCTGCAATCTCTACCCTTACTTCCCTTAGTAACCTAGTGTTAACTGTATCTGTGATTTATATCAATTAGTGTTAATTGTATTCACGTGGTGGGTATCAACTGGGGACTCTTGTATGTATCCATTCATAGGAGGGTGTGTAATGTTGAGCTATGAATAAAGGCTTGGAAGCAACTGAGGATCAGGCTCTAGCATTCTATCCTTCACCACTTGGCTATCCAGCTTAGAACATGGTAGCAGAGGATGGTTCTTTTTTTTGGACTTAAAACAAAACTTGAAAGCCTAGTGGCCATTGTGGAAAATGGCAGAAAGCAAGTTTAAATTGTCAAGGTACGATTTCCCTCCAGCGTTCTGAGTTTGAACCATATGACCAGTGGAAGAATGAGGTTGATATGTAGACACAGGTCACGATTCTGCTAAAGAGAAAACAAGGCATGGCCTTGTTGCTTCCTGAATGAAGCAAAATCATTAAGTAAGGTATTTTCCGAGATGGATGCCGATCTTTTGGATAATGAAGGTTTTATCATTCTAATAGCATTTCTGGATCAAATCTACAAGAAAAATGACCTGTTAAGTGCCTATGAGGCCTGGTCAGCGTTTGATTAACTATCCGTTTTCCGAAGTCTTTCAATGGAAGAGTATATCATGGACTTTAACAAATTGTACAAAAAGTTGACAAAGTTCCAATTGGGAATCCCTGGATCGGTACTAGCGTTTAAATTACAAAATTGTGCTAAGGGGTTTCATATGGACAGGCAACTGGTACTAACGGACATCCAGTTCTCGGAAAATGAGACTCTGTTGGATCAAATGTTTGCTGCCTCAAAGAAAGTCCTGGGGAAACAGTCATTCCCTTCAGTCTTCATGGAACAAATGGGGTCTTCCGCTGTGACACAAAGAATGGAAGATTCGATGGTTACCAGGTTTCGAAATGTTCCAGATACTAAACGCAGGCGCCAGTCCAGGTTTCAAAATTTTCAAGAGACCTGACGTAGGTGTCGATGTAACAGAAGGATTAAAGACAGCCAGATTGGTGATGAAAGCAGGTACAGCAAATCCAGTCATATCAACAGAAGACAAAATTGGGACAGTAATAATGGACGAATAAATCCCAGGAATGCCCAAGGGAAAATTAGTAGATGCTTTAGATGTGCCTCTAAGTATCATGAGGCAAACTGCCCAGAGTGAAGATGCAGGGTCTTTGAAATGACACATGAAGAAAGTAATTCTGAGGTAACAGATAAACAGAAGTAGAAGATGTAGCTTAACTAGAACACAGAACAGTCACGTAACGTAACTAGGAGCAGAAGTCCTCATGATCATGAAGTTTTGTGGCTGCCAATAAACTTGAGGATAAAGAGAGGCAAAACAAAAGGAGTTAGACAGTTGGAAAGAATTTGGAGTTTATTCTGAGGTAGCAGATAAGGGTCAACCAGCTTTGTCATAGATGGGTTTGTACTGAAAAAGTCCTTGCAGATGGGACTTAAGGCTAAAGCGAGGTTGGTAGCTGGGAGTTTTGAAGAGAAACTCTGATACAGATGTTTGAGTGGATTCTCCCACTGCTGGAAAGGTAATCTTAAAAAAAATCTTTTTTGGTTCTTTTGGGTCAATTGACATAAAAACCACATTTCTGCAGAGCGATACTTTTCAGAGAGAATGTTTCTGAAACTGCCTAAAGGGGCAGCAGATGCGGAAGGAAAACTATGGAAATTAATCAAATGCGCCTACGCCTGAATGATGCTTCCAAGATATGGTATTTTTCAGTGAGATCTGTTTTGCTGAAAAAAGGTTGTGTTCAACTAAAAGTGGATCCCGCAATGTTTTATCGGTACCATGACGGAAAACTTTCAGGCATTTTCATGATGCATGTTGATGATTTCTTATGGGATGGTACTGCGGAATTTGAGAAATTCATCATTAAGATTAGAGTAGAATTTAAAATTCGGAGTCAGGCCTGTGGGGCTTTTAAATATATTGGTTTAGATATTAAGCAGAGTGGGTCTGATATAACTTTAAATCAACAGTCCTATTTAGGAAGTGTTACTCCCATCCCGGTTATCATGCTGGGTCATCACAGAAAGGTGATGTGATATCTGAAGGAGACAGAGCAATTACGAAGCTCGATTGGTCAGCTGAACTGGTTGTGCACTCAGACTAGACCAGATGCTAGTTTTGACGTGTTGGAGTTAAGTACTTCAATGAAACAGCCCATTGGGAATGTTTTAAGAGCGAATAAAACATTAGGAAAATTAAATATAGATAAATATGTGCTTAAGTTCCCATCCTTAGGTAACCTAAAGAAACTGAAGCTAGTTATCTTTAGCGATGCTTCACATGCTAATCTTCCTGATGGGTATTCTAGTGCAGCTGGTTTCATAGTGTTTCTTATGGGTGTGAATAAGAAATGTTGTCCTTAAGCTTGGGAAGCTAACAAAATAAAAAGGGTTGTTAAAAGTACTCTGGCTTTTTTAAAATTAATTCATGGAATGTGGGCATCGCATTTATTGCCCATCCCTAATTGCCCTTGAGAAGTTGGTGGTGAGCTGCCTTCTTGAACCGCTGCAGTCCATGTGGTGCAGGTACTCATACAGTGCTATTGAGTATGGAGTTCCAGGACTTTGACCCAGTGACGATGAAAGAACGGCGATATATTTCCAAGTCAGAATGGTGTGTGACTTGGAGAGGAACATGCAGGTGGTGGTGTTCTATGCGTCTGCTGCCCTTGTCCTCTAGGTGGTAGAGGTCGTGGATTTGGGAGGTGCTGTCGAAGAAGCTGGGGCATGTTGCTGCATTGCATCTTGTAGATGGTACACAGTGCAGCCACGGTGTGCTGGTGAAGGGAGTGAATGTTTAGGGTGGTGGATGGGGTGCTAATCAAGCAAGCTGCTTTGTCCTGGATGGTGTCGAGCTTCTTGAGTGTTGTTGGAGCTGCACTCATCCAGGCAAGTGGAGAGTATTCCATCACACTCCTGACTTGTGCCTTGTAGATGGTGGAAAGGCTTTGGGGAGTCTGGAGATGAGTCACTCGCCACAGAATACCCAGCCTCTGACCTGCTCTTGTAGCTACAGTATTTATGTGGATGGTCCAGTTTAGTTTCTTTTCAATGGTGATCCCCAGGATGTTGATGGTGGGGGATTCGGCGATGGTAATGCCGTTGAATGTCATGGGGAGGTGGTTAGACACTCTCTTGGTGGAGATGGTCATTGCCTGGAGCAAATGTTACTTGCCACTTATCAGCCCAAGCCTGGATGTTATCCAGGTCTTGCTGCATACAGGCAAAGGCTGCTTCATTATCTGCTTATTAGCTACTGAAACACTGGCTCTTATAGACACAGTGGATATGGGATCTATTTGGCAAATATCTTGAGCGACATCCTGTACAATGGGAGCACTGAAGATAGTATATCCATTGAATGTTATGTAGACAATCGTTCATTGTGGGACAATGTACACTACGAAAAATGAGAGGGAGAAGATTACGGATTGACCTTGCTGGCTTGAAAGAAATGCTGGAAAGGAAATCTCTAAAATTAAATGGGTGGATTCAAGCCATCAAGATTATATGGGGTCCTGGAGAAGGATCGCCTTACAATGTTAAGCTTTGAATAGTACAAGTTGTACAAAGTATGGAAGTTTCTAATTTTTGAAATTCTGTTTGTTTTGTATATATAAAGTTTATTTTTTTTTAATTTTAGAGAGATGGGAACCTGTTAATTGTATTTGTGACATCAATTAGTGTTAATTGTATTCAGGTGGTGGCTATCAATTGGGGACTCTCTTGTATCCATTTATAGGAGGGTGTGTAATGTTGAACTGAGAATAAAGGCTTGGAAGCAACTGAAGACCAGGCTCTAGTATTCTATCCTTCACCACCTGGCTATCTAATTTAGAACACCCAGGGTGCATGGACTGGGTGATTTTTCTACTTTGAATACTGCCAATCATTTAAGTACCTCCACTTTATCTATTCTTATCCTATCCAATATCGCCAATACCTCCTCCTTTACTGCTACATCGGCAGCATCCTCTGCTCCAGTGAAGACTGATGCGAAGTATTCATTTAGTACCTCAGCCATACCATCTGCCCCCACAAGAAAATCTCTTTTTGGTCCCTGACCGGCCCCACCCTACCAATGACTATGTGTTTATTATTTATATGTTTATAAGACTTTTGGGTTCCCTTTTATTTTAGCCACTAATCTATTCGCATACTCTCTCTTTGCCCCTCTTAGTCCCCTTTTTACACTCCCCTCTATACTTTCTGTACTCAGCTAGTTTCTCTACTGTATTATGAACTGTAGACGTCATAAGCCTCCTTTTCCTCTCATTTTAACCTCCATAACTTTAGTCATACAGGGAGCTCTAGCTATGGATGCCCTTCCTTTTCCCCTTGTGGGAGTGTGTCTACACTGTACCTGAACTATCTGCTACTTAAAGGCTTCCCATTGTTCAATTACTGTTTTGCCTACTAATTTTTGATTCCAATCCACCAGGGCAAGATCCCTTTTTAAATCGAGCATGACATAAGCCCTGTAACGTTTTACTTTATTAGAAGGCGCTATATAAACGCAAGCTGTAGAAGTAACTTCCAACACCACAGAAGTTTAAATATCCAGGCCTATGTTTCATTCAGAATCAGAATAAATGTAAGTTGAAATGTATACATTTCTTGTTTTTAACCCCTGTGGTACTGTTGAATTTTTCCACTAGAAACCAGCATTTCCCTTAACTAAAGCTTCACTTGGTATGCAATTCACCTTCTCTTACCTTGTTGGTATTTTGCCATTCCATTATCTAAGACTGTGCTGTTAAATGAAAATGATTACAGGTGCATGGAATTCTAAGTCTGTAACTTGAAGGCCTCTGGATAAATGAACCCCAAATGATAAACAACATATCCCAGCCTGCAGAGATAGGGAGTTTCCAACACCTGTTAATTTCAGTAGCATTTCCACTATTCCAAGTAGTCTGGCAACCAAGAATGAAAACACAATACAATTATCATGTTTCTCCATAGAGAACTACAGTGAAGCATTTTGAAAGTTTTCTCATCATCCTTGTAAAAAGAATAAATTTATATTATTGATCATATTCTAAACAACTATCATTGAATATATCTCCATCTCCCTCCCCCCGAAACACAAACTCATCCACTTAAACTGCACCAAAAGCCAATTCTTACCGAAAACCATTCTCTTTGATTGCAAAAGCAGGTGTTTCCAGTGGCAGGATTTCTGACTGTACAAAAAGTTCTCTCACACGCCGGTCAATTACTTTTCCATATTGCGCTCCTGCATCAAGAATCACCAGAGCCCCTTCATACTGATGCCCAGCATCCTTGATGTCTCCTCCAGCAGTCTCCTATTCAAAAGAGAATCAAAGTTGATAACAGAATACCTTTATGATCAATTTAATTTTAAAAAAACTTCTGAAAAGTTGCTACACATGCCATATCTCATTCACAATAACTACATCAATATACAAGCTGAAACTTAAGATTTATTAAAACATACATTTTGTCGCTTCACAAGTCTTAATTTTAGGAACTGGTGCACTACTACTGTACAATAGACAACTTAAAAATACACCAGTTCAGCTCTGTGCAACTTTTTAAGAAGGAAAAACTAAGTTTAACACAACAGATCAGCTGAAATCTTCAACAATTTACACACAGAAAGCTTCTCAAAAAAATGTTTTGTTCAAAATACACTAGATAGCGAAAGGGGTCACAGCATCAAAATTCTGTTCCACGGTTGTAGCGCAATGATGAGTTCCTGATCCAAACCATACCAACAGAAAGGAACCAAGATGAGGCTGTTTAAATGCACCTTTCAGCAACACTGGAAAAGAAACCTGGAATCGGTAAACTGTTCTTCCTGTAATGGTATAGCACTGAAGATAAAATTTACAAAGCTAATATATTAGCAGCTGACAGATGATGCCCACTTACTAAGTCTGGATAAGAAATAAGTTTATTTCGGCTTGTAAAGACACATTATTCAAAAAGCCTGCACTAAACACTTTCAATTCAGAAGCAACTTCTTGTGTAACTCAGATTAAAAAAAGTTAGTGCCTGCTCAAACCACACATCAAAAAATGCTGGCAGTATATATTTACTCCATCAAATTTTCTATAGCTGTCTCCTCCCAGATCATAATATTTCTCTTCCTTTGCCTGGGGCCAGCAGCAGTACAATCAATGCAAAATTCATTGGAACTTCAAAAGCAAGCTTCAAAACCAATCAGATTGTAATTTTAAAGAGATAAACATTCTGTCAATCAGACCTTTGCCATTGCCCAATCAAGTACGTAAATGTATGTCAATAGGACAAATATCTGAAGTTTAAAAGTTAACCTCTAATTAAAACGTTTTACCCGCTGTGCATTTTAGTGGTTGTCATATCGTAGGTGTCAGTTTGAGGCCAGTGTTACAGTTTAAGCTCCCACCCCCCAACCCCCCAAACAAAAAAAATTCTCATGTTCAAGACTAGACTGCACTTTCCATAAGTAGACCAAGTCTCTCTGAACCAAAACTTACCATGTACAGGTTAGATTGTTAAATCTGGGCTGCACTAAAGTGAACCACAAATTGTGGCAAATCACCTTTTGTAGCATGTGGGATTTCTGCTCATTAACTATAAGTGTCAGCTTGGCTCAAATGACAGCAATCGCACAATTCTCAGTTGTGTGTTCAATCCTCCTTTTGCACTTGGCTACACAAGCTAGGGTGACATTTCAACACTGTACTGAGGGTATTTTACTTTTTCAGAGGTGTCATTCTTCAGTTAAAATGTTAAACTGAGGCTCCATCTCCCTGTTCTAGAGGTTCAGGTTGATGGAAAAGACCCACAGCAATATTTGAAAAGGGAGTTCTTCCATTGTCCTGCTCAACATTCCTCCCTCAACCATCAGCACCAAAAGTAGTGTGCAAATTGGCCCCTACATTTACCCACAGAACACTGACTGCACAACAGGAAAAAATGGTAATTTATCACATGAAAAGTTTTGCAATGCCCTCAGAACTATAGTAATGCACTATTTAAATGCAAGTTCTTTCTCACCTCAGAAGATGGAACAGCAGCATAGTTCTAGGTCACTCCATTCAGGCTCTCTCTCCACATTTACAGATAAAACTATATCAAGCAAAATAGGCAAGATACAAAGTGACACTATGATCAAAGTCTGTGATGCTACACTGCACAAGATGATTCCTCGGAGAGCACCTATTCTAATCTTATACAAAAGGACTGAGGACATCAAAAATCTCTGCAATTAAAAAGATGTCCTTTCCTTTGACGATCAATTTCTTTGCAACAGCCAAGCAATCAAAATATTCCGTTTTTTTTGCCCACCTTGGTAAATATAGTAGTAACTCAGAATTACTGTCTTCCTTCCCAGATTCAACCCTGCCGGACAGGGGTTCACATCTAACCATGGCTAGAAAATGTAGCTCCATCTATCAACCATCTCCTGTCATCAATTTGAAGTCCAGTGAGCGGAGCACTCTTGATTACATCATAACCAGTACCAATTTAAAGCAACTGTACTAGCAGTGCTGCGTTATGACGAACATGCATAGGTAGAGCTCTGCAATGGGTTATTCAAAAATCTGTGATCTCCTGGGAGAGGCGAATAACCAGTGTGTACTTAACCACACTTGATCCATCTAGAAGTAACCTACAGGCTCCCCTTTAATTACTTCCTTAATGAATCTATCGTTTGAGCCGCTTGTAACCTTCCTCGAAGTTTATTCCACATGTCATCATGTGAAGAACATACTGACATCAGTCCGACATTTGCTTGTCAATTACAATATGTGCCTTTGTTCTGCATATACTCTTTCTACACCTTTTCTGAACATGTATACCTCTACCAGTTCTCATTCAAAGGCCGAAAAGCCCATTTTTCTCACAACAGAAGGATCAAAAGCTAGAGCTTCCTGGATGACTAAAGATATAGAAATTAAAATGAAACAAGGAGACTTATGACAAATGTACAGTTCATAATACAATAGAGAATCAAGCTCAATACAGAAAGTAGAGATCTTAAAAAAAGGGGAATAAGAGGAGCAGAGAGAGTATGAGAATAGATTAGTTGCTAACATAAAAGAGAATCCAAAAGTCTTTTATAAACATTAAACAGTAAAAGGGTAGTGCTGATTAGGGACAAAAGGAGATCATCTTGTGGAGGAAGAGGGTATGGCTGAGGCACTAAATGAATGCTTCACATCAGTCTTCACTAGAAAAGAGGTTGCTGTCAATGTAGCAGTAGAGGAGGAGGTAGTAGCAATACTGGATAGGATAAAAATAGATAAAGAGGAGGTACTTAAAAGATTGACAGTACTCAAAGTAGAAAAGTCACCCGGTCCAGATGGGATGCATCCTAAGTTACTGAGGTAAGTAAGGGTAGAAATTGCAGAGGCTCTGGCCACAATCTTCCATAGATATGGGGGTGGTGCCAGAGGACTGGTGGACTGCAAATGTTGCACGCCTGTTCAAGAAAAGCGGAGGGGGATAAACCCAACAATTAAAGGCCAGTCAGCCTAATGTCAGTGGTGGGGAAACTTTGAGAGAATATAATTCCAGACAAAATTAATTGGCACTTGGAAAAATAAATGAAAGTCAGCACCGATTTGTTACGGGAAAATTGTGTTTAACTAACCTGGTTGAGTTCTTTGAAGTAACAGAATGGGTTGATGAGGGTAGTGCGATGATGTTGTGTACATGGTCTTTCAAAGGGCATTTAATAAAGTACCACATAATCGACTTGGAAGCAAAATTAAAGCCCATGGGATTAAAGGGACAATGACAGCATGGATACAAAACTGGCTAAGGGACAGAAAGCACAGTAGGGGAGAGAGGGTTGTCCTACAAGAGATTGAGTAGAATGGACCTATATTCTCTGGAGTTTACAAGAATGAGGGGTGATCTTATTGAAATGTATAAAATTCTTCAAGGGCTTGGACACAGCAGATGCTGAGAAGCTGCTCCCCCTGGCTGGAGTGTCAAAAATTAGGAGTTATAGTCTCAAGATAAAGGATCGGCCATTTAGGACCGAGATGAGGAAAAATTTCTTCACTCAGAGGGTTGTGAATCTTTGGAATTCTCGACCCCAGAGGGCTATGGGGAAAGAGCAGGGAAGTGGGACTAATTGGATAGCTCTACCAATGAGCCAGCACAGATATGATGGGCCAAACAGCCTCCTTCTGTGCTGTATGATACTATGAACTCAATCCTCTTCGGGTTCAGCCTTATGGCTCTTCTCTGCACTGCTTCTCTTGAATCTTAAATTATCAAAACTACACATAGTATTTCAGGTGCCATGTGAGTATCCAAACTAGCCCCTTCCTACTGTCTAGTCCCAATTTCCCAGGTGATATACAAGTTAGAAGTATGCTGGATGCACTGATCATTGGAGGATACTCAACTCTAGTATGCATATTTTAGTGTAGGGTTGCAAGAAACAAAGTTCACTTAACCAGGAAATGTTCAGTATACCAAAGTACACGGTAATGTGCACTATCGACCATCGAACAAAAATTACCCCAAGAGCAGCAATGCCAACATCTGAAAATATTTTAAAACGCAATCTTTATGGCACATCTAAGCAGAATAGGTTACTTAAAAAGTGACTTGCACGTGTTGAGATCATGCAGGAAAGTATTTACTGTTTTGTTTTAAAGCCTATCGGGCAGAATGCTGTCCCTTTAAACAAAACTTGCCCCATTACAAAAACATTTGTCCATTATTACCGTTAGTCTTATATTTACCCATTTTGATAACGACCAATCGCTCTTCGGGACGCTCCTGCGGGCAATGACCATTTTGCAGCCTAACATTAATGACGAAGATAGGGCACGAACCCATTGCACACAGGCCTCTCCGATCTCTGGCACCGGACGCCCGGAGCTGTCTTTTTTTAAAACTGAAGACTCGAGCGCGGCTCTACTTTACAGAGTTCAACAAACACACTGAATGCTGGGAGTGCAACTTTAGCAGCTCCTGATCCAGACTCAGGCCGGTTTTCTCATTCCCTCCCTTCCCCCCCCCCCCCCCCCCCGGGCAGCGGGCCCGCCTCTCCAACATAACAAGTCATTACCGAATTAAACAAACCAGGCGGGAAACAACAACCTCCCCTGCGGCCTCGACACCGCGCTGCTCAGCCAGGCCTCAGGTCACCATCTAAGAGAAAGAGGCGAAGAAAACACAACTGAGCAGCCGGATCTCCAGGCCGCAGCCTCGAGTTCTCCTGCAGCTCACAACACTTAGGGGCCAGACAGCAACCCGCTTGTTCGGCCACAAGACCTCCACCGCCCGCAGCACTGGATACTGCGGGGTTTTGTGTAAAGCGGGGGCAGGCCGACACCAAGGCCCGACCCGCTCCCCGCCCGTCGAAACTGACCTTGGAATCGCCGTTACACAGCGCCATCGATATCGCTCCCAGTCCGGTGGCAACTCCCACCGCGCGCGCGCCTCTGCTCTCCAGCCACGCGCTGCCGCTTTCGCGCCGACAATGCGAGACCAGCCCACACTACACCGCGCGAGACCGGACCGGCCCAGCCCCTCCCCCAGCGAGCGCAGCTTCCCGCCCCGCCGCTGGGGGGAGCTGCTGAGCAGAGTCATGTGACCGCTCAAGGGCTGGGTGGAATTCTTTTCTGAAATGACCCATATGGTGCCATTGGGTTGCCCCCAGTGTCACCAGTCTAAAACCAAACAAAAGTGTCCCCCTTTTAAAGAGGCACAACTAATGAAGAACTTAACCACAAAACCAAGGAAACTTATAAATTTAAATAATAATGTTATTACTATTATCCACTATGCACTCCAGTCCCTGCGGTGCCCAACAGTCACGAAAGGCTTCAAGCATACCCCCAGATATCGCGTGCTCCCTCTCCAGGGGCTGGATGGTATTTGCTTGCACAAGTTCACAATTTCAGGTTTTTTAATCCATCAGTTTAAACACCATTTATCATTGCTATAATCTTTACTTTCTATGACGAAGGAGCTGTATGCCATAATTAAATTAACCAGAGCACAGTTAATCTTCAGATCCTGCCTGAGCAAAGGATGGCCTGAATTTACTGAAAACTTGTGTCAAAGTAATGGTGCATCTACGGCATACAACATTATTATGGTGCAGGCAATACAGGAAATTAAGGCCTGAGTGACTTACGCCATTATGTACGCCACACCATAAAAAATTACTGGGGCTTTTGCACTGCTCCACAGAGACCCGGGCTGGAAAAGTTGAACAGCTAATTGTCATCGCTCCGCTTTTCATTAAAATCAATGGTGACATCGGCCTAGAATTTGCTGGGAAAGTAACGGCGAGCTCATGGTGCTCACTGTTATTAGTGTGTAAAAAACCCAGGAACTGGTGGCGAGGAAGAAATACACCGTGAATTGCAATTTGCCACAAAATCGGGCACTAGCCTCGCAAAAATGGATTTCAAGAAATTGCTAGATTTGAGCCATAAATACGAATTAAACTCACCGCAGAAAGTTAGGGCTGGTATTTCACGACATAAGGACCTTTTTAATTATGAGATTTATGTTCCTGCAATGTCACTCAATCTCGGAGGGCCAGAAAGGGAACAACTGAAACTGTGGAGTCTCACTCCTGCAGACAGTAAATTGTTCCTAGAGGTTTTTTTAACGTTACATTTTTAATTTTTTCTGTCTTTTTTTTCTCTCTCTCAATCCAAACTTTCTTTCCCTCTCTTTATTTCTCTTTCTGTATCTAATTTGACTTAAATTCACCCTATCTCCTTCTCTGTCGTTCACTTTGTTTCTTTCTCTATCCTTAAATTTCATTGGTTAAGGAGATAGACTGTTGGTCCTGTCGTTCACCAAGGACCCAGATGCCGCAATGACCCTTTATCAATTTGCACTTCCAGTAATTTGCTGCACAAAAATAAATGGAGCTGAAGGGTGAGGAAAAAAATCCAACTCACAGCGCACGCCACGAGATGCCCTGCTCCAGCAAATTCTGGGCAATTGAGTTTGCTGAATTAACGCCACTGTGATCATCACAGTCACTTAGACCATTGCAGAATGGCACTGGAGGGCTCAGTATGTTTTCAGTCACAAGAATCATACTTTACTGTTTAAATTAAGAAATAATTGTGTTGTCCTCATTTGGTGCTTTTTTTTTGCTATTCTGTGGTCCAGTTCTGACAGTGTCTGGCTTATTGGTACAAAGTGCAAAGCGTATCTGGAGGGTGCAGGGTGCTGGTCCCTAGCCTTAAACTACCATCCAAATGTGATTTTTTAAATCTGTATTTCGGATCATGAATCCAAAACGTTGTGAATGTGGTCATTAGTGATCACAATGTGCCCATTTACACCGTACTAATATCCAAGTAGTAAATCAGAAATAGCACTGGGATTACAGACTGCTTGCACAATTGAACATAAGAGCAGGAGTAGGCCATATGGCCCCTCGAGCCTGCTCTGCCATTCAATAAGATCATGGCTGATCGTTGGCCTCAACTCCACTTTCCCACCCGATCCCCATATCCCTTGATTCCCCTAGAGTCCAAAAATCTATCTATCCCAGTCCAGACCCTTCATGATTTTGAATACCTCTATCAAATCTCCTTGCAACCATCTCTGTTCCAAGGAGAACAACCCCAGCTTCTCCAGTCTATCCACTAAAGTCCCTCATCCCTGGAATCTTCTGCACCCTCTCTAAGGCCTTCACATCTTTCCCAAAGTGCGGTGCCCAGAACTGGACATAATACTCCACTTGAGGCTGAACCAGTGTTTTATAAAGGTTCATCATGACTTCCATACTTTTGTACTCTATACCTCTATTTATAAAGCCCAGGATCCAATATGCTTTTTTAACCACTTTCTCAACCTGCCCTGCCACTTTCAACGATTTGTGCACATATACCCCCAGATCTCTCTGTTCCTGTACCCCTTTTAGAGTTGTGCCCTCTAGTATATATTGCCTCTTCTCGTTCTTCCTACTGAAATGCATCACTTTACATTTTTCTGCGTTAAATTTCACCTGCCACATGTCCGCCCATGCCACCAGCCTGTCTATATCCTCTTGAAGTCTATCACTATCCTCCTCACTGTTTACTACCCTTCCAAGTTTTGTGTCATCTGCAAATTTTGAAATTGTACCCTGTACACACCCAAGTCCAAGTCATTAATATATGTCAAGAAAAGCAGTGGTCCCAGCACCGACCCCTGGGGAACACCACTGTACACCTCCCTCCAGTCTGAAAAACAACCGTTCACCACTACTCTCTGTTTCACGTCACTTAGCCAATTCTGTATCCATGTTGCTACTGCCCCCTTTATTCCATGGGTCGCGATCTTGATGATAAGCCTACCGTGCAGCACTTTATCAAATGCCTTTTGAAAGTCCATATACACCACATCAATTGCAGCGAATTCCGGGCCTAGATTCCTAAGAAAAATACCTACTTCATTGGTCTGATCTTTACTTGACATGCTAAGGCCGATACAAACCAAGTGTGGCAATATCGGTAACTTCAAGATTGCCCCCAGACATTCAGTTATGAACCGTGCAATTCAGGTAATTTTCAAAACTGAAAACTGAACAGTCAAAGTTCAGTTTTCAGTCCTTGCATTAAAAAAAAATGCTTCTTTCATTCACAACTGAGTCTCTTTATGCTTCCACATTTACCATCTGCAGATTTGTCTCTGTGCAGTTTTTCATTGGGTAAAAAGTGGCAGTCCTTGCCGACCTCACCCAGAAATAAATGCAAGTTGTTGTTGTACAGTAAAGATAACAAATCAGTCTAACAGTCAAGGAAGAATTTTTTTTACTTGTTCATGGGATGTGGGCATCACTGGCAAGGCCAGCATTTATTGCCCATCCCTAATTGCCCTTGAGAAGGTGGCAGTGAGCCACCTTCTTCAACCACTGCAGTCTGTGTGGTGAAGGTTCTCCCACAGTGCTGTTAGGAAGGGAGTTCCAGGATTTTGACCCAGCGACGATGAAGGAACGGCGATATATTTCCAAGTCGGGATGGTGTGTGACTTGGAGGGGAACGTGCAGGTGGTGTTGTTCCCACGTGCCTGCTGCCCTTGTCCTTCTAGGTGGTAGAGGTCGCGGGTTTGGGAGGTGCAGTCGAAGAAGCCTTGGCGAGTTACTGCAGTGCATCCTGTGGATGGTACACACTGCAGCCACAGTGCGCCGGTGGTGAAGGGAGTGAATGTTTAGGGTGGTGGATGGGGTGCCAATCAAGTGGGTTGCTTTGTCCTGGATGGTGTTGAGCTTCTTGAGTGTTGTTGGAGCTGCACTCATCCATCACACTCCTGACTTGTGCCTTGTAGATGGTGGAAAGGCTTTGGGGAGTCAGGAGGTGAGTCACTCGCTGCAGAATACCCAGCCTCTGACCTGCTCTTGTAGCCACAGTATTTATGTAGCTAGTCCAGTTAAGTTTCTGGGCAATGGAGACCCCCAGGATGTTGATGGAGGGGGATTCGGCGATGGTAATGCCGTTGAATATCAAGGGGAGGTAGTTAGACCCTCCCTTGTGAAGATGGTCATTGCCTGGCACTTGTCTGGCGCGAATGTTACTTGCCACTTATCAGCCCAAACCTGGATGTTGCCCAGGTCTTGCTGCACGTGGGCAGGGACTGCTTCATTATCTGAGGGGTTGCGAATGGAACTGAACACTGTGCAATCATCAGCGAACATCCCCATTTCTGACCTTATGATGGAGGGAAGGTCATTGATGAAGCAGCTGAAGATGGTTGGGCCTAAGACATTGCCCTGAGGAACTCCTGCAGCAATGTCCTGGGGCTGAGATGATTGGCTTCCAACAACCACTACCATCTTCCTTTGTGCTAGGTATGACTCCAGCCACTGGAGAGTTTTCCCCCTGATTCCCATTGACTTCAATTTTACTAGGGCTCCTTTGTGCCACACTCGGTCAAATGCTGCCTTGATGTCAAGGGCAGTCACTCTCACCTTTCCTCTGGAATTCAGCTCTTTTGTCCATGTTTTGACCAAGGCTGTAATGAGGTCTGGAGCCGAGTGGTCCTGGCAGAACCCAAACTGAGCATTGTTGAGAGGTTATTGGTGAGTAAGTGCCGTTGAACAGCATTGTCGATGACACCTTCCATCACTTTACCGATGATTGAGAGTAGACTGATGGAGAGGTAATTGGCCGATAGAAAACCAAAGCTTTAAGGAGAATACAATACAGATTCACTGGTATGCTGCCTGGCATGAAGAAATACAAATACGAAGAAAGACTTGAAAGATGGGTCTCTTTTGTTAGAACAACGCAGATTACGGGGTGTAATAATAGAAATCTTTTAAATTATGAAAGAATGGGACAGGGTAGGTAGAAGCAACCAGTTTCCAGTAGTTGAGGGGCATAGATACAAGATTAAATAGAAGTCATTCAGAACAAAGAGCAGGAGAACTTCTTCAAATTTGGGAGATTGTGGAATTAACCTCCAGGATTATTGTATGAGGCAGAAATTATGTTGACATTCAAGATTGGATAGGTAGATGAAGGAAAAGGGGTTGAAGGGGTGTGGCCAAAGGGTGAGTAAATGTAAATAGAACTAATTGTTCACATGGAAGGTAAACACCTACACAGACTGGTTGGGCCAAATAGCTTGTTACTGTGTTGTAACTACTATATATGCATGTATGCACATTTATACACAATGAGGCAAATTCCCAAAGTACGACCAAATAGTTAAAGTCCTTAATGGCCAGGTGGCTGCAATGTAGTTGCATTTAACCATGATACCGTAACACCTTGAGCAGTCATTGAGAGGGAAAAAAGTTCATGGAGAATAAAAAAAGAGTGAAGCAAAGAGAAAATCGGACAAAAAGTTGCAGAATGGAAAAGGGAGCTGGGAGGGAAAATAACAACAATTTGCACTTATATAGTGCCTTTAAGGTACAAACTGCTCCAAGGCGTGTTACAATGTGGTATTAAGAGGAATAGACCACCAAGCCAGTGGAACAAAAACAGAAAATGCTGGAACCACTCAGCAAGTCAAGCAGCATCTGTAAAGAAAGGAAAAAATGTAGGTGTTTCAGGCCTGAAGATCAAAGTGTTGGAGCGTTTGAGGCCATGGACTGGTTTGAAGTGTCACGGAGCAGTTTGTGATGAGCGCTGAAAACCATAGCATTAGTTTCCTGATGATTAGCTGGAGAAAGTTGCAGCTCATCCCAAGACTTGATGTCAGACAGGCAAACAGCATAGAAGTGGTTGTGAAATGGTAAAAAGGTAGAATTTGATATTGTCAGCATCATATGGATACTGACCCCATGCTTGCAGATGGTATCACTTCGGGATAGTATATAGATGAGGAAAGCAGGGGGCCAAGGATAAATCCTTGAGGAACTCCTGTGGTGACAGTGTGCGGATGGGAAGACAAGCCATTGCAAAAACGTGCTGACAGCATCCGGATAGATAAGACTGGAATCACACAAGGGCAGTCTCATGAAGCTGGACAACAGAGGAAAAGCAATTAGGGAGGACAGAATAATTAACCGTGTCAAGTGCTGCAGAAAGATCAAGGAGGGATAGCGCTGCACAGTCAATGTCACAGAGGATGACACTATTTTGGAATTGAAAGCGATAGTAGAAGAGTAGTAGAAAGGGGTTTAAAGACATGGTTAGTCATGGAGTACCCTCCAGCATGATTTTGAAATAATAGTGAGTCACGGCGAAGTCTGATCTGGCGATTGGTTACAAGACTGATGGGTGCCAGGTACGCTCAAATTTGTGCCCTTCTGATTTAAGGGAGTGAAGACAGGAAATGTAACAAGGGGAATGACAGGGTGGGAGAGAATGATTGTTTTGCTGGGAATAAGGCACAAAAGATCAAAGTGACAGAATGATATAGTAGGTCTACAGCAGCAGAGGTATCATGGCTGGTGGAGGGCCAAAGGAGAGGGAATTGAAAGTGAGACAGGATTCATGAGAGATCTGGTGGGAAGTTTTTTTTCCATGGACAAATGGTGAGAATAATGTGTGTGTAAGGGATTGTGGGTGATAAAGCAAATAAGGAAGTAGTTAGACTTAGCCTTAACGGTGGTCAAAACGTTGGATATAGTGAGGGCATGAAATATATTGATGTCAAAGCCTGGCCATGGGTATGGGTTGGAAAATATAGGTAAATAATGTGACCGTGTAAACATAAAAGGGAAGATGTCAGACAACAGGGGACTGGAGGACTTTAGGGGTAGATTGAAGTCACTTAGGATGAGGAGTTACTTGGTACAAAGGCTAAGGGAGGATAGTTGCACCACTCATACTGTGGCATGTGAGGTGGGAGGTTATGCTCCCATCTTCCTTTTCATGTTAGCCGTCTCCTCCTTCTGGCATGTACTCTAGACTTTATGAGGTGATATTATTGTAAAGGTCTCCAGAGACTGTTCGGTACTTTTACAGCATCCATCTATGTAAAAATTACAATCATGCTCTGAGAAGCCATAAGAATGGTTGGTGTGCGAAATGGGAAGAAAATAAAATCAGAGTGGGGTGTTCTTTTGCCATTTGGTGTTAAGGGACATTGTTGGACATTGCTCCACATCTGACTTAAGCAGACAATGAATGCCAAATGTGAACAAAATCGATCCCAACAGAAACCTTTCTCACCTTTATGGAAACAAAAATATAACTTTTTTAAAAAAGTTTAAAACTGCAGTATTCTGCTCACTCCTTGATATTGTTGTAAAATTTAGAATGGAAAGAATTTCCGGGGGTAAAGGAAAAAATGCAACAGTATAGGACCATTTGGCTTCTCAAAAGGATGTTTAAATGTGGACATAGCTGAAGAATTGGCTAAGTTCTTTAGTTCCATATTTACAAGGGAACAGGACAGTAGGACTCACCAAGGCTTCTTTGACAGCACCTCCCAAACCCACGACCTCTACCACCTAGAAGGACAAGAGCAGCAGGCACATGGGAACAACACCACCTGCACGTTCCCCTCCAAGTCACACACCATCCCGACTTGGAAATATATCGCCGTTCCTTCATCGTCGCTGGGTCAAAATCCTGGAACTCCTTTCCTAACAGCACTGTGGGAGAACCTTCACCACACGGACTGCAGCGGTTCAAGAAGGCGGCTCACCACCACCTGCTCAAGGGCAATTAGGGATGGGCAATAAACACTGGCCTCGCCAGCGACGCCCACATCCCATGAACGAATAAAAAAAAAGGACGCACCTGAAACCCTCACTTCAGAAGGATACAGCTGAGCTGGAAAAGGTGCAGAGAAAAGTTACTAGAATGGTTGGGGCCAGAAAATAAAACATATGAGGACAGACTCACAGAACTAGGACTCTTTGTTAGAGGACAAGACTAAAGGGGGATATGATTAAGGTATTCAAATGCGAAGTGATATATTTCAGTAGGAAGAATGAGGAGAGGCAATATAAACTAGAGGGCACAACTCTAAAAGGGGTACAGGAACAGAGAGATCTGGGGGTATATGTGCACAAATCATTGAAGGTGTCAGGGCAGGTTGAGAAAGCGATTGAAAAAGCATAGGGGATCCTGGGCTTTATAAATAGAGGCATAGAGTACAAAAGTATGGAAGTCATGATGAAACTTTATAAAACACTGGTTCGGCCACAAGTGGAGTATTGTGTCCAGTTCTGGGCACCGCACTTCTGGAAAGATGTGAAGGCTTTAGAGAGGGTGCAGAGGAGATTTACTAGAATGATTCCAGGGATGGGGGACTTTAGTTACATGGATAGACTGGAGAAACTGACATTGTTCTCCTTGGAACAGAGACAGTTGTGAGGAGATTTGTTAGAGGTATTCAAAATCATGAAGGGTCTAGACAGAGTAGATAGAGAGAAACTGTTCCCATTGGCGGAAGGGTCAAGAACCAGAGTGCATAGATTTAAGGTGACTGGCAAAAGAAACAAAGGTGACATGAGGAAAAACGTTTTTACACAGCAAGTGGTTAGGATCTGGAATGCACTGTCCAAGGGGGTGGTGGAGACAGATTCAATCATGGCCTTCAAAAGGAAACTGGATAAGTACTTGAAAGGAAAAAATTTGCAGGGCTATGAGGAAAGGGTGGGGCAGTGGCATGAGCTGGATTGCTCTTGCATAGAGTCAGCGCGGACTCGATGGGCCGAATGGCCTCCTTCCATGCTGTAACCTTTCTATGATTCCATGATTCTAATAAGACTCAAGGAGGTAGAGGATCAGTTAGGGATATTTGATTTGGTATAGAATAGCAGAACAAAGTTACACAAGTATATAGAAAGAAAAATAACTTACATTTATATAGCACCCAAGTACTTTACAGCTAATGAATTAATTTTTTTGAGGTGTTTTATAGACAAATGCACCAGCCAATTTGCACACAGCAAGGTTCACAAAGTAATGAAATTAATGACCAGCTAATCTGTTTGCGGAAATGTTGACTGACGGATAAATGTTAGCTAAGACACTGGGAGAACTTTCCTGCTCTACTTCAAATAGTGCCATGGGATCTTTTACGTCCACCTGAACAAGCAAATGGTGCCTTGGTTTCATGTTTCATACAAAAGATGGTACCTCCAACAATGCAGCACTCTCTCAGTACAGCAGAGAAGTGTCAGCCTAGACCATGCGATCAAGTTCTGGAGTGGGACTTGAACCTACAACCTTCCTTCTAATTCAGAGGTAAGAATGATATCAGTGAGCCATGTTGACACTTAACTGATTTGAAGTAGATTCAGGCAAGAAGCAAGAAAGATTACTACACTGAGGTTGATTGGTTTGTTGGAATAGCTTACCAAGGGAGGTTTTGTGCCAAGTAGTTTAGATCATTTCAAAATCTTAAAGAGAAACACAACTGGTAGGATGAACCTACGGTCAGCTGTAGCACTCAGTGGTAGCACTCTTGTCTCTGAGTCAGAAGGTAATGGATTCAAGTCCCACTCCAAAGACTTGAGCACAAAATCTAGGCTGACACTTCAGTGCAGTACCGAGAGAGTGCTACATAATCGGAAGAGCTGTCTTTCTGATGATATGTTAAACCAAGGCCCCATCTGCCCTCTCAGATGGATGTAAAAGATCATATGGCACTATTTCAAAGAAGATCTGGGGAGTTCCCCCTTGTGTTCTGGTCAATATTTATCCCTCAACCAATATCAGTAAAGCAGATAATCTGGTCATGAACTCACTGCTGTTTGTGTGAACTTGCTGTGCTCAAATTGGCTGCCATGTTTCCTGCATTACAACAATAACATCATTACAAAAATACTTAATTGGCTTTAAAGGTACATCCTGAAGTCATGAAAGGCGCTATATAAATGCAAATCTTTTTTTCTTTAGACCCTTAGATCCCAATACAGTACTGTAAGATCCTGGACACCTTCCCAGTGCTCCAAGGTCACGGGGCTGTCTGCAATGTCAATAAGTCAATTTCCTTGGTTAAATTAAAACAGAAAATGCTGGAAATACTCAGCAAGTCAGGCAGCATCTATGGAGAAAGAACAGTGTTAACGTTTCAGGTTGATGACCCTTTGTCGGAACTGGAAGAAGTTGAAGATTAAACAGTTTTTAAGCAAGTACACAGACAGCGAAAGCGGAGTGGGGGGGAGGAAAGAACAAAAGGGAAGGCGTCTGATAGGGTGGAGGGCAGGAGTGATTAAATGACAAAAGGGATGATGGTGCAAAGCAAGGAGGGTGATAATGGCACATGTGAAGAAACAAAAGATGGGTCTATAGGAGCTGTAAATGGCAACAGCAGAACCATTACCAGCACTTGCTGTCCAAAAAAATGGGAGCAGTGGTTATGATCTGAAGTTATTGAAATCAATTTTTTGAGTCCACAAGGTTGTAAAGTGCCTAAACGAAAGATGAGGTGCTGTACCTTGAGCTTCCGTTGAGCTTCATTGGAACAGTGTAAGAGGCCAAGGACAGAGAGGTCAGAGTGGGAGCGGGATGGGGAATTAAAATGGCAAGCAACCGGCAGGTCAGGGTCATGCTTGCAGACTGAGCAGAGGTGTTCAGCAAAGTGATCACCCAATCTGCATTTGGTCTCCCCATTGTAGAAGAGACTGCATTGTGAGCAGCGAATACAGTATACTAAATTGAAAGAAGTACAAATAAATCGCTGTTTCACCTGGAAGGAGTGTTTGGGGCCCTGGACGGTGGGAAGAGAGGAGGTGAAAGGGCAGGTGTTGCATCTCTTGTGCTTGCATGGGAAGGTGTCGTGGGGAGGAAAGCGGTTGTTGGGGGTGTTGGAAGAGTGGACCAGGGGGTCGCGGAGGGAATGGTCCCTTCGGAATGCTGAAAGGGGAGAGGGGAGGAAGATGTGTTTGGTGGTGGCATCGTGCTGGAGGTGGTGGAAATGGTGGAGGATGATACATTGAATGTTGAGGCTGATGGGGTGGAAGGTGAGGACAAGGGGGACCCTATCATGGTTCAGGGAGGGAGGGAAAGGGGTGAGGGCAGAAATGCGGGAAAAGGGACGAACACAGTTGAGGGCCCTGTCAACTACAAAGGAGGGGAATCCTCGGTTGAGGAGAAAGAAAGACATATCGGAAGCACTGGGTGGAAGGTGGCATCATCAGAACAGATACGACGGAGACTGAGAAACTGGGAGAAGGGAATAGAGCCCTTACAGGAAGCAGAGTGGGAGGAAGTGGAATCAAGGTAGCTGTGGGAGTCGGTGGGCTTATAATAGATATTAGTTGACAGCCTATCCCCATAAATGAAGATAGAGAAGTCAAAGAAGGGAAGGGGAGAGTCGGAGATGGACCACGTGAGGGCGAGGAAAGGGTCGAAATTGGAAGCAAAGTTGATGAAATTTTCCAGTTCGAGGCGAGGGCAGGAAACGGCACCAATACAGTCATCAATATACCGGGAAAAGAGGTGAGGGAGGGGACCTGAGTAGGACTGGAATGAGGAATGTTCCACGTATCCCACAAAAAGGCAGGCATAGTTAGGACCCATACAGGTACCTGTGGCGACACCTTTTATTTAGAGGAAGTGACTGGAATCAAAGGAAAAGTTGTTCAACTTAAGAACAAGTTCAGCCAGGTGGAGGAGGGTGGTGGTGGTGGATGGGGACTGGTTGGGCCTCCGTTCAAGAAGAGGATGGCCCACAGGCCGTCCTGGTGGGGGATGGAGGTGTAGAAGGACGAGAAGTCCACGGTGAAGAGAAGACGGTTAGGGCTGGGGAACTGGAAGCTATTAAAGTGGCAGAGGGAGTCGGAAGAGTCGCCGATGTAGGTCGGAAGAGACTGGACAAAGGGAGAAAAAAGAGTTGAGATAGGAAGAAATAAGTTCCGTGGGGCAAGAACAGGCTGAAACGATGGGTCATCCGGGGCAGTCCTGTTTGTGGATCTTGAAGGAGGTAGAAGCGGGCTGTGCAGGGTTGGGGCACTATGAGGTTGGAGGCTGTGGGGTGGGGGGGGAGGGGGGTGGGGAGGAATGATCTCCAGAGGTGATGAGGTCAGTGATGGTCTGAGAAACTATGGCTTGATGTTCGGTGGTGGGGTCACGGTCCGGGGGAGGTAGGAGGAGGTATCAAAGAGTTGGCGTTCAGCCTCCGCAAGATAGAGGTCTGATCACCACACAACAACAGCGTTGTCCTTGGTTGAATTACTTGGCACAACACTAATGTTCTTATAAAACTGCTGACTCACCATGAACAATACTAAAGGATATTCTTTAGTAAGATAAATAGTGTGGAAAGGCAAATCCAGAACACTACTTCAAATTATACTGACTGTAGGACAAACTAGAAAAAGCCAAATTTAGTAAGTTCTTCACACAAGAGTGATCAACATGTGCAATGGACTTCGGGATAGAATTTTTTTTATTCGTTCATGGGATGTGGGCATGGCTGGCAAGGCCAGCATTTATTGCCCATTCCTAATTGCCCTTTAGAAAGTGGTGGTGAGCCGCCTTCTGGAACCGCTGCAGTCCGTGTGGTGACGGTTCTCCCACAGTGCTGTTAGGTAGGGATTTTGACCCACCGACGATGAAGGAACGGCGATATATTTCCAAGTCGGGATGGTGTGTGACTTGGAGGTGAACGTGCAGGTGGTGTTGTTCCCATGTGCCTGCTGCTCTTGTCCTTCTAGGTGGTAGAGATTGAGGATTTGGGAGGTGCTGTCGAAGAAGCCTTGGTGAGTGCATCCTGTGGATGGTACACACTGCAGCCACGGTGCGTCAGTGGTGAAGGGAGTGAATGTTTATGGTGGTGGATGGGGTACCAATCAAGCGGGCTGCTTTGTCCTGAATGGTGTTGAGCTTCTTGAGTGTTGTTGGAGCTGCACTCATCCAGGCAAGTGGAGAGTATTTCATCACACTCCTGACTTGTGCCTTGTAGATGGTGGAAAGGCTTTGGGAAGTCGGGAGGTGAGTCATTCACCGCACAATAACCAGCCTCTGACCTGCTCTTGTAGCCACAGTATTTATGTGGCTGGTCCAGTTAAGTTTCTGGTCAATGGTGACCCGCAAGATGTTGATGGTGGGGGATTCGGCGATGGTAATGCTGTTGAATGTCAAGGGGAGGTAGTTAGACCCTCCCTTGTGAAGATGGTCATTGCCTGGCACTTGTCTGGCGTGAATGTTACTTGCCACCTATCAGCCCGAGCCTGGATGTTGTCCAGATCTTGCTGCATGCAGGCATGGACTGCATCATTATCTGAAGGGGTTGCGAATGGAACTGTGCAATCATCAGTGAACATCCTCATTTCTGACCTTATGATGGAGGGAAGGTCATTGATGAAGCAGCTGAAGATGGTTGGGCCTAGGGCACTGCCCTGAGGAACTCCTGCAGCAATGTCTTGGGGCTGAGATGATTGGCCTCCAACAACCACTACCATCTTCCTTTGTGCTAGGTATGACTCCAGTCACTGAAGCGTTTCCCCCCTGATTCCCATTGACTTTACTAAGGCTCCTTGGCGCCACACTCGGTCAAATGCTGCCTTGATGTCAAGGGCAATTCCTCTGAAATTCAGCTCTTTTGTCCATGATTGGACCAAGGCTGTAATGAGGTCTGAAGCCGAGTGGTCCTGGTGGAACCCAAACTGAGTATCGGTGAGCAGGTAGTTGGTGAGTAAGTGCCGCTTGATAGCACTGTCGACGACACCTTCCATCACTTTGCCGATGATTGAGAGTAGACTGATGGGGCGGTAATTGGCCAGATTGGATTTGTCCTGCTTTTCCACATTGTCAGGTAGATGCCAGTGTTGTAGCTGTACTGGAACAGTTTGGCTAGAGGTGTGGATAGTTCGGGACCACAAGTTTTCAGCACTACAGCCGGGATGTTGTCTGGGCCCATAGCCTTTTTTGTATCCAGCGCACTCAGCCGTTTCTTGAGTTCAAGTGGAATGAATCGAATTGGCTGAAGACTGGCTTCTGTGATGGTGGGGATATCGGGAGGAGGGCGAGATGGATCATCCACTCGGCACTTCTGGCTGAAGGTGGTTGCAAACGCTTCAGCCTTGTCTTTTGCACTCACGTGCTGGACTCTGCCACCTTTGAGGATGGGGATGTTTACAGACCCTCCTCCTCCCGTTAGTTGTTTAATTGTCCACCACCATTCACGACTGGATGTGGCAGGACTGCAGAGTTTTGATCTGATCCGTTGGTTATGGAATTGCTTAGCTCTGTCTATAGCATGTAGCTTCTGCTGTTTAGCATGCATGTAGTCCTGAGTTGTAGCTTCACCAGGTTGGTACCTCATTTTTATATGCCTGGCATGGTCTTCCACACTCCTCATTGAACCAGGGTTGATCCCCCGGCTTGTTGGTAATGGTAGAGGGAGGAATATGCCAGGCCATGAGGTTACAGATTGTTCTGGAACACAATTCTGCTGCTGCTGATGGGCCATACCGTCTCATGGATGCCCAGTTTTGGGCTGCTAGATCGGTTCTGAATCTATCCCATTTAGCACGGTGGTAGTGCCACACAACATCTTGGATGGTGTCCTCAGTGTGAAGGCGGGACTTTGTCTCCACAAGGACAGTGTGGCTGTCACTCCTACCAATACTGTCATAGATAGGTGCATCTGCGACAGGTAGATTGGTGAGGACAAGGTCAAGTAGGTTTTTCCCTTGCTCACCACCTGCCCAAGGCCCAGTCTGGCAGCTATTTCCTTCAGAACTCGGCCAGCTCGGTTAGTAGTGGTGCTACTGAGCCAGTCTTGATGATGGACATTTAAGTCCCCCACCCAGAGTACATTCTGTGCCCTTGCTACCCTCGGTGCTTCCTCCAAGTGGTGCTCAACATGGAGGAGGACTGATTCATCAGCTGAGGACGGGCAGTAGGTGGTAATCAGCAGGAGGTTTCCTTGCCCATGTTTGACCTGATGCCATGAGATTTTATGGGGTCCGGAGTCAATGTTGAGGACTCCCAGGACCACTCCCTCCTGACTGTATATCACTGTACCGCCACCTCTGGTGGGTCTGTCCTACCGGTGGGACAGGACATACCCAGGGATGGTGATGGAAGGGTCTGGAACATTGGCTGACAGGTATGATTCTGAGTATGGCTATGTCAGGCTGTTGCTTGACTAGTCTGTGGGACATCTCTCCCAATTTTGGCACAAGTCCCTAGATGTTAGTGAGGAGGACTTTGCGGGGTCGACTGGGCTTGGTTTGCCTTTGTCGTGTCCTGTGTCTAGTGGTCCGATGCCAGGTGGTCCCTCCGATTTTGTTCTTATTATGACTTTTTGTCGCGAGATTGTACAACTGAGTGGCTTGCTAGGCCATTTCAGAAGGCACATTAAGAATCAACCACATTGCTGTGGGTATGGAGTCACATATAGGCCAGACCAGGTAAGTTCGGCAGGTTTTCTTCTCTAAAGGATATTAGTGAACTGGATGGGTTTTTATGACAATCTGGTAATTTCAAGGCCACCATTACTGATACTAGTTTTTTTTAATTCTTGATTTTGTTTAATTAAATTCAAAGGTGGCAGGACTTCAACTCATGACTCCAGGCCTCTGGATTACTAGTCCAGTAACATAACCACTATGCTACCATATCCCGCATTGTAAAGGTGAGAGCATTGGAAATATTTAAGACGCAGCTGGATGCTGAGTAGGACGGTATCTCGATGGGTAAGCTACCACGGCCTTTCTCAGCTTGTCGGCTCTGAGTAAACAGTAAGGAAAGGCCTGCCTACAGTAATGAGTGTATAGCAGGCAGGGACTGTGCTCAGACCCATCAGAATTAGACACGTCACTGGCTGTATCAGTGCGCCGAGCTAGAGCGGAGGGAGGAGCGCGCAAACTGGGGACTAGAGGAGAGCGGCAGCAGGTGAGGAAGGTGCGTTTCCAATCGCAGGTTCAGTGGTTGTATTATATCCTCTTCTCTTACTGGCATCTTATAATTTGGCATGGATCCAGGCGTGAGGAGTGATGGAGGATCTCTCCTGGTTTACGCTGCTGATCCCGGGAGAGGAGGGTGGGTTTGCCGGCCTCTCAGTTGAGGCGGTGTGCGAGCGGCTTCCGCCGAATAAGGGCTGCTGCTCGGGCAGAGTGCCGGGATTCTGGCCTTTACCAAGCAGTTGATTTTTGAAAGGACCTGCCGCTAAAGTCCGCACGCCGCCCGCTGGCAACGGACATAGCTGGCAGTTGAACCGTCGCCGGTACTTGACCCACGGGCGGGAGCTCCAGCGCTCCGGGACCGGCTTTACTGGAAGTCAATGACTCCGGTGGTTGTCACGTGGCTTTGTTGGGTCCGCGGGTTTATTATGTGTTCGTAATGAGCTGATCACTGAGGCTGCCTGGACTTTAAATCCGAAAAAAACACCAAACCAACCAGATAGAATAATATTGAGTGTTTTTTAAAATATGTTTATGCATAATAAAGATTTATTTAACCCTATTTAAGGAGACAGTAGTTACAGACAAGTGGCCAGAGAGAGGCCTGGCATATGGTTTTTCCTTAGTCACTACCCTGTTGGTAGTTTAAAACTGTAAAACCAGTTTGGTGCAATGTGCATTGTTGAAAAATATTTCCTGCACAATATACTGAATTGTGGAAGAGTGGCAGTGAATAACAGATTAAATTACAGTTTTAGTTCTGTTGGCATATCTCACCAAAATTATGCTAATAGTTAATAGGGCTTACATTAATTGAAATAAGATTTTTTTTTATATTAGTGTTATCATATGACTTTCAGAAGTGTAAGTGAATTATGGTATGTGCATAAGTTATAGTACTGTCTACAAAATATGTTAATATCCTCTTGTGAAGGTCATAGTTTATTGCATCAAGAACTTGAACAATGGTAAGAAACAATTTGTATTTAATGAGGAAACAAGTAACATCGAAACTACAGCACAGGAACAGGCCATTCAGCCCAACTGGTCTATGCCAGTGTTTATGCTCCACAAGAACCTCCTCCCTCCCTACTTCATCTAACACTAACGTTCCCTTCTATTCCTTTCTCCCTCATGTGCTAATCTAGTTTCCCCTTAAGTGTATCTATGCTATTTGCCTCAACTACTCCTTATGGTAGCACGTTCCACATTCTTACCACTCTTTGGGTAAAGAGGTTTCTCCTGAATTCCCTATTGGATTTATCACCTCTAGTTTTGGACTCCCCCACAAGTAGAAACATTTTCTCCACATCTACCCTATCAACCACTTTCATTATCTTAGCGACCTCTATCAGGTCACCCCAGCCTGCTCAGCCTTTCCTGATAAGTATATCCTCTCAGTTCTGGTATCATCCTTGTGAATCTTTTTTGCACCCTCTCCAATGCCTCTGTATCTGTTCTATAGTATGGAGACCAGAACTGCACAGTACTCCCAAGTGTGGTCTAACCAAATGGACTGCACTCAAAAATGCAAGGCATTGTGTTAAACACTAACTGCATCTTGGCTGTTGATTGTGATTTGCTCAAGGTTTGTTCTCACAATTTGATGTCCGAACCCTACACCATTGTAACTGAGACCTAAATGTCCACTGTTCAATGTAAAAATGTGGGTTGCTGCTTATGCAAACTGCTGCCAAGTGTTAATGTTAACCTGTGTTTTTACTGAAGTATTGTAGTCTTACCTGACTTTAGCAATGTGCTCCAATGGCTTAGGATCATTCTTCATTTAGTATTTTTGTGATTCCATTTGTTTTTATATTTCTACATCTTCTGCGTGGCACCATTTATAAATTTCAATCTATGTTTAAAAAAAAATTCCAATGCATACAATTCAGAGGAAATTTAAATTACTTATTAAATTTATCATGCTAAGAAATTTCAAAGTAGAAATAGTACAGAATAGAGGTTGCAATATAGACAGGAACAAATTGATTGGTATCCAAAATCCAGTCAAGATGAGCAGGCATTATTTAATTGAGTGAGGAGAATTGAAGATCAAACAAGGGTATTCAGATTCCCAACAGCCTTGGAAAAATTGAGAATATATAATCCAATGCCTTTTTTTAACTCCTACAGGAGGGAACACTGAGTGGGAACCAAATTGTCATTGGCTCCCTTTGAACCATTAGAACCCCCCCCACCACGTCAGCCCATTTTGCGCCCTCGGATACTCCACACCGCGTTCCCCATCGTCAACTGGGTCCTGTCTCTGTTCTTGCCTTAAAACATTGAAACACACATTTTCTGTTTCTTAAAGTCACTTGATTGAAAATCGCAGGCTGGGAGTGTACAATTTCCTGATGTGTGCTCCTCGCATGTAGAAGATTTGTGGACGCTGAAGATGTTCGATTTATTGCTCTATTGAAGACTGTATTAAGCCAGCAAATTCATTAATAAAAATTTCCGTAAACAAACAAATTACTTCATAAATGCTCAAGTAATATAGTTTATGCCATTTCCAAGTACATAAAAACATTCTTAAACCTCAAAAATGGTTCAGGAAGAAAGTTTTTTAAAAAAAAAACTGGATATACAACTAAATACATGTAACTTAGAATCTTTTGTGAGCAATCTTTTTTCTTTTCTAACCATCAACAAAGAAACCATGATCATAGGTGCTGCTGTTCACAAGTATTGTCTGAGCAAGTCATGATAGGCAACAGTATTTGTTAATAAATTTAAATAAGTACCAGACTTGCCTGAAATAAAGCTTTGAGAATGCAGTCTCTAGTTTCTTTCCAGGTTTTTTGGGGAAAAAATAAAGAAACTCATCCTCACCGGGTGAGTAGACACACTGCTCTAACTTGTTGATGCACAGACTGCATTCTGGGCCATTTTGCAAACTACATTTTGAGCATATGCATAGATGTGCTTGAAAGCTCTCTAATTGTTGATTTAAAAATATCCAGTTGAAGGCCCATCTTTAGAGACAGGCTGAGGCCTTGAAGTAAAAATTTTAATGACTATCAACTTTCATGTCTTAATACTATGAAATATGTGATTTTCAAAATTTTGTTTAAAACTTTACTTTGGACATTAGAAACTTCAGTAAGAGAAAAGAAAAGTGGATGAAAATATTTCAAACAGCATTTTGAGTGACTCGTATGGTTCATCAAGAAACCGCGATGGTGAAAGGTTGACATAGAGTTTTCCTATTACAAAATGATGACATGGCACTTTTTTCATTGTGATGTGTGGACTGATGGATTTTCCATTTAAAAAAACATGGTACTGAAAGCAAGATTAATATATACAGAAATTGAACACCATATGCAAGATTTTTCATAGATAAAACACAGTTTCCCAATGGGGAATGGCACCGCTCAGCATAACACTAAGCCATACTGACCAGAAGGATCCAGGTTTGATTTTGGGATTCTGCTGAGATAGCTGAGCTCAATGGGAACAAAAGTAAAGATGTTACAATGGCCTCTGTATCCTTAGGTTTAGAAGGGGGAAAATCAGCCATGGTTTTGCTCCTAATTGCTATCCAGTGAGCCCTGCTAGAAAATAAAGTCAAGAAAGAATAGGATAGCATTTGGCTTTGATGGTCTCAGTGGCAATACAGCCTGTCAGCACTCACTGTCTAGGCTTACACATGAAGAATGGGCATGTGAGGTTCTGGGTTAAGGTTACATGGCCTGTGGAACCATACCAAAGAACGAGTTGACACTTTAGGAAAGATGGGAGAAAGCTGGAAAAATATTCTGCTTGTTGTGGCTTTAAGTCCTGACAAGGTGCTACAGTTGGGCATTAAGTAAATTCAGTAGCAAAATGCAAATTTAAATTCTTGATGTATCAATTGTAACTGCTTTTGGTCATTGGAGCTGTGATACAAAAAATGAGCTACAGATAACTTTCTTTTGATCCTCCAAAACATGGGAGAAAAGAACTGATATTTGTCAAAAAGCTGAACACTTAACCAAACTATTTTCTTCACCTTTTTTGTTTGAAAAATCTGGGTGATTTGATATGCATAACTTTTTTTTCTCTTGAAACATGGGTTCAAAACCATTTTGGATAGAGATGGGTTGAGCGATGTTGATGGTTGCTTCTTCCTGGTTATTGAGAATCCTAAGTAAAATGAGTTTTGATAATTCTTGGCTTCCAGTGCATTTCTGTTTTGAAACAGTAGCCTGAAATTCAGCAATTAAAGTTACTGTAATGAAGCTTTCATTCAGATAGTGTGTAAGAAATTAAAATGCTCCAGAGATGCAGCAGAAATGCTTTCCTGCAGTAGGGGCATATTAAAGTGCTATGGAGGAGAGCTCCAATTGTATAATTTAGGAGATCCTTAAATAAAATGGAAAATGCTCTTGGAAATGCAGATATCATTTGTGATCGATGTAAAGTGCTTCTAAAAATATTTGACTGCCCATTACAGGCAACTTTTTTTGTCTGCAAGTTTACAAATCATAAGTTTTATCACTGTTCTATTGTTTTTAGGCTCCTAATGTGACATGTTAATTGAGCCCTAGTCTTCAGATCTGACATGCCGTCATCAGAAATACCCAAAGAGCGCAGCAGACAACGTATTCAAAATCCTCTTGAGACTTGGCGCATGCAAAATGAAGTGTGGAACCATGAGACCAATTTGGAGATGGATGGAAGCAAAGCCCTATTAAAAGACTATGACAATGGATTATCTGAATCTGATCATCAAATACTCCTTAAAAAAGATTTCAATAACATTTTGTTGCTCTTATTCCTCTATGTCTTGCAGGGAATTCCACTTGGTGTGGCTGGGAGCATTCCACTTATACTGCAGAGCAAAAATGTTAGTTATTCAGACCAAGCTATTTACAGCTTTGTGTTTTGGCCTTTCAGTCTGAAACTGCTGTGGGCACCCTTAGTGGATGCTGTTTATTTCCGAAACTTTGGGCGGAGAAAATCTTGGCTAGTGCCAACCCAGTATTTTCTGGGGCTTTTTATGCTTTATCTGTCACTTGAAGTGGATGCATTACTGGAAAGTGATGAGCTAACAAGCCCCAATATTGTTAAACTCACAGCTGTGTTTTTTATGTTTGGGTTCCTGGCTGCTACTCAGGATATAGCAGTGGATGGCTGGGCATTAACTATGTTGTCCAAAGAAAATGTAGGACTTGCTTCTACTTGCAATTCAGTTGGACAGACAGCAGGGTACTTTCTGGGTAATGTGCTCTTCTTGGCATTGGAATCAGCAGAGTTCTGCAACAAGTATCTACGTTCTGAATCTCAACCAACTGGAATTGTCACTCTTTCAGGTAAAGTGCTGAAGATCTAATTTTAAAATTGCTCAACTTTCAATCTTGAGTTTCTTTGGGAAGCATTTACACTATTACATATTAAAATCAAAGACTGGGTCGCAATATTCAGTTCAAAATGCATTGAAAATTCTTATGTCAGGCTTTGTCTTTAACAAAATCCATTTTACAAAATGTCAGCATTTACCTGCAGTACCTGTCATGCTTTTAGGTGGCACTGTGATTGACCTTTACAATGTTAAAAAATCCTGTCAGTAATGTTAATTGCAAAGTTATTGATGCATTTCAATGACCCCAAGAGTCAGCATGCAGTTTCAGTATAAAAACATTGGATGGCAGCACTTATTGCAGTAGGAGGATGAACGGTTAGTGTTCTGTTGAAATGTTATATTTTGGAAGGGGGGAATAAAACTGAATATAACTCTGCTAAAGTTAATATTCCCTTTGGCCTGAATGTAAAATCGATCACATCCACCAGTAAAGTCAGCTTCGCTAAATTTCCACCTGTGCTCCTCGAGTGGCCTAACATGTAGAACTCTGCTGCCCAGCTCTAGTCAGAACCTCTGGTCTGAATCCAACCTCATTGGCCATTGAATGAATGTCTACTGAATCCCTCTACGCCTCCGCTGAGCGAGTATTGCGCTCCCAGCTGGTTTTGCAATTATTGCCCGCTTCAGCTGCTAACCCATCAACAGCAGCTTCCGAAAACCCCCACCCAGTTTTTGCCGGACT
Source organism: Heptranchias perlo (assembly GCF_035084215.1). Lineage (NCBI taxonomy): Eukaryota > Metazoa > Chordata > Chondrichthyes > Hexanchiformes > Hexanchidae > Heptranchias > Heptranchias perlo. The sequence continues at coordinate 37,762,701 of NC_090337.1, read as the reverse complement.
TCCCTGTATCGCTAAGTTCACATATCACATCATCGGGGAGTGCCGCTTCTGGCCTGATGACATGGACCATGATTGGCTCCTGCTGTGTTCGTTCTGCTTAAATCTTGCACCCAAGCTACAATGCACAGAACATCTCCCCATGAATGAGCTCTGGTGCACTCCTCTTGGGTGTTATATGGTACGTGTGCAGGCCCAATAGATTATCTAATCCACTTCCCCCAACTGAAAGTTTTCCCATTTTGCAGCTCTTTCTGATCCATTGATTAATGTGTGGCTGGCCTTTTCCCTCACACTGAGCGATTTGTTGCCTCCCTTCTTCCCCCACCCCCCTAATCCCTGCATCTGCTGAGACAAAAATCTATGCCTGGAGGAGTAAAGGGGACCACAGTCTAAACCTCCTCTCCTGGGCCCCGCTGGAGGGAATGGGAGTATGCCGCAATCCCCCTCCCCTGGTGGCTTCAGGAACCCCCTTTCTGCCTCCGCTGAGAGTTTGCCTGCTTGTAATATGCTACAGCCGAGCAAATTACATTTACACCTGTATCAAATAGCTAACAAGGATTGTTTTGGTGAGACATCAGCTCGAATAATTTTGCAATCAAAATATTAGCGTGTCAATATACAATGTAACTGTCACAAAGGGTCTGCAGACATTTTGCCTGAGTCAATAGATTGTAATTTTAACTAAATGTACAACCTTTATTTTGAACATGGTATTTGTTAAACTGAGATAAAAAGAAAAAAAATGAAAATCACGACACAATTCTATTTTTGTAGTAGACTCCTCTGGTGTGTGCTTTAATTCTGGGGTTTGAATCATAGGAGTTTAAAGTGCAGAAAGAGGCCATATGGCCCATCATATGCATGCCGGTTCTTTGCTAGAGTAATCTAAAACTAATTCCACTGCCCTGTGCTTTTCCAATAGTATTTTTCTCTGCTTCAAATCTTTCTCCAAATTTCCCTTAAAAGATGTAATGGTCTCTGCCTCAACTACTCCCTGTGACAAAGCTTCCATGCTCCAACAACCGTCTTGTGTACAGATAGTTCTCGTAATCACCTCTTACAATCTGAATTTTAAATTGACGATCTCTCATCACTGACCTTTTTTCTATTCACTCTATCAAGATTCATCATAATTTAAAAAACTCTATTGTATGTAACAAATTTAACTTTCCATTATCATGTTGGTAGGGCAGTCTGCACTCTTGATGTCTGCTTTTTTTCTTCTCTGATTGTGGGATCCTGTTCCGCTTTGCCAGCTTCTCCTGTTTTGCTTTGCCAGCTTCTCCTGTTTCAGATCTATCTGTAATTGGAGACTCGCATTTGTGAGTGTGTAGGAATGACTATCAGAAAGAGAAATAGAAATGTTAAGCTGCCATAATGTGGGTGTGTCTAAGGCAAGAACAGTAGGAAGGGAGGAAGTTTGGGCTGCAGCTAACCTGTGCTACATCTACAGTGGAGGTTTGTATTACTGATGCTGTATCCAAGATTGAATGTCGATTCTTATTCAGCAACGTCACCCCTATCCAGAAGGGCTTCTTTTCCACAGGGCATGAATTGAAATCAAGCTCTTCTGAAAGTTTTGTACATTTTCTGTGGTCTTTTTGTAGTAGTAGGATAGATTTTCATTACCTCATACACACTTGATATGACAGGTGAAAGTGAAAAACTCAATTCCTCACACATAAATTTTTTAAAAAAGTTATGGGACTTGACTGCCCAATTTTAAAGTATAAACAATGTAGTCATACTGTTTTCTATGGCATTACATAAGCATCTTCTACTACTGAGAAATTCCAGATATTTCACATACTTTTTTTTAAATTCCTACTTTTAGATTTTCTGTTTTTCTGGGGAATAGTTTTCTTGGTGACAACAACTTTGGTTATGGTACTTAAAAAGGAACACTTGGGACAAACGTCGTTGCATGATGTTGCTCAGCAAGGAATCAAGGAAACCTACAAGTCGCTCATCTGTATAATAAAGATGCCCGCTATCTTAAATTTCTGCGTCATGCTGCTAACATCAAAAGTAAGCTAATTTAATTTAAGTTTTGGAACAATCTTGGAAACCATATTGCACCTTACAGTCAATTAACATTTGACAGTGTATATTACTTTTTTATCTATAGATCATGGTTTGCTTTTAGCTTGTTGCAACCTTTAATAAAGAACTTAAAACTGCTATGTGCAACAGTGTTTGAGCTAGAATAGTTTCTGCTTCCATTGCCAATATAGATATTTTTTAAAAACATTGCGTATAGTGAGTAATGAGGTTTTATACCATGTAAATACTTCTTGTTTCAGATAGTATCTTCTTTGGTTAAAGTGGGGGGCACTTCTAGGCCACAGCATTAACATTTTTGTGTGTATGCAAACAGGAAGATCTCTTTCAGAGAGGTAGTTGAAAATATTACTGCTGGAAATTTTCTTGATTGTTCTCCTGATCGGCCATTGTAATTTCGGCAGAAACCCTGTTTACACAATGTATTTAGGGTTTCTGCCAAAGGTACAGCGGCCGATCGGGAAGACTCTCCTGAAGAAATTTCTGGCATACATTTTTAGCGGAGCTACATGTGGCAAGAGGGTAGTGAAACTCTTTAGTAAATCCCTTAATTACTCCTGCCCCACACCCAAATCTGCTTAACAATTGTACAAGTTCCTCTTATTCTTGGCTAGAATACTCTGTGCTCCCATTTAGTCCGCCTGGGTTACCCAGATATCTTGAATTCCAGGTAAATGTCCTAGCTGATGTGCCAATTGTAACTCTCTGACTAATTTTCATAAAGCTGTCATAATGGTTAACATGGGAGCCATGTCTTGGTAGTCTATTTACTTAGTCAAAAGTATATGGTTTGTAAGGTTTTCATTTATGCAGTTATACTTGCGTTTACTGACACTTCTCTTTCAGCTATTGCATCATTTGTAAATCTTTAGTTTTATTTTGTAGATATTTTATGTGCCATTCAAGTATGTATTTCAAACTGTACAGTAAAAGAACAAACTACTGAACAGTGTCAACAACACTGACTTGTGCTTGAAGTAAATATTATTTTGCCTCTTTCAGACACTACCAGCTTTGGAGCTGAAAGGTTCAGGACTCTGAACATCACAAATTCTTCTAGATTGCTATTGGGCTAATTTTCTAATATGGTGATCTGCTATTATCATGAATATTTTATATTGCTTCCATGTGCCATTCCCTGGCCAAATGACTTGTTCCCAATCCTTATGTGGTTTACTACTACATGGGACAGCATATTGGAACACTATTGAGCTGCGGATTGACTACCTTATTGAGTTGTTTAGATTAACAAGTGATTACAAATGAATATGCCAGTAAACATAGTTCTGAGATTTTTTTAATGTATTTTTTTGCTTAGCTGGACAATGATTTATCTCCATTAACTCCACAAGTATACAAGCAGTAGGCTGCTCTAAAGCATCAACATTAATATACCTTTGGCTGGCTAAAATATATTTTTTGGTTTTGTTTGCTCTTCCTCATTTTCCTCCCCCCGCCCTCCAACCTGAAACATGCCTAGAGTCATGATGATATGTAACAATCTATGACCAGGATAATAATTGGGTATTGATCAGCTCAAGTATTCTCTACATTGATTCTTGAAGCCACCTCTTTGGTGATGTAATGTAAGCATATCAGCCTCAGTTATTAGATGTACTTGAGGCTTGTTCAAAATTCCATAACCTTTGACATTCTGCAGTTGTAATCCCAATATATTCAATTGGGAAATGTCTGAAAGATTTACAACTCAACTGTCATTACAGATAATTACTGATAAGTATAAGTTATTTGAATTTCTTTCTTTTCTATTTGTCATTAATTTTAATTGCTGCACCTTGGGCAAATTAAAATAGTTTCCCAGCAGCTTTCTGTTTACTTTGTCAGTTTATGATGTACAACAAAATAAAATTGCCTGGATTTAGATTAAGTTCCTTTGTACTTCAGTAACCTAGTGAGGGTGGTGTTATAGACTTGTTAACATCTCGCACGGCAAGATGAGAGTGATCCATTTTTGCCTAATTCTTAATGTCATTAGCTCAACTAACCCAATTGCAGTATGTTATGAGTTCACAAAACATTGTGCAGTATTAATATGGAGCAAGACACATATTTTTATCAGTAGATAGTACAGGGCAAGGGTACCAGTATAATGTGTTCAAGCTAACTTGGTGGCATAGATGGATATAAAATAAGGGCATTGTAATTTATAACTAGTTATTTTTTAAAATCTTATTTGATGGTGTCCATGGCGGCAATAAAAAAAATGTTAAAAAGCCAAGACTCGAAGAGAATTATTTTCTTTTTTAAAAAAAACTGGGAAGAGGAGAGAACTCAGCAAAACAAAACTCTCCCTAGACTTTCAATCACCTCCCTAAACTTTCCTTTAAGTATTTTAACCATGCATATTTTTGCAATATGTCTACAAAAATTACATCAATACATGCCATGATGTAATTATGTTCCAGTCACACAAACTTTCATGCAATCTATCTGAAATCAATGATATGTTGGTGGTTTTAAATAATTTTGCTGTTGGTCAACTAAATTCTATTATATAACAAAAGTACCTTATGATTGACTAGTGATCTGTCATGGGAAATTTACTCATCACTGTACAATTGTGCATAAAAATATATTTTTTTGAATATAAGAACTGCTGAAATGGCAAAAAGCTGGCACAATGACTCGAGGGGAGGGAGAAGGTCTGCTGTAATCAAATAATTTATTAAATTGTGCCTTTTTAGAATCATACAAATTTACAGTGCAGAAGGGGGGTATTTGGCCCATTATGTCTGTGTCAGCTCTTTGATAGAGAATCTAACTCTGATCCCATTGCCCTGCTTTCTCCCCATAGCCCCATCTCTTCATAAAAGTGAATATTAAAAACTGACATTAATTAGGTCATTGTATTCGTTTTCTCAAAGTTTCTCCCGCTTTCAGTTATTTAATGCATTTTTGGTGATCCTTTTGCACTCTTTGATAAGAGAAGTGTTCTATTTTGTACAAACTAGAAAAGAACAAGTAGCAGCCCTTTATAAAGATGGCACTGATAAAAATTAGACATTTTTGTCTAAGGTTTAGCACGGTATAGGCTTCTTGAATTTTGTCACAGTACAGATGGGATTTTAAAAATGGCTTTATTCACTGAAATTATATCCCTGCTTAACTTGATGCAATTGTTACAATTTTAGTCTTTGCACTTGGTGTCTGAAGAGTTAAGCCATTCAATTCACAAACATTTTGATTTTTTTTTCAAATGTGTTTAATTGGCAGCTTTAAAAAAAATTAAGTTATTTAAATCTGCTTGGTCCTGATAAAGCAGGGAATTAAACTTGAGTGCTGGGGTTATCAGATCATCATCTGTAGTGTGCCCGCAGTTCTACCATATCAGATATTGCAATAACAATGATAAAAATTGCAGTCAGTGCCCAACCTGACTTGGAGAGAAGTAGTGTGAGAGACACATCTGCCCATGCTCTCTAAATATTTAAAATTTAACTGCTGGGAGGAGAGCTCTGCACATGCCTATAACCACATGTGTAGGATATGTTCCTGGGCAGGAGAACTGCATTTCCAGCCAGGTAATGTAAATGTGGTTTAGTTTTTCTTACTTAGAAAGTGCAGTTGAAATGAATATTTACTGCTTCATTATGAAAATTCATTTTTATTTAGAAAAAATTATTGTAAATTAAGAGATGCTGTTTTTAAATCTGCAGAAATATTTTTATAAGACTACAAAAGTTATGTTGACAATTTTCCAAATGAACCTGTATATTTGCAGATTGGCTTCTCAGCTGCTGATGAAGTTACTGGACTGAAGTTGGTTCAATTGGGTGTGCCTAAAGAGCAATTGGCTCTACTTGCTGTACCTATGGTTCCTCTGCAAATATTGCTGCCATTTGTGATAAGCAAATACACAGCCGGTCGAAAACCACTGAATGTTTTTTACTGGGCAATGCCATTTAGGTAAAGTGTATTTTTCTTTCCTCTGAAAGAGATTGGGGGGTGAGAGGGAAATTAGATGTACAAATATTTTTATCTTAGACTGCATGTACTTCCTGTTTACAGAACCTTAGTTGCTGTTTTTTTGTTACACTTCTGCAACAGCTTTTCCATTATAAATTTGCATGTCTGCATTTCAATGTTTATCATAGAAACTGCTTATGTAAACTTGCCACATTGCATAGTCTGGCTACCGGGTGGCATTGTATTACCCCACAAATCGTTTCTTCTTCAACTTTTCCCCTCACTAACTGAAATTGGCGCTTGTTTTTTTATGCTTTTGTTTAAAATTTTTATTTGAAGGCTTCAGCCTCTCCCCAAAAGGGTAAGCTTGGACTTGATATTTTTTGCCCAGAGCTTAATTAAGATTGCACAGTCTGAGCGTGTACACTGTGCCCAGTTTCCCAGGATGTATCGGTATCATTCACACTAGAATATTTTTCTTTAGCTTCAAGCAGTTTCTGCTCTCTTTTAGCATTATTTGAAGAAAAGCTAGAGGACAAGTTTCACAAACTTCGTTCAGGCAAAAGTTTATAATTTTTTAATATAAAATTGAGAGGATATGCTTTTTTTAAACAGGCTCTGTGTGAGAGTAAGGGAAAAAATCTGTTGATTACACACCTGTAGTTTTTTGTGTTCTATAAACTTTAGAATCACTAAGTTTTGAGAGACAGTGTCTTTCCTCATTGTTCATTTTCAAGAAGTTGAATTTTTGAAGTAAACCGCCTCTAATTATTCAGATTACCTGAGTATGTTGACACTTAGAAAATGTAAGCAGTCCCCATCCCACTTTGTTGATACCCCTATTGTTCTAAAACAGTCCATTATCTGACTCATCTTGAACGCTGCCATGGGAGATCTGTGACGACATGTAATTTTTTTGCCTCTCACTCACCGCTGCAAATATTCTGATCAAGCCTCTTTGAAAACTCATTATTTTTAGGGGGGGGGGGGGGCTTGATCATAATTCTATATGTGAGATTCTTTACATGTAATTTTAGGCTTTTCATCTCCAATATTTTCTTCAAGTTCAATACCTATGAACTGGAGGGTGTCCAATACCTACTTAACTGCAGAAAGCCCAGAGGTTGAACAAAAATATAATTTCAGCTTACTTTTAAATATTATGTGCCACCATGTGATGATCTTGACTTCAAAAAGTAATTGAATAAATACTTCTCAGATAGTAGCTTAGACTATGAACTAGAGAATAAATTTATGAATGTAAAAAAAACAGTAGCAAGGATAAATAATGTATATACACACAGTAATTGCAGACATAACCAGTCCTCCTCGAATTGTAGAAAAATTAAGTCATGTCTCTTGTGCTAACACTTAATGCAAAACTGGACCTGAAATATGATCCTTGTCTACAACTTTACATGACAGTTCACTGCTAAATTCCCAGAGTCTCCTGTCTGAAGGACTATTGACTTGAAGCAAGTCAGCCCAAGGTATACTTTCAGAATCCTTTGAAGATAGAATGGAACATTAAAAATTAAACTCTCAATCAAACAGAGCTGCTAATTAAACATTTTTATTGCAATTGAATGGTGTGCCTCCCTTTCTTGGGAACAAATTAATCTGTCTCAAACACTTCGGATGAACTATGTGGTGTTTCCCCAACTAAGAATAACGTCAACCAAATGGTTGCTGGAACAATCCAATTGTTGCCTATTAATAACAGCACTTTTAACACATTGAACAAAACAAGCCAGTAAATAGGGTTATAACATTGGGCATTTATATAAGTACGTCTCCCGATACCGATTGTAGATATATTCATCTGGAATTTCTGTGGAGGTTCTTCTGATCTCCCGCTGTAGAAATGGTATAAACAGTTGTTTGTGCTACATCGCCGGGGTTTCTGCTATTCTTTCACCAAAGTTACGGCAGGAGATGGGAGAACCCCTGTGGAAATTCTACCCCATCGTCCTGTTTTGGGTTTGTGTATCAAATGGGCTGGGCTATTTTTCTGTAAGTGAACCATTATTTATGGTGATGAGGAAGAAACACACTAATAACAATGCATTGTTATATAAAATTTAACATGTCTGTAATCACAGCATGCATGAATGAAAGTTTATATTGTAATTTTTAGCTTAAAATATTCACCTGGACTTTTTTTTTGCATTATGAAACGGAGTCCAAACATATGTTAACCTGTGACTATTATGTGAACCATTACAGTATTATAATTTTGTGCAAAATGTTTTTATGATCAAATTTTATTTAAAATGGTGTGTGACTGCATCTCTTCTTTACAGATTAGTTATGGGTTTGATATTTGCCTTGTTGGTTTATTGGACTTCTATGATGAAACATGGCACAGAGTTTCCTGTTTATTATTATGGGGTACTGCTGTTCAGTTATGCCTTACATCAGGTGAGTGAGTGTATCCATTATAACAATAGAAAAGATTCAGTGTAATGCAGTAGAATCATCTTCTATGCAATATTCCTGATAGCATACGTTTAGTGACTTTCCAAAAAGCAAAACTGGAACTTGTTAATTCATATTTCTGGACAGGCAAACATAACATTTATCACCCAGATAGTTAGGTATCTAGAGAGAAGAGAAACCCTCTTCTGCCCTTTTTTGAAGAGGTTGCTAACATCCAGTTAACATTCTCAAAAAGAAAAAGAGCTGGGTTAGAATAGGAAATAAGCACTGCCGTTCATTGCCTCAGTGTCGTCCTGTTCCCCAATTGCCTTATCTAATTTTTCTTACAATTTTCGCCTCCCATTCTTCGTGGAAATCCTTACCAAGTGTTCTTCACTCTGTGTGAAGAACTTCCTGATATCAGTCCTAAATTTGCATTTTATTAGTTTGAACCTCTGTCCCCTTGTCCTAACATTAAGATTTAACTTCGGTTGGTAGCCAGAACTCAGTATGCACAGAGATTTGTTTTCTTTTGGCAGCGACCGATACTGGCAACATAATGAGTCTGTGGCCCTGCACTTCTATAATTAGTTCCTTTTAATGGGCTGCTTAGTGAGGCCTGATTCAAATATGTCTAAGTTTAAAATGAATCATAATTCCATAAGCAATTGATCACGCTACTGAGTATGGTCCTTCTGATCTTTCAATTCAAAAGTAAAGCTAGACATCGATTAATGCCACTGTGATTGTACATTTACCTAAGTCAGTAGGTACAATATGATCAGTTCTGAATTTCACTGGAGAAATCTGAGGGAAGGTGGGGGTAAACACCCCAAGGAAGGGAAAAAAGGAACAGTCAACTCTCACTACTCATATGCAACTCATGACAGCTGATCAGAGTAGCATTAAATACAACTTGAAGTCAGTTGCTGCATGTTTCATTCGGGATAAAGAGATGAGAGGTCAGATAAAAAGATAGTCACAATGACATAAAAAGGTAGTTGGAGAACAAAATCACAAGATATTTATGGATGGTGAAGGCTATTCGGCCCATCTTAATTCATTCATCGAAAACAACCCTATACTTCCCCTATTGCCGTATCTAACTTTTCTTACGATTTTCTCCTCCCATCCTGCGTGGAAATCCTTTCCAAGCGTTGATCACTCTGTGTGAAGAAGAACTTCCTGATAGCAGTCCTAAATTTGCATTTTACTAGTTTGAACCTCTGTCCCCTTGTCCTATTCCTACAGTTTAATTAACCTTTTTCCATACTGTTTGCTATCCTTTACATCTCAAAGATCACCTCCTTAGACACCTCTTTTCCAAGCTGAAAAGCCCAGTCTTTCCACATAACTCAGACCCCTCATTGGCCTCATTGCATTTCACTGCACTGCTTCCAGTGCTTGAATGTCTTCTTTGTTACTCAGTGACCCAAACTGGTTGGAGTACTCAAGCTGTGGTCTGACCAGAGTACAGTTTGATCACAACTTCCTCAGATTCTACTGTTTGATATTGGCTTTGCTGATTGCTGCTCTGCATTGGTTGGATATGTTGAACTTCGAGTCTACTAAGACTTCTAGGTCTATTTAAACTTTATCATTAGTTATTTCAGCACCATTCATGGAATATAGATGTTGCCCACTTTTCCTTCCTATGTGCAATACTTCACGTTTTGCATTAAATTTCATCTGCCATTGTTCGGCCCACTCATTTTATTTAGGTCATTCTGTAATCTCTAGCCTGTCTTCTTGGATTCCATTACCCCATCTTGTTTCACATTTCCTGCAAATTTGACCAGTTTGCATTGAGTTTCTCAATCTAAGTCATTGATACAAATTGGAAACATTAGTAGTTCCAACACTCGAGTCTAAATATAGCTGTGGGTAGGAGTATAGTTTAAGCTTTTCCACAGTACTCCAGTTTAAAACACATTGTCCCTTTTTTGCTGATCATTCCTATTGAATGAAGTTCATTATAGATTTTAAAAAGGTAATTTACTTGGAATTATGTTGTACTGACTGTATTTACCTAATGTATTACTGAGATTTTTAAATATTCTGTTCCTTTAGGTGGCTGTCTATAGCATGTATGTTGCTGTCATGTCATTTAATGCTAAAATTAGTGATCCTTCGATTGGAGGAACATACATGACTCTATTGAATACCGTTTCTAATCTTGCTGGAAACTGGCCAGCTACATTAGCTCTTTGGTTGGTGGATCCACTTACAGTCAAGAAGTGTATAGGTGCACCTGAACAAAGTTGTAGATACGCAATTGATTCTGAAGTGAGTTTTCATTTTCTAAAATTAGAAATGCTTGATCTATAGTATTGTATAAGTGATTGTTTTTCAGATTTGATCAACTTCACAACAAATCAATTTTCTGTTGGGGTAAAATTGAAACATTCCATTTCCAATTAGTTTTATTTTTTTTGTCCCCACACAGCTTTGTGCAAAATCTGGTGGTTCCTGTTCAATCACAACAGATGGCTACTACGTGGAATCTATATTCTGCATTTTTATTGGACTCGTATGGTGGCTTTGCTTTGGAAACAAATTCAGAAATCTACAGGATGAGCACCCATCCACATGGCAGTGCAAGAGGAATAATTGAGGTTGTGATGATTAGAACTTTTAGTGTTAAATAAAATTGTGATCTCTCGACCAGTTTTCAAGGAATAATACAAAAGGGATTTTACTCAGTTTTATGAAGTTTCTTTGAGTATGATTATATTTGCTGTATAAATGGTGATAGTATGTATAGTACTAATTTTGATACGGCGTTTTTGTTTGCTTTGGTTAGTTAAAACTAACTACCTATGCAATAGCACACAATACATAGGTAGTTATCAACTTGCATTGCTTCAGGTGCCATATAAAACAGATCACTTTTTTCTTACTTTTCTGTGAGATGCAGACAACTCATTCCTGTTTTTCATTTGGTTTATGTAACTGACAGATAATTTGTAACATTTATAAGTTATATATAGTTTCTTAGAAATTGTAGTTCTTTATCAAAACACTTTTCACTGAAAAATTTAACCTACAGTTTTGCACTGTATTTTAAATGGCCCTTGCTTTTTGCACATTAGACCTAAAGAGCCTTGTCTAGTGCTTTGTGATACTGTGTCTGCAAACACTGGCTCCTTTTGAGAGTTTGATAATTAGATTTCTGCCCTGAAAGTTACAGAAGAGGCTTAGGCCATCTTAAGACTTAACTGAAATGATGTAGTGCAGTGTTTTTGAGTTACCAGTAGGTGGTATTTTATCATCTCTACCTAGAAGATTTCAACCATTGTTTGGCTGCAGTCATCTTGAATACCAGTATTTCACAGGTGTCTCACTTAATCCATTGTACAGTTCAAAGGGCAGCAGTCTTTATTAATGCTTAGACCAAAATGCTGAATGTGATGGGCTAAAAAGCAATCGTGCATTATGATATATTTTATTGTACACTAGATTATACTAGTGTGTGAATAAGCTTCATTGATGAGAGGTACTATTGTACAGATTGTTAATCAGCTGATGTCACCAAAGTACAAACCAATTTTATTCTATCTAGACTGGGAATTTTCTAATTTAATGTCAGGCAAGTATAAAACAAATACTGACTGAAATTTTCAAAGTATAATTAACAATTAATTGCTTCGACAGGCACATCAGAGGAAATGATCACAGAGCTTGCAATAATGTTCAAAGCTGAAACATTGGGGGTAATTTTCACCTTGGGCGATAAACTGGCACAGCAGATTGCTCGCCCGTTATAGAAATTGTGTGTTCTATAATGGGCAGGTGATCCACTCCCAAGCAGTGAAGATGAAAATTATCCCCAGTATTTCAATTTTGCATTCAATTTCTGAAAACCATTTGAATTCCATTACATATATTTGGGACAAAGTTGCATCTAATTAGACTTGCATAGAATAGGAAGAACTGCACTTGATTGACCAAGCACCAAAATTGAACCTTGTAATCCTGCACAGCAAAAGGGTTTCATTTAAAATAATCAGATCTGTCCATAACCTTATGGTTATTTTAATTCTTGTAATGCTGTATTACATGTTAATTAAAGAAGTAAAATGAAGCCAAGGTTGCAACTGGGTGATGTCAATGTTGATTCAACTAAATCCAGTGACATCATCCAGTAGTAATCAACTGAGTCAGAAGGTGATGGGTTCAGGCCCCAGTCTAGGACTTGAGTACATAATTTAGGCTAATATTTTAGTGCAGCAGTGGAGATGCCATCTTTCGAATAAGATGTTAAACTGAGACCCCGTCGGCCTGTTCAGGGGGCTGTGAAAAATACCATGGCACCATTCGAAGAAGAATGTGGAGCTCTCATGGTGTTCTGGCCAACGTTCTCCTTCAGCCAAAACTACCAAGAACAGATGAACTGGTCGTTCATCTTATTGGCTGTTATGGGATCGTGCTGTGTGAAAATTAATTGCTACATTTGCCTTGATATCAATGAGAAAATAATTCATTGAATGTGAACTGCTATGTGGCATCCTGATGTGATGATAAGGCGCTATATAAATGCAGGTTTTTTTTGGAAATGGTTTGCAAGCATAAAGCCATTTATTTGGTCATCCAAGTTGCTTGTGAACTTTATTTTATATTGACAAACTCCTACTTGTACTTAATGACATTTTTCTTGCACAATTTACATTGATTTGCACATTTGATTTTTCAGTTTATTTAAATCTGTTCATTCCTAAATCATAAAGACAAAGCTTACGCCAGCTTGAATTAATTATTCCATTTATTCAACCAATTTAAGTGTGCTGCATCCTAGTTTATTCCAATGCAAATTGAGTTCATATTTCTCAAAATTCTTGTACAGGTTACATACTCCATTGAAAACTCCTATGTAAACATTTCCTATTGGAGTTCTAAAATTCAACTATCCACACTTATCTGTAGCATTTTCCTGTAACAACAATATCTCTTAGTCTAATGGGAATTTCAGTGTTAAATGACAACACTATAATCTGTAACTATTACCTGGCATGGGTCTAGGTGGTAGTGTATTATCTTTTTTCCAAGTTACTCAAAATGCTTTATGTAAAGAAAATCCTCTGCATTTATGTTACTGAAATTTCTAAAATACAAAATGATTTTAAGCAAAAAATTACATTTCACAATTTGATTGCAGTGTCTTTGTGTCTTTTGATGCCTTCATTACATTTTTTGCATGAAAGCCTCAGCCTCTCCCAAAACTCTGGGCTTGAACAAAATTTTGCCCAGAGCTGCGAGTCTGTTAGCTGAATGCAAATTGTGCAGTTTGAGCCTATTGAATGTACCTAATTGCCTAGGATGCATTGTTACTATTTAGTCAGCTGAACTGCTGAAATATTTTTCTTTAGTTTCTAGCTGTTTCTCCATAACTATCTGAAAATTAGTCAAAGAAAAACTAGAGGACAAATTTCAAAAGCTTTTTCAGGTAAAGTTTATTTCATGTCTTTTAAATAGAAAGGCTGTCTGTATGTGAGATTTTAAAAAAAGACAGACTATACTACCTACACGTTTTATGTTCTGTTAACTTCATAAAGTGTATTAAGGTGTAAAAAAAAACTCTTTCCTCATCCTAATATGAGTTCATTTTTTTTTAAAAAAGTTGAATTTTGAAGCAAATAGAAATCTCTGAACATTGCTTGTGTTTTGTTCAGTTAGTAATTAGAATGTTTATATTTTCTGACACCTTTTGAGAAAAGAACTGAGAATGAATGTCTTTCCTCATCCTAGTTTTTTTTTCAAATTTAAAATAAGTTGCGTTTTGAGAGCAGAGTGCCTCTTATTATCACCTGTGTTTTGTTAATAGTTTTCTAACTCACAGCTGTCAGAGATAGAAACGGGGTTTTCTGCTTTTCCACTCACTAATATGCAAGCATCCTCCCACTAAAATGAATGGGTGACAAATCGTGAGCTGGTGAGCACTGAAGCAGAAAACCCCAACCAGACAGTCCTCATCTTAATTTTGAGGTTTTTTTTCCAGATTAAAAAACCCGAGTTCAATTTTAAAGGCAAATGGAAAAGCTGTGATTATCACCCATATTTTGACAGAATTTATGATGTTTTGAATTCTGTGCGACAGAGATGAAACCACGTTCAGGAACCAATCATAAAATTCAATATTTTGAGATTTCTTGGAAGTGACAAACCAGTGCTACCAGGCATGGGATTCCCCAAAGCAGTGTTGTCAGGCCTGTACTTTCCCTCTTCCCCCTCTGCTGACAGACTCCAGGAAAACACCAATGAGCCAAACCTCACCTACCTTTTCTTGTGCCAAATGCCAGTTTCCCTTAGTGATGTCTGATCAGAAGAACCCCCATGCTGTCAAACCCCACTGCAGTAATGTCAAACTTCAAGACTTCCATCCTAGTTCTGCCAAACCCTAGGCCCATCCCCCAGTGCTACTAAAGCACTAAGAATGCTCTCAAGAGCAGCTAAAACCCTCTCCCTTCACCTCTACTGCTAAATACCAGATAAATATCTCCAACTGATACATCTTGCATACCATCTTGCTGTATATCCTCAGCTTTAAACATGGGAAAGGGTTAATATTAAATGTAGGCAAAGGAATGTATAAATAAAGGCCATTTTATCTTTAGCCACACTCCCATTAATAGTTATTTTGTGTCTGCAAGATGGTTTTCTTTAAAGCACTTTCTGCAATTCAGATTTCCCCTCTAATTCCAGACATGGCTCTCTCCTGTCTTGCTTCCCTCCCACCTCTGCTTCGGTCGATCAGCCTTATGTGGAGTATATTATTTTTTGATCAGAAATAAATAATTCATGGAAGATCCATTTGCACCAACTTAACCTGAAATAAATTACCTTATCCATGTCTGTGCTGCATTTCCCAAGCTCATTTCTCAGCTTTTTGAGATGTTTAAATCATATCTTTTAATTTGCCAGGAGTTCAAGAATAAATAATTCTTTTACTTGATGTACATTCACAACCTGAAAAAAATATTGTTGCAGTTTAATGAGCTAATTTAACGCTTTTAAGCAAAATATTTATTTAGTGGGAAAATGGGGTTTTAGTGCTTATGAAATATTTGTTTCATAGAATGGTTACAGCACGGAAGGAGGCCATTCAGCCCGTCGAGTCCGTGCCAGCTCTCTGCAACAGCAATCTAGCTAGTCCCACTCCCCCACCTTATCCCCGTAGCCTTGCTAATTTTTTCCCTTCAAGTATTTATCCAATTCCCTTTTGAAAGCCACGATTGAATCTGCCTCCACCACCCCCTCAAGCAGTGCATTCCGGATCACAATCACACGCTGTGTTTTTTTTTAAAAAAAGGGTTTTTTTTTCCTCATGTCGCCTTTTGGTTCTTTTGCCAATCACCTTAAATCTATGTCCTCTGGTTCTTGACTCCTCTGCCAATGAGAACAGTTTCTATCTATCTACTCTGTCCAGACCCTTCATGATTTTGAATACCTCTGTCAAATCTCTTCTCAACCTTCTCTGTTCTAAGGAGAACAACCTCAGCTTCTCCAGTCTATGCATGTAACTGAAGTCCCTCATCCCTAGAATCATTCTAGTAAATCTATTCTGCACCCTCTCTAAGGCCTTCACATCCTTCCTAAGGTGCGGTGCCCAGAACTGGACACAATACTCCAGTTGTGGCTGAACCAGTGTTTTATAAAGGTTCTTCATAACCACCTTGCTTTTGTACTCTATGCCTCTATTTATAAAGCCCAGGATCCTGTATGCTTTCTTAACCACGTTCTCAACCTGCCCTGCCACCTTCAACGATTTGTTCACATACACCTCCAGATCTCTGTCCTTGCATCCCTTTTAGAATTGTACCATTTAGTTTCAGTTGCCTCTCCTCATTCTTCCTACCAAAATGTATCACTTCACACTTTTCTGTGTTGAATTTCATCTGCCATGTGTTGGCCCATTTTACCAGCCTGTCTATGCCCTCTTGAAGACTATCTCTATCCTCCTCACTTTTCCACTCCCTTCCAAGTTTTGTCATCTGCAAATTTTGAAATTGTGCCCTGTACACCCAAGTCCCAGTCATTAATATATATCAAAAAAAGCAATGGTCTTAGTACCGACCCCTGCGGAACACCACTGTATACCTCCCTCCAGTCTGAAAAACAACAGTTCACCACTACTCTCTCCTATTAGCCAATTTCATATCCATGCTGCCACAGCCCCCTTTATTCCATGGCTTCAGCCTATTATGCGGCACTTTATCAAATGCCTTTTGGAAGTCCAAATATACTACATCAACCATGTTGCCCTCATCAACCCTCTCTGTTACCTCATCAAAAAACTCTATCAAGTTGGTTAAACGACAATTTGCCTTTAACAAATCTGTGCTGGCTTTCCTTAATTAATCCACACTTGTCCAAGTGACTTAATTTTGTCCTGGATTATCGTTTCTAAAAGTTTCCCCACTACCGAGGTTAAACTGGCCTGTAGTTGCTGGGTTTATCCTTGCACGCTTTCTTGAACATTTGCAATTCTCCAGTCCTCTGGCACCACCCCTATATCTACAGATGATTGTAAGATTATGGCCAGTACCTCTGCAATTTCCATCCTTACTTCCCTCAGCAACCTAGGATGCATCCCATCCGGACGGGTGACTTATCTACTTTAAGTACAGCTAGTCTTTCTAGTACCTCCTCTTTATCAATTTTTAGCCCATCCAGTATCTCAACTACCTCTTCATTTACTGTGACTTTGGCAGCATCATCTTCCTTGGTAAAGACAGATGCAAAGTACTCATTTTAGTACCTCTGCCTTGCCCTCTGTCTCCATGCATAGATCTACTTTTTGGTCCCTAATCAGTCCCACCCCTCCTCTTACTATCCGTTTACTGTTTACATGCCTATAAAAGACTTTTGGACTCCCGTTTATGTTAGCTGCCAGTCTATTCTCATACTCTTTCTTTACCTCTCATTTCCTTTCTCGCGTCTCCTCTGAACTTTCTGTATTCAGCCTGGTTCTCACTTCTGTCATATGCCCCTTTTTTCTGCTTCATCTTACTCTCTACCTCTCGTCATCCAGGGAGCTTTGGTTTTAGTTGTCCGACTTTTCTCCCTTGTGGGAATGTATCTAGACTGTACCCGAACCATCTCCTCTTAAACAATGGGCAGCCTTTAAAGTACAGTTTTGCCTGCCAATCTTTGATTCCAGTTTACCCGGGCCAGATCCGTTCTCATCCCATTGAAATTGGCCCTCCTCCAATTGAATAGTTTTACTTCAGAGTGGTCCTCATCCTTTTCCATAGCTAATCTAAACCTTATACTATGATCGCTGTTCCCTAAATGTTCCCCCACTGACACTTGCTCCACTTATTTTGTTGTCCATATTACTGACCCTCTGTTTCTGTGCAGTTATTGACAAGGGAATGTTTTTTTTCCAAATTTCACTATGCACAAATTCTTTATTCATGAGCGGCAGTCAGGGCAGGAAGAATATTGAAGGGGTTCAGGCTTTTGTATGCATGTGCAAATTTACACTTGTGCCATATGAATGAATTATGGCAATTGATCACATACCATGCCTCTATGTGGGGCACTTTTTTGCACATATGCAACAGCCAGAGTATATCCAGCTCCTCCACTAATGTAATATTTGCTGATCTATTCCGTTAGAATATATTTATTTATTTACTGGTACCTGCCGACGTATAAATCTATCAGTTTACCATTGCCCACTGCTCCATCATTTTGTTCATTTACTGGAGGCTGCTTCTGTATTGTGTTATTGATTTGCTGGTGTGCCTGCTGCTCTATAAATTTATTAACTCACTGGAGGTATGCTGCTGTATTAATCTATTCATTCACTAGTTCTAGTTGTTGAATTGACTTACTAATTTGCTGGTGCCTGATAATTTATTCCTTCAGTGATGTACCTGCTGTTTTATTAATTCACTGTCTACATTAATTTATTAATTCACACTTGCACTTATGAATTTATTAATTCACTAATGCCCATTTCTCCATTAATTTATTAACTCACTGGTGCCTGCTGTGCTATTCATTTATTAATTTGCTAGTGCTTGCTTCTGTGTTAATTTATCAAATGAGTGACAGCCAGTATTTCATTAATTAATTTATTAATCCACTGGTACTTGTTTAGTTGTGCTGCAGTGTTCATCAGTAACCATTTGTTGTTGAGTGAGTGGTCATGCACGTGCTTTGAGCTTGTCTGTGGGAGTTGAGTTTTTCTTCTGTAATTGTAAAGAGTCAAACAAAACTAATAACTCGTTTTGTTATAATTTAAGTTCTCCAATTTATTCAGTTAATTTTAAAATCTTGTCATTTAAAATTACTATCACAAAGTAGTTTGCTTGATCGGCACTTCATCATCCACTAGTCCAAACATCCACCCCTCAACCACCAGTGAGAGTACACAGTGCAGCCATGATACAATCTATAGGATGCACTACAGCAATTGGCTACGGCTTCATCGGCAACACCTCCCAATACCTACAACCTCCATCATCTCGAAGGACAAGAGCAGCAGATGCATGGGAACACCACTACCTCCAAGTTCCCCTCCTTTCTCATCGATGGATGAAAATCCTGGATCTCCTTACCTAACAGCATTGTGGGAGCACCTTCACCACCCGAAACGCACGAAGGCGCCCTACCACCACCTCAGGGCAACTAGGGATGGGCAATAACTGCCTTTCCAGTGACACATAATTCCCAAGAATGAATTAAAAAACATAATATAAAACTATGTTTAATTTGTCTTCAATATTTTTGCAGTTTACATGTTTAAGGGCTATGAATTCTTCTTTGAAAATCCTCGTTACAATACTGGAAGAATTTCTCATTGTTGCACTACAGCTATGCTCATTTCTAGTTCCTCCTTTTCTGCTCTGACTGCTTTTGTGGGGGTTCCCAGTGATTTTCTTCGCCATTTTTCCTACAGGTTTTATAAAGCATATCCTTCTTCACTTCATATTGTATTATAAATCTATTTACAGCTATATTTGTTTATTCTGCACTTACTCTTCCTTGGTATGTATTTATTCTGTATGCTGCTCATTATGTCCATAAAGGTGTTCCATTTGCCTTCAATTGAGATTTTCTTGATTCTCCTTCCCAGTCTCTTCTGTCATTCCCTTGAAGTTGTTCTTTTGAAATTGTTTATCCTGGATCATATCAAATTTAATCATATTAGGGGTTGTTGCCACTAATTCTTTTTCCAATATCCTAACTGGGTCATTTCCCATTAGCAAGTAAAGATATGAGCTACCTCTCCTATTCCTAACATATTGAGTTAGAAAGCAGTAATACATATTTCTTAACTCTGATTCTAGACCATGTGGGAATTTCCAATTTATATTACATTAGCTAAAAGTGATGGCAGGCGTCACCAACAGTGCTATCAAGCGGCACTTGCTCACCAATAAGCTATTCACCAATATTCTGTTCGGGTGCTGCAAGTACCACTGCTCCAGACCTCATTACAGCCTTGGTCCAAATATGGACACGAGGTGAGCAGAGAGAGCATGCCCTTGACATCAAGGCAGCATTTGAGTGAGTGTGGCACTAAGGAGCCCTAGTCAAACTAGTCAATAGGGGAGCAGGGAGAAATCTCTTCAGTGGCTAGAGTCATAGCTGGCACAAAGGAAGGTGGTTATTGGAGGCCAATCATCTCAGCCCCAGGACAATACCGCAGGAGTTCCTCAGGGCAGCATCCTTGGCCCAACTATCTTCAGCTGTTTCATAAATGAACTTCCCTCCATCGTAAGATCACAAGGGAGGCTGTTTGCTGATGATTGTATGGTATTCAGCTCCATTTTCTAATTCCTCAGATAATGAAGCAATCAATGCTGGCATACAGCAAAACCTGAACAACATCCAGGCTTTGGCTGATAAGTGACAAGTAACATTTGTGCCACACAAGTGCCATACAATGACCATCTCCAACAAGAGTGGGCCTAACCACCTCTCCTTGACATTCAATGGCATTATCATTGCCAAATCTCCCATCAACATCCAGGGGAGTCACCACTGACCAGAAACAACTTGACCAACCACTTAAATGCTGCAGGTCAGAGGCTGGGTATTCTGGCGAGTGGCTCACCTTCTGACTTACTAAAGCTGCTCCACCTCCTACAAGGTAGAAGTTAGAAGTATGATCTAATACTCTCCACTTGCCTGGAAGGGTGCAGCTTCAATGTCACTCAATAAACTACACCATTCAGGTCAAAGCAGACCACTTGATCAGCACCCCATCCACCAGCATAAACATCCACTCCCTCCAGCACCGGTGTACTCTGGTTGCAGCGTATACTATTTACAGGATGCACTGCAGCAATATGCCAAGGCTTCTTTGGCAGCACCTCCCAAACCTGTGACCTCCACCACCTAGAAAGACAAGAGCAATGGGTGCATGGGAACACATTCACTTCCAAGTTACACATCATTCCAACTCGGAAATATATCGCCATTCCTTCATCGTGGATGGGTCAAAATCCTGGAACTCCCTATCTAACAGAATTACGGGAGTACATTCACCACAAGGACTGCAGTGGTTCAAGAAGATGGCCCACCACCACCTTCCCAAGGGCAACTAGGGATGGGCAATAAATGCTGGCTTTGCCAGTGATGCCCATATCCTGAGAATGAACGTAAAAAATGAATCTCATTAATATGATCTTTATACTTACACCTACCTTCCTTGTCACTTTCCAGAGTAAGCCCTTCCGTGCGGTGTCGGATATATAACAATGGGGGTTGCTTCATATTTGTTCAATAATCTGTAAGGGCCATGTTGAACAAAAACAGGGCAAGGATGCTTTGACACCCCCCCCCCCCCCCGTGTCTATTATCCGGGCACCGACTGGACTGCCGCGAGCGGGTTCGGTTATTTATGAATCATTCTTCCCATCACCCAGCGCGGGGTAATGTCAGAGTGCGAGTGAACATGTCGGATGAGGTTGGGAAGGTGCTGGGCTCGTACCTCAGCAGTGTTGTGGATTTTGGGGACGAGCATATTCACGTGTTGCGGGTATGGGGCATATCAAATACTCGCGCGAAGGCAGCTCGAGCCACTTTAGGCCAGGAGTCTTGCTGTTGGAATATTTTAGCTACAGTAAAAAGGCCGAACTCGAACACTCAGCCAAAAGGTTTATTTGTAACTTGGGCTTTAGCAGACGACGCGGTTATAAGAGTTGTGAGCGCGGAAGGGTTGGCAGTATTTGACCGCACTGTTACTCCCGTTTGTTTTGCAGAACATCAGCACGGGCCTGGCACTATTTGGAATCGTGTTATTAGGCAGAAGCGTCAGACTAGTAAGTGGCCCTCGAGCTTGATGCGCCCGTTGATATCTGCGAGGGATTTTCTCTTACAACTTCGCTCCCGCACCATAAAACCAGGCATACCAATGACGGTTTTTTAAAAACCGAATTTGCCTTTCAAATTTGTCATTTTCCTTGCAGTGGGTTAGTGAAATTCATCTTTACAGAAACACGGGCGGTGGCGGGGGGATTTTAAACCCCAAGAACGGGCGGGTGGGAGTTGAAAATAGTTGATATTTGGGTCCCGACCGCAACTCGGATTTATTTCTGGGTTTCACGTCGGTGCTTGAAAGTACAGGCTTCCCACTGGGAATGCAAAGTTTGAAAATGTTGCGGTTGCGACCCAAAAAAAAACTTTTCAACTCCCACCCGTTCTTCGGGTTTAAAATCACCCCCACGTGTGTTGATATTGGTATCAATAATTGAGCAGATAAAAAAAGAAACACCGGAAATGCTGAAAATCTGATATCAAACAGAAAATGTTGTAATTAATAGCAACCTAAAGAGAACAAACAAGTTGATGATTCAAGTGTTTAGAACCCTCTCTTGACTGAAATAAAATCAAATGAAAGAAAACGAATAACATGTATGAAGTTGTAATGTGGAGATGTCGGTGATGGACTGGGGTGGACAAATATAAGGAGTCGCACAGCTTTATTTGAAATCACAAGCTTTAGGAGCTTTGCTCCTTAGTCACCTGACTTGTAACTAAACACCAAAATGCAATGCAATTACATCTCATGGCCTTAAAGAGACAGGGGCCTGCACTTTAGCAGTAAAATAATATTTTACATTGCATAATGTTCCTGCACTTACAAAAGGGCATCCTCTTATTGTGAGCAGTACCATGGGAAATTTGCTATTAAAATGTGGCCTGTGTGCCCAAATATCATACTCCAAATGTTGCACTTTATTGTAGATGGACCTCAGACATGTTTACTTTCAGCAGTTGCAATTTCTGGCCATAAAGAGACGGGCCAGCTTGAACACAGCTGTACTTTAGCAGTAGAAAAATACATTGTGCCTTGTGTGGCATAATAACCCTGTCATTATAAAGCAGCAGATCATCTGAATTACTGGGAGTAGGACCAACCACTACCAATCTATTAAAAATGGTGCAGGTGGAGCACAAAAGCATCATACTGCGTGCATCACTTTGTTCCAGCTGTAAAATAATTTTGAAGTTTTGACTCTTTCTGCCTGCAGTCTGAAACTAATGAACATATTTCAATCTGCAAAATTCCCTCACCAAAGAAGAATTGAAGTGAATGACCTCAGGATCTGTTTACTTACTGCAATTAAATTTTTATGGCCTTAAAAGGACAGGCATGCTTAAATCTTTGCAGCAGAATAATGCACTCCATTGCATGGTTCATTGCTTCTGTCATTATGAAACTATATGATTTGCCTTGAACAATGGCTGATCTAGTAAATTTACAAAATTGCACTTCATAGGTTCATGATTTTGCAATTAATTTGATTATATATACAAAAGAAACTATTGGCAGAATGGTCGTGCAGCCTATTAGTCTACCAATGTGTTGTTCCACAGAGTGGAAGTGGACCATTACAGTTTTTCACTCTGCTGAGCTTGTAGGGGAGATAGTTATGTTACTTGAGTAGCAATTCAGAGGCCTGAACTGATAAGCCAAAAAATGTGAGTTCACTCCCACTGTGGCAGTTTGAGAATTTGAATTTTGTATATATACTTTTTTAAAATCTGGAAATGAAAAGCTGGTATCCATGAAAGTGACCAAGAAGCTTTCAGATTGTTGTAAAGATCCAACTAGTTCATTAATGCCTTTTGGGGAATCAAAGCTGCCATCCTTATCCAGTTTGGCCTGTATGTAACACCAGTCCCACACCAGCGTGATTGATTCTTAACTGCCCTCTGAAGTAAGCCATTCAGTTGTATCAAACCGCTATGAAGAAGGCCCACTATCACTTTCTCAACTAGGAATGGGTAATGAAAGTTGGCCTTGCCAGCGGTGCCCAAGTCCCGAGAATGAAAAAAATCCAAGCAGTCATTGCTTGGTCTTTATTTCATGCTTCCAAGTGATAAGTGGAAGAGTAGTCACAATAGCAATGTATATTTATATAGCGACCAACTTAGTTGCTTGCTATGCTATTTCATTAAAACAGCTGTCTTAAGCTCTGCATGGAAGGATAACACATTGGAGCTACAATGTGGAATAGAAGGTCACATGCTTGTGTCCTAAGATTGGCCATACAGTGATGATCAGTTCTCAACTGTGGTACTAATGTATTGCTGACTGTGGTTTGTTACATAGTGGTCGTCAAACTAAATGTTTTGGGATTCTGGGCTCAGACAAAAAGTTAGTAACACAGCTCAGCTGTAATCAAATTTCAACAAGACCACCACCAGACATTTGTCCTATTAAGATTTAATAGAAGAAAGGATTGGGGCTGGGTCTAGAGCCTGTCGCAAAACAAGAGCTTTTTTTTCAATTCCCCAGCCCCTTCTTTGAAGGCAGTAGCTTGTGATGGGTATGTTCTATAGATACTGCCAGACCTCTGGTATCTCGCCCAACTGTCCATACTTCTCGCCTGAACATAGACAATGAACTCTGGTTATTTATCCACGGAGGATTATTACAGCTGAGCATAAGCCTGGCCACATTGGATGTCCATGCATGTGTACTTTCGAGTAGGAGGTCCTGGATAGCAATCAGAAGTAGGAATTCTGGTTGATTTTTCCTTTGCTGGCCTAAAACACTGAAGCTAATAATGGTATCTTTATTGCTGCCCTGGGTGAGATCTGCTAACTTAATGGAACCTGGTATCTGCCTATTCTGCTAGGTTTTAAAGATACTTTTATTATATGTATTTCTAGAATGTGTTGAGTACCTTGGCTGAGACTATTTTCATGCTGGGAACAGTTTTCCTTTTTTCTCAACTTGGAAGCTAAGTAACAATGGCATCCTGTTAGAGATTGATTGAGCCCTACTGTAGAATATAATGGGTTTAGCAACAAATTTAAAATCATGTGATTTATTACATGCAAACTCATAAAAATCCTATTGAGATGCTTTTTAAAGTTGCTAATATAGAGTCAGATCAATAATGAAAATTTTTATTATCATTTTCCTTCATCTTCACAGGTTACTAAATTTACTTGTGTCACAAAAATACCTGATAACTTTATTGCAAAAAGTGTCAAACTTCGAGGGAGAGTACATCATGTAACAGAAAATGGACTAGAAGTGGAACATATTCCCATTACCCTTCCTGTTATTTCATCTCTGCAAAGAAAAAGTAAGTATCAATGGAGGAATGAGCCTGGCCACATTGGATGTCCATGTATATGTACATTCCTGCAGGGGTTCCTGGAATGCAATCAGAAGTAGGAATCCTGGTTGATTTTCCTTTCATTAGCCTAAAATAGTCTAACTATTGTGATGCTTTTAAGATGTTTGGTAATATAAGATAACATATGTATGTGAACTGCAGACTTGGCTCGGGACTGATTAAAATACTGCTTGTGATATCACCTTCTGCATGCAACTGATAAGAGCGAACCTTAAAATGACTTGAACATATAGTCATTTGATGCATTTTACACTATTAGATTTATTTGAGTTGATATCATTTGATGAAATTCACAAAGCTTCATTGCTGGATTTTACTGGAAATGTGCAATCAGTGTGATTATATTTAGTTTGTGTGCTATAAGTTTAACGATTTGGTAGCTTTTTTTTTATAACCCAGTTGTGGGCATTATTGATCTAAATCAAAAGCAAAATACTGTGGATGCTGGAAATCTGAAATAAAAACAGAAAATGCTGGAAACACTGAACATTAAAATCTAAATGTCTGACACCATTATTCAATCCTCTTAGCCAAGTTTTGATTTGATTTTGTCCACTGAGCACAAACTGAAAAAAGGTGAGTGGCAGGTTCTTGCTATTTACAATGTTGACCACAGAATTTTGTCATTTTTGGAGGTAGATTTTCAAACTGGGCTCTGGAAACCATAGGAGTCCTCAGATTTTTGCCTGTTGGGGATGCCACAATATTGCTGTGAACACAATATCTCAAGAATATTCTTCTATATATTTTCTGTGTTTGACACTCAAAGGTTCATTGTTTACACGGTTTCAAAATTTTTATGTTTAAAATTTAACCTTATGCCCCAAAAATGGTACGGTAGAGAAAGATTTGAGTAACTGAATTTGCAACCTAAACAAAGAGGCTTACTATGATTCTGTGTAAACAGTTGTCTGTCGCAATGTTGTTGCAGGTTCTGGCCAGTTGATAGCGCAATGGAGCAAGTTTCTTTAGTCTTTCTTCCAACTCTTACTATTTTGTGTGTTTTTTTTAAATCCACAGGCAATTTACTAGTATACATATTTTAAAAATTGTGTATGGTGAGCGCTTCCTGTGCATTTCAAAGTTTACTTCCTCTGTCAAAATTCTGTGTAATTCTACTTCTGTTATGCATGGGTATTACGTTTAACTTACAATAAACTGTAAGAATGTGTACTTACTGTAGTCTTCCCAGTGTTAGAGGTAGTGCTACTACTCCTCTAAGCAGTCTTCAAGGCCTGTTCCTCTAGATATTCAGGGGTGGCCAATATTCATCCCTGAACCAACAGCACAAAAAAGATTAACTGGTCATTTATCTAACTTACTGTTTGTCTAAGCTTACTGTGTGCAATTTGGCTGCCACGTCTTTCTCCTTTCTAAGCCTGGGATGTATCCTCTTTCTCTTATAAATGCACTATTATCTGTGTCCCTGTAGCCATTGCAGCAACCTTATTATCTTGAGATATGTGATAATTTCAACTGTGAGGTTTATGTATGTGGTACCTTGATATCTGGTGATAAATGTATATGGCCATACGCTTTAATTGTTCATAAATATTTCAATCAATTTACAAAGAAGTACTTCAATCTCTTCTGTTATGCTTCATATGATGCGGGTAAAGTGGCCAGTATATCTGAGACCACAGCTGGCCCTCGTTGAACAACCACAGCTTTGTACCAATTATATACTTTTTCTCAGCATTGCCAGTATGAACTTTAAAGCTAATTTCTACCAGAGTCTGTGAAGCTGGCTTGCAGCTTTCTTGGCAAATTGGTAGCAGCTTTGTAACACAGGGCATCCTACCACTACCCTGTTCAATGCCCAACTAGTATCCATTTTTGGTATAGATGCCCAGGTCCTGGCTGGATAAATGGAATGTTGCATTCTTTGCCTTAGCTGACGTTACTTTATGGCACATGTACAGGGACAAGGTACTGGAGTGTTGTTTTGCTGTCACCTGGGTATTAAATGATACTGGCAATGTAGATAGTATAACAGTTAAACCCCAATCAACTTCCAGCTGATAGGCTGGATACTTTAAAAAAAAATAGACATCCTGACCTCCTCGAATGACCTCTTCAGCTCAAACATTAGTATGTCATCCGGTAAATCCTTCACTCAGAAATTATCCAATTATAAAAGAAAAAGGCTTGCCCTATGATGCAGGAAAAAGTGATTGGACCCTTTAATATGTGACATGTCAGATGGCTCAGATCCTTAATCAAACATAGAATATGCTCTCCTTAATTCTTGGGCTTAGATGGTCACAAAAGGATGATTACTTGTGAAGGTCCTCCTATAAGGTGTAGAAAGTCTCTTAAAAGGACAGGTGTCCCCGATTGTTCAGGTTGGATCAGCTGTCTTACCTGTCGTGTGTGAAATTACTTTAATTCAAATTTACTTTAATCCAAGACTAGTAAAGAAACATTTCTATTTTCCTCAGGGCAGTCAAATGGTCATCTGATGGTTAGATTGGCTGGCTTGGAAATGACTGACGAGGCTAGAACCTGGTTAAGAGAACAAATAAAACCTTCTCACATTATTTGGTTTCAACTTCTGAGGAGGGAGAATTCTTTTATTGATTGCATTGTAAGATTAAACAAGGTAAGTCCAGGTTTCAGAAGTACAAATTCACATTTCTGTATCAAATCATTGTATTGTTGCATTGTGATTTAGAAGACTGGAACAAGCAAACCTTTGCTGTAGTTGCAACACAGGTTTGAGAATGGTGCAAGAAGATGACACTAGATAATACTGCCTGTCTTCTGTATGGTGGCGGTTTTTAAATGTTAGGAAAGAGCTAATGGGTTAATCGTTTCTTCTGTAATATTAGAAACTTAAAGGTGCCTAGAGGACTGCTGCTTATGCATTTTTTGAAAGGCTTAAATTGAAATTTTAAAAATTTGCTTTGCATCAGTTGCAATATAACTTTTTGACTACAAGACTGCAGTCCACTCCCGTTAATTCAAAATCGTTTTTTGCACAAAAAAGTTAAATTATCCAGTAGTTCAAATTTGGCAATATAAAGAAAATATATTTTAAAAATTCAAATTATCTAGTAACTTTAAATTTTTCTATTTCAAATTAAGAGTAAACTATGTGCAGCAGGTCTACATGTAGTTGAGGCAAGGTTGCTTGGAATATGTGACAGAAGTGCAAATTGATTTGCCATAAACTGTAGTTATAAAGGTTCTATTGTGGCTACATTGTGTAAACAGCATCAAATTATCACAAAATCTGCAGTCTTAACTGGCCCATTTAAAAAAAAATCTAAACATCCATTCTTAATGAATACTTTGCATCTGTCTTCACAAAAGAGGGATGATGCAGACATTGTAGTTAAGGAGGAGGAGTGTGAAATATTGGATGGGATAAACATAGTGCGAGAGGAAGTATTAAGGGGATTAGCATCTTTTGAAAGTAGATAAATCAGCCCAGATGAAATGTATCCCAGGCTGTTAAGAGAACCAAGGGAGGAAACAATGGAGGCTCTGACCATCATTTTCCAATCCTCCCTGGATACAGGCGTGGTGCCGGAGGATTGGAGGACTGCTAACGTTGTACCGTTGTTTAAAAACAGAGCGAGGGATAGACCAAGTAATTACAGGCCAGTCATTCTAACCTCATTGGTGGGCAAATTATTGGAATCAATTCTGAGGGACAGGATAAACCATCACTTAGAAAGGCATGGATTAATCAAGGACAGTCAGTATGGATTTGTTAAGAGAATGTCGTGTCTGACTAACTTGATTGAATTTTTTGAGGAGGTAACAGGACGGTCGATGAGGGTGGTGCGTTTGATGTAGTCTACAAGGATTTTAGCCATGCTTTTGACTAGGTCCCACGTGGCAGACTGGTCAAAAAAGTACAAGCCCATGGGATCCAAGGGAAAGTGGCAAGTTGGATCCAAAATTGGCTCAGTGGCAGGAAGCAAAGGGTAATGGTCGACAGGCGTTTTTGTGACTGGAAGGATGCTTCTGGTGGGGTTCCGCAGGGCTCAGTATTAGGTCCCTTGCTTTTTGTGGTATATATTAATGATTTAGACTTAAATGTAGGGGACATGATTAAGAAGTTTGCAGATGATACAAAAATTGGCCGTGTGGTTGATAGTGAGGAGGAAAGCTGTAGACTGCAGAAAGATATCAATGGACTGGTCAGGTGGGCAGAAAAGTGGCAAATGGAATTCAATCTGGAGAAGTGTGTCTTGTTTGCCCTCCCCATTTGGATCCCTGAAGATAGCAGGACAGGTAGATAAGGTAGTTAAGGATGGCATAAGGGATACTTTCCTTTATTAGCCAAGGCATAGAATATAAGAGCAGGGAGGTTATGCTAGAACTGTATAAAACACGTTTGTCCATAGCTTGAGTACTGCGTACAATTCTGGTCACCACATTACAGGAAGGATGTAATTGCACTAGAGAGGGTACAGAGGAGATTTGAGATGATGTTGCCAGGACTGGAGAATTTTAGCTATGAGGAAAGATTGGATGGGCTTGGGTTGTTTTCTTTGGAACAGAGGAGGCTGAGGGGTGATTTAATTGAGGTGTACAAAATTATGAAGGGTAATTTAGGGCATCATCACCTCAGTCAAGATCTACACACCAAACCATTATTGGCACTCATTTTTTAGTTTATTTTACACAGATGCTCTTCCATTCTACTTCTCTTTATTGAAGCCTTTAGTTTTCCAATTGTTGAGAACAGGCTCATGGGTCTTTTGTTACCCTTTTTAAAGATGGCAACTATATTTGCCTGTTTCCAATGTGTTGGAACCACGCTGATGTTCATTGATTCTCTCAACATGACTATTGCTTTACAAATCTTCTGTCTTGTCTCTCCAAGTACTTTCGAGTATAGTTCATAAGTATCATGGATTTATTGGCCTTTGAGCTTTTCTAGAATCTCTGCTTTAGTAATATCAAAGTCCCGAAGAGCACCTACCCTTGATAGCCACAAAGGACAGTGAGTATTGAGAGTAATTGGCTAAAGAGAAGGAAGCAAATGGTAGTTGTAAAATTGTTTTCGTGACAAGCCAAATTAGGAAGTATTTGTGTACTATATTGACAAGTTGAGTCTTTCTAAGTTGGATATTCCCAATTTATGTTGGGCTGGCTGAAGATTTTCCTCTCCCCTCTTTCTTTCCTACCCCCCTCCCCCCAAATCAGTATTATTTTTGTTCATCTTTCTAATTTAATAATTTTCCTTATTTTGGGCTGACGATCTGCAGCAGATCCTAAATGTTGTCCTAATCCTATTCTTCTATAGAACTATAGAACTGGCCATAGAATTTCATACCACAGCTTTTACTGCAATACTGCCTCAATTAGTTTAACCTCCCACACGTATCCCTTACATATATGTCAACACCTCCAACTTTTCCTGCCCTTCCTGAATGCCCTGTACCCTTGTAACTTATTTTATTTTCCGCAATCCCACATTAGCCAAATGTCTGATTCTTCAGTCGTTTTTACTGGTTGCCACTCTGCCTCCAGCTCAGTCAATTGTTTTGATTGCTTCTGGGTAATGTGATACTGTTTATAATGTTGCATTCTTGGCCCTGCTGATAACTTCCAGCATCCTGTGTTTTCTTATGCACAGTCCTCAACCCACCCTGCCTGTGCCCCTCATCTGACGGTACTCAGTTGCTATTTCTATGTTACTCACAAGCCTCCTGCTGCCTGCCCTATTTAAATGTTCTCCATCACTACTGAACCTGCTTTCTATATTCTGAAAGCAATCCCAATTATTGATGAACTCAAATAAAAAACAGAAAATGCTGGAAAATACACAGCAGGTCAGGCAACATCTGTGGAGAGAGAAACAGTTAACATTTCAGGTTGATGACCTTTCATCAGAACTGGAACATGGTAGAGAGTAACAGTTTTTAAGCAAGTACAAAGCTAGGGAAATGGGTTTGGTGCGGGGGAGGAAAGAACAAAGGGGAAGGTCTATGATAAGGCAGAGGGCAGGAGTGATTGAATGACAAAAGGGATGGTGGTGCAGTGCGGGCTGGTGCTTAGGGTGGGGGTCCCCTATCGATACACGGCCGGCGGGGTGGTCCACACCCCAGGGGTTCAGCCACCTTTGCCAGATTTTTCATGCTTCCCTCATCCTCTGTTATTCTGCTGTAATCGTTTACACCTCCTCTGGACCCATCTTTTGTTTCTTTATTTGACCCATTACCACCCTTTTTTTCTTA
Source organism: Heptranchias perlo (assembly GCF_035084215.1). Lineage (NCBI taxonomy): Eukaryota > Metazoa > Chordata > Chondrichthyes > Hexanchiformes > Hexanchidae > Heptranchias > Heptranchias perlo. Next base: position 37,731,485 of record NC_090337.1, on the reverse strand, counting down.
TTCATTCATGGGATGTGGGTGTCGTTGGCAAGGCCAGCATTTATTGCCCTTGATAAGGTGGTGGTGAACCGCCGCTTTGAACCGCTGCAGTCCGTGTGGTGAAGGTTCTCCCACAGTGCTGTTAGGTAGGAAGTTCCAGGATTTTGACCCAGCGACGATGAAGGAACGGCGATATATTTCCACGGGGATGGTGTGTGACTTGGAGGGGAACGTGCAGGTGGTGTTGTTCCCATGTGCCTGCTGCCCTTGTTCTTCTAGGTGGTAGAGGTCATGGGTTTGGGAGGTGCTGTTGAAGAAGCCTTGGCGAGTTGCTGCAGTGCATCCTGTGGATGGTACACACTGCAGCCACAGTGCGCCGGTGGTGGAAGGGGTGCCAATCAAGTGGGCTGCTTTGTCCCAGATGGTGTCGAGCTTCTTGAGTGTTGTTGGAGCTGCACTCATCCAGGCAAGTGGAGAGTATTCCATCACACTTCTGACTTGTGCCTTGTAGATGGTGGAAAGGCTTTGGGGAGTCAGGAGGTGAGTCACTCGCCACAGAATACCCAGCCTCTGACCTGCTCTTGTAGCCAAATTATTTATATGGCTGGTCCAGTTATGATTCTGGTCAATGGTGACCCCCAGGATGTTGATTGTGGGGGATTCGGCGATGGTAATGCCGTTGAATGTCAAGGGGAGGTGGTTAGACCCTCTCTTGTTGGAGATGGACATTGCCTGGCACTTGTCTGGCGCGAATGTTACTTGCCACTTATGAGCCCAAGCCTGGATGTTGTCCAGGTCTTGCTGCATGCGGGCTCGGACTGCTTCATTATTTGAGGGGTTGCGAATGGAACTGAACACTGTGCAATCATCAGCGAACATCCCCATTTCTGACCTTATGACGGAGAGAAGGTCATTGATGAAGCAGCTGAAGATGGTTGGGCCTAGGACACTGCCCTGAGGAACTCTTGCAGCAATGCCCTGGGGCTGAGATGATTGGCCTCCAACAACCACTACCATCTTCCTTTGTGCTAGGTATGACTCCAGCCACTGGAGAGTTTTCCCCCTGATTCCCATTGACTTCAATTTTACTAGGGCTCCTTGATGCCACACTCGGTCAAATGCTGCCTTGATGTCAAGGGCAGTCACTCTCACCTCACCTCTGGAATTCAGCTCTTTTGTCCATGTTTGGACCAAGGCTGTAATGAGGTCTGGCGCCGAGTGGTCCTGGCGGAACCTGAACTGAGCATCGGTGAGCAGGTTATTGGTGAGTAAGTGCCGCTTGATAGCACTGTCAACGACACCTTCCATCACTTTGCTGATGATTGAGAGTAGACTGATGGGGCGGTAATTGGCCGGATGGGATTTGTCCTGCTTTTTGTGGACAGGACATACCTGGGCAATTTTCCACATTGTCGGGTAGATGCCAATGTTGTAGCTGTACTGGAACAGTTTGGCTAGAGGCGCAGCTAGTTCAGGAGCACAAGTCTTCAGCACTACAGCCGGGATGTTGTCGGGTCCCATAGCCTTTGCTGTATCCAGTGCACTCAGCCGTTTCTTGATATCACGTGGAGTGAATCGAATTGGCTGAAGACTGGCTTCTGTGATGGTGAGGATATCGGGAGGCGGCCGAGATAGATCATCCACTCGGCACTTGTGGCTGAAGATGGTTGCAAACGCTTCAGCCTTGTCTTTTGCACTCACGTGCTGGACTCCACCATCATTGAGGATGGGGATGTTTACAGAGCCTCCTCCTCCCGTTCGTTGTTTAATTGTCCACCACCATTCACGACTGGATGTAGCAGGACTGCAGAGCTTTGTCTGATCCATTGGTTGTGGAATCGCTTAGCCCTGTCTATAGCATGTTGCTTCCCCTGTTTAGCATGCATATAGTCACTGCTGGCCAGACTGCCTATTGGATTCTCAATCCACTTTCCTTGCCATTATCCCTCAGCATAATGTATGTTTCAGTATTCAGGGCTACAGACTTGAGCTCTATCCTTTTTGCTCCCTTTATTAACCACTGACCATCTTCAGCTAGGATCACTACAAGTTTCTCCCCCATACTCAGGCTGCCATTCTTCTTTGGTCATACTCTCTAGGGTTGACCTTGTGGAGGAATGTTGTATGCATTGACTTTTTAAAAAGGTTATTTCAAGCAATCTGTAATTTTCCAGTATGTCTCAGTTGTCCCTTCATAGTTTGTTTAATAAGGATACTCCTGCCTCTTATTATACTAAGTTTTGTTTCCGTATCATGGTATATGAGCTGAAAATAAGAGAAAAATCCCATTTCCCTGCATCTGCTGACAATGTAACTGTCAGATTTGGATTAACATTTAGTAGTCCCCAATCTCATGTAATCATACTAGTTAACTTCTGATATAATTGATGTCTGTCATTGTACACATATCTGTTGGTCTAATTTTTTTTGGTGTCTGGTTGAAGGTATGATGTTATATATGTGTAGTATTCCAATTCGCTTTTTGATTGGTCTAGGCTATCAGTGTTGCATCATTGATCAGTTGTTGAGCAGGGACCAATCAATTCCAGTAACAAATACAGAAAACAGCCATTGTACTTCTGCACTAAAACTGAAAGTTTAAATAAGTTGTAACTATCTAAAAGTTGTAACTGAAGGTTTAACTAATTAGGTAAGTTGAAGTATTTGTAAAAAATCTTGGTTTTAAATGAAATGTTAACTAAGCCTTTACCTGATCAAGCTTGGAGCTCCAGACAAGTTTTGGATTGAATTTTTGAGAAAGTCCAGAGTTGTCAGCAGCTAATGTCTACCCAATTCCTGGTTTAAAAAATGTTGTTCATGAGAAATGGAGATCAATTGGTATTTTTTTTAAAAAAACTTTTAAAATCAAGAGCACATACTTGCATACTTTCACATACTGACACCTCAGGCCTTTTCCACGATGTTCTGAGGCTGAATGGTTCAGCCAATTAATTCTTATTATGTAGAGATATATGCTAAATCTGACGCTTATGGGCCTCTGTTTTGTCAGACAATCCTTTCATGTTGTTTACCTTTTGTTTCTCATCTTCTATTTGCCCAATTCAGCTGAAAATTTGGTATTATGTATTCCCTTAGATATATCAAATTAATGCATGATCCACCATTAGCAAGGCTAGAAGAAATTATTGGCAATGGACTGACATATAACATGCCATTTGAAAATAGAGTTTAATTTCATTTTATTTCCTTTTAGGGTGGGTTTTTCACAGTTTGTCTAAATGAAGAGATTTTGAGAGAAGGCCTTGGGCGAGCTGTTACTATTGAGGGCCTACACTCTAACCCCAAACTGTACTGGAGGTTGCAGACTAGGTTGCTTAAAGCAGAACTGAAAGCCCAGAAAAAAGGTAAAGGCCTCTGGAAAGAGCCTAATTTTATAGAAAGAATCTCAAATAATTTACGGAATTCTAAGATTTTGCATAATTTACATAACCTGATTTTATGGGTCAGATCTCTCAGAAAAAAATAAATTGTCAATATTCAGTTGAAGAAAAATGTTGGACTTACTGTGTACAGTAAATGTAACTGCTTTCTAACTGGTATATCATGCTTATGTATGTAATTACAAGTGCAAAACATGTTACCTTGGTTTAAGATACAAAGACCCATTTATTACCATGCAAAATATTGTATCTCGACTTATTGGTTTATTCAGAAATGCAATTCTTTGTCCAGTGTTCTAAACCATATACTGGTATGTTACAAAACAATTAAGCCTGTACATTGCACTCCACCAACTCTGCTCCTTCACATTAGTCCTTTCCATTCATTAACAGGATGATACTTCACTGGAGAAAATCTACTTTTGTACTGGAGCTATGCTGTACATTATTTAATGAAGGGATCAATATTTTCCAGTCAAATAGTTAGCAAGTGCCTTCCATCCATGACCTTTAACGAGTACATACAGTGAAACCTGCATAAACGGATATTCCCAAAAAACTGACGCTTATTGAGAGACCAAAATAACTTACATGGTAAAATTTACAAGAGGCACTCTGAAACCACAGACACTTGCAAATTAGGAACTACAGACAGCCTTCATTGCGCCAAACCCTTATACAACTTAAAACACGGGATACAGCATGTTGCAAAGCTGTTGTATCTGGAACTTTCACAGTCAGGATCACTGGCACTTCCCCTGGCTGAAGAGCCTAGAGCTAGGGGGCATAGTCGCAGGATAAGGGGTCAGCCATTTAGGACTGAGATGAGGAGGAATTTCTTCACTCGGTTGCGAATCTGTTGGAAATCTCGAACCCAGAGGGCTGCGGATGCTGAGTCATTGAGTATATTCAAGGCTGAGATAAATAGATTTTTGGCCTCTAGGGGAATCAAGGGATATGGGGATCGGGCAGGAAAGTGGATTGAGGTTGAAGATCAGTCATGATCCTGTTGAATGGCCGAGCAGGCTTGAGGAGCCGTGTGGCCTACTCCCGCTCCTATTTCTTATGTTCTTATGTATGTTCTTAACTGTGGGAAAGTGTCGTGATCAGACATCACTTGATGGTCAGATGTCACGTGATCAAACCTCTAGGAATATGTTCGAGATTTTGCAACCCCAGTGGACATAGAAGATGTGCACACATTCTGACCCCACGTGGCACAGTTGTCCGTCATCTGAGAGTGTGGTTAGGAACAAGTACCACTGTACAGGTACCGTACTTGGCACATCAGTTTTGTTATCTGCTTCCAAACTTAAGTTCTTAGCATTGTTGCAATTGATTAGGTGCTCATCATAACCTCAGCTGGTTCTTCAAGATTGTTGGGAAAATTTTTACAGTACTGTAATTAGAATGAGAAAGGATTGAATTTCAAAATGAAATAAGCTCTTAAATAAAAGTGAGGAAATAAAGTATGAAGATGACTTAAGTAAAGTTTTTTAAGCTCCTTTTTGACAATTTTTTCTCTCTTTTGAGAATTCTCTAAATTGTCTGCCCAGTCCATTTTTAAAGTACCATTTTGGCTTCACTTCCTTCAAACCTTTTCTCTCTCTTCAAAAATTTTTGATTTGGTCAGCTTCATCCAAGAGCTTGATGATACAACCTAAGCTTTTTTCATTATAATTATGCACTTATTAAAAGTTACAAGTGGAAGATATTAGCCAAGTAAATAGTCACAAAATAATGGTCCTTTCATTAGTTGATTTATTGTTGCTAACAGTGTTCTTAAGATAATACTGTACCAAGGGATTCAGAGTAAACATGTTCCCACAAAGAAAAAGGGTGGGACTGCCAAATCTAGAGCCCCTTGGATGACAAGGAGCATACAGGGTAAGATAAGGCAAAAAAGGGAAGCTTATGTCAAACACCAAGAGCGCAATACTGCAGACAGCCTAGAGGAGTATAGAAAAGGCAGGGGTGAAATTAAAAAGGAAATTAGGAAAGCAAAGAGAGGGCATGAAAAAATACTGGCAAGTAAAACTAAGGAAAACCCAAAAATGTTTTATCAATACATGAAGAGTAAGAGAATAACTAAGGAAAGAGTAGGGCCTATTAGACACCAAAAAGGTAACCTATGTGTGGAGGCAGAAGATGTGGGTATGGTTCTTAATGAATACTTTGCTCTGTCTCCACAAATGAGGGGGACGATGCAGAGATTGTAGTTGAGGAGGAGGAGTGTGAAATATTGGAAGGGATAAACATAGTGAGAGAGGAAGTATTAAGAGGATTAGCATCTTTGAAAGTAGATAAATTGCTAGGCCCGGATGAAATGTATTCCAGGCTGTTAAGAGAAGCAAGGGAGGAAATAGCGGAGGCTCTGACCATCATTTCCCGATCCTCCCTGGCTACAAGCATGGTACCAGAGGCTTGGAGGACAGCTAACGTCGTACCATTGTTTAAAAAGGGAGAAAGAGATAGACCGAGCAATTGTAGACCAGTCAGTCTGACCTCTAATTATTGGAATTGATTTTGAGGGACAGCATAAATCGTCATTTAGAAAGGCATGGGTTAATCAAGGATATTCAGCATGGATTTGTTAAGGGAAGATCACGGCTTTTGACAAGGTCCCACGTGGCAGACTGGTCAAAAAAGTAAAAGCCCATGGGATCCAAGGAAAAGTGGCTAGTTAGATCCAAAATTGGCTCAGTGGCAGGAAGCAAAGGGTAAAGGTTAACGGGTGTTTTTGCGACTGGAAGGCTGTTTCCAGTGGGGTCCCACAAGGCTCAGTTCTAGATCCCTGCATTTTGTGGTGTATACTAATGATTTGGACTTGAATTTTGGGGGCTTGATCAAGAAGTTTGCAGATGATACAAAAATTGGCCATGTGGTTGATGGTGAAGAGGAAAGCTGTAGACATCAGGAAGACATCAATGGACTGGTCAGGTGGGCAGAAAAGTGGCAAATGGAATTCAATCCGGAGAAATGTGAGGTAATGCATTTGGGGAAGGCTAACAAGGCAAGGGAGTACACAATAAATGGAAGGATACTGAGAGGTGTAGAGGAACAGAGGGACCTTGGAGTGCATGTCTACAGATCCCTGAAGGGAGAACAGGTAGATAAGGTGGTTAAAAAGGCGTTCGGGATACTTTCCTTTATTAGCTGAGGCAGAGAATATAAGAGCAGTGAGGTTATGCGAGAACTGTATAAAACATTGGTTAGGCCACAGTTTGAGTACTAGTCTGTTCATCACATTACAAGAAAGATGTGATTGCACCAGAGAGGGTACAGAGGAGATTTACGAGGATGTTGCCAGGGCTGGAGAATTTTAGCTCTATGAGAAAAGGTTGGATAGGCTGGGGTTGTTTTCTTTGGAACAAAGGAGGCTGAGGGGAGATTTAATTGAGGTATATAAAATTATGACGGGACTAAATGGTGGATAGAGAGGACCTATTTCCCTTAGCAGAAGGGTCAGTGACTAGGGGGCATAGATTTAAAGTAATTGGTAGAAGGATTGGAGGGGAGTTGAGAAATATTTTCACCTAGAGGGTGGTGGCGGTCTGGAACTCACTACCTGAAAGGGTGGTAGAGGCAGAAACCCTCAACTCATTTAAAAAGTACTTGGATATGCACTTGAAATGCTGTAACCTCCAGGGCTACGGACCAAGTGCTGGAAAGTGGGATTAAGCTGGATCGCTCTTTTTCGGCCGGCACGGACATGATGGGCCGAATGGCTGATTTCTGTGCCATAACTTTATATGATGCTATGATCATGCCCCGGAACACAGCTGCAGCATTCCCTGTAGTATTAATCAACTTTAAAGTGAGGCAAATAAACAAAACGTGAGGCAGATGATTTTAAAAAAGAAATTGAAAAAGTGAAGGAAAAAGGGACTAGAGCAAAAAGGTGCACTATTACTGCTAAATTTCTCAAAGAACTTGAAGAATGTGCTGTATGGTAAACTTAAATTTACTACAGTATATTACAGATAGTGTTGAGTGCTTCATTTAAAAACATGAATGCAACACATACTACTGAACATAATAAATGTGCCGAGTTCAAAGATGATGTAACAGGAACAGTGTTACAGTATGAATTTCCCCTACCAATCCAGCTCCAATGTTGCAGCACATCAAGCAGAACAAACAGAAGAAATACACCCTTAAAGTGTTTCTAACTAGGGCTCTGGACATGAGCAAGGCTATTCAAACATGAGCATTCCTTGGACTGGCTCATTTTTCAATATTAAAGCCTGCTATGTAAAATACAGCATGTGTTTAATATGTAATAAGTTTTGTAATTATTATGTAATGTTCACTATACATAAATGTCTGTGTGTATAGCAAAAGTCTCCCTGTAAAAAAAAATCAATAAACAGTTGGTATTATGTTGTGAAGTTTATTCTGTTAGACTACACTTAAATCCTTGCTTTTGCATCATGCTACAACTGAGATAGGAACATAAGAAAAGCCAGAAATGAGAAAAGCCTTTCAGCCCATGGAAGCTCATCCCTCTAGTGCACTAACTCCTCCACATTCTTACCCGTCTGGCCTATATGTGACTCCAGACCCACATCAATGTGGTTGATTCTTAATTGCCCTCTGAAATGGCCTAGCAAGCCACTCAGTTATACAATCTCGCTACAAAAAGTCATAAGAATAAAACTGGACGTACCACCTGGCATCGGACCATTAGGCACCGGACACGACAAAGGCAAACCACCCCAGTTGACCCTGCAAAATCCTCCTCGCTAACATCTGGGCACTTGTGCCAAAATTGGGAGAGCTGTCCCACAGCCTGACAGCTGTCAAGCAACAGCCTAACAGCCATACTCTCAGAACCATACCTTTCAGCCAACGTCCCAGACTCTTTCATAACCATCACTGGGTATGTCCTGTCCCACCGGCAGGACAGAACCACCAGAGGTGGTGGTACAATGATATACAGTCAGGAGGGAGTGGCCCTGGGAGTCCTCAACATGCTATAGACAGAGCTAAGCGATTCCACAACCACTGGATCAGATCAAAGCTCTGCAGTTCTGCCACGTCCAGTCGTGAATGGTGGTGGATAATTAAACAACTAACGGGAGGAGGAGGCTCTGTAAACATCCCTATCCTCAATGATGGCAGAGTCCAGCACGTGAGTGCAAAAGACAAGGCTGAAGCGTTTGACCAAGTGTGGCACCAAGGAGCCCTAGTAAAATCCAGGCTTGGGCTGATAAGTGGTAAGTAACATTCGCACCAGACAAGTGCCAGGCAATGACCATCTCCAACCATAGAGAGTCTAACCACCTCCCCTTGACATGCAACGGCATTACCATCACCGATTTCTCCCATCATCAACATCCTGGGGGTCACCATTGACCAGAAACTTAACTGGACCAGTCACATAAATACTGTGGCTACAAGAGCAGGTCAGAGGCTGGGTATTCTGCGGCGAGTGACTCACCTCCTGACTCCCCAAAGCCTTTCCACCATCTACAAGGCATAAGTCAGGACTGTGATGGAATACTCTCCACTTGCCTGAATGAGTGCAACTCCAACAACACTCAAGAAACTCAACACCATCCAGGACAAGGCAGTCTGCTTGACTGGCACCCCATCCACCACCCTAAACAGTCACTCCTCTCACCACCGGCGCACCGTGGCTGCAGTCTGTACCGTCTACAAGATGCACTGCAGCAACTCGCCAAGATTTCTTCGACAGCACCTCCCAAACCAGCGACCTCTACCACCTAGAAGGACAAGGGCAGCAGGCACATGGGAACAACACAACTTGCACGTTCCCCTCCAAGTCACACACCATCCCGACTTGGAAATACATTGCTGTTCCTTCATCGTCGCTGGGTCAAAATCCTGAAACTCCCTACCGAACAGCACTGTGGGAGAACCTTCACCACACGGACTGCAGCGGTTCAAGAAGGTGGCTCGCCACCACCTTCTCGAGGGCAATTAGAGATGGGCAATAAATACTGGCCTTGCCAGCGACACCCAATCCCGTGAACGAATTAAAAAAAACATTACTACATGCATCTGTGTAGTGTTGATGGATGGAATTGAAACACCTTTGTCCACCATGTGGAGCACAGCCTCATCAATTGCGGATGGACACAAGCTGGCCCTCCAGACCAAAGTTTCCTGCTTCTCCTTTGGCACCATCACTTGTTCATGTCCTGTCGGGCTCTGGTGCACTTTTCTATTCCTGATACTGAAATCCCTTAAGTGGACATAACTGAGCTGATGCTTTGGAGGGTCAGGTGTATGCTAATTACGTATTGTGTAATTCCATCCTGATCAGAAGCCTTTCTGATCAGAAACATGTAAATTTATGATATTTGATGCTATATTCTGATATACTCGGGTATATTTGAGAATTTTTGTCCTTGATACTGCTAGTCTATAAATCTATATATTTTGGCAAAAATGCTGTTGCAAAATTGTAGTTGTACATGTCCAGTTGTGATTTATAAAATAATAAAAAAAGCCTAGTTGTCAAATTGGATAATTTCAGATTGATGCCTTGGTGCAGATCTCAGATGTATACCATTGTGCAAAGTAGATGGCAGGATTGAAGGAGAGTATACACCTTTTGTGCATTCAGTACTCCTTTTCATAATAGAATAGCTGAAGTATAGGATTAAGTGAGGGAGCACGGAGTAGCAGCTATCGATGGAGTCTGGTTTCGACAGAGTCTATAGTTGGGAATTTGTTGAGTGAGGGGATTTGGTGCAGTAAGGGGTGAGGTGCATTTTATTAGTCAGCAGAGAGGAGCGTACCAAGAACACAACAAAACTGCAGTGAGATGTCACAGGTAAGGCAGGTAGGTGGTTGGTGGTGTGTATCTTTTCTGTTTTCTTCTTTCTTAGGACTGTGGGCTAAGAAACTTATAGCATAAAACTAAATTTTTTAAAAAAAACTAAACTTAATTTAATAAATTAAACAAGGCCAGTACTTGATTCAACCTAAAAATAATTTGATTGGCATTGTAGTAATCAATTAAATAAATAAAATAGTTATGACAGGGCAGGAGATGTGTTGCAGCTGCAATATGTGGGAGCTACTGGACAGTTTTGCCCAGGGCGACTACATGTGCGGCTCGAGGAACTTCAGCTCCGAGTTGAGGAGCTGGAGTCCGAGCTGCAGACATTGCGATGCATCAGGGAGGGAGAAAGTTACCTGGACACTTCGATCCAGGAGGCAGTCATGCCCCTTCGACTAAATACTGTAGAATTGGCACGTGGTAAGAAACAGGAGTGTTTGACTGCGAGTGATGCAGGTACAGGGATCCAGGAGGTAACATTGCGAGAGCCTCGGCCTCTGCACTTGTCCAATAGATACGAGGTTCTTGCAGCCCTTGTGGTCGAGTGCAGGGACTGCAGGGAGGATGAGCAAACTGGCCACGGTACCGTGGTTCAGGGGGCCGTTCAAGTGGGGGGAGTTAAAAGGAATGTGGTTGTAGTAGGCGACAGTATAGTTTGAGGGATAGACACTGTTCTCTGCAGCCAAGAGCGAGAATCCCGAAGGCTGTGTTGCCTACCCAGTGCCAGGGTTAAGGACATCTCCTCATGGCTGGAGAGAAACTTGGAGTGGGAGGGGGAGGATCCAGTTGTTTTGGTCCTCATAGATACCAACAACATAGTAGGACTAAGAGGTTCTGCTGAGGGTGTTTGAGCAGCTAGGGACTAAATTAAAAAGCAGAACCACAAAGGTGAATAATATCCGGATTATTACCTGAGCCACGAGCAAATTGGCACAGGGTAAATCAGATCAGAGAGATGAATGCATGGCTCAAAGATTGGTATGGGAAAAGTGGGTTTCGATTCATGGGATACTGGGAGCTGTTCCGTTGGGACGGGCTTCACCTGAACCATGCTGGGACCAGTGTTCTGGCAAACCGAATAACTAGGGCAGTAGAGAAGGCTTTAAACTAAATAGAGGGGGGGAGGGCTCAGGTGGGGGCGAAGTTTAGATTGATAAAGAGAAAAGATAAGGAAGTACTACAGGAAAGTGATGGGGGTAATAATAAACAGTGTGTGTCAGGAAGGGACAGAGCGTACAAACATAAGAGTGCACTAGCAAATGGGGCCGGGGTAGGAAAGAATGGTAAAAAGACAAAACTAAAGGTTCTTTATCTGAATGCGCGCAGCATTCGTAATAAGGTAGATGAATTGACGGCACAAATAGAAACAAATGGGTATGATCTCATGGCCATTACGGAGACATGGTTGCAAGGTGACCAAGGTTGGGAGCTAAATATTCAGGGGTATTTAACATTTCGGAAGGATAGGAAAAAAGGTAAAGGTGGAGGGGTAGCTCTGTTAATAAAGGATGAAATCGGTATAATAGTGAGAAATGATCTTGGCTCAGAAGATCAAGATGTTGAATCAATTTGGTGGAGGTAAGAAATAGCAAGGTAAAGAAATCACTGGTGGGAGTAGTATATAGGCCCCCTAACATAAGCTACACCATAGGGCAAAATATAAATCAGGAAATAAGGGGGGCTTGTAAAAAAGGTAATGCAGTAATCATGGGCGATTTTAACTTCCACATAGATTGGACAAATCAAATTGACAAAAATAGCCCTGAGGAGGAGTTCACATTGTGTATTAGGGACTGTTTCTTAGACCAATACGTCAGGGAACCAACCAGGGAACAGGCCATTTTGGATCTGGTAATGGGTAACGAAAGAGGATTAAATAATGATCTCAAAGTAAAGGCTCCCTTGGGAAGCAGTGATCATAACATGATAGAATTTCACATCCAGTTTGAGAGTGAGGATCTTGGGTCTGAAACTACTGTATTAAACTTAAATAAGGGCAATTATAAAGGAATGAGGGCGGAATTGGCTAAAGTGGACTCAGTAAACAAATTAGATGGTATGATGGTGGATAAGCAGTGGCAAGCATTTAAAAAGATATTTTATGACTTGCAACAAAAATATATCCCTGAGAGGAGGAAAGACTCCACAAAAAGGGTGAACCAACCATGGCTAACTAAGGAAGTCAAGGATGGTATCAGGTTAAAAGAAAAAGCGTACAACATGGCAAAGATTACTGGTAAGCCCGAAGATTGGGAAAACTTTAAAAACCAGCAAAGGATGACTAAAAGAATAATAAAAAGGGAAAAAATAAATTGAGAGTAAACTAGTGAGAAATATAAAAACTGACAGTAAAAGCTTCTACAAGTATATAAAAAGGAAGAGGGTAGCTCAAGTAAACATTGGTCCCTTAGAGGATGAGACTGGGGAAATAATAATGGAGAACAAGGAAATGGCAGAGGCACTGAACAGATATTTTGTATCTGCCTTCACAGTAGAAGACACTAATAACATACCAATAATAGTAGAAAATCAAGGGGCAAAGGGGAGGGAGGAACTAAAAACAATCACTATCACTAGAGAAAAAGTACTATGTAAACTAATGGGTCTAAAGGCTGACAAGTCCCTTGGACCTGATGGCTTGCATCCGAGGGTCTTAAAGGAAGTGGCTATAGAGATAGTGGATGCACTGCTTGTAATTTTCCAGAATTCACTAGATTCTGGGAAGGTCCCAGCGGATTGGAAAACCGTAAACGTAACACCCCTATTCAAGAAGGGAGTGAGACAGAAAGCAGGTAACTATAGACCAGTTAGCCTAACATCTATCATTGGGAAATTATTAAGGAAGTAGTAGCAGGACATTTGGAGACTCATTATACAATTAAGGAGAGTTAACATGGTTTTATGAAGGGGAAATCATGTCTGACAAATTTATTAGAGTTCTTTGAGGAAGTAACGGGCAGGGTGGATAAAGGGGAACCAATGGATGCAGTATATTTGGATTTCCAAAAGGCATTCGATAAGGCGCCCCATAAAAGATTACTGCACAAGATAAGAGCTCGTGGTGTTGGGGGTAATATACTGGCATGGATAGAGGATTGGATAACTAACAGAAAACAAAGAGTCGGGATAAAAGGGTCATTTTCAAAATGGCAATCTGTAACTAGTGGGGTGCCGCAGGGATCAGTGCTGGGGCCTCAACTATTTACAATATATATCAATGACTTGGATGAAGGAACAGAGTGTCTTGTGGCCAAATTTGCTGATGATACAAAGATAGGTGGAAAAGCAAGTTGCGATGAGGACACAAAGTGTCTGCAAAGGAATATTGACAGGTTAAGCGAATGGGCAAAAATTTGGCAGATGGAATATAATGTGGGAAAATGTGAAGTCATCCACTTTGGGAGGAAAAATAAAAAAGCAAAATATTACTTGAATGGGGAAATACTAAAAAATGCTGCGGTACATAGGGATCTGGGTATCCTCATACATGAAACACAAAAAGTCAACATACAGGTGCAGCAGGTAATCCGGAAGGCAAATGGAATATTGGCCTTTGTTTCTAGGGGGATGGAGTATAAAAGCAAGGAAGTCGTGCTACAGCTGTACAGGTTGCTGGTGACCACACCTGGAGTACTGCGTACAGTTCTGGTGCCCTTATTTAAGGAAGGACATTCTTGCATTGGAGGCAGTTCAGAGAAGGTTCACTAGGTTGATTCCGGGTATGTAAGGGTTGTCTTATAAGGAAAGATTGAACAGGTTGGGTCTATACTCATTGGAGTTTAGAAGAATGAGAGGAGATCTTATTGAAACATACAAGATTCTGAGGGGACTCAATAGGGTAGATGCTGAGAGGAATTTACCCCTCATGGGGGAATCTAAAACTAGGGGGCATAGTCTCAGAATAAGGGGTCGCCCATTTAAGACAGAAATGAGGAGGAATTTTTTCTCCCAGAGGGTCGTTAATCTTTGGAATTCTTTACCCCAAAAATCTGTGAAGGCTGAGTCATTGAATAAGTTCAAGGCTGAGTTAGACAAATATTTGATCAGCAAGGGAGTCATAGGATATGGGGAAAAGGCGGGAAAGTGGAGTTGAGGTAAAAATCAGATCAACCATGATCTCATGAAATGGCGGAGCAGGCTTGAGGGGCCGAATGGCCTACTCCTGCTCCTACCTTTTATGGTCTTATGGACTAAGTGAAAAATTGCATCAAAAGCTTCAGAGGTGAGTTAATACCCGTTTTATACTGGAAAGCATTATTTTATTTACATTGCCATTGAAAAAGGGCATTTTGCTAAATTAAAGAGAATGATAAAGCCTGAAATGAAAGGTTAAGTGATATTTTAAATAAACAAAACCCACAAAGCCAAAACAAGGAAACAAAAATTGACCAAACAGATTTAGGGAGAAAGGGGTAGGAAGACTTGAATGGAGTATCATCACAGATGATACTCCATTCTGTTTTTAATATAATGTTTTTAATATAATATCTGTTTTTAATATAATGGGTCATTTGCTGGCTCTCTCTGCCTTCCGGATGTTTCTGCCTCTCTCTGTTTTTTTTTTCTCTTTTTTTTCCCTGTTTGTTTTTTTGTTGAATGTGTATTCGGGGGTTCTGCAGATGACACCTCTCTGTCTGAACACGGTGATTGCCTTGGCAACGGGCAGTTGCAGGGGCAGTCTGTAAACACCATGTATTATTCAATATGTATAAATGCGTAGGCTTCAAGGAGATCTTGAAACATTTACCTGAGGAAGGAGAAAATCTCCGAAAGCTTGTGAATTTAAAATAAAATTGCTGGACTATAACTTGGTGTTGTAAAATTGTTTACAATTGTCAACCCCAGTCCATCACCGGCATCTCCACATCACAGATAATGAAGCAGTCGAAAAATTACGGTTTTCCTTTTCTCATTTTTAGCCAGTGATTACAGCAAAAATATAAACATTAGCTTTACACATACCCATGGAATAAAATGACATAACTTGCCATGTTTGCACATAATTAGTAAACTTCAGTGGAAGTTTTTAAAATGGATGCCAAATAATTCAGAATGCAGTGATCATTATCTCTATATGTTACCTAAACTTTTGGATATAAAAATGTTGAGCTGAAATTCCCTTTGCCCCATTTTATTTAAACAAGTTAATTCCTCTGCTTAGTTAGTAAGAAAGAAACCCCAGACGAATGCATTAAATGTTTGTATGTATGCTGACAACAGTGAACTCTATCTCTGCACTACCAACGTTGTTTACAAGGCCACTGCCTGTCCAACATCAAGTTAAATGAGCCAAAATTTCCTTCAGCTCAAAACTGACTCACGCAAAGCTATCCTTTTCAATTCCCTCTAGCTCCTGCTCAATCCTAAGCTGACCACCTCGCTCCACGTCCAGTCAGTTCCCAAGACTGTGATTTTCCACCCTGCTTCTCTCTTCCCTAATCAATGCCATTGTCACTTTAAGAATTGATTTCTCAAGTATTCTCTTCTCCTGTTTCACCTTCTCAAACTTTAACAAACTTCAAGGTCTTCGTTTTCAAATCTCTCCACAGTTTAATTTCGCCTTATCTGAGCAATCTTCTCCAGTTATGTGTTCCAGCCCACATCCTCCATTCCCCCAACTCTGGATTAATACTTGTCTGCTGCTGACTCCATTAACCACCAGAGGTTGATTTTTCAATCACTGCCCATACACTTCGAAACTCCCTCCCAAAATTACATTGCCTTGTTATCTCACATAAACCCATCTTTTCAACTGTGCTTTCAAACCACCCCCTCCCTTTCCCATCTCCTAAACAGCATCCTCTTCTTTTTCTGAAACAAGAGCCCTACACAAATATTTACTCCATTACTTCTGGGAAACCAAAAAGTAAATGAGAAAAGTAAATGAGAAAAGTACCTGCGAATTTCCATCCCTTTGGATTGTAAACATTTCAGAGAAATCTTATAATTTGGATTAAGGAGATAGAAATTGGATCTCGTTGTGCCTGTTTTACGGATGCAAACCGGGCACAACACGGGCCAATTTTGGGGAACAGTGACCCATGACCAAAGTGCGCATAAAAGATGCCCAACCTAATTCTGGTGATGGGCCTAATGCCTGTTTTAAGCCATCTGGGAAATTGGATAGTGATGAGCAGAGCAAGATCTTGACCTGCTTTGCTCAGAAATCTGTAGTGGCTGGTAAGGTTTTTAAAAAATTTCAAAAATCGTTCCTGTGGAGCCAGGAGGAGCAGGATTGGTTCCATGACTTTACAGTACTCCCGGTCACTCTTCCCTCACCCCCACTTGCTGCCTCTCCAACCCCTCCAGGACTTATCTTACCGGCAACTTGCCCAAATAATATTAATGAGACCCGAGACCCAATTTCAGGCCACCCATGGGCCTTCCAGTTGAAGCGCGCGCGCCATGTGTGGTTCCCGTTTCAGGCCCGAGATCAGGCCTAGAGGAATTTCCACCCCAAGGTCTCTAATGCTAAACAATCCATGATGTATCTCCTCAATAATATTTTTGATGAGTTTGTGGAGAGGCAGCAAAAATGGCACACAAAGTATAATTTTCCTGTGGCAGTATTTCAATAGTTAATTAGAAAATAACATTTTGGGATACAATATTTGAGTAATTTGAGACATGATATATGGTAAATGTAGCATGCTTGGGAGGAATAGGTGACTTTGGACCTATGGTTCCCAAAGCTCTTTACCACTGGGGTTTTGCTCGTGTTTGTTGTAGCCTAATTGATAGAGATTGATTGCTATGATTAGTCAACAACTCCATTATCATTGCGTTATGCAACTACCAGGATGGTAGAAAGCGAACTAGATGGACCTTGGTCTTTTCTTGTCCAGCAATTCCTATGTTGATGTTTTGTAGTCAAACTTAAACTACTTTTACCCTGGTTTCAGACAACGAAAAACTCAGTGACCCATATTTTACTTTTTTGTATTTTTTTGTTTTTAAAGAATTGAGCTTTGTAGACATACCCCAAGGGTCTTTCTTTTCAGATTCACAATAATGATCATCTGTCTCCATTTCCACAATGATTTGCTGTGAGTGTAATTATCTCAGGCGAGTTAAATGACAGTAACTTGATGCTTCTAATGCACCAGCAAACCAAGCATTCACTGAACCTCAAAAGGTGAAACATAATATGTTTGTAATAGCAGACACGAGTCCTCCACAACCTCTTAAATAATCTTGGACCCCTGCCAATTTTCAACCAGATATTTTTCCTATAGGTAATATATGTTTCATAGCAGTAAAACCCTGAAATGGTGAAAATCATTAATTATCATAATGTGTCAATCTATAAAGCATGTATTAAATTTCAACATGAAAATCTTGTAATCTGTATTGGTTAATATCATGGATTCCAAAAATCCATGTGACTATTTACAACATTCTTCTGCTGCTGAGGTGAGACTTCTGCCTGATGATGAATTCCAGATTACGCCTGTGTGAAGCACTTTGGGACACTTTTTCTACATTAAAGACACAATATAAATTAAAGTTGTTGTTGAAGCTGCTGGGAAATTGTGTGGTCAGTTGAGGCAACACTACTGCATGTAAAGCACGACTACAGAGCTGATGGAGATGGAAATTTATCCCAGCGAGCTTTAAAAGCCTACATCAATTGAGAAGAGCAGGAGCAGCAGGTAAGTAGTAGTGGCTTTGAAAGATTTTGTGGAAAGATGTGTTAACGAAGAATTTTTGTAGTTTTATAAGAAACGTAGCTTCAACCAGAAACAGCCAGAGGGATCCAAAGAAGGAAGCAGAAAAAACTCATAGATGCTTATAGAAGAGATGTAAGTAATGAGAGAAAGAATGCTGGGCTCTCACAATAGAAAACCCCCAAAAAGTGTATCTGAAACCATGTAGAAGGAGATGGCAGTGGCACTGAGGGTCACCTCACCACCAGAACAGCAGATCAGCCTAAGAAAAAATTCAATGATCTGACTAGGGCTGATAAGGTTAGAACTTATAGGGCGCTAAATTGGGCCGTGTAGCGCCCGTTGTTTCAGCACTATGCAGCCTCCTGAAGTGCCAAGATGGTGTCTTGGCTGTGCATGCACATTTCCAGCGTGTCGTGCGACGGAAGCTATCTTGGTATAGATGTTAGCACAGGCGCAGATAACGAACACAGGAAGCATGTAAAGTAGGGAGAGAATGGATCAGTGTGCAACGCTGATTTAAAGCGATAGACACCATTTTGGGACTTAACGCACTGTTTTAACCCTGACCCTCTGAAATTGTCATAGAGTGCCTGGTAGACCTCCACTACCACTATTTAAAGGCACCATGCAGGATTTACAGGTTAGTGGCTGGATTATTGCTTTTGGCTGCCGAGACATTTGTAACTGTTTTTGGAGGTCTCCTATACTTGAATACTAGGACTAGGGGACGTAGCCTAACATTTAGAGGCAGGACGTGCAGGAGTGAAGTTTGGAAATGCTTCTACACGCAAAGGGTGGGAGAAGTTTGGAAAGCTCTTTTGCAAATGGCAGTTGATGCTAGCTCAATTGTGAATTCTAATTCTGAGATTGATAGATTTCTGTGAACCAAGGCTATTAAGGGATATGGGGCTAAGGCTATTAAGGGATATGGAGTTAGGTCACAGGTCCACCATGATCTCATTGAATGGTGGAACAGGCGCGAGGGGCTGAATGCTACTACCACTTGTTGCCTCCTGATACGCACTACCTTCTGCAAGAAAGCAGGTCGTGTGTCTGGGTGATGTGCCTGTCATGGTTGAATAGCTGCCAGTGTGTGTGGCCTGTGAGTTGTGGGTGTGCAGCTTGCAACAGTGTTAATGTGTGAAGGTGAGAGGAAGCATCTGATTGGAAGAATTGAGTACTGATGGAAGGTTGTGTAGGTGAGTGATGGGGGTTGTAGTGCATGGAGCAGTGGATGTGGCTCATGGTGCAGTTGGTAGGAGATGCCACTTGACAGTTGACCTCACTCACCTTGACCACTCATGTCAAAGCATTGAACTTCTTCCTGCACTGCATCCATGTTCGTGATGCTGTGCACCTGGCATTGATTTCGTCCCCTACTGACTCCCACTGCCTTTTGGGTATATGTCTGGAAGGCCTCTTTCCACCCACCCCAAACCTTCTGAGGATATAGGATATGTCCCTCCTTCTATCCACCTCTTGCACCAAGGCTTCTGGTGCATCAGCAGAAAACCTTGGTGCACGCACTCTCGCAGGCCTGGAACAAACTCAGATCGGCAGATTGGTGAGGTCTGGCATGCAGATTGGAGGATGTGGGATTTAGTGGTGCACAACCTTTATTCAATGTTTTAACATAACTCATCAGTGTGTAAACATAGGGATGGGACCTGCATCTGTGCATTATGTGTGTGATGTCTGATCTCCATTCAAACTTTGTGCAGACAGCAGACTGTTATTTTCAGCAAATGACAGGTACCAGCTACCTTTAAGAGATTTCTAATAGACAGCCTGCCTTTAAGAGATTGGAGCTCCCCCTGCTGGTGGAAAGTGTGAATTGCATGGAATCCTCATTCAATGCTGATTTCCAACGCAGATTGCAGATAAGTCCTCAGGACTGACAAAAGTCTCTACCTGCCTGCTCAGGGGCCATTGGGTGCAGGGAAATAGCGGATCGTGCTACCCCCACCCAAAAACAGGCGCTATCCAATTTTCTCCCCAGAGTGTCCCCTTTTTTTCTCCTGGACGCCATGGTTGCCACCACACTGGTCACTCTCTTATTTGGAGTAGAAGTGATCCTTAATGCCTACCATGGTTCAAAGATTTTCTAATGCTCTAATTTCCAATGTGTGTTGCCGTCTTCCTTCACAAATCTTACTAATGTGCAGCTTCTTAAAAATCCATCGCCTACTGCAGTAGGGTAATGCCTGCATATCTATAACATAAGTTGCCCAATGCCACCTGGGAGACATCCTTCATATGCTAGCCTTCACCTAGAGCACTTATTTTTGTTTCGGGGAAATAAATAGCTCATGATGTTTGTGAAAAGCAGGTGACTGGAGGTGGCATTGCACATTTAAAAAAAAAAGAGATAATCCCCTATGAGGATCAGGCCATCGAGCTCATGGGGTAGCACTCTGGTCTAGCTGTGGGAGGTGACTAGATTGGTGGCCCTGGGAAAGCTGCAGGTTAGTGGGTGCAAACCATTGACCTTCACCAGCTGCAACTCTTTAAAGCACCAACCTGGTTTAAAAAAAAACTCTTGATCTTTTACTGTCTCCTCAATCTCCGTGAACACACCCATTCTTAACTCATGTCCTCTTTCCGACGGATCCATCACAGCATTTAGGGGCAGAGGAAGATGATCTGTAGGATGATGGTGAGGATGAGTAGGAGGGAAGAAATTATTTTCATTATTTATGATGACGGTGATGATTACATCCTGCATCACTTGCTTTCTCACTGATCATATACTTTCACCTGGGGTTGATGTAGATAGTGTAAATGAGGAAATGACATTTGGTGATTCACAGAGCATGAGGGTGCTGAAGAAATGAAGAGTAGATGAGTATGTGCCTGTGCCCCAATGGAGGCTGTAGAGACTGCTGTCCTTGGCTGGGGAGTCATCGGCCCAGGATCTCATGGGTCCTAGCCTGAAAAGAAGGATGTTTGAGAAACATCACACTTACCTGTAGGCCCTGAGGTCAGCCTGGCCCATTGTACGGCAAATTACGCATATCATGTGCGTAACAGGGAAACATTTAACATTGCAGACATCAATGAAGTTTGTGGCAGCTTCACTGGGGTCTGTGATGGTCCCTGACTTCTGAAGTGACTCATAACAAGTCATTGTCTCCTGCTCATAGAAGCACAAACTGGAGCCCTTGGGGGACAGGCTGGAAAGAGCACTGTATTCCAGCCTTCAGACACCTGGGGCGAATAGAACATTGGAGACAAGACTAGGCTGTCCAGACAGACACAAACAAGATGTAGCCCACAGCAGATTATTCCCAGGACCAAGCTGTGATGAGAGCAAGGCCTTGAGCCTTTTGTATCAGAAGAGCATCTAGACACCTCTTGTGGTACTGGCTCTCAGGTGGCAGCTAGGAAAAGCACATTAAACATCCAAGCAAAACATGGTGAGAGAAAGTCGTAGTTTGAATAGTTTTACAAGGTGAGAAGTAATAATTTTTATTTTTAAGAATGTGTAATAAAAGGGAAGTTGCAGTTTGCTCACTTGTTCCTAGAGCTCATAACATCTGATAGGCACAGTGGTATGTTCTTTTGTGAGCCTTTAAGCTGTTTTCTGTATTGAAGAATTAGGGTTGTCTTGAAGGCAGGGAGAATGTAGTAATGGTAGTAGTGACAAAGATAAATCTTTAATCAGATGAGAAAGCATCACCAATGATCGACATATTAATCGCCCTTGCAGCTGGCAGTAAAGGTTGCTCTGAGTGATGCTCCTCATGAGGCACCTTTCCATGCTTCTCTGCCTCCAAAAATCTAAACCCACCTCTTCTGGGATCTCTGTTTCTAGGCCTTTCTAAATGGCAAAGTTATGAAGGCACAGCAAATTTTAACAGGCACTGGCAGAGCTGTTTGGACTGATCTTCTGGGATGCAGATAATTTTGTAGAAACTGGCATAGTTCATCTAGGGCCTCTTTAGTGGAACTAATTCTGTGCATGTAGAGCTCCCTACTCAGATGTTGATAAGATCTCAGGGGCCTAAAAACAGCAGTTTGGCCTCATCTTATCCTCCTTAGATGGTGCCACCTTAGCTCCATTCTGCTCTATCTCTCCTCCACCTCTGGTAAGATAGAATACAAAAGAATTCCCATAGGAAAACCTATGCTGCAAACTAGGAGCTGCTTAATATGGGAGAGGGTCAGAAATTTGCTGCTAAGCTGACGGGTGTTCAATTTGTCAGTTTCAATTCCACCTCTGTAACTCACCAAGTCAAAAAAAATCAAAAAAATGAATGCAAAAGCTAGATATAGAAAAAAGTTACATGTCCAGGCTGCAGGATGTCTAACATGAAGCAATTCCTCTGGATCAGCTGATCCTGGTAAGCAAGTGTGCCTAATTTATCTGGGCATCAGTTGCACTGAGCATAATGGGGGCAGAAATCTCAGGAATTTGAGCCTGTAATGCCATCCCATGATTTGAATTTAATTTACGCACTTGCACTGATAAAACGCCCGCCCCCCCCCAACCTTGACTGGAAATTATGACAGGAAATGCAGCGAAATACGGTTCACCTCAAATTCTGACCGTGAAACAGCTATTACTTTGCAAAAGTGCCACAAACTCACTAGAAATAGCAGGTAAATTTTGGGCCATGGTCTTTGAGATTACTATGTACAATAAACCTAACCTTATAGATTCTTGTGCCTAGTTTATAAAAAAGAGAGCTGGGACTTTACAGAATTTGTATTTTAATAGGACCTCATGACTCAATGCCTTGCATTGTAAGTATTGTTATTGGAAATTGTTGCAAATGATACAGGATCACAAAGTTTCTGGTTTGTATTATTATAGGGTTCCTTTATTTTTAAAGATTAAAGCATTTTACAGAATAAAAGTTTTTAATTTCTGTTGACTAAGTGGTTAAGACATTTTCAAAAGTATTGATTATTTATGCTTGCCTATATAACACCAGTCACTGCACATTAAAAAGTGCTTGTGGTTAATTCTTTGAAACTTTTGACTTGTTTTTATGTGAAAAGCACTCCCCCTCAATGACCCATGATGTGGTTCTGAGCTTTACAGAACCAGGAAGGGTCCAGGATCGATACCTGCTTTTTGCTGAGTTAGCTTATTTCAACAGGAGTAATGGATGGTGCTACAATTGCTCTCATCTGGGGAGAGAAAAAGCATCAGTCACAGGTCCTGCTTCTAATCACTATTCAGTGACCTGTGCTGGAAAGTGCATTCATGTGGATGCCAGCTGAAAGCAGGATTGGAAACGCCTGTGGTACCCTTTCATGGTCAAATATCGTGCTGGCATTGTGTTGTCTTAAAGATGAAGAATGACTACTTGGGTGAGGTACTGGATGACTGCTGGCACCTATAGACCTGTACTCCAACATAACATACTGTCTTCAGGAGAGGATGCGGAGAAAAGGAAGAAAAAAAATCAAAGAAAAGAAAAGCCTTATAACTTTGAAACTATGTTCAAAGAAAAATAAAAACAAAATGATTAGTTATATATTGTTTACATTGTAAAACATTTTTAATTGGGTAGAAAAATGAATCCCATTCTGAAAGTTAACAATGGAAGTAATGATTTAACAACACATCAGGTAAACAAAAGTGACTGCTTCAGTGATGTTAAGACACCATAATTAATGAACAAAAAACTGCAGATAATAGAAATCTGAAACAAAAACAGAAAATGCTGGATACATTCAGCAGGTCAGTCAGCATCTGTGGAGGGAACAAATAAGGTTACATTCCAAATGTGGACCCATTTTCAGAAGTGGAAGTTCTTGCAGATGAATGGCATTTAAAAAGGAACAGAACAAAGGGAAGGGAGGGAAACACACACAGGGGCAATGAAGGTGAACAGGTTCAGAAACAAAAGGAAATCACGTCAAAAAGAGGAACTTCTTAAAGGTAGGCATTCCTGGAAGAGATGCGGCTGAATTAATGAATGCTTTTAGTAATCCTTTCAACAAATGAACAAAGTAAAGCAGTATTACCAGTGGCTTACATAGCCAACTCAAGGTTAGTTCTTTGAAGCTGCTGAAGGATAATCTTGAAGTATAAGCACAAAAAGATGACTGACCCACTGGAGGACCATTCAAAACACACCCCACATCCATAGATTTGTAAAAAAAACTTAACAGCATATAATCTGCATGCCATTTTGTATAACCATGCAAGCCAAAAGCAGAGATTTTTGGAAGTGTTGCTCACATTTTGAGTTATATTGTTCTCTAGCCCAGTTAGAATCATAGAACGGTTACGGCACGGAAGGAGGCCATTCGGCCGATCGAGTCCATGCCGGATCTATGCAAGAGAATTCAGTTATACCCCACTCCCCCGCCCTATTCCCGTAGCCCTGCAAATGTTTTACTTTCAAGTACTTATCCAGTTCCCTTTTGAAGGCCATGGTTTAATTCTGCCTCCACCACCCCCTCAGGCAGTGCATTCCAGATCCTAACCACTCGCTGTGTAAAAAAGATTTTCCTCATGTCACCCTTGGTTCTTTTGCCAATCACCTTAAGTCTATGCCCTCTGGTTCTTGACCCTTCCGCCGATGGGAACAGTTTCTCTCTATCAACTTTGTCTAGATTTTGAGTACCTCTATCAAATTTCCTTGCAACCTTCCCTATTCCAAGGAGAACAACCCCAGCTTCTCCAGTCTATCCACGTAACTAAAGTCCCTCATCCCTGGAATCATTCTAGTAAATCTCTTTAGCATCCTCTCTAAGGCCTTCACATCTTTCCTAAAGTGTGGTGCCCAGAACTGGACACAATACTCCACTTGTGGCCGAACCAATGTTTTATAAAGGTTCATTATGACTTCCTTACTTTTGTATTCTATGCCTCTATTTATAAAGCCCAAGATCCCGTGTGCTTTTTTAACTGCTTTCTCAACCTGCCCTGCCACCTTCAATGATTTGTGCACATATACCCCCAGATCTCTCTATTCCTGTACCCCTTTTAGAATTGTGCCCTCTAGTTTATATTGCCTTTATAAGTAAATATATTCCTCTAAATAAACCATTTTCTACTGAGAATGATTATAAACAAGTTAGGAACTATACGAAGATTATAAATACGACGATCACCAACATTAAGAAAGCCATGTATAGGCTGTACAGTGGCAAAGTCCCACATAACTGGGATATAAGTTCCACCCTGCATTGCAGTGTGAGAGTTGTCGATAGTCAAGAAGTAGGTAACTGTAATATAAATCAGGGCAATGTGATCTAGACTAGTTTTGATCGACTACTGGTGTTGGAGAAAAATTTTCCAGATTTTTCCCCCTAATTGGCCTGTGTTTTTGTCTGTTTTTTCACCTATGTCAGCAGATTACATGGTGATCTGTAAGGCACCATTTTGGAGGGTTTGCAGGATATGCAGGATATTCTCTTCTAGGGATTAAGATATATTAGTAATTCCATAAGGCCTGTGCTCCTGTAGATCAGTGGCAACCAATATCATGATCCTGCCTAGTGGGGAATCAGGAAATTGTATCGAGGAGTCAGTCTTCCCTCAGCACAACAGTATCAGAAAGTCCTCTGCTCAGTCCCCTCAGATGCCTTCACAAGTGGAGATTCCAAGCCCAAACAGTGCATCGGCACAATCCCAAGGTTCATAGGCTCTGAGAAGAGGGCTACCTCCATCCCGAGGCTTACAGTCATATAGGGCAGCCATCAAGGCCCTAAGTCCTCAGATGGCACTAAGATGAAGTTTTAGAGTCGGACTGAGGAAAAATCAAAAGGTCACAAGGGTAGTGCACAGTGGTGAGTCTAATTGACTTCTCGGTTATAAAGTTCCAGAAATCTTATATGATTTTTCTTGTCTGAAATATTATTATGATGTTCATAATTTTTTGTTGCAAACATCAAGTTGCACTGGATCTGAAACAGATGTTTATAGACTTGGGACCCTCATTGAACTTCTGCTTTTAATGATAACTGAATGTTCTCAAGGGCTATATGTTTAAATTAAGTGATGTATCCTGGTTATTACAGATGTTATAAAGCCAAAATATGATCAGACCTTACTGAAAGTCTCTCCAAAGAGTTTGTCTTTCGGCAGCTGTCTGTGACCCTGCTGTGTCCTCCTCTGTCTGACTTCCTCTGTCTCAGGGGGTTTAGCTTCTGACTCTGTCTCTTCCTCATGAATTTCAGTTGAAAGGCCTTTCTGAAGAACAAAATTGTGGAGGATACAGCAGGCCACCACAATTCATGATACAAGTTTGGGAACACATTGGAGGGAGCCCCCTGACTGATTTAGGCACCTGAATGTGCCCCCCCACCTCACCCAGTGTGCCAATGGCCTGTTCAATTTTAATTCGATTGCCTCAACAGCTTTTTGGGGGAGAGAGTTCCAGATTTCCACTACCCTTTGGGTGAAGAAGTGCTTCCTGTCATTACCCCTGAATGGCCTATTAAGGTTATGTCCCATTGTTCTGGACTCCCCCACCAGAGGAAATAGTTTCTCTCTATCTACCCTATCAAATCCTTTAATCATCTTAAACACCTCAGTTAGGTCACCCCATAATCTTGTATATATCCTTTGTGAGGTGCGGTGCCAAGACCTGAGTGCGGTACTCCAGATGCGGTCTTACCAGAGCTCTATATAACTGTAGTATAACTTCCACCCCAAGGAATGTCAAGCCTCCCTGTGTGTTATGGTGTTGGTTCTCAGCTTTTTATAGTGCTATGTGGTAGGTCTGTGGGGTAAGCCATTGGCTGCACTGCAAACAAGGTTCCTGATTCGTCATTGAGCTTGCTGCACAGTAGGCGAATCGATTTTCTGGGAAATGTTGGCGTAAGTTTAGTGTGAGAAGATCTGAGATCGCAACTGCTGGATTTACAGCATGCGGCATATATTGCATCTTTCCATGAATTTCCAGGTCAGTGAACAGAAAGATTGTTCTGTTCATTATTCTAGGCACCTTACTATCAAGGCTAGTGAAGGTATTGTCAAAGACAGAGAGACAGGACACACCAAGAGAGTGGTTTAAGTTACAGGAACTGAAAAATCTGGAGTAAGAAGGGTAGAAAAGAGCCAAAAACATAATAGCATATTTTTTAAAATTCTGATTACATACTCCAAGTGATAGGATTTGAATTCACACCAGCAAAGGGAGGCACTAACTGGAGGGGGATTCTCCCTTACTAGATAGGAGGGAGAATTGCACGGTGATTCAACACAAGCTACTTTTATTTCCTAGCAACCAGCTACAGCACTGCATTGACCATCTTGAACAGGAAGTGGTGGGTGGCATTGAGAAAGAAAATATTTAAAATACAAGAGAAAATAAACAAAATATTTTGTTTAGAAAACATTTAGAAAAAAATTAGTACAGATTTAAGCTCAAAGTGAAATGAATAGTACCTCCTTGTGATAATTTAGAATATATTTTTAATACCTAATTATCAGCTGTAAAGGTATGACCATTGAACAAATAAACCTCGGAAGAAGCTGTGATTCTTAACAATTCTTTCAGATGTAAATAGACAAAGTTTCAGGTTTTCTACTTTAAGGACTCTGGAGTGAATACAAAACACAAAGGCCATATTGTTGTGCGAATAACCATGACGAAAGCTGCATTTGTTTGCTCCTATTGGTGGAAAAATTTGAAATGGAAGGTGGATTGAAAGCTGATTAGTGAATGTAGAAGACTTTGAACTATCCAACCATGGGCAGTTAGAACACAGAGGTAAGACTGAAATCATGGCATTCATTCAAGAAGCTTAACAATGAGAAGAAGTCAAAGAAAACTGAATGTAGTGGAACAAAGAACTAATTTCTCTTAGGACTGCATGCCATGAAACACAACACCTATGGTATGCTGTAACATAAACAGTTTTTCAATGAATTAGTGGATTATAGAACTGGCCAAAAATGTTTACATTCTAACCACAAGAAAACAGGTAAAATACTCAATTATTTTTTAATATAATGACCCAGGAGAGCAGTGCATTTGGTCATCTGAGACTAGATTATGAGGTGATAAAGTTCATGTCTGTCATTCCCTTCATGGTAAGTTCCATATCACAACTGAGCAATCAGAGAGGGTGTGAGCATCCATGAAGTGCATCCCTGCAGGAAGAAAAGACATTATTACAGGTCTCTTGTGTATCTCTTAAAATACTTTTATACTTAGTAGGTTTTTTATTCCTGCTTTGGGATGGTAACTTCCACATGCCTCTCTTCCTATTTTACATTTCACATCTGGAGCCACTCTAGATCAGCAGGCTCTTCTGTATAATAGAGAAACAGAGTGCAAACAGTAGGATTGGATGCCCTGCATTTGATTTACTTAAAAAGGCAGCCGTAATCTGGTGGCAGATTCGTAGATCCTTGTTTGTGTGGGTCTACAATACCTATCATCAGTTTCTGGAACATTGGCCTATATTTTCCAATCGGCATTATTTTAACACCAATGCTAACCTGTTTAAAATAAATGAGTTAACACCAAGCTGAAAATCTAGGGCATCAGGTCCACACTATGGAGTACAGCTGATGGAGGGAGAACCGTGCATTTAGAATTGGCTGCACTCCTGTGGTGTAAAAGTGCCTATAGCTGTTTGAGAGGCACAGGAAAAACACTTTGGGAACAAATTGCATGAGTACCTTTTTGTTTGATGAATTAGTTGTAGTATCAAGGCCCAAAAAGGGAGGAAATAACTTTAAGAGGGGAGCTGGAATAGATATTTGAGGAATCACATCATGTAGCAAAGTGACCAGGTTAAGAATATTTAGGGTTAAAGAAAGTGTGCAACTCCCATTCCAGATATTCCAGTCCTTATTTTTTAGCATGCCCAGAGACAGATCGTAATTGTATGTTTGAATGAGAAAGCAGGCTGTGGCGGTATATTACAGTTTCTACAGCTCACAGCCAACTTACACTCGTGTAAGGGGGTCAGTGTTTGGAGCATTTGCCTTCATTTCAACTTCAAAATGTTTCCATGTAAGAAAACAAGGAGACCTTTCGCACAGATGTTCTTTTCCACTGAAGAGTGAGGTATGTTTTTTTATTGTTCTCTGTAAAGTGCATTAAGACTTGAGAAACTGTAAGAACATAAGAGCTTACAGTTCCATTTTAAACCAGATATATTTCAACCATAGTTTCTTTTCCTTACATTCAGTCATTTGTAGGTAATTGAAACTATGAGGAACAATTGGTGGGGAATTGAAGGAATGAATGCATGCCATGATTCAGCTATGTTTGGCTTTTTAGTGTTACTCATTTTTGACTGACCAGTGCGCTGTTCCATGAAGTAACACAACACAACTGCTTTGTACAAAATACTCTGTCCAAGGAAGTAATCAACATTAAATAGAATCAAACTATGAATCTACCAAATAAAAATACAATTTCTAAAGTAAACCATGCACAATGTACAGTTTTTAAAACTTCCTTTTGTACAACTCTTGATTTAAACATAATTTGCTTAACCTAAAGAATAACTGCTAAAGATAGAAAGTGCTCAAATTTTGATTGAATGTTTGCATTGTAACTAATTTATTAAGTTGCATTAAAGTTAGAAATTAATTATATTTGTGTCATTATTGTTTGTCATTATTGTTTGTCTTTTTGTATAGAATAGTATTTTAATGATTCTAACACTAATGTCTGATTGTACTACAACATTGCACTTGTTCACTGAATGTTTTAAAGAGAGGTGTGGCTGCTGAAAACAAACTAAGAGCAAGTAAATGCCTAAAGCAGTAAAGGTTTTCACACAAATGCAAGTCAATCAAAAAAGGAACAAACCTCAACTCCCAAAGGATAATAATTTAAGTCAGGGTCATGTGATTAAAGTCTTTGAAACAAAGAGCTGAGGATTGTTCTCAATAGATCACTGTCTTCAACTGCACCATAAAGTGTATGTGGTACTTGTAATATAACTGCAGGTTTCCAAATTAATGTCTGGATTACTGCCCAGTGTTTACCCAGTGAACTTATAGTTATAGACTTTGTATCCTTACTCCATAAGAAAAAACAAACTTTTTACTGGATTTAAAAGGGGATCATAATAATAATTATTACTAAGTAAATTGATTGTTGACATCTTTGAGAATTACTCAATAGTTATGGAAACATTGCTTTTATGTTTGTGATTGAGAAAGTTACAGTTTGTTTCTGCACCTGTGCCAGCATCTTGTTATATTTAAATAGATGTCATCACTAGATGTGAGCAGTGAATTTATGTTTTGGCACAACTCCCTTGTATGTTTTTGAATTTTTTTTGGCATGGCTTTGGTAGTCTGAGTGCATGGGTTGTTAACTGAGTAGCCATCACACCTGCTTTGTGTAAACTGCCTGTTGCCCCACTGTAAATAAAGGGATCTTTTATGACCCAGTGGCTTACTTTGATCTCCATTACAAACATCAAAAAAATTTGGATTGGTAAAAATTATTTTTTTTTCATATTACGTATTTTAGCATGTACCTGATTATTGAGATTAGGCCTGTGTTAATAATTTGCATCTTTTTGGACAAGGTTCTTTGTTGCTGTACAACTTCATTTATTATTTATACTTGTCTCAGTGGACCAAACAGCATGTATTTCTAATCAAGCTATTGCTACCAACTACTCCATTAGAAGAGGGTTGTAAAAAATCTTTACCACAGAATGTTATACACCAGCATGGATTGTTTTAGTTCTCTTTCCAATTTGTTGCTAAGACAGAATAAATGGAATCTTCCTTAAGGCCCTAATAGTTACTGATATATTTCTGTTCTGCTAGTTTATTTGGTTCCAGTTAACTAATGTTACACACCAGGGTTTGATCTGGGCTGCAGTTACCTAAATCCCAGGGGCATGTGTTCTTTTTGGTACGTGGAAATTAATTGCACAGACCTTCTGCTGCTGTGCTCCTGGAAGGCCATGTAATTATATTGAAAAATTCGGGGGGAGGGGTGCACAAAGGCAGTAAGTGGGAATAAGGGCCTCATTTTAAAGTCCACAGAATGAAAGAAAGAGTCAAGTAAAGGATGAAATTCCATTTTGTTCTCAAGAAAATTAGTGGGGGTAAAATTAGTCTTGGGCAGTAAAGCAAAACGGGCAATAGCATATCGGCAGCACGTTTCACACTCCATCCAATTTTCTTTTCCATTGACGCCCCCTGCCATATTGGATCGAGCTCCTTCTACGCTTGTAGGACCCTTTTTCTGACATTGGTCTGTCCCAACGCCTATTCGCCACGTGATAAACTCGCTCAATAGCTCGTGGTGCTAACAGGCAGCAAGCATCCTCAGTGGTGCTATTTAAAGGGCTCATCCATTACATACAGGTTAGTTGCTGGTTTGCTCTTTTAGACTGCTGATTAACTTCTGGGTGTTTTTTTTTTAACCTATTCTCTGCCTTCTACAACTGATTTCTGACTTCTGGCAATAGCTTTTTGCTAGTGCTGGATTGCTTTTGTCTGCCTTCAATAGAGTTTCACTGCTGTCATGGGTGGTCTGGTAGGTCTGCCTTTTGGGCTGGAGGATGAGGGGAAGCAGCCAAATAGACAGGAGGGAGCAGGAGCAGCTGGGCAAAGAGGGAGGAGGAGGGCACTGCGCATGCCCACAGTGGGTCTTTAAGGAGCACTTCTCCTACCTTAACTTCAATGAGAAACAATGTGTCAGGCACCTTTGCTTCAGCAAGGAGACTATTATTGAGCTATATCATCTACTGCAGCCACAATGTTAGCCTCGAACAAGGGCATGAACTGAACTGCTTGTGGCTGTCAAGGCCACCATGGCCCTTAATGTTTATGCAACGGGCTTCTCCCAGGCTACAGCCGGTGTCATCAGTGGCATCTCCCATCACTGTTGTATCAGCGAGGTCACTGAGGCTCTTTGCCAGGTACAACAGCTACAAATTTTTCCCAATGGACAGAGCAAAGCAGGAGGAGAGAGCACTCGGCTTCCCCAACATTGCAGTCTTCCCCAGGGTACAAGGAGCCATAGACTGCACTTACATTACCTGGCATGCTCCGCATCACCATCCTGACATCTTTCTGAATATAAAGGGATTCCACCCCCTCAACGTCCAGTTTGTTTGCGACCACAGGCATCACATCGTGCACTTCTGTGTCCAGTTTCCTGGCAGCAGTCATGATTCATTCATCCTGCACCAGTTCACTGTGCCGCCTTCATTCCAATCAGGTCACAGACTGGCTACTGGGCAACAGAGGTTATCCCCTTCAGACAAGGCTCATGACCCCTGTCAGGAACCCGGGCACAGCTGCAGAGGTGGCCTTCAAAGAGAGCCATGTTACAACAAGAAACATCATCAGGCAGACAGTTGGTGTGCTCAAGCACTGCTTTTGCTGCCTGGACCGTTCGGGAGGAGCTTTGCAGTACAGGCCTGACCGTGTATTCAGATTTGTGGTCATCTGTTGCATATTGCATAACTTTACCATAATGAAGGACCAGCCCTTACCACCACTTGGACATCAATTATATTGCAAGGTCAGTTTATTTCACTGTTGATACATACAACATCTGAGGAGCAACATTCCCACCACCACTGCCCTAGGACTGCATTATCAGTTTAGTCCTCTAGAAATTTACACTATTTATCTGGAAAGGCTGCCAAGTTATTTGAAGGATAGAAATCTCAGACCATCTACAATTCAGGTACTTAAAATAATGTGGATTTCCAAACTGTCAGTCCTAGGTGGGAGAGGAAAAGGTGGTTGAGGAGTATGTGGCTCACTTTAAAAGCTTGCCATGCCATCACGAAGACTGGATTTCTCAATCATAGGAGCTTTCTTTGAAAGCAAGAAAGATGAAAGAGAGCAATCACCCACTAAGAATGAGTCTACACTCCATCAGAGCCTTCAACTGCATCTTGAATTAACAGTAATCATACATCCTTAGTAACATACATCCAAGCATTCAGCATTTACATCAGATTGGCAAAAGAATTGGCTCAGGCAACAAGATTGTTGGATCTCATGTTTTAATTTCTTACTATTACTTTTAGTTTCTCCTTCATGTCCCAGTTCATGCTGACACTCTTCTCCTCCCAGAGTTCATGCAGGTACACTTATACTTCTTGTTCCTTAATTCAAGCTGGCACTTTTCTCCTCCTCTCAGTTCATACTGACACTTTTCTCCCCCCTCCCTACCCCCCAATTCACATTGGCACAATTCTCCCTATACACACTCAGTTCTTACCAGCACTTCCCCATCTCAATTCATACAAGCACTTTCACTCTCCTTTCATCCCTTCCCCAGTTTATTGTGGCACTCTGCTCCTCCACTCCCCAGCTCATGCTGGTACTCTCCTACACCCTCATCTCACATTAACATTTCTTTCTTCATCCCTAGTTCATTCTGACACTCTCTCCCCTTCAGATTATGCTGGCGGTTTTCTGAGCAGCAGTATGATCTGAGGGGGAGAAAAGTGCCAACACGAATGAGGGGCCAGATGAAGGAGAGTGCCAGCGTGATCTTAAAGGGTAGGATGAGGAGGATTCGGCATGACCCCCCCCACTCAGAGCACACTGGAACTCTCCTCTCTCTCTTCCCTCCTGAGTTCATGCTGACTATATTTCCCTCCCCCCACAGATCATGCGTACATTCCTCCCTGCTCCTCAGTTCATCCTGCCGCTTTTCTCCCTTACTCCCTGAATTCAAGCTGGCACTTTTCTCCCCAATCTGTCACATTGACACCCTTATCTACCCACCCCCACCACCACCACTACGACTCACAATTTATACCCAATGGGGGTGCTGTTCTGGGGGATAGAACTCTGCCATGGGTAGGAATTCCTGATGGCACTGAATTATTATCATGAGAGTTCCCAGCCACAGCACAGTTTCCAGGTGAAATGGGACAGTTGGCAAGCATGTTTTGATATGTGTTGAAAAAATTCACCTGTGGCGTGAATTTCCCTGAGGGTTCGCCCACGTATTTGCCATAACTTCAGCAGAAGAGCTGCGGAGACCCCATTGTTACTGCTCTTTTTCTGGGGTTTCCACGGCTTTCTGTTCCCTCACTCTCTATTCTGTTGCTACGAACACACATGTTCCGCCCTTCTCCCTTAATCATTTATATGCAAGACTCTGAACTGTTTCTCTTCAGCAGCACATTATGTATCCACACTGCAGACAGCTTGCACTAAACGCTTGTATGGCAGTTGGGTTGAGGCTTTCATTACATGCATTGAACTGTGGTTATTTCATCTGCCAGCTCCCTCAGATAATTCAATTGCACATGAACTTTGGCTCTCAATCATTTTATTGCCTTTTGTTGCTGTTTAATGTATTAAATCTCTAGATTGCTAAAAAAAAACTGTAGTGTTAGCTCCAGAAGTACTTTGTCAAACGATCTGACCCGCAACAGCTTTATCAGATAGGAACAGCACTTGGGCAGAGCTAGGATTGGCACTATTTTTCACCCTCAAACCTGGATAAACAGATACTGACCTCAGTTGTATGTATGACTTTGGAGATGTGCAAGGCAATGACAGATGATTCACTTATGTGTTCAAAAATAAAAGGTGCATCGCAGAAGCAACAAAATCACCAGTGAAATGGCTGTGTTGAAACCATACTGCCAATCATGGATTAGGCCAGAACTATTAATGTGATGGATAATTTCAGTTAATAGCAACTTCCATAGTTTTGGAACATGGCTGATCTGTATCTTAACTCTATCTACCCACCTTTGTTCCATAACCTGTAATACCCTTGCTTAACAAAAATCTATCAATCTCAGTTTTGAAATTTTCAATTGACCTAGCCTCAACAGCTTTTTGGAGAGAGAGTTCCAGATTTCCACTACCCTTTGTGTCAAGAAGTACTTTCTGACATCACCCCAGAACAGCCTAGCTCTAATTTTACAGTTGTGCCCCCTTGTTCTGGACTCTCCCACCAGAGGAAATAGTTTCTTCCTATCTACCCTATCAAATCCTTTAATCATCATAAAAACTTAAATTTGATCACCCTTTAATCTTCTATATTCAAGGGAATATAAATCTAGTCTATGCAACCTGGCCTCGTAATTTAACTCTTTTAGGCCTGGTATCATTCTGGTGAATCTGCACTGCACCCCTCCAACGCCAATATATCCTTTCTGAGGTGTGGTGCCTGGAACTGAATGCAGTACTCCAGATGGGAAGATGCAGTAATTAGAAGAGTAAAAGGATTGCCTTTCTTAGGGATAGAATGAATACAATTACATTTCTAAGGGATTGAAGAGATGGCATAGGATAGGTGTAAGTTTGCAGGCACACATCATGAGGATGAGAGGAGTATCATTAGAACCAAAGGTCTTACTAAAGTACAGAGGACAGAACATTTAACCAGGTCTGTCAGATACAATTTGATATGAGTCATAATGGTTAAACAGAATAGTGCATTGGAGAGAGGTTCTTTACCAAAATTATCAAGATTAGAGCTGAAGAGAAAAGAAAGTCAAAAAGATCACTTTCAGTTCAGGAGAGCTAGCAATTGTTTCATCAGGTTGAAAGAGACATAGAAAGGAGGATTCACAAAGTTGCAAGAGACAGCTTTGGCAAGCGATCAGAAGGAACAGCTATTGGAGGATCATGAAAATAGCAATTGGTGCTCCTTTCTAACAAGGTCAAGTTCAGCAACTTTAATAGTGAATTAACAGAAGTTATGAACGGAGATATAGTTGACTTGCAGTGCTTCAAGCTGCTCAAGACGCCAGGTGTAATATGCAGAATTTTTATGAGGGACTGCAGATGACAGATGGGCAAGAGTGAGGTATAATATTTTCCATGCTATCTAAAATAACCAGTTAATTCATCAACAAAGAATGGATAGAGGAATGAAAGCAACAGTTGGGCAGGGAAATGCAGCAAAGATCTCCGCTGGTCCTGATTTATAAGGGGTAATTTTCTGACTTTGCACTGGGAGCACATATTGGAAATTTCTTATGGTTAGCAAATCATGCGCAGTGCAAATTGGAATTTCTGAGATGTGCTACTAGTGGGCAAGGTTCTACTGGCACCTCTGGCCCTCAGCATCACCTCTGTACAGCACAGTGAGGCACCAGGCGTAGGCACTTTGTGATATGTAGTCTAGTGATATGAAACAAGTCTGTTCTTTGATTTTTGTGTTTGAAAGGATGTTTGGAGGTTACTTTGTAACAAAAGACAGAGAGGGTGATTTTCAACTGCCGCCCACCCCATTTACAAGGTGTCCAGCAGTTGATAATGGTAGGGAAACAACGGCTGCCCATTGGACACCGAAGGCCCACCTGATGCGATTTTCAGGCGGGCCTGTAAATGGACACCCAGCGCTCCTGCCCGAAACAGGTGGGAGGCTGCTTATATATACAAATCCGGGCTCTACGCTGATTATAGGACCTCAGTTGCAATTTTCAAGCACAAATGGGCAGAGCATGCACCACAAACGCTCCATCTATTTGTACCAATGGGTTAGTGGC
Organism: Heptranchias perlo; assembly: GCF_035084215.1. NCBI lineage: Eukaryota > Metazoa > Chordata > Chondrichthyes > Hexanchiformes > Hexanchidae > Heptranchias > Heptranchias perlo. Next base: position 37,695,237 of record NC_090337.1, on the reverse strand, counting down.
CAAACCAACGGTACTTAAAGGGACTGCTGGCGGCAACTCTAAAAACGGCCTGGAACATTTTTGGGGGAATTGCAGAAATGCTCCTCCTGGCCCCAGAAAATTCTGTGGCCTGATGCCAGGTGCTGAGTTACAGCTGACTTTCCAGCTTGACTTACCCATGAAGTCGTCAGATTTCCCATGCAGCACTACATGTGCTTGTCAAAGTTAGTGTGACCAGCAATTTTTTTTGCATCAGACTCTTTCCATGCTAGCATTGGGGACATTTACGGTTTTAGCATGTTTGCTGTGCACATTTGCTGTGCACAATGTACCAAGGATATCACAGTTGCATTATTCAGCAGGAGCAACATCTTATTCACTTTCATCAGTAATAATAGCAGCATGAGCTAGCAACACAATTTTACAGTTTTTCTGGTTTTCCCAGAGTCCAGAGGGTGACCAATATCACACATTCATGGTTTGAATTATGCACGTCAATGGTCTTGCTTCTCCAATGTTGTAAATGGCTAATGTGAATCCTAGTTAATCCATGAAGTTCTGATCTCCTGCCAGAACTAAAACTGAGTACCCGAACTATAATTTATGCCATGGGATGTCTTTCATATTACAACAATTTCCCTGACATAAACAAACAGACTAAGACTTTAAAAGTTCTTATACTTGGTGAGGTGAGGTGCACCTAGGTAACACTACATTATGTCAGGTCTCTGCTCCCATTATACAGCCCCAGGACTTCAGGAAGATTCCAAAATGGGTGGTTCTGGGTCTGCGATCCCAGAAGGTGTAGGCTCAACAGTAGCATTTAAATGAATCTGAGGGAGCATTCCGGACCTGCCCTTCCTTTCTGGTGTGTCTACCCGTAGGCCACCCAACCAGAGGGGTATCCCAAAAAGCTGGTGATGAGGCTTGTGCCAGGGCACTTTGCAGACTAGAGGAAGCACTCCAAAGACAGAGGTGCCTGCAGGAAAATGATTTTCCCAGCAGCAACCACAAGGCCCTGAGGCCTCTCAGGTCTGCAACCATATAAAGAAATGTGAAATTACTTATTTGACTTGCAATAAATTTAATCTTAGTGTGTTCAGATACTTAAAAAGAGAAATGCATCTTGTGTTACTGATAATAAATATGTGTTCATTTCCTCATAGTCATTTTTCTTGAATTTATCGCAGTAACCGACTTAGGACTTTGCTTCAAAATGAGCCCAACTACAGAGATCACAATTAATTTAATTTGAATTGATATAATTGACTTTAAGTTGTCAAAGAGATCATTGGGGGATGAATAATATGACTTTATGGTTATCATTGAAGAGTGTTGATATGGAATGAGTTCACCACTGACATTTATGATTTAATTACCAGCATACGAGTAGTTTGACCAATGTATCGTCAATTTTATAGTTTTGAGACCTTAATGTTTCGGTTCATGAATACTAAAAGATTATGGCCTGAATTCTCCACTGAATTTTGTGTGCTGCATTGTGTACATTTTAGTATTTGGTGGTTGAGAAAGGACTTTTGCTCAGCTCTGCTCAAACTAATGCTTTGTATTCTAAATGGATTTCTCAATGGGAAAACCTTTATTTTGATGTTCTGAAGAGGATGAGAATGAACACATGAAAGAGGCTAAGTTGGAGGCTCTTAGAGTCAGGCATCACCGAAGATATCTCTTCCCTACACGTAGACACTCACCACTCACACGTCAGAATCTGCGGACCAAGAAGGTCTCACTTAAGCATTCCCACAATACGAGGAGGGTGCACAAGGATAGAAAGGAGAGCCAGCAACCAGCTGTAAGAACAGCACAAATGAGAGCCCAAAGCTTTCAATAAATAACGATTGACGCAAAAAATGAAGTCACTTTAGACCTGCCTGTTTCCCCCCACACACTCACACAGAGTCTCTCACTTTCCAAGGCTTATGCCAAGTCCTTTCTAAGACAGAGATCTACATTTCCCCTGCCATCATCTAAATCCCAAAATTTGAAAGCAGATGCAGAAATGAACTAAAGTGGCAGGGGGATGGGAACCGATGCAGGAAGTCAGTGGGAAGTAAAGTGGTGACAGAAACAAAAGGCAGTAAGGGAGAGTGTACAAAACATGACCGGACAGATGGTCTGAGAAAGCAGGGCAAAGACCAAGGGAAGTCTAGATTAAACTGCATTTATTTCAATGCAAGAAGTCTGATGGGCAAGGCAGATGAACTCAGGGCATGGATGGGTACATGGGACTGGGATGTTATAGCTATTACTGAAACATGGCTAAGGGAGGGGCAGGACTGGCAGCTCAATGTTCCAGGGTACAGATGCTATAGGAAAGATAGAGCAGGAGGTAAGAGAGGAGGGGGAGTTGCGTTCTTGATTAGGGAGAACATCACGGCAGTAGTGAGAGAGGATATATCCGAGGGTTCGCCCACGGAGTCTATATGGGTAGAACTGAAAAATAAGAAGGGAGAGATCACTTTGATAAGATTGTACTACAGACCCCCAAATAGTCAACGGGAAATTGAGGAGCAAATATGTAAGGAGATTACAGACAGCTGCAAGAAAAATAGGGTGGTAATAGTAGGGGACTTTAACTTTCCCAACATTGACTGGGACAGCCATAGCATTAGGGGCTTGGATGGAGAGAAATTTGTTGAGTGTATTCAGGAAGAATTTCTCATTCAGTATGTGGATGGCCCGACTAGAGAGGGGGCAAAACTTGACCTCCTCTTGGGAAATAAGGAAGGGCAGGTGACAGAAGTGTTAGTGAGGGATCACTTTGGGACCAGTGATCATAATTCCATTAGTTTTAAGATAGCTATGGAGAATGATAGGTCTGGCCCAAAAGTTAAAATTCTAAATTGGGGAAAGGCCAATTTTGATGGTATTAGACAGGAACTTTCAGAAGTTGATTGGGAGAGTCTGTTGGCAGGCAAAGGGACGTCTGGTAAGTGGGAGGCCTTCAAAAGTGTGTTAACCAGAGTTCAGGGTAAGCACATTCCTTATAAAGTGAAGGGCAAGGCTGGTAGAAGTAGGGAACCTTGGATGACTCGGGAGATTGAGGCTCTAGTCAGAAAGAAGAAGGAGGCGTATGACATGCATAGGCAGCTGGGATCAAGTGGATCCCTTGAAGAGTATAGAGATTGCTGGAGTAGAGTTAAGAGAGAAATCAGGAGGGCAAAAAGGGGACATGAGATTGCTTTGGCAGATAAGGCAAAGGTGAATCCAAAGAGCTTCCACAAATACATAAAGGGCAAAAGAGTAACGAGGGAGAGAGTAGGGCCTCTTAAGGATCAACAAGGTCATCTATGTGCGGAACCACAAGAGATGGGTGAGATCCTAAATGAATATTTCACATCGGTATTTACGGTTGAGAAAGGCATGGATGTTAGGGAACTTGGGTAAATAAATAGTGATGTCTTGAGGAGTGTACATATTACAGAGAGGGAAGTGCTGGAAGTCTTAACGCGCATCAAGGTAGATAAATCTCCGGGACCTGATGAAATGTATCCCAGGACGTTATGGGAGGTCAGGGAGGAAATTGTGGGTCCCCTAGCAGAGATATTTGAATCATCGACAGCTACAGGTGAGGTGCCTGAAGATTGGAGGGTAGCAAATGTTGTGCCTTTGTTTAAGAAGGGCGGCAGGGAAAAGCCTGGGAACTACAGATCGGTGAGCCTGGCATCTGTAGTGGGTAAGTTGTTAGAGGGTATTCTGAGAGACAGGATCTACAGGCATTTGGAGAGGCAGGGACTGATTAGGAACAGTCAGCACGGTTTTGTGAGAGGGAAATCATGTCTCACAAATTTGATTGAGTTTTTTGAAGGGGTAACCAAGAAGATAGATGAGGGCTGTGCAGTAGACGTGGTCTACATGGACTTTAGCAAAGCCTTTGACAAGGTACCACATGGTAGGTTGTTACATAAGGTTAAATCTCACGGGATCCAAGGTGAGGTAGCCAATTGGATACAAAATTGGATTGACGACAGAAGACAGAGGGTGGTTGTAGAGGGTTGTTTTTCAAATTGGAGGCCTGTGACCAGCGGTGTGCCTCAGGGATCGGTGCTGGGTCCGCTGTTATTTGTTATTTATATTAATGATTTGGATGAGAATTTAGGAGGCATGGTTAGTAAGTTTGCAGATGACACCAAGATTGGTGGCATTGTGGACAGTGAAGAAGGTTATCTAGGATTGCAACGGGATCTTGATAAATTGGGCCAGTGGGCCGATGAATGGCAGATGGAGTTTAATTTAGATAAATGTGAGGTGATGCATTTTGGTAGATCGAATCGGGCCAGGACCTACTCCGTTAATGGTAGGGCGTTGGGGAGAGTTATAGAACAAAGAGATCTAGGAGTACAGGTTCATAGCTCCTTGAAAGTGGAGTCACAGGTGGATAGGGTGGTGAAGAAGGCATTCAGCATGCTTGGTTTCATTGGTCAGAACATTGAATACAGGAGTTGGGATGTCTTGTTGAAGTTGTACAAGACATTAGTAAGGCCACACTTGGAATACTGTGTACAGTTCTGGTCACCCTATTATAGAAAGGATATTATTAAACTAGAAAGAGTGCAGAAAAGATTTACTAGGATGCTACCGGGACTTGATGGTTTGACTTATAGGGAGAGGTTGGATAGACTGAGACTTTTTCCCCTGGAGAGTAGGAGGTTAAGGGGTGATCTTATAGAAGTCTATAAAATAATGAGGGGCATAGATAAGGTAGATAGTCAAAATCTTTTCCCAAAGGTAGGGGAGTCTATAACGAGGGGGCATAGATTTAAGGTGAGAGGGGAGAGATAAAAAAGGGTCCAGAGGGGCAATTTTTTCACTCAAAGGGTGGTGAGTGTCTGGAACGAGCTGCCAGAGGCAGTAGTAGAGGCGGGTACAATTTTGTCTTTTAAAAAGCATTTGGACAGTTACATGGGTAAGATGGCTATTGAGGGATATGGGCCAAGTGCAGGCAATTGGGACTAGTTTAGTGGTATAAACTGGGCGACATGGACATGTTGGGCCGAAGGGCCTGTTTCCATGTTATAAACTTCTATGATTCTATAACTCCCAACTCTATGTGATCAAGCTGTGTTTACTTTAAACGATAACATTCACCAGGAAATGTCACAGAAATCCATTCATCTTTTCTACAACTACTTCTTAATCCTGTGACAAACCTTTGTACCAGCTACCTTACTTACTCTAGTTCCTAATCCACTACTCCAACAAAGTGCTCCCTGTGTGGCATGAGGTGACCGGTATGGTTCCCTTGGAATCTTAAAGATCCGAGGTAACTCTTGTTTTAGGGTAGCTGCTGCCCCAAAGGGGCCAGCTTCTGGCAGCTTGGCACTTGCAGTAGCAAGAGGTACTGGGTCCATGTTTGAAGCACACTGATGTGAAGGTATTGGAGGGAACCTTAAGTAAGTGGGCTCATTGACACTCTGGAGAGACAGTGACGTCTGCGCCCACTCCTTATAGCTCACTGGTGCTGGGCAGAGGCTCAGTGGTGCTACTGGTCAGTGTCATCAGAGACTCAATAGGCCCAATAAGGTCTTGGAAGCCCTGTGAAAGTGTTCTGTTCAAAGCATCTATTGAAGCATTTGTAGCTGCCACCAATGTCCTTAGAAGCTCTCCCTGACATCTTGATCCTGCAGCAATTTCCCAGGCAGTCACAGTCTCCAAGGTGATCTGCAGGACATGAGAAACTTCCTGCAATGTAGTGCAATTGTGGGTAGTAGAGATTTCTCCATCATCTCCACCATATGCATGGAAACTGTCTCTACTGCCTCCACATGAGACTGATTCTCCAAAATCATTGCTCTTTATAACTGAGATTAATACAGCATATTTGGTGCTGCACTAAGATTTTCATTGTGCCAACACCAAAAGTATGTGTGTATTGTGTATATATGTGTGTTTGTATGATAATGCAGGCTTAATTTCATCAGTATCAAAATAAATGAGATGGTCCCCAAGATGTCACCTCACATTACTTTCACGTCATGCTGGCTGCAGTTTATCCCTCCGATAGTTTTTAAAATTTGCTGTTAAGGAGGTTGCCTTTCAACTTTCCACTGTTTGAATGGTTGATTAAGTATACATGCACAGAGCTTTACTACCACCCCTATAGAACTATGAGCAGACTGTCTAATTGCACACCACCCACTCTAATCACTGCTTAAATGGTACCAGTAGTGCACAGGCACCAGCAGCATTAGATATAAAAACAGAAAATAAATTAAATGCACAGCAGGTTGATCAGCATCTGAAAGAGAAAGATAGTATAATGGTTTGGATCTGTCTGATCATCACCAATGGCAAGTTCTGTTGAATGGTTACTATTGCCTGTTGATCAAACTACTGTGAATTTTCTATTTTTATTGATGATTTCCAGCATTATGGTTTTCTTTTTACCGCAGGAGCATCAAGTAGTACATTAAAAATTTAATGATTTAAAATTTTGTTGACAATACCATACAGTGTACCGATTTTCAAATGATATAGAGGTAGTGTTATCAGTCATTCAGAGTTTATTTGAAACCGCCTAAACAGATTCTCATTGCAAATATGTGGAGTTGCCTGTGCAATATTAGTGCATAAATCTATATCTGCATTCAGTTCCAGTTCAGATCACAACATTGTTTCAATTTACACTGGAACAAATGTCACAATAACACAGTCTACAATTAGTGTAATTGTAACATTTTAATTATTCAAGTTAAATAACTTTCATGCTGGGTGTATGAGATGCATACACATTTGTGTTAATGAGATTGCAGAACAGGATAATGGTAATACATCTGACATTGGCTTTTGGTCTGTGTGAAATAGAAAAACTTATAGTAGAAAATAGTTCTGTGTTCTTTCTGCTATCTGATGTAAGTTTCTTGTAGTAAGAGACAGTTTTTTGTTTCCTTCTTATATTCCTGAACATCAGTGATTTTTATGAACATTGTATTGACTTTGATTTATAATAAGGACCAGGTGCAGAATTAGCTAAAATGCAGATCACTGGGGAACTGGATGGCATTGTGCATTAAAACACTATTTGGAATCTCTGTCCTTTCACCTCTGGGAGCTGAGTTTGAATCCAGTCCAAATAACAGATGGGATGAAGGCTTCCTTAATAATGGCTGTTAAGGTTTATAAGTTAAATTAGTGTCATCAGTCTCAGTCTGGTCCGCAGAAACTCAAGCCCACAGTTTACAGCTGCTGTGCGCTTGGCTCTAACTGACATTCTAACTTCAACCTGCTATAGGGTAGTATCGAGAAGGCAAGAATGAAGTAAATCCTTTTGTACTGCAAATGCACCTCGACCACTAACCCTCAAGGGAACAGTGACTTAATCGCCATTCTTTTGATGCGTAGATTTAGTGCATTCTCTACCCCCTCCTAATCCTCAAATAGTACCAATTTCGTTATATTGCACGGAGTAGGTCATGGAATACCGTGGTGTTCCATTTCCATGTATTCAGTTGTGCAGTTTTTATTATGTAATTAAAAAATACTTCATCAGTCCCAACAGTCTGCTGTATCTAAATTAAATGATTAGTTGCTTTTGCAGAATAATTACTGACTAATGTGCAATTCATAAAATCCAGTAGGTAACAGTGAAATCCTGTGTGATTAGCTTCATTGGTACAGCTGTAAATCAGAAGCCACATGATCAATGCTTTATTGTAATATTTTTGTACATTTGTATTTCCTACTAATTCCAAGCGCGTGTTTCACAAGCTATAAAGTATATGGTGCAACTCACAATAGCTACAAAGTGCTAGAAAAATTCAGTATCACAGCAAACTTAGTAATCTAGTAAGATCTTCGTGCTTACGAAATGGTGATATCTCATTTTATTGAGTTTAATCACAATATGATAAGTCATAATATGATAATTCGGCACACAAGCAAACTTGCTGTGTCTCTTAATCTTCCCAACACTGTTCTTTCTTTGTGACAAAACTCAGAGGCCAGCAAGGGAGGCATGTGTGGCAGGTTACCATGCCAACTGCAACTGGATACTGAGTTGGAGTTAGTGAATCTGTTCACCGAGGAGAGAGGGATAAGAGTAAAACTTGATTTTAGTGGATAGTGTTGGTGGGCATCTGAGTGCTTGAAGCAGTTGCATGATATGTATATTTCTTTCCTGCTTGCCTGATATGCATCTATGCCACATTCAAGCCCATTGTGCATCAACGTCCTTCCTTTGGCTGTCCAATGTGTCATAAAATATCTTTGTTTCCGCCTACTGATTGCTCTCAGAGATCGATTCTGTAGTAGTGATAAACTAAATGCAAAAGTTAATGGAATCTGGGAAAGCTTTGCATTCTATGTATAAAATTTGGAAAAAAATGCAACCTCTGGAACAAACCATATTATCACCATATATAAAACATGTTCTAAGAACACAAAACATAAAACGCAACACACTAACGTAAATGAGGCAATAAACATTATGAATATAGAGCACCTCACAAAACAAGAAACTATCTAACAGGTATTCTACCATCATGACATTGACGGTATATTTCAAATTAAAATCTATTACCACCATATGGTGTATTATTTCAGATGCCACCTTTGTATTATAGATTGTACACAACTACTACATTATCATCCAATTAAGCTATTTTATTTATTTTCATCCATTTCTTTTTTTGGTCTGGCTGAGACAGTGGCCATCAGACAACCTGGTCTCAGGTTTCTTTCAGTTGCTGTCCGTGACAAGCCACTAGAAGATGTATGAGAGTGACCGGAATCACTCTTCCTCTCTCCAAGTGATGAAATATGTGGCCTCAACATGTCCCAATAATTACACAGCTGAGACTGGAAACCACCTCCTCTTCTAAAGGTGCTGACTTTTGCTGCAATACAGATCCATGATCATCAATTATGCTTAAGTGTCTCAACTAAGTGGCAGTTTTCATCTATGAGCCTAGATATTTAGGGGTAAATTTTAACCCCACAAACAGGTGGGCTGGGGACGAGTGCGAAGGTAAAAATCGTAAAAAAAGTAAAACCTGACCCCAACTTGCCCACTCGCAGGGTGGGCGACCAACCCACTCTCAGGAGGCGGGTTGGTCAGTGAAGTCTTTTAAGGAGGCTACGGGCCTCCATTTTGACAGGTTTTTTATTTTTAATTCCTGAGGGCTGGGATTCCCAGGCCTTCTGCTTCACGCCACGTAAGAGGAAGTGGGTAGGCCCAGCTCAGCAGCTAAGTGCCTTTATTGCACTGCTTGTGGGCCAGGAGGAGCAAGAATGTCTCCTACAGGCCCAACAAGCCCACCTGCCACGATCCCACACACGCAATCGGCTGACCCCCTCCCCATGTCCAACCCCCTTCATGATCTCTGACTCCCCACCACGATCTCTGACCCCCCCATGATGTCCGCTCTCCGATGTCCCATGACTGCACCCCAATGACTGCCAACCCTGATGACCCCCCCCAATGACCGACCGCCAATGACCCCTGGCCCCCCGATGATCAGTCCCCTGATGACCGACCCCTCCTGATGACCCCCAACCTTGATCTCCCCCCACCCCCATGATCCCTGACCCTCGCATCCCCATGACCGATCCTGACCCCAATGACCCCCTGGCCCCCCATGACCCCAACCCCCTCCCCATGACTCCCTCCCGATGGCCAACCAGCCCAATGACCCCCGACCCCCCCAATGAACGCCGACCCCGATCCTCCATGATCCCTGACCTCCCGATGACTGAAGCTCCCTGATGATCGATGACCTCTGACCCCCCCCCCCCCCCCCTCACACCACCTCCAATCTAAGACTTACCTGTTGGCAATTAGAATTGAACTATGGACCTTCTGGTGTGCACAGCAAAGTTACATGCTGATTTTGCTAACAATCTGTCAAAGAAGCTTCAGCAATTTTGAATGTTCGATTTCTGTTAAAAACAGTACACAATCAGATAAAAGCTTTCAGTCTACCTAGAGTTCATTTCTTATTTCTTTATTATTACACTTCTGCTCTCACGCTAAACGCTAATTTTTTCAACATGAATCTTTAAATCAAGCTTCACACAAATGCACAATCTTTGACAGTAATTCAACACCTCACTTGAGAACTTCTATTCTGGCTTGTTTGCAAAGAGAGTTATTTCTCTGCTATTTTAATAATTTCACACTAATAATACTGCAGCAGGACCTTTTGTTTACAAATATCAACAAAGACTTGTGTTCTGTCTATAATAGTTTACAGCAATAGAAACTAGATTAGAAATTTGGAATTTCATCTAAACTTCCCCAATATTAAAATGTTTCTTTATCTATACAGTTAAAATAGCCTCAAGCTTCAAGTTTGTTGAAACCCTTGTTTATTACTCCTAAAAGCAGATGTACATTTTGTCACTAATGAAGATGGCAGGAGCAGCAAGATATTGAGGATCACAGCCAATTTACCACTACTAAATTCAGCACTATCTCTTTTATGAAATGATTAAAGACTGTAGTTCATAAGAAAGTATTCCCAGCTGTTTGTGTGATAAAAAGGAATTATGGACAGGTTATGGGAAAAGGTAGTTACAGTGTTGTCTCTTCTGGTTCAATAACATGATTCTGTTTTTCTAACATTATTCATATTTGATCAAGAATGATTTTTTAGAAGGTTTTCACAAGTAATTTTGGAACTGCACTTTTGTGGTTTTCATTGCATTTGAAATGTTGTGAGATTTGCCAATTGGAAAAAAAGAGGATCGTGTCTGAACGATAACAAGCAAAGATAGAAACACAGAACAAACAGGAGCACAGAGCTAAACAACTCATTGACTATCTTATTGTACAAATACAGAAAACATTATTTTTCTTAGTATTTATCTATGCTGTTATCAGATGACTGAATCGATGCCTATTTATATTGTTAAATTGAGGACATGTCAACAAAAACACAATCATTATTTGATAAGGAATTGCCAAATCAACCTCGGGACTGCCTTTTCAACTTGTGCAATCTCTTTTGTTGTACTTGTGCACGTATAACACTGCATTTGATATAATTATGATGGGGGAATCAGACATATATACGTTTACAACATGCGTGCATGCACAAAACAAAGTACTTTGCAGCAATGAAACTAACCCACTGAGAGTCAGTAGTATAAATTGGACTATTCCACTCAAACGGCAGTGTTTCTTTCCAGCCTGCATTACAGTAAGGCAGTCGTAAGACTCTTTCATGAAGTTCAGGCTTAAATAATCAAAATTGTTGGCCATTCCTCTCATAATCTATATCAATGATTTGGATGAGGGGACCAAATGTAATATTTCTAATTTTGCTGATGACACAAAACTAGGTGGGAATGTAAGTTGTGAGGAGGATTCAATGGGATATTGACAGGCTAATTGAGTGGGCAAGAACATGGCAGATGGAATATAATGTGGAAAAATGTGAAGTTATCCACTTTGGTAGGAAAACAGAAATGCAGAGTATTTTTTAAATGGTGAGAGATGGAGAAATGTTAATGTTCAAAGGGACCTGGGTGTCCTTGTACATGCGTCACTGAAAGCTAACATGCAGGTGCAGCAAGCAATTAGGAAGGCAAATGGTATATTGGCCTTTATTACAAGATGATTTGAGTACAGGAGTAAAGATGTCTTACTGCAATTATATAGGGCCTTGGTGAGACCGCACCTGGAGTATTGTGTACAATTTTGGTCTCTTTACCTAAGAAAGGATATACTTGCCATAGAGGGAGTGCAACGAAGGTTCACCAGACTGATTCCTGGGATGGTGGGATTGTTGTATGAGGAGAGATTGAGTAGACTAGGCCTGTATTCTCGAGTTTAGAAGAATGAGAGGTGGTCTCATTGAAACATACAAAATTCTTACAGGGCTCGACAGGGTAGATGCAAGGAGGATGTTTCCCCCGGCTGGGAAGTGTAAAACCAGGAGTCAGAGTTTCAAAATAAGGGGTAGGCCATTTAAGACTGAGATGAGGAGAAATTTCTTCACTCAGAGGATGGTGAATCTTTGGAATTCTCTACCTCCAGAGGGCTGAGGCGGCTCAGTCATTGAGTACATTCAAAACAGAGATCGATAGATTTCTAGATAGTAAAGGCATCAAGGGATATGGGGATAGTGCAGTAAAATGGCATTGAGGTAGAAGATCAGCCATGATCTTGTTGAATGGTGGAGCAGGCTCGAGGAGAAGGATGGCCTAATCCTGCTCTTATTTCTTATGTTCTTAAAAGAGCATTCTCAAAGTAGTTCATTTGATAATGGTAGATGCTGAGGTTCATAGCATTACAAATCCTTCAAGACCAAATGAAGACATATGAAACCAAGAAAATTGCAATGGATACAGCATGCGTACGAGATGACTAAAGATTGGTACCCTCAAAAGTGGTTAAATGAGTCACTGCTGGATAAAGACCATACAATAACAACTGGATGGAAGAGTAGTGGGGCAGAAAACTGCAGGAGCTGGCAGAAAGAAAAGCATCTTGATGAGATCTTGAGACCAGTCTAGTTATGATGACTGACTTACAGACTGGCACACTGGATTTCAATAAATGGCATTGTGTGTCGGTATAAACAAAATATTAGTTGTGTAAAAGAGAGGGAAAGACATGGAAAGCATGGATTTCTATCAATATGCACATTTCAGACTTTTAACGCTAAAACATGCACAATCTTATGAAAAAATCCTCCTTGAAATGAGTTGCGTTTCTCTTACCTTAAACTGGCAATTTTCTTTTTAAAATAAACTTATGAATAAGGACATAGTCCATTCACAATTTTTCAGTGCTAAGAATATTTATCATGACAGATTTTGGGGAGTAAATAACATAGATAACATAGATATATTTTAATCACAATGTTCCAATGATATCCTAAATCACAAGGAAATAACTTGAATGTCTTCTGAACCCACAGCTTTTTAAATCTTTGCACTGCCTTTCATCAATTATTTTTAATGTATAAGGTTTCAATATAATAAAAACTCTGGTATGAGTTAAAAGCAGGGCTAAAATTACACTAACTAAAGATCCTAACAGGCAATGTGATGTCATCACTATAAATTAATATTGCCATGCAATTAACAACTGATTAGAATCATTTTGTTTTTGGATATGATTATTGGACTATTAAGATCTTTGTGGATAACAGTACTCATCATTTTTAGAAAACTGTGTTAAAAATAACTATTATACTAAGGACTAATTAGATAACTCTTTCAAAGAGATGGTTCAAGCATGATGAGCCAAATGGCCTCCTTCAGTGCTGTAAGATTCTATGATATATATCTTTTAATAATGGTAACAATCAATGCTGGTCAGCTAAAAAGAAGTTTTTTTAAAAACTCCTCATTAATCAACTCATGATCCAATTTCATTATTAAGAGGTTTGTTTGATTAAAGAATTAAATCAGTTAAACTCATTAGATAAAATTCAATGTTCCCCTCCCCCCCCATCCTTGTCAGCAGAATCAGTTTATTTGTTAATTTATGTGTAACCTGTTTCTTCTTTGCTTTGCAGTTTGGTTCTATTATTCTGGAGCACAATAGATATTTTCTCTGGTTATAGTTTGATTTACAATGAGTTCCTGGGTCCTGAACAGAAAAGGTGGCCTTCAGTACTGTAGACACTTCCTCGCAGACAATGGCGTGTTCCACGGTAAGTTATCTTGCTTTATTTTTAAAAAAAATAAAGTAGACGTATTTCTTTAGATTACAAGTGATCAGTCAATGGTTAAAGTAGAAGAACATGCTCATGATAAAAAGAAAAAACTGCAAGTACTACAAACACCAGGCACATCAGCATCTGCAAAGAGAAAAGATAGCTTTTGACTATTCAGGCGTGACCCTTCATAAGCAGTGCAAATGTATGCCCAGAAATGAGCAAATGATGTGTGTATTCAATATAACCTGTTACTTAACATTGTACCAAAGAATCCTTGGGGGCCAAACCAGTGCATAAAAGTCTGATAATGTATTTCTTTAGTTAATATTGAAGTATGCAGCATTGAAGGTTTACTTTTTTGCATTAACAGAAAATGGTAGACCAACTTTTGTATTTAAAATACATCATACTAAGTTTCCCGCTGTTTATCTATAATCACTATTTGCAATATTAAAAATGGAGATTAAAATCACTTGAAGGTAATTTTTTTTAGTGATTTTCAGTAATCTTCACCCAGCTAAAATCTAGTCTTTTATAATCTTTCTTGGTAAAGTGGTACTATAACCTATTGATGGGAGCAGCTGCAGCCCCTTTAATGACAATAATAACAGTGACTCGATATATGATTATGGTAGACTGTTTATAGCTGGACTATGGCAGGGTCACTATTTATTTGTCCATGCTGACAAATGAGACTGTTCTAGGAGAAGCTAGGCTCACTATGATGGGTTTTGGTGCAGCTTATCTATTTCACTGGAAAGCTTATTGAATTTTCTAGTTTAATATCAAATAGAATTTTTGTTTAGTTGAATATATTCTGCATGTACTGTTCTTATGTTGGATAACCAACATCATATTAATGCACCCACAACTGGGACTAAGAGAACAAAATCTAACTTAAAGTGGCTGTAAGCCAGTAATAATCTAGTTTTTGTTAGTGAGGATTCAGAATCCAGTATATTACAACTTGGAGGAAACTTTATGGACCAGTTGGATTTCTATATAACCTTATTGCAAAATGAAGTGCTGTACATGATTTCCTTTTGACTTTATAGTACTTTTGATGCTACAATGTTTTTAAAATCTTTTTTATTTCTGCCCCTACATTGGCCAGAATACATGTGTTTGTTTTTTCTCGCCTCCTGAAAGGTGGCTACCTTAAGTTTCCTCTTCCAGCCAACAGAATGAGAGGTCTGGCTGGCTGACTGTTTTACTGCTGTGGTCATGTTGCTCCATGGTTGGGTACTTGAAGGTGTACTTTGGCAGGGCAGGATTCTCATTGCTTCTAACTCAAGGAGGTACTCTGCTACCATTTTATCCACATGGTGGTTTAGCCAGGAATTGGTGAAATTTACCAATTGTTCATTGAAGGTGAGTTTAATAACCTAGTTGAGAGTCTGTTACCATTACAACTAAGTTTCCTTTGGTTGTTCTAAATGTGGTTTGCGAGTTAAATTGGAAAATGCATTTTTGACCATAATTCTTGGTGTAAGTGGTAGAGCAGTTGAATTCTATTAGTTAACTTGCTGGTATGGTTGATGTGTGCAATGTTAGAGCATCATGTCAGCACAGATCTCTTGTATGCAAGTTGTAAAACTCTAATAAATAACTTTTGAGCTGCATTTAAGTTGGTAATGTCATCACAGCCTTAATGATGCCGCTAAGCGTGGCCAATCCTTCAAGGTAAGAGTTCAGTTTGAATATATGTGAATGCTGATTCCATTAACGCAAGCCGGTGTGTCAGCAATTAGACTAGGTAAACCGTAGATTAAGGAGTTTATTGTGCTAAGTCATTACGGGTTCCTCAGTCATTATGGGGTCCTCCTTCACCAATGTTATGTCTTTAAGAGGAAAACTTTTTGTATTTTGTTGAGACATTTAGGAGTGTGGATTCTACTGCTATTTTATAGTTAACAAAAAAGACAAGAGATAGATGATAAATACTTTCATTCAACTATTATGCCCAGCAAATGGGCAAAAGAATGTAACAATAAAGCAGTATAAAGTGTCTAAGGTTTAAGGTAGCAGGTAATTTCTTTCAATGCAGGATGCTGTTAACTAGTCTAGTCACAGCTCCTTGGGGATTTTTATAAAGTCCTCTTTGCTCTCCCATTGGATTCTGCCCTGTTGTAGCCTGTTGACCATTTCTGTTTTTGACTATTCTAATAAATTTGCTATGTATGTCGCACATTCCGTATTTGGGCATTACCATTCTGTCTTGCCTCTCGGTGGTGTCTCAATAGGCTTTTCTGTTCTAGAAGTACCTGTCACATAATCGCACCTGCACACATTTACCATTAGATGAAGCTTCAAGAGCTCCAGAAGCTGCTTATCCTCAAACCGCTTTTTAAGCATCATTAATGCACGCTGAAGAAAATTTGCTATTGTCCTGACTTTCTATGGGAGGACACCATGCAAAGTCAACTAGTATGAAATACATAGAATGTATAGCACAGAAACAGGCCATAAGGCCCAACAGGTCCATGCCAGTGTTTATGCTCCAAATGAGCCTCCTCCTCCCCCCCCACCCCCCACGTCATCTAACATAATATTCTATTAGCATAGCCTTCGATTCCTTTCTCCCTCATGTCTATCTAGCTTCCCCTTAAATGCATTTATGCTAGTCGCCTCAACTACTCCTTGTGGATACGGTTCCACATTCTAATTACTCTCTGGGTAAGATATAGATCTGCATTGTTAGTGTGCTCACAAATATTAGAATGTCCTTAAAAAGTCACATTCTTTTTATGCAAGCTTTTGAAACTGAATGGAATCTTTGTTCTGGTTTCCTCAATCATAGCCACCTCTGGTTAGAAAACTTCCATATGGAATAGGGTTACCAATCCTCCAGGATTGACCTAGAGTCTCGAGGAATTGAAGATTCATCTCCAGGA
The DNA here is from genome assembly GCF_035084215.1 of Heptranchias perlo. Taxonomy (NCBI): domain Eukaryota; kingdom Metazoa; phylum Chordata; class Chondrichthyes; order Hexanchiformes; family Hexanchidae; genus Heptranchias; species Heptranchias perlo. The sequence goes on along the minus strand of NC_090337.1, from coordinate 37,678,733 downwards.
TACTGCTGTAAGCAACCCCCTTCGCTTTCCAATTGGCATGGGAAGGCGGTGCGCTGTGAGGATGGACGTGTTGGGCAACCAATGATGGGAGCATGAGGGCAAAGCGTTTGGAGGCGGGAGGTCTTGTGATGAAACCTCCAGGAATACGTTCAACCAGAGCTGGCAACCTGGTTGAACCTATAGAAACATCTTTCATTTAAAAAAAAAATTGTTGCCAATTGGATTTATGTTGCAATAAGTTTCACACGCTCAAAGTTGTCACAACAGTCCTCATACAGGTTCAACATATCACAACTGGATAATCAGATGAATTCTGTGCCTGCTTAATTCAGTAACTTTAATTGTTCCAACTGCACATAGATTTTTAATACCCTCTTTGGACACAAGGGGGTGTGGCTGTACAGAATGTCTCAAATTGGTTTCAAAGATAATACAGTAATCATTTTAATATGCTAATTTCAATACAATTATTTTTGTAACATAAAGTTTTTCCTTTCCAAAAGTGTTCTCTGTCTCTCTCTGCCTCTCTACACTGTGCACCTCCTGCAGCTGAGAGTGGTGGATAGTCTGCTTCCAGGCTTTTCATCAAAGCTGCTGTTCAGCTGACTGCAAGGAAGCTCATGTCCGTGGCTGGCAATCACTCTCCCTCAGCAGTAACTACACTTCAAAAAGTACTTTAGGACATCCTGAGGTTGTGAAAGGAGCTATATAAATTCAAGTCAGTCTTTTAACCATGTATTTTTTCAACCTACCCAAGTGTTTTTCAATCCATGAACTGAAAATAAACAGTCTGCCCAGGAAGAGAGGAATTTCTCTGGCTCTCTAAGTGTTTTTTACTACATTTCACTGTAATAAAGGTACTCCTACATGTAAGTTGCCATTGTAATAGCGTTTGTGTAAACTGAAAGCCTTAAACTTCAGCCAGTGGACTTTTATATATGTTAAAAAAAAATCTAAAATTGAATCCCAAATTAGTGATAACCTGCTAGACTGAAACCAATACTTTTAGCAAATGTACATGTGACAGAATGTGATCTGATGAACCAGTGAATGTATACAGCTTGAAAAATACATTGTGTGTGAAGTACAGCAAACACATGCACATTCTATTCTCTCTGCTGGACAGTGGTTTTGGACACCTAGTGATTTTGTATCCTCAAGTCTGAGCCCTTGAAGTTGTTACGAGAAACTTGGCTTATGAAAAAATGAGAAAATTTGCATTTATATAGAACCTTTCATGTACTCGGGACATTCCAAAGTGCTTCACAGCCAATGAAGTACTTGTAGTGCAGTCACTGTTATATAAGCAATCACAATAACCAATTTGTGCCAACAACAAGGTCCCACAACCACCTGGTTTGCATTTACAGTGGAACTTTCTTCCATTCCTCTGACTCTGGCCCCTTGTGTATCACCCTACCGTCGGCAGCCATTCCCACAGCTGGTTAGGTACCATGCTCTGGAAATTCCCTCCCTAAACCCTTGTGCCTTTAGCTCCCTTTCCTCCATTAGGATTCTCATTAAAACCTACCTCTTTGATCAAGCTTTTGGTCACCCCTCCTAATATCTCCTCGTTTGCCTCAGTGTCCATTTTGTTTTGATTATGCCTCTGTAGTGCTTTGGGATAAGAACATAAGAAATAGGAGCAGGAGTAAGCCATACAGCCGCTCGAGCCTGCTTCGCCATTCAGTAAGATCATGGCTGATCATCTACCTCAACTCCACTTTCCTGCCTGATCCCCATATCCCTTGATCCACTTAAAGTCCAAAACACTATCGATCTCAGTCTTGAATATATACAACAACTGAGCATTCACAGCCCTCTGGGGTAGAGAATTCCAAAGATTCACAACCCTCTGAGTGAAGAAATTTTTCCTCATCTTGGTCCTAAATGGCTAACCCCTTATCTTGAGACTATGACCCCCTACTTCTAGACTCTCCAACCGGGGGAAACAGCCTCTCAGCAACTACCGTGCCAAGCCCTCTGTGGTTTTTCTGTATAAGATGCTATATAAATGCAAGTAGTTGTCAAATTTTGTCTGATAATGCTCCTGTGAAGCATCTTGGGAAATTTTAACTATGTTAAAAGTACTATATAAAGCACCACAATATCTTCACGACAGTTTCTAAAAGCTATTCTAAGTACTTTCTGCAGTTGTTTCCTCCAGATCGTTGGTTACTAAAACAGATCAACATGAAGAGTTCTTCACTACATCAGTCATAATTATCCACAATTCACAACTGGCTACTTTATTGGTGATTACAGCTAGGAGTGCTCTTGGCCTTGTTGCACTCGGCCTTACTCTGTTTCTGTCTTACAGTAAATGCACCAGTGAAATTTGTATGGCAAGATCAATGCAAAATTTGTGCATGCAGATTAGTGATTTTCTTCATGGGAGAATTAAGATTAACTGTATTGGGCACAGATTCACAGGCATGGTGTCAGTGTTAAATGAAATCCCTGCTTTAGCATCCACATGGGTGCTTTTCTCATGCTAGATTTAGTTATGACACACAGTAGGATCTGAAGTGAGTCTCCTGCTTAGTATTCTTCATAGACCATTGCCAGAAGCTAGTACATTCACAATCAGAAGTTGTTTGAGAGACGATCCTAGTGTATGAAACATTCACAAGTAGCTTTTTCATTTTCACTTGCACACGGAATTAATTTTCTCTGGGCTTTGCTCCTTTTCTGGTCTGAGACTTCCCAGGAAGCTGCCTCTCTTTTTGGGTGCTCGGAGTACATTCCTAGTTAGTGACTAGCCAAGACCCATCAACCATTTTCAAAATTTTGAAGATGTCTTTATGGTTTAGGACACAGGCTGCCTTTTCTGGCATTGAGTGATTGACACTTATATGGATGGCCAAATTGTGGGATGGCCAGTGTTGATGTCCAAATTATGTGTGTGTGGTTTTAAATTAAGATCCATATATAAAGTAATACAGGTAGACTATCTGGTCAGTATGTTGAAGCATCAGCCTGCAGAGTCAGAGTAGAAGAATGTGGGGTCACACTCGCAACTTTCCATTTGCTGAGTCTTGATACTGCTTCTGCTGTCTGCCTGAGAAAGAGGAGTAATTTAAAAGGAAAAATCCATAATCTATTGACCTATACAGAGGATAGATATTAGGATCTTTTATAAGATGAGCACATTTTTCCCATATGTCTAGAGGCTTATTTTGTACATTCCTAGAAACAGAGAAAACACACTGGGCTCCAGCGGATGCACTTTTTAATTGGATAGCAACAATGTCCACCCCTCCCTCTTACTTTGTTTCTTTAAAGTTCACAGCTGCTCAAACTAGTTTGAGTGAATTTCATATTGTTCAAAGTTTGTAATTCTCACCTAGCCTGTTAAATTTTGCCAGATGGAAGCAAGCTGACTTTGACCAGCCTCTTCCAATCAGCTGATTACAGTGGCATTGCTAGTGGTTTGCACCTTTGGCACTCCAGCCAAAAGGTTTCAAAATAATGTGGCAGGCTACCTGTAATGAACTGATGAACATAAGATTTCATTTCAGAAAAACTGAAAACATGTTCAAAAATTTAGATTTTAATTTCGGATTTGATGGCTTATTTAGAAATTGTGTAAATCTTGAGCAGTTTTGGAAATGTAGCTCGTTTATGTGCTGAAGATCTTTTTCAGGGTGTAGAATACACGTTGGGCCATATTTTGCTGTGGCAGGGAGTTTAACGGCATCTGCCGTTAGACTTGTCCTTGCGCGTTTAGGTTTTTAAAACTTTTGCATGGCAAGTTGCTGAAAGTGCGAGCTGATAATGTCACAGCGAGGGAAACAGGACATCTGGGACCTGAGTAAACAGGGCAAGCAACTGTGTATCTCCTTAGCCAATCAGATTGAAGGATTGTGAACAGCACAAGGACTGAGGAGGAAGTGTAAATTAGAGTGGGTGAATTCAATGTCAAATTAGGTACAGGAAGAGAGGGAAAGAAAGATTGGATTAAGAGAGACAAAAGAAAAGTTCTAAAAAAAATCTTAATTTTAAAATTTGACATTTTTAAAATCTGCAACAATTAAAATCAGAAGGAATGAGACTGCATACTTGTAATAGTTAATTTTCAGTGCCAGGGAGGGTGACTGGCACTAATTAACATTTATCATATCGTTGAAAGGATACTTAGACTGAAATGGACAAGACTTAACTTTCTGTGGTGAGTTTAGTTCGTATCTACCATGCAAATACAGGAACTTCACACCATTCATTGCATTTCAACGGTGAGTCAGACAACAAGATGCTGTTTTCGCGAAGCTAGTGGCGGAGCAGCACATCTCATACAGCAACTTTTGGATTTCTGCATTTAACCGGGCCTCTGCCCTCACCTGAAGTTGCTGTCGCATTTGCGCATAATAACGGCGAGCGCCATTAGTCTCACCATTATTTTGACAGCAAATTATGGCCCAATCTTTCATATGAAGTAAGATTGGTGGAACAGGCTGAAGCATTAACATTCTTGAAATTAATTTAACCACAATGGTCATTTGTGTACCAAAATAAAAGGGTTAATGAAACTGCACTTTTTAAGTGTGATCTTTTTAGCATAATTTCTTTTGTGTTCACTTTCTATGATTTTTAATTGCCTGTTTATTGAAAGCAGAACTTTCCCTGTGGCATGTTTGAAGAGCAAATTTTAAGTGTGCTATTCCCACCAAATGTTTACCTGCAGTGCCCTGCAATGAATATGCATTTTGCATTGTGGATTTTACTGGGGCCCCCATATCGACATCAAACACACATAGCTGTTTACCACTGTAGTCACACCCACTGCATCCTTACAGAAGCAGCAGCTAGAAACAGGCATTAACCCATGATTTTGTTTTCCTTTTTCTCACTTTGAGCTTTTTACTTATTGAGAAGTTCTCTTCAAACACAGTCCTTTGGAATTTACATCAAGTATTTCAGCACTCTGGATGGATGCATTCTTTTATCAATGTCATGATCGTGATCTTTCAGATTAGGATCTGTATACTGAATGGGCATACAGTATTATGAAACCTATTAATAAAAGTTAGAGCACTGAAGATTATGAATGAGAAGGTTCTGGATGAAATTATTAATGGAAATCTAATGACTAATCCAGCGATGTGTAAGAAAAATACTATTCATGGCAGACCTGGATTTTTATAAGAATCTCAGTCCTGATAAAGGTAAGTGTTATAGATGTGCTGCTGTTCCTATGTGCGTTTGGGATAATTGTCTAAGCTGACATATTTACATTTGGAAAGGACTACAAAATAAAGGTACTAAATTGTGTATTAGTTGACATTGTAAAACCAAAATATCTCAAAAGCATAATTTTAAGTGGTTTGATATAAAACTTGATTTGGAGGTCATATTTTGTGGAATCAATATTTAGCTCCTTTCCCAGATTGAGCATTCATAGTTATTTTCACAAACTTCAAAAATTATAGTCAATTGTTTTATATCTAGTCAGGTGTATAATTAGTTAAATACATTTCCTGTTGAAATTCAGTCTCTGATATAAGTATAAACATTTCATTTTCACATTTTTGTGATGATCTCATCATATAATGCACATCTTATGAATCTTATAAAGTATATTTGTTTTCCATGTAATTGTGGTTAATTGCGTGCTTTGTAAAATGTCGTGATTGGATAGCCTCTTAAAATTTAAACAGGGGAAAGTAACTATTTAAAGAAATGCCATTAATCCTGCTCTAAGAGAATTGGAATAATTTGGTGCCTTTCATTAAAAAACATGCACCTTTTGTTAAAATTAACAAAACTGTTGGGATATAGTACTAAAGTGTGTTTAATTTATAAAATGTAGATCCATCACAAAATAAAACCACAGTGGAACTTCCATTATCTGCTAAAATTTTCATAGGACTTCACTTAATTGCACAGCTTTTCATTTGTGTTTCATTACATTTTCTTATGAATAAAACTACATTGTTTCCCTCTTTTAAAAAAAATATTAAGCAGTGCTTAATATATTGGTTACAATTATGCAGTGATTAAATATGTGATTAAGTGATTTTTGCTGTTATAAATCTAATTCTAACAACCAAACCAGTATTTTCCTGAATGCAGACTGTCTCCAGAATTAGTGCGTTGTATATGTTTTATCTGACTAGAATTCTACTTGGCAGCTGTCAACTTATTAACTGCAAAGGACACAACAAAGACGGTTACATTTTAAATTCTGTATGTCTGACAGCTAGAAAATGGGCTTGTTTGCCACCATCCAAATGCTGTTGAATTGCAGTATAAAAATATCTCTTCAAGCCGCATTTTTAGTAGTATATTCTTGGTATAAAAATATTTCTACAGAAAATGATGAAGCTGAAACACGCTTCTGGTTAGCAAATATGTAAATAGGGAAAGACAATCTTGTTCGCGGCTTTAGTGTGAAGTGTTTATATAGTAAATTTGATGTGACATCTTAGTGGGTAGCGATGCAGCCTTGTGCACATTTGTCAAATTACATCAGTAATATGTTCTGCAGTGATCTTGAGATGGAATCATTGAAATGTGTGCCAATTCCTTGAAGTGGTCTCCTGCAGTTTAAAATAGAGTACAGCAAAGCTGGCTTCTTTTTGTGTGTATTGTGGAGTTGGTATGCATGTATTTTTAGTAATTGGCTTTGAATACACACTTTTGATACAGCTGCCATTATTTTTGTTCTCTAGCAGTATCTGTCAAGTAGAGATGAGATGCTGAGAGAGAAATCCTTTAACATTCTGAGCTCTTCCAGTTGAAGCATTGTATCAGTCTTTTTGCATGAAATATTTAAATTTTGGGAAGTACAAATCAGCACCTTTTTTACTGCAACATGTCTTACACTGACCGCAACCAGTTTTGGAAACCAGACCATCGGTGGGCAATTCTTTTCATATTTGGAACCTGAATTTCCTGTCTAAGCTGAAGACAAATATTTGCACAGCTGATTCTAGGAGTAATTAATGAAAAATGACTGGCTGGGTTACAGTGCCAGTGGGGAAATCTGTCTGTTTTCATCTGTTAATAGATTGAGAAATACTTGATGTTTAAAAAACGAATAACATTTGATTATCCCCAATTGGTTTTTCCTTTTAACAGTAATGTGTACAACTTTCTTCAAAACATATAAGCAGGTGAATTTTGTGTTGTTCTCCCTTATAATATCAATGCTAAGCCATTTCCTAAACTAATGGCTGGTGTATTGCAAAAGAATAATTCTCCTTCTGTATTTTGATAATTCAATCATCCTCAGGTTTTAAATGCTAAAGTCAATCTACAGTAGCTGGAAGATTTCCTCTGCACTATGGGTAATAAAATCATGTTTACAATTTCTTTGTACATAATCATAGAAGAAATCTTCTCCCAGTGTTGTAAATTCATGATAGTGTGCTAATCATGGAGAGTATTTAATGTTGTCCTTTTCAGTAGAAAAACTGAGTTGGCTTGTTGTTGTTATGAATTTTTTTTGCTGTATTCATGTCATGGTGATCAAGCTGTGGGATGACTGTGATTCAAAAAGTCTAAATTTAAAAAATGGTGCTAAAGCAAAAGACTTTTTATGATCAAAATGCCATTGGAAGTAGTATAATAGGATGCTTTCTGGTATCTGAGTTTTGATGATATATGGGGTGCAGTTGAAATTCAGTTTAAGAATACAGTATTTAAGTTACAAGAATAAAGTTCATTACGATTCTTTTGAAGGTTTTAAGATGGATCAGTAATTTGGATTCCCGGTTACAGATGGGACGCAACCTCAGCATCCTATTTGACCCTAAGCTGAACTTCCGACCCTATATCCTCTCTATCACAAAAACTGTCTATTTCTACCTCCATAACATTGCCTGTGTCCACCCCTGCCTCAACCAGCTGCTGCTGAGACCCTCATCCGGACTTGACTATTGCAATGTTCTCTTGGCCAGCCTTCGATCTTTCACCCTCCATAAACTTGAGCTCATCCAAAACTTGCTGCCCATATCCTAATCTGCACCAAGTCCCAATCACCCATCACCCTTGTGCTTGCTGACCTACATTGGCTCCCAGCCCACCAACGTCTCAAATTTAAAATTCTCATTCTCGTGTTTAAATCCCTCCGTAGCCTCACTCCTCCATATCTCTGTAACCTCCTTCAGCCCTCCAAGAACTCTGCATTCCTTCAACTCTGAACTCTTGTGCATTTGCCACTCCCTTCGCCCCACCATTGGTGGCCGTGCCTTCAGCCTTCTTGGCCTAAGCTCTGGATTTCTCTCCCTAAACCTCTCTACCTTCTTTTAAGACCCTCCTTAAAACCTACCTCTGTGACCAGGCTTTTAGTCACCCCTCCTAATATCTTTCTTTGGCTCGGTATCAATTTCATGTGTTACGCTCCTGTGAAGCACGTTGGGACATTTTCCTATGTTAAAGGCGTTCTATAAGTGCAAGTTGTAGCATATTGGTGCCATTTGATTGTGTGGATCTCCTGTAGAGTTACTCTTGGTGAGTCTAGGGTTATAAGGGATGTTTGAAGTATGAAGAAATCTCAGATGAATGTTCATCTCGAAATCACTGGCAGAAACAGCTGACATGAGTGGTGCTCACCGATGTGATTGGTTGAAAGGACTGATCTCTGCTTCTGTGATTTTATTGATTTAAAAAGATTTCACGGCAGGTATGTCCAAGTTTTTTGTCTCCATGGGTTGGATGGATGCACGCCATGGTATCTTTTTTAAAGTTTAAATCCATTTTCCTGTTAATTTTTATATATTTCAAACTGCTGCTACTAACTAGTGTTGGTATTCCTGTACCAATAATGTATTTCCTACATTAAATGCAGTGACTCCACTTCAAAAAAGTACTTAATTGGCTGTAAAGCATTTTGGGACGTCCTGTGGTCGTGAAAAGCGAAGTTTTACCTTGTTTCTTTTACCAATGAGGCAACTGTACCAAGAATAGCTTTTTCTAAGCCTCCAGTGCCACAAATTCAAACAGAACAAACCAGTAAATAAAAAATATAAGCGCAAATAGGACTGACTTGTCAGGATTTGGAGGGCTGGCTTGCTAGGGCTTGGGGGCCAATGTTTGTACATCCCTGTTGTACAGCATTACATTACAGACAGGCATTTATACACATGCAAAATTTTTAATATTTATGTGCTGTAGTATTAGGCTGCTGTATATTACAAAACGAGTCATGAAGATTAGATTAATATGAGATTAGGTCTCTAGTGGATTAGTGGGTCATACTGTTCACATCTGACTTGATAATGGGAACCAGTTCCCGTTGAGCAGAGTAAGCAGTGGATGGCTAAACACGGATTTGTTTTAAGCAAGGATGGCTTCCCTTTTGGCATTGGGGATGTTAAGTGTGGGATGTAGTGTTGCTGCCCCACAGAAATTCATATTGGAACAAATAGGTTGGTAACATTGATCTATTTTTGCACAGGGACAGGTTTGAAAATTTTTTAGTCATGAATAAGCTTTCCACCATCTGTTTAGAAAAGGAATCAAATAGTTCAGGAATGTTGAGAATAAAATTTGTGCAATTACTTCAAATTTTGCAAAGCAACTAACATTCACTGCAGCTGTCGAGAGCTTCTTGGTGATTGCTTTGTAACTTTTAGAAAAAGCTCAAAGGTTGTATACCAAATTACAGCGAATACACATGATTTATTTTAGAAGTGATGTTTGTATGTCTACAAAGTCTTGATTTTAAAATTTGCACAAGGATTAAGCTATTTAGATTTTTTTTCTCATATTTCTATAATTAGAATGGATTATAAAGGTACAAACAAACTTTCTTTTCAGAAACCTGAGCTCAGTTTTTAAAGTTTTTGTGCCTGTATCATTCAGTATATAGTGCATCAATAAGCTTTTAGAGCTGCCATCAAAATTTATAACAATAGGTGAGATCAAAAGAAGTCTAAGCAAAATTAGCAAATATTATCTAAATACCTTAGCCCCAAAATTCATTTATGCCAGTTTTGTGCCCATCAGCTAGAATTTGTCAGTTGTTGTCCAGCACTGACCCAGCTGAAACTTGTGGGGTCAGCTCTCTTGCATGTCCTTTTAGTGGTTCATTCGTGCAAATCATGCATTGCACTGGGAGAGCTTAGAAATTAGCAGTGTAGCCTTTAAAAAGCCAAGAGTGGCTGAAGGCTGCAGCAGCAGCCTGGGGAGCAGTAGATAAATAGTAAATGGTTTGCCAGACTGAACTCACAGTCAGATATTTTAGAGTGCTCATGTGATTTTTGTGCCACTTTTTTAAAGCGTGTTTTCAAGTGGAGGACCTGGCAGAGGCGCCCAAAGAAGGGAGCAGAGCATTGTAAAGATGCATCGAGAAGGGCTCAAGATTTCAGAGAGTAATTTACAAAATCAGGAGAATGACCTGAAGGAAACAGAAAAGGGACAAGAGTTAGCATGGCACTGCGAGGCAGCACAGGATTAGATGACAAGGTACCAAAATGCAGCTTGATGTAGTGCATTTTTCTGAAGTTCATGAAGGGGTGCAAGTAACAGTTGGAGATCCTCTCAAGGTCCATCTGGCTGCTTAACAGGACATAAAAGATTCTGTAGCACTCTTGAAGAGCAGGGAGTTCTTCCTGCGTCTTGGCCAGTGTTCACCTCTCAATCAACAGATTGACTGGTTGTTCATCCGTAGATACCCTAGGATATTAATCATACAAGCAATATTTTTTACAGCAAACCAGCTTCTTTATCCTTAGGAATCCACTATTGCTGATTGTTCGGATTGTTTTTTCACAGTGGAAAGATGCATGAGTGTAATGCAGTCAGGAACTCAAATGGTCAAGCTAAAGAGTGGAAGCAAAGGCTTAATTCGTCTTTTCTACCTGGATGAACACAGGACATGCATTCGGTGGCGCCCATCTAGGAAAAATGAAAAGGCAAAAAGTAAGAATTTGCACTGTTTCCAAATATTTTGTATTAAGTATATGAGTAAATACAGAAGGAAATGTCATGCACTTTGAATATTTGGAACAGATTATGGTTTATCTGGGCAAATTACTTGCAGACATTGTTTCAAAATTCATGCAATGAACTGAAAAAGGGACTGATTGAATCAATGCCTGTGATATACATAATATTAGTATTTGTTGAATGAACTTGGCCATTAACGTGGAAGAAATGCAACGCAAGGAAAAATGATGTATTCTAGAAGAGCACCAATCCTGTATGGCAAGGAAAAAGCCCAAGTTTTATTTAATCTTCAAGGTTAAAGTGTTGCTTTCTAACTACTGATGCTTTTCTGCCTTACAATGGCAGACCAATATTTTGAGGTCCAGCACCAATGTACCAAATCAAGCTGTCTCAAAGCCACAAACATGTTTAAATGAAAAAGCAAGTTAAAATAAATAAATGAAAAATTGCAATATAAATTAGAAATGATGTGTGAAAATCAATGTATGTGCATTAAAATGATTTGCAACTTTTCTTTTCCTCCCCAGTTACCATTGATTCCATTTGTAAAGTTTTAGAAGGGAGCCAATCTGTGAACTTTCATCGTCGCGCTGATGGGAACTTTGATCCAAGCTGCTGCTTCAGCGTTTACCATGGCAGTCATATGGAGGCTTTGGACTTGGTAACCTCCAACTCTGAGGATGCACGCACTTGGATAACTGGGCTAAAATACCTAATGGCTGGAATCAAAGATGAGGATTCACTTGCAAAAAGACAGAGAACCCATGATCAATATCCTTTGCATGTTTGTGCAACACATATCACAAAGCAGTTTTCATCTTGTTTTAGTAACTTGAAAATAGAGGGATGGTTCAAATCTTACTAGTCCACCAATTAATTTTCTCAACTTTCCATGGTGGATTTGAACTCACAACCTCAGGGCTGCAAATCCAGTATCACAACCATTACACTACTGTATCCATATCATATTTGGCCCCATGTTTCCATGTCTTTGAAATGACTCACAATGAGTTTCAGCACCAGAATTTGATGCATATAATTGAGGTATTTTTACTTTATCACAAAAATAACCAAACATCCAAAACTTAATGGTCTCATCAATTTTACTGTAGGCATGTGAACAATGATGCAAATAAAAATTAGGATAATTTCCAGCAAATCCTAATGCACTGCCCTCTACTGCAATTTAGTCCTTCCTTAATTTCCTTTCAAATGGATGAAACAGACCTTTGAAGAAGCCGACAGGAATGGAGATGGCTTGCTGTGCATTGAGGAAATCTATCAATTGATGCATAAGCTAAATGTGAATCTACCTCGCAGGAAAATCAGGCAGATGTTTCAGGTTAGTTGCCTCCTTATAGCTGATTAAAGCTGATCAATATTTGTTTTCTAATTCTTTAACTTCATTCCCTCAGAATTAAGTTTTTTTTTCCCGTATTCATGCAGAATGTTTGAATATAAATTTACTGGTAATTTTCTATCTTGACTCTCATTCATTTGAATATGCTAATATGTGGAATATTTGCCTGATTAAAGAGATTATAAGAAGATCTTTTTCTCCCGAGCTGCAAAAATATGCACAGACATATCCACAATTTGCTCCTGATGCAGCGCTTAGATTGCGCTTAATCCATAGCAGCAAAGGAACAGTCTGTTTTTATACATGTTAAATGGCACACAAGGTAACCCTGGTATCTAGAAGTCAATAGTAGAGCTTATGAACAAAAACTGACCAAAGATGACAGGCGGTTAGTTAACCATCCATGATGGGTAAATGATACAAAACCTAAATACTAGTTGCCCATTGCTAAGCGGGGGCTATGTAACTAGCATAGGCAATAGTGGGGAATGTAGAAGTCCTACCCATAAAAAGCATTAAGCAATTTTTTCCCCCCATTGTGGTTGTCTACCATAGGCACTTAAGCTGCAAAATTACTTTGGACTGGTTCTGATATCACAGGGAATTGAAGAAATGGAGATTATGATTAGCTTTTGATTTTAAAGTCAACATATATTTGCCCTACATGGCATTGCTATCCTAATGCAGTTATGCACTAAATATCTCAAATGTATATCACCACAACGTTCTCAGAATCTGCCTGGAATTGCTGCTGTCCTGCATAATGTTTCCTCAATATAAGTAACTGATGGAATAATGCAGAATCAAAAACAAGACTCTCCTGGGTTCGTTGAGCCCAGTTGGAAGCAGTTGCGATGAGCTTAATGGATAAATTAAGATTAGAAAAAGGTTGTAGCTATATCAAATGGGTGTAATTTGCTGTTTCAAGAACAACAAACTGAGGAGCTATAAAATTTATCTGGATCTGTTAAGAGGAAAAGCGCAACACAAGTACACCTCACTGTCTCTGTTTGCATATTCTGCACTTCCCACTTTCTCTGTATGCGTGTGCATGTTCGTCTACAATGGGGAGGTCAAATACATATCAGGTGCCCTCTTTACCAAAAACCTAACCTCGAGCTGGCTGACCCCTTTAATTCCCCTCCTATTCCCATTCTAACTTCTGTCTTTGGTCTCCTACCCTTTTCCAACCAAGCTCAAGAGTCTCAACTTTCTTGTGGGTACTTTGCAGCCTGCTAGTCTGAGCATTGACTTTAGTAATTTCAGACCTTGGCCATATCACACATTTTCTTTTTAGCTGCAGTTTCTGGGGATGTGGGGTGGGTCTGTTCGCATTAGGGAGAGGGGAGGCAGGTTCATGCTTCAGATGTCTACCTTTCCTCTGAACATAGCTCAGAAATTGGGGGTGGGGGGTTGTCTGACCTGTTTTTTGTTTCCGCTTTGGGAGTAGTTGACCTACTGCATGTTTTCAGCATTTCCTGTTTTTACTTCAGACCTATATCTTTTCTTTCTTTCCATCCTCGTGTGCTTTTTTTCTTGTACAGACTTCACCATCTTAGCTATTTTATTATTCATTCTTTTATTCTAAAGCCTTTCATTGCCTCATTGGATGATCTTCTATACAATCTGACATGTTCTTTTGTTTTGAGCAGTTTTTAGGTCATTGAAATCATTAACTTCCTCTATCAGTTATCTTTCCTCCCCGTCCTCCTTTTTAAATACTGTGCAGATTTACATGAACGGTATAAAATTGTGCAGAAAATCCAATCAAATTTGTAGACTGTGTGAACGGATCAAAATTTTACCATCAGAAGTTAGCAGTATTATACTTTGTGTGTTCAGTCTAAAAAGTACAGGATTGAAATCTCAGTTCCTTTTATGATCAGATTCATTCATGCAGGTTGACAACTAAAGGTGTTTCAAATGTAGAAAAACAAGGCACACAGGCAGGGGGAAGTGTAGAAGAGAATTCAACTGATAAATATAGGGCCTTGTTTTGCTGCTGGAATGCAGTTACTTATTACCCCTCTTTTCAATTGTCCACTGGAAAAGACTTTTCTTCCTGAATGGAGCATCTGTTTAGACCACTGCCCTTTGCCTAGCTGCACTATGTGTCACCAAATACACAGCATCAGAGGATAAACTTGATCTCCTAGGAGCCACCTTGCCTTGGGGTGTAGGAGAGGGCATTATACAGTGATGTGCACATCCAAGCCACCCACTTCTTTGCTGTCAATCTAGAGATTGCGATAAGAGGTGATCCTGTAAGCTGCTTCCAAACTGATGCAGAGCACATACTCCATAAAATGACATGCATGTATATTTGGCTACAAACATGACTTTTTAATAATCAAGCAGTCATTTTATTGTACACAGTATGTTCGTGTGATTCCCAGAACCTTTTTTTCATTCTTGATTGAAATAAATTTTATTGCAATGCTCCCAATACTCATTGTGTATTATTGAAAACTGAACTTGATCTAAAATCCCCCCACCAATATTTCTAATCATCCTGAAATGGAAGAATGAAAATGTGCCTGTAATTCAAGGTTCCCAATAGGAGTTCAAATAGTTGAAAGCCAGGAGCTTGATTTTAATCAATCCTCCGACTGCTTAAGCTGATGTCTTAAATTCAATGGAATACATCAGCTTACGCTACCCTACTCAAATTGAGACTAAGCTTCAGTATATTATAAAATGTAAGATCAATCCTGGGGGGAGGTGGATTACTGCATGCATATATTGTATTTGTGTATAGATCTCAATTTAATAGAAGTGGTGAATAAAGACTATTTTCTATCACTTTTTTCAATTTTTAAATGTTATGGCTGTTTCAAGTATGCTATCTGGAAGTATCGATGTAAGGGAACCTGTGTTGAGTTGAGTTTTTTTTCTAATCCCTGTGTAGGTTTGCCTTGGCAAAATCACTTATGGTAATGTACAACAGGATATTTCCACTAACTCTTTACTTCTAGCTATCATTAATTATTTTTTAATGCATTCTTGAAAGCCATGTACAGTAACTCCTGTTACTAAAATTTTTGGTTAAGTGCCTTTTGAGGTGAAACATGCTGGTACTAACTTAATGGTTTCATGGTCAGCAAAGACCCAAATACGTTTTAAGGCTTTGAATAATCTTTTATAAATATTCAGTAAGGAATATGCATTAGGTATAGTGGATTATGTGAAATCAGAACAAAACAGGAAAAAAAAATGAAAAAATAAATTGCAAAGTAAAATCTTAAAAAGCATTTAAAAAGAAACAACTTTTGAGATAAAATCCACCTCCATCAGGGCACTTATAATGTTTTGATGATTCTGTCTTTAGGGATTAATGCCAGATTAATTTCTTCAATTTGCTGATCAGTACAAGTTTTGGCTCTTGCCTTAGATGTTCTCTTGGATACATTGGTGCTGGCCACTCTCATAAGCAGTCTGAATGTTTTATGTGTAAATGTGTACCCATACTGCCCAATATCTAAGTACACAGTGGTCTAACCCAGGGTGTAGCAATAATATCTGAACTGCATATTTGTGCGTTTTGCATGTATGCTTTTTTAATCTTTTCAAAGGTGGACTGATGTGAGGTGAGGTGAGGCTAGCTACAAATCATTAAGTTTCTTTATTTCATAGAAAGCGAACATATAGAAGAACAGTTATGGTCAAATTCATTTAGTTCAATCAGTACAACTTGTCCTTGTGTAATACTGCTAAATAACAAACATGCTACACTTCCCTCAAATCAAGTGCAAAATATGCATGCCAAACTTCTGAGCCTCAGCAAAGCTTTCACTCACAGCTTTCTGTTTAAAGCCTTGCTGGTTTCATAGTCTTTGCTGGACCTGACTGTTTGTTTCTGATTTCTATCACCCCATGTTCACAGCCAGAAGGGACCAGCAAATTCCCAACACAATGAGTGTTAGCTTATCTATGCAATAAATAAGCACCACACAAATTTCTTAATATTTAGTTAGGGGGAAGCAACATCAAAGCTTAACTTATTAGCATTTTAACCATATATCGCCTTTTATTTTAAACTTGTGTGCATACACTTGCTTTAAAAACGCATTTACAAATAACACTTTTTGTTTCCAAATCTTTTCTGTGGAAAAAAAAAGTAAAAAAAAAACGTGACTGTCATTACTCAAGATTATGATGTGGAGATGCCGGTGATGGACTGGGGTTGACAATTGTAAACAATTTTACAACACCAAGTTATAGTCCAGCAATTTTATTTTAAATTCACAAGCTTTCGGAGACTTCCTCCTTTACCTGAGGAAGGAGGAAGTCTCCGAAAGCTTGTGAATTTAAAATAAAATTGCTGGGCTATAACTTGGTGTTGTAAAATTACTCAAGATTAGAAAGCTTCATTGGCATTGTGCACCATCCGTACCCTACACCAATCAAAAAAGAGCTGGAAATATTTATGTATTTCTGAACAGCCTTCGGTGCCCTTTCAAAGGGACCCACAAAACCATACAAAGACTACTGCAAAGTTTCATGCCCAAGTGGCATTATTTGCAGTTATTGCAAAGATACTTTTGAGGCTGTTGGATCAATTAAATGATTTAGTAAATATATTTTTATTACCCTCATTGGAAGCTATCTTCTCAATGGTGTGGTCATACTCCTTTATCAGACAATATTTGAGAAAAATGAAAAAAATTCCTGTGTTAGAAGATCTTTCATCTATTGCGAGGACTTTTTCATGTTTTAAAACAAATTATACTGGACACACAGTTCAAATACAGTAATTGAATCTGTTACTAATGTTCTTTTATGGAGCAAGGAGACCACTGGTAGTGATATCATAATTAATGTGACAGAATCACACTGCTGATTGCCAGTAAGGTGGAAAAAGAGACAACGCAATGTCACATGGGACAACTTTAGCATGATGGTATGACCATTGAGTTAGATACAGATATGAATATAAATCCTCTTTGGGAAACTATTTCACAAATGCATTATAAATTGGACCCTTAAGTCACAAGTGACTCTTTAGTTAATGCAATGGAAAGAACTGAGTTTTACCATTTGAAGAGTGATGGATACCTGGGTGTGATTGAACAGCAATAAGCTAATTGAACAGTTAAGGCGATTGGTATAACAATTACCATTATAAGCTGCTTGTAGTTAGACAAAGCGCACTTTATAGGCTGTTTTAAGGAATGCTGCACTTCTGTGTATGCCCCTTTACTTTGTATAAAATGTGTACATATTTTGTCACCAATAATTGTTAATGTGGCACATTGATCATCTTTTATGTGAAAATGGTTACTTACTTTATAAATGCAATTTCGATTGTATTTCACCTTCAACGATTGTAGAAGAAACTCTTCCATATGTGACAATCTCTAGAGTGAGACCCATTATATAAATGCCTCACAGTTTTATAATTGGTTTTGAGTGTGTTTGAGATTTAATGTATCAGTTATGGTTGGTGAGGATGGATGCAGGTTTGCGTCCTGCTCTGCTGGGTTCCTGGTCTCGGCCTCATAAGAGGAGGGTGTGCACTGTTCCACCTCGGGAGTGGGGGGGCGGAAGATAAAGGAAAACTGGCGGGATCAGGTAATTTATCATTTCTCCTGGTTGACCACAGCAGACAATGAAAACAGCATGGAATAGACTGCAGTTAACAGGCCCATTGCAGATAGTTGTTGGGTGAGGTGGAAAAAGGAAGAGTTAAAATCGTTAGAAAAAAAGGAAAATGTATCCAACAATAACTCCAAAAGGGAAAATCAAAAGAATGTGCTAACCAAGTTGAAACAAGTTGAAGTCTTTGACTCTTACTATACTGGAGAATGTGAAGTCTTTTCTCTTGATTATTTTTCCCTGATAGGAAGCTGACACAGATGAAAACCAGGGCACATTAAATCTTGAAGAGTTCTCTGTGTTTTATAAGATGATGTCTCTGCGACGGGATCTCTTCCTACTGGTAAAGTCTTACAGTGACAGGAAAGACCATCTAACTGTGGAAGAACTTGCTCAGTTTCTCAAAACAGAACAAAAAGTAAGTCAGTCAAGCACTGTGCACATTGTATTTTAATCTCCACAAATGTTGAATTGCTATTCGGAGCAATTTTTGCACCTATGCTTTTTGGGGCTTTTTGATTTACAGCTCTCATCCCTTTAATGAATTAAAAATCTTTGTCAAATCAGTTCAAGATGCAGATTGCAGGAATAATGAGGTAGCTTTGTTGGTCACCCAGCATCTGTGCACAATTCAATGTTCCACAAATAACGTTTAGTTACTTCCTCTTTTTCCCTCCCCAATTTTCTCTTGTCCTTTCCTGAAGACAGTAGTAACTCATGCTGTGGTATGTTTCCTACTGGTGCAGGCTACCTCAAACAAGTGATCATTTCTCACATGTGAGTTGAAACAGTAAATGTTGAGGAGTAATTTAAGGCGGACTTTACCGATTAGCCCAGTTGTGTCCTTACCTGACACCTACATAATCATACTCTGCAACAATGGCCACTGGGGTAGTCATCGGGAGCAGAAGCCCTGGCAAATTTGACACATTGCTGTGTGTAAATTTACAGTCCCCTGCATGGCATTTTCCAACTGGATCCCAGTGACTGAAAAAAACATATAAAATCAGACAGACTCTCTCTTCACCCCCCGCCCCCTCCCCGCTCCCGGAAGCCTGGCTGTGTAAAGACTAGCAGTATTATGGGGTGGGGGGGAGGGGTGGAAGAGGGGAGGATAATTGTGTGCTTAGGTGATGGTTGAGGCAGTGAGAACAAAATATTTATTCTTCATTTTGCCCATGCTGTACTTGACGAGAGCAAAAACTAGGTAAATGATCCAATCCTCACATAGAAAACAGTGTTCCATCAAAAGAATGGCGATGTCTAAGTTCATGTGTTTTTTTTAAATGTTATAAGCTTTAATGGAAATAAATTGATTGGAATTATCTGGAACTTAATTTATATTTAATCATTAAAGCCCTGGATTTGAGATTTTGTCTATGGCATTGTTTTTCTCAAGACAATGTTGACATTTCTAACAACCCTAGGTTCACATTTATTCTTTACACAGATGGCTAATGTCACATTAGAATATTGTATGGATGTTATAAGAAAGTTTGAAGTATCGGAGGAAAACAAGCAACAAAATGTCTTGGGAGTCGAAGGTAATTGGAACAATAAACTTGTAAATGTTTATAGGTGGAAAATTTCATATGAATAATGAAATATATTTGTACCATACTTTATGACAATCACTGCTGCAGCACTAATGTAATGGAATTTAGCCGAATATCTCCTTTTGTACCTTTTTTTCCTAATGATCTGATTGGATAACCTGACCCCTGTGCTAATTTAACTTTTAAGTGGTGCTAAAAATGCTTTAAATATTGTACAAATCATTTGGGTATTCACTCTATCCTGAGCTGATCATTGTTATCTATGTAATAAGAAAAAGTTGTTATCATGGTGCTAAAATATCAACAGTATTTGCAAGAATTGTTTTGTAAATTAATTTAGTTTAGTATCATCCGTGTATGATGTGTTTAACATAATGCAGTTGTGCTAGAATATGCAAATATTAATTGCTTCTTCCCATTAATGTGTAATGATCATTGAATGCCAGTGGCTGGGGTTCCTAAAGGTAAGTAAGTTGCCAAGGACTTTTATTGTCAAGTTGTCGATATCCCTGGCTGCCCAGACAGTGATCCAGGTTAGCTGGAACTTTCCTAGAATTTACAGACTGTTATAAAGTCACCAGGATATCAAAATGGATTATGCTTTCTTAGCTTTCTGTTTGTTTTTACTTTTAAAAAAAATACAAAGAATCTATCCAACAAACTAAGTGAAATCAATGGTCTCCTGTAGTGGCTAAGAGTGAGCAAACTGAGCAATGGATCCAAGGCTGAACCAAAACAGTTTTTGTAAAAAGAATATATTTCCTCCTTCCTTACAAAAGTGCTCCAATGCACACAGAAACAAACATTTGGGCTCAAAGCAGCCCCAATTTTTATTTTAAAGAAAATTTGCATTGGCACTTGAAATATTTCCTTTGGGGGAGGAGACTGAAAATGAAGAACCCTGTTCACAGCTAACTGCGGGTGTTTTTACCAGTTCCAAAACAAATGTCAATGCATTTGTTGTGCTGAATGTAAACTAGGGTTGGATTAATGTGCAAATATTCCAATGCTTATTTAAGTGACCAAAATCTCTGGAATTTTGAGTTGCAGTACACCAGTGGCATAATAGTGCCACCAATGGAGTTGCTGATGGACTGATTACCAAAACTAAATGGATCAGAATTGGATTAAATTCAGATACTGAGCATGGTCAAATCTGGATGGCCTATGTTTTTTAACACACAAGATTATATTTTCAGCAGCAAAAAAAGTCACTGCACACATTTTGTGATGTGAAAAACTCTCTCTCTTTCTCTCTCCCTCTCCCTCTCTCTCAACCGAGCTGGTTGCTTTGGTAGTAATTGTAGCAAAGATAAATTGCTTGCTATATGTGATTTGCTTTTTCCTTTTTGTGGTTGGGTTAGGAAGGACTGAGACGGGCGATGGTATGCAGCTAATTCCTGATCCAATGGCAATGTGTGCAAGTCAATGGTAGTTTGGAGGGATTGTCTCTTTGCTGCTACATTGACCTTTTGTATTTGAACTTTAGATTCAAAGTATTCCACCTTCTGGCTGATTGAATCTGTGGTCTGAATACTCTTCACGATTGCTGGTTGACATTGTAATTTCAAAAATATATACATCAATTAAACTAGCATAAAGATCGTGAGGATTTATCTTAAAAAATCCAGAACTTTAAAAAAAAATCAGATTAACACTAAAGTTTAGTATAAAACATGCCAGTGAATGTACTACTTCGGGTTATACTACAACCTCGGGGTAATATCACAGCATATTAGTGTCTCTGGGAATATATGCTCGCTTATGTATTAGTGATTTCTATAGGCTGAGCTAATGCCTGCAGAGTGCAAAGACAAAGTCACTTATTTGGAAGAATTATTCATTGTGGAAGTACATTTCAATGAACTGTTCAGTCAGCTGAAGGAGTATCAGGATTCTCCTGGAGTAAGAATTTGAAGGGAGAGGAAATTGTTAAAAATTGATGACTGGGATACAGTTGAGTAATCTCAATTTAACCTTTTCTGTGCATAGAGCTAGCAACATAAATTTCCTTAACATTGCAACAATGACTACACTTCAAAAGTGTTTCATTGGCTGTGAAAAAATTGGGGCATCCTGAGGTTGTGAAAGGCACTATGTAAATGCAAGTTCTTTCTTTAAAAATTTCATTTAATTATATTTTTCCAATGACATACTTTAATTGAGCATATACATTTTATTGAAGAATCCTAAGTGTATTTTAGCATTTTGGGTGCATGTTATGACAGAAGAAATGACAGCCACTGAATGGAAATATTGAAGAAAGTCTATAATTTATCAAAACCACTGGCCAGAAAAAAGTAAGAGATGCAAAATGAAATCAATAAGCATAAAAACTATTAAAGGGTGCAGGGACTGGGATTAAGTAGCTGTGATATGGAGTTAGCACAAGCATGATTGGCTGTAATGGCTGCCTTATGTGCTTCAATTTCTATTCTGTTGCATTTATCAAGTACAGTTGTCTCAGAATCCTGAAAACAGATGGAATTTGGAGCCGTGTCTGCTTTGAGTAATTATTCTGAAAAATTCAGATAGAATTTCACTTTTAAAAAATGAAACATGGTTCTCTTGTCTCCTATTGGTTTGAAGTTTACTTTTTTTTTAATGCATGAAGTTGAGATGATGGATCTGCAAAAATACAGAGCCAGCCCAATCTGCGAGCTTGCAGTTGAAGAACTTTGGAGCCAAAACCTGGAACTAAGTGGCATACTCTTGTGAAAACCTATTTAAGCTATTTGAGATCTCCATTGTGGCATATTGAAATGTACAGAGCAGTCATTGGGATTTTGGTAGAGTATCGATAGGCATGGCTCGTGAGTCCTTTTCAAAAATGGGGATTTGCTTTTTTCCCATTCAAAATTGCATCCACCTATTATCTAGATTTAGTACCAGCACAGCCTGAAAAGACCAACCAATTTAATAGCAAGCATCACAGTCTCAAAGGAGTACGAATTTAATTTATTCTATTCATTACTTTGAGTTAAATCAGAGCCACTAAGTTTTTATTCATACAGCACGAGAAGTAAGGACTCCGGTTTAGATGACAGGTCTGCAAAAATAAGGAGCCAGCACAATGCCACAAGTATTTGCAGATGAAGAACTCTTCGAGCCCAAACCTGGAACTAAGTTGTAAACTGTTCTGAAAATGTTTTAGGCTATTTGAGATTTTCAATGGTGTAATGAGACCAATACATTTTTAAAAGCCTAATGATAACACATTGTATCAGTACAACATATTATACTCCTAGCTGGGCTTTTTACACACAAGCTTATTAAACTTAATAGATTTTAGTTCCATGGGAAATGTTCTATTTTGATATCTCTGAACAGAAGGAATTGTAAGCAAAACCTGCGTTTATCCGGTTCACTAATTCTCCTTTTGCATCTAGGTTTTACTAACTTCATGCGCAGTCCTACATGTGATATATTTAACCCTTTGCACTATGAAGTAAATCAGGATATGGATCAGCCCCTGTGCAACTACTTTATTGCTTCATCGCACAACACTTACTTGACAGGGGATCAACTCCTTTCCCAATCCAAGGTGGATATGTATTCCTGGGTGCTGCAGGCTGGTTGCCGCTGTGTGGAAGGTAGTTATAAAGTGTATGCTTCAAATTATATATGCTGGTCTTCTGACAAGTGCAGTGAAGCCATCAGTTTCCCTCCCCCAGACTAACAACAGGTACTGTATAGTCTCCATAGATGGGTTTGGTTCCACTTCTGCTCTGGATTTGATGTTGGGACTAATTGTCTTTCTGTATAGGTGCCCTCTTAAGATTGATCTTGCTGAAGTAGCAATTGGTCTAATTTTATAAATTATGCAAATAGGGCATGTTCTCACTGGAAAAGAGAAGCTTGAGAGGTGATATGTATGGTATTTTTAGGATTCTAAAGGGACTAGAAATGTAGACCATGACAAGCTATTTTATCTTGTCCAGAACAGTAGAACCAGAAGACGTGGCCTGCGCTTGAAGGGGGCTAAATTCAAAACGAATCTGTGGAAACAATAATGCAGTAAGCGAGTGGTCAATCTTTGGGATAGACTCCCTAGGGAGACGGTGGAAGCAGTTAGTATTGATTCATTCAAATGCAAATTAGATAGATTTCTTTAAAAACATAACATTTTGGGATACAGTACATGAATAATTTGAGACATGACACATAGCAACTGTAACATGATGGTGAGGAAAAAGGTGAATGGACCTATGGTTCCCAAAGCTCTCCATCACTAAGGTTTTCCTTGTGTCATTTCTGGGTCTGTTGTCGACTAATTGATGGAGATTGTTTGCTATAATTAGTCAACAACTCCATTATCATTGTATCATGTGACTACCAGAATGGTAGAAGCCAAACTAGATGGACCTTGGTCTTTTTTTCATCATAGCAATTCCCAAAAATATATCAATTGAAGTCTTTTGAGGACTGAAAGTGTTTTGCAGCTTTCTTGGTATACATATGTCCTGTATCTTTCCAATGTTCTTGCATACCTTTTACCAATCTGTTAAAAATGCAGCAATCCCAACACGTGGAGGATATCCTGAAGTTCCAGGTCCTATGGTTTTGTTTCACGCATCAGTTCAAGTACCTTACCCAAAATAGAAGGCAAAAGGGGCAGAAACTCCAAATCATGTTGACATATAGTGGTATTTCCATAATTTTTTAAAATTTAAAAACTAAATGATTTTCCTCCAGTTAAAAGTCTGGAGCCATCATTTCTGGCCCCCACTACAAACTCTGTATCCTCACCAGTGATTTCATCCCACTCCCACTGTCTCGGGTTGAACCAGATTGTTCGCACCTTCAGCATCCTCTTTGATCCAGAGCTGTTAATGCAGAGAGAATTCTGTAAGTTTCCAGGTCAGAGGAGTGAGCAGATCACCAGAATTGCTGTGCAATTAACTTATCCCAGGTATCTCTGGCTGCAAGGTGTTGAAATGACCTTCCTTCCTTCTGTTCCTTTTTTGCCTTTACCCTGGTCCGGTGAGGGCCACTGCTGTTGCTCTGCTATCTCCAAATACAGCCATCTCTGGATGACAAGGTTGGACAGGATGCAGCACACCACTGTGATGCGGGAGACTGTTTGGGGGACATATTGTAGGGAGACACCTGAATCTTTGTTTGACAGGCCCTATACTGTGCTCAATTATGATCCTGGTGGTCCCATGATTTTGATTATACCTCTATTGTTCAAGAACGGTGGAATTGTGAAGGGGTGACATGAGCCATGTATGTAGTGGGTATCCCTTGTCCCACAGCAGCCATTCTGTCAGGTTCTGGAAGGGTCGAATATTGAGGAGATAGTTGAGTGTTGCACGATAAAAGCGTTGTTACAGCTGCCTGGGAATCTTGTACAATCTTGCATTATCCTGTTTCTGTGATTGTAGACAAGCTGGACATTAATCGAGTAGTAGCTCTTCCTATTTATGAAGGTTGTTGGCTGGTCATCTGGTGCCCTGATGGCAACATGTGTGCATGTCTATCATGCCCTGGACACAAGGGAAGCCAGGCACTGTTACAAATCCTTGAGCGCTCTCCTGTTGGATGTTGAAGTCAATGACAAAGGTGATGTACTGGTTAGCCAGTACCTGCTTGCTGTACACTGCAGACTGGGATATGCAGAAGATGTCATCTGTAGCAGGCTAGAATGAGCAAATGGCTAAGAAGTCAAGGGCTGTAGTAACTTTGACACCGCTGGCAAAGCATAGCCACCCGGTGCAGCAGCTCTTGTTACATGAGGCTACAGACAGCTGCAACAGCCTGCCAGGAGAAGCACAGCCTCCCAATGCACTGCTCTTCAGATAGATCCAGAAAAGTGACTCTCGGCCTATAAACCCTGTATGCTGGGTATGGCCTCCTACAAGCAAACCCCCCCGCCCTTATCTGCTGTCTTCCAATAGGCCCACCTGCTGCTCATGCCGGTTGCTGAGACAGCCACTGCACCTCTTGCTCTACCTCTTCCTCTATCCAAATCAAAGTGGCCTTAATAGCACCTATGATAAGCTATGAGAGCTTAATCACGGTAAGGCAAGAAATCCTAAAAAAGCAATGTAGAAGCTGGAAACTCTTCTGGCAATCCAAACAGCACAATGGCACACAGATCCCTACGATCCAATTACCTGCAGGTGAATGTCCCTTTAAATAGTGCTTCCAGCGGCCTTGAGAGATCAATCCTGCTAGGTTTTACGAGCAGGTTGGGCACTGGACGGGATCTCTGCAATATCACGTTAAAATCGCATTGGGGTCCGAATGACATCATAGGACCATATGGCCCTCATGGGCGCCTCGGCCAACTTTAAAAAAAATGTGTGGTTAAAATGGCAGTTAGTGGGGAAGCAGCGGGAACGAGGCAGTGAGTACTCTGAAGCAATTTTAACAGCGTGCCTGCCCATTTCTGTTGGGTGGGGTGAGTTAAAAAGGCCCCTTTGGAATTGACTTCATGGCTGTTTTCTGCCCTGCATCCAGCAGTTAAGTGTCTTCTTTGTGTCTTGATGACCAGAACTCTAGTACTCAAGGTGTGGTCTGACCAGAGCATTGTATAGTTTGATCATAACTTTCTCTGACTTGTATTCTACTATTTTGTCTGTTGTTCAACATTTGTTGATTGCTCTCCACTGGTTGGATATGTTGATCATCAAATCAAATTTTTTTAAAAAACTCCCAAATCTCTTTCAACTTAATCTTTAGCTACTTCAACACCATTCATGGTTTATGTAAGTTGCCCATTTTTCCTTTCTGTACTTGACTGCATTAAATTTCATTCGCCAATGTTCTGCCCACATACCTATTTTGTCTGGCTTATTCTGTAATTCCTGATCTGATTCCACTGTCCCTCCTGGTTTGGTATCTGGAAATATGACCAATTTGCATTGAATTTCTGAATCTTAATCATTGATGTAAATTAGACACAGTAGTGGCCCACATAAGCTATTAAGCCCATTAGCTGCAGCTTTGTGTTCTCCTGCTGTTTTGTTTGGTCCTATATAGGGGTTTTCTTATCTTTTCTCTACACACACATTGGAGGACCTGCTGTGTATTTCCAGCATTTTTTTTTATCTTGAATATCCATAGGAACAGTCATTAAATTTTAGGGCTACAAAAATGTGTTTAATGAAGACATTCTCGAGTTCAGAAATGTTTGTCATCTGTCCCAAACTATTAATTGCTTATTTATTCTATTGAAGTATAAATGAAGAATATAAAATACTGGATGCATAAAAAGGATAAGAAAATGGTTAGACTAAACAAAAAATAGGATTTCAAATTACACAACAGTGATCAAGCTACATCTTATTTTCAGTTTTCTATTAATTGTTCTGTGTTAACTGCTGGCCTGTTACTTGACCTGTCACCTTTGATCTTGCTTGGCCTTTAAGTTATTTTCTCTTAATTTCAGTTGACTGCTGGGATGGCCCAGAGGGGGAGCCAATTGTACAGCATGGTTACACACTGACCTCCAAAGTCCTCTTCCGAGATGTTGTTGAAACCATCAGCAAACATGCTTTCATCAAAAATGAGTATGTGTTATCTTTTAATAATTGAAAATCAGATTAATATTAAATGCTTGTGTGTCTGTTGATTTTCTTGGGTAGCCATGTATTTTGTGAACTGATCACAATTTCTGTTCTGATGAATATGATACATAATTAGGTGACTTGGTGTATACGAGATTATATATTTCATGTTGACCAATACAGCAGTTTAACACCCAGTTTCACTACAATCAACCAATCTCCGCTGAAAGCATAATTCAATACACTGAAGTGAAAAAGGAGTAGTATGTAAGAAGGAATGCATAATAGGCAGTTTGGCATGCATTTGACATGCACCACGGTGTATGTATAAGCCTGAATATGTTTACTAAAATTTGTTTATATTGTGGAAATGCTTTTCTGCTGGTGTATTGTCCATTCCCTGCTGACAAGCATTTATTAATATTTCTGTAATGCTTTAAAACCAGTGCATCTAATTGAGATTGGTGAACATATATTTTACAAATGTTACACTCAGTGAGGTGAGATGTTTATCCTGGGGCATGAAATATGTCCTCACTTTTGCAATCCATTCTTAATATTAGGCACTCCTTCGCAAAGTATAGTGCAGGTTTTATATGTAGGGTAAAACTGTTCACTAGCTTACCTATGTTATAGCTATTGGGATCAAAGTAATACTAAGCTTATTCCATGACTGAAGAAAACCCTTTGAACCAACTTCAATGATCGTTTGTTAGTCTTCCTCACCCATACTAGTTTGGTTTATTGAACTTTCCCATTGTGTATCATCTATCTTTTGCAGATTTAAAAAAGCACATTTATAGATTTCATTATTGGATAGCAACTAGAAATAGAGGGCATTTACATAGAGTTGGGACAGTGGGACAAATAAATGGAGAAAATGCAGTAAAAAGGTGATTTACCCTTTTATTATATACTTCTTTAAATGGAAGATAAAATTGAGTCTGGACTTTCAAACATTCTTTATAAATCGATGTAAGTTACCTGGGCCTGAGTGCCCTTTAGCCTATGGAGTTGTCAAATTGTAAATCAAAAACAAATCTAAAAATACAAAAAAGCAATTCTGGTTTTTAACTCTCAACCATTGAAAAGCAGTGATTTCCTGCACCCTTCTTGAATCATGAGCTTGACTTTTCTTTTATGTATTCAGTCACCTTTTTAATACCATTAATTTAGATGACCAATATGTGGCAAATTTGCTTGAATCCTTACTCTGGCTGATTACACATTGCTGCATTCCTTAGATTTAGATTTCTGAACATACACTATTCAGTAAACTTGTGAATTGAAACAAGTTACCTGACTAATATTGACAAACAAAGCTTTTTCTGCCTGTCTTCTAGCACGTGGGCAGATAGGGCAGAAAATTGGGTAAAGTTCCACCCCACTGGAAATGCATCAGGTTTTTGGGACTGGCAGCAGTGGAAGTGCCTGCCTCACAGGGGGACACTTTTTGAATACAAATTTGGGGTCATTTCAGGCCTTCATGCAAGTTTTCCCTATTCTGGCATGCAGCACACCTGCTATGAACATAAATTGTAAGTGGGTATTCAGAGTAACTAGGTGACCATAAACAATGAAATGGTCATGGAAAGGACACAGAGATGTAAAAATCAATGTATTTTAGACATTTCTTAACAACTATTTTTCTTACTTGAGCTTTTGTGCCAATGATCTTTCTCTTTCCCCCCCACCACCTCCCAACACTGCTACTGGTACCGTTGGGTTTCCCAATGAGAATCTGCCTACCTGATCTGTCTGATTGAAGAAGCTAGGCAGGTCAGGCTGCTCTGTGCCCACTTGCTGCTACCCTCACACTGCTTTCTGCAGAAAGAGATTAAATGACTATATTTTGACAGCTGCAGTTCTGTGTAGCCTCCTCTTCTCAAAAAAATATGTGCCAGCAGACCATCCATGACAGCATCACTAAGATATGTGAATACTGACGAACCGTAATGTTAGATGCTGTCTCAGAAGCAGCACAATCACCATATGCCTTCAGTGGCACTCCATGAAAGAATGCATGCCATGATTATCAGCCTGAATAGCCTGAATGGCGATATTCACCAAGATTCCACCACACCTATCTGGAACTTGTCTTCTTGCGGCCTGTGTCAACTGAGAGACGGATGCAGAATTGTGTCGTTTGTTGCCACGCTGCAAAGGCTAGTACATGCAGTGACATTAATGGTCAGTTGTGGTCTGAAACTTGGCTGCATTTTCTTGTAGGCCTGCTACAATGCTGACCTATACGAATGGTACCGTGGAGTGGCAAAAGACAACCCTCCTCCCACAACTACTTCTTGCAGTATCACCATGGCTTTCGCTGCGGGGCTTTAGATGAGGGGCGGGGCTGCTTGCACCTAGGTTTCCCTTTTTCTTGATTTTTTTCCTGTTGCTTCTTAGTCCTCTGGCTCTTAAGCCTTGACAGCCTGAATGGGTTGTGATATCCAAAGCTTTCTGAAATGTCCCCATAATGTGACCGTTATCAATTGTCCCCATCTCTTTAAATTTAACTTGCATGCAGTTTACCTCTTCCACCACTAGTTTGCTGATCCATCCAAATTATCATCTGAAGTTATGATAGTGAGCTGGCACAGGAAAATTGAGTGTAAACAGCACATTTCCATTTCAGTCTGTCTAAAACCCACCAGTAGCCATTGTTGCATAGGTTACGCCAGAAGAAGAACATCTAGTCGACAAGGATTTATATATTTCAGCTTTTGAATATTCTCATATCCCAGGACATAAATATTCAAAAAGCTAATGTTAATGGAAATATGTTATTAAAAAAAACAAAATTTGAAATTAGATTTTTTTTTTCTTTCCCCCTACCCCCCCACCCCCCAACCACCTAGTAGTTGAATTCATTTTTGTCCTGTTTGCTTTTTTTATTGGCAGATATCCTGTAATACTGTCTATTGAGAACCACTGTAGCATCCAGCAGCAGCAGAAGATTGCCCAATATTTGAAAGATGTCCTTGGAGACAAACTGGATTTGTCCCCTGTTCATATTCATGATGCATACCAATTTCCTACTCCCCAGAGTCTGAAGGGCAAAATTCTTATAAAGGTAATGGTTCCATGCTGTCCTACTTCAGGATTTTTGATTTTTTTTTTATCGTGGAGAGGATTTGAATATGATTAGGATTAAATTTTGGTTTTAATTTAAAATTAAATGGAGTTCGCCAAGCTTGGAAATTCTCTTCCAGCATGGAGTGGCTGGTACAGAGAGGGGATTGAAATGTTATTTGTTACTGTTACCCATGACAATCAGAAACAATAAAAGAGTCATTATCTCATCTCCAGTGCTCCTAACAAACATTCACGCTATAGAGGGATGGAATACCCATTCCTGTTGAGCTTTGCCCGAATATAGTTTCAAAAGAAGGGGGCTTGTAGCAGGATTGATTAGCAGCCCTTCTGACCAACTTGTGGAAGGGGGAGAGGTGAGAAATCAAGCCCTCACTTCCTGTAGGACAGGAAAGAGGAGAATAAAGGTCCCATGTTGAGAGATCAGTTTGTGAGTTGCTGAGAGGGAGGCCAGCAAGATCCAGGCAGGTTACCTTAAGAAAAGAGCCAAGCAAGCCCTGCATATGCCTTGGTGTTAATGCTAAGGCAGACTAAAAGAATGGTAGTTTGCCACTCACCAGGACAGGGCTACCTGGTTCATTTATTTTTCTTTGAGGTTAGTTGGAGTAAGTGAGATCTTGTAACATCTGTAACTGTTTGTTCATCATCTGTCTGTGAAATGAAGCAGTTTAATGATTCATACCTGGCTTGATCTTGTGTTTCGTAGTCCGCTTTCAAAAAGATTTGAGGATGTATACTTGACAGCACATGCAAAAGAGATGATATCCAGCTCCGATCACAAGAGGGACTTGTGGTTACACTATAATATGATAAGATAATGGGAACAGGCACACTTAAATGTAAGATGCTCAAACCATTTATAGGAATGTACGTGAGCTGTACATGAGAGAATATCCAATGCAGATCTGACTCTTGCAACATGTGCATGCCTCAACATAACATTAAAAAATCTAGATGCCATATTTATAAAATGCCCAGGAAATCAAATGGAAGTGCAGTGCCAGAGCACTGTTTAATCCTACATTCAAACCAGATTGAAATTATATTCCACATGAACTCAACCTGGAGTGAGATGGAACGGATCTTGCACTGCTCGGAAGTCGGATCGGAATTGAAATTATATTTTTGCATCAATGTGGACCCAAAGCCACTCCATATTAACCCAAAAGTGATAATATAACTACATCTTGTTACTATGTTTTTAAGTCCATTATACCAACATGCAATTAAATGAATGTTTCCATAGCACTAGCTACTAAGCATAATAAAATTGTCAGGACATTAATGTTAGCTTTGTGTTTGCCCCTCATCAAAGTATACATTTTAATGAAATGCTGGAAAAAGTAACTGTAAAATGAGGAAAGGCCCTCTCATTTGATTCAAATACAAACTTGTTCTAAAATAAAAATGCCGGACCAAACCTAATTTATCTGACAAATATGACCTGCGATTTTAAGCAAACCAAAATTAGACCTGATAAAGGTTAGAATTGACTGATTAATATTGATTTGTTTCAGGGGAAGAAGCTGCCTCCTGACCTCAGGACTGATGCAGAAGAAGGAGAGGTGTCTGATGAAGATAGTGCTGATGAAATTGAAGAAGATTGCAAATTGAAGCAAATCAATGTAATATTTTAACTGAGCATTTTCAAACTAAATTTCAACTTATCAATAGCATTTAAATATAATGGGGCTGATTTTTAAACCCCAAGAACAGGTGGGTTGGGGGCGGGTGGGAGTTGAAAATAGTTGTTTTTTGGATCGGGACCACAACCCGGCTTTATTTCCGGGTTTAACCTTGGCGCGGAAAAGTACAGGCTTCCAACTGGGAATGCAAAGTTCCAAAATTTTGCGGTTGCGACCCAAAAAAACAACTATTTTCAACTCCCACCCGCCCCCAACCCACGATCTTGGGGTTTGAAATCACCCCCAATGGCTTTTTTGCAGAAAGATGTTTCATGTGCAAAACTTGTATAAAATCAATAATATCTACTGAGATGCAATGCTTGACCCAGTCTTAATGGGTGATATAAAACTCATTTACTATTATGACTGTAAACATAAACATGTGGCTTTAAAAAAATACTTTGCTGATCCCTCTTTCTCTCCTGCCACCACAATTTTTCCTTCTGCCAAAAAAGGGCAGTCTGAACCTAAACAATTTCACTGTCTTGGTTGTCTCCTGTTTTAGCAGCTATTTAGGAACATTATTGATGCACTTTAACACCATATCAATATGTGATCCATACAGGATGATGGTACAAACCACCATCAAGTGGAGTGTTTTATCAGAAAGAAACTGGATTTCTTGCTGAAAGAGTCTCAGATCCAGGATAAAGAGGATCCAGATAGCTATACAGTCTGTGCACTTCTGAGAGCTACACATAAAGGCTTAAATGACAATCTACAACAGGTAATATTTGAATCTTGTACATAGTTTTGAATCCTTCCTTGCTGTGCCTTTGTGCCCTACTATCATGGTTTGACTCCATAGGGGAGGAGGGGGAATAGGCTTTGGATAGACGTATGCTCTGGAATCACCTGTCCCATTTATTTTTCCAACAACTGTCGTCCATGG
This sequence comes from Heptranchias perlo, assembly GCF_035084215.1. NCBI lineage: Eukaryota > Metazoa > Chordata > Chondrichthyes > Hexanchiformes > Hexanchidae > Heptranchias > Heptranchias perlo. The sequence goes on along the minus strand of NC_090337.1, from coordinate 37,646,145 downwards.
ATAGCTGCTAATAAGCTTCATAACTTAAAATGTTTTTAATGGACTTTTACTTTTTTTTTGTTGAAAGTATGACCATTCCATTGAACAGCCCCAAATGTTTGCTTTTTTATGCCCAATTGGTTAGTTTTGACAGTCTTCAGTAGATCTGAACTAAATTCAATGTATGGAATCATTTCCCATCCTATGGATTCTTTCTGCAAGCTGAATTGCTCTGTGGAAACTTGCACGTATTTTGAAAATAGTGTTCGTAGAACTGCTAAATAGAAAATTAGTGCTGACATTTCATTTGCATGCAATATGAATATAGGACACTTATTTCTAATAGAATGTTAGCCTATTTTCCACCAACTCAATGCTTATGAGTTAAGATATTTGGCAGGGAAGTTCAAATTGGATGAAAATTTAGTGACCTGGCTGAAAGTACAAGCTTATTTGGTTAAATTGTTCCAGAAACTGAACCACTCCCAAAAATTCTTGAAATGGCAATGATGTCTCTTAAGGGTAGGATTGATGTGACTAGATTTTGTGCTAGCTTATGAAGAAACAAGCTGAATGGATATTTCTTCCTAACCATATTACGTCTGTAACTAAGGACATGGAGGAATTGTATAATACAAATTTAATAGAATTATAGAAATTTCAATACAAAAGAAGGCCACTTGGCCCATCATGTCTGTGCTGGTGCTAGCTCTACACTAGAACTATTGACTCTATTTGCTGCTCTTCCTTTGTGCTTTTGTGTGTGTGCGTGCGCAAGCGGGAAGCCGGTGTTACTGTCAGCAGCAGCTCGAGCCCCAGGTGAGCAGTAGGGGTGGTGGGATTCTACAAGAAGAGCTGGCGGGTAAGCAGCAGGCCAGCTCGGAGCCAAGGGTGGGAGGGTACGGAGAGGGAAAGAGAAGCCTGGGCTGTGCAGTTAGAGGAAGGGAAGGAGGTTTACGATGTACATATCGGCAAGAACGCGATCAAGAAAAGGAATTGCCTTTGTCAAAGTAATTATCATAGAATCATAACTGCACAGAAGGAAGCCATTCAGCCCATCGAGCCCGTGCCGGCTCTTTGTTAGAGCAATCCAGTTAGTCTCATTCCCTCGCTCTTTCCCTGGAGCCCTGCAGAGTTTTTCCCTTCAAGTATTCCTTTTTGAAAGCCACGATTGAATCTGCTTCCACCACCCTTTCAGGCAGCGTATTCCAGATCAGAACTACTTGCTGCATAAAAAAAGTTTTCCTCATGTTGCCTTTGGTCCTTTTGCCAGTCATCTTAAATCTGTATCCTCTGGTTCTCGACCCTTCCGCCAATGGGAACAGTTTCTCTTTATTTACTCTATCTAAACCCGTCATGATTTTAAACACTTCCATCAAATCTCCTCTCAACCTTCTCTGCTCTAAGGAGAATAATCCCAGCTTCTCCAGTCTATCCACGTAACTAAAGTCCATCATCCCTGGAACCATTCTAGTAAATCTTTTCTGCACCCTCTCTAAGGCCTTCACATCCTTCCTAAAGTGCGGTGCACAGAATTGGACATAATACTCCAGTTGTGGCTGAACTAGTGTTTTATGAAGGTTCAACATAACTTCCTTGCCTTTGTACTCTATGCCTCTATTTATAAAGCCTAGGATCCCGTATGCTTTTTTAACCGCTTTCTCAACCAGTCCTGCCACCTTCAAAGATTTGTGCACATACACCCCCAGGTCTCTCTGTTCCTGCACCCCTTTTAGAATTGTACCATTTAGTTTATATTGCCTATCACTTCGCACTTCTCTGCATTAAATTTCATCTGCCATGTGTCTGCCCATTCCACCAGCCTGTCTATGTCCTCTTGAAGTCTATTACTATCCTTCTGACTGTTTACTACACTTCCAAGTTTTGTGTCATCTGCAAATTTTGAAATTGTATTCTGTACAGCCAAGTCCAAGTCATTGGTATATATCAAAAAAGTCGGTCCTAGAACCGACCCCTGTATACCTTCCTCCAGTCTGAAAAACAACTGTTCACCATGACTCTCTGTTTCCTGTCACTTAGCCAATTTCTTATCCATGCTGCCACTGCCCCTTTTGTTCCATGGGCTTCAATTTTGCTGACAAGCCTATTACGTGGCACTTTATCAAACGCCTTTTGAAAGTCCATATACACATCAACCGCATTGCCTCATCAACCCTCTCTGTTACTTCATCAAAAAGCTCAATCAAGTTAGTTAAACATGACTTGCCTTTAACAATTTAACAATTTGACTGTGGATAAATATGGCTTTTAATCTTGTTTGGTGTTGGATCCTATTACTGTTGAACTTAAGTTGGATCCATTGTTCCAATTTCAGACCTCTTTCCAAAAGACCAACTGGAAAACATAATTCAGTTTCCATTGTTCAGTCAACTGGCTAAACTCTGAATCATGCCCAGGTATCCAGTTGGTTAGGAATGCTACTTTATCAACTGTGTGCTTGACATTTGGTGGAGTACCTTACAATAGCAGAATGTTCCCATGTTTGTTTTTTGCTGAAGAGGGATAAAATGAAGAAATTAATCAAGGGAAAAGAGATTTCAACATTTAATTTCTTCTCATCTAGAAAAGAAAGCAATTTATATAGCATTCACTTTTATTGAAACTCATTTAATTACTTTACTACATAAACCTATTGAATTTAATTTCTTAAAATACAAACTGTTTAATTTGTACTGAAAAATCAAATACTCACATTTAAAGCATGTGGCATCAAGTAATCCAAAGTTGGTTATATTATGTTTATATGCAATGCAAAGCTTCCTCTATGTCACTGCAATCTTAAAAAAGCACCTTCCACTATACTTGAAACATTTTCAATTTTCCACATTTGTGATCCAGTGGCCTCTGAGAGCAAGAATATCAAATTAAGGATAGTTTTGTGTTGTGTGCCATGGTTGTTGGATCTCAATCTGGGCTGCTCAAGCATATTTCATGTGACACTTAGAACCAGAAGACCGAGGTGATTTCATGCCATCAGCCGGGGCTGGAATTAAAACCAGGCCCCAGAGGTAAAAAAGGCACTGCAGGATCCAATCTTAGAAAACACAACAAGTGTTAAGTAGCTTTTTTTTTCTTTTGTTCCCTGCCACCCTATTTTTGTTTTCTGTAAATATCTGTTCATAGCAGGTTATATTCCCTGGATTAAAAAGCTGGGTAACCAACAATGATGCGCCTGAGCTGCCCACTCCTGATCAGTGGTATGTGTGAGCATGTCCCGAGTGATTCACCTGTCAGCAGGGTGACTCAGATTAGGAAAGTGCAGAATTGTGTGATTATAAACCCACGTCCTAATACTGCAAGGCACAGTTGTACTGCATCACAGAACCACCTGTTAAAGGGTTTTACAACTGCTAAACATGAATTAAGAAAGATAATTTCCCCTTTTTAATGTAGTAATTAAATCGCAATAATCAGTGGTGAGCTTGTGCCCTGTGCAATGCTGTGCTATTATAGTTTAATAATTTTGTAGAATAACTTGTAGCACATATCTGATTTTTGTTTCATATTGTAAGTCTGATTTGCTTTAAATTTCCATTTTCTTCACTCAGAAATTAGACGTTAAAGAAAATGTTAAAGAAAGCGGGAAGAAAGCTCAAAACCGTTCTTTTATCAGTAGCTTTTCCAAACAGAAGGTAGGAATTGCTACTTTTAATCTATTGGTGCAATATATTAGAGCTGTTATTTAAAACATAACTAAGACAATTAAAATAGCTAACTGGTTTGTACATAATAGACTACCATAGTTTAAGTATTTACACTTATTAAAAATGTAAAATTTAGCAACAGTACAGCTATAATCAATCAGTATACTTAAGGTGTTGCATTAAATATGATTATCTCCCTTGCATCAGAAAAGTGGAAAATCCAAAGCAAAACTGTACAATACAGGTGATGAAGATCAGCAGGATTCCACAGGGAAAGAAATTGGGCAGGCCTACAGGTAAGGAACATTGCTATTCTCTTATACATAGTGAGCAAGGTTGGGTCTGTATTTGTAAGAGCATGTCATAACATTTTGAAATTGCGAAATGTTTAATAAAACTATTAATTCACTTTCTTTCAAAGACTCATTGTTCCCAAAATTATTCTCTTAATTCTTATATTTTTCCTAGACATTAACGTAGAACAATGTTGAATAATCAATATTCATCGGTTTAATTTTTCCCTGTGCACTTCTGAACTCTTAAAGTGAACTTTAATAACTTACATTTTTGAGAATTAATCACCTTTCATATTGAACCAGTTATAGTCACATGACAAAAAGAAAACTACTGAAGAATCTGGAAATCTGAAAACAAAAAGTTGTAGACACTGCTTATGGTGCAGTCTCCTCTACAATGGGGAAATCAAATGCTGATTAAGTAATCGTGTTGCTGAACACCTCCGCTCTGTCTTCCAAGTGTGACCCCAAACTCCCTGTGACCTGACATTTCAATTCTCCGTCCCCCTTACACTTTGATCTGTCTTTGGCCTTCTAGTCTGAACAGCACCTCATCTCTCTACGAAACAGTTTGCAAACCTCTAGCCTTAACATTAACTTTAACAACTTCAGATCTTAACTACAGCTTCCATTTTCTCTGGCAAAAGGTGCTGGCAATGTGGGATGGGTGTGCTGGTGTTTACGGGGATATGGGGAAGGAGGATATTGGTACTTGGGGTGGGACCCCCACACTACTGGCAGGGTGGTCTGCACCCTTGGTGGTGTTCTGCTATTTTTTTTTCTTTCTCCAGACTGGAGTCCACTCTGCTTTGCTGGTTTTTCATGCTTCCCTTTCTGCTTATTCCCCTGTAGATGTGCAATACTCTGCCTCCTTTGTCTTTTATTTCTTTGATTTTTCTCATTATGCCTCCTTTTGTCTCCTGCTAGTATCACTTCTGCCATTTAACCTCCAGTTCTCCACCCAAGCACTTTATTCACAGTCATTCTATTTCTTTGTTCGTGTGTTTTTTTTCTCTTCCCTCCTCTTTCCCTTGTTTTGTTCCCTTTTACGTGCTGTTCATCCATAATATCTTCCAACCCTGAGGGAGAGTCTTAGATCTTAAACTTGTCTGACTGATTACTGTTTCTCCACAGATGCTGCCTGATCTGAATATTTTCAGCTTATTCTGTTTTAATTTTAAAATTAGTAGGAATTTGAGTCCACCCTGAACCTTTTAAAATGGAAAACAGTAAAAGTAATTTTTACATGAAATGTTTTTAAGCGGACTTTTGAGTGCCAGCTACAGCAAAAATCCTTTTAAAGGACAAAATTTCATTGAGCTGTAAATAGAATTATTCAACTTATTCCTCTTTTCCTCCAGGCCAGTGAGTGAGTGAATAGGTTGGTGCAAGTTAAACCACCTTTGCAATCATCAGTAAATTCTCATTGTGTTTTTATGTAGGATGGGCCGTCGCAGAAAAACAGTGAAACTCTACCGTGGTCTTTCTGACCTTGTTATATGCACCAACTCTGTGACTTCCCAGGATCTTCTAGGGAAAGGTAAGGGGTATCTGAGACCAAATGCAACCAAATGCGCATTCTTAATACAAAGGATGCCTATGAAATGGCTGTAAAATTCTGTTCAGGAAAGAATAAAATTCTGCTTGAATGTATTGAACAAAAAGCTGCATATAAGCTCATTACTGATTAAAGTATATGAGCCAATAACATCATGTTTAAAGCATTTACTGCACAACCTGGTGGTCAATAATTTATCTATTGCTACAGCTTGTCACGTGAATTCACCAGCCAAGTTTGTGATGAATTCAAGGTTGGCTGGAGTATTTTTGCAGCAGATAAAATAGGTCACAATCATACCAACTCTTTCACCAGGTGCACCTTCTATCGTCTGATCGTAGACCATTTCTTTAGCTTTATCCTGCTCCCTTTTCTGCCAATTTTTTTCCCTGTCTTCCCCGCACCCCCCACTTCACTGAATGTCTCGAGGGCACTCACCGGTGCTTTGCCCAAGTAGCTGTTGTTTAAATGTGAGCTCAATCAGTGGCAACACATCAAGTCAAATCCTGCCCTCACCCAATGCTCATACTGAGACTCTCACTGTTTTTAAATTCAGTAAATTACACAAGCATAAAATAGCCATGGTTGTTAATGCCTTAGTTTCATGTGTGGTTTTGTTCCTAGTTAATATTCTAAATATGTTTAAACAGGTCCTGCTGGGAAAGTTTTATCTTTAAGTGAGACTCGAGCCCACCAACTTTTACATCAAAAACCTGAACACTTTGTCCGTTTTAACCAGAAACAACTCACCCGCATCTACCCATCTGCCTACAGAATAGACTCGAGCAATTTTAACCCACAAGAATACTGGAATGTTGGCTGTCAGATGGGTAAGTGTGTTAGTGATTTTAAATTCTAATAGCTTCTAAGAGTAAATGTAATGCATTTAATTTTGTTCCCTTCTTTAGTGCCAACATACAACATACCATTCCAAACTGAGAGCACTTCAATAAACCTTTAAATGGATGTAGTGTAGCCAGTTTTTGTAAATGCTTGACAACCTTCTGTAATATTTATTGTTTGAATAGATACTGATTATAAAGCTTTAAGTCTTTGCTCCTTAGATTCTTCATCTATTGTGTCTCTCGTCATCTGGAACTATCTGTCCCATACTTTAACTCATGTTTAGGTACTTATTCTGAAAGGGAGGAATCTTGTCAAATTGTGAGTAAGCATATTCGAGATGCATCAGTTTACCTATTGCTCAGATCTCTCAAAATGATGTTAATTAACAAGTGCATGGCTAGAATGTATCTTTAGCTTTTTAAAATCAATTTATAATATGTTTTAAGTACTTACAAGTACCACTGAAGCTGTTACTGCAATTACTTTATGGCACCAAATGTGAGAACATCATCTTTGTAAATTTTCTAGAACAAATACTTGTTAAAAATTACTAGTATCAATCAATCTCCCATGGCATTGCACACAGAGTCAAGACCAAGTAAAGATATTGGGTTGCAAGAGGAGGACAGAAGGAGGGGGACAAGGGGTGGGGGACAAGGGGTGGGGGGTGGGAAGAATCTGTACCTTAGTAGATGATCTGCTGAGTCTCCCATGTATTTGGTGTCCCCTTTGGCTGACATGAAGATTGTTTAACACTGGGAAGTCTTGGAAAGGAGTTTATTTTATTTATAAGAATGTGATGCAAAGTGGCTAACAGGTTAGTGCAGGGAATATTGACTGCCAAGAATGGACTGACAAAGCTACAGAAAGGAACTGCTGAACATATGACAGGCAGGGACATGGACTACACAGTGGAGTACACATGGACTACAAACATGGAGAATCTGACTTGAAGTTAGATTGTATCTGTCTCTAACTGATTAAATTGGTGGATTTCAACACTGTTAGGTGAATTATGTTTTGTTTAAAGTCAATGCCTTACATTTAAAGTCATCAAAAGTCAGTAATGGGCAGGGACTATTCATGACCAGAACGGACCACCAAATTTGAGGAGAGGGGCTGCTGAATGGTTAATAGTCGTCGAATATATTCGAGGCTGAGATAAACAGATTTCTGGACTCTGGGGGAATCAAGGGATACGGGGATCGGGCAGGTAAGTGGAGTTGAAGGCGAAGATCTTGTATTCAAGAAGGAGATAGATATATATATCTTAATGCTAAAGGGATTAACGGATATGGGGAAAAAGCGGAAACAGGGTACTGAGTTAGACGATCAGCCATGATCATTTTGAATGGCGGAGCAGGCCCGAAGGGCCGAATGGCCTACTCGTGCTCCTATTTTCTATGTTTCTACCAGCCATGATCTGATTGAATGGCAGAGCAGACTTGAGGGGCCATGTGGCCTACTCCTGCTCCGATTTCTTACGTTCTTAACAGGTGGGGGTGGGAAATATTGACGGGCCAGAACAGGTTGCTAAAGCTGTGGCAAGGCTTAAAATGGACTTTTAAAAGTGGCTGAGTTAGCTCGCAAGCTTGCCCGTAAATCAGTGAAAGTATCTCCAGCTCAGTCCTCCCTGTCTCAAAAATGCAACAAGGAAGACACTGCAATAGGTAAAGGGAGAATAATTTTTTTTAATGGAAGCACCATGTAACACTTAAATGCAAGTTGAAAATAAGCTAGAAAACTGCAATTACAGTGCCACCTACAAGCAGCACAGGCAAAAACGTTATATAGGAATTTTGAATAGAAAGATGATGGGACATACTGAATTTAATAATGTACTAGTCAATTTCCTGTGGTGTTGCACACAGTCAAACTGAATTGTAGGCTTCAGGTGAAGCAGGTTTAAAGGGAAGGGAATAATTGGATCAGGATGCACACCGGTAATTCCAACACAGCTAATGTTGCAGGAAAACTGAAAGGAATGGATAAAATAAAGTTTATATTAATTCTTGAATTGATAACTATCTAAACTATTGCAAATTCCATCTGACTCAAATGAAATTTGAACATTTTAGTCCCTCTACCTCCTATTTTAGAAAAAGATTTATGTATTTTATAGGAGGATGAAATGAAGGAATTGTTTTTCAGGTTTCTTATGGCTGGGATGTTTCAGAATTGTTAAAAATAAAGTCAAATAAAGGCATCAATTTAAGTTCAGATCATTCATTTTGCTATCAGCTTAATCTCTAAAATTAAAGCTATTATTAACACTATTTCATTATAAAAATAGATACTGAAGAAATGAAAGGGAAAACTTTCAGTTTATGATTCTAACATTCTGTTTGTATCCACAGTGGCATTAAACTACCAGTCTGATGGTCGAATGATGCAGCTAAACCGAGCGCTATTTATGCTAAATGGAAACTGTGGGTATGTCCTAAAACCCGAATCGATGTGCCAAGGTATTCTGATATTTTATATTTCATCTCATTCTTCCCTTTAAAGAATAAAGTATAGGTGCAGAAGGTTGTTTATTAACTCTAAGCAAAATAACCTAGAAATTGAGTTTCTGCACTAGTTAATAGCTTAATAAAGGAAGAGTTTATGCTACTGAAAATTTGTCCAAAAAGTTGTTCTAAAGGAGTACTCTGGGAAGTGTAACAAATCTAGGCTTCACTATTAAGACACAGTTGATTAGGACAAAAGCAGATTAAGATCACAAGGTACTTACGGTTGACGAAGGCCATTTGGCTCAACTTAATTCATCCATCCAGAAAATTCCTATGTTCCCTCTTTCCTATTGCTGCATCTAACTGTTAACAATTGCTAATAATTCCAATACTGCTTGGAAATCCCTTCCAGGTGTTGCTGGCTGGCTCTCTCTGAAGAAGAACCTCCTGATTCAAGTCCTAAAACTTGGCATCCTATTTGACTACGAGCTGAGCTTTCAACCCCGTATCCTCTGCATCTCCATTATTCCAATCCTCTCTTGTCTGGCCTCCCATCCTCCACCCTCTGTAATCTTCACTATATCCAAAACTTTATCTGCACCAAGTCATTGACCTACATTGGTTTCGGTCCCCCAATACCTCCAATTTAGAATTCTCATCCCCGTAGTTAAATTCCTTCATGGCCTCACCCCTCCCTATTTCTGTAATCTCGAAGCCCAATAGCCCTCCCCTCTGAGAACTCAGCATTCCTCCAACTCTGGCCTCTACTGCATCCACCCTCCCTTCATCCCAGCATTGGTGGCCATGCCTTCAGCTGTCTAGGCCCTATGCTCTGGAATTCCTCCCTATGCCTCTCATTCTTTAATACTCTGTGTAAAATCCAACTCTTTAACCAAACTTTTAGGTCAGCCCTCTTACATCTCCTTCTTTGGCTTGAAGTCAATATGTGTCTGATTATGCTCATGTGAAGTGTTGGGACATTTTTCTACGTTAAAGGTGCTGTATAAATGCAAACTGTTATAAAAATATTACCTCCTATGGGGACTGTATATTGCTGAAATCAAATGTTACTGTGTGAATGCTGGATATGATGGTGGGCATGCAATGTAAGCACATCTTGTTTTGAACAAGAAACTGGTTATTAGAATAAACACAAAATGGCACTGAAGGTACATTTTTAATCATAGAATGGTTACAGCACAAAAGGAGGCCAGTCAGCCCATCAAATCCGTGCCGGCTCGTTGTAAGAGCAATTCAATTAGTCCCATTCTCTGCTTTTTCCCCGTAACCCTGCAAATTTTTTCCCTTCAAGTATTTATCCAATTCCTTTTTGAAAGTCATGATTGAATCTGCTTCCACCACCCTTTCAGGCGGCACACTCGAGATCATAACTACTGTCTGAGTAAAAAAGATTTTCCTCATGTGGCCTTTGTTTCTTTTGTCAATCACCTTAAATCTGTGTCCTCTGGTTCTCGACTGTTAATATTTCCTTTTGCATTCTATTAACTGTTGATGTATACAGTCGGTTTATAAATGAGATTCATGTGAACCTTTCCTAGAGGAAGCTTTTTAAAAGGGGACACAATTCTAGGCTCTTAACATCCAATGTAACAGTATTTCATTTATGTGGTATTTGTACGTGTGATCAGTTTAAAAATTGAGCTGCCCCATTCCCCTGGCAACTGTGCAGCAGATAGAATTGCTGCCGAAATCTGAAACGAGGACAGGTTAAGTCTGCACTTGAATAACACTCTGAGCTCATATTTGAAACAATTGCACAAGACATTGTATGTGAAATCTAAAGCCAGTGGGATTAAAGGGATAGTGGCAGCCTGGATACAAAATTGGCTAAGTGACAGAAAGCAGAGAGTAGCAGTTAACTGTTGTTTTTCAGACTGGAGGGAAGTATACAGTGGTGTTCCCCAGGGGTCAGTATTAGGACCACTACGGGTCAGTATTAGGACCACTACACTTTTTGAAATATATTAATGACCTGGACATGGGTATAGAGGGTATAATTTCCAAAGTTTGCTGATGACACAAAACTCAGAAATGTAGCAAACAATGTGGAGGATAGTAATAGACTTCAGGAGAACGTAGACAGACTGATGCAATGGACAGAAACATGGCAGATGAAATTTAACACAGAAGTGTGAAGTGATACATTTTGGTAGGAAGAATGAGGAGAGGCAATATAAACTAAATGGTACAATTTTAAAAGGTGTGCAGGAACAGAGAGACCTGGGGGTTCACAAACACAAATCTTTGAAGTGGCAGGACAAGTTGAGAAGGCTGTTATAAAAGCATATGGGATCCTGGGCTTTATTAATAGAGGCATAGGGTACAAAAGTAAGGAAATTATGCTAAACCTTTATAAAACACTGGTTAGGCCTCAGCTGGAGTATTGTGTTCAGTTCCGGGCATCACACATTAGGAAGGATGTCAAGGCCTTAGAGAGGATGCAGAAGAGATTTACTAGAATGGTACCAGGGATGAGGGACTTCAGTTATGTGGAGAGACTGGAGAAGCTGTGGTTGTTCTCCTTAGAACAGAGAAGGTTAAGGGGAGATTTGATAGAGGTGTTCAAAATCATGAACAGTTTTGACAGAGTAAATAAGGAGAAACTTTTTGCAGTGGCAGAAGGGTCGGTAACCAGAGGACACAGATTTAAGGTGATCGGCAAAAGGCGACATGAGGAAACGTTTTTTTACGCAGCGAGTTGTAACTGCCTGAAAGGGTGGTGGAAGCAGATTCAGTAGTAACTTTCAAAAGGGTATTGGATAAATACTTGAAGGGAAAACATTTACAGGGCTATGGGGAAAGAGCAGGGGAATAGGTCTAATTGGATAGCTCTTTCAAAGAGCCGGTGGGCCGAATAGCCTGTTCCTGTGCTGTACCCACTATGATACAATGAAATCTCTTTCGTTGTTATTAAGGTTCGTGCCATGACTACTTTTCTGTTCCAATACTCCCTAAACATGAGGTTTGGGACTAGTTGAATTAAGAGACAACGGGGTCGATTTTAACTTCCGGGTAGGAATGAGGCCTAGCGAGTGTCCGGCCTGACTGGGAGCGGCAGTAGGGAGGCCCAGATGGTTTTAACAGCCAGGCCTCATTAATGCGTCACTGGCTGACTTCCCAACAAAAATGACCAGGAAGTCCGCAAGTAGTGGCTGCTCAGCCATTAAAATCAGACGACAAGGGGCCGCTGCCTGAGACCTGAGACCAGAGTCTGGAGGTATCAAAAAAGCAAGGATGAGTTTCAGCAGGAGATGGGCTGAAGCAGGGGTGGAGACGGGCGATATTACAGAGGTAGAAATAGGCGGTCTTAGCGATGGAGAGGATATAAGGGTCGAAGCTCTGCTCGGGATCAAATAGTACACAGAGATTGCGAACAGTCTGGTTCAGCCTGAGACAGTGGCCTGGAAGAGGGATAGAATCGGTGGCAAGGGAACAGAGTTTGTGGTGGGGGCCGAAGACAATGGCTCCTGCCTGATCTGCATATTTAAAGAAGGTCCCTGCCAGCTTCAGGTGGGTGTCCTTGGTGCCTGCAATTTAAAATCACAGTCGGTCTAATCAGGGTGGGATGCCAGCAGGTAAGTCTCCCATTCTAATTCCCCACCTCGCTCAATTTCTGCTGGATGAGTGGGAGTTAAAATTCTCCTCAATTTGTCAGATTGTAATTTTGGGTAATAGCAGACAACATTTAATACATTCATATGAAATTCCATTTTAGACAATCCAACACCTTCACTAAATTTTTGGACAGAGGCAGCCCAGACAAATGCATTAAGCATTGATCTGCTAATATTATCAACAGTAATTTCTAGTTGATTGTCTTCAATTTTTTGCCAAGTCCATTTTGTTTACAAGGGCAGATGATTTAAATCCTGTCCAAACATCTCATTGGAGTTTAATACTTGTGGCAGATGCACTTTGAGTTGTGCCAGGTGAAAATTACATACTGCTAAATTAGTTTACACCTGTAGACCACAAATGACAAGCCTGTTGTGTTTATACAAATTAAGACCTGCTTTTGTCAAAGAAACCAAAGCTGATAATTTCTATGTTATAATTGTTTTCTAAACAGTATTAAATTGCTCTTTTAGGTGTTTTTAACCCGTTCTCTGAAGATCCTCTGCACGGCCATCCAAAAAAGCAGCTAACCCTGAAAATAATCAGTGGACAGCAGTTGCCAAAGCCACCTCATTCAATGCTTGGGGATAGAGGAGAGGTAATGTAGTTTTAATGGTCTGCCAATATAGATTTTAGTCATTACAATTCAGTGTCAAGTGTTTTTAATGCCCCTGCTCTGATTCCCCTCCTCCAAAAAATAAGCAAATTAATTTTCTCATTTACTCACTACATGGTGAAGAAGAACTGCTGACAAATCTCCAATAATGCTAACAGCGATGTTCTTGGTTCAATAGAGTGCTCCAGAATGGCATCATTCCTCTGGGCACTGTTCTTTTTCCACAGAAAGCTTGCAAACATGGCCTTTGGGCAGAGACCAATTTGAAATGTAAAGATATAGCACTAGATTTTTCTCTTTTCAAAGAAAGAGAAATGCCAGTTCTTCATAATTTGTCAACTACACAGAGGACTTGAAGGTGTTGTCTGATTTTTAAAAAGAACACAAAGGTAGAACATGAACATAACTGAAAAGTAGCTGCACCGGATATAGAAATCAGAAATGTGAGTACAGTTAGTGGCCATTTGGGCCATTGTGAGTTTAAATAATTTTACCCGTATCTATTGTTTTGCTAAAATTAGTGGAGAGGAAAATATGGCCCGTAGTTGCTAGGTAGATGCAGTTATATTTCTTATGACACATTCAAATGATTCCTACAGCAACAGGCGTAGTATAATAATGTAAATTGCAAGTTTGTTTTTTCTTATTTGCATTATTTCATGCTCATTAAAATGAACAAGTACATCAGTAGACGCTGATAGATGTGAAAAGCACAAACATGTGAATATTTTTCTACATGATTGATCTTCTGCAGATAATTGATCCCTTTGTTGAAGTGGAAATTATTGGCTTACCAATAGACTGCTGTAAGGAACAGACCAGAGTGGTGGATGATAATGGTGAGTTTTTAGAACCTATTATGTTCTGTGCTGTGTATATTCTAAGCAGAGCTGTTAGACATATAAATGTAGAAAGAGAAATGCATGGCTCAACTCTGCATTGTTCACTCAGTCACAAACGTTTGTTCGCTGTCACCTGTTTAAATTCACAGGATAAGAGTCTGTGAATAATAAAGTTGTGTAGAAACCCTTTTTACAGAGGCACTTTCCTAGTTGCTGTAAAGAACATCATTTGGGATTGTCACGTCATTTTAACCATAATTTGTACAATGTATTGTGTTTTAACATTAATTACAGCTGCAAAGTAAGGGTGATGTTATGAGTACCCGGGTGCTAAATTTTGTCGGAATTCTGATCAAAACATATTAAAAATGTTTCAATTAAAGGTGTGCATTGTATACTATCTTCTTTACAGTGAAAAATAATGAAACTAAATTGAGATGACCAAATCACTTTCAAAACTTAAATGCTGAATTACACCCGTTCAGTTGGAGAGGAAATCCTTTTGAGTTCAATAATAGTCACAACTTCAAATTGGATTTGGGAACCTTGGTTTTCAAATGAGCACCAACTGCTTTATAACGTGGTAATATGATAGCTTATCAGATGAATGTCAAGTAACTTTCCATTGTGCATGCATAATTTCTGCAATGATTTTGTTGCTACAGTTTAAAATATGATTAGTCTTCAGCCGCCTTGTTCCTCTGGAAGAATTTGATCAGAAAAAATGTTTTTGGGAAATTGAGATCACCGCCAGGGGTTTTTGTATTGAGAAACCAAACTGAAGGGGCAAGGCCCATAGTACAGGACACAACCAAGTTAGAAAAGGCAAGAAATGAAGTAAATCAGGATGTTTTAAAGGCCTCAAGATTTTAAGGACTGCCGGAGGGAGGAATGCTACATTTTGAGATGCTGAGAAAGAATGAGTTAGAGGAAAAAGACTGGTGTCTTGATTAAACATGGGGTGTAGGGAAAAGAACATATAGGATAGCAAATTTGGAACTTCAGTAAATGAGAGGGAAGATTAGGGGCTCACTGACTGTAAAAACATCAAGAGAATAAAGAAAGGTTGGAAGCAAGTGACGAGACTGAGTTTGCCTATCAGAGGACAAGCTGTTCCTGTATCCTGCCCAAGTGAGAGGGGCTAAAATAAGCTGTAAATATGGGAGGAGCTTAAGTCTTGGGCAGACTTGGCCTTTAGAGACCATGAAGGATCGTTAAGGGAAAAGAAGTTTTGCATAGAAGAGGAAACTCAGCTGCAAGAGACATCTTTAATAATGGTGGAGATATGAGTTCCATTTGAGACCAGAAGGCCTAGAATGTCAGTAGTTTGGGGAGAGGGGGAGGAAAGGGGGGAGAGAGGGGGAGGAAAGGGGGGAGAGAGTGGGAGAGAGAGAATGAAAGAATGTTGCTCATAGCAGGTCAGAGGATGCATTTAAAAAGGAGAGCAGTATTAAACAAGGTAACTGAGAATATATTGAGCTGGTATATTTTGCTGTTGTTTAGCACAAGATGGATGTTCCTTAGAGGAAATGAATGTAAAAAAAATTATAATTCTAAATGGAAATGATGTAGAAATTGAAATTAAATTGATATCTGGGTCTGGGGAAAATAGGGAGTGCCCAGGATTTTGTAGCTATTGGTGAGGGGGATCCTGGGGTATGGCAATACTGTTGAGGGGGAGTTGACATGGGGCCTGGTGGTATTGGGGAGGTATCAACATCTGACACCATTGGGATTGGCGGATCCCAAGAGGTGGTAGGAATGGGAAAGGTGCTGTGGTCTGGGGCACTGAGGCTTGTGGGGAGGGCTTCCAGATAGTGGCAGCACTGGGACATGGGGTGGGGTCGTGGGGATCTGGTTAAACTGGAGGAAGTACCAGGTCTGTCAGTACTGGAGGCAGAGTGCCCTTGGGTGTTACAAGTTATGGAGCACTAAAGGGAGGTCCTTTGAGGAGTCAGAACTGTAGTGGAGGGTATTTCTGGGGATTGCATGTACTGGGGTGGGGTTGGGTGGTTCTTGGTTCTTGGAACACTGGAGATGGGATGAAAGGTATTGGGGCCAAGGCACATTGGGAAGAGTCTTGGGGTCTGGGTACCCTGGCTCTGGGAGCATTGGTGAGACTTCCTGGGTATGGCATCCTGTGGCTACAGTAGTGTAGCAGTTATGGTACTGGACCAGTAATTCAGAGGTTGAGAGTTCAAATCTCATCATTATGAAATTGAATTCAATAAATCTGGTAATTTGTGGGCTAGCACCAGAATAAAAAAAACATAAAAGTTGCTGGATTGTTGTAAACCCAACTGGTTCACTAATGTTCTTCAGTCCTTACCCAGTCTGGCCCCATACTATGTGTTGACTAATATTGCCCTCACTCATGTGTGTTCTTTCTCCCTCTCCCATTCACTTGTTCTTGATACTGTTTTTCTTCTTATGCATGTGCAATTGCTCGCGCTCTAGCTCTCTCATAGATCATTGCACTGAGCAATTCATCTGCCACATGTTACATTTATCGCTTTAAACTGTCAATCCTTCATTAATTTGCATTTTATTAGCTGGATAGCTCTAACTAAAGTGAGACTGTTTCAGTATCACTTTTTTATTTACATATCTAACATACCTATAGAACTCCGTATTTCAATTTGCACCACATAAAATGAATGTGTGGGAATGGTACCAATTAGAGACTCACACTGCTGCATAAGCATTTTCTTAACTGTGCTCTCTAAAGCAATATCAAGATTGGTTGTTTTCCAATAAAGATGTTAATAGCAGAGGCAAGTGTGTGTATGTGCTATAAAGAGACGCTGCAAACTAAAGTGGAATTCTAAACTTAACTCTCATTTTTAGGATTTAATCCTGTCTGGGAGGAAACTATAACTTTTACAGTCCACATGCCCGATATAGCCCTGGTTCGGTTTCTGGTCTGGGATCATGATCCTATTGGTCGAGATTTTGTTGGTGAAAGAACTGTGCCTTTTAGTACTCTCATGCCTGGTCAGTACACCTTTTAAAATAATTTACGTAAACACCATTCAGTACTGTATTGTCCTGGACCCACAAGTAACATATAGATTTGAACAAAATTGTTCTTGCCACAGGATATCGGCATGTTTACCTGGAGGGCATGACAGAAGCTTCACTTTTTGTGCATGTGATGATTCATGACATTTATGGCAAGGTATGTAATCCATTTGGATTTGTTTGTTTTCATCTCTGATTTAGAAATGTGATAGTGCTGCTTTATTTGTATGAAATGTACTCTGTGGAGGTACAAAATTAGTTATTTTGTACACTTGGCAAGATAAATTCACTCATTAAACTTCAAGTTTTAAACTTCAAGATAGTAATGTATGTCGATGCTTGGATGCTGATGATCCAGCAAATTGAGATTTGATGGACATCTCTTGGTCTTAGGAATTGTTTAGTCATTTCAAGTATATACAATTCTATAAAATAGGCAAAGGTCTACTGATGGAAATTGTTACAACCATCAATCGCAGTCTATAACGTGCTGGGTACAGTAGCTTAGTGGTTATGGTACTGACCTAATAACAGAGGTCCTGAGTTCAAATCCTACAATCGTATGTTGTGAATTGAATTCCACAAATCATGTTCATTTGTGGGCTGGCACCAGAAAAATAAAAACCCAGCCGATTCACTGATGTCCTTCAGAGTCCTTTCAAGGTCAAAATTTGTCGCTGTTTACTGCTAATCCAGACGAAATGTTGGAAAATGGCTGAATTTTGTGTAATGCGAACCATTAGAAAATGGGCTTGAGATCTTTGTGTATGTTGTATATGAATGTTTGCTGTGTTTAAAAGAAAAGGGTACTGAGTTCATCCAGATGGACAGCAATAAGTAGTGACCAACTGTCAAATTCTGATGGTGATATATTTACTCTTCTCCCTGTTAAAAGGATAAATATCATGGTCCTAGCCATTTGTGTCTCCATGGCAAAATCATGAAACTGAGAGATTTCAACAAACTTGAAGCTAAAGATTCCTTTTTTTTCTGGGTTTGATCCTGATAATGATGAAGATATTTTTTCTGGATTCCTGCTCTAATTTCTAATTCTTGGATCAGTTTTCTGTACGTTACTCTAGTTCTGCTGTCACTGTAACTGCCTCTAGTCCACCACTTACTGAATGAAACAGTAATTATGACATTGTCTTTTAGAAGCAGCAGTGCTGTCTGCTAGCATGATCAGTTTTTCGCATCTCAAACCTGTTTCTGACACAAATCATTGAATTTATGAAAGTTGGTTCCCAACATTACAATGAAATAGATATTACTGAAAATGACTAAATCGCTGAAGGTAGTTATTAGATAAGAAAATAAAGTGCAATCCCTGGAAAGCTGAAATAAAAACAGAAAATAATTGAAATACACAGCAGGCCAGTCAGCATCTGAAAAGAGGTTATGATATTTCAGAGAATGAGTTTATGAGCTGATGTACTTTGTGCAGTTCCCAATAGTTCGGCTTGACTTTCTTTTCCTTCATTGCACATTCAGGCCGTACAACATTCCTAATCACAAATGTATGGCAAACAAGCAAGGCTATTGCTGCTGCATGAAAACTCACTTTCATTTGACTACTGGCAGTTATTTCTCTGAACCAACCTGTGGCATTTTTGCCTTTGTATCCCTGAGCAACATATTAAATAGAAATATTGTTTTCATTTGACTCCATTGTAATTTAAGAATTATTTAAATCTTAGATTTATTTAAAATAAATCAAAAATTTGAAAGACTTGTATACAATTGTGAAACAAATGAAAACCATTTGCAGTTTTGAGAATAAACATTTCCAATGCACAACTTCATTTCTTTGAAGTTTATAAACTAGCATGCCTGGTATAGCATTGCTAATGTTTTTCCTGATATATGTAAAAGTTTCATGTAGAAACCTGTAACCAACTTGTTCAACTCTTAATTAGGGATATAGCTCCCCAAAAAATAAATATAACTGATTCTCAAACCCCTTCGCTACGGTCCTGATTTGAGTTATTAATTCTTTTATCACCAGATGCAGCAACTAATGGGATTCAAAGGTCTGTTTAACAAGAACCCCAAGTATCCCTCTGTAAACAGCAACTGTAGCAACTTTACGCATAAGACATCCTTTGGGAATCGAATTCTACGCCGCACTGCCAGTGCACCTGCAAAGGGAAGAAAAAAGAGCAAAAGTATGTTTTTGGAAACGTACACTGAATTGAGGCAACAAGAATCCAATCCACTTGATTCCAGCAGGCAAGAAACACATAGCAATCGTGGAACAAAGAAACGGCAAACCCGACCGACTTCGATGCCAGTTGATAAGTTGCTTTATGGAGAAATAGCACCACCTGCTGGTGAAAGACAAGACAGGCATGGTAAGGCACTACAGAATTATAAAAATGCAAAATTAATAAATATTTTTAAGCAGTGATACAAACAGGTATATCAATTTTTAGAAAGAAAGGTGAGATGACATTTTAGAGCGTGTTTATTCTTATTTGTTCAATGAGAACATTAAAATAGGATTTTCTGATGTCACATGGTGGAAAGGGGAATTACCTAGGTATGTCTTAAGAAATTCATGCCAAGGTACTGCTATTTTGGTCCATTGATCCCCAGTCTGTATGTATAGAAAGTCTTGTTCTCAACTGCACCCCTATTCTTTTTTCTTTCCATCAGCAGAAGTAAGATGGTCCGAAAACCCGAGAGTTTATTGTGGTTTCATTTTTTTTGACTTGTTTAAATTGGTGTAGTTTGGTAGTAAGTAATTCTAGCCAGTTTATCACTTTTATATGTTTAACCAAAGTTTTACTTTTAATCATTAACACCATTCTTCTTGGCCAGTATTTCATTGCAAATCATTATCGGCCCATTGAGACTTTCCTATATCAATTCAGAATTGATCAAAACTAGCTCTCAGCTTTAAAAGTTGTTTTAAAAATCCTTCCCAATGATCAATACCTAAAATATCTTAGACTTACTTCTGAAAGTGAAGTGATATTAGAAGAATCAATCACGCTTCAAACTTAACAAAGGACCTGACATTACTGTGCTGTTTACTAGAAAGCTATACTGATGAGCATTCTAAATTCAGTTTCTCCAGGTGAAAGATACCTTAGATACCACTTTTGCCAGAAGTCATCCCAGGCATGACACAATATCCAATTGTGGTATACAGGTCAGAGGGGAACAGCTGATTTTTTAAATTCTCCAGATGAAGACAGCCATAGCATTAGGGGCTTGGATGGAGAGAAATTTGTTGAGTGTATTCAGGAGGAATTTCTCATTCAGTATATGGATGGCCCGACTAGAGAGGGGGCAAAACTTGACCTCCTCTTGGGAAATAAGGAAGGGCAGGTGACAGAAGTGTCAGTGAGGGATCACTTTGGGACCAGTGATCATAATTCCATTAGTTTTAAGATAGCTATGGAGAATGATAGGTCTGGCCCAAAAGTTAAAATTCTAAATTGGGGAAAGGCCAATTTTGATGGTATTAGACAGGAACTTTCAGAAGTTGATTGGGAGAGTCTGTTGGCAGGCAAAGGGACGTCTGGTAAGTGGGAGGCTTTCAAAAGTGTGTTAACTAGGGTTCAGGGTAAGCACATTCCTTATAAAGTGAAGGGCAAGGCTTGTGTAGGGAAGTGTAGGGAACCTTGGATGACTCGGGAGATTGAGGCCCTAGTCAAAAAGAAGAAGGAGGCATATGACATGCATAGGCAGCTGGGATCAAGTGGATCCCTTGAAGAGTATAGAGATTGCCGGAGTAGAGTTAAGAGAGAAATCAGGAGGGCAAAAAG
Organism: Heptranchias perlo; assembly: GCF_035084215.1. Taxonomy (NCBI): domain Eukaryota; kingdom Metazoa; phylum Chordata; class Chondrichthyes; order Hexanchiformes; family Hexanchidae; genus Heptranchias; species Heptranchias perlo. The sequence continues at coordinate 37,625,460 of NC_090337.1, read as the reverse complement.
GGGACATGAGATTGCTTTGGCAGATAAGGCAAAGGAGAATCCAAAGAGCTTCTACAAATACATAAAGGGCAAAAGAGTAACTAGGGAGAGAGTAGGGCCTCTTAAGGATCAACGAGGTCATCTATGTGCGGAACCACAAGAGATGGGTGAGATCCTGAATGAATATTTCACATCGGTATTTACGGTTGAGAAAGGCATGGATGTTAGGGAACTTGGGGAAATAAATAGTGATGTCTTGAGGAGTGTACATATTACAGAGAGGGAGGTGCTGGAAGTCCTAACGCACATCAAGGTAGATAAATCTCCGGGACCTGATGAAATGTATCCCAGGACGTTATGGGAGGTTAGGGAGGAAATTGCGGGTCCCCTAGCAGAGATATTTGAATCATCGACAGCTACAGGTGAGGTGCCTGAAGATTGGAGGGTAGCAAATGTTGTGCCTTTGTTTAAGAAGGGCGGCAGGGAAAAGCCTGGGAACTACAGACCGGTGAGCCTGACATCTGTAGTGGGTAAGTTGTTAGAGGGTATTCTGAGGGACAGGATCGACAGGCATTTGGAGAGGCAGGGACTGATTAAGAACAGTTAGCATGGTTTTGTGAGAGGAAAATCATGTCTCACAAATTTGATTGAGTTTTTTGAAGGGGTAACCAAGAAGATAGATGAGGGCTGTGCAGTAGACGTGGTCTACATGGACTTCAGCAAAGCCTTTGACAAGGTACCGCATGGTAGGTTGTTACATAAGGTTAAATCTCACGGGATCCAAGGTGAGGTAGCCAATTGGATACAAAATTGGCTTGACGACAGAAGACAGAGGGTAGTTGTAGAGGGTTGTTTTTCAAACTGGAGGCCTGTGACCAGCGGTGTGCCTCAGGGATCGGTGCTGGGTCCGCTGTTATTTGTTATTTATATTAATGATTTGGATGAGAATTTAGGAGGCATGGTTAGTAAGTTTGCAGATGACACCAAGATTGGTGGCATTGTGGACAGTGAAGAAGGTTATCTAGGATTGCAACGGGATCTTGATAAATTGGGCCAGTGGGCCAATGAATGGCAGATGGAGTTTAATTTAGATAAATGTGAGGTGATGCATTTTGGTAGATCGAATCGGGCCAGGACCTACTCCGTTAATGGTAGGGCGTTGGGGAGAGTTATAGAACAAAGAGATCTAGGAGTACAGGTTCATAGCTCCTTGAAAGTGGAGTCACAGGTGGATAGGGTGGTGAAGAAGGCATTCGGCATGCTTGGTTTCATTGGTCAGAACATTGAATACAGGAGTTGGGATGTCTTGTTGAAGTTGTACAAGACATTAGTAAGGCCACACTTGGAATACTGTGTACAGTTCTGGTCACCCTATTATAGAAAGGATATTATTAAACTAGAAAGAGTGCAGAAAAGATTTACTAGGATGCTACCGGGACTTGATGGTTTGACTTATAGGGAGAGGTTAGATAGACTGGGACTTTTTTCCCTGGAGAGTAGGAGGTTAAGGGGTGATCTTATAGAAGTCTATAAAATAATGAGGGGCATTGATAAGGTAGATAGTCAAAATCTTTTCCCAAAGGTAAGGGAGTCTATAACGAGGGTGCATAGATTTAAGGTGAGAGGGGAGAGATACAAAAGGGTCCAGAGGGGCAATTTTTTCACTCAAAGGGTGGTGAGTGTCTGGAACGAGCTGCCAGAGGCAGTAGTAGAGGCGGGTACAATTTTGTCTTTTAAAAAGCATTTGGACAGTTACATGGGTAAGATGGGTATAGAGGGATATGGGCCAAGTGCAGGCAATTGGGACTAGCTTAGTGGTATAAACTGGGCGACATGGACATGTTGGGCCGAAGGGCCTGTTTCCATGTTGTAACTTCTATGAAGAGACTTTTCATATGAGAGCGTTGAAGGTCCAAACAGGGTGCAATGGGGCCCAAAAAAACAACTTCAACCCCTTCCTCCTCTTAAATTGCTCCTGCAATGACTTAATCACAATACTCCAACACTGGCATCAATCCATGAAGGGAAACTTTTCTCATTGAATGCATGGACAAAAACAAATAATTAGAAAAATTGATGCCCTTCAATTTATAACATCTTCTCAATATTTGATCAAGTATTTTTCTCTATGGAATTTAGTGTTCAGCCCAGGGAACTGCTTGCCAAAACTACAGGAAGGGCATTATTGTGCCGAGTGGAAACAAATTTTTCTCTTGTAACGTTGTAGTCTCAAAAAGGGCAGGAAGATTATGGCCCATACTGAACCTCGAGATACCAAATTCCTTTCAAATAAAGAAACAATTCAATATGGTGACTTAACTCTTGCAGCCAGGAGCTGTTTTCATACAGGGGTCAGAAAATACCTGAGGCTCAACATAAATGAGCTTACGATGTTCTTTAGGGGAGGAAACCTGCCATCCTTACCCGGTCTGGCCTATATGTGACTCCAGACCCATGGCAATGTGGTTGATTCTTAATTGCCCTCTGAAATGGCCCAGCAAGCCACTCAGTTGTAAAATTTCGCTTAAAAAAAGTCACAATAAGAATAAAACCGGACGGACCACCCGGCATCGGACCACTAGGCACCGGACTCGACAAAGGCAAACCAAGCCCAGTCAACCCTGCAAAGTCCTCCTCACTAACATCTGGGGACTTGTGCCAAAATTGGGAAAGCTGTCCCACAGACTAGTCAAGCAACAGCCTGACATAGCCATACTCACAGAATCATACCTGTCAGCCAATGTCCCAGACTCTTCCATCACCATCCCTGGGTATGTCCTGTCCCACCGGCAGGACAGACCCACCAGAGGTGGCGGAACAGTGATATACAGTCAGGAGGGAGTGGCCCTGGGAGTCCTCAACATTGACTCTGGACCCCATGAAATCTCATGGCATCAGGTCAAACATGGGCAAGGAAACCTCCTGCTGATTACCACCTACCACCCTCCCTCAGCTGATGAATCAGTCCTCCTCCATGTTGAATACCACTTGGAGGAAGCACTGACGGTAGCAAGGGCACAGAATGTACTCTGGGTGGGAGACTTCAATGTCCATCACCAAGAGTGGCTCGGTAGCACCACTACTGACTGAGTTGGCCGAGTCCTAAAGGACATAGCTGCTAGAGTGGGCCTGCGGTAGGTGGTGAGCGAACCAACACAAGGGAAAAACTTACTTGACCTCCTCCTCACCAACCTACCTGTCGTAAATGCATCTGTCCATGACTATATTGGTAGGAGTGACCACCGCACAGTCCTCGTGGAGACGAAGTCCCGTCTTCGCACTGAGGACACCATCCAACGTGTTGTGTGGCACTACCACCGTGCTAAATGGGAAAGATTCAGAACAGATCTAGCAGCTCAAAACTGGGCATCCATGAGGCGCTGTGGGCCATCAGCAGCAGCAGAATTGTATTCCAGCACAATCTGTAACCTCATGGCCCAGCATATTCCTCACTCTACCATTACCAACAAGCCAGGGGATCAACCCTGATTCAATGAAGAGTGTGGACGAGCATGCCAGGAACAGCACCCGGCGTACCTAAAAATGAGGTGCCAACCTGGTGAAGCTACAACTCAGGACTACATGCATGCTAAACAGCAGAAGCAACATGCTATGGACAGAGCTAAGCGATTCCACAACCAACGGATCAGATCAAAGCTCTGCAGTCCTGCCACATCCAGTCGTGAATGGTGGTGGACAATTAAACAACGAACGGGAGGAGGAGGCTCTGCAAACATCCCCATCTTCAACGATGGCGGAGTCCAGCACGTGAGTGCAAAAGACAAGGCTGAAGCGTTTGCAACCATCTTCAGCCAGAAGTGCAGAAGCCAGTCTTCAGCCAATTTGATTCACTCCACGTGATATCAAGAAATGGCTGAGTGCACTGGATACAGCAAAGGCTATGGGCCCCGACAAATCCCAGGTGTAGTGCTGAAGACTTGTGCTCCAAAACTAGCTGCGCCTCTAGCCAAGCTGTTCCAGTACAGCTACAACACTGGCATCTACCCGACAATGTGGAAAATTGCCCAGGTATGTCCTGTCCACAAAAAGCAGGACAAATCCAATTTGGCCAATTGCCGCCCCATCAGTCTACACTCAATCATCAGCAAAGTGATGGAAGGTGTCGTCGACAGTGCTATCAAGCGGCACTTACTCACCAATAACCTACTCACCGATGCTCAGTTTGGGTTCCGCCAGGACCACTCGGCTCCAGACCTCATTACAGCCTTGGTCCAAACATGGACAAAAGAGCTGAATTCCAGAGGTGAGGTGAGAGTGACTGCCCTTGACATCAAGGCAGCATTTGACCGAGTGTGGCACCAAGGAGCCCTAGTAAAATTGAAGTCAATGGGAATCAGGGGGAAATCTCTCCAGTGGCTGGAGTCATACCTAGCACAAAGGAAGATGGTACTGGTTGTTGGGGGCCAATCATCTCAGCCCCAGGATGTTGCTGCAGGAGTTCCTCAAGGCAGTGTCCTAGGCCCAACCATCTTCAGCTGCTTCATTAATGACCTTCCCTCCATCATAAGGTCAAAAATGGGGATGTTTGCTGATGATTGCACAGTGTTCAGTTCCATTCGTAACCCCTCAGATAATGAAGCAGTCCGAGCCCGCATGCAGCAAGACCTGGACAACATCCAGGCTTGGGCTGATAAGTGGCAAGTAACATTCGCACCAGACAAGTGCCAGGCAATGACCATCTCCAACAAGAGAGAGTCTAACCACCTCCCCATGACATTCAACGGCATTACCATTGCCGAATCTCCCACCATCAACATCCTGGGGGTCACCATTGACCAGAAACTTAACTGGACCAGCCATATAAATACTGTGGCTGCAAGAGCAAGTCAGAGGCTGGGTATTCTGCAGTGAGTGACTCACCTCCTGACTCCCCAAAGCCTTTCCACCATCTACAAGGCACAAGTCAGGAGTGTGATGGAATACTCTCCACTTGCCTGGATGAGTACAGCTCCAACAACACTCAAGAAGCTCGACACCATCCAAGACAAAGCAGACCACTTGATTGGCACCCCATCCACCACCCTAAACATTCACTCCCTTCACCACTGGCGTACTGTAGCTGCAGTGTGTACCATCCACAGGATGCACTGCAGCAACTCGCCAAGGCTTCTTCGACAGTACCTCCCAAACCCGCGACCTGTACCACCTAGAAGGACAAGGGCAGCAGGCAAATGGGAACAACACCACCTGCACGTTCCCCTCCAAGTCACACACCATCCCGACTTGGAAATATATCGCCGTTCCTTCATCGTCGCTGGGTCAAAATCCTGGAACTCCCTTCCTAACAGCACTGTGGGAGAACCTTCACCACACGGACTGCAGCGGTTCAAGAAGACGGCTCACCACCACCTTCTCAAGGGCAATTAGGGATGGGCAATAAATGCCGGCCTCTCCAGCGACGCCCACATCCTATGAACGAATTTTAAAAAACTACAAGTAAAGAGTATTCCCATTTGACCTTATGTGCTGACTAAGTGCCCACAGGTGGTGGTTGCATTCCTAAGGATGCACATCTGGACAACTGGCCGATGAAAGCTTTTCCCTGAGACTCTACCTTGACAGTTTCTCCAAGGCTTCCTCTGTTCCATCCTATACAAGTATTCTTGGCATAACGTCCAAACAGCAAACAGTGGTCATTTTCATATCTCTTAGCACCCAAGGAGGCCTGAGTTTTCAAAGTTCCTGTCTTGCAGCATTGATCAAATTTTCAGAATTCTATAGAGATTTTACTGATTCTGAATTAAAGGCCAAATATGGCACAGGGAGCTTACATTTGAGAGTTTAATGCTGAAGAGGGCTCATTTAGCAAAGTAAGGTTATCAGCAGTCATTAGTGCTGACACATTGCATCCCAAAGAGTCGAAACTCTGAAGACTTATAAAGCTAAATGGAAAATATTTGTCCACAACTGCAAAAATCAGAGGTTCACCTGACAATTTGTATTTAAATACTGGAGTAAGAATTCACTCCATTTCAACCTGAAATACAAGTTTTCAGAGTCCCACCACTAGTTTTGGGTGTAATTTTGCAAACTCCAATTTGTATATTAAGAAAATGGATTCGGTGTATTTGAAGGAAGTTCCACTTCAACATGCAAAGTTCCCTTCTAGCCTATAGATGAATTCTTATTCATTTGGAAATGCTTTATTTGATGTTGCATTGCTCTCTTTATTATGATCTTATTGTTGCCTCTATTGATCAATGAATTGATATTTGCGTTCAAAACAAGACAATCTATACAATGAAGTAGGGGAAGTGAAGTCCATCAGACTAACATAGCAGTACAAAGGCAGGGATGAGCAACCCTAAATGGTTCGACCCCATGGCAGATCTATGTGTATGTAGAAGCTGAACTTTCAAAGGAGGAGGAAAACTAAATATACAAAGCCAATATAATACCTTGAAGTTAATGCCCTTGAAATTCGATTGCACCACACCCGTTTTACAGGTGTAAAACAGGTGCCTAAGGAACCAATATGGCGGGCAATGTGCAAGCTCTCATTTCATGCCAGAATTGCGCCACCCGCCATATTGGATCGGGCTTCTCCTTAGGCTTTGACGGCAGATGCTGGAGTATTTAAAAGCCTCATCATATTTAAATCAGGGTCCTACACATGTTGTAGCACCCTTTTATGACATTGGTCAGCCCCAGTGCCTGACTCTCCACATGATAACTCGCTCAGCATGGTGCTAACAGGCAGGAAGGATTCTTCAGCAGAGCTATTTAAAGGGCTCATCTACTACATACAGGTTAGTTGCTGGTTTGTCCTTTTAGGCTGCTGGTTGACGTCTGGGTGTTCCTGGCCTATTTTCTGCCTTCTACAACTGATTTCAAAAGAGTTTCACTGCAGTCATGGGTGGTCTGGTAGGTCTGTCTTTAGTGCTGGAGGATGAGGGGGAGCTTGCCAAGAAGACAGGAGTAAACAGGAGTAGCTGGGAGGAGGAGGGCACTAAGCAGGAGGCCATACCCACAGCAGGTCTTCAGGGAACACTTCCACCTTAATTTCACTCAGGAGCAATGTACCAGGCTCCTTCACTTAGCAAGAAGGCTGTCACCGAGTTATGTCACCTGGTGTAGCCACAACTTAAGCCTCGAAGCAAGGCATGAACAGACTGCCTGTGACTGTAAAGGTCACCATGGCCATTAACCTTTAGATGACTGGGTCATTCCAGGTGACAGCAGCGACATCTCCCAGCTTGCTGTTCACCGTTGTATAAGGGAGGTCACTGAGGCTCTCTGCGCCAGGTGTATCAGCTACATCACTTTCCCCATGTACAGTGTGAAGCAGGATGAGAAAGCAGTAGGCTTCACCCGTATTCCCCAGGGTGTAAGGTGCCATAGACTGCACCCACATTGCCCTGTGTGATCCCCATCAGCATCCTAGCATCTTTCTGAATAGAAAAGGATTCCACTCCCTCAATGTCCAGCTTATTTGTGACCACAGGCAGCACATCATGCAGATCTGTGCCCTGTTTGCTGGTAGCAATCATGATTCATTCATTCTGTACCAGACCTCTGTGCTGCCTTTATTCTACCCTGCCGTCATATTACGGGCTGGCTGCTGGGCAACAAGGGCTATCCCCATCAGACATGGCTCATGAATCCTGTCAGGAACCCAGATGCAGCTGCAGAGCTGGCATACAATGAGAGCCAAGCTGCCACCAGAAACATTATCAAGCATTTAGAGAATGTGCCTGTCATGGTCAAATAGTTTGAATGTAGTTTGTAAGATGTGAGGTTTGGGGAAGTGAGGGATGCAATAGTGGTGAGAGTAGGGAATGTAATTCTTGCAGAAGGAAGAGGTGGAGTGAAGTTTAGTGCAGTGATTGTAGGAGAGTGAAGGGAAGCAGGGGAGGGGAATATTGAGAGTAGTGAGGCTACAGGTGAGGAGAGAGTAAGTGAGCTGAAAGGCAAGATTCTTACCGTGACAACTCTGGTGAGGCCATTGAATTTCTTTCAGCATTGCAGACATGTCCTGGGGGCTAAGCTCCTGGCATTAACCTCCTCAGCGACCTCTTCCCACTGGCGGCAGAGGTGTTGCCTGGAGGGAATTCTGCCCCTGGGAGAACAAGATCTCCCTCTTTCTGTCCACTGACTGGACCAGGGCCTCCAATGCTGCCTCAGAGAACCTGGGTGCCTTCTTTGTACTTCTTGCAGTAGTTTCTCCAATTGCAAAGCTTTCCTGCTGTCTGCAGCCAGAGTGTACCTCCCCTTTAAGTGATGCTGGCTGCCTTTAAGTGGCATTAATGAAGCCTGGTTTTGCCATTCCCCCCCCCACCCCCAAAAACAGGCTCATTGCCAATGTATAGCGGGTACCGTTGGCTGCACGCCTGACTCATGATGAGCTGCCAGCACCAATTTGACATGGGCCTTGCGACCACATGAACAGATGTGTGCAGTACGTGCCCCGCCCCTGGATGCCCATTTCCGGGTGCGATCGAATTTCTAGGCTAACGTTTTGAATCTAATTTGGTTCAGTAGCCTTTTAGTGTTTAGCACGTTGAATATTCAGAGTGCATGCAGCTGTTCAGTACTTCATGATATTGAGAATACAAACATTTATAGAGGCTTATAATGAAGTAATTGCCTTCTAACATGAACAAATAGACAAATGGGGTAAAATGTGTTTTAGTAAGTCTTGCCAAGTTATTTTTAACAAATTGACTTCTTTAAATGTAAAATACAAGCAAGTAATATTTTGTTTTTAAGTTCATTAGTTCCATCGTCCTCTCTCTTGTCCCAATCCCATGCATTCTTTGGCTGAAAGTTATCTGGTGAGGTGTTGCCAGATCGCTGTCAACATTCAGTATTATTTGTTTTTTTTTGCTTTCCCTTCCTCCGGGAAAGCGCTTCACCTAAACTTGCTGTATAAAGAATTACTGCCATGAATTCTTATCAAAGCACTCCATGATACAGCCTAGCAAGTTATACCATTTTTAAAAATTTAAATAATCAGTTAGTTTTCTCTTCTTTAGGAAGGCAACTTTAATGGAAAAATAAGTAAATTCATGAAAAATATTTAAAAGATCCCTGGCAAAGAGTAAATGTTTCTGAAACATTTTCTGTATCTTAAAATCGATGATCAGTTGTGCTTTTCTCTTTTTTTTTCTTGCTCTTAAATTGCTTTCATTTGAAATTGTGTAGTGTGGATCTGAAACTTGAGAATTATTTTAACAAAGTTGTTTCTGTTTTTGTTCTGTCTTTACTGTCCTGTTTCTTTATAGTTCAAAACTGACTAGGAAACTTCTGCAGGTAAACCTAAACTTTGAGAAAGGTGCTTCACTGATTTTTTTAAAAAATCAAGAGATGGAACATTATCACCTAACTGATGTATTTTATAAACTTCTCCATTGCTGTTTTCAGATTTGAAATGTAATTAAATTTAAACTTCTCCATAAATTGTTTTTTTATATAATTGTTAAAAACTAATGTCTTCAGTAAAAGGATTCAGTAGGGATGAATGTCTGAGTTAGCATTGAAGGGTCGCAATTTACATCCTACAAATCTGCAATCAAAATTTTAAGATCACATCAGTGACCTTGAGATGCCTTTCTTTAGTCACCAAGAATAAAAACATCTACTTCATACGCAAGTCTGACGATAATTCTTGTCCACCCTCAGGATTGGCAAAACCACTCAAAGTTTATAGAGCAGTTAAATCTATACTAAAGAATATGGATGTGAACATTTATCATTTGAACTTGTAAACCACATATTCCTTAATGTAGGTGAAATGAATCCCTCCAGCCCACCACCATCACCAGATATTGGGAACGTTGTTCCTCATAAGGCTGCATGTCCCTCTTTTAGAGTACCGTACAATCATTCCTGTTAAATCTATATGCCCCTCCCCTCGACACTCATCACAAGGCAACATATTCTCCTCTAGAATAAGTAGGACTGGGGGATGTTTATCACTTTTTGCTTCCCTCCTTTGGATAATTACCCGATATTGAACAAACCAAAAGAGAGGAAACTTGGTGATATTAAACATGGATGTGAGCAATAACCTAATTTAAATGGACAGGTACCTCCAGTTTGGGTATTTTTATTCTCTTCTACATTAATCCAAAGAGGCTTAATTCTGAATTTTACCTAAGTTTTGGGCTCAACCCTACCATTTATAGCTGGTATATGATTATGCAACTGTGTGTGTTTGTCTATCCATCCATTGTGAACTGCCCTAAAGCTATTCCCAATTCAACTCTCACACGAGATTCTTGAGCCACTCACTAGGCAAGAGTAGCCTTGTTTCCCATTGCCTCCCTCACAGTTTTTATCCTAGGAGTTCCTTCTACTAGGTGTGCTGCAACCCAGGCTCAAGAACCCCACCTACCCCCTTACAATGGGGGTGGGAAGGGGCAGGCAGCCCCACCACCCACATCCATCAGATGCAAGTACCCCTGTTGGATGTCAGCCCAGTATTCAAAGCCAATGCTCTGGTCTCCGCGCGCCGTCGCTGTCTGGGGTGGGGCTGGAACCCAACCCTTCTGACTCAAAGCTGAGAATTCTACCACTGACCAATGGTCACTCCATCCAGACACGAGAACCCCACTATTTAGAGGCCATATTCTAATCTCCACTCGTCGGCACGTCTGGAGTGGGGCCCGAATCCTTCACCTTCTGACTGAGGTGGGAACATTACCATTAAGCCAAAAGCTCACTCCTGTGTGTATGTAGGTGTGTACATATTACATATCTTTGATCTCTGGCCAAAGAAAAATTATAGACTTTCCTTCGAAAACTCATTTTCTGATCATTTGTTTTTGCAGAAACAAAAATGGATACAAGCTCAAGTAAAATGTGTTGTGAAGATAAACTTGTGGGATCATCTTTTGTTTTACCTCACTGTATTCCATTAGCAGCGGCCAATGAATTTTGTGGACCTCAGCCACAAGAATTGACCGGGAATATTTCTAAAGCGTTAACTGTAAATACGGAACATTTTTCATCTAACATTCTAATACATGAGCATAGTTCCTTTCAAAATATTCCCTTCAATGAGCAGCATCATGAAAAATCTGTTGAAATCGATGAGGCCTGTGATCAAGGACATTTGCACAAAACTGAGCAGTTCCAATTTGAAGGTTATCCGATTTTTTGTCAGCTGACCGATGAGAACCTAGAACTCGAAAAGAAACTCAGCGAACTACAACAAGAACCAAATAAGGAAATTACTTCAATTCCACTTTGCAATACAAATCTTGTAGAAGCTGAAGAAAAAGTTGAACAAATAGAATCTAACAATATGGCGCATGACATCACAATGTCTTCTATTTCTTCATCAGTCCCTGTTAACAATCTTGATGCTTCACAATCTTTAGGTATGACTCCTGACAGCACAATCTCTCATCTTATTGATGCCATGTCATTGTCCAGTGAAAGTGGAGTGGGCAGTTCTATTTCAGCACTCATTGCACAGTTTGAAACAACAGCTGACAGAACCAATCTGACTATGGTTTCAAGTTTTCAAGGAACCAGCAATCATACTTTCAGCATGACGAATGGACTGTCACACACTTGTGGCTTAGAAATGAATACACCTATAGAGCCATTGTATAGGAATGTTAAAGCCAAGAAACCATGTTTGAATGTAACAGCAGATACTACAATCTTCTCCAGCCCTGAAACAGCAGACCATTCCACATATACCATAATTCATGAGGAAATTCTCTCTCCGGTTTCCTTGAACAACACTAGAAATGAAAATACATGTGACGCAATGTTGGATGTAACACTGGATAAAACCTTAAATCCTCCATGTAGCTATACCAATGCCCTTGTAAATTCAGGTGTTTCCAGTACCCATGATGCAGCCTGGAGCTTGATGCATGCTTACGGTAAATGTAATAGTGCAACTACCACTTGTAAGGCAGCTGAAGATACAATTCTTAATGTGTCTCTAACGGTAGATTCTGTTGGCAGTAGTCTAATAGAAGTGGATGACTTAGAGTTTACAGTGACAGCCACAGAAAACTGCAATGAAGACATGGGCGCAGAAAATTCTCCATCAGCTTGGAATTTTTATCACTCGGGCCACATGAATGGTAAAACACAAAGCAATTGTTTGTTTTTGGGGGACTTGCCAGCTTCAAATGCAGATGAAAAGACATTGTGTACTTCCAGGAGGAATAATTGGAATCCACTGCGTTCAGCTACACGTGTAACCTCAGCAGACATCCATCCTTTTACTGCAACAAATCAACCGAGTGCATGTAAATCCAAGAGTCTTGGAGATCTGACTTCTGAGGACATAACCTGCACCTTTGAAAGCAAGTACAAATTCATCAGCAAAGGTTTTATTGTGCCAAGTACAAAAGAACAACACACAATGTCTTCCCGTAAAAGTGTGCCACAGCCTGCTGATGCTTTAACAGAGCAATTACGCAAACTTGTATCCTTGGAACAGGAGGAAAATCAAGAAACCCAAGTTCCAAATATAAGGCCGGAATCGGGTTACCAAAAGGGACTAGTAAGAAAGCTCTCATCTAGAAGCCAAAGCAGAGTTCGTTATGTTGCTAACAGGGCAAAGCAAATTCAGGAAGCCAACAAGCATAGATTTTCTAGCAACTGCAGCTCTGGTGGTGTGGTTTTAAGAAATAAACCCCCAGTACAACACTATACAGTTAATAGGCACTCCACAGGTTCTTACATTGCAGGATACTTGAACCAGCTTAAAGAGGAAGGATTGGAAGGCCGAGGCATTCCTGAAGGTTCTTGTAGTACACTGCACCATAGATACACCGACAACTTTTACACTGATGATTCAATCTTGCAAACTGAGCCCAGCTCTGTGAGTGAGCCAGAAATTTATTTCTTACTCCGACTGTGATTTAGATGTAAAAAACATGACATTTGTAACTTTTTTAATAACCCTCCCATTGAAATGATATTTTAGAATAACGTTTGTAGCACATTTCCTTGCCTGTTTAACTATTTAGTTGTTATCTTCTAAAAAAGTATATATCTGATCTGGACTTTCTTTGCACAAAGTGTAGTTAAACTTGAATGCATAAAATTCTATGTTAGAGTCTGCAAATTAAGTTCTGTAGTTGTTGTGAGTAAAAATACACATTCCTCAAATATTCAGTGGTGAAGTGGGAAGTTTACATAACATGTGATTTCTGTCAAATGTTGTTTCTGTAAATTTGCTCAGATTAGTGAAACTTACATTTTTCGTTTGAAATAAAAACATCCATTTCATCTGATGATGCTTAAATTTTGTCCATAATTTGAAGCACATTCTTGATCCACAGATGTCAAGAAACAGCACTATGGGGAGGAATTTCCTGTGTATTTGCGCCCAGAGACTCACGTAATCGGGGTGTAAAGCAAACATCCTGTGTAAAAGATCGAGGAACATTGAGCACGTGAGTTGTGCATGTAATTACGCTACGACCGTATTTCCTTGATCTTTTACACCCATCTATCGATCCCTGCGCCCGAATGAAACTCAGCTCTGCTGCCAGGCTAAAGAGCCACACACACAAATTTACTACAATTACCCTGGTTCAGAATGGGTTTAAAATTAGGCCCTGAATTTTAGGCGCAGCGGGAAACAGTCATTTCTGGTGGTTTATTTTTTATTTATCCTCATTGTATTTTCTGTTTCTTGGAATGCATTTTTATGGCATCAGTACGAGTGACATTAACAATTGGAAAGCTTCCACAATTGCATTATCTTAAAAATGCTGTGTCTAATGTGAGTGAATGTTGTTTAGGTGGCTTCAAACTTTAATTTTCATTCTTAAAGAAGGAATATATGGTGAGTTTGAGGCTTTCCTCGGGCCTTGATTGTTTATGCTGATTTCCACTTGTTTACACCAAATTTTACATTCAGGTGTATGCTACTTAGATTGGCAGGAAATTTAGGCATAAATTGACATTAGCAAAATGGGCATATGATTGGGAGTAATTTCAGATGTAACTTCCCGATTACGCCCCCACAGGAAATTCCACCCCTATATTTCTGACATTAGACAAATTATTTCTGATGTCTTTAATCTGTACAGAATAAATACAGACTTGATTTGCTTTTATTTCTGCATCTTGTATATCATCTAAATATGTAATTTTAGGCATAAAATGGGCACAAAGCATACCAATTTAGTAGTGAACGGCCTGCTTCCAATCTGCACAGGCATGGTCCCACTGCTAAATTCATGGGGCCCATTTTTTTTAGATGTCCCGGTCAGACATCTAAAGCGGGCGTTGGACCATATTCAATTGAAAATTCATCAGTGGAGCAGGGCAAGCATTGGGCCTGCCCCAGTCAGAATTATTGAGGAGCCCCATGGCTGCCAACAAAAAGTAAGTTATTAAAATTTATTTTTGGAAAAACCCTAGGGAGCCAGGAGGAGCAGGAGTGCTCCCCCCCACACTGCCCCACCTTCCAGGACCTAGCTGAGAAAATTGGGGTCCGCTTCACCGGTGAGCTACCCGTGGGCGCGCAGCAGGCATCCACAGCTCACCAGTCTATTTTAAATTAGGCCCAAGGCCCAATCTTGATCAGGTCTCAGGCCTACCTGCTCTGCTGCAGGGATGGTTCTTTGCATCCAGTTGGCACCGCCAGGCCAGCACTTTGCAATTTCCACTCCATCGTCTCATCTAAAAGGCACCATCTCTGATAATGCAGTACGGTACTGTTTAAGTACTATACTGAATCTCAGCAACTGAAGTCCTGCAATGGGGCTTGAATCCATAATCACTTGACTCAGAGAGGTCAGAGTCCTACCAATTGAGCCAAATTGACTGGTACCACCTGATTACTTTGCTGCATCCCTCCCTCCCTCCACTCCTTACCATTTAAAAAAATAGCTGTATATATAGAAAATCTGCTTGGATCAAGCAAGGAAATGCTAGGTCAGAATACTAAATTTGCAAAGTGTGGGCCTTGATGAAAGGAATGATAAAGAAACATATGAATGAGAGAGTTTTTTTTAAATGGTCTGCTATTTTTGTCTAATGGCATAATTGTATTTGGTGTAAAGATAATGGAGAGAAGATTCCTAGCCAAGAAGATACCTAGTCAAGGTAAATCAAGTCAGTACCAAACTGTCTTGAAGTCAGAAATGAGACAAAAGAAGCCTTTTGAAGAGGGGAGAGAATCTCCTACTTTTGACACAAGGAACCTCTGTCAGTTTCAGTTGCACAAAGAGCAGAACTTTTATCATGGCACACAAAATGGCATTGTGGACTAGTTGAAGGGACAAAACTCCAAATTTCTCATTGGGACACTAAAGTTGCTGTGTTAGAAATGCCTGGCAATTATTGATTAAAGCTGATGTTAAAAGCAACCTGATGATTAAATTATATTGTGGGATATTTTGAATTATTGTGGAACGTAAATGAACTTCCACGTACATTTCTTGGAATCAAGTTGAAATTTTTTTATACAAAACAAATTCTGTTTACTGGCGCAGGTCTTTCAACCATGCGAACTGGTGATAAACAGAATTGACAGGTTCTCGCTCCCGTGAAGGAATAAGGGACCCAGCTGTAGTGCTCTGACCCTCAGGCTTGTGTTTCTCTAGCAAGAACCAGCATGAGTTCCATGTATACAATACTTTCTCCTCTGAGAGGATGAAGTTTCCAGCAGGTGCTGTAAAATCAAACTAGAACCACAAGGACTGGATAATTAGTTTCATATCGCATGGAAACACGAGGCAAGCTCATGCATTTTTAATGTATATTTTAAAATGTTAATATCTAGCATATGTTGACTAAAAAAGTAGAAAATATATTCACAGCTCTGGCATCTAATGTAAGATATGATCTGTGCTTGCAATTCTGCATACACTTAAATCATGACCCCTGTCTTTGTGGCGGGGATGCCAAGTGGAAACTGGGAATTTTCCCAAAGGATGGAAAAGAAAATCAGAAGGATAATCACTCCAGGCAACCATGAACACAGCTCCTACCTCTGGACTACCATTGGTAGAGATCTTCTTTAGGTTGGCATTATTTGGCCCTCCCAAACTGAAGCAATTCTTCTGGGTCACAAGGATGAAACACCTCACCCTGTACCACCATCTCCATCTCTCTTTCAAGATCCTCTTCCCCATCCTCATCCACAGATGACTTTTTCACTGATGCCTCTTCCTGCTGTCTGGCCTCGTTATCTGTACAAAAGACTTCTCATCCTTGATTTCAATCTCCACTGAACTCATCCTCCCCACGTCCAGCAATTTACTTTATACTTTTCGCCTCCCTCAGCAATAACAACTTGTATTCATATAATGCCTTTAACACAAAGAACTTCCTAAGGTGCTTCACAGGTGCAAGGAAAGTGACGGAGGGAGAAATTAAGAAGGATGACAGAGAGATGAGGCTTAAAAAAGTTCAAAAAGGGGTAGAGAAATTTAGGGAGGGAATGGCAGAGAGTAAGATCCAGGTCGTTGAAGGCTCTACTACCAATAGTGGGGCAAAGGGAGAGGCGTTGACCGAATCAGAGCAGTGGTATTTGCGGGGGTGGTGTGAATATAGGACTAAAGGAGATTTCAGTGTTAAGGTGAATGAGGCCATGGAATAATTTAAAGACAATTTTCAATTCAATGCACTGGGGAAAGGGAGCCAATGTAGGTCAGCAAGGATGGGGTCTTGGGCAAGAGAGGCCTAAAGCAGGTCAGCTTATGTAAAGCAGCATTTTTCACAAATTGTTGAAAGAAGGCATGTCGGTGGGAGTTATTAGAATTGGGGAATGGAATATTTGTCCATGTATCACTATTAAGCACTACCAGGTGAGCTATACAACAACTATTTGCATTTATATAGTACCTTTTAACATAGAAAAAATCCCAATGCACATGACAGAGGTGTAATCAGACAAAAATGGATTCCAAGCCAAAAAAGGAGATATTGGGAAAGGTGACCAAAAGCTTGATCCAAGAGGTGGGTTTTAAGAAGGTGGGTCTTAAAGAAGCAGAGTGAGATGGAGAGGCAGAGGGGGTTAGGGAGGGAATTTCAGAGCGGCAAAGGTTGAGAATGCACAAGAGGTCAGAGTCAGATGAATGGAAAATTCTGGGGGGACTATAAGGCTGAAGAAGATTACACGTATCGAGAGGGGTGAGGTCTTGAAGTGATTTAAACATGATGAGAATTTTGAATTGGAGGTGTTGAGGGATTGGGAGGTCAATGTAGGTCACCAAGGACAGGAGTGATAGGTGAGTGGGGTGTGGTGCAAGATAGGATAAAACTTCGGATGATCTGAAATTTACAGAGCATAGAGAGCTGAGTTTCCAACCCCACATCCTCATCATCACAAAGCCTACCCCCGTAATGTCGCCTGCCTTTACTGTGTCTCAGTGAATTGCTGCTAAAATTCTCCATACCTTGGTTCCCTCCAGATTTAACAATTTCAATGCTTTCCTGACAGGGTCAAATTGGACACTGAGGTTGCGAACAGTTTGATTCAAACTGAAATGGTGGCTGTGGAGGTGGATGGAATTGGTCAAGGGTACGAAGTTCATGGTGGAGGTCGAAGATGAGCGCTTCGGTCTCCCCATGACTGGATATCAGACAAGAACTCTGACAGCACAGAGGCAGCAGAGGGGTTGAGTGGTCATGGAGAAATAGAGCTGAGTGTCATCAGCGTACCTGTGGAAGTTGATTCAGTGTCTTCTGGGGATAAAGCCAAGGGGCAGTATGCTTGAGCATGCTGACTGTCTGCTTGGTGACATTTCTTGTGGTAGTATGCCTCTTGTTTTAAGCCAGCTCTGCAGCTGTGCCCAGGTTCCTGTCAGGAGTCATGTGCCTCATCTGTCGGGGATAGTTCTTGTTGCCCAGTAGCCAACCTGTAACCTGAGGGCCTGGCTGGAACAAAGGTGGTACAGAGTATTGGCGCAGGATGAATTGATTATGACTGCTGCCAGGAAACTGGGCACAAACCTACATCATGTGCTGCCTGTGGCTGAAAACAAGTTGGATGTTGAGGGAATGGAATTCCTTTCTATTCAGAAAAATGCCAGGATGATGATATGGAGCAAGGAAATTTCGGTGCAAGCTCTGTAATTCTTGTGATAAATACGTCAGGATTCCAAAAAAAACAGAAGAGCCTCAGGATTCACAGTTTCTATCCTATTAAAGATCTGGTTCTATTGATGTGACATCCATTTATGTCTGGACATTTGGTCTAATGTGTTAATGTGACCATGACAAAGCTGAGTCACTACCAGTGAAGGTGACCACATTTAAGAAAAAATGTAAGCTTACTATTCATGTTGCTTGAATCCTTTAGAATTGCTCTGAACTATCAATCACATGTACTGATGGTAAACAGAATTGACAGGCTCTCACTCGCCTGAGGGAAAAAAGGACCCAGCTGTGATACTCTCTCATGAATCACCTCTGATGACCCTCAGGTTTGCATTTGTCTCAGAAGTATCAGCAGTGGGTTCCATGTGTACAATGCTTTCCCCTTTGAGAGGATGGCTTCAAGTGAGCATGAAATCTAACGGGAATCACAGGTGTGCGAGCACTTGATGATTGATTTTATATCACATGGGGAAATGAAACAATCTGGTTCAACTTTATAAAATAACAGGATAATATCTGACCTATATTGACCAAGCATTTATCGAAACATTCACCCACTTGATCCCCCTAGAAAATGCGGCAGTACGGTTCAGATTTTAAGACGGGGCTTTAAATTTTCCTTAAAGTCTATGGACTTGGCATTCCCAGTGGGAAGCCTGTACTTTTCCGTGCCGACGTTAAACCCGGAAATAAAGCTGGGTTGCAGTCACGACCCAAAAACCAACTATTTTCAACTCCCACCCGCCCCCAACCCACCTATTTTTGAGAATTAAAATCACTCCCAATGGGTCTGAAATTCCGAGGTGTGCAGGGAGGTGGGACATGGTAGCAGTGCAATCTGGATAGGTGAGCTGGAATTAGAGGCGAGACTGGGTTCCACAAGTGTCCGTACCTTATTTTACGCAGTCAAATTTTACCAGAAGTGAAGACAAGCACATCATACCTTCTCCACCGCCACCCCCCCCACCCACCCACCCACCCACCAACTCTATGCAAGCATTACCAGAAGAGGTTGGACTTGTAGGATGACATGATATGAAATCCCAACGGTTATCCCCAATGCAAAGGACGCCTGCATGATATTTGTGTGCCAGAACTGGATCCTGGTGGAAGTAGGCTCGACAATTATTTCTAGTTTCCCAATGGCAATGGTCACTAAATGATTAGTTGCCATTGGGGAAGCAACAACTTTGAATCTGTGAAATTCTTTTAAGTTTTCAGACACCTTGAGCCGGAACAGCCAGCCCTTAACGTTGCAGCATAATGACACTCCAAGATTCCACCGACCCCCTCCATACAAATGACCCTGACTCACGGACTTGGAATGGGATCAGGGCAGCAGCAGCAGACTAGCGACTGACAAACTTCCGGCAATAGAGCGGGGCTGCTAGGAATGTTGGGTTCCATGTATCATGGGGAAATAAGTGTTCAGTAAATTGCTAGTCATCAGTCAAGATTGTGATTCTACCAAAATATATTGTAATGTTGTTAAGACTGTAGTTTAACCAGACAAACACAATATTTTTTTATCAAAATCAAAACACTTCAGATTTGTTTCCTTTCATACAAAGTATGACGAATAAACATCTCTTACCATATTAATTAAATAATTTCTCTAACATTCATCAGAGTTATAAAGTGCAAATTGTTAGGTGATCAAAGTAATAGGTTTATCTGCAAACTTCCAGGGAAATTCAGTGTTCAGTATATAGTCTAAAATGGCAGTGGGATACCTTCACCATTGCACTGAGATAATTGTTTTTAAACTCGCATCTCCTTCAATAAGGTTCACAAACTGTGGTGTTACATCAATAACTTTATCAGATCTGTCAACGTTGGAAAATGTTGGCGTGATGCAGGTTGTAAACCTATTTAAATATATGAAGATGTGTTTGCTTTTTAATGGTGATATATACTACACTGTAAGTGAGTGGTTTTCCAGCTTTTCTGTAAATATTGGCACATGCCCAAGAATGTCTTGCCTTAACTTCTGAAACAGTGTCAGCTACCAGAAGGATAACAGGGTTATGATTGCAGAAAATGTTTTAGGTTATTTTTGTTGCAGTATATACTATTAGTAAGTCAACCAATACAGGAAAATATAGAAACTTGTTGAGAATGACAGAAATCTGATGATGTTGACGACATCCTGGGATCTCCTTGCAGACATTCTAGGGTTAATGGAGCCCAGTTTGAAAACCTGGGCTGCAGGTTACTTTTTAACCAAAAAGTTTTCTATTAAAGGCCAAGTTTGTTAAGTCACAGGGTCTTTTGTTGCGATTTTCTCATTTCACTTTCTATTAACTCATGTTATCCTCTCGAACTTCATAACAGAAATAAAGCTTTGTTACCATGGGCTCGATGTTAGCAGGATTGCGGGTTCCCGGCGGGGGGGCTATCGGGCACGTGGGTAACGCGCCCGGCGAAATCAGTCTGCCACCCGCGCGATCGCAGCCCAATTAGATCCACTTACCTGGTCTTCTGGGTTCCCCACTGCTGATCTGCGCGTCGGGCGGGCTGCGCATGCGCAGTAAGATCTGTCAGCTGGAGGAGCTCTATTTAAAGGGGCAGTCCTCCACTGACAGATACTGCAACAAATAGAAAAAATTACAGCATGGAGCAGCCCAGGTGGAAGGCTGCTCCCAGTTTAATGATGCCTCACTCCAGGTATCAATACATGGGGTGAGGAGGAGAGGGAGGACAGAGATCTTCCCCCCCCTCGCCCCGGCGGGCGGGAGGAAGCGGCCTGCCTCTGCCACCAAGAAGGCTTGGCTCAAGGTGGCAGAGGAGGTCACCTGCACCACCAACATATCGCCCACCAGCATACAATGCAGGAGGCGCTCCAATGACCTCAGTAGGTCAGCCAAAGTGAGTACACTTACTCATTCCCCTACACTCCATCTGCCACATCAACGCCCCCACCCCACACCTCCTTCTGCACTGCCAACACTACTCTGTCACATCACCCCTCATACGCACTCAAACCTCATCCTCATCTTACCTGCACTTACTCACCTCGCCAGTACTCATCCCACCACTACCACTCAACCCAATCCTCATACAATCTCATGGCTCTATCTCATACTCACCCTCTCGTGCATCTCTTTCACGGCCAGCCTCACTCAACCTGCCACTACCTGTGCTGCAGCCACAGGGCATGCATCAGATATGTGCAGTAGGCAGCGTAAGGCAAACGTGTCGTGAGCATGAAGGGGATGCACAAGGGTGTTTGAGGGTTTGTCATGGTTGTTACTTATATTGAATTTCTGACCAACTCACATTACATATTATATTGGCACCACTACTGCCATGTCTTCGCGAATCTTGTCTGGTCTGTGCAATAATGCCCTTTCCTGAGGATCACTATGAAGACCCACAACTGATGCCACCCATTGTGTCACTGCAGAGTGGGTGTAGGTGTATTTGCAGGGCTCTTTTGTGCAGATGGCTGAGAGACGTCATTGATGTCCCCGGTGGCACCCTGGAAGGATGCGGAGGAGAAGTTGTTGAGGGCAGTGGTGACTTTGACAGCGACAGGTAAGAAGATGGTGCTCGGGCCAGCCAGGAGCAGCTTGGCATGAAGGAGGCCGCAGATGTCCACGACTACATGTCGAGTGACTCTGAGCCTTCGTGTGCACTGCTGCTCAGCGAGGTCCAGGAAGCTGAGCCTCAGTCTGTGGACCCTGTGGCGAGGGTAGTGCCCTCTGCGACGCATCTCTCTCTGCCGTAGCCCTCCCTCCTGCTGTACAGGTGGATGTGTCACAGCGCGCTGTTGTGGAGCTCCATGTGTCAGGTGGACGGCGTGGATGGCGAGGCTGGTGAGGCTGGTGATGCTGTTCGCCCTCCGAGGAGGTCATGACTGCAGCTACGGTGGCCCCCATCCGGAAGATGTACATCTGAGGGGGTCCGCAAGGTAGGTACATGTCTCTGGACCCCGGGGTAAGTGTGCAAGTTGGTTACTTTGGTTGTCAGGAGGAGGGTGGTGGAGGCCAAACTTTGTCCCAAGTGACAGAGTGGCCTCCTGCAATGAGTGACGGTCTCCCCCCACCACCTGTCAAATGGACCTTTGCAGCTGCCACAGGCTGATGGCTGCAACAGGTCCATTTGAACTGGGAGTGTTTCCCCCGGTACGGGAAACAGTCCCAATTTGCTATAAAATCCCACCCCTCCTCACATAATCCCTTAATCAGGTCAGTTAATGACCTGAACAAGCAAAGTAAATAGCTTCAAGTGGAACCCCGCTAGCTTTAATTGCCTGCGGGATTCCCACCAGCGGGGGCTGCGCGTGCACGCCGGCGCGTCAGCGGGGAACCTGGAAGTGGGCGGGTTGGAGTCGGGCTCCCGACCTACTCCGGGATTCTCTGATTTTCGGAGCCCCCCCGCCAGGAACGCACCCGATAGCGGGTGCTAAAATGATGACCCATATTTTAGCAAGCCAATCCAAGAGCAACAATTTTAATTCATCAGAAAATCTAAACAGACACAAAAATATCACTCGCACAGATAAAATATTAATTTTTAAAAATCTGATCTAGGCAACAATGAGATAGGCAACAAGATAATGAAGCAGTCCAGGCCCGCATGCAGCAAGACCTGGACAACATCTAGGCTTGAGCTGATAAGTGGCAAGTAACATTTGCACCAGACAAGTGCCAGGCAATGACCATCTCCAACAAGACAGTGTCCAACCACCTCCCCTTGACATTCAATGGCATTACCATCGCCGAATCCCCCACCTTCAACATCCTGGGGGGTCACCAGTGACCAGAAACGTAACTGGACCAGCCACATAAATACTGTGGCTACAAGTGCAGGTCAGAGGCTGGGTATTCTGCGGCAAGTGACTCACCTCCTGACTCCCCAAAGCCTTTCCACCATCTACAAGGCACAAGTCAAGAGTGTGATGGAATACTCTCCACTTGCCTAGATGAGTGCAGCTCCAACAACACTCAAAAAGCTCAACACCATCCAGGACAAAGCAGCCCGCTT
This sequence comes from Heptranchias perlo, assembly GCF_035084215.1. Lineage (NCBI taxonomy): Eukaryota > Metazoa > Chordata > Chondrichthyes > Hexanchiformes > Hexanchidae > Heptranchias > Heptranchias perlo. The sequence goes on along the minus strand of NC_090337.1, from coordinate 37,602,438 downwards.
GATTGGCACCCCATCCACCACCCTCAACATTCACTCCCTTCACCACCATGCACAGGAAGCACTGCAGCAACTCGCCAAGGCTTCTTCGAAAGCACCTCCCAAACCCGCGACCTCTACCATCTAGAAGGACAAGGGCAGCAGGCACATGGGAACAACACCACATGGACTGCAGCAGTTCAAGAAGGCAGCTCACCACCACCTTCTCAAAGGCAATTAGGGATGGGCAACAAATGCCGGCCTTGCCAGTAATGCCCACACCCCATGAACGAATTTTAAAAAACACTGAATCAACAGTGACTTGATCATTTCCTTATTTTTCTATAATATAATTTTAATTTGATTGGTGCTAATGAACAAATGAAAATTTTACTTCAATATTGTCAATATTCTAAGCACAAGAATTCAATTAAAGTGAAGGTTGTACCAAACAAAAGTATACAAGTTAATCTTTCAGAAATGTAATGCAGTGAAGAGTTTTGCATCTCACTGTTAACATTTAAGCAAAGACAAAATTTTGATCTACAATGTTTTCAGAACAAGAACAAAAACTGAAGTAAACACAATTTAATGAGACTGATTCAGCTTCTAAAATTTGTCTCAGCAATTGTCCCTTAAATGATCTTTAAGAGTATTCAGACCAAAGTCAAAAGGTGACAGATGACAAGAGAAAGTATTTTATTAAACAAGTTTAACATTGTTTATTTTGATTAAAGGGTACTTGCATTAAATTGAATCACCAATTAAACCCTTAGTTTAACCTCAATACCAGTGAACTGCAATAATTGTCAGCAAAGGAATAGCTTAATTTTTGGATTAGACTGCTAATTAACATCTTGCTTTCAGCAATTAACTAATTTGTATTAATGAGGAGTATTACGGAATTGTCACATCATCCTAAAGTTAAAAAACTGTTGCATCTGTACTGATAGTTTCTCTCTGTTGCCTTTTGATCATGTGTTTCATAACTTTAAATTGTTGCTCAGAAATAGACCGGATGCAGACATTTTGTGTAGAACTCCCCCTGAAATAAAGTTCCACCTAAATCAAAATGGAGCTGTGAGCAGAAGTCCCTATTCATAAGATCACTGGAAGGAACTCAGTGGCATCGGACTGTGGGGATTGTCGGAGGAGGGTGGGGTGGGGTGGGGTGGGGTGATATAGTGGCTAAATGTCTTCTCCCAGGATGCCTCTGACCAGCAGTTGTAAATGTAAAATGTAATGATGAATGACTGAAAGTTTTCAATTTTCTTCCTTTATAATGGTCAGGATTATGTGACTATTGGGTGGAATATACTTCCCTATAATGAACTGTAGAGGCAGATACACCACAAACACTTCCCAATGAAATGCAGTTGACCAAATACAGAATTTTACTCTTACTTTATATTAAGTTTAAAATAATTTGAATGTAATTGTATTTGTAAGTCTTAATTAATTGGTTTCTGTAAATGATAAAAGCCAAACTATTTGGGTTCAAATCTGTGTCCAAATGCCTTCTTGCGTCTGAGCTTTCAATTAAAAAAAGGTCAAGGATGGGAAGCTCTTATCTGTATTTCATGTTCTACCAATGGGGATAGAAACATACTGTTGAATTCTTTGGGAAATTAGATGTTCATTTCAAAATTCTACTAAAACAATCAGATCTTTCAAAGATGCTAGCTGTGTATAAGGGTAACCATATTCAGACATCCGGCATTACCCTCTAATGACTATAGCAATGAAATTCAATGTGTATTTGTCACTGCTGTTTTCATTAGTGCTCCCTATGCTTGCAGTCATTGAGCCAAAATGTAAATTGCTGGAAGAGTTTAATTGGGCTAAACAGACTGATTTATCTGTTTGAAGGTGGGTTTTTATACTGAAAATCAGTAACCGAAGCATAAAGTGTTAAACTGGCAGCTTTCCTTCTTCATCAAAATATCCTGCAACCAGAATTATTGGTACTAAGGGCTCCTGTGTGTGTACCATGTCTAAATGCAAGCATTTTATACAGACTCCCCTCCTTTCTTGCATCGAGTCTACAGCACAAAAACAGGCCATTTGGCCCAACTGGTTTATGCCAGTGTTTATGCTCCACATGAGCCTCCTCCCTCACTACTTCATCTAACCCTATCAGCATTCCCATCTATTTCTTTCTCCCTGCTGTGCTTATCTAGCTTCCCTTTAAATGGCTGTTTGCCTCAACTACTCCTTGTGGTAGCACGTTTCACATTATTACCACTCTTTGGGTAAAGAAGTTTCTCCTGAATTCCTTATTGGATTTATTAGCGACTATTTTATATTTATGACCTCTACTTTTGGACTCCCCCACAAGTGGAAACATTTCTCTCCGTCTACCCTACCAAACCCTTTCATTATTTTGAAGACTTCTATGAGGTCACTCCTCAGCCTTATCTTTTGTAGAGAAAAGAGCCCCAGCCTGTTCAGCCTTTCCTGATTAGTGTATCCTCTCAGTTCTGGCATCATCCTTGTGATTCTTTTTTGCACCTTCTCCAATGCCTCTATATCCTTTTTATAATATGGAGACCAGAACTGTTCACAGTACTCCAAGTGTCTTTTTAAGAAAGGAGAGAGAGGGAAACCAGGGAATTATAGACCAGTTAGCCTAACATCTGTGGTGGAGAAAATGCAGGAGTCTATAATTAAGGATAGGGTGACTGAACACCTCGAGAATTTTCAGTTAATCAGAGAGAGCCAGCATGGATTTGTGAAAGGTAGGTCGTGCCTGACAAACCTGATTGAATTTTTTGAAGAGGTGACTAAAGTAGTGGACAGGGGAATGTTAATGGATGTTATTTATATGGACTTCCAGAAGGCATTTGATAAAGTCCCACATAAGAGACTGTTAGCTAAGATAGAAGCCCATGGAATCGAGGGAAAAGTACGGACTTGGTTAGGAAGTTGGCTGAGCGAAAGGCGACAGAGAGTAGGGATAATGGGTAGGTACTCATATTGGCAGGATGTGACTAGTGGAGTCCTGCAGGGATCTGTCTTGGGGCCTCAATTATTCACAATATTTATTAATGACTTAGATGAAGGCATAGAAAGTCTCATATCTAAGTTTGCCGATGACACAAAGATTGGTGGCATTGTAAGCAGTGTAGATGAAAACATAAAATTACAAAGCGATATTGATAGATTAGGTGAATGGGCAAAACTGTGGCAAATGGAGTTCAATGTAGACAAATGTGAGGTCATCGACTTTAGATCAAAAAAGGATAGAACAGGGTACTTTCTAAATGGTAAAAAGTTAAAAACAGTGGATGTCCAAAGGGACTTAGGGGTTCAGGTACATAGATCATTGAAGTGTCATGAACAGGTGCAGAAAATAATCAAGAAGGCTAATGGAATGCTGGCCTTTATATCTAGAGGACTAGAGTACAAGGGGGCAGAAGTTATGTTGCAGCTATACAAAACCCTGGTTAGACCGCACCTGGAGTACTGTGAGCAGTCCTGGGCACCGCACCTTCGGAAGGACATATTGGCCTTGGAGGGAGTGCAGCGTAGGTTTACTAGAATGATACCCAGACTTCAAGAGTTAAGTTATGAGGAGAGATTACACAAATTGGGGTTGTATTCTCTAGAGTTTTGAAGGTTAAGGGGTCATCTGATCGAAGTTTATAAGATATTAAGGGGAACAGATAGGGTGGATAGAGAGAAACTATTTCCGCTGGTTGGGGATTCTAGGAGTAGGGGGCACAGTCTAAAGATTAGAGCCAGACCTTTCAGGAGTGAGATTAGAAAACATTTCTTCACACAAAGAGTGGTAGAAGTTTGGAACTCTCTTCCACAAACGGCAATTGATACTAGCTCAATTGCTAAATTTAAATCTGAGATCGATAGCTTTTTGGCAACCAAAGGTATTAAGGGATATGGGCCAAAGGCAGGTATATGGAGTTAGATCACAGATCAGCCATGATCTTATCAAATGGTGGAGCAGGCACGAGGGGCTGAATGGCCTACTCCTGTTCCTATGTTCCTATGTGGTCTAACCAAGGTTCTATATGTGTTTAACATAACTTCTCTGCTTTTCAATTCTATCCCTCTAGAAATGAACCCCAGTGCTTGGCTTGCCTTTTTTATGGCCTTATTAACCTGTGTCGCTACTTATTTGTGCATCTGTACCCTGAGATCCCTTTGCTCCTCTACCCCAATTAGATTTATTATTCAAGCAGAATGTGGCCTCCTTTTTCTTCCTACTAAAATGTAGCACCTCACGCTTATCTATATTGACATTAATTTGCCAATTACACGCCCATTGTGCAAGCTTATTAATGTCTTCTTGCATTTTGACACATTGTTCCATTGTATTAGGTACAACCCCCAACTTCGTGTCATCCGCAAATTTTGAAATTCTATTTCCAATTCCCGAGTCGTTGACGTAAATTGTGAACAACAGTGGTCCCAGCACCGATCCCTGTGGAACACCACTTCCCACCTTTTGCCAGTCTGAGTAGCTACCCTTAATCCCCACTCTCTGTTTTCTGTTTTGTAGCCAGCTTGCTATCCATTCTGCGACCTGTCCCCTGACTCCACATGCTCTGACTTTAGTCATTAATCTACAATGCAGTATCTTATCAAAGGCCTTTTTAAAATCCAAATATATTACTGCATTATCCTTGTCTACTCTTTTTGTTACTTCGTCAAAGAATTCAATAAGGTTGGTCAAGCACAACTTTCCCTTCTGAAATCCGTGCTGACTACTCTTTATTATATTTTCGTTTTCTAGATGTTTTTCTATTACATCTTAAAGTAAAGATTCCATTATCTTTCCCACCACCAACGTTAGGCTAATTGGTATATAGTTCCCTGGACTTGTTCTATCTCCCTTTTAAAATATAAGGATAACATTAGCTGTCCACTAGTCCTCTGGACTATTCCCTTTTCTAATGAATTTTCATGTAATAGTGCCTTTGCTATCTCTTCCCTAACTTCTTTTAATATGAGCGGATGCAATCCATCCAGACCAGATTTTTTATCCTCTCTAAGTTTGATTAGTTTATCAATTATCTCCCCCCTTTCTATCTTAAATGCCTTTACATCTTTCTTGATATCTTCTTCAAATGTCATGCCCACCTTGTTAGTCTCCCTGATAAATATTGAGGCAAAGTAACTATTCAATATTTCTGCCATTTCACTGTCATTACCTGTGTGTTTATTTTGTGCATCCCTTAGTGGCCCTATCCCTATCCTGATTTTTCTTTTGTCATTTATGTGTCTGTAGAATACTTTACTATTTCTTTCTTTATTTCTTGGTAATTTAATTTCATAGTTCCTCTTTGTTTTCCTAATTGTTTTTTTTGACTTCTTTCCTAACATCTTCATATTCCCTTTTGCCATTCTCTCTTTTATTGTCTATGTTCTTAGAGTATGCCTTTTTCTTTAGTTTCAATTTTACCCGTTCCTCTTTATTCATCCATGGTGTTTCATTATTGGCTAGTTTGATCTTCCTTTTTGGAGGAATATATTTCTCCTGAACTCTATTGATCACCGTTTTAAATATTTCCCACTGCTGTTCTATCTCTTTGTCTTATCTCTCCTGTCTGTCAATTTTTTTTCCAGTTTACCTTCCCTAGTTCCTTTCTCATCCCCTCAAAATGAGTTTTTTTCCAATCTATTACTTTGGTCTTTGTCTTACTTATGTCTTTCTCAATCATTATTTTAAACCTTATTGTGTTATGATCGCTATTGCCTAGATGTTCCCCTACGTTTACTTCTCTTATCTATTCTGGTTCATTTCCCATTACTAGATCCAGCAGTGATTCCTCTCTTGTTGGGCTTCTCACATACTGGGTAAGAAAGGAGACCTGAACACACTGTAAAAACTCCTTTCCCTTTCCTTACCTCTTGCCAGTTTATTTGGGGGTAGTTGAAATCTCCCATGATTATTTTCGCTGTTTTTTACTCATTTCATAGATTTGCCTACATATTTTTTCCTCCACTTCCCTTCCAGTATTAGGTGGTCTGCAGAATATACCTATTAACGTGATCGATCCCTTCTTATCTTTTGTCTCAATCCATATGTATTCTGTTTCTTAATATTACTTATGACCATTTTTTCTATTGCCATTATGTTGTTTCTAATTATTACAGCTAATCTCCTCCCCCTCCTTCCTTCCCTATCCTTTCTAAATATGTTATATCCTGCAATATTTAACTGCCAGTCTTATTCTTTATGTAACCATGTTTCAGTTATCTCTACTATATCTGGCTCCCTGGTACGAATTATTGCCTCCATTTCCCCCGTTTTGTTTTGGATGCTGTCCACATTGCTGTACGGGCAATTTAATTTGTTTTTAATAATTGTCCCCTCACTTTATTTTTGAGTCATTTTGTACTTACGTTCTATAACTAACTGTATTTGTTCCTTGACCATTTATGTTACCCTTATTCCTTACCTTAGTCTGACCTATACTTTTATCTTCTATTTCTTTTATCTTCAGATTTATGTTATTTTCACCAGATCCCTTCCCCCGTCTTACTAGTTTAAAGTCCTGTCCACAGCCCTGTTTATCCTTTCCACTAGGACACTGGTCCCATTCTGGTTCAGGTGGAGCCCATCCCAGCGGTACATCTCGTTCCTGTCCCAGTACTGGTGCCAGTGTCCCATGAAATGGAACCCATCCTTCCCACACCAGTCTTTCAGCCATGCGTTCATCTTCCTGATCTGCCTATCCCTACGCCAATTAGCACATGGCTTGGGTAGTAATCCCGAGATTACCAGGTTGGGTCCTGTTTTCTAATTTAGTTCTTAACTTCTGATTATCTGTTACCAGGACCTCTTCCCTTTTCTTCCCTAAGTCATTGGCCCAACATGGACCACGACAACTGGATCTTCCCCCTCCCTTTCTAAGTTCTTCTCCATATGCTCCGAGATATCCTTTACCCTTGCACCAGGTAGGCAACACATCTCCCTGGATTCTCAGTCGCAACTGCAGAGGATGCTATCCACTCCCCCTAACTATTGAATCCCCTATGACTACAACCTTTCTATTCAGCTCCCCACAGCCCCCACCTTGGACAGCCTCCTATTCCATGGTGCTATAGTTAGCATTCTGGCTGTCCTCCCCACAGCCTACATCCTTATCCTCACAGATAGCAAGTACATTGTACCTGTTGGATAGGACCAGTATCTGCAGGACCTCCTTCTCTACCTCCCCTACCTCCCCTTGGTTCCCCTTACCCTGCTGACTAACATTTACACTCTCCCCCTCCTGCACCTGTGCTTTCCTCTGAGGTGTGACTGTACTCCAGAGAAAACTATCCAGAAATTCCTCCTCCTCCCTTATGTGTAGGAGTGCCTTTAACTTGCACTGCAGTTCAAGAATTTTTGAGCTGGAGAGTCTCAAGGCAGAGACATTTCCTGCAGATGGGGCAATCCGGGACAGTCTCACTGTCCACAACCTCCCACATATCACAGTCCCGACACATAGCCCGCACTGCCAATTCTAGTATTTATTTATTTATAGTAATTTAATTCTAGATATAATACAATTATTTGAGATCTAGATTATATTTAGTCGATGGATTTAGCTTGATTTCAGATAAATCTAACTAATTAGTCATGTTTTTTGTTCATTAACTTCTTTATTTTTGTATTTTCTTAACTCCTATTTATTATTTATGTATACCAGATTTTATTTAATGCAATTTGGATCCCTTTAATGTTGGTATCCTCTACTTAGTTAATTTTAATTTTATCCCCATTAAATCTAATTAATTACTTTGATTATTTATTTAATTATTTACTTGTTTACTGTTGCTCCTTGGTTTAAATTACTTGAATTACTTGAATGAGGGGATAATCCTTTCAGGCTTTTAAGTTAGCCCTTTCTCTGTTGTTCTTGATTTTGTGTTCTCTTTCAGATACACATTGATGCACATGAATGAAAGAGATTCCACAGGCCGTATCATTGAAAATATATTACACAATGAACAAGCAATGCAAAATTTATGTGCAAAATTCCACTTGTTAAAAGAAGTACATATTGTAATGAGTAGGGTGGCCCTGACTGAACAAGCAGTAGGAAACTTACACTTGAGGGTGTGTTAGTCTTGGCTCTGCCAACCTGTACCTAAACTTGCTGGACGCAAGTATTATTTGTCCCTACAGAGAGAATGTGTGGAGTTTTCAGTAGCTTTTTTTGGAGACTCTTAACCACGGTGATGGGTTTCTGTGTGTGTCATCCACCTAACTGATCAAAAAAAATGTATGCACAACTCTAATGAAATGTTGTTAAAGTTGCTCCAAAAATTATGTTTATTTCAATTACAATCATAAATAATAATTGAAAAGGAGCCAATGTTAAAGGCTGGAAGACTTTGGCAGAGTTTAGCATAGCTGTGTATCAATTAACATTAAGGTGTCAGATTGACATCATAGTCAGTGTTCTAATAGATTAATGAATCATGGCATCAAAATAAAGTTTTAAAAATACTGATGCAGCTCACAGAACCACGTGACCTCATGGCAAGCAGAGTTGGCAGGCTTTCGTTGGCCTAAAGAGAAGATGACGCAGATGTTCCACTCTTACACGGACCATCCCTGATGACCCTCAGACTTCTATCTATCTCACAAGTAACAGCACTGAATTCAATGTGTATAATGTTCTCTCCTCTCAGAGGGTTAAGTTTCCAGTTGGTGTTGTAAAATCAAATGGGGAACACAGGTGTGAGAGTGCCAGATAATTAATTTTATGTCACATGGGAGATTGAAACAATCTGCTTCACTTATTAAGTAACTTTGCTCTAAAATAATACTGCTCAATATAGTAAGTTGGATGGGGGTATGCAGTCAAAATGTTATGCTTATTTTTGTTGACCTAGGAGAAAAAATAGCAGACTGTTTTCTGGTGAACACGGCCTTTTCTCACTAGACCTGTTGTAGACCTTGAGGCCTATGTGCCCACTCTAAAAAGGGAAGCCCTGCTTTGGTTGCGTGCAATATTTCTTATTTCAGTGATAATTTGCCTGTGTATGTCCACACTGGAAAATCTTATTGAAAACAATGTCTCCTTCAGCTCTATGTGTGGTATTAGACAAATGGCATTCAGCTACAAAATTAGTTTGTTTTGCAATTATATTTTAAATAATGGGAGTGAAATGGAATAAGTGAGTTGAGATAATAAGAAAATTATTAATGCTGAAAATATAAAATAAAACAAAATGTTGGAAATGCAAGGAGATCAATCAGGAAGCAAAATAGAAAAATAAGTTAACTTTTCAAGTGTACCCCTTCAACAGAAGTGCATTTTTTATATGGTGATCCCTCTCCAGTACATTCTCAGTAGTTTCTGTGATTAAGCAATGAGCTCAGTTTAATTGAATGAGTGATTTCTACTTCAAATTTGTTAAATTTGTGAAGAAATTGACATCTTAGCATAGTGAAGATTGATTTCTATTGAACTATTTCAAAGGCAATTGACAGACTCAGAATTCAACAGGGGAAAGAGATGTTTCGTGCAAAACAAGAGGAAGATGGAAATGTCCTGAAAAGACAACAGCAACAATGGAGTGAGCTGAAAATCCTCAGTAGCCTCCTCTAGCTCCTACTTTGTTATAGTATTATCACAATCATACCAATTCCTGTGTTGGAAATTGCAGGCAATCTCGTATAATTATTACAGTAATCATTTGAATGTGCATTATGATGGAAGAGATATTTTAGATGACATCAGTGTTATCTGGAATGCAATTATTTTGTTTTGAACTAAATCTTGCTAAACCTATTAGAGGGAGAATTCTCCTCTTCAGGGAAGAGCTCTGGCTGGGTGGGACTTCTCCATTTTTCCAGCCTCAACCCATTTTCCTAGGTCAAGGTTCATTCCATATGCACGATGGGATTCCCACCATCAAGAAGAAGCCTGCCGGTGCAAGGGCGGGGTACCCTTGTGGTTTCAAGGCTCCAACTAAAGGTCTCAGCTGAGACTGAATAATTACTTCAGCACGTAAGTCTTTGGGGCCAATTGGAGGGAGAGAAGGCCACTATACGGCGCTCTCCCTCCAATGCAGGGAGGATGTCTAGGTATTTACCACCACTACCTGGGGCCCACCACCACTACATGGCAGCCCTGGGAAGTGGTGGTAACCAGGACATAAAGAAGGAAAATCCATCGTTTGCATGTGGCGGGTGGAGAAGGGACAGCCAATGACAGTCTCTGAGGAAACGGGAGATCCCAGTCAGGGCAGTGAGGCCACAGTAGGCCTCACTACCTGAATTTTCTGACATTCTCCACTGTGATCATAGAATCATAGAATCATAGAAAAATTACAGCATGGAAGGAGGACATTTGGCCCATTGAGTGATGCTATATGTTTTCATGAAGGACTATTCCTCCCATTATCTCAAACTGGCCTGCATCAGAGTTGAAGTGCCTTTTGGGAGACCTCTAGTTGATTAACTAAGATTAAGCCATGTATGTTTTTGTGTTGAAACAGATGAAAAGCACGGGTTGCATCTGAGAGAGCTGCTAACAGAATGTTGCACAAGGAAGTTTTTTAGGCAGGTTTGGGTGGGGGGATCAACCAAGATGCTTCATAGAGGCAATGGTAAAAAAATAAGTAGTGGGAGAAGAATTAGGGAAGGTGGCCATAGGCATGGTCAAAGAGGTAGGTTTTGAGGAGGCTTTTGAAGGTAAGGAGCGAGATAGTAAGGAAGAGTGGTTATGGAGAAAGTTCCAGAATGTAGTGTTCAGACTGCTGAAGGCTCTGCCACTGATGGTGGAACAAATGGAGGGGAAGAGGCAAAGAAGGACAGAGTTAGACGAGCAGAGGATGTGAACTGGCATGCAAGGCTGGTGGAGGTTTCAGAGGTAAGATGGGGTGAGGATGTGGAGGGATTTGTAAATAAGAACAAATATTTAATATTCAATGCATTGGTAGCCAATGGAGGTTAGTGAGGACAGGGGCAATAGGGGAATGGGACTTAATGCTGGATAGAATGGGGGCAGCTGAGTTTTGGACAAATTAGAGGTTATGTGGGGGGGAACACAGGAGACTGCTGAGCAGAGCATTGGAGAGGTTGGTGAAGGTGATGAAAACATGGATGTGGGCTGGCATAAGGTAAGAAAATAGCTTAACAAAAGATTGTAGTCATCAGGAATAATATATTTAACAGATGTTAGGGTTGCAATTCATTCTGGTGTTAGGCAGAGCAACACCAACCTTAAGCTTCTGCAAAGCATTATTTTGCAAAGTGTTTGGAAAAGTGATCATTTGTCAGTTACATCTGACCATTTGCTCCATTAATTGTTCTTTGCATGAAAATAGCAGCAGTGTCATATTGGCACTCGCCTGGACTGATCCTGGTCTCACAAAAATGTACATGATGTCTTGATGCAGGTTGCAGTCACAAGACAGCTTCCTTCAAACTAAAATGCTATTTAGTGATGTTGCTCCATATCTTACCAATGCAAAGAGATTGCTCCCCCCTCCCTCCGAAGCACAGGCTGAAGGAGTTCCTATTCAACTATTAACAGAGTGCAGATGAATTCCTGTATGATATCTTTGTGGATTTTCCTCTGAATGGTAAGACTGCAATGTGCAGCACACATCAGAAAATTTACAGACTTCCGTTGGTTCATACTGTAGGGTACCCATGAGCACCTATACCTCCTCCACTTCAATAGATCGAAAGTTTGCTGTACTATGAAGCAATGAGATTTGTGCATGTCATTACACCATTGCTCAACTGGCATCTTGAGCCAGTTAAGGGCATCATAAGCCATGGTTTCATTAAATAATGATTGCTCCCCAACAATTGATTCTCCTGCTTAAAAGGAAATACATGCATTCTTTGGAATCTACTAGTCATGTATTGAATAATCATTTTCTGGGCATTGTGCCTCACCTGTATATTGAGGAACTAGAACTCTTTATAGTTGATGTATGTTATTCAATTCATTGTTGTTACCTAGACCTCCACATGAGTACAGCCCACTACACTCAGCACACTGATAAAATCAGCAGTGATGTAGAATCTTTGCTGTGTGGACAACATTTTATCTGCACTCTTTGAGAAATTAATAAATCTACTAGCCTCAGGACAGTGCATTTATCACTTCCTGCATACAGGTGGTCATGGCTACCTTGCTAATACTAGAAAAACTGCCTGAAGTCTGGAAAGAATCCATGCCCAAAACAATTGATAAGACTTTTATAGCCATTAGCTAGGCAGAGGGAGCCACTCAGGACTCCTCCAAGTCAGATACCAACATTTGGCACAGTGCAAAAATGGCCACCTAAATGAACCAAAATTTACAGTCACCTCTCCTAACTCTTGTACCAAAGCTCAGCATCCACCTCCTTATTTCTTTTACCTATTATTTTTCTTCTCTCTCTATATAAAGGCTTTGGGACTTTTTTTTACATTGAGAATATTATGTAGGTTGTCATCATTATCATTGAGGTCATATTGCTGCTCTGAGCATCAAAGTATTTTATCCAGAGATTATAAGACTTTGTCCCAATTCTCCTCATCGTTTGTGGACCCATTATCCTTTCCTGCTGCTCCTTGATAGCACAGTTATATCTGCAAATGGTGTTTTCACCTACAGCACCATTAAAACCCAATTCCACTTAGATGTTTAGCAGAGGTGTTATATCGGTTTTATGGTACTTGAAAATTTGATACTTGCCAAATTGGGGTTGATCTCTACCTAAAAATTGGCTCAATTGATGCCTCAGTCCACTAACGTAAGCTTTCATCATGGTAATAATCTCACATCAAAAAGCGTTACATAGCGCAAAGACTGCAAATATGAGCTTAAACTCAAGTGGTGCATTCTCATTGGCATTAAATCAGAAACAAAATTACTGACACTAGCACTAGCACATACAATAAGAGCTCTTTATCCTGAGCTCTGATAAAGGGACCCACCCAAAACATTCTTTTTTAGATGCTGTATATTTGCAGCATTTTCCGTTTCATTTCAGATTTCCAAGATTCATATTTTTTCTTTTTATCATTATCCCTGTAATACTTAGAATATGAGTAACACAAAGAATAAATTAGATCCATCTAGAGGAGTGGCTTGATTAAATTATCCAAAGAGCAAGTAAAATACACTAAAGAGATAAAACCCTCAAAATTATAGAAGTGGTGGACAATGGGAAAAGAAGATGCAATGTGCACTAAGATTCAATGCAAAAAAGTTCCTCTCATGGTTCAGTTGGTAAAGGAAATGGTTCTCTAATTCAATTCCTACTTTGTGCTGAGTTAGCTAATCTCAGCAATAGGGTGCAATAATTGGCCTCAATGCACAGGCTAGAGAGAGAGAAATCAGCCAGGACTCCTCCTCCCAATTGCTATCTGTTGATCTCTGCTAAAAAGTGCAAGTAGATATTGTGAAAGATAGGATCGGGCTTCGCTGTGATATCTGCTGTGTTTGAATAGTTTGTCAACACAAGTAAAGAAAGGCCACTTGATTGGGGTACCATTGGGTAAACAGTACCTTTGGAGGCATTGGTAATAACATGTGAGAGTTGTTAGAACATCGATGAGTTTCACTTTGTTTGGTTATATATTTATTTGTTCATTAGCATCTACGTTTTGATTATCACCTAAACCTCAATTGTTCGCTTCAGGATAAAAGTAAGCATTTTTTCTTTACTACCAATGGATTAAAGTAACTAATGTGTCTTAAATTTTGCTTTAATTTATGACTGACAGTTTATTTTGAACAATTAACTAAATTATGCATATAAATATATTAAAGGAATGGATGAACCAGAAATACCACCAATAAAAAGGAAGCTGGGTAATAGTATGTACATTTATATCTTAGAACTATCCTATTATATTACATAGTCTTAAAATAAATCACTGGCGATTTGTAGTCCAATTTAGGGATACATGTGGTCCTGAACCCCTGTGTATTTTATCCTCCATACTCCAGTACAAGCCACTATAATCCATTACTTACTAAGTCTAGCCTGGTTTATCTCTGTACCTCTTATTATTGGCATTCCTTCACCCACAGGTTAGTTCTGGGGGAAGACTTTTTCCGGTTGCTATGATTTTAGCAACATTGTACACGTAGCATGATGATTTCCTCTGATCGCTATTGCTGTTTTGTTTTCCCAGTACTGTTGAATTCTTTTGGGAATACTATAGTTTTGAAGTTCTTGTAAAATGATGAGTTCTGCCAAATGCACCAGCTGTATATAAGGGCAACTAATATTGAAGTAGATCAGTCTGCTTTTATCCTGTGATGAAGGTAGCAATGAATTTCAATGTGCATTTTGTCCTGGTGTATTCATTGTCTCTCTCTGTGCTTGGGGTCATTGATCCAACATGTAAACTACTTGAAAAGTTTAATCTGTATGGAGTCCATAAGAATGGAGACATCATTATTGGTGGATTGTTTCCTATTCACTTCACAGTAACTGTACCTGAACTTTCCTACAAGGCAAAACCTGAGATACTACAATGTGAAGGGTGAGTTTGAATGTTCTTCACAAATTAATTGAAAGGTTACTGTCAAATATTTAAAATACTTGCAAATCATCAAAGAGTGATAGAAGGTATTTTGTTTGCCAAAGTAAAACAGATTTTCACTGGATATGGAGCAGATTAAAATCTATCTCTTGGTTTCTATTTACAATATTTCAATATGTATATAAATGTTAATGAATGCAATATCTATTTGCAACTTCGCTAATAAAATCTAAGCTAAGATTCATTCATGTCCAACTGCATTGATTTTAAATTTCCTGGTGTTCGTACAAATCTCTACAATACAGAGTACCTTGGAAGGCAAAGTAGGAATTGCTAAAATTGAAAGAGATTTAGAATATTTTGAAGAAAAAAATAGAATTTAAATAATTGTGTTCCCATTGCTTTGCACACTTTGAGCACAACATGGTTTGAGAAATAGAAAACAGGCAGAGCTATAATGCATGGCTTTTGAAATAGCTGATAATTATGGCTTTGATTACAATAGGGAGACAAGACAGAAGAAGGATATATTTCAGCGAATGCAGCTGCTTGGAAGTTTTTTTTTTGTCAAATGAATAGGACTTGAAAGTAGTTGGAAGGAAATTATTTTAAAAGCAAGTCCTTGTTGATATACTTTTGTTGGCAACAATTTGTAATTAGAGTGTATGATTTTTTAAAAATCAATCATCAAATGGCAAACATTACTTTTATATTATTAGTTTAATCCATAAACTGTTATTTAGTTCAAATCCCTTTTAATAATCCAAATGAATAGTTCATGCTTGAGAACAAATAAAAGTAGAGATTAACATAAATGTTTCCTTTCCTGATGTTTCACTGGGGAGATGGTTGAACAATACAGGCCCGGAAAGTCCAGGTCTGTGCTATTAGCCAGTCTCAGCAAGGGTGGTAATGCGGATGCTACAGTTAGTCTCTACATCGCCCAGTTAAGGAGAGGAGATAACAAATAAGTCTAAGTTCCTGCTCCTGATTGCTGTCAAGTGAACTCTTTTGACATCCTGTGATTGGAAGTCAGATTATTGGACCCTGGCGTGGTGGCCCCCATGCTTGAATTGTGAACCTTCACTCACTGCCCAGATTCATACATAAAGCATGACTACATGGGTGAGGTACCAGACCAAGAAACCTTGCCCCATTGTGAGTTGCCACCTTCACTTGTAAGGGGAAAATTGGAGTGAAAATTAGGTGTGAAAAAGCATGTTTCTTGATTCAGTATTTGTGCAGGTGATGAAAGCAACAGCACTGGCATAATGGGTTGTCATAAACAGAAGCAAACATTATTCTACTGATTTTTGTTTATTCAAATTTTCTAATTGATCCATCCACATGGAACTCCCTTCATTAGACCTAACATACAGTGGCTTCTCCATGGTTACCATCAATAATTGTCCATAATTAATTGACAAACAATTGGGCTTCTCCAGTTATTTTTACCCAAACAGGGACATCTCACTGCCATGCAAAGTTCCCTCTATTGATTCAGTTAAGAACCGATAAGATTGACTTGCTTGAGACAATCAACAATAAGTCGCCCTAAGACTCAACTTCGCAACATTCTAGTTAGAAATTAACTGCTCTATTGCTTGTGCTGGGTTGGGTATGTTGGATACATGCTTAAATTGCTTATCATTTGCACATATATTTACTGTGAGAGATGAAATGAAACAGCATCTTGTGTTCCATTTTGTAAAGTAAGGACAGTAAAATCAAATAATTTGTTCTCCAACAGTTTTAATTTCAGAACATTTCGGTGGCTACAAATGATGATCTTCACCATTGAAGAAATAAACAAAGATCAAACACTACTTCCAAATATAAGATTAGGCTATAGCATTTATGACAACTGTCGTAAAGTACCGCAGGCTGTTAGAGCAGCAGTCACACTCCTTAATGGAGTAGATAATACTTTCAAGAATTATAAATGTACAGGACCACCTCCCATTCCTGCAATTGTTGGTGATGCTCGATCAACACAATCCATTATTATAGGAAGAATTGCAGGACTGTTTAAAATTCCTATGGTAAGATATCAATGTGGTGAAAGAGCTTTCATTTTCAAAAATTGTAAGGTTATTGAAATATTTAAAGTACTTGCAAATCATCAAAAATTGATAGAAGTTAATTTGTTTGTCAAAGAAAAACACATTTTCTCTGGATATGCAGCACATTAAAATCTATCTCTTATTTTCTATTTACAATAGTTCAATATGTATATCAATGTTAATGCCTGCAATATCTATTTGCAACTTTGCTATTAAATTCTATGCCAAGATTCATTCATGTGCAGTAGCATTGATTTTGATTTTAAATTGCAGAGCTTAATTCATAACAGTGACATTCATTCGTCACAAGCGATAACACTGCAAGTCGGGAAGCTGTAAATGTAGAAGTACTCTTTCATGTGCATAACATTCAGTTTCTACAAATAAATCTTAAATCTCTTTCTCAAATTGTAAGACATAAAATAAAATAGACAACATAAGCTGTAATAATATTAAAAAATACAAAACGTTTGGATGACGAGGTCTTAAATTAGCACAAAAATATTGAAAAACTATCACCTATTTTAATAAAATGAAGATTCTGCTTTAACATGTGATTTATAGTGTTCTTGACAAAGCAGAAAATGTAACTCTGTCTCTCATCTTTTCATCTTTCCATTGAATCTTCACAAATCTTTTTTACTATTTTTCAGGTCAGTTACTCTTCTTCATGCTCATGTCTTAGCAACAAACTGGAATTCCCCACCTTTTTCAGGACAATACCCAGCGATAGCTTTCAAGCCAAAGCTATGGCCCAACTTGTGAAGCATTTCGGCTGGACTTGGGTTGGGTCTATAGCAACTCAAGATGATTATGGCCAATATTTAGTTCAGTTATTTAATGAACATTTACAGAATTATGGTGTATGCCTTGCCTTTTCTGAAGCAATTCCAAAAATTGCTTCCAGAGAAAAGATACTCCGGATTGTAGACACCATCAAAAAATCCAAAGCAAAGGTTATTGTGTTGTTTGCTGGTGTAGGGGATATAATTTCTTTAGCCAATGAAGTGGTGCGTCAGAATATTACTAATAAACAGTGGATAGCAAGTGAAACTTGGAGTACAGCAGCACTGCTAGCAACAAAACAAAACTTTAGATCATTTGGTGGAACCATAGGGTTTGCTTTTCGTAAAGGAGAAATTCCACAATTCAAAGAATTTCTTCTCAAGGTGCGCCCTTCCTCAGCCCCTGGTAATTCTTTGGTAAATAGATTCTGGGAAAAGCTATTTGGATGTACTCTTAATATGCCAAATAACACCACTGGACACACTACAACCACTATTTCTGAACGAATATGTACAGGACAAGAGGTCATAGAGAAAACAGACAGTGTATACCATGATGTGTCACAATTGAGAGTTTCATATAATGTCTACAAAGCAGTATATGCGATAGCACATGCACTTCATAACTTGGCAATCTGTGAACACAACAAAGGACCATTTCTGAACAAAACTTGCACAAATATTTCACACTTTGAGCCCTGGCAAGTAAGGCATTAATATGTATATTATACATTTTCAGGTTTTACACTAGAAGTGTTTGTGAATAATGACATTTCTACTATTTATCTTTCAAAGCTTAAAAATAATCATATTATCATTTTTCAACCTCAACATACAGCTTCTCCAATACCTAAAAGAAGTTACATTTACAAACCATTTAGGTGAAAAAATACATTTTGATGAAAATGGCGATCCTATTGCATCATATGATATCATGAACTGGCAAATGGATGCAGATGGTTCTGTTAAAATTGTTACTGTTGGCCTATTTGATGCATCAGCAGCTCTTGGGCAAGAGCTTTTAATTGATGAAGACATTGTTATTTGGAATGATGGGCAAACAAAGGTAAATATATTATGCAATTTATTAAACTCTGCATGTAGAGAAATAACTAAATATATTTTGTACCCAGCAGAATGTTGAGCTTCCTTCTCTTACTAATGAAACTAAGTATTAAGTTAGGGTTTCCTCCCATGAACAGTTTCTCATAAGTTGTTTAGTATTTCACAATCCTGACAGAACAGTCCAGATGCAAGATAATACCTAGCTTTTTATTTAGAATAAATGCTGATTTACCATTGCAGCTAACAGTGGGTGAGTTATTTTATTTCTGCACACTTACAACTTTCTGTGCAAAGTTTTTAAGTTTCTAAAGAAGCTACTTTCCGTAGGCTTTTGAAAGCAGAGATATGGTGAGACGGAGAGGTTTAGGGAAGGGTAGTGGTATAGTGACTGAAAGAACATGTCTCTTGGTGGGGCATGAGATGGCATGAGATCATAGAGGTAGAATGGGACAAGGTCATGGAGAGATTTGAGCATGAGGATGAGAATCATGAAGTCAATTTGTTGGGGGATGTGAAACCAGTGGAGCTTAGCATGGAGTGAGTGTCATTAGTGATGATTGGGTGCGATGGGAGGACAGGACTTTGTGTGGATGAGGTCACAAGCAGTGACTTCCTGAATGAGTTGTAGTTTGTGTAGGCTGGAGGCCTGGAGATAGGCAAGGAAAACATTGACGAAGTGAAGCATGGAGGTGATAAGGACATGGATTAGCGTTTCTGCAGCACCTATAAGCAGACAGCAGAAGAAAAGTGTGCACAACCCATGGTTGTAAACCAAACCAAGAAGCACATAATGGGCTGGAGATTGTACTGAGCGGCGAATGGATGTCGCCCGCCGCTCGTAAGCAAATATCTCACCCACAAACCTTTCTTGGGCTTCTGGGTGCCAACTTGCTTTAATTGAGAGCTGCAAGATGTGGCCGGGCTTCTCTGAGCTGTGAGAGGAGGAAAGAATCTTTGTGTCCCCTCCACTAATTAGCTTGAAGCAAGCCACACAGACTAAGAACCAGGAAATCACAGATAAGATTAGTAAATGTACTATAAAATCAGATAGAGAAAGTGAAATAAAGAGAGGGTAAGATCAAAAAACTGAGATAAAAGAGACAGAAAGAAAAAGTTTTTAAAAATGTTAAATTTTTTAATTTAAAACTTTTTTTAAATGTCCTAAAACTTACACATTTGTTACAAATACTGCTCACAGAAATTTCATCCACAGTATTATATTTGAAATATGGAGATTTCACATAATGTACATCACAACATTTCCATGCTATCTATATGTTTAACAACAATGTAAAACTCAGACAATGGAAAGCCGGCATAATTGTTCCCCTGCGTTAGCTAAGGAAATCCCAAAAGGAAAAATCTGCTGTCAGCTGATGACAGCTTAACATTGAGACCTTAGGGATGAAATTGCTCTCCACAATATTTGTAACAAACACAGAAATTTGCTTATATGAGGTTCCCCTGTATGCTATTTGTTAACCAATTTAAGTGCGTTAAAATACCATGCAAAGGACTTTCATGGAAACACATTAACGCATTCATTACAAATATGACTGATAGTAATAATGCCCCCACAGTCTCATGCCCCTAGCCACTGCCACTGATGTAAAATTCCATTATTATACAAAAAAAAGTACAAATGTTGATCAAATCTGAAAGATAATGATACTGACTTCTACAAGGATAAAAGTTGTATAAAGCAAATCCATGTCCTTCACAGAATTCTTTTAAGGAACAGTGAACGAATAGCTTTCCCTGTTATCAAGTTCAAGGAGGGACTTGCAATGTTGTACAACTGCTGTTCTGTGATGTGCCTCAAATAGAATTTCTGCATGTTAACTGATACAACTAAATATTCCCTGACATGTATAACAATTACTGAAACCAGTTAATATTTGTAACAAAGCATATTCTTTTCACATCCTTACACTTTTGAATGATGAGAATCTGATAGATAATAGAGACTAATGACTAGGTCAAGACCGTAATCAAATGGCGCAATGAATTGCAAGAATGAAGTTTAAGCAGTTTATGTCTGTCTTCTAAATTCTGGGATATATTTTTAAAATTGTTAATCACATGGGAATTTGTGTTCTGTTTTGAGTCCGTTTCTGGACAGTTGCAGCTGTTGCTACATGTTTGACTTACATTGTATTGCATGTTCTCAAAGTCTGGTGATGTTCACATGAGGATATCAACAGTTCATGGCATTATTACAACAGGTTTATCACAAATTACTCATTGATTAGTGAATTTGTCGCCACTGTATACCACATGTTACTTTAATAATGGGTCAGATTAGAAATGGATCACTAAATTTCCTCTTGTCTTTATGTCTGTGCTATGGTAGATCCCGAGCTCTATCTGCAGTGAAAGTTGTCCTCCTGGTACAAGGAAAGCAGCACGAAAAGGACAACCGGTATGTTGTTTTGACTGTTTGCAATGTGCTGAGGGAAAAATGAGCAATCAAACAGGTGTGTAAAAATTTAATATGATTTTAGTTCTTAATCAGATTCTTGAAATTTACTTCAGATGTAATTCTATTTTGAGTAAAGTGACATGAAATTTCTTTCCATGTCAGTCACCTAACTCTGGCCATATCACTGACCTTTAATTAACTAGTTGCCATATTTGCCATACAAAGAATCTTTCAATGCATAATCTATTTGCAGGGAAGCTATGTGCAGACTTGTTTACAACAATTTTATATTCACCAAGTCATAGGTTATGGTAAGTCCATCAAAAATGCCAAACTCTTTCTAAAAAAGAATTTCAGGAATACTTTTTCTCAAATGAGCAAATTAACAGAAAAAACATGCTAGTAGTGCAGAGATTAGTGTACTGGACTGGTAGCCCAGAGATTGCACCCTCACGACAAGTTAGAACCATAGAACCATAGAAAAGATACAGCACAGAAGGGGGCCATTCGGCCCTCATGTCCGCGCCGGCTCGAAGAACAACCAGGTGCCCATTCTAATCCCACCTTCCAGCACCCGGTCCGTAGCCCTGCAGCTTTCAGCACTTTAGGTGCAAGTCCAGGTACTTTTTAAAAGAGTTGAGGGTCCCTGCCTCCACCACCAATTTGGGCAGCGAATTTCATACACCCACCACCCTCTGGGTAAAAATGTTTCTCCTCATGTCCCCTCTAATCCTTCCACCAATCAGCTTAAATCTATGTCCTTTAGTTCTTGAACTCTCCGCTAGGGGAAATTCAATTTAATAAATAAGGTCATTTATGCACTAGCACCAGAAAAAATGACCATGAAAGCTGCAAAATTGTCATAAATATCCAACTAGTTCACCAATATCCATTAGGGAAGGGAACCTGCCATCTCTACTCAGTCTGGTCTACATGTGACTTTCACCCACTTCTTAACATTCTCTCTACATGCCACTCAGTTGTCAAGGCAACTAGGGATGGGCAATAAATGTGGCCTTACCACCATCACCCACATGCTCTAAACAAATAAAAAGAAAACATTGATATGGTAATGATATCATGCAATGTATATATGAGCAGCAGAATCATAAAGCCGTAGACATTTACTGCACAGAGCAAGGTCATCCAGCCCATTGTGTCTGTATTGGCTCTTTGCTAGATCAATTCAGAGCTATTCCCATCACCCTGGTCTCTCACTATAGCCCTGGAAGGACAAGTAAGTAATGAAAAAGATAACGGTCGCCATTTTCAATCTTCATGGCCCATAAAAGTCTTCTGGATAGAGCAAAGCAGGAGACAGAAAGAGTCGGGGTAGCAAAAGTCACAGAAAGAGCTGCCAATATGGAACAGGAAAAGCAAGAGACAGAATTGACCAACAAGCCAAACAAGAGAGGCAAGGGCAAGTAACTTAATACCTACTCCATATTTTCCTTCCTTAATAACTACAGCAATGAATTAGTGAGGAGGAAATACGTATTGACGGAATCCTTAATTGTATGTATTGCTTGTATTATTTGCACATTTCTTTCCACTACACAATATATTAAGTGAAATAACACCATCTGTATCTTTTCTACCATTGACAGAAGCATCCTTACCCCATTTATAATTTAATATTTAGCATTTAATCTATAAAATAATTTCCCCACCTGGCAGAGTAAATCTGCATCTGGCTGTGCTTTACTTGACCTGAGAATGCTTAATATTGATCTTGAATGACTGAAATAGGAAAAGAGTTCCATTTCCCAGCACTGACATCTCTCATCTTTATAAGCACAAAAAATTTCACCAAAAAATAATAAAAGTTTGCCCCAGCATATTTGTTCGGTTCAATCTCATTTTGTTTAATCTGAGGAATATATTTTGTTTTCAGGTTTCAAAATAGCCATACAATTATCTTGCTGAATACATGCATATTTGGTGAACACCTTTCCCACCAATCCAGACTTGTATTGTGGTGACATATTTGTTAGTCTATCAGGCTCAATATCTTTGTTTCCTGTTATTGTATTTCTAATTGACAAGCAAAATATGCACAGTGAGTTTGGGAAGAAGTTTCTTATGAATCTTTTATACATGATTTCACATGAGGGCAGAAATGCAGCAACATATGGGAATGAATTTCTGTGGGGACTCTTCTATCGCCTGGCGTAACTTTGGAGGAAGAGCCACAGAAATCCCAGATAAATGTGTAAACACCTTTTCTGATACCACCAGATGTGCTGCTGTACATTGGTTGGAAATATTGTCTCTGTTAACTTTCCACTTCAGTGCCGTGCTGAAGAAGAATCAGATCGTTTGCAATTCCAATCCCCCTATGAATGGTGGCATTGTATGATTGACTTGCCACCTATTTTCTAATATCAGAGATATTGAAATATTTGCAGAATGTACACATTAAAATTGTACAGTTGTTGTTTAATGCATATTTTTCACCGTAATTCTCCATATGTATACTCATCAGTAGATATTTTGCATGCTGGGTTCTCTGTTTTTAATAATATATTGATATGTAGGAAAAACATTACATATATGTCCAATACAAATGCCTTAAAAACACAAAATATTATTCATTTTGCAGTGCTGTACCTTTTGTTTTCTTAGTGCAATGCAATCATTGATACACACTCAAAATGTTTTGTTTTGTTTTGTTACACTTTGTTTGGCATTCCAAATCTTACTCATGAGCAGAAACAATGTAATTTCCAATAGTAAAACATATTGATATAGCCACCACTACCATTTCCTTGACAATTAGTATAAATAATTATTACACAGTTATAAATACAGTAATGAAACACTGCTAGACGTGTCCCCTCAGCTGAGCTCACAATGTCTGCAGGAATAAATAAAAATGCATCAAAGGACAGTACCATAACGCACACCATAGAGGCACACACACAACTCCATTAGTGGTGGGACATAAAATTGTGGCTGCAGTGCTCCACATCTCTGATTTCCCAAACTCAGACACATCATTGTGGAGAATTGCCAAGCAAAGACTAGGCACTTCTGCAAAAGGAAGAAGAGAAAATCAAAAAGAAAGTCATTACCAAGCTGCACTCACAGACCTACATGAAATACTATGCTAAACAAATGGAATAAAAAATATAAACATAAAGGGCAGATTTGTGGACTTTAATGGATATCTCTTTTATATGGTTAACTATATTTTCCTGATGCAAGAAAAAATTACTATTTTTATTTTGCAGATTCCATACATTGTTTGACATGTCCAATAGATTATTGGTCAAATCATAGACGTGATCAATGTGTACTGAAAGAAATAGAGTTTCTCTCATTTGAAGACACGCTGGGCATCATATTAACAACCATTGCATTGTTTGGAGCCTGCATAACCATTGTAATTTTATCCATTTTTATCCATTACCGAAATACCCCTGTTGTGAGAGCTAATAATATGGAGCTGAGTTTTCTTCTGCTAATTTCATTAGTTCTTTGCTTTCTGTGCTCACTGACTTTCATTGGCCAGCCATCTGTCTGGTCCTGTATATTACGACACACAGTGTTTGGAGTTAGCTTTGCTTTGTGTATTTCCTGCATTCTTGGTAAAACAATTGTTGTACTAATGGCATTTAGTGCTACACTTCCCAACAACGACATGATGAAATATTTTGGGCCCCTACAGCAAAGAGCCAGTGTTTTTACATGTACTTTTCTTCAAGTTATAATATGCATTTTATGGCTGATCACATCGCCTCCATTTCCAGCAAAAAACATCAAGTATCAAAGTGCAAAAATAATCCTGGAATGTGATGTTGGCTCTGTAACAGCATTCTGTTGTGTGTTGGGTTACATTGGCTTGCTGGCAACTATTTCTGTCATATTAGCATTTCTAGCACGAAAGCTGCCGGACAACTTTAATGAAGCCAAGTTCATTACCTTTAGTATGTTAATCTTTTCTGCAGTTTGGATAACTTTCATTCCAGCTTACATTAGCTCACCTGGAAAATATACAGTAGCTGTTGAAATTTTTGCAATTTTGTCTTCCAGCTTTGGTTTGGCTGCCTGTAATTTTGCTCCTAAATGTTACATTATTTTGTTGAAACCAGATCAGAACACAAAAAAGCATCTGATGGGTAGAGCAGCTACGGCCAGCACATAAAATAATACAAACTACTTTGTAACTGTCAATTGTCAAATGTCAATTGAGCAATGTACTTCGTATTCTGTTCATGTTAGGAAAAACTGCCCAGAAATATTAGTAATTTTTCATGAGCCACTTTTGTTAAAGAACTGATATAGCTAGATATAAATATTGAAAAATGTGTAATCTTGTCATTCATTAAATCAATAAAAGTAACATCATATCATTCTTTGCCTAATCTGTGCTACTAATAGGCTGTTTAAGAGCAAGGGAGTTCTCCCCGGTGTCCTGGCCAATATTTATCCCTCAACTAAGATCACTAAAACAGATTACCTGGTCATTATCACATTGCTGTTTGTGGGAGATTGCTGTGCGCAAATTGGCTGCCGCGTTTCCTACATTAGAACAGTGATTACACGATTATAAAGGATGTGATAACAGGACACTAAGAAAATAATAATAGGATTTGGCAGAGTCAACATGGATTTATGAAAGGGAAATCATGGGCATCATTTTAGCACCCGCTATCGGGTGCGTTCCTGGCGGGGAGGCTCCGAAAATCGGAGAATCCCGGAGTGGGTCGGGAGCCCGACTCCAACCCGCCCACTTCCGGGTCCCCCACTGACGCGCCGGCGTGCGTGCATAGCCCCCGCTGGTGGGAATCCCGCAGGCAATTAAAGCCAGCGGGGTTCCACTTGAAGCTATTTACTTTGCTTGTTCAGGTCATTAACTGACCTGATTAAGGGATTATGTGAGGAGGGGTGGGATTTTATAGCAAACTGGGATTGTTTCCCGTTCTGGGGGAAACACTCCCAGTTCAAATGGACCTGTTGCAGCCATCAGCCTGTGGCAGCTGCAAAGGTCCATTTGACAGGTGGTGGGGGGAGACCGTCACTCATTGCAGGAGGCCACTCTGTCACTTGGGACAAAGTTTGGCCTCCACCACCCTCCTCCTGACAATCAAAGTCACCAACTTACACACTTACCCCGGGGTCCAGAGACATGTACCTACCTTGCGGACCCCCGCAGATGTACATCTTCCGGATGGGGGCCACCGTAGCTGCAGTCATGACCTCCACGGAGGGCGAACAGCATCACCAGCCTCACCATCCACGCCGTCCACCTCTGACATGTGGAGCTCCACAACAGAGTGCTTGACACATCCACCTGTACAGCAGGAGGGAGGGCTACCGCAGAGAGAGATGTGTCGCAGAGGGCACTACCCTTGCCACAGGGTCCACAGACCGAGGCTCAGCTTCCTGGACCTCTCTGAGCAGCAGTGCACACGGAGGCTCAGAGTCACTCGACATGTAGTCGTGGACATCTGCAGCCTCCTTCATGCCAAGCTGCTCCTGGCTGGCCCGAGCACCATCTTCTTACCTGTCGCTGTCAAAGTCACCACTGCCCTCAACAACTTCTCCTTCGCATCCTTCCAGGATGCAACCGGGGACATCGCCGACATCTCTCAGCCATCTGCACAAAAGAGCCCTGCAAATACACCTACACCCACTCTGCAGTGACACAATGGGTGGCATCAGTTGTGGGTCTTCATAGTGATCCTCAGGAAAGGGCATTATTGCATAAACCAGACAAGATTCGCAAAGACATGGCAGTAGTAGTGCCAATATAATATGTAATGTGAGTTGGTCAGAAATTAAATATAAGTAACAACCATGACAAACCCTCAAACACCCTTGTGCATCCCCTTCATGCTCACGACACGTTTGTCTTACGCTGCCTATTGCACATATCTGATGCATGCCCTGTGGCTGCAGCACAGGTAGTGGCAGGTTGAGTGAGGCTGAATGTGAAAGAGATGCACGAGAGGGTGAATATGAGATAGAGCCATGAGATTGTATGAGGATTGGGTTGAGTGGTAGTGGCGGGATGAGTACTGGCGAGGTGAGTAAGTGCAGGTAAGATGAGGATGAGGTTTGAGTGGGTATGAGGGGTGATGTGACAGAGTAGTGTTGGCAGTGCAGAATGAGGTGTGGGGTGGGGGTGTTGATGTGGCAGATGGAGTGTAGGGGAATGAGTAAGTGTACTCACTTTGGCTGACCGACTGAGGTCATTGGAGCGCCTCCTGCATTGTATGCAGGTGGGCGATATGTTGGTGGTGCAGGTGACCTCCTCTGCCACCTCGAGCCAGGCCTTCTTGGTGGCAGAGGCAGGCCGCTTCCTCCCGCCCGCCGGGGGGGAAGATCTCTGTCCTCCCCCTCCTCCTCACCCCATGTATTGATACCTGGAGTGAGGCATCGGTATTTACGGTTGAGAAAGGCATGGATGTTAGGGAACTAGGGGAAATAAATAGTGATGTCTTGAGGAGTGTACATATTACAGAGAGGGAGGTGCTGGAAGTCTTAATGCGCATCAAGGTAGA
Organism: Heptranchias perlo; assembly: GCF_035084215.1. Lineage (NCBI taxonomy): Eukaryota > Metazoa > Chordata > Chondrichthyes > Hexanchiformes > Hexanchidae > Heptranchias > Heptranchias perlo. The sequence goes on along the minus strand of NC_090337.1, from coordinate 37,575,157 downwards.
TAAATCTCCGGGACCTGATGAAATGTATCCCAGGACGTTATGGGAGGTTAGGGAGGAAATTGCGGGTCCCCTAGCAGAGATATTTGAATCATCGACAGCTACAGGTGAGGTGCCTGAAGATTGGAGGGTAGCAAATGTTGTGCCTTTGTTTAAGAAGGGCGGCAGGGAAAAGCCTGGGAACTACAGACCGGTGAGCCTGACATCTGTAGTGGGTAATTTGTTAGAGGGTATTCTGAGGGACAGGATCTACAGGCATTTGGAGAGGCAGGGACTGATTAGGAACAGTCAGCATGGTTTTGTGAGAGGAAAATCATGTCTCACGAATTTGATTGAGTTTTTTGAAGGGGTAACCAAGAAGATAGATGAGGGCTGTGCAGTAGACGTGGTCTACATGGACTTCAGCAAAGCCTTTGACAAGGTACCGCATGGTAGGTTGTTACATAAGGTTAAATCTCACGGGATCCAAGGTGAGGTAGCCAATTGGATACAAAATTGGATTGACGACAGAAGACAGAGGGTAGTTGTAGAGGGTTGTTTTTCAAACTGGAGGCCTGTGACCAGCGGTGTGCCTCAGGGATCGGTGCTGGGTCCGCTGTTATTTGTTATTTATATTAATGATTTGGATGAGAATTTAGGAGGCATGGTTAGTAAGTTTGCAGATGACACCAAGATTGGTGGCATTGTGGACAGTGAAGAAGGTTATCTAGGATTGCAACGGGATCTTGATAAATTGGGCCAGTGGGCCGATGAATGGCAGATGGAGTTTAATTTAGATAAATGTGAGGTGATGCATTTTGGTAGATCGAATCGGGCCAGGACCTACTCCGTTAATGGTAGGGCGTTGGGGAGAGTTATAGAACAAAGAGATCTAGGAGTACAGGTTCATAGCTCCTTGAAAGTGGAGTCACAGGTAGATAAGGTGGTGAAGAAGGCATTCGGCATGCTTGGTTTCATTGGTCAGAACATTGAATACAGGAGTTGGGATGTCTTGTTGAAGTTGTACAAGACATTAGTAAGGCCACACTTGGAGTACTGTGTACAGTTCTGGTCACCCTATTATAGAAAGGATATTATTAAACTAGAAAGAGTGCAGAAAAGATTTACTAGGATGCTACCGGGACTTGATGGTTTGACTTATAGGGAGAGGTTGGATAGACTAAGACTTTTTTCCCTGGAGAGTAGGAGGTTTAGGGGTGATCTTATAGAAGTCTATAAAATAATGAGGGGCATAGATAAGGTAGATAGTCAAAATCTTTTCCCAAAGGTAAGGGAGTCTATAACGAGGGGACATAGATTTAAGGTGAGAGGGGAGAGATACAAAAGGGTCCAGAGGGGCAATTTTTTCACTCAAAGGGTGGTGAGTGTCTGGAACGAGCTGCCAGAGGCAGTAGTAGAGGCGGGTACAATTTTGTCTTTTAAAAAGCATTTGGACAGTTACATGGGTAACATGGGTATAGAGGGATATGGGCCAAGTGCAGGCAATTGGGACTAGCTTAGTGGTATAAACTGGGCGACATGGACATGTTGGGCCGAAGGGCCTGTTTCCATGTTGTAAACTTCTATGATTCTATGATTCTATCATTAAACTGGGAGCAGCCTTCCCCCTGGGCTGCTCCATGCTGTAATTTTTTCTATTTGTTGCAGCATCTGTCAGTGGAGGACTGCCCCTTTGAATAGAGCTCCTCCAGCTGACAGATCTTACTGCGCATGCGCAGCCCGCCCGACGCGCAGATCGGTAGTGGGGAACCCGGAAGACAAGGTAAGTGGATCCAATTGGGCTACGATCACGCGGGTGGCAGACTGATTTCGCCGGGCGCGTTACCCACGCGCCCGATAGCCCCCCGCCGAGAACCCGCAGCCCTGGTAACATCGGGCCCCATATTTGACAAACCGATTGGAGTTCTTTGAGGATGTAACTAGTAGAATAGATAAAGGGGAACCAGTGGATGTGGTGTATTTGGATTTTCAGAAGGCTTTTGATAAGATCCCACAAAGTTAGGGCACATGGAATTGGGGGTAATATACTGGCATGGATTGAGAATTGGTTAACAGACAGAAAACAGAGAGTAGGAATAAACGAGTCTTTTTCAGGTTGGCAGACTGTGACTAGTGGGGTACTGCAGGGATCGGTGCTTGGGCCCCAGCTATTCACAATCTATATCAATGCTTTGGATGAGGGGACCAAATGTTATATTTCCAAGGTTGCTGATGACACAAAACTAGGTGGGAATGTGAGTTGTGAGGAGGATGCAAAGAGGCTTCAAGGGGATATAGACAGGCTATGTGAGTGGGCAAGAACATGTCAGATGGAATATAATGTGGAAAATGTGAAGTTATCCACTTTGGTAGGAAAAACAGAAATGCAGAGTATTTTTTAAATGGTGAGAGATTGGGAAACGTTGATGTTCAAAGGGACCTGGGTGTCCTTGTACATGAGTCACTGAAAGTTAACATGCAGGTGCAGCAAGCAATTAGGAAGGCAAATGGTATGTTGGCCATTATTACAAGAGGATTTGAGTACAGGAGTAAAGATGTCTTACTGCAATTAAAAAGGGCCTTGGTGAGACCGCACCTGGAGTATTGTGTACAATTTTGGTCTCCTTACCTAAGAAAGGATATACTTGCCACAGAGCGAGTGCAACGAAGGTTTACCAGACTGATTCCTGGGATAGCGGGATTGAGTAGACTAGGCTTGTATTCTCTAGAGTTAGAAGAATGAGAAGTGATCTCATTGAAACATACAAAATTCTTACAGTGCTCGACAGGGTAGATGCAAGGAGGATGTTTCCCCTGGCTGGGGAGTCCAGAACCAGGGGTCACAGTCTCAGAATAAGGGGTAGGCCATTTAGGACTGAGATAAGGAGAAATTTCTTCACACAGAGGGTGGTGAATTTTTGGAATTCTCTCCCTTAGAGGGCTGTGGAGGCTCAGTCATTGAGTACATTCAAAACAGAGATCAATAGATTTCTAGATATTAAAGGCATCAAGGGATATGGGGATGGTGCAGGAAAATGGTGTTGAGGTAAAAGATCAGCCATGATCTTGTTGAATGGCAGAGCACGCTTGAGGAGACGGATGGCCTGCTCCTGCTCCTATTTCTTATTTTCGTATGTTCAAAAGTGCTTAATTGGTTGTATAGCACTTTGGATGTCCTGAGGTCATGAAAGGCACTACATAAATGCAAGTTCTTTCTTTACATGCTTTTATTCTTTTGCTGGAGTTGGAACTTTTAATTGCCTGATGCATTTTAAGACATTTCATTATTCGGCCTAGAAGAAATTTCTGTTTTAAGTTATGATATATTTTTTGACACAAAATCAGATTCAGGATTCTAAGGATTAATTCACAAAGATCCAGCATCTTTTTTTGACTTGACAAAGAAAAAAATTTGGTGCGCTTCGAACAATGGGGACTATGGGCACTAAATTGGGCTGTGTAGCGCCCATTGTTTCGGCACTACATGGCCTCTCCGACATCCAAGATGGCGTCTTGGATGCGCATGGACATTTCCAGAGTGACGTGTGCTGAACGCCATCTTGGTATAGGAGTTAGCACAGGCGCAGATAACGAACACTGGAATCATGTGAAGTAGGGAGAAAATGGCTTCAATCAGTGTGCAATGCTGATTTAAAATGAGAGACACCATTTTGGGACTTAATGCTCAACTCAACGCACAGCCTTAACCCCAACCATCTGAACGTGTCTTAAGTGCCTGGAGGGCACCCCACCAGCGCTATTTAAAGGGACCTTGCTGGATTTATAGGTTAGTGGCTGGATTATTGCTTCTGGCTGCCGAGACATTTGTAACTGTTTTGGAGGTCTCCTAGACTTGAATACTAGGACACAGGGACATAGCCTAACAATTAGAGCCAGAACGTGCAGGAATGAAGTTAGGAAATGCTTCTACATGCAAAGGGTGGGAGACATTTGGAACGCTCTTCTGCAGACGGCAGTTGATGCTAGCTCACTTGTGAATGTTAAATCTGAGATTGATAGATTTCTGTGAACCAAGGGTATTAAGGGATATGGGGCTAAGGCGGGTACATGGAGTTAGGTCACAGGTCCACCATGATCGAATTGAATGGTGGAACAGGCTCGAGGGACTTAATGCCGCTGCTACTTGCTGCCTCCTGATGTGTGCCACCTTCTCCTGCAAGAAAGCGGGACGTGTGTCTGGGTGATGTGCCTGTCATGGTTGAATAGCTGCCAGTGTGTGTGGCCTGTGAGTTGTGGGTGGGCGGCTTGAAGCAGTGGTAGTGTGTAAGGGTGAGAGGAAGCATCTGGTTGGAAGAGTTGAGTACTAAAGAGTTTGTTGGTATGTAGGTGATGGGGGGGTGTAGTGCGTGGTGCAGTTGGTATGAGACGCCACTTGACAGTTGACCTCACTCACCTTGCCCACTCATGTCAAAGCATTGAACTTCTTCCTGCAATGCACCCATGTTCATGCTGCTGTGTGCCTGGCATTGAATTCATCCCCCGCTGCCTCCCACTGCCTTTTGGATATATGTCTGGAGGGCCTCTTTCCCCCCTTCCTTCCGTGGATATAGGATGTCCCTCCTTCTGTCCACCTCTTGCACCAAGGCCTCTTGTGCATCAGCAGAGAACCTTGGTGTACGCATTCTCCAGGCCTGGTACCAACTCAGATCGGCAGATTGGTGAGGTCTGGCGTGCAGATTGGAGGTTTTTTTTATTCGTTCATGGGATGTGGGCATTGCTGGCAAGGCCAGCATTTATTGCCCATTCTTAATTGCCCTTGAGAAGGTGGTGGTGAGCCTCCTTCTTGAACCGCTGCAGTCCCTGTGGTGAAGGTTCTCCCACAGTGCTGTTAGGAAGGGAGTTCCAGGATTTTGACCCAGCGATGATGAAGGAACGGCGATATATTTCCAAGTTGGGATGATGTGTGACTTGGAGGGCAACGTGCAGGTGTTGTTCCCATGTGCCTGCTGCCCTTGTCCTTCTAGGTGGTAGAGGTCGCGAGTTTGGGAGGTGCTGTTGAAGAAGCCTTGGCGAGTTGCTGCAGTGCATCCTGTGGATGGTACACACTGCAGCTACAGTACGCCAGTGGTGACGGGAGTGAATGTTTAGGGTGGTGGATGGGGTGCCAATCAAGCAAGCTGCTTTATCCTTGAGTGTTGTTGGAGCTGCACTCATCCAGGCAAGTGGAGCATATTCCATCACACTCCTGATTTGTGCCTTGTAGATGGTGGAAAGGCTTTGGGGAGTCAGGAGGTGAGTCACTCGCCGCAGAATATCCAACCTCTGACTTGCTCTTGTAGCCACAGTATTTATATGGCTGGTCCAGTTAAGATTGTGGTCAATGGTGACCCCCAGGATGTTGATGGTGAGGGATTCAGCGATGATAATGCCGTTGAATGTCAAGGGGAGGTGGTTAGACTCTCTCTTGTTGGAGATGGTCATTGCCTGGCACTTGTCTGGCGTGAATATTACTTGCCACTTATCAGCCCAAGCCTGGATGTCGTCCAGGTCTTGCTGCATGGCGGGCACGGACTTCCTCATTATCTGAGGGGTTGCGAATGGAACTGAACACTGTGCAATCATCAGCGGACATCCCTATTTCTGATCTTATGATGGAGGGAAGGTCATTGGTGAAGCAGCTGAAGATGGTTGGGCCTAGGACACTGCCCTGAGGAACTCCTGCAGCAATGTCCTGGGGCTGAAATGATTGGCCTCCAACAACCACTACCATCTTCCTTTGTGCTAGGTATGATTCCAGCCACTGGAGAGTTTTCCCCCTGATTCCCATTGACTTCAATTTTACTGGGGCTCCTTTGTGCCACACACTGTCAAGGGCAGTCACTCTCACCTCACCTCTGGAATTCAGCTCTTTTGTCCATGTTTGGACCAAGGCTGTAATGAGGTCTGGAACCAAGTGAAGGATATGGGATTTAGTAATGTGCAAGCTTTATTCAATGTTTTAACATAACTCATCAGTGTGTAAACATAGGGATGGGACCCGCATCTGTGTTTTACGTGTGCAATGTCTGATCTCCGTTCAGACTCCGTGCAGACAGCAGAATGTTATTTTCAGCAAATAACAGGTACCTTAGAAATCTCTTAAAGCTACCTTTAAGAGATTTCTAAGGAACATCCTCCCTTTAAGAGATTGAGCTCCCACTGGTGGTGGAAAGTGTGAATTGCATTGATTCCACGTGAAAGGCCTGGAATGGAACGCTGATTGCAGGTGAGTCCTCCTGCTGGCTGAAATTTGCCGGCCTGTGCAGGGGTCATTGGGAGTGGGGTAATAGCACATCACGTTACCCACGCTCAAAAACGGCCCTTATCCAATTTTTTCCCCCTATGTATTTTAAAGAGCTCTTGTGAAAGATAATGAGACACACATTGAAATCCATTATCCATTTCAATTTGCAACAAGCAGAAAGTTGTTAACACATTCTAAAATCTCCTAGTAATTTTCACACATGTAATGTCAAAATGGTTTCATTCATATGACCCCAGTGCTGGTGGGGGAAGGGTATTATCAGGGAAGCTCACACTTGGAAAGTGGTCGTTAGTTTGATTGGCAGCTCAACTGGCCAATCCCTGGACAAAGGGAGCTGGGGAAGGGTTTTTGTTTTCCTGTCCAGTTATGAAAGAAACACAGGCTAGGAAATTTCTCAGAGAAGCTCCCAATCCAATGGTGTTATTTCGCCAGAAGTGCGGCGGAAATGCCGAAGTAATGTCAGCAGAGCGGGAGCAGATCCGAGGAATTTCCAGGCCACACAGTCTACAGAGTCAGTCTGCAATTGGAGTGGAAACAGTAATGAGGAGGGTGAGATCCTTCCTTTTAAGGTAGAACCAGCCAGCTCACCGAATGCTGACTTGTAAATATGAAGCTGGGCCTGTATCGGTGGCTAATTTATGTAATTTGTTATTTTAAATGTTACAAGAAGCAATAGAAATTAGATTGAATTTTATAAAAGACTGTGTTCCGTTCAGTCCTGTATTTTGTGTAAAATAAACCAACTTCTTGGTTTATATTTGGCCATTTAGTGCTAGTTCATCAGTCTGCACACGGGGGTACATACAAAATAACAGTATCCAGTGCACATAACAATGGGTTTCATTGTTACGACACCTCGGATTACACTATTATATGTCTAGATATTAGGCAGTAAAGATAAACTCCTGATCTTAAGGGATGTGGGATCCGCTTATGGTAGAGACTGATGATGCTGAACCTGAAAGAATATCTAATGCATACCTGGAACTTGTAACACTGCCTTTGATATATGTCAGAATCCCTGAATGTAGAACTTAAGTGATCAATGCCAACATCCCCAAATGAACAAACATTCTAGACCTCTACACTTAAATAATTAAGTCTTGCATTCTAGCACACATTATTTTGTGAGAATATGTGGGCCTAATTTAGAATAGTAACTTGAACATGTTTAAACCCATCACTTGCAGCAGTGTAGTATTTCATATGGCAGATATCCGGTCAAATTCCAGTCCAATGCAAATGAGAGATCATTTTGATCCTAGACTAGATCCATGCATATTTTGAATGTAAATTGCTGTTGGGGGCAGAAATCTTGCAATACTCTGGTCAGTTTAGAAAGGGCGGAGAGGTCAAGTTTCGAATCAGATCCATCCTCAGGGCACCTTAACCACTCTCCAGTAGTAAAACAATGCCTGTTCCCCAGAATATATCCAAGGTGGTCTGAAACTCCATCAAAGCTCTTAACATCTACATGATCATGATTCTGCTATTTTAAAAACATGGTTGCTGTTTGGATCTTTCTTGCACAACACAATAGACCCTGATGGCCCCCCTGAAATCCAAATTGTTGTTTAAGATACTCATGATCATAACATAAATGATTGAAAATATATTGAAAAGCTTTTGTCTGATTCTGCTTGTATACAAAGTTTGTGCATATTGGTGCAGTTCTTGCAATCATGTAAATTAGGAGAATCAGCTGCAACTTTCTCACACCAACAATGTCTGATTCTCATGTCAGGCTCGGCTCAGGGATAGCACTATCACCTCTGAGTCACAGTTTGTGGGTTCAAGCATCACTCAAGAGATTTGAGCACATAATCTAGGCTGACACTTCATTTAAATGAATAGCCAGAAAATTGGGCATGTCTTATTAGGGTGTGTGCTCCATCCCACCCAATTTTCTTGTGCCCAGGCAATAGGATTGGCCACTTGAGTTAAACATGTTCTAAGAGGTTTTAATCAAAAGACATAAAGCATTGTAGGACTTGTTCTATCTGATTTATGCAGGATGGTGTGGCATGACTTGCTTTGTGTGGTGTAAAAGGTATGGAGTGCTAAGCTGAGATGCTTTCCCCTGAGGAGAGGCAGTTGGAAGCTGCTGAGTGACGCACACCATAGTATCATTAAGTGTGTTAATCTGCTGGGTTGCTTGCAGCTGTGTCCAGGAGAGTAAACTTTAATTCCTGGAGATTCCAGGACAATCTGTGAGGGTTGGCAACCCTGCCAGGTGATCCAATAGGCCCAGGTGCAGGAACAAGAAAATCTGTCCCAAGGTATCTCCTTTGCTGTTCCACAAAGTGGAAAGATGTGGGTTTGCACTCCCAGTTTCTCAATGGAGCCATTGGAGAGGTGCTAGTGAGATGGTAATTCTCCACAGTAAGGAGGAATGGTCAGAGAGAAGATCAACCCGGGTCACTCTCATACATTGCCCAGTAGCCAGTGACAGAGTAGCATCAAAGAACACAGGAACAGGTGATCTGCAGAATTTCCCAGTCAGGGAATAGGACCTAAAGAGAAAACAATTAAACATAGAAGAGGAAATTAATTGATCCATATTGCTTGTCAAAATTTTTAATATGCCAAAAAACATAATATTCCTGCATACTAATATATGAAACACAAGAAAAAATAATTAGCAATTGTTAATGAGACTATTCCTATGGGAGATAGTTTGATGATTTGCTTAGTTTATTTATTGTTATGCCTGCAGTCGGAAGGCAAAAAAGTTGGATGAAGTCTTTACTCACAGAGGAATAAATGATAAACACCTTACCCCAACACACATTCCCCACCACCTTCTAAAGGGTTCTTTTGGGATTGTTCATTTTTAGAATTTTAATTTTCAGTAAACATTTGACATTTGGGTATGGTAATACATATATAAACAAGACATTCACATGAAAGCAGTTTATTTTGTTCTCATGAAGTACTATAATGTATAACCATTTCATTTTATTACTGATGGTTTCTTTAGGCACCAGTATGTTTGGAGGAGATAAGGCTGCATGTAAAATACAAGAAAATTTTGATTTACCTGACCTGTCTATGGATGGTGACATTATTCTAGGTGGACTGTTCCATATTCATACCAAAGTAATTATTCAAGATCTAGCCTTTAAATCTCAACCAAAAATCTTAGGATGTGAGAGGTAAGCAATAACATAAGAATCATTTATCTCTTATTGAATATATTGTTTTTATACAGGATACGTAGGATGCTACACAGATGAGCAAGGTGCAGTCTTTAACATTTCTAACCATCAAAGTATTTTAGAATTTGTAATCTGCTGGTAATTGCATGCAAACAAGGATCAAACGTTATCCCAAAATAGCTTTACTACTGTTATATTTCTGAATATATGTCCAGAAATGTTTTTGGAATAATGCATAATAATCATTAAAATGTGTCTATTATATAACCAAGATATTTTCTTTTTAAGTGTCTATTCATCTTGGAAGTATGTAAATATACTCTGTGTTTGACCAGCTTACGCAGCCTGAGAAGTGATTTTCTGTTAAACTGAGATGCTGACTACCATAAAATGATTAAGAACTGAACAACCACAAAATATCCCTTTCATGATTACAAATCTGCCAAAAAAACTTGTTAATATTTTCCACAAGAAGAAGAATCCATTACATGCAATAATCAGTAAGCACAATAGATGGTGTTCAAAACTTTTGTTCATAGAATTATAATGAAAAAAAGGCATTTTAAATAAGAACAAGTATTATACAAACTGTTTAAAAAAAATGTAGCAAGTTGTTATGATCTGGAATGCATTGCCTGAAAGGGTGGTGGAAACAGATTCAATAGTATCTTTCAAAAAGGAATTGGAAATATACTTGAAAAGGAGAAATTTGCAGCGCTATGGGGAAAGAATAATTGTAAACAATTTTACAACACCAAGTTATAGTCCAGCAATTTTATTTTAAATTCACAAGCTTTCGGAGGCTACCTCCTTCCTCAGGTGAACGATGTGGAAATGAAATCCTCGAAATGAAGTCGCATTTATAATTCACAGAACAATGCTTGGTGATAACAGACAGTTTTTTCAACTGCCCGTTGCCAAGGCATTTGAAAAAACTGTCTGTTATCACCAAGCATTGTTCTGTGAATTATAAATGCGACTTCATTTCGAGGATTTCATTTCCACATCGTTCACCTGAGGAAGGAGGTAGCCTCCGAAAGCTTGTGAATTTAAAATAAAATTGCTGGACTATAACTTGGTGTTGTAAAATTGTTTACAATTGTCAACCCCAGTCCATCACCGGCATCTCCACATCGGGAAAGAATAAGGGGGTGGGACTAATTGGGTAGCTCTTTCAAAGAGCTGGCACACAGTTGATGGGCCAAATGGCCTCCTTCTGTGCTGTATGATTCTATGATACGATTCTATGATTCTATACATGTTGCAGATCAGACATTGTGCGTACTAACACAATGCAACAAAGTGATTACATAACTGGATGATTGTTAACATCACGTCATTTTGTACTGGAAATGTACTGACTAAGTGGACTAATCAGATTCCTTACTGATTTATCATTAATTCTAACATTTGAATTTGTTTCACGCAACAGTAAATGATCAGATACATGTAGGAATTCTGTACAAGTCGTCACTTTGTTTCTAGAATTTTATCTATTGTATTGATTTTAACTCCAAGGATCTCTTAACTTGTATTTTCTGCTTTAATTTCCTGCTTAATCATTTGATTTCAGATAATTTGATAATAGTTAAAACTATTTTCAAGAACTGCACTCAATTTGCATCTAATGCATTTTACAGTTTCAATTTCAGAGCATTTCGTTGGGCACAAACAATGATCTTTGCAATAGAAGAAATCAATAAAGATTCAATACTACTTCCAAATATCACACTGGGCTACAAGATTTATGATTCCTGCGGGAAACACCCCATGTCTCTGAGAGCAGCTATCTCTCTTGTTAATGGTCAGGAGGAAATAGTGCCGAATTCTAGATGTACTGCCAGTGATGTGCCTGTGATAATCGGCAACCCTTCCTCAACGCAGTGCATGATAATATCTCGAACGTTAGCATCATTTCAGATTCTAGTGGTAAGAGTTTACAGAAATCAACTTTGCAATTAAAAGGATTAAAATAACAGTACATTTTATTTCCCTACATGTGCTTTAATGAATACAGCAATTTCTATTTAAAATTATTTCTTTAATGCATTTGTAGCAGTTCTGAAATAAAACACCCCTGTTAAGATAATAAATAATCAATTAGAATTTAGTACGTGTAGGTGCTTTGACATTTTCTGAGAAATTATTTCCTCTCATAGACCATTTCCCTTCTAATGAAAAGAGACAATAATTACTACCCCACAGTTTACACCAGCTTTTTGGTTTTCATTTGTACTAATTTAACCCATTCATACCTATTTCACATATAGGTATCTATCTTATGAAGAAACTAGACCCCGTTTGCTTCTCTGTAGCTCTCCATTACTTGCTACTATACTGTTGGAGGCCTTAAACAGTTTTGAGTTACAGCCTTAAAAAAGAATTTAATGTTAAAGTGTGAATAAAAATGGGAGATTAAAACTTTCAAACAATGAACATCTAAAAGTGGTTGACGTATTGATACACTATTAGTGATATAATTTGTTCCCCAACTCTTTTCCTGCAAATTGCAAATTCTTACCGTATGCTGGCAGCATAGAGCATTATGGCAGAAACATAAGGGGTTACTAGGTTTTGTGTGTTTCCCACCCTGAGCACATCATAAAATTGAGGCAGACCTTTTCAGTGGGCAGTGCATTCTCATACTCAGACTGTGAAGTAAGGCTACTTGGCCACTGCTGCCATATCTTTGCCTTTATCGAGCATTGACTTTGCCAATATTGTCCTTGCTGGCCTCTCCACAACCACACTCCAAAAGTTACGTTATCCAGAATGGTGAGGCCAGTATCAAAGTCCAATACTCCTGTCATCCCATCCTTGTCAAGTTTCACTGGTTCTGAAAATTGATTTCAAGATCCTCATCTTAGCCTTCAAACAATCCATGGTATCACCTTACCTTAAGCTGTGTATCCCTGCCCACGTCCTCTGCTCTTCTGATATCAGTTTACTCTTTGTTCCCTGCTCCTTTTCTTCCATTAACTGCAGCTGCTCTGCCACTATGATCCTGCCCTCTGATACTCCATCCCTAAACTCTGCTTTGCTACTTCCCTCCAGCCTTCAAAGGCCTCTTAAAAATGCTTCTTTGACAATGCTTAGGGCTCATCGTCCTAACCTTGCTGTTTTGCTTTTCTTCATTCCACTCAATGGCCGACCTTTTTCCTCAGCACAGTAAAGCGCTCTGAGATGTCTTGAGAAATGTTATAGAAATGTAAGTAGTTGTTGCCTATTAACAAAAGAGAGTTTTTTTCAAGACTGAATGGTGTTACTGAATGTAGAAATAGCTAAAGCTACAGTAATTCTAGTGGTGAATACAAGGATGCAGAGCTCTCAACAACGTCACATATGTTCCCTTAATATCATTCCCAGGTCGAGAATATAGAGTTTATGCTGTCTGTTTATATGACATCGGGACAAAACAAAAGGACAGAATACTCCTTCCCGTTTTGCTTCTTTAATCCCAGACAACAGCAATAGATAGTTTAAAAAAAAGCAATGCACTGTGATACTTGATCTGTTTATAGGTTTAGCCTTAATAAAACTCTAAAGGCTGGCTATTGAGACATAAGAGTCAGGGCTGTTCCTAAAACAGTAATTCAACATAAATTACTTGTAGATACTGGGTAAAGAATTGCCAGGAGTGTAATGTTATTTAAACATTATCTTGCTCTCTGTACAATGTGTTTTGTCATTTCCTTTACAGCTCAGTTACTATGCTACTTGTTCGTGTCTCAGTAATAAGCTTGAGTTCCCAACGTTTCTCCGAACAATACCCAGTGATAAGTATCAGGTCAAGGCTATGGCCCAACTTGCGAAAAGGTTTGGTTGGACTTGGGTTGGCTTTCTTGCAAGTGACGATGACTATGGTCGATACGGACTACAGATATTCAGGGCTGAAATCCAAGGATCTGGTGCCTGCATTGCATTTATTGAATCAATCCCCAAAATCTACTCCAAAACGAAGACACAACAAATTGTTAATACTATACAAATGTCTTCAGCAAGAGCCATTGTTATATTTGCTCGTGACTTAGATTTCTTTCCTGTGGCAAAAGAGCTAGTGAAGCAAAATATTACTGGTCGACAATGGTTAGCCAGTGAATCTTCCATCATTTCAGGAGTACTGTCGGCAAAAGAACTTCATCCGGTGATGAGGGGAACAATAGGGACTGCGATACAAGGAGCAGATATTCCTGGGCTGAGAAAATTTCTCCTCAGGCTCCAGCCTTTTAAATCCCTTGCTAATGTGTTTGATAGAGAATTTTGGGAAATATTATTTAACTGTACATTTAAAATGGCACAACGTACATCTGCATATCCTCAACAGCTATGTACTGGCTCTGAAGATTTAACTAAACAAAAAACCACATATTCTGATGTATCTCAGCTAAGAATTTTATACAACGTATACAAAGCAATTTATTCTGTAGCACACGCTCTGCACAATTTGCTTTCATGTGTACCGGGAAAAGGGCCATTTACAAATGGAACATGTGGCGATATTTTAAACATGGAACCAGGACAGGTAGGAAAAAGCAAAGAACATTGTTTATACTTGCCTCTTAATTTAATGCAGTAAAATATTCTTATGTCAATGTTCAATTTGGTAAGAAAAAAAACTTATTCCAACTGAAAGTAGAAAAGTCACCCGGTTTGAATGGGATGCATCCTAGGTTGCTGAGGGAAGTAAAGGTGGAAATTGTGGAGGCTCTAGCCACAATCTTACAATCCTCATTAGATATGGGAGTAGTGCCAGAGGACTGGAGGATTGCAAATGTTACATCCCTGTTCAAAAAAGTGGAGGGATAAATCCGGCAACTACAGGCCAGTCAGTCTCATGTTGGTGGTGGGGAAACTTTTAGAGACAATAATCCGGGACAAAATTAATTGGCCCTTGGAAAAGTATGGATTAACAAATGAGAAATGTGAATTTCTTTCAGAGGGTGCAGAAGAGATTTATTAGAATGGTATCAGGGATGAGTTATGTGGATAGCCTGGAGAAGCTGGGGTTGTTCTCCTTGGAACAGAGAAGGTTGCGAGGAGATTTGATAGAGGTATTCAAAATCATGAAGGGTCCAGACAGAGTAGATAGAGAGAAACTGTTCCCATTGGCGGAAGGGTCAAAAACCAGAGGGCATAGATTTAAGGTGATTGGCAAAAGAACCAAAGGTGACATGAGGAAAAACTTTTTTACACAGCGAGAGATTAGGATCTGGAATCTGGAGGTGGTGGAGGCAGATTCAATCATGAGCTTCAAAAGAGAACTGAATAAGTACTTGAAAGTAAAAAATTTGCAGGGCTATGGGGATAGGGGGGGGGAGTGGGACAAGCTGGATTGCTCTTGCATAGAGCCAGCACGGACTTGATGGGCTGAATGGCCTCCTTCCATGCTGTAACCTTTCCATGATTCCGTGATTCTATGAGGGACTTCAGTTACATGGAGAGACTGGAGAAGCCGGTGTTGGCCTCCTAGGAGCAGAGAAGGCTAAGAGGAGATCTGACTGGGGTGTTCAAAATCATGAAGGGTTTTGATAGAGTAAATAAGGAGAAACTGTTTCCAGGGTCAGTAACCAGAGGACACAGATTTAAGGTAATTGGCAAAAGAATCAGAGGCGACCTGAGGAAAAAAATTACGCAGCAAGTTGCTATGACCTTGAATGCGTTGCCTGAAAGGGTGGTGGAAGCAGATTCAACAGCAACTTTCAAAAGTAAGGAGTCTTACAACACCTGGTTATAGTCCAACAGCTTTATTTGAAATCACAAGCTTTCGGAGCTTTCCTCCTTCGTCAGGTGAGTGACTCACCTGACGAAGGAGGAAAGCTCCGAAAGCTTGTGATTTCAAATAAAGCTGTTGGACTATAACCTGGTGTTGTAAGACTCCTTACATTTGTCCACCCCAGTCCATCACCGGCATCTCCACATCATAACTTTCAAAAGGGAATTGAATAAATACTTGAAGGGGTAAAATTTGCAGGGCTATGGGGTAAGAGCAGGTTGTGGGACTAGTTAGATAGCTCTTCCAAAGAGCCGGCACAGGCACGATGGTCTGAATGGCCTCCTTCTGCGCTGTAGCATCTATGATTCTATAATGTTCTCACAGATCTGAGAACATTTTTTTTTCTGAAGTTGCATCTATACTTCTAAAATAATAGGTATACATACTACTAATTATTATCTTGAATTACTTTAGACATTACAAAACATCTTTACAAAACTAAGATAATTCTCTGTGTAAAATTATCTACTTAACATTTAAGAGATACTAATTGGAGCAATTGATATTAGTATCCTTGATACTATATGAACTTGTTTTATCAAAGATGAAGCCTGATATTTATCCATGTCTTAAGAGATTTCAGTATTAATAAACACAGAACAAGGGATAATATGCAAGGATTGCAATGTAATTTGAAGTGATATTATGATACAAAATGAATTTTAAAATTATGTTACAGCATTGCAATATTTCAGTCTATTTTTATTTGTTTCTATTTTTTGTCTTTAAATTTGTTAATCTTCCTATTTTCACCTGAGACCTTCCCAAGCTCAGAAAATGTATGAGGTGCAGAAACCCTGGATATGTTTCAGCAGTCAGCAGCTGTTTAATTTGTTGTTTGTGGTATTGGTGGACAAACATGCCTCATTTCTTCTCTGTAATAATAATAATGATAAAAGAGAGCAGCAGCTGCTCAGTACCATTTATTTTTGATTCCATACTTTTACTTGTTACTTGTTTTGTACATTCCAGTTTAGAAACTGGCAGGTAAATTGGCAACTGAGTAGTGCACAGAATGGCATTAAATGTGTTTGTTATTTTATTACTGGGAAATAATTTACAATTAATTAGGGAAGAATTGTTTGTCCAGTGTATATCAGATGGAAATTATAATATACTAATATGAAGAACTGCACAGAGATCATTCATTTTAAATTATTTAAATTATTTTATGTGTGATCTCTTTTTACAGCTTCTAAATTACCTGAAAGAAGTCAAATTTAAAAGCAGACTTGGAGAGGACATATACTTTGATGAAAATGGAGATGTAGTTGCATCGTACGATATTCTAAACTGGCAGCTGGATACTGAAGGCGGTATTCAGTATATAAATGTCGGGAGATATGATGTATCTTCAGGAGCAGAACAAGAACTTGAGATTAATGAAGAGTCAATTATTTGGAGTGGAGGACAGACCACGGTAAATTGTCCTGAAGATGGTTTATTTTACTTATGGCTGCAGCATTTATGAATCATGCATCTTTCACATTTGTGAGATAAAGCCATTAATTCATCAATACCAGTGCAATATCCTCTCAATATTATGATACTACAATTGTTTCATAAACACATTTAAACAATGATACAAGAATTTTTTCCAATATAATAATGAGCTACAATATGCATTTTTCTATGAACAGATGTTGAAGTCATTCTGCAGTGAAAGCTGTCCCCCAGGTACTAGAAAAGGAGTCAGGAAAGGACAGCCAATTTGCTGTTTTGACTGCATTCCATGTGCTGATGGTGAGATTAACAACCAGACAGGTGAGTGGATTTAAGAGCATAATTAAGTGAGAATTGGCAGGCAGATAAGAATTTATTAAATTACAAATGCAGAATAGATAAAAAATAGAGATGATTCTAAACCAATAATCTCATGCAGGACCAAAGTTATATCACTAACTGCAAACTGGAGTCTTTTATAACCCCAAAATGAGATTAATAACTTGAAATCACTCCACTAATTTGAGTTTTTTAATAGATACTGTGGAGTTGGTCAGGCAATTTTATTTAACTACACTCTGCTTATTTTTGCCACTAGCGAGCGCAGTAAGAAACATTAAGTGGCAGATTTTCAATTTACCGCCCCCCCCACCCGATGCAAAACTGGCATTGGGATTGGCTGCCCATTATAAAAATCGTCCAAATATCATTTGTGACAACCATGAAGCATTCTGGCCTATGAGAGATTATTTATCAGATTCTTTCTTGTTGGTCACATCATACACAGGTTAAAATTGGTTAATACAAACTGTTCCTGTCGGCTACAGAGGATACGCATCCCAGACTGGCTGATATGCATTGATTGATTGCTACCTTTGTCCTTGAATGGGAAGCCATCTTACAACTTACTTAAAGAGGTATAAATTCATCTTGTGCAGTAGCGCAAAATTTAAATCGAGTGGAGTGCAAAACAGGCTGCCGATTCACTATTGCCCATTTTGCGCTACTGTACAAGACAAACTTATACCTCAGAGCTTTGAACAGACCAATCAAACCATTCAATTCAAATACAAATATCCCATGAAGCTGTTTATAGTACATGTTTGTTTGGCAGCTCTACATTGCTGCCAAATGGAGGCTTCTAGAACGGGAACCACTCACATTGAAGATGCAGCACTGCAGCTCCTCACCCAGGAAATGCAGGAATTGAGAGTTGTCCTGTATGAAAGAGAGGACACCTTCCTCAAAAGCAGCTGGTCCAGCAAGTACGCCAGTAAATTGCAGGCAGAGTAAATGCCATTTGCACAACCAAGGGGGCTTGGATGCAGGTCAGGTCCAAAGAAAGTTGCTGAGGTAAGGCTACAGAACAGCTTTTTATGCAAAGTACTTGCCCCAAATTCACATACCACAAAGTGTACCCTCATAACCGCAACTCATTTAGTGTGCCCTGTCCTAAGCATTCACGCAAGCTTACTCCGTGCAGCCTGGGCAGTAGAAAAACAGCTTACTGAATGCTGACCATCCATGTGTCACAATTGCAAAAGGTACATCGACTTTTCCCAACTAATCTGACCAATTGCAAAGGATACTCTACATTTTGCCTCTATTTGGTTTATTTTAAATACTTTTCTTGTAAGTGCACCAATTAAGGATCAAAACCTGAAAGCTTAAGAAAATATTAAACTAAATTGCATTTTTCTTTCTTCATCAAACTTCTCTGCAACAGCACTTATTGTTACTAACGAGCTCCTGAAGCAAGGGAGGAGTACACACAATGATATGCAGAGCATGAGTCAACTTGAACTGTAGGTGAAACATGAGGAGGAAGATGTTGCTGGCATGAGGGTCAGGAGATGTCATCTCTTGGCTAAAGAGCTGGGGATGCAGCTCTCATGGTCTTGCTTTTAAAAGTACGCTTGCAGAGCATGAAACATATGTGCAGGGACTGAAGACCCATTAAATGTGGAGCGTTTAATGGGTTAATTGGAGAACCACGACTCATTTCTGTGGCATCCTGAAAGATGGATCTCAGCACTATAGTCCATCTGGAACATGTGACAAATCAGGGACATCTGCAGCAGAGGACCTGTGACAGGGGCAGTAAGGGCAGCTTGAGCATCTGCCATAGAGGCCTATGGCATCAGATTGGTCAGGCCTACCTCTACTGGCCTCCAAACAATTGAAGCTGAAATACAGACAATTATCTTTCAGGGCAAGGTGAGTGCCTGATACTAGTGGCATGGTAGGAACGTATTTACATGATGGTAGTCGCTCAGGCTAGCAGCACGTAGATGCCATCCTGCCAATCCACTCAAATGCCTGCAAACCAGGCAGAAAGGAGCAAGGACCAAGCTGCACAAGCAACAGCAAAAGAGATGCAGACTACAGTGGGTCCATTTCAGGATTTAGTTGCTATGACACAAAGGCCACCTCAGTCCAAAAAAGCTTATAAGGAGGCAGTAATAAGCGAAAATCGGAAATCTGATGTCACCATTTCATTGCCACCTCCTTTAAATATGCCTGCCCAATTTTCACCAGGCACTTCTGCCATTTGAGGGAAATGATTACAGAAAATTGGGATATCATTGAATTATGCTAGGAGACAACATAATGGATCCCCATCCCATTTCCTCCCCTGTCTGCCTGAAAATGTGGACTCTGGAGTGTATGGTGGCATTCAGTGCTGTTTCAAATTTGTACCCCAATGGTAAAAAATTTAATTGTTCATCCTGACATCCCACTATGCCAGATATTTTGCACAACAGGTCAAGTTTTGTTTCACGGGAAGCACAGCGTTATCTAAGGAAGTTGACCTTTCTCAGAGTATGAATGAAGGGTATTAGGTGATAGTTTGAATTGTAGCACCATCTACAAGGTAACAGGTTTGTGGTGTAGCCCGAGCTGCAACTTCTGCGATAAGATAAGAGACTGAAAGCATTAGTCCATACTATCCGTTCGGAGAACAACCTTCCATATAAATAATGTATTGGCTACACTTAACTGGAGGTGACATTATTGGCTCATTTGCATTCTTTTATATGGTAATAACAAAACAGAATCCATGGAGAAAATGGTAATATACTGATGGCCATAGACCTTCCTGCATATATTTGTTATGGAATTGGAATTCTTTTACATGATGGGCAAAACAAGCACAACATTTTAATTGTTCTGATTGTGGATTTTTGCATTCTGCAGATTCAATTGAATGCATAAAATGCTCCTCAAGTTACTGGTCCAATGAACACCAAGACCAATGCATTCCAAGAGAAATTGAGTTCCTCACTTTTGAAGACACCATGGGAATCACATTAACAACAGTCGCGATGTTTGGTACTTGCATCACGATAGCTGTTGCAGCATTGCTCTTGTCTCATAAAAACACTCCCATTGTAAAGGCTAACAATTCTGAACTGAGTTTTCTTCTCCTATTGTCTTTAATTTTTTGTTTCTTATGCTCTCTTGCATTCATTGGGCAGCCTTCGGTCTGGTCTTGTATGTTGCGGCACACAGTTTTTGGAATTTCCTTTGTCCTTTGTATTTCTTGCATTCTTGGGAAAACAATTGTTGTTTTAATGGCATTTAAGGCTACTCTACCTAACAACAATTTGATGAAATAGTTTGGGCCTACACAGCAGAGAGGTATTGTGTTTGTTGCCACTGGTATTCAGGTTATAATATGTATATTGTGGTTGGTCACCTCTCCTCCATTCCCAGCACAAAACACCAAGTATCAAAATGCAAAAATAATATTGGAATGTAGTGTTGGGTCTGTTACAGCCTTTAGCTGCATGTTAGGATACATTGGGTTATTAGCATGCATGTGCTTTGTCTTGGCATTTTTTGCTAGAAAGCTACCAGATAATTTTAATGAAGCTAAATTTATAACCTTCAGCATGATTATCTTTTGTGTGGTTTGGCTAACTTTTGTACCTGCTTATATAACTACACCTGGAAAGTACACCGTGGCTGTAGAGATATTTGCCATTCTTTCTTCGAGCACCGGTCTTCTTGGCTGCATATTTGCCCCTAAATGTTACATTATCTTACTGAAGCCAGAGAAGAATACTAAAAAATACCTTATGGGGAAATAAAGCTACAGATCTATGCATCAATGTTTGTATGAAAAATTAGGAGAAACATGATTTTTTCATAACACAATACTGATTTTGGTATAAACAACTTACATAATGAGGAGATAGAAATTGTAGGCTTATATGTTTGTTAGTTTTCAGTTATTGTATTAATAAACAATATGCTAAATTAATCCATGACGTTAGACTATCTGTGCTGATTCATTTCCTCCCCTCATTGCCTAAAGGCATTGCCCCCTTGCTGGAGTTTAGTTTCAGATGCTAATTACCCTTTAGTACCTCACATGAGGGTCCATTAATTATATGTGACCTTTGATGACAAATGTTAGCAAGCTACTCAATCATAAAGAGTCACAGCTGAACCTGACCCTGTCAGCTAACATCCACACAAATGCTTTTCCAGCAAGAATCAATCAATTATGATGAGTGTGAATTGTTATGAATTGAAAGGATATTTGCTCATAGTGTTATGAGTTAAAAGTACTGTTACAATTTTAAGATATTCTTAGATATTCTATCGGGTTCAGCGGTGCTGGTCCCTGCATCTTTCATTCAGGAGTGTCCCCATATTGCCCAATATCTAATCATACAATAGTGTAACCCGGGAGGGGGGTGTAACATTAGTACCCCCTTGTGATCCAAATTCAATATCATAGGAGTCACTTTCAACTTCGCTGCCTGGGCAGTAACCCCAATGGAACTAAAATTGGACAGGCAATCTAGTCTGCCAGGTTACCGCCCGGATGGCAAAGTTGAAAATTACTCCATGTCTTTTACATGTGCCTTCATGTGTAATTATCCAATCATTTATTAAGTGGATTGAAAACACCTTAGTGAGGTGAGACCAGATACAAATCATTAAGCTGCTTTATTTTACAGACAGCAGGTGAACAACGTACTGAGTGACTAAAGTTAGAGTCAAAACTCACTTACTTCACCTAAATTTAAACCCATCCTCGTTAATAAGAAAAGATAATAAACCACGCTGCCTTGCCCTGGATTAGCAGGCTGACTAATACTTGCTTTGATCTGTCTAGCATTGAAACAGAATAAAGCATATATGAGCCTGGTCGGCACTAGTCTTACAATAGACTGCCCAGGCCTTTCTCCACAGACCATCCTGACTGACAAGGGTTTTTCTCTCCTATTTAAAAGGAAGTGGGTCGGCTGTCCCTCTTCTTCCCTGTTCAGTGATCGTCTTTAGGCCTGTCAATAAAACTGGCTACCTCCCCATCCCACAAGAGTAAAATCTCAGCAGACACCCCATCATTGGATCAAATGAATAGGGCACCTCAATGATAATAGCTGTGAATGTTTGATGGAAGCCCGTGATGAGGGCTTCCATCAAACACCCCCCTCCCGTGATGAGGTAATGAATTAACTACTATATTTAGAGAACAATTGGGACATCTTCAAAGCCTTGCTTATTAACACACATACTTAAGTTAGGAATATCACTAGGTTTAATCTCTAGTGTACTTCTTTGTGGTCTCCATTGGAGGTAGGTTTTGCATCATTACTATTTGGAGAGCTTGAATTGGATATCTACTCATTAAAATAAGTATTAAAAAATAGGGGTGTATAAGCAACAGCACTAAAAACCAGCAGGCCCACAAAATATAAGCGCAAATAGGACTGACCTGCTTAGGTTTAGAGGGAAGATTGCCATGGCTCGGGAGTGCACGTAACTCATGTGTCACAATTTGGAGATCACTGCATCAAAAGATCTGTAAAGAGTTCTGTGAGTTATCCTTGTCAATTAAAGCACAATAATATTGAAGCTCTGTTACTTTCTTTTTTTAAATCTACAAATTATGCCTGGGGCATTGCTGTACATCATTAGGGTGTTAGTTAATTCCCTGTGTTATTATTGTTTAATTTATTACTTAATGACACTTTAAATACCTGTTGACCTTTATAATATAATTAGTACACAATACTAACAAATGTGCCGAATGAAAATATTGTATGTAAATTAATAAAGATGAATTTGTTAACACATCTTCGTATAATAAGTTAGCATTTCCTGACTCAAGGGACCAACTAAATGTGTTTATGTATATTGGGATGTCCTTTTTATTATCAGCTTTGTTTTCAGTTAGCACAACAAAAAAATCATGTAGGTTTTTTTAAGCAATTTAAACAATATTACTATTGGAAAAAATACTTCCAGTGTGTCTTCCCTTACATGTCTTACTGCTCTTTTGTTTAAAAAAACAGCTGAGTACTGTACTGTATTAAATACTTAAGTATTAAATTGCTCCACATCTAGTAGAATGACATTTTGAAAGAGTTATTGTTCTCTGCTGACAGGGCTGGGTCCTTTTAGAGAATACTTCACGGAAAATGGTGGAGTTCAACATCATCTCTGCACTTGCCAATCAAGAGCTACAATTTGAACAGTAAATTTGTGCTAGCAGAGAACGCCAAAAAATGCACTCAATCAGCTCTCAATCAGAATATAAAAATGAAAAGGTTGATTACGCCTCACAAATTTCTCCCTAGTGGGACCAGTTACAAGTGAGTGCACGTGTTCCCCAAGAAAGAGAGCAGTTGTTAAGTACAGTATTATCATTCACAATTTCAGAAAATTACAGGCTGTGGGAGATATAAGAGTATAGGTGTGTTACAATTCCTACAATAACCTGGGTGGGGGGGGGAGCTTTGCAACAAATGGTCCTTTCAGTTTTGGAACCTAGGTTTATATTTAGCTCATGGAGTGAAAATCTGGTCTCTCTGCTGGCTATGAGAGTCCTGCATTAAATGAAAATCGGCAGCCTCAACTCGTTTCCTGATACATACAGGTTTACAACAGGAAACTTCCCACGATTCAGCCAACCAAAGAGCTTGTGTGTCACTGATGTGGAAAATGAGAAAACAAATCATACCAGTGAAGAAGAAGCTTTTCTGAGATTGAGGCTAAAGCACATTGCTAGGTCAGAATAGAAGGAACTTTACATATTGGCCATACTTCTAATAACCTGAATGTGCTCGATACTGACAATGGACGACCAAATAGAAACATATTCCTTCCATGGCATTTCTCGCCTTGATGAGCACAAAAAACCCCCCAAAAATCTTTAATTTCTAAAAATATTTGTTCACATAATCACACTAGGGTCATGAGACATTCTGGAACCTTCCTGGTTCTAATTTTGCCTGGTATGTACTAGATTCTAATGTTTTGAGTATCAATGTAACAGTTATCCTATCGTACATGAAATCAGAATGTAGTGAAAAATTTTCTGGTGACCAGTTTTCCTGTTTTACTTATTCTTTGTATTATGCAATGCAGCAGCAGAGGATAGTTTGCCCATTATTTTGATCTCCAAGAAAGCTTTTTCCTCTTCTGGTTTCAAGGAGACTCCTTGCCACCTCTCCAGCAGAATTCACAGTGCATAGAGACTTAGTCATTTAGACCTGATGGACAAGCTCTGTGAGGTCTCCATGGCCACTGAAGAGGTTGCCTCTTTGAACTCTTCAACAATTTTCCTCACCCAGGCAAGCCCCAGTCTAAGGCAGGAAACGTGAGCTTCTCCCTCCCTTGACTCCTCAAAGCAAAAGACTGTACGCTTTAGGAAAGAAAACCCCAAAACAGATGGTGTCAATACAGCACCATAGAGTCTTCTGTGACTGTTGCTTGATTGCTATGTCCTGGGGCAACAGATAATAATTTAGAGACCTCTGTTCAAGAAGTCTCAATTGCAACTGTCTCATGAACAATCTGCTGTCCACAACCACAAAGATGGCCAGTGCCATCTAAAACAGATTGTTGCTAGAGTTCTGCAACCCCTTGAAAACCACTGGTTGGGAGCCCCTTTCTCTTCCCTCCTATTACATGCCCTTCTGGCGAGCATCCTTTAACATTGATATTTCAATTTCACTTATTCAGTCTTCATAAATCAGAAGGTAAAAGCCCTGTCATTCTCCTCACTCTGCTGCGAGCTTCTAATGACAACAGTTTAAACACAAATGATCATTAGTTTGAAAATAAATCTCCCAGCATGCTTTGGAGCCAGCTGCATTCGCGCATGCGTAGTTCGATGTGACGGTGT
Source organism: Heptranchias perlo (assembly GCF_035084215.1). Classification (NCBI taxonomy): domain Eukaryota; kingdom Metazoa; phylum Chordata; class Chondrichthyes; order Hexanchiformes; family Hexanchidae; genus Heptranchias; species Heptranchias perlo. The sequence goes on along the minus strand of NC_090337.1, from coordinate 37,550,393 downwards.
TTCGGTTGGAAAGAGAGGCTGTTCGGGATCTCCATGGTAACCAGAGGCTGGGCCGCGCCGCTGATGGCCGCTTGTTACCGTATCTCTGTTACCAGGTAAGTCATTATTGTGATGGTAATAAGACGGTGTTTCCTCTTCACAGTCGTATAGTTCGGTGTTAGAGTGGGCAGGCGGCCAGTCTGAGTTAGAAGCTGCTTTGGCTGAGCCGTCGATCGCTGTGTAAGGAGCTAAATTTGAAATCTGTCCTCTTAAAAGTTTTTCGAATCAGAATGCACCGTCTCTAAGCAGGGACTTTTTAAAAACTCGGAGCGAAGATCGCTGCATCGTGCTACTATGCACTGTTAAAGCTACTTTAGATCTAAAATAAATTGGAATGCAGTTCAGTTCTTTTCCATAATAAGGTCGGTCTGTAGTAACCCAACGATTGTAATGAATTCCTGCCATTGCACTCTTCCCCCTTGGCTCACTGTCTGCACTGTTACTCTTGCAGTATGGTCTCTGTTTCCAGTCCTACCATCTCGGTTTTCGCCTCCCTTGTACCTTTTCCTCTGCTGGAAAGCACTTCATGTACATGTTGAACTTGTAATTATACTATAGAAATGGTTTTGTGACTCATAACCCTGTGTAATGAGATAGGGTTAATTAGTAATATAGTAAGGGATCTTCTGGGGAAGAGTGATCATAATATGATAGAATTTCACATTGAGTTCAAAAGTGATGTAATTAAGTTAGAAACTAGAGCTTTAAACTTAAATAAAGCCAATTACATAGATAAGATGGCTAAGGTAGATTGGGAAATTAGATTAAAAGGTATAACAATAGTTAAGCAATGACAAACAGTTAAAGAAATATTTCAGAATTGTCAATAAACGTTCATTCCATTGAGAAATAGAAAGTAATCCATCTGTGGCTAACTGAAGATATTACGGATAGTATTAGATTAAAAGAAGAAGCTTATAATGTTGCCAAGAAGAGTAGCAAGCCTGAGGATTGGGAGAGTTTTAAAAACCAGCAAAGGATAACCAAGAAATTGATGTAAAGAATCTTACAACACCAGGTTATAGCCCAACAAATTATTTGTTGGACTATAACCTGGTGTTGTAAGATTCTTTACATTTGCCAACCCCAGTCCATCACTGGCATCTCCACATCAAGAAATTGATAAAGAGGGAGAAAATAGAATATGAGAGTAAACTAGCAAGAAATATAAAAATAGATTGTAGGAGCTTCTACAAGTGTGTAAAAAGGAAGAGAGTACCAAAAGTAAATGTGGCTCCCTTAGAGGCTGAGATAGGAGAAATTATAATGGGGAATAAGGAAATGGCAGAGACATTAAACAAGTATTTTGTATCTGTCTTCACAGTAGAAGACACAAAAAGTTTACCAGAAATAGTGGGGAACCAAAGGTCTAATGAGAGTGAGGAACTTAAAGTAATTAATATTAGTAAAGAAAAAGTACTGGAGAAATTAAGGGGACTAAAAGCCGACATATCCCCGAACCTGATGGGCTACATCCTAGGATTCTAAAAGAAGTGGTTGCAGTGCTATTGAATGCATTGGTTGTGATCTTCTAAAATTCTCCAGATTCTAGAACGGCCCCAGTGGATTGGAAGGTAGCAAATGTATTACCGCTATTCAAGAAAGGAGGGAGAGAGAAAACAGGGAATTACAGGCCAGTTAGCCCAACATGAGTCATTGGGAAAATGCTGGAATCCATTATTAAGGAAGTGGTAACAGGGCAATTAGAAAATCATAATATGATTAGGTAGAGTTTACATAGCTTTATGAAAGGGAAATCGTGTTTGACAAATCTATTAGTTTTTTAAGGATGTAACTAACAGGGTAGATAAAGGGGAACCAGTGCATGTAGTATATTTGGTTTTCAAAATCCACATCATGGTTTTCAAAAGGCATTCGATAAGGTGCCACACAAAAGGTTGTTACACAAGATAAGGGCTCATGGAGTTGGGAGTAATATATTAGCATGGATAGAGGATTGATTAACGGACAGAAAACAGAGAGGAGGAATAAATGGGTTATTTTCAGGTTGGCGGGCTGTAACTAATGGGGTGTTGCAAGGATCAGTGCTTGGGCCTCAGCTATTTACAATCTATATTAATGACTTAGTTGAAGGCAGCGAGTGTAATGTATCCAAATTTGCTGATGATACAAAGCTAGGTGGGAAAGTAAGCTGTGAGGAGGACACAAAGAGTCTGCAAAGAGATATAGACAGGTTAAGTGAGTGGGCAAGAAGGTGGCAGATGGAGTATAATGTGGGGAAATGTGAGGTTATTCACTTTGATAGGAAGAATAGAAAAACAGAATATTTTTTAAATGGTGAGAAACTATTAAATGTTGGTGTTCAGGTAGATTTAACATGCAGGTACAGCAAGCAGTTAGGAAGGCAAATGGCATGTTGGCCTTTATTGCAAGGGGGTTGGATTCCAAGAGTAAGGAAATCTTGCTACAATTGTACAGGGCTTAGGTGAGACCAGATGTGGAGTACTGTGTACAGTTTTGGTCTCCTTACCGAAGGAAGGATATATTTGCTTTGGAGGCAGTGCAACGAAGGTTCACTACATTGATTCCTGGGATGAGAGGGTTGTCCCATGAGGAGTGATTGAGAAGAATGAACCTATATTCTCTGGAGTTTAGAAGAATGAGATGTGATCTCATTGAAACATATAAAATTCTTGGAGGGCATGACAGGGTCGATGCAGAGAGGCTGTTTTCCTTGGCTGAAGTGTCCAGAACTAGGGGGCATAGTCTCAGGATAAGGGATGGGCAATTTAGGACTGAGTTGAGGTGGAATTTCTTCACTCAGAGGGAGGTGAATCTTTGGAATTCTCTATCCCAGAGGGCTGAGGACTCAGTTGTTGAGTATATTCAAGACTGAGATTGATAGATTTTTGGACTCTAAGGGAATCAACGGGAAATGGGGATCGGGCAGGAAAGTGGAGTTGAGGTCGAAAATCAGCCATGATCTTATTAAGTGGCGGAGCAGGCATGAGGGGCCACGTGGTCGACTCCTGCTCCTATTTCTTATGTTCTTAACGATGATTTTGGAATAACACAGTAGATGTTTGGGGCAATTAATTAAGTATTGTATCACACTGTTGTTACAAGGATTTCGGTGAAATGTAAAGGTGGGTATCGGCCAACTTTGCATTTTACTGCTCCGTGTGGCATTTTCCTGCATACAATGAATTGGAGCTTTGTGCCACATAACGATAACCTTTTTACCATGATATTGTGCACTGGAGATTACAGTGAGAATTTTAAGTGGGAAACCGAGCGGAGGAGGAGTTACAATGAATGCTCTTCCCGCCCCGATTTCAACACTGCTGTTTTTTCGGGCGGAGCCTGATACATTTGTGCACATTGGGGTCCTTGTAAGTAGTATTCTTACCCTGGGTGCATAGTCCAGTTAGCACCTTCGACAACACGGAAACCTGAACCAATGATGACCAGCAATGCAGTGTCTTTATGCCAGAAGAATTTTTTAGTGCCAAAGGAGTTAAACTTGAGACAGTAACTGTCTTTCTTTCAAGACGACCTCCGATGGATCATATCAGAGATAATGAATTAATATGTAAACTTACATTTTTTGACACCTCTCAACAATTGCAACCATTTTTCCCTCATGCCAGAATCTACAAATAAAATATCCATTGTCTGTCAAAGAATCAATACTTTGAGTTCTGAGAACAACCCCAGAGTGTGTGACAGTCTTCTTGTGCAAGTTTCTTGTGCATTTAACATTTGAAAGACATGAGGGAATTTCTGATGTAATTGATCACCGTGGGCTTGGTTAGATGTCTTTATGGATTGTGTCTCCAGATAGTTTACTATTTACCCTCACAAAGACAAAGGCATTTTAAGAATACATTTGAATGAAAGACCATTGTAATTTTATAATATATCCAAATCTTCACATTATAAAGGTATAATGCAGAGATTTTATGGTTTGAAGCTAGACCAAGCTCTGCTTCTGTCACACTATCTGCTTGTCAAAATTATACTTCACATTTACTTTTCAAATGTTTCAGAATTTCCTATCATTTGTAGTCAGTGGGGGAGAATTATATCCACATGACTTGGGTGTAAATGTGGAATATTGCAAACTGAATAAGTTTAAACTCTTGTAGCGTAAGGGGCTAAATAAGCAGAGACATAAATTCAAGATAAGAAAGAATTGTCTTATTTCTCAGGAAACCATTCAGTCCCTCAACCCATTCTGCCATTCAATTACATAATGACTGATTTGTACCTCAACTCCATTTATCTGCCTTTGTTCCATATCCCTTGATATCCTTGCTCAACAAAAATCTATCGATCTCAGTCTTGAAAATTTCAATTGACCTAGCATCCACAGCCTTTGGGGGAACGAGTACCAGATTTCCAGTACCCTTTGTGTGAAAAAGTGCTTCCTGGTTTCACTCCTGAATGGCCTAGCTCTAATTTTAAGAAAGAAAGGACTTGCATTTATATCGTGCTCCATAATAAGGTCGGTCAGTAGTAACCAGAATGATTGTAATGAGTTCTTGTCATTGCATCCTCAGGATGTCCCAAAGCACTTCACAGCTAGTGAATTACTTTTGAAGTGTAGTAACTGGTGTTTTGTGGCAAATGTGGCAGCCAATTTGCTCACAGTAAGGACCCATAAACAGAAATGAAATAAATGACCAAGCAATCTGTTTTGGCAGTGTTGGTTGAGGGATAAATGTTGGCTAAAATATGTAGAGAACTCCCCTGCTTTTCTTTGAATAACGCAATGGGATTTTTTATGCGCACTTGAATAGGCAGTGGGGAGCTTGGTTTAATATTTTATCCAAGAGACAGCATGCTGACAATGTGACACTCCCTCAGTACTGCACTGAAACGACAGCCTGGATTAATGTGCTCAAGTCCTGGAGTGAGGCTCGCACCCACAATCCTCGGACTCAGAGGTAAGAATGCTACCACTCACTTAAATGACAAATAAGTTCTTATGCTAAATATTTTCTAAAAGCCTCATGTGGTTGGCTTGCACCATTGATGAGTGAAGTGTTTTCTACAGTAATTTAGTCACATTATTCCAGTGTCCTTTTCAGTCATAATGCTGTACAGGCTGACAATATGGTACTAATCATGTGTTTTATTATACAGGTGACTACTGATACTTTAAACATGTCACATGCACCAATTCCACCAACACATGTCGGTGCCACAGCACCTGAGTCATTTACTGTGCTACAGCATCGGATCATTGCTGCTGAGGAGCAAACAGAGGCGTTAATTCAAGAATTAGAGGGCCTTGGATTTACTATTGAGGACACTGGGGCATCCAAGATTGGTGATAGTGACAGTCACAGGCCCGTCAGTCCCTTCCATGCCAGAAAAGCATTTGGAACTGAAAGTGATGTACTGTGGAAAAACTATGAATCTCTAGTGAGCCGTGTCTGCCGGTTGGAAAGTGTTATACAAACAATGAAATTGAATGTATTTCGAATACAGACAGCAAAAGAACTCAACCCAGAGCGTTCAGGTAATTGACAATTATATCCTTCTGTAATTAATTGTTATTCCTTCTTGAATTTCTAAACTTTATGAAGTTAGATTAATAAGGGTGCATTTGCACTACAACTGTAGCATTGGTGAGAAGCTGTTTGACTGTGGTTCATTTTCTCTCCACATCCTCCTTGACCTCTCTGCAGTCTTTGACACGGTCAACCACAACATCCTGCTCTAACACCTTTCCTCTGATATCAGGGGGCTGCTCTTCTCTGGTTCCACTCTTACCTATCTGATCATAGCCAGAGCATCTCCAGGATTGGCTTCTCTTCCCACCCCCACACTGTTATCCCTTGAGACTCACAAGGATGTTTCTTTGGTCCCCTCCTCTTCTTCATCTACATGCTGCCCCTTGGCAACATTATCTGAAGATAGGGTAAGTCATTGATTGTATGGATTGCGGGGGGGGAAACATGTGTGGGCACAGATAAGCATGGGGGCACGGGTGGGCATGGGGAGCACCGGGGGGCATGGGGGACACCGGGGGATGTCAGGATCGGGGGTCCGCAGTCATTAGGGGGGATCACGGGTCATCGCAGGTGTCTGCGATCATTGTGGGGGGATCACGGGTCATCGCGGGTGTCTGCGATCGTTGTGGGGGGGATTGAGGGTCATCGCGGGGATCCGTGATCATTGGTGGGTGGATCGGGGGTCATTGCGGGGGTCCGCGATTGTTGGGTTCGGGGATCAGTGAAGGGGTCCGCGATTGTTGGAGGGGGGTGGAGATCGGGGGGGTGGAGGTGGCTGCAGGTAGGCCTGTTGGGCCCGGGGGAAGCACTTCTGCTCCTCCGGGCCCACAAGCTGTGCCAGAAAGGCATTTATCTGTTAGTTTCGGGCCTTCTCACCTCCTTTCAGGTGGCGTAAAAGAGAAGGCCCAGGAATCCCAGTCCCCAGGGGTTGAAATCGGAAACTCTGCAAAAATGGAGGTCCTCAGCCTCCTTGAAAGGTTTTAATCGCCAAACCACCTCCTGGGAGCAGGTTGGTCGCCGCCCCTCGTCCTGCCTTCGTGAAAACCGGAAGTAGGCAGGTTGGGGGCAGGTCTGAAATGGTTGTGATTTCGCCCCAACCTACCCGTTTTCCAATGTTAAAATCGTGCTCTGTATCCTCACCACTGATTCAATCTCCCTCTCCGGTTGAACCAGAGCCTTTGCAACATTAATGTCTTATTCAGCCCTCAGTTGAGCTTCCACCCCCATATAGAAACATAGAAAATAGGAGCAAGAGTAGGCCATTCGGCCTAAACTCTAGTGAATATAGGCCTAGTCAACCCAATCTCTCCTCATATGTCAGTCCTGCCATCCCAGGAATCAGTCTGGTAAACCTTCGTTGCACTCCCTCCAAGGCAAGGATATCCTTCCTCAGATAAGGAGATCAAAACTGCACATAATATTCCAGATGTGGTCTCACCAAGGCCCCGTACAACTGCAATAAGACATCCCTGCTCCTGTACTCAAATCCTCTTGCAATGAAGGCCAACATACCTTTCGCCTTCCTAACTGCTTGCTCCACCTGGTGTACAAGGACACCCAGATCTCATTGCACCTCCCCTTTTCCCAATCTATCACCATTCAGATAATAATCTGTCTTTCTGTTTTTACAACCAAAGTGGATAACCTCACATTTATCCACATTATACTGCATCTGCCATGTTCTTGCCCACTCACGCAACTTATCTAAATCACATTGGAGTCTCTTTGCATCCTCCTCACAGCGCACATTCCACCCCAGCTTTGTGTCGTCTGCAAACTTGGAAATGTTACATTTAGTTCCCTCATCCAAATCATTGATATATATGGTGAATAGCTGGGGCCCAAGCACTGATCCCTGCGGTACCCCACTAGTCACTGCCTGCCACCCGGAAAAAGACGCGTTTATTTCTACTTTCTGTTTCCTGTCTGTCAACTAATTCTCAATCCATGCCAGTATATTCCCCCCCAATCCCATGTACTTTAATTTTGCACACCAACCTCTTGTGTGGGACCTTATCAAAAGCCTTCTGCCAATCCACTGGTTCTCCTCTATCTATTCTACTAGTTACATCCTCAAAAAACTCCAGTAGATTTGTTAAGCATGATTTCCCTTTCATAAACCTATGCTGATTTTGTCCAATCCCGTTAATGCCCTCCAAGTGTTCTGTTATCACATCTTTTATAAAAGACTCTAGCATTTTTCCCACTACTGATGTTAGGCTAACTGGTCTGTAATTCCCTGTTTTTTCTCTCCCTCCTTTCTTAAATAGTGGGGTTACATTTGCCACCCTCCAATCTGTAGGAACTGTTCCAGAGTCTATAGAATTTTGGAAGATGACCACCAATGCATCCAATATTTCCAGGGACACTTCCTTTAGTACTCTGGGATGAAGATTATCAGGACCTGGGGATTTGTCAGCCTTTAGCCCCATTAATTTCCCTAGCACTATTTTTTAAACTCACACTGGTTTCCTTCAGTTCCTCCCTCTCACTAGACCCTTGGTTCCCTAACATTTCTGGGAGGTTATTTGTGTCCTCCTTTATGAAGACAGACCAAAGTATGTGTTTAATTGTTTTGCCATTTCTTTGTTCCCCATTATAATTTCCCCCATTTCTGACTGTAAGGGACCTACATTTGTCTTCACTAATCTTTTTCTCTTGACATATTCATAGAAGCTTTAACAGTCAGTTTTTACATTCCCTGCTAGTTTACTCTCATTCTCTATTTTTTCCCTCTTAATCAATCCCTATGTCCTCCTTTTCTGAATTCTAAACTGCTCCCAATCCTCAGTCTTGCCGCTTTTTCTGGTAATTTTATATGTCTCCTCTTTGGATCTAATACTATCCCTAATTTCTTTTGTAGGCCACGCTTGAGCCACCTTTCCTGTTTAATTTTTGCGCCAGACAGGAATGAATAATTGTTGTAATTCCTGCACTGCTTCTTTAAAAATTAGCCATTGCCTATCCACCGTCATCCCTTTTAGTAAAGTTCCCCAATCTATCATCGCCAACTCGCACCTCATATTTTCGTAATTTCCTTTATTTAGATTCAGGACCCTAGTTTCGGTTTCAACTACTTCACTCTCCATCTTAATGAGGAATTCTATCATGTTATGGTTGCTCTTCCCTAAGGGACCCCGTACAACAAGATTGTTAATTAATCCTTTCTCATTGCACAATACCCAGTCTAGGATCGCCTGTTCTCCAGTTGGTTCCTCAACGTATTGGTCTAGAAAACCATCACGTACACACTCCAGGAATTCCTCCCCCCACAGTATTATTGCTAATTTGGTTTGACCAATCTATATGTAGATTAAAGTCACCCATGATTATAGTTGTACCCTTCTTGCATGCGTCTCTAATTTCCTGTTTAATGCCCTCCCCTACATCTCCACTACTGTTTGGGGGCCCATTGACAACCCCCACCAACGTTTTCTGCCCCTTGGTGTTACTTAGCTCCACCCATACAGATTCCACATAGTGATTTTCTGAGCCAATATCCTTCCTCACTATTGCATTGATTTCTTCCTTTACTAACAACGCTACCCCGCCTCCTTTCCCTTTTTGCCTGTCCTTCCTAAATATTGAATACCCCGGGATGTTCAGTTCCCATCCTTGGTCACCCTGCAGCCATTGCTCTCCATCACAAAGACTGTCTGCTTCCATCTCCGTTACATCACTGCCTCCTTTCCTGCCTCAGCCTGTCTGCTGCCAAAATTCAACCATGCCTTTGTCAGATCCGGACTTGACTATTCCACTGGTCTCCTTGTCAGCCTCCAATCTGCAGAGTCTTTAAATTTAGCTAGTCCAATGCTTTGCGCCCATATCCTATTCCACACCACATTTTGCTCAACCGTCACTCCTTTCCTTGATGACCTACATTGGTTCCTGGTCCCCCAACGCCTCCAATTTAAAATTCCCTTCATAGCCTTGTTCAACTCTCTTTGTAACCTCTAGCTTACAATCCCCCCTAGAACTCTCTGTTCTGTGGACTCTGGCCTCTTGTGCATCGCCTCCCCTCCCTTCACCCCGGTCGTGGCATCAGCACTTCAGAAGACTCTGGAATTTCCTCCCTAATCCTCTCCACCTCTTCACCTCCCTCTCTTCACCTCCGTCTTCTTTAAGGCCCTCCTTAAAACCCACATTTTTGATCAAGCTTTTGGTCACCCCTCCTAATAACTCCTCTTTGGGCTCATCATCCATTTTTTTCTGATACACCTCTGCGAAGCGTCTTCGGATGTTTTCCTACATTAAAGGTGCTATATAATTGCAAGCTGTATTGTTGCTGTAATTTGGTTAGTCTTTAATTCATTAGCTTAACGGCTGATATCAAAAAAGTTACTGAAAAGAGAGTAACTGGTGCAAGTATGGATACATTCAGCTTGACAGCAAAGCATGTAAAATTCCAAATGTTCTGATGGTTAGTAAGTCCAGTCATTCAATTAGTTGTTTTCAGAATCGAAAAACTGATCGTCCTACTCTGACAATCTGTTGGAACAGCCCAAAACAGTATTCTGTACTATATTCCTTATAGACCACATTAGTTGCAAGTCATACAGGTGACTATTCTATGATACTCCATATCGGAAAAAATACAGCTTCTGAAACTTTGTCTCGTGTCTTAACAGCACAGTGGTTTTAAAAATAACTCAAAAATGCTAAGCACAAAGTAAACTGCTGTCTTCTTTGCAACATTGTTGCAGCGGAACGACTAGCTGCAATGCAGGAAGAACATGCTCAGGAGCTAAAGAAAATACAGTGGGAGATTATGCGTTTTCGACAGCAGCTGAGTGAAGTTAGTGAAGAAAAGGAGGCTGCTCAGGAAGAAATAGAAAGGCTGAGTGCTGCCCTGGAGATGGCCACAGTAACTAAGGTACACAACTGAGGTATACAATCTACGATAAAGTTTTATTCGCATTACAAGTTTAGAGGGCTTTTCTGCAGAGCCTTTATATGATTTATTTGTATATATTTAACTGTAAAGAGTTAATGAAACTATATGCCTAGGTTTATGCTGCATCATTCTGAAATCTATGTTGTCTTTCACTTGCACCACTAAAACAAGAGTTGGATGAAAATCCTTTGTTATGGCATTAAAAAGAATTATGCGACTTCTGTGTGACAAATCACACATAAAGCCCTCTGCATGTTTAGTGACAAATGTCAACAGCCATTTAATTTTGGATTTTCCATAAAAGTTAACGAAAATTAGAGAAATACTGCAGTAGTTGATAGGTCAGGTTAAAACAAAACATACGTATTTGGTATCTTTAGGTAGATTTTGCACTCAAACCTCTCGCAATCTTTGGTTCATTCTGCTTTTTGTTGCTTTCAGTTCTTAGAAGCAGTTCATAGAAATCTATTTTAAGGTCTGTCCAAAAATGAGGTAGTTAAAGGAATAAACAAAAACAAATGTTTAATCTATTGTTACATGACCTCTTAATGTACATTAAAATTTTGTTCACAATTCATACCTCCATCATTGGCAAACTAAGTGGTGTACCTTATGCAGGCACCAATCTGATCAATCAGTGGCATATGAATGGCTGTAGCATTGACAACTGTGCAAAAAGTACACCTGATTTAAGATATTTGCTCATGGTATGATTGTTTTCTTTATTCCAGACAGATGTGGCAGTGGCAGCAGAAGAACTGAAAGCGACAAAAAGCAGAATGAGCCGAAGATTGCAAGAGGTTAGAGTGCAAAATCTACGTAAAAATACCAAATAGGAAATGATGGAATTAGCCATTTGTTCCACGAGTGATGATATGATAACTTATAATAAACTTATGAGGATACTCTTTACAACTTGAATAAGTTCTGCATTGCATCGTTGCCCACGGAGTATTTTGTTCATATTACTCATTTATAATTAATAGTAGGGACTGGTACAAATGCAGAAGGTATTTCAGTTGCCCTTTTAGCCTCATATCACCTCACAGTGCAAAGTGATGGACTCCTATTTCTACAACAGTAAAGACAATGGGGCCGATTTTGAGCTTCTGCCCAAAACAGATGCAAAGTCAGTGATGCAAAACCTGTGGCACACCCCGCTGGTTTCAGTGGGAGGCCTGAACCATGGCATGAGCCTCGATAGAATACAGTCAGAGAGCTGCCCAGTGCTCAATGAGCACTGGCGGATAGCTCACCAAACTGGGGGTACGGGAAATCTGATGACTTCATGGGCAAGCCGAGCCGGAAGGCGGCAGTAAAGAGAGGTGAGGTGCACCGGGAGGGTGGGGATGGGGCCGGCCTGCCCTGTGGCCGGCAATGTGCTACAGTACTTTTGTTGGGCCAGGAGGAACATTCTTCTCAGCCGAGTACAAATGGGTGGAGTGTGTGCAGTGCACACTCCACCCACTTGTACTTGAAAATTGTAAACAGGGTCCTACAACTGACGTAGGACCCGATTTGCATATGCAAGCATTCTCCTGCTTCTAGGCTTGTTAGGTGAGCCTTGGATGTCCCAGGGGCGGCTGTTGTTTCCCCCCCATTTGTAACAGCTGGAAGCCTTTTAAAGTGGGTACTGGCTGTTCAAAATTGCCCCCGATGTTTTTCAAAAATAAAACAAAACCTGTAGCATTTGCACAAAATTACTGTGTTGTTATTATTTGAGTCTAGTACAATGTCTTAATTTTTAATTTTAGGCTTTAAAAAAAAATTATGTTAGGCAAGTGAGGTAGCAGCCCATCCTAGTTCCTGAGATGGGACTCGTGGAATAATTTCATTTATCTCTTATGAGGGATTATTTAAGATGGCAGAGAGCTTCGGAGTAAAAAACCATACAAGTACATCTTGCATGCACTTCCTGTCCACATTATCCTTACAGAGATTATTCCAACACAGAGCTATATTCTATTTATAGTGTTTTAAGGAACAAATTGTTGAGAAACCGGTGAAGAAGAGGAAACTGGTTGGCGATTGGACTTTTGGATTAGGCTGGTGGGAGGGAGAGGGATAGGGCAGTGGGGTTTGGGATGAGACTGATAGGATAAGGGAATGGGGATGTAAATTAAGGCTGGTGGAGGGAAGAGGTTGGGGGCTGAGGGAGATCCAGGGTTGAAGATGATGGGGATAGGATATAGGTTGATGGAATGGATCAGGGAATGAGGACTAATTGATAGAGGAAATTAAGTCAGGGGAGGGGAATCAAGGCTGAGGGGATAGGTAATGGGAAAAGAAGTGAGGGGATGCAGGATCGAGATGAGCAGGGGATCAGAGGACAGGGGGGAGGGGAACCTTAGTCAACGGATGATTAGGTACAAAATGCGTAGTGAATGACAAGGCAGTGGAGAACTGAGCACCAGGAAAGATGTTAGGGAGGTTGCAGGGCATGAGAAGTGCAAAGGAAAAGGAGTAAAGCATGCAATAGGAGCAAGGGGGTGGTGGAAAGTTTGGGTTTGTGAGGGGTGGGTTGCAAGGATAAGTGGTATGCTAAATTATGCAAGGGATTTGGGGGAAAGGAGTGAGGTGAAGTGGTAGGGGATGTGAAGGAAGTAGCTCAGGCCTACAATCTGCATTTTCCTTATACCAGCTTTCAGAGATCTAGACCCCCTCAGCTGGGAGAGTGACAAATGCATATTACCAAATTAAAATGTGTTGTCTGTTGATAACATGTATAAACTGTTTTTCAGATGAAGGAGGAGTTGGTCCAGGAAGTGAGTCTCCGAAAAGCTCTGGAAGAATCCCACATTCATTTGCTACAACGTGTGCAGGATATGGAGAAAGTAGTGGAGGTTGAAAGAAAGCAGGTGCAGAGTTTTCTATAAGTTTAAAGGCATTGTGATCTGTTGATAAAATTAGTTTATTGTTTTTTGGGGTGAGCCTGTTTTTGGTTTTGTATTCCTTTTTTTTTCACTGATTCCCCTGCCCCCCACCTTTTCAGTTTAAATAACAAGGGCTTTACCCAAAATTGTGGATAAGTCCTTAAGGGAATTTATTTTTTGTAATTCAGAAGCCTATTCTGCCCTTCACTGGAATTGTCTGCTACCTGACCTGACTTCACCACATCAAGCTCTACCTGGCCTCCATTTCCTCTTTTAAAAATGGCTCACTACTCTAGGATCATCCTGGAGGGCAAAGGTAACCCCACATTCCTTTTCTTCACACCCAGCTGCACCATTAAATACCTCTCCCTTTGCCCCTCCACCCTCGGCTCTAACAACGTGCAAGGAGTTTATGGATCTCTTCCCTCTTCCCCTTGCCCATTAATCAAACCTCCTGATCCTACCCTGATCCCCTCTCCCTCTCTCTCTTTTCAACCCTAGACCCCTCTCCCATTTTCCCCATTTGTCAGACTCTGGCCTCTTGTGCATTCCCTCTCCCCTTTTGTCCTACCATTGGTGGTCATGCCTTCCGCTGCCTACGTCTCGCTCTCTGGAATTCCCTTCCTAAACCTCTCTATTTCCTCTACCTTCTTTCAGACCCTCTTTAAATCCCACCTCTTTGAGCCAGCTTATGGTCACTGCTCCTAATCTCACCTTTGATCTGGCAACCATTTTCCTTATATCTCTGTAAAGTGCCCTGGAATGCTTTTCTATATCAAAGGTGCAATATTAATGCAAGTTACATTGTTGTAAATGTTGATATAAAAAGTGTGACTCAAAATTATGACACAGGACTTAAGATTTGTCAGAAGCGCATGCTGTATGCAAGTTTATTAATAATAATATGCTAGTTGATCTCCCGTGGTGTTCCACACGGGGATTCAAGACCAAATACAGGACAATTGCTCTGAGTTTCTTCACAGTGGGGATGGGGGAAATTCTGACTTTGTTCTCTTTGGGAGAGGGAAAGCCGAGTTTGTTCCCAGGGTGGTGGTGGAGGGGGGCAGTTGTATTGTTCCTAATGGGAGAGATTGGAAAGCCAAATTTGTTTACAGCAGCGCTGGGCTGCCCAATATCCTCCAAGCTGGGGGGAGATGTTGGTGCCCAATTCCTCCCATGTGGCTGGGGCAAGTTGTTTTTCAGTAGGCTTTGTTTAGAGGAACTAATGATGAGGCTTTCTGTACAGAGAAGTTCCATGTTGTCATGGGCCATGCTTATGGTGAATGCTTCCTGCTCAAGATCGTTGGCTCCATTGGGGGAGTTTAATAAAGTGATTGAGAATGATTAGGGTACAGAAGCCATTTCAGCTTAGCTTCTCAAGAGCTGGGCAAAATATTATTAGATTTTGGCTATGCCACTTCTGCATAACTTAAGTTGTGTTGCACATCTTACGGTTCTCAGTACTTACGATCATTGCTTCAGGTCCACCACTGTTAAAGAGGCCATTGTGGAGGTTATTTTTTTTGGAGATTGACTGAGACAGTGTTTGTGCAGAGTTCCACATGTTGTTTGCCATGAGGGTGCACTGAGAATTTTACAAACCGAGATTGGACTGCCGGGCAATAAGGGAGTATAGTAGGGCTTTCATTGTAAGTTTAGTTGAAGCCCGCTGTACTTTGAGTCACATAACGTGACACTCACAGTGACACCTCCAAGTGCAATGCCATCAGAGTGTTATGACAATTTAACTTTGCTGCCTGGGCGGTAACCTGGTGGAGAGGATCACCTGCCCACTATAGCACTTACCTGATATTCATTCTATTTATTTCAATGGAACAAAAATTGGACAGGTTCTATAACAGGAAGGCGATCCGCTCCCCCAGATTACTGCCCAGGCAACAAAGTTGAAAATTACCTTCATTATTTTTAATATATGATAGACATTTGGTTAAAGATTTCAAAAATTCCTCACTTAGGTCAAGGTGCTACAGCAGGACAGCCTCACACTCAGAAAGGATGGGCAGATAACTCAGGAGAGACTGCAGCAAGAGCAGCAGAAAACAAGTGATTTAGAGAAAATGCACAAACAGCTAAAAATAGAATCAGGTATTGAAACTCATCTAACATTATGCATTTGGGTTCTTAGTTTTTTTTGGCAGCATTAATTATGTGTGTAAATTGGCTGCTGTGTTTGCCTACATAACAACAGTGACTGCACTTCAAAAATATTGGTTGTGACATGTTTTGGGATGTCCTGGGGATGTGATAAGGTGCTCTATGAATGTAAGTTCTTTATTCACGGCAGAATGGTATTAGTACTGCATTTTGGGGGGGAATGAGCCTTGGCCCAGTGGTAGCATTCCCACCTCTGAGTCAGAAGGTTATGGGTTCTAGCTCCATTCTAGACAGTCCTGGTGAGCAGAGATGAGAGATCTGGGGCTCGATTTTCCCGGGAAATTGCGGGTGCTTTGGGGGTGGGGGTGCTCCGAAAATCGGGGAAATCCTGTTGGGTTCGGAACCAAATGTGCCTCATTGAGGTACTTAAGGCACTTTACTTGTGACATATTTGGTAGTTGGAACGATTTTTAACTTACCTAGGCAGCTATCCCACGGCTTCTGATTCATGCCTGGATCAGGCAAAAAGAAACAAAATAAATTAAATAAAAAAGCATTGCACGAAGTTAAAACACAAAATCATCCTACCTTTCCACCCTGCTCCTATGTCCGATGTCTCCCTCTCCGATCTCCCCTCTTCACCCCCCCCCCCCCCCCCCGATGTCCTCCCGATCTCCTCCTCTTCACCCCTCTCTCCAACCCCCAGATCTTCCCCTATCCCTCCCCCCAATCTTCCACTCTTCCAACACCCGATCTTCTGTTCCAGTGCCGGATGACGTCCCGCACTCTCTCTTTCTCTTCGCCCCCCCCACCTCCCTCTCGGGTTGCAGCTCCTGAAGGCAGCCAGCCTGTCATGTTTATTCGGGTTTGCCATGCGCACCTTCACCTCACCCCTGCCGCCAACCCGCCACCATTTCAAAATTGAACCCCTAGTCTCTGAATACTGGGTTGACACCCAGCGGGGTAATTGTGTCTGATGGGAGCAGTGTGGTGACCCCCATTGCACCTACCATGGTAGAGCGTTGTGAGTCAGACGAATGACCTGCCCACATAAAAAGGGAGTTTGTTATAGAAAAACCCAGATCACATTCTGCTGGATATACAGCATTGGAAGAAATGGGTTGTCTCGTGTCGCTAAGCACGAAAGAGAGAAGGCAACTGCATTTTTGGATAAAATCGTGAAATCTGACCTCTGTTTTGCAGTATCTGCTGGTTTATACAGGCTGAATGTAGTGCTCCAGTGCTAGCTGTCTTTAATGCCATTTACCTGTTGAAACAAAAATACCTATATCTACATATTTTCTGTCAGTTAGCAAGATACATTTAAACCGAATTTAGGTTCTAATTTGTGTGTTCCAGAGTGTGTTGAGTGCTGCTGCATATGAAATCATTGTTATTCAGTAAGTTCTGCAACAGTTCACATTAAGCACCATTTTGCATGATACAAGGGTGTGGTATCTTTTGCTGCTGTATACTATGTATGTAATTATTCAAAATTATGCTAAATTTCTCTCATGCTAACGCTTTGGATAAATATATAATTTTTTTTCATTCTCGAGAAGTAGGTATTGCTGGTAAGGCCAGAATTTATTGCCCATCTTTAGTTGAGAAGATGGTGGTGGTGATGCAACTGAGTGGCTTGCGAGGTCACTTCAGAGGGCAGTTAAGAACCAACTATTTTGGTGTGGGACTGGAGTCACATATAGGCCAGACCGGGTAAGAATGGCCGGTTTCCTTCCCTAATAGACATTAGTGAACCAGTTGGGTTTTTATGACAATCCAACAGCTTCATGATCACTTTTTATTGATAACAGCTTTTTATTTCCAGAATTTTAAAACTGAATTCAAATTCTGAAACTGATGTGGTGGGATTTGAACTCACGTTCTCTGGATTATTAATCCAGGCTTCTGGATTACTAAAATAAAAACAGAAAATGCTGGAAACACTCAGCAGGTAAGGCAGCATCTGTGGAGAGAGAAACAGAATTAACATCTCAGGTCAATAACCTTTCATCTGTTTCTCTCTCCACAGATGCTGCCTGACCTGCTGAGTCTTTGCAGTATTTTCTGTTTTTATTTTAGATTTCCAGCAGCCACAGTACATTGCTTTTGTCCTCTGGATTACTAGTCCAGTAACATAACCGCTACACTACCCTAATGCCATTTTATTTTTATGAAATATCATCACACAATTTCTTCCTCTACTCTCCTCTCCAGAAAGCATTGACTCCCTCACTGGGGTACGGTTCATGGACAGCAGTTCACCTCTGGTGCCAAATGACTATTATTGCCAAGTGACAATGAGCACTATTGGGCCATCCAATGTGAAGGACATCACAGCCAAACCCAATTCTTTTCTCAGCTGATGTCAATCCAGCGCATTTCCAGTAAAGGTCTTTATAGCGGCCAGGAGTGGGAACCTTGGATGATTTGCCCATCCTAAGATGGGGCAGTGGCCACATGTAGTACTTTTGCAGCTTCCTAGATTGGAATCATGGATTGGGGTTCAAACCGTGGACATTCTGGTCTGTATAGCTCAGAGATGGAAACTTTATGGAAGTATCAGAATGGCTTTGGAACTTAAGAGATTTTTTTTTAAAAAGCCACTGCACACATTGCCAACAGTCTGGGACAAACCTTTCTCGATTGTATCCCAGATGCTGCTGCAGTTTCAGATGGGCAGAGTTATAGTGTATTGAACCTTAGTGAAAGGCCATGCTACTGAGGTGCGGCAGCATATCACTGGTGATAAAGCTGGAACATAAAAAATTCAATGGAGAAGTTTTAGACCTTTTAGTATTTTGTGGATCGACTTGATATTGTGCCCTTTACAATTTCTAGATGCTAAAGAGTCCATTATATCTCAGATGGCTGATGAAGGCAAGGCAAGTTTGCAAAAATATATAATTTTTATGTTTACTTGTTCATGATTTTTATCTCAGTCATCAATATTCTGATACACACTTGTCTCTTCAGAAAACACAACTGATGTTGAACAAACAACAGGAGGAAAATGCCAATTTTCGTAGTGAGATTGCATCACTGAAGGATGTGGCAGAAAAAGTGCAGGTTAGAGTGATTTGTAATAGAAATTCTTATTTGTTTTCTATGAGTACATTTTCTACTGGGATCATTTAAAAATAGATATGCTATTCTCAATTTTATTCTGTAAATGCAACATAAATTAGTATATTTGAAGATTTTATGGTTTTTGTCTTTCTTCTCTCAGGCTTTGAATGACCAGCTAGACACGCAGTGTACTGAACTAAGTGGCACATTGCGCTCTATTTCCGTTGAGAATGCTAAACTTATAACAGAACACCAAGCATCCCTAAAGGTTTGATGTTATAGAATCAGTGTTTGGTCAGATTCTAGGCTTACTGCTCTATCATTATTACTTTGTGCTAACTTTTGTTTCTTTTTTTTAATTGTATGTTTAAGTTCATATGTTACAAAAATATTTTATCTGAAGTTTGAAAAAAATTAATAGAGTAGAGTTTTTGAAGAAATGGACAATTGGATAGATAAAGGGAATGCAGTAGGTGTGTACATGGATTTTCAGAAAGAATTTGTTAAGGCATCTCATGGGAGGCTTGTTATAAAAGTTTAGGCATTTGAGAAAAAATTTAACAGCAAGGATATAAAGTTGTTTGGAGAGGAAACAGTGGGTTAGGGTTGATGGGTATTATTCGGATTGGAGAAGGGTTGAAAGTGGTGTAGTCAGGAGTCAGTGCTGTGTCTATTTTTGTGTGTGTATATGTACATACATACATATATATATATATATAGAGCATAATATCAAAATTTGCTGATAAAACACAAAAGGAAGTTTGGCAAATAGCAAGAAGGGCTGTAGAAGACTTCATGAAGATATTGACAGATTCTCAGAATAGGCAGACAGGTGGCAGATGCAATTTAATGTGGAGAAGTGGAGAGTTGTACATTTTGGAAGGAAAAACAAGGAATGGGAGCATTCAGTCTTTAGAAAGATGCTATGGATGAAGAGAGAGGCCTAAGAACCAAATACACAATTCCCTGAAAGTGCAAGTGCAATAAGCTCATAGCACAGAAGGTGGTCACTCAAGCCATCATATTGTGCTAGCTCTTTGCTAGAACAATTTGAAACTAATCCTGCTGCCCCGTGCTCTGCCCGTAGCCAGGTATCATCTTCTGCTTCAAATAATGAATTTGGGTTTTATAAATAGAGGCGTAAAGTATAAGAGTAAAGCAGTAATGATGAAGTTATATTCTGCAATAGTTAGGCCACGGTTAGAGTACTATGTGCAGTGTTTGATGTTCTATTATAGAAAGGAAATTAAAGCCATAGAGAGCCTAAAGTGTAACTTCATCAGGATGATGCCAGAGATAGGGAAACTAGTTATGAAGAGAAACTTGTGATACTGGAACTATTTCCACTAGAGTGGAAAAGGCTAAGAACAGATTTAATAGAGGTTTATAAAATTATGAAGAGTTTTCATTCGGGAAAGACTTTATTTCCTGTGATTTGGGAGTCAGTGGAAAGGGGTCATCAATTTGTAATTGTCACTGAGAGTGAGATGGTAGATTAGGAGAAATATCTTTCTGAAGATGATTGGTGGAGTATGGGCTGCTTTGCCGTAGGAAGTGGTTGAGGCAGGGACTATTGGAATTTTAAGGGAAATTTGGATAAATATTTGAAGCAGAAGATGATACCTGGCTACAGGCAAAGCATGGGGCAGCAGGATTAGTTTCAAATTGTTCTAGCAAAGAGCTAGCACAATATGATGGCCTGAGTGACCTCCTTCTGTGCTATGAGCTTCTATGGTTCTTCTGTTTAAGGTTTCGTGTACTTCTTGTTGCAACATTGCCCAGTTTGTAAAAACTCAGTCTCCTGACAAGCAAGATGAGAGACCAGTGATGTTAGCTCAAGGTATCCCTGGTAGTGTGGTCAATTTCTACAACAACAACAACATGCATTTATATAGCACCTTTAGTGTAAAAAATGTCCCAAGGCACAGAGGTGCAAGGAAAAAAATAACACTGAGACAAAGAAGGAGATATTAGGAGAGGTAACTAAAAGATTGGTCAAGGAAGTGGGTTTTAAGGAAGAAAGGGAGGTGGGGGGATTTAGGGAGGGAATTCCAGATGTGAGGCCTAAGTGCTGAAGGCACAGCTGCCAGTGGTGGGGGAAAGGGATTGGTGAAGCACAAGAGGCCAGAGTCAGAGGAGTGGAGTGTTGGAGAGGAGAGGTTGTAGGACTGGAAGAGGGTCCAGAGATAGGGAGGGATGAGGCCATGGAAGAATTTAAACAATGAGATGAGAATTGGTGAAATTGGCGGTGAGGGTACAGAGTTTTTTGGCAGGGAGACAAAGATGATGGTTTCGGTCTTCCCAATGTTTAGCTAGAGGAAATTGCGGCTCATCTAAGACTGAATATTGGATAAGCAGTCTGGCAACACAGAGGTAGTAGACAGGTCAAGAAAGGTAGAGCTGGGTCTCATCAACATATATGTGAAAGCTGACACAAAATCTGTGGATAATGTTGCCAAGGGGCAGCATTTAGATGAGCAGGGTTGGGGGGTGGGGGGTGGGCAAGGATGGGTCCTCGAAGGACTCCCAAGGTGACGGTGCATGGTTGGGAAGAGAAGCCATTGGTTCATTGATAGAGATGGTCTGGCTGCAATCGAATAGTTAAAAGTAGAACCAAGCAAGGCAGTTCCACCAAGCTGGTTAATGGAGGAGAGGCGTATGGTGGAGGATGGTGTGTTGACTGTATCAAAAGCTGCAGAGAGATCAAGAAGGACTAGAAATGGTTTCAGTTTGTTTGGTCTGTGTTCAGACTGACCGCAAATTTTTCTGTATTTTTAAAATTCACTATACTTAAGTTTTTTTGGTTTTATATGTTTAAAAAAAAGTTCAACTGGACTGGAAGTAGTCTGACACTAAAAACTAGACGTTGAATGTTGTGTTTCTTTCTCTGCAGTATGAATTATGTTCTTTAGAGGTTCAGTTATTGTTTAATGTCATAGGTCACTAATGAAAATTGATGTGCTGTTTCTTTGTCAACCCATCCCCCCTTCCAAAAAAAGGTTGAACAGGAAAAAATGAAAGAAAAGTTGCAAGAACAAGACCTTTTACTGGATGCAGCAAGAGCAAATATTGCAGCAGAGCTACAAAGTGCAGTAAATGAGAAGCAACAGCTAAAAAATGAGTAGTGAGTATTAGATTTGACATTGATCTATCCAGTCATGATCCAACTGATGCACCATAATCCACTTTCATTATTTATCACCACATAATTATAGGAGTCACTGGACTTAGAAATATTTACTAGTTGTAAATTTTCAAATAATAACATGCATTTCTAAGTAAGGGGGCTGGATTTTCCTCCGGGGTAGATTTCCCACATAGGTTAGTCGGACTAGGACTTTTGGCCACTACCCTAAATCCACTGTGATCCTGACGCATTTTTCTGGGACAGGTGTCGTTACTTATGCAAGGCTGGCTACTGGTGGAATCTCTGCCGTTAAAAGAGAATCCACTGTTGCAAGGGAACAAATGTGACAAAAAACAGAAGGAAGAGGTGCCCCAAAGATTTTTTAAAAAATGTTACAGAGAGACTTTCCATGAACCTCAAAATAAACAGGGCGTCAAAGAAGGAAAAAAAGGGAAAGGTGCATATTACAAATTCAGGTCTGCTGTAAATACCTTCTCAGGTTCAGTGGTGCTTGTAACTATTATTTATTTCCAGCTCAATTCCATTCAAAGCTCCAGTGGAGGTTTGGGTGATCAAACAGTCATCAACTGCAATATACGCACACCGAGGAACATCAGCAGGGATCAGTGTTGCTTGCTGAAGTTGCTCCTAAACAGCCCAGGGTCGGCATCAATTTCTTTGAACTCCATCAAATTCTCCTCATCTTTACTGACTGTTCCCGCATGGCAAAAGCAGTTGATAATCATAAAATCGTAGAAAGGTCACAGCATGGAAGGAGGCCATTCGGCCCACCGAGTCCGCGCTGGCTCTATGCAAGAGCAATCCAGCTAGTCCCACTCCCCTGCCCTATCCCCGTAGCCTTGCAAATTTTTTACTTTCAATTACTTCTCCAGTTCCCTTTTGAAGGCTATGATTGAATCTGCCTCCACCACTGCCTCGGGCAGTGCATTCCAGATCCTAACCACTCGCTGTGTAAAAAAAGATTTTCATCTTTGGTTCTTTTGCCAGTTACCTTAAATCTATGTCCTCTGGTTCTTGACCCTTCCACCAATGGGAACAGTTTCTCTCTATCTACTCTGTCTAGACCCTTCATGATTTTGAATACCTCTATCAAATCTCCTCGCAACCGTCTCTGTTCCAAGGAGAAGAACCCCAGCTTCTCCAGTCTATCCACGTAACTAAAGTCCCTCATCCCTGGAATCATTCTAGTAAATCTCTTCTGCACCCTCTCTAAGGCCTTCATATCTTTCCTAAAGTGCAGTGCCCAGAACTGAACACAATACTCCAGCTGAGGCCTAACCAGTGTTTTATAAAGGTTCATCATGGCTTCCATACTTTTGTACACTATGCTTCTATTTATAAAGCCCAGGATCCCGTATGCTTTTTTAAGCGCTTTCTCAACCTGCCCTGCCACCTTCAATGATTTGTGCACATATACCTCCACATCTCTCTGCTCCTGTACCCCTTTTAGAATTATGCCCTCTAGTTTATATTGCCTCTCCTCGTTCTTCCTATTGAAATATATCACTTCGCATTTTTCTGCGTTAAATTTCATCTGCCACATGTCCACCCATGCCACCAGCCTGACTATATCCTCTATCTCTATCTATCCTCCACTGTGTTGCTCTGAGTCACACGGTCACAACTGTTGGCAACAAAATTCATCGCATCCAGTTAACAGCTGTTTACAAAGCCAAGCGAATTTAGTCTTGGCTTTGTAAACAGCTAGTTTTTTCTAGTCATAAATGTCCATTTGTGACCCTTGAAAAGCTTGATAACTCCATTGTCCATCAGCTGAAGCTCAGAAGTGGTATTCTTTGGAAGATGGACAAGTTCCACATTCGTTAGGCCAGAAATTGCAGGATGCATAAGGCGGTCATCCATGATGATTAACACATTTCTATCTGAGCTTGAAATTTGATGTCCAGAGATCAAATGTACTCCTCAAAAAACATAGTCATCCAAGATTGCAGATTGAAACAGTATATGATACCTCCGGAGAAGTGTCCAACATTTTTGAAACATCTTGGCCACTCACTTTTACCAATGAACAGAAGAGGAAGCTGATCTATCCATATTGGCGCCCAGAAGAGGCACGCGCTCCTTGCTCCGTTTCCTACCCAATGCACTTCCTGTCGTGTAAGCTGTTGAGGCTAGGTCAATTGAAAATTTCAAAACTGAGATTGATAGACTTTTGTTAATCAAGGGAATTAAGGGTTATGGAACCAAGGCGGGTAGATGGAGTTAAGATACAGATCAGCCATGATCTAATTGAATGGCGGAATAGGCTCGAGGAGCTGAAATGCCTACTCCTGTTCTTATGTGTGAGTCACAACACTGGCAGTATTGGGATAGAGTCTCGGAGTCCAGCAGTATTTTAAGGAACACTGGGAAGACAGTCCTGGGGTTCCAGGAACACTTGAGAGGGAGGTTTGAGGACACTTGGACAGTCCTAGGATTTGGTAGCATTGGGGAGGTTGGTCTCGGGAGCATTGGAGTTGTTTTGGGATCAGCAGCACTGGAAATGCAATCTAGGGGTTTTTGAGGACTGAGGGGGGTTCCTGCAATCTGGGATGGGCGGATTCTGTTATCTAGTAGGACTTGGAAGAGGTGCATTGGGAGAGGCAGTCTGGCAGTATTGGGGGGTTGCTGGGAAATTGTGCACAAATTTATTTATTTCATTGTGGTGCCTGAGGAGCACAGATTTATTTGTTGATCTAGCAGTGGTGGGTGAGGAGCACACTTTATGTACTCTTACTTTATCTGTATGCATGCCACAATAGATCCACCAGTATAATTTGAAGAAATATTCTTTTATTGTTCAGCTATGTGTTATAAAAGTACACTGCAAATGTTTTTCTTTTTCTTTTTATTACAACTCATTAGTGAAGCTTTAAGATTAGAGCATGCTGAGATACAGCAGAAATTTGAAACAGTGGAGAAAAAGGCAACAGCACAGAAGATGCTTCTTGAGTCCGCAATTGCTCACCTGAAAGAGGACTTAATATCCGCTGTTAATGAATGTGACCATATTAAACAGGAAAAGGAGAGATTACTGGACCAGGTAAATCTTGCCATAAATTTGGTGTCAACAGCAGAGCAGAGAGAAGCAGCTTCTCATAGTGGTAGATGCTGTTAAAAGTGACATGTTACAATTTATCAACATTATACTTTTGATTTTAATTTTAAAACTATTTGTATTATACCTGAGAAAATTAAGCAATTGAAAACAAGTTTTAAATCCTGCTTCTAGAGTTCAATATGAAACAGGTTTCCCTGTACATTACACCATTCAGAGTTGTTGACCAAACTAAATGGTAACGAAGCCAATGGAACGGAATATCGGGCAGGAAGTATAATGGGTGGCAAGTGCGATACCACCTGCTTCGTCTCCCCGCCCAAGTCTAATTTCACCCCCAATACCGTTGTCAATTATAACTGCAATACTTAACATTCACCACAAGGTGGCATTGTTGCAGTGCATTTATTGGAGAATGGCAGAAATCTTGCTAAAGGTAAATAAAGGTAGTTTCATTGTACTCACCTCGGCGCCCACAGAAATCGTGTTTTCGTGTTCCCTCAATGCTCCCGTTTTTGCGAAATAGCGTGGGTTCCATTCCTGAGTCCGCATTGCTTGCCAGCACATTTAGTTTAGTATCAGTATTGCCACTGCTGAAGTGCCTCATTTCCCCAGCATTTGCTAGCTGGCCGTCCCAGCCGATGGGTCTTTCTGCCTGTAACTGCTGGCTCGATCGCATGCCGACCAGCCTGCCTGCGAACACACTCGCTCACCTCGTTGGTATAACTTCCTGCTTGGTTGCCCCGCTCCATGGCCACACTCTCTGCATCCTTGCTGGACTTGCAGTAATGCAGCCCTCTTCCCTTGTGGGAGCACCATAAGCACAAGGAAAGCAGCAGTTCAACAATAATGCCCACCACCACCTTCTGAGGGCAGCCAGGGGTGTGCAATAAATGCACCTTTATCAGCAATTCACATCCTGAGAACAGAAATAAAACAGTATGCTATCTCGTTTATAAGCCTGATTAGTACGTAGGAGCAGGCGTCATTGTTGCACCAAGTTTTTCTCCACTCTCACTTCTTGAATCCACGGAAACCTAAAGGGACTCCTGGTTTCAGATACCTAACAATGGTTTGATCCATGTGTTTTATGTATTCCAATTGGGGTAAATTTTGCTTTGTAGGCAATATGCTTGGTAAGTTAATTTAAATTTTGCTAATTCTTTGCAATAGTTGTATCTGGTTGGGTAGCTCACAACTGAGAAATCCCACTCTCTTGCAGCCCAGAACCTCAATTTATGTTTTTTGTTTCAAGAATTTATGTGCCCTATATATTATAGTTTCCAAAGATTAATTATTTTGTTTTCCTGGCAGGCAAATAAAACAATAGATAAAATTACAGAGGAGAAGAACCTATTTGAGAAACAACTGTCTGAAAACCAGGTGCAGTAGTAATCGATTACTTGGTATCAATCTTTTTTGTCTTTAAATACCCCGGGATAGATTTTCTGCTTTGGGCATAATCGGGAAACTGCACCCAAAATGCGCATGAAATTGTGCTGGTCAGGTTACAGTTCAAGTTTCTGCTAAAATTAATTTGCATAATCACAAACGTAAAATCATCCATGAACCAGCGTAATACAACGTAATTGGTTTTTTTTCCTTTCCGTTAAAAGTATTCCTTGATGTATTTAAGAGTGGTAACCTGGTGCAGTTTTATTAATACAGCTGAAAATGGGATTATCACCAAAAATAAGTATTTTTAATAAGGGTGTCCAGTCCTCCACCTGTGAGTAACCTCATTTAAATTCACTGAAAGTTACATTAAAAAAAACCTATACTGAACCATTTAATAATTTCCTTGGTGTACACTAGTCAGTTTCTTAGTAAGTTAAATATTTTTTGATATGAAAAACGTTTAAAACGTGCTTGCTAGAGTCTGTGTGCCTAAGAAAATGAGTGCAATTTGAAGAGCCTACCCGAACTATGCATTCAGTGGAATCTCGCAATTTCGACCTGGAGGCTTGGCCAGTTTTGTGGGCGGGGCCTGATCCTGGTGAATTGAATCTTGAACCAGCGTAAATGATCGCGGAAAACACATTCATAAGTGGCTTCGAGCGTAACTCACGTTTAAATTCCCCGATTTTTTTTGCGCTGGTTTGGCTGATTTCGTCTGGATTGCGCTGATGTAACAAGCGGAAACTCGACCCTCTCCATCTTTTTATGGTTGCCTTTGGGAACAAAGAATGCTACAGTGATGAGCATGGTGCTGAGATTTTTTGGGAAATTGGACAAAGTTATAATGAAAATGTACTATAATAGCACTTGAATTACTGGAACCTGACAATGCATCCATTCATTTGGCTTCATTTAGCAGTAGCAGTAAGTTACAATTTAGGTCAGATGGTGAGGCATTACCTGCTTGAGAACTTGTAGAAGATTACTGCTTCAATCTAAAGTTTCTTTTGTCTGGCATTCTGAAAATAGGATTCAAAGTTTGTAGAGGTTCTTGATGCAGTCAAAATAAATGTTAGGATTTTGTTTAAAACCTGTAAGGAAGTTCAGCTTACTTGGAGGACAAGCAACAGTGCAGCTTACTACTTGGAAATATAACCAGCTCACTTAAACTGAATGAAAAAGAGTCATACAAGACACAGAAGAAAATTATCCTTTTTAAAATTCACACTGAGGAAATCTCACTTTCTTTCAGTTGGTGGCGTTCCTGTACGGTGCTGAGAGTATATTGTGGGAGTTGCCATCCTTTAGGTGAGATCATAAATTAGGGCCCTGTCATAAAATCTTACAGCACAGAAGGAAGCCATTCGGCCCCACATGCCTGTGCCTGTCATTGCCTGTTCAGGTGGACATTAAAGATCCATTGGCACTATCTGAAGAACATCAGGGCCAATATTCCTCCCTCAACCAACATCACCAAACAAAGATTAACATTCACCTAATTGCAGTTTGTGGATCGTGCTGTGTGCAAAATGGTTGCCATGTTTACCTATATAACAACAATTGCTGAATTCCAAAGTAATTCAATGTGTTTGAAGCTTTTTAAGATATTTCCCTGCTTTATACTCATGACAATTCTCATGCTAATATTAGCAAATAGAAAAAATTGCCGCACTGAGAGTAAAAATAAATATGTTCAGGCACTCTGGGAGTGTAGAATTATACTTTAACTTTATTTTGTTTTGTTTGTGGTAAAACAACTTCATACAGCCAGAGGGAACTATTATTGGCCAATGCCTCTCAAAATTGATCATGCAGATTGCAAGGAGTACAGAAGGAATTGGAGAAAACTGTACTGGGGCACTAATAGACATGCTGTAGAATTCTGATAAGCTAACGTATGCTCTGGCAATCTTGGTTCAGCAAGTGATGGCTAACTGCATAGAGTATGGTACAGTGAGCTCATTGAATGCTGAAATGCAGCTGCAGCAGCACTTGATCCTAGCAGAAACTCTGATTTGAACACCAGCAACTCTTCTAGTACTATTCCACCTAACCTTTAAAAAGGCTGACAGCTCAATAACTTTGATTTTGTAAAGGGTGGAGTTTGCCATGATTAGTCCATCTTCATCAGGTCTACTAGTCTTTATGGCTTAAATTATAGTCCAGGAGCAAGAAATAGATTTTATGTCAAATACTTCAAAAAGGGCTACAGTACCACCGAGTGGATGTAAAGCACTGAAACTGCTGATGGTGACATGTAGAACAGAACATCCTTGAGGATTTTCACTCTTGAGTTTTCTTGCCTTTTGTTTGTCCCAATGTAGATCATGGGGTAGATTTTCAACTTGCTGCCTGGCCGGCCGTTATAGAAACCGCCCTATTTTTCATTTCCATTAAAAGTTGAAACTACGCTCGAATGTCATCACCAAAACTAGGAGTTGAATATTTGTAACTGAAGTGAGTTTTGCAAACCTTAGAGTAGAGCTGGTGAGCTATTTCATTATCAGTCTTTCAGCATTACTGGTTAGTTCTTCAGACAGCTGAAGGTAATAAGCCCTTCCTATTTCTGGTTATCTACCTGCAGCATTCAGTTGTCACTCGTCTTTTCTTGTGGGGAGTTAAGTGTAGTGCACTGTCACCAGTTGAAGAGCAATAGAGTTTTGAATTAAGGGGCTCGATATTAGCACCCGCTATTGGGTGCATTCCTGGCGGGGGGGGGGGCTCCGAAAATCGGGGATTCCCTGGGCGGGTCGGGAGCCCGGCTCCAACCTGCCCATTTCCGGGTTTCCCACAGACGCGCTGACGTGCGCGCGCAGCCCCCACATGTGGGACTCCTGCAGGCAATTAAAGCCGGCGGGGTGCCACTTAAAAGTATTTATTTAGGTATTTTAGGTCGTTTAGAGACCTGATTAAGGAGATATTTTACATGGGGTGGGATTTTGCAAACAACTGGGACTGTTTCCCGTACTGGGGGAAACACTCCCAGTTCAAATGGACGTGTTGCAGCCATCAGCATGTGGCAGCTGCAAAGGTCCATTTGACAGGTTGGGGGGGAGACCCTCACTCATTGCAGGAGGCCACTCTGTCACTTTGGATAAAGTTTGGCTTCCACCACCCTCCTCCTAACAATAAAATTCACCAACTTGCACACTTACCCCGGTGTGCAGACACATGTACCTACCTTGCAGACCCCCTCAAATGTACATCTTCCGGATGGGGGCCGCCGTAGCTGCAGTCATGACTTCCTCGGAGGGAGAACAGCATCACCAGCCTCGCCGGCCATGCCGTCCACCTCTGACACGTGGAGCTCCACAACACAGTGCCGTGACACATCCACCTGCACAGCAGGAGGAAGGGCAACTGCAGAGAGAGATGCGTCGCAGAGGGCACTACTCTCGCCACAGGGTCCACAGACCGAGGCTCAGCTTCCTGGACCTCTCTGAGCAGCAGTGCACATCTGCAGCCTCCTTCATGCTGAGCTGCTCCCGGCTGGCCCGAGCACCATCTTCTTACCTGTCGCTGTCAAAGTCACCACTGCCCTCAACAACTTCTCCTCCGCATCCTTCCAGGGTGCCACTGGGGACATCGCCGACGTCTCTCAGTCGTCTGCACAAAAGAGCCCTGCAAATACACCTACACCCACTCTTCATTGTGATCCTCAGGAAAGGGCATTATTGCACAAACCAGACAAGATACGCAAAGACGTGGCATTAGTGGTGCCAATATAATATGTGATGTGAGTTGCTCAGAAATTAAATATAAGTAAAAACCATGACAAACCCTCAAACACCCTTGTGCATCCCCTTCATGCTTACGACACATTTGCCTTACGCTGCCTACTGCACATATGTGATGCATGCCCTGTGGCTGCAGCACAGGTAGTGGCAGGTTGAGTGAGGCTGACCGTGAAAGAGATGCATGAGGGGGTGAGTATGAGATTGTATGAGGATTGGGTTGAGTGGTAGTGGCGGGATGAGTACTGGCGAGGTGAGTAAGTGCAGGTAAGATGAGGATGAGGTTTGAGTGGGTGTGAGGGGTGATGTGATAGAGTAGTGTTGGCAGTGCAGAAGGAGGTGTGGGGGGTGGTGATGCGGCAGACGGAGTGCAGGGGAATGAGTAAGTGTATTCACTTTGGCTGACCTGCTTAGATCATTGCAGCGCCTCCTGCACTGTATGCAGGTGGGCGATATGTTGGTGGTGCAGGTGACCTCCTCTGCCACCTCGAGCCAGGCCTTGGTGGCAGAGGCAGGCCGCTTCCTCCCGCCCGCTGGGGGGAAGATCTCTGTCCTCCCCCTCCTCCTCACCCCATCCAATGATACCTGGAGTGAGGCATCATTAACCTGGGAGCAGCCTTCCCCCTGGGCTGCTCCATGCTGTAATTTTCCCTATTTCTTGCAGCATCAGTCAGTGGAGGACTGCCCCTTTAAATCGAGCTCCTCCAGCTGACAGACCTTAGTGCGCATGCGCAGTCCACCCGACGCGCAGCTCAGCAGCGGGGAACCCGGAAGACCAGGTAAGTGGATCCAATCAACCTGCGATTGTGCGTGGGGCAGACTGATTTCACCGGGCGCGTTATCCACGCGCCCAATAGACCCCCCCGCCGCCCTGGTAATATTGAGCCCAAGGTGTTTGATCTGAAAGGGAAATTGAGTCGTGCGCGACATGTTTTCCTGAAAGAAACCTGAGTAGATCTTGCAATAACACAAATTTATCAAATGGGTTATGTAGAGAGAAGTGCAACAAAATGGGAAATTAGATTTTTAAAAAAAATCTTGCAATAGCACCTGGGTCATTGAATTTCTTGATCAATTTTATACCTTTGACTTTGTTGCTAAGCTTTCCAGGGCATGCCAACAATATGTTTTTATAGTTAAAACTCAGAAAATTGCATATTTTAGTATTGTGCCATATTTTATCTTAAATGTAGTAGTTACGAGGATTTTGAAGATTTAAGCTACAGTTCAGTTGAGAGGTTAAGTTCTGCTGGAAATGAAATTAAGGATTTAAATGATTAGATAATTATTTAAAAAGATGAACATCTACACGGTAATTATTTTGGTATTTATTGAAAGATTGACCATTTTTATGCAGCTTGAAGTGGGTGCATTGACTGCTGCCTTGCAGAAACAAGAGAAAGAAAATGGACATATTGTAGAGCGACTAGCAGCTCTAGAACATCAGCAGGTAGGCGGTAAAATCCTCAAAAGCAATCTTTTCATATAATTATTGCATTTTGACAAGCTAATGCTCCAAATGCTTTTTGAACTGGACCTGTTTATGTTTACCTTGTATCTGGCATGTTATAAAATTTTATATTGGTTTCTCTTTATAAACTCGTTTCTCTCCATAACATACTATTAGAACATAAGAACATAAGAAATTGGAGCAGGAGTAGGCCAATCGGCCCCTCGAGCCTGCTCCGCCATTCAATAAGATCATGGCTGATCTGATCCCAACCACAAATCTAAAGAACACAAGAAGTAGGAGCAGGACCCGGCCACACAGCCCCTGGGCCCTCTGCGCCACCCACAGGGCATTGACCGATCCGAACTCTGCTTCATGTCCAATTTCCTGCCCGCTCCCCATAACCCCTAATTCCCTTTACTTCTAGGAAACTGTCTATTTCTGTTTTAAATTTATCTAATGATGTAGCTTCCACAGCTTCCTGGGGCAGCAAATTCCACAGACCTACCACCCTCTGAGTGAAGAAGTTTCTCCTCATCTCAGTTTTGAAAGAGCAGCCCCTTATTCTAAGATTATGCCCCCTGGTTCTAGTTTCACCCATCTTTGGGAACATCCTTACTGCATCCACCCGATCAAGCCCCTTCACAATCTTATATGTTTCAATAAGATCGCCTCTCATTCTTCTGAACTCCAATGAGTAGAGTCCCAATCTACTCAACCTCTCCTCATATGTCCACCCTCTCATCCCCGGGATTAACCGAGTGAACCTTCTTTGTACTGCCTCGAGAGCAAGTATGTCTTTTCTTAAGTATGGAGACCAAAACTGTATGCAGTATTCCAGGTGCGGTCTCACCAATACCCTATATAACTGCAGCAATACCTCCCTGTTTTTATATTCTATCCCCCTAGCAATAAAAGCCAACATTCCGTTGGCTTTCTTGATCACCTGCTGCACCTGCATACCAACTTTTTGATTTTCTTGCACTAGGACCCCCAGATCCCTTTGTACTGCAGTACTTTCCAGTCTCTCGCCATTAAGAAAATAACTTGCTCTCTGATTTTTCCTGCCAAAGTGCACAACCTCACATTTTCCAATACTATATTGCATCTGCCAAATCTCCGCCCACTCACCCAGCCTGTCTATATCCCCCTGCAGGTTTTTTATGTCCTCCTCACTCTCTACTTTCCCTCCCATCTTTGTATCATCTGCAAATTTTGATATGTTGCGCTCGGTCCCCTCCTCCAAATCGTTAATATAGATTGTAAAGAGTTGGGGACCCAGCACCGACCCCTGTGGAACACCACTGGTTACTGGTTGCCAGTCCGAAAATGAACCATTTATCCCAACTCTCTGCTTCCTGTTCGATAACCAATCCTCCACCCGTGCCAGAATATTACCCCCAATCCCGTGATTTTTTATCTTAAGTAATAATCTTTTATGTGGCACCTTGTCGAATGCCTTCTGGAAGTCTAAATACACTATGTCCACTGGTTCCCCTTTATCCACCCTGTACGTTATATCCTCAAAGAACTCAAGCAAATTTGTCAGACATGACTTCCTCTTCATAAAGCCATGCTGACTTTGTCCTATTAAATTATGCTTATCTAAATGTTCCGTTACTGTCTCCTTAATAATAGACTCCAAAATTTTACCCACCACAGATGTTAAGCTAACTGGCCTATAATTTCCAGCCTTCTGCCTACTACCCTTTTTAAATAACGGTGTTACATTAGCAGTTTTCCAATCTGCCGGGACCTCTCCTGAGTCCAGGGAATTTTGGAAAACTATCACCAAAGCATCCACAATCCCTACTGCCACTTCCCTCAAGACCCTAGGATGGAAGCCATCAGGTCCAGGGGATTTATCCGCTTTGAGTCTCATTATTTTACTGAGTACCATCTCCTGAGTGATTTTAATCGTATTTAGCTCCTCCCCCCCGAGAGTCCCCTGTTTGTCCAGTGTTGGGATATTTTTAGTGTCCTCTACTGTAAAGACTGAAACAAAATATTTGTTCAGCATTTTTGCCATCTCCATGTTTCCCACCATTAATTTCCTGGTTTAAATACTTACTGATACTATAATCCCCTACATTTTTCCAACAATTCCATTTTATCTTTCAAAAAAAATTTGCAATCATTTTACTGATTTCAGTTAAATATATACTTAAAAGGAATTTACTGCAGATTTTTTTATCAGTGTTGGCAAGCTATTGATTATTGATCTCAGCACTGTCACCAATAGGAGCTTTGTAATATTGCAACCATGATGCACAAGTATTCAACAATTTTACTGCCTGTCTTTTGTGTTGGTGTATCTGTAAGAATGTAATACTGTAAATTATAGAGTGTCTCCAATGTTGCTGTTTAGTCAGTAAAAACCACCTCATCGTGCTTTCAACACAGACTAAGCATATCCAAACATTCAATCTGACAACGAACCAGACAGCCATTAATTTTATCTTTATTTTATGTGCATATTTGTTATTTTTTATTCTACTTCATATTTCTACATATTTACTTCATCTTTATTTTCAGCTTTCTATTTTTAAATTATTTTTTAGCAATCTTCACTATTATGAATTTGTTTCTCAACCCAGTCTGCCTCTGCTCTGCCTGACCTGAATCTCTCCTTCCCTCTGAGTGTGCTCATGAGTTAAGGTCCCTGCCTGCTTAGTCTTTCTGATCATCCCTACCTGAATTTCCTCTCTGTGAATGCAGCCATACATTGATGTCCCAGCCTGCTTAGTCTTTCCATTCTCCTGGACCCAACTCTACCCAACCAATGTTCTTCCTCGGCTGTAAAGCGCTTTGGGACACCATGAGGTCATGAAAGGCACTATCTTAATGCAAGTCTTTCTTTTTTCTTTCTTATTTCCACTCCTGTCCAAGCACAATCAGGTCTCTGGTGTTGTGAAGCTAAACATAAAGAGTGAGTGTACAACAAACTACAGAGTGAGAATCAAAGGAGTAAAGGATCAGAAAGGAGAAAGGCTAAAAAACACAAGAGAATGAGGAAATTGTGTGCCTGGTATATAGACGGACAGAGAGAAAGATAGTGACGGATACGGAGAGACACAAGTTGTATGAAACACTGGAAGACATACAGAAGGGAGAGGTAACAGAGGAAAGAGCAGGTTTACAGAAAGAGGTAGGCAAGAAGAATGAAAAAGACTCTTAAGACAAGCAGATGCATAGATGACAACAGAAAGTCTCTTAGAACTATATGAAGAACAACAGTAAAAAAAGAGAAACAGAAAGCATGAAAGACAAACAAAGGCAGAGAATCTGGGCTAATTTTAATCTAACTTGCCTGGCAGGAAACAGACTGGATAGGATTTGCCGCCTGTTTAATGCCCTGCCCAATTTTACTTTTCTTTGAAGTCAGTGGAAAGTAAAATCGGTTGGGGTGTAAAGCGTGTGGCTGATCCGCGATTGTCAGTTTCCCACCAGACGGGTTAGGTTAAAATTACCCCCAAAGAATTAGAAAGTGGGAAACAAGAAGAGACAGTGATGAGGTAAGAGAGGGTAGATGAGGGCAATGTAGTTGATGTGGTGTATATGGACTTTCAAAAGGCGTTTGATGAAGTGCCGCACTGTAGGCTTATCAGGATTGTGGCCCATGGAATAAAGGGGGCAGTAGCAACATGGATACAGAATTGGCTAAGTGACAGGAAACAGAGAGTAGTGATAAACGGTTGTTTTTCGGACGGATGGGAGGTGCACAGTGGTGTTCCCCAGGGGTCAGTGCTGGGACCACTGCTTTTCTTGATATATGTTAATGACTTGGACTTGGGTGTACAGGGCACAAATTCAAAATTTGCAGATGACACAAAACTTCGAAGGGTAGTGATATAGATATGGACAGGCTGGTGGCATGAGCGGACACGTGGCAGATGAAATTTAACGCAGATAAATGCGAAGTGATCCATTTCAGTAGGAAGAACAAGGAGAGGCAACATGAACTAGAGGGCACAACTCTAAAAGGGGTACTAGAACAGAGGTCTGGGGGTATATGTGCACAAATTGTTGAAGGTGGCAGGGCAGGTTGAGAAAGCGGTTAAAAAAGCATACGGGATCCTGGGCCTTATAAATAGAGGCATAGGGTACAAAAGTATGGAAGTCATGATGAACCTCTATAAAACATTGGTTCATCCACAACTGAAGTATTGTGTCCAATTCTGGGCACCGCATTTCAGGAAAGATGTGAAGGCCTTCGAGAGGGTGCAGAAGAGATTTACTAGAATGATTTCAGGGATGAGGGACTTTAGTTTCGTGGATAGACTGGAGAAGCTGGGGTTCTTCTCCTTGGAACAGAGACGGTTGCGAGGAGATTTGATAGAGGTATTCAAAATCATGAAGGGTCTAGACAGAGTAGATAGAGAGAAACTGTTCCCATTGGCGGAAGGGTCAAGAACCAGAGGACATAGATTTAAGGTGATTGGCAAAAGAACCAAACTTTTTTACACAGCCAGCGGTTATGATCTGGAATGCACTGCCCGAGGCAGTGGTGGAGACAGATTCAATCATGGCCTTCAAAAGAGAACTGGATAAGTACTTGAAAGTAAAAAATTTGCAAGGCTACGGAGATAGGGCAGGGGAGTGGGACTAGCTGGATTGCTCTTGCATAGAGCCGGCGCGGACTCGGTGGGCTGAATGGCCTCCTTCCATGCTGTAACCTTTCTATGATTCTAGTTACGTGGAGAGAGAAGCACACACATTTTATTTTCCTTCTTCTCTGTGAGCAATACCACAGAAGATCAAACCTAATATAATATTTAATTTCTGTATCTAATTATGATAATGTCATGTGTGAAACTTGGGATCGGGATTTTCTTCTTAACAAGTTTAAAACTATACCGGTCATTTTTTTCCAAACCTGTTATTTTTTCCTCCAGCATGTACAGCAGCAGGTAGAGCATGTCCTTGCTGAACTAACAGAGAGTAAAAACAAATTGGCATATGACAAGGGAAAGCTACAGGTATTATTCATTATCAATATAAAGTTTTCAGTGTGTTGTAGAAACTGTGATGTGGAGATGCCGGTGATGGACTGGGGTTGACAAATATAAAGAATCTTACAACACCAGGTTATAGTCCAACAATTTTATTTGAAAATCACAAGCTTTTGATTGTGATTTTCAAATAAAATTGTTGGACTATAACCTGGTGTTGTAAGATTCTTTACATTTGTAGAAACTGAGCTGATTAAAAATTATATTGTCAGCAGGGCAATGGAAGTTTGCAGAGACTAAGGGGTAAATTTTTGTCTCACAGCCAGGATGGTAATTTGGCAGAGTGGATCAGCCGGCAGTTGTAGAACCCATCTGATTTTTATTCCATTGAAATCAATAGAATGAAAATTGGGTGGGTTCTACAACGGGATCTGCTCTGTCAAACTACTGTCCAAGCGGTGATAATGAAAATTTACCTCTAAGTGGTCGATGAAACCTCAAGATCTATTTAGTGAAATCTGTAAGACATTTTGCCTACAGCTGTGTGTTTTCTTATCAACAAAACTGATAGGGTATATCTTGTCAATAGAAAGCACATGGAAACATGATGCTAAATACTAGACCATTTTTTAAACAACTTTATGAACACTCTTATGTCTTCATATTCATTCATTCCTTCAGTGACCAATTAGATATTTTCAAAAATACCTCTTTATTCATCCTATAGTATACTTGAATTGCAGCTCTATCATGACCTATTTTGTTTGTCCAAATACATCTGACTTATTTTGTGATGTGTAGAAATGCCAGCATCACAGGCTTATCAGAATAATAGTAGCAGCCATTTTAATTGATGTTCGTGACTAAAGTAGAAAAGGCTATTGTATGAGGTCAAAAATGATTAGCCAATTAAAAGTAGGCAACAGTTTTAAATTCAGGACAATGTTAAAACATAGGTGTAATAAGATAACACCTTTTGTGGATGTAAATTTGACTTTATTTGAGCTTAAGACTTACAAATTCCACTAGAATATGAAAACTTAAAAATACACAGAATTCTGCACCCATAGATCTCTACTGACCCTGTTATTTATTGTGTAACCAGTAGACCAGATAATTGTGAAGAGAATTGCTGATATTGAACTGTCTCTTCTTGTTTCCCACTTTCAAATTCTTTGGGGGTAATTTTAACCTAACCCATCTGGTGGGAAACTGACAATTGCGGATCAGCCACACGCTGAAACTGTAAAAGCTATATGATGACATAGGTCTCTTGTTGGAGTTTGTAGTGTTCCCAGGTGATCAAACTTTTCCTATAGACTACACGTTTTATATGTGGATTGATTTGATCAGGCTTGATCTCAAAGAAATATAACTTCACATCCAGCATAGGAATGATACAACTGTTTAATAAGATAAAGAAATCATGTTGATGACAGCAGATGTACATCTCAATATAAAGTTATGCCTTCTTGCATTTATCATGATCAGATCATTCCACTAAGAAATCTTTTGTAAGGGACTTCCTACTCGAAGAAATTGAACTTTTTAAAGTCCATTTATGCACTGTTTTTATATTCCCTTAACTTTTTTTAATGATTTCCTCAAATTGCTGTATCATTGTTTCATAGAGTATTTTTGTGAATGGTGCTCAAGTTTTTACAATGTGAACAGATCTTCATCATGGCTATCACCCTTTATTGTTGTTTGTAGACCAGAGTGGAGCAATTACAGAAAGAATTGCAGCATATTTCTGATGCCAACTCTGAAAATGTTCAGTTGCGAAAAATTAACACAGTGCTAGAGACTAAATATACTCAGGTGAGACACATTGAAAAGTTTGCGAGACAAAATTGAATGATGCATTTTGATAATTCATTTATGAAGTGAAACTTATTTGGTATAATTGGTTTTGTGCATTTATCATTAACAAAGAAATTGGCAGGTACTTGTGCTCTATGGTAATGTTTTTGACATACTACCAGCTGCAGGAAGCAATATTTTACTGTCATTATGTTCCTGATCAGTCCATTCACTACCACAAGAAGACACTGTAAAAATGTTTTTGTACGCACTTGGAGCTTGTGCAACAAAGTAATGCTTTTAAAAATGCTTTAAAAGATGAAATTAATGTTGATCAACTTTTGCAAAAGTACAAGGCTAACATTCATGTATTTTGTGAGGTGTCTGCTTCTGGCTGCCATTCTCGTGGATTACTAACGGGAGCCAGTACCTGGTCTGAAGCTCCCTCAGGTGCTGGCATTGGAGGAAGCCTGAAAGGAGTAGGCACATTGTCACTATCATGGAGACAGCAACATCTGTTATCACTCCTTGCACCTGACTGGTACAGGGCACAGAGTCAGATGTGCTATTTGTCAGTATAATTACAGACCAAATAAACCCAATCAAATCCTGGAAGCCTGATGAAAGTGTTGTGTTCAGGCTAACCTTCAAAACATTTATTGGAACATGGTAGCTGCCACTCTGGAAGTCACCAATGTCCTGGTCTTTCACTCCTTCCAAAGAGTTCTGTGGATCTTGAGAAATTTCCTGCAACATGTGACAGATCGGTGCAGTGGGCTTCTCCCACTTCTCTATCGTTTCAATAATTTGCATGGAAACTCTCTCCACTGCTTGTACATGAGGTCTATCTCCTGAATCATTCTTCCAATGAAAACTGGGCCTTTAAGCTCCTTGGCTGTGGGCAGTCATTTCTTCATGCTCCGTGGGGGAACAATGCTCTCCCCTTCTTCCGCTCCAGTTCCTCATGCTCACTAGCGCTCAGTGCTTCACCCAGTGAAAACCCACCTGACTCACTATCTACTTCCTCCTGAGTGGTGTATCTGAGCTGGTGCTTGAGCAGGTAAGATTCCATGACAAAGTTGGTGAGGATGGGCCAAGAGTTGTAGATCGCGATGAGACCAGCTGTTCATCTGAGCAACTGGCCTCTTGCCCTAAGTCATCCCATAGAATTTCAAAAACTAGAAACTTGTTTAACTGTTGAAACACATATAACTTCTTGAAGAAATGCCGGCTAAGTGCATAGTCACAGCTATACTTTGATAATCTACAGAAGGCTTCACTTTGTCGTATCTTTTCCAACGTGACCTTGGCACCTGTCTCCTACTTTCCCATCTCCTACAGCCACTCCTGTTTGTCTTCCTCCAAGCCACAAAGGTTTCTTCTCACACAGACTTAACATTTTTAAGATTCGTGTTCCTCCTGTGGTAGCGGTTCTTTGGCACTGGTTATGGAAAATCTTTTCCTTTGAAATGACAACACAGAGTTAAAGGTTGACAATATATCTACATGCATACCATTGTTATCCGATTTGCAGGTGCAGGCTCCCTTTAAACATCCACTTCAAGACTAACAAAACCCATTGTTGCGGGGAATATGAGTTCTCACAGTAGTTTGGTGTTTTATTGTTTCTAGAAGTTCCCTTTGACTAGGTCAGGTTTCCTCTCACCAAGGTAATGAGAAGCCAAGAGTTGTGCAAGCCTCTATCATTCCTGCAAGATATGTAAGAAGAATAGTGCCTTTCCTTACCGTGACCATTAAGCCTCTTCCTGCACTGTAGTGATGGAAGTTTCACTAATTGCC
The DNA here is from genome assembly GCF_035084215.1 of Heptranchias perlo. NCBI lineage: Eukaryota > Metazoa > Chordata > Chondrichthyes > Hexanchiformes > Hexanchidae > Heptranchias > Heptranchias perlo. The sequence goes on along the minus strand of NC_090337.1, from coordinate 37,510,577 downwards.
ACCCCCTCCTTAAAGTCTGGACCACCCTCGGTCCCCAGGAGACCTTCTGTTATGGAGATTCCTTCTCTTAGAAGGACATCTGCTGAAACATCAGTAACTTTGGGACCCCTTCCGCTGCTGACTCCACTGATGTTGCTCCTGCCTCACTTATTGCTGCACTGTACTGCTGCTCCCTGCCAAAAAATGGGTGCCCCTTTAATCAGCAACAGCATTTTAAACACTGAGGCACCACTCTATTTCACTCTCTCCCAGTGCAAGTAAATCATGAGGCACTGGTTTTACTGCTACCATCCTGCCCCACATAATTAATGAGACTTTTCTTAGGAAGTTACAGCCGGTTAGCAGCAGACTCATGTGAGCAGGCCAAAGTGCTGACCCACTGCTAACCCGCTGAGAATCTGGCCATAAGTGTTTAGCCATAGTTCATAGATTTAACCTTCATATTTCTAAGTTTTTCTTATAGAAGTATTTATATACAGGGCTTTATCCATTTAAGATAGCATCTACTAAAGCAAATGTACCTTAAGAAATAATATGGGGCAAGGGATTCTCTTGCAGTGCACTCATTCAGTATCATCGATGTCTTTGTTTCTTTAAAGATTAACCAGGATTAACTGATCATCCATATCTCTCCTATTCATCTGCACAGTATATCTTGCCATTATGAAGGTGAAAGTGATGGTATAGTTCATTGGTGCATTGTGTGTTTACCAGTAAATCCAAAAGTAAATGTACCACAACACATGCTTGTTGTCCAGTGTTTGCTTTTGAGGAGCTGATATTGATTGATTATCATTGTATTTTTTTCTGTCTTTCCCAGGTTAATACAGAAATTAGCACATATAGGATTAACTTACAGAGACTCGAAGCTCAGTTCAAACAGGTACAATATCTGCTTTGATACAATATGCAGTATAAATTGTGTTAAAGGAATTACTTATGCTTCAAAAGATGAAATTAATGTTGACTAATTTTTGCAAAAGTACATGGATAGCATTCATATTTTAATAAACTAATTTTAATTTAAGGAATAGCTTTTTATGCTTTTTGTTGTTGACCTATGTAATAGGCAGTGACTGGGGGCAGTCGATATTTTCTCAGTTAAAGGGTTCAGAAGAAAATGAAGTGGGTTCCTGATTCATTAGAGTGAAGTAATATGAATTTCTGGTAAGAAAAGATGGAATTAGTCAGGTGCTGAAATGAGACCTGAATGACTGAGCTGGGTCCATGAGCTTTAAGATCTTTTCTCGTCCTACATCTTTATGTTTTTAGATTGAGAAGTACTCAAAAGTAAATTCATGCAGAATACTCCTCACTCTCATTGCAGAGGTCATCAGCTGCGCTGAATAGATGACTAAAGCCTTTTGTCACCAACTATTGGTGTCTGCGGGGGAGTACTCCTTGTGAGTTCTCCTTATCCTGAATTCCATTGTTCCCAACTGTGTCCTCTTTAAAATTCTTCAGAGTGCATCCTTAAAATGTTCAGCAGAAATGAGACAAAACATCTTCTATCAGATGCAGTAAGAAATAAACTCTCAAATAGGCGGTTATTTTATTTCTGATGAATGTCTTTGTCTGGTCTAAGTTGAAACAAAGATAAATCAACATCAATCTCTAAGTTGCCTGATTTCACAAATTATCTCGGATGTATGATTAATACATGAGGCATCTAGCCCTTTGTGTCACACTGAATTGTTTGAATTACGGTGTTACTACATATACTATAAACTAGAATTGTACTAGGTATTATTGCCAAACTTACATTTAGATATTCTTTGTCGTTAGTATATGTTGCCTTCTGTTCTCACCAGGCACAGTTGATAATGGAACAGAAAGAGGGAGATTTTGCAATGGCAATAAAATCACGTGATGAAGCACTTCGAGAAACCCAAAAGCTAAAAGGACGTATAGAGGTGATGGAAGAGAGAGAAACACAGAAGGTGAAAACAACAGTAAAAAATGGCTTAATGCTTTAGCACAATACCAAATATGTAACTAATTATTAGCAGTATGGGTAGTTCATTCTGGTACTTTAGTAGTTTATAAAAAGGATTCATTCAGATATCGGTTCAGATAGATCCACAGTTCATTTTGGGAACTAAACAGTGTTAATTCCATAAATCTCAAAACTGGAACAAGGTCTAATACTTGCATTAATTTAAATATGTGAGGAGAAAATGGGCATGTGGATTCATCACTCAAATCCCAAGTGCTTAAAGATAGTATTTCAAATGCTTCTCAGTTATATTGCCAGGAATTTCCTCAGAGCTGCTCCCTCTCTGCCACCATAACTTGGCGGAAATCCAATGGAGTGGAGGCAGCTCCAAAGAAATTCAGCCCATCATCTTCTGAACCAATAATTTTCCCACAACCTATGAAGGCATAGCTGAAGAAATCTGAAAAAAGTGAGTATATTACTGCTTCTTGTGCTAATGCATATGCAGTTTGGTTGGGAAAAAACTTGAATGGTTGGGAAGGTAAACTGACTACAGGAAGTTGGCAGTGATAGCTATCTATTTTTTTTGTACCTGTTGTGATTGACTTGCAAGTAAAGGTGCAGGGCACATTGACAGCATAAGTTCGGAGTCGAGTCCTGATCTGACTCCGGAATGCAGTAGTGTGGGAGGCCATCTCATACTGTTTGGGCTTAGCACCATTTGGAGTTTAATGCCATTGTGGTGTTCAGTAGAATATAAAAAGTCATCAGGTGGTCTGTTGGAATTCCTGAGCATTTTATAAACATCTGCAGAATCTTAATGTATTGAGAAAGTGGATGCCCTCTCCCATGTTCTCAAAACATTTATTGTGTAAGGAGACGAGCTGTATGCGTATGTCCTTACATCTACAAGAGTGCTCTATCTTGGTGCCAGAGTGTGATTCAAGCCAGTCAATAAAACCGGTGTCTTGCCAACTGTGAATCACACGTCGCACCTATTGGTCTTAGAGTGGAAGGGTCTTCATAGTTTTTGCTTCCTTGAATGGAGTGTTCAGGTGGTCAATCCAGAAGCTTGGTCAAGAACAGCTGAAATGTATCGAGTGAGAAAAGGTGAGTTTTACATGTGAAGATTGGTACTTAGATTTGGAACTGTCTGAGGTAAGAGTCCAAACCCGTACCACCAAGAACTACTTGTCGCAATAGTTTTTAGTAATTCACAACTCCATGCCTAAACTGATTGGGAATGTCAATTCACTTTCCAGATTGCAAATCTTCAGCAACATTTGACAGATTCTAAGCAAGATAATAGCCAAATGACAGTGACTCTAGAGAATGTATTAGTATCACATACAAAACTCCAGCAAACAGTGGAGAAACTACAGATAGAACTCGGACAAAGAGATACAGAGATAAATGGCTTACAACGAGACAAGTAAGGAGATGCCGTATTACATGTATATTGATTATACCCAATGCTTTTCAGAAAATTTTACTTTGCTGATTTTGTGGGTTATATACAATAAAATAACTATCCACCAAAGATAGATTTTACCTTTGTAACAAAGGTCACTGCACTTTAAATAAAATTAATTGTGTGAAGTGCTTTTGAGGCTTTTCAAAGTGACAGATTGCTGCATAAATGCAAGTATAGTCTACTCTTGTTAATTTAAAGTTGTCTTTTGTTTGAAAATGATTTGAGTTATCCAGTGGTTTGAATTAAACAATTTGACTAAAACATTACAGGAGTTGCTTTTTATGATTTCAGTTTGAATGATCAAATTAAGCAATTTCATTATTATGATATGTTTTATGACTTTAATAAATAAAGATATTTTACTAATAAAGAAATATTACATTCGCTTATGATCCGGGATTTTCTCTGTACCATAAATACAACACTTGTTAACATGGTAATCATGCTATTCCACAGTGAATAATAGATTTGGATGTACTAAGAAGCAAATTTTCACCCATTATTGTTCTGATGCTCTGAATATTAGAACAGTCTATTTTGTGGGACTATTATATCTTGATTCCTATTATTTTGTGGTCTGATTTATGCAGTTTTAATTGAGTTTTCACAGCAGCATGCACTTTGCTATAATAGACTGCTGGGGTCCTAGGTATAGTTAAGAGTGAAGTGTATTTGTTTATACATTACAGTTTTTGTTAACTTGGGATACATTTTTTCTGCTTTACTTTGCCTTCAGTGCTGAGCAGAAATCCATCTAGGATATTTCAACTAACTGTTTTGAGTCTTTGCTTGCTTTCATTTGGATCCTATGACCTTCAGGTCTGTATGCCTCACCATGAATACCAGCTTGGCTCAGTTGGTAGCATCTGAGTCCAAAGTTTGCAAGTTTAAGCCCCATTACAGGAACTTAGCACATAATCTTGAGTCAAAAAATTGTGTCTTCAAGGACTTTAGTGCAGTATTGTCAAAGATGCTGTCCTTAGCATGAAGCATTAAAGCATAGTCCTGTTTGCGTGTTTCAGTTGTTCCGGTGCACATTAAAGATCCCATGGCACAATTTGAAGACAATTATTCCCTCAAAGGACATACCATAAACAACTTACTTTGGTCATTTGTCTCATTGGTGGTTTGTGGGACCTTGCTGTGTGCACGTGTAACTGCACTTCAAAGTAATTAATTGTATGTGTAGTGCTTTGGGACATTTCTGAGAGACACAGTAAGATGCTATATAAATGCAGGTTCTTTATTCTGTGCTGCAGTTCAAATTGTCTTTTCACTGGTGATGACATGGTATTTTTTGATATACAACCTCAACATAAAATATGTAGAAATGTTAATTGTTCTTTTGTAGGGACCTCTGAACCAGTGTTAGTGATTGGCAGCTCATTTCATTTTTAAGTTGTATGGTTGTTTCAGAGTTGGATCTGTTTGATTTGATTTATTTCTATTTTCATCAGGCAAATTTTCTTCTGTTTGCTTTTGTCCTTTTTTGCTGCTTCAGGCAATTTTTTTCATGCATGATTTTTTTCTTCCACCCCGCCACCACCACAAAGGTGTGGCTAAAAGAATAGGAAAAACAAAACCTCAGAATTCATAGTTCTATATTGTGCATTATTTTTGTATTCCATTCACCAAAGTGCTGGAGAGTGGAATTAGGCTGGGTGGCTCATTTTCGGCCGGCGCGGACAGGATGGGCCAAATGGCCTCCTTCTGTGCTGTAAATTATCTATGATTCTAAAGTTCTATGAAAAATGAATGCTTTGATAAAGCATTGTGTCTTAAATTGTGCTGCTACTGTATAAGTTATCCCTATGAAGACCCTTTCAACTGTACAAAGTTATACTTCAGTCCACTGAAAAATTATTCCCTGAAAATTCTGCATTACACCTCTGGCAAAAAAACATATTTAACTATGAATTGGTTAAGAAAATACAGAGTGCAAAATTACAGGGCTGAGTGAGTGTTTCTTGCTCTGAGCTCAAAAGTAAGAGGTCCCATTAGCTCTTTTTTTGGAGTGCCCTCTCCAATTGACTCTTTAAAATTAGTATTGTAAGATTTACTCCCTGAAAAAGTTTCTTATGCTATTCTTGCTCTCCGCTCTTGCTGGTACTTCTTTGGCAATGAATACTTTTAAGCCATACGAAGGTCCCATCAAAAATATTTTAATTTGAGGGACCTGGGAAAGAGGAAATACAGGATCAGTGCCATTGTAACATTGAAGTTGATAAAACATCACATCTGCTCAAAGAATGCTCGGTTATGTGCCACTGTATCATTCCAGCACTTCAACAAACCATACCAGTGCTTATTAATCTTGGATATACACACAATGTAGACACTTGTGAACATGAGGTGTTAAATCTTCAATTCTTGTCCAGGTCGCATTCCCAAATAATTTTGCAAGGGCTACAGGCTGAGCTGGAGGATCTACAGGGTAAACTGGCTACCATGGAAACACAGCACAACATTCAAGTAAGTGTAATCTTGTAACTTAAATTTCTGTAAACAATGTACAGCGAGGCAAACATATTACATAAATGCACAGCCATGCATGTTGCATAATGAATAAGTTATAGAACATGGATGTACTCCAGGCTCCTGGTAGAGAAGCTGTTCTGTTTATCATCCAAGAAGCCATGTAGACTGCTTAGTGACATTTCCTGTGACATTCTTGACGTCGGAACCCAAGCTACGCGAGTACCTGGCTGATCCTTTTTGGTATGTTTAATCAAAGAAGCAAATTCATTGTTTGTCTCAGTGATTTTCAAATACTTTAGATCTGTGAAACTTTATGATAGGAATCTTACAACACCAGGTTATAGTCCAACAGTTTTATTTGAAAATCACAAGCTTTTGGAGGCTTTCTCCTTCGTCAGGTCAGTGTGGGATACCTTGAAGATTACCGCATATATAGTCAGAGAACAATGCCTGGTGATTACAGATAATCTTTCCAATTGCCCGTTGTCAAGGCAATCAGACAGAGAGACAGTACATACAGGACTACTGAATATACAAACAGTCCGAACCCAAAGACCGAGAGAGAGAAATATCCAAAAGGAAGGGAAAGAGAGAGAATGACCAGTTGTATTAAAAACAGATAACTCTTTTTTCACTGGTGGGGTTAAGTGTAGCGTGACATGAACCCAAGATCCCGGTTGAGGCCGTCCTCATGGGTGCGGAACTTGGCTGTTCAATTTCTGCTCGACGACTTTGTGTTGTCGTGTGTCTCGAAGGCCGCCTTGGAGAACGCTTACCCGAAGATCGGTGGCTGAATGTCCTTGACTGCTGAAGTGTTCCCCGACTGGGAGGGAACCCTCCTGTCTGGCGATTGTTGTGTGGTGTCCGTTCATCCGTTGTCGCAGTGTCTGCATGGTCTCGCCAATGTACCATGCTCCGGGGCATCCTTTCCTGCAACGTATGAGGTAGACAACGTTGGCCGAGTCGCAGGAGTATGAACCATGTACCTGGTGGGTGGTGTCCTCTCGTGTGATGGTGGTATCTGTGTCGATGATCTGGCATGTCTTGCAGAGGTTGCCGTGGCAGGGTTGTGTGGTGTCGTGGACGCTGTTCTCCTGAAAGCTGGGTAATTTGCTGCGAACGATGGTCTGTTTGAGGTTGGGTGGCTGTTTGAAGGCGATTGGTGGAGGCGTGGGGATAGTCTTAGCGAGATGCTCGTCGTCATCGATGACGACGAACACCTCGCTAAGGCCATCCCCACGCCTCCACTACTCGCCTTCAAACAGCCACCCAACCTCAAACAGACCATCGTACGCAGCAAATTACCCAGCTTTCAGGAGAACAGCGTCCACGACACCACACAACCCTGCCACGGCAACCTCTGCAAGACATGCCAGATCATCGACACAGATACCACCATCACACGAGAGGACACCACCCACCAGGTACATGGTTCATACTCCTGCGACTCGGCCAACGTTGTCTACCTCATACGTTGCAGGAAAGGATGCCCCGGAGCATGGTACATTGGCGAGACCATGCAGACACTGCGACAACGGATGAACGGACACCGCGCAACAATCGCCAGAGAGGAGGGTTCCCTCCCAGTCGGGGAACACTTCAGCAGTCAAGGACATTCAGCCACCGATCTTCGGGTAAGCGTTATCCAAGGCGGCCTTCGAGACACACGACAACGCAAAATCGTCGAGCAGAAATTGAATAGCCAAGTTCCACACCCATGAGGACGGCCTCAACCGGGATCTCGGGTTCATGTCACGCTACACATAACCCCACCAGCGAAAAAAGAGTTATCTGTTTTTAATACAACTGGTCATTCTCTCTTTCTCTTCCTTTCGGATGTTTCTCTCTCTCTCTCTCCCTCTCTCTCTGTCTTTGGGTTCGGACCGTTTGTATATTCAGTAGTCCTGTATGTACTGTCTCTCTGTCTGATTGCCTTGACAACGGGCAGTTGGAAAGATTATCTGTAATCACCAGGCATTGTTCTCTGACTATATACGTGGTAACCTTCAAGGAATCCCACACTGACCTGACGAAGGAGAAAGCCTCCGAAAGCTTGTGATTTTCAAATAAAACTGTTGGACTATAACATGGTGGTGTAAGATTCCTTACATTTGTCCACCCCAGTCCATCACCGGCATCTCCACATCAAACTTTATGATGTGTTACATGAGATGACTTGCCCAATTTAGAAAAATAGCACCTTGCCTAAAACCAAGTTGGGATTAGAAACTCCCTGTCCATGGTGCATTTGTTGGTGGAGGTTGGAATTTAGACATAAATCTCCCTGTCTGTGGCATGTAGCATTATTAAATAAATAATTTACTTACAAAGATAATTTTGAAGTGATCTGACAGTGATTTCTTATTGTCAATTAAGGTGACGCCACTCCATAAAGCACTGGAGGTTGCAAGGCAAGATAATAAGAAATTAGCATGCAGCTTGGAACAGACTTTGCATGCAAGCAATACTTTACAGATTAAACTAAATCGATTACAGGATGAATTGGAAAATAAAGAACACCAGCAACAGCAACTTCTGCACAGCAGGTCAGACCCAGAGGGTGCAGTTATAAGTAGATATTCATACATAAAATGTTTCCTAATTAAAAGGAATAAATGTAAAATACTGAAGAAATTAAGTTCAAGAGCAGAGTGTGACTCTGGTGTTCCAGATAGTTGCCAGTTTCATGGTTGTTTCCTATCTCATTATGTGTAATACTGTTTTTAACATTATTTCCCTATAGTTGTGGAAGAGATTGTGTTTTACAATCCACTTTCAACTGGATTTAATGACACAGAAAAAATGAGGGGAGATTTTCCTCTTCATAGCACATGAGGAACACTCAGTCCCAGGCACTGCAAAGAGGAATTAAGAGTGGAGAACTATTGCACCAAATCTCCACCCCCACAATGCTACCACAGGATTTTTTGGGCTTCCAAAAAATAATGTAACTGGGACTGCACCTAGAGTAGGTGCAACCCAGCGAAAGCATGGTTCCCGTACCTACCCCGTTACTTTCCTTTTGGTCGGTTGATTGGGCATCCAAGCAGGGGAGTGCCAAACAAACCTGGTGTTGAGGGTTGCACCAGGACCCCTACAGACTGGAAGAACTGTGTGGGATCTCAGAGAAACCCAAAGATTGAAGGAGTTATGTTTGCTACAGCTACTTTTTGTCTTTGCCTATTCCCCTCCGCCACCCCCCCCAGCCCAGATAATCATTGTACCTCTCTAGAAAGCCCCAATGCCAACAGCGAGGAGCACAACTGCCGGCCTCACCTGTTTCCATACCACTAACCCTTGCCCCACAATCCTAGGGCAAGACCCTGTGCTCGGTGCGCACCTGGGCCATGCAAACGTAGCACCTGTTGGGCACTCAGCAGGAGCTCTGAAAGGAAAGTTGGACCAATATTGTTTTAATAAAAAAAGACTTCAACCAATCTAATATCTAGTTATTTTTCTGGAACATTATAGCTCTGATTAATAGATAATGACCACAAGACTTAAAGCATTTACGATCAAACGAATTAAGAGCCACGAGTAGGCCGTTAGGCCCTTCAAGCCTGCTCTGCCATTTGATAAGATCATGGCTGATCTGATTGTAACCTCAACCCTACTTTCCCATCTACCTACTATAACCTTTGACTCCCTTGTTAATTAGGAATCTTATCTAACTCAGCCTTAAAAGTATTCAATGACCCTGCCTCCACCGCTCTCTGGGGAAGGGAGTTCCACAGACTCACAACCCTCTGAAAGAAAAAAAATTCTCCTCATCTCCATCTTAAATGGGAGACCCCTTATTTTTAAACTGAGGCCCCTAGCTCTAGTCTCTCCCACAAGGGGAAACATCCCCTCAGCATCTACCCCCTCTAGTCCCCTCAGGATCTTATATGTTTCATTAAGATCACCTCTCATTCTTCTAAATTCCAACATATACAGGCCCAACTTGTTCAGCCTTTCCTCATAAGATAACCCCCTCATCCCAAGAATCAGTCGAGTGAACCTTCTCTGAACTGCCTCCAAAGCAATTATGTCTTTTCTTAAATAAGGAGACCAAAATTGCACACAGTATTCTAGATGTGGTCTCACCAATGCCCTGTACAACTGTAGCAAAACATCTCTACTTTTATATTCCATTCCCCTTGCAATAAATGACAACATTCCATTTGTCTTCCTAATCATTTGCTGTACCTGCATACTAACTTTTTGTGATTCATGTACTAGGACACCCAGATCCCTCTGTACCTCAGAGTTCTGCAATCTCTTTCCATTTAAATAATATACTGCTTTTCTATTCCTCCTGCCAAAGTGGACAAGTTCACATTTTCCCACATTATACTCCATCTGCCAATTTTTTTGCCCACTCACTTAACCTATCTCTATCCCTTTGCAGCCTCCTATGTCCTCTTCACAACTTACTTTCCTACCTACCTCTGTATCATCAGCAAATCTAGCAACCATGCATTCGGTCCCTTCATCCAAGTCATTGATATAGATTGTAAATAGTTGAGGCCCACGCACTGATCCCTGTGGCACTCCACTCATTACATCTTGTCAACCTGAAAATGACCTATTTATGCCTACTCTCTGTTTCCTGTTAGCATGGATAAAGCATTGGTCAGCTAATGTTACCGACTACACCATGAGCTCTTATTTTGTGTAGTAGCCTTTGATGTGGCACTTTGTCAAAAGCCTTCTGGAAATCCAAGTACACCACATCCACAGGATCCCCTTTATCCACGTTGCTTGTTACTTCCTCAAAGAACCCTAATAAATTAGTCAAACACGATTTCCCTTTCACAAAGCCGTGTTGACTCTGCCCATGGTTGCATTGAGATTTTCTAAGTGCCCTGCTATAACCCCCTTAGTAATAGATGCTAACATTTTTCCTATAACAGATGTTAAGCTAACTGGCCTGTAGTTTCCTGCTTTCTGTCTCCCTCCTTTCTTGAATAGAGGAGTTACATTCGCTATTTTCCAATCTGATGGGACCCTTCCAGAATCTAGGGAATTTTGGAAAATTAATACCAATGCATCTACTATCTCTGCAGCCACTTCTTTTAAGTCCCTAGGATGAAGTCGGTCAGGGCCTGGGGACTTGTCAGCTTTTAGTTCTAATATTTTTTTCAGAACCCTTTCCCAGGTGATTGTAAATGTTTTAAGTTCCTCCCTCCCTTTCACCTCTTGATTCACAATTATTTCTGGCATGTTGTTTGTATCCTCTACAGTGAAGATGGACGCAAGATATTTGTTCGATTCATCCCTATTCTCCATTATTAATTCCCCAGACTCACACTCTGGAGGACCAACGCTCACTCTACTTACTCTTTTCCTTTTTAAATATCTCTTTTTATATTTCTAGCTAGCTTTCTCTCGTACTCTAATTTCTCCCTCATTATTCTTTTAGTCATTCTTTGCTATTTTTTTATATTCTGTCCAATCTTCTGACCTGCCACTAATCTTCATGGAATTGTATGCTTTTTCTTTCAATTTGATGCTATCTTTAACTTCCTTAGTTAGCCACGGATGGTACACCCTTCCCCTAGAGTTTTTCTTTCTCACTGGAATGTATCTTTGTTGAGTGTTATGAACTATCTCATTAATGTCTGCCACTGCATCTCTACTGACATATCCCTTAACCTAAGTTCCCAGTTCACTTTAGCCAGCTCTGTCTTCATGCCCTCATAATTGCCCTTATTTAAGTTTAAAACATTAGTCTTAGACTTACTCTTCTCTCCCTCAAACTGAATGTGAAATTCAATCATATTGTGATCACTGCTACCTAGAGGCTCCTTTATAATGAAGTCATTAATTAATCCTGTCTCATTACACATTATCAGATCTAGAATAGCCTGCTCTCTGGTTGGCTCTAGAACGTGCTACTCTCAGAAACTGTCCTCGTCCTCATGTTGAATCTCTCCACTACCTCAGTCTACTCTAACCCTGTAATTTTGTCCAGCCTTCTGACCTCTCCTGCACCTTTCGGTCCTCTGACTCTGACTCGGATCTTTTGTTTAAGGCCATCCAATCACCCAGCATTCATGGTGGAGATTTCAGCCACCTTGACTGTCATCTCTGGAATTCTGTGACTCTACTTCTCTCATCAGCTTTTAAAAACGATTCAAAACCCAACTTATTGACCATATTTTCATTCACCTGCCCTAACTCTCGCACCATGGCTGAAAGCCCAATTTTTAGTCTATTCATTTAATTTTATTTATTTTCCCCTTCTTTACCAAACTTTGTAAAGTGCCATAGGATGTTTTCTACGTTAAAGATGCTATATAAACAAATGTTGATTTTGCAATCCTTTGACGCTAGTAGTACACCAGAGTACAAAACTATTTTTCATTATACAACTTACCGGGAGATTTTTTTAAAAGTAAAAATAAGAATTTTTAAAAATTCATCTCCCATTTCCCCACACTGAAATGGTACTAAAAGTCATCTTCATAATTCATGATGGAAATGATGCTGGCCTTTCTCCTATAATATTTACCCTCTGGGCAGAGACACATGGTTGGGAGGGGGGGATATTTCTGCCAAATGATATTGATGTCAGTGAAGGGTTTGGAGGCAAACAGAGCTTAACATGTGTCAGTAGAATTGGTCTTGACTATTCTTTTGCTTCAGTTCCAAAAAGAATCATAGGAATGTTTAGTATTTGTGCTTATTTACAGGGGATTTTTTTTACTTGTTCTTGTGATGTGGGTAACACATGGGAGACCAATAAACGGCCTTATTTATTGCTCATCCCTAGTTGCCCTGGGAAGGTGATGGTGGACCTTTTCCTTGAAGCACGGCAGTTCTAGTGTTGATGGTGCTTCCACGATGATGATAGATAGGGAATTCTGGGTTTTTGACGATTAAGGAATGGTGGTATTTGTCCAAGTCAGAATGGTGTGTGACTTGGAGAGAAATTTGGAGGCGATGGTTTTCCTATGATCTTGCTGCTCTTGTCCTTCTTGATGGTAGATATCACTGAGTTGTGAGGTGGTGTCAAAGTAAACCTGCTGGGTTGCTGCTGTGCATCCTGTAGATAGCACATACTCTAGCCACAATCTGCCAGTGGTGGAGGGGGTGGATATTGTGTCCAATAGCAAGGGTATTGATCAAGCAGACTGCTCTGTCCTGGGTGGTGTTGAGCTTCTTGAATGTAGTTGCAGCTGCACTCATCCAGGTGAGTGGTGAGTATTCCATCACACTCTTAACTTGAGCTTTATAGATGGTGAAGAGGCTTTGAGGGGTCAGGAGGTGATCCACTCAGCCATTGCCCTGTTCTATCTATCATTTTGTTGGTATGACTAGTCTAGTTAAGTTTCTGTCAGTGATGACCCCCAGGATGTTGATTGTGAGGGCTTGGTGATAGTGTTGCCATTGGAGTTCTGGGGAGGTGGTTGAGCTTTTTCCTGTTGGAGATGGTCATTGCCTGGCATTTATGTGGCAAGAATGTTACCTGTCACTCGTCAGCCCAAGCCTGGATGTTGTCCAGATCCTGCTGTAGACTGGCATAAGCAGCTTCATAAGTTATGATAGAGCTGAACAGTGTGGGATCATCAGTGAACAGCTCAACTCCTGACTTTATGATGGAGGGAAGATCATTGCTGAAGCAGCTGAAGATACATGGGCTGAGGATACTGCCCTAAGAAACTGCAGCAGCAATGTTCTGGGGCTGTGATGATTGGCCTTCAACATCCATGACCGTCAGCTATGAGTCCGGCCATTGGAGGGTTTTCTCCTTGACTCTCATTGACCTGGGCGCTTTGGCGCCATACGCAGTCTAATGCTGCCTTGAGGTCAATAGCAGTTCTCTCGCCTCTCCTCAGCCATTCGGCTCGTGTCCATTCCTGCATCAAGGTTTATATTGGGCAGAGCTGCTACAATTTTGAAATTTATTATCTTTGTAACTTAAATGCGATGATAATGACTGTGTATAAATTACACTTAACTGAATTCTGTTGCTTTATTGTTCATCCTGCCTACCATAAAAATTCTGCAGGAAACAAGATGTTGAGGAAGCTAAAATAGAGTCCAAAATGTTCACTGAACAGATTGAAGAGCTGAAAAAACAGTTCCAAAATGAGAGAGAGATTGCAAGGAAGGCCAGTCAGAAGGAAATAATGGAAGTAAGTCTAACCATCTTTCCACCCTTCCTGAAATAAGATAAAACTACCCCAAGACACGGACTGTACAAAACTGGTGGCGAGTAAAGCAATTTGTGAAGGTGTATAAAATCTTTAATTACAAATTGATAGTAATAAGGTACTTTCAGTCATAAGTACTGAAATATAACTTTTATTTGTCTAAATTTTTTGATAAATTGGAACGTTCAAAACTTCTGTTGGAAAATAGTGATCAAGTTCAAATGGATAACAAATTGACATGTTCAGACATATTGGGGGTTAAATGAGATAAGGCCTGAATTCCGGCACGGGCATCATGGTCCGTGATTAGCCCACGCCCGATGCTTCCGATGCAGGCAGCACGTTAGATTTTAAAGGCAGCCTGCACCATATATATAAGTGCAAAATTATAAGATACTGGTCCGAATGGAGATCAGACATCGCACGTGTAAGACACAGATGCAGGTCCCATACCTATGTTTACAAACTGATGAGTTATGTTAAAACATTGAATAAAGTTGTACACTACTAAATCCACATCCTCCAATCTGCACGCTGGACCTCACCAATCTGCCGACCTGAGTTTGTACCATGCCTGCAAGAGAGCATGCACCAAAGGTTCTCTGCGGATGCATTGGAGACCTTGGCACAAGAGATGGACAGAAGGAGGGGCATCCTATATTTGCAGGGGGGCAAGAGGCCCTTCAGCCATATCAAGAGGCAATTGGGGACGAAGTCAATGCCAGGAGCATAGCATCACGAACATGGCTGCAGTGCAGGAAGAAGTTCAGTGCTTTGACACGAGTGGTCAAGATGAGTGAGGTCAACTGTCAAGTGGCGTCTCCTACCAACTGCACCACTAGCCGCATCCATTGCTGCATGCACTACACCACCCCCCCCATCACCCACCTACCAACAAATTCTTTCAATCAGTACCCAACTCTTCCAATCAGATGCATCCTCTCACTCTCACACATTGCCACTGTTTCAAGCCGCACACGCACAACTCATAGGTCACACACACTGGCAGCTATTCAACCATGACAGGCACATCACCCAGACATCCTGCAGGACACTCACCAACACACGTCCTGCTTTCTCGCAGGAGAAGGTGGCGCATGGCAGGAGACAGCGTGGCAGTGGCATTTAGCCCCACAAGCCTGTTCATTGAGATCATGGTTGATCTGTGACCTAACCCCATATACCCGCCTTAGCCCCATATCCCTTAATACCTTTGGTTAACAAAAATCCATCAATCTCAGACTTAAAATGAACAATTGAGCCAGCTCCAACTACCGTTTGCAAAACAGCGTTCCAAACTTCTCTCACCCTTTGCGTGTGGAAGCATTTCCTAACTTCACTCCTGCAAGTCCTGGCTCTGAATGTTAGACTATGTCCCCTAGTCTTAGCATTCAAGTATAGGAGAGTTCCAAAAATTGGTACAACTGCATCAGCAGCCAGAAGCAACAATCCAGCAACTAACCTGTAAATCCTGCATGGTCCCTTCAAATAGCGCTGGTGGATCCTCCAGACCATCTAAGACATGTTCAGATGGTCGTGGTTAAGATAGTGGGCTCGATTTTCGGGTGAAGGAGCGGGTGCGTTGGGGTCGGGGGGCTCCGAAAATCGCTGAAATCCCGAGAGGGTCCGGAGGCCAGCTCTAACCCGCTGACTTCTGGGTTCCCCAGTGACTCATTCAGGTGCACGGACCTCCCGAATGCGGAAGTCCCACCGGCAATTAAAGCCGGCGGGATGATACTATGCATAGTTTGTCAGCTAGTTGAAGTACTTGAACTACTTGATTGACTCAACATTTTGGCAGGGGTGCGATTTTGAAGCATCCTCAGTGAGGTTCCCGTGCTGTGGGAAACACTCCCTATTGCAGTAGACATGTTTCAGCCAGCAGCCAGTGGGAGATGCAAATGCTTATTTGACAGGTGGGGAGAAACGTCATTTATGTCAGCAAA
This sequence comes from Heptranchias perlo, assembly GCF_035084215.1. NCBI lineage: Eukaryota > Metazoa > Chordata > Chondrichthyes > Hexanchiformes > Hexanchidae > Heptranchias > Heptranchias perlo. Next base: position 37,494,602 of record NC_090337.1, on the reverse strand, counting down.
CCACTCTGTCACTTCAGACAAAGTTTTGGCTGCAAGACCTTTGTGTTTTCACTCAAAATTCTTACTTTCCACCCAAAACTCTGCTTTTCAAACATATTTAACTACTTTGCGGACCCCCTCAAACTCACACTATTAGGATGGGGGGCGCCATGGCTGCATTCACCACTACATCCGAGGACATCACCAGCCTCTCCAGACACGGCATCCACCTACGCCACTTGGAGCTCCACAACACAGTGCCGCACCACAGGCACCTGCACGAGCACAGAGGGCAACAACAGAGAGAGCGATGTTGCAGGAGGCACTACCCTCGCCATAGGGTCTACAGACCGGGGCTCAGCTTCCTGGACCGCTCTGAGGAGCAGTGCATTCAGAGGCTCAGAGTCAGTCGCCAGGTAGTCGTAGACATCTACAGCCTCCTTCATGCTGAACTGCTCCCAGCTGGGCCGAGCAGCATCTCCTTACCTGTCGCTGTCAACGTCACCACTGCCCTCAACTTCTTCGCCTCCGGATCATTCCAGGGTGCCACCGGGGACATCGCCGGGGTCTCACAGTTGTCTGCACACAAGTGCGTAAGGCAGTTCACCGATGGCTTGTTTCTCAGGGCCTCGCAATACGACAACTTCCCCATGGACGACCTCAGCCAGGCGGAGAGGGCAGTGGGATTCCATGCTGTGGCTGGCTTCTCATGGGTGCAGGGTGTAATCGATCACATCCATATAGCAATACGAGCACCTCCACACGAGCCAGGACTGTTCACCAACAGGAAGGGTGTCACTCCATCAACACTAAGCTCGTTTGTGACCACCGCAAGAGATTCCTTCACATGATGGTCAGATACCCTGGCTGCTGCCCCGATTCCTTCATCCTCTGGGAATCCAACATCCTGCCCCTCCTCCACGCACCAAACGCCCGTAAGGGCTGGCTCCTCGGGGACAAGGTATACCCCCTGCACACGTGGCTCATGACACCTCTGAGGAACCCCATCACCGAGCAACAGCGTCGATATAATGACAGCCACATCGCTACCAGGTCTACGATTGAGCATGCTATAGGGCTGCTCAAGATGCGCTTCAGGTGCCTTGATCATTCTGGGGGAGCGCTTCAATACGCACCATACAGAGTGGGACGCATTATAGTCCTGTGTTGTGCCCTGCACAACATGGCACAACAGAGAGGGGTGCTGCTTGAGGAGGCCCCATCCACATCTGCCACCTACATTGTGGAGGAGGAGGAGGTGGAGGAGGAGTAGGAGCAACCCTTGGGCAGAACAGCGGCTCACCTGGCTGCTCGTGACGCCAGGGAGTCACTGAACTGTGAACGGTTCTCCTAAGATTAGACAGTGTGAAGAGTTCAGTCATCACACCACCTCGATAGAGCAGCGCCTTCACCAGCGTCGTCGTCCCCCGCCCCCCCCCCCCCCCCCCCCCCCGGCACAAAACAGTCCTGCAACTACACATACACCCACTGTAGAGTGACCCACTTGGTGGCATCAAGTGTGGGCGCTCATGGTGAACCTCATGAAAGGGCCTTATTACAGAAGCCAGTGTGAGTTTAACAAAATGCAAATATAAATAAAAAACATGATCAACCGTCAAACACCTTTGTGCATCTCCTTTGTACTTACAAAACCTTCGCCTTTCGCTTCCGACTACTACTACGTGGTGCATCCCCTGTGGCTGCAGCAGAGGTAGTGACCGGTTGTTCTTGTTCATGCCCTGACCGAGTAGATGTTTTGGGCCTACGCCCTCTGGGTTTTGTTGGCCGTGAGGGCCCCTCCAAAGACTGCTCCACCTGCCCTGTGCAGGGGCAGACTCAGCCACCTGGAGAGGAGGCAGCATTGCGGGTACTGGTTGAGAGGGGGGCAACGGGTGAGACATGGGAGTGCTTTGAGTGGCGTCTCCACTTACATGTCCCCTTTCGCCATCATCCCTCCCCTGGGCCAGGCCCACACCACTCCTACCACTCTGCTGGACGACAGTTTGGAGGACATGTGTGAAGCGTTGTAAGGCCAGTGCTAGTGTATCTACCTGCCTATTTAAGGCGGCAGAATGTTGTTCAGTTTTAGTTCGAACGGCCGTTGTCAGGGCCTGAATGGACTCATTTGTGAGCCGTGCTTGTAGTGCCAGGGAGGCAAGCCTTCCATCCATCGCAGACGTTCCCGCACTTACCCACGGCAGTATGTCAGAGATGCCCGCACATCCCTGTGACACTATCTCAGAGATTCCCTCCCGTACCTGAGCCACCATTCCACTCATGCAGGAGTTGGACTCCTCCATCCTCTGCGGTATTATGGAGAGTGCGCGTGGCACATGTTCCAGCACCTTGCAAATGTGCTGCTGCCCCTCGATCATTCTCTTTTTAAAGGATGGCCCCCAGGGTTCAGCATCTGTGTCCAGCTGAGCAGAGCCTGGAAAGGAGTGCTCCCACTGATGTGGACTCTCCATAGCTGCCCCTGCCACCAGTGTCTGCTCGTGCTCACATGTGTGGTAACTCATCATATGCGACCCCAACTAACTGTGGACTAGGACCCACCGAAGTGTCAGTATCTGCGCTGGTGGATGACTCGCTCGGATGTGACAGTGCCCCCTCAGAGGCTGGCAGGTCCTCTGAGGAATCGCCCTCTGCCATCACAGCGGTCACTGAAGGCCCTGTAAGACAACAGAAGGCAATATTAAGCATGAACACAGATGTGTCATGTTGCGATGAGCGTACTGAGGTGTTGAAGATGGCGAGGCATGTTAACATCAATTCATATTGTGTGTGCTGAATGTTAAAGTTCTGTCACCAGATGTTTGTCGGTTGCCAGTCTCAGTGTCCCCGACGGACAGGCACTCGAGGGTGCGGCTCAGCTCCAGCGCTTCCTGCTCACTGTCTGTGAGGACGATGATTTGTTGCAGCCCCCTTCCGGTCCTCGCCCTCTCCTGTGCATTCTGTGCTCTCTTCTCCTATAAGGGGACAAATTACAGACGCGTGAGTGAGTGATGGTGACGTGGCCAACCGATGAATGCATTGGCTTGGGTGTGGCTAACCATGAAGGAGATGCATCAGAGGGTGAATATGAGACAGAGCCATGACATTGTATGAGGATTGGGTTGAGTGGTAGTGGTGGGGTGACTAATGGGGAGGTGAGGAAGTGCAGTTAAGTTGAGGATGAGCCTTAAGTGGGTGTGAGGAGTGATGTGATAGAGTAGTGTTGGCAGTGCAGAATGAGTTGGGGGGGTGGGGGCGGTGCTTTGGAAGATGGAATGTAGGAGAATGAGTAAGTGTACTCACTTTGGCTGACCTAGTTAGATCATTGAAGTGCTTCCTGCACTGGGTCCAGGTGCGGGAGATGTTGCTGCTGCTGGTGACCTCCTCTGCCACCTCAAGCCAGGCCTTCTTGGTGGCAGAGGCAGGCTACTTCCTCCTGTCCGCCGGGTAGAAGACATCCCTCCTCCTCCTCACCCCATCCAGTAGTACCTGGAGTGAGGCATCGCTAAATCTAGGAGCAACCTTTCCCGTGTGCTGCTCCATTGTGCTGTGTGGGTGTTTACTCCAAGAGCAGCCATTGGAGGACTGCTTCTTTAAATAGAACTCCTCCAGCTGACAGACTGTGATGCGGGGGCGCAGTCCGCCCGCTGTGCAGCTTTCGGATGGCAAACCCGGAAGCCATGTTAAGTGGCTCCATTTGACCTGCGATCACGTGGGAAACGGACAGATTTTATTGGGCGGGCACCCACGCGTCCAATCGCACCCCGCCCCCGCTGCCATCTCACCTCCCCGCTAATATCGGGGCCAGTGTGTTGGCTGCTGCGTTAAATGCCAAAATGGTGTCTATCCCTTTAAATCAGCGTTGCACACTGATCTAACGTATATTCTCCTTACTTTACATGCAGCCGGCGTTTGTTATCTGCGCCTGTGCGAACCCCTTTACCAAGATGGCGTCCGGCGCACGTCACACTAGAAGCATGCCTGCGAATTCCGGACGCCATTTTGGAACTTCAGGAGGCCGCTTCGCGCCTATACAACAGGCGCTACATGGCCGAATTTCTAGCCTATTATTTATTGGAGTTACAGTGAGTAAGGCTGAACATTTAGAAGGTAGCTTTGTACAGCTGGCTGCATGCTGATACAAGCATAGATTATTTAGAAAAAAGTAATAAATTGGAATAAAACTGATTTTTATGGGATAAGAATGGAACTAGGGAAAATAAACTGGAAAAAATTACTGACAAACAAAGAAATGGAAAAGCAGTGGGAAACATTTAAAACGGTGATCAATAGAATCCAGGAGAAATATATACCACTAAAAACAAGAACAAACTAGCCAGTAATGGTACACCATGGATGAATAAAGAAGTACAGTCAAAATTGAAACTAAAGAAAAAGGCATACACTAAGTACATAGACAACAAAGGAGAGGATGACAAAAGAGAATACAAAAAGGTTAGGAAAGAAGTCAAAAAAAATCAGGAAGGCAACGAGAAACTACAAAATTAATTTATCAAGGAATATAAAAAGAAATAGTAAAGAATTCTACAGCCACATAAATAACAAAAGAAAAATAAGGATAGGATAGGGCTACTAAGGGATACACACGATGAACTCGAAATGGCAAAAATATTAAATAATTACTTTGCCTCAGTATTTACCAGGGAGACTAACATGGTGTGCATGACCTTAGAAGAAGAGACATTTAAGATAGAAAGGGGGGAGATAATTGATAAATTAATCAAACTCAGAGGGGATAAAACCCCTGGTCCGGATGGATTGTGTCAGCACATATTAAAAGAAGTTAGGGAAGTAGACTCATGACTAAGGTCAAAGCATGTGGAGTTGGGACAAGTAGCAGAATGGATAGCAAGCTGGCTACAAAACAGAAAAAGGGGTTAAAGCTGGCTACTCAGACAGGCAAAAGGTGGGAAGTGGTGTACCACAAGGATCGGTGCTTGGACCACTGTTGTTCACCATTTACATAAATTATTTGGACTCGGGTATCGGAAGTACAATTTCAAAATTTGCGGATGACACCAAATTGGGGGAGTATAATTAATAATGAGGAGGACTGCGACAAATACAGGAAGACATAAAAAAACTTGCAGAATGGGCGTGTAATAGCAAATGAATTTCAATATAGAAAAGTGTGAGGTATTACATTTTGGTAGGAAGATCAAGGGGGCCACATACTGCTTGGATAATATGAGTCTAAATGGGGCAGAGGAACAGAGGGATCTGGGGCTGCAGATACACAAATTACTAAAAGTAGCAAAGCAGGTTAATAAGCAAAAAAAAAGCAAACTAAGCACTGGGGTTCATTTCCAGAGGGATAGAATTGAAAAGCCGAGAAGTTATGTTAAACTTGTATAGAACCTTGGTTAGACCACACTTGGAGTACTGTGAACTGTTCTTGTCTCCATATTCGAGAGATAGAAGCACTGGAGAAAGTGCAAAAAAAGATTTACTAGGATGATGCCAGAACTGAGAGGCATACCTATCAGGAAAGATTAAACGGGCTGGAGCTCTTTTCTCTAGAAAAGAGAAGACTGAGGGATGACCTGATAGAGGTCTTTAGATTATGAAAGGGTTTGATAGGGTAGACGTATAGAAGATGCTTCCACTTGTGGGGGAGACCAGAACTAGGGGCCATAAATGTAAGAGAGTCACTGATAAATCCAAAAGGGAATTCAGGAGAATCTTCTTTACCCCGAGAGTGGTGAGAATGTGAAACTTGCCACTACAAGGAGTAGTTGAGGCGACTAGCATTGATGCATTTAAGGGGAAGCTAGATAAACACGAGGGAGAAAGGAATAGAAGGATATGCTGATAGGGTTAGAGGAAGTAGGGAGGGAGGAGGCTCGTGTGGAGCATAAACACCGGCATGGACCTGTTGGGCCGAATGGCCTGTTTCTGTGCTGTACTTTCTATACTAAAAAAAAAACTCAACTGTATACAACTTATACATACTTTGCTTAATTTTATGAGTAATTTCTATTAGCAATATAGTCAATATATTAAACAGAAGCTGAGTCAACTTGTTAAACATGGTATTTTACAAACAGTGTAAGTTATTGAAAATTCAGTTTAAAAAAGATTTAAGGGGATAGGATTCTGGCAGAGTTTTTTTTGGGGGGGGGGTTGGGGAGAGCTGTTGAAATTTGGGGCAGAACCTGGATCAGCCAGGTTTCCATCCCATTTTAGCTAAACAGAAAATCTTGATCTAGAGGACAGCAGGCATTCCTTCTGCCTGACCTCCACCCCACATCCCAGCAGCAGTTTGGGGCAAATGTCTGGGGGCAATCCTGGACTACCATGGGAATCCTGCTAAATGCGCCTCTGATGGGGCCCATTCTTGGCCTTAAGTGGACCCTAAACAACAACAACAACTTGCATTTGTATAGCGCCCATAACGTAGTAAAATGTCCAAAGGTGCTTCACAGGAGCATTATCGAACAAAATTTGACACTGAGCCACAAAAGGAGCTATTAGGACAGATGACTAAAAGCTTTGTCAAAGAGGTAGGTTTTAAGGAGCATCTTAAAGGAGGAGAGAAGTGAAGAGGTTTAGAGAGGGAATTCCAGAGCTTTAGAGCCTAGGCAGCTGAAGGCATGGCTGCCAATGGTGGAGCGATTAAAATCGGGGATGCGCAGGAGGCAAAAATTGGAGAAGCGCAGAGATCTCGGAGGGTTGTAGAGCTGGAGGAGGTGATAGAGATAGGGAGGGGCGAGGCCATGGAGGGATTTGAAAACATTGATGAGAATTTTAAAATTGAGATGTTCCCAGACCAGGAGCCAATGTAGGTCAGTCAGCACAGGGGTGATGGGGGAACAGGACTTGGTGCGAGTTAGGATACGAGCAGCAGAGTTCCGGATGAGCTCAAATTTATGGAGGGTGGAAGATGGGAGGCCAGCCAGGACAGCATTGGAATAGTTGAGTCTCGAGATAACGGGCTCGATATTACCAGGGCTGCGGGTTCGCGGCGGGGTGGCGATTGGGCGCGTGGGTAACGTGCCCGGTGAAATCAGTCTGCCCCGTGCGCGATCGCAGCCTAATTGGATCCACTTACCTGGTCTTCCGGGTTCCCCGCTGCTGAGCTGCGCGTCGGGCGGATTGCGCATGCGCAGTAAGGTCGGTCAGCTGGAGGCGCTCTATTTAAAGGGGCAGTCCTCCACTGACTGCTGCAAGAAATAGGGAAAATTATAGCATGGAGCAGCCCGGGGGAAGGCTGCTCCCAGGTTTAATGATGCCTCACTCCAGCTCTTATTGGATGGGGTGAGGAAGAGGGGGAGGACAGAGATCTTCCCCCCCCGGCAGGCGGGAGGAAGCTGCCTGCCTCTGCCACCAAGAAGGCCTGGCTCAAGGTGGCAGAGGAGGTCACCTGCACCACCAACATATCGCACACCTGCATACAGTGCAGGAGGCGCTCCAATGACCTCAGTAGGTCAGCCACAGTGAGTACACTTACTCATTCCCCTACACTCCGTCTGCCACATCACCGCCCCCACCCCATACCTCCTTCTGCACTGCCAACACTACTCTATCACATCACCCCTCACACCCACTCAAACCTCATCCTCATCTTACCTGCACTTACTCAGCTCGGCAGTACTCATCCCGCCACTACCACTCAACCCAATCCTCATACAATCTCATGGCTCTATCTCATACTCACTCTCTCGTGCATCTCTTTCATGGTCATCCTCACTCAACCTGCCACTACCTGTGCTGCAGCCACAGGGCATGCATCACATATGTGCAGTAGGCAGCGTAAGGCAAACGTGTTGTGAGCATGAAGGGGATGCACAAGGGTGTTTGAGGGTTTGTCATAGTTTTTACTTACATTTAATTTCTGACCAACTCACATCAGATATTATATTGGCACCACTACTGGTGAATCCCGTCTGGTTTGTGCAATAATGCCCTTTCCTGAGGATCACAATGAAGACCGACACCTGATGCCACCCATTGTGTCACTGCAGAGTGGGTGTAGGTGTATTTGCAGGGCTCTTTTGTGCAGACGACTGAGAGACATCGGCAATGTCCCCGGTGGCACCCTGGAAGGATGCGGAGGAGAAGTTGTTGAGGGAAGTGGTGACTTTGACAGCAACAGGTAAGAAGATGGTGCTCGGGCCAGCTGGGAGCAGCTCGGCATGAAGGAGGGTGCAGATGTCCACGACTACATAAGAACATAAGAAATAGGAGCAGGAGTAGGCCAATCGGCCCCTCGAGCCTGCTCCGCCATTCAATAAGATCATGGCTGATCTGATCCTAACCTCAAATCTAAATTCATGTCCAATTTCCTGCCTGCTCCCCGTAACCCCTAATTCCCTTTACTTCTAGGAAACTGTCTATTTCTGTTTTAAATTTATTTAATGATATAGCTTCCACAGCTTCCTGGGGCAGCAAATTCCACAGACCTACTATCCTCTGAGTGAAGAAGTTTCTCCTCATCTCAGTTTTGAAAGAGCAGCCCTTATTCTAAGATTATGCCCCCTAGTTCTAGTTTCATCCTTACCGCATCCACCCGATCAAGCCCCTTCACAATCTTATGTTTAAATAAGATCGTCTCTCATTCTTCTAAACTCCAATGAGTAGAGTCCCAATCCACTCAACCTCTCCTCATATGTCCGCCCTCTCATCCCCGGGATTAACCGAGTGAACCTTCTTTGTACTGCCTCGAGAGCAAGTATGTCTTTTCTTAAGTATGGACACCAAAACTGTATGCAGTATTCCAGGTGCGGTCTCACCAATACCTTACATAACTGCAGCAATACCTCCCTGTTTTTATATTCTATCCCCCTAGCAATAAAAGCCAACATTCCGTTGGCCTTCTTGATCACCTGCTGCACCTGCATACTAACTTTTTGATTTTCTTGCACTAGGACTCCCAGATCCCTTTGTACTGCAGTACTTTCCAGTTTCTCGCCATTAAGATAATAACTTGCTCTCTGATTTTTCCTGCCAAAGTGCATAACCTCACATTTTCCAGTATTGTATTGCATCTGCCAAATCTCCGCCCACTCACCCAGCCTGTCTATATCCCCCTGCAGGTTTTTTATGTCCTCCTCACTCTCTACTTTCCCTCCCATCTTTGTATCATCTGCAAACTTTGATATGTTACACTCGGTCCCCTCCTCCAAATCGTTAATATAGATTGTAAAGAGTTGGGGACTATATTGACAGTTGGTGGGGGGAGACCCTCACTCATTGCAGGAGGCCACTCTGTCACTTGGGACAAAGTTTGGCCTCCACCACCCTCCTCCTAACAATCAAATTCACCAACTTGCACACTTACCCCAGGGTCCAGAGACATGTATCTACCTTGCGGACCCCCTCAGATGTACATCTTCCCAACATAGATTGTAAAGACTACATGTTGAGTGACTCTGAGCCTCCGTGTGCACTGCTGCTCAGAGAGATCCAGGAAGCTGAGCCTCAGTCTGTGGACCCTGTGGCGAGGGTGGTGCCCTCTGCGATGCATCTCTCTCTGCCTTTGCCCTTCCTCCTGCTGTGCAGGTGGATATGTCACAGCACTGTGTTGTGGAGCTCCACGTGTCAGAGGTGGACGGCATGGCCGGCGAGGCTGGTGATGCTGTTCGCCCTCCGAGGAGGTCATGACTGCAGCTACGGCGGTCCCTATCCGGAAGATGTACATTTGAGGGGGTCCGCAAGGTAGATACATGTCTCTAGACCCCGGGGTAAGTGTGCAATCTCCCCTTAACCTTCTCTGCTCTACAGAGAACAATCTTATTTGGGGTGGTAATAAGGCTCTTTCTGAGTGTCAGTGCGGCGTTCAAAACATTTTAATAATGAAATCCAGAGCACTGAATTGGGTGCGCAGACCTCCATACCCAATTCTCAGACCCGTGTTGAAGTCCTGCGAGTACAGCTTCCATAGGAAATTGACACCAAGGGTCTGATTTTTGGATGGCTGTGCTGGTGCGTTGGGGGCAAGGGAGGCTCCGAAAATGGCGGAATCCCGGAGCGGGTTCGGAGCCCGGCTCCAACCTGCTCACTTCCGGCTTCCCCAATAAGGCGTTCGGGTGCGTGCGCAGCTCCTGCATGCGGGACTCCCACCAGCAATTAAAGCCGGCGGGATGATAATTTAGATAGCTATTTAGCTCGTTGAGACCTCATTGACTGGAGATTTTGGCAGGGGTGCAATTTTGAAGGATCCTCGGCGTGTTTCCTGTGCTGTGGGAAACACTCCCTGTTGGAGCAGACGTGTTTCAGCCAGCAGCCAGTGGGAGATGCAAAGGATTATTTGACAGTTGGGGGGAATACCTCATGTATTGCAGCAGGTCACTCTGTCACTTCAAAGTTTTGGCTGCAACACCTTTGTCTTTCCACTCAAAATTCTTAATTTATACCCTAAACTCTGCTGTGCAAATACATTTACCTACTTTGTGGACCCCCTCAAACTCACACCGTCAGGATGGGGGAGCGCCATAGCTGCATTCATCACTTCATCCAAGGACAAGCAACATCACCAGCCTAGCTAGGCACACTGTCCACCTCCGCCACGTGGAGCTCTAAAACACAGTGCTGCGCCACAGGCACCTGCACAATAGCACGGAGGGCAACAACAGAGAGAGCGGTGTCGCAGGAGGCACTACCCTCACTACAGGCTCTACAGGCCGAGGCTCAGCTTCCTGGACCGCTGAGGAGCAGTGCATACGGATGCTCAGAGTTAGTCGCCAGGTAGTCGTGGACATCTGCAGCCTCCTTCATGCCGAGCTGCTCCCGGCTGGCCCAAGCAGCATCTTCTTACCTGTCGCTGTCAAAGTCACCACTGCCCTCAACTTCTTCGCCTCCGGATCCTTCCAGGATGCCACCGGGGACATCGCCGGGGTCTCTTAGTCGTCTGCACACAAGTGCAATAGGCAGGTCACCGATGGCTTGTTTCGCAGGGCCTCGCACTATATCACCTTCCCCATGGATGACCTCAGCCAGACGGAGAGGGCAGTGGGATTCCATGCTGTGGCTGGCTTCCCACGGGTGCAGGATATAATCGATTGCACCCATATAGCAATATGAGCACCTCCACACGAGACAGGACTGTTCATCAACAGGAAGGGCTATCACTCCACCAACACTCAGCTCATCTGTGACCACCGCAAGAGATTCCTGCACGTATGCGCCAGATACCCTGGCAGCTGCCACGATTCCTTCATCCTCAGGGAGTCCAACATCCCGCCCCTCTTCCACGCACCCAACACCCGCAAGGGCTAGCTCCTCGGAGACAAGGGATACCCCCTGCACACATGGCTTATGACACCTCTGAGGAACCCCACCACTGAGCCACAGCGTCGATATAACGACAGCCACATTGCTACTAGATCTACAATTGAGCATGCTATAGGGCTGCTCAAGATGCGGTTCAGGTGCCTTGATCGTTCTGGGGGAGGGCTTCAATACGCACCAGACAGAGTAGGACGCATTATCGTCGTGTGTTGTGCCCTGCACAACATGGCACAACAGAGAAGGGTGCTGCTGGAAGAGGCCCCATCCACATCTGTCACCCATATTGAGGAGGAGGAGCAACCCATTGGCAGAACAGCGGCTCACCTGGCTGCTTGTGAGGCCAGGGAATTACTGATATGTGAACGGTTCTGCGAACATCAGACAGTGTGAAGAGTCCAGTCCTCACTACCTGGACAGAGGAGCGGCCACACCAGCACCCCCTCGCCCCCTGCACAGAATAGTCGTGCAACTACACATACACCCACTGTAAAAGTGACCCAATGGGTGGCATCAAGTGTGGGTGTTCATGGTGAAGCTCATGAAAGGGACTTATTACACAAGCCAGTCAAGAATAGCCAAGACGTGGCAGTAGTGGTGACAATAATAATATTTAATGTGCCATTAACAAAAATCAAATATAAATAAAAAACATGACCATCCGTCAAACACCCTTGTGCATACCCTTTGTGCTCACAAAACCTTTGCCTTACGCTTCCGACTACTCCTGTGGTTGCAGCAGAGGTTGTGGCAGGTTGCTCTTGTTCATGCCCTGACCAATTAGATGCTTTGGGCCTACTCCCTCTGGGTTTTGTTGGCCGTGAGGGCCCCTCCAAAGACTGCTCCACCTGCACCTGTGCAGGGGCAGACTCGACCAACTGGAGAGGAGGTAGCATTGCGGGTACTGGTTGAGAGGGGGGCAACGGGTGAGACGGGGAGCGCTTTGAGTGACGTCCCCACTTCCATGTCCCCTTTCGCCATCATCCCTCTCCTGGGCCAGGCCCACATCACTCCTACCACCCTGTTGGACGACAGTTTGGGGGAGATCTGTGAAGCCTTGTAAGGCCAGTTCTAGTGTATCTGCCTGCCTGTTTAAGGCAGCAGAAAGTTGCTCACCCTGAGTCCGAACGGCCGTTGTCAGGGCCTCAATGGACTCATTGGTGAGCCATGCTTGAGGCTAGCCTTCCCTCCATCGCAGACATTCCCGCACTTATCCGTGACACTATCTGAGAGATACCCTCACGTCCCTGTGACAGTATCTCAGAGATTCCCTCCTGTACCTGTACCACCATTCCACTCATGCAGGAGTTGGACTCCTCCATCCTTTGCGTGATTGTGGAGAGTGCGCGTAGCACCTGTTCCAGCACCTCGCAAATGTGCTGCTGCCCCTCGATCATTCTCCCTTTAAAGGATGGCCCCCACGGTTCAGCATCTGTGTCCAGCTGAGCAGAGCCTGGAGAAGAGTGCTCCCACCAACGCGGACTTTCCACAGCTGCCCCTGCCACCAGTGTCTGCTTGTGCTCACGTGTGTGGTGACTTACCATGTGCAACCCCAACTAACTGAGGACGGGGACCCACCGAGGTGTGTGTATCTGCGCTGGTGGATGGCTCGCTCAGATGTGACGGTGCCCCCTCAGAGGCAGGCAGGTCCTCTGAGGAATCGCCCTCCACCGTCACAGCAATCGCTGAAGGCCCTGCTATTTGCTATTGTGAGTGCTGAATGTTAAAGTTCTGTCACCAGCCGTTTGTCGGGTGGCAGTCTCGGTGTCCCCGACGGACAGACACTCGAGGGTGCGGCTCACTTCAAGAGCCTCCTGCATTGCGTCCGTGAGGACAACCTGATGTTGTGGCCCCCCCCCCCCCGATTCCGGTCTTCGCCCTCTCCCGTGCATTCTGGGCTCTCTTCTATAAGGGGAGAAAGTAGAGAGGCGTGAGTGAGGGATGGTGACGTGGCCAACTGCTGAATGCATTGGTTTGAGTGAGGCTGACCGTGAAAGAGATACATCAGAGGGTGAGTATGAGACAGAGCCATGATATTGTATGAGGATTGGGTTGAGCAGTAGTGGTGGGATGATGTGGAGATGCCAGTGATGGACTGGGGTGGACAAATGTAAGGAGTCGCACGACACCAGGTTATAGTCCAACAGCTTTATTTGAAATCACAAGCTTTCGGAGCTTTGCTTCTTTGTCAGGTGAAGTGAAGAGATGCATATAGGCACAGCATATATAGTCAGAGAACAATCCCTGGTGATTATAGATAATCTTTCTAACTGCCCATTATCACACCTCGGCAGAGAGATAATCACAGCAATCAAAGGAGTGAATGGTGTTCAAACAGGTTAGTCAGGGAAACATTACATCCAAGAATACTGAGGTGGGGTCACAAGGGTCAAATGTAGCAGATGCTGGGGTTTGTATTAAAAACAGATAACTTTTTTGCTGGAAATCTAGGGAGGTGAGTAAGTGCAGGTAAGTTGTGGATGAGCTTTGAGTGGGTGTGAGGAGTGATGTGTAAGAGTATTGTTGGCACTGCAGAATGAGTTGGGGGGTGGGGGCGGTGATGTGGAAGACGGAGTATAGGAGAATGAGTAAGTGTACTCACTTTGGCTGACCTAGTTAGGTCATTGAAGCGCTTCCTGCACTGGATCCAGGTGCCAGAGATGTTGCTTCTGCCACCTCGAGCCAGGCCGCCTTGGTGGCAGAGGCAGGCCACTTCCTCCCGTCCACCGGGTAGAAAATCTCCCTCCTCCTCCTCACCTCATCCAGTAGGATCTGGAGTGATGCATCGTTAAATCTGGGAGCCGCCATGCTGGTCTGCTCCATGCTGCACTTTTGGTTGGTTGCTGCAGGAGCAGCATTGGAGGACTGCCTCTTTAAATAGGGCTCCTCCAGCTGACAGCCTGTGATGCAGGTGCACAATCCGCCCGCTGCGCAGGTTGACGACGGGAAACCCGGAAGCCACGGTAAGTGCCTTCAATTTACCCGCGATTGCGTGGGGAACAGACCAATTTTACTGGGCAGGTTACCCACGCACCCAGTCGCTGCCCCCCCGCTGCCATCCCGCCTCCCTGGTAATAAAGGGGCCCAAGAGTTTCATTCAACTTGAGTAGGAGAGTTAATTAATACTTTTGACTGTACTACAGCCTTAGACACAACTGGAATATGAATCTATCGAAGGAAGTATCTGCAAAGAACTACTATAATTTTCCTTGACTTGCAAATATTTTCTAATTTGATAGTTTAGAAAAGGCCTAGATGATGCCACGTCCAAATCTGCAGAACTGTCACGGGCCAATAGAGAATTACGACTGAAAGTTGCTGAATTCGAGAAGACCATAAAAAGTCAAAAGGCAAAGATCAAAGATCAGAAGACACAGCTGAAGCATCATCTGGACACCAAAGCAACTAATGCACAAAATACAGATAGAATGAAGGTATGTATAGTATAATTTGATTTTTGTACGTAAGCTGATTTTGAAAGACCAGATTGTTACAATTTGGGCTGTCTCCCTACTCTTTATGTATGCTCACAGTAAAAATGACATTTCCATAAGCAGACATTTACAACTTTATGCATGGCATGAACGGATTATCAGAGATAGGACTAAACGTTATCTTTTTATTGTGGTCTTTTGTACCAGAGATTGCATGGACTTACCTTTGGGTATTAAAGGATATGGAACCAAGGCGGATAAATGGAGTTAAGATACAGATCAGCCATGAACTAAATGAATGAGGGGCTGAATGGCCTCCTTTCCTATGTTCTTTTCAAAGACATGCGGGAATTTCTATGCAGTAATTTGTGAGTTTATAAAATGCCTTTCACGAACTCAGGATGCTGCCAAGCACTTTACGACAACAACAGCAACAATAACTTGCATTTATATAGAATCATAGAATGGATACAGCACATAAGGAGGCCATTTGGCCCATCGAGCCTGTGCCGGCTCGTTGTAAGAGCAATCCACTTAGTCCCATTCCCCCGCTCTTTCTCCGTAGCCCTGCAAATTTTTTCTCTTCAAGTATTTATTCAATTCCTTTTTGAAAACCACAATTGAATCTGCTTCCACCACCCTTTCAGGCAGCGCATTCCAGACCATAACTACTCACTGCGTAAAAAAGATTTTCCTCATGTTGCCTTTGGTTATGTTGCCAATCATCTTAAATCTGTGTCCTCTGGTTCTCGACCCTTCCACCAACAGGAACAGTTTCTATTTACTTTATCTAAACCAGTCATGATTTTGAACACTTCTATCAAACCTCCTCTTAACCTTCTCTGCTCTAAGGAGAACAACCCCAGCTTCTCCAGTCTATCCACGTAACTGAAGTCCGTCATCCTTGGAACCATTCTAGTAAATCTTTTCTGCACCCACTCTAAAACCTTTACATCTTTCCTAAAGTGTGGTGCCCAGAATTGGATGCAATACTCCAGTTGTAGCCGAAGCAGTGTTTTATAAAAGTTCACCATAACTTCCTTGCTTTTGTACTCCATGCCTCTATTTATAAAGCCCAGGTTCCCATATGCTTTTTTAACCGCTTTCTCAACCTGTCCTGCCACCTTCAAAGATTTGTCCATATATACTCCTAGGTCTCTCTGCTCCTGCACCCCTTTAGAATTATACCATTTAGTTTATATGACTCTCCTCGTTCTTCCTGCCAAAATGTATCACTTTGCACTTCTCTGCGTTAAATTTTATCTGCCATGTGTCCGCCCATTTCACCAGCCTATCTATGTCCCCTTGAAGTCTATTACTATCCTCCTCACTGTTTACTACACTTCCAAGATTTGTGTCATCTGCAGATTTTGAAATTGTGCCCTGTACACCCAAGTCCAAGTCATTAATATGCATCAAAAAAAGCAGTGATCCTCGTACCAACCCCTGGGGAGCACCACTGTATACCTCCCTCCAGTCCGAAAAACAACCGTTCATCACTACTGTCTGTTTCCTGTCACTTAGCCAATTTCGTATTCATGCTGTCACTGCCTCTTTTATTCCATGGGCTTCCATTTTTCTGACTAGCCTATTATGTGGCACTTTATCAACTGCCTTTTGAAAATCCATATACACAACATCAATCTCAACAACCCTCTCTGTTACCTCATCAAAAAACTCAATCATGTTAGTTAAACACGATTTGCCTTTAGCAAATCTTGAGCTCGCTTTCCTTAATTAATCCACACTTGTCCAAGTGATATTTAATTTTGTCCCTGATTATGGTTTCTAAAAGCTTCCCCACCACCGAGGTTAAACTAACTGGCCTGTAGTTACCAGATTTATCCTCACTCTGATTTTTGATCAAGGGTGTAACATTTGCAATTGTCCAGTCCTCTAACACCACCCCTGTATCTAAGCAGGATTGGAAAATTATGGCTAGCACCCCTGCAATTTTCACCCTTCCCTCAGAAACCTAGGATGCATCCCATCCAGACCGGGTGACTTATCTACTTTAAATACAACCAGCTTTTCTAGTACCTCCTCTTTATCAATTTTTAGCCCATCCAGTATCTCAACTACCTCCTCTTTTGCTGTGACTTTGGCAGCATCTTTTTCCTTGGTAAAGACAGATGCAAAGGACCCATTTAGTACATTAGCCATGCCCTCTGCCTCCATATGTAGATCCCCTTTTTGGTCCCTAATCAGCCCCACCCCTTCTCTTGCTACCCGTTTACTATTTATATGCCCATAGAAGACCTTTGGATTCCCTTTTATGTTAGCTGCCAGTTTATTCTCTTACTCTCTCTTTGCCCCTCTTATTTCCTTTTTCACTTCTTTGTACTTTCTATATTCAGCCTGGTTCTCACTTGTATTATCAACCTGTTATTTGTCATACGCCCCCTTTTTCTGCTTCATCTTACTCTCTGTCTCTTTCATCATCCAGGGAGCTCTAGCTTTGGTTGCCCTACCTTTCACCATCGTGGGAATGTACCTAGACTGTATAGTGCCTTTAACATAGAAAAACGACTCAAGGTGCTTCACTGGAGTGTTATCAGACAAAAAAATTGACATCAAGCCAAAGAAGGAGATATTAGATGGGGTGACTTCATCAGAAGTATGTTATAAGGAGGGTTTTAAAGGAAAAGAGAGGTGAAGAGGCAGAGAAGTTTAAAGAGGGAATTCCAGAGCTTAGGGCCTAGACAACTGAAGCCATGGCCAGCAGTGGTGGGTCGAAGGGAGTGGAGGATGCACAAGAGCCCAGAGTTGGAGGAACACAGAGTTCTCGGAGGGTTACAGTACTGGAGCAGGTTACAGAGATGGCGAGGGATGAGGTCCTGGAGGAATTTAAACACAAGGATAAAAATTTTAAATTGGTTCCAGGATCCTCAACTCCTCCATTGTAGGTCAGCGAGCACAGGGGTACTGGGTGAATGAGAATTGGTGCAGGATAGGATATGGGCAGCAGGGTTTTGGATGAGCTGAAATTTATGAAAGGTGGAAGATGGAAGGCCGGCCAGGAGAACATTGGAATAGTCGGGTCCATCGGTGATAGAGGCATGAATGAGGGTTTCGGCAGCAGATGGGCTCAGGCAGGGGTGGAGACGCGCGATGTTACAGAGGTGGAAGAGGATGTGGGGTCGGAAGCTCAGCTGGGGTCAGATAGGATGCCAAGGTTGCGAGCAATCGGCTTCGACCTGAGACAGTGACCAAGGAGGGGGATGGCGAAGTCATGGAGTTTGTGGCAGAGGTTAAAGATGACGGCTTGCTCTTCCTTAATGTTTAACTGGAGGACATGATGTGGAGATGCCGGTGATGGACTGGGGTTGACAATTGTAAACAATTTTACAACACCAAGTTATAGTCCAGCAATTTTATTTTAAATTCACAAGCTTTCGGAGGCTTCCTCCTTCGTCAGGTAAATGTTCAGGAGCTCCTTGAAGCCTACGCATTTATACATATAGAACAATACATGGTGTTTACAGACTGCCCCTGCAACTGCCCGTTGCCAAGGCAATCACCGTGTTCAGACAGAGAGGTGTCACCTGCAGAACCCCCGAATACACATTCAACAAAAAAACAAACAGGAAAAAAAAAACAGAGAGAGGCAGAGACATCCGGAAGGCAGAGAAAGCCAGCAAATGACCCATTATATTAAAAACAGATAACATTTGTTCGCTGGTGGGGTAACGTGTAGCGTGACATGAACCCAAGATCCCGGTTGAGGCCGTCCTCATGGGTGCGGAACTTGGCTATCAATTTCTGCTCGACGATTTTGCGTTGTCGTGTGTCTCGAAGGCCGCCTTGGAGTACGCTTACCCGAAGGTCGGTGGATGAATGTCCATGACTGCTGAAGTGTTCCCCGACTGGGAGGGAACCCTCCTGTTTGGCGATTGTTGCGCGGTGTCCGTTCATCCGTTGTCGCAGCGTCTGCATGGTCTCGCCAATGTACCATGCTCTGGGGCATCCTTTCCTGCAACGTATGAGGTAGACAACGTTGGCCGAGTCACAGGAGTATGAACCATGCACCTGGTGGGTGGTGTCCTCTCGTGTGATGGTGGTATCTGTGTCGATGATCTGGCATGTCTTGCAGAGGTTACCGTGGCAGGGTTGTGTGGTGTCGTGGACGCTGTTCTCTTGAAAGCTAGGTAATTTGCTGCGAACGATGGTCTGTTTGAGGTTGGGTGGCTGTTTAAAGGCGAGTAGTGGAGGTGTGGGGATGGCCATAGCGAGGTGTTTGTCCTCATTGATGACATGTTGAAGGCTGCGGAGAACATGGCGTAGTTTCTCCGCTCCGGGGAAGTACTGGACGACAAAGGGTACTCTGTTGGTTGCGTCCCGTGTTGGTCTCCTGAGGAGGTCTATGCGATTTTTTGCTGTGGCCCGTCGGAACTGTCGATCGATGAGTCGAGCGTCATATCCCGTTCTTACTAGGGCGTCTTTCAGCGTCTGTAGGTGTCCATCGCGTTCCTCCTCGTCTGAGCAGACCCTGTGTATTCGCAGGGCCTGTCCATAGGGGATGGCCTCTTTGACGTGGTTAGGGTGGAAGCTGGAAAAGTGGAGCATCGTGAGGTTGTCCGTGGGCTTGCGGTAGAGTGAGGTGCTGAGGTGCCCGTCTTTGATGGAGATTCGTGTGTCCAAGAAAGAAACTGATTCTGAGGAGTAGTCCATGGTGAGCTTGATGGTGGGATGGAACTTGTTGATGTTATCGTGTAGTCTCTTTAGTGATTCCTTGCCGTGGGTCCATAGAAAGAAAATGTCGTCGATGTATCTGGTGTATAGTGTTGGTTGGAGGTCTTGTGCAGTGAAGAAGTCCTGCTCGAACTTGTGCATGAAAATGTTGGCGTATTGGGTTGCGAATTTGGTCCCCATGGCTGTTCCGTGTGTTTGGGTAAAGAACTGGTTATCAAAGGTGAAGACATTGTGATCCAGGATGAAGCGGATGAGTTGTAGGATGGCTTCCGGAGATTGGCTGTTGTTGGTGTTGAGTATTGATGCTGTCGCAGCGATGCCGTCATCGTGGGGGATACTGGTGTATAGTGCCGAGACGTCCATCGTGGTGAGAAGTGTTCCTGGTTCAACTGGTCCGTGGGTACTGAGTTTTTGTAGGAAGTCTGTAGTGTCGCGACAGAAGCTGGGGGTTCCCTGTACGATGGGTTTCAGGATGCCCTCGATGTATCCAGAGAGGTTCTCACACAGGGTTCCGTTGCCTGATACGATGGGACGTCCGGGTGTGTTGGCTTTGTGTATCTTTGGGAGGCAGTAGAAGTCTCCCACGCGGGGATTACGTGGGATGAGAGTGCGTAGGATGCTTTGAAGGTCTGGATCGAAGGTCTTGATCAGTTTGTTGAGCTGGTGGGTGTGTTCTTTGGTTGGATCTGCGGGTAACCGTCTGTAGTGTTCCTGGTTGTCCAGTTGTCGGTATGCTTCTTTGCAATAGTCTGTTCTGTTCTGTATGACTATGGCTCCTCCTTTGTCCGCTGGTTTGATGACGATGTTGCGGTTGGTCTTGAGAGCGTTGATGGCGTTGCGTTGTGCTCGGGTGACATTCTGGACTGTCTTCTGAGTGCGGCTGATGAATCTGGCATTGACGCATTTCCTGACAGCTTGAGCATACATGTCCAGCTGAGGGCAGCGACCCTCCGGAGGAGTCCAGTTTGACTCTTTCCTCTTCGGTTGCTGTACCGCGGATCCCTCTGTCTGCTGTTCCGGATCGTCGATTGTCTCATTGGGTTCGCTGCTGAAATCTTGGGGTTTGTGGTAGAATTCCCGGAGCCTCATTCTCCTGATGAATTCCTCTGTGTCCGCCGCGAGACTAGTGGGGTCCATTTTGGTAGTGGGGCAGAAATTGAGCCCTCGGCTGAGAACTTCGATTTCGTCTGCTTGAAGGGTGTGGTCGGATAAATTGACAATAGACTTCCCTGTGGTTGCAACCGTGGTACCAGGGGAAGCTTGGTCGTTGCTGGTGGTGATGCCGAGTTTCTCAAGCTTCCTGCTCTTGGTTTTCATGTAGGCAGCGTAGTTCCGTTGCCTCGTCTGTTTGGCGGTATAACGTAGCTGGTCTGCTATGTCCTGAGTACAGGTTGAGAGTATGGACTCTATCTTGGTTTCGAGGTTGTGGCGTCTGCTGTAGAGTTGGTGTATGAGATGGTTGCGGAGTGTGCGAGAGGTACGGCGGCAGAGTCTCTCAGCGTAATCCGAGTTGTATGTGGACCTGAGTGGGTTCGTGATCTGGAGTCCTTTCGGGATCTTGTCTGCTTTCTTGCAGCTCTGTAAAAACTTGATGTCTGTGTCTAAATGCGCGATCTTCTTGGATATCCTTTCCACTGTGAGCCGGCAGTTTGTGGTGTCGATGGTAGTCATGATGTGGAGATGCCGGTGATGGACTGGGGTTGACAATTGTAAACAATTTTACAACACCAAGTTATAGTCCAGCAATTTTATTTTAAATTCACAAGCTTTCGGAGGCTTCCTCCTTCGTCAGGTAAATGTTCAGGAGCTCCTTGAAGCCTACGCATTTATACATATAGAACAATACATGGTGTTTACAGACTGCCCCTGCAACTGCCCGTTGCCAAGGCAATCACCGTGTTCAGACAGAGAGGTGTCACCTGCAGAACCCCCGAATACACATTCAACAAAAAAACAAACAGGAAAAAAAAAACAGAGAGAGGCAGAGACATCCGGAAGGCAGAGAAAGCCAGCAAATGACCCATTATATTAAAAACAGATAACATTTGTTCGCTGGTGGGGTAACGTGTAGCGTGACATGAACCCAAGATCCCGGTTGAGGCCGTCCTCATGGGTGCGGAACTTGGCTATCAATTTCTGCTCGACGATTTTGCGTTGTCGTGTGTCTCGAAGGCCGCCTTGGAGTACGCTTACCCGAAGGTCGGTGGATGAATGTCCATGACTGCTGAAGTGTTCCCCGACTGGGAGGGAACCCTCCTGTTTGGCGATTGTTGCGCGGTGTCCGTTCATCCGTTGTCGCAGCGTCTGCATGGTCTCGCCAATGTACCATGCTCTGGGGCATCCTTTCCTGCAACGTATGAGGTAGACAACGTTGGCCGAGTCACAGGAGTATGAACCATGCACCTGGTGGGTGGTGTCCTCTCGTGTGATGGTGGTATCTGTGTCGATGATCTGGCATGTCTTGCAGAGGTTACCGTGGCAGGGTTGTGTGGTGTCGTGGACGCTGTTCTCTTGAAAGCTAGGTAATTTGCTGCGAACGATGGTCTGTTTGAGGTTGGGTGGCTTCCACCCTAACCACGTCAAAGAGGACTTCCCCTATGGACAGGCCCTGCGAATACACAGGGTCTGCTCAGACGAGGAGGAACGCGATGGACACCTACAGACGCTGAAAGACGCCCTAGTAAGAACGGGATATGACGCTCGACTCATCGATCGACAGTTCCGACAGGCCACAGCAAAAAATCGCATAGACCTCCTCAGGAGACCAACACGGGACGCAACCAACAGAGTACCCTTTGTCGTCCAGTACTTCCCCGGAGCGGAGAAACTACGCCATGTTCTCCGCAGCCTTCAACATGTCATCAATGAGGACAAACACCTCGCTATGGCCATCCCCACACCTCCACTACTCGCCTTTAAACAGCCACCCAGCCCCAGAGCATGGTACATTGGCGAGACCATGCAGACGCTGCGACAACGGATGAACGGACACCGCGCAACAATCGCCAAACAGGAGGGTTCCCTCCCAGTCGGGGAACACTTCAGCAGTCATAGACATTCATCCACCGACCTTCGGGTAAGCGTACTCCAAGGCGGCCTTCGAGACACACGACAACGCAAAATCGTCGAGCAGAAATTGATAGCCAAGTTCCGCACCCATGAGGACGGCCTCAACCGGGATCTTGGGTTCATGTCACGCTACACGTTACCCCACCAGCGAACAAATGTTATCTGTTTTTAATATAATGGGTCATTTGCTGGCTTTCTCTGCCTTCCGGATGTCTCTGCCTCTCTCTGTTTTTTTTTTCCTGTTTGTTTTTTTGTTGAATGTGTATTCGGGGGTTCTGCAGGTGACACCTCTCTGTCTGAACACGGTGATTGCCTTGGCAACGGGCAGTTGCAGGGGCAGTCTGTAAACACCATGTATTGTTCTATATGTATAAATGCGTAGGCTTCAAGGAGCTCCTGAACATTTACCTGACGAAGGAGGAAGCCTCCGAAAGCTTGTGAATTTAAAATAAAATTGCTGGACTATAACTTGGTGTTGTAAAATTGTTTACAATTTAACTGGAGGAGAGTAGGAGAAAAATTTAGCAAAACTTAAAAAAAATAGTGTTAATTTGCTTCAATAAATTGCATGCTACTTGGCTGTGTCATTTCTTTTCTTTTTCACTTGAGGGTGACTATGACTTGTTCATATATTTCCCCATCCCCCAACAATGTACTACGGTACTGCTGACTGTGACCTCAGAAGCAATTGATTTAGGTAAAACAATCCTGTCAGACTCCAAAGGACAACCAAAAAATTGATAAAAACGGAGAAAATAGAATATGAAAGTAAACTAGCAAGAAATATAAAAATGGATTGTAACAAGTATGTAAAAAGGAAGAGAGTAGCAAAAGTAAACATTGGTCCCTTAGAGACTGAGACAGGAGAAATTATAATGGGGTATCAGGAAACGGCAGATGTGTTAAACAAATATTTGTATCTGTCTTCACAGTAGAAGACACAAAAAGCATACCAAAAATAATGGGGAACCAAGGGTTAAATGAGTGAGGAACTTAAAACAATTAATATCACTAGAGAAAAAGTACAAGACAAACTAATGGGACTGAACGCCAACAAATCCCCAGGACCTGATGGTCTACATCTGAGGGTTCTAACAGAGGTGGCGGCAGTGATAGTGGATGCATTGGTTATGATCTCCCAAAATTCCTTTGATTCTAGAACAGTCCCAGTGGATTGGAAGATTACCCTGCTATTCAGGAAAGGAGGGAGAGAGAAAATAGGGAACAATAGGCCAGTTCACCTGACGTCGGTTGTCAGGAAAATGCTGGAATCCATTATTAAGGAAGTGGTAACAGGTTACTTAGAAAATCATAATATGATTAGGCAGTCACCATGGTTTGTGAAAGGGAAATCATGTTTGACGAATCTAATAGATTGAGGATGTAACTAGCAGGGTAGATAAGGGAGAACCAGTGGATGTAGTATATTTGGGTTTTCAAAAAGCATTCAGTAAGGTGCCACATAAAAGGTTGATACACAAGGTAAGGGCTCATGGGGTTGGGGGTAATATATTAGCATGGATAGAGGATTAGTTAAAGGAGAGAAAACAGAGAGTAGGGATAAACGGGTCATTCTCAGGTTGGCAGGCTGTAACTAGTGGGGTGCCGCAAGGATCGGTGCTTGGGCCTCAGCTATTTACAATCTATATTAATGACTTACGCGAAGGGACCGAGTGCAATGTTTCCAAGTTTGCTGTCGATACAAAGCTAGGTGGAAAAGTAAGCTGTGAGGAGGACACAAAGCGGGTGATTTTAAACCCCAAGAACGGTGGGTTGGGGGCGGGTGGCAGTTGAAAATAGTTGTTTTTTGAGTTGCAACCACAACCCGGCTTTATTTCTGGGTTTAACATTGGCACGTAAAAGTACAGGCTTCCCACTGGGAATGTAAAGTCTGAAAATTTTGCAGTTGTGACCCAAAAAAAACAACTATTTTCAACTCCCACCTGCCCCCAACCCACCCGTTCTTGGGATATAAAATCACCCCCAAAGAGTCTGCAAAGGGATATAGTCAGGTTAAGTGAGTGGGCAAGAAGGCGGCAGATGGGGTATAATGTGGGGAAATGTGAGGTCATTCACTATGGTAGGAAGAATAGAAAAACAGAATATTTTTTAAATGTTGAGAAACTATTAAATGTTGGTGTTCAGAGAAACTTGGGTGTCCTCATACAAGAAACACAGAAAGTTAGAATGCAGATACAGCAAGCAATTAGGAAGGCAGATAGCTGTTGGCCATTATTGCAAGGGGGTTGGAGTACAAGAGTAAGGAAGTCTTACTACTGTTGTACAGGGCATAGGTGAGACCTTACATGGAGTACTGCGTACAGTTTTGGTCTCCTTATCTAAGGAAGGATATACTTACCTTAGAGGTGGTGCAACAAAGGTTCACTAGATTAATTCCTGGGATGAGAGGGTTGTCCTATGAAGAGAGGTTGAGTAGAATGGGCCTTTACTCTCTGGAGTTTAGAAGAATGAGAGGTGATCTCATTGAAACAGTTAAGATTATGAGGGGCCTTGACAGAGTAGATGCTGAGAGATTGTTTCCCCTGGCTGGAGAGTCGAGAACTAGGGGGTATAATCACAGGATACGGGGTCAGCCATTCAAGACCGAGATGAGGAGGAATTTCTTTACTCAGAGGGTTGTGACTCTTTGGAATTCTTTACCCCAGAGGGCTGTTGATGCTGAGTCATTGAATATATTCAAGGCTGAGATGTATAGATTTTTGGACTCTAGGGGAATCATGGGATATGGGGATCAGGTGGGAAAGTGGAGTTGAGGTCGAAGATCAGCCATGATCTGATTGAATGGCGGAGCAGGCTCGAGGGGCCGTATGGTCTACTCCTGCTCCTATTTCTTATGTTTTTATGTAAGACATCCTGTTTCTCTTCGCCTCCAACATATCACAGCATTTCCATCTTCCTTTTCCACCAAGTAGTAGATATGGTGATCATTTCATAATAAAGTGCAAACATCCACCACAACATCTGCAGCCTGGGGATATAAACACAGCAATAAACCCCAAGACCCAAAAATGCATGTCATCCCTGGGGACCAAAGGAACCCACATCATACAAACACTTAAATTTGTGTTTGCACAAAAATGTAGCAGAATAACTAGTTTTGCTGTAATGTATTCTATTAGTGAATACAATCAGGTTTGACCATTTCCTGTCGGTGATACTGAAAGTGTCAGTAAACTTATAATTAAGTTATTGAAGCAGTAATTAGCAGTGTCTTGCGATGTGATAAGACAACTTGCCTTTCTCCTACTGCTCAGTCTTTCCTCTGCAATGTACAACTCAGCTGTTGAAAGTGATTGTGAGAGCACGTTTTAATCAGCTGGTTTCTGTACATTCAACAGCGCACTCTCAATAGCACTTTAAATTGCACATTTTTCAGCAACACATTGGGGAGGAGAGGCTGAACATCTATTTCTGCTTTTTACTACTTTTCTATAAGTTGGTATTGGAAGTGTTAAATATTAAAAGCTGCTCATTTTCTATTCAGTACAATGAACACATTTAATACGTTAGTTATAATGAGGCTACAGTATGTTTGGTTACCACAAAAAATGCCATTACTGGTAATGATTTTTCCTAAGATTTCCTTAATTTTTGACATTTTTACTGCTCCATTACTTTCTCAAAAATTACTATCTTAAATTGCACCCCCAATCATGAGATATATAACAGACTCAGCTGTGAATGAGTTGTGTTGTCACATATTTCCATTATATTGCTCCATAAATTATATATTTTATTTAAATAAATGAGATAATTATACAATGCTAAAATTAGTTTTGGGGATTAAAAAGAATTGAATGCATTTGACTGTAAACAGGTTGAACAATAATTTAATAGTGGTCTATAAAAAGAAAAAAAGGATAACTGTCTCTGACAAGTTGTGTTTTTTGTTTAGGAATTTGAAGCAGACTTGAAACGGATGGAGACAATAAAAGAACAGTATCAGAAAAAGAACTATGAGCAGGTATGTACGCAGACAAAAAAAATTCAGCATTATTTATGCTGAGATAGGGGCACTATCTCAGCATGTGCCGGAATGCACCCATTGGGAACCCTGTTGCCGATCCCACCACAGGATGTGGAGTTCGGGGAGGTTCCATCATTAAAATGTCAATGGTGGACGCTCACGCCACTAGTAGAGCATATCAGGCTCATTGGTGGAGGCCAATAATTCTTGTAGAGGCTGTCTACTCTGGGGCAGAGGGGGCAGGAGCCCACTCATCCAGAAAAATGCTAGAAGTACCCCATTGAACCCACTTCTTAAAATTATTTGTTCTCGGGACATGGTGATGCTGCCTAAGCTGCATTTCTTTCCCATCCCTAGTTGCCCTGAGATGGTGTTGTGGACCTTCCCCTTGGTCAGCTGCTGTCCTTGTGGTAGTGGTGGTGGTGCTCCCACGATGATGTTAGGCAGGGAATTCCAGGACACTGACCCAGTGACGATGAAGGAAAGGGCTATATGTTCCAGTCAGGATGGTGTGTGACTCAGAAGGGACCTTGGAGACGATGGGATTCCCACAACATTGCTACTCTTGTCCTTCTCGGTGGTAGAGGTCGAGGGAAGGGAGATGTTGTCGAAGTAACCTTAGTGAGTTGCTGCAGTGCATTCTGTAGGTTGGACTACAGCCATGGTGCGCCAGTGATGGAGTTGTGGATATTGGATCCAGTGCCAGAGGTGTAGATCAAGTGAACTGCTCTGTCCTGGATAATATTGAGCTTCTTGAGCCTTATTGTAGCTGTACCCAAGCAGGCAACTGGTGAGTATTCGATCACACTCCCGATTTGAGCCTTGTAGATGGTGGATAATATTCAAATGTTTTCAGTTTCACTGAAGTCCAGAAATAATTTTTTTTTATCGTATTGATCTTTTATATTCAGTTATATTTTGGTTCATAGAATGGTTACAGCGCGGAAGGAGGCCCATCGAGTCCGTGCCGGCTCTTCGCAAGAGCAATCCAGCTAGTCCCACTCCCCCGCCCTTTCTTCGCAGCCCTGCAAATTTTTTCCCTTCAAGTACTTATCCAATTCCCTTTTGAAAGCCACAATCGAATCTGCCTCCACCGCTCGCTCAGGCAGTGCATTCCAAATCATAATCACTCGCTGTGTAAAAAAGATTTTCCTCGTCACCTTTGGTTCTTTTTCCAATCACCTGAAATCTATGTCCTCTGGTTCTTGACCCTTCCACCAATGGGAACAGTTTCTCTCTATCTACTCTGCCTAGACCCTTCATGATTTTGAATACCTCTATCAAACCTCCTGTCAACCTTCTCTGCTCTAAGGAGAACAGCCCCACCTTCTCCAGTCTATCCAGGTAGCTGAAATCCTTCATCCCCAGAACCATTCTAGTAAATCTCTTCTGCACCCTCTCTAAGGCCTTCACATCCTTCCTAAAGTGCGGTGCTCAGAATTGGACACTATACTTCAATTGTGGCCGAACCAGTGTTCATCATAACTTCCTTGCTTTTGTACTCTATGCCTCTAGTTATATAGCCCAGGTTCCAGTATGCTTTTTTAACTGCTTTCTCAATCTGCCCTGCCACCTCCAACGATTTATGCACATATACCCCCAGATCTCTCTGTTCCTGCACCCCTTTTAGACTAGTTTATATTGCCCCTCCTCGTTCTTCCTACCAAAATGTATCACTTCGCATTTCTTTGCATCAAATTTCATCTGCCACGTATCCACCCATTCCACCAGCCTGCCTATGTCCTCTTTTAAGTCTATCAGTATCCTCCTCACTGTTCACTACCCTTCCAAGTTTTGCAAATTTTGAAATTGTGCCCTGTACACCCAAGTCCAAGTCATTAATATATATCACGAAAGCAATGGTCCTAGTACCGACCCCTGGGGAACACCATTGTATTCCTCCCTCCAGTCCGAAAAACAACCATTCACGACTACTCTCTGTTTCCTGTCACTTAGCCAATTACGTATCCATGCTGCCACTGCCCCTTTTATTCCATGGTCTTCAACTTTGATGACAAGCCTATTATGTGACACTTCATCAAAAGCCTTTTGGAAGTCCCGACACACAACATCAATTGTATTGCCCTCATCAACCCTTTCTGTTACTTCATCAAAAAATCAATCAAGTTAGTTAAACACAATTTGCCTTTAACAAATCCATGCTGGCTTTCCTTAATTAATCTCCACTTGTCCAAGTGACCGTTAACTTTGTTCCGGATTATCGTTTCTAAAAGTTTCCCCATCACTGAGGTTAAACTGACTGGCCTGTGGTTGCCGGGTTGATCCTTGAACCCTTTTTTGTTTCTTCTCCCTAAGTCTCAGATGATTCAGAAGTTTATGACAGAGATGCAGGGTTTACAAGAAGAGCTTCAGAACGTGTCAAAGAGTCAGCAGGAGGCAATGTCCCTCCGCAAACAACAAGAACTCCAGTTGAAAAAGGAACATAAGCTAAGTCAAGAGCTGAAGAATAAATGTCAGGTGGGATGTCTTCCGTTTCCATGCTTTCATTGAAATTTTAAAAAAATGTTTTATTAATGTTGACTGTTTTTGTCAAAATCAGTATTTGGACTGTTAAGAAAGATTTGCTTTCATACAATGGACTACTTTGAAGGCCGATCCACTGGTGCCTGTTTTGCACCCCCGCCGATGTTGAATTTCCCCCTGCTGCAGTGTTAAAATTGCCGATTAACACAAGGTTGCATTTCCAAGGTATAACTTTCCTGTTAGCATTTATGTGTTTGCATCTTTCTAAACATGACCAGTCCCAAATGAAGAAATATTAATGTATACAGAAAATCTGTCATTTGCTGATGGAGTTTTAAGATTGCTGATGAACCAACACAAACAGAGAAAGTTAACATGCAGGTACAGCAAGCAATTAGGAAGGCAAATGGTATGTTGGCCTTTATTGTATGGGGATTGGAGTACAAGAGTAAGGAAGTCTTACTACAAATGTACAGGGCTTTGGTGAGACCATACCTGGAGTACTGTGTGCAGTTTTGGTTTCCTTACCTAAGGGCAGTGCAATGAAGGTTCACTAGATTGATTCCTGGGATGAGAGGGTTGTCTTATGAGGAAAGATTGAATAGAATATACTCTCTGGAGTTTAGAAGAATGAGAGGTGATCTCATTGAAACACATAAGATTCGAAGAGGGCTTGACAGGTGCTGAGAGGATGTTTTCCCTGGCTGGAGAGTCTGGAACTAATGTAAACATGAAGTCTCTCCCTTCCCCCTCAGCTTAACAGATATTAGTGGCACACACAAACGACATCTGCTTCTTACATCCAGGAGTGTGCTCATACAGTCCTATATCTAATTAGACAAAATTCCAGCTCCAGGCCCAGGCCTACACCACATAGTCTCGAGTTTAAACCCTGACTGACTTTCCATATGTACCTTCGTGTTCCCATCAAGTGGGAGGCGTCCGTCTGACTTCTTCCCTGTTCACTGATTCGCTGGGTAGACTTATAATGAAACCGGTCACCTCTCCTCCCCCCTTACAATGTGGGTCTCAAGATACTGTCTCCCACTATTCTCACAATGAATAGGGTCCATCATGGGTTAATGTCCATTATGGGTTAATGAGTCAGGGATGAATCAATTGGGTTTCATGTGGGGCAGTATTCAACTATTGCCTGTCCCATTTATAAAACATCCAGCAGTTGAAAATAGCAGGAAAACAGTGGCTGACCCTTGGATGCCCAAGACCCGCCTGATGCAATTTTCACACGGGCCTGTAATTGGAGACCCAGCATTCCTGCCCAAAACAGGTGAGCGGCTAGTTGCATATGCAGATCTGGGTCCCACACCAATGGTAGAAAATTTGTAATGTTCAAGTTCAAATGATTGGAGCGTGCATCTTCACACTCCACCCATTTGTACCAGGTGGTGAGCAGCCTTACCAGCGGTCCTTAAAGGGACCGATGGAGGCCATTCCAAAAATGGCCTGGAACATTTTTGGGGGGGAATTTTCGTGGGGCCACGAGGAGCAGGAATACTTCTGCCTCCACAAAAATACTGTGGCGCTCTAATGGCCACTGGATAACCCTCCCCTCCCCCCACCTTCCCTTTAGTGCTGACTCCCAGCTCAGCCCGCTTATGGAACTGTCGGATTTCTGTGTTCAGGATCAGCGAGCTGCCCACTTAGTGCTTATTGAGCACTGGGGGCACCTCACCGCTGTAACCTAATGAGGTCCAAACCTGAAAATGTTTCGGCCTCCCGCTGAAGGGTTCGGGCGCCGCAAATGCATCGCAGATTTTGTGCCTGATTTTGGGTGCATGTTTAAAATTGCCCCCATTGAAGTAGACTGAGCTGTGACATTCCACAAAGTGGATCATCTAGCTTTAATAGACATCTTCAATGCTTGGCCTATTAACAAATAATCTTCTTGTTTCAGTGGTCACAGACTGTGGCTTTTTAAATCTGTGTGCAATCACTTTGTTTTAAAATGTGATGCTTGGATATAACTCATTCCCAAATACTTCTGCGAAGAAAAAAAATATCAAAAATACCAAAACATGAAAATAGAACTTTTCTGCTATCAAGGCAATGAAGCACCCACATAAATTTTCTGTTTAGTGGATAGAAAAGCATTCACTTCTAAAACTGATATGGCCCAAGTAGAAAACTGCATGTTTTAGAGTCAGAAAATATGAATAACCTATATAGCTCAGTCACGACTTTGTAGCTTATGCTTTAAGCTCATAGAGGCATTAAATATTTTCTCTCTGTCTATCTGACTCACTTGTGACTATTGTTCACTAGTTGAGAAAGAAGGAACTTGTATTTATATAGTGTCTTATTGTGTCTCCAACATGTCCCAGAGCATTTCACGTGCATGGTAATTACTTTTTGCACACAACAAAGTCTCACAAACAGTGATGAGATGAATAACCAGTTCATTTATTTTTGATGGTGTAGTTTGATGGTAGAATGGTGGCATATACATCAGAAGATCTCCCTGTTCTTCTTTCAAAAGTGCCATGAGATTGTTAATGTCCTCCTGAACCACTGGAACAGACAGATGAGGCTTCAGTTTAAAGTATTACCCGAAGGATGGCACCTTTGACAATGCAATACTTTATCAGTACAGCACTGAAATGCTTGTCTAGATTATGCACTCTAACCTTGGAGTGGAGCTTGAACCCACAACCTTCTGACTAAGAGGAATGAGTGCTGCCAACTGAGACCTTTCCCAATCGTGGAATAAATTCTGTGTTGTACAGTTCACCTTTGAATCCCCATTTCTAGACATCAGGGGGCACAATGAAAGAGAAGGATACAATGGGGTTGAAAATTCATGGGGGCGACGTTCGGCATAAGTGCTGGGATGATCCTGAACCCCTGACCCCAGTGGATTTTCCAGGATCAGGGGGATATTCTCTAGTTGCATATGAATGCCAGGTATCTACACAGCTATGAGCACATCTTTGGCACCCACCCACCCCCGTAGGCCACAAACTGCAATTTACTGTACCGGGTTTGGGGAGGGGGCAATGACATGGGGAGAAAGGATGGTCCTTTTTATATTTTAAATTTCACTGACAGACCCCCCTTTCCAGGTTCAACCTTAATGCCCAGTTAAGAAGGATTAACTGGGTAATGTAAGTCTCTTCCAATGTACCAATCAATTTTGATAGGCAGATATGTCGGAAATTATGATGGTCAGTTTTTGCAGTTCTGATGAGATTGGAACATCCGGGCCTGTTCTCACCTCTTAACATTTGTAGCATATTAACCATAGCTAGAGCCATAAACCCGGCGTTCACGTTTTGGTAAGGACCGTCTCTGTAGGCTGCTTGATTAGTTTCACAAATAAAGTGACCTATTTATCTAGCCCTTCAGGCCGGTTGGGGGACAGTTTTATAATACTTGTGGTGCCAGTGCTGACAGTGGCTGTCTGTGAGAAGTCTTTATGGCTTTGCTTTCTCATAGAGCTGCTTTTGCAGAATTCAGTGTTAACCCCTAAGGTTTCCCAGAATTCCATAATGGGGTTCAAGAGCCCACTGTTCTATGGCTTCCCAGAATTCATTACTATGGTTTGGGATGCCCATTGGGCTAGTCTGTTCTACTACTTTGATTTCTGCCAACATTATTAATCTTACAGAATTTGTCACTAGATCACACGATATTAAGGATCTGGAATCTCAGTTCAAGAGATTAGCATTGTAATGCTTTCCTTAAACTTAATTCGCATAAAATGGTTATGAAATTCTGAATTTTAAACAGCAAAATATTTATTTTTGCTCATAGAGCCTTGAGGAGCAGGTAAAAAATCTGCAAAGTTGCAAAGAGGTAACTGAGCACAAACTGAAGGAAGCCAGTTTGGAATCACAGCAGGTAGGAGAATGTGATCTGTGAGATACTTGTTTTATAGTCTTTATGTCCTAAGACTAAAACTTCTTGTCAATCTTAATGAACATTGTGTCATAGTTTTGCTGTCTTTACCAGGAGGTTTGGAATCACTATATGGAACTGTACTATCACAGTGCTGTGTACCAACAGTATGAATCCCATTGTGTCATGAAAGGAGAAAGTGCAATTATTCCCCCATCTAATATCTAAAAAAAAAAATCAAATAATATTAAACTCATAGCAGCTCCACTCACCTACGTTCAAGATTGTGCTTCAGACTAGTGTGAATGACAAACTAATTCTGGCTTTAGCATCTGCCCGATCAGATTCGCGATCAGTCCATTGCATGGTTTTCTATAAATAAATTCAATCAGTTGGGATACATATGGGCTGCCCATTAAGCCAGTGTTATCATAGCAGATCTGGCTGTGATTTGAGACCTAAAATGGTGGTTATTCAAAGGAGGGAAAGTTACAGTGATGGAAGATATGTCCTTCAAAAATATATGTGAAGAAATATATGTACTGAAATTATTCCCTCTAAGCATTTTTTAACCATCTTTTCAACTATTCCTTCTGTTGAAATTAATCTAAATTAAATGTAGGAAATGTTGGTGCTTGTTTTCCCCAGATCAGTTAGAAGTGGATTTGAAGAAGGGTTTGTAGATCGAAAATTTATCAAGGATCTTATGGCATCTTTCTTTTACCAGTGGTATACAAAAATTGGAATATGAAATGTTTAACGTAAACTTTTTTTTTGTCTTGTGATAGAAATTTTGAGAGTTTTACAGGGACAGTGTAGGTGCTATTCCACCCATGTCATAACTCTACTTAATTTTTTTAAGCCAAGTTTAATATTTTAAAACATTGTATAACATGCATGAATGAAATTCTGCCCCACTGAAAACTGCACTCTAAGCTTAATTGTGATTTCCTCAAACTGAGGAGATTTGTTTTTCAGTACCGTAGAAGTAAATCTAACTACTGGAGTCAGCAAAATTGAATTTTGTTAATAGGCATAAGCCATTCAACACATTTTAGGACTGTTTAGTCCTGATTACATCAGATATCATTTTTACATCTAGTTTTCCTGTTTTTCAGAAGACATCTTTGCTCAAAACAAATCTTAATTATTTCCAAGAATTGAAAATAAACATTATAAAGAAATATTACTCAATCATTTCTACAGCTGAATAAAATCTATTACAGACTGCAGTACTGAAAGCTTTGCTTTAATTGCATCAATTCAACATGGATTTATGCTGTACTCTTTATCAAGAAAAGTTTTTGCACCAGTTTTTTCCTAACCCGAAGGCACTGACGTATGCTGAGGAATAGTTCCGCAGATGCTAGCAGCTCTTCAATAGTTTGAACAAATGACCATTATAAATATGTGTTCCTAGACAGTAACTATTGGCAAGCTTTTTGACTGAAGCAGGCCTCACAGCTTAGCCCAATTCTGTCTTTTATCAGTTGTCCATATGTAGTGTTGCAACAGGATGTCGCTGGATAGTGATCGGGAGGAGGAATCCTGGCTGGTTCTCACCACCCAAAGCACGGGGACATTGAGTCCAGTTGTAGTACTCCCCATGATTATCCAGCTGCAATCAGCTAACTCAAAACACACCAGGGATGGAATCTGGGGCATTCTTGGTCTGTATGGCTCAATAATATGCATTGCTGTGCATTTACCCACTGAGTCATGGGGAGCACTAGAAAAGTAGTTAATATTGACCAGTGACTGCAGTTATCTGGAAATGTGCACACTTTATACATGTACACTATATAAAGAGATGTCTTTAATGTATATTAGTATTAAGGGCAATGTTGCTACTTGTGATGTTATCTGACTGCAGATCAGTGCTAACCTGGAGGAAGCACACCAATGGTTTAAGTCCAAGTTTGATAGTTTACAAGCAGAACTGATAAAGACGCATGGAGTGGATCCATCAAAAGAACAATTGTGTGACGGAGGAAATTTAATCAAGACTGGCACAGAAGAACTATGTTCAAGATCAAGACAAAGGGCGAAGGTTGGAGTTCACCATTTTTAGATATTTTTTCCATAAGAATGTCTTAAGCTTTGGAGACAGTGGGAAAAGGTACAATTTGTGCATAAACATCAATTACACTCTCCAACAACAGGAAGTGGGCTTCCTGCACAACAAGAAGTACTAGGTTAAGTTTTCCTCTTCAAAATGAGACTCCCTGTTAATAAAAGGTGCCTCCCCATAAACTTGGTCTAAGAACTGCTGAAATGTTTCAGCATGACTACAGATTCAAGTGACATCAAATAGAAACCACAGGATTATCAGTTGCTCACAGTTACCAACCACGAAGTTCATTTTTCCCAGGTTATTTGTCAGTGTATAGAGTTTAGACCAAGTAATTTTAAAAAATGATACATTTCACATGCAGCATTTATAGTAACCAAAACAAAAACAAACTAGTGAAGATCAATAGTTATTTACTAGAATATTCATTAATTGTTGTTAACAGTGTTTGATAAAGTGCCACATGGTAGGTTTGCTATTAAGATTGCTGCCCATGGAATAAAGGGGGCAATAGCAACATGGATGCAGAATTGGTTAAATGACAGGAAACAGAGAGTAGTGGTTAGCGGTTGTTTTTCAGACTGGAGGGAGGTGTGCAGTGGTGTTCCCCAGGGGGCAGTGCTGGGACCACTGCTTTTTTTGATATATATTAATGTCTTGGACTTGGGAGTACAGGGCACAATTTCAAAATTTGCGGATGACACAAAACTTGGAAGGGTAGTGAACAGTGAGGAGGATAGTGATA
The DNA here is from genome assembly GCF_035084215.1 of Heptranchias perlo. Classification (NCBI taxonomy): domain Eukaryota; kingdom Metazoa; phylum Chordata; class Chondrichthyes; order Hexanchiformes; family Hexanchidae; genus Heptranchias; species Heptranchias perlo. The sequence continues at coordinate 37,459,044 of NC_090337.1, read as the reverse complement.
GACTTCAAGAGGATATAGACACTCTGGTGGCATGGGCTGACACGTGGCAGATGAAGTTTAATGCAGAAAAATGCCAGGTGATGCATTTCGGTAGCAAAAATGAGGCGAGGCATTATAAACTAGAGGGCACAATTCTAAAAGAGGTGGAAGAACAGAGGGATCTGGGGGTGTATGTGCAGAAATCGTTGAAGGTGGCAGGGTAGGTTGAGAAAGCGATTAAAAAAGAATACGGGGTCCTGGGCTTTATAAATAGAGGCATAGAGTACAAAAGCAAGGAAGTCATGATGAACCTTTATAATACACTGGTTCAGCCTCAATTGGATTATTGTGTCCAGTTCTGAGCACCGCACTTTAGGAAGGATGTGAAGGTCTTAGAGAGGGTGCAGAGGAGATTTATTAGAATGATTCCAGGGATGAGGGACTTAAATTACGTGGATAGACAGGAGAAGCTGGGATTGTTCTCAGAACAGGGAAGGTTGAGAGGAGATTTGATAGAGGTGTTCAAAATCATGAAAGGTCTAGACAGAGTGGATAGAGAGAAAGTGTTCCCATTGGCGGAAGGGTCAAGAACCAGAGGACATAGATTCAAGGTGATTGGCAAAAGAGGAAAAACTTTTTTACACAGCGAGTGGTTAGGATCTGGACTGCACTGCCCGAGGGAGTGGTGGAGGCAGATTCAATCATGGCCTTCAAATGGGAACTGGATAAGTACTTGAAATGAAAAAATGTGCAGGGCTACAGGGATAGAGCGGGGCAGTGGGACTAGCTGGATTGCTCATGCATAGAGCCGGCGTGGACTTGATGGGCTGAATGCTGTAACCTTCTATGTTTCTATGATTCTAACAACTGCTGAGAATATTTGTTTTGTGTTACAAGATTGGTCATAGAATTTACAAAAACCAAATATGAAATTAAATCTCAATAAACATGCTGTAATAATGTCACAATGGTGATTATTTTAATGTGAATGACCCCACTTATCAAGGACGTAGGGCTCAATGACCTTCATAATTCACATAAATAGTCCTTTGGCACAAAAAAATGAGATAAATCCTTCTTACATATTAAATGTTAACAGATGCAAGGCTTTTAAGGATGTAATCCAGCCTTTAATTTCAGAAAATCGTCATAAACCATTCAAGTTGAGACCTTAATAATTATCCCCTCAATATGACTTGATTAAATTACTGCTTTGTAGTTATTTGTAAGTATCCATTCATCTTCTCTTATTTATATATATATATATAAATAAGAGAAGATGAATGGATACTCACAAATAACTGCAAAGCAGTAATTTAATTAAGTTTCTTGTCCTGTATAAAATTTTGGAAGGGGGAGATTAAAATATATTAACAATTTTAAAAGAAAATCTTTCTGCTATATAAATGCAATGGGATATTAAAGTACATTATTTCTCCGCTTCCATTGTTACCAGAAATTAGGATACTGTCTTAATGAATGTTGAAAACGTTCTGATGAAACTTCAAGAGAACAACTCCCTACTACAACAGTGTGATTTTAAAAAAAAAATTCCCACTTCTGCCATTTTTATGTATTCTCTTTGTGAGATTGTCAGTGCATACCAAATTATGGTGGTCTCTTAGAACTGAGTTGGAACAAGCTAAATTAATTTTATGTGCTATCTGTACAGCCATAGAGACTTCCAGACCACTAATTGAGGCCAGACACAAACCTAAATACTAGGTCTTGATCTAGTGTTAAGTAATCAGCATTAACTTCAAGTCCTATTATTACTTCCCTTCCCCCACCTGTACAAAGGATTAAACACAGAGAAACTCAACATATTGGTGTCTTTTTCACAGTTGCAAACACAAAAAGGACCTGATGCATATGGTCTATTTGTACAAATTGCATTGAGACAACACTTGAGTTCTGCATTCCAAAATGTTATACAACAACAACTTGCATTTATATAGCACCTTTAATGTAGTAAAACGTCTCGAGGCGCTTCACAGGAGCAATTATCAAGCAACATTTGACACCGAGCCACATAAGGAGATATTAGGACAGGTGACCAAAAGCTTGGTCAAAGAGATAGGTTTTGAGGAGCGTCTTAAAGGGGGAGGGATAGGTTTAGCGAAGGAATTCCAGAGCTTAGGGCCTAGGCAGCTGAAGGCACGGCGGCCAGTGGTGGAGTGATTAAAATCGGGGATGCGCATGAGGCAAGAATTGGAGGAGCGCAGAGATGTTGGAGGGTTGTAAGGTTGGAGAAGTTTACAGAGCTAGGGAGAGGCGAGGCCATGGAGGGATTTGAAAACAAGGATGATAATTTTAAAATCGAGGCGTTCCCTGATCAGGAGCCAATGTAGATCAGTGAGCACAGGGGTGATGGGTGAAGGGTACTTGGGTGAGTTAGGATACGGACTGCAGAGTTTTGGATGACCTCAAGTTTATGGAGGGCGGAAGATGGGAGGCCAGCCTGGAGAGCATTGGAATATACAGGACAAGAAAATATGGGGGAAAAATTCGATACAGGCTATTTTTGGGAGTAGGTAGCGTGATGTGCTATTACCCCACACCCAATGGCCCCTGTGCAGGCATGACCCAAGTTTTGACCCACCCAAGGACTTACCTGCAATCAGCTTTCCTTTCCAGGCCTTGCATGTGGAATCAATGCAGTTTGCACTTTCCACCACCAGAGGGAGCTCAATATCTTAAAGGGAGGATGTTTCTTAGAAATCTCTTAAAGATAGCTGGTATCTGTTATTTGCTGAAAATAACAGTTTACTGTCTGTATGGAGTCCGAACAGAGATCAGACATCGCACACATAAAACACAGATGCAGGTCCCATCCCTATGTTTACACACTGATGATTTATGTTAAAACATTGAATAAAGGTTGTACACTACTAAATCCCACATCCTCCAATCTGCATACCAGACCTCACCAATCTGCCGATCTGAGTTGGTACCAGGCCTGCGAGAGTGCATGCACCAAGGTTCTCTGCTGATGCACTAGAGACCTTGGGTGCAAGAGGCGGACAGAAGGAGGGACATCCTATATCCGGGGGGGGGGGGGGGGTGGCAGTGGTGGTGGCAAGAGGCCCTCCAGACATATACTCAAAAGACAGTGGGAGGCAGCAGTGGCGAAGTCAATGCCAGGCGCATCGTGAACATGGATGCAGTGCAGGAAGAAGTTCAATGCTTTGACATGAGTGGTCAAGGTGAGTGAGGTCAACTGACAAGTGGCGTCTCCTACCAACTGCACCATGCACTACACCCCCCATCCCCCACGAATCAACAAACTCTTTCCATCAGTACTCAACTCTGCCAATCAGATGCTTCCTCTCACCCTTACACATTACCACTGTTTCAAGCCACCCACCCACAACTCACAGCCCACACACACTGGCAGCTATTCAACCATGACAGGCACATCACCCAGACACACGTCCCACTTTCTTGCAGGAGAAGGTGGCGCATATCAAGAGGCAGCAAGTAGCAGTGGCATTTACCCTGTTCCGCCATTCAGAGAGATCATGGTGGACCTGTGACCTAACTCCATATACCCACCTTAGCCCCATATCCCTTAATACCCTTGGTTTACAGAAATCTATCAATCTCAGATTTAACTTTCACATGTGAACTAGCATCAACTGCCGTCTGCAGAAGAGCGTTCCAAACATCTCCCACCCTTTGCGTGTAGAAGCATTTCCTAACTTCACTCCTGTACGTCCTGGCTCTAAATGTTAGGTTATGTCCCCGCGTCCTAGTATTCAAAATCTAGGAGACCGCCAAAAACGGCAGCCAGAAGCAATAATCCAGCAACTAACCTGTAAATCCTGCACGTTCCCTTTAAATTGTGCTGGTGGGGGGGTCCTCCAGGCACTGTAAGACATGTTCAGATGGTCAGGGTTAAGACTGTGCGTTGAGTTGAGCGTTGAGTCCTAAAATGGTGTCTATCACTTTAAATCAGCATTGCACACTGAAGCCATTTTCTCCCTACTTTACATGATTCCAGCGTGCGTTATCTGTGCCTGCGCTAACTCCTATACCAAGATGGCGTCTGGTGCACATCACGCAGGAAACGTGCATGCGCATCCAAGACGCCATCTTGTATGTCGGAGAGGCCGTGTAGCGCCGAAACAACGGGCTCCCCATGGCCCAATTTAGCGCCCTAAATATACCTCTGTACACTTCATCTCCTTTTCCCCAGCTTAAATACTTTACAAAGAGTAAACCCTGAAAAAGCCTTGATTATTAATTGACATCTCTGGCTAAAAGTTTCGCATTGCACTTCAAAAAGAAGAAACACTAGAGCAGTTACTATATACGATTAGTAGTAAAATCAAGCATCTTCTATTTTTACAAAGGACGTGAAGGTGACAACTATTAAAATTCCTAGTCAATTCAGCCTCAGTCGTTGGGAAGCTAAACAGGAACTGAAATTTATCTCCAGGAAATATCTAACTGATGTACCTAAGTGATAAAACAGATGAAGTGGAGTAAATTTGAAGCTAATTGAAATTCAGACAATATGAACCTTTCCATCCCTTTAATTGATGAAATAATGAAAATCAAGTCATTAGATCTGTATTTTGTGAGACACGGTTGGAAGAAGAAAGGTTGCAGGTCTCACGCCTGGGTCACTCAACAAAGGACATTCAGACCGTGATATGACATTTTGAACCAGCCGCTTAGTTATGTTAAATTCACAAAAGACTTGACGTCATATCTTTTCTTTACTGATTTCACTATGCATGCAACTAGAAATGAAAATGTAAAGTTCCGCACGGCAGAACATTTATAAAAATCCTGGTAGTCATCCCAGTCTCTTTCTTAGTGGAGAACCACAAATGTTGAAAATCTGAAATAAAAACTGAAAATACTGGAAATACACAGCAGTCAACTAAAATCTGAGAGCGAAAAGCAGGTTAACACCTCTGGTAGGACCCTTCATCAGAAGTGGTATGGTGAAGAAGGAATCTCCTTTCTGAGGACTTATCAAAACAAAGAAGAGGGGAGAGTATCCAACTGCAGATGACCTTTTGTATCTCCAGTCTCATGATGATTACAAAAATAACATTCTAGTCCAGAATCTTTCTCCTTTAATACTGGTTAAACTTGATCTTTGGATGAGAAAGAATATATTAGTTGCAAAACACTTGGTCAGACCAGCTGCAGAGAACAATGTTTGTTTGTGAGTTCTGATATTGAAATGGAACTTATTTTTTAACACTTGGATTACTGTATTTTATACCTGTATAAATGATGTTATATAGGTGACGAACATGTGCTACTTGTGGATCAAAAGATTAAAACGTAATGATGCTGATTGACTTTAAAAATGCTAAGAATTAACTTTCATTAAAATGAGTTCTGGAAGGGCTAATGTGCATATTTAAGCAATTTTAAGATGTCCAGTAGATATTTTAAATTCTTAAGCATTTAAGTAACCAAAGGTGTTTTTGTATTGTTTTAATAAATTAAATGCGAGGGAAACCCCTTAAAGACCAGAATAAAAATTTAATGTATACCACCTTCAAGAGGGTTATGGTTGCTACTCGCATTATTTTGAAGATGCAGTAGCAGTAAATAATATATTTGTTAATATTCATATTGGAAAAAAAATTGGTTTCCGATACCCTCATTGTATAGCTATTAATGATGGAGTGAAATTGGTCATAAGACAGAACCGGAAACTAAACAATTCGTTGTACTGATTCATCATTAACTTTTTCTTAATTTTATGTTCTATAATCATCCAGTCTTGAATTATGGGTTTTCATAGGTGTATAGGAATACAAAAGAAGCATAACATTTTTGGATGAAGTTTTAAAATTATAATGTCTTTATAAGTGTCTTTTCAGCCCGTCAAATTGAATGTCTGTATCTTTGTGAATTTAAAGATACAAAAGGACTCGCGTGCCTACTATCCTGATTACAGTAGCCAGCACAAGCTGATTTATTTAACTACTTAATATTAGTTAAAAGGAAAGTTTGTTTACATTTCAATGTGATTATTGCAATTAGCTATATTTTTTATTTAAATGAGGTTAAATTATTAGATGAATAGTTACTAAAAAAAGAAAGTTTTACATTTTCTTGGAATTTCCATGGAGCTGCTCCCGCTCCGTCACTGTAACTTCACCAGAAGTGCAGCAGAAACCCCATATACACATGTAAAAGAGGTTTTGTTGCACTTCCAGTGAAGTTATGGAAACAGAGCGAGAGTAGCTCTGAAGAAAGTATAGGCCACTGTATCTCGTGCTTTTGTCACCTCCAGACTCGTTTGTCACCTCCAGACTCGATTACTCCAATGCTTTCTTGGCTGGCCTTCCATTCTCCATAAAATTCAGCTTATGCAAAACTCTGCTGCCCATCTCCTATCCTGCATCAGGTCCTGCTCGTCTGTCATCCCTGGTCTTGCTGATCTACATTGGCCTCAAATTTAAAATTCTGATCCTTACGTTTAATACCCTCCATGGCCTCACACCTCCCTAGCTCTATAAACTCTAGCGCTACAACTCTTTCTCCCCACCCCCAAATTCTCTGTTCCACTGACTCCAGCCTCGTTTGCAGCCCTTTTCTGATCGCCGCACTATTGTTTTCAGCCACCTAGGCCACATTCTCTGGGATTTCCTCCATAAACCTTTCTGCCATATCAATAAGTGCACTGCTGGTATTTCTTAGCCATTTTTCTTAATTTTTTCCTTCTTTGCATTTAGGTTCTCATGAACGATTGTGACAATTGATGTGAATAATTTTTCCCCCAGTACCATTACTAGCACTGCTAGGTTTCCCAGTGGGAATCTGACCATCTGATTTGAAGAGGAGGAGAACCAACAGACAGATGTCAGGCAGGTCATGCTGCACAAGAGATGCTCTGTATCCACCCCCTCGTACCCACACTTGTGCATCTGCAGACAAAGATGAATTAACCTGACTTTACCATATATTGTGCTGGTGGTTGGCTCCTCTTCCCATAGGAAGATGCATCAGCAGATCCCCAAAAACAGTGTGTAAATACAGACTGTCCATAAATGTGGATGCATCTTCGGAAGCACCACAATCAGTATGTCATGTCTTCAGTAGCACTACATGAAAGAATGTATACCAGGGTGATCAACAACCAGGATAGCCTGATTGGCCACACCCACCAAGATCCCACCAACCATTTCTGCAGGCCCTGGCATATTGGCAATGACAGTAGGGACATGTTTTCTCAGGGACTGGGTCAGCAGAAAGACAGATGTGTTGTGCCATCTGCCACAAGGACATAAGAATATAAGAAATAGGAGCAGGAGAAGGCCAAACGACCCCTCGAGCCTGCTCCGTCATTCAATCGGATCATGTCTGATCTTTGACCTCAACTCCACTTTCCTGCCCGATCCCCATATCCCTTGATTCCTCTAGAGTCCAAAAATCTATACATCTCAGCCTTGAATATATTCAATGACTCAGCATCCACAGCCCTCGGGAGTAGAGTATTCCAAAGATTCACAAACCTCTGCATGAAGAAATTCCTTCTCATCTCAGTCTTGAATGGCCGACCCCTTATCCTGCGACTATGCCCCCTACATCTGGACTCTCTAGCCAGGGAAAACAATCTCTCAGCCTGTCAAGCCCCCTCAGAATCTTATATGTTTCAATGAGATCACCTCTCATTCTTCTAAACTCCAGAGAGTATAGGCCCATTCCACTCAACCTCTCATCATAGGACAACCCTCTCATCCCAGGAATTAATCTAGTGAACCTTCGTTGCACCACCTCCAAGGCAAGTATATCCTTCCTTAGATAAGGAGACCAAAACTGTACACAGTACTCCAGGTGAGGTCTCACTAAACCCTGTACAACTGTAGTAAGACTTCCTTACTCTTGTATTCCAACCCCGTTGCAATAAAGGCCAACATGCCGTTTGCTTTCCTAATTGCCTGCTGTACCTGCATACTAACTTTATGCGTTTCTTGTACTAAGTCTCTCTGAACACCAATATTTAATAGTTTCTCAACATTTAAAAAATATTCTGTTTTTCTATTCTTCCTACCAATGTGAATGACCTCACATTTCCCCACATTGTACTCCACCTGCCACCTTCTTGCCCACTCACTTAATCTGTCTATAATCCCTTTGCAGACTCTTTGTGTCCGCCTCACAGCTTACTTTTCCACCTAGCTTTGTATCGTCAGCAAACTTGAATATATTGCACTCGGCCCCTTCATCTAAGTCATTAATATAGATAGTAAATAGCTGAGGCCCAAGCACCGATCATTGCGGCACCCCACTAGTTACAGCCTGCCAACCTTGGAATGACCCGTTTATCCCTACTCTCTGTTTTCTGTCCTTTAACCAATCCTTTATCCATGCCAATATATTACCCCCAACCCCATGAGCCCTTATCTTGTGTAACAACCTTTTACGTGGCACCTTATCGAATGCCTTTTGAAAACGCAAATATACTACATCCAATGGTTCCCCTTTATCTATCTTGCTAGTTACATCCTCAAAAAACTCTAATAAATTTGTCAAACACGATTTCCCTTTCATAAAAGCGTGTTGACTCTGCCTAATCATATTATGATTTTCTAAGTGCCCTGTTACCACTTCCTTAATAATGGAGCCCAGCATTTTCCTGACGACCGATGTCAGGTTAATTTGCCTGTAGTTCCCTGTTTTCTCTCTCCCTCCCTTCTTGAATAGCAACATCTGCGGCAACCGTGCACTATAGGGCTGGCACATGTGGGGGCAGTAATGGTCAGCTGTGGTCTGAAACTTGGTTGCACCTCCTTGCAGGCATGCAGCAACGCTGATTTATAGGATGGTGCAGTGGAGTGGCAAAGGAGGCAACTTTTCTCGCAAGCATTTACTGTAGCACCACCTTGACTTCAGCAGCCACAAACCCAGTGTTGGGTGCTAGGCTGCTCCTTCTCTCATCTGCAGACTTGTGTCAGCACCTGGAGTTCCCCTGCCCTTCATTTTTGCCTGTCTCATTAGTTCCCTGTCCCTTCAGTCTTGGAAAAGGTTGCTAATGGGTTGAAATGTCTTCTGAGGCTCTCGAAAGCTTACTGAATTTTAGTACTTATACCGTGACCCTTGCCTTTAATTGTCTCCCTCCCTTTAAATTTGCACTATTTTCCTCTCCCACCATTAGTCTCCTGTTTAGATCTGTCTAAACTCGCATTTGAAGTTATGCTGAGGGGCTGACCAAGGAAAATTGGGTGTAAACTGCCCACTACCATTTCAGTTTGTCCAAAATGTGAATAGCCATCCAGGTGTTAATAATACCAAAAGTGGAAAATGTAGCCTTTTAACTGTTGCATGCAGTTCATCATAATCAGCAAATTTCCTGAGAACTTTGTGAGGATGGAGTGTGTTCTGCAAAAATTATATTTCAATCAATTAGTAATAAAATAAATCAATTAAAACTGTAGACTGGACTCATATATAATTTTGCTGCATTTTAGATTTGTTAACTCTTGTGCATTAAACTTCAAGAAATGTGGATTTCAGTTTCTCGAGCAGCATCTTTTTGAAATCCACATTTTTTGAAGCTTAATGCATGCACAAATGTGAACTAATGGAAATGTAAAAAATACAAATACATAAGAAATTATATATAATAATTTGTAGTAGTATAAAATACATTTTATATAATGTTGCTGTGAATCTACATGTAAAGTTTCATTTTTTGATCTGCATTTTGATAAACCAACGTTTCTGCGATTGTCTTGTTTATTTGAATGAAGAATATTTATATTGAAACAAATCCTGTTAATTTTTTTAATCTTCTTTAAGAATTTTTTAAGATGTCAATGTTAAATGGTTAATGTAAAAAACTGTTAAGTTCAATAAACAGATAATTGTAAATACAACACTTTTTAAGTGTTATTTGAGGTGAAAAACTACTCTGCTCTTTTGTGATTGTTTATACACTGCAAGACTAACCATACATGACGATCTGTAGATATTGAATCTCTCGTCAACATAATCCATGACAATTCTGGGCAAACAAAGATCCCACAAGTAGCAATGAGATGACTGACCAGTTGACTTGTTTTTGATGTTGGTTGAGGAAGAAATGTTTAAATAGAGGTAAGCTTATTCATCATCTGGATGAACTGCACCCTGACTCTCTGAGTTTTCCTTAAATGATTATTTTCTGCTTTCATTATCCACCAATCATCTTCCAGTAAATCTTTCTCTCCAAAAACAATCAAAAAAACTATACACAATTACATTCTAGCAAAAAAAAGCTCCAAAATACAGCTGTTGTGCTTGTTCTACACTATTTATTCCTCCCACGATTTCAAACATAGTGATCAACAATTCAAGGAAAAAGAATTGTAATCCTTATGGAATAAGCTTATTCATCCTAGTCACTGACAAAAGTTCTCACTCCCCCTTCCCCAGCATGCTGTGAAATAACTTGCTGGTCTCTCATGAACATCCCTGATGTTGAATACACCTCCACTCATGCTCCATTATCCAGCTGATACCCAGTAATCTGATAATTTTTTTAGCTAGTGAATGTACTGAAATGAGTAGAAAACTGATTGAAAGACCAGGACAGCTCTTCTTCAAATAGCGTAATGAGATCTTCTAAATCCACTTGAGCAGAAAGGCAGGGCCTTGATTTAATGTCTTGAAAAACAGCATCTTGGACAATGCAGCGCTCCTTCAGTGCAACATTATCAGCCAAGATTATATGCTAATGTCCATAGGTGGGATTGCACCTACAACCTTTGTCTTAGGCAAGAATGTGAACAACTGACTTGTAAACAAGTAGCTTCCAAGGCAGCATGTAGTACTGTGACCAGATGCAATAATCTATCTGAACCAGAAACAAGAGTGGAGGGAAGAAGAGCTGGCTATATTTAGGAATCTGTTCCATAATTGAAAAAAGCATGTTTTAAAAGAACAATTCATGAAAAATTAAGAACATGTTTATTATTCATTTTAAATTGCAAAATATTTCAGATAAAAAGTTCATCTGGAGATAACTGGAAGATGCATCAAAAACCACTATGTTCATGTGAATTGGAAGGATGGAATTAAATTGTCCCATACAATACGCATTCGCTAAAGCTCAGGTTCAAATCCAGCTTAGACTGCTGGGATGAAATTCTTCCCTTTTGAGTCATTCCAACCCAGTTCCTTACAGCTGCACAGCACTAAATGAATCAAAAGTACAAATTGACAGTTTCTATCAGAGAGACTATAAGGATGCTTTGTGTAGGAAATTGCCATCTAACACTGGTGCAGTGGGCAACGCTCTCTTGAGGTTAGGGTTAAGGCACATTGTTGGGCAGAGCCAAGGAAAGATGCTTTGGAACTAACCTGTACTATTCTTGATCTAGGAATTCTTTATGCAGACCCAAGTACCCAAAAGTGTTACATTATTTAGCTCTGGCATTCCTCACTTTGAGGAACAGAAAAATTCTTCCCACCCCTCTCCCCAAACAAATGTTATAGTTAATGTCAGGATATTATTTAGCAAAACATGGAACAATGTCAGGAACTGTGAAAAGAAAGATTACGAATAGTATAAGTGATTTGCTTGTGGTGTAATTGTTCCTGTATAATTAATTATTTATTACTGTACAATTTTGTTTTAAACCTTAAAATTGGCAGTTCACATTTAATCTGTACTGGTAATGTAACCTTGTTAATGAAAGAATGCAGTTAAGTACCAATCCAGCTTCATCCTCCCCAAATCATCATTGAAACATGTTAGGTATTTGTTCACTCACTGTCATCCCTGGCCTGGTTCTTTCCATAGTTTATTATTAGTATAGATCACACTGCCCATAAGCTACATCAGAAGCTATCCCCCTCTACATGCCATTTAATTCTCCTTGTCGCAAAATGTTTATCCTTGAAATAGGATGGTTTGTGCTTCTGAGACTGTTAGTACAAATAATAAATATTCTTGAATTATTCAACCACAGTGGCCCCTGAACTTTGTTGAAACCCAAACGAACAGTTTCTGAGACAATTATCTAAATCTAGAGGATTTGTTTATACAATGTCTAGAAAACAGGGTACAGTTTGTTAAAATAAGATACGTATTGGAAGGAGAGTCGAAGATTCTATTAACCGATGGAGAAAATATTTGATTCAAACAAAAAAGAGGATTTCTATAATACCACTATATATTAAACTCACAAAGATGAAAATATATTTTCTTTTTGATTGTCATATTCAGTGATTATTGTATCTATATGTAGTACTACAAGAAGTTGAATTGATACAGTGCTGTAGAAAAACATCCCTAGATGTTTCACAGAAGCATAAGGGAAAAAATGGATGCAAACCAAAGGAGATATTGGGGCGTAGTCAGTGGTGGATCTTAAAGTCAAAAGAGGGTGCTGAAGAGTCGGAGAGGTTTAGGGAGGGAATTCCAGAGAATGGAGCCTAAGCGGCTAAAGGCATGGTCACCAATGATGGGGCAAAGGGTGGAGGGAGGCACAAGACACCAGAGTCAGTGAACAAAGAGTTTGGGGATTGTAGCACTGGAGGAGATAACAGAGATGGGGAGGAGCGAGGCATTAGAGGGATTTAATCATGAGGATGAGGATTTTAAATTTAAAGCATTGGAGGACCGGGAACCAAAGTAGGTTAGCGAGGACAGGTGATGAGCAAGCAGGACTTAGGATAGGATATAGGCACAGAGTATTGGATGAACTGAAGTTTGTAGATGGTGGAGGATGGGAGGCCAGCCAGGAGAGCATTGGAATAGTCAAGTTTGTGGGTGATAAATGTATGGATGAGGGCTTCAGCAGCATATGGCCTGAAGTAGGGACAGAAGCAGGCAATGTTGTGGAGGTGGAAGTAGGTAGTCTTAGTGATGAGATATGGGGGCGGACGCTCAGAAGTACAGGGTTAAAGCAGACACATTTTAATTAGGATATTTCAATCTTTTTATAGTCATAAAGTAAACCTTTGAAAATTCAAACTGGACCACTGTATTTCGGATGATTAGTCATTATGAGGGATGGTCAAAATATAAACTCATCAATTATGCATATAGACTTATTAAAATATGTATTGCCTAAATGTTTACATCATATAGTGTGCAAAAATAATATATGTAAACAATCCTAAATTATGGTGAATATCTGAGCTGACAGATTTTTCACTGACATATCTGAATCAAGTCAGCACTGGAAACTGAGATGCTAAATCCTCTGACTTCTTGTCTACAGCTGATCTGGATAACAGACACATGATGGTGAGGGAACAAATCACTTCAAAAATTCTGATCCCAAAAATGGCCCATGTTTTCAAATTTCTGATCACTACCAGAATAACTAATCATAATTTGAATTCAAGAATATTTATTATTTGTACTAACAGTCTCAAAAGCTGCTCCTTAGTGGTTATAGACTCTCAAGCACAAACCATCCTATTTCAAGGATAAACATTTTGCGACAAGGAGAATTAAATGGCATGTAGGGGGGATAACAAAGTAGCTATTAGTTAAATAAATGTTTGCAAATTGCTTTCTCTAAGTGATCAAGTTTAGTTTTATTTGCCTTACTTATTTTAAAGTGCACTTTACATTGTATACAGCCACAATACAATAGAACAAACGAAAACATTAAATACAGTAACATACAGCATAAGTACGGAGTCAAATGGAAAACCTTGTGATCTGAATTAGGTCATTCCAAGACACACATTTGACCCTTTTGCCATAAATGACCTTTTTAGGAAAAAAAGAAATTGCATTTTGTTCATTGTCCAGCTACATTTTTCCAACCTGATGATTAATAAATAGATTTCTGCTGTTTGTTGCTATAGTAATTTAGAACACATTATACATGTCTTTTTATTAAAGTGTTCTTTTTAAACAATATATAGGAAGGTCCAATGGTCAGTGTCTGCTGTGGGATAAGCTTCATCTGATCTGACTATCTATTTTGGGAGACGGAGATGTATCCTTGATCCCTGCCGGTTTAAGATGTCTTGTCCTAGCAGTCAGAGTTACTGGGATCCATTTCATCGATGAAATTATTTTTTTAAAGCAGCTCACAAATCACAAGATGAAATGTGAACTCTCATTTCTGATACATAGCCACTATTTAGACTAGATTTCTATATGATCCCAGTAAAGAGAAGATATCAGTTCTTTTGATGTTATCTCACTGGCTTGAGTCACAGTTAATTAAAAAAAAATACAATACAAAACCTTTAAACACACAAGCGCACATGTCCACAAAATACAGAGAAATTGGTGTTAAGATCAGAATCCAGATTCTTTCTCAAGAAAAGGCCTGACACTAATAGTGCTTATGAATTCTGTAGTCTATTCATTTATGTAAGTAAAAGCTTCATTCCTAACAAATTATCAGTTAATTTGCTTATATTTTTTCTATTATAAGCCAGGTTCCTGTTAATAATTTAAAAAGTTATGTGCCAGACTCAAATTTCTGTTATTTTCACATAGTACAACTCTTAACAAATTGCAATTGTATCTTTGTTCATATTTAACTGATACCACATTCTATATAAGAATTGACACTGATTTCCTTCCTATATATATTATTTAAATTTATTTTTCCCTGGTGATTATACAAAACACCTAGAATTTCATTGCTGCAAGTGAGCAGTTCTGTTCAGCAATGTGATCCTGAGTGTTACCATCACACACACTGGATTCAAATGTAAACAATATAACTTAAACAGATAATAAATCACTATTTTATAGAGAAATCTCTACACTTGACATGGATTTTTTAAAAATCCTCTTGCATTTACATCTTTCATACTGATCTGAACATCTTTCGTCCTCCACCCCAACTTACCAAATATAGCACTCCTTAAACTTTTACTTTTGGTCACTAAATTTCAAATTATTGCCAATCGATTTGACTGGTTGATTGCTATTTGTATTTTTACTAGTCCATAAACCATGTTCCCAAAATGTATATAATTCCATCTAAAAGGTAAGTATGAGGTGATAAAATTTTACCATAGCAATGGTTATTTTGGAAGAAGTCTTAAGTGCTTAAATGATCACTCGTGTGGTTTAAAAAACATTATGTGAACACATTTTTAATTGGTTTCCATATACTGATCCGTAATTAAAGTGATAATTAAAAGTTTTAAAATCTGTTTAAAGCTCTCCTATTGGCTCAGTGGGTAACTTGTATTGTGGTCCTGAGCCTACAGACGAGGAAGACGCTACAATTGATCTTAGTCAAAAATAATCGGCTCGGTTCCTCACTCCTGATCACTATCAAGTGACTCCTGGATATGCATGGGCGTCAGGTGAGGAAAGGATCAAGCTTGGCTGTGCTGACCCTGCCAACACAGTCTGGGCTCACATGAAAGATAACCATTTAGGTAAGACATCAGAGGTCTACTGGAGCTTTTGATACCACACCCTGGTATGAGTCACTGCTTTCAGCAGAGGAGAGAAGGAAAAGGGGGTGTGGGGTTGTCTTAATGTGCAAGTTCAAAGACAAACTACTTTCAAACTGAGTATTAACTTAAAATGAGTTAGTCACAGTAGCAGCAAGCAAAAACTTTATATACTAGAGAAACTCTCAAATCAACATTCTGAGACTACCTGGAGTTTTTCAGTAGCAATAGCTAATTGCAGCATTGTTATTGTTTATTCAGTGATCTTTTATGCAAATTAATTGCAAAAATATAGTTTCAAGAGGTGAACCACAATCTAGGTAATGGTGTGATGAGATCATGAATTGGTTTTCCAGTTGAACAGATACGAAAATTTTACTGTTTCCCTACATAAAAGCTAAATTTTAAAAATCCATTCAGGTGATCAATTTAATTTGCAAAATGTGTCAATATCATCCACCCCCCAGTAAAAACCGATGAATGTAACAGCACAAGACCGACAGTAAGGATAGGAATCAAAATGATCAAGACAGGTTCAAATATGTTGATTAGTCTAAACCAAAGATGTTAAGCCAGCTTAATTACAATTTATAATCATCCTAAATCAAGTCTGGAGTCTTACAGCTTGCTCTTTATACACCAAATAATCTTTATGAATTGTTTGATTAGCCTTTGAATCTTTTTTTAAAAATTACATATCTTTGGTTTCTCTGCCTCCTCACTGGCCATATCCTATAAACTTTGAGCAATTAAGGACCCAGCTCTGTGATCTGTGCTCCATATCCTAGTTTTGTAATACTAGTCCTATGGGTAACTGTGACAGCTCCACCAACAGCCCAACTGAGATCAGACACTTGTGGAGTAGGAAAACAGGTGCAAATCTTCATTCTTCCACTGTGATACAGCACAATTTTATACCAACGTGATATAATGTTGGCATGTTTCATACCGAAGCTCTTAGAAGTATTCAATTATGTTGTACCATGCAGTTAACAGTAAAATCTTCCAAGACTGCAAATTAGTTGGTTGATTTTTTGAGAAAGCCTTTCAACATGATCAGGAAAATATTATAGAAAATAAAAACCAAACTAAAACTAGCAAAAAAACTTACAAAACAAAAAAGACCTAAATATACTGCCTTTTGGATAACTGGAAATGGATTTCAGCCAAAATAAAATAATTCTGAACACTGTAATAGAGTTTAGTCCTGACAATCTGCGGGTGACAATGACATAGTGACAGTAGTTATTTTATGGTAAACAATTAAAGTGATATCTGCAGTTGGAAAACAAAGTAAGTTTATAGATCCTCCACCCTTATTTAAAAACTGTAATTATAAAACTGCATTAACTGTTGCCAAGTACCACCACCTCCCCCCCCCCCCCAGAGAGTAACTGATTTTGGTCAGACTAGGCAAAGGTTATCACAAACGTTTAGGTCATGAGACTGTACAGATTGTTGATTGGTGAGATGAGCTATTTTGGTAGTTGAAAAAAAATGGGTGCAGGATTATCTAAACTCTATAACTTTATCAGCAACTATTCGATGTAACTGGTGGTCTTTGTACACAAAAATGTTACTGAAAGTACTCTAATTAATTTTAAGTAAATTTTCATCTCTTGCATGTGTTAAGTTAGTAGAAAAGAAGACAGTTCTTTTTAAATTTGGAACTTAATAGTTCTTTGATCCCATCAAAGTTGATCTTGTGGGAGTTCCACTCCAGCTGCAGTCCCAGGAGTTTTACATAACCACACAGATTTGATTTTTTATATTCATTCAAGTGCATACAGGACAAATTCCTACACCTTCAGTGTCCACAGGTAATCTTTATATATTTGAAATGATTCTTAATTCAGTTTGCCAAAAGGCAGTTTCCATCAATGACAATAAAGATTAGCACAAAACATTATTGACTTAATGAAGATTTTTTCACATACATCTTAACCTTAGAAGTAAATGAGATGCTAGGCAGTACCACTTTCTGTGCACTATTCAAAACCTTGCCAACAGCTAACACAGATATTTCTTCCCAAATTCCAAATTACTCTTTGATTGATACAGATTTGCTGTGGTATAGAGAATGCACATTATAACTGGATCAAGCCCAGTGAGATAACTTCAGTAATTCTATAACACAGATTTGCATTGGATTGTTGCATTGCATAAATATGTAGGTCTTTTTCAAAATAAGAGCTTGCAGTAACAACATTTTCTATTGCAACTTCCCAACCCCTGACCAAAACTTCACAAATTTTTGTCCAGCCAGTTTATATAGTTGTTCATGATCCTGTTTCCTACATCGAAGTTGGTAGGTGGCAGTGCAAATATCATGGCACCATGGAATCCATCTTCATAATGGTCGAGAGTCACTTCTATGCCAGCATCTTCTAAGCGCTTTGCATACATTATTCCGTCATCCCTTAGAATATCATGTTCACAGGTCAGGATGTAGGCCCTTGGTAACAACTGCAGGATTTCTTCATCTGCAATTAGTGGAGCTGCTCTTGGGTCCAGCAATGCTGGCAACTCCTTGATAACATGTGGACTTCCCATTACCTGGATGACAGGTTTGTAGTTCTTTTTAAATGATTTTGGTAGAAGAGCTGTCCAGTTTAAGCGAGCTCGGATAGAAGTCAGCTGACTTAGGTCTGAGGCTGTGTGGTTGTTGACCAACATTGCCTGGACAAAGCTCAGGTCACCATTCAGGTACTCCAGCCAGAAACGGGCCATGACCGGTTTGTACAAGATAGGTGCGGCCATATTCTGTTGATAGGAAGGAGTATTGAAGTCAAGAGCCTGAAGTACCGGATATATAAGAGCTTGAAGCTTGAGTCGGGTGGTGATGCTTCTGTCCATAACAAGCTACATACACAAAAAAAAAATTAAAGGATTTTTTTTTGATGCACGTACAACATTTTTAAGAGACTTGGATGCTACCAGAGTTTGCAACAATGTTACAATGTTTCTGTTGATTCAGAAAATACTCAAAACAAAAGTGTACTCAAACTACTGATCATTCACCTTTACAGCTTTGACAAAGAAAGTTGTAGTATTGCATAAATAATTTGGAAAATATACATATCAATGTTAAATAGTAGAACAGCTGCAGAATTTAACTTAAAATCATGTCGCAGATACAGGAAATGGGCAGATGAATGAATGTATCATAACAGACCAAATGGTGACACTGAAGTCATAATTGCGATGTTCTCTGCTATAAGCCTTGAATTTCCTTTATGAAAAAGCAACTTGTGGATATTTTTAAAACTGTAAAGGATTCTTTAAAGGCACTTCAATAATACTCTGACCTTGAACATCACTGCAGCATGCCTGGGACAAACATTAACATTTGTTTACATTTAAAACACTGGCTCCAATTTTGTGCAATCAGCGCTTTTTAAGTGTACACTCATTGTTATAAGTTTTGAATTGATTTCCTCAACAGTATCAAGTGCAACGATGCACTCCACAAAAATGGATTTGTTCTAATTCTAAGTTTAAGACCACTCCAGTGGGAGATGTCATGCTGATTAGTGAGAGGTCATCAGGTAATATTATGATAAAACGACTGTAGTTTGTCCAATACATAGTGAAAGGTAATTACCTGCTGGCTTACAGCAGCAGCCAAGTTTCCTCCAGCACTGTCTCCAGACACTGCAATTCGATTTGGATCCACTGAATACTGGGACAAGATCTCAGGCTGCAGAAAATATTTGGTAGCACTATAAGCATCATTAATCTGCTCAGGAAAACGAACCTCTGGGACAAGACGATACCTAAATTTAAGAAAGCACAATGTAATTAATTTCAATAAGACTCAATTTGTAAAGTCTTTGACTTGATGCAAGTCTGATTCATAACAGTAAAACTTAAAAAATTTAATTCTGTACTGATATGAACAATGAATTCAAGACTTATATACATACACACACACACACACACACACACACTATATCCAATTTAATAAAAAGTTTTGTGTCTATAGTGATCATTGTGTAAAAGTTTTGTGTCTATAGTAATTATTGTGTCGATCATAAATATGTCAATTTTCTTCTTTGGACATCTGTTGATTTGTTTTCTTCCTCATTGGTTAAGTCTCTGTGGGGTTGATATTAGACCTTGTCGCAGCTGTTTTTCGGGCATGAAATGGGGCAACAAGATCCAATTTCGTGGGTCTGTGTCCCATGCCCAAGGATGTCCTATGCCATTTCGGCATGGGTGATATTCAGACGTCTCTTTTGGCCGCCTTAAACTTGTCACTCATGCTAACGAGGGGCTTAACGTCTGTTTAAAGACCCCTCTCGGAAATTGGTCAGCGTTGAGTGGACCATGTGCCAAGCATGCTTGGCCTAGGTTGTCCCGTTCTTGCTTCGGCCTAACCAGCGGTTCTGTAAGGGTTAAAGTTACTTGCCTCAATTCTTGCTGACATTACACCAAAAATGACTTGGAAATTCTCCTTTGTACTCCATTTGCGTTGACAGATAAGTTCTTTCGGAAATGAAAACTCAGTTTCTATCTGTCGGTTTCCTGAACCAGAAGTGGCATACAGCCAAGAATAAAGGGCCAAGGCAGGACTCTCTGACTCAGATCCTTGATTTGATAGTCCAAGTGCAAAGGAATCATGTTGCATCCAGCCATAATTGAGCCTCTTGGCATTGTTACATTTTTGGCTACAATATGAAAAAATTGCAGTTGTCACAGTTAACAAATTCCCTTCCATGCAGGTGAAAATACTGAAGTGGAAATCAGAAGGAATCTAATCACAAAATTTATCTTTAATTCAGATTTTTCTTATTGAATAACTGGAGATGAATTTTGGAATTATACATTGTTCAAAATAACAAAAACCCAATTCACTAGCCCTTTAACAGCCTCTATGTCTATAGATTTCCATGATTATTAAGTTGAGCTCTTAAGCAAAAAACAAAATTGTCCTAAAAATGCATCATCTGGGAGAATTATGCTGATATAGTTTGTTATTACTTACTCAATAGAGACAAGAACAGCATTCATATCTTTTGCCATCTTCCGACAAAGATGGTCATATGATCGCATTCCTGTGTAAGCAAGACAAAAAAAAAAGGATTGCATTCTCAGGAGTCAGATCTTTTTATATGCAGCCAACCAAACTTTCTGGTTAATGCTTATTAATGGGTGATGGAGGACATTATGGACTAGGCTTTCCATTTGGGAGACTGTGTTTCCCCCATTTCTATGTAATTTCCACACCCCCACCTTCATATGGGCAGGCAGATTTTGTGCCACTGGACTGCCCTCTGGAAAAGGAGAGGGGGAAGATGTGAGTCCCCAAATGCACTTCCGGCCCTGCCCGACAGAAAACCGGCGGGATGGGGCCGGAAAGCCTAAGCCTACGTTTGCAGTTCTTACCATACCAGATATTTGAAGGGCCTCTGGCTGTGGTGCCTGTTTCTGCAGGGTCCCTGTTTATCAGACCCATAGCCCGGCTTTGTCCTGGAAATGGATAACGGGTTTGAGGGGAAGGGCATTAATACCTTTGAAGTATATTTTTTGACAGACATCTTTTTACCCAGAAGAAGCCTGTTCTGGATACAAGTATGGCACACTTTTCCCAGTTCAGGTCAGGCCACTGTAGCAAGGGGGCGGAGTGAAGTGGTCCTTGAACAGCTACGTTCACGTAAAACTTGTGCTCAAAGACATGTTTTACAAGTTACAAGAGATTATTGAAGCTTTGAGACATTTTGTTATTTTGAAACAAATTTTGTGATTTATTATTCCAGGCTATTGCTTCTATGAGAAAGTCACGCTATTGAGGAGGTGGGGAGGAGGGCGGGCAGGGGGTGGCAGGCAATGGATCATTAACATCGAAAGCTGTCTACCTTCTTCACTGAAAATTGTAGTGCGCAGTATATTGGGCATGCAGACCCGCATGACAGAATTCCTGATCACGTTCACTGCTGGTGAGACTCTGCACCAATGTAAAATCGAGGCTACTCTATCTATTTGTCTTTAAACTCCAGCAGCTATACCAAATTAATTAAAAGCACACATTTAAAATGATGCTAAATGATAAAGAATGTATGGTCTGGATATTTAACAAAATGTCTCAAAGCTTCAATAATCTCTTGTAACTTGCAAAACATGTCTGAGCAAAAGTTCACTACTTCCTTTTGTAGTACACTTACTTGCACTTCCTAAAGCCCAGCCTCCACCGTGTATGTAAATAATACTTCGCTTTAGTTCACCATCCAGCCTCTTCTTGGGTTCAAACACTCTGACTTGTACTCCATCAAATGCCGTGTCTGTCACTTCAACTGTTTCACTTGATTGAGGGGCAAGCATCTCAAACATGGTTATAACAAAATTCAGAACCTTCAGGTGGTGGCCAAGTCCCAGTTGCTGCACGAGATGACACTGGGAAACAAATACAATAGAATTTCTTTTCAGCAAATTGTATCCACATTATAAATTTTTCTGACCCTCGTTTATTTGTGAAGCCATAACATCCAAAATTTCACTTAAAACTAGATATTTATTTAATGTACATAAAATAAACGAGTCTAAATATAACTTCAGTGTAAGGATTGTGCAGTTATTTCACAGTAATTCATTAAATGTACAGACTTTGTTTCACCAGGGTTGTTTCCTCATACAAATTGTAATGTCAGAATAACCCAGACTGAAATGCAGAAATGGTTATGTAAACTATTGCAAGAGTCAGTTGTTTCTTTATAATTCACTAGCTCGATTCTTGAGATGAGAGGGTTGTCCTATGAGGAGAGATTGAGTAGAATGGGCCTATTCTCTCTGGAGTTTAGAAGAATGAGAGGTGATCTCATTGAAACAAATAAAATTCTGAGAGGGCTTGACAGGGTAGATGCTGAGAGGCTGTTTCCCTTGGTTGGAGAGTCTAGAACTAGGGGGCATAGTCTCAGGATAAGGGGTCGGCCATTTAGGACTGAGACAAGGAGAAATTTATTCACTCAGAGGGTTGTGACTCTTTGGAATTCTTTACCACAGAGGGCTGTGGATGCACAGTCGTTGAATATATTGAAGGCTGAGATCGATAGATTTTTGGACTCTAAGGGCTCGATTTTCGGGTGAAGGAGGGGGTACGTTGGGGACGGGGGGGGGGGGGCCTCCGAAAATCGCTGAAATCCCGAGCGGGTTCGGAGCCCGGCTCCAACCCACCGACTTCTGGGTTCCCCAGTGATGCGTCCGGGTGCGCGCGCGCCTCCTGAATGTGGAAGTCTCACCGGCAATTAAAGCCGGCGGGATGATATTTTGCATAGTTTGTCAGCGAGTTGAAGTACTTAATTGTTTTGAAATTTTGGCAGGAGTACGATTTTGAAGCATCCTCAGTGTATTTCCCCTGCTGTGCGAAACAATCCCTGTTGCAACGGACGTGTTTCAGCCAGCAGCCAGTGGAAGATGCAAATGCTTATTTGACAGGTGGGGAGAAAACGTCATTCATAGCAGTAGGGCACTCTGTCACTTCAGACAAACTTTTGGCCGCAAGACCTTTGTGCTTTCAACCAAAATTCTTAATTTCCACCCAAAACTCTGCTGTTCAAACATACTTAACTACTTTGTGGACCCCCTCAAACTCACACCGTCAGGATGGGGGGCGCCAGGGCTGCATTCACCACTACATCCGAGGACGAGCAACATCACCAGCTGACAGCCTGTGATGCGGGTGCACAGTCCGCCCGCTGCGCAGCTTTCAGACGGCAAACCCGGAAGCCACGTTCAGTGGCTCCAATTGACCCACGATCGTTTGGGAAATTGATATTTTCTATTGGGCGAGTTACCCAGGCGTCCAATCACCCACCCACTGCCATCCCGCCTCCCTGCTAATTTCGGGGCCTAAGGGAATCAAAGAATATGGGGATCAGGCGGGAAAGTGGAGTTGAGGTCGAAGATCAGCCATAATCTTATTAAATGGCGGAGCAGACTCGAGGGGCCATATGGCCAACTCCTGCTCCTATATCTTATGTTCTTATTCAATGCCTGAAATCACCTTGTTTTTCCTCACCTTGCAGCAATGTGAGAAAAGATATTTATACCATGTCCAACTTTAATCTGGTCTGCTCGCAATACAAAGAAAGGGATTCATCTTGATTTTAGTAAATGTTGGAGTCTGAGGCTGGTTTGTCCACAGGTCAGTACCTAAACTTGACTTATTTAATAACCTCCCAGAATGTCTTTGATTGGGTTGAGCGTCCATTACAAAGAGAACAGTTAATCGAGGGGCCATTTTAAAAATTCCAAAAATAAATTCCATATCCCAGATCTTCGGGGGTCCAGAACAGAATTGTGGCATGGACCCCCCCGAGAGGACCCCACTACTGCTGGTACATGTCTCACCTGGTGTACCTCCACCACCCCAGTGAAAGCCTGTGCCATGGGAACTCCCGCTATGGGGAGTCGTTACCCAATCTTTATGCCAATAGACATATTTGGGGCAGGTGAAAACTCTACCCTCTAAAGGCCATCGTGGAATCCCCAACTTAAGACCAGGACTTAGTGCATTAGGTTCCAGTATAGTTTCCTGCTGAAGCCAAGGGAGGAGTATGCCAGAACAGCTGAAGATTTTCAGGGCCAATATATTGCTGAAAATAACAGGAGTGAGTGTCCATGGGCGCTCTCTCCTTCATCTGCTGTAACTTTGGTAAATGAGCCAGAGAAACTGTAAAAATAAACATTTTTAGATGATTGGTTCTATATCTGTTCAGTTGTGATTTGTTGCTGTTTTATGAATATAATACTTGTGCCAATCAAGTGCAAATATAACATGCATTTTGCAGGTGTGATATTTTCAAATCTGAAAAGTGCGACATTGAGCTGCTAGATGCATAACTTTTATTATTAATATAGAGATGGATAACAAACTGTGCAATGGGGATTTAAAGAGGATGCCTGACAGATTATTATGTGAAAGGTACATTTCATTTAATGATCTTTTTCTTAGGATCCCTACATTCACCAATTTGAAGGGATGGTAAGTGACCAGTTTCTAGGTTTTAGCCAATTACATTTTGAACAGATCCCTAAAAGGCAAATTTGCACAGATCTAGCTAAGCTGGAATTTTCTCTACTTCTCCCAGCACTACCCATCCCCTTCCAGCTGAGCTGAGATGATCGAGCAACTCACTATGTGGAGAACTACAGGAGAGAACTCAAGTTCCAACATTCTGTGCCACAGCTCATCAATGTTTTAACATGGTGTACCACAGATAATGTCCTACAACTTATAATTTAAGTTATGGGAAAATGTCTTTATACATAACCCATAATGCAACTAGAAATTAGGTTTAATGATCACAGTTCATTGATGGGTCTATCCAAAACAGTTAGCTTGTGGTTGCATCCTCCTGAGTTTTTGTGAAGATGTAACTTATAATTTATGTTTTATTAAAACATTAACACCAAAATATGTTATTTCTTCTCCTCTCCTACACTTGCTTAGTTAAACAGATAATACAATATTTAAATACTAATTGCTTTAACAGAAATTAATACTGGTCTTAAACTGAACTGGTGATGTAATGATGGAACTGTATAAAATGCTGGTAAGGCCACAGCTGGAGTATTGTGCGCAGTTCTGGTCACCACGTTACAGGAAGGACGTAATTGCTCTGGAGAGAGTGCAGAGAAGATTTACAAGAATGTTGCCAGGGCTTGAAAATTGCAGCTATGAGGGGAGATTGGATAGGCTGAGGTTGTTTTCCTTGGAGCAGAGGAGGCTGAGGGGTGACTTGATTGAGGTGTACAAAATTATGAGGTGCCTAGATAGAGTAGACAGGAAGTACCTGTTTCCCCGAGCGGAGAGTTCAAGAACTAGAGGACATAGATTTAAGCTGATTGGCGGAAGGATTAGAGGGGACATGAGGAAAACCTTTTTTACCCAGAGGGTGGTGGGTGTATGGAATTCGCTGCCCGAATTGGTGGTAGAGGCAGGGACCCTCAACTATTTTAAAAAGTACCTGAACCTGCACCTAAAGTGCTGTAAGCTGCAGGGCTATGGACCGGGTGCTGGAAGGTGGGATTAGAATGGGCACCTGGTTGTTCTTCGAGCCGGCGCGGACATGATGGGCCGAATGGCCCCCTTCTGTGCTGTATCTTTTCTATGGTTCTATCGTATGGAATAGTATGGAATGGTGAGGTTATGTATTCTGTTAAACAGTAGTTTAAAGTAATATAAAAGAGTAAATATTCAAAAAAAGAAATTTTAGTTCTTTTGTTCAGGATTTCAAAAAGACATTAGTCACAAAAAGAAAATTAATTTATCTTGCATAGTTCAGGTCTATAATGTGTTGCTGCCCAAGTTTATTTTGTTTTCATAAAACAAAATTTTATTTGAATAGTCAACGATCTTGCAATAAGCACTTGGGACAATGTTTATATTCAACAATTTATGCTGTGTTACCCAGAAGTAACATTATATTAGGTTGCTAAATACAGACATTAAATGTGTGATCACTTCTGCAAGCCCCCCTACCTCGAAGGGTGAACAAATGCTCAAAAATAAAACATTCAGTCCTTAAGCAATTATTCAGCTGCCACAAAGTATAGAAGCCAGCTGGCCACTGCTGAATATAGAAGAAAGTTCACCAATGTATCATGTGCAACCTCAAACTATAAAATGGTTTGACAAGATACAAGGATGTAGGCAAAAGGTCAGCCAACTGTTCCCTTTCAATTCTAAAAAACAAAAATAGAAAGTAAAGGGGATATCAACAAAATACAACTGTTTAAACATACCATTGCAGTCATTATTCTGATACAAATATTTGTTCTCCAGCTATCTTTTTAATGCTGAGCATGTGCAACATTACCAAATCTCAATCAGAAACAGCAGTTTTCTTAACAATTCCAGTCAGATTTGTGCAAAAGTAGAAATCTTCTGTTAAAATAATCGCTTTTCTGGTTTAATTGCATTCTTCAGTGAATACTTAACACAATACACCTGCATGATGCATGCATTCTTGCCGTACAGAGATGTAAGTGGGGCCCACAATGCTGTTTCCCAACAGCGATCGATTGCAGTTAGGAATAAGGCAACAGAACATTTCCTCTGCCTTCGGGTATAATGGTCTGACCAGCAACCCCCCCCCACCAAAACGGAGCGGCAAAGCACCATTCCGATTTTCCTGCCTCACACAGGGTGGACGTCCAGCAACTGCCATATATAACATGAGCATCCATCCCATTTAAGTTAATGATACTGTCCTCAGGATTTGAGACTCAAAGGGCTCGATATTAGGAGGGCGGCGGGTTCTCAGCGGGGGGTCGACTGGGCACGTGGGTAACGCGCCCGGTGAAATCAGTGTGCTCCGCACGCAATTACAGGATAATTGGAGCCACTTACCTTTGCTTCCGGGTTTCCCACTGGTAAGCTGCACGGCGGGCGGACTACGCATGCGCAGTAAGGTCTGTCAGCTGGAGGAGCCCTATTTAAAGGGGCAGTCCACCAATACTCCTCCTGCAGCAAACAACCAATGCTAAACAATGGAGCACGCCAGAGGGAAGGCTGCCCCAAGATTTTCAGACTCCTCACTCCAGCTGCTGCTGGATGGGGTGAGGAGGAGGAGGGAAATATTTTTCCCGTCTGATGGGAGGAAGTGCCCTCCCTCCACCACGAAGAAGGCCTAGCTGGAGGTGGCCGAGGAGGTCACCAGCTACAGCAATGTGGCACGAACCTGGGTCCAGTGCCAGAAGAGATTTAATGATCTAACCAGGTTAGGCAAAGTGAGTATACTTACGCATTCTCCCACACACCGTCTTCCACATCACCTCCACCACCACACAACCCCTTTTGCACTGCCACCACAACGCTCTCGCATCACTCCTCACATCCACTCAACTATCATCCTCACCTTGCCTGCACGTACTCACCCCCCCCCCACCGTCCCCATTCGAACACTACCACGCAACCCAATCCTCATACAATATCATAGCTATGTTGCACACGCACCCTCTCATGCATCTCCCTCATGCTCAACCCCACCCACACCAATGCATGCAGCGTCTCACCATGCAAGCATCACTCAATCACGCCTCTGTGTTTTGCCTTGATAGAAGAAGAGATGCCAGAACACCCGGGAGAGGGCATGGACCGGAGGGGGCCTGTCACACCAGGTGGTCCTAATGGACGCGGAGCAGCAGGCATTGGACATCAGCCGCACGCTGGAGTGCCTGTCCGTGGCGGATGCCGAGGCTGGGGCTGCACAAACGGCCAGTGACAGCTAACACTCAGCACTCATGATAGCGAATGATCTTAGCATCACTTGGCATCTGCAACACCTCAACATCTGTCCACATGACTAATATTGCTTTCTGTTCTCTTGCAGGGCCATCTGTGAGCGCCGTGACCGTGGAGGGCAATTCCTCAGAGGACCTGCCGGTCTCTGAGGGTCCATCGTCACATCTGAGCCAGCCATCCACCAGCGCAGATACATACACCTCGGTGGGTCCCCGTCCTCACTTAGTTGGGCTTGCACATGGTGAGTCACCACGCACATGTGAGCACGAGCAGACCCTGGTGGCAGGGGCAGCCGTGGAGAGTCCGCGTCGGTGGGAGCACTCTTCTCCAGGCTCTGCTCAGCTGGACCCAGATGCTGAACCCTGGGGGCCAGCCATGAAAAGCAGAGTCATCGAGGGGCAGCAGCACATTGCCGAGGTGCTGGAACAGGTGCCACGTGCAATCTCCACAATCGCGCAGAGGATGGAGGAGTCCAACTCCTGCATGAGGGGAATGGTGGCACAGGTACAGGAGGGTATCTCCGAGATAGTGTCGCAGGGACATGAAGGCATCTCTGAGATAGTGTCGCGGGTAGGTGCAGGAATGTCTGCGGTGGAGGAAAGGCTAGCCTCCCTCGAGCTCAACAATGAGTCCATTCAGGCCCTGATAACGGCCATTCGGATTCAGGGTGAGCAACATTCTGCTGCCTTGAACAGGCTGACAGATACTTTACAACTGGCCTTCCAAGGCCTCACACAAGTCCTCCAAACTGCCATCCAGCAGGGTGGAAGGAGTGAAGTGGGCCTGGGCCACGAGAGGGATGATGGTGAAAGGGGACATGGAAGTGGGGACGCCACTCAAAGCGCTCCCATGTCTCATCTGTTGCCCCCCTCTCAACCAGTACCCGCAATGCTGTCCCCTCTCCAAGTGGCCAAGTCTGCCCCTGCACAGGTGCAGGTGGCACAGTCTTTGAAGGGGCCCTCACGGGCACCCAAACCCAGAGGGCGTCGGCCCAAAGCATCTCATCGGTCAGGGCATGGACAAAAGCAACCTGCCACTACCTCTGCTGAAGCCACGGGGTAGCACCACGTAGGGGTTCCCGGAAACGCAAGGCGAAGGTTTTGTGAGCACAAAGGGAATGCATAAGGGTGTCTGACGATTTGTCATGTTTTTCATTTCTTTTGTTTTGTTTCACATGCACAATAAATATTATTATCACCACTGCTGCCACGTCTTGCCCATTCTTGACTGGCTTGTGGTATAGGTCCCTATCATGGGGTTCACCATGAATACGCATTCTTGACGCCACCCATTGGGTCACTGCAGAGTGGCTGTAGGTGTATTTGAAGGGCTCTTTTGTGCAGACGCCAGATAGATGCCGGCGATGTCCCCGGTGGCACCCTGGAAGGATGCGGAGGAGAAGTTGTGAGGGCAGTGGTGACTTTGACAGCGACAGGTAAGAAGATGGTACTCGGGCCAGCCGGGAGCAGCTAGGCATGAAGGAGGCTGCATATGTCCATGACTACATGTCGAGTGACTTTGAGCCTCCGTGTGCACTGCTGCTCAGAGAGGTCTAGGAAGTTGAGCCTCGGTCTGTAGAGCCTATTGCGAGGGTAGTGTCCTCTGCAACGCATCTCTCTCTGCAGTTGCCCTCCCTCCTGATGTGCAGGTGGATGTGTCACAGCACTGTGTTGTGGAGCTCCACGTGTCAGAGTTGGCCGGCGTGGCCGGCGAGGCTGTTCGCCCTCCGAGGAGGTCATGACTGCAGCTATGGCCCCCATCCGGAAGTTTGAGGGGGTCCGCAAGGTAGGTAAATGTGTCTGGACACCGGGGTAAGTGTGCAAGTTTATACATTTGATTGTTAGAAGGAGGGTGGTGGAGGCCAAACTTTGTCCAAAGTGACAGAGTGGCCTCCTGCAATGAGTGAGGGTCTCCCCCCTCAACCTGTCAAATGGACCTTTGCAGCTGCCACAGGCTGGTGGCTGCAACACGTCCATTTCAACTGGGAGTGTTTCCCCCAGTACGGGAAATAGTCTCAGTTAATTGCAAATTCCGATCCCTCCTAAAATATCAGGTCAATCAGGTCTGTAAACAACCTGAAGTACCTATTCAAGTACTTTAAGTGGCACCCCGCCAGCTTTAATTGCCGGAGGGAGTCCCACATGCGGGGGCTGCACGCGCATGTGAGCGTCTCACTGGGGAACCCGGAAATGGGGTGGGTTGGAGCCGGGCTCCAGACCCACCCCGGGAATCCCTGATTTTCGCAGCCCCCCCGCCACGAACACACCCGATCGCGGGTGCGAAAATAGAGCCCAGAGTCACTGCTGTTCTGATTGACAGGTAGATGTTCCACCCCCCCGCACTTCTGGTGGTGCAGCAGCCCGCCAAGAATTTCCCCGCATATGTACTTTGATCCAAATATAGCTAACAGAAAATTAGTGAAGACTTGTATTGCTTGTCTTTCTTTGTATCGAGGAGATGTAGATAAAGTTCTGTAAGCCACAGGAGCCACAGTAATTTACTGTATTGTCTTTGATAGTGCTTATCTGTTCATTCTTAATGAAACTGTTCAGTAGTTTATATCATAAGCTACTGTCTGATAGTGTTTATTCTACTGATTTATGAAGTCTAGGAGGTCACTGAGGGTTTCTGTTCGACCACTGGGAATTTACAATACCAGATATTGGCGGCCTGTGAATGCGGGAGCAGCATGCTCACGTCAATGGAAAAGAAATCGGACGGTGTAAAATGGGCTGCAGATTTGCTGCCGTTGATCGATTTCACCCTTTTCTATTTTCTTTTTTTCTGCACTGTACAATTTCTAACATTCTTCAATCTAGAAAGCCCAAACATTTTTAGCGTCACATTCAGTCTGCATACGCTAAATAAATTTACCACAATATTCTGAATAACAATGTTACTAGTGTCAATGACTGGTTCAGTAGCTAACATCAAGGTCAATAAATGCACAACTGGCATGTAATTTGAACAGAGCTTGTCAGTTCCTCTTCAACCAAGGTCAACTGGGATTTCTGCAAGGCTTGTGGTGAAAACCATATCTGAGCAGCATTATTAAATGGTGAACTAAACTTCCCAAATTCCTATTCTTTACTGAACTATCATTTGCTTTTAAGATTAAAAAAGGAAGATAATTTGTTTTAAAGAAGAGCGTTACATGCAAAAATAAATAAAACTGCTTTACAAGCCATTTTCATTAACTCTACTTTATCTCATGAAGGGGGAAGACTAGGGAAGATTGGTCCATCTAGAATTTACATATCAGACCCATGTTTATATATTACAAAGAAAACAATTAGTGCTACAGGATCCAAATACTACAAACCATTTTAAGATAACGATATGGCAGTATAGAACATTGATGTCCAAGATTTCAGACTTGGACCAGATATATCTATATCAAGATCCAATACCAGTGATATCAAAGGTGTTCTATAGACTCCTGGAAAGATATTTAACAACTGAACCAGATATCCCAACCCTCTCCTTTGAATGGTGGGATGCTCAAAATAATCGTCAAATTATCAGATTTAAATACTTAAGGAACAGCTTTCCTAACCCACTCTGCCTCACAGCCGGACAGGAGCAGCAACAAAGTATGCTATTCCCGTTGAGGTCCAGGATTTCCTACTCGCCCCAGGGCATCCCCAGCACATGCTGATGGGGCAGCTGCATGTTAGGCCTCAGATTGGGACCTTCTTACTCCTGATCTCCATCAGCAGCTAGAAGGTCCTGATTATATCCAAACATCCTAGGGGGTGGAGTAAATAAAAATAACCATTTACCATGCTGTCTTCAGCCTGCCCCTGGGACTCTTGCCAACCAAAGTGTACAGGGACAGGCTACAGTTCACTGGACACCCCTGCAGTTGACCTTCAGTGTGCATTCTCCAAGGAAAAGGAGGCAGGAGATCAAGAACACATACTTGCACCTACTGCAGGCGCATGCCCAGCTCCGACCCCAAGGAAAACCCCAAAATTCCTGGGGTAACAAAAAAAGGGGCAGAATCCAAGGGAAACAAGTCTCTGTCCTATTTTCCTGACGTTTACGCCCAGTAAAATATGTGTTTCCTGGGAGAAAGATTCGTGAAAATCAGCCCTTCAAAATTAAGGTAAGGGCAATGGAAAATTTGCAGTAGTAGAAATATTTGGATTTATCACTGCTGTCGAACTCATACCACCTGCCCACTGCAGTGGGGGAAAGCAGCCAAAATCTTTCCATTTTCCCCATTACTTGCCTCAGATATATTTTACATTTATTTTAAGTAGGAATCTAGGCGGTTATATTGGACAACCCCCGAACACGGGTGCTGGGATCGCAGTGCACGATTAACCCGCTTCCATTGTTTGCGATGCAGGCAGCATGTAATATTCGTGCTGCCTGATGATTTCAATGGTAGCTACGTTCAGCCAGCACTACCTGCGCTGTTGATCTGCTGATGTGTGCAGCCAGTGGCCCCGACATCGGGAGTGACTAGCACTACTTCAAGGCAGCCTGAACCTCTTAAAGGGGAAGTGGACTGTGGCTGCAGGAAATGGTGTGAGAAGTGATTCCTGGGCTGCGATAGTTGGAAGAATGGCCGCGCCTGCAATAGAGCGTGCACCGAGGTTCTCTGATGATGCACTACAGGCCTCGGTGCAAGAGTTGGACAGAAGGAGGGGCATCCTATATCCGCAGAGAGATAAGAGGCCCTCCAGACATGCTCAAGAGACAGTGGGAGGAAGTAGTGGATAATGTCAATGCCAGGAGCATAGTGCCAAGAACATGGATGCAGTGCAGGAAGAAGTTTAATGATTTGTCACGTGTGGTCAGGGTGAGTGAGGTCAACTTTCAAGTGGCGTCTCCTACCAACTCACCACTAGCCTCATCCACTGCTCAACACACTACACCCCCCCTCCATCAGCCACCTACCAACAAACTCTTTCTATCAGTACCCAACCCTTCAAATCAAATGCTTCACCTCACCCTCACACATTATCACAGTTGCAAGCCGCACACCCACAACTCACAGGTCACACACGCTGGCAGCTATTCAACCATGACAGCCACATCACCCAAACATCTTGCAGGACACTCACTGACACACTTCCCTCTTTCTTGCAGGAGAAGGTGGTGCATAACGGGAGGCAGCAATTGGCAGTGGCTCCATGGAACATGAACCTGCTGTCCTCTCTCAGGATGACAGCATTCCTACTCCCACCCCTGCCACTCTGCCAGTGCCCTTGCTGTTGCTTGTCAGCTAGCCAGCCCTCTCCCTATAGAGTACTGAAACTTGATCCAAGTCATGTTCAGCTGTGCGAGGTTAAGACAGTGCGTTGGATGGAGTGTGGAGTTCCAAAATAGCAGCAATCCCTTTAAATCAGCATTGCGAACTGATTTGCGTCATAGTCTCCCCACTCTAAATGCTACCAGTGCTCGTTAGGTGCGCGCGCCCAAACCCTTTTACCAAGATGGCATTCTGCGCACTTCACATCAGAAGTGTGCGCGCGCATCCCAGACGCTATTTTTGGGGCTTAGGTGTCCGTATAGCGGCTACAAAATGGGTGCTACACAGCCCAATTTCACCCCCATAGGTACTAGAAAAGAGTTTTTTTAAGTTACTTTGCTTTTTTCCCTCCTTTTTCCCTTCGCACATCTCTGGCTTTATAAGTGCAGGTCAGCTTGACAGACCCTCCAGTTTTTCCTCTCTTGCTGTGGGGAAATGCCTGGCTAATGTTCTGTATCTTGCCTGGGCAACAGAGCTGAGACTGGGATACTCAGCATGCAAGGAATTCTGGATCCTATCTGTCTGTAACACATTTGGATTCCAACAAACTAGATCTTCCTGAGTTTTAATCCCTAGACGACAAATTATGTTGCCTAGTCACAGTTTGATCTCTGGCACGGTAGACCTGGTAGTGCTCCCATGTTTGATGCCAAAAAATTGCTTCAAAAATTGACTTTATTGTATCTATAAGAAACAACTTCATATCAATCTTAAGATTTCTGGCACTCTTGGTTGAAAAAAAATTGCAACTTGTTTTCAGCCAATTGAAGGCCAATTTTTAAATATAGATTTCAGCCTAAGCTTTCCGATCATAACACCAACAGTCACCCTGTAAGTGCATGAGTTACCAAAGGCAACTCATTAAAATGAATGTGCTGCTGATGGCGTTATGATCTCTAAAATGAATGCTAGGCCTGAGAGACAAGGGAAAAACAGGCAATAAATTATATTAAATTTAATAAAAACTTTCAAAGAAAAGATATACAATAGTTAGATGAATAGCATCCATAAGTTAGATCTCAAGTTAAAGTAAAATGGAAGAGCAAAAGAATGGGAAAGAAGAGAAAAAGGAAAAGCTGGATAAGCCGAGGTAAAAATGTTTACGTGAACAAAAAGCAAAATATTTCAGATGTTGGGAATCTGAAGCAAAAACAGAAAATACTGGAAACACTCAGCAGGTCAGGCAGCATTCAAAGACAGAACAGAAAAGGTGTTTTGGCCACGGACTGCAGTTCTGAAGAAGGGTCTATAGCTGAAACCCCTTGTCTGTTCTCTCTACGTTTGCTGCCTGACCTGCTGTGTGTTTCCAGCATATTCTGTTTTTGTTTAAGATGTTTACATGTTTTGTTTCAGTTGAATATGGTTAGTATCTATTTAATATATCAAAAATCTTACTTTTGTGAGCACCTTCTATCCACAAAGTGTTACTTCCTCTTGTCAAGTTCTGTCACGATTTTGTGTCAATTTTTTTTCCAGTATAAATTCCTATGACCATATTTGTAATGGAAAGTGCCTATGTAAGCTTATCATGCTATAGTTTTACCCTCCTGTCAGGGGTGGTATTGTAGTCCCTCAGTTTTTCATCTCCCAGCTCCTCAGCCAGAAAAACTCCTCCTGGAAGTCAATGGAGAGGAAAATCGGGAGAGATGTATAACGGGCGGTTGATCCAATATCGCCCATTTTACACACTCGTCAAAAGTTAAAATTACCCCCCTTTACTCCAACCAGCTCTTCTTCCCTACTTCCCAAATTGGTCAAAAGTTTTGCTTTTAAGTATAAATGACATCAAATCAAAGTATTATACAAAAATAAAGAACAGAATGTAAGATTTTAAAATGGGGACTGAATTAGATCATGTGTTCTGTTCAATTATCCTCCACTCTTTAATCCTGCTTTTCCTGAAGACTATACTTGGTCTTGATTCGCTGTGTGCAATGCCAAGGGAGATTGACTAGTACCACAAAAGTAAAGCTGCTCCAAACATCTGAGCAGCTTTATTACTGTAATATTAATGTCAATGTATTACATACCCCTTTCGGAAATTAGAACACACACAGGCCATTCTTGTTAAAATAAGCAGAACTTCCTATCACTCCATGTGTTGTCTCTGCTCAGTACACCTAATCAGTTTCTGTTGTCATCATTAGCAGTTTGCTTCAGCCTGCTCTATCAATGAATAATTTCCAACTATTTTAGTATTTTTCAACCTGCAATATCTAATGTAGATATCTACAGACACAGTATAAACTACCTATAGTAGAATTACTATGTTGACTCATCAGACCCAAGAAAGACTTTCACTTTGTATCAACTGTCAAAATATGCACAAACTGCAACAAGGGTCCTAATTTTAACTCCTGGTGGGTTTCAGGTGGGTGGATAATGAGATGACTACGAAAACTCACCCACTACAGAACATTTGAGACCTGAGCTATTTTAATAACAGGTTACTTATGTTTTGTCCAAATTAATATCATTTTCCAACACACCAAAATCTTGCTTTCAACACACCAAAAACTGTCTTTGATAAAAAGTCTCAATGTATGTTAGATTGTGCCACAATTCTTCATATGCAGAGTTTGCATTCATTGGGATAGGCGGCACTTTCCCATAGAGTTGGTGGTGGTAGAAGGATGAAGTAGCCCAGGCCATTCTCACATATCTAACAGCTGCAGAATATTTCTGAGACAGAAGCCTGGGACTTATTAGGAGTGGAGCATCTGTTCATATACAAATTGTCACCTGGGAGTTTTTTTTTAAATCAGAGGGGAAAGTGCCAAACATATCCCACAACAACGGATTTGAAAAGCATTTTAAATAACAAACAATGCCTGATAATATGTGTAAGGTTCACTGTGTTCTTAGTTGTGGGTAGGAACTGGGTTACAAGTGCTTCTTAAATTTTTTATTCTTACTGTCACGAGGTTCAGGTTCGATATTTCCTGTCCCACTCTCATTTTATTTTTTTTTCTCCTTAGACTCCTACATTTGGTTTATGTTCCATTCCTTACTGAAAAATGGGCAAGCTTCTCCCAGGCCTCTTCAGTCAAATGCTAGAAACTATGACAGACATCCTAGGTTGAATCACTGTGTCATTTTTCTTTCCCTTTCCTATTATTTTCCACAGTTTGTCCACTGGATTCCCTTCCTCATTCTGATCTTTTCACGCATTTCTTTACCTGTTGATATTTATCCCTGCACTTTGATGCCTCCATTATCTAAAACCTGTTGTTCAAATCTACATTAAACAGTTTAGTTTCTTTCACTAAACTGCTCCTCCAACTGCTCTCCCTTTCCCCTTAGCTTCCTCGCTCTAACCTCTTTTGTCTCTCTTTCTCCCAGGGTTTTTCACTCATCCTCTCATTATATATTTATCATTGCCCACTTTAGCTTTATTGCTACTGACAGGTCAACTAACTTATATTCTCTTGGGCAACATAGTTCCACTTTGAGTACTATTACCTGCTGCGTTAAAGCTTAGAATACAAAATGAATAAAATACATAATAGCAAAATACAAAGTAAGATTAATATTGGAAAGCCTGACTGTAAAAGTTTGCACTGAAACAGATGCAGCAACTGCTGCAACACAAACTTAAGCCAGTGGATAAAATAATGCCACTAGGCTTGCCCAAAAATTCCCCAAATACAGCTCTTTAAAATCTCCACAGCTTTCCAGCACACTGTGCCATGGGTGTTGTGGGATTCATGTTTAATCCCAACATTTTTGAGCTCTTAGTCTTAGCTACATGATTGTGAGGAAGCACGGAATGAAATTCAAGCACCTTTTCACAGGAAGATGAAAAAGAAAATTATTGGAGATACAATTGCCCCTGAGCCACTCCCATGCACTGCCTTGTAGCTAGTTCAGTGGCATTACTGAATATCTGGGAGCAGCTCACTTATCTGTTCTCTCAACCATAGGTAGTAAACACTCCAGGGGCAAACAAAGGGAACTAGGGTGGAGGTAGAGGGATTGTGTACCCTTATAGAAAAAAAAAGGTTTCTCTATTTTGTGGCACAAGTCTGGTACAGATCATCTGTGGGAAGTGACGTCAGAAGCAATCATGTTTATACAATCCTAAAATCATGAAACTGAAAACTAATTTATATTTGGAACATCT
Source organism: Heptranchias perlo (assembly GCF_035084215.1). Taxonomy (NCBI): domain Eukaryota; kingdom Metazoa; phylum Chordata; class Chondrichthyes; order Hexanchiformes; family Hexanchidae; genus Heptranchias; species Heptranchias perlo. Next base: position 37,422,087 of record NC_090337.1, on the reverse strand, counting down.
TTATTTATGCAAAGGTGGACTATTAGGTGATGGTATAGTGGAGAATAAAATCATCCTACAAGGCTTCCAGGAATGGATTCTTTAAAGAAGTTGTATGCTTGCCTGATGGTGAATTGATGATATTGCACATCGATACCACTAGCACCCTATCAGATAAAAGTTTAAAATGTTTAAAAAGTCTAACAGAGTAGCAGTCCTGCTGCTATGTCAAGGCTGACAGTTTGAATGTAGACTAAAAAAGCAGACAAAAGCTGTGTGTATTTGTTTATCCACAGCCTGATTGGCTTCGCCAGACAGCATGTGGTACAAACACAGATGTTTGGTCGCTCCTGCTGATCTGGATGGCGCAAAGTTCAACTGGGTTAAGGGTCTGCCAGTAACTGCCTAGTACCCTCCAGACAGAAACACATTTTAAAAATAAAGTTTATTTTTTACCAGGAATTCATTAAAAAATCTGAAATTTTCAAATGCATAGTACTAAATTTTGCCTCCTATTGAACTGAAGTAATTAGCAATGCATAAGATATAAATCTATTACCCGCTCAATGCATTTCATGTCTTAAGGGTTCTGTAAAGTTTCACCCTGCCCCCTCCTATAGGTAAATCAAGCAAAACCTGAGAATATATACTGAACCCAACACCTGACATTTAAGTGTAATACTATCACTGTCTTCACATGAGATACTACATCAAGGCCCCATGGGCCTGTTCAGATGGACATAAAAGATCCCATGGCGCTATTCAAAGAAAAGCAAGAAGTTGTCCCAGTGTCCTAGTCAATGTTTCTCCCCCAACCAACATTACCAGATAAAACAGATTAATTAGGTCATTCATCTCGTTTGTTGTTTGAAGAATATGGCTCCGAGCAAATTAACTACCCCTTTTGTCTCTATGACAGTACATCAAAGTATTTTTTGGGGATCAAGTACTTTGGGTCATCCTGCAGACGAGATATGGTACTACATTAGTGCAAATTCCTACATTATTAGATATTTAAAAATGGTAAAAACAGAAAAAAAATGAGAAATGCACTGCAGGTGCGCCCAAAATTTTAATCTTGTCTGTTTTCTTTTCAGATACTGACGGACCTGCTGTGTATTTCTAGTATCTTCGAATATCTTAGCAGTTCAGGAATCACCGCCTGCCACTCCTCATTTCATCGTCATTATCTACAGGGTGATCCGACGTGAATTTTTTTTGATGTGACATTCTTTGGGAGTACCTTATTACTTGAGTATTGCAACAGGACAGATGTACGCGAAAGGATGTATGCATGAATAGTGCCACGCTACATAAGCAGCAGAGAAAGACAAGTGACTGAACCATTTTATAATTTGCAAGTCTGAGACACCTTTGAAACTACGAACATGCAAAAAGGTCAACGTATTATGATACTTCTACGATTCAATTTTAAATATTCTGCAACTTGAAAAGAAAGCAACGTCAACAAAAGGAGAAATTATACCATATCCTGGACTCCTCTGAACGTTGCATCCAGGAGCATCAGTTTCCAGGGCTCGGAGACCGTGTTCGGCAGTGGGATGTACACATAGTAAGCTGTCAAAGCGGCAGCGATCACGATCACTGGGACGACTTTTCGCATTATTGCGGAATCCGGGGCAAAAATGGAAACGCTCCTGGAAACACAGCGATACAATTCACCCCGCGACAGTGACTTAACGCCGGCAGCACAGGGGGGGGGGGCAATCAGGCCGATGCGGATTTATCAGTCGGCCAATCGGGCGGGGAGGGCGGGATGCCGGGAGTTGTAGTTTTTAACGCTGGTAACATTTCACTTTCAGAAATGACGGGCCGCGGTTGTTACCGGAAGAGAATGGCCACGCAGAGGGAGGGAGGGAGGGAGGGGGTGCACTGCGCAAAAAAAATCCCCTGGGCACCGGAAAACCATTTAAGTTTGTTAAATCCGTTTGTGCTATTTGTGGAGACAATGTCACTGCAGTTTAATTAAAGCCACCACAATCCTTGGGGCTCCGCTAGTTTGGGGGGGGGAGGGGAGGCTGCAAAACAAAAGAAAGGGCGGTACTGATTCCTCCTTAAAGGGTGAATGAAGGGTTTTAAAAAAATATATATAAATAAAGCCGATCATATTTATGACCTTCGCGCATTGAAGGATTGACTCGAATTAAGGAATGCGAATGTTTCGTGTCTTTTTTTTTTCTCCCCAGCGTTCTAATCTATTCGGGAGGCCAGGTTCCGAATTCGAAGTGACGTCACCGCCGCCAGGCCGCCATCTTTCTTCCAGGCAGAGAGTCGGTGCCCGCTCGCGGCCGGCGCTGCCCGCACCTGGAAGATGCCAGTCTCGTGCAGCGCACTGGACTGTAAGAACCGCTTCAAGAAAGGCAGCGGCATAACTTTCCACAGGTACCCTGAGAGGCCAATTCTCGTTGGTGCTGTGAGGTTAACTTTTCTCCAGGCCTTTTCCTTTAAAAAAAAATTGCTCTTTGATAAAATTTCCGACCGTAAAATCTCAAATGTGCGCAAATTTTGTAAAACCGCAGTTTTCTTTAGTATAAGGCGGGTAAGTCACGGTGACGCAGGTAGATGGCGATTTTAATCAGGTACAACTTGCGTTTAAGGTAGTAAAAATAAGACCTAAGGCCCTTCACAGGAGCGATTTTCAAACAAAATTTGATATCCAGCCACGAGATATTAGGACAGGTGACCAAAAGCTTGATCAAAGAGGTAGGTTTTAAGGAGCGTCTTAAAGGAGAGGTGGAGGGGTTTAGGGGGGGGGGATTCCAGAGTTTAGGGCCTAGGCAGCTGAAGGCACGGCCGCTAATGGTGGAGTGATTAAAATCGGGGATGCGCAAGAGGCAAGAATTGGAGGAGCGCAGAGATGGCGGAGGGTTGTAGGGCTGGAGGAGGTTACACAGATAGGGAGGGGCGAGGCCATGGAGGGATTTGAAAACAAACATGAGACTTTTAAAGTCAAGGTGTTCTGGGAGCCAGGGGTGATGGGTGAACAGCACTTGGTGCGAGTTAGGATATGGGTTAGTAGAGTTTTGGATGAGCTCAAATTTATGGAGGTTGGAAGATGGGAGGCCAGCCAGGAGAGCATTGGAATACCTCGGAGAATCGCAAAGTTCGTTGCTCTCTTTTAACAGCCTATCTCTAAAGCAATTGCCAAAATAGATGTGATGCTGCTGTGTATGTTAACCAACCTCATTGGATATATTATATTTGTCATTATTATGAGATTCTGTTTAATAGCTTTTCCTGCAGTTTAAAACAAGTTTACTAAAGCACTTTACTATGGGGTCTGAAATCTGGCATATTGGAAAGTGCTTCTTTTTTAAAAAATGTTTCATTCCATTATCCTGCCAGATCCACACTGCTACACTCCCTTTTTCAGTAGATGGATGGTAAAGTTTGTCTGCATACATCTCTTTGGCCATCATGGCTTTAATCATTTTTCCTGTTAGTTTCTATTGCTAGTACTGTTTCATAAGCATATTTTCTTAACTAGCTCAAACCGAGAAATTTCTGAAAATGGCGTGACTTGGAACCTGAGCCATCCCACACTAAAATAAGAAATGTATCAGCAATGTTTTTGTTTATGGCAGTAGAATTTGTTATATCTCCCAGATATCTAATTTCAACTGATACATCTTGCATGCTGTCTTGCCATATACTTGGCTTCAAAACTGATAAAAGGTTTTTAAAAAAATTATTTACATAGGTGAAGGAATAGTAAAGGCTGCTCATTTAGGGTTTTCACAGAACAATAGCTAGCCATGGAATTCAACCCCCAAAGCACAAGAAGTGATTCCAGAATACCACTTAATATAAATGGAATTTTACTTATTCAATTCCTGTAAATCAGTGGGCCTGATATTTCCCCTACATGATCTTAACACCCCTATTGTTATAAAGCAGTGAATCCTCTGACTTGCCACGGGCAACGCTACAGGAGATCTACTAGTTTTAAAAAAATTTTTAGCTGCATCAGTATTGCTACAATTTTTGTGACTGCATTCGGGGAGAAATTTTCTGTTGGCATTAGGGAAGGTTGATAAGACACAATCCTGTCAAGTATATAGATGCAGTTTTGCTTTGTTCTAGTGGTATGAAAATTGTATCTGGAAGCCCGAGAGGCAGTCTGTGGGGGGTTGGAAACTGACTTGATGGTTTTTCTTCACAAGAAGTAATTCCAATTTGATTATTATTGTACGAGATCCTCTTGCATTGCATCTGTCTGGACATCAAAGGAAAAAGTGAGATATAAACAGACTGATGTTCTCCAGTTTCCCATGCCACTGTATGGGTTTCGGGATTAATGAGGGACTCGTAGGTTCATTTCTCATGTAAAGCTGCTAAAGAGGAACTTTTATTGTTTTGGAACGGATCGCACAAAGTTAAGTATATCGAAGCTACTGCCTTGCTTCTGTTCACATTTTGTCAGTGTGGTATTTTCAGTCAGTTGGAAAAGTCAGGAGTGTATTGTGATATCCCATACTGTTTCCAGTGCACAAAATGACACACTGGCCTGGAAACCAGCTTTCCTATGTAATTTGTGTACAAACTAATGTCAGTTTATAAGAATTGCAAGCTTGCTTGATATTTCTTATTCCTGCTCAACAGAAACGACGGGATACAACCCAAATTGTAGCAATTGCACCGTATAAAATTGTATTTTGATATGTTGTGAAATTGTTCTTTGTTTACCAATTTTGGGCACACCATTTAGGTATGCAGTGTGCATGGTGTATGTGAAGCAGTCCTGCAAACTTATCTTTGATGTGTTAATCTGAGGTTAGAGTTTGGACAGTGAGGTTGCAGAATACATGAAAAATTTGTGGTCATTTCAAGAAAAGTTTTTAGTCTTTCACCATTTGTTTATGCAAGTGTAAGGACAAGAACTTTCAATATTATTTTTCTGTGGGAATTGTTTTTCTGATTGTTTTGCTTTTTCTTTGGTTGACGTGTTAAATCAACATCTGGTGAAAAATCCATAATGTGTCATGCCTTTGCTTAGTGTGGATTGCTTTATTTGGTTGGTAGATGTTTACATTCAATGTTTAACCAACAGGAAGTAAGTGTTTTTATTAGGGTCAGTATTTTTCTTTTTTGATTGACATTTTATAATGTTTTTACTTGTAATATGCCAGATAAGCTGAAAGTGTGTTTGAGATTTTCCTTTTGAGTGTTGCATGAATTTATGACCTGAAGGCTTTTGTATCCAGTAATCTGCATGACTTAGTTTTTAGTTTGGAGGGATTTCGATCAGTTTTCATAGGAGGTACTTGCAGAGTGAGAGATTTATTTTGAGTTTATTGCAGTTTTAATTGTTATTTTCTTATTCAGCGCCATTGGTTATGTCTTGTACCAGTATTACGTAGGTTTAGGATTTTTGACATGCCTACTAATATGTATTTTCTAACCTATTAATGTTTTTGTTTATCCTATTGTTGAGTATCTGTTTATTTTCACATCCTAAGAATTGCAGAGCTTTAATGGTTGGTGGTCCAATTTTTATGACTTAAACCCCACCTTTCTATTAAGAGAATTGTACTGACCAAACTCATTTAAATGTTAAGTGAGTTTAAGACGACTTGGCGGAATGGGGCTGTTGCTGACAGACAATTATGCACAGAGTTGCAGAGCAGATGCGTTGACTAATGGGTACAGCTTCTCAAATTTAAAAAATATTAAAAATTGAAAAAGCTATTTACGATACTTGCAATTTCAGTAAGTTTTGTTGAATCCCTACTTCTGTTTTATTTTGGGCTCTGTCAACATAGATTTCCAATTTCAAGACCAGATCTCATGGCAAATTGGCTGAAAGCTGTAGCACGGGAAAACTGGATACCATCACCAAGAGCAACTCTCTGTAGTGATCACTTCACAAAAGATTGTTTTGAGGAACGGAATGATCGAAGGCATTTAAAATTTTCTTCTGTTCCAACCATATTTCCACCTCCTAAAAATAAGGTAGTTTTAATCATTATTGTGTTCGGCATTTATTTTAGTAAATGATTTTTTGGTAACTTGTTGATTAAAACCCATTTTTGCATCCCATTTATTTTTGCTCCAAGTGACCACAAATAAGTTTTCACAATTATATATGGCATGTAAGTTGTCTATTGGCGGGGGTAATCAATGTACACTTTTTGTAAGGACTTTTAGCCCTCTCCATTAAGTAGCAAATAACCCAAATACTGATTGCTTTAGATGACATTGTAATTGACTGAATTAAATAGTTACCAAAGTCTTGCAGTGTTTTAGAAGAACTGCTGAGAGGGTGTCCTCAAAAGCATGATCCCTTTGGTGTACCATTGTTAACTGTCGGTGTCTCAAAAGAATTGCAGGCAGTATCTTTTGTGGGAATACTGAATTGGTACGCTTTTACTGGCTGTAGAAGTCAAGAATATGACTGAGGGCGCTAGTTCTTTTTAAAGTGTACATTACACGTATTTTTAAAACAAGTAAATGTTTTGACTTGAGGTTTGAGTTTGAGGACATGGGATTTTGTTTGTGTACTACTGAAAATGACCATTTTGAATGGCCCCTGAAGTTTTTTGTAGCACTGGGCACATTGAGTTTAAATTATCTCAAAGATGTTATGATGCCGTGTAAAATGTATTTAGATTATTTTTTTTAGAAATAACACAATACAAACATTAATTTTAACTAATTTGCAGACCACAAGCTCCAGAAGGTCACATAAGGCAAAAGCTTCTGCTGGACACCATACGGGAACTTCGGAGGTACAGATGTCGCTTTTGCCGTTGCAAGTTGATTCGGTTGATGAAGCAATAAGTCAGCCAGCTGAGCCAACTAAAATCACGGATGTGCAGTCTACATTAACTACAGAGACTCTTAATACAGGGCGACTAGCTCAACTAGCAGCAGCAGCGGTCCTGAACTTAGCAGAATTCTCTCAAGTATTGGAAGTTCCTCTAAAATCTGAAGCAGAGTCTTCAGAAGTCCTCACAGTCTTTAACTGCAGTGCACAACCTCAAACATGCTCAACAGATGCAAAGATGGAATCAGTTTCAAGTGGATTAATAACAACTCATTCAGAGGAACAATCTCAAGATTCAGCTGCAGCTCTGTGTTCAGATGCCCTCCATTGGACAGCCAATGTATTATCGAGACCTGAAGTACTATCGGATACATCCACTGCGCTCGTGGGTTCAATGGATGTATCTGCAGTGAGCACTAGTATTTTGCCATGTTTATTTACAACATCTGCAGACCTAATATCTGATAGAGTAACAATATCAGAAGGAACAACTTGGATATCTACAGAAGTGCTCATCCCAGAAACGGAGACCCATCTATCCACTCCAGTTCTGGCTTCTGAAGAACTGCAGTGTTCCTCTGAGATGGTGCTATCTTCTCATGATGATCAGGATTTGTCAGGAATGACATTTCCTCAGGATCACAGTTACTTTATGAGTCCTTGCCCAGATATAATCAGGAGAACTCTAGAAAAGAAGCTTGCGTGGGAAAGAAAGAAGAATGAAGAACATAGGCAAAAATTCAGAGTACTCCAACAAAAACTAAAAAGAAAAGAGCAGAAAATTGACAATCTCACCAAAATTATCAATCAACTGAGAGAAAGTAAGACTGATGATCTGTGGAATAGTAATACATAGTAATAAAAAGGGGAAAGAATCTATCTGTATATGTTGTCCAATTGCAGAATCTGAAAGTTACGTGTTAGTGCATTTTTTTTGGACAGCATAAATTGGCGAAATTTTCTATTACCTTCAACTCTTAACTAAAATGTATAGTCGGGTCATCACTCATTAATGTTAAGTCACACTGGCTTGTGTTGAAGTTGGGCTTGGGGTGTATTTATACTGTAACGGTAGTGTTGCTGCAAAATGATACTAAAAATGCAGTGTAACTCTGGAGTCAGAGCTTGATCGTGCTCCAGCAACAAGTCTCTCAAAACACCACATGGAATATTACTCCAGTGAATCGTCAAACCTGGTTTTGAAACGTACTCGGGGGTCTGTTGCAAATTGGAATTAATCTGTTGGTTCCACTGGGCACTTTTTAACTTGCCTGGAGCATATTTAAATGTTGGGACCCGTGTTCTATAAACATCTAAATTTTTACTGCTGGGAGCAGACATTGGCACATGTGCAAAACTCTCCTGGGTAGGAGCATAGCATATGAAACAGTATAAGCAAGGTAATGTTTGACTGGAACCAGTTCTGCAGCTACTAGTCTCAGACTGATAGCTACAGTATAAATTCAGCACTAATGTCTGGATGGATTACTGGATTCTGTGCCTCAAATTTATTTCAGCAGATAATGGCTGGTTGATAGTGTTTTAACTCCAATACTAAAAAAGAAAATCTTTGCCGATATAAGTAATTTTCTAACAACCTTCAGTAAATCAGAAATAAAATACCAATCACTATTACAATATATTGCTGCTGATCTTCTCAATGGGCTTGTGATAGCTCTTTGAATATATTTGCCTCTAAGGAAGAGTTTCAAATTCTACATGCGTTGAGGTTAAGAGCATAAGCATTTTTAGAAAAAGGCTTTGGGGGCCAATGAGCCTGTCCCTTTTTCACAGATCTACCCCAGTCCTTTGTTGGAAATGTACTTAATCTAATTTACATTGTTTACTTCAGTGGCCTTCCCTGCTAACTCCTTACACTTTGCCTGACTTCCCTTGCTCCTAACTTCCTAATTTTTAATTTGTGTCCCTAGTTTTGGAATCCTTCATCACTGTGCAATTTGCCCGCATCTGTTTTTGTCAGTTCCCTTTCATAAACTTGAACTTGCGTTCAATCACCTTCAAGTGTCTCTTGCAAAGAAAATGAGTCCCAACTTTTTAACCTTTCCTTATGTTAAATTTATGGTGGCCAGGATTGTCTTCATTGCTCACCTCTGTACCTCTTCAAGAATGATAATAACCTTCCTACTATTAAGTGAAAAGATTGGTCAGATACCATCTGGAATATTGTGTACCATTCTCGTTGTGTAATCATTCTATCGTGCTTTTTTTTAAAAAAAGTGCCATTACAATATGTAAAACTTTTTAAACAGGAGACTAACGGTCATTCACGCTATCTTCTAGAATGGGGAAAACCAGGGACAATATATATTTTGTGCTTCAGGATTTTGTTTTGTTTCTGCTAAGTGGCTTCTTAGTAATCAGTCACCCACACTTCTCTTGCTCATTATGTTTTCTTCATCTTTTTCATTTGATGCTCATCACTAAAATGATACTTTATGAAAGTATCTGTGACCTAATATTTTATCTTTTCCTCTTCGGACCTGTAAAAAGTAGGAAAACATGTACATTAAATATATGGAAAATAAATTCTCCAGGCAAGATGTGGTCCTATTGAAGAAGAACAGGACCAAAATATTGCATTCAAATAACGGGATTGCGACGTAAAACAGAGAGATTCAACATGAAAATCTCATTTGCCAACTTCAATAATTATCTTCAGTTTTTCCTTGCTTTAGGTTAAAAAGCTGGACTGACAACTTCAAAACCAGCTGATCTGTGTCTTTCTCATTGAACATGCTTCAGAGAGTACACTTTAACTGATCGGTCCTCACGTAATTTTTTTTTCTCTCCTAGGATTAGGAGAAATTAGACTTTTTTGATGGGCAAGTGTTTGGACTAGGGTTTCTTATTGCTGCAAAAAAGGCTTTAATATGCCAAGCTTTAGCTTTAAAATCTAAATGCAGATTTTAAGCAAGGCATTTTCACTAGTAGTAACTGATGAATTCCAGACAACTGAGCCTGTAAATTCTGTGGAAAATTCATTGATGGTCAAAAGGACAACTGAAGGGAATCCTATGGAAATTTATGAAAGTATCTGTGAATCTTGTTTTGAGTGTTTTGTGCCAAACTTTCTCATCTTTGCAATCTCAGACACTGACCATCTGAAAGGATATTATTGTGCTGTGTTGCTATATTGGAAGCAAAATGACCAGTCTTGGTCCAGGTCTAGGCTGAATCTTTACATCATAAGACTAGGATAGTGCTGAGATCATCAAATCAGTGTGTCAGAATTTTACTTTGGAGAATGTAACGATGGACCAGGCATTTCTGCTCCCTCAAACATATCAAAGCTGCTTCTCCTACTTAAAAATTGGAGACGAGGGCTCAGTTTCAAATTCGTGCTTGGCTATTCGTAGAGATGCTATGCACTGGGCCATTCAGCCTTAGGCACAGTACATCTTGTGAGCTGACAGGCTACCCAATTTGGCCTGTTCTACACACTTTGCACCTGCCCATTACATTAAATAGTTTTGGCACTGCTTAATGCTCGATAAAACTGCATATCAAATTAGGCTGGCAGTTCCTGGATATCTTGATTGCTAGCAACCTGACACTGGAACTGATCACAACTGCCAACTTTGGGTCAAAGACTGGCATCAGCTGGATCAACAGATTTGGGAACAGATGTTATAGGGAGTCCCTCTCACCCAAAACTTTTGAGACACATGTAAAAGAAAATGATGAGCTACTTTCTTGCAACTTTGTTTTTTTTTCTGACAGGAGATTCATGCTGGTGCAAAAACAAATTTGAGCTGCATTCATCTTTTGTTGCTGCCTGCTTGCTGTTATTCCATTAAGTTAATTAGTTGCACTAGTGATGCAAATAATTCACACAAGTACCAAATAAAAAAAATCTCTTCCTCTATCATTGCAGTATAATTGTGAGCTCCACTTGACTTGCTCATGATCACGGTCACAATATTTTAAATTCATTCAGAAGTAACAACCAAAGCAATTCATCTCCCTTAGTGAGCATAACATATGTTTAACCCATGGAAGTCATCTTGTAAATTAGTAGACGCAGAAACCAAGTGTCATGTAAACATTGAATTGTAACTACATTTCAAATTTAAACTATAATGCAAGTTGCAGTAGCATACAATGGCTGCAAATTTTAATGAACATTATTGTGTCTTGGGCAATTGTATTAATGATAAAACAAAACATTTTATTATTCATAAATCCTGATGGAAGAACCTCTAGTAATTTATGCTATACTGTACCAGCCATTCTAGCGTGAAGGTAATGGTGTATTCAGCATGATTATCCTTGCAGGCAGTAACTTGACATGCATGATTGAAGTTGATGAGTTTAAATCAGAACTACAAACTAGCCAATGGAACTGCTGCATCAAATTCAGCAGAAGAAAGCAGCAGAAAGAAGCTCCATTAAATTGGATACTCCTGGTATAAACAGAAAATGCTGTGTCCTTGTTACAACTGTGGGACTGCTGGTGATGCCTTTGATGGCACAGAGGCCACAGTCACTTCTGTTAAGTGCTCTGTGTGTCATTCTTTTTACAGAAGTTGACTCACACTGCCCTCTATCTTTGTGGGCTAGCATAACCCTCTTATGACCTGAACTGGATATTCGTATCTTTTGCATGTGTACTTCTTTGATCTTGCCGACCGTGGACCGAACCAACACTTGGTGAGATAAGGCCAGATATGAATCATTAAACCACTTTAACAGTAAGGTAAACATACTGTACACCAGTTATGATCAGACTCACTTGATTCAAACTGTACAATTTATTTTCATGTACTAACACAAAATAAAGAACACACCAAACCTTCCTACACCAGTGGGTCGTCTTACTTAAACAATGACATCCAGCATTTCTGACCTCTTAGTCTCCATGAAAGCCCTTGCATCTTTGCCTGTGCAGTATCTGTTTCAAAAAGTCTCACTGCCAGATTCAATATTGTATCTTTCCATTTACTGCCAAAAAAAAGAGAATAAAGACTCTAATACAATGAATATGAGGTGGTTTTTGATTGAGACACACTAACAAATTGCTTATTATTTACAGCCAAAGGAAACTTCAAAGCCAGCTCATTAGCATCTTAACTAGCTTTTGCCTCAGCATTTTCTAAACTTGTCACAATGCTTTAACTTTTTTCCAAATCCTTTCTGTGGGAAAATGGCCAAAAAATCCCAAAATATAACTCCTGTTAAATATATTTCGCAGGTATCCGACATGTACTTTTAGAACATGGTCATGAGTGGCAGCTTAGCAAAATAATAAAAGCTATTTTTAATTGTTTTGATATTTAATTGAGAAAAAGTTGTATTTATATCTAGAACATTAGATAAGAACATTTTAGTACAATATCAAACAGTCCTATTGTTCATGGCTTTTCCCCTACTAAAGAGGAAGCGATATATTCGGTGATAATGCCTATCTCTGTGTTTGAGGATGTGTTGTCAGATGTTGTGAGCACAGAAAGTTGCAGGTCAGAGAAGCAGTTGTCAGTGGATTTTCCTGGGCATCCTGGCCCATGTCCCATATAGGCAAACCTGGAAATACGGGTGGGTTTGGGTGCTTACAGGTAGAAGGCTGCTTCTGGGACATTCACATCTTTTGTACATGTTGGTACAAGGGAGAGGAATATTGGGTGATAGTATATTGTGGCAGCTCCTACTATTTGCTGTACATATTTTAATGGTATACTTATAACAATCAACTTGAGATAGTTTGACACTGCTTTAGACTCAAGCTGGCTGTAGTCGAACTAATTTAAAACTTTATAAGGTTCCCAAGCAGCAGTTATATTATTTGGGATATTTTTAAAATTTTAAACTGCAAAGAACAGATACTCCCAAATATTTGAGCTGCTCGAAAATTACATCAGGCAGCCCTAGGGTGCAAATTTGGCACGATTTAAAAAAAATTGGTCCTGCTACTGCCCTGTTCATGTTGAAAATCAGGGTGATAGACAAAAATTGCCCCCATGGTTTCTATTTACTGCAATCCTGCTGCAATCTAAATACAACAGTGATTGATCTATTGCTGTCAATAGCAAATGTACTGAAGCAATATATTGCATAACTGACAGGAAGCATACATAACTTATTGATTAAAAAATGCATAGCTTCATAGGTACAATATTTTAATACTACTTATCTACATCTACAAAATTTATTTAAGATGCAAGTTCTTCCTTTCTAAAGTTCTCTTCAGTTACTTGCATATATTTTGCTCTATTCACACTTCTGATTTGATATCATTATAAAAAGTATAACGGTCATTTAAAAAAAATACAGCAGGGCTAATTTTTTTTTTAAAAAGGTACATGTAATTCAAGCAGTACAGAAAGAAGCTTGACCAGGAGAACAGAACGGGTCACCATTAAAGCAGCCAGGTAGTGTGTGAAAGCTGTGGGAACAGGAAAGAGCGGATGAGTTCAGGGAGGAAAGCAAGCCCAGAAAAATAACAAGAACCAATGGGATGAATTGGGGGGAGCAGTTGTTGGAAGCCTCAAGGAAAGCAGTGGGAATCAGCAATGGGAGAGAACCAGAGCGGAATAGCTCAGGGAGCAAAGCAGATTCTTATTAAAGCAGCTGGAGGCCCTGGCAAGAGGTCTCAGAGTGGGTCAGTTTGGGAAGAAAAGCAGGCCCAGGAAAAGAGCATGAACTGGCAAGGCAGGATTGGATGGTGGAAAGCCTGTTTTATTAAATTGTTCTGAACCTTTCGACACCAACGCTTCCCTGCCTCTTAACAGCTTTTCCCTTAAATTAGAAGAAAAAGCAATCGTCAGAACAACTTCGGTTGGTTTAATTGATCTTCCTCGCCTAAGCCAGTCACTAAAATGAACCATACTTCGTTCAACTGCTAAATCTGAGTTCTCTATTTTAGTGCTGCACCAGAGAATAACTGCCACTAGGCAGGAAAAAAGTAGCAATGTTTGCCTCAGCAAATCGGATCATGATAGAATGTAGATTCTAACTGCAATTCACAGCTGAATCCCCACTTAGCAGAAATTCTAGAATTGAACCATAAACCTATTATCAATCCCACCCACTGAACATAAATATTACAACTGGACAAAACACTACATTGAATGCCCGCCTCACCCACCCCCAACAAGCAAAGAGCACAAACTTCCCCTCCAGCATTGAACCCTGGCTACAGCATAACTATCATCACTATTTTCCAATTTCACATTGGAATTTCTCCCACTGAGAAGAGATATTGTGCTAACCACCACCCCCCGATCCCTCTCTGAGCACAAGTACAGTGACTACACACCACCAGCCCACTGAGCAATACCGACTAGCTAACTATCCCTCAGCCAGCATTAACCCCTCCCATATTGACCACTGTTCTGGTGATCGGACCCCACATACCTCATCTGAACACAACTATCGCCCCCCCCCCCCGACACTGACTAGCCAAATAACCCTTCCCCCACTTTGGAGACCGCAATCTAGCCTCCTTACCTGAGCACATCTCACCCACCTCACACGGGGAGCCAAGCTTGCTGTCCTTCTTTCCCCATCCTCCTCATCTCCCCCTCTCCTCTATCCTCTCCTTTCCTTCTCTTCCTCTCTGCCCCTCCTCTCTCCTACCCTATCCTCCCCCTCCATCCTCTTTTCCCTCATCTTCCTCTGTCCCTGGCCTCCTCCCCCTACATCTCTCCTCTTCTCCCTCTCCCCTACTCCCCTTTCCCTGTCTTTCTCCCTCTTCTCTCCTCACCTTCCTTCCCTCTCTCCTTCCTCTTTACACCTTATTCCCCACATCTCTCCTCAACCTCCTCCTATGCTTTTGCATCCCTCCTCCCCCTGCCCTTTCTCTGTCTTGTGCTTTTCCTCTGTCCTCTACCTACCCTCTCCCCTCTGTCCTCTACCTACCCTCATTTTCGAGGATTTCATTTCACATCGTTCACCTGACGAAGGGGGAAGCCTCCGAAAGCTTGTGAATTTAAAATAAAATTGCTGGACTATAACTTGGTGTTGTAAAATTGTTTACAATTACCCTCTCCCCGTTCTTGCTCTAATTCAATTATCCTATAATCCTGTTTGATCTGAATTCTGCACTTGGTCTTTACTCCCCATGTGCAAGGCCACAGGGGATAAACTAGTATAATATAAGTAACTGAAATTTGATTTTTGCAAGGAAGAACAAGTTATTTATAACTTAAGCACATTTTTAAAGTTGTAGGTAAACAGTATTACAGATATATCAGTGAAGCCTGTATATTTCAACATTAGTAAGGTGATTTATATGTTATTTTTCTTATTCGTTCTCGGGATGTAGGCGTCGCGGGCAAGGCCGGCATTTATTGCCCATCTCTAGTTACCCTTGAGAAGGTGGTAGTGGGCCTTTGTGAACCGTTGCATTCTGTATAATGAAGGTGCTTGCACAATAGTGTTAGGTAGGAAGTTCCATGATTTTGACCCAGTGATAAAGAAGGAATGGCGATATATGTCCAAGTGTGTGATTTGGAGGGGAACTTGGAGGTGATGGTGCTCCTATGCACCTGGCGCTCTAGTCCTTCTCGGTGGTGGAGGTCGCAGGTTTTACTTACTCCAATGTTTGTGCATGGGTCGCTTATTGTGCCATGGCATTCAATACTGCAACAGGTTTTCTGGGTTCCAGCTTTGTTGCATACACAATTGTGCCCCATTATACAGTTTGGTAAAACTTTTATGATATTTGGAGACTTAATTATTTAACACAGAGATACCTTTCGAACTGTTGTGTTTCTTTTTGGGAATTTGTTTATTTTTGACGGAGTATTTTTTCCCCTGGATGATTGTATTTTATTATGATAATTTGTTTTAACTTATGATTGCTGTTGGTCTTTGTTAATAAACTTCTAAATTGATGTTGGTGTTTTATTTCAGAAATTTAACAATATAGAATTACAATATCAGAATTTTTTTATAGTCAGAGCAGAATATGTAACTTTGAAATAGGGAATAAATTATGTTGGCATGGTGTGGTGCAGTTATCCCATACCCTCTACGACTACTTTTGCCACACGGCTGTACTTGGTCTTGACTCTCCGTGTACAACACTATATGAGATCGAAAAGTAATATAATAAAAATCTTGCATCTGCATTAACTTTGTCAATTTTTCCCATTATCAATTTCTGTTTCCTCATTTATAATGGAAACTGCCTATCTATATTTGACACACATTAAAATGGGGACTGAATTACATCTGCGTGCCCTAGTTTAATTATGTCCTGCTTTCAGCAGAATTCTCCATTCGTTTGTCCATTCTTCACATCATCCAGGCATCTGTGGAGCTTTTCTAATGCTATCACTGAACCCATGGAGAACATCGAAACAGTGATGGTATCAGCAATCTGGAAGCAAGTCCCAATCCTTTGTTCTGGCTTTGGAGTGTTAGTGACATAAATGTGGAACAAGAGTGGGCTGAAAACTGAGCCCAGGGGAACTCCTGGCATTGGGCAAAATCTGGAGAATATTGCTGTGCTGACCCTGACACTAAGTGCTCTTGCAGGAAATTTGTCATCTATTGAATCAGCTCACTGGGAATTGTTTACCTAGAGATGGCATAATGCGGTCCATTGTGGTAAATCATTGTCAAAAACTTTTTTCACATCCAGGAACACAACGGATGTCCATTCTTGTTGAAGACTAAGAGGATGTCACTTCTGCTTCTTCCTCTCCTGAACCCTGTTTGGCCTGATTTGAAGAAGTCACATTCCTGTTCCTACTGTGATCAGTGGGCACCACCAGGACTGGGGTGTTTGGTGGATGACAGGAATAACGTTATTTAGCTTGAAAAGTTTCCTTTTTTTCTTACGATTAAGTTCTGTTATTAGTTGTGCCCCTTTAATAAGGGGGGTGTATTTATTTGGTTTTTAGTTGATGTCACTGGGGAAACCCAGTGCATCCTTACAGGTGCCTGTTTAGTCTTTCCTTCATAAAGTTTCTAAGGCAAGCAGTATCATCCAACCAGACGCTTCTTACCTTGACATAGTCCAATCAGCAGTCACTAACCTTAGGTAAATCAGAACCTAACTAATAAAAACAGAAAATGCTGGCAATACTCAGCAGGTCAGGCAGCATCTGTGGAGAGAGAAACAGAGTTACGTTTCAGGTAGAGTTCTGATGAAAGGTCATCGACCTGACACGTTAAACTCTGTTTCTCACGCCACAGATGCCTTTGTATCATCAACGCAAATAAAAGAAATCTAACAAAAGTGCCCCCTTTTTAGAGGGGCAAAAACAATAAACACCCAAATCATATCAAAGAAAGGAACCATCAAGTTAAATAATAATATTCTTTTCGCTATCCACTACACATCGATGCCCACTGATCGGGGAAGAACTCAAGCATCCTTCTCCAGGGCCAAGACGGGGAAGAGAAACAAGCAGCCAGAGCAACCACCCCCACGCGTCCAACCTGTGGATGACCACCATGGACAGGCCCAGGAGCAGACCCAACAGAAGGTCCTCGGATTTTCCCTCCCCCTCCCCACAGATGCTGCCCAGCATATGTGTTCATTTCAGATTTCCAGCATCCGCAGTATATTTTTTGTGTTTTAGGTCCCCCTTTTATAAGGGGGGGGGGTGGTGGTTTAGGGTGTGTTTTATTTCCAACAAATCCTAGACCAAATAACAGAGTCAAATAATAATTTTATTATAACGATCCAGGATGCACTCCAGCCCCTGTGGTACCCACCGGTCACGGGAAGCCTCAAATGTACTGGCAGACACCGCGTGCTCCCTCTCCAGGGCCACCTGGGCGTGGAGCATACCGCGGAAGAGAGGCAGACAGTCGGAGCGACTGCCCCCACGGGCCGCGTCCAACCTGTGGATGGCCAGGCCCAGGAGCAGACCCACCAGAAGGTCCTCGGATTTGCCCTCCCCCTCCCCACAGATGCTGCCCAGCATTTTCGTGTGTTCATTTCAGATTTCCAGCATCCACAGTATTTTGCTTTTGTTGCAGAACCTCCCTCAAAGGATCACCTTTATCCAATCGAGGACAAGATGATGGTTCGCTGAGCCATCGGACATCGTTCAGGTGTCGTCAGAATCAATTACACACTCTAGAACCTTAGTTTCCCCGGTGACAACCAATCAGGTGCAGCCGCTCGCACTTTCAATAGGATATCAGTTTGGACCAATCAGATAAGCGCTTACGAGAGGGGATCGAATTTTGAATTTTCCGTTGAGGACAGTGGAAGGCGAGGTTCTAAACCCGTTTGAACCCGCGTCAGGGCCAAATTTAAATCGGGCTTTCTTTTTTTTAAAAAAAAGCGCTGACCGTGGGCTCGCGGTTTGTGAGTGCTCGCTGTATCGGAAGGCGCTTTAATTGTGAGCGAGCCGTTACCCTTGTCTTGCGGGGAGCTGCTCTTCACAGCCCGTGTTACAATGGCGGAGTGGACCGCAGTGGCCGCCAGCGCCAGGAGTCTCCTGGTGGACTCGTCCGCATTCGATTCGAGACTCGCCGACTCCTCCAAGGAGTTCCTGTTCGCCGAGGCCGCATCGGACCATGTTGAAGGTAACGGAGTGTTTCAGTATGATTCCGGTTTACGCTTCTGAAAGCGGTCACGGAACATTCACTCTGCGACCCCCATCTCCCGGTACCCGTTAGAGAGACAAACTGCAGCATTGGTTGAGGCGAGTGAACGACACCGGTTATTCGAACAATAAAATATCTTTATAACTGCATTTCTTTTTAATGCAACTACTGATTTTACCTGAATATTCCTGTTGGTGATGTAAATCTTGTAGCACGGACTGTAACTTAAATATTTACAATAAGGAGTGTTCATGTTAAACACATTGAGAAACTGACCTGTGCTGATGCTGGATGTACAATTTCATGTAGATTGAAAAAAACTGCGACAGTTAATGAAACATCGTTCGTTGTATATAAGTACTACATCATTGGGATGGAGTGTTTAGCCAGGTCAGATTACAGTGTTCCTAGTTTAATACTCCCAACTGAAAAGTGCAGATGTGGGCAGTCACCTGTAGAAATATCTTAAATACTTTTGTGGGGGGTAGGGAATGTGTCTGTGGCGTTAAGGCAGTTGACTGATCCAGGGTTTCCTCAAGCGAGTGACCCGCTACTTAAAAGGACAATCTTGTATACCCTCTTAATGTTTTTGCCGGGTAGATTGAGTAGCAACAAACAACTGAGCATATACGATGTTTTTTCCTCACTTTGATCTCAGTCGGACTGACGTTTTCTCTGAAGACCTTTAGCCTAGATCCTAAATGGTGGACCCAACATTGAAACCCGAGGTCACGGGCATCCCTCCCCAAAAAAAAATAAGCCCTGGTGACTTTGCACTGGCTTTAGTCTGTTGTTACTGGAGGCGACTCTAAAGCAGAGTAAAAATAAACTGCAAACGTTGGAAATCCGAAATAAAATCAGAAAATGTTGGAAATAAACAAGCAGGTCACTCCGTATCTGAAAAGATATGGTAATATTTTGGGTGTAGATCCATCTTTTCTCTCTTCAGATGCTGACTGACCAGTGTATTTGCAGCATTTTCTGTTTAAACTTTGTAAAGCAACTGAGGTATCAGTTATTGTATTAATATGTCCTACTTGCAGGTCTCTGTCTATAGGGGAATTTCTGTTCTTTTCCTTGCCCATCTCTTCTACCTCCTCCCCCCACCTGCCCAAACAAGAACTTAGTCACAGTGTAAAGTGTGTGTGTCTAAATCCCTTCTTTCTACTGCTGTAATTGTGTCTTTTATTAATATTGCTGTATCCCCTTTTTTGCCAATTCCCCTGTTCTTTCTATAGATCCTATAGTGTAGAACATTTAGTTCCAAACCAGGCCCAACTTGTGGTCAGGTCTCTGTAATGGCTAGTACATGATATCCTTTAAGCTTAATTTGTGCTTCTAACTACTTGTTTTAATTCTTATGCCAAGTGCTTTCATGTACAGGACTCTTATTCGGATAACTGCCCTGCCCATTGTCCCGCTGGTCTCTGTCACACATTTTGACATACTCCCCTCCTTTGCCCCTACATAGTTTAAAGCTTTCTCCACCACTGGCCAAAAGGTGTAATTATAGTGTCAAGTTTAAGTTAGCAGTTTGCATCATAAATATGGACATAAGGAATTGATGGTGGAAATAAAAAAGGACAGAATGCGTGACTTTGAAATGGGCACTGAATTATGTATGCATGCCCTAGTCCAATTATTCATTGCCCTCTAACCCGCCTTCACTTGAAAACTACATTTAGTCAATACCATGGGACACCAATTCGTGTTTATACATTTTTTGGTTCCTTTTCTAGGTGTACCTCGGATTCAAACAAAAGTTGTGTTAATGGGAAAAATTGGGAACACTGAAGAGATTCTGAAAGCCTTGGAGGTAATAACTTCAGGTTTAAAACTTCAGTCACCTTCATCTTCTTTCCATCTGTAGATGTCAGTGGTGTGTGTTGTATTAAGAGTCTTTTTAATTTTAAATGATTGTCTGGTTCTCTTACTATGATAGTAAATCATATTAGTAAAACACCTGTCATTCCTAAAATGGTCATAAGATACAATTTTGGGTGAAGATCGTATCATTTTTCTCTTTAAAGTAGAGCGATAGAAAGTTTTATTTTCTCAATTTTGCTTGAAGATTTGAGACATTTTTGGCAAGTTATTTTCAGCTAAGTGATATTTTTTGTTACTGTCTCAATTTGCAGGTCTGGTACATAACTCCAACATCAGCTTCATAAGCAATGGCTAAAGCTGAACTATTGATGTGAAACTGAGTCAGTATTTGTTATCTTCTGTGGTAGAACATTTCAGTGGTTCACTGTAATGCAGTCCCATTTTACACAATGTAACTAGTTCCTGGCTTTTAAATTTAGAGGAATAGTGTTTTGTTTTCCCCTTTAACTTTTTTATTGGTTCTCTGAAAAATTAATTTTTCTCTCCTCTCTTTCTGTGCCTTCCCAAAGGCAAAACTCATGTGAAGATATGGTTGATTGAGTGGGGCCCTCTGATACCTCAAGTGGCCATTACTAATGAGGGTCTGAACTGTGAGCGTTAGTGGGCTATGTAACCCAAGAGGGGGAAAAGTGGCAGGCATTATTGTTGTACCTGACTCTGCCCTCATCTAGTATTCATGCAAAAAAATTGCCAAATAAGATATTGTAATATAAAGCTGCAATACAGCAGTAAATGGAGCTCTTTGGCTTCCAAAACTAGTGCTTTACTTTTTTATATCAACTCTTGTTACTTCACAGACAGTTAAAGAAATGGAAGTTCTTTTGATGATGGTGAAGGAAAGCGCACCTAATAGCAAGTTGGGTCAACGGTTTATAAAATCTATTGTAATTATGGTAGGTTTTGGTGACCTTTGGAGTAAATTCCTCCTGCCTGCAATAGTTCACATTGGCCTAATACCTGTGCACTTCAGATTTGTCTTAAAATTAAGGAAATCTGTTTAATATCTGGAATTTCAAACTTGGCGAGAATCTAAGTGGAAACTGTTCACTCAGCTAATTTTATGTTTCAAAACAACAAAATCTTGATAAAATTTCTATTGATGTAGTTTTTGGAAAACTATCACTCATGTCCACTTTGGGACCTTTTTAGTTGCATTTTCTAGATTGGACTTTTACATTTGACTAGATTCTTATTAGTTGGTAACTTGTGCACGTGAGCTTCAGTTTAAAAACTGAAATAATCTGTCTGGGTGAAGCAACAATATCGAGTGAAGAGGGTTATAATTTAGTTTACTGATTTTTGAGTAATTTCTGCCAACCCAAACCAAGTATAATTGCATTTTATCTAATGGAATAGAAAATTAATGTCCTTGGGCAAATTCTGGTGGTGTATAATTTTTGTTTGGTTGTTGCTTTAAAGATGATATCAGCAAATGTCTAGCACCTCAAAAAAAATGTATCTTCTACTTTAATAGTGTATACTTCAATATTGTTTTAAGCCATTTTAATGTAAGAAGATAGGACTGGAATACTTATTTGTAGCATTTTACAGCAGCAAGTTTATAACCAGTATTAATTACTGTAGTGTTGTGCACATGCATGGTGGGTTTAGTTTTTGGGATTTTAGCATTGTCTTATCTCCAAATACTCTCTTATCTATGCTGCTTGTGAACAAATCTTTGTTACCTACAATCTGGAAGCTGTATTTTTGTATCTTTTCCTGCCCTTGCAAAGGTTTTTACCAGGGACTAACAGTAACCCCACTTGTAGCAACATTTTTAATGGATTTAACATAGTCTTACACTGTGCCACTGAATTCTCTTTGAAATGCAAGATTCTCAGAAGTGCTGCATGGTTGATGGTCTGCATCCAGAAGACTTAATTATTTTATTTTCTGTAAGTTGTTTAACATTGGACAACGAAAGCATTTCTTTATGTAAAAAGGTTTTAGTGCATTTTTTTTCTTTTTCTTTCCTCTTTTATTGCTGAAGATGCTACAATACAATTTCACTGATGTTGTAAGCACTTCAGTAACTTGCTCAAATGATTTTTTTTCAAGTGTGAGCCTAGATGGCCAATGTAGGAGAATATCACAGCCGAGCCAATTCTGTTCTCGCCCAATGTCCAGGCGCACGTGTATTGCAGCAGCGGTCACTGGATAACAATAAGGAGTGTGAACTCTTGCACATTGTGGTTTTTTTGTTGTTAATGTCCTGAGTCTAGGGGTGCTAAGGCTAATTTATAATGCCCCAATTATCGCCCCAGCTTAGATCAGCTACCTCAGCACAGGCAGGGGATCAAACCTAGGATCTCCCATTCTGTATGGCTTCGTGGTACGTCGTACAATACCTCTACCCACTGGGCCAGTAAGGAGCTTCTGACTACAGACAGGCCAAGCAATACTTCTTTTACCCATTGTGTAACTTTGTGATAAAAGGATCATGATTTGGTACTAACTTTTTGATATTTGGTAACTAGATGATTCCACATTTTCACACATAGTGGATTCTCAATTATCTGCATTCCAATTACTTGCCATAATCTTCAAGATAAAAATCTTATGTGAAATGTTGCCTAATTGCAAAACCCATTAACACTAATTCTGTGCCTGAAAGAAATCAATCTTCCAGCTCAAGGAAAGATGAAATTTAATTAATGTCAATTGTTTTGCACTTGTCTTCATTCATGAGTTTAGGTTATTACAGTACCATCCCCGCAGGACCAAATTTGGAGATTTTAATATTTGCTAATTTCTATTAACCATATGGGTGGTCCCCTTTATGGGGTGTAATTAAAGTTCCACTGTACTTTTAACTTCATACTTCATAACGTGCATAGCCATTGTGGCAGCATTCCATGTATTTGCTTACCATTTGATTGAAATGATTGGTTATCTATTGTTGACTTGAGCTTTGCAAGCTTTAAGCAAATTTTGGTGCCAAGTCCTGGAGAGGGGTTTGTGCGCAATATCATTGTTTTATTAATGGAAAGCTAAATTATATTTACAAAATGTAGATTTAAGCTGGTGAATGCCATGCAACAACATAATTTTAGTAAATGTCTTGTATTAGAACATAAGAAATAGGAGCAGGAGTAGGCCAATCGGCCCCTCGAGCCTGCTCCGCCATTCAATAAGATCATGGCTGATCTGATCCTAATCTCAAATCTAAATTCATGTCCAATTTCCTGCCCGCTCCCCGTAACCCCTAATTCCCTTTACTTCTAGGAAACTGTCGATTTCCGTTTTAAATGTATTTAATGATGTAGCTTCCTGGGGCAGCAAATTCCACAGACCTACTACCCTCTGAGTGAAGAAGTTTCTCCTCATCTCAGTTTTGAAAGAGCAGCCCCTTATTCTAAGATTATGCCCCCTAGTTCTAGTTTCACCCATCCTTGGGAACATCCTTACCGCATCCACCCGATCAAGCCCCTTCACAATCTTATATGTTTCAATAAGATCGCCTCTCATTCTTCTGAACTCCAATGAGTAGAGTCCCAATCTACTCAACCTCTCCTCATATGTCCGCCCTCTCATCCCCAGAACCTTCTTTGTACTGCCTCGAGAGCAAGTATGTCTTTTCTTAAGCATGGACACCAAAACTGTATGCAGTATTCCAGGTGCGGTCTCACCAATACCTTATATAACTGCAAGGAATCTTACAACACCAGGTTATAGTCCAACAAATTTATTTTTAAATCACAAGCTTTCGGAGATTATCTCCTTCGTCAGATGATTGAATGAAAAGGTTCTCAAATCGCATATCTTATACGATGTTGGGACAGCATCACACCAATCAAAAGGTGTCGTTGTTATTCAAACAGGCCAGTCACGGAGAACAGCACGTCCCAGTACACTCGATATACATTGTGTCTTTTACACAGGCAGGCAGAAAGAAACTTAAAATGGCAGAGAGAGAGAGAGAGAGAATTTTAAAAAACATATAAATTTTTTTCCCCCTTTTTGCTGGTGGGGTTACGTGTAGCGTGACATGAACCCAAGATCCCGGTTGAGGCCGTCCTCATAACTGCAGCAATACCTCTGGCTACTGGTTGCCAGTCCGAGAATGAACCGTTTATCCCAACTCTCTGCTTCCTGTTAGATAACCAATCCTCCACCCATGCCAGAATATTACCCCCAATCCAGTGATGCTTTATCTTGAGCAATAATCTTTTATGTGGCACCTTGTCGAATGCCTTCTGGAAGTCTAAATACACTACATCCACTGGTTCCCCTTTATCCACCCTGCACGTTATGTCCTCAAAGAACTCAAGCAAATTTGTCGGACATGACTTCCCCTTCGTAAAGCCATGCTGACTTTGTCCTATTAAATTATGTTTATCCAAATGTTCCGCTACTGCCTCCTTGATAATAGATTCCAAAATTTTACCCACCACATATGTTAGGCTAACTGGTCTATAATTTCCAGCCTTCTGCCTACTACCCATTTTAAATAAGGGTGTTACATTAGCAGTTTTCCAATCTGCCGGGACCTTTGCCGAGTCCAGAGAATTTTGGAAAATTATTACCAAAGCATCCACAATCCCTACTGCCACTTCCCTCAAGACCCTAGGATGTAAGCCATCAGGTCCAGGGGATTTATCCGCCTTGAGTCCCATTATTTTACTGAGTACCAATTCCTTAGTGATTTTAATCGTATTTAGCTCCTCCCCGCCCCCGCCCCTCGAGCCCCCTGTTTGTCCAGTGTTGGGATATTCTTAGTGTCCTCTACCGTAAAGACTGAAACAAAATATTTGTTCAGCATTTTTGCCATTTCAATGTTTCCCACCATTAATTTCCCGGTCTCATCCTCTAAGGGACCTATGTTTGTCTTAGCCACCCTTTTTCTTTTTATATAACTATAGAAACTCTTGCTATCTGTTTTTATATTTTTTGCTAATTTATTTTCATAATCTATCTTCCCTTTCTTAATCAATCCTTTAGTTACTCTTTGCTGTCTTTTGAAGACTTCCCAATCTTCTATCCTCCCACTAAGTTTGGCTACCTTATATGTCCTTGTTTTTAGTCGGATACTATCCTTAACTTCTTTACTTAGCCACGGATGGCTGTCATTTCTTTTACACCCTTTTTTCCTCAGTGGAATATATATTTTTTGAAAGTTGTAAAATAACTCCTTGAATGAACACCACCGCTCATGTACCGTCTTACCCTTTAATCTATTTTCCCAGTCCACTTTAATCAATTCCGCTCTCATACCATCATAGTCTCCTTTATTCAAGCTCAGTACGCTTGTTTGAGAACCAACCTTCTCACCCTCTCATTGGATATGGAATGTAACCATGTTATGGTCACTCATTCCAAGGGGATCCTTAACTAGGACATTATTAATTAATCCTGGCTCATTACACAGGACCAGGTCCAAGGTTGCTTTCCCCCTTGTAGGATCAGTTACATACTGCTCAAGAAATCCATCCCTAATACACTCAATAAACTCTTCCTCAAGGCTGCCCTGCCCAATTTGATTTGTCCAGTTAATATGATAGTTAAAATCCCCCATAATTATAGCTGTTCCCTTATTACATGCCCTGACTATTTCCTGATTAATACTTCTTCCAGCAGAGTTGCAACTATTAGGAGGCCAAATACTATGCCCACTAGTGTTTTGTTCCCCTTATTATTCCTTATCTCTACCCAAACTGTTTCATTATCCTGATCCTTTGTCCCAATGTCATTTCTCTGTATTAGTGATTCCTTCCTTTACTAACATAGCCACCCCACCTCCCCTTCCTTCCTGCCTGTCCTTCCTGATTGTTAAATAACCTGGCATATTTAATTCCCAGTCGTTGTCACCCTGCAGCTATGTTTCTGTAATGGCCACAAGATCATACCCATACGTAGTTATTTGTGCCGTTAACTCGTCCATTTTGTTACGAATGCTAGGTGCATTCAGATAAAGAACTTTCAAATATGTTTTGTGACACTTAGTTCCTGCTTTTAAGGAAGCTTTGGAGGAGCTGAGTTTTTTTAAATCCAAAACTGTAAAATGCAATCCTGATGTAATAATATGTAATTTACAAAATTAATCTGATGGAGATTTTTTTTTTAGTATAGGTGATGAGATTTATTCTTCTATTCTGCACCATGCAGTAGGCACTGCACAGGATTTGTTTCTGATTTTTCTTTCATGTTTACAATGATTTAGGAAGTCAAGCTGCCATTCGTTAAGTTGGAAAGAGTGGAAGATTTTGTTGAAGAAAATGCTGAATTTGAGACTATATTTGTGTTGGGAGAATTCGAAGGCCAGCCTTATGAGACCTTGCGCAAGATGGACACTAGAATCCTGGGACCTCCCATTGTGCTTCACTGTGCGAGAAAAGGAGAGGTATAGTTAAACATCAATGTACTTGTGTGTGATAAATAATGTGATTTTCAAAATTTTTGTGGGGAGGCCGGGGAGAAGAGGGAGAAAAAACAGAACCCTCCTCAGTGATTTTATTAACTTATAAATTGCTAGAAGCCCCAGGAGTTATTGTGCTGTTTAATTTTAATCAGGATAATATTCTAAAGTGCTCTTACTCTGACTCATTTTCTGTTTTGCTTTTGAAGCAAATTACTAGCTAGCCTTACAGACAACACATTCTCTGCTCCCCTCACTGATGAACAGTGCTCCAGCACAGTTTTAAATTTGAATTTGCATTAAGTGCTGTGGGGTGTATGTTGACGAATATAAGCTGGGAATCAGATGGATGGAGAGAAGCGCGTAATTAAAATTCAACTACCTGAGTGGAGAAACTAACCACTCTTTGGTATGATCAGGGGTCAGGCAGGCAAACAGCCTGTACGAGATCCAGAATTTTGGTATGCCAAGGTTCAGTACAGTGAAGTCCTTACAAAAACTTCAATTTGAGCAATAACTGCTGCAGTTAAGTGAATCTACCTTCTATTTGGCTGCTTTACCTTGAGGGTTTGAATTAGTGAAATTGAGGAATGTCCGTCTTCTGCACTGGAGGAGAAAATGCAAGTGGTCGACCCAAAGACTGGCATCAGTAGATCTGAAATATCACAGCTGCAATTGCTATTTTGTAACTCCTGTGAAGATGCTGCAGCTGCATGGATGTCCTTGTTTGCTGCATATTCTCAACATCATAGGCTTCAAAGCAGCTGAGCTCTGCAACACTACAAGCATCCACCCTTGCCTTACCTCCACTGCCATTAAAAATCTTATTCATAGTATTGTAGCAGGTACAGCACAGGAGGAGGCCATCCGGCTAATCGTGCCTGTGGCGGTTCTTTGAAAGAGCTATCCAATTAGTCCCATTCCCCTGCTCTTTCTCCATGGCCCTGTTAAAATTTTCCCTTCAAGTATTCACACCATTGTCATCGCCAGCCTCCCAACTGCCAAGTCATCAACTGCGTCCTGTCCTGCTTACTAATCACTCCACCACACTGCCCTATGTTGTTCCTCAACTCCTAATGCATTAGATTTAAAAACCACAGTCTCTTCCCACCTTTCATTCTGCAGGTTTGTGTACCCTCTGATCTCCTCTGACTCTGGTCTTCCTTTGTAACTCTTCCTCTACCCCACCCCATCTTTGGTAGAATCTCAAGTTCCCTTGCCCTTATTCTCTAGAACTATTTTCCCTCTTTCTTTCCTCCTTCCAAAATTCCTCTGCCCCTCACCTCCCTTCCTGTTAAAAGCCTTTTCAAAATCTAACTTTGTTCAACCTTTCCTAAGCTTCCTGTAAAGGCTTGGCGCGTGCTTAATTTCCTCCTCTGTGAAGTGCTTTTGGACATTTTTTGTTCATGTTAAAGGTGCTATATTCCAAGTTATTATTGGCTTAATCTCTTGAAGTGTTTCTTCAGATATGACTATCTCGTATGTGTCCATATGTAAAATGTTTTTGATCCCTTCATTTGATGGTTGTGCTATGGTAGGGCAGTGTACATTTCTCAAATAGTCATATAATTTCCTATTTTGCTACTGATGGCAGCCCTAAAGTTAATGGTAAAATAAACAATGTGTCGCTATTGCTATAGGAGGTGGTGTGCACTAGCAAGTGATTCAGTGTATGCTTGCATCTCCAAAGCAGCACTGCATCTGGCAGTGCATATACTTTTACTGGCAAAGACGAATGTTCTGTTCTTGATAGTTGTGTAATTGTATCTGGTGTGTATGAGCCTTTTCCAGCCATTGGGGAAGGTAGTGCATGCTGGAGAAAAAAGTTGCTGTTATCAGGGGCAGAGTGGCCACGTGAGAAAATGGGAGATTCCCTGAGTACTCTCGTGAATGGTGCCTTTTTATGTGAGAATCCTAAAGAATCTCGCGCTCTTTGGGAGGAGCCATTCCACCCTTGGCTTTTAGCTATTTTAACCCTCTGTATGGAGGAACTTGGATGTGCTCAGTTGCTCAAATGTGATTTCCTGTTGTAGAAACTGACCCACAATATAAATGGAGCAATTTCTACAGCATCAGGAATTCTAGATGCAATTGCAGTATTCAATCCAAAAGTGGGTTTGCAATATAAACAACATCAGAAAAACATATAATCAACTTTAGTAGTTCCAGTTCTCCAGAAGATTTTGCCACACTTAATTGCAAGTTAATTCTCCGTTATGAAAAAAATGTACTGTCAAACTATTCAATTTTGACCTCTGCTGTCTGCTTGTAGAGACTTCTGCAGGAGGCACAAGAAGTTTTATAAGTTTAAATTGACATGGCTCAGCCCACATTCTTTTATTTTTTAAAAAAGTGAGAAAGATTTCATACCTGTTAACTAAGAAACAACATTTAAGTATTTAAATGATTACTTTAATGAAGTTTATATTTTATTTGCTTCATAAAGCCTCTGCCTTTCACATCACGGCCATTGTACTGTACAAGTATGTTGGATCTGGTCTTGTGTTTCACTGGATTCAAGAAAGAGAAGTTGGTAAGAGTTTACGCTTTGGTCAAAGTTCTAATGACTGAATGATTTATGGTGAACAGAAAGTATTATATTACAAGGATTTTGATAGTGAGCATTGTCATGTCGTTCGGCACATGAAATACCACTTTAGTATACTACAGAGCCACTCTATTCCCCATGGAATGTTTTTTTTATTTAAGTTGTGATCATCTAGTGTTTAGGAAGCATCAATTCTGAATCCATAAATTAGTGAAGTGTTCATGAGGAATCAATTAAATTGCAATTCTCAATAATGTTTTTCACCCACTCCAAAAATATTCCAAAACATAAGATCCCTTGAAAAAGTAGTTGAAATAGTTGAAGTTTCGATTAAATCTCTCCTGTTTCGATTGGGCCTGTAACAATGCTATCAACGGTAGATAGCAACGCATTATGAATATGTAATTGTTTTAACTATCTGTAAACCCCACTCATGGTAGAACAATGTTATCTGTGAGTTTGATTGCATAATGAAAGTTTTTTTTCATGTGCACGTTTTGCTTTTCATAGTATGCCTGGTACTTCTGGTTGTAGCAGAATAGTATCAAAGGAAATAATGTCTAGTCCAGACAAATGTTTTAAAACTTTACCACAAGCCTGCATGGAATTGTATTTGTTGCTCCAGAGAAGGTTATGGTAATAGATAATCTTTCATTTTTGAATGCTAACTGTAATTATTTTTGAGGAAAGCCAGGTGACAAGTGCATGCTGATTATTGTGGCAGCCTTTGGCTATTTGAAAAGGCTTAAACAAGAATGTCAGATGTACTACATAAATTGATAAATGTAATATGAGGGGGGGGGGGGGGGTGATAGCTATTGAAGAAAAATTAGATGTGTTTGGACCCTGTGGTAAACTAATAGGTTGACTGTAAACTTGAACAGTATTTTTGTTTTATTACAAAAGATGTGAAAATATATCTGTAGCTCCCTGTTGCCCATGCCTTTGTATTTACAAGAGTAATTCATTTGAAAATGACTGCACAATTGTCTTTTTTTACTTGCAGCTTAATCTTGTTACCCTGGCACATCATATGGGAGCAACTATTCGTAAAGAATATACTGGCAAAATAACTCATCTTGTGGCAAATTCTACCCAAAGTGACAAGTTCAGGGTATGGACAAATTTTAACAATCTGAAATGTTTAATTTGTACATTGTACAAGGAAACGGCAAGCACACCTCAAATTGTAGGATTCTTAGTTAAATTCTGGGAGTGGTTAAGAAATTGGTTAAAGATGGGGAAAACAATGAGAGCTCACTAAAAGAATTGTGTGTGTGGGTGGGGGGAGTTGGGGGGGTGGGTGGAGTGGGTAGGTAGAAAGAGCGTTGAGTGGGGTGCCCTAGGGCTGGGTGTTGAGGCATTACTGTTTGTAATTTATGTACATGATCTGGGTACAAGAACTCGATGCAAAATGGTCAAATTTGCGAATGATACCAAACTGGGAGGGGCAGTGGAATTGGAGGACGCAGCTTATCAATTATAGAATGAGTTGGACAAAATAAATATGTGGGCAAAACAATGGCAGATGAAATTGACGCAGATCATTGTGAAGTACGGCACATGGGAAGGAAAAATAAGCAACACAAATAGTCCATGATTGGTGTTGAAAAAGCTCAAGGAGACCAAGTAAACTTATTGCTGCTCTGCGTTGATTGGACATGTTGAACAACCAACAACCACTGCAATGTTGAACTTCATAGCAAAAACAGTAGAATATAAGTCAGAGGAAGTAGTGATTGAACTGTACAGTGCTCTGGCCAGACTGCACCTTGAGTACTGTGTCCAGATCTCTTTTTAAGACACATGGAACATAGGAACAGGAGTAGGCCATTCAGCCCCTCGTGCCTGCTCCGCCATTTGATAAGATCATGGCTGATCTGTGATCTAACTCCATATACCTGCCTTTGGCCCATATCCCTTAATACCTTTGGTTGCCAAAAAGCTATCGATCTCCGATTTAAATTTAGCAATTGAGCTAGTATCAATTGCCGTTTGTGGAAGAGAGTTCCAAACTTCTACCACACTTTGTGTGAAGAAATGTTTTCTAACCTCACTCCTGAAAGGTCTGGCTCTAATTTTTAGACTGTGCCCCCTACTCCTAGAATCCCCAACCAGTGGAAATAGTTTCTCTATCCACCCTATCCGTTCCCCTTAATATCTGATAAACTTCGATCAGATCACCCCTTAACCTTCTAAACTCTAGAGAATACAACCCCAATTTCTGTAATCTCTCCTCGTAACTTAACCCTTGAAGTCCGGGTATCATTCGAGTAAACCTACGCTGCTCCCTCCAAGGCCAGTATGTCCTTCCGAAGGTGCGGTGCCCAGAACTGCTCTCAGTACTCCAGGTGTGGTCTAACCAGGGTTTTGTATAGCTGCAGCATAACTTCTGCCCCCTTGTACTCGAGTCCTCTAGATATAAAGGCCAGCATTCCATTTGCCGCCTTGATTATTTTCTGCACCTGTGCATGACACTTCAATGATCTATGTACCTGAACCCCTAAGTCCCTTTGGACATCCACTGTTTTTAACTTTTTACCATTTAGAAAGTACCCTGTTCTATCCTTTTTTGATCCAAAGTCGATGACCTCACATTTGTCTACATTGAATTCCATTTGCCACAGTTTTGCCCATTCACCTAATCTATCAATATCGCTTTGTAATTTTATGTTTTCATCTACACTGCTTACAATGCCACCAATCTTTGTGTCATCGGCAAACTTAGATATGAGACTTTCTATGCCTTCATCTAAGTCGTTAATAAATATTGTGAATAATTGAGGCCCCAAGACAGATCCCTGTGGGACACCACTAGTCACATCCTGCCAATGTGAGTACCTACCCATTATCCCTATTCTCTGTCACCTTTCGCTCAGCCAACTTCCTAACCAAGTCCGTACTTTTCCCTCGATTACATGGGCTTCTCTCTTGGCTAACAGTCTCTTATGTGGGACCTTATCAAATGCCTTCTGGAAGTCCATATAAATAACATCCATTGACATTCCCCTGTCCACTACTTTAGTCACCTCTTCAAAAAATTCAATCAGGTTTGTCAAGCACGACCTACCTTTCACAAATCCATGCTGGCTCTCTCTGATTAACTGAAAATTCTCGAGGTGTTCAGTCACCCTATCCTTAATTATAGACTCCAGCATTTTCCCCACAACAGATGTTAGGCTAACTGGTCTATAATTCCCTGGTTTCCCGCTCTCCTTTCTTAAAAAGCAGAGTGACATGTGCAATTTTCCAATCCAGAGGGACAGTTCCTGAATCTAGAGAACTTTGAAAGATTATAGTTAGGGCATCTGCAATGTGCTCACCTACTTCCTTTAAAACCCTGGGATGGAAACCATCTGGTCCTGGGGATTTGTCACTCTTTAGTGCTATTATTTTCTTCATTACTGTTGCTTTACTTATGTTAATTTTATCGAGTCCCTGTCCCCGATTCAATATAAGTTTTCTTGGGATTTTCGGCATGCTATCCTCTTTTTCGACTGTAAATACTGACGCAAAATAATTGTTCAACATGTCCGCCATTTCCCCATTGTCAATGACAATATTCCCACTTTCAGTTTTTAAGGGGCCAACACTGCTCCTGACCACCCTCTTTTTCCTAATATAACTATAGAAGTTCTTCGTATTGGTTTTGATATCCCTTGTGACTTTCTTTTCATACTCTCTTTTTGTAGCTCTTACTATCTGTTTTGTGACTCTTTGTATCTTTTCCATTCGCCAGGATCTGTGCCATTTTTTGCCTTTTTGTATGCCCTTTCCTTATGTCTTATACTGTCCCTTGCCTATTTAGTTGTCCATGGCTGTTTTTTTTGGCAAGTAGAGTTCTTGCCCCTTAGGGGTATAAACCGATTCTGTATCACGTTAAATGTTTCTTTAAACATTTCCCATTGATCATCAGTCGTTTTACCCATTAACAGATTTGCCCAGTTTACTGTGGACGGTCTCTGTCTCATCCCATTGAAATCGGCCTCGCCCAAGTCTAGAATCTTAGCAGCTGATTCACTTTTCCCTTTCAAACACTACATTGAACTCGATCATGTTATGATCGCTATTGGATAGATGTTCACACACAGTTAAGCCGTTAACTAAATCTGGTTCATTACTCATTACTAAATCTAGTATGGCTTGCCCCCTTGTTGCCTCTAGGACATACTGCTATAGAAAACTATCCCGGACACACTCAAGAAATTCGCTACCTTTCTGACAGTTGCTAGTCTGCTTTAACCAATCTATATGAAGGTTAAAGTCCCCCATTAAGACCACTATGCCTTTCTTACACGCTTGTCTAATCTCCGCATTTATACAATCTAGCACTTCAGAGCTGCTGCCAGGGCTCCTATGTACAACTCCCACTACAGTCTTAGATCCTTTCCTATTTCTCAATTCAACCCATAAAGTCTCTGTTGGCTGCTTACCTCTTGTTATATCCCCCTTTATCATTGAAGTGATTTCATCTCTAATCATTAGGGCTACTCCTCCCCCTCTTCCATTTTCTCTATCTTTCCTGTAGACCTTATAACCCGGTATGTTTAGTTCCCAATCCTGACCATCCTGCAGCCATGTCTCAGTAATAGCTATCATGTCATACCCTCCAATTTGAATTTGAACTTGAACCTGTAGTTCATTTAATTTATTCATTATACTCCGTACATTTGTATATAGAACTCTTAGTTGGGCCACACTTCCTAGCCTGACCTTCAGCTTTGATGCTGGGTTAATCGCCTTACGCCTTCTAGTTTTTACTTTATCTGTAGTGTCTAAAGTACACTTTCTGCTGCTCTACGCTTTTCCCTTTCACTTGTTCTTGAACAACTGTTTGTACTATTTGTATTGTAAATTTCCCCTGGGTCTTCCCCTCTCTTGCTGCTCTCAACTTTACTCACTTCTGACTCCCCTCTCAGGTTCCCATCCCCCTGCCACTCTAGTTTAAACCTTCCCCAACAGCACTAGCAAACACCCCCACGAGGACATTGGTCCCGGTCCTGCTCGGGTGTAACCCGTCCCGCTTGTACAGGTCCCACCTTCCCCAGAACCGGTCCCAATGTCCCAGGAATCTAATTCCCTCCCTCCTACACCATCCCTGCAGCCACGCATTCATCTGGTCTATTCTCCTGTTCCTATACTCACTAGCACGTGGCACCGGTAGTAATCCTGAGATCACTACCTTTGAAGTCCTGCTTTTTAATTTATCTCCTAACTCCTTAAATTCACCTTGCAGGACTTCATCCCTTTTTTTAACCTATGTCGTTGGTACCAACATGGACCACGACTACTGGCTGTTCACCCTTCCCCCCTCCAGAATGCCCTGCAGCTGCTCCGTGACATCCTTGACCCTAGCACCAGGGAGGCAACGTACCATCCTGGAGTCATGTTTGCGGCCACAGAAACGCCTGTCTGTTTCCCCTTACAAATGAATCCCGTATCACTATAGCCCTGCCACTCTTCTTCCTCCCCTCCTGTGCAGCAGAGCCACCTGTGATGCCCCGAACTTGACTCTTGCTGCTTTCCCCTGATAAGCCATCTCCCCCGACAGTATCCAAAGCAGAATATCTGTTTGAGAGGGAGATGGCCCCAGGGGACTCCTGCTCTACCTGCCTAGTCCTTTTATTCTGCCTGGCGGTCACCCATTTCCTTTCTGCCTGCATAATCTTTACCTGCGGTGTGACCACCTCACTGAATGTGCTATCCATGATAGTCTCAGCATTGCGGATGCTCCACAGTGAATCCATCCGCAGCTCCAGCTCCGAAATACGGTTAGCCAGTAGCTGCAGCTGGACACACTTCCTGCACACATGGTCGCCAGGGACACTGGTAGTGTCCATGACTCACCTCTCGGACTCTCCTGCCTCACCTGTGACGTCGCACAGTAGTTTTCTCTTGTTGCAGGTCTACTGCTGCTTTTATTCCCCAATCTCAGTCTTTACTGCTCAGGTCCATTGCCGCTCTGCGGAAAAAGTTAGGAAAAGCAAGGCAAAGCAGCACCTCCTTCCCCCACTTCACCGAACTCTCACTTACCAAACTCTCAGCAGTTCACTCTGTGTTGGCCGCACATTCAACTGTTGGAGGCAGTGCAGAGAAGAGCCTCAAGGCAAATCCCTAGTGTCAAAGGTCTGAGTTCTCGAGTGACTCCACATAGAATGATGAAAGTTAGAACCCTGGAAACATTTAAGAAACAATTAGATGCTGCAATGGAGGGAGGGAATTGTGCTTGATGGATGAATTAAGATGGGCCAAATGGCCTTCCTGATCTGTGACTGTCTTATAAACCTAACCAACTTATGTATTGGTGTTTATGGAAAATTGACCATCTTACCTGCTTGAGATTACCAGTTGTGCACCGATATAAAATCTGTCATAAGGATAGAATGAGTATAGTATTAAAAATCAAATCTTTGAAGTGTGTTAGTAATTTCACAAATTATTTTCAAATAACCTTTTCAGTTCAGACAGAGGTTCCAAAACTGGGAGGCATGCCGAGGTTATCGGGGCCTGAGGAGGACGGCTGGCCAAGATTGGGCTACCGATGGAGCCTTGCATAGCCAGAGGAGAGGTACATTACGGGGCGATCTCAGCACAATGTAGATGTTTGAATCCTCGCTCATTTTTAGAAGTGGACATTTAACCTATCATGGTTCATGGTACCTTTGCCTCTGGGTTGTGGAGGGGAAA
This sequence comes from Heptranchias perlo, assembly GCF_035084215.1. NCBI lineage: Eukaryota > Metazoa > Chordata > Chondrichthyes > Hexanchiformes > Hexanchidae > Heptranchias > Heptranchias perlo. The sequence goes on along the minus strand of NC_090337.1, from coordinate 37,386,315 downwards.
ATTGGCCAGAACTCGAGCTTTTGATTGCTCGCCAGCTGCCCCTGTGGGAAGTGTGCTTGTATGGATATTGGATAAGGACCAGATCATTGCAGCTGTGATGATCCCCTCTCCCTCCATGCAGTTGAATAGCTTGTTGATACTGAATATGCTCCCATATGAAGAATGGCTTCTTGGATGAGGTAGTGGAGAGCAATTGGCACCTGTGGAGTTGTGACTCCAGCAGCAGCCAGTGACTTCAGGAGATCTGGTGGGATGAAAATTGACAAACAAAAAATAATGTCTGATATTAATTACAGGCTGCTGTAAGCATGGGCACACCTATCATGAGAGCAGAATGGATTTACAAGGCCTGGGAAAAAAGAAATGAAATGTGAGTGTTCAAATTTGTTACAAATAAAAATTGTTCTGCCTTCTGTTTGATTTAATGTAATGCACATGTTATGTGACCTTCTCATCTTTGAATTCTCACTGGCTGCAGAATTATAATGAAGATTTGAGGGTTGTAATTAAAAAAAAATTCCACTGGAGAATATGCATTGAGCAGTTGCAGAAACTTTAGACTTATAGAATCTTACAGCACAGAAGGAGGCCATTTGGCCTGCCTCTGCCGTCTCGTTGAAAGAGCTGTTCAATTTTCCCCAGCTTTTTCCCCATAACCCTGCAAATTAGTCGTCTTCAAGTACATGTTCAATTGCCTGTTGTAAGTTCCTATGGAATCTGCTTCCACCACCCTTTCAGGTAGTGCGTTCCAGATCTTAACAACTCTCTGTGTGAAAAAATTTCTCCAAGTTCTTTTACCAATTATTTTAAATCTATGGCCTCTGATTACTGGCCCACTTGCCAGAGGAAACAGTTTCTCCCTACTTGCTCTGTCAAAACCCTTCATAATTTTGAATACCTCTGAGGTCTCCCTTTAACTTCCAATCTCTCCACATAACTGAAATCCCTCATCCCTGGTATCATTCTGGTAAATCTCCTCTGTACCCTCTCCAAGGCCTTGATATCCTTCCTAAAGTGTGGTGCCCAGAAATGTGCACAGTACTCCAGCTGAGGCCTACCCAGTGATTTGTGAAGGTTTAGCATGACTTGTTTTTGTATTCAATGCTACTATTTTCAAAGCCAAGTATCCCATACACTTTCTTAACTGCCTTATTAACTTGCCCTGCCACCTTCAAAGGTTTGTGAACCTGAACTCCCAGGTCCCTCTGCTCTTGCACCCCTCTCAAAATAGTACCATTTAGATTGTACTGCCTCTCCATGTAGTTCCTCCCAAAGTGCATTTCTTCATACTTATCCACATTAAATTACATCTGCCATGTGTCTGCCCATTTCACCACTCCTTCTGAAGTCTGCTGCTATCCTCCTCAATATTTACGACGTCGTCAAGTTTTGCATCATCTGCAAATTTTGAAATTGTACTCCTTATACCCAAGTCCAGGTCATTTATATATTAACGGTTATGATATAGTTGCGATTACGGAGACATGGCTGCAGGGTGACCATGGATGGGAACTGAACATCCAGGGGTATTCAATATTTAGGAAGGACAGGCAAAAAGGGAAAGGAGGTGGGGTAGCGCTGTTAGTAAAGGAGGAAATCAATGCAATAGTGAGGAAGGATATTGGCTTGGAAAATCACGATGTGGAGCTAAGAAACACTAAGGGGCAGAAAACGTTGTTGGGGGTTGTCTATAGACTGCCCCCCCCCCCCCCAAAACAATAGTGGAGATGTAGGGGAGGGCATTAAACAGGAAATCAGAGACGCATGCAGGAAGGATACAACTATAATCGTGTATGACTTTAGTCTACATATAGATTGGTGAGACCAAATTAGCAATAATACTGTGGGGGCGGAATTCCTGGTGTGTGTACGTGATGGTTTTCAAGACCAATACGTTGAGGAACCAACAAGAGAACAGGCGATCCTAGACTGGGTATTGTGCAATGAGAAAGGATTAATTAACAATCTTGTTGTGCAGGGTCTCTTAGGGAAGAGCCACCATAACATGATTAGAATTCCTCATTAAGATGGAGAGTGAAGTAGTTGAATCCGAAACTAGGGTCCTGAATCTAGATAAAGGAAATTACGAAAGTATGAGGTGCGAGTTGGCGATGATAGATTGGGGAACTTTACTGAAAGGGATGACGGTGGATAAGCAATGGCTAATATTTAAAGAACGTGTGCAGGAATTACAACAACATTCCTGTCTGGTGCAAAAATAATATAGGAAAGATGGCTCAACCGTGGCTTACAAAAGAAAGTAGTGATAGTATTGGATCCAAAGAGGAGACATAAAATTGCCAGAAAAAGCAGCAAGCCTGAGGATTGGGAGCAGTTTAGAATTCAGCGAAGGAGGACAAAGAGATTAAGAGGGGAAAAATAGAGAATGAGAGTAAACTAGCAGGGAACATAAACAGTGACTGTAAAAGCTTCTATAAATATGTGAAGAGAAAAAGATTAGTGAAGTCAAATGTAGGTCCCTTACAGTCAGAAATGGGGGAAATTATAATGGGGAACAAATAAATGGCAGAACAATTAAACACATACTTTGGTTCTGTCTTCACAAAGGAGGACACAAATAACCTGCCAGGAATGTTAGGGAACCAAGGGGGGGTCTAGTGAGAGGGAGGAACTGAAGGAAACCAGTATGAGTTTTTAAAAAAAAATAGTGCTAGGGAAATTAATGGGGCTAAAGGCTGACAAATCCCCAGGTCCTGATAATCTACATTCCAGAGTACTGAAGGAAGTGGCCCTGGAAATAATGGATGCATTGGTGATCATCTTCCAAAATTCTATAGACTCTGGAACAGTTCCTACAGATTGGAGGGTGGCAAATGTAACCCCACTATTTAAAAAAAGGAGGGAGAGAAAAAACAGGGAATCACAGACCAGTTAGCCTAACATCAGTAGTGGGATGTGATTACAAAACACTTGGAAGGCATTAACTGGATTGGACAAAGTCAGCATGGGTTTATGAAAGGGAAATCATGCTTAACAAATCTACTGGAGTTTTTTGAGGCGTTAACTAGTAGAATAGATAAGGGAGAACCAGTGGATGTGGTGCACTTGGATTTTCAGACTGCTTTTGATAAGGTCCCACATGAGGTTAGTGTGCAAAATTAAAGTACATGGGATTGGGGGGAATATACTGGCATGGATTGAGAATTGGTTGACAGACAAGAAACAGAGTAGGAATAAACGTGTCTTTTTCCAGGTGGTGGGCATTTTCTAGTTGGGGTACTGCAGGGTTCAGTGCTTGAGCCCCAGCTATTCACAATATATATCAATGATTTGGATAAGGGAACTAAATGTATCATTTCCAAGTTTGCAGACGACACCAAGCTGGTCGGAATGTGAGCTGTGAGGAGGATGCAAAGAGGCTCCAATGTGATTTAGACAAGTTGGGTGAGTGGGCAAGAATGTGGCAGATGCAGTATAATGTGGATAAATGTGAGGTTATCCACTTTGGTTGTAAAAACAGAAAGGCAGATTATTATCTGAATGGTGATAGATTGGGAAAAGGGGAGGTGCAACGAGACCTGGGTGTCCTTGTACACCAGTCGCTGAAAGCGAGCATTCAGGTGCAGCAAGCAGTTGGGAAGGCGAATGGTGTGTTGGCCTTCATTGCAAGAGGATTTGAGTACAGGAGCAGGGTGTCTAATTGCAGTTATACAGGGCCTTGGTGAGACCACATCTGGAATATTGTGTGCAGTTTTGGTCTCCTTATCTGAGGAAGGATGTCCTTGCTGTGGAGGGAGTGCAAGGAAGGTTTACCAGACTGATTCCTGGGATGGCAGGACTGATGTATGAGGAGAGATTAGGTTGACTAGGCCTATATTCACTAGAGTTTAGAAGAATGAGAGGTGATCTCATCGAAACATATACAATTCTAACAGAACTAGACAGACTAGATGCAGGGAGGATGTTTCCGATGGCTGGGGAGTCCAGAACCAGGGGTCACAGTCTCAGAATAGGGGTATGCCATTTAGAACCGAGATGAGGAGAAATTTCTTCACTCGAGGGTGGTGAACCTGTGGAATTCTCTACCACAGAAGGCAGTGGAGGCCAAGTCATTAGATGTATTCCAGAAGGAGATAGATATATTTCTTGATGCTAAAGGGATCAAGGGATATGGGGAAAAAGCGGGAACAGGATACTGAGTTAGACTATCAGTCATGATCATTTTGACCTGAAGGGCCAAATGGCCTTCTCTTGTTTCTATAACAAGAAAAGCAAAGGTCCGAATACTGATCCCTGGGGGACCCCACTGCATACTTCTCTCCAGTCAGAAAAACATCTGTTCTCTGCCTCCTATCCCTTAGCTAATTATGTACCTAAGTTACCACTGTCCCTTTAATCCCATATGCTTCTTTTGCAATCCCATTTGCAATCCTCCAGTCCTATGGCACCACTCCCTTACCAAGGAGGATTAGAAGATTGTGGCCAGACCCTCCACAATTACCACCCTTACTTCCCTCAGCAACTTAGGATGCATCCCATCTAGACAGGGTGACTTTTGTACTTTTGAGTACTGTCAGCCCTTTAAGTAGCTCCTCTTTATCTATTTTTATCCTATCTAATTTCTCCATTACCTCCTTTGTTATGATATTGGCAGCATCCTCTTTAGTGAAGACAGATGCAAAATACTCATGGAGGCAGGGGGCATGGCTGAGGTACTAAATAAGAAGATCTCCTTTTTGGTCCCTAATTGGCCCCACCCTTCCTTGAACTACCCTTTTACTATTTGTTTTTTTAAAAAAACTTTTGGATTCCCTTTTATGGTACCTGCTAATCTATTCTTATACGCTCTCTTTGCCCCTCATATTTGCTTTCTCAGTTCTCCCCTGTACTTTTTGTATTCAGCTTGGTTCTCTACTAGATTATGAACCTGACATTTATCATAAGCTTCCTTTTTCTATTTCATTTTAATCTCTATCTTTAGTGAATCAAAGGATACCCTTCCTTTTCCCTTTGTGGGAATGTGTCTACTCTGTACCCGAACTATCTCCTTTTTTGAATGCCTCCCATTGCTCAATTACTGTTTTACCTGCCAATCTTTGATTCCAATCCACCTGGGCCAGATCACTTTTCAACTCACTGAAATTAGCCCTCCTCCAGTTGAGTATTTTCACATTTCATTTTTCCTTGTCCTTTTCCATAACTACTCCAAACCTAATATTGTGATCACTGTTTCCCAAATGCTCTCCCACTGAAACATTCTCCACTTGCCCTACTTCATTGTCTAGAACTAGATCCATCACTGGTTCCTTCCTTGTTGGGCTGGAAACATACGGATCAAGAAAGTTCTCTTATACACTTTTCAGGAATTCCTCCCCCTCTTTGCCCTTTATATTGTTATTTTCCCAGTCTGTATTAGGATAATTTAAGCCCCCCATTATCACTACTCACGTTCTAGTGTAATAGGGGTGTTTGTCAAGTCAACTTTTACATTCTGGTGCCATAGTGGGTACTCTCTTGAGAAGGAGTGGAAACCCAAACCATCTTGAGCTCTTACTGATAGTGGTATTTCAAAGTAATCCTAATTTCAAAGTAATTCTGATGCCAGATTTGTTATCTGCAGTTTTTTCCTCTTCCAGAAAAATAGAACAATTTTGGTTACTTAATTATGGGATCTCTGTCATGAATCATACAACATATTTTTATTTTAAAACTGAAAACCGCTACTTTTTGATGTTTAACCATGGGAAAACTCTAGATATTGGCAATTGAGTAGATTCGTACATATTCTATTTAAATCGATAATGATTGATGTCAGATCAATTGTTGACAGTTTAGTGAAGATTGAAGTGAAACCAAGTATGCAGTCCTTAATGTTCAGAATTTCCAATACTAAGATCATTGGTACAGGATTAACAGTTAGTTTTCTTCTGTAGTGATTTCCATGTTGCTGATGAAGTGTTTCGAAATGAATTCAAAGTGCCTCCATTTCAAGACTGTGTGTTAACTTTTCTGGGATTCTCTGATGAAGAACTGAGAAGTATGGAAGAAATGACAGAAATGCAAGGTCTGTAGTGAACATATAGGAAAACAAGTAATTCGCCTACTGTTAAAACTTTAACAACATAAGAAATATAAGCAGGAGTAGGCCATACAGCCTTTTGAGCCTGATCGACCATTCAACAAGATCGTAGCTGATCTTTGACCTCAACTCCGTTTTCGTGCCTGGTCACCGTTTCCTTTGATTTCCCTGGAGTCCAAAAATCTATTGCGCTCAGCCTTAAATATACTCAATGACTGAGCATCCACAGCCTGCTGGGGTAGAGAATTCTAGAGATTCACAATCCTTTGAGTGAAGAAATTTCTCCTTATCTCAGTCCTAAATGTCAACCCCTTATCCTGAGACTATGCCCCCTAGTTCTAGACTCTCCAGCCAGGGGAAACAGCCTCTCAGCAACTACCCTGTCAAGCCCTCTCAGAATTTTATATGTTTCAATGAGATCACCTCTCATTCCTCTAAACTCCAGAGAATATAGGCCCATTCTACTCAATCTCTCCTCATAGGACAACCCTCTCATCCCAGGAATCAATCCAGTGAGCCTTTGTTGCACCACCTCGAAGTATATCCTTCCTTAGATAAGGAGACCAAAACTGTACACAGCAGTCCAGGTGTGATCTCACCAAAGACCTGTATAATTGCAGCAAGACTTCCTTACTCTTATACTCCAACCCCCTTGCAATAAAGGCCAACATACCATTTGCCTCCCTAATTGCTTGCTGTACCTGCATGTTAACTTTCTGTGTTTCGTGTACAAGGGCACCTAAATATCTGAATAGCAACATTTAATTTTTCACCATTTTAAAAACATTCTGTTTTTCTATTCTTCCTACCAAAGTGAATAACCTCACATTTCCCTACATTATACTCCATCTGCCACCTTCTTGTCCACTCACTTAACCTGTCTATATCCTTTTGCAGACTCTGTGTCCTCCTCAATGCTTACTTTCCCACCTAGCTTTGTATCGTCAGCAAACTTGGATACATTGCACACAGCCCCTTCATCTAATTCATTAATATGGATTGTAAATAGCTGAGGGCCAAGCACTGATCCTTGCGGCAGCCCGCCAACCTGAAAATTAACTATTTATTCCAACTGTTTTCTGTCCGTTAACCATTCTTCTATCTATGCTAATATATTACCCCAAACCCCATGAGCCCTTCTCTTGTGTAACAATCTTTTGTGTGGCAACTTATTGAATGCCATTTGGAAATCCAAATATACGACATCCACTGGTTCCCCTTTATCTACCCTACTAGTTAAATCCTCAAACAAAAACTCCAGTAGATTTGTCAAACACAATTTCCCTTTCATAAAACCATGTTGACTCTGGCTAATCATATTATGATTTTCTAAGTGCCCCATTACTACTTCCTTAATAATGGATTCCAACGTTTCCTGCCTAATGATGTCAGGCTAACTGGCCTGTCGTTCCCTGTTTTCTCTCTCCCTCCTGTCTTGAATAGCGGTGTTACATTTTTTTTATTCATTCATGCAATGTGGGCGTTGCTGGCAAGGCCAGCATTTATTGCCCATCCCTAATTGCCCTTGAGAAGGTGGTGGTGAGCTGCCGCCTTGAAGCGCTGCAGTCCGTGTGGTGAAGGTTAGGCAGGGAGTTCCAGAATTTTGACCCAGCGACGATGAAGGAACGGCAATATATTTCCAAGTCGGGATGCTGTGTGACTTGGAGGGGAACGTACAAGTGGTGGTGTTCCCATGTGCCTGCTGCCCTTGTCCTTCTGGGTGGTAGAGGTCGTGGGTTTGGGAGATGCTGTCGAAGAAGCCTTGGCGAATTGCTGTAGTGCATCCTGTGGGTGGTACACACTGCGGCTGTTGTGCGCCGGTGGTGGATGGGGTGCCAATCAAGCGTGCTGCTTTGTCCTAGATGATGTCGAGCTTCTTGAGTGTTGTTGGAGCTGCACTCATCCAAGCAAGTGGAGAGTATTCCATCACACTCCTGACTTGTGCCTTGAAGATGGTGGAAAGGCTCTGGGGAGTCAGGAGGTGAGTCACTCGCTGCAGAATACCCAGCCTCTGACCTGCTCTTGAAGCCACAGTATTTATGTGGCTGGTCCAGTTAAGTTTCTGGTCAGTGGTGACCCCCAGGATGTTGATGGTGGGGGATTCGGCGATGGTAATGCCGTTGAATGTCAAGGGGAAGTGGTTAGGTTCTCTCTTGTTGGAGATGGTCATTGCCTGGCGCGAATGTTACTTGCCACTTATGAGCCCAAGTCTGGATGCTGTCCAGGTCTTGCTGCATGCGGGCACGGAATGCTTCATTATTTGAGGGGTTGCAAATGGAACTGAACAATGTGCAGTCATCAGCGAACATCCCCATTTCTGACCTTATGATTGAGGGAAGGTTATTGATGAAGCAGCTGATGATGGTTGGGCCTAGGACACTGCCCTGAAGAACTCCTGCAGCAATGTCCTGGGGCTGAGATGATTGGCCTCGAACAACCACTTCCAATTTTCCTTTGTGTTAGGTATGACTCCAGCCACTGGAGAGTTTTCCCCCTAATTCCCATTGACTTCAATTTTATTAGGGCTCCTTGGTGCCACACTCTGTCAAATGCTACTTTGATGTCAAGGGCAGTTACTCTCACCTCCCGTCTGGAATTCAGCTCTTTTGTCCATGTTTGGACCAAGGCTGTAATGAGGTCTGGATCCGAGTGGTCCTGGTGGAACCCAAACTGAGCATCGGTGAGCAGGTTATTGGTGAGTAAGTGCCGCTTGATAGCACTGTTGACAACACCTTCCATCACTTTGCTGATGATTGAGAGTAGATTGATGGGGTGGTAATTGGCCTGATTAGATTTGTCCTGCTTTTTGTGGACAGGACATACTTGGGCAATTTTCCACATTGTCGGGTAGCTGCCAGTGTTCTATCTGTACTGGAACATTTTGGCTAGAGGCGCAGCTAATTCTGGAGCACAAGCCTTCAGCACTACAGCAGGGATGTTGTCGGAGCCTATAGCCTTTGTTGTATCCAGTGCAATCAGTCGTTTCTTGATATCATATGGAGTAAATCGAATTGGCTGAAGACTGGCTTCTGCGATGATGGGGATATCGGGAGGAGGCCGAGATGGATCATCCACTCGGCACTTCTGGCTGAAGATGGTTGCAAACGCTTCAGCCTTGTCTTTTGCACTCACATGCTGGACTCTGCCATCATTGAGGATGGGGATGTTTGCAGTGCCTCCTCCTCCCCTTAGTTGTTTAATTGTCCACCACCATTCACAACTGGATGTGGCAGGACTGCATAGTTTTGATCTGATCCGTTGGTTGTGGAATCACTTAGCTGTGTCTATAGCATGTTGCTTCTGCTGTTTAGCATGCATGTATTCCTGTGTTGTAGTTTCACCAGGTTGGCACCTCATTTTTAGGTCTGCCTGGTGCTGCTCCTGGCATGCTCTTCTACACCCCTCATTGAACCAGGGTTGATCCCCTGGCTTGTTGGTAATGGTAGAGTGAGGAATATGATGGGCCATGAGGTTGCAGATTGTGCTGGAATATAAATCTGCTGCTGCTGATGGCCCAGAGCGCCTCATGGATGCCCAGTTTTGAGCTGCTGGATCTGTTCTGAATCTATCCCATTTAGCACGGTGGTAGTGCCACACAACATGTTGGATGGTGTCCTCAGTGCGAAGACGGGACTTCGTCTCCATGAGGACTGTGCAGTGATCACTCCTACCAATACTGTCATGGACAGATGCATCTGTGACCGGTGGATTGGTGAGGACGAGGTCAAGTAAGTTTTTCCCTCGTGTTGGTTCACTTACCATCTGCCGCAGGCCCAGTCTGGCAGCTATGTCTTTCAGGACTTGGCCAGCTCGGTCAGTCGTGGTCCTACCGAGCCACTCTTGGTGATGGACATTGCAGTCCCCCATCCAGAGTACATTCTGTGCCCTTGCTACCCTCAGTGCTTCCTCCAAGTGGTGGTCAACATGGAGGAGGACTGATTCATCAGCTGAGGGAGGGCAGTATGTGGTAATCAGCAGGAGGTTTCCTTGCCCACGTTTGACCTGATGCCATGAGATTTCATGGGGTCCAGAGTCAATGTTGAGGACCCCCAGGGCCACTCTCTCCTGACTGTATATCACTCTTCCACCACCTCTGGTGGGTCTGTCCTGCCAGTGGGACAGGACATACCCAGGGATGGTGATGGAAGAGTCTGAGTCGTTGGCTGAAAGGTATGATTCTGTGAGTGGCTGTGTCAGGCTGTTACTTGACTCGTCTGTGGGACAGCTCTCCCAATTTTAGCACAAGTCCCCAGATGTTAGTGAGGAGGACTTTGCAGGGTTGACTGGGCTGCACCCTGCAACCATTTGCTGCCTTCCAATCCACTGGGAACATTCTAGAATCTAGGGAATTTTGTAAGATGACAATCAATGCATCCAATATCTCTGCGGTCGCCTCTTTTAAAACCTTTGGATGTAGGCCCATCAGGCCCAGGGGATTTGTCAGCCTTTAGTCCCATTAATTTCTCCAGTATTTTTTCTCTACTAATAATTACTTTAAGTTCCTCACTTTGTTAGACCCACGGTTCCCCACTATTTCTGGAATGTTTTGTGTCCTCTACTGTGAATACAGATATAAAATATTTGTTTAACTTCTCTGCCATTGCCTTCTCTCTCTCTTTCCCCCCCCCCCCCCCCCCCCATTATAATTTTTCCTGTCTCTGCCTCTAAGGTACCCACGTCTACTTTGGCTAATCACTTCCTTTTTACATACTTGTAGAAGATCTTACCATCTGTTTTTATATTTCTTGCTTGTTTACTGTCATTCTATTTTCTCCCTCTATCAATTTTTTTGGTCATCCTTTGCAGGTTTCTAAAACTCTCCCAATCCTCAGGCTTACTACACTTGGCAACGTTATAAGCCTCTTCTTTTAATCTAATACTATCCTTAACTTCTTTAGTTAGCCTTGGATGGATCACTCTTCCTGTGGAGTTTTTATTCCTCAATGGAATGTATATTTGTTGAGAATTATGAAATATTTCTTTAAATGTTTGCCGTTGCTTATCCACTGTCATATCTTTTAATCTAATTTCCTAATCAACTTTAGCCAACTCGCCCCTCATACCTATGTAATTGGCTTTGTTTAAATTTAAGACTCTAGTTTGTCTTAAGTGTGTCACTCTTGAACTCAATATGAAATTCATCATATTATGATCACTCTTCCCCAGAGAATCCCTTACTATGAGATTACTAATTAACTCTGTCTCATTACACAAGACAAGATCTAAAATAGCCTGTTCCCTGGCTGGTTACACAACGTATTATTCTAGGAAACTGTCTCAAATGCATTCTATGAACTTGTCCTCCAAACTACTTTTTGCCAATTTGATTTGCCCAGTCTATGAAGATTAAAGTACCCCACGATTATTGCATTACCTTTGTTACAAGTTCCTCTTATTTCTTCTTCAATACTCTGTCCAACCATATAACTACTGTCATGGAACCTATTAAAATACTCCCACCAGTGTTTTCTGCCCTTTGCCGTTTTTTATCTCCACCCATACTGATTCTGCTTCCTGATGTTCTGAGCCAAGATCCTTTCTGACTGCTATCTTTATCTCATCCATTATTAACAGGGCTACCCCATTCCTTTTCCATTTTGTCTGTCTCTTTGAAAAGTCAAGTACCCTGGAATATTTAGTTCCCAATCCTGGTCACCTTACAACCACATCTCAGTAATGGCTACAAGATCAAACCCATTTATCTCTGTGCCATTAATTCATCTATCTTGTTAAGAATGCCACGTGCATTCAGATAAAGCTGTAGTGACTTTTTTTTACTATTTTTCCCTTATTTGACCTTGTTCAATGATGCACTATTACTGTTGATCTCTCTGTCCCTTCCTGACAGTCTTTATGTCTTTACCCAAATCGCTACACTGCTCTATGGCCTTGACCTTTCTCTTTTAGATTTATAAATTTACTCTGAATTTTTCAGGGTGTCTAGTGGGCCCCAGCTATTCACAATATATATCAATTATTTGGATGAGGGAACCAAATGTAATATTTCCAAGTTTGCTGACGACACAAAACTAGGTGGGATTGTGAGTTCTGAGGAGGATGCCAAAAGGCTTCAAGGCGATTTAGACAAGTTGAGTGAATGGGCAAATACATGGCAGATGCAGTGTAACGTAGATAAAAGTGAAGTTATCTACTTCGGAAGGAAGAACAGAAAGGCAGAGTATTTAAATGGTGATAGATTGGGAAATGTTGATGTACAAAGAGACGTGGGTGTCCTTGTACAACATGCAGGTGCAGCAAGCAGTTAGGAAGACACATGATATGGTTGGCCTTCATTGCAAGACGATTTGAGTATAGGAGCAAAGATGTCTTACTGCAGTTATACAGGCCTTGTTGAGACCACACCTGGAGTATTGTGCGCAGTTTTGGTCTCCTTACCTAAGAAAGGATATACTTGCCATAGAAGGAGTGCAGCGAAGGTTCACCAGACTGATGCCTGGGATGGCAGGACTGTCGTATGAGGAGAGATTGGGTCGACTAGGCCTGTATTCACTCGAGTTTAGAAGAATGAGGGGATCTCATTGAAACATATAAAATTCTGACAGGGCTAGACAGACTGGATGCAGGGAGCGTGTTTCCCCTGGCTGGGTGGGGTTGGGGGGGTGTGGTCATGGTCTCAGGATACGGGGTAGGACATTTAGGATTGAGATGAGGAGAAATTTCTTCAGAGGGTGGTGAACTTGTGGAATTCTCTACCACAGAAGGCTGTGGAAGCCAAGTCACTGAATATATTTAAGAAGGAGCTAGATAGATTTCTAGGCACAAAAGGTATCAAGGGGTATGGGGAGAGAGCGGGAATATGGTATTGAGATAGAGGATCAGCCAGGATCATATTGAATGGCAGAGCAGGCTTGAAGGGCTGAATGGCCTACTCCTGCTCCTATTTTCTATGTTTCTTATCTGAACCCGTTTTCCCTCCAGTTTTTTTAGTTAAAACTCTATCTACCATTCCAGTTATTCGATTCGCGAGGACCACTGGTCTCAACCCGGTTTAAGTGGAGCCTGTCCCTATCGAAAAGCTCCCTCTCTTCCCCAGTACTGGTCCTCATGCCCCATGAATTGAAGCCCCTGTCTCCCACACCAATGCTTGAGCCATGCATTTAACTCTCTGATCTGTTTGACCCTATGCCAATTTGCACTTGGCTCGGGTAGTAATCCAGAGATTTACCTTTTTGAGGTTCTGCTTGTTAATTTAGACCCTAGCACCTCGAACTCCCTCCGAAGAACCTCGTTCCTAGTTCTACCTCTGTCGTTGGTTCCCACGTGGACCATGACAGCTGGATCCTCCCCCTCATGCTTCAAGTTCTTCTCCAGCTGCGAGGAGACATCATTAACCCTGGCACCAGGCAGGCAACACAGCCTTCGGGACTCCTGGTTGTGGCTGCAGAAAACATTATGTATCCCCTACCACAACCACATCCCTTATTACTCCCTCCACTTGAATGGCCTCCTGTACTACGGTGCTGTGGTCAAATTGACAATCCTCCCTGCAGTCTTTGTTCTCATCCACACAGGTAGCAAGTACCTCCGACCTGTTGGACAAGGTCAAAGGCTGAGGCTCCTACATCACTGCATCTTGGGTCACCATACCTTCCTGACTTGCAGTCACATCCTCTTGTCCCTGACCAAATCTAAACTATTACCTAACCTAAGGGATGTGACTGCCTCCTGGATCAAGTTGTCTCTTTCACCCTCCCTGATGCATCGCAATGTCTGCAGCTCGGACTCCAGCATAACAACTCTGAGCCAAAGTTCCTCAAGTTGTAGACACTTACCGCAGATGTGGTTGCTGGAGATCTCGCTGGTCTCCACCAAATCCCACATCTAACCCTGTTTTATATAATTAATTAATCAAAGTTTCTATGTAATTAATTAACTTGGTTTATTAGTTTTTTTAAAACTAATTAATTGACCTACTTTAAACTAGTTTCCCGCTCTTTAACTATTTAGTTTTAAGACTTTTTAACTAACACTAACAGACTAACCACTAAACACTTGCCAATAAACTAAATATTTACACTGACTTACCCTCAGTGCTCCTCTGTGACATCACTTTATGTCATCTTGATTTTTTTTCTTTTTTTGATTTCATCCCTCAAGTCCATTCTCACCGCTCCTTTTATTGGCCCCTCGGGTTTGCTCCCGCCACAGCTTTTAAGTGTAATCATGTTTGAAAGTGGATAGTGGAGGGCAAGAGTAATCCCAAATTCCTTTTTTTCCATTACAGAAAGTTTCTTCCAAGTGTCCACCTCTACCTCTAATGTGTGCCTGTCATGAATGTCAGTTCTCATAGTGTTACATAGAGTCTACAGCACAGAAACAGGCCATTTGGCCCAACTGGTCTATGCTGGTGTATATGCTCCACATGAGCCTCCTTCCGCCCCCCTTCATCTAACCCTATTAGCACATCCTTCTATTCCTTTCTCCCTCGTACTTATCTAGCTTCCCTTTAAATGCATCCATGCTATTTGCCTCAAATACTCCTTCTGGTAGTGCATTCTTGCTACTCTTTGGGTAGAGAAGTTTCTCCTGAATTTCCTATTGTATTTATTAGTGACTATTTTATATTTATTACCTCTAGTTTTGGACACCCCCACAAGTGGAAATATTTTCTCTTTGGCTACCCTATCAAATCCTTTCATTATCTTAAAGACCTCTATCAGGTCACCCCTCAGCCTTCTCTTTTCTTGGGAAAAGAGCCCTAGCCTGTTCAGCCTTTCCTGATAAGTATATCCTCGAGTATCTGATATCATCCTTGTGAATCTTTGTTGTACCTTATCCAATGCCTCTATATCCTATCTATAATATGGAGACCAGAATTGTGCACAGTACTCCAAGTGTGGTCTAACCAAGGTTCGATACAAGTTTAATATAATTTCTGCTTTTCAATTCTATTCTTCTAGAAATGAACCCCAGTGTTTGGTTTGCTTTTTTATGGCTTTATTAACCTGTGTCGCTACTTTGTGATTTGTGTATCTATACCCCATTTAGATTCTTATTATCCAAGTAGTACATGGCCTCCTTATTCTTTGTACCAAAATGCATCACCTCACACTTATCTATATTGAAGTTCATTTGCTGTTTACAACCCCATTCTGCAACTTTATTAATGTCTTCCTGTGTTTTGTCGCATTCTTCCTTTTTGTATTAACTACACCTCCCAATTTTGTGTCGCCGCAAATTTTGAAATCGTGTTTCCGATTCCCAAGTCCAAATCATTAATGTAAATTGTTATCAACAGTTGTCCCAGCACCAATCCCTGTGGAACACCAGTTCCCATCTGAGTAACTATCCTTAACACCTACTCTCTGTTTTCTGTTTTGTAGCCAGCTTGCTATCCATTCTGTTACCAGTCCCTTGACTCCATATGCTCTGACTTTAGTCATGAGTCTACTATGTGGTATCTTATCAAAGGCCTTCTGAAAATCCAAATATATTACATCTACTGCATTACTCTTGGCTACTCTTTGTTACTTCGTCAAAGAATTCAATAAGGTTGGTCAAACATGACTTTCCCGTTTGCAATCCGTGCAGACTAGTCTTTATTTTTGGTTTCTAGATGTTTTTCTATTACATCTTTGAATAACATCCTTACTTAAGTGTCATTTCTTCATTGTTTAAGACTCTTAAGACTTGGAAGCATTGCTGGTGACTGGGGTAACCTGAGTTCTAGCAGCTCACAGTGGGCCTGTGGTTTGAAAGTAAGAAACTGTATTCCAGGCCCTGGACTATCTAAGACTATGGAAGGTCTAGTATCATTATAAATATTGGAAATTTGGCAACTTGCTGTCCCTTTTCAGGAGGAAGGTACCTGCCTTTTGGTGGTGAAAACTGCACTCATCTTGTAGTGGAGAATACAGTAAAACAACTGCCGTTTTTACCGTCCAACAAACTGTTTGTCGTAAAACAGGAGGTGAGAAACATCTTTAATCTAAGACAAAAACTCTGGTAATAGAATAATGGCTTCCATTAATGAATGCATGGTAGCTTTTGGCATCAAATTAATCTCCCCTGCTTTTTATTTTCTCCTTGTTCTGGGTCTCTTGAGTCACGTACCATATGCCAGGTAAGAGTGCAAGCAGATAACCTGCATGTTGTCTTTCAGTGTTACTCATTGAAAGAATTCATTGAATGTGGTTGTCTCTGGCTTTTACATCCTTGTTGAAGTGCTTCCCCAGTGGGACAGCTGAGATTAGACTTGCTGTGGGGCACTAGGTATTAGGAGGCGTTCCACCATTTTGTGGTTTAGTGTGCGTTTTTCTTTAATAAGTATTCCTTCTGGCATTGGTCATTGCTTTCACTGAACTGTTAATATGTTGGCAACAGTTAACATCTTCTACATTGTATATCTTCTAGTTAAGCATACATGTATAGTAAAGTCTGTCTTCATTTTTAGTGGTTTTGGGGAAGCATACAGATGGATGCCAGAGCTGGAGAATCCATGTACTTGTTTGAAGAGGTATGCCAACTTTTTTAACCACATTGGTGGACTTTTTTTTTCTTCTGGAGATGTGTTTGGCTGAAAAAGTGATTTTTGTTTTCTAATTATAGTCAGAAAGTCCAACCCTTAAGAAGTCTGTGTCTTTGCTGTCATTGAGCACACCAAATAGCACGCGTAAGAGACGCCGCTTACGAGATACACTTGCACAGTTAACAAGAGAGACTGACAACCTTTCGCCTTTCCCTCCACGCAAAAGGCCATCAGCAGAAGCTTCCATTTCCCTGGGATCTTTGCTGGACATCTCAAACACACCAGACTCCTGTGGAGGTGGGTTAACAGATTATCTTTTACATTCTACTGAGATGAATGAAATGATTAGTTTGATTCTATTGAGGAAGCAGTAAAATATATTGAATGAAACCTTAAAGTTGAGTGAATTGTTAATAACGTTCATAACTAAGTACATACTGTTAAGGAAGGAATAACCAGTGCATTACTATTTAATTGTCAGTTGCTTATTTTTCTTTCAGAATATGCAATGAACAGGATAGTAAAGAGGCATAGAAAAAATGATAGACAGCAAGGCACATTTGTGCAAGTTGGCAAACCGATCCATAACTGGAGAGTTCAGAGATGGCAAAAAATTGGAAAAAAGTCTGGCAAGCTTATTGATAATACCAACTCAGAAATAGAACATGCCAAATTTCTAGAATTTCTTCTGCAAAAGAAAGAAGGACCCGAATGTTACACTATTGGTTCCCCCATTAGCATTCCAGAGGTAAAATTAGTTCTTCAGTTTGAAGATACACCTGAGATTATAAATGAAACAGAAAAAGGAAAAACCTTTCAAAAACAAGCCATTGTAGAATTTCCAGGAGTTACTGAGAGAAACGATGTCTTGTGCAGCAACACAGTGATTGAGATAGATGCTTCTGTCTGCACTACAGAAAACCTTGATGGTCAGGTAGATGAAGGACTTTTTCCTCAGAAAAATAATGCTGAGGATAATATAGCAGACTTTAGGAAGGCTACTGACTTGTCACGAGTAATTGATATTAAATTGACAGAGTTTCAACAGAGTAGCTCTGACAAAAATGTGGATGGATCTTGTGATCGGGAGGAGAGGTTTCCAACTCATGACAGTCCAGATAAAGATGGAGATCTTGACAAATTACAAAAATGTAATAGTGCTGCACTTTCCAATATGGTTAAAACAGAATATCTAGACTTGGAGACAACGTTGCCTGATGATCAAATGCAGCAATACTTTCAGAAAAGCAAGAAAGATGAATTTCAACCAATCACCATGATTGAAAACCTGTTTTCTCTCGAGGATGTAGAAATGTCCTCGGTCTCTGAATGTTCCGTGGCTGAAAGCTTTAGTTTCTGGGATGTCAGTGCACTTTATAGTGAAGGTACAAATGTTCCTCAATGCAGGATGTTATCAATAAAACCATTTTACAATGTCCTTTCATTAGGTATCTTTTGTATAAAAACAATTTAAGGTTATTCATTAAATGAAATTCATATTTAAAATCTAAGGTGATCAGTAGCATCCTTTTTGGTTTTGTACTTGATGCAGGACAATTTAAAGTTTGAGCTTTTATGCTTAGTCAAGTGTAATTTCATATTTTTCCTGCCTCCCCGGAGGTGGAAACTATATGGATATTAACTTGCCTGTTTTGGATGCGGTTGAACAAAATTCAAGCCCTTTTTTCCCCCCTTATAGAAACGCCCAAGTCCATAATAAAACCATCAAAATGCTACTCAGCTATTCCTGCAAAGCAGTCTGCTCGCTGGCAGGTTGCAATGGAGCTGTACCAAACAGAAAGCAACTATGTAGATATTTTAACTACCATTATTCAGGTAAGCTCATGCAGGGAATGATTTTTCGTTGTTTATACTGTAAGTAAAGTGCTGCTAATACAACCCGAAAAAGTCCCTTTGAGACCCTGGCTGGATTTGCATGATCATATCACTATATATAGGAGTACACTGCAGTGATTATTTGCAGCCTTTTCTTCTCCTGTCATCAAGTCTATATCTCTATTTCACTGCACTCTAATTAAATCATGCTAGCCCATGGTACCAAATAAATTTTCTGCAGTGTAAATGAATAGAAATCATATTTCAAGTTCTGTGGGTCAAAAGAGGAAACTTTTTGGTTATGCATAGACTTGAAAAATATCTGCCTTGAGTTTTGGCAGAATGTAAGCAGCCCATTCTCTACCTTTTTGATACAGAATTAGCAGCCACAGAAACTGAAGGCTTTCTGCAAGCTTTTCTGTTATGTTTTGCAACTAGATATCAATGCTTTTTGTTAATGACCCACAAGAAGCAACACTATTTCTCAAAGGGCAACAATAACCTCAGTCATGGCTCCCTTAGATGTCAGCCTTAGCTCAGTGATTGCCTCTGAGTCAGAAAGCCCTGGGTTTAACTCCTGCTCCAGAGACTTGAGCACATAATCTAGGGTGACATTTCAGTGCAGTACTGAGGGACCGCTGTTGGAGGTGCTGTCTTTCAGATGAATGTTAAACCGAGGCCCTGTCTACCCTTTTCAGGTGGACGTAAAAGATCCCATGGCATTATTCAAAGGAGAGTTCTGGTGTTCTGGCCAATCTTTACCCCTCCACCCTCAACCAACATTGCTAAAACAGATTATACAATGTTTGTGGGACCTTGTGTGCTCAAATTGGCTGCTGTGTTTCCCTACATTATAATAGTGACCACACTTCAAAAGTACTTTATTGGCTGTAAAGCACTTTAGATCAAGAAAGGTGCTATATAAATGCAAGTTCTTTTTTTCCCTTGCTTCATAAGTTATTACAGTTTTTTTAAAACTCAGCATGGAAATGCTGTTTTTATGGCATTGAACTTCTTTTGTGATTGCTTAAGTCCTCGAGACCTTGGAACCTAGTATTTTCATTCTTTATATTATATAGGTTTAAAATGCTGTTAATCTATTTGGACCATATTTTTTGAGCATAGGTACATGACTGCAACCCACATAACCGACCCAAATCTGTTGGTTTTCCCTTCACGTAGTTTTAGATGGAAAAGCCCCTGGGTCTGTTCAATGTTCCTCGGTAGCAGGAAGCAGTGAAGACCATTCCTTGCTTTATAGGAGGCTGAAGCTTGATTCAGATTCTAACTGGGATAAATGCATTCTAAAGTGTATATAGTAGCAATCTTTAGGCATGACATGTAAGACGAGGACATATTAAAATATTGTTACACATCTTGTTAAAGATGTGTAACAATATTTGCATGCCAGCAGTATCCACTTTCATCTGTGACATCATTTGTTGCTCTGGCTGCTAAACTTGCTATCCACTAGAGGGTTTAAAAGGATTAAGTTGTATGATGGGACCATAAGTGTTTTTTGATTACCTTCTCAATGGAATTAGCAACCTTCTATCCAGCAAGTTGTTCTAACAGATCATATACTCCAGTTTCACTAGAAAATCCATCACCTTTGCACTTTTGGGTACTGTAATCCTTGAAGGGACATATACTGGTCTATGTGTTCTTAAAGCACAAACTGCAGTTTGTCCAGAGCCTAGTTTGCCCTGGAGCAGAAAAAGACCATAGGTTTCACTGACTGCTTATGGGCTGCATGACTATAGTAAGCAGCATTGGCTGATCCATGTTCTACACTACAACTGGTGTATGAGTTATTGCTGGATTACAATATCTGTGAAGTGATGTAATTGTATTGAAGTACTGTAGTGAAAGGACATAAAACAGATACTACACTCTTTAATGGTGCTTTTTCTCTCCTCCTCCCCTTCCCCCCCCCCCCCACCCCATGCTAACAATGCATAAATATATGATCATGAATTTACTTTAAAAAAAATTATAACCTTTTGTGTTGAGATAATGTTTTAGTTGTCACTGTTAATCATACTTTAAAATGCTTTCAGTTATTTAAAGTTCCTTTGGAGAAAGAGGGTCAACTTGGAGGACCTATTCTTGCACAAGAAGAAATAAAAACAATTTTTGGCAGTATACCAGATATTTTGGATGTGCATACAAAAATTAAGGTAAGCACACTTCTATTGTACAAGAAATACTGAGACAGTATGGTTGTGAATAGCAATTGCCTATATTAATACTTGGTTTGGGGTAGCAATTCCCAGGGCATGAGGAAGATGGTTTAAAATGTTATTGATTGGTCATGGCTTCTGTAAATATTGGAAGTGATGTTCTTATCTTCAAACTTATTTGGGTAATTTTAAATGCATGTGTATTCTTGGTGATCTTATTTTGCTTCATGATGCTACAGCAAGTGGTAGAATGCAGTAGTGTGTGCAGGGAAACATTTTATAAGATATGCAAAGTTTTCAGAATTGGGTTATCCAGTACATTAGGAAGAAACTAATCAATATAGAATTCATACATGTTACATTAATTTCACTGGCAAAGACGATGGTTGTAATATACTGATGTGAACTTGGATGAAGGCAAAAAAAACTAATTGAAATCCAGCCTCTCGTTCACTACTTCATCATGACTGAATCCAATTAATGTGTATCCAGATGAAAATTTATACTTCTTATTGCGTTTGGAAGTAGATGTGCAATATCCAACTTTGTGGTGTCCAGCAGGTCGGATATTTGTTTTTTTTCTCCTTCGTGATTTTTCTTACCTGTATTGTTGCTGGTGAGCAACAATACAGTTAAGATGTTCAGAGACTGAAAATCTTGAGCCTATTAACTTTTCAGGGCTACCTGTGGAAACACTTAGAAAATTCCAGCTGTTGTTGGTGTGGTGGCACTGTAAATCTGCTAAACCTTAATTTCCAGAAATTGAAATAGGCTTCTTGATGAAACTAGATTTATATGTTACGGAAATTCTATAATTGATGCATGACTTGCATCTCTTTTAGTGCTGCACATGGTAAGTTGAGGAATGTGATTGGGAGCCGGGGTAGGAGGTGGTTTAATAAGTGGACGAAGAAAAATTTGGAAGAGGAGCTGGGAACAGGTGGAAATAAATGTAACTGGAAACAGCTGGTGATAAAGGATAGAGCCCCACTCAAATGCGTCATGCTACTTTTATCTATATTAAAAGACATCTGCCACACAGAGACCCACTTTTCCCCCATCTGATCTAGATCCACCTGTAATCTATTATCATCTATGGTCCTTACATCTGCATATAATCTGTCATCCGCAGAATTGTGGACAGTTTCCCCAAAGCCTTCATCCAGATCGTTGGTGAAAGTGGTCATGAGCAACAGCTCTCATTCTGATCCCTGCAGGGTTCTACTAGTGACCACTCCACCTCCCTGCAGAATCACTACCATTGATAACTACTTCCTGTATATGGAAATGAAATCAGTTACTTATCCAACCCAGAATCTGCCTGCTAATACAATAAGACTCAATCTTATTTTGTAGCCTCTTGTGTAGCACTTTGACATGGGCATTTTTAAAGTCAAGATACATAATCATGATCAGGCTTCCAACATCTAACATAAATCGCTTGCATATCTTTCCACTATCTACATAATTGCTCACTGTCTCCTGTTTGAACCTTGATGACTTTTAAATGCTTGTTCTTGTACACACGTGGCTCACTTTGAAGCTACCACCATTGAAAAAGAGGGATTCCTTGTTGAGGTTCCTAATAGATCAAAATGAGGAAATGCCGTTTGGCTCTCATGAGGCTCCATTGAAAAGTATGCTGTCTAGTGACCTTGTCATGCTTGGACATGAATTTTAATGTTGAAGGACAAATTTATGGAAAGAATGAATAAGGTCATACCTTGAGACATTTAATGTAACTGCATAAAGTACTTCTGAAAGGGAGTATATGAAAGTTTTTTTTCTCCCCCGCAGACTGATCTTGAAGAACTTATGGTGAACTGGTCAGAAACTCACAGTATAGGTGGCATAATCCAAAATTATGTAAGTATTGACTTTTTAAAAAAAAAAAAAAATCATTCGGCTCCCTCACTGGCCTAGTAGGTGAAGGAATGGGCTGGTATCGTTTGAAAGCCATTGAGACTAGAAATCTCAGATTTGATTCTTCAGTCTGTGCTATTTGATTTCAGCAGAAGTGCTACATTTGGCCCAGTGCTACTAGTCCAGGGAAGGTAAAAGTTAGAGTTCCTCCTGTTGACTTCATCTGTCAACTGGATTGCAGATAGGGTCAGACTTGGGTGTGTTACTCATTATGGTTAATTAGCTCGACAACATTAGCTGGCATGGCTTGAGTTATGAAGAACAGCCGGCTGTGCAATATATTGCGTGATTGTGGGCCATCTGTACTATTGCAACCTAATAGAAGTCAGCGCCTTAGGGAGGAAAGGGGAGTTTTTTAAATCAAGTTTTGTTTTAAAGTTGTGGACATCCATGTGAGTTTTACTTCTTTCTCTTCCTGCTCCTGTCGTCATGGTGCAGTAACTAGATTTATGGTTTTGTGCTAAATTTGAGATGTTAACTGTTGGGAATGAAATACCTTTTCACTTAGTTTCACTAAGAAATTAAATGCTATTTGGATAAAACCACACATTTGACCACTGAACCTGAATACTCCACTACAAAAATCTGCCTGAGTGGATTAAGTTACTTCCTGTTCCCTCCTCACTCCTTCCAAATACAAATTTTTTGCATTTGAGGGTATAGTAAATACTCCACTGCAGTAGAAGTCAACTGTACTCTGGGTGGGGGACTTCAATGTCCATCACCAAGAATGGCTCAGTAGCACCACGACTGACTGAGCTGGCCGAGTCCTGAAGGACATAGCTGCCAGACTGGGCCTGCGGCAAGTGGTGTGCGAACCAACACGAGGGAAAAACTTACTTGACCTCGTCCTCACCAATCTACCTGTCGCAAATGCATCTGTCCATGATAGTATTGGTAGGAGTGACCACCACACAGTCCTCGTGGAGACGAAGTCCTGTATTCGCACTGAGAACACCGTCCAACGTGTTTGGCACTATCACCGTGCTAAATGGGATAGATTCAGAACAGATCTAGCAGCTCAAAACTGGGCATCCATGAGGTGTTGTGGGCCATCAGCAGCAGCAGAATTGTATTCCAGCACAATCTGTAACCTCATGGCCGGCATATTCCTCACTCTACCATTACCAACAAGCCAGGGGATCAACCTTGGTTCAATGAGGAGTGCAGAAGAGCATGCCAGGAGCAGCACCAGGCGTACCTAAAAATGAGGTGCTAACCTGGTGAAACTACAGCACAGGACGACATGCATGCGAAACAGCGGAAGCAACGTGCTATAGACAGAGCTAAGCGATTCCACAACCAACGGATCAGATCAAAGCTCTGCAGTCCTGCTACATCCAGTCATGAATGGTGGTGGACAATTAAACAACTAACGGGAGGAGGAGGCTCTGTAAACATCCCCATCCTCAACGATGGCAGAGTCCAGCACGTGAGTGCAAAAGACAAGGCTGAAGCGTTTGCAAACATCTTCAGCCAGAAATGCCGAGTAGATTATCCATCTCTGCTCCTCCCAATATCCCCACCATCACAAAAGCCAGTCTTCAGCCAATTCGATTCACCACATGATATTAAGAAACGGCTGAGTGCACTGGATACAGCAAAGGCTATGGGCCCTGACAACATCCTGGCTGTAGTGCTGAAGACTTATGCTCCAGAACTAGCTGCGCCTCTAGCCAAGCTGTTCCAGTACAGCTACAACACTGGCATCTACCAGACAATGTGGAAAATTGCCCAGCTAAGTGCTGTCCACAAAAAGCAGGACAAATCCAATCTGGCCAGTTACCGCCCCATCAGTCTACTCTCGATCATCAGCAAAGTGATGGAAGGTGTCATCGACAGTGCTATCAAGTGGCACTTGCTCACCGATGCTCAGTTTGGGTTCTGCCAGGACCACTCAGCTCCAGACCTCATTACAGCCTTGGTCCAAACATGGACAAAAGAGCTGAATTCCAGAGGTGAGGTGAGAATGACTGCCCTTGACATCAAGGCAGCATTTGACGGAGTGTGGCACCAAGAAGGCCTAGTAAAAATTGAAGTCAATGGGAATCAGGGGGAAAACTCTCCAGTGACTGGAGTCATACTTAGCACAAAGGAAGATGGTAGTGGTTGTTGGAGGCCAATCATCTCAGCCCCAGGACATTGCTGCAGGAGTTCCCCAGGGCAGTGTCCTTGGCCCAACCATCTTCAGCTGCTTCATCAATGACCTTCCCTCCATCATAAGGTCAGAAATGGGGATGTTCGCTGATTGCACAGTGTTCAGTTCCATTCGCAATCCCTCAGAAGCATTCCGTGCCCGCATGCAGCAAGACCTGGACAACATCCAGGCTTGGGCTGATAAGTGGCAAGTAACATTCGTGCCAGATAAGTGCCAGGCAATGACCATCTCCAAGAAGAGAGAGTCTAACCACCTCCCCTTGACATTCAACGGCATTACCATCGCCGAATCCCCCACCATCAACATCCTGGGGGTCACCATTGACCAGAAACTTAACTGGACCAGCCATATAAATACTGTGGCTACAAGAGCAGGTCAGAGGCTGGGTATTCTGTGGCGAGTGACTCACCTCCTGACTCCCCAAAGCCTTTCCACCATCTACAAGGCACAAGTCAGGAGTGTGATGGAATACTCTCCACTTGCCTGGATGAGTGCAGCTCCAACAACACTCAAGAAGCTCGACACCATCCAGGACAAAGCAGCCTGCTTGATTGGCACCCCATCCACCACCCTAAACATTCACTCCCTTCACCACCGGCGCACTGTGGCTGTAGTGCATTGCATCCTGTGGATGGTACACAGCAATTTGCCAAGGCTTCTTCGACAGCACCTCCCAAACCCGCGACCTCTACCACTTAGAAGGACAAGGGCAGCAAGCACATGGGAACAACACCATCTGCACCACCTCCAAGTCACACACCATCCCAACTTGGAAATATATCGCCGTTCCATCATCGTCGCTGGGTCGAAATCCTGGAACTCCCTTCCTAACAGTACTGTGGGAGAACCTTCACCATACGGACTGCAGCGGTTCAAGAAGGCAGCTCATCACCACCTTCTCAAGGGCAATTAGGGATGGGTAATAAATGCCGGCCTCACCAGCGACGCCCACATCCCATGAATGAGTTTTTAAAAAAAATTAGCCTCTATACATTTGTCATTAAATTGGATTGTGAAAAACTTCAACATTGTTGAAACTGGGCCAGGAGCAGAGATCCTTACTTTCCCTTATTTCTTTGCTTCCTGCCCATAACCTCAAAAAAAGCCTAACTAGATGATATCTTAGTGGAATCAAAGAAGAAGTCGACTCTTCCATCTGGCAGTTCAGTTCAGCTTTTAGGAGCTTCCCCAAGTTACTATTTTTGACTGAGTAAGTAAATGTTCTTGGGAACATTCTTGGTGTCTTGAATTAAATGATTTTCTGTTGGAGATATATTTTGATAAACTGGCTTACAATAAACTTGGGTAAATTCTGAAGGATTTATTGGACCCAAAATTTCTAGAGATCTTTGATCATTGGGGAGACCTGAAGTGTCTCGTCACAAGATTTCAAAATGGTCTTTTTTCAAAGACTAAAACCCCTATGTGTCTGGAGAAACACTATTTAGATAACGAGTAAGTACTTGTTTTACATTGATGCAACGGAAAGAAATGGTCAATTGTATTTTTTTTTTCCCAGTCAAAGGACTTGGTGAAGACTTATCCACCATTTGTGAACTTCTTTGAAATGAGCAAAGACACTATTGGCAAGTGTGAAAGACAAAAACCAAGGTTTCATGCCTTCTTGAAGGTATGGGCTTTTATTGAAGCATTTGAATGTTGAATTACATAAAATGTACAGCACAGAATCAGGCCATTCGGCCCAACAGGTCCATGTTGGTGTTTATGCTCCACAAGTGTGGTCTAACCAAGGTTCTATACAAGTTTAACATAACCTTCCCTGCTTTTCAATTCTATCCCTCTAGAAATGAACCCCGGTGCTTTGTTTGCTTTTTTTTGGCTTTATTAACCTACGTCGCTACTTTTAATGACTTGTGTATCTGTACCCCCAGATCCCTTTGCCTCTACCCCATTTAGACTCGCATTTTCAATGGAGAATGTGGCTTCCTTTTATTCTTTCTACCACCTCACACTTATCTATATTTAATCATCTTGGCCTTTTAATTCTCTTCTTTCTGAAGGGTACAGATATCCTTAAACTTACCTGAAACCACTGACTGAATTCAATTATGATTTAAATTGGCTAGTTTCATGTACATAACCTCCTTTTCTAAGGCTGCAATAAAGGTAATGCTTTAGCTTTGAAGTTTTTAACACTATGTACATAGGGTTTGCTTGGCAGACATTTTAAAATAGTGAGTTCCAGACCCCCACCCAGAATCTGGTTGAAAAAATTTCTCCTCCGCTCCCCTCTAATCCTTCTACCAATTACTTTAAATCTATGCCCTCTGGTCACAGACCCCTCTGCTAAGGGTAATATGGAAGGTTTCATCCAACAATGTGACACACTGGTACCTTTTCATATCAATCTTAAATTGCATCTTTTTTCTCTTCCCACCCACTTGCCTCCACTAAAAGAAATCAGTGTGTCAACTGAAAAATCATAGAATCATAGAACGTTACAACACAGAAGGAAGCCATTCAGCCCATTGTTTCCGTGCCGGCTGAAAAAAGTTATCCACTTAATCCCACTTTCCAGCACTTGGTCTGTACCTCTGTATGTTATGGCACTTCAAGTGCACATCCAAGTATTTTTTAAATGCAATGAGGGCTTCTGCCTCTACCACCCTTTCAGGTAGTGAATTCCAGACCCCCACCCACAATTTGGTTGAAAAAATTTCTCCTCCGCTCCCCTCTAATCCTTCTACCAATTACTTTAAATCTATGCCCTCTGGTCACAGACCCCTCTGCTAAGGGAAATAGGTCCTCTCTATCTAGTCCCGTCATAATTTTCTATACCTCAATTAAATCTCCCCTCAGCCTCCTTTTGTTCCAAAGAAAACAACCCCAGCCTATCCAATCTTTTCTCGCAGCTAAAATTATCCAGCCCGGGCAACATCCTCGTAAATCTCCTCTGTACCCTCTCTAGTGTAATCACATCTTTCCTGTAATGTGGTGACCAGAACTGTATGCAGTACTCAAGCTGTGGCCTAACCAATGTTTTATACAATTCTAGCATAACCTCCCTGCTCTTGCATTCCTTTATTAGCCGAGGCATAGAATATATCCCGTATGCCTTTTAAGCACCTTATCTACTTGCCCTGCTACCTTCAAGGATCTGTGGACATACACTCCAAGGTCTCTCATTTCCTCTACACCTTTCAGTATCCTCCCATTTATTGTGTATTCCCTTGCCTTGTTTGCCCTCCCCAAATGCATTATCTATCACTTCTCTGGATTGAATTCCATTTGTCACTTTTCTGCCCACCTGACCAGTCCATTGATATCTTCCTGCAGTCTACAGCTTTCCTTCTCACTATCAACCACACGGCCAATTTTTGTATCATCTGCAAACTTCTTAATCAAGCCCCCCCACATTCAAGTCCAAATCATTAAAATATACCACAAAAAGCAAGGGACCTAGTACTGAGTGGAACCCCACTGGAAACGGCCTTCCAGTTGCCAAAACACCTGTCAACCATTACCCTTTGCTTCCTGCTGCTGAGCCAATTTTGGATCCAACTAGCCACTTTCCCTTCGATCCCATGGGCTTTTACTTTTTTGACCAGTCTGCCACGTGGGACCTTGTCAAAAGCCTTGCTCAAGCCCATATACACTAAATCATACGCATTACCTTCATCAACCCTCCTTGCTACCACCTCAAAAAATTCAGTCGTTGGTCAGACACAAATCCATGCTGACTGTCCTTGATTAACCCGTGCCTTTCTAAATGACGATTTATGCTGTCCCTCAGAATTGATTCCAATAATTTGCCCACCACCGAGGTTAGACTGGCCAATAATTGGTCTATCCCTCGCTCCCTTTTTAAACAACGGTATAACGTTAGCAGTCCTCCAATCCTCCGGCACCATGCCTGTATCCAGGGAGGATCAGAAAATGATGGTCTGATTCTCTGCTATTTCCTCCCTTGCTTCTCTGGGATACATTTCATCCAGGCCTGGCAATTTATCTACTTTCAAAGATGCTAAACCCCTTAATACTTTCTCTCTCATTATGTTTACCCCATCCAATATTTCACACTCCTTCTCCTTAACGACAATCTCTACATCGTCCCCCTCTTTTGTGAAGACAGATGCAAAGTATTCATTAAGAACCATACCCACATCTTCTGTCTCCACATATAGGTTACCTTTTTGGTCTCTAATGGGCCCTACTCTTTTCTTAGTTGTTCTCCTGCTCCTTACGTATTTATAAAACATCTTTGGGTTTTCCTTAATTTTACTTGCCAGTATTTTTTCATGCCCACTCTTTGCTTTCCTAATTTCCTTTTTAATTTCACCCCTGCACTTTCTATACTCCTCCAGGCTTTCTGCAGTATTGAGCTCTCGACATAAGCTTCCCTTTTTTGCCTGATCTTACCCTGTATGCTCCTTATCATCCAGGCGCCTCTAGATTTGGCAGCCCCAATGGATAGTCCCACCTGGGACCCAGATTCCAAACGTTAGGAGAAGCAGAGAACTTGTGATCAATGTTGAGCCTCCTCACTTCAGAAAGTATAATTGAGGAGCATTAGCAGACAGGGGGTGGGGGGGGGGAAGGTTCCCACTTTGAAGATATAGGACCTGTCTACTTTCTTCCTTCTCCCCCACTTTCTTCCTTTTGCAGGATCCTAATGATGCATTTACCGTGGCTGAGGGAATGGGATAAAATGGTCTGCTCTCTAGCTCTAGCTAATGTCACTGGCCAGCTACCAGGAAAATTTTAGGAATGCTGTAATGGCGACTCCCTTTCTCTGCTGAAAGATGCTTTCCCCCTCCACTCCCACCCCCCACAATAGGAAAATGCTTACCTTTGTTTTATACTTCTGTGCAACTCAGCAAGAGCTGAGGGAAGAAATTGGCTCTATAGTGCATGTCCATTGCCATTTCACTGCTTTGGTGAAATTGAAGTTTTTAAATAAGAACCTTTTTTAAGCTTCTGAGGTTTTGACCCTGGTTAGTCTGGATATCAATTCCTAATGAGAAATTTAACAATATTAACATAATAAAGTTTCATTCCTCTCATTTTTCTCTTAACAGATTAATCAAGCTAAACCTGAATGTGGTCGCCAGAGCCTGGCTGAGCTGCTTATTCGTCCTGTACAGAGGTTGCCAAGTGTTGCCTTGCTGTTGAATGGTACTGAGAATCTTTGAAATGTTTGTAGAAAATTAAAATAATCCGGGTCAGCTAAGGCTTTAAACTAGTTCCTTATCTGTATCAAAATCAATATATAATTAGACCGAAAAAGACAATCAGTATATCTATAAATTTCTTCAACATTTGCTTTTGAGATGATTATGCACTGTATAAATATCTCGGCAAAGGATATAATTTAAAAGTTAAAAGATTTCATGCACAAATTCTAAATTACTTTTAAGAATGCTCTACTGCCACAGAAAAGGCTGATTGACTGAAGTGAAGTTCAAAGGTCTTTCTTAACATGATGTGAGTTAGATCCTCTGGTGGGAAAGACTAATGTGGATAGTATGTGTGTCTCATTAAAGGTTGTCCTATGGCACTGAGTTCTGCTATGTCTGTCTAAATACTGTCTAAACATTTGCCTGAGGAAGGAGAAAATCTCCGAAAGCTTGTGAATTTAAAATAAAATTGCTGGACTATAACTTGGTGTTGTAAAATTGTTTACAATTAAATACTGTCTGCCTAACATCACTTGAATAAAACTTTTTATAATTTAAATTCATAATTGTAAATGGCCATATTGTTTAACTCTAATTTGCCTTTTGTCTAGACCTCCGGAAGCACACTGCAGATGAAAATCCTGACAAAGTTAGTTTGGAAAATGCTATTGAGTCACTCAAAGAAGTCATGACGTAAGTTATGATTTTTATATAAGTATCCTGCATTCAGTTTCAAAAGTCAATTGATTTGCAGGATAGTATCCACAATTTTCTGTACTATTTTAGAATAATTCTATTGAGTATAGTATCTTGAATTCTACAAAATGGGTGATTTATAAAAAGCAATTAGGTTTTTTTTCATACTCAAATTTCTTACAATTCTTGTTTTCACTTCAATTACCTGCTCAATGCTGATTGAGTTTTTTTTCTCACTCTCTGGCGCTCACTCTTGCATTCTCTTTCGCTCTTTTTTTTCTGGTGCGTACTCGCTCTCTCAAACACTTCCTCTTGCTTGCTTGCATGCTTGTTCTTTTTCTCCTTTGCACGTGCTCTCTTTCTTTCTCTTGTGTGCGCATTCACTCTCTTAGTCTAACCCCCTCCCGTCTGCTTGCTCTCACCTGAATCTAAAGATTAAAATTGTTTAGTATTTTCCTGAATAATTTTTTTAAACTGATGAAATCAGCTGTGAGCAGCCTACAAGCAAATGATTTAGGGTCAAAAATGAAATCAGAAAACTGGGTTAAAATTATTTGAGTAACATACAGACCCACATTTATAGTACCGCTTTCATGTCCTCAAGATATCCGAAGCCCTTTATAGTCAACAAATTACTTTTGAAATGTCGTCACTTTTATGTAGGCAAACGTAGCAGCCAATTTGTGCACAGCAGAGTGCCACCATCAGCAAGGAGGTGAATAACTAGTTGATCTGTTTTGGTGGTGCTGACACTGGAGAACTCTCTGCTCTTTAAATAGTGTCATTGGATTTACATCCACCCAAACGGTCAGATATGGCCTTACTTTAACGCCTGATCCGAAAGATGACAGCAGCACTTGGTGTCAGTTTAGATTATGAATTTAAGTCCATAGTGGATTTTGAGGTGCAAGTGCCACCTCTAAGCCAATCTGATAACTTAAGGAAAGAATAGATAAAATGCTGAAAAGAGTTAATGTTCATCCTCAGCATTTACTGTATGCATTGTAGCCTACTGAACGAGTGCTGTACATCAGTAATGCTCGTTAGTACAGAGAGATGAAATGCTTCCTAAGCCAAATAGAAAGTAGCTAATATTTTGGGATTTATGAGGAAACTCTAATTTTGGAATTTGTCTTTTGGGTGGTGATAATTGGGTTGAACCCTAAAACTGGAAGGTTTAAAAATATTCCACGGCAATTGGTTCTATTTGTAGACTTGCTTACTATTCAGAAATTGAAGGTGCTGGGGATAGCATATCTATATACTGTATGCAACATATAAAATAATCCTGCCCATTTTGATCCCATGTTCCCAAATTATGAGCGGACAGCTAATGCATAATTTATCTATCTACACATAAAAATAATAGTCCACCTTGTATAAAAGAAAAGTTTTCCACATCATTGCCCCTTTTCCACTTAGCCAGATATACTTCTCCATTCTTTTCTATAACTAATTGCAGTTCCATATCCATACAAGTTTTCTGATCCTTGCTTTGTTTTAGATAAAGCTTTTGTCATTGCTTTTTAGGCACATCAATGAAGATAAAAGAAAAACTGAAGGTCAACGACAAATTTTTGATGTTGTCTATGAAGTAGATGGTTGTCCTGTAAGTACATAACCTGCTAGTTCGCATAACTGCAAGTGCATCCTGTTTTGAGGTCTACTGAAGTATTTGGGATTTCATCAGTTGTGCCTCTGATTAATTTTGTCTAATTTCCTGCAACATACATAATGCAATTCCCCTCATCAAAGAAAACTACTAGTGGACTCTAACTTTATACTGTGATAGATCCACTTGCACAGATCCATGGATCATGGACAAAGTTTCTACTTAGAACTACAATATGACAGTGGGAATGATTCAGAATACTTTCCTCTGCTAATGTTAGCCAGCCTTTTCAAAATCACCAACTCATGATCTCCCAATTCACAAAAATGACTTGAAGTTTGTCCCTTCATTCCTCCAATTCATCTCCTCCTGGTGCTTTCGTGTGAAATAGTCACTTATTGCTTTACACCTTAAAACTGCAATGGGGCTTTTTTTTAATGCAAGCTTTTGAAGAATAGCTATTTTCGTTGTATTGAATTTCTTCCTGTTGTCTTTTATATAGGCCAACTTGCTATCATCTCACCGCAGCCTTGTCCAGCGAGTAGAAACCATTGTTCTGGGTGATGAATTGTGTGACCGAGGTGAACAAGTCACTTTATTCCTATTTAATGATTGTCTGGAGGTAAGAGTACATTTGAGTTTTGAGAAATCAGTGTAGCTGTTGCAAGTAGAATTCTGCTTAATCATATTTGTAGATTTGCTTGCAAAAGAAATTTCTGCGTGTCAGGGCGTCTGTATGTTGAAAGGATAGTAGTCTATTCCAAAAGCAAAAAGGCAAGTTTAAAACTTGATTGAAAGGCTAAAGATTTTGGTAATGTTGGTAATGTCCTGGATTTAATGGGTGCCATCAATTTTGTGGTACTAAATATGTAGCTCTAGACACTGTTTTGCATGAACAATCTCTGCATTCCTTTGCAGCATGAGTAATTTTGAAGATTCAGAAGACTGTCAATGCTTGCCTGCATCCTAACAACCTTGTTGAAATGTCTTGTATCTGAAACCATTTTGTTTGAGCACTTCACCTCCATACTTGTCACTGTGGAGGAGGTTTGTAAATGGGAATACTAAATCGTAGTATAAGGGTTACGTCCAGGTGTGTGCTCTTGCTCTTAAGAGTTGCCGTCCTTATTTTCAGAGCTGCTACTCTAAATTACTGGAATACCTTTTACTATAGGCCCACAAAATATTCAGGAATTAAATATCAGCTGAGAAGATGATCGTTTTGCATTTGACCCAGTCAGATTCCATTAATTTAATTCCAAAAGCTACAACAGACTTCTTACTGCTTAGGTTTAAATTTTCCCTTTTTAAAGTTGTTGTTATATACTGAAATGAAATCGATTCATTTCATTTTGTCATATTGAACACTTTAAAATGCCTGGGTTTGTATGCTGCAGGGTGTTTTTATTTCAAGAAGCTAATTAAATTATCCTTTGCAGCCATGAAACTTTGTTTATAAACACAAATTATTTCCTTAGTTTGTGTCTTTACACATTAGTTATTGGCAAAATTTCTTCACAGATTGCAAGAAAGCGCCATAAAGTAATCAGCTCTTTCAAGAGTCCTCATGGTCAAACACGACCCCCTGCCTCCCTCAAACACATTGTGCTGATGCCTCTTTCCCAGATAAAGAGAGTATTGGATATTAAGGAGACTGAAGGTCAGTACAGACATTAGTTTGAATTAACTTTTAAAATATTTCTTTAAAGCATGTTTTTTGTTTTTATTTCTCCTTTTGCTCCTAGTCCCCCTCTGCACAATAAGATTTTCCCTTGTTGGTGAAGTCTACAACTTCTTTAAACTTTAAATTTTAGATGAAAGTGTTTTTAACTATCTTGGGTACATTTGTTTTGCCTGTACCATACTAGGTCTACTTGGTCACTACATGTATATCCTCTTTTAGTTATTAGTTTTTTATTTTGCTACAGTGAAAGGAGCTTTTTGGTTTTTTTTAAACTAAAGCTCTTCTGGTGGCCTCATAGTAGATGACTGGTTGAAATTTTGGATACTTTTTGGCTGCAATTGGCTACAATTAGCTTTTGTGCCCTTTTGCTAGGGAAAGGAAAAATAAGCCAGTGTTCCAGCGTGTGGGCCTGCTTGTGTCTCTTCCTATTGGGTCACAAAAAGATTGGGCTTGGCTGTGTTCTTCTTTGACATCGAATAATTCAGCAACACTTACTGTCTAGGTTCACAACGTCACAAATGCTCACTTGGACGATTAGCACTCACGGAACCATATCCCAGTGGGATTCAACATCAAGAGAGCAGTGGGGCAGAAAAATAAATAAATAAAATATTGATTGAAATATGGGCAAAAGTGCAGCTTTCAAGCCATGCTGGGTCACCTCGACGCTTGTAAATCAACCACAATAATTGCAGTTTCATGCTGCTCTTTAAATGATAACCAGTGGACCTTATGAATTGTCCCAGCACCTCCTGAATTGTCAGAAGCCTAAGTAACTGGTTCAGTCTTTATTGGATATAACTTTGGGAGGAGTGAATCACCTTTTTTATTGCCGAGTACTGGTGCAATACAAGTGTCAATGGAATTTTGAATTTTGTAGTTTTGTTAGTATCCCTCATCAAGGTGACTGACCAGAAAGCTGCTGTGGTTGCTAAAGACAGTAGAAAGCATAAAACTTACTGCTAACTAGCTGGCAACTCTTTTTCTGGGAATTGAAACTCTCACCAACATGATAAATTTGCTTATGTCAATTAGAGTAGAGAGCCAGAACATGCACAATTTTCCCAAATAGCCTTCCATGTAATCACGGTCCCAGATTTGATCCCTGGTTTGTGCTGAGATAGATGGCCTCAGTTAGAGTACAACAATTGACCTAAATACCCCTGCGTAAGGGCGGTGGAAGTCTCCATCCAGCATTCTATTTTTTGCTTAGTATCTGGTGACTTTGTTAAAAGTTTGGTATAGATGTTAGGACTTGGCTATGCTTATCCCCTTGACTAAATAGCCTGCCAATACTCAGTGGGGTTTACAAATGAATGATGATAGAGAATCGGTGATGGAAAATGGCCATCTGTTGACTATTTCGCAGTATCATAATGTGCCTTTGACTCTGGTACTTGAAATGCTAATTTTATAAATGTACCAATCACATGAACCCATTCTGCTACAGGTTATCAAAACATTTGCCCTTTCTACAAACTTAAAGCAGTAAAGCATTGCTTTTACCATTGGCAGAAAATCAAATTGGAGTAGTGAACATGTTAAATAAATCCATTCAGATTTCCTACCTA
Source organism: Heptranchias perlo (assembly GCF_035084215.1). NCBI lineage: Eukaryota > Metazoa > Chordata > Chondrichthyes > Hexanchiformes > Hexanchidae > Heptranchias > Heptranchias perlo. Next base: position 37,350,985 of record NC_090337.1, on the reverse strand, counting down.
ATATTTGCCCTCAATTACAGGACTTCCTTTAGAGCAGTAGTTTACAACTGTTAATTCATGGTTGTCTTTTTAATGTTATCCATAGTTGTGGTATGATAAACTAATTGATTGTATTACAGATTGCCGCAGTGCCTTTGCCCTGGTGGTACGACCTCCAACAGAACAATCAAACCTACTGTTCAGTTTCCAGTTAATAGTGGAAGAGCCTAAGAAGGATCATTGGTTGAGGCTGCTTTGTCGACATGTGGCAAACACCATTTGCAAAGCAGATGCAGTAAGTTGTGGGAGGTTTTGATTTTTTTTAAAGTGTTGCTCATGAATCAGTAACTTGTTCATATGAAAGCTGGCTACCAACTAAGATTCACCTTAAATGTAACATGGTCCTTCAGATTTGGCATATTGCATGCAGTACTGGCTGTGCCATGACACAAGATAAGATAAAATGTAATGTAGTTAAAATTGGGAGTTGAGCATAATGAGTTGTTATCCCATTATAAGCCTGATAATGAGGGTATGTGCATTTTTTTAAAAAGCCATTCAGTTCAAACTGCTGTGTTTTGTTGTGCAAAATTAAAGGGAAAAAGAATGTTCACTGTAAAAACACTGAAGTGTATGTATCTTTGTTCATTTAATTAATTCCATTTTCAAGCTAGGAAGGATTTTGCTTCATTCCCATTTTTTAAAAACAAACAAAAAATAGATTCATTGTTTTTAGCATGTACATTTGTACTTTTGTTCAGTGTTGATATTTGGCTTTGGAGTGAGATTTATTTTCATGTTGATCCTTTCACTCCAGAGGATGCGGCGCTGTGTTGGAGATCTGTCTTCTAGTTGTCTTAGGGCTCAGTATTAGGTGCTAGCTATCAATGACTCCTGGATCTGTCCTCTCTCCACCACTATCTCTGAACCTCACATTGGTCAGTGGTTGTTTCAAGCTGACATCATGCTGTCTAAAGTGGACTTTGTCCAACCCTTCAGCCTCCTGGCCCTTAGACTTCAACTTTAGACTGTTTCATATTGTCTCCTTCCTGTTCTCTGTTTATGACTGCTACATGTCTTGCCTAATCTCTGCTATGCCTATGATAACCTAGAATTCCCTTTTGTGTCTGCTCATGTTTGCACTTTGGCTGCTGCTCTGGACCTGAGCCTACAATTTCTCTCTTTTTCTGCCCCTCTTAGGCCTTTGTTTTCCTTTTCCCCTCACCTGGCCATGCCATCTTTCATCTCTACCCCTCTAAAGTACTTTATCCCCTTCCATCTCTACTCCCAAACCCATCACTACTCCTCAGCCTTCCTTTTCTCCTGCTGCCATCCCAGGCTTGAATCCCCCTTGAACAAGCTTCATCTTGGTATTCTCCCATCGTGGCATCCATAACTATTTCTTTAAGAGTAGTAACCCCAACTGCCCAGTCCTCTCTCACCAACCTTTCTACCCAGTAAGGCTATTGGGAGCAAATCTCACCAAACTCCGTCCTGGTCTGCTTAGCCCATGCACTACTGCCTTACAGACTCTACCAGTGGATCAATAATCATCACCCCCTCTACATTTCTCTTCAGTACGTCCATTCATTTCTAAACAAGGCATTTGCCAACTTTTACTTTTATTGATATCTCTGTTTTTATTGAATCTTGGCTTATGGGTGGCAACACCTTGCTTCTTATTGAAGCCTCCCTAAGTGGCTATATTTTCTGTCACCTGACCCACCCAAACTCCTGTGGCCACAGCATGGTCCTCATCATTGTCATTACCTTGACGCCTCTCCCTACTTCTCTGGCACCTTCTCTTTCAAGTGCATCGCTGTAAATCCCCACCTTTCCTTAAAAACTCCTTGTCTATCACCCCACCTCGTGTTTCTCCCCAAGATATTTTCCCTTTTTTCTCTAAATCTTTGCACGAGCGGCTCTCATCTTCACTGATTTCAGCCTCCTTCTCTGCTTCCTTTGCGCCCCCTCCTTCAAATTCACTACCCCTCTGCCCTTCGTATATAAACTCTTCTACCCATATTCATGGCCATTCCCTCAACCTCACCATCTCCTATGATGTTTCCACTTCTGTGATCTTGATCATTGCCATGGTAAATTTAACCTTTTTCTGTGTGTCCTTCGCTACCTGCTTCTCTCAATCCTCCTTTGTCGCCACTTCCTTCTGCATTTGCCCCTCCACCCTCCATAAGCTTTAGCTCCTCAAACTCCATCTGTATCCTATCCTACACCAAGTCCCACTAGCTCATCACTCCACTACTCTCTGACCTCCATTGACTCCCAGTGGTGCAGCATCTTAAATTTACAATTCTCATCCTTGTGTTTAATGCTTCCATGGTCTTGCTCCTCCCTATTTTTGTAACCTCCTACAGTTCCCACTCTCCTACTCCATTTCTCTGATGCTGGCTTCTAATGCATTCCATTATTGGTGTCTGTCGTGCAACTGCCTAGGTCCAGTGCTCTGAATTTCCCTCCCTAAGTTCCCCTGCCACCCCATGTCCTGTTTTTTCTTTAAGACTCTCTTTTTAAAACCCATCTCTGACCAAACTTTTGATCACTCTTCCTAATATCTCCTTTAGGTCAGCATTTGTTTTTCCTTGCACCTCTGTGAAGCACCTTGAGATGTTTTTCTGTTAAAGGTGTTCTATAAATGTATGGTGATGATTGATTAACAATGGTGATGTAAGTTCCACATTCTACCACTGAGTTGGTCTGGAGACTAATAGTCGTTTGATATTTATGTACATTTAGGGAGGTAGCAAATTCTAAATGATTAGTCTGTTCCTGACTCTTGAAAGCTTGATGGGAGAGGAAGAAAAAAAAGGTTATTATTTGATCTCTGTGTTTTGAGGCCAGTTATCATTTAATTACAAAAGCTCTGGGTTCATATTGTATACTGATTATAGCTAGTCTCTAGGCTGAACTACTACTTGTAAAAGTATTAGCGGGGTCAAATATCATAAGCATAACCATAAGGCTAAACTTTCATTAGGGTCATTTTATTAGTTATAACTAACTTAACCTGGTATAATATCCAACTCCTATAATAAAACATTAGAGTGATGCTTAAAACTATTAGTATTTAATTCTATTGCTTTTAAAAAGTATACAACTCTGAAATCAGATCATGATGTATAGTAACGGTTCAGGCAGAGTTTTGTATATTTGTTAATTGAGTTGACATCCCATTCAATGTTGTGATCCAAGTGTAGTTGAATTGCATCTTCAGCCAGTCATCTGCAATTGCCTCGGCTTTTCTGCCAAGTTCTTTGAAAGCATAATGTATGGGTTTTAGCTACTTTACATTATTACAATGAAATATTTAGGCAATTTGACCATTGGTAGACAAACACTTTATTAAGTTGAAAATATTAACTGGTTGCAATTCCAATATCCAATTGTTTGCAATTGTGTGGGTAAGTTTATCGGAACAAATTAACTTTCTAAATTTCCTGCTGATGCTTTTCAAATACACAATGTTATGAAGTCAGGGTAAAGAATACTGTTCTTATTGTCACTCGTTACTTTTTTTTGCTATGAAGTTCAAGTGCTATCTTCATTGTCATGCCAGTATTGGAAATTTAGCATTCCCTTTAAATATAAAATACTTCCTACATTACAATAGTGACTACACTTCAAAAGTACTTCATTGGCTATATAGTGCTTTGGGCTTCCTGAGGCTGTGAAAGGTGCTATATAAATGCAAGTCTGTCTGTCTTTCTTTCTAAACTGTAAAGTTCCTATTATTGGTTAGGACGAAATGAAACATTAAGCAAGTGTATTGCTGCACTATTGCCTCATATCTTGTTTGACAGTGCCAAACTTGCTTTTCTTCCTTGCTACCCCTCCTTCCCCAGCTGTCCCAAAAAGCCTGTTTTGGACATCTCTGATCTATTTATAGCATTCACTCACATTATGACCTACACTTAATTATGGGCTTGCTTTAACCCCATGATTTTTTTTCTCTTCTAGGAAAATATTATTTTTAAAACTGACCCAGAATCTTTAGAAGTCAACACAAAAGACATGGATAGTACATTAAGCAGAGCATCAAGAGCATTTAAAAAGACCTCAAAGAAGGTAAGTCATTGGTTTGTATAACTAACTGTTTCATTCTCTGCAAAAAAACAAAGATTGAAAACTGAAGTGATTCAAGTTGAAAACTGTTGCTCATAACGATAAATGCTGTGCTGACTTATTAACCTGAACTGGGTCACTTTCAGTCAATATTAATTTAGCCCAATTCAGTTTTTTTTTGAAAAGCAAATGCTATAACCACACAGCAGGTCAGTCAGTATCTGAACTGATTAATGTGTTGGGTGTAAGTATTGTGATGAGGGGGTCTACATCTAAAATGTTAACAGCAGTACCTGCGTACCTGGTGTACTATTCCAACATTTTTTTGAAGTGTTTTCTTGTATATTTGTTTTAAGTTTACTTTTCACTCATTTTGTCTTCTGGTCCTACTTGCTGAGCTTTCTTCCATCCACTTGCTGTTCCTCTTCTCCCTGCTCCATTACAGAACAAGAGAAAGTGGCCTTTGGGCATACTATGCACTTCACAACTTTTTAAACTAATGCAGGCACATACTATTTTTGTGATGAACTTGTGTATACTCATATGTTAAGCTCTTGGAAAATCATGATTACTGTTACACTGAATTGCCTTGTCTGGAAGTGAATTTTTGTGAGGGTTTAGAAACTTTTGATTGAGTTTCTATCGCACGTGGCACATTTTATTACTTAACCTGTTTTATTAATAACATTTACCATCCATGTATTCATTAGATAGCAGTTAGTGAATTGCAGGCACAACCAAAGACTTCATTTGACCACTTAAGCTTCAATATTACAGATTATGATACAAGTCCTTCAAGATAAAGATACTGCCTTGTGATGTGTTTGTAGTCATCCAGCATCCATGTTTATTAGCACATGCTATCAGGAAGGCTTGAACTGTTTAGTTGCACATGGAATTACACGTAACATTCCTCGTACTGTAGTTTTGAATGATATCGCAATATAAATGCTGCCAGAGTGTGCAGGTATGTGCTTGATTCAAATAGAGCTTTGGAGTTGGTATCATAAACTTACATATGGAGTGAACAAAGTACATATTTCAACTATTCAAACAGCATGTTACTTTGTATCTCCCACACTGCCTTCAATCTTGCTTCAATGCAGCTGGACAGTTTTGTTTTGAGGTGTGCTTGAGTTGTAAAGCTTTGCAGTTCTGGCTCAAGTGCACTTGACTAGTGTATAAATATTGACATTTTTAGGAACTTTTTTTAAAAATTGGGTAAGGGAACAACTGTTTATGTAAGTAACTTATCCATCATACAAACAAGTAGAGAATGTTGATGTTACTCAGCTTACCCTTCAACAATCTGTGTTTTGTCAGGCTGCCTATCTTGACATCAAGTGCCTGAACATTGATAAAACTGACCCGATCTTATTCAGCTCACGCCAAAAGCCCTGCACCCTTGCTCTGTGCTCCACCCCCTTCCCTGCTTGTTTTGTCTGAACTGGACAATGCTGAACCTCTGCCTTGTTCAAGCTTGAGCTGACCTTCAAACCCCATACTCTATTAATCGCCAAGACCACTTACTTCCACCGTTACAAATTCTCCATCTCTATCCCTACTGGACTGCTGCTGAAACCTTTATTCATGCTTTTGTTACTCATGATTTCCAGCCTCCCAAGCTCCATTCTACACAAGCTACAACTTGATTTTGAGACTCCCATAACTTGAATCCTGTCCTGCTCGCTGACCACCTTATCTCTACATACCAAACTGAAATTCCTTGTCCTTGTCTTAAAATTGCTTCATGTCCTTGCCCCATCCTACTTTTCCAACCTAATGCATGCCCTTCAGTCCTCCAATTCTAGCATCGTATGCCTCCTTTTTTCTTTTTCTGCTGCTTCCCCTGGCCCACTCCTCTTTGGTGCCTGCACCTTCAGCTGTTGTCCTATTCTCAAACTCCATTCATAAGCCTCTGTACCTGTTTCCTTGAATTTTGCCTTTACAGCCATTCTTTGTCATTTCCTAACTATCACCGCTTGGTGAATATCCGCTCCTACATAAAGAACCTTAGGACATGTTATCTTAAAGATGCAATATAACCATTTTGTTTGTCTAGGTTACAAGAGCATTCTCGTTTACTAAAACGCCGAAGAGAGTTTTGCAACGAGCACTAATGACCCACAGTACCCCTGAAGCAAAGAGCCCAACGGGTAATGGAACTTATTTGGGTAGTCGACTAGCCAGTACCAGTACCTCCTCATTAGTGGTAAGCACAAGCGCACATTTCTATATTTTCTCAGGTCATAACCTGAGGTCAGAGTATAGTCCTTTTTAATATTTTGATTGTGACTGCATGCAAGAAATCTTGGCATGTTTTTCAGACGCTCAGCTTCCAAACAGCAATGAACAGGCAGTTATCTAAATGGAAGTAAACCAGTGACCCAATTTATTTTCAAGTTCAGCACTTTAGATTACCATGGCTGGATTTTGCTCTGAGCAGCGAACGAATGGCACCTGCCATTTGTTAGACTTCCACAGACATTTCATGGGCTTTTGCATGGCACGTTCCTCTTGGATCCTCAATCCAGCATGGGGCGCAGTCTCCCGGGCTTCTGGAACCTGTGAGAACAGGGCAAGCAACTGTGTATTCCCTTAACCAATCAGATTGAAGCGTCATTAATAAGCAGCGCAGAGTCAGAATCAGGAAGTGTAAGTTGGAATAGTAAATTCAATGTCAGATCGTTACAGAAGGCAAAATAAAGAGAAGGTAAGAAAGATTGAATTAAGAGACAGAAGGAAAGTCAAAAAATTAATTTTTTTTTTTAAATGTCCAACAACAATTAAAAATCTGAAGGATTGAGACTCCACACGTGTAAAAGTTCATTTTCAGTGCCAGAGGTGTTGTTTGGCAGTCATTGACTTACCACACCGTTAAAAGATTGTTTAGACTTGAAAAAAAACTTGACTTCCTTTTTTTGGTGAGATCACTTTGTATCCATCAGGGCAGTAGAGGACCTTCACACTGTTGCATTCTTTTTAACGGTGAGTCAACCGGCAAGATGCAATTCTCGCGAAGCTTACAGAGGAGCAGGGCATCTGGTAGAGGAACTTCCAGATTTCTGCGTTTGACTGCGCATGTGTAGTTGCCAGAAGTTGCTCTACCATTTGTACTGAAATAACGGTGAGCGCTGTTAGGCTCGCTGTTATTTTCAGAGCAAAAGTGGGACCATAATGTTTTTCCTCTTAATCTGCAAGTTTTCTTTTCTTTAAATGAAACAAGTAACTAAGATTGAAACCCATTAAAATTATCATTTCAGCTTAGCAATAGTATACAAGTGCAATTTGCAATAATTTTGTTTAAAAGTTCTTTATCACAAATCAAAGAGTCCTTTGTTTAAAGTTCATTGGTACAGAGGAAAGTTTGGAAAAAGTGCCTTTTCAATATAACTGTTCCCCATTGTAATCCTTGTTTTTAAATCAAATTAAACGCATTAAAAATGTTGGTCGCACCTGCTTGGTTCTCGCAATCCAGTGTTGACATGAAAATCTTAGTAAAGCATTATTGGAACTTGTGAAATTTTCATACATGCATGCTGCGGATACTTTTTCTTGCTGGAATTTCAGTAAAAAGTAACAAATCACCTTCTTCTACATTTTAAGAAAGTAAGTAAATTCTCCTAACCTCTCAATTCTTTTAATCTTAAATTTTATGCCTTCTACTTATTTACTTATTGACCAGTGGAATTTGGTTTGGACAGGTAAATTGGGAAAAACTTTCATAATTTTGACCATCTTTATCGATCTCTTTTTCTGCGCCAGAGAAAAGATCTCCAGTTTTTGTAGTCCCTCCTCAGTTCCATCAAACCTAGCACAGTAAACCCAATATCTGCACCCCCCCCCCCCCCCAATTACTGTCAAACTCCATGAACCATCATTCTTTCTCCCCCCACCCCCCAATTACTGTATACCTACCAGCTAATTGGAACTGCAAGCAGTTTCCCATCATCATTTTAAGTATCCTGGGCTTAAAGAAAAGTACGATTTAAAAATTGAATACATCAAAGCCACTCATTTAATGATTTTCACAGAAAAGGGGTCAAACTAACCGCTGAATTTGGTCCCCAAAACACTGCTTCAAGTATCAAATATAAGTAGAATTTAACATTCCATTACTGCATATCAGTGGCTCAGCCAAACAATACTAAAGTTCCTTTGTTTGAACAATACTGGCCTTCTCCTTTGCAAATAAAACTGCTGATCTCCAAATCACAAAATTGTAAATATTCAAAATATTAACAGCCTATCTGTCCCAAAGGAATTTTCCTAAAGTACGTAGTGTAGGGTAACTCTACTAGTGATTGACATGACTCCAATATGGTACAGTGGAGTTTTATTAAGTTTCACAAGATTCAGCACTACACATGCTTAAGCAGTAGTCAACAGTGCAGAACAAGAGCTATATCACCCGTCCTGTGCCGGGTAGAGGTCGTGCCCACTTTGTACAGGAGTCTTGACAGTCACCCTGCCTGGGGTCTCTTCCGTTGATACTGTTGTAGGCTCTTGGCCTTACCCCACCTGGGGTTTCCTCTCTTCCTGTCCCTTAATCGGGACAAGGTTCCCTTTTGTAGGTCGTGGCTTTTTGGATCCGAATTCTCTTCAGGGATGCCTGGTTTCGCTCCAGGATCAACCCTTACTCTTGTCCATGTTCTTTACAACCTGACTCTCGTGGGGTCTCTCTCTTTGTATGCCACTTTTGCTTGTGATTACAGGGGCTATTATTGACACAGGTGTTTGACTCTGGAGATCTTGCCAAAAGGCGTAGTGGCCAATTGGGTGTCGAGCATCTTTCAGACAAAGGAAGAAGAGTCAGCCTACTCCTTATCTTTATCTCTTTCTTTAATGATGTGGAGATGCCGGTGATGGACTGGGGCGGACAAATGTAAGGAGTCGCACAACACCAGGTTATAGTCCAACAGCTTTATTTGAAATCACAAGCTTTTGGAGCTTTGCTCCTTCGTCAGGTGAAGTGAAGAACTACATAAAGGCACAGCATATATAGTCAGAGAACAATGCCTGGTGATTACAGATAATCTTTCTAACTGCCCTTTATCACACCTCGGCAGAGAGATAATCACAGCAATCAAAGGAATCAATGGTGTTCAAACAGGTTAGTCAGGGAAACATTACATCCAAGAATACTGAGGTGGGGTCACCAGGGGTCAAATGTAGCAGATGCTGGGGTTTGTATTAAAAACAGTTAACTTTTTTTTGCTGGAAATCGCAGCAGGTCCAGCTGCATCTGTGTATGGAGAACAAGCCAACTACGACTTGAGTCTGGATGACTCTACATCAGGTGGGGTTACATGTAGCGTGACATGAACCCAAGATCCCGGTTGAGGCCATCCTCATGGGTGCGGAACTTGGCTATCAATTTCTGCTCGACGATTTTGCGTTGTCGTGTGTCTCGAAGGCTGCCTTAGAGGACACTTACCTGAAGATCGGAGGCTGAATGTCCTTGACTGCTGAAGTGTTCCCCGACTGGGAGGGAACCCTCCTGTCTGGCGATTGTTGTGCGGTGTCCGTTCATCCGTTGTCGCAGTGTCTGCATGGTCTCGCCGATGTACCATGCTCCGGGGCATCCTTTCCTGCAACGTATGAGGTAGACAATGTTGGCCGAGTCACAGGAGTATGAACCATGTACCTGGTGGGTGGTGTCCTCTCGTGTGATGGTGGTATCTGTGTCGATGATCTGGCATGTCTTGCAGAGGTTGCCGTGGCAGGGTTGTGTGGCGTCGTGGACACTGTTCTCCTGAAAGCTGGGTAATGGACAGCGAATGATGGAGTAGGCCCCCCCCCCACCCCAAAGCTATACCCCTCTGATTGACCAATCACCGGTTGCTGCCATTCCCACGGGACTGGCCCCTCATCTCATCCTGGTGTGCTTCTCTCCAGGCCACTTTTTTAGCAACTTCGAAGTATTATCTTGTACTGCAGTCTGGGTCCCAGGCTGGTAACTCCAAGACTCCATTGTCTCATTTGGACAGTTAGATTCTTATCTCATGGATTTAACTGAGTGACTTGTTAATGTAGCTATGGTTACGGCTTGTGTGCTGTGCTGGCAATTTCATATTTTCATTAGTTTTATTGAGGGATTTTTAAGAGTTTTTGTAAAGCTTGATAGATTCCAAGTTATGTGGTTGATTACTATACACTTGCTAAATTAGTCCCGAAGAGAGAGATGTGCTCATAAGAATAGCAAAAGATACATATCACAAATACATGTGGTACAATGAGTCACGGTACATGTGTAATTACAGCAATACATTGGTTAACCAATCAGCTATATGTTTGATTAATACGAAAGGTGAATTACACAAACTACATGGTCAATACAAATTCAACAGGTGACAATATAATCTTATAGTAGCAATACTGACTTAAGTGCTTGGAAATAATCTCCCTTTTAAGCTGCCTTTTCACTTTTTCTGATCAGCAACTGCTGGGACTTGATTATTCTGGCTGTCTTGATTTTTTTTTTCCCTTTTTTATTCCAGTGAGGTCAACTATTACATTTCAATTGTTCTTATACTTTTAACTGCTCTCCCCCCGCCCCCCCCCCCCCCCCATTTTTTGTTCTGTAATTTTCAGCAAATCGGTTGCTTGCTTTCTTCAACCGATCGATTTCAACTGCCTTACCTTTTTGGATCCCCCGCTGTCATTAGATTGTACTGGAAAGCTCCACAGTCATAGCTCCTGGTAATACAAGTCGTCAACATGATCCATCAAATGAACGTTAGTGTTATGTAGCCACTTCAACTTTATTTAATTTTTTAAGGTACAAAATACAATATTTCATGTGGGAAAGTGCTCATTTCCCACACTTGCTTTCTCCTTGAGATCTTTTATTTTTGTACAATATTCTATTTCTTTTCAGTTTTACCTGCTTACTGTAATTTAGTGGTCTTCCAATATCTTTAGATTTCTCGTTCTTCGTCTGCACTTGGTCTGAATGGCTCGCTGATGTCAGCAAATTATGTAACTGTGCAGCACTCTAACTCCCTGGACGGTGCACCTGTTGGCCTCAGACCGCGAAATATTCTGCGTCCGCCCTCACCAAGTCAACCCTGTACCCATCTTGTGGACAGTGAGTTTTACTGTAGCTTTAATGCTTCTATTAACCTCTGGGGCTCACCCAATTCTTGCCATCTCTGGCATTAAAGTTAGTGATGAACGTCTTGGTGTCCACATATGATTTAATTTATAATGCAGACGTTTGAAGTGAACTGAAAGCTGTACCAATACCATTTTTTTTTCTGTGTTGTATGGTTTCACACCTAATGTCTAAGAATTGGAACTTGATAGGTTCAAACTGACACTTGGTGAGAGATTGTAAGTTTTGGTTCTGTTACTGATTTAAGCAGGGGTTAATTTTATCACTGTTACTAACCTTTTCACTTAAGGTGTCAATTTTGGTGTGTGTTAATTTGGGCAAGAGGAAATAATTGAAGTTTTTCATCTCTGGTTTTCACAGAACTGTAACCAATTATTTTCAAATGCAGCTGACTTGAATGTTTTCTGATATTAAGATGGTACACTAACTTAACCACAAACCCTTATTGAAAATCACTGCAGATTGCTAAAAAGCCAAAGACTGTGTGTGTGATGTAAACTTCTACAGTATTGTTCTGGATATTTTTAATGCTTGTTTTTTTTAATACAGGTCTTGAGATAAACATCTTCTAGATTATCCCTTCCTTTAGTATATGCAGCATGGGTTAGGAAAGTTTGATTATCTACATTTTTTTAAAATTTGGTCTATCTTACTTCATCCTCACTTCTTGTGATCCTGCTCTCCATCCCAGCCACTTCAATTTGGAGTGCTTGGAAATTTCCGTGTGTGCAAGGTGTTCACTTTGTTGCTGCCTTGGTCAAAAATTACTTAATTCCCAGAAATCATATGCCAACTTGATTTGTTATAGATTTAGTTGGTTTGTCTACGCCTGGTATATATGGGACTCGACACATATTAGATGCATACTAAACAAGTCTTGTGGAATTTGTTCAAATTTGTGATTGGCAGATTTTTCTTCATGTCTTTGGTTTCCCCCGTCACTTTTTATGAAGATATTTGTCGATCTTAACCTCAGACAGACTCATCAATTTACATTTTTCAGGGAGATTGTCAGGCCAGGTAGCTTCCAAAGAAGGTGAGATAAAGAAAAGACTGGCTACACAAAAAATATTACTTGTGTCATAGCTTTGTGCCGCCACTGCAAATTACTTTCTACTGGAGGAGCTAGGAAAACTTAACTACTGTGAAATGTTACTGCTACTTTTGCTTGTTCTATTACTGTCTAACATTTATTTGACAGTTAAAGCCCAAATTAAAGTGTAGTGTTATTCTGCCACCATCTGAAGAGCAGGAGGATCATGGGAAGGCATGTGATAAAACCCGTAGCTAAAGTAAAGTTGGGGGGGGGGGAAGGGTTCTCTGATTCTTGGGCACGCTATAAATTTTATCTAAGAAGTTGGGGCTCACCTAGAAGAGTAAACTGAGATATAGAAGCCAAAAATACCTATAATTTACAAAAATGTAAAGGAACATCAAGTAGTCCATTAATGATGTCTAAATAGCTACAAATGAAGTTGAGATATTATGGGATTTTAGTATACTTTATTCTATAACTGTACAGCAGCAATCAACAAAGCAAAATAGAATGCTGAGCTTATAGTCAAAACAGTAGAATATACATTGGAGGAAGTCATGCTCAGTGTGCCAGGTCCCTGAATACTACGCCCAGTTATGGTCAATGAAACATGAGATATTTGAGAAGAACCAATAGATTGATTCTTAGTGTCTTAAAACTGAGTGATGAGGAAAAACCAGAGGAACTTGGCTTTTCAGTTTTCAAAGGAAGTGCCCTTGTAGAACTATATAACATAGTAAATGGTGTTAGTTCAGTTTAATGTAATATGTTCTGGATCATGTTTGTAGGACAAGGTGACATGGGTTCAAATTAATAAATGGGAAATTTAGGGTTGATTTTCAGGAAGTTCTTCACAGCATGATCATTATATAGAATGGACTTCAACTAGTGGAGGCAAAAACCCTGGAATCATGGAAGAAGCAGTGAGAATCTGTGATTGAGGGGATACAGTAGGCTGGATGAATTAAAATGGCTGTTTCATCTATGTGTATGTTTGTGTTGGTGTTAAAGGAATTCACACTGGTGCAGTGAAGTAAGCTTTTCTAAGTTTGAGGTGTACTGTTGAGCCAGAATAAAGGGAGTTTTACTTTGCATCTAATCTACATGTAAACTTGACCTGGGAGTGCTTTATGCCAATGTTGTAAAATGTAGATAATGGGGAACTGGTTCCATTTCCCAGCATTAAAATCCTCACTTTGAGCAACTAAATCTGCCTTGGAAAATATATTTTAAAAGCTTCATTTGCAATGAGATTTTAATTTCTTTTCATTGGTAATACAAAAACAGTTAATTCTTTTCTGTGAATTTCTATATAGATATGTAATGGGGAGGAAAATACCTCTGGGAACACTTTGGGAGGAAAGAGAGTCTTGCATTAGTTGTTGCGGTTAGTTACCTTCTTGAGGTAATTATTTTACAGAAATAGACACTGACTTTTTTTCTTTTAAACAGGGAGTACAATCACCTTCATTGGTGAGTCTGCCAGCAATGTTTGAAAAAAGATACCACACTTTCAGTCGATCAACAACTCATCTGATATAGAACGCGTACTCTGATGGATAAATCCATGCAAGATATTTTTGATTTTTCTTTTTTGATCCAATTGCAATCATTGAAATTTGAAATATACTGATTTGGAATGAAATGGTACAGTATCAAATGGAACTTCATTTGAAGCATGCAGGGTTTTAAAGGAAGAAAAACACTAACTGTTCTATGGATTTTTTTTTTCTTTAACCATGTTCCAACTTCACCATAATATTATGGTTTGCCAAGCTGAACACCATAATTGAAGGATTTATTTTGATTGTTTTTCCTGCTTCAGTTTGTACATTTTTGTACAAGTTTGTTATTTATTACATTTGCTTCTATTGCCTTTTTAATAATGTTTTTGTGTGTATTTTTATGCACTGATTTAAACTGACACGATCAACCTTATGGGGGTCATTTTAACCTAACTCGTTGGGAGGGAAACAGACAAGACAGGATCAGGTGGAATGCTGGTTTTATATCCCACCCAATATTATTCTCCATTGACTTAAATGGAGAGTAAAATCTGGCTGGGTGTAAAAAAAAAACGTTGCACCCGATCCCATCAGTTTCCCGACGGCAGGTTAGGTTAAAATTGCCCCCATGATGTCTGTGGCTGCTAGGTAATTCATTGAAATCAAATCCATATTCTCCGGGACACACACAGACAGCATCTTTGAATTTCAATGAGCATTAAAAATAAAATTAGCAATTCTAATGTACAGCTTACTTTTAAACAATGCCTGCTAAACATTTGATTCAATTTTTCTCAATTAAACCTGGAATATTTCAAATTTTATGGGAAGGAAAAGTAAGAGATGGTCTTCTGGCCAACATGTGGGTCACTGTCTTCTGCAGTAATTAAAAAGACAATCATTCAGGTTTTCCCAAAGCTAAATAAATCAATGGGTTAAACTGAGGTTCTGATTTATTTAATACTAATCATATACAATGTATTAAAAATAAGTCATTTAGTCAATATCTTAAAGTACAGTTCTAAGGCTATAACATATGTAGTTTTCTAGACTTTTTTTAAAAAAAAGCTAAGCAACATTTATGGAATCTCATTTTGCATGTTAAACAATGGCCTCCTGTTTCTTTTATGTAGAATTAACAGTGCTATGGTGTTTTGTATATGTGGATGTTTCTATACTCTGAATATTTTGCTAACTAGATATCCATGTGATGAATCACATTAGTTCTGGAATACATTCTTGTATTGGCACTTTCTTTATTCCTTGTGGGGGTAAAACATTTTTGTCTTATTGTTTGTTTTACATGTCACAGATACTAGATTACTCCTTATGTATTCTCTGGTCTGCAAAATAGTAATCTGAGCTGCTATGTGAAGGACATATTGAATTTTTATGTGTACATAACTTTTATACAGTATAGTTCCATACAAACCTGATACCTAGATGCAAATAAACTTTGTTTTTTGAAAAAATAACTCTTGTTTAATGTTGAATTATTGCTAAAAAATAGAGATGTTCTTAGAAATCTTTTAAATAAGTTTAGCTTTTCAATTTTGGAAACAGAATTATGTGGGAAAACTGCTGAATCACTATTAATGGATGATTCATACGATCTCATTTAAGGTAGACTTATTTGTTTTTTACTTATTTGTTTTGAGCACCTTGCCCATATCTTCAATAGTTCAATAGAATCAGGGATAGTTCCCTTTGACTGGAAGCTAGCTCATGTTGTTCCTATTTTCAAAAAAGGGGTCAAATTAGAGCCAGGGAACTACAGGCCTATCAGCCTGACATTCATTATTGGGAAGGTGCTAGAAGGGATCATAAGAGATGCCCTTTATGATCACTGGGAAAGGGAAGGGGCCATTAGAAAGACACAACATGGCTTCTGAAAAAATAGAGGTTGCGCCTCACAAATTTGATAATTTTTTGAGGAAGTCACCAGGGTGGTGGATGAGGGAAATCTGGTAGACATTGTCTACCTGGACTTTCAGAATGTTTGATAAGGTACCTCACATTAGGTTACTTTACAAGATACAATCTTGTGGTATCAGTAGAAGTTTGAAACGGTGGATTAGGATTTGGCTCCAATCCCCCAATCAAAATGTTGTAGTTAACAGATGTGGTTCAGCTTGGAGACATGTTACTCGTGGTATCCCCCAGGCATCGGTCCTAGACCCACTACTCTTCATAGTCTTTCTTTATTAGTGACCTGGACAGCGGTGTTGGGAGTATGGTAAATAAGTTTGCAAACAACACCAAATTCTGTGCAATGATTAAGATGGTAGAGGAGTGCAATCAAATCCAAAAAGATTTAAATGTACTCGGGGAGCGGGCCACACATTGGCAAATAGCATTTAATTTAGATAAATGTAATGTTATGCATGTTGGTAGGGCCAACACAATACACATTTGCAGGGAACATTACTGAAAGAGGTTGAGAGAAAAGGATCTTGGTGTTACTGTGCACAGATCATTAAAGGTTCAATGTAGAGAAACTGGTTCTATTATTACAACCTAATACCTTGTTAGCTTTAACTACATTCAGTGTAAATCAAAGGACAGCATTTTGACACTATACAGGTTCCTGGTCAGACTGTGTCTGGAGTACTGTGCCCAGTTTTGGTACCCCCATGTGGTGGGTGATATAGTGGCCTTGGAAAAGGTCCAGAGGAGAGCTACGGGAATGATTCCTAGCTTAAAGAACCTCAGCTTCTTAGGCTCAAGGACCTCAGTCTATTTACTTCAGAGCAGTGTAGACTTAGAGGTGATCTGATGGATGTCTATAAAATAATTAAAGGGGCTGGATAGTGTACCTATTGATTATTTCAGTTTAACAGATTGGGGAGGACCAGAGGACACGAGTTTTAAACTATAAGAGTAGGAATAGATTGGATGTTAGTCGGTTGTTCTTTTTCCAGAGAATTGCGACCCTCTCGAACCCCTTGGGGGTTTGGGAAAAAGTATTTAGCCATCATGGTGTGGGGCTGGCTTGATAGACCAGTTGGTCTTTTCCTGTCTGTCAATTTCATATGTTTGTAAAATTTGGAGCATTTTTTTTCAGGATGCTGGTTTGGGGAGGGATGGCAAACAGAAAATGTCTTCAACCATTAACCTGTGTGATGGGCTGCCTAGAATGTGAAAATTAGAATTGTTAAATTAATTTTTAGTTTTCTAATTTAAGTTTAAAAGATCGACTAAGAACACAATGACAGGTTAAAAAAAGGGTAAATGCATATCGTCTGCTTTAAGGATATATAATGCTAGTTTTGTGTTCAGTGGTTTATTTAATAAAACTATTACTGATTGAGTAGCTTTAATACTGTTTGCTGATTGAATAGTTGTAATATTGTAATAATGAAACTGATCTTTTTAAAGTTTCTAATGTGCAATTTTTGTTTGCAATTTTTTTTTCTGCATTGTTTTTGGTTAATGTTAGCTGCTGTTGTCACTCTTCCCTACTTAACATCATTGATGACTTTCACTGTCTGAATTTAAGATTTGGACATTGTGTCACAGGTCCTTTTTAGTGATGGTCACAATTAATGCTTGCCAGAATCTAACTTGGCAAAGTTTCTAATTTATTCCAGATTCCAAAAGAAGACTTGCTATAAATGCTTGGAATATTGGAAAGTGATGGTTGAAAAAATATGATGGCTAATCCTCCAGCAAGAGTTAAGCCTTAGAAGGCAGTAGGACTGGCTAGTGCCAGTCCATCCACTTGTAAGTTGGTTAATGCAGGTGTCTGTTGCAATTCCTAAGACTGCTCATGAACTGAGTGCAGATAGGGGTTGGTGCATCATGTACTTTCCAGGCCCCTGTTTCCATTAATAACCTGTTTACTTGCAAAGCCTCAAAATAGGATCTATGTCCAGACTCCATTCTGGTCCATTTATCCTCCTTCAGCAGTTTTCCAGACTTTACTCTCCCACTATCAATGTGCACTACCACTAACAGCAACAACTTCTATTTATATAGGATCTTTAAGTTAAAAATGCCTCTAAGCTCTTCAAGTAGGAATTGAGAAGACAACAGAGGGAGAGTTTAGGAGGGGTTACAAAACTTAGTTGCAACAATGGGTTTTAAGAATGTTTTTAAGGATGGAGAAATAAATTGGAAGGGTTGGGGTTTTTTGGCAGAGGGAAGGACCTAGGCATTTGAAGGCTTTGCCACGTTTTGTGGGACAAGGGGAGGAGGAGTTGGGGTCAGTCGGCTGTGGAGTTTAGGGCAGTACCCAAAAATTATGGCTTTAATTTTCCCCTTTGTTCAGTTGGAGGGATTTGTGACTCTTCCATAACTTGATGTTGACTATTCAGTCTGACGTGGCCCAGATGAAAATTTTTCAGTTTATTTCTGCTATGGCCAGGCCTGAAATTATACAATTGTAAACAATTTTACAACACCAAGTTATAGTCCAGCAATTTTATTTTAAATTCACAAGCTTTCGGAGATTTTCTCCTTCCTCAGGCAAATGTTTCAAGAGCTCCTTGAAGCCTACGCATTTATACATATAGAACAATACATGGTGTTTACAGACTGCCCCTGCAACTGCCCGTTGCCAAGGCAATCACCGTGTTCAGACAGAGAGGTGTCACCTGCAGAACCCCCGAATACACATTCAACAAAAAAACAAACAGGGAAAAAAAAGAGAAAAAAAACAGAGAGAGGCAGAAACATCCGGAAGGCAGAGAGAGCCAGCAAATGACCCATTATATTAAAAACAGATAACATTTGTTCGCTGGTGGGGTAACGTGTAGCGTGACATGAACCCAAGATCCCGGTTGAGGCCGTCCTCATGGGTGCGGAACTTGGCTATCAATTTCTGCTCGACGATTTTGCGTTGTCGTGTGTCTCGAAGGCCGCCTTGGAGTACGCTTACCCGAAGGTCGGTGGATGAATGTCCATGACTGCTGAAGTGTTCCCCGACTGGGAGGGAACCCTCCTGTTTGGCGATTGTTGCGCGGTGTCCGTTCATCCGTTGTCGCAGCGTCTGCATGGTCTCGCCAATGTACCATGCTCTGGGGCATCCTTTCCTGCAACGTATGAGGTAGACAACGTTGGCCGAGTCACAGGAGTATGAACCATGCACCTGGTGGGTGGTGTCCTCTCGTGTGATGGTGGTATCTGTGTCGATGATCTGGCATGTCTTGCAGAGGTTACCGTGGCAGGGTTGTGTGGCGTCATGGACGCTGTTCTCTTGAAAGCTAGGTAGTTTGCTGCGAACGATGGTCTGTTTGAGGTTGGGTGGCTGTTTAAAGGCGAGTAGTGGAGGTGTGGGGATGGCCATAGCGAGGTGTTTGTCCTCATTGATGACATGTTGAAGGCTGCGGAGAACATGGCGTAGTTTCTCCGCTCCGGGGAAGTACTGGACGACAAAGGGTACTCTGTTGGTTGCGTCCCGTGTTAGTCTCCTGAGGAGGTCTATGCGATTTTTTGCTGTGGCCCGTCGGAACTGTCGATCGATGAGTCGAGCGTCATATCCAGTTCTTACTAGGGCGTCTTTCAGCGTCTGTAGGTGTCCATCGCGTTCCTCCTCGTCTGAGCAGACCCTGTGTATTCGCAGGGCCTGTCCATAGGGGATGGCCTCTTTGACGTGGTTAGGGTGGAAGCTGGAAAAGTGGAGCATCGTGAGGTTGTCCGTGGGCTTGCGGTAGAGTGAGGTGCTGAGGTGCCCGTCTTTGATGGAGATTCGTGTGTCAAAGAAAGAAACTGATTCTGAGGAGTAGTCCATGGTGAGCTTGATGGTGGGATGGAACTTGTTGATGTTATCGTGTAGTCTCTTTAGTGATTCCTTGCCGTGGGTCCATAGAAAGAAAATGTCGTCGATGTATCTGGTGTATAGTGTTGGTTGGAGGTCTTGTGCAGTGAAGAAGTCCTGCTCGAAATTGTGCATGAAAATGTTGGCGTATTGGGGTGCGAATTTGGTCCCCATGGCTGTTCCGTGTGTTTGGGTAAAGAACTGGTTATCGAAGGTGAAGACATTGTGATCCAGGATGAAGCGGATGAGTTGTAGGATGGCTTCCGGAGATTGGCTGTTGTTGGTGTTGAGTATTGATGCTGTCGCAGCGATGCCGTCATCGTGGGGGATACTGGTATATAGTGCCGAGACGTCCATCGTGGTGAGAAGTGTTCCTGGTTCAACTGGTCCGTGGGTACTGAGTTTTTGTAGGAAGTCTGTAGTGTCACGACAGAAGCTGGGGGTTCCCTGTACGATGGGTTTCAGGATGCCCTCGATGTATCCAGAGAGGTTCTCACACAGGGTTCCGTTGCCTGATACGATGGGACGTCCGGGTGTGTTGGCTTTGTGTATCTTTGGGAGGCAGTAGAAGTCTCCTACGCGGGGATTACGTGGGATGAGAATGCGTAGGATGCTTTGAAGGTCTGGATCGAAGGTCTTGATCAGTTTGTTGAGCTGGTGGGTGTGTTCTTTGGTCGGATCTGCGGGTAACCGTCTGTAGTGTTCCTGGTTGTCCAGTTGTCTGTATGCTTCTTTGCAATAGTCTGTTCTGTTCTGTATGACTATGGCTCCTCCTTTGTCCGCTGGTTTGATGACGATGTTGCGGTTGGTCTTGAGAGCGTTGATGGCGTTGCGTTGTGCTCGGGTGACATTCTGGACTGTCTTCTGAGTGTGTCAGTCGGCCTATTCCTCCTGAACAGGCCGACTGACACCTTGATGGTGGGTCAGAGAGGAAGAGAGGTGGAGAAGGAAATAGCGGCTGTGGCTTCATGTCCTATTGTTCATTTGTGCATACTCTCAACCTGTACTCAGGACACAGCAGACCAGCTACGTTATACCGCCAAACAGACGAGGCAACGGAACTACGCTGCCTACATGAAAACCAAGAGCAGGAAGCTTGAGAAACTCGGCATCACCACCAGCAACGACCAAGCTTCCCCTGGTACCACGGTTGCAACCACAGGGAAGTCTATTGTCAATTTATCCGACCACACCCTTCAACCAGACGAAATCGAAGTTCTCAGCCGAGGGCTCAATTTCTGCCCCACTACCAAAATGGACCCCACTAGTCTCGCGGCGGACACAGAGGAATTCATCAGGAGAATGAGGCTCCGGGAATTCTACCACAAACCCCAAGATTTCAGCAGCGAACCCAATGAGACAATCGACGATCCGGAACAGCAGACAGAGGGATCCGCGGTACAGCAACCGAAGAGGAAAGAGTCAAACTGGACTCCTCCGGAGGGTCGCTGCCCTCAGCTGGACATGTATGCTCAAGCTGTCAGGAAATGCGTCAATGCCAGATTCATCAGCCGCACTCAGAAGACAGTCCAGAATGTCACCCGAGCACAACGCAACGCCATCAACGCTCTCAAGACCAACCGCAACATCGTCATCAAACCAGCGGACAAAGGAGGAGCCATAGTCATACAGAACAGAACAGACTATTGCAAAGAAGCATACCGACAACTGGACAACCAGGAACACTACAGACGGTTACCCGCAGATCCGACCAAAGAACACACCCACCAGCTCAACAAACTGATCAAGACCTTCGATCCAGACCTTCAAAGCATCCTACGCATTCTCATCCCACGTAATCCCCGCGTGGGAGACTTCTACTGCCTCCCAAAGATACACAAAGCCAACACACCCGGACGTCCCATCGTATCAGGCAACGGAACCCTGTGTGAGAACCTCTCTGGATACATCGAGGGCATCCTGAAACCCATCGTACAGGGAACCCCCAGCTTCTGTCGTGACACTACAGACTTCCTACAAAAACTCAGTACCCACGGACCAGTTGAACCAGGAACACTTCTCACCACGATGGACGTCTCGGCACTATACACCAGTATCCCCCACGATGACGGCATCGCTGCGACAGCATCAATACTCAACACCAACAACAGCCAATCAACGGAAGCCATCCTACAACTCATCCGCTTCATCCTGGATCACAATGTCTTCACCTTCGATAACCAGTTCTTTACCCAAACACACGGAACAGCCATGGGGACCAAATTCGCACCCCAATACGCCAACATTTTCATGCACAAGTTCGAGCAGGACTTCTTCACTGCACAAGACCTCCAACCAACACTATACACCAGATACATCGACGACATTTTCTTTCTATGGACCCACGGCAAGGAATCACTAAAGAGACTACACGATAACATCAACAAGTTCCATCCCACCATCAAGCTCACCATGGACTACTCCTCAGAATCAGTTTCTTTCTTGGACACACGAATCTCCATCAAAGACGGGCACCTCAGCACCTCACTCTACCGCAAGCCCACGGACAACCTCACGATGCTCCACTTTTCCAGCTTCCACCCTAACCACGTCAAAGAGGCCATCCCCTATGGACAGGCCCTGCGAATACACAGGGTCTGCTCAGACGAGGAGGAACGCGATGGACACCTACAGACGCTGAAAGACGCCCTAGTAAGAACGGGATATGACGCTCGACTCATCGATCGACAGTTCCGACGGGCCACAGCAAAAAATCGCATAGACCTCCTCAGGAGACTAACACGGGACGCAACCAACAGAGTACCCTTTGTCGTCCAGTACTTCCCCGGAGCGGAGAAACTACGCCATGTTCTCCGCAGCCTTCAACATGTCATCAATGAGGACAAACACCTCGCTATGGCCATCCCCACACCTCCACTACTCGCCTTTAAACAGCCACCCAACCTCAAACAGACCATCGTTCGCAGCAAACTACCTAGCTTTCAAGAGAACAGCGTCCACGACGCCACACAACCCTGCCACGGTAACCTCTGCAAGACATGCCAGATCATCGACACAGATACCACCATCACACGAGAGGACACCACCCACCAGGTGCATGGTTCATACTCCTGTGACTCGGCCAACGTTGTCTACCTCATACGTTGCAGGAAAGGATGCCCCAGAGCATGGTACATTGGCGAGACCATGCAGACGCTGCGACAACGGATGAACGGACACCGCGCAACAATCGCCAAACAGGAGGGTTCCCTCCCAGTCGGGGAACACTTCAGCAGTCATGGACATTCATCCACCGACCTTCGGGTAAGCGTACTCCAAGGCGGCCTTCGAGACACACGACAACGCAAAATCGTCGAGCAGAAATTGATAGCCAAGTTCCGCACCCATGAGGACGGCCTCAACCGGGATCTTGGGTTCATGTCACGCTACACGTTACCCCACCAGCGAACAAATGTTATCTGTTTTTAATATAATGGGTCATTTGCTGGCTCTCTCTGCCTTCCGGATGTTTCTGCCTCTCTCTGTTTTTTTTCTCTTTTTTTTCCCTGTTTGTTTTTTTGTTGAATGTGTATTCGGGGGTTCTGCAGGTGACACCTCTCTGTCTGAACACGGTGATTGCCTTGGCAACGGGCAGTTGCAGGGGCAGTCTGTAAACACCATGTATTGTTCTATATGTATAAATGCGTAGGCTTCAAGGAGCTCTTGAAACATTTGCCTGAGGAAGGAGAAAATCTCCGAAAGCTTGTGAATTTAAAATAAAATTGCTGGACTATAACTTGGTGTTGTAAAATTGTTTACAATTGTCAACCCCAGTCCATCACCGGCATCTCCACATCATGAAATTATACAGCCACAGAGGAATCCTGTTTTTCCAACCTGTTGTAAATTCCTGTACTATTCTGCATGTGGATGAAGTACAACTTATACATGATGACCCATATGTCTTTTGGGGGAGGAAATCTCGAACTGGATGATGCTATGGGCACATTCCAAATGGGGCTGCACTTTACTGAACCCACTAGTTCCATCTCCAATCAAGCGCCACAGACTAGTGCAATGATAGAACCCTGTTCACGGGAGCTATCTTTCTAATGAGGATAACATCATGCATAATGTAAAACTGCAGCAATCTGTAGTTGATGCTTTTGAGTCGAGTGCAGTTTGCAGCCCAAGAAAAATTGCTGGGCACATTCCTTCAGAATAATTCTTCAGCAATGGATTGACAACTTTAAGCAATGTCACCAGATCCTCTCGGGTGCTACTGACCTAGCTCCTGCAGTGACTTACCTTGACATACAGATTGAGGTACAACCCTCAGGATGGCAATGGCCTTCCTTTTGCAGCAAATGAGACTTTACAGTTGGATTCAAAGAAGCCAGGTAAGATGACCACATGGGTCCAGAAACAAAGTATCTCATGCTCCATGCCACATTTTCCATCAATACTGACAAAATGAATGGTAAGGTGAGAGCAAGCTAGAGACCTGTTAACTTATCAGTTGGAGAAAAGTGAATGAAAGTTGTGAGTTTTCCTTTTACTCTTATTCCTCAATTTGCATACTGCAGCTGCTTTGGGTCAAAGGTCATTTCATGAAAGGTAAAAGCAGAATAGGGACGTATTTTTGTCCCTTAAAATCTCAACACCCATCACTGAATTATTCCCATCCAGTTTGGTTACTGACTGCAAACCCACTGGTCAAGAAGGTGGGCTACCTGGCCATAGGGCATGAGCAGCATAATCTGAGGAAGATAGTTAGAATAGAATGTCATGATGCATGCTGTGTTCCAGTAACCACCACTTCAGATCTGAGCTGACACTAATTCAGTCTGTACCAGCTATGACAGAGAGACCACTGTTGTAGAAGGTTCACTTAAAGTCAACTTGAACAAAAATGGTTGTTGCCTCAGCCCTTGGATTTGAAGGTAATCGACTGAGACAGGAGATCGCCTCTGCAGCTTTGGATGGAAGTGACATCACCCTTTAGTGAGGTACTTCCTCTTCCTCTTGCACCTAATCCGCCTTCTGAAAACTTAGCCCTTGTGCTTGTGCCTCTAGGTCATTTATGAAGATATTAAATAACAGCGGTCCCAAAACAGACCCGTGTGACCACACTGCCAACATTCTCCCAGGCTGATGACAATCTGTGTACCATCATCCTCTGGGTTCTATCAACCAATTACAAATCTATTGTGTAATAGTTCCACTGATTTCCGCTTTTTTCTCAGTACCAGCCTTTCCAGAGGAACTGTGTAAAATGTCAGAGGTAATTATGAGACTATATAAAACCTTAACACCTCAGTTAGAGCACTGTCTGTGGTATTGGGCTTCACACTATAGGACGAATATTGAGGCTGTTGAGACGGTACAGTTCAGTTTCACTAGAATGCTGGCAGGTATAAGGAAATACAAATAAGAAAACTCAGTCCTTACTTCCAGTTCCAGTCCTACTCTGGTCCCCTCCCTCACCTCATTTTCCAGTACATTGATGACTTTATCAGTGCTGCTTCCTGCTCTCACCCTGAACTGGAAAATTTAATCAACTTTGCTTCCAATTTCCACCCTTCCCTCACCTTCTATGTCCCTCTCCAACTCTTCCCTTCCTTGACTTCTCTATATCCATTTCTGCGGATAGGCTGTCAACCAATATCTATTATAAGCCCAACGACTCCCACAGCTACCTTGATTACACTACTTCCCACCCTGTAAGGACTCTATATTCCCGTCTCCCAGTTTCTCCATCTCCATCGCATCTATTCTGATGATGCCACCTTCCACATCAGTGCTTCCGATATGTCTTCCTTTTTCCTCAACCGAGGATTTCCCTCCACTGTAGTTGACAGGGCCATCGACCGTGTCTGTCCTATTTCCCGCACTTCTGCCCTCACCCTTTCCCTTCCCTCCCAGAACCATGATAGGGTCCCCCTTGTCCTCACCTTGCACCACACCAGCCTCCACATGCAACGTATCATCCTCCACCATTTCCGCCACCTCCAGCCCGATCCCACCACCAAACATATCTTCCCTTCCCTTCCCCTCCCCTTTTAGCATTCTGAAAGGACCACTCGTCCATCACCTCCAACACCCACTCTCCTCCCCACGGCACCTTCCCATGCAAACGCAAGAGATGCAACACCTGCCCTTTCACCTCCTCCCTTCCCACCATCCAGGGCCCCAAACACTCCTTCTGGGTGAAAGTGATTTATTTGTACTTCTTTCAATTTAGTATACTGTATTTGCTGCTCACAATGCAGTCTCCTCTACATTGGGGAGACCAAACACAGACTGGGTGATCGCTTTGCTGAACACCTCCAGTCTGCAAGTATGACCCTGACCTGCCGGTCGCTTACCATTTCAATTCCCCATCCCACTTCCACTTTGATTTTTCTGTCCTTGGCCTCTTACACTGTTCCAATGAAGCTCGAGGAACAGCACCTCATCTTTCGATTAGGTACTTTACAACCTTATGGACTCAACATTGATTTCAATAACTTCAGATCATAACCACTGCTCACATTTTTTCGGAGATCAAGTGCTGGTAATGATTCTGCTGTTGCCATTTACAGCTCCTCCTTTTTCTTAACCTGTTCCATTACCACCCTCCTTGCCTTGCACCATCATCCCTTTTGTCATTTAATCACTCTTGCCCTCTGCCCTATCACAGACCTTCCCTCTTGTTCTTTCCTCCCCTTCCCACCCCCCACCCCCCCTGCCTTTTCCTGGCTCTGTACTTGCTTAAGAACTTTAACTCTAATGTCTTCCAGTTATAAATGAAAGGTCTTAAATCTGAAACATTAACTCTGTTTCTTTCTCCACAGATGCTGCCTCACTTGCATTTTCTGTGTTTATTTCAGATTTCCAGCATCTGCAATATTTTGCTTTCAAAAAATTGGGTTTTTTGTTAGAACAATGTAGATTATGGAGCAATATGATGGAAGTGTCTATATTATGAAAAGATGGGACAGGGTAGATAGAAGCAGACAATTTTCTAGTAGTTTGAGGGGTCAAGAACAAGGGGCCCTAGATACAAGATAAGATGTAAGAGATTTAGAAATAGAGAGTAGGATAAACATCTTTACAGAATTGTGAGGCCGTTGAATTCACCTCCAGGATTAGTGGTGGAGGCAGAAACTATGTTAACATTTAAGACTGGATTGGATAGGTTGATCAAGGAAAAAGGGTTGAAGAGTGGGTAAATGTGATTAGAATTATTTGCTCATGTGGAGAGTAAACACCAATACAGATAGGTTGAATGGCCCAGTGTTGTCTTTCAACGAATGAAGAAAATCATACAAATGGGAGGCAATCTTACATTCTGTTTATATTGCTAATAGGGCACTTATTTTGGCATCCCTCATTGTGGTCCAATGGTAATACCGCTATAGATACAGATAAACTATATCCTCTGGTGGAAGAATCCAGAACAAGGAATGTTTTATTTAAGTGAAATTAGGAAGCACTTTTTCACACACAGGATAGTAGAAATCTGGAACACTCTTCCCCAGAAGGCTGCGGATACTGGGTCAACTAAAATTTTTAAGGCTGATTTTTGTTGGGTAAGGACATTGTGGGGTATGGGGCAAAGGCGGATAAATAGTTAACATATAGATCAGCCATGATCTAATTGAATGCTGGAACAGGCTTGAGGGGCTGAATAGCCTCTTCCGATTTCTATGTCTGAAGTATCTTCTTTTACTGAAAATCAACTTATAAGAATTTTTCTTAACTTTAAAAAAAAATGACTGTTCCAAGAATATTGGGCATCAAAATGGAAGTATTTTGTCTCACTGGATTTTGTGGATAGCAGATCATTTTCAGTTATATACCATATTAATCGATTATAGTATCATAGTAGATACAGTGCAGGAGGCCATTCGGCCCATCATGTCTGTGCTGGCTCTTTGAAAGAGCTATCCAATTAGTCCCATTCCCTTGCTCTTTCCCCATAGCCCTGTAAATTTTTTCCCTTCAAGTATTTATCCAATTCTCATTTGAAAGTTACTATTGAATCTGCATCCATCACCTTTTCAGGTAGCGCATTCCAGATCGTCACAACTCAGTGTTTTTAAAAAAGAAATGTTTCCTCATGTCGCCTCTGGCTCTTTTGCCAATCACCTTAAATCTGCGTCCTCTAGTTAGCGACCCTTCTGCCATCGGAAGCAGTTTCTCTTTATTTACTCTGTCAAAACCGTACATGATTTTGAACACCTCTATCAAATCTCCTTAACTGTCTCTGTTCTAAGAAGAACAACCTCAACTTCTCCAGTCTCTCCACATAACTGAAGTCCTTCATCCCTAGTACCATTCTAGTAAATCTCCTCTGCACCCTCTCTAAGGCCTCGACATCCTTCCTGAAGTGTGTGCCCAGAATTGAACACAGTACTCCAGCTGCAGCCTAACCAGTATTTATAAAGGTTTAGCATAATTTCCTTGCTTTTGTGCTCTATGCCTCTATTAATAAAGCCATATGCTTGTTTAACAGCCTTTTCACTTGTCCTGCCACCTTCAAAGACTTGTGTATGTGCACTCCCAGGTCTCTGTTCCTGCACCCCTTTTAAAATTGTATCATTTAGTTTATATTGCCTCTCCTCTCTTCCTACCAAAATGTATCACTTCACACTTCTCTGCATTAAGTTTCATCTGCCATGTGTCTGCCCATTTCACCAGTCTGTCCATGTCCTCCTGAAGTCTGTTACTATCCTCCACATTGTTTACAACATTTGAGTTTTGTGTCATCTGTAAACTTAGAAATTGTACTCTCTATATCCAAGTCCAGGTCATCAATATGTATCAAAAAGAGCAGTGGTCCTAATACTGACCCCTGGGGAACACCACAGTATACTTCCCTCCAGTGTGAAAAACAACAGTTCACCAAGACTGCTTTCTGTCCCTTAGCCAATTTTGTATCCATGCTGCCACTGTCCCTTTAATCCCATGGGCTTTAATTTTGCTAACAAATCTATTATGTGGTACTTTATCAAATGCCCTTTGAAATTCCATATATACTATCAACTACTATACCCTCATCAACCCTCTCCGTTACTTCATCAAAGAACTCAATCAAGTTAGTCAAACACGATTTTTCTGTAACACATCCGTGCTTATTAGCTTTTCCAAATGCCAATTAATTTTGTCCCGGATTATTGTCTCTAAAAGATCCCCCCCACTCCCGACGTTAGGCTGACTGGCCTGTAATTGTCGGGTTTATCCCCCTCCCCTTTAGAAATTGAATCACCTTTATCCGTGTATGTTAATTGCATACCTATGGAACATAGTGGTCTCTGATCTCAAGGAATATGTATTTAAGTTGATCACTGACGTAACTATGTAATATGAAGCAGAACGCATTCATTGAAAAAAGCCAGTTAGTCTTTAAATTTCAGCTTTATCTTCAATATATGAAGTATTTCAATACAACTGTTCATGCTCCTATGGCAATGTAATGCCACAACAATGAATATGAAGCAAGGGAACTTCTGGCAAATAATCAATGTTCCTAAGGTGATGCTTCATTAATTTGAAATTGAGATTTTGTTGTCTCGTCTATCAGTCTGTGAGTGTATCAATGTCTTTCCTACAGACTTTGTGTCTCTGGATGGCTTCAGGTCACCAGGCAACAGAACAAGTTTCTGGCTTTTCAGCTTCTTCACTTCTCTCCTTTGTTTTCGAGCTGTTTTCAGAGCTTTTGATTTCAGAAAATTATCTTCTAATTGATAGATAAGGTCCTCAATTAGTCCAACCTGCAATCAATCATATTCTATTAACATCTGCCAATGCCAATGAAAAATACAGCATATAAAATAAGTTTGATTTCAAATGGCTTTTATTTTGTTTTTAATTCATGTTAGGTATTTTATTCTAGTATTTGATAACTTCATTTGTCTATTGAACCTCTGGAATTAATTTCCAGGAAATCTACACCCTAGATTAGATTTATTGTAACAATATTGTAGTTTGATGGCAAAACAACTGGACAAGGGACAACACGTGAGGAAATTCACCTTTGCCGAGTTGTTAAATGAACATAGTACTGTAACATAGGCATACAAAAACCTTTTCCTGACATAAGCATTTTCCATTTCCATGGCAAATACAATTATCTTTTTGACTTAAATATCGATTGCAGCAATTATCACAATTGGATATATGAGGATTGATATTTGTTTTGTGTATGCCAGTTCATGGAGCATTATAACATGCAAAATGGAGTGGAAATCCATACTGTTGGGTCTCTGCCTCTTTTGTGCATGACGTGCTTTTCTGGTGGGCTGAAGCAGGTGCAAGAAACAGATGGAGCTTCATAATATTTAAATTACACAGGAGTAACACAATAATACCTACTGGGTCTTTTTCTGGCCTTTACATGATGTCAACAGCACTTCCAAATCACTCCCATATAAATGGGTATCCAGGATTGCTGTGTGATGAGATGTGTAGGGGAAGTTTAAAGGGCCAGTAAGAAGATTCATTCAACAGTTTTTAGGCACTTCTGGCCCAGTTTATTTTTCCTTTGCTGGCACTTAGGTCCTCACTAGCCCTTGTAGAAATTGCTTGATTTTTTTCTTTACCCCACCTCTGAGTTTCCCAATGGGAAGATCCTTGATCTGAGATGCTTAGAGGAAGACCCAAAGAGATGCCAGGAAGGTCAAGCTGCATGAGATGTTTTCTAGCCACTACATCTGCAGAGTAGAGGTGAACATACCTTGCTTTGATGAAGATTAGTACATACAGAGGCACCAACTCTCACAGGAGGCTGTGACAACAGGCCCAATGGCATGGATATGTGCAAAGGCCAGACTAACTGTTAAGCTGAATAATTCTTCTGAAACATCCCAATCACAGTGTGTCATGCATAGCCTAATTGGCTGCTCCCACTAAGGTTGCTGAGATTGATGAAAGCATTGATGCTAATATTTGCTAATGGTAAGGTTTCAAATTCTGTTTGGATCAGCATCAGAGAAAAAGTTGTTTGTTTCCAGAGACTATGCAAATGAGGTAAAACAAAGCAGCATTTTCTTGTTGGAGTGTTGAATCTTGTGCTCGATGCCACATCCGACTTCACAACGACGGGAGGGCACTGGAAAATGGGGTCTTAAATATCCATTTTATGAAAAAGATAAGCAGAACCATTGGTCAAGAATCCTTTCTTGACTGGAATAAATATACAGGTTAGATGATCCTCTGGCACCAAATCGTTAGTACTCTAAAATGAGTTGTTGCTTTTTGTGCTCCTGTTTAAACTAAGGCAGAAAAAATATCTTGTATTGAATGGTTAACGTAAGCTGTCCAGATATCTTTGTTTTATTGTAGATCTAAATGCCCCATTTTTTGAGGGTGGGTGACTTAACATCCACTTTTAATTCATCCATTGAATCTGAAACTATATGGTTTAAATATTGTATATGACATGTACATGAGCATCTTGTAGACAATCTGTGAATAGAAGTCAGGGAACATTGAGCTGGTGACCTAGACAATATTTAGTCATCTTTCGAACTGGATTCCAAGAAACTACATTGTGACACAAAGGGACTTGGAATTCAACTGTCCATATTCTTCCTCAGACTGAGCTAAACCTTAAATGAAGACATCCTCTAGTTTAAAACTGTTGAAATTTGTTCAGTTAATAAAAAATGATGAGTAAATCACGCTGCATCTGACATCAACTGAGACTCAAACAAGCAGTCCTTTATTTCTGTCACTCAAAGAGCAGTTGGTTCTAAAGTGTTGAAAATTTAGTCACTTTACTCATGAGTTTGCGAACCTGAAGCTATAAAATCAGCACTATGTAAGCATAAATAACAATAATGTTAACTCCACAGATCTAAGCATAATAAACAGTAACAAAAAACTGCAATTTTTTCAAAGATAAAATTAATGACTAGAAAATATATAAACCTTAATTAAAGGAGGAAATACCTCAACAAAGTGTCTCTCGCTTACAAAAATAATTTGTTGAGTTTTATATGTTGACAACGCTGGCAGCTCGGACGAGGCAATGAACAAGGTTTGAGTTTACACCTTATATAATGCACTTAGTCAAAACTGTATGCTAGGTGAGTGTTATTGATTCTAAAAATGTATGATCAAAATAGAAATTTTACTTGCTAAAATTCTCTGTCAAATTAATGCTAATAGTTGCATTCTGCATTGGTGCTATTTTCACCTGCCACCATCTAGCAATCATGAAATGTTATCACACCAGCAATATAAAATTGTTAATTCCTAATTCACTGAATAAATTATCTAATCACATCATATTTATACATTTCCATGGTGATAATTTTAATTGTGCAAAAATTGGAAGAAACCAGATCAGGAGATATCACTTCCAAAGCAATTCAATCAAACCTAACTATAACTCCATGGGTTTAGTTCCAGTTGTGTAAAGCACTAAATTGAAATTTTTACCTTTTCAGTTTTATTCCAAACACATTCTCCATTATTCCTGTTTCCTTCAAGGGTGTCAACAGCATCAGTCATTAATGAATGCAGCTGTGGTGCAAACATAAATGTTATCAATGAAGTATCTATGAGGAAATAACTTGATTAAACACTTTTTAAAAATTAAAATGACCATTGGTGATTTTTATTTATCATCCATTACAGATTAAACCATAGCATTTTGTCACTTGTCTGTTGGCAATGAGCTGCATTATACTATATACTACATTGCACTATAGAAAAGCTTGAGAATTTGGTATGAATAGTTCCAGCTGCATCCCAATAGCATGAATCTTGCAAAATTTACCCTTAAGTGAGAAACAGCTTTATCGGTCATGGAGGTTTGGTGAAATGTTGGAGAAGTTGGAAATCAGGAATTGGCTGAGAACTAAGGTAAAATGCTTTGTTTGAATTGACAAAATACATTATTTGAAAGTAAGACAATGAGGTATTTCCATTCAATTACAAGAATTTGAGTGATTCACAAGAGACATAGGGAGCAATTTTCAACTACTAACTGCCTGTTTCTCACTTGAAAACTGACCGTTGGAGGCCACTTAAAGAACAGACAAAGAAATGTATCACCTTTATTTTTATGGGGCCAGAAAGAACAGCAGCGCTTCTCCTGGGCCCACAAATAAACTCCGGCCTGCACGTGCATACCTCCCCGCCCCAGGCCTGAGGTACTAGCTGGCACAGCGAGGGAGCCAGTCAAATTCTGACCTTCCCACAACTGGCGAGCTGCAGCGGGGCATCCGCTTGTTGCCAGCAGCTCATTGTGCATTTAAATGAGGCACAAACCATTTTCCCACCGCCAGCTTTGGGTGGGTGGTGTAGCCGCTCTGACTTCATGCCTGCTTCAGGTGGAAGTTGAAGCTCGCCCCTGCAAAGTTTCATCAGGTTCATGTTTATAATGTGAGATCCAAACTTAGATTACTGACTTAAATTCACTAAAAGATAATCAGTGTACATATGATTAGCTTTTTAATAGAAGAAAAAAAATCGTATTTTAACATTGTGAAGTATATTTTCTCACTATAAAACGGACATGAGTCCAGGCAAGTGTGAGGTCATCCACTTTGGACCTAAAAAGGATAGATCAGAGTACTTTCTAAATGGTGAAATGCTCGAAACAGTGGCGGTCCAAAGAGACTCAGGGGTCCATGTACATAGATCATTCAAATGTCATGGACAGGTACAGAAAATAATCAGAAAGGCTAATGGAATGCTGGCCTTTATATCTAGAGGACTAGAAATCAAGGGGGTAGAAGTTATGCTACAGCTGTACAAAACCTGGTTAGACCACACCTGGAGTACTGTGTTCAGTTCTGGGCACCGCACCTTAGGAAGGATACATTGGCCTTGGAGGGAATGCAGTGTAGATTTACTAGAATGATACCTGGACTCCAAGGGTTAAATTACGAGGCAAGATTATACAAACTTAGGGCTGTATTCCCTGAAATTTAGAAGATTAAGAAGTGATTTGATTGAAGTTTTCAAGATATTAAGGGGAACTGATAGTTTCTCTTTATCTACCCTATTTTCACTGGTTGGGGAGTCTAGGACAAGGAGACATAGCCTAAAAATTAGAGCCAGGACTTTCAGGAGCAAAGGGTGGTAGAAGTTTGGAAAACTCTTCTGCAAACGGCAGTTGATACTAGCTCAATTGTTAATTTTAAATCTGAGATTGATAGATTTTTGTTAACCAAAGGTCTTAAAGGATATGGGGCTAAGGCCCATGTTAGGGCGTTAGGTCATAGAGCAGCTATGATCTCACTGACTGATGGAACAGGCTCAAGGGGCTAAATGGCCTACTCCTGTTCCTATGTTCCTATGAGGGACAGTAACCTCACGGAATATTGTTTTATGAAGTAGGTCCTATAATACTATCATGTTAAACTAGTAATTAATTTTTCTCTAATTCACTAACTATGAGTATATATGTGGTTTATAAATTTGAAATGCTTCAATATATCTCAATCTGCAAGCTTTATCCAATTAGGATGCAGCTGGAACTGGACATGGCAAATTCTCAAGCTTTTTTAAGAGTATAATGCATGAACTATCCCATTGCTGGCAGGCAAGAAACAAAGTTTTGTGGTTTGGTCTCTAACATGATTAATAAAAATGATTATGGTATAGTGAAATTATTCAAAATCCTAAAAGAAGATTTCTTATATCATTTTACAGGCAGAATGTGGATCAAAAACTCAACTTGTACCCACTTCCCCTCCTGCAGATGAAACCTGGATCCTTTTTCCATGCTTGGATGGTTGCAAAGTGTCTGAATATATGTCATTGGTACTATTACAAACATAATAGTTCAATTACTATTAAAAAAGAGCGGGAAATTGGAGAGTTTTAAATGGAGACCAGCGATAGTTAAACAAACTCGGGAAAATCATAAAGAGTGACGTCGTAGTCAGTGCAGAGGGAGGAGCGGCGGAACCCAAGGAAATTAAGCTAAGTGTTTAATTTACATTACACACTCTATTTTTAACTATAAACCAATCTATCAATTGTAAATAAATAGTTGAATAAGTAAATAAATAAATACTCAGAATAATATATAAGTCCAGCTGGGTGTGTTCCCTAACTGGTGCAAGGGTAAAGGATATCTGAGCAACTGGAGAGGAATTTAGAGAGGGAGGGGGAACATCCAGTTGTCATGGTCCATGTCTGGTCAAATGACGTAGGGAAGAAAAGGGAGGAGGTCCTGCTCAGGGACTATCAGAAGCTAGAAACTAAATTTAAAAAGTACTAAATGAGTACTTTGCATCTGTCTTTACCAAGGAAGAAGATGCTGCCAAAGTCACAGTAAGAGGAGGTAGTTGAGATACTGAATGGACTAAAAATTGATGATGAGGAGGTACTAGCAAGGCTGGCTGTATTTAAAGTTGATAAGTCACCCGGCCTGGATGGGATACATCCTAGGTTGCTGAGGGAAGTAAGGGTGGAAATTGCAGAGGTGCTGGCCATAATCTTCCAATCCTCCTTACATTTGGCAGTGGTGCCAGAGGACTGGAGAATTGCAAATGTTACACCTTTGTTCAAACAACAGTGTAATGATAAACCTGGCAACTGCAGGCCAGTCAGTTTAATCTCTGTGGTGAGGAAACTTTTGGAAATGATAATCCAGGACAAAATTAATAGTCTCCTGGGCAAGTGTGGATTAATAAAGGAAAGCCAGCACAGATTCGTTAAAGGCAAATTGTGTTTAACTAACTTGATTGAGTTTTTTGATGAGGTAACAGAGATAGTTGATGAGGGCAATGCAGTTGATGTGTGTATGGACTTTCAAAACGCGATTGATAAAGTGCCACATAATAGGCTTGTCAGTAAAACTGAAGCCCATGGAATAAAAGGGGCAGTGGCAGCATGGATACGAAATTGGCTAAGTGACAGGAAACAGAGCGTAGTGATCAGTTGTTTTTCGGAGTGGAGTTAGGTATACAGTGTTGTTCCCTGGGGTCAGAGCTAGGACCACTGCTCGTTTTAATATATATTAATGACTTGGACTTGGGTATACAGGGCACAATTTCATTTGCAAATGACACAAAACTTGGAAATGTAGTGAACAGTGAGGAGGATAGTAATAGACATCAAGAGGACACAGACAGGCTGATGGAATGGGGGGGGGGGGGGACATGTGGCAGATGAAATTTAATGCAGAGAAGTGCGAAATGATACATTTTGGCAGGAAGAATTAGGAGAAGCAATGTAAACTAAATGGTACAATTTTAAAGGGGATGCAGGTTATGTTGAACCTTTATAAAACACTGGTTCGGCCACAACTGGAGTATTGTGTCCAATTCTGGCATCCCACTTTAGGAAGGATATGAAGGCCTTAGGAAGGGTGCAGAAAGATTTACTAGAATGGTTCCAGGGATGAGGGACTTCAGTTATGTGGACAGACTGGAGAAGCTGGAGTTGTTCTCCTTAGAGAAGGTTGAGAGGCGATTTGATAGACGTGTTCAAAATCATGAAGGGTTTAGATAAAGTAAATAAAGAGAAACTGTTCCCATTGGCGGAAGGGTCGAGAACCAGAGGACACAGATATAAGCTGATTGGCAAAAGGACCAAAGGCAATATGAGGAAAAACTTTTTTACGCAGTAAGTAGTTATGATCTGGAATGCGCTGCCTGAAAAGGTGGTGGAAGCAGATTCATCATGGCTTCCAAAAAGGAGTTGGATAAGTACTTGAAGGGAAAAATTTGCAGGGCTACGGGGAAATGGGACTAACTGGATTGCTCTTTCAAAGAGCCGGCATGGGCTTGATGGGCTGAATGGCCTCTTTCTGTGCTGTAGCCATTCTCTGATTCTATAAAGCAGGACCTCATGGGTGGTAATCTTGGGATTACTACCCAAGCAACGTGCTAATTTGCATTGGGATAGACAGATTAGGAAGGTGAATGCGTGGCTGAAAGATTGGTGTGGGAAGGAGGGGTTCCATTTCATGGGATACTGGCACTGGGACAGGAAGAAGTTGAACCACTGGAGGGGCTTCACCTGAGCCGGAGTGGGACCAGAGTCCTAGCAGAACGGATAATTAGGGCTGTGGATATGACTTTAAACTAGTAAAACAGGAGGAGGGATCTGGTGAAAATAACACAAGCCTGAAGATAAAAGAAATAGGAGATGAGGGTAAAGGTCAGACGAAGGTAAGGAATAAGTGTGACGTAAATGGTCAGGGAACAGATAGTTATAATACGTAAGTATAAAATGATTTTAAAAATTAAGTCAATGGAACGATTAATAAAAACAAATTAAACTGCCTGTACAGCAGTGTGCATAGCATCTAAAACAAAATGGGGGAACTGGAGGCAGTAATTCGTAGTGAGGAACCAGATGTTGTAGGGATAACTGAAACATGGCTACATAAAGGGAGGACTAGCAGTTAAATATCACAGGATATAATATATTTAGAAAGGAGAGAAAAGGAATGGTGGGAGGGGGGGGGTTGGGTAGCTGTACTAATTAGCTTTAACATAATGGCAGTGAAAAAAAGGGACTTAACTAACATTAAGATAGAAATAGAATCCATATGGTTTGAGATAAAGGATAAGAAGGGATTGATCACGCTAATGGGGGTATTTTACAGACCATGTAATAGTGGAAGGAAAGTGAAGGAAGAAATATGTAGGCAAATCTATGAAATGAGTGAAACACAAAATAATAATGATGGGAGACTTCAACTAGTCCTAAATAAACTGGCAAGAATAAGTAGAGAAAGGGGAAAAGGGAATAGAGTTTTAACAGTGTGTTCAGGACTCCTTTCTTAGTCAGTACATAAGACGCCCAACAGGTGAGGAATCAATGCTGAATCTAGTAATGGGAAATGAACCAGAACAGAGGCAATAATGATCACAACATAATAAGGTTTAAAATAATGATTGAAAAAGACATAAGTAAGACAAAGACCAAAGTAATAGATTGGAAAAAAATCTCATTTTAAGGGGATGAGAATGGGACTAGGGAAGGTAAATTGGGGAAAAAAAATTGACAGACAAAGAGATAGAACAGCAGTGGGGAATATTTAATAAGATGATCAATCGAGTTCAGGAGAAATATATTCCGCTAAGAAAACAAGAACAAATTAGTCAATAATGAAACTCCATGGATGAATAAAGAGATACGGGTAAAATTGAAACTGAAGAACAATGCATACACTAAGTAAATAGACAATAAAGGGAAGGATGACAAAAGGGAATATGAAGAGGTTAGGAAAGAGGTCAAAAAAACATTAGGAAAGAAAAGAGGAACTACGAAATTAAATTATCAAGGAATATAAAAAGAAATAGTAAAGTATTCTACAGACACATAAATAACAAAAGAAAAATCAGGATAGGGATAGGGCTACTAAGCAATGCACAAAATAAACTCACAGGTAATGACAGCGAAAAAGAAGAAATATTGAATAGTTACTTTGCCTCAGTATTTACCAGGGAGGCTAACAGGGTGGATGTGACATTAGGAAAGGGAATAGTGCCAGAGGACTGGCAGACAGCTAAAGTGATTCCTATATTTTAAAAGGGAGATGGAACAAGTCTAGGGAACTATAAACCAGTTAGCTTAACGTTGGTGGTAGTAAAGATAATCAAATCTTTACTCAAAGACGTAATAGGAAAATATCTAGAAACTGAAAATATAATGGAGTAGTTGGCACGGATTTCAAAAGGGAAGGTCACGCTTGACCAACCCTAATGAATTCTTTGAAGAAGTAACAGAAAGACAAGGGTAATGCAGTAGATGTAATATATTGGGATTTTGAAAAGGCCTTTGATAAGGTACGCATAGTAGACTCATGACTGAGGTCAGAGCATGTGGAGTTGTGGGACAAATAGCAGAATAGATAGCAAACTAGCTA
Source organism: Heptranchias perlo (assembly GCF_035084215.1). Lineage (NCBI taxonomy): Eukaryota > Metazoa > Chordata > Chondrichthyes > Hexanchiformes > Hexanchidae > Heptranchias > Heptranchias perlo. The sequence continues at coordinate 37,312,741 of NC_090337.1, read as the reverse complement.
TAAAATAGAAAACAGAGAGTAGGGATTAAAGGTAGTTACTGGCAAAAAGTAGGAAGTGGTGTTCCACAAGGATTGGTACTGGGACCACTGTTGTTCACTACATAAACGATTTGGACTCGGGAATCGGAAGTACAAATTCAAATTTTGCAGATGACACCAAATTGGAAGGTATAGTTAATACTAAGGAGGCCTGCGACAAAATACAAGAAAACATTACTAAACTTGCAGAATGGGCGTGTAATTGGCAAATAGATTTCAACATAGATAAGTGTGAGGTGGTGCATTTTGGTAGGAAGAATAATGAGGCTACATACTCCTTGGAAAGTAAGAGTCTAAATGGAGTAGAGGAGCAAAGGGATCTAGGGGTATAGATACACATCACTAAAAGTAGTGACACAGGTTACTGAGACCATTTAAAAAAAAAACAAGGCACTGGGGTTCATTTTTAGAGGGATAGAATTGAAAAGCAGAGAAGTTATGTTAAACTTGTAGACCACACTTGGAGTACACTGCACAGTTCTGGTCTCCATATTATAAAAAGGATATAGAGGCATCGGAGAAGGTGCAAAACAGATTTACATGGGTGATACCAGAACTAAGAGGTTATACTTATCGGGAAAGGTTGAACAGGCTGGGGCTCTTTTCTCTAGAAAAGAGATGGCTGAGAAGTGACCTGATAGAGATCTTTAAGATTATGAAAGAGTTTTCACTTGTGGGGGAGACCAGAACTATGGGCCATAAATATAAGATAGTCACTAATAAATCCAATAGAGAATTCAGGAGAAACTTCTTTACCCAGAGAGTGGTTAGAATGTGGAACTCGTTACCACAAGGAGTAGTTGAGGTGAATAGCACAGATTCATTCAAGGGGAAGCTAGATAAGGGAGAAAGAATAGAAGGTTATGCTGATAGGGTTAGATGAAGAGAGGTGGGAGGAAGCTCTTGTGGAGCATAAACACCTCAATGGCCTGTCTCTGTACTGTATATTCTATGTAGTTTTATGTAGAACTGCAATAAAACCACTCAAGGAAAGAAAATATGGAGGGGGAGGGGTAACTTTCAATTTTTGGATCAGTCACCCAATACACACCCCACCCAATTTTCCTTTCTAGTAATATGTCGATGTTGGAAACATGTTAGCATATCCTTGATATGTAAACAATTACAACAAAAGATATATAGAAAGTTGTTTTACCAGTTCAATTTCATGTTGACTCATATCATGCAGATAGGGCATGGTGGCTAGTTCTGCAATAGTCTGGTTAATCACTTGTGCTTGCTCCTTCATACGTTTTAGCTGACTCAGGTAACTGGCATACTGTAGTTTCTCTAGCACTCCTGCACCTGGGCAAATCCCCCCCTGCCCCTCATCAAAGAAAAACATGTTAGAGAGATGATATCAAAATATTTCAAATCAGTGTCATCTTATTTGTAGAATAACGATCTAAATGACCAGTTCTTATTATTAACTAAGTATATTGAATTTAAGTAAGTTGTTCTTTTCCTAAATTTGTTGAATTCCTAATGTTTTGTCTCCAACAGCCTTACTGATCTTTTAGACAAAGGGATTTTTTTGTTGTAAAGCTAACTAAAATTACAAATAGAATTATTACAGTTCCAAAATAATTCCAACAATTTTTATCTTTTTACATGTATAAATTTATACAAGGAACATTTTTTAACGTAATTCTAAAATTTGACATTCCATATAAAACTATAGGTTTCATACTACAGGTATCTGTACAATAACTTGCGTTGACCACAACCTTTATAAGCACATGTTTTGAAGTGGGGGAGTGGGTGGTGCAGTGGGTCAGCAAACTAGGTTTGAATCCAGTCCAGACACACGGAATGAAAGTCTCTTCTCTGATTAATTTTTGTATATTTATTATTTTAATAAAAATCTTGTGTCTGTTTGCACTTCCTGCCTACAAAACCTAACTTACTGTTGTCACACTTTTCATAGAATCATACAGCATTGAACTGTACCTGTGTTGGCTCTTTGAAAGAACTATCCAATCAGTCCCACTCCCCTTCTTTTTCTCCACTGCCCTGCAAATTTTTCCTTTTCAAGTATATATCCACTTCCCTTTTGAAAATTACTATTGAATCTGCTTCCACCACCCTATCAGGCAGTGCATTCCAGAACATCATAACTCGTTGCGTAAAAAAATTCTCCTCATCTGCCCCCCTCCCCATTTCTTTGCCAATTATCTTATATCTGTGTTCATTGGTTACTGACCCTCCTGCCAGTGGAAACAGTTTCTCCTTATTTACTCTATCAAAACCCTTCATAATTTTGAAGTCAACTTTTTTCATTATAAATTCCTATGTCCATATTTATAATAGAAACTGTCTGTGTAATTGCTACACCCAGTAATTGTGTAATCTGGGTATTGGGTGGTGCAGTACTATCATTACCCCAGAAATCGCTCAAAATGTTTCTGAAAATTTTTCATCTGAATTTTAGAATCAACATTTTTTTCTTGCAATAAATTAAATTTCAAATGTCCAAAATAAAGGTTTTAACAATATTAAAGATTTCACTAAATCACATATTTCACATTAAATTTATCCACTTGTTGTCTTTTGTGTCCCAATTTGTGTGGGATCTACGCAGGGCATCGAAACCATGCAGTTATCCATAGAGCAAGTGGTCAGCTCTATGAATGCTGCAGTGGGAGTGGCAGTGGTGTCATGGGAAAGGCACATGCTGTCCTCTCTCACGATGACAACATGCCTGCTCCCCTGCTAGCCTCTTAGCCATGTCCTTCTTGTTCCAGACAGCCAGCTGGGTCAGGCTGCCCTGGCCAACGCTGAGATTCAGCAGTCTGCAGCTGGGTCATCTACAGCCGGAGCTCCTGGAGGTCACCCACCACAACCATCTCCAGTGTCCTCAGTGGAAGTTCAGCAGCCTTCCACCTCCCAAACTGTAGCCACAGAGGAACCACCTCGTAGGAGCACCAGAATAGGCAAAAGATCACAGAAGTCATTCAGCAGGGCTTTGCACAAATGTGATTTTTAGTTCTCAATTGATTTTTTGTAAATATGAAATTAAGAAGCATCTTGATATTTTAGGCTTTTTCCCAACTTAGCTGTTGGTCTTAACAGTCATAGTGATGTGAGTGCAACACCCAAGGAGGTGTACATGTTCAGGGCACTCATGTGGTGGGTGTAAGGACCTTGGTGAGATGGTAGGAGGAGGGGCTGTTGGTGCATTGGGGAGGAAGGGATTATTCAAATGAATAAACACAGCTCCAGCAGCTAGTGGGATTGGTGGCCCTTGCTCTTCATTGCCATCTTCGTCTTCCTGCTGATCTTCTTACTACTGTTCATCCACTTCTTCCTTCCTAACTGCACTAAGGGTTGGCCTCTTTGCAGGGCAAAGTTATGGAGCATGCAACAAATGACAATGAATCTAGAGACTTTGTTGGGGCTGTACTGCAGAACACCTCCAGACCTGTCAAGGTAGAATAACCTTTGATTCAGAAGGCGGATGGTTATTCCGTTAGCGCTCTGGTGGAGTTATAGCTCTGATTGTAGTGCTCCCAGCATCTGTGCATGGGTTTCTGACAGGATTCATGAGTCAGGTGGTCAGGGGATACCCCTTATCCACAGGCAACCAACCCAACAGCCAATGGTCTGGTTGGAAGAGAGGTGGTATTGAGGACTGACACAGGATAAAGGCATCATGACTACTGCCAGGAAACCAGGCACAGATCTGCATAATATGCTGCCTGTTGTCGCACACAAGTTGCACATTCAGGGAGTGTAATCCCTTCCTGTTCACATACATCCTTGGCTCTTCACGTAAAGCATGCAAGGCAATGTGTGCAGTAAATGACACCTTGCACCCATGGGAAGCTTGCTATCCTGGAGAAGCCTGCAGCTGTTTTCCTGTTGCTTCACTGCTTCCATGAGGAACAAGATGAATTGGTTCCTCATGGAGTAAAGTGCTTTCATCACATCCCAGATACATCAGTGGACTGCAAACTGTGTGATGTTGCTTATGGCACCTATTGCAGCCTGGAATGACCTTGTGATGTAGAAATTAAGGGCCACCATCTCCTTGATAGTCACAAGCAATGCTGTCCATACCCTGGTGCGGGGTTCCAGTTGGTGCTGCATTAGGTGACACAGCTTAGTGTCAGTATCCCTCATGGAACGAAGGCACTTCATGCAGTGCTCCTTAGTCAAGTTCGGGTAGGAAATTCAGTTCCTGATCACGTACATGGTGTGCCCTCCCCTTCTTCACCTTCCACTAGCATCTCCTGGTCTGTGCACCCTTCCTTGCTGATGCTGCTCCTCCTCCTCTAACCGCAATGGTCAACCAAACAGAACGCCCATTATAAAATTAATTGTGCTAAATGCAAAGTACAGAAAAACCACTGCACTTCCAAAAAGTTCTTCTGACAAATTTGTAAGCATTGCTACTGCAGCCAAAATAAAACCCACAAGTCCACTAGCAGCCTAAAATGACTAACCAAAGACTTACCTTAATAAAGGTGAGGATTCCTTTAAATAGCGTTTCTGCAGCCTGCTTCCCAACTGTTCCCGCTGGGTGGGCTTAAGAATTGGCGAATCAGGGCTTGGCACAGGTCAATTTCACAGAAGGGTCCCAAAACAGGCGAAGGACTCTTATTTATATATTTTTATTGGCTAAACGCATATTTCAGGTAGGCGTTGGGATGACTAAGGGGGCACCAGAACTAAAATGGCGGCTGACGCACTTTCAGTGCATGTAGGGTACACGATTTCCACCTGATATTGGTATGTTTTATATCTGTTTTACACCCGAAAAACAGGCGAAACGTGTTCCAATTTCTCCCCCAGAGCTTCTTCCTACATTCTAATTTGATTTATTTTTAAAAAAATAACGATGAATTTTGAAAACTAAGCCTCTTTTAGGGAAATAGGGAGGAGGAAGGAAATAGATTAAAGATGAGGGTGCCTCTGAACTCTCACCACTTGTCCTTGGGGGAACAAGTGAGAGTAATTGTAGGAGGAGATAAGAAAGGACAGGATCACATTTTCCCAAGAACCCTTATCCAAATGCAGCCTGCAACTACGGATGACTCCTTCCTGGCCATCTCATGTCATGTCACCCACCACCTCCCATCCAAAAGGAAACAAGAAAAGAAAAAGGCAGATAGGGGATTAGAATTGAACAGAAAGAAAAGGAAAACATTGGGGAGAGAGAGTCAGAAGAGAAAACAGAGAGAAACAGTAGAAGAGAGAGAAACAGTAACATGAAAACAATGGAGACAGATAAAGAGGAAATATTCTCTGACTTACCATGTGCAATGCCATAGAAGATCGCAGGAAATGCTATTTTATGGCAATAGGGGTATTTATGCCATAGTAGGGATAACATCAGGGCCATTGATTTACTATGACTGAACAAATCAAATTCCATTTCTATTAAATGGTATTCTGGGAGTTTCACTGATGTTTTTGGCACTGAATTCAACTACTTTATCAATTATTCTGTGAAAACTGCAAGTAAGTGTCCTTTATTTGATATGTATATTTCTTTACCTATGTATTTTATTTTTTATTCTTACCAATTTTAAAGCTGTGAATTCATAGCAAGGTAGCATGCAAGACAGACCAGTTGAAATTTTCTAAGTGAGTGGGGAGAATGGGATTTAGCTACACTGGAGACGGCCTGGCACTTTGGTATCACTGGGAAATGGCCCTTCTAATGTGCAAATATGGATCCTATGACTTAAATAGGACCCCGATTGCCATTTTGGGAGACAACATGTGCGGTGCACAGTACAGCTGGAGAGGACCAACAACACTAAGTTTATAATTATCTTTGTGGGGCCAGTAGGAACAGGATGCTCCTCTGGGCTCCACAAGAATAATGTGAAGCACTGCAGCCCTCCAGTCTACATTGCTGTCAACTAAGTCGACCTTTGAGCTGCCCAATTTGCACGAAAAAATGTGGCTCTCGGCATCTCCCTTCCCACCTTTTCCCCAATTACTCATGCTTTACCACATCCCTTGCTTCCAAGATGTCTCCTACCCCTTCACCTTCCCACTATCCCTTCCCTTCTTTACCACATCCTCATTCCCATCACTACCCCTACCTCTTCCCCTTTGAATTACCCACTCAACCCTTTATTGTCTCTCTCTCTCGCTCCGCTATCATTCACCTCATTCTTAAGTTTCCATCCACTCCCATTCATTCCCCCAATGGCAGGTAGCCTCCTCAACCTGTTACCTGCTTCTCCCCCCACTTTCTACTTGCATGTTTCTCTCAAAGATGCTTTCAAAATTCTATTTTCTCTCTCTACTTCGCACGTATATGTATAGGTGCTAGCATTTAAGAGGCTCTGTTTCACAGCTGTAAGCAATTAAGAATTACCTTTTTAACCTGTCAACAAAATAAGAGTGAGATAATTAGATGGTTTTGAAATTCAACTGGTGTTTCTTTTTGAAAATTGAACATTAGCAGTAAGAAAGACAATCTCTTGCCTCTCTGTCTCTGACCAGTCTCTCTTTTCTCTCTCTTTTCACTCACCCTTCCTCTCTTTTTCTGACCCCCATCTCTCTCTCTCTCTCTTTCCCTCACCTTAATACACTTTCTGAAGTTTATGGAACATGCAACAATAGCTACAACACGGTTACTTACCTCACTCTCTTTCTCACACACACACAGACACACAAAACCTCTTTTTTTAAGGCACTCAGTATTAATTTTACCTGACTAAAAATTTTAAAATGTGTCCTCTAACTTCAAATAATTTTGAAAAATAACTGAGTAGAAATTGCTAGAAGCAAAAGAAATAGCTTCCATCAATAGAGCTTACTCTATAGTGCTGATAAATCTTGGGAAATTAGATACACTGCACATGCCAAGATTGCACAATCCAAGTTTTGCTCACAGCATCACAGCTCTGGGAAAAAATATCAAGTCCAAGCCTAGGCTTTTGGGAGAGGACTTGGCCACCAAATAAAAACTTTAATGAAAGCATTAAAAGACACAAAAGACAATACTTCAGATGAATTTAAATCATGTAATTGTGAAATATATAATTATTTGTTTTGTTTAAACATTGATTTTGTGCAGAAATTTTAGTTACTGAGGTAAAAAAGTGGATCAAAAATTTTTAGATTAAAATTTTTCAGAAAGTATTTTGAGCAATTTGTTGCCAAGATTATGCAATTACAGGGTGACTAGTTTACTTAGACATAACCCATTATAAATGTGGATATAAGAATTTATAATAGTAAATGGTTCACACAAGTAACAAAAACATGACAACATTAAGTAGACAGGAAGTGCACACAGTCCACAAGATTTTTAATAAGGTATGGATAAAAACAGAATGTATGACTTTAAAATAGGGATAGAATTATGTCTGCCTACCTTGGTCCAATTATCCTCCATCCTCTAACCTACTTCACCTGAAAACTACAATTAATTTTGATTCTCCATGTACTACACGGGTTATTGACAAATATTAGTTTTGAGTGTTTGTCCCATTTTGTATGAACCACTAAAAATCACAACTGAAGAATCTTTTTGTAAATATATATATATACACACACACATACATACCTACACAAAAACAGAAAGAAAATCAATCAGTGCCTTGTGATTTTTTCTGGCCTTGAGATAATCTCAATTCTCTCCAAGTAGAGAAGTCAAGCAACTGCCAATCAAGAGAAACTTCCAGCAACAAAAATTAGCCTCTAATTCACCCCAGGACTCAGAGTATTTCTTTACAGGCACTACCTGAGCAGTGGCCTTGACTGGCTACATTAGCAACTAAATATTAAAATCATGCTCCATAACCCAGATTATCTGTGGTCACTTCCCTGGAAGAAGCTACTTATATTAAAACACATATATTATAAGAGCAATTTTACCCAGTAATGTCTCGACAGGTCTGGAGTTTCCCTACAATATGCCCCACAGTCTCCTGCATTATAGTGGTGTACTGCATCCTATACAACCTTGCCATCCAGAGAAGTCTGAATTTGGAGGAGGCTCAGCACCAGCAGCTCTCATGGGATGAGGAAGACCAGGGTGAAGCTGAAGAGGAGCTAATGAAGAAGGGCCACCTCAAGGTCTTGCTGCCAGGGATGAGTTAACTGCATAGCAATTCCAGTAACCTCATTCTGAATATTTAAGTCTGCATTAACAGTCGTCTTTACCCCTGTGACCATTCCCTTAATCTTGCATTAAAAAAAACTGAAACCATTCAGCCAACTTTTACATCAATGACAATGTACACTCAGAAACTGCTATGAAAAGATACTGCAGACCAAAGTGCCAAATATGATAAAGATGATGAATTTAATGACAAACACGATAATTGCCTCAAATGCATTTCTCACCCAAGCGTCAACCCATAGCGCTTTTCTTAAAAGGTTCACTCACTCTATTACTCCTATGAGGTGCTCCCCTAGTGCTCTCAGAAACGGTGGTGGAAGGCTGCTGATGCTTATGTTGGGACCCTTAAGATGGTCATGGTCAGCACCTTCTAGGTCCTCGATTCTATAAAGGGCCCAGCTGCAGACTGTCTCAGCTGACTCACTGGCACCATGGTGGTATTGGTAGAGGGGGTGGTGAAAGAGCAGCTGTGCTGTCATCCTGAGAGAGGGCAACACGTACCATTGGGGCTATGGGTCATCAGTTCCACTGATCTGCGGGAGAGCAGACCTAAGGAGGTAAGTGACGATTTGAAAGCCCCTATCAGTGCAGTCTACCAGTCTTTACAGGGTGGAGCCCAGAGTGTGGTTGGCAGCTGTTTCAGCTTTCACCAAAGCTGCACAGGCTGGTAACACAGACTCTTGTAAGGGCCCAGCTGCAATGTCCCTGGAGGTGGTAACACACTCCATGGTAGGATGTAAAGTGATGATGCCATGTGAGATGACAGCACACAAACTAGAAGTGGGCTACTCCATACTTTCAGCCATGACGTGGCAACTTCTTGGCAGGCCTTCCAATACCTGCTTGTGTGCCCCAAGGAGTCTTTTCAAGGATATGGACCCTCGAAGTTCGCATCTCAGTTCTGATCAAGAGAGCTGAGACGACTTTTCCCTCTGGCGAGCCATCTCGTGGGCTGTCCCTGGCACTCCTACCAGCTCGTGCGTGCTTCATGACATGCAGACCCCTCTAACTTGCTCTTTAGCCCACATGGAGTGCCAATCTCTGTGGTAGTGCTTGGGAGGCATGCAGCACATGACGGTGCATCCTCAGGAGGATTGTTCTCCTCCGAGGTGTATTCTGCAGGGTCCAAGTGCTGAGAAGTACCTAGAGGAAAGAGAAAAGGGACAAGAGTTAACATAGCAGGTTTGACATTAGTGGCTGAAAGTTTTCAGAATGCAGGTTGAAGTTGTCAAGCTGGCTGAATGTGCGATTTTCTGAGATGAATTAGGGGGTACAAGTAATAGGTAGACACCCTGCTCAGATAAACCACCTTCTCTAACGCTTATTGCTTTTGCTGGACCACTAATGTCCAGGGCTTCCTGCTCCATTTGGGTGAGGCCTATGATGTTGGGTGTTCCTCCCCCTTGCATTGTGCTCTTTGGTCCTGCAGAAAGAGAGGGCAAGAGTTAGCAAGTGGCTATTGAGCAGAAAAGTGGACGTGTAAGGCTTCTGCAAATAGCACATCTGCTGAGAACTGGAGAGGATGAAAGATAGAATCATGATGGGGAGGTGGTGAATGGAAAGCCAAGTATTTGGAATGTGAAAAATGGAGTCCTAAGAGGAGTTGCTGGTTCTGCAAGTGCTATCATGGCGCACATCCTGCCTGCCCAAAACCTGCTTCAGGTTAAAATCAGGGCTTATAAATTTTGGATAGTCAGGCATGCCCTCAAATGATCCTAATTGCTTTGTATTCTGTCTTGATATTTACATATTCAAGATTATACTTGCAGAGATTATTGTTCCACCCATAAATATAGCCAGGCCACCTTGTCATTTTCTTTATATGATTTTCCTTATTTCTACATACTCACCATTTGAATTAGTTCCTGCATTCACACTTGCCCTTCAATCAAAAGGTCAGACTGGTCCACAAATAGATCCATGCACACACCCAGTACCACTCCTTGATCTATTCATCGAGTAGTATTTGAAATAGACTGATTGCGACCATCCCAGAAGGTTCTTCTTACCACCCATAGAAAGATTAGCCACAATTAGCAGAAACTCAGTTGCGACTGAATAGCAATCTTGGGTACAAAACTAAATTTGGCCCACCACAGTTGAGGGGAGTTTATTCAAGAATAAAAGTTAATAGACTTCAGTTCCTTTGCACACAGCTTTATCTAAAGGTGGATTTCACATAATCCAACTTGTTAAATAATGGTATTAGAGCTACGGAGTTGGAAATTCAGATCTGTTTTTCTGCTTTCTAATGGGGATGAGACCAAGAAAGGAAAATATAAGAGCTAAGAATACAAAACTATGTAATAGATCAGTTTTTTTATTCATTTCCTTTCAATATTTGCAAATTTCAACATCTAAAATAGAAATTATACAACTTTTGTCATAACGTTTATTAAGGCTAGGAAAACAACTCTTAAAAACAATGGGGCCAAATTTCCTTTATCATTCCATTGGACTGCCACCATAGCTCTAACAGAATGGTTCGTAAAAAAGTTGTGACCTGGATAATGTGGTTCCTGGCCTCATTTGGAATTTCCCATTTAACGTTGGAGGGGCCAGAGCCTCAGCCTACCCTTAACCAGGCCAGTCATGTCTGAATGGGGTAGGCCCAGGACGCTCCTTATACAGGGAGATACCATTTCCTCGACCCATATGGGAGTGGTGTAAGACTGGAGGCCGTTACACCTCATTTGACTCGGCATACTTAGTTCCAGAAGGGTGCCAGTGGGCCCCACTGTGGGGTGGGGGATTCAGGTTAGGAGAATGGCATAGACATCCAAAAATGGGCACAATTTTTATTGGCTCCCATACATAGGGGTCAACAAGCAAACGGTGGGGTCTGCGCAGGGAGGTGTGGGAACTGTACACCCTCCCCAGTTAGTTGGTGATGCCGGAATTTCTAGCAGCATAGGCCAAGTGGGTGGCAGAGACAGGCCCACTGGCCCCATGCTAAATAGGTGCCCCCTAGTGACCCAGCAAGTTCTAGCAGGATTATTGTTGGAGGGCACCACCAGGCAAAATCCCAGCATAACTGCTGGGATTGCAATGCACAGAGTTCTGGCACCACTATCTCTTAATGTGATAACACATATTGATAATGCAGTGTTGTTTTAATGGATTTTTACTTTGATGGCATTGGCTCAGTGGAATTGGGCTCCACAACAAAATTGGTTATTAAAAGGTATTCCATCTCCTTTCATTTCTTTCTGAATTCAGACAACCTGCTCAAAACACAAGATATTGATCAAAAAAGCTTTCACCAGATCTGATGGAAGGCTAACTGCTGCATACCTTCTTGAATATAAATTTATTCCTTGAATCCTTTGATTTCCCATGGTTTGGTAATTAAATAGGCAATAGATTTTTTACAGTATTAGTCACTCTTTGTGGTCTAACCTGGAGAATATATGTTGCTCCTTAATGTTTTCTCTGTGTTATAATGTAGGGTAATTGCATTAATGCTGTTTTACTGGGATCAAATGGAATAATGGTCCAAATTGTGTTACTCAAAGTAGAAAAGATACCCAGTCCAGATGGGATGCATCCTAGGTTACTGAGGGAAGTAAGAGTGGAAATTGCAGACCTCTGGCCACAATCTTCCAATCCTCCTTTGATTTGGGGATGGTGCCGGAGGACTGGAGGATTGCAAATGTTACACCCCTGTTCAAAAAAGGGGAGAGGGATAAACCCGGCAATTACAGGCCAGTCAGCTTAACATTGGTGGTGGGGAAACTTTCAGAGACAATCTGGGACAAAATAAATTGGTAGTTGGAAAAGTATGGGCAAAGAAATGAAAGTCAGCACGGATTTGTTAAAGGAAAATTGTTTTTGACTAACAAATGAGTTCTTTGAGAAAGTAACACAGAGGGTTGATAAGGGTAGTGCGGTTGATGTTGTGTATATGGACTTTCAAAAGGCATTTGATAAAGTACCACCAGTAGACTTGTTAGCAAAATTAAAGCCCATGAGATTAAAGGGACAGTGGCAGCGTGGATACCAAGTTAGCTAGGGGACAGAAAGCAGAGAGTAGTGCTGAACGGTTGTTTCAGACCGGAGGGAAGTATTCAGTGGTGTTTCCTAGGGGTCAGTATTAGGATCACCGCTCATTTTGATATATTAATGACCTGGATTTGGGGTATAAAGAGTATAATTTCAAAATTGCTGATGACACGAATCTCGAAAATGTAGTAAACAACGTGGTGGATAGTAACACACTTCAGGAGGACACAGACAGACAGGTGAAATGGGCAGAAATATGGCAGATAAAATTTAATGCAGAGAAGTGTGAAGTGATGCATTTTGGTAGGAAGAATGAGGAGAGGCAACATAAACTAAATAGTACAATTTTAAAGAGGGTGCATGAACAAGGAGACTTGGGTGCACATACACAAATCTTTGAAGGTGGCAGGACATGTTGAGAAGGACGTTAAAAAAGCATATGGGATCCTGCGCTTTATAAACAGAGGCATAGAGTACAAAAGCAAGGAAGTTATGCTAAACCTTTATAAAACACTGGTTAGGCCTCAGCTGAAGTATTGTGTTCAATTCTGGGCACCACACTTTAGGAAGGATGTCAAGGCCTTAGAGAGAAGGTGCGGAAGCGATTTACTAGATTGGTGTCAGGAATGAGGAACTTCAGTTATGTGGAGAGACTGGAGAAGCTGGGGTTATTCTCCTTGGAACAGAGAAGATTAAGGGGATATTTGATAGAGGTAGATAGATATTTGATCAAAATCATGAACGGTTTTGACAGAGTAAATAAGGAGAAACTGTTTCCAGTGGCAAAAGGGTTGGTAACCAGAGGACACAGATTTAAGATGATCGCAAAAAAGCCAGAGGCGACATGAGGAAACATTTTTTTATGCAGCGAGTTGTAATGATCTGGAATGCACTGCCTGAAAGGGTGATGGAAGCAGATTCGATAGTAACTTTCAAGAGGGAATTGGATAAATACTTGAAGGGAAAAAATTTACAGGGCTATATGGAAAGAGCAGGGGAATGGGACTAAATGAATAGCTCTTTCAAAGTGCCGGCACAGGCACGATGGGCCGAATGGCTTCCTCCTGTGCTGTACCTACTATGATTAACATTGTGGTAAAGCACTCATCTCATGACTTGAAGGGTGAAAATTAAAATATTGGCAGATGCATGTGACACAAGGGGCATAATTTTAACTGGGAGCCAGGAACTCAGCCCATCCCTAGATATTCCTATGGGGAACCCGGAAGCCAAATGAGTGCGCCGCAATCTGCGATTGCAACTCAATTGAAGGTGGGTATTTGTTCTTCCAGGTTTCCCATGCACCAAGCAGCCAGATTGACAGGCTGGCTGCTTGTTGGGAGGGAAAGGAGCGGCAAATTAGAGAGGGGGCGGGAGGGAGAGATCATGGACACTGAACACATTGTGGGGGGGGGAGGGGGAGGGAGAGGAGGTGGGGGACGTGAACGGCATTGGGAAGGGTCCAGCCAGCATCGGGATTGGGGGGGGGGTCCAGCCGGCATTGTGATCGGGGGTGGGTCCAGCATCCAGGATCGGGGGGGTTCCAGCATCTTGGAGGGGAGGAGGCAGCATCGGAGGTGGGGCCGCCCGATTGCGGGGTCATGATGCGCCAGGTGAGCTTGTTGGGCCTGGATGAAGCATTCCTGCTCCTCCTGGCCTGCAAGCAATGCAATAAAGACACTCACCTCGTGTTTCTGCCTGCTTTCACCTGACGTGAATCGGAAGCGATGGGAAACCCGAACAGGTAAGGTTAAATTCATTTTGCTTTTGCCATACACAGAAAATTAAGTACCTCAATTATTTCAACGAGGTATATTGCCCTTTTAAGTATTGGCCTGCTGGCTTTAAGTGGGGACGAGACTTCCGGGTGTCTGTTGTGTGCACGCATCCAAAGGCGCCTGGGTCAAACCCAAAAGTGGGTGCGTTGGAGTCGGGATGGGGTCCCGCTCGAAAAAGCTATTATTTTAACCTCACACCCGCCCCCAACCCACCCGTTCTTGGGGGTTAAAATTATCCCCAAGATGTAAGTAGATTCAGCTGTCTCCAAATACGCCAATAACTTAATTGATTCTTAGTATTTATTTTGCTGGATGAAGTGCCTACATGCAACAATGTTCTCTTAAATGTTTATAGGAGAAAGAAGTATTGTGAGGTTAAAAGCTCAATTACCTTATTGAAAAAAAGATACTTCAGCAAGTGATAATAAACCAGTGTAATCTGATGACTTCATCTAGTAGTCCCAGGTCATCTGAGCAACACAATTTGACATCCCTCCAGTTTAATTATGCTATTTGATGTTCCTGATACAGTGCTGGATACTATAGCACAGAAATTGAAAGCACGTATATCACTCTCCAACAATAACGAAAAGAATGGGAGCATTTCTGTGGGAGATCTACCAATCTCCCATCGTAACTTAGGCAGAAACTCCGGAGAAATGACACTTATGCTGTTTTTTCAGGTTGTGCGCCCAAGTTATGATAGGAGATCAGGAGAACCCAGTGGAAAATTTTATTCCATATTTTTAATAGAGGATTGTTTTACTGTCATGGATTCCTGAAAGGGAGTAGAAAAACTGTCAAATTACAACTAAACTTGATGATTGTAAGAATAATATATGGGGCGGGGCTCTTGAATCATCGGTTTTCCTGGGAAGAACAAAAAGATTTTCTTTCAAAAATAAATTGAATTTCTGGGATAATCAGAAGGGGTTGGGAGGAGAAAAAACAAATGACATTTGAAACCTTTATAAAACACTGGTTAGGCCTCAGCTGGAGTATTGTGTTCAATTCTAGGCACTACACTTGAGGAAGGATGTCAAGGCCTTAGAGAGGGTGCAGAAGAGATTTACTAGAATGGAACCAGGGATGAGGGACTTCAGTTATGTGGAGAGACTGGAGAAGCTGGGGTTGTTCTCCTTAGAACAGAGAAGATTAAGGGGAGATTTCATAGAAGTGTTCAAAATCATGAACGGTTTTGATAGAGTAAATAAGGAGAAACTGTTTCAGGTGGCAGAAGAGTCAGTAAAGAGGACACAGATTTAAGGTGATCGGCAAAAGAGCCAGAGGCGACATGAAGAAACATTCAAAGAGCTGGCACAGGCACGATGGGCCGAATGGCCTCCTCCTGTGCTGTACCTACTATGATACATTCTTACATCTTCATTTGGATTGAACAGTAAGCTTCAGTTACAGAATCAGCGGAAGATTCCAAAGACAGCCTCAATAAGAAAAATATGCTGCTTGCTTGCAGCAAAATTGTGGTTTAGCACTTTTCAGCAGAAGTGCTAAGAGCAGGAAGGAACATAACAGAATCAGTTGTTTTCTAAGGTTAGAATTGAGGTTTATACTAGCAGACCAAATTGGAATTATTTTTGGATGATGATGTCAAAGTGTTCAGTCAAAAGGGGAAGTATGTCATTTGGGGGGGGAAAAAAACACAATTTGTGGCAACTGGGTACGGTAGCATAGTGGTTATAACTCAGAGGCCTGGATCAATAATCTGGAGTCATGAGTTCAAATCCTGCCATGGCAGCTGGGGAATTTAAATTCAAATTAATTAAATAAAATCTGGAATTAAAATACTAGTATCAGTAATGGTGGCCATGAAACTACTGGATTGTCGTAAAAACCCATCTGGTTCATTAATGCCCTTTAAGGGAAGGAAACTTGCCATCCTTACGTGGTCTTGCCTATATGTGACTCCAGACCCACAGCAATGTGGTTGATTCTGAAATGGCCTAGCAAACCACTCAATCTCATAAAATCTCACTAAAAAAAGTCATAATAAGAATAAAACCTGACGAGCCACTAGGCTCCCTTCCTAACAGCACGGTGGGAGAACCTTCACCACACAGACTGCAGCGGTTCAAGAAGGTGGCTCACCTACCACCTTCTCAAGGGCAATAAATGCTGGCCTTGCCAGTGACACCCACATCCCATGAACAAATAAAAAAAAGCTGAAGAACAGTGGTTTTGGTGTAAAATCTTGGATTCATGGTAAGATTTATCTGCATTTTTAACTCAAGCATGAACTAGAAATTTGACAATATCTATCCTGTTCCATATGTACTTGTCTCTAGCTTCCTTTTCCTCTTGACATATTGAATTTTTAGAACTTAAATACCATCCTCAGCGGAAGGAAAGATCCATATTGTTTTCACCTCCAAATTGTTGTGATCTAAAATTGAAGATCTTAGTTCATTATCTTAATCAACCTGGGCATGGTTTAATTAATTTAGTATTAATATACTGTATATAATAACTGCCCTGGTGTTAGATCTGCTGCTAATCAGCTTGAATTCACTCTATTATTCAGTTTTGCATTCGTAAATTTTTGCAAACAGTAGGCTTACACAGCGAAATGAGTTAATCATGAAATACTCATCTGTATAAATTAGGTTGATTTCAAGTAGCAGATATGGGAAGGGGGAGGAATTTTAGGTCGGCTATAGGAATCATTTTTAAAGATTTGCATTTATATAGCAGCTTTCATGACCTCAGGACATTCCAAAGCATTTTACAGTCAATTAAGTATTTTTTGACATGTAGCCACTGATGTAATATAGGGTAACATGGCAGCCAATTTGTGCACAGCAAGGTCCCACAAACAGAAATGAGGTAATGACAAGATAATCTGTTTTAGTGATGTTGGTTCAGGGATAAATATTGGCCAGAACACCAGGAAGAGCTCACCTGCTCTTTTTCGAATAGTGCCATGGGATCTTTACGTCCACCTGAGAGCAGACTCTGAGGTCTTGGTTTAATGTCTTATCCGAAAGACGACACCTCCAACAATGCAGCATTCCCTCAGCACTGCACTGGAGTGTCAGCCTAGATTACATCATCAAGTGTCTGGAGTGGGACTTGAACCACAACCTTCTGACTCTGAGGCAAGAGTGCTACTACTCACTGAGCCACGGCTGACATGTGGGGTTGAAGAAGCATGGTGAGAATGTTCATCCCAACAAGAATTAGCTTTAGATCACACAGCACTTGGAGGGGAGTAATCATGATGGTAATTGTGACGACGTTCTTGCAATTTGGGGTCATTCTGCTTTCTCTGCCTCTAGTGAACTGGAAGAAACAGCTGGAATCTTATCGTTTTGCTCGATTTTCTTTCTTAATTACAAGTTGGTGCACTGGGCAGGCTGCATAGTTATAAAAAAGAAAGTTAGGTTTACAATTTCAGATGAGGTTCTCCCGATCTAGTGCCATAACTTCGGAGGAAGCCCCAGAGAAACGGTGGAGGTGAGCGTTTCCACTGTTTGTCTGGGTTCTCCGCTGAAGTCACAGTGGGAGGTCGGGAGAACCCCCTCAGAAATTCCACATGCCCGTGCTTTGAATACAGGCTGGATTATGAAATTAAAAGAAGATGGTGCCCTTGGAACAAACTGTCTTACAGACCATTGCCATAAAACCTAGGAAAGGTTCTGACAGAGACAGTTTGGTATTGCCCCAGGATGCTGCTTGCTGGATACCCCTTCTTTGATACAATGTCATGCCTTTTGGGTAGGGATAAGCTTCCTTCCCCATGCTACGGACTCAGAATGAGCTGTCATTGCACTCCAAGGGGAGTCGCACATCCACTATGACATCAGCTGTGTTGTCCAGCTCCTTAAGACTCTTGTCAAAATTCAACCAGTGCATCTCCAATGATAGCTTCTCTTTCTGCTCCTGTACAGTTACCTCCGGAGTCACCCAAGAACCTATTGTTGGCCCAGTTCTCTTCCTCGTCTACTTGCTGCCGCTTGATGACATCACGGGGTCAGTTTCTACATGTATACTGATTGCACACAGCTCTAGTTCTTCACCACTTTCTTTGACTCCTCCAAGTGCCATGTGATCTTAAGCTGATTCTTGTTGGGATGATTCAGTGGTAGCACTCTTGCCTCGGAGTCAGAAGGTTGTGATTCAAACTCTCAAGGTTTAGCTGAATCAAAATTTCCTCCAACTAAACATCAAGAACACTGAAGTCATCTCTCTAATCTATCCTCCTAAATAATGCCTCTCATCCTTGGTATCATCTTACTAAGGAGGTAATTTAAACCTAAACTCCCCCCACCCCACCCCGGCAGGAACGGCAGAAGCCAATGGAACCATAAATCAGGTGGGGTGCAAAACTGGTGTCTGGCCCGAACCCGCCCCATTCCCGCCCGATGGGTTAGGTTAAAATTACTCCCTAAATCTCTTCTGTACTCTCTCCACAGTCTTCACATCTTTCCTAAAGTAAGGCACCCAAAACTACACGTAATATTCCAACTAAGGTCTAACAAATGATTTGTATAGGTGTAGCCTTAGCTCTTAGCTTTTGTACTCTATGCACTTATTTATAAAACCTAGGAACCCATATTTTTTTAAGAGCTTTATCAACTCATCATCCCACTTTGAAAGAATTGTGTATCTGAACCCCCAAGTTTCTGTGCTTTTCCACTCCTTTAAAATTTTGCCATTTATTTCTTCTTACTCTTGCTCCCAAAATGTATAACCTCATATTTCACCACATTACATTTCATCTAACATCTATCTGCTGAAATCACTTACAGTTCTCTTCGTAGTTAACCACTCTCATTATTTTGCACTGTCTGCAAATTTTGATATTGTGTCCCCAATACCCAAGTCCAGGGCATTTTTATATATTGAAAACAGCACGGTTACATTCCTCCAATCCAAAAACATATCCATTAACCTGTGTGCTGTCCTTCAACCAATTTCCTATTTGTGTCATTTTATCAATAAGCCTCCTGTACAGCACTTCATTAAATGCCTTTTGAAAATCCATAAGCACTACATCCACTGCATTTTCTTTATCAATGCACTATTATTTCCTCAAAGAATTCTATTAAATTTGTCTAACGCAACTTTGCCTTTTATAGATCCATGCTGGCTGTCCTTAATTAATCTATGTTTTTCTAAGTGAGCTTTAATTTTATCCTGTATTTTGGTCTCTTAGCTTATCCACTACCAATGTTAGATTGACTAGTCTACATTGCCTGTTTTATCCCTTTTTGAGCAGAAATGTTACATTGGAAAACCTCCAGTGCTCAAGCACAACTTCCATATCCAAGGATATTTAAAAGATTGCAATCAAAGCCTCTGCTATTTTCTCTTTGTCTTCCTTCAGTATTTTAGGATGCATACCACCAGTACCCAGTGCCTTTTCTACTTTGGGTTCCACCATTTTTTTTTCAGTACTACTGCCTTATCTATAGTTATCCTATCTAATTGCTCCACCTCCTCTTCTTGTACGCTTTTGTGTGAAATAAATGTGGATTGCTCCTTTTTTTTGGAATGTTTAGTGATGATTTGTTGGCTAAAAAGAACGTATAATTGTTAGTGACCGGGCAAACATGTTGTGATGGTAGTGAGGCAGTGGCGATTTGACCCAATATATTAGAATGGAGTAAGTGGAGCACAGAAGCCCTTAGGACTGTTTGTGTTGGGGCTCTAGGGCTACTTCTAACTAAACGTATGGTCAATCGGTCCTTGTTGCGTCAATCTAGCTGATCATGCATTTTCCAAGGGCACTTCTTCTTTCTGTCCCTCCTCTGCAGGCAAGGGTGCAGGCTTGCCTTCTGGCCTTTCTGGCTACATGGGTTCCCCTCCTCTAATGTCAAAATTGTGCAGAACACAGCAGACACAAATGATTCCTGATGCTCTCCCAGGGCTGTACAATGAGACTGCACCTGATTTTTCCAGACATAGGAAGTACTGCTTCATCATCCTAATGGTATGTTTCATCAGAATTTGGGTGAAGTCATTGGCCTCATTAAATTTACTTTTGGCCTCAGTGTAGGGGTATCAGACCTGTACTATTGGCCAGGGCAGCAAGGATATCCCTGGTCCTCCAGGAGCCATCTGTCCATTTTGTCAGCTTCTTCGAAGAATAGTGGCACAGTAGATCAAGATGACGGCATCATAGAATCATAGAAAGTTACGGCACAGAGGGAGGCCATTTGGCCCATCGTGTCCGTGCCGGCCGAAAAAGAGCTATCCAGCTTATTCCACTTTCCAGCACTTGGTCCATAACCCTATGTTACGGCACTTCAACTGCACATCCAAGTACTTTTTAAATGAGTTGAGGGTTTCTGCCTCTACCAACCTTTCAGGCAGTGAGTTCCAGACCCTCACCACCCTCTGGGTGAAAAAATTTCTCCTCAGCTTCCCTCTAACCCTAACCCTAATCCTTCCACCAATTACTTTAAATCTATGTCCCCTGGTCACTGACACCTCTGCTAAGGGAAATAGGTCCTCCCTATCCATTCTATCTAGTCCCGTCATAATTTGATATACCTCAATTAGATCTCCCCTCGTCCTTCTTTGTTCCAAAGAAAACAACCCCAGCCTATCCCATCTTTTCTCATAGCTAAAATTCTCCAGCCCTGGCAACATCCTCGTAAATCTCCTCTGTACCCTCTCTAGTGCAATCACATCTTTCCTGTAATGTGGTGACCAGAACTGTACACAGTACTCAAGCTGTGGCCTAACCAATGTTTTATATAGTTCTAGCATAGCCTCCCTGTCTTATATTCTATGCCTCAGCTAATAAAGGAAAGTATCCCATATGCCTTTTTATCCACCTTATCTACCTGTCCTGCTTCCTTCAGGGATCTGTGGACATGCATTCCAAGGTCCCTCTGTTCCTCTACACCTCTCAGTAACCTTCAATTTATTGTGTACTCCCTTGTCTTGTTTGCCCTCCCCAAATGCATTACCTCACAATTCTCCGGATTGAATTCCATTTGCCACTTTTCTGCACACGTGACCAGTCCATTGATATCTTCCTGCAGTCTACAGCTTTCCTCCTCCCTATCAACTACATGGCCAATTTTTATATCATCTGCAAAGTTCTTGATCAAGCCCCCCACATTCAAGTCCAAATCGTTACTATATGCCACAAAAAGCAAGGGACCTAGTACTGAGCCTTGTGGAACTCCACTGGAAACAGCCTTCCAGTCACAAAAACACCCGTCAACCATTACACTTTGCTTCCTGCCACTGAGCCAATTTTGGATCCATCTAGCCACTTTTCCTTGGATCCCATGGAGTTTTACTTTTTTGATCAGTCTGCCATGTGGGACCTTGGCAAAAGCATTGCTAAAATCCATGTATACTACATCAAACGCGTTACTCTCATCGACCCTCTTTGTTACCTCCTCAAAAAATTCAATCAAGTTAGTCAGACACAACCTTCCCTTAACAAATCCATGCTGACTGTCCTTGATTAACCCATAACTTTCTAAATGACGATTTATGCTGTCCCTCAGAATTGATTCCAATAATTTGCCCACCACTGAGGTTAGACTGGTTGGCCTATAATTATCTCTTTCTCCCTTTTTAAACAATGGTACAACATTAGCAGTCCTCCAATCCTCCGGCACCACTTCTGTACCCAGGGAGGATCAAAAAATGATGGTCAGAGCCTCTGCTATTTCCTCCCTTGCTTCTCTTAACAGCCTGGGATATATTTCATCTGGGCCTGGCAATTTATCTACTTTCAAAGAGGATAAATACTTAATACTTCCTCTCTATGTTTATCCCATCCAATATTTGACACTCCTCCTCCTCCTTAACTACAATCTCTGCATCATCCCCCTCTTTTGTGAAGACAGATGCAAAGAACCATACCCACATCTTCCGCCTCCACACATAGGTTACCCTTTTGGTGTCTAATAGGCCCCACTCTTTCCTTAGTTATCCTCTTGATCTTTATGTATTTATAAAACATCTTTGGGTTTTCCTTAATTTTACTTGCCAGTATTTTTTCATGCCCTCTCTTTGCTTTCCTGATTTCCTTTTTAATTTCACCCCTGCACTTTCTATTCTCCTCTTGGCTTTCTGCAATATTGAACTCTCGGTGTCTGACATAAGCTTCACTTTTTTGCCTTATTTTACCCTGTATGCTCCTTGTCATCCAAGGGGCTCTAGATTTGGCAGTCCCACCCTTTTTCTTTGTGGGAACATGTTTACTCCGAGCCCCCTGAATCTCCCCCATAGCATTAGGGGCTTGGATGGAGAGAAATTTGTTGAGTGCATTCAGGAGGAATTTCTCATTCAGTATGTGGATGGCCCGACTAGAGAGGGGGCAAAACTTGACCTCCTCTTGGGAAATAAGGAAGGGCAGGTGACAGAAGTGTTAGTGAGGGATCACTTTGGGACCAGTGATCATAATTTCATTAGATTTAAGATAGCTATGGAGAATGATAGGTCTGGCCCAAAAGTTAAAATTCTAAATTGGGGAAAGGCCAATTTTGATGGTATTAGACAGGAACTTTCAGAAGTTGATTGGGAGAGTCTGTTGGCAGGCAAAGGGACATCTGGTAAGTGGGAGGCTTTCAAAAGTATGTTAACCAGGATTCAGGGTAAGCACATTCCTTATAAAGTGAAGGGCAAAGCTGGTAGAAGTAGGGAACCTTGGATGACTCAGGAGATTGAGGCCCTAGTCAAAAAGAAGAAGGAGGCATATGACATGCATAGACAGCTGGGATCAAGTGGATCCCTTGAAGAGTATAGAGATTGCCGGAGTAGAGTTAAGAGAGAAATCAGGAGGGCGAAAAGGGGACATGAGATTGCTTTGGCAGATAAGGCAAAGGAGAATCCAAAGAGCTTCTACAAATACATAAAGGGCAAAAGAGTAACTAGGGAGAGAGTAGGGCCTCTGAAGGATCAACAAGGTCATCTATGTGCGGAACCACAAGAGATGGGTGAGATCCTAAATGAATATTTCACATCAGTATTTACGGTTGAGAAAGGCATGGATGTTAGGGAACTTGGGGAAATAAATAGTGATGTCTTGAGGAGTGTACATATTACAGAGAGGGAGGTGCTGGAAGTCTTAACGCGCATCAAGGTAGATAAATCTCCGGGACCTGATGAAATGTATCCCAGGACGTTATGGGAGGTTAGGGAGGAAATTGCGGGTCCCCTAGCAGAGATATTTGAATCATCGACAGCTACAGGTGAGGTGCCTGAAGATTGGAGGGTAGCAAATGTTGTGCCTTTGTTTAAGAAGGGCGGCAGGGAAAAGCCTGGGAACTACAGACCGGTGAGCCTGACATCTGTAGTGGGTAAGTTGTTAGAGGGTATTCTGAGAGACAGGATCGACAGGCATTTGGAGAGGCAGAGACTGATTAGGAACAGTCAGCATGGTTTTGTGAGAGGAAAATCATGTCTCACAAATTTGATTGAGTTTTTTGAAGGGGTAACCAAGAAGATAGATGAGGGCTGTGCAGTAGACGTGGTCTACATGGACTTTAGCAAAGCCTTTGACAAGGTACCGCATGGTAGGTTGTTACATAAGGTTAAATCTCACGGGATCCAAGGTGAGGTAGCCAATTGGATACAAAATTGGCTTGACGACAGAAGACAGAGGGTAGTTGTAGAGGGTTGTTTTTCAAACTGGAGGCCTGTGACCAGCGGTGTGCCTCAGGGATCGGTGCTGGGTCCGCTGTTATTTGTTATTTATATTAATGATTTGGATGAGAATTTAGGAGGCATGGTTAGTAAGTTTGCAGATGACACCAAGATTGGTGGCATTGTGGACAGTGAAGAAGGTTATCTAGGATTGCAACGGGATCTTGATAAATTGGGCCAGTGGGCCAATGAATGGCAGATGGAGTTTAATTTAGATAAATGTGAGGTGATGCATTTTGGTAGATCGAATCGGGCCAGGACCTACTCCGTTAATGGTAGGGCGTTGGGGAGAGTTATAGAACAAAGAGATCTAGGAGTACAGGTTCATAGCTCCTTGAAAGTGGAGTCACAGGTGGATAGGGTGGTGAAGAAGGCATTCACAGCATGCTTGGTTTTATTGGTCAGAACATTGAATACAGGAGTTGGGATGTCTTGTTGAAGTTGTACAAGACATTAGTAAGGCCACACTTGGAATACTGTGCACAGTTCTGGTCACCCTATTATAGAAAGGATATTATTAAACTAGAAAGAGTGCAGAAAAGATTTACTAGGATGCTACCGGGACTTGATGGTTTGACTTATAGGGAGAGGTTGGATAGACTGAGACTTTTTTCCCTGGAGAGTAGGTGGTTTAGGGGTGATCTTATAGAAGTCTATAAAATAATGAGGGGCATAGATAAGGTAGATAGTCAAAATCTTTTCCCAAAGGTAGGGGGGTCTATAACGAGGGGGCATAGATTTAAGGTGAGAGGGGAGAGATACAAAAGGGTCCAGAGGGGCAATTTTTTCACTCAAAGGGTGGTGAGTGTCTGGAACGAGCTGCCAGAGGCAGTAGTAGAGGCGGGTACAATTTTGTCTTTTAAAAAGCATTTGGACAGTTACATGGGTAAGATGGGTATAGAGGGATATGGGCCAAGTGCAGGCAATTGGGACTAGTTTAGTGGTATAAACTGGGCGACATGGACATGTTGGGCCGAAGGGCCTGTTTCCATGTTGTAAACTTCTATGAATGCATCCCACTGCTCTGACACCTTCAAGTAGCTGTTTCCAGTCCACTTTTGCTAAATCACTTCTCAGCTTAGTAAAATTGGCCTTTCCCCAATTTAGAACTTTTACTCCTGATCTATCTTTGTCCTTTTCCATAACTATGCTAAATCTAACTGAATTATGATCGCTACCACCAAATTGCTCTCCTACTGATACTCCTTCCACCTACCCCACTTCATTCCCTAAAACTAAATCCAGAACTGCTCCCCACTCTTGTTGGGCTTGCTCCATGGCTGCTGCCGGGTTATCTTATCCTGCATTATTTGGTCCTGGTGATCTGTGACTACCTGGAGATTGACTGAATGAAACTCTTTGCAATTTATATATGTCACAGGGTTGTTGCTTGGCATCCTGGTGGCAACATGAGTGCCATCAATGAGGCCCTGCGCTCTTAGGAACCCAGACACCTAGTAGAAGTGCTGGGCTCTCTCCAATTTTTCCCTCTTTTCTGTTGGGAAAGTGACAAATCTGATGCCCCTAGCAAACAAGGCTGCAGTGACCTACTTGATGCATCAGGGAACAGATGTCTGATTAATCTGGGAAATACCACCAGTAGTGGCTTGAAATGAGCCCCTAGCCTAAAAGTACAACACAATTATGACTTAACAGATAAGGCTGCCCCTATGCTGGATGCTGTCTGAAGGCTCTTGTACACAGCATCACTCAATGGCTGCCCCCCTGCTGAATCACAGATGGTGAAGACAGGTTTCTTCTGACATGCCCAAGTAGATGTGCCTGGGTCATATGATGTAATGCTTATGCTGTCATGCCAGCCTCCCTGCATCTCCTC
This sequence comes from Heptranchias perlo, assembly GCF_035084215.1. Classification (NCBI taxonomy): domain Eukaryota; kingdom Metazoa; phylum Chordata; class Chondrichthyes; order Hexanchiformes; family Hexanchidae; genus Heptranchias; species Heptranchias perlo. The sequence goes on along the minus strand of NC_090337.1, from coordinate 37,287,363 downwards.
CCTCTATAAAAAAAATTCCTCCTCCTGCTCCAAATCTAACATAACCATTGACAATCCCAGTGCAATGCCCATGGTCAGCACCGCTTGCCAGGGACAAGGGTGGTAAAAGTAGGAATGTTGTGGTGGGAGCTGTGCACCATAAAAGTGCAGAATTAAATGAAGATAGCAGCAAAAAAAATGATCTAATGATCAAAGTTAATTTATCCAAATCCAAAATTGCATTCAAAATCTAAGTCTCATTTAACATGGTGATGTAGCTTTATGTGGTGGAGTTCTTCAATGAGCAGCTTGCAGGGCTTCCAGAAACCACTTTATACAGGTACCCAGTGAATCAAGAGCTGCACTGCAAAACAGCAAAGGAAATCTGGAGTGGGACAATTTTACATCTATGAACATAATTTTAAGGGAGCATTGAGGCCACCACACACAAAAAGTGCTGCCCTCAAAATCGTTAAACATTTTTCCTCCCAAGAAATCAGGGGTTCAGTGCCATTTATGCTGATGCCTGCCTGATTGATTCTACAGGTCACACATGCTCCTATTGGTGTATCGCTCCCCGAATGCACTACTATGGAATTTAGTATCTCCACCATTCCTTAATCCTCCATTAAAAAAGCATTCCTTTTTCAACTCTAATTGGTCCTACGCTTTCTTTAACTATTCCTTAACTTCTTATGTTTATAAAATTGTTTATTATTTCCCTTTGTTACCTGCCAATCTTTCTTCATGCCTTCTCTTAGCCGTTCTAATCTTTTTGCTTCCCACTATATTTTTTATACTCTGCTTCATTGTTTTGTCTTCTCGTATGCTCCTTTTTTACATCTTCTTTTAACTTTAATTTTTCTACTCAATCAAGGAACTCCAGCTTTTGCTGCACTGCCTTTACTTCTTGTGGGAATGTCCGATTCCAACCCTAAACATCTCCTGTTTGAATGTTTCCCATTATTTGTCCATTGTCTTATCTCATTTTTTCCCAAATGAACTGGGCTAGTTCCCTTTCTATTTTGTTGAAATTTTTTCGAGTCAAGTATGTTTATCTCTGACTGTTCCATCTCTTCAATTTTTATACAAATCTAATTGCTATGGTCCTCGATGTTCCTCTACCCTTGCATTACCTACTTGCACCACTTCATTGCCGAAAACTATTCCAGCACCTTTACACTATGTTGGAGGAAAAACACACCAATCTAGAAAACAGCCCTTGACATATTACTCTTTGCCACTTACATTATTTGACCTTTTAATAATTAAAGTCACTGGAGCCGAAATTCCATCAGGCTCTGGATGGATCGGGGGCTGATTAGGGACCAGAAAATGGGGCGGAACCAGCTTTTACCGTGTTTTTGGTCCTGCCACTTCCTGGTGTGTGTGTGTGTGTATGTGTGGGGTGGGGGGGTTGGTAGGAAGATCTTCAGCCTACCCTCCTATAATCAAAATGGTGTCTCTGGGGAAGTTCCTGGGCTACCCTAGGAATTCAATCCTTTATTGCTCTTGGAAGGCCTCAGGGGAACTCTCACCAGCTGAGAACTGGTGTGTGTTCTCCTGATATCTGAGGAAAGACACCAAGACTTTGTTTCTGTAGTACCAGAATGGCTGCCTTCAGAGCTGAAGACTTCTGGCATGCATTTTTTCTTCTACCCAGGAAAGGCCTTGGGCTACCTCAAGCAAAGTGGCTGTTAGCCACTCTAGCTTTTAAGCGTGGATTGGAGCGAGCAGTCTCATAGATGTTGGCGCAGAGTTTTTGAGCACAGATGGCCTTAAGTCCCACCCTGCCTCACTTCCGCTAGTACAGCAGACAATCGAAATTTCAGCTCCACCCGGTTGTCCCTGCATTTTTCTTTAATTTGTCTATATGTCGCCTCTTCTATCTCCTTTCCATTATTTGGCAATCTGTAATATACTTCCAATAGAGTAAGAGTTCTCGTCTTATTCTTTAACTCTAACCAAACAGATTCAGCTTTTGCACTATCTTCTCTATCCCCTAAGGAAAGGAATTTTTAACTGCTGTTGAACCTGAAATCTCTTCTCTCTCCTCTTTCAGTGTATTTCCCTTGGTTGAGTTTCTGTCACTTAGAGGCAGCTATTGATAGGAAACAATGGATAAAACACAGGATGGTGCTATTTAAAGGATGTGTGAAACAAATAGCCACATGGTTCAGAATAACCATCTCTGAACAGAATAGGTATCTCCAGCAATTTTGCCTACTTAATGTTAGACATACAATAGGAGAAATCACTAAATTAAGAATTTTTTACTCTAATAAAATTTAAGTCAATGAACTGGGACAACAGTGACTGAATTAAATCATTCCATTTATCAAACCATCTCTTATTTTTAAACAAAAGTCACTATTGATTGAAAATATTAGAAATCAATTGATGTGAGATATTGTTTCTTCTAAAGGAATTTCTTTTTTCATTATATCTCCAATGTCTGGTGTCTTGGTTCACTTTACAAACTTTTAAGGTACTTAAAACAGAACAAGATATTAACATAATATATGTGTATAAAGTTGCATTGCTCTTTACAACAATTTGTGGAATTTAAAACTAATAAAGGATTAAAGCATCAATAGAGGTTTATTTGAGAAGTGAAAAGCTCATTCAAAACCAATTTCCAAATTAGCTGTACCATTTTATACAGCTGAATCAATCTCAGTATTTTACCAACATTCAGTTTATACCATGTTTACAGGGTCTGGAGCAACAGTATAATACCAGTTATGTAATATTACCAATATGAATTTTAATTATAAACTGGTTATAACAACAACTTGCATTTATATAGCGCCTTTAATGTAGTAAAACGTCCCAAGGTGCTTCACGGGAGTGTTAGCAAACAAAATCTGATACCGAGCCACATAAGGAGATATTAGGGCAGGTGACCAAAAGCTTGGTCAAAGAAGTAGATTTCAAGGAGCATCTTAAAGGAGGAGGAGAAAGGGATAGCGAGGCGGAGAGGTTTAGGGAGGAAATTCCAGCGTTTAGGATCTAGGCAGCTGAAGGCATGGCTGCCAATAGCAGAGCGATTAAAATCAGGGATGGGCAAGAGGCAAGAGTTGGAGGAGCGCAGAGATCTCACAGGGTTGTAGGGCTGGAGGAGGTTACAGAGATAGGGAGGGGCAAGCCCATGGAGGGATTTGAAAACAAGGATGAAAATTTTAAAATTGAGGCATTGCTGGTCAGGGAGCCAATGTAGGTCAGCGAGCAATGGGTGAATGAGACTTGGTGCGAGTTAGGATAAGGACAGCAGACTTTTGGATGAGCTCAAGTTTATGGAGGGTGGAAGATGGGAGGCCAGATAGGAGAGCATCGGAATAGTCAAGTCTATAGGTAACAAAGGCATGGATGAGCGTTTCAGCAGCAGATGAGCTGAGGCAGGGGTTGAGACAGGTGATGTTACGCAGGTGAAAGTAGGCGGTCTTGGTGATGGAGTGGATATGTGACTGCGATTAGAACGATTTGGGTAGCCACCAAAACTGCATTTGCATCGTATATAAACTCCTCAGAAAATATCATTCTTTCTCAGCTATTCAAAATACAGTTAGGAGAAATCTTCCAATTGATGTTAGTTTTTCTGTAACTTTTAAACTCAAGTGGTGCATCCTAGTGCCATTGTTTTTCTCTCACCGTTTAAATGCTTCATGCTGTATGTAGCTTTAGGAATTTTTTCTATCCCAGTTCCATCATTCTATGATTCTAGTTCATGCTAGTACCTCATTTCAAAATTGTTTAGAGTACCATGAAATCCTTCTAGCATTGGACACTTATGGCTTACCTTTGGTGCATCCTTCTAGTCACAATTTCAACGGGTAATTCCAGATTGCTCAGACTACGTTTGTCCTGGTGCTGGGGGATCTTGGGATCCAATTTGAAATGATTCACTTCTACACCATGTTAAATAAGAAAGTTGAGTGGCAATTGGGAGTACACCCTCCTTTCACCAGTGAATGCAGCAGGCAGGACCCAATCTGTGTTTGCATGGCCGGGGATAAAGTGTGGGGAGCCCTTCAACAACGGTCACTAGGTTTCCTCCCAGAGAGGTGGTAATGGTGAAGAATGCGCTCTACTATGCGCTCTAGTTCTTGCCGTAAAATTTGATTCCCTAGAACCTCTGGACTGTAGGCAACAAATAACAGTTGTGAACTGGAATGACTTAATATGATCAGTGTAAATGTCCCATGAGCATCCACGTAGCACAAATAGCATTCTAATTTTAACATGCGAGGAGGCAGGTAAAATAAAGGAATAAATAAAATAAAGGAATTATGGTGTCGATTTTGAACATGCCTCCGGGCAACAAAATCTGTGTTTTGGATCAGCTGGCTGTTATAGAAACCGCCTGATTTTTATTTCCATTGATTCGCAATGCTTGCTTTATAGCCGGACGGCAAGTTGAAAATCTACCACTATGATTTCTTCACCTCAGTGGAAATAGGAACATAGGAATATAGAAACAGGAGTAGGCCATTCAGCCCCTCGTGCCTGCTCCGCCATTTGATAAGATCATGGCTGATCTGTGACCTAACTCCATATACCCGCCTTTGGCCCGTATCCCTTAATACCTTTGATTGCCAAAAAGCTATCGATCTCAGATTTAAATTTAGCAATTGAGCTAGTATCTATTGCCGTTTGCGGAAGTGAGTTCCAAACTTCTACCACCCTTTGTGTGTAGAAATGTTTTCTAATCTCGCTCCTGAAAGGTCTGGCTCTAATTTTTAGACTGTGCCCCCGCTCCAAAAATCCCCAACCAGCGGAAATAGTTTCTCTCTATCCACCCTATCCGTTCCCCTTAATATCTTATAAACTTCAATCAGATCACCCCTTAACCTTCGAAACTCCAGAGAATACAACCCCAATTTGTGTAATCTCTCCTCGTAACTTAACCCTTGAAGTACGGGTATCATTCTAGTAAACCTACGCTGCACTCCCTCCAAAGCCAATATGTCCTTCCGAAGGTGTGGTGCCCAGAACTGCTCACAGTACTCCAGGTGCGGTCTAACCAGGGTTTTGTATAGCTGCAGCATAACTTCTGCCCCCTTGTACTCTAGTCCTCGAGATATAAAGGCCAGCATTCCATTAGCCTTATTGATTATTTTCTGCATCTGTTCATGACACTTCAATGATCTATGTACCTGAACCCCTAGGTCCCTTTGGACATCCACTGTTTTTAACTTTTTACCATATAGAAAAACACTGTTCTATCCTTTTTTGATCCAAAGTGGATGACCTCACATTTGTCCACATTGAATTCCATTTGCCACAGTTTTGCCCATTCACCTAATCTATCAATATCGCTTTGTAATTTTATGTTTTCATCTACACTGCTTACAATGCCACCAACCTTTGTGTCTTCGGCAAACTTAGATATGAGACTTTCTATGCCTTCATCTAAGTCGTCAATAAATATTGTGAATAATTGAGGCCCCAAGACAGATCCCTGCAGGACTCCACTAGTCACATCCTGCCAATGTGAGTACCTACCCATTATCCCTACTCTCTGTCACCTTTCGCTCAGCCAACTTCCTAACCAAGTCCGTACTTTTCCCTCGATTACATGGGCTTCTATCTTAGCTAACAGTCTCTTATGTGGGACCTTATCAAATGCCTTCTGGAAGTCCATATAAATAACATCCATTGACATTCCCCTGTCCACTACTTTAGTCACCTCTTCAAAAAATTCAATCAGGTTTGTCAGGCACGACCTACCTTTCACAAATCCATGCTGGCTCTCTCTGATTAACTGAAAATTCTCGAGGTGTTCAGTCACCATATCCTTAAGTACAGACTCCTGCATTTTCCCCACAACAGATGTTAGGCTAACTGGTCCATAATCCCCTGGTTTCCCTCTCTCTCCTTTCTTAAAAAGCAGAGTGACATGTGCAATTTTCCAATCCAGAGGGACAGTTCCTGAATCTAGAGAACTTTGAAAGATTATAGTTAGGGCATCTGCAATGTGCTCACCTACTTCCTTTAAAACCCTGGGATGGAAACCATCTGGTCCTGGGGATTTGTCACTCTTTAGTGCTATTATTTTCTTCATTACTGTTGCTTTACTTATATTAATTTTATCGAGTCCCTGTCCCCGATTCAATATTACTTTTCTTGGGATTTCCGGCATGCTATCCTCTTTATCTACTGTAAATACTGACGCAAAGTAATTTTCAACATGTCCGCCATTTCCCCATTGTCAATGACAATATCCCCATTTTCAGTTTTTAAGGGGCCAACACTGCTCCTGACCACCCTCTTTTTCCTAATGTAACTATAAAAGTTCTTCGTATTGGTTTTGATATCCCTTGCAATTTTCTTTTCATACTCTCTTTTTGTAGCTCTTACTATCTGTTTTGTGACCTTTTGTTGATCTTTGTATCCTTCACATTCGCCAGGATTTGTGCCATTTTTTGCCTTTTTGTATGCCCTTTCCTTATGTCTTATACTGTCCCTTGCCTCTTTAGTTGTCCATGGCTGTTTTTTTTGGCAAGTAGAGTTCTTGCCCCTCAGGGGTATAAACCGATTCTGTATCATGTTAAATGTTTCTTTAAACATTTCCCACTGATCATCAGTCGTTTTACCCATTAACAGATTTGCCCAGTTTACTGTGGACAGTCTCTGTCTCATCCCTTTGAAGTCGGCCTTACCCAAGTCTAGAATCTTAGCAGCTGATTCACTTTTTTCCCTTTCAAACACTACATTGAACTCGATCATGTTATGATCGCTATTGGATAGATGTTCACGCACAGTTAAGCCGTTAACTAAATCTGGTTCATTACTCATTACTCAACCTAGTATGGCTTGCCTCCTTGTTGCCTCCAGGACATACTGCTGTTGAAAACTATCCTGCACACACTCAAGAAATTCACTACCTTTCTGACAGTTGCTAGTCTGCTTTTCCCAATCTATGTGAAGGTTAAAGTCCCCCATTAAGACCACTATGCCTTTCTTACATGCTTGTCTAATCTCTGCATTTATACAATCTAGCACTTCAGGGCTGCTGCCAGGGCTCCTATACACAATTCCCACTATAGTCTTAGATCCTTTCCTGTTTCTCAATTCAACCCATATGGTCTCTGTTGGCTGCTTACCTCTCGTTATATCCTCCTTTATCATTGAAGTGATTTCATCTCTAATCATTAAGGCTACTCTTCCCCCTCTTCCATTTTCCCTGTCTCTCCTGTAGACCTTATAACCCGGTATATTTAGTTCCCAATCCTGACTATCCTGCAGCCATGTCTCAGTGATAGCTATCATGTCATACCCTCCAATTTGAATTTGAACCTGTAGTTCATTTAATTTATTCCTTATACTCCGTGCATTTGTATATAGAACTCTTAGTTGGGCCACACACCCTAGCCTGACCTTCAGCCTTGATGCTGGGTTAATCGCCTTACACCTTCTAGTTTTCACTTTATCTGTAGTGTCTAAAGTACACTTTCTTTCTGCTGCTCTACGCTTTTCCCTTTCACTTGTTCTTGAACAACTGTTTGTACTATTTGTATTGTAAATTTCCCCTGGGTCTTCCCCTCTCTTGCTGCTCTCAACTTTATTCCCTTCTGACTCCCCTCTCAGGTTCCCATCCCCCTGCCACTCTAGTTTAAACCTTCCCCAACAGCACTAGCAAACACCCCCGCGAGGACATTGGTCCCGGTCCTGCTCGGGTGTAACCCGTCCCGCTTGTACAGGTCCCACCTTCCCCAGAACCGGTCCCAATGTCCCAGGAATCTAAATCCCTCCCTCCTACACCATCCCTGCAGCCACGCAGTCATCTGGTCTATTTTCCTGTTCCTATACTCACTAGCACGTGGCACTGGTAGTAATTCTGAGATCACTACCTTTGAAGTCCTGCTTTTTAAATTATCTCCTAACTCCTTAAATTCACCTTGCAGGACCTCATCCCTTTTTTTTACCTATGTCGTTGGTACCGATATGGACCACGACTACTGGCTGTTCACCCTCCCCCTCCAGAATGTCCTGCAGCCACTCCACAACATCCTTGATCCTAGCACCAGGGAGGCAACATACCATCCTGGAGTGATGTTTGCGGCCACAGAAACGCCTATCTATTGAAATGGGAAACTATCTTTGGCAGGAAACCCAATTTTGACCTAAGATAAATTCATTCAGAGTGGAAGCTTTGATACAGCACCTTCTCATGTTTTTCAAAGTACTTTGCATACAATGAATTACTTTGCAGTGAAGGGATCATTGTTATGTGGGTAAACTGACAGCCACTTTATGTAAGATCCCACAAATAGTGATAAGATGAATGACTAACTAATCTATTTTGGTTGGTTGAAGGAAGGATGTTGGCAAGGACATCAGGAGGACTTTGTGATGTTTTTCAAGTAATGCTATGAGAACTTTAACATCCAACTGAGCCACTGAAAGAGGAATCTCAGTTTAACATGTCATCTAAAGGACATCTCTTCTAACAATGCACCACTCTCTTTCGACAATGCATGGTAGGATCAGCTTATATTGTGAATTCAGATACTTGAGTGGAGCTTGAGCTTACAACATTCTGACTCAAAAGTGAAGGTATTATTAATTGAAACAAGATGAAATGTTCCAAATTAAATAAGTGTATCCGTGACTGGGATATCAGTGAATGTGCATACCAAAACTAGGGCAACCAGAAATGCAGCCTTCCATAATAGATAACGTTGAAAGAGATTTGAAGAGAGGATATGTAAATTTATGTAGAAACAATTTAAGATTCTAAATTTGGACTAATGGAGGTCTGCCAGGATTCAGATAGCTTTCATGAAATGAAACAACAAGGAGTGACTCACTAAAGAAGTTAATGTAAGAGGATCATGGAACACTGGAATTGCCGCAAGAGGTACACAAATGGGGCTGGGTTTAGCTGCAGATTAAGGAAATGTTACAGATATTCTAGAATGGAAAAGATGTCACAGGAAATAGGATTAGTGTATTTATTCAATCACCACTGAGCCAATTTTTTCTATTTGGTATTGTAAGCATGACTGATAGATGGTTTATGTGAGGCAGCTATGCCTTGCTCAAGTGACTGTCTCCTCTCAACAGCGAGGCCATCAGATAGAAAATGGCTGGGTCCAAGTGAAGATCTGACAACAGTTGAAAGAAATCTCACCTACAGATAGTGCAACACTAGAATATCTAAGGAACATGGCGATCAATTCTTGTCTCTCAGTGTGAAATCAGTTGTACAGAGCCTTGGTCAGACTCCATCTGAAGTACTGCATTCAGGATTGGGCACCGAACTTCAGGAAAGATATATAGGTCTTGGAAGTTGTACAGCGCAGATTCACCAAAATTATACCAGGGCTTAAAGGGTTAAATTATGAGGACAGATTGCATAAACTTGGCTTTTATTCCCTTGAGTTTCGAAGGTTGGGGGGTGATCTAATCGAGGTATTTAAAATAATTAAGGGATTCAATAGGGGTAGATACAGAGAAACTATTTCTTCTGGTGGGGAAATTCAGAACAAGATGGCATAATCTTCAAATTAGCCATTGAGGAGTGAAATCAGGAAGTACCTTTTCACACAAAGGGTAGTGGAAATCTGGAACTCACTCCCCCAAAAGGCTGTGGATGCTGGGTCAATTGAAATTTTCTAGACTGAGATCAGTAGTTAAGGGTATCAAGGGATTATGGAGCAACATTGGGTAAAGTTGGGAGCTGAGGTACAGCTCAGCCATGATTTAACTGAATGATGGAACAGACTTGAAGGGACGAATGGCCTACTCTTGTTCCTATGTTCCCATGTAAAACAGCTGGAGGTGAGCACGGTGAGAGCAATAGTCATCCGAAGGTGTCAGTTGGGGACCCATCCCAGTTTCCGGGTTACTCCTAATTAAGCTCAAAACGCTTTTTCCATAGGCAGCTCGCTGATTAAGAGGCTGGATGCTAGGAGCTGCTGCAAATTCTTAAGGGCCTGAAGCAGCTTGAAGAGAGGATGCATTTTTTAGTGGCCAAAGAAAGAAAGCAACACTGTGGACCTTTCTGAAAAATCCCTATGGGCAAGAGGAGTTTGTGCTTTTCAGATAAAGCAATGGGGCCCTCTCAAGCCTGAGCTTCTAGACTTCGCTGATCATAAGCCCTTCAATAAGCCACAAAAGGCTAACTTCCTCCCTATATGAAAAATATAGTTTACACCTTTCTATAAACTGGTAAAATTATAATGCTGTTTGAAATCTTTGTGTAGAGAGTTTTCCTGTAGTAGGTAGGAATCTTTCAATGTTAGGTGAGGCAGTACAAAGAAGGTTCACTCGGTTAATCCCGGGGATGAGGGGGCAGACATATGAGGAGAGGTTGAGTAGATTGGGACTCTACTCATTGGAGTTCAGAAGAATGAGAGGCGATCTTATTGAAACATATAAGATTGTGAAGGGGCTTGAGCGGGTGGATGCGGTGAGGATGTTCCCAAGGATGGGTGAAACTACAACTAGGGGGCATAATCTTAGAATAAGGGGCTGCTCCTTCAAAACTGAGATGAGGGGAAACTTCTTCACTCAGAGGGTGATAGGTCTGTGGAATTTGCTGCCCCAGGAAGCTGTGGAAGCTACATCATTGAATAAATTTAAAACAGAAATAGACAGTTTCTTAGAAGTAAAGGGAATTAGGGGTTACGGGGAGCGGGCAGGAAATTGGACATGAATTTAGATTTGAGGTTAGGATCAGATCAGCCATGATCTTATTAAATGGCAGAGCAGGCTCGAAGGGCCGATTGGCCTACTCCTGCTCCTATTTGTTATGTTCTTATTAGTATTTGGGCAGACACTGTTGATTGTAGGGTGAAAGGAGTGGGATTGATGTGGTACATTACTGCTAATGCAGGGAACTTGGATTGTTCATCTGAAGTTTTCTTCAATTAGCTGATGCCGAACAGTTCTGGCTGCAGATAACTGTTGGAGCACTCCCACTTCCTAGCCATCTCCTAGATCATCAGTGTCCTCTCGGACAAACGGTGGGAGAATGGATGACTCGCACAATATAAAAGCATCATAGCAGCTACCAGGAAAGCCAGCACAAATCTGCATAATGCGCTTCTGTTCATTATGCACCAGTTGAATATTAATAGTGTCATTCATGAAGGCAGTTGTGTTATGTGAAGGAGCCTGTCGAGTGACATGGGTACAATTACTGATGCCCTGGACTTGGGGGAATCCTGAAATCTGTGTGAATCCCCAGAGTACTATCCTGCTTCTTCTGGATGTCCATGGGAAAGTGATGAATATGCTTGCTGTGACAAATAAGGCATCAGTCAGTTGTTTAATACAAGCAAAGACTGCAGACTGACTGATGTTGCTGATATCCCCTGTGGGAGCCTGGAAAGAGTCAGAGGCAAAAAAGTTCAAGGCTGCAGTCACCTTGGCTGCAACAGGCAGTACTGCGCTAGGTGTAACAGCTGGCTGCAGATCTTCTTGCAGGATGTGACACAACTCTGTTACTCCCTCCCTGGAGCATTGAAGCCTCCTGTGTCCTATTCCCACTCTGTCATTGGCCTGGTACACTGTCCCAATGAAGCTCAATGAAAATGTCTACAAAATGGAACTTCACTTCATCAAAGCTGGGACAGCATAGCAGGAGTGGTGCAGCAAAGAGGATGTGAGATTCAAAAGAACAGTAATGACTGTCATATTAAATCACAATATCATAAGAAAACAAAAAATGTCAATAAGAAGGTAAACGCACATTGTCTGGAATCCAAAGAATCCAACATTAACAGGTCACAATAACTTACAATACAGTCCCCACCACTTACACCATCCATGCTTAGCATGGGCTGATGCCTATATTGGACAAATGGCGTTAACCATTTGCCATTACCATAGGTATCAATTACAAACGCGCAGTTTATAATGTATTAAGCGCGCCAAGTATTTCAGGCAGTTCAATGAGTCCTTACCATGTATTTACCAATTTAAAAGGTTCTGCCGATTTCAGGCAAAGTCGAGTCAATCAATTGTTCACACCTCATTAATCCACTGTATTGTACTTACTGATCTAAAAGGCTGTGCTGATTTCAGGCAAAGTCGGGTCTTCAAGCAGTTTCAAACAGCTGTTTGCATCTTGTTAGAGTGTGATTACCTTAGTGATGAGATTCTGCGTGCAACTGATAACAATTAGGAGAGGCAGTTGCTAAATGAGATTGCCTGTTTTTTAAAAATATGTTGGTTACTTACCTTTTTGGTTTTACCGTCCACCGCGTATAGCAAGCAAATCGTGTTAACACCAACGCAGCCGCTCTAAGCGGTGGGGACTGTACACAATCTAATTTGCACCTAGATCAAAAAGTTCTGTTGCTATAGGTCAGATGATAAGACCCTGAGTAGCCATTTCAAATTTTAGCAAAACCAGTTGAACACATCTTAGCAAAATACGCATGGATGCTGGAAATCTGAAATAAAAACATAAAATGCTGGAAATACTCAGCAAGTCAGGCAGCATCTGTGGAGAAAGAAACAGAGTTAATGTTTCATAGCGTTCATAGCGACGTCGCTTTTTGATCCTTCGATGTCGGCTCTTATTATCATTGTGAAGCAGAATTCACCAATCATTAGATTGTTCACCCACTAACAGGGAACGTGAGCTGGGATTAGACCGTCGTGAGACAGGTTAGTTATGCCCTATCGATGATATGTTGTTGCAATAGTAATCCTGCCAGTTCTGACGAAAGGTCATCGACCTGAAACGCTGACTCTGTTTCTTTCTCCACAGATGCTGCCTGACTTGCAGAATATATCTTAGAACTGGGTTACCACCATTTAAAAAAAATAAGATATATTTATAATGTAGAAATAGTTAGAATGAGAACCTAACAAAGCACACATTCTATTTTATCACAGAAACTGTTCCAGCTTTTGCGGAAATATGATTTTACTATGTTTGACATTTTGGGGATGAATTTCCTGGGGGGTTTTTCCACTCCACCGCTGGGATTTCAGCTGAATCCCCACTTATGCAGGTAATTGGGGCTACTGCCGAAAGTGTGGCAGTGAGCGGGAGAAGCTCAGAGGAAGTTCCCAACATTTTACTTTAAAATTAACTTTACTACTTGCTACTTTAAATACTACACATGACCGCTATAACCAAAAATTAATTCATTTGATCGTTTGCTCATGATATAAATATTACAAACCAGTGGCGATCACAAATTCTGTTGTTTAATAGTGTTTTTTTCCCTCTAAATAAAGTAGGAAGGCTGCACAGTGAAAACTTCATTATGTAATATTGGGTACATTTGTAAAACTGGTAAATGTTGACGGGCATGTAATATGCATTTGAAGTTTGATAACTGACTGTAAGATATTCATTAAATGTAGGGAGACCAATAAAAAGGAAAACTGTCACAATCAGTAGTCATTGTAAATCCATCTTTCTGATGTAAATCTTCAATACTAACAAAAGCTTTCAGCTGTTCCATGAGTCCATGAGTCAATTTAATAAATTAATATACCCACAGCTAGTTTAGTGCACAGTGTAAAATCTAAAACTGGCAGAATCCTCCTCCCAAGGATATCCATGTTCTTCTCAACTTCTTTTACAGTAAGTGACCAAAAGGGTGTTCTAGATTCTAGAAAATATTAAGAAACATATATGGTTTTTCCATTTGACTTTGGTAAGGGCCTTAAAATACTTCCGATACAATCACATCATGCAGGCTTTTTAAAGAAGATTACTGTCACATTTTGGGATGTCTGGTCATTTTTTTCTTCATGGAAAAAGATTGGGAATAAGTTATGTTTAAGTGATGTGTTTTAAAACAAAATGAATTGGCACAGTTTAAAAAGCCACAAGCTGCTGCTTACTGAGACAGAACGGTTATTTGTTAATGTGTCAGACATTGAAGATGTATATTAAAGCTAGATGATCCACTTTCTGAAATGATCTGGCTCGCAGTCTATTTCAAACTGAGACAATGAGAGTCAACTGATTCATCCCAGGCTTAGTAAGGCAGGATCACCTATGTTCATCTTAGGAATGGCAAAGATGATTTCTTTAGATTCACACCCAAAAGGGAGGGCGGAGAGAGGTAACCAGTTTATTGACAGACCTATTGGAAAATCACTGAACAGCGAAGTCAGTAGGACAACCTTCCCACTTACTGGGAACACAGGGAGAAAAAGGTAAAGGGATACAGGGGCAGTCTGTCAGTTTTAAAACAGGAGATTGCGAGGGGCAGGTGTGGAGCAGGAAACTAAGATACACGAGGCCCATTTTTGCAATTACAAGTTGTCTGGCAAAATAGATAGGTGGTAATTTTGACCTAATCCGCTCAGTGGAAATCTAGTGGGATTGCATTGGTTGCTCGTTTTACACCCCACCTTATTTTAGTTTCCATTCAAATCAATAGAAAGTAAAATCAGATGGGGTTTAAAACGGGTGGCTGATCTGATACCATCAGTTTCCCGCTGGGCAGGTTAGATTAAAATTACCCCCGTAATGTCAAAAACAAGAATGTCATCCCAGTCAAGGAGGGAACTGAAAATTGAGTGAAGTAAGTGAGGATTGTTTACAACTGTTACTCTGTATGTTCACTTGCTGTTTGTAAAATAAAGCAGCTTAATGATTCATATCTGGCCTTGTTTCATTAAATTGGCTTTTTTGTCCGTCTACTGAAAGATTGCAGAAGCGCATGAGAGAAAGATACAATATCCAGTTCAGATCACAACGGGGTCCTAATGTTACACCCCTGGCGCACTATCATATAATTAGCTATCGAACAGTACAGGCACACTTTCGAACCTAAGACTGCTCACAGGGGTGATCAGCCTTGCTCTAGTCGGGAAAATAGCTAATGCAGACCTGAAACTAGTAACAATTACTGAGAATTTTTAAAGAGTTTATCATGCTTACCAATAATGATTATAATATCAAACAACATGATCATTTAATTAAAATATAACACACAATTAACTGGAACAATCAGCATACAAGTATATTATCCAGGAAAATGTATGTACTGAATTGTAATTAGAATATAAGTCTAGAAACTGTCCAACAAGTTATTCACCCAATCAAATCATAGAACTGGAAACCACTGTCCCTTCAACCAGTCACCCAATCATGACACACTGTTCACCAATTAATCAGCTGTTTTCCAGAGATGAGTGCTGACTGTCACTGAGATTCACATTTGTACTAAATATATCCCCAGCTCACCATGAGAGACACCATGAGATCCCCTAAATATTTTTAAGATAATCAGAGTTTAAATCCACACCATGCAGTAGATGTCCAGTTTGACTTTAGTATACGACATTGGGTCAAGTATAAAATTACGTGCACAGTTCAACATATTGATAATTATTACTTAAGTCTGCAATCAACCTTTGTCCATGTTTATTTTCCAATTTTCTCCCATCTCTCCTGAATGTAATGACTTGTGCTCTGAACAGTTCCATGCATGTCAGCAGTTCATGAGTTCTTTGATCAATTATCTACTTATAGTCGAGTCTGAACATTGGATGTTGGGAGACTTTTTCATTGGGAGCAGGAAGGGCACACATCACAGTAGATCCTGCTTCAGCTGTTACCCAATATCCATAACAGTATACTTTCTAGTATGGGTGATTTGATAGTAATCAGGAGTGGAAAACATGGCTCAGGGCCCCACTATTGTACCAACTATGATTTGTTAGCACAGCATAGACTTTTGGATTGAGTCCAGGATCTTGTTGGCTCAGTATCACACCAGGCAGTGCCACTGTGTCATTGGGGTAGCATCTTCATCAGTGGTGCAGTCAAATGTAAATTTCTATTTTGATTATGAACCATGTAATTAGCATCATTTTAATGTGCATCTCTGGGACACATTGTGTTCTAGAAATTTGCATCCCAAATGTGCCACTGCTTGGTGTAATTGACAGAACTAGTTATCACAAAGCACTCATTTTAATAAGTTGTGACAACTCCTTTGTTCTGGTGGGAAAATTATTCATAGGAACGGATAGCAATTTAACAGCCAAAGTGCTACTTCATATGAGTAAAATGGACCACAACATAATAGGATGCATGAGGTTTTATTCCTTCATGTTGCTGAGTGTTGGAGGAGAAGTGGAAGCTAGGAGCTTTTCCACAACGTGGAAAGCAAAATTGGAGGATATGTCATCACCAGGCCACACTTGAACTACTACAACAACAATAACTTGCATTTATATAGCATCTAGAAAAACAATAACTTGCATCTTATATAGCATATAGAAAAAGTTCCATGGTGCTTAACAGCAGCGTAATCAGATAAAAATGGACACTGAGCCAAAGGTGGTGATTTTAGGAGGGGTGACTAAAAGCTTAGACAAAGAGATGGGTTTTAAGAAGGGACTTTAAGGAGGAGAGATGAGTAGAAAGGCAGAGGGAGGGAATTGTAGAGTGTAGGACTTAGATAGCCGAAGGCACAGTCGCCAATGATGGGACGAACAGAGTTAAGGATGCATAAGAGGCCAGTGTCGGAAGAACACAGAGTTCTCGGAGGATGCACGGCTACATGTTTTCCAATTTTCAACTGCAGGAAACTGTGGCTCATCCAGGACTGACAACACAGAGGCAATGGGAAGGTTGAGAGAGGTGGTGGAGAGGTAAAACTTGGTGTCATCAACATATATGTGGTACCTGACCCCATGATGTTGCCAAGGGGCAGCATGCAGATGAGGAATAGGAGAGGGCCAAGAATAGATCCTTGGGGGACTCCAGAGATAACAGTGTGGGGGTGGGAAGAGAAGCCATGGCTGAAGATGCTCTGGCTACGACTGGACAGGTAAGACTGGAACAAAACAAAGACAGTCCCACTGAGCTAGGCAATGGGGAAGAGGCGTTGGAGGAGGATGGTGTGGTGACAGTATTGAAGGCTGCAGAGGTTGAGAGGAAGTGGAGGGATAGTGCACCATGGCCAGAGTCACAGAGGATGTAATTTGTGACTTTGATTAGGTCCATTTCAGTGCTGTTGCAGGGGTGGAAACCTGATTGGAGAGATTGAAACATGGAGTTGTGAGAAAGATGGACATGGATTTGGGAGGTAACAACATGTTCAATGACTTTGGAAAGGAAAGGGAGTCTGGAGATAGGGCACCGATTTGCAAGGACAGAGGTACTTGAGCATCTGCTGATGATTGGATAAAGAAAGTGATATGCAATGGTCTTTAAACAGGTTACCTGCTTGCCTCTGACACAAGAAGTGTGTGCTCTATTGGGATCGGAATGGGAGGAAAAACTTGCAGGGCTAGGAATACCCATTTTTGTTGGAGAAAACCTGGAATCTCTGGAGCATAATGATTTTATTTTTGTATTTTACAAGCCCATCTTTGTCCATGGCTCACTCCTGGGACATATCCATCTTTGACAGTGAATGACCAAAAATGCAACCTGCCTGTTTGTCCCTGTACTTGCCCTATATACTATATTCCCATCTGCAATTTTTATGTTTAAAGCATACCACTTAACATTGTTACAATAAATTGCATCTGCCAACATTTTGCCACTTGCTTTATCTTGCTTCCAACCTTTTGCAATTTTCTGCTTTCTTCTCCGTGTTGCTGTACCTCTTAGTTGAGCAACATCTGTAAATTTTGGTACATTCCTCTCTATTCCCAATTTCACAGTATTTACTAACAGAATGAAAAGATGAGGTCCGAAAACTAATCCCTGGAGGACACCAATCTGAGAATGTCTCCACAAATATTTTGTCTGTGTTTCGATTTTGTGGTTGTCATTTTGAAACTCAGACATTATGCACAAGGGACTTTAGGAGCTAAAGTCAAAATCTTACATCAAGCCTATACCTATACAAAGGAAAATCTCGTTAAAGGGTCAGTTTAAAAATATCTAAAAAGCTACCAGAATACTGGGGTTGATTTTAACTCCCCACCCTGACATGGCAGAAACCAGGCCGGGGATGGGGGAGGGGGTGCAGTTAAAATGGAGTGGGGACTTAGCCACTCCTTTCCTGCCCCATCTGGCCAACTGCAATTTTAAATTGCAGACGGAAAGGACACTCGCCCAAAGCTGGTGAGGTCCTCTTTAAATATGCAGATTAAGCTCCAATGATATTTTAACCTGAGACCTGAATGGGGGAGCAGTGATGGCTTCCCCGCCAGGCCAAACCTGTTGGGAACATAAGTCAGGTTTAGACGACATGCAGCAAGTTAATTATTTTTGGTTTCCTTTTGGGCCAGGAGGAGCAGAAGTGCTCCTCCGGCCCCACAAGAAAACCTTGGCCCTCCCCTGACCTGGGCTTCCCCAACCCCTCCCCGATCAGGATTTCCCTCTTGGAACACATACTCTATGCCAGGAAACGTTCACATAGTGGCCTCCTGCCGTCCGATTTTAAAGGTCGGGCAGCCGCTTCCTGCTGACTTCCCAGCCCTATTAGTCGACCCTGATTTACATGACATAATAAGGCTCCCCCTGTGTCCGGCCAAAGTACTGGCTGCCTAAATTGAGGCCAGCTCAAAAATCGCTGTGGCCATAAAATCATAAAAGATCGCAATTCTATGAACTAAACAAAGCTATTATAAAAAAAAAACGACACGATTTTAATTCCCGTGCAGGAATGCACCAAAGTGATCTGCGTGTCCATCTGGGAGTGGCAGCAGGCAGACATGGACGATTTTAACAACCAGCCTCATTATCATATGGCCTGTCATGCACACTGGAATGAGTAAGAGCAGAGAGAATGCTGAACAACAAATCTAGCAGTTCATATAATGCCACTAACTCCTTTATGTACAATAATGGTTTTACTTTCTAAAGTACAAAAAAAATATGAAACGGTAATAAGGAGGAATAAAAATATAAAAAGAAATGTTAAGTATTTGGATGTATGAATGGGTGCCACATACATAGGAAAAAAGAACTCCTACTGACCTCATTGGTTAGCATTCACTGAGAATGGGCCCAAATGAATTTCTACCACTTATTGGTCCAGAATTTGCTGTAGCAGGACAGCTAATCTGTCTGCCGTTAGTCAGACTTGCTTTTGCCCTTTTAATCTCAATATTTTGCGCCGCGAGTTGCTGGAAGTGCGAGATGGAAATGTCTCAGCGAGGGAAACTGGGCACCTGGGATCTGAGTGAAAAGGGCAAGCAACTGTGTATCTCTTTAACCAATCAGATTGATGGATTGTGAAATTAACAGCGCAAGGACTGAGAAAGAAGTGTAAGTTAGAGTGGGTGAATTTAATGTCAAATCAGCTACCAAAAGAGAAATAAAGAGAGGGAAAGAAATACTGGATTAAGAGAGAGAGAGAGAAAATAGAGACAGAAAGGAAAAGGAAAAGAAAAATCCAACAATTAAAACCTGAAGGAATGAGACTCCACACTTGTAATAGTTAATTTTCATTGCCAGAGAGGTTGACTGGCAGCAATTAACATTTATCACATCGTTAAAAGGGTACATAGACTTGAAATGACTTGACTTAACTTTCTGTGGCGAGTTTAGTTTGTTTCTACTGCGAAAATACAGGACCTTCACGCCGTTCGATGCTTTTCAATGGTGAGGCAGACAGTGAGATGCCGTTTTCGCGAAGCTAATGGCGGAGCCGGATATCTCAGACAGCAACTATGGATTTCCATGTTTAATCGCGGATCTGCTCTCGCCTGAAGTTGCTGTACCATTTGAGCATATATAACGGCGCGCCATTAGCCTAACCGTTATTTTGACAGCAAATTCTGGGCCAATGTGTTAATTAAACCAAGGAGAACTTTGTGTGGGAGTTGTGAACAGCGCCCTTCTGTGGTTCATTCACTGGAAGTGTTATGCAATCAAGTCTGTAACTTTATTATGCATTAATTTATGTCTGCCTGAAATTTGCTGTGGAGTTTATGCCCTAGAATTTCAGCCATGCAGCGCCCATTTTTCGGGCGCTAACCAGCATATTAAGGTCCTGGCAGTCAGGAAGCTCGTGCGTATTTCCGGCTGAAAGTGCACTTCCCACCATATTGGTTAAGGTAGATGTGCTAGTGGCAAGAGCGCAGGTCGGTAACATTTAAAGGGCAGAATAATTCATTTAAATTTATTTAAATTAGGGTCCTGCGTTTCTTGCAGGACCCGTTTTTGATTTTTGAATGTCCCACTACTTCACTTGCCACATGCTGAACTCACACAGCACAATGTGGCATTAACTGTTAGGAATGCCCGCTCATCAGCAATATTTAAAGAGATCATGCAGTACTTACAGGTTAGTTGCTGGTTTGTCATTTCAGGCTGCTGGTTGACTTCTGGACGTTTTTTAGTGTGTATTATCACTCTGGAAAGTTCACTTTGTCCAAACAGAGAAAGATTTTGCTGGTCTTGCACTGTTGTTGGCTGCCTTAGAAACAGTTTGTCTGCAGACATGGGTGGTCTCATACAGTTGCCTTCGGGGCTGGAGGACAAGGGGGAGCAGAAAGGAAGATACCACAGAGCAGGAGCAGGTGCCAGAAGACGGAAGTGAGCACTTTGCAGGAGGCCACATCCACAGAGGTTATTCAAGGAGCACTTCTCCTACATTAACTTTATTCAGGAGCAATGTATAAGGTGCCTTCTCTTCACCAAGGAGGCTGTCACTGAACTATGTCACCTGCTGCAGCCACAACTCGAGGATCGCATCAGTGCATGGACAGCACTGCCTGTGGCTGTCAAGGTTACCGTGGCCCTTAACTTTTATGTCAAGAGCTCCTATCAGGCTGCAACAGGTGACATCAGCCAAATTTCTTGGTTCAACCACAATACCCTCCAGACTCCACCACCGCCGCCCCCCCCCTCCCTCCTCACCACTTACATTAGTGCTGGGGACCATTCCCTTGGGTCCCCATAGTCGGCCTCCTGCCATGCGAAATACAGCTCCTGCCTGCTGGCCACCTTGTCATTCCCACCGGGTTCGGACACTTCCTGCCCATCCTGGCCCCCACAGGACGAGTTAAAATTGGGGCTTAAATGTACAACAGACTGTAGGTAAAGAGACTATCACT
This sequence comes from Heptranchias perlo, assembly GCF_035084215.1. Lineage (NCBI taxonomy): Eukaryota > Metazoa > Chordata > Chondrichthyes > Hexanchiformes > Hexanchidae > Heptranchias > Heptranchias perlo. The sequence goes on along the minus strand of NC_090337.1, from coordinate 37,266,429 downwards.
AATTCACTACTGTCATGAGCCTTTTTCTGCTGTCACTGTATGTATTTTTGTGCTGTTCTATATGTGTAGTACTTGTTTAGTTTCTGTAAATAAATTTAGCAAGTTGATTCAGAATCTAAGTCCAGCTTGAGGTGTGCTGCATTGATAATAGCCTCTTCTGCAGTAGCTTGGAGAGAAATAAAGTGCAGCGGGCACTAATGAGCTGGGATTATGTGAGTTCTAAAGAGTATCAGGTCTTTGCAGGGGCGAAAAACCGTAGAACTGCAGCTTCTGGTTTATTTGGAATGCAAGGATCCCTTTGAGAACTGTGGTGAGATCACCGTAAGGGCGAATGATTCATTAAAAAGTCCTAAAGTTACATTACACTGAAGGCAGCAACTTGTGTGAGATACCGTTACCTTCACAGCGCTAAAAAGAATTATACTTATTTTAATTTCCTTTCCAGTCTACCCCAGTCGAATATGCTATCATTTGCACTCCTTTATACCTTAAGTTGGCTTTAACTTTAAAGTAACTAACATTAAGCCAATATCATAGTTATAGGAAATACTGAGGTAGAATTTTCGTGGGGGTTCCACCAATTGTCTGCCATGACTTTGGGGAAGATCAGCGGAAACCCCAGAGAAACAGCAGAAGTGGTCATTCACGCTGTTTCTCTGGAGACTCCCCCCAATCTTCTGCTGAAGTTATGGCGGATGATTAGGAGAACCCCAGCCGAAATTTACCGCAGTATGTTTATAATAACAATTTCTTTATCACTTATTGTACCTGTGAATGTTGGTGATCTTCTGTTTGTGATCTTTTCTAAAAAGTTGCCATCTTCAGGATTCTTAAAACCAAGTAGCAGCATGTAGTGTTGTGAAAAGGTTTCGGACCAGTCAACAGTCTGAGGCAGGATATGATTTGTGCCAGGGTCTGAAATATTACCACATTTCAATATTATATTACCTGTTGTAAGATGTATAAGTCTGTCTTCACTGAAATTAATGTTAAGGCCAGCATTTCCTAAAGCAGTGAATACAATTTTGGATAAATAAATTTACTGTGCGTACTAATATCGACAATCTAGGCTAAATTTTCACAAAGCTTGCACCTTCTTGTGCACCTTGTAGATGTATTCTTCTTTTTGTGCTTTATGCCACTGAACTAGCTTTGAAGATTTGTTAATAATAGCAGAATGGATTTGGACCATGTTAGCACAAAAGCATTCCCATACGTTTGTTATTCAATTATTCAGTTAATTTAGGTACATTATAATTTTGAGGTACAATTTAGTTGCATGGACAATATTTGTCAAATACTTTTATATCACTTTTGTATAATAAAATGTGGTATAGGTTTGAATCTAGAAGTCTATTTCAAGACATTAAAAGCAGTTCCTTTTGGCCATATATTCTTGCTTTAAATTCTATTCTGGGAACAGTACGGCCCAAATTGTCTCTCTATTTCAACATGAAAATGGCATATTCTGGGTGAGCAGGGGCTGAACTTAGGGCTAGACTTGGTTACGCCTATATGTCTGTCCTTAAGTCCTTAAATCTTCCTCTGGATTTGGGTAGACGTGTTATGATGACATGCAAATGAGGGAAAGACATCATATGATATGATGGATTTCCCGAAAATTAAGCCCTACCAACACTGAACTTAAGGGACACCTGTGTATCCCTGAAGTCCAGATTGTGAAGAACTTGGGAGCATTTAAAATATGAAAGGCTGGTTTCCCTACTTATAAGCCTAACTAAATGTTAGAAATTCCAGGTGTACATTAGCTATTCTCTTGGGTTCAGAGTGACTGGTTATTCCCCTAAGCAGACGTTGCATCCCCTATGATCTGGTAAGAACCTTTACTGCCTAATATCTAGTAAAACGATAGCATAAACCCAGGGATTGTAATAATAAGACCCCTCACCAAATGCAGTGGATGCTATTATCTTGCATCCACCGCCAAATGCACACTCTTATCTTTTTAGAAGATGGATTTAAAGCACTCTAGTGAGAGGAGATAAATTGTAAACTAACAAACTGATTTATTTTACATGAAATATACAAATCAACAGAACATAGGATCAACATCCTGGGGGTCACCATTGACCAGAAACTCAACTGGACCAGCCACATAAATACTGTGGCTACAAGAGCAGGTCAGAGGCTGAGTATTCTGCAGCGAGTGACTCACCTCCTGACTCCCCAAAGCCTTTCCACCATCTACAAGGCACAAGTCAGGAGTGTGATGGAATACTCTCCACTTGCCTGGATGAGTGCAGCTCCAACAACACTCAAGAAGCTCGACATCATCCAGGACAAAGCAGTGCGCTTGATTGGCACCCCATCCACCACCCTAAACATTCACTCCCTTCACCACCGGCGCACAGTAGCTGCAGTGTGTACCATCCACAGGATGCACTGCAGCAACTTGCCAAGGCTTCTTTGACAGGACCTCCCAAACCCACGACCTCTACCACCTAGAAGGACAAGGGCAGCAGGTGCATGGAAACAACACCACCTGCACGTTCCCCTCCAAGTCACACACCATCCCGACTTGGAAATATATTGCCATTCCTTCATCGTCGCTGGGTCAAAATCCTGGAACTCCCTACCTAACAGCACTGTGGGAGAACCTTCACCACACGGACTGCAGCGGTTCAAGAAGGCGGCTCACCACCACTTTCTCAAGGGCAATTAGGGATGGGCAATAAATGCTGGCCTTGCCAGCGATGCCCACATCCCATGAATGAATAAAAAAAAAATAGCAAAGTTCATCTGTTTCCTATCTCTCCTTGTATTATGAAAAATAAGGGGGCAGAAATTGCTCAGAGCGGCGAACCAACAGTACTCGCCGTTCCACAGATTTATACTAACCCACAAACTTACCATGGTCTTTACTTCAGGCACTTCCTCGAATTGCAAGCAGAGAAGAGGCCAGCATTAGTTCAAGCAAAGCTAGGACATTCGATTCATTTCGATTCATGAGGTATTGGCAACAGTACTGGGGAAAGAGGGAGCTGTTCCGTCAGGATGGGCTCCACTTAAACCGTGCTGGTGCCAGTGTCCTGGCGAATCGAATAACTAGGACTGTTGATAGGGCTTTAAACTAAAAAAGGGGGGCGAGGGGTCAGGTGAGAGGAAATTTAGAAACCTAAAGAGAAAAGACAAGGCAATAGAGCAGTGTAGTGATTTGGGTAAAAATAAACAGAGTGTGACAGTAAGGGACAGAGAGTTTAACGGAAATAGTGCATCAACGAATAAGATCAAAGCAGGGAATAATGGTAAAAAGTTAAAATTAAAGGCTCTTTATCTGAATGCATGAAGCATTTGGAACAAGTTAGAGGAATTAGTGATACAAATAGAGATAAATGGGTTTGATCTAATAGCCATTACAGAGATGTGGTTGCAAGGTGACCAAGGTTGGGAACTAAATATTCCAGGGCACTTGACATTTCAGAAAGACAGGCAGAATGGAAAAGGAGTGGGGGTAGCCCTGATAATAAAGGATGACATAAGGACGGTAGTGAGAAAGGATCTTGGCTCGGAAGATCAGGAAATAAGAATCAGTATGGGTGGAGATAAGAAATAACAAAGAGCAAAAAACACTGGTGGGAGTAGTTTATAGGCCCCCTAATAGTAGCTATAACAATGGACAAAGTATTAATCAAGAAATAATAGGAGCTTGTAACAAAGGTAATGCAATAATCGTGGGGGACTTTAATCTTCATATAGACTGGGCAAATCAATTTGGTAAAGGTAGTCTGGAGGACAAGTTCATGGAATGCATTCAAGACAGTTTCCTAGAACAATACATCATGGAACCAACCAAGGAACAGGCTATTTTAGATCTTGTATTGTGTAATGAGACAGGGTTAATTAGTAATCTCATAGTAAAGGATCCTCTGGGGAAGAGTGATTATAATATGATAGAATATCACATTGAGTTTGAGAGTGACATACTTAAGTCCAAAACTAGTGTCTTAAACTTAAATAAAGCCAATTACACAGGTATGAGGGCGAGTTAGCTAAGGTAGATTGGGAAATTAGATTAAAAAGTATGACGGTAGATAAGCAATGGCAGACATTCAAAGAAATATTTCAGAATTCTCAACGAACATACATTCCATTGAGAAATAAAAACACCACAGGTAAAACGATGTATCCGTGGCTAACCAAAGAAATTAAGGATAGTATTAGATTAAAAGAAGAGGCTTATAATGTTGCGAAAAATAGTAATAAGCCTGAGGATTGGGAAAGCTTTAGAAACCAGCAAAGGATGACCAAAAAATTGATAAAAAGGGAGAAAATAGAATATGAGAGTAAACTAGCAAGAAATATAAAAACAGGTTGTAAGAGCTTCTCCAACTATGTAAAAAGGAAGAGAGTAGCAAAAGTAAATGTTGGTCCTTTAGAGGCTGAGACAGGAGAAATTATAATGGGGTATAAGGAAATGGCAGAGATGTTGAACAAATATTTTGTATCTGTATTCTCAGTAGAAGACACAAAAAGCCTACCAAAAATAATGGGGAACCAAGGGGAAAATGGGAATAAAGAACTTAAAACAATTACTATCAGTAGAGAAAAAGTACTTGAGAAACTAATGGGACTAAAAGCTGACAAATCTCCAGGACCTGATGGCCTACATCGTAAGGTTCTAAAAGAGATGGCTGCAGAGATAGTGAATGCATTGGTTGTGATCTTCCAAAATTCCCCTGATTCTAGGATGGTCCCAGCAGATTGGAAGGTAGCAAATGTAACACCGCTATTCAAGAAAGGAGGGAGAGAGAAAACAGGGAACTACAGGCCAGTTAGCCTGACATCAGTCGTCAGGAAAATACTGGAATCCATTATTAAGAATGTGGCAATGGGGCACTTAGAAAATCATAATATGATTAGGCAGAGTCAACATGGTTTTATGAAAGGGAAATCGTGTTTAACAAATTTATGAGAGTTATTTGAGGATGTAACTAGCAGGGTAGACAAAGGGGAACCAGTGGATGTAGTATATTTGGATTTCTAATAGACATTTGATAAGGTGCCTCATAAAAGGATGTTACGCAAGGTAAGGACTCATGGGGTTGGGGGCAATATATTGGCATGGATAGAGGATTGGTTAATGGACAGAAAACAAAGAGTAGGGATAAATGGGTCATTTTCAGGTTGGCAGGCTGTAACTAGTGTGATGCCACAAGGTCAGTGCTTGGGCCTCAGCTATTTACAATCTATATTAATGACTTAGATGAAGGGACTGAGTGTAATGTATCCAAGTTTGCTAATGATACAAAGCTAGGTGGGAAAGTGAGCTGTGAGGAGGACACAAAGAATCTACAAAGGGATATAGACAGGTTAAGTGAATGGGCAAGAAGGTGGCAGATGGAGTATAATGTGGGGAAGTGTGAGGTTATTCACTTTAGTAGGAAGAATAGAAAAACAGAATATTTTTTAAATGGTGAGAAACTATTAAATGTTGTTGTTCAGAGAAATCTGGGTGTTCTCGTGCAAGAACACAGAAAGTAAGCATGCAGATACAGCAAGCAATTAGGAAGCTCAAATGGAATGTTGTCCTTTATTGCAAAGGGGTTGGAGTACAAGAGTAAGGAAGTCTTGTTACAATTGTACAAGGCTTTGGTGAGACTATGCCTGGAGTACTGTGCACAGTTTTGGTCTCCTTCCCTAAGGAAGGATATACTTGTCTTAGAGGCGGTGCAACGAAGGTTCACTAGATTGATTCCTGGGATGAGACGGTTGTCCAATGAGGAGAGATTGAGTAAAATGGGCCTATATGCTCTGGAGTTTAGAAGAATGAGAGGTGATCTCATAGAAACATATAAGATTCTGAGGGGGTTTGACAGGGTAGATGCTAAGAGGTTGTTTCCCTGGCTGGAGAGTTTATAACTAGGCGGCATAGTCTCAGGATAAGGGGTTGGCAATTTAAGACTGAGATGAGAAGGAATTTCTTCATTCAGAGGGTTGTGAATCTTTGGAATTCTCTACCTCAAAGAGCTGTGAATGCTGAGTCGTTGAGTATATTCAAGGCTGAGATAGATCGATTTTTGGGGTCCGGGGAATCAAGGGATATGGGAATTGGGCAGGAAAGTGGAGTTGGCCATGATCTTATTGAATGGTGGAGCAGGCTCGAAGGGCCGGATGGTCTATTCCTGCTCGTAGTTCTTATGTTCTTATGACATTTGGGAGAAGCGAGAAGAGCACACTCTCCCCTCGACCAATCAGATTGCAGAATTTTTGTCACACTGCAAAACCCTCTCTGTAGGTTTCCAAAGTGAAAACCAGGAAGTAAAAGGTGCAACATTAAAATCATTGTAAAAACAGTTAAAGACAGTGAAGAAAAGAGAGGGGAAGAAATAATTAAATTAAATAAAAGGGACGGAAGGGAAAAGTATATATTTTTTATTTTTCCCTTCTGTCGCTTTTATTTTATTCAATTATTTCTTTTTTCATTTTTTTAATTTAAAAACATTTTTCTTTTAATGACCAAAAACTATTAAAATAAGGAGTAATGAGACTCCACATTTTTAAAAGTTAAGTTTTAGTTGTTTGGCAGTCATTATGACTTACCCTGCTGTTAAAACTTAGTTTAGACCTGGTATTTTTAAGCGTACCTGTTTTGTGGCGGTATTAGTTACATTCCAGCTGGGCAGATGAGCAAGTTGGCGCTTTTTCAATGAGTTCACTGATTGCAGCCGACGATATACCTTTAATTCGAAGCTGTCATATTGCTGGCAAACTAGTAGGAGCAAGTTCCAGATTTCCGCGTTTCACTGCGCATGTGCAAATGCCATTCACTTGCTCCTCCATTTCACCACGAACAACAGTGAGCGCTGTTGAGCTCACCGTTATTTTGCAAGCAATTTCTGCCCCAACAAAATATGCAATTTTGCCCTGTAATAGGATGAACTTATATTACAAAAAGTATCTCGCACTAACCTTTACTCTTAAAGACGACATAGGTTCATGCCTCAGCCTGGAGTCTCATAGCCTCCCTCACTGGCTGGAGTGAAAGTAAGATCTCTGTGTCTCTGGCAATTCAAGGCACAGACTGCTCTAAATTGACTCCTCCAAAGAGAGATAAATAGACCAAAGCTGACCTCTGACCTCACCCTCAACTCTATGTGTTCAGGACTTGTTCGCTAAGCTGCCGATCAAAGTTATCATCTTGAATGAGAATATGCCCTTAGCAAGGGAGCTATGGCAACTATATTGTATGTTTGGTAAAGACCCCCACTGAATGCACTAATGAAAATCATTCTTGCTTTAAAGATTTGAACTGGGGTGGAATGGGCTTGTGAACTTCCATTGTCCTATAACTGATGCGATGGGCGAGAGTAAACACTTTTGTTGGCTGATTCCCCTGATAATCCGACTATCTATCCTAATCAACATCCTATATGGCTTATGTATCTTTGGGAGTCAACCTTTTGTGAATGGAACTTGGCCTTATATCAGTAAAACAATATAAATTAAACAAGAAAGCCCTTCTCGGCCAAATAAATTCTTTGCCTGTGAGCCCAATGGCTTGCTTATAAGTGCCCTGCGCCTTACACTATGCATGCTGCCTAAACTGTCAAACGTCCCAGACCTCAGGATTCCAAGAGCTGAGTAGAAGCCTACTCAAAAGACTACCACTCCTGTACCTGGCGCTTCTGATAACTTACGAAACCACAATTCTATGTATAATGCGGCGATGCCCATCAGCATGGCCCCGCAGGCATCGGATTACCTGCATGGCCCTTGTGACCAAACTCGTGCACTGCCAGTTTTGTCGCTAGATTGTAGCCAGGTACTATTCACAGGTTTTGCCATGAGCAGTCCCTGCCAATTCACTTGCTACCGAGCCATGCCCAACGAATCGTTCATTCTGCCCTAAGATGTTTTTTGTATCACGTGGCCTCTGATGACTTTCCTTTGAGCAGGCAAACCACATAAAACTACCTCACCTTGAATAAGAAATAATGGTGAACTGCTACCTGACCACATTTGGCAGCCCTGTGTGGCTGGAAATACGTTTCCTGGATAAAGTGTCTTTTTTAATTCAGATTGTGAAATGAGGTAATGAGCTTTTTCTCTACCTATCTCCAAATGCTTGGGTGTGTTCAGCTAGCCGCTCCTCCACCAATCTCCCTTAACTTATAATATTCATGATGTGGAGATGCCGGTGATGGACTGGGGTTGACAATTGTAAACAATTTTACAACACCAAGTTATAGTCCAGCAATTTTATTTTAAATTCACAAGCTTTCGGAGACTTCCTCCTTCCTCAGGTAAATGTTTCAGGAGCTCCTTGAAGCCTATGCATTTATACATATAGAACAATACATGGTGTTTACAAACTGCCCCTGCAACTGCCCGTTGCCAAGGCAATCACCGTGTTCAGACAGAGAGGTGTCACCTGCAGAACCCCCGAATACACATTCAACAAAAAAACAAACAGGGAAAAAAAAAACAGAGAAAAAAAAAACAGAGAGAGGCAGAAACTTCCGGATGTTTCTGCCTCTCTCTGTTTTTTTTTTCTCTGTTTTTTTTTCCCTGTTTGTTTTTTTGTTGAATGTGTATTCGGGGGTTCTGCAGGTGACACCTCTCTGTCTGAACACGGTGATTGCCTTGGCAACGGGCAGTTGCAGGGGCAGTCTGTAAACACCATGTATTGTTCTATATGTATAAATGCGTAGGCTTCAAGGAGCTCCTGAAACATTTACCTGAGGAAGGAGGAAGTCTCCGAAAGCTTGTGAATTTAAAATAAAATTGCTGGACTATAACTTGGTGTTGTAAAATTGTTTACAATTATAATATTCAGGCCGCATTGGGCAGTCAAATCCTGGAGATCATATGGCGCGTAACTTGCTGTTGCTTTGCAAGCCTCTGTGGTGCTCAAAGCCAACCAGACAAGTTGTTTTAGCTGAAATTGCATTGCCCTCCCCTGACTTGTTCTGGTGGGAGAAGTCCTAGATCTTGTGCCAATCAGTCAGCAACTTCTGCAGTCAACTGTGCTGGACTGACAAAGCCCAATTCTCCTTGCAAAGCTCTAGCCTCCTCTCCCATAAGCTGCTTGTCAATAACCCTTTCAATAGTTCTGTCATTCCTAGTCAAAACCTTAAATGGCAAGGACAAATAGACTCCCATTTTTGCAACCCCTGCACAACTGAAATATTCCAGCCAAGTCCCCACATGTGGGCAACTTTGCCCCTCACAAAGAAGTGATCCTGCACCAAGCACAGATGCATAGTTGTTAAAGAACATCCAGTATCCTGTGACCCCAACTCTTTTGTATGCATCCCATGAACCATGATTAGGCAAAGGTAACATGACAATGGGCTAGGTTTACTCCACCAGAAACATGGTGCAGCAGGGCTTCCACCCACCTACGAGACATTCAGAAAAACAGTTAAGGTAGCCTAGTGATTATGCTATTAGACTAGCAACTCAGAGGTCTTGACTTCAAATCCCACAATTGTAAATCGAGAAATTGAATTTTTAAAAAATCTGGTATTTTGTGGGCTAGCACCAGAAAATTAAAATGTAAACTGCTGGATTGTCATAAAAACCCAACTAGTTCATTAATGTCCAAAGGACATCTCAACTCTGTCTAGTCATGATTCTCCAGTTTCACTGTGCAGTTGACACTTAATGCCCTCAGGAGACTTAGGAATGGTCAATAAATACTGCCAGTGTCACCCACATCCCAAGAACAAATAAAAAAAACAGCATTTTCCTAGGGCAATTCTCACTTGATATGCAGGATTTGATTCTCAGCAGTCTTTCTGCTCCTGAGTAGCTTACCACTGGAAGGGAGAGAAATGTAGTGTTGCTGTAGCATCTAAAAGGCTGCATCTGCTTTATCTACTAATAAAACAGGAGTTCTGCAAATGGCAACACTGCTTTCCTTTGGGTAGCTAAAACTGGTGGTAAATTTCAACTTCTTTGCCTGGGCGGTAACCTGGAAGAGCAGATCGCCCACCCTTTATAGAAACTGCCTGATTTTCATTCCAATGATTTCTTAAATTTATGAATAATTCACCAAAGTATTAATTTATGAGCTTTGCTTGATCCTAATGCAAACCAGAAACAATACAGTGGCTGAAATGGGATCCTTGGTGAGTACTGTATAAACAGTGCATTAAACTGATGCTGTAATATTTTGGAACTCAACAAGATGCACCCATGATGTGAAGTGATTTTTGTTTAATTTTTGTTACCTATGTGACAGTTCCCATATGAAGAGCAATAGTACAGAATAACCCTTCATTTAGGCCTGAGAATCTGGTTATAAAATTTGAGTATAAAAAATTCTAATTACACATTCTTAAGGTAAAACAAATATCTCAACAGATAAAATATTGATATCACAATTTAATTCTGCTGAACATTTGACCAGAAGGTTGTGGGTTCAAGCCCCACTCTAGGACTTGAGTGCATAATCTAAACTGACATTCATGCATAATACTGAGTGAGCGTTGCATTGGCAAAAGTGCTGTCCTTTGAATGAGATGTTAAACTGAGATCCCATTGTTTATTCAAGTGGACGTTAAAGAGCCATGATCGCTATTTGAAGATAACTTTAAGAGGCCAATATTCCTCTCTCAACCGATATCATCAAAATTAGATTAAACTAATCATTCATCTCATTGTTGTTTATGGATTCTTGCTCTGCATAAAATGGTTGTTATGTTCGTTTACATAACCATACTAACTACACTTCAAAATAATAGATGTCAATTCACTGTTTTCAAGGAGAATGCTTGATACTTACATTCTGAAACAAAGAAATCTCACATAGCTCCTTGAAAGAGAAATATAATTGCATAACAACTAAAGACTATACAATTAGAATTTTGGAAAGGATTTGCTTTTAATCAGACCAATCCCATTATCAGACCAGTTTCATTATTAGGAAATAAATGAAGAAAATAAAATATCACCATTATTATTTATTACTAAAAACCAAATGTTTAAAGGGAAGAGAATGGTACAATGAACAATATCATTTAATTACCTGCATATAGGTAGTTGGCATAAGCAGGGTGTTTTTTCCTGAAAACCTCTTTTATTTTTTCTATTTGTACAGCAGTTGGTTTCACTGCAAATGGCGTGTACATAACTGAAAATGTTTCAGCTTGAGTGATGCCCTCTTCCAACATTGCCTAGTTTCATAAAAAAGCATGAATATGTAAAATACTAACTTTTTAAAAAACAAATTGATAATGTACAACAACAACTCACATTTTTATAGGACTTGTGGGGGAGTCTGAAACTAGAGAACATTAAATATAAAATAGCCGCTAATAAATCCAATAGGGAATTCAGGAGAAACTTCTTTACCCAAACAGTGGCAAGAATATGGAACGTGCTACCACAAGGAGTAGTTGTAGCAAATAGCATGGATGCATTTAAGGGGAAGCTAGATAAGCACATGAGGGAGGAAGGAATAGACGGATATCCCAATAGGGTTAGATGAAGTAGGGAGGGAGGAGGCTCGAGTGGAGCATAAATGCCAGCATAGACCAGTCGGGCCGAATGGCCTGTTTCTGTGCTGTAGTTTCGATGTAACACCCCTACCACCCTGTGCTGAGAGACATTTCAGAACATTGAACAGAATAGTGGACAAAGGTTGGATACTGAATAGGAACTGAGCAGGAGGTGGTGGGGGAGGAGGGAAGTGAGAAAAAAGGAGGATGGGCCAAAAGCACAAAGAGGGGGATGTTAAGAGAGATTTTGCAGGCAGGAAGGAAGTCCTGCGGGGTAAGTTTCAGAGAGTGGGAACACTGTGGTTGAAGCAGCGCTGCTGATAGTGGATCATAGGGGTCTGAGAACAAATAATAGGCCAGTATCAGAAAAGCAGTCGGTGCATGCAGGGACATATAACTGGAAGAGATCATTGGTGTAGTTTGGGGCAAGGGCAAGGAGGTGTGAACAGCCTACACAGCTTGTTGAGGATGGGGTAATGGGGTCTTGGTGTGGATGAGAATGCAAATCATGAAATTTTGAATGAACTGTAGTTTGTGAAGGGTGAAAGCAAGGAGTGTATTGTACAATGATCAGTATTCAAAAACTTAACAATCCCTATGGTTATTCGTCTGTGTTATCTATTTCTTGCATAAGGAATATAGAGATAGACTTTCCCTGTGCCTGAGTGAACTGGATCGCCTGGGCACAGCATATAGAGTAATATTAGGTAGGGAGGATTACACACCTGTAAGGGAGCCTGCCTAACTTTACATCTATTTAAATTAATGGACGGAAAATTGGACAGGCACCCTTACAGGCATGCGATCCTCCCGGCCAATTTTTTTTCTGTGCCAGGTGATCCAATATGTTCAGGCACAGGAAGAAACTATTGTACCTGTAGATACTGGTAGATAGAATATTTTTTTGAATAGTTGCTCTGGAGCATTTTATTAACTTAGATTACTGTCATTTAGAAAATTTACAAAAATAATTGATTTTTTTCAATTTGCAGCACATTTAAAGTAGCTGATTGCCATTTTAGCTAAAGGAAACTGCAGTTATGAACTCAACCAAATATGTATTGTCAATTTACATGCATTATATGTGCTACTCTCTCCCTTTTGTGCCTGATTCTTGAGGAAGGTAGGGACAGTCTGATCAGAAAAAGTTCTGAAATACAAAATGAAATAAAATATAGATAATGGTAATATTGCCATTTAAAACAAAAAAATGATGGTGCAGTACCAACAAGCTGCTTATCTGCTTCTTTGGAAATTTTGAATATATGCAAGTATGTTTTGAAGTTCCAAGGATTGTGCTAAGAGGTGGTTTTATTCTATTACAGCCTTCTCATTCTAATATATTCTGCCTAAAATGGTTTGCTTTCATTAAGAATTAGTAGCAATAAATAAGAAATAGGGGCCGTTACAATTTTTTAAGATTAAATAATAATGTTCCATGGTTCAAATGCTTTATTCCGTACAGTTAAGCAGAATTTAGTTAGTTTAGTAATCACTGAAATGTTAGTTCTCTGGTAGATTTTGTTTCCGTATAATTGATTTCTATGTATGGTTTAATTTTGATCTTTTGCTGTAACATTAAAATGTGAGAAATGTCTAATAATATCTGTAAAAAATGCTTCTATGTCAATAAAGTAAAAGAAAATTGGGGAGACTTTACTAATTTGCACTCCTGTCATGGCACTTCACCCATAAAATCCTGTGGGGCTCGCTGACCTCTGTGCCAAATTCCTGATATGTACTCCCAACAGCTGAAGCTCCACAGGGGATAGATAAGTAAACAGACAGATGGATATGTCAATAAATAGATAAATAAATGGAGCAATCGAGCTACAGGTGGGCATTCGTGTGTGATTTAAGTCAGTGTTCCTAAACAATTCTGATCTACTAATAGCAACAATAAAAGTTCCAATGTTTATTCTGGAATAACAAGCTTCAACTTGCATTAAGCTCAAATAAATCAACTCTCATTCTCTTATGACAACATAAGAGATACTGGAACATTCAGTATCACCACAGTAGTTTTAGCTCATATTTGTCCCTGTTATGCAACTAGCTGGGCAAGCCAGTACATAAATTAATCTCAAGTAACAGCTCCGCTGGACAATTCTGTTTCATCAACAAAGCCCAATAAATCGCCATCTCACTCTGTCATCTATTTGTTGACCAACTAAATTGTTCAAATGAAAAGTCACTTGAGCGGCTCACAAGAGGAATGGCTTGCCCAGCTATTATTTTTCTACTTTGTGATAGTATTCAGCTTTTTGGTAAAATCTTAAATCTGCTCAGGAATTTGTATTTTAAGTCCTGTTTTATCCAGAGCAGGCTTTTTAAAGGCTGCATTCTAATTTCCATGCACCCCAACTGATTACTTCCTGTGGCTGCCAGTCCACAGCTAAGCCTCCTAATTCACTTTTCCATTTCTCATTTCCAGCCCCTGCTTTATTCTCAGCTTCTCTTCATCTTATACAGCCATGATTCCATTCACCTTCTCCTTCTCCAGCATCATGCCTTCTCCGATCCCTCCTCCACACTCCTCAGACTACCAACACTACTCCTCAGACTATCTTCTGTCTCACCACTACCCCACATTTGAGTCCCACTTGAAGAAGCCCATGACTTCGTTTGACTCTTGGTACTGTCTGTAATACCCATTAGAATCATAGAATCGTAGAAAGGTTACAGCACAGAAGGAGGCCGTTCGGCCCATCGAGTCCGTGCTGGCTCTACGCAAGAGCAATCCAGCTAGTCCCACTCCCCCACCCTATCCCGGTAGCCCTGCAAATTTTTTCCTTTCAAGTACTTATCCAGTTCCCTTTTGAAGGCTATGATTGAATCTGCCTGCACCACCCTCTCGGGCAGTGCATTCCAGATCCTAACCACTTGCTGTGTAAAGAAGATTTTCCTCATGTCATCTTTGGTTCTTTTGCCAATCACCTTAAATCGATGTCCTCTGGTTCTTGATCTTTCTGCCAATGAGAACAGTTTCTCTCTATCTACTCTGTCTCGACCCTTCATGATTTTGAATATCTCTATCAAATCTCCTCGCAACCGTCTCTATTCCAAGGAGAACAACCCAGCTTCTCCAGTCTATCCACGTAACTAAAGTCCCTCATCCCTGGAATCATTCCAGTAAATCCCCACTATCACGGAAGCCAGTCTTCGGCCAATTCGATTCACTCCACGTGATATCAAGAAACGGCTGAGTGCACTGGATACAGCAAAGGCTATGGGCCCCGACAACATCCCAGCTGTAGTGCTGAAGACTTGTGCTCCAGAACTAGCTGCGCCTCTAGCCAAGCTGTTCCAGTACAGCTACAACACTGGCATCCACCCGACAATGTGGAAAATTGCCCAGGTATGTCCTGTCCACAAAAAGCAGGACAAATCCAATCCGGCCAATTACCGCCCCATCAGTCTACTCTCAATCATCAGCAAAGTGATGGAAGGTGTCGTCGACAGTGCTATCAAGCGGCACTTACTCACCAATAACCTGCTCACCGATGCTCAGTTTGGGTTCCGCCAGGACCACTCAGCTCCAGACCTCATTACAGCCTTGGTCCAAACATGGACAAAAGAGCTGAATTCCAGAGGTGAGGTGAGAGTGACTGCCCTTGACATCAAGGCAGCATTTGACCGAGTGTGGCACCAAGGAGCCCTAGTAAAATTGAAGTCAATGGGAATCAGGGGGAAAACTCTCCAGTGGCTGGAGTCATACCTAGCACAAAGGAAGATGGTAGTGGTTGTTGGAGGCCCAATCATCTCAGCCCCAGGGCATTGCAGCAGGAGTTCCTCAGGGCAGTGACCTAGGCCCAACCATCTTCAGCTGCTTCATCAATGACCTTCCCTCCATCATAATGTCAGAAATGGGGATGTTCGCTGATGACTGCACAGTGTTCAGTTCCATTCGCAACCCCTCAGATAATGAAACAGTCCGAGCCCACATGCAGCAAGACCTGGACAACATCCAGGCTTGGGCTCATAAGTGGCAAGTAACATTCGCGCCAGATAAGTGCCAGGCAATGACCATCTCCAACAAGAGAGAGTCTAACCACCTCCCCTTGACATTTGACGGCATTACCATCGCCGAATCCCCCACCATCAACATCCTGGGGGTCACCATTGACCAGAAACTTAACTGGACCAGCCATATAAATACTGTGGCTACAAGAGCAGGTCAGAGGCTGTGTATTCTGCGGCGAGTGACTCACCTCCTGACTCCCCAAAGCCTTTCCACCATCTACAAGGCACAAGTCAGGAGTGTGATGGAATACTCTCCACTTGCCTGGATGAGTGCAGCTCCAACAACACTCAAGAAGCTCGACACCATCCAAGATAAAGCAGCCCGCTTGATTGGCACCCCATCCACCACCCTAAACATTCACTCCCTTCACCACCGGCGCACTGTGGCTGCAGTGTGCACCATCCACAGGATGCACTGCAGCAACTCGCCAAGGCTTCTTCGACAGCACCTCCCAAACCCGCGACCTCTACCACCTGGAAGGACAAGAGCAGCAGGTGCATGGGAACAACACCACCTGCACGTTCCCCTCCAAGTCACACACCATCCGGACTTGGAAATATATCGCCGTTCCTTCATTGTCGCTGGGTCAAAATCCTGGAACTCCCTTCCTAACAGCACTGTGGGAGAACCGTCACCACACGGACTGCAGCGGTTCAAGAAGGCGGCTCACCACCACCTTCTTGAGGGCAATTAGGGATGGGCAATAAATGCCGGCCTTGCCAGCGACGCCCACATCCCGTGAACGAATTAAAAAAAAACCCTCTCTAAGGCCTTCACATCTTTCCTAAAGTGTGGTGCCCAGAACTGGACACAATACTCCAGTTGTGGCCGAACCAGTGTTTTAAAAAGTTTCATCATGACTTACATACTTTTATACTCTATGCCTCTATTTATAAAGCCCAGGATCCCGTATGCTTTTTTAACCGCTTTCTCAACCTGCCCTGCCACCTTCAACGATTTGTGCACATATACCCCCAGAACTCTCTGTTCCTGTACCCCTTTTAGAGTTGTGCCCTCTAGTTTATATTGCCTCTCCTCGTTCTTCCTACCGAAATGTATCAATTTGCATTTTTCTGCGTTAAATTTCATCTGTCATGTATCCGCCCATGCCACCAGCCTGTCTATATCCTCTTGAAGTCTATCGCTATCCTCCTCACTGTTTACTACCCTTCCAAGTTTTGTGTCATCTGCAAATTTTGAAATTGTACCCTGTGCATCCAAGTCCAAGGCATTAATATATACCAAGAAAAGCAGTGGTCCCAGTACCGACCCCTGGGGAACACCACTGTACACCTCCCTCCAGTCCGAAAAACAACCGTTCGCCACTACTCTGTTTCCTGTCACTTAGCCAATTCTGTATCCATGTTGCTCCTGCCCCCTTTATTCCTGCAATCTTGATGATAAGCCTACCATGCAGCACTTTATCAAATGCTTTTTGAAAGTCCATATACACCACATCCACTGCATTGCCCTCATCTACCCTCTCTGTTACCTCATCAAGAAACTCTATCAGGTCGTTAAACACGGTTTGCCTTTAACAAATCCATACTGGCTTTCCCTAATCAATCCACACTCGTCCAAGTGACTGTTAATTCTGTCCCAGATTATCGTTTCTAAAAGTTTCCCCACCACTGAGGTTAAACTGACTGGCCTATAGTTGCTGGGTTTATCCTTACACCCTTTTTTGAACAAGGGTGTAGCAGTTGTAATTCTCCAGTCGTCTGGCACCACCCCCATATCTACGGATGTTTGGAAGATTATGGCCAGTACCTCTGCAATTTCCACCCTTACTTCCCTCAGCAACCTAGGATGCATCCCATCCAGACCGGGTGAGTTATCTACTTTAAGTACAGCTAGCCTTTCAAGTACCTCTTTATCAATTTTTAGCCGAATCCAGTATCTCAACTATATCTTCCTTTATTGAGACTCTGGCAGCATCTGTCTTTACCAACCAAGAAGATGCTGCCAGAGTAAAGACAGATGCAAAGTATTCATTTAATACCTCGGCCATCCCCTCTGCCTCCATGAGTAGATCTCCTTTATGGTCCCTAATCGGCCCCATCCCTCCTCTTGCTACCCGTTTACATGCCTGTAGACGACTTTTGGATTCCCTTTTATGTTGGCCGCCAGTCTTTCTCATACTCCCTCTTTGCCCCTCTTATTTCCTTTTTTCACTTCCCCGCTGAACTTTCTACATTCTGCCTGGTTCTCACTTGTGTTATCAACCTGACATCTGTCATACGCCCCTTTTTTCCGTTTCATCTTACTCACCATCTCTTTTGTCATCCAGGGAGCTCTGGCTTTAGTTGCACTACCTTTCTGCCTCGTGGGAATGTGCCTAGACTGTACCCGAACCATCTCCTCCTTAAAGGCTGTTCAATTTGACTGCCAATCTTTGATTCCAATTTACCCTGGCCAGGTCTGTTCTCATCCCATTGAAATTGGCCCTCCTTCAATTGAGTATTTTTTACTTTAGTGTGGTCCGTGTCCTTTTCCATAGCTATTCTAAACCTTATGATACCATGATCACTGCTTCCTAAACGCTCCCCCATTGACACTTGCTCCACTTGACCCGCCTCATTCCCTAGAATCAAGTCCAGCAATGCCTCCTCCCTCGTTGAGCTGGAAACGTACTGGTCAAGAAAGTTATCCTGAACACATTTCAAACATTCTTCCACCTCTTTGCTCTTTATATTATTACTATCTCAATCTATGTTAGGATAGTTGAAGTCCCCAGTTATCACTACTCTATAGCTTTTGCATCTCTCTGTAATTTCTCTGTGAATTTGTTCCTCTATATCCTTCTATATCCTCTAGTTGGTGGCCTATAGAATACACCCAGTAGTGTAATGGCACTGCTTTTATTTCTTAACTCTAACCAAATAGATTCTGTCCTTGACCCCTCCAGGACATCCTCTCCCTCCAGTAGTGCAATATTCTCCTTAATCAATAGTGCCACCCCAACTCCTTTCTTTCCTGAACACCTTTTGTCCAGGAATATTTAGTACCCAATCCTGCCCTTTTTTGAGCCAGGTCTCCCTTATCACGACGACATCGTATTCCCACGTGGCTATTTGTGCCTGCAGCTCACCAACCTTGTTTACCACGCTCCGTGCGTCTACACACATGCACTGCAAATCAGTCTTAGACTTTCTTGTACTTTCTCTTAGTCTGATCCCACCTAATACTGTACCATTACATGCTCTAGTGCTATCTTTCTCTCCCGATCCTTTGTGCCCCTTGTTTCTCCTTTCCAATGCTACATCCTAGTGCCCATCCCCCTGCCAAATTAGTTTTAAACCCCACAGCACTAGCGAACCTTCCTGCGAGGACACTGCGGCTCTGCCAGACCATCAATCCCACTGTTAGTCTTATCCTAATCTTGTCGCTCAGGAGCTTACCTCTCTAATCTCCTCCCCATTCCTCTTACCTCTCACTTCCCTCCTCCAGCCCCCCTGCTCCCACCAGCAGATCATCAGTCATTGCCCCAAACTGTATTGCTCACCAGAAAGCTCACTCCCTTATGAATAACGTTCTCACCATTCATGAACTCATGGTGGATGAATCTATTGGCATCTTGGCACTGATAGAAACCTGTCTTTTGGGTGTCAAGGTGGATGTATTTCAAATTGGTGGAACTGGTAGTAAATCCCAGGAATCCACAGCATAAGAGAGTGCAGGCAGAGAGGGACTGGGTGACCGCCAGACAGACAAGGAGGACCAGGCAGGTAGTGCTCAAGTCCCCTGAGGGCATCCCACTCTCTAACCTGTGGTCTGAATACTGATGAGGGAGAGGGTTCCTCTGGGAAGTGCAGCCACAGCCAAGACCATAGCACCATGGGTGGCTCAGCTGTACAAGTTGGGGGGGGGTTGGAGAAAGGTCAGGAGAGCAATAGTGATGTGGGATTCTACAGTTAGGGGAACAGAAAGGCGATTCGGCGGCCACAGACGTGATTCTAGGATGGTATGTTGCCTCCCTGGTGCCAGGGTCAAGGATGTCACTGCACGGCTGCAGAACATTCTGGAGGGGGAGCCAGAGGTCGTTGACCATATCGGTACCAATGACATAGCTGGAGAGTCCAAATTTGTTGGACTATAACTTGGTGTTGTAAAATTGTTTACAATAGCTGGAGAGAGATGAGGTCTTGCAGGCAGATTTGAAGGAGTTAGGAAAGAAATTAACAAGCAGGAACTCAAAGGTAGTAATCTTCGAATTACTCCCGGTGCCCTGTGCTAGTGAGCATAGAAATAGGAGGATAGAGCAGATGGATGCGTGGCTGGAGAGGTGGTTCAGGAGGGAGGGCTTTAGATTCCTGGGGCATGGGACCAGTTCTGGAGGAGGTGGGACCTGTACAGGTCGGACACGTTGCACGTCAATGGAGCTGGGACCAATGTCCTCGCGGGGAGGTTCGCTAGTACTGTGGGGGTGGGCGGGGGTGGTTAAACTAATTTGCGCAGGGGATGGGCACCAGGATGTAGCATTGGAAAGGAGAAACAAGGTGCACAAAGGATTGAGAGAGAAAGATAGCACTAGGATAAGAAATAGTATGGTATTAGGTGGGATCACACTAAGAGAGAGTACAGGAAAGTCTAAGTTTGGTTTACAGTGCACGTGTGCGAACGCACGAAGCATGTTAAACAAGGTTGGTGAGCTGCAGGCACAAATAGCCACATGGGAACATGATGTTGTGGCGATAATGGAGTCCTGGCTCAAAAAAGGGCAGGATTGGGTACTAAATATTCCTGGATACAAGGTGTTCAGGAAAGATAGGGAGGGAGGGAAAGAAAGGAGTTGGGGTGGCAGTATTGATTAAGGAGAATATTGCAGTGCTGGAGAGAAAGGATGTCCTGAGCAACAACAGCCTTCCACTAGCTCTTCTGAAGCCACCGGGGGAAACCTCGTAGTAGTAGTTTAGTCAGAAAACCTTCTTTTAAGAAAAGCACTACAGGTTGATCACTTGGGTGAGAAAGAAATCATTGCAATATTGTGTTTGGAATTAAAATGTTCCCCTTTATCTCATTTGGGAATTTGGTCTATAGTTTCTTTTCATTGAACTTTCTTAGTCTGCACTGTTAGAATGTCATTGATATAGAGGTTGTCTGAAAGGTTTCAATGTTTCTTAATGCAGAATCAAGAGAGTGGTGAAAGGGAACAAGAACTGTTAAAGCAGAGGGGCTTTTTGATGCTTTTCAGGTAAGGGGATTGAGCAGGTCACCGAAATCGCTGCTCTATCAACTGCTCCTTGGCCTCTCCAGGTTCAATGTGTTCCTTCTTGTAGTTCTCCTCGTCTTCGTCCAATTCTTCCTTGTCTGATGATGCCTCCTCTTGTTGCTGTGCCTCCTCCAACTCCAATCCTCTTTGCATTGCCGGGTTGTGCAGAATGCAGCAAACTACAATGATGCGGCCCATTTTGCCTAGACGATATTGTCGGGAGCCCCCAGAGTGATTAAGACACCTGAACCTTTGCTTCAAAATGCCAATGGTATGCTGTATGATTTTGCTGGTGGTCCCATGGCTCTGATTGTACCTGTGTTGTTCAGGCATGGTGGAGTTGGGGAGGGGTGTCATCAGCCACATATGTAGGGAGTATCCCATGACCCGTAGCAGACATATTCTGACATTCCTGGCTCGGTGAACAATTTGGGGGAATGGATGAGTGTCGAAGGATGAAGGCGTTTAGGCAGCTGCCAGCAAAACTGGCACATCTCTTGCATTATCCTTCCACGGTGATCACATAGCAGTTGTACATTGATGGAGTGCAAGCCCTTCCTATTGACAAAAGCTACTGGGTTGTCTTCTAGTGCCTTGATAGCTATATGAGTGCAGTCTATTATCGCCTGGACATTAGGGAAGTCAGCCAGTGTTGCAAATCCCAGAGTGCTCTCATTCTGGCTATTGGCGTCCATTGGGAAGGTAATATACTGGTTTCCTCTGGCAAACAGGGCACTGGTGACCTGTTTGATGTAGCTGGGAACTGGAGACTGGGAGATGCAGGTGGTGTCCCCTGTAGCAGCTTGGAAGAAGCCAATGTGAAAAAAGTACAGGTAGTGACTTTGACGACCATTGGCAAAGGATGCCCCCCGGTCCAGCAGGTTCTACTTCAAAAGGCTGCATATCTCAGCAACAGCCTGCCTGGTGAAGTGCCACCTCCACATGCAGTAATCCTCAGAGATAACCAAGAAACTGAATCGTCCTATAGACCTTGTACGGCCAGCTCCTCTCACCTGCTGTCTTCTAACAAGCCCACCTTCTGGTTGTTGAGGCTTCTACTGTTGCTGCTGCTACTCCTCTTCCTCCAACTATTCGTTCATCCAATGGAGTGAAACAAATATAGCACCTCATGATAAGTAGTGAATGCTTAATCAGAGTAAGTAAGGGAAAACAAATCAGAAAAAAGTAAGCTCCAAATTTAGAACTACCTTGGAAATCCACCACTGGAGGTCCAAAGAGACTGAGGAGTCTGTGTACATAGATCATTCAAATGTCATGGATAGGTACAGAAAATAATCAAAAAGGCTAATGGAATTTAGGCCTTTATATCTAGAGGACTAGAATACAAGGGGGTAGAAGTTATGCTACAGTTATACAAAACCCTGGTTAGGCCACACCTGGAGAACTGTGTTCAGTTCTGGGCATCGCACCTTAGGAAGGATATATTAGCCTTGGAGGAAGTGCAGCATTGATTTAATAGAATGATACCTGGACCCCAATGGTTAAATTACAAGGAGTGATTACACAATGTAGGGTTGTATTCCCTGGAATTTAGAAGATTAAGGGGTGATTTGATCGAAGTTTTCAAGCCATTAAGGGGAACCGATTGGGGTAGATAGAGAGAAACTATTTCTGCTGGTTGGAGAGTCTAGGACTAGGGGACATGGCCTAAAAATGAGAGCCAGGACTTTCAGGAGTGAAGTTAGAAAACACTTCTACACGCAAAGGGTGGTAGAAGTTTGGAACTCTCTTCTGCAAATGGCAGTTGATGCCAGCTCAATTGTTAATTTTAAATCTGAGATTGGTTAACAAAAATCTATCAAAGGTATTAAGGGATATGGGGCTACGGCAGGTATATGGAGTTAGGTTACAGATCAGCCATGATCTCATTGAATGGTGGAACAGGCTCGAGGGGCTAAATGGCCTACTCCTGTTCCTATGTTCCTACTCATAATAGCACATAGATCTTAATGATGTGAGTGCCTGCAGGTGAATGGCCCTTTAAATACTGCTTCCTGTAGTGTCAGTCAGTTTGTTGAAGCCAATCCCACAAGGTTTTACTCAGCGGGTCAGTGGGCAGGACTTCTAACCCACCCAGTTAAAATTGTGTTGGGACCGATTAATATTCCAGTTCCCCAATTTGCATTTAATAATGAGGCACTGCCTGTTTGCCACCCAAATCAACTCCCAAGTTAAAATGACAATCTGCTGGTTTTCCAGCAGAAATAGGGCGGTAAGTTGATTTTTGTTGTTTTAAGCTGTTATCTGCCGGGTGGGTTGAGTTAAAATCGGAACCACTGAGTTTAACTATAGAACTGCTGTTCTGGTTCAAAAGAGCTAACTCAGCGGGGACCAAGGATCAAACCTGGGACCCTTCAGATCTTTATAGTTCAGTACAACCATGCAGTGCCAGAGGATGTACTTTTACCTGATTTTTGTTGTGAACATTTAGGCATATTTTGTAATTGAATAAGGGACTTGGCTTCACATTTGTGCTTTAATGGGATTATTTTTCTTTATTCTAGCATAAAATTCAGTGCAATGTTTATTATAACTATACAATCAACCTGTGAATTTATCCACTTTCTTGTATTCTCTACATTTTATGATTTCGCTACTATAGTCCAATGAATGTGGTAGGCAAGCATTCGCTAGTAATAGTTAACACAAATTTCTCAGCACACTTGTGACATCTCTATCACCAATTCATAGCAATTGATAAATTGTAATTGCTTCAGAAGTTTCCCATATTTTAATAACAATGACTAATAACTACAAATAAAAACAATACTAATTTCCAATGAAATTTAGAAATAGAATTACAAAGAAGTTACAACACTGAAACAGATCATTTGGCCCAGCTAGTCTGTGCTGACGTCTTGAATGTTGTGGAGATGCCGGTGATGGACTGGGGTTGACAATTGTAAACAATTTTACAACACCAAGTTATAGTCCAGCAATTTTATTTTAAATTCACAAGCTTTCGGATGCTTCCTCCTTCCTCAGGTGAACGAAATGGAATCCTCGAAATGAAATCGCATTTATAATTCACAGAACAATGCTTGGTGATTACAGACAGTTTTTTCAACTGCCCGTTGCCAAGGCAATCAGTGTGCAGACAGACAGGTGTTACCTGCAAGGTCTCAGAATATACAAATCACCAAAAAAAAATAACAAACAAAAAAAACAGAGATAGAGAGGTAGAAACATAGAAAAGACAGTCAATGACCCGTTATATTAAAAACAGATAACACTTGTTCGCTGGTGGGGTAACGTGTAGCGTGACATGAACCCAAGATCCCGGTTGAGGCCGTCCTCATGGGTGCGGAACTTGGCTATCAATTTCTGCTCGACGATTTTGCGTTGTCGTGTGTCTCGAAGGCCGCCTTGGAGTACGCTTACCCGAAGGTCGGTGGATGAATGTCCATGACTGCTGAAGTGTTCCCCGACTGGGAGGGAACCCTCCTGTTTGGCGATTGTTGCGCGGTGTCCGTTCATCCGTTGTCGCAGCGTCTGCATGGTCTCGCCAATGTACCATGCTCTGGGGCATCCTTTCCTGCAACGTATGAGGTAGACAACGTTGGCCGAGTCACAGGAGTATGAACCATGCACCTGGTGGGTGGTGTCCTCTCGTGTGATGGTGGAATCTGTGTCGATGATCTGGCATGTCTTGCAGAGGTTACCGTGGCAGGGTTGTGTGGTGTCGTGGACGCTGTTCTCTTGAAAGCTAGGTAATTTGCTGCGAACGATGGTCTGTTTGAGGTTGGGTGGCTGTTTAAAGGCGAGTAGTGGAGGTGTGGGGATGGCCATAGCGAGGTGTTCGTCGTCATTGATGACATGTTGAAGGCTGCGGAGAACATGGCGTAGTTTCTCCGCTCCGGGGAAGTACTGGACGACAAAGGGTACTCTGTTGGTTGCGTCCCGTGTTAGTCTCCTGAGGAGGTCTATGCGATTTTTTGCTGTGGCCCGTCGGAACTGTCGATCGATGAGTCGAGCGTCATATCCCGTTCCCTAGTAAGAACGGGATATGACGCTCGACTCATCGATCGACAGTTCCGACGGGCCACAGCAAAAAATCGCATAGACCTCCTCAGGAGACTAACACGGGACGCAACCAACAGAGTACCCTTTGTCGTCCAGTACTACCCTGGAGCGGAGAAACTACGCCATGTTCTCCGCAGCCTTCAACATGTCATCAATGACGACGAACACCTCGCTATGGCCATCCCCACACCTCCACTACTCGCCTTTAAACAGCCACCCAACCTCAAACAGACCACCGTTCGCAGCAAATAACCTAGCTTTCAAGAGAACAGCGTCCACGACACCACACAACCCTGCCACGGTAACCTCTGCAAGACATGCCAGATCATCGACACAGATACCACCATCACACGAGAGGACACCACCCACCAGGTGCATGGTTCATACTCCTGTGACTCGGCCAACGTTGTCTACCTCATACGTTGCAGGAAAGGATGCCCCAGAGCATGGTACATTGGCGAGACCATGCAGACGCTGCGACAACGGATGAACGGACACCGCGCAACAATCGCCAAACAGGAGGGTTCCCTCCCAGTCGGGGAACACTTCAGCAGTCATGGACATTCATCCACCGACCTTCGGGTAAGCGTACTCCAAGGCGGCCTTCGAGACACACGACAACGCAAAATCGTCGAGCAGAAATTGATAGCCAAGTTCCGCACCCATGAGGACGGCCTCAACCGGGATCTTGGGTTCATGTCACGCTACACGTTACCCCACCAGCGAACAAGTGTTATCTGTTTTTAATATAACAGGTCAGTTGCTGTCTTTTCTATGTTTCTACCTCTCTATCTCTGTTTTTTTTGTTTGTTATTTTTTTTTGGTGATTTGTATATTCTGAGACCTTGCAGGTAACACCTGTTTGTCTGCACACTGATTGCCTTGGCAACGGGCAGTTGAAAAAACTGTCTGTAATCACCAAGCATTGTTCTGTGAATTATAAATGCGATTTCATTTCGAGGATTTCATTTCGTTCACCTGAGGAAGGAGGAAGCCTCCGAAAGCTTGTGAATTTAAAATAAAATTGCTGGACTATAACTTGGTCTTGAATGTTAACATAGTTTCTGCCTCAACCACTAACCTTGGAAGTGAATTCCACAGCGTCACAACTCTGAGTAAAGAAGTTCTCCTGCCCTCTGTTCTAAATCTCTTGCATTTAATCTAGGACTTCTCATTATTGACCCCTCAACTACTGGAAACATGCTACATTCACCACAAGACTGCTCCACTCTCCTCCACATGCTCTATTCCCACTAGACCGCTGCACTTCTCACTAGAGAGCCCCACTCCCTCAACTGATCCACTCCGTAATACTGTTCCACTCCCCGCAAAATGCTCTACTCCAGACTAGACTGCTCCATTCCCCTCCACACGCTCCATGCCTCACTACACTGCTCTAGTATTATTCTCTATAAAAGAAGTCTTATGAATTTCGATATGCTGGTGGTATTTTATATTATTCCTAACACATTAAAGGGATGGTTCAGGTAGCATGCAACAATATACTATTTGAATTAGGTAATATTTCCTACATTGTGGCTGATGAACATATTTGGCAACAATTCATCAACCTTGTATTCCGATAGCAATTCAGGTCATCCCTCTTTCATTTATCAGTCCTCACCTGCCAATAAAGCTTGACGTGTTTGCTGATGTTCTGTTCCTTTGCTCCATGCAGCCAATAAATGTAGTCAGCAATCATAGCACTTCTAATGGTAAAATAGAATACACAAATAAAATAATGCTATACATGGTGCTCAAATCTGCAGTACTACAGACTCCCTACTGCTGTCCTTGAGAAGTGTGTTTTGTGAAGAGTGTTTAACCTTGGCCTGCTAAATACAGATTTATACTGAACTGACAGCAGGCCAAAGGTGAGCATTTCTCTGTCAATAAGGCAGGCAGACATAAACAATTGTGAACATACCACAAATTATGTAATTTTCAGACAATCAAAATAACGATTAGTCAATAAGATTGCTTTAATACTGGGTCACCTGTTAATGCCAAACAGAGTTATTACACATACTATGCTGAAAAGGAATACCAG
The DNA here is from genome assembly GCF_035084215.1 of Heptranchias perlo. Taxonomy (NCBI): domain Eukaryota; kingdom Metazoa; phylum Chordata; class Chondrichthyes; order Hexanchiformes; family Hexanchidae; genus Heptranchias; species Heptranchias perlo. The sequence goes on along the minus strand of NC_090337.1, from coordinate 37,239,634 downwards.
CTGGAGCCACTGTGAGCAAATAAAATGCAGTCAGCATTGATTTAAGATATGTTTAGCTGCTCTCTTGAGCTGATTTTTGTAAGGATCATGGGGTGGAAAATTTTGGCCAGGCGGAGGAGCAGGATACATACATGAGCCTGAATGGTGAGGCCTGAGGCACTCCTGATATTGTGCCTTGGGCCTTATTTCAATGGAGCCAGATTGGCGTGAGCGTGAGCAGGCAGCTGGCGAAGAGTAAACCAAGATTGGGCTGCTGCTAGCATCGCAGCGGCCCTCAGGTAAGTGAGGGGTGGGGGTCGAGAGATAAGAGGCCGGGGGAGTGGATCAGAGGCCAGGAGATAGGATGCCGGGGAATGGAATCGGAGGCCGAAGAGGGGGGACATTGGTGGGTGGGGGGGTGGGGGGAGAAATAGGATTTGTGGCAGCGTTCCTTAAATGTGGGAGTTCCTTCCGGCTCCACGTTCATCTTTTTTGGTAGCAGGTCTGGTTTACCTCAGTGCTGCTGGCGCTGTCATCTGCGCCTCAGAGCAAACCAATCTTGCAGCAGGAGCCTCAGCCGTTAGGATCCTTATTTGCATATGCAAAGGGCCTAACACATGTTTGAGGCGTCGGCTCAGGAACACCTATTTTTTTTCCTTCACCAATATGGCAGGCGCATACTTCTGGACAGAAATATGCGGGTGCTTCCTGCCTGCCACATTGGGGGTATAGTAGGTTGGTTAGTGCCCGAAAAATGGGCACTGCACGGCCAAATATATCTGTCCATGTATTTAAAGTGGTGGTGTTCCAACCAACATGACAACAGAATTTCTTATTCTGTTCTGTATCCCTGTACCATCTTTTTCTAGCACAAACACACATCCTTCTTTGATGAATCATGATTTGTTACAATTCTCTTTTGAATGCAATATTGTTTGCACTTGGCGCTATTATATTCTACAAGTTGGTGACTGAGCGAGAAGTTGTTTTTGGCTTCTTCAGATTATTAGCATCTTCTGGCCCAATGCTTCGCGCACACAGTCTTACTCTACATCTACGATATAAGTTCTTTCCTTTATTTAAAAAATGTATTTTTAGTATTTTACAGTGCTTTCACATTGCAAATTTAATGATGGTGCAAATGGTTTCAGCTTTGCACCAACATTAAGCATACATGGACCCTGCCTTGGCAGCAGTTCGGGAGTTTATCTTGGGGTATTCCCAGGCTACCATGGGAATTTTGCCAAGGATGCGATCCGATAGCAGGCATGGCTTCTGGTTTGGACCTCCTGAAGGTCCCAAAATTAAGGAGATGTAAGGTAATCAATCTCAGAGGGACTGATTAACTTAAGATGGCTGCCAAGATCTGCCCTGTGTGAACTGTGCACTGTGAAGTCTTCGGCCCAACAAGGGCCTCAAGCTGCCACCTCAGAGCAGCAGGGCGCCACTCCAATTTTCCAGAATGTGATTTGGGACGAGCACCTCTGTTGCATCTCTACAGGCATAGGCCGCCAGCCCTGAACATTAAAATGACCCTATCTTCAGGATTTGGAATGGAATTAACGGCCTTTCCAACTTGTGGATGGAGATCCTTCTGGAAGTGGAGCAGGAATGCAGCAATTTTGAACCCATGGAGTGTGAACAGGATATGAAATTCCGTAGTGATTCCGAAGTCAACCGAAGCAAGACTTCATCTTCTAGTTGGGCCCTGGCACTGGATTTAGATTGCACTTACACTGTAAATGCAGCGTGTGGTTGTAGTGTAAATGTCCATCTTTTGTCTTTTTCTCCAATGGGGCTAGATTTGTTTCCATTGCTTCTCTTAATAGTTCAATAATATAAAATTAGAATCATCTTTGTTGCCCTTTTTTGGATAGCTTCTTTTACCTACATTTTTTTTGTAAGTATGGTGACCACACTAATGCTTTAAAATGCCAGTATGATTTCTATTTCATGGATCTACTTGGCTACATTTTGCCTTTCTTTGCAACTGCTGTTGTACACTGTGGTGACACCATCAATATTTTTTGTGCCAAAATCATTCCTAAAAGCTAGTGAACACGTACAAAAATGAATCAATAAGGCTAACGGAATGTTAGCCTTTATCTCAAGGGGGCTGGAATACAAAGGGGAGGAAGTTATGCTTTGGACCGAGCCCATCTGGAGTAGTGCGTTCAGTTCTGGGCACCACATCTCAGGAATGATATTTTGGCCTTGGAGGAGGTGCAGCGCAGATTCACCAGAATGATACCCAGGTTAAAAGGGTTAAATTATGAGGACATGTTGCATAAACTTGGCTAGTATTACCGTGAGAATAGAAGATTGAGGGGTGATCCAATCAAGGTGATAAAAGGATTCGGTAGGATAAAGAGAAACTCTTTCCTCTGATGGGGGAATTCAGAACAAGGGGGCATTATCTTAAAATTAGAGCCATGCCATTCAAGAGTGAAACCAGGAAGCACTTCTTCACACAAAGGGTAGTAGAAATCTAGAATTCTCTCCCCCAAAAGGCTGAGGATGCTGGGTCAATTGAAATTTTTGAGACTGAGATCGATACATTTTTGTTAGGTAAGGCTATCAAGGAATATGGAGCAAAGGCGGACAAATGGGATTGAGGCACAGATCAGTCATGATCTAATTGAATGGCGGAACAGGTTCTAGGGGCTGAATGGCCAACTCCTGTACCCAGTTAAGTCTCCTTAGCTCTGACAGAAACATTCAAAATATTTGAAATAGTTTTTTATGCGAAAGCCTGATTTTGGATGATTTGTATAAATAATAAAACTATCCAATATTCCTCAGCATCTATCCACAGGCATATAGGTTGTTAACTAGGTTTGTTATGATCAAACCAAGATTTTTTTTCTTTCTAGCAATAGTCATCATTTTTGAAGTTTGAATGATTCTACATTCCCTGGATAAAGCATGAAATGTAACTGGGAAAATAGAAGGGGATGTCTTTTTGAGTGCTTTTCAGAATGGAACTCCATGTTCCTCCACCTTTGTGCATTCTTCAGGATTTTAAGACCCATGCTATATCTGACAACCCTGCCACGGTAACCTCTGCAAGACATGCCAGATCATCGACACAGATACCACCATCACACGAGAGGACACCACCCACCAGGTGCACGGTTCATACTCCTGTGACTCGGCCAACGTTGTCTACCTCATACGTTGCAGGAAAGGATGCCCCAGAGCATGGTACATTGGCGAGACCATGCAGACGCTGCGACAACGGATGAACGGACACCGCGCAACAATCGCCAAACAGGAGGGTTCTCTCCCTGTCGGGGAACACTTCAGCAGTTATGGACATTCAGCCACCGACCTTCGGGTAAGCATACTCCAAGGCGGCCTTCGAGACACACGACAACGCAAAATCGTCGAGCAGAAATTGATAGCCAAGTTCCGCACCCATGAGGACGGCCTCAACCGGGATCTTGGGTTCATGTCACACTACACGTAACCCCACCAGCGAACAAATGTTATCTGTTTTTAATATAACGGGTCATTGACTGTCTTCCTTATCTCTCTCTCTCTTTTTTTTTGGGGGGTTTGTATATTCGGTGGCCTTTTTAGGTGACACCTTTCTGTCTGCTCACTGTGATTGCCTTGGCAACGGGCAGTAATCACCAGGCATTGTTATGTGATCTTAAAATGCGAAGGATTCGAAAATCTCATTTCCACACCGCCTGAGGAAGGGGAAAGCCCCCGAAAGCTTGTGGGATTAAAAATAAAATTGTTGGACTATAACTTGGTGTTGTAAAATTGTTTACAAATATCTGACAAAGTCACTTCTTTCGGATTACCTTTCTTCTCTTTTATCTTTTCCAACCTTGGTGGTGTCGTTTACTGTGGTCCTTGGCCTTTCAACTTTGTCTCTCAGTAATGAAAAAAAATTCATAAGATCTCCCCTTGTTTGCGTTCAGTCCTTACAATCAGAGGAAACATCTTGGCATGCACTCCCTGTCACTTTATTGTTGGGATCAATTATAAACTTGTTTCTTCTTTCACTTGTTACTAATATACAGAGTTAGGCCCTGCAAAGTATATTTTATTATTCCACCGGGATAGTATGTTAGTGCCATTTAACATTAGAGATTTAAAATTTTCTGATCTACTAAAGCTTCAGGTGCTTTAATAGACCCTGGGTTGCCGTCCAGGATAGTCCTATCAGGGTCTCTAGGATCATTGTGGCATGCTGCAAGCTCCAAAATTTCGCCATCCAGAAAGGACGACTTCTTACAAACCAGGAAGACGACAAAGAGGGTGACCAAAGATGAAGCCCAGCAGGTTGATGTGGCCTTGCTGTAAAAAGGTCTGTTCTTGAAAGAAATTCCATTTATATAGCAATACTGATGTCACATTGAGCCTCATTGTATTGGTGCTGTTTGGAGGTTCTTGGTTTCTGTGGCGGGATCAGAAGTCACTGCTATAGAGCTTAGCCCTCATCACTGAACTGCCTTGGACATGTGAAGAGCAGTAGATTTCTTGACTATTACAAAATGATGGAATTGTGATAGCTCCCTGCATAGCAGGCGTTTACCTGCATGATGATGTGGTTGGTATTGCACAACAGCTGCAATTAAGGGAATTAAACCATTTCCTGTTGACATAGTTGAAAGCATTCTGGAAAGGGGCACATATGGTAGCGTGTGCACTGTCGATGGCCCCGTGCATCTGGAAAAATCCACCTAAACTTGTGACCTTTCCTGTTGATGTGCCAGGTCCATCAGAAAAGAGATAAATTAAAAATCCATAACCTGCTTCTTGTAGCTGTGTGCAGCCAAATAGCTAATATGACACTTAGCCCCAATAAGTGCCAGTATGACACATCTGCGAGACTACCTGAAAGGATCCTGTGGAGTAGCAGTTGAGTGCTCCTATGATTCTCACTGCCACTGGCAGTATTGCTCAGGTTAATGTGGGCTCCAGGTTTGGAACGAGCAGCTGCCACAACTGTCTTACGGCCTCCCATGAGAAGCACAGCCTTAACAACTTCAGATAGGAGTAGTTACACCGGGTACAGTGGGTATCTGCAAGATAGTACTAACTGGTGCCTATGGTGCCTGACCAGATCTTTCTCATGATCCGCCACTTCGTCCTCCCCATAATGTCACAGGAAAAGGACATTGTTAGAGTGGTGCAATGGCGGATGGTTCTAAAATTAAATGTAGTATTCCAGCTCTTCTCTACTTTCAGGCCAACAAAGCTGCAGGTCAAATAACTTGAAAAGAAATGCCTCTCAGGAATCACAACTGTACCAAAATGTGCACTTGTAGTACTTCCAGTTTCCTACTACCTCTAGCAACCAGAAATGCCATGTTTGTACTACCATTGCTCTTTGGAGGTGGAGCTCAGGCAGTGGGGAGCAAAATAAGAGTGTTGCACACTCTTTAAACTAGTATTTACATGCAATGAGTACGGTTTTTGCCACAGCTATCAGCACCCATATTGGAGGTGGAGTAAATGCTAATAGGCTTTGTGACTGGAGCAGAATCAGCCATATTTTCCTGCCCAAATACAGCAGGAAACTAGAGGAATATCTATCCTTATGTATTTTAATATCTCGGTACGGGAGTCTGACAAGTCGCTTTAAATGCTAGGTACAAATAGCCGCTTCCTCAAGCTGTAGAGAATGGTATAAAAAAGGTCACTTCAAAGACAGTGGGGGAGACTTTTGTGCTGGCCGTCGAACGGGCATGATATTGGGTGTGTGCCCGCAGCGCTTGCCCAACGTGGCAGTTGGGAACTTTTAGGTTTGGGCCTCTATGCCTTCTTGGTGAACTGTATGCGCCTAATGGATGCCCCACTGCAGCTCTCCATTCTGGTGAGGATGAAAATCGGCCGACTACTGCACACAGCCAGCTGGCAGGTAAGGCCTGTTGCAGGGAAGAGGGGGGAGTGCTCCTGCTCTTCCTGGCCCCTCAAAAATCTTCTTTTTAAAAAATAACCTCCTTTTGGGAGAGGCCTCCAACAGTTATTGCTGCTCCAACTGCTTTTATTTTGTACATTTCTTAGTTTGATTGGTCCATCTGTAGTCGTGCTGTATTAGTGGTGCCCTCCTCTTGAGAGATACACTTCTAGTGCTGTCTTTGTCACAGTAATGCTGACAAAGACTTGGGTCAGATCTGTGGGAGGGGCAGACTGTGATTCTTTGTAGTTCATTTAATAGACCGTTTTAAAGCCAAAAACTACCAATTGTGGGTTTATAATTGGCAGCCTTCTCCCAATTCACCAGTCAGTTTGAAGCCATCAGATATATGGTGTTATAGACTTTGTGGTTGTGAACTGCCATATAAGATCAAAGGGACCATGTTTGAAGGGTCAGTTTCATGTTGACTGTCAGCGCAGAAAATGCACCTTTGTTGTTTTTGATATTCCAAGAATAGTAAATTCTGTAATTACTGTAAATCTACTGTTTGCATTTGACACATAAATTCGATTAAGTTTGTAGTCTAAGCCATGGTTTGATACAGTATTTATTCTCGCACCTTCCAAAGTTGAGGAAAGCAAATGGTAGCTGATGATAAATCCAGTAAACTGAAACACAATAACAAAGGTTTTTTGTTTGACCTCTGAGCTCACTAAATTTATTTAGATATTGGACAAGTAAAGCACCTTCTGGATCGTAGGGAGCATAAAAGGGTGGTCTGTGACACTAAGGGCAGGATTTTCCTTTCCCGCTCCAATCCCACCATGACCCTGGCCCAGTCCCTCAGTTGTGTGTTATGTATTCATGGTGAGATCCCAGCAAGATTCCTGTCAGCAACCTTGCGTCCGCTAGAAATGTTTGTGATTTCTTAAAACATTGAATAAATTCCCATTTAGTACAATTAAAGTTGTATTGGTAGATGTTTAATTGCAGTTTTTGAATCTGTAAAAAACCTGAAGGTTAATTCTAAACCTCCAGTAGAGTCAACTAGAAAATGATGAGCAGAAATGCCAAGTCTAAAATGTAAACAATTTTACAACACCAAGTTATAGTCCAGCAATTTTATTTTAAATTCACAAGCTTTCAGAGGCTTCCTCCTTCCTCAGGTGAACGAAATGAAATCCTCGAAATGAAATCGCATTTATAATTCACAGAACAATGCTTGGTGATTACAGACAGTTTTTTCAACTGCCCGTTGCCAAGGCAATCAGTGTGCAGACAGACAGGTGTTACCTGCAAGGTCTCAGAATATACAAATCACCAAAAAAAAAACAACAAACAAAAAAAAACCAGAGATAGAGAGGTAGAAACATAGAAAAGACAGCAACTGACCCGTTATATTAAAAACAGATAACATTTGTTCGCTGGTGGGGTAACGTGTAGCGTGACATGAACCCAAGATCCCGGTTAAGGCCGTCCTCATGGGTGCGGAACTTGGCTATCAATTTCTGCTCGACGATTTTGCGTTGTCGTGTGTCTCGAAGGCCGCCTTGGAGTACGCTTACCCGAAGGTCGGTGGATGAATGTCCATGACAGCTGAAGTGTTCCCCGACTGGGAGGGAACCCTCCTGTTTGGCGATTGTTGCGCGGTGTCCGTTCATCCGTTGTCACAGCGTCTGCATGGTCTCGCCAATGACCATGCTCTGGGGCATCCTTTCCTGCAACGTATGAGGTAGACAACGTTGGCCGAGTCACAGGAGTATGAACCATGCACCTGGTGGATGGTGTCCTCTCGTGTGATGGTGGAATCTGTGTCGATGATCTGGCATGTCTTGCAGAGGTTACCGTGGCAGGGTTGTGTGGTGTCGTGGACGCTGTTCTCTTGAAAGCTAGGTAGTTTGCTGCGAACGATGGTCTGTTTGAGGTTGGGTGGCTGTTTAAAGGCGAGTAGTGGAGGTGTGGGGATGGCCATAGCGAGGTGTTCGTCGTCATTGATGACATGTTGAAGGCTGCGGAGAACATGGCGTAGTTTCTCCGCTCCGGGGAAGTACTGGACGACAAAGGGTACTCTGTTGGTTGCGTCCCGTGTTAGTCTCCTGAGGAGGTCTATGCGATTTTTTGCTGTGGCCCGTCGGAACTGTCGATCGATGAGTCGAGCGTCATATCCCGTTCTTACTAGGGCGTCTTTCAGCGTCTGTAGGTGTCCATCGCGTTCCTCCTCGTCTGAGCAGACCCTGTGTATTCGCAGGGCCTGTCCATAGGGGATGGCCTCTTTGACGTGGTTAGGGTGGAAGCTGGAAAAGTGGAGCATCGTGAGGTTGTCTGTGGGCTTGCGGTAGAGTGAGGTGCTGAGGTGCCCGTCTTTGATGGAGATTCGTGTGTCCAAGAAAGAAACTGATTCTGAGGAGTAGTCCATGGTGAGCTTGATGGTGGGATGGAACTTGTTGATGTTATCGTGTAGTCTCTTTAGTGATTCCTTGCCGTGGGTCCATAGAAAGAAAATGTCGTCGATGTATCTGGTGTATAGTGTTGGTTGGAGGTCTTGTGCAGTGAAGAAGTCCTGCTCGAACTTGTGCATGAAAATGTTGGCGTATTGGGGTGCGAATTTGGTCCCCATGGCTGTTCCGTGTGTTTGGGTAAAGAACTGGTTATCGAAGGTGAAGACATTGTGATCCAGGATGAAGCGGATGAGTTGTAGGATGGCGTCCGGAGATTGGCTGTTGTTGGTGTTGAGTATTGATGCTGTCGCAGCGATGCCGTCATCGTGGGGGATACTGGTGTATAGTGCCGAGACGTCCATCGTGGTGAGAAGTGTTCCTGGTTCAACTGGTCCGTGGGTACTGAGTTTTTGTAGGAAGTCTGTAGTGTCGCGACAGAAGCTGGGGGTTCCCTGTACGATGGGTTTCAGGATGCCCTCAATGTATCCAGAGAGGTTCTCACACAGGGTTCCGTTGCCTGATACGATAGGACGTCCGGGTGTGTTGGCTTTGTGTATCTTTGGGAGGCAGTAGAAGTCTCCCACGTGGGGAGTACGTGGGATGAGAGTGCGTAGGATGCTTTGAAGGTCTGGATCGAAGGTCTTGATCAGTTTGTTGAGCTGGTGGGTGTGTTCTTTGGTCGGATCTGCGGGTAACCGTCTGTAGTGTTCCTGGTTGTCCAGTTGTCGGTATGCTTCTTTGCAATAGTCCGTTCTGTTCTGTATGACAATGGCTCCTCCTTTGTCTGCTGGTTTGATGACGATGTTGCGGTTGGTCTTGAGAGCGTTGATGGCGTTGCGTTGTGCTCGGGTGACATTCTGGACTGTCTTCTGAGTGCCTTGGCAACGGGCAGTTGAAAAAACTGTCTGTAATCACCAAGCATTGTTCTGTGAATTATAAATGCGATTTCATTTCGAGGATTTCATTTCGTTCACCTGAGGAAGGAGGAAGCCTCCGAAAGCTTGTGAATTTAAAATAAAATTGCTGGACTATAACTTGGTGTTGTAAAATTGTTTACAATTGTCAACCCCAGTCCATCACCGGCATCTCCACATCAAGTCTAAAATGGATATGAAGGAAGGATTAGAATTGACCAATTGTAACATGTAATTTGGAGATCTGGATGAGAAAGAATGAGCTAGATAGTCAAATCAAGTTTCTTAATCCTCAATTGATATTCTTGCTAGCTGACCTCCTGTGGTGTTGCTCACATGTAATCTGCAGCACAGTTTTGTTTAGCTGCTAACCTGACCTGTCTCTTTAAGACAACTGCTCAAGAACTCTCTGCAGGGAAGTTGTCTTAATAGATACAGAGGTAAATTAATGCTTAACTATTGTTGGAAGTTTCTTTAGATTGGCAAGTGCATACCTGCTTTCTTTGGGTAGAGGCCAAGTTATCTCAAACTCATAAAAACACAGCCCAAAATTTATAAGGGTTCTGTCTCTTTTTATTTTAAAATTGTTCAGTTGTGATTTATTGGTGTTTTGTACAAAGTATGAAGTCTGGGATGTCACAATATGAGCCGTAGTAATGTTGGAATGTGCATCTTTCGCACCGTTACTATTCTCTGTGCAAAATTCTTAACGAATACCGCTGGGCTCAAAGGTTTGTGAAATGTAAAGTCCCCGATGAGAGGGGAGTGTCTTTCAATTGCTTGCTGACTCTTATCACATCAATCACTAAAATGCTGACCTTACATGCACCTCATTTGCAAGCCATCTGAAAATTGAATTTGTGCTAAAAATTCTATAATTCAAAAACATATTAACAAGTTTAACCTTGTTACATTGTGTTGTTTCTGCTCAGTACTAAAAGAAATGCTTAGAATTAAAACTTATGTCAAATCCTTACTCCAATACCTATCACTATTTCACACTTCAAGAAATTCACTTACCTTGCAGCTTCAGTATATCGTTCCAAACACCGGAAGACGGTGGCTTGACGAAGATGATTACGAAAGTTAATTGGATTCAGCAGTATGCTCCTTAGAAATATCAGAAAATAATAAATTAGCTTGTTACAAAACTGACTAATAAACTATGTGTAGGTTTTACTAAGTCAGTGAATGTTTTGACATAAAGTATAGTCAAATATTTAAAAATCATCAGTGTGGCAAATACTTCTACATATAGATACATCTAAGTTTGTTATTGTGATTTGCCCGAGACAACAGAGAAGGGTTCATTCAATTAACTGGTACAGAAGCAGTGATCTCACTCCCTCATCATGTTTGTTGAGGTAGAACATTGTAATAGTGTTGTTTTGAATATGACTACTCTCACTGTGGGAGCATCATTGGCATTGAAAAAAGCTTAAAGTTAGAAGTGAGTAATGTGTTGAAAGGGCATAATGCATTCCTGTTTGTCTGGCCAGAGAATTTCTATATGATACTACTAAAGTGATCTGTTTGTTGTTAAGCTAAAATTTAGCCAACATTGGACATTATTCATGTCCACAATCAACAGCCAACCAGTGTTACTAGATAATGGGAAATGCGGAGGAAACTTCAAATGCCAGCAACATGCACAACAAGGGAGTGATGGATTTAAAATCAAAATGCCCTTATTGCTGAAATTTGGTAGAAGTGGTAGTACCAGCCACATGATCCCATTTACGAAGGCACCCTGGCCCTTTAAGCTCCTGTAGTTATCCAATTCCTGCATTAGTAGGTAATTCCTATCCCGAGTGGTGAGCTGCAGAGCACTGGCAGGAATAAATTAAATGAGGCTGATCTTAGGAGATTTGTTGGGGTCAGCACCAGGTCAATCAGATCAGCAAAAATCCTTCTCTACTACACTTGCGGCTGCAATGTTACCAGAGTGGAAAATCTGGGTTGTGGACTTTTGGAGCATGAAAACAAAATAGTGCCAATCTGGGTAAATCATGCAAATTTGTTTGTGGACTCATGTCCACTATCAATTCTGTAAAGGCTGAAGAGGCTGGATTTTCCACATATAAAGGTTGGGCATAAAGGATTACCTGGGTGGAGCGCACAGCGGGAAATTAGGTGGGTAGAATCATATGCTGATAAGAGTCCTATTTTTCATTCATTAATTTAAATGAACAGAAAATCATTAATGCTCATAATCTGCCTTGTCCAATTTTCCTTTATGTGGCCTACTCAGGTAATGCTTTACGTCCAAGTGATGTAAAAGTAAAACTGTCCTTTCATTACATGTAAGACCCTTATCACCAGTAGAGAAAGGAGACCTTCATCTCATGAGTCGTGGCAGGATTCAAACCCACCCTACAGATGAGAGGACATTTTCAACCCACTGCTTTAATTTTAAAAACATGTAAGTGCCTTTCAGTTGATTTAAAATTTAATGAACAGAAAATTAAATACTCCATTACTCATTTATATTCAGTTATTTGGCAGAGTGCAAAAATATAAACATATAAATATATGTAATATACATGTCATGATTAAAATCACTAACGTTTTGGTGATGATATCCAAACTATGTCTTAAGAAATATGTTTTTTTAAAGAAAGATTAATATTGATTTAATCTCCCCTGAATTTTACCAGGACTAATGAAATAAAAACAGAATACACTTGAAGAACACAAGAGGTCTCACAGCTTCTGTAAAGAGGGATAATCTCATGTCCGCACTGCTGGTGGGAAACCTTGCCCATGAGCTGTCAATTCAGACAGCTGAACGGTTCCTGCCCATGATTTTCCGACCATTTTATGATCAAAAAATCATGGGTATTCCACCCCCAAATTCTGATTTACATTGCCAATGAGCATAGTTCTCTGCCGGCAGCAAGGACTCATAAAATTACCCCAGTGGATTTACATATGAAATTTAAGCCTGCTATGCAATTCCAGCATTTTCTGTTTTTACTTCAGATTTCTTGCAATTGCGTTTTTTGTTTTTGCTTTTTATCATTGCTAGGACTAATACTTTGGGACCAGGGCTCCAAGCATTTGGGCTATCCTGTCATACATTTAGTATAGCACCACACAAAACTACAAGAATTTTTTTCTAATCACGGCTTTGCATAGTTGCGGAAAATGCTACGGGCAAGCATTCCCGCAATTCTTTCAGTTACAAATTTCTTAGTTAAACTGCATGAAGCTCTTCTACTTCAGACAGGATGGGAATAATTATAACAGTGAATAACAGCCAATTTGGTTTACCTGTGAGCATGATTAAGAGCTAGGTCTGGTCTTCTCATGCGCAGATAGCAGGTTACAAGCTTAGTTTCGATAAAACTGGCAATGCTTGAAATTTTTTCATAAGATGCATAAAACGGGTTTCCCAAAACTGCTCCTTTACTACAAAGCTACACAAAGCAAAATAATGTTCAGAGTTTACATTAGCTATTGTAAAAAATGAAGAACAGTAATTTTTAATAATTACTCCAACTCTAACACACTCAAGACCACTTAATCTTTTCCATTCAAATTCCCAGACAAATCAAAGGAAGTCACGCTTAGACTGTACAATGCTCTGGTCAGCCATACCTTGAGTACTGTGTCCAGTTCTGGTGAGACACAGTCAGGCCTTGGAAGCAATGTGAGATAAGGCAGAATACTGATCCCTAGTGTCAAAGGACTGCATTATGAAAAAAGACTAGAAAAACTTGGGATTTTCAGCATTGAAAGGAGGTGATTAAAAAGGGACAATAGTAAACCATTGTAAGGAGAGTTAACTGAATAAGGAGAACAGAACAAAGATTAAATTTTAGGAAGGAGGACTTTGGGGAATGAGGAAACAGTTAATCGAGCTAGACAGGAATAAAATGTTAAGTGCCTTAAAATAATGTACATAAATGCAAGGAGCATTATGAATAAAGTAAGTGATCTGGTGCCACCTGCTGGTGACAAGGATTATGAAATAGATATGTCAAGTATTATAGGTGGCTAAAGCATGGAGGAGAAGTTATATAGTTTTAAATGCAGAATGAAGATATTATAGAACAAATTTATACCACAGGGCAAGAAACACAATAGGAAAATAGGAAATCTATGTGGGTTACAAAGAAGGTAATGCAAGGAATAAAGGCAGAAAAGAGAGTATTCTTCAAATACAGAACTTCAGGTTTAGTGGTAGACAGATAGTAGAATGAGACGGTGAAGACTTTTTAAAAAAAAAACCTGGTTAGATAGGCAAAAATAGACAATGAGATTAGGATTTCTGGGAACATAAAAAAGGTTTGTATAAGCACATCCAGAGCAAACAAAGAGTCAAGGAAGTAATAGGGCCTTTAACAGTCTTCATCAATGGGGATATGATATTGGGCAACCAGGAAATTGTGGATATCCTGAACAACTTCTTTGCATCGGTGATCACAGCAAAAGCCACTGACTCTCTCCTGGAAGTGAGAGTTGATTTTCTGGGAAATGAGGAGGAAATTGTGACGGCAATAATAATTACTGATGTAATACATTGCAGGTTCTGAAAGAGAATAGGCCTGCACACAAGTGTACTTCTCTCCAATCAGGGATACTAATCCGTTAACTGCCATTGGACACAGAAGCTACAGGGTTAAACTACAGAACTGAATTTGTTTAAATTAGAGAAGACTGAGACGGGATCTTATTGAGCTATTCAAGATCCTTAAGGGTAGTGACAAGTTGAACCCTGAGAAACTGTTTATCACAGTCCCAAGAACAACAATGAGGGTCATAAGCTGAAGCTCAGAAGAGGGAAAGTGAATTGACAGATCAGTTATAACTATTTCACATAGAGAGTGATGAATAATTATATTATTGTTATAAGATAATCGGGGGGAGATGCGGAGAATTTTTTTTACACAGCGAGTTGTTATGATCTGGAATGCACTGCCTTAAAGGGTGGTGGAAGCAGATTCAATAGTAACTTTCAAAAGAGAATTGGATATATACTTGAAAAGGAAAGATTTGCAGGGCTATGGGGAAAGTGCAGGTGAGTGGGACTAATTGGATAGCTCTTTCAAAGAGCCGACACAGACACGGCGGGCCGAATGGCCTCCTTCTGCGCTGTATAATTCTATGAATGCTTGAAATTAGTTGCCAAGGAGGCAATCAAGGCTGATAACACCAGTAATTTTAAGAGGAAGTTGGACAGGCATTTGGCAAGAAAATCAGTCGAAAGGTACGGATAGTGTGCTGTGTATTCTGGATTTGAATCCTGGAGGCACCCGGATGATCATTTCCAGTCCTGTACAATCCTATGTTCCTACGGATGGACCAAATGGCCCTCCTCATACATACCTTGTGAAACAAAGGATATTTTACAAATCAATATTATGCATCAAAGCATGCATCGGTGTAATTAAACATCACGTGGAATTCATTCTGAAGTAAACAGAATACACGCTATATTATACCAACAATACTCATTGAAACCTGAATCTTTGATTGGATATAGTTCAGCTTAAAGAAAAATGATGTCACAATGACTGTGATATTGTAATGGAGTCAACTACAAGCTGTTGCACAGGGAACTATACAAGTCTTAAAGAAGGATTAAAGTATTTGAAACGTTATAAATCTCTCAAACATGTATGAATGGAAAATAAATATTTGTCTGTCTAAATTATTTATAAATCATTTCATTATTTTTTCGAGTGATGTTAGACTGCCCCAAGAATACACCACCAAAAACCCTTTGATATAGAAATGAGTACCTTTGTTCTGATACATGTTTTATGTATTCTGTTACCGTAGCAATCAGAAACAACAATTCATATATCTATCACTTGGGAAAATCTATTCATACAATGGAGGACTTTTCAAGTGTCAGCAGGTTAGATCACCTCTTTGATCTAAAATTCCCAAGTTGATTAATTATAAAAATGTCAAAATGCCAACTGGGAGGTACTGATCTCTGTACTTGATGAAGTAATCTCTTGAATTTATCCTATGCAGTTCTATAAACAAATACAAATGTTATATGTCACCACAATTTTGATTGTCTTTTCTAGAGTGGTTGGTTGTCACTGATCCACAAACCAAGATGTGTTTGTTCATTAAAAAGCTCTGGAATCACCTGTCCCAAACAACACTGCAAAGAACTGTGAGCAGTTCACATGTCTGAGGCTGGATTCTCCTCTTTGTGGTGGAGTAACGGCAGGGCGGGGCTTCTGCCAGCTCCTCCTACTCCCCAACTTCAACCCATTTCCCTGGGTCGGGGGTCATAGTGATGCAGAGAGGGATCCTGGTGGGATTCTCACCATCAAGATAGAGCCCACTGCTACCATCCAAGAACATCAAGTGAAGTAACCAAAGCAGCAGAACAATAGTTAAAGAGCAGAAAATACCCCAACAAGGAATCTCATCCGCAGTTTTTGTAGGTCTCAGCCTCGTCCAAGGCTTAGAAAGGTAGGTGTTTGAGGTGAAATGCAAGCAGAAACCTCTATCAGGCATTTTCCCTGCATCAAAAGACTACTGGACCTTTACAACTACTACCCTTGGATTGTCAGCACCTTCCATTAGGCAGTCCAGGGGAGCAGCAGTAACTGGGGTGAATGGAGGGAAGTGGGGAGGGAACCCAGGCCCTGGCCCTGACCTATTGCATACAAAGGGTGGAGAAAGATTGGCCAGTGACAGTTCCAGTGGGGTTGGGGAGGAATCCATGTTGGGCCAGGGAGGCGGCAGGATACCTCACTTCCTCAGTTTCCTGCTACCATCCACCCAATTTCGAGCGGGACCGAGGAGGAAAATCGAGCCCCCGATCTCCCAACTGGGGAATGGTATGTGTGCTGGTGGGTGGAGGAGATCTTATAGAACTAAATGAATAAAAATAGATGCGGCAAAAGAAGGGACTAGATCAACTTCAGGGCCTGGATTTAAATTCAGACAACACAGATGGGCAGAGCCAATTTATTGTGCAGATCATATTGCTGCTTTGACTCCCTGAGCAGGGAACCTATAATAAATTCTTGAATTACACAGAATTGTCTCCACAAAATAGCTTCTGATGTAGTAAAGAGCTATGCACATGTCTTGCTAACTCCTTAAAAAAATGCTCATACTTACTTAAAAATAAAATTAAAAACAACATGGGGTGAATTTCTTTGTTGTAAGTTGGGCTGGAGAGGTAGTTACACAAGAGTTTCCTGGGTAAGGTCATTAACATACTGATTGTACACAAGATTTGTGCCAGTGACTATTTCAATCGGTGTAATTAGCTAGAATGTATGGAAGCTGGAATGCAGTTTTTAAAAAGACTGTTCAACCTGCACATCAGCATCAGACTGGGAGACCACAAGGTAAGGAAGGAACAGTGCTTGACTCATTTACTTGATTCTCAGATAACTTCACTGCTTGTCTGATCTTTCTTTCAACATACTTTTCTAGAATTATGTCAAGAGCAGATGCACCTACACCAAGCAGTCTGACAAGGCAGCAGGGCATGGCACCAAGTAGAGAAGAACACAGAACTTTATATACTCAAACCTCCAAGGCCTTCAGGATGAAATTGAAATCGTGAGGCTCCTAGGTATGTATGCCAGCAAGCCAGCTAGGAATATCACTCATGCCAACTAGAGGGAGGAGGCACTGTATTACTCCCGTCACCCCCAGGATAGCATAGCTATGTCGAAAGAAGTTCATTGACCTCACCTGTTTCTTCCTTGCCCACCCTGGGCACCAGTATAGTCTTCACCCCCCTTAAAGCAACAGTTGTACAACTATGCACTCTGATCATGGTGAACTCTAATTTAGCGGATAGAAATCCTGGAGAGATGCCGTAAACATTCCTTACTTGTATACTTAAACTACCGATTTTTCCCTTCACTATCTGCCAGCTCAAACTCCATATTGCCTTTCTCTACCCATCTACACTCCCAATTGTCACTTTTATACTTGCAAAAACAGGTCTATTCTGAGGGGAAAAAACATAAGAAAACCATGATTGGACCTAAACAGCAGCAAGAAAGAGAGGGGCAAGGGAAAGATGAGGAGAGAAAAGTAATGAACAAGATGAAAGTAAAACCAAAACATTATCTAGTAAGTCAGCAGTACAGGAAGCCCCCAATAATAGTTCAATTTTTTTGACTTCTGCTATTGCAAACCATGCCATGTTCCTGTTGTAATAGAAGAATATAAAGTAATTTCAACAATCCTGTGCTCCCAGGATGCAGCCATATTGGAGGAAAATGCGTGTCAGACATAGAGCTACAACAGTATAGTGCCAATTCTCTGATTTGTACTCCTTTTTACTGTGGCTCCCCGCTTGGAACGCAATCTCTAAATTTCTTATCTTCTAACCCACTATGAGCACTGCAACAAAAAATAAGGAAAGCTTAATAATAAAAAAAATAGTTTTAAGTACCTCTAATGCAGTTCTGAATCGTCCTGCTGCTACTGAATACTTCTTCTGGTGGTAGTAAAAACTTGCATCCTTTAAAGCTTTAGCAAGCCATTTATCCATTTGAGGTGCCAAATTCAAAGCACAGGAAGTCATAGATTCTCCTGATTTGGTGGCTTCACATGCTGATTGAGTATTTCTGTATTCTTGGGATTCTATAAATTCATACATTATTTGTTGTTCATCAACATAAACCAATTTCATTTCGACATCCATTACACTTTTTAGGGGCACACGAGTGAGGGACTGAACTACTGGTGGATCTTGATGTTCTACTATTTTCAGTTCTTTTTTGTTGGCACATTTTTCTTCATTTTCTAGTTTTCTTTTGATTCCTAAGCTGTCTAATGTACTCTTTCTCTTTAGTTTGACCTTTCTTGTATGTGTTATCCTCTGGTTTAAATAGGATTCTGGTTTTCTGCTACATTCTTTGTCATTCCCATTAAGAGATCTTGGATGGTCTGTTGCATCATCCAATGTACTATTTTGAGATATATTAAAAGTATCTGTTTCTTTCTCATTTTTAGTGTTGAGTGCCACATTCTGTTTGCCATCTAAATTTTTCATAATTGTAGAAGCCATATCCAAACATCCACACCTAAAGAAAGGTTACAAAATATGAATGATTAAAATTTACTCTGGAATGCATGCACTTTTCATCGCACCATAGTTTGTTTCTGAAATTTTTGTCTACTTAAGAATCTCTTGATGTTGCAATATATTGATTCAGAATGTTACAATAACAACAACTTGCATTTATACAGCACCTTTAACATAGAAAAATTTCTCAAGGCACTTCTTATTAGCATAAAGAAAAATGGATGTTAAGCCAAAATAGACTTGAGGAGTGACCAAAAGATGGGTCAAAGATGTGGTTTTAAGGAGGGTCTTAAATGGAAAGAAGGAAATGGAGGGGTTCAAAGAGGAAATTCCAGAGTTTGGGGCCTAGGCAACTGAGGGCATGGCTGCCAGTGGTGGGGCGAATGGAAGAGGTATGCACAAGAGGCCAGAGTCAGTGGAATGGAAAGTTCGGGAGGGGCAGGCGTTACGGATGGAGGAGATTGCAGAGATAGGGAGCAGTGAAACCATGATGGGATATAAATACAAGGATGAGAATTTTAAATTTGAGGTGTTTGGGGACTGGTAGCCAATGAGAATCATTGAGGACAGGGGTGATGGGTGAAACGGACTTGGTGCAGGATAGTATATGGGCAGCAGTGTTTTGGATAAGCTGAAGTTTACAGAAGGTGGAGTATGGCAGGCCAGCCAGGAGAACATTGGAATAGTCAAGTCTGGGAGATGACAAAAGCATGGATGAGGGTTTCAGCAGCAGATGGGCTGAGGCAGGGGCAGAGGCGGGTGACGCTAAGAAGAAGGAAACTGGGAGTCTTTGTGATGGATAGGATATGAGGTCAGAAACTCAGTTTGGAGTTGAATAGGACGCCAAGGTTGTGAACAGTCTGGTTCAATCTGAGACACTGGCCGTGGAGGAAGATGGAATCAGGGACGAGGGTACGGACTTTGTGGTGGGGGCAGAAGACGATGGCTTCCGTCTTCTCAATGTTTAGCTGAAGAAAATTGTGGCTCATTCAAGACTGGATGTTGGACAAGCAGTCTGACAACATAAAGGCAAAAGAGTTGAGACCCAGCTTTACTTCTCCATCACTTGTATCATCAGCATACATATTGGAAGCTGATTCCATGTCTGCAGATGATGTCACCAAGCATGTAGAGGAAGAGGAGGCAGCCAAGGATAGATCCTTGGGGAACTCTGGAGGAAACAATGTAGGGGCAGGAAAAGAAGATAGTGCTGAAGATGCTTTGGTTTGATCAGACAGGTGAGAGTGGAACCAAGCAAGAACAGTCAACAACAGCATAAACAATTTGATGTCCGACCGATTTGGACAATGGAGGAGAGGTGTAGGAAGAGGATGGTGTGGTTGACCATGTCAAAGGCTGCAGACAGGACAAGGAATGATAATGCACCACAGTCACAGTCACGAAGGATGACATTTTTGACTTTGGTTAGGGCTGATTCGGTCCTGTAGCAGGGGTGAAAACCTGATTGGAAAGATTCAAACAAGGAGTTGCGTGAAAAATGGGCATGGATTTGGGAAGTGACAACATGTTCGAGGACTTTGGAATGGAAAGGGAGATTGGAGATGGGGTGGTAGTTTGCAAGGACAGAGGGGTTGAGATGAGTTTTTTGAGGTGGGGGTGACGAGGGCGCTTTTGAAAAGTTGGGAACTAGTGCCTGTGGTAAGGGAAACATTTACATTTCAACTAGTATGGGGGCTAGGAAGGGAAATTGGGTGGTCAGTAGTTTTGTGGGAATGCGGTCAAGAGAGCGTGAGGTGGGTCTCAAGGATGAGATGAGCTCGGAGAGGGAATAAGGGGAGGTCTGAGAGAAACTTGAGAGAGAGACGTGGGTTCAGGGTTAGGGTGGGGGAAACTTGGTGGCAGGTTCAGCTTGGTGGGCAAAGGAAAGGGGGGATGCAACAAAGGCAACTGAACAGATAGTCTCAACCTTAGTAACAAAGAACTCCTTCAACTTGTTCTAGGAGGTGAGGGTGGAGAGGGCACGAGAGAGGGGCTTAATGAGACAGTTGATAGTGCAAAAAAGTTGAGGATTATCCTCGCTCTCCAGGATGATCCTGGAAAAGTGGGTGATTTTGGCAGAGGAAAGTGAGACCCGATAGCGCCTAACGTGGAATAAATATAAAAATGTAAATACTGTCAAGGAATGTTAAGAGTTTGATAAAACTGCAATATTAACACATTAATTATGTATCATCTATCTCCTGAGGAGCATTTTGGCATTGCACAGATTCTGGAATCCAAGCTTTCCAAAACTGCAATAGGTCCTAAATCAAAAATGGTAAAAACAATGATGTTTTCTGACTCTTGAGACTGTTGTGGCCATTCAGCCTGTGTGATCATTTTTCTTTGTTCTCATTGGTTTCTTTTCTGTTTGCTCATTGGTTAATTCACTGTTTGTCATCATTCAAATTGATTATTTTCTACACAATTCACACAACCAAGCTCAAGACAAGAAGTATCTTCTATATTGTTTTTAGCCAGGTTTTGAAATTTTCATCTGGTGGAATGAATGGGACTATGTGATTCACTGAACATAGAGAAGGTTCTGTCTACGATGCCATGTAATTGGTGGTGGGAAAGATGTGCACAGGATATTCATGCAGTGGCTAGATGTGATAGTAGAGAGAATGTTAACTGTATCCCTGGCTTCTAGCCAACAAAGTGCAAGTCCTCTACAACCTCTTCAGCCTACTGCTCCTGCTTCTCATCCTTGGGCAAATTGCAGGTAAAAGTTTGTCTGGCTGTATCCTTTGATGTGTGGGTACTGGCAGATGGGTGCCATGAATATTCACCGCCCTCCATAACTCCTCCTCTTCTAGGCAGCAAAGATAGAGAGAAATCCCCAATGAGAAACTTATTGTGCCCTGTCTGAATTGGGCAGGGGCTACTTAATGCTGGAAAAATTCAATGAACTCACCAGATTAGCCAAGGTAACTGCAGACAGACTTGAACCAATGCAATGTTAGAAGCATTTTCACTAATTTGCCCTCCCAGCCTTGATCATCTTGTACTTTTCTGTGCCTAACAGCACGAAGCAACCCATCTCTTCCACTGCTTTACACCCAACAGATCATGATCTGGGTTGTTTCAGTAACAAAGTCCCTTTTTACATGAACAGATCATTAGCCTAACTTACAACTCCCTAGGTATGATGTGAGGGTCGCTAATCCCATCGGGCAGGAATACCCAGCTCGATGTCAGCCCAGCATTCAGAGGCTGGAGCTCTAGTCTCTTGGGCAGGCCTACGATGGGATGCGGGGACCATTCTGCTTCCATTGGAAATGAGTATCCCGCTGGATGTCAACCAGTATTCAGTAACTGGAACTCTTGTATCCGCTTGCTGGGAGTGTCTGGAGTGGGGGCTCAATATCCACAATGGACCAGGTGTCCCTTCATATCCCTTTCTTTCCTATGCAATTATTCCCTCACTCACAGTCTAACATGTAGGGAGGAGTGACGGACTCATATATGTCTTTGCTTGTTTCCTGCTCCTGTTATCACCCCTATTATGGAATGCTTTCTTACACCTGGTTTTGCATTCCACATTCAGACTGTCTACTTTCTTCTTCGCCCTGGGAGGGTGAGGGCGAGAGTGAACATTTAACGTAGTGAATGCCAATTCAACGGGTATGGTAGCTAGTGGTTATGGTACTAGACTAGCAACTCAGAGGTCTTGAGTTCAAATCCCACCATAGCAAGTTGTGAAACTAAATTCAAAAAAATCTGGTATTTTGTTATGTTAGCATGGCTCAGTTAGTAGTACTGTTACCTCTGAGTCAGCAGGTTGTGGGTTCAAGCTCCACTCCAGGACCTATGCACATAATCTAGGCCATCACTTCAATGCAGTACTGAGGAAGTGCTGCATTGTTGGAGATGCTGTCTTTCAGATACATATAAGTTATAACACAGAAATAGGCCATCTGGCCCAACCAGTGTGTGTTGGCATTTACCCTTCATGTGAGCAAATAATTCTACTTTCTTCTTAATGGAAAAAGCAGTCCATAACCAAAGAAAAGGAAAGCATCAGCTAGCCATCTCAAAGCCTCCTTGCCATTGTGGGAGCATCAACTGTAGGTGCCAAGGAATGGCATGGTGGTAAAAGGCAGACAGATTTGTTTTTATTTTTTTAATCACTGGCCAGACATATGCACAATGATTCGGGACAAGGTAGAGGAATGCCTGAGAGAAAGAGTATCAAAATATTTTCCAAATGGCAGCCTTTGTAGTTGTGGGGGGAGAGCTACATGTCAGCAAGTGAATGAGTTGATGTAGTGCCAAAAGGGAATCATGACAGCAGGACTGACGTTGCAGTAGAAATGGATTTTATTTAGGTGAAGGTGTCCCTTTTGAACTGTGTTCACAGATGTATGGCAGCTAGCAAAGGGTTCTCTGTTATCTCTTCCTGAGCCACCTCTCTACTCACCAAGTTGCCCTTTTTCACTTTCCCTTTCCTCCTCTGATGCACCAATGTGGAGTCCTTTTCAAAGACTTAAATTGTGTAGAATGCAACAAAGAATGATGAAGTGAGATACCATGTCCGATTAGACTGTGGTACTCCCCCATATCTGTCAAGAATCCTGAAGCGAACCATCAGAATTCCTATGGTCTGCTTCATTGCAATACTTGATGGTACTGAGATCTTTGTTGTATCAGCACCGAACATGGAAACAAACTGGGCTCATTCGCCAAAACTACAGAGGGTAGCTCTGATACCTGAACAGTCATCCGGATATCAGCCCTTATCTCATCCCCCATCCCCCATTTTCTCTCTTTTTCCTTAAAAAAATGTCTCTTTATTGCTTGGTCATCAGTCTGATGAAGGGCCAACAGTTGACAAGTCATGCCTGTCCTTTCTCTCTATAGATGCTGACTGACTTGCTATACATTTTCTGTTTATTATTTCAGATTTTCAGAATTTGTAGTTTTTCCTTTTTATTTAACTTGGAGATTATGTTGGACTGGCATAATTTTTTTAAAAATCATGGCAGCTGCCATGTATGATAAGGTGGTTCAGACTGCATAATTGTTGGACAATGAGTGAGTGAAACCCTTTCCTATTCAAAAAGATGACAATGTTTTGAAATGAGGCACAAATGATGACATTGTACCTCTCAGGGGAAATCCTGCCATTTGGTAAAAGTTCACCACTGTCTCACACTGATGTGATAGGTCCATTGGAAGGGTGTGAACTGTACAGCTCACACAAACAATGCATCCATTATCTGCTTTATACATTAGTGGACAGCTGACTGGCTGATGTTGCCTATGTCCCTGATGAAAGGAGCCCATTGCATAGAAGTTGAGTGTCATGGTGACTTTGACTGACAGTGGCAATGCTGAGTTTGTGGTGGAGGTTAGCGTTGGATACGGAGCAAGCAGGTCGCACAGTTGCCTCACGAAGGAAGCACAGCCTTCTGATGCTTTGTCTATTGGAGAGACTGAGATATGACCAACTGGGTATGTAAATATAGTGACTCAAGTACCTGTAAGTGGGGGCTAGATATCTCCTATGATGCCTGATGAGCTTGGTCTCGCTGGGTTTCTTCTCATCCTGCAGTTCTTTCTCTTCAAAACACAGATTCAGGGGAATCCCTAATGGAAACTCCATTGTGGTCTGTGCTTTTTGGATGGGGGTGCAAAAAATTAATTTCCACAGCACCAGCAGTAATTAGCAAGGTGGAAAGAGACCCGCCCCCCCCCCAAAAAATTCTTCATCTGCAAAGTTTGTTCAAGGAACTATGCTAAGAAGGTGCTCTTTAACAGTACTTCCACAAATCCACAAGTAAAACCTCTTTTATATAGGTATTGATTTTTGGGGGCAGGCCATGGAGGCAGAGAATGGGAACCTAAAGTCAGACACAGTACATCATTTAAATAAGTAAACTGGGACAGGGTTTTTAAAAAACTAACGGGAAATTAGTGCGAGGTGCTAGAAAATCCTATCTTCCTCCAGTATCCGCTCTGAACCTACTACAAAATAGGCAAAAAACAGAAGAAAAATCTAGGCCTTCATTTCGTGAACATACTCATTGGTGGTTCAATCCTGCTTGCCGCTTGCTGATTGATACATTTCTTTCCAGTTCAGTTGTGATTTGTTGCTGTTTTATGAGTGAAATTTTAGCCAATAAAGAACAAGTGTGATACAAAATGTGCAAGAAAGAAAATTGTGATGCCTAAGGTGTGGTTGATGCGCCTGTGCGATACAGCCTGTTATATTTAGTTTAATGGATAGAAATGGCTAGGTTGCAAATGCAAAGTCCATAAGTTATTCCAAATCAGCCATAAGCAACACATTCCAGGTTGAAGCAAAATGATTCCTTGAAGTCACCAAGTAACATGTTAAACAGTGGGACCTCAAGTGACTAATAACAGTGGTGGTCAATATCTATCTCTACATTACAACTGTTCATTGATTAAAAATAATGGGAAACCAGACCTTTCTACATCATAATGCAACCATGCACAACACCAGACGAATCCCCCAGTTAGTCTACCATTAATTGTAGATGTCTCTTTACAATTTTAAGCATATTTGTATAAATATAAATGAAGTGCGCGCGCGCACACATTGGGTACAATACTGTTTGTACAGCTAGCTCTCAATCCAAAGAATGTTTGTGCTCAGACAACAACAGATTGGTATTTGGAATGGTAATATTTTTTAAAAACATTGCCGTTACATCTGTAACTTGTACTTACTTGTAAAACTAGGAACCATGAGTTTCCCTTACACAAGTAGTTATTGTGGCGAAGTATTTGACTATGGGCTCGGGCGCGTGCCCCGCTTTCTGGCTCGGTTTGAATGCAAACAGTTGGTGACGCAGCTGCCCGCGCGCCCCCTCTGTTCCTTCCTGGTTGCGGTGCTGTAGTTCTGTTCACCGCCACAGTTTTCCTTCCAGTGTTATGTTATTTTTGGTTTTGCGGATATTTTCAAACAGCCCTGTATTTAAAATTGAGAAACTCACTGGGACCTGTGTGCAGTTTGTTTCCGCAAATATTTAGCGCACGTGATCAGATCTCTTCAAAGCCGGTGAGTTTTCTTTCCTTTCTGATACGAAAGGAAACCTCGATCGCAGAACTGAGCATTATGATGCGGCAAAAGAAAATGCAAATTGTTCAATTGTACCATTAACAACCGACGCCTACACTTTACAGTCATTTTTAAGGGACGCATTCAGCGGTGTCAATAGTCACTCCGTTTATAAATAGGGGTATATAGAGTACAAGAGGAAAGTAATAATGAATTTATACAAAACATTCATTGCATCTCATGCATATCCCTATCTCAGCAGGACACACCTTCAAGATGCAATGATCAATTGAAAGCTTTGCCAAACTTGCATCTTCCGCGGACATCAAGAGGCAAATTACTGCAAATTACGTGACTTATAGTCACTCACTGACACCCAGTTTGGCATGCGTTGTGGACTCTGTCACTATGTATATACTCTTTAAACGTCCAGCATTTCAAGACTAACTTTCTGCTTGTACAACAAGATAGCATATTATGACTACAATTTCGACCCCGGCAGAAATACTTCCCTGGTGAAGCATAGGTGGTGAAGACACATACCCAAGTAACTCTGGCGGAGTCCATAGCCACTACTTGGGTAATGGTAGTTCTATGCAGGTTATCTTAGGTTGAAGCAGACTTCCCTCTGATCATTTTTCTGTAAAACATCATCAGGGCAAGAGGAATTCCCAGAGGAATGCTCATTGTAATACCTTGAATGAGTTTTAAGCTCTCCAAATGGTACAATGTGAAAAAGTGACCCCAAAAAGAAAAAATCAAAAGATTAAACAAATGCACTAAAATGCAGAAAAGGATCTAAAAGTAAAAAAAATTCAAGTTATCTGCGAAACAACCTTGAACCAGCAGAATTCCGCTTTAACAGAGAAACCCTTCGGGGTACGGTAGCATAGTGGTTATGTTACTGGACTAGTAATCCAAAGTCATGAGTTTAAATCGTGCCACGGTAGCTGGGGAATTTAAATTCAATTAATTAATTAAATAAAATCTGGAATTAAAATACTAGTATCAGTAATGGTGGCCATGAAACTACCAGATAGTCGTAAAAACCCATCTGGTTCACTAATTCCCTCTAGGGAAGGAAACCTGCCGTCCTCACCCAGTCTGGCCCATGGATGTCACTGAGTGGCTACAGGGCATTCTCAAGGGGGAGGGTGAGCAGGCAGAGGTTGTGGTCCACATTGGGACCAACGACATAGGTAGGAAGGGAGATGAGGTCCTGCATCAAGAATTTAGGGAGCTAGGTAGCAGATTAAAGAGCAGGACCTCAAAGGTTGTAATCTCTGGATTACTCCCAGTGCCACGGGCTAGTGAGTATAGAAATAGGAGGATAGAACAGATGAATGCGTGGCTAAAGAGTTGGTGCAGGAGGGAGGGTTTCAGTTTCCTGGATCACTGGGCCTGCTTCTGGGGAAGGTGGGACTTGTACAAGTCGGACGGGTTGCACCTGAACCAGAGCGGGACAAATATCCTTGCGGGGAGGTTTGCTAGCACTGTTGGGGGGCGTTTAAACTAACTTGGCAGGGGGATGGGATACAGAGTGGAGCTACAATAGGGGGTGATGTGCAGCCAAATATAGAGAAAAAAACAAGTCAGCTTGGAAGACAGGGCAAATATGTGAGGGCAAGGCTGGATGGCATCTATTTTAATGCAAGGAGTCTTGCAAATAAGGTGGATGAACTGAAGGTGTTGATAAACACATGGGAGTATGATATTGTTGCTGTCACAGAGACATGGTTGAGGGAGGGGCAAGACTGGCAGCTCAATATTCCGGGGTACAGAATCTTCAGGCGAGACAGAGGGGGAGGTATAAGAGGAGGGGGGGTCGCAATATTAATTAAAGAATCAATTACTGCCATAAGGAGGGATGATATATTAGCAGGTTCCTCTAATGAGGCCATATGGGTGGAGCTTAAAAACAAAAAGGGGGCAAGCACTTTGATGGGAGTGTACTATAGGCCCCCAAACAGTCAGGGGGAGATAGAGGAACAGATATATAGGCAAATCTCAGAAAATTGTGCAAATAATAGGGTAATAATAGTGGGGGATTTCAACTTCCCCAATATTAACTGGGATACTCAGAGTGTAAAAGGCTTAGAGGGTACAAAATTCTTAACATGCATCCAGGAGAGCTTTTTGAGCCAGCATGTAGAAAGTCCTACAAGAGAGGGGGCGGTACTGGACCTAATTCTAGGGAATGTGGCCGGCCAAGTGGAAGAAGTGCTAGTAGGTGAGCACTTTGGTGACAGTGACCATAATTCGGTGAGATTTAAGGTAGTCATGGAAAAGGATAGGGAGGGGCCGGAAATAAAGGTTCTAAATTGGGGGAAGGCCGATTTTAATAGGATAAGGCAGGATCTGGCCAAAATGGACTGGGATCAGCTGCTTGTAGGAAAATCCGCATCGGAGCAATGGGAGTCTTTCAGAAGGGAGATTGAGACCATACAATGGCAACATGTTCCTGTAAAGGTCAAGGGTGGTTCCAAGAACTCCAGGGAACCTTGGATGTCAGGGGATATACGAGAATGGATTAGGAAAAAAAGGCGGGCTTTTGGCAGATACAAAAGGCTAAAGACGGAGGAAGCCCTAGAGGAGTACAAAAAGTGCAGGGGGATACTTAAAAAAGAAATTAGGAGATCAAGGAGGGGCCATGAAATAACACTGGCGAGCAAAATAAAGGAAAATCCTAAGATGTTTTATAAGTATATTAAGGGTAAGAGGATGACTAGGGAAAAAATAGGGCCCATTAGGGACAAAAATGGCAATGTGTGTGTGGAGCCGGCAGATGTAGGAGAGGTTCTAAATGAATTTTTTGCATCTGTTTTCACTATGGAGAAGGACGATGTAGACATAGAAATACGGCAGGGGGACTGTGATATACTCGAACATATTAACATCGAGCGGGAGGAGGTATTGGCGGTTTTAGCAGGCCTAAAAATGGATAAATCCCCAGGCCCGGACGAAATGTATCCCAGGCTACTGTGTGAGGCAAAAGAGGAGATTGCGGGGGCTCTAACACATATATTCAGAACCTCTCTGGCCACAGGGGATGTGCCAGAGGACTGGAGAACCGCTAATGTAGTACCATTATTCAAGAAGGGGAGTAGGGAAAAACCGGGGAACTACAGGCCAGTGAGCCTAACATCAGTGGTAGGAAGATTATTGCAAAAAATTCTGAAGGACAAAATTAGTCTCCACTTGGAGAAGCAAGGATTAATCAGGGATAGTCAACGTGGCTTTGTCAAGGGAAGATCATGTCTGACTAATTTGATTGAATTTTTTGAGGGGGTGACTAGGCGTGTGGATGAGGGTAACGCAGTGGATGTGGTATACATGGATTTCAGTAAGGCCTTCGATAAAGTCCCCCACAGGAGACTGGTCAAGAAGGTACGAGCCCATGGAATCCAGGGTGCCTTGGCACTTTGGATACAAAACTGGCTTAGTGGCAGAAGGCAGAGGGTGATGGTCGAAGGTTGTTTTTGTGACTGGAAACCTGTGGCCAGTGGGGTACCACAGGGATCGGTGCTGGGTCCCTTGCTGTTTGTGGTCTACATTAATGACTTGGATATGAATGTAAAAGGTATGATCAGTAAGTTCGCTGATGATACAAAAATTGGTAGGGTGGTAAATAGCGAGGAGGATAGCCTCAGTCTGCAGGACGATATAGATGGGTTGGTCAGATGGGCGGAACAGTGGCAAATGGAATTTAACCCGGAAAAGTGCGAGGTGATGCACTTTGGAGGGACTAACAAGGCAAGGGAATACACAATGAATGGGAGGACCCTAGGCAAGACAGAGGGTCAGAGGGATCTTGGTCTGCAAGTTCACAGATCCCTGAAGGCGGCGGAACAGGTAGATAAGGTGGTAAAGAAGGCATATGGGATACTTGCCTTTATTAGCCGAGGCATAGAATATAAGAGCAAGGAGGTTATGATGGAGCTGTATAAAACACTGGTTAGGCCACAGCTGGAGTACTGTGTGCAGTTCTGGTCGCCACACTACAGGAAGGATGTGATCGCTTTGGAGAGGGTGCAGAGGAGATTCACCAGGATGTTACCAGGGCTGGAGCGCTTCAGCTATGAAGAGAGACTGGGAAGATTGGGTTTGTTTTCCTTGGAGCAGAGGAGGCTGAGGGGGGACATGATTGAGGTGTACAAAATTATGAGGGCACAGATAGGATGGATACTAAGGAGCTTTTTCCCTTCGTTGAGGGTTCTATAACAAGAGGACATAGATTCAAGGTAAAAGGCGGGAGGTTTAGAGGGGATTTGAGAAAGAACTTTTTCACCCAGAGGGTGGTTGGAGTCTGGAACTCACTGTCTGAAAGGGTTGTGGAGGCAGGAACCCTCACAACATTCAAGAAGCATTTGGATGAGCACTTGAAATGCCATAGCATACAAGGCTACGGACCAAATGCTGGAATATGGGATTAGAGTAGACAGGGCTTGATGGCCGGCGCGGACACGATGGGCCGAAGGGCCTCTATCCGTGCCGTATGACTCTATGACTCTCTATGACTCTATATGTGATTCCAGACCTACACCAATGTGGTTGATTCTGAAATGGCCTAGCAAGCCACTCAGTTGTAAAATCTCGCTAAAAAAAGGCATAATAAGAATAAAACCGAACAGATCACTAGGCACCGGACATGACAAGCCCAGTCAACCCTGCAAAGTCCTCCTCACGAACATCTGGGGACTTGTGCCAAAATTGGGAGAGCTGTCAAGCAACAGCTTGACATAGCCATACTCACAGAATCATATCTTTCAGCCAACGTCCCAGACTCTTTCATCACCATTCCTCGGTATGTCCTGTTCCACCGGCAGGACAGATTGACCAGAGGTGGCAGTACAGTGATATAGAGTCAGGAGGGAGTGGCCCTGGGAGTCCTCAACATTGACTCTGGACCCCATGAAATCTCATGGCATCAGGTCAAACATGGGCAAAGAAACCTCCTGCTGATTTACCACCTACCGCCCTCCCTCAGCTGATGAATCAGTCCTCCTCCATGTTGAACACCACTGGAGGAAGCACTGAGAGTGTCAAGGGCACAGAATGTACTCTGGGTGGGGGACTTCAATGTCCATCATCAAGAGTGACTCGGTAGCACCACTACTGACCACCTGAAGGACATAGCTGCCAGCCTGGGCCTGCGTGCAGGTGGTGAACGAATCAACACGAGGGCAAAACTTACTTGACCTCGTCCTCACCAATCTACCTGTCGCAAATGCATCTGTCCATGACAGTATTGGTACGAGTGACTACCGCACAGTCCTCGTGGAGATGAAGTCCCGTCTTCGCACTGAGGATACTATCCAACGTGTTGTGTGGCACTACCACCGTGCTAAATGGGATAGATTCAGAACAAATCTAGCAGCTCAAAACTGGGCATCCATGAGGCGCTGTGGGCCATCATCAGCAGCAGAATTGTATTCCAGCTGTTCCAATTCGATTCACTCCACGTGATATCAAGAAATGGCTGAGTGCACTGGATACAGTAAAGGCTATGGGCCCCGACAACATCCTGGCTGTAGTGCTGAAGACTTGTGCTCCAGAACTAGTGCGCCTCTAGCCAAGCTGTTCCAGTACAGCTACAACACTGGCAATCTGTAATCTCATGGCTCGGCATATTCCTCATTCTACCATTGCCAATAAGCCAGGGGATCAACCCTGGTTCGATGAGGAGTGTAGAAGAGCATGCCAGGAGCAGCACCAGGTGTACCTAAAAGTGAGGTAGCTTCACCAGGTTGGCACAACTCAGGACTACATGCATCATAAACAGCGGAAGCAACATGCCATAGACAGAGCTAAGCGATTCCACAACCAATGGATCAGATCAAAGCTCTGCAGTCCTGCCACATCCAGTCGTGAGTGGTGGGGGACAATTAAACAACTAACGGGAGGAGGAGGCTCTGCTGACATCCCCATCGTCAATGATGGCGGAGTTCAGCACGTGAGTGCAAAAGACAAGGCTGAAGCGTTTGCAACCATCTTCAGCCAGAAGTGCCGAGTGGATGATCCATCTTGGCCGCCTCCCGATATCCCCGCCATCACAGAAGCCAGTCTTCAGCCAATTCGATTCACTCCACGTGATATCAAGAAATGGCTGAGTGCACTGGATACAGTAAAGGCTATGGGCCCCGACAACATCCTGGCTGTAGTGCTGAAGACTTGTGCTCCAGAACTAGTGCGCCTCTAGCCAAGCTGTTCCAGTACAGCTACAACACTGGCATCTACCCGACAATGTGGAAAATCGCCCAGGTATGTCCTGTCCACAAAAAGCAGGACAAATCCCATCCGGTCAATTACCGCCCCATCAGTCTGCTCTCAATCATCAGCAAAGTGATGGAAGGTGTCGTCGACAGTGCTATCAAGTAGCACTTACTCACCAATAACCTGCTCACCGATGCTCAGTTTGGGTTCCGCCAGGACCACTCCGCACCAGACCTCATTAAAGCCTTGGTCCAAACATGGACAAAAGAGCTGAATTCCAGAGGTGAGGTGAGAGTGACTGCCTGTGACATCAAGGCAGCATTTGACCAAGTGTGGCACCAAGAAGCTCTAGTAAAATTGAAGTCAATGGGAATCAGGGGGAAAACTCTTCAGTGGCTGGAGTCAAACCTAGCACAAAGGAAGACGGTAGTGATTTTTGGAGGCCAATCATCTCAGCCCCAGGGCATTGCTGCAGAAGTTCCTCAGGGCAGTGTCCTAGGCCCAGCCATCTTCAGCTGCTTCATCAGTGACCTTCCCTCCATCATAAGGTCAGAAATGGGGATGTTCGCTGATGATTGCACAGTGTTCAGTTCCATTCACAACCCCTCAGATAATGAAGCAGTCCGAGCCCGCATGCAGCAAGACCTGGACAACATCCAGGCTTGGGCTCATAAGTGGCAAGTAACATTCGCGCCAGACAAGTTCCAGGCAATGACCATCTCCAACAAGAGAGAGTCTAACCACCTCCCCTTGACATTCAACGGCATTATCATCGCCGAATCTCCCACCACTCAACATCCTGGGGGTCACCGTTGACCAGAAACTTAACTGGACCAGCCATGTAAATACTGTGGCTACAAGAGCAGGTCAGAGGCTGTGTATTCTGCGGCGAGTGACTCACCTCCTGACTCCCCACGCCTTTCCACCATCTACAAGGCACAAGTCAGGAGTGTGATGGAATACTCTCCACTTGCCTGGATGAATGCAGC
Source organism: Heptranchias perlo (assembly GCF_035084215.1). NCBI lineage: Eukaryota > Metazoa > Chordata > Chondrichthyes > Hexanchiformes > Hexanchidae > Heptranchias > Heptranchias perlo. Next base: position 37,207,162 of record NC_090337.1, on the reverse strand, counting down.
TCCAACAACACTCAAGAAGCTTGACACCATCCAGGACAAAGCAGCCCGCTTGATTGGCATCTAAACATTCACTCCCTTCACCACCGGCGCACTGTGGCTGCAGTGTGTACTATCGACAGGATGCACTGAAGCAACTTGCCAAGGCTTCTTCGACAGCACCTCCCAAATCTGCGACCTCTACCACCTAGAAGGACAAGAGCAGCAGGCACATGGGAACAACACCACCTGCACATTCCCCTCCAAGTCACACACCATCCCGGCTTGGAAATATATCGCCATTCCTTCATCATCGCTGAGTCAAAATCCTGGAACTCCCTTCCTAACAGCCCTGTGGGAGAACCTGCAGCGGTTCAAGAAGGCAGCTCACCACCACCTGCTCAAGGGCAATTAGTGATGGGCAATAATGCCAGCCTCGCCAGCGATGCCCACATCCCATGAACGAATTAAAAAAAAGATGCCGATGAGACCTTGTGACCATTCCGCCAGAGTTATTTGGGTATGTGTCTTCACCACCTATGCTTCAACAGGGAAGTCTTTCTGCTGGAGTCGAAATTGTAGTCATAATGTGCTATCTTGTTGTACAAGCAGAAAGTTAGTCTTGAAATGCTGGAAGTTTAAAGAGTATATACATAGTGACAGAGTGCAAACCTCATGAAATCACTGGGTAGGTAAATGTAAATAATGTTTTCGTGTTTAAACTTTGGGAAGACCGAAGGAATTGACTTCCTTCCCACCAAACTCAACTCCCTGACCACTGTCCCAAGCTGAACTTCAACAGGAGATTGGCGAAAACTCCAGGTTTACAACATTTCTCCAGATTTCCGCTGATCTGGTGTTACGGCGACAAATCGGAAGAACCCCCGAAGAAATTCTACTCCAGGGAGTTCAACACAATGCAAAATATTTAATGAAAACAAAGGTGATTTCTTCTTTGTTCTAGAATAAATAGTTTCCATGCGTGAAGAAGGTGCTTCCCTTTGTGACTTGGTGAAGAAGTGAACTCCGAAGCATGATACTCAGCCGTCAGACTAGGCGTTAACTGATCTCAGCAGTGCAAGTGTTACAGCCGGCTGTAGTACACTTGGGTTAGGGAAGCAGAAATCAGCCAGCGTGCCTGCTGGTGATTGTTATCCAATCACCTCTGCTGAAAAGTGTCCCTGAATGGATATCGAATATGGAAAGGATAGGTTTTACTTTAATGCTCCGTGCGATCAAATGGCTTATTAGCACTCACTATTCAGGTTCACGCATGAAGAATGGCCATTGGATGAAGTACCAGAAAGTTGTTGACTCCTGTGGAATTATATCATAGCACGAGTCAATGTTTCCAGGGAAGGAAGGGAGAAAATTGAACAAACACAAAGTCTGAGACAATCTTTATGTGGATCAAGTAAGTAAAGTTGTTACATAAACAAGTTTTTTTTTGCTTGTTTAAGTGACGGATAATTGACGTAAGTGTTTTCAGGTCAGCCACCTCACCGTTTATCTAAACCTCTAGGATGCACAATTACTGCATTGAAGTCACTCCTATTTATTTTTAAACTAAATATAAATTTGGATTTGATGGGAACATTTTATTCTGTTTGGTCCGTTTTTTTTAGTATTGGTTATCATTGAGGATATTGAAGGCCAAGGTACTTCATGCAGTTGACGTGTGGTGTTGTTCACTGAAGAATTAATGATTTTAATGTAACTGCAAGCTGTCAGTCTGTTACCAAAAAAGTCATTGTTATAATAATAATCAGCTAAAACTGGTGGGGAAAATATCCCTGTGATTACTAGTCTCAGAACCAAAGTGGGAATACGATTCTGTGTTTTACACATGTGAAGGGTTTTCGCTTGAATTATACACATTAGAAAGATGGCCATATATAAGCAATCTGAAATGGGGACTTTTCTGCTCTGTAGAAAAGCCATATAAATAAAGAATTCTAAATAGTGAATATCTTGGAAATATTTGTACTTTCTCCTCCATGTGGATCTCTATTGGTGATTACTGATTGTGATGGTATTTACTGTCAAATGACTCTTATGTATCCGATACATCTAGCGTTGTTGAGGTGTAGTATTAATACTTTGTTAGATAAATCCTCTCAGCAAATGCCTACATAAATCTTTTAACCAAATGTTGTATATTGTTATTGATCAAATACAGAACTTCACCAAATAAGTTCTGAAGACTTAAGAGGAAAGAAAGACTTGCATTGCCTTCACGACCTCGGGACTCCCAAAGGGCTTTAGAGGCAATGAAATATTTTTTGAAGTGTAGTCACTGTTGCAGAAGATTAAAGTTCCTGAAATTAATTGGATTGAAAATTGGCTTGATATTAGCAAGCAGGAGGTGGTGATGAATGGGGAAACAATTTTTATTTGAGGAGCAGTGACAAATGAGAACCAAATTGCCACGCGACCACAATAGCGCTGACTCATCCGAACTGCCTGGGGTCAGTTTCACTTGTCTATTGGTTGAACTCCCAGTATTGTCATACCTCTCATTGAGAGCGCGCCCATTTTTTGGGGGGAGGGAGGAAAATTACGTGTTGCTGCAGGATCAAATATCTGCAGCACTTAAAGAGCCAGGCATCACCAAACAACGTTTTGTTGGAAATCACTTTTCTTTGTATTTTAGATTAAAACCAAACACAATACTCGAGCATAAAATTTTCTGATTTATATTCCACTGATTTTAGTTCAGCATCGTATTCCCCATTTATCATTATTAAGGCAAATTGGCTGCCGCGTTTCCTATATTACAAGTGACTACACTTCAAAAGTACTTCATTGGTTGTAAAGCGCTTTGGGGCGTCTTGAGGTCGTGAAAGGCGCTATAGAAATGCACGTCTTTTTTGCTTATTGCTTAACAAAAATTAGATATTGAATGTCATATCTGCCGTCACCCCAGATGCCTTTGAACTTCACCATTATAATATCCATATTGTATGCACGACACCCATTTTTTGTACCAGCGTGCAGTACCTTATATTTGTCCATAATAAATGTAATCTGTTCATAGAATGATGCAGCACAGAAGGAGGCCATTTGGCCAGTCGTGCCTGTGCCTGCTCTTTGAAAGAGCTATCCAATTAGTCCCACTCCACTGCTCTTTCCGCATAGCCCTGTAATTTTATTCCCGTCAATATTTATCTCTTTTGAAAGTTATTATTGAATCTGCTTCCATTACCCCTTTCAGGCAATGCATTCCAGATCACCACAACTCTCTGTAAAAATAAAATCCTCATGTCGCCTCTGGTTCCTTTGCTAATCATATTAAATCTGTGTCCTCTGGTTGCTGACCCTTCTGCCATTGGAAACAGTTTCTCCTTATTTATTCCATCAAAACCCCATTCATGATTTTGAACACTTTTATCAAATCTCCCCTTAACCTTCTCTGCTCAAAGAAGAATAACCCCAGCTTCTCCAATCTCTCCACATAACTGAAGTCCCTTATCCCTGGCACCCTTCTAATAAATCTCTTCTGCACCCTCTCTAAGGCCTTGACATCCTTCCTCAAGTGTGGAGCTCAGAATTGAACACATTACTCCAGCTGAGGCCTAACCAGTGTTTTATAAGGGTTTAGCATAACTTCCTTGCTTTTGAGCTCAATGCCTCTCTTTATAAATGATGTGAAGATGCCGGTGATGGACTGGGGTTGACAATTGTAAACAATTTTACAACACCAAGTTATAGTCCAACAATTATATTTGAAATTCACAAGCTTTCGGAGGCTTCCTCCTTCCTCAGGTGAATGTTGTGGAAATGAAATCCTCGAACCCTTCGCATTTATAAATCACAGGACAATACCTGGTGATTACAGATAGTCTTTCCAACTGCCCGTTGCCATGGCAATCACAGTGTGCAGACAGAGAGGTGTTACCTAAAAGGCCACCGAATATACAAACCACAAAAAAAAAGAGAGAGAGAGGCAGAAACATAGAAAAGACAGCAAATGACCCGTTATATTAAAAACAGATAACACTTGTTCGTTGGTGGGGTTATGTGTAGCGTGACATGAACCCAAGATCCCGGTTGAGGCCGTCCTCATGGGTGCGGAACTTGGCTATCAATTTCTGAAATATCAAAAAAGCAGTGGTCCTAATAAACACCCCTGGGAACACCCTGTGTTGTACCTATTCACAGGTTTGATCTAACTCTTTTGTATGCTCCTGGCTACCTGCTCAGGTTCAACTACCCCAGCCCCTCCACCAATTTAACTAATCAGTACTGAGTTTCTAAGTCCAGATCATTGGTGTAGAATAGAAAAGTAGAGGTTCCAGGTCAATCCCTGGGACATTCCATTCAGCACCTCGCTCCCCTGACATCACTGCCATACCAGGCAACTACTGTTTTCCTTGTTTCAGCTAGATCCTTGTCCACTTAATTTATTATTTTCAAGTTATTAATGCACATTAATGGGCCTTTCTTGCATTAGGTTAATCCCTTTGCCCTAATACCCTATAGTATGGGTACTATACTACTTTGTTTGTCTAGTGGAACTTCCATGTATTTGATGACTCCTTCATGGTAATTGTCAGCATTTAAAAATATTTCCCTAGTCTCTTTGTGCCCTGAGGTAAATACAAATTCATTTTGAGACTTTCAAATCTCTCTAGAACCTCCTTGACATTGGTGTTGAATCTGTAACTGTTTGGAGTATCCCTATTAATAGAGGGCATATTATTATAGTGAATAATTAAAGGAAATCATTTAGTATATTAGCTACTGTTTTCCTTTTCATCCCCATTAGCATCCTTTAAGGTTTTCACCTCTCTTCTGATAATCAGCTTTGTCATAATACTGGAAAATCATTCTTGCTATTGCATAAAGCATCTGCAGCTATGCTTAATTTCAGATTCTTATTTTCACTTCTGCCACTCTTTTAACATGCTTCTGAAGTTTACTGTAATATTCTCAATGGACCCCTCACTTTTCTCTCTGCAATCTTGGTGAAGTTTGTACTTATTTCATTTTAGATTGTCTTGTTAATCCATCTAGGGTCCTGTTTATTAAGTCTGTGCTTGCTAGCTCTTGGTAAGTATTTAGTCTGCAGGCTTCCTAGCATGTCTTGGAACATTTCCATTTGTTCTTAATTAAGGTTTCTCAGTCCACCTATTTTAGCTCTTTCCTCATATGTTTGAAGTAGAATGGGCCTATACTCTCTGGAGTTTAGAAGAATGAGAGGTGATCTCATTGAAACATATAAGATTCTGATGGGCTTGACAGGGTAGATGCTGAGATGTTATTTCCCCTGGCTGGAGAGTCTAGAACAAGGGGGCATAGTCTCAGGATAAGGGGTCGGCCATTCAAGACTGAGATGAGGAGGAATTTCTTCACACAGAGGGTTGTGAATCTTTGGAATTCTCTACCCCAGAGGGCTGTGGATGCTGAGACGTTGAGTATATTCAAGGCTGAGAGATTAGATAGATAGATAGATAGATTTTTGGACTCTAGGGAAATCAAGGGATATGGGGATCGGGCGGGAAAGTGGAGTTGAGGTCGAAGATCAGCCATGATCTCATTGAATGGCAGAGCAGGCTCGAGGGGCCGTATGTTCTACTCCTGCTCCTATTTCATATGTTCTTATGAAGTTGGCCTATCTAGAATTGTATACCTGGGTATTAGCCTTCGGCAGTGTTAAATCCTAGATTACATTGAATTGATCATGTTGTGGTAACCATTCCTCAAAGGTGCCATGACACTTCATGTTAATTAGGATCATTAAACATTACCAATTTAAGTTAAGAGCTGCTTTTCATGGCTTCTTGGATGCACTGGGTCTTGCATTAATATTGCTATAGAAGAGGCTCTAAACCACTTGGCTATTTCAAATTTATATTCGGTTGGTTAAAATTCCCCAATTTTGTAACTTTCCTTTTTTCACAAATCCTCCTCCTTATTCTGACTTGACAGTCTGCACCAACCCCTCTAGTGTTGTTTTTCCTACCGTTTCATTTGAAATATCCTGCCAAAGTAACATGGGTAGTTTTTCATATTCCACAGGGTCTATTTCAGTTGCCTTGTGGGTGCTCCTAATTTATACAGCTGCACCTCAACTTGTGTACCCCTCTATGTTATACCCATCATGCTTTAGTTGTCTCGATTTACTAGGGTAAGCCACATTTCTGTCACTCCTATTGTATGGTAATTCCCTACTGCTAGAACCTTCTGGAGTTCAGGCATTTTATTACAAATGCTTCTTGCATTCATGTATAAAAGTAATAAAGATTTGTCACCCCCTTATGGCCTTGGTGACTGCCTCTTGCTGGAAACTGGATCCAGTACTTTTCCCTAAATTGTGTTCATACACAGCTGTTGGCTAACATCCACTTTTATATGGCTATTACGGGATCCAGTAACCTCCCTCCACTCCATCTATTTTAAATTATTTTCAAGGCTGCCTATACATCTTCGTTAGTCCCATGCTTCCCACTCTGATAGGGGGAGGCTGCCTTTTCCGAACCATTCCATTTTGTCCAGAAAACGACATTATTACTGTTACACCAGTTTGCTAGCCATTTGTTGACGTGAAGTTAACATTGGAAAATAACATTTTTAAGAGACGTCAAGTTCAATGGTATAATGCCGTTAGAGAAACTGGTTTGCCCAAGAAATAAAAGCCACCAGAAAAGTTATTTAGTTACAACCTGGAACATGCTTGAATTATCTATAAAAAGATTTTTTGCTACGTATCTGACGCTGACGTCAGTTCTGACGTTTAACAGAGTACCTTAATACTGCGAATGTTCATGCATCTACTCAAACCGGATTTCAGATGTATTCAACTCAGCTAGGTGCATAATTTACAACGCTTGACTTGGATAAACACTAATCATTTGAGGAAAGGGTACTTGTATGGTAATATACTGTGCTGCTTTTGAGGAAAGCGAGCATTACTTTTCGGTGTTTTTTTTGAATATACGTCTATGGGTGTATTAGGATCTTCTTGTCTGCAGCTGCAAACGACTTAGGATCTGTAATAAATACATCTGATAATGGAAGCAATACCGGGGAAGGAATGAATATTTGGGCAACATTGAAAAAGCAAGACGTAATTCAGAATCGAATAGCTCCAGTCCGCCATTGGATTTCTTAAGGCTTTCCGATGCCGATTGATGTGGGATGCACGTAAGCAGAGGACTGAAGATAGCAACATCCAAAACCTTTGTTATAACGATAGGATATTGTTTTTGGATTTCTGTGGTAGTTGTGCGGATTTTATCGGAATACACTTAAATATTTTGAGAGAGGGGGAGATAAATAACGCGTGGGCAGAGGAGGGCTAAGTGGCAGAGAAAATCGAAAGGTGAGTGTCGTGGTTAGTTAATATGAAACCGTAAGTCAAAACTGTTTTAGTGCTCGAGGAAATCATGAAACTTTGTTTGCGGTAAGAGCTGGTGACCGAATATCTTTGTTGCCATAGATTGCAGGTTTTAACTTTCCATTTCGATTGGCCACGATAGTTCACTCATCCTTGGATATAACGCTACCATGCGTCTGAAGAGAATGGTGCAATTTTCATTTAAAAAGACGTGGACAAGCAGTCACAAATTCCAAGTAACTGTAATCACCGCTGATTTGCATACAATATAAATACATATTCCCTGGAGAACTTTCCACTTGCAAATTTCGTGGTGTTGTAACGGAAAATGCCTGTATATATTGGGACTATTTGCAACGGTCAAGGAAGCAGTATTTGATCTTGGAAGCCGTCATCGAGATTTGAGGATCAAAATGAATTATTTATGGCGAAGTCAGAATAGATCAGTCAGGAGTATCTTTGCAACTTCTATCTTGTATATATAAAAAAAGTGTCTTATCTGTATTCACTGTTTCACTTTCCCAGTTTCTTTGTTTTTCTTACCTTTTTTGCATTTCTTTTCACTTCATTTTGTCACTGATCGTGACTTAGCGCTGGCTCTGCCGTGCATACCACTGGCGGATGCAGTGAATGTGCATATTTTAACACTACGAAAAGATCAGCGGGCGATGTAATAAAGCATGCAATGTGTAGGTTTACAGTGCGAAATAAGAAGTGTCAGCCTCGCAGAACATGCCTAATTCTTACAATGAAGCAATTATTCCTTCATGATGCAGATTTCTACAACGCGTTGATTATCGGCCTCTCCTAGTCCTGAAACTGATAGCTATATAATGACGAGCTATGCGATCATGCGGGTAATTGCTTTCGTATAGAATGGGACCTTAACTTACTGACTTCATATTTTTATGTTTAAATTTACATATGTAGACGGCAGCTTTAAGAGCAAGTTTTTCGCCTGGATTAACTCTTGTCAATTCCTGAATTCCGCCTGTAGGGTTTTGAAAATTAAATACAGCGACCGTATTTATACAAGGTAGCCAGCCTTTTAAAAACATTTCCACAAATCAGAGGATGCCAAAATGCAGTGGTTAACCCGTTTTAAAAGGTTGAACCTTGTATGTTATCTTAAAATCCTGAGGAGTTTTGATAGAGCAGGTAGGGAGAAACTGTTTCCTCTGGCAAGTGGGTCTGTAACCAGAGGTCATAGATTTAAGATAATTGACAAAAATAACTAGAGGGGAAATGAGGATAATTTTTTTTCAGGCAGAGAGTTGTTAAGATCTGGAACGCACTACCTGAAAGGGTGGTGCAATCAGATTCTATAGGAACTTTCAAAGGCAATTGGACATGTACTTGAAGAGGACTAATTTGCAGGGTTATGGGGGAAAAGCTGGGGTGTGGGACTAAATTGGACAGCTCGTTCAAAAAGCAGGCACAGGCACAATGGGTCGAATGGCCGCCTTCTGTGCTGCAAGATTCTATGATTCTACCTTGAGGCAAAAGTCACGGACAGTGTGTATTGTAAATTTCTGGTTAATAAGTTTGCACCCTTGATATGCTAATTATAACAAAAATAAAAATCTTGACCTTGAATTATTTTCCTATTCATGAATATAATATTGCAGAATTATACTTCACCGTGGCTATCTCCTACCGAAATGCATACCATCGTTAAAAGGGATGATGCAAGAAAATTGAAGAAGCATCGCTGACATTTTTAATTTACAGTTGAACTGCATAAATGGGGTGGATGATCTGATTTAACTCCACAAATTCGCCGAACCAAGCTTTTGAAAGTGAGACGTCAATGAAATAAGCAAAACAGAAATCTTGCAAACCATTTCAAACAATCTGTAGGTGGCAGTGCAGATAGTCAAACACGTTTTCGACAGCATTAATGATTTCTGCTGGTTTTGAAATGGCAAAAACCATATGATGGACCACGACAAAGAATATTGTCAAATTTATTTAACGCAATACGTCCTGTTACATAAGATATTATTAAATATGTTAATGCTATAATTTGAGTATGGAAGTGCAACGTTCTTAAGATTCTGCATCAAAAATACTGCACTCAGTTTTGAATACATACTATAACTTAAAATAAACATATTACAGCAAAATTGTGGACATGCTTCTGAATTTGGAGGCAGTCTTTATGACACCATAGCTACGATTTGCGAATCTGAGACGTAAAAAAACCATTGTACGACATTAGTCTTTTACTAATCAAATTAAAGTGTAGTAACAATTGTAACATATTTCCCGTAAACGGGACGAGAATAGCCAACACATAAAGTCAGTAGCTGCATGTGCGGATAAGTTTACTTGTACTGTTTCCTATTCTGTAGTTGACAAGTGAAGCCTTTGTTGCTTTCAATACAGGAACAAAGATATTTGAGACTGGAAATACCTCTTTTTTCTTAATTAAAAAAAATGGGAATTTGTCTGTTTTTCTCCATAATTAACCGCCTGTGACCAAAATAGTGAAATCATGCGACTTTACATCAGGAGATTTCTGAAAATAGAGTTTAGTTAGTAGGCTGTTGATCACAGAGGGAACACATGCATTTTCTTGGATTTTTGCAAATGGAATGTGAGGCCTTATGGTACAGATAAAAACAAAAAAGTTGCAAATACTGGAAATCTGAAATCAAAATGCTCAATACATAGCAGGTTAGTATCTGAAAAGAGAAAAAACGGGTTATTGCTTCTGGTATAGACCCTTCTTCAGAACTGCATGGAGGAATTACACCCACCTCTCAGCAAGCCAATGTAACCAGTACTTTTTGGATACATTTCACCAGTCAGAGACTGGTGGCTGCAGTTAGTATTTCATACATGCAGTAAAGATCCACACTTGAAACGTTATCTTGTCTGTTCTCTGCACAGATGCTGCCTGGCCAGCTGAGCATTCCCAACATTTTCTGTTTTTGCTTCAGATTTCCAGCATCAACAGCATTTTGCTTTTTGTTCAGCCTGTTTACACTGCCTGTTTACACTGCCTGGATGAAACTTGAATTCTGCTTGCTATGTAAAGTTCTTTTTCCAGCAGTTAAATTTAAAATGTTTAAAATGGCAGCCATGCTTGCACTGTCGAAACATTTAAATTCATTGCAAGGTAGCTTTAAAAATTAATGAGGTCAAATGGCTCATTGGGCCTGTTTAAAACCTGATTTGACTCTGCACTGGATTTACATTCCATGTGGCGTTAAGCAGAAGCAGTGTGAGATCCCTTCTTCATGAATCTTGCTCCGCTTTACTGTGGAGCCAGCAGGTGTAGGTTGGAAATTTCCACCAACAACCTTGCACACCTGATTTGGGTCATACTTCATTTTTTTGATGGGTGATATTGAAAATGAGGCCACTACCAGTGTGTTTTGGTTGCATTTAAATAAAAAGTTTTTTAAAAACCCTGCCGGTCATTCTGTAAAGGGAAAAACAAGTTAATGTTTTGGATGTATATTCTTTCATCAGTGCTTTTAATTTTTAAATTGATACTTTCCAGGGGTTCAGTTCCCAGTTCTGGTTCATGATCGACTATATCAGTGCTCTCCTGGCTGGTCTTCCATTCTCCATCCTCTACATTTCAGCTCATCCCAAACTCTGCTGCCATATCATATAGTGTGACAATTCCTGGTTACCCATCACCTCTCACCTTGCTGACCTACATTGGCTCCCAGTCCTCTAATGCCTCAAATTTAAAGGTCTCATCCTCATGTTCTCATCCTCCTATGTCCTCACCCTTCCCTATCAGTGTAACCTCCTCAAGCCTAAAATCCCTCTGAACTCTCAGTATCTTTGACTCTGGCCGTTTGTGTAACCCATTTCACCCCACTATCGGCATTTGTACGTTCAACCAAATAATCCTCTGCTTTTGGAATTCTCTCCCTAAACTCCTCTGCCTCCCCTCCTTTAAAATCATCCTTTACACCCCGAACTCTGACCAAACTTTTCGCCACTTGTCCTAATATTGCTTTGAGCCGGCATCTTTTTTTTTCTCCTTGCACCTCCATATAGCATCTTGTAGCATTTTTCTCTATTAAAGCCGCTGTACAAATGCAAGTTATTGGTGTTGTATTTGCTGCAATTGCCTTGACCTTCTCAATAACAGAAAACTTCTTCCTTGTTTGGAGCAAGGGACCTAGGTGACTGCATTGACTCATTTGATGACTATTTGCTGGAGGATGACCTTTAGCCCCAGATTGGGTGACTCTTCTTTGGTACACCTGCAGCAGGACCTCCAACTTTTTCAGCATCAAAAGTGGTTGTACAGGTCTCTGCTGTATCATCATGCACAATTAGACAACTTTTCTATCACTGACACAACTTCCTCTTTAATGGCAAATTGCAGCTTTGCTGCATTTATCACTTCCCAGACAAGTGTGCTACAGGCCAATCTCTCTGGGTAACTTTTCCATGTGCCAATGACAATTTTGTCACTATAATATTAGTGTTGGTGCAAAGCAGAGATTGTTTTGCACCAGCAAAGTAGTATAGATGCACTCTTAAAACTAACTGAAGTTATTTCATTAAATTATAGTTCAGGCCCATCTTATATTGGTGAGATAATAACTTCAGTGCACAGCATATGAACCATCTAGGAGCCTATTTTCCCCGTCTAACCAGGGAGAACCATTGCAGAATTTAAGGGCAAATTTTAACTCCTGGGTGGTTGGCTAGCAGAATATGCAGGCCTGTCGCCCGGGAGATGCTGCGAGAGGCCGAGTCCATTTTAACGGCCGGGCCTCATTAACATAGATGTTGGTGAGCTGCCCGACTGAAATGGGCATTTAGGGGCAGCTTCCTGCATTCCAGCCGACTAATATCTGGCAGCCCAGAGGTCGCCCTGTCGACAGTCAGGTGAGTCATCGGGTGGGGGTTGCAAACTCAGAATAGGGGGCCTTTTTTAAAATTCATTCATGGGATGTGGACGTCGCTGGCGAGGCCAGCATTTATTGCCCATCCCTAATTGCCCTTGAGAAGGAGGTGGTGAACCGCCGCAGTCCGTGTGGTGAAGGTTCTTCCACTGTGCTGTTAGGAAGGGAGTTCCAGGATTTTGACCCAGCGACAATGAAAGAACGGCGATATATTTCCTAGTCGGGATGGTGTGTGACTTGGAGGGGAACGTGCAGGTGGTGTTGTTCCCATGTGCCTGCTGCCCTTGTCCTTCTAGGTGGTAGAGGTTACGGGTTTGGGAGGTGCTGTCGAAAAAGCCTTGGCGAGTTGCTGCAGTGTATCCTGGGGATGGTACACACTGCAGCCACAGTGCACCGGTGGTGAAGGGAGTGAATGTTTAGGGTGGTGGATGGGGTGCCAATCAAGTGGACTGCTTTGTCCTGGATGGTGTTGAGCTTCTTGAGTGTTGTTGGAGCTGCACTCATCCAGGCAAGTGGAGAGTATTCCATCACACTCCTGACTTGTGCCTTGTAGATGGTGGAAAGGCTTTGGGGAGTCAGGATGTGAGTCACTCACCACAGAATACCCAGCCTCTGACCTGCTCTTGTAGCCACAGTATTTATATGGCTAGTCCAGTTAAGTTTCTGGTCAATGGTGACCTCTGGGATGTTGATTGTGGGGGATTCGGCGATGGTAATGCCGTTGAATGTCAAGGGGAGGTGGTTAGGCTCTCTCTTGTTGAAGATGTTCATTGCCTGGCACTTGTCTGGCATGAATGCTACTTGCCACTTATAAGCCCAGGCCTGGATGTCGTCCAGGTCTTGCTGCATGCGGGCACGGGCTGCTTCATTATCTGAGGGGTTGCGAATGGAACTGAACACTGCAATCATCAGTGAACATCCCCATTTCTGACCTTATGATGGAGGGAAGGTCATTGATGAAGCAGCTGAAGATGGTTGGGCCTAGGACACTGCCCTGAGGAACTCCTGCAGCAATGTCCTGGGGCTGGGATGATTGGCCTCCAACAACCACTACTATCTTCCTTTGTGCTAGGTATGACTCCAGCCACTGGAGAGTTTTCCCCCTGATTCCCATTGACTTCAATTTTACTAGGGCTCCTTGGTGCCAAACTCGGTCAAATGCTGCCTTGATGTCAAGGGCAGTCACTCTCACCTCACCTCTGGAATTCAGCTCTTTTGTCCATGTTTGGACCAAGGCTGTAATGAGGTCTGGAGCCAAGTGGTCCTGGCGAAACCCAAACTGAGCATCGATGAGCAGGTTATTGGTGAGTAAGTGCCGCTTGATAACACTGTCGACGACACCTTCCATCGCTTTGCTGATGATTAAGAATAGTCTGATGGGGCGGTAATTGGCCGGATTGGATTTGTCCTGCTTTTTGTGGACAGGACATACCTGGGCAATTTTCCACATTGTCGGGTAGATGCCAGTGTTGTAGCTGTACTGGAACAGTTTGGCTAGAGGCGCGGCTAGTTCTGGAGCACAAATCTTCAGCACTACAGCCAGGATGTTGTCGGGGCCCATAGCCTAGTGGAGCAGCGACCAAAACCTTTGTGGGGCCCGGAGGAGCACTTCTCCTCCTGACCCCACAAAAATTATTTTTACACTTAGCATTAAAGGCCTCCACTTCTTGCCAGGCAGGTTTTACTGAGCAGAGTATCCACAGCAGCCACTCCACAAAGTAGGCCCAAGGGCCATGTACATCATATGACCCCAATTTACATGTATTCATGAGGCTCCTTCCTGAATCAGGCAGACACCTTAACCACCCAAGAAAACAGAGGTGTTAAATTGGCTGTGGTAAAAGAACAATAAGTGCACTCTTAGATCTTATCTCCAGTTCTGTCTAGTTTCTGCTGGGCAATGGGAATTAAAATTTTCCCTTTCGACTTGGATTTTACAGGCTTTATTCACATTTTAGGATTTTGTTTCCATACTGACACATTATTAAATATGAGATCCTTTTGTTTTCTCTTTGCCTACTGGGAGAACAGTAGCAAAATGCAAAATTGTAGGTTCATCACAGCTGCAGATTATTTATCAATTTTGTTTCCTAGACTTGCTCTTTTTTAGTTTTTTTTCAGTTATAAATGCAACAACTTACATTTCTATAGTGCTCATCACAGACAGAAAGATATCGGAGTGCTTTGCAGGGCAGCGGATAATGAGAAGGGGAGAAGGGAGGGGTGGGGGGGGACAAAAGTTCTGCCAAGTTATAGCATTTAAGTGTTGGGGGAGGGAACCTTGGGGTACACCAGAAGTGACCACGTGGTTATTGGAGGAGAAATCATTTGAGGTGATGTAATGTCTACAATATGACAGGTAGTAGTGGAACCAGGAAAGAGCATGAACTGTGGAGGAGACCCATTTGAGGAGGATGGAGTGGTTGACAGTGTTGAAGGCAGCGGTAAGGTTGAGGAGGTTGACAAAGGACTGTGACCCATGGCTGCTGACACATTGGATATCTTTGTTGACTTTAACCAGTGCATTTTTGGTGCTATGGGCAAATTGGAAGCCTGATTAGGGGGTTTTGAACAAAGAGTAGTGAGAAGTGAGATGTTGGTGTGAGGCATTGTGTTCCCCAATTCTAGAAAGAAAGGGACAGTTGATCGGGCAGTAGTTGGAGCAAATGGAGGGGTTGAGAGTAGAAGGCCAATCTTTCCAAACATTTGCTCCTGGTGCAGAGTTTTGCCTGCTGGAACTGCGAACCAGAAAATTATGGGTGGAAAATCATGGGGACTGCATTCATGATTTCCTGATGTGTGCTGTTGGTGGGCTAAGACTATTTTGATTAGGATCAATAGGGTGATACTGGGTACCACATGATCCTTCTCCAGGGCCAGCCAGGGGGCGCCCAACTCTGTGAAAGAGAGGCAAGCAAGCGGAGTGACCTTCTGCATGGATTCAACACATATTGGAATTATGAATGGTGGTTTTGGCCAGGCCTGGTGGGTTAGGCTCCATATGCATTTGAAAATCACCTGTAAGGTTTTTTGAGGAGGGGTGATGGTAGTTTTGAAAGGTATAGGGATTGGGTTAGAGGATAGTTACATGCTATAGATATTGTGGGACTGAGAATAGTAGCTCAGTGGTAAGGAGGATGTTAAAGGAGCAGATGGTGGATTTCATGGTGGAAGAGATAGAGGAGTAACTGTGGAATAAGGAAGGGATTGATGTGTGGGGAGGAGAGAGTGGGGATGAGGGGTTGGAGGAGGAAGATGCAGCACAGCAATGTCCTTGATTTTGAACGTTGGAAGTCCATAAGCTTGACATGTATTGTGTCTGAGATGAGGATGGTTGGAGATGACAATTTGTTGTGGAGATAGTTGCTTCTGCTTTCCAGGATAATCAAAGCCATTGGACGTGTCATTCTTAATAAAATAGTGGAAATAGAATGAGATTCTTACAATTTCACAAATAGTCCAATATCTCATTCAATCAGACTTCAATTAAAATATTAATTTCTAATCACATTGCAAT
Source organism: Heptranchias perlo (assembly GCF_035084215.1). Classification (NCBI taxonomy): domain Eukaryota; kingdom Metazoa; phylum Chordata; class Chondrichthyes; order Hexanchiformes; family Hexanchidae; genus Heptranchias; species Heptranchias perlo. The sequence continues at coordinate 37,191,447 of NC_090337.1, read as the reverse complement.
ATTTCATCTTCTCCAGAGATTCCCTCTTCATTTACAGCTCAAGAATCCCAATGCAATTAATCATTTAATAGTAAACTTGTCATTTACCACTGTAAATTTGAAGTTATTAAACAACAATATAACATTCATCACTGGATCTGTTGAGTTTTCTATGATTAGTTAAACTAATTGATACAATTTGCTGCAACTAATTGATACATTTCAAACTGCTAAAATGTGAAATGCATTTAGAATTGTGTTTTCCTCTCGTGTTCAAATGGGATTTGTTGATAATAATAAATCTATTCTTATTGATCTCTTGTTGCACTTCTCACAGCCTTTTTAGAAATCGTGTCTCTCTCTTGTGTCTCTTTGCTCTTCTCTCGCCTTCTAGTTTTTTTCTGCCCCCGTCTGTATTTTTGTTTCTCTGCCACTCATTTTCGCCTCCTCTTCTCTCTCTGCCTCCGACACACTTGTTTGCATCTCTGGGGTTTACCTGCATCTCTGCCTCTGTGTGTGTGTGTCTGCCTGTCTCTCTCCTTCCCCCTTGTGGAATTCTCCTTGTATCTGTCTCCTCTGCATCTTTCTTTCTGTACATCTGGGACTCTGTATAGCTCTTGCACACTGGGGTGAAATTCGTCTTGCAGTCGCATAAAACGGGCGATAGCACATCGGCAGCTCATTTTACACTGCCCAATTTCCTTTTCCATTGACTTGTATTGTAGTTTCACGGCAGCAGGGTGCAAACTGCAATTCCATGATTAATCTCTCTCACACATGATTTATAACACACACAACTACGCACAATTTTTCAATACAAGCTGGAAATGCCAGGTCCAGGTGCCAGAAAGAAGGGCAGGCCCAACTAGAGAATAGTTCTTGTAGGCTTTTCCAAATTTTATGAATAAATTTAGGTTTTTTCAGAATTTTGCAGTTTTTTTCTGTGTGATAACTGTTATTTGCAGTGGGTACCTTGGTGAAGAAATAAAGGGACAAAAACCTGCCTGAAGAAATTTTGAGCAACCTGTTAATTTTGCACCACTTGCTGGTTAGTGAATGTTAGCTTGAAAAAAAAAGACATTTCCTCGCTTGGGTTTTAGTTACTCATTCCTTTTTTTTAAAACCTCTTTTTGATCTGTTCACACATTTCATTGGGGTATTTAGTGAAGATTTTTGCCTTATAGACATGTGATGCTTTGGAAGTGTGGCAAGCTAGAAGCAAGATTTTTAATAGGTACATTTATGACTAAGTTTAGTGATTTCTTTCAGAATTTTTTGTGTTTAAGAAGGTATATCTAGCCAGTGCATCATGACTGCTTAAAGAAGACGAAGCAAAATCTTGAATTGTTTGCTTGCTTTTTTTAGGACTTGCTGGTTTGGAAATGATAGATTTGAAAAGATAGGTGTGGTTTAGTTGGTTTTGTGGTGTTGTTAGTTTATTGTAACACTTTGGTGAATGGAACTGGTTTTTGAATTGGTTTGCATTTAGTCAGTTGGATATTTATGTCAATCAGCATAGTTAACAACAGACAGTGGTTACTTGAGTCAATCATGATTTTTTTTAACCCTACAAAGATGAGACATTGCAAGAGATGCAAAGTTTTAAATTATTTTTATATGTGCAACTATGCACCTTGGAAATCTTGCCTGTAAGAGGTTGCATCGGTCTGTGACAGCCTTCCTGGAGAAGTGCAATCTCCTTACACACTGCTCCTCAGAAAACTGGAGGTAGATGACTCAAGGGCTATAGACTTTATGGGCAGGGTAAGGATGTCTGCTAGCTGCCCTGCTCCTCTGTGGGCTCTTTGCAATTCAATGAGGTCCTTTCCCCCCACCCTCCCTGTTGCTGCTGCTGCTCTTCATTCTAGCTGGAGGAAGAGAAAAAAGTGGCCAAGATGATTCCCATCTTCTGCAGTAGTCAGTACCACCCTAAGCTTCCTGGGGGTGTTGTAGCAACATTAAACAATAGTGATTTTCCAGCCAAAAGTGAGAGTAGTGCAATCAAAGATGTGTCCCTAAAGATTCCAGCCTTCTGTCTAATCGCAGGTGAGTGCCCCTTTGAATGGCCATTTTATTCCTGTACTGCCCATGACTAATGGGTGAGTCCAACACTAAGTAGTAGGTTTGCCAACCCTCACGAATTATCCTGGAGTTCCCCGGAATTCAAGATTAATCTCCTGGCCACTCCTGCAAGCAACCCAGGAGAAAAATCATGGGGTATTTTCTTCTCCCTCTAGCCAGCCTCACAACAAACAGCAGGGCTGCAACATTCCCAGGATGCAATGAGACTCTGGCACCTGCACGCTTGGTAATGGATAGTGTGGTTTCTGAAGCGCAAAGGATTATGGTATGGTAGCCACCATGATTCATCGATTGCCGTAAGGATTGATGTGTCAGGTGACTAATGGTACGAGCGTGGAGTGGCATGGCAGGAGGTCATGTGATGTAACCTCCCAGAATATGGTCCAACCAAGAAACAAATAACAGTTTGATGTGCACTTCTCTCAGGCAAGTTATCAATGCATCTCAAGTTATACAATTCGACAGTGCTCCCAGACAGATGATTGAGAAGGCCTAAAATTTTTCAAAACTAGCAGATTCCCCAGGCTTGTGTGGACTATTGCGCCCATTGTATGCCCTAAATGTTTGCCACCATAGTTAAATCAACCGCAAGGACTTCTATTCCCTAAATATGCATGCCATTTGTGACACTAGACACAGCTTCTTGAACATGGATTCAGGATATGCTGTGAGCTGCCATGATGCTTTTATACTTCATCAGTCAAGTGTCGTAGCTCTATTTCAACAGCAGGGGCAAGAGACAGGATGGCTGCTGGGTGACAAGGGATGCCGCCTACTACCGCGAGGCCGCTTTATTATACCGCCAGTGCTGCAGAGTAGTGCTATAATAAAGCATACATGAACACTAGGATAAAAATTGGGATGCTCAAGGGAAGGTGTGTGGATAGGTCCAGAGGTGCCCGCAGTATGCACCTAACACCATCTCTTATGAACAAACATACAAATATACGAATTAGGAGCAGGAGTAGGCCATTTGGCCCCTCGAGCTTGCTCTGCCATTTGATAAGATCATGGCTGATCTGATTGTGACCTCAACCCTACTTTTCCGTCTACCTACTATAACCTTTGACTCCCTTGTTAATCAGGTATCTATCTAACTCAGCAAAAATACTCAATGACCCTGCCTCCACCACTCTCTGGGGAAGAGAGTTCCACAGACTCACGACCCTCTGAGAGAAAAAAATTGTCCTCATCTCCATCTTAAATGGGAGACCCTTTATTTTTAAACTGTGTCCCCAAGTTCTAGTCTCTCCCACAAGGGGAAACGTCTTCACAGCATCTACCCCTTCAAGCCCCCCTCAGGATCTTATATGTTTCAACAAGATCACCTCTCATTCTTCTAAACTCCAGTGTATACAGGCCCAACTTGTCCAACCTTTCCTCATAAGATAACCCCCTCATCCCAGGAATCAGTCGAGTGAACCTTCTCTGAACCGCCTCTAAAGCAATTATGTCCTTTCTTAAATAAGGCGACCAAAACTGCACACAGTATTCTAGATGTGGTCTCACCAATGTCCTGTACAACTGTAGCAAAACATCTCTACTTTTATATTCCATTCCCCTTGCAATAAATGACAACATTCCATTTGCCTTCCTAATCACTTGCTGTACCTGCATACTAATTTTTTGTGATTCATGTACTAGGACACCCAGATCCCTCTGTACCTCAGAGTTCTGCAATCTCTCTCTATTTAAATAATATGCTGCTTTTCTATTCCTCCTGTCAGAGTGGACAAGTTCACATTTTCCCACATTATACTCTATCTGCCAAATTTTTGCCCACTCATTTAACCTATCTACATCACTTTGCAGACTCCTTATGTCCTCTTCACAACTTACTTTCCTACATACCTTTGTGCCATCAGCAAATTTAGCAACCATACATTCAGTCCCTTTATCCAAGTCATTGATATAGATTGTAAATAGTTGAGGCCCAAGCACTGATTCCTGTGGCACTCCACTCGTTACATCTTGCCAACCTGAAAATGACCCATTTATGCCTAACCTCTGTTTCCTGTTACCTAACCAATCCTTTATCCATGCTAATATGTGAATCTTGAATTGTGGTAGCAGGTTGTGTGCTTCACAATTTTCCAATGAGGAAAGGACCGACAGTAAATGTCCCAGAGGATACCATAGAGCCTGATAATGACGCTGCTGATGCTGAAGACCCGGTCCATGAAGCCCAAGAAGCAGGTGTGGAGCAGGTGTGTGGTAACTTCTGTTGGATAACTGAGAGCCAGACTCATTTGTCACACCTTCATAGCAAATGGAGCACTATTATTTGAAAGTCTCAGCCCCCTCTCACCATCCTCTCTATGTTCTAAGTAAAATCCTTACTCCTCACAGCTAGCCATCATATTCTAATCCTGAGCCACAACATCAGCATATTACCTGTTTCCCCATTGTCCTACAAAAGAACCAAACACCAAGCAGTTCTTGCATCAAATATTCTAGTGATTTATTGCAACTATTTACAGAAACATTAATTGGTCTTGTCACTATGCAAACCCCTTGTGACCCCACAAGTTTTTCTCTGCTCTATTCTAAACACTACTTCGACATGCTGCCTGGGGTTTGAGATGTAGATGACTGCTACAAAACATTGAGCCTTTTGGAATGAAGATGACCCTTCTCTGAGAGTCCCCAACACCTGGGATGGACACGGGACAGGCTAACTCATTGTCATGGGCTCCTTGGTAGCCTTGTTCTGCAGAGATGAAAGCATCTGCGGGGAGCTGATGGAGTTCTCCTTTGTGCAGCTTCCATGAGGGTAAACAGCCTCTAAGACATGCATTGAAGCTTCCCCACTGGTATTGGGAACAGGATTCAAGTTACCAATGATCAGCAGAAGAATGGACCTCAAGATCTTTAAATCCTTGAGGGAGAAAGTCAACTGAAGTCAACTCCCTCTAAGATGCTGCATACTTTGCAATGCAGTTGACATTGGCCTCTCCGAATGATCCTTCATTCAGTGCCTTGACATTGAGTTGACTAACTTTCCTGAAAAGCTCCTCTTATGAAATGAGGAGGAAAGGTTTGCAGATTCTCCTGCAGCTGGCTCTTTCTCCAGGCTGCCCTGCAATAAGTTGAATCCCTCTCAGATGTTGGCACATAGCAGGGCAGTGGACTCCACCGCTATCCCAGTCATTTGCTGCACATCTTAGTAGAGGCCATGCAGAACCTCCATATAAGTCTGATGCTCTGCTAGCATCCTTCTCCTCATGGCAGGGCCCCTGAGATCATCGTCGGTATGGTCTGCAGCCTGGAACTGATATCTATGCTTTTGATCAACATGTCCTTTAGGGAAGGAAACCTGCCATCCTTACCCAGGCTGGCCTATGTGACTCCAGTCCCACACCAATGTGGTTCACTCTTAACTGCCCTCTGAAGTGGCCTAGCAAGCCACTCAGTTGTCACCACCACATTCTCAGGGTAACTAGGGATGGGCAATAAATGCCGGCCTTGTCAGCGACGCCCAAATCCTGAGAATGAATTGCAAAAAAGAATCAGTCTTCACTTCCACATCTGTATCCTCAGGCTTTCTTGTACTCTGTATCTCACCACATGTCAATTCCTCATCTGCACTATTTGTACCCCCTTGAGTGAGTGCCTCTGGGCTTCTGAGTGCAAGAGAAAGCGTGGGTGAGTGGCCGCCAGTGTTGGTAGAAGTGGAGGGGACTGCAGTGTCTTGCTTTTCGGTATCCTTCTCAGTGATCTCCTGGCTTACAGACAGTAAAAAAACAGTACTGTTAACTTTAGTCTGCGTGAGCAGCATTCTACCTTAATCAGCTTCTTCATGGATCTCTTATGAGGAAATTGGTAGCTGTTGGAAAAATTGAAAAATACTTAGAAACATTAAATAAGAAATGGTATACATTTCCTGCAAACCCACTGAAGGCACAGTGACTCCCACATCTCCATTCCCAACTGCCTGGTCAGGATTGAAGCCAATAAGTGACATTGCTTCCTCTTCATGTGGTGTTAAATGGCAGGTTTGTGTACTTCCTACCCCAGTGACATGGCATTCCCTGGCATTGTGTGCTGTCTGCTCTTGCAAGAGGAATATATTGTGTTAATTACCTGCTGCAGTCTTCAGATCCTGCAGTCACAATTTATCAGGATTCATGGAATGGTACTAATGGTAGATGGAAGGGACCTAGGATGATGACGACAACGACGACAACAACAACAACGTGCATTTATATAGATTCTTTAATGTAGTAAAATGTCCCAAGACGCTTCTCAGGAGCATTATCAAACAAAATTTCACACCGAGCCACTTAAGGAGGTATTAAGCTAGATGACCAAAAGGTTGGGTCAAAGAGGTAGGTTTTAAGGAGCATCTTAAAAGAGGAGAGAGAGGTGGAGAGGTTTAGGGAGGGAATTGCAGAGCTTAGGGCCTAGGCAGCTAAAGGCATGGCCACTAATGGTGGAGTGATTAAAATCTGGGATGCGCAAGAAAAAAGAAGTGGAGAAGCGCAGAGATCTCGGTGGTTTGTAGGGCTGGAGGAGGTTGCAGAGATAGGGAGAGGCGAGGCCATGGAGGGATTTGAAAACAAGGATGATAATTTTAAAATCGAGGCGTTCCCGGACTGGGAATCAATGTAGGTCAGCGACCACAGGGGTGATAGGAGAACGGGACTTGGTGCGAGTTAGGATAAGAGCAGCAGAGTTTTGGATGAGCTCAAGTTTATGGAGGGTGGGACATGGGAGGCCAGCTAGGCGACCATTGGAATAATCCAGTCTGGAGGTAACAAAGGCATAGATGAGGGTTTCAGCAGCAGATGAGCTGAGGCAGGGGCAGAGATGGGCGATGTTAGAGGTGGAAGTAGGCATTTTTGGTGATGGAGCGGATATGTAGTCGGAAGCTCATCTCGTGATCAAATAGGTCGCCAAGGTTGCGAACGGTCTGGTTCAGCCTCAGTCAGTGGCCAGGGAGAGGGATGGAGTCGGTGGCTAGGGAATGGAGTTTGCAGCGGGGACCAAAGGCAATGGCTTCGGTCTTCCCAATATTTAATTGGAGGAAATTTTTGTTAATCCAGTACTGGATGTCAGACAAGCGAGCACAGGGCTGATGGGAGAACTACATTGGTGCCCGGTCCGGGAATGCCTCGATTTTAAAAGTCTCATCTTCATTTTCAAATCCCTCCATGGCATCGCCCCTCCATTTCTCTAACATCCTCCAGCCCTACAAAGCTCCGAGATCTCTGTGCTCCTCCACAACAATGTGTTGGCATGCATTACAGGATGTGAGACAATTGACATGAGTCCTGCCAGGTGATGATGCTTCTGGGACATGGAACATGATGACGTGATACCCCAAAGGGTACTGCTTGATTATTGCATGGGATATTATAGGGAATACCCATTTGCTTAGCTGCCCTGTTATTCATATGGCAACACATACCTTTGCTGACCTGGTGAGATAATTAAACCTCCAACACTGTAAGGGGATCCTTGGGATAATGGAGGTCCACACTCACAGTTACAACCACCTCCTTCCAAATAGTTTATGATGCTGTATATGATGGCTTCTTCCTTGGTCCTCCAACAATGGCATCCTTCCATTTTCTAATTTGGGACAGCAGTACTTGCATAACAAGCTCTGAGAAGTTAGATGCTCTCCTTTTCCCTTCTGTTTCAGCAGCCATTTTACTCCCTTTTGCAAGAGTCTGTTCAGCCTTTTAACTGTGTGCAGTCCTCTAAATGACTATGTTGCTTCTTTGCTCCATCCTCTTCCTGAATCTTCGCCCCCCCCCCACCCCCCCGGAATATCTGGCTTCCTGCTGGCAGGACTTGAATTCTTGCTGGAAAGTAGCTGACCTCAGGATTTCTGATGGGGCCAGCCTCCTTGGATTTTGATGGGCATAATTCTTGCCCGCCACACTTGTTGCTACATTAGAAACCCAGGAATTTTGGAGCCTGCAAGTGTAGAATTTCTATGGTTCCCGGGTTACATGTTAATAATCTGCTACACTGAGCCAGCATACAATATGGGTCTGGGATAGAGAATGGAGAAAATGAACAGGGGTTTGTTTGTTGATACTGGGTTGTGGAAGTGAAAACCTCTTCGGATTGTGCTCAAGAATGGTGCTGCCTCTCAACATGAATACATCCCATTCACAATACTTCCTAAAGTGGAAGATTAATTAAAGAGAATGAAATGAGCTGGTATCATCTGAACAGAGGAGATTAAGGGGTAATTTGATGGAGGTGTTTAAAATTATGAAGGGATGGGACAGAGTGGGTATAAACAGACCGTGTCCTGTGACTGAAGGGTCTAGAATGAGGTTACATAGATATAAGATTAAACACAAGAGATTTAGGACAGTAGCAAGGCAAAACCTTTTTACACAGAAGATTGTGAGGCTGTGGAATGTTTTACCTGGGTCAGTGATTGAAGCAGAGACCATGTCAACATTTAAAAATAGCTTAAATAGGTGGTTGAAGGGAATGTTAGATTAGGACTAATGTGGACTGATCAGGCTGAACATCCTGTTTATGTGTTAGAATTACATTGAAATTACATATAAAAAGAAGCTACTGGACCTACAGAATGGTCTGTGCAAATGATACCTGTCGTAAAAAAAATGGAAAAGTCTGGATCTGCGTGAATCTGAAAAGGTGGAATGAAGCTGTGAAATGGGAAATATTCATTCTTCCTCCATGGAAGGATATTGCTGCTGAAGTGGCTGGACCATGTGTATTTTTGTTGTTCGATGCTTCATCCTTATTTGTTTCTACCAAGTCCCATTTGGGATTATGTTGGCAGCAGAAATATTTCTGCACAAAATTTATGGACCGTGGAAGGGATTGGAAGGTACTGTAGTTGTTATGGATCACGTACTTGTGTTTGGAGGATTAGCTGCAATCCATAATGTGGATTCAAAGACCGTATTGAACATTGTTCTGGAATTGAGAATAAAATTGAACAGAGACAAATGACAACTGCATAAGAACACCTGATTAATGTTAAACTGGATCCATGTAAAGTTAAGGCTGTTAGGGAACTTTCTTCCCCCAAGAACATTGCTGTTTTAAGCCAAGTTTTAGGGATGATAAACTACTCAGGCAGCTTTCTGCCAGAGTTGTCATCAGTTATGTACACAATGACTGACTTACTGAAGGCACATGGGTTTGGAAACATGCCCAGTAATATACATTTGAAAAACTTAGGAAATGATAAGATCAGCACCAGTGCTAATGTTTTCTGATGCCTACACTAGTGAGTGCAGATGCAAGCAGTTATGGTTTGGAAAGAGCATTAACTGCAGCAACAGAGAGATAAGCTTTTACTGGTTGTGTTTTGCTCCCGATAGAAGCAGAAAGAAGGTATGACAAATTGAGAGAGAGTGTCTTGTAGGCATATGAGCTTGTAAGAGATCTCCCAGATATGCCTAGGTTAGAGTCCTTTAAATTATTTACAGAGCAGCATTAATTGTAGCTACATGAAATAGCCCAGCACTGTTAATGATGGGCAGATTAAAATTATGGTTCCTTCACTGGACAAAAATCCAAAATCAAAATGGGCAAGTTAAAATTTGGTAAAGCTGGCTGACAAGAAAGCTAAGCATTTCTTTAACCAGCAATATTCAGTTAGAGTACTTCCACAGTTAGAACCTGATGATCAAGTAAAGATAACCCTTGATGTGGAGAAAAGTCTTTCCACAGTGAAAGGCAAGGAATGGGCTCCAAGATTGTGTATAGTGCAGACAGCTAATGGTACTATCCACAGGGACCGGAGACAATTACAATGGATTCCAAGTTCAAAGAAACCTGTACAACTTCTTTTAATTGTCAAGTAATATGTATAGCTTGAGAGCTGAACCTATTACCATGATTTGTTTTTGTAAGTACTACAGTCCATTCACAATATGGTATTTTGAAAATTGCACATGAAGGGGGCAATAGTAAATAACATTACTGTAATTCTTGTTATGGAAGATATATTGATTTTTTTTAAAACTTAAATTTCTTCAGAAAAAATCATCTTTGAGGCAACATGCAATCCTAAACATTGTTAATCTCAGCAAGATGCTGTTCCCGGATGAATTCGTTGTTAGTTTATACGTATATATTCCTATGTGAGCTTAACTGAAATTGGGTTACAAAGATATGTGTTGCTCTGTATTTCAGAGTTTGGAAAAGTAAATACACTTGTATGATGGGTTTTTGATATCAGTGCACGTAAAAATATTTAACTTGTTGGTTGCGGTGCCTTGTGCAACGTCCGCTTTTAATGATCATTGGCCATCTGGAATTAAATTTAAATGCTTTTGGCTAAATATAATTAAATACAAAACCTTTGTGTGAACAGGTTATCATTTTTATTAATGTCTTTTAAAGACTAGATATGTATAAAGTGAAAAATATATGAACCCTTCAAAATCTTAACATGAACCTTTTCTGAGTGATAATTCTATACAGCGTTCTGATTGAGCAGCACACTATTTATGTATGAGTGTCATTTCAAAGAAGCCTGATTCTTAAATGTTAGAAACATTCAACCCCTTTCAGGAAGTGATATTTTCAGGAAAATACAAGGAATGACTATATAAATGGAATTTGTATGTTCACAGCATCCAGTGCTGCTTTTAGCCAACTCTGAAAATATACATCAGATATTAAAGAACAATGTTGAAACTGTTCAGACAGCAGAATTTTATGCTCCATTTATGCAAGATTTCAAATAGATCTGGGGCAGGTGGAAGTGGAAAATTGGGTGAGGAGGTAATTTGCTAGGAGAAGCTGGAATTATTGGGAGAACAAAGCAAAATTTTGAATAATTAAAAAATATCTAGAATTATTCTTAAATTTGAGTTCTCTTGTCAGCTATTATCTAATAAATTGTACTGTAGCATAATAGTGAATAATTACAGGATAATACAGTTGAGCTCTCATATCCAATTTGCCACTCAGGCTTACTATATTAAGCAGGCTTATCAAAAAAATGAAGGATTTGTTTTTTTTCAAAGGCATTGAGAAAATGAGACTGGACAAATATCAGGTTCAGATTGATGGATTACTCTATCTGCATCTTATGACTTTACTTGAACCCTGTGACTTGAATATTGCTTGGTAATGAACAGATATTTGCCATTCTTCAGTTATCTACATTTAAGGCAGACTTCCTTCTTCTCCCAAAGTAGGACTTAATAATCAGTGATAACTGCAAAATGCCACTATTACTGATCACATTTAAATCTTTATTATCATATATAAGTCTGCACAGTTAGTAAAACAAATTATGTGCCTAACACTTCTAAAGGCCAGCAACAATAGGAATTTTAAAATTTTAACAAGCAGATCTCAGCATTGTTCAAGGAAATCCTATGTAATCTAACTAGATGGGGATACAGACAGATGACTTCCAGTATTCATATAATGAAGTACTCCAGCATCAGAGTAATTTGGGACAGTCTTGACGTTTACATCTCAAATGTTAATGTTCTATGAATGTAGGAAAAGGCAGGAATGAGAAAAGGTTATTTGACTCATTGAGCTAAGCCTCTACTATTTCAACTCACCCAGCCTAACATTGAACAGCATCTTGAACTCCCCTAATATCCTTGCTTCCAATACTTTAACTGGTAGATCACTTTAAATATTTAATACCCTTTGAATAAATACATTTTTCTAAGATCTGATTTTAAATTTACTTTTAATTCTTTTACATGTCTGTCACTTTGTGCTATTGGCATGACTGGCCTTGAAGTAATATCCTGGGTTCAGATTATCTACCATTTAATACTTTCTAACTTTGTGCTGCAGGTGGGGAGCCTTAACCACCGGAAATTCTGAATTTTAATTTATCTGGACAGAAAATCATGTACAACACATGCCCACATTTCAGAGATGCACTACCACCAGATGGTGCTTCATGCCAAAACTGCAGTCAGGAAATGACCCCTTATTTATCTGTGCGGTTGGCTCTTAAACGCCTTCCCTCTCGACAGTTAAACTTAAGGTTCTCTAATCTTTCCTCCGTGCTCATCCCCTTTACACTAGGAATGATTTTCATTGTTCTCTGCAGGTATTTACTTTTTTGAAGTGTGGTCACCAGAATTGCATGCTGTTTTCGAAGTAAGGTGTGACCAAGAGATCCATAGCATAACCTTTGCAGACTTAAGTATCAGCCTTGGCTCAATGGGTAGCACTCTCAGCTCTGAGCCAGAAGGTTATGGGTTCAAGTCCCACTCCAGAGACTTGAGCCCATAATCCAGGCTGACACTCCAGTGCCACACTGTTGGAGGTGCTATACTGTAAGAGGTGCTGTCTTTCAAATGAGACATTAAACCCAGGCCCTGCCTAACCCCTCCAAGTGGATGTGAAAGATCCATTGTGCCATTTTGAATAAGAGCAGGGCTGGTGTCCTGGTCAATATTTATCTCTCAACCAATGTCATTAGAAAATAGATTATCTGGTCATTTTCACCTTGCTGATTGTGGGATCAATGCTGTGTGCAAATTGGCTGTCATGTTTCCTACATTAACAGAGTGACTACACTTCAAAAGTACTTCATTGGCTGTAAAGTGCTTTGGGACGTCCTGAGGTCATGAAATGCGCTATATAAATGCAAACTCATTCTTTCTTTTATAGGACCCGTATAGCCACAGGCCTTTGATTGCAAGGTAAATGCTGGGATCTGCCAGCTATGAACCTTCAGCGCTGACCCTGGCTGAGTATGCGAGGTCAGGGGGAGACTCCCTTATTTAAATATTATTGGTGTGTGCCTGCACCACTATGGGCATATCTCATAAATTCATGCTGACTGTACTTATTAAGCTATTTCTATAGTAGTTTTCTGTCGTGTATTTTGTGCTATTTTGCTCCAAATTGATGTAAAGCCATTGGGGGTGATTTTCAACTGCTGGTCACCCGATTCTCCTCTGAAAAACAGACAGCTGGCTTTATGTGGGAGACGGACAATTTATCACCCTCCCACAACCAACAAGCTGCACCTGGGTGCCTGTTTGACGCCTGCAGCTCACCAGCTGCATTCAAACGAGGCCTGAACCAGTAAATAGTTTGGGACTTTTGATGCTGGCTTCCGATGGGTGTTATGGCTACTCCACCAACTTCATACCTGTTTCGGGCAAAAGCCAAAAATCCCCCATTTAGTCTGTAATTATCTGGGTCAGATTTGGCTTACACAAGTGTAAGGAAAAGTGGAAATCCAGCAGACTGGGAGAACATTAAAAACAATAAAGGAATACATAGAAAGTAATAGGTGCAAATAAGGAATATGAAAACAAAACTTGCAAGGGATAGCAAAGCTAACATCAACATTTTAATAAATATATTAAGTGAAAGAGAGTGGTAAAGGGAAAAGATGGATAGAGGTGAGTCTAATGGATAACATAGAAATGGCAGACTTGTTAAATGAGTACTTTGTATCTGCTTTCACAGTGGAGGAAGAGGACAAAAACCAGTGATCCTAAAAATGTCAAGGGGAGGAGCTTAGTGGATTTACTATAAATAAAGAATGGTAATGGAGAAAATAATGAGATTTAAGATATCTCCAAGACCTGCTGGTTTCCATCCCAGGATAATAAAATAAATAGGTTAGGAAATTGCAGAATCATTACTTGTAATTTTCCGAAGCTCTCCAGATTCAGGAATTGTGCCTTTGGATTGAAAAATTGCAAATGTCATTCCATTTCATTATGGTACAACAAATATCATAGAATATTTTGAGATCAGGAAGTAGGAAATGAAAGCGCTTGAAGACCAACATATCCCTCGGGCCAGGTGGGAATATCCTTGGATACTTAATGACTAGGGAGGCAATTCCAGATTTCAACTACAATTTGCATGAAAAAATGCTTCCTGATTTCACTCCTACCTCTAATTTTAAGGTTTTGCCCCCTTGTTTGGGATTCTCCAATCAAAGGAAGTAGCTTCTCTGCATTTACCTTGTTGCATCCATTTATCATTTTGAACACTTTAATTAGATCATCCCTCAACCTTCGAAAGTAAAGGGAGTACAGCCAAGCTATCCTCATAATTCAACCCTTTCAGCCCAGGTACCATTTTGGTGAATCTGCGCTGTACCCCTTTCAAGGCCAATACATCATTGCTGAGATTCGATGCTCAAAATTGAACAGAATTCCAGATGGGGTCGAACAAAGGCTCTACACAACTGAAGCATCGCTTCCTCATGTTTGTATCCAATCCCCTTAAGATAAAGGTCAACATTCCATTAGCCTTTTTGATTACTTTTTGTACCTGTGCACTAGTTTTTAGTGATTTATGTACTTGGACACCTAAATACCTTTGCTCCTCCACAGCTCCTAGTCTTTCACCATGAAGAAAATATTCTGAATTGACTTTCTCAGATCCAAAGTGGATGGTCTCACACTTCCCCCACATTGATTTCCATCTGCCATAGTTTTGACCACTCACTTAATCTATCCATGGCTCTTTGTAACTTCCTGTTCCTATGTACATAACCTGCTGTGCATCATAAGTTAGTGTCATCTGCAAACCGGATATACAACTTTCTATTCCTTCATCTAAGTACATATGGTGAAAAGCTGAGGCTTCAATACAGATTCCTGGGGAACACCACTTGTCACATCCCACCAATCAGAGAATGTTCCCTTTAACTCTACTCTCTGTCTCCTACATCCCAACCAATTACTGACCCATGTCAGAAGGTTACCTCCAATTCCATGTGCTGTCATTTTTGTTAATCATCTCTTGTGAGGAACCTTGGCAAATGCCTTCTGGAAGTCCATATAGACCACATCCATAGACACTTCCCTATACTGGTGACCGCCTCAAAAATTCAACTAGATTAATCAGACATGACCTACCCTTCACAAATCCATGATTATTCCATCACAAACAGCCCCTCTGCCATCACGATTACCACCAGCTGTTCATCCCCTACTTTAGGGGACTCTAAATTTCTTCCCCTGAAGATATCTCTCTAACCCTCAATTTTGCTTCTCAAAACTTATTGTTTCAGCTCTCTACTAAAGATGTCAAGTGACCCTGAATCAACTCTCCTCTATGGGAATCTATCCGTATGCGAATTATCCTATGGGGAAAAAAGGTTATTTTTTGGCACTCTCTAATGTTGTTCAAAGCTGTGTCCTCTTTACCATTCTTTGAATGACACATTAAATCAAAGCTTGTTCTAGTGATTTGGGTGGATGTAAAATATCCCATGGCATTACTAAAGTAATAGCAGGGAGTTTCGTGGTACCCTGGCCATCATTCGTTCCTCGATCAATACCACCAAAAACAGATTAACCGGCTATTCATTTGTATTCTGCGGAACCTTTCTGTGCGTGAATTGTCTGCTGCATTTGTGTATGTAACAATAGTGACTACACTTCAAAAAAAATTAATTAGGTGTGAAGCACTTATGGATAGGCTAAGGATGTGATTAGGTAGTACATAAATGCTCTCTCTCCCTTTCTTCCTTTGCTCATTATGAAAGTTAAATGGCTTGTTTACTTCTAAATGTATCTGTATGTTTCATCAACTTAAAGACTTGTACCATGTATCATAGTAGGTACAGCACAGGAGGAGGCCTTTCGGCCCATTGTGCCTGTGCTGACTCTTTGAAAGGGCTATCCAATTATTCCAATTCTCCTGCTCTTTCCCCATAGCCCTGCAAATTTTTTCCCTTCATGTATTTATCTAATTCCTTTTTGAATGTAACTCTTGAATCTGCTTCCATCTCCCTTTCAGGCAGTGCATTCCAAGTCATTATAAGTTGCTGCATAAAAATATGTTTTCTCATGTCGCCTCTGGCTTTTTGTCGATCACCTTAAATCTGTGTCCTCTGGTTACCGATCCTTCCACCACTGGAAATAGTTTCTCTTTATTTACTCTGTCAAAACCGTTCATGATCTTGAACACCTCCTATCAAATCTCCACTTAACCTTTTCTGTTCTAAGGAGAACAATTCCAGCTTCTCCAGTCTCTCCACATAACTGAAGTCCCTCAACTCTGGTACCATTCTAGTAAATCTCTTCTGCACCCTCTCTAAGGCCTTGACATCCTTTCTAAAGTGTGGTGCCCAGAACTGAACACAATATCCCAGCTGAGGCCTACCAGTGATTTATAAAGGTTTAGTATAATTTCCTTGCTTTTGTACTCTATGGGCATCATTTTAGCACCCTCTATCAGGTGCGTTCCTGGCGGGGGGGCCCCGAAAATCGGGAAATCCCGGAGCGGGACCGGAGCCCGCCTCGAACCCGCGCACTTCCGGGTTCCGCACTGACGCGCCGGCGTGCGCGCGCAGCCCCCGCTGGTGGGAATACCGCAAGCAATTAAAGCCAACGGGATGCCACTTGAAGGTATTTATTTTGCTTGGTCAGGTCATTAACTGACCTGATTAAGGGATTAAGTGATGAGGGGTGGGATTTTAAAGCAAACCGGGACTGTTTCCCACACTGGGGGAAACACTCCCAGTTCAAATGGACCTGTTGCAGCTGTCAGCCTGTGGCAGCTGCAAAGGTCCATTTGACAGGTGGAGGGGGGGGAGACCCTCACTCATTGCAGGAGGCCACTCTGTCACTTGGGACAAAGTTTGGCCTCCACCACCCTCCTCCTGACAATCAAAGTCACCAACTTGCACACTTACCCCGGGGTCCAGAGAGATGTACCTACCTTGCGGACCCCCTCAGATGTACATCTTCCGGATGGGGGCCGCCGTAGCTGCAGTCATGACCTCCTCGGAGGGCGAACAGCATCACCAGCCTCACCAGCCTCGCCATCCACGCCGTCCACCTCTGACACGTTGAGCTCCACAACACAGTGCTGTGACACATCCACCTGTACAGCGGGAGGGAGGGCTACCGCAGAGAGAGATGCGTCGCAGAGGGCACTACCCTCGCCACAGGGTCCACACACCGAGGCTCAGCTTCCTGGACCTCGCTGAGCAGCAGTGCACACGGAGGCTCAGAGTCACTCGACATGTAGTCGTGGACATCTGCAGCCTCCTTCATGCCAAGCTGCTCCCGGCTGGCCCGAGCACCATCTTCTTACCTGTCGCTGTCAAAGTCACCACTGCCCTCAACAACTTCTCCTCCGCATCCTTCCAGGGTGCAACCGGGGACATCGCCGACGTCTCTCAGTCGTCTGCACAAAAGAGCCCTGCAAATACACCTACACCCACTCTCCAGTGACACAATGGGTGTCATCAGTTGTGGGTCTGCATAGTGATCCTTAGGAAAGGGCATTATTGCACGAACCAGACAAGATTCGCAAAGACATGGCAGTAGTGGTGCCAATATAATATATGATGTGAGTTGCTCAGAAATTAAATATAAGTAACAACCATGACAAACCCTCAAACACCCTTGTGCATCCCCTTCATGCTCATGACACGTTTGCCTTACGCTGCCTACTGCACATATGTGATGCATGCCCTGTGGCTGCAGCACGGGTAGTGGCAGGTTGAGTGAGGCTGACCGTGAAAGAGATGCACGAGAGGGTGAGTATGAGATAGAGCCATGAGATTGTATGAGGATTGGGTTGAGTGGTAGTGGCGGGATGAGTGCTGGCGAGGTGAGTAGGTGCAGGTAAGATGAGGATGAGGTTTGAGTGGGTATGAGGGGTGATGTGACAGAGTAGTGTTGGCAGTGCAGAAGGAGATGTGGGGTGGAGGCGGTGACGTGGCAGACGGAGTGTAGGGGAATGAGCAAGTGTACTCACTTTGGCTGACCTACTGAGGTCATTGGAGCGCCTCCTGCACTGTATGCAGGTGGGTGATATGTTGGTGGTGTTGGTGACCTCCTCTGCCACCTCGAGCCAGGCCTTCCTGGTGGCAGAGGCAGGCCACGTCCTCCCGCCCGACGGGAGGAAGATCTCTGTCCTCCCCCTCCTCCTCACCCCATGTATTGATACCTGGAGTGAGGCATCATTAAACTGGGAGCAGCCTTCCCTCTGGGCTGCTCCATGCTGTGATTTTTTCTATTTGTTGCAGCATCTGTCAGTGGAGGACTGCCCCTTTAAATAGAGCTCCTCCAGCTGACAGATCTTACTGCGCATGCGCAGCCCACCCGACGCGCAGACCAGCAGTGGGGAACCCGGAGGACAAGATAAGTGGATCCAATTGGGCTACGATCGCGCGGGTGGCTGACTAATTTCGCCGGGCGCGTTACCCACGCGCCCAATAGCCCCCCCGCCGAGAACCCGCAGCCCTGGTAACATCGGGCCCAATGCCTCTGTTAATGATATCCAGGATCCCATATGCGTTTTTAACAGCCTTCTCAACTTGTCCTGCCACCTTCAAAGATTTGTGGATGTGCACCCCCAGGTCTCTCTGTTCCTGTACCCCCTTTAAAATTTAGTTTATATTGCCTCTCCTCATTCTTCCTACCAAAATGCATCATTTCACACTTCTCTGCATTAAATATTATCTACCATGTGTCTGCCCATTTCACCAGTCTGTCCATGTCCTCCTGATGTCTGTTACTGTCCTCCAGATTGTTTACTACATTTCTGAGTTTCGTCTTATCTGCAGACTTTGAAATTATACCCTGTATACCCAAGTCCAGGTCATGAATATATATCAAAATAAGCAGTGGTCCTGATACTGACTCCTGGGGAACAACCCCTGTAAATGTCCCTCCTATCTGAAAAACAACCATTCACTACTATGTTCTGCATTTGGTCCCTTAGCCAATTTTGTATCCACGCTGCCACTGTCCCTTTAATCCCATGGGCTTTAATTTTGCTAACAAATCTATTATGTGATACTTTATCAAATGCTTTTGAAAGTCCATAAACACAACATCACCACACTACCCTCATTAACCGTCTCCCTTACTTCATCAAAGAACTCAATCAAATTAATCAAACACGATTTTCCTTTAACAAATCTGTGCTGACTTTCATTTATTAGCCCATAGTTTTCCAAGTGCGAATTAATTTTGTCATGGATTATTGTCTTTCAAAGTTTCCCCACCACCGCCTTTATTGAACAGGGGTGTGACATTTGCAATTCTCCAGTCCTTTGGCACCACCCCCATATGTAAGGAAGATTGGAAGATTGTGGCCAGAGCCTCCGCAATTTCTACTCTTACTTCCCTCAGTAACTTAGGATGCATCCCATCTGGACCGGGTGACTTTTCTACTTTGAGTACTGTCAATCTTTTAAGTACCTTCTTTTTTATCTTTTTATCCTATCAAATATCATTACTACCTCCTCCTTTACTGCTACAATGGCAGTATCCTCTTTAATGAGGACGGATGCAAAGTATTCATTTAGTATCTCAGCCATGCCCTCTGCCTCCACAAAATGATCTTTTTGACCCTAATTGGTCCCACCCTTCCTTTGACTACTCTTTTACTATTTATATGTTTCTAAAATACTTTTGGGGTTTCCTTTTATGTTTGCCACTAATCTATTCTCATACTCTCTTTTTGCCCCTCTTATTCCCTTTTTATAGATCTGCTCTGTATTTTCTGTATTCAGCCTGGTTCTCTGCTGCATTATGAACCTTACATTCATTATAAGCCTCCTTTTTCTGTTTCATTTTAACCTCTATATCTTTAGTCATCCAGGGAGCTCTAGCTTTGGATGCCCTTCCTTTCCCCCTCATAGGGATGTGTCTACTCTGTACCCAATTCAACTGCTCCTTGAAGGCCTCCCATTGTTCAATTACTGTTTTGCCTACCAATTTTTGATTCCAGTCCACCTGGGCAAGATCCCTTTTTAACTCACTGAAATTTGCTCTTCTCCTGTTAAGTATTTTCACATTTGATTGTTCCTTGTCCTTTTCCATAAATATTCTAAACGTAATATTATGATCACTGTACCCCAAATGCTCCCCCACTGAAACATGCTCCACCTGCCCCACTTCATTCCCCAGAAATAGATCCAGCACTGTTTCCTTCCTCATTAGGCTGGAAACACACTGTTCTCAAAAGTTCTCTTGAACACATTTTAGGAATTCCTCTCCCTCTTTGCCCTTTACACTGTTACTGTCCCAGTCTATATTGGGATAATTGAAGTACCCCGTTATCACTACTCTATAATTCTTGCATCTTTCTGTAATTTTCCTTACATATTTTCTCCTCTATCTCCTTCCCACTATTTGGTGGCCTTAGTATACTCCCGGTAGCGTAATAGCTCCTCTATTGTTCATTAATTCTAACCAAATAGATTCTGTCTTTGACCCTTCAACTACATCATCCCTTTCCAGTGTAATAGTTTCTTAGATCAATACTGCCACCGCCACCCCCCCCCTCTTTCCTGAATACCCTGAGGCCAGGAATATTAAGTACCCAATCCTCCCCTTCTTTGAGCCGGGTTTCTGTTATTGCCACTGTATTATAGTCCTATGTGGCGACTTGAGCCTGCAGCTCACCAACCTTATTTATCACACTACGTGTGTTTACACACATGCATTCTAAACTCAGTGATGTCCTTTACCCTGGCATCAGGGAGGCAACACCCCATGTTGGACTCACATTAGTGGTTGCGGTTGTTGTTATCCCCCTGACTATCGAATCCCCTATAACAACTGCATTTCTTTTGTTCCCCTGGGCAGCCGAGTCTCCCATGGTGCCGTTAATTTGCTCCTGACTGCACTCCTCCGAGGTGTCAACACCCTCACAGGTATTCAACACTGACTACTGGTTTGTGAGTGCCACACTCTCAGGAGACTCCTGCTCTGCCTGCCTGTTTCTCCTAGCCTGTCTGGTGGTCACCCACTCCCTCTCTGCCTGAACTCTCTGTAGCTGCGGGGTGACCATCTCCTGAAACATGCTATCCATGAAACTCTCAGCTTCCCGTATGCACTGTAGTGACGCCTGTAGGGTATTCCTTATTTCCTGTGATTCTTGGAACTGGACGAATAGTCAAGCAAAGAAAGTCACCCTCACTCTCGGTAGTTTCGTCAATCAAAAGTAATTATTTAATGATATAATTCATATGAGCATTCATAAAACAAAATCAAACCATTCATATGATATTCCTCTATAAAATCCTATTATACACTGAATAATTCACACCATTATTATGTAATGACTTAACAATTCATACACACATCATACAATTCATTAATGTATACAGCCTTTAAAGCAAGGATTTTACTCATCAAGGCAGCTCAGAAGTGATCACCGTCTTGTGTCTTGATGTTTGACTGCAGTGTGCGTTCCTTGTGGCTGCCATGTGGTGCGTTCCTTGTGGCTGCCGTGTGGTGAAGAGGTTGTTCTTCTCTCAAAGTCTCCTTTTCATATTGTTTTTGACAATAGAACGTAGGATTGGGGAATGTAATTCTTTTTGTCCAATTGCTCCCTGTTGCTATGTCTCAAACCATAACATACCTCAGTGATTGACAGTTTAGGCTTTGATGATGTGACTGGAGACCCTTTGATGTGGAAAAACCCATGTGCTCGAACCATGGTATGTGAACGGCCCCTTTAGTATCTCTGTTTATGGCCTTTCATATAGGGATAGCCCCTTTCATTTCTATGCACAGACATTCTTAATGGTCCTGATGTTTCCAATTTGGATTGCTTCATTGGTTTCAAAACCATTCCTTATATCTTATGCTGGATGCAATACTATTTGATATTTTACAAATCCCAGTTCTTTGAACAGATTACCAGATAGGAATGAGAGGCCCATTCCTTTTCACACCTATCATTGCTTTCCCGATCTGAAGCTTTTGATGTATGCCCTTGTTGTCTTTTCTTCCATTACCCCCTGCTGTGTTGAAAAGCTTGTGTTTCCAAAAGAGTATGTGTTTTGTAAGCCTGACAATGCTTTAAGCTCAATGTTTTTAATCTGGCTTATTTATTTAATAATCTAGATATCTAACCACAGTACAATGTCTTTGATCCCGAAATTCATACTTCTCCAATGCTATCAGCATCATTGAGGGAAAAACAGGTCTTGCAAGAACATAGTTTACTGCATTACTGTGCTTGCAGGTTTTCAAATGTCTTTGTTTAAAAGGGGTTTTGAACCTACAGGGGTACGGTAACATAGTGGATATGTTACTAAACTAGTAATCCAAAGGCCTAGACTAATAATCTAGAGTTATGAGTTCAAATCCTGCCATGGTAGCTGGGGAATTTAAATTCAATTAATTAAATAAAATCTAGAATTGAAAAAAAAACAGTATCAGTAATGATGACCATGAAACTACCAGATTGTTGTAAAAACCTATCTGGTTCATTAATGCCTTCAAGGGAAGGAAACCTGCTGTCTTTACCTGGTCTGGCCAATATGTGACTCCAGACCCATAGCAATGTGGTTGATTCTTAATTGCCCTGTGAAATGGCCTAGCAAGCCACTCAGTTGTAAAATCTCGCTTAAAAAAAAAGTCATAATAAGAATAAAACCAGATAGACCACGAGGCACGGACATGACAAAGGAAAACCAAGCCCAGTCGACCCTGCAAAGTCCTCCTCACGGACATCTGGGGACTTGTGCCAAAATTGGGGGAGCTGTCCCACAGACTAGTCAAGCAACAGCCTGACCTAGCCATACTCACAGAATCATACCTTTCAGCCAACATCCCAGACTCTTCCAACACCATCCCTGAGTATGCTGGTGGGACAGGACATACTCACCAGAGGTGGCGGTACAGTGATATACAGTCAGGAGGGAGTGGCCCTGGGAGTCCTCAACATTGAATCTGGATCTCATGGCATCAGGTCAAACATGGGCAAGGAAACCTCCTGCTGATTGCCACCTACCGCCCTCCCTCAGCTGATGAATCAGTCCTCCTCCATGTTGAACACCACTTGGAGGAAGCACTGAGGGTAGCAAGGGCACAGAATGTACTCTGGGTGGGGGACCTCAATGTCCACCACGAAGAGTGGCTCGGTAGCACCACTACTGACTGAGCTGGCCGAGTCCTGAAGGACATAGCTGCCAGACTGGGCCTGCGGCAGGTGGTGAGCGAACCAACACAAAGGCAAAACTTACTTGACCTTGTCCTCACCAATCTACCTGTCGCAGATGCATCTGTCCAAGACAGTATTGGTAGGAGTGACCACCGCACATTCCTTGTGGAGATGAAGTTCCGTCTTCGCACTGAGGATACCATCCAACGTGTTGTGTGGCACTACCACCGTGCTAAATGGGATAGATTCAGAACAGATCTAGAAGCTCAAAACTGGGCATCCATGAGGCACTGTGGGCCATCAGCAGCAGAATTGTATTCCAGCACAATCTGTAACCTCATGGCCCGGCATATTCATCACTCTACCATTACCAACAAGCCAGGGGATCAACATTGGTTCAATGAGGAGCTGCACCAGACATACCTGGTGAAGCTACAACTCAGGACTACATGCATGCTAAACAGCGGAAGCAATATGCTATAGCCAGAGCTAAGCGATTCCACAACCAACGGATCAGATCAAAGCTCTGCAGTCCTGCCACATCCAGTCGTGAGTGGTGGTGGACAATTAAACAACTAACTGGAGGAGGAGGCTCTGTAAACATTCCCATCCTTAATGATGGCGGAGTCTAGCACGTGAGTGCAAACGATCTTCAGCCAGAAATGTCGAGTGGATGATCCAACTCAGCCTCCTCCCGATATCCCCACCATCACAGAACCCAGTCTTCAGCCAATTCGACAACATCGCGGCTGTAGTGCTGAAGACTTGTGCTCCAGAACTAGCCGCGCCTCTAGCCAAACTGTTCCAGTACAGCTACAACACTGGCATCTACCCGACAATGTGGAAAATTGCCCAGGTATGTCCTGTCCACAAAAAGCAGGACAAATCCAATCCGGCCAATTACCGCCCCATCAGTCTACTCTCAATCATCAGAAAAGTGATGGAAGGTGTCGTCGACAGTGCTATTAAGAGGCACCTACTCACCAATAACCTGCTCACCGATGCTCAGTTTGGGTTCCGCCAGGACCACTCGGCTCCTGACCTCATTACAGCCTTGGTCCAAACATGGACAAAAGAGCTGAATTCCATTGGTGAGGTGAGAGTGACTGCCCTTGACATCAAGGCAGCATTTGACCGAATGTGGCACCAAGGAGCCCTGGTAAAATTGAAGTTAATGGGAATCAGGGGGAAAACTCTCCAGTGGCTGGAGTCATATCTAGCACAAAGGAAGATGGTAGTGGTTGTTGGAGGCCAATCATCTCAGCCCCAGGACATTGCTGCAGGAGTTCCTCAGCGCAGTGTCCGAGGCCCAACCATCTTCAGCTGCTTCATCAATGACCTTCCCTCCATCATAAGGTCAGAAATGGGGATGTTCGCTGATAATTGTTCAGTTCCATTCGCAGCCCTTCAGATAATGAAGCAGTCCGTGCCCGCGTGCAACAAGACCTGGACAACATCCAGGCTTGAGCTTATAAGTGGCAAGTAACATTCGCGCCAGACAAGTGCCAGGCAATGACCATCTCCAACAAGAGAGTGTCTAACCACCTCCCCTTGACATTCAATGGCGTTACCATCGCCGAATCCCCCACCATCAACATCCTGGGGGTCACCATTGACCAGAAACTTAACTGGACCAGCCACATAAATACTGTGGCTACAAAAGCAGGTCAGAGGCTGGATATTCTGTGGTGAGTGACTCACCTCCTGACTCCCCAAAGCCTTTCCACCATCTACAAGGCACAAGTCAGGAATGTGATGAAATACTCTCCACTTGCCTGGATGAGTGCAGCTCCAACAACACTCAAGAAGCTCAACACCATCCAGGACAAAGCAGCTGCTTGATTGGCACCTCATCCACCACCCTAAATATTCACTCCCTTCACCACCGGTGCACTGTGGCTGCAGTGTGTACCATCCACAGGATGCACTGCAGCAACTCGCCAAAGCTTCTTCGACAAATCCTCCCAAACCCGCGACCTCTACCACCTAGTAGGACAAGGGCAGCAGGTACATGGGAACAACACCACCTGCACATTCCCCTCCAAGTCACACACCATCCCGACTTGGAAATATATCGCCGTTCTTTCATTGTCGCTGTGTCAAAATCCTGGAACTCCCTTCCTAACAGCACAGTGGGAGAACCTTCACCACATGGACTGCAGCGGTTCACCACCACCTTCTCAAGGGCAATTAGGGTTGGGCAATAAATGCTGGCCTCGCCAGCGCGCCCACATCCCATGAACGAATTTTTAAAAAGGCCCTCTATTCTGCGTTTGCAACCCCCGCCTGATGACTTACCTGACTGTCGACAGGGCGACCTCTGGGCTGCCAGATATTAGTCGGCTGGAACGCAGGAAGCTGCCCCTAAACGCCCATTTCAGGCGGGCAGCTCACCAACATCCATGTTAATGAGGCCCGGCTGTTAAAATGGACTCGGCCTCTCGCAGCATCTCCCTGGCGACAGGCCTGCATATTCTGCTAGCCAACCACCCAGGAGTTAAAATTTGCCCTTCAATTCTGCAAAGGTTCTCCCTGGTTAGAAGAGGAAAATAGGCTCCTAGATGGTTCATATTCTGTGCATTGAAGTTATTATGTCACCAATATAAGATGGGCTTAAACTATGATTTAATGAAATAACTTCAGTTAGTTTTAAGAGTGCATCTATACTACCACCTTATTGCTGGTGCAAAACAATCTCTGCTTTGCACCAACACGAATATTATAGTGACAAAATTGTCACTGGCACATGGAAAACTTACCCAGAGAGATTGGCCTGTAGCACACTTGTCTGGGAAGTGATAAATGCAGCAAAGCTGCAATTTGCCATTAAAGAGGAAGTTGTGTCACTGTGTTTTTCCAGGACACACAAAGTGTTCTGGAGTTCCCACATGGTGCAGGATGTGCATGCAATGGGTCCCAGCTGTCCTGCCATGTTAGCTACAGTTATTTAAACAGTTTATTTTGCTTTAAGGCAATTTACCATTTATCTAACACTGAATCACTAAGAACAATAGCCACTAAAAACACCAACCAATGAACTAAATACTTATTGACTTACCCTCGGCACGCCTACTTGTCTTGTGGCGTCACTTTGTGACTTTTTCTTGATTTTTGATTCCTCGCCCGGCTCCCTTTATGCGCTGCTCAGTCTTGGCCTTTTTAAAAAAAAAAGTTATGTATTTTTATATTTAAGTTTTAAACATTGTTAGATTAGTTTATAGTTCCTTGGTTTAAATTGCTTAGCACCTGCTTTCCCCGCGCCGAAATCCCACACTTTCCAAATTCCCAGTTAGCACTTCACTCCATTAAAGATTCACTCTCTGTCTTTGCCAACCACTGCCTTTCCCCCAGTGAAAGTAAGTTTAGCTTGTTGAGCTTTTTTTTATATATAACATCCTTTATAAGCACCCTAAGACCTTGAATCTCAGGATAAGAGGTGGGCGATTTAGGACTGAGATGAGGATGAATTTCTTCACTCAGAGGGTTGTGAATCTTTGGAATTCTCTACCCCAGAGGGCTGTGGATGCTCAGTCATTGAATATATTCAAGACTAAGATTGATAGATTTTTGGACTCTAAGGGAATCTAGGGATATGGGGATTGGGCAGGAAAGTGGAGTTGAGGTTGAAGATCAGCCATGATCTTATTGAATGGTGGAGCAGGTTCGAGGGGCCGCATGGCCTACTTCTGCTCCTATTTCTTATGTTAATCATTGTGTTCACACTTCTCTGAATCCTTTCTAATGCGTCTGTACTCTTTTTGAGCTTAGGTGTCCAAAACTATGTCATATTCTAGAATTGGCGTCATTATTGATGTGTAGTGTCAGTTTAACTCATTTTGAATTGTAATCCAATGCTCTCCAGGTGCAATCCAGTAACTGATTTATCTTATTCATAACTGCCTCACACTGACCTTTTAGGGTAGGATCAATTATCACTCTCAAATCCTCTTCCTTTTCTGCTTCTGCCAGTGGTTGTCAGCAATACACTTTGAAACTGCTTCGGTTAAATGGGTAACAATAATAAAAGACAAGAACCAGTTCTCCAATTAGATTCTTCTGTATCAAGTGATTTACCAAGAATTCCTCATAGGGGTAATTTTCCAACTTCATGCTACCACTGGACAACCTTACCTGCTAGCAGTGGATCACATAAATTCTGGTGCGTGTTATATATGGTTTTCTAACCAAAATTTCTTCATTTGTCTCAAAATAGAATCCTTTCACGTTATACACGTGGGCCACAATTTTATCTTCGAAGTTCGGGGGGTGGGTGGCAAACAAAATTGGGGATTTCCGGAGTGAGAAGGAATCCTGGCTCCAACCCGCCGAAAAACTCGCACTGACCCAGACCTATCTGGGTGCGAGCGCGCTTCAGGAAGCTGGAAGTCCTGCCGGCAATTAAAGCCGGCAGGGACTTCCAAGGGCAATTAGGGATGGGCAATAAATGCTGGCCTTGCCAGCGATGCCCACATCCCATGAACGAATAATAAAAAAAATTTAAAGCAGGAATTAAGCTATTTAAACTCGTAGAAATGCTGATTAATCTCGTTATTGATGTCGGGAAACGATTTCAACGCTGCCTCAACGTTTTTCCCGTGCTGTGTGAAGCACGCCATGGAAACTAGGCGGGTTGCAGCCAGCAGCCATTTGGCCATTTAAATCCCTGATTGACAGATGGGGATAAAAGGTGAGTTATTGCAGCAGGGCATCTAGTTCTCTCAGACAAACTTTTGGCTGGGAGTTCTTTGTTTAGACTGAGAATTCTTGGTTCACATTCAGAATTGTTCTGTTTACACGTATTTACCTACTTTTTGGACCACCTCAAACTGACAACATCAGGATGGGGAACGCAATGGCTGCATTCACCAGTATATCCGAGGAGGAGGAACATCACCATCCTTGCCAGGCACGGCGTGCAGATCCGCCACTTGCAGCTCAACAACACAGTGCTGCTCCACAGGGACCTGCACAAGAGCAGAGAGGGGAACCAGAGAGCCCAACGTCGCAGAAGGCACTACCCTCGTGAGAGGGTCTACAGACCGAGGCTAGCTTCCTGGACCTCTCTGAGGAGCAGTGCCTACAAAAGCTGAGAGTGAGTCGCCAGACGATCGCAGAAATCTGCGCACTCCTTCAAGCAAAGCTGTTCCCGGCTGGGCCTGGTGGCATCGCATTGCCCGTGGCAGTTAAAGTGACCACTGCCCTCAATTTCTTCGCCTCTGGATCCTTCCAGGGCGCCATCGGCATCTCTCAGTCATCTGCCCACAAGGGAGGGCAGTGGGTTTCCACTCTCTGGCTGGCTTCCCACGGGTACAGGGTGCAATTGATTGCACACATGTAGCAATTCGAGCACCTCAACACGAGTCAGGACTGTCCATCAACAGAAAGGGATATCACTCCATCAGTGTGTGGCTCATTTGCGACCACTGGAAAAGATTTCTTCACGTGTGTGCCAGATTCTCTGGCAGCTGCCATGATTCCTTCATTCTGCAGGAATCCAACATCCCGGCCCTTTCCATGCATCAAACAGACTTAAGGGCTGGCTCCTCGGAGACAAGGGATATCGCCTGCAGACGTGGCTCATGACACCTGTGAGAAACCCCATCAGCGAGGCACAGCATCGATACGATGACAGTCACGTCACCAGGTGACAGGTCTGTCATTGAACATGCGATAGGACTGCTCAAGATGCGATTTCAGTGCCTGGATCAGGAGCGCTTCAATACACACCAGCGAGAGTGGGTAGAATTACACCAGTCGCTGAAAGCGAGCATTCAGGTGCAGCAAGCAGTTAGGAAGGTGAATGGTATGTTGGCCTTCATTGCAAGAGGATTTGGGTACAAGAGCAGGGATGTCTTACTGCGGTTGTACGGGGCCTTGGTGAGACCACATCTGGAATATTGTGTACAGTTTTGGTCTCCATCTCTGAGGAAGGCTATCCTTGCCATGGAGGGAGTGCAAGGAAGGTTTACCAGACTGATTCCTGGGATGACAGGACTGATGTATGAGAAGAGATTGGGTCGACTAGGCCTATATTCACTAGAGTTTAGAAGAATGAGAAGTGATCTCATCGAAACATATAAAATTCTAACAGGACTAGACAGACTAGATGCAGGGAGGATGTTCCCGATGGCTGGGGAGTCCAGAACCAGGGGCCACAGTCTCAGGATACGGGGTATGCCATTTAGAACCGAGATTAGGAGAAATTTCTTCACTCAGAGGGTGGTGAACCTGTGAAATTCTCTACCACAGAAGGCAGTGGAGGCCAAGTCATTAAATATATTCAAGAAGGAGATAGATATATTTCTTAATGCTAAAAGGATCAAGGGAACAGGGTACTGAGTTAGACGATCAGCCATGATTATTTTGAATGGCGGAGCAGGCCTGAAGGGCTGAATGGCCTACTCTTGCTCCTATTTTCTATGTTGCTATTTGGTCGTCTGTTGCATCCTGCACAACATCGCACAACAGAGAGGGTTACCGGTAGATGAGGCCCTATGCCCTCATCCAGCATCCACATCTGCCATCAACATTGAGGAGGACGAGGATGAGGAGGTGGATGAGAAAGATGGGCAACCCATGTGGAGCAGCGGCTCACCTGGCTGCTTGTGAGGCCAGGAAGTCACTAATATTTGACCAATTCTCATAAAGGACATCTGCAAAGCGAGGATAGTCCAGTCCTCAGACTACCTGGAATGAGCACTGCCAACACCAGCACCACAACCCTCCCCCACCCCCCCCACCACCTTGCACAAAACTGTCTTACAACTACACATACACCCACTGTAAACACACCCATTGGTGGCATCAAGTCTCGCCGTTCATGATGAAGCACATTAAAGGGCGCTTTCACAAAAGTCAGTCAAGAATGGGCAAGAAATGGCAATAGTGGTGAGAATGCTAACATTTAATGTGAATTTAACAAAAAACAAATGTAAATGAAAAACATGACAGTCTGTCAGACACTCTTGTGCATACCCTTTGTGATCACAAAAGCTTAGCCTTTCGCTTCCTACTACTTCTGTGCGCTGTGTCCCCTGTGGCTGTAGCAGAGGTAGTGGCAGGTTGCTCCTGTTCATGCCCTGACTGCTGAGATGCTTTGGGCCTACTCTCTCTGACGTAAAGACTGCTCCACCTGCACCTGTGTGGGGGCAGACTCGGCCACCTGGAGAGGAAGCAGCATTGTGGGTACTGGTTGGGGGGGCAACGGGTGAGACGTGGGAGCGCTTTGAGTGCCCTTTCTCCATCATCCCTCCCCTGGGCCAGGGCCACATCACTCATATCATCCTGTTGAACAACAGTTTCGAGGACATATATGATGCCTTGTAAGCCCACTTGTAAAGTATCTGTCTGCCTGTTTAAGGCGGCAGAATGTTGTTCACCCTGAGTCCGCAAGGCTGTTGTCAGGGCCTGAATGGACTCATTTGTGAGGTGTGCTTGAAGCTTAATGGAGGCTATCCTTCTCTCCATCGCAGACATTCCCGTACTTACCTGCGCCACTATCTCAAAGATTCCCTCCTGTACCTGTGCCACCATTCCACTAATGCAGAAGGTGGACTCCTCCATCCTCTGCGCTATTGTGGAGAGTGTGCGTGGCACCTGTTCCAGTACCTCGCAAATGTGCTGCTGTCCCTTGATCATTCTCCTTTTAAAGGATGGCCCCCGGGGCTCAGCATCTGTGTACAGTTGAGCAGAGCCTGGAGAGGAGTGCGCCCACCGACACTGACTCTCCACAGCTGCTCTTGCTCACTTGTGTGTGGTGACTCACCAGATGCCAACCCAATTAACTGACTACTAGGACCCACCGAGATGTGAGTATCTGCGCTGGTGGATGGCTCACTAAGATATGACAGTGCGCCCTCAGAGGCCGGGAGCTCCTCTGAGGAATCACCCTCACCTGTCACTTCGGTTGCTGAAGGGCCTAGAAGAGAACAGAAGGCAATATTAAGAATCATCTAATGAGCGTACTGAGGTGTTCAACATACCAATCATTATTAACATCAATTCATGTTGTGCGTGATGAATGTTAAGTTGTGTCAGCAGACGTTTGTGGGATGCCAGTCTCGGCTTACCTGAGAGACAGACACTTGAAGGTACGGCTGATCTGCAGGGCCTCCTCCTTTGCCTCTGTGAGGATCAGTATTTGTTGTGGCCTCCCTCCAGTCCTCCCCCTCTCCCATGCATTTTGTGCTCTCTTCTCCTACAAGGGGAGAAAGTACAGATGTGTGAGTGAGTGAGGGTGAAGTGGTCAGCCGATGAATGTATTGCTTTGGGTGAGGCTGACTGTGAAAGAGATGCATCAGAGGGTGACTATCAGACATTGGATCAAGATTGGGGTGAGTGGTAGTGGTGGGTTCACAAATGGGGAGGTGAGGAAGTGCTCAGGAAGCGAAGATTAGTTGATGATGAGCCTTAAGTGGGTGTGAGGTGTGATGTGATGGAATAGCCTTGGCAGTGTAGAATGATGTGGTGTGGGGGGGAGGGTTGGTGGTTGATGTGCACCACGGAATGCAGGAGAATCAGTAAGTGTATTCACTTTTGCTGACCTAGTTAGGTCATTGAAGCACTTCCTGCACTGCACGCAAGTGCTGGAGATGTTGCTCCTGCTGGTGACCTCCTTAGCCACTTCGAGCCAGACCTTCTTCGTGGCAGAGGCAGGGTGCTTTCTCCTGCCTGCTGGGTAGAATATTTTCCTCCTCCTCATCCCAGCCAGCAGCACCTCAAATGAGGCGTCACTAAAACTTGAAGCTGGCTTGCCCCTCTGCTGCTTCATTCTGCCTGGTTGCTCCTTGGTGCAGCAAAAGCCATTGATGCAATGGCCCTTTAAATCCAGACGCTCCAGCTAACAGCAATCATGTGGGTGTGCAGTCCGCCCAGCTTTCAGATGGCAAACCCGGAACCAAAGTTAAGGGCCATCAAATAAGTCGCAATCATGTGGGTAAAAGTAGGGATTTATTTTTCAGGTTTCCCGCGCGCCCATTGACCCCCCCCCCCCCCGCCCGCTGCCATCCCGCCAGCATATTAAAATCATGCTCATGGTTACTGTTAACTGTTCTTATATTTATTCTACATTTATCCACATTAAAATCTATCTGCCATATCTCAATCTACATAATTGTTCTGAATCTCTGAAGATTATCAATCTCCTTTCTACTCATCATTTACCCGTATTGCATTGTGTTATCAGAAAATGTAATATTATCACAGACACTCTGGTCCATATAATTCATAAATATTGTGAACAGCGGAAATCCCAGAATCCGATACATTTTTCCCAGGCAGAGCATTTTCCATTTATCATCACATTCTGTAATCTCTTGTTAAGCAATTCTCTTTGAGCCTTAACCTTTCTTAGTAGTCTAACACGAGGAACTTTATAAAACATCTTTTGAAAATCCATGTAAAACTGGATTACCTTCAACCACTGAAGGAACTTGGGACAAGTTGACAAAGATTAAGTTTCTGTGGCCCTGGAGATTTAGTTCATTCTTCCCCTGCCCTTGGATGTTATTAGCTCCTTGGCCTGGAAGTTAGGGGCTCGTACAACAAAGGCCCTAGTGTAACGTGTCAATGAGCATGGAACATGTTCTTGTGCGCTGCTTTACCCTCCTCTCCACTTCTAGGAGGGCTCTAAAGATCTACTGGAATGAGATGATTGGTCTTTTCCTTTGCAGGTCTTTTGCGATATCTAAGCTCCAGATGTTATGTGACATTCCTGTTTGTCGAACCTGTCTATTTTTGGTGTCATTTCCCAGTCCCTCTCCAGGGATATGTTATTTGGATGTGCATTGCCTTTTAATCATTTATGGGGATGAAGATCTCCAACTCTTTTATCCATTTTTTATTAGATAAAGGGGTATTATTATTTAATAAAGGAGTGTTATTTAAGTGACAGCTTTGGCTCAATGGTAGTACTCTTGCGTGAGTCAGAAGGTCATGGGTTCAAGCTCCACTCCAGAGACATGAGCACTAGGCTGACACTTCAGTGCTGTACTGTGGGAGTGTTGCAATGTTAGAGGTGCCATGTTTTAGATGAGACATTAAACTGAGGCCCCATCTGCCTCAGGTAGATGTAAAAGATCCCATGGCATTATTTGAAGAAGAACAAGGGAGTTTTCTTGGTGTCCTACCCAACATTTCTCCCTTAACCAATATCCTTAAAACAGACTACCTGGTCAATTACCTCATTGCTGTTTGTGGGAATTTGTTCTGCACAAATTGGCTGCCATGTCTTCCTACACTATGACAATGACCACACCTCAAAAGTACTTAATTGGCTGTGAAACACTGGGATGTTTTGCGAACATGAAGGCCATCATATAAATGCAAGTTTGTTCTTTCTTCTTGTTCTAGCTGAGTGTTTGCATTGTAGAGCTAATCCGCGGTCTGGATGGTCATCAGTTTTTTGAGTTTTTTTGATTTTGACCATTAGTTTGGGACAGCTGTTGTGATCTGTTTTTATCGCTGAGGATTGGACTTGGCTCTCGGGTATGGTTTCTGTTGCCTGTTCCAAGGATGGTTCAATGCAAGGCGTAATTGTTTGGCAAGAACAAGAAGTTGCATTTATATAACTCTCTTCATGGTTGAAGGAAATTTGAGCTTTTTATGGAGAGAAGAAGAAAATGAATACCAAGCGGAAGGAGACCTTAGCAGATGAAGTACTTGGTCTGGAACACAATCTGTGACTGGCGGTCCCGTGATGCTGAATCTAATACTGGTTTGGGATGTGGGACCTGGTCCACCGTAGACGGCATGACAAATAATTGGTATAAGCTAGATTCTAGAATGGTCCCAGTGGATTGGAAGGTAGCAAATGTAGCACCGCAATTCAAGAGAGCAGGGAGAGACAAAACAGGGAACTACAAGCCAGTTAGCCTGACATAAGTCGTCTGGAAAATGCTGGAATCAATTATTAAGGACATGGGGCTCGATTTTACCGGCGGGTTTCCTGTGCGTTTCCAGCGGGGGGGCCCCGAAAATCCCGATATCCAGGCAGGTGACCGGATCGCACCACGATCCCGCCCACTTCCGGGTTCCCCGATGACGTGCGGGGGTGCGTGCGTAGCCCCCGCTGGTGGGAATCCCGCAGGCAATTAAAGCCAGCGGGATGCCACTTGACAGTATTTATTTCGCTTGTTCAGGTCATTAACTGACCTGATTAAGGGACTGTGTGTGATTTTGGAGAAACATGGGACTGTTTCACACACTGGGGGAAACAGTCCTAGTTGAACTGGACGTGTTGCAGCCGTCAGCCTGTGGCAGCTGCAAAGGTCCATTTGACAGGTGGGTGGGGGGGGAAACCCTCACCCATTGCAGGAGGCCGCTCTGTCACTTGGGACAAAGTGTGGCCTCCACCACCTCCCTCCTGACGGTCAAAGTCACCAACCTGCACACTCACCCCGGGGTCCGGAGACATGTGCCTACCTTGCGGACCCCCTCAGATGTACATATTGCGGATGGGGGCCGTCGTAGCTGCAGTCATGACCCCCTCGGAGGGCGAACAGCATCACCAGCCACGCCGTCCACCTCTGACACGTGGAGCTCCACAACAGAGTGCTGTGACACATCCACCTGTACAGCAGGAGGGAGGGCTACCGCAGAGAGAGACGCGTCACAGAGGGCACTACCCTCGCCACAGGGTCCACAGACCGAGGCGCAGCTCCCCGGACCTCTCCGAACAGCAGTGCACACGGAGGCGCAGATTCACTCGACATGTAGTCGTGGACATCTGCAGCCTCTTTCATGCCGAGCTGCTCCTGGCTGGCCCCAGCACCATCTGCTTACCTGTCGCTGCCAAAGTCACCACTGCCCTCCGCAACTTCTCCTCCGCATCCTTCCAGGGTGCAGCCGGGTACACCGCCGATGTCTCTCAGTCGTCTGCGCGGAAGAGCCCTGCAAATACACCTGCACCTACTCTGCAGTGACACAATGGGTGGCATCAGTGGTGGGTCCTCATAGTGATACCAAGGAGCGGCCATTATTGCACAAAACAGACAGGATTCGCGGAGACATGGCAGTGGTGGTGCCAATATAATGTGTGATGTGAGTTGTTCCGAAATTCAATATAGGTAACACCCATGACAAACCCTCAAACACCCTTGTGCATCCCCTTCATGCTCACGACACGTTTGCCTTACGCTG
The DNA here is from genome assembly GCF_035084215.1 of Heptranchias perlo. NCBI lineage: Eukaryota > Metazoa > Chordata > Chondrichthyes > Hexanchiformes > Hexanchidae > Heptranchias > Heptranchias perlo. Next base: position 37,156,419 of record NC_090337.1, on the reverse strand, counting down.
CCTACTGCACATATGTGATGCATGCCCTGTGGCTGCAGCATAGGTGGTGGCAGGTTGAGTGAGGCTGGCCGTGAGGGAGATGCACGAGAGGGTGCGTATGGGATAGAGCCATGAGATTATATGAGGATTGGGTTGCGTGTTAGTGGCGGGGTGAGTACTCGCGAGGTGAGTAGGTGCAGGTAAGATGAGGATGGGGTTTGAGTGGGTATGAGGGGTGATGTGACAGAGTGGTGTTGGCGGTGCCGAAGGAGATGTGGGGTGGGGGCAGTGTTGTGGCAGACGGAGTGTAGGGGAAAGACTACGTGTTCTCACTGTGGCTGACCTACTGCGGTCATTGGAGCGCCTCCTGCACTGTATGCAGGTGGGCGATATGTTGGTGGCGCTGGTGACCTCCTCTGCCACCTCGAGCCAGGCCTTCTTGGTGGCAGAGGCAGGCCGCTTCCTCCCGCCCGCCGGGTGGAAGATCTCTGTCCTCCCCCTCCTCCTCACCCCATCTGGTGATACCTGGGGTGAGGCATCATTAAACTGGGAGCAGCCTTCCCCCTGGGCTGCTCCATGCTGTAATGTGTTCTATTGGTTGCAGCATCTGTCAGTGGAGGACTGCCCCTTTAACTAGAGAGCCTCCAGCTGACAGATCGTACTGCGCATGCGCAGCCCGCCCGACGCGCAGACCAGCAGCGCGGAGCCCGGAGGAGCAGGTAATTGGATCCCATTAGTGGATTGCCTGCTACGATCGCGCGGGCAACCCACTAATTTCACCGAGCGTGTTGACCACGCTCCCGAAACCCAACCCGCCGGAAACCCACAGGCCTGGTAAAATCGGGCCCGTGGTAACAGGGCACTTAGAAAATCATAATATGATTAGGCAGAGTCAACATGGTTTTATGAAAGGGAAATCGTGTTTGACAAATCTATTGGAGTTTTTTGAAGATGTAATTAGCAGGGTAGGTAAAGGGGAGCCAGTGGATGTAGTATATTTGGATTTTCAAAAGGCATTCAATAAAGTGCCACACAAAAGGTTGTTACACAAGATAAGGGCTCATGGGGTTGGGGGTAATATATTAGCATGAATAGAGGATTGGTTAACGGACAGAAAACAGAGAGGAGGAATCAATGGGTCATTTCAGGTTGGCGGGCTGTAACTAGTGGGATGCCGCAAGAATCAGTGCTTGGACCTCAGCTATTTACAATCTATATTAATGACTTAGATGATGGGACAGAGTGTAATGTTATCCAAGTTTGCTGATGATACAAAGCTAAGTGGGAAAGTAAGCTGTGAGGAGGACACAAAGAGTCTGCAAAGGGATATAGACAGGTTAAGTGAGTTGGCAAGAAGGTGGCAGATGGAGTATAATATGGGGAAATATGAGGTTATTCACTTTGGTAGGAAGAATAGAAAAACAGAATATTTTTTAAATGGTGAGAAACTATTAAATGTTGGTGTTCAGAGAGATTTTGGTGTCCTTGTCCACGAAACACAGAAAATTAACATGCAGATACATCAAGCAATTAGGAAGGCAAATGGTATGTTGGCCTTTATTGCAAGGTGGTTGGAGTAATAGAGTAAGGAAGTCTTGCTACAACTTTACAGGGCTTTGGTGAGACCACACCAGGAGTACCGTGTACAGTTTTAGTCTCCTTATCCAAGGAAGGATATACTTGCTTTAGAGGCGGTATGACGAAGGTTCACTAGATTGATTCCTGGGATGAGAGGGCTGTCCTATGAGGAGAGATTGAGTGGAATGGGCTTTTACTCGTTTCCCCTGGCTGGAGAGTCTAGAACTAGGGGGCATAATCTCAGGGTAAGGGGTGGGCGATTTAGGACTGAGATGAGGAGAAATTTCTTCACTCAAAGGATGGTGAATCTTTGGAATTCTCTACTCCAGAGGGCTATGGATGCTCAGTCATTGAGTATATTCAAGACTGAGATTGATAGATTTTTGGACTCTGAGGGAATGAGGGGATATGGGGATCGGGTGGGAAAGTGGTGTTGAAGTCGAAGATCAGCCAGGATCTCATTGAATGGCGGAGCAGGCTCGAGGGGCCGTATGGCCTACACCTGCTCCTTTTTCTTATGTTCTTACTGCCACTGTTGCTGGTATAGGTGTTGGGCAATCAAGGTCATTGATTAGTCATAGAGTGGAGTTGCTGACATCTGGGTGTGTGGCATAAGTAAGTGGTGCAGCCAAAAGAAGGAAGGGGGTATGCATTTGGACTCTGGCTACAGGATGTTGTAGTGAGACTTCATCTCTGCGGGAAGAAGCTATTGCTGGGAACAGTATTTTGGCTCCTATTCTGGTTGTGAGGGAGAGCAGGGCATGGGTTAAGCTGGTACCATTGTGGTGCCTGTTGGTGCAGGCGAGGAGCAGGCAGGTAACTCATTTGCCAGCAGGATCCTGAGAGATAAACGCATTTTAGGATCAACAACTATCTCTTAAGATGACAAGGTCCCAATTTGAGCAGGTCCTAAAGGTTGGTTGGGAGGCAACCTCAACATTTAATTTGGCATTCCTACCAACAGCAAACAATTTTTGCTGGTCCCATTGATGGCACTTTGGTTGGGAATTGTAAATGGCTGGGGAAATAATGGATCGTTGCTAGTTGTTCTGCTGGCTTGCACGTTGTGAGTGAATGTAGTAAAGATCATGCAGGCCTTGTTTGAAGACTGAAGATGTATTTGGTGAAGCCCTCCTGGTTGTTGGGTTCAAAAGGCTGGTCTTGGATGAGGAAGCAGGGAGATGGAAGTGGCATCTTCTAGGTGACAGTCTTGAGTTTGAGGAAGACATTTCCAACCTTTCTGTTCATTTTCTTGGGAGGTTTGTGTGACAAAGTTGTGCCTTTATTTTTGGGCAGCAACTGGTGCCACCCTAAGTACCATGCTGGTTCATGATATTATCAAAACTTTGTATCTGATTTTAAATTTAAAATTACCCAGACTTACAAAGCCAGCTGTTTCACCAATACTTAGGTATGTAGCTTTAAGTGACATGTATAAACAAGTCTGTGCAAAAAGGTAGGTACTTGTTTATTGCAGTTGTGACCTTGAGCACAGAACTTAGCCGAGAACTTGTTAATCTGCTTCCAAGTTGGCTTTTCAGATAAGATCCTAAAACAGCAAGAATTTGGCAACAATTATGATTTTTTTCCCTGTTTATCTGTTTTAAACTGCCTTTTCTTTCTCTCTCTCTCTACCATTCCCTGGCTGAGGCTAGGCAGATTACCTCTTCCCAGAAGCACTGCTTCTGCTTATGAGATCTGATTGCCTCCTTCCAATAATCACACGTGGCAAAAATTGGGAACTTGCATGAAAAACTGCAGGCACAAATCTAAAGCCTTTTATTTGTTTTACTATCCTTTTTAGATCAGCAAATCCACCACAATAACTTGACATTAAGGGTGAATGTCACTGTCAATTATGGCAACATCCTCAAAGCTATGCAGGTTATAAGGTATACTTTACTGTGCATCCTCAATCTTGTACATAGGCCCCAGGAAATGGCAATGCTATTTCTGATGTTAGAAAGGATATATTTCTGCTATTGTAATGGCATGGAAACTTTGAGAAACAAGACATGGCAGAAAAATATCAAATACAGGACATGGCAACTAAATTGAACTTCATATTTTCACAATGGAACACTAAATGGAACAACAGTGTAATTATTCTGTGGTGATGGATGACATAATCAGTGGCAATTTAACCCACTCCTGCTGGATTATGATTGAAGACCATGTCCTGCTGGAATCTGCTGGGCACCATTGGAAATATCCACCCTTTTTATGCTGGCTTTTTAAATTAAATCATCTGATTTATGAATTCATCAGCTTGTGATGGTTTTGAGGGGCCAACTTCTTAGATGAAGCAAAAGTTTATAATTTTGTTATGCCAGAGCTAATTTCAGCATGAGTTTGAAGATGATAATGTATCATAGCCAAATTATTTAATCCTCAATTTCAAGGTTTTTGTTTTTGTGGAATGTTCCTTTGACAGTTATTTGGGATTTGTTTGGGATTTGTTTGTGTGTGAGAGAGAGAGAGAAAGAGAGAGAGTGGGCACAGAGGAGATTTCCGAGGATGTTGCCAGGGCTGGAGAATTTTAGTTATGAGGAAAGATTGGTTGTTTTCTTTGGAACAAAGGAGACTGATGGGAGATTTAATTGAGCTGTAGAAAATTATAAGGGGCCTAGATAGAGTGAATAGGAAGGACCTATTTCCCTTAGCAGAGAGGTTAATAACCAGGGGGCATAAATTTAAAGTAATTGGTAGAAGGATTAGAGGGGTGCTGAGGAGAAGTTTTTTCAACCAGAGGGTGGTGGGGGTCTGGAACTTACTGCCTGAAAGGGTGGTAGAGGCAGAAACCATCATCACATTTAATAAGTACTTGGATATGCACTTGAAGTGCCATAACCTACAAGGTTACGGACCAAGTGCTGGAAAGTGGGATTAGGCATGATAGCTCTTTTTCGGCCAGTACAGACACATTGGGCCGAATGGCCTCCTTCTGTGCCTTAAATTTCTATGATTCTATATCAATCCCTTCTAGCACCACTCAGTGCAACATCTGGAGTGCCAGTCAGCTCTGGAAATTTTCAGCTTGCAATTCTACTGACTGTCTAAAGATGGTGTGTGAAGTTAATATGGCAGCAATTCTGTGGCCCCTGTTATACCCATCAATGTTCCAGACACTGATAAAAAAGTAGGAAATAAGAAAGACCTTTCTAGCCAACTCTTTCCAACAGATCATGTACGAGTTGTGTTGTCAGAGACTCCCTCCAACTTTGTTTAACCTCTAGAGGGAGATGAATAACCACAGATGAATCTTCAAATTTTCCAAAAGTTTTCCGTGCCCCCAAAAAGTAATTAAGCAAAACCTGCAGAATATAAATCCAACATTACATCCTAACTTTTTGCATTCATGGATTATATTCCCATAATTCCAGCAGGATTGGAACAAAACTTTCCCAAAAAGTATTGCAAAATTTATTTTTAAGAGTTTATGTGCAGCATTGCATAAGGATCAAAATAATTGTCTGCATGCAGAGGAAAATTGAAAAGTTGGCCACTGATTTATTTGTACTTATCATTTAACAACTTATTATTTGGCTTAAAAAATTACCACAAAGGACAATTGCCATAGTTAGCTGCTTGATTGTCACTGCATATTTTTATACACATATGTATCTAAGAGTTAAAACTGGACGGGTAGAATTTAGTCAGACCAGCTGACCACTGCCTACCTGAGGGAGCTTTTTTTCTAAGTGACTTAATATTATTTTATAATATGCTTCAGTTAAACCATTCTCTCCTTCATCTCCATTTCATCAAGCTAAACTTGCTCTATTCCTTACTCACCTGGTTAAGTTTGTCATCCCACTCCTGAGCAGTATTTACACATTTCACAGTTTCAATTATGTACTCCTCGATGGGTCCTCATTGAAGGCCATGCTGCTTAACTGGCACATCTTGTCAGATAAGCATGAAGAATTATACACTTGCATAGTAGTTCTTCACACTCTAGGGACAAATGAGAGATGAATTCAAGGTAGGTGCTAACTAAATAACTGACATGGACAAATGGTAGTGTGATATTCCTTACAGGGATTTAAGAACATAAGTACATAAGAAATTGGAGCAGGAGTAGGCCATCTGGCCCTCGAGCCGGTTCTGCCATTCAACAAGATCATGGCTGATCTTCTACCTCAACACCATTTTCCTGCACTATCCCCATATCCCTTGATGCCTTTAATATCTAGAAATCTATCGCTCTCTGTCTTGAATGTACTCAATGGCTGAGCCTCCACAGCCCTCTGGTGTAGAGAATTCCAAAGATTCACCACCCTCTGAGTGAAGAAATTTCTCCTCATCTCAGCCCACTGGTGCCTACTCTTTATTCTGAGACTGTGACCCCTAGTTCTAGACTCCCCAGCCAGGGGAAACATCCTCCCTGCATTTACCCTTTTGAGCCCTGTAAGAATTTTGTATGTTTCAATGAGATCACCTCTCATTCTTCTAAACTCTAGAGAATACAGGCCAAGTCTACCCAATCTCTCCTCATACAACAATCCTGCCATCCCAGGAATCAGTCTGGTGAACCTTCATTGCACTCCCTCTATGGCAAGTATATCCTTTCTTAGGTAAGGTGACCAAAATTATACACAATACTCCAGTCTCACCAAGGCCCTATATAATTGCAGTAAGACATCTTTACTCCTGTACTCAAATCCTCTTGTAATAAAGGCCAACATACCATTTGCCTTCCTAATTGCTTGCTGCACCTGCATGTTAGCTTTCAGTGACTCATGTACAAGGACACCCAGGTCCTTTTGAACATCAACATTTCCCAATCTCTCGCCATTTAAAAAATACTCTGCATTTCTGTTTTTCCTACCAAAGTGGATAACTTCACATTTTTCCACATTATATTCCATTTGCCATGTTCTTGCCCACTCACTTAGCCTGTCTATATCCCCTTGAAGCCTCTTTGCATCCTCCTCACAACTCACATCCCCACCCAGTTTTGTGTCACCAGCAAACTTGGAAATATTACATTTGGTCTCCCTCATCCAAATCATTGATATACATTTTGAATAGCTGGGGCCCAAGCACTGATCCCTGCGGTACCCCACTAGCCACAGTCTGCCAACCTGAAAAAGACCCGTTAATTCCTACTCTCTGTCTTCTGTCTGTTAACCAATTCTCAATCCATGCCAGCATATTGCCCCCAATTCCATGCGCTCTAACTTTGTTCACCAACCTCCTGTGTGGGACCTTATCGAAAGTCTTCTGAAAATCCAAATACACCACATCCACTGGTTCCCCCTTATCTACTAGTTACATCCTCAAAGAACTCCAATAGGTTTGTCAAACATGATTTCCCTTTCATAAATCCATGTTGACTCTGCCAAATCCTATTATTATTTTCTAAGTGTCCTGTTATCACATCCTTTATAACAGATTCTAGCATTTCCCCTACTACTGATGTCAGGCTAACAGGTCTGTAGTTCCCTGTTTTCTCTCTTCCTCCTTTCTTAAATCGTGGGGTTATGTTTGCTACCCTCCAATCTGCAGGAACCATTATATATTTCTATATATTATTGGATAACTAGTGGGAAGACAGGCATAGAACCAGAATTCCTTTGGTCATTTCCATGATCATGCAGATCAGGCAAAGTGGCCTTATATTGTGGTCTTATATTGTGTAATTTCTCAGAATGTTGGAAAGTCTCAAAGGCCTTTTTGGTCCAACACACAAATGCATCTTGAGTTGCAGGATATTGGAACTTGAAAGTGAAAGTAAAATGACAAAGAATTCTGTTTGGACAATCTCAACCCAGTGGCTCCACAGCACAAATTCTCCCTAATTTGGCATAAATTATACAGAATTGGCAATATTAGTAAGATGAAGTAAGGTTAACATGAAGATGGCTGATGCAGAAAAAGTAGGAAGAGAAGTGGGAATAAGAAATAAAGAAGGAAATGAGAGAAAATGGAGAAAAAGAGTAGCAGAAGAAAAAGCACAGAAACTAAATGAGCAGAAATGATCAGAAAAGAAAACGAGCAGCAAGGGAAAACAAAAATGCTAAGAGGCAGCAATATTGTAAATAGTAATTTATAAATATTATATAATAAATGAAAGGAAGGAAAACAAATAGAAGTGTGGAAATGGCTTATTTTCTTTTTCCTTACTTTCTGGAAAGATTACAAGGAAAAACATGGAACAAAAAAGTATTTAGGGCAAATTTCCTCCCCCACCCCACTGGCACAGATCAGGTGGATTGTGCTCAAAGTGCACTCCATGTGACCTGGCCTGAACCTGCCTGTATTTCCAGAACTAAATCATTACCCTAGGCCTGATGTTTCCCTGATGCAGGTTCACCCTTTTGCAGGGTCTCGGACCTGAAAGCAGTGGAGTAATGCCAATTGCTGCTGCAGGCTTGAGTAGTGCTATTGCCCCCTCCCCCAATCCCTGCCCTTCAGGGTCTTCTAGCTCTTTTGCACATATAGCTGCCTCTACCTTTAATATCTATCCTACAGGCCAAGAAAGAAAGAGCATTTTACTATTTTTGGCTTCCAGGAATTTGCTGCCTGCCCTTCTCGGATCCTCCAATCTGAGGGTGCCTGGGCACCAGAACTAAGGACCACTAATGTGGGTACCACTCTGCTATAGCCTCCACCAAGTGGAGACCCAGGAAAATGAGTCAGGAAGTCTGGTAACATCACTCCTGCCTCATTTTCATGGCCTTTGAATGTGTGCAAACACACCTCTCACTGTCTGGGAAGCCTGGATGTATGAGGGCAATGCAAAATGGGTAAAAAGCCACGATAACAGACTTCTGCCTCTTTTTTGCTCTGCACCAAGGAAAAGACATTAGTGAGGCGCAGAGCAGAGGAAAATCAACCCTGTTTGCTTTTTAAAAGTTGAAACTATCTTGAGTGCTTGAATCTAGTATTGGATGCTCACTGGTGAGAGTTATTATGGACACTGGAGGTTCCCTGGTTAAGTATGTATATTCTAGGCTGTTTGTGTTTGGGAAATGCCCCTCCTGACAAATTGGGGTGCTGTGACAATTTATAATTGCTGAAGGTTCAACAAATTCAGCCACAGAACCAAAATAAACATGCATTTAAACTATCAATCTTAGGAATGGTACCACACTCCTAAGCCACTTTATTTCAACATATCAGCGTCGTACTTGAGCAAGATCATATAACTTCCAACTGAGAAGTACTTTCCTAATCTGTTTGATGCAGCATCATTTTGATAGTTTGGTTATTGCCTTCTAATTTCCACTCATTACACTTCTCTCCTGGTCTTTACACGCCATGAACCGCTTGCAGATGAGATGACACCTGAGCAGCTGATCTGCATCCAGTGTTTCTTCAGTGCCACTCTAGAGTTGATCACCAGGAGATGCATGAGAGCTGATTAATGACAACTCTTGTATTCCCTCCTATGGTGAGGCTCAGTGGAATGGAAGCCAGGACCTTTGTTTCACTGTGCTGTTACATCACATTTTGAGTGGGCAAATACATGGCAGATGCAGTATAATGTGGATAAATGTGAAGTTATCCACTTCGGAAGGAAAAACAGAAAGCAGAGTATTATTTAAATGGTGATAGATTGGGAAATGTTGATGTACAAAGGGACCTGGGTGTCCTTGTACACCAGTCACTGAAAGCAAACATGCAGGTGTAGCAAGCAGTTAGGAAGGCAAATGGTATGGTTGGCCTTCATTGCAAGAGGATTTGAATATAGGAGCAAAGATGTCTTACTGCAGTTATACAGGGCCTTGGTGAGACCACACCTGGAGTATTGTGTGCAGTTTTGGTCTCCTTACCTAAGAAAGGATATACTTGCCATAGAGGGAGTGCAGCGAAGGTTCACCAGACTGATGCCTGGGATGGCAGGACTGTCGTACGAGGAGACATTGGGTCGACTCGGCCTGTATTCATTCGAGTTTAGAAAAAAGAGAGGGGATCTGATTGAAACATATAAAATTCTGACAGGGCTAGACAGACTGGATGCGGTGAGGATGTTTCCCCTGGCTGGAGGGTCCAGAATGAGGGGTCACAGTCTCAGGATACGGGGTAGGACATTTAGGACTGAGACGAGGAGACATTTCTTCACTCAGAGGGTGGTGAAGCTATGGAATTCTCTACCACAGAAGGCTGTGGAGGCCAAATCACTGAATATATTTAAGAAGGAGCTCGATAGATTTCGAGACACAAAAGGCATCAAGGGGTATGGGGAGAGAGCAGGAATATGGTATTGAGTTAGAAGATCAGCCATGATCGTATTGAATGGCGGAGCAGGCTCGAAGGGCCGAATGACCTACTCCTGCTCCTACTTTTCTATGTTTCTATGTTTCAGAGTTCTGTGTCACAGTGCCCACTACGCTTCATTTAGTGACTGTATGCTGATGTGACATCACATTGTATTTCGAGACAAAATGAATAGAGGTGTGCAATGGTATGATCACTGAAAGGATAAATATGTCATAGACTATAAATTACAGCACAGAACGAGGCAATTCAGTCCATCAAATCTGTGCTGGTGCTAACTCTTTAGCTGGATCTATCTTTGCTAAGCCAATTTCCCTGTCCTTGCATCCTTCTTTACTCTTCCTTTTCAAATACTTATATAATTCCCTTTTAAATGGTGTTTTAGTCTGTGACTTAATAGCACTGTATGAGGAAGGCCCAATTTTTTTCAAATATAAAAGAAAAAGTATTTGAAAATATACAACGTTTCAGTCAGCATTTGTAAAGGGAAAAGACGGATTATGACTTTTCTGGTATGTATTCTTCATTTTCTGTTTCTATTTCAGATTTCCAGTGTTTGTAGTTTTTCGTTTTATTTTCTGAATTTTTTTCAAACTCTTTTCATAACTATTACTTCTCAGTCTTGGTGTCATTCTTGTGAATTATTGCTATTCCCTTTCCTTGGCTCTAATGTCCTTCCTATAATGAGGTGTCCAGAACTGCATTCAATATTCAAACTGTGGGCTAAACAATCAATGTTTTGTACAAATTCAACATCACTTCATTGTTTTTAAATTCAATGCATCTACGTATAAAACCCATTTTGTTTTTTTTTCTTTTTCTTCCTACCTAATCCCCCCATTCTATTTCAGAATCTTAACATTTAGGATATGCTTTCACTTTTTTCACAAAATTACTTCATAATTTTCTGCATTGAACCTTATTTGTCCCATAGCTGCCCACTCTACTAACCGTTCTTTGCCTTCCTGAAATTTCTTTCATTCTTCCTTTCAGTTTGCCATGCCTCCTAATTTGGAGCATAGAGAAACTCCAATATCATTCATATCATGCTTATGTCCAAATGATTTATATAAATCAAAAAACAAAAGTATTCTCAACACAGATCCTTGGGAAACACCACCACCCATATCCTGTCAATCCAAAAAACATTCATTTACTGCTAATCTCTGCTTTCTGCCCCCTAACCAACTATGTGGCTATATTCTCTTTAATACTATGTGCCTACATTTTCATCATAAGTCTCTTATGTGATACCTTATCAAATGTCTTCTGAAAATCTACCTTTATAACATCCACCACATTCCTTTTATATGTTCTGTAAATTCCTCAAAAAAAATCAACAAAATCAATTATGACCTCTTTAAAATTAATGCTAATTTCTCTGAATAGCTCATGCCTTTCTAAGTGTGCACTAATTTCATCCCATGCTATTGGCTGTAGCGGGAATAACTTTACAAGTCTATACTACCAGTCGGAAAATGAGATGGGACTCCTAACCCCTGCCCTCCCAGGAGGCTCAAGTTTATAAAATTACCCCTTAGAAGCTTACCTAACTTTTAAAAAAATTTGTTCATGGGATGTGGGCGTCGCTGGTAAGGCTAGCATTTATTGCCCATCCCTAATTGCCCTTGAGAAGGTGGTGGTGAGCTGCCTTCTTGAACCGCTGCAGTCCATGTGGTGAAGGTTCTCCCACAGTGCTGTTAGGTAGGGAGTTCCAGGATTTTGACTGAAGTAAGACTAATTGGTCTATAGTTTCCTGGCTTTTTTTTAATACAGTTCCCTTTTGAATATTTATCTCCAGTAGTGACTCTTCCACATCCTTCTCAGGTGCTTCCACCACTTGGTACAAATTGACATGAAATACTTACGTATCTCTACCATTCCCTCACTGTCAAGAACATAATGCTCCCTTTTATCTTGAAGTGGTTTCATCCCTTCTCTGACTTTCCTTTTACACTTTAGGAGCTTATGAAAATTTTTCCTATTTCCTTTTATGTTGAATCATAGAAATTTATGGCACAGAAGGAGGCCATTTGGCCCATCATGTTTGTGCCAGACGAAAAAGAGCTATAATGCCTAATCCCACTTTCCAGCACTTGGTCCGTAGCCTTGTAGGTTATGCCACTTCAAGTGTACATCCAAGTACTTTTTAAATGCAATGAGGGCTTCAGCCTCTACCACCCTTTCGGGCAGTGAGTTCCAGACCCCCACCACCCTCTGGGTGAAAAAAATTCTCCTCAGCTCCCCTCTAATCCTTTTACCAATTACTTTAAATCTATGGCCCCTGGTTATTGACCACTCTGCTAAGAGAAATAGGTCCTTCCTTTCCACTCTACCTAGGCTCCTCATAATTTTATACACCTCAATTAAATCTCCACTCAGCCTCCTCTGTTCCAAAGAAAACAACCCCAGCCTATCCAATCTTTCCTCAGAGCTAAGATTCTCCTGTCCTGGCAACATCCTCATAAATCTCCTCTGTACTCTCTCCAATGCAATCACATCTTTCCTGTAATGTGGTGACCAGAACTGTATGCAGTACTCAAGCTGTGGCCTAACTAGTGTTTTATACAGTTCTAGCATAAACTCCCTGCTCTTATATTCTATGCCTCAGCTAATAAAGGAAAGTATCCCGTATGTCTTCTTAACCACCTTATCTATCTGTCCTGCTACCTTCAGGGATCTGTGGACATGCACTCCAAGGTCTCTCTGTTCCTCTATACCTCTCAGCATCCTCCCTTTTATTGTGTATTCCCTTGACTTGTTTGCTCTCTCCAAATGCATTACCTCACTTCTCTGGATTGAATTCCATTTGCCACTTTTCTGCCCACCTGACCAGTCCATTGATACCTTCCTGCAGTCTACAGCTTTCCTCCTCACTATCAACCACATGGTCAATTTTTGTATCATCTGTAAACTTCTTAATCATGCCTCCTACAGTTAAGTCTAAATCATTAATATATAGCACAAAAAGCAAGGGACTACTACTGAGCCCTGTGGAACCCCACTGGCAACAGCCTTCCAGTCACAAAAAAACCATCACCCTTTGCTTCCTGTCACTCAGCCAATTTTGGATCCAACTTGCCACTTTCCCTTGGATCCCATGGGCTTTTACTTTTCTGACCAGTCTGCCATGTGGGACCTTATCAAAAGCCTTGCTAAAATCCATGTAGACTACATCAAATGCGCTACCCTCATCAAACTTCCTTGTTACCTCCCAAAAAAATTCAATCAGGCGTCAGACACGATCTTCCCTTAACAAATCCATGCTGACTGTTCTTGATTAATCCGTGCCTTTCTAAATGGCTATTAATACTGTCCCTCAGAATTGTTTGCAATAATTTGCCCACCACCGAGGTTAGGCTGACTGGTCTGTAATTACTTGGTCAATCCCTTTCTCCCTTTTTAAACAATGTTGACCCTCTGTCTTTTTTCATTCCCCCTCTTCGTCTCTTTCTGCTCCCTTTCTATAGCTTTTATATTTATCACAATTTTCATCTGTACTATCCATCTGTTCTTTTTAAAATCTCATTTTTGCTCTAACTTTTCTATTTATTTATGGAACCTTTGTTGTACCTCCTTTACTCTTAGTTGGAATGTATTTAACCTGTAACTTATCCATCTTGTATTTAAATATTTTCCACTGCTTGTCTACATTTGGTCTGCCATATTTCCAGAGGGGAGGGCCTATGCCAGATAACCTCTGCTGAGTGCATGGGATGAAGGATTTCACAAGAAATAGGAGCAGGAGTAGGTCATACGACCCTCGAGCCTGCTCCCACATTCAATAAGATCACGGCTGATCTTCGACCTCAATTCCACTTTCCTGCCCGATCCCCATATCTCTTGATTCCTCTGGACCCCAAAAATCTATCTATCTCTGCCTTGAACATATTCAATGACTCAGCATCCTCAGCCCTCTGGGGTAGAGAATTCCAAAGATTCACAACCCTCTGCGTGAAGAAATTCCTCCTCATCTCCATCTTAAATGGCCGACCCCTTATCCTGAGACTATGCCCCCTAGTTCTAAACTCTCCAGCCATGGAAAACAACCTCTCAGCATCTACCCTGTCAAGCCCCCTCAGAATCTTATATGTTTGAATGAGATCAGCTCTCATTCTTCTAAACTCCAGAGAGTATTGACCCATTCTACTCAATCTCTCCTCATAGGACAACCCTCTCATCCCAGGAATCAATCTAGTGAACCTTTGTTGCACCGCCTCTAAGGCAAGTATATCTTTCCTTAGATAAGGAGACTAAAACTGTACACAGTACTCCAGGTAAGGTCTCCCCAAAGCCCTGTACAATTGTAGCAAGACTTCCTTACTCCTGTACGCCAACCCCCTTGCAATAAAGGCCAACATGCCATTTACCTCCCTTATTGCTTGCTGTACGTGCATGCTAAGTTTTTGTGTTTCTTGTACAAGGACACCCAAATCTCTCTGAACACCAACATTTAATAGTTTCTCAACATTTAAAAAATATTTTGTGTTTCTATTCTTCCTATCAAAATGAATAACCTCACATTTCCCCACATTATACACCTTCTCGCCGTTTCACTTAACCTGTCTCTGTCCCGTTGCAGGCTCTTTGTGTCCTCCTCACAGCTGACTTTCTTTACAAAATGATCACTGAGATAGGCGAACAAATCGTTTATTGTTTTTGGGCTTGGGGAAACAATTTCAATGATTAGCTCACTGGCATTTTAACCACCATTTATCTCAATGTTTTTTTAAATTGTGCAAATACGTATTGTTTTCAAAAAACATATAAAAGTCAGTCTTTCAATGGAAAAACAGTCAAAAATTCTGATAGGTGACAGAGCCTCTAGTTCCCTGACTTTATTTCTAATACTTTGCACATTTGATATAAACAATGCAATTCTGCCAAATACTTCTGGTATTCTCTTCCCTTCAGGTCAAACATGGGCAAGGAAACCTCCTGCTGATTACCACCTACCACCCTCCCTCAGCTGATCAATCGGTCCTCCTCCATGTTGAACACCACTTGGAGGAAGCACTGAGGGTAGCAAGGGCACAGAATGTACTCTGGGTGGGGGACTCCAATGTCCATCGCCAAGAGTGGCTCAGTAGCACCATGACTGACCGAGCTGGCCGAGTTCTGAAGGACATAGCTACCAGACTGGGCCTGCGGCAGGTGGTGAGCGAACCAACATGAGGGAAAAACTTACTTGATCCTGTCCTCACCAACCTACCTGTCGCAAATGCATCTGTCCATGACAGTATTGGTAGCAGTGACCACCGCACAGTTCTCGTGGAGACGAAGTCCCGTCTTCGCACTGAGGACACCATCCAACGTGTTGTGTGGCACGACCACCATGCTAAATGGGATAGATTCAGAACAGATCTAGCAGCTCAAAACTGGGCATCCATGAGGCACTGTGGGCCATCAGCAGCAGCAGAATTGTATTCCAGCACAATCTGTAACCTCATGGCCCGGCATATTCATCACTCTACGATTACCAACAAGCCAGGAGATCAACCCTAGCTCAATGAGGAATGTAGAAGAGCATGCCAGGAGCAGCACCAGGCGTGCCTAAAAATGAGGTGCCAACCTGGTGAAGCTACAACTCAGGACTACATACATGCTAAACAGCGGAAGCAACATGCTATAGACGGAGCTAAGCCATTCCACAACCAACGGATCAGATCAAAGCTCTGCAGTCCTGCCACATCCAGTCGTGAATGGTGGTGGACAATTAAACAACTAAGGGGAGGAGGATGCTCTGCAAACATCCCCATCCTCAATGATGGCGGAGTCCAGCACGTGAGTGCAAAAGACAAGGCTGAAACGTTTGCAACCATCTTCAGCCAGAAGTGCCGAGTAAATGATCCATCTCGGCCTCCTCCCGATATCCCCACCATCACAGAAACCAGTCTTCAGCCAATTCAATTCACTCCACGTGATATCAAGAAATGGCTGAGTGCACTGGATACAGCAAAGACTATGGGCCCCGACAACATCCTGGCTGTAGTGCTGAAGACTTGTGCTCCAGAACTAGCTGCGCCTCTAGCCAAGCTGTTCCAGTACAGCTACAACACTGGCATCTACCCAACAATGTGGAAAATTGCCCAGGTATGTCCTGTCCACAAAAAGCAAGACAAATCCAATCCGGCCAATTACCGCCCCATCAGTCTACTCTCAATCATCAGCAAAGTGATGGAAGGTGTCATCGATCGGCACTTACTCACCAATAACCTGCTCACCAATGCTCAGTTAGGGTTCCGCCAGGACCACTCGGTGCCAGGCCTCATTACATCCTTGGTCCAAACATGGACAAAAGAGCTGAATTCCAGAGGTGAGGTGAGACTGACTGCCCTTGATATTAAAGCAGCATTTGACCGAGTGTGGCACCAAGGAGCCTTAGTAAAATTGAAGTCAATGGGAATCAGGGGGAAAACTCTGCAGTGGCTGGAGTCATACCTAGCACAAAGGAAGATGGTAGTGGTTGTTGGAGGTCAATCATCTCAGCCCCAGGGCATTGCTGCAGGAGTTCCTCAGGGCAGTGTCCGAGGCCCAACCATCTTCAGCTGCTTCATCAATGACCTTCCCTCCATCATAAGGTCAGAAATGGGGATGTTCGCTGATGATTGCACAGTGTTCAGTTCCATTCGCAACCCCTCAGATAATGAAGCAGTCTGAGCCTACATGCAGCAAGACCTGGACAACATCCAGGCTTGGGCTCATAAGTGGCAAGTAACATTCACGCCAGACAAGTGCCAGGCAATGACCATCTCCAACAAGAGAGGGTCTAACCACCTCCCCTTGACATTCAACAGCATTACCATCGCCGAATCCCCCACCATAACATCCTGGGGGTCACCATTGACCAGAAACTTAACTGGACCAGCCACATAAATACTGTGGCTACAAGAGCAGGTGCGAGGCTGGGTATTCTGCAGCGAGTGACTCACCTCCTGACTCCCCAAAGCCTTTCCACCATCTACAAGGCACAAGTCAGGAGTGTGATGGAATACTCTCCACTTGCCTGGATGAATGCAGCTCCAACAACACTCAAGAAGCTTGACACCATCCAGGACAAAGCAGCCCACTTGATTGGCACTCCATCCACCACCCTAAACATTCACTCCCTTCACCACCGGCGCACTGTGGCTGCAGTGTGCACCATCCTCAGGATGCACTGCAGCAACTCGCCAAGGCTTCTTCGACAGTACCTCCCAAACCCGCGACCTCTACCACCTAGAAGGACAAGAGCAGTAGGCACATGGGAACAACACCACCTGCACGTTCCCCTCCAAGTCACACACCATCCCGACTTGGAAATATATCGCCGTTCCTTCATCGTCGCAGGGTCAAAATCCTAACAGCACTGTGGGAGAACCTTCACCACACGGACTGCAGCGGTTCAAGAACGTGGCTCACCACCACCTTCTCGAGGGCCATTCGGGATGGGCAATAAAAGCTGGCCTCGCCAGCGCCGCCCACATCCCATGAATGAATAAAAAATATACTTTGCACATTTGATATAAACACTGCAATTCTGCCAAATACTTCTGGTATTCTCTTCCCTTCTATTTTGTCTTATTCTTTTCTTCATTTTCCTGCTCCTTAATCTCTTCTATCTGCTCTAAAGTATCTCTCTCCATAACTAACTATATAAGCGTACTATTTTAGACTGCTTTGCCCCTTCACTATAATTAGTCTTAACTCCTCCCCCATATGCTCTTAAGATTTGGTAGGTAATTTTAACTTATCCTGTCAGATGGGAAACTGACTGGATCAGATCAGCCACCGGTTTCACACACCACCTGATTTTACTTTCCATTGACTTCATTGGAAAGTAAAATTGGGTGGCGTGTAAAATGGGTGGTTAATCCGATCCCATCAGTATCCCGCTGGGTGGGTTAGACTAAAATTATCCCCTTGGTCCTCCTTCACATACAAATTTAAATCCTCACATCACAACTCTATTTAATTTCTGAGATATTGGCATTGGTTTGGTTTAGGTGAAGCTTATCCCATCTTTAAAGTTTCCTTCTGCCCCAAAATTCATTCCACTCGGCATATATCAAGCCACACATTGATGTGTCTGATCTGCTTCTTCCTAGCTGGCCTAGCACATGCCACCAAGAGTAATCCTGAGATTTTGAATCCTGCTTTTTTCCTAATTCCCATTGTCATCAATCTTTTAACATTTTTTTAACTAAAAACCACTAGTTAACAAAGTTTGACTTGCAGTGTTAACTTAGAGAAGTCCAAAATGGTGGCAGACTATATCTAGCTTGTTTCAGGACCTTACTATGAACAAGTCTTTTTTAATGTCTTGGAGCCAAGGATTCAAAACAAAACTTAGGATTCCAGTATTGTGCTGCAAAAAAATGAAGGTAAATCTCTGGAGAATGGCAGAGTAAGTAGGTGTAACTCATTTGGTCGCCGCTAGGTGTATCTGTGCGCCGTTTTAAAGTGCAGTTGAACGGTAAAACCTGTGTCAAAAAGCTCATCACGGAAAACAGATCTCGGCGGCTCTTCACGAAATGCATCCGATCCGTGAAAGGTTTATAGCGCAAAGACCTTAAATTCCTTCGGATCTCCTATGCTAAGGATGGAAACCATAGACGAAGTCGGCAAAAATTAGATTTGGAGGAATCCAAGTCAAAACGCCAGTGAATTCATTGTTGCTAGGATTATCCCGACGAGATACATTTGTTTTACGATTGCTGGGTTTTCATGGAGGTGAATGGGAAAACTATTACAAATTCGACAAATTTAGGTATGTAGCCTCTGAACCGGAGTGAGCTAAATCGCAGCTGAAAGTGCCGCGTGCATCGTGCCGTCGATTAGTGTGAGAAGGGGAAAAGCAAGGAAGATGCTTCAAGTCGCATGTTTTTTTCACATCCTGTACGTGAATAGCTAATAAATATCAACCGATTGGCAAGCCCACAGATTGTAGGAGCTCTGGCGCTGGTAAATAATTTTGCTTTATTATTTTAAGTATACGTGTGCAGTGGATATAGTGCTATGAAAAAAAACATACTTGTTAGTATGTAAGTCAGTTGCCGATTTAGGAGATATGTGCTCAAACAGTTCAATTTACAGAAAACGATAAGATTGCTGCCATAATGTTGCATTTTTAATGTTGGAAGCAGCAATTTTTGTGCGTGTATCTTATACATTATGTCTGTTTTGTCGATGTTGAACATTGGTTTACCAAATCATTTTATTATTTTCCAGTATAAATTGCAGAACACCTTTTGTCGAGTGTATCATTGGCGGAACGAAATCAATTTCCAGCAGCTTTAATTAAAATGAACCGTACAAATTACTTGATATTAATTGACTTATAATTAAGAGGAGTTGAGCTTTTATTACATATCTAAGTAGGGCATGATGTCACATAATATGCAAAGATAGCATATGGTCCTCGGAATAATTGTATAAAATCGAAATAGTCCAGTTTTAATTCTGGCATATTTTAAACAATATGCAAATTTTATGTGACATTAAATCCTATTATTTTTTCAATTGCTTGGTTTGCTTAAATTGTTTACGTAGCTTTACAAACATTTTAACAAGTGCACCCGATGTTCTGATTCTGTGGAGTATTTTTGCAAGAAAATAGTGTATCTAAGGGCTATCGTTATAAAGCTGAACGTGCGTCTCGTTTTAAAATTCAGTAAAATACGACCTAAAACAAAGGTTTTATTATTTTAAAATCTGTTGTTCGTTGTTAAAACAAAATGTTAAATTCCTTTCAGATCGTCTTTAAAGCCCCCAAAACAAATATACTGCTACACTGTTTTCAGGATATATCAATCTATGCTGCCACAGGATGAATTATAATGGTGGCGTTTTAGCCGATAACCTGACGTTTCCAAAGAAAATAAGTTGATTGTTCATGAATTAATTAGAGTGCCTGATGGTTCTTTTCGAAAAAGCGAAAGTGTTAAATATTGTTCCTGAAGAGTAATTAATCATAGATGCCTTTGTTAAGAGTGTTAGAAACGCCTGCATTGCTCGATTTGAAAATTAAGGGCAACCTTTTAGTTAGATAATAAAAGCGATGCTAGTACTTAAAAGCTTTATTGTATCACTGATATATGCATGTATTTATTGCAGTGCATATGTGTTAGAGCTCAGTCTAGTTTCATGATTGCTACCTATTGAACAGTACTGCTTAATTGCAGGTAACAAAAATGAGATGAGTACAACAGTCTCCACAGCAGACGATTTGAATGAGAAAATGTGAAAATACTTTACAACTTAACATTCCTTGACCGCTATTTTTTCTTCTTGGGATATATTTTTTTTAAATCCTGTTTAATCTGCAAGCGGAAGTGTTGAAAATATTTTAAAATCCATGTATTGAACCTGCATAAACAATCTAAGATGATATGGAAAATGGGTTTCACAACCACAAAACATCTTTCAATATTGCCTACTATATCTTCTGTAGTGTTGCTCATGGGTAGTTGGGATATGGAGTTCTGTGTTCTGTATATGTTGCTTATAATGAACTGATGTGGTTGCTTGGTTTCCCATTGATCTGTTGTAGTTGTGCAAGAGCTTCATATATCTGTTAGGTGGGTGAAGTAGGCATGGAATACCAAGGTATGGCCTTTCGTCCTGTAAGGCTGAGGTCAAACTGTTCTGGTGCTCCTTGTGGATCATTGTGCTTTTTGACTAAAGATTTAGGGCTTTCCTGGAAGAGCTGATCTGAAGTCACCTGTTTGTCTGTTACTTTAACCTTTTTGTGTTTTTCACTATTACTTGGGTCTTTCTGCCTGTGTCTGGCAGTCTTTTCTTGTGTTTATTTCATTGTGTCTCTGTTACCCTCCTTATTTCCCTATTTATCCCCGTTATTTTCTTACTGCTTCAGTTACTCCAGCAATCTCAACCAATTACATCCCTATACTCATGATCTAGAATTGCTGCCATTTCCTCCAGCAATGGGAGTGAGAGGCAGAAAGACACACGGGGAACCAAGGGGGAGGGGTTCCTTCCACAAGAAGGTGGGAAGGGACATAGTTATCAGCATGTACTTGCTTTTGGTCTGCTGCATGTGCTCTTTATGTTGGGCCTTAGGACATTGGGTCAGTTCCTAGCACAAAGGAATGTGGGCACATATAGTAGAGTTTGCTAGTAGAGGACGGTGGAATTGAGCCTGTTGATTTTTCATGTGGTAGTGGGGAGCAGAGAATGTGGAATTTGGGATGGGAAGTTTAATGCTAAGTTTGTGATTTATTTTAAATGAATTATTTTTTTTGTCTGTTATATCATCAGATTATTTTTAGGAATAAAACATGAACTGCTGGAAACACTCAGCAGGTCAGATAGCATCTGTAGAGCGAGAAACATAGGGTTAACGTTTCAAGTCAGAACTGGTTCTGATGAAAGGTCATTGACCTGAAATGTTAACCCTACGGGCCATAATTTGCTGTGGCAGAGCATCTAGCGGCATCTGCTGTTAGTTAGAGTTGCTCTTGCACGTTTAGGTTTTTAAATTTTTTTCTTGGCAAGTTGCTGAAAGTGCGAGCTGATAATGTCGCAGCGAGGGAAATGGCATCTGGGACCTGAGTAAATTGGGTAAACAACTGTGTATCTCCTTAACCAATCAAATTGAAGGATTGTGAAGTAAACAATGGGAGCACTGAGAAGGAGGGTGAATTAGAGTGGGTGAATTCAATGTCAAACCAGGTACAGAAAGAGAAATAAAGGGAGGGAAAGAAAGATTGGATTGAGAGAGAAAAAAGAGACAAAGGAAAAGTTTTTAAAAAATTAATTTAAAATTTGATTTTTAAAAAAATATCCAACAATTAAAACCTGAAGGAATGAGATTTCACACTTGTAATAATTAATTTTCAGTGCCAGAGAGGTTGACTGGCAGTAATTAACACTTGTCACGTCGTTAAAAGGGTATTTAGACTAGAAATGGACAAGACTTAACTTTCTGTGGCGAGATTAGTTCATATCTACCGCACAAATACAGGAACTTCACGCTGTTCAATGCATTCAGTGGTGAGACAGACATCAAGATGCCGTTTTCGCGAAGCTAATGGCAGAGCGGTGCAACTCGGACAGCAACTTTTGGATATTTGATTTTTAAAAAAAATACTTGCATCTACCTGAAATTGCTGCAGCATTTATGCATAAATAATGGTGAGCGCTATTAGGCTCACTGTTATTTTGACAGCAAATGATGGCCCTGTGTTTCTCTCTCCACAGATTCTTCCTGACCTGCTGAGTGTTCCACCATTATCTGTTTTTATTTCAGATTTCAAGCATCTACAGTATTTTGCTTTTTGCTTTATTGTTTTTAGGAATATATATTTGGGTGAGTGAGGAACTGTCATGGTATCTCAGAAAAACTGTTTTGCTGCAACGTGATGAGACAGAATGTTTTTGGGGGTGGGGAGAAATGCTTTGTAGGATATGAGTGGCGAATAAAGAAAGTAGAAGATAACCAATTCGAAAGGAGAAAAAACAATGAAAGGAGAAAAACACAGACATAACCAATGAGGAAGAAGAAAATTGACAGATGTTTCAAAGAAAGAAAACTTGAATTATGTTCACAATAAAACACTACAGCATAGAAAGTTTTTTCTAATTAAATGAATTACATAGGATGAGTTACCATGGGAATACCTGTTGGAACACAACAACCAGGCATATTACTGAAGTGAAGCTAAAGTTTCATGGATCAGTGCTTGAATATTTCATTGGGTATTGTCATCATGTAATATTGTGCTTCAACTCACTGAAGAAAAAAAATCACACAATTCTAAAACAGTCTGCTGAGCCTCACAGGGAGGAATCATTAAAAAGCAAAATTAGTAAATACAGTGATATACCGATACTTATGACAACTGTAAGAATGTATGAGTGACTGTTACTGTATACTTATAGGATTTTACAGATAAAGACCAATCCTTTCAAATAAAAAGTTATTTTGCATATTAAATGTAATGGATTATCATGCTCAATTTATGATGATATAAAGAGGTCACCATATTTGTATATGGAGAATATGCCTTTTACTACATTGATATACCATTACTGCACTCCAAAGGTCACATGAACTCTCCACATTGATATTTGCCCTGATTTTCTGTTCCTGGCTGATGTGGATAGAAGTTTCACAGCAATGTTTGTAGCATATGTAAATGCTTAAATGAGTTACTGATGCAGTATCCTTGAATATGTGTAAGTTTATCAGTCACCATGGGCCACATGTTTCCTCAGTATTAGATTGACTAATAGCTGAGTCATGGACAGTGAAGAGACAAGTTAAAGAAAAGTCAATGCATCCCGCAAATGTAAACTTATCAGCCATAGCGTGCGTAATATATTACATTTTCAGAAGTACAGCTTTGATGCAATTTATAAATCATAATTTAGTTTTTTAATTCTAGATTAAGGTCAATTGTTCAGCAAATGACCAAAGTTGAAAAGACTAGAAAAGAAAATTAGGCAAATCGGGTAGTTTGTGTTTTAAAACTTTAAGGGAAAAGTGAGGGTTGCTCAACAAAGCTCAACAAAGAATGAATTGAAGTGGGAGACAGTAGATGGAGTCTTGATTCAACATAATGAGCATCCAGGGCAGAGGAAGGATGTAGGATGGTGTATTTCTAGTTCAGCAGGAATAAAAATAACAGATTGAGGTAGATTCTTGTCTTGGCCCATTTTTGGGAATAAACTTAGCGCTGCTTAGTGCCTAACCGAGAGGCCTGAGGATCGCCAGTAAATTGATCCTTAGGCCTCATTTACATATTCGGGGCGAGCTGCCAGTGCCTGTCGAGTCTCCACGGGCAGTTCGCCCGACGGGAAAAATCAATTTCAGCTCGCCGGCAGCAGGCCTCAAGTAAGTCCCGGGAGGGGGTTGGAGCAGGCTGGGGGAGGGGCTGATAGCGATGATTCTGGAGTTGGAGGAGCACTCCTGCTCTTCCTGCTGCACAGGAAGGTTTTATAAAAGATTTCAAAGTAACCTACCCTACATTGGTAGCCACAGGGGCTGCTGAAGAATTTTGAGCCTGGCCGACTTGCACCTGCTCCACTCATTCTAAACTAATTTCAGCCGGGGGTCCTTTAACTGGTGTTAAGCCTCTTATTTACATATGCAAAGGGCCTAGCACATGTTTTAGGTGACCTCCTGGGATGTCTAGAAAATTGGGCCCAATGAATAGCAGTGGGCTGAATGTCTGCTCAGATTGAGGGCTAGCTGTCCCGCTGCTAAATTGGTATGTGTTGCTCCCATTTTATAGCTGAAAAACAGGCACAATGCATACCAATTTGTACCACATTAACTGGGTCGTTCTTCTTAATGCTGTTTGTGGAACCTTCCACAAAATGGCTGTTATGTTCACACACATAAAAACAGTAAGTACACAATGCAATTCATTCCATGTGAAGCAGTTTTAGACATTTCTGAACAATGTGATAAGGCACTATATAATATAAGTTCTTTCTATCAAGAGAGGAAGGTTCAGAGCAGCACTGGACATGGAAATATCAAAAAAAGAGACAAGAATGGTTTCAACAGAGAGGGAGAGTTGGAGGATAGCAGTGAGAGAAAGGTCAACTTATGAGATGATTTTTCCATCTATCTTGTTCAGGAGTGTAGGAAAAGTGTTGGAAGAGCCTCCTTAAATATGGAAACAGTATTCAAATCTGAGATACACTTGAGCCTTATAGGAGGTCAAGTATTGTTGAGGGGGGAAAAGTTTTTGGTATGAATTAGGAAAATGAGCTTCTTGGAGGCAGCTTTAGCAACAAAGGAGATGAGGGAGTTCCAGCTTAAAATCAGAGGAATAGTGAAGCCATGAATGTCAATAATGTTTTCTTCTGCTCTGATATGCAAACTCCTGATGAAACAAAAAAAAATTTATCCTTGCGTGTGGAAAGTAGACATTACCCCTATGGCCCCCAAGGATTTTACAACTATGTTCTGGAAAAATAGAATACTAGCAGTATTCTGTATGCAACTATGCGATCTCGATATCCAATCCATCTAATCAATATGGGAAAAAAAGGTATGTGTTAGGTCTGTGATCCATGGAATGCCAATTGGGAGATAAAACTACTAGTTATCATTACTAGGTTGTTATACATGTAATTAAATGCTACTCAGAATGAAATCAAAGTTATAGTTTTATTTGAAAAAATAAATAAATGAGTTTGTGGACTAATGGACAAGGCCTGGAAAGTGAATGCAAAATTAGGAGAATGCACAAATTATTACAAATCCTTTGAGTTCCTCAGTGGCTCAGTTGGTAAAATCAGTGGGTAGTTGAGCTGTACAGAATATAGCTTCCTATCTTAAATTCCTTGTCTATGCAGAGTTAGTTGTTGTTTGTTGGGGTGATGGGGTGATAGTAAGGTGCTGCAGTTGGCTTTAGTATCTTGGCTATTGATGGTAACATTAGCTGAGGCTCTTGCTGCCCCTGCTGGAAAATGCACATGGGTGGATGAAGACTGAAAATTGGTTTGGACTTGGCTGTGAAAGCCCCAGAGTTGAACAACCTGTTGAACACTCACTAGGCTAATGCAAAAGAATAGTCACTTGGATGAGCTATTGGAAGGTGCCAAATGCATGTAGAACTGTACCCCAGTATGGATCGATTCCTTCAGTAGAGCAAGAGAGGAGAAAATTAGCAAAAGCAATCTGTTGGTGATGTGAAAAAGCTACTTTAATATCTGTATATTACAAAAGTGCTGTAGTTTCGTACCTGTAAGATCAAAGTATCATACTGTCAACAAGTTCATTAATTACTAAAAAACATATTGAAGTACATTCAAAGTGAACTCCTCTGCATCTCTCAGTTTCCCTAGAATGAGTTCTTAAAGCAAGATTGTTGGTGTTGTACTGTTTACAGCAGTTTTTGGCTGGAAGCATTTCTCAACATCTGCATTGAACTTCTTTGTGTACTTTTATTTCCTTGCCTAGTTCTGCCTTTTTGAAGTATGGGTAATTGCTCCAGCATGGCAAGTTGTAGCCAACAAATTTGGGAGGATGGGAATCCCTTTGGAGTGCTGCATGAATTAGATGACAAGGACCAATTCACGAGGGGATAAAATCCTCTGTTTCAATGACACATTGGGCATTATGTTTTCTCCCATCGATATCCAAGAACCCACATTTACAGACCAGGCAGGAGTAGTGTCCAAGTTATGCCATCTGCTGTGTGTGACTTAGAGATAACCTCGGAATGGGATGGGTCTTCCCATTCTGTGAAACTCACAACAGCATTAAGCTTCTGTACGCATGATCCTTCTAAGTCATCACAGAGGACGCTTGCCAGATGAACCAGCTTACAGTACATATCTATATAGAGCAAGTGACTGATGCCATGTTTGCAAGGGAATACATTTTTATCGCTTTTCCTGTAGAGGGCATGAAATCTTTTCCAGCTGGGATGCTTCCCAAGAGTTCATGGCATTATAGATGGAACCCATTTGGCCAACTGGGCTCCACACAAAGTCAGACACAAATACAAAGTTGTACTGCTCTATGTGCAAGTGGTTTATGGCCACAGGAATATCTGATATCCAGGGAACAGTCATGATCCTTTTATTATTCAGTAGTTCATGTTGCCGCCCACTTGCTGCTGATTCCATCTCCCTCCCCAGCCACTATTGCAGGGTAAACCAGACTGTTTGCAACCTCTGCGATTTGTTCAACTCTGAGTTGAGCTTCGAACCCCATATCCTCTCCAGCACAAGGACTGCTTACTTCCATCCCCGCAACATTGCCCATCTCCACACCGACTCAGCCCCACTACTGCTAATACCCTTTTGCATGCCTTTGTCACTTCCAGACTTGATTAATCCCAAATTCTCCACCCATTTTCATCTCCAACTTGTGTAAAACTCTGCTGCACATATCATGTCCTATTCTGAAATGCTGCACAGTCATCACCCCCGTCCTCACTGACCTATCTCCCGATGCCCCAAGTTTAACATCTTCATCTTTAAATCTCTCTATGGCTTTATCCCACCCTATCTCTGCAATCACCTTCAGCCCACCAAACTCTCTGTTCCTCTGACTCCAGTCTCTAGTGTATCCCTATTCCTTTGTCCCACCAATGGTGGCAGAGCCTTCAGCTGTATGGGCCCTACTTTGGAATTCCCTCCCCATTTCGCCACTGCGCAAAACGTATCTCTTCAAGGACACTTTAGGCCGCCTCTCCATAAGTCTTTTTTCCTGCCTTGGCATCCATTTTCTATACATATATCTGTGAAGTGCCTTGCAATGCTTTTTATGTTAAAGGTGTTATATAAATGTTGTTACTGTTGTGCTTGCAATAACTGGGGCATACACCCAACAATGCAGTGGCTGCCAGCACTTACCAAATGTCAGGCACTTCCTCACTCCTTCGAAGGGCCTGGCTTGAGTGGGAGGATATGCAGCCACCTTGAGAGAAAGCCAGCTCAGTGCTGGGCACTCTAGCTGGATGATCAGTGATCTGCACGAGGGCAGTCCATTGGATCTTTCTGTTGTGGGTGAAGCCTGCTTTTTTAGTAAGATTATTCACTTCCCTATCTCTCAGTCTTAATATACCGAGTGGAGTAATAAGTCTCAAACAAATTCAATTGTTCTTGCAAAACACTTTGCTTTTTAGTTTAAGTCGTACAATTCCTAATACAATTGTTAGTGTAATATTACGATACAGTTCCCTCAAATTTTAACAGGTTAGATACATACGACCTTTACTGGGCTGCACTGCACTCGAAACATGGAGGTGATCAGTCTCTTCCAGTCACAGAGGTTTTCCGGATGTCTATCTTCTTGGACGGTATGTTTCCACACCATCGGCTAGCATTGCACATTCGATCCTGGCTTTCATTCTTCCTTAGAGACATGGACAGCGCATGATTGCTGGCATGATGCCCTCTTTAACTAATCTTTGTTCGTCATTTGAGTGGTCGCCTCTCCCATTAGGTTACCTTGCATGTGCATCAAGACTCTTTCCAGTAATTGTTACCCAGTTCTTGTATCTCAGTAACAGCTCTGCTTAACTTTGGCACATCACATCCTTTGTTCTGAAATTTCGTGTTTGTTCATTCACAGTTTCGTAAACAAGCTGTGGTTAACTACAGTTGTAAACAAGTTCAAAAAGTGGACTGCACGATTCTGATGACTCCAGTCGTTTCATGATATGTCAAGTTAACCCTTAATTTCCAAACAATCTCTCAATCCATTTAATCTTCCAGTGACCAACTTCTGTAACTCATGGAACTAGTCACTACTATTGTGAGAGAAAGCTGTTTTGCCCTTGGTCTCTCTGTATTTTGGGGCTCTCTTTGTGGAGTTGAAGATATCATGCACTCCGTGGTGCTCTGTATTTCCATAAATCTATTCTGCCGTACTGTAGTTATGTGCTAGGAAACATGCTGGTGCTAGGGGCAGGATAGAGTTTGATGCAACCTTGTGTCTGTGGGAGACCTTGATGCCACTCGAGAAGAGTCCACCGGAAGAGAAAAGGGAAAAGATTTGCAATGGATCCCCAAGACAACGTCTTCAAAGAAAGGAATGATCATAAGACATTTTGTGTGTCATGCAGCTGTAGAGAGGATTAAGAAAGTAAGTGTGAAAATTAGCAAAATAAATGGAGGATAATTGCTGGCTGTTGACACCATGTCTCCAAAATCTCACTCACTGATCTTGCCCACTGTATCTTTGAGAAAGCACAAGGACCACCTCCTCATACTGCTTCAGCTGCTTATTGATAGCTGGCTCTAACCTTCTCCCAGTGGATGTACACAGAATTGGCTTGTAAGCAGAACACAGAAAAGTAGATGATAGGATCTCGCTGAGCATCTCAAACAGTGTTTCTGTGCCCAGACGATCTCCATCCCAGGGGTAAAACTTTGTGAGTGAACTAACTCACTACTACTGGCAGTACTGAAAACAGGCAGAACTTTGAATTGCTATGCGTAAGGTATTACTGTGTCCCACTGCAATTGTACACCCTATCTTCTGTTGTATGCAGGAATTCTGTCTAAAGGGGGACATGTTCTCTGCTTGCCTTCTGTCTGAGGGTGCAGGAGAGAAACATTTCTTTTTGGGCCACACCTTTCATTGATGAAGAACACACATGAATGCAAAGGACGATACATTTACTTTGACACTCCTCTGGATACCAGAAAATTTGTTTCTTATTTGCTCCCAGATATGACAGACCTGGGAAACTGCATTCATTCTCTCAGCACCTTGAACTTCCATCTTCACAGGAGGTTGGTCTTTGCTTCAAAAAGAGGCACCCTTCTTTGCTCCAACCCCTGCAGCAGGACCTCCAAGGCATCATCAATAAGGGGGCAGATTTTTTGCCAGATTCTCCTTTCAGCCATATTGTCTCACATCAAAGAGATAGTACGCACACCTAAAATTTGTTTCTCCTTTCAAGACAGCTGCAGCCCTTAAGAGGTGCTGGCTGGTCGATTTTGTAACTGGCAGCCTGTAGCATTCCTGGCCTGAATCCCTGCATATTTTTTCCATGTGGTCGGAGCCTATTGTAATGAAGAGGAGGGCCTGGCCTTTAAAAATTGGGTGAGGCCGGTTTTTCTTGCTGCTGGTATGGGTTCATAGAATCATAGAACCACATAAGGAGGCCATTGAAAGAGCTATCCAATTACTTTCACTTCCTTGCCATTTCCCCATAGCCCTGAAAATTTTTCCCCTTCAAGTATTTATCCAAATCCCTTTTCAAAGTTATTATTGAATCTGCTTCCACCACTCTTTCAGGCGGTACATTCCAGATCATCATAACTCACATTAAAAAAAATTCTCCTCATCTCGCCTCTGGTTCACCCATACCACGGTTAAGTGCAATCCCGATTTTGTCAGTCTCGCAAAATCAGGGCTTTTATTTGTTGCATTTTCAAGCATTTTTTAAAATTGACTTCTTAGGTATATTTAAATATTTTATAATGTATGCATTACTGCATATCAGAGAATATACTCCACTAAGCTGGACAGGAAACAACTATAATTTTGAATCATATACATCGTGGTAATTTGTTATGAACCAAATAATGTGCTTGTTTTTTTGACTCTTGTTTCAAGTTTTTTCTTGCTTTATGACTTGAGTCTAGAATTTGCTGCGGGTGACATTAGTGGATGAACAATCATTTGATATTCCTTAACAGGCATAATATTCCTTAAGATACATTAATATCTATTTTAAGTGGGTTAACACCGCCATTAAAAATAACGAACAGAGGAAAATTCGTACGCTAATATCGCTGAAAGTAATTTTTAGGCTTTGGCCTGTAACAAAATAGCTCCTTGTTAGAGTGACTGCTGCAGAGCCTTATGATCTTCATCAGAAGATGGTTGTCTACATCGCCTTGACGTTGTGTCATTTACTGCCTTGTGCTTTTGGAACTAATGTCTGATGTACTTCTTTGAATGGTGTTGGTTGAAAGATAAATGATAGCCAGGACACCGGGGGAGCTCCCCAGGTCTTCTTTGAATAGTGCCATGGGATGTTTTACACCCACCTGAAATGGCAGATGGGCCACGGTTTAGCATCTCATCCAAAACTTGGCACCTCGCAACAATGCAGCACTCGCTCACTACTACACTGAAGTATCAGCCCAGATTATATGCTCAAATTTCTTTTTGGACTTGAACCCACAGTGTTTGACTCCAAAGCAAAAGTGCTACCTCTGAGCCAAGGCTGACATCTAATATGGATGTGAAAGATATATTGATGAAGGTTAAGCATAACACACTAGCCTAGCTTTTCCACTATTGGTATACATTATACACGAATGGCTATGCACAAGTTTTAGAATGACTCAAATGCAAGTGTGCTGTTTGCATACAGTTTTCATAACGCAGCTTCAGGTGCAGAATTGGACTCGCCTAAAAATACATATTTAAATGAAGTGCTGCATATTTGAGTGGATGCTTCCATTGCTGCTGGCCCACCTCCTGACAAACCACACTGGGATGCAACCTAGGCAGAGTCCTGATGGGATGGGGCTTTCTGCTGTTGGATGAGAATTATTATCACATAAACTGAGCAGCTAGCAGTGGAAAATCCAGGCTATGTATAATCCTTGTTACAGTCCTACACACTTGTGTCGAACTCATTTAAGTCGACATCCCGCTTATATTGACAAAAAAAGTTAAGTCCCAGTCCATTGTCTGCATATGCATACCAAATACTTACTGTGTATATTGATGTTGACATAAATTCTTGCACACCTAATTTGACACATTTTGTAAGTCCCTAACAGTATTGAAGGCCTTTTATTGCCACTTATGTTGATGGGGCCTTATCTTTGTGTACATTTAATTGGAGCCATCAAAAGGAATGGAAGAAACAGCTAAGTATTTGCATAAGGAACAAGTGCTGTGTATGAAATAGTCTACTCTAAATGATTCATTTTAAATAAGGAAAATACATTTAAATAAATGATTTAGAAATTTTATTTACAAGGATGAAATAATTTTTCTTTAAAATTTATATACTGTTGTATGTATTTACATATATTATTTCTTGACAGTTAAGTTAGGAGGCACAGTAAGTTGTGTAGATGGGAGCAGAATGTTACAAAGGGACATAGACAGACTAAGTGAGTGGTCAATGCTATATAGATGGGAACATAGGAACAGGAGTAGGTTATTCTGTCCCTTGGGTCTGTTCCACCATTCAATTAGATCATGGCTGACCGATACCTCAGCTCCATTTACCAACATTTATTCCCTATCCCTTGCTTTGCTTACCTGACAAAAATTAGATCACCCATCAACCTTCTAAATTCAAGGAAATACAAATCAAGGTTATGCAAATTGT
Source organism: Heptranchias perlo (assembly GCF_035084215.1). NCBI lineage: Eukaryota > Metazoa > Chordata > Chondrichthyes > Hexanchiformes > Hexanchidae > Heptranchias > Heptranchias perlo. Next base: position 37,124,857 of record NC_090337.1, on the reverse strand, counting down.
CCTCATAATTTAACCCTTTACGCTCTGGGGAATCTGCACTGTCTCCCTCCAAGGCCAATATAATCTTTCCTGAGGTTCGGTGCCCAAAACTGAACACAGGAGTCCTGATGTGATCTGACCAAAGCTGTGTGCAACTGAAGCATCACTTCCTCACTTTTGAATTCCAGCCCTCTTGAGATACATTCCATTAGTCTTTTTGATTACTTTTTGTACCTGCGTTTAGTGATTGGTGCACATGGACACCCAAATCCCTTTACTTCTCCACAGTGTTTACTCTCTCTGCATTAAGAAAATATTTTCATTTGTCTTTCTTGACTTCATACTTCCCCCACATTGAACTCGATCTACAAAATGATTGAGGGATTCAATAGGCTAAATACAGTGAAACTATTTCCTCTGATAGGGGAACCCAGAACAAGAGGGTATAATCTTAAAATAAGGCCACTTAGGAGTGAAATCAGTAAATCAGAAGCACTTTTTCACATAGGGTAGTGGAAATCTGGAACTCTTTCCCCAAAAGGCTGTGGATGCTGGGTCAATTGAAATTTTCATAACTGAGATAGCTAGCCCAAGGCTGACCTAATGCAATTTTTAGTTGGGTCTGTAAATGGCAAGCAGCTCACCCACCTGAAACAGGCAGCACGATGCTTAAATATGCAAATTAGGGTCTTATGTTGGTTGTAGGACCCTGATTGCAGTTTTTAGGAACAAACGGGTGGTGCGTGTGCTGCGTACACTTCGCCCAATTGTACTAGACGTTGAGCGGCCTAACCAGCAGCTCTGAAAGTGGCTGCTCTTGTCCGCTTAAAAAAACGGCTTAGGAAACCTTCAATTTCTTTTTGGTGGGCCGAGAGGGAGCTGGAGTGTTATTCCTGGGATGCAAAAAAAGTTCAGCTCACTGCTGGCCGATTTGAGGCTCTCTGGCATTGCTTACCCCCCCCCCGCCCGCAAGCCAGGCCCGACCTGTCGACCGGCTCAGTGTAAGAGCTGGTTCAGCATGAGAAAGTCCTGACATTCCTCATCTCTGTATGCGGAACATTCCTGTAACAAAATCTTCGTTGTTTGTTTCCTTGATTTTAACATAGAAATGGTGTTTGAGCAGATTGGTTCCTTAATTTAAATTGCAGATATGCTCTTTGATTTAGACAGCAGGGTTTTATGTGACAGAAAGAACTGTTTTATGCCACTGTGAAGAGCTTGATGCAATTAATTAACACACCTGTTTGACTTATTTGTGTGAATTGTGCTTTATATAGCAGCAGTCAAAATTGCATTTTCTTTTTATCTATCGTGAAATCTAATTATATTTAAGCACAAAGTATTTGATTTTTGCAGTATTCTCCTTTGTTAATCAAAAAGTTGCATGAGATACTATTTGATTTGATGTGAGAAAGAGAACATCTGAGAACTACCAAAAACTGTTGGTTTTCACACCCGTGGAGTTAAAAGAAGGAACTTGGAAACAACATGGAGAAGTTCTTCCAAAAGCAGGTGGTCGGTGGAGATCATGAGATACTCTTCTGCAAAAAGCTTGTGCTGGACTAGATAAGTGGAATTTGTAGTGCAGTATCAGGAACGTTGTCAAATGGACAGATGCTAAAGCCTGCTTACTAAGGATAATTAACCTGTTATGGATATTCCCATTGTGCCTATATCATGTCTATGTCATAGTTTTAATACTTGCAGTTTCTTATGTTTCATATTGCCATTGGTTTATGAATTTATTAATAGACTTTGTTTGTAAACCTCTGATATCTGTTTTAATAACCAACATTTCAAAGAGACTAAATCAAAAGCAAAATAATGTGGAAGCTGGAAATCTGAAATAAAAACAGAAAATGCTGGAGAAGCTCAGCAAGTCAGGCAGCATCTGTGGAGAAAGAAACAGAGTTAACATTTCAGGTCAAAGACCTTCTGACGAAAGTTCTGACAAAAGGTCAGTGACCTGAAACATTAACCCTGTTTCTTTCTCCACATATGCTGCCTGACTTGCTGAGCTTCTCCAGCATTTTCTGTGTTTATTTCAAAGATACTACTTTATATCCAGAAAGCAGATTTTTGCAACTGGATAATTGTTGGATGTTGGATACATAGTTCTGCAAGCGCACAATAAAGAGAAGCTTCCGGATTGTAGGGAATAAAGGTCCACCTGCAGGAATTTCTGTTAAGAGAAGTCAGTATTAAAACCCTCTAATTCATAACAATTGGCAGTATTTTGGGAGATATTGCTTATAGATCAGACAAACTGTTAAAAGATTAAAATAGACCAGCTGAAGCAAAAGTAATACTAAAAGCATGATGTCAGAAAACAATCGAGCTATGGCTAACCTACAATCAGAAAACACCAGAACTAGTGATGCTGGAGAGGAATGAGAAAGCAGTCCCGTATCAACAGGAGAAGGAAGAAAAGGAGCAACAGTGACTGTATGAATTGCACAAACTACAGCTGGAGGGAGGAGAGAGTTGCCATAAGCATAAGTTAGCATTACGCAAGCATGCTGTTGACAATGAAGAAGCAGTGGAAGAGTGAACTCAATGCAGAACAAACAGAGACATCTAGTGACCATGGGAGTCATTTTCAAATTCACCATTTCAGCCATAGCAGATAACCTGCTCGTCGTAGAACCCACCCGATGTTTGTGCCATTCATTCTGCCAAGCTATTGCCCAGGTGGCATCTGGCAGTCCAGTAGATCCAGCCAGAATCTAACACATAGTAAATTTGTTAAATATAGCCACAGTCCAAAATATAAGGATGGATTGACATTTATCATTTTTTTAAGGCTGTTTAACCAGGGGCTTAGCCACAGGTGGGCCGGCTGCCCACCCATTTAGCACTCAAACCACCCAAATCTGAGTTTGTGTTAATTCCATAGATTGAGCTCTTGCTATCTGAGACAGAAGGATGGACTCCTGCTGTGTCTCCGACCCAAGCCTGCCTGTGCTTAGGATATTTCCAGCTCCTCATTTCCGTCATTTGCGCTGGCAGAGGGGTTCAGGTGGTTGACGCTGACCAAATGACCTGTTCTTGGCCCCACTCCAGACTCAATACGGTCAGTGATAGGTGCTGAGATTCCTTCCAGCGCGGCATTGTTAATCTATCACTGGCTCTTCACTACTATCTCTATAGCCGCTGACCCTGCCTAGTCCTTCTTGTCGCTCGATGGGACCAAGGAGCAGAGGGACATGCTGAAACTACAAGCTGAGCTTCCCTCATCCGACTTGAGCCCATCTATCATAGATTGGGGCCTACCCAACTTTCCATTTCTATCTACACCACTGGTTTGAACTGTTTGTTATCCAGCACAAATAGGGCAAAGATTTGTGGACATGTTAGCTTGTACTGTCGCTCAGCTACAAAGCAACTACTGTTTTCTCTTGGGTAGATTCTACATTAAATGTGGACTACAGTGTGATGATACAAGCAATGCTGACTCATTTTGACCTCACCTGGAAGTATACAGGCGCAAGTTGAAGCAGTATGTAAAGTGTCTGGTGAACCTTCGCTGCGCTCCCTCTATGGCAAGTATATCCTTAGGTAAGGAGACCAAAACTGCACACAATACTCCAGGTGTGGTCTCACCAAGGCCTTGTGTAACTGCAGTAAGACATCCTTGCTCCTGTACTCAAATCCTTTTGCAGTGAAGGCCAACATACCATTTGCCTTCCTAACTGCTTGCTGCACCTGCATGTTTGCTTTCAGTGACTGGTGTACAAGGACACCCAGGTCCCTTTGTACATCAACATTTCCCAATCTATCACCATTTAAATAATACTCTGCTTTTCTGTTTTTCATTCCAAAGTGGGTAACTTCATATTTATCCACATTATACTGCATCTGCCATATATTTGCCCACTCATTCAACTTGTCTAAATCGCCTTGAAGCCTCTTTGCAAACTCCTCACAACTCACAATCCCACCTAGTTTTGTGTCATCAGCAAACTTGGAAATATTACATTGGTTCCCTTGTCCAAATCATTGATATAGATTGTGAATAGCTGGGGCCCAAGCACTGATCCCTGCGGTACCCCACTAGTCACTGCCTGCCACCCCGAAAAAGACTCATTTATTCCTACTCTCTGTTTCCTGTCTGTTGACCAATTTTCAATCCATGCCAGTATATTACCGCCGATCCAATGTGCTTTAATTTTGCACACTAACCTCTTATGTGGGACTTTATCAAAGGCCTTCTGAAAATCCAAATAAACCACATCCACTGGTTCTCCCTTATCTATTCTACCAGTTACATCCTCAAAAAACTCCAGTAGGTTTGTCAAACATGATTTCCCTTTCATAAATCCATGTTGACTTTGTCTAATCCCATTGATATTTTCTAAGTATTAGCTTCCATATGTATTCTGAAGACCCCTAGCTTTGCTGTCCATCACTTCTCTTGACCACTTGACTACTTCCTTGCTGTCAGGTTTCTTGCCTAGTATCAAGTCTGAAATGAGACACAACTTCATCCAGCTTAACATTGGGAAGATTCAAACCCATCGTCTTTGGCCCTTGTCACAAACTCCAGTTCCTTACCATTGAGTTTGTCTCCCTATCTGGCCACACTCTCTTGGGCTGAACCAGACCATTCCCAATCTTGTTCTCCTGTTTGACCCCGCGCTGAGCTTCAAACCCTATATCCTATCCATCATCAAGATCGCTCATTTGCATCTTTGCAACATTGCCCATCTCTGCCCCTACCTTAGCTCCATCCACCACTAAAATCCTGTGCCTTTGCTACTTCCAGTCTCGACTATTCCAAAGCCATCCTTGCTGGATTCCCTTCTTCCTCCCTCCATAAAATCCAACTTGTCCAAAACTCTGCTGCACATGTCCTGTCCTGCACAAAGTCCCATTCACTCATCATCCCTGTCCTCGCTGACCTTGACTGACTCCATGTCCCCTAATGCATTCAGTTCAATTTAATTCATCTATAACTCCCTCTATGGCCTTGTATACTCCACTTCCAGCCCTATAATCTGTCTGGAATGCTCTGTTCCTTTTGTTGCATTCTATTCATTCTCCTTTCCTTGCCCCACTGTTGGTGGCAGGGCTTTTATTCATCTTGGTCCTACTCTCTGGAACTCTTTCCCTAAACCGCTCCAATAAATATTTTCTCAAAATCCTTGTTGTCACGAAGTTTTCCATCACCTTTCCTAATTTCTGATTTCATTTCCCTCAATCAACTGATGTGCCTTTGGATGTTCCTTAGGTTGAAGACTCTACAGAAGTTCAAGTAGTTGTTTTAGGGTCAAAGGAAATGCCTTTAGTAAAGGCCATAAAGCCTGAATTCTTCATTTTGGATGAGTCAACATGTCCTTGGATTCATATCATGTATCATGTGTTATTAGAAAGTGATTAGGTCTTAAATGTAAAGGTTGTGTGTGACCACTAGATGTCAAGCAAAAATTGAAATACACAGCCGCAGAATATCAGTTCTACTGCCAGTGAGGCAACAGAAAATTACAGGCCTGCTAGAAAGGTCCAGACACTGTGGTGGAAATTACAGCAATATTTCTTCCTGTTCCAGTTTTGTGTGATTTGTGCAGTATATTTAGTGTTCTGTTCCCTTGTGCTTCCTGAGCTTGTGTGCCATTTTCTTCTCATTTACTATCGCTAATTGATGCCACATTGAAAGGTGAGGAGAATTACATGAATTCAATGTCAGCTAATGTGAAGTGGTACATTTTGGCAAAGAAGTAAAAATAATATTCTAATTTGAATGAGGAAGGTTGGGTAATGTGAAAAAGCAAAGAGATTTGGGGGGGTGGGGGTTAGGTTCACAAGTCATTAAAAGCAGCACCTCAAGGATAAAGTCATTTTTTAAAAAAAGCTACTGGAATACTGGCTTTTATGACCAGATGTATAGTGTATAAAAGTCAAGATGTAATGGTGAATCAATGTAAAACCTTAGTAAGGCAACAGTTGGAGTACTGTGTGCAATTTTGGGCTCCACACTATAGGAAGGATATTGAGGCAACAGAGAGAGTACAGCTCAGATTCACTAGGATGCTGCTTGGTATGAGGAAATGCAAATATGAAGAATGATGTGAAAAATTGGGGCTGTTTTTTTTAGAACAGTGGAGATTGGAGGTATTTCAAATTATGACAGAATGGGACAGAATAGATAGAAACAGACTGGGGTGAAATTGGTCTTGGGTGGTAGCGCAAAACAGGCGATAGCAAATTGGCAACCCATTTTAAACCCCACCCGGTTTTCTTGAAAATCAGACAGGGTGTAAAACAGGCTACTGATTCGCTATCACCGGTTTTGAACTGCCATCCAAGACCAATTTCACCTGCACTGTTTCCAGTAATTGAGGAGTCATAGATGTGATTAAATGTAAGAGATTTAGGACAGACCAGAAGAAGGATTTTTACACAAGAGGGTTGAGAGGCTGTAGAATGCACTGAGTTACTGATTGAAGCAGAGACTATATCAACATTTTAGAATAGATTAGATAGGTGGTTGGAGGATGGGGGAGATGAAGGGAGATAGGAACAGGGTGGGCAGTAGTGGCCGGGAAGCCTGAAAATGTGAGGAATGGGGAGGTCCTGCCGAATTTACCAGCAGGACCTCATTGAATTTTTTCTTTCTGTTTCCCTGCCAGTAGCCAGCCAGATTGAGAGGCTGACTGGCTGTTGGGCCTGAAGACCTGCACTAAAAGGGTGCAGCTGGGGAGGAGAGAGAAAGATCATGGGGGGTTGGGGAAAAGATCGCATGGGGTTGGGGTGGAGGTCGCCAGGGGTTGGGGTGGGTGCTGAAGTGCCGATTGCGGGGGGGGGGTTGCTGGAGTAGTGGTCGCTGAGGGGCTGAAGTGCCAATCGTGGGGAGGGAAGCAAGTTAGCTTGGGGGGCCAAGGGGAAGCATTCCTGCTCTTCCTGACCCACAAGCAGTGCTGGAAAAGCACTTACCTGCTGGAACCGACCGTTCTCACTTCCCTTCAGCTACCAGGATTCCCGAGCCCAGGGAAACCCAGCCCACAGCCGTTAAATGTAAAAGTATGCATAATCTGAGGCACACTGCCTCATTAACATATTTAAATTACTGACCCACCTCTCGATCAGGTTACGCACCTGCTCCCAATCCGCCTCCATTAAAACTGGAATTTTGTGCGTTCGAGACCTAACCTCACCCCCCACTGTCCCATTCGTTGTGGGGTTAAAATTCTCCCCATCTTCTCTATGTCTACCCTATCAAACCCCTTCATAATTTTAAAGACCTCTATTAGATCACCGCTCAACCTTCTCTTTTCTAGAGAAAAGAGCCCCAGCCTGTTTAGTCTTTCCTGATAAGTATATCCTCTCAGTTCTGGTATCATCCTTGTAAATTGTTTTTGCACCTTCTCCAGTGCCTCTATATCCCTTCTATAATATGGAGACGAGAACTGTACATAGTATTCTAAGGTCTAACCAAGGTTCTATGTAAGTTTAACATAACTTCTCTGCTTTTCATTTCTATTCCCTAGAAATGAATCCTAGTGCTTTGTTTGCATTTTTTATGGTCCTGTTAACCTGTGTTGCTACTTTTAATGATTTGTGAATCTGTACCGCTAGATCCCTTTGCTCCTCTACCCCATTTAGACTTTTTCCAAGGAGTATGTGGCCTTCTTATTTCCACTACCAAAATGCACCATCTCACACTTGCCTATATTGAAATTCATTAACTATTTACATGCCATTCTGCAAGTTTATGAACATCTTGGGCTCGATATTAGCAGGATGGCGGGTTCGCAGCAGGGGGTCGACTGGGCGCGTAGGTAATGCGCCCAGTGAAATCGGGGTGCTCCGCACGGAATCACAGGCTAATTGGAGCCACTTACCTGTGCTTCCGGGTTTCCCGCTTGTAAGCTGCGCAGCGGGCGGATTGCGCATGCGCAGCACAGGCTGTCAGCTGGAGGAGCCCTATTTAAAGGGACAGTCCTCCACTGACTGATGCTGCAGGAAATAGGAAATATTACAGCATGGAGCAGCCCAGGGGGAAGGCTGCTCCCAGGTTTAATGATGCCTCACTCCAGGTATTATTGGATGGGGTGAGGAGGAGGGGGAGGACAGAGATCTTCCCCCCGGCGGGCTGGAGGAAGCGGCCTGCCTCTGCCACCAAGAAGGCCTGGCTCGAGGTGGCAGAGGAGGTCACCTGCACCACCAACATATCACGCACCTGCATACAGTGCAGGAGGCGCTTCAATGACAAAAGTAGGTCAGCCGAAGTGAGTACACTTACTCATTCCCCTACACTCCGTCTGCCACATCACCTTCCCCACCCCACGTCTCCTGCTGCACTGCCAACACTACTCTATCACATCACTCCTCACACCCACTCAAAGCTCATCCTCACCTTACCTGCCCTTACTCGCCTCGCCAGTACTCATCCTGCCACTACCACTCAACCCAATCCTCATACAATCTCATGGCTCTTTCTCAAACTCACCCTCTCATGCATCTCTTTCATGGTCAGCCTCACTCAACCTGCCACTACCTGTGCTGCAGCCACAGGGCATATGTGCAGTAGGCAGCGTAAGGCAAACGAGTCGTGAGCATGAAGGGGATGCACCAGGGTGTTTGAGGGTTTGTCATGGTTTTTACCTGTATTTAATTTCTGATCAACTCACATAACATATTATATTGTCACCACGACTGCCACGTCTTTGCGAATCTTATCTGGTTTGTGCAATAATGCCCTTTCCTGAGGATCACTATGAAGACCCACAACTGATGCCACCCATTGTGTCACTGCAGAGTGGGTGTAGGTGTATTTGCAGGGCTCTTTTGTGCAGACGACTGAGAGACGGAGGAGAAGTTGTTGAGGGCAGTGGTGACTTTGACAGCGACAGGTAAGAAGATGATGCTCGGGCCAACCGGGAGCAGCTCGGCATGAAGGAGGCTGCAGATGTCCACGACTACATGTTGAGTGTCTCTGAGCCTCCATGTGCACTGCTGCTCAGAGAGGTCCAGGAAGCTGAGCCTCGGTCTGTGGACCCTGTGGCGAGGGTAGTGCCCTCTGCGACGCATCTCTCTCTGCAGTTGCCCTCCCTCCTGCTGTGCAGGTGGACGTGTCACAGCACTGTGTTGTGGGGCTCCACGTGTCAAAGGTGGACAGCGTGGCCGGTGAGGCTGGTGATGCTGTTCGTCCTCCGAGGAGGTCATGACTGCAGCTACGGCAACCCCCATTCGGAAGATGTACATTTGAGGGGGTCCGCAAGGTAGGTACATGTGTCTGGACACCGGGGTAAGTGTGCAAGTTCGTGAATTTTATTGTTAGGAGGAGGGTAGTGGAGGCCAAACTTTGTCCAAAGTGACAGAGTGGCCTCCTGCAATGAGTGAGGGTCTCCCCCCCCCCCTCCCCCCCATCACCTGTCAAATGGACCTTTGCAGCTGCCACAGGCTGATGGCTACAACACGTCCATTTGAACTGGGAGTGTTTCCCCCAGTACGGGAAACAGTCCCAGTTGTTTGCAAAATCCCACCCCTCCTAAAATATCATGTTAATGAGGTCTCTAAATGACCTGAAATACCTAAATAGATGCTTTAAGTGGCACCCCGCCGGCTTTAATTGCTGGCGGGAGTCCCACACGCGGGGGCTGCGTGTGCATGTGAGCGTGTCACTGGGGAACCCGGAAGTGGGCGGGTTGGAGCCGGGCTCCAGACCCGCCCCGGGAATCCCCGATTTTCGCAGCCCCCCCGCCACGAACGCACCCGATCGGAGGTGCGAAAATCGAGCCCCTTATATCTTGTCGCAGTCTTCCTCAGTATTATCTATACCACCCCCCCAATTTGGTGTCATCCGCAAATTTTGAAATTGTACTTCCGATTCCCGAGTCCATATCGTTTATGTAAATGGTGAATGACAGTGGTCCCAGCACCAATCTCTTTGGGAGATCACTTCCCACCTTCCGCCAGTCTGAGTAAATTCCTTTAACCCCTACTCTCTGTTTCCTGTTTAGTAGCCAGCTTGCCATCCATTCTGCTACTTGTCCCCTGACTCCATATGCTCTGACTTTAGTTATGAGTCTACTATGCGATACCTTATTGAAGGCCTTTTGAAAATCCAAGTACAGCATATTACATCTACTGCATTACCCTTATCTACTCTTTCTGTTAGAGCTCCCAGTGTTGCTCATACCTAAGAAGGTTGTGCGTTGTTTGCAGAAAATCAAATGATCTGACAGCAGCTAGTATGTAACTGAAGACTAGCATGGAGGATATTCTTACAAAGCTAATGATACTATGTACTTCATGACTGTCAATCTGACAAAGGGATAATAACTGGTGCTTTTATGTGAGTGAAGTCCAAGAGTTCTCAATGTTTATTGCACCCTAGATGAATGAATTTATGACCATGCCCATATGGATAAAAAAATGCACCAGTCACACCCAGTTGGTTCATGGATCATGCAGTGGCATGTATAACAACTTTGACATTTTTAGTAAGGTGTGGGGCTTTTTGTCCATATCCTAGCTCAGTCTTGGCTCAGTGGTAGTATTCACTCCTTTTGAGTCAGAAGGTTATAAATTCAAGCCCTGATTCAAGACTTGAACTTAGAATCTATGTTGACACCTCACTGTAGTACTGAGGAAGTACATTGTTGGATGTGTTATCTTTTGGATGAAACAATGAACCGAGGCCCCACCTGCCTGTTCAGGTGGATGTAAAAGATCCCATGGCACTGTCCTGACCAAAAGTTACCCCTCAATCAAAAACAGTTTAATTGTGTCATTTATCTTCTTGCTGTTTGTGGGACCTTGCCATGCACAAATTGGTTGCCACATTTGCCACACTTCAAAAGTAATTAATTGGCTCTAAAGTACTTTGGACACCATGAGGGAGTGAAAGGTGTTGTATAAATGCAAATTCATTTTTCTTTCCAAATGTACTGTTGAGGTTATAAAGGCAGGTTTAACAGGTAAAGCTGACAAGTGTCAGTCACTTGTCAGCTTTACCTGAGATACTGTACCGGCAATGGTGTGTTGGGGAAAACCAGTTGAAAGTGGTTGCCAACTTACAATGGCCCCACCCAATGATGATGGTATGGAATTTCCCCAGGACAACAGGCTATTACTGCAACTTCATATCAGATTGTACTCAAACAACCACTATTTTAACAGATCTCACCTGAAAACTGCTTCTGAATCAAGTGGCCTACTGTCACAGCTATGAGGTTGCATTCATATGGCTGAAGGAGGTCCTATGTGCAAATTCTGTTTAGCCAGTCCTCATTACACCTGGGGATTCATGAGGATGCCTCAAACGAGAGTATCCGAACCATGCTGAGGAAGACCAATGTCTCAGGAAAAGAGCCTGCTCTTTACCTGAGCACATATTATTGTCATGAGAAATGCAATAATTGAGAGGGGACACACCAGGTCTATGTAGGCATTAAAGAGACTCCAAGTGTAGTTATATGGAATATATTTTACAGTGTACAGACACAGTCCTCTGCTCTGGCTAAATTCAACTTGCAACAACTTAACATGAGGCTGCTAAGATACATTATCCACTTGCAGGTGAATGTCATGGTCATGGTTTGCCAGAAAGGAACAGAGAACGGTAATGTAGACAATGTGGGTGAAATTTTCTAATGGACGTAAAATTGCAAGCAGTGCACCCGTTGTATGTGAGGCCTTGGGTGTCAGAAAATGTTGCCCTTTATCTCTGTAATCAACCTGAGATATCATTTTTATAATGGTGAGGCATTGGTGGCTTCCTTGAGAAACACATCCCCTATGGTGAGGGTGGGGGAGAGAGTTAATGGGTTCCTTGATTTAAATTAGAGATGTTCTCTTTGTCATATAGCAGGGTTTCCCTGAGACAAAAAGTACTGGTCATTCCATTGTGAAGACTTTGATCAAATTAATTAACAAACTCATTTGACTCGTACATGCAATTTTTTTTAAATCTGAGTAGATGGAATTGTGTTTTTTGCATGTGATTTAAATTTGTTTAATTGTCTTTATTTGTGAATTATTTAATTTGTTGTAGCGATCTCCTGCATTATTCAGAAAGCTACATTAGATATTGTTTGATTTGATCTGAGAAACAGAACATGTGAGAACTAAGCAGAAGTATTAGTTTTGACACCTATTGAGTTAAAACCAGAAACTTTTAGACAGCAAAGGAGAAATTCGTCTGAAATGATCATGAACTATTCTTTACAAAAAAAATTGTGTTGAGGTATTGACAGGAAGAGTTCACATTATGGTATCAGTAATTTTAACAAATAGACAGAATCATTAAACTAGATCAGAAGCTGTGCTTATGAAGGGTAACCAAGTCTATATAAATTCTCATTGGAGTTATGTACACTGTTCTTTTATGAGACAATTTTATGAAATTGCATTTCTAGTAGTGAAATTTGCCCACCAGGAATGCATATTGGGAGATCGCTTCCCACGATTTTCATCCATTAAAATTAATAAGCAGAAAATTGGGAGTGTGCCCATGATGTTCGGATATCCCAGTATCCCTGCACCGGAAAATCACCCCTTTTGTTATGCGTCATATTGCTATTTGTTTGCAAATAAAATTTTGCCATTTTAGTCTGTAAATTTCTTGGCTAGGTGGTAATGTTCACCACTTCAAAGAGAATTTGGTAGTGTAGTGCTAAATTGTTAACCAACTGCACATAATTGTTGAATCTATGATATGCACTTCTGTGAGGTCAATGGCCTGCTTATGGGAACTGCCTGCTGGATCTTTGAGAAAGAAGACGGTATGAAAAGTCTTGAAACTGTAACAATTCTCTGTAAACCCTTTCATTGTAGTCAATCATTAAGTGTTATGCCAAAATATATATATTGATGTATATCATAATTCATACCATAGAATCATAGAATGATACACCACAGAAGGAGGCCATTTGGCCAATCATGCCTGTGTCAGCTCTTTGAAAGTGCTACCCACATAGTCCCATTCCATTATTGTTTCCCCATAGCCCTGCAAATTTTCTCCCTTCAAGTATTTATCCAATTCCATTTTTGAAGGTTATTACTGAATCTACTTCCACCACCCTTTCAGTGCATTCCAGATCAGAACAACTCTAAAAAAAAGTTTCCTCATGTCACCTCTGGTTCTTCTGTCAGTTACCTTAAATCTGTGTCCTCTGGTTATTGACCCTTCTGCCACTGGAAACAGTTGCTCCTTATTTACTCTATAAAAACTGTTCATGATTTTGAACAGTAATGTGGTTGATTCTTAATTGCCCTCTGAAATGGCCCAGTTGTAAAATCTCGCTTAAAAAAAGTCACAATAAGAATAAAACCGGACGGACCACCCGGCATCAGACCACTAGGCACCGGACATGACAAAGGCAAACCAAGCCCAGTCGACCCTGCAAAGTCCTCCTCACTAACATCTGGGAACTTGTGCCAAAATTGGGAGAGCTGTCCCACAGACTAGTCAAGCAACAGCCTGACATAGCCAAACTCAGAATCGTACCTTTCAGCCAACGTCCCGGACTCTTCCATCACCATCCCTGGGTATGTCCTGTCCCACCGGCAGGACAGACCGACCAGAGGTGGCGGTACAGTGATATACAGTCTGGAGGGCGTGGCCCTGGGAGTCCTCAACATTGACTCTGGACCCCATGAATTCTCATGGCATCAGGTCAAACATGGGCAAGGAAACCTCCTGCTGATTACCACCTACTGCCCTCCCTCAGCTGATGAATTAGTCCTCCTCCATGTTGAACACCACTTGGAGGAGGCACTGAGGGTAGCAAGGGCATAGAATGTACTCTGGGTGGGGGAATTCAATGTTCATCACCAAGAGTGGCTCGGTAGCACCACGACTGACCAAGCTGGCCGAGTCCTGAAGGACATAGCTGCCAGACTGGGCCTGCGGCAGGTGGTGAGCGAACCAACATGAGGGCAAAACTTACTTGACCTCGTCCTCACCAACCTACCTGTCGCAAATACATCTGTCCATGACAGTATTGGTAGGAGTGACCACCGCACAGTCCTCGTGGAGACGAATTCCCGTCTTCGCACTAAGGATACCATCCAACGTGTTGTGTGGCACTACCACTATGCTAAATGCGATAGATTCAGAACAGATCTGGCAGCTCAAAACTGGGCATCCATGAGGCGCTGTGGGCCATCAGCAGCAGCAGAATTGTATTCCAGCACAATCTGTAACCTCATGGCCCGGCATATTCCTCACTCTACAATTACCAACAAGCCAGGGGATCAACCCTGGTTCAATGAGGAGTGCAGAAGAGCATGCCAGGAGCAGCACCAGGCGTGCCTAAAAATGAGGTGCCAACCTGGTGAAGCTACAACTCAGGACTACATGCATGCTAAACAGCGGAAGCAACATGCCATAGACAGAGCCAAGCGATTCCACAACCAACAGATCAGATCAATGCTCTGCAGTCCTGCCACATCCAGTCATGAATGGTGATGGTCAATTAATAAACAACTAAGGGGAGGAGGATGCTCTGCAAACATCCCCATCCTCAATGATGGCGGAGTCCAGCACGTGAGTGCAAAGGACAAGGCTGAAGCGTTTGCAACCATCTTCAGCGAGAAGTGCCAAATAGATGATACATCTCGGCCTCTTCCTGATATCCCCACCATCACAGAAGCCAGTCTTCAGCCAATTCGATTCGCTCCACGTGATATCGAGAAATGGCTGAGTGCACTGGATACAGCAAAGGCTATGGGCCCCGACAACATCCTGGCTGCAGTGCTTGAAGACTTGTACTCCAGAACTAGCTGCACCTCTAGCCAAGCTGTTCCAGTACAGCTACAACGCTGGCATCTACCCGACAATGTGGAAAATTACCCAGGTATGTCCTGTCCACAAATAGCTGGACATAAGAACATAAGAAATAGGAGCAGGAGTAGGCCAATTGGCCCCTCGAGCCTGCTCCGCCATTCAATAAGATCATGGCTGATCTGATCCTAACCTCAAATCGAAAAAACACAAGAAGTAGGAACAGGACCCGGCCACTCAGCCCCTGGGCCCGCTCCGCCACCCACAGGGCCTTGACCGATCCGAACTCAGCTTTATGTCCAATTTCCTGCCCGCTCCCCGTAACCCCTAATTCCCTTTACTTCTAGGAAACTGTCTATTTCTGTTTTAAATTTATTTAATGATGTAGCTTCCACAGCTTCCTATGGCAGCAAATTCCACAGACCTACTACTCTCTGAGTGAAGAAGTTTCTCCTCATCTCAGTTTTGAAAGAGCAGCCCCTTATTCTAAGATTATACCCCCTAGTTCTAGTTTCACCCATCCTTGGGAACACCCTTACCGCATCCACCCGATCAAGCCCCTTCACAATCTTATATGTTTCAATAAGATCGCCTCTCATTCTTCTGAACTCCAATGAGTAGAGTCCCAATCTACTCAACCTCTCCTCATATGTCCACCCCCTCATCCCCGGGATTAGCCGAATCTAATCCGGCC
Source organism: Heptranchias perlo (assembly GCF_035084215.1). Lineage (NCBI taxonomy): Eukaryota > Metazoa > Chordata > Chondrichthyes > Hexanchiformes > Hexanchidae > Heptranchias > Heptranchias perlo. Next base: position 37,109,453 of record NC_090337.1, on the reverse strand, counting down.
AATTACCGCCCCATCAGTCTACTCTCAATCATCAGCAAAGCGATGGAAGGTGTCGTCGACAGTGCTATCAAGCGGCACTTACTCACCAATAACCTGTTCACTGATGCTCAATTTGGGTTCCGCCAGGACCACTCGGCGCCAGACCTCATTACAGCCTTGGTCCAAACATGGACAAAAGAGCTAAATTCCAGAGGTGAGGTGAGAGTGACTGCCCTTGATATCAAGGCAGCATTTGACCGAGTGTGGCACCAAGGAGCCCTAGTAAAATTGAAGTCAATGGGAATCAGGGGAAAACTCTCCAGTGGCTGGAGTCATACCTAGCACAAAGGAAGATGGTAGTGGTTGTTGGAGGCCAATCTTCTCAGCCCCAGGGCATTGCTGCAGGAGTTCCTCAGGGCAGTGTCCCAGGCCCAACCATCTTCGGCTGCTTCATCAGTGACCTTCCCTCCATCATAAGGTCAGAAATGGGGATGTTCATTGACGATTGCACAGTGTTCAGTTCCATTCGCAACCCCTCAGATAATGAAGCAGTCCAAGCCCGCTTGCAGCAAGACTTGGACAACGAACACGCTTGAGCTCATAAGTGGCAAGTAACATTCGCGCCAGACAAGTTCCAGGCAATGACCATCTCCAACAAGAGAGGGTCTAACCACCTCACCTTTGACATTCAACGGCATTACCATCGCCGAATCCCCCACCATCAATATCCTGGTGGTCACCATTGACCAGAAACCTAACTGGACCAGCCATATAAATACTGTGGCTACAAGAGCAGGTCAGAGGCTGGGTATTCTGTGGCGAGTGACTCACCTCCTGACTCCGCATAGCCTTTCCACCATCTGCAAGGCACAAGTCAGGAGTGTGATGGAATACTCTCCACTTGCCTGGATGAATGCAGCTCCAACAACACTCAAGAAGCTCTTCACCGTTCAAGACAAAGCAGCCCGCTTGATTGGCACACCATCCACCACCCTAAACATTCACTCCCTTCACCACTGGCGCACTATGGCTGCAGTGTGTACTATCCACAGGATGCACTGCAGCAACTCGCCAAGGCTTCTTCGACAGCACCTCCCAAACCCACGACCTCTACCACCTAGAAGGACAAGAGCAGCAGGCACATGGGAACAACACCACCTGCACGTTCCCCTCCAAGTCACATACCATCCCGACTTGGAAATATATCGCCGTTCCTTCATCGTCGCTGGGTCAAAATCCTGGAACTCCCTTCCTAACAGCACAGTGGGAGAACCTTCACCACACGGACTGCAGCGGTTCAAGAAGGCGGCTCACCACCACCTTCTCAAGGGCAATTAGGGATGGGCAATAAAAGCCGGCCTCGCCAGCGACGCCCACATCCCACGAACGAATAAAAAAACACCTCCATCAAATTTCCCCTTAACCTTCTCTCTTCTAAGGAGAACAATCCCAGCTTCTCTAGCCTCTCCATGTAATTGAAGTCCTGCACCCCTGGTACCATTCTAATAAATCTCCTCACACCCTCTCCAAGGCCTTGACATCCTTCCTAAAGTATGGTGCCCAGAAATGGCCACAATACTCTAGCTGGGGCCTACGCAGTGTTTTAGAAAGGTTTAGCATAAGTTTCTTGGTTTTGTTTATGAAGCCAAGGATCCCACATGCCTTTTTAACAGCCTTCTCAACTTGTCCTGCCACCTTCAAAGATTTGTGTATGTATACTCCTAGATCCCTTCCTGCACCCCCTTTAAAATTGTACCATTTAGTTTACATTGCCTTGCCTCTCATTCTTTCCACCAAAATGAATTACTTCACACTTCTCTGCGTTAAATTTCATCTGCCACGTGCCTGCCCATTTCACCACTCTGTCTATGTCCTCCTGAAGTCTATAATTATCTTCCTCACTTACTACATTTCCAAGTTTCATGTGATCTGCAAACTTTGAAATTGTTCCCTGTAAACCCAAGTTCAGGTCATTAATGCATATCAAAAAGAGCAGTGGTCCTAATAACGACCCCTGAGGGACACCACTGTATACTTCCCTCCAGTCTGAGAAACAACGGTTCATTACTACTCTGTTTTCTGTCCCTCAGCCAATTTCATATCCACGTAGCCACTGTCCTTTTAATTCCATTGGCTTCAGTTTTGCTAACAAGTCTGTTACGTGGTACTTTATCAGATGCCTTTTGAAAGTCCATATACACATCAACTGCACTACCCTCATTAACCCTCTCCAATACTTCATCAAAGAACTCAATCAAGTTAGTCAAACACGATTTGCCTTTAACAAATCTGTGTTGACTTCCATTTATTAACCCATATTTTACCAAGTGCCAATTAATTTTATCCCGGATTATTGTCTCTAGAAGTTTTCCACCACCGACGTTAGGCTGACTGGCCTCTAGTTGCTGTGTTTATCCTGCTCCCTTTTTTTTGAACAGGGATGGAACATTTGCAATCCCCCAGTCCTCTGGCACCACTCCCATATCTAAGGACGATTGGAAGATTGTGGCCAGAGCCTCCGCAATTTCCACCCTTGCTTCCCATAGCAACCTCTGATGCATCCCATCTGGACTGCGTGACTTTTCTACTTTGAGTGCTGCCAACCTTTCAAGTACCTTCTCTTTATCTATTTTTTTTATCCTATCCAATTTCTCTACTATCTCCTTCTTTACACCCGGACGTCCTATCGTATCAGGCAACGGAACCCTGTGTGAGAACCTCTCTGGATACGTCGAGGGCATCCTGGAACCCATCGTACAGGGAACCCCCAGCTTCTGTCGCGACACTACAGACTTCCTACAAAAACTCAGCACCCACGGACCAGTTGAACCAGGAACACTTCTCACCACGATGGACGTCTCGGCACTCTACACCAGTATCCCCCACGATGACGGCATCACTGCAACAGCCTCAGTACTCAACACCAACAACAGCCAATCTCCAGACGCCATCCCACAACTCATCCGCTTCATCCTGGATCACAATGTCTTCACCTTCGATAACCAGTTCTTTACCCAAACACACGGAACAGCCATGGGGACCAAATTCGCACCCCAATACGCCAACATTTTCATGCACAAGTTCGAGCACGACTTCTTCACTGCACAGGACCTCCAACCAACGCTATACACCAGATACATCGACGACATTTTCTTCCTATGGACCCACGGCGAAGAATCACTGAAGAGACTACACGATAACATCAACAAGTTCCATCCCACCATCAAACTCACCATGGACTACTCCTCAGAATCGGTTTCTTTCTTGGACACACAAATCTCCATCAAAGACGGGCACCTCAGCACCTCACTCAACCGCAAGCCCACGGACAACCTCACGATGCTCCACTTTTCCAGCTTCCACCCCAACCACGTCAAAGAGGCCATCCCCTATGGACAGGCCCTACGAATACACAGGATCTGCTCAGACGAGGAGGAACGCGATGGACACCTACAGACGCTGAAAGACGCCCTCGTAAGAACGGGATATGACACTCGACTTGTCGATCGACAGTTCCGACGGGCCACAGCGAAGAATCGCATAGACCTCCTCAGAAGACAAACACGGGACGCAACCAACAGAGTACCCTTCGTCGTCCAGTACTTCCCTGGAGCGGAGAAACTACACCATGTTCTCCGCAGCCTTCAACATTTCATCGATGACGACGAACACCTCGCTAAGGCCATCCCCACGCCTCCACTGCTCGCCTTTAAACAGCCACCCAACCTCAAACAGACCATCGTTCGCAGCAAGTTACCCAGTTTTCAGGAGAACAGCGTCCACGACACCACACAACCCTGCCACGGCAACCTCTGCAAGACATGCCAGATCATCGACACAGACACCACCATCACACGAGAGGACACCACCCACCAGGTACATGGTTCATACTCCTGTGACTCGGCCAACGTTGTTTACCTCATACGTTGCAGGAAAGGATGCCCCGGAGCATGGTACATTGGCGAGACCATGCAGACGCTGCGACAACGGATGAACGGACACCGCGCAACAATCGCCAAACAGGAGGGTTCCCTCCCAGTCGGGGAACACTTTAGCAGTCAAGGACATTCAGCCACCGATCTTCGGGTAAGCGTTCTCCAAGGCGGCCTTCGAGACACACGACAACGCAAAATCGTCGAGCAGAAGTTGATAGCCAAGTTCCGCACCCATGAGGACGGCCTCAACCGGGATCTTGGGTTCATGTCACGCTACACGTAACCCCACCAGCAAAAAGGGGGAAAAAAATTATATGTTTTTTAAAATTCTCTCTCTCTCTCTCTCTGCCATTTTGAGTTTCTTTCTGCCTGCCTGTGTAATAGACACAATGTATATCTAGTGTACTGGGACGTGCTGTTCTCCGTGACTGGCCTGTTTGAATAACAACGACACCTTTTGATTGGTGTGATGCTGTCCCAACATAGTATAAGATATGCGATTTGAGAACCTTTTCATTCATTCATCTGACGAAGGAGATAATCTCCGAAAGCTTGTGATTTTAAAATAAATTTGTTGGACTATAACCTGGTGTTGTAAGATTCCTTACATTTGTCCACCCCAGTCCATCACCGGCATCTTCACATCATGGCTCCTTTACTATGACATTGGCAGCATCCTCTTCTTTAGTGAAGACAGATGCAAAGTACTATTTATATATTTCTAAAAGACTTTTGGGTTCCTTTTTATGTTACCCACTAATCTAGTCTCATACACTCTCTTTGCCCCTCTTATTTCCTTTTTCAGTTCTCTCTGTACTTTCTGCATTCAGCTTGGTTCTCTATTATATTATGAACCTGACATTTACCATAAGCCTCCTTTCTCTGTTTCATTTTAATCTCTATATCTTTAGTCATCCATGGAGCTCTAGTTTTGGATGCCCTTCCTTTCCCCCTCGTGGGAATGTGTCTGGTCTGTACCCAAATTATCTCACCTTTGAAGGCCTTCCATTGCTCATTTACTGTTTTATCTGCCAATCTTTGATTCCAATCCACCTGGGCCAGATCCCTTTTCAACTCACTGAAATTAGCCCTCCTCCAGTTGAGTATTTTCACACTTGATTTTTTTCTTGTCGTATTCCAGCTGGAAAAATAAATTTGTGTGTGAAATTTTTCTAATGTAAGAAAATCTTTTTGTGGTATTTCTAGATAAGATATTTGTATTCCAGTTAAGCTTTCACAAATTTCATCCACATCATTATGTTTGAGGAATCATACAAAAACAAACAGTACATGTCTGCTTTCTCACCCAAATCATCATGGATTCAAGTATCCATGCCACCCGTGATTTATGCCCACTTGATGTAGCTGGGAATAAGTTTTGGCAACTTTCAGCCATGTAAATAGATGGACATTTACACTAGAGCAGATTGCTCCTGTTTTTGTTGGTGAGAGAGAATTGATGGTTGTTTTGTCCCACTACAAGCACAGATTCTACATGCTATCTATGGAACAGAATTGAAAATGGCATAGATACAAATCTCTAACCCTAAATCATGTTATCAGCATAGCTAAAAGAGGTTGCTTGCTAAGAAGCAAAAGCTGGGAATTACTCTAGTTAATATTAGCGGATGAATGCTTGAAATGTGACATTCCTCTATTCACTATTGTAATACAGGTTCTAATATCTTTTTTAAAATAGCAGACAGACAATTGTCATATGGAAGTCTGTTGATATCACCAACAATAATTTGACTAAAAATGGAAAGTCAGAGGGAAGAGTTCTTATTTTTTTTAAATTAAATGTGCTTAGAATCTTTTTACATGTAAAAGAATAAATGTGAAACTTTATAATTTGAAATGTTAATAACTTTGGAATTTATTTTGATATTTACAACATAATTTATATTTTACAGGTCACAAATATCCAGATACCTATAGTTGATTTATCGAAGGAAATCCACCGTGAGCTGTCAATTTCTTCATGTCGGCACAAAAAATAAATTTTAGGATGTTGACTGAAAAATAGCACCAAGTGAAGGTATATCTTCAAGTATGAAATCCATGGGGAAATATTTCTGATATAGAAAGCTTCTGATTTGCCTTCGGACTCTGAATAAACAACACCTTGTAGTTTGCTGAGATTCCATCCGGATATCAAGTAGGATTTTTGTTTCTATATTTGTGGAGACCCATTGTAGACCATGCCACTTCACCAAGAGAGGCCGCCATGGTTTAACTGCATATTGAGGGTGATGATGATGCATCCAGTACGAATGGGATTTGATATTACCTTCCTTCTTTGGATACTGGGATTTACATTAAAGGACAACCTGGTGCTCTGCCAGAAACTAGATGACACCTATCCAGTGGTAAACACCAATTATGGCAGACTGAGGGGGATTAAAAAAGAACTGAGTAATGAAATCTTGGGCCCTGTAATCCAGTATCTTGGCATACCATATGCTGCTTCACCAACGGGCGAACGCCGCTTCCAACCCCCTGAACCCCCTTCTTCTTGGTCAGAAATTCGAAATGCCACCCATTTTGCACCAGTCTGTCCCCAGAATATTCATGGTATGTTGCCAGATGTTATGCTGCCAGTGTGGTTTACTGCCAACTTGGAAGTAATTGCCTCTTCTGTCCAAGAACAGAATGAAGATTGCCTCTTTCTAAACATATACGTGCCTACTGAAGATGGTGAGTGTAAGCCACAAGGAACAGGGAAATCTAATTTTAATCTTTACTAAATGTTGTATCTTACTTTGTTTTAGGAAGCATGACATAATGTTTGCATGCTGTGGTTTGTGTGTGTATATATGTGTGTATATGCATGAAGCTTTCCCTCTGCATCAGATCTGTATCCTATCCCCACTCATTTTCTTCCCCCCTATGGCACGACCATTGAGGTGGATATTGGTTCTCAATCCCCCTCTCACTGACTTAAGAATAGGTGCATAATTTGCCCATTGTGTGTGCAGACACAATGAGTTGGAAACCTGTCTTTGTAAAAAGGACAATTTTAAGTCAGTTGGTGGTGTTGCATGCTCCTACTGTCTGTGACGGAGCTCATTTTATTTTTTAGTCTTTTATTCATTTTTCAGTAAAAAGAATATCGAAGGAATGTGCCAGGAAACCCGGCAAGAAAATATGTAGAAAAGGAGGTATGTATAAAGCTTGGAGCAGAAGAGGTTGTACTTCTCATCCAGAGACCATCACTGATACTTTGAGGCAAAGGTCAGCAAATGTCATGTAATTTATGACATTAGTGCGCACATCAGAAAGCATGGATTTAAAACTAGCTTAAAGGACAGCACTAATAAAGCAGAACATATCATTCATATGACCATTTCGTCTTTCACTTGGCTATCTTGACAATATGAAAAGTTGTATTTACACCAGACCTTTTCATGTATTTTATCTGTTATTTATATAAGCTGTTATTTAAAGCGACTCCAAGATTTCAAATGTTTGTGCGTCCTATAAAATATTTTATTTTGTCAGAAGGTATTGGGGGGCTAAATAAACTAAAACAAACCACTTAAGTCATGTAAATGCTACTGTAGCAAACTCCGCCATGGTGAAGAAATCTTCCATGTGCAGTAGTTTGCATTCCAGTCAGCCACACAGTTATAACTTGTCCAATTTAGTTTTTTGCTTGGCATTTGTGATTTTTTTTTACTGGTATTATTTCAGTGATTATTGGCAATGTCTTGTCAAGTAGTCTAGGGATTACAAAAGATATTGTCCATGTGCTTTCTGCTGTTGCGCTACCAAAACTTTAACCCTGTTTACACGTGTAAACAGGGTTTCCACCACACTTCCAATTAAGTTATGGCGGCATTGTGGCAGAAAGTCCGAAGAAATTCAGGGCCATTAAATTTTTCTGCCAAGCGTGGATTGTGCTCTCATTATTATAATATGACATATTCATCAAACATTTCAGAACAAACTATGAATACTGTGCAATTAACTTGTAAGCAAACCAGACTCATACAAAGTGTAGGTACAGTTCAGCAAAAATATTCCAATGTATTTAATCTAAATGTAAAGAAACCCACAGTTTTTAGTTTTTGATAGAAAGACAAGGTTCAGGTCCTTGGCTGCTCATGCTACTTTTCACTACAAACTTGGAGCATGTCGAAATCCAACACATTCTACTCCTGTTAATTGAAAGTCATTTGTGCATTAAAATTTTGAAATAACCATTAATTCAAGTTAAGCAGTTGGAATAGAATAGCATTGGAAGTTTTTTTTTAGCACTCCCACACTGACAAAAAGACTGCTCCTGCAGGCTCCTCCAACTGGCTTTGTGAACTTCATTGGGGTCAGTTGCACGGTTGATGTGATCCCGGCATAATTGCAGGGATAAACCCACCCCGAACCGAGCCCCGGATTTTCAGGGCCAAGAGATTCCACAGCTTTGAAGCCCTGGGAAAAAAATAATTTAAAGTACAGTACTATGTTTTGAGCCGTAATTTCCACACAGTGGGACGTAGGGAGGAGGAAGAACATGTAGCAGGGTGAGTTTCAAGCTCAAGCTCAGAAGGCGTGCTAAAGGGAAGTTCAGATTAGCACTGGTCATAGTGGTATTAATAAAGCAGAGAAAGAGAAAAAAGAGAATTTGCATTCTCGAGGTGAGAGACAGATCTATATATCAGATATATCTACCCAGGACAGAGAGAGAAATGCCAGTTGCTACACTAAGATGCTGTGCCATCTAACCACCTACTGGTTGTTCTTACCCCACACCTGTCAAAGTTTTCTCTGAAAACAGAATCTTCTGCTGGGGTATAAACCCTTAGGTGCTGGTAGCCCTTTAGTATATTGCCAAAATAACCATTCTTGTGTACGCCTAGATAGAAAATGTTGTTAGGCTACTTACGGAATAACTTGGTTATGAGCTCATATAACATCTACACAAATGCAGTTTCCAACAGAGCCATTGGATTGCACCCAAGAGTGGAAACCCTGGCTGAATTATTTTCTCACCTTGGAATGAGGTCAATTGACTATAAATTAAACTTCTTGTACTTCTAATCAATTAGTAGTAACAATTTAAAAAGTTTCAGCTATTGCAGTAATCCTTGTATTTTGCAGGAAACCATTAATGGGGTTGTAGATTCCTGCTGTTCTCTGTCTGATACAAAATTGCCGCCTTGTATTTCCAGGATCTGAAATGACACTCTTAATTATATTGATAACTCACTAACATCACAGGCAGATTCGTTGTTGCAGTACATTTAATAAATTGTATCTCTGTTACTTAAAATATCATAGGAATTTCATTGTTTTCAAACTTTAATCAGGGGGTTTTCACTTACTGTTGTATTGAGAAAATCATCCACAGAAAGATTGCATAAAATAGAAAAAGGCATGATTGTGATTAGGGCACATGAGTTGCCATGGTGTGATAGCCATGATTTTCATCATTTACCTTGGGTACTACAATGAAACAAAAACGATTTTGCCTCCTTTTTTTCCATTCTGGCTGCCAGCTTCTACCTCATCTTGTTCCTGCCCTGGCTAATGATTTCTAACTGCATTGACCCCTTCTGGATGTGGGTTTCTTTTTCTATAATGAATGTGTACAATCCACCTTGAATGTGAGACTTTGATATGAGTATGAGCTTCCTGTTCAGTTCCCTCTCGATGCTCTCTGATTCCAATTATGGCCAATGAAATTGTAGCTCACCTACAACCAGATTCGTTTTGATGATGCAGCTGATGTGTCAGACCCACAGTTTCCTTCACAATCGCCCCATGATACTTTGGATTTTAATCCTGTGACAAATCACTTGCCTTTATCATAATATGGTAACAAGCACTGGGTTGGCAATGTTTAAACAGCTTCTCCATATACCTTTTCTTTACATTATTGTCATTATAATTTGGGGGCATCTATTAAAATTAGTTCATTCTTAACATCAGTTGCTTTGTTTAGAAAATGAGATATTACTTTGTGTACAGTGTTGTTGAAAACAAGTGGATAAGTGAAATGATTATACAGCACGACAGCTGGAACAAATGTTTGTGATATGAACACTTTGAAGGCTAGGGTTTTTTTTTCTTTGGGTTCTTGCTGATAAGTCACAAAAATATATTCAGAGAAAGAGATGTTTAAAAGGGAAATTATTGTAGCTCTCCCAAAAATAAAAATGCTACTATTTTTGAGATGCAGATGGTTTAGGTTGGATATTGAAGAAAAAGTTACAGATATCCTTAAACCAATATATTGCCTCATTCATCTCTAAAATTAAGTGTTAATAATTTACACACAATATTTGCAGATAATGTATAATTGAAGCTGCATGGCTTTAAAGGCAGTAACCTCTGGGTGTAGCATCCCTTGTGCAGTCTCAAATTGCTAGTACCATGCCGTGAAGCACTAGCTGCTGGCTACTGTGGGTGCTTGGCTCAAAGATCGATCAGTTTTTTTTTGTCAGAATGAGGTGTATTTACTGTACTTGTTTCTGTTTTTCATATGTTTTGATTGGTCATAATTGGTTGGCAATGAAATCCAGTTGAGAATCGCTTGTAGGATCTTTCCATTAGGAGAGGAGTAATTGAGGTATTTCAGAAGGGGGAGCCAACAGCAGTGTGAAATAGTACTGTAGTGACTTTACTTATTTTTAATAAACTAAAATTGACAATGGAGTCAGAGTGCCATTAATGAAGTTGCTAGCAGGCTCTGATACAACTGAAGGTTACAAACATGAAACCCAAATTTTCAAAACTGCTCTGCATAGTATTTAAGTGTAAAATATACATTATGTATGTAAAATAACATGTAGTATGTATATGTCATATGTGTCCATATTATGGAGAGAGTATTTTTAAATATTAGAACTTGTATAGCAGGTATCATTCTTCAATTAAATTGCTTGTTGTCAGTTAAAATGAATTATACTCCGATAGGTCTATTATTGCTAAAATATGCCTCTATAAAGAGTAAGAAAAGATAAAGGGCATTGACTATTGTATTCACTATACCTTTGATTATAATAATTAACAGTTTGGTACCCAAGCCAACCTGGGCATATTTCATTCTTGGAATGTAGGTGTTATTGACTCGAACATGAAGATAAGGCATAGCTGACACACTGGGTCATGAGAGTGCTTCATTCCCCAGTGTTCTAGGACAGGCACAAGCACTGTAATCAAATGCAAATAAGATGAGAGTAGTATTACCATTCAGCCCACCTCATTTTTCTAGGTGTCCGCTTGATCAGCCCCAAATGGACTAGTGCCTACAGTTAGTGGGCATCACTACTTGTGCCCAGCCCCCTCAGATCAGAGGATCTAGAGGGACAGGCAACAGTCATGTGGAAGGCCCAAAAAGGTAAGTGTCTTTTTTTGGTACAGAGTCAGCAGGATGACCATTGTTCCTCGAGGCTTTCTGATTGTTTTTGGACACCGAGCAGAAGGCCATGATGCCAGCAGTTTACTGCTGCTGCAATCCTCTCAGCAATGTTTGATAATCTTCCCTTCCCACCCCCTCGAAAACCCCTTCTGATCGCTACAATGCATGTATAATTTTCATTTCCACTGTGAATGTTGGAAATGTAGGATTTGTGATTTTCATAATCTTTCAAACATAATAAAATCCCGTATTGCAAGAAGATTGTGTCCTTGCATTCCATTAAAACTCCTTTTCTGAATCCACATTCTAGAAACCCCTCATAATCTTACTGTCTTCTCTCAAATCACTGCACAGTCTTCTCTTTTCAAGATAAAAAAAGTTTCCATAGAAATCTACTTTGTTTAAAGTTAGAGTTAATGTTGGGATTTCTTTACGATGAATCATACACTTTTAAAGAGCAGACTAGTGGTTATCATTTGTATCTTTTCTGTGAATTCTAATCTTTTTAACCCTCCCCCCCTCTTCAAAGGCCAATGGAGCACTTCATTATTTATTAAGTTCTAGAATCTAGCTAAGTGCAAGTTTCTTGTAAAATAACAGCCTGGAAATACCTAAGCCACCTCACTGGCATAGATGCAGTGGAACGGAACACCCACCCATCCTTGCCCTGGCTGGGGACCTCGTTTAAAATCCTGGGGATGGAGTAATTTACGTATCCAGTGTAGGCCGTTGGTACTTGCTCTGGCCCAACTCAATCTACCCTTCTAAAGCAGAAGGACACCTTGCTGCTCCACCTGAGGTTCCTCGAGTGGAACGCAGAAGAAATTATTTTTGGTATGTCTTCGGCTCCCACTGGAGCCACTCTGCAACTAGAGAAGATATTTGGCCTTCTCCAGGATTGATAATGTTATTCTAGTAAGTTTGGGGCCTTCAGAAGGACTCGAAGGGACTCACATCAGGTCTTAAGTGCATAAACATTTTATAAAAGAATACGAGGAATGCACTTGTAATTGCACCTTCATGACTATCACTGATGTCGTATTCAATGCTTTGATAAGTATGTAATGTTTGGTCTTGAATTCTAGAGTTAAAATACTTCAAAGTTGCTTTAACGCACTTTGGTTGTTGTGTCCAAAGTTAACCAAGGCAGTTTGGGTTTAAAATGGTCGAAGCTACAGACATTACTATTTTCTGGACATTAATGATTGATTTACTGCTTTGTTAAAAAATTGGTTTTGGAGTCTGCTTCTTGTATAGGTTACTTTGATAGCTTACAGGGTGCATATATTAAAAGATAATGAGAGGAATCTCTTGTGATCATCTGCTGCACTCAGTCAGGAGTCAATTAAAGTGTGTCAACCTAAATGTAACAACAGATACAAGAATTCTGAGCAATTCTTGACAGTTGCTAATTACATCAGTTTGTTACAAGAACCCTATGGAGACATTATCTTGAATGTAGTTAAATGAGCTACTATCGTTGCCAAATTAGACTTGGCTTTTTTATAGGAAGAGGCACAGCTTAACTCTGCAAAAGGAAATTTGCATGAACATCCCCTCTAATTTTGAAACTTTTTTCATTTAAAAAAAATGGTAGAATGAACAATGGTATGGAGTCAGTATATTGCACATCCTTCAGGGCCTGAAAAGTATTCTGACCTCATGGAAACAATACTTATTGAATAATAGTCCCAGGCTATGTTAACAGTACTCAGAAAAATATTGATCTGATAAGAATGCCGATCTTAATATAAGTGGTGCATAATACTTAAATAATGTGTGCAGCTGACATTATGACACACCTGCAACTTTATCACTTGTCTGTTACTCAATCAATCTACCAAATATCAGCACTTTGAGGTATACCTGAATTACTCTGCAATTTTCTGAAGACAAACAGAAAAAAAAGGAGTCTTAACATTCTTATCGGCTAGAAACTGAGTGATTTATTTTACTCTTTTTTTTGGTCAGCTTTCTCCCCTTGCTCTTTCCCTTTCTGGCAATCCTACAGCACCTCACCTAAGAGGCTACTATACCTATATGAGTCAGCGCATTGAGCGTCAAGTGAGCTGTACGCTGACAGAAGATATTACAGCCAACCCTGATCCCATCTTCACCTGATGCTTGATTAGGAATTTGAAGTGAGAACACTGGCTGAGTTTGTGTTGCCTCCTCCTATCCCTTGTAGTGAGGGATCACTGGAGCCAATTGTGGCAGCCACACTGCTGCCTCATTGAGGTCAGTTAATTTGGCACTGAGCCTGGAACCTTTTTAATCTGTATTGTTCAGTACCACACTATATGTTGCAATAACTTAGAACCATGAGAAGAATAGCCTCCCACATATACAAATTATTTAATACGTGCATTGAACAGTCTGCGGGGGAGATAATTTCCTTAACGCTTTCACTGCATTCGCTATTGCACTCAGGGTAAGTTAGACTGATATTTTTAAGAGGTGTGGCAGCTGCCTGTACCACCTGATCAAGATGGCAGTGAAGAGTTTGTGAGCTTTAAAAGTCTGGAAAGTTTGGAAATGTAACTGGGTAAGACTACCTAAAGATTTTCTGAAATCCCCTGCCTCCCCAGCAGTAGGAGCAACTCAGGATCAGGAATGGTGATCTCCTTGGGCATTCCATTCTATACCATTATTATTGTGGAGAAGTAAGAGAAGCACTGGTTGGAGGGAAGGAGAGTTGGGCACCATACGAACAATGGTGGACAGGAAAAGATCCACTGGTCCATCCACCCTGTCTCTCTCAATCGTGATACCTTGTGTATCACAATATAGACACTTCCCATCCCACACCATGTGATCTCCTGGGAGAGGCGAAAAAACCAGATTAGAAACCCAGGCCAATTTGGGGGATAAAATCTGGGAAATTCCTCTCTGACCCCTTTGGCAATCGAAACTAGTCCAGGAAATCACTCTGGCCCTGGCATTACGTTACCTATCTTTTGTAAGAGGTGATCTCCGCCCCAGCCAGAAACAGGCCCACTCTTGCTTGAAGGAATTCAGCGAATCGGCGTCCACCGCACAAGCCGGCAGCCTGTTCCAGATGTCTACAGTTCTCTGGGAAAACAGCCAACTCCTATCGTCTTGCCTTGTACAACTTAAAATTGTGGTCCCTGGTCCTCCCTAACGTATTTAATTGGAACAAACTATCAACTGGAACACAATCTATTCCCTTCAACATCTTATAAACCTCAATCCGATCACCCCAAAGTCTGCGCTTTTCTAAAGTGTAGAGTCCCAGCTCTTTTAGCCTACCTTGATAACTAAGGTGCTTTAAGCTGGGAATTAGTCCAGTGGCCCACCTCTGCACCCTTTCCAAAGCTTCAATATCACCCACCATGTGAGGGCGCTAAAACTGGACACAGTATTCGAAATGAGGCCTAACCAAGGTCTTGTACAAGGACAAAATTGTATGCTTTGACTTATAGCCAATTGTCCTATAAATGAACCCCAACACCCTATTTGCTTTAGCTATCGCTTCATGGCATTGCTCATGAACCTTTATCCATTCTATGCACTAGAATGTACAGATCTCTTTCTCCACCTACTTTAATGCTTTTCCCTGAATGGTGTATGCATGTTGAGCATTTGTTCTGCCCACATGCATAACACTCCACTTCTCCAAACTAAACATCATTTGTCAGTCACGAGCCCAGTCCCCCAACACCTCAAGATCTGCCTGAAGCAGTCGAGCATCATCTGCAGTCCTGACACTCGCACAGATTTCCACATCTAGATCATTAACCAAAATAGTAAAGAGCAACAATCCCAAATCCATCTATTACTACTTTCTGCCTATGTCCTTCCAACCAGTTCTCAATCCAGCTCAATATATTACCACTAATACCAGAGGCTTCAGTCTTGTAGAGAAGCCTCTTGTGCAGTACCTTTTCGAAAGCTTTTTGGAAGTCTAAGTAGACAATGCCTATTGGGTTTCCCTCAACCACCATCTTGGTGATTTCTTCAAAAAATATAATCAAATTTGTTAGACATGATCTTTTTTTGAAGCCAAATTGGGTGTCCTCAGTATTCCCCCCTCTATCCAAATAATTATATAGTACATTCCTAATGATTCCTTCAAGCATCTTTCCTATGATGTCAAACTAATGGGCCTATACAGTTACCCAGGTCCGTCTAGTCTCCTTTTTTAAAGATGGGAGACTACGTTAGCCTTCTTCCAGTCTATGGGAACTGGCCCAGAGTGCAGTGAGCTATTAAAAATACGAACAAAGGGCTTGCACAGCACATGTCCCGTTTCCCTGAGGATCTTTGGGTGGATATCATCCAGCCTGGCTGCTCTATCTATTTTCAGGTTCTTAATTCTATTTAAAACAATATGTTCATCTGTGTTATTATTACTACCAGATATTACCTCCCCAAAGAACTTGCAGCCAGCACAGGTGCTATGAGGGCCTCTCTGAGGCCTGCAACAGAATAATTCACTTCTCAAAAGTTGCATCAGGGCATCTCTGACCTCAAGCTTTGCTCATCTGCTTGCACTGCTCTCTCATTGGCTATGAAGGTGACCGCCACGCTTAACTTTCACAGCTCAGGCTCTTTTCAGGCAGCCTCTGGGGTCTGTGCTACATAAGCGAAGGAGCAGTACAGGCATGCATATGCAAGTCACTGGCCCCCTTTACAACTGAGGAGCCCACTTCACAATCTTTGGCATGGCAGCAGGGAAAAAGGGCCATAAAGTTCTTTGGGATTGTTGGCTTCCCTGAGGTCCAGGGTGTCATCAATGGCACCCATGTTACATTGAAGGCACCCACAGAGCACCTTCACCTATGAACAGGAATAGATTCCACTCCGCGAATGTGCTGATAGTTTGTGACACCACAGAAGAACCCTGATGCCAACACGCAATATGCTAGGAAGTTGCCATTGTGCATTCATCCTACTGGCAAATGGACGACATCCGCTGCTATGGCTGATGACCCCAATCTGACTCTCGCAAACAGAAGCAGAGGAAAGGTAACATTAGGTACGTACAGCTATCTGGCTGGTGATTGAGAGGGCCATTGGGGTTCTGAAGGCACTCTGAACAGGTCAGGTGGGGATCTGTCAGATATGATCTCCAGAATTGTGACTGCCTGCTGTGCCCTTCACAACTTTGCTATCCAGGAAAGCCTGCAATTTGACATGGTTAAAGAGGATACTAGCTCTGGAGGATCCTGAATTTCAGAGAGCAGAACATTAGGACGACATCCACTGAGGAGTCCTTACTGACAGCTGCAAGGGGTGTCAGAGGACAGATACACTCAGAAGCCTTCTCTTTGTGACTTAGTCTATCTGGACAACACAGCCTGACCTCTTTCTCCCCCACTTGCAAATAGAGATATTCATTCAAACTAATATCCATCCTATCACATGACAACACATCAGCCCTCTATGGCCCAACATGAGGTCAAGGGTGGTTCCAAGAACTCCAGGGAACCTTGGATGTCAGGGGATATACGAGAATGGATTAGGAAAAAAAGGAGGGCTTTTGGCAGATACAAAAGGCTAAAGACGGAGGAAGCCCTAGAGGAGTACAAAAAGTGCAGGGGGATACTTAAAAAAGAAATTAGGAGATCAAGGAGGGGCCATGAAATAACACTGGCGAGCAAAATAAAGGAAAATCCTAAGATGTTTTATAAGTATATTAAGGGTAAGAGGATGACTAGGGAAAAAATAGGGCCCATTAGGGATAAAAATGGCAATCTGTGTGTGGAGCCGGCAGATGTAGGAGGGGTTCTAAATGAATTTTTTGCATCTGTTTTCACTATGGAGAAGGACGATGTAGACATAGAAATACGGCAGGGGGACTGTGATATACTCGAACATATTAACATCGAGCGGGAGGAGGTATTGGCGGTTTTAGCAGGCCTAAAAATGGATAAATCCCCAGGCCCGGATGAAATGTATCCCAGGCTACTGTGTGAGGCAAAGGAGGAGATTGCGGGGGCTCTAACACATATATTCAGAACCTCTCTGGCCACAGGGGATGTGCCAGAGGACTGGAGAACCGCTAATGTAGTACCATTATTCAAGAAGGGGAGTAGGGAAAAACCGGGGAACTACAGGCCAGTGAGCCTAACATCAGTGGTAGGAAAATTATTGCAAAAAATTCTGAAGGACAAAATTAGTCTCCACTTGGAGAAGCAAGGATTAATCAGGGATAGTCAACATGGCTTTGTCAAGGGAAGATCATGTCTGACTAATTTGATTGAATTTTTTGAGGGGGTGACTAGGCGTGTGGATGAGGGTAACGCAGTGGATGTGGTATACATGGATTTCAGTAAGGCCTTCGATAAAGTCCCCCACAGGAGACTGGTCAAGAAGGTACGAGCCCATGGAATCCAGGGTGCCTTGGCACTTTGGATACAAAACTGGCTTAGTGGCAGAAGGCAGAGGGTGATGGTCGAAGGTTGTTTTTGTGACTGGAAGCCTGTGGCCAGTGGGGTACCACAGGGATCGGTGCTGGGTCCCTTGCTGTTTGTGGTCTACATTAATGACTTGGATATGAATGTAAAAGGTATGATCAGTAAGTTTGCTGATGATACAAAAATTGGTAGGGTGGTAAATAGCGAGGAGGATAGCCTCAGTCTGCAGGACGATATAGATGGGTTGGTCAGATGGGCGGAACAGTGGCAAATGGGATTTAACCCGGAAAAGTGCGAGGTGATGCACTTTGGAGGGACTAACAAGGCAAGGGAATACACAACGAATGGGAGGACCCTAGGCAAGACAGAGGGTCAGAGGGATATTGGTGTGCAAGTTCACAGATCCCTGAAGGCGGCGGAACAGGTAGATAAGGTGGTAAAGAAGGCATATGGGATACTTGCCTTTATTAGCCGAGGCATAGAATATAAGAGCAAGGAGGTTATGATGGAGCTGTATAAAACACTGGTTAGGCCACAGCTGGAGTACTGTGTGCAGTTCTGGTCGCCACACTACAGGAGGGATGTGATCGCTTTGGAGAGGGTGCAGAGGAGATTCACCAGGATGTTACCAGGGCTGGAGCGCTTCAGCTATGAAGAGAGACTGGGAAGATTGGGTTTGTTTTCCTTGGAGCAGAGGAGGCTGAGGGGGGACATGATTGAGGTGTACAAAATTATGAGGGGCACAGATAGGATGGATACTAAGGAGCTTTTTCCCTTCGTTGAGGGTTCTATAACAAGGGGACATAGATTCAAGGTAAAAGGCGGGAGGTTTAGAGGGGATTTGAGAAAGAACTTTTTCACCCAGAGGGTGGTTGGAGTCTGGAACTCACTGCCTGAAAGGGTTGTGGAGGCAGGAACCCTCACAACATTCAAGAAGCATTTGGATGAGCACTTGAAATGCCATAGCATACAAGGCTACGGACCAAATGCTGGAATATGGGATTAGAGTAGACAGGGCTTGATGGCCGGCGCGGACACGATGGGCCGAAGGGCCTCTATCCGTGCTGTATAACTCTATGACTCTAACTCTATGACTCTATGACTTTGTCAATAATCATCACCTGAGTAAATAAGTCAGCATTAAATAAGTGCTGTTGTATGATATAATGTTCATGAATAACGAAGCATAATGTAATTGCATAGCCCATTTTGATACAATAATGCCCAAGTGCAAACAAACAGTCACCCTACTCATTCCAACACCGTGCATCCCCTGGGTACCTATACATGCCTTTCACCTATTCCTTCAAGTCAGCACGTGACAGCCCTGGCAGGCTTGGTGAAATGCACATCCGGCGGTCTGTGTCTTCTGCCTTCAATCTACTTGAGTAGGGCTTGGAAGTGTGAATCATTGAACTTCAGTGTTCTTCCCTGCTGCCTTCTGGGGACTGGTTACAGATGAGTGGTCATAAATATCTTCAGGTAAATCCAAATTTTGTTGAGACATGCAGTGAAGTAAATTGAGAGAGAAATTAAAGAGTGAAGCACCGTTCCAGTCTTACTTGATTGTCCTCCAGAGTGCTGCTGAAGCATGCAAGCTAAACAATGCTTTTAAAAGGCTACATAGAAGGTTCCTGGTGGTTCAGCTACTTACATCCATTTTACATGGGTTTTACATCAATGGGTATGTAAATGAGCATACCCAGGAAACTTGCATGGAACTTCCTCTGCAGGCGATTGGCAGGTACAATGTCTTCCTTAAAGGAGCAAGTCACATTGAGGAAATTCTAGTGTTTTTCACCACACAGACTGTACATACGCTTGTGGCCAATAAATTGGTTTTGCGCTGGTTTCTGATGTGAAGTGGGCTGTGCACCCGAAGACATCTGCCCGATTGCTCCAAATTTGGTCTTGGACCTCATTTCCATAGAAGTGCCGAGCTACGGATGCCAATCAGGAGTGGGGGGCGGTTGTGAACTAGAGGGAGGGGGAGGGGTTGTGAGCTAGAGGGAGGGGGAGGGGTTGTGTGAGCTAGAGGGAGGGAGGGGGTGGTGTGAGCTGGAGGGTGGGTGTGTGTGAGCTGGAGGGTGGGAGCGGGGGGGTGAGCTGCGGGGAGGGTGAGCTGGAGGGTGGGAGCGGTGGGGGGTGGTGAGCTGCGGGGAGGGTGAGCTGGAGGGTGAGAGCGGGGGGGGTGGTGAGCTGGAGGGTGGGAGCGGGGGTGGGGGGTGAGCTGCGGGGAGGGTGAGCTGGAGGGAGGGAGCAGGGGGTGTGAGCTGGAGGGAGGGTGGTGGGTGTGCGCTGGAGGAAGGGGGTGTGAACCTGAGAGAGGGAGCAGGGGTGTGAACGGGAGGAGGGGGGGTGTGAACTGGAGGGAGGGGGGATGAGTCTGAGTTGACAGCAGCCCACATTACTGTTGGGGAGCCAAGAGGTGGCATCCAGCAGTCCTATTAAGCATCGCTGGTTAGGCCACAGTAGACCCAGATAAACTGAGTGAAGCATGCGCCACCCAGTTTCTGCTGAATTTGGGAGTAAGGCATTAAGCCCCTGATTAGCTTATTTAATGGGCCTAATGTCTTTTTCAGGTGGGTGCCCTGGACAATCAAAGTCGCTGGCTTCCGATTTTTTTTTAGCCGGCGCACTGCTGGGGGGATTGGATGCAGGATACGCTGCCCAAAATTCATCCCCCGAACACTCATATTTAGCATGCAGAAATTGGGTGCAACGCGGGCTCATTTCTCCCCCTTCAAGTCTGAAGAGGATCAACAATATATGAAGTAATCGGAGTACCATCTGTTCAGTTTGGGTTTTTTCTAAGTGGAAAAAGTTCTCCCCTTGCTCCCCATGTTTTTCACAGTTGAATCAGTTTTGAATATTTTAATGCTGACAGCTTTAATGTCTCATTTTCTGTCAATGTTTTTTTAAAAAAAGATGCATTTGTATATATTAAGCAGGAAAAGATATCTTGCCCCTTTATGAATGGACACAAATATGTGAACACTTTGGGGAAAACTTTCAATTTTGGTGGGGGCGTAAAACAGACGGTAACGGATCGGCCCTATTTTACTTTCCATTGTAAAACTGCCTGTTTTACACACCTGCCGAAGTTGAAAGTTTCGCCTTTTGACATTCGGATGTTTTAAGTGTTCAATTTGCTATTAGTAAATGTTTCTTGGAGATGTTCTATTTTGAAATAGCTGGCGCTTAACTCTGGCATGCAAATCTAGTCTGAATAGAGGGCAATTAGGGATGGGCAATAAATGCTGGCCTCGCCAGCGACGCCCACATCCCGTGAACGAATAAAAAAAAAATATTCAGATCATCATCATTATAGCTTGTCGCTCCAAAACTGCAGGCCCTGAAGAGGGCTGTTTATGCCAACGTCTTCTATTGAGGTCTCGGTGCGTGCTGTCAGATTTGGTCTCTTCCATAGCTAGCTGTAATTGGAGATTAACAGGGGTCACGATGTTAACGTATTTGTCTCGACCCCATAACATTCACTAAAAGCAAAATAATAAACAATTGTGAAAATAAGGGCAAAGGGAGCAGTTACCAGGAGATTCTGTGCTCATGTCAAACATTATGTAAAGAGTAAATTCCCTGTGGAGTAACATAATATCTTGCAAATGTGGCTGCCATTTTGCACGTAGCAAGATCCCAAGAACAACAATAAAATAAAAGACCGGTTAATCTGCTTTTGGTGATGACTGTTAAAGGGAGGAATGTTGACTCGGACACCTGGAGAATTTCCTGCTCCTTGAATACTCCAAGGGGACAACTTAAATCTCTAGGTGTTATAACAGTTTACAGAAAGACAGTTTAACAGAAATTTTGAAATAAGTAGAAATAGAGTTTATTGTTAAATATGGAGATTTTTACTTCCATAATTCTAATTATGGACAGAAGACTAATTATTAGTGGTATGATCTTTGCTGCAGGAAGCTCCCTGAATTTTATATAGTCTTGTCTTTTATTTCCTGAAGCTTAATTAGGTTTATCTTTTAATAGGGTCACTAGTACTATGGAGTGCATTTGACATTTCCCATTTTACTGTATTGAATTTAGAGTCCTATTAGTTAGACCAATGTGTTATAAATATATATGACTGATTATAATAGCATTTGATGAAATATGCTGCTTATCAGCCATCTCTTGGGTTTTGTGACTTTACATTATTAAATGCTATTTCAGAGAAATGAAAATTACTAGCTTTGGAAATGTTCAAGGTATTTTTGAATGTTCTTCCTTTCAGCTGTTCAGGTTCACTTTAGACTGTTAATGTGTAATAAAGCTTGATGTAATCTTAAAAGTGGAAAAGTACAACCTCCCACAAATAAAATTAATGAATTATGGCAAAATTTGAATACGATATTTCCCAAATTTTGTTGACCAGCTCAGAAATTGTCAGTGATGTTCTTATACAAATGTTTAATGTGCTTTCATCTCGTTCCCCTCTCCACTATTTTAGTGGCGTTAATGATGTTATAATTGCAGATTGGAATTTGTTAGGAACGCACGACACTTTAGTATGATGACGTGGCTCACAGTAATTTCCAGGCACATGTACTAAATTCCTTACTAAAATTGCTGAAGCAAAAAATACAATTATCTGTACTTAAACTGCTAGAAGAATAGTACTTTATAGAACTAATTGTGGCTTTTTGATAAACTATATTCAACTGACTATGACAAGGGTAACACTTTATTGTAAAATGTTGACAGAAAGCCACTTGGTAAATTGCATTCACTTATGCAACAAACCTACAGAAAACGCTCACATTGCAACTTAGTGCAGTGCTAGGTACTTTGATGCCAGTGATACCTTGTACTTCAAAAAGGTGGAAAAGAAATCCATGAATTACAGAAATAATGACTCATTTTACCATGTTCAAAAAAAAATCACAAAGCCCTTTTCTGCAGAATTTATCTATTTTGATAAAATTAATTTTTCCATATCTTTTCTGGAGCTGTTTTTAATTTTGATTTTTTTCCCTCCCAGGAAAATTAATAATTACACTCAATCTTTAGGAAGATATACCAGTTATCATAGTATGTTAAATACGATGATTGAAGGGCCTGATGTCCACTAATGTATTGGAAATCATTAATCATTGAAAGTGCAGGTTCGATTATGGACCCTGAATTTGTTTCTACTGTTACACTTCCCATTTAGGAACTAATACGGGCTCCTTTATTAAAAGGCTTAGGGAAGCAAATAGCTTCAGCTGATCAGTTTATATTTTGTGTATATTATAAATTAGTTATTCATTTTCTAATCAGTGAGTAACATCTTTTATAAGGTTACCCTTCTTAAAATCGATGTCTGTACATAGCAACATTCCTTCAGGCAGTTTTACAAATTCATATTTATACAAGGCCATATCAATAACTGTACAAGAATTTATGAAACTATCTTCACAATAATTGTAAATCAGAATGCACTCAATCTACAATACCTGGAAAAGCTTTTAGCATTTGATTTTAAATTTCTAAACACCAGACCATGTGTGCACTACAATATCAGCTAGGTTGTCGTCCTCAAATAAAGCAGCATTCATTTTGGCAGGAATTCTGTCGTATTGGAGTTTTTTAAAATTATTTTACGTGTCATATATGACCTCAGTCATGTAAATACTTGGTTGAAGTGGATCTTAGCCTTGCTCTTTTTTATTCATTCATGCGATGTGGGCGTCGCTGGCATGGCCAGCATTTATTGTCTATCCCTAATTGCCTTTGAGAAGGTGGTGGTGAGCCGCCTTTTTGAACTGCTGCAGTCCGTGCGGTGAAGGTATTCCCACAGTGCTGTTAGGTAGGGAGATCGAGGATTTTGACCCAGCGATGATGAAGGAACGCCGATAAATTTCCAAGTCAGGATGGTGTGTGACTTGGAGGGGAACGTGCAGGTAATGTTGTCCCCATGTGCTTGCTGCTCTTGTCCTTCTAGTTGGTAGAGGGCACGGGTTTGGGAGGTGCTGTCGAAGAAGCCTTGGCGAGTTGCTGCAGTGCATCTTGTAGATGGTACACACTGCAGCCACAGTGTGCCGGTGGTGGAGGGAATGAATGTTTAAGATGGTAGATGGAGTGCCAATCAAGTGGGCTGCTTTGTCCTGGATGGTGTCGAGCTTCTTGATTGTTTTTGGAGCTGCACTCATCCAGGCAAGTGGAGAATATTCCATCACACTCCTAACTTGTGCCTTGTAGATGGTGGAAAGGCTTTGGGGAGTCAGGAGGTGAGTCACTCACTGCAGAATACCCAGCCTCTGACCTGATGTTATAGCCACAGTATTTATGTGGCTGGTCCAGTTAAGTTTCTGGTCAGTGGTGACCCCTCCAGCATGTTGATGGTGGGGGACTTGGTGATGATAATACCTTTGAATGTCAAGGGAAGGTGGTTAGACTCTTGTTGGAGATGGTCATTGCCTGGCACTTGTCTGGCACGAAAGTTACTTGCCACTTACAGCCTATGCCTGGATGTTGTTTAAGTCTTGCTGCCTGCTTCATTATCTGACGGATTGTGAATGGAACTGAACACTGTGCAATCATCAGCATACATCCCCATTTCTGACCTTATGATGGAGGGAAGGTCTTGATGAAGCAGCTGAAGATGGTTGGGCCTAGGACACTGCACTGAGGAACACCTGCAGCAATGTCCTGGAGCTGAGATGATAGGCCTCCAACAGCCACTACCATCTTCCTTTTGTGCTAGGTATGACTCCAGCCACTGGAGAGTTTCCCCCCTGATTCCCATTGACTTCAATTTTACTAGGGCTCCTTGGTGCCACAATCAGTCAAATGCTGCCTTGATGTCAAGGGCAGTCATTCTCATCTCGCCTCTGGAATTCAGCTCTTTTGTCCATGTTTGAACCAAGGTTGTAATGAGGTCTGGAGCCGAGTGGTCCTGGCAGAACCCAAACTGAGCATCTTGTACTCCATCACTGTGCCTATAACTGGTGCTAATAAGTAATGTGTAGAAACAAAATGTGCTGCATACTTAAGTTGATGAATAATGTTCTCTGTTTCATTGTGAAATGTTTAGTCCTTTTGTAACTTTTTAATTTTGTGGTAAACTACTTTATTTGTAATTTCAAAATTAAAGGGAGAATCAATTTAGATGGTTTTCTTGATTATGCTTTGGTTAATGAATTCATATTACTCGGACTGCTAATTTTAATAATGTTTACATAACAAAATGAGTGAGACAGTGGAGGGATTTGAAGATAAGATTTAGGAATTTGAAAGAGTACTTTGAATTAAATATTTCTTGCACTAGACTTTTTTTTAGTGATACACATTTCTTAATTATGTAGCAAACTATTCTAATTATTCGGTCATACTTTCCAACATTTTTAACTTGTGGGAAATTACTTGTGCCTTCCATACTCTGTCCCATGCTAATAATGGACTTGATTTATCTATTAAAAATGACCTATTAACTCCTCTTTTGGCTTAATAATTAAATACATTGGCTGGTGTCACACTGAACCATACAGTTTTGGAATATTCCAAATTCAATTCCTGACCTGTGTTGAATCTCAACTGGAGCAGCAACAGGGGTGTTAAAATAGACATCAGCATCTTTGAGCTAAGGAAGGAAAAAATCAGCCAGGATTCCAGTTTCTGATTGCTTTTTGATAACCCTTCCAGGAAGTGCACATTTATGGATAGAAATTGAGGGCAGGACCAGACTCATCAGTGATGTTCCTCTGAGGTCAAAAAGCCTGCTGACACTCCTTGTCTGGGCTCACGTGAAGAATGGTCACTTTTTAAAAAAAGAAATGATCTTTTCTTTCCTGAAAAGGATGATTCATGTTGGGATATGGCTTCTTTTGAAGCCTTCCACCCAAATAACTATTCTTTATTTGTAAGCCTATACAACAAGTTTAATAGAGAAACTGTATCAATTATTAGGACTGCAATTGATTGGGAAAAAGTCAATGCTGGCAGAGTATTGTGGTACATGCAGCTGGTATTTTTCCCAACTTCAGTGCCTCCCAGCATGAAAGAATCTTCTCCCTGGTGTCGGGGATAAGTAAAATGACGGGTCTCAATGTATCTAAAAATGAGTGTTATGATAAGGATATCTCCTAGACAGATTTCTACGTTACATAGATTGGGGTGAGGGAAGTAATTCTAATCCTGCGCATTGCACTGGGGGAGGAGAATTGATGCAGCATAGAATGAATCTTTCATAATAGTATGGGTTGTATATATTATTAAGGTACTCTTTAAGATTATTTTATAGACTACATAACAACCATGGCTGCACACCAAAAGTAATTAATTAGTTATGAAGTGCTTTGGGACGTTCGGAGGATGTGATAAGGTACAATAAAATGCAAATTCATTTTTTAGAGTTGTGAAAGTTGAGAAAATTAACAAGCTTTGCATGCATTCATGCATGACGTCAACTATTTTAAATGCTATTGGTTCCACTTCTGTACATTTCGGCAGGGTATAAAACAGACAGCCGATCCAATCTCATCAGTTTCCCACTTGGACAGGTTAGGTTAAATTTACGCTCCCATTGTCTCCTTTTGCCCATCATTGGTGGCAGAGCCTTCGGCCATCTGGATCCTATTCTCAAGAATTCCCTGCATAAACATTTCTCGTTCTTCCTTCAAAAATGTCCTTAAAACCCATGTTTTGAAAGACCCATTTGGACACCCCTGCTACTCTCTCCTTTTCTGGCACAGCTCCCTCCTGATACTTATCTGTGAAGCACCTTGTGACATTTTATGTTAAAAAGATGTGTTCATTATTGTAAAGATTCTTAAAAACTTGATTATAAAGCTACAAAAATTTAGGCTGTTATAAAACTGGTACAGAAGCTCTCAGCTGTAACCATAAGTTCAGTTTTGCATTTTACTGAAAGGAGTCCTGAGTCCTGACACTATTTGTTATAACATTCCATAACCCTGTGCGTTTCTTGCCAGTGGGTGCCAACATTACAACCTTTGTCTTGCATCCAATCTCCTTAGTGATTCTGGCATGTGAATTCACAATTAGCCTGGTTTGGTTTGGTTATCTTATCTTCTCCATCCTGCTGTAACAGTGGAAATAGCAGCTTACGTACTGATATTGCAAATAGTCTGGAATAATATATATTGATGTTAATTTGTTTAACAGCATTAATGGGGGTAACTTACACTTTCAGGTAATTTTTTTACTATTTTGATTATCTTTAACACCCTAAATACTCAACTTGGAAGATTTTGCTTTGTCTGTCAATCACATTACTGCTAATTAAGCAACCTGTGTCATATTGGAGGTTCTAATATATCTCAGGCTGTGCAGCAGCCTAAAAGTGGTCACAAGGTTATAGTAGTTATTCAGTAAGTGTGAAGCACCCAGAAGTGGCATCAGTAACTCTAAGAGCCTTTCAATGAGAAATGGAACCATCATTAATGCAGTGACAATAGTACAGTGTCTTACTTTGACACTTTGACTTTTTCCTTTGAAACCCTTTCTGTATTATGTCATGTGAAACATTCCATTAAACTGGCACTATCTATTTTAAAAATAGTTTGACAAACGTTTATTTCTTTACAAGTACACACCATCAAGTAATTCACTTTTAAACACATTATTGCATAATTTAAATAAAATTAAACATTTCAGAACTTTACCTTTTGTTTGGCTTACATGTATTAAAGAATTTGCCTATTTTACTTGAAACAATTTACTTAAAACTTAAAAAAAGATTTTGAAGGATGTTAAGCATCAAAGTCAATAATGGTATTTGCTGAAAAATTCACTATGCCCTATTGTAAAGAACAATGAAATTGACAAATGTTTAAAAATAAAGGCATTTAGTCATATGTAACTAGCCTGATGAACACTAGAGTTAATAATATTACTAAAGTCTGGCTGCACACCTTAATATGCAGCCAACAGGTCCAAATATTTGCTTGAAAGTTTTCCTCCATAGCAATTACTTTTGCATTTGCAAAGTCCAGACTTATAGGGAAGAAAACAATAAGTCTTGACAGATGAGAAATTAGAATTTGATGAGTTTGCATGCCTAGACAGAAGTCATGCTAACTTGGCAAAGTCTGAGATCCAAAAATATCTGAATTCCTTCTTGATATGCTCTCTTTTAACTCTCTTTAACATTATTACAGTGTGGAAGATGTAGCATCAAATTCCCTTTAGAGTTTGAAAGGAAATGAAAAGCTTTCAGTATACTTTCTCATCCAAGTGAATCCATCCATTATGTTTGGTGTAGAGTTTTAATAAAGGAATATTAAAACACACAAGTTGGTGTGAATCCAATGAAATAGTGGCTGAACAAACAGAAGGATAGGATTCATTCAAATAAATTTAAATTGATGAGTGCCTTTTCAATAGTACTGCCCCTGCATGCTTCTTGTTTGTGATGCGTTTATATTAATTTTAGCCATGACACTGAATTATCTCACAGTGTGCATTATTCTGACTATCTGTTATTCAATATTGAAATAATAAATGCTTGCATTTAAATACCTGAATGCTGAAAGTGATACTGACATGCATAAGTCTTTAAGTTCACCATTGCCATTAGGTTATAGAAGTCGATTTTGGTGTAGAGCGCAGATCGAGCGAGTGGTGGGCAGAACAATCACTCCACCCACTCAATGACAGTGGTGGGAGACTTGATCCATTTTTGTGGTCAGGCCTCGTTTAAATGTAATTGGGAAGCTGCCAGCACTAATCACTGATTGGGAGAGCAAGAAATCCAGTGGGGCTGCCGCTACTTTTCACTGCTGGCTAGTGGCAATCGATTTTCTGAAACCGCTGGTAAAATGTAAAGGCCGCTCAGATTTTCTGGTGCCTTGGAGGTGTCAATAGAATAAGTGAGCAGAATAACGGAACTCCAAATTTGCCAACAACAATGGAGAATTGGCGGAGCACGTCAATTCTAGTAACAGGACATGGCAGCATTGCAGGAAGAATGTTCATGACCTCACCAGGACTGCCAAGGTAAGACTCCCCCTCACATCTCTCTTACTCTTTTCACAATGGAATATTTCACTATACCTACTTCGGCTTGCGCTTGCACACTTAGGACTTGCTACTGCTCTCAAAACTACATTCTGCTCTTGCCCCCACTTGTTGTTTCCTCTTATCATGCACACTATGCTGAATTACCTCACACATCTTCAAAACTCTTCAGGGCACGTACTAACCTACTTCCACTATTTTCATAGTTCATAGTTGGCACAGCACAGGAAGAGACCATTCAGCCCATCGTGCCTGTGCCAGCTTTTTGAAAGAGCTATCCAATTAGTCCCATTTCCCCGCTCATTCCCCATAGCCCTGTAAATTTTTTCCCTTCAAGTATTTATCTAATTCCCTTTTGAAAGATACTATTGAATCTGTTTCCACCACCCTTTCAGGAAGAGCATTCTAGAGCATTATAACTCGCTGCATAAAAACATGTTTCCTCATGTCGCCTCTGGCTCTTTTGCCGATCACCTTAAATCTGTATCCTCTGGTTACCAACCCTTCTGCCATTGGAAACAGTTGCTCCTTATTTACTCTATCAAAACCGTTCATGATCTTGTACCCCTCTATCAAATCTCTCTAATCTCTGTTCTAAGGAGAACAATTCCAGCTCCTCCAGTCTCTCCACATAACTGAAGTCCCTCATCCCTGATGCCATTCTAGTAAATCTCTCCTGCACCCTCTCTAAGGCCTTAACATTCATCCTAAAGTGTAGTGCCCAGAATTGAACACAACACTCCAGCTGGGGCCTAACCAGTGTTTTATAAAGGATTAGCATAACTTTCTTGCTTTTGTACTCTATGCCTCTTATTAATAAAGCCCAGGTTCCCACGTGTTTTTTTAATAGCCTTCTCAACTTGTCCTACCACCTTCAAAGATTTGTGTATGTGCACCCCCAGGTCTCTTTGTTCCTTCATCCCCTTTAAAATTATACCATTTAGTTTATATTGCCTCTCCTCATTCTTCCCACCAAAATGTTTCACTTCACACTTCTCCGCGTTAAATTTCGTCTGCCTATTTTACCAGTCTGTCTATGTTCTCCTGAAGTCTGTTACTATCCTCCTCGCTGTTCACTACATTTCCGAGCTTTGTGTCATCTGCAGGCTTTGAAATTATACCCTCTATACCCAAGTCCAGGTCATTAATATATATCAAAAAGAGCAGTGGTCCTGATACCGATCCCTGGGGAGTATCGCTGTAAACTTCCCTCCAGTCTGAAAAACAACCGTTCACCAATTCTGTTCAGTGTGCAAACTTCTCCTACAAGAAGGGAGAGTGCAAGAACAGGAGGAGGCCCTGCCTTGGTGCACATGCTCACACAAATGGATACAATTTGTAGAGAGAGGGCTTAGTGATGTATTGTGCTACCACTCATCTGCTACTGCTTACTGTTGCCACTACCTTTGGCCCTTTCCCTTCTTTCTAGGTCCATCAGGTACCTTGGCCTTTCTGCAGCAAAGAGCAGCATACGCGGTGGCAGGGAACCCTCTTGAAGATGCACTATCACACTCTCTCTGTTCCAAGCACCAGGACAGAAATCGGCACCCATGTGCTATAGATTGTGAGTTAAAGGGGTTTGCGCTGGGTGATTCACCGAGCACAGATGATCAGGAGCAAGTGCAGGTGGAATGTACGTCCCGGAAACCAGCTCACCAGAGGGCAAGCTCGCCTTCGAGCTCTGTTGAAGAGGACAGAAATGCAGACTTCAGGTGCAGATTGTTCGACTGCAGTGCTTTTCAGTGAGCTGTTGCTGAAGAGCTCAGGCTGCAGGCAACTGTTGGAGCTTTCCCACTTCCTCACCGTCCTCTGTGTCATCAATGTCCTCTCCCTTATCTTTGTGAAAGTCCTCACCCAATGGTGGCTCCATGTGTTGTCCCATTGCAGAGCAAAGTTATGCAGCATACAGTTATCCATTATCACACAGGACACTCTTTGCGGGCTATATTGCAGGACACCACCAGACTGTCCAGGCAGTGGAATTGTTGCTTGAGGATTCGTCTGTTCGATGAGGGCTCTTGTTGAGGCATGGATCTAATTGTAGCCTAATATGAGTTCTTGAGAGGAGTCATGAGCCAAATGTGCAGGGCATAGCCTTTGTCCCCAAGCAACCAATGTCTCTCTTGCTGCACTGCAGCAAAGAGTGGAGGGTGGGATGGGGGATTGTCGCAATATAAAAGTGTACTAGTAGAGGCAGGAAGCAGGCAGAGACATGCTTGATGTGCTGTTGATGATGAATCGAATCAACAAAAGCGACACGGAGACAATACCAGTATCTACTACTATCCAAAATGAAGTTCGCCATTCTCTTCAAGGTGGACACCCGTCTCTCCAATGTGGAGCCTAGAACCTGCATCGCAGCCATTTGAGCTTCCACCAAAGCTGCACAGGCTGATAACATTGACTCCTGTTGTGCGGGCCAGGCTGCAGCATTCCTAGTAATGGCCACAATCTCCAAGGTAGAATGCAGAGTGTTGACGCTATTTGAAATGACAACACGCCGCCTGGAAGCGGATTCCTCCATACTTACAGCCACAGTGCTTGACAGACCTTCCAATACCTTGTATAACTGCTTGTGTGAGGCAAGCTGTTTTCCTTTTATAACTGTGTTCCTGAAGTCTTCATCTCTGTCCTCCTCAGCAGAGCTTGGAGAGGACCTTGCCCAGCTGCTGCTCATTAGTATTGGGTGTTTCACGTGCAGACCTCACTTACTCACTGTTTAACATACATGTGCCAATTTCTACATTAGTGCTTGGGAGGGATGGAGCAGGTGATGGTGCATCTGATTGTCCTCCTCCAAGGTGTCTTCTGCAGGAGGCTTTTGCAGCTGAGGACGTAGAGAAAAGAGAAAAGGAGCAAGAGTTGGCATAGCACTGACAGGCTGGACATTAGTAGCTGACAGTCTTCAGAATGCAATTGAATTTGTCAAGCTGGCTGTACAATTTGCTGAGGTGAATGAAGGGTTACAAGTAATATGCAGACACCCTGTCGGACGTACCGCCAGCCTCGCCTTCCACGATGCCGGGCTTTTGCCGGGTCACTAATCTCCAGGGCTTCCTGTTCCTTTTGAGTGAGGACTATGATGTTAGGTATTCCTCCCCTAGTCTTGCTCCTCTCCCTCACATTGCGTACTATGATTGTCCTGCAGAAACAGAGGGCAAGCGTTAGTGAGAGGCCCTTGAAAAGGAAAATGGGCGTGTTTAGGGCTTCTGCATTCAGTGCATCTGCTGATAGATGGAGAAGAAGGAACATGGAATCAGGATGGGGAGGTGATGAATGTAAAGCCAAGTGTGTGGAATCTGAAGTGAGAAACGAGGTAGGAAAGAAGGTGCTGGCTCTGCATGTGCTGGTATGTGAGAAGAGAACGATGTTAGTGTGTGTTGTGAAAAAAGCAAAGGAAGAGGTGTTTGGAATGTGGATGAAAGATGGTGCAGTGTGTCCTTGTGATTGGACATTGAAGGATGTGATGGAGGGTAAGGAATTATTGAGGGAATGATAAGAATTTTGGCAGGTGTTGTTGAGAGAGAAAGAGGTGTAGTCACCCTTGCTGCTCTTGTGACGCCATTGAACCTCTTCCCACATTGAACCCAGGTCCTGGGGGTGATGCTCCTGGCTCTTCCAGGCCCACAAGTCAAGCTTAGGCCTCTCCTGACACAATCTCGCCTCCTCTCCAGCATCACGGGGACCTCTGCGTGCAGGCCTGGCAGCTGATCCTGCCACTTACCTGCCGTCAACTGGCAGGCCTCCAGGACGCGTGATTTTCTGCCGCTTCGCCCGGTGGGATTTAAATGTTTCCCGGGAGTTAAAGTAGCCCGGGCCTCATTTCTGGAGCAGCGGGTGAGTTTCCAAACTCATACCACTGCTCACTTGCTGAAAACTGCTCTGGAGTTAAAATCGGGGGTCTATGTGTTCATATCAATGGATTGCTAGGATTTGTTTTAAACATAAGTTGAGTAATTGGTAAAACATTATGATTTAGGTATTGCCGTTCATAGAGCGGAAATGCTCTTTATTCAGTGGCAGTTATCAGCATTTTCACTACCCAGATAAGCAATAAAAACCTGACTAGGGAAAATAACAATAAAGTCAAATGAATACAGCATCACTAATGGTGCATTAAAATGATTTTTGACCTTTTGTCCTTGTGAAAGAACATTTTGCATTTGTGAGCATACATCACACAAATGACATACATGGTATGATTGTACTGCTTGAAATTCATTGCTTGTATCAAAATAAATTTTGAGTTTATATCTGAAATTATCCATAATAAAATGCAATCAGAAGAAACAGTATATGCAATATATGCAAATTCTACCAAAATGTTCGTTCAGTACATATAACATTTTTGTAATCAATAGCTTTTTATGGGATTGTAAGGAATCAAGTATGTAACTCTAAAGGAATGCACAAAGTATTCAAACAATGACTCAATACCTTTTTTGTTCAGTTTTTAATACTAGGTTTGGTAACATATTGTTTGGTAGGCCTGCCACAGTAATGACATAAAGGTCTATCCTTATTTTTTGCAAGCTGCAACTGAATAAATATGTGGGAAGTAGTGACCGATACCATAGAAACACAGTACATTGTCAGTTCTCTGAGTGGGATTTACTGGGAAACAGTGTTCACTAGATTTGAAAAGAATATAAGGGCTACAAGACCATTAGACCATAGTACTTTGCATTGGCCTCTGTAGCTTGTCATTATGTTAGTCTTTTAGAAATTGATCTGCATACTGTTAAAAGGATAATGTGGGAACTTGTAGAAAATATTTATTTCAAGAGCCATTCTTTACTAATGAGCAAGAGTTTTAATACCCATGTAAGATCTCTAATACACTGTAAAAATCCAAGGGGGCGAAATTGGACCTCGCTTGGCCTGTTTCTCGGGTGCTCAATGGTCCACAGCATACCAATTTGTAGCGTAGATCGCACCTGACCGATGTGCGTCAGTCACCTTATTGCTGTGGGCATCCCTTAGACGTCCCAGCTACCTGCCTAAATTAAGTGTGCAGCCAATTAAAATATCTTAATGAGGGTCCTTGCACTGATTTAGGACCCATTTGGGAAATTGGTTTGTGTTGGTGGCTGATTCGTCAGTTCTTAAGCCCGCCTTGTAAATCATGCTGGGAACAGTCAGGAAGCGATGTTTACAAGCGCTATTTAAAGGCATCCTCGTCTGCATTAAGCTAAGTCTCTGGTTAGTCAGTTGGGCTGGTTTCGGCTGTAATTGCAGTGCTTTAAAACATCTTTCATCTACTTTTTGGTGGAGCATCAGTTATATCATCTTTACGATTCTGCACAGTTGCTGCTATCATGGGTGTTCTGCTGGGTCTGCCATTGGGACTGCCAGATAAGGAAGAGCAGCACCCACAAGGGAGAGTTCACAGACCTAGAGGTGCTGCAGGAAGAGAGAGAAGGAGGGGATGCCTCAGGAAGCCTTACAATACAATATATGGGTCTTCAGGAGCCAACTGTCATACCTCAACCTTAGTGAGGAGCAGGGCATCAGGCACCTCTGATTCACAAGGGAAGCGGCCGCGGAACTATGTCACCTGTTGCAGCATGAACTTGAGCCCCAAACCAGGGCACGGACAGTACTGCATGTGGCTCTCAAAGTCACCATGACCCTGAACTTCGATACCACATGATCATTCCTGGCTGCAACAGGATGCATCAGTGACATCACTCAGTACACTGTGCACTGCTGTATCAGAGATAACACCGAGGCTCTCTACTCCAAGAGGAACGACTTCATCTCCTTCCAAGTAGAGCCAATGAAGCAAGATGAGAGAGCTGGGGGCTTCACCAGGATTCCAGGTTTCCCACGAGTGCATGTATATGAATAGGAAGGGATTCCACCCCCTCAATGTGCTGGTGGTATGTGGCAACAGGCAACAGCCCGGGACCAGTTTCCTGACAGCAGTCATGACAGCTTCAAGCTGGCTGCTAGGGGACAAGGGCATGCTCTGAGCACATGGCTCATGATTTCTTTCAGGAACCAGAGCTCTAGTTAAGCAGACCAATGGCCTTCTCAAGTAGAGGTTCCACTGCCTCAACTGTTCAGGAAGAGTTCTGCAATACAGCAGTCTCCGAATTCGTAGTCTTCTGCTACCTGACTTTTCCCTCCAAAGGAGCCAACCCTTGAAGCCACCTGTTCAGGTTTGGGCTGCATACACTCTGTTGATTCAGCACCCATAAACAGGCGCAGACCAATTTCTACCCTGGAATATTTCTCGTAATCTAGGTGCAATTTAATTTCTGCCCACTAATTAGAGTTCCCTGTTTAAATCGTGGTAAAGGCGGATGCTGATTCTTTAGTGATAAGAATTGCCCAGAAATATTTTGTTAGTTAACCTCTATTATAGTTCTGTCACTTGTTTTCATTATAAAAATGTAATGTTTCAGAAAGGCTCTTGTGCAAGTTTCATTGTAATCAATGGCAAAATTAATTCAGTTCTTATTTTTTAGTATCTTTACATATTGTTTGCATGAAGTGAAAGAATTTCATATTTTTTTTATTCATTTGTGGTCTACCTCTACTTTCACCATAATGTTTCACAGCACATGGTATGATGTTCTGTATAAGCACACTATATAAGTTGAAGAAAAGTTCTGTACCTCGTAATGTCATAACTCCAGGTACTTTAGAGACGTGTGCGATAAATAATTTTATGCAGAAAGGTATTCCTTACATTTTGCACTGCATTTTTAGTTTATTCATGAATCTTACAACAAACCCATAGGACAGCACTGTTGTCTGAGATGTACTGTAAGCTAATACTTTTCACCAGATCCTAAGGTATTTATGGATGAGGAAGGCTATTCCATGTGTTCATATCAGCCAATCCGGACTAATCTTTGAGAGAGCTTTGGAGTCGATCCCTTACCCCCCTAAACCTTTGAGTAGAAAAAGGCATGATGCATTTTCCATTTTAGAGGTAGAATTGACCAGGTACGTTAGTAGCATTGACTCTACTGTCAGTGGAATGTGACATAAAGAATATCCATTTTTAATATTATAAATCACGAACAGCGCACAAGGCCTATTGAAACCTACATAGACATAAGAATTGTAGAAAGTTATGGCACAGAAGGAGGCCATTCAGCCCATTATGTCTGTGCCGGCCAAAAAAGAGCTATCCAGCCTAATCCCACTTTCCAATTCTTGTTTCGTAGCCTTGTAGATTATGGCACTTCAAGTGCATATCCAAGTACTTTTTAAATGTGTTGAGGGTTTCTGCCTCTACCACCTTTTCAGGCAGTGAGTTCCATACCCCTACCACCCTATGGATGAAAATAAATTATCCTCAGCTCACCTCTAATCCTTCTACCAATTACTTTAAATCTATGCCCCCTGGTTATTGACCCCCCTGCTAAGGGAAATAGGTCCTTCCTATCCACTCCATCTAGGCCCCTCATAATTTTATACACCTCAATTAAATCTCCACTCAGCCTCCTCCGTTTCAAAGAAAACAACCCCAGCCAATCCCATCTTTTCTCATACCTAAAGTTCACCAGTCCTGCAACATCCTTTTAAATCTCCTGTAGCCTCTCAACTGCAATCTCATCTTTCCTGAAATGTGGTGACCAGAACTGTACACAGTACTCAAGCTGTGGCCTAACTAGCGTTTTATACAGTTCAATCATAACCTCCCTGCTCTTATATTCTGTGCCTTGGCTAATAAAGGAAAGTATCCCGTATGCCTTTTTAACCATCTTAGCTACCTATCCTGCTACCTTTAGGGATCTGTGGACATGCACTCCAAGGTCCCTCTACACCTCTCAGTATCCTCCCATTTATTGTGAATTCTCTTGCCTTGTTTGCCCTCCCCAAATGCATTACATCATACTTCCCTGGATTGAATTCCATTTGTCACTTTTCTGCCCACCTGACTAGTCCATTTATATCTTCCTGCAGTCTACAGCTTTCCTCGTCACTATCAACCACACGGCCAATTTTTTGTATCATCTGCAAACTTCTTAATCATGCCCCCTGCATTCAAGTCCAAATCATTAATATATACCACAAAAAGCAAGGTACCCAGTACTGAGCCCTGCGGAACCCCACTGAAAACAGATTCCAGTCACAAAATCACCCGTCGACCATTACCCTTTGCTTCCTGCCACTGAGCCAATTTTGGATTCAACTTGCCACTTTCTCCTGGATCCCATGGGCTTGTACTTTTCTGACCTGTCTACCAGGTGGGACCTTGTCAAAAGCCTTGCTAAAATCCATGTAGACTTCATCAAATGCGCCATCCTCATCAACCCTCCTTGTTACCTCCTCAAAAAATTCAATCAAGTTAGTCAGACACAACCTTCCCTTAACAAATCCATGCTGACTGTCCTTGATTAATCCGTGCCTGTCTAAATGATGATTAATATTGCAAACAATTCTGAGGGACAATAATTTGCCCACCACTGAGGTGAGGTTGACCGGCCTGTAATTACTCGGTCTATCCTTTTCTCCCTTTTTAAACAACGGTACAATATTAGCAGTCCTCCAATCCTCCGGCACCAGTTGCAACACTTTGAGGCTTAACTCATATTGCCATATGAAGCAAGATAAAGACCTTTTTTAATAGACTAGAGCCATTGTAACGAATGTGAAAGATATAGCACAAGATAAACAATGCATTAAAAAGACCCATTGTGTATATGCACTTTCAAAAGGCATTTGATAAAGTGCCACATAATAGATTTGTTAGCAAAATTGAAGGCAAAGAGATTAAAGTGGCAGTGGCAGCATGCATACAAAATTGGCTAAGAGAAAGAAAGCAGAGAGTGGTGGTGAATGGTTGTTTTTCAGACTGGAGCAAAGTACACAGTGGTGTCCCCCAGGGGTCGGTATTAGGACCACTGCTCTTTTCGCTATATGTTAATGACCTGGAATTGGGTATAAAGGGCATCATTTCAAAGTTTGCAGATGTCACAAAACTCAAATGTAGTAAACAATAAGGAGGATAGTAACAGACTACTGGAGGACATAGACAAACTGGTGAACTGGCAGAAACATGGTAGATGAAATTTAGTAACTCTGAATGGTTTTGATGGAGTAAATAAGGAGAAGCTATTTTCACTGGCAGGAGGGTCGTTAACCAGAGGACACAGATTTAAGGTAATTGGCAAAAGAACCAGAGGGGAGATGAGAAGATTTTTTTTCATGCAGTGAGTTGTTATTATCTGGAATGCGCTGCCTGAAAGGGTGGCGGAAGTAGATCCAGTAGTAACTTTTAAAAGGGAATTGTATACATACTTGAAAAGGAAAAATTTACAGGGCTATGGGGAAAAGCAGGGGAGTGGGACTAAGTGGATAGCTCGTTCAAAGAGCCGGCACAGGCATGATGGGCCGAATGGCCTCCTTCTGTGCTGTATGATTTTATGATTCTATCAAAGATTTAATTGGCTTCTAATTGAGTCAAGATGACCATTGCAAAAGAGGTGTTACTTCAGTGATTCCCTAGGCAGTTATTTTACAAATGTTAGAGAAATGAGGGAGGATTATTGTCGCTTTTGGCACATTGATCAAGTAGAGACAGCTATACAATCACTTGGCTCCTAAAGGTGAGCTTCAACAGGAGCTCACGGATCCATAATGTTAAACCTGGAGAACCTGAAAGTATGGATAACAAGTATACTTTTATGCAGTTGGCCATTATTGCTGTGTGAACAAGAAGAGCACAATACTAATGAGAGATCAATGTAATTAATTATGACAGAATGTGTATCTTCACATGAAAATAAAATTACATGACAGCATGTCAATGTGGCTGGTTAGGACAGAAACAACAACAACTTGCATTTATATAGAAAATCGTCCAAACTACTTCATAGAGGCATAATCAAAAAATGGACACATAGCCAATGAAGGAGGAAAGGCAGAGTGATTTAGGGAGGGTATTTCAAAGTGAGGGGCCTTGATCGCTGAAGGCAATGCCACCAATGGTGAGGTGGGGCGGGAGGGGATGCACAAGAGACTAGATTCGGAGGAACAGAGAGTTCAGGAGGGGGGTTGTAGGAAGTTATTGAGATAGGGAGGGGCCAGGTCATGATGGGATTTAAACACAAAAATGATCTTTTTAAATTTGAGATGTTGGGAGACTGGGAGTCTATTTAAGTCAGTGAGGATAGCGATAATGGGTGAATGAAACATTTGTCAAAGAAGCACAGAGGTTCTTACAGAAAAATGTAGATATATAAAAAGTGACTATTGTAGAGAACTTCGAGAGTTGTAAGAATGTTCAAGAGGATGAATGGTATTTGCATTTACAATACTGTTGGCTCTTTAAAAATCCACAGTTTTCTATCTGATCACTTTGGGCTATTTCAAGTGGTATATAAATCTTAGTCTATCAGCAGGCTGGTTGATGAAGGCAATAAATCTGACAGTGAAAAGCTAGTGTTGGATTTGTAATTTTAGCTTATATATTGCCAATATAATCATTTTGTAAAAATAATAAGAAAACCTTCTACTTTATTTACTTGTTACGATGACTCGACAGAATGAATACAATTATCTTCCTACACTTTTCATTTTTGTGCCTCTGACATCACGGGGGTGATTTTAAACCCCAAGAACGGGTGGGTTGGGGGCAGGTGAGAGTTGAAAATAGTTGGTTTTTGGGTCCCGACCGCAACCCGGCTTTATTTCTGTGTTTAACGTTGGCGCGTAAAAGTACAGGCTTCCCACTGGGAATGCAAAAGCCGAAGAGTTTGCGGTTGCAACCCAAAAAAACAACTATTTTCAACTCCCACCCGCCCCCAACCCACGTGTTCTTGGGGTTTAAAATCACTCCCCACAAGTCAATTACTGTGCATTCTATCTGTGTAGTCCACTCACCCTGACATGATGCCTGCCATGCATTGTTTTACAAAAGAAAATGATATATTTTGATATAGAGTATTTTTAGTTAATGGTTGGCTGGAGGATAAATTGCAAAATTTATGCCATCCTCCCACACTTTTGGGCTTGCATATGATGAACTTTCTCCAAAGCAATTTGGAACCGCGTACAACACAGGTCCATGAGAGTTTCCAAATGAAGTCCTCAGGATCAATGCCATTTGAAACAAATGCTGATTCTTGACTTTTTAAGGCAGTTATGGTCTTTGCAGAAAAAAACCAAAAATAATTGAGGAAGAATATCTATTGGATGTTTGTTCATAGAGTTACTACAGTAAAATAAAGAAAACTTTTCAGATAGCTGCGTTGGAGTGGAAATGCCTGATACAATTACTGATATTTATTAATCTCTGTTATGGATCACTACTATCTCTAACTTAATTTTGGTTAAATATAAACCCAAAACATTATCATGGATAGTTGACACTTTTTAACATCTTGTGATTGTACTCCCTGATGTCCGACCCTGATCTCATTTGGCTATTGGCTGTTTCAACCCATCTTACCGACCATATGGCCACTCCAAAATTTTCCTCACTGTTGTGCTTCAGTTCCCGCTGGTCTTTTTCTTATAGTGCTGGAGGGGGGAATCTCTTACAATTATTTAGTGTTAGTAAAGTTCAAAGATTACTTTCACTGGTGTCTGGCACTGAGACAACCAGCCTTATTAGGCTCCCTATCTCCCTTTGAGTATGAGCAGGAACAACTGCAGTGTTTGCCAGTGAAATGCTGTGAATTTGTATATATGTATTCACTATGAATTTAAATGTTCAATTAAAGTAAAATCATGAGTGCGGGCAATGCTCCAACACCTTATGTTATGATAAAGGTGGGTTTTCAACTGCAGCTCTGACAGTGAAGTTTGGGCATGTCACCATGGAAGGGAAACAATGTACTTCAACAGTGTAAGAGATGAGAAGTTGAAGGTCATCACCATGGACAGTTCTTGTGTAGCTCCTTGTTGACATTAGTAAAGAAGATCTGAACCACATTCTTACAGTCCTTAAGGACACCTATAATAACTTGAAGCCCTGATGGATGTTCTGCATGACAAACTGACTCTCTTATGTAGTTGAGTAGGTTTACTTTATTCTTGGATTCTGAACAAATGGTATTTGAAATTCGTTCCTTCATAATGAATTTCCCTTTTTTTTCATGTTCTTCGCATTTTAGACATTCTGATAAACTAACATCATTGTAATCTCCAACAAAGTTGATATAGGACCATTCTTTGGATTTGATACAGAGCAGTTTCTTTAGGATGTTTCCCTGCAAATGACTCCATTCTCTGTCCCTGAGTTGCTGATAATATTGCACAAAAGCCATAGCATCAACAACTAGTACATTCAGTTGCTTTTTTTTACAGAAATTGTAGATAGGTTTTCAGACTGACCCAGTAACCAGCTTTGATGCCTTTCTGCATAGCATGATTTTGTTCAAAGTTGCAATCAGGTTTTTGACCTTCATGCAGAGCTTCAACCAAGTCCTAAGGACTACACTTTCTTCACATTATGTGTCCACAAAAAACCTTTCTAGGCTTTGTTGCAAATATTTGTGCATTTGTTTGTGATATACTTTTCCTGAGCTGTTATCAAAACTGCAATGTTCTTGGGCTTTTACTAGTTTCCGAATGTTGCCTTTTCACCATAAAAATATGGAACAAGTCCATAACATCACAATTGAATGGGTGGATCATTTTCAATTCAATCCAATCCAGTCAAATCTGATATTCTTGTTTTCATTAGATATTTAACTTGGAGTTTTATGGAGTTTCTGATCTTTGAATTAGCAAATTAGTTATATATTTCTAATAATTTATAGCACAAATATCAGAAGTTTTATTAAATGTAGGTTTTGTTGATGAGACACTGTTTTGCTCAGCATCAACAAATTTCCTGGAAGGGTCTGTAAACAGGCGTTAGGCCCTCCTTAGCATATTCAAGTGGCCTAACAAAGCTGCCTTTATCAATATGGCGGCTACTGTCATGCAGGTGCAGATCGGGCATGGCGTGTTGTGCCCCGAAATTGTGCCTTTTTGTCCCCATTTTCTGCCTGGAACAATTTCTACCTCATACTGCATTGCTTAAAATTACTGTTTTTAAACTCCAATCCTGCCTGTGTTGAAACTGAACTTGTTGGGCAGATTTAAGTAGACTGAAAATATTTACTACATTTCAGTTCCTCACATCAAAGCTATTTGAGCTTGGTTGTTTGTTTTCTTCAGTAATTTTGTCCACCACAACATCTTCTATTTATAGAAATCTTGTTAAGGTATGCCTTTGACCTACATGGTGTAGATAGAAGAAAACAATTTAGGATACTGCATTAATCTCAGGAGTCCTGGTACTGAGACAGTAACAAACACACAGGTTGTTTTTTTTTGTCTGGCACAAATTGTGTTGATGTGAGACAGGGATGATACAATTCTGGTGGGCTGAAATTCACAATAGATGCAGTTCAGTTTTCTCAGACCCGGTGAATCATTGGGAAGGTTCCAAGTGGAAACAAAGCACTTCCACTGGGGGGAAGGAAGAAAAATGGGAAGACAAGTCAAATTGCATTGCAGTTCTATATCTCTTCGTTTCTGATTCAGACTGACATTTGTAGAGGACTGGGAGCAGGCTGCATGTCTTCCACAGTGGAGAATGGTACATGTCTTTGGAAAATATACAGAACTAGCAGCGAGTAAATTTTAAAATTTATAGGGGATTGAGGGGGAAGGTAAAAAAGACAAATTAAATTAAAAAGTTCCCAATTTATATGTACAATTATGAATGCTTTGAGACCAGTAAAAGTTTTATAGATTTGGTGAAGTTTTCGGTTAACCAGTCCTGTGTTGTGATCAGCTCTATCATTTTGTAGTAGATGATGAAAGCCACCTGTCAATTGTAGCTATTCAAAATGACAGGTGAAATGATTTTAGGTAACTTCCATCTAATCTTCAGAAAGATGACTCAGAGCCTAGATCTATCCCTAATTTATCCATTTCTGAGGTGCTTAGGTTGAACATGTTGAAAATGGAGATATTAGTTCTGTGATACAATCCAAGGAGAAAACAAAATGCTCAGCTCTCTGGAGCTGTCATCCCTCACCCTAATGAGTGACGTTAGTTTTCCAAATCCAGTGATGCAATTTAGCACAAGAGGCATCACATCACCAATGACATCCTTACTGAACTTGACCCAGCTACAATGGTTATTTAGTTCTCACTAGCCAGCATACTTCAAGAAACTGCTCTCCTAGACATGGACTATCAGAAACATTCTAATTAATAAATGCCAATATGAATTGATATTAAATAACAGGATAACTTGTTTTCTGCTCTGTTTACTGTGCTTTTTGATTATTATTTAAAAAATCTGAATTGTGTGAATCCTTAAAAAATTATTTTAGTGAGGGCTGTGTGGCGTAGTGTGTTAGCATATTAGGGTTGATTTTTGCAATCCCACGCTCCTAGCGGGAAAGCTGCCGTCTCAGGTAGTGTGGGTTGAAGTTAGGGCTACAACACTGTAGGCCCCACTGCTCTGACCTGTACTTTCTTTGTGACCACAAATCCCCACTGGGAGTGAGGAATCACTCCTATTACTCTTTGAGACCTAGGTTTGAATCTAATCCAGCCTGAGGGAATGAAATTTCTCTTCACTGAAGTTTGATTATTCTCAATCCAATGCAAGTGGGTGTGAATCGACTGTAGAAAACTACCTATAGTTCAGCACTAATTGGCAGGCTTACTCTGATAGACTATACAGATGACTTGTGCTGGAAATGTATCACAATGGTTTAGTTGGGGCTGCTGTATGGAGGATTAGATTGAGGTACATTATTAGGGCAAAATAAAGGGAGCCCTGTCCTGTGTCTAACCTATGATATATCTGACCTGAGAGTGATTGATAATTGACATTTGGTAACAATTGTTCTATTTCTCAGTGCTTTAGCATTGACATCCCTATTTTGTTGAGCACAGAACCATAACAGTAAATAAAATTAATAAAATAAAATATATTGAATTTATTATCAAACTCAAAGTATACTGAATTTAACTGAGGTTTTGCTTTGTTTTCTAATAGGTTAGGAACATATATATTGACACATTTGTACGTCAACTTGTGACATTGGAAAGTTACTCAAATAGGAAATAAAATCAAAGTAATGTTGATATAGTTTATCATTATTATGGAAGAATTGCTGACAACCTTGAGCAAACTGAAGGCTCATTATATCCATTTTTTAAATTTTATGTAACATGATTTAGAAAGATCCTGAGAAATCAAACTAAATTAGATCAGTGGCTGGACTAGGACTCTGACTATAAAAAAGATATTAAAAAAACCCAGAAAGAGACATGAGCATTTTAAGTAATTACCAAGATAACAACATATTGATAGCTAATCTATTCTTTATTAACACTAGTTCAAAATCCTGATTTCATATTGTTCATTATATTGGCAGATTCACATGTCTTGTTGAATTTTGCATAAATTCTTCATTTGCAAGATGTCCTGTATTGAACAGACATTGCAAAAATCAGGTTTGATATTCAGTCCATAACATCAGAGAAGC
Organism: Heptranchias perlo; assembly: GCF_035084215.1. NCBI lineage: Eukaryota > Metazoa > Chordata > Chondrichthyes > Hexanchiformes > Hexanchidae > Heptranchias > Heptranchias perlo. The sequence goes on along the minus strand of NC_090337.1, from coordinate 37,065,355 downwards.
ATTTTACTGAGCATTGAGCTAAACAATATAAAAATGGCAATAAACATGATGATATATTTTCTAGTGCTCAAACTTTTAACAAAATTCAGAATGTATAATTTTACAGAATTTAACAAGTTTGTCACTCGTAAATTTTGGGATTGAGCATTAAAATTAGTCAGAAATACAATTTGTGTAACTGAGCTGATGACAATTCCTCATATAATGGGGTTGACTTTAACTCCAGGCAGGTTCTGGTGATTTCCCTGCTCAGATCCAAGTTAAAATCATAGTTCTGACCCAATTACATCATTGGACCCCAAACTGCAATTTTAAAGAAGGACCCCACCAGCTTTGGGTGGATGGCTTAGCCGCCTGTCCAGAAGCCTGAGTGAAAATTGTATTTGGCAGGATCTGGGCAGCTTTCTGGTCGGTAATTAACCTGGGGTATTTTAACTGTCCACTTGCCTGGTTTCCGCCAGGCAGGCTGGGTTAAAATCACCCCCAATCTGTCAGTTATGTTGACTATTCTGACTTTCAGAAATGTGAATCTGTTTTTTTTCTTGTGCTAGTAATATTTTATTTAATTAAATGATTGTTCAGACAGTCGGATGCAATGGTATATTGTCAGGATAGTTTTTACTCACATTTGACTTACTGTGGCACATTTTTATTTGTCGAAAAGTTGCTTTAGTTGTAATGTTCCTTAATAGGCATTGATTACAGATTTTTGTGATGCAGTAATCACATATATAATGAAATAATACTTAGTTGTTTATTTACCAAATAGTAATTCACCGATTGTGTCTTTTTAACTTTTTATCTTGACATCCACCAACCTGTAGCTTGCATCAGTAATAATTCAGACTTTTACTGTCATGTTTAACAATTTAATATTTAAGTTTTGTGGAGTATTTTTCTATCAATTTAAAATATAGGATTATGTCAGTTATGCAACAAAAAACTGTGAAAAAATTGATAACGGCAGCAAGTTTAGTATAGCAATTATATGGTTTCACGAATTTAGCATAATAACATACCAACAATCAAACGTTTGCACGAGTGTTATGCTAAATAACATACTATCTGCCTACAAAGTTATGTAAGTTGCATCATATATTTGGTACGGTCATGGAAATCAATGAATATTGCTGTTTTTGTGAATCATCTTAATTATTTACTTTAGAAACTATCTGCACCCTCGCTAAAGCCTTGACATCCTTCCTAAAGTGTGGAGCCCAGAATTGAACACAATACTCCAGCTGAGGCCTAACCAGTGTTTATAAAGGTTCAGCATTACTTCCTTGCTTTTGTACTCTATGCCTCTATTTATAAAGCCAAGGACCCATATGCTTTTATAACGGCCTTCTCAACTTGTCTTGCCACCTGCAAAAATTTATGTATGTACATCCCAGGTCTCTCTATTCCCGCAGTCCCTTCAAAATTGTACCATTTAGTTTATATTTATATCGATCTTCCTCCCAAAATGTATCACTTCACATTTCTCTGCGTTAAATTTTATCTGCTATGTGTCTGCCCATTTCACCAGTCTGTCTGTGTCCTCCTGAAGTCTGTTACTATCCTCCTCATTGTTTACATTTCTGAGTTTTGTGTCATCTGCGGACTTTGAAATTATACCCTCTATACTCAAGTCCAGGTTATTAATATATATCCAAAAGAGCAGTGGTCCTAATACCCTGGGGAACATCACTGTATATTTCCCTCCCGTCTGAAGAACAACTGTTCACCACTACATTCTTCTTTCTGTCCCTTAGCCAATTTTGTATCCATGCTGCTACTATCTCTTTAATCCCATGGGCTTTAATTTTTCTAACAAGTCTATTATGTGGTACTTTATTAAATGCCTTTCCACCATCCACAAGGCACAAGTCAGGAGTGTGATGGAATACTCTCCACTTGCCTGGATGAGTGCAGCTCCAACAACACTCAAGAAGCTCGACACCATCCAGGACAAAGCAGCCCGTTTGATTGGCACCCCATCCACCACCCTAAACATTCACTCCCTTCACCATCGGCGCACAGTGGCTGTAGTGTGTACCATCCACAGGATGCACTGCAGCAATTCACCAAAGCTTCTTCTTTTCAGCACCTCCCAAACCCGCAACCTCTACCACCTAGAAGGACAAGGGCAGCAGGCACATGGGAACAACACCACCTGCACGTTCCCCTCCAAGTCACACACCCGACTTGGAAATATATCGCCGTTCCTTCATCATCGCTGGGTCAAAATCCTGGAACTCCCTTCCTAACAGATCTGTGGGAGAACCTTCACCACACGGACTGCAGCGGTTCAAGAAGGTGGCTCACCACCACCTTCTCAAGGGCAATTAGGGATGGGCAATAAATGCTGGCCTTGCCAGCGACGTCCACATCCCATGAACGAATTTTAAAAAGTCCATGTACACAACATCGCCTGCATCAACCGTCTCCGTTACTTCATCAAAGAACTCAATCAAGTTAGTCAAACATGATTTTCTTTTAACAAATCTGTGCTAACTTTCATTTATTAGCCCATACTTTTCCAAGTGCCAATTAATTTTGTCGAAGATTATTGTTTCTAAAAGTTTCCCCACCACCAACGTTCGGCTGACTGGCCTGTAATTGTTGGGTTTATCCCTCTCCTCTTTTTTGAACAGGGGTAACATTTGCAACCCTCCAGTCCTCTGGCACACCCCCATATCTAAGGAGGATTGGAAGTATGTGGTCAGACCCTCAGCAATTACCACCCTTACTTCTCTCAGTAACTTAGGATGCTTCCCATCTGGACCGGGTGACTTTTCTACTTTGAGTACTGCCGACCTTTTAATCTATTTTTATCCCATCCAATATCACTATTATCTCCTCCTTTACTGCTACATTGGCAGCATCCTCTTCTCTAGTGAAGACAAAGTATTCATTTATTACCTCAGCCATACCCTCTGCCTCCACAAGAAGATCTATTTTGTCCCTAATCAGCCCCACCCCTCCTTTAACTATCCTTTTACTATTTATATGTTTATAAAAGACTTTTAGGTACTCTTTTATGTTGGCTGCTAATCTAATCTCATACTCTCTTTGCTTCTCTTATTTCCTTTTTTAGACCTCCTCTGTACTTTCTGTATTCTGCTTGGTTCTCTCTTGTATTATGAATCTTACATTTATTATAAGCTCCTTTTTCTGATTCATTTTAATCTATATATCTTTAGTCATTCAGGGAGCTCTAGATTTCGATGCCCTGTCTTTCCCCCTCGTGGGAATGTGTCTACTCTGCATCCGAACCATCTCCTCCTTGAAGGCCTCCCATTGTTCAATTTCTATTTTGCCTACTAATTTTTGATTCCAATCCAGATGGGCAAGATCTCTTTTTAACTCAGTGAAATTTGCCCTCCTCCATTTAAGCATTTTCACATTTGATTGTTCCTTGTCTTTTTCCATAATTATTCTAAACCTAATGATATTATGATTACTGTACCCTAAATGCTCCCCCACTGAAACACGCTCCACTTGCCCCACTTCATTCCCCAGAACTAGATCCAGTACTGCTTTGTTCTTCATTGGACTGGAAACAAACTGATCAAGAAAGTTCTCTTGTACACATTTCAAGAATTCCTCCCCCTCTTTACCCTTTACACTGTTACTGTCCCAGTCTATATTGGGATAACTGAAGTACCCCATTATCACTACTCTATTGTTCTTGAATCTTTCTGTAATTTGCCTGCAAATTTGCTCCTTTACCTCCTGGCCTGTAGCATACACCCAGTAGCGTAATTGTTCCTCTGTTGTTCCTTAATTCTAACCAAATAGATTCTGTTTTTGACCCCTCAACTACATCATCCTTTTCCAGTGCCATAATAGTTTATTTGATCAAAGAAACAATGTCATTATACTTAAATTGATTTAAAAATTATATTTTGTGTAACTTTTTCTAAAAGTCTTTTAAAAAAAAACTCCTGCAGCTCTAGTTCCCCAACCGAATGGCTGGATCAGCACTGCATACTAATAACTAAAGGCCAAATGAACATATGACAATGTCTACAGCTTGCCTGGCAAGCATTTGCATGTTTAAATGCAGGTGTTGGGTGGTAAACCCACTACTGTCTGCCAGAAACAAGTGACCATTATATTTTGTATAACTGTAGCCTTATTGAAGTGCATTGTAAGTTCTGAAAATTACATTTATTTAGTGAGTTATGTGGCAGATGGTTGATGACAATACACTTGTTTTTCATCCCTGAAATAATATAGGCCACTGTTGACCTCTGTGCTTTAAAAACACATCTGTGACATTTGCCAAACAGTGTGCATGCATGACAAAAACAAACAATAATAGAGCACAGTCAGCTGTAATTAATACCCTCGCCCATCAAAGCTGTTAGGAAGCAGTCACTGAAAAATGATTCTCTTGACAGTGAGCCAGAATGATAGCTTTATGTACTGTATTAAATTCACCCATCCTTAGGTGAACATATTTAACTGAGAAATAGCCTGATCATTTTCACTACTGATAAGCATCCTAAGAGTATAATGCCATCTGATAAATGGGTGGAAACAAAAGTCTATATGAGTGAACGAAAAGCCAATCTGACTTTTTTTTTAAAAGGTGCAACCACTACCTACTTCTGTACCAATTGAAGAATTAATAGCCCTTTTATGTGTATACAAATTGACATTCAAAATGTATTAATCCTAAAATTGCAAATCACTGGCAGACAAGTAGCTACACTACCAAAGTAATCATGACTGTAGCTTTATCCCTTGTTGGAATATCTTTAATTTCCAGAATTATGGAATATTATTAGCTGATTTGATTTTTTTTAGTCTAGCTAGTTTGGGATTTTCCATTTTAAAAATTGGGAACGCAGTTTAATTTTTTCTCAAAGTTGTAATATCAATTCAGAGGATCATTTTCACTGCAGAAGGTACTGAATTAAATGACTCAGTACTAATTTTAATTAATTTAGGTATTGCGAATAACTAGATACTAAAAGTGGTATGTCCCACAATATATCCCAGAATAGTTATGATCCTTTCAGATATTTCTGAAAACCCACTTACCCTCCAATAAACGTAGGGAATGGGCCATAATTTGATGTGCAGGGCATCCAGTGGCATCTGCCGTTAGTTAGACTTGCCGTTGCTCGTTTAGGTTTTTAAATTTTTTGCGCAGCAAGTTGGTGAAAGTGCAAGCTGATAATGTCGCAGCAAAGGAAACAGGGCATCAGGGACCTGAGTGACCAGGGAAAGCAACTGTGTATCTCCTAAACCAATCAGATTGAAGGATTATGAAATTAACAGCGCAAGGAAGTGTAAATTAGAGAGGGTGAATTCAATGTCAAATTAGGTGCAGAAAGAGAAATGAAGGGAGGGAAAGAAAGATTGGTTTAAGAGATGGAGAAAAAAGAGACAGAAAGGAAAAGTGAACAAAAAAAAATTACATTTTTAAAATCTCCAACAATTAAAACCTGAAAGAATGAGACTCCATACTTGTGTTAATTTTCAGTGCCAGAGAGGTTGAATTGCAGTAATTAACACTTATCACATTGTTAAAAGGGTATTTAGACAGAAATGGACAAGACTTAACTTTCTGTGGTGAGTTTAGTTCATATCTACCGCGCAAAAACAGGAACTTCACTCCGTTCAATGTATTTCAATGGTGAGGCAAATGTAAGGAATCTTACAACACCAGGTTATAGTCCAACAAATTTATTTTAAAATCACAAGCTTTCGGAGATTATCCCCTTCGTCAGATGAATGACTCATTCATCTGACAAAGGGGATAATCTCCGAAAGCTTGTGATTTTAAAATAAATTTGTTGGACTATAACCTGGTGTTGTAAGATTCCTTACATTTGTCCACCCCAGTCCATCACCGGCATCTCCACATAATGGTGAGGCAGACAGCGAGATGCCGTTTTCGCAAAGCTAACAGCAGAGCGGCGCATCTGGGACAGCAACTTTTGTTTATCCACATTTAACCGCGCATCTGCCCTTCGTCTGAAATTGCTGTAGCATTTGCGCAGAAATAACGGCGAGCGCCATTAGCCTCACCATTATTTTGACAGCAAATTCTCCCCATTATATAATTGCAAAAGGTTTGATGAGTACAGTTACTTCTCAATATTACTAACCTGTTAGGGGTGCAAAAACAAATTATTTTATTCTGTACAGAAGTCGGATAGTATCTGAAATAAAGATAGGTTATTCGGGCTGATTTCCCAAATAGGTGTTCATGGCAAGGAGGAGCGCTTGCAGGGAGTACTGGTTGGGAAATTGCGGACCCCCGGTGCCTGATTTTATGTTCCTGTGATTGCCACTCCGCCAGGCGCACCTGATCAGGGAATCAATCCTAGCATTTCAGTTGTGACCCTTCCATCAGAAGTGAGAATCCAGGAATATTTTGGAATATGTTAATTACAGCATGTCAAGATTACAAAGGCACTGCCCATTATATATGTGGACATAGGAATTTATAATGGATAACGGTTGACAAGAAGTGTGTTGCAGATGCAATATTTTTAATATATTCTTTAATCGCCCACAGCATTGCACACAGGGAGTCAAAATCAAGTGTAGTCTGCATTTATCAAGGTATCAATGGACTGGTCAGGTGGGCAGGAAGGTAGCAAATGGAATTCAATCTGGAGAAGTGTGAGATAATGCATTTGGGGAGGGCAAACAAGACAAGGGAATACACAATAAATGGGAGGATACTGAGAGGTGTAGAGGAACAGAGGAACCTTGGAGTGCATGTCCACAGATCCCTGAAGGTAGCATGGCAGGTAGCTTGGGTGGTTAATAAGGCTTACGGGATACTTTCCTTTATTAGCCGAGGTATCGAATATAAGAGCAGGGAGGTTATGATTGAACTGTATAAAACACTAGTTAGGCCGCAGCTAGAGTACTGCGTACAGTTCTGGTCACCACGTTACAGGAAAGATGTGATTGCACTACAGAGGGTACAGAGGAGGTTTACGAGGATGTTGCCAGGACTGGAGAATTTTAGGTATGAGGAAAGATTGGATAGGCTGGGGTTGTTTTCTTTGGAACAGAGGAGGCTGAGTGGAGATTTAATTGAGGTGTCTAAAATTATGAGGGGCCTAGATGGAGTGGATAGGAAGGACCTATTTCCCTTAGCAGAGGTATCAATAACCAGAGGGCATAGATTTAAAGTAATTGGTAGAAGGATTAGAGAGGAGCTGAGGAAAAAATTTTTATCCAGAGGGTGGTAGGGGTCTGGAACTCACTGCCTGAAAGGGTGGTAGAAGCATTGCATTTAAAAGGTGCTTGGATGAGCACTTGAAGTGCCGTAACCTACAAGGCTACGGACCAAGAGCTGGAAAGTGGGATTAGGCTGGATAGCTCCTTTTCAGCTGACAAAGACACAATGGGCTGAATGGCCTTGTTCTGTGCTGTAAATTTCTATGATTCTATGTGAAACAGGGTTAGAGGGCAGGGGATAATTGGACCAGGTTGTGCAACTGTAATTCAGTCTCCATTTTAAAGTCATATATCCTGTCCTTATTTTTATATTTCCATGATAAATTCCTATATCCACATTTATAATGGAAACATCCTATATAAATTTTTCATGCTGTAATTATACCCTTCCACCAGTGGTGGCACTGTGGCACCTCCATTGGCAGCAGGGTGTAATTGCAGCCTTACATGTTTACATGGGCAGTTTCCATTATAAATGTGGCCCTGGAATTTAGAATGGGAAATAAAAGTTGACAGGAAGTGCACACAAATGCAAGATTTTTAATAGATAATGGTTATAAATGTTTACTGTAATCATGCTTTTAATTATTTGATTACATGGAACTTTGTTTGTTGTTCCACATCAACTACATTTAGAGTCAGATCCCAACAGTACAAATCTCTGTGATTTCCTAAAGTTTGCATTTTTTATATTTCATGAAAAAGATAATGAACACAAACAGCAGGCTATATAAAAACACTTCAAAAGGACAGTGAATATCAAAGCAGATATGGGTAAATTGATTACTAGATCTTGAAGAGTTGACTTTGTAATCCAATAAAAATATTTTCCTTCTCCAGTATGCCACATACTGTTCAGAGTTGATGCAGTCATCTTACAATGTTAATGCAGTTTTTATTGTTAGCACATGAATTGCGTTGATTTTGTACTATGTCTTTAGTCAAATCAAAAAGCACAGAGTTGTTTTCCTGATGACTTTTACAAAAAGCAAACAAAACAAAACAACCCTGGGGGCACGGATTCAAAGTAATTGGTAGAAGGATTAGAGGGGAGCTGAGGAGAAATTTTTTCACCCAGAAGGTGGTCGGGGCCGGGAACTCACTGCCTGAAAGGGTGGTAGAGGCAGAAACCCTCAACTCATTTAAAAAGTACTTGGATGTGCACTTGAAGTGCCATAACCTGCAGAGCTACGGACCAAGTGCTGGAAAGTGGGATTAAGCTGGATAGCTCTTTTTCGGCTGGCATGGATACAATGGGCTGAATGGCCTCCCTCTGTGCTGTAGCAATCTATGATTCTATGAACCCTCTTCCTTCTTTCCTTCCATCCTTTATTGCTCTCAAAAGTAAAATCCTTGTAACAACATCATCCTTCTTAGTTAAGACAATTAGAAGGTCTAACCCACAGATATCTTTGCTTGCTGGGAGGCCTGCTTAACCAGAAATGGCAGAGGAGAATATCCTGCCAGAATTTGGTCTTTCTCTTTTCTTCCCTCTGTGCTCCAGGCTTATTGCAAGACTCTGTGTCCCCTCCCTCTAACCCTATAGTTAGCTTGAACGTAAATTTCGTTGAAATTTGGATGCAAAGTCAAATTTCCTGTTGGAAGTCCAGTGCTCCACCATTGCAGTTTCTAGGCTGAGAGATAATACATTTTATCTATAATTGTTTACTTAAACAATGATGTGATTATATAACACTCGCCATTTCAGCCTTTGTTAAGGGAACTGAGATGGTCACTCTAGTCAATGGAATATGTGAATAATATGGAATTATGACTTTAGTTTTAGCCCATATAAAGCTGTCTTCATCAATGTCTGTTCTGTTTACATAAATCTTGTGATAGTATTCTACTCAGTTCTAGGAATCCACTTCATCATTTTATTCAAGTAGTGGTTTTAACAAACACCCAGTAAAATGTCCTGACTTGCTTGTTGTTATTTTGAACAAAATATCCTGTGCCACATTCTGAAATTCAATTTTATAACTGGTTTATTTTTTCACAAAGTGCACAAAAAGTAAACATTTGAAAATATTTTAAAGTCACAGGATTTCTTTGGATGGAAGAGGGAAAAAAATGTTCTAGTTTGTGAATAGAAATAAATCAAGAAGCTCAGCGCTTTGGAAAAGAACAGCTTTGGTTCACAGAAAATTGAGATTTTGTTTGTTTTAAGTTGCCCTAGTTACTTGAATTTATTACATGCATGATGGTCAGTTTCTATTCTTCACCAACTTCATAACTATCTGCAATAATAATAAAAACAATATGTGACTACAGGTAGTCATCACACATAATCACATGGTGCATTCTAAAACTGATTCAAACAGTTTCACTGCATTGTTAACATTGACAGCTTAATGTATGAAAGTACAGAATGAGTGAAAAGCATTCAACCAATTAAACTTGTTAATCTTGGCTAGAATTCAAAGCAAGTTTTTGGAACCTTTTACAAATCAATGATGAGAGAGAATTGAAGCATTGCGCACAGTTTTAGGCACTCTACCTTTAAAAGGACTGATAGTTCAAAACTTCTGGAAAAATTAAAATACAAAGTTATGAAGAAGGGCTTACAGAACTCAACTTGATTTCATTGGACAAAAAAAACTGACAGGTGACATGATCTAAGTCTTTAAAGTGTTGCAAAGTGTAGTTGATGTTAGTAGTTTTAGCGAATGGTGAATAATCACACTCAAATCTGGTTATCCGTGTCCAATTTTGTTAACGGCTTTCTATTCATAATATGTGTTTCATGTTTAATAATCCAGTGTGGACTAATTCACATTTTTCCACAGTAAAATCAATTTGTCATTCCTTAGTTCATCCATTTAATTTGTACAGGCACCTTTGCATGCTGTCAGTCTGTTTGCATTAGTCATATAGCTTGTTGTTATAAACAAATTTAATAGTATTATAAAGAATACCCTCCTCCATATCAGTTATGCATACATGCCAAATGTTAGTGTGAAATGCTGACAATCAGCCTTTTGAGGGCCCTATCAGCATTTGTGGGTTTACCAACAAAAATCAGCACTGGGCCCCCCCTCTATCCTCCAGCCTCGGAAGAGCGTCCTCAGTGTGCTGGTATGAATTTTCCCATTTTTCATCCCAGGTTTATTTGTCATTTCTGAGTGAGGTTCCAACTCAGTGATCTGTAGTGATTTAACTTTTTCGGTTGCTTTATAACACGTGTCCAACTGACCGCCACGTATGTTGCACATTCCCAAGAAAATCTGGCTTAATCTGTAATTTATCCACAGCCTTCATTTGTGGAGAATTCATTTAATATGTCTGGCATAATCTCAATCCCAGTCCCCAGCCCTAATATTTCTACCTATTGTACCTCTTAAAGAACATATCTTAATTCCAATGGGAGAAGAGAGCATAATTTCGGACATAATCTGCATCTGCAAGATCTCTGACCCTCTTAAGCTAACCTTTTTGCCCAGTTAATTTGGGCCAGATCCTCTTTTATCTCACTGAACTTTGCCTTTTTCCAGTCTAACACCCTTCTCTTTGACTCTTCATTGTCCTTTTCTGTTTTTGTATGGAATCTAACTATATTATGGTTACTATTTCTCAATTGTTTTCCTAGTCTTACAACTGTTATTTGTCCCACTTAATTTCCCAGTACTAAGTCAGTCAATGATGCTTTCCTTTTTGGATGAGAAACATACTGACCTAGGGAACAGTCCTGGATACATTCTAAAAAGCATTTACCACTTTGATTACTTGTATTTCCTTTATTCCAGTCTATCTTAGGATAGTTGGAATCACCCAATATTATTGCTCTGTTGTTCTTCCATAGCTCTCTGAAACTGTCTGCAAATCTTCACCTCCATCTCATCTCCACTGTTTGTTGGCCTATAATGCACACCAAGAATTGTACCATTTCCGTTTCTATTTCTTAACTCAAATTTAAAAATGATCACTAAGAGAATGAAGAGAGAAGTTAGCAGCAGTCTCTTCACACAGAATGTGGTTGGAACACAATGTGTTGCCATAGGGAGTAGTTGAGACAGAGACTATTATATCTTTTAAGAGAAAATTGATAAATATTTGAAGCAGTGGAAGATACAAGGGAAGATACTATAGGATTGGTTTTGGATTGTTTCAGTAAAGAGCTGGCACAGGTGTGATGGCCGAATGACTTCCTTCTATGCTGTAAACTTCTATGGTTTTTAGGCTGCCAAGCAAATTATGCTCTGGGATTTTGGTGCTTCTTCTGCCCATCCCATTAAGTGTTGAAGAATTTTGGGGATGTGTTGAGGGGAATGTTCTCAGGCTGCCCCGGCAGTCATAGGTCCCATTCTGGGTGTAGTGAAAGCTCTAGCAAATAAGTAGCCCCTGTGCTCTTCAAGGATAAATGAAAAAATTGTTGCCTTTGACCCAGTCTGGGTCTCGGGCTCCCCCTCTCAGAGCAGCAAGCTGCTGCGCCAAGTTCTGCTGCCCCCATGTGTTGAGTGGCCCTGTTGCACTGTTTCAGTTATGGGCATTTTCCACGATTATTTAAATGACCCCATCCCTTGGATTTGGGAAGGGCTCAGTGGCAGGGCATAGTGGTAGGTGGAAGTTCTGCCCTGCCACACTTTTTTGCGGGTTCAGTGGTGCTGCAGGATTTCTACCCACATATCTGGTCTTTAACACTCTTATTAGCATCTCAAATCACAAAATATTCCTGTTACTCCTGTTAACAGGTTGCCTTTTCATTGTCCTTTTTAGCCGCCTTGTATGATTCTCGGTGCTCGCCAGTATCTGTTCCCTAGTATATATTTTAAAATAACATAATTCTTAGTCGTGTTCGGCCATTGTGATTGTGGTTTTGGCATTTTATTTTTCCTTTATCTTAAAATTAGACTTCCTTTTCATATCTTCTAAGGTAGTCTTAAAATTCATTGCTACAGTTTTAAATTTTTGCTTCAATTTCTCACATTCCTTTGGAACTCCTCTTATAACTTCAAAAAATGCCATTCTAAAGTCTTGTAGCTTTGTATTGTTACACTAGACTATAAATTTTACTGGAATGTCAAAACATCATGGCATGCAATTCTAAATGTACAATCTAACTGAGAACTGTTCTTTAGTTTAATACCCCAGTCTGCCAATTTCATGTGTTTGACATTTGTTTCATTTTGCCTGCTTGCTTATTATAACTTTAGAAACATAATTGTAATTTTCTTTTAAAATTAATAAAGGGTTCAAATCTATATTTTTACAGATTGTGAAATTGATTCTGGCAATCACAATTTATCTTTAAATGGGTCAGTAGTCAAATAAAATCAACCTTGCATAGAAACGGGTTGATTTAAATTTGTAATTGTTCATGCACTTTTTGCAACAGATATTTTTGTGCTTCAAATTTTAGTTCTAATGCATTCCCTAGTCGTGGTGTCAGAAGTTACATTGTTGCCAAGTATGTCTATCACGTAACGGCTCATAACTTGCTGGAGCAGTGCATCTTGCGGTGAGCACCATGAACTGGATTTTTTCCCTCACCCCTCAGATCATATTATTTTTGTGCTGCAGATTGCTAGAAATGTGAATTGATAACGGCGCGGCGAGGTCAACAGGGCATCTGGGACCTCTGGGACCTCCTGAACATCTGGTACAATGGTCTATCTCTTTAACCAATTAAATTTAAGGCTACAGTAAGGCACAGAAAGAATGACGGAGAAAGAAATAGGGTGAATTAGAGTCAAATTAGATACAGAAAGAGAAATAAACAGAGGGAAAGAAAGCCTGGATTAACAGAGAGAAACATAAGAGACAGACAGGAAAAGTAAGAAAAAAATTTCAAAATTTGAGATTTAAAAAACCTCTAGGAACAAGTTGCTACCTGCGGGAGTGAGACGCCACAGTTTCAATTGTTCCCTTTCTGGGCCTTCAAGGTTGAGTTTCATGTCTGGACCATAAATCACATCGTTAACAAGGTCCTTACGACATGAAATACCAGCCCTAAATGTCTGCAGCGAGATTCATTTGTATTTACGGTGCAAATCTAGCAATTTCTTGACACTTGTGGGGAGGCTGACGGCGAGCTTCTGTTTTTGCGAGGCTAACGGTAGAGTGGCAGAAATCGCCCAGCAATTTGTGGCGATTCCCAACTCCGATCTCGTATCTCTTCCTCGCCACAAAGTGCTGGGTTTTTTATGCACTGATAATGGTGGGCGCTGTGAACTCGCCGTTATTTTTCAGCAATTTCTGGGCCAATAAGTCTGCTTTGAAGTCTTGCAAGGAAGTAGCCCAGGTTTAGCTTAGTTACTATGCCAGTGTCTGCTTATTCAGTATTCTATCCCTTATCCATTACAAATACTATGATGTGCAATTCCATGAACTGTCCATTGATTTTTTTTTAGCTATTTTGGATGGTGCCAAATAATTGCTGAACTAACGGTACGTGTTTTTTAATGAAGCAACAAGGCTATATGTATTACATATTGTAATAACAGTATAAATGTTGGTGTGAATGGCTTGTAGGAATTTTTTTGCTAATGTTTTTTCCATTATGCATATAATGTCAATTTATTTCAGACCACTGAATTTGTATACTGATGAGGAAAAAGTATTTTGATGAGTGAAGAGAATTATTTACTCATAAGTAACTAGCAATGTGTCTCTTTTGCTGTTTACGAGTATTTTATATGGTTTGCATGTGCTGTCTTTTGTCTCTTAGGTTTAATTTATGGTTTTTTTGGTGAATTGTTTTGTGTCCAATTAGGGAAAGAATTCTGAAAGTATTGTTCTTTTGTAAGACATGTATGCAAGGTATACCTCAGAAGATCTTGTTCTAGGTTTAATGCAGGCATATTTATGGTTGTATTGAAAATGTACTTTTTTGAAATTACATCTACCACATTAGCCACTCTAAGAATGTGGTTGGTAGCATTTAATGGGGTGCTTCTTTTGCCCACCTCCTTAATGTTGTTCAAGAAATTTGGGGTGTGTTGGGGAGCAGTCCCAGTAATTCTGTCCAAAGCACTCCTGAAAGAGAATGAACAAATGCACTGATGCCTGTGCAGCATTCTGTGTAACAGATATTGAGTGTCAGATATATTGCTGAGCTGGTGATAATAATTATTAGTAGTAACATAACTAAAGATTGAAAGGGGTAAAATAACTTACAAAATGGGCAGGGTAAGAATTCAATAAATGTGACACCTGATTTAGTGTGGATTGCCAGGACTGTATACAATGTAAATGCATCTTAACATGACTGCAGAGTAAGTCAAGCTGAAAATTATTTTGAATACAGTAATCTCTCAAATTTTGATTTCTTAAAACATATATTTGTACAAAAGTGTGGGGTTTTGTTTTATGAAGATTGAACTTTCAATTTTACATGTACCGATAACACTAAGTATTCCTTCAGGACTTCAGTCATGTGGAAGGGTTGGTAACCAGAGGACACAGGTTTAAGGTGATCAGTAAAGAACCAGAGGTGACACGAGGAAACATTTTTATGTAGCGAGTTGTAATGATCTGGAATGCACTACCTGAAAGGGTGGTGGAAGCAGATTCAATAATAATTGTCAAAAGGGAATTAAATAAATACTTGAAGGGGGGAAATTTGCATGGCTATGGGGAAAGAGCAGGAGAGTGGGATTAATTGGATAGCCCTTTCAAAGAGCCGGCACAGGCACGGTGGGCTGAATGGCCTCCTCCTGTGCTGTACCATACTTTGACACTAAGTCAACTGTGATTTTAAATTCAAGACGGTGCAGGAAGACCCCAGCAATTTTCAGACAATGCAATTTGCACCCCAGTGTACTGTACCATGGGAAATGTTTTCTTATTAACTTTCAATTAACCACTGCAGAACTGAGGCTATCAGATTTTGATTTTTCAGTACAGTCTCTTCAATACTTGGAAATAAGATGAAACTGCCAAAACTCTCAAACAAACTCCGTATTAGCCTTTGGAAAATGTGATAGTCAGGCTCGTCACCATGCTGTATACTGAATACAAAATTCAGACAAGTGGTCTTGCCCAAAACATTTCTCAGACAAGTCTTTCCCCTAGTTTTAGACATTTTTTTCATTGTTCACCTAATTTAAAAGAATTGTTGGTTCTTTTATTTGCTGTATGAAGAATCTCGATTGCTTTAACTGTTGTGTTGTTGGTAAAAATATCAATTATTTATTTGGCAGAAACTATTACAATTAGATAAAACAATCATTTGAGCCACTGCACATGGCCTTTCTCAAACTGATCATATTTGTTCAGGGTCTTGAACTTGATACATCTAATCATTCTTTTAAGTATTCACTCACACTGAAATGAATTATAAAAGTCTTTTCACAATTAAGGGGGCAATGTTGTATTTTCTTATGGGTACCATGCAAGGGTCAAAGTTCAGATTCTAGAATCACAGCAAATTAAAAATGCGTGGAAAGCTTCGTCAAGAAGAAAATATAAAATTCATGGTCTTAGCTTTTAAGCTTTGTGCTCACTGTATTATCTTATCCTCCATGCTAATTGTGCTACTTTCCAATGCATGTAGAAAAAATTGACATTCTTACCCAGCATGTGCAGTTAAGTTCTCTGTTAGAAGGATTTTGTGTAAGATTGGTGTTACTGTACTGCAATTCTGGACACCCTGTGATTGTTCCCATTAGAGCTCGCATGACACTGAAATGCTTGTTAGTGATGTCTAGTCCTTTATCCTGTTCTGGCTGCTCAAAAGTTTATAAATGTTTTTCTTGTACCTCTAAATAATACAAAATGTGTATTCTTCTACAGTAAGAAATGAGCTTCCATCATAAGTTTCAACTTTCAGCTACTTCATTTTTTATGTAGACAACATCTAGAAGTACTTATTGAAACAAAGGGATAATATTTAAAATATTTCAGTTTACATAACAGTACAATTCAGTGATTTATAGTTGAAAAAGTTTGCTACTTGTTAAATGAGCCACGCATGATTTAAAAATCCAGAATGACAGTTGCTGTCACCGTGATATTTGACCCATACACTATATAATTAGGTATTATATTGCTATCTCATTTAAATGCTTTGCATACCTCTAGAAGATGTACAAATGATATTGTTTTAAGAATTCTGGTTGACATTTTATTAATACCAGGTTTATATTAATTTGTTGACTCCTTGTCAGTAGATAAAATTTGCTGCTCATTTCACTCCTAAATTAAGTCCGAATTGTTGCAGTGCAAGCTTATGGGGTAGTACAATGTAAAGGAAACAATATTTTAGGGTATGTCAAACATCTATAATGACTTTGAAAAATATTCCTGCCCGAGTTCATTCATGCTGTTTACCAACTACAAAAGCAGAATTCACTGAAATTGATGACTTTGAAAACTCTTTTTTGCATTGCATCCCACAGTTCTTATTTCTTGAAACAGCAATTTTTGCATTGTTTTTTGTATTTTGTGATCCGCATTCAAAAGAAAAGTACTCTAATATCTGAATGGAACCTCTGGAAAGTATTTGAGAAATGTAAAGGGGACTTGACTCTTTTGATGCTGCAACCCATGTAATGGGTTGATCAGTTTAGTTATTAACAAAGGAGTTTAAGTCTTTTTTTCCTCTTTTCTTGAAATGGTGGGTATACTTCTTGTAATTGGTACATAATTCTTTCTTGCACAAAATGATTGACAAGCTTTTGCTGTAATTTAAAAAAACCTTCTTAAATATGAAATGCATTTTAGGATTTTTATCTTTTTATACATTTTTAGATATTTTGAACTGTTGCTATTTTTTAAACAAATGCAGTTTTACATTTCAATTTTTCAAGAAATGTTTTAACACGGTATTTTCTAGATTTTCTGAAGTCATGTATGTTCTTGAATTCTCTTTTTTTCCTCCATTTTCTTCATTTTTAATCCTAGGTCCCCTTGCAAAGAAACAGGCTGATGATTTAGGTGATAATGATGGCGCAGAAGATGAAGGTATTTTTTGCCGCCAAACCAATATGCATGACAACGACCCGCTAAATTTTTTTCTCCCTTCTAAAGTACATTTTTAATATATTTTTGAAGTGCAGATTTTTAGCACTTAATTTTCAGCTTTTTTGTCATTATTTATTATCGGCATATTTTATAATTTTTAACTTGAATGCTTTAAAGTGATTCTTCTTCCACAGTATTTGATTAACAATTTTTTTAATGCCTCCACGAAACATTGTTGAAACAATCTTTTTTAAGCTCACATTTTTGTTGATATATATAGGTGTTTTAAACATAGTGGGGGTGATTTTAAACCCCAAGAATGGGTGGGTTGGTGGTGGGTGGGAGTTGAAAATAGGTTTTTTTTGGGTCGCAACCACAAAATCTTCGGACTTTGCATTCCCAGTGGGAAGCCAGTACTTTTACACGCCAACATTAAACCCAGAAATAACGCCGGGTTGCGGTCGCGACCCAAAAAACAACTATTTTCAACTCCCACCTGCCCCCAACCCACCCATTCTTGGGGGTTAAAATCACCCCCAGCATCTCGGCTCAGAAATCATTTGAATTAATTTGTATAAAATGCTCAACTGTATTTGCAGAGACATTTATAGCAAAGTGTAATTTTGTTAGCTGTTATCAAATGAACAGCAGATATCTAAATTATGTAGACATAACTAACCTTGACCATTAAACTTTTTGATGAATTAATTGAAAGAAAATAGTTGCCCTATTACAACATTGATATCCCTTTTATAATTAATGCATAAATGCATTCTGATGTATGGCTGTTTGCAAATTATAATCAATATTATTTCAGTAGATTTTTGACCTAATTTGGGTGCAATATTATTGCTGAAAGTAAAATAAACTTGATTGCTCGGTTTACATTTCAATCTGGCTGTAAAGTCGCCTGACTGTTAATTGTTAGAAGAATCCTTACTCCCTTAATGTGTGGAGAAATTATTTTAGTCATCTATATTTTATTAGTTGGTTTATGAAGCAATGCACTATGATATTAATATAAATTAGTGAGAACGAAGCCTTCAGTAGTAGTTGGGTAGATTGGAAAAATTTGTTCTGCTATCAGGCAACTTGATGCCTTCATAATCATTACCATATATTTTGTATGTAATAATGATCTTACCTGATCACTAATAAACATGATCACAATAACAGATAGTAGTTCAGACTCATTCCTGACCTCTGGTCAAATCCAGTCCAATTCCAAAAATTTAAAATTTTCACTGGAGTTATTGGCAAAATCAAGAACACTGTGTGCTCAATAGGGATATTTTGAGTTGAGTCCGGCTAGCCCCTAAAATCTGCTATAATCCAACCTAATTTTTTTTTTATTTAAACAGATTATTACTAGTCAAGCAGTTAACTAAAAACATTTGCTTGAGAAACTTACTGCATCAAATACACTTTTTAATTAAGTAACACACATAAACTAATCATTATTTCAAAATAAGCAAAATGTTGACAGTGCCCCCAATGCTGGTTCCAAACCTTTTGAACTGTATGTCATTTTTCAGATATTCGGGATAGTGGACCCAAACCTGTTATGGTCTTCATCCATGGTGGATCATACATGGAAGGCACAGGAAATATATTTGATGGAAGTGTACTGGCAAGTTATGGCAATGTCATAGTCATCACTGTCAACTACCGGCTTGGTGTATTAGGTAAGACTATGCTTCTTTTGTAATTCAGGTCCACTATTTGATCAAAAAGCCCTTGGTAAATAGCATCTGTATCTTTTGTGGAGCATGTATGATTTCTGTGGTTAAAATATATGCCAAATGTGCTACAGATTTGATGAAATGTGAGACATCCGGTAAAATGCCTGGATTTTCACTAAGATCAACTGCAATATCATCATAATGAAGTTAATAATAATTCACATGGATGAAGTGACAGACATAGGTAATTGGCAATGCAGTGCATTCAAACACTTGCCTTTTTTCTCTGAGCTCTGGTTTCAATCCAGGCCAGTCAGGTAGGTTGACGTCTCCTTTCTGAAGGCTATAACAGTTCCTCCTAAGTGAAATTAATCGGTTCCTAAAGGATATAAGTTGACTGAACTTTTAGCTTCACATTTGCCATAATTGTGGCTGGCTCATCCATCAAACTCTGAGTGGCAATAAACAGACAGCTCAGTAGTGCAAAGGGACTGTTGTCCTATGCGTGGAGTTCAGACATGTTGTTATGATAATGTATGTGGAAATTCATTATATGTGCTCTTGCTATGCTAGCCTGAAGTGTTTGATGCTTTCAAAGGTACAGCTTAAAAGTATGGTTCAACATTTAATCCATGATCCTGTGGTTTATTGTAAAAGTAGCCATGCATAATCTGTATTTGTACTGGAGCTACAAGTATTTATTGGTTGTACAAATCTGGTGATGATTTGAATAAGAAGATTATGTGGATAAAAGTTGAGTGCTCTACCACTTAAGAGGAAATCCTTGTTACACATTGTAAACCATTTTTTTAACTCTTATGTAATAATCCTTGAAATCAACCAGCAGCTGTATAATATGCAATATAAAGTTAAGTATGTGGTGTACAGTTAAGTGCTCCATTTCTGGATGAGAATTTTCAGTGTACTGTAATCTAACAATTTTAACACGTATGTACTATTTAGAACAAAGCTGGTGGAGCAGCAAAAAAAAATGACATTAAAAGAATGAATCAGAATAGCAACTAGAAGAGGGTGAGGTCAGGGCTAAAATTTGGATTTTTAATTACAGCAAATTGTCTCCCGAGTCAAAGAAACATTTTTACACCCTTAGCTTTAAACAGTGATGTCTCTAGTAGCAGTCGTAATGTAACATGATTGGAGATAATTTTATGGAATCAGAAATACACTGCATGAAAAAGTACTTCGTCTACCTTTCTCCATGTTATTCCCTCTGCAGCAAAACTATATATAATGCACCTTGTTGTCATAGAACCCAAAATACCAAGCTATTGTTGCTTCTGAGAAATGCAGCCTCATTTATGTCATGATATTTCATTCAACACAATACAATTTTCTTGGCTTAACACTTCAGCTTGCCTCACATGGACTTAAATTCCAATGTAATTGATAGGATTTTCAATTTACCTATCCATTTTCACTGTTGTAATTCTCCACTTGAGAGGGCAGCCTGAATTCTAAACCCCTCCACGCTAGTTGGTACTGTTGCTCCATAACAGACTTACAAAATTTCTTTTTGCTTATTTTTATTTCTTCTCCGATCACCATTTCCCTTTTCTTTTTTTCCAAACAATTTGTTAGCCCAATCAATACCTGGGCACACTGTCCTACTAGTGCTGAGTCTGAATTGACAATCAAGGTTGGGATTTAAATTTGTGAATCCTAAGCCAGGAATTTCCACTTCAGTGCTCCTGTCAGGTGCGCTTATTAGGAATCATTTAACACTGATCATTTAAATTAATGGTCTCACAGTTATGGGTAGGGGGTGCAGAATTTCCCGTGCGGTCCCCATGTGCGCCAGGAGTCTAAGCGGAAAATTCCGTCCTCCGTGTCTTACTGCAAGAATTAGTTCATCTATGTTCTCTGTTTTAGAGGGGTTACATCATCATTCTGGTAAAATAATAAAGACATAATTTCTGAAGTGATTTTTAAAAAAACTAACTTTTTAAAAGCTGCTTAAAAATTACAACAGTCCAAGAATAGTTTGGGCTGCAATCAATATCACATCTACTGCTGTGCTAACTTTCCTAGCAGTTAATGTGGTGTCAGTGGAAGCATTTTTTTAGATCAGGCTGTTCCTGGAACTGAACGTGCCTGACAGCTATTTGAAAGCATGACAACACCCCATCAAAGTTGATGTACATCAGCAGTGAATTATTTAAAGATTTTTTTTTAGTTTCTATTTCTACCTTTTTGATTTGATTTTGTAAACTTGCTAATATCAAAATTTGGCAAGCGCATTTTTCATTGATATGATTCTGTATGGCATAAATACATCAGTTAATATGCACAGATGTAGACAGGGGGGCCTGAGATTCCTGGGGTTATGCTTTGCTGGCGCAAGTAAAGCGGAGTGGAACTCCTGCCCGCCTATGCCATTCTCTAGTGACCCTGTTCCAATTCCTGGGGACAGGGTCATTTGCATGACTGGGCAGGCATATCGCACCTACATGAGTACAGTGGCATCTGCCCTGAACTGCTGGCTACTATGTTGGAGCTGCACCATGTCACACTGATGGCAGAGAGGAGGCCCAGTGAAGGCTTGAAGAAACTCTTGTTCTTCATGTCTTCTGCTCCTAATGGATCAAACTGGCTTCTTGTGGAAGGTAATCGATCAATTACGTTACACTCGTGAAGCTTTGGGGACTCTTAAGGACCACAGTGGGGCTTAGACCAGCTCTCAGCTCTTAAGAGTTATGCTGAGGGCTTTTAAAGGCAATATTCCTCTGATAGCCTGGCAACTTGCCGGACACACTTGCTTGATACTGGGGGGTGGGGGTGGGGACCAGGCAGAAGGTCCCCCATACCCTCCCCCCCCCACCCCACCCCACCCCAATGGAATTTAAAGGGCCACAGTAAATGAGACGGAATCTGCCTGGTTTTACAGGTTTAAAGAATGATGCCATCTGTTAAAAAGGCAAATTATGGATAAACAATAAATACTCTCTTAATGGGACTGAGTGCACCTAATGGATTTGCTTCAGTCTTTTCCATAATCTGCCTGAAATGGCAACACACTGTTACATGCAGTGATACTTTTGTATCTATTATCTTTTCTTTGATTAAGTATAATGCTCTTTTTTAATGAAATTAATATACAAATGTAATGAAAATAAAAATACATTTTTTTGCCTGTTGGATAAAGGGGCAGCAGAGAAACCTCCCAACTGTATTGCTATTGAAAGTAGCTGGAGTATGAGAAGTTGTGCAAAACTTATCTTGCACGGAGCAAATTACTGTTTTCTTGTCTATCAATGATGACAGAGGTGTTAGAAAAGTAATCTTTCAATGCCAAGTATATGCCTGCAAAGGAACGATTAATTTGTTTCAGTACCAGATTGTTGTGGTCTACAGAATTCCCTCCACACTTTTCCACTAGCTTCTAGTGGTCACCACAATTCTAGAGACGAGTCAGGAGAGCCATTCCATGCAAACAGGTCTTTATTTTAAGCAGCTGCAGGGAGAAGCTTTTGGCGGACCAAAACTTCTCCCAATTACATTGTTACATCAAGCTTTATACATGCAGAAATGTCTGGTTTACAACCCCCTCTTATCCGGCCTCCATGGTCTCCAATTACCACTATCTTTGTGCAGTGTTCTTGCTTCAAGATTTCATACAAAACATTTTCATGCGGACTGCTACGGCCAAAGCTGCTGACACTGTTTTTAGCCTTTTTGGTCATACTACCCGTTATGCCTTGCAGTTTCAGCCAGTATACGATTTACGACATTTTCCCATCATCCTTTCTAATGCTAACTCCTAACTTAACATACCCTCCTTTTTGGCCATGGCCATGGCAAACCTCCGTTTAACCATGTTGCCAACCCATATGTCCCCCTGTGGCTTCCTGGTGATCAGTCAGTTGCCCACAAGGTTTCTTATGCTAACATTCTGACTCTTACGAGAATGTTATTCTCTGGTCCTCCCTTCTCTCTTTCCCTTACACTTCCCGTGATCTACCCCTCTATTTCCGCCTAGACCAGTGTGGTTCCAACGTCCACCCTGTCGCCTTCGTCGGTCTCGGTCTTCCACCTTCGTTGTTCCTTGGTGTATTTCGTCAATCGTTCTTCCAGGCGCTGCTCCGCTGCCTCCTTCTGGTTGATCTTGGCTATGGCTTTAGCCAGCCTCCTTTGCTTCTGTTTTCTGCATTTACCACACAGCATTAGTATCAGAATAATTAACACGATCATCTGACACCACGTTGTCACATGTGATATGATGCGCAACCATGGGTGTATCCAAATCTGAGTACCCCAATTCCCCACAATGTCCCACTACGTAGTTAGGTGTGTTTCTCTGGTGAGTCCCTCCGTTTCCCGCTCTTCTGTTTCAATGTGGTACAGTATCTCTTGCAGTTGGTTTGTCTGGGCCCTCAGTCTAACCAACTGTTCAGGCAGCTTTGGTAATGGATTCCCAAACTCTATCCAAATTCCTACCAGCGTCGTCCACAACAAGGACTGTCTTCTCCTCTCGCGAGTGAATGTCCAGTAATGTCTCTTCTCCAATTTGGCAGTGTACTCTTGGCATGAAACTTGATGTGTCCGTAATCCATCTCCCTTCTGTCAGTGAAGATGCAGTATTTGCTTTGTCCTTCATATCCCACCTGGGTTCCTTCATAGCTTTGTTCAATTGCCCGGATGGTGCAGTTGACTCGGGTGTTGGTGTTGAACCCACACTGGGTTTTCCCTGTACTACCCAACTTATAATGGCACAACGTTATTGCATCCTTGGTTATACATCCAGTCATATCACTACTAATAAAACTCTCATCATGGTTTACTGCATATTTCTTAATCCCTTCACACCGTTGACACACTCGTCCCTCGCATCTACTGATATTTGTTATCCTGTACACAGGGCTACCAACCCTGCCTTTTAATTGTGGCACCCCTAGTACCAATCCCAGTAGGTTTCTACCGCCCGTTCAGTTGCAGGCTACCCCGGTGGAGTGCACCCTTCATTTGATCCCTACCCAAATCTGACCTATTCACCGCCACAACACTTCCTACACCCAATCCCTGCAGCACCAACAGACCCTCCATGGTTTCCTTCCCAATTCAATTTTGTCCCGGCAGTATATCAGGCACTATCCGTTGGAGCCTGTTCCAAAGATGCTGTAGATCCCGACTAGTCGCTCTCCTAGTCCTGTAAAAAGAAACAGATGGTGTGTTTGTATTGGTACCCGGTGGAGCTTAGTCTGGCTCCAGTGCTTCCATCGGCATCCCTTCTTTCCCACATCTAGTTTACAACACATATCTGTCATCATCAACACCTGGTATGGTCCTTCCCACTTAGGGTTAAACCCTCCTTTCTCAAGCATTATCCTATACATTACCCAGCTACCTACCGCTGGCACTTCCCTGTTTTTCCCGTCGTCCTGCCGTTATTTTTCTTCATTCCTTTGCTGATCCTGTATGTGTTCTCATAACCTGTCGACAAAGTTGCTTCACACACTGCTTTACTTTGTCTCTCATGGGTTCTGCATCCTCCCCTCCGCATATGATGTCTCTGGGCAGTCTCAGTCCCATGCTGTTATTCGAAGTAGCCTGCAAGCGCATAAGTACACTCGGCAGGACTTGTGTCCAGCCCTTACCTGTTTTCCTCTAATGCCTTCTTAAAGCCTGTTTTTAATGTCCAAATCATTCATTCTACCATCCCTGAACTCTGTGGATAGTACAGAATGTGGAATCTCTGCTTTATTCCTAACAGCGCACACGCCTCCTTCATTACTCTCCCTGTGAAGTGAGCCCCTGATCCGAATCTATCTGTAGGGTCATTCCCCATCGGGGAATAACTTCTTGTACTCGTATCTGTGCCATCACACTCGCTGTCTGGGCTCTAGTCGGGAAAGCCTCTACCTACCTAGTGAAGTGGTCCATTATCACTAGGCAATACTGTTTTCCTTCGCTCTTTGGCAGTGGTCCTGGAAAGTCAATCTGTAGGTGTTCCCAGGGCCCCCTGGGTTCCTCCTGTCGTCCCATCCTACACCTAATAGGGCATCCTGCATTGTTTTTTGGCAGATATTATACATCTGTGGCAGAATTTCACTACGTCTTGCCCCATCCCTGGCCACCCCCAGCACATTTCAGGTGGTGCAGCATGGCTGTTCTGCCCTCGTGGCTTGGCCCGTAGTAGATGTCCATCACGTTCTGCCTAGTGCACCTTGGTGCCACCACTCCTCCTTCTGGTCCTACCACTATATCCTCCTGATTCCTGGTGGCTCCCTTCTTAATCCACTTCTCTCTCTCCTCTAAGCTAGTCTCCCCTTGCAACCTTTTCACATTTACTTCCTCTGGACCTATAGCTGTCGCTGCTACTCTTGCTTCTTCTTTCTCACGCTCACCTGCTTCACATACTCTACGCCCTCTCGTGCCACATTTTCGCACGTCCATTTCCTTTTCTGGCTCACCAACTCCCCAGTGGTTGGTGCCCATCTGTGATCTATTGCCCGCTGACTTAGCCGCCAAGTCACCCTTTGCATTCCCAAATTGCTCGGGCGTATCAATCGCTTGATGTGCCTTTACCTTGATAATAGCCGCTTCTCCTACCCCTTGCAATCCATCCATAATAACTTTCAGAAGACAGGCATGCTTAACGGGCATGCCTGAGCTGGTCACATATCCCTGCCTTCTCCACGTCGGGGCATAGTCCACACATGCTCCCCAGGCGTACCTGCTATCTGTATAAATGTTTACCCTCTTGTTCTTACCCCATAGGATTGCCTCCAGTATGGCTGCCAGTTCAGCTTGCTGGACTGACCCTTTTCCCATAGTCTTCCCGTTCTTACTCGGGTCCTGTCTCAGTCTACTACGACCCAGCCCGTCTGGCACTCATGAGGTTTTCCTTCAATTCCCATCCCTTCGGCTGGATTATCCCTTTCTACCCTTTTAATTATCAGGGATCCGTCTGGGGGTAGCAAAATAATCTTCCACTTGCTCCTCCTCGCATTTGACACCCCCCCTAACTTCCTTTCGTTTAGCAGTTTTACCATGGTGTGTCTAGTCCACAGCTCGGTCTTCTTGCTTCACACTATGGGCTCACTAACCTTGCGGCCCACACCATGCAGTCTAGTGCCCTTTCACATGGGCTATATCCCATCGCTACAGGATCTGTCTTCTTTGAGTAGCATGCTACCGGCCTCTGCTTTCCCCCATGCTCCTGGGTCGGGACTGCACTGTATGTCTCCTTTCCCTTCACACATTGCAATACAAAGGTCTTCTCCTGGTCTGGTATCCCCAGTCTGGGGCGGTAATCAAAGCCTCTTTCAACTTCCTGTAAGCCACTTCTTGCTCGGGTTCCCATTCAATGATTTCCAATGGTCCCCTCCCTCCTTTTACTAATCTCTGGATGGGTTTGCTTACTCTTGCGTGATCCTCCACAAAGCTCCTGCTGTACTTAAATAGTCCTAACACTTGTCTTCCCCCCTCTCACGTTAGTCGGAGCGGGCAATGTCCTGAGTGCCTCTCTCCGGTCCTCAGTCAATTCCCTTTTCCTTTGTGTGACTGCATGTCCCAGGAACTGTACCAATTCCTTTCCAAATTGTGCCTTCTTCGGGTTCACCTTAACTCCACCCTTCTCTAGCACTTGTAGCACCGTTATCGTGGCTCTTTCATGATTCCCTGTGTCTCCCAATGCTACCAGCAAGTCATCTGCATACTGCACTAAAGTGCTGTTGTATGGTGTCAAGTCAATGTTCTTAACAATGTCACTCATGCACTTATGGAATATTGTTGGACTGTTAAGGAACCCTTGTGGTATCCTTGTCCATGTATATTGTCGGTCGTCCAGTGTAAATGCAAACATCTCCTGACTCTCTTCCATTAGAGGAATAGCCCAAAACACATTGGTTATATCTAGCACGGTAAATATTCTGTGTTGGGGTCCCACTCCTTGCCACACGGTGGTCGGGTCTGCTACTATGGCATGCGATTTTTCCACTGCCATGTTTAGGTGTCGGTAGTCAATGGTCAACCTCCAGCTCTCATCCGGCTTCTTTACCGGTAGCATGGGTGAGTTGGTGTGAGACACTGTCCTGCTGACAACCCCCTCCTTTTCTAATTGGGCCACTATTCTTCTCATGGCTACTTCTGCTTCCTTTCTAATGGGATATATTGCCTTACAGTTCGGTGTCCCCTTCCTGCTATTACTACGGACTCGACCCTCATCAACCCGCAGTTTTGCTTATGCCGTGCCCACACTCCGGGGATACTTTGACATATTATTCCCAATGCTCCTTCTTCACTCCAATCCACCTCTATTTTATCCTGTGCTCTTATGCACACTATGTGGTTTCCTGAGCATCGTTGTCCTAATCGTCTTCTATCTCCGTTGTCCCCATGCCACTATACCTCTCGCTTCCCTGTATGGATGACGGCTCCTAGTTCAGCTAGCAGATCCATTCCCAGCACATTTCCTTCCGTACTTTCACAATACCAAAGGTGCCCTGGTATCATTCGCCCTGCTAGCATGGTCTCAGTTCTGTATGCCTTTAAACTGCTTCCTCCTACTCCCTGTACCTCCAATGTATGATTAGTCAATGGTATAGTTTCATCATTTGTGATTGAGATTTCAGCTCCTGCCCCCTAATGACACTTCTGTGTACATTCACTCCCTTTGTGATCCCAATCCATGTAAGGGGGCCGCCAACCCCTATGCGGGAGCGTTCTTCAGGAGTTCTAAAAGTTCCTCCCGAATCCAACCACTCCCTTGTCCTCGGTCTCCCCTGTCCTACTTTGGCAGGGTCCCAGTCCTTCTTGTTCCCCCTCCCCTGCTCCAGCAGTTACTTGATTCATGTCCTGATTTCCTGCAATTGGAGCACGTCTTCCTTTGCCCCTTACAGTCCCAGGCAAAATGTCTCCTTTTCCCACAGTTATAGCATGTGAGGGTTCCTGGTCCTCCTGTATCCTTACCCTTCGGTTTTCCTCCCTGCTCTCCTTGGACTCCCGCCACTTTGGCTTTACCCTTTGACTGTTGTAAATTCTCTACCCAGGTGCCCGTCTTATTACTGTTGCCCAGTCGTCTCCTCCGCCTACTCTTAACTGCAGTGTTTCCTGGTGTTTCGGGCCCAGCCCTTCCTTTAGCATTTGTACTAGGGCAGGCTCATCTTTGCTTGGGTCCTCCTTTCCACTATGTTCCTGATAGGCCGTCCATCCTGCTACCGTCTCTCCTGGCTTCTGTTTTACCCCAACCAAAACGGCCCTGTTGCATGGAGGGTCTCTGAGGACACGCTACACATCTCTCTTAAAATCTTTCAAATTTCTGTTTCCTAGTACGTGCTGCTTCCTTTACCCACTCTCCGGATTTAAAATCGCCTCCCAAGCTTTCCCACTGTCTGGGAGTCAGTTTCCTTCTTATTATCCCGTGTATATCCCATTCTCCCATTGAATGCAGCTCTACTGCCCTCTCAAGTTTCAGCCAAAAGTCTACGTTAACGCAATTAGGTTTTAATAACCCCAATTTGTCCAAGACATGTTCTTTCTCTAAAGGGGTGACCGGTACGTAATGTTTTCTCGCCGCTGCTGGGGTGATCTCCTTTCCATCCGAGTCCACAGCAGCCAGGTAATACCTTATGTGTATTGGGGCCATTCAGGCGGGTTCACCCTCAGCTGGTGGTGCTGATGGTCCCGACCCTGGATAGGCTAGGGGTGGCAGCCCTACCTCCAGTTCTTCTTCCCCCCCCCCCACTCCATGGGTTGGATTAATGTTAAACCTTCTCCTCATTACGGCCACTTTGGCTCTCTCCTTTTCCCCCTAGATCATCTTCAGCTGGTTCTCCAACTCCTGTATTTTTTGCCTCCTGCTCTTTATTCTTAGTTGTTAGATCTTTCAGTTTTTGTTCTAGCTCTCGCCTTTTCTCCTTTCCTTTCCATATTTCTGCGTAAGCCTCGTCTAGTGCTTTCATTTTTTATCCATATTCACAATAATGTTATTTTACTGGCATCTTCCTTTTCCTTTCTTGCCCCCCACCTACTCCCAAGAACTCTCATGTTGTTGCGGTGACCACTCTGGGTCCCATCCTAGCTTTTTCATCTTATCCTCCGTCTTTTTATATTTTGTGCACATGTGTTGTGCCATGCTCTCCCTTTCCCCCTCTTCGGGGTTTGCTGCTCCTTGGATAGCCATTGTGTTCAGCGTATACGACCCGACTCCCTCGGTTATATACCCGATCCCGGCATCTCTCTTGCGCCTAGTGAATGCGTCCACCCACTGCCTTTTACATGGACTCTTGCCGCAACTCGCTCCGTTCTGATCTCCCTGTTTAGTCTCTGACCGGTGGAGTACACCTCGGATAAGTAGGTCTCAAAAGGCTACTCACCTGGGTGTTCGCCCCTCAGTCTTCGACCTGGAGATTCTGCCTGTGGATTACAGAATTCCCTCCGCGCTTTTCCACTAACTCCTAGTGGTCACCACAATTCTAGAGACAAGTCAGGAGAGCCGTTCCATGCAAACAGGTTTTTATTTCAAGCAGCTGCAGGGAGAAGCCTTGGCGGACCAAAACTTCTCTTGATTACATTGTTACATCAAGCTTTCTACATGCAGAAATGTCTGGTTTACAACCCCCCTCTTATCCGGCCTCCACAGTCTCCAATTACCACTATTTTTGTGCAGTATTCTTGTTTCAAGGTTTCATACAGAACATGTTTATGCGGACTTCTACGGCCAAAGCTGCTGACACTATGGCCCCGATATTACCAGGGAGGCGGGATGGCAGCGGGGGCGGGGGGGGGGGGGGTGGTGACTGGGCACGTGGGTAACCCGCCCAGTGAAATCCGTCCGTTCCCCACGCAATCGCGGGTAAATTGAAGCCACTTACCGTGGCTTCCAGGTGTCCCGTCGAAAACTTCCGCAGCGGGAGGACTGCGCAGCCGCATCACAGGCTGTCAGCTGGAGGAGCTCTACTTAAAGGGGCAGTCCTCCAATGCTGCTCCTGCAGCAAAGAACCAAAATTATAGAATAGAGTTGCCCAGGGAAAGGCTGCTCCCAGATTTACTGATGCCTCGCTCCAGGTCTTATTGGATGGGGTGAGGAGGAGGAGGGATATTTTCTACCTGGTGGACGGGAGGAAGTGGCCTGTCTCTGCCACCAAGAAGGCCTGGCTCAAGGTGGCAGAGGAGGTCACCAGCAGCAGCAACGTCTCCCGCACATGGATCCAGTGTAGGAAGCGCTTCAATGACCTAACTAGGTCAGCCATTGAATACACTTACTCATTCTCCTACACTCCGTCTTCCACATCACCGCCCCACCCCCCAACTCATTCTGTACATGCCAACACTACTCTATCACATCACTCCTCACACCAACTCAAAGCTCGTCCTCAACTTACCTGCACTTTCTCACCCCAGTACTCATCCCACTCAACCCAATCTTCATACAATGTCATGGCTCTGTCTCATACTCACCCACTGATGCATCTCTTTCACGGTCAGCCTCACCCAAACCAATGCATTCAGTGCTTGGCCACGTCACCATCCCTCACTCAAGCCAACTAGCACTGGCCTTACAAGGCTTCACACATGTCCTCCAAACTGTCATCCAGCTGGGTGGTAGGAGTGATGTGTGCCTGGCCCAGGAGAGGGATGATGGCGAAAGGGGACATGGAAGTGGGGACGCCACTCAAAGCGCTCCCACGACTCACCCTTTGCCCCCTCTCAACCAGTACCTTCAATGCTGCCTTCTCTCCAGGTGGTCGAATCTGCCCCTGCACAGGTTCAGGTGGAACTGTTTTTGGAGGGGCCCTCACGGGCACTGAAACCCAGAGGGCGTAGGCCCAAAGCATCTAATCGGTCAGGGCATGACCAAGAGCAACCTGCCACTACCTCTGCTGCAGCCACAGGGGAAGCGCCACATTGGAGTAGTCATAAGCGTAAGGCAAAGGTTTTGTGAGCACAAAGGGGATGCACAAGGGTGTTTGATGGGTTGTCATGTTTTTTATTTATATTTGATTTTTGTTAATGGCACATTGAATATTATTATTGTCACCACTACTGCCACATCTTGGCTATTCTTGACTGGCTTGTGTAATAAGGCCCTTTCATGAGGTTCACCATGAACACCCACACTTGATGCCACCCATTGGGTCACCCTACAGTGGGTGTATGTGTAGTTGCACGACTATTTTGTGCAGATGCCTGTGGCACAGCACTGTGTTGTGGAGCTCCATGTGGCGGAGGTGGACAGCGTGCCTGGCGAGGCTGGTGATGTTGCTCGTCCTCGGATGAAGTGATGAATGCAGCCATGGCGCCCCCCATCCTGACGGTATGAGTTTGAGGGGGTCCGCAAAGTAGGTAAATGTGTTTGCACAGCAGAGTTTAGGGTATAAATTAAGAATTTTGAGTGGAAAGACAAAGGTGTTGCAGTCAAACTTTGTCTGAAGTGACAGAGTGCCCTGCTGCAATAAATGAGGTATTCCCCCCAACTGTCAAATAATCCTTTGCATCTCCCACTGGCTGCTGGCTGAAACACGTCTGCTCCAACAGGGAGTGTTTCCCACAGCACAGGAAACACGCTGAGGATCCTTCAAAATTGCACCCTTGCCAAAATCTCCTGTCAATGAGGTCTGTCAAGCACCTCAAGTATCTAAATAACTATCTAAAGTAGCATCCCGCCGGCTTTAATTACCGATGGGAGTCCCACATGCGGAAGCTGCGCGCGCACCCGAACGCGTCTCTGGGGAACCCGGAAGTCAGCAGGTTGGAGCCAGGCTCCGAACCCGCTCCGGGATTCCGCCATTGTAGGAGCCCCCCCCCACCCCCAACGCACCTGCTCCGCTATCCAAAAATCGGCCCCTATGTTTTTGGCCATACTACCCATTATGCCTTGCAGTTTCAGCCAGTATACAATTTACAACATTTTCCCATCATCATTTCTAAAGCTAATGCTAACCTAAACTCCTAACTTAACGCAGATCTTACAGAAAGCTTTCCTCACTGAATAAAATTGGACATGGGTAGCTTTCTAAAATTGGACCTGAAATATGCAGTAGTTATGAGGGCATTTTCATCACTTATCCATCTGATGGAACTGGTCTATTGAGCTGTATGGCTTATTTCACTTCAGTTATATCCATGAAGTCCTTTGTAATTTTCACTTTTATTATCTTTTTAGAATATTTAGATTTTCAAAAATTCTTTTTTTCAAAAATTCAAGTTTTGTTTTAGAACTAAGTTCTATTTGTATGATATTGTTGTCTATCAAAGCATCCTAAAAGCTGTTTTAAGCTAGTCAATGTCAACAATACTGAATTATCTAGACTCTGCCTCCCAGTTGAACTACCAGCACTAAAAATCATGTTGATCACTGCTGGACCTTATGGACCATCTCACTAGGTCTGTAGCTGATGTTAGGGGAGTTGCTCTGCGTTTAGTTTGAGAATCTAAATGGCAGGTGTCCATAAGGCTGTGGTAATAAGTTTTTAAAAAATCAAATTTCTCCTAAAAGGTAGATGACTTAAAACACTTTTTTAACAATAGGTGAAAGTATTTCTCTATACAAGTACTTTCTTTCAACACTAATGTAGTTGCCATGTTTCACAAAATCCAGAAAAGTTCAAATACGTATCTTTTGATTTAAAATGTTGATGTGTGCTAAAAGAATAAGCCTGAAAATTTAATTATGAATACATCAAAATTTATACTGCTATCCCTCAAGATCTTGTAAATACGCTAAATGTAGAATGAAAAGAGAACAACCAGTACAATCAAATTGCTCTGTTGTACTTTGTAAACTGTGCTTTCTATGTAATGGCTCTTCATGGTTATTTTGAACATAAAGGTATTACTAAAACTGAATTTTTTAGTCCTCTCTAGGTGGAGGTACATCAGTGATCATCCTGAGACAACTTAGTTTCATCAACACTAGTTGTTAAAAACTTGCTATCAAGTATCAGCAACAGAGTAACCACGTACCAACTGGTACATCAGAGTTTTCAAATTAGTCTTCAACACGGCAAGTAGCAGGATAGAAATTAATTGGTTCAGAACACAAAATAATAATGACCCTAAATTCAACTAGCTTGCATGAGTGTATACCTTTAATTACAGAGGTTTGCGTATTTGGGCACTGTGCCACTAAGTTCTCCACAACCTATGACTTAATTGAAGTTGATAACTTAACCTCATTCAATTAAGACTTTGGCTTAACCTCCTTGATTTGGATTTACAATGGAAGTGATTCAAATGGGTTAGGGGTTTTCAATCAAGTACCTTACTTGCAGTATTGAAAGCCTAAGTTAATCAGTAAGAGTACGTTAAGTTTTCACGATATAGTTCATGCATTTGATTCCTCCCGGAGATATTGGGGAGGATTTTCATCCGCCGGATGTCTGTGTCTCACCTGATAAACAGGCGACCAACAGAAAAATCTGGTGAGAAACTTCCACGTCTATTTGCCTACCCAATTCAATTATTACATAGGCCTTTAAATGGGTGCTCAGCATTCCCGTCTGTTTAAATATGCACATCAAGGTCCTATGCTGATTGTAGGATCCCGATTGCAATATCATGGAGAAATGGGCAAAATATGCAAAGTGAATGCTAGTCCCAGTTTTTCCAAGCGTTGAGTGGCTTAACAAGTGGTCCTTGAAGGGACCGCTAGAGTCTGTTCAGCAAAGGTAAGTTTTTGCCTTTCTTTAAAAAGATTTTTGTGGCTCCTCTTGGCC
The DNA here is from genome assembly GCF_035084215.1 of Heptranchias perlo. Taxonomy (NCBI): domain Eukaryota; kingdom Metazoa; phylum Chordata; class Chondrichthyes; order Hexanchiformes; family Hexanchidae; genus Heptranchias; species Heptranchias perlo. The sequence continues at coordinate 37,031,898 of NC_090337.1, read as the reverse complement.
CCAAAAAGTATTCCGCCCTGCTACCGGCCTGTTCTTGCCATCACCATCAACACCACCCCCCATCCCCTGACAGGCCCTACCTGCCCTCCATATAGAAGCCAGCCAAATTTCTGCTGTGCCAAACTGGCGAGCTGCAGCAGAGTACCGTTTGTCATCTGCAGCTCGCCAGTAAAATTTAAATCAGGTCTGAACCTAACAATGGATCGGGCCTCCTGACTGTGGCCTTGGGTGAGAGCCGTAGGGCATATTGGTCCTGCTGTGCCCATTTTGATCCTAACTTGAAAATCTCTTCCATTGTCTCATACAGATTAATAAAAATATCTTGTGAACCAATGTAATTGTTGATTAGCGAATAACAGAATGTTAGTTATCCAAACTTGTTTTTGTGCTTCATAGATACAGATTTTGCATTTACAGTATATTTCACTAAAATTTTATATTTCGGAGCTGAATAGAATTTATGGGAGTAATTTTAACCTTACCTGCCTGGCAGGAAAGGGGCACGTTTGGGTTGGACGCCCGTTTTACATACCGCCCGATTTTACGCTCCATTTACTTCACTTCGGTACATGCCGTTGGCCTCCTGCCAACTGACATTCTGCTCCTGCCTGCTGGCCACCTGATGTTTCCCACTGGTTTCAGGCGGGAGACTGATTAATTCTATGCAGATGAGGCCCGAGAGTTAAAATCTCCTGGGCCTTACACTGCCGAGGTCTGGACGGTTTGTCACCTGCTGTGCTGACACACCCCAATAATCGCCATACTTTCCTCTCAAATGCATCATACCATTAGCAATTACTGCTGGGCCAAAAAACACTAATTAAATAAATGACCTCAGGCACAAACTATTAGTTAACTCAGTACATAAAAGAGTCATAGGGACCAAGAGCTTACAAATTATTGCTGCAACATCATTTACTCTGTAGATCACATTTTATACTGTGCTACAAAACAGGCAGTGGTTGTACTAAAATGCACATTTAAATGTTAAAAAGAATTGAATGTAATTTAAAATGGCAGCACAGCATCAAGAAAATATAATGGATGCTCCTTCCTCCTACCCCTTCCCCACTCTTCCATTAACAGTCCTGAACACCATCTCGCCCACTCCTTTCACCCTGCAATAAAGAACTTTCAAACTCTGACCAACAGCGACATACACGACATCTGACATTGAAAGTCAATAGCTATCACATGGATGATCATGTGAGAGCCCTTGAGACGCTCGTGGTCGGTGACCTCTAGGAGCTCACTACTCCCTATGATCTGAGGGAGACCAGACTGTAGGAGATATGTGATGCAACTGAAGCTCCTATCAGTACTTTCCCACAGCCTTTTGAAGGTGATGGAAATGGTGGATTGTAGAGCTTGAATGGCACCAGTTTGAGTTTCAATCAAATCTGCAAGAGCTGGTGGTGCAGACTCCTGTACGGAAGTCCCTGCTGCAGCATCCACAAAAGTGACCACAAGCTCCATGGTAGAATGCAAAGTGCTGATGCCTTGCACCAGAATACCACACAATGGATGCGGACTCCTTCATACTCTCAGATATGGTGCTGCAGCTCCTAAGTGGGCAGTCCAATGCCCCAAACAATTGCTGGTGCGCGGCAAGCAGTTTTCTTTTGAAGGCTGGGCCCCGGATGATGGCATCTCTGTCCTCCAACAAGCCATCCCCAAGGATGTCCTTTCTACTAGCACCTGCTGCTACTCACTACTGCTGAGGCATTCATTCTGCGCAGACCCCTCTAACTCACTATAGCACCCAAGGTGCGAATTTCTGTGCTGGTGCTTGGAAGCGATGGAGCGAGTACCAGTGTTTCTTCTGGAGGTTTGCCAGCACTGAGTCTTCTACTACGGAGTCTGAGTCATTGAGTGGAGCAAGAAAAAGTGGAGGGGGATCAAGGGTTGGAATGATAGGGAAAGGTTAGGCAGAAGCAATTAATTTGCAGGGCTATGCAGCACCAAGTTGCCATGCTGCCAGTACGTGCGATTGCTTGAGAACAGAGAAAAGGTACGAGAAACAGGCAGACACCCTGTTGAGAGCAGCCTCCTCGAGCTGCCTGTGCCAAGGATCTGCAGAGCTTCCTCCTTGATCTGCGTGAGCGTCTTGAATTGGAGGCTGGCCCTCCCCTGGTTCCGGTCCTCTCCTGTTTATTGTGAGCCAGCTTCTCCTGCAGAAAGAGAGGGAGAACATTAGTGAATGGTTGTTGTAAAGGATTGTGCAGATGTGTGAGGCAGCTTCATATAGTGTGCACGAGAAGCAGCAAGTTATTCGCAGGATGGGAAGATGATCATGTGCAAGGAAGTGGCTCCAGTGTGCAACGTGAAAGCAGTTAGCAGAGGAGTGAAATGCTTTCCATTTGTTACCAGATAAAAGCAGAATGCTGTTTGTGCCTGTTGTGAGGGCAATAGCAACAAGTGAGTTTGATTAGAATGAGAAGGGAGGTTGGTTTGGTTTCCCCTTGTGATTGAAGGAGAAGTGTGACGAATGGAGCGGGAATACAAATGTAGAACAATATAAACTAAAGGGTTCAATTCTAAAAAGGGTGCAGGAACTGAGAGATCTGTGGGTATATGTGCACAAATCGTTGAAGGTGGCAGGACAGCTTGAGAAAGCGGTTAAAAAAGCATACGGGATCCTGGGCTTTATAAATAGAGGGCATAGAGTACAAAAGCAAGGAAGTTATGATGAACCTTTATAAACCATTTGTTCGGACACAACTGGAGTATTGTGTCCAATTCTGGGCACCGCACTTTAGGAAGGATGTGAAGGCCTTAGTGAGGGTTCAGAAGAGATTTACTAGAATGGTTCCAGGGATGAGGTACTTCAGTTATGTGGATAGACTGGAGAAGCTGGGGTTGTTCTCCTTAGAGCAGAGAAGGTTGAGAGGAGATTTGATCGAGGTATTCAAAATCATGAAGGGTTTAGAAAGAGTAGATAGAAAGAAACTGTTGCCATTAATGGAGGGGTCAAAAACCAGAGGACATAGACTTAAGGTGATCGGCAAAAGAACCAAAGGCGACATGAGGAAAAACATCTTTACACAGCGAGTGGTTGTGATCTGGAATGCACTGCCTGAGGGGGTGGTGGAGGCAGATTCAATCGTGGTTTTCAAAAGGGAATTGGATAAATACTTGGAGGGAGAAAAATGTGCAGGGCTACGGGAAAGGGCGGGGGAGTGGGACTAGCTGGATTGTTCTTGCAGAGAGCCGGCACGGACTCGATGGGCCAAATGGCCTCCTTCCATGTTGTAACCTTTCTATGATTCTATGAGCATGACATAATATGCTTCAATTTTTACATTCAAATATAATTAATATAATATCTTATTAAACTTTCTCAAATTGCTCACAATGACATTTTCAGGCAGAGTAGGAGTAATTGTGTGAGTTATGTGTAATAGTCTAAATTAATTCTTCACACAATTAAAATATTTTGAGTTTAAATCAAATGAAATAGGTCTTAAACAGAAATGACACAGCAGCTAATCAGTGGGACAGGAAATAGGAGAATAGAAGGAACCAAATGCAGTCAAAAAGCCATGATGAAAAACTGGAGATGAGTACACAACGATTTCTGTTTGATTATGCCTCTGTGAAGTGCCTTGGGATGTTTTTCTATGTTAAAGATGCTATGTAAATACAAGTCACTGTTGCAAATTGGCAAGTTTGTATCTTAGGTGGAAAGTAGTCAATTTTTGGTTAGTTGGTTAATTTGAATATTCCAGCTGTGTGCTTCAGTTTGTCATACCAGATAGTTGATGTACATCAATTTTTATAACTTCCAAAAAAGTATGTGACGAATGTGTACTTTTTGTTTGTGTTGAATTTTTAACTTGTATTTGCATTGCTAGAAACAGTATGTAAGGGTTAACACCCAAGGTTACGCAAAGCATTTTTCAACAGAAACCCATTGGCTCAGAACAGACAAGTTAGAGAGGGCTCTACAAGCTACTAGTTTCTGAAGTGAAGAACTCCAGGAGGATTTTTAAAAATGGCACCTCAGTTGCTGTTCAAGTTGTCTCAGTATGCATGTAGAGATAGTAAATACCCAATCTGAAGGTATGAGGTGGATTATTCCAAGTAACTTGATTCTTTGAAGGAGGAATTCAGTCTCAAATTCCAATGTCTCGAAGGTCAAAAGAAAAAATGTATTAAATCTTCAGCTACTCATTAGAGAACTAAATGACAATTTGGTTAAAAAGGTTTTAAAAATCCAAGATTGTGTTCCATGAGTAGTTATTGGAAACATGCACATGCATTTAAAACTCTGAGGTATTCAGGCAACAATGTCTCATAAGGGCGTGTAGAGATAATGAAGAGTTTTTGTGGAGAATCTGGTAGAGGTAATGAAGAGTTTCTCTCGTAGCTTCAGAATTACTAACAAGTATCTATGTTTTTACAGCAAACAAAACATAAGTGAAAAAGTATAATGGGGCGTAACATGATCCTGATTGTCTTTGGCATTGAAACACTTTTATTAATACTGATTTAGTCTTGTTGTTTAATCATTAGGAGCTCGGCAGGACCTGTTCAATCCCTTGTACATTCTGGAGTATTAAGTTATCTCCTTAATAAAACTTGAGCACATTAGTGTGTAATGAATATTGAGACTATTTTAGTCATTTTAGGGTAGACTTTCCAGTCCCTAAGGCAAGTGACACATAAGCAAAAGAGGTGCTTGTGTACAGGGAAATCTGACCAAGAGCCAAATATAGCCGGAGCTGCAATATTATTATGCCAAGTGCAATTTTCTGGCACACATCTTAGATCTTGATGAAAAATAGTCATTGCTTCATTTGAATATTATAATGCATTTACGTAAAGCTGAGCATAATTTTCCCATTGCTTGGATGGAGCTGGAGTAGCCTTCATGTCATTGGAGTGGGCCTAAGGGATGCTCTGTGAGCGATGGAGTTCTTAAAGGGCCTGAGGCTTTTTAGAATTTTTGTTTTACAGTATATTTTTAGTACAATTTCCAGTTATTAATTTTTGGCATTTTTACAAAAAAAAACTCATTATTTTTTTTAAAATTCTTTTCTGGAGAATTTTTCTCCTTTTTTCAAACAGTTTGTTGATGTGAAACCTAAATTTGCCCAATATTGTCTGCTAATTCACCAGAAAGATGACTGCAATGAAAGGATTTACAAAACTTCAGCAGTATAACAAAAGCTGAATAAAGAGTGAACATGGAGAAAAAACCTCCTACAATAAAAACTTTCATGGATATCAGCAAGCACCAGAGCTGGACTGCCCAAACCCACCATTAGACCAATTGCCAGATCTGCAGGCCCTATCATAGATCCCGGGCTGTGATGAAGGATAACTGTCTCCTCGTGCTCTTAGCACAAAGGCAGTTGGAAATCTATGTCCTCTCCTGCAGCCAATCTGTGCTACCTCTTGCCTGGCAAGTTGCACTGCTGCCCACTGAGGAAAGAGCCCTGGAGTGTCAAACATGGCAACCCTCCTTGCAGCAACTTCTTGCAGCAGTGTTTCCACTTCACCAGCCATAAAACAAGAATGACAAGAGGCCAGGTCCATTTTGAGGGCTGGGCCTCAATAACATAAGACCAGTGGGTGGAAAACGAGTGCCCCAGGCAGCCCGCTGACTCCGGGCTGCTGCAATTTCGGGTGGCTTGACCAACCTTTGAGCCCAGGAAGAAATAGGTCTAAGGGGCGACCATTCTCAGGGAGGAGAAGAGACCCGCTGTGGCAGTGGCCCAAATTATTTTTGTGGAGCCTGGAGGAGTACTCCTAATCCTCTTGGTCCCACAAAAATAAATTAAAACTTACCTTCTGGGCTCCTTTGGCTGAAACATGTGCGTGCTGCACTCAGTTGATTCCTAAATTGGCAGTTGAGGTCTTATGCACATCATAGGAACCCAATTTACACATTAAAGGGCCTACTGCCTGACTGAAGTGGGCGTTCCACCCACCCAACGATAGGCCCTTGACCATCAGTGGAAATGGGACAATAAGTTATACCCCACCATTTCCGGGGTATGACCACCATGTTTCTGCTTGGTGGACAGCCTAAATATCTCCTCCATGGTTTCAGCAATGAATAACTATAGAATTGATTTTAACTCGTCAGCGGAGCCCAATCTGCATATTTAAAGAAGGATCCTGCTGTCTTCCAGCAGATGTCCCCCTCACCTGCTCAAAAAGCAGCATGATTGGTGGCGTAGGTTAATTGCGGCCATTTTAACTACCATCCACCCCCTGCCCATTTTCCGCTGGGCGGGTGAGGGTTAAAATCAGCCCTTGTATTACAAAAATGCAATGCTATAATAGATTCAGAAATACAACACAAGAATTAAAATGGAGCCTGACATACCCAGCAAAATAATACAGAAATTGTAGCATATGTATCTGCCTCCAGCACCACAGAAAGACAATCTCCACAGCAGGCCACAGAATGTGCTGCAACACAAAGTATTATGATATAAAACATGAATATATAGGAAATTTCCTGGCAGAAATTGAAATAATAAAAAAATACAAAAAAATTAAGTATACCCTGCAGTTATTCACTGATTAGATGACTAATGTTGTGAAAGAAACCAAGATATCCATGTAATACTACGGAAGAACTCACTACAATCCAGTAGAAATTTCTTCTGTCAGTAAAAGAAATGAAATGGTTATGATTCTGAGATAAATATCCTCAGGGATTTTTTTCAATCCACAGAAAGACTCTTATGGTACAAAACCGATGGCTAGCAGCTTCAACAGAGCCAAGCTGGTTCTTAAATTAAACAAAATGAAGTGAAAGAAAACTCAGAAAGGGGTGATGCCTCCTGAGAGGACAGGTAAAGGAGAAATCCGGGGCAAAGGGGAAAAAGACCATTCTCTTGAAAATAATAAAAGATTGCAATGCAACAAAAATCTACCACAATCTAATTTGGAGATCAACAAACAAAAAACTCTTGAGCTGCTATGACGCACAAAATCGGATTTTAATTCAAAATGGACCCTGATCTTGACACCCACCATTTCTTTCCTCTTCTGAAAACTCAGTGCTTTAATTCTACCTATGCTGCTCAAAATGCACAGATGCTGCTACAAAGCTTGCCGCCTCACTTGCAGTGATGTAATTATTGCATAGTTACATGAATTGCTCTCCCCATCCATAGCAACAAATATTTCACTATGCATGGTGGAACTCTAGAGGGTAGAGCATGGCGCCTCACTTAATGGGAGTGTGAATTGGAACATAAGGTGCAGAACTCAACCCATCCAATTCATGGCACTTCCAATTTTCGGTTGATTGAAATTAATCATCAGAAAATCAGAAGCACCGTGAATCGCACACACTGACCTCCACACACGATTCACAATTCTTCGCCAGGAGCGGAGCCTCACAAATTTTAAACCTCAGACATCATTTTTCGCGTATCTTGGGCTTACAATTGGGGCAACCTGCTTTACTTGCCAGCAAGTTGGAGCGAATGCTGTTTCTGCTTGTTTTTTGCCCCAAAAACAAAGTTCCCGAATTTCTAAACGGAATTTGTCGTTTCCCGCGATCCACCCGCCAAGTCCCCGTGCAACTGATTTGAATATATTAAAACGAGGGTCATTGAAACTACAGCCCCAAATATCCCATATTTGCTCTTGCAGTGCACTGCATGAGTAATACAAACATAGAAACATAGAAAATAGGAGCAGGAGTAGGTCATTCGGCCCTTCGAGCCTGCTCCACCATTCAATATGATCATGGCTGATCCTCTATCTCAATACCATATTCCCGCTCTCTCCCCATACCTCTTGATGCCTTTTGTGTCTAGAAATCTATCCAGCTCCATCTTAAATATATTCAGTGACTTGGCCTCCACAGCCTTCTGTGGTAGAGATTTTCACAGGTTCACCACCCTCTGAGTGAAGAAATTTCTCCTCATCTCAGTCCTAAATGTCTTACCCCGTATCCTGAGACTGTGACCCCTCGTTCTGGAACCCCCCAGCCAGGGGAAACATCCTCCCTGCATCCAGTCTGTCTAATCCTGTCAGAATTTAATATGTTTCAATGAGATCCCCTCTCATTCTTCTAAACTCGAGTGAATACAGGCCTAGTCAACTCAATCTCTTCTCCTATGTCAGTCCTGCCATCCCAGGAATCAGTCTGGTGAACCTTTGCTGCACTCCCTCTATGGCAAGTATATCCTTTCTTAGGTAAGGAGACCAAAACTGCACATAATACTCCAGTTGTGGTCTCACCGAGGCCCTGTATAACTGCAGTAAGACATCCTTGCTCCTATATTCAAATCCTCTTGCAATGAAGGCCAACATGCCATTTGCCTTCCTAACTGCTTGCTGTACCTGCATGTTTGCTTTCAGTGACTGGTGTACAAGGACACCCACGTCCCTTTGTACATCAACATTCCCCAATCTATCACCATTTGAATAATACTCTGCCTTTCTATTTGCCAAGGCAAACCTATTGTTAGAATCAGCTGAGACTGGTGGAAGGGAGGAATATTTGAGCCTGAAAAATTGAGTAGCAATTACTGCAGCTGGAAATGACTTTTTGGGACAATCTTTTTGCCATTCATCCTATATGGCCTTGGACTTACTTCTGACTGCCTGTGTGAATGTGAGATTACGGGGATATTTTGACCCCTGACCCCTGTGAGATTCCCGGGAGCAAGTGTGGCATTCCCTATGGGCTTATCTTTGTATGCCATTATTGTTATTATGGAGCAAGAGCAGGTGGGAATGGAGAAAATGGGAGTGAGGCAGCATTTGGAGGAAGGTGCGCGCCACAAGATATTATCTACCCAAAGAATATGCAGGTAACAGCAGTCTTATGGAGAGCTTAGCGAAAGGACGTGTATTAGAAGAGTGGGAGAGGCTATAGGGGAGCTGTGCGAGTTACTGTATCTGTAGTAATAATCATCTGCTTGCACTGCTCTGTCTGTAGCTATGAAGGTCACACTCAACTTTTATGCCACTGGGCCACTTCAGGCAATCACGTGGGCTCTGTTATATCAGCCAGTATGCCATCTGGGCATGCATTCATCATCGGTAGAGCTAGTGAGGTTTTCCATTTGGTGTCACAGCAAGGCAACAGCGCGATATGGTCAGTTGTACAGGGTTGCTGGTTTTCCCAAAGTGCAGGATGAAATAGATGGCACCCACATTGCTTTCCCAACTTCCATCGTCGACCTCCTCAACCTCTTCAACAGAAAGGGCTACTACTCACTGAATGTCCATATTGTGAATGACAAAATGAAAACGATCCTGCACATCAATGCAAGATTTGCTGGAAGGTGCCACAATGCATTCATTCCTTGGAAATTGGCCCTCTGAGTTTTTCAAGGAAGAAAATCATGAAAATAGATGGCTTGCGGGTGACCAGATATACCTGCGGCTGCCATGATGACTCCACTGCAAGTTCTGTGAACAGCAGCCGAGAAGTGTTACAACCAGAGTGATCATTTAGGTTCATCGGTCTGAAAAGAGCAGATTCACTGCCTTAATAGGTCAGCAGGGGCTCTGCAATGTGCTCCAACTTGTGTATCCTGCACAGTTGTAGCCTCTGTACACTCTACAACTTGGCTGTCAAAAAGGTCTGGACATGGACATTCCTGGTCCTAGCTACTTCGAATGCGGAAATACATGGAGGAACCCATTGTGATTATTGTCACTCAGAGGACTGCAAGGGGCTTTAGAGTGCAACTGAACACTGAAGTCTTCTCTTCTGTTTTGTCAGTGCTGCCTTAACTCCTTCTTCCACACCTTCAAATCCTTCACTCCAGTACCAATTCTAGAACATCACAATGCATTAGACCTCTTTGCCCCTCCATGACCATGCCAATGTTCTGAATTATTATATTAACTAAGGTATTCACAAAGGAAGACATGAATAACATTCCCTCCCCAAAAAAGGGTACCATGGCATAATTCAAGATTTTGATATAAATGAGATGGAAGACCTAGACAAGCTGAAAAGGCTTAAAACAAAATCCCAGTGTTAGATGGTATTAATCCCAGAGTGCTGAGGGACCACAAGCAAGGAGATTTGTAAAGCACTGATCATTATGAGGGAGTCAGTGGACACTAGGGAAGTACCACTAGATTGGAAGCAGACTAATGTGATGCCCATGTTCAAGAAGGGTGTGACAAAACAAACACTGGCAACTACAGACCTATAAATCCTACTCCAGTTCTGTGTTAAATAATGTTATCAATTATCAGAAGTAAACGAGGATTATCTTTACAATAACAAACTAGTAAACAATAGCCAAAGTGGTTTTAAACAGGGGAGATCCTGCCTGACCAACATCCTTGACTTCTATAAGGAAGTGACAACCCAAGTCGACTGTGGAAACCCTACAACATTGTGTACTTCGACTTCAAAAGACATTTGCAGATGACACCAAACTAGGAGGTGCAGTTGAATCGAAGGAGGCAGCCCAGAAACGACAGAATTAGCTAAACAAAATATGAGTAGGCCAAAAATGGCAGATGAAGCATATAAAGTACTGCACACAGGAAGAAAAAATAAGCAGGATGCATACTTCATGAATGGTGTTGAAGTAGCTAAGGATGAAGTTGAAAGACCACTTAGGAGTCTTGGTAGACTCAATGCTCAACATAACCAGCCACTGCAGAGCAACAGTCAACAAAGTAAATAGAATGTGAGCTACATAGCCAGAACAATAGAATACAAGTCAGAGGAACTTCTGATCAAACCGTAAGTGCTCAGGTCAGACCACACCATGAGTACTATGTTCAATTCTGGATGCAGAGAAACAAGAGAGCCATTCAAGCACTGGAGGCAGTGGAGAGGAGAACCACAAGGCTTATTCATTGTGTCAGGAGTCTGAGGTATGCTGGAGACTCTTGGACTTTTCAGCCTAGAAAGGTGGCATCTGAGAGATGCTTTTATAGAGGTATATAAGATTGTAACAGTATGGTAAAGGTTAATCTAGAATACTACTTTAAATTAAACTGTGAGAGTAGGATAAGGGGACATAGGTTCACACTAATAAAAGGTCATTTTAGGACTGATATCAGGAGGTGCGTCTTCATGACTAATAAACACTTGGAATGAGCATCTGGACGGAATGTTGGAGGTGAAAATCCTGGAATCATTTAAGAAACAATTAGATGCAGTAATGAGGGAGAGTAAAGTTTTTTCTGGACGGATGAATTAAGACGGGCCAAATGGTCATCCTCATCTCCAAGTATCTTGTGATTTTATAATTGAATAAGTCAGCATGAAATAAGTATACCTTTTCCTGTATAACTATAAACACCATGAATAACAAGCACAACATAAGTGCACATTTTCCTTTGACTACATTTCAAAAGTACTTCTTTGGCTGTAAAGCGCTTTGAGATGTTCTAGAGTTGTGAAAGACGTTCTATAATGCAAGTTCTCTCTTTTTTTCTTTTTCAATGTGAACAGAAGTCAACCTACTCTTTCCTGTCAGTGTATTTCCCCTGGGTTTCTGAATGTGCCTTTCTTTCTCCCATGCTAGTGCTTCTCCTAGATGCAACCTGAGTACTTGTATCACGAGAGGGGCTGCCTGCTCTGGTACTACAAAGGCTCATAGAACTGAGGTGGCATCTTCTGATGGAAGCTTGCTTCTTGTGGGGAGCCGCAACTGGCTGCATCTCTGGTAGCCTGGTCTCACCTCGTGTACCAGACTAAGAGAGAGTACAAGAAAGTCTAAGACTGATTTGCAGTGCATGTGCGTAAATGCACAAAGCGTGGTAAACAAAGTTGGTGAGCTGCAGGCGCAAATAGCCTCATGAGGATACGTGTCGTGGCGATAACGGAGACCTGGCTCAAAAAAGGACAGGATTGGGTACTAAATATTCCTGGATACAAGGTGTTCAGGAAAGATAGGGAAAGAAAGGAGGGAGGGGTGGCAGTATTGATTAAGGAGAATATTGCTTTGCTGGAGAGAGAGGATGTCCTGGAGGGGTCAAGGACAGAAACTATTTGGTTAGAGTTAAGAAACAACAGAGGTGCCATTACACTACTGGGTGTATTCTAGAGGCCACCAACTAGGGGTCGGAAACAGAGGAACAAATTTGCAGTTAAATTAGAGGCGCAAAAGCTGTAGAGAGTGATAACAGGGGACTTCAACTATCCTAATATAGATTGGGATAATAATAATATAAGGGGCAAAAAGGGGGAGGAATTTTTGAAATGTGTTCAGGATAACTTTTTTGACCAATACGTTTCTGGCCCAACAAGGAAGGAGGCATTGCTGGACTTGGTTCTAAGGAATGAGGTGGGCCAAATGTCAGTGGGGGAGCATTTAGAGAGCTGCGATGATAGTATCATAAGGTTTAGAATAGCTATGGAAAAGGACATGGACCACTCTAAAGTAAAAATACTCAATTGGAGGAGGACCAATTTCAATGGGATGAGAACAGATCTGGCCTGGGTAATTGGAATCAAAGATTGTCAGGCAAAACTGTAATTGAACAGTGGGTGGCCTTTAAAGAGGAGATGGTTTGGGTACAGTCTAGGTACATTCCCACAAGGGAGAAAGGTAGGGCAACTAAAACCAGAGCTCCCTGGATGACAAAAGAGGTAGAGAGTAAGATGAAGCGGAAAAAAGGGGCGTATGACGGATGTCAGGTTGATAACACAAGTGAGAACCAGACAGAATATAGAAAGTTGAGTGGGGAAGTGAAAAAGGAAATAAGAGGGGCAAAGAGAGAGTATGAGAATAGACTGGCGGCCAACATAAAAGGGAATCCAAAAGTCTTCTACAGGCATATAAGTAGTAAACGGGTAGTAAGAGGAGGGGTGGGGCCGATTAGGGGCCATAAAGGAGATCTATTTATGGAGGCAGAGGGCATGGCTGAGGTACTAAATGAGTATTTTGCATCTGTCTTTACCAAGGAAGAAGATGCTACCAGAGTCTCGGTAAAGGAAGATATAGTTGAGATACTGGATGGGCTCAAAATTGATAAAGAAGAGGTACTAGAAAGGCTAACTGTAGTTAAAGCAGATAAGTCATCCGGTCTGGATGGGATGCATCCTAGGTTGCTGAGGGAATTAAGGGTGGAAATCACGGAGGTACTGGCCACAATCTTCCAAACATCCGTAGATACGGGGGTGGTGCCAGAGGACTGGAGAATTGCAAATGTTACACCCTTGTTCAAAAAGGGTGTAAGGATAAACCCAGCAACTATAGGCCGGTCAGTTTTACCATGGTGGTGGGGAAATTTTTAGAAACAATAATCAGGGACAGAATTAACAGTCACTTGGATGAGTGTGGGTTGATTAGGGAAAGTCAGCACAGATTTGTTAAAGGCAAATTGTGTTTAACTAACCTGATAGAGTTTTTTGATGAGGTAACGGAGGGTAGATGAGGGCAATGCAGTTGATGATGTGTATATGGACTTTCAAAAGACATTTGATAAAGTACCGCATGGTAGGCTTGTCATCAAGATTGCGGCCCATGGAATAAAGGGGACAGTTGCAACATGGATACTGAATGGGCTAAGTGATAGGAAACAGAGGGTAGTGGTGAACGGTTGTTTTTCGGACTGGAGGGAGATGTACAGTGGTGTTCCCCAGTGTTCGCTGCTCGGATCACTGCCTTTCTTGATATGTATTAATGACTTGGACGTACAGGGCACAATTTCAAAATTTGCAGGTGACATGAAACTTGGAAGGGTAGTGAACAGTGAGGAGGATAGTGATAGACTTCAGGAGGATATAGACAGGCTGGTGGTATGGGCGGACACGTGGCAGATGAAATTTAACACAGAAAAATGCGAATTGATACATTTCGGTAAGAAGAACAAGGAGAGGCAATATAAACTAGAGGGCACAATTCTAAAAGGGGTACAGGAACTGAGAGATCTGGGTTTATATGTGCACAAATCGTTGAAGGTGGCATGGCAGGTTGAGAAAGTGGTTAAAATAGCACATGAGATCCTGAGCTTTATAAACAGAGGCATAGAGTACAATAGCAAGGAAGTCATGATGAACCTTTTTAAAACACTGGTTCGGCCACAACTGGAGTAGTATCCAGTTCTGGGCACCGCACTTTAGGAAAGATGTGATGGCCTTAGAGAGGGTTCAGAGGAGATTTACTAGAATGGGGTATGGGGAGAGAGCGGGAATATGTTATTGATTTTGAGGATCAGCCATGATCATATTGAATTCTGACAGGGCTAGATAGACTGGATGCAGGGAGGATGTTTCCCCTGGCTAGGAGATCCAGAACGAGGGGTTACAGTCTCAGGATACGGGGTAGGACATTTAGGACTGAGATGAGGAGAAATTTCTTCACTCAGAGGGTGGTGAACCTGTGGAATTCTCTACCACAGAAGGCTGTGGAGGCCAAGTCACTGAATATATTTAAGATGGAGCTGCATACATTTCTAGACATAAAAGGCATCAAGGGGTATAGGGAGAGAGTGGGAATATGGTATTGAGATAGACGATCAGCCATGATCATATTGAATGGTGGAGCAGGCTCAAAGGGCCGAATGGCCTACTCCTGCTCCTATTTTCTATGTTTCTATTCCAGGGATGAGGGACTTTAATTACGTGGATAGACTGGAGAAGCTGGGGTTGTTCTCCCTGGAACAGAGAAGGTTGCAAGGAGATTTGATAAAGGTATTCAAAATCATGAAGGGTCTAGACAGAGTAGATAGAGAGAAAATGTTCCCATTGGCGGATGGGTCAAGAACCAGAGGACATAGATTTGAGGTGATTGGCAAAAAAAACAAAGGTAACATGAGGAAAATCTTTTTTACACAGCGAGTGGTTAGGATCTGGAATGCACTGCCCGAGGCGGTGGTGGAGGCAGATTCTATCATGGCCTTCAAAAAGGAACTGGATAAATACTTGAAAGTAAACAATTTGCAGGGCTATGGGGATAGGGTGGGGGCGTGGGACTAGCTGGATTGCTCTTGCGTAGAGCCGGTGCGGACTCAATTGGCCGAATGGCCTCCTTCCATGCTGTGATCTTTCTATGATTCTAGTAGCATGGTGCTCTTCAGAGGAAGGCAATATGCCTGGTATACGGTACAGTCCTGAGACAAAGAAGTCTCAGGCAGGTCTATTCTAACTGTTGCCAATCCACTGGGCAATGGACCTATGAAATAGCAGCCTGCATCCCAGCCTCCAAGGTCCGAAAGCCATTATTCAGGGTGCTCTCTAATCTCACTCCTACTGTCAGCAGAGCTACAAACTGTGCTTCTGTGGAGGAGGTGGCATCGACTGGTACCAGACTGCTTCTTAGATGGGTGGAGGGGGGTGGGAGGTTGCTGCAGATTCCAGGGAAGCTGCCACAGGCTCCATTGTTGGCTACAATGAAGAAGAATCTTCCCTGATGTTGCCACAAATGAGAGCTGTAGATTCCAAAGTTGTACCTGTCAGTTGCCACACATCCTCAATGACTTACCTCAGAGCTTGCACAAAGGTATTGTGTTCCTTGAACATCCTTCTTTTCAGACAAATACCCATGAGTCCCACAACTCCAAAGCAGTAGATAGCCTTCTCCTCATCCTCTTCTGGGAAAATGACATATCCTCACCCATTCCTCTGGATCCCCTCTGCTCTGTGAATCGCCCGGTGCCACATCCTCACTAACAATATCTAATTCTCTCTGGCTGAAAATACCTGAAGTGATGCGTGGTAGTGAAAAAGTAAGTGACGCAGCGGGTGAGATCAAGGAGCTTATGACAGTGGAACATGGAACACATATCTTCATATCCTCTCTCTCATTATCATCATCCTCCTCCTTCTGCTTGGCGTCGTCATTATAGTCAACGAGGATGATTTCTCTTCACTCCTGCTCCTCTTCCTTTTGTCTTGCTCTTTCTCATTATCATCATCTTCCTCCTCTTTCTAATTCTCTGCTCGGTGTTGTTGTGATGATTCTGCCGGAAAGGAGGGTGTGAGCTAACGATGGATGAGCATTAACCCCTTAGGATTAAGAAGACCAAGAAGGGCGTGGAAACTTGTGGCTGTGTGCTGCGATGACTGCTTATTTGCTGTGATGACTGTGCAGGTGTGCTGCCACTTACCTGGCACCTGCACTGATCATGCCATCTCCCACGGCTAGAGCAGAGTACCTCCCCAGCAACTCCATTGCTTGCTCCACGTAGAGGGGTGAGAAATTATCATTGCCCTGCCATTGGGATTTTGTGGCTAGGCAGTGACAAGCTCCCTTGGCAGCCACCAGGAGCCCACCATACGTATCTAATGAAATCCAATCCAGGAAATTGGTTGTGGTTCCAGTGGTTTTGGAGGAACAGGTGCTACTGGGAGCAGAATCCCAGCCAATTTCTCAGGAATTCAGTTTTGTTCCCAGAAAATTTTATTGGGCACTAACCCAAACTGCCATATACGGAATATGAATCTTGTTACCAGGTATTTGAAGGAGATGACTCTGAGATTGGAAGTAAAGCTGACTGTTAATACGTGATAGTTAAGATTGCAGAATGAAAAATAATAGTATGAAGGCAGCATACAAAAAACAAAGAATGTTAATAAAAGCACAACCCATCATAATCAACCAACAGAAGAACACATGCATGCACGTGTGTGAAACAACGGTCAGACACTGTCCATGGCCCAGTCTGTAGGTTAAAGTATTTATTCATCTTGGACAATGAATGCTCAATACTACAAGTCAGAAATGACATAATTAAATTGACTAATTAATTATGGTAGATTAAAGACAGAGTGAAAAAGAGAGAATGGCAGGGAGATGTAATTGGAAATCCATCAGGATGAATAAGCAGTGCAGCAGATGGTCATGTCTCAGAGTAAAAGAAAAAATGAATGTCTGGGAGTAGCCAAGCAGGGAAGCTGATCTCAGTTAAATTAATGCAGACCCTGCAATTTCCCCCTTTCCAATGACGAGAAGACAAAGATGCGGACATCCTACCTGCCTTGCTATTGGCATTGTCCATTCAACCCCAATGCTGCTGATCGAATCTGGATAGCTTGCCACCAGCGATACTGCAGAAATGGAGACCAAGTCTGGCATGATTTGGATTTGATCTGACACACTTGAGCCCTGATTTTAACATGGAGCGGGATTCGGGCGCGATTGGTTGGATGAGGTCCCCTCCCCTCCCCTCCCCCTGTTGAACATATTTGCTTGGCTACAATTCTTCACTCAGAGGGTACTAGGTCTGTGGAATTTGCTGCCCCAGGAAGCTGTGGAAGCTATATCATTAAATACATTTAAAACAGAAATCGACAGTTTCCTAGAAGTAAAGGGAATTAGGGGTTACGGGGAGCGGGCAGGAAATTGGACATGAATTTAGATTTGAGACTAGGATCAGATCAGCCATGACCTTATTGAATGACGGAGCAGGCTCGAGGGGCCGATTGGCCTACTCCTGCTCCTATTTCTTATGTTCTTATGTAATTCTTTTTTCAGGCACCCAAGGCATTAATTGTGTCCCAGTGAGGGAAGCGAATGCACAGAAGTTGCAGCCTGCACGCAAGTGGTGCACTCAGTCCTTTAGGTCCCCAATGTTCATATACATGAGGCACTTGCCTTGTAATGTAGCTGGAGCACCTGAGCAGCACTGCAGTTACATGGGACCTGTTTAGAACAGGCACTGACGGGAATGTCACCATAAATATTAAATCAAAAGTCTGGGTATCCCTGCCCTTATTCACCTCCCCACCCACCCTGGCACTCCACCTTCTTGCCCTCCTCCCCAAGCCATAAAGTGCGCTGCACACAAGTGGCCAAACAGCCATTTAATGGCTGCTGCAGCCCTGGCACTCCCAACACACTTGAGCACCAGAAAATTATTCAAATTGACTGACCTCGTTCTGTGTGGCTCATTGTGAGCAGATGCATAGCAGCGCTGACGGTGCCCAGGCCATATTATTGGCCCCGTAATCTGTTTCCAACTGATGATACCTGGTAGGTTTTATAATCTAATGTGTTTTACTTATGGTAACGGTGAGTTTGTAATTCAATAGGATGATAATGTACTCCTGTCCCAGGTCCAACAGGATGGCAAATTTAAATTTCAAAAAAAAAAATCTCATTTATTTTATTTATCTGCTGTTTTATTACATTTAGCATTTCAATTTACCGAATATTTAACAAACTGTTACAAATTTTGTTTTAAATTCAAGAGATTGTTCAGGACTCAGGTGGACTAAAATGAACTTGTCATACACTATTGAAAGGCCAATGTAATTTAGAAAAGAGAGTTTGTAAAGAGAGCAGGCATTAAAAAGTGGGAACACTTGAATGTACACTACACGTGGATAGCCACTTGGAAAATATCGGAAAGAATGCGGTAAGGCCAGGTATTGAATGAGTTGTAGAATTGAGCTGGGGTAGTGAATATTAAGAGATCACTGTTCAGTTTTGTCAGTATAAAATTTAGTGTTAGATTAAAGGCTGTACTGTGTTTTTGCAATTTTATTGGAACAATATCTGAGACACAGAAATATCAATGGGATATGGTGAGTCAGGTTTTCTCTCCTTTCAATCCAGAAGTGCATCCAAGCTAATACCCAAATTACTTCCAATGAATTAGAAGCAGATTTAGTAGGTTTTGGGTTTAAGCATTGCCAGTATTTATGCACAGTACCCCTCTGATGATGATGCTTTATGCCTGGCCTGGTGGTTAACATTAACATTGTATTTTTGGGAATACTTCCTGTGCCATGCGCTAAGTAACTCAGAGGTTATGATTGGAAGAATGGTGTAGTGCCAAAGAAAACAAGTTGTACAATGTAGAAAATCCAGGTGTAAAAAATCTGTGGCCCTGAATTTCCATAGGGATTGTCCCAATCTCCTGCTGTAACTTTGGCAGAAGGTCACTGGAACCGCTGGAGAAACAACATAAGTAGTTTTTAGCTATTTATGCCTTTCTCCAGAGTTCTGACGATCTTCCACTAGAGAACCCCTGTGGAAATTAACAGGCATATAAATTAAGTATGAATAATAAAAGAAGAACAATAAATGAATACATGGCAGAAAAAGACAAGTTCTGAAAGTTCAGTTATTCAGATTATTTCAGTTAATAGCTTTCAGATGAAACAAATGCAGATCATTGTATGTTCTTCCCTCTGCCTTCATTTAAAGGAGCTGCCCTGATAAATTAGATTTTAGTGGTATATTAATTTAAATCACCACAAAAATATATTTTTAAAAAACTAAACATCAAAACACCAGGGAGCGTGGTTTAAACCACACTAGGCCTGCTATCTTGGAACTGAGCCAGAGTGAGGAGCTCTGTGTCTGCACATTAGTTTGACCTCAATTCCCTTTTGAAGGACAGACTCATTGGCCTGGATTTTTACTCCAAGCCGTGGAGAGTGGCGAGGTGGGGGAGCATGTCCAGATGGGGAACCCGGAAGTATGGGTTTCCTAGACGTCCTGACGATTTTGACATCAGGGCAGCTTTTAAATTTTTTCATCAGGTTTCCCGCCCGACAGGCAGCCAGATTGACAGGCTGGCTGCCTGTCGGACAGGAAGCAGCCGGGGAGCGGATACCAGATAAATCTGACATTGTGGGGCTTGGAGCTGGACATTGGGGGAGTTGGGGCCAGACATCGGGGGTGGGGGGCGGTTGGGGCCGGATATCAGGGGTGGGGCGGATACATCGGGGGGGCCTTGGATAGATCAAGGGGTCGAACACATGGTGGCGGGGGTGGAGATATCAGGGGGTGGAACATGGGGGGGTGGGGGGGGCGCGTCGGCCAATCACGTGTCTCCAATCAAGGTAAGCTTGTTGGGCCTGGAGGAAACACCCCTGCTCCTCCTGGCCCACAAGCAGTGCAATATAGGCACTTACCTGTTGCTCTGGGCCTTCTCGCCTCCTCTTATGTGGCGAAAAGCAGAAGGCCCCGGAATCCCGGCCCCCAGGAGTTAAAAATAAAAGAGCTATTAAAATGGAGGCCTACTTAAGAGATTTTACTGATCGACCCGCCTCCATGTTTGCCCTAAATATTGGCATTTGTCCTCTATGAATGGCTTAGATCTAATTTTTGTAGCCCAGGTTGTTCTGTTACTGGTGTGCAATCCTCCCTGCCAGATATTCCTTTCTGCACTCTGCCCAGCCATTGTTTAACACCCAGCCAGTAAAGACAGTGGGGTAATTTTGACTTTGGGTGATGGTGTAAAATAGGTGCTATCGAATCAGCCACCCGTTATATACCTCTCCTGATTTTGATTTTCGTTGAAGTCAATGGAAATGAAAATCGGGAGGGTGTATAACGGGCAACTGAATTGATGTTGCCCATTTTACACCATCACCCTCAAAGTCAAAATTATCTTCTGTGTGTAAAGTACAATGGCTCCTGGATATGTAATTAGAAATTACTTGAGTTTTTCCCAGTAGTACTTCAGCAATCTAGTAAGTTTTAGGTAAGAGTAATGGGACCTAAAGCTTTACAACTAACGACAGTTTTTTTTTACAATGTGAATATAATTTATAGGAACCCAATAAAAAAAGTGTTTTTTTTCAGTAAAACTCATATTTCTGGTCATATGGGCAGGCTGCACATTTTATTTTTCAGTAAAGCTACTTGATCTGGGTCATCATTTATTAAACTCTTTAACGCCGGGAATTTCTCTGGGGGTTCTCCCAATTGGATGCTGTACTTTCGGCAGAAGATTGGTGGAAACCCTGGGTAAATCGCGTAAAGGGGGTTTGTGCTGATTTCTACTGAAATTTTTGTGGCCGATCGGGGGAACCCCTGAGGAAATTCCTGGCATTAATGCCAAGGACACAAAACCATACAGCAGAACCCGGTGATCATAATGGTTGAAAAAAAGGAAAAAATGGTAAGTACAGTAGCAAGACCTCAAACGGGGAATATGTAAAAGCTATTTGCACTTTAAAAATAGTGGGGGGTATATTCAAGCATATAACATGCTCTTGTGCTTTGGGCAAGCATCAAAAAGTAGCAGCTCAAACTTCACTCCTCTTAATTGTAATAGACATCTTAATCCCTTCAATGTGTCATAGCTTCATAACGTACTGCCAGATCTACTAGATTGAAGTAATTTTAAATGGTTCCCCTTGTATGCACCATTGATTCTAAAGATATATATTTTTTAAAAAGCCCTGCACCAAAGTCTCGGCTCAGCTATTACTTCAACCCCCTGAACAATAGTCTAATTATAAATATTATGACTGCCTGGATTGTTTAAGCACATTGTTGGCTTGTTCTAAATGTCATTTTCCGTGATAAAATTACATTAAATCTTACAGTGGTCTTTGCACACAGAACCAAGTTGGTTATAAATAGCAGCTTTAACACCTTGTTAAAGTTTTGCATGATTTAAAAACGGCCCATCAAACCAGTTTATTTTTGAGCCTCAAGGCCAATGTTCTTCCAGTCCACTGCTTTAGACTCATCTCAGGGTTTTTATATTACCGTACAGAGCTGTTATGTTAATTCTGCAGTGCTCTGAGTCAGAGAGTTTATGTCCGTAGCATAGCCAGTGAGCCCCACTGCCTGCAATGCTCATGTTGTTTCCCATTCTTTAAAAATTGAAATGGAGTGCTAAGTTCCATTGAGTATTGAGTATCCATAGGTTCATGTGGATTTTGTTATATATACTTTCGGATGTTTACCTAGCAAACATTTAATGCCAAAAGCAACCGGACTGTAGATTTGAAGAATTCTACTTCTGACTGAAATGAAGTAGAGCTGGCATCTTGTCACTTTACATAGCAAAAAAAGAAAATCTGAGCAGCTGGATAACTGCTCCAGACAATATTAGGTTCAAATGGCTCAAAACTACATTATAGTTATGATGATTCACAGCCACTACTGATTTAACAGTAAACCAGCATTATACAGAGTTGAGGGAAAATTCAGTGCTTTGAAATAATTTAATACATTTTAATAGTTTGCTCAGGCTCTTGCCATACCACTGTGATCAAGTGCCATCGTGATGAGAAAATGGCACTTGTAACAATTTTCATCACATTTGTTCTTTTTCTAAAAAAATAGCTGGAAGTCATGGTATTTTAATTAGTTTGCAACCTTTGTGTAATGGTTCAAAATAAAAATACAATAACAGTCACTAACCCAGTACATAATCCTCATCAAACGCTGTAGAAAGAACAAAGACTGCAATTGCAGCTGTAGTAATGAATTGCAATGGTGCAAACATTCCGCAGCAGAACAGAATAATGTATGAGGAGAGGGAATGTTTATGAGTGGACAATATTTATTTGCAAGAGACTGAATTCTGCTACAGAGGTTACCTTAGACCACTACACCTGCCAGATTGTAATGTTGTAAATTGTCAAAAGCTATGAATTTTGTCACTACCACAGTGTTGTTTTTCATGATGGAAATGTTATAATTTTATAAACCTTGGTATTACCAATAACCCTTCACTACTGTCTGCATCATAGTGCCCCTGCAAGTTAACAATAGTGCTATCAAGATTGCAGAGAATTATTTACAGAAAACCAGTCAGTTTGAGTGTTGCTGGTATTACCATCCAATGTTAGTATTAAGAAATAATAGTATTGCCATCACACTACTGCCAAAATGGAGTATAAAACTCAAAAAGGCACTTATTTCCTGGTCATACAAACCAATTACAAATTCAGATTGTTTCATTATTTTCATAATTCTTTTTATTCATCATAATCTAATTTTCATTATTAAATGTTTTATATGCAAAAGTTGTCAAATGCATACTTGCCATTAAATATGGATATTTACGCAGTTGCATGGAGTGCCAAATGTGACAAAATTTGAGTGTAGTATGCATAGATTGCTTTCCCTGAGGCCAATTCGTATGCATTGGAGCACATTCGTTCATTGATGGGAGGCACTTTTGCTGTATGACAGAGCGAGGACTTAATTCATTGGTTTCTGAAGAGCAGCACCTCTTCCATTTGTAGTAAGCTGCACTTCAAATGAATATTGTTTGAACCTAATTTACCTATGTCCCTGGCACTGGAAAAGAGAACTCTTCTATTTGTATTATTACAGTTTTGTTTTAGTATTTCTCATTTCCACTTTTTATAACTTTACACTAGTTATAAGGAAAGTTATTATTCTCATGATCTTTAGTGTATATGTGTTTGTATAAGTGTATACACCAGGAGTCAATGCTGGATCGACTTCTGTTCTTTGTATATATAGATAATTTTGACTTAGGTATAGGGAACACAATCTCAAAGCTTGCTGATGACACAAAAATAGGAGATTTGGTAAACAGTGAGGAGGATTGTAAAAGACTCAAAGATGTAAACAGGCTAGTAGAATGGGTAGACTGGTGGCAGAGGCAATTTAATGTGGATGTGCGAGGTAATACATTTTGGAAGAAAATAACACGGAATGGTAGTATAAACTGAATGGAAAGATTCTGAAAGGTGTGGATGAACAAAGAAACCTTGGGGTTTGAATATATAATTCCTTGAAAGTGTGAGTGCACGGAGATAAAGCCATAAAAAAGGCCGATAGAATTTTGGATTTTATAAATAGGGACATAAAGTACAAGAGTAAAGCAGTAATGATGAATTTATAGAAAATATTGTACTGTGTACAATTTTGGGGGTCTCATTATGGAAAAGAAATAAAAGCCATAGAGAGCGTAGATTCACCAGGAAGATGTCAGGGATGGGAAACTATAGTTATGAGGAAAAACTTGAGATACTAGGACTATTTTCACTGGTATGGAGATGCCGGTGATGGACTGGGGTGGACAAATGTAAGGAATCTTACAACACCAGGTTATAGTCCAGGTGAAACCTGACGAAGGAGGAAAGCTCCGAAAGCTTGTGATTTTCAAATAAAACTGTTGGACTATAACCTGGTGTTGTAAGATTCCTTATATTTTCACTGGAGTAGAGAAGACTAAGAAGAGATTTAATAGGGGTTTTTGAAATAATGAGTTTTGAAAGGGTGAATGGAGACATACTATTCCCTCTGGTTGGGGAATAGGTGACAAAAGATCATCAATTTTAAATTATCACTAAGTGCTAGAGAGGTTAGGAGAAAATTATTTGTACAAAGCGTTATTGGAACACAGAATGCTTTGCCACAGGGAGTGATTTGAGACAGGGACTATTGCATTATTTAAGGGAAAATTGGGTAAATATTTGAAACAAAGGCTATGGGGAGAAAGCAAGGCAATGGATTGCTGTAGTAGAGCCAGCACATACATGATGGGCCCGATGGTTTCCTTCTGTGCTGTAAACTTCTGTGGTTCTAACTATGTATGTATATATATATTAGTAACATAGTATATTATTGACTTTGAAACTATTCAAACAAATTTGATATTTGTATGTGGAGTTTAGTTAAATAATACCATCTGGTTGCAAAGCCAAATGGAAACCAGATTACCTTGCACCTGCAACCTCCTAAAGGCGGTGTAGATAAGTGATCTACAAAGCAAAAGAAAGATGGGGAAGGCAGGTGTAATAAATGTAAAAGGTAAAAAATTGAAGTGCTTTTGTCTTTGAACACAAATGTTTTTTATTGATAAACTAAGGTGAGGAGTCAAGGCCTGTAGTGCAGGACACCACCAAGGTCAAAAAAGAGTTGGAGAAAGTGAGGCATATTAGCAAATTAATATTAGACAATGTGAAGCTTGGGTCCTAAAACAACAACGGCTTGCATTTTTAAAGAAATAAAGGAACGAATTTGCATTTATGTAGTGTCTTTCATGACCGCAGAATGTCCTAAAGTGCTTTACACCCATTGAAATACTTGAAATATAGTCACTGTTGTGACGTGGGGAAATGCAGCAGATAATTTGCACACAGCAAGGTCCTACCAACCGCAATGAAATAAATGACTGGATAACCTATTTTTAGTGATGTTGGTTGAGGGATAAATATTGCCCAGGACACCGAGAGAAGTCCCTTATTCTTATTTGAATAATACCATGGCATCTTTTATGTCCACCTGAGAGAGCAAATTAGCCTCAGTTTAAATTCTCAACCGAAAGACAGCACATCCGACAGTGCAGCACTCCCTCAGTACTGCACTGAAATATCAGTCCAGATTATGTGCTCAAGTCTCTGGAGTGGGGCTTGAACCCACAATCTGCAGACTCCAAGAATACCACTGAGCCAAGGCTGACACCTATATTACATTTATATAGTGCTTTAAAAATAGAAAACATCGCTTTGGAGGGTTGGGAGGGTTTGGGGGAATAAATAAACAAAAGGGATAAAGGAATAGATACAAGCCACAATGGGAGAGTTCGGAGAGGTGGCCAAAAGCTATGTCAAAAAGATAGCTTTTTCAGAAGGTTTTTAAAGGCGGAAAGAAAAATGAAGAGGCAGAGTTGCTTAGGAGGGAAAGTTCAAGGGGCCACTGACCATGTAATACCGATGAAGCGGAGTGTGATATAATGCCTGTAATGGGAGGAGAAAGATTGGGAGCTGGAGGTGAGAAAGAGATTGACTGTCAGATCACAAACTTTTTTTTTGTTGTAGCCAGGAATCTGAGAGAAGCGTTATCATAGCTTTCCCAGGTAACTTTAAATAGTGACCTGAAAAAGAATCTGATAAATATAAAATGAAGAGAAATAAACAGGAATATCACCAAAACAACTGGCAGAGGTCCCATGTACACACAACATCCCTAATATTTGTGTAAATATTATTAGCAGCTAAAGAGACTCCTCAAAAGGAGGCGACACACTGCCAAATGCAGAATTACATGAAAGGAAAGATAAAAAGAAAAAGGTAAAATAATAAATGGATTAAGAGAGAAAACTTACGGTGTCTTTTTATCCTTTGTCCTTTTACCTTAGTCCCATTTTCAAATAAATCTGAAACTGGCAGCTGACAGCAGTTTTGGATGTGTTTCAAACTATTATCCCACAGAGAAGCCTTTTCAAGAATTATCATTAGCAACTGCTTTAGGGCATAAAATGGCTGTGAATTGCAGGTTTCTATCAACCAGTTGTGGCGGGTGATATCAGAAACTGATTATTTATCTAATCCATCAAATTGTAATGGTAAAGAAATGACACTTAGTACATCTGTACATATTGTATTGATAAATCTTGGATTGTATTTGCTGGCACACAATTTCAAAAGGAAATGAGATTTTGATGATAGAAAGTTATATGAAATTAAGTGGTAACTAAATGGACAGTTTCAAAATTATTGTAATTCAAAGAAATAGTACCCTTGGCAACCGTCCAGGAATTTATTGAATTGCAGCCAATTTGAAGAGAGGCAAGGTTTTGATGTTAAAATATAGAACATTTTGTTAAAAGTTTTGAACATTTTGTAACTATACCGAATGGGAATAAGATGATATTTACAGTAGTTGAAACAATAAAACATGGCTACTGAAGATGTGAAAGACCCTCTCCTTGATCTGTGGGCTGATGTGCAACCCTTATTAGACTGTCTGAGTATCTGGATGCACTCTCTTTCTCTTGCACTGCGAGGGAGTTTGAATATATTCTGAAGGCGGCTGGAAGAAGACGGGGGTGGGAGGGAGAATTCCTGACAAGAAACTTGGAAGTACGGGTTTCCCGGACGTCCTTATGATTTTGACATAAGGACATTTTTTTTTGTCGGCTTCCCACCCGACAGGCCAGCCTGATTGACAGGCTGGCCGTCCGTCGGACGGGAGAAGAGCCAGGAAGCGGATGCGAGCAGGTCATGGTGGGCGGGGGGTGCGGTTTGGTGTCGGGGTCGGGAGTCATCGGTGGGGTCAGGTATTTGGGGATCAGGAGTCATCGGGGAGGGGGGGGTGTCGGAGATGGTGGAGTGGAGAGGTAAGAGATCCGGGCCCACAAGCAGTGCGATAAAGGCCTGCTGTTTTGGGCCTTCTCACTTCCTCTCACGTGGCGTGAAGCAGAAGGCCCAGGAATCCCAGCTCCCAGGAGTTAAAAATAAAAAAGCTGTAAAAATGGAGGCCCACAACTTCCTTTGAAAGCTTTCACTGACCAACCCGCCTCCTAAGAGCGGGTTGGCCGTCTGCCCCTTGTCCCGCCTCCGGAAGTGGGCGGGTTGGGGTTGGGTTTTAGTTTTCAAAAAATTTTTACCTTCTTACTTGCCCCCAACCCACCCGTTCGTGGGGTTAAAATTTAGGCCCTAGTTTCTGTGCTGGTGCTTTGGAGGGCTGAAGCGTGTGATTGTGCATTTGCAGGAGGTTTGTCCTTTTCTGAGGTGTCTTCCTTAGGCTCTTGCTGCTGAGAAGTCCCTTAGGGACAAGAGTTAGCATAGCACTGACAAGCTGGACAGCAGCAGATGACAGTTTTCAGAATGCAGCATGAAGTTGCCCAGCTAGCTGTGTGACTTCGTGAGGTGAATGAATTAATATGCAGACACCCGGCTCAAGTAAGCTGCCAGCCTTGCCTACCCCAATGCTCATAGCTCTTGCTAATCGCCAGGGCTTCCTGTTCTGTTTGGATGAGTGCCATGATGTTTGGCATTCCTCCCTGGTCTTCCTCCTTTCCCTTGCATTGTGTGCCGCTTTGTCCTGCAGAAAGAGAGGGCGAGAGTTAGTGGGTGGTTCTTGGAAAGAAAAGTGGGCTTGTGTAGGGCTTCTCCATATAGTGCATCAATTGAGAGCTGGTGAAGAAGCAAGATGGAAGCAGGATGGGGAGGTAATGAATGGAAAGCAAATGGCTGGAACGTGAATTGAGGAAGGAGTCCTGAGAGGAGTTTCTATTTCTGCATTTGCCAGCATGAGAAGACAATGCTGTTAGTGTCTGGTGTGAAGATAGCAAGGAACAAGTGAGTGTGTTTGGAATGGGAATGAGAGGTAATACAGAGTGCCTTTTTGATTGGTGGTGAAGGATGTAATGCAGGGAATAGAATTGTTAGCACTGGTGGAGAGGTGAAAGAGCTGTTGGCAGGTGTTCTAGAGAGAGATGAGAGCTGTACGAGCCCCTGATGCTTGTGTGATGTCATTGAAACGTCTCCTATATTGAATCCAGTTCCTTACAGTGATGCTCCAGGCTCAGCCACATCCCTCCAGGTCTGCAGTCTATCGGTCGTGGGCATCATCTTCTCAGTGGTGGGAAACAGTATTTCCCTCGTTGCCCTGACCTCCTCCCATCAGGATCACCAGGGAGGCATCAGAAAACCTGGTGGCAGAACTCTGTCCAGCACTGTTACAATGAAAGCTCAAAGCAGGGAATGCAACCTTCCTTCAAGAGCTGCATTCTTGCTTTAATTAGGCCTCGGGAGGTCCGCCGGAAATTGTGCCATCCACATGGGTGGGCCACTCGTTTCCTGATTCTATTGGGTGGACAGCCTACTAATTATATTCAACTGAGGTCCGGAAGTTAAAATCTTCTGGACTTCACGCCGCTGACGTCAGGCACATTTGGCAATCGCCCTGCCCAATCCCCACCCGAATCTCGCTCACAGTTAAAATTCCTCCTTTAGTGTTTAGTCCTACATGCGTTTCCTCTTCCCTGCATCCTCTCTGTATTGAAAACAAATCTCATCCTACTCTAACTCATTCTTTCCCAGCATTGCAAGACTATTGAACACCTTACCTTAGTCTTTCCTTCTTTTTACAACCAAAACTCAAGCTTAGAATTACCCTTTTAATTTAATTTATCTTCTCTTGTGCTCCTTTCTGTCTTGAGCCTTGGCCTTTCAGTAAGAAAAAAAAGAACACATTTCTGTGGCCCCGTTATGTGCCATGACTACTGTAAATGATTTGATGTGTCACAGATTCCTACGCTTACTGCAATTAACCACAGTTTTGCATAAATAGTCCCAGAGGCAGTGAAAATCTGGTATCTGAACAGATCTGAACAGTTACAAATGACTTGCCTTAACCATTACAGAGGAAAACCATGGTAGGATCTGCAAGAAGCCCAGGCTTACTCACAGTGGTAGAAAATGTCAATCTGCACATGCGCACAACATTGATGGGCGTGCAAAATGATGACATATATATGTAGAAGAATTTTATTCCTTTGGATTTGTGCAGTAACAAACATGAAGTAACATTGAAAGCAGATGAAAGGAGAAGTCCAGCTAAATCCTGTTGTTATACAATCTAAGAGCTGATTCTGCACTCCTAATGGAGAGTTATGCTTGCAGAGAGCGTGGATTGGAGTATTGGCCTCTGACCTTCACTCCTTTTGAGCATGGGATCACAGAAAGAACCTATTAAAGTACAAAAAGAGTGTTAGATTTTTTATATAAACTAGTCACACAATCAGGAATGAGCTGCAAATTATTTGTCATTGAATTTGCAGCAATAACAAGAATACAATTAGTACATTGGCTTCCATTGTGTGTTGTTACACTTGCTAGCAAACAAAGGACCCAAGACTAAATAAACCATCCCACAAATTCTATAATATAGATTTTAAGAATATTGGACCAACTCTTTCCTTATTTATATGGAAATGATTTCTGTGTTGCAATCTTATTTTAGGATTCAGTGATGGTCATAGACAACTTGAGCCTTATATGATATTATCTGAACCCCTCAATGTTTATGCTCTGCACAGGCACTATTAAACCTTAATTGTTGCACAAATATGGAACTGCACTTTCTCCCACTTTTAACTACATCAGTCCTGGTTATCTTTAATTTTGTAGTTTGAAAACCTAATTGAATTCCTCACATTTAAAAAAATTAGTTTAATAAATATTCCTGTAAAAAATGTGAAACTAGAAGAATATGCAGCTCTTGGCGGGCGGATGGGGAGGGAGAATAAGCTTTTAATAACCAAAACTTTCAGTATATTTTATGTTGCTGGATGAATACATTCAGTCCATTGTTTTGGACTGAATGGGGGCTAAATTGGTTAACCTCCAAAAACAGGCGCTGGGATTGTGGTGTGCGATTAACCCGTGCCCGGTCATTGAGATGCAGGCAGCATGTAACATTCGTGCTGCTGGTGATTTCAGTGATTGCTGTGTGCAGCCTGCGCTGTTGAGTGTCTTCACGCACCAGCAGGGGGCCCAGATTTCAGGAGTGGCGAGCACCACTGAGGGCAGCCTGTATCTCTTAAAGGGGAGGTGCAGTGTGACTGCAGGAAGTCAATTGTGAAGTGAATCTGTGCTGCAATATAGTGAAGCATGGTGATGATGGGCACTCTGGAATTTTTAATGAGCAATAACTTGGCTGCTCAAAGTTTGTGGGACTCTTATATTTTCAAAATATAAGATACGGGTCTGAATGGAGTAAGAACGGCGATCAGAAATCGCACACATAAAACACAGATGCAGGTCCCGTCCTTATGTTTAAAAACTGCTGATTTATTTTAAAACATTGAATATAGGTTGCTCACAACGACATCCCACATCCCACCAATCTGCTGATCTGAGTATGTACCGGCGGCCTGCGAGAAACCATGCACCAAAGTTCTCTGATGATGCACCAGAGGCCATAGTGCAAGAGGTGGACAGAAGGAGGGGCATCCTATATCTGAAGGTGGGTAAGAGGCCCTCCAGACATATGCTCCTGAGGCAGCAGGGGAAAGGTCGATGTCAGGAGCACAGCACCAAGGACATGGATGCAGTGCAGGAAGAAGTTCATTGATTTGACACGAGTGGTCAAGGCGCGTGAGTTCAACTATCAAGTGGCATATGCTACCAAATGCACCACTAGGTGCATCCACTGCACCACGCACTACACCCCACCCCACCCATCACCCACCTACCAACAACTTTTTCAATTAGGACTCAAATTTTCCAATCAGATGTTTCATCTCACCCTCACACATTACCACTGTTGCAAGCCACACACCCACAACTCACAAGGTCACACACACTGGCAGTTATTCAACCATGATGGCCACGTCACCCAAACGTCTTGCAGGACATTCACTGACACACTACCTGCTTTTTTGCAGGAAAAGGTGGCACATAACAGGAGGCTGCAAGTGGCAGTGGCTCCATGGAACATGAACCTGCTGTCATCTCTCAGGATGACAGCATTCTTGTCCCAGCCCTGTCACTCTGCCAGTGCCCTTGCTGTTGCCTGTCAGCTAGCCTATAGAGTACTGAAGCTTTATTATAGGAACAAGAGTAGGCCATTTAGCCTCTCGAGCCTGTTCCGCCATTCAATGAGATCATGGTTGATCTGTGACCGAGCTCCAAATACCTGCCTTGGTCCCAATTTTTTTAAAATTCACTCATGGGATGTGGGCATCGCTGGCAAGGCCAGCATTTATTGCCCATCCATAATTGCCCTTGAGAAGGTGGTGGTGAGCCGCCTTCTTGAACCGCTGCAGTATGTGTGGTGAAGGTTCTCCCACAGTGCTGTTAGGAAGGGAGTTCCAGGATTTTGACCCAGTGACGATGAAGGAACGGCGATATATCTCCAAGTCGGTGTGGTGTGTGACTTGGAGGGGAACGTGCAAGTGGTGTTGTTCCCATGTGTCTGCTGCTCTTGTCCTTCGAGGTGGTAGAGGTCGTGGGTTTGGGAGGTGCAGTCAAAGAAGCCTTGGCGAGTTGCTGCAGTGCATTCTGTGGATGGTACACACTACAGCCACGGTGCGCCGGTGGTGAAGGGAGTGAATGTTTAGGGTGGTGGATGGGGTGCTAATCAGGTGGGCTGCTTTGTCCTGGATGGTGTCGAGCTTCTTGAGTGTTGTTGGAGCTGCACTCATCCAGGCAAGTGGAGAGTATTCCATCACACTCCTGACTTGTGCCTTGTAGATGGTGGAAAGGCTTTGGGAAGTCAGGAGGTGAGTCACACGCCACAGAATACCCAGCCTCTGACCTGCTCTTGTAGCCACAGTATTTATATGGCTGGTCCAGTTAAGTTTCTGGTCAGTGGTGACCCCCAGGATGTTGATGGTGGGGGATTCCGCGATGGTAATGCCGTTGAATGTCAAGGGGAGGTGGTTAGACTCTCTCTTGTTGGAGATGGTCATTGCCTGGCACTTGTCTGGTGCAAATGTTACTTGCCACGTATAAGCCCAAGCCTGGA
Organism: Heptranchias perlo; assembly: GCF_035084215.1. Taxonomy (NCBI): domain Eukaryota; kingdom Metazoa; phylum Chordata; class Chondrichthyes; order Hexanchiformes; family Hexanchidae; genus Heptranchias; species Heptranchias perlo. The sequence goes on along the minus strand of NC_090337.1, from coordinate 37,000,063 downwards.
TGTTGTTCAGGTCTTGCTGCATGCGGGCACGGACTGCTTCATTATCTGAGGGGTTGCGAATGAAACTGAACACTGTGCAATCATCAGCGAACATCCCCATTTCTGACATTATGATGGAGGGAAGGTCATTGATGAAGCAGCTGAAGATGGTTGGGCCTAGGACACTGCCCTGAGGAACTCATGCAGCAATGTCCTGGGGCTGAGATGATTGGCCTCCAACAACCACTACCATATTCCTTTGTGCTAGGTATGACTCCAGCCACTGAAGAGTTTTCCCCCTGATTCCCATTGACTTCAATTTTACTAGGGCTCCTTAGTGCCACAATCAGTCAAATGCTGCCTTGATGTCAAGGGCAGTCATTCTCATCTCACCTCTGGAATTCAGCTCTTTTGTCCATGTTTTGACCAAGGCTGTAATGAGGTCTGGAGCCGTGTGGTCCTGGCGGAACCCAAACTGAGCATCAGTGAGCAGGTTACGGTGAGTAAGTGCTGCTTGATAGCACTGTCGACGACACCTTCCATCACTTTGCTGATGATTGAGAATAGACTGATGGGGCGGTAATTGGCTGGATTGGAGTTGTCCTGCTTTTTGTGGACAGGACATACCTGGGCAATTTTCCACATTGTCGGGTAGATGCCAGTATTGTAGCTGTACTGGAACAGCTTGGCTAGAGGCGCAGCTAGTTCTGGAGCACAAGTTTTCAGTACTACAGCCGGCATGTTGTCGGGGCCCGTAGCCTTTGCTGTATCCAGTCCACTCAGCCGTTTTTTGATGTCACGTGGAGTGAATCGAATTGGCTGAAGACTGGCTTCTGTGATGGTGGGGATATTGGGAGGAGGCCGAGATGGATCATCCACTTGGCACTTCTGGCTGAAGATGGTTGCAAACGCTTCAGCCTTGTCTTTTGTGCTCACGTGCTGGACTCCGCCATCATTGAGGATGGGGTTGTTTACAGAGCCTTCTCCTCCCGTTAGTTGTTTAATTGTCCACCACCATTCACGAATGGATGTGGCAGGACTGCAGAGCTTTGAACTGATCCGTTGGTTGTGGAATCGCTTAGCTCTGTCTATAGCATGTTGTTTCCGCTGTTTAGCATGCATGTAGTCCTGTGTTGTAGCTTCACCAGGTTGGCACCTCATTTCTAGATACGCCTGGTGCTGCTCCTGGCATGCTCTTCTACACTCCTCATTGAACCAGGATTGATCCCCTGGCCTGTTGGTAATGGTAGAGTGAGGAATATGCCAGGTCATGAGGTTACAGATTGTGCTGGAATACAATTCTGCTGCTGCTGATGGCCCACAGCACCTCATGGATTCCCAGTTTTGAGCTGCTAGATCTGTTCTGAATCTATCCCATTTAGCACGATGATAGTGCCACACAAAACGTTGGATGGTGTCCTCAGTGCGAAGACGGGACTTCGTCTCCACGAGGACTGTGCGGTGGTCACTCCTACCAATACTGTCATGGACAGATGCATTTGCAACAGGTAGATTGGTGAGGACAAGGTCAAGTAAGTTTTTCCCTCGTGTTAGTTCGTTCACCATCTGCCGCAGGCCCAGTCTGGCAGCTATGTCCTCCAGGACTCGGCCAGCTTGGTCAGTAGTGGTGCTACCGAGCCACTCTTGATGATGGACATTGAAGTCCCCCACCCAGAGTACATTCTGTGCCCTTGCTACCCTTAATGCTTCCTTCAAGTGGTGCTCAACATGGAGGAGGACTGATTCATCAGCCGAGGGAGGGCTGGTGATAATCAGCATGAGGTTTCCTTGCCCATGTTTGACCTGATGCCATGAGATTTCATGGGGTCCAGAGTCAATGTTGAGGACTCCCAGGGCCACTCCCTCCTGACTGTATATCACTGTACCGCCACCTCTGGTCAGTCTGCCCTGCCGGTGGGACAGGACATACCCAGGGATGGTGATGGAAGAGTCTGGGACTTTGGCTGAAAGGTATGATTCTGTGAGTATGGCTATGTCCGGCTGTTGCTTGACTGGTCTGTGGGACAGCTCTCCCAATTTTGGCACAAGTCCCCAGATGTTAGTGAGGAGGACTTTGCAGGGTTGACTGGGCTTGGTTTGCCTTTGTCGTGACCGGTGCCTAGTGGTCCGATGCCAGGTGGTCCATCCGGTTTTATTCTTGTTATGACTTTTTTTAGCAAGATTGTACAACTGAGTGGCTTGCTCGGCCATTTCAGAATCAACCACATTGCGGTGGGTCTGGAGTCACATATAGGCCAGATCGGGTGAGGACGGCAGGTTTCTTTCCCTAAAGGACATTAGTGAACCAGATGGGTTTTTACGACAATCCGGTAGTTTCACGGCCACCATTACTGATACTAGTATTTTAATTCCAGATTTTATTTAATTAATTGAATTTAAATTCTCCAGCTGCCGTGGCGGGATTTGAGCTCATGCCTCTGGATTACTAGTTCAGTAACATAACCACTATGCTACCGCACCCGGTTTGGGTTAACAAAAATCGATCAATTTCAGATTTTTAAATTAACAATTGTGCTAGCATTAATTTCTGTTTGCAGAAGAGAGCTCCAAACTTCTACCGTCCTTTGCGTGTCGAAGTGTTTCCTAACTTCATTCCTGAAAGTCCTGGTTTTAATTTTTAGGCTATGTACCCCCTAGTCATGGTATTCAAGTAATTTACATCATAATCACCCTACTTTACATGCTGCCAGCGTTCGTTAGGTGCGTGTGCGCAGCCACCTTTAACAAGGTGGGGTCGTGCGCACGTCACGCATGCGTGTGCGCACGCATCTGGGACCCATTTTCGGGGCTTAGGAATCTGTGTTGCGTCTACACAAAACACGCTACGTGGCCCAATTTAGCCCCCAATGTATTAAATCTGGAAGAAAAAATATGTTGAAGTTTTGTTTATCCTGTCTAAAATCCATTGTTTGTTTGAAAGGGATCAAACTGCCCAGGTACAGTGTTACAACTATATTTCCAGTGCTCTAAAAATGGGTGAAATACAAAGGAAAAATGGGTGCTAGTCCTTTACTCACATTTTGCTCCTGAATAGCACTGCATCCGAATTCCTTCTGGTATTTCTGGAACTTGACCGCATCTGGAGCGAGCACAGCAATTTCATGAAAATTCCCGCCAGACAAGTGCCAGGCAACGACCATCTCCAACAAGAGACAGTCTAACCACCTCCCCATGACATTCAATGGCATTACCATTGCCGAATCCCCCACCATCAACATCCTGGGGGTCACCATTGACCAGAAACTTAACTGGACTAGCCACATAAATACTGTGGCTACAAGAGCAAGTCAGAGGCTGGGTATTCTGTGGCGAGCGACTCACCTCCTGACTCCCCAAAGCCTTTCTACCATCTACAAGACACAAGTCACGACTGCGATGGAATACTCTCCACTTGCCTGGATGAGTGCAGCTCCAACAACACTCAAGAAGCTCGACACCATCCAGGACAAAGCAGCCCGCTTGATTGGCACCCCATCCACCACCCTAAACATTCACTCCCTTCACCACCGGCACACCGTGGCTGCAGTGTGTATCATCCACAGGATGCACTGCAGCAACTCACCAAGGCTTCTTCGACAGCACCTCCCAAACCCACGACCTCTACTACCTAGAAGAACAAGGGCAGCAGGCGCATGGGAACAACACCACTTGCACGTTCCCCTCCAAGTCACACACCACCCCGACTTGGAAATATATCGCTGTTCCTTCATCATTGCTGGGTCAAAATCCTGGAACTCCCTTCCTAACAGCACTGTGGGAGAACCTTCACCACATGGACTGCAGCGGTTCAAAAAGGCGGCTTACCACTACCTTCTCAAGGGCTATTAGAGATGGCAATAAATGCTGGCCTTGACAGCGATGCCACATCCCATGAGCGAATAAAAAAAAATGAATGGCAGAGGACCTTGCACTGATTTCTCTAATAGAAATGAAAATCGGGAGAAATGTGTAACAGGCGGCTGAATCGATATCGCCCGTGTTACACCATCACCCAAAGTCAAAATTACCCCCTATGAATGTCAAGGGATAGACTGATGGTGAAGGTAAATGTAAGGAATCTTACAACACCAGGTTATAGTCCAACAGTTTTATTTGAAAATCACAAGCTATCGAAAGCTTGTGATTTTCAAATAAAACTGTTGGACTATAACCTGGTGTTGTAAGATTCCTTACATTTGTCCACCCCAGTCCATCACCGGCATCTCCACATGATGGTGAAGGTAGGTATTTATTTTTGGCTTTTTGAAGAAAGAATAATTTACCTGTTTTAGGACATGTTGCAGAATACAGAACTTTGTGATAGAGACCTTGTTAAGTTCTGTACCAACTTCCCCCTCCTTTTTTGCAAGATGGCTTATTTGGAGACAGAGTCGGGGAGATGACCACAAGCCCCCCTGACAGCTGCTGAAGTCGCTTGCTTGGGCCTCTCCTGAGCCACTAACAGCTGCTTCCCTCCACACCTGCTCCTTACTATCTGAAATAAAAAATGAGAATCATAGAATAGAATCATAGAAGTTTACAACATGGAAACAGGCCCTTCGGCCCAACATGTCCATGTTGCCCAGTTTATACCACTAAGCTAGTCCCAATTGCCTGCACTTGGCCCATATCCCTCTATACCCATCTTACCCATGTAACTTTCCAAATGCTTTTTAAAAGACAAAATTGTACCCGCCTCTACTACTGCCTCTGGCAGCTTGTTCCAGACACTCACCACCCTTTGAGTGAAAAAATTGCCCCTCTGGACCCTTTTGTATCTCTCCCCTCTCACCTTAAATCTATGCCCCCTCGTTATAGACTCCCCTACCTTTGGGAAAAGATTTTGACTATCGACCTTATCTATGCCCCTCATTATTTTATAGACTTCTATATGATCACCCCTTAACCTCCTACTCTCCAGGGAAAAAAGTCTCAGTCTATCCAACCTCTCCCTATAAGTCAAACCATCAAGTCCCGGTAGCATCCTAGTAAATCTTTTCTGTACTCTTTCTAGTTTAATAATATCCTTTCTATAATAGGGTGACCAGAACTGTACACAGTATTCCAAGTGTGGCCTTACTAATGTCTTGTACAACTTCAACAAGACATCCCAACTCCTGTATTCAATGTTCTGACCAATGAAACCAAGCATGCTGAATGCCTTCTTCACCACCCTATCCACCTGTGACTCCACTTTCAAGGAGCTATGAACCTGTACTCCTAGATCTCTTTGTTCTATAACTCTCCCCAACGCCCTACCATTAACGGAGTAGGTCCTGGCCCGATTTGATCTACCAAAATGCATCACCTCACATTTATCTAAATTAAACTCCATCTGCCATTCATCGGCCCACTGGCCCAATTTATCAAGATCCCGTTGCAATCCTAGATAACCTTCTTCACTGTCCACAATGCCACCAATCTTGGTGTCATCTGCAAACTTACTAACCATGCCTCCTAAATTCTCATCCAAATCATTAATATAAATAACAAATAACAGCGGACCCAGCACCGATCCCTGAGGCACACCGCTGGTCACAGGCCTCCAGTTTGAAAAACAACCCTCGACAACCACCCTCTGTCTTCTGTCGTCAAGCCAATTTTGTATCCAATTGGCTACCTCACCTTGGATCCCGTGAGATCTAACCTTATGTAACAACCTAGCATGCGGTACCTTGTCAAAGGCTTTGCTAAAGTCCATGTAGACCACGTCTACTGCACAGCCCTCATCTATCTTCTTGGTTACCCCTTCAAAAAACTCAATCAAATTGGTGAGACATGATTTTCCTCTCACAAAACCATGCTGACTGTTCCTAATCAGTCCCTGCCTCTCCAAATGCCCGTAGATCCTGTCTCTCAGAATACCCTCTAACAACTTACCCACTACAGATGTCAGGCTCACCGGTCTGTAGTTCCCAGGCTTTTCCCTGCCGCCCTTCTTAAACAAAGGCACAACATTTGCTACCCTCCAATCTTCAGGCACCTCACCTGTAGCTGTCGATGATTCAAATATCTCTGCTAGGGGACCCGCAATTTCCTCCCTAACCTCCCATAACGTCCTGGGATACATTTCATCAGGTCCCGGAGATTTATCTACCTTGATGCGCGTTAAGACTTCCAGCACCTCCCTCTCTGTAATATGTACACTCCTCAAGACATCACTATTTATTTCCCCAAGTTCCCTAACATCCATGCCTTTCTCAACCGTAAATACCGATGCGAAATATTCATTTAGGATCTCACCCATCTCTAGTGGTTCCGCACATAGATGACCTTGTTGATCCTTAAGTGGCCCTACTCTCTCCCTGGAAGCCTCAAGGTCAAACCAAAATCCTCCTTCTATTCCCGCATCATCAGTCTTCATACCCACACTTGTTTTCCCTGATCTTCCACCTACTGCTTGACACAACGTCAAGAGTGCTGCCCTCTTACCACCTCCTTCCAAAGCAAACTGCAGAGGTGCCCAGACTCCTACTTATCATGTTGCTGCCATCCTTGGTGTGACAGCAGCACAAACCCGTTCACAGGAGACGGAACCTTTAAATTCACGTGAAGACCACTGACATGCAAATCGCAGCTACTGGCAGAAACAAATTAAATTAAAAACTTACCACAAGTCACCTGAAGGTGTCCAGATAAAAATTCTAGCTCATTTCCTGCAAAATACAAAAATCTGGCTCTCCTATAGGGTTTTAACTGTACCTGCTCCTTTAATGGTGGTGCTGCCTTTAAGGTCCGAATTGCTGTGGATCTTCCCTTCCCTGCACCCAGTAGAGGACTTTGGCAGTGTCCAATGCCCAGCTTTTTCATGTTGGTGATGGCCACCAGGAAATTCAGGTATTGCAGTGCTTCCCAGGGCATAGCGCATTTCTGGTGCACAGTAGCCACATTGCTCTTGGTCTGTGCCAGTAGATGATTGGTCCTATTATGTATTAACATTTCAATATAACAGAGCAACACTTGACTAAGAACACTGAACAAAGGATCCTGCTGTGAGAAAGATATTGGGGGTGATTTTCGTCTACCTATTGCACCATTCACGCTGAGAAACGGCCAACAGGCAAACAATTTTTTTTAAAAAATTGGTGCCCAGTGGCAACCCGAGACCTGTCCGATTCAATTTTTGAGTGGGCCTCGAAGTGGCACGCAGCGCTTCCATCCGAAACAGGCTTTAAATCGTGGTCCTAATCTGTTTGTAGGACCCCGATGCAATTTTGGTGTTCTACTGGGTGGAGTATGCGCTCCGTTAATGGAGCTGTGTTGAACGACCAAAGGGACTACCCCGGGCCACTCCAGAAATGCTGAAGAAAAGTTGTGGCACTGATTTTTCTGGGGTCAAAAGGAGCATGGATATTCCTCTTGGCCCCATGAAAGTCTTATGTCCCACTACTGGTTCATCCATGCTCCCCTCTCCCCTTATTTCTGCCTCAGCTCCACAGCTTGCCGATCAAATTAAAATGAGCCCCAACCATGAAAATGGTTCAGTCTTCTCGCTATCGGGAGGCAGTGCACCATGTATGAAAATTGGCCCCATTGATTTTTATTTTTAAGAGTGGAGAACCTGTTTCAGTGATCATTCTCCCAGTGAATTCCCAGTCTGCAGTGCATCATTCTGCTTTAATGTCATGCTTCTGAAACCATTCCACCCATCAAAGTAGGGTCAACAAATGAAAATAAAGTAGAATCTTATGAATCCTGTAGTCACTGACAGTGACGTTAATATTATTGGGTTATGCTGGTGTAGTATCTGAGCCTCCTTTCTATCACATAGCAATGAACAGGCAATCGAGCTGTAAATTGCAGCCTTTTTGATTGAAATCTTCTATCCTATTCAGGTGAAGTGCTTTTGATTGTCTATTCAGTGATAGTCCCTTGAGACTGAAATTGTGTGATGGCAAAGCTGAGACTTCACATAAAAATGAACTGAGAGACTGCATCATTCCTCTAAAGTCTTTGCTTTTATTTTTGCATGTATCTAAAAACACAATTGTATTTAACAAATTTAATCCAGGTTGTATTAGCAATATAGAACATGCCATATTTTTTGCATCTTATTCAGCAACTCCAACGTATTGTTTCAAAGACTACAATTATTTAAAGGTACTAGTTAATATAAACTACTCATGAAGATCATTACTCATAGGCAAGGCCAGTGAAAATCTGTGGAGAATTTGATCAATTCTGCAGATATCTTGTGAAATTTGCAACATATTTTTCCCACACTTAAGTGCGCTTGATATTAATAAAATTGATATATCTTATGTCCTAGCTTGGAGATGGTGGGGCTTGTTATTTGTACTCCCACACTACTATCAAATGTACAGTATGACTGCTTATTTTTCAGAAATGCAAACTTTGGCACTGGTAACAACAGACCCTAGCAGAAGGTGCTATTGCAATGTTATTCAGCTGCCATATAACTGTGGCCAGTGCATACCCAATTTCTTAAGCTAGAAAAAAATAAACTCAGTGCTCAGTGCAGCACTACTGAGTTTGTGGAGATTGAAAAGAACTTCAATCTCTTCTTAATAATTAGAAATCTCAATAGCAGTTGGAGACCAATAATTAGCCCATCGTGTATACATTTGAGCTCTGCCTTCCTCACTTGATATCAGTGTGAGTAGAATTCCTAACTCTTCTGGAATGACCGGGAGTTTTCCAGGTTCAGGGGTTTCTCTCCCGGAATTGGAGGTTCTCCACCAAGCGCTGCCTCAAGAAGACCGGGAAATCAACTAATTAAATTTAATGGCGCAGTGCTCCCCCCGCCACTCTGTGACCACATCGGCTACTGTTGGAGAAATCTCCGGCTAAGTGACAACACGCGACCACCGCTACAGACACGCAACCAGCAGTCGGGAGAGGGCTGGAGAGTCGAGAATGGGGAGGGCACGGGAATCGCGGGTGTCAGCATTCGGCGGTTGGGGGGCTGATCTCAGCAATCGGAGAGAGCCCTGAAATGGGGGACCTTCAGCAACCGGGGGAGTACTGAAATGGGGCGGGGGGGGCACAGCAATCAGGGGAGCTCTGAAATGGGGGGGGGGCGCTCAACAACCAGGGGTGCTGTGAAATTGGGGGGAACTCTGACGGGGGTGCTGAAATGGATGGTCTCTGAAATCAGGGTGACGAGATTGGGGGAGAAGTAAGGAGCAATCGGAGCTCAGGGGGAATGGGAGTGAAATGGGGAGAGGGGCTCGGAGGGTAAGAGATGGGGAATGGGAGCTCGGGGAATGAGGGAGACTCTGGATGGGATGTCGGGGAGAGAAGGGGACTTGGGGTCAGGGAATTGGGGCTCAAGCGGGGGGGGGGGGGGGAGAAATGGTTTGGGGGTATACCAAGGGACCTGTATTTCCTGCAGAGCCAGGAGGAGCAGCAACGTGGTGAGTGGGAATGGCACTGAGAGGAGCAGCCAGTAAAAGGGGTAAGTGAAACCTGGGGACCTTATTGTGGGTAAGCAGTGAAAGATTATTTCAACTGGTGGGCAAATGGGGAACTGAGGAACGGAAACCAAGGATTCTTACTGGAAGAAACAAGGGGCAAGGGAGGAGGAAAGTTGTTGAACTAAGGGCTATTAGATCATGGGATACTTCACCACATGTGGCTAATGAGGTAGAGACTAAAACTTAATTTCAAAGGGAATGGGATATATATTTGAAAAGGCAGAATATAAAAAGATCTTTGGTGGGTGGAATGAGAGGGCCCCAACATTGGAGGCCGAAAGGCCTCTTCCTGTGTTGTAATTTCTATCGTTCAATGAAAACATTCTTTTATTAAGTTCGAGCTCAGGGAGTGGTCTAGAAATGTTGGTGCTGAGCTGAGTTTAGGATGATGTGCTCTTTGCGAAGTGCCCCAACCACTGAGCCCACTGCCCTTTGAGTGGTCTCTTGGTTTGGTTCAGGTCGCACTGTGCCACCCAGTTTTGATGTGTGAATTCCAAGTACAGTCCAGCCCTGACTGAGGCTCCCAGCTCAGAGTTGTCACACGGAACCGGAATCCAACCAGAGTCCACGGAGATAGGGGGAGAGATAGGGCCTGTTAAAAGTGGCATCGACTGGGGAGCCTGACTTCACCTTGTGCAGTGCAGGGGGTTGAACTTTTTTGGCTCTGGATCATTTCAGGCTGCTACTGGTGATATGTGCAACATCTCGCAGTTTGCAGTGCACCGCTGCATAAGGAACATCACTGAGGCACTGTACGAGCTGCGCAACAGATTCATCATGATCCCTCTTGACAGAGAGAAGCAGAATGAGCGAGCACGAGGGTTAGCTTGCATTGCAGGCTTCCCCATGTTGCAGGGTGCTATTGACTGCACACATGGCCATGCGTGCTCCACATCTCAACTCAGCCATCTTCCTGAACAGAAAGGGCTTCCACTCCCTCAATGTGCAGCTGGTGTGCAACCACACGCAGCACATCATGTAAGGCAATACCCGCAATCCTGGCAGCCATCATGATGCCTTCATTATGCAGCAGTCCAACACCCCACCTATCTTTCAACCGGTATGGCAAGTCAAAGGCTGGCTACTGGGCGACAAGGGCTGTCCTATCATGAGGTGGCTCGTGACCCTGGTCAGCAACGCACGCACACATGCTGAGCAGGCCTACATCGAGAGCCATGTGGCCACAAGAAACGTCATCGAGCACACCATAGGTGTCCTAAAGCAACATTTCTGCTGCCTGGACAGTTCTGCAGGAGCCCTGCTGAGCGGATGTCAAGATTCGTCTTAGTATGCTGCATGCTGCTCAACCTCGCCGTTATGAGAGGACAGCCCTTGCTACTGCCTATCCGGCAAGACCCTGAGCCGGAGGAAAAGGCAAGGAGGCAACAAGGTGCACAAACCCTGTCTGCCAGGGCTCTACGTGTTCACCTTATTAATAAGCGTTATCACTAACCTCAACGACACTTCCCAAGTCAACAGCAGCCTTACACTCCTCGTCTTTCTTCTCCCGCATGACCATCCAGTCGCCCTCTCTGTGATTACAAATTGCTTCCTCCCGCAGTTCATCGCATAAATAAAAAGCACCACCAACTACGACTTCAAGTACAAATTTATAAACTAACATATCAAATCATGTCAACAACATTATTGACCCTTGTGCCTGTTGTTCATGTGCCTTTTCCTTGCCAAGTGCTCCTACGAAGTGCATCCCTAGTGGCTGGAGCATGGATGGTGGAAAGCTGCTGACCTTCAATTGAGGAGCGTGCAGATGGCTGCAGAGGACGGCCTCGAGCAGCTCTGGGCTGGGAGGGCCCGGCTTCAGACTGCACCATGTCAGCATAGGCTGCAACAGTCTGGCCTGGCTGGCTGACAGGCAACAGCAAGAGCACTGGCGGAGTGGCTGGTGTGGGAGCACGAATGCTGTCATCCTGAGAGAAGACAGCAGGCCCGACTGTCATGGCGCTACGGCCACTTGCACCGGGCAGCACCTCAGTACTCCTGGCGATCTGCTAGAGAGCAGATTGTTGGAGTCCTGTGACACCCTGGAAGCCCTGTTCCACAGTGGAACCCAGAGCCATGATAGCAGTAGTCTGCGCTTGCACAGCAGCAGTCAGACCTTGGATAGAACCTGTGAACCCGGTCATCAGACGCTGCATCCTGGTGGATTCCACAGGTGTGCTGACGGAGGTGACCACCTGTTCCATGTGGGAAAGGATGAGCTCCCAAGTTCCGTGCAAAGCCCTGTGCCAAGTTGGAGCTGGACTCCTCCATGCTCTATGACTTTGTGCATAGGCTTTCCGGCAGGCTCTCCAGTGCACCAAGCATTTGGGTGTGTACGCCCAAATGTACTTCTTCTGCATCCTGGTCCATCGAAGTCCTCATCTGCCTCCTCTGCAGCAGAACTAGTGAGCGACCTCACCCTCCGGCGAGCTGGCACCTGTGGTATCCGCTCCTCCTGCCCTGGCTCCTGCGCACTTGTATCCAGTGTCTCATCACTTGCAGATCCCTCCTTTAACCTAGCCTCTAGAGGACGCGCTGTGCCAGTATCTGAGCTGGTAGATGCGAATGTCAGATCGAGTGACGGTGTGGCTTCAGTGTCCTCCTCTCTCTCCTCCACCACCTCAGACGGTGCTGGCTCCAGTTCTTGGGTACCTGCAATGACAAAGAGAGATGGGTTGAGTTGTGGAGCAAGGAGAGAGCTAAGTAAAATGTGTGTGCTGATATCAGCTGCAGCACGTGAGTCAGAAAAGATTGAGGGATGAGGGAGATGTGGGAAACAAAAAGGAACATTAGGTATGCAGAGACCCTCATTGTTGGGACCGCCAGCGCCGCCAGTGGCCACGGCCGCAACGGCGGTCCGCCCAATGATCCCCAGCACCCATCTCCTCCGTAGGGGTGAGAACATGTAGACGAGCCTGTCTTCCCCCAGGTCTTTGCCGCTGCCGGCTTTTATGCGCCACCTTCTCCTGCAAGAAAGAGGGAAGTGTGTCAATGAGTGTCCTGCAAGGTGTCTGGGTGATGTGCCTGTCATGGTAGAATAGCTGCCAGTGTGTGTGACCTGTGAGTTGTGGGTGTGTGGCTTGCAAGAGTGGTACTATGTAAGGGTGAGATGCAGCATCCAAAGTGCAATGTTGCGTACGGATGGGAAATGTTTGTTGGTGGATGAGTGACGGGGGGGTGTTGTGCATGGAGCAGTGGTGCGCTTGGTAGGATGTGCCACTCGACACTTGCATTCACTCACCTTGATTACTTGTGTCAAATCATTAAACTTTTTCCTGCATTGCAGCCACATGCAGCTGGTGTCTGGAGGGTCTCCTGCCATCCTGCAAATACAGGATTGCCCTCCATGCGTCCACCTCCTCCGCCAAAGTCTCCAGTGCATCGTTGGAGAACCTCGGCGCATGCTCTCTTGCAGGTCCAGCCATCCCACTTGTCTGTCACCACCAATTGCATTGACGGTGCACCTCCCCTTTAAGAGCTGCATGCTGCCTTTAAGTAGTGCTGACCACGCCCTACATCCGGCCCCCTGCTGGTGCGTGCAGCCACACAACAGTGCAGATAGCACTGTCTGCACGTACAAATCATGCAGGTGATCAGGCAGCATGAATCTCACGTGCTGTCTGCGTCTCAACGACCGTTATTCGTGCAACGTGACCCCTGCGCCTGGATTCAGGGTTTATCGAATTTATAGCCCATCGAGTCGACAGCACAGAAATAGGCCATTTGGCCTAACTGGTCTATGCCGCCGTTTACGCTCCACAAAGCCTAAATATTTAAAACTAACTTTTAAGGTTTGTCTTCAAATTTAATTGAGCTTGAAAACAGGTTACTTATATCTTAGTTCACACTTTTTGAATAAATTATACATTTTGCAACACAACACCAAAGTTTTCTTTGATTTTTAATGCAGATTATTATTGTATTGCAGCCCTGATGTCTAAGAGTTCAATGTGAAGCATTTTGTCCCCTGTTTCACTCGCAGATTTACATTGAATTTTAAAATAATATACTAATGATTTGAATTTCTGTGGTGTTTTTGGACTAAATCTGAAATTGGTTGCTGGAAAATTAGCAAGGCTGAGGGTTTTTATTCGACCTCAGCAGATTTACATATCTATCATTTCTAATGCAGGAGTTATTGGAGAATAAACATGTAAGTAAAAATGAAAATTATTAGTATTAAAACCCACCCCAGTTAAACCGGAAGTAGGCACATTCATGGCGGGTTGGTGGGGGCAGGTGAGTAACCTGCTCTCGAGAGGTGGGTCAGTAATTAAAATATGTTAATGAGGCTTTATGCCTCAGGTTTTAGCAGTCATTTACATTTAACGGCTGCGGGCTGGGTTTTCCGGGAAACCCGGCAGCTGAAGGGAGATGAGAACTGTGGGATCCAGCACTGCTCGTGAGCCAGGAGGAGCAGGAGTGTTTCCCCCCAGTCCCCTCAAGCAAACCTGCCGTGATCGACCTCCCTCCCCGTGATCTGATGCCCCCTGATCTCCAGGCCGACCCACGATCCAATGCCCCCCCCCCCCCCCCCCACACTGATCTCTAGGCCGACCCGCGATCCGATGCCCCCCCCACCCCCCAACGTGATCTCTCCCTCCCTCCCTCCTCTCCGATCCCCAGCTATGGCAGGCACTCCGTCCCCGCCTCCTCAATTCTGATGAAAGGTTATAACCCGAAATGTCAAGCTGTCTTTTCTCTTTAGAGATGCTCTTGGACCTGCTGTGTATTAACAACATTTTATGATTTTGTTTCTAAAAAGGACACTGAGACACAGCCACAGTCCACTAATGAGGATTATACCAAGTATTAGTGCAGAAGGAAGCTTGCAATCTGGGACATTATTGCACTATTTCAATAGAAAAAAACAAAAGGAAAGAATAAAAGAACTATTTAGAAATGCTTTAATTTGAAATCTATGGACATGTAGATTTCGACAAAAGATCGAGACAGTGGAACTTCGATCATCCATCATCCACATTCTTGCAATATCAGTGAAAATCTTCAGGGTAGTCTGGAGACTAATGGATCACACTGTTAAGGGTGATTTTAACCATTAGCAGGTTAGCTTTAATTATTATGCAGTTCAGAGATAATTCAGACAGTTCAGAGTACAGGTGAAACAATGGCTTTAGTTAAAGGACTGGTTAATGAAAGAAATCTGTGTACGGATCTTTTAATCTCGCGGGGCATGTAGTACACATCTTTCAGCACTTCTTTAACTAAGACCATTGATCATTAGCCTCCTTTTAACCACAAATCATTAGCAGCCATTTAATTAAAACTATTTAGTGTCAGCATTTCATTTTTGCCCATGAGTCAAAAGAATGTTCATTCAACCCCCCTCCCCCGTCTCAAAGAATTGAGCATATAATTTGAACTGATGCCCCAATACAGTACTGAGGGAGTGCTACATTGTCAGAAATTCCACCCTTCAGGTGAGATGTTAAACTGAGACTTGGTTTAGGTGAAAGTCAAAAAACCATGGAATTATTCAAAGGAGAACAGGGGAGTTCCGGTGTGGCCACCATTCCGTCCTCTGTAAGAGCAGATGAGCTAGTTATTCATCTGGCTTCTATTTAGAGGGTCTTGCTGTGTGGGATAAAACATCTGTCATATTTGCCCACATAACAATAACTACATTTAAAAGTAATTAGTTGTGTGTGAGGTGCGTTGAGATGTTTCTGAGAATCGTGGTAAGGTGCCATATAAATGCAATTTATTTTTTTCTTTTATTGATTCACCCATGCTACCACTAATCTGCACACTATCACTGCATGTAGATGAGGGTTAGGACAAATGAAACAATTGACCAGTGAGGAGAAGCAGTAGCAATGGGACTCGATCTTGTGGACAGATGTTTCTCTTGTGACTTGATGGGCGAAACTGTTCACAATAGTCAAGATGAGGCCTGAATAGAGTATTATGCGGCTTCAGCACAATGACCTCCGACCTAAACTGTATGGATTTAGCAAATATATTCTGTTTGCTTTGTTGATTGCAGCTCTGCAATGTCTGGATTTGCTAACATTTTAAAGAGTGCACCAATTCCAGGTATTAGAATGGAATAATATTTGTATTTGTCAAAACCGATAATAGATCAAATCAGTAATAAAAGTCAAATTAATAATCACTGAACATTATTATATGGTCGCTAATGACAATCTGGAATTGTGGCCACAAAGGCTTCATAACGCATTATGTTTAAAAATCTCATTAACATGGAGTCCCGTGCAGAGGTTCAGTTGGGGGTCCCTACATTTTACTAGAAAGATTTCACTAATCTGGTGTCAAATCCACATTCGTATGATCGTGAAAGGGCATGTTCGCAATTGGTAATGTAAAAATAGTTGACAAAATGATAAGCAAGGGTAAATTACATCGATTGTAAAGGTCTTGAAACACAATATCTAAGCCATATGATAAGTCAGAAACTAGCTTTTTGTGCTTTAGCTGCAGCGAAATCTTGAATAATATCTGAGTAGTCGAGCTTCCGACAAATCTTAAGTTCAGTTGAGATCTCTGCCAGGCCATTTAAACGCTCTTGCGACATAGTTGACCTTAAATAGTTCTTTATCAATTTCAGTCGGGAAAAGCTTCTTTTGCCTGATGCAACTGTCACAGGCAGCGACTGAACGCAATACAGAGGTTAGGATAAAGATCTAGGAATCTTTTGTTATAAACAATATCAATTATATCAAGTGATGTTGAGAAAAGCTTTACCGGAGAAATGTCAACGGCTGCACAAATTTTAAGTGCCGTGTTAGATTTATGAATATCACCTATTTTGGGCGCCAGATTATTGCATCGCTCTTCTAGGATACTTTCTTTGATAGCCTTGTTCATTTCTTTGCAGTATACATAAAACCAAATAGAGCGTAAAAACTTTCAACCCAACTAAACCATTTGTTGAGGTGAGATCACACTACGTCGATTACAGGAAGAAAAAAGTCCCTTTGAAACCTTTTGGGTGCTTTTGCTGAGTCTTGTGCCGCATAGTTGACGATGCGCCTCTTTTGCGTTTGTCTTCCTCGAGGGAATTACATTACTGCTTCTATCTGTTCTGTTATTTCTTGCATCTGTAAAGGTCGATGTGCGAATGTTTTTTCTCTAAATGCCTGCGGATAATTTCATACTGCTTCCACCTCATTTCTGACAACACTGGTACTGCTTTGAAGGACCTTGCTTGCATGATTAATCTGGCAAAAGACATTGTACCATATAATAAGGTACAGAAGGAAGCTCAAGAGCCAGTCTCTTTTGCAAGAGACTCTGCTGCTGATGCAGTCACGCCATTTATCTTCTCGACTGCATAAATGGCAAGGGCATTGAGGGCGCTCACCACTTCTTTCAGTTGATAGTGAAGCACCTTTGCACTATCGATGCGGCTTTCCCACTTGATATCTTTCAGAGGAAATTGTGTGTCGAGCTACCTTAATATAAACCAGTGATGAGAAGAGCTAAACAGTATCTAGATGCGCTGCAGGATGCCAAAAAACATCACAGCGAAAGGTGATGATTTTGCACCGTCCAGAAGAACCAGATTCAGACTGTGGCTGCCACAAGGCACACATAACGCCACCTTGTTGTTATCCAGAACTTTTTTTTACTGCCTGCTGACTGTCTTTCATGTTACTCCCATTGTCATATGATTATCCTCTGCAGTCTGTGATATCAGTATTCAGCTTGTTAAGATGACCTAATGAGGCATTACACAGACCCTTGCCAGTGGTGTCCTGAGCAGCAAGTAACGACAAAGTGCTCTGCTGCAAATGCATCAATGGATATCTCGCAGATAACTATTCACAAAATCAGAGACAGCTGTTCAGTGTGACTAACATCTGGAATGCAGTCCATAATCACGGCAAAATATCTTGCAGTATGAGCTTGTTTTGATTATAACCTGAAGGACGTGATTTCCGATCAATTCATTCTGAATATCCTTGCTAAGACAATGGTCAGAAATCTCCTTCCTCTCGATGCATCAAAGATGCTCACTCATTATTGGATCGAACTTTGTTGGCAATTCAATCTGGCCAAGAAGTTTCCATTATGAGGATCGAGAAGCATATCAGTTTCCCCACGAAAGCCAGCTTTTGTTCAGCAAGGTGACAAACTATAGCGAGAAGCCTTGTCAAAACAAACTTCCTGTACTGCTGTTCTCGCAAAATCAGTTCCATATTGGCCTGGTCCATAGTGGGTTTGCTGCTTATTCCCGAGTTCAGGTTCTGCAATCTTTCCATATTACATATGTGCGGTACTGAATGTTTGTGTTCTTTTGGCATTTGCAGAATTTGGTACCAGGCATTAAAACTGTTTTGAGATTGCACTGCCACGTTTACCAGAGTGCAACAAAAGCAAAATATCTTGTCTGAAGAAGTAGAGTAAACGAGCCACGTTCAAAGGAGTCTTTTGACATTTTTCAAATGGATGTAGTAATTTTCCTTTGTGAAGCAACATAGAGGTTTTTTTATTGTTTTGTGCAACGTCTGTTTCCATAATCTGTTTCAGAACTCGCATTACAATCTTGCATTGCAGAGTGTTGGTTATCTTGTCTGGTCAAAGCACTGGATCGTCAGATCATACATTAATATATGTGGTTATTGCTGAATGTGTGTCTTCAGTCTCTTCAGTTTAAACATTTTATACAGTGTCAGATTGCAATTCAACACTTCTGTTTGCTTTGGATACAGTTTCCGTATCTGCAGGCTCAGAGGGGTTTTCATTGCAACCAGACTGTGGTGCGAACAACGATGTGAGCTTGGGGTATGAGCGTGAACATATTTTCGCTTCTGTGTGCCACGAGGGTATTATCATCTTATTATGCAATTTATGCTTAATCCTTCATCAGAGGAAAAAGAGTGTAATGTAAACTGTCCTATTATCACCATTACATGGGTTTAAAGAGCAATTGATTCTGTTTATTTTGATGCTATGCACGTCCCGGCCTGACAGTCATGAGCAGAAACAAACAAAAGCGTGTTCATGGAGCAGGCTAACTGAACAAACATGTACTCTTTTCAATTGTTACAGTTGTCACAGTCAAATAAGTCACCGTTAAAGGAATGAAGTCACTAATGATCGATAAAGTTAAGATTGATTTACTCAATCCTTAAACTTATCACTGGATCCACTCAAGACTCCTGACTGGGACATGGTCCCATGCAATTGCATGGTTCTAATGGAGCCCTGGCAGGAGAGAGCTTTATGCATACATAGATCAGGTCCGACAACGGCCATTTTATAATGTTGGGAGAACGTGGCCGGCACCCTCCACTTTCTCAACATTAACAAGACTCCATACCAAGTTTATAAAGTGCCCGAGAGGTCTAAAAGACTTTTTAAACTGATTTAACACCAGACTGGAGTTATACTTCACATGATGTGAAGCCCAAAAGTTGTGAGGTGACCTCCTGGAGGGAGTCTTATATTGCTTTGCATTGGTGCACTTGGGAGTCAGATCAGGACTTGCCATTTTTGTCTTAATGCACACCTGAAATCACTTTGCAGAGGCATGGCAGTATAACTGCAGCCAATATAAATGCAAGAGGACATAAATATCATTAAAGCCTTTGTGGGTGAGCTCAGTGAATTTATCCACTTAGTAGATGATCCAGGAAGGTCCCAAGTTCAATCCTTTCTTTGTGTTGTTAGCTGATCTCGATTGGGTTGTTAGTGGAGTTGCTGCAATTGTCCATGTCGTCCTTGGTTTATACAGAAAGTTACCCAGGGTTGCAGTGCCTGATCACTATTCATCAAACCCTGCTGGATGTGACAGGATCAGGATTGCCTGCGATGATCCCTGTAATCAAATAGCCGACCGACACTCATTGTGAAAGCTGACACATGAAGAATGACCATGTAGGTGAGGTAACAGAGGGCATCCATTGTCTGTGAAACTGTACCCTAGCAATGAATGATGGTCTTGAAAGAGGAGAAAATTGGTGACAGAGAAGAAAATGGCCTTTGCTGAGAGGAATTATTTTTCCTGTTCTCCCCATCCCGTGCAGTATGGTTCTCACTGAAGTGTTACGGATGTGCCTTAAACTATTTCTAAAGTGAAATTATTTTTTGCATTTACTGATATATCAGGACAAATCTTAGATATGGGCCTGTTAAATGTTACTTGAGTTCCCATATTTAAGACCTCAAACCTTTAAGCCAACGATCTGAATATTGCAGGCTAATAACCACACTGCAGACAAATTTGAAAAGTTTAAAAAAGGTGAAAATTTTAATGGCTAACAGAATAATAGTCTTAGCATCATTTGTCACCCAGATGTGAACCCATAGTGCATTTCTTAATTTTTTTTTAACCACCCTACTACTCCTACGAAGTGCATCCCCAGTGGCTGGCGGAAGGCTGCTGTTGCTCAAGTGGGGATCTTTGAGATGCCTGTGATCAGCAAACTGTCAGAGCTTGGTCCTGAGAGCGCCAGGCTGCAGACTGCAGCATCGTGGCTTTATTGCAGGGTGGAAGGAATGGTAGAGGAGGTACTGGGGACTGTTAATGTAGAGGGGGTTGGGGAAGGTTTGAGGGGAATAAATAGATCAAGTAAAACGCTGGACAATCAGTTGATCCTGAGCATGCCGCATCATGCAGCACACAACTACGATGTGGGGGAGACTGGGCTGTGAGCTGGTTTTCTGGCACCATAATGGGCATTGATTGAAGGGGTGGTGAGGGAGTAGACATGCTGTCATCCTGAGCAAGGGCAACATGTGCTATTCCTATTATGCTACGGCCACTCACATAGGGCTGCGAATTACCACTCCCACTGATCAGTGAGAGAGCAGACTGCTGGAGAACAGCAGCGCGATTAAAGCCCCTATCCATACGGGACCAGCCTTTCCAAGGTGGTGCAGACGCCAGCACCAGAGGCTGAATAGCAGAAGTTTGAGCTTGTAACAAAGCTGTAAGAGCTGGTGGACGCAGATTCCTGGTGTGAGGGTCCAGAATAACCATATGCTCCATGGTAGACTGCAATGTGCTGATGCCCTGCGACAGAACGCCACACAAGCTGTAAGTAGACTCCTCCAAACATTTAGACATGGTGCGGCAACTCCTTGGTAGCTTTTCCAATGCATCATACAAATGCATGTATGCGGAAAGCAGCTTTCTTTTGAAGGTTGGGCCCTTGAAGTCAACATCTCTGTCCTCCTCAGCAGAGCTTGGAGATGAGCTTGCCCTCTGGCGAGCTGTTCCCTGGGCTGTACTTCCCACTACTCTGTTCCTGCTCACTTGTGCTGAATGCTTCACCAAGTGCAGACCCCTCTAACTTACAAACTCACCCAGGGTACCAATCTCTGTGCTGGTGCTTGGGATGGGTGGAGCAAGTGATGGTGCTTCTGCTGGAGGATTGTCCTTCTCCAAGTCCTCTTCCACCAGGCCCAGGCATTGAAAAGAACCTAGAAAAAAGAGAAAGGGATATGAGTAGAAAGTAATTGGCATCACTATGCAGCATAAAGTTGTCAAGCTGCTTGAATGAGCAATTCTTGAGGTGAAGGATAGGGCACAAGTGACAGGCAGACACCCTGCTAAGTGCAGCCCCCATCCTTGTCATCGCCAATGCTCTTCATTCAGAATGGCTTGACGTTATCGGTGGCTGCCAGCTCCATCTGGGTAGTGACCTGGATGCTCACTGGTCCTCCTCTGATTTTGCTCCTCTGTCTTGCATTGTAGAAACATAGAAACATAGAAAATAGGAGCAGGAGTAGGCCATTCGGCCCTTCGAGCCTGCTCCGCCATTCATTATGATCATGGCTGATCCTCTATCTCAATACCATATTCCCACTCTCTTCCCATACCCCTTGATGCCTTTTATGTCTAGAAATCTATCTAGCTCTTTCTTAAATATATTCAGTGACTTGGCCTCCACTGCCTTCTGTGGTAGAGAATTCCACAGGTTCACCGCCCTCTGAGTGAAGAATTTTCTCCTCATCTCAGTCCTAAATGTCCTACGCCGTATCTTGAGACTGTTACCCCTCGTTCTGGACCCCCCCAGCCAGGAGAAACATCCTCCTTGCATCCAGTCTGCCTAGCCCTGTCAGAATTTTATACGTTTCAATGAGAACCCCTCTCATTCTTCTAAACTCGAGTGAATACAGGCCGAGTCGACCCAATCTCTCCTCATACGACAGTCCTGCCATCCCAGGAATCAGTCTGGTGAACCTTCGCTGCACTCCCTCTATGGCAAGTATATCCTTTCTTAGGTAAGGAGACCAAAACTGCACACAATACTCCAGGTGTGGTCTCACCAAGGCCCTGTATAACTGCAGTAAGACATCCTTGCTCCTGTACTCAAATCATCTTGCAATGAAAGCCAACATACCATTTGCTTTCCTAACTGCTTGCTGCACCTGCATGTTTGTTTTCAGTGACTAGTGTACAAGGACACCCAAGTCCCATTGTACATCAACATTTCCCAATCTATCACCATTTAAATAATACTCTGCCTTTCTGTTTTTCCTTCCAAAGTGGATAACTTCACATTTGTCCACATTATACTGCATCTGCCATGTTCTTGCCCACTCACTCAACTTGTCTAAATCGCCTTGAAACCTCTTTGCATCCTCCTCACAACTTACGATCTCGTTTTGTGTCATCAGCAAACTTGGAAATGTTACATTTAGTTCCCTCATCCAAATCATTGATACATATTGTCAATAGCTGGGGCCCAAGCTCTGATCCCTGCGGTACCCCACTAATCACCGCCTGCCACCCCGAAAAAGACCCATTTATTCCTACTCTTTGTTTCCTGTCTGTCAACCAATTTTCAATCCATGCTAGTATATTACCGCCAATCCCATGTGCTTTAATTTTGCACACTAACCTCTTATGTGAGACATAGAAACGTAGAAAATAGGAGCAAGACTAGGCCATTCAGCCCTTCGGGCCTGCTCCGCCATTTATAATGATCATGGCTGATCGTCTAACTCAGTACCCTGTTCCCGCTTTTTCCCATATCCCTTGATCCCTTTAGCATTAAGAAATATATCTATCTCCTTCTTGAATACATCCAATGTCTCGGTTTCCACTGCCTTCTGTGGTAGAGAATTCCACAGGTTCACCATCCTCTGAGTGAAGAAATTTCTTCTCATCTCGGTTCAAAATGGCATACCCCGTATCTTGAGACTATGACCCCTGGTTCTGGACTCCACAGCCATCGGGAACATCCTCCCTGCATCTAGTCTGTCTAGTCGTGTTAGAATTTTATATGTTTCGATGAGATCACCTCTCATTTTTCTAAGACCTAGTGAATATAAGCCTATTCGACCCAATCTCTCCTCATACGTCAGTCCTGCCATCCCAGGAATCAGTCTGGTAAACCTTTGTTGCACTTCCTCCATGGCAAGGACATCCTTCCTCAGATAAGGAGACCAAAACTACACACAATACTCCAGATGTGGTCTCACCAAGGCCCTGTATAACTGCAGTAAGACATCCCTGCTCCTGTACTCAAATCCTCTTGCAATGAAGGCCAACATACCATTCGCCTTCCTAACTGCTCGCTGCACCTGAATGCTCGCTTTCAGCGACTGGTGTACAAGGACACCCAGGTCTCGTTGCACCTCCCCCTTTCCCAATCTATCACCATTCAGATAATAATCTGCCTTTCTGTTTTTACAACCAAAGTGGATAACCTCACATTTATCCATGTTATATTGCATCTGCCATGTTCTTGCCCACTCACCCAACTTGTCTAAATTACATTGGAGCTTCTTTGCATCCTCCTCACAGCTCACATTCCACCCCAGCTTTGTGTCATCTGCAAACTTGGAAATGTTACATTTAGTTCCCTCATCCAATTCATTGATATATATTGAGAATAGCTGGGGCCCAAGCACTGATCCCTGCGGTACCCCACTAGTCACTGCCTGCCACCCAGAAAAAGACCCGTTTATTCCTACTCTCTGTATGCGGCCGCAGAAATGCCTATCTGTTCCCCTTACAATTGAATCCCCTATCAATATAGCCCTGCCACTCTTATTCCTCCCCTCCTGTGCAGCAGAGCCACCGTGGTGCCACAAACTTGGCTGTTGCTGCTTTCCCCTGATAAGCCATCTCCCCCAACAGTATCCAAAACGGTATATCTGTTTGAGAGGGAGATGGCCCCAGGGGACTCATGCTCTACCTGCCTAGTCCTTTTACTCTGCCTGGCAGTCACCCATTTCCTTTCTGCCTGCGTAATCTTTACCTGCGGTGTGACCACCTCACTTAATGTGCTATCCACGATAATCTCAGCGTCGCAGATGCTCCACAGTGAATCCACCCGCAGCACCAGCTCTGAAATGTGGTTAGCCAGTAGCTGCACCTGGACACACTTCCTGCACACATGGTCGCCAGGGACACCGGTAGTGTCCATGACTTCCCACATAGTGCAGGAGGAGCATATCACGGGTGCGAGCTCTGCTGCCATGACTTGCCTTAGATTTACACTGCGTTCACCTCTCGGACTCTCCTCCCGCTCTCTAGACTCTCCTTTTACACTCTCCTCCCGCTCTCGGACTCTCCTTTTACACTGTGCTCACCTCTCGGACTCTCCTCTCGCTCTCGGACTCTCCTTTTACACCGCGCTCACCCCTTGGACTCTCCTCTCGCTCTCGGACTCACCTTTTACACCGCGCTCACCTCTCGGACTCTTCTCCTACTCTTGGACTCTCCTCTCGCTCTCGGACTCTCCTTTTACCCTGCGCTCACCTCTCGGACTCTTCTCCCGCTCTCAGACTCTCCTCTCACTCTCAGACTCTCCTTTTACACTGTGCTCACCTCTCGGACTCTCCTCCCGCTCTCGGACTCTTCTCTCGCTCTCGGACTCTCCTTTTACACTGCGCTCACCTCTTGGACTCTCCGTTTACACCGCGCTCACCTCTCGGACTCTCCTCCTGCTCTCTGACTCTCCTCTCGCTCTCAGACTCTCCTTTTACACTGCGCTCACCTCTCGGACTCTCCTCCCGCTTTCGGACTCTCCTTTTACACTGCGCTCACCTCCGAGAGCGGGAGGAGAGTCCGAGAGGTGAGCGCAGTGTAAAAGGAGACTTTATCAAAGGCCTTCTGGAAATCCAAATAAACCACATCCACTAGTTCTCCCTTATCTATTCTTCCAGTTACATCCTCAAAAAACTCCAGCAGGTTTGTCAAATACGATTTCCTTTTCATATATCCATGTCGACTTTGTTTAATCCTGTTGATATTTTCTAAGTGTCCTGTTATCACATCCTTTATAATAGACTCTAGCATTTTCTCTACTACTGATGTTAAGCCAACTGGTCTGTAGTTCCCTCTTTTCTCTCCCTCCTTTTTTAAATAGTGAGGTTACATTTGCCACCCTCCAATCTGCAGGATCTGTTCCATAATCTAAAGAATTTTGGAAGATGACAACTAACACATCCTCTATTTCCATGGCTACCTCTTTTAGTACTCTGGGATGCAGATTATCAGGTCCTTGGCATTTATTGGCTTTCAATCCCATTTATTTCTCCAGCACTATTTTTTTACTAATACTAATTTCCTTTAATTCCTCCTTCTCACTAGTCTCTTGGTTCCCTAGCATTTCTGGGAAGTTATTTGTGTCCTCTTCCGTGAAGACAGAACCAAAGTCTTTGTTTAATTGCTCTGCCATTTCCTTGTTCCCCATTATAAATTCTCCCATTTCTGACTGTAAGGGACCTACATTTGTCTTCACTAATCTTTTTCTTTTTACATACTTGTAGAAGCCTTTACAGTCCACTTTTATGTTCCTTGCAAGTTTACTCTCGTACTCTCTTTTTCCCCTCTTAATCAATCTCCTGGTCCTTTTTTGCTGAATTCCAAACTGCTTCCAATTCTCAGGCTTGCTACTTTTTCTGGCAACTTTATATGACTCCTCTTTGGATCTAATACTATCCTTCATTTCTTTTGTTAGCCATGGTTGGGCCGCTTTTCCTTTTGTGTTTTTGCACTAGAAAGGAATGTATAACTGTTGCAATTCACGCATTTGTTCCTTAAATGTTAGCCATTGCCTATCCACCGTCATGCCTTTTAATGAAGCTTCCTAATCTATCATAGCCAACTCACTCCTCATACCTTTGTAGTTTCCTTTGTTTAGATTTAGGACCCTAGTTTCGGATTGGACTACTTCACTTTCCATCTTAATGAAGAATTCTATCATGTTATGGTCACTCTTCACTAAAGGACCCCGCACAACAACATTATTAATTAACCCCTTCTCATTGCACAGTACCCAATCTAGGATAGCCTGTTCCCTAGTTGGCTCCTCAATGTACTGGTCTAAAAAATCGTCTCGTACACACTCCAGGAATTCATCCTCCACAGTATTATTGCTAATTTGGTTTGGTCAGTCTATATGTAGATTAAAGTCACTGGTGGGAGTTGTCTTTAGGCCTCTAAACAGTAGGGGACGGCATCAAACAGGAAATTAGAGATGCATGTAACAAGGGTACTGGTGAGTGTGGAATTGGAATGAGAAGGAGCATTTGTACCGTGTCGCTTTGTAATTGATGGGGAAGGATGTGGTGTAGGGGAGAAAGTGGATAGAGTGCTTGGTGGAGGAGTGCATAGAAATGGAGATAAAAAGGCCTGTATTTACTGCTTGATGCTTTGGCTGCCATCAGCTGGGAAGAGTACCATCCTCTGTGCCCTCACCTCCTCAACCAGCACCTCCACAGCCAAGTCTGAGAACCTGGCTGCTCCAATATGACTCATTTTGCTGTTGTACAGCCTTTGCACAAAGCCAGCTAGAAATTTTAGTGGTTTGAATGCAACCTCCCTTGAAGAGGTGCATTCACACTTTAAATAGTGAGCGGGCACTCTGCAGAAATTCCCGCCCTCCAATTGGGCAGTCTGTCAAACATATTCAAATGAGGACCGGCAGTTAAAATTGTCTGGTCTCACACTGATGTTGGACAGTTGCGTGCCTGTTGCAAACCACTGCCAGTTAAAATCCTCCTTAATATGACCACGGTTCATACATTAATTACAAACTTTCGGAACAATTTCATTATATATGTTTTTGTGCTATGTTGTTGAGACCTCTGATTCTAGTGTCTTTTTTGTGCTTATGAATAAAAACATTTTTCCCTTTCGTATTGAGATTCCTTTCCATTTACTATTTCTAAGCAATGCTGGGTTTCATTATGCTGTGAGTGTCACTTTTAAAACCATAAGCACATAGTCAGAATAGAATTTTATATGAGGTTCTTTATTCATCATTAAGAGTAAATTGTACTGGATAGGTCACACAGATAGATATGGATTTTTGTATTAACTTTGAAAGATTGTGTTTTAGTCTAGCCACCTATTCCATTACTAACTAGATTGTCGGACTAAACTGGTTGGGAAACGCTACGTGCATGCTTAGCTCAGATAAAAATAACCCTTCTCATACCATCATTACTTTCTAAATGAAAAGGAAAATATGAAAGAATTCCATTTACCATCCTCATTGCATCCAATTGTGTACATAAAGTGTATGTGTATATATAATGTATTTCACTGTAAAAACTGTTGGTTGCATTTGAGGCTGTAGCTGTAAGCCACTGCCTCAGTGGCTTACAGAAATGATTTAGAGGGAAAGGCTGAGGCTTTGTGACATCAGCAGACAATGCCCTCTGTTATTACTTCAGTTCCTTCCACAAACTGTAAGTAGATCAGACAGTTCAGCAGCGGAGGACACTCAGAGTGCCATGATAATATAATAATAATCATTACATCATATGAGTGAAGACTGTATTCTCTTTCAGCATAATTCTGGTTTGTAGCTTACAAAATAATCACATTATGGAAAGTCTTAGTTCAAAATTTATGTTAATGGTCAGAATACCATTTTTGTTATCAAAGGTTTGGCAGAATAATGAGGTTTAAAAGGGCCTCCAGTGGATTGAAGAAAATGGCTGAAGCTAGTACCCTTTGTGGTCAGCCGCATTACTAAGTACATCCAGAAACAGGCAGCTTTTTTGTCAATCCTTAGGAACCAAAGGAGAAACCTTTAAAATATGATACCATTTTATTGCCAGTCAGCTCAGATGTCAACCAAATTTCTTTTCAGTTGTACAAATGTAACCATAATGCTGAAAGCAGCAATACCCAAGTACCTAGGGAGATTTTATGTATGTATTAAAATAATATAAAGTGGTATATCTAGAATACACTTCACATGTCTGTCACATTTCAGACGTCAGACACTGCAAAATTCTGTGCTACACTTTACAAACAAAATATAAAAAAACAATTGCACTCATTTGGAGTGTACAAACAATATCTTCAGGAAAAGAAAATATTGGAGTTAGAAAGTCTGCAGCCTTTAATTGACATCTTTGTGAACTCAACAGTTTACTTAACAGCAATTAGACTTTGTAACCTTAAAGGAAGGCAGCTTTACCTTAGCCGCAGAATACATTGTGCATTACATGGCAGAATGTTCCTGTCCCTATAAAACAAGGTATCATCTGATTCACCATGGGCAATGCCATGGGAGATCAGGTATGTACACATATATATTGACAGATCTCCATGACGTTAGTCACAGTGAGTCTAATGCAGAGTTTACGCTATTACTAGGAAGTTATGGCAATGGAGAAGGGATGCACATCTCACTGAGAATTTTGTAATGGATTCAAAAACAGTGAACTAAGTGTTTTTCATTGGTTCATGAAAATAAATGAGGTAATTTTTTCACTTCACACTCCCAGTGGCAATTCTGAAAAATCCAGACATGTGCTTCCCACCATTTTCCAACCATGAATTTAAATAGTTGGAAAATTGAGCGCAGTGCACTCCTGAATTTCTGTAATGTGCTCCCAGTGCTCGAGGCCACCAGCTGGAGGCCCTTGAGTGTTTTCCTTACCCACAGCAGATACATAATTGAATAAGTATGATAGTTATGTAAGTAAATCTCCACATGTAACATGAGTGAGCAATTCTTTACCTTTACAGTCCATAAGTTTAAGATTTGGGTTTTTATAGCGAACACCAAGAAATATATAAAACTTAAGAAAAGGTTAAACTAATTTCCGTTCTCCTTCTATAACAAACATCTCTGCAATAGTGTTTAGAGTTACCAAAATATACTTAAATATATATATTTAAGTCAGGAATTTTATTGAGAATCTTCCTCCAAACTTGTATAATCATGCAGTCCTCTCAGAACAATTATTGCTATGAGAACAGCATAAACACAAATATACAGCAACAATTGTAGTGATTTGGACTATATTACAAAGCAGAAAGACCTTTTCTTTCCCCACTTGCTGTTTTTTCCCTCAGCTGTAAGTTTGATTCTCTCGTACTACAATTACTAACTATATTTGTGGGAGATGATGGTACATGGCACCAGTTTGTTTTCAAAGTTACCTCAGAAAACATTAGAGTTTATGCTTTTGTTTTTGATATTTTATACAACAAAAAAATAAATTCAAATGACTTCCAATGACTGTGCCTGGGGGTTTTGTCTGTAGTGATTTTTCCTCAATATAGAGGATTGCTGGAGGGGACAGAGCTTACATACAGCAAGCCCTAGTGCTCTGTGTGAATGGTTAGTCTTGCTGTTGATTGGAAAACAAATTCTGTGGGTTAGAGGCTGAAATCCATGTTAAGAGCTACAGCCTGCAATTTGATCTTTTCCCTACTGGCATAACTGGTGAATCTCCCATCTGAGACTGACGGCTCTGGGAACCAACTGTGGCATAGCAGTTGCTATGTGTAACATTAGAAACCTTTTACTGTGTTAGCCACAAAGTTCAAGCTGAAGCAGTAACAACATGGAAGTTTTAACATGTATCCCTCTCTCCATGAGTGATACTTCCTATGCATGCAATGATCCCAGGTCTATTTTTCCTGAGATTGTGGAATCAACCCTATGGGTTGAAATGCTGACTATCAGCTTAATATACTTACAGTTGGCATACATGCACTACTACCTGCCAGGTGTAAATGAATTGTAGCACTAAATGGATGAGCTTCACAAAGTAATATGGACCCTAAAAACCCTAGCTTGAGGGT
Source organism: Heptranchias perlo (assembly GCF_035084215.1). Classification (NCBI taxonomy): domain Eukaryota; kingdom Metazoa; phylum Chordata; class Chondrichthyes; order Hexanchiformes; family Hexanchidae; genus Heptranchias; species Heptranchias perlo. The sequence goes on along the minus strand of NC_090337.1, from coordinate 36,970,645 downwards.
AAAGCTCAAACATTCATTGATACACTTACAGAGCCAGGTGCTGAAAAGTTATTAGCCTAGATTTTCCAATTGCCATTATTTTAAAACCATAGATAACCAAATGGGCTACCACCACCAGTGTGGAAAGTCTATACTGTCATGACCTGACGACACACTGATTCTGCTAATCAGTTCATGTTGCTTTTCTATTTTCCATTTCCCACATGCTGTTTTGCAATTTTCCATTTTCTTATGTCCTCTCTGAATTAGACTGCGAATGTAGTACCACGTTGTATGAATCATAAACAGTTTTGTGTTGTGAACCTATGGCCAATAAAAGCTTATTTGAAACTATCCAAACATCTTTCACATAGGATACTCAAGGGGCTAAATTGGGCCGTGTGGCACCCGTTGTTTCAGTGCTACACGGCCTCTGCGACATCCAAGATGGCGTCTTGGCTGCGCACGTTTCCAGCGTGACGTGTGCAGGACGCCATCTTGGTATAGGAGTTAGCGCAGGCGCAGATAACAAATGCTGGAAGCATGTAAAGTAGGGAAAAAATGGCTCCAATCATGTGAAATACTGGTTTAAAGTTTAGACACCATGGGCTCTATTTTAGCAGCCTGTGGCAGCTGCAAAGGTCCATTTGACAGGTGGGGGGGGGAGACCCTCACCCATTGCAGGAGGCCACTCCGTCACTTGGGACAAAGTTTGGCCTCCACCACCCTCCTGACAGTCAAAGTCACCAACCTGCACACTTACCCCGGGGTCCGGAGACATGTACCTACCTTGCGGACCCCCTCAGATGTACATCTTGCGGATGGGGGCGCCGTAGCTGCAGTCATGACCTCCTCGGAGGGCGAACAGCATCACCAGCCTCGCCATCCACCTCTGACACGTGGAGCTCCACAACAGAGTGCTGTGACACATCCACCTGTACAGCAGGAGGGAGGGCTACCGCAGAGAGAGATGCGTTGCAGAGGGCACTACCCTCGCCACAGGGTCCACAGACCTAGGCTCAGCCTCCTGGACCTCTCTGAGCAGCAGTGCACACGGAGGCTCAGAGTCACTCGACATGTAGCTGTGGACATCTGCAGCCTCTTTCATGCCGAGCTGCTCCTGGCTGGCCCGAGCACCATCTTCTTACCTGTCGCTGTCAAAGTCACCACTGCCCTCCACAACTTCTCCGCATCCTTCCAGGGTGCAACCGGGGACATCGCCAATGTCTCTGTCGTCTGCGCAGAAGAGCCCTGCAAATACACCTACACCCACTCTGCAGTAACACAATGGGTGGCATCAGTTGTGGGTCCTCATAGTGATCCTCAGGAACGGGCATTATTGCACAAACCAGACAGGATCCGCGAAGACATGGCAGTAGTGGTGCCAATATAATGTGTAATGTGAGTTGTTCTGAAATTTAATATAAGTAACACCCATGACAAACCCTCAAACACCCTTGTGCATCCCCTTCATGCTCACGACACGTTTGCCTTACGCTGCCTACTGCACATATGTGATGCATGCCCTGTGGCTGCAGCACAGGTAGTGGCAGGTTGAGTGAGGCTGGCCGTGAAAGAGATGCACGAGGGTGAGTATGAGAGAGAGCCATGAGATTGTATGAGGATTGGGTTGAGCGGTAGTGGCGGGCTGACTACTGGCGAGGTGAGTAGGTGCAGGTAAGATGAGGATGAGGTTTGAGTGGGTATGAGGGGTGATGTGACAGAGTTGTGTTGGCAGTGCTGAAGGAGATGTGGGGTGGAGGCAGTGATGTGGCAGATGGAGTGTAGGGGAAAGACTACGTGTACTCACTTTGGCTGACCTACTGAGGTCATTGGAGCGCCTCCTGCACTGTATACAGGTGGGCGATATGTTGGTTGCGCTGGTGACCTCCTCTGCCACCTCGAGCCAGGCCTTCCTGGTGGCAGAGGCAGGCCGCTTCCTCCCGCCTGCCTGGAGGAAGATCTCTGTCCTCCCCCTCCTCCTCACCCCATGTATTGATACCTGGAGTGAGGCATCATTAAACTGGGAGCAGCCTTCCCCCTGGGCTGCTCCATGCTGTAATTTTTGCTATTTGTTGCAGCATCTGTCAGTGGAGGACTGCCCCTTTAAATAGAGCGCCTCCAGCTGACAGATCTTACTGCGCATGCGCAGCCCGCTCGACGTGCAGATCAGCAGTGGGGAACCCGGAGGAGCAGGTAAGTGGATCCAATTAGTGGTTTGTCTGCTACAATCGCGCGGGAAACTCACTAATTTCACCGGGCGCGATAGCCCCCCCGCCGAGAACCCGCAGCCCTGCTAACATCGGGCCCCATTTTGGGACTGAATGCTCAACTCTATGCACAGTCTTAACCTTGACCATCTGAACGTGCCTTAGATTGCCTGGAGGACTCCCACCAGCGCTATTTAAAGGGACCATGAAGGATTTACAGGTTAGTGGCTGGATTATTGCTTCTGGCTGCTGAGACATTTATAACTGTTTTTGGAGGTCTCCTATACTTGAATACTAGGACTAGGGGACATAGCTTAACATTTAGAGCCAGGATGTGCAGTAGTGAAGTTAGGAAACGCTTCTACACACAAAGGCTGGGAGAAGTTTGGAACGCTCTTCTGCAAACGGCAGTTGACGCTAGCTCAATTGTGAATTCTAAATCTGAGATTGATAGATTTCTGTGAACCAAGAGTATTAAGGGATATGGGGCTAAGGCTTTAGAGTTAGGTCACAGGTCCACCATGATCTCATTGAATGGCGGAACAGGCTCGAGGGGCTAAATGCCATGGCCACTTGCTGCATCCTGATATGTGCCACCTTCTCCTGCAAGAAAGCGGGACGTGTGTCTGGGTGATATGCCTGTCATGGTTGAATAGCTGCCAGTGTGTGTGGCCTGTGAGTTGTGGGTGGGTGGCTTGCAACAGTGGTAATGTGTAAGGGTGAGAGGAAGCATCTAGTTAGAAGAGTTGAGTACTGATGGAAAGAGTTTTTTGGTATGTGGGTGATGGGGAGTGTAGTGCATGGTGCAGTTGACCTAACTCACCTTGACCACTCATGTCAAAGCATTGAACTTCTTCTTGCATGGCATCCATGTTCATGATGCCGTGCGCCTGGCATTGACTTTGTCCCCCGCTGTCTTCCACTGCCTTTTGGATATATGTCTGGAGGGCCTCTTGCCGCCCCCCACCCCCCCCCTTGGGGATATAGGATGTTCCTCCTTCTGTCCACTTCTTGCACCAAGGTCTCTAGTGCATCAGCAGAGAACCTTGGTGCACACACTCTCACAGGCCTGGTACCAACTCAGATCGGCAGATTGATGACGTCTGGCGTGCAGATTGGAGAATGTGGGATTTAGTAATGTGCAACCTTTATTCAATGTTTTAACATAACTCATCAGTGTGTAAACGTAGGGATGGGACCTGCATCTGTGTTTTCCTTATGCGATGTCTGATCTTCATTCAGACTCCCTGCAGACAGTTGACTGTTATTTTCAGCAAATAACAGGTACCAGCTACCAGCAAATTGCATTGATTCCATGTGCAAGGCCCGGAATGGAACGTTGATTGCAGGCTAGTACTCAGGCTAGCTGAAACTCGGGTCCTGCCTGCGCAGGGGTCATTGGGCACAGGGTAATAGCGCATGACGCTACCTGTGCCGAAAAATGGCCCTTATCCAATTTTTTTTCCCCCCTCAGTCCCTGCATAAAGATAGGGAACTTACATGCCAAACCCAAGTTCCAGAGGCAAAAGGAAAAATAAGGGTCTGATTTTCTCTGCTTTGCACTCTGTATGCACCTATTTTCCAGAGCACAAAGCAGAGACAAAATTAGCGGAGAGCCATTCCGCTGGGACTCTGCACCCTTTTGCACTCATACACATTACCGGAGGTATCCTTGAGTGTGGGCGGAGATCTCCCACCTGAAACAGGCAGGAGTGTTTAAATGCAATGCAAATGTGCAGGAGTGATGTCATGTTTCTGTCTAGTGGACACCCAGACAGTAACTCGCCCATTGAATCTGGGTCTCAGAGGTTGCACACAGTGCTATCAGATTGGTATAGACTGCCAGCAACCTTCCACAACCTCAATTAAGGTAAGTTTTACTTTTCGCAGGCCACCAAGAAGGAACAACAAGGCTGGAAGTAAAGTTCCTTCCCCTGACCTGAGATGCCCACGCAATCCCAAGCTGTTCCGGTAGAGCTACAACACTGGCATCTACCCGACAATGTGGAAAATTGCCCAGGTATGTCCTGTCCAAAAAAAGCAGGACAAATCCAATCCGGCCATTTACCGCCCCATCAGTCTACTCTCAATCATCAGCAAAGTGATGGAAGGTGTCGTCGACAGCGCTATCAAGCGGCACTTACTCACCAATAACCTGCTCACCGATGCTCGGTTTGGGTTCCGCCAGGACCACTCAGCTCCAGACCTCATTACAGCCTTGGTCCAAACGTGGACAAAAGAGCTGAATTCCAGAGGTGAGGTGAGAGTGACTGCCCTTGTCATTAAGGCAGCATTTGACCGAGTGTGGCACCAAGGAGCCTTAGTAAAATTGAAGTTAATGGGAATCAGGGGGAAAACTCTCCAGTGGCTGGAGTCATACCGAGCACAAAGGAAGATGGTAGTGGTTGTTGGAGGCCAATCATCTCATACCCTGGGCATTGCCGCAAGAGTTCCTCAGGGCAGTGTCCTAGGCCCAACCATCTTCAGCTGCTTCATCAATGACCTTCCCTCCATCATAAGATCAGAAATGGGATGTTCGCTGATGATTGCACAGTGTTCAGTTCCATTTGCAACCCCTCAAATAATGAAACAGTCCGAGCCCGCATGCAGCAAGACCTGAACAACATCCAGGCTTGGGCTCATAAGTGGCAAGTAACATTCACGCCAGATAAGTTCCAGGCAATGACCATCTCCAACAAGAGAGTCTAACCACCTCCCCTTGACATTCAACGGCATTACAATCGCCGAATCCCCCACCATCAACATCCTGGGGGTCACCATTGACCAGAAACTTAACTGGACCAGCCATATAAATACTGTGGCTACGAGAGGAGGTCAGAGGCTGGGTATTCTGCGGCAAGTGACTCACCTCCTGACTCCCCAAAGCCTTTCCACCATCTACAAGGCACAAGTCAGGAGTGTGATAGAATACTCCCCACTTGCTTGGATGAGTGCAGCTCCAACAACACTCAAGAAGCTCAACACCATCCAAGATAAAGCAGCCCGCTTGATTGGCATCCCATCCACCACCCTAAACATTCACTCCCTTCACCACCGGCGCACTGTGACTGCAGTGTGTACCATCCACAGGATGAACTGCAGCAACTCGCCAAGGCTTCTTCGACAGCACCTCCCAAACCCACGACCTCTACCACCTAGAAGGACAAGAGCAGTAGGCACATTGGAACAACACCACCTGCACGTTCCCCTCCAAGTCACACACCATCCCAACTTGGAAATATATCACCGTTCCTTCATTGTCGCTGGGTCAAAATCCTGGAACTCCCTTCCTAACAGCACTGTGGGAGAACCGTTACCACACGGACTGCAGCGGTTCAAGAAGGTGGCTCACCACCACCTTCTCAAGGGCAATTAGGGATGGGCAATAAATGCCGGCCTCGCCAGCGACGCCCACATCCCATGAACGAATAAAAAAAAATCCCAAGGGAATTTTGGTACTCTCATGAAGGCCAAGGAATGCAAATCACCTGATCCGAGAAATACAGACAGATTCAACTGTGCTTTGTTTGGGTGCGTTATTGCAGTGCTCCACCCAATTTGTGCTCAAGCAGTGTTTGGGAAAGGAAAATCAACCTCATATATAATGAAAACATATGCTCCAGTTTTACTATAACAACCATAGGAAGCCAAGTATTTTATGTGTTGTAATGACCTATTTGTAATTGTGAATGTTCCATAATAGAGCAATGAATGAAAAATGGTAACAAAAGCTTAATAATTCATGTTAACCTCTTGACAGTCAATTATAAAATGGTATGAACAGAGGTGCATGCCATGAGGGGAATTGTGTTGAATATAACTGCACGTTTGTGGACTTGTTACCACTTTGTGCTTTTTGTTGTAGAAATTAATTATATTTGAAGTGCTAACTGTCTTAGGCTCTTGTGTTAAGTTAGAAACATTGGCCTCGATTTTAACCCGCCACCCACCCACCCCCTCCTCAGTGGTGGGAGAGTGTTGGGGGATGGGGTGTTAAAATATCAGAATTGCGTAACCCGACCCGAACCCATAATATTTATGGTGGCAGTTTAGGCCCTAGACGAGGCTCCCGCTTAAAGCAGGTAGGGGCCAACTTAAGATTCAGAAGTCGTGGCCCGATGATGTCATCAGCCCCATGACTTTTTTTAACGTCACCACAGGGGGAGTCCCGCTCTGTCTGTTGCCCGGCAGCAGAAACATGGCGGGAGGAGCCGACCAGCGAGAAGTGGCCCTGGTAAGTTTTACAATTTTGACTATCTTGAAGTTCCTTTTGGGCCAGGAGGAGCAGGAGTGCCCAGACTTTACCTCCCTCAGATCGTGGTTGTACCCTCCCCCCTCCCTCCCCATTCCCCCGCCCACGATCGTGCCCGGAGCCCTCCTCCTCCCTCCCCTTCACCCCTCCTCCCCCCCCCCCCCCACCCCAGCAATCATGCCCGGAGCCCCCCTCTCCTTCTGACTGTCGGGGACCGTTCCTATTTTCTCAAGAAATTGCCTAAACCATCTTAAAATCCTTATGTTTGAGTAATTCTCTTCTGAACAATCCTGTGAGAGAATCCTTTTTTAACTCAAATAAAACTTATCGACAGTGTTCTAATTTTAACAATTTACTTTTGAAGAAGAATGGCAATCTACACTTATTTTATTATTTGTAAAATTAATTGACATACGGGCTGCGATATTCACAGGGAGGCGGGGAGGGTGCGGACGAGGACGAAAACGGCCGAAGAACCTGGCAAGGCTGGGGACGCGGAGGCGGCAGGACCTCATTAACATTTTTTAGATCTGTATCCCAGCAGCCAACCAAATGGACAGCCTGGTCAATGGGTGAGAGGGAACAGCAGCGGCAGGAGGCTGCAGCTGGGGATCCCTTGGGGATGGTCCCGGCTATTGGGAGGGGGGAAAGAGCCCGTAATCAGGAGGGGGGAGAGATGCCAGCAATTGGGAGGCAGAGAGAGTGGCTGCGATCAGGAGGGGTGGGAGAGAGGCCACGATCGGGTGGGGTGGAGGGGGGTGGGGGCGGGGAGTGGAGGCTGGCGATTGGACCTGGGGGAGCACTCCTGCTCCTCCTGGCCCACAAGGATTGCTGAAAAAGCACTTATCTGGTGGAGCCAGTTGCTCCCGCCTCCCTTTCACTCCTGGGTTTCCCGACCCCTGGGAAACCCGTGCAGCAACAGTCAATTTTAAATTGGGCTACCGATTGTACTCCTGGTTCTCCACAGCGGGTCACTTGGCTGCCCTGAGATCCGCTGCCGTAAAAAAGGCGGAGGGCATGGAGGACACTACGTGCTGGGGATACGTTCTCCATACTTAACTGTTTAATGTCGCCCCCCCCCCCCCCCCGACCCTTGCCTGCCTGCCGTGTGGGGGTTAATATAGAGACCATTTTATTAACATGAAACTTGTTTATCAATGATTTTCAAATGTAATATAAACATTGTGTTGTTTTCTGGGGTATGTAATTCCTGTCCTGTGATTACATTTTTACACAGCGAGTGGTCAGGTTCTGGAATGCACTGTCCGAGGGGGTGGTGGAGGCAGATTCAATGATAGCCTTCAAAAGGGAACTGGATAAGTACTTGAAAGAAAAAAATTTGCAGGGATAAGGGGATAGAGCGGGGGAGTGGGACTAGCTGGATTGCTCTTGCATGGAGCCAGTGCAGACTCGATGGGCAGAATGGCCTCATTCCCTGCTGTAACCTTTCTATGATTCTATGATACATATCAGATATTGTAATTTTCTTATTTGTTTTTGGAATGTGGATAATGTTTCTAAGGCCGTGTTTATGCCCATTCCTAGTTGCGATGAAAAGTGGTGGTGCTCCCAACAGTTTAATATTCCACTTGTGTTTGTGCGTATTTAACCTGAGCTCAGAAAGATTTGGGGAACCAACATTTGTCTGCCTTGGCTCAGGGGTAGCACTCTCACCTGAGTCAGAAGGCTGTGGGTTTGAGCCCCACTCAAGAAACTTGAGCACATAATCTAGGCAGCTCAGCATGTGCTCCAGTGAAGCACTAAGGGAGTGCTGTCAGAGGCGCTGTTTTTCGAATGAGTCGTTAACCCAAGGCCCCACCTTCCCTTTTAGACCTCCTGACACTATTTGAAGAAGGTCAGGAGATTTTGCCTGCTGTCCTGGTCAACATTTCTCCCTCAACCAATATCACCAAAACAGATTATTTGACCATTTGCTGTTTGTCGGACTTTACTGTGCACAAATTGACTCTTGCTTTTCCCTACATTGCAACATTGACGACACTTCAAAACTACTTCATTCGCTGTGAAGTGCTTTGCGACATCCCAAGGCCATGAATGGTGCTAAATAATTGCAACTTTTTTCTTTCTTTAACAATTCAAAATGTAAATTGATCAGGGTGTAGCAGATTGCATCAGGGTGTAAGTATGTTTTTTCAGAAATATTTGGAACTGAAATGGCATAGTTGTGCTCTGAATTTTAGAAATGTACAATAAATGTTTTGTGCTGGGTGAAGTCATCAAATGCTTTTAGACACTGAAATAATTGGGTGGTAGAAAGATGGGCATATCTGTTCCCTTTACAGCTTTTAAAGGGCAAACCAAAACGGCTGGTTTATTGATGTGTCATGCTGAAACTCTTGGAGAATTGTACAGTATCAGTTAAATGACAGTAATGAGGAACAGATTACAATAGGCTTTGAGAAATGCTTCCAAGAGAGCGTTTCACTGACATAACTTTGATTCTACCATACTTGTAGGTTTATTATTTGTAGGGTTTTTGTTACGTTGCTTTTTTTGCTGGCACTATTTTTCCTTGGAATGCAAGCCACGCAGTGTGACTTTCTAAATGGTAACAATTATAATGGTACACAATCGTACTCCCACTATGTACTAGTCTACTGTCATCAAATAATCAAATAAAACGAATTATCGGAAAGTAATTGTTTACTTTAATATATAGCGCTACTATTGCTTGAGGGTCTTAGCCAGACTTCTCAGTCTTTTTCAGATACGATCCTTCAATTGTCACTCACTTCCAAAATGTTAATAGCATGGGTGTTCGGCTCACACTAAACACAAGGCAGAGGGTTTTTTATACTAAAAATGAAGTGGAAAATATAGATGCCTCGGCTGGTGAGAAGAATCAGCCTGAAAAACACTGCAAGCAGCTAGGAGGATTTTTGTTACTATGTAACTTTAGGACAAATGGGATCTTTATCTTTAAGGGGCTGTTTGCATCTGTTTCTCTCTCATGGACAACATTGGAAATAAAGATTAACGGTAAATGCCAGTTTGCCCTCAAGCTGTTAGCTGTCTCAACATTTAGAGGAAAAATGCTTGTATTATGCATATACTCACATGACTATAGGCATTTTTTGGGGCTCGTATTCTAAGATGTAAAATGGAGCTCTTTTTATCAAACGTGAAATTTTGTAGATTGAAGTAATGAATGTTATTTTCTAAAAAATTAAATACTGATGAAGATTAGTTTTAGAACATCACTTAAGGGATCATCTCTCCTTGTCCCAACTGTATCTATTCTGTATAACAGTAATTTCACTAATTAGAGTTGGTGGCTGGATCACTCCCTGTTGTGTATCCTACATATAATTAGAATCTACATCAAAGTCTTTTTTAAATAGTACATGCCAAACTCTGATGACAAAAACTCATTAATACTCCAACACCGTGTTAAGATTCAATGACTTATCCTCACCTGTCTTATTACTCCACAGTCACTCATCCTTGTCAATTACTCTTTTGTTTCAATTTTTGTACAAAATCTTTTGAAAGGGGTTCAGCCTGACATGATGGCATTTGAAAAGATGTTTGTGGTAGCAGTTGCACCATGACAGATTCAGTCATCCTTTTTGATGAATTAACTTCAATTCACTGTGCAGAAGATTTTAATTTATTTTGCAGTGAAGTAAAGGGGCATACCCAGACTTGGCGTGGCAAAATTGTATTGCATATGGAAGAATGGAAACAATGTGATGCCCATTGCAAATATACTATTGCCCTGAAAGTCCTTGGAGGGTATGTCGGACTCATGCTGTAACTCTGCCTGCCCGTTAAAAGACAAATGACACCAAGGAGGTGGCTCCATGGCAGAGCCAGGGATGGAGACTCCCTACGCTGAGAGTTCCCGTTTCGCTAACTCAGTCGGGGCCAGATATTGGACTGTATGGCAGTATGCTGAGTGAGATGAGGCATACCGGCCTCCAGATAGGTGTAAGTGGGCCCCACCAGGGGAGATCCGAGCAACGGGAAGAAAGGTTTAATTTTTAGATAAGCTTCCTTGCATGGAGAGCTGAAGAGGATGTGGCTGAGGTCTTGTGGGTGTTGTGGGGAGAGGGCCTGGACTCCCCCCTCCCCCCACAATGGCTGGCAGATGCTAGATTTTCCGGCTGAATAGGACTAGTGGGTGCTGGAGATGCATCCACTGGACCGATGCACATTAGATATCCTCCCACTGACTCCACAAACTCCAGCGGGATCAGTGCTAGAGGGCATTGATGGGTGTGATCCTGGCTTAACCTGCACATTTTTATTGTCCTTGCTGAAAAAATTCCCACATATTCTCATATATTGTTTCTTGATTTTTTTACTGCAAACTAGAATGTCCTATCAGAACAAAACAAAGCATAATTGCTTTTTTAACAACTTTCAAGTTGTATTTTTGTATCAGCTGCATTTACTTAGACCTTTATGTTCATAGCTTTTATGTTTCCATGAGCTGACCTAAAGGTTACCAAAACTGTTCTTTTCCTCTCTTTTTATTAACAAAAATGTATGTCCCGTTGAATAGTTTTCAGGTTGGTAAATAATGCTGGTCTGTTGCAAGGAAAATTCTTAAATCTTGTGATACAGATGCACTATTGCTATTAAACATCTGTCATGTTCACAAAAATGATGCCCTCTTAAACATCAGTTTTTAAGCATATTCCATTTTATTTGGTTTAGCTTGCTTATGCATATAAGATATTGTATCCAGAGAGTTGTTTTATTTTAAAAGTACAAGTAGCCCATTGACGAGCACTGGAGACTTGAGTGAATTATACTAAGTCTTTCTGCTGAGTGAAATAACCCCAGCAATAAACTTCCAGTGCAATAATCCATTAATTTGTTTTTCTGAACACAAAACAATTTGTATTTTTAAACCCTAGGGGTGGGGTGGGGGGTCGGGTCAGAGTGCTACTTTCAGTCTATCAGTAATTTTTACATTGCCTAACTGCTTTATAAGTAGCAGATCTGATATTTAAGGCTGCTTTGGACTTGGAAATCTGGAACACTTTTCCTCCAAAAAGCTGTTGAGGCTAGGTCAATTGAAAATTTCAAAACTGAAATTGTTAGGTTTTTGTTACGGGTATTAAGGGTTATGACACCAAGGTGGGTAAGTGGAGTTAAGATACAGATCAGCCATGATCTAACTGAATGGTGGAACAGGCCCGAGGGGCTGAATGGCCTACCCCTGTTCCTTTGTTCCTATTATTGCCAAAACATGTTGCTTTAACATTGCGGCAAGCATTTTATGGCATAAACTCAAAATACCAACTGAGTCAATTAACTTGGGGTGATGGGCCGGTTGGATTCATCTAACTTGCTTCATCCTGAATTTTAAAGTGGTTCACTCCACCGACGCACCATTCATACCTGGAACTAACTTTATTATCACTAATAGACTTCAGTTAATACCAGTTGTTCCTCCTTAAAGTTGCTCACAGGTGTCCAGGATCTGCAGTGCAGTTTTCTGCTTCCAACAAACCACTACAGACTAAACATAACGGTGGTTCACCTATCATGTTAATGCAGTAAATTACTTGCATCAGTTTATCACATGGAATGAGGTACAAATATTGCATACTTTACTGATATTGAAAGACAAAGGCCTCATATATGTAATGTTTGTAATATTATTTATCTGCTACTTTACAAAGCCTGCTTAAGAGTTCACTCTCAAAAATCTCTTATTTCAGTTATTTACTTCATGACATTTCTTTTTGCCCTCATCCAATAATGAATTTGCAGGTTTTCTTAAACAAATAGCTTGGGTGGATTTTAAATCGGAGCGGGTTTCCCACAGGATTGAACAGTGGTAGTGGCAATCTCTTGGTATCACTCTGTTAAGGTGGAGGAAAGGATTTTCAAGTTCTGCATGGAAGTAAATGGAAGCGAAGATGGTGACAATACCAAAAGATCCCTTATTGGTGCCCTCTTCAACTAGAGTAAACTGTGAAGGGTTAGCTGTACATCTGTTATTTTTAGTGTGTGAATAGGTTACTGTGCAGAAGGAAGAAAAGGGAGAGTGGCCAGTCTGTTACTTTGCCTGCCAAAGTCAAGACATTGAACTTCTTGTGATCCTCGTCTGCAATTCTGAGAGAGATGACAATCAGTACCAGTGCCCCACCCTCCACGTAGCACAAGAGACATTTTTTTGCAGCCTCCTCCCATGGAGACCCAGCAGTTGCTCTTTCTTATGCTCATTGTCCTTGAGGAAGGTTTGAAGGCCAGTCTCACTGAAGTTGTATGCTGTATATTGTTCTTTTGTTCCTCCTCGCAATGCCCTTGCCCCTCTTTTCGGCTGCCTATAACAGATCCTCCAGCAGGAGGCATTGTTGAAAAGTAGGACAAAATGACACATGAGTCATCCAGTACAACACAGTGAGCCAAACACTTTCCTACTCTCCTGCTACTTCCCTAGCCTGCTGCTGTCATCGTCAGCCAGACATGACTTTTTAAGGCTGCACTCTAATTTCCAAACATCCCAGCATGTTACTCCCAGTGTACACAGGATTTGCACTGCAATTCCTCCAGTGGAAATGCAAATAAGCTGAACCACAAAATTCTGGCAGTTTCAGCTCTGCAGAACATCAGAGAGCACAACTCATGGCTCATTGATGGAAATTTGGCTCAGCTGAAAAAATAGATTGTTCTATTGGCTTTCAGTTAAAGCTACTATTTCAGACAAAGTTTGTGGGCAATCAAAGCTTGTGAACTCAACCACTTCCTGGTTTGATAAGTTATGCAGGTAACTTTACCTTTCTTTTCTACAGGCATAATTTAGGACAAGTGAAATTCTGGTGTAAATGACAAAATTTCTGGCGTATCAGCTTCTGTCCTCATTACCTTGTCATTTACAAACATTCAGCATTTTGAAAGTGAGGCATCTTCTGCCATCAGCCAATTCCACCAAATTTTTGTGTATATTTTAGAATGGGTGTAACTCTGGTGTAGCTTACTTATGTCCCAAATTCCTGTCCCCAACTCCACAGCAACACCCATTTTGCACCAAGAAAATATTGGCATTTTGGGCCCAAGATATTCTTTGCTGTATTACTTTGGCCTCCATTTCCTACCCTTTACCATAGTTGGCACACAAGACCACGTTAATTAGCATGGAATTTTTGTGAGGGTTCTCCTGATCTTCCATCATAAATATGGTGGAAGATTGGAGGAGCCTCCAAAGAAGCAATGTAAATGGCTAAAATGGTCATTTACGCTTTTTTCCCCCCAAGGTTTCTGCTAAAGTTAAGGCAGGAGATCAAGAGAACCCCATGGAAATTCTACCCCTTTATCCAACTCATTGCATCAGTAATTTTGATTAATTTCAACTAACATACCATTGGGTTTTGAAAAGAAAAGTGTGGGGGAGTAATTTTTGTTGCGTAGAAATATAAGCCTAAATTTTCCAAGTCTGCCCCAGAGACAAGGGGCTCAAATTTGAAATGGTGGCGGGTTGGCAACGGGGTTGGGGGGAGGGGATGGAGGTGAAGGTGCGCGTGGCAAACCCGAATTTAAAAAAACTTACGTTTTCCGACACGATCACGATGTAATTGTTGGTGATTAAAGTTTTTCCTGGTTTCGCGCCCGGCAGCCAGCCTGATTGACAGGCTGGCTGCCAACAGGAGCTGCAATGCCGAGGCGGGGGAGGGGCAGAGAGAAAAAGAGAGAGCGAGACGTCATCCCATGCAGGTACAGAGAATGGAGGGCGCTGAAGATTGGGTGGGGGGGTGAGAGAACAAGGGAGAGTGAGAGAGACGCATCCAGCGGTGGAACAGAGAGTGGAGGGCGCTGAAGATTGGTGGGGGGGCGAAGAGGGGAAGATCGGGGGGTGGAGAGGGGAAAATCGGGGTGGGGGGGGTGGAGGGGTCAACCTGGGGAGGGGAAAGGGAGATCGGGGTGGTGGGAGAGGGAGATCGGGGTGGAGGGAGAGGGAGATTGGAGAGGGAGATCGGGGTGGGGGGAGAGGGAGATCGGGGTGGGGGGAGAGGGAGATCGGGGTGGGGGGAGAGGGAGATCGGGGTGGGGGGAGAGGGAGATTGGGGTGGGGGGAGAGGGAGATCGGGGTGTGGGGAGAGGAATTCGGAGAGGGAGATCGGAGAGGGACATTGGTCGGGGGGGAGAGGTGGAGATCGGAGAGGGACATTGGTGGGGGGGGAAGAGGTGGAGATCGGGGTGGAGAGGGAGATCGGTGAGGGGGAGAGGTGGAGATCAGAGAGGGACATCGGGGGGGAGAGGGGGAAAATCAGAGAGGGAGAAATCGGGGACTGAGAGGGACATCGGAGAGGGAGACATCGGGGGGAGAGGGGGACATCGGAGAAGGAGACATCGGACATCACCAGGCATTAATCGGAGGCCGTGGGAAAACCGCGCAGGTAAGTTTAAAATCGTTTTAACTATCTACTATGTCAGAAATAAAGTACCTGAAGTACCCGTACACTTGGTTCTTTAACTATCATCCTGCCGGCTTTAATTGCCGGCAGTACTTCCGCATTCGGGAAGAAGGCGCGCATACAGGCACGACTGGGAAACCCGGAAGTCGGCGGGTTGGGGCCAGCTTCCTCACCTGCTCGGGATTTCGCAGCCCCCCTGCCCCCAACGCACCCACAATTTCCTTTGAAAATTGGAGCGAAGGTAATCACACACCGTCACTATGTATTAGAAAATTGCAGACGGTACACCTGAAATTTTACAATATGCACCGGTAGGTACCTCAACACCGGCGTGGACTCAGAACCTTTACCCTATAAAGTATACATCAGAATTTTGATTGATGCTTTTCCCACACGGAGACTTCCAAATCAGGTCTCCCTTCCTGTTAACCAGAGTTGTGGCAACCTGAGAAATTAGACTTGGTTGGGAATGCAGAATTGAAGTGCAACAGCTCTGGAATGACTCTCATGACTCTCAGACTGGTCTGAATTCACAGCTCCACTGTGACCTGTGGATTCTTGTTAAGATGCTCCCTATCGGTAATGTCACCAAGTGACCAAACAGGAATGCAGAATCGAGTAAGCATCTCCCTGTGGTTAAGAAAAGTTTTTAAGCAAATCAAAATTTTGGTGCATACATTATGGGCTCGATTTTGGCGTCGGGTTTCCAGCGGGGGGGCCCGGAAAATCCTGATATCCGGTCACGTGACCGGATCGCGACGAAATCCCGGCCACTTCCGGGTACCGCGCTGACGTGCGGGGCTGCGCGCGCAAGCCCCGCTGGTGGGAATCCCGCAGGCAATTAAAGCCAGCGGGGTTCCACTTGAGAGTACTTACCTTGCTTGTTGAGGTCAGTTAATGAGCTGAATCAGCTGTCAAAAGAGGAAGTGTGGGATTTTAGGTTCAAGGCAGTGAGTTTCCCACACTGGGGGAAACAGTCTCTCTCCAACCAGGCGTGTTGCAGCCAGCAGCCTGTGGCAGGTGGCAAGGTGCACTCCACGGGGGACAGCCCTCACCCACGCAGGAGGCCACCGCGTCACATAGGGCAGCCCCTGCCCCCCACCACCCCCCGCCAAGCCAGAGGACAGACCGACACGAAACCGCAGCCCCAGTCCGAGGAACCACCCACCTACCCTGCACAACCCCTCAGACCAACACCTGCCAGATGGGTGGTGTGTGGACACCCTCGGAGGACGAAGAGCATGACCAGCCCCAGCAGCCTCGCAGTCCACGCCGTCCGCCGCAGAGACGTGGAGCCCCCCAACACGGTGTTGTTGCACGCCCACCTGCACAGCAGGAGGGAGGGCTACCGCAGAGAGAGACACATCGCAGAGGGCACTACCCTCGCCACAATGTCCACAGACCGAGGCGCAGCTCCCCGGACCTCTCCGAGCAGCAGTGCACAGGGAGGCGCAGATTCGCTCGACATGTAGTCGTGGAGATCTGCAGCCTCTTTCATGCCGAGCTGCTCCTGGCTGGCCCCAGCACCAACTGCTTACCTGTCGCTGTCAAAGTCACCACTGCCCTCCACACCTTCTCCTCCGCATCCTTCCAGGGTGTAGCCGGCTACACCGCCGATGTCTCTCAGTCGTCTGCGCGGACGAGCCCTGCAAATACACCTGCACCTACTCTGCAGTAACACGATGGGTGGCATCAGTGGTGGGTCCTCATAGTGATACCCAGGAGCGGGCATTATTGGACACAACGGACAGGATTCGCGGAGACATGGCAGTGGTGGTGTCAATATAATGTGTGCTGTTTGTTGCTCTGAAATTCAATATAGGTAACACCCATGACAAACCCTCAGACACCATTGTGCACCCCCTTCATGCTCACGACACGTTTGCCTTACGCTGCCTACTGCACATATGTGATGCATGCCCTGTGGCTGCAGCACAGGTGGTGGCAGGTTGAGTGAGGCTGGCCGTGAGGGAGATGCACGAGAGGGTGAGTATGGGATGGAGCAATGAGTTTGTATGAGGATTGGGTCGCGTGTTAGTGGCAGGATGAGTACTGGCGAGGTGAGTAGGTGGAGGTAAGATGAGGATGGGGTTTGAGTGGGTATGAAGGGTGATGTGACAGAGTAGTGTTGGCGGTGCCGAAGGAGATGTGGGGTGGGGGCAGTGTTGTGGCAGACGGAGTGTAGGGGAAAGACTTCGTGTTCTCACTGCGGCTGACCTACTGCGGTCATTGCAGCGGCTCCTGCACTGTATGCAGGTGGGCGATATGTTGGTGGCGCAGGTGACCCCCTCTGCCACCTCGAGCCAGGCCTTCTTGGTGGCAGAGGCAGGCCGCTTCCTCCCGCCCGCCGGGTGGAAGATCTGTGTCCTCCCCCTCCTCCTCACCCCATCTGATGATACCTGGGGTGAGGCATCATTAAACTGGGAGCAGCCTTCCCCCTGGGCTGCTCCATGCTGCAATTTGTTCCATTGGTTGCAGCATGTGTCAGTGGAGGACTGCCCCTTTAACTAGAGAGCCTCCAGCTGACAGATCGTACTGCGCATGCGCAGCCCGACCGACGCGCAGGCCAGCGCCGTGGACCCCGGAGGAGCAGGTAATTGATTCCTATTAGTGGGTTGCCTGCTACGATCGCGCGGGCAACCCACTAATTTCGCCGAGCGTGTTGACCACGCTCCCGGAGGACCACCCGCTGGGAACCCGCAGGCCTGCTAAATTCGAGCCCTATATGTTTCTTTATACAATGGCAAAGTGGTTTGAGGAACTAAAACTACTCTCCATATGCTTTCTTTCTCTTTAACTTAACCGACTTGCGCTGATGTTCAACAGTATAAAAATAGCCCTCTAAAAGGTTTTCAAAATTTCATTATGAAGAAGTGTCAGCAGTTGCCTTGCAGCTTCAAGTTTTAAAATACACCTGATTGCCTGATGTTCCCATGACGTTGCTGGAGCATTCCTCACCCACTTAACTGCCGTCTTCAAATGCACATAATGTGACTTTTGTTTCCAGTTGTGTGAAATAACGTCAAACACAAAAATAAATGTAAGGAATCTTACAACACCAGGTTATAGTCCAACTGTTTTATTTGAAAATCACAAGCTTTCGGAGGCTTTTCGGAGCCTCCGAAAGCTTGTGATTTTCAAATAAAACAGTTGGACTATCACCTGGTGTTGTAAGATTCCTTACATTTGTCAACCCCAGTCCATCACCGGCATCTCCACATCAAAAATAAATGTAACCAGGGTGTAGCTACGAAGTATAGGGTAACACGTAAACTTTTGTTGTTTACAAGGCAGTAACCTTTTGAGGAGTTGAGATGATGATATAAACTTTGAGCATAAAACTTTGTGGTTTCTTAATGCCATCTCAACTCTTGAGCGTTACGGCATTGGAAGACACTAAAGCAAATTTATCTTATACTGTACAATTAATGCAATTGGAATTCATGATTCATTCCATTTCCTGGAAGTTTTACTTTTGTGAGTATTACAGATGTCAAGGTTCTGCAATCTGGTCACATGATTTGAACGATGAATTTTTAAATTGCTTCTCTTTATAGGCAAATGATATGTGGTGTATGCACTGATTCTCTGACTCGCACTGTCTTTGAGTGCAGGACAGGTAAATTTACCCAGTGGTGAGAAGGCTGATAGGAGAGTTTAATCTGTGAAAAAGGGATGGACTTGCATGGGCCTTTACTGAACCTAAGAAATCTTATGTTCCAATTATAAAAGTGATGGATTTTCTTTTTGCATTTAATTTTATTTTCCCTTTTCACTTAAAGTCTTTACGTCCTCTCTTCCAACACAACACATATATTTCCCCAGCTGATGAGACACACAATCTGCTTCTAAATTTCTGCCAAAATGCCCTTGGCTGGCACTAAAACACACACAAAGGAATTCTCAGATAACCCATCCTCCATTTTTCCCATCTATGGCCCAGGTGAGATCAGCAAGTTACCCATGTGGGGCAGGGTCATAATCAACTGTACACACTGTGTGTAAATAGGTGCTCTTTTTAACTCCTGAGGATGCAAATCAGCTGCCACAAGGGATCTGGGTGATAAATCACTGACATTCCACTGTCTGGTGATCTTATCACTGCTGGTGCTCATTGCAGCTTGTAACTAACATTGCTGCTTTACTTCAGGAGCAGATTCTATGCTGCATTGCAAGTGGGAAATCCTGGTTTCCCAATAAATCAGATTGGAGGAGGAAGAGTGCTTCTGAAACATGGGGGTTAGATGAGGGAAGAGTACCTTCTTAGCATTTGTTAGACTCTATGGGAATTGGACCTTTAGTTGGGAAAAGACTCTGATTGGTATTTCTCCCTTATAGTATTGTACTGCAGTCGGCCGATTGTCCTTTCAATTTCCAGCAATGTGTGGTGCAGTATTTCCCTGATACTCCCAACAAAAAAGCAGAATGAAAGCAGAGTCAGACCATTTCCAGTTATTCTCATTGTGGCATAGAATTCTGCTTTGTACTCAATGAAACACACTTTTAAATAAAATCACCATTCTGCTAGAAATTTTTGCTAGTGATCAACACAAGTATCAGTACCAAATGTTGATGTGGAGATGCCGGTGATGGATTGGGGTGGACAAATGTAAGGAGTCGCACAACACCAGGTTATAGTCCAACAGCTTTATTTGAAATCACAAGCTTTCGGAGCTTTGCTCCTTCGTCAGGTGAAGAGACCCGACGAAGGAGCAAAGCTCCGAAAGCTTGTGATTTCAAATAAAGCTGTTGGACTATAACCTGGTGTTGTGCGACTCCTTACAATAGTACCAAATGTTGTTACTTGTATTTTGAGCCCACAACAGCTTTAGAATGGAATTACAATATCTGATTGGACATACTAATGATTACAAGTTCTCTCACCAGCCTGTTCTGATCATGTTCTCAGAAAGACAGAGTTCTGGTTGCTGTGGTTACATCTGAATGTTGTTTTCTTTGCTAATTACTATTTTAGATATATTTTTATTTTCCTAAAGGTCGAGAGAAACTGCATCTGTTTCATTCATCAAATGTTACATTTTCACAGACTGTCACGATTTAAACAAAATCTGATAGTGCAAACAGAAGTTTTTTTTTATTCGTTCATGGGATGTGGGCGTTGCTGGCGAGGCCAGCATTTATTGCCCATCCCTAATTGCTCTTGAGAAGGTGGTGGTGAGCTGCCTTCTTGAACCGCTGCAGTCCGTGTGGTGAAGGTTCTCCCACAGTGCTGTTAGGAAGGGAGTTCCAGGATTTTGACCCAGCGACGATGAAGGAACGGCGATATATTTCCAAGCTGGGATGGTGTGTGACTTGGAGGGGAACGTGCAGATGGTGTTGTTCCCATGTGCCTGCTGCCCTTGTCCTTCTAGGTGGTAGAGGTCGCGGGTTTGGGAGGTGCTGTCGAAGAAGCCTTGGCGAGTTGCTGCAGTGCATCCTGTGGATGGTACACACTGCAGCCACTGTGCACCGGTGGTGGAGGGAGTGAACAATTAGAGTGGTGGATGAGGTGCCAATCAAGCGGGCTGCTTTGTCCTGGATGGTGTTGAGCTTCTTGAGATGGTGGAAAGGCTTTGGGGAGTCAGGAGGTGAGTCACTCGCCGCAGAATACCCAGCCTCTGACCTGCTCTTGTAGCCTGGTACTTGTTTGGCGCGAATGTTACTTGCCACTTATCAGCCCAAGCCTGGATGTTGTCCAGGTCTTGCTGCATGCGGGCACAGGCTGCATGCAGGCACGGGCTGCATGCAGGCACGGACTGCTTCATTATCTGAGGGTTTGCGAATGGAACTGAACACTGTGCAATCATCAGTGAACATCTCCATTTCTGACCTTATGATGGAGGGAAGGTCATTGATGAAGCAGTTGAAGATGGTTGGGTCTAGGACACTGCCCTGAGGAACTCCTGCAGCAATGTCCTGGGGCTGAGATGATTGGCCTCCAACAACCACTACCATCTTCCTTTGTGCTAGATATGACTCCAGCCACTGGAGAGCTTTCCCCCTGATTCCCATTGACTTCAATTTTACTAGGGCTCTTTGGTGCCACACTCGGTCAAATGCTGCCTTGATGTCAAGTGCAGTTACTCTCACCTCACCTCTGGAATTCAGCTCTTTTGTCCATGTTTGGACCAAGGCTGTAATGAGGTCTGGAGCTGAGTGCTCCTGGCGGAACCCAAATTGAGCTTCGGTGAGCAGGTTATTGGTGAGTAAGTGCCGCTTGATGACACTGCCGACGACACCTTCCATCACTTTGAGAGTAGACTGATGGGGTGGTAATTGGCCAGATTGGATTTGTCCTGCTTTTTGTGGACAGGACATACCTGGGCAATTTTCCACATTGTCGGGTGGATGCCAGTGTTGTAGCTGTACTGGAACAGCTTGGCTAGAGGCGCAGCTAGTTCTGGAGCACAAGTCTTCAGCACTACAGCTGGGATGTTGTCGGGGCCCATAGCCTTTGCTGTATCCAGTGCACTCATCTGTTTCTTGATATCACATGGAGTGAATCGAATTGGTTGAAGGCTGGCTTCTGTGATGGTGGGGATATCGGGAGGTGACCAAGATGGATCATCCACTCGGCACTTCTGGCTGAAGATGGTTGCAAACGCTTCAACCTTGTCTTTTGCACTCACGTGCTGGACTCTGCCATCACTGAGTCAAAAGTGTATATCCAAATCGAAATACAGGAGCCAGTTATGGTGGTGGGGAGCCTCACCAGCTGAAAGCAGATAGCAGAAAATCATGGGCACGATATGCACTGCTGGCAGGCAAGGTTCCTCACCATCACTGTGAATATGGAAAACTACCCCTATGGTCAGAAAAAGGGCTGCAGACAGGTAAATAGGTTCATGCCAACTAATCCATATACACTACAGTAATCACTGCAACTTTTCCTCACCTGAACCTCATAACTCATTTTTGCTATCCCATGTACCACTGTTTTTCCCTTTATCTGTATAAGAAATTATGGGGGCGATTTTTGTCTTGAGTGTACAGCGGGTGGGCAGTAGGCAGGGTGATCGCACCGTCCACCTGATGTCACCGGTAGGAGGCCTGATCGATTTCGGTTATCTGGCCTCAGTAAAATGACATAGGTGAGCTGCCAATTCTAAACGAACGCTGAGCAGCACCTTGTTAATCGGGAGTGGTGGGAAGGTAATCCGGGGACTCCTCCATGGAGCCGAGCTGGCAGAATCTTGTGAAGCGGGGGATCCATGGAAGGACTGGCAGTTGGCAAGGCGATTTTTATGGACCCCACACAAATTGTTTAACAAAAAACTTACCCATGCTTTTTTATGAAGAGGTCTCCAGATTGCATCAGAGTCCGAAACGCATTTTAGGACCCCGATTTAAATATATCTTATCTGTTTCTGGTGGGATCATGGCTGCCTAAATCGTGACTTGCTCCTAAATCGCATTGGGTAGGGCTCGGGCAGCAAGTGAGCAATAAATTTTTTTTCTCAAGTTTTCGTCTTGCTATCGCCACATTCAAGTTGAAATATGAGGAGGTAGCGAGATGAAAATCTCCCCCTATATTATAAACTGAACAATCAAGTAAATTTAAATAAAATAATTCAATTTCCTGTTTCTATACACATCAAATTATTATGCTATACCTAAAGACGTTTTCTGCTATTTCAAATTCCTTTAATTACATTTCCTGATGGGAAAGAAGAATGATCTGAAACTTTTCTGACAATGCAAGCACAATAATTTATATCATACAAAATCAGCAAGGAGACCTGTCCACTGACAGAATGACAAGGGATTGTTGAGGAAACGGATTGTGCACTGCTGTCAGGTGCATCACCTATCCCAGCAGTCAATTTCTTCCTCTGACCTTTCTGCATGCATTACTGTAGGCTCAAACCAGCTCTAAATCGGTTTCAGTTACAAGACAGAGGTGTTAAAATGCAGCCTTGCCAGAGGTTTAACTGTGATGATTATTACATTTGAATTGTAAAAATAAAACTTAATTTTCATCTCAACATTTTTTTAATTATAATTTATCACAGTATGTTTTAAAGTGTGTAAAAATTCCATTCCTGATGTTTGCAGACAATCCTGTGGTATCGTCACCTGTTAACTCAAAATTCTTACAGATCCTAAAACATCATAATGCTTACCCTCAATTTTCCTGTTTTAGAGCCACTGTGTTTGACAAATGTTAGAATTAGAATGAGTCTCTCTCAGCAATGCCAACATTGATGGACTCGGTCTGATCATTTACTCTCAGGGCACTATAGGAGGCAGTAGCTTGTCAAAGAAAGGCCACTCTTTTTCTGGGATGCTAGCTCACATGTGGAGACAGTGTCTTATCACAATATATGATATCTGTTACAAAGCAAATGCAAGGCTTTGAGACACTTTGATGCTTCTTAATTAAATGGCCTGAAGGGATTTAAACATTTTAATGCATGAAAATAAAACGCTCCTAGTATCATGGCAAGACTTAAATGTCATAGCAGCAAACAAATAAGTTCCATTAGGAATTGGCTACAAATGAAAGCGCTTCAAGCAAGCACCTTGCAGGACATTTACGTGAACAGAATACTTAGCAGAAGCAGGGTAATTCATCATAGTCCAGTTGCCAAGGCAACTGAGTTCTTGGAGATCATGTGACCTGAGGCTGTTTCTGTTGACTGGTTCTGACTGACTTCTCTTCAGCAAAGGCCTAGTGTTTTGCTACTGAAGGAGTATGTGTTGGTGTCTGTTGAAAGGCACAATAGAGCGCCTCCGCAGTTGTGAAAGCACCTCTCATTGAATGATGTTTGTTTTCACTCAGCAATGGAAAACCCCTAATTTTCAACATAATGTATTCCAGTAATTTACCCATTTATTAGTTCTAGGTTCCTGTGTTTACTGGAAAAGAATGTGAATTACATGAATAAGTCATTGCTGTGTTATACTGACAATTTTTTAATAGACCTGTATTAAATTAGTGCTATAGTAATATAGGTATTTTCCTTAGATTGTAATTGTACAGTTTTGTGGAAACAGGAAAGAACAGTGTTTCATTGTTCCTGAATAATAGAACCTTGAGCTCCCTTGATGGCTCATTGATAAAAACTGCATTACTGATCCATACAGGCCAGAACGTTTCAGGTTCAATTGCTGATCTGCACTGAGCTCACCGATCTCAGCTAGGGCGGTGATAGGAACATCACAATGGACCTCAGTCATCCTGGACCAGGGTTCCAGCTCCTGATAGTTATCCTGTAGTCCCGATTGGAAAATGTAGGTGCATGAACATTGGATGAGGATAGGAATCAGGCTGGGTTGTCAGGACCCTTGCAACTGAATATAAACATATGAACATATGAAAAAGATGGACAAGAAAAGGACTAGCTGGTCCATTGAGTCTGTCCCATTCAGTCGTGTTGCAACCAGGCAACATGACCCTCAATCCGCACCACCCACCATCAGCAATGTAATTTCTTGGTTGAGGGGTAAAGCAGATTAAAAAGAAAACCCTAGACCAATTCAGGGAAAATAGAATTCTGGGAAATTCCTCTTCAAAAATGAGTTCCAGGAGATAGCTTTAACCATGAGGTACATCACCCAAAATCCCACCTATCTTTTGTATGCAGAGTTATTGGCCCCTCTAAGAACTCGTCCAGCTCCCCTTTGAAGGTTTGCAGTGAATCTGCACTCACTGTACAAGTTGGCAACTTACTCCAAAGGTCAATGGTCCTCCTTGAAAAGGATACAAACAATTAGGGATATATTTTAACTTTCACCACCAGGTGGTAAACAGGGTCAGTTGTGGATCAGTCACATGTTATACACCCCACCCAAAAATGAGGCAGGGTGTTTCACAGGTAGCCGATCTGCAATGCCAAGTTTACCGACCAGCGGTGAAAGTTAAAATCTTCCCCTTGTTGTCCAGGCTCACAAATAAAGAACGACTATTTAGGTAAGGTACTGGAGGACTGCAAGTGCCCAATCAACCATGCAGGAGCCACAGCCTTCAGGAGAAGAGGAAGGGAGGAAAGGAAAGCAGATTGGCATAAAAAATTAAAGTATTTTTATTTCTTAAATATCTTTTCTCTCCCTCCCCAGTTATATTTTTGTTTCCCTTTTTAGGTCCCACTGCACCAAGTACCATTTTCAAGTGACATGCCCTCCAGGGTACTGCCTCCCCTTTGTTCTGAACTTCCTTTGGTGGCTTGTTTGAGAATACAACCTCCTTATAAATGCCCAATGATTTTAGTTTTTTTTTATTCGTTCATGGGATGTGGGCATCGCTGGCGAGGCCAGCATTTATTGCCCATCCCCAATTGCCCTCGAGAAGGTGGTGGTGAGTGGCTTGCTAGGCCATTTCAGAGGGCAATTAAGAATCAACCACTTTGCTGTGGGTCTGGAGTCACATATAGGCCAGACCGGGTAAGGACGGCAGGTTTCCTTCCCGAAAGGACATTAGTGAACCAGATGGGTTTTTACGACAATCCGATAGTTTCATGGCCATCATTACTGATACTAGTATTTTAATTCCAGATTTTTATTTAATTAATTGAATTTAATTAATTGAATTTAAATTTGCCAGCTGCCGTGGCAGGATTTGAACTCATGACTCTGGATTTTAGTCCAGGCCTCTGGATTATTAGCCCAGTAACATAACCACTATGCTACCGTACCCTAATATGTCAATACTGCAAGAACTGGGTAGCACAATTGCTTACAACACTGTCACTGTCTGGGGTCCAGGTTTTATTACTTAGAATTCACATCGAATGTACAGCACAGAATCAGGCCATTCGGCCCAACAGGTCCATGCCGGTGTTTATGCTCCACATGAGCCTTCTCCCTCCCTACTTCATCTAACCCTATCAACATATCTGCATATCCTTCTATTCCTTTCTCCCTCGTGTTTATCTAGCTTCCCCTTAAATGCACCTGTGCTAGTCACCTCAAATATTCCTTGTGGTAGCGAGTTCCACATTCTAACCACTCCCTGGGTAAAGAAGTTTCTCCTGAATTCCCTAATGGATTTATTAGTGACTATTGTATATTCATGGCCCCTAGTTCTGGTCTCCCCCGCAAGTGGAAACATCTTCTCTACATCTATTCTATCAAACCCTTTCATAATCTTAAAGACCTCTATCAGATCATCCCTCAGTCTTCTCTTTTCTAGAGAAAAGAGCCCCAGCCTGTTCAATCTTTCCTGATAGATACAACCTCTTAGTTCTGGTATCATCCTGGTAAATCTTTTTTTGCACCTTCTCCAGTGCCTCTATATCCTTTTATAATATGGAGACCTGAACTGTTCACAGTACTCCAGATGTGGTCTAACCAAGGTTCTATGCAAGTTTAACATAACTTCTTTGCTTCTCAATTCTATCCCTCTAGAAATGAACCCAATGCTTTGTTTGCTTATTTTCTGGCCTTATTAACCTGCATTGCTACTTTTAGTGATTTGTGTATCTGTACCCCCACAGCCCTCTGCTCCGCTACCCCATTTAGTCTCTTACTTTCCAAGGAGTATGTGGCCTCCTTATTCTTCCTACCAAAAAGCAAGAACAAACTAGCCAGTAATGATACACCATGGATGAATAAAGAAGTACGGTCAAAATTGAAACTAAAGAAAAAGGCATACACTAAGTACATAGACAACAAAGGAGAGGATGACAAAAGGGAATACGAAAAGGTTAGGAAATAAATCAAAAAAACAATTAGAAAGGCAAAGAGAAGTTACAAAATTAATTTATCAAGGAATATAAAAAGAAATAGTATTCTACTGACACATAAATAACAAAAGAAAAATCAGGAAAGGGATAGGGCCACTAAGGGATACAGGGATACACATGATAAACTCACAGGTAATGACAGCGAAATGGCAGAAATATTAAATAATTACCTTGCCTCAGTATTTATCAGGGAGACTAACATGGTGGGCATGACATTAGAAGAAGAGATTAAAAAAGATATAAAGACATTTAAGATAGAAAGGGAGGAGATAATTGATAAACTAATCAAACTTAGAGCGGATAAAACCCCTGGTCCGAATAGATTGCACCCCCACATAATAAAAGTTAGGGAAGAGATAGCAGAGGCACTATTACATATATAAAAAAAATCATTATAAAAGGAATAGTGCCAGGGGATCGGCAGACCACCTCACACTTATCGATTTTGAAATGCATTTGCCATTTACACACCCATTCTGCAAGTTTATTGCTGTCTTACTGTATTTTGTTGCAGTCCTCCTCAGTATTAACTATACCCCCCAATTTGGTGTTGTCCACAAATTTTGAAATTGTACTTCTGATTCCAGAATCCAAATCGTTTATATAAATGGTGAACAACAGTGATCCCATAACCAATCCTTGTGGAACACCACTTCCCACCTTTTGCCAGTCTGAATAACTACCTTTAATGCCTACTCTCTATTTTCTATTTTGTAGCCAGATTGCTATCCATTCTGCTGCTTGTCCACATGCTCTGACCTTAGTCATAAGCCTACTATGCAGTAGGTCTTTTGAAAATCCAAATATATTGCATCTAATACATTACCCTTGTTTACCTTTTCTGTTACTTCTTTAAAGAATTCAGTAAGGTTGGAAATCGACTATTCTTTATTATATTTTCGGTTTCTAGATGTTTTTCTGTTCCATCTTTGAGTAAGGATTCCATTATCTTTCCTACCATTGACATTAAGCTAATTGGTCTATGGTTCCCTGGACTTGTTCTATCTCCCTTATCACATTAGCCGTCTGCTGATCCCCTGGCACTATTCCTTTTTTTAATGAATTTTTTTATATATGTAATAGTGCCTCTGCTATCTCTTCCCTAACTTTTATTATGTGGGGGTGCAATCTATTCGGACCAGGGGTTTTATCCTCTCTAAGTTTGATTAGTTTATCAATTATCTCCTCCCTTTCTATCTTAAGTGTCTTTATATCTTTTTTAATCTCTTCTTCTAATGTCATGCCCACCATGTTAGTCTCCCTGATAAATACTGAGGCAAAGTAATTATTTAATATTTCTGCCATTTCACTGTCATTACCTGTGAGTTTATCATGTGTATCCCTTAGTGGCCCTATCCCTTTCCTGATTTTTCTTTTGTTATTTAGGTGTCAGTAGAATACTATTTCTTTTTATATTCCTTGATAAATTAATTTTGTAACTTCTCTTTGCCTTTCTAATTGTTTTTTTGATTTATTTCCTAACCTTTTCGTATTCCCTTTTGTCATCCTCTCCTTTGTTGTCTATGTACTTAGTGTATGCCTTTTTCTTTAGTTTCAATTTTGACCGTACTTCTTTATTCATCCGTGGTGTATCATTACTGGCTAATTTGTTCTTGCTTTTTAGTGGGATTTATTTCTTCTGGACACTATTGATCACTGTTTTCCCTAGTTCCTTCACTCTTTGTTTCATCTTTATTCCTTAACCTGGACTGACCTTTACATTCATCTCCTATTTGTTTTATCTTCAGGCTTTTGTTCTTGCTACCAGATCCTTCTGCCCATCTTGCTAGTTGAAAGCCTTATCCACCAGCCTATTTATCCTTTCCAATAGGACTCTGGTCCCATTCTGGTTCAGGTGGAGCCCGTCCCATTTGTACAGCTCCTTCCTGTCCCAGTACTGATGCTGGTGTTCCATGAATTAGAACCCCTCTTTCCCACATCACTCTTTCAGCCATGCATTCACCTTTCTGATCTGCCTATCTTTATGCCAAATGGTACGTGGCTTGGGTAGTAATCCTGAGATTACCACCCGTGAGGTCCAGCTTTTTAATTTAATTCCAAGCTTCTGATATTCCCTTAGCAGGACCTCCTCCTTGTTCTTCCTTATGTAATTGGTGCTAACATGGACACAACAACTGGATCCTCCCCCCTCTCTTTCCAAGTTCCTCTCCAGTTGCTCTAAAATGTCCTTTACCCTTGCACCAGGTAGGCAACACACTCTCCTGGACTCTCGGTCGCGACTGCAGAGGATGCTATCTATCCTCCTGATCAAAAATCCCCTTTGACTACAACTTTTCCATTCTGATTTGTCCCTCCTTGGACTGCCTGATGTTCCATGGTGGCATGGTTAGCATTCTGGGCATCCTTCCTGTGGCCTTCATCCTTATCCTCACAGGTATTAAGTACCTCGTACCTGTTCGATAGGACCATTGACTGCGGGACCTACTTCTCTACCTCCCCCTCACTTATGGTCGGAGTGTCTCTAACTCACCCTCCAGCTCAAAGACGGAGCCGGTGTGTCTCACGCCAGAGACATTTACTGCAGATGTGGCAATCAGGGCAGTCTCGCAAACTCCCACATATTACAGACCCGACACACAGCCTATACTGCCATATCTAATTTTTATTATTTATTTATTATCAGTAGTTTATTTATTATCAGTAGTTTATTTCTAGGCCTGATGGAATCGCTTGAGATCTAGATTATATTTAGTAAATGGATTTAGCCTGATTTTGAAATAATTAGTAGATATTTAGGCTTTTTTTATTTAATGTATTTTTTTAATTTAATTTTTAGAAGTTGATTAGTTTATTGTCCCTGCCCAGGCTGGATATAAGTGCCCCACGTGAAAATGTTTGGGAACACACTTTCCAGTTTCAGCTCAGAACATAAATTTGTCCACAAATTGGAACTAAATTAGTTATTTTAATTGGAGAAGATCCAAGATGACTGATGCAGGAAGAGGTGAACTTCACCTAATGTATACTATACCTGTTCTGGAAGTGCTTGCTAATATCATATCTATATACCAGCTTTCTGTGCCACAGAGCGAAAGAGCATGGGTTCTTCCTGCATTTCTAAAGTGGCACATCCCCACTCTTAGACTGTGGATGGAAGGAGCAAGGCAAAGCATTTCCTCTATGTGAAGGAGAGAATATCAGTTGGCAGATCACATTAAATGTTCTCGTGCACCTCTTGGTGGCTGCCTCAAAAGTGGCATTGATCCAGAAAGTGGCTACATGCCCATTCTCTTGGCTGAGAAATGGTGTGTTATACAGAGGCTCTAAAGAAGAGGATAAAATACACTTTTGAAGTGGGATGGGGGAGGGAGGAGGTCACACTGAAAAAAATGCATCATTTTGGGGAGCAAACATGAATTAAGTGCAGATAGCAAGAAGATTGTGTCTTATTGCACAAAAGATCAAACTGCCACATTAAGGAACTAAGCTTACTTAGATAAATGTCAATTTCAAGTAAAGTTCACATTAAGGGGATTTAATCAAACCTCCAAGAATTTGAGTACATTCTGTATGTTCACATTTTTTAGGTCATTCACATACTGATAACTAACCAGTGTAAGTTTACAATGATGCCATGTGGAAGCATCAACAAAGCAGTAGAAAACTTTTAGTTGTAAATCTCCAATATGATGAAGAGAAAAAGGCATGAAACCATCCTTTTGGATGAAACAAATTGAAAAATAGAAGTCCCAGAGAGATTCATGAGGAGAGTCTTGATGTATACAATGGCATTTCATTTATCTCAGAATGAAAGGTAATATATTTAGATAATCAAAGTGTTCAGACATTCAAAGCTCCATTATCACCACCCTGCTAAATTTCAAATATAAAATTCTTTGTCAAGTGTTTTGAACCAAATACTGCTGTTGTCAAGAAATATAACTTCTAATATTGCCTTTGGGGACACTATTGTTTTTCTTCGTTGAAGGTAATTTCAGGTAATAGTCTGCAGTGATGTCCTGACTGCATGCCTAGTTTTTACTATACAGCTGAACACAGAATCCTGGCTGATTTAACAGAAATGTTTTGGTTTATTTTGATGGAAATGGAGTTTCCTTATGTTTTAATAATTTTCTCCCCTTAGGATCCTACAGTCTGCACCATGGCTTAACTGAGAATTGGCAGGATAACTCAATGCAGGCCTCAAAACCAATAATTTGAAATAGCTTGTGTTAACCTATCCTCTTTTATTCTTCTCTTCCATTGGATGATTCTTTGGCTCAACACTGTACCTTTGACAACCTGAGCTAAATGTGAGCATTTGCCATGTGGGGATTGAGAGTGAAAGTCCAGGTCCTACCTCTGTGATGCAGCACATTTGCTGCACCACAAGTGATCTAAAAAAATGCACATTTTCCAGGTCACCAGTGACGCAGCAAATGCGCTGCCTCACCATATTTTATTTACTTTATCCTCACCAATTTTTTTTCTCCTGGTTTTCTCCAACAATTTTCTTTCTTTCCTTCCGCTTCTTCTGAAGTCAATTACTCCTTTCTTAGATCTAGTTCTATGATTGCCAATGATATGGGAGTAAGACCATGGTAGCAGTTATACTTCTCTTGTATTACTTTGTTATTCTTTGATGGATTATTCTAGAGGGTCTGGAAATAAAACCAGCTAGTTATTACCACACCAGTTTGAGTGTTTATTCAAGTGACCCTTGAGTACCTTACACAATTGCTCATTATTCATGTGTGAACCTTAATAGTGTTGGGAACATTTGATGGGGGTATCACAGCAGAGCCTGATCCTGGTTTGGTTGTGATGTCACCTGCAGGTCCACATATGCACATATACAGCAAGGGTCACTGGATAATGAACAGGAACCCGTGAAAATTTTACCCTTAATAATTCAAGTGATGGAGGCCAATTATAGCATTGTCAACTGGCTTGAGATTAACCAACTCAGCAGAGACCAGGATCAAATCTGGAACCTTCCTGATCTGTATGGCTTAGCTATTCACTGAGCCATCAGGGAACCATATGAAATAATTACTAAAAAAGCCGAAATAAAATTTATAGAAAATTTTAAATAAACTAAATTGTTATAAATCAAAAATCATTTTTATTTAATATTTCCTATTGTTTCTTATTCCTATAGTTGAAATGCACTTGCTTATTTAGTCCACCTGGGTTGCCATGGCAATTTTTTTCCTCTTCAGAATTACTTGTATAACTAGAAACTTGTAGATCTGTCTAAATCTCATTCCCTGTCCTAATGCTTTAATTTAAGTAATGAAACAGTTACTATAGGAGTAGATTTTATGCAGGGATGATTCGTCTCCAATTACTGATAATTTTTAGTGGGAAAAAATTGTCATGCCAAACCACATAGCCTAAATGAAATATCAAGATGTTCTGATCAGAAACAGCAGAGAAACATACTGGAATTGAATGGAAAGAAAAGTGAATAATATAAGAGAAAAATTATGATTTCTCCACTAGGGTTAGTTTCATTTTCAAATTGTCAGTTAAATAGGAAATGCATTTTATTTTCTGTTATATCTGTACAAAAGTAATGTTCAGCCTACATCAATAGATTTAACATCTCTTTATGACAGCTGCTCAGGTGTGAAGTAAAAATAAGTTTAGATAGTCACAACCTTGTTATTGGGGTATGATATTTTTGATTTTCTTTTTTATATCTTACAGACATATTTTCCTTAACTTCTAATATGAGGTGAGAAAGCACAAGTACACCACAAGTTTCATGTTTTATTTGTTCAATAACTTTTTGTTCACATTAGTGGCCCCAGATTCAGGTGTGTATATTTTAAACACTTACCATATTGGTTGCGGCCTGCAGCTGTCCCTTTGAAGACTGCCTGTTAGGTCACATGTGGACCTGGTTTTCCTGAATGTCAGCTGCACTCAGGGAAACCCAATATGCAGAAGGGACTTCAAACGGGTGATAAGCCCCTTATTTGAACATGCAATGGGCCTAATGCCTGTGTCAGGCGTGGGCCCTGGACGCCAATTTTTTCTTTGCCTGTATCAATATGGCGGGTGGCGCATTTCCGGCTCATAATGAGCGTGCGCTTCCTGTCTGCCATATTGGAGGCTTAGGAGGTCGCTTAGCTCCCAAAAAACGGGCGCTGTGTGGTTGAATTTCTAAACCTTTATATTTAATTCGTGCAGATGGGTTTAGCTTACTTGAAGTGGCCTGATAAGTAGGCTATTTTGATTCCAACCATAGGTTCCCAAGTAAAAGATTTCAGATGTTTCTTGAAAGCTACAGAGATTCAATGGTCATAATAATAATGCATGTTGATATTAATCACAAAATGGTGCTTAGTATTATAAAAACCCAACCTGTATTTTTGACCCACTAGCCTCGATTTGAACTCCGAGCTGGAGTTGGGCAGGCAGTAGCCCGGGAGATTTTAACTCCTTGGCTTCATCTCCATAGCCTCCCACATGGAACAGCCAGAAAGCGGCAGCTGACCGGCAAGTAGGAACACAATGTCAGGTGGCAGGAAGCTGCCACCTGGTACTGAAGGAAAGGTCCCTGGCACTCACAGGGAGGAGTTTCTGGAGGGCCTCCTGGCTCCACAAGGAAAGTAAAAAATAAAATAAAAAGACTTATCTTTTTGGGTCTCTTCTAATCCCGACTTCTGTTCCCACTAGGTTGGTGTGGTGGGAAAGCCACAATGACTTCCCCGCTCAGGCCTCTAGTTAAAATTGCAATCTGGCTCTGATGACATAATCAGATCCCAATCTGAATATTTGAAGGACCCTGCCAGTTTCTGGCAGGTATCCTTCCAGCCTGCTCAGAAGAACAGGTTAAAATCAAAGACTGCAGGACAAGAATGGAACCTCGGTGGGTAAGTCACCTGCCCACCTGGTTTCCGACAGGGTTAAAATTGTCCATACTGTACCCAGGAATTGCTATCTTGAATAAACCAAACAAAATCTTTTCATCAATATTCATTGGATTGTGTGGCATGGAAAATGAAATTGCAACACCTTGAACAGTTATGCCTGATTCCCTTTGGCTGCAAAACATAAGTTCATCTCAGAAATTTGGGTAGAATTTCTGATTTGCTCTTTCAGTGTGTAAAATGGATTGCTTAAACTTTCTGTATGCTTGTTTTATACTCATCATTTGGGAATATGATTTGAAATGCAGTAATAAAGGACTAAAGTGCTTATTTAATAACCCTCTGAATCAAAGAAAGATTATCAATTTGTAATGTTTTGGTCTGTATTTGTAATACCTGTACTAGATATTTTCAGCTGATAATATTGCTGTAATGTTAGATTCAACTTATAAGGGGTTAACTCCCAAGATCAGCACCTTTTCGTAACATTAAGGCAGAAAACATGAAACTAGGCTGGTGACTGTAATTTGAAATGTTAGTTTTCTACCCAAAGAGAGACGTGATTGTATCAACACTGCATATTTATGCAAGTTTCCATAGCTTTGAGGCAATGAGAAAACCCCAGGGGTCAGTCACTTAAAATGGACCAGAGTTGACAAACATCCTGGGCTATCAGCAAAGATGGTCTTCATTCAATATATGTCATTTTCACTTTTGGCAGCGGTGGAAAACCAGCAATAGCAGATCATCTGCCTGTTCTACATCCATTCCGATTTTCCTTTCCATTGACTTCAGTGTATAATGGGTGGCCAATCCAGCACTGCCAGTTTTCCACCCCTGGCAAACGTGATTTGCCCACAGTTCTAAGGGTGGCCCCAAGTTGAAGCATTTGATGACTGACAGTGTGGTGGGCCAGCCTCCTGATCTCACACTCTCAAGGGGCTGGCATTCTCCCCTTTTCTCTCTGAGACACCAAGATGGATGAGTGAAACTAAGCAGCTTGTAAGAGAAAGTAAAAGCCAGTTTGCTGTCGACCAGCTAGCTTGAAAGGGGACCTATGTCTAGGGCATCAGTAAAGTTGCATCTTTGTTTTATTTTTCATGTGTAAACAATTTTACAACACCAAGTTATAGTCCAGCAATTTTATTTTAAATTCACAAGCTTTCGGAGGCTTCCTCCTTCCTCAGGTAAATGTGCAGGAGCTCCTCGAAGCCTACGCATTTATACATATAGAACAATACATGGTGTTTACAGAATGCCCCTGCAACTGCCCGTTGCCAAGGCAATCACCGTGTTCAGACAGAGAGGTGTCACCTGCAGAACCCCCGAATACACATTCAACAAAAAAACAAACAGGAAAAAAAACAGAGAGAGGCAGAAACATCCGGAAGGCAGAGAAAGCCAGCAAATGACCCATTATATTAAAAACAGATAACATTTGTTCGCTGGTGGGGTAACGTGTAGCGTGACATGAACCCAAGATCCCGGTTGAGGCCGTCCTCATGGGTGCGGAACTTGGCTATCAATTTCTGCTCGACGATTTTGCGTTGTCGTGTGTCTCGAAGGCCGCCTTGGAGTACGCTTACCCGAAGGTCGGTGGATGAATGTCCATGACTGCTGAAGTGTTCCCCGACTGGGAGGGAACCCTCCTGTTTGGCGATTGTTGCGCGGTGTCCGTTCATCCGTTGTCGCAGCGTCTGCATGGTCTCGCCAATGTACCATGCTCTGGGGCATCCTTTCCTGCAACGTATGAGGTAGACAACGTTGGCCGAGTCACAGGAGTATGAACCATGCACCTGGTGGGTGGTGTCCTCTCGTGTGATGGTGGTATCTGTGTCGATGATCTGGCATGTCTTGCAGAGGTTACCGTGGCAAGGTTGTGTGGTGTCGTGGACGCTGTTCTCTTGAAAGCTAGGTAATTTGCTGCGAACGATGGTCTGTTTGAGGTTGGGTGGCTGTTTAAAGGCGAGTAGTGGAGGTGTGGGGATGGCCATAGCGAGGTGTTTGTCCTCATTGATGACATGTTGAAGGCTGCGGAGAACATGGCGTAGTTTCTCCGCTCCGGGGAAGTACTGGACGACAAAGGGTACTCTGTTGGTTGCGTCCCGTGTTGGTCTCCTGAGGAGGTCTATGCGATTTTTTGCTGTGGCCCGTCGGAACTGTCGATCGATGAGTCGAGCGTCATATCCCGTTCTTACTAGGGCGTCTTTCAGCGTCTGTAGGTGTCCATCGCGTTCCTCCTCGTCTGAGCAGACCCTGTGTATTCGCAGGGCCTGTCCATAGGGGATGGCCTCTTTGACGTGGTTAGGGTGGAAGCTGGAAAAGTGGAGCATCGTGAGGTTGTCCGTGGGCTTGCGGTAGAGTGAGGTGCTGAGGTGCCCGTCTTTGATGGAGATTCGTGTGTCCAAGAAAGAAACTGATTCTGAGGAGTAGTCCATGGTGAGCTTGATGGTGGGATGGAACTTGTTGATGTTATCGTGTAGTCTCTTTAGTGATTCCTTGCCGTGGGTCCATAGAAAGAAAATGTCGTCGATGTATCTGGTGTATAGTGTTGGTTGGAGGTCTTGTGCAGTGAAGAAGTCCTGCTCGAACTTGTGCATGAAAATGTTGGCGTATTGGGGTGCGAATTTGGTCCCCATGGCTGTTCCGTGTGTTTGGGTAAAGAACTGGTTATCGAAGGTGAAGACATTGTTATCCAGGATGAAGCGGATGAGTTGTAGGATGGCTTCCGGAGATTGGCTGTTGTTGGTGTTGAGTATTGATGCTGTCGCAGCGATGCCGTCATCGTGGGGGATACTGGTGTATAGTGCCGAGACGTCCATCGTGGTGAGAAGTGTTCCTGGTTCAACTGGTCCGTGGGTACTGAGTTTTTGTAGGAAGTCTGTAGTGTCGCGACAGAAGCTGGGGGTTCCCTGTACGATGGGTTTCAGGATGCCCTCGATGTATCCAGAGAGGTTCTCACACAGGGTTCCAGTTGCCTGATACGATGGGACGTCCGGGTGTGTTGGCTTTGTGTATCTTTGGGAGGCAGTAGAAGTCTCCCACGCGGGGATTACGTGGGATGAGAGTGCGTAGGATGCTTTGAAGGTCTGGATCGAAGGTCTTGATCAGTTTGTTGAGCTGGTGGGTGTGTTCTTTGGTCGGATCTGCGGGTAACCGTCTGTAGTGTTCCTGGTTGTCCAGTTGTCGGTATGCTTCTTTGCAATAGTCTGTTCTGTTCTGTATGACTATGGCTCCTCCTTTGTCCGCTGGTTTGATGACGATGTTGCGGTTGGTCTTGAGAGCGTTGATGGCGTTGCGTTGTGCTCGGGTGACATTCTGGACTGTCTTCTGAGTGCGGCTCAGACAGTCAGACTCAGAAGACAGTCCAGAATGTCACCCGAGCACAACGCAACGCCATCAACGCTCTCAAGACCAACCGCAACATCGTCATCAAACCAGCGGACAAAGGAGGAGCCATAGTCATACAGAACAGAACAGACTATTGCAAAGAAGCATACCGACAACTGGACAACCAGGAACACTACAGACGGTTACCCGCAGATCCGACCAAAGAACACACCCACCAGCTCAACAAACTGATCAAGACCTTCGATCCAGACCTTCAAAGCATCCTACGCACTCTCATCCCACGTAATCCCCGCGTGGGAGACTTCTACTGCCTCCCAAAGATACACAAAGCCAACACACCCGGACGTCCCATCGTATCAGGCAACGGAACCCTGTGTGAGAACCTCTCTGGATACATCGAGGGCATCCTGAAACCCATCGTACAGGGAACCCCCAGCTTCTGTCGCGACACTACAGACTTCCTACAAAAACTCAGTACCCATGGACCAGTTGAACCAGGAACACTTCTCACCACGATGGACGTCTCGGCACTATACACCAGTATCCCCCACGATGACGGCATCGCTGCGACAGCATCAATACTCAACACCAACAACAGCCAATCTCCGGAAGCCATCCTACAACTCATCCGCTTCATCCTGGATCACAATGTCTTCACCTTCGATAACCAGTTCTTTACCCAAACACACGGAACAGCCATGGGGACCAAATTCGCACCCCAATACGCCAACATTTTCATGCACAAGTTCGAGCAGGACTTCTTCACTGCACAAGACCTCCAACCAACACTATACACCAGATACATCGACGACATTTTCTTTCTATGGACCCACGGCAAGGAATCACTAAAGAGACTACACGATAACATCAACAAGTTCCATCCCACCATCAAGCTCACCATGGACTACTCCTCAGAATCAGTTTCTTTCTTGGACACACGAATCTCCATCAAAGACGGGCACCTCAGCACCTCACTCTACCGCAAGCCCACGGACAACCTCACGATGCTCCACTTTTCCAGCTTCCACCCTAACCACGTCAAAGAGGCCATCCCCTATGGACAGGCCCTGCGAATACACAGGGTCTGCTCAGACGAGGAGGAACGCGATGGACACCTACAGACGCTGAAAGACGCCCTAGTAAGAACGGGATATGACGCTCGACTCATCGATCGACAGTTCCGACGGGCCACAGCAAAAAATCGCATAGACCTCCTCAGGAGACCAACACGGGACGCAACCAACAGAGTACCCTTTGTCGTCCAGTACTTCCCCGGAGCGGAGAAACTACGCCATGTTCTCCGCAGCCTTCAACATGTCATCAATGAGGACAAACACCTCGCTATGGCCATCCCCACACCTCCACTACTCGCCTTTAAACAGCCACCCAACCTCAAACAGACCATAGTTCGCAGCAAATTACCTAGCTTTCAAGAGAACAGCGTCCACGACACCACACAACCTTGCCACGGTAACCTCTGCAAGACATGCCAGATCATCGACACAGATACCACCATCACACGAGAGGACACCACCCACCAGGTGCATGGTTCATACTCCTGTGACTCGGCCAACGTTGTCTACCTCATACGTTGCAGGAAAGGATGCCCCAGAGCATGGTACATTGGCGAGACCATGCAGACGCTGCGACAACGGATGAACGGACACCGCGCAACAATCGCCAAACAGGAGGGTTCCCTCCCAGTCGGGGAACACTTCAGCAGTCATGGACATTCATCCACCGACCTTCGGGTAAGCGTACTCCAAGGCGGCCTTCGAGACACACGACAACGCAAAATCGTCGAGCAGAAATTGATAGCCAAGTTCCGCACCCATGAGGACGGCCTCAACCGGGATCTTGGGTTCATGTCACGCTACACGTTACCCCACCAGCGAACAAATGTTATCTGTTTTTAATATAATGGGTCATTTGCTGGCTTTCTCTGCCTTCCGGATGTTTCTGCCTCTCTCTGTTTTTTTTCCTGTTTGTTTTTTTGTTGAATGTGTATTCGGGGGTTCTGCAGGTGACACCTCTCTGTCTGAACACGGTGATTGCCTTGGCAACGGGCAGTTGCAGGGGCATTCTGTAAACACCATGTATTGTTCTATATGTATAAATGCGTAGGCTTCGAGGAGCTCCTGAACATTTACCTGAGGAAGGAGGAAGCCTCCGAAAGCTTGTGAATTTAAAATAAAATTGCTGGACTATAACTTGGTGTTGTAAAATTGTTTACAATTGTCAACCCCAGTCCATCACCGGCATCTCCACATTATTTTTCATGAAAAGAGGAGCACAAGGAAATATTATGTTATGTGAAATATACCAGTTTGTTGGTTTGCAATTGTGCCTTGTCTCGATAGATTATTTTTCAGCCCACCTTCCATAAGGACACAATACAGCTGATGGCACATATGATATTACAGTAGTCTGTATTTGCAGCAGGGTTCTGTGTTATGGTCTCTGGATCATGCTATTATTTATCTAGATATTGGGCAGTAAAAGGTGCACTCTGGTCCGTAGGGAACACAAGGTATTCTTACAGGAGCGACTGGTGATGCCAAACTCAAGGGAATCTCTAATATAAAACCCCAAAATTGTAAGGCAATCTGTTTTGCTTTGGTGCAGTTTTCTGTAAATTGTGCCAGCTCCCTTAGAATTAAAAAATGATCTTTGCAATGCACTAATATCCTTAGCCTTTGTCTTTTAGATTTATTACACACTCCATCATTCTTGCAACCATTTGGTGATTATTATAGTGCTTTGGTTACTATGGTAACTAAAGCACTATAATAATCACCAAATCGTCTGGTCTTTTGTGCTTTGGTTACCATAGTAACCAAAGCACAAAAGACCAGACGATTTGACTTCCATTTGTCTGAATTGCTGTGTTCTCCAGACCTTCATTTCTGTATGTGCACTTCTTGCAGAATTGCATTGTTAAAGTGCTTCAAAATATTTCAAGCTTTAGTTTTTTCCTTCTCTATGGGCAGAGGCACACTTTTGGGGGATTAAACATGCTCATAATAAGTCTCGGCTCTGTCTATCAGAAAACCCCAGTTCACCCTTGAGAAATATTAAAATGTGTACATTTAGCTTTTTCAATCCATTCCTTTCACCAAATCATGCACAATTTTCAGTGGGGTCAATTATAACCCTAAACACCCGTCAGAAACTGGGCAGGTGGACTGTTAAAAAGGAGCAGGTCAATTATCTGCTCAGATCCTGGCCACTTCCGACAATTTGTGATGTTAACCTGCAGGATTTTGAAGGCGGATGAGGCAGACGGAAGCCTCATAAATTTATGCAAACTGGGATTCTAATGCGTCAATGATAAACCAATTTTAACAGCGGCCTGAGCGGGGAAGCCGCCGCAACTTTCCCGTTAGGCAGAAGCAGGTCTGCAGCTGGTCTGAAGACAGAGAAGCTCTTCTGGTAAGTCTAAATCTTTCTTTTGTGAAGCCAGGAAGAACAGGGATGGTCCTCTGAGCCGCACAATGAAAGACGCGGCCTCCGCTGCGCTGGACTCCCTCCCTTTCCCTCCCGCCAGACCCTCCCAAAACCCATTTCCTGCCGCGTATCTGGAAGCTGGTAGGTGCCACCCGATCTTAAACTGCCAGCATCCATTCTGTGCTTTCTTCATGCCCATTCTGGATGGGAAGTGTATTGGTGATATTTAAATGAAACCCGGTGGTTAAAATCGCTGTGGCCTCCTACTCCTCTGCTGGATCGGTTTCCCGCCAGAAACCCACTCCGAGTTTAAATCTGTCCCAGTGTATTTTGTATTGAAACAAGTTGCAGCCATTAACATGACTGACACATAAGGTGTAGGACATCGCCAGCATGCAAGGGACCATCCTTCAATTTATCATTTTAAGGCCACTTCATCACATATTTTGCATTGAGGTCAGTC
This sequence comes from Heptranchias perlo, assembly GCF_035084215.1. NCBI lineage: Eukaryota > Metazoa > Chordata > Chondrichthyes > Hexanchiformes > Hexanchidae > Heptranchias > Heptranchias perlo. The sequence continues at coordinate 36,930,024 of NC_090337.1, read as the reverse complement.
TCAATGCAAACAGGAGAATGCTAAAAATGCTAAAATGTGTCTTAAAACAAAAACAACGTAACAATAATAATCAATCCCATCACTGTTATGTACAGCTTACATTTCATCTGCACTGCACAGGCATAATCCCTCTGGATGATGAGGGGAATTAGTAACATCCAAACAGAATGCATCACTGCAGGAAATGCAGTGCATCTCAGGATAAGGGGTCAGACGTTTAGGACTGAGATGAGGAGGAATTTCTTCACTCAGAGTCGTGAATATTTGGAATTCCCTATCCCAAAGTGCTGTGGATGCTCAGTCGTTGAGTACGTTCAAGACTGAGATCCATAGATTTTTGGACTGTAAGGGAATCAAGGGATATGAGGATCGGGTGGGAAAGTGGAGTTGAGGCCGAAGATCAACCACAATGCTATTGAATGGTGGAGCAGGCTCGAGAGGCCATGTGGCCAACTCCTGCTCCTGTTACTTATGTTCTTATTTGATTTTGAAAATTTACATTACAGGCTGATAATGGAGTCCTTGCACAGCAGCACCAGGAACACTTCTGACCTCACCCTATAATGCAAGATGAGCTCATTAACAGACTTTGTCAGCTGTCCTAGTGTATAGCGCATGATGTGCCATGAATGCACTAATCCTGGTGTGCAATTTCCTGTGACAGCACCCTAAAAAAATTGTACATCTTTAAGGGCAGCTGCTGGTTATAAAATGGAGCCAGTTCAAGGTTTCCTTCAGCTGCTGTACCCAATGACTCAGACCTCATAAGCCCTATCTACAAACATTCCTTGGTAGCTCAACAACAGCACTTCAAGGAGCCATTTGAAATTGTGCAATAAAGCCTGTACAATATGAGAACATCCATGGAGAAGTGCACAACCTGCATCTGTACAGTTCTACATAATCATCTGACTACACTGCAGACCATCACAGGAATGTGGCCATTCCATGGTCCTCTGCACCAGAACACCTTGGCTGAGGTTTTAAGCTCAGGCTGAGCATCTCACAAACATTTTGATTGGAGCTGTGGAGACCTTGAATTGCAATTTACAGCATTTTATCTCTTCTGGATTCACTTATATTGGGGAATCACTTTGAAATAGCCATAACACAAGGCTTCAACTACCTCATTGCTGCCAGAGGTCTGCTCCCACACAGAACTCTGGTCTTGCTGAGGGACTGCCTAGCAGCAGGGAAATGGCAGGAGTTGGAAAGGATGATGGAGATGTCTCTCAGGGCATTGCCACTTCCAACCTCCCTGCTACTCCACTGAAATGATTGTTGATATATTCCCAAAACATACAGGTCCAGATAGCCACTTCATCACTTGCTTGTGTCTGCAGGCACAAGGCTATCTACTAACCCAACAGATGAAAGCACTGAGCCCCCTCCATCCTGAGAGGCAGACACCAAGAAGTCATCCACCTCACTCGGTCTTCCCACCATGGAAATTCTTGGAAGGGGCGCCTGATTAGAAAGTAGAAAGAGGAAGTCCGGGGAGAACCAACTCAACACAGCAGCACCACATAATGTATGGGTTATTAAAAATTGCATTGACTGAAACTGGAATATTTGCTGTTAGTTCATTCTGCATAAGCTTGATTCACGTCACTGGGGAGAAATAAGGTTACATTCATGGGTGCTGATGCACAGCTGGGCCCAATGGAGGAAAAGCTTTATTTGGCATGGGGATTAGTCACATGTGGAGAGGACTGTTGTGCAGTGGTGACAAAAGGCAAATAATGAAAGGCCTGAACAATTAGATCCTGTTTGATGACTGCAATCTGAGCAGTTCTTTCAAAAGACAGTTCTCTCGTGAGCAGCCTTGTCTTCCTTAGCTTCATGCTGCCTTTCTTCTACTAGAGACACAAATTGAAAACTGAAGGTATTTTGTCATTATTTGTTTTGCAATCTGAAAAAGCCAATTGTGAGATCATGGGATAAATTTTCTGAGTTAGTGCTGCCAGTGCGAAGCCTCACTCAATAAGAGGACGATTGGGTATGGAGATCAGTGCACCTAATTCACTGCCTCTTGATTTTATGAGATAGTGCTCATGATTATTAGCTTTAATGACCAGAAAATCAGAATGGCTACGAATTGGGTACACTGACCTCTACACCCAGTTTTCTGATCTGCCTTCCTCTTGAGCATGGCTCCGTGCTGGGAAGGCTAACTTATAAAATTTACCCAAAATGCTTTGGAGTACAGAAGTTCAACCTCATCAAATAGCAGCAATAGGTTATTCATATAATATCACTGGCTCTATTAATAAATTAGCACTGGACCATTTTATGTTTTTGACAAATTCATTTTTTTTAAAAAACAGTCTGGCTTATAAATTTGCACGCCTGACATCTTTAGTATTTATTTTGATTTGCAGTAATTACTCTACCCTTGAAATACATAATAAATAATGGGCACAAATATTGAGCATGGAATAACCTAGTAATGAACTGTAAATTATTTCTTTATAAATATTTATGACAATGATGCTGCAATCATCAACCCTGTAATGTCATCACACTTCAGTGAAATGGAACATATTGAATGGTCATGTCAGTACTTCACAAACTGCCAGCTCAAAAATGGACCCAAAACTCAATAAAATTTCCACATTAAATTTGACCAATATATAAGTCGATTTAGATTTAATCTCTAAATTCAGGTGATGATTAAAAGTTCTGCACTCACAATTTATATTTGAACTCATGGATGAAATACCATCTTTTAATTATCCATGCTATCTGTTACTCTATTATATATTTTGTTCTTTCATGTGATTATTAACTTTACAGTTATGGAAACTAAATATTTATCTAGAATTTTCCATAAACTTCCATTCCTATCTCTGGTTTACTCAGACATGTTGGGGGAATTTTACCCACCCTAGCCTGGCAGAAACCGGGTGTGAGGGGGAAGTTAAAATGGAATGGGAAACATACCCAATGCCTTCCCTTCCAAATGTGGCCAACTGAAATTTTAGAGTTTTAAGTTAAAATTACCCCCTATGCGATTTACAAATGAGAGGTCATAGTTTATATGTTCAGATTTGAACCATTAATTCTAATATATTTTCATGATATTATGTTTTGTAATATCATATGGAAATTAGGACTGGTATCTGACAGTAAATTCATCCAGGGTGAAAAGTTATTAACATTCAGTTCATGTGCTGTAATCTATCCATTTGACACTCAAAACAAAAGGCACATATTTCCTCATGCTGGCTACTTAATAAATCTGGAATTAGCCAAGGTGGTGGCATTAATAATGTCTTGGATTGTTGCATCAATTACTGTGCCTAGTGTGGCTGTTGAAGGAAGGTTTCAACAAATTGCAGCTCCTGTTGTTGATGAATATTAACTATTCATTTATGGTCCTTCTTACCTAGAAAATGATGATCCTGCTGCTTGTTAGTTATGTGTTTTTTAAATCCAAATTTTGGATTATAAATAATTTAATTTAGGTTGGAAATGAAAAGGTGGCTAGATGATTTGGCATAATTCAGTCATCTCGTTTTAAATTTATTACAGCAGGGGCAGCAGTGTTGTGTAAAGCAGTGCAAGAATATAATGAGCAGGTTTCGTTCTTAGTCTTCAAGGGCCTTTTTTACATGAAATATTCATTGGAACTATTTTTTCTGATGTGTTCCCCAAAGGATTTTATTTCTTGTTTGTGATGGAAAATATAAAAAATAGGGAACCTTTCTCAATGGGTTTAAAATACTGTGCTGCCATGGGCATCAAAAATTCTTTTGAAAAGTGAAGTCAAAAATAGAATACAGGATGAAATCCACCAAAATGGGAAACTGGCAATATTTCGTCATCTTTTGCATGGCAACACAGGATTACCTATGTTCTTTTGCAACATAGAACAGAAATCAATTTGTATGCTTCTCAGTTGTATCAATCAGTAGCCATATTTCAGAACCATGAAAGAGTAAAGGGCACCAAATTTATATGACTGCTCTGGTGGAATGGCTGGAAACTCCACTGGGACCAAGGTACACCCTAAATAGGAGTTTCCAGTAGCCTTGTTTGGGGGAAAAGCGTCTGCCCACCCCAAATAAGACCACTGACGCAGAGGTGGCAGGGTTGAGGGTAGGGACACCCTATGCTGTGAGTTATGGCCCTAATGGAGCTCGGCATACTTTTAGAGGCCGGTATATTTGGAGTGGGATGAGGTCTACCAACTTCCAGAAGGGTACAAGTGGGCTCCACTGGAAGGGGGAGGGGAGGTGCAGGCGCCAGAGAAGTGGCCTAGACCCCCGAGGAAAATATGTTATTATCGGCCCTCTTACCAAGGGGGATGAAAGAGGTCCATACATCATTTTTTGGTGAGGGGAAAACCACTCCCCTCTCTCATCCCCCCCCCCCCCGCCCCTCCCAAGAAGGCAGCAAGCACCACGGGGCTGGCAGACACCTGAGATTCGCCTGTAGTGGTGCAGGCGCGTTAGAGGGCACCTGGCTTTTCTGTCAGGATTATGGCTTGTTTAAATTTGGTGCCACAGTCTTTTGATAACATATTTCAGCTGCCAATTTAAAAACATAACCCTTAAATATATTTCCATCATATTTTTACTACTACTTAGAAATGTAATGTTACAAGAATTTAGAGTTAAAAGATAAATATATTTTTAAATGAGAAGATTGTATGATTTACTGCTTGAAGTGATAATTCATTTACAGCATTTCAATTATTTGATGTTAGTTAAAATTTTGATTTTAGAGTGAATTCACAACTGCAAAAGCACTTTTTCTTTTGAATACAAAAGCAGATCATTGTATTACCATTTTAAAAATTTGAATATTATTCTGCAAAAGGTACATATGCCAGGTTATATGATACATTATTTAAAAATGAGAAATATGAACAGTGCATTTGCCACTTTTTGGCACATGATAATATAACATACATGCATCGATAAAGACATTTGAGAGACCAAGAGCACATCAAAGAATAATTGTGAAGGTAGGCAAATTTCAAAAAACCTGTACAGATATAACTAAACTAGAGAATTTGTTAGAATGCAGATCTCTTGCAAGATTTGTATGGAAAATGTTTACTGACAGTCTGGGTGTCAGCTACACAAATATTAATCACGTCTCTGCTGGCCATGACCTATGGGGTGGAACTTTCAACTTTGCCAGTACCAAATCGGCCGCCCGGTATACACCCCATCCAATTTTCCTTCCAATTGACTTCAATGGAAAGGGAAATCGGGTGGGGTGTATAACCGGCAGCCAATCTGCTACTGCCTATTTTATGCCCTTGCCGGAGTTGAACATCCTTCCCACTATATTTATAGAATGTAGTGAAAATATCAATTTTACGCCAGTATATGCACAATATATAATTTGAATCAGGCTATATAAATGAAACACAAATAACTGAGTTTGAGACGGGCATGATGAGACAGTGCAAGATGCTGGAGAGGAAGTACAAGGCAAGACAAAGAAAGTGAAGGGCAATAGAGAGAAAATTTTACCTTGCTTCATCATACTGGAATTCTCTCCATATCCTTTATTGCCCAATCGTAAAACCATCACTGAGATGATGTGGGTGTAATCTTTGACTTTGCGAAAACCTGTACCTACATCTATCTATATAATTACAGATTTTGTATCTGGTATGTGTCCGACAGGTCCAGAGGGCAAGAAGAATTGTTCAGTATGTCTGTAGGGTGTTGGAAAGCATCTAATTGTCTACAGCAAAATGTGTCGACTGCTTCAAGTTTCACATTCACCAAGAACAATCAATAAAAAAATTACACATTCACTGCCTCTCAAAAAAAAACTGATTTTATTTTCAGAACCAATCAATCCCTTGAGTTGATATACTGTAGCTGAAATTGCTCGACCGTTCTGGTGCACTTCCATTACGTCTCCGGTGGGATTGCAGCAAAAGGGCTCGGATATGCCAGGTTCCACCTACACTGGAATTTCTCACTTAGCCTTATGAGGTGGAAACTCCGCCCACCCTTAAGACCAGTGATGCAAAGGAGGCAGGTCAGGGGGAAAGGACTCCCAGACGAGGAGTTTCCTCTGTCCTGACCTATCAGTAGCCTGGTGGAAGGTTGAAGGCTGAAACGCCCAGTGAGATAACGCATACTGTCTTCCAAAAGGATGCAATTGGGCCCTACTAGGAGGGGTCCAGGCCTGGAAACTGGCCTGCCTCCACCCCAAGAAATCAGGAGATTTTAAAAAAATGTAACTATTGGACCTCTTACAAAGAGCGCCAAAGGCAAAAATCATATGGAATCACCCCCCTACCTCCCAATTAGAAGCATGCATTGGAGTTTCCACCAGCATGGGGTTTATGGGCATCTGCTGGGTAGTGGTGTGGCTGCCTACTGGCCCATGCAAATCAGGTGTCCTCCCACTGACCCTGCATACTCCAGTGGGGTCAGCACCGGAGGGCACCAGGGCAGGGATGCGATCCTAGCTGAACTACTGGGATCGCCTGTTGCAGGTCCCCTTCCCGAAATTGGTCTGCTCTGAATTTAAAAGAATACATTCCTGAATGTGGAGCTGGGAGGAGCAGGAGTGCTCAAAAATGATGATGCAGCAGCCTAAAATTCAAATCTGATTTGCCGGTGAGCTGCCTGGGGATGCCCAGCAGACGTACGCAGGTTGCTGGTCTCATGTAAATGAGATCCGAGGCCTAATATCAGGTATGTCTTGGGCCTACATGTTCCGGCACAGGGATCGTTCCTGCACCCAGTTTGCGCTGGCCTGCCATTGGATTTCCATCCATTATATACACTTTAAAAGTAAAGTTTAGAACATAATATATTACATAATCTTCTTTTGAGCTCTTGAGTTGGTGATAAAACAAAATGGTAAATGCTTTTGGAAAACTTTTTTGAGCAATTTGATTATGTCAGTTTCTGTTTTTTTAAAACAGTAAATTTTTCTGAGCACAGAAGGCTTATTTTGCGGTTCCAGCTAATAAGCTGCTGGGACGACAGTGCACGGGCATTGCACGTGTCATTTCAGTGGGAAGCTGGATTTGGCAAGTCCAGCTCATGAATATCATTCAGATAAGCTTCCTTTCTTGTACAGGGAACATGGCTATCTGAGGAGAGTGCAAAAATGTCCTCAAGCATGCAACCCTTAGAAGGTTACCCCTCAAAATTCAAAAGATGTGGCTACTTGAACACAAGTGGCTACATATGGGAAGAGAAATGCTGAAGCCTTGTCAAAGGCTAAAAAGTGTTTTTTCCAAGTAGTAAGCCGTTGCAAAGCCTTTATATGGGTAAACAAATGATGATGGACAATGAAAGGATGGAAAACCCAAATTGGGGGCACAAAATGGAGCCTGGAGGCAAATGGTGATGTAGCGCTGCTCTGTTTGATGGCTAGCAAGTGAATGTGTTGCTGCATGACAAGGATGCAAGGACGTTTGCCCTGTTTGGGACTCTGCAGCACCCTCACCAGAAGACTGGCAAAAGGCTGATGCAGTATTCCAGATATGGCAACAGATGCGAGAAGACACATACCTTAAGGAATATAGCAAGGCAAATCCACTCAACAATACCATATATCAGGTAGATTCCATACTTCCAACCTGTTCCATGTTTACTTCTCTCCCATTCCATGCCTTCGTATATCTTTACGGGTCTGCCACTGAACCTCATACATACTGATAACTAAGCATGGTATACATCAAAGCATTGTAACCTAATCTAGCTGCATGATGCATGGTTATTTACTGATGTACAAGTTGGCCTACAGGTTGAGCATATGTTTGCCATTGTACATGTGCTCCTTCAATGTACAGCATCTCAAGACTTGCACCACAAGATGACATAAAATAATTAAGCAAATCCGAACTTGACAAGGCTCATAAATAAAAGGATCTCTTGACTCCCTTGGAGGAGGCCACCCTGAACATTGTGGCATTTCAGACCCTGGAGGAATTAAAGAAAAGTGAAGCATCAGGTCTCCTCTAAGCTCAGACCTGGTACCATCTTGCTGTTATGACTGAAATGATCAGGAATGAGTATGAGGCAGGGTGTACAGTAAAATGGGAAGGAGAGATTATGAAGACCACATGATGGAGCAGAATGTGGACTGAATATGAGGGATGGCATATGATTCTGTCTTGAGTCACAGAAACAAATCAATGGCCTGTCACTTCTGCTTCATCAAGGTTTTCCATTTTCTTCCCAATTTATCTATAACCTGAAATAATTCATCTCTTTCTGATTAAAGATAAACGAAGGAAATGTGTGCATACTACCAGCTGCTTCAGCATAATCACAAAAGCAAAAGGGAACTGAATGGCATCTAGTTGCCATTGGAAACGCTATTGCACCATTGCCTCTTTGTTGACTTGTATTTTTCTTGGAAATAAATAAAGAAATTTATTGCGAAACAATGTTACAAAATATCTATATAAAATCTATATTACAACTAAACTTGTTTGGTAATGGTATTGTTTGAGAGACTACAAAAATATGAATGCTTATTAACAGCAACATAGTATAATGAAGGACTGCATTAAAGAATATAAATCATCTTGATCAAGACATAAAATAAAACAATTTTCATGTTTTAGCTAACCAAGATATTTGATTGTCAAAAATAAAGAGCCTTCCATTGCCATCATTTCTGAGAAAAAGCAAAACATATAAGGTTTGCATTTAATATTGAATCAGGAGGTGCCACAGTAGATGGTCAGGATGATTCATATTTTCATATGCAGGCTTTCGTTATGCTGTGTTGCTGTTCATTGCATTTAAATCTTGCAGTTCTTATTATAATACTAACACTACAAATCATCCTTCTCATTTATAATCCAGGTTTATATGCAGAAATAAATCTTTAATGCATTATTTCACAATATATTAGTTTTATTCCCAAGAAAAAATGGAAAAGGGCAAACAGGCAGTTTCCAATGGCAACAGGATAACAGTCATTTCTCTAAGTGTCACTGCTGTTGTGGTGAGGTCAGTTTAGTTGCGACTTCATGCGCCAGGAACTGTTCCCAAATATGTCTCCTGAATGTCGGCTTATTAGAAAAGGTGTTTGGACACCCCTCCTGCTAAATCTAAGGACTTCATAGGAACAGGAAAAAAATGATAAAGGACACCTACCAGAAATCCCAGTATCCTTTGTACAAATTCATAAAACACAAAACGATGGGGGAAGTAAGTTTCTAGAAAATATTAAAACAGTTAGTTTGTAAAAACTACTCAATATTTGCTGTTCAAAATTGAATTAGGCCATCTTCAGCCTTCCTGAAATTAATCACTGCATTCAAAAATTATTATTCATATAAGGTAGAAATTATTAAAATATTTATATTGATTTTAAAAAATGGTGAAGATCTCACCTGTATGCTATGTGAGAAGGTATTGTAATCCCATTTACAACTTTATTTACATGTCATACACAAAGGAAGCCTTCCCCATGATAACAGCCAACATAAACTTTGAAGCCTTTGGCTTGAACTATAAATAGGGAGAATGAATGGTAAACTTCAACTTGAGTTCCAGTGGATACATGCTGGAATTGACCATTGCAGAGAGGCTTTTAGATTGTACTCAAAACAAGAGTTTTTGTACCTTAGGTATTAGGTGACAATGGAGCTCTATCTCTTGCACTCTTGACAGTTTGGTGCCATTTCTCTCAATTAATTACTATTTAATTCTGTTCTCAAGTATCATTCTTGGACATCTATAGTAAGGCATGAAAGTAACAAATATCAATTGTACCGTCATTAAATGGGTTCTCTTCATGATGTTACCTTCCTTGGCTTCACTGAGTTGCCTTGGAGCTCCATTGATGGTGGCCAAATTTTCCTCCCTCACCCAATATGTGACATAAGCATGGTGGGACAGTCTTTGTTCTTGCCCAACTTACCCACCAATGATTCTGGCAAAGTTTCCAGGGTCAGCCCTATGTCCATTTTTTTTGGCAGGTTCACATCAGACTTCCCACCTGCGCTTGTGAGCTCACTGCTGGGGTAGGAAATGGATGGATAACTACAGCAGCTTAAAGAATTAGACAGCCTAGTCAGTAGGCTTTTTCCCCAGGTTCCAGTGATTTGCAAAGTCTACTGAAGTAGAACTGCAATCCATTTCTCATCTTGCCTTGGCCCTTCAATTTTTTTCTGCCACTCTGCCTCCCTTAGCAATACTGCATATCTGTTAAGTGCTTCTATAAGTAGTGTTCAGTGATGTCACCTCATTAGAGTACGCCTGCCCATACTTTGAGGAAGTAATCTTTCAGAATATTTATTATCTTTGCTCATCCTCAGGGTCTTCACATCTTTTAATGTTCTCACCTCTTCTCTACTCGTCCTTTAAAAATTACGAATGTAACACTGAAATCATTTATTACTGTTATGTTTTGCCTCTACAGCTGTGCTTTTTTCTAAGTTTATTTTACCCCTCCAATCAACCTTTTGCCACGTTTCTGTGTATCTTATATTATCCAAGTGAATGTCTTCCCCTTTTTCCCTGTGAAATTTGTAGAGGTAATTTTTCCTTTTCATTTCAGTTTTAATTTGTTAATCCATTTAGAGTCACACTTGTTTAGTCTCAGTTTGCGAATCTTAGGTATGTGCCTGTTTTGCATGTCCAGCAGTATTCTTTTACAGGTGTTACATTTGTCGCCTTCTGAAATGATGGTGAACATCCTCCTCTTATCCATTTGTTTTAATTCTTCCTTCATTTCTTTGAAGTCAGCCTTTTTAAAGTTATGAACCTACTTTTTAGTCTTTGGTATAGCTGAATCCCAGATCATTTCAAACTCGATCATTCTATGGTCACTGCCCCACAACATGCCAAGACTTCCTGCACAATCATTCAGCTTGGGCTCATAAGTGGCAAGTAACATTCGCGCCAGATAAGTGCCAGGCAATGACCATCTCCAACAAGAGAGAGTCTAACCACCTCCCCTTGACATTCAACGGCATTACCATCGCCGAATGCCCCACCATCAACATCCTGGGGGTCACCATTGACCAGAAACTTAACTGGACCAGCCGTATAAATACTGTGGCTACAAGAGCAGGTCGGAGGCTGGGTATTCTGCGGCAAGTGACTCACCTCCTGACTCCCCATAGCCTTTCCATCATCTACAAGGCACAAGTCAGGAGTCTGATGGAATACTCTCCGTTTGCTTGGATGAGTGCAGCTCCAACAACACTCAAGAAGCTCGACACCATCCAAGATAAAGCAGTCCGCTTGATTGGCATCCCATCCACCACCCTAAACATTCACTCCCTTCACCACTGGCGCACAGTGGCTGCAGTGTGTACCATCCACAGGATGCACTGCAGCAACTCGCCAAGGCTTCTTCGACAGCACCTCCCAAACCCGCGACCTCTACCACCTAGAAGGACAAGAGCAGCAGGCACATGGGAACAACAGCACCTACACGTTCCCCTCCAAGTCACACACCATCCCGACTTGGAAATATATCGCCTTTCCTTCATTGTCGCTGGGTCAAAATCCTGGAACTCCCTTCCTAACAGCACTGTGGGAGAACCGTCACCACACGGACTGCAGCGGTTCAAAAGGTGGCTCACCACCACCTTCTCAAGGGCAATTAGGGATGGGCAATAAATGCTGGCCTCGCCAGCGACGCCCACATCCCATGAACGAATAAAAAAAAGATAGATATTGCTATTTCTAAGTTCAAAAAGTAATTAAAAAAATTAACCATATTTTGAGAAGTCTCCTGATTATATTGATTTTCTGGCATTTTGAAACCTTTCAAAAGCTTAGGATCCATTTAAAAATTCCATGGTTTAATATTTATATAAAAAATTAAATTGTTCACTTTTTCTGCTCTCACCGATGTTCTCCTGTGTCACTTTTTAATAGTTAGTGCTTGCACAAGTTCCACATTTTAAAACACATGGAAGTGCACCTAGCACTGCAAAAATAATGTTACAGTTTTAAATTAGGCCCTTTTGCACCGCAGGACTGATTGCATGTGTACGTGCAGTTCCTTCCCCTGACATTTTAACTATTTTTATATAATTCACACATCCTCCTCCACTGACACCTATTGTGAGAGAATTTTTATGAGCAATGCACACAGTTCTAGTTGAATTTATTTTCAATTGCTCTCTGTGCGTCTCTAAACAACAGCAGCTTTGATGCAGAGCGGTCCAGAATAATGACAGGTTCTGAAGGAAACTGAATTTTTTTAGGGCAATTTAGAACAATCCTCTGCCAATCAGGGTACTTCATTGGTCCTTTCCCATGTTCATAAGCAGCAGTGCCTTTTAGCATTTTAATTTGACTCAGTTTGTTCATGTTGGGAACAGAATAAACGGATACTGTTAAGAAAAATTGATGCTTCCGTGCATCATTTATTAGCAATGTTGAAAAGTCCCAAGTGGCAGCCAACAGTTAGGAGAGATAGGATGTAATTCTTCTGCTAGTAATCCAAATACACACTACTGATATTTGATACATCACTTTGTACTTATTATATCTGCTTCTTTTGATAAAGAACTCTGAAATTGTACCTGCATGCTTGGAATTACTTAAATCATTTGTTTGTAGTGTTGATATAACTTAAATCAGATGGGTGGGAGTATATGAAGCACAATAGTAAAATAGTATTTTTCAGTGGAGTTTGAAAAGCACTTTTCTTTTATGAATAGTGGACTTCAACTTTTAAAATGTCTTCACCATATCACTTTGGCTGCTGCATAATTTCAGTAATGCAATGGAGAAAAAAAATGGCAAAATGATTTAAATTCGACTTAATCTACATTGAAACCAGAATTGGGTAGAACTGATTAGATTCCATTAAAGTGGCTTTAATTTCATTCTAAATTTGATTACACAGATTTTTGTACGTAACTAACCATATGCTTTGTTTACTTTTGGTGCATCACACGCTACCTTTGCTACCTTGAGACATAGACCTGCCTCATAGCAAATGTAGTGACTAATCAGTATTAACCATGTCTTTAACATGCTACTGATGTCATCATACCAAGTCATTAAAAATTGTAAGGGTCTGCATTATTTCAATAGGAAATAATATTTGTGGCTGTTTCCCACTTCCTAAATTTCTGACTTTGCAGAGCCAATCCAGCAACAGCAATATGAATTGTTTAAACTGTTAATGGAGTGAAAATCTCTTTTACATTCCGCATTTTCAATCAGGTAGCTACATCTTTGACTCTCACTTTTGCTGAATAATACAACTGAAAAGCCAGATTTCAATTGTTAATAATGTATACTCATGCAGTATACATTTTTGCAGAAGACATTTGCATGTACTTTCTGTTTTGATATTTTTAATTTAAAGTGCAATAAAATGATTTGTTTAAAAAGCCTTTGGCCCTTTTTTTCTTACCATTCTGCTTGTTTGTTTTAACTTTTTGTATTTAAAATGTCAGAATTTTGATGGAGGACTGAAAATATATATTTTTTGTAAAGAGCAAGGTCGCTTGTGAATTTCAACGTGGGCAACATCCAAGGACATGTTTCAAGCACTGGACTCTCAACTACTCTTATCAGGATTGAACTAATAATCAGTTGTGTCAGAGAGGTGCCGATAGTACATGAAAGCATCTCACTGACGTCAATACAGAAGAAAACATAAGCTGTATTTCAGCAAATTGTGCATATCATTTTGATGGGACCTTAATGGTGCCAGATTGTTTTCTTTTAAAAAGACAGAGGGGGGGGGGGGGATTTTAACTCACAGCCTAACAAGTGGCTGGCGCAACCTGGAGTGGCAGTGGGAGGCCCAGCCAATTTTAACGGCTGTGGCTATTAACATGCCGCTGGCTGACTTCCCGACCAAAACACTCGAGGAAGTGGCAGAAAGTTGGGCAGTGCGGACACCCCCGCCGGGCCCAAAAATGCGGGGATAGGAAATGGGGAGTTCTGGATGCTATGCTAAAGGAGTGTGAATCCCAGCATGGGAGGCCTACACTTTCCTTGTGGGACCTGGAGGATCACTCCCTTTTCGCCTGGCCCTACATAAGAAAGTTAAAAGCTTACCTGGAAAGGCGTCTTCGGTCGGCTGCTGGGATTTCAGCTGTCGGGGCTCCTGCTGTGGGCGCCACGCTAAATTCCGGGTAGAGATTATGTCTGGGTCCTACCGACATAACAGGACTCCAACGTACGTAAATGTATGAGGCATTTTAAAATTGCAGTCGAGTGGTTGTGTCATCCACCCTATTGTAACTACACCTCCCGATACTGTTTCCACCAGAATTTTTCTTGGTACTGTTTCAAATAGACTATTAAAAGTATAGTTTTCTTGCATAGTTGGCTGTAGAGTTTACCATCAGCCATCTGACAATTAAAATCATATTAAGAAAAGAGAAATTGATACTCTTGCTACCCTGCTAGGATGGACATTTAAATATATATTAGTTGACGGACTGCAGTTCACAGTTCAGAAACAGTTTGCTTTCAGATTTGATGGAGGGAGTGGATATTGAGTCCAGTGGCAGGAACACCGATAAAGCATACAGTTCTTTGCTTGATGGCATCAATTGGTGAGCCCATGATACCCTGACTTGTGCCTTGTACATGGTGGGGAGGTTTTAAAGCGTCAGAAGTACCCAGCCTCTGCCCTGCTCTTGTAGCCACGTTGTTGATATTGTGGTCAGTGGCGATGTCGGTGATGGGAAACTCAGTGATGGTGGTTCTGTTGAAGAGCAGAAGGTGGTGGTTGGGCCTTTTCTTGTTGGAGATTGATATTGAATGTGATGAATCTCCAGATTCTGAACTTTTAGTGAACATATTGGGGTAGAGTTTCTGCTTTGGGCGCAATTGGGAAATCGCGTCCAATATGTGCTCGATATTGCGCTGGTCAGGTTACAGTTCAAGTTTCGGATAAAATTCATTTGCATAATCACAAACATAAAATCTTCAATGAACCAGCGCAATCGGGCAGCGTAATAGAACGTAATCGTTTTCTTTTTTTTCATTCAATTGAAAAGTATTCCTTGATGTATTTAAGACTGGTGACCTGGTGCAGTTTTATTAATATAGCTGAAAATGGGTTTATCACCAAAAATAAACATTTTTAATAGGAGTGTCCAGTCCTCCACCTGCGAGTAACCTGATTTAATATCACTGAAAATGAATTTAAAAACCTATACTGAAGCATTTAATAGTTTCATAGGTGTACAATAGTCAGTTTCTTAGTAAAATAAATATTTTTTGATATGAAAAAATGTTTAAAACGTGCCTGCTAGAGCCTGTGCGCCTAAAAATGAGCGCAATTTGAAGAACCTTTATGAACCAGCGCACTCGGCGGAATCTCGCAATTTCGATCTGGAGACTTGGCCAGTTTTGTGGGTGGGGCCTGATCGGGTCGAATTGAATCTTAAACTAGCATAAAAGATCACAGAAAATACAAATGTAAATGGTTTTGGGCGTAACTCACGTTTAAATTCCCCGATCTTTTGTACTGGTTCAGCCGATTCCACCCGGATTGCGCCGATATTACTGGCGTAAACAAGCGGAAACACGACCCAGTGTTTTTCCACCTCCTCATTTAGGTCTTCCATGCCAGACATTATTCATCAGCCAAAAAGGTGAGCGCATGACCTGCTTCCAGTCCCCTACTAAATCCACCAATCTGCTAGGAGGTTAACATGTGACCGAGGTTGACATGCTCTTCAACAGTTGTTTTACCAGAGGAACAAATTGTTCTGGTTAATTCAAAACAACTTTCATCCTTCCCATTAAGCTGCAGAGTCAAAGCCAAACCTATGTCAGAACCCTGGGGCAAATGGCAGCACTGATCTTAATGATGACGCTGCAACCAAACATGGCACCACTGATAATGAGTGCTGAATCTCAGAATTCTGATAAATTCATATGCTTCTTTAGAGGATTTGGAAAAAGTGGCCACATGGAATAATCCCTATACTTTCACAAACATTAATCGTTGGTTATAAATTGAAAGCCATGATGTGGCGATGCCGGTGATGGACTGGGGTTGACAATTGTAAACAATTTTACAACACCAAGTTATAGTCCAACAAATTTATTTTAAATTCCACAAGCTTTCGGAGGCTTCCTCCTTCCTCAGGTGAATGGTGTGGAAATGAAATTTTCGAATCCTTCGCATTTGAAAATCACAGAACAATGCCTGGTGATTACTGCCCGTTGCCAAGGCAATCACAGTGAGCAGACAGAAAGGTGTCACCTAAAAGGCCACCGAATATACAAACCCCCCAAAAAAAAGAGAGAGAGAGAAGGAAGACAGTCAATGACCCGTTATATTAAAAACAGATAACATTTGTTCGCTGGTGGGGTTACGTGTAGTGTGACATGAACCCAAGATCCCGGTTGAGGCCGTCCTCATGGGTGCGGAACTTGGCTATCAATTTCTGCTCGACGATTTTGCGTTGTGTGTCTCGAAGGCCGCCTTGGAGTATGCTTACCCGAAGGTCGGTATGCATACCAACCTTCGGGTAAGCATACTCCAAGGCGGCCTTCGAGACACACGACAACGCAAAATCGTCGAGCAGAAATTGATAGCCAAGTTCCGCACCCATGAGGACGGCCTCAACCGGGATCTTGGGTTCATGTCACACTACACGTAACCCCACCAGCGAACAAATGTTATCTGTTTTTAATATAACGGGTCATTGACTGTCTTCCTTCTCTCTCTCTCTTTTTTTTGGGGGGTTTGTATATTCGGTGGCCTTTTAGGTGACACCTTTCTGTCTGCTCACTGTGATTGCCTTGGCAACGGGCAGTAATCACCAGGCATTGTTCTGTGATTTTCAAATGCGAAGGATTCGAAAATTTCATTTCCACACCATTCACCTGAGGAAGGAGGAAGCCTCCGAAAGCTTGTGGAATTTAAAATAAATTTGTTGGACTATAACTTGGTGTTGTAAAATTGTTTACAATTATAAATTGAAAGGAATAGTAAGGCAGCTTCAGTCTCTGTTGCTGGCTCCTAAATGAGTATGCCTTCCTTCCTACTTTGGGAAAATTATCAGTGGTTTCTGGAGGACAACAAATTAAAAACAGGGAGTGCTCCAATGTAAGCAAGTACATTTCTCCAAAGATAATTGTGTTGCTGGTCCAAGGAAATGTTTCCTCATTCCTACCCCATCATTGACATCACTTCATCCATTGCAAAAGCAAACCAAAACCTGAATTCTTAATGGGCCAGATTTTGCTCTGAAAATAACGGCAGTGCTCACCGTTATTTCAGTGAAAATGGTAGAGCAATTTACAGCGACCACACATACGCAGTTAAACGCGGAAATCTGGAAGTTCCTCTAACAGATGCCCCTCTCCTCCGTAAGCTTCGCGAGAACTGCATCTCGCCGGCTGACTCACCGTTCATCAAGTAATTTAATTCTAAGCACACTTTTAACTGCATGGTAAATCTTAATGACTGCCAAACAACCCCTCTGGCACTGAAAATTAACTTTTACAAGTGTGGAGTTTCATTCCTTCAGGTTTTAATTGTTGGACATCTTTAAAATAAAAACCTAATTTTTAATTTTAATGTTTTTACTTTTCCTTTCAGTCTCTTTTATCTCTGGCTCTTAATTCAATATTTCTTACCCTCTTTATTTTGCTTTCTGACATTGAATTCACTATTCTAACTTACATTTCCTGGTTCTGACTCTTCGCTGCTCATCAGATGCATTAATCTGATTGGTTAAGGGGATATACAGTTGCTTGCCCGGTTCTCACAGGTCCCAGATGTCCTGTAGAGGGCACCGCGCTGGATTCGGTGCCCCATGAGAGGAACTTGCCATAAAAAAACCAAGAAAAATGTATGGGCAAGTGTAAGTCTAACGAGCGGTGGGCGCTGTTCGTTCACTGCTCAGAGGAAAATCTGGGCCATTCTTTTTAATTTTGTTTCTTTGTTGTTAATCTGCTCACCATAAAATTTAAGTTTATGATTACATAAGTTTTGGATGAAATCAATAACAACAACTTGCAGTTAACATGGTAAAACGTCCATTAACCAATCCCCAATCCCATGAGACCTAATCTTGTGTAACAACCTCTTATGTGACACCTTATTGAATGCCTTTTGAAAATCCAAAAACTGCATTCACTGGGTCACCCTTATCTACCCTGCTAGTTACACCCTCAAAAAACTCTAATAGATTTGTCAAACACAAGTTCACTTTCATAAAACCATGTTGACTTGTCTCATCATATTATGATTTTCTAAGTGCCCTATTACTATGTCCTTAATACTAGATGCATTTTCCCTACTACTGATGTCAGGCTGACTGGCATTTTTTCTAAAACCCTCCCAATCTTCAGGCTTACTACTCTTTTTGGCAACATTGTAAGCCTCTTTTAATCTAATACTATCCTTAAACTTCTCTTAAACGGTTGGATCACTTTCTCCGTGGAGTTTTTATTCCTCAAGGATATGTAGTTCCCTGTTTTCTCTCTCCCTCCTTTCTTGACTAGTGCGGTTATATTTGCTACCTTCCAATCCGCGGGGACCGCTGTATAATCTAGGGAATTCTGGAAGATGAAAATCAATGCATTCACTATCTCTGCAGCCAACTCTTTTAAAACCCTAGGATGTAGGCCATCAGGTCCAGGGGATTTGTCGGCTTTTAGTCCCATTAATTTTTCTAAATCATTTTCTTTACTAATCTTAATTATTTTAAGTTCCTCTCTCTCATTAGACCCTTGGTTCTCCATTATTTCCGGTATGTTTTTTGTGTCTTCTACTGTGAAGACAGATATAAAATATTTGTTTAACTTCTCTGCCATTTCCTTATTCCCCATTATAATTTCTCCTTTCTCCGCCTTTAAGGGACCCATGTTTACTTTCGCTAATCTCTTCCTTTTTTTACATACTTGTAGAAGCTCTTACAATCTGTTTTTATATTTCTTGCTAGTTTACTCTCATATTCAATTTTCACCCTCTTTATCAATTTCTTGGTGATCCTTTGCTGATTTCTAAAACCCTCCCAATCTTCAGGCTTACTACTTTTTTGGCAACATTGTAAGCCTCTTCTTTTAATCTAATACTATCCTTAAATTTCTCTAGCCACGGTTGGATCATTTTTTCTGTGGAGTTTTTATTCATTGGGAATGATGAATTATTTCTTTAAATTTTTGCCAATGCTATTCTACCGTCATATCTTTTAATCTAATTTCCCAACCTGTCTTAGCCAACTCGCCCCTCACACCTACATAACTGGCCTCATTTAAATTTAAGGCGTTAGTTTCGAACTTAATGACATCACTCTCAAACTCAATATGAAATTCTATCATAATATGATCACTCTTCCCCAGAGGATCAGTTATTATAAGATTACTAATTAATCCTGTCTCATTACACAATACTAAATCTAAAATAGCTTGTCCCTACTTGGTTCCTCAACATGTTGTTCTAGAAAACTGTCTCGAATGCATTCCATGAACTTATCCTCCAAACTGCTTTTGCCAATTTGGTTTGCCCAGGCTATATGAAGATTAAAGTCCCCTACGAGTATTGCATTATCCTAGTTACACGCTCCTCTAATTTCCTGATTTTTACTCTGTCCAACACTATAACTACTGGTAGGGAGCCTGTAAACTACTTCCACCAGTGTTTTCTGCCCCTTGTTATTTCTTAGCTTCGCCCATACTGATTCTACATCTTGATTTTCTGAGCAAAGATCCTTTCTCACTACTGTCTTTATCTCATCCTTTATTATCGGGGCTACTCCCCCCCCCCTTTTTCCATTTTGCCTATCTTTTCTAAAAGTCAAGTACCCTAGAATATTTAGTTCCCAACCTTGGTCACCCTTTAACCACGTCTCAGTAATGGCTACTAGATCAAACCCATTTATCTCTATTTGTGCCATTAATTCATCTATCTTGTTACGAATGATTCGTGTATTCAGATGTAGCGCTTTTAATTTTAACTTTTTACTTTTTTTCCCTGTTGTGACCTTAGTCACTAATGCCCTTTTACCTTTTGTTAAACTCTCTGTCCCTTCCTGACGCACTTTGCTTGTTTTTACCCAAATCGCTACTCTGCTCGACAGCCTAGAGACCAAAAGCTTGGTTAAAGAGGTAGGTTTTAAGGAGCGTCTTAAAGAAGGAGAGAGAGATAGAGAGGCAGAGAAGTTTAGGGTGGGAATTCCAGAGCTTAGGGCCTAGGCAGCTGAAGGCACGGCCGCCAATGGAGCAATTAAAATCGGGGACGCACCAGAGGCAAGAATTGGAGGAGTGTAACGATCTCGGAGGGTTGTAGGGCTGGAGGAGGTTACAGAGATAGGGAGGGGGGAGGCTATGGATGGATTTGAAAACAAGGATGAAAATTTCAAAATTGAGGAGTTGCTGGACCGGGAGCCAGTGTAGTTCAGCAAGCACAGGGGTGATGGGTGAATGGGACTTGCTGCGAGTTTTGGATGAGCTCGAGTTTATGGAGGGTGGAAGTTGGGAGGCCGGCCAGGAGAGCATTGGAATAGTCAAGTCTAGAGGTAAGGAAGGCATGATGAGGGTTTCAGCAGCAGATGAGCTGAGGCAGGGGCGGAGATGGGTGATGTTATGGAGGTGGAAGTAGGCGGTCTTGGTGATGGAGCGGATATGTGGCCAGAAGCTCATCTCAGGGTCAGATAGGACGCCAAGTTTGTGAACGGTCTGGTTCAGCCTCAGGCAGTAGCCAGGGAGAGGGATGGAGTCGGTGGCTAGGGAATGGAGTTGGTGGAGGGGATCAAAGACAATGGCTTTGGTCTTCCCAATATTTAGTTGATGGAAAGTTCTGCTCATCCTGTACTGGATATCAGACAAGCAGTGTGACAAATCAGAGACAGTGGAAGGGCCAAAAGAGGTGGTGGTGAGGTAGAGCTGGGTGCCATCAGCGTACATGTGGAACCTGACATTGTGTTTACAGATGATGTCGCCAAGGGGCAGTATGTAGATGAGAAATAGGAGAGGGCCAACAATAGATCCTTGGGTGACTCTAGAGGTAACGGTGCGGGAACAGAAAGAGAAGCCATTGGAAGTGATTCTCGGGCTGTGAATAGATAGATGAGAATGGAACCAGGTGAGGACAGTCCCACCGAGCTGGACGACGGAGGAGAGGTGTTGAAGGAGGATGGTGCGGTCAACCGTGTCAAAGGCTGCAGACAGGCCGAGAAGGATGAGGAGGGATAGTTTACCATGGTTACAATCACATAGGAGGTCATCAACTTTGATAAGGGCCGTTTCAGTGCTGGGGCAGAAACCTGATTGGAGGGATTCAAACATGGAGTTGCAGGAAAGATGGGCAGGGATTTTGGAGGCGACAACACGTTCAAGGACTTTGGAGCGGAAAGGGAGGTTGGAGATGGGGCAGTAGTTTGCAAATACAGAGGGGTCAAGGGTGGGTTTCTTGAGAAGGGAGTGATGACGGCAGATTTGAGTTTGGGGGTGATGATGGCAGATTTGAAGAGGAGGGGGACAATATGTGAGGAGAGGGAATGGTTAACAATATCAGCTAACATGGGGGCCAGGAAGAGAAGTTAGGTGGTCAGCAGTTTGGTGGGAATAGGGTCGAGGGAGGAGAAGGTGGGGTTCATGGACAATATGAGCTCGGAGAGGGCATGAGGGGACATAGGAGAGAAACTTGAGAAAGATGCGAGCAGGGCCAAGTATTTCAGTTCAACTTTGGAAGGATAGAGGAGGGCACATATAAGGGACATGATATGCAGTTCAAAACACAAGGGGGTCTTATTGTTACACCCTAGCGAAAGATACAAGTTAAGGGCTAGGGCAGGTGGGAACCTTAGGGGAATTTTGGATTGGTGGGCTAGGGAAAGGGAAGGAAGCGGCAGAGGCAGCTGAGTGGATGGTCTCAATCTTAGTGACAAAGAAGTCCATGAGCTCCTTGCACTTGTTTTTGAAGGTGAGGGTGGAAAGGGCAGGGGAGAGTGGTTTAAGAAGACGGTTTGTAGTGGAGAAGAGAAGCTCGGAGTTATCTCTGCATTCCAGGATGAGCCTGGAATAGTGTGCAGTATTGGCAGAGGAGAGCAGGACCCGATAGTGCTCTTTATGTGGTCCAGCCAGATCTGGCGATGAATGGCGAAACCAGTTGTCTGCCATAAACGTTCAAGTCTACGTCCCCTAGGACTTAACGGAGTAGAGATGAGGGCCATATCAGGGGGAATGATCAGGGTGAGGGAGCGAATTGGTTTTAATAGGTACAAGGGCATCAAAGGTGGAGGTGAGGGTGTGATTGAGCAGGTCAGTAGCTGCAGAAATGTCGTGGTGAATGGAGGGCCAAAAGCTAGACAGTTGGGAATTTGAAAGTACTGTTGCAAATGATTTAGGGGAGAGTTTTTTCCAGAGGCGAACACAGAACACAGAAGGAAGTGGGGTTGGGAGGAAGTGATCAGAGATAGCCTTATCTGTGATTGACACGATATGTGTAGAGAGGCCACAGGAGATGGAATGGTTATGGGGTGGCTGTGAATATGGGTAAGCGGAGTTTATATGGAGGGTGAGATTAAGGGAAGATAGGAGAGCAGTGAACTCAGAGGAGAGAGGGCAGGGTGATTTGAGATGGACGTTGAAATCACTGAGAATGAGCACTCGCTTGGTGCAGAGGCTGAGGGAGGAAAACAGTGAAGATATCGGTGAGAAACTTGGCGTGGTACTTGGGTGGGCGGTGGTGAACGAGGATTTTGGAGAGGTGAGAGGGGTAAAACAAGGTGAGATGCTCAAAGGAGGAGAAGGTGCCAGAGGAGTAGGGGGACAGGCCGAAGTGTGATTTGGTGATAAAGGCCACATTGCCACCGTGGCAGTTTGGGCAGGGCAAGTGTTGGAAGATATAGCCAGGCGGGGAGGTTTCATTAAGGGGGAAGGTGTCATCACCTGTCAGATAGGTTTCCGTCAAGGCCATGATGCCAATGCAGTCATCCACAATGAGTTCATGGTTGGTAAGGGCCTTGTTCACAAGTGAATAGACATTCTGGAGGGAGGTGGGGAGAGGGGGGGCGCAGTGATATCTGATCTGCTGACAGAGCCCACAGGGTCAGCACTGGTAGGGGTGAGTGGCACGGGAAGGAGATTGGCAAGAGTAGCCCCCAGCAGGAGCATTGGCGGGTGAGAAGGTCGGCAAGAGAGTAGGATGGGACAGTTGGGGTTTCTGCTCGTAAGGAGGCAGCAACGAGTGCCTCAATGGGCCCTTCGGAGGACGCCAGGAGAGGCACAAAGGGAAACTGTAGGCTTATCTAAGTGGGAGTCAAGCCTGGGATGGCGGCAGGAGAGAAGGAAGGCCGAGGAGTGCTGAACGGTTGGGGTAGAGATTTGGGGGGGGGCAATGTACACGAGAGGGGAGAAACGAAAGGAGGCATAATGACAGGAGAGAGGGGCCTAGGAGGGATAAAGAGAAAAGAAGAAAAAAGGGGGGGACAAAAAGGGGAAATAGAAGTGATGGGCTCAGGTCCAAAGCAGCAGCCAAAGCGCGCACGCAAATGGACACAGGGAAACTCAAGTTACATAGGCGTGCTTACATAGCAAGATTAGGATAGATATGGATAGATAGGATGGATAGGTAGGATAAGCAAGCTGGTGGAATGGGCAGACACATGGCAGATGAAATTTAATGCAGAGAAGTGCGAAGTGATACATTTTGGTAGGAAGAATGAGGAGAGGCAATATAAACCTAAAGGGTACATTTCTAAATGGGTGCAGGAACAGGGAGATCTGGGGGTATATGTGCACAAATCTTTGAAGGTGGCAGGGCAGGTTGAGAAAGCGGTTAAGAAAGCATACGGGATCCTGGGCTTTATAAATAGAGGCATAGAGGACAAATGCAAGGAGGATACGATGAGCCTTTATAAAACACTGGTTCGGCCACAACTGGAGTATTGTGTCCAATTCTGGGCACCGCACTTTAGGAAGGATGTGAAGGCCTTAGAGAGGGTGCAGAAAAGATTGGTTCCAGGGATGAGGGACTTCAGTTACATGGATAGACTGGAGAAGCTGGGGTTGTTCTCCTTGGAACAGAGAAGGTTGAGAGGAGATTTGCTAGAGGTGTTCAAAATCATGAGGGGTCTAGACAGAGTAAATAGAGAGAAACTGTTCCCATTAATGGAAGGGTTGAGAACCAAAGGACACAGATTTAAGGTGATTGGCAAAAGAACCAAAGGTGACATGAGGAAAAGCTTTTTTACACAGCGAGTGGTTATGATCTGGAATGCACTGCCTGAAAGGGTGGTGGAGGCAGATTCAATCGTAGCTTTCAAAAGGGAATTGGATAAATACTTGAAGGGAAAAAATTTGAAGGGTTACGGGGAAAGGGCGGGGAAATGGGACTAACTGGATTGCTCTTGCAGAGAGCTGGCACTGGCTCGACGGGATGTATGGCCTCCTTCTGTGCTGTAACCATTCTTTGATTCTATGATTCTATGTCCTGGTAGTAAACGGGGAATAGAGAGGAGAGAATTGGAAGGAGTCCAAAGTTAAAGTTAGAGGTCCCGTGGTGGTGAGAATGTCTAACGAATGAGAATGTCTAAGTGGCAAAGTATGAGAATGTATAAGTGGCAAAGTGTAGAATGAGAATGTCTAAGTGGCAAAGTAGAAAAGTAGTAATAGGACAAGCAAGGGTTAATTAGAAGCTGCCTAGGTTAGAACAATGGGCCCCTTCAAGGCTAATAGTGAGATGAGTAACTCGTTAGATGTTGGGGTCTGCTTATGCTCATCATTGACATGTTGCCATTAGGGAGTAGGGAGTTTGGTGTAGGTGTCTCTGCGCAGCTGGGTGATCAATAGAAATAATGAGCTTAGTGAAGCAAGAGACCATTACAGGTTGGCTGATAAGGATGTGGGATGATTGGGGGAAAACATTCCAAGCTAGGAGATGAAGAGACATTCATCTATGTCCGTCACTGCGGCGTGATCAGCTAACTGTATTGTCCATGATTGGCCTGTAGTGAGGTAACCCCTCATGGCCAACCTATGCCAGGCTTATGATTGGTATTGACCCTCATGCTAACAATGTTCCAACCCCTATTGAATTGTATAAACGTGTGTATTTTCTGTATGTTCTTTGTCTTGCTTTGCCAGCATAGGTGGGACTCTATCGGGAGTCCAGATCAATGCTGCAGACCAAGTTCCAAGTTCGACTCTAATAAAGTTATTGTTGAACCGCAACGGTGTATTCGACTCAGAATTTGCTGAACCAGACTGAGGGAAAAGAATCGAGTTCATCAGTGGGCTAAAATTGACATAGATAGGGTGGAGTCAGCTTGGAGCATCGACCAACTGATGTCCAGGTTCGGAGACAGGTGTCGAGGACAGGTGAGTCCAGAAGTTATTTGGAGGGTAGAGTATTGGAAGACGCACTGCTGGAGGTATATCCGTGGGAATGAAGAGCCAGGGGGTGTGCAGAATCGATCGCGGGGCAGAAAAACGGTGGCAAAGTTAGAGGTCACTATAAGATCCAGAAGTGGCTGAGAAATGGACTATGACCCAGAAGAGTGAATTTCTGGCTAGGAACCACAATGTAGCAAAATATAGCTGAAAAACCAGTAGGACAGTCATATGATCAGCAGGTAACAGCAGCGGAGGGCGATCGGCTGTAGGCCAGACAGTTACTTTAAAACTTAAGCAACTGAATAGCAGATCAGAATCAAACCAGCTGAGTCTTACAGTGTTGTCCAGTGGAGTAGTGTAGTTTTGACGGCAGAGAAGTCCAGGAATTGGAAGCCAAATTTGAGCAAAGATCGAGTGTTCACTGATGAAAACAAAGAGCAGGCATGGTCAGGGGATGGGCAGTGGGCCCAGGTAACTTTAAACTTCCAGCTTGAATTTGTAGTTAGGGTTAAAATGCACCCACTATTAGAGCCAGGGGAAGTTAAATAATGGAAGAGAGAAAATTGGGGGAGAAAGGGCAAAGGATGGCAACAGATGGCCAAGGATAGAGTTGCAGAGCAATGGAGCCCCTTAGGGAGCTGCCAGCCCAGGAGCCATCTTGATCCAATCATTGCAACAAAAGGTACATCTTTGGTGCATGAAGATGGGTAATGACTTGACTCCAATATTCAAAGTAAGACTTGAGCACGTAATCTGCCCTGATTTTTCAGTACTGCACTGAGGTAATCCTGTATTGCCAGAGGTGCCATCCTTTGGATGAGAAAATAAACGTAGGCTTGTCTCGCCTGTAGATGTAAACGATCGCTTGGCAGTATTCGAAGACAAGTGAGAGTGTTCTCCTGGTGTCATGGCCAACATTAATCCCTCAGCCAAAACCACAAAAAAAATGTTTGTTTTATCTCATTACTGTTTTTGGGATCTTATTGTACACAAATTGGCTGCCGCATTTGCCTGCATAACAGTAGCGACTACAGTTCAAAAGTAATTAATTGGTTGTGAAGCACTTTGGGATATCCTGAGAACATGAAAGGCACTATATAAATGCAAGTTCATTTTCTACTGGCTGAAATACTTTCAGTAGCTGACACATAGGGCTCGATTTTAGCGTCGGGTTTCCTGCGGGTTTCCAGCGGGGGGCCCCCGAAAATCCCGATATCCAGTCACGTGACCGGATCGCGCCGAGATCCCGGCCACTTCCGGGTGCCGCGCTGACGTGCGGGGCTGCGTGCGCAGGCCCCGCTGGTGGGAATCCCGCAGACAATTAAAGCCAGCGGGGTTCCACTTGAGTGTACTTACCTTGCTTGTTGAGGTCATTAAATGAGCTGACGCAGCTGTCAAAACAGGAAGTGTGGGATTTTAGCTTCAACGCAGTGAGTTTCACACACTGGGGGAAACAGTCTCCCTTCAACCGGTCGTGTTCCAGCCAGCAGCCTGTGGCAGCTGCCAAGGTGCACTCCACAGCGGGTGAGAGAGCCCTCACTCACGCAGGAGGCCACCGCGTCACGTAGGGCAACCCCTGCCCTCCACCACCCCCCGCCAAGCCAGAGGACAGACCGACGTGAAACCACAGCCCTAGTGCGAGGAACCACCTACCTACCCTGCACAACCCCTCAGACCAACACCTGCCACATGGGTGGTGCGTTGACATCCTCGGAGGATGAACAGCATGACCAGCCCCAGCAGCCTCGCAGTCCACGCCGTCCGCCTCGGAGACGTGGAGCCCCCCAACACGGTGCTGTGGCACACCCACCTGCACAGCAGGAGGGAGGGCAACCGCAGAGAGAGATGCGTCGCAGGAGGCACGACCCTCCGCACAGGGTGTACAGACCGAGGCTCAGCTTCATGGACCTCTCCGAGGAGCAGTGCATACGTCGGCTCAGAGTCAATCGCCAGGTAGTCGCCGACATCTGCAGCCTCCTTAACGACGAGCTGCTCCCTGATGGACCAAGCAGCATCTTCTTACCTGTCGCCATCAAAGTCACCACTGCCCTCAACTTCTTTGCATCCGGATCCTTCCAGGGTGCCACCGGGGACATCACCGGGGTCTGTCAGTCGTCTGCACACAAGTGCATAAGGCAGGTTACCGATGGGTTGTTCCGCAGGGCCTCGCACTACATCAACTTCGCCATGGACGAGCGCAGCCAGATGGAGAGGGCGGTTGGATTCCATGCCATGGCTGGCTTCCCACGGGTACATGGTGTAATCGACTGCACCCACATCGCAATACGGGCACCTCCGCATGAGCCAGGGCTGTTCATCAACAGGAAGGGGTATCACTCCATGAACGCCCAGCTCATCTGTGACCACCGTTAGAGATTCCTACACGTGTGCGCCAGATACCCCGGCAGCTGCCACGATGCCTTCATCCTCAGGGAGTCCACCGTCCCGCCCATCCTCCAGGCACCCAACGCCGGCAACGGCTGGCTCCTCGGCGACAAGGGGTACCCCCTACACACGTGGCTCATGACGCCTCTGAGGAACCCCATCACCGAGCCCATCACCGAGCCGGAGCGTCGGTACAATGACAGCCACACTGCCACGAGGTCTACAATTGAGCAGACCATAGGGCTGTGGGCCATCAGCAGCAGCAGAATTGTATTCCAGCACAATCTGTAACCTCATGGCCCGGCATATTCCTCACTCTACCATTACCAACAAGCCAGGGGATCAACCCTGGTTCAATGAGGAGTGTAGAAGAGCATGCCAGGAGCAGCACCAGGCGTACCTAAAAATGAGGTGCCAACCTGGTGAAGCTACAACTCAGGACTACATGCATGCTAAACAGCGGAAGCAACATGCTATAGACAGAGCTAAGCGATTCCACAACCAACGGATCAGATCAAAGCTCTGCAGTCCTGCCACATCCAGTCGTGAATGGTGGTGGACAATTAAACAACTAACGGGAGGAGGAGGCTCTGCAAACATCCCCATTCTCAATGATGGCGGAGTCCAGCACGTGAGTGCAAAAGACAAGGCTGAAGCGTTTGCAACCATCTTCAGCCAGAAGTGCCGAGTGGATAATCCATCTCAGCCTCCTCCCGATATCCCCACCATCACGGAAGCCAGTCTTCGGCCAATTCGATTCACTCCACGTGATATCAAGAAACGGCTGAGTGCACTGGATACAGCAAAGGCTATGGGCCCCGACAATATCCCAGCTGTAGTGCTGAAGACTTGTGCTCCAGAACTAGCTGCGCCTCTAGCCAAGCTGTTCCAGTACAGCTACAACACTGGCATCCACCCGACAATGTGGAAAATTGCCCAGGTATGTCCTGTCCACAAAAAGCAGGACAAATCCAATCCGGCCAATTACCGCCCCATCAGTCTACTCTCAATCATCAGCAAAGTGATGGAAGGTGTCGTCGACAGTGCTATCAAGCGGCACTTACTCACCAATAACCTGCTCACCGATGCTCAGTTTGGGTTCCGCCAGGACCACTCGGCTCCAGACCTCATTACAGCCTTGGTCCAAACATGGACAAAAGAGCTGAATTCCAGAGGTGAGGTGAGAGTGACTGCCCTTGACATCAAGGCAGCATTTGACTGAGTGTGGCACCAAGGAGCCCTAGTAAAATTGAAGTCAATGGGAATCAGGGGGAAAACTCTCCAGTGGCTGGAGTCATACCTAGCACAAAGGAAGATGGTAGTGGTTGTTGGAGGCCAAGCATCTCAGCCCCAGGGCATTGCTGCAGGAGTTCCTCAGGGCAGTGTCCTAGGCCCAACCATCTTCAGCTGCTTCATCAATGACCTTCCCTCCATCATAAGGTCAGAAATGGGGATGTTCGCTGATGACTGCACGGTGTTCAGTTCCATTCGCAACCCCTCAGATAATGAAGCAGTCCGAGCCCGCATGCAGCAAGACCTGGACAACATCCAGGCTTGGGCTCATAAGTGGCAAGTAACATTCGCGCCAGATAAGTGCCAGGCAATGACCATCTCCAACAAGAGAGAGTCTAACCACCTCCCCTTGACATTCAACGGCATTACCATCGCCGAATCCCCCACCATCAACATCCTGGGGGTCACCATTGACCAGAAACTTAACTGGACCAGCCATATAAATACTGTGGCTACGAGAGCAGGTCAGAGGCTGGGTATTCTGCGGCGAGTGACTCACCTCCTGACTCCCCAAAGCCTTTCCACCATCTACAAGGCACAAGTCAGGAGTGTGATGGAATACTCTCCACTTGCCTGGATGAGTGCAGCTCCAACAACACTCAAGAAGCTCAACACCATCCAAGATAAAGCAGCCCGCTTGATTGGCACCCCATCCACCACCCTAAACATTCACTCCCTTCACCACCGGCGCACTGTGGCTGCAGTGTGCACCATCCACAGGATGCACCAAGGCTTCTTCGACAGCACCTCCCAAACCCGCGACCTCTACCACCTAGAAGGACAAGGGCAGCAGGCGCATGGGAACAACACCAACTGCACGTTCCCTTCCAAGTCACACACCATCCCGACTTGGAAATATATCGCCGTTCCTTCATTGTCGCTGGGTCAAAATCCTGGAACTCCCTTCCTAACAGCACTGTGGGAGAACCGTCACCACACGGACTGCAGCGGTTCAAGAAGGCGGCTCACCACTACCTTCTCAAGGGCAATTAGGGATGGGCAATAAATGCCGGCCTTGCCAGCGACGCCCACATCCCGTGAACGAATATAAAAAAAAAAGGGCTGCTCAAGATGCGCTTCAGGTGCCTTGATCGTTCTGGGGGAGCGCTCCAATACACGCCATTCAGAGTGGGACGAATCATAGTTGTCTGCTGTGCCCTGCATAACATGGCACAACAGAGAGGGGTGCCGCTGGAGGAGGCCCAATCCACACCCGCCACCCACATTGAGGACGGCGATGAGGAGGAGGAGGAGGAGGACCCGGACGTGCCAGAGGATGGTGGACGACCCATGCGCCGAACCACGACTCACCGGGATGCTCGCCGGGCCAGGGAGGCACTCATACGTCAACGGTTCTCCTAGAGTCAGACAGTGCGAGGCGCTCGCATCTCCTCACCTGCACATGCGAGGTGCCATACCAGCCCCCTCCACTGAAGACTGTTGCCAGTACTCCTGCACCCACAGCAGTGTGCCCAATGGGCGGCAGCAGGTGTTCGCCGTCATGTTGGCCTGCACGGAACGCACCTATTGCACAGGCCGCGGAAGAATGGACGAGAGGTGGCAGGAGTGGTGAGAATATAGTATTTAATATGTACAATGTGAGATAATATAAACAAAAAGTGTACAAATTAATAGACACCCTGGTGCATTCCCTTTGTGCTTATAACGCCTTTGGATTTCTTTTGCGGGTACCCCTACGTGGTGCTACCCCTGTGGCTCCAGCAGAGGTAGTGGCAGGTTGCTCCTGTTCTCGCCCTGACCGGGTAGATGCTTTGGGCGGACGGCCCCTGGGTTTCGGTGCCCGTGAGGACACCTCCACAGACTGCTCCTCCTTCACCGGGGCAGGGGCAGACTTGGCCACCTGGAGAGGAGGCACCATTGCGGGTACTGGTTGAGAGGGGGGCAACGGGTGGGACGTGGGGGCGCCTTGAGAAGCGTCCCCACTTCCATGTCCCCGGTCACCATCATCCCTCTCGTGGCCTCGGCCCACATCACCCCTTCCACCCTGCTGGACGGCAGTTTGGATGGCATGTGTGAGGCCTTGCAAGGCCACTCCTAGGGTATCCGTCAGCCTGTTTATGGCGGCGGAATGTTGCTCACCCTGAATCTGTACAGCCGTTGTCAGGGCCTGCACGGACTCGATGTGGAGCTGTGCGTGATGCTCGAGGGAGGCCAGCCTGTCCTTCACCGCAGACATTCCCGCACCTACCCGCGACACTGTGTCGCCGGTACCCTCCTGTACCTGCGCCACCAATGCCCTCATGCAGGAGTTGGACTCCTCCATCGCCTGCGCAATTGTGGACAATGCGCGCGGCACCTCTCCCAGTACCTCAGCAATTAGCTGGTGCCCCTCGACGACTCTCCTTTTCACTGGTGGCCCCCTGGGTTCAGCATCTGGGTCCGGCTGAGCAGAGCCTGGAGATGAGTGCTCCCACCGACGCGGACCCTCCGCGGCTGCCCCTGCCACCAGGGTCTGCTCATGCCCACTCGTGCGCGGTGAATCACCAAGTGCTACCCCAACTAGTTGGCGAGGGGGACCCACCGAGGTGCCTGTCTCTGCGCTGGTGGATGGTTGGCTCAGATGTGACGATGCACCCTCAGAGACCGCCATGTCCTCTGAGGAATCGCCCTCCTCAATCGCATCGCTCGCAGACGGCCCTGCAAGAGAACAGAGGGCACTATGAGGCATGTGCACCAACTTTACGGTGCGCCTGATGGCAGGTGATGATACGGTCACTCGCGATCATGGGTGTTGAGTGTCAGCTTTCCCTTACCGGCCGTTTCTGCAGCGACAGACTCGCCATCAGCCACCGACAGGCAATGTGGCGTGCGGGCGAGGTCGAGCGCCTCCACCTCTGCGTCGGTGAGGTCTACCACGTGCGGCGGGCCCCCTCCGGTGCGGGCCCTTTCCCTGTTGTTCTTGCTCCTCTTCTCCTGTCAAGGCAAAACACAGATGCGTGAGTGGGTGCGTATTGCATAGTGAGACGCATCGAGCATCGGTGTGGGTGGGTTGAGCGTGGGGCAGATGGATGGGAGGATGCGTGTGCCACATGCCCATCCCATTGCATAGGGATTGGGGTGTGTGGTATTGTTCGGGTGGGGACAGAGACGGTGGGTACTTGCGGGCACGGCGAGGATGGTGAGTGAGTGGCTGTGAGGATTGCTGCGGGAGCGCTGTGGTGGCTCTGCAGGAGGGGTTGTGATCTGTTTGGCGTGATGGTGGGGACGGGCTGTGGGAGGGTGCGTTGGTGTACTCACCTTGCCAGACCTAGTGAGGTCATTGAAGCGCTTGCGGCACTGCTCCCATGTCCTTGGGGTGTTGGCCCTGCTGCTGACCTCCGCCGCCACCTCTGCCCATGCCTTCCTGGTGGCGGCGGCAGGGCACTTGCGTCCATCTGCGGGGAAGAGCGTGTCCCTCCTCCTCCTCACGCCCTCCAGCATCAGCTGCAGCGCAAGGTCTGAAAAACGTGGCGCAGCCTTTCCCCTCGGGTGAGCCATCATCTGTAGCCTACTGATTGCAGCAGGAGGGGCTTTGGGAGACTGCCCCTTTAAGTGGAGCTCATACATCGCGTCGACGGTACTGCGCATGCGCAGCCGGCCGGCACGCAGCTGGGGAGCGGAGAACCCGGAAGCAGGGCTTAACCAGTTCAATTATCCCGCGATTGCGCGGGGGACGCACGCAATTAGCCGTCCGCGTTTTCCACGCTCCCGGAGGACCACCCGCTGGGAACCCGTAGGCCTGCTAAAATCGAGCCCATACAGTCTTACTCAGATGGGTACAAAGAAAAAAATAACTGGAATTATAAATCCTCTTTCAGCTTATCCACAATTATTGTACACAGAAGTTGACCTCTTAATAGGATTGATATAATAAGGGATTATACTGTGAAAGACAGTTATGAGGAGTTGGATTTGTTTTATTTTTGGATTTGTTTTATTTTTGTTTTGAAGTACCTAACTGTCATTTTCTAAATTCATTCTCGGGGTGTGGCCATCGCAGGCAAGGCTGGCATTTATTGTCCATCTCTAGTTTCCCTGAACTGAGTGGCTTTCTAGGCCACTTCAGAGGGCAATTAAGAGTCAACTACTTTGGTGTAGGACTGGAGTCACACATAAGCCAGAACAAGTAAGGGCGGCAGGTTTCTATCCCTAAAAGACAATAGTGAAGCATTTGGGTTTAATATGACAATCCTATAGCTTCATGATCTCTTTTTTTTACTGATACCAACTTTTATTTCCATTTTTTTAAATATGTAAAAAAATTACCTAAGAATAGCAGATGATTTTGGTAATTTTAGATGTTCAGCATTTTACTATTTTTATTTGCAAACTAATATTAAAAGAAAACATAGAGGCAGATAAGTTACATGCTATAGAACTGAGTGTTTTACCTTGGTTTTGTTTCAACTTCAAAAAAGCCAACATGAAACGATTCAGCTTGTAGCAATGGAAAAATCTATTTTCTCTGTCAGCATGCTGCTGCTGGATTCTTTCTTGGAGGAATCCCTCTTTTATATGCTACTACTTAGTTCTTTCCCTTTTTTATTCTGTATTGTCCGACAGCTTTACAGGTCCTTACCCAGACCCCTTTAGGGACCAATTGTACTACACTATGACTGCTTTTTGCCCTGTCATTCACCAGCTACAGAGAGAGCATATAACTTGCAAGGCAGCCTATCAGGATTGAGTCAAAAGAGCTACTGCACAAGGGATTTGGTGAACTGTCTAATTGAAAGACACAGGTTCTCACCTTTGGAATTCAGTATTGTGATTACCTCTCCAGATTCCAGCAGCTTAGTGATATTGGAATAGGTTTGCCAACTCTGCTTGGACATAGTCCTGGAGGTTTGATCACATGACATTTGATGGGGATGGGGTGAGTGCAAGTATGCTGGGGTGAATAAATCTGAAATTGTACAGTGCTGATAACCATCTGCTGACTGGGTAGACTATGTTGTCAGTAACACTTTTTGAACGTGCCCTTGAGTAGGATGTTATCATAACCCCACCAAGTGAGGCAAAGAATTCTAAAGATTTTTAGTTTAGGTTTGTTTTTTTCTTCAGATATTCACAAAGAGAAGTTAAATTTAGATCAGTGTTGAGTTTAACAAGCTGCCTCATCCCGCTCTTACAGATTCAAATATTAATCCCGATCTCGATGACATGTGAAATGATCTTTTATGTAGGGTAAAAGTTAGACGGTTAGAGATTGTGATGGTTGAAATGCAGGTTTCTATGGATGAGGCAAGCGAGACGAGGCAAATGGGTTCAACTGTACTTGGTGATTTTTGCTTAAGATCCTGTGGCATTGTTTGAAAAAATATGATGGGAATGACATTTGTGAGCAGTGGTTAGTTGCAAAGTCACTTATACATATAGAGCTGTGTTTATCTTTAGCAGTGAAATACATAATAAAAGAGTCAGACTTTTCAGGTTTGCATACACTAAGAGATAATGTGGGCTGATGTTTCCTGCTGCACTTTTCACCACCAAGATGGCGATTAGTTAGCTTCTGCCGAGCTCCAGTTAGTACTGCGTGGGCGCCACCGATTCTGCACCCAGAGTCCGGTATCCTGCAGTCGTCACGTCGTGTATCCATGTGCCTGATATGACTGATTTAGTAAATTAGCTCTGGCCCAAGGCTTATTGCCTACTTGCAGGGATTGAAGAACTTCAACGTAGTAACGCCGCCATTTTATTTTTGGACCCGATAAAGTGCAGAACTGGGAAACCCTGAACAGTAGCTACGGTGAAGCCTGCAGCAGCGGCAGAGGCTTGTGTGCAGCACTTGTTGCAACAGAGGCGGCTGAGGCACGAAGGAGCAAAGTACTTTTCTCCTGGGTTGCCAGCAGCAGTGCCCGGGAGAGCAACCTCAATTCCGGGAGACTCCCGGACAATCCGGGAGGGTTGACATCCCTATTGTGGAATGATGCAGCTTTCCCATTGTGGCCCTTTCTCTTCTGTAAATTAAAATAACATTCTGTGAATATCGATTTTTCTCTAAGATTACTTTAATATCAGTGATTTTCAGATGCTACATGAACCAAAGTATAAGAAATAAATGCCATTTATCACTCAAACTGTAAGTATGAAAAATTAGGCCTAAACTGGAGCTCCATATGGTTTACACAACAAATCAGGTGAATATTGCTTAATATACAGATAGGTCAATATTGAACTAAATCAGATACCGTGTAAGGAAGAGCATGACTTCAGAGCCAAAATATTAGAATGTTGAAGTTTAAAGAAGGCAATAAAATAATAAAAAAGAACCTTGATAGTTTTTTTTAAATAATAAATCCTGAAACTTTCAAAAAGGAAATTTGATAGTGAGCCCACTTTTGATTGTGCCACAGAGTGAAGGGACATGCGATTTTACGAGTTCCAAGCTGACCTTGATTTATATTGAATTCCATGAGTCCTTTTGCTCATACCTACCACCGAACGAAGTACCATTACCTAAAAGGTGCAGTAACCTCTCCTTGCAAGATTCAATGAAGTACCACAATCTCTGATATAATATGCATTGTTATGTGCTCCCTCACCAATAGAACAACAATATAAAAGAGGTTTATCCATAACTGGCTTAGATGTTGACAAGTTCCAGTTCATTTTACAGAGATGGCAGCGTGCTATTTGTTAACTCTTTACTGCTGTTGAAAATTGTTTCATGTTATTCTTATTTTATCTTCCCTATCATTGAAGTCTTCTTGCATCATATAACATTGTCAGTGGAAAGAGTTTAAACGAGACTTGCTTCCATTCCTTTGGCAATAGCATTCTTATCAAAAAACTAGGATGCTCCAGATGATGTGTAAACAGAAGTATGCAATTTGAGTAAATTATTACCAAATGTACATAAATAATGCAACCCTCCATGATCCGATTTAAATACTGTACAAAAAGTAAAACATTGTGCCTTTGCAAATTCAATTTGTAACTTGCATTCTGTTACAGAGGTTAACTAAGGTCCTGCAAGAGGTTAAAGAAGGCCTTGTGTTCTGACAGCAGAATAAAATACTGTTTGCTTAAGGATTGTTGTCTCAGTGATACTAGCAGTATGAGGTACTCTAACTGAATGCACCACTGAGTTCAGAAGGTGTCATATTGATAATATACGGGGATGTTTTTAAAGTTGTCATGAGAAAATGTTGCTGTGGAGCATTAGCAAAAATGGAAGCTGCCTGAGGCCAATTTTCCATTGGTCACTGTGACAAGTTCCAAACCTTTTACAGCAGAAATGTCAGTCCTACATTGATTTTTTTAAATGTCTGCTTTCTTTGATGTATAACATTCTGAAAATGAGAGGTGTTCATCTTTATTCATAACATTAATAGATGCAGGCTGTTTCTGAAATGAATTTGGAATGTTATGCTTACTCGTGTTGATCTCACAAATTATCTGTAATTAGGTTTTTATTTGTGGAATACAACATGTGTCGATCAATGAGTGTAAGTATCATACAAAACATACAAGATGTTAATTATTAGACAAAATTATTTCACAAATTCTTTTTAAATCTTTGCTTTAACTGGATTACATTTTGACTTTGCAAGTTCTTTGCAGAATGAAAATTTTCTTTTCATTGGTGAAAATCAATTTGGAATTTTATTTTAGTGAGGCTTCAAATCACTTCTAAAATGTCCAAATTACTTTACCTGTAACCTAAAGGAAAACTGCTCCGAGAAGTATTTTATATCTAGAATGCAACCTACATAAACACTGCACTTAAGGTAGTAATCTCTGGATTACTTCTGGTACCATGTGCTAGCGAGTATAGAAATAGGAGGATAGAGCAGATGAATGCGTGGCTGGAGAGATGGTGCAGGAGGGAGAGCTTTAGATTCCTGGGGCATTAGGACCAGTACTTGGGGAGGTGAGACCTTTACAGGCCGAATGGGTTGCACCTCAACAGAGCTGGGACCAATGTCCTCGCGGGGAAGTTCGCTGGTGCTGTAGTTGGGGGGGGGGGTTGGCGGGGGTTGGGTTAAACTAATTTGGCTGGGGGTGGGCACCAGGATGTAGCATTGGAAAGGAGAAACATGATGGACAAAGGATTGAGAGAGAAAGATAGCACTAGAATAAGAAATAGTACTGTAATAGAACCATAGAAAAGATACAGCACAGAAGGGGGCCATTTGGCCCATCGTGTCCGCGCCGGCTCGAAGAACAACCAGGTGCCCATTCTAATCCCACCTTCCAGCATCCGGTCCGTAGCCCTGCAGCTTACAACACTTTAGGTGTAGGTCCAGGTATTTTTTAAAAGAGTTGAGGGTCCCTGCCTCTACCACCAATTCGGGCAGCGAATTCCATACACCCACCACCCTCTGGGTAAAAAAGTTTTTCCCCATGTCCCCTCTAATCCTTCTGCCAATCAGCTTAAATCTATGTCATCTAGTTCTTGAACTCTCCACTAGGGGAAGCAGGTACTTCCTGTCTACTCTATCTGGGCCCCTCATAATATTGTACACCTCAATCAAGTCACCCCTCAGCCTCCTCTGCTCCAAGGAAAACAACCCCAGTCTCCAGCTGTGGCCTTAGCAGAGTTTTATACAGTTCCATCATTACATCCCTGCTTTTGTATTCTATACCTCGGCTAATAACGGACAGCATTCCGTATGCCTTCTTCACAACCTTATCTACCTGTACTGCCACCTTCAGGGACCTGTGCACATGCACTCCAAGGTCTCTCACTTCCTCTACCCCTCTCAACATATTCCCGTTTACTGCGTATTCCCGTTTACTGTTTGCCCTCCCTAAGTGCATTACCTCACACTTCTCCGGGTTGAACTCCATTTGCCACTTTTCCGCCCACTCCACCAACCCATTGATATCTTCTTGGAGTCTACAGCTATCCTCTTCACTATCAACTACACGGTCAATTTTTGTGTCGTCTGCAAATTTGCCAATCATGCCCCCTACATTCAAGTCCAAATCATTAATATATACCACAAACAGCAAGGAACCCAATCCATGTAGACAACATCCACTGCACTACCCTCATCAATCCTCCTTGTCACGTCCTCAAAGAATTTAATCAGATTTGTAAGGCATGACCTTCCCTGAACAAATCCATGCTGACTATCCCTGATTAAACCATGCCTTTCCAAGTGACAGTTTATCCTATCTCTCGGTATTGATTCTAATAGTTTTCCCACCACCGAAGTAAGACTGACCAGCCTATAATTGTTCGGCCTATCCCTCATACCCTTTTTAAACAATGGTACTACGTTTGCAGTCTTTCAGTCCTCTGGTACCTTCCCTGTATCTAGTGAGGATTGGAAAATGACCCTCAGAGCATCCACTATTTCCTCCCTGGCTTCCTTCAATAGCCTAGGAAACAATCCATCTGGCCCTGGCGACTTATCAACTTTGAAGGATTCCAGTCCCTCTAGTACTTCCTCTCTCGTTATGTTTACCTTATCCAATATTTCACACCTCTCCTCTTTAACTACTATGTCTGGATCATCCCTTTCTTTTGTGAATACGGAGACAAAATATTCATTTAAAATCCTACCCATATCCTCTGCTTCTACACACGAGTTACCCTTATCATCCCTGATAGGTCCCACCTTTTCCTTAGCTATCCTCTTGTTCTTAATGCACTGATAAAACATCTTTGGGTTTTCTTTAAACTTACCAGCTAATATTTTTTCATGCCCTCTCTTTGCTCTCCTTATTTCCTTCTTTACGTCATCCCTGTACTTTCTATACTCCTCTAGGATTTCTGCAGTATTTAGTTTTCTGTGACGGTCATAAGCTTTCTTTTTCTGCTTTATCTTGCCCCTTCCACTTCTAGACAACCAGGGGGCTCTAGATTTGGCAGTGCCACCCTTTTTCTTTGAGGGGACGTGTCTGCATTGTACCCGTAGAATTTCACTTTTTAGTGCCTTCCAATGGCTTGCCACTGATTTCTCCTCAAGTAGTTGTGTCCAGTCCACTTCTGCCATATCACCTCTTAGTTCTGTAAAATTTGCCTTCCCCCAATTTAAAATGTATACTCCTGATTTAACTCTAAATAAGTGGGATCAGACTAAGAGAGAGTACAAGAAAGAGATTGGTTTACAGTGCATGTGTGTGAACGAACAAAGGATGATAAACAAGGTTGGTGAGCTGCAGGCGCAAATAGCCACATGGGAATATGATGTCGTGGCGATAACGGAGACCTGGCTCTAAAAAGGGCAGGATTGGATACTAAATATTCCTGGATACAAAGTGTTCAGGAAAGATAGGGAGGGAAAGAAAGGAGGGGGGACTGGCCGTATTGATTTAAGGAGACCATTGCAGTTGAGAAAGGACAGAATATATTTGGTTAGAGTTAAGAAACAATAGAGGTGCCATTACACTATTGGGTGTATTCTATAGGCCACCAACTAGTGGGAAGGATATGGAGGAGCAAATTTGCAGGGAAATTACAGAGAGGTGCTAAAGCCATGGAATAGTAATAACGGGGTACTTCAACTATCCTAATATAGACTGGGATAGTAATAATATAAGGGGCAAAGAGGGGGAGGAATTTTTGAAGTGCATTCAGGGGAACTTTCTTGACCAATATGTTTCCAGCCCAACGAGGAAGGAGGCATTGCTGGATTTGGTTCTGGGGAATAAGGCGGGCCAAGTGGAGTAAGTGTCAGTGGGGGAACATTTAGGGAATTGCGATCATTGTATCATAATTTTTAGAATAGCTATGGAAAAGGACATAGACCACTCTAAAGTAAAAATACTCAATTGGAGGAGGGCCAATTTCAGTGGGATGAGAACAGATCTGGCCCAGGTAAATTGGAATCAAAGATTGGCAGGCAAAACTGTAAGTGAACAATTGGGCGGCCTTTAATGAGGAGGTGGATCGGGTACAGTCTAGGTACATTCCCACGAGGGAGAAAGGTAGGGCAACTAAAACCAGAGCTCCCTGGATGACAAAACAGATAAAGAGAAAGGATGAAGCAGAAAAAAGGGGCATATGACAAATGTCAGGTTGGTAACACAAATGAGAACCAGGCAATATAGAAAGTTCAGAGAGGAAGCGAAAAAAGAAATAAGAGGGGCAAAGTGAGAGTATGAGAATAGACTGGCGGCCAACATAAAAGGGAATCCAAAAGTCTTCTCTAGCCATGTAAACAGTAAACGGGTAGTAAGAAGAATGGTGGGACCGATTAGGGACCATAAAGGAGATCTACTCATGAAAGCAGAGGGCATGGCCAATGTATTGAATGAGTACTTTGCATCTGTCTTTACCAAGGAAGAAGATGCTGCCAGAGTCTCAGTAAAGGAAGATGTAGTTGAGATACTGGATGGGCTAAAAATTGATAAAGAGGAGTTACTAGAAAGGCTAACTGTACTTAAAGTAGATAAGTCACCCAGTCAGGATGGGATGCATCCTAGGTTGCAAAGGGAAGTAAGGGTGGAAATTGCAGAGGTACTGACCATAATCTCCCAGTGATGCCACAGGACTGAAAAACTGTAAATGTTACACCCTTGTTCAAAAAAGGGTGTAAGGATAAACCCAGCAACTACAGGCCAGTCAGTTTAACCTCGATGGTGGGGAAACTTTTAGAAACGATAATCCGGGACAGAATCAGCAGTCACTTGGACAAATGTGAATTGATTAGGGAAAGCCAGCACAGATTTGTTAAAGGCAAATCGTGTTTAACTAGCTTGATAGAGTTTTTTGATGAGATAACTGAGAGGGTCGATGAGGGCATTGCAGTTAATGTGGTGTATATGGACCTTCAAAAGACATATGATTAAGTGCCGCCTAATAGGCTTGTCATCAAGATTGAAGCCCATGGAATAAAAAGGGCAGTAGCAGCATGGATACAGAATTGGCTAAGTAACAGGAAACAGAAAGTAGTGGTGAACGGTTGTTTTTCGGACTGGAGGGAGGTGTACAGTGGTGTTCCCCATGGGTCGGTACTAGGACAACTGCTTTTCTCGATGTATATTAATGATTTGGACTTGGGCGTACAGGGCACAATTTCAAAATTTGCAGATGACACAAAACTTGGAAGAATAGTGAACAGTGAGGAGGATAGTGATAGACTTCAAGAGGATATAGACAGGCTGATGGCATGCGCGGACACGTGGCAGATGAAATTTAATGCAGGAAAATGCGAAGTGATACATTTCGGTAGGGTGAGGAAAGGCAACATAAACTAAAGGGCACAATTCTAAAAGGGGTACAGGAACAGAGAGGCCTGGGGGTATATGTGCACATATCGTTGAAAGTGGCAGGGCAGGTTGAGAAAGCGGTTAAAAAAGCATACAGGATCCTGGGCTTTATATATAGAGGCAATAGAGTACAAAAGCAAGGAAGTCATGATGAATCTTTATAAAACACTGGTTCGGCCACAACTGGAGTATTGTGTTCCGTTCTGGGCAACGCATTTTAGGAAGGATGTGAAGGCCTGAGAGAGGGTGCAGAAGAGATTCACTGGAATGATTCCAGGGATGAGGGACTTTAGTTACATAACTGGAGAAGCTGGGGTTGTTCTCCTTGGAACAGAAAAGGTTGAGAGGAGTTTGATAGC
The DNA here is from genome assembly GCF_035084215.1 of Heptranchias perlo. Taxonomy (NCBI): domain Eukaryota; kingdom Metazoa; phylum Chordata; class Chondrichthyes; order Hexanchiformes; family Hexanchidae; genus Heptranchias; species Heptranchias perlo. Next base: position 36,888,578 of record NC_090337.1, on the reverse strand, counting down.
AATATTCAAAATCATGAAGGGTCTAGACAGAGTAGTTAGAGAGAAACTGTTCGCATTGCTGGAAGGGTCAAGAACCAGAGGACATAGATTTAAGGTGATTGGCAAAAGAACCAAAGGTGACATGAGGAAAAACTTTTTTGCACAGCGAGTGGTTAGGATCTGGAATGCACTGCCAGATGGGGTGGTGGAGGCAGATTAAATCAAAGCTTCAAAAGGAAATTGGATAAGTACTTGAAAGGAAAAAATTTGCAGGGCTACGGGGATAGGGCGGGGAAGTGAGACTAGCTGGACTGCTCTTGCATGGAGCTGGCATGGACTCGATGGGCCGAATGGCCTCCTTCCCGCTGCAACCTTTCTATGATTCTATAAGGGGATAAGTTTCCCATATCCCTATTGGAAAGCAGTGTCCTGATGACCTGTTATTTCAGCTCATCCAAATTATCTGCTTGGATGACATATACAGTGGCTGTTACATATGAACAGATGAAAATGTCAGACAGGAAAAGACCAACTGGTCCACCAAGCCAGTCCCATACTGTCATGATGCTTTATGCAGTTTTATGCTTTATGCAGCAGGCCCATCTTCAGTTGTTATGATACTGCAAAGTTTCCTTCTTGATCCTGGGTATAGATGCTGACCTTCTGAATCAAACACTGGCTTGGACTAAAGCATTAAACAATTCTGAACATTTTAATTGTGTTGGAGCACATTTAATTTCCTAAAATTAAGTGCGGGGAGTATTTGGCTGTGATCATCATAACAAGGCGTTTAGAGAATTTAAAATCTGGGTTAGATTTAAATTTAATTTAATTTAAATTAGCTTTTTATGGAAGTTTTTCCTTTAAGTAGAAAATTAAAGCTAAGGGAAGTAAAAGAGGAAGACAGATTATTTAACATTAAAGGTCTTCAGTTATCAGATAGAAAACTCAAAAGAATAAATGGGACCCATTGGAACAGGCCTCACCTTGTTCTGGCATTAATTTAGCTTATCAGCAGCTGTAAACCAAGAAAATAGAAAAACACAAAATGTATCGTAAGGTAATTTTTGATTGTGTTATTTTGAGCTGCAGAAACACAAAGCTGCACTGTGATCTAGATTAACACATGAAACAAGGTCTCTTTAGTTTAGAGACCACAGTCTCTTTAGTTAGTGCATTTCTGCAATACAAAATCTGCTACATAAATAGAATGCTCCTTGTCATTGTTAATGACATTTAAGTCTTTAAAACTCATTTTTCTAAAGCTATGGTTCAACTGTATTCATTAACCTTTTGTTGAAAAAAAACAGAATATTTTAATACTAAAGAGTATTTCACAAGCATCATATTAAATATTGTGTGGATAGGTTTATTGACCTTACCGTACTCAGAGGAATGCATTTTACTACCTGCTGATGTAAACATTCTTTTTGAACTACAGATTAGATTGCCTGCCTGTAGCACTTACCAAGTACCCTTTGGCTTTTAGTTTGTATATATTGTGTATTCTTATCTGTATGCCCAACATAATTGCATTATATTGAACATTGAAGTGTAACACCCTCACCATATAGTTGCAGAACAGCTACTGAATAAAAATTTGAACTAATAAAATGTAGTAGATCAGATCATTTTATGTATTTAACTTTAATTTGCTCAAACTTGATATGTTCACAGAGGAATAAAGAACTTCTCATTGAAAAAATTGTTGAACCCTTGGGCTCAAAAGCGAATAGTTCATTATAGCCATTACGATGCTGGTTATTGATATGTTGGATAAGAATGCAGGGGGAGGGAAATTATTAAAAGGAAAATGATTAAACTTAGGCCATTGTTCTCAAAATGTACAAAGTATCGTGTCCAATGTCACGGAATCTAAGTACTATTCTATAAGGCTGAAACCAGCCTGTGGGCGGGCAGTTAAAATTGGCTGGTTGACTTACCTACCAATGCCTTGCACCAGTCTAAATTAAAACTAAATTAAAAAACAGGACCTCAAGGGTTATAATCTCTGGATTATTACCTGAGTCACATGCAAATTGGTGGAGGGATACGTAGATTAGGGAGGTGAACATGTGGCTGAAAGAGTGGTGTTGGAAAGAGAGGTTCCATTTCATGGGACACTGGCACCAGTACTGGGACAGGAAGGAACTGTACCATTGGGACAGGCTCCACATGAACTGGGCTGGGACCAGGGTCCGAGCGGAAAGGATAAATAGGGCGGTCACATGGACTTTAAACTAGTAAATGAGGGGGGGGCTCAGGTGGAAAAAGTAGTAGAAATAATAATTCTAAAACAAACAAACAGGAAGAGAGTAGAGTGATAGTCAGAAATTATGCTTTAGGCACTACAGGGAAAGGGAAAACGAAAAGATGTAAAGTAATTAAATTAGGATAGAGAAATAAGAAATGTGGGAGAAAAACAACATTCGAGCAGAAGGACAGGTTAGGGTGTATGACTCAAATAAGCGTTCTTTATACAGACGCACAAAGTAAAAGGAACAAATTGAATGAATTGCAGGCGTGAATTCAACTTAGAGGGTACGACATGGTAGCCATTACTGAGACATTACTGAATATACCAGGTTACAAGGAATCTAGGAAGGATAGGGAAACTAGTAGAGGGGGAGGAGTAGCCTTAGTGATTAAGGATGAAATTACTCCAATGATGAGAGAGGATATAACGAGAGGTAAGCAGGCAGTGGAGACTTTAAGGGTAGAATTAAGAAATAGAAAAGGACTGTAGTGGGAGTTGTGTATAGGCCCCTTGGTAGGAGCTGTGAAGTGGCAGAATGTATAAATGCAGAGATTAGACAAGCATGTAGCAAAGGCAAAGTGGTTTTAATGGGGGATTTTAACTTTCATAGTGATTGGGATAAGCAGACGAACTCATGTCAGAAAGTTTGAAAATTTCTTGAGTGTGTTCAGGACAGCTTTCTGCAACAATATGTCCTAGAACCAACAAGTGGGCAGGCCATCTTAGATTTAATAATGAATAATGAGCCAGATTTAGTGAACAGCTTAACGGTGCATGAACATTTATCTAATAGTGATCATAATATGCTCAAGTTCAACGTTGTGTTTGAAAGGGAGAAACCCATATCAGCTACTAAGATTCTAAATTTAGGTAAGGCCAACTTCAACGGGATAAGATGGAGACTGTCCACAGTAAACTGGGCAAATCTATTAATGGGTAAAATGACACAAGATCAGTGGAAGGTGTTCAAAAAAGAATTTAACGTGATACAGAACCAGTTTATACCCCTAAGGGGCAAGAGCTCCACTTGCCAAAAAAACAGCCATGGACAACATAAAACTGAAAGAAAAAGCACACAAAAATGAAAAAAAAGCACAGATCCTGGTGACTGGGAGAGATACAAGGAATAGCAAAGGGTGAGAAAACAGATAGTAAGAGCTACAAGAAGGGAGTATGAAAAGAAATTTGCAAGGGATATCAAAATCAACACTTTTTTTACAATTATATTAGGGAAAAGAGGGTGTTCAAGAGCAACATGGGCCCATTAAAAATTGATAATGTTGATATTGTAAATGAAAATAAGGAAATGGTGGACATGTTAAATAATTACTTTGCATCAGTATTTGCAGTAGAGGAAGAGGATAGCATGCTGGACACCCCAAGGAAACTAATTTTGAATCAAGGATGGGGACTCACCATAATTAACGTGAGCAAATTAACAGTAATGAAGAAAATAATGATACTAAAGAGTAACAAATCCCAGGACCAGATGGTTTCTATCCCGGGGTTTTAAAGGAAGTAGGTGGGAACATTGCAGAAGCTCAAACTATAATCTTCCAATATTCTCTCGATTCAGGAACCGTTCCTTTAGATTGGAAAATTGCACGTCACTTCGCTATTTAAGAAAGGTGAGAGAGGGAAACCAGAGAATTATAGACCAGTTAGCCTAACGTCTGATGTCAGGAAATTACTAGAGTCTATAATTAAGAATAGAGTGACTGAACACCTTGAAAGTTTTCAGCTGATCAGAGAGAGCCAGCATGAATTTGTAAAGGGTAGGTCATGCCTGACGAACCTGATTGAATTTGTTGAAGAGGTGACTAAAGTAATGGACAGGGAATGTCTATGGATGTTGTTTATATGGACTTCCAGAAGTCCTTCAATAAAATCCCTCATAAGAGACTGTTAGCTAAAGTTGAAGCCCATGGAATTGAGGGCAAATTATTGACCTGGTTAGGAAATTGGTTGAGCGGCAGGAGACAGAGAGTAGGGATAATGGGCAGGTACTCAAATTGGCAGGATGTTACCAGTGGTGTCCCACTGGAATCTGTGCTGGGGCCTCAACTATTCGCTGTATTTATTAACGACTTAAATGATGAGATAGAGAGCCACATATCCAAGTTTGCCGATAACATAAAGATAGGCAGCATTGTAAGCAGTGTAGAAGGAAGCATAAAATTACAAGGAGATATTAATAGATTCAGTGAATGGGCAAAACTGTGGCAAATGGATTTCGGTGTAGGCAAGTGTGAGGTCATCCACTTTGGATCTAAAAAGGATAGATCAGGGTACTTTCTAAATGGTGAAAAACTCGAAACAGTGGAGGTCCAAAGAGACGTTGCGGTCCATGTACATAGATCATTAAAATGTCATGGACAGTTACAGAAAATAATCAAAAAAGGCTAATGGAATACTAGCCTTCATATCCAGAGGACTAGAATACAAGGGGCTACAGCTTTTGAAAACCCTGGTTAGATCACACCTAGAGTACTGTGTTCAATTCTGGGCAGTGCACCTTAGGAGGGATATATTGGCCTTGGAGGGAGTGCAACATAGATTTACTAGAATGATACCTGGAGTCCAAGGGTTAAATTACGAGGCGAGATTACACAAACTAATGTTGTATTCCCTGGAATTTAGAAGATTAAGGGGTGATTTGATCGAAGTTTTCAAGATATTAAAGAGAACTGATAGGGTAGATAGAAAGAAACTATTTCCGCTGGTTGGGGAGTCGATGACTAGGAGACATAGCCTAAAAATTAGAGCCAGGACTTTCAGGAGTGAAGTTTGGAGTACTTCTACATGCAAAAGGTGGTAAAGTATGGAACTCTCTTCCACAAACAGCAGTTGATGCTAGCTCAATTGTTAATTTTAAATCTGAGATTGATATAGATTTTTTTAACCAAATGTGTGAAGGATATATGGGGCCAAGGCGGGTATATGGAGTTAGGTCACAGATCAGCCATTATCTCATTGAATGCAGTACAGGCTTGAGGGGCTAAATGGCTTATTCCTGTTCCTGTGTTCCTATGATTCCACTGTCTTAAATTTTAATCCGCTTCTCTGAGCAGGCAGCAAGGACACCCGCTTGAAGTTGGTGGGGTCCTTATTTAAATATGAGATTGTGGTTCGATAACATCATTGGGCGCCGACTGCCATTTTAACTGGTGGCCTCAGCAGGGAAGCTGTTGTGGCTTTTCCGCCAGGTGAAGATAGCAAGAAAAGGATTCATGGCCAGAAGAGGCTCAAACAGTTAAGTATTTTTACCTTTTGTGTGGGGCCAGGAGCAGCAGGGTTAAAATCGTGGCTAATGACTTTTGTGCGACATGTGTGTTATAATGGGAATAGGTTTGGTGCAAATTTTACAGCATAATGGGTTCCAGAATTTTACTTTGTGCTCATTTTAAATATATATTCCATCACTGGTGGGTAAGCAACTCCAATGCCAGAGCATTGAACTCTTAATGAGAAGATTATGGGCCCGATATTACCATGGCGGCGGGGGGTGGTGAAATCAGTCAGCTCTGCGCGCAATTACAGGATAATTGGAGCCACTTACCTTTGGTTCCGGGTTTCCTGCTGCTAAGCTGCACGTCGGGCGGACTGCGCATGCGCAGTAACGTCTGACAGCTGGAGGAGCTCTATTTAAAGGGGCAGTTCACCAATGCTCCTCCTGCTGCAAACAACGAATGCAACATCATGGAGCACTCCAGGGGGAAGGGTGCCCCAAGATTCTCGGACTCCTCACTCCAGCTGCTGCTGGATGGAGTGAGGAGGAGGAGGGAAACATTGTTCCCATCGGATGGGAGGAAGTGCCCTCCCTCCACCACGAGGAAGGCATGGTTGGAGGTGGCAGAGGAGGTCAGCAGCTGCGGCAACGTTGCTCGAACCGGGGTCCAGTGCCGCAAGAGATTTAATGATCGAACCAGGTCAGGCAAAGTGAGTATACTTACGCATTCTCCCACACTCCGTCTTCCACATCACCTCCACCACCACACAACCCCTTCTGCATTGCCACCACAACGCTCTCGCATCACTCCTCACATCCACTCAACTATCATCCTCACCGTGCCTGCACGTACTCACTGCCCCTGTCCCCATTCGAACACTACCACGCACCCCAATCCTCATACAATGTCATGGCCATGTTGCACATGCACCCTCCCATCCATCTCCCTCACGCTCAACCCACCCACACCAATGCATGCAGCGTCTCACCATGCAAGCATCACTCAATCACGCCTCCGTGTTCTGCCTTGATAGGAGAAGAGATGCCAGAATGCCCAGAAGAGGGCACGGACCGGAGGGGGCCCGCCACACCAGGTGGTGCTAACGGACGCGGAGCAGCAGGCGTTAGAGATCAGCCGCACGCTGGAGTGCCTGTCTGTGGCGGATGCCGAGGCTGGGGCTGCACAAATGGCAGGTGACAGAAAGCTAACACTCAGCACACATGATAGCGAATGATCTTAGCATCACTTGGCATCTGCCGCACCTCAACATCTGTCCACATGCTTAATATTGCTTTCTGTTCTCTTGCAGGGCCGTCTGCGAGCGCCGTGAGCGTGGAGGGCGATTCCTCAGAGGACCTGCTGGTCTCTGAGAGTCCATCGTCACTTCCGAGCCATGCATCCACCAGCGCAGATACACACACCTCGGTGGGTCCCCGTCCTCACTTAGTTGGGCTTGCACATGGTGAGTCACCACGCACATGGAGCACGAGCAGACTCTGGTGGCAGGGGCAGCCGTGGAGAGTCCACGTCAGTGGGAGCACTCTTCTCCAGGCTCTGCTCAGCTGGACCCAGATGCTGAACCCTGTGGGCCAGCCGTGAAAAGGAGAGTCATCGAAGGGCAGCAGCACATTGCCGAGGTGCTGGAACAGGTGCCATGCGCACTCTCCACAATCGCGCAGGTGATGGAGGAGTCCAACCCCTGCATGAGGGGAATGGTGGCACAGGTACAGGAGGGTATCTGCGAGATAGTGTCGTGGGTAGGTGCGGGAATGTCTGCGATGGAGGAAAGGCTAGCCTCCCTCGAGCGGCAAGCACGGCTCAACAATGAGTCTATCCAGGCCCTGACAACGGCCGTTCGGACTCAGGGTGAGCAACATTCTTCCGCCTTAAACAGGCTGACAGATACATTACAGGTGGCCTTCCAAGGCCTCACAAAGGTCCTCCAAACTGCCGTCCAGCAGGGTGGAAGGAATGATGTGGGCCTGGGCCAGGAGAGGGATGAAGGTGAAAGGGGACATGGAAGTGGGGACGCCACTCAAAGTGCTCCCATGTCTCACCCATTGCCCCCCTCTCAGCCAGTACCCGCAATGCTGCCCCCTCTCCAGGTGGCTGAGTCTGCCCCTGCACAGGTGCAGGAGGAGCAGTCTTTGGAGGGGCCCTCACGGGTACCGAAACCCAGAGGGCGTTGGCCCAAAGCATCTAATCGGTCAGGGCATGGACAAGAGCAACCTGCCACTACCTCTGCTGAAGCCTCGGGGGTAGCACCATGTAGGGGTTCCCGGAAGCGCAAGGCGAAGTTGTTGTGAGCACAAAGGGAATGCACAAGGGTGTATGACAATTTGTCATGTTTTTTATTTATATTTGTTTAGTTCACATCCACAATAAACCCCATTGTTATCACCACTACTGCCACGTCTTGCCCATTCTTGACCGGCTTGTGCAATAGGTCCCTTTTGTGGGGCTCACCATGAAGACGAACACCTGGTCCCACCCATTGGGTCATACTACAGTGGGTGCAGGTGTAGTTGCACCACTGTTCTGTGCAGGGGGCAGGGGAGGGGGCTGGTATGGCCGCTCCTTTGTCCAGGTGATGAGGACTGGACTCTTCAGACAGTCTGATGTTAGGGGAACCGTTCACATATCAGTGCCTCCCTGGCCTCACAAGCAGCCAGGTGAGCCGCTGTTCTGCCCATGGGTCGTTCCTCCTCGGTGCCCTCCTCAGCCCCCTCCTCCTCCTCGTCCTCCTCCTCGTCCTCAATATGGGTGGCAGATGTGGATGGGGCCTCCTCCAGCGGCAGCCCTCTCTTGTGCCACAGACGACTATGATGCATCCCACTCTGCGTGGCGCGTATTGGAGCGCTCCCCCAGACTGATCAAGGCACCTGAAGCGCATCTTGAGCAGCCCTATAGCCTGCTCAGTTGTGGACCTGGTAGTGATGTGGCTGTCGTTATACCGACGCTGTGGCTCGGTGGTGGGGTTCCTCAGAGGTGTCATAAGCCACGTGTGCAGGGGATATCCCTTGTCCCCGAGGAGCCAGCCCTTGCGGGCGTTGGGAGAGTGGAAGAGGGCCTGCACGGTGGACTCCCTGAGGATGAAGGAATCGTACCAGCTGCCAGGGTATCTGGCGCACACGCATAGGAATCTCTTGCGGTGGTCACAGATGAGCTGAGTGTTCATGGAGTGATACCCCTTCCTGTTGACGAACAGTCCTGGCTCGTGTGGAGGTGCCCATATTGCTATATGGGTGCAGTCGATTGCACCCTGCACCCGTGGGAAGCCAGCCACAGCATGGAATCCAACTGCCCTCTCCATTTGGCTGCGGTCATCCATGGGGAAGTTGATGTAGTGCGAGGCCCTGTGAAACAAGCAGTCGGTGACTTGCCTTATGCACTTGTGTGCAGACGACTGGGAGACGCCGGTGATGTCCCCGGTGGCACCCTGGAAGGATCCGGAGGCGAAGAAGTTGAGGGCAGTGATGACTTTGACAGCGACAGGTAAGAAGATGCTCCTCGGTCCATCCGGGAGCAGCTCATCATTAAGGAGGCTGCAGATGTCCGCAACTACCCGGCGACTGACTCTGAGCCTCCATATGCACTACTCCTCAGAGAGGTCCAGGAAGCTGGGCCTCGGTCTGTAGGCCCTGTGGTGAGGGTAGTGCCTTCTGCGACGCATCTCTCTCTGCGGTTGCCTCTCTCCTGCTGTGCAGGTGGATGTGCCACAGCACCGTGTTGTGGAGCTCCACGTGTCAGGGGTGGACGGCGTGGCCAGCGAGGCTGTTGATGCTGTTCGTCCTCTGAGGAGGTCACGACTGCAACTACGGCGGCCCACATCCGGAAGGTGTACGCCTGAGGGGGTCCGCAAGGTAGGTAAGTGTGTCTGCACACCGGGGTTGAGGTTCCAGGTCGGTGAATTTTCTTGTTAGGAGGAGGGTGGTGGAGGCCAAACTTTGTCCAAAGTGACGGAGTGGCCTCCTGCGATGGTTAAGGGTCTGCCCCCCCCCCGCCACCTGTCGGATGGACCTTTGCAGCTGCCACAGGCTGCGAGCTGCAACACGTCGGTTTGAACTGGGAGTGTTTCCCCCAGTACGGGAAACAGTCTCTGTCAATTGCAAAATCCCATCCCTCCAAATATAACAGGTCAATCAGGTCTGTAAATGACCTGAAATACCAAGATAAATGCTTTAAGTGGCACCCCGCCGGCTTTAATTGCCGGCGGGAGTCCCACATGTGGGGGCTGTGCGCGCATGTCGGCGCATCTGTGGGAAACCCAGAAGTGGGCGGGTTGGAGCCGGGTTCCCGACCTGCCCCGGGAATCCCTGATTTTCAGAGCCCCCCCCGCCAGGAACACACCCGATGGCGGGTGCTAAAATCGACCCCTATGAGGTCAAATCTTAGTCTTAACTAATGTTCAAATTTGCTTACTCTTATTGAACTAATTTCTCCTGTTCTCTGTTTAATGGAGCAACAGGACACTGTGTCCTATGGGGTGGGAATATGTGCTGCTGCAGGCTTTGACCTTGCAGAAGAACTTCTGATGACCATTTACACAGCAGCTGTGATGACAGTTTTTTGAGAAGTCCACAGTCCAAACTGCCTCTTCTGTCTGTAGGAGGAAATATAGCAGTGATGAAGGGTAGAAAGGACAATTTTTAAAAATCATAATTTGTATATTCTAGCTCATAGTTAGAACATATTTTAACACAGTTGAAGTATTTAGATGCATGTTGCTTGTTGTGGATGCAATTAAGATTTGAATTTTTTTCCCATATTGAAGACTAGCTCAATCGAAAGTTAACTGGACCTGCCTTTTTTGACATGCACGATTCATTTCTAGCCCAGCAAAATTGTCAAAGATCTCTGTAATTTCCCCTAGCAGTTGTACTGTTAGATTATCTTACAAAGTCCAAAGTGCAGTTTTTGAGCCTTTTCTAGTTTTGGGAGGCTGAAACTAAATGTTTTTCCTGCAATTGATACTGTACAGTATTTTTCTTCTAAATCAATAAATGTAAAATATACTTATACAAAAGATTAACATAGAAGGCTAGTTAATGGAAACACTAAAACTTTCATCTTTCTGAGCCAAATAAGGTAGGAATACATAAACTTTATTTTAAGATTGAATGCAGTGCAATATCCTCAAAACAATATTTATTAAGCAGTAACACAGAAGAAGGTCTGTCATTGAAGTGTTCTGATTATATCACATTGATGGTGTTTGGCACATGATGAAGACCAGTGCTCTGAATAATCCTAAAATCCACTGAATACATATGAGAAATAATGTGGGAAATTTACTGTTATAATATCAGGAATATTCCCAATGAATTATTCATAATTCTGAGAAATGAAACAAAATGTCAAAGACACCAAACTGTTTATTGAATATTATTAGACTCTTGATTATTTCACAGCTCACCTCATCTACATGGCCATGCATTAGAAATCCATCCTTGGCTTGGTATTTTAATAATCACTTTTAATACATTCCATCCAGTCAGATTTGAAGATCCTGAAATAGTGTCATTCCATCTGTTCCTCGTTTCTAAAACATACATTGGCATTTGATTACGGTGATATTGAGATATTGGATAGAATTTATCCTTGCTATTAGCACTGGCATTAATAGTGGCTGAGTATGCTGGAATTTAAAATGACTAGTTATTCAGTGAGATGCTGTGTAAATCAGTGGTGCCATCTATATCTGTGGATCGCAATGTGCATGGCATGCTTATGTACCACTGCTGCCAAATTTTCAGCCCAAGATGCTGGTAGGTCTGGAATTTTAATAGTGTTCTGTATTGGTAGTGTATATAGTACATAATATATATATTTACCACCACCAAGGTAGTCCTATCCGTAGTATCAGGCTGATGCGAGTCCGTCAGGAGTAAATGGTGTTACCAATGATTGGCATGCTGTAAACAAATTTAAGATTGCTGTCCCCATTAGTTTTTGCAGTGGCAGCATGCTAAACCCCAGCTGTCTTTGATAAACTGTGAGCCATGTAAGAACGTTCAATGACCAAAGTTTATAAAAAGGGGGATTGTGCAGAATTAAGTGCAATATGTAAATGAATCAAAGGACCTTAAAATAAGTCTCTGGTCAGCAGATATCTAACTTTTTGATGATTAACTCAGTTAAGGAGTAGACAACAGAAACAAGTTCACTTTGACTGTAGGGATAGGTGGTAAGGATTATACCAGGAAATAAGGCATCCACAGAAGTAACTCACCAGTTAAAGGTGTTAAAAAGCGATATCATGAGTTAGATACCCTGTGCAGTGGTGTTGGTTAAGTACCCTGTGCAGTGGTGTTTAACATTTTTTTCAATAAACCATAATTTGAACTTTCCAATGGCTGAGTGGATAAATGTGCCTTGTGGAGTGATACTGAGGCCTACAGAGCAGGAAGTTCTCAGGTTCAACCCTGGTTGATCTTGGCTAATGTGGCTTGAGATACAGCAATTTGCTTCCTAGACTAGGAAGGAAAAAAAACAAGTTGGATTTTTGTTCTTGTGTGTTGATGGAATATTGTGTAAGAACAAGATTGAGTTTGACTGTGATGGATCCTAGAGATGAATAGCCTGTCAAATCTCTGTCCATGTTCATAAATGGAGAATACCCACTTGGGCAAGGGACGTAGCACCACTTGGACAGTCACAGACACTGACATGGAACTCTGACCCAGCATTTGTTGTCAGTGTAAACTATGTATATTTTTATAAGTAACTCACATGATTGTGAGTTTATCGGCAAAAGCATCCAATTAAAAGAAAACTGAAGGTTATGGATATTGAATAGCAATCATTCCCGACTTGTTAGAAGTATGTGGCTTCTTAGCATAATTTATTTTTAAAACTAATCCTGTAAACTGTATAAATAGCTGCAAAACACTTGTAGGAACTCTTGAGTTATATCCCGTGAGTAATGTTAAATGTCTCCAATGAGATTATGCTAATACAATATTTAGAGAAATTAGTACTCTTACACTTTGCTTCAGTTGTTTTCATCATAGCTCAATTGAAACTTAATTCATACGCTCCAGTAATAGGTAATCTTCAGAACATTTTAGCCCCAATTTTAACCTGGGGGAGGAGTGCAGCATGTGGGGATCAGGTTGGGATGGAACTGTCCCTGATGGCGCCAGCGTGAGGCACACGCCATTTTATCTCCAGGGCCTCATTTAAATCTTGACATGCTGATTCTAGCCTGAAGCTGGTGGGGTTGAGGTGGAGGCTGGCGAGTGGGAGCAGGATTTTGGTTGTCAGGAGGCCGGGGACCCAAGGGAATGGTCCGTAGCAGTCAGGTAGATTGATCGGGGGGGGTTCAGGGGGGACGTTCGAGGCAGGGAAGGCCCAAGGTTTCCTGTTGGTTGAGATGTTGCAGGTTGGCTGTTCTGCCACAAGTTATTGCTGCAGGAGTTCCTCAGGGCAGTGTCCTAGGCCCAACCATCTTCAGCTGCTTCATCAATGACCTTCCCTCCATCATAAGGTCAGAAATGGGGATGTTCGCTGATGATTGCACAGTGTTCAGTTCCATTCGCAACCGCTCAGATAATGAAGCAGTCCGAGCCCGCATGCAGCAAGACCTGGACAACATCCAGGCTTGGGCTGATAAGTGGCAAGTAACATTCGTGCCAGACAAGTGCCAGGCAATGACCATCTCCAACAAGAGAGACTCTAACCACCTCCCCTTGACATTCAACGGCATTACCATCGCCGAATCCCCCACCATCAACATCCTGGGCGTCACCATTGACCAGAAACTTAACTGGACCAGCCATATCAATACTGTGGCTACAAGAGCAGGTCAGAGGCTGGGTATTCTGTGGCAAGTGACTCACCTCCTGACTCCCCAAAGCCTTTCCACCATCTACAAGGCACAAGTCAGGAGTGTGATGGAATACTCTCCACTTGCCTGGATGAGTGCAGCTCCAACAACACTCAAGAAGCTCGACACCATCCAGGACAAAGCAGCCCGCTTGATTGGCACCCCATCCACCACCCTAAACATTCACTCCCTTCACCTCCGGTGCACTGTGGCTGCAGTGTGCACCATCCACAGGATGCACTGCAGCAACTCGCCAAGGCTTCTTCGACAGCACCTCCCAAACCCGCATCCTCTACCACCTAGAAGAACAAGAGCAGCAGGCACATGGGAACAACACCACCTGCACGTTCCTTCTTTGAAGGAACACAACCTAAAAAAAATACCTGCAGTAATTAGGAAATAATGCAAAGCCTGCAGGTATTTAAAAGCAAGGAGTAAAACTAATTGAAGTTTCAAGATGCCTTGTATTTCTGGGTTCTGGTCATTATTCCACCTATGTTGTGCCCCCTGGCAGGGACATGAACTTGGAAACTGAGGTGGATATGCAGTCACTGCTACAGGCCTGAGAGAGGCCTTCTGGCTGCTGTTCAAAAATTGCAGGCAGAAGGCCTCCATTACTAATCCCTGCACCTGAAAGAAAAACGGGACTTATGTTGGGTCTGTTGTCTTGGTTGCCAGTCCTCGGGTCGGAGAGGGGCTAGGCGTAGGGCCTAAAGTGCATTTCTTCTCGCCGTCAAATTGGGGGCAGAAAATAAAGTGACAGGGCAGGGAATGTCCCCTCTGCCTCACTAGAATAGCTATGTTTTGCCTGTGCCTGTTGTAGGCACAGGCACAACATCTTCTCCCCACTTCTACTTGGGGGCAGCTCCAGAAATCCTAGGGCAACATAAGGTCCCCCTTTTCATCTACTTTGGAACTGAGTATTCCTCAGAGATATTAGAGAGGAAAATTGGCTCTATTGTCTTTGTTTAAAATCTTCCTTTGTGTATCGCATTAAAGATAAGTGCTGCACATGACAGGCAATGTTTGTGGTTCTCATCATAGAATCATACAGCGCAGAAGGAGGCCATTCAACCCATCATGCCTGTGCCGGATCTATGAAAGAGCTATCCAATTCGCCCCACTCCCCTGCGTCGTCCCTCTGGCCCTGCAAATTTTTCCTTTCTATCTGTCCACCACTGACGTAAGCATGGTAAACCTCTTGTTCAGGCTCTCTTCAGGATTTATATGTTCTAGCAAAAGAAATGCTATCGAAAGAGAATTTTGGATTCTATTATAAGAAAGAATTGAGGAAGATTGCACTTTGCAATTTTTAGTGAAATCATGCAAGTTGTGTATGCAAATAGCAGAGGGTATCTCCCCTCATTGTGTATTATATCACAGAATATTATACTTAGCAACTGTATAGGAAAATATAATTGAAAGTACCATGTACAATGTAATCAACCTATAGGTACAGCCTACTGTTGATAATTCAGTTGTTTTCCACTAAAAAAAAAGAATTAACCAGTAAATCGAGTTAAAATTTGAATCCCAAACCCGCGACTTCTACCACCTAGAAGGACAAGGGCAGCAGGCACATGGGAACAACACCACTTGCACGTTCCCCTCCAAGTGACACACTATCCCGAATTGGGAATATATTGGGGTTCCTTCATCGTCGCTGGGTCAAAATCCTGAAACTCCCTACCTAACACCATTGTGGGAGAACCTTCACTACACGGACTGCAGCGGTTCAAGAAGGTGGCTCACCACCACCTTCTCAAGGGCAATTAGGGATGGGCAATAAATGCTGGCCTCGCCAGTGACGCCCACATCCCATGAGCAAATTTTTAAAAAATGACTAATCATGTCATAAATATTATAAACATCTGCAGTAAAAGCACAGTTCTAAAAAGAGACTATAAAAATTATGACTAAAAAAACATATAACGCTTGTTCGCCTTCAAGAGTTTTCAAGGCAAAAAGTGCAAACTCTGCATAAAAGTGGAAAATTGTGAAAAGTATTAATTTCAATATTTTTACATAATTCTGGGATCCTAATGAAGCTGCTGCAGAAAATTATGCATAAGCACTCTAGTGCATAAAATGAGGCTGATCAGAAAATTGTGGGTAGCTAGATTTGGGCTGAAATCATGCCAAATGCCTACTCACCCAATTTTCCAATTTCCCTGCACCCATGCTGTGCCTGTGCAACCATGCAGCTGAGTGCAAAATCTACTGTATAATTAATTCACATTGTGTAGATCATATTCCCCCCAAAATATTAGTTTCATTTCTTAAATAAGAACATGTCATGGGCTTATTACAAGAATATGTGTCTCCAGTGGCATCATTTATTCATTATTCTTCCCAAAATAATGTCATAGCAACCTTCAGTCCCAAATAAACGAGTGCTCTTGCTGGAGAATTTTTTTTAAAATACTGAAACGCGTTCACTATAATTCAATAGAGGCAAAAATGTCTCATGTAAACAATTAAATCACTTCATTTTTTATTGGGGGAGATCTGCTTTTTGGGCACAAAGTAGGAGTTCCTGATTGGGAATCCGTAACGCCAGATCTACGCCCATTTTGTTCTCATTGTGATTTGCTAATCGTTCCTTGAAGCAGTGCAGGAAGCACCCACCACTTTGTGGACGGTTACATGTTAATTAATGTGTAATGATATGATGTCATCATACACACAGTTTTTCATAATTTCTGCCCATATGCTTAAAGAAACTAGGGGCACGATTTTAAAAGGAAAATGCGGGTACGTTGGGGGCGGGGAGGATTTTTTTGAGCGGGCAAGAATCCCGGCTCCAACCCGCCGAAGAGAGCACACAACCCAGAGTCATCTGGGTGCGCACACCGTTCCCGAACTCGGCCGGCAGGACGATATTTAAAGCAGTAAATCAAGTACTTAAAGCACTTGAAATGTCCATAAACCCAAGAAAGAATGAAGGCAAGCGATTTCAATGCTGCCTCAACATGTTTCCTCGTGTTGTGTGAAGCACGCCATGGGAAAGTAGTCGGGTTTCAGCCGGCAGCCATTTGGACATTTAAATCCCTCTTTGACAGATGGGGATAAATGGTCAGTTATTGCAGCAGGGCACTCATTTCTCTGAGACAAACTTTTGGCTGGGAGATCTTTGTATTTCGACTGGAAATTCTTGGTTCACACTCAGAATTGTTCTGTTTACACATATTTACCAACTTTTCGGACCTCCTCAAGCTGACACCATCAGGATGGAGGGCACATTCACAAGTACATCCGAGGACGAGGAACATCACCATCCTCGCCAGGCACGGCGTGCACTTCCGCCACTTGTAGCTCCACAACACAGTAGTGCGCCACAGGCACCTGCACAAGAGCAGAGAGGGGAAGAACAGAGGGACCGACATCGCAGGAGGCACTACCCTTGTGAGAGGGTCTACAGACCGAGGCTGAACTTCCTGGACCTCTGAGGAGCAGTGCCTATGGAGGCTCAGAGTGAGTCGCCAGGTGGTCGCAGACATCTGTGGCCTCCTTTATGCTGAGCTGTTCCCGGCTGGGCCTTGCGGCATCTCATTACCCATCGCAGTTAATGAGACTACTGCCCTCAACTTCTTTGCCTCTGGATCATTCCAGGGTGCTGCCGGTGACGTAGCCAGGGTCTCTCAGTCGTCTGCCTACAAGTGCATAAGACAGGTCACGGACGGTTTGTTTCGCAGGGGGTTGCAATACGTCAACTTCCCTGTGGACAACCTCAGCCAGACGGAGAGGGCAGTGGGTTTCCACACTGGAGCTGGCTTCCCACGGGTACAGGGTGCAAATGATTACACGCACATACCAATCCGAGCACCTCCACATGAGCCAGGACTGTTCAACAGAAAGGGATATCACTCCATCAACACTCAGCTCGTTTGTTACCGCCACAAAAGATTCCTTCACGTGTGTGCGAGATTCATTCATTCTGAGAGAATCCAACTTCCCAGACCTCTTACATGCACCAAAGAGCCTTAAGGGCTGGCACCTTGGGGACAAGGGACACACCCTGCACAAGTGGCTCATGACACCTCTGAGGAACCCCATCAACGAGGAACAGTGTCGATACAAGGACAGCCACCAGGTCTATAATTGAACATGCGATAGGACTGCTGAAGACGCGATTTCGGTGTCACGATTGTTCTGGGGGAACGCTTCAATATGCACCATTGAGAGTGGGTCACATTATAGTAGTGTGTTGTGTCCTGCACAACATAGCGCAACAGAGAGGGGTACCGGTTGATGAGGCCCCATGCCCTCATCCAGCATCCACATCTGCCATGAACATTGTGGAGGAGCAGGAGGAGGAGGAGGAACCCATTGGCAGAGCAGCGGCTTATCTGGCTGCTCTTGAGGCCAGGGAGTCATTAATATGTGAACACTTCTCATAAGGAGATCGCAAAGTGAGAATAGTCCTCAGACCACCTGGAAAGAACAGCGCCAACACCATTCCCCCCGCCCCCCCCGACCTTTGCACAAAATAGTCCTGCAACCACAAATACACCCACTGTAAAGTCACTCACTGGGTGGCATCAAGTCTCGCCGTTCATGATGAAGCACATGAAAGGGCGCTATCACAAAAGGCAGTCAAGAATGGGCATGACGTGGCAGTAGTGGTGAGAATGATAACATTTAATGTGACTTTATCAAAAGCCAAATATAAATGAAAAACATGACATTCTGTGAAACACCCTTGTGCATACCCTTCGAGATCACAAAACCTTAGCCTTTCTTGTTCTACTACTTCTACTTGGTGCAAGCCCTGTGGTTGCAGCAGAGGTAGTGGCAGGTTGCTCAAGAGGTTGATCAAGAGTTGTAAGAGAACAGAAGGTAATATTAAGCATCATCACAGATGTGTCATGTTCCGATGAGCATACTGAGGTATTCAACATGCCAATCATTGTTAACATCAATTCATGTTGTGTGTGATGAATGTTAAAGTTGTGTCACCAGACATTAGTGGGGTGCCAGTCTCAGCGTCCCCGACGGACAGGCACTCGAGGGTGCCGCTGATCTGCAGGGCCTCCTCCTCTGCCTCTGTCAGGATCACTATTCGTTGTTGCCCCCCTCCAGTCCTCGCCCTCTCCTGTACATTTTGCGCTCTTCTCCTACAAGGAGAGAAAGTACAGACGTGTGAGTGAGTGAGGGTGAAGTGGTCAGCCGATGAATGCATTGCTTTGGTTGAGGCTAACCATGAAAGAGCTGCAACAGAGGGTTGGTATCAGACAGAGACATCACATTGGATCAGGATTGGGGTAAGTGGTAGTGATGGGGTCACAAGTGGGGAGGTGAGGAAGTGCTCAGGAAGTGAAGGTAAGTTGAGTATGAGCCTTAAGTGGGTGTGAGGAGTGATGTGATGGAGTAGTCTTGGCAGTGCAGCATGAGTTGGGGGTGGGGGGGTGATGTGCGACATGGAATGCAGGAGATTCAGTAAGTGTACTCATTTTTGCTGACCTAGTAAGGTCATTGAAATGCTTCCTGCACTGGACCCAAGTGCGGGATATGTTGCTCCTACTGGTGACCTCCTCTGCCACCTCGAGCCAGGCCTTCTTGGTGGCAAAGGCAGGATGCTTCCTCCTGTTGGCCGGGTAAAATAGTTCCCTCCTCCTCACCCTGGCCAGCAGCACTTCAAGTGAGGCGTCGCTGAATCTTGGAGCTGCCTTGCCCCTGTGCTGCTCCTTGCTCCTTGCTTCAGCAAAATCCATTGGAGCAATGGCCCTTTAAATCTAGACGTTCCAGCTGACAGCCTGTCATGCGGGTGCGCAGTCTGCCCGCCGTGTAGCTTTCAGACACCAAACCCGGAAACAAGATTAATGGCCACCAATTAAGTTGTGATCGCGTGGGGAACGGTAAGCTTTTATTATTCGGGTTACCCGCGCGCCCGTTCACCCCCCTGCTGCCATCCCACCGCCCTTTTAAAATCGTGTCCTTGGTGTTTGGGAAGTCCACTTGGTGCACTGCCCAAATTCTGGTCAGGCTTATGTCTGATCACAAAATTGAGGCTCACACTGAAGGAACGGTCCCTGGCACTCAGGTAAGTCATGGGGAAAGGGTTTTGGGAGGGCCTCACGATCGGGTAATGAGCCTGGGACAGGGGAAGCCTAAACTTTCCTTGTGGGGCCCAGAGCCTCGGCCCCACAAGGAAAGTTTTAGGAAAAAGGCTTACCTGTTTTAGGCCTCTTCTAGCCTCCACTCCTCTTCCTGCTAGCTTCACCTGGCGGGAAAACCACACAGACTTCCCCACTCAGGCCCGTGATGTCACGGGAGCCCGATCTACATATTTAAGGAAGGATCATCCCGGTTTCAGGTGGGTGTCCTTACCGCCAGCTCAGAAGAGTAGGTTAAAATTCCAGACTGCAGGAACGGAGTGGGACATTGGCTGGGAAATCTCTCAGAAAATTTTAACTGCCCATCTGCCTGGTTTCCGCCAGATGGACAGGGTTAAAATCGTCCCTATAGTGTAATAGATTGAAGGAGATTAACAAGCTAGCAACACAATTGAGGGGTTCTATTGCTGTAATTAACAATGGAAATGTCATCAAAATGTGGATTATACTTGAAATGGACTCAAAGCTCTGTGAGGTCATTATTTCTTCATCTTCATGCGTTATTATTTGTGTGCATTGAAACACCTGCATGACACAAAATTACACGTGCTGGAAAACGGTATTACAAGAGTTTTTTGATTGTGTTATTTGATCACTGAATATCTGGTATAAAACAATACTGTCATGCTCAGTTCATTTTAATTAAAAAGATTGTGAAGTTTTCCGCTCTTGGCAGGGAACTTCACCTGTCGCCAGCAGCAAGCAACGATGGTCAAGGGTCCACGCCAAA
Source organism: Heptranchias perlo (assembly GCF_035084215.1). Lineage (NCBI taxonomy): Eukaryota > Metazoa > Chordata > Chondrichthyes > Hexanchiformes > Hexanchidae > Heptranchias > Heptranchias perlo. The sequence goes on along the minus strand of NC_090337.1, from coordinate 36,868,438 downwards.
AGCATGAAGTCAGAAATTTACCCCTCTTGTGAACCCACTTCCAGATTATAAAGCAGAATTTAAACATTCACATGACATGTTTTTGAGTTGTACATTTTTATGCAAGGTAAGTATAATTTGATGCATTTTCAATAAAATTCCACTGAAATATAGCAGCTGTTCAAAGTCTGTGTAGATTTTGAAAAGTTCAATTTTGTATCATTGGTCTAGACTATTAAACACATTGCTAACTTTAATGGTTGAGCTGGTTTGAAATGGGTAAGAATGTGCTCTGATGTCGTAGATTTTCAATTTATCCGAAACAATTGTGTTTAGTCTATTGTTGAGAATATATAGGGCCGGAAATTGCTTAAAAAATAACGCTCACCAGGGCTCACTGTTGTTAGTGGCGAAATCGAGGAGCAAGTTCTGGCATTCGCAAATGTGAAGGTAAACGTGGAAATTTGGAACTTGCTTCTCCTGGTTTGCCAGTGCTATGACAGCTTCGAATTAAAGGGATATCGCCAGCTGGAATCAATGGACCAGCACGAACTTGCTCATCTGCCTAGCTGGAAAGTAACTAATTACGCCACAAAACAGGTATGCTTAAAAATACCAGGTCGAAACTAAGTTTTAACAGTCTTAATGGCTGCCAAACAACAAAAAATTAACTTTTAAAAACGTGGAGTCTCATTACTCCTTATTTTACTAGTTTTGGGTAATTTTTTAAAAATGTCAGTTACATTTTTTCTTACTTTTCCCTTCTATCTCTTTTATTTAATTCGATTATTTCTTGCTCTCTTTTTTTAATCGCTATCTATAACTTTTTACAAATGATTCTAGTGTTGTACCTTTCACTTCCTGAATTTTACATTCCAGCTTGCAGAAACTGTTCACAGCTTATCAAAAATGCTGCAATTTGATTGGTCATGGGAGAGAGCGATCCTTTCACTTTTCCCATCGGTCCTAGCTTTGCTGGAGCTAATGCTGGGCTCTTCTCAGCTTCCTATTGGAGGAAGTGCCCAAAGTAAAGACCGCAGTAAGTTAGTGGGTTAGTATAAATCTATGGAGTGGCAAGCACTGTAGGTTCGCCACTGGGAGCAATTTCTGGGTCATAGTATTTCATCATAGTTTAGTACCTGGAATTTTTGAAGAAGGTATCAGTCAAATTATTCCATCATAATAATTGTGCAAGATATTAAAATTGTATTTACTTTGAAGAATTTTTATTTCATTTAATCCTATGATTTTTGAAACCAAGGTAAGCAGCAGTTTTTTTGTATTTGATGACTTTTCTTTGGCGTTTTGTAACATTAAGATTTTTTAGCATTATGTTTGAACTGACTCAGTTGTATCTCATTTAACAGAAATGCATTTAAGGAAACCTTCTGTTGATCTCTATTTTTAGCTTAATCCTTTGATCATCACATGCTGCATTAGAGTATCTTTTCATCACCTAGCAATGATAGACTTGTAATCACAGTACTTTTAAATTTTAACATATTTATCATACTTCGAAATGTTGAGAAGCTAGATCACATAGTCAAAGATTTCCTTGGGCATTGGCCGGACTTCCACCATAATTCCAGCGAGAGCCCAGCAGAACCTTGCAGGATAGGACAGGGACTCGGTTGCACCGGGTCCCCGCTAATTCCAGGATTTTCCAGACGGCCTTGTAAGCTCAGCTGGGACCAGGTGTAGGTATGCCGAGTGAGAGTAGGTGTACCAGCATCCAGATGGGCACAAGTAGAAATCATCTTGGGAGGGAGGGGGCTGGAACCCTGCAGACAGGAGAGAATTTTTTTTCCCCAAATCTGGAATAAACAAATTTCCATCCTTACATCAGGATTTGAATACAACAGCACTTCTCCACAGCCGTCTTATTCTGTACCATTCCAAATGAAATGGGGGAAAAAATTGCAGGGCTTTGGGGGAAGAGCAGGAGAGTGGGACTAATTGGAAAGCTTTGTCTAAGAGCCGGCACGATGGGCTGAATGGCCTCTTTGTGTGCTGAATGATTCTATGAAATGCCACAATACATTAACATATAAGTTATGCCAATTTTTACGCAATTACAAAATGGTAACCATGAAAATAGAGATTTTCTTTTATTCCAATGTGATTTATATTCTGTGGTTTATAGTATTTCTGTGGCATGATTGATGTTTGATTTTATGTGCTTCGTTGTGGATTATTACTGAGCAAATAATATTGTAACTGATGAAGTAATTGCATGATTGACCAAATTTTATATTACTTTATGCCAGTTTAAATGGAGAATAATGGATAGTCAGCTGTAATTGCAAGCTTTGGTGAGATCATAAACTACAGCAGTAAAACTCTAGTGGTTATATATAATACACACACACTAAGCGAAAAGTTAATATACTTGCTATTAAATTGTTGACTTAATTCAACTTTGTGACATCTTCACAGTAGGACTTTGAAATCTTGTTTGCAGAAGTCAGTTATTATTTTGTCATTTTCTTCCATTTCAGCTCTCCTGTGTCATTTTGCTATTGATTTTCCTTTTTCTATTAGTGACATTCAAGGTGCAGTTCACATGCAAATAAAATTTGTAGAAGAAAAATATTTTCTCTCCAATATTTTGATACATTTTCCAGGCAAACTTAAGCTTTTAATTCTTTCTTTTTAAATGTGATGCTGATTAATCTTTTTCTGAGATATTGGGAGTAAAATTGGTCTTGGGCGATAGCACAAAATGGGTGATAAAGAATCGGCCGCCTTGACTTCTCTGGAAAGGAAAATTGAGCGGCTACTGATTTGCTGTTACCCATTTTGCGTTATTGCCCAAGATCAATTTCACCCTCATTGAATTGATTACTAGTTATTTTCAGATAAGAGGTCTTGCATATTGTTTCTTTTGTAAAAATTGCTGATAAAAATTGCAGTCTGAAATGTACTGCTGATAAATAATTGCTTTAAAGATGTATGTAAGGAATCTTACAACACCAGGTTATAGTCCAACAAATTTATTTTAAAATCACAAGCTTTCGGAGATTATCCCCTTCGTCAGGTGAATGAGTGAAAAGGTTCTCAAATCGCATATCTTATACTAGGCTGGGACAGCATCACACCATCACACAGGCCATTATTCAAACAGGCCAGTCACGGAGAACAGCACGTCCCAGTACACTGGATATACATTGTGTCAATTACACAAAGCCAGACAGAAAGAAACCCAAATGGCAGAGAGAGAGAGAGAATATTAAAAACATAACTTTTTTTTCCCCTTTTTGCTGGTGGGGTTACGTGTAGCGTGACATGAACCCAAGATCCCGGTTGAGGCCGTCCTCATGGGTGCGGAACTTGGCTATCAATTTCTGCTCGACGATTTTGCGTTGTCGTGTGTCTCGAAGGCTACCTTGGAGAACGCTTACCCGAAGATCGGTGGCTGAATGTCCTTGACTGCTAAAGTGTTTCCCGACTGGGAGGGAACCCTCCTGTCTGGCGATTGTTGCGCGGTGTCCGTTCATCCGTTGTCGCAGTGTCTGCATGGTCTCGCCAATGTACCATGCTCTGGGGCATCCTTTCCTGCAACGTATGAGGTAGACAACGTTGGCCGAGTCACAGGAGTATGAACCATGTACCTGGTGGGTGGTGTCCTCTCGTGTGATGGTGGTATTCGTGTCGATGATCTGGCATGTCTTGCAGAGGTTGCCGTGGCAGGGTTGTGTGGTGTCGTGGACGCTGTTCTCCTGAAAACTGGGTGACTTGCTGCGAACGATGGTCTGTTTGAGGTTGGGTGGCTGTTTAAAGGCGAGTAGTGGAGGCGTGGGGATGGCCTTAGCGAGGTGTTCGTCGTCATCGATGACATGTTGAAGGCTGCGGAGAACATGGTGTAGTTTCTCCGCTCCAGGGAAGTACTGGATGACGAAGGGTACTCTGTTGGTTGCGTCCTGTGTTTGTCTTCTGAGGAGGTCTATGCGATTCTTCGTTGTGGCCCGTCGGAACTGTCGATCGACAAGTCGAGCGTCATATCCCGTTCTTACGAGGGCGTCTTTCAGCGTCTGTAGGTGTCCATCGCGTTCCTCCTCGTCTGAGCAGATCCTGTGTATTCGTAGGGCCTGTCCATAGGGGATGGCCTCTTTGACGTGGTTGGGGTGGAAGCTGGAAAAGTGGAGCATCGTGAGGTTGTCCGTGGGCTTGCAGTAGAGTGAGGTGCTGAGGTGCCCGTCTTTGATGGAGATTTGTGTGTCCAAGAAAGATGTAGGGCAGAATGTTTCTATTTATGTTACAATGCAGATAAAAGTTGGAACGTTTAGCTTGTGAATGTTATTCGTTGCTTGTGAGTGAGAAAATACTGGGACCAGCATCAAATTTTGGGGCCTAAGTTTATACACTGTCCAAGAAATCAACTCTCAGTACTTTTTAAGCATAGCTTGGAGTTATACTCGACCTACTGCGAACTCAAACATAGCTCACCGGTAATCTCTTAAAATGCACCAGTTTATAAATCACAACTGTAGTCACAAATCGTAAAAGTTTTCTCCAGCTGAATGTCAGCAAAACTGAGTCCATCTTCTTCCATCAGCACCTTTGAGCTGCTGGCCTCAATTCTATCAACTTCCCTGGCTACGATCACAGGCTGAGTCAGAATGTATGGAAGCTTGGCATCCTGTTTGGCCACAAGCTTGGCTTCCTCCCCATAATCCACTCCAATACCAAAATCATATCTTCCAGTTCTGCAATATTGTCCACTTCTGTTCCTATCTCATTCCTTCTGCCGCCAAAACCCTATTCCATGCCTTCATCACTTCAAAGCTTGACTTCTTCAATGCTCTTTTAGCTAACCTGTCTGCATCAACCCTGTACAAACTTCAACGCAGCCAAAACACCACAGCTCATGTCCTGACCCACACAAAGTCCCATAGTCCCATCAGCCTCATGCTGTTCAATCTCCATGGGTTCCCTGTGCCACAGCATGTTGATTTCAAAATTTTCCTCTTTGTTTTCAAATCTTTCCATGGTCTCACTTCACCCTACCTCTGTGATCGCCTCCTGCCTAATGTCTTTGCATGCGTCTGTGCTCTTCTAGCGTCAGACTTGCCCTCATTCCCTCCGCTCCAACATTGGCAGCCACTCATTCAGCCATCACGCTCCTTTCCCCTGGAATTCTCTACACAGTACCCTTTGCCTTGCCGCATGTTTCTCTGATTTTAAAACCCTCCTTTTCAGCTGTGCACTTAGTTCAAAACATGACTATAGGTAATCTGATCCACTGAATCACTCTGCACCAAGATTGGCACTTATACTAAAACTACGGAAACACCCATATCCACATAATTTGGCATCAAAAATAAGCACTTGCTTAACCTACTGGTAAGATGGCTCTTTCTCTGATGAACTCTTGGTCAGCAGGTACCTCCAGGGTCAATAATTCAGTTAAGGACAAGGCCTCAAGATCTTGTACCAAAATATTTGTAGAGAAGTTAGCCTTAATATCAGATAGGCAAAAGCTTATCTCTATCCCAATGTTAGATATATCATCTGCAGTTGGAGGCCAATGAGTAAAACACTACACATTCGTTTAAGTATACATGCTCAGAGCTCTGCTTTCCCTGTCTGGAAGGCATTTTGAGCAGACAGTATAACTTGATGTTGTACACTCAGCCACTCTAAAACAGACAGCAGTGTTAAGTAGTACCTGCAGTATGAAGATTACATTTTCCACATTGCATATTTGGTCAAAAACATGCCCCTTATGTGAGTTAATCACATTAAAAATCAATTTTGAAGAAACAAATGTATTGAAACTGGCGTACTGCTGTAGTATACCACCAAGGTCAAGCCTAACTGTTGCTAAGAAAAGAGATTAGTTGAAGCAGCTTTGTAATGTTGCTGTATCAACTGCAGCTGACAATTTTAAATGGATGCTAAAATGTTTGGGGTTATCTCTTGCTAAAATTAATTGTGATGAATAGCCACAATTCATCAGCTATACTTTTTGTGACAGTGTTGCATTCTGTGGGTGCTAACAAGAGGGCCAGCACCATTAACATGGGCTTAGATCCTGAAAGAGTCTTGTCGAAATTGTCACTGCCAGAATCTGAAATGTTTTTGCACTGTTTCGGAACAGCACTTTTGGTAGCATCATTGTTATTCATGACTGTTAATTAAGCAGTGCAACTGGAGGAGGACAATTCTCTTTTTATGCACCAAAACTTCATACAAATGTTTTCAGACAAGGTCACCCTGTCTCCACAGTGATTGTTGTTAATGACTAGTCAGTAATTAGAATGAAAAAATATTACAGATTGGGTCAGAATTTAGCTTGTGAACAATAAAAAGGGAGATGTGCGCAATTAATAGTGCAACAGAGTGAATAACATGCTTCCAAATTCTAACAGTGAAAATGGATCCAAAATAAATATTGCTGTTTTATTGTGTAAAGTTAATTTTCAATTCATCAAATTCATTTATAAACAAAATTGCTGTTAATGGTTGGGTTTCCTGGGGAGCATGATTCAAAATTGACTGATTTTCTTTAATTTTCATCCATTAATCCACATTGAGATTAAACAGTTACTGATTGACATTTCAAGGCTAGTCCATTTTTCTCCTTCCTAATTATATCCATTCATTCTAGTTTCCTTCCATAATTTGATGACAACAGTGTTGAAGGTACTGTGACTATGCATTGATGCACCAAACCATTCCCAGACATTTGCAATTTGGATCCTATTAACAGCAGTGAAGAAAAACTCTGAACATAATTGGCTTGAAATTGGAATCAAATTGTAATTATAGAATGGAAGTAGTGCAATTCATGTCTTTAGTATTTTTATATCAAAACAAATTTAAACGAGTTGATCATATAGTTTAGCAATGCATCAAATACGTCAGCGGACACCAGGGAGCTGCCAACTAGAGTGTAAGTGATTAAACACAGGAACATAATGAAAGTTTCATTCCAGTTCAGCTATTAATTTAAATATGCTCTGTATAGTTCTAGTATTTAACCCGCAAAAATCATTATTCACAGCTGATTGGTGAAGCTTGTGGTTGGTGCTGCCGCTTTCAAAACCCTAAATGCCAGTACTTTAGATAAATGGGGGGTGATTTTAAACCCCATGAACGGGTGGGTGGGAGGTGGGTGGGAGTTGAAAATAGTTGTTTTTTTGGGTCGCAATGGCAACCGGCTTTATTTCTGGGTTTAATGTCAGCGCGCAAAAATACAGGCTTCCCACTGGGAATGCAAAGTCCAAAAATTTTGCGGTTGCATCCCAAAAAAACAACTGTTTTCAACTCTCACCTGCCTCCAACCCACCCGTTCTTGGGGTTTAAAATCACCCCATGGTGTGGTTAAATGAACAGTGCTCAGAAACATTGTTTTGTAACATTACCTTTGATGATGGTGAATAGATGATCCCACATGGGTAAGTTTTAACTATCACTTTTATCTAACATTTGTGGATAACTCGCGTCCACTCATGGGTAAGATGAAAGTGGAATCTGACACTTCCCACGATGGGCTTCTTCTTCTACATTTTAAATTTACATGTGTTGGAATCCCAGCAGAAACAGGTTCTGCCCCAAATTCTGCCCCCCCTTGAGGGTGATGTGCCCACTTTCTGTCCTCACTGGCCCCTGGAATTTTGGGCCAGTAGATTTTAAGGAGGAATTTGAAGGTAGGGAGAGATGTAACAAAATTAAGAAAGACTTCCGGAGTTTGGGGACAAAATGGCTGATGGCTGTGCAACCAATAGAGCAGGGAGAGTGGAGGACACATAATAGACTAACATTGAAAGACCAGAATTTGCGGGCAGGACATAGGGATGGAAGAGGTTGCAAAAATAGGGAGGAGCAAGACAGTGGAGAGATTTGAAGATGAGGATAAGGATTTTGAAGTTAATGCATGAGGAGATAGTTTTTTTTTATTCGTTCATGCGTTGTGGGCGTCGCTGGCGAGGCTAGCATTTATTGCCCATCCCTAATTGCCCTTGAGAAGGTGGTGGTGAGCCGCCTTCTTGAACCGCTGCAGTCTGTGTGGTGAAGGTTCTCCCACAGTGCTGTTAGAAAGGGAGCTCCAGGATTTTGACCCAGCGACGATGAAGGAATGGCGATATATTTCCAAGTCGGGATGGTGTGTGACTTGGAGGGGAACATGCAGGCGGTGTTGTTCCCATGTGCCTGCTGCCTTTGTCCTTCTAGGTGGTAGAGGTTGCGGGTTTGCGAGGTGCTGTTGAAGAAGCGTTGGCAAGTTGCTGCAGTGCATCCTGTGGATGGTACACACTGCAGCCACTGTGCGCCGGTGGTGAAGGGAGTGAATGTTTAGGGTGGTGGATGGGGTGCCAATCAAGCAGGCTGCTTTGTTCTGGATGGTGTCGAGCTTCTTGAGTGTTGTTGGAGCTGCACTCATCCAGGCAAGTGGAGAGTATTCCATCATACTCCTGACTTGTGCCTTGTAGATGGTGGAAAGGCTTTGGGGAGTCAGGAAGTGAGTCACTCGCCACAGAATACCTCATCAGCGAACATCCCCATTACTGACCTTATGATGGAGGGAAGGTCATTGATGAAGCAGCTGAAGATGGTTGGGCCTAGGACACTGCCCTGAGGAACTCCAGCAGCAATGTCCTGGGGCTGAGATGATTGGCCTCCAACAACCACTACCATCTTCCTTTGTGCTAGGTGTGACTCCAGCCACTGGAGAGTTTTCCCCCTGATTCCCATTGACTTCAATTTTAGTAGGGCTCCATGGTGCCACACTCGGTCAAATGCTGCCTTGATGTCAAGGGCAGTCACTCTCACCTCACCTCTGGAATTCAGCTCTTTTGTCCATGTTTGGACCAAGGCTGTAATGAGGTCTGGAGCCGAGTGGTCCTGGTGGAACCTAAACTGAGCATCGGTGAGCAGGTTATTGGTGAGTAAGTGTCACTTGATAGCAGTGTCGACGACACCTTCCATCACTTTGCTGATGATTGAAAGTAGGCTGATGGGGTGGTAATTGGCCAGATTGAATTTGTTCTGCTTTTTGTGGACAGGACATACCTGGGCAATTTTCCGCATTGTGTGGTAGATGACAGTTTTGTAGCTGTACTGGAACAGTTTGGCTAGAGGCACGGCTAGTTCTGGAGCACAAGTCTTCAGCACTACAGCTGGGATGCTGTCGGGGCCCATAGCCTTTGCTGTATCCAGTGCACTCAGCCGTTTCTTGATATCACGTGGAGTGAATCGAATTGGCTGAAGACTGGCTTCTGTGATGGCGGGGATATCGGGAGGAGGCCGAGAAGTATCATCTACTCGGCACTTCTGGCGGAAGATGGTTGCAAACACTCCAGCCTTGTCTTTTGCACTCACGTGCTGGACTCTGCCATGATTGAGGATGGGGATGTTTACAGAGACTCCTCCTCCCGTTAATTGTTTAATTGTCCACCACCATTCATGACTGGATGTGGCAGGACTGCAGAGCTTTGTTCTGATCCGTTGGTTGTGGAATCGCTTCGCTCTGTCTATAGCATGTTGCTTCCACTGTTTAGCATGCATGTAGTCCTGAGTTGTAGCTTCACCAGGTTGGCACCTCAATTTTAGGTACGCCTGGTGCTGCTCCTGGCATGCTCATTTACACTCCTCATTGAACCAGGGTTGATCCCCTGGCTTGTTGGTAATGGTAGAGTGAGGAATATGCCGGGCCATGAGGTTACAGATTGTGCTGGAATACAATTCTGCTGTTGCTGATGGCCCACAGCGCTTCATGGATGCCCAGTTTTAAGCTGCTAGATCTGTTCTGAATCTATCCCATTTAGCACGGTGGTCGTGCCACACAACATGTTGGATGGCGTCCTCAGTGCAAAGACGGGACTTCATCTCCATGAGGACTGTGCGGTGGTCACTCCTACCAATACTGTCATGGACAGATGCATCTGCGACAGGTAGGTTGGTGAGGACGAGGTCAAGTAGGTTTTTCCCTCGTGTTGGTTCGCTCACCACCTGTCGCAGGCCCAGTCTGGCAGCTATATCCTTTAGGACTCAGCCAGCTCGGTCAGTAGTGGTGCTACCGAGCCACTCTTGGTGATGGACATTGAGGTCCCCCACCCAGAGTACATTATGTGCCCGTGCTACCCTCAGCGTTTCCTCCAAGTGGTGCTCAACATGGAGGAGGACTGATTCATCAGCTGAGGGAGGACGGTAGGTGTTAATCAGCAGGAGGTTTCCTTGCCCATGTTTGACCAGATGCCATGAGATTTCATGGGGTCCGGAGTTAATGTTGAGGACTCCCAGGGCCACTCCCTCCTGACTGTATATCACTGTACCGCCACCTCTGGTGGGTCTGTCCTGCCGGTGAGACAGGACATACCCAGGGATGGTGATGGAAGAGTCTGGGACATCGTTAAAGAATGGAAGATGGCAAGGATTGAGGTGATAGATGACCAGCATTTTGTGCAGGATAAGATGCAGACAACAGAGTTCTGGATGAGTTGGAATTTATGTAAGGTGGAGCTCAGGAACCAGTGAAGGGGAAATTGAGGTGTTAAGTCTGGACTAGATAAAGGCATAGATGTGTTTCAGCAATAGTGGGGGTGAGATAAGGGCAATGTTTGAAAGATGAAATTAGCCAGTCTTGGTTATTGATACAAGAGGGCAAAGCCTGAAGTTTAGAAGAGGGAAGGGGAATCGATAGCTAAGGTTTAATTATTTTTGCAGAAGATGGTGAATGTATGGAATGTTTGTCCAGAGGAGGCAGTGGAGGCCGGTTCTTTCAGAAAATTCAAGAGAGAGTTAGTTAAATACCTTGTGAAAAATCAGTTACAAGAGGTATCATGGGATATAATATTTTCTAGACACTCGGACCAGCCAGATGGACTGTAATGGTCCTTTCCAGTCCTGTACATATCTGTGTTCCAATGATAGTGATCTTTCTTTAACCTTAGAGGGACTCTTGTTACAATGTTGTGAATAAACCTCTTTTTTTAATGAAAAACTGAAATGTAAAACTCATTCAGGTGGAATTGAATGGCGGGGGGTAAATCTGCTCCACCTTGGCTCATTTAAGGTCGGCTGCATCATTAATGGGTTGCAGTTATCCTGTGACATTTGCTTCACTGAAAAGCTGTCTCAGATCAGTAGCAACAAGTATAAATGTAGCCACACTCAAACTTGGTTCTGTTCTCTAGTTATTCAATTTACTCTCAGTTTGGCAAGGCAGAATCCGCCCACATCCATTTTACCCTAAACTGGTGATTCATGTTTTTATTTCCCAGAATGTTTTTCACATTGCTTCTTCAAGCCTCTTGCTAATGCAGAATCTGATGTAACAGATGGTGTCAGTGACATCTCCATAATAACTATCAACGTTAAAACTCTGTGTTCTCTGAGCCTCTCTTCCTACACATTCCCTCCTATGATTTTACATACACTCACACACACACACACACACACACAAAATAAGTATCCACTCAAATACAAAAGAAAAAAGACTTAGACAGCCAGGCACACTCATGAAAAAGGATGTCCAGATAAAAACATGAATTTGTATGTAATACTGACATTCTGAAAGCTCACTGGCATTGACATCCCACTTTTTTTTCTAGTCGTCGTCGTTCGTCCTTCGATATCAAAGAAGACAACCAATTTTCTCTAGTACAAATTAAATCAGTCACACCCTCAGATCTGTTGAGAGCAAAAGGTGTGACTTAAACTCTGGATATTGTAGTATGATATTATTCAACAGATAGCAGATCATCCACAGAGTTGTTGAGCGGCTCATTAAAGAGCAAAACAAGTAGTTACACAAGCTTTGTAGCTCAAGTGCTGGTTTATGAATATCCCTTAATTTATATTGGAGGAATAAAAGCTTGAAGGGGAAATCTAAATTTTGAAGCACAAAATTGGTGGTGCATTTCTAAGGGAGCTGGCAGGTTCCCCAGAATAATTTTGAATTTTTACAGTAAATAATGCATTCTGATTAATTTTAACTACTTTTATACTTCACAATTAATAGAATAAAAATAGGAAAAACAAAGTGATATTTGAATTTTCAACAGGCCAATCAACTCAAAAGTTACATCAATAGTCGTTGTCCAATTTAGGGAGAATTGGAATACCTGAGTGTAATCTCCACTTGAGAGTCCGTTCCTTTTTCTCTCCTGGCTCTCAGTACAGTGAGTAGGAATTGGATTGTTTCCTAATTTCACAACATGCCATTGAAAAGTTCAGTGCCTATTAAATAAGTTCTCATTGTCTTCTGCATCCCCCTTCCTCTGGCTTCTGCAGGCATTCAACTTATAATATCACATTTTTTCCACAAGCAAGGTGACAATTCCTTTCTCTTTCAGATCGTTCAGTAGGATGATACAGCTGGTGAATAAGAGGAGATGATGGTGGTTAAATTGATTACAGCCCGAATCCAGGCGCGGGCATCGCGGTTAGCAATTAACCCCCGCCCAGTGCTTCCAATGCAAGCAGCATGAGACATTCGTTCTGCCTGGTCACCTACCTCATTGAAGCGCAGCACTCAGGCCTTGCACCAGGTTCACACTTCTCAACAGCAGGGCGGGCCCAAATATTGCGTGATTTGCTCGCACCTCTTAAGGGCAGGCTGCACCTCTTATTTGCAAAAAATAAGATACGGTTCCGCACGGAGTCTGAACGGAAATCAGACATCACACATGTAAAACAGAGATGCAGGTCCTGTCCCTATGTTTACAAACTGTTGAGTTATGTTAAAACATTGAATAAAGGTTGCGCACTAAATCCCACATCATCCGATCTGCACACCAGACCTCATCAATCTGCCGATCTGAGTTTGTACCATGCTTGCGAGAGAGTGTGCACTAAGATTTTCCGATGATGCACTAGAGGCCATGATGCAAGAGGTAGTCAGAGGGAGGGGCATCCTATATCCGCAGGAGAGGCAAGTGGCCCTCCAGACATACGCTCGAGGCAGTGGGAAGTAGTAGGGGACGCAGTCAATGCCAAGCGCAAAGCACCATGAACGTGGATGCAGTGCAGGAAGAGGTTCAATGTTTTGACACGAGTGGTCAAGGTGAATGGGGCAAACTGTCAAGTGGCATCTCCTACCAACTGCACCACTAGCTGCATTCACTGCTTCACGCACTACACCCCCCATCACCCATCTGGATTCATGTGCGCGCATCCTGGATGTCATTTTGGATCTTCAGGAGGCCGCGTAGCACCAAAACAAGGGGCGCTACACGACCAAATTTCTAGCCCGTAAAGTTTTGGGTGTTTGGATGTATTCCATTGACTATGAACTTTGACATGTTCATTTTATTTTGGGTTTAAACATCATAGGAGGTGACTTTCCGTTGGGGTTCTAACACCTGTCCACCATAACTTTGGTGGCTTCCGTGGCTCTTCCCCAAAGTTACGGTGGTCAAGCGGAAAGTTACCCCCGATGATGAATGCCTTTGTATTTGTACATACTTCAGGCTCTAAAAGAGGAAACTGTATAGTTTCTCCAAGTCCAGAAAAGAGCAGTTAGGTTGCACTCACGGCCCATCATAAAACAGGGTTGAGGACAGATCGAAGTGAACTCCAGATTCCAATCTCAAACCCCAGGACCTGATGGTTTCAGATCACAGACCGTAATGTAAAAGAATTCTTCTGCAGTTCGGATCCCAAATAGCAAAGTATAGCAGTGCCAAGAAGATTTTTTTTTAAATGCCAAAAACCATCCCCAATTGGTTGTTCCTCCTCGAGAAAAAGTTGAAAATAATTTCAAGGTTAAAAAAAGGAATGATCAGACAGGCAAATAAGATCCTAGGAGAAAGCACATAAAGAGAGACTAAACACGACAATAAAATATTCTTTCTGTACTACAACACTAAGAGGGCAGTCATAGAAAAAGCGCAAACCTTAAAAGATGACACTGTGGATGAACACAAAATGGTAAATATTCTGAATGCTTATGTCCTCTAAGTATTCACAAGGGAAGACGTGAACAATGTGTCCTCCCAAGCAGAGGTAACCTAAACAAAATCACTAACATTGATATAAATGAGATGGAGGCCCCAGATAGGCTAAATGGGCTGAAAACAAATAAATCTCCAAGGATAGATGGTGCTTATCCCAGAGTGCTCAGAGAGACCAGGGAGGAGACTTGTGAGGGACTAACAGTCATTATGAGGGAATCACTGGACATTGGAGAAATACTGTAGATTGGAAACAGACAAATGAGGTGTCAATATTCAAAAAAGGACAACAAATCAGTTACAAACTACAGAACTATTAGTTTTACTTCTATTCCATGTAAAATAATGAAATCACTTATCAGTAAACTTGAGGATTATCTGCACAATGATAACCTGGTAAACATCAATCAGAATGGTGAGATCCTGCCTGGCCAGTCTCCTCAGCTTTGAGGAAGTGACAACCCAATTGGACAATGAAAAGGCCCATGACTTGATGTACCTAAACTTCGAAAAGGCATTTGACAAAGTACCACATGAAAGGCTTTGTGGGGATTCAGGGTAAACCCTCAGAATAAATAAGAAACTTGCTGAATATTCATTAGAGGGTTTATGTCACAGTGAAAGGAAGTACTGAGTGAGATGCCCCAGGGCTCGGTTTTGGGATCACCGACTGTTTCTAATTTACATAAATGACATTCAGATGTTCAATGTAAATTGGCTTTCTGGGTTGCTCCTGTTGCATTTAGTTTAGTGAATTATTTGCTTTCTCCAATTTGTACTTAATTTTTGCATTTTTGTTTTGTTTTACTTTCTTCCTTTTTTAAGTTCCTACCAATGAGCAGAGTTTTACTCTCAATTTATAAACCCTTTGCTGGTAGGATAACATTTCTCTGTGAATTCCTCTTACCCCCAGGGAGCTAGAGAGCATGGAGAAGTCTGCAGAAGTAGCAGCACCTACATCAGAGGGAGTCTGACATGACCCGCTCTTACCCAAGCAGAATTATGTGGGCATGTCTGAGGAGATCTGCCAGCTACTTACACTGTACCAGGGAGGCCATATTGTAACGTTTCCCTCTCATACAGTCCAACCCTCAAACTTGGTCCAGAATTGGGATAGCTTTGCCTATAGTGGTGACTACTCTCTTGACCTTCTGTTTATCTGAATCCTTTCAAGCTGTCTTAGGTAACATCTGTGAGATCAGCCAGTCGAACGTGGACGGCTACTTATATCAGGTCACTGATAGCTTGTTTGCCAGAGCTAATGACTTCATCACTTTTCCAAAGAAAAGCAACCAGCAGCAGGAGATTGTACAGGAGCAGTTTTTCTGGGTGACCACATTCCTCAGAGTGAGGGCCTTGGCCCATGTGGCCATATTAGCTTCCTTTCAAAAAGGTTATAGCATTCATGAAATAAAAAGAAATTCCATTCAATTAAAATACCAGTCATATGTGACTATTAGCAGGATGCAAGGTTCCCTGCAAGCTGCCACATTGCATTTATCCTATGGCAGTCAACAATGGCACTATTATTTCATGGATATTCAAAATTAGAGGGCTAGATCCTGGAGGACCAGGGATACCGACTTGAGCCATTGCTTATGATGGCAATTTGAAATCCACAAATGACAACAGAAAGATAATATAACCATGTATCACAAATGCAAATACGGTATACCATTGGCATGCTGAAGCAATGATTCCAGTGCCTAGACAGGTCTGGGGGTGTTCTACTGTACAGCCCTCCAAAGGTATCCAAAATTATACTGGTGTGTTATGCTGTCAGAAGAGAAGCCCATGCAGCAAGTGAAAGAGGAAGGTTAGCAACCTGAAGAGGATAATGAGAATGAGCTGAGAGTGAGGCTGAAGAGTTGCCAGCTGCACTGGAGCTGCAGCAAAGAAAACAAACTTGGAAACATCTAATAGACAACCATTTCTAGTAAAGATAAAGGTCACCCCGGCACAAACACTGCTGAATATATGTTCCCAATGAACTGAATCACCAAATCCCATCCATACCAGTATTCTCTATTTGATCTCAGCCATCATGCATGCTCATAGTATTACCATAGAAAAATGCCTCATTCATCTGCTACTGTAGTAATCTACCCTAATACAAATGACCTTCCTGTACAATGTGGAAATCCAATTCCAAAAATGTATTACTCTTACAGTGCTTGGTTCTCTGTAAATCAGTGTTTTACCCTTTACAATTGTATACAGTGACTGTATCCTATGAATTAATCTAATGCTCCTCCTCAGTGCTGCCTTAGTGGACGAAAGAAGTGAGATGGCTGAATGATGGATGTAACTGATAAGCTTCTGGGACTTAGGTGGCTTGTTATTTCCTTCTACTGTCTCATAAGAAGACCCTGCAACTACTGACACTACATCTGATACTGTGGTGGCTACCTGGGACTGTTCTTTTTCTCATTCAATATATATCAGTTGAGTGGAGTGATTGGGCAGCACAACTGTTGAGTCACCCAAAAGAACAGACCCCTCATCTATGCCTATTTCTGGCCCAATCCTGCTGAAGGCTTCTCCCTCAGCAAGGCCATCAGTTCCATATGTGTTCATCCCTATCCTTAGGCTGATTTCACCCACATGCACCAACCAGCCCTCCATCCACTTCCCAGCAGAGGCAAAAAAAGAGAGACTTACAGCCAGTTCAGTGGTCCTCTGATTGCTCTCTGACCCAACATAGGTGATCAGGCAAACCCCAGGAGGTTCCAAGGGATATTAAAGCTAACAGAAAAAGTTTTTATAAATATATTAAGAGAAAAAAAATGGTAAAGTGGAATGTGGGCCCATTAAAGACAGATGCAGGTGAGACTATAATGGAAAATAAGTAAGTGGCAGACTCATTAAATGAGTACTTCGTATCTCTTTTCACGGTGGAGGAGGAGGACAGTGTGGATTTAATATAAGTAAAAAATGGTAATGGTGAATATAATGGGACTTAAAATATATGGAATCTTACAACACCAGGTTATAGTCCAACTGTTTGACAGTTATAGTCCAACTGTCCAAACAGTTGGACTATAACCTGGTGTTGTAAGATTCCTTACATTTGTCAACCCCAGTCCATCACCGGCATCTCCACATCAGGACTTAAAATAGACAAATCTCCAGACCATGATGGTTTCTACCTGAGTATTAAAAGAATTAGATGAAGAAATTACAGATGTGTTACTCATAATTTTGCAAAGCTCTCTAGATTCAGGAATTGTGCCTCTAGATTGGAAAAGTGCAAATGTCACTTCATTATTTAAGAATCCAGGGAGGGAGAAACCAGGTAATCAGTTGTGGGGAAGCTACTGGAATCTATCATCAGTGACAGATTGACTGAGCACTTGGACAAGTATGAGCTGATCAAAGAGAGTCAGCGTGGATTTGTGAAGGGTAGGTCATGTCTGACTAATTTAGTTGAAATTTTTGAGGAGATAATTAGCATGGTGGATAGAGGACTGTCTATGGATGTTGTCAGTATGGACTTTCAGAAGACATTTGATAAGGTTCTGCACAAGGGATTATCAGCAAAAATAAAAGCATGGAATTGCAGGTAACCTCGTGACATGGGTTGGGAATTGGTTAGAAGGTAGGAGACAGAGAGTAGGGATAAAGGGAACGTCTTCTGATCTGCAGGATGTGACATGTAGCATTCCCCGGGAATCTGTACTGGGTCATATGACTAGGATGAAGGAATAGAGAGTTGTATACGCAAGTTTTCAGATGACACCATTAGGAGGTACAATAAATTGTGTAGATGGAAGGAGGAAGTCACAAAGGGACATGGACAAACTAAGTGAGGGGGCAAAACTATGGCAGATGGAGTTCAATATGACGAAGTGTGAGGTCATCCATTTTGGATCCAAGAAAATCAATTTTATTAATGGTGAAAGACTAGGAGCTGTGGAGAAGCAAAGGGATTTGGGTGTCCATGTGCACAGATCACTAAAAGCTAGTGCACAGGTACAAAAATAAATCAAAAAGGCTAATTGAATGTTGGCCTTTATCTCAATGGGGTTGGAATACAAAAATTAGGAAATGGTAGTTCAGTTGTACAAAGCCTGGGTCAAACCCCGTCTGGAGAACTGTGTTAAGTTTTGGGCACCGAACCTCAAGGAGGATATATTGACCTTGTAGTGGGTATAGCGCAGATTCACCAAAATGATAAAAGGGCTTCGAGGGTTAGATTAGATTTTGAGGACTGGTTGTATAAATTTGGTTTGTATTCCCATGAATTTAGAAGGTTGAAGGGTGATGCAATTAAAGTGTTTAAAATTATAAAGGGATTCAATAGAGTAGATACAGACAAACTATTTCCTCTGGTGGGGGAATCCAGAACAAGAGGATACAATCTTAAAATTAGAGCTGGGCCATTTAGTAGGGAAATCAGGATGCACTTTTTCACACAAATGGATTGTAGAAATCTGGGACTCTCTCCCCCAAAAGCCTGTGGCTGCGGCTTCAGTTGAAATTTTCAAGACTGAGATCGATAGATTCTTGTTGGGTAAGGGTATCACGGGATGTGGAACAAATGCTGGTAAATGGAGTTGAGGTACAGATTTAATTGAATGGTGGAACAGAATCGAGGGGCTGAATGGCCTACTCCTGTTCCTGTGTAACATCCATAGACACTCCACAATACCAGTGACACCCACAAACAATTTAACAAGATTAGTCAGACATGACCTACCCTTCACAAATCCATGCTGACTCTTTTTGATCAGTTCATACTTGTCCAAGTGCTCAGTCACCCAGTCTCTAATGATAGATTCTGGTAATTTCACCATAACTGATGGAGTGTTAGTGTTATTCAATTCAAAGTCAGTTAGTGGTCCAGTCCCTCAGCACATTGGTGGACTATAGTAATGGAGTGCTAGTTCATTTCCAACAGCCCCTTATGAGTCCTAGATCTAAACCAGGCCAGCTGAGTGGTATTGAACAGTCAAATTACATCTGAATAGGAGGATTGAAAAATTAGAGAGTGGGTGGCATTGGCAGAAGCCTGGGAGTAAGATGTTTGCCAACCAATGTGGGGAATGGTGTGTGGGATGCAGAATCCTATATATTGTTTCATTTAATTATATAGTAAGTTAATTGGCATATTGGAATTTTTGCACCTTATGTAGAGTTTCACTAAAAACATGCTCCACTGTTATTTTCAACAAAATTGCAAATTAATAGAATGTTTTGACATGCCAAAGTTTTTATTGGCTTTTGGACACGCCAAAAACTTCATTCTAGCATTCTCTTTTAAGTTTTTTTTCTCTCTATTTACCTCTATTTGAGGCTTTGAAACCATTGTTCTTGTTCTGATTATCTGCCTTTTCCCGAATAGGCAAAAGAGAGAGCCTTATCGTTTCTAGGTATTATACAGCTGCAGCAGTAAAAAAAAAACTCCCAAGTGAAATATAATAAAATGAAAATTTTGTTAGATTATCATAAAGGTTAATGGGGTAGATTGTAACTCTCGAGTGGCAGGCCAGCAGAATGAGTGGTCCGGCCACCTGATCCTGCCAGTGGGAGGTCCAGTCCATTTCCAGGTCCACGTCTCATTACTATGCCATGAGAGAGTTGTATGCCCTGAATAGGCATCTCGCTGCAGCTTGCCGACTCCAGGCTGGCACAATATTGGGCAGCCCAGAGGGCCAACCCAATCAGCAGGAAGGTAGGTCTGGGGGGAGAAAGAACTGATTGTAGGGGCGGGCGGAAGAAGGGAGGGAGAGGGGAGCCCAGAGGAGTGGTCCTGCTGCTCCTGGCCACGCAAGAATAATTGCTCCGTGCGCATCTTAGGACTCTGATTTGCATACAGTGCTGAGGCTCTCGCCAGATTTAGGCAGGTACCTGGGCTGCTCAGCCAAAGGCCCTTGTAACAATGGCATTGAAGTGGGAATGCAGCAGTAAGTTCACCACAGCTATTTTAACTCCGCTTCTTCCCCATTTCTGCTAGGCGGGCTGAGTTAAAATCAGCCCTTATATCTCTCCCCTTGAATCATTTATACTTAGAGGTCAAGTAAATAGGCTTTTTCAGAATCATTAACCAATCAATCAGAAACTAGAAATAATAAGAATGATCAGAAATTAGTTGTTCTTTTCACAAGTTACGCTGTTCTAGTTTGTCACCTTTCCTGCCATTGCCACCAGTTAGATGAGACGTGAGTTTCTGTCTCATTTAACTATGCACGATTTCAGTCATGTGTAGGAAATTTATTGACATAATTTCACAGCTTCGAGAGGCACATCTGCTGTCAGTAATGTAATGCTATGGGTTTCCTCACTGATAAAGAAGTGGAATAGAAGTCAAAATAAGTAGTTAATTCTGTGACAATCAACTGTTTGAGTAAATCAATAGTGTATGATATCAGATTATTTCTGCCTTTATGCATATTCAATCAATGAAGTGCCAAAAATATTTCATTTTTTATCACAACAGGAAATCATAAAATAAAATAACTCTTTTTCTCAACTAGACATTGGGTTATTCGATTAGTTGGTTCACCAAAGTAACAAAAGCAAAAATTGAATGACTATATTAAAATTTTCTAAATACAATATTGATTTAACATGCAAAACTTTGGCCAGTTCACATCTGCCAGTGTAATTAGTGCCATATTTCTAGTGGCATTATGCCACAGTAACAGCTTTTTTGTAATTACAGGTGGAACGTTCTTTCCTTTCACATGTTTACCTGTCTTCTCCAAACAGTTGAATTTCAACAGGAAATGTAACAGAGCTATAATAATTATACAGAAGGCCAAATCCTATAACCCTTCTGATATTCTGAACAAATTATATGAAAGAAATGAAGACTTGTCTTTATATTGTGCCTTTCATGACCTCAGGATGTCCCAAAGCGCTTTACAGCCAATTAAGTACTTTTTGAAGTGTAGTCACTATTATACTGTAGGAAACGCGACAGCCAATTTGCACAATGCAAGGTCCCACAAGCAGCACTGTGATAATGACCAGATAATCTGTTTTAGTGATGTTGGTTAAGGGATAAATACTGTCCAAGAAACCGGGGAGTTCTACCTTGCTGTTCTTCAAAATAATGTTATGGGATCTTTCATCTCCATCTGACAGGGCAGAACTCGGTTTAATGTCTCATCCGAAAAATGGCACCTTCAACGGTGCAGCGATCCCGCAATGCTGCACTGGAGCGTCAGTCTAGATTTTGTGCTCAAGTGGCTGGAGTGGGATCATTTTGTTTAAGTATTAAAAGGATTTTAACCCTAGCAGCCGGACAGCAACCTGGCAGGTGGACAGTTAAAATGCACTGGGTTATTTACCCGCCAGGCATTCACCTGGATCCCTCAGTTTCCAATTTTAAGTAACACTCTTGGACAAGCAGCAAAGCCGCCCGCCCAAAGCCAGTGGGGTCCTAATTCACATATGTTAAATCAGAGTCCAATGATGTTATTAGGCCACAACAGCGATTTTAACTTTGGCCTGTGCAGGGAAGCTGCCGCGGCTTTCCCACCAGGTGAAGAGGAATGGGAAGCTGAAAAGGCTGTCCAGGTAAGTTTTTTTTTACTTTCCTTTGTGGGATCAGGAGTAGCAGGAGTGCTCCTCTGGGCCTCGCAAGTAAATTTGAGGCCTCCTCTGTCCCAGACATCCCCCTACCCCCACTTACTTGATTGCCAGTGGGTGGTCAGGCAGGAAGTGGATTGGCAGCATGTTAATGAGGCCTGGCAGTTGAAAACACCATGGCCTCATAAGAAATAGGAGCAGGAGTAAACCATACGGCCTCTCGAGCCTACTCTATAAGAACATAAGAAATACTGCCACGGCAGGCGGGAAACTAACTGAAACCAGTGGCTTCCCACCAGAAACCTGCTGGCAGTTAAAATACCCCCCCCCCATTGTCAAATTGTTGTAAAAGTTCGATCAAATTGTTAAGCAGAAAAGGTTAATGACAGTTAAAGTGTGTTATGCAAAATATCTTAAGATTTAAGTATCAAGTTTTGTAGATAGTAGAAAACAACATTTATTGACAATTATAAACCAAAGATGTATAAACCAAAAATGTAGTAAGCTACCTACAGCTCAACATATGACATTAATTTAATGACTTAAACATCTTGTACTATTTATCCAGAGCAACTGGAGCCTGATTTGAAAACTAAACATTTCAACCTGATGCAGCCACCATATAACAAATCATACATAGAATTGCTGGACGTAATATAGAATTATCACTCTCTTCAACCCAATTTGAGCAGGACTTTCTGCTTTGGCACCCTCTAACACTGACCTGTAAAAAATATCTGTTTCGCACGTGATCGCGAGTCAATTGGTGTCACTTAATGTGGCTTCCAGGTTTGCTGTCCAAAAGCTGCGCAGTGGACTGAGCACCCGCATCACAGGCTGTCAGCTGGAGGAGCTCTATTTAAAGGGGCAGTCCTCCAATGGCTTCTCCTGGAGCAAACACGTACATACCACAATGGAGCAACACGAGCAAGACTGCTCCAAGATTCAGCGATGCCTCACTCCAGGTGCTACTGCATGGGGTGAGGAGGAGGAGGGATGTGTTTTACCCTGTGGACAGGAGGAAGTGGCCTGCCTCCCACCAAGAAGGCCTGGCTTGAGGTGGCAGAGGAGATCGCCAGCAGGCAGCAAAATTTGCGGGGGAATTAGGAGGGCACCTAATTAAAATGGGGCAAACGGGTGGAAGCACCACCACAGGCACATCTCTGGTGCCACCTCCCCGTGTAACTGGAAATTCAGTCTACCCTCCCCCACCGGCCAAATTCCCTTCAGCCCCTGAACAAGGGAGCTGATCCTGAAAAATTGTAAAAACAAATCTCTTAGGTTCTTCAGGGGTCAACATCTGCCAGTACACCTCACCTAACGGGACGTACAGACCTCCACTGATACGGCTGGAGTCCGAACTGAGCTAAAGGAAATAGACAGTTTCCTAGAAGTAAAGGGAATTAGGGGTTACGGGGAGCAGGCAGGAAATTGGGCATGAATTTAGATTTGAGGTAGGATCAGATCAGCCATGATCTTATTGAATGGCAGAGCAGGCTCGAAGGGCCGATTGGCCTACTCCTGCTCCTATTTCTTATGTTCTTATGTTCTTAAACTCTCAGCACAGGGAGTCCCCACTCCAGGATGCTCTCCATTGACCTCATTTGCCATGTAAGGGGAAGAACTGGCACAACCAGGTCTCTGCTGTTTTCCATGGGGTTCTGCCAGTCTCCCACCAGAGTTATGGTAGGAGATCGGTGGAAATCCTGAGAAATTTTAGCTCCTCCTTCCTAGTTTCATGTCTGGCCATATATTAGCCTATTGTTTGGAAAGCTTCCACTGGGTGATGCAGTGACCTTAATATCTTGTGCCATTCGTGCATCATTAAAAGGTTGAAATGAAGTCCTCCCACAGATCTTCAAAGATCAAGCAGAAAGTTGTGACCCAATGAGGTTCAGATGAAAAATTGCGCTGCAGGTTGAGGGATTCATTCTTAATGCTATAGAGGATTTGGCAGATAATAACTTGGTTAGTGGAGGAATATAAATCTCCTCAGCACTTAGACCTATGCCACAGCATTTGATCTGAAGGTCTATTGTATTTCACAATGATGAAAAAAAAATCTAAGAAATGGTATTGTCTGCACATAGGTGGTGAAAACAAGTAAATGAACATCACCTGTTTTGGTTCACATTTGTTACATTTTAAAAAAGGCTGATATGCTATGTCTAAATATGTTAATATTTGTTTCCCATTGTTAGCATCTACAGCTGTGAGTTGAAAGTGAATCATAGCATGAGAGTGCCAGCAATTAATTTTATTTGACAGAATGACAGGTATAGGTGAATATGTAACTTTTAATTTCAATCTTCATTTGGCATTATTTTACAATTGACAAAATAATGGATGAAAATTGTAAAAAGTCCATTTAGGTATTATGTACCATTGATGACAGTTGAAAGGGAGCTGAAATATTGTAATAAATAAAAAGAAAATATTAGAGAAGTTAGTTTAGCTAAAGGAGGTCAAACTGCTGGGATCTGACCGGATATGTACAAGAATCCTGAGGGAAATGGGGGAAGAAATAACAGTGGCCCTTAAAATTATATTTCATGGTTCTGCTGAGAATGGATGTATACTGGAGGACTGGAGAGCAGCCAATGTAATACCCATTTTCAAAAAGGGAGACAGAGCTAACATGGGTAATTACGGGCCAGTTAGTTTAACATGTGTGCAGGGGAAATTTTTGAATCTTTAATTAAAGATGAAATTACTAAATATCTGGATGAAGAGAAAATCATGTGAAGCAACTAACAGACTTCAGAAAGGAAAATCATGCTTAACAAACCTGATAGAGGTCTTGAGGAGGTGACAGATATGCAGGATGGGGGAAATGCAGTGGATGTGATGTTCACTTTCAGAAAGCCTTTGACAAGGAGACTATTAGAAAAGATGAAGGGAATTGGAACTCGGGGAAGAGTAGCAATTTGGATTAAAGAAAGGAAAGGACTTACATTTATCTAGCTTCTTTCACAACCAATGAAGTGCTTTACAGCCAATGAAGTACTTCTTGAAATGTAGTCACTATTATAATCTATGGAAATGCAGCAGCCAATTTGCACACAGCAAGGTCCCACAAACGGCATTGAGATACATGACCAGATGATCTGTTTTAGTGATGTTGCTTGAGGGATAAATATTGGCCAGGATACTGGGAAAACTCCCCTGCTCTTCTTCGAATAGTGGCATGGGATATTTCACAACCACTTGAGAGGAAATACGGGACTTTGGTTTAACGTCTCATCCAAAAGACGGCACCTCCAACAGTGCAGCACTCCCTCATTACTGTACTGAAGTGTCAGCTTGGATTATGCGCACTAATCTCTGAAGGTAGGCTCGAACACACAGCCTTCTGATTCAGAGGCAAGAGTGCTACCACTGAGCCAAGGCTGACACCTGGCTAGAAGGGAAGAAACAGAGAATAAGAGTTATGGACAGTTTCTCAGAGTGACTGAAAGCGAGTAGCAGTGTCCCACAGGGTTCTGCTTCTGTTCACTGTGATCAGTAATTTGGATATAGGGCTAGAGGGAGTGATGTCCATATTTGTAGATGATGCTAAGATAGGAGGCATAGTAAATAATTCTGAGGACCACAGGAAACTGTAAAGGGATATCGAAAAGGTGGTAGAATGGGCAGAAATACTGTATGCAGTTCCTGGCTCCACACTATAGAAACGATGTTGGGGCAATAGAGAAGGTACAGCGCAGATTCACTAGAATGTTGCCTGATATGAGGAAATACAAATACAAAGAAAGACTTGAAAAATTGGGGCTGCTTTCATTAGAACAGAGGAGACTATGGGGTGATTTGATAGAGGATATTTAAAATTATGAGGGACTAGGACAGAGTTGATAGAAACAGACTACTTCCAGTGGTTGGGGGTCTAGAAGATTGGAACATAGATATAAGATTCAATGTAAAAGATTTAGGACAGAGAGCAGGGGAAACTTTTTTTACATAGAGGTTTGTGAGGCTATGAAATGTACTACCTGGGTTAGTGATTGAAGCAGAGAACATGGATGGAACTTACAACTTCAGCAGAGGTGTAATACAGGCAATAGCGGATCAGCCGCCTGTTATACACTCCGCCCGATTTTCCTTTCCATTGACTTTGTTTCTTTGTGGGTCAAGAGGAGTTTTTCCAGGACCCACAAGGAAACCTAGGGTCCTGGGCTTCCCTCTCCTGCTGTGATTGTATACCTGCCCCACCACCACTTACTCTGATTGCTGGCGACTGATTCTGCGGGTCCCTAGCCTTCTGCCATTCTTGCCTGACTCCCACTCACCTGCCTGACATCATTGATGATAGGTTTGGGTGGGAGGCAGGCCTGGTATATTTAAATGGGGCTCAGGAGTTAAAGTGGCCCAGGCCTCATGTCGGTGAGCTAGGGCGAGCCTCACGCTCACCCATCCGGCCCCATGCTTGTCCCTCGCTTAAAATGAGGGCTCATATGCCTATAGTTGGCAACGCTTCCAGAACTTAGACAACCTCCTCCTTATGAACTAGCATAGATGACCTGGTTCTATCGCCTTCCTCTAGGATGATGATATTAACCTTCAGAGATGTCAGAGTGATGAACCTCCATCAATAGAGGTGCTACCCATTGCCCTTGGATCCTCTGTTCCTGAGTAAATTCATCTTATGTGCTGGTTGCTGTATCTGGACTAGCTGACTTAAATCTCATCTCCCTTGATCTCAAGGAAACTTGTACATCTAAGCGACACACATATCTGCCTGTATCTGGCTGGTATAGTGTACAATCTTAACTTCACTCTCTGTTTCTCTGTTGGAGATGCACTTTCTGCCTTTTATAGAACCGCCCCTCTACACATACTAGACGAAGAACTCCTACTACAAAACTATGATAAAGGTTACTAAAATAACTAAAACTAAAGAAGAACTAGGAAAACCAAGAACGGAAAAGAATTCTTGTCTATCTTTGATTTTCAGAGGAACCTCCTCAATTCAATTGACAAATCTGAATGACACGTATTAGCAGAGTTCACCCCTTTTTGGTATCAATCACCTAAAACAGCTTTGATGACCTCAAATTAATGACACCTAAGTACCCAGCCATGCCAGGTGGTAATTTCCCCTAACTTCTCAGTCTTTTTAACAAAAAAAATGATACACTTTCAGATAAGAAGTGACATTTGTAGCCTAATAACAAGCTATCTCTGAGCCTGTGGCCTTGACCACTTACATCTCAACAACAACAACTTGCATTTATATAGTGCCTTTAACATAGTAAAACATCCCAAAGTGCTTCACAGCAGCATTATCAGACAAAATTTGACACCGAGCCTCTCATTTCTTATAAGGATTGCTTTGTTTCACAAAAGCATTCATGGTTTTAGATAGCATTAGCCTTTTTGGTTTCCATTGTTCAGTCTGACTACTGACTCCATTTTGTGGATACATTTAAGGTAATTCTTAGGGCATTTTGCCTACAGCCTTCCAATCATCACTTTGCAATCGTTTTTTACAATTTTTTCTACTTCTAAATGATTTTTTAAAATTACTCACTGGAGTCTCTTTCAAGTGAATAATTCAAGATGAAGCACTAATTTCTCTCTCTTTCATCGATCATTGGTGATATGAGAACTAAGTGAAGAAAAAAGCATATGTGCATGCATAAATGGGGGAAATGAAATGAAGTCCAGGTGATCTAATTTTTCATGGATAGATAAAGTGATGTCATAATACAATTACCTCAAACAATTAAAGTAATAACAAATTGTCTTCATGAAGAAATGTTTGGTAATCCTTATTTGTTTAAGGAGGGAGCAGTGTCATTTTCATCACAGTGAAGTCAAACACAAGTGATGCATTGGCAAATTTCAATGCGGTTTGCATCATTGTGTTTATTTGCAATCAAAAAAAGATATTTTCATGAAGATGGTCAGGAAGCTTTTCCTTTTTTGCGTTTAGGAGTAAATAATCACCTGGGCGGACAGCAAAAGGAAAATTGGGCAGAGAGGATGACACACGTACAGAGCCCGCCCAATTTCCTGCCCATTTAAATTAATAGAAAATCGGATGAGTTCCATTATGGGCATGTGATCCCCCTTGCCAATTTTTCTCCTAGGCGATTATTTATGTCCAAGCATAAAAGAGGAAATTCTGTCCCATTGCCTCTAATACTAATGGACAGATTTTAAAAGGATTCCACAAATTTGCATTTAAAATGCAACTCATGTCTGTGATGCAAGTTCATTCCAAAAAGTAACATATATGCAAATTTTAGCATAGTGCTATAAAGAGAAAAGAGGCAAGAGTCATATTGTTATCGTAGTTTAATTGTGTAAAATGTACTTCAGGTGCAGAAAGTGGCAGAAATAATTCCATCACACAAGAAGAAGATGGACAGCAGGACTGTAAGAATTCCAGAGACATTAGTCTGCTTAATGTGACAGAGAAGGTGATTAGCAGAATGCTCCTGAACAGGATGCAGGAGCACCTGGATAGAATGCTACAGGAAAATTGGGATAGTTTTAGAAGAGGTCATGAACGTGCTGATCAAATGTTCACACCGAGATAGATAAATGAACTAGGCTTAACGTATAGACATGTTCTATAGATTTTAAGCTGGCTTGTGTAGAGAATGCATCCAAGAGTTGCTGAGACTCTATGAAGTGTCTTTAAAAAAAACTACCAAACTGTTGTCAGAATTCTTACATAACCTTTGTTACATTCATGTTGCCCTAAAAGTGATAGGGTTAGCACCAGCTGGTTCATACTTTGCACATATTAGAAGGATGCGGTATAACGAAACCTTGTGTGAGAATTGAAAGAAAAACATCAGAGGGGGAAAAAACCTCAAGCCAATTTAGGAAAAAAAAACTCTGGAAAATTTCTCACTCACCCCCCAAAGTTCCAGGAGACCACGGTGACTGGGAGACACATCTCCCATTATCCACTTACCTTCTATATGCAGTTATGTTGATCAGGAACTCGTCCAACTCCCTTTTGAATGTTTGCAGTGAATCTGCACTCACTGCACATGCTGGCAACTTGTTCCAGAGGTCAACAATTCTCTGCGAAAAGAAGTATCTCTTAATATCTAACCTAGTTCAATGCTTAGGTAATTTACACTTATGTCCCCTGGTCTTCCTAGCCTATGTAGCTCAAATAGCCTATCCACATAGACCAAATCTAATCCTTTTGTTGTTTTAAAAATCTCAATCAAATCGTCTTGAAGTCTATGCTTTTCTAGAATAAAAAGCTGCAGCTCTCTAAGCTTATTCTGACAACCAAAGCCTTTAAACTAGATATAAATCTAGTGGCTCACTTCTGAACCTTTTCCAAGGCCCTCTATATCACCCACTATGTAAGGAGACCAAAACGGGACACAGTATTCTAAATGAGGTATTTCTTGTTTTATATTTAATTCTTCTGGCAATACATCCTAACACTCTATTTTCTCTTAAATAGCCTCTCATCATTGGCTGAGGGCCATCAATGATTCATGCATAATAACACCCAGATCTTTCTCCCACTCAGCAGCCTTGAGCACGTAACCCTGCATGATGTATACATGCTTGTCGTTGCCTCTGCCCAAATGCCTAATACTACATTTATCTGTATCAAAAGACATCTGCCAGATATGGGTCCATTACCCCTTCGCACCTAGAGCTGACTGCAATCTATTTTTCTCACCAAAAGGTCGTAACATCCAAATATATCTTTGTACCATCTTTGAATTTGCGGACACTTTCCCCGATGCCTTCATTTAGATGAAGATGGTAAAGAGTAATGGTCCTAACACCGATTCCTGCTGGACTTCAATACTAGCCAGTCCCCACGCAGAACCATCACCATTAAAAACCATTAAATACCTTCTGTATATGAAAATGCAACCAGTTCCTCATCCATTCCAAAATTCATGATGTGGAGATGCCGGTGATGGACTGGGGTTGACAATTGTAAACAATTTTACGACACCAAGTTATAGTCCAGCAATTTTATTTTAAATTCACAAGCTTTCGGAGGCTTCCTCCTTCCTCAGCGTTCACCTGAGGAAGGAGGAAGCCTCCGAAAGCTTGTGAATTTAAAATAAAATTGCTGGACTATAACTTGGTGTTGTAAAATTGTTTACAACATTCCAAAATTCCACAGACCTCAGCCTTATTTAGTAATCTTTTTGCGGCACTTTGTCAAAGGCTTTCAGAAAATGAAAATACACAATGTCCAGCAGGCAACCAACATCCAACAACCAAGTAACTTTCTCAAAAAATTCAACCAGGCTGATGAGGCACTACCTACTTTTCCAGAAGCCACGTTCATATTTGTGTCAAGGTGATCGTATATTATATCTTTACTGATCCCTTCTAGCAACTTGCCTATAACTGAATTCAAATAATGGGCCTGTAATTTCCTGATTCTGACTTACTGGGGTAGAGTTTCCGCTAGATTGCGCTGGTTTTATCAGCATAATCCGCCCAAACCAGCGCAAAAGATCGAGGAAAAATTGCAGAAAATTAAGCATAAGATATGTCAGGCTTAAATCGAGTTTCCGCGATCTTTAACGCTGGTTCAAAAATCATTGTGCCCGAATCCGGCCTCACCTACAAGATGGTCATGCCAGATCAAAATAACGAGGATGGCGAGTTTCTGCTGTTTTTGGCCATTCGAGGAGGGTCTTCAAATTGAGCTCATTTTCTTAGGCGCACAGGCACTAGTAGACATGTTTTAAACGTTTTTACATATTAAAAATAATTTAATTTACTTAGAAACTGACTAGTGTACACTATTAAATGGTTCAGTATTTTTTTAAGTCATTTTCAGTGATTTAAAATCAGGTTACTCACAGGTGGAGGACTAGACACTTACTAAAAATGCTTATTTTTTTGTGAAAAAAAACATTTTCAGCTGTATTAATAAAACTGCACCAGATTACCACTCTTAAATGCATCAATGAATATTTTTTAATGAAAAGAAGAAAAAGCGATTACTTAATATTAATCTGCCTGATCGAGTTGATTCATGAAGATTTTACATTTGTGATTATGCAAATGCATTTTAGCGGAAACTTGAACTGCAACCGAACCAGTGCAATTTCAAGTGCAATTTTGCACCTAATTTGCCGATTGCACCCAAATCGGAAACCCTACTCCTAAGTCATTTTTAAATATTGGCCCCACGTGGGCCTCTCTCCAGTCCATGAATAATCCCAGAATCCAGCGAGCTGTTAAATATATGAGCAAGGGACTTGCAGAACGTAGCTCCCATTCCTTTGAGATCCTCAGATGAATGTCGACAGGGCCAGGACTATATCTTCATCTACTTTGACACTTTCAATTTGAGCATCAACCCCCACAATGTATTATTGGTAACTCAGCATCATCATCTGTAATGAAGACTGATGCAAAGTAGCCATTTAAAACCTCTGTCATAGCCAAGGAGTCAACCCAAATCTGCTCTGAGCAAGCCTTCAATGGCCCAATACAGTCCTTAATGGCCCTTAATGTAATCGATTGCTACTGCTTTTTTCTTGCCATATAGCTGTTATTACTACATCTAACCATTATCTTCTTCAGTGTCTTTTTGGATGCTCTGATAATGGCTTTTGTCGCCTTCAGCTGTGTTTGATAACTTTTTCTCATCTTCTGAGAGTTATTTTCCTTAAGTTGTAAAAATATTTTTGCTTAAATCTAACTTGCCTTTGGACATGACCCATTGGCCAATTTGTTTTGTTTTACCATGTGCCATTCTTTTAATCGTAGAATGAGTAACTGGAGAAATAGGGACACCAAAAACAATGAAAATCCCTCTGCCAATAACTTTAGAAAAATAGCGTAAGTACAAAATAGGAGTTTGTTAAAATTATCAACAATAGAAATTTCACCCTCCCCATGTCGACATGGCAGGACCTTTTATGAAATTTTAAATATGGAGATGATGTTACCGTTCTTATCAGTCATGAAGAAAAAAATGGGGGTTTAGCAAAAGATTCCTAAAATCCAAAAAAGAATTCCATTGTACAAGGAAAAGCACAGAAGAATGAAGGAAGACTAAATAAATTAAACTTGATGTTGAAGTGAAAGTGGTGGACAAATTTCTATAACTGGGTAGTTGAGTACCTGATGTAGGGGAAATGTAAGTAAGAGATACAGAGATACACTGCTTGTGCTGGAGGTGTTTTTGACAGATTAGAGAACCACTCTCGAAGGGGACAGACATATCACAGGACAAGAATATGAAAGTATATGAGGCTAATCTCTACTCGACAGTTCTGTGTGGTGCTGAGAGCTGTGTGCTGAGGAAGGCACTGAAGCAGAGGTTGGATGCTTTTGGATTGCATTGTGCAATGAGGATGTTAGTACCTGCAGGGAAGATAGAGTGGTCAGCACTAAAGTAATGAGGGTAATCTTCATGTGGCAAGAAAAAAGCAGTAGCAATCGATTACATGCTATGTAGTTGAACATTAGGTCCACCTAAGAAAAGGCCACATGTAAGGCAAATCTAAGATAGTAGGACTATGTATGGGAAAAGCTGCATGGAAAAGTGATAAGGCATAGATAGCTGTAGGAGCTAATAAGAGAGGATGATAGCAAAGACTTGTGATAACCTGGTAATGATGAGTGACTGGCTGAGTAAAATGCTTTGCAAATATTGTAGGAGGACAGTATTTGTATCAATACCACAGTCCTTCATTGTCACAACAGTACATTATGGAAGATAAAGAAGTCATATCTTGCTGACTCCTTTTTTCAACGAGAGGTTGTTAGTGACATTCTCAAAGAAAGTTCTTATTTCTTAAGTGGAGTACTTTGCAAAGAATGATTCAATAAAACATTCAGATATTCCTGATATGAGAATTAGTAGCATTATGTGTCTCCTGGTTATAAAACTTAAAAAAACCTTCACGAGGTATATTTTCATCTTCACTGCCTGGTGGTAATCTAGTGGGTTTGTAGAATCCGCCTGGTTTTCATTGATAGAATTGGGCGAGTTCTACAATGGACGGGTAATCCACTCTGCTAGATTACCACCCAGGCGGTGAAGACAAAAATTTACCCCCATGTTTATTAATCCGATTATGACAAAATAAATAATTGAAAATAATGTTAGTGGTATTCCTATCAGATTTAATGCTGTCTTTTTGAGGCTTCCACACTGTGGAGTTGCGCAGTTGTCTGTGAAGGAAGAATTGGGAGTTGACGCTCTCCCCACAGAGGTAAACGCCTTCTGAAGCATTCAAAACTGTTACAAATTAATTCAAACATTTGGAATTATACACTCAAACACATTTCAAAATTTACCCAAACTTGGAATCCCAACCTTGAATGATCAAGTCCTAGTCTGGCCAATTTTGATTTTTTTCTTTACTGCCCGAAAACAGGATGATACCAGTAGAAAAATCCAACAGGATTTGGTCCCGCCCATTGATGCTTGTTTCTGGGCCCACCAACCATAGACGATAGAAGATCTAAAGCAGATATTTCAAATGGTGTCTGAAGGGATCAAGGCTGATTTCAGAAACTGCTTTAAACAGTTTGGGGATAACTCTATTACAGTTCCTCCAAGATTATTACCCAATGAAGGGGCTTTGAAAGGGCTTTTTGCATTCAAGTTGTCAAACTTTAGAAGTTTGCATCACAAAGCTGTTCTCTTCATGTGAGGTTAGAATCCCTCTATACGAGGGGGAGGAAGTGGAAGAGGGGGAAACAGAGCTGCAATTGGAGAGTGAACAAGTATAAGGATGAATGCTGGCAGAAACCCTTACCCTCCCATCTGAGTGCATAGGCCGAGAGGAACATACCCGTGGCACTCTGATGAATAATGTATAAGGAAGCTTTGCTTCTCAGGGGAGATAGTGACAGTGTTGTATCACATTCTGCAAGATAACCTACAATCAACTGCCAGAGTTGCACAGCACTGCCTGCTGCAATCAAAATCACTGCAGCGTTGAACTTCTTTGCCTCCGGCTCCTTTCAGGCTGTGTCAGGGGATATCAGTAACATCAGTCAATCTGCAGTCCAGGGCTTGTTTAAGCAGGTGATTGATCCTTATTTGCTAGAGCCCAGTGATTCATTACTTTCCCCATAGACATCTGGAAGCAGCAGGATAAGGAACTAGGGTTTGCTGAGATTCCAGAGCGTCATTGGCTGCACCCACCCTGCAGGCTCCTTCACACCAGTTTCATGAGTTGCAAGGGCTCCCACTCTATCATTGTTCAAATGGTGTATGATGAACAGCAGCACATCATGCACGTCCCTGCCCGCTTTCCTGGAAGCTGCTGTGATTCACATTTTGCATCAGTCATCCATCCATTCCTCCACTATTTGATCCTCCACAACATGATTTGCTTCTTGGAAACAAGGGCGATCCACTATATGCCTGGATTATGTCACCTCTTAGAAATCCACGCTCAGCAACGGAACTCTGATACAGTCTGTTCATTGGAGTTCTGCAGCAACAATTCAGATGCCTAGCCAGATATGGTGGCTTCCTCCAATACAGCCCACAGAGAAGTGTCCCATTTCATCATGATATGCTGCATGCTGCACAATGTTGCTGTGCAATGAGGACTAGGACTGCACATGGAGCTAAGGCTGGAGGAGGGACTTTGGCCTTATGAAAGAAAGGATGCTGATAACATGGAGGATACCAAGGAAGGGGAGGGGTCCAGCAGTTGCCTATCACCAGAGCTGATCAAAAAGAGCTTCAACTGAAGAATCCCTGTTCCCCTGCACTAATAGTCATTTCAAACATCTGTCCTAGACTTTCCACACTACAAGCAATAACATCTGCCCAACTACCAAAACTGCTAGTTATGTGACAACATATTCCAAGGTCACAAGCATGTACAGGAACACGTCCTGCAAATATGATTTTATTGGCATACAGAAAGGCATGCCTACTTTTACGATGCCCTGCTGCGTGTCTTTAGTGCCTGACTGAAGTGCTTTTTTACCAACTCTGAGAGTGCCGAGCTGCAGGCTGCAGATTTGGCATCTCCTGGGGCAGTTTGACCCAGTTTGATTTCTGGTACAGGGGCAGACATTGGTTGAGGGAGTATGAAGACTATAGATGTGTGGTCATCATAACTGGATCTGCTACTGGATTGTAGCTCAGTACTCCCATTGATCAAAAGGTCAACAAACTCCAGGAAATTACTTAACTCCTGTCCATTTGGTTCCCCAGGGGGTCTGAGGTGAAGCAAATGGTTGGATCCAATATGACCATCCCTGAGAGATGCTGGGAGCGAAATTTCATTTGCGCCCAAAGTGGTGGAGTAATTGCTCCATGTGCCAGTCCGTGCCAGCCTGAGGCCTAAGCCAAATTCAACATCGGGCCTCATTTGATTGGAAGTGCCGAGCAGTGGCCACCAAACAAATGTCCCAGTGCAGCTCACCAGTCGGGGCCTGGCGAATTCCAGCTGGCTCCAACACTCAGCCATACTGCAGCTAGGTTCTGGAAGGGTGGGGGAAGCGAAGCCGAGGGGGACGAGTCCAGGCCAGCACCGGCCTACAGTATTTTTGTGGAATCAGGAGGATAAGTCTTGCTCCTTCTCGCTGCAGAAAAGTTTAACTTTGAAAAAGATTGGTGGCTGTCTTCTGAGCGGCCTGCTGTAGTCCCTTTAAGGACTGTTGGTTGGGTCGCTCATGACATGGTATAACTAAGTGGACCTTACGCCATTTGTATCTGAATTTTGCATCAGGGTCCGACAACTGGAGTAGGATCCCGCTTTGCGTAGTAAAGCAGCCTTATGCTTGTTTCACATGGGCGAGCTGCTCATACATTTATAGGCCCATCTGAATATGGTATTAAGTGAACCTTGGGCGTCAATGAGGCGGCCCAGGTGTCTCCATCGCGATTTTCAACTCCTGGATGCCCGTTTATCAGGCGCAAAACATGAGTTGAAATACTTCCATGCTATTTCTGAGTGGAAGTGTGTAAATATGTGCACAGGGCAAGGACTTTCATCTCTTATCATGTACAAGTCAGATTACCATAATTTGCATGATGAAAGCAGGGAGCACCAAGTTTGGCCAAGAGGGAGAATTAGTTGTGAGGGGAGGAGCAGCTTTTGAGGGTATGAATGAAACCACAAATGAGATGCAATGAAGTATTTTCTGGTGACTTATGGACAACCATGGAAAGCAAAGAAGAAAATCATTGTACAGAGGCAAACATTGGGTCATTTTTGGGAGAAAAGAGCCGGCACAGGCACGATGAGCCGATTGGCCTCCTTCTGTGCCGAATCCTACTATGGTACTATGTGGGGCTGAACAGAAAGATTGAGAGTTGTGACAGGGGCTCTTAGCTTGGCACTCCCGCTGAGACCATTAAATTTTGTTACGCACTGTGACCAGATAGAGGTGTAAATACTGCTTGCATGCTGTAAATGTATGTCTCTCAAAGCCTGTTCACCATCTTGCCTTGGAACCTGCCAGCCATCCAAGGGGTGTTGCTCCTATCCCAAATTCACTCCACCAGCATCTCCACAGCTGTATCTGATAACTTTGGGGCTGTGCTCGAACTCTTCTTGCCTCCAGACACCTTCCTGCAGCTCCACAATGTTCCCTCCCCTACTTTGGCCATAAAAAGCACACCTTCCCTTTAAGTTACTGCAGGCCCTTAAGAACTTACAGCAGAACCTGATTTCCCACCTCCTAATCAACGAGCTACCTATGGAATGCACATTTCACACTGACAGCTCGCTGAATACATACAAATGAGGGGTGACCTGGAAATGGGATGGGTCTCATACCAACTCCACTGGATGGATGTTCCTTTTGCCCTGCCAACCTCTTATCAGTTTTACACTGGGAGACCAACATCGACCCAGATGTTGCCACAGAAGTGGAATCCTATCTGCTTGAGATTGTGCAATTTAGGTGTGTCTTAGCTCATTCAAAGTGCCATCATATTGGCTTGAAGTGCCATTACAGTGTTATATTGCACATACAATCGTATTTGACACAGTTACAACATAAAACTAAAATAACACTGTGAAGATAACTACAGAGGAAAGCTGCAGTGTATCCTTCTGAACAGTATTGTGAAATATAAAAATTAGTAAACTATATTCAATCATATGCAGCACACACAAACCTGCAAACTATGGCTTTTAAGAACTTTTTAAAAGAAAACTTCTGAATTGAACATAAAAGGCATACTTTCCAGTCAGTGAAATCAGTATTGCTGACCTGCAGTGTGCATGCAAGGGCCAAGAAATTTGATAGGGCTCCCTTTTGCCAGATCGTTGCTAAAAACACTTCGTGGTGTTAAAAGGTCAGAGGTAAATTCCTTTTTTAATCCTTAAATGTAGTTTTCATTCAGACAATGGAACCTAGAAATCACTGATTGCAATATTAACGTAAGAATGCGTAACAAGTTTATACAATTGTAAACAATTTTACAACACCAAGTTATAGTCCAGCAATTTTATTTTAAATTCACAAGCTTTCGGAGATTTTCTCCTTCCTCAGGCAAATGTTTCAAGAGCTCCTTGAAGCCTACGCATTTATACATATTGAACAATACATGGTGTTTACAGACTGCCCCTGCAACTGCCCGTTGCCAAGGCAATCACCGTGTTCAGACAGAGAGGTGTCACCTGCAGAACCCCCGAATACACATTCAACAAAAAAACAAACAGGGAAAAAAAACAGAGAAAAAAAACACAGAGAGAGGCAGAAACATCCGGAAGGCAGAGAGAGCCAGCAAATGACCCATTATATTAAAAACAGATAACATTTGTTCGCTGGTGGGGTAACGTGTAGCGTGACATGAACCCAAGATCCCGGTTGAGGCCGTCCTCATGGGTGCGGAACTTGGCTATCAATTTCTGCTCGACGATTTTGCGTTGTCGTGTGTCTCGAAGGCCGCCTTGGAGTACACTTACCCGAAGGTCGGTGGATGAATGTCCATGACATTCATGGACATTCATCCACCGACAGTCATGGACATTCATCCACCGACCTTCGGGTAAGCGTACTCCAAGGCGGCCTTCGAGACACACGACAACGCAAAATCGTCGAGCAGAAATTGATAGCCAAGTTCCGCACCCATGAGGACGGCCTCAACCGGGATCTTGGGTTCATGTCACGCTACACGTTACCCCACCAGCGAACAAATGTTATCTGTTTTTAATATAATGGGTCATTTGCTGGCTCTCTCTGCCTTCCGGATGTTTCTGCCTCTCTCTGTGTTTTTTTTCTCTGTTTTTTTTCCCTGTTTGTTTTTTTGTTGAATGTGTATTCGGGGGTTCTGCAGGTGACACCTCTCTGTCTGAACACGGTGATTGCCTTGGCAACGGGCAGTTGCAGGGGCAGTCTGTAAACACCATGTATTGTTCAATATGTATAAATGCGTAGGCTTCAAGGAGCTCTTGAAACATTTGCCTGAGGAAGGAGAAAATCTCCGAAAGCTTGTGAATTTAAAATAAAATTGCTGGACTATAACTTGGTGTTGTAAAATTGTTTACAATTGTCAACCCCAGTCCATCACCGGCATCTCCACATCAAGTTTATACAACATTATTCTACATTATGTTAAGGAAACAGGTTAATACCTCAGTTAGAGTAGTTGACAGAGGAATGTCATACAAGAGTGTTAAATGTTTGTATGCTAACAAGGGACAATTTTCCTGCATTCAGCACCCAAATAGTGCCTGATAAACAGGTTCTAAGCACAGGAAAAATGTGCACTAATCCTTTGTCCCCTTTCTGCGTCTGAATAGCACTACAACTGAAGTTCCTTTATAGCTTTTAGGATGGATCCATTTGACTGCACCTGAAGAGGGTATGGCTGATGTAAATGGTATGTTAATGCGCCACCTCCTCCTGCAAGAAAGAGGGAAGTGTGTTAGTGAGTGTCCTGCAAGATGTTTGGGTGTCATGGTTGAATAGCTGCCAGTATGTGTGAGTTGTGGGTGTGAGGCTCACAACAGTGCTAAGTATGTGAGGGTGAAGTAAACCATATGAATTGAAGGGTTGAGTACTGATTGATAGAGATTGTTGGTACTTGGGTGATGGGGGTGTAATGAATTGACCAGTGGATGAGGCTAGTGGTGCAGTTGGTACGATATACCACTTGCAGATTGAACTCACTCCCTCACTCACCTTGACAACTCATGTTAAATCATTGAACTTCTTCCTACACTGCATCCACATTCTTGGAGCTATGCTCCTGGCATTGACCTCCTCAGCTATTTCCTCCCATTGCCTCTTCAACATATGTCTGGCGGGCCTCCTGCTCCCCTGCGGATACAGGATGTTCCTCCTTCTTTCCACCTCTTGCACCAAGGCCTCCAATGCATTATCAGAGAACCTTGGTGCACCTTCTCTCCCAGGCTCAGCCGTTGTTCAAAGTTTAAGGGCACTGAATCACTTCACGAAGGACACCCAACAATTCTTGCAGCCACAATGCACCTCCCCTTTAAGAGGTGCAGGCTGCCTTTAAGAAGCACTAGCCACTCGCGATATCGGCCCCCGTCTGATGCTTGCTGCCAATAAACAGCATAGGTAGCGCTGGCTGCATGCAGCAATCATTTAAATCAGCAGGCAGCACAATTTTAATGTGCCATGATCCCCGTGCCCATTTTCGGGGGTTATCCAATTTAACCTCCTATCTGTCTTAAAGACAGGCTGCTTTTACCAAGAAGGATCTTTATTTTTGGCCTTTTGAATTTAAAATGTTTTTTTTATCTTCAGAAATTGTTGCAGACTCTTGTAACTCTTTCTCATTCACAGATAAATATTTTGTTTTGTAAAATGGTCCCTCACTTTTTCGACATAGCTTATTTGGAGGTAAAAGAGCAAGAACCACAAGCCCCTTGATAGCTGCTAAAAATATTCACCCAGCCTGCTCCAGAACCACCATCAACTGCTTCACAAACAAAGGGCATGACACCTTCTTCCAACTTTCCATACAATAGCTCCATCCCACAATCAATACAATGAGAACCCACACAGTCAAACTTTCCAACTCCAGTGTCATCAGTGTACACACCCATTTGTTTTCCTGTTTATCTACAGTAAAAAAGGGAGAATTAAAAGAGTGATCAAATTCAAACAGTGATTTACTAGAATACAGTGTTTATGTGATTGCTTTCTTTTCATGTGCTTTCCCTTTACCCACTTTTTCCATGGTGATGTTTTGGGTGTGTAGCTATCTATCTTAGTGCTCCTTCTATGTGAACTCCCATTAGCAGGACACTGGGAGAGGGGGCAAAGCTTTGTTTCTGGTACATTCAGGGAATGTGGCACAGATCCCTGACTGTCTGTAAACTCTCCACAGCTGCAGGGATAGCTTGGCCCAGCTTTTCTTCTGACATTTGGGTTGACAAGGATGGTGGACAGAGGAGACATGTGAAATGCTGCTAATCTGAGAGAGAGCATCACCTTCCATGAACACATCCATCTCAATCTTACTTGCAGCCTCCCTGTTATCGTGCCTTTGATCTGCAGGTGCACAGATCTGGCTTCAAATGACATCATGAAAGGCTGTCCCCAACTCATGCCTCATTTGGACAAGCTCATCGATAACCATGCCCAGTGATATGACTATAGTAGAGCCCAAGGCCTGGATGGCAGCTATTTGAGCTGTCACAGTCTCTTTGGCAGGGAGTTGTGCTGCATATGGCTCTGGAATTGCCATTCTATCCAGGGGCGTCTGCAGGTTCTGAAAGCCAACCCTACTTAGGGAACTGCTGGACATCTCCAAACCAGTCACCATTTTTTGGAAACTTCTGGACAGATCCAATAATTACCCCAATATCCTCTAGTGCTCAGGAAGCATCCTTTTGTTAAAAGATGGGCCATAGAGATCTGGTTCCCTGACCTCAACAGCAGAGAAGAAAGTCTACCTCAACTTCCAGCAAGGGGCTCCCTGCTCCTCTTTCTTCACCTGTTCCTGTTCCTAGTCCTGCCCAACCAAGTTCTAACTCATCACTTGTGTTGTCCTTCTGCTTATCTAAACCTTTCAGGGTGCATTTCTCTGAGATGGTGAGTGGGTAGGGTAAGTGCAGTGATGGGCCGTTAAGTTGCCACTTCTCCTGCAGCTATTGTCAGATAAGTCCTGGGAGGGGGCAGCTTTGGAAGCCTTAGAAGATCCTGTAAAGATACGTAAACGACAAAAAGAAACTTAGAGTGGTAACTGGTAATACTAGCATATCTTATGGTTATAGTGCTCCTGGAAAGATTGTGTGACAGCCTTTCTGAAAGGATGTTATTTTACAGCGTTCTGGAAGGAGTCTTGTTATACTAACCCCTTGCTGGCTTCATCTATCACAACCTTTAGGATTTGGTGTCCTTGGATGGATGTGGCCCACTCTTCAAAGGGATGAGGTCCTTTATGGAGCCTTTCCCCCCTCCCATTGCTAAGCACCGTCTTCTGTCATGGCCTGCTTTCTTCTATAGAAATGAAACAGCGTGACAGTTATAATATACTGAGAAATGACATTAGAGAACCCCTCTCAGAAGGGGAACTGGCAAGAAAAGTGAAAAGTGTTCCATGTGAATGAGGAGCCATTGCAGCTTGGGAGTTTTTAA
This sequence comes from Heptranchias perlo, assembly GCF_035084215.1. Lineage (NCBI taxonomy): Eukaryota > Metazoa > Chordata > Chondrichthyes > Hexanchiformes > Hexanchidae > Heptranchias > Heptranchias perlo. Next base: position 36,827,522 of record NC_090337.1, on the reverse strand, counting down.
CAGAAGGCATGCTTGTGCCGTGAGCAAGAGTGGTAGTAAAAGAGGATTTGGAATAATGAAGACAGGAGGGTTTCAGAACCCATGCAAAACAATAGAGATTGAGGGACAAAATGTTTTGAGGTACATACAACAAGCCTACACCTTGGTGAGAAACACAGACAGCCAATGTCCTATTTTACCCCTTCTGATGAGGCCAGTGAACTACTTTCAGCAAAGCATCCATGTGGGTTGGACAGTATTACATAGAATTACATAGAACTTATAACAAAGCATTCAGTCCAACCAGTCCGTGTTGTTGTATATTCTCCATTCAGCAGTAGTTCTAACCCCATGTACCAGCCCTGTTACCATATCCATTTATTTATTTTTCTTTCAATCACCTATCTAACCAATTCTTAAATGTTGACATGGTCTCTGCTTCAATCACTAACTCTGGTAGTGCATTCCACAGTCTCACAACCCTCCTCTGCTCTCTATCCTAAAGTTCTGACATTTGATCTAGTCTCTTAGAAAAAAACATGCACCAAAAAGTCAGTCAAGTAGTGAAATGCTGCTAGAAAATTAAGAAAGACAGGAGACTACAGGTAGAGAGGTTCTGTACTAGGCTGTAGGCCAGAATGCAGAGGGATTATTCTGTTTAAATTAGGATGACCCAATGAAGTGGTGGTAGCGTTGCATGTTCTTTATTTTGCATCATTACACAATTATAAGCAACTTGGATTTTACCTACTGCTCTTTACGTTTCACCTTACTGTGGAATAAAGGAGCTTACAACTCAAAACCAAACTTTGTCTAATCTAGTGTTAACTTGGTATACCTGCAGAGAGATTGAAGGAAGAAATTTGTGGAGAAATTGGTCAGAGTGTCACAGTAGAGTTGGAGGTCCTGTTGCAGGAGATGCACCTCCAGTAAAAGTACAGGTACAAGCTGGATGTAAGAAGGTTTCTGATCAAATTAGTGTAGTTACCAGGTCCCTTGCCCCTGGCTGCAAATGAAAAAGTGGTTTGCCAGTCTCAGGAGAAAAGCAAAGATTATTTTCTCCTCCCTTTTGCACACCTTTCTCGTGTGTGCACAAATATTGCCCTTTTGCACACAGTCATTAATTGTGCCAAAGCTGGAAGACATACTTTTCTTACAGGTGGCAGTGGTTGACATGAAAATTTCACACCCTAAATCATCTTCCATACATCAATCACCTTTATGCTCCTCCAGCTCCGATGTTTCTCAGTACCATGGTGAATCAACTGAGGTTCTTGTCTTTGTTTTCAAATCTCTCCACTGCCTCACCCCACCCGATTTGATTAATGTTCTCCAGCTGTATGTCCCAATCCAAACTTTCCATCAGAGTTTGCTCTTTCAGCCATTATACCTCTGCCCTTTCAAACAATTTTTCACAGCCTTGCGACCTGTCCTCCTGCCTTCAAAAATCTCCTAAAAATCTACTTCTTCGACTATACTTTTGGTCTAACCCTGACCCCCAAGTTTACTGCCTGCTCAGTATCCATCCATTCCCCTTGTAACTCTGAGACATTCTGTTACATGAGGCGTATTATATAAATGCAAATCGTTGTACAGTACATCAGATCATACAACCTCATTCTGCATGTCCATCATTTAAGCAATGATTAATGTATTCAGGCTGAGGTTAGGGACCATCTGTAATTGTCATCTGTTTGGGAGAACTTCCGACGATACTCTTTACAAAAAGCATACTGTAAAAGTTATGAAGATTGATCATATCTAAATATCAAAGAGTACATGGAGCATTAACTCCACCCCATGCACTCATGCAAAAATGACAATTATGGATGATATTTTGCTCAACTGAAAATTAATCACATATATTAACATGAAATCATCAGACTACTAATATTCAAGTTTAATATACTTATTTCATATGTGGCAAATGATGCTTTACATATGATTTTTTTTAAGATGGAAGGGATCCACAATCAAACAGGACATAAGGGCCAGCAGAGAACACTCTACCTGTGCAAGCAGAAATTCTTTTTGCACAAACCAGGAGAAAGATGTCAAAGAATGTGTGGAGGGGCGTAAAAGATGCATTGAGATTAAATTTGGAATGAATTCAAACCGCTTATCTTGGAGTTGTGTAGTTAAGCAGCTATGGTCAACAAATAAGGTAACAGAGCGTATCAAGCTAAAAGAAAAGGCTTACACAAATACAAGGAAAAGTGGAAATCCAGCGGATTGGGAGAGCAATAAAAATCCACAAAGGGATACAAAGAAAGTAATGAGAGGTGCAAAAAGGGAATATGAAAAAAAGATATCAAAGCTAATAGCAAAAGTTTTCAGAAATATGTTAGGAGACAGAGACTGGTAAAGATATAGGCCGATTAATAATGGATACAGGTGAGACGATAATGGAAAATAAGGAAATGGCAGATTTGTTAAATGAGTACTTTGTATGCGTTTTCACAGTGGATGAAGAGGACAAAATGCCAGTGGTACAATGGAACATAAAAATAAGTCAAGTGGATAAACTAAGATCCGGATATTTACAGGGGGCGGGGCAGAGTTTGGAGTAGTAGAGGCCAGGTAACCCAGAATCCCTGGTGAATATAACGGCATTAGTTCATTAACATTTTTTTTCTCCGTTTCCCAGCCAACAGCCAGCCAGATTGAAAGGCTGGCTGGCTGTCAGGCAGGGGAGCCTGCGGCACCAGACTGCAGCCGGGAACTGGAGAGGAGGGAGGGGGGGAGAGATCGTGGAGGCCAGGGGGTTGGAGAATGGGGGTCGGGGGGAAGATTGTGGTGGGTGCAGGGGACGGGTGGGGGGGGGGGAGAATTCCAGAGGTGAGGTGAGAGTGACTGCCCTTGACATCAAGGCAGCATTTGACCGAGTGTGGCACCATGGAGCCCTACTAAAATTGAAGTCAATGGGAATCAGGGGGAAAACTCTCCAGTGGCTGGAGTCATACCTAACACAAAGGAAGATGGTAGTGGTTGATGGAGGCCAATCATCTCAGCCCCAGGACATTGCTGCAGGAGTTCCTCATGGCAGTGTCCTGGGCCCAACCATCTTCAGCTGCTTCATCAATGACCTTCCCTCCAACATAAGGTCAGAAATGGGATGTCCGCTGATGATTGCACAGTGTTCAGTTCCATTCGCAACCCCTCAGATAATGAAGCAGTCCGAGCCCGCATGCAGCAAGACCTGGACAACATCCAGGCTTGGGCTGATAAGTGGCAAGTAACATTCGCGCCAGACAAGTGCCAAGCAATGGCCATCTCCAACAAGAGAGAGTCTAACCACCACCCCTTGACATTCAACAGCAATACCATCGCCGAATCCCCCACCATCAACATCCTGGGGGTCACCATTGACCAGAAACTTAACTGGACCAGCCATATAAATACAGAGGCTACAAGAGCAGCTCAGAGACTAGGTATTCTGCGGCGAGTGACTCACCTCCTGACTCCCCAAAGCCTTTCCACCATCTTCAACGCACAAGTCAGGAGTGTGTTGGAATCCTCTCCACTTGCCTGGATGAGTGCAGCTCCAACAACACTCAAGAAGCTCGACACCATCCAGGACAAAGCAGCCCGCTTGATTGGCACCCCATCCACCACCCTAAACATTCATTCCCTTCACCACCAAAGTACAGTGGCTGTAGTGTGTACCATCCACAGGATGCACTGCAGCAACTCGCCAAGGCTTCTTCGACAGCACCTCCCAAACCCGCGACCCCTACCACCTAGAAGGACAAGAGCAGCAGGCACATGGGAACAACACTAACTGCAAGTTCCCCTCCAAGTCACAATCCATCCCGACTTGGAAATATATCACCGTTCCTTCCTCGTCGCTGGGTCAAAATCCTGGAACTCCCTTTCTAACAGCACTGTGGGAGAACCTTCACCACATGGACTGCAGCGGTTCAAGAAGGCGGCTCACCACCACCTTCTCAAGGGCAATTAGGGATGGGCAATAAATGCCGGTCTTGCTAGCGATGCCCACATCCCATGAACAAATTTTTAAAAATCTGAGGTCGGGGCGGGGGGTGTGTGGGATCAGAAAGGCCGTGGGGAGATAGAAGGTCGGGGGAGGGGGGGAAGAGAGATCTGAAAGGTTGGGGGGCGTGGGGAGATCCGAAATGTCAGGGGGTGGGCGGAGGGAGGTTGTGGATTCAAAGTCGGGTAAGAGATCGTGGGTCGGGGGGAGACCGGTGGGGCGGGCATTGGATCTCAGGGGGTGTCCAATCATGGGGAGGGAGGCAGATTTCAGAGAGGGAAGCAGGTTAGCTGGAGGGGCTGGAGGGAAGCACTCCTGCTCCTCCTGGCCCACAAGCAGTGCTAGAAAAGCACTTACCTTACCTGCTGGATCCAGCCATTCTCACCTCCCTTCAGCTGCTGGGTTTTCCGAGCCCTGGGATACCCGGCCCACAGCCATTAAATTTTAAACTGTGGTAGAATTTAAGGCACGCAGCCTCATTAAAATATTTAAATTACGAACCTGCCGTTAGTCGCCCGCCTCCCATCCCTCTTCCGTTAAAACTGGAAGTGGCGAGTTGGGGTTGCATTTCCTATTTTTGAAATTTTAACCCCTCCCCCCCCGTCTCACTCCCGCCCATTCTGGGCAGTTAAAATTCCCCACTAAATTTTTTAAAATGGTAATGGAGAAAATAATGGGATTTAAGATAAACAAATCTCTAGGACCTGATGGTTAGCACCACAGGGAATTAAAAGAAATAGGTGAGAAAATTGCAGATGCATTGATAATAATTTTGCAAAGCTCTCTAGATTCAGGAATTATGCCTTTGGATTGGAAAATTGCAAATGTCACTCCATTATTTAAGCAAGGAGGGAGGGGAAAACCAGGTAACTATAGACCTGTCAGTTTAACATCAATTGCAGGGAAGTTACTGGAATCTATCATCAGAGACAGAGTGACTGAGCACTTGGACAAGTATCAGCAAATCCAAAAGAGTCAACGTGGACTTGTGATGGTTAGATTATATCCGACTAATCTCATTAAATTTTTTGATAGTGTCACTAGCATGATGGATAGGGGAGTGTCTATGGATGTTGTCCATATGGAGTTCCAGAAGGCATTTGATAAAGTTCCTCCCAAGTGACTATTAGCAAAATTAAGAGTGCACAGAATTGGAAGTAACTTTGTGACATGAGTCAGTAATTGGTTGTGGGGTAGGTGACAGAAAATAGGGATAAAGGGTTCTTTTTCTGATTGATGGAATGTGACAAGTGATGTTCCCCAGGAATCTGTTCCGTGGCTTTAGCTTTTCACCATATTTATTAATGACTTGGATGAAGGAATAGAGAGTTCTCTATCCAGGTTTGCAGATGACACTAAATTAGAAGGCACGGCAAATTGTGTGAATGGAACAGGAAGTTACAAAGGGACATAGAACAGACTAGGTGAGTGGGCAAAACTGTGGCAGATGGAGTTCAGTGTTGGGAAGTGTGTGGTCATCCAATTTGGATGTGAGAAAGACAAATCAGAATATTTTCTTAATAGTGAGTGACTAGGAGCTGTGGAAGAGCAAAGGGATTTGGGTATCCATGTACACATATCACTAATAGCTAGTGCACAGGTCCAAAAAGTAATCAAACAGGCCAATGGAATGTTAGCCTTTATCTCAAGGGAGTTGGAATACAAAAGTGAGGAATTGATGCTTCGGTTGTAGAGAGCCTTAGTCAAACCCCTTCTGGAGTACAGCGTTCAGTTTTGGGTGCTGAACCTCAGGGAGGATATACTGGACTTGGAAGGGGTACAGCGCAGATTCATCAAATGATAGCAGAGCTTAAAGGGTTAAATTATGAGGACAGGTTTCATAAACGTGGTTTGTATTCCCTTGAGTTTAGAAGATTGAGGGGTGATCTAATCGAGGTATTTAAAATGATTAAGGGATTCGATAGGGTAGATACAGAGAAATTATTTCCTCTGGTGGGGGAATCCAGAGCCAGAGGACATAATTTCAAAATTAAAGCTCGGACATTTAGAAGTGAAATCAGGAAGCACTTTTTCACACAAAGGGTAGTGGAAATCTGGAACTTGCTCCCCCAAAAGGCTGTGGATGCTGGGTCAATTGAAATTTTCAAGACTGAGGTTGATAGATTTTGATTAGGTAATGGTATTAAGAGATATGTAACAAAGGTGGGTAAATGGAATTGAGATATATATCAGCCATGTCCATCACCGGCATCTCCACATCATGATCTAATTGAATGGCAGAACAGGCTTGAGGGCTGAATGGCCTACTCCTGTTCCTATGTTCTTGTGAGATATGATCTGTTTGGATTTCTGGACAGCAGAAGATAGCTGTACTTATAGTGATGGACCATTTTGCGACGATGGCCCAGGCATTTCACTATACCACGAAGCAGGTTCAGCTTTTAGGACAGTCCAAATGGACTGCCACATCTTCTCTAGTCTTGCACTTCCCTACATTCCTAAGCAGGAGGCTTAGTAAATGTGGGGCCATTTATTTTGTATAGATAGATTTGAGAACACGTATATACAGACAGAGGGGCCAGTTCTATGTCTCAGCTGATTATCAAGTTGTTGGAGATTGTGTGGAGGAGTCATGTGCCACTATTTACCATCCAGCAGGGAATGGAAATATGGATTTAACCAGACAGTTGGCAGTATAATCAGAACTCAGCATTCTCACAGCAAGAGTAAGTGGTCTCAAGCTGAGTACACATACCTCTGCTTATAACTGTAATATACGTGAATCAACAATATTTGCACCATTTTATCTTATGTTTGGGTATATAATATTTTTTGTCCTGTCTGGTGGACTGACAACATTACAGATTATGGTGCATACATCAATAAAGTACTTGAAACCTATGTGAAACTGTCGAAGTTCCTCTTAAAAATGCTACCAACGACTATTGATGTCAAAGGAAACTAGACAATTGAAAGATAAAGGACCCTCGATAGAAGTAGCCAAGTATTTCTTAGTAATGAATAGGAAAAAGGAACCTGGCAGATTGATGGGAATGCACTGTGTATCATGTAGTTGGGAAGCAAACACATGAATCCCAGTATACAAAATAAAGAATGCCTCACCAGATGAACATAAATGAGTATGTAAGATTATTCTGATGCAAGCTAATTTCCTTCCTTTGAGTAATGGAAAAGGTGACTACAGTTCAGTTTCAATATTAGGGAAGTAACATTGAGAGTTCTGAGAGAATATACAAAATTGACGGCAGGAAAAGACCAGCTGGTCCTTCAAGCCTTCCCCACACCATGATGGCCGGAGCATCATGTAATCTACTGGGAGAGGCAAAAAACCCGAAGAAAGGACCAGTTTGTAACTCCAGAAGTACAAACTGAAGATAGCAGAACTCAAACTACAGAATGGATTCAGCAATGCAATCCAGACAATGAGAGTAGCCATTCTGAATCTTTGTGAGTGCCAGTCATGATGCTTGAAACAAACTCCGATGTACAGCAGAGTAGCATGTGCCCAATCTAATGAGGCAGAAAGGTATTGCAGTGGAACTCAGAGTAACTGAGTCTGACTCAAGAAATTCATTCTGTATCATTGGCAATATCTGATATTGCTAATATAGCCTTTAATGACAGACCAGAGCAACAGCAAACTAAAACTAATGGGGAAACATACCTGATCATGTTAAGAGAAGTCATGCTATTAAACCTTTATGGAGACTAATCATTGAGGTGAATGTGAACATGACGACTGTTTCTCTAAACATTATTTACATCTAATTTGCTAAGGATGCAAATATGAGAATGATGTCATTTGGTGCCTGCCCCCACTTTGAAAATCTCGACAAGTAGAAAAAGGGATGAGGACCTGGTGTAATCAAAACTCGCCACAATTTCTGCCCACACCCACCCCAAATACAGTGTTACTATGACAAAAATATCAAGTTATAATAAGTGGCAAAGCATATTAAGAAGCCTATAATATTGAGAACATCAAGCAATCTTCTCACACATGTATAACTTCTAAATAAGTAACTAAATGGTTGGTAGAATAACTTATCCACTGCATTATGGAGTGGAGATGTGTTGGGTTTTGAATTCCCTGTGGTGATGTACTGGTGAAAGTAGCTTGTGAGTAATGTTATTTACACTTTGTTCTTGTTCTAGCAAATAGCAAAATTTTTACAGAGGGAGTAAAATAACATGGATTTATTACATAAAAATTGCAACAAGAGGCTGCTCGGCCCAACTAGTCTCTGTTAGTGTTTATCCTCCACACAAGCAGCAGTCCTAATCCCATGTGCCTGTGCTGTTGCCATATTCCTTTATTCACACCTACTTTCAACCACCTATCTAACCTATTCTTAAATGTTGACATGGTGTCTGCTTTAATCACTAGAAGTGCATTCCATAGCCTCAAAACCATCTTGCTCTCTGTCCTAAAATCTCTTACATTTAATCTTTATAATCTATGTCTCCTCATTCTTGGCCTCTCAACCACTGAGAAGAGTCTTTTTATCTACCCTGCTCCATCCCTTCATAATTTTAAACACCCCGATCAAATCACACCTTAATCTCCTCTGTTCTAAAGAAAAGTCTTGATTTTTAAAGTCTGTCTTCATATTTATATTTCCTCATATCAGGCAATATGCTAGTGAATCTCCATTACACCCTTTCTATTGCTTCAACATCCTTCCTATAGTGTGGATCCCAAAACTGCACTGTAAATGTGACAAGTAATGCGTTGCATTTGACATTTTATATTGCTTATTTATTTTGTAGTACATTCAGAGTGGTTGGGGACGGTTGAATCTGTTTTGTTTATCTGTATCTGGATATATCTAAGGAGAACATAAAAGCAGAAAATTCAGAGAAAATGGTTAAATAAAATCCTGAACAGATTATCCCATCATTTGAGGAATGAAGGGAGTTCCAAATAAGAAATCCTGAACTTAGACATGGTATATAAGCAGCAACCATTTAATATCAATGAAACCCATAGATAAGAAAGGAAGGTTAGAGATGGATGATAGATAGTTAGCAAGGGAATAGGGGCAAAGGACAGTTTTTTTTTTAAAGATGGGTATAATGATGGTGGATTTGAAAGGGAAAGGGACATCAGATGAGAGGGAACCACTTATAATGTCACTATTTAAATATTGCACTGTTACAATTATTAATTTTTATGATGGTTTTCATTTGATTCATCGTAAGTGAGAATTGTACAGATTTGCTACATTTAAAACAGTACCGACTATTTCTGATGTTTGGAATGAAAACAGGAAACTGGTTGGTGACACATGATCTATACAGCGCATGAGTATCTGGGATGTCAAGGTCTAAACTATGAAACCATTGCAGCCATCTCTTATAATATGGGGCTCGAATTTCAGATCCAGCCTTGGGTGCAACTTTAGCATAAGTGATAAAAGTGCAGGAAAATGGGGCCTAACCCAGTTCCAACAGGATTCCACCCCATTCAAAGGAGGTAGGAAAATTCTCGTTTGGGGTTGTGGGGGGGTGTGCTGGGGGTGGATCTTTAGTCTGGCCCTTACATCAAGGGTGTGTAATTGGGGAGTTCCCAGGCTTCCCTGGGGAATTCCATCTAGTCACCTTCTGAAAAACACAACGGAGCTGCTGCCTGCTGAGAGCAGGCGAAGGCTATGGGCCTAATAAAGACTTCGAATTGCAGGAGGGAGCAGGTAGTTGATCCTGGAGGGATTGATTTCCTTCCAAAGATAGCCTGACACCTCCTTTGGGAGCTGCACAGTTGGACTGCTCTGTGTCTGGAGAGGCCCTTTTTAGGCCACATTTGTTATATTGGAGCAGCATGGTGGCACTCCAAATTTATGGACCTCCGTTGGGGTGGGCACTGTTGATGTGCCCTTACATTGCTGGTGGCCTGCCCCAAGTATGCTAATCAACCTGTTCCTGCAATTTGGGACAGAGCCTACCGCAGACTCCATGAGTGGCCACGATTTCCGCTGCACTGCACTTCTGCCAGCTGGATCCCCCTTGAATTTCAGGGCCACAATGTCTAGCAATGTCCCTAGATTTGTGTCATGTGCTTGCATTTACATGGATTAAATTGTATACCTGTTCAGTGTACTTCACCACAGGAAATGAATTTGGGATATATAAATGGTACAATATACTCTATCTCAGTGTGCAATTTAAGGGAATAAGCAATACATTCACCCCATAGATTATGCCTGTGCCAGGTCATTTCAGGGTATAGGACTATAAAGAGTACATTCTGGGAATGTATTCTCAGTGCGTGACTCCACATTTTATAGGGGTGTCAGGTATTTATCAGAAGTATAGTAACATTGCAATATTTTCTTTCTGAAGGTGATATAATATTAATAGCTAGATAATCAACAACTAAAAACATAAATAACCACATTAAATCAAAACTGTTCCATAATCTAGTATTTATTTTACATAAAATGAATTACAATAATTTGCATTCCTGTCACTAACAAAGGAATGGGATTCATTTCTAGAGAGATAGAATTGGAAACCAGGGAAGTTATGTTAAACTTGTACAGAACCTTTGTTAAACCACACATGAAGTACTGTGAACAGTTTTGGTCTACATATTATAAAAAGGGTATAGAGGCACTGGAGAAGGCTCAAAAAAGATTTACGAGGATGATACCAGAACTGAGAGATTATATCTATCAGGAAAGATTGAACAGGCTGGAGCTCTTTTCTGTAGAAAAGAGAAGATTGAGAGGTGACCTGATGGAGGTCTTTAAGATTATGAAAGGGTTTGATAGGGTAGACGTATAGAAGATGTTTCCACTTGCAGGGGAGACCAGAACTAGGGCCCATAAATATAAGAGAGTCACTAATAAATCCAATAGGGAATTCAGGAGAAACTTCTTTACCTAGAGAATGATTAAAGGAGGCTCTTATGAGCATAAACACCGGCATGGACCTATTGGGCCGAATGGCCTGTTTCTGTGCTGTACATCTATGTAATTCTATGTAAATTTGTTACTAGCTCTAGTATTACCCTACAATTTCAAACTGAATATGGTCGATTCTAGTTTAAATTTGAATGTTCTTTTATTAAATTACTTCAAAGTAATCTTAAAATAATCACTTATTGCCAAATACCTTAAACATTCAAGAAAAGCTGATGACAAATTCCATCTTTGAATCACCTTGATTTCATTGTTATAGACAGATGACCATTAGTCAGGTATTTTCCTAGAAAAACATTGCATACAATTGGATTTGATTTGTTGTGCATTATGAGTATCACTTGGAACCTCCAATAACTACAGATAGGTAAACATACTTGTCAGTAGTTGTCAAGGTTATAATCCACATAATCAGCTAACCATTATTAAAGGATTTGAGTGCTGCCTTTTGTGTGCTTGACATGATATGTTGAAGCAACATCAAGAGAAAGGGAATGTTGATCTTCTAACAAGTGACTAGTTTATGTAGGTATCCTCTAACTGAAGATTGCATTAATCTGTGTCAAAGGACAAATTTTTCCAAGACCCCGTGCCTCACACAGCCAGTGACTTATCGGAAAATTGCTGGTGCACTGTCTGCAATTTTCAAATAAGCCATGAGCTGTGTGCAACGGCCCAATTTGTGTTATGGGTCTGAGAAAAAAATCACCCTTAATGTCCAGTTTGTCCTATTAAGCCAACCTTTAATCATAACTGAATTAATCTAAACAGTGGCATTAAAATCAACAAGTTGATTGCAATGTTTTTGGTGTTTGATTGGGTGACTTTCCAAACCCACTCTAGGAGATGATCTCCGTATCCTCGCCACTGATTCTATCCCTCTCCCCTGCCACTGTCTCAGGTTGGACAAGGCTGTTCACAACCTCGGCATCTTATTTGACCCTGAGCTGACTCCTGTATCTTCTCCATCACAAAGACCACCTGCTATCACCTGTGTAATATTCACCTGCCTCCAACCCTGCTTCAATCCCCCTGCGACTGTTGTAACCCTCACCCATGCCTTTGTCAGCTCTAGACTTGACTATTTCAGTGCTCTCCTGGTCAGCTTCCCATCACCCAGCTTTATAGACTTCAGCACATCTAAAAACTCCACTGTCTATATCCTCATGAGACAGTTTGCAATGTGACCAAGGTTGGGAACTAAATATTCCAGGGTACTTGACTTTTAGAAAAGATAGGCAAAATGGAAAAGGAAATGGGCGGGGGTGGGGGGGGCATTGGTGTGGTAGCCCTGAATATAAAGGATGAGATAAAGACAGGAGTGAAAAATAATCTTAGTTCAGAAAATCAGGATGTAGAATCAGTATGGGTGGAGCTAAGAAATAGCAAGACGCAGAAAACACTGGTGGGAGAAGTTTAGAGCCCCCTTAGCAATAGTTATAGTGTAGGACAGAGTATAAATCAGGAAATTAGGGTAATGCAATAATCGTGGGGGACTTTCATCTTCATTTTGAGTTCAAGAGTGATGTAGTTAAGTCCAAAACTAGGGTCTTAAATTTAAATAAAGCCAATTACGTAGGTGTGAGGAGTGAGTTGGTTCAGGTAGATTGGAAAATTAGGCGAAAAGATATGATGGCAGATAATCAATGGTGAACATTTAAAGAAATAATTCATAATTCTCAAAGAATATACATTCCCTTGAGGAATAAAAACTCCACTGGAAAAGTGATCCAACCATGGCTAACTAGAGAAGTTAAGGACAGTATCAGATTAAAAGAAGAGGCTTATACTGTTGCCAAAAGGAGTAGTAAGCCTGGGAAGGTTTTAGAAACCAGCAAAGGATGACTAAGAAATTGATAAAGAGGGAGAAAATTGAATATGAGAGTAAACCAGCAAGAAATATAAAAACAGATTGTAAGAGCTTCGACAAGTATGTAAAAAAGAGATTAACGAAAGTAAACGTGGGTCCCTTAAAGGCAGAGAAAAGATAAATTATAATGGGAAATAAGAAAATGGCAGAGACGTTAGACAAATGTTTTGTATCTGTCTTCACAGTAGGCGACACAAAAAACATACCAGAAATAATGGGGAAACCAGGATCTATTGAGAGTGAGGAACTTAAAGTAATTAAGATTAGTAAAAAAAATGTACTGGAGAAATTAATGGGACTAAAAGCTGACAAATTCCCTGGACCTGATGGCCTACATCCTAGGGTTTTAAAAGAGGTGGCTGCAGAGATAGTGGATGCATTGATTTTGATCTTCCAGAATTCCCTAGAATGGTCCCCGTGGATTGGAAGGTAGCAAATGTAACCCCGCTATTCAAGAAAGGAGGGAGAGAGAAAGCAGGGAACTATAGGCCAGTTAGCCTGACGTCAGTAGTATGGAAAATGCTGGAATCTATTATTAAGGATGTAGTAACAGGGCACTTAGAAAATCAGAATATGATTAGGCAGAGTCAACACACTTTTATGAAAGTGAAATCGAGTTTGACAACTATTAGAAATTTTGAGGATGTAACTACAGGCTAGATAAAGGGGAACCAGTGGATGTAGTAGATTTGGATTTTCAAAAGGCATTCGATAAGGTGCCACATAAAAGGTTGTTATACAAGATCAGGGCTTATGAGATTGGGGATAATATATTAGCATGGATTGAGGATTGGTTAACGGACAGAAAACAGGGAGTAGGAACAAATGGGTCATTTTCGGGTTGGCAGGTTGTAACTGGTGGGGTGCTGTAAGGATCAGTGCTTGGGCCTCAGCTATTTACAATATATATCAATGACTTAGATGAGGGGACCGAGTGTAATGTATCCAAGTTTGCTGACGATACAAAGCTAGGTGGGAAAGTAAGCTGTGAGGAGGACGTAAAGAATCTGCAAAGGGATCTGCACAGGTTAAGTGAGTGGGCGAGACGGTGGCAGATGGAATATAATGTGGTGAAATGTGAAATTATCCACTTTGATAGGAAGAATAGAAAAGCGGAATATGTTTTTAAAGATGAGAGGCTAAGAAATGTTGGTATTCAGAGGGATTTGGGTGTCCTTGTACATGAATCACAGAAAGTTAACATGCAGGTCCAGCAAGCAATTAGGAAGGCAAATGGTATGTTAGCCTTTATTGCAAGGGGGTTAGAGTATAAGAGTAAGGAGGTCTTCCTGCAATTGTATAGGGCTCTGGTGAGACCACACCTGGAATACTGTATACAGTTTTGGTCTCCTTACCTAAAGAAGTCATGATGTGGAGATGCCGGTGATGGACTGGGGTTGACAATTGTAAACAATTTTACAACACCAAGTTATAGTCCAGCAATTTTATTTTAAATTCACAAGCTTTCGGAGGCTACCTCCTTCCTCAGGTGAACGATGTGGAAATGAAATCCTCGAAATTAAGTCGCATTTATAATTCACAGAACAATGCTTGGTGATAACAGACAGTTTTTTCAACTGCCTGTTGCCAAGGCAATCAGTGTGCAGACAGACAGGTGTTACCTGCCAGGTCTCAGAATATACAAATCACCAAAAAAAACAACAAACAAAAAAAACAGAGATAGAGAGGTAGAAACATAGAAAAGACAGCAACTGACCCGTTATATTAAAAACAGATAACATTTGTTCGCTGGTGGGGTAACGTGTAGCGTGACATGAACCCAAGATCCCGGTTGAGGCCGTCCTCATGGGTGCGGAACTTGGCTATCAATTTCTGCTCGACGATTTTGCGTTGTCGTGTGTCTCGAAGGCCGCCTTGGAGTACGCTTACCTGAAGGTCGGTGGCTGAATGTCCTTGACTGCTGAAGTGTTCCCCGACTGGGAGGGAACCCTCCTGTTTGGCGATTGTTGCGCGGTGTCCGTTCATCCGTTGTCGCAGTGTCTGCATGGTCTCGCCAATGTACCATGCTCTGGGGCATCCTTTCCTGCAACGTATGAGGTAGACAACGTTGGCCGAGTCACAGGAGTATGAACCATGCACCTGGTGGGTGGTGTCCTCTCGTGTGATGGTGGTATCTGTGTCGATGATCTGGCATGTCTTGCAGAGGTTACCGCGGCAGGGTTGTGTGGTGTCGTGGACGCTGTTCTCTTGAAAGCTAGGTAATTTGCTGCGAACGATGGTCTGTTTGAGGTTGGGTGGCTGTTTAAAGGCGAGTAGTGGAGGTGTGGGGATGGCCATAGCGAGGTGTTCGTCGTCATTGATGACATGTTGAAGGCTGCGGAGAACATGGCGTAATTTCTCCGCTCCGGGGAAGTACTGGACGACAAAGGGTACTCTGTTGGTTGCGTCCCATGTTAGTCTCCTGAGGAGGTCTATGCGATTTTTTGCTGTGGCCCGTCAGAACTGTCGATCGATGAGTCGAGCGTCATATCCCGTTCTTACTAGGGCGTCTTTCAGCGTCTGTAGGTGTCCATCGCGTTCCTCCTCGTCTGAGCAGACCCTGTGTATTCGCAGGGCCTGTCCATAGGGGATGGCCTCTTTGACGTGGTTAGGGTGGAAGCTGGAAAAGTGGAGCATCGTGAGGTTGTCCGTGGGCTTGCGGTAGAGTGAGGTGCGTGGGGGATACACCAGTATCCCCCACGATGACGGCATCGCTGCGACAGCATCAATACTCAACACCAACAACAGCCAATCTCCGGACGCCATCCTACAACTCATCCGCTTCATCCTGGATCACAATGTCTTCACCTTCGATAACCAGTTCTTTACCCAAACACACGGAACAGCCATGGGGACCAAATTCGCACCCCAATACGCCAACATTTTCATGCACAAGTTCGAGCGGGACTTCTTCACTGCACAAGACCTCCAACCAACACTATACACCAGATACATCGACGACATTTTCTTTCTATGGACCCACGGCGAAGAATCACTGAAGAGACTACACGATAACATCAACAAGTTCCATCCCACCATCAAGCTCACCATGGACTACTCCTCAGAATCAGTTTCTTTCTTGGACACACGAATCTCCATCAAAGACGGGCACCTCAGCACCTCACTCTACCGCAAGCCCACGGACAACCTCACGATGCTCCACTTTTCCAGCTTCCACCCTAACCACGTCAAAGAGGCCATCCCCTATGGACAGGCCCTGCGAATACACAGGGTCTGCTCAGACGAGGAGGAACGCGATGGACACCTACAGACGCTGAAAGACGCCCTAGTAAGAACGGGATATGACGCTCGACTCATCGATCGACAGTTCTGACGGGCCACAGCAAAAAATCGCATAGACCTCCTCAGGAGACTAACATGGGACGCAACCAACAGAGTACCCTTTGTCGTCCAGTACTTCCCCGGAGCGGAGAAACTACGCCATGTTCTCCGCAGCCTTCAACATGTCATCAATGACGACGAACACCTCGCTATGGCCATCCCCACACCTCCACTACTCGCCTTTAAACAGCCACCCAACCTCAAACAGACCATCGTTCGCAACAAATTACCTAGCTTTCAAGAGAACAGCGTCCACGACACCACACAACCCTGCCGTGGTAACCTCTGCAAGACATGCCAGATCATCGACACAGATACCACCATCACACGAGAGGACACCACCCACCAGGTGCATGGTTCATACTCCTGTGACTCGGCCAACGTTGTCTACCTCATACGTTGCAGGAAAGGATGCCCCAGAGCATGGTACATTGGCGAGACCATGCAGACACTGCGACAACGGATGAACGGACACCGCGCAACAATCGCCAAACAGGAGGGTTCCCTCCCAGTCGGGGAACACTTCAGCAGTCAAGGACATTCAGCCACCGACCTTCAGGTAAGCGTACTCCAAGGCGGCCTTCGAGACACACGACAACGCAAAATCGTCGAGCAGAAATTGATAGCCAAGTTCCGCACCCATGAGGACGGCCTCAACCGAGATCTTGGGTTCATGTCACGCTACACGTTACCCCACCAGCGAACAAATGTTATCTGTTTTTAATATAACGGGTCAGTTGCTGTCTTTTCTATGTTTCTACCTCTCTATCTCTGTTTTTTTTGTTTGTTGTTTTTTTTGGTGATTTGTATATTCTGAGACCTGGCAGGTAACACCTGTCTGTCTGCACACTGATTGCCTTGGCAACAGGCAGTTGAAAAAACTGTCTGTTATCACCAAGCATTGTTCTGTGAATTATAAATGCGACTTAATTTCGAGGATTTCATTTCCACATCGTTCACCTGAGGAAGGAGGTAGCCTCCGAAAGCTTGTGAATTTAAAATAAAATTGCTGGACTATAACTTGGTGTTGTAAAATTGTTTACAATTACCTAAAGAAGGATATACTTGCCTTCGAGGAGGTGCAACGAAGGTTCACTAGATGAAAGGGTTGTCCTATGAGGAGAGATTGAGTAGAATGGGCCTATACGCTCTGGAGTTTAGAAGAATGAGAGGTGATCTCATTGAAACGTATAAAATTCTTAGAGGGCTTGACAGGGTAGATGCTGAGAGGCTGTTTCCTCTGCCTGGAGAGTCTAGAACTAGGGGTCATAGTCTCAGGTTAAGGGGTCGGCCATTTAGGATCGAGATAAAGAAAAATGTCCTCACTCAGAAGGTTGTGAACCTTTGGAATTCTCTACCCCAGAAGGCTGTGGATGCTCATTCGTTGAGTACATTCAAGATTGAGATCGATAGATTTTTGGACACTAAGGCAATCAAGGGATATGGGGATCGGGTGGGAAAATGGAGTTGAGGTCGAAGATCAGCCATGTTCTTATTGAATGGCGGAGCAGTCTCAAGGGCCCGTATGGCCTACTCGTGTTCCTATGTCTTATGTTCTTATGTTCTCCCGCACCGAGTCCCGTTTACTCATCACCCCTGTGCTCGCTGACCTACATTTACTCCCGATTCCCCGACACCTCAAATTTAAAATTTTCATCTTCATGTTTAAATCCCTTCATGGCCTCACCCTTCCCTATCTCTGTAACCTATCGAGAGCTATGCGTCCTTCCGACTCTGGACTCTTGTGCATCCCCCACTCCCTTTGCTCCACCATTGGTGACCATACTTTCAGCCATCTAGGCGCTATGCTATGGAATTCCCTCCCTAAACCACCCCATCTCCATCTCCTCCTTTTAAGTCCCTCTTTAAAACCCACATCTTTTAGTCACCCTTCCTAATATCTCGTTCTTCGGCTCTGTATCAATTTTTGTCTGTTTACAGTTCTTTAAAGCGTCTTGGGACTTTTTGCATGTTAAAGGCGGTGTATAAATGCAAGTTGTTGTTAAATTGGGTGCATTGGAACAGGTAGGAATGGAACTTGGAGAGCAAAGTGCCATGAAAGTGGCTGACAGTGCAAGGGCAGTGGAGAGGACCGAGAGATACTACAAATCATGGTTGCAGTCATACAGGATGATATTGGTGACTTTGACAAGGTAAGTCTCTGTGCTTTGGGTTGGTTGGAAAGTGGACAGGAGGGACTTTAAAGAAGGAGTGATGGGAAAGGTAGTAGGCAATCGTGTGTTCAAGGATGTTGCAGACAAAGGGCAAGTTTGGGAAATGGTGGTAGCTTGAGAGATTAAAGTAGTCAAGATAGGCTTTGTTAGGATGGGATGATGATGGCTGACAGTTCTTGAATTAACTTCTTAAAACATTTAAGGAGACATTTCATTTTCTGGTGTATGGAGAAATGCAGCAAAATCCCATTGATATTTTTGTGTGCTTTTACTTACATTAAAGGTGCAGTTCCCTTTGGGGAGCATCACATCAATGAATGTATCTTAAGAAAATTTTTACAGATCAAAAATTTACATTTTTAATAAATTTGCTTTTCAAAAAGCATGTTTTTGAAAAAGTATACATTTTATTTTTGAGTGATTTTTGGAGCACCTGTTAGGGAGCCAATGCCATTTATGGAAAGCAATTACAAAGCTTTGGGGGAGATAATTTGCCCTTAAATCTATTTGTCAAGTATCACGCTCATTTGTTTTTTTAGTTCGTGATCATTATTATTTGTTTTGCTGTTTCTTTTTAGTTAGATGATGTAAATGACCACCCTACTTGCTCAATAGCAATTCCATGTTTTAAACGCAGGCAATCTTATGCCTACATTTTGCCAACTGGGGTAGATTTTCTCATTACTGCACCTGGGTGTATTGGATCACCTGGGCACAGCACATAGAGGAAAATCAAGCAGGGAGGATTGCACACTGGTAACAGGGCCCATCTGATTTTCTGATTATTTAAATGATGGACAAAAAAATAGGGTGGGTTCCATTAGCACCAGGTGATGCTGCCTGCCTGACTTTCCTTGATGTACTCCATCTCGATGATCCAAGATGCCCAAATGCAATAACAAGAAAATTTGCCACTCCATGATCTTTAAATCAATAAGCTGAGGTGCTTAGAACTGTGAACCCGTGGAATTAACTGAACAAAGACACAATTAAGGGTGAACCATATAGCTTATTTCAAGATACATACAAGTTAAAAAAGATTTCTCAATTCTACCTACATTCATGTATTAGCTGTACACCTCTTAATTTTCTTTCAGTCAGTGAAATGCACAGGTTCTGTTTCCTTCTTGTGTCCTTTGCTTGTTCCCACATCTAGCTTATTAAAAATAAAACAGCTGATGTTTAATTATCAATGCTGTGAAATCATTGTGAAACGTAGTTGCATTGAAATAATGGTAATGATATATATTTTATTCAATCCTTTCAAGGCTATTTCAGAAAAATGGTTAGCATTTTGAGTTATCTTTTCTGAAAACAACGAGGGATAAACAAGTTTATTCAAACAATTCTATTCAATCTACATTATAATCACCAAATAGTTAAAACAAAATGTAAAAGCTATTATAGATTTTCAATGATTTACAATGATAAGATTTGATGGAAATTTGGCATAAGTTGAGTTAAATGATTTATTGGAATTCTAGGTGTTACAGTCAAGAGGAATTAATTTTAATCTGTCTCTGAGGCAAAAAACTGATAATTGCATTTTCACTTGATTGTTGATTTGCTGACAGAAGCAGGCAGAGAGGTGTTGACATTCTGTCAGTCCAGTGAATTGAAGATAATAGACAGCTAATATCGTGATTGAATGGTAAAAATGGACCTGATTTCTTTGAGGGTGGAAAATCAATAGCCTATTAGACTCATCAGAAGGAAAATGCTGTACTGCCTGTGCCAGGCCATGCTAATTAACCAGCTACCTCAGAGATGGAAAAGAGCCTAGAGAATTGAAACGATAATGAGAATTGGGCCCCCGATAAATGAACTCCCTGCAACATAAGGCATGCTGAGACAATTAAATCTTTTTTTTTTCACTGCAAGTTCATACCTGAAACAAAATTTTGTGTAACAGCTATAAAATAAAGTGAAATCCTAAGATGTGTGAAAATCTATCTGCCCTTTCTAGTCTTAGATAGTCATTTCCATCAGGGTAATTGAACAGGAAATATTTTCAAACATCAATATCAGGGCTTCACATAAAGAGACATTGGGCCCGATTTTAGCAGGGCTGCGGGTTCTCGGCGGATGGGCTAGCGGGCGCATGGGTAACGCGCGCGGTGAAATTAGTGGGTTTCCCGCGCGATTGTAGGATCCAATCCACTAATTGGATCCACTTACCTGCTCCTCCTGTTCCCTGCTGCTGATCTGCGCGTCGGGCGGGCTGCACATGCGCAGTAAGATCTGTCAGCTGGAGGCGCTCTATTTAAAGGGGCAGTCCTCCACTGACAGATGCTGCAACCAATAGCAAAGATGACTGCATGGAGCAGCCCAGGGGGAAGGCTGCTCCCAGTTTAATGATGCCTCATCCCAGGTATCAATACATGGGGTGAGGAGGAGGGGGAGGACAGAGATCTTGCACCCGGCGGGCGGGAGGAAGCGGCCCGCCTCCGCCACCAGGAAGGCCTGGCTCGAGGTGGCAGAGGGGGTCACCTGCGCCACCAACATATCGCCCACCTGCACACAGCGCAGGAGACGGTCCAATGACCTCAGTAGGTCAGCCACAGTGAGTACACGTAGTCTTTCCCCTACACTCCGTCTGCCACATCACTGCCCCCACCCCACATCTCCTTCGGCACTGCCAACACTACTCTGTCACATCACCCCTCATACCCACTCAAACCCCATCCTCATCTTACCTGCACCTACTCACCTCGCCAGTACTCACCCCACCACTGCCACGCAACCCAGTCCTCAGACAATCTCATGGCTCTATCCCATACTCACCCTCTCGGGCATCTCTCTCATGGCCAGCCTCACTCAACCTGCCACCACCTGTGCTGCAGCCACAGGGCATGCATCACATATGTGCAGTAGGCAGCGTAAGGCAAACGTGTCGTGAGCATGAAGGGGATGCACAAGGGTGTTTGAGGGTTTGTCATGGTTGTTACTTATATTGAATTTCAGAACAACTCACATCACACATTATATTGGCACCACTACTGCCATGTCTTCGCGAATCCTGTCCGGTTTGTGCAATAATGCCCGCTCCTGTGTACCACTATGAGGACCCACCACTGATGCCACCCATTGTGTCACTGCAGAGTGGGTGTAGGTGTATTTGCAGGGTTCTTCTGCGCAGACGACTGAGAGACATTGGCGATGTCCCCGGTTGCACCCTGGAAGGCTGCGGAGGAGAAGTTCGGGAGGGCAGTGGTGACTTTGACAGCGACAGGTAGGAAGATGGTGCACGGGCCAGCCAGGAGCAGCTCGGCATGAAAGAGGCTGCAGATGTCCACGGCTACATGTCGAGTGACTCTGAGCCTCCGTGTGCACTGCTGCTCAGAGAGGTCCAGGAGGCTGAGCCTCGGTCTGTGGAACCTGTGGTGAGGGTAGTGCCCTCTGCGACGCATCTCTCTCTGCGGTAGCCCTCCCTCCTGCTGTGCAGGTGGATGTGTCACAGCACTCTGTTGTGGAGCTCCACGTGTCAGAGGTGGACGGCGTGGATGGCGAGGCTGGTGAGGCTGATGATGCTGTTCGCCCTCCGAGGAGGTCATGACTGCAGCTACGGCGGCCCCCATCTGCAAGATGTACATCTGAGGGGGTCCGCAAGGTAGGTACATGTCTCCGGACCCCGGGGTAAGTGTGCAGGTTGGTGACTTTGACCCTCAGGAGGAGGGTGGTGGAGGCCAAACTTTGTCCCAAGTGTCAGAGTGGCCTCCGGCAATGGGTGAGGGTCTCCCCCCTCCACCTGTCAAATGGACCTTTGCAGCTGCCACAGGCTGACAGCTGCAACACGTCCATTCGAGCTGGGAGTGTTTCCCCCAGTGTGGGAAACAGTCCCATGTTGTTCAAAAATCCCACACAGTCCCTTAATCAGGTCAGTTAATGACCTGAAATACCTAACTAAATATTGTCAAGTGGCATCCCGCTGGCTTTAATTGCCTGCGGGATTCCCACCAGCGGGGGCTGCGCGCGCACGCCGGCGCGTCAGCGGGGAACCCGGAAGTGGGCGGGATCGAGGCGGGATCCGGTCCCGCTCCTGGATTTCCCGATTTTCGGGGCCCCCCCCGCCGAGAACGCACCCAATAGCGGGTGGTAAAATCGAGCCCATAGATCTCAAAACACTTTTGGATCTTAGTCGAACTTTCACCTGTTAAGCTCTTTGCAATATTTCATTCCAATCTTCTGAAAAATTATAATTTTAACAGTGACTTTCTTACTACAAAATTATCTATATTTCTGATATATTATTTTAAGGAGTAAATTTATTATGTTTTACAGGGCAGTACAGTACGAAAAATTAAAGGAGACCATGGGATAAATGTTTGACTTAATTGCTTGGGCGGTAATCTGGCAGAGCAGATCACCCATCCATTATAGAACCTGCCCGATTTCAATGGAATGAAAATTGGACCGGTACTACAACGGACGGGAATGTGCTCTGCCAGATTAGTGCCCGTGCGGAGAAGACAAACATTTACCCCCATAGAAATGTGATATTGTCTTCTCCTTCCCCGATTTTGGTTTAGTTTATTTTCCAAGTTGAATCATGCACTAAAAATAGGTTTTGCAGCAAACTATTTTTGTGAATTTCTTTAAATTAATAGAACATGCAGAAATTCAAATCTGTGTGTATGGAGAATACAGTTTGAGCTATTTTTGGAATATTTTTCAAATTGCGAATTCTTAGGAACAAGTTTTTGATATTTAATTGTAAACAATTTTACAACACCAAGTTATAGTCCAACAAATTTATTTTAAATTCCACAAGCTTTCGGAGGCTTCCTCCTTCCTCAGGTGAATAGCACTATCACCGGCATCTCCACATCATTGATATTTAATGATAGATGACATCTATTTTTATATATAGAAGTATTGCAAGTGTCGATTCTACTTCAGACATCAGGATTTTCAGATCCGGCAGGAATCCCACTGGATCGGTGATGGTGTAGCCTTTGCATTTGTCCATTTGTTTCCACCTGGACCCTGTTGATCTTCCGTGGAGAGGCTATTTATAATTTTGCAGCAGGTTCTGATGGTATTTCCAGTCCCACTGCATTACCTACCTTAGGTCGGGGAGGGAAGTCGCTGCAGCACATGCTGCAGTGTAGTGTGGCCAGCCACATGGTTGAGAAAATAAACTTTAACTTGTTTTTATTTTATTTTTTAGTTTATCGCTTTGCCTAGTACCATCAATCACTGCAATCTATTGTGCTAGGCAGTGTGACTCTTCAAATTTTAAATCCCCCTTTGCCTTCTTAGCAACGTTGGGCATCAGGAATGCAATGGAATTCCTGAAACCCAGGGTTGCTAAAGCGCTAATGATGGAAAGATGTCATTTTTCCCTCATTAACGATTCATTTGAATATGCCCAGACAAATCTGGGCTGGAATATTCAGTATCTGTCATCTCTTGCGGCAAAGTGGAAGTGATGATGGGAGCCTGCAGAACATCTTCCTGTTCCATTTCCTGCTCCCATTGCCACAAAACTACTGGAAAATGGCAGTTAATCCTTAGAAAATTTGGGCCTATATTTTGAAGCCTCAAAAGCCTCAAAAAAGAGAGAGACTGTAATTTCATAATGAGGCCAATTAAAGGTTGGTTGCCCTTGGTGAGGAAAGCTGGAAGATTGATACTGAGTGGAAATTTACAAGTAATTGACAATTTATAAACTTCCCTCACTAGCAGCAATCAAACTCTTAATTGACCTCAGACTGTTACTGCAGTTGGGCTTTATGTATTTTATATATTTATTTTCACTCTTTTAGGTTTACACACATTTTGCAGCTGAGCAGATAGCAGGCCACATTCCCCCAGGTGTCTATCAATCCCACTCTAACTGATGACTCCTACTAAGACTGAGTGACTCCCACCTTGGGAACTGCCCAGGGAGAGGTGCCCAGGCTGGTGTTGCCCAGATAAGCCAGCCAGGTTCAAGAATTTGATGTGCTTGAATCACAGACGTGAGCCGATGTCCTAACCAAAGGTGCCAAAATTTGGATCCTGTTAAGCGTGGTAATTATGACCAGTAAGAGTGGCTTATGCACCCATTTAAACGCATGGAATTATGTTTATTTTTGTGACATACTTTATAATGCCACAAAACAAAATGAGCGACTGCAACTCCTAATGAGAGACCTGGCAAGTCTAATCCTGACATGCAATGGCACAGCATGTTTGGTGCACCAGTGCACATTGCCACCTTATTTACAACTTTAACTGAGATACAATTTTTATTCAATGATTGTACATCAGTAAAGTCATACTTAAATTGCATAGTTCCTCCAAATTAGTGGAAGTTCTTCTGATGGTTAAGTCCACGGCACCATGGGTGGCTCAGCTGTACAGGGGGAGGAGGAAAATCAGGAAAGCAATAGTGAGAAGGGATTCAATAGTTAGGGAAACGGACAGGCATTTCCGCAGCTGCAGGTGTGATTCCAGGATGTTATGTTGCCTCCCTGGTGCCAGGGTCAAGGATGTCACTGAGCAGCTGCAGAACATTCTGAGGGGGGAGGGTGAACAGTCAGAGGTCGTAGTCCATATCGGTACCAATGACATAGGTAGAAAGAGGGATGAGGTCCTGCAGGCAGATTTTAGGGAGCTAGGAAAGAGATTAATAAGCAGGACCTCAAAGGTAGTAATTTCCAGATTACTCCCAGTGCCACGCGCTAGTGAGTACAGAAATAGGAGGATAGTGCATATGAATGCGTGGCTGGAGAGATAGTGCAGGAGGGAGGGCATAAGATTCCTGAGGCATTGGGACCGGTTTTGGGGGAGGTGGGACCTGTACAAGCCAGATGGGTTGCACCTCAACAGGACTGGGAACAATATCATCGCGGGGAGGTTTGCTAGTGCTGTTAGGGAGGGTTTAAACTAGCTTGGCAGGGGGGTGGGAACCTGAATGTAGATTCAAAAGGGACAGAAGCAGAGCTGGAAATGGAAAGCAGAAAATTAGTGAGCGAGTTTGGAAGGCAGAGGAAACAAAGGCTAGAAAATAGACAACAAAGGAGTTTGACAGCGCTTCATGGTATATAATTCAATGCAAGGAGTCTAGTGAATAAGGTAGATGAGATGAAGGCACACATAGACATGTGGAAGTATGATATCCCATCTATTACTGAAACATGGCTTAAAGAAGGGCAGGAATGGCAGCTCAACATTCCTGGTTACAAGGTTTTCAGATGAGATAGAGAAGGGAATAAAAAAAAGGAGGGAGGGGGGTCGCAATGTTGGTTAAAGAAACAATTACAGCTGTGAGGAGGGATGATATGTTAGAAGGATCATCAAATGAGGCCATATGGGTTGAACTGAAGAACAAAAAAGGGGCAATCGTACTACTGGGAGTGTACTATAGACCCCCAAACAGCCAGAGGGAGATAGAAGAGCAAATATGTAGGCAAATTTCTGAGAAGTGCAAAAACAATAGGGCAGTAATAGTAGAGGATTTCAACTACTCTAATATTAACTGGATTAGAATCAGTGTAAAAAGTATAGAGGGCACAGAATTCTTAAAATGCATTCAGGAGAACTTTTTTAGCCAGTATGTAGCAAGCCCAATGAGAGGGGCAGTTCTGGACTTAGTTTTAGGGAACAAAGCTTTGGACGGGTGGAAGGAGTATCAGTGGGAGACCGTTTTGGTGGTAGTGATCATAATTCAGTTAGATTTAGCGTAGCTATGGAAAAGGACAAAGATAGACCAGGAGTAAAAGTTCTCAATTGGGGAAAGGCCAATTTTACTAAGCTGAGATGTGATTTAGTGAACTGGAAACAGCTACTTGAAGGTAAATCAGTGTCAGAGCAGTGGGAAGCATTCAAGGAGGAGATAGTGAGGGTTCAGAGCAAATATGTTCCCACAAAGAAAAAGGGTGGGACACCCAAATCTGGAGCCCCCTGGATGTCAAGGGGCATACAGCATTTGATAAGGCAAAAAGGGAATCTTATGTCAGATACCGAGAGCTCAATACAAAAGCCTAGAGGAATATAGAAAGTGCAGGGGTGAAATTAAAAAGGAAATTAGGAAGGCAAAGAGAGGGCATGAAAAAATATCGGCAAGGAAAACCCAAAGATGTTTCATAAATACATAAAGAGCAAGAGGATAACTCAGGAAAGGGTAGGGCCAATTAAAGACCAAAAAGGTAACCTGTGTAAGGAGGCGGAAGATGTGGATATGGTTCTTAATGAATACTTTGCGCCTGTCTTCACAAAAGAGGGGGATGATGCAGAGATTGTAGTTAAGGAGGAGGAGTGTGAAATATTGGATGGGATAAACATAGTGAGAGAGGAAATATTAAGGGGTTTAGCATCTTTGAAAGTAGATAAATCACCAGGCCTGAATGAAATGTATCCCAGGCTGTTAAGAGAAGCAAGGGAGGAAATAGCGGAGGCTCTGACCATCATTTTCCATTCCTCTCTGGCTACAGGCTTAGTGCTAGAGGACTGCTAACGTTATACCATTGTTTAAAAAGGGAGAAAGGAATAGACCGAGTAATTACAGGCCAGTCAGCCTAACCTCAGTGGTGGGCAAATTATTGGAAAAAGTACTGAGAGACGGTATTAATCGTCATTTCGAAAGGCGTGGATTAGTCAAGGACAGTCAGCATGGATTTGTTAAGGGAAGGACTTGTCTGACTAAATTAATTGAATTTTTTGAGGGGGTAACAAGGAGGGTCGATGAGGGTAGCATGTTTGATGTAGTCTACATGGATTTTAGCAAGGCTTTTGACAAGGTCCCACATGGCAGACTGGTCAGAAAAGTAAAAGTGCATGAGATCCAAGGGAAAGTGACAAGTTGGATCCAAAATGTCTCAGTGACAGGAAGCAAAGGATAATGTTTGATGGGTGTTTTTGTGACTGGAAGGCTGTTTCCAGTGGGGTTCCGCAGGGCTCAGTACAAGGTCCTTTGCTTTTTGTGATGTATATCAATGATTTAGACTTAAATGTAGGGGACATGATTAAGAAGTTTGCAGATGATACAAAAGTTAGTCGTGTGGTTGATAGTGAGGAAGAAAGCTGTAGACTGCAGGAAGATATCAATGGACTGGTCAGGTGGGCAGATAAGTGGCAAATGGAATTCAATCCGGAGAAGTGTGAGGTAATACATTTGGGGAGGGCAAACAAGGCAAGGGAATACAAAATAAATGGTAGGATTCTGAGAAGTGTAGAGGAACAAAGGGACCTTGGTGTGCATGTCCACAGATCCCTGAAGGTAGCAGGACAGATAGATAAGGTGGTTAAGAAGTCAAACAGGATACTTTCCCTTTTTAGCAGAGGCATAGAATATAAGAGCAGGCAGGTTATGCTAGAACTGTATAAATCACTAGTTAGTCCACAGCTAGAGTACTGCGTACAGTTCTTGTCACCACATTACTGGAAAGATGTGATTGCACTAGAGAGGATACAGAGGAGATTTACAAGGATATTGCCAGGACTGGAGAATTTTAGCTATGAGGATAGATTGGATAGGCTGGGGTTGTTTTCTTTGGAACAGAGGAGGCTGAGAGGAGATTTGATTGAGGTGTATAAAATTATGAGGGACCTAGATAAAGTGGTTAGGAAGGACCTATTTCCCTTAGCAGAGAGGTCAATAACCAAGGGGCATGGATTTAAAGTAATTGGTAAAAGGATTAGAGGGGAGTTGAGGAGAATTTTTTTCACCCAGAGGGTGATGGGGGTCTGTAACTCACTGCCTGAAAGAGTGGTAGAGGCAGAAACCCTCATCACATTTGAAAAGTACTTGGATATGCACTTGAAGTGCTGTAACCTATAAGGCTACG
Source organism: Heptranchias perlo (assembly GCF_035084215.1). Lineage (NCBI taxonomy): Eukaryota > Metazoa > Chordata > Chondrichthyes > Hexanchiformes > Hexanchidae > Heptranchias > Heptranchias perlo. The sequence goes on along the minus strand of NC_090337.1, from coordinate 36,799,488 downwards.
GACCAAGAGCTGGAAAGTGGGATTAGGCATGATAGCTCTTTTTCGGCCGGCACAGACATGATGGGCCGAATGGTCTCCTTCTGTGCCGTAAATGCCTATGGTTCTATAATTCTATGTGGCATTCTGTTTTTATATCAAACCCAATGTTACTGCCACATATTTTGCTTGTTTCATTTGTTTTAATGTGCGAGCACGAGACCTTTTAAATTTATGGCAGTAGCATAGAGTGGTACCACCTTTGGAATGATTACGTTCCAAACACTGAAATACCAGGAAAAGCAAAGAATTTCTATAGTCATTGTACAGATTAAACGATATTCCAGCTATAAAAATAGGATAAATTTTATTTTAATGTAAGAAATTGCGGCAGCGTTTAAGGGGGAAGGGGGAAAAACAGAGATCAGTATGTGATTGCATCTTGATAGTGTCCCCTTAAAGGTCAATGTGCAATTTTCCAGGTCTTTTAAATATAAAGAAAATTACCACCAAAGCCATAGACTCAGGTTCTTGTGACCTACAGTTGGATTAGACACTTCCTGCGCAGAGCTGATTCTGTATCCACAGGCTTGAATCACAAGAATATTTTGCATCATTTTCAAGCATGTGAATAACCACTTTTCCATCAATTTATGTGCCCTGCTAAATCAAATGCTGTTAAAATTACTATTTTGATGTACAGTGTGCAAATTTTCACCTTGGAAACTACAAATTTATTGATTGACATCACTTAGATAAAAAGCTCATGGCAGAGCATTTCTCTCTAAAAAGACTTTTGCTCATTTGCGCATGCACAGCCATGAAAATCATTGTGATGCACAAAGCCTCCAATGAAGATTGATTTGGAGTGAGGGAACCAACGAAGGTAAACAGCGAGCACCGCACAGAGGTCATGGGTCTCCCAAGAGTCCAACTTATAATGTGAGAGTGCCTCTAGACATCAATATTGACCGCAGTGATTTCCATGATATTTGATTTGAACCCTGGTCTGCAGGATGATTTGTATTGCTAGAGATCAATTCAAACCACTTTCAAGTGGTTGGAGACCGTGGAGATAGGGATATGAATTGTTTGCACATTTAACTGAAGTGGGGGAATTTACTGTGAAATACACTGAGATTCATATCAAATGATTATTTGCAGCTATAGATTAAACGGGGCTGTGTGACGTTTAGAGCTGATCAGATGTCATAATTATCAAATTTATCAGCACATTTCAATGGATTTTTTTAAGACAACAAAAATTGTATAATATCTCAACTCAAATATGCAAGAACTGTATGTAACTATATGTGCGAACTATCGCTGTTGCATTTAACATAGACTAAGATACATGATCGGTGCTGTAATTATCATTGGCTGTAAATTCATCCCAAAAAAACAATGGTGATATGAGGGGAGGATGCAAAACAGGCCATAGTCAGAAGAATATAGAGTTTGTGAGGGGTTCTAGAGCCAGAGGAGGTTACAAAGATAGGGAGGGCAGGGGCTGAAGACAATGACTTACCAATGTTTAGCTATAGGAAATTGTGGCTCATCTAACACTGGATGTTGGACAAGCAGTCTGACATCACAAAGACAGTGGAGGTGTCAAGAGGGGTGGTGGAGAGGTAGAGCTAGGTGTCATCAGCGTACATGTGAAAACTGATGCCATGTCTGCAGATGATATCACTAAGGGGAAGCATGTGGATGAGAAAGAGGAGGGGACCATGTTTGGGGAACTCCAGAAGTAACGGTGCGAGGTCAGGAAGAGAATCCATTGCTGGAGATGCTCTGGAGATAGGTAAGAGTGGAACCAAGCAATGGCAGTCCCAATGAGCTGGACAATGGAGGAGAGGCCTAGGAGGAGGGTGGTGTGATTGATCCTGTGAAAGACTGCAGAGAGGACAAGGAGGGATAGCACCATTCATGACTTTGGTTGGGGCCATTTTGGTGCTGTGGCAGGTGCAGAAAACTGATTGGAGAGATTCAAACATGGAATTGTGAGAAAGATAGGCACAGATTTAGGAGGTGGCAACACCTTCAAGAACTTTGGAGAGAAAGGGAGATTAGATATGTGGCAGTAGTTTGCAAGAATAGAATGGTTAAGGGTGGATTTTTGAGAAAGTGAGTGATGATGGTGATTTTGAAAAGGAGGGGAACAGCCTCTACGGGCAGCGAGCCAGTTACAATGTGAGCTAGCATGGAGACCATGAAGGAAAGTTGGGTAGTCAGCAGGTTTAGCTTGGTGGGAAAAAGGGAACGGGACAGCAGCAAAACAGATGGCCTCAATCTTAATGACAAAGAAGTCCATAAGTTCTTCGCACTTGCTGAGGGTGAAGGTGGAGGAGCAGGGGAGAGGGGTTTAAGGAAATAGTTGGTAGTGGGGAACAGAAGCTGAGTCGGATGGTCCTGGAGTAGTGGGTGGTTTTGGCAGAGAAGAGTGGGGCCCAATAGTTCTTGATGTGGTCCGGTCAGATCTGATAACGGATGGCCAAACCATATGCCACATAAGCTCAAGTCTGCATCCCTTGGCCTTGAGGAAGCAAAGGTGGGCGCCATACCAGGGTGAATGACCAGGATGGGAGAGAGTAAAGGTTTTGCTGGGGACAAGAGCACTGATGGTGGAGGTGAGGGACTGGCTGAGCAAATCAACAGTTGCTATGGTATCATGGCAAATGGAAGGCTCAGGCTAGGGAGTTGGGAGTTTGAAGGTGCTGTTGTAAATGACTTGAGGGAGAATTTTTTTCCAGTTATTCAGGTTACATAGGCATGCAGGGAGAGTTAATTAGCAGCTGTTGTAAAAGTAAGTGAAGATGTGTAGAGCTTGTGCATATTGCGAATGTGCTAAGAGCTGGGGAAGAGGCAAGAAAGAATGAAGATGGGGATGTGATGAATGTAAAGCCAAGTGTGTGCAATGTGAAGTGAGGAAGGCACGCTGGGAGGAGTTAGTGGTTGTGCTATTGGTAGGATGTGAGAAGAGAATGCTGTTAGTGTGTAATGTGAAGATAGCAAAGGAAGAGGTGAGTGTGCTTCGAATGAGAAAGAGAGGTGTTGCAATATGCCCTTGTGATTGTATGCTGGTGGAGGGGAGGGAATTGTTGAGAGTGGTGGGGAAGGTGGTGTTGTTGAGAAAGATGGAGGATTGAAGGGCTCACCCTTGCTGCTCTAGTGAGGTCATTGAACTTCTTTCTACAATGAAGCCAGGTCCTGGGGGTGATACTGCTGGCACTGACCCTGTCAGCCACCTCTACGCAGGCCTGCTGGATAGTAGCTCTGGGGATGCTTCTGCAGGTGCTGGGGAATATTACCTCTTTCCTTTACCTGACCTCCTTCACGAAGGCCTGCGTGGAAGTATTTGAAAACCTGGGGCCAGCTCTGTGACTCATTCTAATGGTCCTTCTTCCAGCAATATAATAGCAAAATCCGGCATCAGGGAATGCAACCTCGCTTGAAGGGGTGCATTCCCGCATTAATTAGGTGTGGAGAAAATGGGCAGACTGCCCATTTCCCAATGCGATCGGGTGGGCAGCCCGTTAATCATATTAAATTGAGGCCCAGGAGTTAAAATCGTCAGGCCTTACGCTGGCAATGTCATGGGGTCATCCGCTTGCCCTAGCCCCCTCAAGCCCAATTCCCGCCCTGAGTAAAAATTGGGGAGTATGTGTCACATTGTCAGTCAATGAAACTTTTAGAACCAGCGAATTGAATTAATCCCTGTCCTCACCATTGCTCCATTGGTTTTGCTAGCTGGCTGATTTTTCTTAGCTGTACGGAAGTGTCAATACAGCTTGAGTAACTTATTTTGTGATGCTATTTATTCCTAAACTCAGTCTGACTTTTCAAGGATAAAAATTTTGAGAAGCATATGGGGTACATCAGGCTTTGTCACTAACACTGAATTAAATGAAATTGTGCTCTCTTCTTGGCTGGTTGTGTGATTATATCAATCTCCCTTTCATTGCTTTTTTATTGTAGTATTTTGTAATTTTACTGAATTTTCAGCGACATCTTGTATTATATTATACTTGTACTGATGTTTGTGGAATCTGTGCCTGTGGGGCAGAAATTATCACCATTTCCTTTCGTGTTAGTTTTGTGAATTGGTGCACTGTAGCTCCTGTTACGTCTAGAAGATTAACTCTGCTGTAGTAACTTCTTCAGGAACTTGGGAGTAGAAATTGGTCATCGTTGCATTGTTTCCTGGACAGAAAAAGGGGGCAAAAATGACCAATTTTGCAGGGTAATGCCCTGCACCCCAAAGTTGCATTAAAAACGTCTGGCTCTCTGAGGGATAGCACCTGATTGGAGGAGAACCAAAGAGATGAAGTAGAATTGTTAAATTGCACTTAAAAATAAAACAAAATTGGGTCGGGCCATTTTTAGGTGTCCCTGGCAGCCACCTAAAATAGACGTTGAGCCCTAACATATGTAAATGAGGGGCCTAATCTTAGTTTTAGGCCCTCTTGCTGAAATTGGTCTGCGATGAGTAGGGCAGGAGTTGGGCCTGCCCCGCTCAGGATTCTTAAGCAGCTGCTGTGGCCTAAGCAGCATCCACCAACAAAGGATCGGCTTTTTTAAAAAAAGTAATTTTTAAAAACATTCTTGTAGAGCCATGAAGAGCAGGAGAGCTCCTTCTGGCTCCACAGCCCTCCCAAGGACCTCTGCCGGCCTGTGGTCAGGTCCTCTCATGTTCTACTTCCTCAAAATGGAGCATAAACAATTTTTCATTCTCTTCCTATTTTGTGTACATTATGTTACATTTGGAAAAAAAAAACTGTGATTGAATTAAAAGCTGAAATCCAGTCTCAGGATTCTAATATGTCAAAAACAGAAATACTGGAAGTATTGTGGATTTTTTTCTCACAACTGAAAGAGAGCAAGCCCCTTTGTTGGACTGGACACCTGCCAACTTAGTACTTACATTATAACAATGAACTACATTGAGTTGCATCGAAACTACAGCACAGAAACAGGCCATTCAGCCCAACTGGTCTATACCGACGTTTATGCACCACACAAGCCTCTTCCCTCCCTACTTCATCGAATCCTATCAGCATACCCTTCCATACCTTTCTCCCTCCTTTGCTTATCTAGCTTCCCTTTAAATGTATCTATGCTGTTTGCCTCAACTACTCCTTGTGGTAGCACATTCCAAATTCTTGCCACTCTTCAGGTAAAGGAGTTTCTCCTGAGTTCCCTATTGGATTTATTAGTGACTATTTTATATTTATGACTCGAGTTTTGGATTCCCCCACAAGTGGAAACATTTTCAAACCCTTTCATTACCTTAAAGACCTCTATCAGGTAACCCCTCAGCCTTCTCTTTTCTAGAGAAAAGAGCCCCAACCTGTTCAGCCTTTCTTGATAAGTACATCCAATACCGTTCCAGTACAGCTACAACACTGACATCTACCTGACAATGTGGAAAATTGCCTAGGTATGTCCTGTCCACAAAAAGCAGGACAGATCCAATCCGGCCAATTACCGCCCCATCAGTCCACTCTCAATCATCAGCAAAGTGATGGAAGGTGTCGTCGACAGTGCTATCAAGCGGCACTTACTCACCAATAACCTGCTCACCGATGCTCAGTTTGGGTTCCGCCAGGACCACTCGGCTCCAGACCTCATTACAGCCTTGGTCCAAACATGGACAAAAGAGCTGAATTCCAGAGGTGAGGTGAGAGTGACTGCCCTTGACATCAAGGCAGCATTTGACTGAGTGTGGCACCAAGGAGCCCTAATAAAATTGAAGTCAATGGGAATCGGGGGAAAATTCTCCAGTGGCTGGAGTCATACCTAGCACAAAGGAAGATGGTAGTGGTTGTTGGAGGCCAATCATCTCAGCCCCAGGACATTGCTGCAGGAGTTCCTCAAGGCAGTGTCCTAGGCCCAAGCATCTTCAGCTGCTTCATCAATGACCTTCCCTCCATCATAAAGTCAGAAATGGGGATGTTCGCTGATGATTGCACAGTGTTCAGTTCCATTCGCAACCCCTCAAATAATGAAGCAGTCCGAGCCCCCATGCAGCACGACCTGGACAACATCCAGGCTTGGGCTGATAAGTGGCAAGTAACATTCGCGCCAGACAAGTGCCAGGCAATGACCATCTCCAACAAGAGAGAGTCTAACCACCTCCCCTTGACATTCAATGGCATTACCATCGCCGAATCCCCCACCATCAACATCCTGGGGGTCACCATTGACCAGAAACTTAACTGGACTAGCCATATAAATACTGTGGCTACAAGAGCAGGTAAGAGGCTGGGTATTCTGCGGCAAGTGACTCACCTCCTGACTCCCCAAAGCCTTTCCACCATCTACAAGGCACAAGTCAGGAGTGTGATGGAATCCTTTCCACTTGCCTGGATGAGTGCGGCTCCAACAACACTCAAGAACATAAGAAATAGGAGCAGGAGTAGGCCAATCGGCCCTTCGAGCCTGCTCCGCCATTTAATAAGATCATGGCTGATCTGATCCTAACCTCAAATCTAAATTCATGTCCAATTCCCTGCCTGCTCCCTGTAACCCCTAATTCCCTTCACTTCTAGGAAACTGTCTATTTCTGCTTTGAATTTATTCAATGATGTAGCTTCCACAGCTTCCTGGGGCAGCAAATTCCACAGACCTACCACCCTCTGAGTGAAGAAGTTTCCCCTCATCTCAGTTTTGAAGGAGCAGCCCCTTATTCTAAGATTATGCCCCCTAGTTCTAGTTTCACCCATCCTTGGGAACATCCTTACCGCATCCACCCGATCAAGCCCCTTCACAATCGTATATGTTTCAATAAGATCGCCTCTCATTCTTCTGAACTCCAATGAGTAGAGTCCCAATCGACTCAACCTCTCCTCATATGTCCGCCCCCTCATCCCCGGGATTAACCGAGTGAACCTTCTTTGTACTGCCTCGAGAGCAAGTGTGTCTTTTCTTAAGTATGGAGACCAAAACTGTATGCAGTATTCCAGGTGCGGTCTCACCAATACCTTATATAACTGCAGCAATACCTCCCTGTTTTTATATTCTATCCCCCTAGCGATAAACGCCAACATTCCGTTCGCCTTCTTGATCACCTGCTGCACCTGCATACTAACTTTTTGATTTTCTTGCACTCGGACCCCCAGATCCCTTTGTACTGCAGTACTTTCCAGTCTCTTGCCATCAAGAAAATAACTTGCTCTCTGGTTTTTCCTGCCAAAGTGCATAACCTCACACTTTCCAATATTGTATTTCATCTGCCAAATCTCCGCCCACTCACCCAGCCTGTCTATATCCCCCTGCAGGTTTTTTATGTCCTCCTCACTCTCTACTTTCCCTCCCATCTTTGTATCATCTGCAAACTTCGATATGTTGCACTCGGTCCCCTCCTCCAAATCGTTAATATAGATTGTAAAGAGTTGGGGACCCAGCACCGACCCCTGTGGAACACCACTGGCTACTGGTTGCCAGTCCGAGAATGAACCATTTATCCCAGCTCTCTGCTTCCTGTTAGATAACCAATCCTCCACCCATGCCAGAATATTACCCCCAATCCAGTGATTCTTTATCTTGAGCAATAATCTTCTATGTGGCACCTTGTCGAATGCCTTCTGGAAGTCCAAATACACTACGTCCACTGGTTCCCCTTTATCCACCCTGTATGTTATGTCCTCAAAGAACTCAAGCAAATTTGTCAGACATGACTTCCCCTTCGTAAAGCCATGCTGACTTTGTCCTATTAAATTATGTTTGTCCAAATGTTCTGCTACTGTCTCCTTAATAATAGACTCCAAAATTTTACCCACCACAGATGTTAGGCTGACTGGTCTATAATTTCCAGCCCTCTGTCTACTACCTTTTTAAATAAGGGTGTTACATTAGCAGTTTTCCAATCTGCCGGGACCCTTGCCGAGTCCAGAGAATTTTGGAAAATTATTACCAAAGCATCCACAACCCCCACTGCCACTTCCCTCAAGACCCTAGGATGTAAGCCATCAGGTCCAGGGGATTTATCCGCCTTGAGTCTCAATAATTTACTAAGTACCAATTCCTTAGTGATTTTAGTCGTATTTAGCTCCTCCCCGCCTCGAGCCCCCTGTTTGTCCAGTGTTGGGATATTCTTAGTGTCCTCTACTGTAAAGACTGAAACAAAATATTTGTTCAGCATTTTTGCCATCTCCATGTTTCCCACCATTAATTTCCCGGTCTCATCCTCTAAGGGACCTACGTTTGCTCGACACCATCCAAGATAAAGCAGCCCGCTTGATTGGCACCCCATCCACCACCCTAAACATTCACTCCCTTCACCACCAGCGCACAGTGGCTGCAGTGTGTACCATCCACAGGATGCAGTGCAGCAACTCGCCAAGGCTTCTTCGACAGCACCTCCCAAAACCACAACCTCTACCACCTAGAAGGACAAGAGCAGCAGGCACATGGGAACAACACCACCTGCACCATACCAACTTGGAAATATATCACCGTTCCTTCATCATCGCTGGGTCAAAATCTTGGAACTCCCTTCCTGACAGCACTGTGGGAGAACCGTTACCACACGGACTGCAGCGGTTCAAGAAGGCGGCTCACCACCACCTTCTCAAGGGCAATTAGGGATGGGCAATAAATGCCGGCCTTGCCAGCGACGCCCACATCCCATGAACGAATAAAAAAAATCCTCTCAGTTCGGCTATCATCAAAGTGCTTCATGTACGATGAATTACTGAAGTAATCCAAGAAATTACTATGGGAGAAGTAATTAAACATATATTACACCTTGATTTTGCACACCAGATTGCGCTATATATATATATATATATATATATATAGAGTAATATACCCATAAAATTAAAAATCTATGCCACATTTCAAAGTGTTACATTTGTAAAGTGTTCATCAGACTGACCTGATTAGCTCAAATAACCACTATCTGTTAACCATGTTGATTCACTCAAATGTACACATAGAGAAAAACTTACCAATCAATCAAATCATTCTTTTTTTTTCAAAGTTACTAATCAGGAACCACAACTGTCAAAACGCAAACCAATGAAATGCTGAAATAATATCTTCACACTATTTTTCGCTGCTATTTTCCTTCTTCACTCAGATCAGTACATGTAGCTCAGTTAACATTTATAACATAACAAGCATATTAAGATGTTTACAATGAAATAAAGATGAAAAAGAAACAGTGAACTCACCCATAAAACTAATCATTAATGTCAGAAATGCCTGCAAGATACTACTCCCACACAGGCATATCTATTTTTGTGGAATTTGGAGCATGAGCCTGCTGCAGTTGCAAAGTTGGAAATTTAACGTCGGCCTTGGGTGCTGGGATTTCCCATTCCCATTGATAAATTCTGCATACATGAAAGAGAAGTATCATGGGGTCTGTAGTTTTCATACAATTCCTATACACAGAGTGTGCCTTCTTAATCCATGTCACGTGCAGTGAGGCAGAAAACTGTTTAAATCATTAAAAGTATTGAGCTAATGATTTTTGGCATGAGGTTTTTTTGTGTCACTGAAGGGTACTGATGTTTGTGCCATGGCTGGAGAGGGATGATTTGATATTGAGCTCAGACTCGCATCCAGAGACCATCAGTCAGACCTGGTGAATGACCACCATGGTTCATCATCGGATGATGGGAAAACCCTCCTCTATGCAGCCGGAAAATCCAGTGACTACCCACCATTTGGAAGGGGGCGTGTGCCCAGGTCTCCTCCAAAACCCCATCCAGCTCCTGAGAGGGCAGTGGCAGTGGAGGCGGGGGTGGGGGCAATCCCAATTTCTTTTTTTTAAAGTTAACAACTTAATCTTTTGCAGTCCAGGCTGTTTCCCTTGCCTGGACCCCAAGTGGGGCCCACTGCTCCCATCTGCAGGCCACTATGCCTCATTTCTCTTGGTGTACCGACCTCCAGTAATATGACACATCCGCCAGTATACAGAGTCTCCATTTCCTTGGCATCATAGACCTTGTAAGGGATGGACAGAGGTTCCATCCCTTACAAGGTTGACTGGGAGCACCCAGATGGACCATTTCCTGCCTTTTTCCAATGGGTTCCATCAGATTCCCAGTGGGCAGAAGTCCAGCAGAACCCTCAAGTAAATTCGAGGCCATTTTATCCACAAGCCCGGTATCTTTTAGTGTCAGGTTGGTATGCTATATTTTTACCTTGTGCCACTTGTGTGATATTTTGCTTCAGTGAATTTGCTGTTCCATTTCGGCTATGTAGAAGCTACAACAAACATCAGAAACTGCATTCCAGTTCCCTGACTACCCATGAGCAAGGCCATCCAAGGTCGACTAGTTATTTTAATAAAAGGTCATCCATCGTATTTTTTTCATAAAAATATTCTTTTGCTGATTTCCTACCTTTGAAAAAAATCATGTGAATTGCTCTTTTTTAATCACCTCACCCCCATCCCTGCCTCTGTCCCAGAGTACTGGGTGCACTTGTTAAAATGGCAATTATGGTTGACCCTAATCATTAGTCTAATTCTGTCAGGAAACTGTAAGGCATGCAACACTTGTTTGACAGGGCCATATACTGATATTCACTGTAGCATGCTTCATTTACCATTTGCAGGTCAAAAGTGTAGTTGTACAGTAGTGAACTAAGTACCAGCAGGATTTGAGCTTCTACTGTGGTGACCAAAGTACCATCAGCGCTTGAGCTTGTAAGGTCGATTAACAATACAGTGTTAGAGGATCAGAGGATAAGAAAACAAACTGTTTGTCGATTGCTACCCTAATACCAAGCTATTTTCTGGTTGTGACTGGTTGCTGTCTGGATCCTATGTGTTGCCCTTAGTGTTACAGATCCCTAAATGTTTGCTCACTGATTTTTTTCATCTCCACAGGTACCCATGATACTTTCCCTGTGTTTCCACTTCTCTTGCTCAGTTTAACTTCCTTCTTCACCACTGAAGCTGACCTCTTTATTTCAGGCATTGTTCACTTGCGTCTTCATCCTGTGGTCCCTCCTGAGTTTGCATTGATTTCTGCAGCATTGCTTATCAGATTCAACAGCAGCAGTAATACAAATTGTTGCTGCTGATCGAAAAGGCTCCTTACTGTGCACTGATCTGAAGCCGGGTAGGGGAGAGAGAAATGGGGCCAGGAAACATCATAAAATGAGAGGGAGCATGAAAGAATTGTAAAGCAATTAAGAAATAGCTATCAAAAGAGATTAAATAAGAGAAGAAGAATCAGAAAGTAGAAAAGATGGTGTAAAAGAAAAAGCAGTGACAAAAAAAATGATATAAAAGAACAGAAATAAATGAAATGTTCATAAAAACAACGAAGGACAGCAGGTAGGAAAAATAATTGCTAATTAACAAATAGAAGGAAGAAATAGCATAGAGATAAAGAAAAGCCAAAAGATCTTTGAGAAAGAAATGGAAGTAACAGAGAAAGAAGAAAGAAAAATAAATGAAACCAAAAAGAATAAATGAAAAAGGTATGGATAAAAATAAAAGGAAACAATCAATGCTGGCCCATGCAATGAAATGTGTCGATCTTTCTCCAATTGTCATTACTTCTCTGAGGTAAGTCATAGTATAAAAACTCAAATTAAACTTTTTCTGATATGCTTTACTGCCTCTGGTCGAAATTGAGTAAGATGGTTACAAAATAGTCATCAGAAAACATAAGCACTTTAATATATTATAAACAGTGGCCCTTAAACCCCTCCAGACTTTGTTTGCCATTACTCTCTGCCAAAGCTCATGCATGAAGATTGGCAACTTGGATGGACACTGGGGGCTTCTTGTGCCCACAGAAAAGTAACCCAGCATCAGTCACTAGCCTTTAAAAAAAGAATAAAGATGGAAATTAGGAGAAATAAATCAGAATTTGATTCTCTGTTTTCTGATGTCTTATTTAGTTGTATATGTAGTTTTTTGAGCAGCTAGTTGGCATTTGTTAGCTTACTTGTTCCTTTGTTTTATAATGCTGTGATTCTTAATTTACTGCATTGGTTCTCTTAGACATGGTAAGTACTGTACGATCTACATATATAAATATTTTAAAAGCATTGCTTCTTTTGCTACAGCTCCACACAAGTGCTGTTAAGGATAAAAAGTTGCAATTCAAATATTCAATCATAGTGAGATGTATGTTTACTCCCTAGAATATATCCCTTTGAGGCTTGAAACACCTTTTTAGCTTTCAAACTTCACATCTGTTTTGTACATCTGTAAAAATGATGCTGTACATTTTCCAATGATGAATGCTTTAAGTAGAGTCTGAGAATTGTATGTAAGTGATCCATATTGCTTAATTCAGCACATCCTGGGAATAAAACTGTAATCTGGTTAGAGCTATATTTTGACGCTGAAATGTTACTGTATTCCTCAAAGGGATATATTTCTTAAAAATGGCATGTCAATTGGTGGTTACCATAGAAACTAAAATACTTTGTTACAGTGCTAGCAATGGTGGCAATTATAGAGGTTTGACGAGAGCTAGCAATTTTACTACATCCCATAGAGGATATTCTATATTTAATTGATGAATACAGAATTATTCTACAAATAGAAAGAAAAGAAAGAACTTGCATTTATATAGCACATTTTATGTCCTCAGGACATCCCAAAGCACTTTACAGCAATGAATTACTTTTTGAAGTGTATGGACTATTGTAATGTAGGCAAGGTCCAAAACAACAGCAATGAGGTAAATAATCAGTTAATCTGTTTTGATAGTATTGGTTGAGGGTTAAATGTTGGCCAAGGCATCAAGAGGGGTGTAGCCCTAATAATAAAGGATGACATAAGGACAGTGGTGAGAAAGGATCTTGGCTCGGAAGATCAGGAAGTAGAATCAATATAGGTGAAAATTAGAAATAAAAAGGGGCAGAAAACAATGGTGGGAGTAGTTTATAGGCCCCCTAATAGTAGCAATACCGTTGGATAGAGTATTAATCATGAAATAATGGGAGCTTGGAACAAAGGAAATGCAGTCATCATGGGGGACTTTAATCTGCATATAGACTGGGCAAATCAAATTGGCAAAGGTAGTTTGGAAGACGAGTTCATGGAATGTATTCAAGACAGTTTCCTAGAGCAAGACGTCATGGAACCAACCAGGGAACAGGCAATTTTAGATCTTGTACTATGTAATGAGATAGGGTTAATTAGTAATCTCGCAGTAAAAGAACCTCTGGGGAAGAGTGATCATAATATGATAGAATTTCACATTATGTTTGAAAGTAACGGACTTAAGTCAGAAACTAGAGTCTTAAACTTAAATAAAGCCAATTACATAGGTATGAGGGGCGAGTTGTCAAAGGCAGATTAAATTGGTAAAGGTAGATTAAAAAGGTAAATTAAATTGAAGGGTTTGACAGTTGAAAAGCAATAGCAAACATTTAAAGAAATATTTCAATATTCTCAACAAGTATACATTCCATTGAGAAATAAAAACTCCACAGGAAAAGTGATCCACCCGTGGCTAACAAAAGAAGTTAAGGAGAGTATTACATTGAAAGAAGAGGCCTATAATGTTGCCACGGAAAGTAATAAGCCTGGGGATTGGGAGAGTTTTAGAAATTAGCAAAGGACCACCAAAAAATTGATAAAAAGGGAGAAAATAGAATATGAAAGTAAACCAGCAAGAAATATAAAAACGGATTGTAAGAGCTACAAGCATGTAAAAAGGAAGAGAGTAGCAGAAGTAAACATTGGTCCCTTAGAGGCTGAGACAGGAGAAATTATAATGGGGAATCAGGAAATGGCAGTTGCATTCAACAAATATTTTGTATCTGTCTTCGCAATAGAAGACACAAAAAGCATACCAAAAATAGTGGGGAACCAAGGGGTAAATGAGAGTGAGGAACTTAAAACAATTAATATCATTAGAGAAAAAGTACTGGACAAACTAATGGGACTAAAAGCCGACAAATCCCCTGGACCTGATGGCATACATCTGAGGGTTCTAAAAGAGATGGCTGCAGAAATAGTGGATGCATTGGTTATGATCTTCCAAAATTCTCTAGATTCTGGAACAGTCCCAGTGGACTGGAAGGTAGCAAATGTTACCCCGCTATTCAAGAAGGAAGGGAGAGAGAAAACAGGGAACAACATCCTGACATCGGTTGTTGGGAAAATGCTGGAATCCATTATTAAGGATGTGGTAACAGGGCACTTAGAAAATCATAATATGATTACGCAGAGTCAACGTGGTTTTATGAAAGGGAAATCATGTTTGACAAATTTATTAGAGTTTTTTGAGGATGTAACTAGCAGAGTAGATAAAGGGGAATCAGTGGATGTAGTATATTTGGATTTTCAAACGGCATTCGATAAGGTGCCACATAAAAGGTTGTTACACAAGGTAAGGACTCATGGGGTTGGGGGTAATATATTAGTATGGATAGAGGATTGGTTAAAGGACAGAAAACAGAGAGTAGGAATAAACGGGTCATTCTCAGGTTGGCAGGCTGTAACTCGTGGGGTGCCGCAAGAATCGGTGCTTGGGCCTCAGCTATTTACAGTCTATGTTAATGACTTAGATGAAGGGACCGAGTGTAATGTGTTCAAGTTTGCTGATGATACAAAGCTAGGTGGGAAAGTAAGCTGTGAGAGGACACAAAGGGCTCGAATTTAGCAGGCCTGCGGGTTCCCAGCGGGTGGTCCTCCGGAAGCGTGGTCAACACGCTCGGCGAAATTAGTGGGTTGCCCGCGCGATCGTAGCAGGCAACACACTAATAGGAATCAATTACCTGCTCCTCCGGGGTCCACGGCGCTGGTCTGCGCGTCGGGCGGGCTGCGCATGCGCAGTACGATCTGTCAGCTGGAGGCTCTCTAGTTAAAGGGGCAGTCCTCCACTGACAGATGCTGCAACCAATGGGACAAATTGCAGCATGGAGCAGCCCAGGGGGAAGGCTGCTCCCAGTTTAATGATGCCTCACCCCAGGTATCATCAGATGGGGTGAGGAGGAGGGGGAGGACACAGATCTTCCCCCCGGCGGGCGGGAGGAAGCGGCCTGCCTCTGCCACCAAGAAGGCCTGGCTCGAGGTGGCAGAGGGGGTCACCTGCTCCACCAACATATCGCCCACCTGCAGACAGTGCAGGAGGCGCTGCAATGACCGCAGTAGGTCAGCCACAGTGAGAACACGAAGTCTTTCCCCTACACTCCGTCTGTCACAACACTGCCCCCACCCCACATCTCCTTCGGCACCGCCAACACTACTCTGTCACATCACCCTTCATACCCACTCAAACCCCATCCTCATCTTACCTCCACCTACTCACCTCGCCAGTACTCATCCTGCCACTAACACGCGACCCAATCCTCATACAATCTCATTGCTCCATCCCATACTCAACCTCTCATGCATCTCCCTCACGGCCAGCCTCACTCAACCTGCCACCACCTGTGCTGCAGCCACAGGGCATGCATCACATATGTGCAGTAGGCAGCGTAAGGCAAACGTGTCGTGAGCATGAAGGGGGTGCACAAGGGTGTCTGAGGGTTTGTCCTGGGTGTTACCTATATTGAATTTCAGAGCAACAAAGCACACATTATATTGACACCACCACTGCCATGTCTCCGCGAATCCTGTCCGTTGTGTCCAATAATGCCCGTTCCTGGGTATCACTATGAGGACCCACCACTGATGCCACCCATCGTGTTACTGCAGAGTAGGTGCAGGTGTATTTGCAGGGCTCCTCCGCGCAGACGACTGAGAGACATCGGCGGTGTAGCCGGCTGCACCCTGGAAGGATGCGGAGGAGAAGTTGTGGAGGGCAGTGGTGACTTTGACAGCGACAGGTAAGCAGTTGGTGCTGGGGCCAGCCAGGTGCAGCTCGGCATGAAAGAGCCTGCAGATCTCCACGACTACATGTCGAGCGAATCTGCGCCTCCCTGTGCACTGCTGCTCGGAGAGGTCCGGGGAGCTGCGCCTCGGTCTGTGGACCCTGCGGCGAGGGTAGTGCCCTCTGCGATGCGTCTCTCCCTGCGGTAGCCCTCCCTCCTGCTGTGCAGGTGGGCGTGCAACAACACCGTGTTGGGGGGCTCCACGTCTCTGCGGCGGACGGCGTGGACTGCGAGGCTGCTGGGGCTGGTCATGCTGTTCGTCCTCCGAGGGTGTCCACGCACCACCCATCTGGCAGGTGTTGGTCTGAGGGGTTGTGCAGGGTAGGTGGGTGGTTCCTCGCACTAGGGCTGCGGTTTCGTGTCGGTCTGTCCTCTGGCTTGGCGGGGGGTGGTGGAGGGCAGGGGTTGTCCTATGTGACGCGGTGGCCTCCTGCGTGGGTGAGGGCTCTCCCCCGTGGAGTGCACCTTGGCACCTGCCACAGGCTGCTGGCTGCAACACGCCTGGTTGGAGAGAGACTGTTTCCCCCAGTGTGGGAAACTCACTGCCTTGAACCCAAAATCCCACACTTCCTCTTTTGACAGCTGCTTCAGCTCATTAACTGACCTCAACAAGCAAGGTAAGTACTCTCAAGTGGAACCCCGCTGGCTTTAATTGCCTGCGGGATTCCCACCAGCGGGGCTTACGCGCGCAGCCCCGCACGTCAGCGCGGTACCCGGAAGTGGGCGGGATTTCGGCGCGATCTGGTCACGTGACCGGATATCGGGATTTTCGGGGCCCCCCCGCTGGAAACCCGCAGGTAACCCGACGCGAAAATCGAGCCCAAAGAGTCTGCAAAGGGATATAGATAGATTAAGTCAGTGGGCAAGAAGATAGCAGATGGAGTATAATGTGGGGAAATGTGAGGTTGTTCACTTTGGTAGGAAGAATAGAAAAACTGAATATTTTGTAAATGGTGAGAAACTATTAAATGTTGGTGTTCAGAGAAACTTGGGTGTCCTCGTACAAGAAACACAAAAAGTTTGTATACAGCTACAGCAGGCAATTAGGAAAGCAAATGGCATGTTGGCCTTTATTGCAAGAGGGTTGGAGTACAGGAGTAAGGAAGTCTTACTACAGTTGTACAGGGCTATAGTGAGACCTCACCTGGAGTACTGCGTACAGTTTTGGTCTCCTTATCTCAGGAAGGATATACTTGCCTTGGAGGTGGTACAACGAAGGTTCACTAGATTAATTCCTGGGATACGAGGGTTGTCCTGTGAAGAGAGGTTGGGTAGAATGGACCTATACTCTCTAGAGTTTAGAAGAATGGGAGGTGATCTCATTGAAACATATAAGATTATGAGGGGGCTTGACAGGGTAGATGCTGACAGATTGTTTCTCCTGGCTAGAGAGTCCAGAACTAGGGGCATAATCGCAGAATGAGAGGTCGGCCATTCAAGACTGAGATGAGGAGGAATTTCTTCACGCAGAGAGCTGTGAATCTTTAGAATTCTCTACCCCAGAAGGCTGTGGATGCTGAGTCATTGAATATATTTAAGGCTGAAATGGATAGATTTTTGACTCTAGGGGAATCAAGGGATATGGGAATTGGGCAGGAAAGTGAAGTTGAGGTCGAAAATCAGCCATGATCTGATTGAATGGCGGAGCAGGCTCGAGGGGCCGATTGGCCTATTCCTGCTCCTATTTCTTATTTTCTTAAGAGAACTCCCCTACTCTTCTTTGAATAGTGCCATGGAATTTTTTATGTTCACCGACACAGGTAGACAGTGCTTTGGTTTAACTTCTCTTCCAAAAGATCACAGATCTGACAGTGCAGCGCTCCCTCAGCACCGTGTTTAAGTGTCAGCCTAGATTATGTGCTGAATTCTTGCAGTGGGGCTCAAACCCACAACCTCTGGCTTAGAGGCAAGAGTGCCACCTCTGAACCAAGCTGGCACTTGAGAACTATTGAACAATGTAAAAGTCTCTTTTAATGGCCATCGCTCCCAAAATATGGAACAAAAGCCATCAAGCACAAAGAGTGCATTCCCTATTACTTTTTGTGAGATGATCTTTCTTCAGAGGTATTTAGCCACCATTTTGAAAATTTCATAATCCGGAATAGAAGAAAAAATAGAAAAGTCAGTGGAAAGGAAAATCGGTCCGGCTCTATAACTGGTGACTGACCCGCAACTGCCAGTTTTCTACCCATGCCCAAAGTGAAAGTGACCCCTGTGTGTCGTCACGTATAGTATAAATAGATTCATTGCAATGTTTCCACAATGATGTTTGCTTTAATGAAACTGTTCAAGTGATGACAGTAAGAAATATGTTTCATAAATTATCAATTCATAATCATTAAATATTACCATAAAGTTAAGAGCAAAGCTGGTTTAATTGCATTGAAAATCTATCAGTGAAATGTTAATGCAGTTTGGCAGACAAAGCTTGTTTCAGGTGAGATTCAATTCTGGGCAAAATTAAGAATGTGAAGCATTCCAAGTTGGATTTGAAAGCATGTCCAGTTAAGAAAATGACTGTGTGTGGGTACCACAGGGCTATTTATAATTTTATTTGTCTGCTTTGCACATGCAAGGGGCTATTTTTAATAGTGCGCCAAATGTTAACTCATTGTCATACTTTACAGTTCCTTGTAGTTTGGTTGCATGGAAAGGACTGTTGACTAAGTGGTTTCATTAAAAATATATATCATTTAGTTTTTTGATTCTTTGCTTTATTTCAATCACTCTGTGTTAGCCTATCTGATTTCCCTAGTTGCATTTCCATCTGAGTTCACCAGCACTCCAGGGTTCCTGCATCTGAGTTCTCTGGTTGTCTAGTGCTTTTATCCAGTCAAGAAAAGTTGTCTATTTTATAAAAGCATTGGAAAGCAGGGAATGAGAAAAGACCACTGGGCCCATCAAGCCCATTTCTTCATAAACCATTTTATGCAACCCATTTAATCTCACGAGGAAAAGTTCTGCAAATTTTCTGAACGCTCAAAGGTACATTAAGCAGACAACAGAACATCTGTCTGACCTAACAGCCTGCATTATTCATCGATTAGTATCTTTGCTTGCACGACAATCCACAATTCCAGCAGGTCAGGAACCATTGAGTTCCATAGGTTATACAATTGTCTCTATTTTTACTTAGCCTGCTAACCCTTACTCCTGTTGTTAACCAGATATTTATCAAGTTCTTTTATGAGAACATACTAAAGCATGGATGAGAAAAGGTCTTTCTCCGGCTGTCTGGTGGTATATGTTCTTGTAAGTCATTTCTCTACAGTACTGCCCGTTGCTGTAAGAGAGAGCACCAGCAATAGTATGGAGAAAGATAAAGAAGCAGGTATAGAGTGAATGTGGAGCAGGCAAGTGAGGCATGGAATAAATTCTCATATCTCTACAAAATAAAATAAAGAATGAGCCTTGGCTCAGTGGTAGCACTCCCAACTCTGGGTCAGAAGGTTATAGGTTGGAGCCCCATTCCAGACAGCCCCAGTGAGCGTAAGCAAGCAAGAGTCCAAACCCCTGGCTTCTAGGCTGAAATGCAGTGGGGTAACCGCGTCTGATGGGAGTAGAAAGGTGACCTTCCTAATCACATTTTGCTGGTTTTCTTGATAGGTGGGATGTTGTGAGTCAAGCTAATGACTTGTCTATATAAAAAGGGACTTTGTTACAGAAAAGATCCAGAGCATGATCTGCTGGATGTAAAGCTGTGGATGAAATGGGTTGCTCATGTGACTCTAGGCGTGGAAGAGAAAAAGACAAAATAAAATATTACTTTTGAGATTTCTTTTTACTTTTTCTGTAGAAATTCCAGCAATCTACACAAAAGTTTTCACTTTAGTAGCTAGCAGAGGTGTTCAGCCATTTAGAAACCCTCCTAACATCTACTTCAGCAATCCTGAACTGGCTTTATATGAAAAGCTGTGTCAGGATTACTATAGCAAATGCTGGTAGAATTTCTAAATGGTTGAACACCCAGTGGGCTAGGAAAGTGAACATTTTAAAATAACTGTGGCAACAATCCCAGTCAGGACCATAGCAGATAATGGCAAGGGGGCTTCATTATGCGCTGAATATCTCTGCTTCCCACCAGTCCATTTCACAGTGATCATTACTCCCACTTTCTCCCCAGTAATGCTGTTTGTCTCTGCTGCTTGTTTTCCATTTGTTTCTGGCTCTATTCCCATGTCTTTCAATCTGTTTAACTCTTTATTTGTCCCTCACATTTGTACCAATCTTCTGTCTTTTAAAAAAGCAAAATACCAGCCCTTTGCCTATCATGTTGGTCCCACAACTTTGTGAAAGTAAAAGCTGAAAGAAACTAGAGCTGGGTGATTAGAATTCAGGCTGCGATCCCTCTGTAATCAACAATGCCTGATGCATGCTGACAAAAGGCATCTCAGTCTAAAGCTGCATAGCCTCACACTTTTATTTTTCTAATTTTAGGAATAACCATGAAAACAATCAGCTCCTGTAACAATTGTGAGGAAGCTGATTTTTGTGAGACACAATTTAAGATTTTAAAATAATGAAAAATGGTTATGGGGGAGACTTCCTTTGTTTGATGTTTTTGGTGAATTTGTAAATGAATTTCTATTCTGCGGCATTTAAATATCTTTAGGGACTATTTTATCATTTGTGCACGCAGCCGGCGGAATGCGTGGACTGACGATCTGTGAGGTGCACCATTTTGAGGGCCAGGCCTCATTTAAATAGGACCGGCAAGCTGCCAGTTCCAAATGGGCATCCTGAAGTAGCTCACCGGATTTGGGCCAGAGGAATATCAGCTAGTCCAAAGACCACATGACTGGCAGCAAGGTAAGACCAGGGGGAGGTAGGTTTGCGATTTTGGAGTGGGGGGGCAGGGGGCCAACAGCCCTGATTATATTTGTGGTCCCCACAAAAATAATTTTTGCCCCTACCTTTGACAGCCTCTGCTTCTTGGCCAATAGGTTCCGTTGAGCAGAGTGTCCTATTGCTTAATATTACCTTGATATAAATATATTCATGAGGCTCCTGCCTGAGTCAGGCGGGCCTCAACCACCTATTAAACCAGCGGTAGGAAGATGGCGGCAGAGCAGAAAACTGGTGGTAAATCTACCACTTTGAGTTTAACTCCCATGCTGCTCGGTTTCCACTGGATGGAGGGAGTTAAAATCACCCCTTTTATTTCTCCTTTGCACTTGCACCAATCTTTATATAAAAAAAATACCAGCCCCTTGGTAAAGTTTATTAAAAGCAATGAACAGACAAAATCTAAGTGTTTATGAATAAAGTGATTGTACCTTAACTTAAGAAAGAAGGAGAAAGAGGATTTTAACTTCTTCTGCCCGAGACGGTACAGAGTTAAAATCAAAGCGGTAGACTTACCACTGGATTTTTGTCCTGCTGCAATCTTCCTGCCACTGGTTTAAAAGTTGGTTGAAGTGTCTGCCTGACTCAGGCAAGAGCTTCGTGAATACATTTACTAGTATGTAGATAGGACCCCAGTTATTTTTACTGTCCACTGGGTGATCCATTCACCATGAACACACTGCTCAATAGAACCTAATGGCCAAGAAATGGAGGCCCTCAAAGGTAGGTGAAAAAATTATTTTTATGTAGTCAGAAAGAGCTCCTCTGAGTCCCACAAAAATAATCTGGGCTGGGCCACTCCAGGCTCCCACCACTCCACGATTGCTAACTTCCTCCCTCCCATCAGGACTAAGCTTGCTGCCGACCGGGCAGCCTCTGAACCACCTGATATTGTCCGGCCCGAATCCAGCAAGCTGCATTGGGATGCCCATTTGGGACAGCTCACCAATTCTATTTAAATGATGCCCGGCCCTCAAATGTTCCAGGCCTCCAGCTGCACCTCTCTGGCAGCCAGCCTGTGAGCTCCACCGGCCATCTGCCCAAATGATAAATACACCTGTATAATTTTGCATTATTGACCAATTGAGAAAACAACATATTTGTGTGTTTAAGGATGACTTTGATGCCTAAAAATGTTGCTTCCAATCTCTAAATCCTGTAGTAAAGTTAAGTATTCTTGTTTTTGGTCAGAACAGGCAGGGTGATGGTTTTTATGGCCAGGAGAAACCAGATAGAATGGTGGTATTTGTATCAAGCGAAAAAGCATCCCACCATCGAAAAGGGGATTTATGAATCTATGATTAGGAATGGAATGGAGGATGATAAGGATAAATACATAGAGAGATGGCTGAATGTTGTATTGGAGCCTGATGGGTCCTGAGTTATTGAGTCCATGGAAACAGCAAGGAAAGCAACTAGTCAATGATGAATAATGTAGGATGTTAGGCCTGGTCTGGAGTTCCTCTTGATTGACAGAGAAGAAATATTGCAAATTCTTTTCTCAGGAGATAGATCAGTTGAGTGAAGTCCATAATAAAGTGGATTGTGCGCAGTCTGTGGAAGTGGGCTTGAGTGTCTCAAAAGGAGTGATCTCATTCTCGTCTTTTATATGAGGAGACTGAAGCAAATTGTGAAGTATTTGGTTTGTTCGGAAATAAAAATTAGATTGTGCCTGTGAATGTTTTTTTATCTTTCTCTCTCTTTGGATCCCCTTTTTCATGTCAAGTACATTTGTTCTGGGCATTTAAAAAATATATAACAACACCCATCATTTCAAAGCAGGACAATTCACAACCTCTGTTGTATTCATCTACAGATTTATGTAAAAAAGATAGATCTCACTAAATTTTGCGATAAACTCTATTTGGTGATATTTCTAACAACCACGTTTCTCACAACAAAACCTATTTCTTTTTTAACATTACTTCAACCCATGAACATCAAAACTATTGTCCACCATTACTCACCTTGCTGACTCAATTTTTTTTGATGGCTCTGGTGTCAAAACCACATTGAAATATAAGGCTCAAAAATTGCTGAAACAGCTTTGGCATGTAAAACTTACCAAGAACACGTTATAGCAGTGTTACTGCTATGTTTCTGAACTCATCAATGCAGTAACAGAACCACTATTGGCCAAAGGGAGCATTGGGAACCAAGTTTCATAGAAAATCTCCAAAGTTGAAGTTAATGTGATCTTTAAACATTTTTGACACTTGTTTTTGCTGAACAGAATCTCATCCATAATTTTTCTTTAAACTCTGTAATTACGTTGGCAGAAGACTGAGCTTTATTTCTTGAGGATAAAAGCTATACACATTGATAAACATGAACTTAATTTTCAGTACAGTACCTGTTTTGGTAATTACATTACCCTGTTTACACTTTTTAGTTGTATGAAAGTGATACTCAGCCCATAAAGTTACAAATATATACTATCCATATTAAAGAAAACCAGTCTAAAATTGGACTAAAAGTGAACTTCCGCAGAGTTGGTTTGATATCAATTTTAGTTTAAATACTGACTACAAGAGTGCTAATAGAGACAAGTACCAAAATCATGAAGGAATCTATGTGGAGAAGTTCTTTGTGCAAATTTAACAAAAAAAAGCTGAAAGACATGATTTTAAGATAAAAGAATAAAAAGGTTAATGTAACATGTAGCTTCCCACTCACCTGGCATATTGAATGTTGGGCTTGATTTAAGCACTTAAAACAGAAATTGAAAAATTCTTAATTAAGCAGTTAATAATTATGGACTGAGTGAGAAGGCAGTAGGGAGATAAAAATGGTCTGTGCAGGTTTTGAACGCATAGCTAAATGACAATAAAGTGGATGGGCTAATTGGTCTTTATGTATGTTCAGATTGCAAAAGGGTTTCCCTTACTTTGTTTTTGTTGCATGATAATAGAAAGTAGTTGAAGTTTTTATAATTTTCTCCCCTCCTTACCCCTCTTCCCCTTCTGTTCCAGGGCAAGGGGTATAACACATGCATATATGCATATCCAGTAAGGACTGCTTGACAATGGTTTAGACTTGACCATTTTCTCCCCCCTCTGACCCAGAGCCACTGCAGCCAATTTTAGCAGTCCAACTGTCGCCTCAGCAAGCTCAACATAAGCCAAGGATTGAATTTGGGATCATTCTGGTCTGTAAGGATCAGCTGCTTACTGCTTTAACCAGCTGGAACCATTGGAGGAAGTTGTTTACTGTTATTTTCATTAAATTCTTCAGTTAAAATGTCAGAAGAATTTTTTTAGACACGTAGTGCATCTGGGTCATTTCTTGATGAGATGCGAATGGGTGCAGCTTCACACTCCAATCAATCCTATGAGGCCTAGTACAATGCACCTGGGCCCCAGAATCCAGAGCCCCATTTGACCTTGCCAAGAAATAGTATATTATAGAGAAGCCTGGAATCACTTGTTTGCGTGACATGTTGCAGATTCTTTTTTAAAAAGAAAATTGATCTCCAAGAACATAGTCAGATGTTCATGATGGACACTTGATATTGGGAAGGAGTTCTGACGCTTGTTGTTTTGCACTTGTTTGATCTTTGTGTTGTGTTGTTCTGACAGTGATGTTTGTGATAAAATATTGAAGAACCAGCTCAAATTTACCAGAGGTTACAGTTTTTCTTTTGTTTTGCTTTTCTAGCTGTTTTTTGGGAGGTTATGATGTATTCTGACATGCATTATGCCACCTACATGAAATTACACATTTATGTTCCAATCGTCCACTTTTATCAGACCTGCACAAAGCTTTTGTTTAACTCTAAATGAAAAAGAACATGTTACTTGAGATCTTTATGGCTGTTTCACAGTTTGCTCCTTTGAGGTAGCATGGGTGGAAAGCGATTTGCAAAGTAATTTAATGTAGTGTAATATTTGATGTTCTTTACCAGTTCCGTACCAAATAATCCACTGAAGCCTTGGCCAGCAGAATGGTAATAACTTCTGACAGTAAATAATATCTCATAGATGTAACTGTAGAATTGATATTTGCATTGAGTATATACGTTGCACACTGGAGGACTTCAAAAATGGAGCCCAGGTCCAAAAACCAACTGTTGGCCTGAATTCTACTCTTAACATGAAATCACTGAGCTGGATTTGGCACAATAAATGCACAACAGTATTTTTTAGTTTTCCCCAGAAGATTTTTTTTTACAATGCTATTGTAGGAAGTTAACCAGGGTGATGTGAAATCCTGTCTGTGGCCACCTAAAGGTGCTATTATTTTAATTATGTCTGTTTCTTGACTTCATAGAAAAACAGGGCAGGGGTTGCCATTTTGTTATGCAGTCTTGAAACGGATAAGGAGCTCCCTCTCTATATTTTAACAAATCATGTAAAAGTATATTTGAGTTCTAGAATGCATGGGTGAGAAATTGGACCATAATGTGCCTGTTTTGAGGGCATAAAGCAGGTGTAACGAGGGGCAATTTTGGGGACAAATATCCTGTTCCCCAAAGACACCTGAAGTATTGGGTTGGGCTATTTTTCAGATGTCCCTGATGGCCACCTAGAACAGGACCCTTACATATATAAATGAAGGGCCTAACGCCTGTTTTAGGCCCCCCCTCTACCAAATTGGATTGCGATGAGTGAAGCAGGCACCATGCCTACTTTGCTCGGGATTCTTAAGCAACCGCTGTGGCTTAAGCTGCGACCGTCACCAAAAGATAAGTTATTTTTAAAACAATTTTTGAAAAAATTCCTGTGGAGGCAGGAGGATCAGGTGTGCATGCCCCCCCACCCCCCACTCCATAGTACTCACGATCAGACATCTTGTTACCAAATACAGGCAGGCCATAACCAATTTCTAGGGCCATATGTTTTCTACGGTTGTGCCTCATTAACATTGTATATTGACATTTTTGTTGTATTTACATTCTTAATGTGCATTTTCCAAATCACATGTATACCACCTTTTGAACTCTCTCTTCAGAAATATATTGTAAACAATTTTACAACACCAAGTTATAGTCCAACGATTTTATTTTTAATCCCACAAGCTTTCGGGGGCTTTCCCCTTCCTCAGGTGGAGTGGAAAAGACAATTTCGAATCCATTGTCTTTTCCACACCACCTGAGGAAGGGGAAAGCCCCCGAAAGCTTGTGGGATTAAAAATAAAATCGTTGGACTATAACTTGGTGTTGTAAAATTGTTTACAATTGTTAACCCCAGTCCATCACCGGCATCTCCACATCAGAAATATATTGTAAGACCCATCATTACACTAACCGATGATATTCAAAATGTTCCCACAAAGAAATATTCAAGATAAGTTTATGTAAACTGAGGCAATTTTCAATACAGTCTTTCTGAATCTAGGAAAAGGAACTGGTCCAATCTGATGCATAACAATTAAGGACGTAACAACATCTTTCCAGAATTGCTAGGACCTTCTGAATTGGAAAGGAAGATGTGCAAAGTAAATCTCATATTTGGCGAACAGATGAAAGTATTGTAACAACTAAAAAATATGAAAAGAAATGAATCTTTGGACAGTGTACTATGGATTCCTGGGATAAATTTGGCAAATGTTGTCATCCTTTTATCTCAATCTATTTATCTATCTATAATAATCTATCCATATATAATAATATGTTAAAATCCTTGATTTGGTAATGCTATTAAACCCAAGTCCATTGAAATCAATGGATAACACTAACAGTAACACTAATACTAACAGTAACTCATGGTATTCTTACTTCCCCCAGAGGTGGTCCTGCAGCCTCCAAAAAACATTACAAGAACATCTGTTGTTCTCACTTGCTACAAAGGTGGCAATGTAACCTCTTTCAGCCTCTTAAAACAAATGTAGCTAAAAGACAAACCATTTCTTCTGACTAATCATGATCAAGGCCACAGGAGATTCACTAAAGCAAAACTAACCACTGGACTAAATTAATAAACGCCTTTTGAGTCTTTGAGTACCCTCATTATCATTTTTACACAGAGATCTCAGGTTATTCCTGCTCTTCAAATAGTGATGGGGGGGCCTTCTAGGTCCACCTCAACCACATGAAAAGACAGACAGCCTGAGCTTAATGTGTTATAACACTTCCAACAGTGTAGCACTCCCTCACTACTGCATTGAAGATTTCGCCTGGGCAATGTGCTATAGTTCTGGATTGAGGCTTATATCAACAACCTTCTGACTCAAAGGCAAGAATGTTATTGATTAAGCCAAAGTGACATATTGCTATGGGGATAAAATTTACAAATAGCGCTCCTGGTGTGAATTTGTAACATTTGCCCTTGAATTTCTGCCAATAGAAATTGTCTTGCTGGGAATTCCGTTGTGTTGCAGTTTTTGCACAGGATTTAGGTGGAGCTTTTTGTATTTTGCAAATGCTAACATTGAATAAACAATTCTGTGAATGTTGGAAGTATACAATAAAAATAGAAATTGCTTGACATACACTGTAGATTAGTGTAAAAAAAAATGGGTTTGGTATCCTGACAAATATATGCCGAGAAACTAGACAAATCCTTAAACTCCTTACCATGGAATTGTCTGGGGTTTAAACTCCCAGCATAGGCCTAGGGATGGGTCTAGGTCTTAGGTTACCCTCAAGTTGCTGAGTGTGTAAATTAACTCTTTCTTGCCAAATCACCAAGCAGCCAGACCACAGGTCACGCACTAAACAATACTTATTGGTTACAAATCACAAGTTAACGTTGAACACACGAATGCTTAATAGACATGCATAAATGTAATCGGAGTTACCTAGCAGTTGAGCAGTAAATCATTAATGGACAGAGTTATTTAACAAAACAACAACGTGCATCTATATAGTGCCTTTAATGTAGTAAAAATGTCCCAAGCCACTTCACAGGAGCGTTACCAGACAAAATTTGAAACCGAGCCACATAAAGAGAAATTAGGACAGGTGACCAAAAGTTTGGTAAAAGACGTAGGTTTTAAGGAGCGACTTAAAGGAGAGAGAGAGGTGGAGAGGTTTACGAAGGGAATTCCAGAGCTTAGGGCTGAGGCAGCTGAAGGCATGGCTACCAATGGTGGAGCGGTGGAAATCGGGAATGTGCAAGAGGCAAGAATTGCAGGAGCGCAGAGATCTCAGCGGGTTGTAGGGCTGGAGGAGGTTACAGAGATAGGGAGGGGCGAGGATATTGAGGGTTTTAGCACAAGGGTGAGTAGCAAAGATTACACAGGCAATTCAATGCTGTAAATCAGCACTAGCGGATGCTGAGCATTAACTATAGCAGCAACCAAGGCCTGAGGTTACAAACTTGTGAGATTACTTTAAGAGTAATTCCTTAGATAGCTGACAAGTTAACAGCTTTGAATAGCTGGTCTATTAAATAGCCCAAATCTACGTGTGACGAACAACATTCAGAGTTTACACGGCCCCATTCTCCCAAGTTGGGGTTGTATTCTGTAGAGTTTCGAAGGTTAAGGGGTGATCTGATCGAAGTTTATAAGATATTAAGGGGAACAGAGAGGGCGAATAGAGAGAAACTATTTCCACTGGTTGGGGATTCTAGGACTAGGGGGCACAGTCTAAAAATTAGAGCCAGACCTTTCAGGAGCGAGATTGGAAAACATTTCGACACACAAAGGGTGGTAGAAGTTTGCAACTCCCTTCCGCAAACGGCAATTGATACGAGCTCAATAAATAAATTAAAATGTGAGATAGATAGCTTTTTGGCAACCAAAGGTATTAACGGATATGGGCCAAAGGCAGATATATGGAGTTAGATCACAGATCAGCCATGATCTTATCAAATGCGGAGTAGGCACAAGGGGCTGAATGGCCGAGTCTTGTTCCTATGTTCCTATGTTAAGCGGCGTGGTTGAGTCAGTCTCCTTCCTTCTCTGGGGTGCAGGTGTTAACTTCTGGAGTGTTAAATGGATGAACCCCTTTTCGACAGCGGGGTTATCCGTTCCACTTGGATCTTCGGTCCCGACTGAAGGTACCTTACACACAAATGATGATATCTGAGCTTGACTCCACTCTCACTTTCCTCTGATCTCGGGCACATATAAAGTTAAGTGACAATTTTCTTTGGCTGTAATTGACTGGTACAGCCTCACAAGCTAACTCGGTGTTTTACTCCTTGTCCTAATATGCTGTATCTTTTTTTTTATTCGTTCATGGGATGTGGGCGTCGCTGGCGAGGCTGGCATTTATTGCCCATCCCTAATTGCACTTGAGAAGGTGGTGGTGAGCCACCTTCTTGAACGGCTGCAGTCCGTGTGATGAAGGTTCTCCCACAGTGCTGTTGGGAAGGGAGTTCCAGGATTTTGACCCAGCGACGATGAAGGAACGGCGATATATTTCCAAGTCGGGATGGTGTGTGACTTGGAGGGGAACGTGCAGGTGATGTTGTTCCCATGTACCTGCTGCTCTTGTCCTTCTAGGTAGTAGAGGTCGTGGGTTTGGGAGGTGCTGTCGAAGAAGCCTTGGCGAGCTGCTGCAGTGCATCCTGTGGATGGTACACACTGCAGCCACTGTGCGCCGGTGGTGAAGGGAGTGAATGTTTAGGGTGGTGGATGGGGTGCCAATCAAGCGGGCTGCTTTGTCCTGGATGGTGTCGAGCTTCTTGAGTGTTGTTGGAGCTGCACTCATCCAGGCAAGTGGAGAGTATTCCATCACACTTCTGACTTGTGCCTTGTAGATGGTGGAAAGGTTTTGGGGAGCCAGGAGGTGAGTCACTCGCCACAGAATACCCAGCCTCTGACCTGCTCTTGCAGCCACAGTATTTATATGGCTAGTCCAGTTAAGTTTCTGGTCAATGGTGACCCCCAAGATGTTGATGGTGGGGGATTCGGCGATGGTAATGCCATTGAATGTCAAGGGGAGGTGGTTAGACTTTCTCTTGTTGGAGATGGTCATTGCCTGACACTTGTCTGGCGCGAATGTTACTTGCCACTTATGAGCCCAAGCCTGAATGTTGTCCAGGTCTTGCTGCATGCGGGCTCGGACTGCCTCATTATCTGAGGGGTTGCGAATGGAACTGAACACTGTGCAATCATCAGCGAACATCCCCATTTCTGACTTTATGATGGAGGGAAGGTCATTGATGAAGCAGCTGAAGATGGTTGGGCCTAGGACACTGCCTTGAGGAACTCCTGCAGCAATGTCCTGGGGCTGAGATGATTGGCCTCCAACAACCACTACCATCTTCCTTTGTGTTAGGTATGACTCCAGCCACTGGAGAGTTTTCCCCCTGTATCCCATTGATTTCAATTTTAGTAGGGCTCCTTGGTGCCACATTCGGTCAAATGCTGCCTTAATGTCAAGTGCAGTTACTCTCACCTCACCTCTGGAATTCAGCTCTTTTGTCCATGTTTGGACCAAGGCTGTAATGAGGTCTGGAGCCGAGTGGTCCTGGCGGAACCCAAACTGAGCATCGGCGAGCAGGTTATTGGTGCGTAAGTGTCGCTTGATAGCACTGTTGATGACACCTTCCATCACTTTGCTGATGATTGAGAGTAGACTGATGGGGCAAGATTGGATTTGTCCTGCATTTTGTGGACAGGACATACTTGGGCAATTTTCCACATTGTCGGGTAGATGTCAGTGTTGTAGCTGTACTGGAACAGCTTGGCTAGAGGCGCAGCTAGTTCTGGAGCACAAGTCTTCAGCACTACAGCCAGGATGTTGTCGGGGCCCATAGCCTTTGCTGTGTCCAGTGCACTCAGCCGTTTCTTGATATCACGTGGAGTGAATCGAATTGGCTGAAGACTGGCTTCTGTGTTGGTGGGGATATTGGGAGGCGGCCGAGATGGATCATCCACTTGGCACTTTTGGCTGAAGATGGTTGCAAACGCTTCAGCCTTGTCTTTTGCACTCACGTGCTGGACTCTGCCATCGTTGAGGTGGGGATGTTTACAGAGCCTCCTCCTCCCGTTAGTTGTTGAATTGTCCACCACCATTCACAACTGGATGTGGCAGGACTGCAGAGCTTTGATCTGATCCGTTGGTTGTGGAATCGCTTAGCTCTGTCTATAGCATTTTGCTTCCGCTGTTTCACATGCATGTAGTCCTGAGTTGTAGCTTCACCAGGTTGGCACCTCATTTTTAGGTACGCCTGGTGCTACTCCTGGCATGCTCTTCTACACTCCTCATTGAACCAGGGTTGATCCCCTGGCTTGTTGATAATGGTAGAGTGAGGAATATGCCGGGCCATGAGGTTACAGATTGTGCTGGAATACAATTCTGCTGTTGCTGATGGCCCACAGCACTTCATGGATGCCCAGTTTTGAGCTGCTAGATCTGTTCTGAATCTATCCCATTTAGCACGGTGGTAGTGCCACACAACACGTTGGATGGTGTCCTCAGTGCGAAGACGGGACTTCGTCTCCACGAGGACTGTGCGGTGGTCACTCCTACCAATACTGTCATGGACAGATGCATTTGCGACAGATAGGTTGGTGAGGATGAGGTCAAGTAAGTTTTTCCCTCGTGTTGGTTCACTCACCACGTGCCGCAGGCCCAGTCTGGCAGCTATGCCCTTTAGGACTCAGCCAGCTCGGTCAGTACTGGTGCTACCGAGCCACTCTTGGTGATGGACATTGAAGTCCCCCACCCAGAGTACATTCTGTGCCCTTGCTACCCTCAGCGCTTCCTCCAAGTGGTGTTCAACATGGAGGAGGACTGATTCATCAGCTGAGGGAGGGCGGTAGGTGTTAATCAGCAGGAGGTTTCTTTGCCCATGTTTGACCTGATGACATGAGATTTCATGGGGTCCAGAGTCAATGTTGAGGACTCCCAGGGCCACTCCCTCTTGACTGTATATCACTGTACTGCCACCTCTGGTGGGTCTGTCCTGCCGGTGGGACAGGACATGCCCAGGGATGGTGATGGAAGAGTCTGGGACGTTGGCTGAAAGGTATGATTCTGTGAGTATGGCTATGTCAGGCTGTTGCTTGACTAGTCTGTGGGACAGCTCTCCCAATTTTGGCACAAGTCCCCAGATGTTAGTGAGGAGGACTTTGCAGGGTTGACTGGGCTTGGTTTGCCTTTGTCGTGTCCCGTGCCTAGTGGTCTGATGCCGGGTGGTCCGTCCGGTTGTATTCTTATTGTGACTTTTTTTAGCGAGATTTTACAACTGAGTGGCTTGCTCGGCCATTTCAGAGGGCAATTAAGAATCAACCACATTGCTGTGGGTCTGGAGTCACATATAGGCCAGACCGGGTAACGACAGCAGGTTTCCTTCC
Organism: Heptranchias perlo; assembly: GCF_035084215.1. Classification (NCBI taxonomy): domain Eukaryota; kingdom Metazoa; phylum Chordata; class Chondrichthyes; order Hexanchiformes; family Hexanchidae; genus Heptranchias; species Heptranchias perlo. The sequence goes on along the minus strand of NC_090337.1, from coordinate 36,767,670 downwards.
CTAAAGGACATTAGTGAACCAGATGGAAAGGCACCTTTCTGCATCTGCTTGGTAAAGGTTTTTACAGAACAAAAAGAACCTAAGTGAACTAACAGAAAGACTGCTACTTCTACAAAGCAAAGAGAGAGACAGCTTGCTCTCTCTAGAAAAAGATTACTACAGACTTTACTACTGCTACTACTACTGACCCCCAATTGTCAACCTAAGGGGTACAGAACCCTCTATTTTTATATATTAATTTTGAAGAAAGGTCTCCCTATATTTACTTAACCAATCACAGTGACACTGTTTCCAGATGCCACTGCCCCCACCAATCAAACCTGAGAAATGTGGAGTCTTGCGGCTGTCATTAAGTTGATAGAACATGGCTGTTCCTCCAGCAAAAGACAGACTTTGTGTCTATGATTTTTACAACCTACGGATCTTGCATTTCATGTGAGTTTGTTTCACACAAATGGGGACAGCTAACATCTTTAAGTTCAATTGGGTGTTACCTGAGTTGTTGGAGTTAGGGATAATGGCTTCTCCTACTGGCAAGGGATGCTTGTAGTATAAACATAAACCTCTCTGGTGCAATTAACCTTGAGGTTTTATGGCTTTAGTTAGTTTATAGCTTAGAAGATTTTATGGCCAAATTATCTGGAAAACTCCATAACCAAAAGCATGGAAGATGGTTTGAGCTGGCTGAGAACTCGTATTGGATGCAAGCGTTTTCCCAGCATTCAGTTCAACAGCTGAACTCCATTTTGTGTGGTCACCTTCAAGCTCAAACTCCACTTCAGGTACATTTTAGGACATTTCCCCCACGAACCTCAAAGACACCCTTTGAAAAGTTACAATTAGTATTCCTATATTAGTCAGTATTGAAAAGAGAAGGAAAAGTTAACATTTTGGGTGAAATTCAGCATCAGAATTGAAGAATTCCACCTCAAAATGTTAACCTGTCTCTCTCTGATGCTGGCGAATGTGTATTTGCAGCATGTTGTGTTTTTATAAATTATTTGTATTGTGTTTCTTGTATTTTGGTACCTAAATTTTATAGTAGAATTAAACAAAGTGATCCAGATATAGCATTTCTATTGTTGTGCCTAAGCTTAACAATTTTTCAATCATATTTCATATCAGCAAGCCCTGCTAATCGGCTGGAGGCTACTGGAAGCACTTTTATGTTATTTTTACCATGATGATTGAAGTAGATACATGAAGGTCAATGAATTTTTCAACATGTTACTATAACATTCTCAGAATGATCACAAGTTCCATGGCCCTCAGGCCCAGTAGAGCGATGCTACCAGAGAATTATTGATAAATCATAGTTCAAGGCATTGTAGGAAAGTAATGCCAAACATATGTTGTAGTCTTTGAAGGGTGAATGATTTAAAGTAATTAAAAGTACCCAACTACGGTTGTCTATGGAAAAATCACTGAAACATCGCTCCCAAGGCTAGAGGATTACTTCCTGTTTGTTGATTTTCACATAGTGCAATTTGAACAGCATACTAATAATATTCAAATTCCCCTGCATTGCATGAGGCTATAGTCAGAGTTTGTTTGTTTGTGACAATATTTTAAATGGATAGGATTCAGATTGGGAAACTCAGGAAGTGGCTGGGTTGCTTTAATCCTGAATAGGAGTAGAAGAAAAATTGTTGAAAGTGAAACGCAGAGACAAATGCTCATTGCTGGAAACTTTGACTGGGAGATCGTCACAAAGTCTAGTTTCTACATGATTCCAAGTGGGAACTTCCAATTAAATAATTAGCTGGGAAAGTTAAAAGACTATTTCATTGAGCGACATTTTAATTGCAAGAAGAGAGAGAAACAAGAGTACTCTAGTCAGCTGCATCTTGATTACATGTCACAACTAAAACATAATTTAGGTAGGTGTATGGGGGGGGGGTATAAAATTCTCCTCACTAGCTAAATTTCAACTCTAACGATTCTACCTCCTTACTATTTCCATCTTGTTACTTATAGTGCATTCATACCACAGGGCCAATTTTCCTCTATGGCCAGCAGTTGGATGCCTGACCAATGCAGCGCACTTTTGGCACTGCTTCTGCCTTAAGGGGGAATCCCACAATTTTCCTGACCTGGGCCATTTGCACGGTATGGGCATAATCCTAGCTTGGCCTGACTGGGCCTGGCATGTGAAAGCGAGGCCTGCAGCTTCACTCCTGACTGATGTTACGAGAGCCTTCGAGTTGCTGCTGCAAAGATTGTCCTGGGGTGGGGTGGGGACGCTTCCTTCATTTTCAGACTGCCACAGGGCCCCCCGCCGACTCTTCGGTCTACTGGCGTCCTCGTGCAGGCCTTGCAGCAGCTTTCTTCAGGCGCCAATCCGCTGGGCACCCAATAGAAGTCGGAAGAGTAAACCGAGGCAGGAGGCCAGGAATGCCCCTTCCCATCTTACTAATATCGTAATGCTGGGTTTGTGCCTTCTACAGGCACAGCACCAGTGACATACCTTGGGGAAACCCCATGAAATCCCAGGGCACTGCAGTGGGGGTGGAGAATCTGAGGTAATGGGTCCCCACTCGTTTTTCATCTTTGCTCTGCCTAAGGATCACTGATTTCCTCGGCACAGCAAATAGGAATAGTCACCTTTGCAAGTTTGACATTAGTGCAGAGCAATTTTGGCTTGTACTTGTCGAGTGTAAATTGGGTGTCAAGACCAGAACTGAATCCAAAGTGAGATCCAGAGTCCAGAGTGAGATTATTTCCTCCAGGAATTTTCAGTCCTGTTCACTCTGACTCTGGATTGAGGTTGCATTTACATTATAACTGGAGCATTGATGTAAAATGAATGTGCTTCATACCGATGCTACGGTTGTACTGTAAGTGTATCCTTAGGGACAGACTCAAGTCAACTAGTGTTTTATTTTATTGTTGAATAGAAAAATAATCTATGTATAAATTGATCACATTGTAAACATGATGGGTTTTGGACTCTTTTTTTATTAATGCAGCATAGTTGAGCTCTAAATTTATTCTGGGCCCTTTTGATCACCATCTTATATCAGCTTCTTGCAGAATATCGTGTAATAAATCACACTTCGTGTACCAACCCCATCTTGTTTGGCACTACGGAACCGATAAGGCACTCCTATGCTCCAATAATACTGTCGCACTACAAGCGCGGAGCAGTACAATCCTTGTTGTGCTGAGGGCTTACACACAAATCATGACCAAGCATCATTAAGGCCTTGGGCTTTGTGCAAAAATATTTAAATAAGACATAGTGCCTTAACATAGAAGTTGTGCTGGGTTTGCTCTTTCTTTCTGCCAGACCCTGTTGGAATGAAAGCAAAGGAAGCACCCTGTATGCAGGACTTCTTAAAGTGGCAAAAACTTAGATTCTTTTTTTAATCCAGTGTTTATAGTGCATTTTTAGTGAAATGTTGCTGTAAATTTCTTTCCACATTTTTAATATTTTTTTACATTTCAGAACAATTTTTGGGAGGCATTTTTTTCAAAGTAACTTTGTTTTTAAGGTGCCTCAAGAACTGTATTTTATTGTTTAGGTATAAGATGACAGAAGAATGCTGGAGACGAGTAGGCTGAAGAACATAAATGCAGACCTTGACACACTTATCTGGCAATGACCGAGGACAACTGCCTCAATTTCCTGTGGGTCAGTGGGGTGCTCGTTGCAGAGCTTTGCCATCTGCAGCAAGCACATCTTCATACAAACTGCTACATAGAGACAGCACTTTGCTTTACTTTTTTTTCATTTTACTTGTAGCTCATTGGCTGACATTGCAATGCTAGCCATCAATGCACCGCTCACAGATCAAAAAGGTGTTTGATGGATTGGTCAGCACAGCCTACACTTTCATCTCATTGAATAGTAGGACACAGCTGCCCAAAGCTTGAGCCAGGCTTGATACACTGCCATCTTGTGAGGAGGGTGCCCTTCTCACACTCATCTCATGCAGCAGCTCGTCCTCTTCGCCAAGCATCAAACATGAGAGCAGGGTCTGCACTGGTCCATCACATGCCCACATGAAAGATCGCTTTCGACAGGAAAATAAAATGCATGGCGCATGCGTGAAGGGCCCTATGCCATGGTAGCAAGCTGGCTTGGGTAGGCGTGTATAGTGCCTGCCTCACCTGTCAAAAAATCACCGATCACTACTCAGTCTTTGTTTCGACAATCTTCAGGCTTTTAAGCCCCAAACTTGGGACGATATGATCACTATTTCCTGTTCAACCGAGTCTTCTTATTTATTCTTTCAACCTTGGTGTTATAACGAGCCTTTGCTTACTAACAGAGTCTTAGGGCCCGATGTTAGCAGGGCTGCGGGTTCTCGGCGGGGGGGGCTATCACGCGCCCAGTGAAATTAGTCAGTTTCCCGCGCGATTGTAGGATCCAATCCACTAATTGGATCCACTTACCTGCTCCTCCGGGTTCCCCACTGCTGATCTGCGCGTCGGGCAGGCTGCGCATGCACAGTAAGATCTGTCAGCTGGAGGCGCTCTATTTAAAGGGGCAGTCCTCCACTGTCAGATGCTGCAACAAATAGCAAAAATTACAGCATGGAGCAGCCCAGGGGGAAGGCTGCTCCCAGTATAATGATGCCTCACTCCAGGTATCAATACATGGGGTGAGGAGGAGGGGGAGGACAGAGATCTTCCTCCCGGCGTGCGGGAGGAAGCAGCCTGGCTCTGCCACCAGGAAGGCCTGGCTCGAGGTGGCAGAGGAGGTCACCAGCGCAACCAACATATCGCCCACCTGCATACAGTGCAGGAGGCGCTCCAATGACCTCAGTAGGTCAGCCAAAGTGAGTACACGTAGTCTTTCCCCTACACTCCGTGTGCCACATCACTGCCCCCACCCCACATCTCCTTCAGCACTGCCAACACTACTCTGTCACATCACCCCTCATACCCACTCAAACCTCATCCTAATCTTACCTGCACCTACTCACCTCGCCAGTACTCATCCCGCCACTACCACTCAACCCAATCCTCATACAATCTCATGGCTCTATCTCATACTCACCCTCTCGTGCATCTCTTTCACGGCCAGCCTCACTCAACCTGCCACTACCTGTGCTGCAGCTACAGGGCATGCATCACATATGTGCAGTAGGCAGCGTAAGGCAAACGTGTCGTGAGCATGAAGGGGATGCACAAGGGTGTCGGAGGGTTTGTCATGGGTGTTACTTATATTGAATTTCTGACCAACTCACATTACATATTATATTGGCACCACTACTGCCATGTCTTCGCGAATCCTGTCTGGTTTTTTCTTTTATTCGTTCACGGGATGTGGGCGTCGCTGGCAAGGCCGGCATTTATTGCCCATCCCTAATTGCCCTCGAGAAGGTGGTGGTGAGCCGCCTTCTTGAACCGCTGCAGTCCGTGTGGTGACGGTTCTCCCACAATGCTGTTAGGAAGGGAGTTCCAGGATTTTGACCCAGCGACAATGAAGGAACGGCGATATATTTCCAAGTCGGGATGGTGTGTGACTTGGAGGGGAACGTGCAGGTGGTGTTGTTCCCATGCGCCTCCTGCCCTTGTCCTTCTAGGTGGTAGAGGTCGCGGGTTTGGGAGGTGCTGTCGAAGAAGCCTTGGCGAGTTGCTGCAGTGCATCCTGTGGATGGTGCACACTGCAGCCACAGTGCGCCGGTGGTGAAGGGAGTGAATGTTTAGGGTGGTGGATGGGGTGCCAATCAAGCGGGCTGCTTTATCTTGGATGGTGTCGAGCTTCTTGAGTGTTGTTGGAGCTGCACTCATCCAGGCAAGTGGAGAGTATTCCATCACACTCCTGACTTGTGCCTTGTAGATAGTGGAAAGGCTTTGGGGAGTCAGGAGGTGAGTCACTCGCCGCAGAATACCCAGCCTCTGACCTGCTCTCGTAGCCACAGTATTTATATGGCTGGTCCAGTTAAGTTTCTGGTCAATGGTGACCCCCAGGATGTTGATTGTGGGGGATTCGGCGATGGTAATGCCGTTGAATGTCAAGGGGAGGTGGTTAGACTCTCTCTTGTTGGAGATGGTCATTGCCTGGCACTTATCTGGCGCGAATGTTACTTGCCACTTATGAGCCCAAGCCTGGATGTTGTCCAGGTCTTGCTGCATGCAGGCTCGGACTGCTTCATTATCTGAGGGGTTGCGAATGGAACTGAACACTGTGCAGTCATCAGCGAACATCCCCATTTCTGACCTTATGATGGAGGGAAGGTCATTGATGAAGCAGCTGAAGATGGTTGGGCCAAGGACACTGCCCTGAGGAACTCCTGCAGCAATGCCCTGGGGCTGAGATGACTGGCCTCCAACAACCACTACCATCTTCCTTTGTGCCAGGTATGACTCCAGCCACTGGAGAGCTTTCCCCCTGATTCCCATTGACTTCAATTTTACTAGGGCTCCTTGGTGCCACACTCGGTCAAATGCTGCCTTGATGTCAAGGGCAGTCACTCTCACCTCACCTCTGGAATTCAGCTCTTTTGTCCATGTTTGGACCAACGCTGTAATGAGGTCTGGAGCCGAGTGGTCCTGGCGGAACCCAAACTGAGCATCGGTGAGCAGGTTATTGGTGAGTAAGTGTCGCTTGATAGCACTGTCGACGACACCTTCCATCACTTTGCTGATGATTGAGAGTAGACTGATGGGGCGGTAATTGGCCGGATTGGATTTGTCCTGCTTTTTGTGGACAGGACATACCTGGGCAATTTTCCACATTGTCGGGTGGATGCCAGTGTTGTAGCTGTACTGGAACAGCTTGGCGAGAGGCGCAGCTAGTTCTGGAGCACAAGTCTTCAGCACTACAGCTGGGATGTTGTCGGGGCCCATAGCCTTTGCTGTATCCAGTGCACTCAGCCGTTTCTTGATATCACGTGGAGTGAATCGAATTGGCCGAAGACTGGCTTCCGTGATGGTGGGGATATCGGGAGGAGGCTGAGATGGATTATCCACTCGGCACTTCTGGCTGAAGATGGTTTGTGCAATAATGCCCTCTCCTGAGGATCACTATGAGGACCCACAACTGATGCCACCCATTGTGTTACTGCAGAGTGGGTGTAGGTGTATTTGCAGGGCTCTTTTGCGCAGACGACTGAGAGACGTCGGCGATGTCCCCGGTTACACCCTGGAAGGATGCGGAGAAGTTGTTGAGGGCAGTGGTGATTTTGACAGCGACAGGTAAGAAGATGGTGCTCGGGCCAGCCAGGAGCAGCTCGGCATGAAAGAGGCTGCAGATGTCCACGACTACATGTCGAGTGACTCTGAGCCTCCGTGTGCACTGCTGCTCAGAGAGGTCCAGGAAGCTGAGCCTCGGTCTGTGGACCCTGTGGTGAGGGTAGTGTCCTCTGCGACGCATCTCTCTCTGCGGTAGCCCTCCCTCCTGCTGTGCAGGTGGATGTGTCACAGCACTCTGTTGTGGAGCTCCACGTGTCAGAGGTGGACGGCGTGGATGGCGAGACTGGTGAGGCTGGTGATGCTGTTCGCCCTCCGAGGAGGTCATGACTGCAGCTACGGCGGCCCCCATCCGGAAGATGTACATCTGAGGGGGTCCGCAAGGTAGGTACATGTCTCCGGACCCCGGGGTAAGTGTGCAGGTTGGTGAGTTTGACTGTCAGGAGGAGGGTGGTGGAGGCCAAACTTTGTCCCAAGTGACAGAGTGGCCTCCTGCAATGGGTGAGGGTCTCCCCCCCGCCACCTGTCAAATGGACCTTTGCAGCTGCCACAGGCTGACAGCTGCAACACATCCATTTGACCTGGGAATGTTTCTCCCAGTGTGGGAAACAGTCCCAGTTTGCTCTAAAATCCCACATAATCCTTTAATCAGGTCAGTTAATGACCTGAAATACCTAAATAAATACCTTCAAGTGGAACCCCGCTGGCTTTAATTGCCTGTGGGATTCCCACCAGCGGGGGCTGCGCACGCACGCCGGCGCGTCAGCGGGGAACCCGGAAGTGCGCGGGTTCGGGGCAGGCTCCGGTACCGCGCCGGGATTCTCCGATTTTCGGAGCCCCCACGCCAGGAACGCACCCGATAGCGGGTGCTGAAATAGAGCCCTTAGTTTGAAAATACTGTACAGTACAAAATTGAACAAAAATTAACCATTTTGTTGGCCTTAAATGGCAGAAAGTAAGTCTACAGCACGTTTTTATTTTGGTATAATCCAATCACTTATACATTTACATTGTACCAACAACTCTACACCCACTGGTATAACATAGATTCGTGCCTATAATTCCCCATATCGTGCTCATGACCTCAACTTGGTTGTTCGGGAAGCACTTGGGGATTACCCAAGGGGACAGAAATGTACTAAAAACCCTTGCTATAATTTTCCAACGAAATTATACATACAGCACGTAATCCTCCTTCACTTGCCTTAGGATATTAAACATAGTTATCCATCCTCTTTGTGGAGGGATGAGGAGTTAAGCCAGCATCTCTTTGGGGTTGAAGTAGCTCCGAGGTGACATGCCTAGCAGTAAAGTCTCATAATTGACTTAGTCCTCTGTCACACACTCGGTAATCTATAGCTCCTCAATACTCCAGGACACTGTTGATAATTAACCAGCCATTCTCACTTATGTCTTACATCCGGCTAATATTACTCTCCGTTGACTTCAGTAGGGAATACAATCGGGCAGGGTATAAAACCTGCGTTGCACCCAATCTCGTCAATTTCCCGACGGGCGGGTTAGATTAAAATTGTCACCCTTGGCTCAATGGTACCACTCTCGCCTCTAAGTCAGAAGATTGTGGGTTCAAGTTCCACTCTAAGACTTGAGTACATAATTTAGGCTGGCAATTCAGTACAGTACTGAGGGAATGTTTCATTTTCAGAGATGCTGCCTTTTGGATAAGAAATTAAACCGAGGCCCCATCCAGTTGGACGTAAAAGATCTCACGACACTATTCGAAGAAGAGCATGGGAGTTCTTCCAGTGTCCTGACCAATATTTATCCCTCAAGCAACATCTAAAACAGATGATCTAGTCATTTATTTAATTGCTGTTTGTGGAGTCTTGCTGTGTGCAAATTGGCTGCTGTGTTTCCTATATCACAACAGTGACTACACTTCAAAAGTACTTCATTGGCTATGAAGCACTTTGGGTCATCTTGAGGTTGTGCAAAGTGCTATATAAATGCAATTTCTTTCTTAATGGCAACAGCACAAGTAAACTCCCATTTAGATTTAGAAATAGCTTCTGAAGATCTAATTTAGCTAGACAGAAAAATCTACTGTATGGAATAGCAATAATAATATTGTTCAATATCTGGCACTCCAGCACTGTCAGACTTGAAATCAATTTTAATTATCTTCTGAAAAAAAACATTCATGGCAAGAATTCTAAAGACAAAATGAAGTTGTATTGTTTCCAACCTAAACAATTATTTTTTCCTTTTCATCGTGTATTTATGACAGTGACATCAGACAGCTACACAACTAAGATTCATTTACCATAAATGGAAAAATTCAAACTAAGAACTAAACTTTTTTTCATATATGTCTGAAATATTTCAAAGATACTAAAACATTTAAAAACAGGTGTGCACAATGGTTTGTCAGTTTGGGCTGTCTGTATGAATTTTAACTGTGCATATTTATTGTGCGATGAAGAGTCTCTTACCTAAATCAGATGTCGCAGCTGACAGTGATTGATAGTTTGGCTGCCTTCTGAGTTTTCTGATGAGATTCTGGAGTCAGACTGTAAATGTATTATTCAGGTCTGTGCAAAAACAACTCTGCATATAAAGAATTTTTACTTTTTAAAACAAGATTATGTCAGACCTTTGAGGAAAAAGAAAGTATTGTTGTCCCGCAACTGGAGGGATACAATAATTATGGTACTCTGAGAAAAATTCAAAATAAAGAAATGCTATATGGGTGCCAAAAATCCTCAGGCTCGGTCTGTCAGCAGAATTGCGGCAGGGAGATTAACAGTGAACCCAACCCCGTTGGAATATGTGAGGTCAAGGACAGGTCACCTCATTTACATAGAAGCAGTAGGTGCCCAAGATACACCTATAGTGGAGCGGGGACAGGAGAAGTGTCGCTGTCCAGACACAAGTGCCCAATCCAGTTCCACCATCTAGTAAGATTTTCATAGTTAGCCCATCAAATACTTGTAGCAGCATTTTGATTGGGGTTCCAGGTTTGGACCCTTAGGTAAACACCACTTCTGGTGCTGAGCAAATCTGTACGCTGGACTCATCTCAGCTTCCAGGTCGTTTGGCCTTAGGGACGCTGGAGCTGAGGAAATTCACCGTGTAAGAACTCGCTGCCCCAGCCTCGCCCCCTCCAAAGTTATGGGCCATGCTTCAGGCGGATGGAGATTCCACCCCAAATACTCCCCGACAGAGACTCACTGGCTTGGGCTGGAACCCAGTGTTTCCAGCACCTGGCCAATTTTTTTCTGTAAGAAACTAACTTGAAAAAGAGCAGTTTGCGCTATTAAAAAATGTAATTTGGAGAAGAAAAAATCTGATGAGGCCCAATCATTATTCTTGAATTGGGCTACAAAAGGTGCACTGCTAAATCTTAGTGATGCAGGAAAGGATATAGGCAGCAGAGCTTTTGAAACATTAATTTCAAATCAACTCTATACTTGTGGGGTGAAAGAACTCTTTTTTGCTGGAAGTCGTAATGGTACTTAGTGAAAGTAATTATCAACCCAGTCCTATTAGGTGTGAGCTCGCAATATAGAGCTGTTCATAATTTAGTACTAATTGGCACTAAGTTGGCAGTCATACTCAGAGGATGGCTGGTGTGATTAACATAAAATGTTAAACTAGCGCACTAGGGAAGCTTTTCTGAGGTTAGGGGTTGAGGCATAATGTTGGGCCAGAGTAGAGAGCATCTGGCCTGTGCTGCAGCTGAGTTGATGTGCTTGGTGTACATGATACTTGGAATCCCTTACTGAAAAGCATACATTACACCAAAAGAATCTGTTTTAAACTCTCACTAAAGTGGGTTAGTTGTAACCTATATTCTTGATTGTGCTCAAAGCAGAAACTCGACCCCACTGTGCTTAACATGAATAATCAATGGTTTGATAGCTTCAAACTTTAATTTTCATAACATGAACAAGATAAAGAAGGACTTGAAGAAGGAAGATGTAGTATGTTCCACACTTTCCTCGGTCCTCGAATGTTTCTGCTGATTTCCGCTTGTTTAACGCTGGTTTCTACGTATGCTAATGCAATTCTCAGCAAATTTGGGCATAAGTTCCCGACGGCAACATTGTCATAGAAACCAGTGTAAATTTCAATGTAATTTCTGCGTAAGTGAGATCCAGCAAATTCTGGGCCTTTATTTCAGAAGCCAGTCACAACGTAATCACGAAGTGAAGTTCATACCAGAGTATATGTTCAAACTAGTTTATTCGCAGAAATTGCACAACATAAAAGATGCACAGAAAAAGATGCAGCAGTTCTTTAGGAGCAATTGCCAAAGTTTCTCCAAATTCCCAGTATATAGAATAGTCAATACACTTTCATGGAGATAAACATTGCCAGTCCCAGGGGGGATCTCCTCAGCTCAAACAAGTTATGTGGAGCCTTAGTTATTCCCTGTCAGCAGCCCTCTCAGATTCCAGTTCACAGCCTTTTTCCAGTCTCATTCAGCAAGCTTAAGGAGAAATCTTCTGCCTAGACTGCGGTTCCTTTAGGTCTATGGGCCTAAAGTAAATACACTTTCATTTTGCCTTGTAGGGTATGCCTTATTTCCTGAGATTCTTGGAATTGGACGAATAGTTAAGCAAAGAAAGTCACCCTCACTCACGGTAGTTTCATTAATCAAAGGTAATTATTTAATAATGTTATAATTCATATGACTTTCCTCTATAAAATCCTGTACTTAATAATTCTCAACATTATTATGTAATGACTTAACAATTCATACACACATCAGACAAATCATTAATGTATACAACCTTTAAACCAATGATTTTACTCATCAAGGTAGCTCAAAAGTGATCAGCGTCTTGTGTCTCGAGGTCCTCTTCTTCTTGCTTGATGTTTGACTGCAGTGTGCGTTCCTTGTGGCTGCCGTGTGGTCAAGAGACTGTTCTTCTCTCAAATTCTTCCATTTCTTTGTTTTTACCAATAGGATGTAGGATTGGGGAGTGTCATTCTTTTTGTCTAATTGCTCCCTGTTGCTATGCCTCAATCATTAACATACCTTAATGATCGACAGTTTAGGTTTTGATGATGTGACTGGAGACCCTTTGATGTGGAAAAGACCATGTGCTCGAAACATGGAATGTAAAAGGCCCCTTTACTATCTCTGCTTATGGCCTTTCATTTCGGGATAGCCCCTTTCATTTCTATGCACAGATATTCTTAATGGTCCTGACATTTCCAATTTTGATTGCTTCAATGGTTTCAAATCCATTCCTTTTTTCTTATGCTGGATGCAATACCACTTGATGTTTTACAAATCCCAGCCCTTTGAACAGATTACCAGATAGGAATGAGAGACCCATGCCTTTTCACACCTATCATTGCTTTCCTGATCCAAAGTCTTTGATGTATGTCTTTGTTGCCTTTTCTTACATTACCCCCTGCTGTGTTGAAAAGCTTGTGTTTCCAAAAGCCGATGTGATTTGAAAGCCTGACAACCCTCCAAGCTCAATATTATCCATTTAACTTATCTATTTAATAATCTAGATATCTATCCACAGTACAATGTCTTTGATCCCAAACTCATACTTCTCCAGCACCATCAGTGTCACTGAGGGAAAACAGGATTTACTACATTACTGTGTTTGCAGGTTTCCACATGTCTTTGTTCAAAAGGGGTTTTGAACCCCACAACTTGTCTCCAAAACCAACTGCACCTCAGAAGAATGACTTGTACTGACTTCAGCAGGGGTAGGTCTTCTCTGGACTTACTGCCACTGCTGGCATTTCCCAACAGAAATGACAGGGAACTTGCAATACATCTGTTCATATATGGGCACAGGAGACCATGTTTGGGCCAGGCCACTTCATTGAGGTGAGGCTATCTGACTACAGGAGAAATCACAGCCAGGTCCCATCCTATTCTCATTTGACATCCATATATATGCACTTCAAACAGTCACTGGATAGTAATGAGTGAGAACCCTGGTTGATTTTCTGCTCTGTAGCCCAGGGACACTCAAGCCATCGCCCCAACTGAAATCAGTTAAGTCAGCACAGGCCACTGATTGAACCAGGGATATTCCTAGTCTGCATGGCTCATCTATTCAATTTCTAACCAACTGAACCACCTCTACACATGTTGAACCTTTATAAAACATTGGTTCGGCTGCAGTTGGAGTATTGTGTCCAATTCTGGACACCACACTTTAGGTAGGATGTGAAGGCCTTAGAGAGGATGCAGAAAAGATTTACTAGAATGGTTCCAGGGTTGAGGGACTTCAGTTATGTGGATAGACTGGAGAAGCTGGGGTTGTTCTCCTTTGAGCAGAGAAGGTTAAGAGGAGAATTGATAGAAGTGTTCAAACTCATAAAGGGTTTAGATAAAGTAAATAAAGAGAAACCGTTCCCATTGGCGGAAGGGTTGAGAACCAGAGGACACAGATTTAAGGTGATTGGCAAAAGAACCAAAGGTGACATGAGGAAAAACTTCCTTACGCTGCGAATAGTTATTTTTTTTATTCATTCATGGGATGTGGGCGTTGCTGGCAAGGCCAGGATTTATTGCCCAACACTGATTGCCCTTGAGAAGGTGATGGTGAGCTACCTTCTTGAACCGCTGCAGTCTGTGTGGTGAAGGTTCTCCCACAGTGCTGTTAGGTAGGGAGTTCCAGATTTTGACCCAACGGCGATATATTTCCAAGTCGGGATAGTGTGTGACTTGGAGGGGAACGTGCAGGTGGTGTTGTTCCCATGTGCCTGCTGCCCTTGTCCTTCTAGGTGGTAGAGATTGCGGGTTTGGGAGGTGCTGTCAAAGAAGCCTTGGCGAGTTGCTACAGTGCATCCTGTGGATGGTACACACTGCAGCCATGGTGCGTCGGTGGTGAAGGGAGTGAATGTTTAGGGTGGTGGATTGGGTGCCAATCAAGCAGGCTGCTTTGTCCTGGATGGTGTCAAGCTTCTTGAGTGTTGTTGGAGCTGCACTCATCCAGGCAAGTGGAGAGTATTTCATCACACTCCTGACTTGTGCCTTGTAGACGGTGGAAAGGCTTTGGGGAGTCAGGAGGTGAGTCACTCGCCGCAGAATACCCAGCCTCTGACCTGCTCTTGTAGCCACAGTATTTATGTGGCTGGTCCAGTTAAGTTTCTGGTCAATGGTGACCCCCAGGATGTTGATGGTGGGGGATTCGGCGATGGTAATGCCGTTGAATGTCAAGGGGAGGTGGTTAGATTCTCTCTTGTTGGAGATGGTCATTGCCTGGCATTTGTCTAGCACGATTGTTACTTGCTACTTATCAGCCCAAGCCTGGATGTTATCCAGGTCTTGCTGCATGCGGGCATGGACTGCTTCATTATGTGAGGGGCTGTGAATGGAACTGAACACTGTGCGTGTTTTGGAGCTGTGAATGGAATGTGCTGCCTGAAAGGGAGATGGAAGCAGATTCGATTGTGGCTTTCCAAAATGAATTGCATAAATACTTGAAGGGAAAAAAATTGCAGGGCTACAGGGATAGAGCAGGGGAATGGGACTAACTGGATTGCTCTTACAAAGAGCCGGCACGGGCTCGATGGGCCGAATGGCCTCCTTCTTTGCAGTAACCATTCTATGATTCTATGACCAGGCAGCCCTGCAAATGTATTTTTATGCACTATTATGCAGATTAAACATCACAATTTGAAGCACTTTGTGAATACTGAAGAAAATGCATGTCTAAAAATAATGCCAGCTTTAAAAAATCTCAGATAAATCTATTTTTGCTCTTTTTATCAATAATTACAGAGGTTCATGAGCGCATTTTTTTTCAATTGTAATATTTCCTGTCTGAAATGGAAGAAGGTAGATGTCAGTAATGTGACAGAGAAATTATATGCCATTTATTTTTCTTGGCATGTGAAGTGAAAAGTTGTATCATCAAGTAAAAAAAGACCCCCTATCCAAAACTTTCATATAGCTTATTTGGTTTTACCAACATGGGCATAGTTAAGAAACCCCATAGTATTTATCTTTTTCAACAGTTTTAAAAAATGCAACCTTGACAACATAATTAAAACTAATGAAATACATAATTTTTATGAATGTAATAGAAAACTTCATGGTAATTGTGGCAGACATGGGGATCCATTACATTTCACATTTAAGATTTGAACATTATGGGTGGATTTTTTTCTTTCGGGACAGAGTATCTGCCTACCCCTCTGACTCCACCATGAGCCCGACCAATTTTTCTGAGTTGTTTGGCATTCAGGGTGAGCTCTACGCAGGATTTTCACCACCAAGATGGAGCCCGCCAGTGCCAAAGAGGAGAATGAAGCAGTGCTGTAACAGAATCTCCACGGCAGCACTCAAACAGGCAGCAAGGGACGTTATAGGGCCAGAAGACTCCCCAAAAGGGAGAGACCTCCTGGTTTTTGTAGGCCCTCAGCTGAGACCAAGTGAGTGTACGGGAGCCGAATTGGAGGGAGATGGAGTTTCAACTAGGCCTTCTACCTCCATTTACAAAATTGGGCGCCTTATCTCCACAATCCCGATCCCTGCACCAGTTTTCATAGAATCAGAAAATCATAGAATCTTACAGCACAGGAGACCATTGTGCTTGTGCTGGCTCTTTGAAACAGCTCTCCAATTAGTCCCACACCCCCACGTCTGTTCTTGTAGCTCTGCAAATTTTTCTCTTTTAAGTATATATCGAATTCCCTTTTGAAAGTTACTGTTGAATCTTCTTCCACCACCCTTTCAGGCAGTGCAATCCAGGTCATAACAACTCGTTGCATAAAAAAAAATTCTGCTCTTCTCCCCTTTGGTTCTTTCGCCAATTATCTTAAATCTGTGTCCTCTTGTTGCAGACCACCCACCAGTAGAAACAGTTTCTCCTTATTTACTCTATTAAAACCCGTCATAAAATTTAACGCCTATATTAAATTTCCCCTTAACCTTCTCTGCTCTGAGGAGAACGATCCCAGCTTCTCTAACCTCTCCACGTAACTAAAGTCCCTCATTCTGGTATATATCCTCTGCATCTTCTCCAAGGCTTTGACAGCCTTCCTAAAGCATGGAGCTCAAAATTCAACACAATACTCTAGCTGAGACCAAACCAGTGATTTATAAAGGTTTAGCATAACTTCATTGCTTTTGTCCCGGGGAACAGCAATAAGAGGAGCGAATGGGAGGGAAATGGGCTGGAAAAACAAGCCCCACACCAGCCGACATATAAATATGCTGGGCGGTGAATAGCTGGCCTGCATTGGTCCAGGCAGGGGCAGAGGAAGGGAAATGAAGTTCAGGGCAGTGAGGAAGAGAGAGGCCTTGCCGCCAATTTTTGCCCATATTTCACTGCTAACCCACCTGATTTTGGGTGGCATCGTGGAGGAAAATCCAGCCCTATATAATCTTAAAATGAATTTTAACAATGCTTTGGGATTTGAAAGTGGACTTCAGCTGGCAATTCCTAGCTAGCAGTTAGCCTGACATCAATAATAGGGAAAATGCTAGAATCTATTATTAAGGACGTAGTAATAGGGCACTTAGAAAATCATAATAGGATCAGGCAGAGTCAACATGGTTTTATGAAAGGGAAAACGTGTTTGACAAATCTATTAGAGTTTTTTGAGGGTGAAACTAGCAGGGTAGATAAGGGGGAACCAGTGGATGTAGTATATTTGGATTTTCAAAAGGCACTTGATAAGATGCCACATAAGAGGTTGTTATACAATATTAGGGCTCATGGGATTGCGGGTAATATATAAGCATGGATTGAGGATTAGTTAACAGACAAAAAACAGAAAGTAGGCATAAACGGTCATTTTCGGTTTGGCAGATTGTAACTAGTGGGGTGCTACAGGGATGGGTGCTTGGGCCTTAGCTGTTTACAATCTATATTAATGACTTAGATGAAGGGGCCAAGTGAAATGTATCCAACTTTGCTGATGATACAAAGCTAGGTGGGAAAGGAAGCTGTGAGGAGGACGCAAAGAGTCTGCAAAGGGATAAAGACAGGTTACATGAGTGAGCAAGAAGGCGGCAGATGTAGGGAAATGTGAGGTTATTCACTTTGGTAGGAAGAATAGAAATACGGAATATTATTTAAATTGTGAGAAACTATTAAATGATGGTGTTCAGAGGGATTTGGGTGTCCTTGTACAGATTCACAGAAAGTTAATGTGCAGGTATAGAAAGCAATTAGGAAGACAAATGGCATGTTGACCTTTATTGCAAGGGGGTTGGAGTACAAGGGTAAGGAAGTCTTACTACCATTGTACAGGGCTTTGGTGAGACCTCACCTGGAGTACTGTGTACAGTTTTGTACCCCTTACCTAAGGAAGGGTATACTTGCCTTGGAGGCGGTGCAATGGAGGTTCACTGGTTTGATTCCTAGGATGAGAGCGTTGTTCTATGAGGAGAGATTG
The DNA here is from genome assembly GCF_035084215.1 of Heptranchias perlo. Classification (NCBI taxonomy): domain Eukaryota; kingdom Metazoa; phylum Chordata; class Chondrichthyes; order Hexanchiformes; family Hexanchidae; genus Heptranchias; species Heptranchias perlo. The sequence goes on along the minus strand of NC_090337.1, from coordinate 36,750,177 downwards.
AGTAGAATAGGCCTATACTTTCTGGAGTTTAGAAGAATCAGAGGTGATCTCATTGAAACAAATAAGATTCGAAGAGGGCTTGAAAGTATAGATGCTGAGAGGATGTTTCCCCTGGCTGGAGAGTCTAGAACTAGGGACACAGTCTCAGGATAAGAGATCGGACATTGAGGATTGAGGTGAGGAGGAATTTCTTCACTCAGAGGGTCGTGAATATTTGGAATTCTGTACCCCAGAGGGCTCCTGATGCTAAGTCGTTGAGTATGTTCAAGACTGAGATTGATAGATTTTTGGAATGTAGGGGAATCAAGGGCTATGGGGATCGGGTGGGAAAATCGAGTTGAGGTCGAAGATCAGCCATGATCTTATTGAATGGCGGAGCAGGCTCGAACGGCCAAATGGCCTACTCCTGGTCTTATTTCTTATGTTCTTATGTTCCTGAGGGAAAGCAATTATTTTTGTAACTTGGAATGCAATGTTGTGTCATCATATTTGACACCTAAGCAGCCCGTTGAACACAGCTAACCAAATTATAAATGCTTTGCAGATCAAATGTTTCACTTTGGGAATTCCTCTCCAATAGGTGTCACAGAATGCAAGCTAACAGACATGAACCATTTGATTGTGACTGCTGAAAAAGGCAACTGTTATTTCTGAATGCCCATTGAGTCTTTGAAATCTGATTTGATTGACAGCTGTATGCTCAGAATCCTTCTGACAGAGATGCTGCAGTCTTTTGCCAGTTGAGTAGCTCAGTGACTTAACCATATGGCTGCACGTAGCAGCGTTGAGCCAGACCTCAATGGTGCCAAGTGCCCATGTATCGTTATCAACTCAATTAAAGATTTCTGATAAAGAACTCTCAAATCTCAGTGATTTGTTATTTCAGACTCAGAAAATATGTTTATGCAACTGTGAAAGTTAAATAATGTATTATTAACTGATCTATTGATTTATTACAATCAATCATATCATACAATCATTTCATATATTCAGCCCATTGGGCCTGTGCCGGCACTTTGAAAGAACTATCCAATTAGTCCCACACCCATGCTCTTTCCCCCTAGCCCTGCAAATTTTTCTACTTCAAGTATTTATCCAATTCCTTTTTGAAATTTATCATTGAATCTGCTTCCACCACCCTTTCAGGTAGTGCAATCCAGATCATAACAACTCGCTGCGTGAAAAAAAATTTCCACATGTCGTCTCTGGTTCTTTTGCCAATTACCTTAAATTTATGTCCTCTGGTTACCGACCCTTCTGCCACTGGAAACAGTTTCTCCTTAGTTACTCTATCAAAATTGTTCATGATTTTGAACACTTCTATCAAATCTCCCCTTAACCTTCTCCACTCTAAGGAGAACAACTCCAGTTTCGCTATTCTCAGGTTTCCATCCCAGGGTCTTAAAGGAAGTAGGTGAGCACATTGCAGATGCCCTAACTATAATCTTTCAAAGTTCTCTAGATTCAGGAACTGTCCCTCTAGATTGGAAAATTGCACATATCACTCCGCTTTTTAAGAAAGGAGAGAGAGGGAAACCAGGGAATTATAGACCAGTTAGCCTAACATCTGTTGTGGGGAAAATGCTGGAGTCTATAATTAAGGATAGGGTGACTGAACACCTCGAGAATTTTCAGTTAATCAGAGAGAGCCAGCATGGATTTGTGAAAGGTAGGTCGTGCCTGACAAACCTGATTGAATTTTTTGAAGAGGTGACTAAAGTAGTGGACAGGGAAATGTCAATGGATGTTATTTATATGGACTTCCAGAAGGCATTTGATAAGGCCCCACATAAGAGACTGTTAGCTAAGAGGGAAGCCCATGGAATCGAGGGAAAAGTACGGACTTGGTTAGGAAGTTGGCTGAGCGAAAGGCAACAGAGAGTAGGGATAATGGGTAGGTACTCACATTGGTAGGATGTGACTAGTGGAGTCCCGCAGGGATCTGTCTTGGGGCCTCAATTATTCACAATATTTATTAACGACTTAGATGAAGGCATAAAAAGTCTCATATCTAAGTTTGCCGATGACACAAAGACTGGTGTAAGCAGTGTAGATGAAAACATAAAATTACAAAGCGATATTGATAGATTAGGTGAATGGGCAAAACTGTGGCAAATGGAATTCAGTGTAGACAAATGTGAGGTCATCCACTTTGGATCAAAAAAGGATAGAACAGGGTACTTTCTAAATGGTAAAAAGTTAAAAACAGTGGATGTCCAAAGGGACTTAGGGGTTCAGGTACATAGATCATTGAAGTGTCATGAACAGATGCAGAAAATAATCAAGGCGGCAAATGGAATGCTGGCCTTTATATCCAGAGGATTCGAGTACAAGGGGGCAGAAGTTATGCTGCAGCTATACAAAATCCTGGTTAGACTGCACCTGTGAGCAGTTCTGGGCACCGCACCTTCGGTAGGACATATTGGCCTTGGAGGGAGTGCAACGTAGGTTTATTCGAATGATACCCGGACTTCAAGGGTTAAGTTACGAGGAGAGATTACAGAAATTGGGGTTTTATTCTCGAGAGTTTTGAAGGTTAAAGGGTGATCTGATCAAAGTTTATGAGATATTAAGGGGAACGGATAGGGTGGATAGAGAGAAACTATTTCCACTGGTTGGGGATTCTAGGAGTGGGGGCACAGTCTAAAAATTAGAGCCAGACCTTTCAGGAGCGAGATTAGAAAACATTTCTACACACAAAGGGTGATAGAAGTTTGGAACTCTCTTCCGCAAAAGGCAATTGATACTAGCTCAATTGCTAAATTTAAATCTGAGATGGATAGCTTTTTGGCAACCAAAGGTATTAAGGGATATGGGCCAAAGGCAGGTATATGGAGTTAGATCACAGGTCAGCCATGATCTTATCAAATGGCGGAGCAGGCACGAGAGTCTGAATGGCCTACTCCTGTTCCTATGTTCCTATGTTCTCCATCTACCTGAAGTCTTTCTATCCCTGGTACCATTCCAGTAAATCTCCTCTGCACCCTCTCTAAGTCCAGTTCATTAATATATATTAAAAAGTCATGATGTGGAGATGCCGGTGATGGACTGGGGTTGACAATTGTAAACAATTTTACAACACCAAGTTATAGTCCAGCAATTTTATTTTAAATTCACAAGCTTTCGGAGACTTCCTCCTTCCTCAGGTAAATGTTCAGGAGCTCCTTGAAGCCTACGCATTTATACATATAGAACAATACATGGTGTTTACAGAATGCCCCTGCAACTGCCCGTTGCCAAGGCAATCACCGTGTTCAGACAGAGAGGTGTCACCTGCAGAACCCCCGAATACACATTCAACAAAAAAACAAACAGGAAAAAAAACAGAGAGAGGCAGAAACATCCGGAAGGCAGAGAAAGCCAGCAAATGACCCATTATATTAAAAACAGATAACATTTGTTCGCTGGTGGGGTAACGTGTAGCGTGACATGAACCCAAGATCCCGGTTGAGGCCGTCCTCATGGGTGCGGAACTTGGCTATCAATTTCTGCTCGACGATTTTGCGTTGTCGTGTGTCTCGAAGGCCGCCTTGGAGTACGCTTACCCGAAGGTCGGTGGATGAATGTCCATGACTGCTGAAGTGTTCCCCGACTGGGAGGGAACCCTCCTGTTTGGCGATTGTTGCGCGGTGTCCGTTCATCCGTTGTCGCAGCGTCTGCATGGTCTCGCCAATGTACTATGCTCTGGGGCATCCTTTCCTGCAACGTATGAGGTAGACAACGTTGGCCGAGTCACAGGAGTATGAACCATGCACCTGGTGGGTGGTGTCCTCTCGTGTGATGGTGGTATCTGTGTCGATGATCTGGCATGTCTTGCAGAGGTTACCGTGGCAGGGTTGTGTGGTGTCGTGGACGCTGTTCTCTTGAAAGCTAGGTAATTTGCTGCGAACGATGGTCTGTTTGAGGTTGGGTGGCTGTTTAAAGGCGAGTAGTGGAGGTGTGGGGATGGCCATAGCGAGGTGTTTGTCCTCATTGATGACATGTTGAAGGCTGCGGAGAACATGGCGTAGTTTCTCCGCTCCGGGGAAGTACTGGACGACAAAGGGTACTCTGTTGGTTGCGTCCCGTGTTGGTTCTGCAGGTGACACCTCTCTGTCTGAACACGGTGATTGCCTTGGCAAGGGCAGTTGCAGGGGCATTCTGTAAACACCATGTATTGTTCTATATGTATAAATGCGTAGGCTTCAAGGAGCTCCTGAACATTTACCTGAGGAAGGAGGAAGTCTCCGAAAGCTTGTGAATTTAAAATAAAATTGCTGGACTATAACTTGGTGTTGTAAAATTGTTTACAATATATTAAAAAGAGCAGTGGTCCCAACATCGACCCCTGGGGCACACCACTGCACTCTTCCCTGCAGTCTGAAAAATAACCGTTCACCACTACTCTCTGCTTTGTATCCCTTAGCCAATTTCATATCCATGCAGCCACTGCCCCTTTATCCCCATGGACTTTAATTTTGCTAACAGGTCTATTAGTACCTGATAGTATTTCATCAAACGCCTTTTGAAAGTCCATATGCACAACATCAACCGCATTACCCTCATCAACCCTCTCCGTTACTTCATCAAAGAACTCAATCAAGTTTTAACAGCCTTCTCAACTTGTCCTGCCATCTTCAAAGATTTGTGTGCGTATATCTCTAGATGTGTGAAACGTGGCAGATGAAATTCAACACAAAAAAGTGTGGTGATACATTTCGGTAGGAAGAACAAGGAGAGGCAATTAAAACTAAAGGGTACAATTCTAAATGGGTGCAGGAACAGAGAGGTCTGGGGGTGTATGTGCACAAATCTTTGAAGGTGGCAGGGCAGGTTGAGAAAGCGGTTAAGAAAGCATACGGGATCCTGGGCTTTATAAATAGAGGCATAGAGTACAAAAGCAAGGAAGTTATGATGAACCTTCATAAAACACTGGGTCGGCCACAACTGGTGTATTGTGTCCAGTTCTGGGCACCGCACTTTACGATGGATGTGAAGGCCTTGGAGAGGGTGCAGAAGAGATTTATTGGAATGATTCGAAGGATGAGGAACTTCAGGTACGTGGATAGACTGGAGAAGCTAGGGTTGTTCTCCCTGGAGCAGAGAAGGTTGAGAGGAGATTTGATAGAGGTATTCAAAATCATGAAGGGTCTAGACAGAGTAGATAGAGAAACTGTTCCTGTTGGCTGAAGGGTCAAGAACCAAAAGACATAGATTTAAGGTGATTGGCAAAAGAACCAAAAGTGACATGAGAAACAACTTTTTTACACAGCGAGAGGTTTTGATCTGGAATGCACTGCCTGAGGGGGTGGTGGCGGCAGATTCAATCATGACTTTCAAAAGGGAATTAGATAAGTACTTGAAGGGAAAAAAATTGCATGGCTATGGGGATAGGCCGGTGGAGTGGGACTAGCTGGATTGCTCTTGCAGAGAGCTGGCACAGACTCGACAGCCGAATAGCCTCCTTCCATGTTGTAACCATTCTATGATTCTAAGTTCATCAAACATGATTTGCCTTTAACAAATCCACATTCTGTGTAACTTTATTTCTTCCAATAAATTTTAACCAGTTTACCTGAACTGCATGGTCTGTCAGTGTGATCATTTTCTATTGATTTGGAATGGTCAGGGGTATAAGATGGTACATCATACCATTTCCAGTGCATACCCCAAAAGTGTAAAGGTTCATTGTAAGGTCAATTTTTAATTGATAGGAATGGGTCGGCTTGCAAAATGAAGCTAACTTTTACAGAAAGCAAGAATATTAGGAAGAGGTCCAAATTATAACAAGCTCTACTGTATCAAATACTCCCATGTTGGCTCAATAGACCTTCAGGAGACACTGCTGAATCAGAGTTGTTTTATTTGAGCTTTCATGGATTTTATTTGAAGGTTAAACTGCTATATGAAAAGATATAGTGCACAACCTTAAAACCACTGATTAGGTTAAAAGGGAGAAAAAAGATTAAATTTAAGACAGTCAAAGCTTTCAGGTTAGATAGAAATATAAACCTTTCCATGTTCTGTCAGAGCTTTGATGTTTTGTTATAATTCTAATGTCACTCTATAGTTGAAAGATGGCAAATGTTCTTCAGAATAAAGAAAAATCTGCAGGGGCTTTTACTCTTTATTCTTGAGTTTTTTTCTATAATCTATAAATCATATTTGTGAGCTTCTGGTTGCAACTCTTCACACTGGTGACAAAAGCCTGTGTATTTCCTAAAGTAATTGATTTAATTCTGACAATGCATGGCAGCTTAAGGGGAAAAAAATGGTTGAAGGAAAAATCCACATTTGCTCAATGATTGTTGAATCATTTGCTAACTGTTGCCTGTGTATATATTTAATAAAAGTCAAATAATTATCACCACCTATGACAACTGTAATATTTTTTCCAGCTGAAAATAATTTTCATGTTAATATCTTTAAAAAGACAAAAGCAGTGTTGATATAATGATTTGGGAATCAAGTTTCCAAAAGCTAACGACACCCGGATCAGAGTAGTATGTAGAATTAGTTGTCCGTTGTGAAAAGAGGTTAACTGTTTCCAATATAGATTATAGCTGTCAGAAACAGGTACGCACAGCTGTTGTGAGAACACTAATTAAACTGATATGGTGGCAATAGATCCAATTAAAACAGGTCATATTGCAATTTCCAATCTCTGAAGTGGCCTGCAAATTTGCCACCAGTAAGTTAAACTTTGAGCTGGTGCTGGCACTGACAAGATGAAGTCTTTGCTAAGCCTATCAAGAGGGCAGTAATGTGGAATTTTGTCCTATCATGATTCCTATCATCCTTTCAAATGCGGAGCAGCACAGCCGGGAGGTTTATGAAACTGATTGCTGCTTATTATGGTTAAGAGACTCTCCAAAGCCACCAAGAAAGAACTTGCATTTATATAGCACCTTTCAGGACATCCCAAACGCTTTACAGTCAATTAAGTACATTTGAAGTTTAATCACTGTTGTAATGTAGAAAACCCATTACAACAGTGGGTTGTAAGCAAGCTCCCACAAACAGCAATGAGATGAATGACCAGATAATCTGTTTTAGTGATATTGGTTGAGGGATAAATGTTGGCCAGAACATCGGAGCGAACTCCCCTGCTCTTCTTCTAATAGTGCCATGGGATCTTTTACATTCACCTAAAAGGGCAGGTGGGGCCTCAGTTTGAAGTCTCAAACCAAAGACAGTACCTCCGACAATGCACCATTATGTGCTCAAGTCTCCAGAGTGGGAATTGAACCCACGACATTCTGACTCAGAGGCGAAAGTGCTACCAGCTGAACCAAGCCTGGCATCTTTTTGTTTGCCATAGCTGGCACTCACACTAACCCATCTCTAACCACCTTGTACACATAGAAACATTTATATTAGGATCGTCCGGATGCAATAAATCAACAACTATAGCTAAGCCCCTCTTTCTCCTTTTGTCACACCAGCAACCATTACCTGAACTTGCTGCTGGCTTATTCCTAGTCAGAAATATATGTAGCAAATACAATATGTGCCTTTGTATGTGTTGTGATCGCCTATGCAAACTTTGAGCCTGGCTGCATTTGTGTGTAGTGCCACCTTTTCCATTCTTGTCACCATAGGTGGAGAATTTTCAGAGACAACGACGGAAAGAACAACAGTGAATACTATTGATAGATTGACAGGGCACAGAGTGCCTTGAAGAGGTACCATGAGGAAAATAGAGTTGTATTGAAGGAAATGCTATTAGTAAAGCTTATTTAAAAAGCAGTACGAGTGATCCAGCAGATCAATTCATTGTATCTAACGCTGTTGATTAATAACATTCACTTCATAGAATAACAAATTTAACAAAGTGACAAATGCTCTGTTCATTGTAAGGTGGTTAATTAATTATCACTTATTTCTTTATTGAAATTGATCAACACCAAACTGACTAGTGGATACACCACAGAATAGCAGGCTTAGCAGGTGTAAAAATATTCTGTTTAATCTAAAAGAGCTAAATAATTATCAACTGTAATGTTCAATCATTCATTGAAATTTACTTATTCAAATTAATCATACGTAGACTCCACTGATAACAGATTCAACTAGGTGCAAAATGCTTCCTTTAACTGCTCAAATGAAAAAACATATGATGAACATTTGAAAGCTGAAAAACAGGGGAAAGTACATTACAGTGGGGGCAAAGTGAAAACAGTGAAGTGTCTGAAATAGTGCTGTAAAAAATCGTATTGTGTCAAGGAAAAGCTGCAAGTGGCTTGACATCAAGGACAGACTGCTGGCCTAAGTTCTAATGTTATGCCTCCGAGGTTGTATTGTATCGATCTAATGCATGAGTCTCACACAGTTGACAGCAAAATCAAGCTAAACCTAACAGCTTATATACGACTTGTAACAAGGTGTATTTTTAGTAGGTCTTCTTGTCTGCTGCTTGTCTAACTGGCTGCATAAACGTAGTGCTCCAATAGCAATGTGTCCCCTGTAAGTCATGACGTCAGCATGTATACGCCTGTAATATATTTCTATGGATATTTTGGGCATCATGTTGTCACTTGTTGCTGATGTCATGACCCAGTACTTCACACATGAGCAGTGGCCAAATTACCACGGCCAGCCTGTGCATGCATTAAATATCAGGAGCCATTTGACAGCTAGTTCACATGGAGACCAGCTGCACAAATTGGATGCAGTAAATTCAGGAGATTGGTGCAATTAGTTCTCTCTCTCTCAAGACCTATGATGTGGAGATGCCGGTGATGGACTGGGGTGGACAAATGTAAGGAGTCGCACAACACCAGGTCATAGTCCAACAGCTTTATTTGAAATCACAAGCTTTCAGAGCTTTGCTCCTTCGTCACCTGACGAAGGAGCAAAGCTCCGAAAGCTTGTGATTTCAAATAAAGCTGTTGGACTATAACCTGGTGTTGTGCAACTCCTTACATTTCTCAAGACCTAGGCTGCAATGTAAAACAACTTAAGACCAATTGGTGCTATTGTGTGTTTATGGCTGGCAGAGTACCTCTATAATATGAGAAATTTGCCCGTATGATCGATGCTAAGGTCTGGCTCTTCCTTGCCAGTATGGCAATTAAATTAGGGCTGCGCGGCCTTCCACCGAAACTCTGCCCCAAAAAGTAGCTGCCGCAATTTTCCACCCATGATTCTGCCATGCCCTTGAGTTACCCACCAGAAGTCTGCCCCAATGCATGCAATTGAAGGCGGACAACGTGGCTTAGTCATCCCCAAGATTTCCCTGACTTCCTGTCCATTTACCATCCCTAGAAAACACTGCCACTATAAAGGTGGATATTGGATCCAATAGTGTCCCAAAGGCAGGAAAGAATCAGGAGGGTCAAAGTTCACACAAGCTAGCACTCCTGCAATATTTTTTGACTGAAAGTGACGTCCAATACAAAAAAGATGCAAAATCTCAAATGAAAGGTTTCTGCAGGCAATTTAAAGAAAAATATTACAGGTAAATAATGGATTTTCCTCTTGGAGATTCCATTGTTCCTGTTCTTTGAAAAGAAGGATGATAAGGACATGCAGGAGGAGAAGATAGAAGCCAAGAAAGTGTGGCATCACCCACACAGGCAACTCCCAACCAATATCCACAACACAGAATCTACAGACCAAGGAGGTTCTATCCAAATTTTTCTTGCAGGCAGTCAAAGAAGGGTGCGTTTTCTCCTGTCACCGTGTCAGTGATATGCCAACTGTTGGAACCTGACCTGCAGACTCTTTCCACTGGGGCACAGCTTTGCCATTGGCAGTGAAGGTGATTAATGCATCTGGATGTTTCCAAGCAGCCTCTGATGACATTAGTCACATCAGTCAATCAACAGTGCACCAGTGTATTCACCAGCCCACAGACACCCTGTTCAGGCATGCCCCTGAGTTTAACTTCCCCATGGACCCAGCTAAACAGAGACAGCAATCAACATTTTAGAGTGGGTGGATCCCCCATGTGGGAATAAAAGCCCCATGCGAAAGGGCCATCAATTTGATCAACGGGAAGGGATTTCATTCACTGACAGCAGATTGTGCGTAATGTAAAGCACCTCATTCTGCATATCAACGCATGCTACCCAGGGAATAGCTATGATTTGTTTATTCTCAGGCAACCCAGGATACTTGCACTGCTCAGCCACAACACTGCCAGGATTACTGATAGGAGACCAGGGGTATCTGCTTCAGCCATGGCTGATGACTCCTTTCCTCCATCTGAGCGCAGAGGTCAAAAACAGGTACAATGAACTGCTATGAGATTAATCGTTCAGCAGATCAGTAGGATTCTCAAGTCCCGTTCTTGTTGCTTGAGCGGTCTGGGGTCCCCTTACAACACAGTCCAGCAGTGGTTTCAAGAATCATAATGACTTGCTGAATCCTCCATAATTTGGCCATTATAAAGGAAAGGGAAAGAAGAAGAAAGTAGTGACAACCTCTGATCATGATGAGGACACCCAGCAAAGAGGGGAGGTGGCATAGGGCAACCTGCTGCCAGCAACTCATGCCATCAGACAGGAAATCAACACCAATTCCTTCCATTATAGAGAGTGCATTCTATCTCCATAATGCAAAGTCCCTTCCTCTCAGATACCTCTAATATCCTCTCAGAGACAGAACAGTTGCTAACATGAATCACCATGCACTTCTACTACTACTATTACTACCAGTAATACTACTGCAAGACAACTATAGCAGCATGCATTTATGAAGCATCTTTAATGTGCAATAACATCACAAAGTGCGTAAATGGGGTTTCTGCCGCACTTCCAGCAAAGTTACGGAGACACAGTAGGTGCAGCTCTGAGGAAATTCCCGGTTGCTAGATTTTTTCCTGACCTCCTGCCTATGGCATTGATCTAACTGGTGATGTTTCTCAGTCTTATTTTCTAGCTTGTGGATTGGGATAGGTGTAGTTCAGTCAGAAATAATTTTGCTATCCTTATAAATATCTGCAGCATTAATATGAAAATTCTAAGAAAAATTTATAAAGCTAAAAAAAAATCCAGTGTCAAATTCATTTGTGAAATTAATGCACTTTAAAAACTAAAATTATAAACATTTTCAAAGACTTATTTTAAAAGTCTTGCACTTCAGTAACCTCACAATAATAGCAAATGATTTTGTTAAAACAAAATTTATTAAATCAGCTACACATGTTGCAATGCAGTTTTTCAGATGTAGAATATTATTGGATAATCCTGCATGTTCCTAACATCATGATAAAGGTAATTGTGTATTGATTATAACATACTATCTATGTAGTAGACCATGACCACTGAAGAGAAACAAGGTCCATTACAGAATATTAAAAATAGATGGTGCTGAGACATCCTGAATCTCCTTGTATATCCATTCTTTTTTTACTTTGGCAAACAATTATACAAATATTGAAAAGAATATTCAATACAAGCTAAGATTGTTCATGATATTTTTACAGTGCCATGAAGCCATTCCCTGGCTTGATAGAACGCAAACAGAGAAGCAGGCAGAGGGGTGAGCAATTAAGTTATTCGAAAATTCAAAGTGGTAGGAATTTTTCAGATTTGTCCAGAACTGGATCATTTTGAAAGAAAAGAAAGACTTGCATTTATATAGTGCCTTTCATGACCTTATGACATCCCAAAGCGCCTTACAGCCAATGAAGTACTTGTGAAGTGTCGTGTTGTAATGTTGGAAACGCGGCAGCTAATTTGCGCACAGCAAGCTTCCACAAACAGCACTGAAATAAATGACCAAATCATCTGTTTTCGGTGTTGGTTGAGAGATAATTATTGGCCAGGACACTGGGAGAACTCCCCTACTCTTCTTTGAATAGTGCCGAGGAATCTTTTATATCCACCTGAAAATGCAGACAGGGCCTCGGTTTAACATCTCAGCCGAAAGATGGCACCTCCGGCAATGTAGCACCCCCTCAGTACCAGCCTGGATTATGTGCTCAAGTCTCTGGAGTGGGAATTGTACCCACAACCTTCTAACTCAGAGGAGAGAATGCTACTACTGAGGCACGACTGAAATCTTTTTGTACAGAATACACAGAAGCGTAATATATGTGAATTCTCTTCTGAGCTGTAGACTAAATATTTTTTAAAACAAGATTGACAATAAGAAAGAAGGAACTTTACATTTATACAGCACCTTATCCTATCAGGACAGGGTAGTGGTTAAGTTACTAGACTAATAGTCCAAAGACCTGAACTAATAATCCAAAGGCCTGGACTAATAATCTAGAAGACATGAGTTCAAATCCCACCATGACAATTTGAGAATTTAAAATCAGTTTAAAAAAAAATCTGGAAATAAAAAGCTGGTACCAGTTAAAAAATGAAGTGACCATGAAGCTATCAGATTGTTGCAAAATACCAAGTGGTATTTTAGGTAATGTAATTTAGGTAAGGAAACCTGTCGTCCCTACCCAAGTCAAGAAAAGTTTATTTAAAGCATTAATTTCCATCAAATGGACACTTGCTGTCACATTTCAAGATTTTTGACTATTAGGCCTTAGACCGATTTCAGATTGCTTTATATTAAAATGTGGCTATTAAGTTAAATTTTACTCATAAGGGATTTAATTCACAAACACTCACTGATTCTTGGAATATGGATTAGATCCAGTTGAAGCATTTGTGCAGGATTGTGTTTCTTGCTTACCATGTCAATTCAAAACAATGGGATTCATTAAGACATTCTAGTGACATTCACATGTAATATACTGGAATGACTTCATTCATGTGAGCCCAGTGGGGGAGGGAGATAAAAAGTGCTGTCCTTTAGGGGCAATGTTGGGACCATTACGTACATATATGCACACAATATCAAAGTTTGCAGACAACACAAAAATAGGGAGTGTGGTTAACTATGAAGAGAACTGGAAGTGATTTCAGGAGAATGCAGATGGGTTAGTAGATTGGGCAGATATACATCAGATGAAATTTAATGTGGAGAAATTTGAACTTATTGTGTCTATGCCAGCTCTTTGCTAGACCAATACAAAACTAATCCCACTTCTCTGTGCTCTCCCCATAGCCCATAGTATCTTCCTCTGCTTCAAGTATTTATCTAATTTTTCCTTAAAAATTGCAATGGTCTCTGCCCCAACTGCTCCTTATGGCAAAGCATTCCATGCTCAAATAAACCTCTGCATAAAAAAATTCCTCTAAGTTCTCTCCTTATTCTCAGTGATAATTTTGAATTGATGACCCCTGACAACTTACACCCCAGTCAGAGGAAATAGTCTTTTCCTATTCACTCTATCAAAACCGTTCATAATTTTGAAAACCTCTACTAAATCTCCTCTTAGCCTTCTTTGCTCCAGTGGAAATAGTCCAAGTATCTCCAGTCTCTCTTCATAACTATAATGTCCTGTCCCTGCCTTCATCCTAGTGAATCTATGCTGTCATAGTCTCTATGGCTTTAATGTTTTTTCTATAGTGGAGCAGCCAAAATTGCACATAGTAATCTAACTATGGCCTAATCAAATTTATCATTACTTCTTTACTCTTGTTCTCTATGCTCCTGTTTGTCGAACGCAAAATGCTGTTGGCCTTTTTTGTGGTTTCATCTACCTGCACTCACACTTGCAACAAATTATTTATTTGAACACCTAGGTTTCTATATTCATGCATGCCTTTCGGTCTCTTTCTTTTTTATGTATGCACTTATTCCTAGATTTTCCTCCCAAAATGTACTACTTCACACTTACCTACATTAAGTGACATTTGCCACCTGTCTGCCTACTCCACAGATCTCTCTGTCTTCCTGAAGTCTTTCACACTCCACCTCGTTGTTTGTCAAACCTCCTATTTTTGTATTGTCAAATAATTTTGACTTTTTGCTCCATATGCCCAATTCCAAATCAAATGTATACTGAGAATATAACTGGACCCAGCACTGGCCACTATGGCACACCGCACCTAATCGTTCTCTAATCCAAGCAACATTCATTTACTTTAACTGCTGCCTGTCTGACAACCTAATTTTGATCGATGCTGCTACAGTTTCTCTTATAGTATATGCCTGAATTTTTCTAACAAGCCTCTTGAGACATTTTATCAAATGCCTTCCAAAAATCCACAGACATTACATCTACTGTATTGCCTTTATCTATTCAATTGGTCACTTCTTCAAAAACAACTAACGGGAGGCGGAAGCTCTGCAAACATCCCCATCCTCAATGATGGCAGAGTCCAGCACGTGAGTGCAAAAGACAAGGCTGAAGCATTTGCAACCATCTTCAGCCAGAAGTGCCGAGTGGATGATCCATCGCGGCCTCCTCCCAATATTCCCACCATCACAGAAGCCAGTCTTCAGCCAATTCGATTCACTCCACGAGATATCAAGAAACGGCTGAGTGCACTCGATGCAGCAAAGGCTATGGGCTCCGACAACATCCTGGCTGTAGTGCTGAAGACTTGTGCTCCAGAACTAGCTGCGCCTCTAATCAAGCTGTTCCAGTACAGCTACAACACTGGCATCTACCTGACAATGTGGAAAATTGCCCAGGTATGTCCTGTCCACAACAAGCAGGACAAATCCAATCCAGCCAATTACCGCCCCATCAGTCTACTCTCAATCATCAGCAAAGTGATGGAAGGTGTCGTCGATAGTGCTATCAAGCGGCACTTATTCACCAATAACCTGCTCACCGATGCTCAGTTTGGGTTCCGCCAGGACCACTCGGCTCCAGACCTCACTACAGCCTTGGTCCAAACATGGACAAAAGAGCTGAATTCCAGAGGTGAGGTGAGAGTGACTGCCCTTGATATCAAGGCAGCATTTGACCGAGTGTGGCACCAAGGAGCCCTAGTAAAATTGAAGTCAATGGGAATCAGGGGGAAAACCCTCCAGTGGCTGGAGTCATACCTAGCACAAAGGAAGATGGTAGTGGTTGTTGGAGGCCAATCATCTCAGCCCCAGGGCATTGCTGCAGGAGTTCCTCAAGGAAGTGTCCTAGGCCCAAGCATCTTCAGCTGCTTCATCAATGACCTTCCCTCCATCATAAGGTCAGAAATGGGGATGTTCACTGATGATCGCACAGTGTTCAGTTCCATTCACAACCCCTCAAATAATGAAGCAGTCCGAGCCCGCATGCAGCATGACCTGGACAACATCCAGGCTTGGGCTGATAAGTGGCAAGTAACATTCATGCCAGACAAGTGCCAGGCAATGACCATCTCCAACAAAAGACAGTCTAACCACCTCCCCTTGACATTCAACGGCATTACCATCGTCGAATCCCCCACCATCAACATCCTGGGGGTCACCGTTGACCAGAAACTTAACTGGACTAGCCATATAAATACTGTGGCTACAAGAGCAGGTCAGAGGCTGGGTATTCTGTGGCGACTAACTCATCTCTTGACTCCCCAAAGCCTTTCCACCATCTACAAGGCACAAGTCAGGAGTATGATGGAATACTCTCCACATGCCTGGATGAGTGCAGCTCCAACAACATTCAAGAAGCTCGACACCATCCAGGACAAAGCAGCCCGCTTGATTGGCACCCCATTCACCACCCTAAACATTCACTCCCTTCACCACCGACGCACTGTGGCTGCAGTGTATACCATCCACAGGATGCACTGTAGCAACTCGCCAAGGCTTCTTTGATAGCACCTCCCAAACCCACAATCTCTACCACCTAGAAGAACAAGGGCAGCAGGCACATGAGAACAACAGCACCTGCACGTTCCCCTCCAAGTCACACACCATACCAACTTGGAAATATATTGCCGTTCCTTCGTCGTCGCTGGGTCAAAATCCTGGAACTCCCTTCCTAACAGCACTGTGGGAGAACCATCACCACACGGACTGCAGCGGTTCAAGAAGGCGGCTCACCACCACCTTCTCAAGGGCAATTAGGGATGGCCAATAAATGCCGGCCTCGCCAGCGACGCCCACATCCCATGAACGAATAAAAAAAATTCTGTTAAATTTGTCAAATATGATTTACCTTAAATAAGCCCATGTTCAGCTGTCCTGGATTAATTCATGCATTTCTAGACGCTCCAAATTTTATCTTGATTTAGAGATTCAAGTCTTTAAAAACAGGAGGATGAGTTGATAAAGCTGTAGAAAAAGCATAAGGGATCCTCGGTTTTATAAATAGGGGTATAGAAAACACTAAAACTATATAAATCATTGGTAAGGTCGCAGTTAGAATATTGTGTCCAGTTTTGGCTGTCTTTCATTTGGAAAGATGTCAAGGCTATAGAGAAGGTTAAGAGATTCACTGAGATGATACCAGCTTTTGTTATAAGGAGACACTACAGAAAATGGAAATATTTTCATTAGAACAAAGAAAGTTAAGGGGAGATATGTTAGAGATCTTCAGTGTTATGAAAGGTTTTGATAAGGTAATTTGGGAAAAAAGTATTTCTACTGGTCAGTGAGTCAGTAACTAGAGGACATAAACTTAAGACCACCAAAAGAATGAATGGAGAGATTAGAAGATTTTTGTTTCCCACAGAGAGTTGTTTATTATATCAAATGCGCAATGGTCAAAGCAGAATCTATAATAGCTTTCAAAAGTGAGGTTGATAAATGTTTGAAAAATAAAAGGGTATGTGAATGGATAGGGGGCTGGGCCTAAATGGACAGCTTTTGCAGAGAGCCAGCATGGTGCAATGGGCTGAATGGCCGCCTTCTGTGCTGTAGATAATATATGGTCCATGATGTTCAAGTATATTCTTTCATGAACATGCATCAGGTGACACTGTCATTAAGAATAATAAATTTATACAAACAAAATTGAATAGGTTTTTTTCATCTTCATAGGATTTATGAGAATGTTTTATCATGACTCATCCTGATGAGACATCAATTTGGAAATTCACTACATTAGTCAATAATGCAATAATGGGGCATTATATTTTTAATTGGTAGTTTCTACCATTTTGCTTTTGTATTTAGACCTCCTAACTCCAGTACTTGTCCATTGTTCAGCTTTATTTTCTTTAGTAGATAATTATATTTTTAAACCAACAACAACAACATTTCAGAAATAATTGTTTAATATATATTGTTTTCCACTGGAATATCATCAGCTAAAATTGAACCAGAATATTGGACAAGTATTTGATTCATTAACTTAAATGCTTGTAATTGATGAAAGTCTTATTTGCTTTTAACAGTCACAGCAAATCTGGCACCTTCAATTTAAAACTGTTTCTACTGAAAGCATTATTCAAGCTGTATTAAATCATACTTACCAAAGTAAATGTATTGCTTTAAAAAAGGAAATAGTTATGGTTGAGGAATGACTGCATAAATATACCCCCCACCATCAGATTTTATATATTTAATTTGTGGTGGACTGGCTGAACTGAAAGCCAAGCATTAAAACTGGAGTCTTTAATCAAAGTTGAAGAGTATCAATTTTGCTTCTAATAAATATTACATTTCCAGATGGCTTTGAAATGGTATTTGTGTCTCCTTCCAGACCCCTTTTTTTGATAACTAACCAAACAAACGCAGTCACTAGCCTAACTTTGAATTTTACTGAACTCAGTTTCCTTTGATTTGTCACTGAAGTTATCAAGAATAGTATTGCAAGTCAGTTTTCATGCATTAAAGAGTTTTATCACTTCAAAATTAAATAAGCATAG
Source organism: Heptranchias perlo (assembly GCF_035084215.1). NCBI lineage: Eukaryota > Metazoa > Chordata > Chondrichthyes > Hexanchiformes > Hexanchidae > Heptranchias > Heptranchias perlo. The sequence goes on along the minus strand of NC_090337.1, from coordinate 36,732,601 downwards.
ACGTTAGAAGATTCATTACAATACAAGATTTGTTTGAATCCGACATCTTGTTTATCTCTAATTGAAAAAAACAAAAGATTTTGGAAAAAAATCAATGCAAACATTTTGAGATCAGAATCAGTACTCAATGTTAATGGTTGTCCTCATTTAAATAGAATATTTATTGCAATACTCTCATACATCTACAGTGTTTGCTAACAGAAACCATTTGATGTTGCTTCAAATAGCTATAGATTCTCTCTTCTCTCGTTTAGGTAAAATGTCATACACAACAGAAATTGTAAAATAGCTTTGTGATTCTTTAGATTTTTGTTGTATACTTGAATCCTATACCTAATCAAAATGATAATTGCATGATCACTTGGTCAGGAAGTTTAAAGTTAAACTTGAGATAAAGGTGCTTATTTTCATCTTTAGGTCCAGATCAGTTCTAAATGATTTAGAACTGGTCGTGATTGCACCTGAATCTCGGGTCATTTCCAGGTAGGTGTGCCAGAGTCTACAGAAATGGCTGATGACTTCGTGGCACGGGGGCTATTCAGGCAATGCTGGCTATTGGTCACCCTGGCATGCCTTCTTTCATGCAGTACCACAGAATGCATGACATGCTGTGATTGAAATACTTCTGAAGAACCCTCCAGCGTAATGGTTCGTCAAGCATCACAACCCATAGTAATGCCTTCAGAAGTCTGCTGGCACAGCCTCCACCAGCACAATATCTGCCAATGCAAGTTCTTTTCAACTATCTCCGTGGGTACCAGCAGGAGGGCATGGAGCACCTCTCAGGTGACCTGACCTGCCTGGCATCCCACCCCAGGTCCTGTTCTTCCTCCAAATATGTCAGCTCTTGTAAGCGGAGCTGGGGGCAAAAGCTAAATAATTAATGACAACTGGCAGAAAGACTCATAAAAGCCTATATGCCAGCAGTAAAAGAAGAGAACATTTGCAAGGCAAGACCCCCCAAAAATTACCTTTAATCTATGGGCCTTTTAAAGACCCTCGCATTTGAAGGCTCCTCCCACCCGTAGGTCCTCTTCCTGCCTGGTTTCCTGGGTGTGCAGCATTCCCACGGGCCAGGGATTGGAAAATGGAATGCATTATTGAAGCTCCTATCTGCATCAGATTGGAGCTTGAAATGCCTGGCACAGACACATCAAGAAAATGATGTGACAATCCAACAGAACAGATTTCCAGGAGATTTCATGGTTCCTCATGCCCCATCTGTGTCCAAAATCAGAGTATAAGAGACATGAAAAATAGACCCAAAGGGCTTTGGCTTCCTTAATAGATGAAAATTCAAGTATTCCCACAGCTAACACTGACTGTTCTCCAGTATACAGAGAGAATCTGTGGCTCTTTGAATAAGACTGCTTTTTGCAGGACCTCTGATTAACATGGAGAGTTATTTCTACCAGTTGGAAATGGTCTGAGGTGGATAACTTGGAGATTTGGTACAAAAGAATGGGTGAAGTCACAAACCTGAAGAGAATGGTCTTTAGATTTTCAAATTGAATCATTTGAGTGAGTGTAAATGGTTCTCCTTCAATTTTACTTAAACTTATGAATCGAAATGCAATGTAATTCGTCAATAAAGAGAGGAATCTCTTGTGTCTTTAGTCTCTGTAGAGTCAGTGCTGTGCTGCCTGTTCTAACTTACTATGAATGTGTTCCTGAAGGGAGCTTTGAAATGTACAATGTGGTTTAAACCTAGATAATTGGGGCCCAATTTTAGCCCCCAAGATCGGGTGGTTGGGAGCGGGCAGCAGGCAAAATCTATGTTTTTGGGACCAGGCAGATATCCTGGCTAGAACCCGCCCATTTTTGCATTAGACTCAGGCAAATACGTGTCTGTGTGCACAGCAGTCACCAGAAAGTCCCACCCCCACTTAAATCCGGCGGGCTGATACTTAAAGGGGCAATATACCTCATTGAGGTACTTAAGGTACTTTATATTTTGTGTATTGGACGCTTAAAATGATTTTATCCTTACCTGAGCGGCTTTCCCATCGCTTCCGATTCATGCCTGGTAAAAGCAGGTGGGAAGGGCCGGATCAATGAAAAATACACTAAATAAATAAAAAGACATTTTCCGTTGTAGAAAAAAAGTTAACAAACGTACCGTAAAACCGATGCTGTGTGGACCCCCCCCCCCCAACCCCGACCAACGATCTCCGATGTCGTCTGGACCCCCCCCCGATCTCCAACGTCTCCTGGACGCCCCCCCAATCTCGGACGTCGCCTGAACCCCACCCCCAATCTCCGATGTCTTCCCCTCTCTGATCGCTCTCCCCCAATGGCCAATGAGGTCTTCCTCTCTCTCTCTCTCTCTCTCTCTCTTCCCCGTTCCCCCCCCCCCCCCCCGCCGGATGTGTAGCTCCTCTCTGCCAGACGCAAACCCGGAAGAAGCATTGATTGGCCCGCCTACTTCCCTTCCAGGTTTCGCACCCAAAAATCCTCACTGCTCTCCTCTCCCCGGCATGCCCTTGATGTTTTTAGGTGTTTTAATTTTTGGATAATCCAGAGCTATCATTAAATGTTAGCCATCTGTGGTATTTATAATTTGCTTTAGCATGTAGATTTTCAGGTAATGTTTTTCCTTCTTCTGTGTCTGCCCTGAGTATCCTTCCCTTTATCTTTCTTCAATTTTTGAAATTACATAAATCAGGGAAATAGTTTATACTAAATGTACTTCCTTACAGTATCTTTTTATGTTGTGCTTTGATCAGGAATTCTATATAAATGGAATAAATAGGAAGTAGTTTAATACATTGAAATGTTACGCTTGAATCATGAATATGTTTCTTTGGAGAGGACTCAATAATGTATTCTGTTTATGAAATCACATATTGTCATACACCCTGATACCAACATTCATGGACTCCAAAGCTCATTGGAACTGCTTTCCTTTTGTGTTGTTTAATTTTTCATGTTATCGCCCCCATATCCTGCCATCAGCAAAGATATTGATAAGAACCATTGGGGATTTGTGTGTTGATTTCTCCTTCATGATACAAACACTGCAAAGGCACACTGTATATCACAGCATACACAAGTCATTCAAGTTTTTCTCAAAAAATTAAATGCACAGCTTTTTATTCTTTTAACAGTTGACACAAATACAATCATTCAACTTACAAGAAACAAGATAAAAAATCAATAGTAAAGTTTGTGTAATTCTCTATTACCAGATGTCCTGTCGAAAAGAAAAAGGCCCGATTTTAACCATGCCCACCTGGAGAGTAGTTCAAATGGCGGTTGGGTGCTTCCCAGTGCGTTCCCGACGTGATCGTGCCTACCGCTATTTTAACTGCTTGGTTTTTGGCAGCGGTGGGGCTGCCCGCCACAGACAGGTGAGGGCCTCATCAATATTTAAAAGTCGGGGTCCAATGATGCCATTCAGACCCTGATCACAGCAGTAATGCACAGTGCCGTGCCTGCCAGTAAATCTGACGACAGGCAGGATCATGGCCAGAAGAGGCCCAGGTAAGTTTCAATTTTTAGTTTTTTTAAAGTTTCCTTAAGGGCCAGGAGGAGCAGGCAAAACCTGATCTATCCTCACATGCCATCCATACATGCACCCATTCCAGTCAGAAGCAATGACAAACAATCAAGACCAGGAATGCTGACTGAATTTTGTTTCCCCCCTCCATAGCATGAGGACACTGAAGTGATTTGTAGTGCTGCCATCCTTGGCCTGGCAGAGATGAACCACGCAGTACAAACCAGGAGTCAAACATGGGAGCTTGCTGGTCTGAACAGCTCAATAACACACCAGGCAGTGCACTGACCAAGCGACCTCATTGCACCTGTTTTTTGGGTGCAAAATGGGCACAATAAAACCCCATTTTGGGGACCAACATCCTGCGCCCCAAGGATGCCTGAAAGACGTTCAACCCGAAACTGGGTCAGACGATTTATTAGGTGTCCCTAGCGGTCGCCTAAAACAGTTGTTAGGCACTTTGCACATATATGCGAGGGGTCTAACATTTGTTTTAGGACCTCTCGGGAAATTGATGCTTTGCCTGCTCTGCTCAGTTTCATCTGGCATGGATGCGGCCAAGAAAACAGCCGCCACCAAAAAGGTGAGGTTTAGTAATTTTTTTAAAAATGTATGTGAAGCCAGGAGGAGCAGGAGTGCTCCTGCCAGCTCCACAACACTCCCGATTCCATCCATCAGGCCCGCTCCTGCTGTTCTTCCCCCCCTCTCCCGGCACTCACCTGAAGCCTCTGCCAGCAAGGCATGCAGCTCTAAATTCTTTCATGCGGAAGGACGAGCTCTGTGTTGAGGCATGACAAGCACCAGCAGCTTGCCAATATTATTTAGATGAGGCCGAAGGCCCAATTTTGGGCAGGCCTCAGGCCTCCCGGTTTAGGATGTGCCGACGAATTTCTGTGCCATTGTATGGTGGAATTAGTGGGGAAAAAATCAATATAAAATTATAATTAAAAACCTCCAATTTGTTCTGTTTGTTGGGCATAGGCCTAGGAAACTCAGAGCAAAGTGGAGTGTCACGTATGAAAGGAAACTGTTCAATTAATTCCTTACATTTCTAATTAAAGGCTCAACAGAATGATTGTTGTGAAAATATGCATTTAAGTGGTCTTTCCCCCCTTGTCTGTTTGTCTGGCTGTGTGATTGTTTACATAGAGCCCTGGCTGATCTGCATTGATCTGTTAGAGCAGATAACCTTTGTCTTCTTATTTTCATATTTATTGTGTGCCTAGTGTTGCAATAAGTGTCTCTAGTGGATATTTGCAGAGAAAATAAGCTACAGATCTCAAGGACCTGGAACAGGATAGTAGCACCATCAGTTTAAATGACAGTTTTTATTCTAAGCTGTTCTGTTAGATGTCTATAATCTGTAAAGCTTTGTATATGGCTAACATGCATTGCCATCCCGTGAACCAAATTAACTAATTGGGACCATGCAACTGTACAGAAGTGAAATAACCTTGTTTACACCTTCGAGCCAATGTTCTGATATCCCCAATGGAGTATTTTTTTGCTTTGTGACCCTCTGTCATGTTCAAAGATTTACTCGCAAGTTGGAATCTCTGTATGTAGCACCTGACTGCTTATTGAATATTTTATTCAGACAGAATCATGCCTTAAACAGCACAGTGGAAAAACTGGCAAGTTTGAGATAGCTACACTTCAAGGTGAGCACATTTTAAAAGCCTTTTGCACATGTATTGTCTCATGCAAGAGAGAATTTTCAGTTGTACCACACACAGAGGCACAGAGGACACTAGGATAACTCCAGAATGGGTGCTGGGTAGCAGATACTTTGTAATAATGCACATTATTATTTCAAGGTGCCTTCCCCATTATAATTTTTTTAATAAAATCAATTCAATTAAAAAGTGCAGTTCTATTCAATCACAATATACATGGTTGATGATGCAATCGGCTGCAATGCATTTTTAAACTGAGCAGTTGTCTGACATGACTTTCCAGCAAAGTCACAGTGTCCCTCCACAAGGCCAGGCAGCATTTCATCTGAGAATAATGTGCTATTCTTTTCTTCCTGGCTTACCCCTGCTTAAAGATAAAAGGTTGGATTTGTATGTCTTATCAGCAGACAGCATTTAGTTTTTTCATTTCTCAAGGATTTTTTTAAAAAAGCATTTTATCTTCATAACCCTTCACCATGCACTTTTGTGAAAACGTTTAAATTATGATCTGACCCACAAGTCACAAATATTGTAGCTGAAAGCAACAACTCAATTCAATTCCGTCAGTGTAAACTGTTCTAAATTGAGAAAATGCCCTGTAGAACTAGCACTCAACCAGCACTGAAGGAATTAAGCTGAACAATGGCATTCTGTCCTTCATGCTGGAGGAGTACACAAATGTAAGTCTGCAAGGAGATAAAATGGAGAGAACAAATGTGTCTTAAAATAATGTCAGGGTATTGTTTTTGCACTGGCATCATATTTTAACTTTAGGATAACATGGTACTAACAGTTACATATTGTAGGACAAAGAAAATAAAAAACCCTTTTTTTTCCATCAAGCTTTGATCTGTGATATGCCAGGGCTATAACTGCCTGAGACATTTTAAACCAATGTCAAATGATTGATAAACTTCACCCAGAACTGGTTAATGTCGAACAAAAATGGAGAAATGGTTTTGCAATTTTACTTTTTCATAATATTTTGATGGGAAAATATTTCTTATGGAAAAGATTCTCTTGTTTAGAAGCAAATGCAGAGTTAAATGCATAAAATTATAAAGAATTTGTGAAAATTAGGCTCAGTCAACAGTTTTTCTCTTGAAACAGACATGCAGTTTCATGACCAATTCAACTGCCCCCTCCCCAATTTTGTGTTTGATAGTTAACAGCCAAATCTTGCATATTCCAGCATAGAAATGATTTGTCTTCCTGTGTTAAGATTAGTTTGGCAGCTGGTCTCGAAAGATTGTCTCAGCTGTTTAAATTTTCAGTTGGCCTAGATATTTCAAATTTTCAAGTGGTCCTTACTTCTTTGAGGCAAGCTGATTTTTTTTTTCTCCCTGGTGGTTTAAAATCTTTAAAATCAATTGAATAGAAGCAATAGATTAATAATCTTCGAACCAAAATAACAACAGTTTCCTTTACCACTGGATAAAGAGTCGCAAGCAATGATTTCTTAGATCTCCCTGTGTTTTTTTTAAGAAAGTTCCCTCCACCTGGGGAATGAAAATACAGCGAGAAGGATGCACGTCTGTCTCCTTTATGCACACACAACAAGGTTTTGGCATGTTGGTGATGTGGTGAATTACAATTAGTTTTAGAGAGCACTATTAAAATGGTTGTTAAGTGGCTTCCCTGGTTTACATTTGCATGCCTCCATATCTTGTATTCAAAACCGGAGAAGTGGGTGAGTGGACACTGGAACCCTTTATGATTCCAGGACCTATGATGCTCACAGTCAAACCTTTAGTTGAGTTTTGGACCTCAATGTTGTAAACATTCGCCATATTTGAGTAAAATGGTTGGATGCAAAATAACTTAATATAAAATTCTGAGTGACCATGGTACAATTTTATGTTTGTCATGTACAAACAATATTTCTGACAACATCGCTAGGTCTTAAATGAATTAGTGTCACAGTATTAAGATTTTTTTTCTCCGACTCTCCATTACAACAGTACAAGAATTTTGCACTGCACTGTCATTGAAGAAATGGGGCAATATTAATGTGGTGTTAAGAATGACACTCAAACAAAAATTGTGAGGTTCCCTGGTTTCAGTGCCCTGACAGGTTTAGTACTATGTCACCATTTAAGAAAAATCTTAGTTTATTTTTAATTTAGAATTTTCATTCCATTTGCCTCTGTTTTCAAATTTCAACTTTTCAAATACTTTATATTGATCTACAGTGACATCTTGTAAATAATTTGTATGATACAGATATTAGGAAACATATGGTCATGTTACCACCTATATAAATGAACTGCTCAACCCCTACAACAAGCACAAGGTTTGTTCTAGCATCTCTGGCAATGATATTTTTACTTCTCAGGAGCGCGGGAATTAGTGTTTGCACTAAAAAGGGAACAATTTGCAGGACTATGGGAAAGGGCAGGGGAGTGATACTAATTGGATAGTTCTTTCAAAGAGCTGGAACAGGCAAATGGGCCAAATGACCTCTTTCTGTGCTGTAACGTAATATGATTCTATGAAATTGGACTTGAGCCAGGGACACAAAACAGGCGCTGTTGCTTTGGTTGCCTGTTATATGCCCCATCCATTATATAGTCCCACTGACTTCAATAGAACTGAATATCGAGCGTGTGGCATAATGGGCGGCAAAAGCGATTCCACCTGTTCTGCGTCCCTGGCCAAATTCAATTTCACCTCCATTAACTTTTATTAAAAGACAGATTAGAGTCCCAATTAATTATAATGGGAGTTGGAGATTCGAATCAGATGAAAGCTGAAACGTCTTGGGATATTTTTCTATGTTAAAGGTGCTATATAAATGAAAGTTATTGTTATCCCAAACCTCTAATGCCATTGGAATTAGAGCTGTACAGATTTGGAATTTCTCCCTACAGGTAGGGGAAGTTGAAAAAAATACTTTTTCAAGCAATGTTTGTGGAGGAAAAAGTACTTTACATTGAAAATATTTTCTGAATCACATTGTTCTCCTTCAGCCATCCACCAAAACTGTATTAAAAGGCAATCAAAAATGTTGATTCTACTAATTTAAATGTTGACATAAAAGGTTGTTGAATATTGTTTAATGAATCACACAGAGAGATAATGGCTGCTCAGTATAGTCCCACTGACTTCAATAGAACTGAATATCGAGCGTGTGGCATAATGGGCGGCAAAAGCGATTCTACCTGTTCTGCATCCCTGGCCAAATTCAATTTCACCTCCATTAACTTTTATTAAGTATGTCATAGGGCAATGGACCGATGATCTAGGAAATTTGAATGTGAATTCTGTTCATGCTTGGACTTTCTTGAGTCTCAATTGGACTTACAGTGTGGGGGTTTTGGAGATATGGGGTACCATTTTAGCACCCGCTATCGGGTGCATTCCTGGCGGGGGGGCTCCGAAAATCGGAGAATTCCAGAGCGGGTCGGGAGCCCGGATCCAACCCGCCCACTTCGGGGTTCCCCACTGACGCGCCGGCGTGCGCGCGCAGCCCCCGCTGGTGGGAATCCCGCAGGCAATTAAAGCGAGTGGGGTTCCACTTGAAGGTATTTATTTTGCTTGTTCAGGTCATTAACTGACCTGATTAAGGATTATGTGAGGAAGGGTGGGATTTTATAGCAAACTGGGACTGTTTCCCGTACTGGGGGAAACACTCCCAGTTCAAATGGACCTGTTGCAGCCGTCAGCCTGTGGCAGCTGCAAAGGTCCATTTGACAGGTGGGGCGTGGGAGGGAGACCCTCACTCATTGCAGGAGGCCACTCTGTCACTTGGGACAAAGTTTGGCCTCCACCACCCTCCTCCTGAAAATCAAAGTCACCAACTTGCACACTTACCCCGGGGTCCGGAGACATGTACCTACCTTACGGACCCCCTCAGATGTACATCTTCCGGATGGGGGCCGCCGTAGCTAAAGTCATGACCTCCTCGGAGGGCGAACAGCATCACCAGCCTCGCCATCCACGCCGTCCACCTCTGACACGTGGAGCTCCACAACAGAGTGCTGTGACACACCCACCTGTACAGAAGGAGGGAGGGCTACCACAGAGAGAGATGCGTCGCAGAGGGCACTACCCTCGCCACAGGGTCCACAACCAAGGCTCAGCTTCCTGGACCTCTCTGAGCAGCAGTGCACACGGAGGCTCAGAGTCACTCAACATGCAGTCGTGGACATCTGCAGCCTCCTTCATGCCAAGCTGCTCCCGGCTGGCCCGAGCACCATCTTCTTACCTGTCGCTGTCAAAGTCACCACTGCCCTCAACAACTTCTCCTCCGCATCCTTCCAGGGTGCAACCGGGGACATCGCCGACGTCTCTCAGCCGTCTGCGCAGAAGAGCCCTGCAAATACACCTACACCCACTCTGCAGTGACACAATGGGTGGCATCAGTTGTGGGTCTTCATAGTGATCCTCAGGAAAGGGCATTATTGCACAAACCAGACAAGATTCGCAAAGACATGGCAGTAGTGGTGCCAATATAATATATAATGTGAGTTGATCAGAAATTCAATATAAGTAACAACCATGACAAACCCTCAAACACCCTTGTGCATCCCGTTCATGCTCACGACACGTTTGCCTTACGCTGCCTACTGCACATATGTGATGCATGCCCTGTGGCTGCAGCACAGGTAGTGGCAGGTTGAGTGAGGCTGACCATGAAAGAGATGCACAAGAGGGTGAGTATGAAATAGAGCCATGAGATTGTATGAGGATTGGGTTGAGTGGTAGTGGCGGGATGAGTACTGGCGAGGTGAGTAGGTGCAGGTAAGATGAGGATGAGGTTTGAGTGGGTATGAGGGGTGATGTGACAGAGTAGTGTTGGCAGTGCAGAAGGAGGTGTGGGGTGGGGGCGGTGATGTGGCAGATGGAGTTTTTTTAAAATTCGTTCACAGGATGTGGGCGTCGCTGGCGAGGCCAGCATTTATTGCCCATCCCTAATTGCCCTCGAGAAGGTGGTGGTGAGCCGCCTTCTTGAACCGCTGCAGTCCGTGTGGTGATGGTTCTCCCACAGTGCTGTTAGGAAGGGAGTTCCAGGATTTTGACCCAGCGACAGTGAAGGAACAGCGATATATTTCCAAGTCGGGATGGTGTGTGACTTGGAGGGGAACGTGCAGGTGGTGTTGTTCCCATGCGCCTGCTGCTCTTGTCCTTCTAGGTGGTAGAGGTCGCGGGTTTGGGAGGTGCTGTCGAAGAAGCCTTGGCGAGTTGCTGCAGTGCATCCTGTGGATGGTACACACTGCAGCCACAGTGCGCCGGTGGTGAAGGGAGTGAATGTTTTGGGTGGTGGATGGGGTGCCAATCAAGCGGGCTGCTTTATCTTGGATGGTGTCGAGCTTCTTGAGTGTTGTTGGAGCTGCACTCATCCAGGCAAGTGGAGAGTATTCCATCACACTCCTGACTTGTGCCTTGTAGATGGTGGAAAGGCTTTGGGGAGTCAGGAGGTGAGTCACTCGCCGCAGAATACCCAGCCTCTGACCTGCTCTCGTAGCCACAGTATTTATATGGCTGGTCCAGTTCAGTTTCTGGTCAATGGTGACCCCCAGGATGTTGATTGTGGGGGATTCGGCGATGGTAATGCCGTTGAATGTCAAGGGGAGGTGGTTAGACTCTCTCTTGTTGGAGATGGTCATTGCCTGGCACTTATCTGGCGCGAATGTTACTTGCCACTTATGAGCCCAAGTCTGGATGTTGTCCAGGTCTTGCTGCATGCAGGCTCGGACTGCTTCATTATCTGAGGGGTTGCGAATGGAACTGAACACTGTGCAGTCATCAGCGAACATCCCCATTTCTGACCTTATGATGGAGGGAAGGTCATTGATGAAGCAGCTGAAGATGGTTGGGCCTCGGACACTGCCCTGAGGAACTCCTGCAGCAATGCCCTGGGGCTGAGATGATTGGCCTCCAACAACCACTACCATCTTCCTTTGTGCTAGGTATGACTCCAGCCACTGGAGAGTTTTCCCCCTGATTCCCATGGACTTCAATTTTACTAGGGCTCCTTGGTGCCACACTCGGTCAAATGCTGCCTTGATGTCAAGGGCAGTCACTCTCACCTCACCTCTGGAATTCAGCTCTTTTGTCCATGTTTGGACCAAGGCTGTAATGAGGTCTGGTGCTGAGTGGTCCTGGCGGAACCCAAACTGAGCATCGGTGAGCAGGTTATTGGTGAGTAAGTGCCGCTTGATAGCACTGTCAACAACACCTTCCATCACTTTGCTGATGATTGAGAGTAGACTGATGGGGCGGTAATTGGCCGGATTGGATTTGTCCTGCTTTTTGTGGACAGGACATACCTGGGCAATTTTCCACATTGTCGGGTAGATGCCAGTGTTGTAGCTGTACTGGAATAGCTTGGCTAGAGGCTAGAGGCGCAGCGAGTTCTGGAGCTCAAGACTTCAGCACTACAGCTGGGATGTTGTCGGGGCCCATAGCCTTTGCTGTATCCAGTGCACTCAGCCGTTTCTTGATGTCACATGGATCCGTTGGTTGTGGAATCAGCTTAGCTCTGTCTATAGCATGTTGCTTCCGCTGTTTAGCATGCATGTAGTCCTGAGTTGTAGCTTCACCAGGTTGGCACCTCATTTTTAGGTACGCCTGGTGCTGCTCCTGGCATGCTCTTCTACACTCCTCATTGAACCAGGGTTGATCCCCTGGCTTGTTGGTAATGGTAGAGTGAGGAATATGCCGGGCCATGAGGTTACAGATTGTGCTGGAATACAATTCTGATGCTGCTGATGGCCCACAGCGCCTCATGGATGCCCAATTTTGAGCTGCGAGATCCGTTCTGAATCTATCCCATTTAGCACGGTGGTAGTGCCACGCGACACATTGGATGCTGTCCTCAGTGCGAAGGCGGGACTTCATCTCCACGAGGACTGTGCGGTGGTCACTCCTACCAATACTGTCATGGACAGATGCATTTGCGACAGGTAGATTGGTGAGGACGAGGTCAAGTAAGTGTTGATTCGTTCACCACCTGCACGCAGGCCCAGTCTGGCAGCTATGTCCTTCAGGACTCGGCCAGCTCGGTCAGTCGTGGTGCTACCGAGCCACTCTTGGTGATGGACATTGAAGTCCCCCACCCAGAGTACATTTTGTGCCCTTGCTACCCTCAGTGCTTCCTCCAAGTGGTGCTCAACATGGAGGAGGACTGATTCATCAGCTGAGGGAGGGTGGTAGGTGGTAATCAGCAGGAGGTTTCCTTGCCCATGTTTGACCTGATGCCATGAGATTTCATGGGGTCCAGAGTCAATGTTGAGGACTCCCAGGGCCACTCCCTCCTGACTGTATATCACTGTACCGCCACCTCTGGTGGGTCTGTCCTGCCGGTGGGACAGGACATACCCAGGGATGGTGATGGAAGAGTCTGGGACGTTGGCTGAAAGGTATGATTCTGTAAGTATGGCTTGGTCAGGCTGTTGCTTGACGAGACTGTGGGACAGCTCTCCCAATTTTGGCACAAGTCCCCAGATGTTAGTAAGGAGGACCTTGCAGGGTCAACTGGGCTTGGTGTTTTGCCGTTGCCGTGTCCGGTGCCTCGTGGTCCGTCCGGTTTTATTCTTATTATGACTTTTCGTAGCAAGATTTTACAACTGAGTGGCTTGCTCGGCCATTTCAGAGGGCAATTAAGAATCAACCACATTGCTGTGGGTCTGGAGTCACATATGGGCCAGACCAGGTAAGGACAGCAGGTTTCCTTCCCTAAAGGACATTAGTGAACCAGATGGGTTTTTACGACAATCCGGTAGTTTCATGGCCATCATTACTGATACTAGTATTTTAATTCCAGATTTTTATTTAATTAATTGAATTTAATTAATTAATTGAATTTAAATTCGCCAGCTACCGTGACAGGATTTGAACTCATGACTCTGGATTTTAGTCCAGGCCTCTGGATTACTAGCCCAGTAACATAACCACTATGCTACTGTACCCGTAGGGGAATGAGTAAGTGTACTCACTTTGGCTGACCTGCTGAGGTCATTGGAGCGCCTCCTGCACTGTATGCAGGTGGGCGATATGTTGGTGGTGCAGGTGACCTCCTCTGCCACCTCGAGCCAGGCCTTCCTGGTGGCAGAGGCAGGCCGCTTCCTCCCGCCCGCCGGGGGGGAAGATCTCTGACCTCGCCCTCCTCCTCACCCCATGTATTGATACGTGGAGTGAGGCATCATTAAACTGGGAACAGCCTTCCCCCTGGGCTGCTCCATGCTGTAATTTTTTCTATTTGTTGCAGCATCTGTCAGTGGAGGACTGCCGCTTTAAATAGAGCTCCTCCAGCTGACAGATCTTACTGCGCATGCGCAGCCCGCCCCGCCCGACGCGCAGATCAGCAGTGGGGAACCCGGAAGACCAGGTAAGTGGATCCAATTGGGCTGCGATCGCGCGGGTGGCTGACTAATGATCGCCCCCCCCGCCGCGAACCCGCAGCTCTGATAACATGGAGCCCATGGAAGTCTCACTACTCAAATATGCCTTCCACCAACAATTGGGATTATGGTGTCCTTGGTACTGTTCAAATCAGGAAGAATGTAAGTGCTGTGTCTAACCTGGGAGGCACAGTGTTCTGAATATACAGTGTAATTTACAAGTTGCCGAAGAACCCACAAATTATACTTATTTACATTTTTGAACAATTAAGCATTTTAATAATTGCAGCAAATATATATGATAAATAAATACTTTAGCTGAGTAACTTTAAACGTCCATAATAATTCCCTTGATAATACACCACTTGTATTGTGGAGTAACATTCACACCAGACAAGTGCCAGGCAATGACCATCTCCAACAAGAGAGGGTCTAACCACCTCCCCTTGACATTCAACGGCATTACCATCGCCGAATCCCCCACCATCAACATCCTGGGAGTCATCATTGACCAGAAACTTAACTGGACCAGCCATATAAATGCTGTGGCTGCAAGAGCAGGTCAGAGGCTGGGTATTCCACGGCGAGTAACTCACCTGACTCCCCAAAGCCTTTCCACCATCTACAAGGCACAAGTCAGGAGTCTGATGGAATACTCTCCACTTGCCTGGATGAGTGCAGCTCCAACAACACTCAAGAAGCTCAACACTATCCAGGACAAAGCAGCCCGCTTGATTGGCACCCCATCCACCACCCTAAACATTCACTCCCTTCACCACCGGCGCACTATGGCTGCAGTGTGTACCATCCACAGGATGCACTGCAGCAACTCGCCAAGGCTTCTTCGACAGCACCTCCCAAACCCGCGACCTCTACCATCTAGAAGGACAAAAGCAGCAGGCACATGAGAACAACACTACCTGCATGTTCCCCTCCAAGTCACACACCATCCCGACTTGGAAATATATCGCCGTTCCTTCATTGTCGCTGGGTCAAAATCCTGGAACTCCCTTCCTAACAGCACTGTGGGAGAACCTTCACCACACGGACTGCAGCGGTTCAAGAAGGCAGCTCACCACCACCTTCTCAAGTGCAATTAGGGATGGGCAATAAATGCCGGCCTCGCCAGTGACGCCCACATCCCATGAACGAATAAAAAAAAAGTATGCTTAGAAACTCTGATCAAATCTGATTTCACAATGTAGCATCTTCACTAGCATGCACTTAGTGAACAGTATATGAACCAGGAAAAATAATTTCTTGATCCTTACAACTCTACATACTGTATTTGTTCCGTCAACTACATGGAGATGGAATCTAATCTATAAGAAAAGGTTAAGGAAGTTGGTACCACTTTTCTGGAAGAGTTACCTTGAGGTGATCTAATTGACATTTTAAAGACTGAAGGGAATTGACAATATTGGTCCAGATAAATTGGTTACTGTGGTCAAGGGCACAAATATTTCATCACAAATACCTTGAGACACTAGAGTAGTCAGGTATAGGTTTACCAAAGGGTATAAGAGTTTTGGAACAAGTTACCAGGGAAAGCTATTGAAAGGGATAGTATAAATTAGTTTAAAAGACAATTAGATGCATTTCTGAAGAGGAGAAATTGAAGAATGTGGTGATGAGGGAGGTAGATGGGGTTGATCTATGAAAAGGGATAGGGTTACTGGGCTAATGGCTTTTTCTTGTTCCTATGGTTTTATGAAGGTGTGTTTTTTAATCTGGGAGATGGAGGGTTAAAAAGTATTTTTTATTGAGCAAGTGGTTTGCCTCAAGTTGTATTTAACATTAAATAGCTGTTAAATGTGATTTTGCATGTATCAAAAGTACACTGAGAAGGTATGTATACTTTAATTCATACAGATTGTTCTGATGAATTAAAAGTTCAAACGGAAGATACTGCAAATGAATTTCTAACAATAATCTAGTTACGTGCTATACTCCCATCTCATCTTTTTACTGGGTTTTCTATTTGCAGTTCTGGTGCATCAGATTTTACACTCTTGCCTAGAAAATGTTCTTAACTTAATAAATTCAGTGATTTATTTAAGGTAGAAATCTGTTTAAGGTTTGAAGCAATAGATCATTTTGATTGCTGTTTTCCTATTACTGCGGATAGCACTGCAGCCATAGCAGAATCATACGCAGTCCCTATCATTCAACATGGTATTATACCTCTTCTTGGTAATGCATCTCCATACTCTATGCTTTAAAATTTCCTTGCCAACAGCAGGTAATAATAGCCTGACCATAGCTTCAGCTGAAAGCATGCCTTTAAAGTGTTGGGATTGTTGTAAAGCCATAGCATGTTGAAATGTATAAAAACTGTTTACTAGTTATTGTCAATGGAAAGCAATTGGATTTAAAATTCCATTCAGGGATTAGATGTTGCTCTCTGTCGTCTCCACAGAATTGGTGAAGTAATAACATAGTGAATGAATCAAAACTGCTCCAGCTTAAATTTGAATGAAGTGAATGGGAAGTGCAGACTTGTGCATTTGGCATGCTGGTTGTGTGATGATGTCACAGTCACACTGGAGGTCTGTTTTAGACAGTGAGAGTACTGCCTAATTATGTGGAATAAGGAGATTTCTTGGCTAACAATATCTCCTACCAAAATGTTTCATGCTAATAATGCTTGAAGTGTTCATGTTACAGGACAGCAGACATGCACAACAGTTTGGTCCAATGTACAAAATATTCACGTAAAATCATTGATTGTTTTGTTATTGAATCATAGAGGTAGATTTTCATGCGATTGCTTCCATCGGGCCGGAGGTAGGCGGATTAGCCCGCCACCCGCCTGATACAAGCAGTCTGAGGCCTGACCCATTTTCATGATTAGGCCTCATTAGTATTCCATCGGTGGGCTGCTTGGACTTTTGGAGTAGCTTGCCGATCGGAGGGGGCTGTAAATCTAGCGGCTCCATCATAGAGTGCAGCCGCTGCAGATAACTTAAGGGGGGAAGGCCACAGAGGGTTGACCATTGGGGTAGGGGTCGATTTTTGTGGGGCCAGCGGGACCATTAAAATCGTGTACAAATTTTTTTTTTAAATACTTTCTTTGAGCAGCCTGCAGCGGTTCCTTTAAGACTGCTGGCTAGGCCTCTCAATGTCAAGTAGCAATGGGTGGAGCATGCACGGTCACGCTTCACTAATTGGTACCTCAAAATTGCATCAAGTCCTTTTGATGTCAAAGGATCTGTTATTTTTTGGGAATACATGAAAGAAAAATGGCTCGGAATGTCCATTTAAAAATAGAGAGTTGCAGAATGATTCCAAAGTTAATCAAAAAGTACAGCCATGATTATAAGTTTTGATTTTTCTAATGTGCACTCCTAATGCAGAGCCTCATCCACTGTGAGCACATTTTAGCAGCAACTTTCCAACTCCACGCTCCCAGCAAGGAGTCTTGCCCACCAAGAGCACATATCAGAAATTCTAGCATTAGCTGCTCACAAGCTGGTGACCATTTGGTAAGAGTGCTGAAATGTTCAATATGCAATCTCGCCAGGTGCGGCCTTCTCACCAGGTGTGGCCTGCCCACCTGGACTACAAAGTGAAAAAATCTTTCTTATTGGGAACTCAGAGGTGTACTCACCATGATATTTCAACCATTAAAATTGATGGACAGAAAATCATGGGGAACATGCATATGATTTCCCAATAAGTGTTCCCAGTAGGTGAGGCATGGGGCTCGATTTTAGGATCGTGTTTCCGGCGGGTTCCCAGCGGGGTGGCCCCGAAAATCCCGATATCCGGTCACGTGACCGGATCGCGACGAAATCCCGGCCACTTCCGGGTACCGCGCTGACGTGCGGGGCTGCGCGCGCAAGCCCCGCTGGTGGGAATCCCGCAGGCAATTAAAGCCAGCGGGGTTCCACTTGAGAGTACTTACCTTGCTCGTTGTGGTCAGTTAATGAGCTGAAGCAGCTGTCAAAAGAGGAAGTGTGGGATTTTCGGTTCAAGGCAGTGAGTTTCCCACACTGGGGGTAACAGTCTCCCTCCAACCAGGCGTGTTGCAGCCATCAGCCTGTGGCAGGTGCCAAGGTGCGCTCCACGGGGGAGAGCCCTCACCCACGCAGGAGGCCACCGCGTCACATAGGGCAACCCCTGCCCTCCACCACCCCCCGCCAAGCCAGAGGACAGACCGACACGAAACCGCAGCCCCAGTCCGAGGAACCACACACCTACCCTGCACAACCCCTCAGACCAATACCTGCCAGTTGGGTGGTGTGTGGAGACCCTCGGAGGACGAAGAGCATGACCAGCACCAGCAGCCTCGCAGTCCACGCCGTCCGCCGCAGAGACGTGGATCCCCCCAACACGGTGTTGTTGCACGCCCACCTGCACAGCAGGAGGGAGGGCTACCGCAGAGAGAGACGCGTCGCAGAGGGCACTACCCTCGCCACAGGGTCCACAGACCGAGGCGCAGCTCCCCGGACCTCTCCGAGCAGCAGTGCAGAGGGAGGCGCAGATTCGCTCGACATGTAGTCGTGGAGATCTGCAGCCTCTTTCATGCCGAGCTGCTCCTGGCTGGCCCCAGCACCAACTGCTTACCTGTCGCTGGCAAAGTCACCACTGCCCTCCACACCTTCTCCTCTGCATCCTTCCAGGGTGCAGCCGGCTACACCGCCGATGTCTCTCAGTCGTCTGCGCGGAAGAGCCCTGCAAATACACCTGCACCTACTCTGCAGTAACACGATGGGTGGCATCAGTGGTGGGTCCTCATAGTGATACCCAGGAGCGGGCATTATTGGACACAACGGACAGGATTCGCGGAGACATGGCAGTGGTGGTGTCAATATAATGTGTGCTGTTTGTTGCTCTGAAATTCAATATGGGTAACACCCATGACAAACCCTCAGACACCCTTGTGCACCCCCTTCATGCGGACGAGACGTTTGCTTTACGCTGCCTACTGCACATATGTGATGCATGCCCTGTGGCTGCAGCACAGGTGGTGGCAGGTTTAGTGAGGCTGGCCGTGAGGGAGATGCACGAGAGGGTGAGTATGGGATGGAGCAATGAGATTGTATGAGGATTGGGTTGCGTGTTAGTGGCAGGGTGAGTACTGGCGAGGTGAGTAGGTGGAGGTAAGATGAGGATGGGGTGTGAGTGGGTATGAAGGGTGATGTGACAGAATAGTGTTGGCGGTGCCGAAGGAGATGTGGGGTGGGGGCAGTGTTGTGGCAGATGGAGTGTAGGGGAAAGACTTCGTGTTCTCACTGCGGCTGACCTACTGCGGTCATTGCAGCGCCTCCTGCACTGTATGCAGGTGGGCGATATGTTGGTGGCGCAGGTGACCCCCTCTGCCACCTCGAGCCAGGCCTTCTTGGTGGCAGAGGCAGACCGCTTCCTCCCACCCGCCGGGGGGAAGATCTGTGTCCTCCCCCTCCTCCTCACCCCATCTGATGATAGCTGGGGTGAGGCATCATTAAACTGGGAGCAGCCTTCCCCCTGGGCTGCTCCATGCTGTAATTTGTCCCATTGGTTGCAGCATCTGTCAGTGGAGGACTGCCCCTTTAACTAGAGAGCCTCCAGCTGACAGATCGTACTGCGCATGCGCAACCCGACTGACGCGCAGGCCAGTGCCGTGGACCCCGGAGGAGCAGGTAATTGATTCCTATTAGTGGGTTGCCTGCTACGATCGCGTGGGCAACCCACTAATTTCGCCGAGCGTGTTGACCACGCTCCCGGAGGACCACCCGCTGGGAACCCGCAGGCCTGCTAAATTCGAGCCCATGATGTCAGGAGTGCACATTTGGAAAATCAGACCTAATTAGAGTCAAAATATAATTCAAAGCAACATTTTGTTAATATATCAGTTTTCTCAATACAAAATGTTTACTAGAATTAAACATGAAAAGAAAATGTATTTTTATTGAAGGAATAAAAGATTACAGTTTATATTTTACCACATTTACATTGAGACATCAGTAGAGCTGAATAGAGGATATGCTATGGTAAACAGCCAGACACCAGAAACACAGAGTGAGTTATGATCAACTTGTTGAGTAGAGATTCTAATCATACTCTCCCTACTGGTCCTGACTGACTGTGCTTCTATCATAGAATCATCGAAAGTTACTGCACAGAAGGAGGCCATTCGGCCCATTATGTCCATGCTGGCCGATAAAGAGCTATCCAGCTTAATCCCAATTTCCAGCATGTGATCCATAGCCCTATAGGTTACGGCGCTTCAAGTGCATATGCAAGTACTTTTTAAATGAGTTGAGGGTTTCTGTTTCTACCACCCTTTGAGGCAGTGAGTTCCAGACCCTCACCACCCTCTGGGTGAAAAAAATTTCTCCTCCGTTCCCGTCTAATACTTCTACCAATTACTTTAAATCTATGCCTCCTGGTCACTGACCCCTCTGCTAAGGGAAATAGGTCCTCCCTATCCACTCTATCTATTCCCGTCATAATTTTATATACCTCAATTAAATCTCCCTTCAGCCTCCTTTGTTCCAAAGAAAACAACCCCAGCTTATCCAATCTTTTCTCATAGCTAAAATTCTCCAGCACTGGCAACATCCTCGTAAATCTCCTCTGTACCCGCTGCAGTGCAATAACATCTTTCCTGTAATCTGGTGACCAGAACTGTACACAGTACTCAAGCTGTGGCCTAACCAATGTTTTATACAGTTCTAGCATAACCTCCCCGCTCTTGTATTCTATGCCTCGGCTAATAAAGGAAAGTATCCCGTGTGCCTTTTTAACCACCTTATCTACCTGTCCTGCTACCTTCAGGGATCTGTGGACATGCACTCCAAGGTCCCTCTATTCCTCTACACCTCTCAGTATCCTTCCATTTATTGTGTACTCTCTTGCTTTGTTTGCCCTCCCCAAATGCATTACCTCACACTTCTTTGGATTGAATCCCGTTTGCCACTTTTCTGCCCACCTGACCAGTCCATTTATATCTTCCTGCAGTCTACAGCTTTCCTCCTAGCTGTTACCACACGGCCAACTTATGTATCATCTGCAAACTTCTTGATCAAGCTCCCCACATTCAAGTCTAAATCATTAATATATACCACAAAAAGCAAGGGCTCGAGTACTGAGCCTTGCGGAACCCCACTGGAAACAGCCTTCCAGTTGTAAAAACACCCATCAACCATTACCCTTTGCTTCCTGCCACTGAGCCAATTTTGGATGCAACTTGCCACTTTCCCTTGGATCCCATGGGCTTTTACTTTTTTGACCAGTCTGCCATGTAGGACTTTGTCAAAAACCTTGTTAAAATCCATGTACACTATATCAAACACATTATTCTCATCAATCTCCTTGTTACCTCCTCAAAAAATTCAATCAATCAAGTTAGTCAGACACAATCTTCCCATGACAAATCCATGCCGATTGTCCTTGATTAACCCGTGCTTTTCTAAATAACGATTTATGCTGTCCCTCAGAATTGATTCCAATAATTTGCCCACCACCGAGGTTAGACTGACTGGCCTATAATTACTTGGTCTATCTCTTTCTCACTTTTTATACAACGGTAGAACATTAGCAGTCCTCCAATCCTCCAGCACCACGCCTGTGGCCAGGGAGGATCGGAAAATGATGGTCAGAGCCTCCATTATTTCCTCCCTTGCTTTACTTAACAGCCTGGGATACATTTCATCCGGGCCTGGTGATTTATCTACTTTCAAAGATGCTAAACCGCTTAATACTTCCTCTCTCACTATGTTTATCTCATCCAATATTTGATACTCCTCCTCCTTAACTACAATCTCTGCATCATCCCCCTCTTTTTTGAAGACAGATGCAAAGAACCATACCCGCATCTTCTACCTCCACACATAGGTTACCTTTTTGGTCTTTAATAGGCCCTACTCTTTCCTTAGTTATGCTCTTGCTCTTTATGTATTTATAAAACATTTTTGGGTTTTCCTTAATTTTACTTGCCAGTATTTTTTCAAGTCCTCTCTTTGCTTTCCTAATTTCCTGAACTGCTCCCCTCTTGTTGGGCTTGCTACGTACTGGCTAAAAAAGTTCTCCTGAATGCAATTTAAGAATTCTGCGCCCTCTATACCTTTTGCACTGATTGTCTCCCAGTTAATATTAGGGTAGTTGAAATCCCCTACAATTACTGCCCTATTGTTTTTGCACTTCTCAGAAATTTGCCTACATATTTGCTCTTCTATCTCCCTCTGACTGTTTGGGGGTCTATAGTAAACTCCCAGCAGTCTGACTGCCCCTTTTTTGTTCTTTAGCTCAACCCATATGACCTCATTTGATAATCCTTCGAACATAGCATCCCTCCTCACAGCTGTAATTGTTCCTTTAACCAATATTACCACCCCCACCTTTTTTATCCCCGTCTCTATCTCGTCTGAAAACCCTGTAACCAGGAATGTTGAGCTGCCATTCCTGCCCCTGTTTAAGCCATGTTTCCGTAATAGCTAAGATATCGTGCTTCCACGTGTCTATCTGTGCCCTTAACTCATCTGTCTTATTCACTATACTTGCAGTGAGGTATATACCATTAAGTACTGCCAAACTCCTTTGTTGTCTAGTTTCTAACCTTTGTTTCCTCTGCCTTCCAAACTCACTTACTAATTTTCTGCCTTCTTTTTCCAGCTCTGCTTCTCTCCCTTCTGAATCTATGCTCAGGTTCCCACCCCCCTGCCAAGTTAGTTTAAACCCTCCCCAATAGCACTAGCAAACCTCCCCACGAGGATATTGGTCCCGACCCTATTGAGGTGCAACCCATCTGGCTTGTACAGGTCCCGCCTCCCCCAGAACCGGTCCCAATGCCCCAGGAATCTAAAACCCTCCCTCCTGCACCATCTCTCCAGCCACGCATTCATCTGCTCTATCCTACTATTTCTATACTCACTAAAGCGTGGCACTGGGAGTAATCCGGAGGTTACTACCTTTGAGGTCCTGCTTATTAATTTCTTTCCTAGCTCCTTAAAATCTGCCTGCAGGACCTCATCCCTCTTTCTATCTATGTCATTGGTACCGATATGGACCACGACCTCTGACTGTTTACCCTCCCCCCTCAGAATGTTCTGCAGCCGCTCAGTGACATCCTTGACCCTGGCACCAGGGAGGCAACATACCATCCTGGAATCACATCTGCAGCTGCAGAAATGCCTGTCTGCTCCCTTAACTATAGAAACCCCTATCACTGTTGCTCTCTTGACCTCTCTAGTCTTTAGACCCATTTGCTTTTTGTGAGATAATTGATTTGGGCCATTCATTATGTTAATGTAAAATCTAGATATCTAACTATTGCTGAATTGGGGTGTTTCTCTGCCGTGGTGGGGCTTCCACTCACCACATAGATAAGTCGCTGTTTCTGAAACGATTTTCTGGCCTCAAAGTCCAAGTGGAGGTGAAGTAGAGATTGAGTGTGGTAGGCCTTGAAAGCCTGCTGAGCATAGAGTGGCCAATAGCTTCCAGTGCCTCTATTTGAAGGTTCCAAAAAAATGTAATTGTTTTAAAATTTGCATCTAAGCCTGTGCAATCGATTGTGCTGTGGTCAATGCACAGGATTTCGAGGCTTTAAATTTTAATCTCTTCCTTAAAATGCCATAACAACACTGGACGCTAAGGACAAACAGATGTTCCTCGCATCCAGCGTTTCTATAGGACAAATGACGGAAATAAACCATCCAATGTATGTTCTACCATGTGATTATCATAACAATATGCCTGCCCATTTATGGGCGGGTGTATTGTACGTCACCTATCACTCCCGGCGGAAAAGTAGAGGGCCGTAAAAATTAGGCATGGACCCGGTGAAACAAGTCCCTTACTCGATTCCCATCCCAGTTCAACTGAAAAAAATCATCAGATGGAGGATGGTGAGTCCCAGCCATGGTGTCCACCCATACTCCCATTTAGTCCTCCTGTATATTACATCATTCTCCATGTAATTTTTTTTTGCAGGGATGGGAGCTTTGAATACAAGAAATATTTTTACTGCTGCACTCACATGATACTCACAAGTGCCAGCTGTCAGTGAATAATAGGAACCATGGAACTATAGAAATTTACAGTATAAAAGGCCACAATTCAGCCCATCGTGTCTGTGCTGGATGTTTGCTGGAGAAATCCCAAACTAATCCCACTTCCCCACTGTCTCCCCATAGCCTTGTATCTTTCTCTGCTTCAAATATTTATCCAGTTTCCCTTTAAAAGAAGCAATGGTCTCTGCCTCATCCACTCCCTGTGGCAATGCACTCCATGCTCCAACAACCCTCTGAGTAAATAAATTTCTCCTAATCTCTCTCTCAGGATAATTTTAAATTAATGACCCTTGTCACTGACTCCCCAACCAGAGGAAATAATCTTTCCCTATTCACTCTATCAAAACTCTTCATAATTTTAAAAACCTCTGTCAAATCTTTTTAGCCTTCTCTGCTCCAGTGGAAATAGTCCCAGTATCTTTAGTCTCTCCTCATAATTGTAATTTCCCATCCTTGCCATCATCCTTGTGAATCTACACTGCATACACTCTATGGCTTTAACTGTGGCCTAGCCAATGTTTTCTATAAATTCATCATTACTTCTTTACTCTTGTTCTCTGTGCCCCTGCCCCTGTTTATAAAACCCAACATTTTGTTGACCTTTTTGTGGCTTTATCTTTCTGCACTTGCATTTTCAGGGAATTATGTATCTGAACTCCTTGATCTCTCTTATCCTTCAAGCCTTCAGAGTCGTTCCATTAAGTGTATACTCCCATTCCTTGTTTTACCTCCCAAAATGTATTACCTCACATTTATCCACGTTAAATTGCCACCTGTCTGCCCATTCCACTAACCTATATCTTCAAGTCTTTTATAGTCCTTTTCACTGTTTGCCAAATCTTCTACTGTTTGTGTCATCAATAAATGTTGAGATTGTACCCAAGTATATATACCCAAGTCCAAATCTATATGTACACCAAGGTCAAAAGTGGACTCAGCGTTGAAGTACACCACATCCAATCCTTCTCCAATCCAAGCAACACCTATTTACTCCAACACTTTTTCCTGTCTCCCAACCAATTTTCAATCCATTCTGCCATATTTCCTCTTTTTGTTCCAACAAGCTTCTTGAGACACTTTATCGATCATAAGAACGTAAGAAATAGGAGCAGGAGTAGGCCATACGGCCCCTCGAGCCTGCTCTGCCATTCAATAAGATCATGGCTGACCTTAGACCTCAACTCCGCTTTCCCACCCAATCCCCATATCCCTTGATTTCCTTAGAGTCCAAAAAACTATTGATCTCAGTCTTGAGTATACTCAACAACTGAGCATCTACAGCCCTCAGGGATAGAGAATTCTAAAGATTCACAAGCCTTTGAATGAAGAAATTTCTCCTCATCTCGGTCCTAAATGGCCAACCCCTTATCCTGAGACTAATTCTAGACTCTCCAGCCAGAGAAACAGCCTCTCAGCATCTACCCTGTCAAGCCCTCTCAGAATCTTATCTGTTTCAATGAAATCACCTCTCATTCTTCTAAACTCCAGAGAGTATAAGCCCATTCTACTCAATCTCTCCTCATGGGTCAACCCTCTCATCCCAGGAATCAATCTAGTGAACCTTCGTTGCACCGCCTCTAAGGCAAGTATATCCTTCCTTAGATAAGGAGACTAAAACTGTACACAATACTCCAGGTGTGGCCTCACCAAAGCCCTATACAATTGCAGCAAGACTTCCTTACCCTTGTACTTCAACCCCCATGCAATGAAGGCCAATATGCCATTTGCCTTCCCAATTGCTTGTTGTACCTGCATGTTAAATTTCTGTGATTCATGTGCAAGGATGCCCAAATCGTTCTGATCACCAACATTTAATAGTTTTTCACCATTTAAAAAAATATTCTGCTTTTCTATTCTTCCTACCGAAGTGAATAGCCTCTCATTTCCCCACATTATACTCCATCTGCCACCTTCTTGTCCACTCACTTAACCTGTCTTTATCCCTTTGCAGACTCTTTGGGCCCAATATTACCATGGTGGCGGGTTCGCGGCGGGGGGTCGATTGGGCGCGTGGGTAACGCGCTCGGTGAAATCAGTCTGCTCCGCACGCAATCGCAGGCTAATTGGATCCACTTACCTGTTCTTCCGGGTTCCCCGCTGCTAAGCTGCGCGGCGGGCGGACTGCGCATGCGCAGCAAGGTCTGTTAGCTGGAGGAGCCATATTTAAAGGGGCAGTCCTCCACTGACTGATGCTGCAGGAAATAGGAAAAATTACAGCATGGAGCAGCCCAGGGGGAAGGCTGCTCCCAGGTTTAATGATGCCTCACTCCAGCTCTTATTGGATGGGGTGAGGAGGAGGGGGAGGACAGAGATCTTCCCCCCGGCGGGCGGGAGGAAGCAGCCTGCCTCTGCCACCAAGAAGGCCTGGCTCGATGTGGCAGAGGAGGTCACCTGCACCACCAACATATCGCCCACCTGCACACAGTGCAGGAGGCGGTCCAGGTGGATGTGTCACAGCACTGTGTTGTGGAGCTCCACGTGTCAGAGGTGGACAGCGTGGATGGCGAGGCTGGTGATGCTGTTCGCCCTCTGAGGAGGTCATGACTGCAGCTACGGCAGCCCCCATCCGGAAGATGTACATCTGAGGGGGTCCGCAAGGTAAGTAAATGTGTCTGGACACCGGGGTAAGTGTGCAAGTTGGTGAATTTTGTTGTTAGGAGGAGGGTGGTAGAGGCCAAACTTTGTCCAAAGTGACAGAATGGCCTCCTGCAATGAGTGAGGGTCTCCCCCCCACACTGACCTGTCAAATGGACCTTTGCAGCTGCCACAAGCTGATGGCTGCAACACGTCCATTTGAACTGGGAGTGTTTCTCCCAGTACGGGAAACAGTCTCAGTCAGTTGCAAAATCCAATCCCTGCTAAAATAACAGGTCAATCAGGTCTGTAAACAACCTGAAGTACCTGTTCAAGTACTTTAAGTGGCACATCGGCGGGAGTCCCACATGCGGGGGCTGCGCGCACATGTCAGCGCGTCAGTGGGGCAACCTGGAAGTGGGCGGGTTGGAGCCGGGCTCCAGACCCGCCCCGGGAATCCCCGATTTTCGCAGCCCCCCCACCACGAACGCACCCGATCGCGGGAGCGAAAATCGAGCCCTTAGTGTTCTCCCCACAGCTTACTTTCCCACCTAGCTTTGTATCGTCAGCAAACTTGGATACATTGCACTCGGTCCCTTCATCTAAGTCATTAATATAGATTGTAAATAGCTGAGGCCCCAGCACTGATCCTTGTGGCACCTCACTAGTAACAGTTTGCCAAACTGAAAATGACCCATTTATTCCTTCTCTCTGTTTTCTGTCCGTTAACCAATCCTCCATCCATACTAATATATTACCCCCAATCTCATGAGCCCTTATCTTGTGTAACAACCTTTCGTGTGGCACCTTATCGAATGCCTTTTGAAAATCCAAATATACTACATCCACTGGTTCCCCTTTATCTACCCTACTAGTTACATCCTCAAAATACTCTAATAAATTTGTCAAACATGATTTCCCTTTCGTAAAACCATGTTGACTCTGCCTAATCGTATTACGATTTTCTCAGTGCTCTGTTACCACATCCTTAATAATAGATTCCAGCATTTTCCCGACGACCGATGTCAAGCTAACTGGCCTGTAGTTCCCTGTTTTCTCTCTCCCACCTTTCTTGACTAGCTGTGTTACTTTTGCTACCTTTCAATCCATTGGGACAGTTCTAGAATCTAGGGAATTTTGGAAGATCACAACCAATGATCCTGCATCCACTATCTCTGCAGCCACCTCTTTTAGAACCCTAGAATGTAGCCCATCAGGTTCGGGGATATGTCAGCTTTTAGTCCCATTAATTTCTCCAGTACTTTTTCTTTACTAATCTTAATTACTTTAAGTTCCTCACTCTCATTAAACCCTTGGTTCTCCACTATTTCTGGTATTTTTTTGTGTTTTCTGCTTTGTCTTCTACTTCTACTCTCTTCCTTTTTAAACTCTTGTAAAAGTTCTTACAGTCTGTTTTTATATTTCTTGCTTGTTTATTCTCATATTCCACTTTCTCCCTCGTATCAATTTTTTGGACATCCTTTGCTGATTTCTAAAACCCTTCCAATTCTCAGGCTTACTACTCTTCTTGGCAACATTATAAGCCTCTTTTTTAAATCTAATATTATCCTTAACTTCTTTAGTTGGCCACGGATGGATCGCTTTTTCCGTGAAGTTTTTATTCCTCCATGGAATTTATATTCGTTGAGAATTATGAAATATTTATTTAAATGTTCACCAATGCTTATCTACCATCATATCTTTTAATCTAATCTCCCAATCAACCTTCACCAACTCACCCCTCATATCTATGTAATTGGCTTTGTTTAAGTTTAAGACTCTAGTTCCAAACTTAATCACTCTCGAATTCAATGTGAAATTCTATCATATTATGATTACTCTGCCCCAGAGGATCTCATACGATGAGATTACTAATTAACCCTGTCTCATTACACAAGACAAGATTTAAAATAGCCTTTTGAAATCCCATATACACCACATCTACTGCATTGCCTTTATCCAATTTTTAAAAAAATTGTCAGACAGGACTGTTCACAGTGAACTGTCCCCCAATACGAACTTCCAGGTATACTATTCTTTTATTTTTTTTAAATAACTTATTTTACTTTTTAATATTTGTAATGAGGACATTTATGAAGTTTGATGTATTACACCAACTTCCTCTAACCAACCCCAGATTTAATTAGCTCCTATTGAAAATAACCCGACTTAGGAAAGTTAAGGAAAAATATATTAGAACCTGATAAGCCCCAATATCATTTTAAATTTCTAGTTGTTAATATTTTTTGAAAATGTCATTATCATGCAACATCATTTGTGTCATGCTGCCACTCCCACGTGATTATACTGAACCGTCTGCACTCAAGACTTGAGATACAGGGCAACAACTAGAGTGAGAGCAGTGATGCAGGTAAGATTGTTATTCCATGGACCTTAGCCTTGATTATGTTTTACAAATATTGAGAAATTGAGAGGGAGTCACAAAATTAAAATGTAATTAGTTCCATGGCTATAAGTAAGCTGCTGTGCAGGAACAGTGCTCCAAAAAAATCATATTCCTCTGTACTGAAACTTACACGGCTGACTCCTTACCTGTAGATCGTAGGACCACCTACCATTCATACTAACTGGGTTTTATCATTTAAGCCGATGTGAATTTATCAGATAGTAAATATATGACAAGTATGTGAGAGTCTGGCTATCTTGTTGGCTAATCAGAATTCAAAGTCTCATCATTCACTTGCACATGTTAACTCTGATTTTAAACTCAACGTGTGAATCGGGGGTGTGGCGTGTGGGGATGGGCGGCAAGCCCATATGTTGTTTTTGGCATGAAGCCCAGGCCATTTTAATGGCCAGGCCTTGTTTTAATACGATTGACAGGCTGTCTTCCCGATCGTGTCACGAATTGGGCAGCCCACCCACATGACATGCGCAATTTCCAGCGCAACTCCTGAAGCCTACTTAATGTGGGGATGCACTTCTTAAAGCATTTTTACTTGTACAACTCTAGAAGACTTTTTGGCAAGATAGATGAGTGAAAGGGCTGCCCCACACTTTTCAGATGTCTCAGTGGAGGTCCTAGTGGAGGAAGTGAGGGCAAGAAGAAGTCGGAAAAGCGTATCCAAGGCCATAATGAAATTGATCTGGACAGAGGTGGCTGAAAGGGTCAGTACCACCAGCATCAGCCCCAGGACCTGGATTCAATGCAGAAAGAGGTGCACAAGAGCAGCAAGGGTAAGTACAGGTCTTCATCTCTCTACCTCTGTCAATAACACCACACAACACTCTTTATACCCTTCCCCCATAACTCCGAACAATTCCTTCCCTCCATCACATCCTTCAGTATACAATCACAAGGTTGCACCTCCCTTTTTCATTCCAAACGTACTCACCTCTTACTTTCCTCTTCGCACCACACACATTCTCAACTCATGTACTACCATTTGCACAACAACCAACTCTTCCCACCAATCCTTCCTCACTTCACATTGCACACACTTCCCTTTACATTCATCACCTTCCCATTCTCATACCATCTTGCTTCTTCTCCACTTCTAACCACATACACTATATGCACAAGCCTTACACATCTCCATTTACCTTTTCAACAGCCACACGCTAACTCTCTTTCAGGACAAGGCAGCGCGTAACGTGAAGCAGAGGGAAGGAGTCGACAACATCATCACACTCATCCAAGCAGAGCAGGATGCCCTGGAGATCAGTGGCCCAGGCAAAGCCAGCAGCATTAGGGAAGGCAAGGCTGGCAGCTTATCTCATCAGGGTGTCTGCATATTACTTGTAACTCCATCAACCTCAGCAAATATGCAGCAAATTTCACAACTTTGAGCTCTATTCTCAAGACTTTCACCTGCAAATGTCTCGCTTCTACCTGTCATCCTAACTCTTGTCCCTTTTCTCTTTCTTCCAGGTCCTTCTGAGCAGCAAGAAACTCCTGCACAGCAAGACACCTCGGAGGAGGACAATCCTCCTGCGGAAGCATTGTCACTCGTTCCATCCCTCCCAGGCACCAACAAGGACATTGGCACTCTGAGTGCGACAGATCGTGAGCCAGAGTGGTCTGCAAGTGGTGGAACCCCCAGTACGAGGAGCAGCAACAGGTACTGCTGGCAGAGAAAGCACAGCAGACAACCCACCGAAGGGCGAGGTTCTCTCCCAGCTCAGCTGAGGAGGACAGAGATGAGGACTTTGTGGGCATGAAAAGAAAGGTGCTTGCCTCACAAAAGCAGTTATACCAAGGCCTGCCAAAGAGTTTCAGAACTATGGCTGATAGTATGGAGAAGTCCACTTCCAGCCTCTGTGGCGTCATCTCACTTGGCAGCAGCACTCTGCAGTCTACTCTGGAGAGTCTGGTCATCGCAGGGACGCTGCAGCCAAGCCCTCACAACAGCAGTCATTCTGGTATGCTTTTCAGCTTTGGTGGAAGCTCAAATGGCTGCTATGTACACTCTGCACTCAAATCTGTGCTGTCTGTCCACATTGGAGAGACTGGTATCAACCTTGGACAGATTGGTGGACCAAATTGATCGGGGTTTTGAAAGAGTCACTCATCTCCTGCAGCTTGCTCTCCTGCAGAATAGTGGAAGTGATGAGCCCCAAACCCAACCAAGTGCTCGTGGTGCGATGGCAGCAGTAAGTGTTGGCCTCTCTCTCAATCTGTCTCTCGGCACCCCCTCAACTAATAGCCGGCATGGTGCTAGCAAGTCAGCTGGGCCAGGCCTTCGCAGGCTTGAGCACCCAGAAGTCAATGGCCATGAGCAACACAAGGGTCCCACCATGAGGAACAGCAGTCTTCCACTTTGATCACTTTGGCACTTTGGTCTGCAGTGTGGTTAAAAGGCAGCTTATGAGTCTGCATTGTCACAGTGTCATTAATATAGAAGTTGTCTGAGTGGTTTGAATGTTCCTTAGAACAGGATGAATGGAGTGGTGAACGATGTAACAAGGACTGTTAAGCAGAGGGACTCTGTGTAAGTTTTGAGGGAAGGGGAATGAGCAGGAAAGTGGAATTGCTGAGCAATTAACTCATCTCTTGTTGCAAAGCATTGAGGTGGCCCTCCCTCTTCCTCTGCTTACTCTCCTTCCCCGATCTCCCTTGTACGATGAGGACTGCTGCTGCTGCTCTGCCTCCTCCAAATGCAGGCCTCTCTTCAACGTGAGATTATGCAGCACACCACAACAGTGCAGGAGACTCTATCTGAGACATATTGTAGGGAGCCCCCTGACTGGTCCAGACACTTGAACATCTTCATCATCCCTCTGCTGTGTTCAGTGATGATCCTGGTGGTCCCCGTGGCCTCTATTATTATCTGTGTCCCTGAGGTGTAGTGGGGTTGTGCAGCGGTCATGAACCTCATCTTGACCCCAGGAGCCATCCTGACACGTTTTGGGGGGGATGGCAGACTGTCTCAGGATAAATGCATCATTGCAGCTCCATGAGTACCTTGCACAAACCTGTATGATTATGTTCTTGTGATCGGCCACTGGCTGCACATTAATGGAGATGTAGACTTCTCTATTCACGGTTGCTGCTGTTTTCCCTTCTAAACCATTATAGCTAGAACCTTGCAAATATTTCTCTGTAGCAGTTGCTTTCCACACCCCCCCCCCATTTTATGGGTGTACAATGGGTGCAATAAGACACAATATCTGGGACCAACAACATGCACCCCAAGGACACCTGATAAATATCTCAAAATTGGGTCGGGCCATTTTTCAGGTGCCCCTGCCGGCCAACTAAAACAGGCATAACGTCCCTCAAATATCTTTAATAAGTGCAACTTTCCTTCATGTCCATATATGTTCTGTGCTGCTACTTAAAAGCACTATTCTTACCTTATCTTTGTGCTCTTCTTCAAGTTATTCAACTTCTTCTGGATCTCCAGCCCAGTCTTCCTTGAAGTTGAGACTACACTGACTCTTTCAGCATGCCAGTGCCTTACAATATTTAGGGATTATTCTCCCCACCAAAAATCTGCTGGTGTTTCTCACCACCATATCCACCACCTAGTCAACAAACTGGACTTTTCTCAATTGTCATTGAGCCATTTTGCACAAAGTTTGCATTTCACAACTGGATCAATGAATGTTTAAATTGGTTTAGTGGCTTGTTAGCTGCTTAAGAAGCATAAGAGAGTCATTATTACAGATGCCTTGTGATTGGCTGTTAGTTTTTTGATCCTGCTAATTAAATCGATTCTCTGATTATATTAAGTTTTTTTTAATCAGGATGAAAAATGGGCATCTCTCCGATTTTCAAAACAAAAAAACGTCAAGCCCAAGGTGATTAAAACTGAAACTTGTCACTACCTCACTTTTATCTTTTTTTTGTTTCTCTTGCTTCCTTGAGACCTATTTCATTCTCTGCAAAATTATGCATCAACCTTTTTATTACAGGAGATTTTTTCTTTTGTGAGAAGCATTGATCCCCCATTAGTACTCTCCAAGGTGACTTGAGAGCGTGTCAGGAAAAATGCAGAAAACACACCAAAATCGACAAAGTCCCTGAGGTGCTTTCATATTTTGTAAACTGTAGGTAAATTAGTGTTGCAATAGCAATGCTTTCCATGTTGTTTGAAAGCTGTTTCCCAGTATGCCATTTACAATAAAGCATCACAAAGATTTGAGCATGGTTTTTCGAACTTTCAGCAGAATTTTCTCCAGTAGCAGTAATTTGGTTGTCTGTATGGTCCAAGTAAAAAAAAAATTCTGTTTTTCAGCGGCCCGAAGGTAAGTCCCAGGACGGGGAGTTGCAGCGGGCAACGGGGTTGGGGGGTGGTGGCAGGGGGGGGAAGAGAGCAATCGCGAAGACTGTGGAATCAGGGGAGCACTTCTGCTCCTCCAGGCTCCACAGGAAGATTTTTCTTTTAAATCTTAAAACTTTATTTTTAGTTGGCGACCGCTACTTAAGAATCTTGAGTGGGGCAGACCCGACACCTGCCCTGTTCATTGCAATCGATTTTCTGTGAGGGGACCTGAAACAGTTGTTAGGCCCTTCATTTAGATATTTGAGTAACGTTATGCCTGTTTTAGTTGGCCGGCAGGGGCACCTGAAAAATGGCCCAACCCAATTTTGAGATATTTATCAGGCGTCCTTGGGGTGCATGATGTTGGTCCCAGAAATTGTGTCTTATTGCACCCATTGTACACCCATAAAATGGGTCCACTGAGGTCCAACTTCTACCCTTTCCTATCCATCATTTTGGGATCAATGGAAGAATAATGCTCCTTTCCTTTTCGGTCAGATAACATGACTATTTTATTCACTTTGTTCTTGGTCGAATGGCTCAGCCAAAGATGATGCCAATTACCATGTCCAGTGTGTTGCTAAGCATCAAGGCACAACTATAACAGGGTAGGATTTTCCACAGTGTTAATAAACTTAGCAATTTGTGAAAATTTTGTTTATAAACCTTCCCCCTTCCCCTCCTCATATGGTGTCAGAGCCTTTTAGACTTCTTTGTTCAATAGAGAACATTTTTCTGCAAAATATATAATTAGATCACAGCCTCATTACTATAATTTACTTTAAAAAGGCATAACCCGTGTCAGAAAAAAGGATTTCAAATTTAATTGGGCTTTTTATAGTAGTTGATAGAATCTAAATGCCACTTAATTGGTTTTATGCATATTTTGAAACAAACATCTGAGAGTTTTATGTTATTGTTTTGTATGGTATAGGGCACGAATTCAGACTGGTGTTGTTGATGTGCCTGATGGATCCTGAATTTCAGATTCTGACTTCACAATATCTAATGTATTCTACAGCCCTTAGGCAACATATTGGAAAAAGCTCATTTCTCAAAACGGAGTATTCATTAGAATGTGGTGACCATTCGTACAGAACAAAAAGGCGACAATAAAAAAAAATTGATGTTCTAAAACGTAACAAATGAGGGAATAAGAAAGACATAACTCGGGAAATTGCAGGCCTGTTCTCTGGGGTCATTTTGGTCAGCTCTCTTATGCTTAATGTAGCAGTAGTTCTATTCCAGACTCCTTAGTTTATTAGATTTTGGGATAGACCAATTTGCAAACTGGTGAGTTAAGCGCCACTGGGATTTTACAAATGAGGAAAGAATCGAATGTGAGACAGAACTGGGTGATCACCATATTGCAGTTAGTTCAATTTTTAATGTCTTTTTTGCAGTGTTATTACCTAATAACTTCATTATTATTCAATTCTTACAACTTGACAATGATAAAATGGCAGGCAAAGAGATTCTTATGTTGCAGGCGTTCTCTATTTTTAATGAAATAGGTAATCATTATGAAATTAATTCTTGCAGAGCTTAAGCACCAAATATTAATCCTCTCTGATCCACCCAAAATATTTATTATGTCAGTACTTAACATATGAGATTTGGTGATAAATCATTGAACTTCGAGGACAAATCAACACGGATCATAAGGCAAAAGAGTCAAAAGAATGTGTTTTCCTTTTGAATCACCCTGTGTTTTCAGACGCTGATTTTGCTGTGTGGTTTTGAAGCACTTTCTATTTTCATTTCAATTTAGTAGTTTTTTTTCTTTTCAGAGGTCGCTTTTTTTTATTCTTTTGCAGTTTTGGATGGTCTGCTGTGCAAATGCTATTGTATGTTAATCTAAGCCTCTATTCTGAGCTGTATTTAATGGCCCTAAAGGGGCAAGAGTTAAATGCGTTCCAGGATTTTCAGTCTAATTTATAGGAAATGTAAATCAACAGAAGAAATGACTTGGGTATTGGCCATTTCTTTACCGTTTCTCACTTCCAGGTCAGATCACTACGTAAAGTAGCAATTATCTCCCTTTGTAACAGATCAGAAATGTAGAAAAAAAAGATTTTCACACTTGTAACGCCAGACTACAAGCCAGAGTTATAGTAGTGTCCCTTATATTTTCTTCCCCAAAGCTGCTTTAATTCCCAGTAGCTTCAGTTCCCACTAGTTTTTATGAATTCACACTCCTAGCTCAGAGCTTTGAGAGACAGGAGTAAATATTGTGAATTTGGATATGGAGGTCAGTGTGCCCAGCACGATTTTCCGTCTACTAAGATTAAAATTAATGGATGGAAAATCACAGGGAACATGCTGACCTCCATGCCCAAATTCCTAATATGTATTCATGTTGTTTGAAATTCTGTGCCGAGAATGCTAATTCATAAAATCTACCCCTCACCACTAACTTCCTCAACTCCATCCTAATTGTTCTCTTCAACACGTCTTTCCAACTGCCTGAGGTGATGTGATCAAACAACAGGCTAAGTAGCTGCAATGCCAATGTATTCTGTGGTTTGAAACATTGTCTCACTTTCAGTGAGCTGAGACAAACAGATTAATATTTAAATCCACAAAGTGAATTTGCCAGGTTCAAGTGCCACCCAAACTTGGATCTGAACTTGGAACTTAAACAGTGTGAGGCAAAAATCTTAACTGGTATTTTGTCAGAGTGCTGCACAATGTTAAAATTAAACATACTGGGGATTATATTGGATAACCCCTGAAACCGTGCACAGGGGTTGCCGTGCGCGATTAACCCACGGCTGGTCATTGAGATGCAGGCAGCACATAACATTTGTGCTGCCGAGTGATTTACCTGATTGCTACATGCTGCCAGCGCGACCAACAGGGAGCCCAGATATCGCCTGTGGCTAGCGCCACCTAAAGGCAGCCTGCACCTCTTAAAGAGAAGATGCATTGTGGCTGCAGGAAGTGGTGGAAGTCAATTAGGAAGTGAATCTGTGCTGCAATATAGTACAGCGTGGTGATGAAGGACCTCTGGAATTTTTAAACAAACCACGATGCTCAATTTTTGCGGGACTCTGATATTTGCAAAATATAAGATGCGGGTCCACATGGAATTTTTTTTTATTCGTTCATGGGATGTGGGGGTCGCTGGCAAGGCCAGCATTTATTGCCCATCCCTAATTGCCCTTGAGAAGGTGGTGGTGAGCCTCCTTCTTGAACCTCTGCAGTCCATGTGGTGAAGGTTCTCCCACAGTGCTGTTAGGAAGGGAGTTCCAGGATTTTGATCCAGCGACGATGAAGGAACGGCGATATATTTCCAAGTTGGGATGGTGTATGACTTGGAGGGGAACGTGCAGGTGGTGTTGTTCCAATGTGCCTGCTGACCTTATCCTTCTAGGTGGTAGAGGTCACGGGTTTGTGAGGTGCTGTCGAAGAAGCCTTGGCAAGTTGCTGCAGTGCATCCTGTGGATGGTACACACTGCAGCCACAGTGCGCCGGTGGTGAAGGGAGTGAATGTTTAGGGTGGTGGATGGGGTGCCAATCAAGCGGGCTGCTTTGTCCTGGATGTTGTTGAGCTTCTTGAGTGTTGTTGGAGCTGCACTCATCCAGGCAAGTGGAGAGTATTCCATCACACTTCTGACTTGTGCCTTGTAGATGGTGGAAAGAATTTGGGGATTCAGGAGGAGAGTCACTTGCCGCAGAATACCCAGCCTCTGGCCTGCTCTGGTAGCCACAATACTTATACGGCTGGTCCAGTTAAGTTTCTGGTCAATGGTGACCTCCAGGATGTTGATGGTGGGGGATTCGGCAATGGTAATGCCGTTAAATGTCAAGGGGAGATGGTTAGACTCTCTCTTGTTGGAGATGGTCATTGCCTGGCACTTGTCTGGCGCGAATGTTACTTGCCACTTATCAGCCCAAGCCTGGGTGTTGTCCAGGTCTTGCTGATGCAGGCACGGATTGCTTCATCATCTGAGGGGTTGCGAACGGAACTGAACACTGTGCAATCATCAGCGAACATCCCCATTACTGACCTTATGATGGAGGGAAGGTCATTGATGAAGCAGCTGAAGATGGTTGGGTCTAGGACACTGCCCTGAGGAACGCCTGCAGCAATGTCCTGGGGCTGAGATGATTGGCCTCCAACAACCACTACCATCTTCCTTTGTGCTAGGTATGACTCCAGCCACTGGAGAGTTTTCCCCCTGATTCCCATTGACTTCAATTTTACTAGAGCTCCTTGGTGCCACACTCAGTCAAATGCTGCCTTGATGTCAAGCGCAGTTACTGTCACCTCACCTCTGGAATTCAGCTCTTTTGTCCATGTTTGGACCAAGGCTGTAATGAGGTCTGGAGCCGAGTGGTCCTGGCGGAACCCAAACTGAGCATCGTTGAGCAGGTTATTGGTGAGTAAGTGCCGCTTGATAGCACTGTCGACAACACCTTCCATCACTTTGCTGATGATTGAGAGTAGACTGATGGGGCGGTAGTTGGCCAAATTAGATTTGTCCTGCATTTTGTGGACAGGACATACCTGGGCAATTTTCCACATTGTCGGGTCGATGCCAGTGTTGTAGCTGTGCTGGAACAGTTTGGCTAGAGGCGCAGCTAGTTCTGGAGCACAAGGCTTCAGCACTACAGCCGGGATGTTGTCGTGGCCCATAGCTTTTGCTGTATCCAGTGCACTCAACCATTTCTTGATATCACGTGGAGTGAATCAAATTGGCTGAAGACTGGCTTCTGTGATGGTGGGGATATCGGGAGGGGGCCGAGATGGATCTTCCACTCGGCACTTCTGGCTGAAGATGGTTGCAAACACTTCAGCCTTGTCTTTTGCACTCACGTGCTGGACTCCGCCATCATTGAGGATGGGGACGTTTACAGAGCCTTCTCCTCCCGTTAGTTGTTTAATTGTCCACCACCATTCACGACTGGATGTGGCAGGACTGCAGAACTTTGATCTGATCCGTTGGTTGTGGAATCGCTTAGCTCTGTCTATAGCATGTTGCTTCTGCTGTTTAGCATGCATGTAGTCCTGAGTTGTAGCTTCACTTGGTTGGCACCTCATTTTTAGGTGCACCTGATGCTGCTCCTGGCATGCTCTTCTACACTCCTCATTGATCCAGGGTTGATCCCCTGGCTTGTTGGTAATGGTAGAGTGAGGAATATGCCGGGCCATGAGGTTACAGATTGTGCTGGAATACAATTCTGCTGCTGCTGATGGCTCATAGATGTTCAGTTTTGAGCTGCCAGATCTGTTCTGAATCTATCCCATTTAGCACGATGATAGTGCCACACAACACGTTGGATGGTGTCCTCAGTGCGAAGACGAGACTTCGTCTCCACGAGGACTGTGCGGTGGTCACTCCTACCAATACTGTCATGGACAGATGCATCTGCGACAGGTAGATTGGTGAGGACGAGGTCAAGTAGGTTTTTCCCTCGTGTTGGTTCGCTCACCACCTGCCACAGGCCCAGTCTGGCAGCTATGTCCTTCAGGACTCAGCCAGCTCGGTCAGTAGTGGTGCTACCGAGCCACTCTTGGTGATGGACATTGAAGTCCCCCACCCAGAGTACATTCTGTGCCCTTGCTACCCTCAGTGCTTTCTCCAAGTGGTGCTCAACATGGAGGAGGACTGATTCATCAGCTGAGGGAGGACGGTAGGTGGTAATCAGCAGGAGGTTTCCTTGCCCATGTTTGACCTGATGCCATGAGATTTCATGGGGTCCAGAGTCAATGTTGAGGACTCCCAGGGCCACTCCCTCCAGACTGTATATCACTGTACCGGCACCTCTGGTCGGTCTCTCCTGCCATTGGGACAGGACAGACCCAAGGATTGTGATGGAAGAGTCTGGGACGTTGGCTGAAAGGTATGATTCTATAAGTATGGCTATGTCAAGCTGTTGCTTGACTGGTCTGTGGGACAGCTCTCCCAATTTTGGCACAAGTCCCCAGATGTTAATGAGGAGGACTTTGCAGGGTCAATTGGGCTTGGTTTGCCTTTGTCGTGTCTGGTGCCTAGTGGTCCGATGCCGGGTGGTCCATCTGGTTTTATTCTTATTATGACTTTTTTTAGCGAGATTGTACAATTGAGTGGCTTGCTAGGCCATCTGAATGGAGATCAGGCATTGCACACGTAAAACACAGATGCAGGTCCCGTCCCATTGTTTACAAACTGTTGAGTTATTTCAAAACATTGAATAAAGGTTGCGCACTACTAAATCCCACATCCTCCAATCTGCACACCAGACCCCATCAATCTGCCGATCTGAGTTTGTACCAGGCCTGCGAGAGAGCGTGCATCAGGGTTCTCTGATGATGCACTAGAGGCCTTGGTGTAAGAGGTGAACAGAAGGAGGGGCATCCTATATCCGCAGCGGGGGCAAGAGGCCCTCCAGACATATGTTCCTGAAGCACTGGGAGGCAGAAAGGGACAAAGTCAATGCCAGGCGCATAGCACCACAAACGTGGATGCAGCGCAGGAAGAAGTTCAATCCTTTGACACAAGTGGTCAAGGTGAGTGAGGTCAACTGTCAAGTGGCATCTCCTACCAACTGCACCACTAGTCGCATCCACTGCTCCATGCACTACACCCCCCATCACCCACATACCAACAAACTCTTTCAATCAGTAATGAACTCTTCCAATCAGATGCTTCCTCTCACCATAACACATTACCACTGTTGCAAATCGCACACCCACAACTCACTGGTCACACACACTGGCACCTATTCAAGCATGACAGCCACATCACCCAAACATCTTGCAGGACACTCAGTGACATACGTCCCGCTTTCTTGCAAGAGAAGATTGCGCATAACAGGAGGCAGCAAGTGGCAGTAACTCCATGGAACATGAACCTGCTGCCCTCTCTCAGGATGACAGCATTCATGTCCCAACCCTGCCACTCCACCAGTACCCTTGCTGTTGCCTGTCAGCTAGCCAGCCCACTCCCTGTCGAGTATTGAAACTTTATTATCGGAACATGGGAAGATAGGAATAGGAGCAGGCCATTTAGCCCCTCGAGCCTGTTCCACCATTCAATGAGATCATGGTTGATCTGTGACCTAACTCCATATCCCCGCCTTACCCCATATCCCTTCATACCTTTGGTTAACAAAAATCGATCAATCTCAGATTTAAAATTAACAATTGAGCTCACACCAACTGCTGTTTGCGGAACAGCATTCCAAACTTCTACCACCCTTTGCGTATAGAAGCGTTTCCTAACTTCACACTTGCGAGTCCTGGCTCTAATTTTTAGGCTATGTACCCTAGTCCTCGTATTCAAGTGTAGGAGACCTCCAAAAACAGGTACAAATGCATCAGTAGCCAGAAGCAATAATCCAGCTAACTAACCTGTAACTCCTACATGATGCCTTTAAATACCGCTGATTGGGCGGGGGGGGGGGGGTCTTCTATGCAGTTTAAGACCTGTTCTTACCTTCTCTTTTTTTTGCTGTCTATAACTGTTTTTACAATGATTTTAATGTTGTACCTTTCACTTCTTGGATTTCAAGTTCCAAGCCTGCAGAAACAGTTTTGCAGCTTGTCAAAAATGCTGAAATCTGATTGGTCGAGGGGAGAGAGTGAGCCTCTCACTTCTCCCACAGGTCCTAGCTTCATTCGAACTAACGCTGGACTCTTCTCCACTTCCTATTTGAGGAATTGCACCCAGTAAAGACTGCGTTAAGTTAGTGGGTTAGTATAAATCTATGGAGCGGCGAGCACTGTGGGTTCACCGCCCTGAGCAATTTCTGGGCCATTGTATCAGCACTGAATGGTAGGCTAACAATGTAAAAAATCAATTTACTCAAGCAATTGACTTTGGGCACTAGGTAAAACTTTATTAATGCAAAAACATTATGTTTTACAGTAAGTGTGCATATTTTTATTTTATGTACAGCTGGTGTTGGATGTTTTACATGCCAAGCCAGTGAGGCTCTGAAGCAGCATAACACAATTTTCATTATTTCACCCCAGGATCACCATATTTTAATGCTCTGCAGGAGGGATGCATTGAGAAAAACTTGCACTGCTTTAGTCTTTCATATAATCTCTCAAATTTTTGGAAATAATATTTTTTGATCATTCAGAATGCTAATACTTAACATCATTTTATAAACTTAGCGGTATATTCTGCACCATTACACTTATTTCTTTATACAGAAGGCGAAGGGTGATTGAGGCCAGATCAAAAAAACTAATTGAAGAAATAGCTAATGCTATAATTGTAAATCGGTATTCTGGAAGGATGAGATCAAATGAGCTGAACAGCTTTCTGCATCTAAACCTATCTTGTCAGCATGTATCAGTTCCAATGAAAGCCAGCTTGCATGTTGGTTCTCATGAAAGTCAATTTGCATTCCCTGGTAGCATAACTTTTATAAGAACTGTTCCTTTTTAGAAGTACAAATTAGCTATGTGTTGACAATCTGGGATTGAAGGAAAGAATTTAATACAAATGGATGATTGAACTCTTAACACTAAGGCGGTCCTTTTAACCTAACCCATCTGTCTGAAGTCAATATAGAGAGTAAAATCAGGCAGGGTGTAAACCGGGCAGCCAACCCGAACCTGCCTGTATTGCGCCTGTGGATTAAGTTAAAATCAAGGCTTAATTACTTGTTTCATATCATTGTATCTTTGGTTGACACAATTCAGTATTTCCAGCCATTTAAAAAATTATATATTTGAGACTACCATAAGCTGAATGTTCTGCCTATTACTAATTGTTTTGCTACAATGAAAGAGGTTCACACCCAGTCACCACAAACAGTCACCATAGTGGCATCTATCAGGCTGCGTTGCTGGACTGTGTTAAATCTTGCTCCAACATAGTGGAAGCAAACTTCCATGGGAGCACCATCACCACAAGGACTACAACATATCAAGGAAAAGACATTCTTGGGCAATTAGGGCTGGGCAATAAACGCAGCCTTGCCAGCTTTGTCCACATCCCAAGAACAAATTTTAAAAATACACTGAGACTTTTCTCTTCAATACATAATGGTGACATTTAGCATTACTTCCACAATATATTTAGCATAGCATGGAGTGTAATTGTAATATCATCTTTATATAACTCATAGACTCAACAGCATAACAGCGCCAGATTCCCTTGGCAGTTCCACCTGAAACTGGTTGGAGAAATGCTGGGACCCAGCTACGGTGAAAACTTGACCATAGTTGAGAGTGCTGTGGACCTGTACCTGGTAGATTCACAAGATTGTCCAAACTCATTTCATGTAGCAGAAGGAGAAGACTTTCATCCCATCAGCCTGGGCCGAATTTGAACCAAGATCCCAGAGGGCAAAGAACAGAGTGCTAACCCACTCTACCAACCAGTCCCTCTGTTGTGTAAATTTTGATGTTGAATCTGTGTAAGTACTAAGGGGCACCT
This sequence comes from Heptranchias perlo, assembly GCF_035084215.1. Classification (NCBI taxonomy): domain Eukaryota; kingdom Metazoa; phylum Chordata; class Chondrichthyes; order Hexanchiformes; family Hexanchidae; genus Heptranchias; species Heptranchias perlo. The sequence continues at coordinate 36,690,401 of NC_090337.1, read as the reverse complement.
ACAGAACCATAGCGCATTTTTAATTCATAAAGTTCGTGAGAAATAAATTTTAAAAATAAGATGTATATTTTCACTTAGATTGTTGTAATTCAGTCCATAGCTGCTGCTATATTTACCCCTGAATGGGATATCAGTGTTCTATATGAATTCCAAAATGGCCCAAATTGGGGCTATCCAATTTTTGCTGTAGTAGACTGAAACTAGAGTTAAGCAATAATGCCATTTCCAGGTGGACTTATACAATAACAGGTTTCACGCACAGCGGATAGTTATCAAAGCTGAGACATTTATGCATTTGAGTATGTCACATGAAAAAAGACATCATCGCCATTATTCTATACTGGAACAGTTTATTTTCAAATACAGCAATGAACTTGTGGGGATTTCAATCCAATAAAAGCAATGACCTTGAGCAAGGTATGATTTTTTCATGCTCCAAAACACACATAAAGGTTCTGTGTATTAGTGCAGCTTCGCAAAAATGTGGCGTTTCTCATGATTTCACTTCTAGTTGGGGCTTAGATGAATCTTCAGGTTTTCTGTCTGAAGACATCAGTGATGGGATCTGATGGTTGTTTCAACCATCAGTAGACCACTCCTTAATCCCTAGTAATTGAGTACCATTGATACAATCTTTGTCCAAGAAGAAAGACTTTGTCTGAGGCTTAACTTGTTTTCTCTTGACCTTCCATAACATGTCTAGGTTGTGATTTGCTATCTTCACAACAATGGAAATAAAGTGGTATTTCAGGTGTTACTTATCAGAATACATCAGCACATCCCCATGACTGGAACATAGTTTTGCTAATATGCTGCAAAGAGCTTGATGCCGGTGATAGAACTTGGCTGGGATTTTGAACAGATTAGATTAATATGAGCACAAAATGGGAACCGCCACATTAATCAATTCTGTCTGATGCAGCTGTTGCACATTTCTGCATGATACTGTCCTAATTCTGTACAGATTAGGTTGGATTTCTGCCACCGTTTGCTTATATTCTGCACAAACCTGCTTATTGGCATTGAAGTTGCTAAATGTTGTTGTATATCTGTTGGCATTACCTTGATTAAATGTATTATGATATCTAGTGCAACATGTAACATATTAAACAACTCTTATATCTTAACTCATAAACTGTCCTTGACCTTTGTTACAGCTTTCACCATTAAAAAATTAATATGCAGATCAACTCAGCTTCAAACAGATTTGTTTAATTTGGCACCTGTTCGTGCATCTGGATTAGTTTTCTCAAGAAGCAAATTCCTGGCTTGTAGAATTGATTATGATAGAACTGGAATGTTGCTGGCAAGAGTGCAAACATTGCCTGATATGGTTTATACTGTATTCCTAATCTGGAAAAAAAAGAAGCCACACATATTCTCGTAGTGGTATTTGGTTAATTTTGGAAAAAAAAACTCTGCTGAACTATTTTGCAAATGGTACAAATCCAAGAAATTCATTTTGAACCAGTCTAATACAGATGAGGAATATGCTCATTGATGAGAAGGTTGTTTTGCTCCAAGTATGAAATGATTGAGATTGACCTGAATGAATTTTGAATAATTGTGATTTATTTTGAAAAGATGTCTGAAGCTCTTGATATTTTATTAAAATGTATGGGCAGTGCTTTGTTTGAGGAAGTTCTATTTCTGATCTGCTATGTACTTTAGCCCCAATGACTTCATTTTAACTGTAGTTGGTAAGTACAAGATAAATCAAGAGAGCAGAATGGAAATTAAATATGCTCCAGTCACTCAATTTAACCTCTACACCAGCACATGAGTATATGGCTAAAGAAAGAATTAGAAATAAGATTAATCTAACAGGATCACTCGGACAGGAAAAACGACAGGATTTACACTCAATCCAATGAAGTTTATTCTAAAATCCTACTGAGTAATACAGGCTATTTGTATAAGAGATTCTATATCCTGATAAGGGGTAGGCATTCATTCATAAACTGAATATTTACTACATCCTGTTGTGCATGAAGATTTAGAAAAAATCATCTCAAAAGACCATGCATTACGTAAAATCTAAAAACAAGAAATTGCACTAGGAATGAGAAATAGATCAAGATTAGTGCTAGATAGGGTAGCCAAGATCCAGAAAGTGTCTGTGTTATATTGAAATGTCTAATTGTTTCTGTTAAGTTTCCTTTTCACCCTTTCTATGGGAAATGAATAATTCGTATAGCTAGAGGCAGTATTTACAAATAAGTTCTGCTGTATTAATTACTTGTTTAAAAAGCAACCCTGGTCCCCAAAGTGTTGTATAATCTTGTTCCTGCAGCACTACAACAGTTAAGCATTAGGATCTTTTTTTACAGATAATTCTGTTATATAGAGTCACCCATGTGGAATGAATGCGTATGGGGAACGAGAATTATCAGTCAAGGATCCCTCTGGGTCAAACACAGCTAAGGGAAATCCAATTAAACCAGCAGGAAGCCTGTTCAATCACTTAATCGGCACTGCAGTACCACAGACAAGTTTTTTAAAAATGTTTAATTGCTAAAAATCAACCATAGGAAAATTATTGTAATAACACCTCATTATTGCTATTTGTGACAATTTTCACAGGTAAAGAATTGAAAAGTAGATGCAGATGTCAAATGTTTGTCAGTGTAAATGTTATACAGCATTCTGGTACATCAGTTGTAGTGAATGTTTCTAGCAGTTTTAAAATGTGCTGTGCATCAAAGTGTGAGCTGAATACAAAGAACCCCAGAAGACATAAACGTTGAGTTTGGATTAAAAGCCCCGATTTTAACTTGGGGCAGGAATCTGGCGGAAGAGGCAGGGGCAAACTGTCCTGACCTCGGCAGCATGAGGCCCAGGCGTATTTAACTCCCAGGACTCATCTACCTGCTCCCTGGTTAGTTGGCCATCTGAAACTGGCAGGAAGCAGCAGCTGGCTGGCGGGCGTGAGCGCAACATTGGGCAACAGTAGCCCTCCCCCACCCTTCACAGCAACCAAAGGAACAGTCCTTGGCACTCAGGTAAGTCGCTAGGAGGTGGTTTTGGGAGTGCCTTGCAATCAGGAAGAGGGGCAGGGAAACCAGGGCAAGGGAGGCCTAAACTTTCCTTGAGGGGTCCAGAGGGATGTCCTGCTCATCCTGGCTCCACAATGAAAGTAAAAGAAAAAGTTAAAAATACTTACCACTTTGGGCTGTTCTGACCCTGGCTGCTCTTCCTGTGAGGATGATGTGGCAGGAAAATCGCAACCACTTCCCCACTCAAGCCATTTGTTAAAATAGCAGTCGGGCCCTGATGACATCACTGGGGTCTGATCTACATATTTAAAGAAGGATCCCTGCAGTTTCCAGCAAATATCCTTTTTGCCTGCTCAGAAGAATAGGTTAAATTAGAAGGCTGCAGGAAGGGAGCGAGACGTTGGTGGGTAGGGTTAAAATCATCCCATAATTTCAGTGATTTGATTTATTTTTAATTAATTGAACATGTAGCTGACTACAGTCTTATACGACTGGTTCTTCTTGTGGATTATTTATCATGAAATACTCATTGAATTCAATATGCAGAAATACTGTGTTGGATTAATTTTAGGATAGGAACCAAATTAGCTCTAGCTTGCACCAATTAATGGTTCAAAATATGCAATCTATTCCGCCAACATCTCTTTAGTGTATATGCAACCTCGACATAAAAATCATGCTGACTACTGATTCTTGGTAATTAACTGTAGATTTCTGCTTGACAAAAGCCAACAATATAAAAGTAATAATTGAAGTAAGAATGTTACGTTTGTATTTTAATCATTAACTTCTCCCCTCTCCACCCACGCCCCAACAGCCTTGCCTTCATAGATTAGACTGAGCCTGATCGGGTTCTGGAGTTTTATTAATAATTATTAAAGCTTGTTTAATTTGGTTGAATGGTTTAAGTTTAATACAGAGATTTTTCATGAGTAGATTTGCACTGGGGAACAGTATTCAGATGAAAGAAAAGTGACTCGTAATATTTGTCATTTTAAATTCATGGCTGTTGTTTTAAATTACAAACAGGTCTTTTGATGTATTAGCATTAAATGAGTTTATTCAATACCTCAGTTCAGAAAAGGGTTATTAATTGTGCTAAACATTTTGTGCAGTGAGAACGAAAGGAATTAAAATGCAAGCAGGATCCTCCTCCATCTGATAAGCCTACCATAGTTGAACCGTGCCCTGATCAGTCAACTGTTTAATTGACTCAGCCCTCACTATCATATACCCTCATGACTGATTCAATATTTGAAAAAAAATTAATATACACCTTCATTTTTCAGTCAATATATGTTTGGGGATTTATTCCGTTAAGGAAGCATTCTTTAAGCTATGAGTATGCCCACCTCAATTATGAAGTTTCAGCTGTTGTGATCTGTTACCATGGAGAATGAACACTTAGCAACTTGCCAGGGAACACTGCAAGAGTAATTGCCTCTTGTCCTTTATTTTGCCTTTTATTTTACTTGGTTCTGAAGCCTCAACTTGCTTTACATTTTCTGTCCTGTCTTTTCCTTTCTTGTCCTTTCTACAAGGTTATATCAGTTTTATACATTCTTTCTGCTGGAATGGTGCTGGTGTGGGCAGCAAGCAGAAGCACAAAATTTGCATGAACCCCATAACGTGCTTCATCAACTAACGCTATTAAAATACATTGATGTCAGGTGCACTGGGAAGTATTATTACCAGTGCTCATTGAAACATGGGCAGTGGAGAATTATTATTTTATTAAGTTATAAGGCATATGGTAATTATTTTTGTCCCTTCAACAACAGCATAACTTGCTGTGCCCATGTTTTACCCAAAATAAGAAATTGATTTTAGTCTGAAGAGTAGATTTTCCAAATACCATGGCTAGTGATGTAGGGCTAGAATGGGCGATTAGGGGCTAAAAAAGTGGGTGCAAATCTATATAGCCAAATCTGCACCACTTTTACACCGAGCACACACTTCCACACAGCTTTTTAAGCAAACGTAAAGTGGTCTTGCTCTAAATTTATGAGATCATATAATGCATTTAAAATAAGCATAGGGTAATAGTCCATCTGCTTAGAATAGGATTATGCTGGATGCTCTTTTGACCCATCTAATGTGTTCCTAAGAGAAGCTCCAGGTACCAAGGACCTCTTCCCAGGGGTCCCTGGTGGCGGCTTCCTGCCGGCCGAATTCTAGCCAGGCAGTGATTCCTGCTGGGATCAGGTGGTTGTCGGAGCCTGAATATGGAAATGAGGCCCAGGAGTTAAAATCTCTCTGGGCCTCAACATGTGAGTTTGTCGCTTGGCCTGGCCACCCCCCCATACACACCGATCCTGCCCCGAGTTACAATCGAGATCGCTAACTGCACGTGTTTTTGTATGATTTTGCATATGCCTGCGTAGGAATAAGTGAGAAGGGGAACCAGACATAGAACTGGTGGTACTAGCGCAGAGCTTGGGAGAAGTCTGCATCTTTACTCTCTCTACGTTGTTATGTGTAACTGCCCCTTCGCCCAGAAGGTGTGGCGAGAGATGCGTTGGTATCAGTCCCGATTCAATCCCAGCAATTCAGTAACACAGGACACTGTGCTCTACAGACTGTTCCCCGAGACACACACCAAGACAGATATCAAGTGCTGTGAGATGACCATCAACACGGTGAAGGAGGCCCTTTGGTCCGCCCGAAACCTGTTGGTCTTCTGGATGAAGGAGCTGTCCACGACCGAGTGTTGCTGACTGGCACACTCCAAGGTCCAGGAATATGTGCTGCGGGATGCACGGAAACAAGGTGCAACCTATGCAAAGGCTCTGTGGGGAAAGGCCACCGTGTAAGGCCACCCCACCTTGTATTGTACAGCATGTATTATAAGATATGTACTGTGTTTTAAATTGTAATATTGGAATAGTATTGTGTACAATCCGCGTAGTATTGTTTTGAATTGTATTGCCTTGGAGTTGTGGTATCTTTAAATTTTATGAAATAGAGTATATTTTGAAATATAAAAAAAAAGTTATGTGAATGGATGTCCAGAGTGACCTCCTCCAGGGGAATTAAGGACTTTTAATTTCTGAGCCCTCCTCCGGTTTGGATCTGCTCCCTTATCATATGTGACATCTTGTAACACAATTAGAGGAGTAGTCTTGGCATGTTGCAAGTTGAAAGAGCATTTATATCACAAGATAAATATGGATGAAGAAGGCCTTTTGGCCCAGCTTAATTCATCCTTCCTGAAAAACCCTCAAGGTCTCATTCACAGCATCTAGTTATCTCTTAAATAATTCCAGGGATTTTACTTCCCAGAAGTCCACTTTATGTGTTGATCACTGTTTGTGTAAAATGATTGCTACACAACTGACACAAAGCACACCCTTCGTGTCAATTCTGTTGGATTGATTTTATGTAAAAAGACCATTTTGCATGTGGCAAGCTTGTCAATTGTAAGTTCCAGCTTGAATGCTAGAACTTGGGTATACATGAGAAGCAAAGAAAGAGATGTAAAGTTGTGTAGGGGCTTAGCATGTACCAGCAGTTAGAGTAGAACAGTGTAATAGGTAACGCTTTGTGGTATGAATAATTGGAGCATTCACCTTGTAAATGATACTGTTGGGTAGTCTTATCTTGGCAGTTCCCTTAAGTTGTGCCATCTTCTGCATCTGTTCCCAAGTCATTTCATAGAATCATAGAAGTTACAACATGGAAACAGGCCCTTCGGCCCAACATGTCCATGTCGCCCAGTTTATACCACTAAGCTAGTCCCAATTGCCTGCACTTGGCCCATATCCCTCGATACCCATCTTACCCATGTAACTGTCCAAATGCTTTTTAAAAGACAAAATTGTACCCGCCTCTACTACTGCCTCTGGCAGCTCGTTCCAGACACTCACCACCCTTTGAGTGAAAAAAATTGCCCCTCTGGACCCTTTTGTATCTCTCCCCTCTCACCTTAAATCTGTGCCCCCTCGTTATAGACTCCCCTACCTTTGGGAAAAGATTTTGACTATCGACCTTATCTATGCCCCTCATTATTTTATAGACTTCTATAAGATCTCCCCTTAACCTCCTACTCTCCAGGGAAAAAAGTCCCAGTCTGTCCAACCTCTCCCTGTAAGTCAAACCATCAAGTCCCGGTAGCATCCTCGTAAATCTTTTCTGCACTCTTTCTAGTTTAATAATATCCTTTCTATAATAGGGTGACCAGAACTGTACACAGTACTCCAAGTGTGGCCTCACCAATGCCCTGTACAACTTCAACAAGACATCCCAACTCCTGCATTCAATGTTCTGACCAATGAAACCAAGCATGCTGAATGCCTTCTTCACCACCCTATCCACCTGTGACTCCACTTTCAAGGAGCTATGAATCTGTACTCCCAGATCTCTTTGTTCTATAACTCTCCCCAACGCCCTACCATTAACGGAGTAGGTCCTGGCCCGATTCGATCTACCAAAATGCATCACCTCACATTTATCTAAATTAAACTCCATCTGCCATTCATCGGCCCACTGGCCCAATTTATCAAGATCCCGTTGCAATCCTAGATAACCTTCTTCACTGTCCACAATGCCACCAATCTTGGTGTCATCTGCAAACTTACTAACCATGCCTCCTAAATTCTCATCCAAATCATTAATATAAATAACAAATAACAGCGGACCCAGCACCGATCCCTGAGGCACACCGCTGGACACAGGCATCCAGTTTGAAAAACAACCCTCTACAACCACCCTCTGTCTTCTGTCGTCAAGCCAATTTTGTATCCAATTGGCTACCTCACCTTGGATCCCATGAGATTTAACCTTATGTAACAACCTACCTTGCGGTACTTTGTCAAATGCTTTGCTGAAGTCCATGTAGACCACGTCTACTGCACAGCCCTCATCTATCTTCTTGGTTACCCCTTCAAAAAACTCAATCAAATTCGTGAGACATGATTTTCCTCTCACAAAACCATGCTGACTGTTCCTAATTAGTCCCTGCCTCTCCAAATGCCTGTAGATCCTGTCCCTCAGAATACCCTCTAACAACTTACCCACTACAGATGTCAGGCTCACTGGTCTGTAGTTCCCAGGCTTTTCCCTGCCGCCCTTCTTAAACAAAGGCACAACATTTGCTACCCTCCAATCTTCAGGCACCTCACCTGTAGCGGTGGATGATTCAAATATCTCTGCTAGGGGACCCGCAATTTCCTCCCTAACCTCCCATAACGTCCTGGGATACATTTCATCAGGTCCCGGAGATTTATCTACCTTGATGCGCGTTAAGACTTCCAGCACCTCCCTCTCTGTAATATGTACACTCCTCAAGACATCACTATTTATTTCCCCAAGTTCCCTAACATCCATGCCTTTCTCAACCGTAAATACCGATGTGAAATATTCATTCAGGATCTCACCCATCTCTTGTGGTTCCGCACATAGATGACCTTGTTGATCCTTAAGAGGCCCTACTCTCTCCCTAGTTACCCTTTTGCCCTTTATGTATTTGTAGAAGCTCTTTGGATTCACCTTTGCCTGATCTGCCAAAGCAATCTCATATCCCCTTTTTGCCCTCCTGATTTCTCTCTTAACTCTACTCCGGCAATCTCTATACTCTTCAAGGTATCCACTTGATCCCAGCTGCCTATGCATGTCATATGCCTCCTTCTTCTTTTTGACTAGTGCCTCAATCTCCCGAGTCATCCAAGGTTCCCTACTTCTACCAGCCTTGCCCTTCACTTTATAAGGAATGTGCTTACCCTGAACCCTGGTTAACACACTTTTGAAAGCCTCCCACTTACCAGACGTCCCTTTGCCTGCCAACAGACTCTCCCAATCAACTTCTGAAAGTTCCTGTCTAATACCATCAAAATTGGCCTTTCCCCAATTTAGAATTTTAACTTTTGGGCCAGACCTATCCTTCTCCATAGCTATCTTGAAACTAATGGAATTATGATCACTGGTCCCAAAGTGATCCCTCACTAACACTTCTGTCACCTGCCCTTCCTTATTTCCCAAGAGGAGGTCAAGTTTTGCCCCCTCTCTAGTCGGGCCATCCACATACTGAATGAGAAATTCCTCCTGAATACACTCAACAAATTTCTCTCCATCCAAGCCCCTAATGCTATGGCTGTCCCAGTCAATGTTGGGAAAGTTAAAGTCCCCTACTATTACCACCCTATTTTTCTTGCAGCTGTCTGTAATCTCCTTACATATTTGCTCCTCAATTTCCCGTTGACTATTTGGGGGTCTGTAGTACAATCCGATCAAAGTGATCTCTCCCTTCTTATTTTTCAGTTCTACCCATATAGACTCAGTGGGCGAACCCTCGGATATATCCCCTCTCACTACTGCCGTGATGTTCTCCCTAATCAAGAACGCAACTCCCCCTCCTCTCTTACCTCCTGCTCTATCTTTCCTATAGCATCTGTACCCTGGAACATTGAGCTGCCAGTCCTGCCCCTCCCTTATCCATGTTTCAGTAATAGCTATAACATCCCAGTCCCATGTACCCATCCATGCCCTGAGTTCATCTGCCTTGCCCATCAGACTTCTTGCATTGAAATAAATGCAGTTTAATCTAGACTTCCCTTGGTCTTTGCCCTGCTTTCTCAGACCATCTGTCCGGTCATGTTCTGTGCACTCTCCCTTACTGCCTTTTGTTTCTGTCACCACTTTATTTCCCACTGACTTCCTGCATCGGTTCCCATCCCCCTGCCACATTAGTTTAAACCCTCCCCAACAGCACTGGCAAACACTCCCCCTAGGACATTGGTTCCAGTCCTGCCCAGATGCAGACCGTCCAATTTGTACTGGTCCCACCTCCCCCAGAACCGGTTCCAATGGCCCAGGAATTTGAATCCCTCCCTCTTGCACCATCTCTCAAGCCACGTATTCATCTTAGCTATCCTGTCATTCCTACTCTGACTAACCCGTGGCACTGGTAGCAATCCTGAGATTACTACCTTTGAGGTCCTACTCTTTAGTTTAACTCCTAACTCCCTAAATTCAGCTTGTAGGACCTCATCCTGTTTTTTACCTATATCATTGGTGCCTATATGCACCACGACAACTGGCTGTTCACCCTCCCCCTCCAGAATGTCCTGCAGCCGCTCCGAGACATCCTTGACCCTTGCACCAGGGAGGCAACATACCATCCTGGAGTCTCGGTTGCGTCCGCAGAAACGCCTGTCTATTCCCCTTACAATCGAGTCCCCTATCACTATAGCTCTGCCACTCTTTTTCCTGCCCTCCTGTGCAGCAGAGCCAGCCACGGTGCCATGAACCTGGCCACTGCCACCTTCCCCTGGTGAGCCATCTCCCCCAACAGTATCCAAAACGGTATACCTGTTTTGGAGGGAGATGACCGCAGGGGACCCCTGCACTGCCTTCCTACTCTTCCTCTGTCGGTTGGTCACCCATTCACTATCTCCCTCAGTAATTTTTATCTGCGGTGTGACCAACTCACTGAACGTGCTATCCACGACTTTCTCAGCATCGCGGATGCTCCAAAGTGAGTCCATCCGCAGCTCCAGAGCCGTCAAGCGGTCAAACAATAGCTGCAGCTGGACACACTTCCCGCTCGGCTCCTCTCAGCGCTCTGAAATCCCGCCTTTTATCCGACGCTCCCTCCGCTCGGCTCGGCTCCTCTCAGCTGTTCTCAGCGCTCTGAAATCCCGCCTTTTATCCGACGCTCCCTCCGCTCGGCTCGGCTCCTCTCAGCTGTTCTCAGCGCTCTGAAATCCCGCCTTTTATCCGACGCTCCCTCCGCTCGGCTCGGCTCCTCTCAGCTGTTCTCAGCGCTCTGAAATCCCGCCTTTTATCGGACGCTCCCTCCGCTCGGCTCGGCTCCTCTCAGCTGTTCTCAGCGCTCTGAAATCCCGCCTTTTATCCGACGCTCCCTCCGCTCGGCTCGGCTCCTCTCAGCTGTTCTCAGCGCTCTGAAATCCCGCCTTTTATCGGACGCTCCCTCCGCTCGGCTCGGCTCCTCTCAGCTGTTCTCAGCGCTCTGAAATCCCGCCTTTTATCGGACGCTCCCTCCGCTCGGCTCGGCTCCTCTCAGCTGTTCTCAGCGCTCTGAAATCCCGCCTTTTATCGGACGCTCCCTCCGCTCGGCTCGGCTCCTCTCAGCTAACACTGTGTTCAGTCTGGCTGCCACCACCTGCCAGGCATGCTGCACTGCTTTCCTCTGGAGAGGATACTCTGAAGTGGCAAATAGAGCATTCGTCCTCACAACCATCACATGCGGCAGCATCTCCACTTTGCCAGTCATTAAACAGCGGCTGGACTATTTCACAGAGAAGACTAAAAGGAGATTTAATAGAAGCTTTTAAAATTATGAAGGGTTTTAATAGAGTGAATAGTGAAAGACTATTTCCTCTGGTTGAAGAGTCAATGACAAGAAGTCATCAATCTAAACTTATTACTAAAAATGTAAGGACAGAGATTAGGAGAAATCTCTTTCCACGCTCCAAATACCTTCTGTGTAATGTATTCTGCCACAGGAAGTGGTTAAGGCAGAGACCATTGCATCTTTTAAGAGAAAACTGGTTAAATACTTGAAGCAGATGAAGATACAGGGCTAGCACAGACATGATGGGCCAAATGACCTCCCTCTGCCCATAGTTGTATAAGTAGAAGTAGGCGGTCTCTGTGCTGGGGTAGAAAACCCTGCTCTGAGTGAAACAGAACACTGAAATGCAAACAGTCTGGTTTAGCCTGAGACTGTGGCCAGGAAGGGGGATGGAGTTGTTGGTCTGAGTACAATTTTGTGCCAGGAGCCGAAGATGATGGGGCAGAAATTGCGCCCGAAATAACGGAGATCTTAACAGTTCACTCTGTTGTTAGTGGTGAATTGAAGGAGCAATGAAACGTGGAAATCCAAAACTTGTTCCTAGTGGTTCACCGTGATATGGCAGCTTTGAATTAAAGGGACATCGCCGCTACAATCAGAGAAATCATTGAAAAAGTGCAAACTTGCTTATCTGCCCAGCTGGAATGTAACTAATTACTCCACCAAACAGGTACACTTAGGGCAAACTGAGTTTTAACAGTAAGCCTTAATGACTGCTAAACAACTAAAAATTAACTTTGAGAAATGTGGAGTCTCATTACTTCTTATTTTAATAGTTTTTGGTCATTAATTTTAATGACCAAAAACTATTTTTTTTTAATTATTTTTTTTACTTTTCTGTTTTCTCTCTTTTATTTAATTCGATTATTTCTTACCCTCTCTTTTTTTGCTGTCTATAACTGTTTTTACATTGATTTAAAATGTTGTACCTTTCACTTCCTGGTTTTCACCTTCCAAGCCTGCGGAGACAGTGAACGTAGCTGTCAAAAATACTGGAATCTGATTGGTCGAGGGGAGAGATCGATCCTCTCGCTTCTCCCAGGGTCCTAGCTTCGCCTGCACTGACGCTGGGCTCTTCTCCGCTTCCTATTCAAGGAAGTGGCCGAAGAAAAGACCGCAGTAAATTAGTGGGTTAATATAAATCTATGGACCAGCGAGGAATGTTGGTTCGCCACTCTGAGCAATTTCTATCCTGATGACTTTGATCTTCCCAATGTTTACACATACACTTGTAGTCTAAACATTTTTAATATGTAGGCATCTTCCTGTAAAAATATGAGCATGCCTTCTTTCCAGTGTTCCTAGCATATCACACTGATGATGCTGCATTATTATTGTTCTTTCATAAGTTCAAAAATCCTATAATTCTGACTCAGTTATGCAGATAGTTATTGGAAGTGACGAATATTTGGAAAACTTAATCAATGTCACCTCCTGAGATATTCCAGTTAGCCTTAAAATGGGTCTGCTTGCCAACAAATGACACAGCCATGTAAATCAGCTTGAAGCGCATCATCATGCCAATTGTTCACATTGTTAATGTGACAAAATTAACATAATGCTCTTCTATTTCTATTCCCTTCCCAAATAAAAAACACCTTTCCAAACACATTCAATGAAGACAGTGCCCCTTTAAATTGAATAATGCTAGAGATTAAAACTCAAAACTTATTCATCTAACAAGATTCATCCAAAACTCTGCTACCTGTATCCTAACTCGCAACAAGTCCCGTTCACCCATCACCCCTGTGCTTGCTGACCTACACTGGCTCCCGGTTCAGCAACACCCCGAATTTAAAATTCTCATCTTTGTGTTCAAATCCCTCCATGGCCTCACCCCTCCCTATCTCTGTAACCTCCTCCAGCCCTACAACCCTCCGAGATCTTTGCGCTCCTCCAATTTGGGCCTCTTGCGCATCCCCAATTTCCTTAGCCCCACCAATGACGGCCGTGCCTTCAGCTGCCTAAGCCATAAGTTCTGGAATTCCCTCCCTCAACCTCTCCACTTCTCTACCTCTCTCTCCTCCTTTAAGACGCTTCTTAAAACCTACTTCTTTGACCAAGCTTTTGGTCTCCTGTCCTACTATCTCTTTATGTGGCTCGGCATCAAATTTTTGCTGATAATGCTCCTGTGAATCGCCTTGGGACGTTTTACTATGTAAAAGGCGCTATATAAATGCAAGTTGTTGTTGTTGATTCACAGCATCTGAAAAGGGAAAGGATGGATTAACATATTGGAAGGTTTAACAATTCAGGTGCTAACAGATCTGCTGTATGTTCCTGGAATTTTCTGTTTTTATTTCAGGTTTCCAGCATTTGCAGTTTTTACTCTTTAAATTTAAATCGCCCCTTTTAAAATTAGTTCGAGAAAAGTAATAGATTATATTTTCACACACATGATTTCACTTTTATCTTCACTGGTAGGTGTGAAATATCACCAAGAAGGACTGTAGAAACAGCAGCCATATCCCTAATTAATGTGAAATAAAATAGTTCTGATAACAGGAAGGCAGTGATCAAGCCTGCCTCAGTTATGTGTTGTATATAATGGGAATGTTAGGCTGCTGCAGTTTACTTTGAATGGAAACGGGAACCAACTGTTATAAATGCAAGCACACCTGATTTCAAAGGCATCGCTTAGTCTGTTTCAACCCTGTGTGGGCCCACAGTAATGTGGGCACTGCTTGTCACAGCTTTTTGCTGCTGCATTAGCTGTATGAATGGCAGTTCCAAAACTGGTGGCATTAAAATAGATCTGTTTACAAACAAATTTTAATACATCAGGTCCACCACAATTTTACAATAAATGTCATTTTGAACAGATTCATTATCCTGATTCTAGTCAGTGTTATTGTAAAATTCCAAGGACTCTGATCTATCCACCATCATCTTTAGTGTAATACACAGCATTTGCAGCGGTATTACTGTATTACTATTTGTTTTATCACTTTTCAGTAGGAAATTATACAATACTAGGGTGTTAATTTAATATGGAACATTTTCTTATTGATTGTATCCTCCAAGTTCCCAGTTTCAAACATTATTTTTGAAGAATGGAAATTTGTTGGCTATCTTCCCATTGCTTTTGCTGAAGATCAGGAGCTCACTTTTTTGTAAGATATAGTGAAATTTTCAAATTCTATTGTTGTTTGCAATGAGACTGTCAGGAGAGAGAATTCCGTGTAGCGCTAGAAATTGATGCGAAATGGGCATCGCGACTGCAATGCACACCTAAGGATTGATGGATTTTTGTTATGCAAGGGTATTAAGGGTTACAGAACCAAGGCAGGCAAATGGAGTTGAGAAACAGATCAGCCATGATCTAATTGAATGACGGAGCAGGCTCGAGGGGCTGAATGGCCTAATCCTGTTCCTATGAAGATGTCGGCCTGAGGCTTACTGGAAATTGGGCTTCGGGCCTCATCTGCAATAAAATTGGCGAGCTGCAGACACCAATCAGGCATCCTGATGAAGCTCACCTGATGGGGCCACAAGTAGGAGCGCCCCTGCTCCTCCTGGCCCCATAGAAACAAAAAGAAAAACTGATTGGAGCATGCGTGGTGCACGCTCTGCCCAGTCAATGACAAATTTCAAACGGGGTCATAAAACAGGCATTAGGACCCTCGTTTGCATATTTAAGGCACCAAATGCCTGTTTTAGGTGGAGGTCCTCGACACTTGAAAGTTGCCGGCTTCCAATTTGGCAGCCGTGCACTTCCAGGGGAGATCGGGCGCAAGAGACTGCTACTGGAAATCGGTCCCCCAATGCTAATTCTTCGGCCAAAAAACAGGTACGAGAAGGACGTAGTTCTCCACCTCAGTTTCTACACGAGTACGCACACACACATGCGCGCGCACACACACACATACACACACAATGAATGACTTGACTTTGAGTAGGATGTTGCGATGGACACTATTTGGCAGGAAGTCTGTCCTCCGCTGACCGCACGGCGCATGCACCACCCAGCCAAGCAGACAGAGAGGCTCACCATCTGTCAGAGGGAGCGAGAGGACAGGACAAGCCAGCCAAGAAATGGACAGGCTGTCAGCTGCCTTGGCGCGCACACACACACACACACACACACACGCGCGCACATAATGTTTATAATTTTACAAGGCAATTCTGTGGTCCGCACCAGAGCTGAGAACAAAACTGTGTTTCCATCAAAAAGAGCATTTTGCCCACAGTGTACTTCCTAGTAATATGCCACAAAACAAAATGTTACACTGTTCCTTCATGGCAAATGGTGTTGCCTAATTAATAATGTTAACTTCACAAGCCTATATCACCAGATGTAATAATCACAGTGGAGATCCTACAAACAATAGGTAGAAAATTGTGGGGCCAGCAATTCTTGAAAAAAAGACTAAATTGTAGATACTATACAAAATAACAAATGTAATTATATAGAGGGCTCCAATGACATAATGAACCACTCAAGTTTTAATGTTCATGTTGTCTTCTGAATCACTCAGTTGCCTTGTAACCTGTCGCAGCCACCTGTTCTATTTATTTCTTCACTTAGTCATTGATATACATGCATTTCACATCACATATGTGCCTATGCATACAAAAACTTGACAATATGGTTAGATGAGTTACCTTATTTGAAGCACAATTTTTAACTGAATGATGTCATCACAAAACTCAAGGTTCATTTGAAGGTTTTATTTGTTTAGCTGCTTTTATTTTCTGACCACAATTGCAAATGTTGCCTTAATAGTTATGATAATAGTTAGTTGCAGTTATACTGCCACTTTTGTGCTTCTATTCCACATCAACACAAAGGTGGAAGCATAATCTGTCTCCAGAACACACTAAAGCCAAAGGGTGTGAGATTTCCTCCTGAAGGTTAACTTACATCACTCAGGATTGTCATTGTGTGGAGTATAACTCCAGTGTAGAGGTCCATCGAAACCTCTGGGCACTTCATATACTTAGTATTGAGTCTTTTTAATCTCATGAGAAAGTGGATATGCCAGCCACTCTCTGCTAAGATTAAAAAATAGGACTGGAACTCTGCACAGGCATCTGAGCATGGATGAAAACAGCTATCAACTAGCAGGAAGAGTGTAATTCACAGCCAGTCTCAATTTTCACTGGAATGTAGGTCTCACCGGCTGTACTTCCTTCTCTGTCCTCCCAGGTCTCAGACTGTTAGTGTGATATAACTGCAATCGTAGAGCCCTGCCATGTGCATTGGTTTAAGCAAGACAAATAAAAAATACAACCAGACTTGCATTTAAGAGGATTACT
This sequence comes from Heptranchias perlo, assembly GCF_035084215.1. Classification (NCBI taxonomy): domain Eukaryota; kingdom Metazoa; phylum Chordata; class Chondrichthyes; order Hexanchiformes; family Hexanchidae; genus Heptranchias; species Heptranchias perlo. The sequence goes on along the minus strand of NC_090337.1, from coordinate 36,673,835 downwards.
TTATATTATGGCAAATTAATTATGGCATGGGAAAACTTGCATCTGATTACCTCAGAGCTGAACATAAGTGAACATAAAATAGCTGACTATCCCTGTTGCAAAGCAATATTCTATATATAAAAGCAAATTTGTGCTTGTAGTCAAGGGAGTATTTGATGATTGAATCTGTAAAATTACTAACAAAATCCACTATTGTTCAAACAGCACAAAAACACCATTAAGTTACAATTTAGAAACAAATGTAATTTAAGACAGCTGAGAGGACTACCTCATTCTGCATGCCCCTCCCTATCTCTGTAACCTCCTCCAGCCCTACAACCCTCTGAGAACTCTGCGTTCCTCCAACTCTAACCTCTTGTGCATCCTCACCATTGGCGGCCGTGTCTTCAGCCACTTAGGCCTTCAGGTCTGGAATTCCTTCCCTAAACCTCTCCCCCTTAAAACCTACCTCTGTGACCACCTGTCCTAATGTGTCCTTCTTTGGCTTGGTGATGGTTTTTTGTCTAATTATGCTCCAATGAAGCGCCTTAGGACATTTTACTACGTTAAAGGTGCTATATAAATTCATTGTTATTGTTTAAAGCATAGCAACCTATATTATATATTAGCATCCCTGAGCAGTGTTTGTTGCAGGTGAAAATCAGGCAAGAAACGGAGACCACCATTAAAGAAATTGGCCTTTGCTCCAGAAGCCCACTATTATTGAAACAGTAATTTTTCACAGTTGACATCTAATCTATGAATATAAATTACTTCATAGGCCAATTATTCCTTAATTGAGGTACACCAATATGGAATTGCAGAATATGTAGATGAACACTTCTATCCTCAGTTAATTTGAGGAATATATAATAGTACTTGTCTTTCTTTAGTGATTAAGATATCAGGAGTTTACATTTTATTTTTCTAATATAGTTTCTAATAGATATGTGTTTTTATGTTTGTAGCGTACATATAAGTGTGACTTTGGGTATGTTTTAGAATACCTGTTTTAATCAGGATCCTTATTTTCAGGCAGATGGCAAATGCCTGAAACAAATATTTAGACTAATTCATTGAGTTTCAAATATACTGATTGATTCCACTGACATTTTTTCAACTTTCTCGTATGTTCATGGTATAGGCAGTCATTTTATATGAGATCAATATTGATCTTAATTGGAATATGGTAGAATAGTTTGTTGGCAGGCAGTACATTTATGAGTACAAATTATTAAAATATTTTAATCAAATAGACTTGTGGCTATTAGTATTAATTTTTGTATTGGGTCATTGTAATTTAAAACACTTTAGAGTAAATAAAGGCAATCCTGTAGCCAAGGCTGTAGAGCAGAATAGCGATTTGGATAAAAACTAGTAATGTGTCAGGAAGGGACAGAGAGTTTAACAAAGGTAATAGAGCATTATTGACTAAGGTCACATCAGGGAAAAATAGTAAACAGTTAAAATTAAAGGCACTATATCTGAATACATGAAGCATTCATAACAAGATAGATGAATTAATGGCACAGATAGAGATAAATGGGTTTGATCTAGAAGCCATTACTGAGGCGTGTTTGCAGGGTGACTAAAGTTGGGAACTAAATATCCAGGGTACTTGACTTTTAGAATGGATAGGCAAAATGGAAAATGAGGGGGGTAGTCCTGATAATTAAGGATGAGATAAAGGCAGTAGTGAGAAAGGATCTTAGCTCAGAAAAACAGGATGTAGAATCAGTATGGGTGGAACTAAGAAATAATAAGAGGTAGAAAACACTGGTGGGAGTAGTTTATAGGCTCCCTAACAGTAGTTATAGTGTTGGACAGAGTATAAATCAGGAAATTAGAGGAGCATGTAACAAGGGTAATGCAATAATCATGGGGGACTTTAGTCTTCACATAGACTAGGCAAACCAAATTGGCAAAAGTAGTTTGGAGGACGAGTTCATGGAATACATTCGAGACAGTTTTCTAGAACAGTATGTCGAGAGGAACCAACTAGGGAACAGGCTATTTTAAATCTAGTATTGGGTAATGCCACAGGGTTAAATAGTAATCTTATAGTTAAGGATCCTCTGGTAAAGAGTGATCATAATATGATAGAATTTCATATTGAGTTTGAGAGTGATGTAGTTAAGTCCGAAACTAGGATCTCAAATTTAAACAAAGCAAATTATATAGGTATAAGGGGTGAGTTGGCTATGGTAGATTGGGAAATTAGATTAAAAGATATGATGGCAGATAAGCAATGGCGAACACTTAAAGAAATATTTCAAAATTCTCAATGACTATACATTCCTTTGAAGAATAAAAACTCCATGGGAAAAATGATCCCGTGGCTAACTAGAGAAGTTAAGGATAGTATTAGATTAAAAGCAGAGGCTTACAATGTTGCCAGAAGGAGTAGTAAGCCTGAGGATTGGGAGGGTTTTAGAAATCAGCAAAGGATGACCAAGAAATTGATAAAGAGGAAGAAAATTGAATAGGGAGTAAACTAGCAAGAAATATAAAAACAGATTTTAAGAGCTTCTATAAGTATGTAAAAAGGAAGAGATTAACGAAAGTAAACTTGGGTCCCTTAGAGGCAGAGACAGGAGAAATTATAAAGGGGAATAAGGAAATGGCAGAGAGGTTAAACAATTATTTTGTATCTGGCTTCACAGTAGAAGACACAAAAAACAAACCAGAAATAGTGGGGAACCAAGGCACTAATGAGAGTGAGTGAGGAACTTAAAGCAATAAAGATTAGTAAAGAAAAAGTACTGGAGAAATTAATGGGACTAAAAGTCGACAAATCCCCTGGACCTGATAGCCTACATCCTAGGGGTCTAAAAGAGATTGCTGCAGAGATAGTGGATGCATTGGTTTTGATCTTCCAGAATTCCCTAGATTCTGGAACAGTCCCCGTGGATTGGAAGGCAGCAAATGTAACCCCACTATTCAAGAAAGGAGGAAGAAAGAAAACAGGGAACTAAAGGCCAGTAAGCCTGACATGAGTAGTAGGGAAAATGCTAGAATGTATTATTAAGGACGTAGTAACAGGGCACTTAGAAAATCATGATATGATTAGGCAGAGTCAACACGGTTTTATGAAAGGGAAATCATGTTTGACAAATCTATTAGAATTTTTTGAGGGTGTAACTAGCAGGATTAATAAGTGGGAACCACTGGATGTAGTATATTTGGATTTTCAAAAGGCATTCGATAAGGTGCCACACAAGAGGTTGTTACACAAGATTAGGGTTCATGGGATTGGGGGTAATATATTAGCATGGATTGAGGATTGGTTAACGGACAGAAAACAGAGAGTAGGAATAAACGGGTCATTTTTGGGTTGGCAGGTTGTAACTGGTGGGGTGCTGCGAGGATTAGTGCATGGGCCTTAGCATTTTACAATATATATCAATGACTTAGATGAGTGTAATGTATCCAAGTTTGCTGACGATACAAAGCTAGGTGGGAAAATAAGCTGTGAGGAGGATGCAAAGAGACTGCAAAGGGATATAGACAGGTTAAGTGAGTGGGCGAGAAGGTGGCAGATGGAGTGTAATGTGGGGAAATGTGAAATTATTCACTTTGGTAGAAAGAATAGAAAAGCAGAATATTTTTTAAAAGGTGAGAGACTAAGAAATGTTGGTAATCAGAGGGATTTGGCTGTCCTTGTACATGAATCACAGACCGTTAACATGCAGGTACAGCAAGCAATTAGGAAGGCAAATGGTATGTTAGCCTTTATTGCAAGGAGGTTGGAGTACAAGAGTAAGGAGGTCTTGCTGCAATTGTACAGGGCTCTGGTGAGACCACACCTGGAGTACTGTGTACAGTTTTGGTCTCCTTATCCAAGGAAGGATATACTTGCTCTAGAGGGAGTGCAACAAAGGTTCACTAGATTGATTCCTGGGTTGTCCTATGAGGAGAGATTGAGTAGAATGGGCCTGTAGTCTCTGGAGTTTAGAAGAATGAGAGGTGATCTCATTGAAACGTATAAAATTCTTAGAGGGCTTGACAGAGTAGATGCTGAGAGGCTGTTTCCCCCTGCAGGTGAGTCTGGAACTAGGGGTCATAGTCTCAAGATAACAGGTCGGCCATTTAGGACCGAGATGAGGAAAAATTTCTTCACTCAGAGGTTTGTGAATCTTTGGAATTCTCTACCCCAGAGGGCTGTGGATGCTCAGTCATTGAGTATATTCAAGACTGAGATCAATGGATATTTGGACAATAAGGGAATCAAGGGATATGGGGATAGGGTGGGAAAGTGGAATTGAGGTAGAAGCTCAGCCATGATCTTATCGAATGGCCTACTCATGCTCCTATTTCTTATATTCTTATGTTCTTATAAATATATACGGACTGAGGAAGCTGTGCTTTCAGAGATTTTTTTTGAGTTTTGAGACTATCTGCTCTTTATAAAAGAGAATGCGCACAAACTTTGTTTGCAGAAACCTGAAGAAAATCAATCTATGACAACAACTCACATTTATATAGCGCCCTTTTACATAGTAAAATGTCCCAAGACGCTTCACAGGAGTGATTATCAAACAAAATTTGACACCGAACCACATAAGGAAATATTAGGACAGGTGAGTAGGTTTTAAGGAGCGTCTTAAAGGAGCAAGGAGAGGTAGAGAGCCGCAGGGGTTTAGGGGGGGGAATGCCAGAGTTTAGGCCTAGGCAGCTGAAGGCAAGGCCACCAACAACGGAGTGATTAAAATCGGGAATGCGCAAGAGGCACGAATTGGAGGAATGCAGAGATCGCGGAGGGTTGTAGGGCTGGAGGAGGTTACAGAAATAGGGAGGGGCGAGGCCATGGAGGGATTTGAAAACAAAGATGAGAATTTTAAATCGAGGCGTTCCCGGATCGGGAGCCAAGTAGGTCAGCGAGCACAGGGATGATGGGTGAACAGGACTCATTGCGAGTTAGGACATGGGCAGCAGAGTTTTGGATGAACTCAAGTTTATGGAGGGTGGAAGATGGGATGCCGGCCAGGAGAGACAGGTGAGAGAGGTGGAAGTAGGCGGTCTTGGTGATGGAGCAGATACGTGGTCAGAAGCTCAACTCAGGGTCAAATAGGGCGCCAAGGTTGTGAACGGTCTGGTTCAGCCTCACACAGTGGCCAGGGAGCGGGCTGGAGGCAATGACTAGGGAACAGAGTTTGTGGCAGGATCTGAAGACAATGGCTTCGGTCTTCCCAATATTTAGTTCGAGGAAATTTTTGCTCATCCAGCACTGGATTTCGGACAAGCAATGTAACAAATCAGAGACAGTAGAGGGGTCAACAGAGGTAGAGCTGGGTGTCGTCAGCATACACGTGGAACCTGACGTGTTTTCGGATGATGTCGCCAAGGGGCAGCATGTCGATGGGAAATGGGAGGGGCCAATGATAAATCTTGGGGGACTCCTGAGGTAACGGTGCCAGAGCAGGAAGAGAAGCCATTGCAAATGATTCTCTGGCTACGACTGGGTAAGTAAGAATGGAACCAGGCGAGCGCAGTTCCACCCAGCTGGATGACGGAGGAGAGGCGTTGGAGAAGGATTGTGCGGTCAACCATGCCAAAGGTTGCAGACAGGTCGAGGAGGACTCCTATAAGGTCAGAAATGGGGATGTTCACTGATGGTGGCACAGTGTTCAGTTCCATTCGCAACCCCTCAGATAATGAAGCAGTCCATGCCCATATGCAGCAAGACCTGGACAACATCCAGGCTTGGGCTGATAAGTGGCAAGTAACATTCGGGACAGACAAGTGCCAGGCAATGACCATCTCCAACAAGAGAGAGTCTAACCACCTCCCCTTGACATTCAATGGCATTACCATCACCGAATCCCCCACCATCAACATCCTGGGGGTCACCACTGACCTGAAACTTAACTGGACTAGCCACATAAATACTGTGGCTACAAGAGCAGGTCAGAGGCTGAGTATTCTGCGACGATTGTCTCACCTCCTGACTCTCCAAAGCCTTTCCACCATCTACAAGGCACAAGTCAGGAGTGTGATGGAATACTCTCCACTTGCCTGGATGAGTGCAGCTCCAACACACTCAAGAAGCTCGACAACATCCAGGACAAAGCAGCCCGCTTGATTGGCACCCCATTCACCACCCTAAACATTCACTCCCTTCACCACCGGCGCACCTTGGCTGCAGTGTGTACCATCCACAGGATTCACTGCAGCAACTCGCCAAGGCTTCTTCGACAGCACCTCCCAAACCCGCGACCTCTACCACCTAGAAGGACAAGGGCAGCAGGCACATGGGAACAACACCACCTGCACATTCCCTTCCAAGTCACACACCATCCCAACTTGGAAATATATCGCCGTTCCTTCATCGTCGCTGGGTCAAAATCATAGAATTCCCTTCCTAACAGCACTGTTGGAGAACCTTCACCACACGGACTGCAGCGGTTCAAGAAGGCGGCTCACCACCACTTTCTCAAGGGCAATTAGGGATGGGCAATAAATGCTGGCCTTGCCAGCGACGCCTACATCCCATGAACGATTTTAAAAAATGTGTCTCACATCTATCACTAGGAATATCTGACTTGACTCTTCTAGGTCTGCAGTACTATCTGTCTCACCATCAGAATATCCATGCCTGTAGGCCTTTTATGCTCCGATCAGTTTTAGATGAAATGTAGATTCCTCAGAATGGTCCATTTTTGTCCCTGACTGTGTCATGAACTAGACTAGTTAAAGTGATTTATTTCAAACTTGTATTTGTAGGCATTTTGAGTAAAGTTGTATTCGAGTACCATTGCTGCTTTTATTGGCACAAACACAAGCTTGAATGAAGGAGTGATGTAGTGAATAATCTGCAGGATGAAAAGACAAATGGATGCTGATGTAAATGTTATTGTGAAACAGCCTTTATCAAGTTGTTGGATCTGTCCTAGTATCAATTACATCAAATAGATTTGTATATTCCATTTTAGTTCAGTTCCAATGTGGCACTTGCCCTTTACATGTATTATAATTCAGTTTTTTTTCACAAATAAAACCAGCATTCTAGATTATGGGAGTATTCTGTGAGAATGGCCCAGGACTGTTGTTAGTATTGACTTTAATTTTAAATACTTATATATTTGGAATGCCATCAGATTCCAATTTGAGATCCTGAACTGACCTAAATGTGTCTCATTTATACAAATCTTTAAGAACACCAACAGTTTCTCCTTCCTACAGAGGGAATATTGTTGGTTTCCCTCCAGTTTTCAAGGATTATCATTTCTCTACACAAGATATTCCTGGTTACTCATTTGGAAGATATTTGATGGATCCAAAACTACTTTTTTTAACCATTTCATTTGTGGGAATAGTTTGCTGTATGTACCTTATATTTTTAAGAAGAGATTATTACTCTCCTTGGACACTGCTTCATATAAGATTGTATTCAGCATTGGTAGATAAATTGCTGTTACATAATATGTATATTGTTCTTTTAAAACGTGATATTGCTTTTGCCAGTTACATTTGCTTTTGTCTTTTTTCTTCATGTTTTATATTGGGCTACATTATTGTGACCAGACAAAAAGCAATGCTAGTTCTGAGGAAATGTTCAAATATTTTTACTTGATTTAATAATTTGGATTGAGAATATGGAGCCAAAAGTAACTTTTGGCAATATCAAATTTACACTTTCAATCTGGTGTGGATAGGGAAGTTTCCCCTCCAAATGAATTTACTGCCAAAAATTGTAAAATACACAGGCCTATGCTTTCCAGCCCCAATCCACCTCTTTTCTGGCGGTCAGGGTTGGAAATTAATTACATCAAATATATTTGTATATTCCATTTATCAACATCCTCTTTCCCGCTCCTTTTCTGGAGTATAGTTCCAGTATCACAAAATGCACCTTCCCATAAGTGCATGCAAATAACATGAAAGTGAGGGAACCCCAAGGCCTTTGCTGCCATTTGCCCAGTTTGGACACTAGACACAGGAGCCACCAGTTGGGCCCCAGCGTCCAGCATTCAGTGGTCAGTGGAAGGGGCCTCAGAGTTTTAGCCAAAGAGGAGCTTGTTCAAGTGTTCTTAGATCATGGCCCCATAACCAGGAACAAAAACTTTGCAAAGAAATATATATTTTCTTCAGCCAGCTCTGTGGCTGCTTTTGTCCTCCCGCTGCAGTACCCCAAGGCATCCCACAAGTCTCCAACCTCATTCTTCTACAACTCCACTGGAAGAGGCTGGGGAGCCCACCTCCTCGCATTCAAATTACCCCGAGGGCAGAAAGTCAGCCAAGGGTGGGGGGCAGCATCTTCATGGCAGATGGAGGCCCTACTCTGCCAGAATTTCCCCCAATTGGAAAATAAAAGCCGTGTGGTGTTTCAGTGAGAATCTACAGCCAGAGGTTCTCTACAGTAATGCGTACTGTACATGGAATCCTGATATCTGTGTTTTGAGAGAACCAATATTTTTTGCATAAATGAAAGAGGTATACCAGGTCTAGATTGTAGAACGATGAAACTGGTCTCGCCAGTTGCACAAAATGGCAGCCTGTTTTCCATCACGTCTTACACCGTTTTGCATTGAAGTTAATGGAAAAGAAAATCAGGCATGGTGTAAAACAGGCTGCCAATTTGCTATCAGCCCATTTCATGCTATTCTTGTCGACCAATTTCAACCCCAAGATATTGATCCAAGAAAAGAATGGTTTTTGTTGACCTAATAGTTTTGCAAACTTTCAAAATACAAAATTCAAAAAACTGATATATTTAATCAGAATTAAAGCACGTGTATTTTGTTTTTGATTGAAAGCAGAGGTGGTAGTCCAATAGGGCTTCATATATAGCTAAAGTTGATAATTTGGTAGAAATAACAGGAAAATTGGAAATGAAGACTACCAGATGATCATTTGTATCAATTAAAAATAAGCACAAACCTCTGGCTGTAAGTTCTCGCCCATAATTCCCAACATGGTGAATCCTGGTATGAGCTGAGCTGTTTGGAGCTTGGGGCAAAAGTCATTAATAGAGGGCAAAGTTCTTCACTGCAGGGAGGAAGATTATCTATGGGGTGAAAACAAATAAATATAACCATTTTTAAAGTGGCTCAGGTTTAAAACTCTACAGTTTTATATGGAACTTTTTTTGTAATTTACTGATTTCAGAATTTTTGAAAAATCCAAAACTTCGTTTGACACCATGAAAACAGATCTCAACATATTGCTAGTATGACACAAACAATTAAAGTATATCTGATAAATATTTGTTTATTTAGTCTAAATTTATTTTCTTATTCTTTATTGCTACAGGATTTCTAAGCACTGGTGACCAAGCTGCTAAAGGAAATTATGGGCTTCTTGATCAAATACAAGCATTACGTTGGATTAGTGAAAATATAGCTTTCTTCAGTGGCGATCCATTACGAATAACTGTTTTTGGATCAGGCGCTGGTGCCTCTTGCGTCAATTTGTTGACTTTATCCCATTATTCTGAAGGTAACCGTTGGAGCAATTCAACCAAAGGTATTAAGCAGGTTGAAAATTTTGACAATTTTGGTGTCTGCATGCCACCGCCATTAGTATCATGTGACACTCTGTATATATTTCTATATAATTGTTGACTAAAACTCAGAAAAGAGCAACCTTTTTGGCTGTACAAGATTTCTTTTATTCTGAGTCAACTCTTATGTGCATGCTCACGTTTTGAGTGACACACTTTATCCTGTTGATCTTATAAACAACAGCGAAAAAAAAAACTTTCTAGTGGACTTCTGAACAGCACACCAGCACATCAAAGTAGCTGATGTTTTTGGTTCTTTCCCCTTCTTATAAAAGTGGTTGTCTGTCAAAATGAACCCACTTCTTGAAATATATGCTGCCAAATTATATTACTAATAACGGGCAGACATATTAAAGTCCTTTTGTCATGCCACTGCACTTTCCACTTTCATTCTGGCACCAGTGATGTTATTGGATTTGTAGAATTTCAAATAAAATGAAGGAAAAAATTCAGTGCCTGGTTCAGAAATCTTTTGTTTGAGAATGCATGAGCCGCTTGCTGTCATCTGAAAAACGTTTGAATGTTTTGCATGCATGATCCAAAATTGTCAAAGCATCGAGGTCACAAGCAGATGTTTATGTGCGTGAGTATCTGTTTTCCCCACATGCCTATCACTAGAGTAGATTAGATTTTAGGTAGAAGGCAAACTTTGTCGTCCATTAGGCCATCAATTTTATTTTCTGCATATTGCACCAGACATATACATCATCCACCCTTTTGCATGACCATTGCCTGCCTATCAGTTATGTTCTGTTTGTCCACTGTCATTACTGTTGTGTGATTTCTTTATTTTTTTTTTGAAAAACAAACTGAATTATGAGAACATCTCCTGAAAGAGTACTGCTAATGCAAATTTGTGCCTTTCACAAATGATTGTCTGGCAAAATTGCACCAATATTTTCTTCCTATTTTATGATTTATGGAAGGCACTATCTCAAAAGAGGAGAGACGTAAGCCTGTTACACTGGGGCTTACAAAGAACTTGTGACTTGTCTAAACATACTTAAGAGAAAACTTGAAATATTAACAGCATAGATTCTTTTGTCTCAGGATCTTTGCTGTCTGTTTCAATGATCTTAAATAAATTTTATGCCTGCACTTACCCATTTTATACAAGTGCTGAAAGTGCTGCAAAAATGACAAGATTCGACATGATCACATTTTTATGTATTGATGATTTATTTGAAGCTTATTAATGAATTGAGCTCAAACTTGGAGCATTTTAAAGGGAGTCTATTAATAGACTGACCAATTTATGTACTTTAAGTTTTGAATACTTCATCTTCCTTCAATTATCATGTCATGCCGATGCATAGAACCATTCCTTACATGGTGCAATAATTTGATTAAAGAATTGTAGTTGCCTTGTCATTTTTTCCTAAAGTGCAGGTTGCAGTTTAGCATTTAATATTTTTTCTGAAATGAACCTATTTTTTATATTCTATATTTGAACTTGAATTCAAAATATTTTGCAATTAAACTAGCAAATGTAAATAAATTACTTTGAGATTGAAAGTTAAATGTAAAAAAGCAGGAAATTTCTGAAATGTTGTCTTCTTTCAGGTATATAATCTTGGTGGTGGCTCTCAGGACTCAAAATGATTCTTTTGGTTTTCTGTATTTTTTGACATGTCCTTTGTGGAAGGCAATGTAATGTCCTTTAAAGTGCAAGAGGTTTTCCTCATATTTGATACTTTTAAATCAATCCACAAGGATTATGTTCTTAAACTTGAAATACATTTCGAGTTAAATAGAATTTCAATGAGTTTCTTGGAAATCCATTTAGTCGACGTGTTGGTATCCCTGTAGATTTGGGTTACCCATTTATCCTCCTATGGAGACGTTTTTTTAACCAAACTGTAAACTTTAAGGCAGAAGAATGTGTGAAGCTGTTCTCTTGTAGAACAAACACCAGCAAACCAACTTTAAGATCAGATGCCTTAGCCCAGAGTTTTATTAAGATGCTGCTGCTATTAATACACAGACTAACACAAAATACTGTTTTTTTGCCATTGATTGCTCCAAAGCAAAATCTAATATATTATAATATTTTATAGACTTTTCCTAGCAATGTTATTCATATAACTTGTCAATTTTATTTCTCGCTCCTTTCATAGTTGTTGAAGCTGTTTATTGAAGGAGTTTATTGAGTCATACCTGCTCTTTTCCCTATTTTATTACTGTTCATAATTTATAATATTTGTACATAACTTTACAACAGGTACTAAACAAAACTGTTAACATTTTGTTTGCTATAATACATTAGGTTATGGGCTTGATACTTAATGTAGCAAGTGATAGACTTTACCAGTACTTAGTATATTGATATACAATAAGCCTACATAAAGCATGAAATAGAAACAGAAAATGCTGGAAATACATCAGCATCTGTAAAGAGAAAAGACAGGTTAATGTTTTGGGTGCAGACCCTTTATCAGAATTGTTAGAACAGAGATATTATATATCTTTAAATAAATTATAAGTTATAATTGGAAGCTGTGTTCTCTGGTAATGAAAAATGTTTAAACAATCAAAGGTAATGATGTTAGAATTTTATTCTTATAACTTGAATTAATCCATATATATAAATAGTGTAGAATCTAGGAGTTTCTGCTGGCCAGTTCTTGAAGTGAGCAGCATTGCCATTGGAATTGTGGTGAATTTGGCAGCTCTAATGTTGGTTGGAAATTTGATAGTATTCATCAAATATAAAATGAATGCATCAAATAATCCAAAAACTGGATGCGAAATGAAGTGTGAAATATATAGATAATCAACAGAAAGTTTTTTTTCTTGATGGGTCTGAGTTTTAGTATTTTCTAGGATTATGTCCAGTTAATTTAGACAGTATAAAATTCTGAGCCCCTTTAGAGTTTTATTGAGAATTATTTGTGTAAAATAATACTTTTGAACCACTTTGATGACCAAGTGCCACCACTAGTTCCCATTAACTTCTAACAATTACATGTTATAATAAACCTTGATGACTATCTTAGTACCCTTTATGATATCTGTCCACAGGACTTTTTCAGAGAGCAATAGCACAAAGTGGTACTGCTTTGTCCAGCTGGGCAGTCAGCTATCAGCCAGCAAAGTTTGCAAGGCAGTTGGCCACTAAAGTTGGCTGCAACGTGATAGATACCATTGACTTGGTAGAATGCTTACGTTCTAAACAGTACAAGGAACTTGTTGAACAAGATATCCAGCCTGCAAGATACCATATTGCCTTTGGACCTGTCATTGATGGAGATGTTATACCCGATGATCCCCAGATTCTAATGGAACAGGGTGAATTCCTTAACTATGACATCATGCTGGGAGTGAATCAAGGTGAGGGATATAAATTTGTTGAAAGCATAGTGGACAATGAGGATGGAGTTTCAGCCAGTGATTTCGACTTTGCTGTGTCTAATTTTGTGGATAACTTGTATGGTTATCCTGAAGGCAAGGATGTCCTAAGAGAGACCATCAAATTCATGTACACAGATTGGGCGGATCGACATAATCCAGAAACACGGAGGAAAACGTTGTTGGCTTTGTTTACTGACCATCAGTGGGTGGCACCAGCGGTAGCTACAGCTGACCTTCACTCAGGCTTTGGTTCACCCACTTTCTTCTATGCCTTTTATCATCACTGCCAGAGTGACATGATGCCAGCTTGGGCTGATGCTTCTCATGGAGATGAAATCCCTTATGTGTTTGGGGTCCCGATGATTGGTGCTACTGAACTGTTCCCTTGTAATTTCTCCAAAAATGATGTCATGCTAAGCGCCGTTGTGATGACATACTGGACTAACTTTGCAAAAACAGGGTAAGTAAAGGGCAGGAACTATAATGGTAATTGAGATTCTACAAAAAAGATTGTTCATTCACAAATTTTGATATTATATTAAAAGAATTTTTAATCCAGACTGCTGTCTGCTTACAACTTCTCTGCCTAATTATCTGGCTTTTAATCTAGAGACCAATACAGTCATGTTTTGATTTCATTCAGATTAAGTTAAATATTTCTGACTGTTACTGAAATGACCTGTTGCAATAAAATTAAGTAAAAACAAAATTGTTAAAGCTGCATTCCCTACAGGTACATCTTAAATATTTCCCAAAGTATTTAAAAATCTTTTCAACAGTGCCTTGTTTATTTTTTCTCAAACTGAAATTCCCACCACAGCTGTTGAATACACCCTCAGCAATTCCAGAAGAAATCTATACTATAAGGGAACACTAAAAATATTAGTTCTGATTGAGGTGTACAGCATATTTTAATTGTGATTGGCAGATTGCAGTATGAGTGGAACAGAAATAAATTAAATTAAATTAAAATAAGCAAATATTCTATTTTAATGGCTCAAAAACAGAATGAAGTTGAATTGGAATTTTTTTCCAGAAATTATTTGTTATGAGTATAGTTGATTCCAAATTTTTTAAAAATGGGGAAATTCTAGCTTTGAGTACTGAACAAAGTTGAAAAGGACTTTTTGGAAATATGGATTGAATGCCAAAGAATTTTCAAAAAGGTGACATTTGTGTAATACTTAAGATTCACCTTATAAAGGTGATGAGGGTTTGTACTGCACAGTTAAATTTATATTAGCGTTACTATATATGTTTTAAGCAATCATTTCTTTAAAGCATAGACAGCAGTATTTATTGGCAAGTCCATACAGAAGTGACTAATGTGTAAAGCATATAATGGAATGTCTGAGGAAAAAATCAACGTTAATTTTTTTTTAAATCATCTTATGTGATTCCTTGATGATCCATAAAATCCAAATTTATTCCCTGCAGTGACCCAAATCAACCTGTTCCTCAGGATACTAAATTTATCCACACTAAGCCGAACCGATTTGAGGAGGTCGCCTGGTCGAGGTATTCTCAGAAAGATCAGCTCTATCTTCACATTGGACTGAAACCACGTGTTAAAGAGCATTATAGAGCTAATAAAGTCAACTTATGGTTGGAGTTGGTTCCTCATTTACATAGTCTGAATGACATTTCTCAGTATACTTCTACAACAACTAAAGTCCCTTCTGAAATTACACACAGACCATCAAAGAAGTGGTCTGTTACCACCAAACGTCCTGTGACATCAGTCTTTCCTACTGTCAAGCAGGATGACCAGAAGCATTCAGCAGGTCCTTTCTTGGTCGATCAAAGAGACTACTCAACAGAGTTAAGTGTTACTATTGCTGTTGGAGCCTCCTTATTGTTTTTGAACATCCTTGCCTTTGCAGCATTGTATTATAAGAAGGATAAGAGGAGGCACGATGTTCATAGAAGATGCAGCCCTCAACGTAATACGGCCAATGACCTAGCTCATGCACAGGAGGAAGAAATGATGTCCCTACAGATGAAGCACACTGGCCTCGATCATGAATGTGATTCCATCGATCCACATGAGGTTGTTCTGCGGACAGCCTGTCCTCCGGATTATACATTAGCAATGAGGCGATCTCCAGATGATATACCTTTAATGACCCCTAACACCATTACAATGATTTCAAATACCATACCTGGAATGCAGCCTCTCCACACATTCAATACATTTACTGGAGGACAAAATAACACCCTTCCTCATCCTCATCCCCATTCACATTCAACAACCAGGGTATAGCCAGGCAAGGATTTTAAGAAAACAAGAGCTCAAAGTGTGAGATTGCTAGTGAAGATCATGTTTAAATTGGTGTTAATGGTGCATGACCATTACTAAATATCAAGAGAAAACAATCTGTTGGTAATTGTATCCAATACTGTTGGGTATATTCCTGAGAGGCAAATAAATTTGGACCCATCTGATCAATTTAAAAAATTCTCATAGATGGCAATTTTTCGCAGTTCTGTTGGGAATGGAAAAGTATTTTTCTCTGAAGACTTGGAACTACGCGTTCTGCTTTGGTGCCAAAAGCAATGTTGTACCATTAGGCATGTGTGACACAAATGAAGAAGGATTTAAAAAATGAACATTGAAGACTACACAAATGCACAAGGAGCAGATTCATAGGATGACACAAATTCTGTTTATTTTATTTTTGGAACAATGCCATTGTACAAATTTACATATGAAATGTACATGAAGTACATGCTATTAAGTTCTGGGTAGAGTATTCATGCACAAGGATATGACTGCTCTCTTTCAGTAAGACAGAAGAATAAACCAATTACTGCCATGAACAGCTTTTTGCAAAGTGCTATCAACACAATTTTGGCAAACATGGGAACTGGACATTTTTAGCACGATACGCATGATTATTTATCTGCTTGGTGACTGTGCTGCTCAATAAGCTGTGATAAGAACATACTTTGCATCCCCATTCAAATTCTTATTAAAAAGATGCTTCCTTCATCGAATGGCACAAACTAAGGAAGAGTTTGGTGCAAATCCAATACAATAAGTTCTTAGTAGTTTCAATGAAAAAGATCAAAGAAAGTAGTTTTGTATAAATGTGTGCTAGAATAATTGTTAAAGTGAACACCCACAGTCATAAATTCTAAAAAGGGAGTTTTCAGTGTTGTAACTCTTCATCAAATTCCTTCCCTTTTCTAACATTATTTAGTGCAAATTTATCAAACAGACCATGCAGTAAGGGAAGTCTTGTTTGCTGTAATTTATCTATAGATATTCTTGAAGTGGTTGACAGGAGTATGTTTGCCCTATAAGTTTGTGCAGAGGCTGATGAGGAACCAGCCCCTATGCCAAAATAAGTGAAAGTTCCAATAAATGTCGAGTCAGAATTAGTTTTATTAATGGACAATTTGATAGGATTTTAAAAGACTGCATATGCAGTGAGGAGGATATTACGCTTCCTAATAATCCAGAACAATGAAGGTGAGGTCAGTCATGTTGTACTAATATTGGCATATGATATATGGCAAAATGGCAGAACATTCTTATTGTTAATCATCCTTGTTTCTACTAGTTATGTGAATTGAAAGTTTACAATTTGCTCAATATAATGTTACCATGTAGCATTGATTGGATGTAACACCACTGCCACTTTTTAAGTAAGAGGATATTAATGTCGCCAGAAGTTTTTGCCGAATTATTTTTATTTTCTGTGGTATGAATGGCTTACATTTGTTTGATTTGTTGTGCATGCCTAAAGCACTTTTATTTATCTGAAAGCATGTTACAGTAAAATTCATCTTTTGCCCCTTTTCAAATATTAATTGCTAGTATCTTTGTCTTACAGTCATTTAAAATTCTTCTTCTGAACATCTGCTCCATATTTACAATCAGTATGTAAAAGATTCTATGTGGTTCACTATAAATCACATAAACCTAAAAGAGAACAATTCAAATAAATAATTTAGTGCTGCATACATATTTGTTGTCATTTAAAGTATTTTCTTGTAACCACAAGTATCAAAACTGATTTGGAATTGTTTTTCCTGACAAATGTTTCTCATTAATAATCTGAAAATAGGAGTAAGTGGAAGAAAATCCACCAAACAGGTTTGGGATTTGTGAGACAATTTGTAAAGGGAAGGGATAACGCTCGCTAATTACTTGATTCATTGTTAAAAAATAAAAGAATGTTTTTGAGTTTTATGGTTTCCCTGGACTCTTAACACAGTTAATTAACTCTTATATAATAGGTTGAGATTTGATAAGCAATTGTTTAATTGGTTTCGTCCATTGTAAAAATAGTTGACCTTGGACATTTTTTTGCATAAGTTTACTTTTGATAACATGCAATGGTGATCTGAAATTCATTTAAAATTAGGATACAGAAATTTCTGCCTTCTGTAATATTGTTTAGTTGATTAATATATATTATATATATTATATAATAAAATATGGTGTATTTTCTGTAAATTGGTTACCTTGGAACTGCTGTAATTTTATAGCATATGGCTTTTATTGTGTTAAACTTCAAAAGGATGGCATACAAAAACTACTTAATAGCTGACATCATTAAAACTGGAATCACCCTGTAGCAAACAACAGTTTTTTATATTTTGTTCACACAAAAAAAGCTTGCTCTGAGGTTCCTTGAGAATTAACAGAACTGTGTGAAAAATCTAAATATTTTGTAAATATTAGAAGATGAGCACTCTGCTCTGACAGCTATCAGTGACGTTATCTGTGAAATGTATGTAGAAGGTTTAAAGACGTTCATAGTTGAGGGCATGCAAAATGGCAACAGTTGAAATTCCCGTTACATTCTGTATGGATGTGCTATTTATGAAATCATACAATGTTGAAAGAGTTCTTTGGAGAAGGTTTGGCGTCTGAACGAATACTTACACCTTATGAAACTTTTTCATGCAATATTATGATTTCATCATTTTCACATTAAAATTATGAAGTGTTATCATAAACTCAGACTGAACTTATGACATCTTGCAGCTTTAATTGTTGTAAGAAGACAGTCACTGAGATTTGTTGCGTGTATTTCACATGAATATTGTGACACAACTGGGGAAATTAAAATAAGAAGGCAGTCGAAAGTGCCCTGACACTTCTTTGTTGCTTGTAAATTGTTTCTCCTGTGCTGTTTGTTTGAGGTAATTTGCCTTTTTAATTTTCCAGTGATAAATTGTATTGGAATATTGCTTCTTAATGTAAGCGGCATTCGATAATTTGACTCAATGGTTCTTCTTGTGGAACATACGCCAAAAACATTTGATTATTAAAGTGCACAAAAATCATTTGCTAAGGATCTTTTCACAGCCAGAGTTCACAGTATAATGCACAGCCTGTATGTGTTTGTAAGTTTTTGGCATATACATCCAATGATTTTGTCATTTGTATTTATCAAACAGTTCCCTGCCATTTGGCACGAGCAGATACAGTCATTTCATTTTATTTGTAAAGGCTTGATAGCCTCAAGTGACTACAATTTGTGTTTGAACATCCATGTCTTTTGAGAATTTTTTAATATCATTAATAAATATTATCATATTTTTTAACTTGTCCAGGCTGTTCCTCATTGTTCATTAGTCACTTGCTACTTTGTGACTAGAGCACCTGTTTTACCATGTGCACTTAACGTAGGCTAAAATCTTTTCCAGAAGTTTAAAGAAGGAATGTTTTGATGTTAAAATGTCTTTATTTTCTATTTGAGATGTAATATATTTTTTCAATATTCTCCCTGCCTCTCTCAAAGCTGGTGACTTATGCTGGACTGTTGTTCAACAGATGCCCACAGCCTTCTGATATTTTGCCCAAGTGGCAGTTTTTCATGTGTGAGTCCAGACAGCAAGTATCTGCAGGCTATTTGACTATGGAATGCATCACACCTGAGCCTAATCCTGTTCTCATCCCATGTACACACACACCACACGGACACATATATTTGCCAGCAGCAGTCACTGGATAGCTATCCAGAACAGGAACCTTGGTTAATTTTGCAGCACTCCCACTGCCAGCCCAGTATAGACCAAGGATCAAGCCTGCACTCTTCCTGGTCTGTATGGTTCACTACCATGCAATGTACCCCTGATCCATTATAGGAGCCTCAGATATAACAGATGGATGTTACTTTAGAGTTGTTATTTTACAGGAACTGTATAGTGTGGGCAGTTAGAACCCTGCTCGCTTACCTCCATAACCTGGATTTAAATCCTTCCTGGACTGGCACGATCAAAGTCTCTCTCCTGCTTGTTAAAGTGAAATTAGTTTGGGCAGTGTCAATTTATTGGCTTTTGGGCACTGGCCTACAGAAATGACTGACAGTGTTATTCAGAGAGTCCGTTGAGGATAGCTGTTGGGAGAAATGAAAAAATGACACAGGTATAGTAGGGGAATGGTCTTCTGAATGAGATTAAAATGCATTGTTGGAACAATGTAGCAGAAATTCTATTCAATATCTAACTTCCAACTTTGGCCGGGGCATAAAGCAGGCAGTATCAGATCGTCTGCCTGCTCTACATCAGCCTGATTTTCCTTTCCATTGAAGTCAATGGAGGTTGGGAGTTCCACCCATTGTATCTCTGACCTGGAGTGTATACTGACACTGGGTCCAAAAAGTGGATAAAAATGCAAAACTACCCAATCCCAGAATCAACATCTCTCACCTTTAAGAGCACATTATTAACCTAAAAATCTTTTACAGAAACAAATGTTATTGTGTAGCCAGTGGTTCGACATGTTGATGTCTTTGCTGATGCTGCCGAGCCTGATGATCAGTGCAGTTTAAACTCTGTGCCGTATTATACTGTCAGTTTACAGTGTTTATATCTGTATATAGTTTTATTATTGTACAAATAAAATTTGTAAAAACAATAATTTAAAGCTTCTCTCTTTGATTGATACAGTTATGCTCCTGATATAGATTCTTGTTAGATGTTAACCATAGTCCTTCATGGCAAACTTTTACACTATTGGTTACTTTATTAAAACTGGATTTCTACTTGTATTACACTAGGGACATAATGAAAAAAGGACATGACGTCAGACTGAGTTTTCATTTGGCCTCAATTCCCCAGTACAGTGGAGGTGAGTTCTGTTCTTGCTATTCAACAACAGCCATTTATTTATAGCATGTTTAATATATTAAAAAAGTCCCAAGATGCTTCACAGAGGCGTAAAGAAAACAACGATGTTGAGCCAAAGGAGAAACGATTAGGAAAGGTGACCAGAAGCTGATCAAAAAGGTGGGTTTTAAGGAGGGTCATAAAGGAGGAGAGAGAGGTAGAAAGACAATGGGGGTGAAATTGGGGCATTTAGTGCCCATTTTTTAGGCACTATGCAGCCAACTTAGCCTCAAAAATGGGGTCCGAGATGCGTACACAGACTTCCGACGGGAAGTATGCAGGACACCATCTTGGTAAAGGGGCTTGCTTGCGCACACCTAACGACCGCCAGCAGCATGCAGAGTAGGGAGATTATGACACGAATCAGTGTGCAAAGTTGATTTAAAGGGACCGTTGCTATTTTGGAATGCCACACTCCATCCAACCTCACATAGTTGAACATGACTTAAAGGGCATGAAGGACTCCCCACCAGCGCTATTTAATGGGATCGTGAAGGAGTTACAGGTTAATTGCTGGATTATTTCTTCTGGCTGCTGGTGCTTTTGTATGTGTTTTTGGAGGTTTCCTACACATGGTTAAAGTTTCAATACTCTACAGAGAGTGGGCTGGCTGGCTTGACAGGCAACAGTAAGGGCAGGGGTGGGAGAAGGAATGCTGTCATTCTTAGAGAGGACAGCAGGTACATGTTTCATGGAGCCACTGCCAATTGCTGCCACCTGTTATGCACCACCTTCACCTGCAAGAAAGAGGGAAGTGTGTCAGTGAATGTCCTGCAAGATGGTTGGGTGATGTGACTGTCATGTTGAATAGTTACCAATGTGTTTGAACTGTGAGTTGTGGGTGTGAGGCTTGCAACAGTGCTAAGTGTGCGAGGGTGAGATAAAGCGTATGATTTGAATGGTTGCGTACTGACTGAAAGAGATTGTTGGTAGGTGGGTGATGGGGGTGTAGTGAATTGGTCAGTGGATGAGGCTAGTTGTGCAGTCGGTACAATATGCCACTTGAAGCTTGAACTCACTCACCTTGATAACTTGTTTTAAATCATTGAATTTTTTTCCTGCACTGCATTCGTGTTCTTGGAACTGTGCCCCTGGCATTTACCTCCTCCCCTACTTCCTCCCACTGCCTCTTCAGCATTTGTCTGGAGGGCCTCCTGCTCCCTTCCTTCTCTCCACTCTTGCACCAAGGCCTCCAGTGCATCATCAGAGAACCTTGGTGTACACTCTCTCCCAGGTGCAGCCATTCTTCAAAGTATCACAGCACAGATTCAGTTTTGGAACGACTCCCACCACTTCTTACAGCCACAATGCACCTCCCCTTTAAGAGGTGCAGGTTGCCTTTAAGAAACACGAGCCACTCGCAATATCGGGGCCCCCTGCTGATGCATGAAGCCAATCAACAGCGCAGATAGCTGGCTGCATGCAGCAATTATTTAAAACAGCAGGCAGCATGAATGTAACATGATCCCCGTGCCCATTTTCAGGGGTTATCCAATTTAACCTCCAGAGAGGTATGGGATGCAATTCTAGAACATGGAGTTTGGACAGCTGAAAGTGTAGCTGCCAGTGGTGAGGCAGAGAGAAGGAGTGGGGGGATGCACAGGAAGCTGGAGTCAGAACAATGGAGAGTTCAGAGGTGGAGCAGATTACAGAGATAGGGAAGTGTGAGGACATGGAGGGATTTAAACGTAAGATAAGAATGTTGAGACCAGGAGCCATGCAAGTCAGTAAGGGCAGGGATGTTGGAAGATTGGGACTTGGTATGGGATCGGATAATAACAGGATGATCTGGACAGGATGAGCTGAAGTTTGCAGACATTGAAGGATGGAAGGCCAGCCAGGAGAACATTGCAGTAATCGAGTCTGGAGGTGACAACGGTATGGATGAAGGATTCAGTGGTAGATGGGCTGAGGTTGGCGGAAAAGGCAGATGATGATACAGAGGTGAAAATACATGGCCTTTATGATGGAGGGGAAATGGGTTTGGGAAATCAGTTTGGGGTTGAACAGGACATTATAAACATTCTGGTTCTGCCTGAGACAGTGGCCAGGGAGGCGGATGAAGTTAGTGCTGGGGGAAAAGACATTGGTTTTGGTCTGCCCATTGTTTAACTGGAAGAAATTACAGCTTATGTAAGACTGGATGTCAGACAAGAGTCTGAAAGCACAAAAGCAGTTGAGGGGTCAAGATAGATGGCGGAGAATGGCATAAACACAATTTCAGCCACTTGATTGTTTTATCCAATTGTTTCCAATTGGGAAACAGCTTTCATGTGGGAGAGGGGAACGATTTAAGTTTTTAAAACAGTAAAAGGAATGTTTAAAGTAGGGTTAGGGAATATTTTGTGCAAGACCAGGAAATGAGCATTGGCGGAGACAAATATAAGCCAATAAAGCCACAACCTGATTGAAATGGAAGATCTACTACTACTTTACACTTCTGCTTGTGTTATCCCAGGGAATTTGCACTGAATTTCTGCCTATAGTGCTGTAGATTTGTTGCAGAAATCATAATATAGAGTATCTGAATTTCTGAATTGCACTGATTCAATGCTTCTGCTTCCCTAAGACCCATCACCCAAACACATAACTTGGAGAAGCACTGTGCCAGTTCCAATATAAGAGCAGGAGCCAATACTATGCCTGAAACTAAATATAGCTCTTGAAATTTTGACATGCGTTGAAATCACCCAATCTGTTTGGAAAAGTAAGTCTGGACCTCCCCCTTCCTCATGCGAATGGATTCATGCCAGTAAGCAAGTTCAACATTTGTGAAACTAGATAAACTTCAGTTTCCTCCAAAACAAGAGGGTAGATTTTTGTGTGACCAGACTTCATTGCCATTTCATCGGCAGGATGCTTGCGCTTTTGGAGCACCTCGTTGATCGGAGTGGGCCAAAAATCCAGTGGCTCCACTGCAGACCCCAGCCTGTCTCGGCAAGTTAAGGGGGGGAGGTGATCCTGGCGAAGGGCCATTGAGGGTTGGGCATCAGTGGGGTCAGCTTTTGTGGGGCCAGGTGGAGAACAAAAATCATTTACAAACCTTTTTTGAAACTTTTCCTGAGTGCACTGGTCCCATTAAGGACCACTGATTAGGCCACTCAACTACAAGTACCAAAGCACAGAGCATATGCAGACTCTGCCCTGAAGGTACCTCAAAATTCCTTCAGGATCCTATTGACATTACGAGACTCTGATTTGAGTTGGCTAATGAGGCTCCTGCCCATTTATGGGGTGCACCTGGGCCGCCCATTTTTAAGGCCCCCATCAAAATGGCAGAGAGCCAATGTTAGGGGTATCAAGTGCTACGCTGCTACTTTAATCATGTTACCATCCCATTCCTGCCTGCTGGATCAGATGAAAATCAGGCTCGGTTTGCAACTCCACATGTACTTATATAAGACACAATATATAGATGTTGATACGTGCACACTGGTATTCTGAGTTTTACAGGGAACTAGAATGCAACTGCGGTCAGTGCAAGTGAGACGCATTAAACAACATCATCTGAAGTGCATGGACGGATTAGTCTCCATTATACTTCCCAACAGGCTCAGACGGGAAGTAACTGAGCAGTAAATTGGGCAGCAAACAGTTCTGCCTGATATTTGGCCGCTCTGCATCCCATTCTAATTTCTGATGGCTTCTTAGGTGGGCAGATGAAGCTCCCACCCAAATCAGATAGGAGCTTCAATAAAGTACAATAATGAGTGGAAAATAACATCATTTCGATATTTGATTACACATAATGTCCACCATTACACCAGTTCCTGTTAATGCCCACAAACATGGAGCATCGTGAGAAATCAAGCAGCCTTTTCAACTGGGAACTATTAAAAAGTAATATAATGCAGCTGATATCAAGTATTTGTACAACTCTTTTTTTACACACTGAAGGTGACTTATAGATATCTTCAGGCACTCTGGGAGTGAATTTCCATGGGGGTTCTCCCACTCCTCTGCAGTACCTTCGGCAGGGTTTCCAATTTTCCAGGGTTTCCACGGCTCTTCCACCAAAGATATGGCAGATGATTGAGAGAACCTTTGTGGAAGTTCACCCCCTCTGTGTCTGAAAGCGGTTTTTAAGAGGGATTTTGGTGCAACCATTTTGCGGTCCCATAGCCTTTGCGCTATGGGACCGCTCTGGAAATTCCATTTTACTTGGCATAGTTTTAGGAGGAGGAGAAAGAAAAAGAATCAAGAATACTGTTGAAAAGATCCAGGGTGGCAGAGAAGGAGTGCTCGTTCCTATCTTTACCCTCCAAGTTGAGTGTACAGACCAAGGTAAACATTCCTGCATGAAACATAAGAGCAACATGGAGGCTACAATTCACCAGGAAGGCAGATACAGACTGCGTAATAACTTACAGCGAACCACCAAGGCAAGCACAGCACTGCCTGTTGCAGTAAATGTCGCTGCATTCCTCAACTTTTTTGGTGTCCTGCTCTTTCCGGGTTGCCACAAAGGACATGAGTAACATCAGCTAATCTGCAGCCTGTACAAGTATCAAATAGGTGATTAACAGGACGTTCACCAGAGCACACTCCCATATCGCTTTCTCAGTGGACAGCTAGAAACAGCAGGGGTGTGCCCTGTGTTTTACTTAGATTGCAGGATTTCCCAAAGTCCAGGGTATCATTGACTGCATGCATGTTCCCTTTGAATGCTCCGGGCCACAATAGTGCAGCTTACATGAATCACAAGGGCTTTCACTCCATCAATGTGAAGGTAGTCTGTGACCATCTACACACGATCATGCAGGTCAATGCTTGTATTCTCAACAGTTGTTATTAAGCCTTTATCCTATGCCAGTTCTCCATTCTTCCATTGTTTGATCCTAGATAATAAATGCAAGGTTGAAAACCAAGGCTATCCACTGCCTGCTTTATGACACCTGTGCACAATTCACATACACCTGCTGAACACAAATTTAATGTTTATAAGAGCAGTCATCAAGCACACCAATAGAATGTTGAAGCAACAATTTCAGAGCTTTAACCATCTTTTAGATGAGAAGTTAAATCTGCCCTCTCAGGTGAACATAAAACATCCTGTGACAGGGAAGTTCCCCCAGTGTCCTGGCCAACATTTATCCCTTAACCAACACCACTAAAACAAATCATTTGGTCATTTATCTTATTACTGTTAGTGGGACCTTGCTGTGCATAAATTGGCTGCTGGGTTTCATAGATTACAACAGTGACTACAATGTAAAAGTACTTCATTGGCTATGAAGTATTTTGGGACATCCTGAGGTTGTGAAAGGTGCTATATAAATATAAGTTCTTTGTGTCTTTTTTTCTATTACAGATCTGAGGGCTTCCTCCAATACAGGCCTGAGGAGAACCCTAACCCTTCGGAGGTGAAGGCACACACGATATTGAGGATTTTGAGAATACCCCAGTGAACAACAGTTGCCAGGAATCAGATTCTTTGTTAAAATTTGATTTAGGAGTCTTTGACATAATAACGCCTTAGCCGAAACTTCTTCACCATTTTCTGGAAGTATGCCTTCTCGGCACAATAATTAACAACTGCTCCACAGCTGCCAACAGACCATTCATCTCATAACAGGTTACAATCTCCAATGCCATTACAGGACACAATGCAAAAGAAGTGCCACCACATTTTATTGCCCTACCTGTTCTGCTGTTCAGTTTGCCACTCTGATATTTTCCCTTGGCGCCTGACTGCAGTGCTTTAATCTCCATTCTTTGTCAAAGGTGGGCACTGCTGCAGATGACCTATGAGTCACCACACACTCCTTGGTGGACTGCTTCTTCAATGTGCTCTCCCAATGATTGGAGTATGGGAGGTGCCTTACTGCTATGTCTCTGTCAATGATGGTGATTGTCAACCTCTGTGAGCACAAGCCAGTTCCGCCCAGCTGCAGGCTGCACTACTTTGGTGTCTGCAGTGCCAACGTAGGCCTGCATGTTTTCTGGCACCTGTGCAGGCATTGGTTGAGGGGAATGCAAGGAAACAGAGGTGTTGTCATCCACAGAGTTGGCATTGCAGAGTCCACTGCACACCTAGCCCTGCAACTGGGCTGTCTCAACATGTCCACTGATTTTTAAGACAGCAGACTGAAAGAGAGCATTTATCTGACTGAAGCCCTTATCCATGTGAACTCCAAGCCTGCCCAAGGAGAAGGAGGTAGCAGAATCCAGTGCTTGCTTGGCAACAGTAAGACCATTTCTGAGGGATGCTATTACTGGGTTTACAGGCTTTGTCATGGAGGGCTCTGCTGACTGAGTCAGGGATTGACCTCTACTCCACTCTTGTGGAATCCACCACATGCTATCATGTGCTGAAAGCTCCTAGGCAACTCTTTTAATGCATCCAGCAATCTATCATGCTCATAAACCATTTGTTTCCTTAAAGCTGGGCCCCCGAGGTCTGCATATGTGCCCTGTTCAGCAGAGAATGGATGTGAGTTGTCTTTGCAGCCAGCTGGTATTTCCAGATGGTCCTGGTCACTTTTGTTTCACATATCACCCAGTGCACTCTGCTCAGTCTTTACTATCTAAATCCCACAGGGTGAATATTGATGAGCTGGTGAGGAAAAGCACAAGGAATATGCAAGGAAGTCTTCCCTACTCAATCGTGGGAATCTTCCAAAGAACTGACAGATTGGGTGTAGGGAAAAGCAGTTGAAACAACGAGAGATCTGAATAGGCTTTCCTACCTTTGTACATCTGACATGATCATTGAATTTCTTGCACCACTGCAGCCAGGTCCTTGAATAAATATTGCAGGCATTGGCATGGGTGGTAACCTCCTACCAGGCCTCTTTCCTAACTCGTTATGGGACACACCCCCTCCCCATCCCAGAGGACAGAATATCCCTCTTCAGCCAAACTTTCTCAAGAAGGACTTAGACTGCTCCATCAGCAAACCAAGTACCTTCCCGCTCCCTTGACTGCTGGTGGACATGTTAGGTTAGCTCCAGCAAATTCTTCTCCTCCTTGGCTTTAAAAAGTAGACTATCCCTTTAAGCTGCTGCTGGCCTTTAAGATCTGCAGCAGCATATGATTGCCTGCCCACAAATAAGCAAGCTGCCCATCCCAAGTGTTACTCAGACCTGCAGCTTGCTTGCATTATGTAAATGATGCTGAATACAGAAAATCAGCCAAGCTGAGTGCATGTTGTCTTGGACGGGTGTGAATCCTACCACACTCTCCTCCTACCACTTTAAAGCTCACACAATAAAATCAACATCCATAAATCTATCAAAGGCATTACAATCATCAACTTATGAAATAGAGTGCTACTGACTGCAGTCAATACTGGCTAGATTGAAACATTCAAAAGGGAACTCCCTCTTGCAATAACAGATTTTGGGATATGGTTACAGGGTCGACAAAACATGATAAACTGTGCGATCGAGGTTCTAAACCGGGATCTGAATAATAAACCAAATTAAATGTTTTTTCTCATTCAAACATTCTGCTGATGTATACAGCTGCCTTCCATTACTTTCCCAGCTCCAAGGGTTTGCAGCTGGAATAACACTGCATTGCTGGCTGGAGAATACTGCAGAAGGCAACTGGTTTAGAACCAACATCTACTAAGTTTGAAAGAACAGCATTCAGCCGATCAGAATACTGTATTTTTTTGAGCATTGTAATCAAGCCTATTAACATCATCCACCTAAAACCTTTGCATTGATACAAAAGAAACAATCAAGAACTAAAAGCTTCCAGAAAAAGGCAATCAAATCAGGCAGTATTTAAAATTGCAGAAAAGTAGCATAAGTTCTGGGAAAAAGACATAAACAGAATGGGGCGATTAAAATTACCAGAAGGGAAAATATAAGGTTGTGTTTCAATTAAAAAGTATGTATTTGGAATTTTTGTAAAAATATATAGTTTTAATCACTTTATCTGATAAGTTTTTAATGAAATCTTTTTTGAGCCAACATTATGTGCAAAAATCCCAATCAAACTGCAAACTGCACAGAGTAATGACCTCACTGGACAATTACCCAGAATGCAATATTACAAGTTAGATTTCTTAACCAAAGCACCACATGGGTCAGCACACCTGGTAGAGGATGATATCTGTGAGTCAAGTTTATCAACATTTACTATCTTTGAATACTCCTTTAATTAAGTTCTTTGGAATATCTTGTGTTGTTTAATCTGATGAATTTTAAAATGTTTGTGCACTTTAATATCTATGCTTTTGATTTCCCACATCCCTCTTGTAAAATACTCAGACGTTTGTCCACATGAAGATGCTATAAAAATGCATTTTATTGTTGTGCTTTGACTTGCATAAATGATTACTGGAATAATAAGATTGTTTTGTAGGAGAAAGTAGGGGATAACCCTATACATGAACTGCAGACAAATAGCTCTTGCTGAAAGATTGCTCAGCTCCTGCTTCACCGTCCTTGTGCATATTCTTAACTAAAAGTATTGTGAATGCAAAACATTTGAAAATGTTACTGCTGTGACCTTTGGGGTGACAAAGGAAAGTTAAAAGTTCTATGAAAATATTGGTTGGGCCTACTACTGTATAATGCTACACAGGTGCTTGGAACCAAAGAACAACTACTACAACCATCATGGTGGAGTTTTATGACTATTTAAAGTTGTTATGAGCACTGTGAAAGCTATTTCTGGTGTTACAAATTCACTGCCTAGATGGCAAGCAGGTAGACACACCCAAACAATAAGAATTTAATGGTGATTGACGGTTGTGCTCACCAAATTTTTTTTAAAGAAAACACCATACAACAGGTACAAAAACCAAAAATGCTGGAAACATTCAACAAGTCAGGCAGCATTTGTAAAGAAAAGGAAAAAAAAGTCACCATTTCGGGTATAGCCCTCTTTCGGAACGTTTTTTCCTTTCTTTACAGCTGCTGTCTGACCTTCTGAGTGTTTCCAGCACTTTTTTTGTTTCCAATTTCTAGTATCTGTAGTAATTTGAATTTTGTTTTATCATATAATTGGTCTAAGCATAATAAGAACTCCACTTCCAATGCCCCAGCATCTTGTTCAAATCAAGTCACAGGCTTATAACTTGATTGCTATTTTCAGAATTCCAGGTCTTCAAGAGACTTCTTTAACCCAACTTAATGACACAATGGTGTCTTCAATACACTTCATTGCATTGATTAGTGAGCGTACATTAACAATTTTTGATAGAAGTACGTTCTGTGACTCTGTCTCCTCCGTTGATGCTGGAAACTCAGCATTGTAAGTGATTAAATGTTTGTTATACCAAGACCTTGCCTCTTTTTTAAAAAAAAATCATTTTACAATGAATTCTGTGAAACAAATACTAACACAGCAGCTTGAAATTGTTATTTTTAAAAAAAAATTATTGGTATGTTGAAAGACTACTTACAATAATCACTTGCATTAGTTGTGAGGAAAAAGTGCATGAGTTACCAATCTCCCAATTTTGCCACTATCACAATTGATTTAAATTCCCTCAGGATTTGGCCTACAGGGCCTATGATGATCCTTTACTCTCCCATCTATTTACATAGAGTCTACAGCACAGAATCAGGCCATTCGGCTCAACGAGTCAATGCCGGCATTTATGCTCCACATGAGCCATTCCTACAGGTGGTAAGGAAAAGGAAGCTATGTGGCAGATGTGAGGCCGACTACAATTATTATCCAATATGCTAACCTGACTTCAAGCATTGATTGTGTATTATGAAGTTGGATTGGACAATTGGATAAGTTGCATATTAAACTGATGCTTGATATGTTTTCTGATTACATTATTGGCATTTTGAAAGTTGACATAAAATTTGAACTGTGGTTAAATTTACCAAAAGTAACAATGTATGATACAAATATGATCTGACTTGAGAATGACAATTCACCTAAAAATAAACTGCCCCATGATATTCAATGTATTTAGTCGAGTTGCTTGCTAAACTTAAAGGATATACAATCCAAATCAGATGAATATATTTTTCATTGAGCCAGTATTTATCGCCTCTGTATTTTAGAATTGTGTACAAAAGTCCTTAGTTTTTTTCTTGCCAATTTTCTCTGTCCTTTCTCCTTCTCAGTGCTTTGCCAAGCCCAATCCTAACTTCACTCGACATCTACACACAGGTATTTCCGGGAGGGGTTGCTGGATAATAATCAGGAGCTGGAAAACTGGTCGATTTTCTGCTCTCTAACCCATATGCAAGACCCCTACCACCATCTCAGCTGAGCTCAGCTGACCCAGTCCAAACTAATTGATTGAACCTAAGAGCTTCCTGCTGTGTAAGATTCATCCTTTCAGTTGGCAAATGAACAAAAAAGCCATTTTTTGGTGTTGGGTTCAAAGCCCAATTGGACTAGCTTTACAAATGTGCACTTCCAACATTGAGCGTCATCCACCAGGGGTGTATATTGTGAAATTGTGGGCGTGCTCTCTATAATTTTCCATCGACAATGGGTAGAAACATGTGGGAAGCAGTTTCCTGATTTACATGCCCAGTGGGCAAAGCTGTCTACCAGGAATGTGCATTTATAAAATCAGCACTGTGGATGTAAAGAATTACTCCTATTAATATAACTGTATTCAGCACTGAGATGAATTCCCATATTACTTTAGAAATATTGAACTACTTCTCAGTTATGATTACCATGACATGATAAATCAACTAAAAAGATGAAAGGATATAGCACAAAAGGCAGACTGGATGCTCAAGAGGTTGAATCTTGGACTTCCAGCAGAATGCAAATGATCTTGAATCTTAGGACTATTTATCAGCCACTTGCCTGCTTCATTTTGTTGACCTTCTTCAGCAATTCTGAGTTCAGTGGTTAGAGGGGGGGAAAATTTACAAATTTAAAAAGTAACAAGAAACAAAAACAAGATTTCAGGTGTGTTATGGCAAAGGGAAAGTATGTCAATTATAAATGTCATATGACTTTTGAAAACAAATCAGGTACCTAATGTTTATAGTAACTTTAAATATTATCACAACTAATTTCTCATGAAATTAAAAGACGATGGGCTGGATTTTGCTCTGAATGGTGAACAAACGGTGCCTGCCGTTTGTTAGACTTGCACTTGCCTATAGACTTTTCTTGATTTTTTTTCACAGCAAGTTCCTCTCATGGTCCAGCGCGGTGCCCTCTCCCCAGGTATCTGGGACCCGTGTGAATGGGAAAAGCAACTGTGTATCCCCTTAACCAATCAGATTGAAACAAGCCACGCAGAGTCAGAGTAAGTTAGAATAGTAAATTCAATGTCAGATCAGGTCCAGAAAGCAAAATAAAGAGAGGGTAAGAAATATTGAATTAAGGGACAGATAAAAGGGATAAAGAAGAAGTTTTAAAAATATTGTTTTTAAATGTCCAACAACAATTAAAATCTGAAGGAATGAGACTCCACACTTGTAAAAGTTAATTTTCAGTGCCAGAGAAGTTGACTGGCAGTCATTGAGACTTACCACACTTAAGACTTACCTCATTTAAGTCTCAGCACACTGAATGGTACCACAGCACCATTCAGTGTGCTGAGACTTAAATGGCTTGATGTACCGTTTTTTGGCGAGATTATGTCGTATCCATCAGGTCAGTGCAGGACCTTCACGCCGTTCCATTCATCTGAACGGTGAGTCAGCCAGTGAGATGTCCTTCCCGCAAAGCTTACGGAGGAGCGGGGTATCTGGTAGAGCAACTTCCAGATTTCCACGTTTAACTGCGTATGTGCACTTGCTGGGAGTTGCTCTACCATTTGCACTAAAATAACGGTGACCGCTATTAGGCTTACCGTTATTTTCAGCGCAAAATCCAGGCCATTAGAAGATTGTGGCACATGGATAGTTTTTGCATTTTAAAGTGCCCATTGAGGATATTTTGAAGAGAAAGGTAAAATATGGAATTAATAAAAATATTTTGACTCTGTCCCAACTCTCTGATTTGTCTCTTGGTAGTGTTTCATAATGCTCCCTCTTTTACCTCTCTCCTGACTGTCTGTATTCTGGTTCTTTGATCTCATTCCCAGCTGTATCTCATCCTGCCTTGATTCTCCCATCTTTTTACTAGGATTTATGTCCTGGCTGTATCTTGCTCCATCCTGGCTGCTGTCTCTTCCAGCTTTCCGATTTTCTAATTCGGGTTAGCCTGAGCTCTGATCTTTGACAGCTTGTTACCAGCAGAATCAGTGGTAGTGGTGAACTGGTCATCAGCATTGATTTAAAGGTTCAACACCAGCTGTCCAGAAGATTAGAGAAGGAATGAAAGAAGATGACAAGTAAAAGAGTAAGTGTACAGTGAGGAAGAGACAAAGGAAAATTACTTTTACGAAGGTAGGATCCATCAAGCAACATCAGAATCATTCATTCACCGCCAATTGGCTGGAATAACCATCGTATGAACTTGTGCACTTAGCTCTAGGAATGCTAACAGCATGTCCAACGTTTCATTAGCCTGGGCTTTCCTATCTTAGTGAAATTCAAACTAGAATGGCTCGAAACCAGTGCAAAGCTGGCCAGAAGTATAATGTGCTGATTACTCATAATTCTCTATGCTCCACATGAGCCTCCCCGCCCTACTTCATAAACGCTGGCATAGACCAGCTGCGCT
The DNA here is from genome assembly GCF_035084215.1 of Heptranchias perlo. Taxonomy (NCBI): domain Eukaryota; kingdom Metazoa; phylum Chordata; class Chondrichthyes; order Hexanchiformes; family Hexanchidae; genus Heptranchias; species Heptranchias perlo. Next base: position 36,641,314 of record NC_090337.1, on the reverse strand, counting down.
AAATGGCCTGTTTCTATGCTGTAGTTTCGATGTGCAGCTTTGGCCTTGTGGACGAAGACAGTTAGTGCAGGGATTGAAAAATCGCACTTTTAGGGATTTGGACACATGAAGGTAAATGGGAGCATAGGGGTAAAAATTCTCAGAGCTTTAGTAAAGGCTGGAAATGTATTTCAAACCATTGACGGCCTTTGCCGACACTAAAGGAGAGAAGGAAAAAAATAATAGACAAAAATGAAGAGAAAGGAAAACTAACGTGGAAGCACAAAACAGAACAATTGATGGAGCAGTCAGCACCCGAGCCTCTGTTTTCTGGCGACGTGGAGGTGATGCCACATGAGGTTGCTTGTTTGCCACTCCACAATATCATCCCCATAGATCAGCATTGCAGCATGCCCGGAAGAGGTGGAGGCCAATTTGAGGCTGTTGTTGACTGTTACTGGCCATGCCAGCCGTATGATACATGCTAACTGCAGATGTCCTTGCAGCAGATGGCACAGTTCTCCATCTGGTTGACCTAGAGCCTGTGAAGCCATTTCCACATGGTGCAGCCTCCCTAGAGAAGTGCATCCTCATCATGCACTGCTCCTCAGAGAAGTGCAGGTATGTTGTTCTGGGCATTTACACTCTGTTGCGAGGGTAAGGATTCCTGCGAGCATGTCTCCTTCTATCGGGTCTTGTTGCAGCTGTGCTTGATCCTTTCTACTGCTGCTCCTCCTCCTTCTCATCCTCTAGCCAGAGTGGAACTGTCTGAAGGGCTCCCTTGAAGAAAAATGTGCTTTGCCAGATGCCCCTTAAGAGTTCAGAACGTTGTATAGCTACGACAAGCAATTTAAAGTCATCTAAGTAGCAAAAAACCCATTATCTCTAATACAAGCAAAATGTCTCTCAAACCTTTTACAGCGTTTTACCTGAGAGCTGGTGAGGATCCTTTTAAACACCATTGGAAATGGTACCAATTTGTACCACCCATGGTTTGTGGGCAGGTTGGGGAACTGGTGGTAGCAATGTGGGTGGAGATGAAAATGACACTGACTCCTGTCAATGTCATTTGACCCTGATTTGCGTTTAATTGAGGCCCCCAGCTGTTTCCGGCAGGAGCTCTGGCCACCTAGATCGGGGTTCACTCAAATCAGAACAGGTGGACCTCCAACAGTCGATGGTTCAGTTTCTTAAGTGATTTTGGTTCTGCTGCTACCCTGTTTTTAGGCATAAAAAGAGTGGTAGTGAGACAAAAATCACCCCCATTGTTTTGGTTTGATCAACATTTATCTTGCTTTTAATAAAAAAATTTAAAGCAATGAAAAATCCTCATTGTTTTGTTTTACATTAACTATATAATTAAGCACATTTTGTATTCATTTGTTAACAAAATGTAAACCAGCTGTTCAGTCAATTTAATTTGTGCTGCCAGGTGCTTGAGATTGGAGGATTTAATACTTTTTCTAAAAAAAAATCCCCAAGGGATTTGGGGAATTTGTGCCTACAGCTTCAATATTTGCAGTTAATTTTTGTAGTTATTTTAGACACCGATATCCCACCCCACATATTCTTACTGACTGTTCTATTTATTATTTTCTGATGTGGAGCACTTGTAAACGGCACAGGAAGATCATAGTACAAGAAAAGACTTTCAGCGATATTATTTAGTAAAATAATTGATATTAAATATTCCCACCACAGTTCCTGAGCTAACTATGTCCCTCAAAGTCGTCGCCATCTCCAAAAAGTTGCTAGTATTTTATTGTTTCAAAAAATATATACATTATGTTTCAAGATTTTTTTTCTTCTTGCCACGTTTGCCATTTTCATTTTCACTCACAAGTTTCTGTTTAACCTTTTAATTCTTACACTTCACATCTCAGTACCCTTTACATCTTTTTTCTTTATTTTCCTTATTCACTGTGTAGCAGGCATTTATGAACACACACTTAGTATAGAGACATGATTAGGCCATTATTGGGTCCACATACGGCGCACAAGTCTCCCTCCTCTTATACTGCATGTATGTAAGTGTTCCAATTAATGTTCCTCTGATGAATGTCCATAGCAAATATGATTCCCCGATTCAGCTAGTGCCGCTATTATCATGCGATAAGCCTACCATGCCATGAATAGGGGCTCTTGGTAAATTTGTCAGTGGCCATACCTCTACCTGGTCCTCATCTCTGTAAACGTTTTGAGCCCTAAACCCCACCCTCCCAAACTTTCCATTCCCCTGACTCCAGCCTCTTATGCTCCTGTCCTCCCTCCACACCCATCATTAGCACTGTGCCTTTAACCACCTAAGTCCCAGTCTCTGGAATTCCCTTCCTAAATGTCTCTGCCTATCCACTTGCCTCTCCTTTAAGACTCTCCTGAAATCCACCTTTCAGACAAGGCTTTTGGTCACCTCAACTAACCTCCTTCTTTAGATCGGCATCCATTTTCCTCATGGCTTTGTGAAGTGCCTTGGGACTTTTTTAACATTAAAGGCACTATAAAAATGCAAGTTGTTGTTCTGTGATCAGCTTACTAATCTCCCATTCATGTAACGTCATAAAAGTAGCTTGCACACCTTTCCAAAAACAAGGTTTGCATGCACAACTTTAGTGCCACTATTATTTAAACAAAAAAAAATAGTGGCCCAAAATTTTGTGCAGTAACTTCATCTGAGCACCTTCTGCCATGATGTTTATACTGGGCACTGACTGTATGGGCACTGATTTGTAGGAAGCAGACCTAATGATACTAATAAGTTCAGTGAAACCCAGTGTGGGGATTGTCAGCAACTGGTTTTCAAACGTGTCCAAATCAGAAGCAACAACCCTCTTCAATATGACACCCAAGACCTCAATAGCAATAGTCTGAGCAGCCATGGAGGAAGCATAGACTGCCCATGGCCTGTCGTGGATACCTCCATTATAGATGTTTCTAGAGCTGCCACATGCACTATCGTGGACTGCAATGCTGTTAAATTGTCCTCCAATGTACTGTTCAAGCTGCTGGTGAACTCCTCTACTTAAACTGTCATATTGAAACACATTGTTTGATTCAATATCTGCCCAGTTAACTGAGAGCACGAGTGCTTGTGGAAAAATAAAATAAACTGCATTAATAGTATGTGCAGGGAAAATGGAAAATGGACACATGATATTATCATGCTCAGCAACCACACAGATCTTGTTATCAATTGGCATTTCACCAACATGTTAATAATTTAAGTGACTACACTTTTTTTTAGCATGAAGCACGTGAGTGTCATTCGTTTTCATTACAGCAAATATTATGTATGATAATCTGTAGAATTTGGCTCATGGTAGTTAGGGGAATTTGCAGTGACCCATGATTAAGACCTTGTTAGGAACACTTAGCATTTAAATCAATTTTTTGCTGTTGAATTGACACCACAAAACAAAAGTCCATGTTGACCAATTTATTAAGTTCATATTTTATGTTTTCTGTTTAGAAATCATATGGTATTCACGGTTAATATTTCATTACAGTAGGATTAGATTATATTTATATGGGTTTGGGGAGGGAGTACAGATATTGAAAACAAAAAGATTGTTTCAAGTGAAGGTAGTGATTCATGATAGTCCCAAAACCCCCGGTAAGCCAGACATGTTTGTTATGCATTACTGTTGTACATTCTGCATACTCAGTATATTCCATCTATGAAATTTATTGCTGTTCATATTTTCATTACAGCGAGTGGTTCACAATGTTTTTACCACAATACAGGGGTTAGGAATAATTGCTCACAACATTAACTCTTTGAATGGAAAAACCCGCAAAAGAATATTTCAGAGCGTCTTTTGTCACATGGTATATCTAACCAGTCAATCAAGTTTCTTAAAATAACTAGAAAACAGTTGATGCTTGTTAGTTTGTAATGTCTTACAGTAAAGATGGTATTATTTAGAATCATAGAATGGGGCCATTCAGTCCATCAAGCCCGTGCAGGCTATTTGTAAAAACAATCCAGTAATGCATAACAAACATGTCTGGGTTTTGGGACTATCATGAATCACTACCTTCACTTGAAATGCTGCATACATACTTTGCTCATTTGCTTTCTATGAATTGTTAGGTTGTTCTGAATTGTGTTAATGATTGGTCAATTTATATTGTTGTTTTGCTATCACTTGTTTGAACCACTAAAAGCTATGACAATTTTGGCCATGAAAAATCTACATTTATTGATTTATTGGTAACAATACATTAGCTTCTGATAGGGTTATAGAACTTATGATACCTACTAACCTTTAAAGAAGACTGTTACTTGCACATAATAGCAAAAATATTATTGATGTGTTCTCTTCATTACACCCTAATCTTCCTCTGCGTGTGCACAGTAGGTCAGAAGACAATTCTGGAAATCACTTATTGAGAACATTTATTAATTAGATCTTTGTGGTGCAGTGCATTACCTTGTTCAAACTGTATGGACTGGTAGGGCCGAGCAGCCTGTTTACATGTTGCAATTAAGTGTGTCTTCCCTCTTCTTAATTTGAGTTATTTTTTAAAAAAAACAAGCAAGTTGAGATGGATAGCAGGGGAAGGTATGAGTGGGCAGGGTAGGAGGGAAACAGGTTGAGGGTTGGGACGCTCTTACCTCAAACCACTTAGCGTGGGAGGAGTGATTTTGAATGAGGAAAAGTGAATGGAGTGTTAAGGGTGAGGAGTGACAGTGGAGTGAGGGAAAGGGAGAATACAGGAGTTGAAGAGGTAGTTCAAAAGAGAAGTAGGGTATGCAATGGGAGTGAGGGGTGGAAAGAAGGTGAAGGGACATTGGAAAGGGAAAGGCGTAGGGAATGTCATGGGAGTGAAGGGGTTGGAAAAGCGCAAGTAATTGAGGGAGGGGATGGAAAAGAAGCTACTGAGGACTGCAGGCCACATTTTCTGATAGTCCCTACTGGATAATGTAACCTGCAGTGTCTCTTCTCACCAACACACCACACAACATCTCCCACCAAAAATTAAAGAAGAAAAAGACAGAGAGAGAGAGAAGCAAAATGAAGAGTTAGGGAAAGTGAAGAGAAAGAAAGCAACAGAAGCAGAAGAACATAAGAACAGCAGTTGGCTATTCAGCTCCTCGAGCCTGTTCTGCGATTCAGTTATATCATGGCTGATCTGTACCTCAATTCCGTTTACCTGCCTTTGTTCCATATCCTTTGATACCTTTACCCAACAAAAATTCAATTAACCTAACACCCACAGCCTTTTGGAGAGCAAGTTTTAGATTTCCACTACCCTTTGTGTGAAAAAGTACTTCCCGATTTCACTCCTCAGCAGCCTAGCTCTGAATTTAAGATTGTGCCCCCTTGTTCTGGATTCCCCCACCAGAGGAAATAACACCTCCATATATACTCTATTGAATCCCTTTATCATTTTAAACAGCTTGATGATCACCACTCAACCTCCTAAACTCAAGGGTACAACACATGTTTATGCAACCCGTCCTCCTAATTTAACCCTTTAGGCCTGGTATCATTCTGGTGATTCTGAGCTGTACCCCTTCCAAGTGAAGACTGGGTGTTTCCCACAAATCGAAGTACAAATCATCCCGGTTCACTCTTATAATAATCAGCTCAAGAGCAACATTTGAAGAGGTCTATGAATGCCCTCTTGGCAATGGAATATTGCTCGCACAATTAAAACTAAATGGTATAGAAAATAAAATGATTTTTTTTAAATGAAGAATTTCCGTATTTCACAATTTAATTCCTCATTGTATCTGAAAACAATTTTCTTCAACTGGAAATAAGTTTAAATAACAATATTTTTAAGTGCTTTATTAAGCTCCTTGGTATTTGATCAAATGTGAATTATTAATCACATTTGTCTGTCCTCAAAAACACTGATGTGATGTATGCTGCACCACAAATCAAGAAACTGTAGCACCTGAAGATTGTCTCTTTAAAACAGATAAAACTTTGCAGTCAACTTTTGTCTTCATTGTCTCTCAGGATAATGAGGAATAGTCATATTATCCGAGGATTAATCAATGCCCTGCTACTGAGCACCATTTCAATGTGCCACTGATCTGCATGACAGCAGATCCATTGACACTATGGAGATTAGTGAAACTGCTATCAATGACTGTCTCCATGCCATCTCCAAGGAGGAAAGACAGTGAAGCCCAAGGACTGTATGGCAGAAGTCTGAACATTCATGAGAGGTGCAAAGACTGGCCTTAAAGGCTCTGTCATGGGGGATGGGGAGGGGAGTCTTTGCTGCAGATGACCCTGGAGTTAGCACATACTGCATTGCAGAATTTCTATTCTATGCATCAACACAACAACATGCAAACTGTAGACTCCTCCACAGTAGCTGCAATGTGGTGAAAGATGCTGTACAAATTCTCCAATAACTACAGCGATCTTGGATTCTCAGAAAGCATCCTTTTTTAAAAAAAAGTAAGTCTCTTGGAGTCTTACATCCATCCTCAGCTTTTGAGGACAGGGATTAAGTTGACTTCCGGACAACAGGCTCCCGTTACTCCTCTGTTACTGCCGCCTCCTCCTGCTCACTTTTGCTTTGGGTATCACCCAATGTACTCTCCTTCAACTTGCTATCAACTGCCCTCAGGGTGGATGTACCTGTGTTATTGCACAGTTAGTTTGAGGTATACAGTGTGTTGTGATGTGCAAGTTTCCTCTGTCACTGAAAATGAAGAGGAACAAGTGTGCCAATGATGTCTATTTGGCAACTTGCTGAAATGCTGTATTCCATTGAATGAGTGAAATGGAATTGTTCTTCACTTTATGCTTTTGCTGTAGTGAGTGAGTAAATAAGTAGGTTGGGAAAAAAGGATAAATTTAGGACATACTCTGAACTGAGATCAGGCTTTCAACTTTGCAATCCCTGCTTCCTCAATCGTCTCTCTGCCCTGGATCTGCCACGCATCTCCTCAAAAGATGTAAGAGCACGAAGGTTGGGGAGGTCCTTTTCCCATGTGGCTTCTTTCCCATTTGTTATGTGCAATATGGTACTGCAAAAACAATAGGAGGGATTGCCTAATTGAGTTTGCCTAAAGGACATACATGGAAAACCATCTATCAGTGTGCTGCCCACAGGGAGTGTAATGACAGGATCATGCATCATGTAAGTACAGTACATGGAAGAAATTGACAGGGAGAACGGCAATTGAGGATGTTAAGAAAGGCGCTGTTAGTGGGAAAAGGAACTGCTGCAAAATGAACCCATGTACAGTTGGGCTTTATAAAAAGAGGCATAGAGTACAAAAGCAAGGAACTTTTATAAAACACTGGTTCGGCCACAACTGGAATATTAGACTCAGTTTTGAAATGGTGGCGGGTTGCCAGCAAGGGTGTGGGGGGGGGTGTGCTGAATGTGCCGAATTTAAAAAAAACTTACCTTTACCGACGTGGTCGCGGTATAATTGATGGTGATTAAAGTTCTTTCCGGGTTTTGCGCCCGGCAGCCCGATTGACAGGCTGGCTGCCGACAGGAGCTGCAATGCTGAGGAGGGGGAGGTGGGGGGGGGCGGGCCGGGGGGAGAGAAAGATAGATGTCATCCATGCTGGAACAGAAGATCAGGGGAGAGAGGGGGATATTGGAGGGGGGCACCGGGGATGGGGGGGGAAAGAGAGGGAGATCGGCGAGGGGCACCCCGGACATCAGAGCAGGATGGAAAGGTAGGTTTATTTTGTTTTTTTAACTTTGTTATCCTGGTGGGTTGGAGCTGGCTTCCGAACCTGCTTGGGATTTTTGCCTTTTTCACAGCCCCCCCCACCCCCACAATTTAATTTTAAAATTGAGCCCATTGTGTCCAATTCCGGGGATTGCACTTTAGGAAGGATATGAAGGCCTTAGAGAGGGTGCAGAAAAGATTTACTAGAATGGTTCCAGGGATGAGGGACTTCAGTTAAGTGAATAGACTGGAGAAGCTGGGGTTGTTCTCCTTGGAACAGAAAAGGTTGAGAGGAGATTTGATAGAGGTGTTCAAAATCATGAGGGGTCTAGACAGAGTAGATAGAGAAACTGTTCTCGTTGGCAGAAGGATCGGTAACCAGGGGACACAGATTTAAGGTGATTGGCAAAAGAACCAAAGGCAACATGAGGGAAAACTTTTTTACGCAGCGAGTGGTAATGATCTGGAATACACCGCCTGAAAGGGTGGTGGAGGCAGATTCAATCGTGGCTTTCAAAAGGGAATTGGATAAGTACATAAAGGGAAAAAATTTGCATGGCTGTGGGGAAAGGGCGGAGGTGTGGGACTAGCTGGACTGCTCTTGCAGAGAGCCGGCACGGGTTCGATGGGCTGAACGGCCTCCTTCTATGCTGTAACCATTCTATGATTCTAGGTATGAAATAGGCAATAATGAGAAGCTAACAAAGTACTGAAGACTATGTGAATGGAAGGTAACTACTTATGCCATGCATGTTTAATACAGTCCATTTTATGAGGTTACAGTGAGCTCTCCTATCTTGGCACATCTGATGAAGTCAGTAAACTTCCTGCAGCACTCTAAACAGAACCACTGCATAGTGCTGTTTGCATTAAAATGTGCCCCTACCTCCTGTCAGGCATTATGACCCACTCTTCTGACCACCTAGTAGCTTCCTTCTCTGGTGCATTTGATCTAATGAAGATTCTACAGCCCCACCTGAAAAACAGGGCATTCTCCTGCTCTTGTGACTGCTGGTTAATGTGGCTAAAGGTTCACAATTGCAATTGATTTCCCTATGGCCCATTTGTATAGAAATAAATTAGATTTTATGCAGTAAGAATATTGGCAAACGCTTGTTAGATTTCTTTTTGTAGACCAGCATCTCCATACGTTACTGCAGCACAATTCAAAGGGCAGGAGCCTTCTCATTACTTTGTCTGAGCTAAAGAGGGGTTATAAAATGTAGAGCCACTGGGTAGCAGAAAACTTTACTGATTCATAGATGTGAATTAACAGGATTCTCATGACTCTCCAAGAAGAACTAAGATTAGTCAGGGAAAAAAGCACGATCTTAAAGTACATATTTTCTGACCATATTTGATCGATCTTCCTGTATAAGCTGAAGGCACAGCTTAACCTATTTGCGTAACATCTTTCTAACATGCTTAACATGTTTCATTATATTTAAAATTCTCTACTGAATAGCTGTGGATTGATAGCTACTTTAAACAATGGAAGGATAGATGTTCTTTGAATATGTTTGGGACCTCTCAGTAGAAGAGTATTTTGTTTAAATAATCCATGTAGTTTACTGGCTCTTTCCTGCTGCTACATGTATCCATATTTTGCCGACATTCCTCCTGTGTAAAATTTTCTATTTCTTTCCCCACTGCAGAAAAATTAAATTGTTACTTCCAGACTCTGATGTTCATCCTGTAAGTAAGTGATATTTTAGCAACAGGACAATTTGGCTTTGTATTGTATAGAGGCCTGTCTAAGATAGAGGCTGTTGGATTCTGAATTAAAAGTATCATGTAAACCACTGAATTTTTGAATTTAAGCTGACCCTTGCAGCTCCGGCAGTTTAATTACCCTTTAGGTGTTAATAATCTTCTGACAAACATACAAAGGTCTTGGGAATATCTGTACCCTGAGCGTGCAAGATTGTGTGTCTCCTTGTCAACTTATCAATCTCCCCTAACACCAAGGGAGCTTCACAGAGGTATGGAGGATGTATGACATCTTTATATTCACTAAGTGATATTGTGGGTTGGCGCAGTGACAAACTGACATTCCCTTCACAGTAAGAAATGTTTTGTGTATATACATAAGCATTACCTTGTTGTTTAATTAACTGAGAAACCATCTGGTTTAGTTGTTAGTTCAGAGGTTTTATAGTTCAAATTAGTTTCTGGAGCCCCAGCATTTAGTTGTGGGATGGAGGATGTGCTATAGAACTGTCAGTTACAAAACACATTTAAAAAGCCAACCATCTGGGAAAAGAATATACCAGCTGATAAGAGAACAGGCAAGAGCGTTCACTCCTTTAATTAGATAGATGGTCTTTGCAAGCTCATTAATTTTACCCTGTGCAGGATTGTTTTTCCTTAACTTTCTCCTGGTATAATGATATGGCCAACAAATGTGCCGAAGGTCATGTAGGCTGTAGTTTCAGGCCTTAAGTAGAGGGGCAGTTAGTAGCCTAGTTGGGTGTGTGCCCCCGGGACAAGAAAGCTGACAGCTACAGTCACAGTGTAATGTCTTCCAGTGCCTCCCAGATTTGGTAACTATCAATGTGTTCATTTTGCAAATATAGCTTCTTAGATGAAGAATGTTATTACATGTATTGTCTCATTATATGAGTTTTGTGCTGAGTAAATAATAGTTCCTGTCGAAACTCTTGCATAGTAAATGATTTGTTACTTGTTTTATCATATGAATTTTTGTTACTATGGAATCTAATTTTTAAATAAAGCCTGACCTTAGAGGGGCACTAATATAAGCTGTGTCTTCATTGAGAGTTATATTGAAATATAAGTAGACCTTGGAATTAGTCTAACAATTCACATAGGAATCTTATAACCTTCCCCCACCCCCCCACCCCACAATGAAAAAGTCCAGCTGCTTGAGGGGGTGCAAGCATTCAAACATCCCACTGACCTGAAAAATAAGAATGGTGGGTCCTAATTGGAAGACCACTGGGCCATAGCTCCAATGTATTCATAGATAGCCTTGCTTGGAATGCTTTGTTTGTAAATCCTTCACTAACAAGTCTGAGTATAACCTTTCTGTCATTTGCCCTTCTGAAGAAGCTGCAAGTACCTAACCTCGTTGGTCTATGCTGGTGATTCAGTCTTGCTCCAATCAGGGATTTGGAAGCAGCACTTCTCTATGAACTATTCATTCCTTGGTTAGCGAGACTCTAGAATGCTTTCAAAATTACTAACTTTGGAAAAAAAACACTACTATTATTTCAACAAAAAAAGTGATACACAGTGTATATCATTACTTTATGTATGTATATCTGTTAGTGGATGTCTCGTGGCATTGTTCACTGTAAATTGGAGGCTATGCTGTTTTATAATAATAAGTGTTATGCCACGTAATGCACAATGGCCTTTATTTACCATGGATATAGAACCTATATACTAGCAGTTTCTGAGTGCACGAGTGAGAAATGTGACTGGGGAAATCTAATTTCTTTAATGTACAAATGGGCCATAGAAGTGATGGGCGCTGACTTTCCCCACCCTTATTTGGGCAGCCATGGTAAAATGAAGTGTTAATGATGAATACGTTATCTGATATATTTTCCATCATTAACACTTTAACAACACTAGACATCACAAACACCATTGCATTTCTGGCAATGGTGGGGGGGGGCGTGGGGTGGCGCGCAGAGGTTGTCAGGTAAGGGGAAATTTAGAAATATAATGAGAAAAGTTGAGACAATAGAATAGTGTACTGACTTGAGTAAAGATAAGCAGAGTGTGGCAAGGGACAGAGAGTTTACCAATGATACTGGAACAAGAAGTAAGTTCAAAGCAGAAAAAATGGTAAAAAGTCAAAATTAAAGACTCTTTATCTGCATGGAGCATTCGTAACAAGATAGATGAATTAATTGTATAAATAGAGATAAATGGGTTTGACCTAATAGCCATTGCAGAGACATGGTTGCAAAATGATCACGGTTGGGAACTAAATATTCCAGGGTACGTGACGTTTAAAAAAGACAGACAGAATGGAAAAGGAGGGGGTGTAGCCCTAATAATAAAGGATGACATAAGGACAGTGGTGAGAAAGGATCTTGGCTCAGAAGATCAGGAAGTAGAATCAATATGGGTGGAAATTAGAAATAACTAGGGGTAGAAAACACTAATGGGAGTAGTTTATAGGCCCCTTAATAGTAGCAATACTGTTGGATAGAGTATTAATCATGAAATAATGGGAGCTTGGAACAAAGGAAATGCAGTCATCATGGGGGACTTTAATCTGCATATAGACTGTGCAAATCAAATTGGGAAAGATAGTTTGGAAGACGAGTTCATGGAATGTATTCAAGACGGTTTCCTAGAGCAAGACGTCATGGAACCAACCAGGGAATAGGCAATTTTAGATCTTGTATTATTTAATGAGATAGGGTTAATTAGTAATCTCGCAGTAAAAGTACCTCTGGGGAAGAGTGATCATAATATGATAGAATTTCACATTGAGTTTGAAAGTAATGTACTTAAGTCAGGAACTAGAGTCTTAAACTTAAATAAAGCCAATTACATAGGTATGAGGGGCGAATTGTAAAAGGTAGATTGGGAAATTAAATTAAAGGGTTTGACAATTGAAGAGCAACGGCAAACATTTAAAGAAATATTTCAATATTCTCAACAAGTATACATTCCGTTGAGAAATAAAAACTCCATGGGAAAAGTGATCCACCCGTGGCTAACTAAAGAAGTTAAGGAGAGTATTAGATTGAAAGAAGAGGCCTATAATGTTGCCAAGAATAATAAGCCTGGGGATTGCGAGAGTTTAAGAAACCAACAAAGGCTGACCAAAAAATTGATAAAAAGGGAGAAAATAGAATATGAAAGTAAACTAGCAAGAAATATAAAAACAGATTATAAGAGTTTCAACAAGGATGTAAAAAGGAAGAGTAGCAGCAAAAGTAAACGTGGATCCATTAGAGGCTGAGACAGGAGAAATTATAATGGGGAAATCAGGAAATGGAAGATGTGTTAAACAAACATTTTGGGCTCGATATTACCAGGGTGGCGGGTTCGCGGCGGGGGGTCCATTGGGCGCGTGGGTAACGCGCCCGGTGAAATCAGTCTGCTCCACGCGAAATCGCAGGCTGATTGGATCCACTTACCTGTTCTTCCGGGTTCCCCGCTGCTGAGCTGCGCGTCGGGCGGACTGCGCAGTAAGGTCTGTCAACTGGAGGAGCTCTATTTAAAGGGGCAGTCCTCCACTGACTGATGCTGCAAGAAATAGGAAAAATGACAGCATGGAGCAGCCCACGGGGAAGGCTGCTCCCAGGTTAATGATGCCTCACTCCAGGTATCATTGGATGGGGTGAGGAGGAGGGGGAGGCCAGAGATCTTCCCCCCGGCGGGTGGGAGGAAGCCGCCTGCCTCTGCCACCAAGAAGGCCTGGCTCGAGGTGGCAGAGGAGGTCACCTGCACCATCAACATATCGCCTACCTGCATACAGTGCAGGAGGCGCTGCAATGACCTAAGTAGATCAGCGAAAGTGAGTACACTTACTCATTCCCCTACACTCTGTCTGCCACATCACCGCCCCCACCCCACACCTCCTTTGCACTGCCAACACTACTCTGTCACATCACCCCTCACACCCACTCAAACCTCATCCTCATCTTACCTGCACTTACTCACCTCGCCAGTACTCATCCCGCCACTACCACTCAACCCAATCCTCATACAATCTCATGGATCTATCTCATACTCACCTTCTCGTGCATCTCTTTCACTGTCAGCCTCACTCAACCTGCCACTACCTGTGCTGCAGCCACAGGGCATGCATCAGATATGTGCAATAGGCAGCGTAAGGCAAACGTGTCGTGAGCATGAAGGGGATGCACAAGGGTGTTTGAGGGTTTGTCATGGTTTTTACTTCTATTTAATTTCTGATCAACTCACATTACATATTATATTGGCACCACTGCTGCCATGTCTTTGCGAATCTTGTCTGGTTTGTGCAATAATGCCCTTTCCTGAGGATCACAATGAAGACCCATACCTGATGCCACCCATTGTGTCACTGCAGAGTGGGTGTAGGTGTATTTGCAGGGCTTTTTTGTGCAGACAACAGAGACGTCGGCGATGTCCCCGGTGGCACCCTGGAAGGATGCGGAGGAGAGGTTGTTGAGGGCAGTGGTGACTTTGATAGCGACAGGTAAGAAGATGGTGCTTGGGCCAGCCGGGAGCAGCTCGGCATGAAGGAGGCTGCAGATATCCACGACTATATGTCGAGTGACTCTGAGCCTCCGTGTGCACTGCTGCTCAGAGAGGTCCAGGAAGCTGAGCCTCGGTCTGTAGACCCTGTGGCGAGGGTAGTGCCCTCTGCGACGCATCTCTCTCTGCGGTTGCCTTCCCTCCTGCTGTGTAGGTGGATGCGTCACGGCACTGTGTTGTGGGGCTCCACATGTCAGAGGTGGACGGCGTGGCCGGCGAGGCTGGTGATGCTGTTCACCCTCTGAGGAGGTCATGACTGCAGCTACGGCGGCCCCCATCTGGAAGATATACATCTGAGGGGGTCCGCAAGGTAGATACATGTCTCTGGACCCCGGGGTAAGTGTGCAAGTTGGTGAATTTGATTGTTAGGAGGAGGGTGGTGGAGGCCAAACTTTGTCCCAAGTGACAGAGTGGCCTCCTGCAATGAGTGAGGGTCTCCCCCACCACCCCCCCCCCCAACTGTCAAATGGACCTTTGCAGCTGCCACAGGCTGATGGCTGCAACACGTCCATTTGAACTGTGAGTGTTTCCCCCAGTACGGGAAACGGTCCCAGTTGTTTGCAAAATCCTACCCCATGTAAAATATCTTCTTAATCAGGTCTCTAAATGACCTGAAATACCTAAATAAATACTTTAAGTGGCACCCCGCCGGCTTTAATTGCCTGCGGGAGTCCCACATGCGGGGGCTGCGCGCGCACGTCAGCGCGTCTGTGGGAAACCCAGAAGTGGGCGGGTTGGAGCCGGGCTCCGGACCCGCCCCAGGAATCCTCGATTTTCGGAGCCCCCCCCCCTGCCAGGAACGCACCCGATAGCGGGTGCTAATATCGAGCCCTTTGTATCTGCCTTCACAGTAGAAAACACAAAAAGCATACCAAAAATAGTGGGGAACCAAGGGGTAAATGAGAGTGAGGAACTTAAAACAATTAATATCACTAGAGAAAAAGTACTTGGCAAACTAATGGGTCTGCAGGCTGACAAGTCCCCTAGACCCAATGGCTTGCATCCGAGGGTCTTAAAAGAAGTGGCTACAGACTTAATGGATGCATTGGTTGTAATCTTCCAAAATTCACTAGATTCTGGAAAGGTCCCAGTGGATTGGAAAACCGCAAATGTAACGCCCCTATTCAAGAAAGGAGGGAGACAGAAAGCAAGTAAGTATAGGCCAATTAGTCTAACATCTGTCATTGGGAAAATGCTAGAATCGATTGTTAAGGAAGTAGTAGCAGGACATTTAGAGACTCAAAATAAAAACAAGGAGAGTCAACATGGTTTTATGAAAGAGAAATCATGTTTGACAAATTTATTAGTTCTTCGGGGAAGTAACGAGAAGGGTGGATAAAAGGGAACCAGTGGATGTAGTGTATTTGCATTTCCAAAAGGCATTCGATAAGGTGCCACATAAAAGGTTACTGCACAAGGTAAGAACTCATGGTGTTGGAGGTAATATATTAGCATGGATAGAGGATTGGCTAACTAACAGAAAATAGAGAGTCGCGATAAAGGGGTCATTTTCAGGATTGCAATCTGTAACTAGCAGGGATCAGTGCTGGGGCCTCAACTATTTACAATCTATATCAATGACTTGGATGAAGGAAGCGATTGTGCTGTTGCCAAATTTGCTGATGATACAAATATAGTTGGAAAAGTAAGTTCTAAGGAGGGCACAAAGTGTCATTTCCACATCGTTCACCTGAGGAAGGAGGTAGCCTCCGAAAGCTTGTGAATTTAAAATAAAATTGCTGGACTATAACTTGGTGTTGTAAAATTGTTTACAAAGTGTCTGCAAAGGGATATAGATAGGTTAAGCAAGTGGGCAAAAATTTGGCAGATGAAGTATAATGTGGGAAAACGTGAAGTAATCCACTTTGGTAGGAAGAATAAAAAATATTATATAAATGGAGAAAGACTTCAGAATGCTGCAGTACAGAGGGATTTGGGTGTCCTCGTACATGAAACCCAAGAAGTTAGCATACAGGTGCAGCAAGTAATTGGGAAGGCAAATGGAATATTGACCTTTATTTCAAGGGGATTGGAGTATAAAAGCAGGGATGTCTTGCTGCAACTGTACAGGGTGCTGGTGAGGCCACACCTAGAGTACTGCATACAGTTTTGGTCCCCTTATTGAAGGAAGGATATACTTGCATTGGAGGCGGTTCAGAGAAAGTTCACTCGGTTGATTCCGGGTATGGGAGGATTTTCTTATGAGGAAAGATTGAGCAGGTTGGGCCTATACTCACTGGAGTTTAGAAGAATGAGAGGAGATCTTATTGAAACATATAAGATTTGGAGGGGGCTTGACAAGGTAAATGCTGAGAAGATGCTACCCCTCATAGGGGAATCTAGAACTAGGGGGCATAGTCTCAGAATAAGGGGTTGCCCATTTAAGATGGAGATGAGGAGAAATTTCTTCTCTGAACGTTGTGAACCTTTGGAATTCTTTGTCCTAAAGAACGGTGGAAGCTGAGTCATTGAATATATTCAAGGCTGAGTTCGACAAATTTTTGATCAGCAAGGGAGTCAAAGGATATGGGGAACAGGCGGGAAAGTGGAGTTGAGGCCAGAATCAGACCAGCCATGATCTCATTGAATGGCAGAGCAGGCTCGAATGACCAAATGGCCTACTCCTGCTCCTATTTCTTAAGTTCTTATATTTGGATTTTCAAAAGGCATTCAATAAGGTACCACATAAAAGGTTGTTACACAAGGTAAGGGCTCATGGGGTTGGGGGTAATATAATAGCATAGATAGAGGATTGGGTAAAGGACAGAAAGCAGAGAGTAGGGATAAACGCGTCATTTTCAGGTTGGCAAGCTGTAACTAGTGGGGTGCCACAAGGATCGGTGCTTTGGCCTCAGTTATTTACAATCTACATTACTGACTTAGATGAAGGGACCAAGTGTAATGTATCCAAGTTTGCTGACTATACAAAGCTAGGTGGGGAAGTAAGCTGTGAGGAGGATACAGAGTCTGCAAAGGAATATAGACAAATTAAGTGAGTGGGCAAGAAGGTGGCAGATGGAGTATAATGTGGGGAAATGTGAGGTTATTCACTTTGGTAGGAAGAATAGAAAAACAGAATATTTTTTAAATGGTGAGAAACTATTAAATGTTGGTGTTCAGAGAGACTTGGGTGTCCTCGTACAAGAAACACAAAAAGTTGGTATGCAGGTACAGCAGGCAAATAGGAAAGCAAATAACATGGTGGCCTTTATTGCAAGGGGGTTGGAGTACAAGAGTAAGGAAGTCTTATTACAGTTGTACAGGGCTTTAGTGAGACCACACCTGGAGTACTGTGTACAGTTTTGGTCTCCTTACCTAAGGAAGGATATACCTGCTTTGCAGGTGGTACAACAAAGGTTCACTAGATTAATTCATGGAATGAAATGGTTTTCCTATGAAAAGAGGTTGAGTAGAATAGGCCTATTCTCTTTGGAGTTTAGAAGAATGAGAGATAATCTCATTGAAACATGTAAGATTCTGAGGGGGTTTGACAGGGTAGATGCTGAGAGATTGTTTCCCCTGGCTAGAGTCTAGAACTAGGGGGCATAGTCGCAGGATGAGGGGTCGGCCATTCAAGACCGAGATAAGGAGGAATTTCTTCACTCAGAGGGTTGTGAATCTTTGGAATTCTTTATCCCAGAGGGCTGTGGATGCTGAGTCATTGAATATATTCAAGGCTGAGATGGATAGATTTTTGGACTCTAGGGGAATCAAGGGATATGGGGATCAGGCAGGAAAGTGGAGTTGAAGTTGAAAATCAGCCATGATCTGATTGAATGGCAGAGCAGGCTCGAGGGGCCGTATGGTCTACTCCTGCTCCTATTTCTTATGCTCTTATGAGGACAATTGCTCAGTTATCAATTGCAAAGCAGGAAACTCTAAAGATTAATTTTTTCCTTCAGGCAGCATCACCAGCCATATTATGCTGAGGCACCTGACATGACGATTTCCCTCCTTCTACTTGAGGTGGATAACCTGGCAGGAACCCACCATAAAAATTAAAATGAGCCTGATCCTAGCACATCCACTGAGATGGGCAAATACAAAGAACATACACACCACTGATCCAGTGGAATTCCTGCCAGCTCTTGTTCCCATCAGTGTGCCACACTGTAGAAGCCGTAGTGTTAACAAACTGAAGATTACCTCATCACAGTATTGCATACCATAACCACCCCATTGCCATCAAAGCCCAACAACCCATATAACTGATCAAAAATCCCTTTACCCTACTTCTAAACTGCTCATTCTTGCCTCCAATCTGTTGCATATTGACTACAATCTTCCAATATGTCATGAATTTTTTTAAAAAGATGAAAATTAAATACACAGTTAAGGGAACGTAATCCAGGACAGCTCTTGTTCCCATTTTCACCCAATTGGCAACCCTCACTGTGTTCATGGGCTTTAGAAGTACAAGATGCGCTTAATATTATAGTTACTGAATATGCACTTATTCTATAACTAGCACAGCTATAATTAATTAGGATGTTTACAATTGGATAACACAAACGGTGTAATTAGCTTCTCAAAGACAGTGGGTAAAAATAAACAAGCACAAGTAAAGTAATATCCTTCTCAAATACAAAGGTTAAAATACAGGTGATGTAATTAGCCATTTTCTGCTCAACTGGAACATTTCCAAATTCAATTTGTTTGTCTTTTAAGAAATAAAATTAGAAATAAGTTTTCTAGGATAATAAACACACAAAAGCATATTTCACAATTAGGATTAAATATGTGCTTTGTTTCTCCAATAACTACCACAGATGATGTCTCTCTTTCTCTCTCTCTCTATCCATCTCTTTGTAATTGTCGCCTGGAATTTCCTCAGGGATTGTCCTGATTTGCCACCATAACTTCGACGGAAGATCAGCGAACAACTCGTTTACAGGTCCAGCCAGGGTTTCTGCCCATCTGCCACAAGTTACAGCAGCCAATCAGGAGAACCCCCAAGGAAATTCCTTGCACATCTCTGTCTCTCTCTCTAGCTGTGTCTAACTCATGGGTGTAGATTTTTTTTTGTGCTGCATCTGAGTATAAGACTCTGGAAGGATGGAAGTGCTTATCACAATTTCAGACACGTTTTCCATCCATTCCTTTTAATGAACAGAAAATCCTGGGCAGCTTATGCCTGAATTTATGATAATCATTCCCTCCCCACCAACCTCTTGGGTCCAGGTGCAGAAGAGGAAAATATGCACTATACTTCTCTCAAGTAAAAAAAAATCATTTAATAATAGTTTGAATATGAATTATTACCTAAATTTAGTGTTTGAGAGTTCTCATGGAGATTTTCTAATCATTTTCAAATATAAAGCAACATAGAAATGATACTATAGAATGAGGAGGGAAAAATTGTACTTGCAAAATCCAGAGAGAAAAACACTGATTATTCAGGGAAATTCTGCAAACTAGATGCGCCTGGATTGTACAAGTGTGGTTGGTAACTCCCTTCAATTGTTCTGGAGGAAAAAAATTCATTTGAAACCCTGACTTTTGGGACCAACTTCAGCCTTGAAATATAAACTTTAGTGAAGGTATTAAAGGGCACAAAAGATTCACAATTTACTCCCAGACATCAATTTTTCTGCATATAAAGTATTAAGGTGAGTCATTTAGCGATGTGATTGGATTAGCAGCTGCAAAGGTGGGAATGAGAATCATTACCTATACATTCATGAAAATGATATAAGACAAGAAAACAAAAGAAATAAACGTGAGGAAGATATTGGCTTTTAAAGTATTGATGCACATAATAATGCAGAAGACTGTCTTATAAATCAGTACAAAAGTAGGATTGAACAGTGTAGAGATTGAGAAAGGTTATCAAAAAAGAGCTACCTCAGGGCTGCACTAACTTCATTCCACCATCCTTTAGGCTTGCAGTAACAATATGCCATATATGATTACATTTGAAACTTTTCCCTAGACGTGTGCTAAAAGCAAAACATTTCATAGAAAAATTCTTTCATTACAGGACCTATTCCAAAGAAATCACTTTGATTTTATGGAAGTGATGCACTGTTTGGCAATCCTATGTTCTAAGATTTTAAAAAAAATGATTAATGCATAAGTTATTGATGTCTTCAAGGCATCTAACGGAATAGAAAAAAAACATAATTTGTATTGATAAAGCCAATAAAAGTATGAAAATATTACTATTTTGAAGCACTTTTTTTCTAAGAAAAATCAAAGTAACACCAGAAATCTTAATCTCTCAGAATATTGGATACTCAGAATTGATTATAAGACACTAATATAATCCAGAAGACTGATGATCAAGCTGCTGATAAGTGTCATTGAACCCCAAAATCTTGTAATTTTTCCCCGGTAACTTGTTATTTGTAGTACAAACTGTTTCAATTTCATGTCGAGGCCTGTTCTGTGTTTGTTCTGATAGCACTTGTCAGTGCAGGTGTCCACCACAACCTAAGCGGTGAAGTCTTGCTGCTCCAATGTCAGAGCTGCACGTTCCACACAATCATGTCCTCTTTGAGTAATCTCTTTTTAGCTGGTTTGGATGTTGGTTGTCCAGCAGTATGAAATTTTAGGAGGGAATGCCATGACGTGATGTGATAGATGCTAAGATTGAATCCGTTGAAATTGATGCAGGATAGTCCTGGCTAGGATTGGGACTCTTAAAGCAGATTTGGATGCTGGCACTGATGCTATTCATCCTAGAATACTAAAAGATATTGGGCATGATTTTATCATGCCGGGGGGAGGAGCGTGGGGTGGGAGGATTTGCGGGTGCAAAACCCGGAAGGGATGTGGGTGGGTTGCGATCACAGATTGCGACCTTAATGAGGCCAATCAATGCCTCTTCTGGGCTTTGTGCCCGGCAGAGAGGAGTTACACATCCGAGAAGTGGGAGGAGCGGGTGGAGGTGGAGAAAGAGAGACTTCATCAGCCGTTGGGAGAAACCTGGGAGGTGGGGGACATCGGGGGTGGGGGGAGGTGCAGGTGACATCCGTTTTAAGGTATGTTTGTTTATTTTTTTTTACAGTGGGAAATGTAAATTTATTTAATTTCTTTAGTCTATTTTTCATTGACCTGGCCCTTCACTCTTGGTTTCACCAGGCGTGAATCGGAAGCCATGGGAAAGCCACCCAGGTATGGTTAAAATCATTTTACGTGTCCAATATACAAAAAATAAACCATCTTAAGTACCAATGAGGTACATTTGCCCCTTTAATTATCAGCCTGCCGGATTTAATTGCTGGCGGGACTTCTGTCTTCCTGATCCACACGAGAACCCAGATGTGTCTGGGTCGTACGCGTTTTTCAGCAGCTTCGAGCCGGGATTCCCTCCTGCTCCATAAAAATGCGATTTTGTTTGACCACACCCCTCCCCCTGCCCCAAACTCACCTGGACTTGGCAGTTAAAATCCTGCCCATTGGGTCTGTTATGCCAGTCACTGGCTCACATATTTAGCAGTCCATTGAGGTCTGGGATTGTTCTGACGGACTGGAGGGAGGCCCATGTGGTGCCTATATTTTTTTTAAAAGGAGCAAGTCAGAACCTAGGAATTATCGGCCAGTTATTTTGATGTCAGTTCTAGGCAAGTTGCTGGATAGAATTATAAGAGAGGCTCTGTACAATCATTTGGAAAGACGAGTGGTTATTAGGGAATCCCAACATGGCTTTTGGAAATGGAGGTCCTGTCTCACCAATTTAGCTCTTTTTTTTGAAGAGGTCACAAAGTTGGTGGATGATGGTAGCCCGGTAGATATTGTATACCTTGATTTTCAAAAAGCCTTTGAAAAAGTACTACACAGAAAGCTGTTAAGTAAGGTTCCCTCCTGTGGGATTGGCAGTCAAATTTTAAACTAGATTGCAAATTGGTTACATTTGTGTAAACAGAGGGTGGCTATTAATGGTAGCAGCTCTGCGTGATGTCCAATCACACGTACAGTCCCGCGGGGTTCCATGCTAATAATGTGTGCAGGAGTTAAGACTTTACACAAAATAAATAGACAGCAGGCTGATTTAGATGTACTGGGGGAATGGGCCCGGGTGTGACAGATGTACTTCAACGTGGATAAATGCAGCATGATGCAGACATATGTATACCATGCAGGGTTATCTTTTTAAGGCTGCCAAGCAGGAGAGGACCCTTGGGTTGTAGTTCATAAAACACTCAAAGTCCATGACCAATTTTGCAAGGTTGTAGAGAAAGGGTATTAGGATATATACCTAATTAATAGTTAAATATAAAACTAGAAATAAAATACTTACCTTAGTATGGCTGTATTAAAAATTCTGTCTCCAACATAGTGGGGAATATCAAAGATCTGGAGAAGATCCAGAGAAAGGCCACCAGAATAATAGCAATTCTTAGTTATCAGGATAGGCTCTGTAATTTGGGACTTTTTCACTGAAGAAATACAGACTTTGAGAGGAAATAATAAAGGTCTTTAAAATGATGAAGGGCATAGATTCTGTTTTGGTGCATAGGTTAAACAGGGAGGGGAGGATTAGGAGTCATCAGTACAACTTAAAACATAGAGCTAGGCTAGATGCCAGGAAGTACTTCTTTTTGCAGAGAGTCATCAGCCTCTGGAATAAGTCACCAGAACTTGCATTGAGTGTAGATTTGCTACAGGCCTTCAAAAGGGAGCTGGATGAGTTCCCGAAAGTGGAAGACATCTCAAGTTATAGAATGTAGATAGAGTTAGCAGTGACTAGTATTATTTATTGCAGTCAAAAGATCACTGGATACTTATGGATGAGGAAACCCATTTGACCCATCTTAATTCATCCACCCAGAACAATTGTATAGTCATTGCTGCAGTTGATTGTTTCTTAAATAATCCCAGGGTTTTCACCTGGAAGACCATTCCAAGTACATCTTCTATGTGCAGAAGCACCCCCTGATATTAGTCCTAAAGTTACCTTTTACTAGTTTAAATGTATGTCCACTTATTCTACTCTCAACTTAGTTTAAAGTAGTATTCTGTATGGATGTTTTCTATATCATTTACTATATAATACACCTCTAAGATCACCTCTCAGATGCTTCCTTTCCAGGTTGAAAAGCCCAAGTCTTTCTTCACAACTCAGACCCCTGACCCTGGAGATCAGCCTTGTAGTTCTTCTCTGCATTGCTTCTAGTGCTTGAAAGTCTCCCTTGTATCGCGGTGACCAGAACTAGACACAGTTCTCAAGGTGTGGTCTGACCAGTGCACTGTACAGTTTGATCATGATTTCCTCTGACTTGTATTCTACTGGTTTGGCTATGTAACTCAACATTCTGTTGGCTTTGTTCATTGCTGCTCTGCATAGTCTCCTGCAGCTTGCGCAATTGCCTTCAGGGCTCAGAGAGGAATTTCCCAAAGATTTTGCCTCAATTGGTCCAAGGTTTTTTCCTGTCCCAGAGAACAGGGGGATAGGTTGATGGTGTATGTAGGCTGCGCTGTGCCTGGATGGGACTCACTGGATGGACCAGCTGACCTTTTCTCATCATTCTTTTTCATCTTGTTTTGTATGAAATTCCTGACTAAATTAGACAACCTTTTGTTTGACCTCAGAAGACATCTCAATACTCCGAGATGCTTAAAATGTACACTGAGTCAAGTAATGTTCTGTTTCCATGGCAACTCTCATTGTGAGCTTTCAGCATTGGATTTAAATACTTAAATGTGATATTTTACAAAATGTTTCAAAAGTTACTATATATTTGGTGAAAATTTTTGCTCATTGTGCTCATTAACTTTGAGAGCAGATCACCAGGGACTAAATTAGCAAGAGAGATAAGAAAATCCACATGGTTGGAAATAAATGTTCAAAATGCAAAAAATCAGGCCTAAACAGCAACAAAAATGCATACAGAAAATAGCAGATAAAGCCATACAATAAACAAAAAAAAATTCCAAACAAAAATTAAAAAGAGACACTCACCTTTAAGAAGCCTTCTCCTTACAGGCCAGGCCACCCACACACTGCTGCACTTGTTTCAAATGGCTGAGTTGTGCATCCAGTAAGGAAGCGGTCACAAAGCTGAAGGATTCTTCAAGGGATTTATATTTAAATCACTTTTGGAACCTTAATGAGGCATGTGTCTTCCAAATCCCAGCATTTTTCTTGGCCACAAAATATGGCCTGCTGTAAATCAGGCACTAAATTATGTACTTTATTTTCCAACCAACACTCACCCTTAACAAGATTCCTCACCACCAGTCGAGCCTTGGAAGACAAGCCCATATATGCAGGGCACAATTTTGAGTTCAAACTACTGGAAGGGTTACGGGGTGGGCTCACTGGCCAGCCAGGGATATCAGGAAATTGCAGACGTGCTGCCCATCATTTTCCATCCTGACGGCTGTTGGCTCCTGTATGTACATTTGCTGTCATTTGTTTGGGCAACATTGCTTCAGTCTATTACAAATTTCATGTCTTTCCTAGATATTCTCTCAGATTAAGCAGCACTGGTCTCGTCCATGAGCAGATCCAATGTCCCTTATGGCCAGGAGTTTACTTTCACTATCCATTATCTAGATGCATGGTAATGTGACCTGGGGATGTAACAGTGAGACTGGATATTGTAGTCCTCTGCACTTCTCCAATCTTCTGAAATGCAGACTGATTGACACTTCAGTGAGGCAAGGTCATATACAAATCATCAAGCTGGCTTATTTTACAGTTCACAAACAAACACATAGCGTAACAACTATAGCAAATCCCACCATATTTTAGTAAGAAACCATCACACACTGTCCTAAATAGTGGACTAAGTAACACTTTCTTTTGGTCAGCCTTATGAATCACCAAAACTTTCTCTGAGCCCAGTGAGCTCTCCTCTTAAGGTAGACTGGACCAGGCCCTTACCTACCTCTCTCTGCGAAATTTACCAACTGACCGAGAACATTTGTTCCCATGTCCTCTCTGGAGAGGAAGTTCAGCGCTTGACCTCCAGTGGAACTGCCAACTAAACCAGCTCGAAAGGATAAAACACTCTAGTCCCTAATTTGTGAATGTTTACTGGGATTTTTTTTTTAACAAACCTTCACTACCTCAGGCAATCTAGATAGATGCTTTGTCTGCTCTCTGATCTGCATGCGGTTGTTCCATGAAACTCACCACTTGAGAACAAAATTTAACTTAAAAATTAATTTTTGAACTATAATCTTCCAAAGTTCTCTTGATTCAGGAACCATTCCCTTGGATTGGAAAATTGCATATGTCACTCTGCTATTTGAGAAAGGTGAGCAAGGGAAACCAGGGAATTATAGATCAGTTAGCCTAACATCTGTTGGGAAATTACTAGAATCTATAATTAAAGATAGTGACTGAACACCTTGAAAATTTTCAGCTGATGAGAGACAGCCAGCATGGATTTGTAAAGGGTGGGTTATGCCTGATGAACCTGATTGAATTTGTTGAAGAGGTGACTAGAGTAGTGTACAGGGGGATGTCTATGCATGTTGTTTATATGGACTTCCAGAAGGCATTTGTTAAAGTCCCTCATAAGAGACTGTTGGCTAAAGTTGAAGCTCATGGAATTGAGGGTAAATTATTGACCTGGTTAGGAAATTGGCTGAGCGGCAGGAGGCAGAGAGTAGAGATAATGGGCAGGTACTCAAATTGGCAGGATGTGACTAGTGGTGTCCCACATAGATCTGTGTTGGGGCCTCAACTATTCACTGTATTTATAAACGACTTAGATGACGGGATAGAGAGCCACATATCCAAGTTTGCCGATGACACAAAGATAGGCAACATTGCAAGCAGTGTAGATGGAAACATAATATTACAGAGAGATATTAACAGATTCAGTGAATGGGCAAAACTGTGGCAAATGGATTTCAATGTAGGCAAGTATGAGGTCATCCACTTTGGACCTAAATGAGATAGATCAGTGTACTTTCTAAATGATGAAAAGCTTGAAACAATGGAGGTCCAAAGAAACTTAGGGGTCCATGTACATGGATCATTAAAATGTCATGGACAGGTTCAGAAAATAATTTTAAAAGCTAATGGGATGCTTGCCTTTATATCTAGAGGAATGGAATACAAGAGGGTAGAAGTTATGCTACAGGTATACAAAGTCCTGGTTAGACCACACCTGGAGTACTGTGTTCAGTTCTGGGCACTGCACCTTTAGGAAGGATATATTGGCCTTGGAGGGAGTGCAGCGTAGATTTACTAGAATGATACCTGGACTCCAAGGGTTAAATTACAAGGAGAGATTACACAAACTAGGGTTGTAGTCCCTGGAATTTAGAAGATTAAGGGGTGATATGATTGAAGTTTACAAGATATTAAGGGGAACTGAAGGGTAGATAGAAAGAAACTATTTCTGCTGGTTGGGGAGTCTAGGACTAGGGGACATAGCCTAAAAATTAGAGCTCGGACTTTCAGGAGTGAAGTTAGGAAACACTTCTACACACAAAGGGTGGTAGAAGTTTGGAAAACTCTACCGCAATCGGCAGCTCAATTGTTCATTTTAAATCTGAGATTGATAAATTATTGTTAACCAAAGGTATTCCGGGATATGGGACTATGGAGTTAGGACACAGATCAGCCATCATCTCATTGAATGGTGGAACAGGCACAGGGGGCTAAATGGCCTACTCTTGTTCTTATGTTACTAAAAGTGCAAATTATACCATGCCCCCTTCTGTGGCAAAATTATAAATCCCAAAATGTGACCTTTGCACGACAATGAAGTTGTTGAAGACCTGTGTTGGTCCCCATGCTAGCTGATACTGTAAATGGTTCCCTCTCCTCAGGTACTGGCACCCACTTTCAAATCTGTCTTCATCACTCCCCCACCCACCACCACCACCCCCACCCCCCACCACCTCAAAAAAACCTACCCTTGACCCCTTTGTCTTTGCAAACAACCACAACATCTCCAACTTTCCTTTCCTCTCCCGAGTCTTTGACCATGTTGTCTCCTCCCAAATCCGTGCCTATCTTTCCTGGAACTCCATGTTTGAACCTCTCCAATCAGGTTTCCACCCTTGCTGCAGCACTGAAATGGCCCTAATCAAAGTAACAAATGATATCCACTGTGACTGTGACCATGGTGCACTATCCCGCCTCATCTTCCCTGACCCAAATTAACATTCAGGTAGCACCTCGGAGGACTGCTGGATTATTGTTGAGGTCATATTTCATACACTCGAACCAAGGCAAAGCATGGTGTGATTAATACCGGAACACCAACACACTGGATTTTCATTAAAATGACGGTTGCTTTAAACTTTGATTGTTTCATTACCCCTCATACATGTGGACGGAGTGCAAAAGAGACTGCCAGTTCACTATTGCATGTTTTGTACCACCACCCAAGACCAATTTCACCCCCCTTCAGTCTGATGCATTTATACTTGAATGATCGTGCAATATGCTTTGATTTCATTCCGAATGAATAGGATGTAGCAGTAGAATACTTGTGATAAGTGGTAAGATGGCAACAATCTTTAGGTAGCAATTTTTTTTTAAAAAGAGCTTATTGGATTGAAATGGTGACCATTTTTCAGCCTTAACTGACCTTCTGTGCTTACATACATCATTACCACTGCATTGCCAAGGAATTTATTTCTATTGATTAACAGAGGCCAAATCCAAAAGGTTTTAAAATGGCAAATGATTCTTTCCCTCTCTATGAACTACTTTTCTATCCTGTTCTACTGAAAATGGAATTGTATCACTTAAAACAATATCTTTGTTTTGGAACGAATAAGCCCATTGTCATATGATATCCTAGGTAATGTAGTACCTTTGTGCTTTAAAGTTATACCATACTTTTATGACTGCACTTCATGAATAATTGGGCAAAATGCTTGAAAATATTTCCATGTCTTTTGTGCAACATTAAGCGGTCATGTGAAAATATGTTGGCTGGTATCACAGAGGAGAATCACGGAAAACGTGGGTGCTGAGCCTACCACCACCACCTTCTCAAGGGCAACTAGGGATGGGCAATAAATGCTGGCGTCGCCAGCGACGCCCACATCCCATGAACAAATAACAAAAAAAATCACCACTGTGATCAAAATGTCCCTCCCCCAGTCCTGCCATGTCACTCCTTCCACATCCACTACATGCAAGTGGTGGTGGTGGTGGGGGGGGCGTGGCTGGGCCCTAGCCCTAGCCCTAGCCCTAGCCCTCCCAACTGACCCACTCACCATTGCTTCCTCGGGCTGCCTTGTAATAAGGTGTAAAATTGTTTACAATTGTCAACCCCAGTCCATCACCGGCATCTCCACATTGTAATAAGGTGGCAGTAGGCCCTGGGAAGCGGAGGTAACGGTCCTGGGTTATCCCTTGTAGCAGTCTCCTCTCTCTCCAATCTGGGCCCCAATGACTTATCTGTGTGGGCCTTGGTCTCATCCAAGGCTTGCAAGACCGTAGCTCCTGCTGTCTTTAGAATGCTTTTGCCCCTTTAGCACTGTTCTTGCATCTCCAGTCTGCTGCAGCACTGCCAGCATTTCCTTGGTGCCAATGAAAGGCTCCCTTGTGGTTGCAGGAATCCTGCTAGGTGCCTGCCATGCATATTCAATGACTCTTAACCCAGGGTAATGGGTCGGAGTTAGAGCAGAGTCGGCAGGGCGGGAAGATGTCTCATCCTGCTGGAACTCTGTCTTGAAGAAGATAATCCTGGCCGTTGTGTGATGACTCCCGTTTTTGCTGAAATCCTGGTAACAAACATAAGAATTCTTTACTTTAAATCTGTTTGGAAGTAATTAAAAAGGATTAGATGTGAAAAAATATTGTTGTACTATAGTTGTTATCTGCAGACATTGTTCTTGGCAAGGATTGCAAGTGGCTTTGATCAGGGGGTATGAATGGGAGTTGTGCATGTTGTTTTGCACAGGGAAAGGCCTGTAGATGATAGCACACTTGTGGAGAGAATTGTAGTCAGAACTGTTAATGCAGTGGCCAGATGTGAGTCAAGAGAAAGGCTCCCTATGAGAGCAGTATGAATGTGTCTTGTAACCCGCAACAGATTCCCTCTGCATCATCTTCAGGCTTCTTTTTTTTTATTCGTTCATGGGATGTGGGCGTCGCTGGCGAGGCCAGCATTTATTGCCCATCCCTAATTGCCCTTGAGAAGGTGGTGGTGAGCCGCCTTCTTGAACCGCTGCAGTCCGTGTGGTGACGGTTCTCCCACAGTGCTGTTAGGAAGGGAGTTCCAGGATTTTGACCCAGCGACAATGAAGGAACGGCGATATATTTCCAAGTCGGGATGGTGTGTGACTTGGAGGGGAACGTGCAGGTGGTGTTGTTCCCATGTGCCTGCTGCTCTTGTCCTTCTAGGTGGTAGAGGTCGCGGGTTTGGGAGGTGCTGTCGGAGAAGCCTTGGCGAGTTGCTGCAGTGCATCCTGTGGATAGTGCACACTGCAGCCACGGTGCGCCGGTGGTGAATGTTCAGGGTGGTGGATGGGGTGCCAATCAACCGGGCTGCTTTATCTTGGATGGTGTCGAGCTTCTTGAGTGTTGTTGGAGCTGCACTCATCCAGGCAAGTGGGGAGTATTCCATCACACTCCTGACTTGTGCCTTGTAGATGGTGGAAAGGCTTTGGGGAGTCAGGAGGTGAGTCACTCGCCGCAGAATACCCAGCCTCTGACCTGCTCTAGTAGCCACAGTATTTATATGGCTGGTCCAGTTAAGTTTCTGGTCAATGGTGACCCCCAGGATGTTGATGGTGGGGGATTCGGCGATGGTAATGCCATTGAATGTCAAGGGGAGGTGGTTAGACTCTCTCTTGTTGGAGATGGTCATTGCCTGGCACTTATCTGGCGCGAATGTTACTTGCCACTTGTGAGCCCAAGCCTGGATGTTGTCCAGGTCTTGCTGCATGCGGGCTCGGACTGCTTCATTATTTGAGGGGTTGCGAATGGAACTGAACACTGTGCAGTCATCAGCGAACATCCCCATTTCTGACCTTATGATGGAGGGAAGGTCATTGATGAAGCAGCTGAAGATGGTTGAGCCTAGGACACTGCCCTGAGGAACTCCTGCAGCAATGTCCATGGGGCTGAGATGATTGGCCTCCAATAACCACTACCATCTTCCTTTGTGCTAGGTATGACTCCAGCCACTGGAGAGTTTTTCCCCTGATTCCCATTGACTTCAATTTTACTAGGGCTCCTTGGTGCCACACTCGGTCAAATGCTGCCTTGATGTCAAGGGCAGTCACTCTCACCTCACCTCTGGAATTCAGCTCTTTTGTCCATGTTTGGACCAACACTGTAATGAGGTCTGGAGCCGAGTGGTCCTGGCGGAACCCAAACTGAGCATCGGTGAGCAGGTTATTGGTGAGTAAGTGTCGCTTGATAGCACTGTCGACGACACCTTCCATCACTTTGCTGATGATTGAGAGTAGACTGATGGGGCGGTAGTTGGCCGGATTGGATTTGTCCTGCTTTTTGTGGACAGGACATACCTGGGCAATTTTCCACATTGTCGGGTAGATGCCAGTGTTGTAGCTGTACTGGAACAGCTTGGCTAGAGGCGCAGCTAGTTCTGGAGCACAAGTCTTCAGCACTACAGTTGGGATGTTGTCGGGGCCCATAGCCTTTGCTGTATCCAGTGCACTCATCTGTTTCTTGATATCACATGGAGTGAATCGAATTGGCTGAAGACTGGCTTCTGTGATGGTGGGGATATCGGGAGGAGGCTGAGATGGATCATCCACTCGGCACTTCTGGCTGAAGATGGTTGCAAACGCTTCAGCCTTGTCTTTTGCACTCACGTGCTGGACTCCGCCATCATTGAGGATGGGGATGTTTGCAGAGCCTCCTCCTCCCGTTAGTTGTTTAATTGTCCACCACCATTCACGACTGGATGTGCAGGACTGCAGAGCTTTGATCTGATCCGTTGGTTGTGGAATCGCTTAGCTCTGTCTATAGCATGTTGCTTCCGCTGTTTAGCATGCATGTAGTCCTGAGTTGTAGCTTCACCAGGTTGGCACCTCATTTTTAGGTACGCCTGGTGCTGCTCCTGGCATGCTCTTCTACACTCCTCATTGAACCAGGGTTGATCCCCTGGCTTGTTGGTAATGGTAGAGTGAGGAATATGCCGGGCCATGATGTTACAGATTGTGCTGGAATACAATTCTGCTGCTGCTGATGGCCCACAGCGCCTCATGGATGCCCAGTTTTGAGCTGCGAGATCAGTTCTGAATCTATCCCATTTAGCACGGTGGTAGTGCCACACAACACGTTGGATGGTGTCCTCAGTGCGAAGACGGGACTTCATCTCCACGAGGACTGTGCGGTGGTCACTCCTACCAATACTGTCATGGACAGATGCATTTGCGACAGGTAGATTGGTGAGGAAGAGGTCAAGTAAGTTTTTCCCTCGTGTTGGTTCGCTCACCACCTGCCGCAGGCCCAGTCTAGCAGCTATGTCCTTCAGGACTCGGCCAGTGGTGGTGCTGCCGAGCCACTCTTGGTGATGGACATTGAAGTCCCCCACCCAGAGTACATTTTGTGCCCTTGCTACCCTCAGTGCTTCCTCCAAGTGGTGCTCAACATGGAGGAGGACTGATTCATCAGCTGTGGGAGGACGGTAGGTGGTAATCAGCAGGAGATTTCCTTGCCCATGTTTGACCTGATGCCATGAGATTTCATGGGGTCCAGAGTCAATGTTGAGGACTCCCAGGGCCACTCCCTCCTGACTGTATATCACTGTACCGCCACCTCTGGTGGGTCTGTCCTGCCGGTGGGACAGGACATACCCAGGGATGGTGATGGAAGAGTCTGGGACGTTGGCTGAAAGGTATGATTCTGTCAGTATGGCTTGGTCAGGCTGTTGCTTGACGAGACTGTGGGACAGCTCTCCCAATTTTGGCACAAGTCCCCAGATGTTAGTAAGGAGGACCTTGCAGGGTCGACTGGGCTTGGTGTTTTGCCGTTGTCGTGTCCGGTGCCTAGTGATCCGATGCCGGGTGGTCCGTCCGGTTTTATTCTTATTGTGACTTTTCGTAGCGAGATTTTACAACTGAGTGGCTTGCTAGGCCATTTCAGAGGGCAATTAAGAATCAACCACATTGCTGTGGGTCTGGAGTCACATATCGGCCAGACCGGGTAAGGACGGCAGGTTTCCTTCCCTAAAGGACATTCGTGAACCAGATGGGTTTTTACGACAATCCGGTAGTTTCATGGCCATCATTACTGATACTAGTATTTTAATTCCAGATTTTTATTTAATTGAATTTAATTAATTAATTAATTGAATTTAAATTCGCCAGCTGCCGTGGCAGGATTTGAACTCATGACTCTGGATTTTAGTCCAGGCCTCTGGATTACTCGTCCAGTAACATAACCACTATGCTACACCTTTGACTGGTCCTCTGCTGTCTTTGGATGCCTTCCTCCACTGGTTTTGTAATGCAAAGTTCTGCACCAGGCAGCACAAAACCTTAGGGACCCAGGGCAAGCTGGGGTCTCGGCATGCAAAGCATGTCAACATGTCAGTGGTGAGTTCTACGACTCTGGTGGCTGCATGCACCTTATTGTACCAACACTCAGCTCGTGTCCTGGGATGCCGCACAAGTTTCATCAGCCATGATTGCAGACGATAGGTCTGATCTCCCAGGAATCATCCCAATATTTCCCTTTCATGGTGAGATTGTGCTGGAACACTGGATTGACTAAAAATGAATGCATTGTGGCAGCTGCCAGAGAAGTGAATATTCACTTGCGAGTTTTGGTGCTGATCGTCACAAACAAATTGGACATTCAGAGATTGGAATCCTTTCCTGTTGGCATAGGTTTTGGAATTAATCAAGGGATGTGGGCGAAACCTATGACTTCTTGGAACTTGAGGAATCCTGCCACTCTATAGAATTACAGTGCCTTGTCACACTGCCACCAGCTGCCCATAATAGAATGGGTGAAATGGCTTGCTCCAGCAAACAAAGCATTTGTAACTTTCTTTATGCATCAGTACACAGAAGTTTGGCAAATGTTACTGATGTTCTCAGTGGCAGCCTGGAATAACTCGAACACACAGGGCAGTTCTGACCTTTACACCCGCTGGCAGTGAGGCGTCAATGGTGCATGTGAGCTATTGGTCAGGTTACAACATATGACATAACTCATTGATGGCTTCTTTTGTGAAGCACAGCCCCCACAATCATTGTTCCAATGACAACTGGAGGTAAGAACGTCTCAGTCTATATATTCTGCTGTGGGCGTAATGGTGGATGGATGCTCTATGCCTCCACTGCAGCCTGACCAGTGTGGCATCTGTCTGTTGACTTTCCTCTTCCTCCAACAAACAAACATAGAAATTCCCAGTGGGAAACCCTCTTTGAAATCAGAAGTGATAAATGGAGGCCTCTCAACAAAAAGAACAAAGGTAGATAGTAAAATAGTTGTCAACCCCCTCAAAACGACAAAATCACCAAAATTGACTTTGTAAGAATTTACATAAAATTGATTTCTAAGTACCTACTTGGCTCTTTAGATCCATTTCTTCCTTTACTGCAGCAACTAATAACCCTGAATGCCCATACTCTCTTATCTATTCTAGTGCTCCAATGAGGTGTTCCTTCTGTAGTTTCAGATGTGGAAAGCTGCTTTGACTCAGTCAATGGCTCTGAGATGTTCGTGGTCAGCACCTTCTAGGAGCTTGAGCCTGAAAGAGCACCACTGCACATTGTAGCAACTTGATGACTTCCAGGGTAGTCTAGCCCAGCTGGCTTTCTGGCACCAGGGCGGGCATTAGTTGACAGGGTGACAAGGGTGCAGACACAGTCATCCTGAGAAAAAGCAACATGTTCCATTTTCATTGCATGTTTGCTCCTGCTTTCAGGCTATGGCCCTGTGCTCCCACTGAGTTTGAAGCCTAGCAGAACCTTATCTGTCCTTGAAGTTTGCTTCAGCTGTGTGCCAGCTTCTCTTGCAACAAGAGGAGCAGTGAGTTCGTGTGTGTTCTGTTGAAAGGTTTTGAAGATGTGTGAGGCAGCTTGGCATTGTATGTACACTGAGAGGAAGAAGCAGCAAGTTTGGCCAGGGCAGTAGCAGGTGACAAGCGGGTGAGTGCAAGCAGAAATAGGTGTAGTTAAGTGTCCCATTGTGATTGGAGGAGAGAAGGACTGATAGTGCTGGGAGTAAAGTCAAATGGTGCAGGGCTGTACAGAGAGATGTGAAGGGGAGACTTACCTTGGCAGTCCTGGTGAGGTTGTTAAATTTCTTCCTGCACTGCAGTCAGGTCCTTGGAACGATGCTTCTGCCATTAACCTGCTCAGCTTCCTCTCTTCATTGCTCCCGGATAATTTGGCTAGACAGTCAACACCCATTGGAGGGGAAGACGACCTCCTTCCTCTTCCTCATTTGCTCCATGGGCACCTCCATGGCTGCATCAGAGAATCAGCTGGCCCTGAACATTGTCATGCTGCTTCAATAAACTGTATAGAACCTTGGTTAGACCACACTTGGCGTATTGTGCTCAGTTCTGGTCTCCATATTATAAAAAGGATATAGAGGCATTGGAGAAGGTGCAAAAAAGATTTACTAGGATGATACCAGAACTGAGAGGATATACTCATCAGGAAAGACTAAAGTTCTTTTCTTTAGAAATGAGAAGGCTGACGGGTGACCTGATAGAGGTCTTTAAGATAATGAAAGGATTTGATAGGGTAGCCGTAGAGAAAATGTTTCCAGTTGTGTGGGAGTCCAAAACTAGAGGTGATAAATATAAGATAGCCACTAGTAAATCGAATTGGGAATTCAGGAGAAACTTCTTTACCCAGAGAGTGATTAGAATGTGGAACGTGCTACCACAAGGCAAATAACAGATGTAGTTAAGGGGAAGTTAGATAAGTACATGAAAGGGAAAGGAATAGAAGGATATGCTGGTAGGGGTAGATGGAGTAGGGAAGGAGGAGGCTCATGTGGAGCATAAACACCAGCATAGGCCAGTTAGGTCACAAGATTAGCCATGATCTCATTGCCTGGCGGAACGGGCTCGAGGGGCTAAATGGCCTACTCCTGTTCCTATGGGCCGTATGGCCTGTTTCTATGCTGTAGACTCGATGTAACTCATTGTAACTGCTCCTCACTGCCTTTGAAAAGTGTGCTTCCCCTTTAAGGGGCTGCAGGCCGCCTTTAACTGGTGGCCGTCCCATCAGATTCCCATTCTCCCAATAGATTGTTCACTGTGTGATTCCTGTCCTAATTGGTATCAAGATCTGTGTGTAAACTGCATGAAATTTACAGTCCAGGCAAAGGAGGTGATCCTGGAGAGGAGGACAGACTGTGCTGGTAAAAGTGCTCGTATTAATTTGTCATTTTCTAATGGATGTAGCAGTGTTATAAGTGGCAGACATTTTGCATACACATGGTGTATCTCTCCTATGTAAATGATGCACAGTTTTTTTTATATTAAATATCTCACAAACACCATTACCAAATTTTGCATGGTGTGTACTGTATCTTTCAACACATTCTTTCACATTCAGTCCCATCGTTTCATTGCTGTTTCCACACTTGAACCTGTTATCTGTACAGTGATTACAAAACATTAGCAGTACAGGGTTTGAGAGTAGGAAATTAGATAAATGGAATTAGATTTTGTTTCTATTCGCTGTATATATAGGGATGAAATAAGCTCTGTTTGGACATGCCCACTATGCCAAAGAGTAAAAATTAATTATAACTCCAGCTTTGCAATTCCCCAGTAAGGCTGAAGGGCCACAGACAGTTCCAATTAAAGTTTTAAAGGTATTTTTCAACCTGTCTTGTTCAGATTGGGTAGTCCGTCTGAAACCATTGGAGCGAGGCAGTTAGGCCAGAGGTAGATTCCATGAATGGTCAGGAACCTTTGGCATGATTTTAGCATGGCGGCAGGAAGTCAGCGGGTGGATTTGCGCAAGGGGAACCTGGAGGCAAAGTGAGCGCATTTAAATCTGCGATTGTAACTTGATTGTAGGTAATTACCTTTGTTTCCGGATTTCACTACTCTAAGCTGCGCAGCAGGCCTACTGCGAACCCGAATGACGCAACAATGGATTTTGAAGGAGAAGGGACAAGTGGAGCCCAGGAGAGCAAAGGTAGCGCCTAGATTTACTGATGCCCCCCCCTAGATGTGATACTGGCTGCACTGAGAGCCAGAAGGGAGGTAATTTATTCCAACGATGGGGAGGAAGAAGCCTGGTTCTGTCACCGAGAAGGCGTGGCTGGAGGTGGCAGAACATTCCGGGAATGAAGGACTTCAGTTACATGGATAGACTGGAGAAGCTGGGGTTGTTCTCCTTGGATTAGAGACGGTTGCGAGGAGATTTGATAGAGGTTTTCAAAATCATGAAGGGTCTGGACAGAGCAGATGGAGAGATGTTCCCATTGGCGGAAGGGTCAAGAATTAGAGGTCATAGATTTAAGGTGAATGGCAAAAGAGCCAAAGGTGACATGAGGATAAACCTTTTTACACGGTAAGTGGTTCGGATCTGGAATGCACTGCCTGAGGGAGTGGTGGAGGAAGATTCAATCATGGCCTTCAAAAGGGAACTGGATAAGTACTTGAAAGTAAAAAATTTGCAGGGCTACGGGAATAGGGCGGGGGAGTGGGACTAGCTGGATTGGTCTTGCATAGAGCCGGCACGGACTCAATGGGCCAAATGGCCTCTTTCCATGATGTAACCTTTTCTATGATTCTAAGAGGTGAGCAGCAGGAACACGATGCCCAGATCTTGGGTTCAGTGCAGGAAGCGCTTTAATGACCTAACCAGGTCAGGAAAAGTGAGTACATTTGCTGATTTACCCACATCCTGTGAAATGCAGCCCCCTCTCCCCGCCCTCACTCTGTCTTGGCAAGCCTACTCCATCACATCACTTGTCACACCCACTTAAGTTTCAGCATCAACTAACCTTCACTTTCTGTGCACTTTTTCACCTCCCCATTTGTGCACCCACCAATGTCACTCACCCCAATTCAGATGCAATGTGATGCATCTGTCTGATAGTCACCCTCTGATGCATCTGTTTCATTGTCAGCCTCACCCAAAGCAATGCATCCGTCGGGTGATTTTGTCACCTTCTGTCACTCACAGATCTGTTCTTTCTCCCCTTGTAGGAGAAGAAAGTGCAAAATGCAAGGGACAGTAGCAGAACTGGAGGTGGGCCACCACAAATAGTTCAGGTGACAGATGCAGACGTCTGCAGCATCATTGCATACCTATCCATCGGAGGTGGAGGGACTGGCAACCCGCAGATGGCTGGTGACAGAACTTTAACATCTTTCACACACGTGATGATTTTATCAATGATTGAACTGTTCCAGACCTCAGGATGGTCATTGGAAAGATTGTCACTTTTCCGATGAATAGTTAATATTGGTTTCTGTTGTCCTCCAGGGCCTTCAATGACAATCAGCCAAAATGGAAGAAGGCAATTCCTCAGAGGAGCTCATTCATTCTGAGGGTGTGCCGTCACATGACATACAGCCATGCACCATTGGGGATACTGGCACTTCGATGGGTCCTGTTAATCAGATAATTGGGTTGTCACCTAACGTTCACCACTCACAAGTGTTCATGAGCTGACGCTGGTGGCCGGGCAGCTGTGGAGAATCCGCGTCGGTGGGGGGGTGCACTCCTCTCCAAGCTCTGCTCAGCTGGTCACAAATGCTGAACCCTGGGGGCCGTCATTCAGAATGAGTATGATAGAGGTACAGCTGTTCCTTTTGCGAAGTACGAGAAAATGTGCCATGCACACTCTACACAATAGCAGAGAGGATGGAGGAGTCCAACTCCATCGCTAGTGGATTCATGGTGCAGGTAAATGCAGGAATGTCTGCGAAGGCCCCCGTTGAGCTTCCAGCATGACGCTCTCGTGAATCCATGCAGGCCATGACAACGGCTGTGCGGATTCTGGATGCCAACATGTCTGCTGCCTTAAACAAGCAGACAGGTACATTGGCCATGGCCTTAGAATGCGACACATTTGCTCACCAGCCTGCTGGCCAGCAGAGTGGTAGGAGTGATGTTGCGCTGGCCAGGGAGAGGGATGATGGTGAAAGGGGACATGGAAGTGGGGACTCCACTCAAAGCGTTCCCACCTCTCACCCGTTGCCACACTTCAACCAGTACCCATCATGCTGCCTTCTCTCCCAATGGCTGAGTCATCTCAGCAGTCAGGGCAGGGATCTGAGCAGCCTGCCTCTACCTCTGCTGAAGCCACAGGGGATGCACCACCTAGAAAGAGAAAGACTAAGCAATTGTAATTCACCAAGGGTTTGCACAAGGGTGTTTGACGAAATGTCATGTTAAGTTATATATTTTTGTTTATGTCAAATTAAATTTAATAATTATCACCACTGCTACGATGTCTTGCCCATTATTGAGTCCTTTTTGTGAATTCGCCCTTTCACATGAATGCCAAGACATTATGCCACCCATTGGGCGCATATGCAGTGGGTGTACATGTGGTTGAGGGACTGGTTTGTGCAAATGGAAGGCGGGGGGGGATTGGTGGCTGTTCCAGGTGGCCTAAGTATTTCAAAGTCTTTAATTTGCAGATCTCGTTATGAGAAACTGTTAGAGATGAGGGAATGCCTGGCATCACAGGCAGCTATGTGCACTGCTGTTCGAGTGATGGGTTCCCCATCTTGATTTTCGTCCTCGTCCTCCTCCTCCTCATCCTCTTCTTCAATGTTGTCGGCAGATGAGGCTGCTTTATGAGGGTCTCCGTCTTCCTCCACCAGTAACCCTCTTTGCTGCGCTATGTTGTGCAGGACGCAGCACACAACGATTATTCTGTGCACCCTCACTGGCTAGTACTGAAGGGCTCACCCAAATCTATCCAGGCATTTCCAACATTCCTATGGCTTGCTCAATGGTGATGTGGTTCTGGTTGTACCGCTGCTGTGCCTCGTTGGTGGAGTTTCTCACAGATGTCATGAGCTACTTCTGTAGGAGGTATCCCTTGTCTCCAAGGAGCCAGCCCTTAAGTCTGCCTTCTGTGTGGAAGAGGTCCGGGATGTTGGACTCACGTAAAATGAATGAATCATGGCAGCTGCCAGGGAATATGGTGCACACCTGCAGAAACCTCCTCCGTTGGTCGCACACCAGCTGTGCATTGATGGAGCGATATC
This sequence comes from Heptranchias perlo, assembly GCF_035084215.1. Lineage (NCBI taxonomy): Eukaryota > Metazoa > Chordata > Chondrichthyes > Hexanchiformes > Hexanchidae > Heptranchias > Heptranchias perlo. The sequence continues at coordinate 36,602,392 of NC_090337.1, read as the reverse complement.
CCTTTTGGCTTATGAACAGTCTTGACCCATGTGGAGGTCCTCGGATTGCTACGTGTTTGCAATCAATTGTGCCCTGCACCCGTGGGAAGCCAGCCAGAGAGTTGAAACCCCCTGCCCTCTCAGTCTGGCTGATGTCATCGCAGGGGAAGTGGACCTAGTCGGATGAATTAGCCATACGTCACCTGTTGTATACACTTATGTGAAGACGTCTGAGACACCCTGGAGATGTCACCAGTGGCGCCCTAGAAGGATCCAGAGGTGAAGAAATTGAGGGCAGTGATTACTTTAACTGCGACAGGCAATGCATGGCCACCAGGTCCAGCCGGGAGCAGCTCTTAATGAAGGAGCATGCAGATGTCTGCGACCACCTGCCGACTCAATCTGAGCCTGCGTAGGCACTGCTCCTCAGAGGCCCAGGAAGCTTACCTTCTGACTGTAGACCCTCTCAAGTGGGTAGTGCCTCCTGTGACCTCGGCCCCTCTGTTGGTCCCCTCCCTGATCTTCTCCAGGTCCTTGTTGTGCACTTCTGTCTTGTTCACCCGCAGATCCCAGAACTGCATGTCATGCCTGCCGCGGATGGTGATGTGCCTCCTCCTCAGATGCACCGTGGAATGGATCCATTGCGCCCCTCCCATCCTGATCTTGTCAGTTTGAGGGGCTCCAAAATGTAGGTAAATTTGTCTGAACTCAAGAATTCTCAGTCTCAGCAAAGAAATCTCAGCCAGAACACCCAGCCAAAGGTTTATCCAAGAGAACTGAGTGCCCAGCTGCAAAACCTCACCTTTTATTGAGATCTGTCAATCACTGGTTTAAAGGGCCAAATGAGGTTTGGCTGAAACTCGCCTCCATTTCTATGGTGTGTTTCAGAAGCCACGGAGACACATTCAGGAGTAATTAAATCAGTTTCTGTTGCCGAATCCACAAAAAGTTAAGCAGCTCAAATGTTTCAAGTACCTGAATTGACCCTTTAAATATCGGCCCGCCAGCTTTAAGTGGCGACAGGATTCCGGGTCTCTGTTGCGCGTGCATCCAAATGCGCCTGGGTTAAACCCGTAAGTGGGCACGTTGGAGCCGGGATGCAGTCCCGCTCCAAAAACTAACTTTTTATTGCCCACCTGCCCCCAACCCACCTGTTCTTTGGGGTGAAAATTACTCCCCTTTGTGTCTGGTCCAATTTACATTGCTGTTTAGTGCAGCAAATGCAACTTTTACTTTCTATTTTCTAAAGAAGGATAGTTAAGGATGTAACTACTAAACATTTCCAGTGAGTCATTGTTTCAGTTCACTTATCCATTTATTGTTTAATAAATCTGGTTTGGCAATTTATTGCCTACGTCACTGCCTGGTGATATGTTCATTCTTCTGCCTTCCAATGTTTAGAGAGATCACGTGAAGGCTTCTGAGATAATCAGCAATCCCCAAACAGGCCCCTTCCACAGAAACACACTGACCAAGTCTGGACTTGGCATATTCAGGTCTCAACATAATTCCTGGGCCCTCTACCACACTCCTGGGGTCTCACACCAGGGGTGAGCCAAAAAGGCCCACAGATTTTCAAGGCCTTAGACTCCGAATTCAAAAACATAACAGGGTTATCATGGAATATTTTCTGTATTCGAAAGCCACGCACCACATAGTCTCACCACTTTTGGCATTTGAAATTATTTTAAAGAAAGAAAAAACTTGCATTTATATAGCACCTTTCACGACCTCAAGATGTGAAGAGGATTGTGGACCAGAAGACGCCATTTAAGGTAAGCTTTTTTTTAAACTTGAGGCCAGGAGGAGCAAGAATGCATCTTTAAACAAAGGTTCAAATGCCTGGACTGATAGAGGATTGGTGCAGTACAACCCAAAATTAATGTTAACTGCCGCATCCTACACAACATCACACATCCCACAACGCAGGCAGTAGAGGAGTGACAGCAGCAACCAGACATAGAGGATGACCACAATAGAAGACATGTTTTCAGATGACTGCTATACATTGGATATTTCAATTAAGTGCCTGAAGCATCCAATGTACAACTGTCATCTGCATATATCCATCACCATCACTGCTCACAGCTTTATACCAGCACCCATGAATACAACAGCATTCCTTTATCGTGACTTTATCGTGCCCCATCCTAAAAGAACGATTACAACTAGAGCTCCAGTCAACCAAATTTGCATTCACCCCAACAGTGTATTGTAGAGCTGTGATCAGATTGCTGAAAGAAATAGGGGATGTATTATGTGAGCCACCTATTTAATGACTTGTTGAGGTCTGTGATTATTCCTATGAACTGGAGGGAAGCTCATGTAGTTCCAATTATTAAGAAAGGGAATGTATCAGACCCTGGGAATTATGGGTCTTTTAGTTTGCCATCAGTTGAAGATAAGATGCTGGAATGCATTAGTAGAGTTGTGTTGTATGATCACCTTGAGAGCTCAGCAGTTATTAGAGAATCTCAACATGGCTTTAGGAAATGGAAGGCCTGTTTCACTAACCTGGTTGAATACTCTGATGGATGATGGTAGCCCAGTTAATCTTGTACATCTTAATTTCCAGAGCCTTCAATAAAGTGCTTCACAGAAGATTACTAAGTAAGATCTCATTGTGTGGGATTGGAGGGAAGATTTTAACTTGGATAGCAAATTGGTTGCATTCTTGGAGGCAACAGGTCATAAATAATGGAAACAGCTTTGAATGAGGTTAAGTCATATGTGGACTTCCACCGAAATCTGTTGTGCAACTGCTGCTCTTCACCATCTGCATAAATTACTTGGATAAAGAAATTAAAAGAACAATTTTCAAGTTTGCTGATTACACAAAAATATATGCAGGAGTTTTGAACATAGGTCAAATAAATACGGTACAGGCTGATTGAGATACTTGAGGGAATGGGCTGTTTGTGGCAAATTTCCTTCAATGAGGGATCAGACAGGGGGCAAATGCGAGGCAATCTAAGCTGAACTTAGAGTGCATGTGCGTAAATGCATGTAGCGTGGTAAATAAGGTCGGTGAGCTGCAGGCTGAAGTCGCCACATGGGACTATGATATAGTGGCAATAACAGAAACCTGGCTAAAGAAAGGGAGGATTGGGTACTTAATATTCCTGGCTACAAGGTACTCAGGAAAGATAGGGAAGGAAAGAGAGGAGCAGGGTGGCAGTATTGATCAAAGAAACTATTATAGCACAGAAAAGGGATTATATAGTTGAGGGGGTCAAAGATAGAATCTATTTGTTTAGAATTAAGGAACAATAAAGGAGCTGTTCCGCTTCTAGGAGTATACTATAGGCCACCAAATAGTAGTAAGTAGATAAAGGAACAAATTTGCAGGCAAATTACAGAAAGATGCAAGAATTATAGAGTAATGATAATGGGGGACTTCAATTATCCCCAATATAGACTGGGACAGTAACAGTGTAAAGGGCAAAGAGGGGGAGGAATTCCTGAAATATGTTCGAGAACTTTCTGGAACAGTGTGTTTGCAGCCAAACTAGAAAGGAAACAGTGCTGGATCTAGTTCTGGGGAATGAAGTGGGGCAGGTGGAGCATGTTTCAGTGGGGGAGCATTTGGGGAACAGTGATCATAATGTCATTAGGTTTAGAATAGTTATGGAAAAGGACAAAGAACAATCAAATGTGAAAATGCTTAACTGGAGGAGGGCAAATTTCAGTGACTTAAAAAGGGATTTTGCCCAGGTGTATTGGAATCAAAAGTTGGTAGGCAAAACAGTAATTGAACAATGGGAGGCCTTCAAGGAGCAGTTGGTTCAGTTACAGAGTAGACACATCCATACGAGGGGGAAAAGGAAGGGTGTCCAAAGTAAGAGCTCCCTGGATGACTAAAGATATAAAGATTAAAATGAAACAGAAAAAGGAGGCTTATGACAAATGTATGGTTCATAATATAGTAGAGAACCAGGCTGAATACAGAAAGTACAGAGGCGATCTAAAAAAGGGAATAAAAGGGGCAAAGAGAGAGTATGTGATATGGGGGTACGGTAACATAGTGGTTATGTTACTGGACTAGTAATCCTAGAGGCCTGGACTAATAATCCAGAGTCAAGAGTTCAAATCCCGCCACGGCAGCTGGGGAATTTAAAATTCAATTAATTAAATTCAATTAATTAAATAAAAATCTAGAATTAAAATACTAGTATCAGTAATGGTGGCCATGAAGCTACTGGATTGTTGTAAAAACCCATCGAGTTCACTAATGGGAAGGAAACCTGCCGTCCTTACCCGGTCTGGCCCATATGTGACTCCAGACCCACAGCAATGTGGTTGATTCTTAATCGCCCTCTGAAATGGCCTAGCAAGCCACTCATTTGTAAAATCTCGCTAAATAAAAATCATAAGAATAAAACCGGACGGACCACCCGGCACGGGACATAACAAAGGCAAACCAAGCCCGGTCGATCCTGCAAAGTCCTCCTCACTAACATCTGGGGGTGTGCCAAATTGGGAGAGCTGTCCCACAGACTAGTCAAGCCACAGGATCATACCTTTCAGCCAATGTCCCAGACTCTTCCATCACCATCCCTAGATAGGTCCTGTCCAACTGGCAGGACAGACCCACCAGAGCTGGTGGTACAGTGATATACAGTCAGGAGGGAGTGGTCTGGGAGTCCTCAACATTGACTCTGGACCCCATGAAATCTTCATGGCATCAGGTCAAACATGGGCAAGGAAACCTCCTGCTGATTACCAACTACTGCCCTCCCTCAGCTGATGAATCAGTCCTCCTCCATGTTGAACACCACTTGGAGGAAGCACTGAGGGTGGCAAGGGCACAGAATGTACTCTGGGTGGGGGACTTCAATATCCATCACCAAGAGTGGTTCGGTAGCACCACTACTGACCGAGCTGGCCGAGTCCTGAAAGACCGGGCCTGCGGCAGGTGGTGAGCGAACCAACACGAGGGAAAAACTTACTTGACCTCGTCCTCACCAATCTACCTGTCACTAATGCATCTGTCCATGACAGTATAGGTAGGAGTGACCACCAAACAGTCCTCGTGGAGACGAAGTCCCGTCTTCGCACTGAGGACACCATCCAACGTTTTGTGTGGCACTATCACTGTGCTAAACGGGATAGATTCAGAACAGATCCAGCAGCTCAAAACTGGGCATCCATGAGGCGCTGTGGGCCATCAGCTGCAGCAGAATTGTATTCCTGCACAATCTGCAACCTCATGGCCTGGCATATTCCTCATTCTACCATTACCAACAAGTCAGGGGATCAACCCTGGTTCAATGAGAAGTGTAGAAGAGCATGCCAGGAGCAGCACCAGGCGTACCTAAAAATGACGTGCCAACCTAGTGAAGCTACAACTCAGGACTACATGCATGCTAAACAGCAGAAGCAACATGCTATAGACAGAGCTAAGTGATTCCACAACCAACGGATCAGATCAAAGTTCTGCAGTCCTGCTACATCCAGTCATGAATGGTGGTGGACAATTAAACAACTAACGGGAGGAGGAGGCTCTGCAAACATCCCCATCCTCAGTGATGGCGGAGTCCAGCACGTGGGTGCAAAAGATAAGGCTGAAGCGTTTGCAACCATCTTCAGCCAGAAGTGCTGAGTGGATGATCCATCTGGGCCTCCTCCCGATATCCCCACCATCACAGAAGCCAGTCTTCAGCCAATTCGATTCAATCCACGTAATATCAAGAAACTGAGTGCACTGGATACAGCAAAGGCTATGGGCCCCGACAACATCCCAGCTGTAGTGCTGAAGACTTTTGCTCCAGAACTAGCTGCGCCTCGAGCCAAGCTGTTCCAGTACAGCTACAACACTGGCATCTACCCGACAATGTGGAAAATTGCCCAGGTATGTCCTGTCCACAAAAAGAAGGACAAATCCAATCCGGCCAATTACTGTCCCATCAGTCTACTCTCAATCATCAGCAAAGTGATGGAAGGTGTCGTCAACAGTGCTATCAAGCGGCACTTACTCACCAATGCTCAGTTTCGGTTGCGCCAGGACCACTCAGCTCCTGGACTCATTACAGCCTTGGTCCAAACATGGATAAAAGAGCTGAATTCCAGAGGTGAGGTGAGAGTGACTGCCCTTGACATCAAGGCAGCATTTGACCGAGTGTGGCGCCAAGGAGCCCTAGTAAAATTGAAATCAGTGGGAATCGGGGAAAACTCTCCAGTAGCTGGAGTCATACCTAGCACAAAGGACGATGGTAGTGATTGTTGGAGGCCAATCATCTCAGCCCCAGGGCATTGCTGCTGGAGTTCCTCAGGGCAGTGTCCTAGGCCCAACCATCTTCAGCTGCTTCATCAATGACCTTCCCTCCATCATAATGTCAGAAATGGGGATGTTCGCTGATGATTGCACAGTGTTCAGTTCCATTCGCAACCTCTCAAATAATGAAGCAGTCTGAGCCCGTATGCAGCAAGACCTGGACAACGTTCAGACTTGGGCTGATAAGTGGCAAGTAACATTCGGGACAGACAAGTGCCAGGCAATTACCATCTCCAACAAGAGCGAGTCTAACCATCTCCCCTTGACATTCAACGGCATTACCATCGCTGAATCCCCCACCATCAACATCCTTGGGGTCACCATTGACCAGAAACTTAACTGGACCAGCCATATAAATACTGTGGCTACAAGAGCAGGTCAGAGGCTGGGTATTCTGCGGCGAGTGACTCACCTCCTGACTCCCCAAAGCCTTTCCACCATCTACAAGGCACAAGTCAGGAGTGTGATGGAATACTCTCCACTTGCCTGGATGAGTGCAGCTCCAACAACACTCAAGAAGCTCGACACCATCCAGGACAAAGCAGCCTGCTTGATTGGCACCCCATCCACCACCCTAAACATTCACTCCCTTCACCACCGGCGCACCGTGGCTGCAGTGTGTACGATCCACAGGATGCACTGCAGCAACTCGCCAAGGCTTCTTTGACAGCACCTCCCAAACCCGAGACCTCTACCACCTAGAAGGACAAGAGCAGCAGGTACATGGGAACACCACCACCTGCACGTTCCCCTCCAAGTCACACACCATCCCGACTTGGAATTATATCGCCGTTCCTTCATTGTCGCTGGGTCAAAATCCTGGAACTCCCTTCCTAACAGCACTGTGGGAGAACTTTCACCACACGGACTGCAGCGGTTCAAGAAGGCGGCTCACCACCACCTTCTCAAGGGCAATTAGGGATGGGCAATAAATGCCGGCCTCGCCAGCGACGCCCACATCCCATGAACGAATAAAAAAAATGAGAATAGATTAGTGGCTAACATAAAAGGGAACCCAAAAGTCTTTTATAAACATATAAATTGTGAGCACTAAACCAGGCTGGGGTACTAAAATCAATACTTTGCGTTTGTCTTCACTGGAGAAGAGGATGCTGCCTTGTAGCAGTAAAGGAGGAGGTAGTAGTGATATTGGATAGGAGAAAAATAGATGAAGAGGAGGCGCTTAAAAGATTGGCAGTACTCAAAGTAGAAAAGTTACCAAGTCCAGATGGGATTAATCCTTGGTTACTGAAGAAGTAAGGATGGAAATTGCAGAGTCTCTGGCCACAATTTTCCAATCCTCCTTAGATATGGGGATGGTGCTGGAGGACTGGAGGATTGCAAATGTTACACCCCTGTTCAAAAAAGGGGAGAGGGATAAACCCGTCAATTACAGGCCAGTCAGCCCAACGTCGGTGGTGGGGAAACTTTTAGAGACAATAATCTGGGACAAAATCAATTGATACGTGGAAAAGTATGGGCTAATAAATGAAAGTCAGCATGGATTTGTTGAAGGAAAATCATGTTTGACTGACTTGATCGAGTTGAAGTAATGGAGAGGGTTGATGAGGGTAGTGCAGTTGATGCTGTGTATATGGACTTTCAAAAGGCTTTTGATAAAGTGCCACATAATAGATTTGTTAGCAAAATTAAAGCCCATGGGATTAAAGGGACAGTGGCAGTGTGGATACAAAATTGGCTCGGGGACAGAAAGCAGATAGTAGTGGTGAGCGGTTGTTTTTCAGACTGGAGGGAAGTATTCAGTGGTGTTCCTTGGGTGTCAGCATTAGGATCACTGCTCTTTTTGATATATATATTAATGACCTGGACTTTGGTATGATTTCAAAGTTTGAAGATGACATGAAACTTGGAAATGTAGTAAACAATGTGAAGGATAGTAACAGACTTCAGGAGGACATAAGCAGACTTGGGAAATAGGCAGACACATGGCAGATGAAATTTAATGCAGAGAAGTGTGAAGTGATGCATTTTGGTAGGAAGAATGAGGAGAGGCAATACAAACTAAATGGTACAATTTTAAAGGGGTTGCAGGAACAGAGACACCTTGGGGTGTATAAACACAAGTCTTTGAAGGTGGCAGGACATGTTGAGAAGGCTGTTAAACAAGCATATGGGATCCTGTGCTTTATTGACAGAGGCATAGAATACAAAAGTAAGGAAGTTATGCTAAACCTTTATAAAACACTGGTTAGGCCTCAGCTGGAATATTGTGCTCAATTCTGGGTACTACACTTTAGGAAGAATGTCAAGGCCTTAGGGGGGTGGCGTGCAGAAGAGATTTATTAGAATGATACCAGGGATGGGGGACTTCAGTTATGTGGAGAGGCTGGAGAAACTGGGATTGTTCTTCTTACAGCAGAGAAGGTTAAGGGGAGGTGTTCAAAATCATGAAGGGTTTTGATAGAGTAAATAAGGAGAAACTGTTTGCAGTGGCAGAAGCGTTGATAACTAAAGGACGCAGATTTAAGGTGATTGGCAAAAGAGCCAGAGGTGACAGGAGAGCATTTTTTTTAAACGCAGTGAGTTGTAATGATCTGGAATGCGCTGCCTGAAAGGGTAGTGGAAGCAGATTCAATAGTAACTTTCAAAAGGGAATTGGATAAATACTTGAAGGAAAACAATTTACAGGGCTATGGGAAAAGAGCAGGGGAATGGGACTAATTGGATAGCTCTTTCAAAGAGCTGGTACAGGCATGATGGGCCAAATGGCCTCCTCCTGCGCTGTACCTACTATGATGTGGATAAATCCAGCGTGATAATTTTGGATCTGGGTAATTCAGATATTTGTATACCATGCTAAAAGTTGCAGAGCAGGAGAGGGACCTGGGGGTGGTAATCAGGCCATAAAAAAGCAAATAGGCATGTCCAGGTTTTCCACTTTGTGAGGGGAAGCAGAAAATATGGAACAGGTTAACAAGCAATATTTTGTGGCATGCGATTTTTGGTCATCTACCTGATGCATGGTACTGATGAGTAGTCTGACCATGTCAATTTCCTTAAAGTATGCTGCCTTTTCCCACATCTGTTCTCAGGTCCTGCAGATACTGTACTCAAAATTCAGCCTGGTTGCCACTCCCTTTGGAGGAATGGATTGCAGATCAACTAAAACCTAACCTGAGGAAAAGTAAATGTAAGGAATCTTACAACACCAGGTTATAGTCCAACAATTTTATTTTAAAATCACAACCTTTCGGAGATTATCTCCTTCGTCAGGTGAGTGAGTGAGTGAAAGGTTCTCAAATCGCATATCTTATATTAGGCTGGGACACGCTCACACCAATCAAAGGTGTCGTTGGTGTTCAGACAGGTTAGCCACGGAAAACAGTTCTGAATACACAATGGGTCAGATTACAAAGCCAGAGAGAGAAAAAAGACCCGAAAGGCAGAGAGAGAGAGAGGGAGAGAGAATGTCCAGTTGTATTAAAAACAGATAACTTTTTTTTCCCCTGCTGGTGGGGTTACGTGTAGCGTGACATGAACCCAAGATCCCGGTTGAGGCCGTCCTCATGGGTGCGGAACTTGGCTATCAATTTCTGCTCGACGATTTTGCATTGTCATGTGTCTCGAAGGCCGCCTTGGAGGACGCTTACCCGAAGATCGGTGGCTGAATGTCCTTGACTGCTGAAGTGTTCCCCGACTGGGAGGGAACCCTCCTGTCTGGCGATTGTTGCGCGGTGTCCGTTCATCCGTTGTCGCAGTGTCTGCATGGTCTCACCAATGTACCATGCTCCTGGGCATCCTCTCCTGCAACATATGAGGTAGACAATGTTGGACGAGTCACAGGAGTATGAACCATGTACCTGGTGGGTGGTGTCCTCTCGTGTGATGGTGGTATCTGTGTCGATGATCTGGCATGTCTTGCAGAGGTTGCCGTGGCAGGGTTGTGTGGTGTCGTGGACGCTGTTCTCCTGAAAGCTGGGTAATTTGTTGTGAACGATGGTCTGTTTGAGGTTGGGTGGCTGTTTGAAGGCGAGTAGTGGAGGTGTGGGGATGGCCTTAGCGAGGTGTTCGTCGTCATCGATGACATGTTGAAGGCTGCGGAGAACATGGCGTAGTTTCTCCGCTCCGGGGAAGTACTGGACGACGAAGGGTACTCTGTTGGTTGTGTCCCGTGTTTGTCTTCTGAGGAGGTCTATGCGATTCTTCGCTGTGGCCCGTCGGAACTGTCGATCGACAAGTCGAGCGTCATATCCTGTTCTTACGAGGGCGTCTTTCAGTGTCTGTAGGTGTCCATCGCGCTCCTCCTCGTCTAAGCAGATCATATGTATTCGTAGGGCCTGTCCATAGGGTGGAAGCTGGAAAAGTGGAGCATCGTGAGGTTGTCCGTGGGCTTGCGGTAGAGTGAGGTGCTGAGGTGCTGAGATGCCCGTCTTTGATGGAGATTTGTGTGTCCAAGAAAGAAACCGATTCTGAGGAGTCGTCCATAGTGAGTTTGATGGTGGGATGGAACTTGTTAATGTTATCGTGTAGTCTCTTCAGTGATTCTTCGCCGTGGGTCCATAGGAAGAAAATGTCGTCGATGTATCTGGTGTATAGCGTTGGTTGGAGATCCTGTGCAGTGAAGAAGTCGTGCTCGAACTTGTGCATGAAAATGTTGGCGTATTGGGGTGTGAATTTGGTCCCCATGGCTGTTCCGTGTGTTTGGGTAAAGAACTGGTTATCGAAGGTGAAGACATTGTGATCCAGGCTGAAGTGGATGATTTGTAGGATGGCGTCTGGAGATTGGCTGTTGTTGGTGTTGAGTACTGAGGCTGTTGCAGCGATGCCGTCATCGTGGGGGATACTGGTGTAGAGTGCCGAGACGTCTATCGTGGTGAGAAGTGTTCCCGGTTCAACTGGTCCGTGGGTGCTGAGTTTTTTAGGAAGTCTGTAGTGTCGCGACAGAAGCTGGGGGTTCCCTGTACGATGGGTTTCAGGATGCCCTCGACATATCCAGAGAGGTTCTCACACAGGGTTCTGTTGCCTGATACGATAGGACGTCCGGGTGTGTTGGCTTTGTGTATCTTTGGGAGGCAGTAGAAGTCTCCCACGCGGGGAGTATGTGGGATGAGAGCACGTAGGATGCTTTGAAGGCCTGGATCGAAGGTCTTGATCAGTTTGTTGAGCTGGTGGGTGTGTTCTTTGGTCGGATCTGCGGGTAACCGTCTGTAGTGTTCCTGGTTGTCCAGTTGTCGGTATCATCCTGGATCACAATGTCTTCACCTTCGATAACCAGTTCTTTACCCAAACACACGGAACAGCCATGGGGACCAAATTCGCACCCCAATACGCCAACATTTTCATGCACAAGTTCGAGCACGACTTCTTCACTGCACAGGACCTCCAACCAACGCTATACACCAGATACATCGACGACATTTTCTTCCTATGGACCCACGGCAAAGAATCACTGAAGAGACTACACGATAACATCAACAAGTTCCATCCCACCATCAAACTCACCATGGACTACTCCTCAGAATCGGTTTCTTTCTTGGACACACAAATCTCCATCAAAGACGGGCACCTCAGCACCTCACTCTACCGCAAGCCCACGGACAACCTCACGATGCTCCACTTTTCCAGCTTCCACCCTAACCACGTCAAAGAGGCCATCCACTATGGACAGGCCCTACGAATATACAGGATCTGCTCAGACAAGGAGGAATGCGATGGACACCTACAGACGCTGAAAGATGCCCTGGTAAGAACAGGATATGACACTCGACTTGTCGATCGACAGTTCCGACGGGCCACAGCGAAGAATCGCATAGACCTCCTCAGAAGACAAACACGGGACACAATCAACCGAGTACCCTTCGTCGTCCAGTACTTCCCCGGAGCGGAGAAACTACGCCATGTTCTCCGCAGCCTTCAACATGTCATCGATGACGACGAACACCTTGCTAAGGCCATCCCCACGCCTCCACTACTCGCCTTCAAACAGCCACCCAACCTCAAACAGACCATCGTTCACAGCAAATTACCCAGCTTTCAGGAGAACAGCGTCCACGACACCACACAACCCTGCCACAGCAACTTCTGCAAGACATGCCAGATCATCGACACAGACACCACCATCACACGAGAGGACACCACCCACCAGGTACATGGTTCATACTCCTGTGACTTGGCCAACGTTGTCTACCTCATACGTTGCAGGAAAGGATGCCCCGGAGCATGGTACATTGGCGAGACCATGCAGACACTGCGACAACGGATGAACGGACACCGCGCAACAATCGCCAGACAGGAGGGTTCCCTCCCAGTCGGGGAACACTTTAGCAGTCAAGGACATTCAGCCACCGATCTTCGGGTAAGCGTCCTCCAAGGCGGCCTTCGAGACACACGACAACACAAAATCGTCGAGCAGAAATTGATAGCCAAGTTCCGCACCCATGAGGACGGCCTCAACAGGGTTCTTGGGTTCATGTCACGCTACACGTAACCCCACCAGCAGGGGGGAAAAAAAGTTATCTCTTTTTAATACAACTGGACATTCTCTCTCTCTCTGCCTTTCGGGTCTCTTTCTCTCTCTGGCTTTGTAATCTGACCCATTGTGTATTCAGAACTGTTTTCCGTAGCTAACCTGTCTGAACACCAACGACACCTTTGATTGGTGTGAGGGTGTCCCAGCCTAATATAAGATATGCGATTTGAGAACCTTTCACTCACTCACTCACTCACCTGACGAAGGAGATAATCTTCGAAAGCTTGTGATTTTAAAATAAAATTGTTGGACTATAACCTGGTGTTGTAAGATTCCTTACATTTGTCCACCCCAGTCCATCACCGGCATCTCCACATCATGAGGAAAAGTAAAGCAAAGGTATTAAAGAAGAAGGAAGCAATGAGATCAGATCAACAAACATAATGAAGTGATTAATAGGGCAAGGAAGTATGAGCATAGGAGTGGAACAGTTTGAATCTGTTAACCAATGGTACTGTGTAAGATATCTATTTATTATGCAGCACTAAATTATAGAATTGGGGTGTGAAGGGAGATTAATTTATTATTCAGTTTAGTTTGCTGCACCAGAATTTGAGAGGAGCTTAATTTATTATCCTTACTAAATTATTAAATTGGAGTCTGAGGTGAGCTTGATTAATTGTTCAGTATTGACTCGCTGCACTGGAGATTGAAAAAAATTAAGTTCGGGCACAGAAGTAACTTATAAAGTGGGAGCAGAGAGCAAACAATTAGTTTGTTCAGGGCTAAGTTATTACTGAGATTGTAGCAGGTGGGTTGGTGAGTGCAATGCAATTTTGTGAGAACAGATGGTGAATTGATTTAAGGAGAGGGTGAATGAGAAGCATTAAAGTGAGTAAATGAGGTGAGCATGGGAGTGGATGAAACAATGTCAGGCGAATACAATCAAAGTGAATCTCCGATAATGCAATGATGACGAGCAATTTAAAATTATTTATGAGGAAAGTAATTTGTTACTATGGAAGTAAGGTTAAACAAATTAATTTCAAACAATCCAATCATGAAGGATAAATTATTCTGAGAATACTATATTAACGGAATTGAGGATCGTAGGAATATTGATTCATATATTTATTTATTAATGGCAAGTCTCAGAGTTAAAAGGAAATGTCTGTGAATGAGGTTCAATTTGTTCCAGTCATAGTGGCAGGATGAATGGCAATGACAAGGAAAGTTTAATATGTCACAAGCTTCGGTAGCAGATTCAACATAAATCCCAAATAGGTTCCAAACTGTCCTGCAGTATGACAGCAAGCCAGAAAGCAAATACACCTCAATAATCTTGGAAGTCTTTGGTATTTGTGGTATGATCGCTGCTATTATATGTGAATGGGAGCCCAGACATGTTCCTGAATAGGTATCGATGGTGGAATATTTAGAAAGTCTCTGACTGGTTCCTGATGAAGCAAAATTAGGTTTCTAATATGCTAATTCAGGTGGGATGCAAAGGAATTGGGTTGCACTTGTTTTATAACATCTTTGTTGTTTAGATGGATAAGGTATTAAGTTCCAGCTATTATAAGTATTTGGGGGGAGTGGTGGACAAAAAAAATCCTCTGTAACTGGCAAAGAATGACAATTATATTTAAAAGTGCAGTTTTTTTTCTTCTGTCAGGTTCTTGATCTGATAGTTTTGAGACATCTGACACAAATCAAAGTATCAGGACATCACATGATAATGATTCTTTGATTAACATTTGTGTCTGGGGTGAATACCTGAGTAGGGGTGGAACCAATGTTTGTTTACAATCTTTGTGACGGAAAATTCTGTGGTCAGGGGTTTCCAATTACAAGGTTATATTTTGCTGCCTGCATTTAGCTCAGCAATCTACAGTCTGTAGCCAGCAGAGAAACTGGACTGGTTTGATTCCATCGTAGTGGTTTACCATCAGAAGTGAACATCAGCTTTCAAGTTTTGGTGTAAGTTGAAAGATAGCTGAGGAGCAGCATCTTTATTATTTTAATAGTTTGAAGAGGATGGCAAAGTTTGCAATTACTGTAATGTATTTTGTGTTGCACTGTAATTCTTCTCATTTACTTGTTTTATGTTAGGAACACAGGGACAGGAGTAGGCCATTCAGCCCCTCAAACCTGTTCTGCCATTCAATTGCTCCATATCCCTTAATACCCTTACCTAATAAAAATCTATTTATCTCAGTTTTGAATTTTTCAGTTGACCTAGCCTCAACAGCTTTTTGAGGGAGAGAGTTCCAGATTTCCAATACACATCCTGCCAGTTGGAGCACATGTTAAATAAAATGTTGGCTTATAATCAGCCTGAATGTGATAGTGTATATATAATCTGCCCACCAAAAATGAGAAGAATCACATATATGTTCCAGTAAACTGGCGTATGGCAGCAAGAATTTTCAATTTGATCCCTGGGTCTCGCTATTATTTATCTGGATATTGGGCATTCCAGATGGTAGGGTTTGCAAGTTTCACTCACAGAAGTGGCTGGTGATGCCAAAATTGAGTAGAATATCTAGTGTAAAATCCCAAAATATGACAATGTTTACAATTTTTTGTCTGCATCAAAACTTTTTGTTTTTGCTCTGTGCAAAGGACATTTGTAGAGGTGACTATTGGTGTGCCAATTTTTAAAAACTACCCAACCCTTTTACATTGCGTCTCCCTATGGAAATCCCTTTTCATTTAGCTTACTTGGATAAAGAAGGGGAGGGTGAAGAATGCATGGAGGCTGGTTGAGCTGCATAAATTTGTAGAAGACTGTGCCTCCCTTTTAACCAAGAATACAGGCAAAATCAGATTTATCTGGACTTGTCAGAACAGCAATGCATGCAGAGGGTATATGCCATTAGAAAGTCTGTAATAGAGTTGTCACATTATACAAGATAATCTACAGCTAAACTTATGGACCGGCAAGGTACTGCCTTTTGCTGCACAGATCACTGAAACCTTGGACTTTTTTGCCTCGGTCTCATTACAGGCTGCTATAGGGGACATTAGCAATATTAATCACTTTGCAGTTCAACTAACATTAAGTAGGTGACAGATGGGTGGTTTGCCACCATTTCATCAATTTTCTAATGGACAACTAGAGAAAGCAGGAAAGGTATCTGGGTTTTTTTTTCAGATTACAGGATTTGTAGTCCTGTGTGCTCCTGCACACAATAATGGAGCCTTTATTTCCAAGAACTTCCACTTATGGAACTAGTCTGTAGCTATTTGCACAAGTTTATGCAGATGGATGCCTGCTTTCCACACAGCAGTAGTGAAGCTTCTATTTTATACCAATACACTGTGCCCACATTATTTGACCATGGGAGGGGAAAAACTGCAAAGAGCACCTACAGGAAGAGGGTCCTGAGCCTCATAAAGGTGATGACATACAGAGGACCAAGGCTGCTATTGGCGACCTATATTTGCTATGCTCTGATTGAGGATTCCTTCAAATTATTACCCAAGCAACTCCTTGTAAGAACAGTCCTCCCTCCACCCTTGCCATATGTTCAGCAAATATGTCTTCATCTACAGAATTTGATATTTACTCCCAAACTGCCAAGCATACTATTACTTCCACCTGATGATACAATTTGCAATATCATTACATGAACAGTCTCTGGACATCATGCGACCTTTAATGTCTTATGGGTGAAGTGGGCTTAATTCTTCCAGTGGCCTTCCCACTCAGCTCTACATGTTTGTCTGAGGTTATTCTGGCAGCAAACTGCCACAAGTGTATCTGTTTTTATACAACATGATTGTGATTAGTGAATCAGAAAAGAAAAAATGAAAATGTGATTGGTGTGATGGCCAACTAGGAAACAGAAAATGAACAATCCAGAATAAAAACAAAACTATTTTGTAATATAAAAGCAAAATCCCAAATACATAGCTGCTCCATCAGCATTTGTAAAGAGAAAAGACTAGAAATGCCAGAAATAACCACTTTTATTTCAGATTTCCAGCATTTGTAGTTTCTTTTGTATGCCGAGTGTTGCACAAGAGGGGCTCATTGAAATTTTTGTAGATATTCTGCCCAACTACTGTATATCTTCAAGAATATATTATCAGTGTATTTTAAGTGATTTTTAATAGTAGATTGAAGCCTTCAAAATCTCAATTCGTTGTTGAAACTGGAGATTGTGTAGTCCCTGCAGCCAGTGGGCTTTTTAAAGGCTAGTTTCCTCGAAGTTTGTCCTATGTGTGCAGTGCCATTCCTCCTTTTTTAATGCTGTTTCTAATAAGTGAAGTGGGAGGGGAGCGAGTTTGGGAACCTGCTATAGGGAATCAAGTAAATTGGAGGGGTGTGTCGGACTGTAACTGAGAGAAACACGGAAAAAAAGAAAAGAAATGGCACCAACACACAACTTCCTTGTAGAAGGTTGGTAATTACTTCTGTAAACAAACTGACTGATCCAGAGTTGGACCCTGGAGTTAGTTGGCTGCTGAGTTTTGTTGCTAAAGTGCGGATTAGTAGTTGTTGGATGTGAGGTGTTGGGCTGCAGTTTCCTGAGGGTGTGTGAGGGCGTTTTTGCTCCCAGTGCTGATTCCCCGGCACCGTGCGGGGGCTCAGCCTTTGTGCTGAGGAGGGGGGGTCTCTGCCCGCAGCCCCCCGGGGGTTAAACCCGACTCCCGGCCGAGGAGGACGCTGCCGCTCTCCGGCTCCGCTTCTCTTATTTTTTTTTTTGCTGTCGGTGACTCTGCTGCGGTGTGCGGGGCCGGGGCCGGGGCCGGGGCCGGGGCCGGGGCCACACTCCCTTTCTACCCCACCCCGGCTTTTAAGGTTACCGGGAGCGGCTCCCCGCCAACGGCGCCCAGGCGTTGTAAGGGCGGACGGTGGAATAAGCGAGGCCGCTGCCGCCTCTGTTTACGTTAGGCCGCGGCGGCGGAACGGAGTAGCCCGTCTCGTCCCGTCCCGTCCCGGTTGTCCTAAATTCATTCAGTTTATTGTTGAGTAAATTGTCTCAGTGTCGGGATCAGGGATCGATCTATTACTAGGAGATTTATGATTTTTTTAAAAAGAGTAAAGCTGATCACTAACCCACTTGAAGAGAGTGAGTTGTGTTTGTTTTTAAGAGTGAGATAATCTAAATAAGTCACACCTTTTTAAACCAAAATGAGCGAGGCTGGTTCCAATTGAGCAAGAAAGATATTTCGCCGGCTACAGTAAGCATAGAGTCATTGTACACTAACTTAATATCCTCTTCCGATAACAGGTACTGTTAAATCTTACACACCTTTCTGATTCTTTGATGCCAGCAAGTCACCACATTATAGTACCAGTCACTGCCATGCAGTAACTTGAGGCACTCTTGCACTGATGTTCAGCCTCTACCATGCTTGCACATATGTGGCAAGACCAAAGAAAAGCTGAAGAGAAATTTTGAATGCATGTGCACTAAACATACGTCCACATACTGTCAAAATAATTGCCAAAATTAGTTGAAGGGTAAACTGGAGAAACCGGTTTTGCTAACACTGCACTTCTTAGCTGTCCAATTTAATTGTGACTTTCTGATTTTGCAGGTGAATTTGAATACTGTCCCTGCTTTGCGGTGATATTCTCAGTTTTTAATGCCCTCTATGGCCTGAAAGTTTTGTTTTGGAGGGGAGCAAAGCAAGTTTGAAATGCTTAATTTTTCATACTTCAATTAGACCTGACCCAGCAGATATCTGAAATAAAAACAGAAATTGCTGGAAATACTCAGCTGGTTGGGGAGTCTAGGACTAGAGGACATAGTCCTGGCTCTAATTTTTAGGCTATCAGGCGTGAAGTTAGGAAACACTTATACACTCAAAGGTTGGTAGAAGTTTGGAACTCTCTTTCGCAAAGGGCAGTTGATGCTGGCTCAATTGTTAATTTTAAATCTGAGATTGATAGATCTTTGTTAGCCCCAAATCTCTTAATACCTTTGGTTAAGGTGGGTTTATGGAGTTAGGTCACAGATCAGCCATGATCTCATTGAATGGCGAAACAGGCTCGAGGCCTACTCCTGTTCCTAAGGCAGGCAGCATCTGTGGAGCGAGAAACAGAGTTAACGTTTCAGGTCGACGATCTTTCATCAGAACTGGAAACTTAGCAGATTTCTGGTTGCTGATGGGTAGTTCACACCCTGGTTCTGCCACACCTAAGTGCGACAACAACCCATTGCTGTATCACAGCAAATTTACTGGAATAATAAATCATATGAATGACTTAATATTTCATGCCTTTCTGATAGTGAAAGATGCAGCCCTCAAAACAACAACTTGCATTTATATAGCGTCTTTAACGTAGTAAAACATCCCAAAGCGCTTCATGGACGCTTTATCAATCAAAATTTGACATCAAGGCACATGAGATATTAGGACAGGTGACCAAAAGCTTGGTCAAAGAGGTAGGTTTTTAAGGAGTGTCTTAAAGGAGGAGAGAGAAGTAGAGGTTGAGAGGGAATTCCAGAGCTTCGGGCCTAGGCAGCTGAAGGCATGGCCGTCAATGGTGGAGCGATTTAAAATTGGGGATGTGCAGAGGCAAGAATTGGGTTGTAGGGCTGGTTGTAGGGCAGAGATCTTGGGTTGTAGGGCTGGAGGAGGTTACAGAGATAGGGAGGGGCGAGGCCATGGAGGATTTGAAAACAAGGATGAGAATTTTAAAATCGAGGTGTTCCGGGAGCCAGTGTAGGTCAGCGAGCACAGAGGCGCTGGGAGAACGGGACTTGGTGTGAGTTAGGATACAAGCAGCAGAGTTTTGGATGAGCTCGAGTGTATGGAGGATGGACGATGGGAGGCCTGCCAGGAGAGCATCGGAATAGTCAAATCTAGAGGAACAAAGGCATGGATGAGGGTTTTAGCAACGGATGAGCTGAGGCAGGGGCGGAGACGGGCTATGTTACGGAGGTGGAAGTAGGCGGTCTTGGTGATGGAGTAGATATGTAGTTGGAAGCTTATCGCAGGGTCAGATAGGATGCTAAGATTGCGAACGGTCTGTTTCAGCCTCAGATTGTAGCCAGCGAGAGGGATTGAGTCGGTGCCTCTACAAAACTTGCGTAAGATGCAAATAAATGTTCGTCTGCTAAATCCTCTTATTCCCAGTTATTTACATTGTAATGTTTTCCTGTACCTCCCATGTTGAATTGCACTATATTTAAGATTCAGGGACTTTATTTATTCTTCCCCTCCTCCCATTTCAGTTATTTACATGATTTTAAAAAAATTCTCCCTCTTGGTTCTTACAATTAACATGTTGTTCTTGTGGAAGTTGTCATTGATGTGGCCTTTCGCACTGTTGAGTCTCCAGCATCTCAACGGATGGTGATTAGCTGTGCTCCGGGCCTGATTAGTTGACTAAACTCCAGTCAGTGTCTGAGGTTACTGTTGCAATTACTGCAAATGTGTTATATTGCATTTTTACAAAGTGAACCACTGCCCCTGAGTCAAACTAGCCAATTTTCTCTCCTGGCTTCAGACTATGATGAGCTAAACGCAGTTGCCCAAAATCATAGAATGGCTTCCTTCTGTGCTGTAACCATTCGACCCATCGAGCCCGTGCCGGCTCTTTGTAAGAGCAATCCAGTTGGTCCAATTCCCCCGCTCTTTCCCTGTAGCCCTGCAAATTTTTTCCCTTTTAAGTATTTATCCAATTCCTTTTTAAAAGCCACGATTGAATCTGCTACTGTCACCCTTTCAGGCAGCACATTCCTGATCATAACTACTTGCTGCATAAAAAAGTTTTTCCTCATGTCGCCTTTGGTTCTTTTGCCAGTGACCTTAAATCTGTGTCTTCTGGTTCACAACCCTTCCGCTAGTGGGAATAGTTTCTCTTTATTTACGCTATCTAAACCCTTCATGACTATGAACACCTCTATCAAACCTCTTATCCTTCTCTGCTCGAAGGAGAACAACCCCAGCTTCTCCAGTTTATCCACATAACTGAAGTCCCTCATCCTTGGAACCATCCTAGTAAATCTTTTCTGCACCCTCTCTCAAGCCTTCATATCCTTCCTAATGTGCGTTGCCCAGAATTGGACACAAGATTCCAGCTGTGGCCGAACCAGGGTTTTATAAAGGTTCAACATAACTTCCTTGCTTTTGTACTCTATATCTCTATTTATAAAGCCCAGGATCTCATATGCTTTTTTTAACCAGTTTCTCAACTTGTCCTGCCTCCTTCAAAGATTTGTGCACATATACTCCCAGGTCTCTCTGTTTCTGCACCCCCATTAGAATTGTACCATTTAGTTTATATTGCCTCCTCATTCTTCCTGCCAGAATGTATTATTTCGCACTTCTCTGTGTTAAATTTCATCTGCCATGTCTCTGCCCATTCCACCAGCCTGTCTATGTCCTCTTGAAGTCTATTACTATCCTCACTGTTTACTACACTTCCAAGTTTTGTGACATCTGCAAATTTTGAAATTGTTCCCTGTACAGCCAAGTCCAATTCATTAACATATATCAAAAAAAGCAGCAGTCCTGGGGAACAACACTGCATGCCTTCCTCCAGTCCGAAAATCAACTGTTCACCACTGCTCTCTGTTTCCTGTCACCGGATGAGCAAAAATTTCCTCCAACTAAATATCGGGAAGACCAAAGCCATCGTCTTTGGTCCCCGCTACAAACTCCATTCCTTAGTCACCAACTCCATCTCTCTCCCTGGCTACTGTCTAGGCTGAACCAGACTGCTTGCAACCTTGGCATCCTATTTGACCCTGGGATGAGCTTCTCACCAAGACTGCCTACTTCCACCTCCGTAACATCGCCCGTCTCCGCCCCTGCCTCAACTTATCTACTGCTGAAACCCTTATCCATGCCTTTGTTATCTCCAGACTGGACCATTCCAATGGTCTCCTGGCAGGCCTCTCATCTTCCACCCTCCATAAACTTGAGCTCATCCAAAACTCTGCTGTCCATATCCTAACTCGCACCGAGTCCCATTCTCCCATTCTCCCATCACCCCTGTGCTTGCTGACCTACGTTGGCTCCCAGTCCGAGAACGCCTTGTTTTCAAATCCCTCCATGGCCTCACCTCTCCCTATCTCTGTAACCTCCTCCAATACAACAACCCTCCGAGATCTCTGTGCTCCTCCAATTCTTGCCTCTTGCGCATCCTCGATTTTAATCGCTCCACCATTGGCGGCCGTGCCTTCAGCTGCCTAGGCCCTAAGCACTGGAATTCCCTCCCTAAACCCCTCGACCCCTCTCTACTTTTTAAGACAATCCTTAAATCCTACCTCTTTGCTTTTGGTAATTGGCCTTATACCTCCTTATGTGGCTCGGTGTCAAATTTTGTTTGATAACGTTCCTGTGAAGTGCTTTGGGGACGTTTTACTACATTAAAGGCGCTAAATAAATGCAAGTTGTTGTTGCAGCCAACTTTGTATCCATGCTACCTCTGCCCCTTTTATTCCATGGGCTTCAACTTTGCTGACAAGCCTATTATGTGGCACTTTATCAAACGCCTTTTGAAAGTCCATATACACAACATCAACAGCATTGCCCTCATCAACCCTCTCTGTTACCTCATCAAAAAAACTCAATCAAGTCAGTTAAACACGATTTGACTTTAACAAATCCATGTTGGCATTCCTTTATTAATCCACACTTGTCCAAATGACTATTAATTTTGTCCCGGATTATCGTTGCTAAAAGCTTCCCCACCACCGAGGTTAAACTGACTGCCCTGTAGTTGCTGGGTTTATCCTTACACCCTTATTTTAACAAGGGTGTAACATTTGCAATTCTCTAGTCCTCTGGCACCACCCTCATACCTAAGGAGGATTGGAAGATTATGGCCAGCACCTTTGCAATTACCAACCTTACTTCCCTCGGCATCCTAGAATGCATCGCATCCGGACCGGGTGCCTTGTCTACTTTAAGTACAGCCAGCCTTTCTAGTACCTCCTTTTTCAATTTTTAGCCTATCCAGTATCTCAACAACTTCCTATTTTACTGTGACTTTGGCAGCATCTTCTTCCTTAGTGAAGACAGATGCAAAGTACTCATTTAGTACCTCCACCATGCCCTCTGCCTCCATGAGTAGATCTCCTTTTTGGTCCCCAATCTGCCCCACCTCTTCTGTTACTACCTGTTTACTATTTATATGCCTATAGAAGACTTTTGGATTCCCTTTTATGTTAGCTGCCAGTCTATTCTCATACTCTCTCTTTACCCCTCTTTTTCACTTCTCCTCTACTTTCTATATTCAGCCTCATTCTCCCTTGCATTTCAACATCTTTCATACACCCTCTTTTCCTGCTTCATCTTACTCTCTACCTCTTTCGTCATCCAGGGAACTCTGGTTTTAGTTGCCCTACCTTTTCCCCCTTGTGGGAATGTACCTAGACTGTACCCGAACCATCTCCTCTTTAAAGGCAGCCCATTGTTCGATTACAGTTTTGCCTGCCAATCTTTGATTCCAATTTACCCGGGCCAGATCCGTTCTCAACCCACTGAAATTGGCCCTCCTCTGATTAAGTATTTTTACTCTAGATTACCCCTTGTCCTTTTCCATAACTAATCTAAACCTTATGATACTATGATCATTGTTCCCTAAGTGTTACCCCACTGAAACTTGCTCCACTTGACCCACTTCATTCACCAGAACTAGATCCAACAATGCTTGCTTCCTCATTGGGCTGGAAACATACTGAGCACAATTCAGAAATTCCTCCCGCTCTTTGTCCTTTTATGCTATTACTATCCCAGTCTATATTAGGATAGTTGAAGTCCCCATTATCGCTACTCTATAGTTCTTACACCTTTCTGTAATTTTCCTGCAAATTTGCTCCTCCAAATCCTTCCCACTAGTTGGTGGACTATAGAATACATCCAGTGTAATGGCGTCTCTATTGTTTCTTAACTCCAACCAAATAAACCTGTAGTTGGAACCCTGGACACAAGAGTTATCAGTTAAAAGGAGTACAAATCAACGTTTTGATTTTGGCCTCCTTGCAGGCCTGAGTGACCCATGTCTTCACCCAAGAGTCATCTGCTAATCAAAGAATCGTTACCACAGACTGGGCCTGATTCCTTGATCTGTGCCAGATGACTAAGCTACTTATGTAGACATGTTAGAATGGAAAACATTAATAGATTTGCTTCCTTTGCTTGGCTGCCATTCTTTGTTATTTACATACATGTTTGGCAATTGAATGTGATAGCTTGAGCATTAAAAAAATTAACAGTAAACAGTCGATTGTCCGTTAAGGATGTTTGTTGCCAGTTGAAATATTTGTGACTAGAAAACCATAAAGATTCCATAAAACAAGCACAACCCAAAGCCTCTGCATTCAAACAACATAAGCATATAAATCTCCCCTTTGACAGAACCTGAGACCCAGATGCATATGAATTTACCTTTGCTAGGCGAAATGGAATATAGATTTTTTTTTGTACGTTGCAGAGCCAACTGTGTGGTGCTGTTGTCAGATTTTGAAATTCGGCCTATTCACCCCTACTCCATCCCCACCAGGACCAAACCCTGACCAGTGGCTCATAGCGTGCTTTCGACAATTTAAAAAAATAGAAGTGCTGAAAGGGTATTTAAGGTACTTTAAGATGGTCCCAGCAATGGACTGGAACATGGCTTTTGTCACTTTTGAGCCAGTACTAGAAGCAGCCTGCAACACAGCTTTTGCAACTGCATTATTAACATTTTAATAGTAATCCAGGCCACTGATGTACAAATATGTGCACAATTATGGAATTCGAGCTTGAAATATTTGTGACTAGAAAATACTCTGAATTAGTCAAATTGTATTTTCATTAAATCAGTGGCTCTGATAATATCTTGTACATTATTTGGTGCAAAACAGTGTATCCTCTGATTCAATTCTGAGCAATGCCAGGGGAGATCTGCTACTATATTACAAATCAGTAATTTCCTCTATCACACTTCTTGGTCAGACTCCAAGTCTTACCACGTCTTACTTCAAGAAAATGTATAAAGAAACAAGAGCTCATCAGGAATGCAAAATACTTGAGCCACAATTTCTACAACATCTTAGTTTAGCTTACCCAGTATTCATCACTACAATTTACTTGGTATGTTGTTCCTGACCTTATAAAACAACACACCCTCTGACTTACCATCAGTCGCACCATGAGAGATTTGCATATGTTAATATATTAAAAACTTTGCATTTGTATGTACTTCCTGTAACATCACACTTTGGCTGTCGTGCTTTGGCACAAAGTAAAACAGTAGTAAATCTGAACTGTAGAGGTAGAAATTATGAAGTGAAGAAAGTGGCTAAAAATTCCCAATGAGAAGCTGCTAAGGATTCATGAAAACAACCAATCCTGAATGATCAGCCAGGAGAAGAAAGGTGAACCAAATGAATCACTTAAAATGCAGCGGTGTTTTTCTTGGCAAATGAACATTCTATGTAACAGAAATAAGTAAAAATGTACATATTTCACAATAAGCTAATAAATGGAGCTCATAAACTGTCTGTTGTCTTTCAGTACTCTTAATTAATGGTTTTACTTGACATTAGCCTCTCAAGCCCAAGTCCAGGATTTTTTTTTGATATTTTTGTCCCAGAGATGTGACTTTCTTAGCTGAAGGCAGATCCTGCAATCTAAGCATGTGCAATTTACACTGTTACTTAGTATGATTCATGGAATTTTGTCAGCCCAACTGTTAAAATGCTTCTCTTCAGCCTCTAATAGTATCTGATTGGTTTTCCAGAATTGTCTGCTCCTGCTGCTTTTTCTACCTTGAACCCTTTTAAATTAGCTAGTATCATTTTCTTTATGGTCTGGTAGCACCATCTTCCTTATGGTGTGGTAGAAATCTATCTACTAGGCATGGGGTAGATCTAACCATATCACATTTATAATTTGAAAACAAATTACATATTTACAGTTGCTGTGGGTGAGTGAAAATCTAATTATTTGCAAAATTGCAGAAGTTGGATAAGTTTTTTTTGTATATTATGCTTAGTCCTAAAAGTATTCAATTTGTTCTGTTAATCTGAGTACATAATGTTTTCTCAGGTAATTTATCAAAGTGTTATGATTGACTGGAGGAAGACTGACCATTTACCAAGGGTGTTGGTTCTAAGCTATGCCTCCTTCTACCCCACTTTCTAAAAGATACAAAATTGCTGAGTCAATTTTGCTAATTAAATATACATTTATATTAAAGCAGCCAATGTGTTTATTTACTGTTCCAGATGTAAAGTGGAATCTGTATATTTAGGCACCAATGCTTTTTCATGTTCCCATAACCATGGTATTCTCTCCTAGTGCTGCTAGTCCCTTGGAGCACCCTTCAAAATAGTTAAACACCCTGAGACTTCATCCGCGTACTGTCATATCCCATGCCTTCTTCCCAGTGCCTTCAGTTTCCAGGCCTGCCCCCAATGCTGATATGTCTGGTATTCTTGGCAAAACACCCCTTTTCTTATGAAACCTCCAACTCATCATAAGTAATGCCATGGGAAATTTGAAAATATATGTAACGCAGTTAGTTATGTTGTATACTGTTCGTGTTGCTTTTAAGCAGTGTGAACTCTGACTTGATGTGAGTCCATAGAACACTAATAATTAATAAAAATGTCTTCATTAGCATCATGTTATTTATATGACATCCATTTGTGATCTAGTTAGTCAAGAATACCACACACAAGAAATGTTGCACCTCTTAATTTTTCAAAAATATTTAATATTTACCTTGCTTTTTTTTGAATTTGATGTAGAATTTTGCAGTGAATTAGAGCCTATTTGAAGACGACCTAAAATGCCCTCTATAGAGATTATAGAGAGAAACTTGTAGAATCTTGAGTTTTGCAAGTCACAATATTGTGTCAAATGCATGCTTCAGAGATAATTTCATCTCTTGAATAAGGTGACTAATAACGGGAACGAGAATAGGTTTTGTAAATTCAATTTAAATGTAGGGAAATGTTAATGAGTTTCGAAAGTGCTGGATCAATTGAATTAATCAGTTGAGAACCGAGCACTGAACTGGCGGATAGAAACGTCGTCCATGTTTAATTGTTGAGCAGTCAGTGGATTTGTCCTGCAAATTTGTTATTAGCAATAATTTAAAGAGCTGATAGGCATCATAATTTGGATAAAACGAAGCGGATGACTTCATACTAATTGGGCCCAACTTTCAAGGTGGTTTAAACCAGTTTTGTGGTCTAAAGCATCTTCCTATACCATTTGGAGAGTTTTCTGCTGGCTTGGTCTATTCTAAATTTTCATGAGTTGGCCCACTGCCTGGGTGGTCACTTGAATAATTTGCAATATTGGCATACATTCCCATAACTGGGAAAATAGGCTAATGTTTTTGTTACATGCAAAATTTATTCAGACCATTTTTTGCCGTATCTTAAGGTAGTTTTTCAATCTTGTTACCAAGTGGTGTTTTGGCATTTCCTCAGTTCCAGGCAGATTTATATAATACAGAGAAATGTAAGACGAAGGCAAAACCAAGCCATTGTGTTGTACAGGTTCACTCCCCTAATTCAGCATGAGAAAAATGTGAAAAGAGGTCAGTGCATCTTTTTTGACTTGTCGCAGTATTTGCAAAATGGATAAATAGATATTAAAACTTTTAAAAAAAAAATAAGCAGACCTGCTTTAAGATACTGAATGAGATTTATAAGTGCATTTGAAATGCAAGGTACAATATACTGAAATCTTTTTTAGGCACTATTTGTACTTGGATGAAAGTATTAAATCAATTCCAAACTGTCCACAAAGTGGCATTGTGAAATCTAGTGTATAAAACAATATCATGATGTATTTTTTATGTCTTTTAAAGGTAAGAGAGTGAGTTGTGCTTGTAGGGAATGAAGGGTTCCTAGGAAAACAGAAACCTTAAATAAGGGAAGAGTTTGCCAAGCACAATTTATGGTAAGTCTTTGACCAATTCACTTACTAAACAAATAGCAGTTGTAGTTCAGCTAACCAGAAATAGTTGAAGCCATTGACCATGGTGTCTTGAATCCACAACATGATTCTTCACCGTAATAACATTGTCTCAGTGCAGTAGCTTACCTCTCGGCCCATCGTGCCTATGGCCGGCTCTTTGAAAGACCTATCCAATTAGTCGCATTCCCCTGCTCTTTCTCCATAGTCCTGTAATTTTTTTCCCTTCAAGTATTTATCCAATTCCCTTTTAAAAGTTACTATTGAATCTGTTTCCACCATCCTTTTGAGGTAGTGCGTTCCAGATCATTACAACCCGCTGCATAAAAAAATGTTTCCTCATGTCGCCTCTGGCTCTTTTGCCGATCGCCTTAAATCTGTGTCCTCTGTTTACCGATCCTACTGCCACTGGAAGCAGTTTCTCCTTATTTACTGTCAAAACCATTCATGATTTTGAACACCTCCATCAAATCTCCCCTTAACCTTCTCTGTTCTAAGGAGAACAACCCCAGCTTCTCCAGTCTCTCCACATAACTAAAATCCCTCATGCCTGGTACCATTTTAGTAAATCTCCTCTGCACCCTCTCTAAGGCCTTGACATCCTTCCTAAAGTGTGGTGCCCAGAATTGAACACAATACTCCAGCTGCGGCCTAACCAGTGATTTATAAAGGTTTAGCATAACTTCCTTGCTTTTGTACTCAAAGCCTCTGTTAATAAAGCCCAGGATCCCTGGTTGTTGTTTACATTTGTTAGAACTTAGTTAAGCTGGAAAACATCTAGTATAACCTGGAATTGTCCAGTGTGAATCCTGCAGTTTGCATCTCACTGTCATTGAGAACTCACTGAGAAACTCACCTTATGTGCAGTTGTGTGTTGAACCTTTGGAACGGTGTCTTCATTCCTCCCTACATCTCAAATCAGAAAACAATGTGCAGTATTATTACATGTATGATTGATTTGCAATAGATCTCAATTTTTTTTTGTTATAAAGTCAAATAAAAATGTTTGGAGTGTATTTTTTTAAGAAAATGTGTTCTGTTATATTTGTAATCTACAGTTTTTAAAAAAATCTATTTGAAAGGTGGGTCCCTATTTCCTGAATTACATTCTGACTGGGATGAAATTCTCTGTCGTCTGCTTTGTGAAGGTTAATTATTTTGTAAAAATCCTGTCTCTCTTAGAAGCCAAAATGTCTATGAAATTATGATGTGCTGCACATAATGGGGCACTTGCAGGCCAAATACACCCAGAATGTACTGCCAGAAGCTTGATATTTAGTGGTGTTGCATTGTAGATTACATTTGTTCATCATAAACACACTTCAATATTGAGCAGAGTTTGTTGTTGAGAAATTATTGTTCTTGACCAATAGATTGTTACGTGACTGAGAGCAACTGCCTTGATACCTGGAACATTTGGAAATGTAATTTTTTTGTTGGATTTAAAATGGATGTTATAAGTGTACTATGGAGGGGGTAGAAATAGCTGAAGGTGAAGCAGAAAGGATCTGAGGGTGATGGTAGATTCTGTACTTAAGTCAAATCATTGTGAGCCAGCAATAAACAAAGTGAATGGAATGTTTGATTATATTGTTAGGTCTGTTGACTATAAGTCGCAATATGTCATGCTATTGCCTTGTTCAGACCATACCTTCAGCATTGTGTTCGTTTTTGGCTACCAAGGCTCTTGGGAAGTATTCAAGCCATGGAGGCGATGGAGAGAAGCTTCATGAGGCTGATCCCCAGCATCAATTTAGGAGGCAACACTGGAGAAACTAGTTCTCTTCAGCCTTGAAAGGACACCTTATAGTAGAATACAAGAGGTTAAATGACATAGATAATTCTAATTTGTAGTACTGGTTCAATGTATGCGAGGATACTGGAAATACAGAACATAGAGTGAAACTAGTGATGGGAAATTTTAGGTCAGAGGTACGGAAGGACTTCAGTCAGAGCGATCAACACCTGGAATGGTCTTCCTCGATGGAGTAGTGGAGTTGAAAACCTTAGACTCATTTAAGAGGAGATGTTGGCCTTTCAGATGGTGTAGCTCAGATGGGCCTCATGGTCTCCCTTGTTTGTGTCTGTCCTGGTGATTTTTTTTTCAATGGACTTTAGTTATACTTTCTTCAATCATCATACAAATGTAGTTTTGCCTATTTGATGACAGAACTTACGTTTCAGTTTATCTTTTTGTTTTAAAGATACAATGGGCTCGATTTTGAAAGGGTGGTGGGATGGCAGTGGTGGTGGGGGGGGGGGGGTCAATGAGCAACCCGACCTACTAAAATCTTACCGTTTCTCATGCAATCGCAAGTTAATTGGTCGCCCTTAACGTGGCTTCTGGGTTTGCCGTCCGAAAGCTGAGCAGTGGGCGGACTGCGCGCCCGCGTCAGGCTGTCAGCTAGAGCGGCTCTATTTAAAGGGCCATTGCTCCAAAGGCTTTTGCTGCAGCAAACACCAAAAACATAATGGAGCAGCACAGGGGCTAGGGTGCTTCCAGGTTTAATGATGCCTCACTGCAGCAGCTACTGTACGGGGTGAGGAAGAAGAGGGAAGTGTTTTACCCCGAGGACAGAAGGAAGTACCCTGCCTCTGCCACCAAGAAGGCCTGGCTCGAGGTGGCAGAGGAGGTCACCAGCAGCAGCAACATCTCCCGCTCCTAGGTCCAGTGCAGGAAGCGCTTCAATGACCTAACTAGGTCAGCAAAAGTGAGTACACTCACTGATTCTGCTGCCCCCCCCCCCCCCCCCCCCCCCCCCGGCCCCGCCACCAAACTCATTCTGCACTGCCAAGACTACTCCATCACATCACTCCTCACACCCACTTAAGGCTCATCCACAACTTACCTACACTTCCTCACCTCCCCATTAGTCACCCCACCACTACCACTCACCCCAATCCTCATCCGATGTGATGGCACTGTCTCGTACTCACGCTCTGTTGCACTGTCTTTCACAATCAGCCTCACCCAAAGCAATGCATTCATCGGCTGACCAGTTCACCATCACTCACTCACACGCCTGTACTTTCTCCCCTTCTAGGAGAAGAGAGCGCAAAATGCACGCGAGAGGGCGAGGACTGGAAGGGGGCCACAACAAATAGTGGTCCTCACTGACTCGGAGGAGGAGGCCCTGCAGATCAGCCGCACCCTCGAGTGCCTGTCTGTAGGGGACGTTGAGACTGGCACCCCACAAATGTCTGGTGACACAACTTTAACATTCATCACACACAACATGAACTGATGTTAACAATGCTTGGCATGTTGAACATCTCAGTATGCTCATTGCAACATGACACTTCTGTGAGGATGCTTAATATTGCCTTCTGTTCTCGTATAGGCCATTCAATGACCGCAGTGCTGGCAGAGGGC
The DNA here is from genome assembly GCF_035084215.1 of Heptranchias perlo. NCBI lineage: Eukaryota > Metazoa > Chordata > Chondrichthyes > Hexanchiformes > Hexanchidae > Heptranchias > Heptranchias perlo. The sequence continues at coordinate 36,571,447 of NC_090337.1, read as the reverse complement.
GATTCCTCAGAGGAGCTCCTGGCCTCTGAGGGTGCACTGTCACATCTTAGCGAGCCATCCACCAGCGCAGATACTCACACCTCGGTGGGTCCTAGTCATCAGTTGGTTGGGTCGGTACCTGGTGAATCACCACACACAAGTTTGCATGAGCTGACACTGGTGGCAGGGGCAGCTGTGGAGAGTCCGCATAGGTGGACGCACTCCTCTCCAGGTTCTACTCAGCTGGATACAGGTGCTGAAAAGGAGAATGATTGAAGGACAGCCGCACATTTGCGAAGGTACTGGAACAGGTGCCACACGCACTCTCCATAACAGCACAGAGGACGGTGATGCCCAACTGCTGCATGAGTGGAATGGTGGCACAAGTACGGGAGGGAATCTCTGAGATACTGTCACAGGAATGTGCGCAACTGTCTGAGACAGTCTCGCAGGTAAGTGCAGGAATGTCTGCGATGGAGAGAAGGCTAGCCACCGTTGAGCTTCAAACACGGCTCACAGATGAATCCATTCAGCCCCTGACAAGCCGTTCGGACTCTGTGAACATAATTCTGCCGCCTTAGACAGGTTGACAGATACTTTAGAAGTGGCCTTCCAAGGCATCATACATGTCCTCCAAACTGTTGTCCAGCAGGGTGGTAGGAGTGATGTGGGCCTAGCCCAGGAGAGGGATGATGGCGAAAGGGGACATGGAAGTGGGGTTGCCGCTCACAGCGCTTCCACGTCTCACCCGTTGCCCCCACTCAACCAGTACCCACAATGCTGCCTCCTCTCCAGGTGGCCGAGTCTGCCCCTGCACAGGTGCGGGTGGAGCAGTCTTTGGAGGGGTCCTCATGGGCTCCAAAACCTAGAGGGCATAGGCGAAAAGCATCTAAGCAGTCAGGGCATGAACATGAGCAACTTGCCACTACCTCTGCAGCCACAGGGGATGCACCACAAGTAGTCATAAGAGAAAGGCTAAGGTTTTGTGATCACGAAGGGTATGCACAAGGGTGTCCGACAGACTGTCATGTTTTTCATTTATATTTGTTTTTTGTTTTATTCACATTAAATGTTATCATTCTCATCACTACTGCCACGTCTTGCCCATTCTTGACTGCCTTTTGCAATAGCGCCCTTTCGTGAGCTTCACCATGAACGGCGACATTGATTCCACCCATTGGGTCACTTTACAGTAGGTGCATGTGTAGTTGCTGAACTGTTTTGTTCAGAGAGGAGGGGTTGCTGGTGTTGGCGCTGCTCTTTCCAGGTGGCCTGAGGACTGGACTCTTCTCACTTTCTGATGTTAGGAGAACCGTTCACATATCAGTGACTCCCTGGCCTCACGAGCAGCCAGGTGAGCCGCTGCTCTGGCTATGGGTTCGGCCTCCTCCTCTGCCTCCTCCTTCTCCTCAATGTGGATGGCAGATGTGGATGGGGTCTCCTCAAGCGGCACCACTCTCTGTTTTGCCATGTTGTACAGGACACAACACACTACTATAGTGCGTCCCACCCTGTCTGGTCCGTATTCAAGTACTCCCCCAGAACGATCAAGGCACCTAAATCGCATCTTGAGCAGCCCTATAGCATGCTCAATTGTAGACCTGGTGGTGACGTGGATGTCTTTGTATCGACTCTGTTGCTCGGTGATGGGGTTCCTCAGAGGTATCGTGAGCCACATGTGCAGGGGGTATCCCTTGTCCCCGAGGAGTCAGCCCTTAAGGGTGTCCGGTGCGTGGAAGAGCCCCGGGATGTTGGATGCCCTCAGAATGAATGAATCGTGACAGCTGCCTGGGAATCTTTTGTGGTGGTCACAAACAAGCTGAGTGTTGATGGAGTGATACCCCTTTCTGTTGATGTACAGTCCTGGCTTGTGTGGAGGTGTTAATATTGCTAAATGGGTGCAATCGATTGCACCCTGTACCCATGGGAAGCCAGCCACAGCGTGGTATCCCACTCCCCTCTCTGTCTGGCTGAGGTCGTCCATGGGGAATTTGACGTATTGAGAGGCTCTGCGAAACAAGCCGTCGGTGATCTGCCTTATGCACTTGTGTGCAGATGACTGAGAGACCCCAGCGATGTCACCGGTGGCACCCTGGAATGATCCAGAGGCGAAGAAGTTGAGGGCAGTGGTAACTTTAACAGTGGGTAATGAGATGCCGCCAGGCCCAGCCGGGAGCAGCTCGGCATGAAGGAGGCTGCAGATGTCTTCGACCACCTGGCAACTCACTCTGAACCTCCGTATGCACTGCTCCTCAGAGAGGTCCAGGAAGCTGAGCCTCAGTCTGTAGACCTTCTGACGAGGGTAGTGCCTCCTGCGACAGCACTCCCTCGGTTGTTCCCCTCTGTGCTCTTGTGCAGGTCCCTGTGGTGCGGCACTGTGTTGTGGAGCTCCAAGTTGCGAAAGTGCACGCCGTGCCTGGCGAGTATGGTGATGTTGCTCGTTCCTCGGATGTAGTGGTGAATGCAGCCATGGCGCCCACCCCCCACCCCCCATCCTGATGGTGTCAGTTTGAGGTGGATCCAAGAAGTTGGTAAATATGTGTAAACAGAAAAATTCTTGGTTTACACTCAGAATTCTCAGTCTAAACACAAAGATCTCCCAGCCAAAGGTTTGTCTGAGACACCTGGGTGCCCTGCTGCAATAACTTACCTTTTATCCCCATCTGTCAAACAGGCATTCAAATGTCGAACTGGCTGCTGCCTGAAACACATCTCCTTGAACATGGAGTGTTTCCCACAGCACGGGAAACACGCTGAGGTCGAATTAAAATCGCACCCCTGCCTCAATCTCCACAAAATTAACGACTTAAACAAGATCAAAGATGTCAATAAGTGGTTTAACTATCATCTGGATTTGTGAAGCGCGCGCACACACAGATGTGTCTGTGGCAACCCTGGAAGTTGGCGGGTTGGTGCCGGCTTCCAAACCCACTGGGGATTTTCAGAGCCCCCAACGCACCCGCAATTCCATTTTAAAACCGGCCCCAATATGTCAGTAAGCATTTTGATATGGTTAAAAGAAGAATGGTTTGATCTTATCCAGTGAGTCAACAAATGTTCTACATGTTTTCCTTTAAATTCTACTTTAGTCAGATTTGGCATTTAAGATACACTGAATATAGATGACAGAGTAGTTGAACGGAATCTTTTTGTCATAATCCTTATGGATTGCTGCAGGCTTCTAGAGAAGTGTCCTTTAGAGTTTTTAATCAATTGTTTGGAAAATATTTGAATGTACATGGCATTTAGAGCAGTACTGTTTTCATCAAATATAATGAGGTAAATAGTCATTGACTAAAACTGTTTTTAGCAACACAAAAACACTGGTCAATAGTCCACAACTTTTGGAATAAATGTTGGAGTTTGAAACTGCTTAATATTTTTATTTGCAATTTGTTTATTATTAACTGCGATACATAACTTTCCATATTGAGAGGAAGGCATGAATTGTGTTCAAGATGAGAGATGTTAATGCTGGAGCATAAAATACCCTAACGCAGGTTTTTTTTAAAACAACCAGTGTCAACAAGAAATACTCCTAAAATCAGAAATTAGAGGCTTAAGGTAAAGCCCTCTACTCTGCCGCAACAACGTGCCTTGAAACTAACTTCAGAAGAGCATCTATTACTCTACCAGGGGAATATTGAAAATGTCATGGTAAACTTTAAAAAAAAAATCATAACTTAAACAAAGGGCTAGATTTAAAAGTATTGATATTCAAAATTTAAAAGAAGGAAAACCAATCCCAAATCTCCTATAAACTTAAATAATAGCTTTTAGGTGGTGGAGGAAGTGTTAATGTTCATACGCTGATATTCACACAGCTTAATTTAAAAGTCTACAAGATTTGTTTTAACCTAGAATTCTTTTCCTTGCATCAGTGTTCATAAAGCCTTATGCATGTAAATAGTTACAGTATACTCAAGAGATGGGATTAAACTTTGCGTTATTGGTCCAGGACCAGTATGCACAGAAAATTGCCTATCTTGGTTTCTAAGAACTAGCTGCAATTATGTAATCACAAGCAGGTATCTTACCCTCCCGCTGTGATTTTTGTTCTCGATTACTGTCAAGTATTGTCTAAGTTCATGGCTGCTTTGATGTTTCTCTTCTCACTTTTTCTGTTCTTGTTTCTTTTACTTTGTATTTCTTCAGACTGATGCTTTTAAATCTTGGTTACAAATTAATAAAGAGTTTTGAGCTGATTACTGGGCTTACACACAGTATTTTCTGCTAGTCTGAACCTAAAATCACAAAGTCCAAGATTTTGGAATAGTAGAATTTTTTGACCCTACTGCTGCATAGTTGGTTATTTCATTCAAAGTAAACTTACAGCTTGCTCGTACAGTACATTGCACGGTTGCTTTATCCTTAAAATGAAATGAGCCTAATTAAATCCCAAACTTTTTCCATATCTATAGTGAATCGGCCTTCTTAAAAACTTGATTAAAAATACCAAATAAAAAGGCACTGTACCAGTAATGTTCCGAGTATCTTTATATATATATTATGATGAGTATTCAAACGTATTCCAGTAATGAGGAGACTGTGCCATGGTGGTCTTTTCAATTTAGATGAATCCATTTAGATTCAAGGCACTCATCCTTATTGATATCTTAAAATAAGATGTCGTTCAGTGTCAGATTTGACTAACACATCTCTCAGTACGAGCATTATCAGTATAATGTCTCCCATCTGCAGTACGCAAATGATAATTGTGAGCATGCCAGCAAAGAGTGGTGCTGCATTAGGGAAGGAAATTGTGAACAGAATTGGAATAAGGATCCATCCTTGTGAGGCCTAATCATTGTGTTATCTATATGCACTGGTAGTGTTGGTTTCAGCATCTTCTAGTTGTTGGAAAAGAATGTAGGGAGCAGCAAGATTGTACCAAATTATTAGAGATTGAATTATTCAGTAGCCACTAATTTAATTTTGAAATAGGCTAGTAACTGACCACATTTCAGATTGTTTTGAGTTCTGGGAAGAGGATATGACTTGGTCTCAATTTAGTTTGCAAGCACAACATGGGAGGATTTCTGGGGTTCTTAAGGGATCTGATGATTGAGGCCTGACTAGTGAGTCAATTTATAGAATGAACATCCATTGGATGTTTTGCCTGATCATTATGAGTCTCTAGTAAACTATCAGCTTCCATTGGTTTATTATCTAAGTGATAGTACTTTTAATTGCTTCCTCAAGTTTTTGAAAGGTTCATTATTCTCATTGTACAGCAGAAATTACTTTTCAGCCAATCTTTTGTAATTTGGTGAGCTGTAACCGAATGGAGTTTGTGGCTTCCAGGCCAGAAATTCAGATACACAAATAGCCAGTTTGGGATATTGAAGATGGTAATTTTGACAAAAATCTTTTTTGGACTCTTGCAACATTAACTAACTGAAAAACAGTGCACAAATTATAATGAGCTAGTGTTAAATTTTTGTGGTTTATTTGTGGAATTTAATTGTGGGTTGATATTGTTTCATACAGAATCTAGCAATGTGCAGTAACATTGCAAAATTCAAATCAACAATTTCTATTTGGCAAGCAGTTTCAACTGAAATGCCAAACTTATCTTTATTAGTGGACCCTGTGTTTGTTTTTGGATAGTTATTCCTTTTGATCCATGATATTAATGTTGACTTTCTTTACAATATAAAACGTAAACTCTCTTGACAGAACGCCATTGTTTTTCAATCAGCAGTACAACAGTTGGTCAAAAGCTAGGTCAGACGAAAGGTCTTCGACCTGAAAAGTTAACTCTGTTTCTTTCTCCACAGATGCTGCCTGACTTGCTGAGCTTCTCCAGCATTTTCTGTGTTTATTTTAGTACAGTAATTGGTTATGGTTGACTTGGTTCATAGCTTCGGATGTTTATTTTCTGAAGTAGACACATGCAACGTAAAAGTAGATTTTTCTTTTGGTGATTTTGTGATGTAATGCTTTTGAACATGATTTAGAGCATTGTATTGTCTTTTTTCATTTGTCAATCTACACGATGGTGGCACTTTATTTAGTGTTTCAAAGTTGTACTTCTGAAATTGCTGGAAACATAATAAATATGATTGTTGAAATGCTGGAGCTGTTAATAATTGAAATAGTCAACAGTATCAGATTTCTTAGTTTCTAAAGGTTCCAGTTAGCAATGTCCTGATTATAGCGAGACAGACATAAATGACCCCACCCCCCCTTTCTACACAGATCTGTTTACAGGAATTTGTGAATAACTTGAAAATTTTTCCTTTTCTGTCTTTAAGGCCAATATTAATTTTTAAAATTAATTAAGAATACCAGCACCAATCCCTGTGATTGTATTTTTTCCCTCTTGCAATGCAACAGCAAGATATTGTAAACTAAAAGGGCTTATTTACCAACTTCATTTCTGATCTGGATCCAGAAGTGCACATTGTAAGTTCAGATGTGTACTGTGCACGAATTTTTAACCATTCAAAGTGCTTATTACAAGTCATTTGTGAGATCATGTCCACCAGGAACTGTATTCAGTGTGATCTCTGACCTTTCAAAATGACTGGGTTAGGGTTGGGAGAATCTATTATGTGCTCGATTTGAACACTTTTTCTTATGATTCAAATGGTATAAGGGCAGAGTTTGAATATGCTAAGCCAATGATTTGCCTCAGAAAGAACATAATTAGCGTAATGTTCACAATCCATTTTCTGATGAGATAAAGCCCCTGCTTCAGATTTTAAAAACTGTGTATCGACTTTAACATCAGTACCAGAAAATTTAAATCCTGCTTAAGATTAAAGAAAAATTGACAAACGTGAGTGATTTATCCTTGGGATCAAATTCATTGTCCTCCTTCTTTGTGTTACAGCAACTTACTAATCAGAGCAGTAATCCTGTATTTACTGCTGATTTTTTTTTATTGGTAGAGATCTGGTCTGAGTTTAGAAGTCCACAATTAAGTAAAGAACAATAACCTACAGTGGTAATTATCTGTATGACCTTGGGGACAGATTAGTAATGTGTTCTCTCTGGCATGAACATGTAAGTGAATCAAGTGGTGGTACAAATGACATGTAAATTATACTTTGGGTGTGGCAACAATGTGCTTTTAGTAATTGAGCCTGTAAAAAGTAGGGTGGGGGGAAATCATTCATTCTCCTCCTTCTAACAACAGTTTTAAAATTATTTTCCTGTTTCAGCCTCACATCTCTTTCCAAGAAATTCTTGGCAACACCATTCTATCCAATAGAGGAAAGGGAGATTTCTGACTTGCCTGCAAATCTCACATGTGGTGCCAAATATGCTTGTAGATTTGTAGGAGATATCTTCCAATCCTACTTGGGGCTGCTCGCTCATGTTTTCTTTCACCATACTAACGACTTTTGTTGGTGCCACTTCTTCCTGTTTCTCCAATCTGAAGAATTTTACTGACTCCATTTCCTCTCTGGATTTATCTTTCTATCTCCATCTCCATACCTCCTGCTAAAAGCCCACTGACTCCCACAACTACCTAGATTAGGTTTCTTCCAATCCCCTTCATTTGAAGACGTTACCTCATTCTTCCAGTTTTTTTGGAATGCATTGTGTCTGGTATATAGGTTTCACTTTTGCACCATACCTTCTGAAATGTCCTCCTTTTCCCGACATAGGAAACAGAAGCAGGTGAAGGCCATACGGCCCCTCAAACCTGCTCTGCCATTCAATAAGATCATGGCTGATCTTCGACCTCAATTCCCTTTCCCGCCGATCCCCATATACCTTGATTCCCCTAGAGTTCAAAAATCTATCTATCTCAGCCTTGAATATACTCAACAACTGAGCACCCACAGCCCTGGGGTAGAGAATTCCAAAGATTCACGACCCTCTGAGTGAAGAAATTCCTCCTCATCTATGTCCTAAATGGCCAACCCCTTATCCTGAGACTATGTCCCCTAGTTCTAGACTCTGCAGTCAGGGGAAACAGCCTCTCAGCATCTACCCTGTTAAGCCCTCTCCGAATTTCATACATTTCAATGAGATACCTCTCATTCTTCTAAACTCCAGAGAGTATAAGCCCATTCTACTCAATCCCTTCTCATAGGACAACCCTCTCATCTCAAGAACCAATCTAATGAACCTTTGTTGCACTGCCTCTAAGGCACGTTTTTTTTTTATTCGTTCATGGGATGCGGGTGTTGCTGGCAAGGCCAGCATTTATTGCCCATCCCTCATTGCCCTTGAGAAGGTGGTGGTGACTACTGCAGTCCGTGTGGTGAAGGTTCTCCCACAGTGTTGTTAGGTAGGGAGTTCCAGGATTTTGACCCAGCAATGATGAAGGAACGGCAATATATTTCCAAGTCGGGATGGTGTGTGACTTGGAGGGGAACGTACAGGTGGTGTTGTTCCCATATGCCTGCTGCCCTTGTCCTTCTAGGTGGTAGAGGTCGCGGGTTTGGGAGGTGCTGTCGAAGAAGCCTCAGTGAGTTGCTGCAGTGCATCCTGTGGATGGTACACACCGCAGCCTCGGTGCGCCGGTGGTGAAGGGAGTGCATGTTTAGGGTGGTGGATGGGGTGCCAATCAAACGGGCTGCTTTGTCCTGGATGGTGTCGAACTTCTTGAGTGTTGTTGGAGCTGCACTCATCCAGGCAAGTGGAGAGTATTCCATCACACTCCTGACTTGTGCCTTGTAGATGGCGGAAATGCTTTAGGGAGTCAGGAGGTGAGTCACTCGCCGCAGAATACCCAGCCTCTGACCTGCTCTTGTTGCCACAGTATTTATATGTCTGGTCCAGTTAAGTTTCTGGACAATGGTGACCCCCAGGATGTTGATGGTGGGGGATTCGGCAATGGTAATGCCATTGAATGTCAAGGGGAGGTGGTTAGACTCTCTCTTGTTGGAGATGGTCATTGCCTGGCACTTGTCTGGCGCGAATGTTACTTGCCACTTATCAGCCCAAGCTTGGATGCTGTCCAGGTCTTGCTGCATGCGGTCACGGACTACTTCATTATGTGAGGGGTTGCGAATGGAACTGAACACTGTGCAATCGTCAGCGATCATCCCATTTCTGACCTAAGATGGAGGGAAGGTCATTGATGAAGCAGCTGAAGTTGGTTGGGCCTAGGACACTGCCCTGAGGAACTCCTGCAGCAATGCCCTGGGGCTGAGATGATTGGCCTCCAACAACCACTACCATCTTCCTTTGTGCCAGGTATGACTCCAGCCACTGGAGAGTTTTCCCCCTGATTCCCATTTAAATCATTCAATCCATTCAATTTTACTAGGGCTCCTTGGTGTCACACTCGGTCAAATGCTGCCTTGATATCAAGGGCAGTCACTCTCACCTCACCTCTGGAATTCAGCTCTTTTGTCCTTGTTAGGACCAAGGCTGTAATGCGGTCTAGAGCCGAGTGGTCCTGGCGAAACCCAAACTGAGCATCGGTGAGCAGGTTATTGGTGAGTAAGTGCCGCTTGATAGCACTGTTGACGACACCTTCCATCACTTTGCTGATGATTGGGAATAGACTGATGGGGTGGTAATTGGCCGGATTGGATTTGTCCTGCTTAGATAAGGAGACCAAAACACAGTTCCTTGGATGAAATTTTCTGTCATTTGGTTATTGAGGCCCTTGACCAAGTCCACTCCATTTCTTATTTCTGTACTCTTGCTTCCTTTCACAACAGTGACAGGGTGTCTCTTGTCATTGCCTTCCATCCCATTAGCCTCTGTACTTGCTAAATCATTGTCATTTTTGGCATCTCCAACTGTGTCTTTCCTCCCCACTCCTCCCGGCTTTCCAGAGGTACCAATTTCTCTGGGACACTTTTTTGTTCACTTTTCCATGACCCCAATTCTCACTGTCCTTCTGGCATTTTCCAATTGTAAAGCTCACATTTTTGTACTGGATGATAGGGTCTTCAACTTATTCAGACAAAACTCCAAACATTTATTTAGATAGAACAGAGAGTATTTAATAATAAACGGTAACAATGATGCAAGTCAGCAACTGCAACTACAACTTTCCTCCCTCCTCCAACAAACCTTTTGAGTTTTGCCTGATATACCCAACCACCCCACCCTTGCCAAAGGATAGCAGGAGTCACAACGCCACCTTTCCAGAGCCCAGGATTTCAGGAATAATGCATGATGGAACCAGAGCAGATGCAACATCTTCCTATTTTCATCACTATCCGGGACTCCAAAGATGCTTTCTGCATGAGATAGTAGTTTACATATGCATCCTCTAATCTAATATAGTGTAATCACTATTTATGGTGCAATCTCCTCTGCAGTGGGAGATCAAATGCAGATTGAGTGACCGCTTTGCTGAACATCTTTGTTCTGTCTTCAAGTATGATCATGTCCTTCTTGTGACTTTTCACTTCAACTCCCCCTCCTGTTTCGACTTTGACCATTTCATTTTTGGCCTCCTACACTGTTTCAACCAAGCTCAACGCAAACTTGGAGAGCAATATTTCCTCTTTTTCCATTGAACTTTGCTGCTTTCTAGTCTGAACATTGACTTCAGCAATTTCAAACTTCGCTGTCTCCCACATTTTCCTGCCTGCTTCAACCATCATCCTCTACTTCATTTTTCCCTTCGGAAGCCCTTTACATTTCCCTTTTTAAAATCCTTTCACAGCCTGAGGTGCTCTTTCTATTTCATCCTTGAGTTTTTACCTTTTTTTCAATTCTCTGAAAAAGGGTGTTCACAGCTTAACTGCTTCTTTGTGATAGTAATTTGCACACCTCATTTTTGACTTTTTAATGTTGTTCTTCATCTCTTCGCCCCCTCCCATTTAGTGCTATAAAGGGGCTTATTTATCTTTCAGTTCTGATGATGGTCTGCTCCATTTTAACCCATCTTTTCTTATTTCAGAAGCTGACAGACCTCATTTTCAGCATGTTCTCTTTTCACTTGAGATCTCCAGCATTTGCATTTAAAAAAAATCTCCAGTATGTAGGAAATTGTTTGAAAACGTGCATTCTGACATTCCATGGTGCAGCAACCTCAGCTCACTTAAACAAGATGCAGGTGGAACAAAAAGTGTGAGATTTCCGGAACAGACGGGAGGCAGTGCGGCAGGTGTTGACTTTTTTTGATTTCTACATTGTTGCCTGCTTCTTTTCCTCCTGGTGAAAACACACTGCAGGAGAGTGCAAGTGCATCTGTACTAGAAATAAATTTAAGATGTTTCTTTAAATTGATGTAGTAATTTAAAAGCGGCAGAGTAGAAATACTGCAAAAATCCAGGGATACATGCCTCTCTCTGGCCGGGAAGATAGATAGGTATATTGTACCCATACGTCTACTGATGCTGTAGTGTAATTATTAGGAGGCATGCAAGACTGGCCTCGGCTGATTCCCCTCCAATTCTTCTCTTGCAGAAGCCTCTTGTCCCTACCTCCCCCAGATGACCCAGATCAGGCAATTGGACTGATGGGGAATGTGTGGTGCAACCTGCATTCTACTGTTAGATAAAATTTATATTTGTTAAATAAAAACAGATTTGTAACAGTCATCCAAAATTAAAACGCCTTGCTTCTTGAAAGAATACTCCACTTTTATTTATTAATTGAACAGTACATTATATTCACTGTGAACATGTATTTTTAGTGTACAGTTGATACAAAAACTTCTCCAATAAGTTTGTATTTTGGAAATGTATCTTTTCTTTAGTGGAGGCTTTTAAATTCCAGACCCCCTTCTACTGTTAACAGCAAAAACAAAATATTATGTAGAATTACATAACGTACAGCACAGAAATAGGCTATTCAGCCCAACAGGTCCATGCCAGTGTTTGTGCTCCACATGAGCCTCCTCCCACCCTTCTCCATCTAACCCCATCAGCATACCCTTCTATTCCTTTCTCCCTCATGTGTTTATCTAGCTTCCCCTTACCAGCATCTATGCTTGTCGCCTCAACCTTGTGGTAGCGAGTTCCACATTCTAATCACAATCTGGGTAAAGAAGTTTCTCCTGAATTCTCAGGATTTATTAGTGACTGTCTTATATTAATGGCCCCTATTTCTGGCCTCCCCCACAAGTGGAAACATCTTCTCTCTGTCTACCCTATCAAACCCTTTCATAATCTTAAAGACCTCTATCAGGTCACCCCTCAGTCCTCTCTTTTCTAGAGAAAAGAGCCCCAGCCTTTCCAATCTTTCCTGATAGGTATAACCTCTCAGTTCTTGTATCATCCTAGTAAATCTTTTATGTGCCTTCTCCAGTGCCTCTGTATTCTTTTTATAATATGGAGACCAGAACTGTTCCCAGTACTCCCAAGTGTGGTCTAACCAAGGTTCTGTACAAGTTTAACTTAACTTCCCTGCTTTTCAATTCTATCCCCCTGGAATGAGCCTCAGTGCTTTGTTTGCTTTTTTTTTTATGACCTTATTAACCTGCATGACTACTTGTAACGATGTGTATTTGTACCCTCAGATCCCTCTGCTCCTCTGCCCCATTTAGACTCTTATTTTCCAAGGAGCATGTGGCCTCCTTATTCTTCTGACCAAAATGTACCACCTCACACTTATCTATATTGAACTTCATTTGCTAATTACACGCCCATTCTGCAAGCTTATTATTGTCTTCCTGTATTTTACGAACAAATGTACAAACATATGAATAATGACGGACAGAATAAGACTCTCTGGTCCATCCGACCTGTCCCACACAATTGTGATACCTTGTGTATCACAATATATATACTCCCCACCCCATACCATGTGATCTTCTGGGAGAGGCGAAAAACCAGATAAAATCTCAGGCCAATTTGGGGGGGAAAAGAATCTGAGAAATTCCTCTCCGACTCCTTTGGCGATCAAAACTAGTCCAGGAGATCATTCTGGCCCTGATAATTCTATGCATTACATTACCTATTTTTTTGTAAGAGGTGATCTCCGCCAGAAACAGGTCCAGCTCTCGCTTGAAGGAAATCAGTGAATCAGCGTCCACTGCACGAGCCGGCAGCCTGTTCCGGATATCTACTATTCTCTGGGAAAAGAACCACCTCCTATCGTCTAACCTAGATCTTGCCTTGTACAACTTAAAATTGTGACTCCTGCTCCTCCCTAATGTATTTAATTGGAACAAACTGTCAACTGGAACATAATCTATTCCTTTCATCATCTTTTAAACCTCAATCAAATCACTCTTAAGTCTACGCTTCTCTAAAGTGTAGAGTCCCAGCTCTGTTAGCCTATCTTTAAGCTGGGAATTAGTCTGGTGACCCTCCTCTGCACCCTTTCCACAGCTTCAATATCATCCACCATGTGAGGAGACCAAAACTGGACACAGTATTCCAAACGAGGCCTGACCAAGATCTTGTCGCAGTCCTCCTCAGTATTAACTATACCCCCCAATTTGGTGTTGTCCGCAAATTTTGAAATTGTACTCCCGATTCCTGAGTCCAAATTGTTTATGTAAACGGTGAACAACAGCAGTCCCCGCACCAATCCTTGTGGAACATCAGTTCCCACCTTTTGCCAGTCTGAGTAACTACCTTTAACCCCTACTCTCTTTTCTGGTTTATAGCCAGCTTGCTATCCATTCTGCTGCTTGTCCCCTGACTCCACATGCTCTGACCTTAGCCATGAGTCTACTATGCAGTACCTTAGCAAAGACCTTTTTGAAAATCCAAATATATCACATCTACTGCATTACCCCGTCTACCCTTTCTGTTACTTCTTCAAAGAATTCAATAAGGTTGGTCAAGCATTTCCATCCCTTTTGAAATCTGTGCTGACTATTCTTTCTTTTTTTGTTTTCTAGATGTTTTTCTATTACATCTTTTAAGTAAGGATTCCATTATCTTTCCTACCACTGATGTTAAGCTAATTGGTCTATAGTTCCCTGGACTTGTTCTATCTTCCTTTTTAAATATAAGAATCACATTAGCTGTCCACCAGTCCTCTGGCACTATTCCCTTTTCTAATGATTTTTTATAGATATATGTAATAGTGCCTCTGAATCTCTTCCCTAACTTGTTTTAATATGCACGGATACAAACTAGTGGTTTTATCCTCTCTAAGATTTGTTGGCCAGATTGATTACTTTATCAATTATTTTCCCCCTTTCTATCTTAAATGTCATTATCTTTTTTGATCTCTTCTTCTTCTAATGTCATACCCACCATGTTAGTCTCCCTGGTAAATACTGAAGCAAAGTAATTATTTAATATTTCTGCCATTTCGCAGTCATTACCTGTGGAGTTTATCGTGAGTATCCCTTAGTGGCCCTATCCCTATCCTGATTTTTCTTTTGTTATTTATGTGTCTGTAGAATACTTTACTATTTCTTTTTGTATTTCTTGATAATTTTGTAGCTTCCCTTTGCCTTCCTAATTTTTTTTGACTTCATTACCTAGTTATGTCCCTCTTTTCTACTGCCATTATGTTATCTCTAATTAGTACAGCTACTCCCCCCTCCCCCCACCTCCTTCCTTCCCTATCCTTTCTGATTATGTTATAACCTGCAGTATTTAGTTGCCAGTCCTGTTCTTTATGTAGCCATATTTCAGTTATTCCTACTACATCTGGTTCCTCGCCATAGACTATTGCCTCCAGTTCTTCCATCTTGTTTTGGATGGTGTGTACATTGCTGTACAGTTAGTTTAATTCATCTTTAATAGTTGTTCCTTTTACTTTATTTTTAACAATCCTTTTATACTTCTGTTTTATAACTGTATTTGTTCCTTGACCGTTTGTTATCTTTATACCTTACCCGTAGCTTCTTATCTTTAAACTTCTCTCTTTCTCATAGTCTGATTCATTATGTGCTGATTGTAGATGTATAGAATATGTAGGGGGACATTATCCAAAACCAAGCCAAATGGGTTGGCACGGAATGATGAGTAGATATGATCAATCATTTCCTCTCATGTAAAGTTTTGAAATGCATATAATGTCTCCAGTGTAACTTCTACAATATTTAATGTATTTCTATTGAGCCTTAGAGATTCTGTTTTAATTACTGCACTCTGACAGTGCATTTGTAATTTTTTCCAGTGCTTGAATGGAGCTGAAAGAGATTTGTTGAATTTATCAATTCTTTAATATTTGACGATATGAACAGTGTGAGGATTAAGCCCTCTTGAATAATACAAAGGTATTGAAGTAATAGAAAATAAAACAAGTACTCAATGGGTTAATTTGGCTTTTTATAAGGTTAATGTTTGTTAAATTATCAGGATATAAGATTGAAAGCAAAGAACTTGATCTTTGTTGGCGAAAAGTATTAGACGGTGGCCCTAATGCAGAGTCTCATTAAAGAAACTGTCAGGACTCCTCCACTTTGCCATCACCTGGGTTATCCTGTAAGAGGCAACTGTCGCTTCTAGTCAGTGCGCTGTAAAAGAGGCATTTACAAATAAATGAAAAATGTCACATTTGATATCACTCTTTAAAGCTTACAGTGTGTCAGCTTTGCCACAAACTGCCCTTGTTGCTTTATATTTCAGGTTTTGCAGTCTTCAGCAGTCAATAGGTTTTGACAGGGTGGAGTCTCCTCCATTTTGTTAGAAGTAAGCTCTTTAACAATTGCCTTTTATTTGTCAGGCGTACTTAGAAAAATAGTAGCTGTTTTGCATGAGTGGTATGTCAACACTCGCAAATTACTATATAGGAATGATTTTTTAAGTAGATCCTCATTTCAAATAGCATTTTGTTTAAATGTTATATTAACTTAAATATAAATGTGGTTAAGCTTGCTTATAAATTGTTTTTCCAAAATGTTACCACCACCCCTGAAGGTGCAGGTTCAATGGGTGCTAGTTGCCCTCCTGTAGCTTACCCAAGTGGCCTCAGTACAGGGTGAAACTGAAATTTAAAATGGCCTTTTTTCACCATTTACTTTCTCCTCCCTTTCTCTTACCTCTTTTTTCTCTCAATTCATATATAAAAACTAATATATATGGTTGACTTTTTCTTCTTACTGGAGTCTCTAACTGATTTCTCATTGTTTTCTCTCTTTCTCCATACATAACTGCTGATTCCCTCTTTGAGGATTTTGCTACGTATTTTCTACCTGCAACCACAACAACAATAACTTGCATTGATATAGCACCTTTAACGTAAAAACATCCCAAGGCGCTTCACAGGAGTGTTATCAGACAGAATTTGACACCAAGCCACATAAAGAGGTCTTGGGATCGATGACCAAAAGCTTGGTCAAAGAGGTAGGTTTTAAGGAGGAGAGAGATGGAATGGGTTAGGGAGGGAATTCCAGAACTTAGGGCCTAGGCAACTGAAGGCATGGCCGCCAGTGGTGGAGCGATTAAAATTGGGAATGCGCAAGAGGCCACAATTGGAGGAGCGCTGAGAACTTGGAGGGTTGTAGGGCTGGAGGAAGTTACAGAGATAGGGAGGGGCAAGGTCATGGAGGAATTTGAACACAAGGATGAGAGTTCAGATGTAGGTTCTCTTCTGGGTGCAAAGTCATCTTGCTTCCCTCCTGATACAGAATATATTTGTGCTCAAAACCTACCTCAACTACGGGACCCTTGTGCGTATGACACAGATTAACACATAATGCAGATAGTGCTTTGAGCCCTTCTGCTCCATGGAAAATGGGCCTTTCGTTAGCTTCAGATTGTAACCTCACAAGTGAGTCTCTGTCAAAAGGGGAGAGTTTGAAGCTTGTTGGTCACAGTTCCGGAGCTGCTTGTATCCTATATATTTGCCAACTTGGAGATGAAGAAAAAATAACGTTGGTCTCATTTTACTGTCATGTGTGCTTCCTAACTGATGCCATGGACTATTAATATTGCCGTACACCACATCGATTCATCATATTTATCTAACGGAAGGAGTAACACGGGTGAAATTGCAAAATAAGAGATATGAAAGAAGGTGGGGACAACATTACTTTTATAATTTAGAATTTTGAAGCTTGGAATTATAGCACAATAAAGATGATTAGCTTTTGTTGCATCTGCATTCATGGTAAACAGATTATACAGTTTAATAT
Organism: Heptranchias perlo; assembly: GCF_035084215.1. Taxonomy (NCBI): domain Eukaryota; kingdom Metazoa; phylum Chordata; class Chondrichthyes; order Hexanchiformes; family Hexanchidae; genus Heptranchias; species Heptranchias perlo. The sequence goes on along the minus strand of NC_090337.1, from coordinate 36,554,550 downwards.
AATTCAATTGAGTACAGAAGGCTGAATATTTCTGGTGTTCTGTAGTTTGTACAGTAATTGAGTAGTGCACCTAAAATATGCAGATATGAATCATCATTAACTTCGGACATTAAACATAATTAATGAGATTAAGCGCAATACAATTATATTGAAGCCCCATTCTTTCTAAACCAATGTGAGTTGTGTTATGCGGAATTAGTTGATTTTTCTTGTCAAAACCTAATTGTGTTTTAATTTAATGAAGATGTATCTCCAGTTTCATGCTAAGACAATGAATAGTAACACCAGCAAATCATGTAGTGTCAAGTAATTTATGGAGACAAATTTTAGTGGAAAATATTCAGAATATGCGTTAATAAAGGTAAGATAGCAAATGATTCAGACAGTCTTTTTATTAGGCAGGGTCAGAGATGAGTAGAGTATCTTGAGGCAAGTACTCTGGACACTTGTGTAAAATAATTTGGTTGTTAATTATAGCTGCAGTATATTGACAGGCCAAGCTGAAAACAGTACAGCTAAGCGGCTGTATTGAAGAAAAAGCTCCACCATAACAGAAATGATAAGTGGTTGATGCTGGTGGGTGATTATTTCTAGTAGTAGAGATAGCCCTTTTGCTGGAATCCAAGGTTTGACTATCAAATGGTTTGTTGGTAAATTTTGCAAACAAATGGCAAGGTGGAAAGATGGAGCATTCTATTTCAGAGGGGAGGGGTAAGTTTTTTTTTAAAAAAAGGAAAATCCCACCGAGTGAAGTGTGCTATTATATTTTTTTCTGAAAATACATAGCTCTGAGAGAGAATTTCTGTATGCAGACGGTCAACTATTTCTGTCCAATGAATGTAATAACGTAAACATTTGAGATATTTTTGTTCATTCACAGTTTTTACAGTTAACTCATTTATTCACGACACTTCATAAATTCATCCCTTTCTCCACCTGTTTTTCTTGGCATGAGCACTCCTAATAATGTCCTGCTTACACACTTTTTGGGATACAAATTCATCCTGGGCAGTAGTGCAAAATGGGTGAAGGCAAATCGGCTGCCTGTTATGCACTCAGCCCAATTTGACTTCAGTGGAAAAGAAAATTTGGCGGAATGCAAAACAGACTACCGATTAGTTATCACCCATTTTGCAGTACTGCCCAAGATGAGTTCATACCCCAAAGTCTTTAGTCCAGAAGGGTCGGAAGGTCTGGATAGCAGACTTTCTGATGATTAGCCCAGAAGAAATAGGACCACCGCTGAACTCCAGATAGGAACAGTGTACTGGACGAGTACAGTACCTATGAGGGGAGGAATTTTCCAATTTTACGTGGGCTGGACGTTCTCCCAGTGCAGATCCATTCCATTGTAGGGCCTTGTGCTGGGGCGGGGGTGGGGAGGAAAAGGTCTGAGCGGCCTGCATTTCTACTTACCGACTGCTTCCATTACTCTTCAACCCTTGCAGGGCTCCTGGGACCCTTCTTCCCCCCCCTTCACCCCACGGAGTGACCTGGTGCAAACCCCACTGCCAGTTTTTATTTTTGAAGTGTCCCTCCTATTTGGGCGCCCAATGGATGCAGAAAGTGCCAGGTTTACTCACTATAAAAATGGAAATGGTTAAAGCTTCTGTGCCTCTTAATTACGTTTGGCTGCACAATAAAAAGAAGAAAGATTTGCATTTATACAGTGCCTTTCATGACCTCGGGACGTCCCAAAGCACTTCTCAGCCAATGAAGTAATTTTGAAGTGTATTCACCATTGTAATGTAGGAAACATGGCAACCAATTTGTGCACTGCATAGTCCCACAAGCAGCAATGTGATTATGACCAGATAATCTGCTTGTGATGTTGGTTGAGGGATAAATATTGGCCAGGACACTGGGGAAAACTCCTTTGCTCTTATTCAAAATAGTGCCACGGGGGATCTTTTACATCCATCTGAGTGGGCAGGTTTAACGTCTCATCCGAAACACGACATCTCTGACAATGCGTCACCCCCCTCAGTACTGCACTGAAGTGCTAGCCTAGATATTTGTGCTCAAGTCTCTGGAGTGTGACTTGAACCCACAACCTTCTGACTTGGAGGCAAGAGTGCTACCACTGAGCCATGGCTAATATTTACAGAGAGGTTCAATTTTAACTGCTGTTGCTATTGCATTTACTTCTGCAATTGAGTCATTTTTCAAAACAGCTGTAGCTGCTGCCATGAATTACGGAATATTTCAGATTGAATTGTTTTGTATCACTGGGACCCTCCGCCTTACTGCAATTTATTATTCAATAAAGAAGTTATGTTAGAGGTTTGTTCAAAGTGGCCAGGAAAGTCCCCAATTCAATCTGTGCTGGATTAAGTGATTTTAACTGGGATAGTGGTACATATGCTACAATTCTCATTGCCCTGAGCGAGGGAGGGGAACATTCAGGGAGCATTCCTACTTCAGGTTACTATCCAGTGACCTTGGTTGGAAGGTGAACATGTGCAAGGTGAGGATGTAATTGGGCTTGGCTGTGGTGCTCCCCTAGGATGGAATAGCCCGATGCCACTTGCTCTCTGGTTTACACTTGACCATGCAACGTAACAGAGGGCTGCTGGCATATATGGAGCTGTACCCCCAGCATGAGCTGGTACTTTCAGAAGAGGAGAGGGAAGCAAAAAGAGTTATTATAAGTTTGAAAAGCAAACAGTACTACTCATAAACAAAATTGTCTGAAGTCTGTGAGCTGTAGGTGATATTTATCCACTACCGCACCAAATTAGAAGAGATCACTGTTACCCCCTTTATACTGGCATTCGGAATTTGGATTGAACCTGATATCCAGCATTTGTTGTAGGTACAGACTGCATGACATTTGCTTGCTAAATTGGTGCTGATTTTTTTAAATAAACCTACCTTTTGGGGTTGGCTTCATGCCCATGTTCATTCTGTGTAAACTGTAGGTGGACTTATCTGCAAATGAATCTGTTCATCATTTTCCATCAGTCATAATGGCATAAAACATTTGTGCATTAACGTCCTTGTAGGCACCCTTGTGTCTCTGTCTGACCTCGAAGAGAGACCCCCCTCTTAACTCTGTGCAGATGTTTGGTCAGATGAGTTGTTAATCAAAGTTGGCATTGCCCAAAATGTAACCCCTTTTGATGTCTTCTGGACTCTAAATGTTTAGCTAAACCCTCTATATTTAATGAAAACCATTCTTGGTTAATTAGTTGTTGTGGAAGATCAATTCTGTCACAATGGCTAAAAATGCTGAGACTCGCCTCCAGGGATCCCCATGGTCTCAAAGCCACAGAAATAACCTGTCTCACGGGTGGCCTGCTTAGTGTCCAGTCAGGAACCATTCAATCACCGTGGCTTGAACTGCTGGGGAATGTACTCGATGATTTCCCATTGTTTTGCAATTAACATTCCCAATGCTGTGGCAACGGCCTTGATTGCAAGTCTGCTGGCTTTAATGTTAAGTCAGAAATAATGTATTTCCCTGGGAGTTAACTTCTTGTAAGCTGAATCTTACATTATAGCAATACCATAATATAAATTAACACAAATCCTTTATAGGCCATAGAGATAGAAGTCCCAAAATGTTACAAGCATATGTACAGAATGTACAACGACTGTGTCAACCAGCATAAACCTCGGGGGAGAATGGAAAAATCCTGAAATCCTGTTAAGCCATGCAGCATCCTTTGAGATGTAATGCTAAGAGTTTTATATGCATCAACCACCTCTCTTCATTCAAATATGGTAAAATATTTTATTCCACTGTCTTATATTAGCTCAACGGAACTAAATAAACATAATTTGAAAGCGGCATTTCCACAGTGCTCTTCATCTGTAGGAGAATGTCTCAAAGTGCTTAACATTAGGAGGACAAAACGGTGGATGTTGAGCAGGAAGAGAAAGGGGAAAAATTGAGATATTTAGGAGGGAACTAAAAGCATGGTGGAAGAGGAGGTTTTCCAAAATATGGAGGGATCTGGCCAGGGAGTTTAGTGGTTAAGCAAGTGGTCACCAGTGGTGGAGTGGGCGGGTCCAGGAGAAACCCAGTGTTATGGAGCAAAGGGTGAATGTGACGACGCAAGGCAGCAGGAAATAACAAACTTAGAGTGGAACAAGGCCGAGTGGAGATTGAAAACAAGGATGAGAATGTTGAACTTAACTTGCTGAGGCATAAGAAGGCAGTGAAACTTGAGAGAAGGGGGATGATGTGCAGGACTTTTTGCGAGTGAGGATACGGGCTACGTGTTTTGAATCAGTTGAAGCTTGTGGCGGGTCAAGGCAGGGAGGCCAGTTGAGAGGAAGCTGAACTTGGGGATTGGCAGCATGCTAAGATGCTGCACTTCTTAACTCAGTGGCACTAGGGAGGTTGGAGTCAAGGTCAGAAGTATGTAGGTGCTGGCAGGCACTTGTAAGAATGGCTTCAGTTTTGCCAACATTGAGGTGGGGATAATTTTGATTTATCCAAGTCTTTGTTAGTAGGCAGTTGGAGAGTCTAACAATGGTTTTTGAATCGATGGAGGAAGCAGAGCTGGCTGTTGTCAGCATATATGTGGAAGTTTCCCATACTTCTTGATGTCATGAAGGGATAGCATTTAAATGGTGAGGACGAGAGAACCAATGATAGACTACTAGAGGTGACTATATGGACAGAAGAAGAGAAGCCATTGTAGGTAACATAGTACTTGCATTGTGATGGGTATGAGTAGAACCAGAAGAGAGCAGTGCCATGGAGAGATGCTGGAGGAGGTTGGGATGATCAGTAGTATTGAAGGCAGCAGAAAGCTCAAGGCAGATGAGAGACAACAAACCACAATTGCGTTCATGTATAACATCGTCCATGATTTTGACCAAAGCTGTGGGCAGAGCGAAAGTCTGGTTGGAGAGTCGAGGGGATAAGGATGGATTTCTTGAGGAGTGGGGCTGATCAGGTCAGTCTTGAAGGAGGTGGGGACATTGTTGGAAGTGAAGAGAAGTGATTTTTACAGAGCAATAGTCAGGAACCAAAGGAAGTACATTCAATGTTTGAATACAATCTTTTCAGTGCCCCTCCTTGATTCTGGTTTCTTTAGTGATATAAATTTGTAAAATTGTTTCCCCATAAAGTAACCTAATTTATTTATCTCTCAACGCAACAATGATTTAATTCAAGTATGTAAAATTTTTTTAAAATGCGTGTCATAGCAGAATATATTCACCATAGAGCACTCTACTTTTTGCCCAGAACTTTCGAAGAATGAGGAGTGTTTTGTCAAGCTCACTGAGAACATTGTCAGTATTGTTCTTTGGGGTTTTGTATAGTCTGTTTTTCAAAGCCGGGATGGCCTGCATTTGTTACGGGGCAAGTGCAAAACACAGTGGAGGGAAATACCTTTTGACAGTGTGATCTATTTTAGTAACTGGGTTGGTGACCAGAAATATGAGTGCTTAACCATTGCTTCTCTCACCCTCAGCATACCTAGACATACCAAATATTAATTGTGTGGCTTTTGCTATTGTTCAACATGAAACTCTAATTTAGTGGAGGAAAACCATATGCTGTAAAATTATGATCGTAGCATACAGTTTGTTTTGGAACTTTTTAAAAACTTCCCCTCCCTCTTTAGGTTACTCCCCCCCCCCCCCCCCCCCCCCAAATGTATCAGTTCCTGGTGAAAAGGCAGGCAGTATAACCTGCTCCCAATTGTCTGTCATTGACATTCTGTATCTGCCTCTGTGACGTGCTTTGGGACTTTTTTTTTACATCAAAGAAGCTTATAAAAATGTAAGTTATTGTTCATAATGGGGGTGAGTTGTCCAATAATTTTGAACTTTAAAAAAAAATTGCCCTTCCCAGTGACGCAGACAGGATTTGGAGCTTCCCTTATTGGGAATCATTTTGGTGATCTGCAAGGGCACAAATTGCTAGCACTGCATGCCACAGCTTTAACATGAATGCTTTAATGGTAAATAATTCTGAATTTTAACACAGGGAATTTTATTGAATTCTTGCTTCATTTGTTTTCTAATATTTTTAATTGCATCAAAAGTAGACTTTGAAGGTGAGAGTTGTAAAAAGCTATTTTTTTCATGTCAGTGTTGATTTTCAGAACTTAAAATTGTAGGAGTGACCTCCTATTTACAAGCTTTGTCAGAACTCCTAAAATGTTCAGTTGTCCAAAAAAATTGTAGGGCTTAAAATGTAAATGGTCAAGCACTCCACTTTTCCCATCTTATTGTGAGTTACAGTGTTGTACCATCAGAAACAGCGTCTCTTCTATTCTTGAAAATGTAGAGTAGTGTTACGCCTAGTATCTTTATTTCAGATTGGGTATTAAATTTCATGCTGTAAGTTTCTTGTTTACTGTTTCTGACATTAGTTTTAGTTTGCAGTTTTAGGTCTCAACAGACGTAAAATAATTTGTTACGCTGTGGTGCAGATGACTTGTGATTTTAATCAACCAAGCCAGTTCTTCTCAGTTGCCTGCAGTGTGATTAAGGAACATGAAGACTGCTGGTAGTACTGCTGTATGGCACTGCAGCATACCCTTATCTAGCCTTGCGTGACAAATAATTCAGCAAAGACTGTCAAAGGTGACAGCTGAGGCTTTTGCTTAGGTACCTTGACGTTGTCTGTATTAAATAGCTGGAGCATTGCGCTCCATTAAACCTTTCTAAAATGAACTGCCTGCCACTTGCTGTCTCACGGATATTGGAAGCAGTTGCCAGTTAATCCCAAAACATAGGATTCCTCTGAGTATGGGCACTCATCAGGCAGGTGCAGAATATTTTAGGGAAGAAGAGTTTCTTTGGTCAATCTTTTCAGCTGTTTGAAAAATGAAGCTTAGCCTTTATCCCTGGAACCATTTTAATATAAAGTTTGAGTTAATGTATCACTTATAACTCCAGTCATCGTTACTTATTTGATGATCTTCAATATTGTTTGACTATGTGTATGTAGTTAAACTTGGCCTCAGCTTTGCCTGTCCTGAATGACTGAAGGAAATTGACTCACAGGTTATGAGTTTGTAAAAGTTTTAGAAAAAATTTTCATCATAGTACAGCTATCAGTGGATCAGTTTTCGACATTTGTACAAATATGTGGTGGCTATGTCCATTAAGTCCATTAAATTCATTTTTCGCTTTCAAATTTTGACTTCACTAATAAAGCCTGAATCGTGGATAGAATCATAGAATGAAACAGCACAGAAGGAGGCCATTTGGCCCATCGTGCCTGTGTCGGCTCTTACTGTCCTTTCCCCATCCCCCTTCAAATTTTTCCACTTCAAGTATTTATCCAATTCTCTTTTGAAAGTTATAATTGAATCTGCTTCCATCACCCTTTTAGTCAGTGCATTCCAGATAATTATAACTCGCTGCATAATTTTTTTTTCCTCATGTCACCTCTGGTTCTTTTGCCAATGACCTTAAATCTGTGTCTTCTGGTTACTGACCCTTCTGCCACTGGAAACAGTTTCACCTTATTTACTCTCTTAAAATCCTTCATGATTTTGAACACCTCTATCAAATCTCCCGTTAACCTTCTCTGCTCTAAGGAGAACAACCCCAATATCTCTAGTCTCTCCACATAACTGAAGTGTTTCATCCCTGGTACAATTCTAATAAACCACCTCTGCACTCTCTCTAAAGCCTTGACATCTTGCCTAAAGTGTGGTTCCCAGAATTGGACACAGTTCTCCAGCTGGGGCCTAACCAGTGTTTTGTAAAGGTTTAACGTAACTTCCTTACTTTTGTACTCTAAGCCTCTATTTATAAAGCCAAGGATCCTGTATGCCTTTTTAACAGCCTTCTCAACTTGTCGTGCCACCTTCAAGGACTTGTGTACATACGCGTCCAGGTCTCTTTGTTTATTCGTTCATGGGATGTGGGCGTCGCTGGCGAGGCCGGCTTTTATTGCCCATCCCTAATTGACCTTGAGAAGGTGGTGGTGAGCTGCCTTCTTGAACCGCTGCAGTCCGTGTGGTGACGGTTCTCCCACAGTGCTGTTAGGAAGGGAGTTCCAGGATTTTGACCCAGCGATGATGAAGGAACGGCGATATATTTCCAAGTCGGGATGGTGTGCGACTTGGAGGGGAACGTGCAGGTGGTGTTGTTCCCATGTGCCTGCTCCTGCACCCCCTTTAAAATTGTACCATTTAGTTTATATTGCCTCTCCTCATTCTTCCTACCAAAGTGAATCACTTCACACTTCTCTGCGTTAAATTTCATCTGCCATGTCTCTGCCTATTTCACCAGTCTGGCTATGTCCTTCTGAAGTCTGTTACTACATTTCAGAGTTTTGTGTTATCAGCAAACCTTAAAATTATACCCTGTATACCCAAGTCCAGGTCATTAATATATATTATAAAGAACAGTGGTCCCAACACCGACCCCTAGGGACACCACAGCACACTTCCCACCAGTCTGAAAAACAATTGTTCACCACTGTTCTCTACTTTCTGTCCCTTGCCAATTTTGTATCGATTCAGCCACTGCCTCTTTTAATCCCATGGGCTTCAATTTTGCTAACAAGTCCATTGTGTGGTACTTTATCAAATGCCTTTTGAAAGTCTATATACACAACATCAACTGCGCTACCCTCATCAACCTGCTCTGTTACTTCCATCAAAGAACTGAATCAAGTTAGTCAAACATTTGCCTTTAACAAATCCGTGCTGGCTTTCATTTATTAACCCATATTTTTCCAAGCGACAGTTAATTTTGTCCCAGATTATTGTCCCCAAACGTTTCTCTACCACCGATGTTAAGCTAACCGGCTTGTAGTTGCCCCTTTTTTTGAACAAGGGTGTAACAATTGGAATCCTCCAGTCCTCTGGCACCACTCCCATATCTAAGGAGGATTGGAAGATTGTGGCCCGAGCCGCTACAATATCCACCCTTCCCTCAGCAACCTAGGATGCATCCCATCCGGGCCGGGTGACTTTTCTACTTTGAGCACTGCCAACCTTTTTAGTACCTCCTTTATCTATTTTTGTTCTATCCAATTTCTCTACTACCTCCTCCTTTTACTGTGACATTGACAGCGTCCTCATCTTTAGTGAAGACTGATGCAAAGTACTCGTTTAGTACCTCAGCCATGCTCTCTGCCTCCACAAGAAGGTCTCCTTTTTGGTCTGTAATCGGCCCCACCCTTCCTTTGACTACCCTTTTACTATTTATATGTTTATAAAAGACTTTTGGGTTCCCTTTTATGTTCTAATAGATGTTGCTGAGGGACAGCATGCAGACAAAATAAGTGTGGGATATGTGCTTGGACAATAAAAAGTTGTTTTTTCATTGGTTCCTCGAAAATAAATAAATTTATGTCACTCCCATATCACTTAAATATAAAAATAAATCAATGCCTCTCATAGGGTAGGTGAACTTAAAAGAACTTATAGAAATTAAAACTGGGAATTGGTCTTCCACACTCTACTCAGTATTGCATTTATGCAGCTTGTTTGTTATCTATTTTTATCATATGTTACTCTAGCTCTAGTTCTCTCACACACACTTAGGAGTGGGAGTCAACCAGGTGTGCCTAAATTCAACTATTTTTATTCAGCCACAAAGGTGGTTTCATCACTGCCAGCTAGGACGAGATCATCACCCATCTCCTTCTGGAATGTGCCTTTGCAAAGGTCTGGAGAGAGATGCAGTGGTATCTGTCCAGGTTCGTCTCGTCCCGTGCTGTCCCGTAACACAGGACTCTCTGCTGTACGGGCTGTTCCCAGGGGGACACAGAGACAGACATCAACTGCTGCTGGAAGACCATCAACTTTGATCTGCCCGAAACTTGCTGGTCTTCCAGTGCAAGGAGCTGTCCTCGACCGAGTGTTGTAGATTGGCACGTTCCAAGGTCCAGGACTACGTGCTCAGGGACGCACTGAAGTTGGATGTGGCCGCCACAAAGGCTCTGTGGGGAAAGGCAACCGTTAAGAGCCTTCCTGTCATTGTATACCGAGAGGCTGCAATCAGGGAAAAAAAACCTCGGGCAGAATGTAAAATTTAAATTGATATAATGTATCTGTAATGAATCTGTAATCAATAAGCTGTATTGATTTTAATGCAATGTGGCACCCTAGAGTGTCATGAACTGCAATTATGTATGATGTGTAACTGTATTGTTAAAGTACAGTTTAAATATGATTCCATCTTGCAAATTGTATAATCTGTATTGTGTATGTTTGAAATGTGATATGACAGCTATTGTATGTATTGTTGCAAATATTATGAATAAAGTAAATTGAAAAAAATAGGCAATTATTTAGAAAATTAGCATTTTCTCAGGAAAGCAAAAATCACATATATATCTAAATCACATATCAGATGCCTCCTTTCCACAAAGCATAAGTCTGTCCAGTCTTTCCTCGTAACTCAGACAACTGACACTGGGTCAGCCTCGTAGCTCTTTGCACTGCCTCAAGACCCACTCCAGAGACATGAGCACATAATCTAGGCTGACAGTTCAGTGCAATACTGAGGGAGTGGTACACTGTTGGAGGTGCAGTCTTTCAGATGAGAAGTTAAACTGAATATGGGAGTAGCTTGAACCCATGACTTTCTGACTCCGAGTGGAGAGTGCAACCACTGATCCCAGGCTGAAACTAGGTTGATATAACTAGACCATTTCAGTGCAAGACACTTAGCAGTCTCTGATTACAAAAGCATAACTCCCTTTTACTAATTCCAATGCCACTGTCCATTTTTGAAAAAAATTAACTGTTTTAAGTTTAGATGTTTGTTGGAAATGTTCCAAAGTTCAATTATACTTTTCTCATAACTAAGCATATTTTTATTTTCTATTAATAAGTTACTTCAGTCTTTTGATTTTTTTTTCTTCTCCAGTTACTACTGATGGAAAATGTGTGCAAAAACATTTAGTCACTGAAATAGCATTCATTGGTAGCTTAACTGCTATGGGAAACTTGGGTTAAGAAAACACTATTACATTTATTTCTGCTTATTATTTGCCTTTTAAAGAAAAAGTGTGTAGTCTTTCTAAACCACAGAAACAATGATAACATTTTAGGTGTTCTTCAAGGCAAGTGACTACGATGCAATTTAAGTTAATCTTGTTTCTTTATGGATAGACTAAGGTCAAGGTGATTAATCATGACTCTGGCATAGATGATCGTGTTTCACAGATTGAAAGATTTGTTATTTTTTGAAAAGTACTCTGAATACTGCAGCTTGCACCGTATTTGTTAGCAAATGATGGATTGTGCAACATGTTGACAACCTCCATGGAGTCTTTGCGCAAAATTCTAGTATTAGTTGTCTTTAGACAGCTACACTTGCAATTAAACTGTCAAGATGCAGTAATTAACTGTCCAAGACTTTCTGGATAAATGCAACTTTCCTGACCTACATCATTACTGATAACAGGCTGTCCTGACATTGGGGCAGTTTGTTTCTTGTACAGTCGAATACTGATAAATGTATTAAAAGTTGCTAAGAAATATTGTGTGAGATTCAAGATTGTGGTTGGATGAGAACTTCAGTACAGTAAATTGAATTGGATAGGTGCGTTGGAGATCTGTACTCTGACCAGGAGGATTGATTTTTACATTTTTATTTTGGAGGGTCCAGATTATGACATCTTTTCACAATGATAATCGAACACCTGATACATAACTTTTCCGAAATTGATTTGGTCCAAAGCACAAGCTGCCCAGAATAGGTGTAAATGTTTTATATCTGTTATTAAGCCATGCATATGAGGCACACTTAATATCCACAAACTGTACTTCCTGTTGTCATCATTTTTGAGTAACACTTTTTAGGTAAACATTTATAATGGAAGTTTTTAATATAAAAACTTGCCTGTCACTGTGTATTTGCAGACATTCCATCACTGGTGATGCACTGACACCTCCCCTTCCCATCACCCAGCTTCCCTGCTCTTTGGCCTCCTCAGCTTCTGGGCCCATTCCTTGACCCAATACTGCCATCCCAACCCTGCATTTTCACACCTCAGCCCCATCTTTTCTAAGCCCCTCGCACCCATGCTGGCTGCTGTAGCCCACTCACCCTTTTTTTTAAAAAAAACAAAATGTTGAGAAGCATTTGCCTTTACTTCACTGACTCACACTACTTCCTTTTATGCTCCTATCCTGTGCATTTGCTACTACTTACCTCACACACCCCTAATTTCTCCTTCGAAGATGGCCCCTTGTCAACATGTCAGTCGTTATCGTTTTGAGGGCTCCAGTCAGTGTGTCAGTGTTTGTTGACACAAATCACTGCCTCCCCTGTTTGGTTTATGCCAGCATTATTAATGGTAGAAATATTTTACAAATTAGTGGGAAAATGTATTTTGAACAATGATATTTTGTTTGCTCATAAACAGTCATGGAACAAGAGTTGTGGCAAATTTCTTCAACTTGATAATTCTGCTGGAGCTCTTTTTGCTGGAAAACCGAGCCACAGTTAATGTACAGCATATAGTGTCAGGATTCAAATAACTTTATCCTCTGACCACAAGACCATCATTTGTGACTGAGCGGTTTGGACAATCCCATCTGGGTCCATTTTTCTTATGAAGCATGGCTGCAAGGAACAGTATTAATTTTTTTTAAAAAAGCAAATTATAGTGGAAAGACCTGGAATAATGTATATATTAATTAAAATAGCTAAAACATCAGTGATGGAATGGGTAGTTAGACCCTAGCAAATATTTTACTTAAGCAAAACAATTCCAGTTATTTTGGCTAAAATGATTATATCCAATTGCACATCTGTCTGAGGATAATTTTGCCAGGGCCAACCTTTTTATTTCTCAGCTCAGTGGGGTGGTGATGGTGGTGGGTGGGGGGGTGGGGAGATGATCAGGAATGCTGAGAATCACTTATACTGCACTCTGTTGAGCAACCAGAACTTCTGGTTCCTAAGCTTCTTTGTGGATTAACCTCTAGATGTTGTCATTTTGACTTTAGTATTAGGAAGGGGGTGGTAACTGGAGCTAAGGAATGGTGGCAAGATATGACTAGAAGGAAATTATGTAGAAAAATGGCAGCTAGATCATTGTGCACATCTTACTTTCAATTCTTGTACTGAAATCAGAGAAAACATTTGGAGGGAAAAAGTTACAATTTTATCCATTTAGGGCTATTCAGCATGCTGTTGCCTTTGACACGTTTCATTACATTTGTATTAGCAACACATCTATCTGTTATGTAAATGTGATAGGTTCCACCTTCCTCTTGGAAATCTCTGTTGGAATCTATACAGCAGGGAAGATTCAAAATCAGCAGAAAAATGCATTTAAAATTCTGTTTTCCCCTTGCTGATTTCAATTATCCATGCCTACACAAGGAGAATATTAAGGTAGTACTGTACATTTGAGAGTCCTAATTAATCGTACCTGAAAATCAGATGCTTCCTGCTACCTCTGTAAATTTTATAATCCCCGTACAGCTCAGATGATTTATTGAGAATCCTCCTGCTCTTTGAATCATGTTGTAATAAACCATGTAGATGCTGATCTTTTTCAAATTAAACAATATCAGGACTGTCAAACTCCAGAGAGAGAAAATCATGAGGCAATCATTAAAAAAGACTTTAGGATTGCCAAGAGACATTAGACTCCCTCTGATCTTTGACAGGGACATCGCCCCTTTTTCCATTTTATTTTCACATCATTAACAGAAGTGACTGAACACCCAGATTAAAATGAAATAAATCAATAGGTTGAAGAAAGCATAGTTTAAAAAGTACTTAGCTAGTTTGAACAAAGAGCATTTTTTTTTGCAATTACTGTATTTACATTCATAAAATAAAAAACACTTGTATGCTGCACAAGCCGTTTCTTGCCTGCATCTCTATGCTCGTCAGCAAGGCAGAGTAACTGGAAAAAAAAGGGGGATGGGAAATGTATAAAGACAGCAAAGCAAGAAAGCTGATTAAAGGCAGCCAGAAACAATTTGGAAACAGAAGACCAGGGCTGGGAAACAATTCACCATCTGTGCGAAACAATTAACTTTTCAACATTTTCTAAAAGTAGACAACTTTAAGACAGACATACTGGGGTAAAATTCAACTTTGGCAGGGGCGCAAAATGCGTGGAACAGATGGGCTGCCTGTTATACACCCCACCAATTTTCCCTTCCATTAACTACACTTTCAATTTTCACCCATTCCTTATCTTCATGTTGTTAATCTCTGACTCTTCCCTTTCTGGACTTCTCTCTCATTCTCCATCATAAACATCTATTACAATTCCCACAAGTACCTGAATTATGCTTCTTTCCACCCAGCTTCCTATAAAGACGCCATTCCTTTCTTGCAAGTTTCCCTGTCTCCGTCGCAATTGTTCTGATGACCCCACTTTCCACACCAGAGCTTCAGCAATTTCCTTCTTTTTCCTCTGGGGGGCTTCCATTCCAAAGTGGTCAATAGGATATGTGCCAATTCTTAGGCCTCTGCTCTTACCCCTCCCTCTCCCCTCAACAAAGCAACAACACCATCCCAGTTATCGTTATTTTTTATCCCACCATGTCTGCAACCTTCAACACTATCCTACCACCAAGCACATTTTCCCCTCCCCTCTCTTCTTTCCGGAGGTATTGGCCCCTCCATCACCATTATTTCCAGCTTGTCTTCCCTTGGCAGCTTTCCGTGTAACCACAGGCACTTCAACACCTGTCCATTTATCTCCTTTTACACCATTGTCCAAGCCCCTAATACTCCTTTCATTTGAGACAGCAATTCATGTGCATTTCCTCTAATTTAGTATTCTGTCTTTTCTGCGAATGGTGTGGTCTCATCTGCACTAGGGAGATCAAACACAGCTTAGATGGCTGCTTTGCTGAACTTCTCCATTCTGTCCACAAGTATCTCCCTGACCCTGTGGTTCACCACTTTATCTCTTTCTCTTCCTCCGCCCCCCCCCCCCCCAACTTCCATTCCCACTCTTACCTTTCCATCTTTCGTCTCCTACACTGTTTCAACTAAGATTAACGCAAGCTTCAGGAATAGTGCCTTATTTTTCCTCTGAGCACTTTGCAGCCTTTTAATTTAAACACTGACTTTTGTGACCTTAGATCTGACTATAATAACTGACCTTAGCTATATTCTCCATTTTCTTTGTAGCAGGGGGTGCTTGTGACATGGGATGGGTCTGTCGGTCTCCAGGGGAAAGGAGGTGGGTTGACATTTAGGATGGGGACCCTTCATCAGAACAGCGCTAGGAGGTGGTCTGTGCCTGTGGTGTTGACCCATTTTTTTCATCATCTCTGGACTGGTAGACCCAATGTTTTTCTAGCATTTTCTGTTTTTAATTTCAGATCTGCATTTGTGGCTTGCCTTTTTTCTTTCTCCGTTTTCCCCCCATTTTTTCACCTTTTTTGTGTGGGCCTCTTCCGTGTGTTTGCATTCCCTACTATTTGCACATTCTTTTGTCCTTTTATATGTCTCCATCACCTTCTTATATCATCTTAACAGTTTCCATTAAGCAGTTTGCAGATCATTCAGTCCGTTAAATCCCTCTCTGTGGTTGGTGTATCATCAGATTTGAATTCACTGTTATGCCTTTTAGTTGCTGTTCCTCTGATTTTGAATGCCAGATGCATTGTGAAAGTTGAAGTTTGTTTTCATCATAGTTGAAAAAAACTGTTTGGCACTGAAGTTTTAGCATCTGAGTATTGTGCTTTTGACATACTAGCCCTTGTTTTTGTACATCTTGGCAAAGACTTACCCCTAGCTTTCTACCACCTTTTAAGGTTAGGATAAGTTGATGCAATCAACTGAGCCCCACAGGGACTTCATTTGAGAAAACGATTACAAGATGCTAAGAGGATTTTCAGACTGAAGACGTGATTTAGGGCAAGCCAGAGCTTCTGGGGAAAAAAAGTCAAATAAAAATAGTGCTTAGATCATTTGTTACAAGATTAAAGAGATTACTAGAAGCTGTTCAACTTCACGCTTTTGAATCTGAGTTGAATATGCTTGGTAGCATATCGTTTAATGATTGGGTAACTAATGTGCTACTGGGATCTCTGCTTAGGAAACGTGTGGAAGAAATACAGTATTAAGGGATTTCCAGAGTAATTTGGCATTTCTTTAACACTGAACAATGTATATATCTGTCAGTTCACTACCATATATAGCAACTGTGCTACTGGATAAATATTATTATAATGACAAATAGCACTTGTAAAAACTATAGTAACCTAAAATATTTTGTTATCATTGAAAATTAAATTTGTGAAAAATGGACCAGTGACCTGTATGGTGCTCCTGCATCGTGATGGGGCTTTTCCTGGCGATTGTACAATTTTCATGTAGCTTTTCTATATGTATTTTTTCCTTATATTTTCCTTATTTCCCATATTCAGCTCAAGTTGATTTTGGTGAATTGCACACAATGGCATTTATTAACCGGACGGAATTTGGATTATTCCCCCTTAGTTGAACGGAGTTTTCAATGCTGGCTGTTCTGTTGGAGCTTTGAGAGAGACGTTTCATGCGAGGCATTCCAGTTGGGGTGCCTTTCCCTTGAGTTTGTTCATTGCTCCTTTCCCTTGAGTTTGGTGGTTGGAGGTTCATGGCTTCTGATTTGCTTAGGGGTTGCTTCCTTCCTGTGCTCTTCAGATTTTTTTTTAAATGAAGCATTCCTTTACCCCTTAGATGTTTGTGTTTTATTTTATCGCCTTTTCATCCCCATAGAAGCCCTCTCCATATAAAGCTGGGAGCAGTTGTTCTAATGTCCTGGATGCTGACTCAGGTGATGTTTGTGTCAGGAAAATTAAGTAAAGCTGTATGTTTGGCTGGAAGTGGACTGAATTTTCCAGACAGGGTTGCTCTGAGTTGGCATCGTACGCTGGCATGGTTGCTGACCTGCGGGATTTCTAGTTGAACTGCTCGCTGATGAGGACTTGCTGACCCAAGTGAATTGGCTTCCAACTTGGCATGGGGGCTCAAAAGGGAGGATCTCCAGAGGAAAGGGGAAGGTGAATTAAAATATAATCACCATCTACCTGGTAGACTTCCATTTGTTTATTTCATTTAAGTTAGCTCTCAGAGCAGTGCTCAATATCTCAATGCCCTGCAAAATCTCCATCTTGCTTCACATTTTAAATTGGCAAGGAATACTGATTGGCCAATAAAAAGATGCTCCACACAAATCTGCAAGGCTAATTTTTTTTATCACCAAAGGAGGTCAATCCAGAAATAAAAACAGAAAATGCTGGAAATACTCAACAGGTCAGTTAGTATCTGTGAAGAGAGAAACAGAGTTGACGTTTCAGATCGATGAGAAGTTAGGGATTTAATAGTTTATAGCAAGTATAGAGCCAGGGAAAGAATTGGAATGGGGGGAGGGAGGGAGGAGGGAAGGGGAGGAAAGGACAAAAGGGAAGGTCTGTGATAGGTTGGAGGACAGGATTCATTAAATGACAAAAGAGATGATTGGTGCGAGGCAAAAGGGAGTAGTCATGGGACACGTAAAGAAATGAAAGATGGGTCCAGAGGAGCTGTAAATGGCAACAGCAGAACAATTACTAGCACCTGCTGGCCGAAAAAATGTGAGCAGTGGTTATGATCTGAAGTTGTTGAAATCAATCCAGAACTAATTGGCTCTAATTAGCATTCTTATGAGCTGTTAAATTCTTTACCTGTGGCTGAATTGTTCTCAGTGAGGTGCAGAAATCTTTTCTGCCTGTGAAACTTGAAAATAATTTCTAATCTGATCCTTGCAACCAAAAGCCTGCTGATCATTGTAAACTAAGGCAAACGTACTGTGGGAGAACCTTCACCACACGGACTGCAGCAGTTCAAGAAGGTGGTTCATCACCACCTTCTCGAGGGCAATTAGGGATGGGCAATAAATGCTGGCCTTGCCAGCGATGCCCATATCCCATGAACGAATTAAAAAAAAACACAAATAGGAAACAGATTTGGAAAGTAAGATTTGATTCGTACAGGGTGTTCCTAATGACGTCACTCAATAACCTCTGATGGCCATGTTGGATTACAAGGCGGCTAGAAACGCGTGTTAAATTGTGTTTCTAAAAAAAGGGATGTGTTATGTGTTCATTTGATGAGTGAATTTTCCTATTTTGTGATCTTGGGCAGAACCAAAAAATCTAGAAGCCATTCCGGATCAGGATCTGTACTCGGTGAAAATGTCAAACTGTAGGGATACAATTTTCATTTGATTCACAAATAAAATGTAAACAGGCATAATCATTTATTTCTTGTGTTTGGAGTTAGTTTCGAAGGTTCCAGTACAACTTGAAAGTGAACTTTATTTTATCCCTTCATCAAATTGCCTCTCCGCTTGTCTGGAGGTAAAATATTCAGCAGTCGTACTGTTTTTTTTATAGTATTAATAACGTTGTGTAAATGTGAATGATCCCAAAATAAAGGGCATGTAACTCCTTTTTAAATATTTTAGGAAGGATTATTTTCAACCTTTAACACAGTGTAAGTTTAATAAAGTTTAGCAATACTTCTTCTCATTTGCCAACATTTCCTGATCAGATTGTTATAAAACAACCAGTGATCAGAATCTTTGGGGGTGATTTTAAACCCCAAGAACGGGTGGGTTGGGGGTGGGTGGGAGTTGAAAATAGTTGTTTTTTGGGTTGCAACCGCAACCCGGCGTTATTTCCGGATTTAGCGTCAGCGCGTAAAAGTACAGGCTTCCCGCTGGGAATGCAAAGTCCGAAAATGTTGTGGTTGTGACCCAAAAAACAACTGTTTTCAGTTCCCACCTGCCCCCAACCCACCCGTTCTTGGGGTTTAAAATCACCCCCTTTGTGTTTGATTTGGTCTGTTAGATATGTTTTACTGTTAATATTTAATTGCTTCATAAACTTTCAAACACTCTGTGAAAATTGCCCAATAATTATTTTTGATTATTCGATAGTGTAATCATTTTCTTTAATTAAAAAATTGGTTTGTAGGTGATTCAGTCTAAACCTACCTGTTTCAGTTTATTAATGAACGTAAACAATTTAAGACTCATCAACTAAAGAACAATATTTAGGCTAGAATAATGGACTATTAAAACTGGCGACACAGTCCTTCCTTTAGGTTATTCTTGATCTGGGCAATTTCAGAGTGGGTATTTTTTGGTCTCTTGCATTTCACCTGTAAACTGATTGCACTTCAGATTCTACCCACAAATCTTTGCACAATGGATAGTCCATGTTCTGAACTAAAGTCCTTTGTGTACTTTAAAAAAAAAAGTTTTTGTTCATAAACATTCTTGGCAGGTTGTCTGGTCTTTTTCAACATAAAGTAAACAGTGTAGAAATAAACTGTCAGAGCACTATGAATCGATGGACGTTGGTAGATTTGTCCTATAAAATGTGCTTTGAGCTTGCCTGTGAGATTATACTCAGCTAAAGCGCTTTATCTAAATATTGTCTCTCTCTCTCTCTCTCTCTATATCTATATATATATATTAATATATATATTGACTTTGCTTTTGTGTTGTGTTATGGGTTAAATATGTAAAATATACTGAACGTGGGAAAGTAGCAAACGCTAGCAATGTGACCCAGGTACCAGTAACTTGAGTTTTTATTTAACTCCGATTGTTTGAAACTGTATTCCAATGCATTTGTACTCCAACATGGCATGGCATGTCATGTGACCTGTGACCTGTGATGCGTAACAGGAACACCCCATAGTTGAATGCTCATGACTAATGTTGCTAAAGTAGAATTCCACAGTATATACCGAAAGTAATATCTAACAACACTACATATCATCTCACATCATCACAACAACCCTGACAGTTACGCAGTCTTTCTTTTAAACAATATATTTTCAAAGAGAGTTTGGCATGTTCGATTATGCATTTAATCCTTTAAGGATTTCAGTGACATTTCAACAAGAAAATCTGTCATTAATTCAGAAAACTTTTGTGCTTGTACATTTCTCCAATCTATCTTAAAATCATTAGAAACTTACAGGAAATGATTTTTGCATAGTAGTATGAAAAGCGTTTGTACATACTTTGAAAACAGAAAAGATTTTTCACCATTCAGAAGGATAAATGAAAACTGCAAGTACAAATTTAAATTCTGTTAAGTGTGAGAAAGCTATTGTTTTTAACTGACTAAAATTTTCAGAGGGAAATGCCACCAATGTCACTTGTAGATCCCAGAGATCAAATTACAAATATTTGCTTAATGTTTACTATATCTGAGATTGAAATGTATGAGTAACTTGCTGGAGCCTTTCAGTGGTGACATATAGTGAGTGAGTAACTGAGTAGTCACCAAGACAGATTCTGAAGTTACAAGCAGTCCACATCTTGTGCCCGGATTCACAGTTGGAAGGTTAAGATGTCCTGAAGATTACTTGCCTGTGTGTGAATTCAAAACGCAGCAAAATAGAAAAAAAGATTTTAAAACTTTTTTTTAAAGTCTTGTGACTATCTCTTGATGTGGAGATGCCAGTGATGGACTGGGGTGGACAAATGTAAGGAATCTTACAACACCAGGTTATAGTCCAACAGTTTTATTTGAAAATCTCAAGCTTTCGGAGCTTACCTCCTTCGTCAGGTGAGTGAGTGAAGGGTTTGAAGATCTTATAGCATATATAGCCGTGGCTAACCTGTCTGAACACCAACGACACCTTTGATTGCTGTGATCGTCTCCCAGGCTAATATATGCTATGAGATCTTAGAACCCTTCACTCACTCACCTGACGAAGGAGGTAAGCTCCGAAAGCTTGTGATTTTCAAATAAAACTGTTGGACTATAACCTGGTGTTGTAAGATTCCTTACGACTATCTCTTGGTATTGATGTGGCTCTCAGTTACCTGTCCAGGAATGGGAGCTTGAGAACCTGCCCACTAATGTTTGAATTTGTGCAGATAAGGCATGTTGATGAAAATAATCATCATGCAATTAGCACCCAACTATAATACTTACGATTTGAAAATATCCAACAGTCTTAAGCCTGCTGCAGACAATTGGATTTGATGAGATGTTGATTATTGTATTGAGTTCTGGAATTGAAAGTATATAGAGATATAGTGGTAATTATGCTGTGGAACTGAATTGCTGGTTCATGCAAGTATACAACTAACTCTACAAACTATGGCTATTAGCTAAACATGCTGGAAATTCAAGTTGCAAACAAATCCACGTTTTTGTAAATTTTACATATATTCCTCCCCTTCACCCATAATACCAGACACCGTTGCTAACTGAGAGTACTTTGTCCAGTCAACTTGGTTAAAATCAAGAACTTTGGGGGTAATTTTAACCTAACTCACCGGACAGGAAACCCACGGAATCATGTGGAACACAGCTTTAACACCCTGCCCAATATAACTCTCTGTTGACTTCACTGGACAGTAAAATCAGGTGGGGTGTAAAACCAGCGTTGCACCTGATTTTGTCAGTTCCCGATGGGCAGGTTGGTTTAAAATTGTCCCCTTTCTGTCTGGAATCTATGGCACAACATTGAGTCAATAATATGCTTGTAAAACTCACCAATGATTTTTTAATGCAGATTAAAAAGTGGGAATAATATAATTATGTGCCTGTCTGGCTAATGCAATGCTTCAGTCCAAAGTTTGTTGTAGTATTTGGATGTTTAAATACTTAGTGATTGTTAGAAATGGTGTTTTCATGCATGGTATGGAAATGACTAGTTGTGATTTAAAAATGTGGTTTAGTTCCATTTAGCTCAATGGCAGTTTACAGTTGCAGCCAGTTTTCAAGCTGCTTTGCTGCTAATTACTCTCTGAAATATCTCCGTTACAGCAAGACACATAATGGGGGTGAATCAGTGGAAAGTAAAATCTGACAGGGTGTATAACAGGCGGCTAATCCACTGCTGCCCATTTTGCACCCTGACCAAAGTTGATTTTTCACTCCCAGTGGTTTCGGATCAAATGGAATAATTTATTCCCATGTTGACAAGCTCATGAAATTGACACAGAAAGGGCTGATGGGTTCTTGTCTTCATGGACACCAGAAAGGCTGCCCGATGATTGGCCTTCAGGAGGTGTGATTCTTTGGAGCAGTACTTGGCCTTTTCAGTTCCTTTTGTTCCTGCTGAGATGGAGCATTATGTTGTCAGACTGTGCTGTATCTGGTTGCCCGGCCAGACACTGGTGAAACTTGTCTAACGAGAGCAGGTGAATCAAGCTTGCAATATGAACGAGAGTCTTGGTATTCTTCCTTTCACACCCATATGTTAGAAACATTAACACATGACCTTTTGTAACTGTTGAAAGTGCCTATTACGTAGACTTTCAAAACAGCTGGTTTTAGTTAACATGTTTTTAAAAAAAAAATATTTGTTTTAGTTTTAACACTCACAGGAACTAAGTGATGGGTGGGTGTGTGTTACATATGGTCACAAATTTGAGAAGTTCAGATAACATTCTGCACTCTGTGAATTAACAGAATCCTGAATAAGATGATCAGTCAGGACTGGGATTTGAACTCCAGTCTCCAAGCTAACAGTTCCCAGCTAGCAGACTGTAAACATTGAAAGATAATGTAAGTACAATAGAGTTAGTTCTCTACTATGACCTTTGGCAGACTCAGGACTGGTTGATTAAGGGGTTAAAGACCACGTAAAGAAAGATCTTGTATTTATATAGCGCACTTAACAACCTCAAAACATCCCAAAGAACTTTACAATCTTTGAAGTGTAATCACTGTTGTAATGTAGGAAACGTGGCAGCCAATTTGCGCACAACAAGGCCCCACAAACAGCAATGTGATGACCCGATAATCTGTTTCTAGTGATATTGGTTGAGGGATAAATATTTGTCGGTACACTGGGGAGAACACTCCTGCTCTTCTTCGAATAGTACCACAGGATCTTTTATATCCACCTGAGAGTTTAACGTCTCATCTGAAAGACGGCACCTCCAACAGCACTCCCTCAGTACTGCACTGGGAGCAGTGGCCTAGATTTTGTGCTCAAGTCCCTGGAGTTTACAGAATTTACAGACCTTGCTTAAGCAATCTTTTGTTTAAAAAATACTAAAGGTAGTTATTTTATTGACATACACTACAAAAACTGTCATTTTGGAATTCAATTTCTGAAAAGTTGGACTTATCCAATCATATATTTAGTGCACTAATAGTCACCTTTATTTTCATTGGGGGAAAAAATTGTGTCCCTGAATCTGCCGTTGGAAGAATCCCTTCATAGCTTCGCCCCTCCCAATCTCAACTCCTGTAATCCTACAGCGCCACCCCCCCCCCCCCTCCCATTATGAGATCTTTGTTCCTTTGACTCTGGCCTCTTGTACAACCCCCTTTTGCCCACCATTAGTGGTTGTGCCTTCAGCCATCTAGGCCCCACACTCTGGAATACCTTCCCTGTACCCCTCTGCCTTTCTACATCCCTCTCCTTAAAACCCACCTCTTGGACCAAGCTTTTGGTCACAAGTCCTAATATCTCCTTATTCTTAAAATGAAATAAACTGCTTTTTAACTACTATAATGGGTACTGATGAACCCCGCTCCCTGATCTCTTCATTCCTCTGACTTCAGCCTCGTGCGTACCCCCCCCCCCCTCCTTTGCTCCACCATTGATGGCTGTATCTTCAGCTGCCCAGTCCTTACGCCCTGGAATTACCTTCCTAAATCCCTCCACTCCCTACTTCCTTTCCCTCATTTAAGACCCTCATTAAAACCCATCTCTTTGATCAAGCACCTTGGAACATTTTTCAACATTAAAGGTGCTATATATAATGTAGATTATGACCAACAATGATAAAATAAAATGTTCTCCAGAAAGTAAAAAGTTTTCAACAGTTTGCTTTTCTAGAGCTGTTGTTTTGTTAGATAAGATTTTTATGGCATTGTAAAACTTGGACAAAACATACCACAAATCTTCCACTACTGCATCCTTACCCAGTCCAGACACGTCCCTTACATTGCTATTGCTTTCCTCGGGCACAATGTTAGCTGTCTAGTACATTGCATAACTCTAGCTAGACACACTGCTAACCTTTGCTGCGTTGTTGCTTTAAAAATTGCTGTATAAAATGATACTGTGATTAGAAAATAAATCATGCTGTACATTACTGAGCTTTCAGCCCAATGAAGCCTGAAGAATGGTGTCTATCTTTTCAGCTGATACCTAATGATCTGCATTTCTGAGACATTCAGTCTTGCTCTTCTGCTTTTTTCTGCTCTCACCATTCTAATCTGCCACTTGATGTTGCCTCCTTGGGGCTCCAGCTACAAATGATATGGAGATCTGCACTAAGCTCTTCTTGCACCCATTGGAACATATAGTCCCTGAAACAAATGCCAAAGTCCTAATGCAAAAAGAATGAGTGTGTTTGAATTCAGTCAGATTAAAAACCTTGTCTGATAGCTCTAATGGTCCAAATTGAAATGAGTTTTGGTAGTCCCAACCTGGATTCTAATGGTCATCGGCGAAAACATTGGCACTAAATTTTGGAGTTTTGCACAGAAGTCCTGAGGACAGATGGTGTGCTGATGTGAGAAAAAATCATGCCAGCGTAGTGGTAGATTGGGTTAAGGCAATTCTTCGGTGCAGTAGAGTGGGCTATAAGAACATGAGAAATAGGAGCAGGAGTAGGCCATACGACCCCTCGAGTCTGCTCCGCCATTCAATAAGATCATGGCTGATCTTCTACCTCAACTCCACTTTCCTGCCCTATCTCCATATCCCTTGATTCCCTTAGTGTCCAAATATGCATCGATCTCCGTCTTGAATTCCAAAGATTCACAACCCTCTGAGTGAAGACATTTTTCCTCATCTCGGTCCGAAATGGCCGACCCCTTATCTTGAAACTATGGCCTCTAGTTTTAGACTCTGCAGCCAGGAGAAACAGGCTCTCAGCATCTACCCTGTCAAGCCCTCTATGAATTTTATACGTTTTAATGAGATCGCCTCTCATTCTTCTAAACTCCAGAGAATATAGGCCCATTTTACTCCATCTCTCCTCTCATCCCAGGAATCAATTTAGTGAACCTTCGTTGCACCCCCTCTAAGGCAAGTATATCCTTCCTTATGTAAGAAGACCAAAACCATACACAGTACTCCAGGTGTGGTCTCACCAGAGCCCGATATAATTGCAGCAAAACTTCCTTTCTCTTATACTCCAACCTCTTGCAATAAAGGCTAACACCATTTGCCTTTCTAAGTGCTTGCTGTACCTGCATGTGAACTTTCTGTGATTCATGTACAAGGACGCCCAAATCCCCCCTACCAATATTTCTTCGTCTCTCACCTTTTAAAAAAACATTCTGCTTTTCTATTCTTCCTTCCAAAGTGGATAATTTCACATTTCCTCACATTATTCTCCATCTGCCACCTTCTCGCTCATTCGCTTAACCTGTCTATATCCCTTTTCAGCCTCTTTGCGTCCTCCTCACAGCTTACTTTCCCACCTAGCTTTGCATCGTCAGCAAACTTGGATACGTTATACTCTGTCCCTTCATCTAAGTCATTGATATATATTGTAAACAGCTGAGGCCCAAACACTGATCCTTGTGGCACCCCACTAGTTACAATATACAAGTATATCTGGTCTGATGACATCAATCTATTTGTCAAAATTCTTGCATCACTTGAATGCTGAATTTCTTCCTTATTTTCCAAACCATGGTCATACTTCTGCAAAGTTGTTTATTGGAAACAATATATTTGTTGAGTCTTTTTGCCACAGTAATCTCTTACGAATCCTGAAAGCAGCATAATTTTGTACATTTGTACTGTTGTAGGTATGGAAATTTGGTAAATTGAACTTGCAAACACTGTGTTGGAAACCTCATGATATTTTTCTTTTACTATCAACAGTTGAATCCACTGTAGTCGAAACTGTCTTTGGAATTGTATAAAAACGTCAATATAGAAAGGGGTATTTTGTTAGTTTTAATAGATGGCTATAAAAAATGTTGCTTCCATCATCAACCCCAGTATGGTGTATCAGTATAGTGATGGATTACTGAATTTTACACCCATTGTACCAGTATATCGATGAACACCACTGCATGTGAAATTCTAAGAGGTATCAAATGAAGTAAAAAAAAACTACAAACAGGATTAATGAAAGTAAATAAAATTCTGATGCTGTGATGTGTTTTGTTCATGACTGACCGCTATGATTTATTTGCTTAAGAATGTGTTGAATAGTGAAATACAGACTCCTGTGTTTCTTGTCAAACCTGTGAATCATTTTAATTTTTGTTGGTTGTTCAGATTGGGAAAGTTACTTCTTTGCAAAATTGCTAGACTTTCACTTCTAGAAGTACAAGTCAGTGAAAATATCAGATTTGTAAGGAATATTATATATATTGAAATATAAAGATATGACATTTTGGGGAAAGGAAGCCCAGATTATCAAACAATAGGTAACTAGGGCAATTTGGATTTGCTTTGCAGGAAATTTCAGTACCCTGAAGATCCTCAAACTTTTACAGCCCTCTGAAATTTTGCTGTGGGAATTGCTGGATGACATGCTATTGCACAAGTGGCACTTTGCACCATTTGCAAAAGAAAGGGGAGGGGATCGGAGAAATGCTAGCGATGCATGAAGCACTCAGAAATGCAGAATGGTGGGAAGGATGTTATGAAGTGTGGAAAGGAGATCTGAGCCCTGAAATCCTGGCCTATTTTTGGCATGGAAATCACAATCTGGGTGGGGGCCGAATCTTTTAAAGTGGTTCGATGAGCACTATTTCTGCGGGGTGTCCTCCCTCTCTGTTATGGCAACTAGCAGTAAGGGACTGGCAGGATGCTGTTCCTTGTTGGAAACCCCTCAAGTTCTACCGAGCGTGTGGCCAATGTAAAGTATGTATGTATGTATGATGCAGGGGTACTTGCCATGCAACTGCTGCATTCGGGGGCCCACAATGCTGTTTCCCATCTCTGCGATTGATCGTCATTAGAAAAGTGGCAACAACAATAAGGAGCAGCCGAGGATTGAACATTTTGCCTTTGGCTTACTCTCCTCTCTCTTCCATTCCTCCCCCACTCCCAACAAAGGAGAAAGATGCCACTCTGAAATTCTGGACCTGCTGCTGGGCAGGTGACCAGGGAGTGCTGTATGCCATGGTGCTTGCCCCTTTTCTGCAAATGTCCCTGTCCCCTGGATTTGGTATGGGGTTGACACTGGGGAGACTGGCAGGTGGAAGTCCCAGTGCACTTCTGATGCAGCAGTGGCGTAACTGGAATTTCTGGAATACTCTGGGGAAATGAGTCTATTGGACACCATGATCAAGATGAGGTGGATAGCTGTTGTGAAATAAAAACCAAAATATCAAATGAATATTTGTTATAACTTCACATTTTAACTGGATGTTACCGGCAAAATCTTACAACCATGATTTATAGGGACTTGAGAAAGTACAGGACTGACAAAGACTCAAATCTGTCTGACTGACTGATTGCAAAAACAGATTCCCCCCAAGTGTCCACTCCCTCAAATGATCTATCCAATTCACTCTCATTTTTTCTAGTCTATCTGACTCCAATGCAATCCTGGGCAGTCCATGCCACATGTTCATCACCTTCTGCGTAAAACAGTTAAATCCAAGCTCCCCTCTTCTAAGCTTGAGCCCGTGTCCCCCGGGGTTCTAGAGTTTGGGACAATCTCAAATATATTATTTGGTTTCAATTTTTCTATTTCCTTAAGGATCTTGCGTACTTGAATATTGTCTCACCTTGCCTTCAATCATTTATCATAAATCATAGAAACATCATCATAGAATTGTGCTTGGGCCAGTGCTATCTCCACCTGAGATCTACTCTGATTCAGCTTGACTCATGTGTGGTAGTGGGCTCACTGCCACTGTAGGAGTGAATGACACAGATTGCTATGAGTTTGTACATTGGACTCTGCCGCCTCCTCCACTTCTGAGGGTCAGCCTTGGCTCGGTGGTAGCATTTTCACCTTTGAGTCAGAAGAACGTGGGTTCCAGCACTAGTACGTAGTACTAATACTAGCGTGTAAACTAGGCTGATGCTTCAGTGCAGTACTGAGGGAGTATGATGTTGGGTAATGGTTTTCAGATGAGATGTAAAATTGTTCAGGTACTCATAAAAGATCCCTTGATACTGTTCAAAGAAGTGCTAGGATTTTCCCCAGTGTCCTGGGCAACATTTTTCCAACCAACACCATCAAAAAACGTATTTCCACAGCACCAGATAATCTAAGTTCTTTAATATTTTCTTCTACAAGTACATAACTAATCTCCCCTTAATTTGTATTGATTGACTTAGCTTCAATACTCACTTGTAGTTATTGTAAACAATTTTACAACACCAAGTTATAGTCCAGCAATTTTATTTTAAATTCACAAGCTTTCGGAGGCTTCCTCCTTCGTGAGGTGAACGATGTGAAAAGTAACATGTGAAGTTATAACAAATATTCATTTGATATTTTAGTTTTTATTTCACAACAGCTATCCCATCGTTTTACTTCACATCGTTCACCTGACGAAGGAGGAAGCCTCCGAACACTTGTAGTTATGCATTCTAAATTGCAATCACCATTGTAGGTTCTAGTGAATACCGCCTCAGTTTTTCAAATCTTTTATCATAATTCAATAACACTTTAAAAAAAAAACACTTCCCTGGAGTATTTCTTTGATGTCTTAAAATCTTGTTCTGTACTTCTACCATTCTTCAGTGAGTGACACTGGAAGGGAAGGTGTTGTAAGAGATTTGGAGGTGACACCAAATCGGGTACAACAGGTCTTTATTTCAAGCACAAGTGAGTATTAATACATTTCAGTATTTAAGCAGTAATTTACAGAGAAGTAAAACTATATTACCCTGTTCCTCCTCTGGGTAGAGCGTGTAGTCCAGCTGGCCCCTTCCGGTGTGGAGTCTCGACCTCTACAACTCGATCCAGCGATGTGCCCTTCCTTTTATACAGTTCTAGTCGCGTCCACCCCTTCAAACAAGAATTTGTTTCTCACAAACTTCCAGGTGGTTATCTAGCAAAGTCAATGGTTTTCCCCTTAATTGTCATAACTCTGTTCCTAAAGCCAATGTTTTTTTTCTGCTGCTACCTCAGAACCATTGTTATGCAATCTTTCCTGAGTCAAGCAGGCAGCTTGGTAACGGTCTTGTGATTTGAGTCATCTTAAATTCAGTAATTGTGTTAAGCCAGTAATCTTCCACTTTAAGAAAAAGCAATCAAGAATGGTTTGCAATGCAGGATGGTTAATATGGCCAAACAAGAAATGTCCATTTTACTCCTATCCCCAATATTCTTACAGACACCCCACTTTGAGGTTGAAGAACCATTTCTGATCCCTTATTACTCAATCAATTAAGCTAATTCATAGTTATACATTTGCCATGACAATCGCCGCATCACACACTTAAGCCAACATACCAACATAATTAAAACAATTAATACAATCCCTTGCACTATTATAAAGCACATGGAGATTATTCGATACCGTGGGTGCGTTCCTGCATTTGAACCAATTCCCACCACTCGTGATCCCCGAACCTTTATACTTTTAGCTCAGCTGCCTGCCTCATTGTCCTGCTTCATCTCTACTAGTTGCTGTGTGGATACCTGTGGCCTCTGTCTGCAATGAAATGTTGACCTGGATCTCAGTTACATTGTGAATTTGGACCAGTATAAGGGTGTGGTCTCCCACCCGGGTAATTTCAGTAGGGGTCAGGCAGAAGGAAGGGGCTACTTACAGGACAGGTCACACCCCCATAAGTGAACATAGTGGCACTAGTGATGATGCGGTGTCTATCTTTTATTTTGATAAGCTGACCTCGTCTCCTCCAACGATTGGTCACCTGGACAGTACATTCCGGATCCCCTCCTCCCATTGTGAACCCACATGGTGATATGTTCCCTTGGAGCACATCACAACGGCAAATCCAAGACCCCGCTATCAATCAGTAACAGGATAGGTCGGTGGCGTGCCATTCTCCATGGTGCCCCTTTACTAAATGTTTTGGGTAGGTCTCAAATTCCTTAAGGGCATCCCCATCTAATGTTCCCACCGAATCCACACTAAACACTTCTATAGGATATCCGTTAAAACAGGGTAGGGTGAATAGTAAGGGCTGGACCATCGTTCCCTTTGTGATATTACGAGGTTTCCTGACCAGATAGACACTTCAATACCTTCTTGCCTTGCATAGGTCATAGTCTGCTTTATACCATTCTCCTTACCCACTTTGGCACGTTATTATTCTCAAAATAATTCAATCCTTGCTGCATTTGTCCTAGCACAAAACTTCCATACAGGTAATTCCTGTAGAAACCTTCTGATTTTCATAGTCCTCATTTATGGCGTTAAACATCTAATTGATTTTTGCCCATCTCCCTAGTCAATTGCTGGATGGACATCATTCCCTGCCCAGTCTCGTATATTAAGTCTCGGTCTGCCTGATTCAGTCCTCTGAGTATACTTTTAAGTTGTGATCTCATCACATTCCCAGAAGCATTCTCTGTCTGTTCTGTTCCCAATGACAATTCCTGCAGTGACCCCTATTCCTATCCATTCTGCCACGCTACACTTTTTCTGCGTATTTGTGTTCTCTTGTTCCGAAGGGGTTCCTTCCTTGCTATCCTCCCTTCCGGCATTCCATTGGTGGAAGGTGCGTACCAATTTTTGTACAATCTTACATAGGTGCGCGCCACAGGCCAGGGGGTACGTGGCCCTTTGAGAGGGAAACTAGTACTGGTGCCAGGTCGTATCGATGTTGTTGTATAATTTCTGATGAATGCGTATGACTACCAACCCATTGCTGAATCCTGGTTGCATTAAGGGGCACTTTGGTTATTTCGTTTCATGGTGGTATTGGTTTAATTAAATTCAATAGCAATCTTGAGAATTAGCCACCTTGTCCCAAAAGCCCACTGCCCATTCCATGTGCTATTTTCCTTCAGGCTGGCCTGGTCTCCTGTGGTATTTACATATTGGCCACATGAATAGTTTCCTTCATACCTTTTGCCCTTCATACCTTTTGTGCACATAGGGAAACTGCAGGGTGCGAACCATCCCATCCTGATTACTGATGGGGATCCCTTCATTGGGTATCCCAAAATCAGATATTCTCCATCCTTGAGGAATTTGCGAATCCATTGTTGGTACGGGGAGGTCTTATTATATTTACAAGTGAGAATCAAGGGATATCCTGGTTCAATCCTGACCACCAGTGTATTGTTGGTGATAGTTCCTTCCATGGACAAAGTAATGCCCATCTGGTATACTGCCCGAGCTTCTTCCTGTCTCTGGGACATGAGGTTAGTCTTCCAGATGGAGCTCCATGCACAGCGTGATCCAGTTACTGTACACCAACTCACACACCCCTGTTCTCCTTTATTCAGTCCAATTAGTCCTACAATGGTGGTGAGGGGAAGTGCCCCGCTCGCATTTGTTATCCAAATTCTTATCCTCGAACTTCTGTAAATCAAGCACAGTGTCTGGTTAGCACAGTGTTTGGTTACTTATCAATTAATTTTCCATCTTCCCGTGCACTTCTACAGTTTTCAGTTGGTTAATATGGTGCCATCGGTTGTGTTTTGCCCTCTCTGTTCCTTTAAACTGAACCAAATAAACACCCAGACTTGCCTCATCTACAATTGGAAACGGCTCTTTCCACTTTGGCTCAAACAAGTGAGCTTGTTTCCTGTAGACCAGCACCATTATCACATTCCCACCTCCTACTCAAATGGTCGCATTTTTTGTCAAACTACTTCTTAATTTGTTTCTTTGATTCCCCCAATATTCTGGGCTATATACCGATTAGTTTGTTTGGACATGTTCGATCATCTTTTCCATCTATGCTCCACCAACTATCCCCTGTAACAGCGGGGTTGTTGCTGGTGGTAGTAGCTGTCCTAGCATGCAAATAAGTCGGCCTGTCATTGCTTGGTAGGGAGAAACTCCTGTGGTGACACCCACTCACTGGGTGTTATCAATGTGGGGTGCTAGCATGCTACCAATGATAACACCCAGTGAGTGGGTGTCGCCACAGGAGTTTTTCCCTACCAAGCAATGACAGGCCGACTTATTTGCATGCCAGGACAGCAACAACCTCGCTGTTACAGGGGCTAGTTGGTGGAGCATGGATGGAAAAGATGATCAAACATGTCCAAACAAACTAATCGGTTTGGACATGTTCGATCTGCAAAATTTCCTCAACATTTTTTTAGATCCTGTTCCCTTTCTCTACCGCCCCTGATGATTGTGCATGGTGTGAAATGTTCAATTTTAGAGTAATCCCCATAGCCTTTTGTAACGCTATATAAAAAAAATAAAGTGGGACCCTTGGTTACTGTCCACGTGCATTGGCACTCCCCACCTGCAGATTACATCACTCAGTAGTATGCGAGCGGCTGTAATTGCGGTATTTCTCTTGCCATGGAACGCCTCCATCCATTTAGTGAACGTATCAATAATGACGAGACAATAGGGATGTCCAGACGGTGTCTTGTGCAATGGACCTATAAAATTGATCCTGAATGTGGGTCCATGGACCTTCTGGGGTGGTTCGTAAGAAATGCGAGGTTGGGTTATGCTGCAAGCAGACCAAACATTGTTGGATGCGTTGGTTATATAGTCGTGGCAGTCAAGAGCCTCAGTCCCTGCGCTTGTCCAATAAATTTGAGGCTCTTGCAACCCTTGTGGACAAGTGCGGGGATTGCGGGGAGGACGAGCAAACTGACCACGGCACCGTGGTACAGGAAGCCATTGAAGTGGGGGGAGTAAAAAGGAAGGTGGTTGTAGTAGGCGACAGTATAGTTAGGGGGATAGACACTATTCTCTGCAGCCAGGAGCATGAATCCTGAAGGTTATGTTGCCTACCTGGGGTGCCAGGGTTAAGGACATCTCCTCCGGGCTGGAGAAGAACTTGGAGTGGGAGGGGAAGAATCCAGTTGTCGTGGTCCATGTAGGTACCAACGACATAGGGAGGACGAAGAAAAAGGTTCTGCTGAGAGAGTTTGAGCAGCTAGGGACTAAAGTAAAAAGCAGAAGCACAAAGGTAATAATCTCTGGATTATTACTTGAGCCATGAGCAAATTGGCATAGGGTAAATAAGATCAGAGAGATGAATGCATGGTTCAAAGATTGGTGTGGGAGAAGTGAGTTTCGATTCATGGGGCACTGGCACCAGTACTGGGGAAAGAGAGAGCTGTTCCGTTGGGATGGACGACACTTGAACGATGCTGGGACCAGAGTTCTAGCGAATCTAATAACTAGGGAGGTAGATAGGGCATTAAACTAAATGGGGGGGGGGGGGGGGAAGAGGGTGCGGGAGGGTCCCGGTGGAGAGAAATCTAGAATGCTAAAGAGAAAAGACAAAGAAGCAGTGCAGGAAAGTGATTGGGGTAAGGATAACCAGATTGTATCAGGAAGTGACAGAGCGTACAAACAAAAGACAACAAATAGGGTCCAAGTAAGAAAAAATGGTAATAAGACAAATAGGGCCATAGTGCAAAAAAATGTTAAGATGTCTAAAAATGTTAAAAACACAAATCTAAAGGCGCTGTATCTGAATGCACGAAGCATTCGTAATAAGGTAGACGAATTAACAGCGCAAATAGATGTAAACGGATACGATATAATTGCAATTAGAGACATGGGGCCCGATTTTACCAGGGGTGCGGGTTGGCAGCGGGTGGTCGGGCGGGCTCGAGGAAAACGCGCCGGCCAAATTGAGTGCGTTGCGCACGCGATCGCGGGATGATTGATGTGATTAGCCGGCAGTTACGGGTTCCGCGCTTCTCAGCTGCGTGCCGGCGGCCTGCGCATGCGCATTGATGTCTGAGCGATGGTTGCGCTCTATTTAAAGGGGCAGTCCACCAAAGCCCCTCCAGCCACAAACTACACTCCATCAAGGATGGAGGAGCACAGGGGTAAGGTTGCTCCCCGTTTCACGGACCACGCCCTCCAGGTGCTGCTGGACGGGGTCCGCATGAGGAGGGAGACGCTGTTCCCCACGGATGGAAGGAGGTGCCCTGCCAGCGCCACCAAGAGGGCATAGGAGGAGGTGGCCGTGGAGGTCACAAGCAGGGGAAACACCACCCGCACTTGGATTCAGTGCCGCAAGAGATTCAATGACCTCACCAGGTCCGGAAAAGTGAGTACACTAACGCACTCTGCATCACTCCGTCTTCCACATCACCTCAAACACCTCACAACCCCATCTCCACTGACAGCACTGCGCTCCTGCACCAATCCTCACAGCCACCCAACTATCATCCTCACAGTGCCTGCACGTACCCACCGTCCCTGTCCCCACTCGACCACTACCACACACCCCAATGCCCATACAATGGGATGGCCATGTGGCACATGCATCCTCCCATCCATCTGCCGCACGCTCAACCCACTCACACCAATGCTTGAAGCGTCTCACATTGTAATCATCACTCAATAACGTTTTTGTGTTTTGCCCTCACAGGAGAAGAGGGCCAGGAACGCACGCGATAGGGCACGCACCGGAGGAGGCCCGCCACACGAGATGGCCCTGACAGACGCCGAAGTCGAGGCACTGGAGATCAGCCGCACGCTGCATTGCCTGTCGATGGCGGATGGTGAGTCTGGTTCTGGCGAAACGGCCGGTAAGGGAAAGCTGGCACTCATCACTCATGATCGTGAATGATCTTAGCATCACATGGCATATGCCGCACCGCCACATTTGGTCACATGCCTGATATTTCCCTCTGTTCTCTTGCAGGACCGTCTGCGATCGACGTCTCGGTTGAGGGCGATTCCTCAGAGGACATGCCCGTCTCTGAGGGTGCATCGTCACACATGAGCCTTGCATCCACCAGCGCAGATACACACACCTCGGTGGGTCCCCCCCCTCAGCTAGTTGGGATTGCACATGGTGAGTCACCGCGCACACGTGAGCATGAGCAGACCCTGGTGGCAGGGTCAGCCGCGGAGGGTCCGCGTCGGTGGGAGCACTCTTCTCCAGGCTTTGCTCAGCCGGACCCAGATGCTGAACCCAGGGGGCCACCTGTCAAAAGGAGAGTCGTCGAGGGGCACCAGAACATTGCTGAGGTACTGGGAGAGGTGCCACGCGCGCACTCCACAATCGCACGGAGGATGGAGGAGTCCAACTCCTGCATGAGGGGAATGGTGGCACAGGTGCAGGAGGGTATCGCCGAGATAGTGTCGCAGGGACGTGAAGGCATCTCTGAGATAGTGTCGCGGGTAGGTGTGGGAACGTCTGCGGTGGAGGACAGGCTAGCCTCCCTCGAGCGTCACGCACAGCTCACCAATGAGTCCATCCAGGCCCTCACAACGGCTGTTCGGATTCAGGGTGAACAACATTCTGCCGCCATCAACAGGTTGACAGATACGTTGGAGGTGGCCTTGCAAGGTCTCACCCACGTCATCCAAACTGCCGTCCAGCAGGGTGGAAGGGGTGATGTGGGCCTTGGCCATGAGAGGGAAGATGGTGAACGGGGAAATGGAAGTGTGGACGCTACTCAAGGCGCCCCCAAGTCTCACCCGTTGCCCCCCTCTCAACCAGTGCCCGCAATAGTCCATCCTCTCCAGGTGGCCGAGTCTGCCCCTGCACAGGTGCAGGAGGAGCAGTCTGTGGAGGTGCCCTCACCGGCACCGAAACCCAGGGGGCGTCGGCCCAAAGCATCTACCCAGTCAGGGCACGAACAGGAGCAACCTGCCACCACCTCTGCTGGAGCCACAGGGGTAGCACCACGTAGGGGGTCCCGAAAACGAACGCCTAAAGTTCCGTGAGCACACAGGGATTGCACCAGGGTGTTTGTCGTTTTTTTTTAAATTTTCTACTCTTTGAATGTCACCACAAAATAAACTCACTTTTTCTCACCAATGCTGCCACCTCTTGTCCATAATTCTGCGGCTTGTGCAATATGTCCCTTCCGTGCGCCTCATCATGACGACGACCACCCCGTCCCACCCATTGGGCATAATCCAGTGGGTGCAGGTGTACAGGCACCACTCTTCTGTGGAGGGAGCCTGTATGGACCCTCGTCTGTGCACGTTATGACATGTGAACGTCTCACACAGTGTGATGTTAGGAGAACCGTTGGCATATGAGTGCCTCCCTGGCCTGACGAGCACGCAGGTGAGCCGGTGTTCGGCGCATGGGTTGTTCCTCCTCCTCTCCCTCTTCCTCCTCCTCCTCCTCATTGTCGTCCTCAATGTGGGTGGCGGGTGTGCATGGGGCCTCCTCCAGCGGCACCCCTCTCTGTAGTGCCATGTTATGCAGGGCACAGCAGACAACTATAATTCGTCCCACTCTGAATGGCGTGTATTGGAGCGCTCCCCCGGAACGATCAAGGCACCTGAAGCGCATCTTGAGCAGCCCTATAGCCTGCTCATTTGTAGACCTGGTAGCAATGTGGCTGTCATTATACCGACGCTGTGGCTCGGTAATGGGGTTCCTCAGAGGTGTCATAAGCCACATGTGCAGGGGATATCCCTTGTCGCCGAGGAGCCAGCCGTTGCCGGCGTTGGGTGCGTGGAAGAGGGGCGGGACGGTGGACTCCCTGAGGACGAAGGCATCGTGGCAGCTGCCAGGGTATCTGGCGCACACGTGTAGGAATCTCTGGCGGTGGTCACAAATGAGCTGGGCGTTCATGGAGTGATACCCTTTCCTGTTGATAAACAGCCCTGGCTCATGTGGAGGTGCCCGTATTGCTATGTGGGTGCAATCGATTACACCCTGCACCCGTGGGAAGCCAGCCACAGCATGGAATCCAACCGCCCTCTCCGTCTGGCTGCGCTCATCCATGGCGAAGTTGATGTAGGTCGAGGCCCTGCGGAACAACCCATCGGTGACCTGCCTTATGCACTTGTGTGCAGACGACTGACAGACCCCGGTGATGTCCCCCGTGGCACCCTGGAAGGATCCGGAGGCGAAGAAGTTGAGGGCAGTGGTGACTTTGACGGCGACGGGTAAGAAGATGCTGCTTGGTCCATCCGGGAGCAGCTCGTCATTGAGGAGGCTGCAGATGTCGGCGACTACCTGGCGAGTGACTCTGAGCCTCCGTATGCACTGCTGCTCAGAGAGGTCCATGAAGCTGAGCCTCGGTCTGTAGACCCTGTGCGGAGGGTAGTGCCTCCTGCGACGCAGCTCTCTCTGCGGATGCCCTCCATCCTGCTGTGCAGGTGGATGTGCCGCAGCACCGTGTTGTGGGGATGCACGTCTCTGAGGCGGACGGCGTGGACTGCGAGGCTGCTGAGGCTGGTCATGCTGTTCGTCCTCCGAGGATGTCAACGCAGCACCCATCTGGCAGGTTTAGGTTTGCGGGGTTGTGCACGCTAGAAAAGTGTGTCCTCGCACAGGGGTTGGACTTCCACACCGGTGAATCTTCTTGCTTGGAGGAGGGTGGTGGACGGCAGGCGTTGCCCAATGTTACGAAGTATCCTCCTGCGTTGGTGAAGGCTCTCCCCCCCCCCCCCCCCCCCCCGCCCCCACCTGTGGAATGCACCTTGGCAGCTGCCACAGGCTGCTGGCTGCAACACGTCCGTTGAGAGTGTGAGTGTTTCCCCCAGTATGGGAAACAGTCTCATTTCACTGTAAAATCCGACACCTGTTAAATAAACAGCTCAATCAGGTCATTTAATGACCTGAAATACCAAGATAAATACACTCAAGTGGAACCCCGCTGGCTTTAATTGCCTGCGGGATTCCCACCAGCGGGGCCAACGCACGCACCCCCGCACGTTAGCGCGCAACCCGGAAGTGGGCGGGATCGAGGCGCGATCTGGTCCCGCTCCTCGAAACCGGGATTTTAGAGGCCCCCCCGCCGAGAACGCACCCGGAACCGGGTGCTAAAATCGGGCCCATGGCTGCAGGGTGACCAAGGCTAGGAGCTGAATATCTAAGGGTATTCGATATTTAGGAAGGACAGGCAAAAAAGAAAAGGAGGTGGGGTGGTGGTGTTAGTAAAGGATGAAATCAGAGCAATAGTGAAAGAGGATATTGGCTCAGAAAATCAAGATGTAGAATCAGTCTGGATGGAGTTAAGAAGCACCAAGGGGCAGAAAACACTGGTGGGAGTTGTCTATAGGCCTCCAAATGTAGGGATGGGATCAAACAGGAAATTAGAGACCCATGTAACAAGGATACTACAGTAATCATGGGTGACTTTAATCTACATATAGACTGGTCAAACCAAATTAGCAATAATACTGTGGAGGATGAATTCCTGGAGTGTGTATGAGATGGTTTTTTAGATCAGAACGTTGAGGAGCCAACCAGGGAACAGGCTATCCTAGATTGGGTATTGTGCAATGAGAAGGGGTTAATTAATAATCTTGTTGTGCGGGGTCCTTTAGGGAAGAGTGACGATAACATGATAGAATTCTTCATTAAGATGGAAAGTGAAGTAGTCCAATCCGAAACTAGGGTCCTAAATCTAAACAAAGGAAACTACAAAGGTATGAGGAGTGAGTTGGCTATGATTGGGAAGCTTCATTAAAAGGCATGACAGTGGATAGGCAATGGCTAACATTTAAGGAAAAAACGCATGAATTGCAACAATTATACATTCCTTTCTGGTGCATAAACACAAAAGGAAAAGCAGCCCAACCATGGCTAACAAAACAAATTAAGGATAATATTCGATCCAAAGAGGAGTCATATAAAGTTGCCAGTAAAAGTAGCAAGCCTGAGGATTGGGAGCAGTTTGGAATTCAGCAAAAAAAGGACCAAGGGATTAATTAAGAGGGGAAAAAGAGAGTATGAGAGTAAACTTGCAAGGAACATAAAAGTGGACTGTAAAAGCTTCCACAAGTATGTAAAAGGAAAAAGATTAGTGAAGACAAATGTAGGTCCTTTACAGTCAGAAAAGGGAGAATTTATAATGGGGAACAAGGAAATGGCAGAGCAATTAAACAAATACTTTGGTTCTGTCTTCACGGAAGAGGACATAAATAACATACCAGAAATGCTAGGTAACCAAGGGACTAGTGAGAAGGAGGAATTAAAGGAAATTAGTATTAGTAAAAAAAAATAGTGCTGGAGAATTTAATGGGACTGAAAGCCGATAAATCCCCAGGACCTGATGATCTGCATCCCAGAATATTAAAAGAGGTAGCCATGGAAATAGTGAATGCATTAGTTGTCATCTTCCAAAATTCTATAGATTATGGAACAGTTCCTGCAGATTGGAGGGTGGCAAATGTAACCCGACTATTTAAAAAAGGAGGGAGAGAAAACGGGGAACTACAACCTGGTTAGCCTAACACCAGTAGTAGGGAAAATGCTAGAATCTATTATAAAGGACGTGATAACAGGACACTTAGAAAATATCAACGGGATTAGAAAAAGTCAACATGGATTTATGAAAGGGAAATCATGTTTGACAAACCTACTGGATTTTTTTGAGAATGTAACTGGTAGTACAGATAAGGGAGAACCAGTGGATGTGGTTTATTTGGATTTTTAGAAGGCCTTTGATAAAGTCCCACCTAAGAGGTTGGTGTGCACATGGGATTGGGGGTAACATACTGGCATGGATTGAAAATTGGTTAACAGACAGGCAACAGAGAGTAGGAATAAATGGGTTTTTTTTCGGGGTGGCAGGCGGTGACTAGTGGAGTACCGCAGGGATCAGTGCTTGGGCCCCAGCTATTCACAATATATATCAATGATTTGGATGAGGGAACCAAATGTAATATTTCCAAGTTTGCTGATGACACAAAACTAGGTAGATTGTGAGTTGTGAGGAGCATGCAAAGAGGCTTCAAGGCAATTTAGACAAGTTGAGTGAGTGGGCAAATACATGGCAGATGCAGATAACGTGGATAAATGTGAAGTTATCCACTTCGGAAGGAAAAACAGAAAGGCAGAATATTATTTAAATAGTGATAGATTGGGAAATGTTGATGTACAAAGGGACTTGGGTGTCTTTGTACGCCAGTCACTGAAAGCAAACGTGTAGGTGCAGCAAGCAGTTAGGAAGGCAAATGGTATGTTGGCCTTCATTGCAAGAGG
Organism: Heptranchias perlo; assembly: GCF_035084215.1. Classification (NCBI taxonomy): domain Eukaryota; kingdom Metazoa; phylum Chordata; class Chondrichthyes; order Hexanchiformes; family Hexanchidae; genus Heptranchias; species Heptranchias perlo. Next base: position 36,514,695 of record NC_090337.1, on the reverse strand, counting down.
ATTTGAGTACAGGAGCAAGGATGTCTTACTGCAGTTATACAGGGCCTTGTTGAGACCACACCTGGAGTATTGTGTGCAGTTTTGGTCTCCTTACCTAAGAAAGGATATACTTGTCATAGAGGGAGTGCAGCGAAGGTTCACCAGACTGATTCCTGGGATGGCAGGACTGTCGTATGAGGAGAGATTGGGTCGACTCGGCCTGTATTCACTCGAGTTTAGAAGAATGAGAGGGGATCTCATTGAAACATGAAATTCTGACAGGGCTTGACAGACTGGATGCAGGGAGGATGTTTCCCCTGGCTTGGGGGGGGCGTCTGGAACAAGGGGTCACAGTCTCAGGATACGGAGTAGGACATTTAGGACTGAGATGAGGATAAATTTCTTCACTCAGAGGGTGGTGAACCTGTGGAATTCTCTACCACAGAAGGTTGTGGAGGCCAAGTCACAGAATATATTTAAGAAGGAACTAGATAGATTTCAAGACACATAAGGCATCAAGGGGTATGGGAAGAGAGTGGGAATATGGTGTTGAGATATAGGATCAGCCATGATCATATTGAATGGCCGAGCTGAATGGCCTACTCCTGCTCCTATTTTCTATGCTTCTATGTTTGGAGGGCATGTAAATCTAGTGAGGGTTTGACCCGGGATATGGACGCTACCATTGCCAGGGCGGTTGCTAGGGATCACCGATACATGCTGCCTCTTTGGCCACATGGTGTGCCGCTGAATTACCTGGGGATTGGGGATCCGTAGCCTTAGAATGGGCTTTAACTTTTCCAATAAAGCAAGTGACTTAGCAGGTTTTAAGAGCTTGCTGCAATTTCTGGAAAAGATGGGCATGAATAAGGGGTTTACCATCAGTGGTATTAAACTGATTTTTCTGATATAGCAGCAGAGATAACATGGTGTTAATGGTTTAGGTATTATCAGACCAAATGTTCATGGACTGTTGAGAAGTAACTGGGACCGCAGTTAGGAGAACTGCAAGTTCTCTATACTGGGCTGAATGAATGTTACATTTATACTGTAATGTCTGGTCTGGGAAGACGACAGCAAAACCGGTATAAGGGATCCTTGCTTGTGGAATGACGACCCATTGATGTATACATCTGCGCAAAAAGAGGGACAGAGAGTGGCAGCTATCACTTCGGCTCCACCGCTACTTCACGTTCCAGAGGGGAGCCAATGAAAATTTTCATCCCCCCTCCCCACCCCACCTCACCCCGAACCAGCCAGTTATTAGGTTCCGGCGAGATCATGATGCACGACCCTTTGCCTCTTGCTTTAGCTGGGGGCCAGTAGCAGCAAATATTGGTAGATTCCTAGCCATTCCACCTGGAGGTGACATCTACCGATGGGAGCCATGCGGCCGTCCTCTGTCAGGAGGCTCAAGGGAAACCCTTCCCCATTGCATACGCATCCAGAATCCTTACTGGAGTGGATTATTCTGAACGGGATGGATTTTGAATTGTAACAGGGGAATTGGGCATTCATGAGGTTCCCCTTCATATAACGTTAACTGTGGTAGTAGCATGGTTTGTTTTGGGGTGATGTCCAAGTGTCTTTCTATGAGTAACAGGTCCAGTGGCTCAACTGGGCGTTAGATACTAGCATATTGCCAGGTCACATGAGCAGGTTCAGTGGCGTATGCAGGGAGTGAAGAACTAGAATCTGGAGTCCGGTTATAAAGTTGAAGTGCTTGACTGCCCAAAATGTGGCCAACAGGTAGTGTTCACAGAGTTTGTAAGCCTTTTCCACTCCAGTAAGGATTCTGGATGCATATGCAGTGGGGAAAGGCCTCCCTTGAATCTGCTGACAGAGGACGGCCGCCAGGCCCCTATCGGTAGACTCCACCTCCAGGTGGAATGGCTAAGAGACTACCAACATTTGCTGCTGCTGGGCCCCATCTAAAGCAACAGAGACAAAGGGGCGTGCATCATGATCTTGCCGGAATCTCACTACTGGCTGGTTTGGGGTGGGGCGGGGGGAAATTTTCATTGGTTCCCCTCTGGTACGTGAGGTAGCAGTGGAGCCGAAGCGGCAGCTGTCGCTCTCTGTCCCTCTTTTTGCGTTAGTTGTTGCTCGGTTATTAAAGCCAATAGTTTACTCGATTTTGCATCGGATGGGTGTTTGGATGTTCGCCCTGGGAGTATATATCGGAGGCGGCCTGTTCTGCGGCTCTTTGATGTCCCTAAAGCCTCACCCCACTCCTACAATCTTGGCGAAATGTCCATTACAGTCACAATGGAAGCAGTGGGGCTCACCTCTGTCTGGGAAAAGGCCTTCCGATCGAGCAGACCCATCGTTTACCCGTTGCCTTCTATATTGGGGCCCTTCTTTCGAAGCAGCTGGTCTACCTCCTCATCACTCAGTTCCGGGTGCCCTTCCCAACGTCGCCCCATGCTTGGGTTACGACCATTGGGTGATCCCCGTCTTTTAAAGCACCAAGCTCCCATGCCAATGCACTAGTCTCTTCTGCCTTCAGGGGTCATTCCTCAGTCACTGTGAGGTGACTTGTCCCTGAGCATTTCACTGAACACTTGTTATTATCACATTCACTGGCATCCCTTGTGATAAGGTGCCAGAGTCTCCGCCATCACAATCCCGGTTGTGATAGCAGACTGCTTTCCTGTCTAGTTCATTGCAGTCTCTATTATCATCATCCCCATCTCCTGCATATTCTCCCATTGAGATGCCTTCCGAGCCTTCCCTGCAACTTGTAGATTTTTAGCCTACACTGCCTCTCGTGGCTCAGTTCCTCATCTCCCATGGTGCTCCCTGAGCATCTTCTAGTCATTGTTTCAACTGATGATTTTCCCCAGTTAACTGGTCTACCTGATGTTTAAGCTTTTGGGACCCCTAGCTCTGTGCCATGGCTGTGGCTGCAGCCATTTGGGCACATCTCAGCATTGTACTTAAATCCCCATTCCTTTGGTTAACTTTTCCATTTTTAAAAATGTTTTCTCATCCCTCTTTTTCACATAATTCCACCACCCGCTTTTTGCTTTCTGTGCAAAGATGAGTTGCATTCATCAACAATTTATATGCTGCCTTGAGCTTCAGTTTCTTTTCGTCTACTAATCCTTGAATCCAATTCTTCACTGCCTCATATGGTGTCTTGACTGCCTTGAGTACCGATATCAACTCGGCAACTCAAAATGAGGTGGATAACTGTTGTGAAATAAAAACTAAAATATCAAGTGAATGTTGGTTGTTCTCAAGAATGATTCGCAATGCAGGATGGTTAATATGGCCAAATAAGAGATGTCCATTTTACTCCTATCCCCAGTATTCTTAGTGTGTATTTGAAAGGCATGTATGGGGTGTGAGGAGGGAAAGAAGGAAGGAATGTGTGCAGAAGAAAACATGCTGAGACCAGATGAGCTGTTCTGTCTCAATTGCATATATTTTAAAATGCCTCAGGATAGACCTTTGCAGGGGCAAAATAAGAGGCAACCAAAAATTATTTTAATTGAAAAGAATGTAAGTAAACTTTGTAAATTTGATTTAAATATTTTTATTGCTTCCATTCCTTTGGTCATGGATGATTGCAAGAGTTTTGTACATCTACAGCCATAATACATCAAGAGTATAGCTGTGGATTGAGAAGTTTTTTTTTTAAGGAGGGCAGGGAGTGGAGAAGCACTCATGAAAAGCATTTGCATTTGGAGATCAAGACCAAAGTTTTAAGAAATACTGCAGTTGACTTAGTGTCAACTTAAAGCAGTTTTAAATCTTGTACATGTTAATTATTTCGTTGCACCAGCTCTACAGCAGAGATTTTTGCACGAGTTAGTGTCTAATGAGAATGTGTTCATCATCAGAATCACAGTCACATCATCACAGTTAATAGTGTTTCTAATAATTTACAAATTGTCGCTCCTAGATAACGCAGAGGATTGATGAACCACTGTTGATCTCATGTTCTTTGTGAAGTGAAAATAAGGATGTGAGTTTACAAAGTAATTTTTAATTAACTTTTCCCCCATCTTGGTAGCAGCAGAAGTGCAACCATTTGATTCAGTCGCCTTGGATTAAGGAAGGATTCCTGCTCCTGATTCAGCAAACCCATGCTTGAAAAGGACAGAATTGCGGTTGGCTATGACACCTCTGTAAACAGTTTTCTGACCCTTGCTAACTAGGCTCACACATGAGATATTGGAACTTGTGAGACGGCGTCACAGGTGAGAGCATGACAGGTGGCAGCATAACTACCTCTGCACCCACCAGCTTGTGACTTTTCTGCTCATTAAAATGAATGGGCAGAATATTATGGGCTGGTGAACCCGGAAGTGGAAAACCCAGCCAACACCTTCAGGAGAAGAGAGGAACTCCCACCTGAAATAAATTACACCATAATTGAACAGAATATTAACCTGAAATAGTTAAGATCAGTGCCTTCTCAGCAGAAGTTGATAGCCAAGTTCCGCACCCATGAGGACGGCCTCAACCGGGATCTTGGGTTCATGTCATGCTACACGTAACCCCACCAGCAAAAAGGGGGAAAAAAATTATATGTTTTTTAATATTCTCTCTCTCTCTGCCATTTTGGGTTTCTTTCTGCCTGCCTGTGTAATTGACACAATGTATATCCAGTGTACTGGGACGTGCTGTTCTCCGTGACTGGCCTGTTTGAATAACAACAACACCTTTTGATTGGTGTGATGCTGTCCCAGCATTGTATAAGATATGCAATTTGAGAACCTTTTCACTCATTCATCTGACGAAGGGGATAATCTCCGAAAGCTTGTGATTTTAAAATAACCTGGTGTTGTAAGATTCCTTACATTTCTCTGTAAGTGCCATTAATGCAGAGTCCTGATCCATGACCAGTGGTTATTGCAGATCTTTGTAGATGGAACAGATATATAGAAAAATGATGCAATGCGCAACAGACAATTTATATTGCAGACCAGATTTCAGACCACCAAAGTCAACCCGGCAGGCTCGATTTAAAATGTAATTTGATGGCTGTGACCTTCCCTAGTGTTGGACTGTCTGTACGTGGTTATGTAAATGGTGGGTAATTATCTCTCCATCCTCTCTTTTTTCTGCACTTGCTCTTGTTTTTCTTCCTTCCCTTTAGCCTTTCTTCCGCCCTCCATCTGTCCTTCCTCCTCTCTCTCCTTACTTCTTACTCTTCCCCTCCTTCATTCTCTCTCTTCTTTCTCCTTCCTTCCATCCCTCTACTTTCTTCTCCCTTTCCCCTCTGTCTCTTTCCTTGTCTCTGTCCCTCCCTTCCTTTCATTGACTTACTCCAGGACCTCAAAATTTGGGACTCCTTCCTTCATCAGTCTTTGCATCTTCCTACAATTTATAGGCTTTTAAAGCTTACCGTCACTTTATCATTACTTGCTAATTTATTTTGCCTTCTACTAATTCAACACTAGAATCCTGCACTTTGATATTTGTTCTTTCACCTAGCTTTCTCATGAAACCAAAATTACTTCCCTGATTGTTTAATTCAGACATTTGTTTCTTTCTATAATTTCTTGAGCTTTTGAGACCTGACAAAACTTGTTTTAATTGCTGGAGACCCCTGCTACCCACTGAATGCACGTGTACGTTTGTGACAATCGTGAAGAAAAATATTAATTGTTTATATGAACTTTTCATTTAAGGAAGTATGTGTTGCCATTTGGTGCTGATTTCATTCAAATAAAAATATATACACAAAGACTGAGTTGCAAGCTTTTTTCTTTCTTAGCCACTGTATCATCAGATTTAGCATTGGTAATTTTGTTCAGAACTGAGTTTGCAAAAATGTTTCTGTCTGCATCTTTTTAACTTCCCTGTATCTGTACATTTAAAAATGTTTCCCTCTTGAACTATTTTTAACCTAATTGATGTAAATAACCTAATTTGAATCCCCACTGCCATTTAAAGAGTGCCTCAGTTGTACAGTAATTCAACTGTCCAGTGCATAAGTTACCTCAGAGACAAAACACTGAGGAAAATGTTCAGCTTGGATCCCTGAATAGATTTTGATCTCCTGTGAAAATGGGGTATTAGTTCTGCACTTGAAGGTGACAGCGATCTCATTTATTACCCACTAACTGAAACCATATTGCAGTTAATGTGTAGCATTGAATTATTACAATTCAATGCATCCGATGAATTTTCTATGAATGTAATAGTATGTAATTTGGGTATGATGGGAGTTTTAGTAATCCAGCATTGATCCATAAAAATGTGCACTGTAGATTTAAATTTGCACTGTAGACTTTTTTTGGCGCATAGTGAATTCATCGAGCCCTGAAATTGATGTCATATACCTGTAATGTGAAGAATTTATTTTCTACTTCTCATTAAAGGAGGTATGTACTACAATTAAAGTAATTAACTACACTGATTTAATGTTTTGCTCCATGGCAAGCAATTTTTTTACAATTAAAAAAAACTTCAGGCAGCTCATTTAAATATGTATATATTTAGTGACTGTTTTGTCGAACTTATTTTTACCTAAAGTTGTCAAGACCTCCATTTTCAAAATGAAATTTGCATTTTGCATTTTTTTAAGATTACTATCATTTGCATTTAATTAAAAACCATGATAATTTATAAAATTGTTTTCAAGTTAATTGTACTGTTGGAAGATGATTTTAAAAAAATAAACATTCAGATTGCTTTAGCTTAAAAAGGTCTCGGGCCACAGTAGGGTTGCCAACTCTGGACGTAGTCCAAGAGGTTTCATCACATGACCTCTTGCCTCCAACCGCCCTGCCCCACTGCCATGCTCCTACCATTGGTCACACCAATATGCCCATCCTCTGGGCGCACCGCCTACCCACTCCAGTTGGAAAGTGAACAGTCTCTTTGCTACCCGATTGGATGATTCTTATAGTCAAATAGCCTTTTTTCCCAACTCCCAATATTGTCATAACTAATAAACGAAAATGTTCAAAGAAAACAAAAAACACTTTTTTTTAATCTCCCTATGATTTTCCTAGGTAGCTTGTAGCAGTATCCTGGAGATTAATCTTTAATTCCTGGAGACTCCAGGACAATGCTGGAGGGTTGGCAGCCCTAGGTCACAGTTAAGACATTTTCTCCTTTTAAAAAGGCAGTACTTTAGCGAAAATGTTTTTTATTTGCAAACACATAATGTGACATTTAATCATGTCAGTATTTCTCATCACTTTCACGTGATAATTGATGAAAATGACACAAGACAAAAAGTCTGTCTGATTCTTTTTTTCATGGAGGCAGTGGCCTTCATTGTCAGACTGCAACAATGGTTTTATGTCTGTTTAATGATGCAGTTGTATTGCCACTTCTGAATCGGCCTAAAATGATTTTGGGTGTGTATCAGCACAAAAATAGTCGTATAACGTGACTCTGGAGTGCACTAAAGTGTTCTGTGAGACTCCTTCCAGAAGGCCAGCTCACACTGACCTTAGTTTGCACTAGGTACAGGATAAATCCAACAAAGTATAAAACTGCCCAGACAGTACATTGGACTGCCTGAATGTTTAAAAAAAATTGTGTGAAATCCTTTTAATGCTGATAGAGGGCTGAAACTTCCTTTTCAAACATTAAAAATTAGTCGTTTGGGGAACAGAGCTCTGCATATGCATCCAACTGTGCATACGCAGAGCTTCTTTGTGGCTGACCTTCATGTGACCTTCACTAAGGTGCAGTTGGCAGTATAATTCTGTTCTACCTATTTGCACACTTACAAATGCAAAACTGGTAGCTGCAGTATAATTGCGGCTTAAAAGTAGAGACAACCAAATGTAATCTTAGGAAATCCTCTCCAAATCCATTTGTTCTTACTGAACAGATTTTGTAGAACATAAGGTGTTAATCTATTCTCATTACCAAATATTCACAGTGGTGACATGTACTGTAATATTTTACAATAAAAATCATTTACTTTGATCTTTTATAGTACTTATTCACTTGAAGGTTTTAGTAAAGCAAGTATATAGAATTTTTGTATGAATTACATTTTATTAAAGTTGTACAAAATGAAGTTTACAGATAAATTCACAAAAATGAGCAAAAAATATACCAGGGGTAACTAAATATGATAACTTTTTAAAAAAAACTTTTGATTTGATTGAGAAATGTTTTGTAATTTTTTTTAAGTAAGCTGCATGAGGAACATTTAATTTTCCAAGATTGCTGTTACTTCAACTGAAAATATTTTGAGTTGTAAGTGATTGTCTCTTCCTAGTTTCTCCCAAAATCCTTTTTCACGTAAAAAGATACAGCAGCTTTTTTCACGTTTTTTTTGCCTGTATTGTAAAATAAATTTGTAAATTATCTCCGGCACTTATTCAAGGAGTACAATTAATTCATAAAATGTTACACTTTATGTGATCACAGTTCAGCCTTTCAAATATTAGTCAATAAAAACTCAAAAGGTAAGACTATAATATTCAAGAAAATTGACAAATCAAAGAATGAGTTGGGTGGAGACAACCTCACATGGTACATTGGAACAAGAGATATTTCAAAAGTTCTTGTGCTATAGGCTACTGTAATTTGTGTTTTCAGAGGGCCTCCCTCTGAATTCTGTGCTCTCCTGGTGCGCGTACGTTCCCAGTCAGCCAATGTAACATTGTTCTTTTTCTTTACATGTATAAAAAGTTTCATAACCAGGGAGCTTTCAGATGTGAAGAAGTATCTTCAGTATTAGTAGGTCTACCACAATCAGTTGAATATTTGAGCTCATGACCTTACAAAACAGCTCGATTACTCTGTCTCAGAGGGTCACGGATTCAAGCCCCATGTCAGGATTTGAGCCCATAATTGAGGCAGACGTTTTATTGCAGTACAGCTGCAATTGTCCTTCAGATGACATGTTAAATTGAGAATCCTGTTTGCCTGTTCAGGTGGATATAAACGATCCATGACACTGTTTGAAGAAGAGCAGGAATGTTCTCCCAGTGTTCTGGCTAACATATATGCCCCAACAAACACCACCAAAAAACAGATTACTTGGTCAGTTATCTCATTGCTATTTGTGGAACATTGTTTGCAATTTGACTGCAGGAGAGAAAAGATTGCGAGACTTGGTTGTCAATGGTGTTCTTTGGGAGGATTACTCGTCGACAGGTTTGCCAGCTTACTTGCCAGTATAATCATCCTAGCTCTTTATAAAGTGGGAGTAAAACCAGATGTTTTGCAAAATCCAATTTTTTGTCAGAAATTGCAATATGCCCTTTCTGAAGGAAGAAGATACAGTTGACAAATTTTTCGATGGATTATCCCATTTTGAGTTAACCAAGAAAAGTTATTTTTATTCACCACAAAACTTGTCAGCATTGGCTCAGTGGTAGCACTCTTGCCTCTGAGTTAGAAGGTCATAGGTTCAAGCCAGATTCCAGAGACTTGAGCGCATTATCTAGGCTGAGGGAGCGCTGCATTGTTGGAGATGCCGTCTTTCAGCTGAGACATTAAACATCTACCCTTTTAGTGGATGTATAAGATCCAATGGTATTATTCAAAGAAGTGCACGGGAGCTCCTTCTGTGGTCCTGCCAAAAGTAATCCCTCAACCAACAGCACTATAAACAGATTAACTTGTCATTTATCTTATTGCTTTTTGTGGGTCCCTGCTGTGCACAAATTGATTGTTACATTTGCCTACATTTCAGCAGTGACTGCACTTCAAAAGTAATTCATTGACTGCGAAGCACTTTGGGAAATCCTGAGGATGTGAAAGGTGCAATATAAATGTAAGTTCTTTCTAACTTATTACATGTTCCATTTTTAGATACTGATACAAGAGACTGTACACTGATAAAGAATCATAGAATGGTTACAGCATGGAACGAGGCCATTTGGCCCGTCCAGTCCGTGCCGGCTCTCTGCAAGAGCAGTCCAGTTAGTCCCACTCTCCGCCCTATTCCCGTAGCCCTGCAAATTTTTTCCCTTCAAGTACTTATCCAATTCCCTTTTCAAAGTCACGATTAAATCTGCCTCCACCACCCCCTCAGGCAGTGCATTGCAGATCACAACCACTCACTGTGTAAAAAGTTTTTTCTCATATAACCTTTGGTTCTTTCGTCAATCACCTTAAATCCTCTGGTTCTTGACCCTTCCACCAATGGGAACAGTTTCTCTCTATCTACTAGGTCCAGACCCTTCATGATTTTGAATACCTCGATCAAATCTCCTCTCAACCTTCTCTGCTCTATGGAGAACAACCCCAGTTTTTCCAGTCTATCCACGTAACTGAAGCTCCTCATCCCTGAATCATTCTAGTAAATCTCTTCTGCACCCTCTTTAAGGCCTTCACATCCTCCCTGAAGTGCGGTGCCCAGAATTGGACACAATACTCCAGTTGTGGCTGAACCAGTGTATTCTAAAGGTTCATCATATCCTCCTTGCTTTTGTACTCTATGCCTCCATTTATAAAGCCCAGGATCCTGTAAGCTTTCTTATTAGCTTTTTCAACCAGCCCTGCCACCTTCAACGATTTGTGCACATATACCTCCAGATTTCTCTGTTCCTGCACCCTTTTTAGAATTGTACTCTTTAGTTTATATTGCCTCTCCTCATTCTTCCTACCGAAATGTGTCGCTTCACACTTTTCTGCGTAGTTTAATCTGCCACGTGTCCGCCCATTCCACCAGCCTGTCTCTGTCTTCTTGAAGTTTATCACTATCCTTCTCACTGTTCACTACCCTTCCAAGTTTTGTGTCATCCGCAAATTTTGAAATTGTGTTCTGTACACCCAAGTCATTGATATATATCAAGAAAAGCAATGGTCCTAGTACTGGCCCCTGGGGAACACCACTGTACTGTTCCCTCCAGTACGAAAAACAACCATTCACCACTACTCTCTCTTTCCTATTAGCCAATTTCGTATCCATGCTGCCACTGCCCCCTTTATTCCATGAGCTTCAACTTTGATGACGCCTATTATGTGGCACTTTATCAAACTTTTAGAAGTCCATATACTACACCACATCAACCCCTCACCGGCCCTTTCTGTTACCTCATCAAATAACTCAATCAAGTTGGTTAGACACGATTTGCCGTCAACAAATCCATGCTGGCTTTCCTTAATTTATCCACACTTGTCCAAGTGACTGTTAATTTTGTCCCGGATTATCATTTCTAAAAGTTTCCCCACCACCGAGGTTAAACTGACTGGCCTGTAGTTGCTGGGTTTATCCTTACACCCTTTTTTGAACAAGGGTGTAACATTTGCAATTCTCCAGTCCTCTGGCACCACCCCCGTATCCAAGGATGATTGGAAGATTATGGTCAGTACCTCTGCAATTTCCACCCTTACTTCCCTCAGCAACCTAGGATGCATCCCATCCGGACCGGGTGATTTATCTATTTTAAGCTAGCCTCACTTGTACCTCCCCTTCATCAATTTTTAGCCCATCCAGTAACTCTTCATTTACTGTGACTTTGGCAGCATCTTCTTCCTTGGTAAAGACAGATGCAAAGTACTCATTCAGTACCTCATCCATGCCCTCTGCCTCCATAAGTAGATCTCTTTTTTGGCCCTTAATCGGCCCCACCCCTCCTCTTACTACTCGTTTACTGTTTACATACCTATAGAAGACTGATGGATTCCCTTTTATGTTAGCCACCAGTCTATTCTCATACTCTCTCTTTGCCCCTCTTATTTCCTTTTTCGCCTCCCCTCTGAACTTTTTACATTCAGCCTGGTTCTCACTTGTATTATCAACCTGACACCTGTCATATGCCCCTTTTTTCTGCTTCATCTTACTCTCTACCTCTTTTGTCATCCAGGGAGCTCTGGTTTTAGTTGCCCTACCTTTCTCCCTCGTGGAAATGTACCTAGACTGTACCCTAACCATCTCTTCTTTAAAGGCCGGCCATTGTTCAATTACAGTTTTGCCTGCCAATCTTTGATTCCAATTTACCCGGGCCAGATCCGTTCTCATCCCATTGAAATTGGCCCTCCTCCAATTGAGTATTTTTACTTTAGAGTGGTTATCGTCCTTTTCCATAACTAATCTAAACCTCATGTTACTATGATCATTGTTCCCTAAATGTTCCCCCACTGACACTTGCTCCACTTGGCCCACCTCATTTCGTTGGACCAGAAACATACTGGTCAAGAAAGTTCTCCTGAACACACATCAAAAATTCCAACCCCTCTTTGCCCCTTACACTATTACTATCCCAGTCTATATTAGGATAGTCAGAGTCCCCCATTATCACTACTCTATGGTTCTTGCACATCTCTGTAATTTTCCTGCAAATTTGCTCCTCTATGTCCTTCCCACTAGTTAGTGGTCTATAAGACTATTCCCAGTAGTGTAATGGCACCTCTATTGTTCTTTTAACTCTAACCAAATAGATTCTGTCCTTGACCCTTCCAGGACATCCTCTATCTCCAGCACTGCAATATTCTCCTTAATCAATACTGATTAGCTTGTATGAAAATTAACTATAGTACACACAGGATCAATTTTCCTCCTCACTCTCTCTGGTTACTGCAAGTCGGGCGGTGTGCATTTTGCATGAGTCCAACTCGTACATAGCTGAGCCTGTCCGGATTTCTGGGATTAGCTCGTATGTTGGGTGAGTGCTGGGCAGGGCTGCAGCCAGGGATTCAGCGCTGACTCAGTTGGGAGCGGGAAGCTGTATGTTGCTGCAGGTCATAAAGGGCAGTAGCAGCACAAGCTTGGGCAGACTTTAGGTATGCTGGCTACAGCAGCGAATGGCTTTCCAGTAGTGCAACCCTGCTGTTGTAATGTATCATTTAAAAAAAAACGCCCTTGAGGTCCCAGGAAGTTGCTGTTTTCTCTTCTTCTGATCTGAAAGGGTAGCCTAGCAATGTGTATCATGAGCGTTCTGTTACCCAGAGCTTCGGCCGAGTCTTTGATGTGGATGATATTATTCTATCATTTCCCCATCACTTACATCCAGTTTAAATGTTCATGCTTGTTTCAAGCAGGAGCTTCCTGCCCATGCTGGAGTTCCCCAGGAAATGTGTGTCAACTGCAAATAGAAACTGCAGCAAATGGAGCGTTATTCAAAAGCAAATCAGCCCCATGGTGCCCATTCCGTGATGTGCTAAACAATTTGTAATACATTAATTAATGTAACCGGTTCATAATGGGGATGTGTGTAACAAATGCTGGAACCAGGCATGTGGCGTACCCATGGAGTCCGATTTAGTTGCAATCAGAAGTGGCAAATAGCATTTAGACGTGGTGACACTAAACTACAAGTTAATTGCTGCAAATCAAAAAGGTTTTATTTTTTCAAGTGCTTAAATGTATATACTTTGCATGTCTGTGCAAGGGAAAAATTGATACAGCTTCCAAATACAGCAGCCATCTATGGAGAGTACCAGAATGCACAGCATGTTTTTTTTAAACTCTAAGGTACATGCCAAGTATGTTGTTGTGCTATATTTTTCTATTAACTTGGCAAAAAAAACTTTGTGCAGTGATTCAATCCAATTATTTCACCAATCAATCAATCATTCAGAATGAGATCCATGTGATTTCAGACCACAGTCTCAGGTGCTGACTGTGTGTTAGATTCCTTAAGGATAGGCCCAACTGTATTGCTGAAAAGTCAAGCCCATTTATGTCTGTGGTAAAATCCCCATAAGAGATTCAATCATCTTGCTAATCAAGTTGCTTGTGGGAGGTTATTGCTGGATATTTTTTTAAAAAGTCAACCGTGATCAAAAATTAAGCTGGTTCAAGTTCTTTCATGAATACTATGATTGACTGGTGTGAATATGTTTACAGCATCAATTAGCTGTTCTGATAACACTGTTTAGTTATTTACGTTAGTTATAGAATGTTCTTATTAGTTATAATCCCTCAATTCTACTATTTCATATGATCAATTTCATGTCATTAGTTTTACCAATTTTTGATTTACCTGTCACCATGTATTATTCACCAACCAGGAGGGTGTTCAGGTGACGTGTTCCGACAACTTTGCCAGTGATACTTTGTAACTGACTGCTGAGAATTCCAAAAGGGTAATCCCATGAGACAACATGCTTGCCTTGTCTTTTTCCTTTCTCCTTTTCTCTGCATGATGCTGCTTTTTATTTATTCAACAAAGACCAGCAATTCCTATATGGTTTTTCATATAATTGTTGTGAGGAGCTTGTGTGGTTGTAATTGTGCTAAAATACTTTCTGGTCCTTGGCTGTGACTGTGTAAACTTGTTATTAGCAGGCTTGGTTTTCAACCTAGTGAATTACGAGAAAGAATTGCGTGAATTTTGTAATTACTCTGCGTCTTGATTGACAGCTCTACAGGAAAGCTACATGGTTTACAAATCCCGCCAGAATGGAACTGTTTGTTTCTTTTGAGGGGCTTCGGAATCAAATTTGTAACGTTATAACAGTATGAGTTAGGAAATATTAAATGAAAGAAAACACACATTCTGTTTTGTAATTGTCTTATTTACAAAATATTTCAGGATTCTAGATGTTCTGTGAAAAGCAAGTATATTTGAGACTTAAAATGTCTGAATGTGCAGAGTACTAAATGAGATCAACATGGGAACAGAAGTAGGCCATTCAGCCTCTTGAGCCTGTTCAATTAGATCCATTCAGTTAGATCAAAACATTAGATTAAACATAGAAATAGCTCATATTTAAGAGAAATACTGTCATTATATGAAAAGAAATATTATCCTCAATGCATCTACAGTCTTGACTCATCATAAAAAATGCTGTGTACCTTTAGGCTAGGATGTATTGAATCCTGGTAATGCTAAAAGTTTCTGTTTTAAACACTTAGTGATGCTTTTAACTTGAACTGTATCTAAGGCTCAGTCGTTACATTTATTCATTCAGGGTGATGAAAGTATTTATTCAACACATGCATCTTATTATCAATGTCCTTTTTATTTAGTCTTCTGTCATTAGAGGAAAAATAGGACGTGAAGAAAGTAATTTGTTGATCTTTAGAAAAAGGAAAGAACTTGCATTTATATAGTGCCTTTCATGATCTCAAAACATCCCAAATCGCTTCACAGTTAATTTAGTACTTTTGGAGTGTAGTCACTGTTGTAATGTAGGGCAATGTCGCTGCCGCTTTGTATGCAGCAAGGTCCCAAAACAGTAATGGGATAAATGATCAGATAATCTGTTTTAGTGATGTTGGTTGAGGGATAAATGTCAGCCAGGGTGAACTCCCCTGCTGCTCTTCAAATAATGGCATGGGATCCTTTATGTCCACCTGAGAGGGCAAATAGGGCCTCAGTTTAATGTCTCCTTTGAAAGATGTCACCTCTGACAGTGCAGCACTCCTTCAGAACTGCATTGAACTGTCAGCCTAGATTATGTGCTCAAGTCTCGAGTGGAGTTTGAACCCGTGACCTTCTGCGTCAGAGGTGAGAGTGCAACCACTGAGCCAAGGCTGGCACTACATCCTGATTCCTGCCTTTTTTACTGTATGTAATTATGTGGGAATCTAGGAGATCCGACAATGAATTTTGGCCAAATGTTGATTTTTAAAAATTTAATGCTGGACATCTAAAATCCTACTTTCAAATGAAGAAGCCCATGACTGTTTAGCTTCCCTATAGATGTATGGTACCTGTTGCATTTTATTTTTCTTAAAAGTAAGGATATGAACATGCTGATAAATTTTGGGCTAGTTGCCTCTGAATCCAAATATTGAAATAATGAGGGTATATGCCTGAGGGGAGATAGCTTTCTTAGTGTCGTTGGGGAATTGAGTTGTTTCCTGCCAGCTGGCTGCCTCCCATGAGCAACCAGGGTGATGGACAGATGCAACCAAATGCAAGGTGGCATGTCAAAAGACTCCACCCTTGAGCTGTGTCATTGGCCCCGTTATTAGGAAATGAATACACAGGCAGCGGCGAGATTTTTATCAAATATGATCACAGTGGTATGTCATGTATGTAGGGAAGCGACTCATTAGGCTCCATGTGAAAATACACAATATAGATGTATCATTGACATTGTCAGGACCTCGTTAGCTTTTTAGTTGAAAATCTCCAGCTTGAGACACTCCATGTTGCTGTCAACATTGCGTTACCGGGAGATAGATCACAAGATCTCCTTCCCAAATAAATGACTGCCAAGATTTTGTTGCAGGAATTGAGCCAGTCATTGGTCTGTTAATCTTCTAGAATAGAATCTCCTAAATGTTCAGGTGCCTCCATTTCCTCTAATCCAGAGAGCTGTGTATAAGATCTGAGCAGAGGAGGATTGTAACCCTAACACCGACTTATTGGTCGAATGGAAAACCTAGTTCTTTTAGCCTGCTGGAGCTGCCCATACCCAAGATCCTAAAGGTGGGATCTAACAGACTTATTGCAGATGAAGGGTCAGATGACTCCCTTCAGGGACTGTCTGTGATTACTCTTAACTTAAAAGTTTACAATGCTGAATTAAAAAGGTTTGTCTTTTGATGCCAGTGTAACATTTTTATTAAACCCTTTTGGGATTTAAAATCCTGTGTACTCTGTTCACTCTTGTTTATTGTCCAATCAAGATCAATCACCGAGGGTTTACAAAGTAGTCATCACAGCTTGTCACCATTTTTCGCGGGAAAACTCGGTGGGAGAATATTTAATGTTATTGAGGTTTACCAATAAGTTAAGCCTTATATTCATCCAACATGGTTAGATTCTGACCTGAAATTATTCTATGCAGTCTTGTGACTGATTCAGTTTGAACTTCTGATTTTGTTTTCCTCACTTCCAAAATGTTCAAAATTTTTATTCTGATAACCAAGCGCTGAGTAAGTAAGTTTTATAGATCATCCTGTTGCATCTGATACTTGGTCATGAGGCCAAATCTCAGATTTTTCTTTTGTCTAAAATTACTTACAAATTTCATTTTTCTCAGCAATTACAAAGCTTATTTTTTCTTTGGTGCTTGGCATTTAGATTTCTCTATGTATCTTGTGAATGAACTGTATCAAAGAATGAGAAAGATCTTTGTTGAAGGTGGGTTATCTAGCAACTCAGATGACCGACAGTGGTTGACTTGTCTAAATATGGTTTGTTTGGGAATACTTTCCATCAGTATTTAGTTAGGTTGTGACCACTTGATAGTGTGTAATTGCTAACATTGTTAATCACTCAACCATTTACTCAGTTTCAGTGTATTTCCATGACCAGTCACTTGTTTTTATTTTCTGATGCTAGTTGATAGACTTGAGCTTACAAATTGCACACTGTATATTGCCAACCACCTCAGATATTTTTCACCAGTATACTGATTGTTACATGATTCTCTTTCTGTTGCACATCTACTGTGTTGCTGGGGAAAAAGAAACACCAGAACATGATTCACTAATACCAGAAAAAAACATTTTGAGGATATACATTTGCAACTCCAGCATTGTGATTTTTAAAAAAATCGTGAGGGAATATTATCTATGTATTTTTATGCAGTGAAATTGTAAATGTGTTTATAAAGAACTTGTTCATGGTTTCCTGAAGTGTGTACGTGATGGATTTCTAGACCAATACGTTGAGGAACCAACTAGAGAACAGGCGATCCTAGACTGGGTATTGTGCAATGAGAAAGGATTAATTAACAATCTTGTTGTGCGGAGTCCCTTAGGGAAGAGCGACCATAACATGATAGAATTCCTCATTAAGATGGAGAGTGAAGTAGTCGAATCCGAAACTAGGGTCCTGAATCTAAATAAAGGAAATTATGAAAGTATGAGGTGTGAGTTGGCTAGGATAGATTGGGAAACTTTACTAAAAGGGATGACGGTGGATAGGCAATGGCTAATATTTAAAGAACGTGTGCAGGAATTACAACAATTATTCATTCCTGTCTGGCGCAAAACTAAAGCAGGAAAGGTGGCTCAACCGTGGCTTACAAAAGAAATTAGGGATAGTATTAGATCCAAAGAGGAGACATATAAAATTGCCAGAAAAAGCTGCAAGCCTGAGGATTGGGAGCAGTTCAGAATTCAGCAAAGGAGAACAAAGAGATTGATTAAGAAGGGAAAAATAGAGCATGAGAGTAAACTAGCAGGGAACATAAAAACTGACTGTAAAAGCTTCTATAAATATGTCAAGAGTAAAAGATTAGTGAAGACAAATGTAGGTCCCTTACAGTCAGAAATGGGGGAAATTATAATGGGGAACAAAGAAATGGCAGAACAATTAAACACATACTTTGGTTCTGTCTTCACAAAGGAGGACACAAATAACCTCCCAGAAATGTAAGGGAACCAAGGGTCTAGTGAGAGAGAGGAGCTGAAGGAAATCAGTATTAGTAAAAAAAAATAGTGCTAGGAAAATTAATGGGGCTAAAGGCTGACAAATCCCCAGGGCCTGATAATCTACATCCCAGAGTACTAAAGGAAGTGGCCCTGGAAATAGTGGATGCATTGGTGGTCATCTTCCAAAATTCTATAGGCTCTGGAACAGTTCCTACAGATTGGAGGGTGGCAAATGTAACCCCACTATTTAAAAAAGGAGGGAGAGAAAAAACAGGGAATTGCAGACCAGTTAGCCTAACATCAGTAGTGGGGAAAATGCTAGAGTCTATTATAAAGGATGTGCTAACAGAACACTTGGAAGGCATTAATGGGATTGGACAAAGTCAGCATGGGTTTATGAAAGGGAAATCATGCTTAACAAATCTTCTGGAGTTTTTTGAGGAGGTAACTAGTAGAATAGATAGTGGAGAACCAGTGGATGTGGTGTACTTGGATTTTCAGAAGGCTTTTGATAAGGTCCCAAACAAGAGGTTAGTGTGCAAAATTAAAGCACATGGGATTGGGGGGGATATACTGGCATGGATTGAGAATTGGTTGACAGACAAGAAACAGAGAGTAGGAATAAACGGGTCTTTTTCTGGGTGGCAGGCAGTGACGAGTGGGGTACCGCAAGGATCAGTGCTTGGGCCCCAGCTATTCACAATATATATCAATGATTTGGATGAGGGAACGGAATGTAACATTTCCAAGTTTGCAGACGACACAAAGCTGGAGTGGAATGTGAGCAGTGAGGAGGATGCAAAGAAGCTCCAATGTGATTTAGACAAGTTGGGTGGGTGGGCAAGAATGTGGCAGATGCAGTATAATGTGGATAAATGTGAGGTTATCCACTTTGGTTGTAAAAACAGAAAGGCAGATTATTATCTGAATGGTGATAGATTGGGAAAAAGGGAGGTGCAAAGAGACCTGGGTGTCCTTGTACACCAGTCGCTGAAAGCGAGCATTCAGGTGCAGCAAGCAGTTAGAAAGGCGAATGGTATGTTGGTGTTCATTGCAAGAGGATTTGAGTACAGGAACAGGAATATCTTACTGCAGCTGTCCAGGTCCTTGGTGAGACCACATCTCTGGAGCATCGTGTGCAGTTTTGGTCTCCTTATCTGAGGAATGATGCCCTTGCCATGGAGGGAGTGCAACGAAGGTTTACCGGACTGATTCCTGGGATGGCAGGACTGACTTATGAGGAGTCATTGGGTCGACTAGGCCTTTATTCACTAGAGTTTAGAAGAATGAGAGGTGATCTCATCAAAACATATAAAATTCTAACAGGACTAGACAGACTAGATGCAGGGAGGATGTTCCCGATGGCTGGGGAGTCCAGAACCAGGGGTCACAGTCTCAGGATTCGGGGTATGCCATTTAGAACCGTGACGAGGAGAAATTTCTTCACTCAGAGGGTGGTGAACCTGTGGAATTCTCTACCACAGAAGGCAGTGGAGGCCAAGTCATTAGATGTATTCAAGAAGGAGATAGATATATTTCTTAATGCTAAAGGGATCAAGGGATATGGGGAAAAAGCAGGAACAGGGTACTGAGTTAGATGATCAGCTATGATCATTTTGAATGGCGGAGCAGGCCCGAAGGGCCGAATGGCCTACTCTTGCTCCTATTTTCTATGTTTCTATAGCATACAGAGGAAATCTTTCCTCCCTGTATGTATGAGTTACTTATAATGTTTCCTATTTTTACTGTTTGCCATTCTGAGTAAGACTTGCTGATTTTGGTTGCAATATGAAAATTTATAAACTTCTCGTGTGCAAATGCTTTTTAGTAACATGTAATGCAGTAATATTCTGCTATTCTTTATTTTAAAGCTAATTAGAGATTTTGTTTGCCAAACAATGAAATTCGACTATTGAATTTCGGCCCCACACTCTATTGTCAATAGAACAGACTCTATTGACTGCTCTGCTACTTTTTTCTTCACCCTCAAAAGGCTACTCAAAACCAATTTATTTTAATCTTGCCTATTGTTGCAGTCCCAAGTCTTTTCCAAGCACTGCTCAGTGACCACTTATTTTTGTCCAGTTGAAATATTTTAGGACACTATATTGCATTAAAGAAAGAATTTGCATTTGTATAGTACTTTAACAGGTCCGCAGGATGTCCAAAGTCACAGATTCCCTTCTCTCTCTCAGAAAAAAATTGTAGTTTCCAACCTCCACCTTTAGGTAACTATTCTCTGCTACCATGTTATAATTGGATAGCCATGTGGTGAAGGATAGAATACTGGAGGCTCGATAAGCTCTCCTATAAAAAGGATACAAGCGAGTCCCTAGTTGATATCCACCACCTGAATACAGTTAACATGCATTGATATAAATCATACTTTACATTGCTTTGTGTTAATTGTAATATATTTAGCAGTAATATTCAACTACTTTGAATCCTTTGCCAACTGATGAAATTCAAGTCGTATATATATACTATATTTGTCTACGTAACTGTTGTTCTACGTCATTGATATACTTTTAAGTTAACAGTGATTGTATACATAAAATGCATTCATGCACAATTGTTGCACTTTTTTGCCATTTGTGTTCCACAGCTGTGAGTGCTAAAGTAGGTGCTAAGAACCCCAGGTATTATCTCCAGCCTCTCATGGACTATGTTTCCAGGTTCTGTGTTTTCTTGCATGATTTGACTGGTTGAATAATTTTCTTATTAGTACTAGCTGGTTCGGTTCTAAAGAAGAAGGAGTTTTTTTTGAACTGAGGAAACTCTGGTAAACAATAATGCTTCCACGCTCCTTCACCTACGCAAACAGTGATGAATAAGTGGCACACGAGGGGAGATCAGCAGTTGCAGCAGAGTAGAATTATTGAAGTGGCTGTCTAGCTTCTCATTCTTGTTCCACTTCTCTCGCTACATCTCTTCCTTTCCCCATTCCCCCCTCTCTCCTCTCTACACTTCTTTCTCTAATGACACTCCTAAGTAAAGCAAATTTGACCTTCTGACCAAATTGTGCTCTTACTAAGTTAGTGGACAGTTTGGCAGCTCTGGGACCATTAAAGGGAATTGTAATCTTCTGTAGAAAACCTAGGACTGCTAATTAACTTTCTTCCTATGTTGTTTGAGCAGTGCGAATGATTGGTTTTGCAGCTAGGTCTTTTGCTCTTCTTTGGCCTTGAGATTTGGATTGTATTTTGGGATCCAAATTGTTGAATATTTGTCTGTTTTGTGACTGTGAGGATTCCTGTGAATAGAAGAAAACTGGCATGCAGCTTCCAAGAATTCTGCAATACCAAATGTTTGCTGTCTTGCTGTCGAAAATTCTATATTATTTGCTGTCTTGGTAAGGTTGCAGCTGAATATTGTTAAAACAGTTCCTAAATGTCAGATGTCACAGAGAAGAAATGTAGGTATATTGAGAACCTAAAAGAACTCTTTGACTGGTTGTCGTGTGAATGCTTTGAAAAATGGGAAAGAAACAGGTTGAAGGCTTGCTCTTCCAGTACTATTGCTATAACATCTTTCGTCCTCGCATAGACTTATCTCAACTTTTTTTCTTTCCTTAATCTCTCGATTCCCAAAGAGACTTATTATAGAGCTACAACTGAAGGAACTAATTAATGCAGGCAGTTTGGTATTGGTTTTGATGCACCAGAGACTGGATGTCAGCCCATTCGAGCGTGAAGAATAATGCTGTGGGTTGCAGATATCCAAAGGACATAGTGACAGGGCTGTGGTGGTACTTGCGGGGTTTTTTTTGCAAGTCCAATCCATTTCTTGTCATGTATTAATACACAAAATGCACATGCGGGCTAATTGTCTCAAATCGGCAAGCCTTCACCAGTGTTCAAACAACCCTATTAACCTTTTTAGTGAAATATTTTGTCAATTAGATCCAGTCTTGTGTTTGTTTTTGTTGATTTCAGCAGAAATTTGTCATGCTCTTTGAAATGCACAGTGTCTGGAAAAAGACAGTCTTCCTGCCTTTTCCAGTCCCCTAGATACTGCTGGAACTAAGCTTGCCAACTTAAATAGAAGCAGCTAAATCCCAAGGGGACTAAGCAAGACAGGGGGAGCATTTGGGTTGAGGCAATGCATAATATGAAAAGTTTGTCATATCTTCTGCAAGCAGGACCCACAAAATAAAGGCAACATTACCTTTGCTTCGGAGCTCTGTACTGGTGTGGATTGTAGACTTACGCTACGAATCTAAATGAAACTCTGGTTTTCCCTTCATACCTGAGGTTTTATGTTTTAAAACGTTGCTCAAATTCTATTTGGAGTTTTTTTTGGAAAGGTGGGTTGTTAAATTTTTGAATTTTTTGACCATTTTTCAATGAAAGGATTTGGAAAAGAGTTACATTTAAATGATGGGCTTTTAAAGCATTATATGCACACAAGCTTCTAAAAAAAAAGCTCTGAAACAAAGGTGGTTAAAATGCTAATGATCTAGGCCATGAATTTGATATCCCAAAGACTGAAAACAATAAACAATTTGCTAACCTATCTTGGTAACTGTGTCCACTCTGGAACTTGGGATGTGGGATCTGCTTACTGGAGCCACTGAACCAGAGAAGATATCAATGCTGTGCCCAAATTTTCAACGTGGGTTAATATGTAGAAAGATTGAAATTTTTCATGCAAACTGCACAAATACTGCTCCTAGTATGAATTATTTCCTGTTTTATTGATGGAACTCTTAATTTCCTCATATTAATTTGCTGTTCCAGTTGTCAAACGATATGATCATTCACAATATTAGAATTTAATCAATAACTTTTTACATATCCCTGAGCATACAGAGGATATCAATATAAATTTAAGATAATTTTGATAGATGTGATTTTTTTTATTGTACATTATATACCTGTTCTGTGCAGTTAGCTTTTGATAGCTACTTTTTTCCTTTTGCATTTATCCTTCATATAACTACAGAATAAGTAATTTATCCAGTTTGGGGATAACACCACACAGGGTGATTCATTCAGGGGGTTTGTAACAGAAGTCAGTTGAGAATCTCCTGATTTTTTTCCTCAATCCCAATCTGTCTGATAACCCTGCTCACTACCCTTCTGTTTTTCCCTCCCTTTTTCAGTGATTGTGTTTGCTGTTCTCTCCCTATTAGAAAGGTTTTCAGAAAAGTCTGCATCTCCAGAATTAGTCTGTTTCGAACCTATGTAGTCTTGATAGCTTCCTCCCTATTAACTTGGCAAAAGTATCTTGGGATCTTATCTTCAATAGAGTATTTTATTGGTTTTATTGAAACTTAAAAGTGATTCAATATGTGCATTTACAAGGCTTTAAATTTTGCTTGTCTTATAGAATTTTCCTTTGAAAACAGCATGCCTTTGTCCAAAGTAGCTCATCAATCCAAGTCAATCTAAAGAAAATTACTCGATGAAGGAATCAAAGAAATTGAATGGTTGTGACAGGAGGTTATGCTTACAGGACATTTTATATAACTCAGCATGGTGGCTTTGTGGTACAGTGATTAGGTCCGACAGCACAAAACTACTCCTAATTCAGCACCAATTGTCACTAAATTGGCAATTTCACTCAGAGACCACAACAATCCTGAAAGCTGGTCTCAGATCCTGCTGTAGAATTGCTTGTTAATGGTCGAGTCTGATCCTGTCCTCACCTGACATACACATACACACTTTCCAGCACTGGTCACTGCATTGTACTCAGTAGGCGAAACCCTGGTTGATTCCCATCTACTCTATTTTCTTCTCCCCCACTTTCCCTGACTCATGACACTGAGGTCAATTGCAGCTCTTTCACCACTCCATTGGATGGCAAGGAGCTTTTATGTGAGTGAACAGACATTCTAGAGGGAAATGCAGATAGGGGCAGTGATTTTTGGTTTGCTGACACTGTCCAACGAGCAGCGGTGGGTGGGATAAAGGGACAGTAAGGTTTTAAAAAAATGGAGATAGAATTAACTGGCTCAGGTCCAGAGTGGCAGCCAAAGTATGCACATGAATGGACACAGAGGAAAGTCAGATTACACAGGCATGGCGGAGATTAGAAGACACATGCCCTGATCGTAAGCAGAGGACTGGGAGGAGATCATATGAAAGAGTCCAAAGTTGAAGTCTGAGGGCATGCGGTAGGTTGAAGTGGACTTGTGAACAATGGAGTCAGCTTAGAGCATCCACAAACCATTGTCCAGATTTGGAGATAGTTGTGGAGAGGGTGTGGATCCAGAAACCGTTTGAGGCAGAGAATTAGTGGGGGGATTGCTGGAGTTTGTCCAGTAGAGACAAAGGGCCGAGGAGTGGAAGTGCATTGTGGTCTCAGGTGTTAACAGTGCACACCAGTGGATCCAGTGTACCAGCAGAGGAGCAAGGAACTATGGGATCGAAACCAAGAGCAATGAAGGCTCGGGAAGGGTGAAAGGTAAATCCACCGGGATCAATGCAGATAAGGGCTCCAAGGAACAGCTGCAGGGAAGTGAGGAGCACAGAAGATTGGGAGCAGCAACAGGAGTTTGAGGAACTGGTCTAGCCCAGTTCAGCGAAGGATGTTGGAATAGTTCTGAAAGATAGTGGAGCAGAGCAGACTTAGTAGTCAAGGAAAGCAAGCAAATAGTGGCAAGGCAGAGACCTTTCAGATTAAGGCAGCAGAATCCAGGGCAGAATGGGATCCATCAGGAACGAATCTGAGGTGGATCAGAATAGAGTGAAAAGTCCCAGTGGAGGGGTACAGAACTGATTCTTCAGAAGCAAGCCTGGTACTGGAATAGAGGTAGTCCAGCAGAGGAATACAGTCTCAGTAGAAGGTGTTGGTAAAGGTGGAGGTCACATTGAAGCCCATGGAGGTGTATGTAAAGTTGAAGAATAAAGCACAATATATAGCTTGTATCTCATGGATTTTTTTTTGTCAGTTTGCTATATCTAAATAATTGAAAGTCCCAGCATGTGTCAGTAGCAATAAATCTTTCAAAGGCATCACACTTAAAAATGTGGATTCGGTGGCGTCACACTTCGAAAGTGTCAAACGTCAGGGTATCATACCTCCACTGCCTCACGTGCTGATTGGACAAAGAATAATCAAGTGTCCAATTGATTAAATGAGTAAATATCAAAAGTACCAATGAGGAACAAGTAATCAGCAATCAAATCCCTCAATTCGTATATTAATCATATAGTTCAAATAATTTCTTTGCCGTGTTTGCAACCATCATTTTCCTTCTTTTCTCAAGTGAGTATATGGGGTGAATTTTAACTTTGAGCTGGGAAGGGATCTGCAGGGGGGGGAGATTTTCGGGTGCAAATCCCTGATTGACAGGCTGGCTGGCTGTGGAGCAGGAAGGCCTGCTGCAGCAGGACGCAGCCAAGAATCGGAGGGAGGGATCATGGGCCGGGGAAGAAGATCGGTGGTGGGGGGGGGGGTCGGGGAGGAGATCAGGGGGCTGGGGAAAAAGATCGGAGGTCGCTTGAGGTCGAGTGAAGAGTCAGAGGTCGGTGGGGGAGGCCACGATTGGGGCGGGGGAGGTGTGGGGCTGGATGCACTTCTTGACTCTCCTTGAATTTTTAAGCCTCAGCATTTACAGCCACCGTTGTGGTCTGGAATTCTGTGTATGTCAAAAAGCTTGTGTAGACATGGAATAGTGCTCTAGGTGCTGTAGATT
Organism: Heptranchias perlo; assembly: GCF_035084215.1. NCBI lineage: Eukaryota > Metazoa > Chordata > Chondrichthyes > Hexanchiformes > Hexanchidae > Heptranchias > Heptranchias perlo. Next base: position 36,488,911 of record NC_090337.1, on the reverse strand, counting down.
TGGTTATTTCAACTTTGGAAATTTAGACCAATTCACAGAAATCAACACTAACGATCTTGGATAATCAGGCAGATTTGACATGGTGAGTGGTGCTTTCTTGTGTTCAACGGTTGTCGCCTGAAAGCTGAGATATCTTTCGATAGCTTCTTCTACCCTATTGTCTATGCTTGGAACTACATTTTGGTCGACAAGGGATAGTTAAAACCAATGTGAGAGATAGTACTCAACCCTACAGCTCCATTGGAACGAGTACACACTCCTCAGAGAGAGATAACTCATGGAGTACGTGGCATAGCTGCCATTAGCCAGTTTTCAACTTGTGCAATTGATTTATGCATAGACACTGTATGGCTCCTTGCATTCTAAGGGTTCTGTGTAGCTTGCTCAATATTAACTAGAGTGATTGTCTTGGGTGTAGACTATTAAGCTATAAATTTACTTCTCTCAAGTGGCTCCTTTTAAATTTACTGCCATCAGATGCTCCCTTTCATATTATGCCTCTCTTGGATCCTCTTCCTTTTAATGTTGTTTCTTTTGAGTGTTCTCTCTTTTATATTTTACTTCTCTTGGGTGCTCCTTTTTTTATTTAACTTCACTCTAGTGCTTCCTTTAAATGTTGCTTTCCTCTGATGCTACCCGTTTGGGTTTCCTCGCACGCTTCTATTTCTCTCTTACTTCACTTCAAATTTGTTTCTGCCTAGCACTATATGAGGGGTTTAAATTTCCTCAGGCAGTGGATCCCCTTTTGAATCACCTGGTTCCAGCTGAAGCTTTACGTCATTCCAAGGGCCTAGGAGAGTGGAACTGTTACACTGCACCCAACCATTACTCTCAGCTTCTGATGGAGTCTATTATCCACTTATTATTCTGTTGCCAATTATATGTTCTTCAATGTCTGTGTGCCTAGATGCTTCCGGATAGCTTTGAAGATCGTGGGAGACCTCCTGAGCAACTGCTACACTAATCATGCAGTCACCTCTCTTTGAATAACATCTTGTGATAGGTACAGTAGCCTATTGGACGAGCAATCCAGAGACTGAGTTCAAATCACTCTATGGCAAGTTCAAGAAATCTGGTAATTTGTGGGTTAGCACCAGAAAAATGACCATGCAAGCTGCTGGTTTGTTGTAAAATCCTAACTGGCTCACCAAAGTCCTTCAGGAAAGGAACCTGCCACTCCTACCTGGTCTGGACTATGTATGACTCCAGTTCCAACCTATGTGGTTGACTCTTAATGCCCTAATGGCAGCCAGGGATCTGCAGTAATTAACAAATATGGCAGAAGACTGGACTTTCAATGATCAGTCCTAGATCCTCTGGCTTGGAGCATATGAGGATGAAAGGCTTGTGATCTTTAAACTCCGAAAATTGTTAATTACAAATGTATAGATGGCTTCAGCACACAGCCCATGTTATGCCAATTTCTCATGTTCAATCTGGCTGTAGCTTAACTGTGTGAAATTGAGTGAACAAGGGGTACAGATAATGATGCACCAAGGGCATCATTTTGTATAAGGATGGTCCCAATGTCCACTGAATTGGTATCAACATAGATTTCAGTTAATGTGAAAATTAGCCATAACTGTATGACCAGATAGCAATGTGTTGATCTAAGCAGGGCTTGATAATGGGTGTCTTCTTCACACTTGAAGATGCTACCTTGAGTTAGTTTTTGCAGTGGCACTGTAATTGTAGCCAAATTTGAAATGAAATGGATACAGTAAGTAACTGTGCCTTGGAGACTTGGGGATTCCTGTCTTGTTACTTGTGATTGTGGTTTGGAGTCCAGTGGCATTCCCTGCTTTAAGGTGACAAGGCCAAAATATTTGATGTTCCTTACCAAATTCACACTTCTTGAGTGAAGGTGGGAGTCCAATTTCTAGTAGCTTGTGAAGAACGCTGCGAATGTGCGTATTGTATTCTTGCTTGGATGCAAATATCAGGATCATTGCTTACATTCGAGACATTTGGAATTTCTTCAATATCTTGTGAGATGATAGGTTGAAATACCTCTGCTGTTGACAATGGGCCGGAACTTGCTCCGACCGGTGTGGCAAGGCTCTCCGCACATCCTGCGGATAAAAAGTACGAATGTACTCACTGCGTAGGCCACGATGTCCATTTGCTGAATTTTGAAATCTTCTCCAGTGGTGCGCTCCGAGATCAGCGCAGGCCATGTGAGCATGCAAAGACTGTGGGACTGCAAACCCTGCCCACATGTGGGCAAGTAATATTCATTCATTTAAAGTGACATTCCCTATGTTAGTCGAAATAAAAATTTAACATAACATACCTTATTATAAAAAGGCAAGGAAATGATTTATAATGTACTGAAACATACAGAAATTAAAAGTTTAAAAACATTTTTTTAATGATCAAAAAATATTAAATTAAGAATAATTAGATATTCCACATTTTTTAAATATATTTTTTTGTTGTTTTGCAGTCATTATAAGTCACCGCGCTTTTAAAAAGTAGTGTAGGGCTGGTATTTTCCAGCGTACCTTCTTGAGGTGTAAGTATCTCTGTTCCAGATGGGTAAGTTTACGGATGTTTGCTGATTGTATGGATTGTACGTAGGTGGCCCTTTAATTCGTAACTGTCAAAATGCCGGTGAACCAATCGGAGCAAGTTTACGATTTTGGGGTTTAAATGCACACGTGCACATTCGCGAACTTGCTGTGATGGATTTGACAGCGGTTGGACAGGACGCCATTGAGGAACGACACACAAGCTGACTAAGTTCTGCCCCAATATACTTCAAACCAACAGGTGTTGTAAACATTGTAATATAGTGGCTCTCTTCATTGAGATCTAAGTCTAGCTTTGAGAAAACATGTGATCTGTTTACCTCTCTGTAATATCATCCAGGATTGGAGTATCAATAACAACTAGCAATTATATAGCGCCTTTAACATCGTAAAACATCCCAAGGCGCTTCACAGGAGCGTTATCAAACAAAATTTGACACCGAGCGACAGAAGGAGATACTAGAACAGGTAGGTTTTAAAGAGCATCTTAAAGGAGGAGAGAGAGGTGGAGAGGTTTAGGGGGGGATTTCCAGAGCTTAGGGCCAAGGCAGTTGAAGGCATGGCTGCCAGTGGTGGAGTGCTTAAAATTGGGGATGCGCAAGAGGCCAGAATTGGAGGCATGCAGAGATCTTGGAGGGTTTTAGGGTTGGAGGAAGTAACATAGATAAGAAGGGGCAAGGCCATGGAGAGATTTGAAAACAAGGATGAGAATTTTAAAATCGAGGTATTACTGGACTGGGAGCCAATGTAGGTCAGCAAGCACGGCGTGATGGGTGAATGGGACTTGGTGTGAGCTAGGATATGGGCAGCAGAGTTTTGGATGAGCTCAGTTGGATCATTCCTGTTTAATTGCTTTATTTGCTGCTTGCATATTGACACAAAGGTGTATATAATTGGGATTCTTGGGCTTGGGGATGATTACAAGAGACGACACTTGCAGTGTACGATTTAAATTTTGAGATAATTGGCCTAGAAGGGATTTTGTGTTAATTTCAGAGTATCATCGTAACATAAATTAAAATCAGTTCACACAGGGTTAACTTTGAGAAACACAAAAGCTAGATGAGTTATTGTTTTGGGCAAATTAGCTGCAAAACTCACCCATCTCAGAATTTGGTTTCTCATTTACCAGTTTAGTTTGAGACAGTTAGCACATTTCAGAGAGGTTCGGAGGGGGAGTGAATGAAACGGGAGAGAGACAGGGAAGGGGGAGGGAGACAGATGCAAGTAGTACTGCATATAATGAGTTTATTTGCAATCAAAAGTAACTGAACTAATCATTAGATAATGCTTCCTCTTATATAACTCCCTCGTTCTTCTGTTTCCTGCCCCTTTTATTATTTTCAACCTTCCCCTTCTTTGAAACTAACTTTCACTGTTCCCTCAATCTATTTGGGGGACCTGTTTTTGAGGCTTTTGTCGGTGCTGATCTTAAAATGATTGCCTACAGCTATGTGATACAGGTTGGCTTGTTATCTTGAAACTCTCTCTTCTTCTTAGTGTGGCTGAGAAAAGGAATGCATTGCGTTAGGGTGGTTGCATGATTCCACCTTCTGTTAGTCTTTGCCACAATGCATTAAGACACACGTTTGTCCCTGGGACAGCTTAATCAAAATAAACTAGAATTTTGGAGACAGTTGTAAAACCACTTTCCTATTATCAATTGTGGCTCTTAGATGCTTTTTAGCGGAAATATTTAATGTCTCGTTGATGTGCTCATCAGGTAATTTTGTTTGAAGCTTCACTTCTGTGAAGTTGAAATAGTTTCAAATATATTGTAGCTTTCAAGACACGTGTTTGAAAGAACAGTGATAACAGTGCCTTAATTCAAATGTATGATCTTACAAATGAACTCCAGTGATGGTTTATTTTCTGGATGATTGGACAAAGTCTTGTGTTTCAAGCCCACATTCCTTTTTAGTTTGTAGTATCTGGTGTGCAGCTGACAGAGCTGTGTAGTTCAGTGGCTGGCTAAGAGATTATTGTTTCAGTACATTTTGCAGTTCAAAAATATCAGTGAATTTGAAAATGCTTTATTGCCAGTTGATGCTTATGGAAATTTCTATAAAATCATGTACAGTTGTGACAGCAGCATCTAGCAATGCCATAAATTGAACTATGCTCGAGTCTGCTGTAAAAAGCTTGCCTAAAGGACTTGTTTTCACTTTTTTAAAAAAAAAGCCTAATATTATTGATATTTCATTTCTGAGAAAAGATGGTACCTAAAATTATCATCAGAGTCTAAAGATTAATGGTCTCGTTTTTAAAGCCAAAGATAAAAGAGCACATAAAGCTGTGTAAGCAGTCTGTAGTTTGAAATGGAAACTGGCTTGTCAAGATCATGCTGTTGATTCAGTGCATGCATTTCTAGTCATTCTGAGCAGGACTTGTGTTTATCTCTTTCTGGGTGTATTTCAACTATAGTACAGTTTGCAAAAGTGTATTGTAATAATGTGCGTGCGCCAAAATATGTCCAAAAGATGACCGTTGAGTTGAAATGAGCTCATGCCATTCTGGTGGAATCCTTACTTGTATTTATGTGATCTCTCTTAAGTGTAATAACAGGTACTGAAAAGGCAAAAATTGTAAACATGGGAACAAAATCGGCAATAATCATTCCATGTGTTGTAATTTGTCAACTTTTTTTTTGCTTTGTTACATTTACATTAGAGTTTTATAATTTCATTTTTTTCTGTTTATTTTCAAATATGCTACATTGTTGTACATTTTTTTCATTTGGAGGTGCCCATACTTACTGCTCTTCACTTATCTTGTGAATGGGTCTCTCTCTTGTCATTTCTTTTGATTCCCACTGTTGTCCCAAATTTGGGTTTGCTGTAGATACCTTTTCAGGCTCAGTGGCTTCAGTCACTCCCATAAGTGGTCTGAGCATCTTCCTTTTATCAGAGTCAACTCATACTGTCCTATATCTACTTACATGATGGTGTAACCTAGGGCTGAAACTAAAATGCCCCCTTGTGTGCTTCTTCAATCTCTCTGAAAGTGGACCAAGCAAACCACCGGGGGGATGAGGGTTGGGCAGAATCGTTAAGCTGCTTTATTTCAAAGTGGCTGAACATACAGAGCAACAGTTATGATCAGATTCACTTAGTTCAACTGTCACATCTACTCTTTCTATAATAATACGAAAAATAATACACTGAAATAATGAAAAATAATACACTGCTCCACATCAATAGGTCACCTTGCTTGACTTCGATAAGATGGCATTTACTGTCCTCCTGCGTTTCTGATTTTGTGAGCCTGCCTAAAGTTTTCACAGCTCTCTTTTTAAAAGCCTGACTTCCTTTTGTTTCAAGAAGCCTCTCTCTCTATCTATTTCTTGACAGACAAGGATCAATGGACTTTCCAATAGAGTGTGCGTGAGATGTGTTTCAATCACCTGGACAAGCTACAAATTCCTTATTGTTTCATCTCTGGGGAAACACAACATCTATTCAGTGTATTAACTACCTTTTGTCCAGGTACCTTTTTAAAAACTGGTTTAAGCATGCTTTGCTTCAGACAACATGAAATGCAACTCTTATTTTCAAATCCTTTCTATGGAAAAATGGTAAAAAAAAAAATCCTGAAAAGTGACACCTGCTCTTGTGAGAAGTGAAATTGAAGACTGCTGCAAAGAAACTGCTTAAATTTTTTATTGTTCAAGGAAGTAAAACCTTTGTACGATGTAAGAAAAGACTGACAGTGATGAGCATGTTTTATAGCAGTGACATGGATTAATGATCTTCAGGACCCACTGGAAGACTGACTTAGACATTGTCAAGATGCAGACATATCCAGTTCTCATCAGTATTCCAGTTGTGATTTTGAAAACTTAAGAAATGGGAATAAAAGTTTTCTTTTCATTTTTGGAATTTCCCTTTTAATTTAAAAAAAAATTATCTGAGAGGCCACGGAACTGTCTTTGCATTTTTAATGTTAATAAAGAGTGGGCAACAAGAACAACAACTTTCATTTATATAGTACCTTTTAATGTAAAGGCACTTCATACGACCATAATCAGACAAAAATTGACACCAAGCCAAAGAAGGAGCCAATACAAGGGTTGACTAAAAGCTTGGCCAAAGAGGTGGGTTTCAAGGCAGGTCTTGAAGGAGGAGACAGAGGCGGAGAAGTTTAGGGAGAGAATTCTAGAGTTAGGGCCTAGTCTGCTGCCAATGGTGGGGCGAAGGTAATGGGGGATGCTGATGAGGCCAGAGTTGCAGGAGTGCAGAGATATTGGTGGGTTGTAGGGCTGGAGGATATTAGAGATAGGGAGGGGCGAGGCCATGGAGCGATTTGAACACGAGGATGAGCATTTAAATTTGAGGCATTGGTGCAACGGGAGCACAGAGGTGATGGGTGAGCAGGTCTTTGTGCGGGTTAGGATACGGGCAGCAGAACTTTGGATGATATTAAGTTTATGGAGAGCAGAAAATAGGAGGCCAGCCAGGATGAAGGTTTCAGCAGAAGGTGGGCTATGGTAGCAGCAGAGACCACCCACTCAGCATGTTACATAAGTGGAAGTAGGCGATCTTTGTAATGGAGAGGACATGGATCCGGAAGTTCAGCTCAGGGTCAAAAAGGATACTGAGATTGCAAATAGGCTTGTACCATCTGAGGCAGAAGCTGGGGAAGGTAATCGGTGGTGAGGGAACAGAGATTGTGGCGGGGGCCATGGACATTGGCTTCGTTCTTCCCAATTGGAGGAAATTGTGGCTCATTTGGAACTGGATGTTAACAAGCAGGCTGACAATGCAGAGGCATTGGAGGGGTTGAGAGGAGTACTGGTGAGGTAAAGCTGGGTGTTGTCAGTGTATATGTGGGACCTGACGTCATGTCTTCGGATGATGTCGCCGAGGCGCAACATGTAGATGAGAAATAGGAGGGGGCCAAGGGTAGATCTTCGGGGGACTCGAGCAATAATGGTGCGGGGCGTGTACTGAAGCTGTAGCAGGTGATTCTCTGGCCATGGCTGGATAGGCAAGAATGGAATCAGGTGAGGGCAGTTCCACTCAGCTGGTTAGCAGAGGAGAGGTGTTGGAGGAGGATGGCATGGTTGACTGTGTCAAAGGCTGCAGAGAGGTTGAGAAGGATGAGGAAGGATTGTGCATCACAGCCGCAGACACCATAAGAAGTCATTTGTGACTTTGATTAGGGCCGTTCCAGTGCTGTGACGGCGGAAACCTGATTAGAGAGGTTCAAACATCGAGTTGCAGAAAAGATGGGCATGGATTTGGGAGGCGACAACACGTTCAAGAACTTTGGAAAAGAAAGGGAGGTTGGAGTTAGGACAATAGTTTGCAATGATAGAGGAGTCTCAAGGATGGATTTTTTGAGGAAGGAGGTGATGACGTCAGATGTGAAAGGGAGAGGGAACCGTTTGCATTGTCAGCTAGCATGGGGGCCAGGAAAGGAAGTTGGGTGGTCAGCGTTTTAGTGGGAATAGGGTTGAGAGAGCAGGAGGTGGAGCATGGACAAGATGAGCTTGCAGTGGTCATGAAGGGAGATGTGGGTTCAGGGCTAGGGCAGAGGGGAAAACTTGGCTTGGTGCACAAGAAGAGAGGACTGCAGCAGAGGCAGCTGAATGGACGGTCTCAATCTTGGTGACAAAGAGGTCCATGAGCTCCTCGCACTTAAAAAAATAAACAAATAAAATAATAAAATCACTGGTGCGATGAGGGGAGCTTGTCACATGTGCTTTTAAGAATGTGTGCACAGAGATTTCATGGAGAGGCAGTTTGTTGCACCATTCCACAGTAGGTATCGGTCTTAAACTGGTTCTTGCAGTATAAACTGATCAATAAAGTGATCACTAGGTGAAGCCTAAGTACCCGTGTTAATTCAGACATTGGTAAATATATAATTAAAGCTGGTATTGATTTTAATGTCATGGGGTGAACCAGTTGCTATGCTGCTGGGACGATCTATGAAAGAATTAATACATCTAATTTACACACAAGTGACTTCAAAGATTTTCTGTGGTAACTCAAGTACTCCTGGCTGGCCTCCCATCTTCCACCCTTCATAAACTTGAGCTCATCCAAAACTCTCTTGCCTGTTTCCTAACTCGCATCAAGTCCTGTTCTCCCATCATTCCAGAGCTTACTGACCTACATTGGCTCCTGGTCCAGAGATGCCTCGATTTTAAAATTCTCATCCTTGTTTTCAAATCCCTCCGTGGTCTCGCCCCTCCCTATCTCTGCAACCTTTTCAGCCCTACAACCCTTCCAGATCTCTGCGCTCTTCCATTTCTTGTCTCTTGCGCATCCCTGATTTTAATCGTTTCACCATTGCGGCTGTGCCTTCAGCTGCCTAGGCCCTAAGCTCTGGATTTCCCCCCCTAAATCTCTCTACCTCTCTCCTCCTCTAAGATACTCCTTAAAACCTACCTCTTTGACCAAGCTTTTGGTCACCTGTCCTAATATCTGTTTATGTGGCTGAGTGTCAAATTTTGTTTGATAACGCTCCTGTGAAGTACCTTGGGATGCTTTACTACATTAAAGGCACTATATAAGAACATAAGAACAGAAGAAATTGGAGCAGGAGTAGGCCAATCGGCCCCTCGAGCCTGCTCCGCCATTCAATAAGATCATGGCTGATCTGATCCCAACCACAAATCTAAAGAACACAAGAAGTCGGAGCAGGACCCGGCCACATAGCCCCTGGGCCCTCTCCGCCACCCACAGGGCATTGACCGATCCGAACTCAGCTTCATGTCCAATTTCCTGCCCGCTCCCCATAACCCCTAATTCCCTTTACTTCTAGGAAACTGTCTATTTCTGTTTTAAATTTATCTAATGATGTAGCTTCCACAGCTTCCTGGGGCAGCAAATTCCACAGACCTACCACCCTCTGAGTGAAGAAGTTTCTCCTCATCTCAGTTTTGAAAGAGCAGCCCCTTATTCTAAGATTATGCCCCCTAGTTCTAGTTTCACCCATCCTTGGGAACATCCTTACTGCATCCACCCGATCAAGACCCTTCACAATCTTATATGTTTCAATAAGATCGCCTCTCATTCTTCTGAACTCCAATGAGTAGAGTCCCAATCTACTCAACCTCTCCTCATATGTCCGCCCCCTCATCCCCGGGATTAACCGAGTGAACCTTCTTTGTACTGCCTCGAGAGCAAGTATGTCTTTTCTTAAGTATGGAGACCAAAACTGTATGCAGTATTCCAGGTGCGGTCTCACCAATACCTTATATAACTGCAGCAATACCTCCTTGTTTTTATATTCTATCCCCCTAGCAATAAAAGCCAACATTCCGTTGGCTTTCTTGATCACCTGCTGCACCTGCATACCAACTTTTTGATTTTCTTGCACTAGGACCCCCAGATCCCTTTGTACTGCAGTACTTTCCAGTCTCTCGCCATTAAGAAAATAACTTGCTCTCTGATTTTTCCTGCCAAAGTGCATAACCTCACATTTTCCAATATTATATTGCATCTGCCAAATCTCCGCCCACTCACCCAGCCTGTCTATATCCCCTTGCAGGTTTTTTATGTCCTCCTCACTCTCTACTTTCCCTCCCATCTTTGTATCATCTGCAAATTTTGATATGTTGCACTCGGTCCCCTCCTCCAAATCGTTAATATAGATTGTAAAGAGTTGGGGACCCAGCACCGACCCCTGTGGAACACCACTGGTTACTGGTTGCCAGTCCGAAAATGAACCATTTATCCCAACTCTCTGCTTCCTGTTCGATAACCAATCCTCCACCCATGCCAGAATATTACCTCCAATCCCGTGATTTTTTATCTTAAGTAATAATCTTTTATGTGGCACCTTGTCGAATGCCTTCTGGAAGTCGAAATACACTATGTCCACTGGTTCCCCTTTATCCACCCTATACGTTATATCCTCGAAGAACTCAAGCAAATTTGTCAGACATGACTTCCCCTTCATAAAGCCATGCTGACTTTGTCCTATTAAATTATGCTTATCTAAATGTTCCGTTACTGTCTCCTTAATAATAGACTCCAAAATTTTACCCACCTCAGATGTTAAGCTAACTGGCCTATAATTTCCAGCCTTCTGCCTACTACCCTTTTTAAATAACGGTGTTACATTAGCAGTTTTCCAATCTGCCGGGACCTCTCCTGAGTCCAGGGAATTTTGGAAAACTATCACCAAAGCATCCACAATCCCTACTGCCACTTCCCTCAAGACCCTAGGATGGAAGCCATCAGGTCCAGGGGATTTATCCGCCTTGAGTCCCATTATTTTACTGAGTACCATCTCTTGAGTGATTTTAATCATATTTAGCTCCTCCCCCCCGAGAGTCCCCTGTTTGTCCAGTGTTGGGATATTCTTAGTGTCCTCTACTGTAAAGACTGAAACAAAATATTTGTTCAGCATTTTTGCCATCTCCATGTTTCCCACCATTAATTTCCCGGTCTCATCCTCTAAGGGACCTATGTTTGCCTTAGCCACCCTTTTTCTTTTTATATAACTATAGAAACTCTTGCTATCTGTTTTTATATTTTTTGCTAATTTCTTTTCATAATCTAACTTCCCTTTCTTAATCAATCCTTTAGTTACTTTTTGCTGTCTTTTGAAGAATTCCCAATCTTCTATCCTCCCACTAAGTTTGGCTACCTTATATGTCCTTGTTTTTAGTCGGATACTATCCTTGATTTCTTTACTTAGCCACGGATGGCTGTCATTTCTTTGTTGTTGTTGTATATGTTCTTTCCACAGGCAAACTATCGTGGTATAGCTTTGAAGTGTCATTATACTTTCAATTTGCAATTTTTTCCAATGATTTTTCGAAACAAGTAGTAATAGTCTTATAACTTGTAAAACTGTTATACTGTCTAAATGTGTTTTGTTTTATTGTAACTTTGTAATTCCCAATTACTAGATCACTTATATAACAAGTCAGTGAGGTTTAGGTAGGCCCAGGTATAATTGCAATTCTAGCAGTAAAATTCTTATCATACTCCCTACTCTGACAGTGAAATGCATTATCCCAGGCACTGTATTTAGTGAACGAAGCAATACATTTGGTAGGTTAAGCACAATGCTGCAGTATCTCAATATCTGGTTTAGATTATTTTACAATGGTTTCTAACCTATCATGATTTCACAAATGTCAGAAAACTCTCTGTCTCAGTCCAGTAATGATGCCAGCTTATTTCCTTTTGTAATGTTTCTGTAACACAGACTTATCATGCAATGCAAAAAAAAGTGAATAGAGTTGACAATTTATAAATCTTAATACCATATTGCAATTCTTTATTATTTGATAGATAATTGCCACTCTTCACTGGTTGAACAAATATAGGATTATTTTCTCTCCACCTAAATGCATTTAGACTTCACAAGCAATCTATGGTTGCGTTATTAAAAATTCCTTTGCATGTTATAAGTGTTTGTATAAAATCTTATTATATTGACAGCATCATAGGAAAGTGACGCCAACTATCACTGTGGTTCCAAACTTTCTCATTACTGAAAGCTATATACTGGTACTGGGAGGGATACATGGAAGATGCTCAATGGAAATGGGTGCATGAATGACTTGAGTATGAGGGAAAATCAAGTAATGAAGCCGCATATGGAATAGGTCTTGTTGAATGTTCCTTTACGTCACAAGGAAGATTTCTGTGGATTTCAAGTGGCACTTAATAAAAATGGCAAGGGGACCGATATTAGGAGGGCGGCGGGTTCTCAGCGGGGGGGGGGTCAGTGAAATCGGGGTGCTCCGCACGGAATCGCAGGCTAATTGGAGCCACTTACCTGTGCTTCGGGGTTTTGCGCTGGAAAGCTGAGCAGCAGGCGGACTGCTCATACGCAGCGTAGACTGTCAGCTGGAGGAGCCTTATTTAAAGGCGAGCGGGAGGAAGCGGCCTGCCTCTGCCACCAAGAAGGCCTGGCTCGAGGTGGCAGAGGAGGTCACCAGCAGCACCAACATATTGCGCACCTGCATACAGTGCAGGAGGTGCTGCAATTTCCTAAGTAGGTCAGCCAAAGTGAGTACACTTACTCATTCCCCTACACTCCGTCTGCCACATCAGCGCCCCCACCCCACATCTCCTTCTGCACTGCCAACACTACTCTATCACATCACTCCTCACACCCACTCAAAGCTCATCCTCATCTTACCTGCACTTACTCACCTCGCCAGTACTCATTCCACCACTACCACTCAACCCAATCCTCATACTATCTCATGGCTCTATCTCATACTCACCCTCTCATGCATTTCTTTCACGGTCAACCTCATTCAACCTGCCACTACCTGTGCTGCAGCCACAGGGCATGCATCACATATGTGCAGTAGGAAGTGTAAGGCAAACTTGTCGTGAGCATGAAGGGGATGCACAAGGGTGTTTGAGGGTTTGTCATGGTTTTTACCTATATTTAATTTCTGATCAACTCACATAACATATTATATTGGCACCACTACTGCCACGTCTTTGCGAATCTTGTCTGGTTTGTGCAATAATGCCCTTTCCTGAGGATCACCATGAAGACCCACACCTGATGCCACCCATTGTGTCACTGCAGAGTGGGTGTCGGTGTATTTGCAGGGCTCTTTTGTGCAGACGACTGAGAGATGTCGGCGATGTCCCCGGTGGCACCCTGGAAGGATGCGGAGGGGAAGTTGTTGAGGGCAGTGGTGAATTTGACAGCGCCAGGTAAGAAGATGGTGCTCGGGCCAGCGAGGAGCAGCTTGGCATGAAGGAGGGTGCAGATGTCCACGACTACATGTCGAGTGACTCTGAGCCTCCGTGTGCACTGCTGCTCAGAGAGGTCCAGGAAGCTGAGCCTTGGTCTGTGGACCCTGTGGCGAGGGTAGTGCCTTCTGCGTTGCATCTCTCTCTGCAGTTGCCCTCTCTCCTGCTGTGCAGCTGGATGTGTCACAGCACTGTGTTGTGGAGCTCCACGTGTCAAAGGTGGACGGCGTGGCCGGCGAGGCTGGTGATGCTGTTCACCCTCCGAGGAGGTCATGACTGCAGCTACGGCGGCCCCCATCCAGAAGATGTACATCTGAGGGGGTCCGCAAGGTGGTACATGTGTCTGGACGCTGGGGTAAGCGTGTGCAAGTTGGTGAATTTGATTGTTAGGAGGAGGGTGGTGGAGGCCAAACTTTGTCCCAAGTGACAGAGTGGCCTCCTGCAATGAGTGAGGGTTCCCCGCCTCCCCCCCCACCCCCCACCCCCACCTGTCAAGTGGACCTTTGCAGCTGCCACAGGCTGATGGCTGCCACACGTCCATTTGAACTGGGAATGTTTCCCCCAGTGCGGGAAACAGTCTCAGTGCATTGCAAAATCCCACCCCTCCTAAAATATCAGGTCTGTAAACGACCTGAAGTACCTGTTTAATTACTTCAAGTGGCACCCCGCCGGCTTTAATTGCCAGCGGGAGTCCCACATGCAGGGGCTGCGCGTCCATGTCAATGCGTCACTGGGGAACCCGGAAGTGGGCAGGTTGGAGCCGGGCTCCGGACCCGCCCAAGGTCTTTAAACTGATAAAGGGAGTCGATTAGGTAGATACAGAGAAACTATTTCCTCCGATGGGTGATTCCAGAACGAGGGGTCATAATCTTAAATTTAGAGCTGGGCCACTTAAGAGTGAAATCAGGAAGCATTTTTTGACGCAACGGGTAGTGGAAATCTCGTTCCCGAAAAGGCTGTGGATACTTGGTCAATTGAAATTTTCAAGATTGAAATCGATAGATTTTTGTTGGGCAAGGGTGTCATGAGATATTGAACAAAGGCTGATGTACAGATCAGCCATGATCTAATTGAATGTTGGAGCAGGCTCTGATAGAAAAAGTGGTTTAATATTCTGCATGACATTAGGTAAAGGGCTGTAGTCGTATACTGAGAATAAGAACAATCCCTGAAACAGTAAATTTTAAGAATTTCTAGCTCTGGGCTAGCACAAGTTCAGTGCATTGGAGCACCAGTGCATGGTGATAGAATGTTTTTTTTTATTCATTCATGGGATGTGGGCATCGCTGGCAAGGCCAGCATTTATTGCCCATCCCTAATTGCCCTTGAGAAGGTGATGGTGAGCACCTTCTTGAACCGCTGCAGTCCGTGTGGTGAAGGTTCTCCCACAGTGCTGTTAGGTAGGGAGTTCCATGATTTTGACCAAGCGACAATGAAGGAACGACGATATATTTCCAAGTAAGGATGTTGTGTGACTTGGAAGGGAACGTATAGGTGGTGGTGTTCCCATGCGCCTGCTGCCCTTGTTCTTCTAGGTGGTAGAGGTCGCGGGTTTGGGAGGTGCTGTCGAAGAAGCCTTGGCGAGTGCTGCAGTGCATCTTGTAGATGGTACACACTGCAGCCACGGTGCGCCGATAGAGGGAGTGAATGTTTAAGGTGGTGGATGAGATGCCAATCAAGCGGGCTGTTTTGTCCTGGATGGTGTTGAGCTTCTTGAATGTTGTTGGAGCTGCACTCATCCAGGCAAGTGGAGAGTATTCCATCACACTCCTGACTTGTGCCTTGTCGATGGTCGAAAGGCTTTGTGGAGTCAGGAGGTAAGTCACTCGCTGCAGAATACCCAGCCTCTGACCTGCTCTTATAGCCACAGTATTTATGTGGCTGGTCCAATTTAGTTTCTGGTCAATGGTGACCCCCAGGATGTTGATGGTGGGGGATTTGGCGATGGTAATGCCGTTGAATGTCAAGGGGAAGTGGTTAGATTCTCTCTTGTTGAAGATGGTCATTCCGTGGCACTTCTCCCGCGCCAATGTTACTTGCCACTTATCAGCCCAAGCCCGGATGTTGTCCAGGTCTTGCCGCATGTGATAATGCATGGAGTCCCATCAGTAACCTTGTTTTCACTGAGTGGCCAGCCTCAGCTACTTCACTGTCAGCAGTGCCAAGAGGTGATAAGGCACTTCCCCACACGGAGACAGAGAAAACCAGAATGAACATCTCTGTCAAATCTCTCCTCAACCTTCTCTGCCGTAAGGAGATCAACCCCAGTTTCTCTAGTCTCTCCATGTAACTGGAGAAATATGCTCTCTACATCCCCGAAATAAAGTCATGCACCACCTGACAGATAATTCAAGAGCAGCAGTGGCAAACTCTTGGAAAAAACTGTTTTCTATTAACCTCTTTGATAAAATAACGTGCCAAATTGGACAGAAAGCACAGTGGCGGTGAACGGTTGTTTTTCAGACTGGCAGGAAGTGTACAGTGATGTCCCCCCAGAGTTCGGTCTTAGGACCACTGCTCGTTTTGATATATATTAACGACCTGGACTTGGGTATACAGGGTATAATTTCTAAGTTTGCAGATGACCTTAAACTCGGAAATGTAGTAAACAATGAAGAAGATAGTAACAGACTTCAGGAGGACGTAGAAAGAAATGGGCAGACATATGGTAGATGAAATTTAATGCAGAGAATTGATGCATTTTGGTAGGAAGAATGAGGAGAGGCAATATAAACTAAATGGTACAATTTTAAGGGGAGTGCAGAAACAGAGACCTGGGCGTGTGTGTACACAAGTCTTTGAAGGTGGCAGGATCAGTTGAAAAGGCTGTTTAAAAAGGCATAGGGGATCCATGGCTTTGTAAACAGATGTGGAGATGCCGGTGATGGACTGGGGTTGACAATTGTAAACAATTTTACAACACCAAGTTATAGTCCAGCAATTTTATTTTAAATTCACAAGCTTTCGGAGGCTACCTCCTTCGTCAGGTGAACATTTTTCACATCGTTCACCTGACGAAGGAGGTAGCCTCCGAAAGCTTGTGAATTTAAAATAAAATTGCTGGACTATAACTTGGTGTTGTAAAATTGTTTACAATTTATAAACAGAGGCATAGAACACAAAATCAAGGAAGTTATGCTAATCCTCTCAAAAACTGGTTAGGCCCCAGCTGGAGTATTGACTCCAATTCTGGGCACCACACTTTAGGAAGGATGTGAAGGCCTTAAAGAGGGTGCAGATAAGATTTATCAGAGTGGTACCACGTACTGGAGAAGCTAGGATTGTTCTCCTTAGATGAGAGAAGGTTAATGGGACACTTGATAGAGGTGTTAGAATGGTTACTGCACAGAAGGAGGCCATTCGGCTCATTGAGCTCGTGCCAGCGCTTTTGGTGAGAGGAATCCAGTTAGTCCCATTCCCATACTCCTTCCCCATAGCCCTGCAAGTATTTATCCAACTCCTTTTTGACAGCCATGATTGAATCTGCTTCCACCACCTTTTCAGGCAGAGCATTCCAGATCGTAACCACTTGCTGCGTAAAAAAGTTTTTCCTCGTGTCGTCTTTGGATCTTTTGCCAATCACCTTAACTCTGTGTCTTCTGGTTCTCGACCCTTCTGCCAATGGGAACAGTTTCTCTTTATTTACTTGATCTAAACCCTTCATTATTTTGAACACTTCTATCAAATCTCCTCTTAACCTTCACTAAGAGGAATAACCACAGCTTCTCCAGTCTATTCACGTAACTGAAGTCCCTCATCCCTGGAACCATTCTAGTAAATCTTTCCTGCACCCTCTAAGGCCTTCACATCCTTCCTAAAGTGAGGTGCCCAGAATTGGACACAATACTCCAGTTGTGGCCGAACCAGTGTTTTATAAAAGTTCATCATAACCTTCTTGCTTTTGTGCTCTACGGGCCCGATATTAGCACCCGCTATCGGGTGCGTTCCTGGCGGGGGGGCTCCGAAAATCGGGGAATCCCGGAGCGGGTCGGGAGCCCGGCTCCAACCCGCCCACTTCTGGGTTCCCCACTGACGCGCCGACGTGTGCGCGCAGCACCCGCATGTGGGACTCCCGCAGGCAATTAAAGCCGGCGGGGTACCACTTAACAGTATTTATCTTACCAGTTCAGGTCGTTTACAGACCTGATTGATCTGTTATATTAGGAGGGGTGGGATTTTACAAACAACTGGGACTGTTTCCCGTACTGGGGGAAACACTCCCAGTTCAAATGGACGTGTTGCAGCCATCAGCCTGTGGCAGCTGCAAAGGTCCATTTGACAGTTGGTGGGGGGAGACCCTCACTCATTGCAGGAGGCCACTCTGTCACGTGGGACAAAGTTTGGCCTCCACCACCCTCCTCCTAACAATCAAATTCACCAACTTGCACACTTACCCCGGGGTCCAGCCACATGTACCTACCTTGCGGACCCCCTCAGATGTACATCTTCTGGATGGGGGCCACCGTAGCTGCGGTCATGACCTCCTCGGAGGGCGAACAGCATCACCAGCCTCGCCAGCCACGCTGTCCACCTCTGACAAGTGGAGCTCCACAACAGAGTGCTGTGACACATCCACCTGCAGAGCAGGAAGGATGGCAACCGCAGAGAGAGATGCGACGCAGAGGGCACCACCCTCGCCACAGGGTCCACAGACCGAGGCTCAGCTTCCTGGACCTCTCTGAGCAGCAGTGCACACGGAGGCTCAGAGTCACTTGACATATAGTCGTGGACATCTGCAGCCTCCTTGATGCCGAGCTGCTCCTGGCTGGCCCGAGCACCATCTTCTTACCTGTCACTGTCAAAGTCACCACTGCCCTCAACAACTTCTCCTCCGCATCCTTCCAGGGTGCCACCGGGGACACCACCGACGTCTCTCAGTCGTCTGCACAAAAGAGCCCTGCAAATACACCGACACCCACTCTGCAGTGACACAATGGGTGGCATCAGGTGTGGGTCTTCATAGTGATCCTCAGGAAAGGGCATTATTGCACGAACCGGACAAGATTCGCACAGACGTGGCAGTAATGGTGCCAATATAATATGTAATGTGAGTTGGTCAGAAATTAAATATAAGTAAAAACCATGACAAACCCTCAAACACCCTTGTGCATCCCCTTCATGCTCACAACAACTTTGCCTTACGCTGCCTACTGCACATATGTGATGCATGCCCTGTGGCTGCAGCACAGGTAGTGGCAGGTTGAGTGAGGCTGACCGTGAAAGAGATGCACGAGAGGGTGAGTATGAGATAGAGCCATGAGATTGTCTGAGGATTGGATTGAGTGGTAGTGGTGGGATTAGGACTGGCGAGGTGAGTAAGTGCAGGTAAGATGAGGATGAGGTTTGAGTGGGTGTGAGGGGTGATGTGACAGAGTAGTGTTGGCAGTGCAGAAGGAGGTATGGGGTGGGGGCGGTGATGTGGCAGACGGAGTGTAGGGGAATGAGTAAGTGTACTCACTTTGGCTGACCTACTTAGGTCATTGCAGCACCTCCTGCACTGTATGCAGGTGGGCGATATGTTGGTGGTGCAGGTGACCTCCTCTGCCACCTTGAGCCAGGCCTTCTTGGTGGCAGAGGCAGGCCGCTTCCTCCCGTCCGCCGGGGGGAAGATCTCTGTCCTCTCCCTCCTCCTCCTCACCCCATCCAGTAGGACCTGGAGTGAGGCATCAATAAACCAAATTTTTCCACTTCAGAGTAGGGATAATGGGCAGGTACTCAAATTGACAGGATGTGACTAGTGGTGTCCCACAGGGAGTGTTGGGGTCTCAATTATTCACTATTTCTTAACGACTTAGATGATGAGATAGAGAGCCACATATCCAAGTTTGCTGATTGCACAAAGATAGGCAGCATTGTAAACAGTATAGATGGAAGCATAAAATTACAAAGAGATATTAATTGATTAAGTGAATGGACAAAACTGTGGCAAATGGATTTCAATGTAGGCAATTTGAGGTCAATGTAGGCAATTGCGAGGTCATCCACTTTGGATCTAAAAAGGATAAATCAGAGTACTTTCTAAATGGTGAAAAGCTCAAAACAGTGGAGGTCCAAATAGACTGAGGGATCCATGTACATAGATTATTAAAATGTCATGGACAGGTACAGAAAATAATCAAAAAGGCTACTGAACTGCTGGCTTTTATATTTAGAGGAATAGAATACATGGGGGTAGAAGTTATGCTACAGGTATACAAAGCCCTGGTTAGACCACACCTGGAGTACTGTATCCAGTTCTGGGCACTGCACCATAGAAAGGATATAATGGCCCTGAAGGGAGTGCAGTGTAGATTTACTAGAATAATACCTGGACTTCAAGGGTTAAATTACAGAGAGAGATTACACAAACTAGTGTAGTATTCCATGGAATTTAGAAGATTACGGGGTGATTCGATCAAAGTTTTCAAGATATTAAGGGGAATCAACAGGGTAGATAGAGAGAAACTATTTCCGCTGGTTGGGGAGTCTAGGACTAGGGGACACAGTCTAAAAATTAGAGTCAGGACTTTCAGGAGTAAAGTTAGAAAACACTTTTACACGCAAAGGGCGGTAGAAATTTGAAACTCTCTTCGGCAACGGCACTTGACGCTAGCTCAATTGTTAATTTTAAATCTGAGATTGATAGATTTTTTGTTAACCAAAGGGGATTAAGGGATATGGGTTAAGGCGGGTATATGGAGTTAGGTCACAGATTAGCCATGATCTATAAACTAAAGGGTACAATTCTAAACAGGGTGCAGGAACAGAGAGACCTGGTGATTTATATGCACAGGTCATTGAAGGTGGCAGGGCAGATTGAGAAAGGGATTAAAAAAGCATACAGGATCCTGAGCTTTATAAATAGAGACACAGGGCTCGATATTACCAGGGCTGCGGGTTCGCGGCGGGGGGGGGCGATTGGGCACGTGGGTAACGCGCCTGGTGAAATCAGTCTGCCCCGTGCGCGATCGCAGCCTAATTGGATCCACTTACCTGGTCTTTCGCGTTCCCCGCTGCTGAGCTGCGCGTTGGGCGGACTGCGCATGCGCAGTAAGGTCTGTCAGCTGGAGGAGCACTATTTAAAGGGGCAGTCCTCCACTGACTGATGCTGCAAGAAATAGGAAATATTACAGCATGGAGCAGCCTAGGGGGAAGGCTCATGCTGCAATCAGCAAACTTGGATATGTGGCTCTCTATCTCGTCATCTAAGTCGTTAAGAAATAGTGAATAATTGAGACCCCAACACTCCCTGTGGGACACCACTAGTCACATCCTGTCAATTTGAGTACCTGCCCATTATCCCTACTCTGAAGTGGAAAAATTTGCAGGGCTTTGGGGAAAGAGCAGGGGAGTGAGACTAATTGGATAGCTCTTTCAAAGAGCTGGCACAGGCACGATGGGCCAAATAGCCTCCTACTGTGCTGTATCATTGTATGATTCTACGAAAGTCCCCTCAATAACGTCATGCACCACCTGTCAGATAATTCAAGAGCAGCATTGGCAAACTCTTGGAAAAACCTGTTTTCTGTTAACCCCTTGGGTAAAATAATGCGCAGAGTTGCGTGATCTTATTTGAGAGAAGAATATATTGCTTAAGTAGGGAATAGCCGTACTCTTGCTGAAAGGAAAAACAAAAATTCGACCACAGTCAGTGTATATATCAGGCTCTCTATTTCAGTGGGAGTACGATGCTTTTAGCATGTTTGCCTAATTAATGACTTCATATTATGTGAGGAAGGGGGAGATTATTTAAATGTTCATAACTGTCTGAGAATCGCAATAGATTCATAATTACCATATTATCTGTACCACGACCCAATGAAGTGTGTAAGCTTTGTGTAACTCAAACGTTTTTTTAAAAGGCCCTATTTTCTATTAAACAATTCAGCAATGTGCTTCTGTGACAGGTTCTAAAACACAAGTGCAGGAATTTCTCCGGGGCTTCTCCAGCTCCCCCACCATCACTTGGGTGGAGGTGCAGCTGAACCCCCGTTATATGCGGCAGCAGAGCAGGAGATGCTGCGAGGAAAATGACCCCCAAAATTTTCAGAGATATGTATGTGGCAGCTCCAGGGACTGAGGAAGTAGTATGCAAGGTATCTTTGTGGATTAAATTTATGCAAATGAGAAAACATTGATCAGTAACAATTTTATTTAACGCTTCTTAGTGACGAAACAACAACTTGCATTTATATAGCACCTTTAACATAGGAAAAAAAGTCAAAAGGTACTTCATGGGGCGTGGGGATGGCGGTCGAAATCCGGATTTGGCCAAATAGGCAAAGCATAGCCATGGTGATGTCCTTCAATGTTGTGTAGTTGCTTGCGTCGAACTCAAAACTGCAACGCAATTGGAAATTTAAAAGTTAAGTGAGTAAATGATTTGCTGTCAGTTTTGGCCGAGTCCTGACCAGCAAAATTGCCGACCTCAAAGTGATTGGGTTTAGGGAGGTTATTCCATATTCTGGGGCCTAGGTGGCTGAAGGCATAGCTGCCAGTGGTGGGGTAAAGGAAGGGGGGGATGTACACGAGGCCAGAATGAAAGGAGTGGGGTTGTACGGCTGGAGGAGGTTAGAGATTGGAGGGGCAAGATCATGAAGTGATTTGAAGAATTTTAAATTTGTTGCTTTGGGGGCCCTGGAGCGAATGTAGGTCACCGAGGACTTGATGTGGGATAGGGTACGGTCAGCAGTGTATTGGATGAGCTGAGGTTTACAGAGCATGGAGGATAGGAGACTGGCCAGGAGAGGATTGGGATAGTCAAATCTAGAGGTGGCAAAAGCAAGGATGAGGGTTTCAGCAGCAGATAGACTGAGGCTGGGGTGGAGGTGGGCAATGGTACGGAGGTGGAAGTAGACGGCCTTTGTGATGGAGAGAATATGTGATCAGAAACTCAGCTAATGGTCAAATAGGATGTTACAGTTGTGAACAGTCTAGTTCAGCCTGAGACTGTGGCCGGGCACGGAATTAGTAGCTCGGGCACAGAATTTGTGGTGGGAGCTGAAGATGATGTCTTCATTCTTCCCAATGGTTCGCTGGAGGAATTTGCAGCTCATCTGATCCCCCTGACTAGTGCACTCTGTTATTTATTTGCCAATATTTTATTTAAAAAGTTCCTAATTTATTCAATGTGTATGTAGTTTATTTGCAAGGTAAACTATGTTGTTGTCAATGGCATTTTGTCACATAGATCATGGGTTTTCCAAATTTAGTTTTAGTATAATTAAAATTTACTACATGTACTCTTCAATTTTATTTGTTAATTTGGGCAATTGAGAATAGACTAATTATAATTTTGGGTGTTTATAGAATTGTTTTCTCGCTCAACAGTTTCACAGTTGATTCTTTCCCTATAACCCAGAAGTTTTATCTTAATAATTTGTGCTTTGCAAAGCTGCATTAGGATTAACAATGACTTGATTAAAATATTGTTTCATGCAAACCATGGCACTCACTTCAGAATGTCAGACATGAAACTCTAAATCAGATTTTATAGGCTACAACAACTAACATATTTACAATTACATACTATTGAGACATGAAGCACAAAAGTACAATAAAGTACCATTAAAATACAATATAAAATATAAATGCAATGAGAAAGTTTGTAATGATTCAATTGTCTCCAGACTTTTGTGATTTAGTGCTGTTAAATCTGTCCATATTGCATTGCACGTAATTAATGTTAAAGGACTGCTTTTGATCTCTTCAGCAATACTCAGCATCTGCGCTCTAAAATAAAAAAGTAAAATCCACACATTTTTGCCAGTGCTTTGTATCTATTACTTGTCACAATCTATTCTCCGTTACACAGAGCACAAATGGACTGTCAGTTGATGACTTCTTATTTCATTTGTAAAGTAAGGCACCTTCTGCTGCGAGCGCAGGAGATGTAACACCTGCCCCTCCACCTTCTCCCTTCCCACAGTCCAGGGCCCCAAACACTCCTTCCAGGTGAAACAGCGGTTTACATGTACTTTCAATTTAGTATACTGTATCTGCTGCACACTATGCGGTCTCCTCTACACTGGGGAGACCAAATGCAGGCTGGGTGATTGCTTTGCTGAACACCTTCGCTCTGTCCGCAAGCATGACCCTGACCTGCCGGTCGCTTGCCATTTTAATTCCCCTTCCCATTCCTACTCTGACCTCTTGGCCTCTTACGCTGTTCCAATGAATTTCAATATAACCTTGAGAAACAGCACCTCATCTTTCGTTTAGGCACTTTACAAATTTCCAGACTCAACATTGATTTCAATAACTTCAGATCATAACCACTGTTCCCATTTTTTCGGTCAGTTAGTGCTGGGTATGGTTCTGCTGCTGCCATTTACAGCTACTCCTGATCAACCTTTTGTTTCTTAACCTGTCCCATTACCACCTTCCTTGCCTTGCACCATCATCCCTTTTGTTTTTTAGTCACTCGTGCCCTCTACACTATCACAGACCTTCCCTTTTGTTCTTTCCTCCTCTCCCCTCCCTCCCCCCACTTTCCCTGGCTCTGTACTTGCTCAAAAACTTTAACTCTTTTAACATCTTCCCGTTCTGATGAAAGGTCTTCGACCTGAAATGTTAACTCTGTTTCTTCCTCCACAGATACTGCCTCACTTGCTGAGCTTCTCCAGCATTTTCTGTTTTTATTATGTAAGCGTGTGCAGGTGGTGGTGTTACAAGCGACCGAGCTGCTTAAATCACAAGGCAGTAGTTGGGTGCGTTAGTCTGCTCAAGATTCCCTGTTCCAACCTTGTGTCCATTTTGTAATCAGAAGCTTGCTTTCCTTTTCCAGATGTGTGTCATACCAGCTCAAAAAAAATTGTTTTCTTTGAGAGATTAATGTAAGTTTACCAACCACATCAAACTGCATTGCTGATTTCCAGATTTACTATTAATTTCTATATTATTCCACATAAAATCCTACATATTTTCTATCAAATTGTATGCAAGCTCCTGTTTTCTTGATGTTTTTGTGATCTAGTGCAGTTAAATCTGTGTACAATGCAATGAACTATATAAATTAAGGGAATACTGAAAGTGTCATTTCAGTTCTGTAAATGTAAAAGTTCTGTTGATGTCAAAGGTAAGTATTTTATGTATCAACCATAGAAATTTTGAACACAAATTCAGTTGCTCTTGGCTGTGAAGATACATGATTACCATTTAATATGCATGCAGACATTTCCAGAAAAGGTCATTCCACTTCATTACTTTACTCTCTCTTTTTCTTGTGAAATACATTAGATTGCAGAGGGTAGTTTGGGAGGGTTTTATTAGCCTGTGGCATTTCTAAGATGCTTATAGTTGCATTTCCAGTAGAATTTTATTAACTTGAAGAACATGTGAATGTAGTGATGTTTCTAAAGCACTGCATAAAATATCTGAGTGTTTGGAATGATTCCCTTTCCGTAAGAGGAAGAGTGTTTTCTGCACTAATTCATTTTGTACAACCAATTGAAAGGAGCTCTGTCGCTATGAAAGATGCACTGTAGTTTACAGAAAACAAAATCTTTGCTGAACTACATTCTCTTTCAGGATTTTTTTTGGGGAATCCACTATCCCAAATTATTCTGAAGTTTGAATGCTGAGCATATCCATTCATTGTAATTTTTGCCCTTTTTCTCTCCTGTTCTGTGTTCCAGCTATAAAAAGCATTCAAAAAATGTGGCCCTGTGCTCTCCTGCAAGAAGAGGTGAAAGATGGGGGACAAAAATAGAGATCAGGGTAGGGGAGAGAAAAAGATTAGGGGATGACATCGTGATACCTGGTTCCTGTCGAAGAGGATTCAAACGATGCATATCACACACTCCATCCCTCCGAAGCACCAGCACAAGGATTGACCTGAGTAGGTTGGAGAGTGAGCTAGAGGGGGCTGTACTTGGTGAAGCACCCAGCACAAGTGAGCAGGAGCAGGGAATAGTGAAAAGGACAGCCCAGGAGATGATTCGCTGGAAGGCAAGCTCGTCCCCCAGCTCTGCTGAGGAGGATAGAGAAGCTGACTTCAGGAGACCAGCCTTCAAAAGAAAATTAATGGATTCTGAGGTAATGTTTGGAAGTGGTCAAGATTGAGAGAAAGACTGGCCATTTACAGAGGATTAATGGAGGAGTGTCTATGGAAGGCAGATTTTAAGATTCTGCACAGGAGATTATTAACAAACATGAACATGCATGGAATTGGAGGTAACCTAGCGACTGGGTCGATAGTTGGTTTGGAGGTAGGAGACAGAGTAAGGATAAAGGAAATGTTCTCTGATTGGCGGGATGTGACAAGTGGTGTTCCCCAGGGATCTGTACTGGGGACTCAGCTTTTCACACTATATATTCTTGACTTGGATGAAGGAATAGAGAGTTGTATATCAAAGTTGGTAATGATGACATTACGTTAGGAGACACGGTAAGTTGTGTAGATGGGAGCAGAAAGCTACAAAGGGACATAGACTAAGAGAGTGGGAAAAACTATGCAGATGGAGTTCAATGTGGGGAAGTGTGAAGTCATCCACTTTGGATCTGAGAAAGATAAATTGGAATATTTTCTTAATAGTGAGAGACTAAGAGCTGTGGAGGAGCAAAGAGATTTGGGTGTTCAGGTACACAAATCACTAAAAGCTAGTGCACAGGGACAAAAAGTAATCAAAAATGCTAGTGGAATGTTAGCCTTTATCTCAAGGGGCTTGGAATACAAAAGTGAGGAAGTGATGCTTCAGTTGTAGAAGATTGAGGGGTGATCTTATCTAGGTGTTTAAATGATAAAAGGATTTGATAGGTTACATAGACAGAAACTATTTCCTCTGGTGGGAACATAATCTTAAAATTAGTGCTCGGCCATTTGGGAGTGAATTCAGGGAGCACTTTTTCACACAAAGGGTAGTGGAACTCTGCAGCTTGCTCCTCCAAAAGGCTGTGGTTGCTGGACCAATTGAAATTTTCAAGATTGAGGCCAATAGATGTTAGATAATTGCATCAAGAGAGATGGAGCAAGGCAGATAAATGCAGTTGAGGTACGGATCAGCAATTATCTAATTGAATGGCGGAACAGGCATGAGGGTTCGAATGGCCTACTCCTGTTTCTATGCTCCTTCATTCCTTTGTCGGTTGCGAGCCCCACCCCTCCCACTTTCAAAGAGATGCAAAAATTGCAGACTGAATTTTACTGGTTCAAGTATAAAAATAAATTTTATTAAAACAGCTGTTTGCTCATTTGCCATTTAAGACAGGCTGAGATACAAGAAAGTGGAATCTGTCTATTTATTTATCTAAAGAAAAATAATCTCAAAATGATGAATTCAATGTTTGCCGAGACCTACTAAGATCAGTGCTGTCAGTCTCCAGGATTGTCTCCCTCCAGTTATTTGTGACTATAAGAATAATTAAGGTCACTGATGTGCAGTTTTTACAGAGAAAATAGTATGCATGGAGTCTAATTCCCAGAACACTGATAGAAATCCCAGAATACTCTGTTAGAAAAACAGAATTTGTCATACTCAATCACCATTAATGACTTTGATAATACATTATGCATTACTTGCAAGACATCTTTTATTGTTATAAAACAGCATATCCTCCAGCTCACCATGAGCAACACCTTGGGAGATCTGGTAGTGTGTGTCTTTCTCTCTCTCTCTCTCCCCCCACCTCTCTCCCTCTCACTCCCCCACTCTCTAATGGATCTTCCATGGTAAGTTGGGGCTATGTGGTTTAGATTATATTCGGGTCACTGATTTATGGTGATTGAATAAGTAAAAGTACAGGTTACAAATTTACCTTCATCTGTGTAGAAATATTTTTTGTTCAACCTGATGGCCATCGCGTAAAGGTACCGAGGTGTTTTACTGTGAACCTAGATGTCCTTCATAATAAATTCAGTCATGCTTATCAAAATACATCTTCTGTTTGGTTGTTAACTGTCTGCTCAAAACTAATTGTCATTTGAGGGTGTTGTCAAACAAATCACACCTCTTGTGCACAAACCTGCATTCTACTTTCTAAAATACTATGCAAGGGGTGACCTTTTTTAATAAACCAATTATGTAATTAGCTGAAAAGTTCTCTAATTCAAAAGATGTTGTTCTCTGGAAGAAAGCCTAATTGCGTTGTTCTCAGTTTTTATTTTTTTACTCCAGTTATATGGATTGTAAATATTGAAGTGTCTTGTATATAACTAAACGTGTTCAAGTGCTAGAAATGAAGGAACAATGAACATCTGCATGTATTGTGTGAGATTAAGGATTCGCTGCTTACTGAAGGCCAAGAACACAGATTTTGTACAGAAATTCAATAGTCAAGTCCGTCGTCACTGCTATTGCAGATTATTGATTCAATTGTATGTCATTTGATTTATGCTTTTTAGTTGAAGTTTAACCTTGCATTTCAATTGAGGACTGCTTGATTGAAAAAGTGCTCACAGTTTTGATATACTTGAGAAATGGAGAAGATTAAATAAACATCCAATATTTGATGAACTTAAAACATGTTCAAATTTGGACAGAAGTTTAGAAAATTTTCAAATGAGTTTGAACAGCAAAGGTCAACTTGTACTTACTTTCCTGCCAAATTGAGAATAGTGTGTAAGAATACAATTTGCCTTCAACGAGGGATGACCATATAGATTTTTTTTCAGATTTGGCAGGGCAGAAATTCAAATATTTGCAAGGATGAAATTTTACACTGGATTGCAGGGGATTAGTTTCACATGCTTTCTTGCCATGGGACTAATTGGATTCTTAACATTTAATTACCCAGGAACATAGACACCTACTACCCTACTACCTACCCAGCTAGATGTGCTGAAGTGATGCAGATTGGACCAGACTTGGGTTTTTCTGACTCAATCAAATTGGCTTTTAATTTGATTTGCCATTTTTTTCTTGCCTTCTGACACAACTTTTAATCATCTTTTCTATTCACTTTAGTTTGATGGGTGGATATGTATGTCCCATATATTAAATATATTTTAATGTTCTGGTTAATTTTTTCCCTTTTAAACTAGTGGCTAGAAGGTATATAGATTGTAAACGGAGTCAGCAGCACCTTGCTGTACTTTTGCACATTAATGCTTGAGCTATCATTTTAAATCAAGAATAGTCAGATCTTCAACACTTAGATCTTAAAGTTTGCTAATTTGCAAAAATGTAAAATTGGTATTTTTTTAAAAAGCCAGTCAGCAAATAAGATACAACATTAAAGCACTTGAAATGCATTCCTTTTATTTGAGTAACAATAAGAACCATGAAGTTTTAATGTTTTAATATATCTAACAACAGCAACAACTTGCATTTATATAGCGCCTTTAACATAGTAAATCACCTCAAGGCACTTCACAGGAGTTCAGTTTTCCTATTGCATATGCTTATACTGCAAGCTAAAATTCAAGGATATAAATCTGTTTCAAATCATCTACAATGTTATTTTTAAAATTAAATTTGTGTTAAAAGTTAAATACTGGCACCCCTGATATCCTAGTGGGTAAAAAGTACCGCACAGAGTTTGCTCTTCATTTTGCCATTTGTAGCAACAACACCATATAGAAATAGTTTACGCAAGGTAAAAGGATCGATTTGGAGACCGCAAAGCAGCTATTTTAAATAGCTTATTATCTGTGCAAACAACCTACCACTCTGAATAAATGCATAGATGTCTGAAAAAAAAGTAGATTCAGTTTAAAATGATCATCTCTTGCAAGACCTCTTGTGACTTTCTCACATTTGCACATAGAATTTTAATTCAAATTCAAGCAAATTCTCCATTTCTCCTTTAAAGGTATTCCATCAAGAATTTCCTTGGTGAGCTCTAGTTTATTAAAGTTCTAATAATTGGGATTGAAAGCTGCAGGTTGTAGAAAAGTAAGACAGGTTCTGTTCTCCCTCTGCTGAATTCAGCATACCACACGATGAAAAATATTCTCATTGGCAGAATTTGACAGTACACCCAGCTACCATAGCGCCAGAGAAGGAACAAAACTCATACTGCAAGCCATAACTTGATTCTTTTTTTTAACAACATGTAAAAATAGAATTTAAAAAGCTACTGCTCACCATGGAGCTTTTTTGAAGATGTGGAGAATTTACTGTAAGTTGACTTGAATTCCATGTTGCAGTTTCAATAAGCATGCTCTTTTGGTTGACTGTCAATTTAAGAGCAGACTTGGTGCTAAAATGTTTCACGTTCAGTTAAATTCAGTATAACATTAATCCTGATAAGACATCAATTTTTTTGAAGTGTTTGCATATTTTCCCCTTCCCAACCCTGCCAGAAAATGTCATTGACTCTTTGCTGAGATATGGTTCCAAATCTGCTGGATATCATTTGATATCTCTCAGAAGTGGCCATTCTTAATAAACAGGCCTGGACAATGAAAATTGGCAGGCTATTAAACTGTGAATGGCATCACAGCTGAGCCTGATCTTGTTGACACATGCACTTTTAGCAGAGGCACTGGATATTAGTTGTGATGAGAAACTCCAGCTGATAGATTTCCCCCCTCCCCCCTCACCTCCCCTAACCCAGAGCACTAGTCCTACTACTATCCTAATTGAGATTAGTCAACTTGACACAGACTGAGGATCAAAGTTAGGACCTTTCTGGTCTTCATAGCAGTTGCTCACCTTCTTGGCCTACTGAGCAATTGGGACACATGTTGATTTATTCTTCTTTTTCTTTATGTCTCCATGCCTGCTCTCCTATTATAGAAAGGATATTATTAAACTAGAAAGAGTGCAGAAAAGATTTACTAGGATGCTACCGGGACTTGATGGTTTGACTTATAGGGAGAGGTTGGATAGACTGAGACTTTTTTCCCTGGAGAGTAGGAGGTTTAGGGGTGATCTTATAGAAGTCTATAAAATAATGAGGGGCATAGATAAGGTAGATAGTCAAAATCTTTTCCCAAAGGTAGGGGAGTCTATAACGAGGGGACATAGATTTAAGGTGAGAGGGGAGAGATACAAAAGGGTCCAGAGGAGCAATTTTTTTATTCAAAGTGTGGTGAGTGTCTGGAACAAGCTGCCAGAGGCAGTAGGAGAGGCGGGTACAATTTTGTCTTTTAAAAAGCATTTGGACAGTTACATGGGTAAGAGGGGTATAGAGGGATATGGGCCAAGTGCAGGCAATTGGGACTAGCTTAGTGGTATAAACTGGGCGACATGGACATGTTGGGCCGAAGGGCCTGTTTCCATGTTGTAAATTTCTATGATTCTATGATTCTATAAAATTTGACTCCGAGCCACATAAGGAACTATTAGGACAGGTAACCAGAAGCTTGGTCAAAGATATAGGTTTTAAGGACCGTCTTAAAGGAGGAGAGAGAAGTGGAGAGGTTTAGGGAGGGAATTCCAGAGATTAGAGCCTAGGCAGCTGAAGGCACAGCCGCCTGTCTAGAGGTAACAAAGACATGGATGAAGGTTTCAGCAGCAGATGAGCTGAGGCACGGGTGGAGATGGGCAATGTTACGGATGTGGAACTAGGCGGCCTTGGTGATGGAGCGGATATGGGTTTGGAAGCCCATCTCAGAGTCAGGTGGTGGGGGGGGGGGGGGCAGAAGGATGCGAATGTTCTGGTTCAGCCTCAGACCGTGGCCAGGGAGAGGGATGGAGTTGGTGACGAGGGAACGGATTTTGTGGCAGGGACCAAAGACAATGGCTTCGGGATTAGGGGGTAAATTTTAACCCCCAAGAATGGGTGAGTTTGGGGGTTTAACCCAGGCAGGTTTGTCTGTGTGTGGAGAGCAGACACCAGGAAGTCCCGCCCCCACTTAAATCCAGCAGGCCGATACTTAAAAGGGCAATGTACATCGGTGAGATACTTGAGGTACTAAATATTTTGTGTATTGGAATAATAAAATGAATTTAACCTTACCTGTTCTGGTTTCCCATTGCTTCCCATTCACGTCAGGTGAATGGAACGGGCTGGATCCATGAGGTGAGTGCCTTTATTGCACTGCTTTTGTGCCCGGAGGAGCAGGAGTGCTTCACCAAGGCCCAACAAGCTCACCTGGCGCAACAGGATCCCCGGGATCAGCTGCCCCCGTTGATGCCCCACCCTCTGATGGTGGACCCCACCGGCTTCCGATCTTGTTCTCAGCCCCCCCCACCCTTCCGTTCTTCTCCCTAGCCTATGATCCTGCACTCCCTCCCTCCCTCTGATCCCTGGCTGCATCCTGCTGCAGAGGCCTTCCTGGCCGCCAGCCAGCCAGCCTTACAATCATGCTGGCTGCCGTGCTCAAAACCCGGAAGTGCCATCGATGGGCCCCATTAAGGTCGCTATCGCAGCATGCTTACCTTTTGTGTTTCACACCTGGAAAACCAGCCCCTGCTCCCCTCCCGGCTCTGTTTAAAAATTTACCCCTCGGTGTCAGCCATAGCTCAGTTGGTAGCACTCTCGCCTCAGATTCAGAAGGCTGTGGGTTCAAGTCCCATTCCAGAAACCTGAGCACATAATCTAAGCTGGCACTCCAGTGCAATACTGAAGGAGTGCTGCACTGTTGGAGGTGCCGTCTTTCGGATAAGACGTTAAACCAATGCCATGTGTACCCTCTCAGGTGGACATAAAAGATCCCATAGTGCTATTAGAAGAAGCGCAGTGGAGTTCACCCCGGTGCCCTGGCCAATATTTGGCCCTCAATCAAGCACCAAAAACAGAAGATCTGATCCTGTAGGAGCTTACTGTGTGCAAATTGGCTGTCGCGTTTCCTACATTACAACAGTGACTACACTTCAAATGTACTTCATTGATCGTACAGCGGTTTGAGATGTCCTGAAGTCAAGAAAGGCCTCAAGTCTTTCTTTCTTTCCTTCCCTCCTAGTATTTAGTTGGAGGAAATTTTTGCTCATCCAGCACTGGATGTCGGACAAGCAGGAATATAGGAATTGCTAGATGAGAAAAGACCAAGGTCCATCTAGTTCGCCTTCTACCTTCCTGGTAGTCACATGATACATTGATAATGGAGTTGTTATCTAATCATAGCAATCAATTTGTTTTCAACAGACCCAGAAATGACACTAGGAGAACCACAGTGGTGGAGAGCTTTGGGAACCATAGTTCCAAAGTCACCTTTTCCCTCCCAAGCATGACAGATTTACCACCTGGAATGTTTCAGATTACTCATGTGCTATCTCCAAAAATGTAATTTTCTGAAAGAAAATTAATCTGGAAATCCATTTGTAATCTGAAATGAAAATTCTAACCCAAAATACTTCCATTTTGTGATCTTAACTTCCATTTATGAATTTGAGTCGCAAAGGTAACATTTTATACTTGTGCTGCCTACTTTGTGGGCACTGGCAGAAGACTGCATATGCAATATGTATAAATAGGTAAACTGCTGTAGAGAAGAACAAGGCAGGCTTAGGAGGTTGTCAAATATAAAAAATAATTAAAGATGTGACATTTAACTAACTCTCAATATTAAATCTGGACCAGCGTCTGTAACATAAAACTTAAACAAGTACTCTCTAGCATCTATTTTCATGGGCTTAGAAGAAGTGGCAGAAAGCAGCCAAATATATCTTTGTACCTGGGCAAGGAATTGTCAGTTGACTCCTATCCCCAGACACACTCTGCGGACCTCCTCCCACAAGCGCACCAGTTTACTTGAGTCCAATTTTATAGACTGTTATCAAACAAAAAGTAAAATAGCACCTGGTTACCTTTAGCTTGGCAGCCTCATAATTGATGCTAGATGCAAAATTAATTCACGCCTGACTTCGGACATCTTTAACCAACATGAGATCAAAGGAAGCAGTGTCTCTCCTT
Organism: Heptranchias perlo; assembly: GCF_035084215.1. NCBI lineage: Eukaryota > Metazoa > Chordata > Chondrichthyes > Hexanchiformes > Hexanchidae > Heptranchias > Heptranchias perlo. Next base: position 36,455,973 of record NC_090337.1, on the reverse strand, counting down.
GAGATTTACAGAAGGGCTTGCTTCCTAGTGACTAGGTTTGTATTTTCAAAGGGTTACTAGGGCTGTATTTCAGACAGGGTTAAACGTGGAGTAAACATGTCAAAGTGACCCAAGCACATTTTATTTCTCAACATTTAAAATATACATAATATAATGTGCAAGTCATAACGCTCTGTCTCCTAGAACATTAAATTTAAAATCCTTGTCCTTGTCTTCAAATCCCTCCATGGCCTTGCTCCACCCTTTTTTTGCAACCTTTTCCAGACTGCATTTTCTTTCTGTACCCCTTTCATAGGATCATAGAAAATTTATGGCATAGAAGGAGGCCATTTGGCCCATCATGTCCGCGCTGGCCAAAAATGAGCCACCTAGCCTAATCCCATTTTCTAGCATTTGGTCCATAGCCTTGTAGGTCACGGCACTTCAGGTGCACATCCAGGTACTTTTTAAATGAGTTGAGGGTTTCTGCCTCTACCATCCTTTCAGGCAGTGAGTTCCAGTCCCCTACCAACCTATGGGGGAAAACATTTTTCCTCAGCTCCCCTCTAATCCTTCTACCAATCACTTCAAATCTACGCCCCCCGGTTATTGACCTCTCTGCTAAGGGAGATAGGTCCTTCCTATCCACTCTATCTAGGCCCCTCATAATTTTGTACACTTCAATTAAATCACCCCTCAGCCTCCTCTGTTCCAAAGAGAACAATCCCAGCCTATCCAACCTTTTCTCATAGCTAAAATTCTCCAGTCCTGGCAACATCCTTGTAAATCTCCTCTGTACCTTCTCTAGTGCAATTACATCTTTCCTGTAATGTGGTGACCAGAACTGTACACAGTACTCAAGCTGTGACCTAACTAGTGTTTTATACAGTTCCAGCATAACCTCTCTGCTCTTATATTCTGTGCCTTGGCTAATGAAGGAAAGTATTCCATATACCTTCTTAACCACCTTAGCTACCTATCCTGCTACTTCAGGGATCTGTGGACATGCACTCCAAGGTCCCTCACTTCCTCTACACCTTTCAGTATCATCCCATTTATTGTATTCCCTTGCCTTGTTTGCCCTCCCCGAATGTATTACCTCACACTTCTCTGGATTGAATTCCATTTGCCACTTTTCTGCCCACCTCACCAGTCCATTGATATCTTCCTGCAGTCTACAGCTTTCCTCCTCACTATCAAACACACGGCCAATTTTTGTATCATCTGCAAACTTCTTAATCATGCCACCTACATTTAAGTCCAGATCATTAATATATGCCACAAAAAACATGGAACCTAGTACTGAGCCCTGCGGAACCCCACTGGAAACAACCTTCCAGTTACAAAAACACCCGTCGACCATTATCCTTTGCTTCCTGCCACTGAGCCAATTTTGGACCCAACTTGCCACTCTCCCTTGGATCCCATGGGCTTGTACTTTTTTGACCAGCTTGCCATGTGGGACCTTTTCAAAAGCCTTGCTAAAATCCATGTAGACTACATCAAATGCACTACTCTCATCAGCCCTCCTTGTTACCTCCTCAAAAAAATTCAATCAAATTAGTCAGACACGACCTTCCCTTAACAAATCCATGCAATGGTACAATGTTAGCAGTCCTCCAATCCTCCGGCGCCATACCTGTATCCAGGGAGGATTGGAAAATGATGGTCAGAGCCTCCGTTATTTTCTCCCTTGCTTCTTTTAACAACCTGGGATACATTTCATCCGGACCTGGTGATTCATCTACTTTCAAAGATGCTAATCCCCTTAATATTTCCTCTCTCTAAGTTTATCCCATCCAATATTTCACACTCCTCCTCCTTAACTACAATGACTGCATCGTCTCTCTTTTGTGAAGGCAGACGCAAAGTATTCATTAATAACCATACCAACATCTCCCGCCTCCACACGTAGGTTACCTTTTTTGGTCTCTAATAGGCCCTACTCTTTCCTTAGTTATCCTCTTGCTCTCAATGTATTTATAAAACATATTTGGGTTTTCCTTGATTTTACGTGCCAATATTTTTTCATGCCCTCTCTTTGCTTTCCTAATTTCCTTTTTAATTTCACCCCTGCATTTTTCATACTCCTCTAGGCTTTCTGTAGTATTAAGTTCTTGGTGCCTGATGTAAGCTTTTCTTTGTCTTCCAACTCTGGCCTCCTATACATTCCTGTTCTTTCATCCCAAGTTTGATGGCAGAGCTTTCAGCCACTTTTTTCCTGTTCTCTGGAAATTCTTCTCTAAACCCCTCCACATCGCTACTTCTTTCTCTCCTTTTAAAAGCCTTCTCAAAGCCCATCTCTTCCCCAACCTTCAGTCACCCCTCTTAAACTTGCTCCCGTGGCTTAGCATTCCATCCCTCTGTCATCCCTCTGTAACACTATTCCGTAAATTACCATGGGGTATTTTGTTTGTTAAAGGTGCTCATATAAATAGTTGATGATGACCACGATGATGACGCCGATCTATCAAGTAAGGTCTTCTGAAATTCAGCATCAAATGCCTGCGTAAGGCTCTAATGCTGTCCAGCACTTCTTGCAGCTGATTGAAGTGAGCCTTCAACAAAGTATTTATTTCATTGTGGTGTCAGGACCATCTAACCACACTTATTTTGTCACAGCTGGAAAATATAAATAATTATAGGAAGGCAAATGATGGTGAGTAAGCTTTTCATTTTAGATATTTTTTATTTTGCAAAATTGAACACATTTCCTTTAGTGAATAACAAAATGCAAAGTGTATTTTCTTGATGCACGAGTACACTCATAAAATGAAAACAAAAGGATTTAAACTGTCCACACCAGAGCACACCAGAAGAAATTGCACTTTAATAAGTCTATCGCTAGGTCTCAGTCCACACAGCAGAATGTCTCATCAAAATTAAGTAGGAAGATATAATGGGAAAAAAACAAGAAGTGAACTGTTCTGTCCAGCAGGTTACAGAATCCAAAGTGTTTCATAGTCAGTGAGTTACTTTTGAATTGTGGTCACGATTGTCATGTTGTCAAACACAGCAGCCCATTTTCACCCAGTAAGATCTGATAAACAGTAAATGAGATGAATGACCAGTTAACTTGTTTTTAATGATGGTAGAGGTTTGTCCAGGACACCAGAAGGACTCCTCATTCCTCTTTGAATAGAACCAAGAGATCATCTATTTACAGGTTTAACATATCATCCAACTGAATTGTCGTGGACCAGATATTGACAGTAATGAGCTATCCCAGTGTCTTTAATGGTGTTCCAAACTGTGATCTTTTTTAATATCTGTTACCTCGACTATACTGCACCGTGTATAATAGCAGAGTAATTGAACAGCCATGTTTATGCAGCTCACTCACGTGGCTGTTGATTGAGGTAAAGGCAAAGTTGTGTGTGTGAATGATCACTGGCTTATGACAGGTATTGAAGATTGAAATCAGACAACAAGGCAAAGAGACAACTGATTGCATTTCCAGAGAAGGGGGTTGGAAGATATGGTGGTTAGGTGAGATTGAGATCAGTTAAGGTTATTAGGCAAATAGATTGTTCCTGTAATACCATGTTCTGTTTCCTCTGTAGCTATTATAGTTGTCAGTAAAATTATTAGCAGTATGTTATACATGTACTTCAGCAATGATGCTAAAAAGAGAATCGAATGGAGTTATCTTATTTAGTTGGTGTTTGAACATAAAATGTTGTCAGTAAGCTCTGAATGTGCAAATTTATTTTCAGAATTTAAATCCAGTGTTTTCTTGGTGTATGTTAATTTAGTATTCATTCATTCTGAAGATATTTGCTGGCATAAACAAGTTTTGGTGGTTTTCATCCAGAAATAACAGTAAAGTAAAAGAAATATAGTACAATGTGTGTAACCACAATGGACACTCAGGGTTTCAGAATGGCCATAGATTTACAGGCACATGTATATGACATTTATATGAGAAAACATGACTGTAGATGCACTGTGATGCTCCAAGTTTCCAGTACAACCTGGTCATTGTGACTGTGACAATGTTATGGTATCTTCTAGCCGAGCATTGGTTCCAGCAAAGATGTGGGAGTTTTAAGGCTGTACTCATAGATGGGTAAGAACACCTACTCCCAACTTGATTTTATTTGAAATGTATTTTTAATGTTCATGAATGAAAGTTAAACAAAATAAAAATTCTAGGTGAGAAACAAATTTAATGGACACAACAGTTTTCTGTTTTCTAGATCGTAGAACAAAGTAAAACAAGCCTCCCAGTAAATACTGTCCATTGATTTGGTTGTAACCATGATCCGTAGCAACTACTTTATAGTTTTATCACAACCTTTTTGTCACTATACGATGTTGCAATGCTGGTTGAGGGCTTGCTAAATCCAAAGCTGTACTACAAATGTGTTCAAAAACACTAAACAATTTCTTCATGGAAAATGTAATCCATGGGGCAGCTTTGAAGATATTAAACTGATTTGGCTGTACTGCAATGTGAGGTGATTTGATTGATTAAATATAATGAAGTTCAAACTAGAATACATAGTTTGATGTCTCTTTGGGATTTGATAGCCTCATTCAAAGTTCACAAATATTCTCGGTGTTCAGTAGATAGTGCCATCGGAAAATGATTTGCCAAGATATTTACCAGGCAAATGAACGCTTTCAAGAAAGTTTTAGGAATGCGCATTCTGAGCGCACAGCCTTGCCGACCAGGAACACATATTGGGAAATGGTGGGTGTGGTCCTTAACGCTTTTCTGTTTATGAGCAGAAAATTGTGGGGCATTTGTGCACACAATACTCCAAAATGCTGCACGCCTGGAGTTTTCATTCCTAATTTTTTCCCTATTGTCTTTGCTCAGTGCCACAACAGGTGATGGAGTATGATTGCCTTGGTTAGTTAATGCAACTGCATGTTTGACATTGCAGCTTGGATGAGGTTGCCATGCTGACATTATTGAAAAATAGTTAGAATTTGTTTGTGAAGTAAATTATTATGTTTTCCTCCTCTTAATGACTTAAACACAGAATATGCTAATTGTAGTTCACCTCTCCTCCCAACCACAGGTGCCTTTAAAATCATTCAGATTAAATAGACCAAAGGCATGAAATTAACTGCCTTTGTTGCAAAAATCTCTCAAAAAAACTAATTTTCCATACCGTTAAAACAAAATTTTCTCATGGGTTTGTGAAATTATATCATTATGCCAAGAAGTAGAATCATAGAATCATAGAAGTTTACAACCTGGAAACAGGCCCTTCGGCCCAACATGTCCATGTCGCCCAGTTTATACCACTAAGCTAGTCCCAATTGCCTGCACTTGGCCCATATCCCTCTATACCCATCTTACCCATGTAACTGTCCAAATGCTTTTTAAAAGACAGAATTGTACCCGCCTCTACTACTGCCTCTGGCAGCTCGTTCCAGACATTCACCACCCTTTGAGTGAAAAAATTGCCCCTCTGGACCCTTTTGTATCTCTCCCCTCTCACCTTAAATCTATGTCCCCTCGTTATAGACTCCCCTACCTTTGGGAAAAGATTTTGACTATCTACCTTATCTATGCCCCTCATTATTTTATAGACTTCTATAAGATCACCCCTTAACCTCCTACTCTCCAGGGAAAAAAGTCTCAGTCCATCCAACCTCTCCCTATAAGTCAAACCATCAAGTCCCGGTAGCATCCTAGTAAATCTTTTCTGCACTCTTTCTAGTTTAATAATATCCTTTTTATAGTAAGCCCATTTACATATATGTTCAGATTTGTAATGTGAAATATTAGTTGGTTCTGTAAGCATAATGTTATGTCACCTAACCTTATGCGACCAGCAACTGAACTCAAACCTTTGTTGATTATAATTGCAGTACTTAACATTTGTCACAGAGTGGTGCAGTAGCAGGGCATTTCCCGGAATGGCGGACATCTTGCCAAAGATAAGTACGGCAAGTCTGTTGCATTACCTCAGGTTCCCCCACTCCTGTTGCCGGATAGCTTGGGTTCAACTCTTGCGTCCTGCTCCACTTTCTCTTTAGTGGCAGTATTGCCACTGCTGCTGTGCCTCTCTTACCCCAACGTTTGAGGTGGGGGAGAAGAAGGTGATGCTACAGACGTAGATTTAGTCGAGCTTAGTAATGGAAAAATATGGGGTTAGAAGCTTGGCTTGGGAACCACTCACCACAAAGCAGTGGCCAGGACAATATATTGAACGTTACTTGGCACAAAACACACCGTCCTCTCTCCGGATAAAGAAAAACAATAGTTAAAATGAAGATTGTTCACCATTCCTCGTACTTATTCGCTATATTCAGCTGTCATCTGTATTTATGTCAAGAGACAAGCAGCAATACAAAGATGATAGAGATGGGTAAGATAAATATTCCTGTAACTCACTTAAATGCTGCCATGGGATTTCTTTTTTTATTTGTTCATGGGATGTGGGCATTGCTGGCCAGGCTGGCATTTATTGCCCATCCCTAATTGCCCTTGAGAAGGTGGTGGTAAGCCGCCACCTTGAACCGCTGCAGTCCGTGCGGTGAAGGTTCTCCCACAGTGCTGTTAAGAAGGGAGTTCCAGGATTTTCACCCAGCGACGATGAGGGAACAGCAATATATTTCCAAGTGGGGATGGTCATAGAGTCATAGAGTCATAGAGTTATACAGCACGGATAGAGGCCCTTCGGCCCATCGTGTCCGCGCCGGCCATCAGCCCTGTCTACTCTAATCCCATATTCCAGCATTTGGTCCGTAGCCTTGTATGCTATGGCATTTCAAGTGCTCATCCAAATGCTTCTTGAATGTTGTGAGGGTTCCTGCCTCCACAACCCTTTCAGACAGTGAGTTCCAGACTCCAACCACCCTCTGGGTGAAAAAGTTCTTTCTCAAATCCCCTCTAAACCTCCCGCCTTTTACCTTGAATCTATGTCCCCTTGTTATAGAACCCTCAACGAAGGGAAAAAGCTCTTTAGTATCCATCCTATCTGTGCCCCTCATAATTTTGTACACCTCAATCATGTCCCCCCTCAGCCTCCTCTGCTCCAAGGAAAACAAACCCAATCTTCCCAGTCTCTCTTCATAGCTGAAGCGCTCCAGCCCTGGTAACATCCTGGTGAATCTCCTCTGCACCCTCTCCAAAGCGATCACATCCTTCCTGTAGTGTGGCGACCAGAACTGCACACAGTACTCCAGCTGTGGCCTAACCAGTGTTTTATACAGCTCCATCATAACCTCCTTGCTCTTATATTCTATGCCTCGGCTAATAAAGGCAAGTATCCCATATGCCTTCTTTACCACCTTATCTACCTGTTCCGCTGCCTTCAGGGATCTGTGAACTTGCACACCAAGATCCCTCTGACCCTCTGTCTTGCCTAGGGTCCTCCCATTCATTGTGTATTCCCTTGCCTTGTTAGTCCCTCCAAAGTGCATCACCTCGCACTTTTCCGGGTTAAATTCCATTTGCCACTGTTCCGCCCATCTGACCAACCCATCTATATCGTCCTGCAGACTGAGGCTATCCTCCTCGCTATTTACCACCCTACCAATCTTTGTATCATCAGCGAACTTACTGATCATACCTTTTACATTCATATCCAAGTCATTAATGTAGACCACAAACAGCAAGGGACCCAGCACCGATCCCTGTGGTACCCCACTGGCCACAGGCTTCCAGTCACAAAAACAACCTTCGGCCATCACCCTCTGCCTTCTGCCACTAAACCAGTTTTGTATCCAAAGTGCCAAGGCACCCTGGATTCCATGGGCTCGTACCTTCTTGACCAGTCTCCTGTGGGGGACTTTATCGAAGGCCTTACTGAAATCCATGTATACCACATCCACTGCGTTACCCTCATCCACACGCCTAGTCACCCCCTCAAAAAATTCAATCAAATTAGTCAGACATGATCTTCCCTTGACAAAGCCATGTTGACTATCCCTGATTAATCCTTGCTTCTCCAAGTGGTGTGTGACTTGGAGGGGAACGTGCAGGTGGTGTTGTTCCCATGTGCCTGCTGCTCTTGTCCTTCTAGGTGGTAGAGGTCGCGGGTTTGGGAGGTGCTGTCGAAGAAGCCTTGGCGAGTTGCTGCAGTGCATCCTGTGGATGGTACCCACTGCAGCCACTGTGCGCAGGTGGTGAAGGGAGTGAATGTTTAGGGTGGTGGATGGGGTGCCAATCAAGCAGGCTGCTTTGTCCTGGATGGTGTCGAGCTTCTTGAGTGTTGTTGGAGCTGCACTCATCCAGGCAAGTGGAGAGTATTCCATCACACTCCTGACTTGTGCCTTGTAGATAGTGGAAAGGCTTTGGGGAGTCAGGAGGTGAGTCACTCGCCACAGAATACCCAGCCTCTGACAGTATTTATATGGCTGGTCCAGTTAAGTTTCTGGTCAATGGTGACCCCCAGAATGTTGATGGTGGGGGATTCGGCGATGGTAATGCTGTTGAATGTCAAGGGGAGGTGATTAGACTCTCTCTTGTTGGAGATGGTCATTGCTTGGCACTTATCTGGCGCGAATGTTACTTGCCACTTATCAGCCCAAGCCTGGATGTTGTCCAGGTCTTGCTGCATGCGGGCTCGGACTGCTTCATTATTTGAGGGATTGCGAATGGAACTGAACACTGTGCAATCACCAGCGAACATCCCCATTTCTGACCTTATGATGGAGGGAAGGTCATTGATGAAGCAGCTGAAGATGGTTGGGCCCAGGACACTGCACTGAGCAACTCCTGCAGCAGTGTCCTGGTGCTGAGATGATTGGCCTCCAACAACCACTACCATCTTCCTTTTGCTAGGTATGACTGCAGCCACTAGAGAGTTTTCCCCTGATTCCCATTGACTTCAATTTTACTAGGGCTCCTTGGTGCCACACTCGGTCAAATGCTGCCTTGATGTCAAGGGCAGTCACTCTCATCTCTGGAATTCAGCTCTTTTGTCCATGTTTGGACCAAGGCTGTAATGAGGTCTGGAGCGGAGTGGTCCTGGCAAAACCCAAACTGAGCATCAGTGAGCAGGTTATTGGTGAGTAAGTGCCGCTTGATAGCACTGTCGACGACACCTTCCATCACTTTGCTGATGATTGAGAGTAGACTGGTGGGGCGGTAATTGGCTGGATTGGATTTGTCCTGCTTTTTTTGAACAGGACATACCTGGGCAATTTTCCACATTGTCGGTTAGATGCCAGTGTTGTAGCTGTACTGGAACAGCTTGGCTAGAGGCGCAGCTAGTTCTGGAGCACAAGACTTCAGCACTACAGCCGGGATGTTGTCGGGGCCCACAGCCTTTGCTGTATCCAGTGCACTCAGCCATTTCTTGATATCATGTAGAGTGAATCAAATTGGCTGAAGACTGGCTTCTGTGATGGTGGGGATATCGGGAGGAGGCCGAGATGGTTCATCCACTCGGCATTTCTGGCTGAAGATGGTTGCAAACGTTTCAGCCTTGTCTTTTGCACTCACGTGCTGGACTCCGCCATCGTTGAGGATGGGGATGCTTACAGAGCCGCCTCCTCCCGTTAGTTGTTTAATTGTCCACCACCATTCACGACTGGATGTGGCAGGACTGCAGAGCTTTGATCTGATCCATTGGTTGTGGAATCGCTTAGCTCTGTCGATAGCATGTTGCTTCCGCTGTTTAGCATGCATATAGTCCAGAGTTGTAGCTTCACCAGGTTGATGTGGAGATGCCGGTGATGGACTGGGGTTGACAATTGTAAACAATTTTACAACACCAAGTTATAGTCCAACAATTTTATTTGAAATTCACAAGCTTTTGGAGGCTTCCTCCTTCCTCAGGTGAATGTTGTGGAAATGAAATCCTCGAACCCTTCGCATTTATAAATCACAGAACAATGCCTGGTGATTACAGATAGTCGTTCCAACTGCCCGTTGCCAAGGCAATCACAGTGTGCAGACAGAGAGGTGTTACCTAAAAGGCCACCGAATATACAAACCACCAAAAAAAAACAGAGAGAGGCAGAAACATAGAAAAGACAGCAAATGACCCGTTATATTAAAAACAGATAACATTTGTTCGCTGGTGGGGTTACGTGTAGCGTGACATGAACCCAAGATCCCGGTTGAGGCCGTCCTCATGGGTGCGGAACTTGGCTATCAATTTCTGCTCGACGATTTTGCGTTGTCGTGTGTCTCGAAGGCCGCCTTGGAGTATGCTTACCCGAAGGTCGGTGGCTGAATGCCCTTGACTGCTGAAGTGTTCCCCGACTGGGAGGGAACCCTCCTGTCTGGCGATTGTTGCGCAGTGTCCGTTCATCCGTTATCGCAGCGTCTGCATGGTCTCGCCAATGTACCATGCTCTGGGGCATCCTTTCCTGCAACGTATGAGGTAGACAACGTTGGCCGAGTCACAGGAGTATGAACCATGCACCTGGTGGGTGGTGTCCTCTCGTGTGATGGTGATATCTGTGTCGATGATCTGGCATGTCTTGCAGAGGTTGCCGTGGCAGGGTTGTGTGGTGTCGTGGACGCTGTTCTCCTGAAAGCTGGGTAATTTGCTGCGAACGATGGTCTGTTTGAGGTTGGGTGGCCGTTTAAAGGCGAGTAGTGGAGGTGTGGGGATGGCCTTAGCGAGGTGTTCGTCGTCATTGATGACATGTTGAAGGCTGCGGAGAACATGGCGTAGTTTCTCTGCTCCGGGGAAGTACTGGACGACGAAGGGTACTCTGTTGGTTGCGTCCCGTGTTTGTCTTCTGAGGAGGTCTATGCGATTTTTCGCTGTGTCCCGTCGGAACTGTCGATCGATGAGTCGAGCGTCATATCCCGTTCTTACGAGGGCGTCTTTTAGCGTCTGTAGGTGTCTATCGCGTTCCTCCTCGTCTGAGCAGACCCTGTGTATTCGCAGGGCCTGTCCATAGGGGATGGCCTCTTTGACGTGGTTAGGGTGGAAGCTGGAAAAGTGGAGCATCGTGAGGTTGTCCGTGGGTTTGCAGTAGAGTGAGGTGCTGAGGTGCCCGGCCTTGATGGAGATTCGTGTGTTCAAGAAAGAAACTGATTCTGAGGAGTTCCGCACCCATGAGGACGGCCTCAACCGGGATCTTGGGTTCATGTCACGCTACACGTAACCCCACCAGTGAACAAATGTTATCTGTTTTTAATATAACGGGTCATTTGCTGTCTTTTCTTTGTTTCTGCCTCTTTTTTTTGGTGGTTTGTATATTCGGTAGCCTTTAGGTAACACCTCTCTGTCTGCACACTGTGATTGCCTTGGCAACGGGCAGTTGGAAAGACTATCTGTAATCACCATGTATTGTTCTGTGATTTATAAATGCGAAGGGTTCGAGGATTTCATTTCCACAACATTCACCTGAGGAAGGAGGAAGCCTCCGAAAGCTTGTGAATTTCAAATAAAATTGTTGGACTATAACTTGGTGTTGTAAAATTGTTTACAATTCTTCACCAGGTTGGCACCTCATTTTTAGATGCGCCTGGTGCTGCTCCTGGCATGCTCTTCTACACTCCTCATTGAACCAGGGTTGATCCCCTGGCTTGTTGGTAATGGAGGAGTGAGGGATATGCCGGGCCATGAGGTTACAGATTGTGCTGGAATACAATTCTGCTGCTGCTGATGGCCCACAGCGCCTCATGGATGCCGAGTTTTGAGCTGCTAGATCTGTTCTGAATCTATCCCATTTAGCATGGTGGTAGTGCCACACAACACGTTGGTTGGTGTCCTCAGTGCAAAGATGGGACTTTGTCTCCATGAGGACTGTGCGGTGGTCACTCCTACCGATACTGTCACGGACAGACGCATTTGCGACAGGTCGATTGGTGAGGACGAGATCAAGTAAGATTTTCCCTCGTGTTGGTTCGCTCACCACCTGCCACAGACCCAGTCTGGCAGCTATGTCCTTCGGGACCCGGCCAGTAGTGGTGCTACCGAGCCACTCTTGGTGATGGACATTGAAGTCCCCCACCCAGAGTACATTCTGTGCCCTTGCTACCCCCAGTGTTTCCTCTGAGTGGTGTTCAACATGGAGGAGGACTGATTCATCAGCTGAAGGAGGGCGATAGGTGGTAATCAGCAGGAGGTTTCCTTGCCCATGTTTGACCTGATGCCATGAGATTTCATGGGGTCCGGAGTCAATGTTGAGGACTCCCAGGGCCACTCCCTCCTGACTGTATATCACTGTACCGCCACCTCTGGTGGGTCTGTCCTGCCGGTGGGACAGGACATACCCAGGGATGGTGATGGAAGAGTCTGGGACGTTGGCTGAAAGGTATGATTCTGTGAGTATGGCTATGTCAGGCTGTTGCTTGACTAGTCTGTGGGACAGCGCTCCCAATTTTGGCACAAGCCGGGTGGTCTGTCCGGTTTTATTCTTATTGTGACTTTTTTAGCGAGAATTGTACAACTGAGTGGCTTGCTCGGCCATTTCGGAGGGCAATTAAGAATCATCCACATTGCTGTGGGTCTGGAGTCACATATAGGCTAGACCGGGTAAGGACGGCAGGTTTCCTTCTCTAAAGGACATTAGTGAACCAGATGGGTTTTTATGACTATCTGGTTGTATTACTGATACTAGTATTTTAATTCCAGATTTTATTTAATTAATTGAATTTAAATTCCCCAGCTGCCGTGGTGGGATTTTTAGTACAGGCCTCTGGATTACTAGTCCAGTAACATAACCACTATGCTACCGTACCCATATACCCATATATGGGATATTCGCTACTATATAATGAAATAAATTTAAAATAAATTTTTATTCTTTTTTGTAGCGCAAGTGCAAAACCAAATCACAAATTTTGCAATTCAATGAAAGGCAGTTAATTTCATGTGTTTAGACTGTTTGAACTGCAAGTAATTTTGAAGATTTCAAGTGTTTGGGAGGGATTTTAAACTAAAATGTATGATGAATCAAACATGCTAGAAATGATACGGCAGCTAGGAAACATGTCCTACATATAATGGCATTGGTATGGGCTTAAAGGAGTGCATCTGGTGCAGTCCAGGAGGCTTGCAGGGCACTGTTGGATCTGTGAAAGCAAAAGGAAAATTGGTGAATTAAAAAACTGTTTCAGCCAAGTGTTATTTTGCTTTCCATGCCCTCTGGAAGAACTGCTCTTCACTGAGCTGCTAAGTTCATGAATCTTGAGCAGTGAAAGTTACTGGATCTAAATGTCTCTGCTCCTAAGGTGGCCATAAATCCACTTTTAATTTGTTACTTGTGAGTAAGCTTATCAGTATTGCTTGTGGAATTGTATTGATAGCACCCTTTTGTACTTAAGTCAATCTCCTTCCTTCCTTGAGGTGCAAGGGTTAGCTTCTGGAGCATTGAGTCAATGAAGCCCCCTTTTAGCATTGGGGTTATTTGTTCCACTTGGGTCTTCAGTTTTGGCTGAACCCACCTGGCGCATGAGCGACGATGTCTGAGCTGGTTTCACTCACCTTTATTGATCACAGACACTTGTACAGTGAGTGAAATACTTATCTCTGCCTGTAACTGGCTAATGGAGCCTTGTAATATAGCTTCTTCCTTTCTGTCTTGATATATTTCGTACTTGTAAAAGTGCTTCCTTTACATGTGATAGGTACAAGTTAAACTAAGAGTCTCTTTCCAATAACACAGAGAAGCTCAGAGAGTCTGAGAAAGACAAAGATTCTGTGTCTATTGCTACTTCTTCCAAGATGCAAAGAGAGGCACTGCTCCAGACACTATTACAGATTGTATGTAAACTACTACAGGGTTGCAAAGCCTCCTCCTATATCTGTATCTAATTTCAAAGGGAAGTTTCCAACAATTCCTGTGCAATCTGAATGACACTTGCCCTTTTCCTGTCAATCAGCTTTCATAAATAGCTCAATGACCTGTGAATGTCATTGAGCTATTGAAGCATGGCTTTACCCAGTGCATGACAGACTTCATGGCCCCGATATTTACTTGGAGTCGGGAAGAGAGTGGGCACGAAACCCAAAAGTGAAGTTAGAGGGTCGGATTCTGCGATTGCACCTTAATTGAAGGATTACATTTTTTCTTCCGGGCTTCACGCCCGGCAGCCAGCCAGATTGACAGGCGGGCTGTCTGTCAGGCGGGAAAGCAGCTGGGGAGAGATCAGAGTCTTCAGGGTTTGTATCGGGGAGAGATCAGAGTTTTCAGAGTTTGTATAGGGGGAGGTCGGGGAGAGATCAGAATTTTTGGGGTTTGTATAGGGGGAGGTCGGGGAGAGATCAGAGTCTTCGGGGTTTATATAATGGGGCGATCGCAGAGGGTGGTGGGGAAGTCCGACATCGGGGTTGGGGGGGGTTGGCCGATTGTGGGTTCTTTAAAAGGTAAGTTTGGTGAGCCATGGGGAAGCGCTCCTGCTCCTCCTGGCCCACAAGCAGTGCAATAAAGGCACTTACCTCATGATTCGGCCCTTCTCGCCCCTGTTTCACTGGCAAGATACACGAGCCCCGGGAAACCCGTGCTGGAGGCGTTAAATTTGAAGGTCTCTTAAAATCAATTTACAAAGACCTAATTAACGTCTCATGATCACATTAGTTTCTCCGATAACTTTCCACCCAACTGCACTAATTAGGGACTTGTGGCGAGTAGGTTACTCGCACGCACCCAAACGCGCCACTGTTAATTCCGGAAGTGGGCGCATTGGAAAAATCATTCACTTCCCACCAGTCCCCAACCTACCCGTTCTTGGGGGTTAAAATTTCCCCCCTTTATCATTTCCCACCTATCCATCAAGGTTTCTCGAGGGTAGTTTCTCACACAAATGGGGGAACTGTTAGGAGTGGAAACCTTGAACAGTTTTTCCCATCCTAACCCAAGGGTGTGAAGGGGAAATTGAACCTTTTCAAGTGTTTGATTTCACCTAGTTAACCAGACTGTTTGGATCAATTCTGTGTCTCTTTTTTTTTGTGCAAATTCTAGAAGCCAGCATCATTCTGAAATGTAAATCAGTGATACAAAATGGAAGGTCAAACTGTTTCTTCAGTTATAGTTCATGTTGCAAGTGTAAATAGCACCATTTGCAGCTACAGAAAAGCTGTTTGCTGGTGGATCATGGTAACAAGTCCCAGAGAGATTTATACTTTTTTTAAAAATCCACATTCTGATGCATGAATTGGGTTTTGTAATTTATCACATGCTGTAAACATTCAATTTAGGGGGAGGGTGAGCAGAATAAGAGATTTCCCATCTGAGCTCTTATATTGTTGAGTTTTATCTGAAACCTATATAATTTGTTGGTAATATTCAGAAAAATCGTTCCACCTCAGCTGTTGTGTTTCTGGTTTGAATTAAACATCCCACAATATCATCCTTTAACAAACTCTCATGAATTTTCAAAGGATCTTACAGGTTCAGAGACTTACTCTGCTCTAGTAAATTGGTTTGGTTTTTGATAATGCATTATCCAAAGTGTTCATTAACATAATAAGCTTGTGCAAAAAAGCTTTAAAAGTTTTGCATTAACATTTTTATTTCATTCTTGGGAAGGGCACAAAGCCGGTTATGTGGGTTTGGTATATGATGGATCATTGATTATCAGATGCATTCTAAATGAACTTCAATTTATCTGTTTTATTTTAAACTGGAAGATTTTTAAATTTTTTAAAATAAATTCTAGCAGGCCTGAAGCCCTGAATCTCCAAATCTTCCGTGGATAATCAGTAATGGATAATCAAGGCTCCCCTGTATCTGCATTCCTAACATTCTCCTCCTGAATCTCTTGTATCCTAGGACATAGAAACATAAAAATGTTACATCGAAACTACAGCGCAGAAACAGGCCATTTGGCCCAACTGGTCTATGCTGGCGTTTATGCTCCACACGAGCCTCCTCCCTCCCTACTTCATCTAACCCTATTTGGGATAGCCTTCTATTCCTTTCTCCCTCATGTGCTTATCTAGCTTCCCCTTAAATGCATCTATGCTATTTGCCTCAACTACTTCTTGTGGTAGCGTGTTTCACATTCTTACCACTCTTTGGGTGAAGGAGTTTCTCCTCAATTCCCTATTGGATTTATTAGTGACTATTTTTATATCTATGACCTCTAGTTTTGGACTCCCCCACAAGTGGAAATATTTTCTCTGTCTACCCTATCAACCCCTTTCATTATCTTAAAGACCCCTATCTTTAGCCTTCTCTTTTCTAGAGAAAAGAGTCCCAGCCTGTTCCTGATAAGGATATCCTCTCAGTTCTGGTATCATCCTTGTGAATCTTTTTTGCACCCTCTCCAATGCCTCTATATCCTTTCTATAATATGGAGACCAGAACTCTGCACAATACTCCGTGTGGTCTAACCAGGGTTCTATACAAGTTTAACATAACTTCTTTGCTTTTCAATTCTGTCCCGATAGAAATGAACCCTAGTGCTTGATTCGCCCTTTTTATGGCCTTATTAACCTTCGTCACTACTTTTAGTGATTTGTGTATCTGTACTGCTAGATCCCTTTGCTCCTCTATTCTGTTTAGGCTCTTATTATCCAAGCAATCTGTGGCCTCCTTATTCTTACAACCAAAATGCTCAATGTACAGCAACACCGAGGTGCTCTCGGTGTTGCTGTACGTGGCGCAGGTCTGGCCCATACCTCGCTCCTGCGCCGCGACAGTCACCCGAGCCATCTTCCACTTTGTCTGGAGATCAAAAATGGACCGTGTCCGCAGGGTCACGATGTACAAATCTCCAGAGAAAGGAGGGAAAGGCGTGCCCAACGTGGCCCTCATCCTGATGGCCACCTTTGTGTGCGGCTGCATCAAGCTGTGCATAGACCCTCAGTACGCAAACACAAAGTGTCACTACGTGCTGAGGTTCTACCTGTCCCCGGTGTTGAGAAGGATGGGCCTGGCCACGCTGCCACGGAACGCTCCGTCCAGTTGGACCGTTCCGCCCCACCTGTCCTTCGTGGAAAGGTTTGTGCAGGAAAACACCTTTGACCACAAGGCGATCAGCAAGTGGTCCGCACGTAACGTCCTCGAGACCCTGCGGGAAAAGGAGATGGTGGATCCTGTCGGTTGGTTCCCCGAGCAGACTGTCAATGTCATTTGGCAGAACGCCTCATCGCCAGAGCTTTCAAACAAGCACCAAGACCTTGCTTGGCTGGTGGTGAGAAGGGCCCTTCCCGTCAGATCCTTCATGCACTCCCGGGCTCTCAGCGCCACCGCGCGCTGTCCCAGAGGAGGCTGCGGTGGAGACGAGACCGTCACCCATCTCCTTATGGAATGTGCCTTTGCAAAGAAGGTCTGGAGAGAGATGCAGTGGTATCTGTCCAGGTTCGTCCCGAGCAGTTCCGTAACACAGGTTTCTGTGCTCTACGGGCTGTTCCCGGGGACGCACACTGAGACGGACATCAGCTGCTGCTGGAAGACCATCAACTCGGTGAAAGATGCCCTTTGGTCTGCCCGAAACTTGCTGGTCTTCCAGCACAAGGAGCTGTCCTCGACCGAGTGTTGCAGACTGGCACATTCCAAGGTCCAGGACTACGTGCTGAGGGATGCACTGAGGATGGGTGCGGCCGCCGCAAAGGCCCTGTGGGGAAAGGCAACCGTTTAGAGCCTTCCCGCCATTGTAAACCGAGGGGCTGCAATCAGGGAAAAACCCCCTCGGGCAGAATGTAAAATTCAAATTGCTGTAATGTACCTGTAATGAATCTGAAATGAATCTGTAAGCAATAATCTGTGTTGAGTATGATGCAATGAGACACCCTAGAGTGTCATGAACTGTAATTATGTCCAATGTGTTCATTGAACTGTACTTGACGTAACCTGCAAATTGTATAATCTGTATTGTGTACGTTTGGAAAGTGATATGACAACTGTATTGTATGTACTGCTGCAAATTTTATGAATAAAGTATATTTTTTGAAAAAAAAAAAAAATTCTTACAACCAAAATGCACCTCCTCACTTATCTACATTGAAATTCTTTTGACAATTACACGTCCATTCTGCCCGTTTATTAATGTCTTCTTGCATTTTGACGCACCTTCCTTTGTATTAACTACAGTCTGCACATTTTGAAATTGCACTTCCGATTCCAAATCGTTAATGTAAATTGTGAACAATCGTGGTCCCAGCACCGATTCCTGTGGAACATCACTTCCCACCTTTTGCTAGTTGTTTTCTAGCCAGCTTGCTATCCATTCTGCTACCTGCCCCGTGACTCCATAGAATCATACGGCACAGAAGGCGGCCATTCGGTCCATCTTGTCTCCTGTACCTGGTATTCCCAGGCGGTCTCCCATCTAAGTACTAACCAGGCCTGACTCTGCTTAGCTGCCGCGACCAGACAAGATCAGATATTTTCAGACTGATATGGCCATCGGCTACATATGCTCTAACAATAGCCATGAGTCTACAATGTAGTCATTTCCCCCTTCCAGAAAAAAATGGTAGAACATTCATCCTTCCAAGAGAAGTTTACACCAATCTAATATGTTAAGACATTTCATAGTTGGTTTGTGGATGCTTGTCGCTAACAGAACAAAGCAAAATGTAAGGCAAAGGACTGTCATGGTGTATAAAGACAACATTTTATATTTGGAACGCATAAAAGGATAGATATGTAACTTTCCACTTCTGAAAGTTGACAGAATGGAGCCATGTGAAAGAAGCCACCTGCTTGTTGAATAGTTAGCTATTTTTTCTAACTTGTTGAATAGTTAGCTATTTTTTCCAACAGCACTTAGGTTTTGGCTCATCCTCCACAGATGACATCCCCATTAGATGGCCCTAGCAGCAGAAGAACCATCATGTCCTGTACAGTGTTTAGTCATCTCAGCCTACACCTTATCCCTGTAGCATTCATTCCCAACAAGATATTTATTCAACTCATTTAGAAAGAGTCTATCGAAACAATGACTGCTGCTTTTTTTGGGAGCCTATCCATGGCTCTAATTTCTTCCAGTTTGTTAGTTTTTAACTTTTGTCCTCTAATTCTGTGCTCACAGTCCAAGGCAAAAAGACTGCTTACATCATAGAGCCCGAAGTCCTGGAATCATCCTTGTTCCTCTTCCGTGAGTCTCGTCAATGTATCAGTGTCCCAAGAGTTTTAAGTCCATTTGCTAAATTTGTTATGCCTAATCTTAGCAGTGAACCTACAAAACAATGAAACTTCTCTTAATTCCCAGTGAATAGTTTTGTTATTTTTTTTAAGTTTAGTCCAGAAATGCGACAGCAGTCTCGAGTGTTATTAAAAGTCTTACATGAGTGTAGAAATTTGGCTCCAGACAAGTCATTGTTGTTGAGTTGGATGTATGTTTTCTACGTTGCATTTTTTTCAGGACTACAGAAGCAATGGGTTTTCGGAAGAATGTTGAAAGAAATGGCCACAGTGCATTTTGTTATTTCTAGAATTACCGGTGCTTACAAATTTAACTTCGATTATGCAGCTGAATTCATTCAGCGCATTTGGTTTATCAGCTTTAACACTCTGCTCCCTTGGTAGGATTTCGAACATCAGTAATTGCTTGTAGTGCAGCTCATTGATATAGTTCATTGGAGATTGAATATGAGATACTGACTGTTGCATCCAATACAGTAGTCCCTTGTGTAAACATGCATTGAAATGAACTAAGAATTTCTAAATTTTCTTTACTTTCAATTAAAATGGACTAGCACTTTCTGATTTGTACAGAAGGGGTTGAATGTGGATATTTTACAGAATCATAGAAGGAGGATATTTACCTCACTGTGTCTGTGCTAGCTCTTTGATGGAGCAATCCAAAACTCATTCCACTGCATAGCCCCCCTGGAATTTTCTTCTGATTTTCCTTATAGAAGATGGAGTGATCACTAACTGAATTACACCCTTTGCCAAAGCATTTCATGCTCCAACAATTCTCCACATAAAGATTTTTTCTCTAACCCCCTTTCCTCATTCACTTCGTAAGAATTTAAAATTTAAAATTGGCCTCTTCAACCAGAAGAAATAATCTTCCCCTGTTTACCCCATCAAAACACTTCATAATGTTAAAAACCTCTGTTAAATCTCCACTTAGCTTTCTCTACTCCAGTGGAAATGTTCCAGTATCTCAATTATAGCGCTCTCAACTGATAGCTATAGTTTCCCATCCCGGGTATCATTCTGGTAAATCTACACTGCATGGTCTCTGGCTTTACTGTCCTTTTGTATAATGGAATGCCTAAAATAGCACACAGTACTCTCACTATGGCTTAACTATTGTTTTGTAGAAATTTATCATTGCTTCTTTGCCCTTTACTTTAGACCCCTATTTGTGAAGCCTAAAATGCTATTGAAATTAATACATTATTTTTTTCTTTTTTTATTAACACAATTGGATTATAATACTAGAAACAATCTGTTTAAAGTTGACTGCTGCATGAATGGTAATTATTTTAGGTTCTATGTGTAATTCTGCTTTAAGTGTAATGGTGAAAGTGGCCTGATGAGTCCTTATTTTAAAATTGAAAATAATGTGTTCCAGGGTTGCTTGTGTTTGCATTTGCAGTTAAGATTTATGATTTATTTTAAGACTGCAAAACCAGAGTATTACAGCATGAAGCCTTCAGGCCACTTTAATAAGGCCCCCCATTATGTAACAAGTACTTTAAATTCAAGCCTGACATTTCTATCCCAAACTCTTAATTTTTGCTTCAGTGCTATTATTTATACAGGGAAAATGTTAAAATTCAGATACACTTTGCTCCTTACATTTAGTAAGTTATTAATAGAGTAGCTTGGCTTTGCAATGCATTAGTTATCTCACACTGTGTGTACTCCTCTGGAACATATGTTATCACCTTCCAGAATGGGGAAAACAGGTGTTCAAAAGAGCACCCCAGAACAGACTGGGCAGAAGAAGTCACCAACAACAACAACTTGCATGTATATAGCGTCTTTAACGTAGTAAAACGTCCCAAGGCACTTCATAGGAACATTATCAAACAAAATTTGACACCGAGCCAAACAAGGACAGGTAACCAAAAGCTTTCTTAAAGAGGCAGGCTTTAAGGAGCGTCTTAAAGGAGGAGAGAGAGGTTGAGATGTGAAGAGGTTTAGGGAGGGAATTCCAGAGCTTACGGCCTGGCAGCCACTGGCCAAAGGCTGGAAGATATTGCACCAAAAGATTTTGCATCCAAAAGAATCAACTTCTTGTTAACAAAAGTAAATGAAGGACAAATTATATGTGATTCATGACTTGAATTTGTTGTTCTTCAACTTAGGAGTAGAGGAGCAGAGAGTCTTAGAGGTTCAGATACATAAATCTTTAAAAGTGGGAGGACAAGTTGATAAACCTGGAAAATAAAAAACATATATGGAATCCCAAGTTTTATAAAAAGGAGTATAGAGTACAAAAGCAAAGAGGTAACACCAAATCTATAGAAAAATGTGGTTAGGCTGCAGTTCGAATATCATGCCCAGTTCTGGGTACTTTATTTTAGGATAGATGTCAAGGCCATGGAGAGAGTACAGAAGGGATTCACTAAGATGACATCAAGGATGAGACTCTTCATTTATGAGGAAAGACTAGAGAAACTGGAGCTCTTTCAATTAGAATAAAAAATATTAAGATAAAATGTGATCGAGGTGTTCAAGAATATGAGAGGTTTTGATAAGATAAACTGGTCACTGAATTGGTAACTAGAGGGTGTAAATTTAAGATTATCATTTAAAGCATAATGGGAAAAGTTAGATTTTTTTTTATGCAGAGGGTTGTTGGGATATGGAATGCCCTAGTAGAAACAGAAGAATACATAATAGCTTTTAACAGAGAGGTGGATAAATATTTGAATGAGAAAAATTTTAAAGGATATTGGGAAAGGACAGGTGAATGGGACTAAGTAGATAGCTGGCTCAGGTGCAAAGGGCTGAATGGCTTCTTTCTGTGGCGCAAAATTCTGTGGCCTAGATATTCGATCATGCCAGAAACCGGGAGTGCAGGGAATGTGCTTATTCATATGGGCACAGTGTTCACATTAAATTGGTAATGCCAGCTCATTTCAATGACTCGGGTGGAGCCAGTGTTACCTGCACTTTTTATTAGCTACATGCCTTTTTTGGTGGGCGGGGGGGGGTTTGCGGGGTGCAGGAATTCAGGCTTTGCTGATGCCACTTAAAGACAGCCAGCACCTCTTAAGGAGGGGTGGGGGGTGTGTATTCTGGCTGCAGACAGCAGGTAACATTTCTGAAGAAAGAAATATCTGCCAGACCTGCAGGTTGAGCCCCCAAGTTCTACAGTGCCACTTTAGAGGCCCTGATCCAGGAGGTGGACAGGAGGATGGAGATCATATTTTCCCCGGAGGACAGAAAACCCTCCAGGCAATACCTCCATCACCAGTGGGAAGAGGTTGCAGAGCAGGTTAATGCTGTCTAGGTAAGAATACCGCTCTCTTAATCTCCGCTTACACCTCCACCACCTGCAGTGGGAGCTCAACGCCATGAACACAACAGTAGAGCTCAACATGATGGAATTTCTGCTGACAGCTTCCATTGCAGCAGTGTGAGCCAGCTGACATCTTGGTTCTGGGAGCCAGTGTTGGTAGGGACTTCCAGAACATCATATAACTCCTGCACTCTTCTCATACAAAGCCTTAGGAGTGCCGAGACACAGTCCTAGGAGTTCCGTTGGCTTAATGGTTGAGGCACCTGCTGTCCTCTCTCAGGATGACAGCATGCCTGCTCCCCCGCCATGCACTCTGCCAGTACCCTTGTTAGTACTATACAGGCAGCTGGCCCAGACTGCCCCGGCCCACACCGAGATGCTGCAGTCTTCAGCCAAGCCCTCAAGGCCCTCACTGAGATGCTGCAGCTGGGTCCACAGCTGCTCGAGGTTGCCCACCACAGCCATCTGAAGTGGCCTCAATGGAAGCTGCCCAAGCTGTAGTCACTGGGGATACACCTCGAAGGAGCACTAGGAAAAGAAAACAAGCACACAAGACTGGCACTGAAGGGTTTCACAAGGCTGATTCTTAATTATTCCTGATAAATATTAGACACAGATGGAATTGAATTGTTGGATTAATGTTTTTTTCTGGATTTGGTGTTGGTGTTAATATTTGTAGTGAAGTGAGGACAAGATCCATAAGGCTGGACTGAAGGAAGGTAATCGGACGGTGGTGATAAGGATTGCTGGATTGTTGTTGTATTGGGGATGGTTCATGTGAAGCGCTCTTAGATGAGGTGATCTCTAAGAACTCTGGTAGCTATGGGCACTAGTGGTCAATGTTCCTCCTGCTCTTCCTCCTCCTGCACCTCTTGCTGCCCAGTTGGTGGTAAGGACTGGTCTCTCATTATAGCAAAGCTATGCAGCACACAACCACAAATCTGGAAACAAGGTCAGGGCTGTACAGCAAAGCTCCTTCCAAACGGTCCAGGCAGCAGAAGCATTACGTGAGCACGCCGACTGTCTGCTCGATGACATTTCTGGTGGCGGCATGGCTCTCGAACGCCAGCCCTGCAGCTGTGCCCAGGTTCCTGACTGGAGTCATGATCCCTTGTTGCCCATTACCCAGGCTGTGACGTGATGGTCTTGTTGGAATAAAAGCGGCACAGAGGACTGGCCCAGGACGAATGAATCATGACTGCTACCAGGAAACAGGACACGGACCTTCATGACGTGTTGCCTGTGGTCACAAACAAGCTGTATGTTGAAGGAGTGGAATCCTTTCTATTCAGAAAGATGTCAGGCTGGTGATGGGAAGCATGCAGGGCCATGTGGATGCAGTCTATGGTAGCTTGCATCCTGGGAAGCCTACAATGTGGGCGATCCTGCTTTGCCCTGTCCACAGGAAAGGGGATGTAGGACCTTTCATTTAAACATTTTAGTAATGCTTTTTAATATGCCCTGTGTGCATGCGTTGTTCACCATTGGAAGCACCTGATGCAATATGGCGGGTGGTGCACTTCTGCAGCGGAATGACCGTGTGCATGCCATCCGCCATATTAGGTGCCCGTTTCACATCTGTAACACGGAAGTGGACCATCAAATTCCAAGGCCAATGATTCTACAATACCCCAGACCTCAAGTTAATAATTCTTCAACTTCGCAGGACACTTATTAGATATTGGGCTCTGTTTGAAAATTTCACTAACAATTCTCCCCAAAAAAGGATAGAATACTGAAACCATTTGTATGCTTAGGTTGGCTTTTTAAACAGCAGTGCAATTGTAAATCCATAGTTCACAAAAAGGAAATTTATTTTCAACTACAGAATTCAAGTATTTTTTTAACGGGTCATTTGATGTAATATAATTTACATACCTGTATTTCTTTCTGATGTAATTTTGATTGTTTTTTGATGTTTTGACAACATTTTCTGTTAACATATTTTGCTAGGAGTTGGATGGTTTGCTCATATTTCTTCTTCATGTTTGTAAGCATTAACTATTCTGTACAAACTGTATTTGTGATGACAGATACAAGCCTGGAGGCCAAAGGTATCTCATTCATGAACATTGCTTCAGCTGAATCGATTTCTGTTCACATGCTTCACGTTATCTCGTTGAACTGCAACTTTGTCAGAGGACAGCACAAAGGTGGACTGTTTTTCAAGATCCAGCAAAAGCAGGAGCTTTTTGAACTAAATTAAAAATTTGAAGTCAGTACAGTCTCTGATGAAAACAGAACTATAACACGAAAAATTGTTCGTGTTACTTCTTCTGTTCCACCACTCAAATAAGTGCTATAGAAACATGGGGGGTAAAATCCAACTTTGGTGGATCAGGTGCCCATTATACACCGCACCTGATTCTCCCCACCATTGAAGTAAATGAAAGGGAAATTGGGGGGATGTAAAATGGGCAGCTGATCCGCTACTGCCTGTTTGCGCTCCTGCTGAAGCTGAATTTTACTTGAGGAAAAAAGTTTGATTCAGTATTGTTATTACGTTCAGGGATGAATGATACAGTGAACATGCTCATTGGCAGAAGTTTGAAGGTGGTTGACTTGGGGGAACTGAATGGGAGAAATGTTTTAAAGGCCTAAATTTGATTGTATCTGGATTGCTTCCAGTGCATGAAGAAAATTAACAGAATCACTGACTGCATGAATTGTTACTAAAATCAGTGTTTACATAATCTTCGGGGTAAAGATGTTAATGCAACTATGATACTAAGATCAAAGGGTATGAGGATAAGAGAAGGATAAGCTTAAATGCTCTTATACTGATGTGAGCAATATTAGGAATAAACAGAATTGTGGCTGTGAGCAAACTGTGGGCAGGAAACAGAGTTACAGGCTCCTCTAATGGTTCTACAAGTTTATAGATGAATCATACACTGCATGATGGTCCTACGTTCGAATCCCAGTCAATGCTGAGTGAGATGATGTCAGCTATATTTGGCTACAGTGCCCCTGTGTTAAGGTGGGGAAAATCAACCAAGTCTCTGTTCATGATTGCTACCTAGCTAATCCCTGCTGGAAGTGCACATCTGTGGTTATCAAACAAGGACAGAATCAGGCTCGGCTGTGATGCTCCCTGTGGTTAAATAGCCTATCAATGCTCACACATGAATAATGGCCACTTGGGAGAGATGCTGGAGGCTAAAATGAGAGATGGAGCTAAGGAGGTATAGAGATATGGGCCTCTTAATGCTAAAGCTATTCCTCATCAGCTTCCTAGTAAGAGTAATTTTAAGTTGTAAATCAGGTGGATGTAACAGTAGATGGTGAGATGTAAACAGCAATTTAAATTGAAATAATTATTGATAGTAACAATGATACCGGTTCAGGTCAGCAGGTAGATGTCAAGTTGTTTATGCAAATAAGATGACACCATTTTTTAATGTGATAGTGTGGGATTTTAATTCAGTATTGCCACTTTACCTGTATTACCGACAGTTCCTTGTACTTTTCCGACGTATCCTTGATCATATTTTTTATGTACTCTTCTAAATGTAAATGCTTTTGGAAAGGTGTCAAAAATAGTAACTAACATAGTAACAGTAATTTGTTAAAATAGTTCACTGATATTATATAACCAGAACTACCAGAACAGTTACTGCTGATTTTAACTTAAAGAAAGCTACATAAATTTCTTACGTATTGTACTAAAGAAAGACTCTAGAATTGATTTTAAAATATCATACTTTGGAAAGATGTTGTGGAAAAACCTTGAAAATCTTCCCTGCATTCCTTTGTGTGGCAGCTGAGTACAAGAAAGTCAGAACAAAGAGAACTAGAAACATGGCTGCTGTGTTTTGCAGTTTAAACCTTAGGCTGCCAGCGGCATATCAATAGGGGCAGGGAGGTGAAAAATCACAGACTATATCAAAATCAAAATACTGTGGATGCTGGAAATCTGAAATAAAAACAGAAAATGTTAGAAATACTCAGCAGGTCAGGCAGCATCTGTGGAGAGAACATAGTTAACGTTTCAGGTAGATGACTTCGTCAGAACTAGAAGTAAAAATTGAACAGGTTTTAAGTAAGTACAGAGCCAGGGAAACAGCGGGGGGTAGGGGGGGAAGAAGGGGAGAGGAGGAAAGAACAAAAGGGAAGGTCTGTGACAGGGTGGAGGGCAGGAGTGATTAAATGGGATGATGATGCAAGGCATCACATACTATGCATTACATACTAGGTTCAGTCAACCAATAGTATTAATGAAGCAATACTGTACATACAGGTTTATTGGTGCCACTTTTGAATTGGGAAACATGCAGAAGCTTAATTGGACAATAAACAAATACAAAATCCTATGACTTTTTAATTATTCTGGGTTTTTTTATTCGTTCATGGGATGTGGGCGTCGCTGGCGAAGCCAGCATTTATTGCCCATCCCTAATTGCCCTTGAGAAGGTGGTGGTGAGCCGCCGCCTTGAACTGCTGCAATCCGTATGATGAAGGTTCTCCCCCAGTGCTGTTGGGAAGGGAGTTCCAGGATTTTGACCCAGCGACAATGAAGGAATGGCAATATATTTCCAAGTCGGGATGGTGTGTGACTTGGAGGGGAATGTGCAGGTGGTGCTGTTCCCATGTGCCTGCTGCTCTTGTCCTTCTAGGTGGCAGAGGTCGCGGGTTTGGGAGGTGCTGTTGAAGAAGCCTTGGCGAGTTGCTGCAGTGCATCCTGTGGATGGTACCCACTGTGCACCGGTGGTGAAGGGAGTGAATGTTTAGGGTGGTGGACGGGGTGCCAATCAAGCGGGCTGCTTTGTCCTGGATGGTGTCTTCTTGAGTGTTGTTGGAGCTGCACTCATCCAGGCAAGTGGAGAGTATTCCATCACACTCCTGACTTGTGCCTTGTAGATGGTAGAAAGGCTTTGGGGAGTCAGGAGGTGAGTCACTCGCTGCAGAATATCCAGCCTCTGACCTGCTCTTGTAGCCACAGTATTTATATGGCTGGTCCAGTTAAGTTTCTGGTCAATGGTGACGCCCAGAATGTTGATGGTGGGGGATTCGGCGATGGTAATGCCGTTGAATGTCAAGGGGAGGTGGTCATTGCCTGGCACTTGTCTGGCGCGAATGTTACTTGCCACTTATCAGCCCAAGCCTGGATGTTGTCCAGGTCTTGCTGCATGCGGGCTTGGACTGCTTCATTATTTGAGGGGTTGCGAATGGAACTGAACACTCTGCAATCATCAGCGAACATCCCCATTTCTGACCTTCTGATGGAGGGAAGATCGTTGATGAAGCAGCTGAAGATGGTTGGGCCAAGGACACTGCCCTGAGGAACTCCTGCAGCAATGCCCCGGGGACTGAGATGATTGGCCTCCAACAACCACTGCCATCTTTTGTGCTAGGTATGACTCCAGCCACTGGAGAGTTTTCCCCTTGATTCCCATTGATTTCAATTTTAGTAGGGCTCCTTGGTGCCACACTCGGTCAAATGCTGCCTTGATGTTAAGGACAGTCACTCTCACCTCACCTCTGGAATTCAGCTCTTTTGTCCATGTTTGGACCAAGGCTGTAATGAGATCTGGAGCCGAGTGGTCCTGGCGGAACCCAGCTTTCCCACCTGTAATTCATGTATGCTCACTTTCTTTGTAGAATCAGAAAAAAATCTGTAACTGGGAGCAATGTTAACATCTCTGCATTAAAGTGGACAGAGTAGAGCTGCCTGTAAAGGAGGTGTCAAAGTGCAAATAACTTCTCAGAGGTAATAAATTGCTTTCTTACAGACCGGAATACTAAGGAAGATGCTCTATTAGATTTTATATGTAGCTTTAACTGGAAATTAGTCTTGATTGATCATTCTAGATTTATATTTAGTATATGGGGGGGATCAAAAGGTGAAGCCCAAAAATAACAATTCAGAAGTGCAAGATTTCAGAAATTGGACAATTGACTGTGGTTATTCACGTTCCTCAAAAAGGTTGGTTGGGGAAAACCAATAATTATGCCAATTGTACAGAGGAAGTCTATTGGAAGGAGCAGACTCCATGGGTTACATGACTTTTCCTTCCCTATAATGGGCCGGATCTTGCTGGAAAAATAACGGCATGTTAATGATGCAAACTATTATTAATGCGCAAATTGGCCAGCAATTTAAGGGGATTAAGTGATATGCTGTGTTACAAATCTCCAGAGCTTGCAGGTCGATTTATGCCACTCTGCTGTTTGCTTTGCATAAATGGCATCTCTCCCTTAGCCTCCCGTTATTTTTAAGAACTTGCTGGATTTGCTCATTAATTGCCCATTAAACTCACGGCAGAAAGTTAGGGCTGAAACTTAATAGCGTAAGTACCTTTTTAACGACGTGATAATTGTTAATGCAATGCTAATTAACCTGGGTGAATTCAATGTCAAATCAGGTACAGAAAGAGAAATGAAGAGAGGGAAAGAAAGATTGGAGTAAGAGAGAGAAAAAAAGTGACAGAAAGGAAAAGTAATTAAATTTTTAAAAATTTAATATTTGACATTTTTAAAATCTCCAACAACAATTCACAACCTGAAGGAATCAGACACGACACTTTTAATTGTTCACTTTCTGGACTAGAGAGGTTGATTGGCAGTCAGTAACAATTATCACATTGTTGAAAGGGTACTTGTACTATTAATTACCAGACTTAACTTTCTGTGGTTTAACCTGTTGGGTTGGATAGGGAATTGGTTAGGAGGCAGGAGGCAGGGAGTAGAGGCTCAAATTGGCAGGATGTGATCTAGTGGGAAAAGTTGTGGCCCCAGGGATCTGTACTGGAGCCACAGCTTTTCACTACATTTATAAATGTAGTGAAAAGCTGTGCATCCACAGGATGCACTGCAGCAACTCGCCAAGGCTTCTTCGACAGCACCTCCCAAACCCGCGACCTCTACCACCTAGAAGGACAAGGGCAGCAGGCGCATGGGAACAACACCACCTGCACGTTCCCCTCCAAGTCACACACCATCCCGACTTGGAAATATATCGCCGTTCCTTCATTGTCGCTGGGTCAAAATCCTGGAACTCCCTTCCTAACAGCACTGTGGGAGAACCGTCACCACACGGACTGCAGCGGTTCAAGGCGGCGGCTCACCACCACCTTCTCAAGGGCAATTAGGGATGGGCAATAAATGCCGGCCTTGCCAGCGACGCCCACATCCCTTGAACGAATAAAAAAAAAAATGACTTAGATGAAGGAAATAGAGAGCTGATAACACTAAGTTAGCTACACGATTTATTGTGCCACCTGAGAGAAGAAAGTTGCAAAAGGACACTGATCGATTAAGTGAGTGGGCAAAACTGTGTCAGATGGGGTTCAAGGTGATAGAGTGAGGGGTCATCCATTTTGGACCGAAGAAAGATAGATCAAGGTATTTTCTAAATGGCGAGAAGCTAGGATCTGTGAATGAGCAGAGAGATTTAGGGGTCCAAGTACAGAAATCACTAAAAGCTAGTGGACAGGTACAAAAAATAATTATAAAGGCAAATAGAATGTTGGCCTTTATCTCAAGAGGGCTGGAATACAAACGGGTGGAAGTTATGTCATAGCTGAACAGAGCTCTGGTGTGACCCCATCAGAACTCCCGCATTCAGTTCTGGGCACTGCACTTCAGGAAGGCTATATTGGCCTTAGAGGGGGTACAGCGCAGATTCACCCAGAGTGATACCGGGCTAAAAGGGTTAAATTATGAGGACAGGTTCATAAACTAGGCTTATATTCCTGAATATAGAAGATTGAGGGGTGATCTAATTG
The DNA here is from genome assembly GCF_035084215.1 of Heptranchias perlo. Lineage (NCBI taxonomy): Eukaryota > Metazoa > Chordata > Chondrichthyes > Hexanchiformes > Hexanchidae > Heptranchias > Heptranchias perlo. The sequence continues at coordinate 36,426,015 of NC_090337.1, read as the reverse complement.
AAGTGTTTAAGATGATTAAAGGATTTGATAGGGTAGATAGAGAGAAACTATTTCCTCTGGTGGGAGAGTCCAGAACAAGGGGCATAGTCTTAAAATTAGAGTTGGCCGTTCAGGGGTGATGTCAGAAAGCACTTCTTCACACAAAGTGTAGTGGAAATCTGGAACTCTGTTCCCCCAAAAAGCTGTTGAGGCAAGGGCAATTGAAAATGTCAAAACTGAGAATGATAGATTTTCGTTAGGCAAGAGTATTAAGGGTTACAGAGCCATGGTGGGTAGATGAAGTTAAGATACAGATCAGCCGTGATTTAATTGAATGGCGGAACAGGCTCGAGGGGCTGAATGGCCTATTCCTGTTCTTATGTTCCTTCATATGCGGTGAGTTTAATGGGCAATTAATGTTCAAATGCAGCAACTTCATGACTAATGGGGAGGTTAAGGGCGAGATGCCATTTTCGTGAAGCTAATGGCGGAGTGGCGCAAATTGTCCAGCAACTTGTGGCGATTTGCAATTCGCAGGGTTTGTCCTTCTTGCCACAAGTTGCTGGATGATTTGCATATTAATAACAGTGTGTGTCGTTCATGCGCCGTTAATTTTTCCGCAAATTCCGGCCCATAGTTGTATATAATGTTTATAAAACATGCTAGTTGTAGAACATGAGCTGCATAACCCTGGAGCCAGTGGATTAGCCTAGTTTATGTCTTTTTTTGTTTTTAATATGTATAACTTGACTTGAACATCTTTTGTAAGTGAATAGCATTTCAGCCATATTGATCTCACATCTTTTAATCTCTAGCATTTACTTTTATCTCCTGTATCCTGCTGGATCACTTTTTAATCCTTTCTTTTATAAATTATGATTGATATCGAAAAGAATGTGGCAGTAATATCAGTTTTAAAATGTGTTGCCACCCGAATGTAGTTAAGGCAAATAAGCATTATGTATTAGTTTTTTCTCTCACTTGATGGTAACAGCAAATTGAGCTGACAATTGACAGATTTGATTTGTGTGCTGTTGTATAATATTCCTTGCCATTACAATGGTAGCAGCACAATATAAGATGACATCATACAGCTGTAATAAAATTCAGTTGAAACAGTTGCATGTTCTAAACAAGGTAATAGGGGAATCAAGAGATATGAGGATCGGGCAGGAAAGTGGAGTTGAGGTTGAAGATCAGCCATGATCTTGTTGAATGGCGGAGCAGGCTTAAGGGGCTGTATGGCCTACTCCTGCTCCTATTTCTTTTATAATCAGCCATTTTGAACATTTGAACCAGGGTCATGGTGCCATTGGCTTATGTTATACAATGAAACATAGGAACTATTGCCTAACCTTTGATCCTCTATTCACCACGATACTTCTGCAGCTGTTACTCTGCTTAAGCACGCCCTTGCATCCGCCTTTGATGCCTTTGTCCCCAGCAAAACCTTCACTGTCTCTCACCTTGATCATTCTCCCTGATATGCCTCTGTTCCTTGATCCTTCAAGTCCAAGGGGCGCAGACTTAAGGAGATCTGGCACATAACTGGCTTAGCTGCCAATCACCAGCTGGGCAACATTAAGCTCTACTGGGCCTCACTCTCTTCAGGCAAAACTGCACACTACTCCAGGATCATCCTGGAGAGCAAGGTTACCCCCAGCTATATTTCTTCACTACCAACCATCTCCTTAAATACCTCTCTGTTGCCCTCAGCACCTTCATCTCTTAATAAATACAAGTAGTTCATGGTTTGCTTTGTCACCAAGCTAGAGACCATCTGCTCAGCTGCCTCTGCTACCTACACCCCTTTACCCTTGCCCACCAAGCCAAACATCTTTCCAACCCCCCCGCCCCCCCCTCCCACCGTTCTTGTTCTGAACCCCATCACTCTTTAGTTTCTCTACCATATCCCTGCATGACCTTCCTGAGCTTATCTCATCCATGAGACCCACCTCCAGCTCCCTTGATCTCATTCTCATAAACTGCAGACTACCCAATTTCCCTTCCTGGCTAACTGACATTGAAAATGATTCCCTTTCCTCAGACACTGTCCCTGCTCCCTTTCAAAACTTCTGTCATTCACTCTCCACCCCTCTGTCCTTGGTTGTGTTGTTGGCTTCCAAATCTGTGCCTATCTTCTCTGCAACTTCCTGTTTGAATCTCACCAATCAGATTTCTACCCCTCTCATAGCACCTGAACAGCCCTACCCAAAGTCACAAACAACATTCACTATGACTGGTGCATTATCCTTCCTCGACTTCTCTGCAGCTTTTGACACTGTTGACCACACCATCCCCCTAAAGTGCCTCTCCTCCATTGCCCAGCTTGGTGGGACTGTCCTCACTTGGATTCATTCTTATCCGATTGCAGCCAGAGCATCTCCCGAAATGACTTCTCTTCCTGCCCTCACCGTGTTACCCCTAAAGTCCCCAAGGACCTGGCTTTAGCTCTTCCTCCTCTTCCTCATCTACATACTGCACCTTTGTAATATCAGTGGCTTCCACATATATGCTGATTACACCTAGCCCTACCTCTCCAACACCTTTCTCAGCCTCTCCATTGCCTCTGTGTTGTCAGCCATCCAATCTCAAATGAGCTTTAATTTCCTGCAGCTAAACATTGGGAAGACTGAAGCCATCATCTTCGGCCCCACCACAACTTTGTAAACTATTCCATTGCCCCTCCCTGGCCACCGCCTCTGGCTGAACTAGACTGTTTACAACCTCAGCGTCCCATCCAATCTTGAGCTAAGCTTCTGACCCCATATCCTCTCCATCACAAAAGTTGCCTGCAGAAACATCACCTGCCTCATCTTTTGCTCAACCCCTCATCTTTGCTTTTGTTATCTCCAGGCTTGACAATTTCAATGTTTTCCTGGCTAGCCTATCACCCTCTACCCTCTGTAAACTTCAGCTCATCCAAAATTTTGCTGCCTGTATCCTTTCCTGAACCATTCTGCTCGCCCATCATCCTGTCCTCACTGACCTACATTGCTTTCAGGTTTCCCAAGGCTTAAAATTTAAATTTCTCATCCTTGTGTAAATCCCTTTATGACCTCGATCTTCCCTATCTCTGCAACCTTCTACAGTGGTATAACTTGCCTCCCTCTGAACTCTGTTCCTCTGACTCTCGATTTTTGTGCATCACCGGTTCCCTTCGCCTCACCTTCGGCCGTATCTTCAGCTGCCTGTGCCCCACACTCAGCAAGTCCCTTCTTCAACCCCTCTGCCGCTCCACCTCTCTCTTCCTTTTAAGGCCTTCTTTAAAATCCACACCTTTCCTCTCATAATATCACCTTTGGCTTGGTATCCATTTAAAAAAAAATTACACCTCTATGAAGTGCTTTGGCACATTTTTATACGGGCCATTTGATGATTGCAATTGCCTCTGTCTGCAGATAACATTGGATACTACCACTGAAGCAGTCATGTAATCAGCATACTTTCCTCGGGCTTAACCACTTGGATCTTGCTGCTGAAAAGGAGCTTTGGGTCTCAGGTAAATGAATCATCTTTCCTCCTTGTGAGTTACCACTGTGAAGTGTAGTGAATGCAGAAGGGTGAATTAAGAAGTAAATTTCTTGTCTTTATGGAGGAAGTAGCTACCTTCCTTTTGAGGTTTGATGCAACTGAGTGGCTTTCTAGGCCACCTCAGAGGGCAGTTAAGAGTCAACCACATTGGTGTGATACTGGAGTCACATATAGGTCAGACCTGATAAGGACGGCAGGTTTCCTTCCCCTAAAGGACAACTAAACCAGTTGGATTTTTACGACAATTTGACAGCTTCGTGGTCACTTTTACTGATACCAACTTTTTATTTCCAGATTTCTTTTAAGCTGAATTCAAATTCTCAAACTGCCATGGTGGGACTTGAACTCAATGGGGGTGGGTTGGGGGTGGGTGGGAGATGAAAATAGTTGTTTTTTGGGTGGCGACCGCAACCCGGCTTTATTTCCGGGTTTAACGTCGGCGCGTAAAAGTACAGGCTTCCCACTGGGAATGCAAAGTCTGAAAATTTTGCGGTTGCGACCCCAAAAAAACAGCTATTTTCAACTCCCACCCGTTCTTGGGGTTTAAAATCACCCCCAATGTCTCTGGATTATCAGTTCAAGCTTCTGCATTGCCGGTCCTGTGACATAACCACCACACTATACCTGAAACATTATATGATTTGCATGGACACAAAACAAATTTGGAATTTTGGGATTCCATTTTGTATAATTTACTAAACAGCTTAAATTCTAGCATTGAAAATGAAACATTTTTTCAAGGCAGACCTCCAAATAAAAGCATTGCACAGTTTGGGGAACTGGGTGATGTGGTGGCCTTTGACCTCTGTGACCTGTGTTCAAAACCAGCCAAGAACAACAAGAGGCCAGTCTGATTTATTTGTTGATTGTAATGGTCCTACGTGAAATGAGTCCAGGCAGCGTCAACTCAATCCCTATTGGGCAGGGGTCCAAAGTCCAATATTGTCCTTAATTTGGCACTAAACTGACAATTTCACTCAGAGACCACAGGATGATGAGAAATGGAAGGTGGATGTGGTTGATGTACATTGCTGAACCAGAACGGAGGGGGCTTTACACTTCAATTGACCATGTGATATCTAACCTGGGAGTGCTTGATTCTGTGCTAGTTGCTCAAAGTAGGAAAGTATTCTATTTTCTGATGACATCCTTCACTTTGAGCAATATATTTTTTGTTGAATTTTATCAATCAATACAATTCTGTTTTTCAAATTAATTTTGTCAAAAGTAAACTGACAATGTCAGCAGTGCTTGCAGATAGCCGTGAATACTTCATGCGCATATAGTTCACCTTTGATGATGATGATGAAGGGACCAATGAGCTTGTTTTCATCTGCACAGTAGTATTAATCCTTGTGCTTTTTGTCCTTGTCTGAGAAATGTGACCAAAACTGTGTTTCATTGTTCAAGGACAAGTGAAGATAGTGGGGCAGGGATGCCAGATGGAAAGTTCAGACCTGCATGTGTCAAAGAAATGTCAGAATTGTAAAAAGTTTTATAAACCATCAATCATGCATAGTTTCTTCACCATAAATAGTCAGGCAAGTACAGATATTGGGCATAGCTGGTGAACTGTGGAGGTAATTACTGCTGGCCTGCTTAGCTGACTTCCTTCGCTATCTTTGGACTCACAAGCCATTTTAAAACTGATGACATGCTGGGTTTGAGAGATGATTTGCTTTCTGTAGGCACTCTTGCAATACTATAAAGATGAAGTTAAATTTTAGAATTTGCAGTGGGATAATGTTTAATAAAAATGAGTGTTGGAGCAATTATTTATGTTCACATAGGGGATTAATTAACCTTGGGTATGTTGACTTTCTTGCACACTTAGTAACCTTCAGTCATTTAGAAAGATTGGCTTCATTAAGTTTGAATTTTGTGAAGCAATTGGCAATTGATGCACTATAGTGCTTCAAGTAAAGTGACATCAAGGAGGGAACATTTTCCTTCAGAGCTTTGAATCTTAATCATATACCAACCTTTAAAGTTTGGAATATTATCACTGAACTGCATTATTCAGGAATGTATTTTCAAAATCTAGGATCATGCTGGGATATTTGCATATTTTGCATGTATTCTCACTATACTGCAGAGCTCATGCTGTTACCACTCAGTAGGAAGATATTTAAAATATTTTATATAGCATTTGTGAAGTAGCCTACATCACAAAGCTTTCTGTCCTTCCTCTAAAAATGGTTACATGGGAATGAGTGGTCCTTAGAGATAAGAGGACAATAGGCGTTTTGTGCTTTTTCAATTAGCAAGTATTTATTTTGCCAAACTGTAGCACAGTAAAGTGAGAGATAACTATTTAAAATAGGGAGGATTATTTTATGGCTCAAAAAAAAACTGACAGAAATGTACAAAAATATTAGGTTGTGTAGTAGTATGGTTGAGATGTAGCATGAGCCACAATTGTTCAGGTGCTTAGAAACCAAGAACAATGTAAATTATCCTGTCACGTCTGTCTTTTCAGAACTAAAGCAAAATAGAAATGAGTTTTAAGTTGTGAAAAGCAAATAATATCCACTATATTCAGATCTTGTATTTAATGCTGACTTACAAGGAAAATGCAAATAGATTTTTCAACTTTGTTGTTTTGTGCTCTGATCAGAATCTTGCCTGAGAAGTGAGGCTACATCACTGCTTGGCTTTCTGAAATATGTTGTTTATTGCTGACCAAAAAAATCCCTAAACTGACATTTTCAGCTTTATTTTTTTTAAAAGGAAAACTGCAAAAAGCACAGATATTCCTGTACAAGTTCAGCATGATATTTAGGTCATAGGTTTTCAATCCTCAAGGTCATCAGATTTCTAGATTTTTCTTTCACTAACTCGCTATTTCTATTGCTGAATACTAATAAAAATGTTTTCTGAAATGATAGCATAGTTTTTATTTGGGTCGCTGAATTGTCTTTTTCAACTTATGGCAAAGCCTTTCCCCACTCAAGTTTACAGACCCAGAACTTCTGATCTGCAGCTCACTGAGGAGCAGGGTGCGAAGAGGCCCCTTTTTACCAGGGAGGTTGTCACAGAGCCCTGTCACCTGCTGCAACACCAACTACAATCCAGGACAAGATCACTGTGGCTAGCAATGTCATAGTGGGCCTGAACTTTTATGCCTCAGGGTCATTCCAATCTGCAGCAGGTGACATCTGCAAAATCAGGTCTGTATTCGGCAGGTGACAGATGGGCTCTTTGCCAAAGTCAGTGACTTCACATCCTTACCCATGGATGCTGCGAAGCAGGAGGACAGCGTTCTGGGCTTTGCCAGGATTGCATCAATGATTGCACACACATAGTCTTGCATTCTCCAAGAGAAGAGCCTGGATAGGATTGAATGAATGTCCAGCTGGTGTGCAAATGCATGCAGAGCATCATGCCAGTTTTCTTGGCTGCTGTCACGTTGCCTTCATTGTGCGCCAGTCCTGAACCCCTCTTCTCTCTGACCCTGAGCATCGGGTCGGAGGATAGCTGCTTGGAGACAAAGGCTATCCTCTTCAGACCCGAGCACAGATGGCGAAGGTGAGGTCCAATCAATGCCATCCCTGCACTTAAGCCCTGATAGGGGAGACTGTAGGCTTCCTGAAGCAATGTTTTCGCTGCTTAGATAGGTCTGGAAGTGTGCTGCAGTATAGCCTCCAGGGAGTCTCTAGGATTGTCATTGTCTTCTGCAGGCTGCACAACTTTACCATCCAGAGAGGCCAACCCATCGATCCAGCTACATAGGAAGACATTGAGGTGGAGAAGCATGAAGAACAGGCAGACACTCAGGATGATCAGGAAGAGTAAGCTCCACCTCTCCTGCCAGATGCAAGATCTCTTCGACAGCAGCTTACCTCGGAATGCTTCAGTTGAAAACATACTATTCCTGTACACCAATACTACCTCCCAAGATCAGTCCCAGTCCTTCAGTCATCCTTAGGAATGCACTCAACTCACACACATGCATGGAGCTTCTTGACAAAACATGCTCTGTGGTTATTGAATACTCACCAAATGCCTGCCAAAATCGCCAAAAACTAAACATTAAATAGTATGTGATGCACTTGAGCAAATGTTGTTAACTACCAGAATCGGGTACAAAGGCATCACAATAATTCAGCATCACAGGACTCTACTTCGTACAAAATGAAGTTACGTTCAGTGTCCAAGATTGGCACAAAGTTGGGCAGATGTTTCGTCTTAAGATGCTGCTAATTGTGTTATCATGAGTGTATTTAAAAAGAAATGTTGGTTTATAATTTTACTGTCCGACTTTGTCTTTGCCCATTTTGGCACAAGGAGGTTAACTCATTCACTCCACAGCATATCATGTGTCCTAAACAGGTTTGAGTAGCTGTTAATATAATTTGGACCAGTTAATGTAAGACTGTTCAATTGATCTAAATTTATGGTTAGGCTCCTTGTATAGCTGACAAGTTAACAACTTCAAATAACAAATCTACCAGATAAGTTTAAAGTCTAGTTCAGTGTTTTGCTGATAATATCATATCTGTAATGATGTGATTCCTTGATCTTGTACAACCTCGTCCTTGTGAGTCGGCATTGTAGAGTTGACTGTCTCGCCTCCATTTGGTCACTGATGTTCAATTCTGGCGTGATGAATCTCTGAGGTGTGACGAATCTTTGACCATAGATGTGGCATCCATTCCCTCCATCTGCCTCTCTTCTGGATAGATCCAAACTTGCATGTCTGTTTTAATATCTGGACTAGAGCTAGTTCTAATTGCTGTTTCCATTGTGCTGAGAGAAATGTAACTCTTACGTACAAGAAATATATATAAATATTTCCCTATATCTGACCAGACCTCTTAAACTTGAAGTCTCACTTTTAACACTTTTTCATCATAGAAATCTTGTTTCATAAGCTACTCATTCCTTAACCTTCTGAGATCTTCTTCAGGTGTATCCAAACCCCTCTCAACTCCTATAACTTACTTTCTTTCTTTCTCTCTCTCTGACTGATACATTTATGGCAATATTTTATTGCTCGGATTCACATTTTAGGTGTCAGTGACTTTAAACATACACATGTTGGGGACTTATAATGATCAAATTTTAATTATAAGACAAAAATCAGACTTGCTTATAACTAGCAATTCCTTTACTTTCTCAGCCATAAATGATGTCAAACCTGGACAACACTGGGTAAAGGGGACATTTCTTTGAGTCCCTCCTGGTATCACTTATCTTCCCCAAACAGCATAACTTATACTTTATCTCTGGGTTTGTGATCTTGACAGCCTAAGTCTACCAGCTCTAGTTGTAAAAGGGCCTTCGTCCTCAGACTGCTGCTGAAGTACCTATGATTTTTGCTGGGAGGTTTTTTTTCACAAATCGAGATTTTATTTAAACATTTTAACTGGTGTTGATAGTTATTATTGTGAACTTCAAGAGCTTTAGCACATTTCCACAGTAATTTTTGATATCAAATGATGCTAGGAATGTAGTAAAAAGCAAAATATTTGTAGCCATGTAAAGTTTCTGTGGTAGAAATAGAAAGTGCAGCAAGACAGTGAAGGTCAGTCAGCATTTGATGTGATGCTTTAGGGAAGGTTGGAAATAAATAGAAAAAAGGGGGAGGGGGAGATGGATTGACAGGAACAGCAATCACAGAGAAGGAGTTAATGGTTAAAATGACCTGTAAGATTTTTAGATGATATAAAAGATCATCAGAGAAATGATGCAGAGATATGAAAAGAAAAAACGAATGTGCAAATAGTGGGGAATGGATTGCCTGTTTATCTTTCAGTCTTGTTCTGAGGAAGAGTACACACCTGAAATGTCATTAACTGTCTTATGTCTTTATCGATGCTCAGTGACTTTGTGCTCCAGCATTTTTGATTTTCATTTCAGATTTCCAGTTTCTTCTTTTTATTTACCCTTCTGTTGTTTCTGATTCTGGGTTTATTTAGCCACCTGGTTTTAATTTTAATTGGTTTTCTTTCAAGAAAGAAACTTAGTGACCGATACACTTAAAAAAAATTTTTTTCATTTTTATTAGTTACATTGGTGAAGAGCTAATATTACAGAGCTAATGTTTGATAACTTCTAACCAAGCCATTTAAACAGAACAAAAGTGTTTGAGTTGATGTAATTCACTGATCAAGTGCAGAGGCCTGCTGTTGTTATCGAATGTATCTTTCTTCTTAAACCATTTGTGACTATCCAGACCTGTTTAATACGTTATTGTGTTAGTGACCTGAAAATGGATGAAACATTTTTAAGGACACAACCAGTGATGTGTGGTTATTGTGCTGTTAGTGATTTACGAACCATAAATCCAGTCAATAACATTTTGAGGTATGTAAAGCTCTGAGAGAAAGCTGAACTGGTTCAAAGACTTGAGTAAAAATTTGCTAAATGCAATGATCACTTTATCCAAACTTGATTACAGAAGATAATTACGATGTGGTAACACTATTGCACATGACAATGATACATCAAATAGTAATCTCGCAGTCGAGCACACAAACTATCCTATTATCTTTCCCTTTATAATAGTAACGTCTATTTAATAATGGTCATTGCATACTATTTGATGGAAAATCCCATAAGAAGCTGATTGAAAAAATCAGCTTCATGGTTAACATCTTTTGTTTCCAAACAACTCTGAGCCAGTTTCAAATACTTATTATTATAACTTTCAAACCTGTATAACATTTTCTGAAATTGATGCAGAAAAGGAGTTGGGGTTAATGATCATCTAAGCTTCATCATTCAACCAGATTATTTTTGTTGCTTTTATGGTGCAAAGGTTGTTTTATTTTCAAAGGAAGGCGGAGGAATGAAGAATTCCTTCATTGAACTAAATTTAGAAGTTAACACAGAATATGCCCATGATATATACACATCAAATGGCTTCAACATTTAGATAGAATTCCTGCTTTTACATTGAAAACTCCAAGTAACTGTATTATCCATAGATTAGCAATAGATCATAGAGGGAAAGGACTGCATTATAACTAATGTGGCCTCTCACACGGTACACAGCTAAACTATTCTATATCAAAAGCAAAATACTGCAGATGCTGGAAATCTGAAATAAAACAGAAAATGCTGGAGAAGCTCAGCAAGTCAGGCAGCATCTGTGGAGAAAGAAACAGAGTTAACATTTCAGGTTGGTGATGGGATTGCGCTGGAGGTGACTGAAGATGTCTTCCTTTATCCTCAACCGAGGATTCCCCGCCACTGTAGTTGACAGGGTCCTCGACCATGTCCGTCCTATTTCCTGCACTTCTGCCCTCACCTCTTCCCTTCCCTCCCAGGATCGTGATAGGGTCCCCCTTGTCCTCACCTTCCACCCCACCAGCCTCAGCGAATCATCCAACGCCATTTCCGGCACCTCCACGCGATCCCACCACCAAACACATCTTTCCCTCCCCTCCCCTTTCAGCATTCTGAAGGGACCGTTCCCTCCACAACACCCTAGTCCACTCTTCCATCACCCCCAACACCCGCCCTCCTCCCCACGGCTCCTTCCCGTGTGAACAGAGGAGATACAACACCTGCCCCTTCACCACCTCCCTTCCCACCGTCCAGGGCCCCAAACACTCCTTCCAGGTGAAACAGCGGTTTACTTGTACTTCTTTCAATTTAGTATACTGTATTCGCTGCACACAATGCAGACTCCCCTACATTAGGGAGACCAAACGTAGACTGGGTGATCGCTTTGCTGAACACCTCTGCTCTGTCCGCAAGCGTGACCCTGACCTACTGGTCGCTTGCCATTTTAATTCCCCTTCCCACTCCTACTCTGACCTCTCTATCCTCGGCCTCTTACAGTGTTCCAATGAAGCTCAATGTAAGCTCCAAGTACAGCACATAATCTTTCGTTTAGGCACTTTACAACCTTCCAGACTCAACATTGATTTTAATAACTTCAGATCACAACCACTGCTCCCATTTTTTCGGTCAGCTAGTGCAGGTAATGGTTCTGCTGCTGCCATTTACAGCTACCCCTGATCAATCTTTTGTTTCTTCACCTGTCCCATTACCACCTTTCTTCCCTTGCACCATCATCCCTTTTGTCATTTAATCACCAGTGCCCTCTACCCTATCACAGACCTTCCCTTTTGTTCTTTCCTCCCTCTCCTCCCTCCCCCCCCCCTTTCCCTGGCTCTGTACTTGCTCAAAAACTTTAACTCTTAACATCTTCCAGTTCTGACGAAAGGTCTTTGACCTGAAACGTTAACTCTGTTTCTTTCTCCACAGATACTGCCTGACTTGCTGAGCATCTCCAGCATTTTCTGTTTTTATTAACCATTCTATGCATGATTTACAGAATCTCTATAAAGGAGATACACATGGACTTATTTATTTTGATGGTACCTTAAATACATGCACAGAATCTGTTTTTGTTAATGAATTTGGAGCAGGCTGAAATTTAAAGCATGTGCTTATTTGATTGAGTATAATTTCATTTTATTTCAGTTCATTTCATGTAGATATGCCATAGCCAAACACTTCTAACTAGACAAGGTCATTGTGGGCCCTCCTACACCTCACTAAAAAGGGTTTTTCTTGCTTTGCTTATAGTTTTCTAAAGTGTCAGCTTGGATCTTTATGCTAGTTAGTCAGTCAGTCAGGCTAAATGTACTTCGCAGCTGTAACTATTGACCAAATTGTGGATTCCATTTTGATGTGCGAGTGTTTGAACTGGATAATTGTTCTAGTTGCAGTGTTGCAACTTGGCCTATTAGAAGTTGATATATCCAAACAGAATGTCCAAAGTATTTTCTCACTGACGTCTACAAGATTACCTGTTTTCCTTGTGAATGTAATTGCTTTGATTTAGACATAGGTCAAGGCAGATATTGAACTTTTGAGAAAAGTATCTTTTTAAAACAAGGACTGCAATTTCAAAGCATGGAATTCAATGCTGAAACAAATCCAATCACTATGGTTATAGAAAACCAGAGTATGAAACTGCTGTAAAAACATGAAAGGCTGGCATTGTGTTTGTATTGGTTCTGATCTGACTTACTGTGTATTAGCAAAGGTTGAATTTGACCTTTACAGAATAGCTGGTCTGATAACTAATTTGTTACATTTTCTCATTAATTTTTATAGGTCAAATTTCCAAATATAAATTATTTAAAACTTTCTCTCCAATATTTTTCTTACTCGTTGTTGTTTTATCATTTTGAAGTTGATAACTTTTTTGCAAAATTGAAATACGCAATTAGCACTAAAAATCATAACTGTCTGTTTCTTCCAGGCTGCAAGTGTCATTTTGCTTAAGGTTTAATGAGGTATCAGATTCTTGTATTTGTGATGGAGGTACCCCAATGTGTATTGATGAAATTGGTTTTATTTACAAATACATTTTGGGTAGTTTCAACTCCTTTGATGACTGCATTCGTGATCTGGATAACTTCTTCAATTTGACTTTTCTGGATAACTTTTTCTTAAAATTGAATTTATATCAGTGGAAGTTGGAGGGGACCAAAGCAGAGGTCTCAACATCAAGGAAATCTTGTGTGATTTATCATCATGAAATCATCATAAATAGTTCATAATGAACCCAGTTAGATATGTAAAGGATTGTTTATTTTAAGGAGTGAGGTATGCCAAAATAAGTGACATTTTTAAACCAAAATGAGTGAGTGCAGATACATCTTGGCTAAAGCTAATCACTAAAAATAGTTTAAATTTAATCTTATATTCATGTTTTTAGTTAAATTTAAGAGACAAGATATACTATAGTGGAAAATTAATGCCATTGAAACCTCTGGTTTAAAAGACATTTGTGGAACATAAGAATGTACTGGCCCCAGAGTCAAAAAACAGAATATACAGTTCACTACATGTATCACTCAATTGATTTTCTTGCCAAATGCCTGTCTGACTCCCTCTTGAAATTACTGATGTTATCATCTTTGATCTTTTCCCTGGGCAGTACATTCCAAACATTCACCTCCTGTCTTCTGAGCTCAATCCCCTGCCCACTCCTTGTTGTTCTTGGGGTTATGGTAAAGCGTTTGTCAGGATTCAATTTGTTGAAATCCTTAATGATCTTGAATACTTCAGTAAGGTCTTCACTAGTGCAAACAAACTCAGCTTCTGTAGTTTTTCTTTGTCGCTCAAGTGTCAGATGGGTAGCCCTTTTCTGCACCTTTTTCGAGTACACAATATGGTGGCCAGAACTTCTCGCATTACTCCAGCAGCGGATAAACCTATACCCTTACACGCTCAATATTACATCCTTTGTTTTGTGTTCTATTCCATATGCTTTACAAACCAAGATGCTATTTGACTATTTAGTGCTGCTGCAAACTATGCAGATGGTTTCAACAATCTGTCCACCAATAACCCTTCTATAACCCCACCACCTTTTCCTGTGCTGTATCCTGTAGAGTACCCCCATTTAGTTTATTGTTCCAGTGTTTATTCTTCTTTCCTCATATTATTGAAGTATTTCTCTTATCAGGTTGCCCCAGTAATTATCAACAGCGAGTATAGTTTTAAAGTGTATCTCTCTTCTGACTAATGTGGCCCAACAGTTAGAGTGCTGGACTGTTTTATTCAAAACATTTGAATGCAAATTTTAACTGACGTTCGGCCCCTGGCTTCTTGGGGTAAGGAGCAGGTTCCCGTCTTGGCTACTTCATTTAGGGAAGGGATACCTTCCTTAAATGCTCGAGTATTCTGACTTTTAGTTGACCAACCTAGCAACAGTATTTAACAGTGTTTTGCTGAATACAAACACTGCTTTATAAGAAGTTATTAAAAAAAACTCAAGTTGTGATTGACCAGATCACAAGATCAGATGTGTTTGAATGGGATAAAGGAGCCGGATTTCTTTTGAACAGAGATGTTTATATTCAGCAGTATGCGGTACTGCAGGGTTTGCCTTACTGATGCCTATGGTTCAATTTGTCATTTAGGATGGCTATTTTCCATAGAGATCAGCCAATGTATATTCTGAATATAGCTTTGAGAATCATTAATCGTATTGTAGATAGGCGTGTTTGTGATAAGTGGTTAAATATTCTTGTGGGTCACTGAGCACATTAGTGTGACCTTGGAACGAAGTATGTGAAATTATTTTGGCAAATTTTGTTCAGTATGAATTTGTGATATAGCCTACATTTCACTACTCTATAATATGCCGTTGGTGATTTGGAGGCTATAATTTATCACCTTAAAAGTATTCCAAATTTGTAAAACAACAATAAACTTGGACTAATCTACATTAGTCATTAATTAATGTGCCTTGTTATTCTGTGAGGGTCCACAGTGTCTCATTAGCTTACTGCTCGACTCTGAATGGGTTCAGGAATTTTGTCAGCCAGTGACCCACTGCTGTAGTTGTGCGATGAGCTTCATTGTACTAAATCAGCATTAGAAAAAACAGTAGCAAATTCCCTGCAATGCCAGTTTTCCAGATGTGTACAACTAGTGGGGCTCCTTGCTCACTGATAGGTTACATCAGGAAATCACAAGTGTGATCTTCAAAATTCTCCATCTGTTAACGTTAATGCACAGAAAATTGTGGGATCACACCTACAGTATCCCACTATGTACTATCAGTGGGCTAGGCTTCCAGTCAGGAGTGCATGTTAGGAAAATCAGCCCTTGTGTGTATGTATAATTCAAAGTCTTGTGTCTGGCACCATCACATCTTAAATATGTCTGTAGCATCATAAATCATTGGTCACACTTTATTAGCTCAAATAATTAATTCCACCAACCAACCTGAAACAGGAACCCACACAAAACCAGCCATCAAAAGGTTGACATCTTCTATTCCAAAATTGTTGCCAGACCCCAATTCCTCCTTGAATGCCAACAGATCTTAACTCATCTCTCTCCCCTCTGAATATTGCCAGACACCCTCTCCCACAGTGCTTCCAAGGTTCCCTGCCCCAAAGTCATGTCAGGCTCATGTCTGCTACAGACCACACATTCCCTTCTAGCCCACTGCTGCCTCTGCCCACTCCACCCATATATCACTCCCACCCATACTTTCTTCTGGCATTAACCTTCCGGCCCCATTTTTCCCTTTCATTTGCACCTGATGCACAAGCTGCTGGACAGCCTCTCCTCACCTGAACCCGATATGACCATAAGACCATAAGAGATAGGAGCAGGAGTAGGCCATTCGGCCCCTCGAGCCTGCTCCGCCATTCAATGAGGTCATGGCTGATCTGATTTTTACCTCAACTCCACTTTCCCGCCTTTTCCCCATGTCGTTTGACTCCCTTGCTGATCAAAAATTTGTCTAAGTCAGCCTTGAATGTATTCAATGACTCAGCCTCCACAGCTTTTTGGGGTAAAGAATTCCAAAGATTCACAACCCTCTGGGAGAAGAAATTCCTCCTCATTTCCGTCTTAAACGGGCGAGCCCTTATTCTGAGACTATGCCCCCTAGTTTTAGATTCCCCCATGAGGGGGTAACATCCTCTCAGCATCTACCCTATCGAGCCCCCTCAGAATCTTGTGCGTTTCAATAAGGTCTCCTCTCATTCTTCTAAACTCCAATGAATATAGACCCAACCTGTTAAACCTTTCCTTAAATAAGGGCACCAGAACTGTATGCAGAACAGTACTCCAGGTGTGGTCTCACCAGCACCCTGTACAATTGTAGCATGACTTCCCTGCTTTTATACTCCATCCCTCTAGAAATAAAGGCCAATATTCCGTTTGCCTTCCGGATTACCTGCTGCACCTGTATGTTGACTTTTTGTGTTTCATGTACGAGGCCACCCAGATCCCTCTGCACCGCAGCATTTTGTAGTATTTCTCCATTCAAATAATATTTTGCTTTTTTATTCTTCCTCCCAAAGTGGATGACTTCACATTTTCCCACATTATATTCCATCTGCCAAATTTTTGCCCATTCACTTAACCTGCCAATATCCCTTTGCAGACACTTTGTGTTCTCATCGCAACTTGCTTTTCCACCTATCTTTGTATCATCAGCAAGTTTGGCCACAAGACACTCTGTTCCTTCATCCAAGTCATTGATATATATTGTAAATAGTTGAGGCCCAGCACTGATCCCTGCGGCACCCCAATAGTTACAGATTGCCATTTTGAAAATGACCCTTTTATCCTGACTCTTTGTTTTCTGTTAGTTAGCCAATCCTCTATCCATGCCAGTATATTGCCCCCAACACCATGAGCTCTTATCTTGAGCAGTAGTCTTTTATGTGGCATCTTATCGAATGCCTTTTGGAAATCCAAATATACTGCATCCATTGGTTCCCCTTTATCCACCCTGCCCGTTACCTCCTCAAAGAACTCTAATAAATTTGTCAGACATGATTTCCCCTTCATAAAACCATGTTGACTCTCCTTGATTGTATTATGAGTCTCCAAATGTCCTGCTACTACTTCCTTAATAATGGATTCTAGCATTTTCCCAACGACAGATGTTAGGCTAACTGGTCTGTAGATACCTGCTTTCTGTCTCACTCCCTTCTTGAATAGGGGTGTTACGTTTGCGGTTTTCCAATCCGCTGGGACCTTTCCAGAATCTAGTGAATTCTGGAAGATTACAACCAATGCATTCACTATCTCTGTAGCCACTTCCTTTTAAGACCCTCGGATGCAAGCCATCAGGTCCAGGGGACTTGTCAACCTTTAGACCCATTAGTTTACATACTACTTTTTCTCTAGTGATAGTGATTGTTTTCAGTTCCTCCCTCCCCTTTGCCCCTTGATTTTCTACTATTATTGGTATATTATTAGTGTCTTCTACTGTGAAGACAGATACAAAATATCTGTTCAATTCCTCTGCCATTTCCTTGTTTTCCATTATTATTTCCCCAGTCTCATCGTCTAAGGGACCAATGTTTACTTTAGCTACCCTCTTCCTATTTATATACTTGTAGAAGCTTTTACTGTCAGTTTTTATATTTCTTGCTAGTTTACTCTCATAATTTATTTTCTCCCTCTTTATTATTCTTTTAGTCATCCTTTGCTGGTTTTTAAAGTTTTCCCAATCTTCGGGCTTACCAGTAATCTTTGCCATGTTGTATGCTTTTTCTTTTAACCTGATACCATCCTTGACTTCCTTAGTTAGCCATGGTTGGTTCACCCTTTTTGTGGAGTCTTTCCTCCTCACAGGTATATATTTTTGTTGCGAGTCATAAGATATCTTTTTAAATGTTTGCCACTGCTTATTCACCATCATACCATCAAATCTGTTTACCCAGTCCACTTTCGCCAATTCCGCCCTCATTGCTTTATTATTGCCCTTATTTAAGTTTAATCCAGTAGTTTCAGACCCAAGATCCTCACTCTCAAACTGGATGTGAACTTCGATCATGTTATGATCATTGCTTCCCAAGGGATCCTTTACTTTGAGATCATTAATTAATCCTGTTTCGTTACCCATTACCAGATCCAAAATGGCCTGTTCCCTGGTTGGTTCCCCGACGTATTGGTCTAAGAAACAGTCCCTAATACACTCTATGAACTCCTCCTCAGGGCTATTTTTGCCAATTTGATTTGTCCAGTCTATGTGAAAGTTAAAATCGCCCATGATTATTGCATTACCTTTTTTACAAGCCCTCCTTATTTCCTGATTATTATTTTGCCCTACAGTGTAGCTACTGTTAGGGGGCCTATATACTACTCCCACCAGTGGTTTATTTCCCTTGCTATTTCTTACCTCCACCCAAATTGATTCGACATCTTGATCTTCTGAGCCAATATGCAGCTCTCCCACCACATATTAGCTGTCATTTTACTGTTTATCTTAGTTTTTAACAAAGGTAAAATCCAGAAATTCAGTATATCATTAAAGAACATTTGTGGGAACCATACAGTGACATTGAGAGCCATATAAAAGAGAGAGGAAAGGGGGAATGAGTGTTTGACAAAGGCTAATAAAGTGTTTAACATAAAGATAAAAATACCAAAATGAGAAATGTTTGTGAGACCCATACAGACAGAGAGAAAGAGAAGGAGGAAAGGAGCTGAACACAAATAGAGACAGAGAGGGACACAAAGAATTAGAAAATGGGAAAGTAGCAGAGAAACAGTTACGGAAAATGACACAGTTGCTTTTATGTCCATCAGCAATGCCAAAAGAGATCAACTTATTACGCAGGAATGCGCTGTGGATTTGAAAATCAAGCCATTGGATAGCACTCCTAGTACTCCATGCCTCTGTGTGGGAATGAACTGATCTCGCTCAATAACACAAAATCAGCTCATTAGAATAATTTAGTGCTTATGCCGCGCAGGGAGTGCTAGGGATGACATTTCAAGCACCAGTAGCCATTGAAGTGCATGCAGGCAGGGTTTCTTTTTATTTTAATTGAGGCCTCCCCTTCAGTGCCTATTCCAAATGATTGCTGTGCTACTTGGGTGTTACAGTTATATTATGGGGAGGCTGGATAATTTTAATATTTTTCAGGGTCCTAATGACCCTTATGCACAGCCACATTAATGAGACAGGAGGAGACATTTCCAGACCTCCCACCATATTTCCTTCTTGGATTGCCAGCAGGGTACCGAGAAGAATTGGGTCTTAGGTGATGCACCCAACCTCTCTCCGAACAGAGAAGGGCAGGCAGCAAAGATACAGGATACAAAGTAAACCCCTTTTTTTCCTGGGAACTGGGATCAATGCTGGAGGCCGCCTGGCTGCTGCTGTTGAACTCTCAGGGTTGCTGCAGTGGCTGACTTTCTGCCCTTGATTCCGGGGCACACCTCGCCAGGGGAATGTCTGGCTCCTGTAAATAACCTGAATGAAGAAATACAGAGGAGGGGGTGGTTCAGGTAATTGCAGACCGAATATACTTCAGGTGCAATGTACCTGGTACAAGGAGCAAATTGCCTCTCTAGTTTTCATGAAAAAACAGTATGAATGGTTTGTAATTTGTGAAGGTGACTCCCCTGAATTATAATGGTGCACAAAGTGAAAGATGATTTCCTGCTGTGCTTGGTTGAGTAAAAACAGTTTCTCCGTACCAGCAAATGGTTTTGATCACCAGATGTTAAATGTGCTTTTTTTTTTCTTGAGAGGTGGTATTTTAATTCAGGATGGGGCATTCCTAGCGAAGGGACTTCCTGCACTAGTATATTTGCATATTTTTTCTTGTATAGGAAATATGAATAAATGCTAAATCATGCACACTGCCCACAATCTGGAAGAAATATTATGCTGGAAAATTCCAAAATGAAATGGATATTAGTTGAAAGGGTATCAGATGAATCATCTTCCTTTTTACTAACATGTACATATTGAAAAATTAGATTATCTGGAGTCCATTATATGATGCCTAATTTAGCTTGCTTTGAATTTACCCTAGTCCAAAAGATAATGGGCCGGATTTTGCTGTAAAAATAACAGTGAGGCTAACAGCGCTCACCATTATTCATGTGCAAATTGGACAGTAACTTTTGGTGACCGCACATGCGTAGTTAAACGCGGAAATCCGAAAGTTGCTGTACGAGATGCAATGCCCCTCTGCAAGCTGCGCAAAACCGGCGTCTCGCTGTCTGGCTCCCCAACGACGTGAAGTTCCTGTACTTACCTGATAGATATGAACTAAACTTGCCAAAAAAATTGAAGTCAAGTCATTTCAAATCTAAGTACCATTTTAACAGCGTGCTATGTCTTAATTACTGTCAACCAAATTCTCTGGTATTGAAAATTAACTTTTACAAGTGTGGAGTCTCATTCCTTCAGATTTTAATTATTCACACAGGTCCCATATGCCCTGTAGAGGGTGCCGCGCTGACTAGATCTCTAATTTTCAGGAACTTGCCGTGCAAAAGCTCATAGACTTGCATTTATCCATTGACTTCCTAACGCCTGTTCGCTGCTCACAGCAAAACCCGGCTACTTAAGTGATTGTTAACCAAGTCGGTTTTGTACACAGCAAGCTCATAGTACAACACAGTTAAGTGCAACTTAATTCCTTCTTACCAGAGGCATTAAAGACTGAGTCAGAACAGAGATGCATTAACCAATACTACTATAAGTAGCTCTGTAGTAATATAATTAGTACCATCACAAGGTTAAATAATTACAGTGAAAGTAAATATACTTAATATCAAATCAACAGAAGCTAAATCATCATCAGCGTAATAAAGTATATCACAATATCTCAGACGTAGCTGGCCTTCACTTACAACTCTGTCAAGGCTGACATCTGCTAACACTCTTGCTGCTGAGTCAAAACGTCACTGGTTCAAGCCCCATTCCGGAGACTTGAGCACATAATCTAGAGTGACACTTCAATGCAGTACTGAGGGAGTGCTGCATTGTCGGAGGTGCTGTCTTTCAGTTGAGAGGTTAAAGTGAGGTGGACGTAAAATATTCTATGGCATTATTCGAAGAAGAGCAGGGAGTTCTGGTGCCCTAGCCAACATTTATCATGCAATCAATGCTATCATAACAGATTATCTCGTTGTTTATACCTCTTATTGCTGTTTGTGGGACCTTGCTATGTGCAAATTGTGTGCCACATTGCCTCACAGTACAACAGTAACTACACTTCAAAAGTACTTAATTGACTGAAAAGTGCTTTGGGACACCCTGAAATTGTAAAAGATGCTATATAAATGCAAGTTAATTCTTTCTTACAATACAAAGTTATATTGAATGTCTAAGATTACTGTACAGACTTAGCAAGGTCTTATTTACAGTTGGTATTCAGTGTATCATTGGTAGGTTTCCTGTGTGAAAACTGCCCCTTTGTAGTGTGAGGAAGATATCATACAACATCTCTCCATGAGTAGTAGGCTGCTTTGGTGTCGAACAATACTGTCTTCCTCTGGGATGTTCTGGCTTCACCTCTGAAGATTTCTGTGGTGGGTGATCATCTGTTGTCATTATTGTGTTTCTTCAGCGGCCCCTTTTCTCCCTAGCTTTAGCTAGTTTTGCACGTACTATAGTTCTTTGTTGCTGTTATCCTGTAGATAACAAAAATTACACTTCCAGTTATCTCTTCCCTCTTTTTTTTCTTCCGAGTGCATAAATTACTCCGAAGAAGACAACACTCTGATAATAACACTCTCAAAGCCCTTGTTAAAGGTTACCTGTCCAAGAACCATGATGCAAATTTCTGGCTTTGTTCTTCAATGTTTGATAGGTCCCTAGCTCAAGCTGGTATAAGGGTTACTAATTAGCTACACCTGGTTATACCAAAAAGCACACATGCTTTTTATGTCTTTGGATGTTCCAGAATGTGTATATCTTACAAATATTAATCTTCTTAACTTCATCTGCTATACATGTTTGTGTGAAAATATGTGTAAAATCTGATTTGAGGGATTTATAAAAATAAGTCCTTAGAAGTTGCCTTCTGTTGTGGGGATAAAAGTCTAGTTCCAGCTTGTAATGGGTTCTCGGAGATTGCCTTGTCAGTAATGTCATATGCCATTCCACTTCGCTGAAACGGTGATGTAGTAAGTAATTTTTTGTTCTTAAGGTGATGCATATAATTTCTGTTTTCACCTGTATGACATTGCATGTTGCAATATTTTTAATGCTCAGTGTTGCTGAGTTCAAAATTCTCCTTGATTTTCTTTGTATGTTTAACTATCACGTCACCAGATTTAGAGATGAGATATTACAGTTGATATCAGTGTTGATTATTGACTCACACGTACATACATACACACCCCTCTAATCTCACAATGAAAAGGTGAAGGAGTCTGACTTTATTAGGACTGGTATTGCTAAAATAACAGTGGGGGATGGGGCAGAGAAGACCAACTCTGGAGAAGCTGGACGCCCCTCCTTTCACCAACCTGATCTTAAACATTGGAAGGTGATTGTTGGAAGTGATTTGCTGTCAATCATGTCTGATGCTCAAAGTGCCTAAACAAAAAAGTCTCTGACCTGAACATTTTAAACCAAAGGTAAGTGAGTTTATTATTGGTCTCTTTTATTTAAATACTGTTTTTAGCAGTTACAAAACACCTTTGGATATGGAAGCTGGTGCATAGTTTAAATTGCGTTCCATTTGTACGGACTGAATAACAAAATTGCACTACTGTTGATGAAAGGTTTCTGAAAATAGTAACTATGTTCTTTTGAGAATAATATGAGGATTAGCTAGTCACATTTTCACAGTGATGTACGTACTTATAAACTGTTCACACAGGAGTTTGTTTTTGAAAAACTTCCTGATTTACCTTGTCTTCTCTTTTCAACATTGTGTCCTGCAATTTGAATCTTGGCCCTTCATCTACATTTCTCAATTTTAAAAAAATCATACGGACACCAATACATGGGATAATTATTGGAAACACTTCTCCTTTTGGCACTGATAAAAGCTATGAGTATTCAAAAATCAAATGAAAGCATGTGTGTGATTTCCTTTTCAAATGGTTCATATTTAACCATTTTCCAGTTTTAAAAATAATTTCAGTCAAAAAGGATGAAGCATGTAGAATTGTACTCTCAAACATATATATTTAGTAATTAAAAACTATAAGCAAGGTACTCAAATAAAAAATACTTCTCTCTAAACAATGATGTAACGAAACTGCCAAGGCTGTTGGTGAACTATGAAGGACATTAAGTCCCAGTTTTCTACCTATGTTATTTAGAAGATCTCTTGTTTATTAGACAATTCTATTCCTGTCAAATTCTCTGAAGCAGAAATTGGAAGAAGTACACATTATAGAACTCAACAACTAAGTTATTCATTATTAACAGATGATTAAATGAATCTCAAATATTTTGTAATAATATTGGATATGTTGATGTGTAGTGTTGCATAAAAGTAATTTGAAAAATGTATGTATTGGGAATGGGTGGCACAGTGGGTTGAACATGCACTTTTCACCTCTGGGACCTGGGTTTAAATTCAGCCCAGACTGATGGGATGAAAGCCTCTTCATTTCGACGTGAATTGAGTTTGGTCGGGCTCAACCCAGTTCCTAGTGGGGCCCATGCCAACGCCAAAACTGCTGCATCTCTCAGACAGGCCTAACGATGGCTGATTTGGATAATGGAAATAATTTCCACACTGGTGCAGTTGGGGTGCTTTCAGAGGTTGGGCCTGAAGAAATTTGTTGGGACAGAGTAGTGGGATCTTTATTTTGCATATATCTGACCTGGTCAATGCTTGATACTGACAATGGTGTGTAGATTTTGCATTTGAGTTACACTGGTTCCCAGATGTAACTTGAACAGTGTGTGTCTGGTAATTTTTTGGCTGCTTCTTTGCTAGTGCCCTGCTACTTACTGCATTTTCTGCCAGAAAAGTGCTAGACATGACATTGGGAAAATAATACATCTGTCCAAATGTATTACAATTAGACAAATGATGGGAATATGACATACAACGTATTTGCTCTAATTTGTGCATTAGCAATGCTGGATGTACGGCGATTGATTAAACTCCCCATACCCGTTAATTGGAAATTTAAAAAAAAATTCTGCCTTCTTTGGCTGCCCTAGAGACTACTGGCCACGACACACTGACTGCTGCATGTATCTGAGGCCTGCTGCTGTCATACTCCCAAGCAGAATTATTTAAATGACCCTGTCCCTGGAAACTGAAGCAGCATTGGGCACATCTGTGTGATGGGTGAAAGTTCCACCCCGCTACACCTCTTTCAGTGTTATGGCCAAATGGAAGATGTAGGACTAGGTGCCTGAAATGGAAAGTATTCCATTCCCCAGCACTAACATCCCTCACCTTGATGAGCACCAAAAATTATACATGTATACAAAATACACACTGTTACATAAACTGATAACTATGTTGGCTCAAGACCTTCATGGTCATTGGGTAACACATTTTATTGTTGGAAAAATATATTTAATAAGACTTGCAATTGATGCTCCCACCTTTCTGGTAAACAGAGATATTCAAATTGCAAAGAAAGAAAGAACAAACTCGCATTTATATAGCACCGTTCACAAACTCAGGACGTCACAAAGTATTTCATAACCAATGTAGTAGTTTTGAAGTGTAGTCGTTGCTGTAATGTAGGAAAACGCAGAAGCCAATTTGCACACTGGAAAATCCCACAAACAGCAATGAGATAAAATGAAAAGATAATCTGTTTTTTGGTGGCGTTGGTTAAGTGATAAATATTGACCTGGACAGCGAGACAACTCCCTGCTATTCTTCAAAAAGTGCATTTATGTTCACTTGAGTGGGCAGGTGAGGCTTTGGTTTAACGTCTCATCCAAAAGTTGGCATCTCCGACAGTGCAGCACTTCCTCAGTACTGCACTGAAGTGTCAGCCTAGATTATGTGCTCAAGTCTGGAGTGGGGCTGGGTTCTACAACTTCTGACTCAGCAGCGAGAGTGCTACAACAGTAATACAATAATGGATGTGTAATGTACACTGAACAGCCATTAGTTTTATCAACGATATTTTCCGACTGCTTTTTGGTAATTCGAACATATAAATATGAAGTCGTTTGAGTTTATGGATTCTCTCTTGCTGATGCTTGAAGTGATTGTGCAGGATAATTTATTAAAAACACAATGTTAAATTAATTTTGCCACACAAGTACAAGTGATTGAAGAAATAGTTAAGATCAAAGTGATGGAAAATTCAATCCTCTGGCATCAATTACAAACTTAATCAGGATGTGGAGATGCCGGTGATGGACTGGGGTTGACAATTGTAAACAATTTTACAACACCAAGTTATAGTCCAGCAATTTTATTTTAAATTCACAAGCTTTCGGAGACTTCCTCCTTCCTCAGGTAAATGTTCAGGATCAGTTAATCAGTTAATCAGTTTCACCTTTTTCTTAGAGGTAATATGTAACTGAATAGATTGTGGACATTGTGTGAGGAAGTTGCTGGTGGTAAATATTGACAACTTTGCTTTAACACTTTGAGGGTGAAAGCCTCCCCCACCCCTTCCCACACATCTATAACATCAATACCGTGGAGCATTGCAAGTACAAATAGTATAAACAGGACCAATATGTTATATCTCTTGTTACCTTTAATGGCTCAAATTACATTAAAAAGGTTGAATTGTAAACAATGTTTTTCGGGTATTGAATTTGAATTTATCTTAGAACATTACCACCTGGAGAATAAGCAAATAGAAATGTGCAGACAACTATGAATAAATATTTGTATTAAATTTGTGTCTTGGATTATAGTGTGATTGGAAAAAAATAGGAAACCACAAGATGATAGTCTAGGCCAGGGTTCATCAATATTCCATGGTGTATACTCATACATCACAAAACACAACACTCAAAAACATAATGGTTTGGGATTTCCAACACAGCCAACTCCCTCTGTCAAATCTTGTCACCTGACTTAATTAACCTTTTTTCTATATCCTCATATATGTCTGCTCCTTGCTGACGCAGGAATTGGTTCAATTCTCTTAATGCTTCAAATGAGTTGGTATTAACTGCATGAGGTGGCAGACTGTTCTGTGAGTGACTCCAATGTGAAAAAAATCTATTTCTTAAATTAAATTTAGTTTGTGGTTTTGTGTACATTTTTTTTTCTGGTACTCCTATTGTGGCTGTCCATAACATATCTTACTTCATTCATCTTTTATTTTTAGCCAGTTTTGCTCTCCTCCCTTCTACATCTTGACTCCTTGCTTGTGGTATGGTTCCATGGGTGCTGGATGCCCTCTGATACCTTGTCTAAGTGACTATTCTTCATGTAAGAGCCTTGATGAGAAGTGTTGATAGGCCATTCAAGTATAGGAGGCATCAAGGCCAAGTATAATCCTGTTCTCATCCAACATCCACACACTGCCAGCGGGCCATGTTTTCTTCTCTAACTCAGTTGCAGAGCCAATTATAGTGTCCCACTACACTCCCACCTAAAATCGGTTAACTCCGCATGGACCGCGGATTGGACCTGGTCTGTGTGGCTCACATACTCCTACACCTGAACCTATTGAGTTATCGGGAAAGTTAATCTCATCTATCTTATAGGCTCCAGGGGCCTACTCATTCCTATGTAAAATCTGGAATGATTTGTTTGAATCTCTCCAGTTTAGCTTCTACCTCTCTCATAGTACTGAAACAGCCCTAATTAAAGTAATGAATGACATCCTTCACTTGTCTCTAATAATGGCTTCTTTACTCACCCCCTAACAGCCACCCCCAGAGTTCCCCGAGGATCGATCATTAGTACTCCGCTCTTCCTCATCTAAGTTGCCCCTTGGTGACATCATCTGCAGACAAGGATCAGATTCCATATGTACACCGATGATGTCCAGCTCTACCACTTCACCACCTCTCTCAACCCCTCCACTACTTTCATGCTGTCAGACTACTTATCTGACGTCCACTCGTGGATGATTCTTAATTTTCTCAAGTTCAACATTGGGAAGACTGTAGCCACCATATTGACCTCCTGCCAAAACTCTGCTCCCTTGCCCTTATTCCCTTCCATCCTATCCCCGACACTGACTCAGGCTGAACCAGACTGTTCACAACCTCCGAGTCCTGTTTGATTCTGAGCTGAGCTTCAGAATCCATATCTTCATCACGAAGACTGTATGTTTGCACCTCTGCAACTTTGCTTGTTTGTGTCCCGCCTCAGCCTCCCTGCCATCGAAACCCTTACGCATTCCTTTGTGAACTACATTGCTCTCCTTGTTGGCCTATCATGCGCCACCCTCCATAAACTCTAACGTATCCAAAACTCTGCCACGTATCTCCTGCCCCACACTAAGTCCTACTTGCCCATTACTATTGTCCTCGCTGACCTGCACTGGTTCCCCAACCTAAACCATTCAAATTTGAAATTCTTGTTTTTAATTCCCGCCATGGCCCAACCTATCTCCCTATATTCTCCCCCAAGCATCATGTTCCTCTGGGCTACTTGTTTTTGAATAGACAACACCATTAACATATGAATTGAGGCGCAAGGTATTACTGCCTCCATTACTAATCCCTACACCTGAAAGAAAAACGGGACTTATGTTGGGTCTGTTGTCTTGGCTGCCGGTGCTCAGGTCGGAGAGGGGCTAGGTGTAGGACCTAAAGTGCATTTCTTCTGGCCGTTAAATTGGCACTCATCTAATGTTGGGGGCAGAAAATAAAGTGACAGGGCAGGGAATGTCCCCTCTGCCTCACTGGAATGGCTATGTTTTGCCTATCGTAGGCGCAGGCACGTCATCTTCTCCCCACTTCTACTTGGGGGCAGCTCCAGAAATCCTAGGGCAATATAAGGTCACCCTTTTCATCTACATTGGAACTGAGTATTCCTCAGAGGAAAATTGGCTCTATTGTCTATGTTTAAAATCTTCCTTTGTGTATTGCATTAAGGATAAGTGCTGCACATGACAGGCAATGTATGTGGTTCTCATCATAGAATCATACAGCACAGAAGGAGGCCATTCGACCCATCATGCCTGTGCCTGCTCTATGAAAGATCTATCTGATTAGCTCCACTCCCCTGCGCCTTCTCTCTGGCCCTGCAAATTTTTCCTTTCCATCCATCCACCACTGACATAAGCATGATAAACCTCTTAGAATCATAGAGAATTTACGGCACAGAAGGAGGCCATTCGGCCCA
This sequence comes from Heptranchias perlo, assembly GCF_035084215.1. NCBI lineage: Eukaryota > Metazoa > Chordata > Chondrichthyes > Hexanchiformes > Hexanchidae > Heptranchias > Heptranchias perlo. Next base: position 36,398,047 of record NC_090337.1, on the reverse strand, counting down.
TCGTGTCCGTGCCGGCTGAGAAATGAGCCACCCAGCCTAATCCCTCTTTCCTGCTTTTGGTCTGTAACCCTGCAGGTCACGGCTCTTCAGGTGCACATCCAGGTATTTTTTAAATGAGTTGAGGGTTTCTGCCTCTACCACCCTCTCAGGCAGTGAGTTCTAGACCTCCACCACCCTGTGGGTGAAATTTTTTTTCCTCATTTCTGCTCTAATCCTTCTACCAATCACTTTAAATCTGTGCCCCCTGGTTATTGACCCCTCCGCAAGGGAAATGGGTCCTTCCTAACCACTCTATCTAGGCCTCTCATAATTTTGTATACCTCAATCAAATCATCCCTCAGCCTCCTCTGTTCCAAGGAAAACAACCCCAGCCTATTCAAACTGTCATCATAGCTAAAATTCTGCAGTCCTGGCAACATCCTCGTAAATCTCCTCTGCACCCTCTCTAGTGCAATGTTTTATACAGTTCCAGCATAACATCCCTGCTTTTATATTCTATGCCTCGGCTAATAAAGGAAAGCATTCGATATGCCTTCTTTAACCACCTTATTTACCTGTCCTGCTGCTACCTTCAGGGATCTGTGGCCATGCACTCCAAAGTCCCTCACTTCCTCTACACCTCTCAGAATCCTCCCATTTATTGCGTATTCCCTTGCCTTGTTTGCCCTCCCCAAATGCACTACCTCACACTTCTCCGGATTGAACTCCATTACCACTTTTCTGCCCATCTGACTAGTCCATTGATATCTTCCTGCAGTCTACAGCTTTCCTCCTCACTATCAACCACACGGCCTATCTTTGTGAAATCTGCAAATTTCTTAATCATGCCCCCGTCGTTTAAGTCCAAATCGTTAACGTATACCACAAAAATCAAAGGACCTAGTACCGAGCCCTGCAGCACCCCACTCGAAACAGCCTTCCAGTCCCAAAAACACCCGTCGACCATTACCCTTTGCTTCCTGCCACTGAGCCAATTTTGGATCCAATTTGCCACATTCCCTTGGACCCCATGGGCCTTTACTTTTTTGACCAATCTGCCATGTGGGACCTTGTCAAAAGCCTTGCTAAAATCCATGTAGACTACATCAATTACACTACCCTCATCGATCCTCCGTGTCACCTCCTCGAAAAATTCAAACAAGTTAGTCAGACACGACCTCCCCTTAACAAATCCGTGCTGACTGTCCTTGATTAGTCCGTGCCTTTCTAAGTGACAGTTTATCCTGTCCCTCAGAATTGATTCCAATAATTTGCCCACCACCGAGGTTAGGCTGACTGGTCTGTAATTACTTGGTCTATTCTTCATTCCCTTTTTAAACAATGGTACAATGTTTGCAATCCTCCAATCCTCCGGCACTATGCCTGTATCCAGTGAAGTTTGGAAAATGATTGTTAAAGCCCCTTGTTCAGGCTCTCTTCAGGATTTATATGTTCTAGCAAAAGAAATGCTATTGAAAGAAAATTTTGGAAGGATTCTATTATAAGAAAGAATTGCGGAAGATAACCGCACTTTGCGATTTTTAGTGAAATCACGCAGGTTGTTTATGCAAATAGAAGGAATCTCTCCTCATTGTGCGTTTTTTAACAGAATATTATATTTAGCAACTGTATAGAAAAATATAATTGGAAGTGCCATGTACAATGTAATGAACCTTTAGGTACAGCCTACTGTTGTTAATTCAGTTGTTTTTCCATTAAAAAAATGAATTAACCAGTAATTTGAATTAAGTGACATCAAATTAACAATGGACTATAAATGCTTCTGTGTTAGTTCTTGTTTTAGTACCCACTCTGCTTTTCTTGCAATACTGATTTGAAGATACATTTTTAAAAAACATAGTGTAGAATGGGCTACCAAGATTTTTGTACAAGGCAATGAGTATACTGAAAAAAATGTGGTTTTATTTGTGCTGGATAACAAATATAATGCAGGGTGCCACAAGGCTGTAACACATTCAGGGGATAAGATTAGTCATCAGCTACAAGAGGGAAGCATGCAGTTTATCAATGCAATCTAAACCGTTATTTTATATAGAAATAAATGTTTCTTACTTTTTCCTGTGTTTATCTTACTGTTTGGGCTTTCCTTTGTTTTGCTGGTGATAGTACAATGGCTGACAGGAGGTCCAGTAATTATGTGCAAGATGATTAGGTCAGAAGTGATACTGATGTTTAGTTTGCAAGAGAAGTGCAAAAACCTTAGATTCTATAAATTATATTTTAGTCTTTTACAGTAAAATACTAATAATTTTGCATCTGGGCTTGGAATGTTATAAACTGTGGTGTCATTTTGATTTCAAGGGCCCAGCATCAACACCAAGGTCATTACAAATGTCTGAAAACAATTGTTTAATGTTCTATAATTGGGGAGCTAATCTTGTTAGATTATTTAAAAAAACAGTTGATGTTGAGTAATCAATTCCAATTTGCCCATGTGGGTTGTATTTACTTGGTCTGATTGCTATTGGAATTTCATTTTTAACAGCTATGAATGAACATTCAATTTTCAGAATTCCATGCGATTATAGGTTTAACTAAAGCTTTTTGTATTGAGTTAGTCAGTACAGGCATGGGATGTGGCTTCAGTTTATAAATGGCTCTCATGGAGGTATCCTGATGCTACTTACACAATAAAGTTGTGTGCAAGAATGCTTGCTGACATTGTTATATTACAAAGTTGTGAAGGAAGAATGCTGCTGTTGTGAAAAGAATGCTATGCTATGGTTAATATTTCCAACAGCTCTGTGATCATATCACTAGAGGTGTTACATGAAAATTAGGCAGAATATGTATCAATTGTAGCAATTAAAGGAATAAAATTGGATTGTATTTCACCCATGGTTCCATATAAGTAAGGCCAAATTATCCTCGTTACTTATGTATAGTTGATCAATATTTTACCTTAGGCATTTAGACTTCCAACTAATATGGCTGTACATAGTTCTTTTCAAAGAACTTGCAAGAAGATAGGCTAGATACTACTGAAAAAAACAATTTTGCAGGCAATATAATGTTGAATAATCATTGTCAGAGGTCGGGATGAGATGAATATTGGTCCAAGTTCAATTTAACCTCCTACACTAGGAATTTGACCTAATAGTTTAGAGTGATTGGAAGTTTAACCTGTGCTCTGACATAATATAACATTTTTGGTTTTAGTTTTGCCATTTGGTACTTATAATTTTGGCACAAAAAAGGCTTCAGGAAAAGTTTCAACAAATGGTCTTGATTGGCACTTTCAAAGATAGGTTCTGGAAAATATTAATGGTGCTTCTAGCTCTAAACCTTGAACATGCAAAACTAACATTAGTGTTACTGAAAATACAAAACTGAATAAGTACAATGTTAATGCCACCTATGTTGATGTTCAGTGTTAGTAATGTAGAATACTCTAGGGTAGATTTTACTGTTCCAAGTGTGAGATTTAATACCTCAAGTTTGTGTTCAGCTTTCAGGTGATTGTGGGTGGTTACCATCGATCTAGCGTGCAACGGCTTTAGAGTACACGAGCATGGATTGATTTCTTGTATGGAAGGTGGTGACCAGTGGTCAGATGTTGCAGCACTTATGCGCCAATGTGTGAATTCTTCCTTTGATGCAGATTTGAGTTGATTGTAAGATGCAAATCTCTGGTGCAACCAGCTGCAATGAAAATAGTAGTAATGTTGTTTTAATGTAGCCAATTCAACACAGTTTTTTGTGAACAGTGATCACATCAAAAATTCCCAGTGCTGGCTGATCTAGGTTTTGCATTTGGCTGCCATTTATTGATACAGGCAATGAAGAGATCATCATACTCCTATTGCTCCAGTACTTCTGCATTTTCACCACATAGCTTTTGTCAGACAGCAAAAACTGCATCCATTAAGATTTCAAACATGCTGAGACCAAGTGAATAGTTTCATTTTAGACCTTAACTATTTCAAAGTATATAAAACTAATGACAGAAATTCCCATTTTTGTCAGGGTTTTGTGCATGTTTACGTAAACATATGCACTGAGCTCTGCTTGCTAGCACCCAGATACCAATGAAATTTTAGCGTTATTAAAGAGTGACCCTATCTTTTACTTGCATTAAAACTTTAGGGGCTGACCAGCGCATCTCTGGGCTCTTTTTAAACTTTAAAATTTAACTTTGAACAGTTGAATTCACGCCATTTGTAGTTATGTTACAGCCAATGTGAACCTCAAATAATGTGAGATTACTTTCTTCAGATGGTGTGGCACCCAAAGCAAAATCTTGAACGGATACCAGTTTTGCTGCAATTATACTGTTCTTGAATTGCTGCATAGAAGAAACCCCTTTACAGCAACACAAAGTCTGCAGTGAAACCACCTTGTAAAGGGCAATCACATATAATGGTGGCATGAGACCTGATTAATGGTGCCATAAGATTTTTTTTTTACTTAAAACACATTACTACTTTAAATAGTTGCATTTTCAGCAAACAAAATACCTTTAATATATAGTCTATAACAGCAAAGTATCATACAGTTCAAAAGAGTGTTTTTGTACCATGCTTTACTTATGCATGATAGAAACTCGAAATGAGAAATTTTCTCTTGCAATTTTAATTGGGTCAAAATACTTTATGTTAACAAGGGTCTTCCATTTTGAAGCTTGGTTTCTTTATATTGTAGTTCAGAGTCATTGTATTGCTGGTCCCGAGTTGATGTATTGCTGTAATAATTAGCTGACAAAAATAATGATCTCTGCCAGGATTTTTCATGCTTTACAGTGTGCATAGTTAACAATAATTATTCAAGTTAGTACCTTGATGAAGGTTTGTTAAGCCTCCTGAGTGCTAGAGAAGGAGTGTAACATGATTGTAATTTATAGTTATAGCCATATTCAATTTCACAAAATCACAGCAGCATTGTTCACGATGGTGTGTTATATTTTTATTGGAAGAAGGAAATAGCTTTTTCTGTCAGTATAACCACTTCCATTTCAGTTTTGGCAGTAGATTTATGAAAGGTTATATTTACCCAACTTATTGCCCAATATATATAACTTATTGCACAATATATGTATGATTTTAAAAGCATAAAATAGTGGAATTTACTTAATTCAAGCATGGAGAATTCATAACTGCAGCTTTAAAAAATTTGAAACTACGTTGTAATTCTACTGCCTGCTGTTTTCTTTTATCCAGCAGACCTTCAGTTGTCTTACTGAATTCAGACATTAATATTGATTCTGCTGTCAGATTGAGAGGTTATAATCATGATTCCAATAATAACATTGTTTATACAAAGCTTAGTCAAACTGATGTCCCGCTCAATCAGATTCTCCAGTTAATTATATTAGAATTCTGTATCTGGCTGAAAACAAACACAATTGTCATCTTTAACTTGTAGGAAAGTGATTCAGGTTTTGAGATTTCTGCTGACAGCAGGGTATTGGGAAGTAGCTACGAATTTTGCTTTTTAATGTTGGCTGTAAGTAAGTTACTGTCATTAGTAATTAATTTTAATTAAAGAAACTGAATTGTCTTTCAAGGTTGAAACTTGGGTGACAGATTAATTGGGACCAACAGTTTAGAAATTATTGTAATGTTTTTGAATAGTTTGAATTGGTCTTGGGTGTAAAGTTGTCAGTTTTTGTCTGAAAGACTCTCTCTTCATGAAACAGCGCTTTAGAATACACTATAATGTGCTATTAAAATCTTTCATTGAGAGGCTTGTACTGTAATCTCTTGATTGTTCTTTAACTTTTCTGAATTTATAGGATGTTAAATTTGCAGAACATAGTGAGGTGTGCCACAGGGCTTATTATTTAGTATTATGTTCTAACTAGGTATTGGGATTATGCAAGTAGTCATAATTCATTTAACAGTATCATTAAAAAATGGATCCTCAGTTGCAACATTCCAAAGACCATAGGTATTGCATCTGTAGGTGATGTTGTGAGCATAACATTATGTGACAGCCTCCTAAAGCAAAAATAATTAGTCCACCTTTGAAATGGAGGAAAAAGGTTTTTTCAAGAAAAGGTATTCAGAAAAAAACAAAATCACAACATGTTTATTTTTTATTTACAAATCCCATTGTAAGTAGAAGGAAATGTTGACCACCTTTCTAAAAAAAAAATCAGGAAGAAGCTTAAACTCAAAGAGGATGAAATTCAGCTTCAGCCGGGACTCAAAACAAAAATTGGGTGGGATGTATAATGGGCAGCCAATCCAAAATCGCCCATTTTGTACCCTGGCCGAAATTGAATTTCACCCCAAAGTATTGAAAAGGCTATTTAAGAAACTCGATAAAATGGCAATGCAGCTCACCCTCCCCAAAGCTTAGCTCCCCCTCCTCCATTCTCCCCAAACCCTGCTCCCTCCCCTCATTTCTCCTCCTCCTTTCCCCTCCTTTTTTCCCCCTTTTGATCCTGTTTTTTTTTCGTGTTTTTTTTTGTCTCTCCCTGGAGATTATATGGCTGCTGGGGGAGGTAGGAAGTGTCATGTCACACTTGATGGACCAGCTGGTCTTTTCCTGCTTGCCATTTTTGTATGCTCGTAAGGCAAATTGCAAGGGTATCTTTAAATAGTTGTCACAAGTTTTTTTTGGGAATCGACATGGATTGTGGCAAGTTGTATGTATGGTTGTAACTCACTCATTACATTACCTGGAATAGCGACTCTGACTGGGTGCATTACCAACGGAGTAAATATTAAAAAGATAAGTAGTTTAGAATGTTATATTTTGAAAATCCAGAACTTGGAGTGATTTAGGAAAAGTAGGTGACAATCTCACTGGAAACCTACCATAGGTGATGATTGTATAATAGCTCGAAAGGAAGCTGGGCACTGAATATTGACTGGCTGATGCCTATATTTTAGTTTTCAAAGAGGTATTTGAGAATATTGACATTTCTGGATTAAAGGCATCATCACTTGACAGTTATTGCAGTCAATTAAGCTTGCCCCATAGGAAATGTGTATGTTCTGTCTTAACACCAGTTAAAACAAATGTTTTTCTGTGCATATATAGTGCTCAATTTTGTGCAGTAGAAATGCATCAACTCATTGAATATTTCTTAACTCCTTGTAATTGAATTTACTTGATTTTGCTATTTTCTTCAAATTCTTTTGAAAATAGCAGTAACATTTGAGCATTGCATTCAGAAATGCAAAATTATAGTTATTCATTTTTTTTGTGTCGAGAATCCCGCAACTCCTCTTCTGCAAAATATAATTTTAGAAATAAAAATGAGGGTAAGTGTGCAGTACTTAGCAGTTTGAAAATCTTTTTTGTCATGCATATCAGTTAGAAACTGTAGTGCGGCAATGGGTGAATCCATGATAATATCAAGTGATTCTTTTAATATTAGGTAACCTGCAGGTGTCTGTACATTGCAATGGGTAACATTTTATATTATGAAAGATTATTCATCCACACAGAATAAATTGCTGCACTTTTCTATTTTATGGACAGTGCAATTTTTAATTTCCCTAGGAAGGCTCTCGGATCTGGAAGATTTATGCATATAATTTACTTCAGCTCACAACTTACTGCTTCGTTGCATTGTAGAATAAAATTGTAAATTAGACTTCTTAAACAAATAAAAGGTTTTAGACCAAGTGCTTTTGGTAATTAATGGTTTCTCTTGAATTCTTGTCCTGACAGAATGATTTCACATTTAAGCTTTTCTTTTTCTATTGATTATATCTGCTGGTTCCCTGAACACTTGCATCAAATTGGAGTCTATCATTAATATATTTTGAAATTGTATTTATTTAATGGAATCATGTTAAAACCTATTATATTTCCTATTGTTTAAAGCATGAGGGACCATTTTTTTGGATGCTTTGGAGGAACAATAGTTTTTCTTTTTATTTTAGAACAAAAATCTGCAATTAAATTGCATCTGAATATGGAGGAAGACAGATATTCAGCAGGATTAAATTGACATATTTACTCTGCAGTTTAAAATATCATTGGGAAAACATAGTGGACTAAAAATAAATCCAGTGAAATCTCCTCATAATAGAGGTTTTGCAGAAACTAAATGGCAAGAAATTTAGAAAATGCCTCTATTAGATATACATTAACCCATTTTTTCCAAGAGTGGAGTACAGCAAGAAAAGTGCATTTGTCAGGCACAATTTTTCTGTATGCAGTGTTTCAGTGTACTACAGAAAAAAATGATCTCATTGTTCACTTCATTCATCCAAGAACATGGCACTGCAGTTGCCAGGGGTATCTAGTCAGGACCTGTTACGGAAAGTCATCAGTACCTGATAAATGACATAGCCAGCCAGTGACCCAAATTACCAAATGCACTCCATCTATTTCAGAAATTGTCAGTGTAGCTTCAGTCTTCAATGAAGAGTGTTGTAACCTGCACCATCTATATTATCACTATTGTACAAACCAATTTAAATACAACTAACTTGTAAAATAAAATTAATGCCACAGAGCCATGAGAGTTAAGGGACTTGTGTAAAACATGGATTGCAGATGATAAGTTAAAGCAGTGACTGCAGTAGGGCAGGACATTGAAGGGAACACACCTGTTATGTACACAAATAATCAAGGTGACTATGCAATGTGATAGTTATAATGGATTTGATAAATTTAAACAGCTACAACACCAGGTGTAATTGAGTAGAGTACTCACACAACTGGAAATAGTAAATAGTTCTTCATTGTTTTTATGAATTGACAGTGGAAGTTGATACTTTGAATCTCTTGTCAAAAATATTTTAATAATCTGTATACTGACTGTTGCTTGTCAATGAGAAGTGTAGCTGTTTTTCTCTGTACTGCTTTTCTTGAGTTGGATCGATTTCAAGTTTACCTTGAAATGGATAATCCAATCAAGTTGCTGGACGGCAGGGGTGTGTGTGATCATTTGGTCAGTACTTTGAATGTGTGCTTTTACTCTTATACCTTTAGGACATAGGTTTAAATCCAGCTCAGATCAATGGATGAAAATCTTTCCCCTCTATTTGCTATAATGGGTTCTGTGTGAAGTGATTTTGGGCAGTCTTTCAAACCAGTTTATAAGAACATACGAACATAAGAAATAGGAGCAGGAGTAGGCCAATCGGCCCCTCGAGCCTGCTCCGCCATTCAATAAGATCATGGCTGATCTGATCCTAATCTCAAATCTAAATTCATGTCCAATTTCCTGCCCGCTCCCCGTAACCCCTAATTCCCTTTACTTCTCGAAAACTGTCGATTTCTGTTTTAAATTTATTTAATGATGTAGCTTCCTGGGGCAGCAAATTCCACAGACCTACTACCCTCTGAGTGAAGAAGTTTCTCCTCATCTCAGTTTTGAAAGAGCAGCCCCTTATTCTAAGATTATGCCCCCTAGTTCTAGTTTCACCCATCCTTGGGAACATCCTTACCGCATCCACCCGATCAAGCCCCTTCACAATCTTATATGTTTCAATAAGATCGCCTCTCATTCTTCTGAACTCCAATGAGTAGAGTCCCAATCTACTCAACCTCTCCTCATATGTCCGCCCCCTCATCCCCGGGATTAACCGAGTGAACCTTCTTTGTACTGCCTCGAGAGCAAGTATGTCTTTTCTTAAGTATGGACACCAAAACTGTATGCAGTATTCCAGGTGCGGTCTCACCAATACCTTATATAGACAAGGTCTTCAAATTTGCATCAGCTTGCATTAATCAGAGGGAATCAATAAGGATGGTTAGTGTAAAATATGGAACAATTAATAATGGCATAATGTAGTACCCTCCTCTCAGTTTGGAGGTAAGATACAATGTTGGGAGTTTATCTAAATGTTCTAAAGTTATGTATTTGACCTGATATTTTGGAAGGCAGAAGTTAGGATCCATGTGTGCAGCACATTAAAGCTGAAAGAAAATTGCAGTTGGTTCAAATTATTGAATGTGATCTTGAAAAATGATGAGAAATTAGTGATTTCCGGTTTCAATTTTTCTCATATTGCAGTTTTCTCCAATTTGTTTTTTCTTTCCAAAAGTGTTCTTATTTGAACCCATATGTACACATCTCTATCAATAACATGTGTTGCTTCAATAAGTAGAAAATGTGGTATTAGATGGTACAAGGTTCCTTTTGAAAATGGGTGCCTTTGGATTTTATGTTTAGTCACTAACAATCAGACAAGGACCATTGACAAAAGACACCAACACGTAGCAATTTGGTATAATATGGTATCCCCTAACCAAAACCGCACATTTACAATAAAAGTCATGAACTTTGTAAGTATGGTGGTTATTTTTTTTCCAGAGTGAATTCTCTTTGGGTGAAAAGTAGGTGAGCAACTGGAGTTTCCAGCAGCTCATATAATGGAACCAGTGGCGTGGAAAAAGAAACCAATACTAGAAAAAAAATCAAATTACCTTGGGGGGAAAAGAAAATCAGTTCTGCTCCTGCAGTCCAAAATGTCTTTGCAAGTTCTATCCTCAGTGCTTTTTTCCTCTTTCTTTTATTAAACAGTTAACCAGCTCCCTTTTTAACTGAAGTTCATTTTTACTTTAGGTGTAAAATTTTAATGTGCGTTTTAAAATGCATAGAAAATGAAGTTTGGAACAAATAACTGAATTGCTTCTATTTAGAATGATATTCCATTATCTTTGTTTAATACCCTGATTTTAATGTCCTTGGGTTAGTTTACAAACACGATATTGTGCACTGGGGAGAAATGATCTCAGCTTACGTATAAAAAATATTGTCTCATTCCATGATGCTTTGTGCATTTACACACACAACACTGAATTCTGACTTCAATTTTTGGGCTATATTACTGTTTTAATTCCTCCTTGTGATCTGTTTTTCTTTATTACTTTTGTGTTTTTCTCTCTTTCCTTTCCTACACCTCTTATTCCTTTTGCTTCACTTTCTATTTCCTCATCTTGTTTTTTTCTCCCTCCCCCCACCACATTAGCTGAGTCATACAGAGCGGTAAGGTCCCACGTTCGATCCCCGGTCTGAGCTACCACCTCATTTCATTAAGGTGGCAGTAGGCATGCTAAAGTCAGCCGAGGTGCCCCTGGTTAGGGAAGAGAAAATATGCTGGGGCTTGTAGTTCTGATTCAGTGACCCCTGCTCTAAGGGCATGTGTGTACGTTGGATGAGAGCAGGATAAGATTCGGCTGTGATGCTTCTGAAACTCATTGTCTGGGTTCATACATGAAGAACTCAGGCAAGGTATTGGAGAGTACCTGGTGCCCTTTGAACCATACCCCAGCAAGCAGTCAATACCTTGAGGCAAGGCAAGAAAATTGGTGGGAAAAAATTGTTTTGAAAAAAAAAAGTGAAAAGGTAACAGATATACTATAGAAAGCACATTGCAGTTCTCTTATCATGAATGTTTCATCCCCTTCCATGCCCTGCCATTCCAGCTGCTCAAGTAGTAGAAACTGAAGTGATAAGTAGGATGGGAAGAAGAGCCGTCGAACATGGGACCTTACTGCTCTGTATGACTCGGCTAATGTGGCAGGGAGAAGGGAAGAAACAAGATGAGGAAATAGAAAGTAAAGCAAAAGGGATAAGAGGTGCAGGAAAGGAAAAAGAGAAAAACAGTTCAGTAATATTGCAAATAAGTAATGATCAGAAGGCAAAAGATGAAGTGATTTTCAGTCAGTGGAATCTTCAAAATCCACCAAAAGCACTACAGGCTTTTGAAGGAATCTGGAGCAGCCATTGTTTTTGGGAGTATAACTAAATTGCATTCACATTGTAAATGTGGAATTAAAGGTCTTTGAGCATGAACAGCAGTAAGTCTTGAAATATTGCCATGGCTATTTGCATTCTAAACTTACCCTTACCCTTTATGAGTCTGTATTACTGTCTAACAACGTACAAATGTTTTCACATTGACAAATTATTTATGGATTAGTTTAGCCATTAAGCACACCATTTGGAATTTTGAATTCCTATTAACAACTAATTAGGCTACGGAAGTATGTGTACTGTTTATCAAACTTATTGGAGCCTCTGACAGAGTGTTTTATCAAAATGTTAAAATAATAAACTAGGGGACAATTACACATTTTCAATGTGAATATTTCTACTGTTTATGAACTGCTAATTGAATAATGTGTGCATTACTATGGAACAAAACAGGAAAGATCCAGCATCTACACTCAACTTTCAATATTGGGCATTATCTTTTATTCTGTCATTAATAATTAAACTATATTTGAACATTATATTGACCACAACTATTGAATAGTTCCTTATGGTTTTAAAGTACATTTTGTTCAATTTATGTTACCTCTACATAAATTATTTTGATAGATATTTTATGTTCGGCGTTGAAAAAGCCTGCAGATTATTACTTAATTCGCAATGATCAGTATGATTCTGAAGTCTTGTATTGTGGCCTAAGTATTTGTAATCTGAATGTCCAGTGGATTCAGCAGAAAGTTAGTTTGTACAGAAAGTGATGTTGCCGTAACTTTCTGATCACAGACAACAAATGTTTTATGTTAATATTTCTTCCCTTCCCACTTGAGCACTTGATCTCCCCAAGTTGCATATATTTGATTTTCAGCATTATTTGCATCCTCTCTGTCTGCCCAATCAGTCCAGCATGTCTTCAGTCCACAGTAGGTGAACTTAAAAGATCCTCAACATTATTTAAAACAACAACAACTTGCCTTTATATAGCACCTTTAATGTTGAAAAACGTCCCAAGGCACTTCACAGAGGTGTAATCAGACAAAAATTGACACCGATCTAAAGAAAGAGATATTAGTGGAGGAGTTGGGGGGGTGAGAGGGAGGTTTTAAGGAGAGTCTTAAAGGAGGAGATGGAGGTGGAGGGATTTAGCAAGGGAATTCCAGAGCATGTGGTTGAAGACCACCAATGGTGGGATTAAGGGAAGGAGGTGCATAAAAGGCCAGAGTTACAGGAACAGAGATTTTGGATGAAGTGTAGTAGGTTTGGAGATGAGGAGGAGTGAGGCCATGAAAGAATTCAAATGAAAAGATAAGAATTTTAAATTGGAGGCATTGGGGGACCAGAGCCAACGTAGGTCAGTGAGGATAGGGATACTGGATGAGCAGGACTTGGTGTGGGATAGAATACGGCCATCTGCGTATTGGATGAACTGGTGTTTACAGAGGGTAGAAGATGGCAAGCTAGCTCGGAGGTCATTGGAATAGTCATGTCTGAGAGTGATAACAGCGTAGTTGAGGGTTTCAGCAGCAGATGGGTGGAGGCAGGGGCTGAGGTGGGCAATGTTAGGGAGGTGGAAGTGTGCTGACTTTGAGTATATGGGGTTGGAACTTCAACTTGTGGTCGAATAGGATGCCAAGATTGTGAACTGTCTGGTTCAGCCTGAAACAATGGAAGGGGGTGGAATGGGTTGCGAGGGTGTGGACTTTGTGGCAGGGGCTGAAAATGATGGCTTCAATCTTCCCAATGGTTAACTGGAGGAAATTGTGCCTTATTCAATACTGATAGTGGAAGAGCAGTCTGACAACACACAGGTAGTGAAGGAGTCGAGAGATGGCGGAGAGGTAGAGCTAGCTGTTAGTCAACGGGTGGATTGGCTGCCTTAAAAGGGTGAAGGATTCTTGCTGAAAAAGATGGGGCCAAAAGAACAGTGCTATGGAACCATTCACGGGGGCACTCAGGAAATCTCCTGATTTCCAATGTAGCCAGACTGCCTGTCAGCGAACATATGAAACCATGACTCCATGTCTGCGGATGATGTCGCCAAGGGGCAGCATACAGATCAGGAAGAGGAGGGGACCAAAGATATATCCTTGGGGAACTCTGGAGGTCACAATGTAGGGACAGGAAGAGAAGCCTTTGCGGGCGATGCTATGACTATGATTGGATAGGTAAGAGTGGAATCACGCGCGATCAATCCCACTGAGCTGGTGAACAGAGAAAAAGCTTTGTAGGAGGAAGATGTGGTCAAAGCCTTCAGAGAGGTTTAGGAGGACGAGGACGGAAAGTGTGCCATGGTCACAGTCATAGAGGATGTCATTTGTGACTTTCGTTAGGGCCATTTTAGTGCTGTGGCAGGTGTAGAAACCTTATTAGACATGAAGTTGCAGGAAAGATGGGCACGGATTTGATAGATGACGACATGTTCAAGAATTTTTGTGAGGAAAAAGGGGGTTGGAGCGGGGGCAGTAAGTTGAAAGAACAGAGGGGTTGAGGGTGGAGTTTTTAAGGAGGAGGGTTACGACAGTGGTTTTGAAAGTGAGATGGACAGTACCTGAGGAGAGGGAACTGTTTACAATGCCAGCCAGCATAGGTGCCAAGAAGGGACGGTGGGTGGTCAGCATTTTAGTGGGAATAGGGCGAAGGAGACAGGAGGTGAGTCTCATGGACAAGATGAGCTGGAAAGGGCATGAGGATGATTGGAGAGAAACTAGAGAAAGACATGGGTTCAGGACTAGGGCAGGAAGGAGCTACGAGGAGGTTTGGCTTAGTGGGTAAGGGAAAAGGGGCAAGTAGCAGAGACAGCTGAACAGATTAGTGCTGAAAATTTCAATGAGCTCCTCGCACTTGGAGGTGAAGGTGGCGGGGGCAGGAAAGTAAGGCTTAAGGAGATGGTTGGTGGTGGAGAAAAGAAACTGGGGGTTATCTTTGCTCTATAGGATGATCTTGGAGTAGTTTTGACATAGGCGAGGCCAGATATTGCTTCATGTGGTCTATTCGCGTGGGAGACTTCTACTGCCTCCCAAAGATACACAAAGCCAACACACCCGGACGTCCCATCGTATCAGGCAACGGAACCCTGTGTGAGAACCTCTCTGGATACATCGAGGGCATCCTGAAACCCATCGTACAGGGAACCCCCAGCTTCTGTCGCGACACTACAGACTTCCTACAAAAACTCAGTACCCACGGACCAGTTGAACCAGGAACACTTCTCACCACGATGGACGTCTCGGCACTATACACCAGTATCCCCCACGATGACGGCATCGCTGCGACAGCATCAATACTCAACACCAACAACAGCCAATCTCCGGAAGCCATCCTACAACTCATCCGCTTCATCCTGGATCACAATGTCTTCACCTTCGATAACCAGTTCTTTACCCAAACACACGGAACAGCCATGGGGACCAAATTCGCACCCCAATACGCCAACATTTTCATGCACAAGTTCGAGCAGGACTTCTTCACTGCACAAGACCTCCAACCAACACTATACACCAGATACATCGACGACATTTTCTTTCTATGGACCCACGGCAAGGAATCACTAAAGAGACTACACGATAACATCAACAAGTTCCATCCCACCATCAAGCTCACCATGGACTACTCCTCAGAATCAGTTTCTTTCTTGGACACACGAATCTCCATCAAAGACGGGCACCTCAGCACCTCACTCTACCGCAAGCCCACGGACAACCTCACGATGCTCCACTTTTCCAGCTTCCACCCTAACCACGTCAAAGAGGCCATCCCCTATGGACAGGCCCTGCGAATACACAGGGTCTGCTCAGACGAGGAGGAACGCGATGGACACCTACAGACGCTGAAAGACGCCCTAGTAAGAACGGGATATGACGCTCGACTCATCGATCGACAGTTCCGACGGGCCACAGCAAAAAATCGCATAGACCTCCTCAGGAGACTAACACGGGACGCAACCAACAGAGTACCCTTTGTCGTCCAGTACTTCCCCGGAGCGGAGAAACTACGCCATGTTCTCCGCAGCCTTCAACATGTCATCAATGAGGACAAACACCTCGCTATGGCCATCCCCACACCTCCACTACTCGCCTTTAAACAGCCACCCAACCTCAAACAGACCATCGTTCGCAGCAAACTACCTAGCTTTCAAGAGAACAGCGTCCACGACGCCACACAACCCTGCCACGGTAACCTCTGCAAGACATGCCAGATCATCGACACAGATACCACCATCACACGAGATGACACCACCCACCAGGTGCATGGTTCATACTCCTGTGACTCAGCCAACGTTGTCTACCTCATACGTTGCAGGAAAGGATGCCCCAGAGCATGGTACATTGGCGAGACCATGCAGACGCTGCGACAACGGATGAACGGACACCGCGCAACAATCGCCAAACAGGAGGGTTCCCTCCCAGTCGGGGAACACTTCAGCAGTCATGGACATTCATCCACCGACCTTCGGGTAAGCGTACTCCAAGGCGGCCTTCGAGACACACGACAACGCAAAATCGTCGAGCAGAAATTGATAGCCAAGTTCCGCACCCATGAGGACGGCCTCAACCGGGATCTTGGGTTCATGTCACGCTACACGTTACCCCACCAGCGAACAAATGTTATCTGTTTTTAATATAATGGGTCATTTGCTGGCTTTCTCTGCCTTCCGGATGTTTCTGCCTCTCTCTGTTTTTTTTCCTGTTTGTTTTTTTGTTGAATGTGTATTCGGGGGTTCTGCAGGTGACACCTCTCTGTCTGAACACGGTGATTGCCTTGGCAACGGGCAGTTGCAGGGGCATTCTGTAAACACCATGTATTGTTCTATATGTATAAATGCGTAGGCTTCGAGGAGCTCCTGTACATTTACCTGAGGAAGGAGGAAGCCTCCGAAAGCTTGTGAATTTAAAATAAAATTGCTGGACTATAACTTGGTGTTGTAAAATTGTATACAATATTCAGATCTGGTTATAGATGGCTAAACTGTGCCAGACAGGCTCATGTCTGCACCACTTGGATTTGAGGGAGCGAAAATGGGGTTTTGTTGGGGACAAGGGCATGGAAGGTGGGCATTAAAAAGTGGTTATGCAGATCGTTACGTGCAGAAGTATTGTGGTAGACAGAGGGCTAAAGGCTAGGCAGATAGGATTTAGCTAATCCAATTGTAAATTACTTAGGGGAGACTATTATCCAGGGACGGACACAGAAGGAAATGGAGTTGGAAGGGGTTTGGGGGATGTAGGTGGTGAGGGATACAAGAAAGTGTTATGCAATGGCCTTGTATGTGACAGAGACCATTGGAGTCGAGAGGCCGTGGGAGATGGCAAGGTTGGGGCAGAGCGTGATTATGGGTAGGAGAGTTTATATGGAGGGAAAGGCTTACGGAGGACAGGAGGTCAGTGAATTCAGAGTAGAGAGGGCAAGGGTTGCTGAGATGAAGATAAGTCCAGCACGTGAGTGCAAAAGACAAGGCTGAAGCGCTTGCAACCATCTTCAGCCAGAAGTGCCGAGTGGATGATCCATCTCGGCCTCCTCCCGATATCCCCACCATCACAGAAGCCAGTCTTCAGCCAATTCGATTCACTCCACGTGATATCAAGAAACGGCTGAGTGCACTGGATACAGCAAAGGTTATGGGCCCCAACAACATCCCGGCTGTCGTGCTGAAGACTTGTGCTCCAGAACTAGCTGCGCCTCCAGCCAAGTTGTTCCAGTACAGCTACAACACTGGCATCTACCCGACAATGTGGAAAATTGCCCAGGTATGTCCTGTCCACAAAAAGCAGGACAAACCCAATCCGGCCAATTACCGCCCCATCAGTCTACTCTCAATCATCAGCAAAGTGATGGAAGGTGTCATCGACAGTGCTATCAAGCGGCACTTACTCACTAATAACCTGCTCACTGGTGCTCAGTTTGGGTTCCGCCAGGGCCACTCGGCTCCAGACCTCATTACAGCCTTGGTCCAAACATGGACAAAAGAGCTGAATTCCAGAGGTGAGGTGAGAGTGACTGCCCTTGACATCAAGGCAGCATTTGACCGAGTGTGGCACCAAGGAGCCCGAGTAAAATTGAAGTCAATGGGAATCGGGGGGAAAACTCTCCAATGGCTGGGGTCATACCGAGCACAAAGGAAGATGGTTGTGGTTGTTGGAGGCCAATCATCTCAGCCCCAGGGCATTGCTGCAGAAGTTCCTCAGGGCAGTGTCCTAGGCCCAACCATCTTCAGCTGCTTCATCAATGACCTTCCCTCCATCATAAGGTCAGAAATGGGGATGTTCGCTGATGATTGCACAGTGTTCAGTTCCATTCGCAACCCCTCAAATAATGAAGCAGCCCGAGCCCGCGTGCAGCAAGACCTGGACAACATCCAGGCGTGGGCTGATAAGTGGCAAGTAACATTCGTGCCAGGCAATGACCATCTCCAATAAGAGAGAGTCTAACCACCTTCCCTTGACATTCAACGGCATTACCATCACCGAATCCCCCACCATCAACATCCTGGGGGTCACCATTGACCAGAAACTGAACTGGACCAACCATATAAATACTGTGGCTACAAGAGCAGGTCAGAGGCTGGGTATTCTGTTTCGAGTGACTCACCTCCTGACTCCCCAAAGCCTTTCCACCATCTACAAGGTACAAGTCAGTAGTGTGATGGAATACTCTCCACTTGCCTGGATGAGTGCAGCTCCAACAACACTCAAGAAGCTCGACAGCATCCAGGACAAAGCTGCTCGCTTGATTGGCACCCCATCCACCATCCTAAACATTCACTCCCTCCACCACCGGCGCACAGTGGCTGCAGTGTGTACCATCCACAGGATGCACTGCAGCAACTCGCCAAGGCTTCTTCGACAGCACCTCCCAAACCTGCGACCTCTACCACATAGAAGGACAAGAGCAGCAGGCACATGGAGAACATCACCACCTGCATGTTCCCCTCCAAGTCGCACACCATCCCGACTTGGAAATATATCGCCGTTCCTTCATCGTCGCTGGGTCGAAATCCTGGAACTCCCTTCCTAACAGCACTGTGGGAGAACCTTCACCACACGGACTGCAGCGATTCAAGAAGGCGGCTCACCACCACCTTCTCAAGGGCAATTAGGGATGGGCAATAAATGCCGGCTTCGCCAGCGATGCCTATATCCCATGAACGAATAAAAAAAAAAGTGAGAAAAGGCGATGAATGCTGACCATCTACTCATAGGCTCAAGCGTTCTGAACCATTCTCTGCCGTATTGTTGAAACATCTAATTTGTGTCATTGCAACTGGGAGAACAACATTGCTTCTTCTTTATTTAGCTTCTTCTGTGCAATGGTTCGTGATGAGACCATGACTGCATGGAGCCTGTAGTTGTGCAATGCAGCCTTACATGAAATTATACTTGTTTGCTATTCCTGGTAGATATCAATGGCAAGAATACTGCAAGTAGTGATGTGTGATGACAGCCTTACTGAAGGATCAATAATCGTTTGAGTGATAGTTCAGGCTATTGGGAAATAAGTCAACATAAATGATAAGCTTTAATTTCACAGTTTCATACTGAATTATTGATTGAATTGCATATTTGTAAAAAAAATAACCACGTACAAACTCAGTCTATGTTTAACTTTCATTAACCTCATGTAGATTTATTAATGGAAGAATTGCATTGTTGACAGCTATGGCTCGTTGTATGATTTCTGAAATGCTATATGGTAGCTATAGTTTTCAATACACTGAATAATCATTTGAACATAATGGCCCAGATTTTCCTGGAGACTTGCGCCATTATAATGGCATATCTACGACGTGGGGACCCTTGCACAAGAGAAAGAGGAAATTATGGAGTAAGTGACTTACACCTTCGCTTATGGTGCTTCACATTTTCCTGGGACTTTGGCACCGATCTGCCATTACCCCCACCCGAAAACAGTTGGAAGATAATTTTCATAGCTCCGTCCTCCATTTAAAAAAAACAACGGTGATCGCCATGGATTGTCGACAGTTGTTACACTGCTGCCACGTAGACAAAAATAATGGTGCTAGTGGCCTGCCAGCGACGTGATTTATTGCTCATAGATCATTTTCTTTAAAAATTACTCGCACGATTATCGAAAACCATGGCATTAGCTGCCTGTGGCCAGAAAGTGGACTCAGCAAACCTATGGAATTTCCCTACTGAAATTCATAACACTTCAACAATGTGGTTTAAACAGTAGCAGGCCGACCGATTCCACCAAGAAGAGATCGGCTTGGTGGGTTTAACGCTTTGGATGAGTGCCATACTTAGGCTTCTCATTAAAGCCGGTTTTAAGTCTTTACATTGCCAGCCTGTTTAATGTATTCATTGAATCGCTGGGGAAAAAATGGCGAACATGCTTGCTGCGACGTATTCTAATTAGAAATTCTGGAAAATATGGAGGACGTTATTGACGGCAAGATTCCGGTGTACTTTGCCGATCCCTCCATTGCAGGAAAATCTGGGCCAATATTAACCAGATTAAACATACACTGGTATTTTCATGTATTGAAAGAAAAGTGAGCTAACTAATACTTAGTTTCTTTGTTTATTTGCTTTATTAACTAGCTGCGCCTCGAGCCAAGCTGTTCCAGTACAGCTACAACACTAGCATCTACCCGACAATGTGGAAAATTGCCCAGGTATGTCCTGTCCACAAAAAGCAGGACAAATCCATTCCGGCCAAATTACCGCCTCATCAGTCTACTCTCAATCATCAGCAAAGTGATGGAAGGTGTCGTCGACAGTGCTATCAAGCGGCACTTACCAATAACCTGCTTACCGATGCTCAGTTTGGGTTCCGCCAGGACCACTCGGCTCCAGACCTCATTACAGCGTTGGTCCAAACATGGACAAAAGAGGTGAGAGTGACTTCCCTTGACATCAAGGCAGCATTTGACCGAGTGTGGCACCGAGGAGTCCTAGTAAAATTGAAGTCAATGGGAATCGGGGGGAAAACTCTCCAGTGGCTGGAGTCATACCTAGCACAAAGGAAGATGGTAGTGGTTGTTGGAGGCCAATCAACTCAGCTGCAAGACATTGCTGCAGGAGTTCCTCAAGGCAGTGTCCTAGGCCCAACCATCTTCAGCTGCTTCATCAATGACCTTCCCTCCGTCATAAGGTCAGAAATGGGGATGTTCGCTGATGATTGCACAGTGTTCAGTTCCATTCACAACCCCTCAAATAATGAAGCAGTCCGAGCCCGCATACAGCAAGACCTGGACAACATCCAGGCTTGGGCTGATAAGTGGCAAGTAACATTCGTGCCAGACAAGTGCCAGGCAATGACCATCTCCAAAAAGAGAGAGTCTAACCACCTCCCCTTGACATTCAACGGCATCACCATCGCCGAATCCCCCACCATCAACATCCTGGGGGTCACCATTGACCAGAAAATTAACTGGATCAGCCATATAAATACTGTGGCTACAAGAGCAGGTCAGAGGCTGGGTATTCTGCAGCAAGTGACTCACCTCCTGACTCCCCAAAGCCTTTCCACCATCTACAAGGCTCAAGTCAGGAGTGTGATGGAATACTCTCCACTTGCCTGGATGAGTGCAGCTCCAACAACATTCAAGAAGCTCGGCAGCATCCAGGACAAAGCAGCCCGATTGATTGGCACCCCATCCACCACCCTAAACATTCACTCCCTTCACCACCGGCGCACAGTGGCTGCAGTGAGTACCATCCACAGGATGCACTGCAGCAACTCGCCAAGGCTTCTTCGACAGCACCTCCCAAACCCACGACCTCTACCACCTAGAAGGACAAGAGCAGCAGGTACATGGGAACAGCACCACCTGCACGTTCCCCTCCAAGTCACACACCATCCCGACTTGGAAATATATCGCCGTTCCTTCATCGTCGCTGGGTCAAAATCCTGGAACTCCCTTCCTAACAGCACAGTGGGAGAACCTTCACCACACAGACTGCAGCGGTTCAAGAAGACGGCTCACCTTCTCGAGGGCAATTAGGGATGGGCAATTAGGGATGGGCAATAAATGCCGGCCTCGCCAGTGACGCCCACATCCCATGAACGAATAAAAAAAAATTCCAACAAAAATCTGATTGCTGTGACCTTCAAACCAGTTAACTTCAGTGTTTGGGCCTTCACATGTTTGAAAAGGAGAGCTAAGCTAAACTTTGCACCTCTGGAAATATGAAGGCATTTATGCTCTGCACTTTAAGCAGTCATAATTGAATCACAGAAATTGCAGCACTGAAGGAAGCCATTCAGCCCCTCACACTTGTGCAGATGTTACCTCTCCAACTGTAGCTATCGAGTCTGATCCTATTTCCCTGATCATTCCCCATATCTTTTTATATTTATTTTCAAATACTTAGCCCAATCTCTTTTGAACAGTATCATTCTGCCTCAATAGTAACATGTGGTAAAGCATTTCATGTTCTTAATAAACTCTCTCTTTTAAAAAAAAAGGTTTCTTCTAACTTCCACCTTGTGACCAGTGGAATCTACCTTTCACAGTTTACCCTATCTAAACCAGTTATGGCCAGTAGTAGATTTTGAGTTGAAAGGTTGTGGGCTCAAGCTCCACTCCAGGAACTTGAGCTCATATTCTAGGTTTTCTTTTTTCAAAAAATATACTTTATTCATAAAATTTGCAGCAGTTCATACAATACAGTTGTCATATCACATTCCAAACATACACAATATCGATTATGCAATTTGCAGGTTTCATCAAGTACAGTTCAATGAAACACATTGGACATCATTACAGTTCATGACACTCTAGGGTGCCTCATTGCATCACAATCAATACAGGTGATTCATTACAGATTCATTACAGATTTATTGCGGGTACATTACATCAATTTTGAATTTTACATTCTGCCCGAGGGGGTTTTTCCCTGATTGCAGCCCCTCGGTATACAATGGCGGGAAGGCTCTAAACGGTTTCCTTTCCCCACAGAGCCTTTGCAGCGGCCGCACCCATCCTCAGTGCGTCTTTCAGCACGTAGTCCTGGACCTTGGAATGTGCCAGTCTGCAACACTCGGTCGAGGACAGCTCCTTGTACTGGAAGACCAGCAAGTTTCGGGCAGACCAAAGGGCGTCTTTCACCGAGTTGATGGTCTTCCAGCAGCACCTGATGTCCGTCTCAGTGTGCGTCCCCGGGAACAGCCCGTAGAGCACAGAATCCTGTGTTACGGAACTGCTCAGGACGAACCTGGACAGATACCACTGCATCTCTCTCCAGACCTTCTTTGCAAAGGCACATTCCAGAAGGAGATGGGTGACGGTCTCGTCTCCACCGCAGCCTCCTCTGGGACAGCGCGCGGTGGCGCTGAGAGTCCAGGAGTACATGAAGGATCTGACGGGAAGGGCCCTTCTCACCACCAGCCAAGCTAGGTCTTGGTGCTTGTTTGAAAGCTCTGGCGTTGAGGCGTTCTGCGAAATGACATTGACAGTCTGCTCGGGGAACCAACCGACAGGATCCCCCATCTCCTTTTCCCGCAGGGTCTCGAGGACGTTACGTGCGGACCACTTGCTGATCGCCTTGTGGTCAAAGGTGTTTTTCTGCACAAACTGTTCCACGAAGGACAGGTGGAGCGGAACGGTCCAACTGGACGGAGCATTCCGTGGCAGCGTGGCCAGGCCCATCCTTCTCAACACCGGGGACAGGTAGAACCTCAGCACATAGTGACACTTTGTGTTTGCGTACTGAGGGTCTATGCACAGCTTGATTCAGCCGCACACAAAGGTGGCCATTAGGATGAGGGCCACGTTGGGCACGCCTTTCCCCCCTTTCTCTGGAGATTTGTACATCGTGGCCCTGCGGACATGGTCCATTTTTGATCTCCAGACAAAGCGGAAGATGGCTCGGGTGACTGTCGCGGCGCAGGAGCGAGGTATGGGCCAGACCTGCGCCACGTACAGCAACACCGAGAGCACCTCCCACCTGATGACCAGGTTCTTGCCCACGATCGAGAGGGATCGTTGATCCCACAGTCCCAGTTTCTGCTTAACCTTGGAAATATGCTCCTCCCAGTTTTTGGTGCATGCCCCGGCCCCCCCGAACCAGATCCCCAGCACCTTCAGGTAATCCGACCTGACGGTGAAGGGGACAAAGGATCAGTCGGTCCAGTTCCCAAAGAACATGGCCTCGCTCTTGCTACGATTTACCCTGGCCCCCGAGGCCAGTTCGAACTGGTCGCAGATGCTCATCAATCTGCGGACCGAGAGCTGATCTGAGCAAAAGACGGTGACATCATCCATGTACAGGGAGGCCTTGACCTGAGTACCTCCGCTGCCTGGGATCGTCACCCCTCTTATGCCCGCATCCCTCCTGATGGACTATGCAAAGGGTTCGATGCAACACACGAACAAGACGGAGGAGAGAGGACAGCCCTGCCTGACTCCAGATTTGATCGGAAAGCTTTCTGATTCCCACCTGTTGATTGAAACTGCGCTACTGATGTTTGTGTAAAGCAGTTGGATCCAATTGCGGATTCCCTCCCCAAACCCCATTTTGGAGAGCACGTCCATCATGTACGTGTGGGATATTCTGTCAAAGGCCTTCTCCTGGTCCAGGCTGATCAGGCAGGTGTTCACCCCCCTGTCCTGTACGTAGGCAATCGTATCCCTGAGTAGCGCCAGGCTATCAAGATCTTCCTGCCGGGTACGGCGCAGGTCTGATCGGGGTGGATCACCACCTCCAGGGCTGACTTGACCCGATTGGCGATGACCTTGGACAGAATTTTGTAGTCCACGTTAAGTAGTGAGATGGGTCGCCAATTTTTGATTTCTTCTCTCTCCCCCTTCCGCTTGTAGATGAGGGTGATGATGCCTTTCCTCATGGAGTCTGACATGCTGCCTGCCAGGAGCATACCCCCGTACACTTCCAGCAGGTCTGGGCCTATCCAGTCCCACAGAGCCGAGTACAACTCCACCGGTAAGCCGTCGCTTCCGGGAGTCTTACTCTTCTCGAAGGAACGGACGGCCTTTGTCAGTTCGTCCAGAGTTAGCGGGTGATCCAGACTCTCCCGCTTGCTGTCGTCTAGAACCTCCGTGATAGACGACAAGAAGGACTGGGAGGCCGCGCTGTCTGTGGGCTTCGCGTCGTACAGTCCGGCATAAAAGGATTTGCAGATCCTCAGTATGTTGGGCTGCGAGGACGTGACCGAGCCGTCCTCTTCCTTCAGGCTGCTGATCACAGAGCTCTCTCTGTGCACCTTTTGGAAGAAGAAGCGCGAGCAAGTCTCGTCCTGCTTCACGGAGCGGACTCTGGACCGGAAGATGATCTTGGAGGCCTCGGAGGCAAAGAGCGAGGCTTGCTGGTCCTTCACCTCTCTGAGTTCCTCCCAGATATCAATCCCCATCGACTGCAGCAGGAGAAGATTCTGCATGCTTTTCTGGAGTCGGGACGTTTCCCTCTGCCTCTCTCTCGCCTTCTGAACACCTTTGAGGATGAAGAACCTCTTGATGTTCGCCTTGATGGCTTCCCACCAGTGCACTGGGGAATCAAAGAGGGGCTTTGTGGTTCTCCAACCTTTGTAATCCCTCGTCAGTTCCTCAATGTTTCCCGGGGTCAACAGTTTCACGTTCAGCTTCCATGTCCCCCTGCCCACTCTCTGATCGTCCTGTAGGTGACAGTCGGCCAGGAGGAGGCAGTGGTCAGAGAAGAACACCGGTGTGACCTTGGTGGATCTGACCTTGAGCTTCGGGGACACAAACAGGAAGTCTATCCTGGAACGGACGGACCCGTCTGGTCTGGACCAAGTGTATTGACGCGCCGCTCCGTCTGCAGGGTTGCTGAAGACGTTGCACAGCTTGGCGTCTTTCACCGCCTCCATCAGGAGTTTGGACGTGGAGTCCAGTTTGCTGTCGGCTCTGCCGGATCGTCCAGCCGCATCGATGATGCAGTTGAAGTCACCACCGAGAATGACCGGCTTGGACGTCGCCAGCAGTAGTGGGAGCTGCTGGAAGACGGCCAGTCGCTCGCTCTTCAGAGCCGGGGCGTACACGTTGATCAGCCGGAGCGGAGCGTTTTTGTACATTACGTCTGCTACGAGGAGACGACCCCCCATCACCTCCTTTACTGCGGTGATGGTGAAGTTGCCTCCCCGCAGCAGAATCCCCAGGCCGGAGGCACGGTTATCGTTGCCTCCCGACCAGATCGACGGCCCGTGGGCCCACCGCTGCAACCATTGCCGATAATTGCTGAGATGCGGCAGGCCGCACTCCTGTAAGAACAGCAGGTCGCTCTTGACCTTGGCCAGGTAGTCCAAGGTCGACACACATCGCGAAGTGCATTTAACGCTATGCACGTTAATGGATGCGACTTTCAGACCCATTTTAACAACAGTTTAAAGTCTCACCCGACAGTCCGTTTGCTGTTTCCAGCTCTTGGCCGTGTCCCTGCATCCCGGTGATCTGTGCAAAGTGTTCCACGCCCCCCTGAGCTGAGGTATGAGTTCTGTTCTGCCTCAGAGAGGGGGTCGTCGTTCCGCCGGGGTGTCATCGTCAGCGTGGTGTCAGGTGAAGAGTCCGTGCGATCCTCGATCGGTTGGGGCTCCTCGTTGTTGCTTCTCCGGGTTTCCCGGAGCCGTTCTTCGCTGTCTACGGTGCTGCTCCTGGTGTCCCGGAGCTGGTGTGCGCTGGGCACTGCGATGCTGCCGGCTTCCCGGAGCTGGAGGGTACTGGAGGCGTTGTCGCTCCCAGTGTTCTGGAGATGGGGGCTGCCGATCGCGTCGGTGTCACCTTGGACATTTTGCCGCTTTCGGTGGGACGTCTGACCACTTCGCTCCTGTCGTCCCTCCTCGTCAGACACGGGGTAGTCGCTGCAGTCCGACTGCGACTCGAGTGCTCTTTTAACCCCTGGTGTAGTGTCGGCAGGGGCTCGTTTCCTTTCCTCTGGCTTCCTCTTTCTGTTTTTCTTGCTCACCAGCTGCCATTCTCCCTCTGCTGCCTCCTCGTCCATGGACTCTGTCGTCTGGTGGGGAGGCTCGGAGCTGGGTGTCGGGGTCTGGCAGTTTTCGGCTTGACCCTTTCCTCGCTCCTGGGCCAGGGACTTCGTGGAGGAGGTCGCGGCCGGGCGATGACTCTTGGCCTTCTTTGGGGCAGCCTTGCTTGTTGCCCCCTCCTCCTCCTCTGCTGTGTTGCTCTTGGCCGCCTGGGCGTAGCTGAAGCTGCGTTTGGGGCAGACCCTGTAGAGATGGCCTTCCTCCCCGCACAGGTTGCAGCGCTTGCTCTCCTTGCAGTCCTTAGTCTGGTGTCCTTCCTGCTTGCAGTTCTTGCAGACGGTTGCAGTGCAGGAGGCCGCCACGTGGCCGGATTTGCCGCAGGTGCGAAAGACTCTGGGTTGCCCCACGTACATGATGTACCCTCGACTTCCTCCGATGTGGAAGCTGGAGGGAGGGTGGAGGATGTTGCCGTGGTCGTCCACTCTCAACGTTGCCGTGACCTCCATCTTGCTGGTCCAGATCCCAAACTGGTCGGTGACGTCGACGCTGTTCTCCGCCCCGTTGACGTGTCTGGCGAGGAACGTCAGCACATCGACGACCGGGACGTGTGGGTTGTACATGTGTACAATCAGCTTCCGATTCCTCTGCGTTGGGAGGGTGAAGAGCGGCTCCGCAGCGAGAATCGCCAGCGGTCCTTCGCTCCCCTTCTCCTCGAAAACTTGAAGAAGCTTCTGGCATCCAGCGACGGTCTTAAAGGTGACGTCAAAATGTCCGCTTTGAGGGAAATCCTGTAGGCAGAAGATGTCCGTCGCTTTGAATCCACAGCAGTCGATCAAAACTCGTTTGACGAAGAACTCACGATCCACTGACGTGACACAATCAACTGTCGTTGCCGTCACCCTGACGGTGTTTGGCACACCATGGCCGACTGCCCGGGTGCCCTTCCCTGCCATTGCAGTGTTGATGTGGTCCTTATGCAAATTTAGGGGCGGAGCCAGCACACGAAACGACCAATCACAGAAAGTCCACACTTTGCGAGCGCATGAAGTCGCAGCCAGCGTTCCAATCCGCTCAGATCCAAATAAGCCCGAATAGGAACACACTTGATCTTAGCCAGTGCAGTACTGAGGGAGTGCCTAGTGGTTCTGATATTCCATGGCACCATGGAATAAAAGGTCCCATGGCACTATTTAACGAAGAGCAGGGGAGTTCTTCCGGCCAACATTTATCTCTCAACTCTGCCAAAAATGATTAACTGAGCATTTATCTCTGCTGTTTGTGAGATATGCTATGTGCAAATTGGCTACGGCGTTTGCCTATAAAACAGTGACTACGTTTCAAAAGTAATTTATTAGCTGCTATGCACTTTGGGACATCGTGAGGATGTGAGAACCATTATATAAATCCAGGTTTTTTCTTAGGTTTCTCTCTCCGTTAAAAAAACACCCATTTTTGAGACTTCATAACCGTACCTTGTCATTCTGGTGATTCTTCACTATGTTTTCCGTGTACTTAATATCCAAACTGTAACAGAGTGGATAGAACTATGGCCAAACCAGCCAACTGATAATGCAGACCGTTGATGTATTTATTGTAAATGGCACTATCCTAATACATCTGATACTGTCTGGATTTAGATAATAAATGTTCGATAAAGTTAACTATAGTACAGGATGACTATTGTGGCCTTATTTAAAAGTTATTCAGTAAGCCTGGTGACCTTGAGGAAAGGTATATTTCCAGAAGGCTACAACAATGACAGTTCAATAAGGTTCACCAACATGAAAATTTGAAATATTGTGCGCTTGGTATTGTTTGCAATACTAATGGTAAGTTCAGAATAAGTCAGTATTTGAAGATTGCACAGTGTGGGCACCTGATTATTGCTGTGATGGATTACATCCTTGAAGAGTAAATAACATTTAAATAGTATGACTAAATGTTCTTGTTCACATCAATGCTTTCTACTTTGTAACCATATTTGTGGGCTCTTTGTAAAAGAGAATGTAATGTTGGAGATTATTCAAACCACTGAGTCACCTCATCGAAACTTTAAATAATTAAAAAAAACTTAATTTTCATGGGGCTGAAATTCCTTTCTGGTCTCCCAGTGTAATTCCAGCAGGCAACAGTTGGAAACCCTGGAATATGAAGGGGACCCCGTTGTGTCGGGTCTCTGCCGTTTTGAGGAGTTTGCAAATTGCCTTGTACGGGGAAGAGCCTCTCTCTGCCCCTTTGCAAGGCAAATGTCGTCAGGAAGACAGAGCCAGCTGCAGGTGGGTGGGTGCTGGAGCTTACGGCCGTGCGGGGACAGTGGACACTGCAAAAACTTGCAGCAGCACTTGCACCCAGCTGCTTCATGCAAATTAGGTGCTCTCTCACTGACCCCACAAACTCTGGCAGCACCAGCGCTGGAGGGGAATGGCAGGCATCTCGAGAAATATTGGCCCCATTTCTTTTGCGTAAAATTAGAGTATCCTAGGAATGAGAGGAGGTCATTCAGCTCCTTGAGCCTGTTCCCCAGTTTAATTAGGTCATCGCTGATCTGTGTCTCAACTCCATTTACCTGCCTTTGTTCCATATCCTTTGATACCCGTAACCAACAAAAATCTATCGTTCTCAGTCTTAAAAATTTACCCGCCTTTGATCAATATCCTTTGATACCCTTTCCTAATTAAAATCTGTCGATCTCGGTCTTGAAAATTTCAAATGTAAGGAATCTTACAACACCAGGTTATAGTCCAACTGTTTTATTTAAAAATCACAAGCTTTCGGAGGCTTTCTCCTTCGTCAGGTGAGCGAGTGACGAAGGAGAAAGCCTCCGAAAGCTTGTGATTTTTAAATAAAACAGTTGGACTATAACCTGGTGTTGTAAGATTCCTTACATTTGTCAACCCCAGTCCATCACCGGCTTCTCCACATCTTGAAAATTTCAGTTCACCCAATATCCACAGCCTTTTGCGGGAGCAGCTTCCAGATTTGCACTACCCTTTGTGTGGAAAAAATGCCTCCTGATTTCATTCCTGAATGGCCCAGCTATAATTTTAAGATTATGTCCTCTTGTTCTCAATTTCCCCCACCAGAGGAAGCAGTTTCTCTGTACCCTTTTAAATCCTTCAATCATTTTAAACACCTCCATTAAATCACCCCTCGACGTTCTGAACTCAAGGGAATACAAGCCAAGTTTATGCAACATATCCTCATAATCTAACCCTTTTAGCCCCGGCATCATTCTGATGACTCTACGCTGTACCCTCTCCAGGGACAATACATCCTTCCTGAAATGCGGTACCCAAAACTCAATACAGTTTGCAGATCGCAGATGACGCCTGACCAAGGCTTTATACAACTGAAGCATTCCTTACTCCTCTTTGTATTCCAGACCCCTTGAGAGAAAGGCTAACATTCTATTCGCATTTTTGATTACTTTTTTGCACCTGAGCACTAGCTTTTAGTGATTTATGTACATGGACACCCAAATCCCTTTGCTTCTTCACGGTTCCTAGTCTCTCGCCATTAAGAAAGTATTCCGATCTGATTTTCTTGAATCTAAAGTGGATGATCTCACACTTCCCCACATTGAACTCCATCTGCCATGATTTTGCCTACTCAGTTAGTCTGTCTATGTCCCTTTGTAATTTCCTACTCCCACCTAAACAACTTAGTGTCTTCTGTAAACTTGGATGTACAACTCTCTCTTCTAAGTCATTGATATATATGGTGAAAAGATGAGGCCCCAGTACAGGTCCCTGGGGAGCACCACTTGTCACATCCCACCAATCAGAGTACATTCCCTTTATTCCTACTCTATTCTCTACCTTCCAACTAATTACCAACCCATGTCACATTGTTACCTCTAATTCCATGTGCTTTTATTTTTGCTAATAATCTCTAATGCAGAACCTTATCAGATACCTTCTGGAAGTCCATATAGGCAACATCCATTGACACTCCCCTGTCCACCATGTTAGTGACCTCCTCAGAAAATTCAACTAGATTAGTCAGACATGACCTTCCCTTCACAAATCCATGTGGACTCTTTGATCAGCTCGTATTTGTTGAAGTGCCCAGTCACTTCGTCTCTGCTGATAGTCTATTTATCACCTTCAGTTTTTCTAATTCTGCTGAATTACATTTCCTAAAGTAACTTCCATTAATTTGTGTCTGTTTGAAAGGCAACTAACATGCTGTCCCAGGATTATATTTTTACTCTATTTTGTGGAGAGGGCCCCAGATAAATAGTCCATTCCTTCAGTATCTCCCCACTAACTAAAAAGAGATTAAATGGATATCACTGCTAACATTGTACCTACCTCTTTTTTTAACATTTCTTTGTAATTTAATGTTTGTCTTCTGAGTCTGGTGATTTAATGATTTCAGTGTGCTCTTAAAATCATAATTATGTGCCTGTTATTTCATCCTAAAGCCATGATATTCTTGGTCCCCTTATAGAAGTACCTAAAGCTGGCTCTAATCTCTGCCATTACTTTGATCCTTTAAGGCATCCTTTTGACACACATACGTTATTGTCTTGAATTTCCTTTTCTAATTTCCACTTTCCCTTCAAAGTTTCCCAACTGTCCTTTGGTTGTGTGCCGATGAAGTTGCTCGTATCATCACATATCAGGAGCCTTTCCCCATTTCTCCCTTATTGTACTTTTTCGCTCATTGCATATCTTTCCTTTCTTGGCTTTAAAATGAATCCTTTTAAATTTTCCCCAATAGTTTCATAGAATCATAGAAGTTTACAACATGGAAACAGGCCCTTCGGCCCAACATGTCCATGTCGCCCAGTTTATACCACTAAGCTAGTCCCAATTGCCTGCACTTGGCCCATATCCCTCTATTCTTATCTTACCCATGTAACTGTCCAAATGCTTTTTAAAAGACAAAATTGTACCCGCCTCTACTACTGCCTCTGGCAGCTCGTTCCAGACACTCACCACCCTTTGAGTGAAAAAATTGCCCCTCTGGACCCTTTTGTATCTCTCCCCTCTCACCTTAAATCTATGTCCCCTCGTTATAGACTCCCCTACCTTTGGGAAAAGATTTTGACTATCTACCTTATCTATGCCCCTCATTATTTTATAGACTTCTATAAGAACACCCCTAAACCTCCTACTCTCCAGGGAAAAAAGTCCCAGTCTATCTAACCTCTCCCTATAAGTCAAACCATCAAGTCCCGGTAGCATCCTAGTAAATCTTTTCTGCACTCTTTCTAGTTTAATAATATCCTTTCTATAGTAGGGTGACCAGAACTGTACACAGTATTCCAAGTGTGGCCTTACTAATGTCTTGTACAACTTCAACAAGACATCCCAACTCCTGTATTCAATGTTCTGACCAATGAAACCAAGCATGCCGAATGCCTTCTTCACCACCCTATCCACCTGTGACTCCACTTTCAAGGAGCTATGAACCTGTACTCCTAGATCTCTTTGTTCTATAACTCTCCCCAACGCCCTACCATTAACGGAGTAGGTCCTGGCCCAATTTGATCTACCAAAATGCATCACCTCACATTTATCTAAATTAAACTCCATCTGCCATTCATCGGCCCACTGGCCCAATTGATCAAGATCCCGTTGCAATCCTAGATAACCTTCTTCACTGTCCACAATGCCACCAATCTTGGTGTCATCTGCAAACTTACTAACCATGCCTCCTAAATTCTCATCCAAATCATTAATATAAATAACAAATAAGAGCGGACCCAGCACCGATCCCTGAGGCATACCGCTGGTCACAGGCCTCCAGTTTGAAAAACAACCCTCTACAACCACCCTCTGTCTTCTGTCGTCAAGCCAATTTTGTATCCAATTGGCTACCTCACCTTGGATCCCGTGAGATTTAACCTTATGTAACAACCTACCATGCGATACCTTGTCAAAGGCTTTGCTAAAGTCCATGTAGACCACGTCTACTGCACAGCCCTCATCTATCTTCTTGGTTACCCCTTCAAAAAACTCAATCAAATTGGTGAGACATGATTTTCCTCTCACAAAACCATGCTGACTGTTCCTAATCAGTCTCTGCCTCTCCAAATGCCTGTAGATCCTGTCTCTCAGAATACCCTCTAACAACTTACCCACTACAGATGTCAGGCTCACCGGTCTGTAGTTCCCAGGCTTTTCCCCGCCACCCTTCTTAAACAAAGGCACAACATTTGCTACCCTCCAATCTTCAGGCACCTCACCTGTAGCTGTCGATGATTCAAATATCTCTGCTAGGGGACCCGCAATTTCCTCCCTAACCTCCCATAACGTCCTGGGATACATTTCATCAGGTCCCGGAGATTTATCTACCTTGATGCGCGTTAAGACTTCCAGCACCTCCCTCTCTATAATATTTACACTCCTCAAGACATCACTATTTATTTCCTCAAGTTCCCTAAGATCCATGCCTTTCTCAACCGTAAATACCGATGTGAAATATTCATTCAGGATCTCACCCATCTCTTATGGTTCCGCACATAGATGACCTTGTTGATCCTTAAGAGGCCCTACTCTCTCCCAAGTTACTCTTTTGCCCTTTATGTATTTGTCGAAGCTCTTTGGATTCTCCTTTGCCTTATCTGCCAAAGCAATCTCATGTCCCCTTTTTGCCCTCCTGATTTCTCTCTTAACTCTACTCCGGCAATCTCTATACTCTTCAAGGGATCCACTTGATCCCAGCTGCCTATGCATGTCATATGCCTCCTTCTTCTTTTTGACTAGGGCCTCAATCTCCCGAGTCATCCAAGGTTCCCTACTTCTACCAGCCTTGCCCTTCACTTTATAAGGAATGTGCTTACCCTGAACCCTGGTTAACACACTTTTGAAAGCCTCCCACTTACCAGACGTCCCTTTGCCTGCCAACAGACTCTCCCAATCAACTTCTGAAAGTTCCTGTCTAATACCATCAAAATTGGCCTTTCCCCAATTTAGAATTTTAACTTTTGGGCCAGACCTATCATTCTCCATAGCTATCTTAAAACTAATGGAATTATGATCACTGGTCCCAAAGAGATCCCTCACTAACACTTCTGTCACCTGCCCTTCCTTATTTCCCAAGAGGAGGTCAAGTTTTGCCCCCTCTCTAGTCGGGCCATCCACATACTGAATGAGAAATTCCTCCTGAATACACTCAACAAATTTCTCCCCATCCAAGCCCCTAATGCTATGGCTGTCCCAGTCAATGTTGGGAAAGTTAAAGTCCCCTACTATTACCACCCTATTTTTCTTGCAGCTGTCTGTAATCTCCTTACATATTTGCTCCTCAATTTCCCGTTGACTATTTGGGGGTCTGTAGTACAATCCTATCAAAGTGATCTCTCCCTTCTTATTTTTCAGTTCTACCCATATAGACTCAGTGGGCGAACCCTCGGATATATCCCCTCTCACTACTGCTGTGATGTTCTCCCTAATCAAGAACGCAACTCCCCCTCCTCTCCTACCTCCTGCTCTATCTTTCCTATAGCATCTGTACCCTGGAACATTGAGCTGCCAGTCCTGCCCCTCCCTTAGCCATGTTTCAGTAATAGCTATAACATCCCAGTCCCATGTACCCATCCATGCCCTGAGTTCATCTGCCTTGCCCATCAGACTTCTTGCATTGAAATAAATGCAGTTTAATCTAGACTTCCCTTGGTCTTTGCCCTGCTTTCTCAGACCATCTGTCCGGTCATGTTTTGTACACTCTCCCTTACTGCCTTTTGTTTCTGTCACCACTTTATTTCCCACTGACTTCCTGCATCGGTTCCCATCCCCCTGCCACATTAGTTTAAACCCTCCCCAACAGCACTAGCAAACACTCCCCCTAGGACATTGGTTCCAGTCCTGCCCAGATGCAGACCGTCCAATTTGTACTGGTCCCACCTCCCCCAGAACCGGTTCCAATGGCCCAGGAATTTGAATCCCTCCCTCTTGCACCATCTCTCAAGCCACGTATTCATCCTAGCTATTGTGTCATCCCTACTCTGACTAGCCCGTGGCACTGGTAGCAATCCTGAGATTACTACCTTCGAGGTCCTACTTTTTAGTTTAACTCCTAACTCCCTAAATTCAGCTTGTAGGACCTCATCCCGTTTTTTACCGATATCGTTGGTACCTATATGCACCACAACAACTGGCTGTTCACCCTCCCCCTCCAGAATGTCCTGCAGCCGCTCCGAGACATCCCTGACCCTTGCACCAGGGAGGCAAGATACCATCCTGGAGTCTCGGTTGCGTCCGCAGAAACGCCTGTCTATTCCCCTTACAATCGAGTCCCCTATCACTATAGCTCTGCCACTCTTTTTCCTGCCCTCCCGTGCAGCAGAGCCAGCCACGGTGCCATGAACCTGGCCGCTGTCACCTTCCCCTGGTGAGCCATCTCCCCCAACAGTATCCAAAACGGTATACCTGTTTTGGAGGGAGATGACCGCAGGGGACCCCTGCACTACCTTCCTACTCTTCCTCTGTCTGTTGGTCACCCATTCACTATCTCCCTCAGTAATTTTTATCTGTGGTGTGACCAACTCACTGAACGTGCTATCCATGACTTCCTCAGCATCGCGGATGCCCCAAAGTTTGTCCATCCGCAGCTCCAGAGCCGTCAAGCGGTCAAACAGTAGCTGCAGCTGGACACACTTCCCGCAGGTGAAGGAACCAGGGACACAGGAAGGATCCCTGAATTCCCACATCCCACAAGAGGAACATGACACGGGTTTGGGATCTCCTGCCATGACTTAACCCTTAAATTAGCTTAACAACAACTACAATGTCAAGAAAAAAAAGGAAAGAAAAACTACTTACCAGTCACTAGCCAATCACTGCTCCTCGACACCAGTTCTTCTGCTGCCCACTGTTCAGTGGAGGTGACTGAGCCGACTTCTCCCAGAATGCCCCTCTGTGTTCTCATTATAAGAACTAGTTATCATAACATTTAACTTGTGCTCATTGCAGTGCACTCATGGAAAGCACACTGTAAGACTGGTGATAATGAGCAATTTGTCAACATAACCTTTCATTGGACTTCCATGGACATTTTAATAAGTGTTTAGCAAGTTATTTTTTCCCTGCCAATTTCTCTGTCCTCTTTTGTGGGTATTCATTTCTTCTTGGGTTCTGGTTCCCTCTCATAGGAAGAGGAGTCGGCCATTCAGCCCCTCAAGTCTGCTCCACCATTCAATTAAATCATAATTGATCTGTACTTCAACTCCATTTACCCCCTTTTGCTCCATATCCCTTGACATGCTTGCCTAACAAAAATCTATTAAGCTCAGTTTGAACAGGGCCAAACTTCAAATTTACAAATACTAATTACATTACAACTGGCCCGAGGGCACTGAGGCCAATTGAACTGCACCTACTGCCACTTTGACTGAGATCAGGTAACCCAGCAGCAATTAATATCAAGCCTAAGACCTTCCATAGCTGTATGAATCATGGAATCTTACAGCACAGAAGGTGGCCATTTGGCGCTTCGTGTCAGTGCAGGCTCTTTAAAAGAGCTATCCGATTCGTCCCACTCCCCTGCTTGTTCCCCATAGCACAGCAAATTTTTCCTTTTCTAGTATTTCCATTGTAGCAGCAAAGAAGGAGGTAGTAGCAATATTGGATAGGATAAAAATAGATTAAGAGGAGGTACTTAAAAGATTGGCAGTACTCAAAGTAGAAACGTCACCTGGTCCAGATGGGATGCATCCTAGGTTACTGAGGGAAGTAATGGTGGAAATTGCGGAGGCTCTGGCCACAATCTTTCAATCCTCCTTTGATATGGGGATGATGCAGGACGACTAGTGGATTGCAAACGTTACACCCCTGTTCAAAAAGGAGAGAGGGATAAACCCAGCAGTTACAGGCCAGTCAGCCCAACATCGGTGATGGGGAAATTTTTAGAGATAATAACCCGGGACAAAATTAATTGGCACTTGGAAAAGTATGGGCTAATAAATGAAAGACAGTACCGATTTGTTAAAGGAAAATCGTGTTTGACTAACTTGATTGGGTTCTTTGATGAAATAACATAGAGGGTTGTTGTTGCATATACGGACTTTAAAAAGGCATTTGATGAAGTACCACGTAATAGACTTGTTAGCCAAATTAAAGCCCATGGGTTTAAAGGGACAGTGGCAGTGTGGATACAAAATTGTCTAGGGAACAGAAAGCAGAGAGTAGTGGTGAATGGTTGTTTATCAGACTTGAAGGGAAGTATACAGTGATGTTTCCCAGGGGTCAGTATTGGGACCACTGCTCTTTTTGACATATATTAATGACATGTACTTGAGTACAGAGGGTATAATTTCAAAGTTTGCAGATGACACGAAACTCGGGAATGTAGTAAACAATGTGGAGGATAGTAATAGACGTGGCCGATGAAATTTAACGCAGGGAAGTGTGAAGTGATGCATTTTGGTAGGAAGATTGAGGAGAGGCAATATAAACTGAATGGTACAATTTTAAAGGGAATGCAGGAACAGAGAGACCTGGGGCTGCATATACACAAACCTTTGAAGGTGGCAGGACAAGTTGAGAAGGCTGTTAAAAAGCATATGGGATCCTGGGCTTCATTAACAGAGGCATAGAGTACAAAAACAAGGAAGTTATGCTAAACCCTTATAAAACATTGGTTAGGCCTCAGCTGGAGTATTGTGTTCAATTCTGGGCACCACACTGGAAGAAGGATGTCAAGACGTTAGAGAGGGTGCAGAAGAGATTTACTAGAATGGGACTAGGGATGAGGGATTTTAGTTATGTGGAGAGACTGGAGAAGCTGGGGTTGTTCTCCTTAGAACAGAGAAGGCTAAGGGGAGATTTGACAGAGGGGTTCAAAATCATGAACTGAGTAAATAAAGAAAAACTGTTACCAGTGGCAGAAGGGTCGGTAACCAGAGAACACAGATTTAAGGTGGTTGGCAAGAGTCAGAGGCAACATGAGGAAACATGAAGGGAAAAAATTTACAAGGCCATGGAAAGAGCCTAAAAGGGACTAATTGGACAGCTCTTTCAAAGAGCCGGCACAGGCATGATGGGCTGCATGTCCTCCTCCCGTGTTGTACCTACTTTGATACTATGACTATGATATCTAACTCCCTTTTGAAAGTTACTATTGAATCTGCTTCCACCACTCTTTCAGGCAGTGCATTCCAGACCATAACAACTCGCTGCATAAAAAAAATTCTCATCTCTCCTCTGGTTCTTTTGCCAGTTACCTTAAATTTGTGTCCTCTGGTTACCAACCCTCCTGCCAGTGGAATCAGTTTCTCCTTATTTACGCTATCAAAACCCTTCATGATTTTGAACACCTGTATTAAATCTCCCCTTATCCTCCTCTGCTTTAAGGAGGACTATCCCAGCTTCTCTAGTGTCTCTAATGTGATTCAACTATTTACTATACAAACCTGATGGATCAACAAGGAAGCCTCCCTTTCCCCCACATCACTGACAAAATACTTATTCATAGAGCATATTAACAATTTGAGTGCATGTGAATGTATTTATGACTTTTTGTTATGGTATGAATTATAAAAATAACTGGAACCAAGTAAGGACAATCCCACTGAGCTGGAAAGGTAGTGGAGGAGGATGATATGGTCGACCATGTCAAAGGCTGCAGAGAGGTCGAGAACGAGGAGGAGGAGGAATAATACACTATGGTCACAATCGCAGTGTATGTTATTCATGACTGGTTAAGGCCATATCTGTTGATGATTCTGGTAGTTGATGTTAGTGTTCAGTGTATTATTGGGTGGGGTTAGAGGATTGTTGTAGCAAGAGTTGGTTTGCTCTACTGTGTAGTTAATTTCTTTCAGTTGACATGGCTGTTCACCTTTTCTTGGCTTTAATATTTATAATTATTGAGTGGGAGCTGGGTATTACATATGTGGTGTGATGCTCCGTAACTGGCAGTGAGTCAGAAATGGATACCAACTCTTGAATATCTTCTGATTCACCATTCTTTTTTTTTATAAGCATTTGTACTGAGCTCAAGTATTGTTATGATGCTATAGCTATATTGAATGACATTTTTATATCAACTTGCGAAATAATATTTGATGCTATTAATTTATTTGCCAAGACACTACTGTAGGTGTATATTTTGGAAGAAGTTCAGGAAGTAATCAGATGTGAAGTGTTTTCTTATTAGGAATGGGTCTGGTTATAGTAATAGACCACACTTTTTTAGCACTATCTTTTGAACCATTTATGTGCGATCTTGGGGCAGGAGGAAATAGTACTTTATAAAATATTTGTTACATTTAGCAGACTTCGTGCTGCCGTGAATTTATTGAGTTTGACGGAGCACAAGAAGCTGTGCAGATAATTTTTATGCCTTGTCGCTTACAGGCAAACCTATGAGGCTGATAGAAATCATAACTTTAAAAAAAAACTCTGATTCAACCCAAAGGAGTTTTTAAAAGAGTGTCTAACTCTGTACTCTATCATATTGTCTATCTTTCATAGTAGTCTTTGCACCATTAATAATTGAGATGCTGGTCATATTTCAACTGTTTGATACATGGAATGTTTTTCAAAATTTTATTTTGCATTAAAAGTTTAATGCAATGGTTTAAAGTTGAGGAATGTTAATTGATAAAGTAATAAATATTACAGAAAGTCATATGCAGTTAAGGTGATTACCATTGTTGTTAACATGAGTTCATTTTACTTTTATATACTTAAGTGAGACCTGAAAGGATTTAATATCATATTATCTGTCGTTGTGTGGGAATTATGGTTTAGTTTGATAATTTAATGCATGTCCGAAGTGGCTGAAATAAGGTGAATGGTTTTTATAAATCAAAAAGATTTGCCACTTGTAATAAAATTGAAAACAGACCTCATATAGGGCTAAACACTTGAAATGTTGTGACTTTACCCTTGGATAAATCCCTTGGAATTATAGCATTTACATGTAGTAATCCTATTTACATTGTTTTTCTGTAGAGCTAATATTCATCTGATTCAGTGAAGCAAAGCTTGAGTGATCTCCTTGCAACATGTTTGTTAAATAACTTCATTGTTAATGATATTGTTCTGATTACAGACCATTCATAGGCTGTTAGGTTTTTTCTGTACTTATTAAAACATGTCTGATCAGTTTGAAAACTGTACAAAAGATCATTCTGTAAATGAAATTAGTGAGTAGCATTCAGACTTCCTTCACTGAATGGGGTTTATAATAAGTTTCAAACCCATTCTAAATCTTCACAGCTTACTTCCTAGCTAATAGGACTTGGTGACATTTCCAAAAGGTTATCTATTTAACTGCAGTTTGAGGTCTGCCTGTTTGTACGGTAGGATATCGTAGAATCATAGAATCTGACAGCACAGAAAGAGGTCATTCGGCCTGTTGTGTCTGTGCCGGCTGTTTGAAAGAGCTGTCCAATTTAGTCCCACACCCCAGATTTCCCCATAATCCTGCAAATTAGTCCATTTTAAGTACATGTCCAATTGCCTTTTGAAACTTCCTATGAAGTCTGCTTCCACCGCCCATTCAGGTAATGC
Source organism: Heptranchias perlo (assembly GCF_035084215.1). Classification (NCBI taxonomy): domain Eukaryota; kingdom Metazoa; phylum Chordata; class Chondrichthyes; order Hexanchiformes; family Hexanchidae; genus Heptranchias; species Heptranchias perlo. The sequence goes on along the minus strand of NC_090337.1, from coordinate 36,358,042 downwards.
GTTCCAGACGTTAACAACCCTCTGTGTGAAAAAGTTTCTCCTCATTTCTCCTCTAGTTCTTTTGCTAATTATTTTAAATCTATGACCTCTGGTTACCAACTCACTTGCCAGAGGAAAAAGTTTCTCCCTATTTGCTCTGTCAAAATCCTCTCATTATTTTGAATACCTCGATCAGGTCTTCCCTTATCTTCCTCTGCTCTAAGGAGAACAGTCCCAGCTTCATCAATCTCTCCACATAACTGAAGTCCCTCATCCCTGGTATCATCCTGGTAAACCACCTCTGTACCCTCTCCAAGGCCTTGACATCCTTCCTAAAGTGTGGTGCCCAGAATTGTACACAGTACTCCAGCTGAGGCCTAACCAGTGATTGGTAAAGCTTTATCATTTCTTTGTTTTTGTATTCATTGCCCCTATTTACAAAGCCAAGTATCCCGTACACTTTCTTAACTGCCTTATCAACTTGCCCTGCCACCTTCAAAGATTTGTGAATATGCACCCCAAGTCCCTCTGCTCTTGTGTATCTGTTAAGGTGAAAATTACAGACTACATTCATCGTGAGTTGGCATCCTTTTGTTGCCTTGATCAAAAATTCATAGCAACCTGAGTCTTTTATGTTCAGCTTATTAGTGGACCACCTGCCAACAACATATTCAGAAGGATCCCTCGACCGTTGTGAGCTCAAATGGACACTCTCATTGCTCAGATCACTTAGTCACAAGTAGGAGAGCAGCTATTCATCAAATAAATTAGCTACAACTCTTCAATATCACAAAGCCATCTCGGTCAAGATACAGTACTTGATAGAAAAGGTTATGGACAACTGTGACTATTTCAACAACAGGGAGCTAAGGGTTCTCCTCTGTATGCTCACAGTAAATATTCTCTGGTAGTGCATCCAGACAAACATTTACACTGACTGATCCTCACCTCACAGTGAAAATGGATGCTGTGGCAGATGACTGAAATCACTGTAAATTTAATATTATAATTGTGAACGTCATTGCTTAGTCAAAAAATTGTTCCCCCCACTTCAAGCTTTCTGAATTCTTCTGATTTTAGCTTGCTTTCAGTGGCCAATATGTTTGTATGTACTTTTGCATGATTGGCGAATCACCATTTGCAGCAGTGATTTCTGGTTGTCAGATTTGACTTTGATTTCTTGTGGATTGGGTGATATTTGCTGTTTTCCCTGACGTGATGTAAAGAAACATGTTCCTAACACAGCTTTAATCAATGAAATTAATTGCAAGATTCCATTTTATTGGTTAGTAACAACAGATCTTTGTGATATTTATTAATGCGATCAATGCACTGTATTTCATACAGTGCTTGCCAGGCAAACCGTTGCTCCATTTTTTGCTTATTACCACATCATGCCCCAAAATTGACGTTTTGGCATGATGACAACATAGGATTTCCCAGCACTTACAAGAAGAAGCCCTACCTTCATTATGTTAAATAGAGATGGACAGTGATTGCAAATAGAGAAATGACATAGATAGAGAAAGGCAAATATTTTAAACCTTCCTCTAGGTAATTTATTTTAGTCTTGTTTCCTTTCCTCGGTCTCTTACCTTTTTTATCTGTAAGGATGAGATGGAGATTTGCATCATGAACTCATTCAACGCCATCCTCTAGCTATCCACTTGGAGGTGCATGTAGGGTGGCCTTGGGTGACTGGTACCTGTGGGGAAGTGTCTCACCACAACTCAGCAATCTGCCACAGCAATATGCTTATGTTCTTAAATTTCAGGCAGAGACTTGTGTTTCATTATTCTGGTACAACTTGTTGGGGGTATTTTTTAGGATTTGGGAGGGGCTACAGTTTGGAAGGACTGCATACAAAATTTCAGTATTTGCAGAAATTGGCAAGAGACTTCAAAATTGCCTCTCCTGTTAGGACTTGCATACATCAACATAGGCAAAGAGGAATACCCAACCTCTCCAACTACTCTCTCCAATTTTCGTTCCAATGAGTCTTGATCGAGTGAATGGGGAAAGTCTATTTCTTCTTACTGAGGAGTCAGTGATGAGGGGTCATAGATTTAAAATCATCAGAAGAGTGACGAGAGAGGTTAGAAGAAATTTCTTTATGCAGTGAATTGTTGGAGTAAGGAACATGTTAACATAGGGAGTCATTGAGGCAGATAATTGCATTTTTAAGATAAAATAGGACAAATACTTGAAGCAGAGGAAGATCTGGAGATCTAGGGAGAGAAACGTGTAGTGGGAGTACATAGGAACAGGAGTAGGCCATTCAGCCCCTCGTGCCTGCTCCGCCATTTGATAAGATCATGGCTGATCTGTGATCTAACTCCATATACCCGCCTTTGGCCCATATCCCTTAATACCTTTGGTTGCCAAAAAGCTATCTATCTCAGATTTAAATTTAGCAATTGAGCTAGTATCAATTGCCTTTTGCGGAAGAGAGTTCCAAACTTCTACCACCCTTTGTGTGTAGAAATGTTTTCTAATCTCGCTCGTGAGAGGTCTGGCTCTAATTTTTAGACTATGCCCCCTACTCCTAGAATCCCTAACCAGCGGAAATGGTTTCTCTCTATCTACCCTATCTGTTCCCCTTAATATCTTATAAACTTCAATCAGATCACCCCTTAACCTTCGAAACTCTAGAGAATACAACCCCAATTTGTGTAATCTCTCCTCGTAACTTAACCCTTGAAGTCTGAGTATCATTCTAGTAAACCTACGCTGCACTCCCTCCAAGGCCAATATGTCCTTCCGAAGGTGCGGTGCCCAGAACTGCTCACAGTACTCCAGGTGCGGTCTAACCAGGGTTTTGTATAGCTGCAGCATAACTTCTGCCCCCTTGTGCTCTAGTCCTCTAGATATAAAGACCAGCATTCCATTAGCCTTATTGATTATTTTCTGCACCTGTTCATGTCACTTCAATGATCTATGTACCTGTACCCCTAGGTCCCTTTGGACATCCACTGTTTTTAACTTTTTACCATTTAGAAAGTACCCTGTTCTATCCTTTTTTGATCCAAAGTCGATGACCTCACATTTGTCTACATTGAATTCCATTCGCCACAGTTTTGCCCATTCACCTAATCTATCAATATCGCTTTGTAATTTTATGTTTTCATCTACACTGCTTACAATGCCACCAATCTTTGTGTCATCAGCAAACTTAGATATGAGACTTTCTATGCCTTCACCTAAGTCGTTAATAAATATTGTGAATAATTGAGGCCCCAAGACAGATCCCTGTGGGACTCCACCAGTCACATCCTGCCAATGTGAGTACCTACCCATTATCCCTACTCTCTGTCGCCTTTCGCTCAGCCAACTTCCTATCCAAGTCCGTACTTTTCCCTCGATTACATCGGCTTCTATCTTAGCTAACAGTCTCTTATGTGGGACCTTATCAAATGCCTTCTGGAAGTCCATATAAAAAACATCCATTGACATTCTCCTGTCCACTATTTTAGTCACCTCTTCAAAAAATTCAATCAGGTTTGTCAGGCACGACCTACCTTTCACAAATCCATGCTGGCTCTCTCTGATTAACTGAAAATTCTCCAGATTTTTCAGTCACCCTATCCTTAATTACAGACTCCAGCATTTTCCCCACAACAGATGTTAGGCTAACTGGTCTATAATTCCCTGGTTTCCCTCTCTCTCCTTTCCTAAGAAGCGGAGTGACATGTGCAGTTTTCCAATCTAGAGGGACAGTTTCTGAATCTAGTTTTGGATTGTTCCAGCAATAAGCCAGCACACACGATGGACCAAATGGTGGCCTTCTGTGCTGCAAGCTGCTACATTTATAACTAATGCTGGGCATAGTTTGTACACAGCAGCAGTTGCCCTCTCAGCCATTTGCCATGTGTGAGCTTGAATAGTGAGTATCAGTGATATATTCTGTTGTGGGATTATCACAGCAGAGCACAATACTATCCTCAATTGGCAACCACACAAGCACCTATTAAAACTAGCTAATATCAGGAGTGGAAATCCTGAATGATTTTGTTTACCCTCCCTACGCAGTGATACTGGGGCCAACTGTGGTCCACTACTGCCTCAGCTAACTTAGCCAGAATTTAATTTTGCACTTTCTTGGTTTATGTTGCTCGTATTATCCCTGTACCATGCCACTTTTACACACTGAGCCATCATTGCAGGAGAGGGGGTGGAAAGGGTACTTTTTAAAAGCACAGATCAATAAACATGATTTACTGAGGCTAAAGTAGAAGTCAGTGTACATTTCTGCTTAGCCTTGCTCCCGTCGAGTCATTTACTGTAGGTAGAAGATATATTGCAAATAGTGGGAAATGTTGTGGGTAAACTGGCCAGACTAATTACTACATATTTGGTGGATTTTCAATACAAGCGTTTCTTAGTTATGGGTATCAAATTCAACACCAGCAGCTGAAAACAATTGATACTGTGAAGAATTAATCAAATTCCCATTGATTTGTGATAGCAAATTATAAACTTTCTTTGGGGTGAACCTAGACTGGACTTGAAGCTGAAGTGACTAGGCTGCTTTGTTCACAATTAATGGAAGAGTTCAAGTGTCAAATTGTAATTTTAGCATAAAGTGTGTTTGTTTTATGAATACTAAAAGTTTTGAGTTAATCCTATAATTCTGTCTATTTTTAGTAGTATGTTGTTGGGAAGCAGACAAAACATCAGCAATTACAGTAATTCTTCAAGTAACCTGGAAAGTAATACTTGGAAACTTTATATAAAGAAGTTTGAGTGTGTACTTTTAATGGTGAAAACAAAAGTGTAAATGTTTAAAACACCTTTTAGTATGTTCCAGTATAACTCTGCTTGTTGACATTTATTGATTGCCGATAACATTTTTGTGATCGAATGAGGAATAAGGAGACCACTTATTCCTTGAAAGGTAAGAAACTAAATGTAATAGAGATGCCAAGAGATTTGGGAATACAGATACATAAATCACCAAAAGTAGCATCACAAGTTGATAATGCAATAAATGATACAAACAAAGCACTGGTGTCCAATTCTAGAGGAATAGAACACAAAGGCAGGGAGGTAATGCTAAATTTGTATAGAACCTTGATTAGACCACACTTGGAGTATTGTGTGCAGTTCTGGTTTCCATACTACAAAAAGGCTATTGAAGCATTGTAGAAAGTACAGAAAAAATTTACAAGATGTGAGCAGAATTAAGAGAATGCAACTATCAGAAAAGATTGAGCAGGCTGGAGCTCTTTTTTTCTGGAAAAGAGAAGACTAAGAGGAGACCTGATAGAGGTCTTCAAAATTATGATGGGGTTTGATAGCGTGAATGTGGAGAAACTGTTTCCACTGGGGCATAAATATAAAATAGCCACTAGCAGATCAAAGAAAGAATTTAGGAGGAATTTCTTTACACAGTGGTGAGAATGTGGAACTTTCTGCCACATGGAGTGGTTCAAGCAGATAGCATTGATGCATTTAAGGGGCGACTTGATGCATACATAAGGGAGAAGGGAATAGTGGGATATGGAGGCAGAGTGGGAATAGATAATTAGAATGGGTGGAGGCTCATGTGGAGATTTGATGGAGGCGTTCAAAATCATGAACGGTTTTGACAGAGTAAATAAGAAGAAACTGCTTCCAGTGGCAGAAGGGTTGGTAATCAGAGGACACAGATTTAAGGTGATCGGCAAACGAGCCAGAGGCAACATGAGGAAACATTTTTTAACGCAGCAAGTTGTAATGATCTGGAATGCAATACCTGAAAGGGTGATGGAAGCAAATTCAATAGTAACTTTCAAAAGGGAATTGGATAAATACTTGAAGGGAAAAAATTTACAGGGCTATGCAGAAAGAGCGGGGGAATGGGACTAATTGGATAGCTCATTCAAAGAGCCAGCACAGACACGATGAGCTGAATGGCCGCCTCCTGTGCTGTAGCTACTGTGATAAATACCAATGTAAACCAGAAGGGCTGAATAGCCTGCTTCTTTGCTATAGATTTTATGTAATTCTATGTAATTTGTCACTAGGCAACCATTATTCAATAGATCAAGATTTTAAAAGTTTATAATTTTTTCCTTGGGAACTTGTACAGATATTTCAGACTTTGCTTTTAAAGTCACTATATTGACCCCTAAGGAATGGTGAGGATAGAGTGCAATTACGGCAACAGCCTTGAAAAACTATAGCTACTGTATTACCTTATTGACAGCAGAAATGACTCCCTGCTCCTCATTGACAAAGTTAGTTTTGTAGAGTTTCAAAGATGTGATCTTTATGTAAGAAGATTCAATCAAAGATCTGTCATGAAACTTTTCAGAAACATCTCTTTTAAAGTAACTTGGGAAGAAACTCTCTGTAGCACGTGGATATTTTTATATTCGGAAATTCATGACAATGGAACAGTACTGTAATTGAGCGAGACATATAAATGAAACTTTCAGGTGTTATTGGTTTTCACTTCCTCCTTACCCAGTGAAATTTTTGTGAGCTACGTTTGCTTTCATACAAAGTTATAAAACAGTTTCTTTTAGATATCTACCAATAGCAATATTTAGAAATATTGGCCTAGAAATCCGTTGGCGCTGTGCCCATTTTTCAGGTGTAAAATGGGCGCCTATGGGTCCAATATGATGGGCAGCATGCATCCGCACACTCCTTGCCGGAAATGCGCTGCCTGCTACATGGGTAAAGGCTCCTACTTAGCCATCCACGGCCCACTCCTGAAACAGGCATTAGGCCTTTGCATATGCAAATAAGGAGCCTGACGTCTGTTTGAGGTCCCCTTATTGGTTAGCGACTGACTGCAGCATGCATGTGCTGCGATTAGTATTCTCAGACATTTGGCAGCCAAACCAGTAGTCCTTAAAGGGACTGCTGGAGGCTGCCTCCCGAAGGGTAAGTTGTAACTTTTTTACTTACCACATTTTGAAGCCAGGAGTGCTGCTCCCTGCTCAACATTAATTTTGCGGCTGTAGCCGGCCACCGCTAGCCCCCCTGCTCTATTCCCCCCTCCCCACCCCCGGACTCTGCTTTCCACCTCAGCCGGTATGCGAGCTGGCTGACTTTCTTGCTTCCCTGCTGCCTTTGGGGCTGTGATTGCTACCTGCAGCTTGCTGGTAATAAATCTAATTCCCTTGATCCTGCCACCGGTCCCATTAGGTGCGTGCAGCATACACTGCACCCGGATTCATGGGTGATCCAATATGTAAGCCATTCTTTCTTTCTTACTTAACCACTCTATTAGATTAGGATTCTCAATGGGAAATGGAACACTTGTCCCATTTTGGGCACCCAGAGTCAGTATTGATTTCTTTCAGTTTGAAGATACCAATACCATATGCAAGTGAAAGATCTCTCTGCCCCCTAACACGGTAGTATGCCTTAATCGCAACATTACAGAAACACCACCAACTGCATCAGGGTATTTTCTTTTTCATTTCCTGTGCCAGCCATCCTTGTGGCCTCTGATTTACATTCCTGTTTGAACTGAATTATGGGTAGTTTTTGTTCAGTGGTGCCATGACATTGCGAACTAAGTTGAAACTGCCCAAGGACATTTTGTGCAGAGACAAGAGACTTTCATCTTTGTCCGGGCTAAATTCAACCCAGGCCACAGAGGTGAAAGGACAAACTGCTAACCCACTGTACCACTCGGCTCTTTCTGAGCCAGACTTTTAATGAAATAGCTCACTTACAAGTAGGTAATTTTTCCCTAAGTACTTTCCTGGCACCTTACAATTGTTTAGGAGGCACTTTTAGATAATGTTTAATATGGGATCACAGCATGGAATGTTGTAAAACACAACTGAGTGTACATGTTGATTATTGTTCTGTCAAAAAGACATGTATAAAGTCACAGGACTAGAAATCCTGTTTAATGCATTCTGCTTCAAGGTAGTATTTTAAAGCAGTTTATTTTTCCTGGCTCAAGCAAGCCGTTCTTGTCTGAACTGAATTCTTGGATGGACAGATGCTGCTTGGTTGTGTGCCATGGTGTGGCACATTTACATTTATGCTTACCTCCCTCACAGGAAACAAAGACTCATTAAAACAAAACATTTATTCTGAAATAAATTGATTACATTAGTGTTGAGCTAGATTATGGGGCTCCTTGTGCTAACTTGAATATGGTGATGTGACATCAGGGGGTAAATTTTAACCCCAAAAAATGGGTGGGTTGGGCAGATGGGCAGTGAAAATTCCACGTTTTCAGAGCGCGACCACATGCCGGCTCCAACTCGCCCACTTCTGGGTTTGACCCAGGCAGATTTGCGTGTGGAGAGCAGACACCGGGAAGTCCCGCCCCCACTTAAATCTGATGGGTCAATACTTAAAAGGGCAATGTACCTCATTGAGATATTTGAGGTACTTAATATTTTGTGCAGTGGACAATTGAAACAAATTTAACCTCCCCTGTTCAGGTTTCCCATCACTTCCCATTCACGGCCAACGAAAGCAAACAGGAAGGGCCGGATCCATGAGTTGAGTGCCTTTATTGCACTGCTTGTGGGCTCAGAGGAGCAGTAGTGCTTTTTCCAGGCCCAACAAGCTGACCAGGTCGACAGGACCCCCCATGATCGGCCGGCCGACACCCCCCTCCGCCCCAATGGCAGCCCGGCCCTCCCCCATGGCGGACCCACACCTACCTCCAACTCTGCGCCGGACCTCCAGCGACCTCCAATGTCCTTGCTTGGCCCCCTTCCGATCTTCTTGCTGCCCCTTCTATCTGGCCCATGATCCTTCCCTCCCTCCCTCCTATCCCCAGCTGCGGCCTGTTGCAGTAGGCCTTCCTGGCCGACAGCCAGCCAGCCTATCAATCAGGCTAGCTGCCGGGTGCGAAAACTGGAAGTGAAATCTGTGTTTGCGACCTGCCCTCTTACCTTTCGGGTTTTGCCCCCGGAAATTTTCCTTCCCGGATCTCAGTTAAAATTTACCCCAGACCTCCAACAGAGTTCTTGCACGATGTTTGAATGCATATGGAGATATTTCCACCAAAATCTTGTGTGGACAGTTGCTGGTTTCTTTTCCTTGCAGTTATACTGAGCATTTGAAATGATTAATTTCTTTTGTCAGGTTTACAACGAGCATTTGTGTAAATTTGTTCCTGGTAAAGGTATAATCAGTGAAAATATCCTTTTGCTCCTGCAGTTAACTAAAATCTTTCCAGAATATGAATATTAATGTTGCCCTTCACTGTATGTAGGTACACTGGGCTAGATGGAAAGTAAATTAGGAAAAGGAAACATTTATTGACAGCATGCCATGGTAATTAGATGATATCTTCCAATTGTGTATGATCTTTATTTTAACATGATTAAAACCTTTATAGATATATAGAAGTTCAAAACTTTTATCATAATCACCAGATTTGTTAGCATGCTTTGCGAAATTTAGAAACATACTGATAGCAATTACTCATAAATTTCTAAATTGCAAATCACAGCTGTACCAGTGGGTCAGTGCGTGGGTGTACTGGGCTGTAAAATGGTGGAACATTGTTTCCTGACAGTTCCCCATTCTGTGATTTTCCAATATGAGCTGGAATATATAGGGGAGGCATTTTCCACTGGCCAGAAAAAGGAAATCAGAGTGAATCAATCTTGATCATGCTGATCTCCTAGCAGTTAGTTATACCTGACATATGGTACAGGCCTGGGAGCAAAGTATTTTACAATCCTCCTTACTGTCTGCCAAGCCCCTTACTTTTGCATCATCAGCAAATTCTGAGATTATGTTCCCTATTCCCAAGTCCAAAACTATCTTTATAGACAGAACAAAAGTAGACCTTGATTAACCCTTGAATTTCTAAATACTCACTAATTTTATCTTGAATTATGAATTCTAAGAACTTGTTGACAACTGATATTGGATTAATTGGTCTGTAGTTACATAAGAACATAAGTACCCGGCTTATCCTTCTCTCCCTCCTTGAACAAAGCTATTACATTGGCTACTCTCCAATCCCATGGCACAATTGGCATATTTAGGGAGGTTTAAAAATTGGTCAGAGCCTCTGCTATCTCTTTGACCCAACAGCTTAAGCTACATGCTACTGGGGTCTGGTGACTTAGCCATCTTGAGTTCTGTTAATTTTTTTTTAGAACCAATTAATTTTCTGTTGTTATCTCATAACAGCTGTTCCACATCCTCCTCTATGCACCTGCATTTTCACTTCCAATATCATTTTTAAAAACCAATGCAAAATATTTATTTAGTATCTCTGCCATTCCTTCATCTTCCATCATGAGACTCACCGCGTCATCCCTGAGTAGTCCTATCCTCTTTTTAACTATTCTACTTTTTGTATGTATATAAAACCTTTACTTTTTCCTTTCATATTATTTGCTCGCCTTTTTTATATTCCCTTTAACCCCAAGCGCTCTTTTCACTTCTCCACAAAATTCTTTATTTTCTTCATGATTTTCTTTAGCCCAAACTATATCATGCTACCTGAAGGGGTGGTGGAAGCAGATTCAGTAGTAACTTTCAAAAGGGTATTTGGATATATACTTAAAAAGGTAAAATTGCAGGATTACGGGGAAAAGGCAGGCGAATGGGTCCAATTGGATAGCTCATGCAAAGAGCAGGCACAGGCACCATGGGCCCAACGGCCTCCAAATGACACTGGTGCCATTTTGATTCAAATGAAGGCAGTCCCTTTAGTAGGCTCCCCCTTGTTCCAGAACTCACTCCAATGTTCCAAGAACATGAACCCTTTCATTCTGCACCAGCCCTTCAGCCACATATTGACATTCCCAATCTATCTCTCTTTGGCCTCTCCGTGTTGTGGTACAGGAAGCAATCTGGAGATTACCATCCTTGAGGTTTTGTTTTTCAATGTGATGCCGAACTCCTTAAACCCCCTCTGAAAAACCTCAAACCTACTTCTATCTATGTTTATAGTTCCAATATGCACAACAGCACATCCCACTCCAGACATTTTTTCTATCTGTTCCATAAGGCAGGGAGTCATATCTTGAAATCATCAATTATACTATATTGTGACATTTGTGTTTCAATATTCTTCAATGAGTGGTGTCCTTTATACAAAGATCTCAACCGAAAATTTAATTTATAGATTGCCCCGTCTGTGACTTTATTTTTTGCATATATATGAATTTAAAGGAAAACTAAATGCCATTGGTGGTGTCATTCCTTTGTCACTTCTCTATTTGCTTAAGGCTGCTGTTTTCCCCTGCTCCTCCTGAGAATTTGGAACAGTTTAATCCAGTGATTTTGAGGTGAGTTGCAGGCACGAGGGGTGTGTGAGGCACGTGTTTCCTGACATCACAAGCTGAATTATGTCTTGCACACCAGCTGCAAGTCAGCAATCCTATTCATACCAGACATTTTCAATAATACAGAAATTAAATCTTCAGTTAGTTATGAATGCTGATCATATGACATCATTTAACCTAAAACAATGCTACTTTTGTATTAGTTTCAGGCTGTAAAATAACCTGCTGCATCATAAAACGTGTGCTGTCAGAAAGTATCATTAATGTTTGCCTATTTTCCACTGTTGTGGTCCTTAAGGTTTTCTATTTGATTCAAGTGTTATTCAGCCCCAGAATGATAGACAGAAGAAAAATTTTGTTGAACTGCACAAAAGTGTTATGAAACAAAACAAAATAAAACCCACTGCAAGCCTAAAAGTAGGTTTGCACTTTGCCAAAGGCATTGTTCAAAACTAAAAAACATATTTTTGGAGCTAATAATTGTCCACCTCATCTGTCGTCTCAAAGTGTTCAGATGTTTGCTCATATTGCAGAAACCAATAAAAACTGTTATGACAGATTCTATGTTTTGGACCAGATGTTACATTGCATTTTATGTGGCCTTTAAAGAAATCTTAGTTCAGCTGTTACAGTACAGGTTGCAAGGTAATGTAAATAATAATTGTGGTAACGCTATAATGCTCATTAAAATAGAACATTTGAAAATGTAGGCTATATACTCGGATGCATAGTCGTATTGTAGAAAATGGTGTTAACCCATTCTGGTGTAGTCACTGCTTAAAAAAAAAAGAGTACAAGTTAATTAACATTGTTCTTTTACTGCATAAAATTATGTATCTTTTCCTTGTATAGTTGATGATTCACCTTAATTAGTCCAAAACTCGTATCAATTATTGGAAGGCAACTGCCAAGTGAGCTCCATGTCAAATGTCCCTAAAGCAGAATGAATTATCACAAGGCTATCAAGAAATAGTTTGAAAATTTGGAATTATAGTTGAATGAACAGCAAAGGGGAATCCTGGCTGAATGAACAGCCCAGAGGCACTAAAATCAATCTCATCTGCCTGAAATCAGCTAGCTCAGCATAGGCTTTGGATCAAAACCTAGTACCTTCTTGTATGGCGCAGTTCCATACTAAAATGAGATTGAAGATTAAAAGTAGGTACAGGCATAGATAATCATCCACTATTTCCAGGGCCACTTCCTTTAGTACTCTGGGATGTAGATTATCAGGCCCTGGGGATTTGTCAGCCTTTAGCCCCATTAATTTCCCTAGCACTTTTTTTTTACTAATACTGATTTCCTTCAGTTCCTCCCTCTCACTAGACCCTTGGTTCCCTTAAATTTCTGGGAGGTTATTTGTGTCCTCCTTTGTGAAGACAGAACCAAAGTATGTGTTTATTTATTCTGCCATTTCTTTGTTCCCCATTATAATTTCCCCCATTTCTGACTGTAAGGGACCTACATTTGTCTTCACTAATCTTTTTCTCTTGACATATTTATAGAAACTTTTACAGTCAGTTTTTATGTTCCCTGCTAGTTTACTTTCATACTCTATTTTTTCCCTCTGAATCAATCTCTTTGTTCTCCTTTGCTGAATTCTAAACTGCTCCCAATCCTCAGGCTTGCCGCTTTTTCTGGCAATTTTATATGTCTCCTCTTTGGATCTAATACTATCCCTATTTTCTTTTGTAAGCCACGGTTGAGCCACCTTTCCTGTTTTATTTTTGCGCCAGACAGGAATGAATAATTGTTGTAATTCCTGCACACGTTCTTTAAATATTAGCCATTGCCTATCCACCGTCATCCCTTTTAGTAAAGTTCCCCAATCTATCCTAGCCAACTCACATCTCATACTTTCGTAATTTCCTTTATTTAGATTCAGGACCCTAGTTTCGGATTCGACTACTTCACTCTCCATCTTAATGATCATGTTATGGTCGCTCTTCCCTAAGGGACTCCACACAACAAGATTTTTAATTAATCCTTTCTCATTGCACAATACCCAGTCTAGGATCGCCTGTTCTCTAGTTGGTTCCTCAACGTATTGGTCTAGAAAACCATCACGTACACACTCCAGGATTTCCTCCCCCACAGTATTATTGCTAATTTGGTTTGACCAATCTATATGTAAATTAAAGTCACCCATGATTATAGTTGTACCCTTCTTGCATGCGTCTCTAATTTCCTGTTTAATGCCCTCCCCTACATCTCCACTACTGTTTGGGGGCCTATAGAAAACCCCCACTAACGTTTTCTGCCCCTTGGTGCTTCTTGGCTCCACCCATACAGATTCCACATCGTGATTTTCCAAGCCAATATCATTCTTCGCTGTTGCATTGATTTCCTCCTTTACTAGCAACACTAGCCCACCTCCTTTCTCTTTTTGCCTATCCTTCCTAAATATTGAATACCCGGGATGTTCAGTTTCCATCCTTGGTCACCCTGCAGCCATGTCTCCGTAATCGCAACTATATCATACCCGTTAATATCTATCTGCGATGTTAATTCATCCACCTTATTGGAAATGCTCCGCGCATTAAAACACAATGCCTTTAGACTTGTCTTTTTAAGATTGCTAGTCATCTTAGTATTATTTTGCACTATGGCCCCATTTGTTTATCGCCCTTGTTTTCTCTGCCTTCCACTATTGCTTCTTCCCTTTCTGTCTTTTGTTTCTGTCCTTGTTTCCCCTTCCTCAGTCTCCCTGCTCAGGTTCACATCCCCCTGCCATTCTAGTTTAAACCTTCCCCAACAGCACTCGCAAACACCTCTGCGAGGACATTGGTCCTGGTCCTGCTTGGGTATAACCCGTCCCGCTTGTACAGGTCCTACGTTCCCCAGAACTGGTCCCAATGTCCCAGGAATCTAAATCCCTCCCTCCTACACCATCCCTGCAGCCACGCATTCATCTGGTCTATTCTCCTGTTCCTATACTTACTAGCACGTGGCACTGGTAGTAATCCTGAGATCACTACCTTTGAGGTCCTGCTTTTTAATTTATCTCCTAACTCCTTAAATTCACCTTGCAGGACCTCATCCCTTTCTTTACCTATGTCGTTGGTACCGATATGGACCATGACTACTGGCTGTTCACCCTCCCCCTCCAGAATGCTCTGCAGCCTGCTCCGTGACATCCTTGACCCTAGCACCAGGGAGGCAACATACCATCCTGGAGTCACGTTTGCGGCCGCAGAAACGCCTATCTATTCCCCTTCCAATTGAATTCCCTATCACTAGAGGCCTGCCACTCTTATTCCTCCCCTCCTGTGCAGCAGAGCCACCCGTGGTGCCCCGAACCTGGCTCTTGTTGCTTTCTCCTGATAAGCCATCTCCCATTGTCTGGTCCAAGTGACACCATTCTTCATGTGTGAACGTTGACAGGGACGATTAGGCTATTCCACAGAGGGGGCAATACAGTCCAGCCAAATCCTGCCCTTATAGGAGCACTCTCCAGTAGAAGTCACTGGAGAGCACAAAGGTTTGGGGCCCCTGGCTGATTTTGTTTTTCCCTGCTTAGCCTAGGGAGGCTCAGGCCAATAATAACCACGTAGAATTGCTACTCTGGCTGAGATCAGCTTACTCAGCATAGACCAGGAGTCGAAGTTGGGACCTTCTGGTCCATGTGGCACATTGGTACCTTCACTCATGAAGCAATCAGAATAGTTGGAAGCAATCTTCAAGGTTAATTGTATGTAATTTAATTTTCACACTGAATCTGGTATCAGCAAACATAATGCTGAATCCAAGAATGTGCTGGCTTCAATGAAGAGCAGTTGTTAAATGAGGCAATTCAATGATGGGTATACTGCCATGAAGAGGACCTGATAAAATCAATAACTCATGCCTGGTCACCCTCCTAATTGAGTACACTACAGAAAAATCACATTTGTGCTAAAATGCTTTATGTAAGCTACTGTTAACTTACTATCTCAAGTTGGTCGGCTCACTGATGTAACTACCAAGACATCATTCTAGGGATGCACAGATCAGAAAGCTGTCTGCAGATACAACCCAAGTTTTGAGAACAAAATCCACAATTGTACTGTTCGGTGTTTCTCACACTTCAACTGGACACTGTACAGAAATTGACACATACATCAGCACAGTTTTGCTGGTCTTTCGACTAGTGAAGTCCTTAAAGTCTTCCAAAGTCAAAGATAATCATGTAATATGACCTTTAATCCACAATGCAGTGATGAGGGTTTTTGGTTCAACCTCTGGGCTCACTACAAATTACTTTAGATACTGAGCATTTAAGTGTACAGTCTGGCAACCCCATCACTCCTATACTTGTCAAATTCCATCGACTCTCCATGCTTCAAGGCATTGCCTTTAATAGCCTTCATTTTGTTTTCAAATCCCTCTGTGACCTCCTTCGACCTGTGGTCTCCTCCAGCCATATGTCCCAGCGCACAACTTCCACTCATCTGATGCAGGTTTATTCCATGCTTGCTACTCCCCCTACTCCACAATCGGTGCTCACTCTTTCAGCTAAAACTTCCTCCAAAACTTTTTCCTTTGACTCTCAAACTCTTTTTTATTTTTCCTTTTCTTCCTCCACTGTTTTCTTCTGCCCGGTAATACACTTTGAAACTTCTTTCTGTACACAAGGAACATTACAGAAATGTTAATTGTTGGAATGTGATTTCAACTTCAGAACAAAATTTCTAAACACTGCTGATAAACAGAGTAATTTATTATTGTTGTATGTGACCACTTGAATTTCAGATGGGCATGTGATTGTTTCAAGGATTATGTACAGCTTTGGGATTCCCAGCCTTTTAAACACTCAAAAAAATTTTCTGCAAAACTTCGGTGAGAACAAAATATGAATGTTGCGTGTAAGGCTGTAAGCAGTACAAAGTAAACTTGTTGTTTTAATGTTGAAACCAAGGATAATGTTATGAAACGCGCTGGTGGAACAAACCAGTTTTGAATTTGATAGATCAAGCAAGATGAAACAAAAATTAATTTGTTTTAATTGACACAACAGGACAGAAAATATATTGGGAGTGAAATGTTTTCATATAAGAGTACTTTTTGCTGTCAGGTAACTCATTCAATATCAGAACCACTGGGGAGTCTGTTGGTGGAATATGCCAGCATCATTTGAGGGATGCAGATTTCAGCATAACATAATAGAATGAGTGCTTTTGCAATAATAAATAAAATGCACCCACTAATGAGGCGATACATGCAATCCTTGTTTGCTGCAGCTGTAGCTAAAACAGTAAGAGTAGCATTTTTTCAACAAGATGGATGTAGGCTTCTATTCAGAATTACAGGATTAAAATGTTTATTCATAATTAACAGTCTAGTATACAGTGATTTCATTATTTATGCATTTTAAGGATGCAGAGGTAATAAAGCATAGCAAGGAAAAGAAGGAGAAACTATATACAGTAATTGCTGTAGACCCATAAAGTGCAAAATTGCATAGGTTGCCATGGCAATGCAGGATAGTTCCCTGAGCAATGAGTAGTGGATTGATCCACAGAGATTTGTTTGTGATGGAAGAAAGGGGGAAGTAAAAGCAGCTCTGGAGGCATAGTACTGTACCAATGAAGGACTGCCAACATCAAAGAATGTACAGCTGCTTTCCTTGGGTGACGAACCATTTGATCTAAAAATAATTGAGCTGTGGTAATTTTAAATACATTTTTTAAAAACATTGTCACTTTTTCATGAAAAAATGATTTGTCTTTTCAAAACAAAAAGACTTTCTTTTAATTGTGTCGAAGAAAAGAATAATCATTGATCTTTAAATCTGAGAGAGAATTCCTGATAAAATTCAACCAAATGTACAGGGTTAGACCTTCATCTGGGGATTAAGTGAAGAATGGACAAAAGCTATTCAAATATTCCCATCCCTTTTTCCAATTTAGCAAGGGCAGCAGAGGGCTGTGCGTGTGTCTGTACGATCATTCCTCCCCTAGAAGGGCATATTCTCGAGGACTGACATTTCCATCAATCTCTTTTTGCATCTTTCAACTAGGGTAAATAAATAATTTTCCTTTTTCTATCATTTTTTTTGTGGGCATTGGGCAGGATGTGGGGGGAGGGGTGGTGGACAGTAGGCGAATGAGGATACACCTTGAAAATGGGTGGCCAGAACTAAAGAGACTGCATTTTTCATTTTTGAAGTAATTAATGATATCATCAAGTATCTTTGTTCAAAGATGCTTGTGTAGTGTTCCGCTGTGTTCATATTTTCAGCTAGGATCAATTCCTTTCACTCCCATACTTAATAGTTTCAATGAAGTGAAACGGATATTTTTAAGCACCTTAGACTAGTATTTGCAGCGATCTTGCAGATAGTGTTACCTTTATCTGCTCAAACAAGGTAACAAGGAGCGGGAAATTAAAGGTCTGTTTCTCTGCAGAGTTATTGCTGATTTTGCAACTCACTTGATTTTCCAGGGGCATAATCCCTAGTGTTTAAAATAGGCAGGAACCTCATGAATGTATTCAAATTGGGGTCCTGTGTGACGTTATTACAACACCAATGCCATTTTCCGACCTTACTGCCTGACTAAGGTCACTACCTGCTCCTGCCCAGCAACCATGAGTAGTACATGTCCTGAGGCGGCCATTTAAAACACTACTTAAGACCCTGAGTTATTCTCCAGGAAAGTTTTATAGAGCTTTTTTTCTGCAATAGCTTGCGGGGGTTTTGACCTTTAAAGGATTTGAAAGTACTTGTATAGGCTATTGAATGTTCTGAACTGTTGAAGGGCTTCAGGCATTGCAGTTGTATCTTAAAGGAGGTTCTTCTAGAAATATCACTCTGGAAGGAGGAAGGATCAAACAGAGCTGCACCTGGAGGGAAAGTAGAGAGAAGTAGATGTGTTCAGAGAAATGCTTACCCTCCCAATAGTGTTTTTCGGCCCAGAACAACATACCTGCAATTCTCAGAGAAACGTTGCTTTAGGTGGCTTCAATTCCCCAGAGAGTCAGCGATGAGAGTAATTTCAAATCCTGCAAGAAGTCCTGCAGCCAAGTGCTGTAGTTAATACAGCATTGCTTGGTGCAAAGTCGCTGCCACCCTGAACTGCATTGCCTCTAGCTCCTTCCAGGCTGCCACAGGGGATATCAGCAACATCAGTTAGTCTGCTGTCCATTTTAAACAGCTTACTGATGCCTTGTTTGCTAGAGTGAGCACATATATCACTTTACCCGTGGACATCTGAAATCAGGATAGGGCTCTGGTGTTCACACAGATTGCAGGATTCCTCATGTCCAGGGCATCATTGACTGCACCCACGATGTCCTGTGGGATCTTTCCCACAATGTGACCACCTCCATGAATTGTAAAGGGTACCACTTTATTAATGTGCGTCCAGTGTATATTGACCAGCAGGGCATCAAGCAGGTGTGTGTCATGCAGCTGACATGATATTTTAATATTGCATCAATTGCCCCTGAGCAGCAAGTTAGAGGCTGTCTGCTTAGAGACACAGGCTATCGCTTCCATACTTAGCTTATGGCTCCTCTTAAGGGCTAGAGCTCTCATTCACCAGACCATTGGAATCCTCAAATAACAATTCAGATGGCTGGACAGTTCTGATGGCTTCCTGCAATACAGCCTAGAAACAGTGTCTTTCTAATTGTGGTTAGCTGTTTGCTGCATAACTTGTATAACACATGGTACCACTATTGGAGGAGGGTTTTCAGCATGGTGAGAAAAGGACACTGACGACATAGAACGTGACAAGGAAGCGGTACGAGTCCCATAGTGCCTGCAGCTGGCACCGTTTGTCAGCAACTCATTGAAGAGAACTTCAGCTGAACAATCCATGCTCCCCTACATTAACGGTCATGTCCAACATATGTCCAGTCCTTTCACACTACAATCAATAGCATCTGCCCAAATAGCAAAATTGATATTATGTCACTTAACATAACAAGGTACCAGTTACTACAGGAACATTCCCTGCACACAAAGATTTCAAACAGCATTGTGGTTTTACTGGCTTACAAAAAGGCCTACAAACTATTTCTCACCCTGGAGCCTGTCCAAAGAGCTCTTTTACCGACCTCAACGAGGTGCTTCCCCAGCAGCTGTAACATCAGAGAAAGGAGGCTACTGTGGCTCATTCAAGGGCTCATGAGATGTTTGTGGTTGGTGACCTCTAGGAGCTCACGCCTGAAAGGGCCTAGCAGCGGATTGCAATAAATTGACTTCTGCCAGGGTAATCTGGCCATGCTTGCTTGTTGGCACCAGAGTGGGCATTGGTTCAGAGGGTTGCAAGAGTACAGAAGTGTTGTGTTATCATGAGAGATGAAATCATGCTCCCTGCTCAACGCACGACTGTCCCTGTTACCAGGCTGTGGCTCAACACTCCCTCTGATCTGAAGGAGAGCAGGTTCCAGGAAATCCAGGAGCAGGATCTGAGTGAAACCCCTATCCATTTGCTATTCCAGCCTGTACAGGATGGAGGAAATGGTTGAGCCGCAAAGAACTGCGAGGCTTTCCTGAGAGATGCTATTACTCATGTCACAGACTCTTGCATTGGAAATGGGCACTCAGGTGCAGTGGCCATCAAGGTGACCACACACTCCATGCTTGAGTGCAGAGAGTCAGTATCATGCGTGAGAGCCCCACATAAGTGGATTATGGACTCCATACTATCTGATAAGTTTTGGAAGCTCCCCGACAGCAGTCCAATGCATTCATTAATTCCTAGTGCACAGAAATCATTTTTAAAAAATTGCTCAGCCCCTAAAGTCTGCATCTCTGTCCTCTTCAGCAAAGCTAGGATGTCAGCTGGCCTGCTGATTAGCATTTCCCTTGGCCTTCCCTGTCATCTCCATCAGCTCCTGCTTACTTGTGCTCGGTGAATGCTCCAGTGCAGTCTCCTCAAACTCACTATAGAAGGTATGCAGGATGCCAGTTTCTGTTCTGGTGCTTGGCATGGGAAGGGTAAGTGATGGTACAATGTTATCAGGGTTTTCATCATCGGTCTGTCTGGCATTAGTGACTGAATCCTCTGATTTAGCTAGAAAAAGGGTTAGGATGTATTTGCGAGGACAAGCACGAGCACATCAATGGCAGAGGAATGCAGCAGCAAAGTTCTGAAGGTTAGTGTGTGTGTGAGACTGAAAGAGTTAAGTAGAAAGAGTAGATAAAGCCAACTGTACTGTGCTAGGCATCCAGCCTCATTATCTCTGTCCGATGCTGACTGCTGTGCGTCTTCCTATCATGCCATTGACAGCCTCTGCCGTAGGGATGAGTGTTTGCTAGTTGTCTCCCTCTGTGTAGTAGCTTTTCCTGCATGAAGAGTGGAAGTTGATTTTAAAGTGCCCTGGGCAAGTGCTTTCATTCCTCACCATGTATGAGCCAGCTTACTATCATGTACATGATGACAGGAAGAAGCAGCAAGTGTGACCAAGTGGGAGAAGTAGTTCGGAAGACAGTAGCAGCTTTTGATGGTGTAAAGATTCAGCAAGGCGCAGTGATGTCTTCCCCGCTGACTTATGGACAGTCATGGCAAGCGGAGAAGGGAAGTATTGATAGTGCTGAGGCAAAAGTAGGGTCCTGCAGGGCTCTGCAGAAAATATGAACTATCAGGCATCTGAGGGAGGAGGACGTTGTTTCTGTTCTGAACTTAATTGCCCAACCTCTCTGCAACTATATTTGAAAAACTCAGGGCCCGTCTGGAACTATTCTTGGCCACAGACATCTTTCTGTAGCTCCACAGTGTTGCTTCCCTGCTTTGGACAAAAAAAATGGACCTCCCTTTAAGGTGCTATGGACCTTTAAGAATCAGCAGCAGCACCCGATTTCCTGCTTCCTGAACGACAAGCTGCCTATGGGGAGTGCATTTCGTGCTTGCAGTTCGCCCCTCTCGTGTAAATTAGGGACGACCTAGAAATTGGGATGGATCCCCTGCTGATTCCGATGGGCGACTGTTGCTCTCGCCTCGTCCACTGACCCACCAGTTTCCTTCTGGGAGACCAAAATTGACCCCCATCCATCCATTGAAATAGCTATGTTAATGTCTTGAGACCAATTTTGCCTTGCTAGAACACATTTTATTGAATATAAAATTTGACTTAAAGATGCATCAGTTCAATCTCAAAGCTGAATTGAAGCCTTTAAGGATGTGATGTTATCAGATTTTGAGATTTGGTGACTTTTTTAACAGAATATTGTCTATAGGAGGCATTAAAATAATGCAACAAAAATATGTGATTTAGAACAAGCTCATATTTCATAAATGAATTTAGCATTGTGTCCCATCAGGTTAAATATTACAAATCTGGTATTGCTTATGAAATGTGGTATTCTATAACATTTCCCGTCCTTAGTAAAACAAAAAAGTAGGAAGAAATATTTTTGTGATAAATATTGAAATGAATCAGTGTGAGAGCTAAGCAAAACACAGTGCTGACATGGAAGTCCCCATTTATATTTACTATTAAAACTTGTGGAACTTTACGTGACTTATTTTTCCTTTACAAAAGTTCTGTCCGCATTACATACAAATTACAAATATGTTTGTAGATCATAAGGTGCACACAGCATCCACTTGGGATTTGAGTAAAATTACAGTCAGTTTTACATTGCCTGGAAAAAGCCAGTAACCTTTAACCCCAGTGAAAACAATGCTGGTTGAATACTATGAGTTAGGAATTCACATCAGCAACTCGAGCTTTGCACTTACATGAGGTAAAATGTCTTCGGTAGTGGTAGTACATTCTTTGTAATTTGGCACACTTGAATTTGTGATTTCCCAGACCATTCTCAACATCAGAAATGATTAGTGTGAGCGCTCAGAATCATGATGAGTTTTTAATCAAGGTTTGTTTCCTGACTTTTCCTCAACACCTATAATTACAGGTGACCAGTGGCATTTGCCCTGCAAAGCAACCTTTCTGTTATTTATGCCCTTTGTCAAAAGGAAATGTGACTTCTAAATGTTGGAAGAAATATATATGTCTACCTATATCTTAGTAAAGTCTTAAGTCTGCATGCACATCCCATCTGAAAAATCTTATTTCCTGTTGTCACTCTTTTTTGGTATACTTTTGTGTCAACATTTTTTCCATTATAAATTCCAGTGTTCACATTTATGATGAAAATTGCTTAAACGCATCACCCTGTAATTGCACCACCTGGCCACCAAGTGGCTTTCCTTACAAATTGCTCAAAATGCTTTCTGAAAATTTTTATCGGACATTTTTTTCTCAGACTTGATATTTTTGCCCAGGACTGTGATGATATGAGCTAAATTTGTGTGTGCAGCCTGAGCTTGTTCAATATACCTAATTTCCCAGGATATACTGATGGAATATTTTTGTTTAGATTCTAACAATTTCTGCTTCACTGTTTTTAAAAATTATTTGAAGAAAAGGTAGAGAACAATTTTTAAAAGTTTTATTCAGGTAAGATCTATATTAGCAAACAGGTCATATTGAAAGACACATTAGATTTAAGCACAATTATTGTTACAAGCTTAAAGAAAATGAATCTCAGGAAAAGAGGAATACATATTGTTGTGAGCTTAAGGAAATGAAACTTTTTTAGAGATGCCGAAAGGACATTAGAAAAGTTGACAGGGAATAGCTGTGGTTATAATAGTAAGGTCTTTTTCAACTATTTTATGAGTCAGAGTGCCATTATGGGGCCATCAGAGGATTCCTCAGGGCAGATTTAGGTGGATCCCAGGATATTGCAGAGATTTTAAATGGCTGCTTTGCATCTGTCTTCACAACAAAAGATGATGCTGAGTTACTAATAATACATCATAGGGTTGTTGCTAAAGTTGAAACCGTCAAAATGGATGTGGATATAGTCCTAGCTAGAATAACTGGTCAAACTGCTGGCTGTGGCTTTCAGGTGCTCAAAGAAATGGGGTCTGTGCTCTGTGAGCCCCTCGCATATATACTAGCCTCGGAACAGAAGGATTCTGTAAATTTGAAAGCTATTATTCATTGCTATTATCAGCACCAGTAATTTCTAATCTGTGTTGCTTTTGAAGCTGTCAGAATGGAAATAAAAATCATTAGAGTGATATCATTTGCAAAAAATACCTGAAATGCCTGAAAATGTAATTTGCAGAATAGCTCTAATAATGGACCCAACTAACCACCTCTGGAGTTCAAAAATCTATTATACATACACTTATTTTTAATGTCATCCCTCACATTTATTTCCAATGGATGTAACGGGTTTTCTCTCTGATTACTACATGGTAACAAACTAAAAACAGCTTTAAAATTTACAAAATTTAACCAGGTGCTACACTTGCACACAAAAGGCCCAATGGTCCACATCACACATCACAGTAATCACAAGATAATTACAGATGAGATATACCATCTGGCTCATCTTAATTTGCCCATTCTAATATCTAATTATTTCTGAATTCCACGGCTTTTGCTTCCACTACTCTATTTTGAAATTTATTCCACATATTGATCACTCTTGGTGTTGAGAAGAAGCTAGAGTCATAGAGTCATAGAGTTACACAGCACGGATAGAGGCCCTTTGGCCCATCGTGTCCACGCCGGCCATCAAGCCCTGTCTACTCTAATCCCATATTCCAGCATTTGGTCCGTAGCCTTGTATGCTATGGCATTTCAAGTGCTCATCCAAATGCTTCTTGAATGTTGTGAGGGTTCCTGCCTCCACAACCCTTTCAGGCAGTGAGTTCCAGACTCCAACCACCCTCTGGGTGAAAAAGTTCTTTCTCAAATCCCCTCTAAACCTCCCGCCTTTTACCTTGAATCTATGTCCCCTTGTTATAGAACCCTCAACGAAGGGAAAAAGCTCCTTAGTATCCATCCTATCTGTGCCCCTCATAATTTTGTACACCTCAATCATGTCCCCCCTCAGCCTCCTCTGCTCCAAGGAAAACAAACCCAATCTTCCCAGTCTCTCTTCATAGCTGAAGCGCTCCAGCCCTGGAAACATCCTGGTGAATCTCCTCTGCACCCTCTCCAAAGCGATCACATCCTTCCTGTAGTGTGGCGACCAGAACTGCACACAGTACTCCAGCTGTGGCCTAACCAGTGTTTTATACAGCTCCATCATAACCTCCTTGCTCTTATATTCTATGCCTCGGCTAATAAAGGCAAGTATCCCATATGCCTTCTTTACCACCTTATCTACCTGTTCCGCCGCCTTCAGGGATCTGTGAACTTGCAGACCAAGATCCCTCTGACCCTCTGTCTTGCCTAGGGTCCTCCCATTCATTGTGTATTCCCTTGCCTTGTTAGTCCCTCCAAAGTGCATCACCTCGCACTTTTCCGGGTTAAATTCCATTTGCCACTGTTCCGCCCATCTGACCAACCCATCTATATCGTCCTGCAGACTGAGGCTATCCTCCTCGCTATTTACCACCCTACCAATTTTTGTATCATCAGCGAACTTACTGATCATACCTTTTACATTCATATCCAAGTCGTTAATGTAGACCACAAACAGCAAGGGACCCAGTACCGATCCCTGTGGTACCCCACTGGCCACAGGCTTCCAGTCACAAAAACAACCTTCGACCATCACCCTCTGCCTTCTGCCACTAAGCCAGTTTTGTATCCAAAGTGCCAAGGCACCCTGGATTCCATGGGCTCGTACCTTCTTGACCAGTCTCCTGTGGGGGACTTTATCGAAGGCCTTACTGAAATCCATGTATACCACATCCACTGCGTTACCCTCATCCACACGCTTAGTCACCCCCTCAAAAAATTCAATCAAATTAGTCAGACATGATCTTCCCTTGACAAAGCCATGTTGACTATCCCTGATTAATCCTTGCTTCTCCAAGTGGAGACTAATTTTGTCCTTCAGAATTTTTTCCAATAATTTTCCTACCACTGATGTTAGGCTCACTGGCCTGTAGTTCCCTGGTTTTTCCCTACTCCCCTTCTTGAATAATGGTACTACATTAGCGGTTCTCCAGTCCTCTGGCACATCCCCTGTGGCCAGAGAGGTTCTGAATATATGTGTTAGAGCCCCCGCAATCTCCTCCTTTGCCTCACACAGTAGCCTGGGATACATTTCGTCCGGGCCTGGAGATTTATCCATTTTTAGGCCTGCTAAAACCGCCAATACCTCCTCCCGCTCGATGTTAATATGTTCGAGTATATCACAGTCCCCCTGCCGTATTTCTGTGTCTACATCGTCCTTCTCCATAGTGAAAACAGATGCAAAAAATTCATTTAGAACCCCTCCTACATCTGCCGGCTCCACACACACATTGCCATCTGAGGAAGTTCCTGATATCAGTCCTAAAATGACCACCTACTAGTTTCAAACTGTGTCCCCTAGTTCTATTCCTGCATTTTCATTCATTGAACATATTTAGTGTCAAGGCTACTAAGCCTCCAAGATCTCTTTCAGCTTCATCCACAGCTATTCCAACACCATTTATGGAGTATACATGTTGTCTATTTTCCTTTCTATGTTAACACTTTACACTTATATGCATTAAATTTAATCTGCCAGCGTTCTGCCCACTTGCACATTTTGGCCAACTCATTCTGTAATTTATGAGTTGCCTCTTCCATTGCTCCTCCTAGTTTGGTATTATCTGCAAATTTGACCACTTCACATTGAGTTTCTGAATCCAGGTTATTGATATAAATTAGAAACAATAGTGAATCTCGCACTCAGCCTGAGGTGCTTCAATTAGTATTTCCCTTCACTGACTTAATTCCTCTAACGATTACTCCCCTCCTTCAGACAGTTTTGTATTTGTTCCCAGAGGCTACCCTGGATTCTCCGAGCATTGAGTTGAATTAATAGCTTTCTTGTGGAACTTTATCATAAGCTTTTTTGAAGTCAAAGTACACAAATCCATAGGGCTTACCACAGTTCACTTGCATTGTCTCTTCCTCAAAGGAGCTGAGGAGATTGGTCAGGTTGGATTTTCCTCTTGTGAATCCATGCTGACTGCTATTAACAAGGTTATTGTTGCATAATGATCCTCAAGTTAATGGTCAATCAATTCCATTATTTTACATGGGCTGGAAGTATGAATAATGGATCTGTAATAGCCTGTGTCTGCTTTGTCACCCTCTTTGAATATTGACACCACATTAGCCTGTTTTGAATCGACTGATATCTTCCTATTGTGCATTGGCTCCCTCACAAATCTCCTCCCTGCGCCCTCTCAGCACTCTGGGATATACACCATCTATTCCTGGGGATTTGTTTGTTTTAAACTCATTTAGCCTGTTTAAGACTTCCGTCTCATTCGTGATACATGGGATCTCTTTTTTTTGGAGGAGGGTATTTTGCTCATGTCTTCCTTTGTAAATATTCAGAGGAAGTAGCCATTTTTCCTAAATATATGGGATTGCCAGTGTAATTTTTCAAATTAATTGAAACTCATTATTCCATATTTTATTTCCAAATCCTTATAATTCCATAAGTGCAGTGACAGGAGTGCTCAAAGAAAGCAAGTTAATGGATTCACCTCAGAGAACATCTTCCTTATCTCAAAACATGTCTGCAATTAGTGTTGAAGAAAATAAATCTTCAAATAAGATAACAACTGGGCATAACCCAAAATGTCCCTTTGAGGAAAATATTAAGGCCCCAACATTCCAAGTGAGGGATGGAAAGGGCAGAAATCCTGATTTCCACTGGGAGGGGGGTCAGGAATTTGGGGCAGTGTCCAGTTTCACTTGGATTCTAGGAAGCTATTAATTGAACTCAAAGCTGTGGCCCTTTAAATTCAAATGGGGAGGCCCTGGATGGGTCTTCTGCCCCACCCCCATTCGGTGACGTGTCTGAGGAAGTTCCTGTTGACTGCATGTGAAGCATATTGAGAGATATGATAAGGTGCTATATGAATGCAAATCTGTTCTTTCTGTTTTCTGTTTTTTTCCCCCTCTTTTGTTTTTTTTAATTCTCTGAATCTCATTCCTTTATCATGTTTTCCTCTCACTTTCCTTCTTTCTTTTTCTCTTTCATGATGACGGCTACAACTTTGGCTCATTTGAGGGAAGTGCCAGTAGAATTGTTTAGTGCTCCCAATGCCTACGAGAAGTTCATATTTTGAAATTTGTTAAGATTTTTCAGTGACACAACTAAAGCTTGAGGTTAGGTAACAGAGTAACATAAAAAAGGGGGATGCTAGAAATATAAAAGTATGCACCAGGTTTGTCAGCAACTGAAAATAGAAGACATTTTGAGTAGAGATTGTTCATCAAAACCTTGTCTTTTCCCCTCTTCAGATACAGATGTACCTGTTGTGTATTTCCAGAATTTTCTGTTTTTATTTGGTGGTAGGTATGTAGCTATGCTGTTGCCGGTCAGCTTTTTCTGAAAACCAGAATGACATAAGGGGACCGAATTTCCTCAGGATACCATCCTGGTGGTTATTGTGCTTGCCAATGCCCTCCAGCGTTGACCCATTGGAGTTTGCGGGATCAGTGGGAGCGTAATGAATTAGCATGAAGCAGGCAGACGCAAGCAGAACTGGGGTGCATCCCTGTCACCTAGTCCCATGTGTCTGTAAACTATGATGCCCATCCACCATTGGCAAGATGTTGCTCAGGACTCCCACCCCATGTTCCCCTTGGCCTGGTGTGCAAGGGATTTGATCAATAATTTTTAAAAAAAATAAACTTCTCTTCAGATTCCAGCGGCTTCCCTGGTCTGGGACACACTGGTGGAGTCCACATCTGCCTCATTGGGTGTACAAGTCTTCACAGATGCACCGGCTCCTGGCTGAGCCACTGGAGTGGGAACTCCCAGCGTACTTGTTCATCACTCCCTCCTCTGATGACATTTGCCTTATCAGAGGAGATCAGAACTTCCGCCGCTCACAAGACAAGTTGAAACTCCCAGAAATGACAAGGGCGCTAGCCAGAATTATGGCGGTAGACTGGTGGAACCCCAAAAGAATTTTGGCCTCGAGGCTGAAATATAATTGTCTGGGTAGCTGCCAAATGCTTGTTTGCACAAATTTGTGCTCTCACCAAATACTGACCGAGTAGGCACCGAGTGCTCTAAGTACTATTCTGCATTCATTGTGGGCTGTGGTTGTTTAAATGCTCTTTGCTGTCCAGCATTCAAAACAAAACCTAGCAATAAAGCCTAATTAGTCAAAAGTTAGATATGTGGTGAAAATTAGCAATTCATGCGTATTAAAAATTTGACATTGAATCTAATTCAAGAGGTTAACTGTTGTATGTTCATAAGTATTGCCCATCACCAAATGTATGACAGTACTGTAGTGGGAGACCCTGGGGACATCTGAGTATGTTGATGTTGCCAGTCGACTGCGTTAGAACTGGCAGGCGGATTTCCTTGTAGTTTTGACCCTGAGATAATTAATGTGCCCTGGAGGTGTTTTTTTTCTTTACTTGTTGTTTAATGAGATGTTTGCAACCAAGCCTGCTTTTGACAAATGGAGCTTTTTGTCACAGATAGATATCTAAAGAAATGTCTTAACGTGTATTTGTTTGTTGATTTTAACATGAACAGGTTTATTTAAACTGATGGTATTTCAGTGTCAAAAATGTGACAATATTTTCATGCTTCATCATGGATAGTGTTGGGTAGAGCATCACAAGTAGTAGGTTTAGAGCTCAGTCCTTTGGCTAGTGGAACTTGGGTCAGATCCAGTGAAGACTTCTGGGTTGGGGATCTCCACTCTCTGACAGCTGTTAAGGGAACCAGGGGAAATTAGTTTTGGCAGCTGTAACTAACTTACTTGTGCATCTGACTCAATGGCATAGAACTGCCCTTAATTCAGCATTAATTGGACAGTATTCCTTTGAGTGCTGGCTGGTGCACTGGGGAGCAGTACTGTTCTAAGGTTTGGGTTAAGCAGCATTGTTAGGGCAGGATATAGCATTTAACCTTTTAGTACCTGACCTGGGAGCGCATGATACAAAAACTGGCTGCAAAAAGCAAGAAATGTTCCATTCTTTAGTGTTCACATTGTATATTCTGATGAGCACAAGGTTTACAAAAATGGATTGAAAATACTCATGATGTTGTAATAATGATGAAATAAGGGTAAATTTAAACCATCCAAAGTGGTGAGCTGAGCTTGAAAGAAGTGTGTGTTGGCGAATAGTCACTACTGTGTTGTAGTCCTGTCTCCAACTCTGTGCTGCCTTTGAGCACAGAATCGCTGAGTTTGCCCTATAGTGTTCAGAATTGCATTTGTTATATTTCAATAAATGGAAATTTAAGTCATTGTACTCTTGAGGTAGTCTTAAACTGCAGTGCTGACTAAAAAAAATACATAAGCGGCACACAAACATACACAAGGGATTTTTTTTAAATTTTGGAGAAAGTATAGTCTCCGGCCTAATTCATTTTAAAGGATACACGACAAAGACAGAAATGGCAATACTGAATACTTCTAGTGCATCCTTAATATCAAACATCTTAATAAAGTTGGTTGGTAAACCCTTCCTGCAGTACCATGTATTACTCCTGCATGTGCTGTGAGAAGTGTGAAAAATTCACTTAATGAGCAGAGGATTTTTAAATATTGATGTGTGCAGATTTTTCACACTGCTGCCATAACAAGGAAGCACAGCCATGATAAGAAGATGTAGTACTGAAGATGTCAACATCATATAACTTTTGCCTTTGGCACAAGAAAGATCAGAGCAATAAAATACATAAGAAGAGGAACTACTTCTGGTTATATTTGATGAATGCATTAATTATTAAAACTGTAAATCCTTATTTTAATAATTGGTGAAATAGTGCAGTTTTCTGAGAGATTTACTTTCATCTATTGCCCATGTCTCAAATTAGAACTCAGCTCCTGGTTATATGAAGTAATAGATCACTTCTGCACAATCACCAAAACAGGGTTGCAGGCAATGTGGTGCAGTTTCAGTAAGCCTTTGAGTTTGAGAAATTTCCATTGTTTAAATTTGGAATGGTCATGGCATATTTGCCTTGATTGATATAGAAAGTGTTTGGTCCCAGTAGGTGTGTTTATAACACAGAATTACTCTTTTGCAATTTTAAATGTTCAAACATGTGTAAGAACATTAGAAAGCATGAAACCAGAGGAAGTCATTAAGCTTATCAAAGCCCTCTGCTTTAACAAACCAGACAGTTTTCAGAATCGTGAACTTCTGAACGTATTTAAGCTCCCGAGGGTGTCAAGTAATGCAGGTAAAAGTTACAAGAGAAAATTCTGAAATTTCTCTCTAACATCTTGTCTGCAGTCAAATCAAATTCCAGGAGATCAGTAAACACGTGTTATTCAATCCGAACATAATTGGTTAACAACAGGACTGAGAGCCAAAGATTTATTGGTCATCTACACATCTACATTTGTACAGATAATCTTCACCTTTCCTGTGAGCCGATTGCTTTCTAGCTTCTTGAATGGACATATCATGGTTTCTAGTGAAATTTATTCTCCTGAAATGTGATTGGAACTATTTATGCAGTATAAAGTGTTGTTACAGTTTGTGATTGTAAGACCTTTCACAAATAACGTGTGCACAGGGAGGGGGAAAGAGTTCTGTCTGCCTCTTTTGCGTTCAAAGATAACCACCTTGTGCTTTGCTGCCTTGACAGAAATTCAGTGTAAGCAATCCGATCATATATTAATCAAAAATCATAAGGCGTAGACATTTTTTTTGCATTGAGAGCCTACAGAACCAATCAGTGGTGAAAGAAAGTAATGCTGTGTGACCTGTAATCACATAAATGATTGTAGCAATTTTATGATTTCTGCCTGCAATAGGCTTGAGATATATCAAACCCCCTTGAGAATCAGTCATTTGCCTGGGTGCTGTATTGTGAAATCATAATAAAGCTTGGGATTACATATGTGATAAGATCTAATCCTAGCATTTAACACTAAATTTTGAATAAAACTGTATAGACTCAATGCTTTGGATATAAATTATCTGATTATTTTTTAAAGAGTACAGTAAATGCTAGTAACATTTTAAAATTGAGTTATGATTGTATCATTTTATCTTATCTATTTCTGTAACCTTGCATATTAGCAAATCATATCTGAACTTGCAGCAGAAATGCTGCTCAGTATTGGAACATCCTCCTCTTAGTCATATTATCTTATAAGACAATAATAATCAGTGCCATTTACTTTTTACACCCCAAACCCTTTTACTTACCTGGCAATTTTAGTGTTTGCTCATCATAATCTGTAAAAGCAAGGGGCTCAATTTTACATGTAAATTGCAGGTGCGTTGGGGGCGGGGGGCTGTGAAAATTGCAGAAATGCAGAGCGGGTTTGGAAGCCGGCTCCAACCCGCCGACTTCCGAGTTCTCCACGGACGCACCTGTGTGCGTGCGGGTATCCTGAATCCGGAAGTCCCATCGGCTTTAATTGCCAGCGGGATGATAGTTAAATAGCCAAATGTACCTCATTGAGGTACTTAAGGCACTTTACTTGTGACATGGTAGGTAGTCAGAACGATTTTTAACTTACCTGGGTGGCTTTCTCACGGCTTCTGATTCACACCTGGAAACCAGGCATGAAGGGCCGGATCAGGCAAAAAGAAACAAAATAAATTAAATAACAAATCATAGCACAAAGTTAAAACACAAAATCAACCCACCTTTCCACCTTGCTCCGATGTCCGATGTCTCCCTCTCCGATCTCCCCCTCTCCACCTCTCCCTTTGTCCCCCCCGATCGCCCCCTCTTCACCCTCCCTGATGTCCCCCTCTCCCCCCCACCCCCCGATCTTCCTCTCTTGCTCCCTCCCCCTCCGATCTTCTGTTCCAGTGCCGGATGACATCTCTCTCTCTCTCTCTCTCTCTCTCTCTCTCTCTCCCCTCCACCCCCCGCCACCCCGCATTGCAGCTCCTGTCGGCAGCTAGCCTGTCAATCAGGCTGACTGCCGGGCGCGACACCCGGACAGAACTTCAATTACCATCAATTACGATGCGATCACGTCGGAAACGGTAAGTTTTGTTTATTCGGATTTGCCACGCGCACCTTCACCCGGCCCCGCTGCCAACCTGCCACCATTTCAAAATTGAGCCCAATGTATTTGTGTTTAAACATAGATTCTGCGAGATTTGCTTTTATTGTGTTGTGTTCCACTGTACATAAGAGAAGTAGTGGAAGGTTCACTGAGTATATCCAGTTTTTAAAATTACAGGCTAGATTATAAATGAGAACTAAACAACGTGGCCCAGGATTTCCTGAAAACTTACACTGAAACAACAGCCTCAGTACGGCGTAATGCCAATTTTTGGCGTAAAAGATCGAGCAAATTTGGGCACAGGTGACTTATGTCCATTTTTACGCTACGCCCAAATTTCCTTGATCTTTTACGCTGGTTCTTCAAAACTAGCACCTCTGCTGCTAATTAACATAGCTCTGCCCTCATGCAAAATGTGGAGATGCCGGTGATGGACTGGGGTTGACAATTGTAAACAATTTTACAACACCAAGTTATAGTCCAGCAATTTTATTTTAAATTCACAAGCTTTCGGAGACTTCCTCCTTCCTCAGGTACCTGAGGAAGGAGGAAGTCTCCAAAAGCTCATGCAAAAGTGCAGCATATATTTCCTGAATTTACGCCAGTTTTGATGGGGCTGTAAATTTACACTTAGAATTTTGGGTGTGGTAAGTGTTTTATGCCAATTTTGTAAAATGTATTTATTGCATCTTTGAAGTAATCTTTTTGGCACCAGTATAATTTGCATTAAAATTGAAAAACTTCCACAACTGCATTTTTTTAAACATTTAATGCCTAATATGTATAAATGATTGTTTGATGGCTTCAAACTTTAATTTTTTATGCATAAAGAGGGACTTGAAGAAGGAACATGTCATAAGTTCGGTGCTTCCCTCAGTCCCCGATTATTTATGTTGATTTCCACTTGTTTAACGCCAACTTTTACATTCTGGCGCACGATAATGCGATTCTTAGGAAATTTTGGCGTAACTCATAAATCTTGATGTAACTTGCCAATTACGTTGTTTCAGGAAATTCGGGGACGGTGTGTTATGCTTAGTCCTCATCAACGTATCTTCCACATAGTTGTCCACTGTTCTGTTTAATTCTCATTCACACCTTAGCCCCTTCATTCCTTCAACATTGTATACGCTATGCATATCCAAACAAATTAATCAGATTCCTGGTTCCAAAAACACACGATGACAACAAGGTCATGGTGCTTTAGGCAGCCTTCTCCTGATGAACATTGTTAGGTTCTCTAGCAGTTACTGTTTTAAAAAAAAGTTAGTTTTATACAATGCTGTTATATTATCAGTGTTGAATTTTGAGACCAAAGCCTAGAAATTACTGTGGTTATTAGCAGCTGAACACATACATGTTTGTATGACAGTCTTTCATCAGCTCCTCTCACAAAGATAGAAAATGCTGGAAAGACTCAGTAGGTCAGGCAGCAACTGTGTTCCCTAATAAAGATGTTATATGTGTGTTAAAATAGTGGACCCAGAAATATCCTACTAATATTGCCATTGGTAATTTTAGCCCCATAAAAGCATAATAGTGCAACAAGAGACAAGTATATTATTTTTATTAATAGATTAGCACGCACACATGATTCACCATTGTAATTTTCAGTCCAGCTTATGTGGGATATTTTCTCTTGCATAAAGTAATTTATATACATAAAGTCTACTCAAAAATGTTGGAAAATGCACCAAATAAAGTGCATATTTATCTTGTTTATTTAACTACCTTGTGAAATGGAACTGAAATTCAAACTACAACAATTTATGTTTCTGTTGTAATATTACTTTAATTAAAAAAATACAAAACATTTAGATATCTTACAAGATTAATCCAGACACAAAAAAAATGCACTGATCACATGCATAGAGTAAAAACTAGACTCACTCTTTATAAAATTCCATTTCCTTTTTCATTTAAAGTGTGAAAGCAGTAATATTTATAAGTTCTTACTCAAAAAAGTAAAAAAAATTGAGACCCGTCCCACAAGCCTAAGCATTATATAAATGCAAGTACTTTAGAGTAAAGGAATGGTGCAGGTGTTTAACAAGTATTTCACAGAGGAAGATGAAAGGAGTACCTGGGGAGACTGTGGCAGAGCCTTTACTGGATATAAATATCTAAAGCACACCAAAAAAAATGTTAATGAGATTAATAAGAAAATACTGGGCCCAAAAGGTATGTGTTCCAGAATACTGAAGAAAGTTGGGTGGGGATAACAAAACACCATTAATGATTTTCCAATATTTTTGGAAATGGAAATAGTGCTAAAGGATAACAACCAGTACACCCATGTTCAAGGAGGGGGGAAGGGATAAGACCGAAAATTACAGCTCAATTAGTCTTACTTTGGGGGTAATCTTCTAGAGTTCATAATGAGATGAAATTAGTGAACATTTTGAAAGACATTTGCTAATCAGCATGCATAGATTAGTAAAAGACAGGACATGATTGGAAGTCACAAAATGTACAGATAAAGTTACTACACATGATATACATGTGGATTTTCATTTGGTGTTTGATAAGGTGCCACATCAGAGATTTGTTACAAAAATTAAGGCACATGGTATTAAAGGGAATATAACAACAGAGAGATGGTTAGGGGGCAAAATGAAATGAGTGGGGGTAAATGGATATTTTTGGATTGACAGGATATATGTAGTGACATTGGGATCTGTGTTGGGACCTCATTTGTTTCCCATTTATAGAAATGATTTGCACATGGGCACAAGAGGAATGATTTTGAAGTTTGCTGATAGACAATGAGGGCCGTGGCAAGCTGTGGGGACGTTGCAAGAGGTCATAGACAAGTTTGTGTGAATGAGCAGATATGGGTAGATGAAATAGAAGAAGTTAAGAGGTAATGTAGTAGAGCTTTTTGAAGCATGAAAGGTTTTGAAGGTAAAAGTGAAAGATTGTTTACACTGGTTGGTGAATTGGTAATAATGGGACACAGAGTAGGATTATCACTTAAAGAATGAAGACGGAAGTTAGAAGAATTTTTTTTCACACTTATTCGAACACAGAGTGCTCAACTATAAGTGGATATTGAGACACAAACCATGACATCACTTAAAAGAAAAACGGATAATTATTTCAAAAGGAGGAATATAAAGAGAATCTTGGAAAGAAGGAATTGGGATGGGAGTAGATAGCTCCTGTTGAAGAGCTGGAACTGGCACTGGCATGATGGGCTGAATGGCCTCCTGTGCTATAATTTCAATGATTCTACATTTTTTATGTTCTAAATACACTGAATTGTTTAAACTACATTGTCAAAAAGGCTACATTTATTTAATGTATTTTATTTTCAGTGCCATAGATCGCCCATTTATGTGTTAACTTTCAAATTTAAAACAGTTTTTTAAATTTTCTAATACTTAATGGTCATACTTGCTGTGTTTTCTGTTTTCATTGTGGTCTACAGTTTAATGAGTGAATAAATTGTGCTCATTAAGAAATGTAAGCCAGATGCATGAAACACCATTGGACTACTGTAGTTCAAAAGAATGTGTATCAAGGCTCACTGACTTTAAAATAAATTTTTAATGATTTTATACCATCTGGGTTTCTTTGCAAGAGACTTCACCTCTTATTAGTTAAACAAATCTAGTTTTTTTTCAATCCTGTTATTAACCTTTTTTTCTGATACGGGAGGCCCATTTTATATAGATGATGAGGCAGCTTTTTAGAATGGGCAGAGGAATAGAACTAATGTGTCTTAGCCCACCATTACTCAATGTATGCAACATAGAGATTATTTCCTGCAAAACAAGTTCCTATATTGCTGCCCCTTTCAATTGTACAACACTAACACAAATGAGACTTTTTGTTGCAGCGCACACATCACCTCTTCAAACTATTTTATTAAAATAAACAATAGTCTTGATAGTAGTAGCTAAAGATGCAAACCTGTATTATAAAACAAGAATGGCAAAACTGATGAATGTATAAATTAACTTTTCTCTTCCAGATAATGACGAACACACCCCAAGCTAAGTTATTCTGTATGGAGGAAGAAAGCAATCAAAGACATTTGTTTATAACCCAAGTTAAATAGGTTATAAAAGAGGAAAACATAACTATCTAGTGTATATCTATAGCTTTCTCAATAAAATGATGAACCATTTTAAACATTGTAATTTAATCCTTAAAAATATAATATTTGTAGATCCTGTGTTATGTTGTGATTTCTATGAACTTATATTTTTAAACTGTCTATTTGTTTGGTGGGTTTCATTTATAGTACTTCCAATAGCTGATCCAGCTAAATTTAAACGTTATCGTATATACAAAACCACTAAGGCAAAACTTGGAAATTTGCTTAATTGGACAAGTGGCCAGTTAGGCGTGAAATCAGGAAGCGTTTTTTCCAAACAAAGGGTAGTGGAAATATGGAACACTCTTTCTCCCCCCAAAAGGCTTTGGATGTTGAGTCAATTGACATTTTCAAGACTGAGATTGATAGATTTTTGTTAGATAAGGGTATTAGGGAATGTAGGGAAAAGGTAGGTAAATGGAGCTGAGGTGCAGATCAGCCATGATCTAATAGAATGGTGGAACAGGCTCAAGGGACTAAATGGCCTACAACTGTTCCTATGTTTGCAAAAATAGATAAGTAGCATAAGGCCCGGCCTTTGCAACCATGAGGGGAATGAGTCAAACCATTCTACTCCCTAGGGAGGAACGATATAAGGAATATATTATTCAAGTGATGAGTGGTCTCCAAAGTGGAAATAGAGAATAGAGTTCAGGTAAAGCACCTGCACGTTGACTGAAAATAGTCAATTTGCCTCTGACAAGGGAGGTAGCTTCCTACAGCAGCAGCACCAGCTCTCTCATCTGAGTGTATCATCTGTCTGGGGATATGAAAGATTTTGTCTGCCAATTCATGAGAATTTTTTTAGCTTCCTTTTCTAGACCTAGTGATAAATGCACCACCTTTTCCATGGTCCTCACCAATTCAAGGGCTGCCATTCAAGCTCAAAATATAATACAAAAATCTAAAAAATTCAGATGGATTTGAATCTTTTAGCTAGTTATGTCATTAGATAGTTTAGATAGTAGCTGAGATCAGTTAACTCCGCACAGACCAGTAGCTGAACCAGGGATCTTCCTGGTTTATATGGTTTGCTCCAACACTGAGCTGTGTATTTAACAACTGTGTACTTGTATGAATGAAAACAGAATACAGATCGTTACAGCTACTGAAGAAGACTATTGACATACTGTATTGCCCCAAGATTTATGTGGTGATTTATCACAGTGTAGCTAAACGGTAACAACTGTGCTCTGTGCTAGGAGGCTTCTCTTGTACCCTGTGACCTATTGCCAGAAAATCATAATTTGTATTAAACCTGCTACTATAAGAGTTCCTCTCATTAACTACGATATGCTTTGTTCAGTTTAGCATTTTTCATAGTTTACTGTTAATTCACCACAAAATAGAATATACTAAGAAGCTTTTATTTTCTCCATGTTCTTTTGAGAACTTTTCTGTCTTTATACTTGTTCAGATTTTGTATTTCTCTTTGTTTCTGTCCCTTGGATTATTTTTTTCATTTTGTTTTCTTTTTACTTTATATTGCACTTTTTACCTGTTCCTCAATTTTTTTTCTTTCTCATTTCTCTATGTTGTTAAATTAAGTCCTTAGCTATTATAAACTAATTTGCTGCAAGAATTATGTAATGTTAAAGTGCAGGGAGCTATAGAAACGTGAGTATGACCAGCACATACGTGATTGGTAGGGCAAGTGATTTGTTTTTACTTGGATCTGCTCAGAAAACAGCACTTCCACTGTTCCTCGGAATCAACAGAAAATTGTGGTACTCAAGTAGCAAATCACGCTACACACAAAGTGTAGAAATTCATAGGATGTTGTTTCGTGACAAATCACTTGCCCTATTTATTGGTCAGGCCGAAGCCAATTTCCTGCAGGATATGAATCAGCAAGAAAGATGAAGGCTTCAAAGGAGCATATACTGACAGTTTGAAATAGGTTAAGTGGCATCTAAGATCATAATACATCAGGGGCCATGTACACAACACTGGTTGAATTTTCAAAAAGGAGAAAGCAGACTAAAATTCAAAATTTTGACTGGACGACAAGATTCCTAACACCTTACTGTGCACAAGGAAGGATCATCTGTCTTATATCACAACTTCAAATTCTATACGTTTTACGATCAATGTTTTAATACCTTAATTTCAGATTTTTTTTTACTGGGGAGAGAAATGGTGAAGGGGGAGAGGAGAGAGAAGGAAGGGATATATGGCTTCATATGCAAGTATTATATTGTCAAATTTTTTTTAAAGTAATTATGTCTGGTAGTCATGAGTAGCACAGTAGTATCAAAATCTGGTGCACAAAATGCATCTTAACATAGGTTTTCATAATCTGTACATTAGGGCTTAGAGTTTTCGCTTGTTTGTACTAGTTATATCAGCTCAATCTGCCGAACCAGTGACAAAGACCGCGGAATTTTAAGTGTTAGGGAGTTACGCCCAAAACTCAATTACGCTTGAGTTTCCACGATCTTTTACACTGGTTGAAAAATCATTGTGTCCGAATCCGGCCCAGCGCCCCCCCCCACAAGACAAGCCACACCCCCAAATTGAAATAACGAGGATGGCGAGTTACCGCCATTGCGGCTATTGGAGGAGGGTCTTCAAATTCAGCTTGTGTTTTAGGTGCACAGGCGCTAGTAGACACATTTTAAAAGTTTTTACTTAATAAAAAAATATTTAATTTACTAAAAAGCTGATTTAGTGTACACCAATGAAATTAATAAATTGTTCAGTATTGTTTTTGTAAGTCATTTTCAGTGATTTAAAATCAGGTTACATGCATGTGGAGGACTGGCTACTGATTAAAAATGCTTATTTTTTTGTGATAAATCCATTTTCAGCTGTATTAATAATACTGCACCAGGTTACCACCCTTAAGTACATCAATGAATATTGTTTGATGCAAAGAAGAAAAAATGATTATTTTCTATTACGTTGACCGATTGCGCTGGTTCATGGAAGATTTTATGTTTGTAATTATGCAAATGTATTTTAGCGGACACTTGAACTGTAACCTAACCAGCGCAATTTCAAGTGCAATTTTGGTCCAATTTCCCGATTGTGCCCAAAACTCCACCCCCTGGGCTTTACAGCTGAGTCACCTGAAATGAATGTTGCAGGTACAACTTCTATATCAGTGTATTATATGCACTTGCTAACACTTGTTTTTCTGTCTCCCAGTGTGGACCCCATTTTCACTCGCTCAAGTCCAAGGGATGCAGTCTTGAGCCTATTTGGTGCACAACTGGCTTAGCTGTTTATCACCAAATCTGGCTTGACCACGTCAAACTCTACCATGCCTTGGTCTCCTCTGCCAAAATTGTACACTACTCTAGGATTATCCTGGAGAGCAAAGATTAGCCCCAGCTACTTTTATGCACTGCAACTCTCTTCTTAGATCCCTCCCTTGAGGGCAAGTTATTGACCTGGTTAGGAAATTGGTTGAGTGGCAGGAGACAAAGAGTAGGGATAATGGGCAGGATGTGACTAGCGGTGTCCCAAATGGATCTGTGTTGGGGCCTCAATTATTCACTATTTCTTAATGACTTAGACGACGGGATAGAGAGCCACATATCCAAGTTTGCTGATGGCACAAAGATAGGCAGTATTGTAAGCAGTGTAGATGGAAGCATAAAATTAGAGAGAGATATT
The DNA here is from genome assembly GCF_035084215.1 of Heptranchias perlo. Taxonomy (NCBI): domain Eukaryota; kingdom Metazoa; phylum Chordata; class Chondrichthyes; order Hexanchiformes; family Hexanchidae; genus Heptranchias; species Heptranchias perlo. Next base: position 36,318,221 of record NC_090337.1, on the reverse strand, counting down.
AATAGATTAAGTGAATGGACAAAACTGTGGCAAATGGATTTCAGTGTAGGCAAGTGTGAGGTCATCCACTTCGGACCTAAAAAGGATAGATCAGAGTACTTTCTAAGTGGTGAGAGGCTCGAAACAGTGGATGTCCAAAGAGACTTCACGGTCCATGTACATAGATCATTAAAATGTCATGGACAGGTACAGAAAATAATCAAAAAAGGCTAATGGAATGCTGGCCTTTATATCCAGAGGACTAGAATACAAGAGGGTAGAAGTTATGCTACAGTAATACAAAGCCCTAGTTAGACCACACTTGGACTACTGTGTTCAGTTCTGGGCACTGCACTTTAGGAAGGATATATTGGCCTTGGAGGGACTGCAGCGTAGATTTACTAGAATGATACCTGGACTCCAAGGGAATTACGAGTGTTAGTTGTAGCCATGTGATTTATATCAATTAACAACGAGGAGAAATTACACAAACTAGGGTTGTATTCCCTGGAATTTAGAATATTAAGGGGTGATATGATCGAAGTTTTCAAGATATTAAGGGGAACTGATAGGGTAGATAGAGAGAAACTATTCCCGCTAGTTGGGGAGTCTAGGACTAGAGGATGTAGCCTAAAAATTAGAGCTAGGACTTTCAGGAGTGAAGTTAGGAAACACTTCTACACGCAAAGGGTGGTAGAAGTTTTGGAACTCTCTTCTGCAAATAGCTCAAATGTTAATTTTAAATTTGAGATTGATAGATTTTTGTTAACCAAAGGTATTAAGGGATATGGGCTAAGGAGGGTATATGGAGTTAGGTCACAGATTAGCCATGATCTCATTGAATGGCGGAACAGGCCAAATTGCCTATTCCTGTTTCTATGAGCAGACCCAGATCACTTGTGTGTAAACTCACTTTACAGGCCACGAGTGGGTACAGATATTTTTCAAAGGGCCAACAGCCATGTAATTCACTGAGGAAATTCTAGGCCAAGGTGAATGCTGATTAGTTAGAATGTTAAAACAAATATGCATCTGTCTGCTCAGAGAAACAACATTTTCTCTGTCCATGCATATTGGCAAAACTGCATGAGTAACAGATGTAAAGAGATACCTCTTTTATGCATGTGCAATCAATTTCACATTAAAAATACATTCATGCTCAGCATCTGTGACCAGAACTGCCAGGGTTGGTTTTAAAAAAAATTTTGCTAACACTAAACCTTGTTGCGGGGAATTGGAGAAAGAGAAGGTGGTATTGCGCTGATCTCTGGTATGTAATGGCTGCTGTTGTCGGAGTTCTTGGTCAAGGGTGGTTCCAAGAACTCCAGGGAACCTTGGATGTCAGGGGATATACGAGAATGGATTAGGAAAAAAAGGAGGGCTTTTGGCAGATACAAAAGGCTAAAGACGGAGGAAGCCCTAGAGGAGTACAAAAAGTGCAGGGGGATACTTAAAAAAGAAATTAGGAGATCAAGGAGGGGCCATGAAATAACACTGGCGAGCAAAATAAAGGAAAATCCTAAGATGTTTTATAAGTATATTAAGGGTAAGAGGATGACTAGGGAAAAAATAGGGCCCATTAGGGACAAAAATGGCAATGTGTGTGTGGAGCCGGCAGATGTAGGAGGGGTTCTAAATGAATTTTTTGCATCTGTTTTCACTATGGAGAAGGACGATGTAGACATAGAAATACGGCAGGGGGACTGTGATATACTCGAACATATTAACATCGAGCGGGAGGAGGTATTGGCGGTTTTAGCAGGCCTAAAAATGGATAAATCCCCAGGCCCGGATGAAATGTATCCCAGGCTACTGTGTGAGGCAAAGGAGGAGATTGCGGGGGCTCTGACACATATATTCAGAACCTCTCTGGCCACAGGGGATGTGCCAGAGGACTGGAGAACCGCTAATGTAATACCATTATTCAAGAAGGGGAGTAGGGAAAAACCGGGGAACTACAGGCCAGTGAGCCTAACATCAGTGGTAGGAAAATTATTGGAAAAAATTCTGAAGGACAAAATTAGTCTCCACTTGGAGAAGCAAGGATTAATCAGGGATAGTCAACATGGCTTTGTCAAGGGAAGATCATGTCTGACTAATTTGATTGAATTTTTTGAGGGGGTGACTAGGCGTGTGGATGAGGGTAACGCAGTGGATGTGGTATACATGGATTTCAGTAAGGCCTTCGATAAAGTCCCCCACAGGAGACTGGTCAAGAAGGTACGAGCCCATGGAATCCAGGGTGCCTTGGCACTTTGGATACAAAACTGGCTTAGTGGCAGAAGGCAGAGGGTGATGGCCGAAGGTTGTTTTTGTGACTGGAAGCCTGTGGCCAGTGGGGTACCACAGGGATCGGTGCTGGGTCCCTTGCTGTTTGTGGTCTACATTAATGACTTGGATATGAATGTAAAAGGTATGATCTGTAAGTTCGCTGATGATACAAAAATTGGTAGGGTGGTAAATAGCGAGGAGGATAGCCTCAGTCTGCAGGACGATATAGATGGGTTGGTCAGATGGGCGGAACAGTGGCAAATGGAATTTAACCCGGAAAAGTGCGAGGTGATGCACTTTGGAGGGACTAACAAGGCAAGGGAATACACAATGAATGGGAGGACCCTAGGCAAGACAGAGGGTCAGAGGGATCTTGGTGTGCAAGTTCACAGATCCCTGAAGGCGGCGGAACAGGTAGATAAGGTGGTAAAGAAGGCATATGGGATACTTGCCTTTATTAGCCGAGGCATAGAATATAAGAGCAAGGAGGTTATGATGGAGCTGTATAAAACACTGGTTAGGCCACAGCTGGAGTACTGTGTGCAGTTCTGGTCGCCACACTACAGGAGGGATGTGATCGCTTTGGAGAGGGTGCAGAGGAGATTCACCAGGATGTTACCAGGGCTGGAGCGCTTCAGCTATGAAGAGAGACTGGGAAGATTGGGTTTGTTTTCCTTGGAGCAGAGGAGGCTGAGGGGGGACATGATTGAGGTGTACAAAATTATGAGGGGCACAGATAGGATGGATACTAAGGAGCTTTTTCCCTTCGTTGAGGGTTCTATAACAAGGGGACATAGATTCAAGGTAAAAGGCGGGAGGTTTAGAGGGGATTTGAGAAAGAACTTTTTCACCCAGAGGGTGGTTGGAGTCTGGAACTCACTGCCTGAAAGGGTTGTGGAGGCAGGAACCCTCACAACATTCAAGAAGCATTTGGATGAGCACTTGAAATGCCATAGCATACAAGGCTACGGACCAAATGCTGGAATATGGGATTAGAGTAGACAGGGCTGATGGCCGGCGCGGACACGATGGGCCGAAGGGCCTCTATCCATGCTGTGTAACTCTATGACTCTATGACTCTATGACTTGGGGTTTTGGAGGTTGCATGTGTTTGTTTCCTTGTGCCCATATGCTAGAGCTTGTCCCTCCAGCTCCAGTGGATGTTTTACAACTGCTGCACTGGTCTACCTTGGAGATGTAATCAGTTTTATGGAATCAGGTATTTGTTTTTCCAAATATTTTTAAATACTTCATTATTATATTGCCAATTCTAATATTAACTGTAGGTAACATTGTTTTTGTTTTTCTCCTTTAAACATTTTCTTTTGAAATACTGAACTTTAAAAAAAATGCATGCAAAATAAAATGCAAGCCTTCCTTCTTGAAGGTCTGTCTTTTTAGACAAGTACTGTACGGGCACTAATAGCTGCCCCTTCTGCTTGCAGACTAACCTCTTTTGTCCCACTTCCTGATTTCCCTGACAGCAAGTGGTATAAGGACAGATGTGACAGATTCGTTGTACGATTAATTGGGAAAAAATAGACAATTATAAATGTTAAGAAAAGGAGAGTTGCACACTTTCTGATCTCTGCTGGTAGTCTTTTGTTTTAAGTTCTATGCTGTAAACTGCTTCATTGAGATTACTTGTGGATAGATATGTTGCTCTGGTGATGGTATAAGTATAGAATTACCAGTCTGAACTGGGATTATATCAGAGTAATGTGAAGGTCTATTTGAGAGTGTCATATGTACATGTATCTTTAAAAAATCCAAAGTTAAGTATTAACAAAAGTACACATTGGAGGATTGGTAGTATTTTCAGTAAAACTTTTTCAATTATTGAAGCCCAGTGGTTAAATCACATTTGTATTTCTATTTATTAACGGATCTGTGTCTGCACAAACAGTGAGGATGTGCTGTTTTATGCGATGTAGCATTCAATATGTTATCAGGACCATTGCTATATGGTGATTGAACAATTGGAATTAAATTTTATTACAATATTATGGGAGTATTAGCGATATTTTTGGATTCAAATGACGTGGTTATCCTTACATTTTTGTAAAAATAGTACCTCAGTGGCCTTATTATATTTTTGTTTATATAAAATTAAATAACTGATGTTTGTTTAAAATGGCCGCTATCCAGAATACAGTGGTCGGATGGATGCCCCAGGTTGCAGTTAGCTGAGGAGGGTGGGAGGCCTGATGTGATTTTGGTAGTGTTGTGAGGATGGTTTAGGCCAGTGGCCATTTAGCGAATCCTGCACCTGTGGAAAAGATATGAGCTGCTTTAAGTTGTTGAAGTATTTTCTGCGCTTTCATTAACAACTCAAAGTCCTTTTCTGATCAGACTGGGGAATATAGCTTTTGCATTGTGAGTTGAGTTGAATCAGGTTGGGTCAGAGCGTGCAGTATGGAGCACCTGTAAGACCACCTCCGATAGCAGAAAGAGGGAAAATAGAGCAGTGAGGAAAGCGTGGAGAAAGGAGCAGGACTGATCATTGGGCAATAGGCCTGAGGAGAGTGCTACTTTGAACAACAGTGTTGCTTAACTTGGAGATGGAGCGGGGACGTCTCATTGGGAGGTAAGCATGGGTAAATTTAAGTGTGATGGTTTTTCTTAATTCATTCATGGGATGTGGGCATCGCTGGCAAGGCCGGCATTTATTGCCCATCCCTAATTGCCCTTGTGAAAGTGATGGTGAGCTGCCTTCTTGAACCGCTGCAGTCCGTGTGGTGAAGGTACTCCCATAGTGCTGTTAGGTAGGGTGTTCAGGATTTTGGCCCAGGTTACAGGAATTTCACACTATATGCAATGCTTTTAATATATAAAGATATATATTCTGCTTATTTCTCATAGATTCCTTCCCCCGCTCAGCTATGCAGCCTCTTGATAAAGGCATAGAAAGAGTCCAGATGGTAAAGTACACATCTCTGTGCCCATTGACTTGCAAAGAGGGAAAATGAGCAATAGCATATTACCCTCAGCTTGAGGTTGAATGCTTCACAATCACAATGTATTTCACTCTAGTGGTCAGGCTGAGAATTGACAAAACTCATTGTGACTGAAGCTTTCAGCTTGGGCATATGATTTCTGGATTATGGACACGGTCCTTTTTACCCTTAATGCTAGGTTATTTATAACTCTGCATCAGCTTTCATGCTGCTATTATATAATATTACTGAATGAAAATGCATCTTGAACCCAGTGCAGCCATAAGGAGTCTGTTAGCCAGGTTACATAATTCCATAGCAGGCAAGTGATACAGGTGGTAGAACACCTGTCCTCCAGACAGGTGATTGATAGCTAGAGTCCTGGAGCTAGCTTTTTGAATGTATCTGTTACTATTGGGAGCAGCTTTCAACAGTTCTTGGCTGGGTAATGAGACGGCTCCTTTTTCAGAAAAGGAGGGAAGGGAGAGACCGATCCAGTTCATTTGCTTTCTGTAAGTAAATCTATTATCTGTCATTTACAGAGCGACATTGGCAGTGTCCTTTGATGCACTAAATCTAATAGCTGTACATGCCAACCATGGTCAGCATTTTTGGACTTGGTTAATGTGTAAGCATTTGCTGACAAAGCAGTGCAAACCTAGCTCCAGTCCCACTCCTACTTGAGGCTGACCGCTATTAACACCATGTCTGGTCCCTCACCCCTCCATGCGCTGCTCCCAGTGCAAATGAGAGGGATTGCAGAATCTCTATATTGTAGGAAGCAATTTTTGCAATAACAAAATTTCCTGCCTGCAGTATACAGAGGCCTCCGTTGCAATTAGCATTGGAAGCACCACTTGGAGGAAAAGGGGCCCCCTTTGGTGGCAGCCTGACTTGAATCTGAATAAGGGAGGGAGGGCGGGCGGGAAATGAATGGCAATGAAATGGGAAAAATGAAAGACAGTGAAGGTGAAAATGGATGGTAATGAGAAGAAGGAATTAGGTGGCATTGAAGGTGGGAATGGATGACAGTGAAAGGGAAAAACGAAAGGCAGTGAAAGGAGCAAATGGATGGTTACTGGCGAATGGTTACCGCCAATGCTGGCAAACAGAAAGGGGTGAAATGGATAATTTTGCGGGGGAAGAGGAGTGAAACTGGGAACGGCAACTTGTGGTCGGGGAGAAAAGAGTTCCAGCCTGAACTGTTGGTGGGGTGGGGGGGAAGGGAAAGGGAGGAGGGAAGGGAGTGAGGAGGAGAGTTCCAGCATGAACTGGGAGGCTGCAAAACGAGTACCAGCTTAACCATGTTGAAGGGGTGGAAGAATCCCAAGTTGAATTGAGAGGGATATTGAGAAAAGTGCCATTATGAACTGGGAAAGTTGGAGGAGAAGCATGTGTCTCTGATGGGGTACAGTTAGGGTTGCCAACTCTGGTTTGACGTATTCCTGGAGATTTGATCATGTGACATTTGATTAGATGACATTCGATGATACCGCTCGTGTGCTGCTTAAAGATTTGCCCACTGTTTACAAATGTTATTGCATTTATTTTAGTTGGGTGTCCCAGTATCACCAAGCCCTGAATAAAATATTTAACTTTTGCTTTATAGTGAGATGGATAACATACGTTATAAATCAAAGAACAAAAAAGAACAGGAAGATTTAAGGATAAGTAATGTTTAAATTAAAAACTAATTCTGCGATGTTCCTACAGTGTCTACCGCAATGAGAAACACCAAGTAAATACAAATGATACAACAAAAAAAATCGAGATAAGTAACTCCTAACTAAAGTTTTCGTACAATTTTATGACTTTTTACAATATAGCAAGTTATAAAAATAATAAATCAAACTAAAACCAAACCTAATTCAATTTACTGACTCCCACACCCCAACACTGAAGCCCAGCTTCAGGGAGGAGAGGCTCAATCCACAGGGAGCAGCACCAAAGCTCTCTGACTCCCGAAATAAAACACACAACAGCGTACACCATAGGCTGACATGAACTCTCCCTCCCTCCAGTTTGATTCTCTCTCCCCAAACGTCGCCCCCCCGCCCTGCCGTTGGATTTCTCTCTCTATCCGTAATCAGGATTCATGGAGTTTCGAGGCGATTTTCATTGGCCCCAATGGGGTCATCCTCAGGGCCATTAAGGAAGCAGTGATGTTCCGAATAGTGGGGAGACCAGCAGGGCGTAGATAACGCGGTTTGGCTGCAAACCACGACAGCCAGGGTACTGCGCATGCGTGAACCGCGCATACAAGGACCGTTTCTTCTGGGTCGCCAGCAGCAACTCTCGGGAGACCAATCGCCCATTCCCGGAAAGTCTTGCCCAAAGCGGGAGGGTTGGGAACCCTAGATACAATGAATGTTTCTGTGACTAGATCCAGAGGGGACAGTGGATTCGTGAAGTAGGGCGGTGGGATGAGGTAACCTTTGAGCAATTGATGGTCCGGTATGTCTGTTGAAAATCCAAATATCACTTTGATTTTCCTTTTTATCTTTAAGTATAAAATGCTCCTTCACGGAGTAATTTCTTCTCCTCTGTCCAGCAACAATTCATGTGGCTCTTTAAGTAACAGCTGCAGCTGTGCCAACATTTCCCATGTTACCCCCACCCACTGCAGGCAGATTCAACCCAGCAAGGGAGTTTGCTGCGTGCAGATAATTAGGCTGACCATGGAAAGTCCTGTGAGATTGCAGTGAATACAAAGTTTACCACTTCATTACAGTGTGAGTTTATTGCCCAAAGCAGATAATTTGCCCAAATATACCAAACCTAACCTGTTATGTCAGCTAATCCTTTGGGTTGACTGAAAATATATACTTTGCACCTCATTTTCAGAAAATTGACAATAAACCAAGGGCAGCAATAGGTTAATATAAGCATTGCATATAGCTGTTTAAATGCTATAAAAAAGTACTTCTTTGATGTAAAGCCAATAGTAACAGCATACTATTGACAGTAATTACTGTTTTCCTTTGACTTATCATACTGAGCGCTCATATACAAAAGAGTAATCACTCTTAGTAAATTAATTGTGCCCAAAATGTTTTTCCTTTTACTTGTTTCATATATCATATATACTCCTTAATGACAAACCAGCAAGTACAGAATGAATCTAGAAAACCTAGGCTTGGGGATAATGTTTGTATGAGACCTGGAATGAGAGAATTCCAAGTAATTGCAATTTAAACATGTGCTATTTAACAAAAGCACACAATTCCATTAACAGCTATGTTCATACGGACTTGGTGTCCAGAAATCAACAGCTGGCAGGTTGTGTCTTGCTGTCAGGTAGAATTTCTGTTCCTGGACCACTTGTTCACTATTTGATGATTTTTTAAAAATAACAATAATCATAAGAGCAAACTTGCAAATGAGATCAACTTAACCAATGTGCTGAAACAGCTGTTGTTGCATGCAGTTGTTCTACTGTAATTGGCAGAAGGTGTTTTGCACTTACCTCAAATTGGCATCGCAGCTAACAATTTGGGCTTTGGAAATCTGTTGACAGATGTGAAGAATATATTAGTATCTGATCACAATTAAATGGTAATTACTCATATTTATGGCTTTGTGACTTTTGAGATATAGCTGGTTACCCACTGTCAGATCTGCTGATTGACAGATAACTACTGATACACTCATTCCGAGCATGTCCAATGTCTCTCTTGACAGAGTAATGAAACCCCAGATTATTGTGTGCAAGCTGGGGGCATTTTTAGATTGAGTGATTCTGCTGAGAGGGAAAAAGATTGAAATCTGGATGAATTTTGACATTTGTTGTGTATACTTAGGTGTGTCATTTGATCGATGTGGAGAGCTACAATACAATATGGATTTAGTTGCTGAAAATGAAAGCTTGCTTTGATGATATAATCGTATTGCAGAGAAAGAACTCTGTAGAAGGAGGTTTTTTTTGTTAACCTTTTGAAATCTTTCATTTGCAATTTGATACTGGAGTAGAATTGCATTTAACCAGCTGGGTAGGACTGCCCTCGCCTGGTTCCATTCCTCTTTATCCAGTTGAAGCCAGAGAATCACCTGCAATGGCTTCTGTTCCTGCTCCTGCGCCATTACCTCTGGAGTATTCCAAGGATCGATCCTTGGACCCCTCTTATTTCTCATTTACATGCTGCCCTTCGGCAACATCATCCAAAAACACAATGTCAAGTTCCACATGTTTGCTGATGGCACCCAGCTTTACCTCACTACCTCCCTTGACCCCTCTACTGATTTTGATTAGTCATGCTGCCTGACTGACATCTAGTACTGGATGAGCAGAAATTTTCTCCAATTAAATATTGGGAAGATCAAGCCATTGTCTTCGGTCCCCACCACAATTTCCGTTCCCTATCCACCAACTCCATTCCTCTCCCCGGCCACTGTCTGTGGCTGACCCAGACTGTTTGCAGCCTTGACCCTGAGATGAGCTTCCGACCCCATATCCGCTCCATCACCAAGACCGCCTACTTCCACCTCTGTAACATCTCCTGTCGCCGTCCCTGTCTCAGCTTATCTGCTACTGAAACCCTCATCCATGCCTTCATTTCCTCCAGACTTGAGTATTCCAATGCTCTCCTGGTCGGCCTCCCATCTTCCACTGTACATAAACCTGAGCTCATCCAAAACTCTGCTGTCCATATCCTAACTCGCACCACTGTCGAAGAAGACTTGGTGAGTTGCTGCAGTGCATCCTGTGGATGGTGCACACTGCAGCCACTGTGCGCTGGTGGTGGAGGGAGTGAATGTTTAGGGTGGTGGATGGGGTGCCAATCAAGCGGCTGCTTTGTCCTGGATTGTGTCGAGCTTCTTGAGTGTTGTTGGAGCTGAACTCATCCAGGCAAGTGGAGAGTATTCCATCAAACTTCTGATTTGTGCCGTGTAGATGGTAGAAAGGCTTCGGGGAGTCAGGAGGTGAGTCACTCGCCGCAGAATACCCAGCCCCTGACCTGCTCTTGTAGCCACAGTATTTATATGGCTGGTCCAGTTAAGTTTCTGGTCAATGGTGACTCCCAGGATGTTGATGGTGGGGGATTCGGTAATGGTAATGCTGTTGAATGTCATTCGTCCATCACCATCTGTGCTCGCTGACCTACATTGACTCTCAGTCCAGCAAGGCCTCGATTTTAAAATTCTTATCCTTGTTTTCAAATCCCTCTATAGCCTTGTCCCTCTCTATCTCTATAACCTCCTCCAGCTCTACAACCCTCTGAGCTCTCTGCACTCCTCCAATTCTGGCCTCTTGCTCATCCCCAATCTTAATCACTGCACCGTCGGAGGCCATACCTTCAGCTGCCTCGGCCTTAAGCTCTGGAATTCCCTCGTGAAACCTCTCCGCCTCTCTAACTCTCTCTCCTCCTTTAAGGCACTCCACAAAACCTACCTCTTTGACCAAGCTTTTGGTCACCTGTCTTAATATCTCCTTATGTGGCTCAGTGTCAAATTTTGTTTGATAATCGCTCATGTGAAGCGCCTTGGGACGTTTTACTACGTTAAAGGCACTATATAAATGCAAGTTGATGTTGTTCTAGATGAGTGTATTCAATGTTATTAGCTTTTAAATGCCTCAGATCAATGGTGTGCACACTAATTAAATCATTACAAAGAAAATTCAAATCATTCTGGATGCATTATATAAGGAACAGAACATTTTGCTCTCTGGTCTCTCGCCCATTTCACCCATGAATTCCTTTTGTCCTTGAGAATCGCCTTCTGCTCTCTTGACCCCCATTCCCACTAAACCGCTGACTATCCCAACTTCCTTTTCTGGCCCCCATGCTAGCCAACACTGAAAATGACTATTTCTCCTCGAGCACTGACCTCGTCTCTTTCAAACCCATTATCTTGACCCCTTTCCTCATAAAACACCCTAGATCCCTTTGTCCATTTCCACCCTTTCTTTCCTCTCAAGTCCTTGAGTGTGTTATTGTGGTTCCGATCCATGCTCATCGTTCCTGCAACTCACTTTATTTTTTATTCATTCACGGGATGTGGGTGTTGCTGGCGAGGCCGGCATTTATTGCCCATCTCTATTTGCGCTTGAGAGGGTAGTGGTGAGCCGCCGCCTTGAACCGCTGCAGTCTGTATGACGAAGGTACTCCCACAGTGCTGTTAAGAGTTCCAGGATTTTGACCCAGCGATGATGAAGGAACGGCGATATATTTCCAAGTCGGGATGGTGTGTGACTTGGAGGGGAAAGTGCAGGTGGTGGTGTTCCCATGTGCCTGCTGCCCTTGTCCTTCTAGGTGGTAGAGGTCGCGAGTTTTGGAGGTGCTGTCGAAGAAGCCTTGGCAAGTTGCTGCAATACATCTTGTAAATGGTACACACTGCAGCCACGGTGCATCGGTGGTGAAGGGAGTGAATGTTTAAGATGGTGGATGGGGTGCCAATCAAGGAGGCTGCTTTGTCCTGGATGGTGTTGAGCTTCTTAAGTGTTGTTGGAGCTGCACTCATCCAGGCAAGTGGAGAGTATTCCATCACACTCCTGACTTGTGCCTTGTAGATGGTGAAAAGGTTTTGGGGAATCAGGAGGTGAGTCACTTGCCAGAGAATACCCAGCCTCTGACCTGGTCTTGTAGCCACAATATTTATGTGGCTAGTCCAATTTAGTTTCTAGTCAATGGTGATCCCCTGGATGTTGGCGAGGCCGGCGAGGAACGGCGATATATTTCCAAGTCGGGATGGTGTGTGACTTGGAGGGGAAAGTGCAGGTGGTGGTGTTCCCATGTGCCTGCTGCCCTTGTCCTTCTAGGTGGTAGAGGTCGCGAATGTTACTTGCCACTTATCAGCCCAAACCTGGATGTTGTCCAGGTCTTGCTGCATGCGGGCTCCAACTGCTTTATTATTTGAGGGGTTACGAATGGAACTGAACACTGTGCAATCATCAGCGAACATCCCCATTTCTGACCTTATGATGGAGGGAAGGTCATTGATGAAGCAGCTGAAGATGGTTGGGTCTAGGACAATGCCCTGAGCAACTCCTGCAGCAATGTCCTGGGGCTGAGATGATTGGTCTCCAACAACCACTACCATCTTCCTTTGTGTTAGGTATGACTCCAGCCATTGGAGAGTTTTCCCCCTGATTCCCATTGACTTCAATTTTACTAGGGCTCCTTGGTGCCACACTCAGTCAAATGCTGCCTTGATGTCAAGGGCAGTCACTCTCACCTCACCTCACCTCTGGAATTCAGCTCTTTTGTTCATGTTTGGACCAAGGCTGTAATGAGGTCTGGAGCTGAGTGGTCCTGGCGGCACCCAAACTGAGCATCGGTGAGCAGGTTATTGGTGAGTAAGTGCCGCTTGATAGCACTGTCGACGACACCTTCCATCACTTTGCTGATGATTGAGAGTAGACTGATGGGGCGGTAATTGGCTGGATTGGATTTGTCCTGCTTTTTGTGGCCAGGACATACCTGGGCAATTTTCCACATTGTCGGGAAGATGCCAGTGTTGTAGCTATACTGGAACAGTTTGGCTAGAGGTGCAGCTAGTTCTGGAGCACAAGTCTTCAGCACGACAACCGGGATGTTGTGGGGGCCCATAGCCTTTGCTGTATCCAGTGCACTCAGCCGTTTCTTGATATCACGTGGAGTGAATCAAATTGGCTGAAGACTGGCTTCTGTGATGGTGGGGATTACTGTTGGACTATAACCTGGTGTTGTAAGATTCCTTACATTTGTCCACCCCAGTCCATCACCGGCATCTCCACAACGTTGGACTATATAGTCTAACTTACTTAAACTATGGGATTTAATACACATTTTTCCTCACGTATTCCAAATAAATAAAACTGCATGTAAAAAAAAATTACACTTCTTGTTTATGAATTAAAAAACAAACAGCTTGAGAACTTATTGGTAATTTAGAGGTTATTTACTCCATTTATTAAATATTTCTCAGATCCTACTCACCAGGGCCTGAAATTCGTCATTTGTGCAGGTGAATCTGTAACCATCCAGATTTTGAAATGATGACAGATAGCATGAAGGCCTCCAAATATGCGTGATAAACTAAACTAGACTGTGATCTATTGTCTGCTCTTGCATTAATTTGCTATGTATAAAAATAACAACCACTACAATTTACTTCAAATAGGCTCAACCCCACGAGGTGATTTAAAAAAAAGATTTTTTTTAAAAAAATCAAATATTTTTGTGCAAAAATTTCACACATACAATTAAAATTACTAAAATAAAAGGTAAATCTATGAAAACAAAAACTTTGTAATTCCCCAGTACTAACATTGCCCCACAGGTACTAACATTACTTCAGTGGACAAAAATACAGAAAGGTTTATTCTACGATAAACTGGACCCCTAGAATTCTGTGGTAACAAAGCCAATTTCTGCGACGTGAACGAACAAACTTGTACTTATATTGTTAGGACATGCCAAAATGCTTCACAACCATACCTTTGAGATATTGTCACTGTTGTTTTGTAGGCAAACAGGGCAGCCAGTCTCAAAAAGCCAAATGAAATGACTGACTAGTTGATCTGTGTTTGGTGTTGTTGATTGAGGGAAGAACATTGGTAAGGACACCAGGAGAACTCCATGCTCTTCTCCAAAAAGTGTCCTGGGAATATAGATTCTAAGTCTGGCAGAGTTTTTGATCATAAAGATCATCACAGCCAGGCCCAATCCAGTCCTCACCTGACATCGATATACATGCCCTTGCAGCTGAGGTAATTGAATAGCATTCAGGAGTGAAAACCCTGGCCTGTAACCCCTTCCTTAATCCAAAGGTGCTGTGGCCAATTGTAGTGCTCAACTACCACCCCCACCGAGATCAACTAACTTAGCACAGACCAGGGATAAATCAGTTTTCTTCCTAATCTGTATGGCTCAGGTCCTCACGGATAAAGTTACTGAGACATCAGGGGAGCTGCCAGAAACATCTACAAAAGATGAAGATGAAAATAAAGAAGAAAAAGATGATGAAGATGAAGAAACAATAACTACTTGCATTTATATAGCACCCTTGACATAGAAAGACATGCCAAAGTGCTTCACAGAATTGTCAGGAAAAATGGACAATGAAGCAGATATTAGAAGGGGTGACCAAAAGCTTGGTCGAAAAGTAGGTTTTAAGGAGGGTCATACAAGAGAGAGGTAGAGAGATGGAGATGTTTAGGAGATGGAGTGAATTCCACAATGCAGGGTCTAGGCAGCCTGAGGTAAAACTGATAATGGTAGGGAGATTGCCGGAGGCAGAGGAACAGAGAGTTCTTGGGGGGCAGGGGGAGGGGGGAGGTTGTAGCACTGAAAAGTTAGAGTTTTCGATGGGTGAGACCATGGAGGAATTTAAACACAAGGATGAGAACTTTAAATTTGAGGCATTGTGGGAGCAGGAGCCAATGTAGGTCAATGAGGACAGGGATGATGGGCGAGCAGGACTTTGGTGTGGAATAGGAAACGGGTAGCAGAGTTCTAGATGAGTTGTCATTTACAGAGTGTGGAGAATGGGAGACTGGCCAGGAATGCATTGCAATAGTTGAAACTCGAGATGACATGGGCATAGTTTCAGAGGCAGACGGGCTGAGGGAGGGGCAGAAGCGGACGATGTTACAGAGGTGAAAGTCTTTGTGATGAAAAGAATACGGGGTCAGAAGCTCAGCTCAGAGTTGAATAAGATGCTGATGTTGCGAAAGTATGGTTCAACCTGAGGCAATGGCTGGGGAGGGGATGGAGTCAGTGACGAGAGTACAGAGTTGGTGGTAAGGGCTGAGGACGATGACTTCAGTCTTTCCATTGTTTAGCCGGATAAATTTATGGCTAATCCAAGACAGGATATTAGACAAGTAGTCTGTTAGCACAGAGGCAGTGTAGGGATTGAGAGAGGTGTTGAGAAGTGGAGCTGGATGTCATCAGTGTACACGTGGAAACTGAACCCATGTCTGTGGATGTTGTTACCAAGTTACCTCCCACAATGTTGAATATCAGAATTAGATCTACTCTTAACTTTCTTTGTTCTAAAGAGCCCCAGTTTCTCTTGTCTTTCCTCATGACTAAAACCTGTCATTACTGGTAGCATCTTCGTGAATCTCTTCTGCACCCTCTCCAAGACCTTTAACTGCTTGAACCTTCAAATTTCTTTACCCAGTGAGTAGTTAGAATGTAGAACTTGCTACCACAAGGAGTAGTTGAGGCGACTAGCATAGATGTATTTAAGGGGAAGCTAGATAAACACATGAGGGAGAAAGGAATAGAAGGATTTGTTGATAGGGTTAGATTGAGAAGGGTGGGAGGAGGCTCGTCTGGAGCATAAGCATGGATCTGTTGGGCCGAATGGCCTTTTCCTGTGCTGTACATTCTATGTAATTCTATGTAATCTCACAGTTAATACTACAAGTGTAGTTATTTTAGAAACTGAGGTTCAAAATGTTCCTGAGGGTCTCTTATCCCAGCAGTAGGCAGTTCCTTCAAGAAGGGAAAAATTGGCAAATAGTTTTTAAAAACTAGATTATCTGTAGTGATCAGTGAGTCCGCAGAAAGATAAAGTTTATTCATGTGTTTGTGTAGGAGGTAAGTTGAATTTTTTTTTGAATAAGCCAAGTTTTACCAAAATACATATTTAAAAATAATTATTTCATCTGTTTGAGGTACTCATCTTGCACAACACATTAAGAACATAATAAATAGGAGCAGGAGTAGGCCTTATGGCCTCTCGAGCCTGCCTCACCATTCAATAAGATCATGGCTGATCTTCAACTTCAACTCCACTTTCCCGCCTGATCCGCATATCCCTTGATTCCCATAGAGTTCAAAAATCTGTTGATCTCAATCTTGAATATACTCAATGACTGAGCATCTGCAGCATTCTGAGGTAGAGAATTCCAAATATTCACTACCCTATGAGTGAAGAAATTCCTCTTCATTTCAGTCCTAAGTGTCTGACCCCTTATCCTGAGACATAGCCCCTCGTTCTATAATCTCCAGCCAGGGGAAACATCCTCTCAGCATCTATCTTGTCAAGCCCTCTTAGAATCTTATATGTTTCAATGAGATCACCTCTCATTCTTCTAAACTCCATTGAGTATAGGCCCATTCTACTCAATCTTTCCTTGTAGGACAACCCTCCCATCCCAGGAATCAATCTAGTGAAACTTCGTTGTACCACCTCCAAGGCAAGTATATCCTCCCTTAGATAAGGAGACCAAAATTGCACACAGTACTAAGTGTGGTCTCATCAAAGCCCTATACAATTGCAGCAAGACTTCCTTACTCTTGTACTCCAAACCTCTTGCAATAAAGGCCAACATACCATTTGCTTTCCTAATTGCTTGCTGTACCTGCATGTTAACTTTCTGTATTTCTTGTACAAGGACACCCAAATCCATCTGAACACCAACATTTAATAGTTTCTCACCATTTAAAAATATTCTGTTTTTCTATTTTTTCTACCAAAGTGAATAACCTCACATTTCCCCACATTATAGTCTACCTGCCACCTTCTCGTCCACTCACGTAACCTGTCTATATCCCTTTGCAGACTCTTTGCATCCTCCTCACATCTTACTTTCCCACCTAACTTTGTATCATCAGCAAACCTGGATACATTACGCTCAGTCCCTTCATCTTAGTCATTAATATGGATTGTAAATAGCTGAGGCCCAAGCAACGATCCCTGTGGCACCCCACTAATACAACCTGCCAACCCAAAAATGACCTGTTTATTCCTACTCTCTGTTTTCTGTCTGTTAACCAATACTCAATTCGTGCTAATATATTACCTCCAATCCCAGGAGCCCTAATCCTGTGTAACAACCTCTTATATGCCACCTTATTGAATACTTTTTGAAAATTCAAATATACTACATCCACTGGTTCTCCCTTATTTTCCCTGCGAGTTACACCCACAAAAAACTCCAATAGATTTGTCAAACATGATTCTGCCTAATCATATTATGATTTTCTAAATGCCCTGTTACTACGTCCTTAATAATAGATTCTACCATTTTCCCTACTACTGATGTCAGGCTAACTGGCCTGTCGTTCCATGTTTTCTTGCTCCCTCCTTTCTTGAATAGCGAGGTTACATTTTCTACCTTCCAATCCATGGTGACCATTCTAGAGTCTAGTGAATTCTGGAAGATCAAAACCAATGCATCCACTATCTCTGCAGCCACCTCTTTTTTAAAACCTAGGATGTCGGCCATCAGATCCAGGGGATTTGTGGACTTTTAGTCCCATTCATTTTTCTAAAACTTTTTCTTTACTAATATTAATTACTTTAAGTTCCTCCCTCTCATTAGACCGTTGGTTCCCCAGTATTTCTGGTATTTTTTTTTATGTCTTCTACTGTGAAGACAGATATAAAATATTTGTTTAACGTCGCTGCCATTTTCTTGTACCCCATTATAATTTCTACTGTTTCTGCCTCTAAGGGACCTATGTTTCATTTTGTTAATCTCTTCCTTTTTACATACTTGTAGAATCTCTTACAATCTGTTTTTATATTTCTTGCTACTTTACTCTCATATTCAGTTTTCTCCCTCTTTATCAATTTCTTGTTTATCCTTTGCTGATTTCTAAAACCCTCCCAATCCTCAGGCTTACTACTCTTTTTGACAGCATTGTAAGACTCTTTTAATGTAATACTATCCTTAACTTCTCTAGTTAGCCACAGTTGGATCACTTTTCCTGTGGAGTTTTTATTCCTCAAGGGTATGTATATTCATTGGGAATGATGAATTATTTCTTTAAATGTTCACCATGAGTTCTTTGTGTGCGTGAATCAAATTATGCTACAGCCCAATCCTGTGACTGTATGGGTGGCTTGAATTCTAGGATACATTATACCAATGCAGTTGCATCTTGAAATAGGAAGGAGGATTTCTGTTTTGTGCAAGGAGCATTTGCAGAAAGCTGACTCCTCTTGTTTGAATAAGTCTTGACAGCTGCAAAAAACTGCCGTTTTTGATATTTTGTTCTGATTTCCACTTTTTCTATATATCCTGGTTTCTTTGTTCTCGCCTTCATTTTTCCCTTTTTATTTTGCACTCAAAACTGATGAGCCCCATCATTATTTTCCAAATATCTTGTTCATAAAATCAAGAATTTCTATGATCTGTCAATTAATAACACATCCAGGCTGTGTAAATATCTGTAAGCACCATGTAACCTACAAAACAGTTGCTTAGTATCCATTGGATATTTAGGAGCAGTTATCCAAAAGAACTTCTTAAAAATCATAAATTTGGAGTTAATTTTGAGGATATAAAATATTTTTAATAAACACATGTTTTAGACTGGTACAGGACATAGGTCTTCCAGCACTGAGACTTGGGGGTTCAAATTCAGCCCAAAATGA
This sequence comes from Heptranchias perlo, assembly GCF_035084215.1. Taxonomy (NCBI): domain Eukaryota; kingdom Metazoa; phylum Chordata; class Chondrichthyes; order Hexanchiformes; family Hexanchidae; genus Heptranchias; species Heptranchias perlo. Next base: position 36,299,718 of record NC_090337.1, on the reverse strand, counting down.
TGGATTGAAAATCTTATTTCCTTGTTGCCTATGAAAGTTTTAGATAAAATGGCATTAACCCATCTCCACCCAGCAAATTGAGGATGTGGCCTTAACACAAAACTGGGCCCAAATTAACACTGAATTGGTCATCTTGGAAGGACCACAACAAGAGTGCTTGGTATGGCAAATGGAAAATTTTACTCTGGCACCAGTCACAGATACCTTTGTTTTAGTTTTATAAACAGTGCAGCATTTAGGTTAAGACCAAAATGAGCAACTCTGGACTCGATGTATTTAAAAGTTTACTCATCTTGTCAAAATAAGAGACATGGAAAACCTTTCACAGTGTGAAGAAGAATGAATAGTAGCTAATATTTTTATCTAATTTAAAAGATTGGAAAATGATCTAATGTGTTGTCCGTGAAGAAGTACCATATCCTCACTGTAATGCACCATTTAAGAAAATGTGCACTGTGCTGTGCAATTCCCACATATAGAATTAGAATAATAATGGATGGAAGTTCATCCCAGAAAAATTATCTTGTTGAGGGATTTACAGAAAGCCATGAACCACAAGAACAAAGCTGAATTGATGTCTTGTCATCTGAATACTGCAGAGATGATTTTCATTAAAATGACTTTAATGTCCCTTTTTAATGTAATATTAGCAATTCATTTTTAATTATTAAAAAAATCTGCCGTTAGTTGTAACTGTGTGCTCCTGTTTGTAGAAGATGTTTTCCTTTGTTGGCAGTGGAGTTGGTACAATCATCGGATCAGGAAATCCAATTGAGTTGATACCTAATGCTGAAGCTGAAAGACAATTCTTAACGACAATAGTTAACCAGAATTAGTCGTCATTGGATTACTGGGAAACGGTAAAGCTGTGCATGCTGTATAGTTTTTTTAAAATTATATGAAGGTTTCAGCTGTGAGACATGTTTTATACTCCCTCTCCATTGGCTGAATCATCCAAAAAGCCTTGTGTTTAAATCTTCAGCCTTTCTAAGTGGCCATGGATTTTTTTTTTAAGACACGATTAGGCCATTCCCCAATGAAATTACAATGCAAAAGAATATGCTAGGAATGTAATTAAATCTCCTGCTATTTACTCATCAGCAAAGAACAGTGCTTTGTGTTGAAAATGGCATAGGTCAAACAGGATGTATTGGTATTGTAGTGTATTTTAACCAGTTTGGACTTAGATGCACCAGGTAGGAATAAAATATTGATCCGAAGTAGCCAAGGATTAAAAATGCCAGCTAACACACAGTTTGGATAACTCCCAGTTACTGTAGAATAATTTAGAATGCATCTTGCATAACAAACATAGATTTTTATTGGAAATTAATTTTCAGTGTACATACTGCATATATGGTATAAACATCTGTGTGATACAGAACTACCCTGAGGCATTTTGTCTTTGTGAATGTTAAAGAACCTACAATGATGCCATGGTTTTCATTGCTATGATGAATTGCACACTTATGGCACACTTTTAACTTTTGACATTTGTGGGATATGACCACTTATTGCATCAGAGGCAGACAAAAATTGCAAGGTAGATCAAAGTTCATGCTAAGTGATGCGGTTTTACCCTTAGCTTGCATTAGTACTACCCAGAGACCTGAGCATTCTAGGCCATGCTGTGTCATTTGTTCCCATATTTCCATATCCTGGGGCATTTGTGTACCCTGAGGCTCTGTCGGTCCTTTTGAATCTATCATTAGGTAGAAATGCATTCCTTCTGCATTTTCACTATATAGCAGCTGTTGCCATGGTTTCATGCCTTCTGCCCTTGCAGCTGTTTCTTTGTCCAAAAAAGCACACACCTCAGTGCCATTATGTGTACTGAATAGGTGCCATGAAATCAAGTTTTTCCAAACTTCTCTAAATGGCAGTATAAATTAAATTAAATTTATAAACTGTATTAAATTACACAGCCCGAGTAGTCTTTTGTGGCATTAACTTCTTGTTTCTCATTAATCCAATTATTTTCTGTATTCTATATTATTCGTGCTGTACAATTCACACACTCTACCACCATCCACACAATTTTAAGGTACTGACGATGGAAGTGGGTCGTATGAGCCCACTGTAATCTTCATTATAACATTCATTTTTAACAGTTTCAACAATTCTATACATGGTTTATAATGGCTTTTGAAATTGTTCCCCTTATTGGTAAAATTAGGGCAAGCTTGCCTGGCTGCTCCTGCCTTTGTTCGTGTTTTGCATGTTGGAATTTTTTTGACAGGCAAGGCAAAAATCACTGACAATATGTCATTATATCCTTCGATCTATTTTCTTTGAACCTTTGCTTATATTGCTCTCTGTCAGCTTTTTCATGAGATTACTTCCTTCCCCCTGCCTCCTCACACACACACACACAAAGAGAAAGAGAAGTGGATGGTTGATTTTTAATACTCGAAAGGTTAAAAAAAAACTTTGCCAACCAGCAAAGCTTTGAAGAAAAATGGTTTTACCCGAGATATAACACAACATAGTTTCAATACGAATAGCTTGAGGTGACTGTTCAATATATTAGTTCAACAAGATCAGCAATAGTGGTAATGCCTCCTTGTGTTGTACTGTAATAGAGTGCAAGATGTTCTTCATCTTTATTTTATACTGAACTTAAAAGAATTGATACATTAGAACATTTTTGTTCTGTCGATACTATTCAGTTTCAGTGTTCTGTCAAAGCTTTACACAATGTTGAAGATGTAATACTGAACTATAGCATTAATAGTTTCTCCATCATTTTCCAAAATGTAATTGTTTTAAGTAATTGCCACATGGAAATCTATGATAACTTCTAGTTTTGGAATGTTTTCTTGGAAATATGCAGGTATGGTCAGACAAGAAGGGTTAAGATTGAATTTTAGCGACCGACTTTGCTACATGCGTTTCCTAGGGGTGAATGTGCCAGTTGTCTTGAGGAGAGGGAAACCTTGCAGGGATTTATTTTTGTATTATAAATGAATATCCTGGAAGTTAAGGAGTGGTGTTGAAATCTGCTCTGTATACCATGTGCATATAAATTGAGCACCAATGAGCTAATAGATGTATATTTTGGCAAAAGCAGGGCTACGGGGAAAGGGCGGGAGAGTGGGACTAGCTGGATTGCTCTTGCATAGAGCCGGCGCAGATTCGATGGGCCGAATGGACTCCTTCCGTGCTGTAACTTTCCTATGATTCTACGAACAAGAAATGCACAAATACTTAACAAGAATTAGGTAATCTCTTGTGATGATCATGTATTGTTTGGGGTCTGGAAGTTGGATTGTGTTTTATCTGGCCTGTATCTTTAAGAACACACAGCATGCATTTTGTGGGGAAGTAGTCTAAATAGGCACACCATGAGGGCATTTGGTAAGGGATGTTTCTCTAGATTAATTGCTCCTTGGCTTCTCTTCATGAGAGGCCAGATTATCTTAGTCATAAAACCCACACGCTTTCTTTCTCTTTTTGCACACTTCTTGTGTACAAGAGCTAGGTACGATGTAGTATAAGACATGGTAAGTGTGGTTTCCTGGACTAGTTTCAATCACCTTGGGGAATCGGAGAGGAAGTTTGCAGATTTCTCCCCCCCCTCCCCCCCCCCCCCAATTGGGCTCTGGTTCTTATCTGATTTTTCGGCTCTTCCAGGAGATTACATGGCACCTAGTGAGTCGGGAATGTCAAAAGAAAAAGAAAAATGTATACCACCTTTCATGACCTCAGGATGTCCCAAAGCTATTTACAGTACTTTTTGTCATCACTGTTGTAATGTAAGAAATGCATACAGCAAGGTCCCACAAACAGCAATGAGATAAGTGCCAGATAACCTCTTTTAGGTGTTGGTTGAGGGCTAAATATTGGCCAGGAGAACTCCCCTGCTCTTCGAAATAGTGCTATGGGCTCTTTTGCATCCACTTGAGAGGGCAGACAGGGCCTCAGTTTAACATCTCATCTGAATGACGGCACCTCCGACAGTGCAGCACTTCCTCAGTACTGCACTGGAGTGTCAGCCTAGATTTTGTGCTCAAGTCTCTGGAGTGGGACTTGAACCCACAACCTTCTGACTTAGAGGCTAGAGTGCTACCAACTGAGCCACGGCTGACACCTTCATCGTGACTTAATTGTGATGCATAAGGTATCACAACTGTATGGGACAGGCTATATGGACCAGCTAGTCTTTTCTTGTCTAACATTTTCGAATACTCACAAACTTGTTTAAAGATTTGTTAAATTGTTTGTTGGCATTTTACACAAAGTGTAAAGACCGAATTGTGGAGAGTGCACCCACTATTTTCCAATATGGATTCCTGGCAGGCAAAATGCCATGCCAGTTGTGAAAATTCATAAAATCAGCCTTTATCTATCTTCATCTATCTATAATTCTAGTAGATATTCGGTGGCGTAATTTATGTTGAGTCCTCTTCTCTCTGGATCTTTGTGTTTATCTCATTCTGTTGCCATGACTTTTCTCTTGTCTCTTTCTTTCCCCAAGCCTCTCCCTTTTCTTTTACCTGATCACTGTCCTCCTTGGCGTGTGTGTATCTCTCTTTCTTTCTCTCTCTCTTTCTCTCTTCCCTGTTTCCTTGATCACTTTTGCTTGCTCTCTGCATCTGCTCTGATTTCTCTCTTGATCCCTCTCTATATCACCGCCAATCTCTCTCTTTACCTCCACTGATCTGTTTCCGTCTCCTCTTTCTCCCACGATCTTGTCATCTTTCTCTCCGTTCTTTCAATTTCTCTCTCCCCGATTTTTCTTTCTCTGTCCCCCTGATCTCTTTCCATTCTTCCCCCGCCAGATCTTACTTGTTCTCCTTCAAAGAACAAGCAGTAGGCGGTGCTTATTTTAAATTTAATACAGCCATAAGTCCCAAGACTCAAGAGTGGGGAGCAGCAGGCCCTGTGTTTATTCAATTTTTGGGACAGGAACGGACTTTGAAAAATAAAGAAAAAAAGGCACAGGAATGGGCCCCGGGGAGAAAAACAAAACAGAGAATAAAATGCAACGGCAGCCAAGAGATAAATGGGGAAGGTGACAGGCTATTTATTTTTATGTATATTCAAAAATTTAATTTATATTCAAAAATATTTTTATAATTAAAAACTTAAACGGCTTCATTGTTATAAAATGTTATAAAATCAATTCCCCATGAGCAATGCCAGGTGACATCGGTTAATAGATAGATGTCATTCAAAGCTGTCAGATAGCACCATCCTTACCCTCTTTCCAAGAGTTTCAAAATTTACCCATAGAACTTTGCAGGTTAAAAATTTTTTAAAAGTTTGTTTACTAAGGCAACCAAGTATTTATTTACAGTTGTGGATACTCAGAGGGATGAATCCTTATATTGATTTATGCTGCTGTGGTATTTACTTACCTAAGGAAAACAAGATATATTTTCCAGAAACCAATCCAAAAAGAACTTAATTCAATGTCTCTAGGAAGATCGCTTACAAGCCAGTGTTGCCAGAACCTATGCTGCTATTGGGTTCTACCATGGGCTGCCTCCACCTGACCACCTAGACAAGGCAGCCGCACCCAGTGACTGGCTTGCTCTGCAACCGGCTCGGTGGTGTACCACATGGCCCCCCCATGCCTCCCCTTTGACCGAGTAAGACACATAAGGTTATCTCATCATGCATGAGGCGTGGAGCAGGCCTGCTTCCTGAACACTCTCTGAGGATATGGTGCCTTTCGAAATTGAGTCTGTGAGCTGCAGACTGAGCTTTGTCTTGCCTTTTCCTGAGCCTTGTGGTGCAGTTGGCCAGCTGTACCTCTTTCAACCTCGGCTTGTGCTGTCCAGGCCTCCCTGGACTATGAAACCTCCAGAATCATTTGTTGTGCCAATTGCCGCCGTACCGCCCATCTCCATAGTACTCAGAACTGACTCAGCGAGCCTTTCTCCTGAAAGTGCCTTCACCCTGAGCTTTCTTTTTAGATGTGCGGCGCCTGAGTCCATGTACAGCTCTAACAGTGACTTCTGCCTGCACTGATCCATTAAATTCAACCCTGTGCTGCATTGCCCTAATCTCCGTTTCACTCATCTGCTCATCTTTGGCTCCCTTAGTATCTACATCGCCCCCTTTTAAAACATTAAAGGGCAGGGAAGAATAAACTCCCATTTCCATGAGCCCTACATAACCAATATATTCCAGTCAGTCTATAACTACAGATATCTCTGTGGTCATCCATAGTCCCCAAATGTTGGCAGGTTTGTCCTTTACTTGTTGGTAGTGCTTCACCAGGCTGCCACATATTATTGTGAAAGAACTGACTTCTGCTTGGCTGGCCCCACCCCCCGACCTTGCCCAGGGCAGACTGAGCAGCTGGTGGGACGACATGAGGTACCTGGTCTCCTGTGATGGCTCACCTGTGCTTGCGTGGCCATAAAATGTTTAGCATGTGCTCCTAGCTGATGAGTATTTTACACTCCTGATCAAATAACCAGATTCTTAAGTCATCTGGAATTATTTCCAGAAACCTGTCCCTGAGCATTAATGGCAAATGCTTTCCAATCACATCCTCAAGCCTGATAACCATATCTATGTAAGGTCCAAACTGATTCTTCTGTATCTAAAATTTGCTGCCTGTACCTGTCAGGCATTAAATCTTAAGCCCTGAGAACAGCAGGGCTTACAATATCACAGTCCATTCTATTGGCAGGGTCGACATGATAAAACATTGCAAGCATCTTTCTGTTTAATTAAGTCACAAGTCGGCTAGACCATTTGTTTTTGTATAATTTGTGGTCACTAACAATTCAAATAAAATTATCAGTATCATCTCCCTCTTGAAAATTTGGAATCAGATTAACTTCAGTAAGTTGGAGGGTCCTTAGTTCTGTGACCCCACTTTCCAGATCTGCTGCTGATGTGCTGGCAATGCTCTTTCACCCTCTCATTGGCCTCAAGTTTGCTTTGTGTTCTCTCCTTTCCATTTGTGTCACTCTTCTTCCTGCCTACATTGCTCTTGTTCTTTCTCCAGCTGAAGCGCTCTCTCCTTCAGTTGAAACTTTCGCTCCTGAAATTCCCTGTCACTTCTGCCACCGCTAATTGTGCGATTTCAGTTTCTGCCTCTTCTGATCTGGTTGACGTTTTTAGGTTTACTGTTTCGGTTCTGTTCACTTTGAAGAAGAAGAGGGTGCTAAAAATACACGCTTTTCAAAAAAATATTGAAAATAATTTTTATGAATTGTTACACTTTTGTTTCTTATCATAGAAAGATAAGAAACTTTTGTTTCTGAAACATTCTTGTAACAGCAGAACAAGATTTGTCTTCATTATTGTTTCTCTTCTTTCAAAATTCTGTGAAGCACATACTACAGCTGTGACATTGGAGAAGATCCTAGGCATGGCTTAATGTGAAAACTTTTATAAACCATAATGGCCCTTAACTGTCCCAGCAACCATTGCGCTTACACCATATTATACTAAAAGAACTGTTCTGTAGATTGATGGACTATTTTGGCATTTAATTTTTTCAATCTGTGATTTCCTGACCTCCTCGCACTGTGGTACTGAACAGCATGTTGATTTCAAACCTTTTCTTCGAGTTCTAATACAAATATAGTTTATCTTGCATTACCTGTGGTCACACTGTGCTTGTTGTAACATGTTAGCATTGGTTGAGAGTTGAATGTGGCTCTCAATAGGCTGTTAAAAATTCTAAGACCAATGATTTGGGCAATCTCAACCCAAACAACAGAATACACCTGCCCATTAAACAAAACAATGTATTTCGATGCTCAATTTGTCAATTCTTTCTCGGGATCTAGGGAGCAAGTTTATGAAAGCGAATACTTATTGCACATACCCCCATTGGTTAAGATTTGTGTTGCAGTTCAAACTTACAAAACATGTTTAGGTATGGAATAACAAAACTCTTCGAGCTTCAATCCAATGTGCATGTTATCTGAATTTTTGTCATCTGAATCCTGACATTATACTATAGCCTTGAACACATAACTTGCTATTAATTTATATAAATGTATGCGCTGTTTGTTTTCAACGTTAGGAATGATAACTTCTCTTTAAATTGTCAGCAGCAATCCACTGTCTCCCAGATGTTCACCAAAAGCTATTAATTTTCTTTGTGGCATAATTACACTAGTTCTGCTATTGAGTTGTTTGTATTAGATTGCAGGAAAAATCTATGTGGAATATATTATGGTGCAATAAAATTTTGTGGTGGGCACAGGTGTATATGAGAGATGGTAATGCATATTTGGCCCTATAATTATCTTTTTGTTTCAAATCCAAAAGTAAAATTTAGTCTGAAGGTGACAGAAAATTGTTAAAATCTGCTTCATGAGAATTACTTCTTCATTCCTTCTAATATTAAAATTTTGGAATAAACACCATATTCTGTTGGAGTCAATTCTTTTGCTGCACGCACAGTGCAGATATCCATACAACATGCAAATAACTTTCCTGCATGGGCCAAGTGCTACACCATCGCATTGAAATTTGTGTCCGGAACTTGGTAACTGACATTGCTAAAGAAAATGCCTTATTGATTTTGGTTTTCACTTTTGAATATAGGTACAGAAATGGCCTATCAGAAAGTGGAGCAAAGGTTTCCAGTACACTCCCAAGATCTGGACACTGAAGAGCTTCCAGTCACTTCTCTGGAGTTAGAGTGGGACATGGAAAAAGAGCTGGAAGAAAGTGGATTTGATGGCTTTGAACCAGATGATTCGGGCCAACACCATTTGAGCAACTCCACTGGAAACACTGATCTTGACATGGAATTCATGCAGCCTTCAGCATCACCCCGGGGAAGATTTGAACGTCTAGAAGAAGACTCTGATTATGTGGAACATATAAGATCAGGACCAAAAAACCAGCAGGGCAACTTTTCTAAAATAGCAAAACTCTTTGCTGCAGGCATTATTATATTTATTTGTGGTCTTCTAATAGGTTACTATGGGCAGAAAGGTAGCTCAAAAAAAGTTTTGCCAAATAACGTAACAACACCAATACCGCCTGCATCCTCAACTGCTGTACCCGATGACAGCAGCATCCGCCAGGATATTGTTCGGGCAATCGAAGGCTACAGTATCAGGAACTTTTTCAGGTGAGTATAATTGTGATGTAGCATGTTGGGCATGATAACTTTGATACCAAAGCAAAAAAAGAAGAAAGTCAACTTAATGTTTTTTCATACAGTTTTCCAAGATTGGCACATTTATTGTTAATATATTTTTAATTTTAATTACATTTATGAGTTATACTTTAGATGACATTTGAAGGTTTTTTTAAAAAAGTTAAAATATTTATCTGTGGGTTATATTTAAGAACACTGAATTTTATTTAGAAATAAATTTTCCATTAAGTTATGGCTTTTAAAATTAGAATTAAAAGATTGTACAAATCATTTTCAACTAATAGCCAGAGACTTTACCATGTTTCCTGTTACAACAGATTAAAAAAAGAGAAACACTACAGATTAAAAAAAGAGAAACACTTCAGATTTTCATGACAGTGACTTTCCGTGATTGTGAAATTTAAGTGTCACCTTTTAATATTTGACCTTGGGATGTGGGTGACACTGGCAAGTTGCATTAATTGCCACTCCCTAGTTGCTCTGAGAATGTGGTCATAGTGGACCTTTGTGAATAACTGCAGTCCTTGTGATGACGCTGCTCCCATGATGGTGTTAATGAGGGAACTCCAGGATTTTGACCCTGCGATAATGAAGGAACAGCGACATATATCCAAATCAGGATGGTGTGTGACTTGGAGGAGAACTTCAAAGTAGTGGTGTTTCTATAATCTTGTTGCTCTTTTCCTTCTTGGTGATAGAGGTCGCAGGCCTGGGAGGTGCTGTCAAAGTAAGCTTCGTGAGTAGCTGTAGTTCGTCCTATAGATAGGAAATAGTAGTTAGTAGAAATGCCACAGTGCACCGGGTGGTGGAGGGAGTGGATGTTAGGCCTATTAGCAGGGGTGCTAATGAAGTGGACTGCTCTGCCCTTGATGGTGTCGAACTTCTTGAGTATTGCTGCAGTTGTACCAATCCAGGCAAGCTAGTGAGTATTCCATTACTCCTGACTTCAGCCTTGTTGATGGTGGAGAGGTTATGGGGTTGTTGGGGAGGTGGTGACTCACTCATCACCATTATACGCCCTGATTTTGTAGTCACGTTGTTGATATGGCTAGTTATTGGTGACCCCAGGATGTTGACAGTGAGGGCTTGACAATGGTGATGTTGTTTAAGGTCTGGAGGAAGTTGTTGGATCTTTTCTTGTCATGACAGAGCAGTATCCCTTTGCTGGCAAATTGGCATGTATTTAAAAATTAAACAATGAACATAACAAATATATCTGTTGAGTATCTTCAGCTGCCGATATCGTACACCTACGGTCTGAGTACATGCTCAGAGCTCTGCACCCTGTTAAATTTTTAATGCTTGAGAGCTCAGGTAGGAATGCCCACATTCTCATAACATTGCAAAAGACGGCTTAATTTTACAAAGTGCCTACTGAGCAGCCTGAATGGTTTCTAAAATTGACTTTGTGGACCAGAGTTGCACCACACTTCGTACAAAGCCAGAGGGATGTAAAACCCTTTCAGTTGTCAGACCAAAATGTTGCACTCTGACACCCAAGTTGTAATACAAATTTTGTATTGACACAAAGCAACAGCCAAAGCTTTGTTTCTATAATTCTGTATGTTGAAACAGTTAGAGTAGAATTGTAGAATTTTACAGCACAGAAGGAGGCAGTTCAGCTATTATGCTGTGCTGGTTCTCTGAAAGAGTTATCCACTTAATCCCATTCCTCTACGCTTCCCCCTTACTCATTTAAATTTTTCTTTTTCAAATATTTATCCACTTCCCCTTTAAAAACATTATGCATTCTGCTTACACTGCTGTTTTGGGTAGGGCATTCCATGTCCTAATAACCCTCTGTATTTAAAAAAAATTCTTAACCTCTTTCTTTGTTCTTTGGTGGTGATCTTAAATTTATGCCCTCCTGACTGACTGACTGACCAGTGGAAATATTTTTCCTTGATTTACTTTATCAAATCCTCTCATAATTTTGAACACCAGTACGATGGTTATTGGTTCTAATTAAGAAGCCCTGATTCTCCTTATAACTAAACCCTCTCATCCCTGGTATCATCTCAGTGAATCTCTTCAGCACCCTCACCTTGCCCTTGGTGTCTTTCCTAAAGGCAAACACCCAAACCTGGGCACAATAATCTATCTGCAGTCTATCCATTGATTTGTATAGGTTTAGCATTACCTTTTTGCTTTTGCACTCTATACATCTATTTATAAAACCTAGCATCCCGTATAAATACTTGTGTATCTGAATCCCAAAGTCTCTCTGCTCCTCTACCCCTTTTAAAGTTTTACCATTTAGCATATGTCTTCTTCATATTTGTCCTCCCAAAATGTATTATCTTGCATTTCTCAACATGAAATTTCATCTGACGTCTATATGCCCAATCTACTAACCTACCTACGTTATCCTGAAGTTGTTTACATTTCTTTTATTAGTTAACCACACTTCATAGTTTTGTATCATCTGCAAATGTTAATATTGTGCCCTCATACTCAAGTCCAGATCATTTATATATATTTAGAAGAGCAATGCTCCCAACACTGACCTGTTAAGGACATCACTTTTTATATCCCTCTGGTCCAAACAATATTCATTAACCACTACTCTGAGGCAATGAATTATTAAGATGTTAATGAGCTAGCTTTGATGTTGTTTCTCCATAGACTGTAAACAATAAGTAATTTGTTGGTCTATCGCTGCAAACCACAATAGACCCAAATTTGTAACAGCTGCTTTCTCCCTTTTTGAACACAGTTGTTACATTGGCAACCCTCCAGTCCTCTGGCACAACTTCCATATTTAAAGATGTTTGAAAGATTCAGCATACATGGATTTCAGGTGATCGCAAACTGCAAATCAAATAATCTGCTGAAGGTCACAAATAAATAATAGATACTTGGGAAAGGTACTAGAGGGTGAATGGTGCCAGTGCAGCCCTCAATGTATTGGATTTTAAAATATAACGAGGAAAAATGTATTACCGCATCATTCCATAACAAAGAGGTCAAATATGATTGGTAATCTGTGAAATTAGGATAATTTGTTGTTAAAACCTACAAATTAGAGTAAGGTAAATGTATGATTTAGTGCCGATGTGCAATTTTCTCGTTGATATTGGAATACTGCTAATATTTTGTCCCATTTTTATTTATGTAAACTGCAAATATGCTGCTTCAGACAGCACCACAGTTGGTGGGTAATTAGTATTCAGTGCTGAATTGGGAAAATGTTTCCACTTCCTCTTTTCCTGTGTGAAACTGGTACTCAACTGACAAGTCCTGGGGTGAGTGTTTGTACTGCTCTGACACGGGAATGACATTTGTAACAAGGAGTTTTTTAAAAACTTGATGTTTTTTGCACAAATCAAGGTGAGCGATGTCAGTTCTGGGGAATGAGGACTTCTCAATTTTTGTCACATATTGTCGGCATCAAGCACTCCCCATATTAGTTATAGCGAGGACCAAATGCAGAAAGCTGCTTTGACTCTGCTCCAACAATGTGCCTTAAACCCAACCTCAGAAAAGCACCTCTCACTCCACCAATGTAATTTTTTTTCCATTCCCACACCAACCATCCTTGTGTGTCTCCTTAATGAAATGCTAATTTTGTGTGAATTGTGGATAGTTGACCCAAATTTATTTCATACAGGACTCTTGCAATGAACTGGTCCATGTGACTGTGGTACTTGAAGCCTCATTGGAACAATGAAGAGCTATTGCAAAGATTGATTGTGATGCAGTGCATTGTGAAGCCTGGTGGGCCTGAGAGATTACGCAGAATCTGCAGGTTGCAATCACGTGCAAGGATATATCAAATAATTTTTATGTTAGCTAAACTCTATTGCATATCACGGTCAAAAGTGTTCCTGTGGGCCAACGTTTGACAAGTCTGCAAGGGTATCATCAGGGTCTGGAGCGAGCATTGTACCTCACCCAACAAGCCACAGTATGGATACTCTGCATGCCGATTTGGAAAAGGCTGCAGATAGAAGGCCATAATAATCCCGTTCACTGGGAGGGAATGGACTCCATGCTACTTTGCCTAGTTAATGATGGAGCAGCAAGTGTGGATGGTATTGATGCTCAATTCCTAAAAGATATTTTGGCCAAAGTGAGGGAACAGTGTCACGAGCCATACCTTCCCTTGGTGCTGCCCTTCTGAGTGTGTTGAATAGAATTCTGCTTAAGTCGCACATGATTTGAGTACTGCACTGTACACTTGTGGGGGTTGATTTTTAACCCACCCCACCCATTGGGAATGGGCCGGGGCCATTAAAATTGATTAATTTGACTTACCATCCTGTGTCTTCCGTAATCACGCTGGCCACCATTTTAATTGCTCACTTCATTTAGGTAGCTGAGGCCAAAATCAGGCAGATGCTTCATGAATGCATCGATGTAGGCTGTAATTAGGACTTCAAAGCAATTTTAACTGGGCGGGTCAGAAGCCCCACCCACTGGCCAACCCAGTGGCTTCAGGCGCCAACTGACTCACTGGAAACACTATTTAAAGGGACACTCAGCTGCAGGCGCTTGGGTCATAGGGATCTGTGTGCCATTGTGCTCTGTGGAGTACCAAGGAGTTTTTGAGCTTGGTGATTGCTTGTCTGTATCTCTTATTTTTATCATACCCTGATTAAGTTCTCATTGTTTATTATAGCTGCAATTTTGCTTCATTGCTTTGGAGGTAAGAACAGTTAAAAGAACAGCAACAGTAGCCTCAACAACCAAGATGAGCAGCAGGTGGGCTTGTTAGAACACAGTAGGTGAAGGGAGCTGCTCAGAGAAGGTATTACCCAGCTCACAGGACCTATAGGCAGGAGTCACTTACCCTGATATGACTAAGGAGCACTACATCAGGAGGCTGTGCTTCATGTGGCAGGCTATTGCAGATATACGCAGCCTCCTGCAACAGGATGATGGAATAGAGAGTTGTACATCCAAGTTTGCAGATGACACCAAGTTGGGAACAAGACATTGCAAAGAGACAGACTAAATGAGTGGGTAAAATTGTGGTAGATGGAGTTCAATGTAAGGTCATCCACTTTGGATCCAAGAATGATTAATATTTTCTAAATGGTGAGAGACTAGTTTAGAAGTTTGATTAGTGACTTAATTGGAGTGTTTAAAAAGATGAAGGGTTTCCATTGGGTAGATACTGAGATTATTTCCTCTGGTGGAAAAAGTGGGCACCATCTTTAAATTAGAAGTGATATCAGGAAGTACGTTTTCACACAAATGGTTGTGGAAATCTGGAAAACTCTTTCCCCAAAAGGCTGTGGATAGGAATAGAAGTAGGCCACTCAGCCCCTCGAGCATGTTCCACCAGTCAATTAGATCATGGCTGATCTGTGCATCAACTCCATTTATCCACCTTTGATACCCTTCCCTAAGAAAAATCTATTTAGAATTGAAAATTTCAATTGACCCAGCATCCACAGCTTTTTGGGGGAGCAAGTTCCAGATTTCCACCACTTGTCACATTCAGTCACCAGAGAACAAACCCTTTATCCCTTACCTTTATCTCCTACTGCAGAGCTGGGTGATATAGGCCCAGACATTTGCACCTACCCTGCAGAGCTGGATAATATAGTCCCAGATATTTGCACTTGGAAATGCAGGATGACAACAAAGGAAGTTGTTACCAAACTGAACACAATCATGCAGCCACATTTGCAATCTACTTCGACAACAGGGATGACTCTGTCAGTGGTTAGCAACATGCCTTGAACTTCGACTTCCCAGATTTTTCCAAACCATATCAGATGTTTGCCAAACTCTCCAACCTGCATGGCACAGTTGTCTTGTTTGCTTGGCAACTCAATTTTTCATTTTTTTTCATGGAAAACACGTGGTAATGGAATTTTGCACTGGAAAGGAGACATACCATGGGGCAGGCAGGCATAAAGAGACTGCATTAATCAGAATACAACTCTGATTAAGAGCCAAAAGAGATAACTACCCAGCCAACTGGTCACTCAGCTACTGTGTAAAGACAGTTTGTAATAGATGACACGTTCACTTAAGTGCCTAAAACATCCACTGCACAACAGTCATCTCTCACATCCGAGCCAAATAAACCATCACAGCCATTGCCCACAGCTTTACATCAGTACTCATGAATGCAGACGTTTTTCTCTCTAACTATTATTCTGCCCCATCTCAGGGCACGTTATAATTCCAATTGTGACACATTTATTGAGCTTAGAGTGTGTGGTTCAGTGTGTTGAACCCCAGTATTTCCCCTTTGTTAGACTGTATGGTGCATGTCTTCTACTTCCTAACTATGTGCTTCTCCTAACTGGAAGAAGGAAATGAGGTGCATGGCTGCTGCAGGTTAGTTTCTACCTCCAGGGTTTAAGGTGTTCCAGCCCCTTTCTTGTACTGGATCAGTAGTTGGCCCTATAACTACAGGTGTTATGAGCTTTGAGGCGTTGGTTGCCTGGGCCTAAATGCTCTTTAATACATCTGTTGTTATTTGAGCAGGATGGCTGGCTCTTACTAATGTAGCATTACCTTGAGAGACATCTGTCATCCATGGTAACTCCTGCCATTCATTTACTGCTGAGCAGTCCTTCAGTATGGTTCCTCAGTATGGTGAATCCAGACAGACAACCTGATGTAACTTGGAGCTTTATATATCCAAAGAGCCAGTCAAAGTATTTGTGCTATGGCAGCCGAGTCTGAGCTTATGACCTTAGCCAAGGGATGCTCTGCTGCAGAGGACACTGGAGTGGATATATTCACCATGGTGGCGTCTGCATTTCAGTCAGGCTGTTGTCAAGAACTGTATTGATGCAGGTTGTTGACTCCTCCATAGATGCTTCCACACTGTACAAGCTGATTGGCATTGTCTCATATCAGTTCATGTCGAGCTGCTAAACTTTGTTTGTAAGCAGGCCCTGTGAGGTCCAAATCCCCTGACTCAGCAGCTGAAGGAGCTCTCAACCGAGGGGATCTTTCAATTCAACCTGCACTTGCACCTTCTCACTTATTTCCGGGTTTAACGTCGGCACGGAAAAGTACAGGCTTCCCGCTGGGAATGCCAAGACAAAGAAGCAGTGCAGGAAAGTGATAGGAGTAAGGAGAACCAGATTGTGTCAGGAAGTGACAGACAAAAGACAACAAATAGCGTCTGGGTAAGAAAAAATGGTAATAAGACAAATAGGGCCAGAGTACAAAAAAATGTTAAGATGTCTCAAAATGTTAAAAAGACAAATCTAAAGGCACTGTATCTGAATGCACGAAGCATTCGTAGTAAGGTAGATGAATTAACAGGACAAATAGATGTAAATGGATATGATATAATAGCAATTACAGAGACATGGTTGCAGGGTGACCAAGGCTGGGAGCTGAAAGCCAAGGGTAATCGATATTTAGGAAGGACAGGCCAAAAGGAAAAGGAGGTGGGGTGGCGTGTTAGAAAAGTATGAAATCAGAGCAATAGTGAGAAAGGATATTGGCTCAGAAAATCAAGATGTAGAATCAGCCTGGGTGGAGTTAAGAAGCACCAAGGGGCAGAAAACACTGGTGTGAGTTGTCTATAGGCCTCCAAACAGTAGTGGTAATATAGGGGATGGGATCAAACAGTAAATTAGAGATGCATGTAACAAGGGTACTACAGTAATTGTGGGTGACTTTAATCTATATATAGACTGGCCAAATCAAATTAGCAATAATACTGTGGAGGATGAATTCCTGGAGTGTGTATGAGATGGTTTTTTAGACCATACGTTGAGGAGCCAACCAGGGAACAGGCTATCCTAGATTGGGTATTGTGCAATGAGAAGGGGTTAATTAATAATCTTGTTGTGCGGGATCCTTGAGGGAAGAGTGACCATAACATGATAGAATTCTTCATTAAGATGGAAAGCGAAGTAGTCCCATCCGAAACTAGGGTCCTAAATCTAAACAAAGGAAACTACAAAGGTATGAGGAGTGAGTTGGCTATGATAGATTGGGAAGCTTCATTAAAAGGCATGACGGTAGATAGGCAATGGCTAACATTTAAGGATCAAATGCATGAATTGCAACAATTATACATTCCTTTCTGGCGCAAAAACACAAAAGGAAATGCGGCCCAACCATGGCTAACAAAATTAATTAAGGATAGTATTCGATCCAAAGAGGAGTCATATAAAGTTGCCATAAAAAGTAGCAAGCCTGAGGATTGGGAGCAGTTTAGAATTCAGCAAAAAAGGACCAAGAGATTGATTAAGAGGGGAAAAATAGAGTATGAGAGTAAACTTGCAAGGAACATAAAAGTGGACTGTAAAAGCTTCTACAAGATTGTAAAAAGAAAAAGATTAGTGAAGACAAATGTAGGTCCCTTACAGACAGAAACGGGAGAATTTATAATGGGGAACAGGGAAATGGCAGAGCAATTAAACAAATACTTTGATTCTGTCTTCACAGAAGAGGACACAAATAACTTCCCAGAAATGCTAGGGAACCAAGGGACTAGTGAGAAGTAGGAATTAAAGGAAATTAGTATTCGTAAAAAATAGTGCTGGAGAAATTAATGGGACTGAAAGCCGATAAATCCCCAGGACCTGATAATCTGCATCCCAGAATACTAAAAGAGGTAGCCATGGAAATAGTGGATGCAATAGTTGTCATCTTCCAAAATTTTATAGATTATGGAACAGTTCCTGCAGATTGGAGAGTGGCAAATGTAACCCAACTATTTAAAAAAGGAGGGAGAGAGAAAACAGGGAACTACAGACCGGTTAGCCTAACATCAGTAGTAGGGAAAATGCTAGAGTCTATTATAAAGGATGTGATAACCGGACACTTAGAAAATATCAACGGGATTAGACAAAGTCAACATGGATTTATGAAAGGGAAATCATGTTTGACAAACCTCCTGGAATTTTTTGAGGATGTAACTGGTAGTATTGATAAGGAAGAACCAGTGGATGTGGTTTATTTGGTTTTCAGAAGGCCTTTGATAAAGTCCCACATAAGAGGTTAGTGTGCAAAATTAAAGCACGTGGGATTGGTGATAATATACTGGCATGGATTGAAAATTGGTTAACAGACAGGAAACAGAGAGTAGGAATAAATGGGTCTTTTTTGGGGTGACGGACAGTGACTAGTGGGATACCGCAAGCATCAGTGCTTGGGCCCCAACTATTCACAATATATATCCATGATTTGGATAAGGGAGCCAAATGTAATATTTCCAAGTTTGGTGACGACACAAAACTAGGTGGGATCGTGAGTTGTGAGGAGGATGCAAAGAGGCTTCAAGGCGATTTAGACAAGTTGAGTGAGTGGGCAAATACACGGCAGATGCAGTGTAATATGGATAAATGTGAAGTTACCCACTTCGGTAGGAAAAACAGAAAGGTAGAGTATTATTTAAATGGTGATGGATTGGGGAATGTTGATGTACAAAGGGACCTGGGTGTCCTTGTACACCAGTTACTGAAAGCAAACATGCAGGTGCAGCAAGCAGTTAGGAAGGCAAATGGTATGTTGGCCTTCATTGCAAGAGGATTTGAGCATAGGAGCAAGGATGTCTTACTGCAGTTATACAGGACCTTGGTGAGACCACACCTGGAGTATTGTGTGCAGTTTTGGTCTCCTTACCTAAGAAAGGATATACCTGCCATAGAGGGAGTGCAGCGAAGATTCACCAGACTGATCCCTGGGATGGCAGGACTGTCGTATGAGGAGAGATTGGGTCGACTCGGCCTTATTCACTCGAATTTAGAAGAATGAGAGGGGATCTCACTGAAATATATAAAATTCTGACAGGGCTTGACAGACTGGATGCAGGGAGGATGTTTCCCCTGGCTGGGGGATCCAGAACGAGGGGTCACAGTCTCAGGATACGGGGTAGGACATTTAGGACTGAGATGAGGAGAAATTTCTTCACTCAGAGAGTGGAGAACCTGTGGAATTCTCTACCACAGAAGGCTGTGGAGGCCAAGTCACTGAATATACTTAAGAAGGAGTTAAATAGATTTCTAGACACAAATGACATCAAGGGGTATGGGGAGAGATCGGGAATATGGTATTGAGATAAAGGATCAGCCATGATCATATTGAATGGTGGAGTAGGCTCGAAGGGCCGAATGGCCTATTCCTGCTCCTATTTTCTATGTTTCTGTAAAAATTTAGCAGTTGCGACCCGAAAAAACAACTGTTTTCAACTCCCAAATGCCCCCAATGCACTCGGTCTTGGGGTTTAAAATCATCCCCCATGTGAGAGAAAAGATGAAACGTGGAGTTCTCTTAAGCAGCACCAATATCCAAGATTCTACACTAAGCAACAACTTCCATGTATATAACAACTTTAATGTAAAGAAAAAGGTTCCAAGGTGCTTCACAGATGCATAATCAAAAAAATGGGTGCTCAGCTAAAGAAGGAGCTATTAAGAGTTGGTGCAATGTTTTTACTTAAAGGTATATTTTCTTTTGAGGAGAGAGAAGTATTGATATTCGTGTAACTGCTTCGAGTCAAGTACATGAAGTTCCCTAACTGTTACCTCTGACCTACTTGTGTTTGTATGACTGACATCTACATGTAGTTACTGAAAATGGCTGAACATTAAACATGTTTTAAGCTCTAAAGTCTCCTCTCTTTCTTACTGATGGAGCTTAAAGTAAACACCACATAGGGAGCAGACTGAGTTCTGGAGAACAGGATGAGCAGTATAAAGAATAGACCAGGGGCCCAGAAAGCGAATTGTTTATTTGCATACAAATAGATTTCACATATAAACAACTAGCTTATAAGTAAGTAAAATTGGTTTATGGATGGTGCTGGTTAGGGAATTCCAGAAACTATTATGCAAACAGAATTTATATAGCGAATTGCATACAAATGGGCATTATTGTCCACAAAATGTATGCAAAAAATAGGATACCTGATACAGTTCTTAAGTGATTGGCATTAATTAACATTAGTTAGCCTAGTTTGATAGTGATAGATCTGAACGAGGGGATTGCATGTGTATTGTATGTTTTTCTGGTGGTGGGAGGTACAATTTACAAATAAGCAGTGTCTGTATTGTGAAGTATTGGTTTTGAATTATGTAATTTGTATTCATAGAAACCTATTGATAAATTAGATACTGACCCTCTGATCAAAACCCTTCAAAATCGTAATGTACAGGACTTGAGCTGCTATTGCATAATCACTTGAAAGTTGTGGATCAATGGTTTATACCACATAGCGGTCCACTGGATCACAGGATGGAGGATTAGACTTCCACCAGTAAATGCTGCGTCGATTGAAAATTGTGATGGTAATCTTTGGGCTGATCAAAACCTTTTGTCAGTTTTATAGCTGTACTGTATGACCCTGTGTACTGAGAAGATTAAGAACTTCAGTCTAGCAACAGTTCTGTTGATGAGATGAAATGGTTTCATGCATTTGCAATGCTGCTTCATGTTACAAACCTATCTGATGATCATAAGCTGCCTTATTTTCTTTCATCATTCATTATTGCAGAAACCACAGTAAAAATAAATGAAGAAAGCCTTTGCAATATAGAAACATATTTAATGTAGTATCATTGTGCTAATTGGGTGCATTTTAAAAGGAATGGGGAAAGCTGGTCTTGAAGCTGCTGAGGTGCATTGCAAATGAAAACAGTAAATTTGCTGTTGGATTAAATTGATGGTTCTCTTGGGAAGTGATTTCAAATGAAAGTTTCTTGCTTTGCCAGACAAATTGTCATGATTGAGATCAAGTGAGTAATGAAAGTTCACCATTTGGGCACATTTTATTCCACTTTAAATCAGTTTTGAGTAGACCTGCTCAAACACAACTGCTCACACCATGCTTGTGTATACAAGAGAAGCTATTAAATGAGTATTGTGTACCTATAAACGGTATTTTGCAATAACACATCAGGTTAATACAATAACATGTTACTCATTTGCAGTAGTGTGTTTTGAAGGTCGTCATGTTGGTTTATCTTAAAGTTGAATGAGTCCGAATAATGATACATCTTTAGATTAACTGCTGCTACATGTATGATGTGACATCTGATTTTATTATTCTGGTGCCCACAATCCAATGTGTCTCCATAGCCAGTGACCATTTATTAACAACTGTTGATTCTCATATTAAATATTGTTGTCAGTTTACCAGTTCAAAAGGTGGTGCTGGAGTCTAACTGGAACATTGCCAAATCTCTAACAGATAAAGTAGGGTTAGCATATTATTGTTTGAGGGGATATAAACTGAACTAAACATTATACTTAAGATTTGGGGTGGCTCCAGGAATCTAAGATTTAGGTAGATCAAGGTGTAGCACTTAAATACCAGTGTTCCAGTTCCAATCTCAGATATGCTGATGACATTGATCTTATAGCAACATGTAAAAGAAGATTTACAGAGACTAACTGATAAGGTGTACATGGAGTGTAGAAAATTTGGAGCTCTGAGACACAACTTGAGGCTTGTTCAGCAATTAATTCAAACTGTTGTTCAATATTCTGAGTAAAATCATATCCCCAAGTAATTGTACATCAGAGCAGCCAGAAAATTATTCATAAGGTGGCACAATATTGCAGGAGCATTGGAAAGCCTGAGGGCAATACTTGGTTGGAGTGAAATGTTGTCTTGGAGTTGCTGTCAGGATGCATCACCACTTGCCAATGATGAGAAACTAGGTCCAGTGTGATAATACACTTGACCTCTGACAGAAAGTTTAAAGAGTAATCCATTTGTGGCATTAGGCATGTCTTTTGTGGTCATCTATTTTAATCTTCTGTAGTCAATGCAAAATCAAGTTTCCCCAAATGGCCTTGGGCTTATGTCTATAGCAAACATACACTGGCCTGAGATGGGCTCAATAATATCATCTGCGAGCATTTTCCCAAATGTTGGTGTAGCATTGCTCTTTGTGCCATTGCCCTGTGATGTGTGGTTGCACTGGGAGCAACCTTCCCCCTGTCGATATAAAATAAAATCATATAAGTCTATCATAATTTGTCAGAAAATCATTTATCTCTGAGACATTACTTGAGGTTTGTTCAGCAATTAATTCAAACCGTTGTTCAATATTCTGAGTAAAATCAAATCCCCAAGTAATTGTCTGGCTACCTTTGTACCTCCCACTAAACACTGAGAAGACCAAAGCTATTGTCTTCAGCCAATGTCATAAACTCAGTACCCTCTCCACAAACTGAGTAACCTCACCACAATCTCCATCCCTCTCCTCAGTTGCTGTCTCAAACTAAACCAGACTGGAATATCAATGTCCTATGTTATAAACTGGAAAGCCAAGTGGTGAAGGAAAGAATACCAGAGCCTGGTCTTCAGTTGCTTCCAAGCCTTTATTCACAGAGCTCCACATTACACCCACACCACGCTCCAGATAAGCTCTCATATAAAAAGGATACAAGAGAGTCCTCAATTGACACACACCATCTGAATACAATTAACACCAATTGTTATAAATCACATGATACCGTAAACGTCCTATTCAATCCCAAGCTGAACGTCTGATCCCACATCCTCTCCATCACAAAGACCAGCTATTTCCACCTCTGAAACGTTGCCTGTTTCCTCTCTCATCTCAGACCATCTGCTGTTGAAACTTCAATGCTCTCTTAGCCGGCTACGAAGCACCATCCACCATAAACTTCAGCTCAATGAAAACTGCTGCCCATATCCTATACATGATGTGGAGATGCCGGTGATGGACTGGGGTTGGCAAATGTAAAGAATCTTACAACACCAGGTTAGAGTCCAACAAATTTATTTGAAAATCACAAGCTTTCGGAGGCTTTCTCCTTCGTCAGGTGAATGTGGAAATTAAATCCTTGAACGTTTCGCATTTATATTCAGAGAACAATACCTGGTGATTACAGATAATCTTTCCAACTGCCCGTTGTCAAGGCAATCAAAGTGTTCAGACAGAGAGGTGTTACCTACACGACCACCGAATGTACAAATGGCCAGAACACAAAACAGAGAGAGAGAGGGAGAAACATTCTAAAGGAAGAGAAAGACCGAAAATGACCCGTTGTATTAAAAACAGATAACTTTTATTCGCTGGTGGGGTTACGTGTAGCGTGACCTGAACCCAAGATCCCGGTTGAGGCCGTCCTCATGGATGCGGAACTTGGCTATCAATTTCTGCTCGACGATTTTGCGTTGTCGTGTGTCTCGAAGGCCGCCTTGGAGAACGCTTACCCGAAGATCGGTGGCTGAATGTCCTTGACTGCTGAAGTGTTCCCCGACTGGGAGGGAACCCTCCTGTCTGGCGATTGTTGCGTGGTGTCCGTTCATCCGTTGTCGCAGTGTCTGCATGGTCTCGCCAATGTACCATGCTCCGGGGCATCCTTTCCTGCAATGTATGAGGTAGACAACGTTGGCCGAGTCACAGGAGTATGAACCATGTACCTAGTGGGTGGTGTCCTGTCGTGTGATGTTGGTATCTGTGTCGATGATCTGGCATGTCTTGCAGAGGTTGCCGTGGCAGGGTTGTGTGGTGTCGTGGATGCTGTTCTCCTGAAAGCTGGGTAATTAGCTGCGAACGATGGTCTGTTTGAGGTTGGGTGGCTGCTTGAAGGCGAGTAGTGGAGGTGTGGGGATGGCCTTAGCGTGGTGTTCGTCGTCATCGATGACATGTTGAAGGCTGCGGAGAACATGGCGTAGTTTCTCCGCTCCGGGGAAGTACTGGACGACGAAGGGTACTCTGTTAGTTGCGTCCCGTGTTAGTCTTCTGAGGAGGTCTATGCGATTTTTCGCTGTGGCCCGTCGGAACTGTCGATCGACGAGTCGAGCGTCATATCCCGTTCTTACGAGGGCGTCTTTCAGCGTCTGTAGGTGTCCATCGCGTTCCTCCTCGTCTGAGCAGATCCTGTGTATTCGCAGGGCCTGTCCATAGAGGATGGCCTCTTTGACGTGGTTGGGGTGGAAGCTGGAAAAGTGGAGCATCGTGAGGTTGTCCGTGGGCTTGCGGTAGAGTGAGGTGCTGAGGTGCCCGTCTTTGATGGAGATTCGTGTGTCCAAGAAAGAAACCAATTCTGAGGAGTAGTCCATGGTGAGCTCCACTACTCGCCTTCAAACAGCCACCCAACCTCAAACAGACCATCGTTCGCAGCAAATTACCCAGCTTTCAGGAGAACAGCGTCCACGACACCACACAACCCTGCCACGGCAACCTCTGCAAGACATGCCAGATCATCGACACAGATACCAACATCACACGACAGGACACCACCCACCAGGTACATGGTTCATACTCCTGTGACTCGGCCAACGTTGTCTTCCTCATACGTTGCAGGAAAGGATGCCCCGGAGCATGGTACATTGGCGAGACCACGCAGACACTGCGACAACGGATGAACGGACACCGCGCAACAATCGCCAGACAGGTGGGTTCCCTCCCAGTCGGGGAACACTTCAGCAGTCAAGGACATTCAGCTACCGATCTTCGGGTAAGCGTTCTCCAAGGCAGCCTTCGAGACACACGACAACGCAAAATCGTCGAGCAGAAATTGATAGCCAAGTTCCGCACCCATGAGGACGGCCTCAACCGGGATCTTGGGTTCATGTCACGCTACACGTAACCCCACCAGCGAATAAAAGTTATCTGTTTTTAATACAACGGGTCATTTTCTGTCTTTCTCTTCCTTTAGAATGTTTCTCCCTCTCTCTCTGTTTTGTGTTCTGGCCATTTGTATATTCGGTGGTCGTGTAGGTAACACCTCTCTGTCTGATCACTTTGATTGCCTTGACAACGGGCAGTTGGAAAGATTATCTGTAATCACCAGGTATTGTTCTCTGAATATAAATGCGAAACGTTCAAGGATTTCATTTCCACATTCACCTAACGAAGGATAAAGCCTCCGAAAGCTTGTGATTTTCAAACAAATTTGTTGGACTCTAACCTGGTGTTGTAAGATTCTTTACATAGCCTATACTGCAGCAAATCTCACTTGCCCACCAACTCTGTCCCTTGCTGGCCTCCATTAGCTTCTAGTCCCAACAGCTGAAATTTAAAATTGTCCTCAATCTCTCAATGGTATAACCCCTACCTTTTCCTATAACTTGCTCCAGGGTGACAAACCCCCCTGAACGCTTTGTTCCTTTGATTCCAATATATTGTGCATCCCCACCTGCAGTTCTACCCATTATTGATGGTCATGACTTCAACCGCCGAGGCCCCACACTGTTGCATTCTCTGCCTCCAACACCCTCTCTTCCTCTAAGACCCCCTTTAAAATCCACCTCTTCGATCAATTTTTTGATATTTCCTACTTTGGCTCTGCGTCCATTGTTTTCCTTACACCTCTGTGAAGTGCCTTGGGATGTTTTCCTGTGTTAAAGGTACTATATAAATGCACGTTATTGCAGTAGTGGTGGTAGCGGCAATAATACTGGCAGTAGTAGTAGTGGGGCGGCGATAGTAACGGCTGAGATAGTAGTGGCAGCTGTAGCAGTAGTGGCGGCAGTAGTAGTAGCGGTGGCTGTTGTTGCAGTAGTAGTCGTGGCAGCAGTAGTAGTAGTAGCGACAGAATAGTAATAGCGGTATCAGTAGTGGCATAAGTAGTAGTAGAAGAACTTCCCTGTCTGTTGCAGAGCAAACATAGCCAATGGATTCTGTGGGGTTGATGGAACTATCTGCAGATTTCTGTTTGACTGGACTTTGAACTTTGTTTCTGAGTAGCTTTCCTTTTTACTGTGGGATACCCAACATCTCTTACTGAATTACACTTGATCACATGGCCCAATTGTGGCCCCATATTGATGAATGAAATTGCAACCAAGTAGGAAAGATGCTGGCAAATTCCGGATTGATTTTTTTCCAACTGCATTGAAATTTTATGCTAACTACTGCAGTGGGTCTGGCACTTGTAGAATTTATCATTACAAAGACTGAATCTACATAAGATCAACCCTGGAATATTGCTAATGAGTTCTGCCCTCATCACAGAGAACATGGCTTAGTGTTCAGTGGGGCGGTAAATTGCCTGTTATTAATGTAGTTAGACAGGTGTGGACCCTTGTTTTTGAAGTCATCTTTTTTCCTGAAAGTGGCAAATAAATTTGAATTCTGATGTCTCATCCCTGTCTGATTGTTGGCCCTTTTATATTGGTTCCCTCTTCTTGGGAAACCCTTAAAGGTAGTAATAAAAACAGAAAATGCTGAAAACACTCAGCAGGGCAGGCAGCATCTGTGGAAAGAGCAACAGAGTTCACGTTTCAGGTCGATAACCTTTGATGATTCATGCCTTGGTCATCTCCAGACTTGACTTTTCCACTGCTCGCCTGGTCAGCGTCCCATCCTCCACCCTCTATATACTTCAGTTCATCCAAAACTCTCATGCACATGTCCTTTCTCATACTAAATCATGCTCACCCATCCCATTCGTCTTCGCTGACCTACATTGGCTCCAGGTCCCCCCAACATTTTAAATGTAAAATTCTCATCCTTAAATGGCCTCCCTGCTCCTTATCGCTGAACCTCCTCCAGCCCAACAAACCTCTTCCCCTCCACCTGTTCTTCTGACTCCAACCTCTTGTGCATATCCCAGTCCCTTTGCCTCACCAATTGTGCCCATGCCTTCAGTGGCCTTCGACTCCCTGGAATTCCATCCCTAAATGCCTCTGCCTTTCCACCTCATTTCCTCCTTTAAGACCCTCCTGAAAACTCAATTTTTTGACCAAGACCCTTCATAATCTTTTTTGGCTTGGTGTGCTTTTTCTTTCTGCTTCTGAGGCATCTTGGGATATTTTTCTACTTTAAAGATGCTGTGTAAATGTATGCTGTTACTGCCTCCTTGATAAATTCAAACTCAATTACCAGCGGAGAAGTAGCGCTTAAGACCATTTTAAATGTCATTGATAATGTATCTAGTAAGTGGAGTCAAATCATGGAGGTGAAGCTGCCATTCCTTTGGTCAGCTGTAGTTAAGATACAGAAGATCCACAGGTTAGAACATGGCTGTCAAAATAGTGATTGTGGAGGAATACAGGCACAGATGGTGGTATTGTAAAAGTAGTGATTTCTCTTCATTTCATTCAACACATTCATAATCAGCCCCAGGTACATTTTCTAGTCAGTGCTGAGTTCGTGAATCTTGGTCAGACCAGCAATGTGGCCAATATGGTTGGTCTCAGTACGTAGGCTGGAGAGGGATCAAATCAGTCAGGGTGACGCCCACTGGAAAGCTCTCCAATGTACATGTCTGAGTGTAGATTCAGATGGGACAGAATCAGAACTGGAGATAGAAGGCAGAAAATTAGTAATTGACTTAGGAAGCCAGAGAAAACAAAGGTTAGAAAATAAACAGCAAGGGAGTTTGGCAGTGCTTACAGGTATATTCCTCATTGCAAGGAGTATAGTGAATAAGGCAGATGAGCTGAGGGCACAGATAGACACATGGCAGTACGATATCTTAGCAATTCAGAAGCATGGCTTAAAAAGGGGCAGGAATGGCAGCTCAACGTTCCTGGTTGCAGGATTTTCAGACGAGATAGAGAATGGGGATAAAAAAGGAGGGGGGCTGGCAGTTTTGGTTAACGAAACAATTACAGCTGTTAGAAGGATTATCAAATGAGGCCATATGGGTTGAGCTAAGGAACAAAAAAGGGGCAGTCACACTAGGAGTGTACTATCGACCCCCAAACAGTCAGAGGGAGATAGAAGAGCAAATATATAGGCAAATTTCTGAAGTGCAAAAACAGCAGGGCAGTAATAATACGGAATTTCAACTAGCCTAATATTAACTGGGACACAAACGGCGTGAAGGGTATAGAGGGCGCAAAATTCTTAAATTGCATTCAGGAGAACTTTTTTAGCCCGTACGTAGCAAGCCCAACAAGAGAGGGGGCAGTTCTGGATTTAGTTTTAGGAAATGAGGCTGGGCAGGTGAAAGGAGTATCAGTGGGAGAGCATTTTGGTGGTAGTGATCATAATTCAGTTAGTTTTAGCATAGCTATGGAAAAGGACAAAGATAGAACAGGAGTTAAAGTTCTCAATTGGGGAAAGGCCAATTTTACTAAGCTAAGAAGTGATTTAGCAAAAGTGGACTGGAAACAGCTACTTGAAGGTAAATCAATGTCAGAGCAGTGGGAGGCATTCAAGGGGGAGATTCAAGGGGGGCGGAGTAAACATGTTCCCACAAAGAAAAAAAGGGTGGGGCTACCAAATCTAGAGCCCCCTGGATGTCAAGGAGCATACAGGGTAAGATAAGACAGAAAAGGAAAGCTTACGTCATTCACCGAGAACTAAATACTACAGAAACCCAGAGGAGTAGAAAAATTGCAGGGGTGAAATTAAAAAGGAAATTAGGAAAGCAAAGAGAGGGCATGAAAAAATATTGAAAATATTAAAATCAAGGAATACCCAAAGATTTTTTATAAATACATAAAGAGCAAGAGGTTAACTAAGGAAAGGTAGGGTCTATTAGAGATCAAAAAGGTAACCTATGGTGTGGAGGAGGAAGATGTTAGTATGGTTCTTAATGAATACTTTGCGTCTGTCTTCACAAAAGAGAGGGACAATGCAGAGATTGTAATTGAGGAGGAGTGTGAAATATTGGATGGGATAAATATAGTGAGAGAGAAAGTATTAAGGGGATTAGCATCTTTGAAAGTAGATAAATCACCAGGGCCGGATGAAATGTATCCCAGGCTGTTAAAAGGAGCAAGGGAGGAAATAGCAGATGCTCTGACCATCATTTTCCCATCCTCACTGGATACAGGCGTGGTGCAGAGGATTGGAGGACTGCTAATGTTGTACCATTGTTTAAAAAGGGAGCGAGGGATAGACCGAGTAATTACAGGCCGGTCAGACTAACTTTGGCGGTGGGCAAATTATTGGGATCAATTCTGAGGGACACGATAAACCGTCACTTAGAAAGGCACGGAGTAATCAAGGACAGACAGCATGGATTTGTTATGGGAAGGTTGTGTCTGACTAACTTGATTGAATTTTTTGAGGAGATAACAAGGAGGGTCAATAAGGGTAGTGTCTTTGATGTGGTCAACATGGATTTTAGCAAGGCTTTTGACAAGGTCCCACATGGGAGACTGGTCAAAAAAGTACAAACCCATGGGATCCAAGGGAGAGTGGCAAGTTGCATCCAAAATTGGCTCAATGGCAGGAAGCAAAGGGTAATGGTCGACGGATGTTTTTGTGACTGGGAGGCTGTTTCCAGTGGGGTTCCTCAGGGCTCAGTACTCGGTCTCTTGCTTTTTGTGATGTGTATTAATAATTTGGACTTAGGAGTAGGGGGCAAGATTAAGAAGTTTTCAGATGATACAAAAATTGGCCATGTGGTTGATAGTGAGGAGGAAAGCTGTAGACTGCAGGAAGATATCAATGGACTGGTCAGTTGCGCAGAAAAGTGGCAAATGGAATTCAATCCAGAGAAGTGTGAGGTAGTGTATTTGGGGAAGGCAAACAGGCAAGGGAATACAATAAATGGAAGGATACTGAAAGGTGTAGAGGAAGTGAGGGACCTTGGAGTGCATGTCCACAGATCCCTGAAGGTAGCAGGACAGGTAGATATGGTGGTTAAGAAGGCATATGGAATACTTTCCTTTATTAGCTGAGGCATAGAATTTAAGAACAGGGAGGTTATAAAACACTAGTTAGGCCACAGCTTGAGAACTGTGTACAGTTCTGGTCACCACATTACAGGAAGGATGTTATTGCACCAGAGAAGGTACAGAGGAGATTTATGAGGATGTTGCCAGGACTGGAGAATTTTAGCTATGAGGAAAGATTGGATAGGCTGGGGTTGTTATCTTTGAAACAGAGGAGGCTGAGGGGTGATTTAATTGAGGTGTACAAAATTATGTAGGGCCTAGATAGAGTGGATATGAAGGACCTATTTCCATTAGCAGAGAGGTCAATTGCCGGCGGGGGGCGTAGATTTAAAGTGATTGGTAGAAGGATTAAAGGGGAGCTGAGGAAAAATGTTTTCACCCAGCGGGTGGCAGGGGTCTGGAACTCACTGCCTGAAAGGGTGGTAGAAGCAGAAACCCTCAACTCATTTAAAAAGTACCTGGATGTGCACCTGAAGTGCCGTAACCTACAAGGCTACGGATCAAGTGCTGTAAAGTGGGATTCGGCTGAGTGACTCATTTTTGGCTGGCACGGACACGATGGGCCGAATGGCCTCCTTCTGAGCCGTAAATTTTCTATGATTCTAGGATGCGTTCTGATGGCCCTTCACCCCGATAGTCCATCGACACTTGTGATCGATACTCAAAACATGAAGAATGGTCACCTGACTGTGTTACTGGAGTGCTGCTGGTGCCTGTAGAACTGTGCCGTAGCATAAGTCAGTGCCTTTAGGAGAAGGAAAAGAAATTGGTGAAGGCGGGGAGTGAGAAAAGATTGTTAATCTGGTACTGAGTTGCAATGCATGATTACACAAGGCTTGCAGTCAGCATTGGTAGCAAAATATCAGCTGGAAAATGAAGTATGTAGTCCACAAGCCAGTGAAATGATAGAGAACATGATATAACTGGGAGCAATTATATGAATCATCTCATCAAGGATTTGAGATGGCAGAAAAATTGAGTCACCTAAATACAAGATGGAATTGAAACACAGAATTAATCATTTGTATCTTTTTGTAATAACGTGCTGTGCAGTTCATGAGCAGATTCTATTTATGCTAACAGGGTGTCATGGCAGACATTGACATCTACTGTAGCAGTCCTGGTTAATTGCTGGGAAATAGGTGCAGATTAGAATAAACTGGTTTCAGGGAGTGAGTTCAAGATTGCAGTTTAACCTTTGATTGTAAACTACTCAAGCTTCATTTTTATGAGTTCTGTCATCACCTGAATTCCATAATTTGACCGCAAACTGGTCTCTATTTACTTGGTATCTTCTATTGATATAATATGCCTATCTCCAATCACAATATGCAAAACAAATTGAGTGGCTGTGTTGCATTCTTCAGCTTTGAATTACATTTTTACTCGGGTGCAGTTTTTTTTGCCAGTTGTTGTGACCAGGGATGGCACTTGTTCGTCTTCAGTAGAAACAGCAGTTGGAATAAAATAATGATTGATACAACAAATGAATAAATGTGAAGCACAGGCAGTGCAAGGATGCACTTCTTTTGGCTGCAAACTTTTTGTTAATTAGGTTGTAGTGGGAACTGGAATATCATGGATCTGATGAAATCAGATGCAGTCTCTTGTCTGCTAAAATTACATTTGAGTTTGCAAATTCAATAATGTCGGACAAATTAGCATTAACGCTGCGAACGGTTACAACAGTTGAGCTATGGAGATCATGTGCAGAATGTACTGGATGTACAGATATTTGCAATGAATCAAAGTGAGATTATTAACTGTAATACATTGTAGGTGTGAATTTCCTCACTGTTTTTGGCATACTTACTGTACAAATATGGCTCAGAAATTTTTTTAGTGAGGAAATTCAGGTGGATGGCATTTCCGCCGCTGGTGTGCCTTTAAAATGCTTCCCTAAAGTTTCCTCGTGCTTTTTGAGCCATCATCTGCCCACCGAGTCACCAGTAGCCTCATTTGCATATGTCAGTGAGTCAGGGGTGTAGCAGCTCCGAGTTTCCTGGGTTTGCACTACCTATGCACTCGCGATAAGTTACACTGCATTATATAAGGCACAGCAGCTGCCATGATCAGCTGATACAGGCAGAAGTGTGGAGTTCCTGACTCCGAACAGCCTGGAATTCCTTGAATAATGATTTCTGTTACTGGAAAATCTATTCATCAGTAATAAATAAAAATAGTTAGGCCCTGATTTAAAAACAAAATCATGCCAGGGATGTGTAAGTTGAAGTAAGAATAGTAATTGAAGGACAATCCTTTCAGAGTGCTAACATTTGGCTTTGTATCCATTGTCACCACACAATGATTTCCCACTAAGCCAGGTCACTGAGAGAGCGAAAGTTTCAGGGCAAGTCAAGTCACACTATGTTTCCAGAGTGCAACTCTTGGGACCTACTCGAGTAGCATGGGAAGAAGTTTGTGAGCAGGTTTCCTGGAAATTTTGAGAAATGATGTGTGTCTAGTTTGTAGGATATGAGGAGGCAAAAACTTTAGTAGAAAGAATCAGAACCTTTTTTTCAATGAAAAAACAAAATATTGAAACCAATGAGATTTTAAAAAAATGATGGTAGTTCACACAGTATATATTTTTCTTCAATTCTGCCTTTATACTATCCGGCCACTCTGGCCTTTTGTCTTCATTCTTCAATTTTTCTTTTCTTTCTTTGATTTCCAAAAGACTTACTTGTTTTCATTCTAATCTTTTATTCTCTTACATTTAGTCTTTTTGTTATTGCATCTTTTCCTTCCAAATCATCTGCACAGAATTCAGCTGTGCTGACAGGTTGAGGCCTTTCAGTTGTCAGGCTATGATCTCCTCACTGCTACATTGATTGATGGGCTGATGCCAGGACAAAGGTCAGGGTGCTGGGGAAGAGAATTGAGAACTGGGGTAGAAGAAGATATAACTGTGATGTAGATCAAAGAGCCAGGATTGAATATGATACAGAATGTGAGACACATCAGCCAGTGGGACGCAGCAGGGTAGATAAAATGGATTCTTTCTGTATTTTGTCTGTCTTTACCAAGAACAACTAGTACTTGAAAATAAGAAATGGAGTGTTGGGGGGAAAGTTGTAGGACTGGATGAGATTACAGAAATAGGGAAGGATGAGGCCATGGAGGGATTTAAACACAAAGATAAGAATTTAAAATTCTTATGTTAGGGGATGGGGAGCCAATGTAGGTCAGTGAGGATGGGTAAGTATGACTTGGTGCAGAATAGGATGTAAGCAGCAGAGTCTTAAATGAATTGAAGCTTATGGAGGATAGAGGACAGAAGGCCAATCAGGAGAGCATCAGAGTAATGAGTCCAGAGGTGACAAAACAAAGATACTGTTAAAATGTATTAATAGGTTAGAAATCAGGGGAAAACTGTGAATGCTAGGAACCTAAATTAAAAGCAGAAAATGTTGAAAATACACTTTAGACCTGTCAACATCTGTACAGGAAAACAAAAGTTGACATTTTGTGTGACAAGTGTTTGTCAGAATAGTTATGATGAAACATTATCCTATCCTTTCAGATGCTGATAAAATTGTATACTTTCGAAAATGTTTTTAAAATTTTTGTTACTATGCTGCTGAATTGAAATTCTTATTGAATCTCAAGTTTCTCAAAACAGTTAAAAGAAAACTCAAGACTCTGATCCATAAGAACTAGGCTACAAAATTTCCTGCTCACTCATGGACAAGAAGTTCCAGGCTTCACCAATAACCACTCTTGATTCTTCCCTGTCATGTCATGTGGTGACAGCTGGTCACACCATTGTACCAAGACTACAAAAATGAAACAAATATCCCAAAAGATAACTTCTACAAGTGATAGTTAGCTTTTAATTTGAATGTTTTCATACAAGTGAGTGTATTTCAACCAGCGAAACAAGTATGGGAAGGAATTCCACAGGCAGAAGTAGTTTGGCTGTTGTTAATTCACATGGAATGTTTGAATTGATTTGTTTTTTAAAACTGTTGAAGCCCAGCTGCAGTAACTCTAGTGTTTTTGGTGTAAATGAGAAGATCTGGCTTGAGCTCCAGCAGCTTTTTCAAAACTGTGAGCTCAGACACATCTCTTCAATATGGTAGAAACTGGACTTGGACATGAAGCAGATTTCTACACTCGCAGTCCACAGATCTCCATGATTTTGAACTTTACTGACTCCTGAATCAAGTGATAAGTTTACTCCATAGTCCAGCAAAGCTTTTTTAGAATATTTAAATTACAAATGTTGATAACTAGGCTCTGATGGCCAAAGAGTGAATGTTTATAACTGAATGGAGCTTGCACAGTAATGATGGTCGGATCATTTTTAAACATCATTGTTGACTTGGTTATCTTTGCACTTAATAGAATGCATCTGTCCACCTAATGCAAGCACCGTCTGTGTCCAGCCACAACGATCTAGGGAGTTCACCATTCTACAGAGGATGGTGCAATCAGTAAGATCAAAAATACTTTTTAACCCAATCAGCAGAACATTGACTGAGATTGAACAAAGTGGAGTGAAGCACTGTTATGTAGGTATTGCAATCAGAAGATGAATATCCACTTATGATCATCTAGAAAGTCATGTATCCACCTCAAAAGATATGGCAATAAAAGCCAAGCTTCTCAGTGTAGGTGGATACCATGTACTGTTGAAGATCAAAGTTGAGGGTTATTTATCTGGCTCCATCCTGGGCAGGAAAGAATCTTTATTTCTGGCCTATAAAAAGATTGCGCAACATTCAGACCAATTTGCTCTGAAGCTAAATTGCCAACTGGACAGCAGGTTATTGTGACTGACATGTTGAAACAACTTCTCATTCATGTTTCCATGTGCATTGACATCATAACAATAGCAACACATTTATCAGGGCCTGACTTTGAATTCTTCTTTGAATCGGCAAAATGTTTAGCACTTTCCACTTAAGCGGCAGAATACCAGTTCACAGAAACAATAAAAATATACGCTGAAGTATACAGTAACATAATGGCGCACCTGCATCATGGAGTAAAGGGATTTGATTTTGCACTTCAATTGTTTGCTCAGTTTTTAATCTCTTAACTCACTGTGGGGTATTACCTAGCAGAGACTTCCTGGCATTGGGCGGGGGGGGGGGGGGGGGGGGGTAGGTGAGTGCGGAGGCTATTGGTGGAAATATCAGAAGAATAATTCGTCTGGGGCAGTTTTGCACACTTAGGGCTGGATTTCACTGTTGTCACTGGAGGAAGGTTGTGGACCAGACTTACGTCCACTGTTCGATTTTGCCATGACCCCGACTCAGTTTTCATTATCTATGCTGGGTGGGCTCCCAGAGAGAACCCTGCCACCAAGGTAAAGGCTGCAACTGTTGAAGATGGAAGAAGGTGGTAAGTGCTGCATTATGACAACAGTTGCAACACTAGAAGACAGAAGGCCACCTAAAAGGCTAGAAGAATCCAAAAATTGACACATTGATTTTTTTTTTAGGATTTGGACTCAGCCAAGCCTTAAAAAGATATGGTTGTGGGGCGGGGGAGAGATGGCCTGTACTGGGCCCTCTCCCTCCATTTAAAAAAAAACACCAGTAGGATTTCTGCCACAGCTATAGGGACAACCGCCACCCCTTTCCTGGTGGTCCAGGGGATGCGGCAGTAGCCTTCCATGTTTCATTTTACGCCACAATGCTGCCCAATTTCGGGTCTTACAAGGGACAAAGATCCAGCCCTTAGTGCCTGGTTTAGAACTGCATTGATGGGGCTGATCACCTGCCTGCCCCATCCCACCACCACATGTATAGTGTGTGACGTTGGGTAAACCAATGGGGTGAAAGGAAAGAAAGTCAGACAAAGAACGATTGTTAACCTCTTTTTTTAAAAGACAGTACAAATATCTGTTCCTAGATTTTAACCTTCCATTATTTTTTTAGGGTTACATAAACAAGTCACATTTTAGCT
This sequence comes from Heptranchias perlo, assembly GCF_035084215.1. NCBI lineage: Eukaryota > Metazoa > Chordata > Chondrichthyes > Hexanchiformes > Hexanchidae > Heptranchias > Heptranchias perlo. The sequence goes on along the minus strand of NC_090337.1, from coordinate 36,264,217 downwards.
TTGAAGATTTAGACAATAACAGTTCTTTTATCAGGGGCACTAGAAATCTGAATTAAAAACATGAAATGTTAGAAATACACAGCAGGTCTGTCCGCCATCACCTGGAAAGAGAAAATAAAGGTGACATTTCAGATGCGAGCCTTTGTGAAGTGTTTGGGAAGAACGGAGAGTTTCCACGCAAAGCGTTCACCTGACTTTCATCATCCAGATGCTGACAGAACTGTGCATTTTCAGCATTTCTCTTTTTTGATTTCTTTTGCTGGGATTTGTCTTGAACACAATTTGAGCTTTTCTGCTGGTGGTAATGGAAGGTCCATTGAGACATAGAAACATAGAAAATAGGAGCAAGAGTAGGCCATGCAGCCCTTCGAGCCTGCTCCGCCATTCAATATGATCATGGCTGATCCTATATCTCAATACCATATTCTCGCTCTCTCCCCATACCCCTTGATGCCTTTTGTGTCTAGAAATCTATCTAGCTCCTTTGCATCCTCCTCACAACTCACGATCCCACCTAGTTTTGTGTCGTCAGCAAATTTGGAAATATTACATTTGGTTCCCTCATCCAAATCATTGATATATATTGTGAATAGCTGGGGCCCAAGCACTGATCCCTGTGGTACCCCACTAGTCACTGTCTGCCACCCTGAAAAAGACCCATTTATTCCTACTCTCTGTTTCCTGTTAACCAATTTTCAATCCATGCCAGTATATTACCACAATCCCATGTGCTTTAATTTTGCACGCTAACCTCTTATGTGGGACTTTATCAAAGGCCTTTTGAAAATCCAAATAAACCACATCCATTGGTTCTCCCTTATCTATTCTACCAGTTACATCCTCAAAAAACTCCAGGAGGTTTGTCAAACATGATTTCCCTTTCATAAATCCATATTGACTTTGTCTAATCCCATTGATATTTTCTAAGTGTCCTGTTATCACATCCTTTATAATAGACTGTACATGTTCCATACTACTGATGTTAGGCTAACCGGTCTGTAGTTCCCTGTTTTCTCCCTCCCTTTTTAAATAGTGGGGTTACATTGTAAAGTGTAAAGTTTCTTGTAATGAGACAATTTTGGTCTGATGCTCGTACTGATTTTTATTTATTTTCTGTACAGATTTTCTGTTGAAAAAAACACTGCCGTGATGTTTCTTCTCCCCAGCTGCACAGAGCTCCATACTTAATCTTGCATATTCTGCAAAGCAGATTTTCTGCATTGCGTTTTCTGGGTTATTTACATGAGGGTAATCACCTCCTGGCCCTGCAGATTATGAATAGGATCACTTGCCTATGAATTGTACTGTTGGAGTTTGAGCTTAAAGCTCTCCCTGTCAGGAGGAAGTGACAAGGGGTGAGATTAGTTGTGAATGAAAATTGGATTTTGAAGGAATTCCTTATAATGTAAAATATAGAACTGAGCGAATGAAATCAGATGAGCAGGCCATTCTGAACTGAGCATGACTGGGCTAACTGATTTCTACTCTCAAAGTCTGAATTATTGGGAGCTTTGGAAAGTTCCTGTTGCTTGGACTGTGCAGTTCTCTGAAGCTAGAGGAAAATTAACGCTGCTGTTTCCGAGTGTAAAGGGCTTGAGGCCACGTATGTGTTAGTGGAGTTGATTTTAACCTCGAGCAGGTGGGGACGGGGCGAGTGTGAAACGCACTTGCTGGCCTAAGGTTCAGGCCCAGGCGATTTTAACTCCTGGATCTTATCTACATGCTGCCAGTCATCTGCCTGCCCAAAACAGGGTGGGAGTGGAAGTTTGGGCAGCCAGAGGTTCCCTGACAAAACTATGGGAAAGTTTGCCAAAAAGCAGGTTAGAAACGGAGAGGGACAGAAGGGGGGCGTCTGGGGCAAGGGAGGCCACGACTTTCCTTGTGGGACTAAGTGGAGCACTCCTGCTCCTCCTGGCCCCACAAAGGAAAGTTTTACACTTACCATGGAGGGCTTCCTCTGTCTACAGGCCAGCTGCAGACCTGCTTCAGCCTGACCTGGCTGTAAATCAAATAAAATTATTCACAAAAAATATAAAAGAGGTTTGGGACATCATTATGCACTGCCATAGAGCAAAAGATGCAGGTTAAATATGACACTACACAGTGCCTGCTCAGAGCCATGCTAAGTAGAGAGAGAGAGACTGACTGAAAGTCAGGTATTGTCTTGTGCAGGGAAGGAAAAGTAGACTGGATGTCTTCAGCAGTATTGGTGCTGGTCCAGAAACAAGCCACCAGCCTGTCCTCTTGGTAGCAGAAGTATGTGATCCAGTATGACCCCCAAGGGGGAAAATGTGGAGGGAGGATGGACAATGAAGCTTTAAATACCATTTAAATGACAAGAATGAGTTGAATTGTCACTCTCAACTATGGATATTTCTTTTAGACAAAACTTCTGAAAGTTACTGACAACAGTTTGATTATCATACTTTTTATAACTTGGTCTTGATCCTCGGATTGTAAATTCCTATGAGACCTAAGCTGTGAGATCACAGTAAGTTTTATTTGTCCAGAAGCTCAGCACATCAAGGAAAGGAGGCCAGACAGCTCTTCTCACAAGCTGTCAGAAACAGACTTCCTTCTTAACCCCTTGAGGTCTACAGTGCAGAAGCATTTCAGCATTAAAGTCAGAGGTGCTGCCAAGTTATCACGATGTTTACAGAACACTGCGGATATAATTTTTTTTGTGCCTCAGCATTTGTCTGATTGCAAATTTCTAAAGTTGTGTGAGTTGTGTGTCAGTGTTCCGCATGGATTTTGAAAAACAAGAATGAAGTCATTTTCAAACTAAAAAGTTCTTTAAGTTCAAAACTTCAATAATGGGGATTTGCCACTTTGTGTGCTGTGAACCATTTTAATGTGTACTTAATTTTACACTTAGGCAACTGTAATCTTTCACATGAATTTCAATGTCGAAACATTGGCATTATTCTATGAAAACAGAATTTCTTTTTAATTCATTCCAAATAAAAATTCTTGACATGCTCCAGAACTAGCTGCGCCTCTAGCCAAGCTGTTCCAGTACAGCTACAACACTGGCATCTACCCGACAATGTGGAAAATTGCCCAGGTATGTCCTGTCCACAAAAAGCAGGACAAATCCAATCCGGCCAATTACCGCCCCATCAGCCTACTCTCAATCATCAGCAAAGTGATGGAAGGTGTCGTCGACAGTGCTATCAAGCGGCACTTACTCACCAATAACCTGCTCACCGATGCTCAGTTTGGGTTCCGCCAGGACCACTCGGCTCCAGACCTCATTACAGCCTTGGTCCAAACATGGACAAAAGAGCTGAATTCCAGAGGTGAGGTGAGAGTGACTGCCCTTGACATCAAGGCAGCATTTGACCGAGTGTGGCACCAAGGAGCCCTAGTAAAATTGAAGTCAATGGGAATCAAGGGGAAAACTCTCCAGTGGCTGGAGTCATACCTAGCACAAAGGAAGATGGTAGTGGTTGTTGCAGGCCAATCATCTCAGCCCCAGGGCATTGCTGCAGGAGTTCCTCAGGGCAGTGTCCTAGGCCCAACCATCTTCAGCTGCTTCATCAATGACCTTCCCTCCATCATAAGGTCAGAAATGGGGATGTTCGCTGATGACTGCACAGTTTTCAGTTCCATTCGCAACCCCTCAGATAATGAAGCAGTCCGAGCCTGCATGCAGCAAGACCTGGACAACATCCAGGCTTGGGCTCATAAGTGGCAAGTAACATTCGCGCCAGATAAGTGCCAGGCAATGACCATCTCCAACAAGAGAGAGTCTAACCACCTCCCCTTGACATTCAACGGCATTACCATCGCCGAATCCCCCACCATCAACATCCTGGGGGTCACCATTGACCAGAAACTTAACTGGACCAGCCATATAAATACTGTGGCTACGAGAGCAGGTCAGAGGCTGGGTATTCTGCGGCGAGTGACTCACCTCCTGACTCCCCAAAGCCTTTCCACCATCTACAAGGCACAAGTCAGGAGTGTGATGGAATACTCTCCACTTGCCTGGATGAGTGCAGCTCCAACAACACTCAAGAAGCTCAACACCATCCAAGATAAAGCAGCCCGCTTGATTGGCACCCCATCCACCACCCTAAACATTCACTCCCTTCACCACCGGCGCACAGTGGCTGCAGTGTACACCATCCACAGGATGCACTGCAGCAACTCGCCAAGACTTCTTCGACAGCACCTCCCAAACCCGCGACCTCTACCACCTAGAAGGACAAGAGCAGCAGGCGCATGGGAACAACACCACCTGCACGTTCCCCTCCAAGTCACACACCATCCCGACTTGGAAATATATCGCCGTTCCTTCATAGTCGCTGGGTCAAAATCCTGGAACTCCCTTCCTAACAGCACTGTGGGAGAACCGTCACCACACGGACTGCAGCGGTTCAAGAAGGCGGCTCACCACCACCTTCTCGAGGGCAATTAGGGATGGGCAATAAATGCCGGCCTTGCCAGCGACGCCCACATCCCGTGAACGAATAAAAAAAAACATCTTTATTACAACACATATCTTGACACTTTTTGACCAACTCAGGAGGTGGCGTTAGTTCCGGTGGATAGCTAAGGTAGGTTTAATGGAAGATAGTGAATGTCTAATGTACAATGGAGCCCACTGAAGGGAAAAGTAACAAATATCTCACATATATCGTACTACTACACTCCACTCGCCATTTCCCCACAGTGATATTGCTGAGATCAGTAATTCAACAGTGTGGGCTATCACTATTATGAAACCACGTACCATCGTTTGATAGTTTGTTGTACCACCTGAGTCACCGTCTTTCATTGTTAGTGCATTTATATCTTAAAAACTCAGTCTTTAACCTAAAGCTCTTTATTTCCCAGTAATGCAAGTCTGTTGAAATCAGGAAATGTAATTCATTCACCATCTATGATTTAATGCTGTTGATACCAAATACATTTTTGTCAACCAGCATCAATAGAAGCAGGCTTAAGTAACCCTCCCTTCATACTGCTAATTATTGCTGTCATTTAACAATGCCCATTCTGGTGGCTTATAGAAAGGCATATTCAGGCTAATCAGAGAACAGTTTGTACTGCTGTAGATAAGCTTCAGAGAAGATGCAATTGATTGCTTCTGATTTTTTTTTTACTTGAGGAATGTACAAGCTCATTAATGACATAACACATAAGATTTTGGCAAAATAGAACTCGTGTAGCAAACCCAGAGAGTTAGAAGATTTGTTATCCTTCATGCCATTTATAGGTAGTGGTTTCCTACCTAAAAATGACTTAATTTCCTTCACCAAAGGCAGTTTTGAAAGAATTACTTTTCTCCAATGAGACACTTTATTTATTTTGCTTTGACTGTCTTTATGTGCAACATCATCACATTTTCTCATATTGCAGCCTTCTCTGCAAATTCTGTACACCAAGACACTGTGCTATTGATATTGGCAGTCCAGTGGTGTCTTGTTGCCATCTTTATTCATAGGCATCTAAGAAACAGCTCAGAATATAAACTTTATTGAGCCAACTCTTGGCATGTTCACAGGAAATACTTATCACTGCAGCTACCTTGGTATTTTATGACTGCACTCAGGAGGTGGCAGCGGTTGCGCAAGAAAGTTAATGGCATGGTAAGTCAGAGAATTTTATAAAAGTCCAAACCATGGTGAATGACTGATATGCAATGGAGCCAACTTACAGGAGCCAGAAAACTTAACAGTCATAAATGTTGTACAGGCGCAGTGCTACAGTGCTTTCTGCTTCCTCCACGGTCATGTGGCTGTGATCAGCAATTCAGGAGTAAGAAGATTTACAGGTATGATGGGAGAAAGAGGAGGAGGGTGTAGGGAGGAGGCGTTCATGTCGAGGGAAGAGGGGGTAGAAAGGGGAGGGAGGGAGGTGGATGTCAAGGGGGAGCCAAGGTCAAGAAAAATTCTTTCTTTTAAGTGTGAAGAAGCTGGTGCAAATAGGATTTCCTAAATCTCTCTTTCCTGAATTAAACGGGTGATCACCTTACCTTGTGATGGCAGCTTAGTACTGTTCCCTTAGCTGTGGCATGGATGTTATGAAATGCTGTTTTTACCAGCCATAGTGGGCCATGGGTCAAATGGCAAGTCAACAGAGGACGGAGACTGCCACCTCTTTGTACAGGGAGGGGAGTGGTAGTAACCAATAACTGGTCCAAGGCAGGCAGGGCATAGCAGTCAACTTCTGAGGGTGTGTCGAAATGGGCCATGGGGAAGCAAAGGCTGATGAAGGCCGAAGGTGGAAGTGAGCGGGAATCAGCGTCAGACTCCCGGAATGGGCAGAGGAATTAAATAAATAAAATTAATGGCTTGCCAGAAATTATGCTGGGAGAACATCAAAAGGGATCAATTGATTTTGCGGGGTGAAGGGTGAAGAGACAGACCTCTGTCAGACCATGTGGCCAGATCAATAGATGCAGCAGTGGAAATGCAACACCGGATCAGCAACTACGCTGCAGCAAGAGTGTGAAAATAATGGGGCAGCATTGCTGAGCCACATTAGGTGGGAATTCAGTCAGGTGATGATGTGCTCACATCACCACCAACAGAATTTTGAGACCACTCTGTGTGTGTGTATAGATGTGTGTAACGTGTGTGTAATGTGCACGTGTGTGTGTGTATAAATGCATTTATGTGCAGGGATGTGTGCGTGGGGGGGTGCTGTGTGCTTGCGCACGGGCGGGAACATGGACATGTGCGCACATGCGGGGACGTGTGCACTCGCATACATATGCGTGCGCGGGTCTGCGTATGTGGGTAGATGTGCACACGTATGAACATGTGTGCGTAGATGTGTGCGCGTATGTTCATAGAGGTGCGCACGTATGTACGTTGTGCTGATGTGCGCAAGTATGTCAGTGTGCGTAGATGTGCACATGTATGTACTTGTGTGATGTGCGCATGTGTGTGCTTGTGGGTGTGTGCATGGATAGGTGTAGGTGTGTGTGCACGTAGATGTGCGTGTGTATGTTTGTGTGCGTAGATGTGTATGTGAATGCATGTGCATGTATACATGTATGCGTAGATGTGCGTGCGTGCATAGGCATGTGCGCAAGTGCGTATATAGGCGTGTATGTGTTTGTGTGTCTGTGTGCGTAGATGTATGTGTGTGTCTGTGTGTAGATGTGTGTGTACGTGTCTGTGTAGATGTGCATGTATGTATCTGCATACGTAGTGTGTGTGTGTAGATGTGTATGTGCGTGTGTATGTAGATGTATGTGCGTAGATGTTCGTGTGTATGTACGTGCATGTGTACATAGGTGTGTGTGCGTACATGTGTGTGCATGCGCATGCGTGTATAGGCATTTGCGCGTGTATATGTATGCGTTTGTGTGTGTGTATAAATGTTGAGTTCATTTGTTAAAAGTTAGACCCTGCCAAAATTATCACTGTTATGCAAAGTATAACAACATGTAAAAGAATACTTTGCCCGTGGTTGTTTTGTTTGGTTGGAATGCTCAGTGACAGTTTAGTTGTGTCAGGTAGAGGAGGTACATTGTGTTGGTGATATACGTTGTTACATCATAGAGGGGCAAGATGTGGTTTGATCCTGCAATTTCCCAAAGTTCCTATTTTTATTGTTCCTTCCAGGTGAGGTACTGAGTACTTTGCCACACAGAAGGAGGGGAATTGGAGGAGAAACCATCTGGGGATTTTCTATATAATATGTAGCATGCAGAGACCAGTGAAAAGGTAAGGGGAAAAAAATAGAAGTCAGGAATATATTTGCAGTATTTTTATACAGTGTAAGTTGAAGCTGCTGGAAACCGATGTGCTGCAGAACTCCTAGTATCTGTCACTGATTCCAGCACCGTGTTTGATCAGTTTACACTCCTTTCACTTGTGGTTTGTTGATCATGGATAGCATTTTTACTGTTATTAGAGCATTATTACATTTCTTCTTTAAATTGAGGAAATCGATATGCGTACTTTCTGCTACCTATTCTTGGCTGTGTTTGATACAGTCCGACAGCGCTGTGCTTATCTGCTTAAGCCCAGAACACACAAGGAAAATTTGCAGGGATATGCTTTTGCCTTTCTGTAATTTTAGAACAGTTAAAATAATTACAAAGAACATTTCTGAAGGAGAGTTTATCTTTCTTTAACTCAGCTCTATCATTTGAGGGTGTTTTTAAAAATGTAAATCTACTATTTTTTATTTTAATGGTAGTTTACTATATGGATGTGAATGAGCAGTTATTTTATTCTGGGCTAGTAGTCTCTAGGTATCTATTTTGTTGTGAGTGAGTTGTTTTGTTATTTACTATAGCATCGTTCTTATCCAGGGGTTGGCAATACAAGTCACCTGCATTTTTGTACTTAATAGTTGTGAGACAAGTTCCAAAAACTGTATTGATGGTTGCTCCTTTCAATAAGTAGAATCATTTCACTCTCCAGTTCACTCAAATACATTGCACACTACAAATAGATCTATAACAGATGAAAGTAAAATGGACAGGCAATATGTGGCAGGACCACTGCTCGACAGGTACTGTATGCTCTGGTGGTGCATCTTGCTGACCTTGTGCTATAATAAGAAGTCATCTCGTAAGAGTAAACATTTGGTTGCTTAGTCCATCGTGAGCTGAGCATCGTGGGATCAGAGGGCAGGTTATTGGGCACCAGCAGCTCTTCTAAAGCTACGAGTCACCCTTAAAGGTGCCTTGCAACTGTGGGGGGGGGGGGGGGAGAAAGCTGAAGGCAAAAAAGGAAGGAGAACTGCTTATTTAACTTTGGAGCTCTTGCAGAGAAGGGTGTTTCTTTTTCAAGATGAGGGCTACCCTGCAACTAAGATCAGCACCAGAGCAGCATGGATGGAGGTGACGGAGAGTATGAACCCTGTCTCACCTGTTGTCCAAGCCTGGGAGCAGATGAGGAAGAAACTTGCTGGTTACGCAAGGTTTCTAAAGTAAATGTGCTAATTTGGAGCTTTGTTTTAAAATGACTTGAAACACATCATAACTGCAGTTTACTGTAAACATTGTGCACCATGTAACAAATATCCTTCGCTTTTCTTTCCTATCTCCTGATTCACTCCTTCACTTACGTTTTTGGGTTTTTAGATTAGATATTTTCTTGGGTTTAGTATGGCTGGCTACTTCCATAAGTGGATGTCGTATTCTCTATGATCTGGAGGGAATTATTCTCTGCCCAATATCTAGGTAAATGACCAGGGATCACAGCAGAGAGCCCTGAGTCTGTACACTGACTACTAAAGTGTATCTCTTCAAAAGGTGGACTGAACATACCCGTTATCAGACTAAGATTCAAGCTCTAAACCACAGATGGTTTTATTTATATAAAACGGGCAAATAAACAGTTTACCCTATATAAGAGTATACATGTCATTATTGTCGATCTATGCAATGAGAAAGAAGTCACTCGCTTTCTCACTGTACATAGACTTTAGGCTCACTTCTTAAGCTTTGAAAGATACTACAGTTTAAAACGGATCCAGCTTCTCTTGGCCGACATTAACTTAAATACAGAACCTTTCTACGGGCTGGAAATCTAAAACTGACTCATACTCCCCGTAGAAATATAATTTAAACTTATTTGCTATTTTACTAAAACGAAAGGCTGTATTTCCCTCATCAATATTAAATGCTGAAACCAGTCTTTGACGAGCATCATTTCATATAATGTTTGCCGTGAATTGTGAGATCGAAGATCATTTAGCCCAATTAACACTTTAGACTTACTATTGTGTTTTATGTAACAAATTGCACCCCGTGAAGCCTAAAAAAGTCAACCTGTCTGGTCACTGAGCTCTTGGCTTTTCGTTTAAGAAATACCCTTGGTAATCCTTTCTTTTAACTCCTCGCATGCTGTTTCTAGCAATACTGAATACAAGTTAAAAGTTCAGCACAAACAAAAATTCATTTTTTGTCACAAACATTGCAGCATTTCAGTCCGACATGGTGCAATCTCTTGCCATGTGAAGATATGTTTCAAAAGGTGTCTTACTGCAAGCACATTAAATATATTCTTCTCCTGTCCCTTTAGATTAAAGAAAAGAAAGAACTTGCATTTATACAGCATATTTTACATTCTCAAGGCATCCTAAAATCCTTTACAGCCGTTGAAGTACTTTTGAAGAGCAGTCACTGTTGTTACGTAGGCAAACACACAGCCAATTTGTGGTCAGCAAGTTCCCACAAACAGCAGTGAGTTAAATGATTAGTTAATCTATTTTTCTTTTACAGATGTTATATTAATTATATATTATAGGAGTATTTGAGGCGAATAGCATAGATACATTTAAGAGGAAGCTAGATAAACACATGAGGGAGAAAGGAATAGAAGGTTAGATGAAGACGGTTGGGAGGAGGCTCGTGTGGAGCATAAACACCGGCATAGACCTGTTGGACCGAATGGCCTGATTCTGTGCTGTATATTCTTTGTAATTAATTATCTTTCTAATTCCTTTATTTTTTGAAAATGAATTACATTACTTTGGCAAAGAAGTATTTTCCTGGAAAAAATCATTTTTAGTATTATGTCCACTTATGTCACTTTCAGTGAAACATCTGCAAACTGTATTAGATCATATTTATCAAAAAACAAGGGTGGTATGAAATGTTGGAATGTGGCACTAGAGATTTGATCATCACACTGAACCTAAAAATTGGAATATCTATCAGGCAATATTTCCAACAGTATTTCCAGACACATGTGACATTGGCTTTCTAAATGTTGCTGGCATTCAAGGAATAATACATCGATACAAACCACACTTAAGATGGCAGTTGATTTTACATCAGTTGTGTAACAGCGAAATTTCACAGCTTCATGTGTTTGCCAGGCTATCAATTGCAGTAAATATGTGTTAACTATATTGATTGTATGTGACATGAGACCTATTTATCAGAATACCTGAGTTCAAAGATTATTTTAATGCCACTTGAAGGATCTGGTTTAACAGGCTCACAAAGGTTAGGGGACTACTGTTAATTCTAGGTATACCTGCAACCTATTCTGCCCTGACTTTTACTGAGAAAGTGAAATAATTGGGCAATAATTCAAGTTTAACAACAGTATGTAGGGGCTTCAATCGTTAACAGCTAAAGATATTTTTCATAAGATCCCTATGGATTCTCAGATTCTGAAATAAATTACTGAAAGCACGTGCTCAGTGATATGAGTCATTATTTATTGTCTTACAGCACATAAGGGCTGATTCTTAATTTGAGCAGTTTTGAATGTTTTATCGATGCAACTATTTGAGCATTTATTTGGTGCAATTGTGATGGTGTTGAATGAATTAGCTTGGGTTCAAGGCTCGATTTGGTCAATATCATACCTGCTATAACTTATTAACCGCACCATTATCTAAAATGCTTTCAAAGGCTTATGTATCCATTGTTAACTTGACACTACACATTCAAGTATCTAACTCTACACTACAGAATGTTACAGCACTTCAAATATAATTGTTTTTGAGAAGCACTTTGAGATGTTTTAACATGATGCGGCATTATATAATTGTAAGTATTATAATAGTCCATGGTAAATTTCTCTCAGTCTTACACAAACCTTCCCTTTGACAAAGATATACCAGGAATCCTATGTACGGGTGCCTTGAAGATAATCACCTTTAATTATGTTTACATCCATGCTTCCTTTTTGGATTTCTCAGCTTATTTTGTTAAACTTGCTGACTTCCTCTGATTGACACTTCACAGCTTCTGAATTGACTGACATTCTTGGCTTCTTAAAATTTGCAGCACAATTTCGCAGTAGACTCTTCAGACTGACAGCAGCACTAATATTTTTTCAGGTAAATACTCAGGCAAAACATTGGATAGTGTATAACAGGGCTGAAACACACGGATATAAATTCTGCAGAATAGATGAAATCACAAATTTTGGGCATTTTCAGAACAACATCTGGAATTATTTTGCGGAAAGGAGCTGGAACCAAGCTTTGAAAACAAAGTTTATTCTTTTGTTTTTTGTTTCATTCCAGCCGAATTGAACCTGCAGAATAGAATGCAAGTGAGACCTGCAATTTGGTCCTCCCTTTTTGGTGTCCCAAATATGATGTCAGTTTATGAACTTGAAGTATAAGTGATTAAGTCAACGGCATGTAATATGGTGAATATGTTTATTTGTGTGTTTGCAGATAGTGGCAGAGTATATATCGGCGGCCAAACTCCAGAGTACAGACATAACATATTTTCTCCTATGATCATAGCTTCTTAAAATTGTATTCTGACATTATTACCTACTGATCCATAAAAGAATGTGGCACATCATGGCCTCAGGCATGGAGAGGAATGAGCATTTTTAACCATGGGTTATTGCACTGATATATTTATTTGTTTTCTTTTTCAAAATAAAATGAGACTAACTGGTTGTGTGATTTAGAGATTGTAGAAAATGAAAGGTTTTGTAAATGTCTTAAAATGCTCTTTGAAGGTTTCTTTGCTCCTGAGGCTACTTGCCTATAAATTGCATTTTTTGAACCTTTCTTACGCAGTCATGAAAATAAGTACAAATAATATGATTTTTTTTAAAGTTCATTTTAACACTATGGAAGATGTGAGGTATGGAAGGAGCACTTACTGGAGCCAATATTGAATATTAACGTGAAGGATAGCAGTCCCCACAGTACACACTGGTCTTTCCCTGCAGTATTTTCATTTGTGTATAATATTATTTCTGTAAGTTATCTATATGCCGAATAATAATAAAAAATGTGCAGTGGAGATCTATTTGCTACTATAAGCTTTTTTTTTTATTCATTCATGGGATGTGGGCGTCGCTGGCGAGGCCAGCATTTATTGCCCATCCCTAATTGCCCTTGAGAAGGTGGTGGTGAGCTGCCTTCTTGAACCGCTGCAGTCCGTGTGGTGAAGGTTCTCCCACAGTGCTGTTAGGAAGGGAGTTCCAGGATTTTAACCCAGCGACGATGAAGGAACGGCGATATATTTCCAAGTCGGGATGGTGTGTGACTTGGAGGGGAACGTGCAGGTGATGTTGTTCCCATGTGCTTGCTGCTCTTGTCCTTCTATGTGGTAGAGGTTGGGGTTTGGTAGGTGCTGTCGAAGAAGCCTTGGTGAGTTGCTATGGATGGTACACACTGCAGCCACAGTGTGCCGGTGGTGAAGGGAGTTAATGTTTAAGGATGGTGTCGAGCTTCTTGAGTGTTGTTGGAGCTGCACTCACCCAGGCAAGTGGAGAGTATTCCACTCCTAACTTGTGCCTTGTAGATGGTGGAAAGGCTTTGGGGAGTCAGGAGGTGAGTCACTCGCCGCAGAATACCTAGCCTCTGACCTGCCCTTGTAGCCACAGTATTTATATGGCTGGTCCAGTTAAGTTTCTGGTCAATGGTGACCCCCAGGATGTTGATGGTAATGCCGTTGAATGTCAAGGGGAGGTGGTTAGACTCTCTCTTGTTGGAGATGGTCATTGCCTGGCACTTGTCTGGCGTGAATATTACTTGCCACTTATGAGCCCAAGCCTGGATGTTGTCCAGATCTTGCTGCATGCGGGCTCAGACTGCTTCATTATTTGAGGGGTTTTGAATCGAACTGAACACTGCAATCATCAGCGAACATCCCCATTTCTGACCTTATGATGGAGGGAAGGTCATTGATGAAGCAGCTGAAGATGGTTGAGCCTAGGACACTGCCCTGAGGAACTCCTGCAGCAATGTCCTGGGGCTGAGATGATTGGCCTCCAACAACCACTACCATCTTCCTTTGTGCTAGGTATGACTGCAGCCACTGGAGAGTTTTCCCCCTGATTCCCATTGACTTCAACTTTACTAGGGCTCCTTGGTGCCACACTCGGTCAAATGCTGCCTTGATGTCAAGGACAGTCACTCTCACCTCACCTCTGGAATTCAGCTCTTTTGTCCATGTTTGGACCAAGGCTGTAATGAGGTCTGGAGCCAAGTGGTCCTGGCGGAACCCAAACTGAACATCGGTGAGCAGGTTATTGGTGAGTAAGTGCCGCTTGATAGCACTGTCGATGACACCTTCCATCACTTTGCTGATGATTGAGAGTAGACTGATGGGGCGATAATTGGCCGGATTGGATTTGTCCTGCTTTTTGTGGACAGGACATACCTGGGCAATTTTCCACATTGTCAGGTACATCCACATTGTTCAACCCAGAAGATAACAACGATGAAAAATTATTTTTACCTGTCTTTGGTCTAATCGCTGCGCTTCTTTCAACTGTTTCAAAAATATTAACAATGTTGCCAATATTGAAGAGACCACAGTTAGCCAAGTAAAATCCCCCCACAGTTAGTACATGAGGAAGAAAGGAATAGAAGGGCATGTTTATAGGGTAACACAAAGTAAGGTGGGAGGAGGCTCGTGTGGAGCATAAACATCGGCATAGACCTGTTGGGCCAAATGGCCTGTTTCTGTGGTGTAAAACTCTATGTAAGAATGTCCTTCAGTTGTTTTATTTATGCTTTCAGCTGATATTCCACCTCTTATGACTGTTCTGCATCATCTTAATCTCCTGTTATTCTGCTTCAATTTTTAGATCTATTTCCAGACCTATTTATTATTTATAGTCATTTCTGTTTATAGCCAGAATATAAATGGGATACATGTCAGGACCAGTTCCATTTGCTTTCCAATGAACAGGAGATCTCAGTGTGATAATGCACACACAACTTAGTTCCTCATGCATTATTTGGTTATTGACCAATTACATATTGTATCCAATGGGTCCCTGATGTGCATTGTCTAGATATGCAGTAGATCGGGCAAGACTGAAAGAGAGAAAAAACTTGCATTTATATAGCGCCTTTCATGACCTCAGGATGTTCCAAAGCACTTTATAGCCAGTGAGTACTTTTGAAGTGTAGTCACTGTTGTAATGTAGCCAATATAAAATATATGCCAAGGAATCAGGAACTTGTAAAAATGTCTGATAGTGCCTCAGTTTCTCAACCCTAGCATTTAATTGTTAATAGTTTTTGTTGAGGAAAAGCAATTCATGATCTTGCAACATTTTCAGGAAGTAAATACTTTAAAAAATATTGAAAGGCCAGCCGCTGAGTTAAAAGTAAATGATTATTTTGTTAGTTGGTTGCAATAATGAAAACAACAGACAAAAATCATGCGGTATGCTAATGTAAAGAGTTTCCTAAAATCTAGTAAACACTAGACCAGTCGTCGTGCATGCTAAGCACTTAATTTAAATTCCTCTACCATAGCTCTCAACTGAGAGCGGATTCTAATTTGATGCACAGGTGAAGCCACAGGAGCTTTAATGACATGAAAAAGCTCAGAAAAGAAGTAAAAGAAGAAAAATGAGAGAGACTGAACATGCTTATGTTGGAAATAATGCAGAGAAGAGGTGAGGAAGTCTAAAAAGGCCACTAGAAATTCACGATCCCGTGCTTTGCGTACAAATACTGGTTGTTAACTACTGTACCTGATTATCTATTCATTCTCTCAATCTTAGATTTTACTTCAATCACCAAAACACAAGGAACTATTTTATTTCTGCTCAGCTATTCAAGTTCATAATGAGGTATTGACAAATGTATTGAAGTGCAATCTTTGGGTAATATTTATTGATTATTTTTTGTACAATTCAGCATATAAACTTCCTAAAACACAGCACTGTATTTTGTGAACTACATCTTGTCAGAGCTTCAAAGCATCAGAGAAGATAAGGATGTGTGTTCAGTCCCCCATTCCAGTGAATTCCAAATGATTACCATGCTGCTGTGGGGAAGAGCCCAGTCGAGATCAGAAACCCCATTAATGTGGAGGGAAGATAGACACAGCTCTCCCCAGGTCATTTACATGTATCCTGACAACCAACTCAAAGTGGCATTGGCCGAGACCTGAGAACAGATCGACCCCTGGCTCCACCCCCACCACCCAGGACTCTCGGCAACAGCTAATGTGTGGCCTGGAGAGAAACGAGAGTGATTTAATACCTTCCTAACAATTATAGAATAAATATTCAATTATCAGTTAGAAAGCAAACAAGAGCATTATTATTCTAATCATCTTATGCTGCCTTTTAGATTTTCCAGATGTTTATTATTCTGTATAAAGATTTGGGATGTATACTTTCTCATCCAGTGCATTGCATATCACACTGATGTAAATTGAGTATCTGGACGAGAGTAGCATCATTGTCAGATTAGGTTTGCTGTACATAAATATTGCCACATTCCATTGTGTTATATTGGTGCATTTAACAAGTCTTCAGATGGCTCATTCATGAGGATAGTGACAACTTAAGTAGCTATTATCATGCTTATGGGCAATTCTTGGGTGGGAGTGCTGATGCTGGCAGCCCATGGATGGTTTTAGCACCTTCCTAGAGGGAGCAGTAGTCTCCAGCTGTTGCCATGTTTGTGGATAGTGATGTTGGCTTTGTAGAGAACTAACTGTGAATGTGTGTTTTATGCCAGCACACACACAATCATCTTCATGAATGGTTATAGTAACCTAGCGGAGGCTTCTTACAATACTTTTGTATAATTTGACAACGTCCTCGTAGATAACAGCAGTGGATATAAATTAGGCAAAGGATGAGGTGTGCTCCTAGATTGTAGGGAGATTTGGAAAATGAAGAAGGGGATAACCATGACAGACTCACAAAATAGACAATTGTAGTAGTAGCCTCGAGGATGCTATTGACATGCTCATGGAACGTGGCAATATTTTTGTTATTTTAATTCATCTTTGAGACACCTGTTTACGTTTTTGTCGTTACCTTCACTTTTAATTGTCTACACTGTTAAAAGCATCAGAACTCAGGATTTTAAAGTTAGTGGGTGAATAACCAATAACTTATGAAAGGACATGAAACAGTGAGAACAGTTTAGAAAAAACAAACTGAAACTCATTCCCTAGAGGCCCCAGCTTTCTGCCGCATCACTGCACTCTGATCTTTGGGACAAGTGATCCCTGCAGATAAGAATTCAGCATTTTAAGCCTAGCAATTGGAAGCATCTGAGTGAGGGGATAGCTAACCTTGCTGATAGTACTGAATATATACTGAAAAAATGGCAGTTTCTTCTTAGCTATTGTCTATCAATCCCATTTGAAGCCCATGGGATTAAAGGGGCAGTGGCTGCTGAATACGAAATTGACTAAGGGACAGAAAGCAGAGAGAAGTGGTGAATGGTTGTTTTTCAGACTGGAGGGAAGTGTGCATTGGTGTTCCCCAGGGGTTGGAGTTGGGACCACTGTTTTTTTTGGTGTATGTTAATGACCTGGATTTGGGTAGACAGGGCTTAATTTTAAAGTTTGAAGATGTCATGAAACTTGGAAAAGCAGTAAACAGTGAGGAGGATAGCAACAGGCTTCAGAGGACATGGACATACTGGTGAAATAGGCAAACACATGGCAGATGAAATTTAATGCAGAGAAGTGCGAAGTGATTCATTTTGGTAGGAAGAATGAGGAGAGGCAATATAAACCTAAATGGTACAATTTTAAAGGGGGTGCAGGAACAGAGAGACCTGAGAGTGTACATATACAAGTCTTTGAGGGTGGTAGGACAAGTTGAGAAAGCTGTTAAAAAAGCATACGGGATCCTTGGCTTGATAAATAGAGGCATAAGAAGACAAAAGCAAGGAAGTTACGCTAAACATTTATAAAACACTGGTTAGGCCCCAGCTGATGTATTGTCGCCAATTCTGGCCACCATACTTTAAGAATGTTGAGGCATTGGAGAGGGTGCAGAGGAGATTTACTAGAATGGTACCAGAGATGAAAGACTTCAGTTACGTGGAGAGACTAGAGGAATTGGGGTTGTTCTCCTTAGAGCAGAGAAGATTAAGGGGAGATTTGATAGAGGTGCTCAAAATCATGAAGGGTTTTGATAGAGTAAATAAGGAGAAACTGTTTCCAGTGGCAGAAGGGTCGGTAACCAGAGGACACAGATTTAAGGTAATTGGCAAAAGAACCGGAGACGACATGAGAAGTGACATTTTTACACAATGAGTTGTTATGATCTGGAATGCACTTCCTGAAAGGGTGGTGGAGGCAGATTCAAAGTAACTTTCAAAAGGGAATTGGATAAACGCTTGAAGAGGAAAAATTTGCAGGGTTATGGGAAAAGAGCAGGGGAGTGTCACTAATCGGATAGCTCTTTCAAAGAGCCAGCACAGGCACGAAGGGCCAAATGACCTCTTTTATGCTGTGTCATTCTATGATTCTATGTTGAGATATATATATATATATATATATATATTAGTATTGCTACTTTGAAAGTTGGTCTTTATTAAAAAAATATGTTGGGTGCACTGAAGGATTTCCTGAAACTTTTGTGAAGAAAATAAACCATGACCTTTGAGGTGGAAGTAGCAATTTATTGTTATTTAAGAAGTATATGTGGCAGCAGCAGCTGAAGTGATCATTTTGCATTGTCCATGGTATTGTTGAGTGGCATGGCATGCATAATTGTGCTCAGCTGTACCAGCAATACCATTGTATTAATGTCACTAGAGATTCATGCTTCAGATAGCAGGAGACAAATTGAACTGTAGCGAATACTGTGAAAAGCAGAAAGATGCCAGTGTATTTCAGGCATCTTTTATTACATGTGCACTATGTGTCACAAAATTTCTTGTCATATTGCCAACACACTTAGTAGTAGTAAGATTTTGAAGGATCTTTGCTTTTGTATGGGAAACATTTTGTTACATACTGCAAGGAAGTCAAATATTTTGTCACCTTCTCTGCCTTTTGGCATAATTTTAAACTTCACTTTTTCCAGGAAAGTTCTACTAATTCTAACGACGGCTTTTTATTCCCTGCTTCTTACTGTTGGTTGTCTCCCTGGCAAAATCTTACTTGTGTATGCACTACATTTTTCATTTTGTTGTTGCTTCAGGTTTAAGTGTACATCCTTGTCTCTATTCATGTCTCTTCCACACACTTGGGGTCTGTTCTGGTCCATACAGTAGTTTGCTCTGTGGGAGAAAGAAAATTAAATTTGTGCCTGAAATCAGTTCTTAAGTTCTCAATTCTGATATGGTTTTAAGATCTCACAAAATGACGTGCCTATAAAAGAAGTCATTAACTAGAGTCCATTTGTTAAGTTTCTTCTATTTACAGATGTTCATAAAGAAACACCACCACAGAAACGGTTGAAATTTCAGTAAAACTAAAAATTATTTTAATTTTTGGTGCTATCATATGAAGGCAAAATATGGTGGTATCCTGAACGTTGGTCATTATGTTACTTGCTTGGAATCCATGTGAAAAATCATAGACTGGGCATCAAGACTATTTGGGCCATATTAATTCCAGTTCACATAATGTGAGACAGCTTTAAACTGGATGAAAACCAGTGGGATAAGGACAGTATTTTTGCCAATAAATTTGAATGGGGTAGATCCAATTGATTTCAGTATAGCTGCTAATACTGATTGTTGTTATAGCGCCTTTTGCATAGCGAAAAACATATGTATGGCACTTTGCAGTTCGGGTTGGTCGTTAGTGCGAGGGTAATAGGGCTGGTGGCTAAGATGTGTAAGAAGACATCGGTACGAAACAGTTAAAATGTAGACGTCTAACTTTAGCATTCAGTGAATCACAGGCAGTGAATCACAGTGCCATCTCTCCCAAAGGCTAAAGAGAGCGAGGTAAACAAACATCTGCACCTGTAACATGGCATGAGAGAGAGAGTACAGAAATGATATTGCCTAAAATTAGAATGGTTCAATCCACCTGAATACGGAGCTCAGAACTGTAATGTGTTAATCTCCAACAATCAGGTGTGGTTTATAAGTACTGTTTTAAGTGTATGACTATATATTTAATAAGTCTATGAATGCTTGACCTCAACATTTCAAGTACCTTATTGATTTTGAGGAATGAATAGAACATTTAATCACAAATAAAAATCACCCTCTAACAGGTGCAGTCAAAGAAGTAGATTTTGAGAAACTTTTTGAAGGTAGGGAGGGATAAAGAAAGGCAGAGGAGTTTAGAGAGAGAGTTTTAGTGTGGGGGCAAGATGGCTGAAGGTTGGTAAGAGTAAGGTAATTGAAAACACACTGTAGACCAGAGTTGGATGAATAGAGGGTGCGAGCAAGGATGTTGGACGAGAGGAAACTTCAAACGTAGGCAAGATTTTGAAGTTGACGCACATTGACAAGGTATTGGGCTGGAATTTGCTGAGCAGGACATCTCGCGGCGTGCCTGGTTATTTAGACTATTTCCTGCACCTTTCAGCTCAAAAATTTTTTGCCCTGTAAGGTGCTGGAAGTGCGAGCTGATAACATCACGGCGAGGGAAATGGCATCCAGGACCTTGGTGAATGATGGGACCAACAGTGTATCTTCTTAACCAATGAGATATAAGGATTGAGAAATAAACAGAGGAAGGACTAAGAAGGAGAGTGAATCAGAGTGGGTGAATTGAATGTCAAATCAGGTACAGAAAGAGAAATAAAGAGAGGGAAAGAAAGATTGGATTAAGAAAGAGAGAAAAAAAGACAGAAAGCAAAAGTTTAAAAAAAAGTAAAACATTTTAAATTTGACATTTTTTAAAATCTCCAACAACAATTCATTACCTGAAGGAATGAGACTACATACTTTTAATTGTTCACTTTCTGTGCAGTCATTAACAATTATCATGTCGTTAAGAGTACTTAGGCTATTAATTACTAGATTTCACTTTCTGTGGCGAGTTTAATGGGCAATTACTGTGCAAATGCAGCAACTTCATGAAAAGCACAGGGAGGTTAAGGGCGAGATGCTGTTTTTGCAAAGTTAATGGTGGAGCCGTGCAAATCGTCCAGCAATTTGTGGCGATTCGCAATTCACAGGGTATCTCTTCCTTGCCACAAGTTGCTGACCGATTTGCACATTAATAACACCATGCATCGCTCATGCCGTTATTTTTTTCAGCAAATTCCATTATGTATCATGTTCATCTCCATTGAAGAGTCTATTGATGCAGTGCACCAGATGACTATTATTTCTACAGAATGTGGAAACATAACTGGAAAATCAGCAACAATTCCACACAATTACTGTCTTCCCCAAATTGTTGAGTATTGCCAACATGTAGATACAATTACTGACTTTCAATCCAATGGCAGTATGTCAACCATAAGGGATTTCATTTTCTCAAGGTAGAGATGGTCTATCATGCCAAGAAAATAATTCTGTTGATAAATCTGCAATACCAAAGGTTAACACATGATCCCATCAATTTTTGTCAAAGGACCCTAGGTTGTTTTGACAGGATAAACAACTAGAAGGTCTTTAGGTGATTGTGGTTATAGCTAACAAAGGTGCCTCATGATTCCACTGCACATTAATGGATATCAATTAAATGCAGATATAACCAAACACTCTAAATGATTGAATGTATTATGGACAAAATGTTTTGTGTTCTCTCACACTGATTTCAGTGTATAGATCACCTGAGTGAGAGTGAGGAGGTTTTGCAGCATGAGCCTTTCAAAGTTGTACCTTTTTGTGTTGCATGTCATATGGCATTAGATCACCATTCATGAGCACATCTAGCTCAAAATCAGTTGGGTATGGTCCAATGGATGTTGAGGACTTCAATAGCCTGTGCTGGTGCAAGATGAGACAGCATTGATGTACATTTGCTGTACCTGTTGATACTAAGAAAATCTGTTGAGTTAACATTGGAAACCCTCATCAACTGAAGTCACCCCTCTGCACATTTCTGGGTGAAGAGTTACACCACCTTTTCTGCTTTTCCTTCAGTTGCTATGATTCTTCTGAGTTAGTGTGGTTCTTCCTGACCTCCTGCTTAGTCTTGGCATTATATTCAATCAGCATTTAACATCATTCGAAGTCTCCCTCCAAGTGTGTAGATTGGGGGAGATAGAAATATAGATAACAGTTCTGAATATTGCCGCCTTCACAATCAGGATCACCATCTGCCTCCATAAATCAGGTCAGCCTTGACATTTGAACTTGTCCCCAGTGGTAAATTAAGATGCTGTGTTCTAGAATTTTCAGTATTGCTGTCTGGGCAATAAATGAAGGCACTTACCCTAGCAAAATTGTCTATAGCGCCTGCATGTCAAGATATCCATTCTCCATATCCCAACAGATGCTGAAAACTGCTCTTTGGTTCTTGTTTATCCAGAATGCTCAGCAGAAATCAAGGAAGGAGAGAAGAAGCCATTTTGTCTGTGTTTTTGTGGCTAAAGCTATTCCTCTAACTCAATATTGAGGGGCCATAATAGGGAAGGAAATTTGTCAATTGTTGGGGAAAAAGCAACATCTCAAACCAAATTGATTGTTCTCCAAACCCAGCTGTGATCATTTGGTATTGACATTCATTGTTTTTCGTGGCCCAATGAGTGCAATTATTGTTATTCATTTCAAAATTTGTAAGACAGGGTGGTAGAAAGTGTATTTGATGCTGCCTCACATATTTCAACACCAATTTGTTTTTCCAACTGGGACAACATTTACAATTTTTGGTAGTGCCTTCACCTTGGGAACTGGATTTAAAGTGATGCATCTTTTGTTAAAGTTGCTGGAAATATAGATTATCCAGCTGAATTCATCATCTATCATTCCCAAAATGCTCGAGGGTTTGATACATTTTTAATTTATCCCCTATTCTGAACATAGGCTGAGCTGGGATTTTCCATTTCTGTGCTCCCACGTCTGCAATTTTCTAACTATTCATTTGAATTAATTAGAAAATTAAAGGCTAGGGAGTGCAGAAGTGGAAATTCCTGGTGGGACTTTTAAACCAACACACAAAACAGGCATTAAAAATTATCTTTCTAGAAAGTGTGATGAAGGCAGTTCTGCCCAAGGACTGGCTGGATGCCATCAACAAGAGCGATATGTATTTCCATGTCTCAGCAAGACTAATACACTGTGAGTGCAACAGCGTCTTGCTGTAAGGTAGTACCTGGGAGCCAGCCAAACAATCCATTAAGGTGGAGTTTGGAGAAATGTTTGCAATAATTCATTTAAACAAAAAAACTTATTTAATTTTTAGTGGATTTGTCTTCCAGTCTTTGGATGCTCTCACATTACAACCCATTTCCTGTGCAGCACAGTGGGAAAGTGATTTATTGCCAGGCCTATGGCAGTGTCTCTTTTTAATACAGGTGATGTACAATTTGGTGTCAGAAGACTCTTCACCCTTCTTGTGTAAAACACACATTGGAGTTGAGCCTGTTCCTGTTCCCTTAGGCTTAGTTGGCTGCCAATTTTTAAGGGCTATTCACACTATCAGGGAGTAAAATTATATCATAGTTATCTATTATGTTCAAAAACCATGGACTGATAGTTACTGTGTGTATGTTGGATATGTAAAATCTGATCAATTTTTTTCAGTGAAATTCCTCTTTGAATATTACTTTAGATTTGTTATGTAATTAAACGTATGCTGCAGTTTTGTACATTAATATACTTAAAAACCTACTTTAACAATAGGTTAAAGTACTATTTCTTCTGATTGGGGAGTCAGTGACTAGGTGTCATCAATTTAAAATTGTCACCGTGAGGAGAGAGGGTAGGAGAAATTTCTTTACCAAGAGTTATTAGAGCATGGAACTCCTTGCTACAGGGAGATAGTTCAGGTGGAGACCATTGCATCTTTAAAGGGTTGAGTAGATGAATGTTTGAAGCAAAGGAAGATATAGGGCTGTGGGGAGAGTATAGGGCTGTGATACTAGTTTTGGGTTCCTCTATAAAAGACCCGGCACGGAGACGATGGGCCAAATGGTCTCCTTTTGTGCTGAGAATGTCAATGCTTCCAAAATATACATTTTCAAATTGAATGACCTTACACACATTTTTGAAAATTTTGAAGTTAAAGAAAACCTGGCATAACTTATTTATGGATTGTGTTTCTTTCTCAGTGACATGAGCTGTTTGTCATTTATTTACCACTGATTACCCACTATTAGTAAGAATGAGCCATCCAGTCCCAAGCCACGATACAATATCCATGTGTTCAGTTGGCCCTATGAATTGGTGACTGTAGAATTGGAGCTCAAGGAAATATTATTATAACGATCATGATGGTTGAAGCAATCATCCAGTACAGTGATAAGAAGGAAAGCAGAAGCACAATAATATTTCCCAATGGGAGAAGCATTAGCAACATAATAACATACTGTGGCAACAGGATCATCGACTCATTCAATTCTAAACATTTTTTTTAGGGAAGATTGTAGGAAAAGTGTCACTTCTTTATTCAGAAGTGACAACCACCATTAGTTTCTTACATGTGATGCAAGCTTTTATTCTTTAAAAGCAGTGCCATTAGCTTTTGTGAACAGAAACTTATATATTTCTGAGAAAAGGGTCAGAAGCTGTCACAGTTTTTTTAGATCTAACTATCATTGCAATCTTTTCATCTTGACGTCATTGGTTCAACCCAATTGGAACTGTTTTCTTCTATTCAGTTTTCAACTTTGTTTCTCTATTCTGTAAGGTGCAGTGCAAGTATATTCTCTGTGGCAATACCTGTAGTCATGGATTTGTTAAAAATTATGTAACTCTAAGTGATACTTTATTTGAATTTGTTTGAACTGAGATCAAATAACTCTGCTTTAATTAAAATTGTTAGTTTTTCAAAATGAATGTCCAGTAACTGCATTGATGCACTTTTTGTGCAATGAATTCAGTGAGGTACAACTTAGTGTATTGGACCATCTCCCACACAGTCACAATGTTACATAGAAAAAACAGAAGTAATCTACCTTATCAAAACATTTGGAAGTGACAGTTTTTTTGAGAAGAAATCTTGATGGAACTTAGTTGCATAAAAACTCAATCGTATAAATTAGTGTAGAGCAAAGATCTTTCTTACTTCCCCCAGCTCATGTTGGGATATGGTTATGTGGGCAGTTACAGCGCTCAGACAACTCATCCAAGTGGTCATTCATCATACGTGGTAATTGTTGGCAACTATTTAACCAGGGCGTCAGAGTCCACACATCAACATGTGCAGTTTACAGCATTCAATAAGTGATGATTGTCCTACTGCAACTTGATCAACATTGGTGAAATTTGCACAGATTGCACAGAAGTTGACACTCAGACCTTTCTGGTTACACACATATATTGTATTTACCCACTGAGCTTTGAGGGAGTCCTGTTGGTGTAATTTATAAATGTAAAATTTGTATCACTGGTGCCATCTTAGGAAATGAAACATTAATAAGGCAAAGTGTATGAAATGGAAGCTGTATCACCTGTTTCTAGATAATTATCCAAAAATCATGCAGAATTGGCAGGAGTCAATGACATTTGGATATGAAATCTGTTTTTGGATCCCAGGCTTCACTGTCATTCACCATCACCATCCACTGGGAAACAGATTCAATTTTTCTTGGCAAGGCTATTTGCAGTGCAATGGTTCATGTGCTCAGGAGGTTTATTTCTTTACCAATCAGGTGTACCTTCTGACAGGTCAACAAAAAGTAGCATGGAAATGTTTGCAACTGGACTTTCCTCCTATTCCTGGTCAATACCATGATTGGAGGTAGACTAACCATGGGGGAAGCACACGTGTGCAAATGCTAAGTGAGGGCAGGGTCAGTTTTAGCTGTGATGGCCACATAGTCAGACTGGCTCTCACTGACTAGGCTCTTGGGAGAGGAACCATACCATACCACTGCATGAGTCACTACTTTTGGAGGAAAAGGAAAAAAACATACCACCTCAGGAATAAGACATATTTCCATCCTCACTTCATAGTGAGTAAAACATTTTAAAATGAAAACAAATAGCCAAAAATAACCATCTCGCTTGCACTGTACCCCAGGCACCAGAAACACCACCATTCTTTTAAAAGGACAAATACTGGTAAGACCTAAATATTGAGATCTTTTTTGAATAGAACTGAAATTTCACACTTTTGTTTTAGTGACCATCCTGAGTTAGAATTGCAGCAATAGAATTGCAACAATTATGTTCAGACATTCCTTGTACAATGGCTCTGTTGTGGGTGCGCATTTTAAATTCCTACCAGTTGGAAAGGTATATTTATACATTTGAGTTGGTTTGTTGCCATCATGGTGTTAAAATAATGCAATTTTTTCCTTCTCTTGCTCTCACACAGTCAAAAAATAAAATATGAAAGATATTTGGAAATGCAGCATGCAATGGATTTAGGATACAGTGTATGTTATTGTGAAGGTTGACTGGATGTTGGGATGTGAATTACTTACTAGTCTGTCTCTGGTGATAGCGACGAGGATGCTTTGATCAGAAATAGACTGATGAAGACAATGCTATAGTTGCCTCAACTTCAACAACCTTAGCTTTCTAGAAAGCATTACTCTCGTTCTATCTGGCTAAATCCAGACACAGATTTTTCCTTTAACACAAGACCTGCATTAAGCCCCAATAAGTATTTCTTACAACTTCAAAATTGCTCTAATATCAGCCTGTGCTGTTCATTGTGATTGTTTCTGCTCTTATCATGTCACAAAGTCTGTTGTAGTAAGATTACATATACTTACTCCTTTCTGCTCAAACAATCTGTTGTACAACTATCTGAGTTGGATCAGTCTGCTCTATCTACTTTTTGCAGTCTGTCAGATAGATACAGCAGTGAAGACTTACATATTTAAGAGATGATTGAGTGCATACTTTATGCTTCTGACAGTGAAAAACAGCTCTAAATAACAGCCCCATCTTAATTCAAAATAAAATATTAACTGACCAGACACCACTTAAATTTATGGCTTTTTGCCAGTCACCATTAAATGTGACTAAATTGTTACCTCTTATGTGCATCCGTTAATATAAAGGTCGTGTATACCGACTGGTTTAACATGATCATTTTATACATTTAATGCAATCTTTTAATGTTTTCTGGGAACTGTATATCCAGATTACTCAGTGTTTTTTTAAATTAAAATTATGGAGATTTTGTTTCTTAGCCTTATTTGGAAACCTGACTAATTTCAACAGATCTTTGGAGACAGGGAATCGTTAGTTTGTAGATGCTAGGATTTTTTTTTCTCTCAGCTGTAAATAGAGTTTATTGATTGATCTGCTGATTTGAGTCTGATGGTGTGTGGAAATTTTGAGAATTCAGTAGTGCAGTAACATCAGCTTCAGATTTACTCGTGGTTTTGATGTGTGTTCTGACTTCGATGTGTGTTGTTTCTCTCCAGAGTTCAGATTCTTGAAATTCAATTTGCGGAATGGTAGTGTGTATGTTTAAACCAAGGGGTAGTTCTGTCATTCGTTATCCGTCTATACTATTTCAAACTTCGATAGTGAATTTCAATGTTTTAATTCTATTGAATTATAAATCTATTTGTCACATGCCATGCTTTGGGAATGAGAGAATTTTTTTTAAGAGAATGCTCAAGTATTTTTGAAACAAATATACTATGCAAATTTGGGAATTTAAAAACAGGCCCACAATTAACTTATCCCTTACTTACTTACAAAACTTGAAATGCAGTTGGCCCAAAAATCTGCAGGCCTGCTTTCCCTGTGTAAGTGTTGCGGTGAACTTATCGGGAACTTCAACTCTTGACCTTGCCAGAGTATTAAGACTCGGGGGGAGGTTTGTTAATTTGAATTGGCTGGCGGACACCCACACCACTATGGCCGCATCTCGGGCACTTGCCAGAGTGGGTGCACCGGTAATGTGGCACTGGACAGTCACTGTCTCTTCAGCCAGCAGTCCTGGCCCTAGTCTAACAGAAGATTTCAAAGGGCTTATCAGCTCCCTTTATAAGGAGATTGATCCCTCCTTTACAGATGGCTATTTTCTTCAGAGAGTCAGAACAGTACTCCAGCCTATATCCACCCCCCACACCCCCCCACCCCAGTCAAGAGCCAGTGTACTTGTTGAATCTGGTACACCGCCACTCGGCATAACCTAGCTTGAGAATTCCCTCTCTTTCCCCCCCTCCCAAGCTCACCCCCTCTGACATCAGGGGCCATGTTTGGGTGGACAGAAGTTCCTCCCCGAACAGGCCCAGGTTTGAAACTGCCAGAGGAGGCTGGGATGCGCGTCTCCGGGTTCCGGCCCCTTCGCTGCATTCACAGCAGAATTACAGCTGCATATAGTGACACCACTATTCCCAGCCAGAATGGAGATGATTGGGTCATTCCCCCGTCAATCACACCTGGAGACTGCTGTCAGTGATTGGGATTGATTTTCCGCACTTAATTATGTAACTATACTCCAATCACTGCATTTTGCTGGAGAAATCACCTTGCATTTATCGGGAGAAGTTACTGCAGTTTCAGTTATGAGTTCTGTTTGCTGCAGTTCATAGACTCTGTAGATAGACTGTTTGCTGTAAGCCCTTCCTTAAGTGCCGCCCCGCATCGAACACGTTGGCTGACACAGTGATGTCAATAGAGACACTGCAGAACTACATCAGGAGCGTACCACCAGATGTGCAGATTTTTGCCCTCAACATGTTTTGCAATTTCTGCCCTATCTGTGGAGAGACAGCTGTTTCCTTATCATTCTCTCCCAGCTCCTCCAACTCATTGATGCTCTACGATTCACTCAGTAGTGAACCAGTAGTGTCTCAGTAGTGACCACATCTTGAGTCGATGTGCTGATGCTTGAATAATGTGCCATGATGGAGTGGGTGAATCAGGTGGTGGAATAGGCCCCCTGGAAGGGCCAGGCATTTGTTAATGATTTCTTCTGTAGGCATTCAGCACATATGAGTCACACAAAGAACATTTTAGGTGGGTGTACTGAGAGTTGTGAATCAAAAGATGTGATTGAGCAATAACAAAAGACCTTGCTACTGCCAACGTGAGTCCCGCATGGTGTTTCCTCCCTGGTGCCAGGGTAAAGGACATCATTGAGAGGGTGCAAAACATTTTAAGGGGGGAAGGGGAACAGATGAAGTTGTGGTCCATGTGCGAACCAATGATATAGAAAGGAAAAGGGGAAAGGTTAGAGTTTCAGGAGCTAGGGAGGAAGCAAAAAGCAGGATCTCAAAGGTAGTAAATTCTGGATTACTCCCAGTGCCACGTGCTAGTGAGTATAGGAATAATAGGATAAGACAGGTTAATGTGTGGCTAGAGGAATGGTGCAGGAGGGAGGGCTTCAGATTCCTGGGGCATTGGGACTAGTTCTGGGGCAGGAGAGATCTGTTCAAGATGGACAGGTTGCACATCAGCAGAGCTGGGACCATTGTCCTCCCGGTGAGGTTACCTAGTGCTGTCGGGGAGGGTTTAAACTAATATGGCAGGGGGATGGGCACCAGGATGAAACATTAGAGAGGAGAAACAAGGTGCACAGAGGACTGGGATTAGAATTAGAGTAAATAAACTAGTTCAGAAATAGGAGGGATCAGACGGGGCAAATGCGAGGCAATCTAAGATGAATTTAGAGTGCATGTGCGTAAATGCACGTAGCGTGGTAAATAAAGTTGGTGAACTGCAGGCTCAAGTCGCTACATGGGACTATGATATAGTCACAATAACAGAGATCTGGATCAAAGAAGGAGAGGATTGGGTAATTAATATTCCTGGCTACAAGGTATTCAGGAAAGATAGGGAAGGAAAGAAACGAGGGGGGTGCCAGTATTGATCAAATAAACTATTATAGCACTGGAAAGGGATAATGTAGTTGAGGGGTCAAAGACAGAACCTATTTAGTTAGAATTAAGGAACAATAGAGGAGTTATTACGCGACTGGGTGTATAATATAGGCCATCAAATAGTGTGAAGGAGATAGAGGAGCAAATTTGCAGGCAAATTATAGAAAGATGCAAGAACTATAGAGAAGTTATAATGGGGAACTTCAATTATCCCAATATAGACAGTGTAAAGGCCAAAGAAGGGGAGGAATTCCTGAAATGTGTACAAGAGAACTTTCTTGAACAGTGTGTTTCCAGCCCAACAAGGAAGGAAGTAGTGCTGGATCTAATTCTGGGGAGTGAAGTGGAGCATTTGGGCAACAGTGATCATAATGTCATTAGGTTTGGAATAGATATGGAAAAGGCCAGAGAACAATCAAATATGAAAATACTTCACTGGAGGACGATTAATTTCAGTGAGTTAAAAAGGAATCTTGCCCAGGTAGATTGGAATCAAAAATTGGTAGGTAAAACAGTAATTGAACAATGGGAGGCCTTTAAGGAGGAGATGATTCAGGTACAGAGTAGACACATTCCCACGAGAGGGAAAGGAAGGGCAGACAAAACTAGAGCTCCCTGGATGACTGAAGATATAGAGATTAAAATGAAACAGAAAATGGAGGCTTATGACGAATGTAAGGTTCATAATACAGCAGAGAACCAGGCTTATTACAGAAAGTACAGAGGAGATCTAAAAAACTAAATGAAACGGGCAGAGAGAGAGTATTAGAATAGATTAGCGGCTAACATAAAAGGGAGTCCAAAAGTCTTTTATAAATATATAAATAATAAAAGGGTAGTCAAAGGAAGGGTGGGACTGATTCGGGACAAAAAGGAGATCTTCTTGTGGAGGTAGAGGGCATGGCTGAGGTACTAAATGAATACTTCACATCGGTCTTCAGTAGAGGAGGGGATGCTACCATTGTAGCAGTAAAGGAGGAGGTAGTAGCAATACTGGATTGGATAAAAAAGATAAAGAGGAGGTACTTAAAAGATTGGCAGTACTCAAAGTAGAAAAGTCACCTGGTTCAGAAGGAATGCATCCAAGGTTACAGTAAGATTGAAGTAAGGCTGGAAATTGTGGAAGCTCTGGCCACAATCTTCCTTAGATTTGGGGACGGTGCCAGAGGACTGGAGGATTGCAAATGTTACACCCCTGTTCAAAAAAGGGGAGAGGGATAAACCCGGCAATTACAGGCCAGTCAGCCTAACGTTGGTGGTAGGGAAACTTTGAGACAATAATCTGGGACAAAATAAATTGGCACTTAGAAAAGTATGGGCTAATAAATGTAAGTCAGCACGGATTTGTTAAAGGAAAGTCGTGTTTGACTAACTTGATTGAGTTCTTTGACGTAATGGATAGGGTTGATGAGGGTAATGCAGTTAATGTTGTGTATGTGGACTTTCAAAAGGCATTTGATAACGTACCACATAATAGACTTGTTAGCAAAATTAAAGCCCATGGGGTTAAAAGGACAGTGACAGTGTGGATACAAAATTGCCTATGGGACAAAAAGCAGAGAGTAGTGGTTGATAGGTTGTTTTTTAGACTGAAGGGAAGTACACAGTGGTGTTCCCCAGGGGTCAGTATTAGGACCACTGCTCTTTTTGATATATATGAATGACCTGGACTTGGGCATACAGGGTATAATTTCAAAATTTGAAGATCACACAAAACTTGGAAATGTAAACAATGTGGAGGATCGTAACATAGTTCAGGAGGACATGGGCAAACTGGAGATATGGGCAGACACATGGCAGATGAAATTTAGCGCAGAGAAGTGTGAAGTGATACATTTTGATAGGAAGAATGAGGAGAGGCAATGTAGATTAAATGGTACAGTTTTAAAGCAAGTGCAGGAACAGAGAGACCTGGGGGTGTATGTACACAAATCTTTGAAGGTGACAGGACAAGTTGAGGATGCTGTCAAAAAGGCCGTTGGGATCCTAGGCTTTATTAATAGAGGCATAGAGTACAAAATCAAGGAAGTTATGCTAAACGTTTATAAAACACTGGTTAGGCTGCAGATGGAGCATTGTGTTCAATTCTGGGCACCACACTTTAGGAAGGATGTCAAGGCCTTAGAGAGGGTGCAGAAGAGATTTACTAGAATGGTACCAGGGATAAGGGACTTCAGTTATGTGGAGAGACTGGAGAAGTTGGGGTTGTTCTCCTTAGAACAGAGAAAGTTACGGGGAGATTTGATAGAGGTGTTCAAAATCATGAATGGTTTTGACAGAGTAAATAAGGAGAAACTGTTTCCAGTGGCAGATTGGTCAGTAATCTGAGGATTTAATGTGATCAGCAAGAGAGACAGGCGAAATGAGTAAACATTTTTTTATACAGCGAGTTGTAATGATCTGGAACGCACTGCCTGATAGGTTGGTGGAAGTAGATTCAATAGTAACTTTCAAAAGGGAATTGGATAAATACTTGAAGGGGAAAAAATTACAGGGCTATGGGGAAAGAGCAAGGGAATGGGACTAGTTGGATAGCTCTTTCAAAGAACCGGCACGGGCGCGATGGGCTGAATGACCTCCTTCTATGCCCTACCTGCTATGATACTATGATAAGTCATCAGAATGTTTGCAGACAGCAAAAGCTCTCGATTCTAAAAGCACTCCACCCATTACTAACCTGAATCTGACAGTTCTCTTCCATCTTCTCCACATCCCACAGCCTCCTAGGAGTTGCATATAGAAATAAACACTGTCACCATAGGAATGGGGACATCCTGATTGAGACCCAGGGCTCAATTTTGAAATGGTGGCGGGTTGGCAGCGGGGGGGTGAAGGTGCGTATGGCAAACCCAAATTTTAAAAAAACGACGCGATCACAATATAATTGATGGTGATTAAAGTTCTTTCTGGGTTTTGTGCCCGGCAGCCCCTGATTGAAAGGCTGGCTGCCGACAGGAGCTGTAACACCGAGGTTGGGGGGGCGGGGGGGGGTTGGGGGGGAGAGAAAGAGAGAGAGCAAGACGTCATCCGGCGCTGGAACGGAAGATCAGGGGCGGGGCAGAGGGGAAGATGGGGGGGGGGGGTGTGGAAGAGGAAATCAGGGGTAGATATCAGGGGGGGTGAAGAGGGCAAGATCTGGGTGAGATCGGGGGGTGAAGAGGGCGAGATCGGGGGGTGAAGAGGGCGAGATCGGGGGGTGAAGAGGGCGAGATCGGGGGGTGAAGAGGGCGAGATCGGGGGGTGAAGAGGGCGAGATCAAGGGGGTGAAGAGGTGGAGATCGTGGGGACATTGGGGGGGAGATTTTGGGGGACATTGGGGGGGAAGAGGGGGAGATCGGAGAGGGAGACATTGGGGGGGGAAGAGGGGGAGATCAGAGAGGGAGACATTGGGGGGGGAAGAGGGGGAGATCGGAGAGGGAGACATTGGGAGGGGAAGAGGGGGAGATCGGAGAGGGAGACATTGGAGGGGGAAGAGGGGGAGATCGGAGAGGGAGACATTGGGGGGGGAAGAGGGGGAGATCGGAGAGGGAGACATTGGGGGGGAAGAGGGGGAGATCGGAGAGGGAGACATTGGGGGGGGAAGAGGGGGAGATCGGAGAGGGAGACATTGGGGGGGAAGAGGGGGAGATCGGAGAGGGAGACATTGGGGGGGAAGAGGGGGAGATCGGAGAGGGAGACATTGGGGGGGGAAGAGGGGGAGATCGGAGAGGGAGACATTGGAGCAGGGTGGAAAGGTAGGTTGATTTTGTGTTTTAACTTTGTGCTATGGTTTGTAATTTAATTTATTTTTTCTTGATCCATCCCTTCTTGCCTGGTTTCACCAGGTGTGAATCAGAAGCCGCCCAGGTAAGTTAAAAATCGTTCTAACTACCTAATATGTCACATGTAAAGTGCCTTAAGTAC
This sequence comes from Heptranchias perlo, assembly GCF_035084215.1. Taxonomy (NCBI): domain Eukaryota; kingdom Metazoa; phylum Chordata; class Chondrichthyes; order Hexanchiformes; family Hexanchidae; genus Heptranchias; species Heptranchias perlo. The sequence goes on along the minus strand of NC_090337.1, from coordinate 36,230,813 downwards.
CTCAATGAGGTACATTTGGTTCTTTAACTATCATCCCGCCAGCTTTAATTGCCAGCAGGACTTCCGGATTTGGGACGCCCACTCGCACACAGGTGCATCTGTGGGACACTGGGAACTCAGCGGGTTGCAGCCGGCTTCCGAACCCGCTCTGCATTTCTGCAATTTTCACAGCCCCCAATGCACTCACAATTAAAGTTTAAAATTAAGCCCCCAGAGTCTGTAGGTAACAGGCCAGATGATGGAGGAGAGGGTGATAGTCTCTGGTTTGGATGTTTTTCTCTTCTGTCTCTTCTCTTCCAGTGTTATTATATTTTGTCCAGGTTTACTTCTCTACCACTTGACAAATGAGATTTGATCCGCATAAGCATAACAAGGTGATTTTTCTTCAAACTGTTTTGTGATTTTGTTTTTGTAAATTCATAAAACTGAAGCCATGCTCATAATCAGCACTTGAAGCTTGAAACGTTGCACATTTTTCCACTAGTTGTGAAACCACATTGTACCGTTCTGCATTTTGTAGAGTGAAAGTCACCATGTCCTGAAATGTTTTCAATGACTTTGTTTCAATCTTCTCTGCAATTAAGTACTTGTAGTCATTGTATTGGCTCACAATGAGCTCCTTCTCATCTATGATATTTTGCCCAGAAGACCTTACTTGACCAAGGATCAGGATTTGTCTGTATTTGTCAACCGGCTTTTCAATATTCTCAGTACCAAATTCATAGCTGATTTGTTGTGGTGCAAGTGAAGCAAATTCAAAAGTGGACCATTCATTGAGTTCATTTTCTGGGAACCTTTTTTCCAGATGATCACATAGTAGGGATATGAATGTCAGAATGGAATCTCCCTTGAATGGTTCATCTCTTGTACATGATGCAATTAGATGTTTCACTGTGTTGTACCAGAAGACTGTCTTGCTGAGATACTGTCCTCTGATCCTGCAGATCTTGACCCTCATTAACTGCACAGCTTTGAATGTTTTTAAACAGCTCTTCTGAAAGTATTTGCACAATTCTGCTAGCTCAATCAGAATATCATTCAATGCCACTAGTGATACGGTAAGTAGAGTCTGAGAGATTCTTCAGGCAACACTTGGCAACTGGGTCATTGTTCTCTGTTTCTTCAAACTCAAAGTATTGAAGAAGAGCATCGTAATTTCGCATCAAAGCACTAACAGCAAAATGTCTCGATAGCTACCTCACTTTATTTAGAGGTTGAAAGGACACAGCTTCACATTCTGTGACATTTGCAATTTCCTCAAATTGTCCTTTTCCAACTGAAGATCTGCAGAAGACTGTATAAATGGTTCTCAGCAATGTGTCTGTTTCATTTATCATTGGTACTTTGTTCCGGGCATCAACTATTCCCAAACCTTCTCGATGGGCCACACAGTGTTGCTGTACTAAATGTGGAATGGATTGCTTAAACAGTGTGGCAACGCCATCGTTTTTTCCCAGCATGACAGAAGCACCATCTGAAGTGAACATTACCATTTTCATCATGTCCAGCTGATTCAGTGTGTAGAAGTCTTTGATAGCCGTTGTAATAACCAGTGCATTGCAAGAAGTTAACTTAACAATTCCACTGAACACTGTCTTGTGCACTGCAGAATCCGCTTCCCTGAACTTGAAATAAATGATAATCATCTTGCTGACTGAAATATCCGTGCTCTCATCAACAATTAGTGTATGAAATAGAGATTGGTGAATCTCCGACATAATTTCTGCATGTACGACACTGTTGATTGATTCCAAAAATTCAAAGGTATTGTTTTTGCTAGGCCAGCTTGCTGGTACCTGGAGATATTTAGCCATGTGGTTGTGTATATGTTGCACAGAGTGCATGGAGTTGTTCATTTGTACTCCAAGCAGTACATTGTCTATGAGAATCTTTATTTCATCTGTCTTCGATCGCTGTCTCACCATCAGGTCCATTCTATTCTCTCTGTCAGCAGCAGTTTCTGTTAACATTTTCTGCAAGCCGAATCCCAGTGGGCGGGAATTTCTGTTTCCAAGAACAACCACAGCAGATTCATGTGATTTGCTTGATAAATGCCTCCTCGTATAGTCTAATTTCCATCCGTCTTCCCATTTCTTGCCAGTGGAAAAATCACCTTGTATTTTGCTCCAGCACAAATTTTGCAGATCAATCCCACATTTGCACTATATTGGAATGTCTCCCTGAGTTGTATACAGATCTTGCTTCTTGATTCCACCTCTACAATTTCATCTAGTCACTGTTCTTTGAATGTGAGACAGGATTTCTTCTTAGTGCTGACTCCATTGTTGGCTGATGCTATTGCCTTCCACTTAAACATGGGTATGAAGGTTTGGTGTTGCAGTGACTCAAGACTCCCGAGCTTTTTATTGAATCAGCTTAATGACTGATTCAAACTGAAATAAATCGTGTGCAATCAGAATTTTTAAATTGAGTCAGATATACAAAACAGCTATCAAATCAATCAGTGTGAGTTTGGGGATAGGGAACAGCTTAATTTAAGCACCCTCCCCCCCCCACCCCCTCCATTGAATCCTCAGCGGAGTTTTAAAAAATTATTGCATTACAATTGCACATCTTGCAGTTTTCATTAGTTTTGGCTGCCTCTATGTAAGACAGGGAGTGGTTTGGTCATGCACACTGTGCATGAGCAAACTGCTCCCTGCCTTACATAGAAGCCCCAACAAAACTCAGCCCAGCCACCAGTGCCCCCAACAAAACTCAGCCCAGCCACCAATGCCCCCAACGATAAGGCTTACACACGAGAAACCACATCGCAGCAAGAATCACCATCTTAAGTACACCAAAGTGCAAAAGCAATCATATACCCATAAATACAAACAGCACACACACTTCACTATGGGTAATCTTAAAATTACAAAATCTAAAATAATAATGGAACTCCAAGTTGATTGCATGCCAATAATGTACCTCAGTATTCAGACAATGCTGTAATCTACAAGAGTGAAGCAGGTGTGATTGTAGATACAACAGTGATAGTCAGATAATCATGAATCAAATACCTATTATACTTTTTTTATATATATATATATGTAACATACACTGTTGGGAAGGGGGCTTTGTTAGCTGTAGATGCTGGTGGACACACACAAGCAATGTATCATTGATATAGTGTCCCCAACAAAACTCAGCCCAGCCAATAGTGCCCCCAATGATCAGGCTTACACATGTGAAACCACACCGCAGCAAGAATCACCATCTTAAGTACACCAAAGGGCAAAACTCAGCCTAGCCTACAAAGAGGCCCAACCCCCCCCCCCCGTATAAATTAAATGGCAACATTTTAAAGGGGGTGCAGGAACAGAGGGACCTGGAGTGATAACGAATAGTACAAGTCATTATTATATGTACTTGCGAGGTTATAATGCAGGGACTGTGAGTGAACTTTACAGAAATCGGGCTCCTTAGCCTGTAAAGAAGGCGACTGCGAGGATACCTGACCGAAGAACGTCCTGCTGCCCATGATTAATTAGCACATTGTGTGCCCCGATCCCAGCCCCGAGTCATGACCTTCGATTTTGGACTCTCCCACAAGTGAAAACATTTTCTCTGGATTATACATATCTCTGGAGACACTTTTGTGATGGTGTTTCGGAGTCGCGAAGGTTGAGTTTTTAGAAAGGTGGTTAGAAAGCGTCATCAATAACTTCCCAACACTTGTTTGTGTTGTCTCTTCTACCTCTCTCCTGGCCTGATCCAGCCTGCGGGGCTTAACGCCAGCACCGGGATCCTAAGTTGAGGCACCGGGTGGGGGAGAGAAATGGACGGCAACTCCGAAGCTGCGCTTACGTGTCTTATCTCATCGACCGTCTCCCCTCCCTCCCTTTGCCGGTGAGCAGTGTGTAAGATGGCCGAGGCGCTGCACTGCAAACTCCTCTCGAACTCGGAATGTTCCCTTCCCTTGCTTCTCTCCTTTTCTAATGGTTGATATACTTGCATTGGAGGCGGTTCAGAGAAGGTTCACTAGGTTGATTCCGGGTATGGAAGGGTTTTCTTATGAGGGAAGATTGAGCAGGTTGGGCCTATGCTCACTGGAGTTTAGAAGAATGAGAGGAGATCTTATTGAAACATATAAGATTCTGAGGGGCTTGACAGGGTAAATGCTGAGATGTTTTCCCTCATAGGGGAATCTAGAACTCGGGGGCATAGTGTCAGAATAAGGGGTCGCCCATTTAAGACGGAGATGAGGAGAAATTTCTGCTGTCGGAGGGTTGTGAACCTTTGGAATTTTTTGCCCCAAAGAGCAGTGGAGGCTGAGTCACTGAATATATTCAAGGCTGAGTTAGACAAATTTTTGAGTCAAAGGATATGGGGAACAGGCGGGAAAGTGGAGTTGAGGCCAGAATCAGATCATCCATGAGCTCATTGAATGGCGGAGCAGGCTCGAAGGGCCAAATGGCCTACTCCTGCTCCTATCTCTTATGTTCTTATGTAACAATGCTCATCCTTTAAAGGATGGACTGTGTGCTGCACTGTATCAGTGAGATTCCAACACTCGTAACATTGGCAATCTGAAGACCACACAGACTTAAACACATACTCACAAGGCCAAATCAAAACAAAGGGGGAGAAAATGGAAAGGCTCTCGACTTGGCCTCTCTTCAGAGGGCCAGATGTTTACAAGCAATCAGACCCTCAATAGTAACATAACTTTTATAGTATCGGTGGGGGGGGGGGGGTGAAGGAATGTAATGGTTCTGAGCCCCCAGCCGTGCAGCAGACCTGATCGCATCACTCCAATTGAACGATTACCTCTGCTTATTACAGGGTGCATCAAGCAGTCAGTGGCTGTGCCGCTGGATCAAACATTAAGTGCGAGATACAACCCTTTCACAATTCAGTGGTCACGTGTGCAACAAGAGCAGACTAATCCCCCACACCAGCACTGCCCTTGTCAATGAAACTACTTCACTTGACTGTTACCACCTGCACTTAACGCTTAGAGAGCCAGAAGCTTACACCAGGGATTTTATGAAGCAGAGAAAAGGAATAAAAAGCCCCCGAACTCCAAACACACACCTCGATGCGCACAGAACCGGATCCGATTCTGAACACCACGAGTACAACCGGGGCCTACGATACTCCAGCGCATGCGCCCCCCCGATGTGACAATCCAGCTCCTGGGAGTCCTGGCCCAAGTTTGGTGCGCAGACCGAGTGCCGAAGTGCGTGGCACACAACAAACTGCTGCGCGGTCGCGCACTCGCGCAGCTTACAAGGAACAGTGCAGACAGGGTATGGATCAGCTGGTCCAGTGAGCTTGTCCCATCCTGGAATGGTGTAACTTCAGTCCACCCCACCACCCCCTTGAGTCCCCACACAACCACACAGTCTCCTTGTAGAAAAAAAGAGATGTCCTGCTGACCTGAGAGACAGTGTGATCATACTGCCTATCCACTGGTTCCTAGCACTGCTCCAACAAGGCCATTGAACTGAGTGCATGCAGTAACAATAGACCCTGAAATCTGCCAAGCCACAGGCAAATGTTGTCTGCAGCCTATCACCAATTTCAGGAAGAACTTTGAGACAGCCCTCTCAACCCAATCACCCAAGGATCCATAGCATTAGTACGAGTTGCCGGACAACAACCCAGTCCTGCTTCATGCATCCTCTGCTTGGAGTGGTTTGCTACATAATGACATTTCGTATCATTTGCTGCAATGATATGAAACCCTCCCTCGTGGTCAGACACATGTCTGCCATGGACTTCTTTAGGTGGCTTGTTGGATGTGTAAATACGATGGGAGACTGCACACAGAGCATCCATGTAATTTTGATCTCAGTCAGCGTTCTTTTGAATGCAGTGCCCATAAGATCAGGTTCTACTGGCTCTTCAACCAGAGGTTGACCTCGCATGACCCTCCAATCAACAGCAACAGTCTCTTCATTTTCCAAGCCTGCCTCCTCTCATTGTTTCTTTGTGAGTTACCCGTGCTGCTCCCTTCTGAGAACTACCTAAAGGTCCCCCAGCTGTTTTGTCTATGGGCTGTTGCTTGGAGGTCATAGGATGCAAGACGGTGATGGTGATGTGGTGGTTGCAGGATAAGACCACGATGGATCTGGCTGATTTTCCTCCCCCCTCCATTGCTTCTTGGGAATCTGGACAACCCAGGAGAGAAACACAGGAAGGGAGATTAGTATGGTGTAGGAGCTGGAATGCTGTGTACTCACCTGCACGAGTCCTGCTCTGGAGTCTGTTCATGTTGTCTTTTTGGGGTTTGGAGAGTTTCTGCAGCAAATGGACAGCTTCAGATCTGGGAAACAACCCTTCAGCTGACACAGGCTCTTCCACTTCTCCTTTTCTGCCACTGACCTCCCCAGAATTAATATTACTGCCTCCTTGTTGGGGATCAAAGGCCTGCTGAAAGCTTGTCCTCCATGTGTGGCTACCTTTTCCCTTACGTTGTAGGCCATCCTTTCCTGAAAAGGAAATGCAGGTAGTGTGAGACACATAAAAGTAGTTGAGACCACAGACATCAACAGTACCGGGCACCGTAGAGAGCGAATAATAATGGTTGCCAATTCTGAAATCAGAAATCACACTTTTAATTGGGAGCGTGCAGACATGGTTATGAAATAATGGGTATGAGTTGAAGGAGAGGGTTCCAAGGTGCCTGTGACCTTGGGAAACAGTTTTTTCATCTTAATGAGAAATGAAGTGCATTGTGGTTAGGTAATGAAGAGAAAACATTAAATGGTAGCACAGATGATCTGTGCAGGTTTAGGTGGACACTCTTGTCTTACCCATCTTAATCAGATCATTGAACTAGGATGTGTGCCAATGCAACCTTTCTCCACCAGACGTCCACCACTACTCCGGAAAGCCACTTTCCCCTTCCCCCAAACAGGCCATCCCTTCTCCCAATCTCCTCGAACAGAATCCCCAGCATCCATCTCCGAAGTTTGCTGAGCATCGTCCTGGCTGTGCCTTGGCAACCATTCTCAAGCCTCCTCCTTCCTCCATTTCAGACTGCCTCTTTAAGCAGCTGCAGAACTCCAAATCCCGTGCTGCGTGAGGATACCCGCATGAAAGTCTAATCCTTGACAGTGTTACAGCAGGAGTCAATCCATTCTTATTCCAATGAGCTAACCCTGGAAATCAGACCAAGAACAGCAGCGCATCCGTGGGGGAGGCAGAAGTATTTGCCCACATCACTTCCACCGGCGTAACAGCAGAATGGAAAACCTAGGCCACTATGTTGAGTTCCAACTTGGGAGCAATATATTAATATTTTAAAAAATTCATTTTGGCTGAAAAAGACTCGTAGCTTACTAATTTCTTATGTGGCGTAGCAGAATAATAAATTAACTTGCAAAATTATCCACTGCAATGTGATCATTCATATAAAGAGAGAAATTGATTGAACCTTTGTTTCTGTATACATGGTGAAAGAATACTAACATATTCTATACAGCTGTACTCAGCACACAGTGTCAAAACCCATACGTTTTTAATACTGTGGAATTTTTAGTTGAATAGTGTAAGTAGGGCAGTCGTATTTTAATTGAGATTATTTGGCTTCTGAAGTCTAGCTGAACGTAATAGTATCTCACTGTCAGGTAATCCGATGGGATTAGATTCTGCCCAGCATATCAAAGTCCTTTCCTTTAGACCTTTCATGTTGAAAGAACAAGAAGGAAGAAATGTGTATGCCAAGCTCTTTTTTCAGCTATTGAGAGGACTTTTTGAAGGGTATCTTATGTCTTTGCGTTTCTCAGTAAACACAGGCCCTCTGCAGGGGCAGTGGGATGAAATAAAGTGCAGCAGTAAAGATCCAAAGGCTCCAGTAGTGATTTATTATCTGCCATAATAACATTTGTCATTCAATACCCATTCAGAAGTCTGATAACAAACACCATGAGCTTCTCAGAATCCGATGTTGGTGTCCATTTTCCTCATGAGGGAATAGGCCAGCTGTCAATCACCACTATTTCACTACTGTTAATTAAGTTAGCTGTTTACCATTTGGAAATAAAAGTGCATAATCTAAGCTGCTATGTGTTCTTTAAAACAAATAAAGGAAGAAGGTTTTTCTTCCGTATGTATTCAACATTTGCAAGCAAGTAGTATATTTGCTTTATACCAGTCCAATTTACCTTGAAATTTTTAACCATAATTGTCCACAAATGGACCAAGTTAAACATCACATTTGCAAAAAAAAAGTTAAATTCATGGTACATTAATATAAATCTATAGTATTAGTGAGTGACCATATTAAGTTCTTTAGAGTACAGTATTTACATTTGAAAGATAATGGCCAGTCACCTGAGGATTAAAGTAAGTTGTGCTGTAAGAAAATATTTGGCGATTGAAATTATTAGTATATGTTGTATGTATCATACAACAGTGCTAGTTCATTTTTTTGGACACAAAAGATGAACAAACGTTTAACAGAAAATGCTTATTTTTGTACACAAAATAGTCAGGGATGCAGATTAACTATTTAAATCCATACAAGACGGTACGGAATGAGGTACCGGCATAACTTAGATAAAGTGGCTCTGAATGGAAGGCATTGACTGAAAATCATGTAACGGCTATAAAACCATAAGAAAATCCTATCACTAAGACATTGATTAAGAGATGTTTAAATTCTACTTCTCTTTTGGGCATATTTCACAAGGACCTTGGTAACTGATGTGGCCTCATATTTAATTACTTGATTTAACAACAAACCATTTCTGCATGTTTCCTGAAACTAAATCTATAAAGCGCTTCCTTCATCAATAATTAAAGACTAATTTGAAGAACTAAGTGACAAGTTATCCAAAGGACAGTTGTAAAGGGTAGCTGTACATCTTTAAGCCTGAATGCTGCACTCCTTATCTAACACGAGTGTCAAGAATTTCCTCAGGGTTCCTCCTGCTTTGTCGACGTAACTTCAATGGAAGCTCTCCATGTAAACAGGGTTTCTGCCGAACTTCTGCCAAAGTTACGGCAGTGAGCGTGAGAAGCCCCGAGGAAATTCCTGGCAATTGGATTTCCACCTTTCTCTAAAGTATACCAAACTGAATTGTGTGTGACCGCGTAATGATGAATTCAAAACAGATGCAAGTGTGGAAAAAGGTCCGCATTCTCAAGTCCTCCAGTACATTTGTGATAAAGGAAACTGGTCTAAAGGTCCAGCACTTTGTTCAGTGTTGCATGTCAGATTCATGAGTTGAATCCAATGCCCATGCTCTTACCAGCTTGTAAAACCTGCCTGTTAGTGGGATTCCAGCCCATTGAGATCTGGGTTGAAATTACCCAAACAAATCTTATTTAGGATCCTTTCCTGCAGAAAGAGAATATTTTCATCATGTTGACCTGGGTTGGATTCAACCTACCTGCCAGAGGTGAAGGAACAGAAGAATTATTCACTATATTATTCAGATTTTTCCTACCTTCTTCCACCTCCCATTATCCATATGATTGAGTACTGACGGCATCTGAATATACTCCTGTGTTTTCACAGGACATTGTGTACAACACATTACAAAGATATTTAGGCACAATATTGAAAATTCTCTTGGCGGGTAGTGAAATTTAAAAAAAACTAATGACAACTCATAAAAGTTGACTTGTGACAACTCATAAAAATTAAATTTTAATTATTTGTCACAGAGCTATGTAAAATTCTAGCTCAGTGAATCATTACTTCAAAATGTAGGCAAAGTTAAAGACTGCACCCTTGTGACTTTATTTATAACCCTTTTCTCGCCATGAAAAGTGCTTCTAAATGTTTTCCAACTCTCCCGCTAATTATTGACACATTGCCAGAAATTGCTCAGAGCGGCAAACCAACAATATTCGCCGCTCCATAGATTTATGCTAACCCACTAACTCACTTTTTTTCATCTGAATGAAATAGCGATCATTATGGGTAATTTCTTAATTAACCAGGTATGTCAGGTGAGTCAGAAATACATTTGCTTCTTAATATAGTACCAACAACTAAATGTTGTCGCTTGGTCTGTATTTTTATGTATCAGAATTTGTGCCTCCTTAAAATTAAAATCTGAACACTGATCTCCCTTTTCTTGATCAATAAAGCTGTGGAATAATTTTCCAAATTTCTATTCTTCGCTTATCATTCAACTTCAGTGTTTCCAGTTATAGAGTACAATATCTGCAAAAGGACAATCTTCCAATTACATTTTTTTTTAAAAGCATTAGTTATTATTCACTAGGCAAGGTGGTCATGTTTGCAGTTTGTCCAACAGGTATCTCGGCCAAGCTTTTCAGCTCTTTATTCCTGTCTACAATCTTTGTTTTTCATTAATTCTTGTTACTCCAACTTTTATTTTGTCATTAATCAATTATATGAGACGACTCATTTATTTGAATCTCTGCAACATTTAATTTTTCATCTAATTTGTTTTTCCCTTCAGTGGCCTTGAGTGACCGATTATCTTTGCTCTGTAAATGTTGATCCAGATTACCCATTATCTGGTTGCAATTACTCCCAATACTCAGGAGGCAAGGGAATTGTTTACTGTGTGCTGAGGACTTGCAACTTTGTTGCTTCTACAGTATTGATATAGAATTCCCATACAAGGCACTGAATATACCAGTTTCAAACTTTTAAATATCCTACTATGAGTCACATGGTATATTAGAACTGTTGCATCAGCATAAACAAAACATTTTTGTCAGAAGTTGTTTATTATACATTTGATTGCCTCACATACAAATGTCCATTAGTGGATAAAATTGATATTTTAAAATCAAATTTCAAAAAAGGATGTAAAGATAAACCCAGCAACTTTAGGCCAGTCAGTTTATCCTTGGTGGTGGGCAAACTTTTGGAAACGATAATCTGGGACAGAATTAACAGTCACTTGGATGAGTGTGGGTTGATTAGGGAAAGCCAGCACGGATTTGCTAAAGACAAATCGTATTTAACCAACTTGATAGAGTTTTTTGATGAGGTAACAGAGAGGGTAGATGAGGGCAATACAGTTGATATGGTGTAAAAGGATTTTCAAAAAGCGTTTGATAAAGTGCCACATGGTAAGCTTGTTATTAAGATTGCGGCCCATGGAATAAAGGGGGCAATAGCAACATGGATCCAGAATTGGCTAAATGACAGGAAACAGAGAGTAGTGGCGAACGGTTGTTTTTCAGACTGGAGGGAGGTTTACAGTGGTGTTCCCCTGGGGTCGGTGCTGGGGCCTTGCTTTTCTTGATATATATTAATGACTTGGACTTGGGAGTACAGGGCATAATTACAAAATTTGCAAATGACACAAAACTTGGAAGGGTAGTGAACAGTGAGGAGGATAGTGATAGACTTCAAGAGGATATAGACACACTGGTGGCATGGGCAGACACGTGGCAGATGAAGTTTAATGTGGAAAAATGAGAGGTGATGCATTTCGGTAGGAAAAATGAGGAGAGGCAATATAAACTAGAGGGCACAATTCGAAAAGGAGTAGAGGAACAGAGGGATCTGGGGGTATATGTGCACAAATCGTTGAAGGTGACAGGGCAGGTTGAGAAAGCAGTTAAAAAAGCATACGGTGTCCTAGGCTTTATAAATAGAGGCATAGAGTACAAAAACAAGGAAGTCATGATGAACCTTTGTAAAACACTGGTTCGGCCACAACTGGAGTATTGTATCCAGTTCTGGGCACCGCACTTTAGGAAGGATGTGAAGGCCTTAGAGAGGGTGCAGAGGAGATTTACTAGAATGATTCCAGGGATGAGGGACTTAAATTACATGGATAGACTGGAGAAGCTGGGATTGTTCTCCTTGGAACAGAGAAGGATGAGAGGAGATTTGATGGAGGTATTCAATATCATGAAGGGTCTAGACAGAATAGATAGAGAGAAACTGTTCCCACTGGTGGAAGGGTCAAGAACCAGAGGGCATAGATTTAAGATGATTGACAAAAGAATCAAAGGTGACATGAGGAAAAACTTTTTTACATCGCGAGTGGTTGGGATCTGTAATGCATTGCCTGAGGGGGTGGTGGAGGCAGATTCAATCATGGCTTTCAAAAGGGAACTGGATAAGTACTTGAAACGAAAAAATTTGCAGGGCGACGGGGCTAGGGCGGGGGAGTGGGACTAGCTGGATTGCTCATGCATAGAGCTGGCACGGACTCGATGGGCCGAATGGCCTCCTTCCATGCTGGTAACCTTTCTATGATTCTATGTGTTATTTATTAGTGATTGTGTTAACAGGTCGTGTGAATGACTTGTCCCTTTGGGTTCTCATCTTAGATAATAAAAGCTGATTAATTCTGAAGAGTGACCTTTGAAACGTCATTTTTCCCAACAAGGCAAATTTATGGCTCTAAGGCTTTGAATCTCATTTTGGTTTTTATCAGGTTACACTGTGTTCAGAGTTACAAGTGCTTTCTGAGTGGGACATTCATTTTCGTCTGCATGGTTAAAGCTTTTTTTTTCTTTTTTGTATCAACTTAGCATTTCACTCCCTTAACATCTGCAAAGCATGCCCTCTTTTGTTCAAGGCAAAAACTACTGCACAGTTCACAAACATGCTGCATCACAGGGTGGAATGCACGGACCCTTCTCTGTGATTTCCCCATCCCAATCCTTTCCGCAATTGTCAAAAAAATTGCAGTGGATACAGCTAGTCAATTCACACTAACCTACGAAACTCATAAAAGCTGGCAACTCAAAACAAAACAATGTACAACTGAAAAACAGCACTCGAAAGACCTGAGACTCTACTTCAAGACAACTAGATAAGTTAAATTCCTTTTCATTACATTGGATTTAGGATTCATATTAATGTTTTGGGATCACATTCTGCAATTCAGTTTGTTTTTTTGTGAAAACTGAGAGCCAATGGCTGTTCTCTCCAGTCGGAGATTGGTGACCTCAATGGCGAACATTCTTCATGGTTACGGCAATAAAAAAAACATGGTGGGTTCTCATTGTCCCTCTGTGGTTGACCCCATGGATCTTCAGAGGGTTGTTCTGTCTTCATTGTTGTTTCCTTCACCATGGGCTCTAACTGCCCATGTATGGGTTACTCCCTGTTTATAGATTTAACCTTGGAATTTTCCTTCTCTTAACTGCTTGTGTAATTTCTTCTTTTAATTGGATTCTTGTAATCTGGCAGCTGTGAGCTGGCTCCTGGCATTTATACTGTTAAATCTGTTTCAAAAGAACAGGAAGATAAGAACGGGCTACTCAGCCCCTCAAGCCTGTTCCACTATTCAATTAGATCATGGCTAATCGGTACCTCAATTCCATTTACTTACCTTTGTTCCACATTTCTTGATAACATTATCTAACAAAAATCTGTCCATATCAATTTTTAAAATTTCAATTGATCCAACATCCACAACCTTATCAGAGAGAAAATTCTAGATTTTCACTACCCTATGTGCTTCCTGATTTCACTCCTGGTCTGGCTCTAATTTTAAGATTGTACCACCTTGATATGGATTCTCCTAACAGAAGAAATAGTTTTTCTGTATCTACACTATCAAATCCCTCAATCATTTTTAATACCTCGATCAGATCACCGCTCAACTTTCCAAACTCAAGGGAGTGCAGGTCAGGTTTATGCAACCTGTTCTCATAATTTAACCCTTTAAGCCCTGGTATCATTCTGGTGATTCTGCACAGTACCCCCCCCTCCAAGGCCAATATATATTTCCTGAGGTTTAGTGCCCCAAAACTGAATGCAGTTCTCCAGATGGGGCCCGTCCAAGGCTCTCTACAACTGAAACATCACTTCCTCACTTTTGAATTCCAGTCCCCTTGAGATAGAGGCCAACATTCCATTAGCCTTTTTGATTACTTTTTGTACCTGTGCACTAGCTTTTAGTGATTTGTCTACATGGATACCTAAATCCCTTTGCTCCTCCACAGTTCCCAGTCTCTCGCCATTAAAAAAAATAATGCCTTACAAATGGGATTTGGGTAATCGCATAAATCGTGTCAGCAAAGCATCTGAACCCATGGCGTGTGTAGCAGCCTTGAACACACTCAGTTTTATTTATTTTGAATGACGTACATTTTTGGAAACACTGGACCTTTAACTATGTGACTCTGCCCCTGCCTGGGATCCTACTTCTTATGCTGCCTGAACCTATATTGTGATGCTGTTGTTGCTGTCACGGCAGCCATTGAGTGGCTGCCAGAAGATCACAACCTGAAAAGTTCCAATATTGGCAAGATTTAAGAATAAACGAGAACAGCTGTCTGAGGTAGTTGATCCTCCTGTGCAAAACTGCTCACAGTACTCTGCTAATTTAGTGCACAGCATTGGAAGCACAGCCAGTTTTTTCAGAATTAGTCAAATTGAACCCTGCAATAGGGAAAGCATGTTAACAGATATTGCAATCACAGTGTTTCAGAAGATAGTAACCCGAGATAGATGAGACTGCTATACTGTGGTTTGTTTGATAAGTATAACAGAAGAAAAAGCTTATTTTTCACTCTGGCTTGTGCTGTTAAATGCGGTTGTTCAACTTGGGCATCATGTATCAGTCACTTTTACAAACAGACAAGGATTGTAGTGTCAGACGACCTGTAAATAATCAATATTAACATTTGGTGCTATTTCAAGTATGGTTCAGTTTTTCAAGTACTTTAACCAGGCTGTATAAGGGACTCTAAATGAAAATTAACACAAAAAAACAAACCTGAAAAATCACCTTGCAAAGTTCACGAGTCTCCCATTGTCGAGCGTTGTCCCAGCTCCATTGTTTTTGGCAGATACATAACCTTTGGTGAGTGTTGTCTGCAGTGTGTTGGATATGCTCAGCCCTTCATGCTGCACCACACAAAATGAAGTGCATGTCACGGCAACATGAGATACTGCCTGAATTTTCTTCATGTTTTGTTCCAAAATTTAGTAGCTGGCACAGTAAGAGTTGAATCATCCTTTCATGAAAGAATATCCCTGTAATACAGCCCTTTACAGCAATTATGTCCTGGTTTGAATGAGGACACTATCGATCAGCAAGAATGTGACTGTTCCAGAAACATGACCTTTATTTATAAAAGGTAAAATATATTATAAAAATCCATAGGTGGATCACCACATTCCATTGCAAATTATATTGAAAACCCTAATCTCTGAGGAAATCCACTATAAAAGTGGCCGTATTTTTTACACCTGTAGGTGGTACTGTGGCAGGTCCTTTCAGTACAAATGTCATATCATGTTAGATGCCAAAGCACTGTGCAATTGATATGAGTCTGAATGCATTTCCTCACCCTGGTCACCAAGTGGCTTTCCATGTGTTTGCAATAGCCACAAAGACAGACTACGATGATGATTCATAAGTTAGGTGTGAATTGTATTCAATTTGTACAAGAAAATAATTACTCTAATGGTCTTTTTCTAACCAAAGCAAACCTTTATAGTAAGCTGGAATGTTTCTTCAGACAGTCCCTTATCTTTGTGACCTCCAGTATCTATTCCACTCCCTAACTGCCTGTCCACTATTGTTGTATTTTCACAGCAGTAATGTCAAATTGTTAACTGACTTTGTAATACAAAAGATTGGTCCAAGCCCTTTTTTGAATATTGTGAATGCTTAGTGTTTAGGATCTCTACTCATGAATCTCTGAGCTCCCTCTATCATCTCTCTTCCCCCCCCCCACTTTTTGTGAATCTGTAACTAATGGAAGGCGATTCTGTGCCCCACCCCACCCCACCACCCTTGGAAGCCCACGCCTCACTGAAAGAGTTTCGAGTCCCATCTGAGGAACTTGTTGGCTCGCCCCTCCCTGCCACTGAAAGGGTTTGGTCTACCTGCACTCCCTAGCCGAGATTGTTTTTTAGCCTATACTCGTCCCCATTCCCTCCTCCTACCCTTGTCACCCTCCTGTTCCCCATCCCCCCTCGCTTCCTCTCCTCTCTTCTCATCTGTTTTCCTCTCCATCCTCTAATCTCCCCTTTCCGTCTGAACCTCTAACCTCCTCTTTCACCCTTCCCTTCAGCCCCCACTTCCTTCTTCCCCTCCCCTCCTCCTCATCTCTCTCCCTTTACCTCATCTCTCTACCTTTACTTCATCTCTCTCCCTTTACCTCATCTCTCTCCCATTACCCCATCTCTCTCCCTTTTCCACTCTTCTCTCCCTTTCTCCTCCCTCCCTTTCTCCTCCCTCTCTTTCTCCTCCCTCTATTTCTCCTCCCTCTCTCCCACATCCTCTCCTGCCCTTTCCTTCCCCTCGCTCTATACTTCCCCTTTATCTATCCTTCCCTTCCCATATTCCAGTATCTCCCCTCCCTCAAACCCTGTTTGCTGGAATATTGCACTTTGTCATCCATTTCCCCTGTGCAATGTCATGGGAAATTGACTAGCTAAAGTTAAAAATGAACAGTTTTGCATTTGCAACATAAAAAATGAAAACAGTGCAATTTTTATTTGATGAAATGTTGACTTGTATGTGTTTCAATCCATATAAATATATATATATATAATATCAGTGTTATATGTAGATATTTTTACATAATTGTGATAAATATATCTTTTGAAAGTAATTATTCTGTTTTTCTTGTTTAGGAATTTTACACGGTTTGCTGCTGAGTCAGACCGGGGGACTTCTGCCGCACATGTTATGGAGCAGTGGACTGCATCTGGTTTAACAGAAATCCACTTAGTAAATTACACAGTTCTTCTCAGCTTGCCTGATACAGACCAAAACAAAATCATTCTGACAAATAGCAGCCAGTGCTTTTATCCCAGCGGACAGCAATGCAGTACTCTATACTCAGCCCCACGTGTGAAGAAGGAAAACAATGACCTTCCCTATTCCTATGCAGCATATTCTGCCAAAGGATCTCTGGAGGTAATGAAAGTGTTAGAAACCAATTCCCCCTGTCATTTTAGGGTATTTCATTTGCCTGGTAAAATCGGAATTGCTCCAAATATTTTGACAAGGTTATTTGTTCTGCATAGCAGAGCTGTATGATCTTCCTTTGCAGTTCAGTCATGTACATCTATCATAAGTCAGTCTTTGTGAGAGATCCAATTTGTGGTCCCTGGTAACAGTCTAAATAATATTCATAATTCTTAAAATCCACCTCAAAAACCTACTTAATGCCATCAAGATAAATGGTATACACTGGAACTTAGTTGTAATTTGTTGTGCAAAGAAAGGTGACATTTATCTTCAGTTCAGTGATATGTAGGTCAACAGCCTTTTCCATATAACCCATACCTATCAGTTTTTAAGAGTGAAATAACAAAGTTCTATGTGTAATGCTGGAGGGAGTGGTCAGCAATGCACTAAAATCGAACATTTTTGTGTACATATTTTTATATTTTGGCAGAAAATATATTTAACAAAATTACAGGCAACAATGTTATTTCCTGCCATTATCTGTATTTTCCACTTCAACTGCAACAATACTCATAAGGTATAAAATCCTTGTGAATGATTGAAACTTGTCGTGTTGGGAATTTGCAAGACTAATTTGAGGTACTGGGTTGTAGATAGGAATCTGGAAAATATTTACATGATAAGATGAGATACTCTCCCTCTGACAGTTGTGTCTCTATTTTTGTAAAATTGAGACTGTGATATTTATTTCATAATCATTACAGAACTTAAAATCCATAAATGCTTTGTTTTAGAACATTAAAAAATATTTATAGCATTGCAGAACCTGAACCATTCCAGTGTTGGGGAACAATCTGCACAGCACTAAGTGGGTTCATGTATATGACTTGCAGTAAGTGTACATATTATACTGTTTAGAAATGGTCACAGTAGTGCATGGGACTATGAATTCTTTATTTGAATAATTACATTGCTTGATAAGTTCACCTTTATTTCCTCAGTTCAGTGATATTGCCCAGTTATTTAAGAACGTAGAGGGAGTATTTCTATTCCTTAGGTTTTAGTCATGAGTCATGACTTAAATTGTCTCTTTAATTTTATTTTCTACATTGTTTGTAAGGCAACATAACACCTTTTAGTGTTAGTAACACCTTTGATGGACAGGCAGTGTACAATGTGTTTATCTCACTTCACGTTCTAATTCCTTTTCCCCAGTTCTCCCCTTCTTTCTCCAATGATATTACCCAGATTTGTCATCAATTTTAAGTATTGTTTTTCAAAATAACCCAATTTTCACATGTAAATATGACCCAATGCATGATCCCATCTTCCAGTTTAAGGTCTCTTTTTCTCACTGCCTAATTTCAACCCAAATTTAAAAGGATATTCACAATTAGCAATAAAGGTATATCTTTTCATTATTTTTTTCATAAACAAGAGGTGATTAGACTTAAATGAAGATATTTTCTGGATGCTATTTCCTCTAAATAATACTACCAAATAACAGCAATTTGACTTCATGTTCCTATTTAACAGTAAAATAAATTATCTACATAAAAGTAATAAATGCTTTCAGAAAGGTGGATGCTAAACTTTTTAATCACTATGAATTGATTGTAGATTTAGCTTTTATGTATTCTTGGTCCTTTCTCCAGTCAACTAAAACCTCATCCCCCAACTATTTGGGTGCAAGAAACAGAAGATCTCTATTGCAATGTAGCTCTTTTGTCAATAAACCGAATTCATCAAAGTGAAAGGGACTAGTGTTACCCCTCCAGCAGTTAAATTGGTGTCACTTTTCAATGATTTCACAGGCTGGATATATACTTAGTTGGCTTAACAGCTTTACCAGTAGGGATGTTGGTACCTAGTGATCCTGTGTCAAAGTTCTTACAATAGCATCAGCATGACAAGTTGTTTGGAACTCAATAAGACAATTACATTTCTTGTTGTTTTTAATTGCATGTCTATAAAAAGATTGCTATGAATCAAAAGTCATAGTGTGTGTTAAAAAAAACAGTTGAACATAGTCGTATATCAAGTTTTTGGTAATTATTGACATACTTGTAAGAAAATTGTATATTTGTACTTTATGCATGTTTGTATTTCATTAAGTGTTTAATAGTCTTTAATCCCACAATAGTTATTCTTCTGTTTAGTGCATTTTTGATACCAGATTTCACAAATGATCATTTTTCACAGATAGCCACCTCCACAATGTCAGGTTTGTAGTAGCCTCTGGTTTGTAGATCAGAAAGTGAATGCCTGCACCTTCAGATTTTCAAGCACTCTTTCTTCATGAATACATTCATATGAATCCATGACTACTATGTATAAGTTCAGTGATTTTTTTTCCCCTCATTTTTGGGATGTGGGCAAACTGGCAAGGCAGAATTTATTGTCTATCCCTGGGTGTCCTGAGGGTGTAAGAGTCACCCACATAATATGGAACTGGAGTTACATGTCAGCAAGACTGAATAGGGGTGGTAGATTTCCTTCCCTGGAGGACATTAGTGATCCAGTTATGTGTTTACAATGGGAAAAGGCCATTCAGTCCATAGATTCTGTTTCGAGCAGAAGTCGTGAATAAGACTACCCAATTCACTTTCTGTCCTGAAGGAAGTAACTAACCACACATAAACATCAAAGAAGATAAAGCTGGACACATTTATCCCCTATTCCCAAAGCTAATCGAATAAAAGTCCAGATTATTAATTGTACCTTAAAACCCATACTTACAACTCTTGCCTAGTTACATTTCACAGGTATCTCATCCATAATCACAACATTCTGTGATCTACGATTCTATGATTTTATGAACCATTGTTTACCATAGAGTATTTCATCATTCATTTTTATCATTATAATTTAGAATCATAATTTTAGATATTTATCTTTTTAAATAAATGAATGGCATTGTATTAATTGCTTTTACTGGGAGTCTCTTCCACACATCCAGTACTCTGTGGTGAGGGGATAAGTTTCTTTTCATGTCTCATCTTGTTTGAAGTTTACCAATTTTTGTATTCATATCTTCTAGTTTTGCAGTCAGAATTGGGTTAAATAATCTTCTGTCTAAATTATTAGGCATGCATCTGACTGCAGTCAAGTACTGTAGAGCTACTACCCAAAAATCAATCACACAGGAGGCTCTGCTCCAGATTTAGGTATGAGCCCTAAAAAATTGAAAGATTCAATCTTAGTATATATTTGCCATAATAGTTTAATACTTAAAAAAAGCAAAAGTTCTGAACAATATCTTGGTAGCGTACCTGTCGGAATGGTTGCAGTCTGTAGTCCAAAAGTATGCATTTACGTATGGTGTTTCCTACAGTTTGTTATTAAATTAATCGGTTATCTGAATTAAGTCTTGTGCTTAAACAACCTATACGCCGAGGATATTTTTCCCAAACTCTAATTGTAAATTCCCTCTACATGCTCTGCCACCATATGAACAGACACAAGGCTATTCACAAAATATCTGTCAACCATTGTATCTTATCTATAGCTTAATGCCGGTGCCCACTATATTGCTGATTTCCTGGCCTAGATTTGATCTAGGTTATGCCTTTTTAGTGTATGGAACATCTTTAACACTTAAATCTTAGGTGAACAAATAAAAGTTTCACAACTAATTCCTTCACAGAAGCTGTTAAGAGTTTGCGGACCACTTAAAGTTTGCCACTCTTAGAGTTCAGCTTTTCTCCAATCTGTAAGGCAAATAGCCCATAGTCAGATGGATCTCCAAATGTGGCGACCTTGGACCCTCTCCACATTGTGAAAAATTTGAGGGTATATCATTATGAGGACCAGTGGTAATCTATCTTAAAGGTTATATTTTAAGGGAGTGATGAGTACACACACATTCTACCAGGTTGAGTGAGTGAAGAAAAGATGCACACACAAAGGATAAATTAAATTCAGTGGGCCAATTGATGGTCAAGTTGCTGTGTTAACAAGTTTTAGTTAACATCTGTGTACATGGTGCTAAGGGATATTACAGAAGCAGCAGGTGATCTTGTTCCAGCTGTGTATGTTGTTTCCCCCTGCTAGGAAGCCTGATAATTCTGGCAAGGGTACATGTTCAACTCTATTAAATTTCAACTTATAACAGAGCAGGAAAAGCATGTAATTGTACATGTCGTGAGCAGATCAGTTTAGCTCTACAGATGAGATTTGCTCCTGCAGTAGATTCAATGACTTTTATTGGCTTGAGGTGTGGCACCAAATGTAGCTCTTAATGTTACTTTATGTGATGTTTCGTTACATGTGGCGAATTCTTTCAATTTTGTGGACTAGGAGTCTCAAATTTATTTTCTCCATTGTCCTGATCTTATTGATATAGGAAAATCAGATTGTACAACTAGTATTTGTACTTTTTGCAACATGAGCAAGACCTTCCTTATTGCCATCCCTAGTTGACTTGAGAATGCAGTGGATGACTTCTTGAACCGCCGCCGTCCTTGTGCTAATGGTGCTCCCATGGTGGTAGGTAAGGAGTTCCAGAAAACTGATACAGCAACAATGAAGGAACAGAATTACGAAGAATGAATGCCCATGTCAGGATGGTGTGTAAATGTTCCTCTGACATTGCTGCATGTCCTTCTTTGTGGTCGAGGTTGCAGGGGAAGGAGCTGCTGTCATAATAACCTTTATGAGTTGCTGCAGTGCCTCCTGTTGACAGAACATGCAGTACCCACTTTGCCCCAGTGGTGGAAAGAGTGGATATTCAGTCCAGTGGCAGGGGCTCTGATTAAGCGAACTGCTCTGTCCTGGATGGTGTTGAGTTTCTTGAGCGTTGTTGCAGTTGCACCCATCTATGTGACAAGTGAGTATTCCATCGCCCTCCTGATTTGAGTCTCATAGATGGTGGAAAGACTTTGCAGGGTCAGGAGGTGAGTCATTTGTTGCAGAGAACCCAGCCTCTGCCGTGCTCTTGTAGTCATGTTGTTGAAATGGCTGGTCCAGTTAAGCTTCTGGTCAACAGTGACCCCCAAGATATAGATGCTGCAGAGTCAGCGATGCTGGTATCATTGAAGTTCAGAGGAGATTGATGGTCTTTCTCTTGTTCAAGATGATTATTACCTAGCACTTATGTGGCACAAAAGTTACCCGCCACTCATCAGCCCAAGCCTGGATGTTGTTCAAGTCCTGCTATAGGCTGGCGTGGGCAGTTTCATCTATTGGTGGAATTGTGAATGGATCTGAACACTGTGGAATCGTTGGTAAACAGCCCCACTCCTGGGCTTATGATGGAGGGAAAGTCATTGATCAAGCAGCTGATGATAGTTAAGCAGAGAACACTTCCCTGAGGAACTCCCACAGCAATATCCTTGGGCTGCGATGATAGGCCTTTGACAACCACAATCGCCTTCATTAATGTCAAGTATGACTCCAACCACTGGAGGGCTTTCCCACTCACGTTGGAGGTGGCTGTAGACTTTGGAAGAGCAACTGGATTAAATCTAGATACTGGATAGAGAAGAGTAGATGGTTATAGAATCATAGAATGGTTACGGCGCGGAAGGAGACCATTCGGCCCATCGAGCCTGCGTCGGCTCTCTCCCAGAGAAATCCAGCTAGTCCCCTCCCCCGCTCTTTCCCTGTAGCCCTGCAAATTTTTCTCCTTCAGGTACCTATCTAATTCTTTTTTGAAAGCCACAATTGACCCTGCTTCCACCACCCTTTCAGGCAGTGCATTCCAGATCCTAACCACACGCTGCGCAAAAAAGTTTTTCCTCATGTTGCCTTTGGTTCTTTTGCCTATCACCTTAAACCTGTGTCCTCTGGTTTGCGGCCCTTCCGCCAGTGGAAACAGTTTTTCTTTATTTGTCTAGACCCTTCATGATTTTGAACATCTCTATCAAATCTCCTCTCAACTTTCTCTGCTCTAAGGAGAACAATCCCAGCTTCTCCAGTCTATCCACGTAACTGAGGTCCCTCATCCTTGGAACCATTCTAGTAAATCTTTTCTGCACCCTCCCTAAGGCTTTCACATCTTTCCTAAAGTGCAGTGCCCAGTATTGGACACAATACTGCAATTGTGGCCGAGCCAGTGTTTTATAAAGGTTCAACATAACTTCCTCGCTTTTGTACTCTAAGCCTCTATTTATAAAGCCCAGGATCCCGTATGCTTTCTTAACCGCTTTCTCAACCTGTCCTGCCATCTTCAACGACATATGCACATATACCCCCAGGTCTCTCTGTTCCTGCACCCCCTTTAGAGTTGCACCCTTTTGCTTATACTGCCTCTCCTCATTCTTCCTACCAAAATGTATCACCTCACACTTCTCAGTGTTAAATTTCATCTGCCACATGTCCGCCCATTCCACCAGCCTGTCTATGTCCTCTTGAAGTCTATTACTATCCTCCTCACTGTTCACTACACTTCCAAGTTTTGGGTGATATTGATTACTATTATCACAGTATTATGTTAATATAATTTAGATGTTTCATCATTTTTAACATTTAAGCCTTTTGCAATCAGTTGTGTGGCACACTGGGTCTGATTTCTTTACTGTGCAATGATTTTGCATTACTGCTCCTAAAGGGAGGCCAATAAACCTGTACTCTCATATACCTTAGTGGCTTGTTCAAGAGCAGTAGCAAGATAATCCTGGGTACAAGCTACCTGATTATTGCCTCTGTCACAGAATGATGAGAGGCGTTAAGGGCCTCCTAGAAGAAGAGAAAATAATGTAAGAATTTTTTCGAGGTGAGGTTGTTATACTAAAATGTTTGATTCAAGACATGTTTTGTTAGTATCTATGAGAGTACTGTGAAAAATATGAAACAATTTGGTCTTGCTTTGGTCTGGTAGCTGTCCTTTTAATTCAAGCAGAATACATGAGATTTTGGAAAGCCACCTGCGGCCTCAAACCTATTTCATCATACATATTGTGAG
Source organism: Heptranchias perlo (assembly GCF_035084215.1). NCBI lineage: Eukaryota > Metazoa > Chordata > Chondrichthyes > Hexanchiformes > Hexanchidae > Heptranchias > Heptranchias perlo. Next base: position 36,207,131 of record NC_090337.1, on the reverse strand, counting down.
ATTGTTTGTTATTGTCTCCCTGGTAACAGGTTTAAGAAGGGCGTAATAAAAGAAAAGAAATAACATACAAATACTTGTGAGGTGGAGTTGCAGGAGTTATGCTAGAAAATTTGGTAGTTTGGGACGTGTTTAGTTCACATCTAACACACACTTTTCAGTTATGGAGATGTCAGTCTGTTATTTTTATGAATGTGGCCTGCAGTTATGAATTTACAATAAACAATGGCAATGGGTTAACAGGAGAAAGTCCATTAACAGTGTACTCAGTGTTCCAAATCATTTTATTTCAAAGGTCAAAAGCACTCACTTTTACATTCTAAATTAAATCATTGCTCCCACTGGACCACCTTGACAACATTTTTATTTTGTTTGTATTCTAGTGTTGTGCTGGGAGTCCATGCAAACTCCTTGTGCAATTGGGAGGATTTATTACCAAGAAATGTGGCACAGTCTAGATAAGAGTAACGTGCGACTGCTATCAATGCATCGTTATGATTGCCCAATAAGAGGACCAGTTATATTGTTCTCCTTCAGGACATTGCTGAAATTATGTGGTCATCAGGCAGGAATCTCACTTTCTAACTTCTCTGCTGGGAGGAGTGGATGGTTCATTAATGTTCTGTGATTTATTTATTATCCCCCTCCAAAAACAATGGATAGCACTTCTATGCAGTCTACAACAGCAAGCATTCAGCATAGATGCCTGCATGCTGCCAATTTCAAATTAACACATTTCACTTGTACCGCTGCTGTCAGCAGAGGAAAATATTTGTGATTCTTCTAAAGAGTTTCTGCAGGTGAAGCCCTGCTGCCTGATCACAGTTGTATTAACAATTACTGTTATCAAAAAAAATCGTATCATGACTCCCATCTCTGGCTGTGAAACAACGATTTTTAGGGGATCTTTCAGTGTCTGTGGCTGATTTGATGTGTTTCACTAGGATGCATCCATCAGAGATTATACCCTGGAGAGAGGGGAGCATGACCAAGTGTTGATATGTGCTTTGTTTGTGGATAAAATTTAATTCAGTATTTTGAATCCATTGCAGATATCTGATTATTGTAAAGCAAGACAAACAATTGAGAACAACAATTGAAAATTGAGACATGGTTTACAGGGCTATGGGGAAAGAGCAAGGGAATGGGACTAATTGGATAGTTCTATCAAAGAGCTGGCACAGGCACGATGGGCCGAATGGGCCTCTTCCTGTGCTGTACCTACTATGATACTATGGTTCAAAGGAAAGCTGGATAAACACAAATGTAAACAAAGCATTATTCGCTTTCTGATCCAAGCTGAAGACCTACAAATTCGATTAAGCCCAAAAACATGCCCGTTCACGTGGCCGCAGGGACTATATTAAATTGGAGCTGTCAGCTTGTTATAATGAGTCAGGCATGCAGCCAGTGGTACCCGCTATTCATTGGCTACACGTCTGTTTGCGGGCACGGGGCAGAAATCGGATTTAACTGACGCCACTTAAAGGCAGCCAGCACCTCTTAAAGCAGAGGTGCACTCTGACTGCAGACAGCAGAGAACACTTCATAAGAAAGAAATGGCTGCAAGATTTGTAGATTTGGCCGCTAAGTTCTCTGATGACACTTAAGAGGTCCTGGTCCAGGCGGTGCACAGGATAATGGAGATCCTGTTCCCACAGAGGCCAGAAAGCCCTCCAGGCAACACCTCTATCACCATTGGGAAGAGGTCACAGAAGAGGTTAATGCCAGGATCTTATCTCCCAGGACATAGCTCCAGTGCCAAAAGAAGTTCGATAACCTCACCAGAGTTGTCAAGGTAAGAATACTGCCCTCCTGCTCTGCTCTCACACCTTCACAATATTCCCCTCCTCCGCTTCCCTTCACTCTTCTACAGTCATTGCACGACACCACTCCACCTACTTCTAACACACTTGCACTTCCTGCTCTCACAACTATCTCATTTCCTCATACCTTACACACAACATATGATGTATTCAATCATGACAGGCACATTCTCTAAACACCTCAGAAGGCTGTCACTAAGAAACTCCCTTTTTTCTTGCAAGAGAAGGTCGCCACAGAACATGCGGCAGGAGGCTGCGACCAGAGGAGGCTAAGCCAGTGTACGTACCTTGTCCCTTGTGGAAGATAATATGCTGATTATCATGAGCAGGGGCAGAGTCAAGCCATGGCGAGTGGCAATGCTGGAGGAGACTTTTCGCAGGGTTTACTCACACCTTTTCCTCTTTTTCCCTTCTTACTTCTATGTCACCCTATATACACTGGATGACAAACTGCACTTGCATTCAGCAGCCACTCATCTCTCTCTGCTCTCGCTTCACACTAAAAGCTTACCCTTGTCCCTCTCTTTCATTTCAGGTCCTGAAAATGTTGATGTCTCTGTGACACTTAAGGAAGAGGAGGCCAGCCTTCCTGCAGATGTAGTGTCACTCGATCTGACCTTAGCAAGCACCAGCTCAGAGACTGGCACCACATGTAATTTAGGGGGTAGTCCATGGCCACAAGTGTGCAGGAGGTAGGATAGGGGAATAGGATGCCACAGGTGCTAGTTTGCCAGAAGGCAAGGTCACATACTAGCTCTGCTGCAGAGGACTTAGATGCAGGCTTCGAGGGCCCAGGCTACTGAAGAAGGCTGATGCGCATATACCAGGAAATGCTAGGTTCACGGGGTATCCTTCCAGCGAACCTGTGTGTAAAGGCTCAGAGAATGGAGGAGTCCAGTTCCAACTCATGTTGAGGTTTTGCGTAGAGCATGGAGACCATTCTGTCCAACATGGAGAGAGTGATCAGCTCCATGAACATGGCAATGGCGCCCACCATGATGGAACTTCTGCTGATGGCTTTGACAGCTTCCATGGTAGCTGACAATGCTGCCATGGAAGCTCATACAGCTGTTTTCTTGGCTCGGAGGGCCATTGTTGACATTGACTTCCAGAAAGTCACATCACTCCTGCACGCTGTTCTTGTGCAGAGCTATAGAAGTGGCGTAGATGTACAAGTGCACGCTAACTATAAACGTGTAGATGTACAAGTGCATGCTAACTTTTAATGTATACACTTCTGTAGATGTTAAAGGACCAAGTTTATAAATGGTTACTGCAGCTGAGGGAGCCTTGTCTGTTGGCAACATATATTAGGGAAATGATGAGTGCCACCCATGATTTTGCATCTATTAACTGTAATGGTTGCAAAATTGTGGGGCGTGCACCCACAGTTTCCTGATGTACAATGTCAGTCGGCAAGTCTCCCCGCTGGTAGTGCACATTTGTACAGTCGGTACTTATAGATTCTTGGATGCAAAATTAAAAATAATTGCTTTAACTTAATGTCCAATCATCAATAAGGCACAAGCTTTGTATGTTGGATTTATAGATTTAATTGAATAATTCAAATCCAAAGTTGTATGACTGTGATGGAAAGATAGAGCTGCCCATGTGATATTTGATATTATCCTGTGACAGACTAATTGGTTTACATTTTGAAAACTTGCTTGTGTAAACTGAGTAAATTATAAACACACAATGGCAAATAAGCCGATATTTGTGAGCAGGATGGGCAATGATGGTGATGAAGGAGTTGAAATTAATCTGTCAAGTATCTCAGATCCTGAGCTGTGTAAATGTTATGATTCTCTGTATAAATTGTGTATCTCGAGTAGAATGGAATATACCTTGCATGTGATGTATACCAGTACTTGCCTTTTGGTGCTTAAGAAATTCTGGTTAAGGTATCTCTGATAACTATACAAGGCCCTCTGCACAGTAAATAATTTAGAATATAACAATTTTCAACTTGCCATAATGAAGTTTTAATATACTCTTTAAAATATTGCCCATTTTTTACTTTCAGTTTGAATACATCCATTTCAGTTGAATGAACTACAGCTAGTTTTACAAATCTGATGGAGAGCAGATTTCAGCTAATTTAATATTAAAATTGTTAAGTATTGGAAAAAAATCTCAAACTCTTAACATCAGTGCGGTTTTCCTTTAAAGCTGTCCTTGGAGTGGAAATGCGGGCCGTACAGATAATAAAGCTAATTAAAAAGTCCAGCTTTCAGCCAGGTTCAGTTTTATGTTATGAAAGTACCCTGCTAAATGTTACCACTGAATGTGAAGATTAATGTTTCCTCAGGGCTATTAGTAACATGTTAAAGCAATGCCACACATCTCATTGTAACACCTAGCAATATTAGATATTAGTCCACTCCATAAATCGAGGTCTACACCAAAGGATTTAAGAAATGACATAGCTGAAAGTTATTTGAAAATTATTTTAGAAGTCATCATTTTACTGTGTTGAAAAGATGAGTGGCAATTTTTTTAACTGGATGATGGATTGATATTACTTACTATCACTGTCTGAAATACATGGGAATACAATTTTGAATTTGCATTTATTTTTCTTCAAGGTAGCTGTTAACCCAGCAACTCTTGGTGGTGGGTTGGGGGGTGGTTCAGGGGAATTTTAACCCCCGCCCCCCCCCGGGCAAAAATACGGGCGTGGGGCAGTGAAACTGGAGCCTCGTAGCCCCACAGAAAAATCTTGGGCCTCTCCTGCCCCGAGCTTCCCTCACTTTCCTGACCGCGATCCCTTTCAAACCACAATCCTAAAGACTTACCTGAGTGTCAGGGACCATTCCCTCTGGTTCCCGGTGGCGGCCTCCTGCTTTCCCATTTTAATGAGTGGGCAGCCGACTTCAAGGCCGCTTTGGTCAGGAAGTTGCCCAGCGGCATGTTAATGAGGTCCAGCTGTTCAAATCGGCTAGGTATCCCTTCTGCTGCTCCTGGGTAATTATTTCCCCTTTTAGAATTATTATCCTTGATTAAATGAATTGGTATATACAGCTGTATTTGAACAAAGTTTGAAAACATTAATAGGAGATATTTCCAGCCAATATTATGTAAACGGGTTTCAAATTCACCATAAGAGAAAGACTACTCTTTTAAATTGGGCCAACTGAAATAACAGACAAAGTAGGTCCAGAATTTATACCACTAATTTCTTTGTATCTGATCTGGAGGGATATGTTCTTCGTTGACTAATGTCGGGGTTGTAAGATGCATCTTTCGTATATTCACTTGCCTGGCAAAAATTGCTGAACTGACACAATTACAATAATCCCAAAGTAGACATGAATCATAAATTGTTCTAACTGGATGTTATGTTAGAGAAACAGTGGCCAGTGCCACAAAGTGGGTTTGTGGCCACAATCTGCTATCTAAGTTTTTGATCTCAGTCATGCCACTGTGAGGAAATGCTGAGCACAACTTGGGCAATTTTTTTAGGAAAGAGACAGTCAGCTGGATAGGCATCACTCTACACTGTTATGCATGTGATAGCAACTAATTCAGGGTGAGGCTTGTGAGCTGGTCAGCCACAGTTAGTGCATGGCCCAAGTAGACCAAGGTAAGGGGAAAAATAAATGCAGAAAGATATGTCTTCTCACCAATAAACAAATAGACTAACTGACTAAAAAGTTCCTTAATAGCTCTAATTGTTCCTTGGTGGCTGATATTACTTGTCAAACCCACACTCATTTAACAATCTCCTGATCTGATTATTACTGTGAAATGAATGCTTCCCACTGTACATTGTCAGCAACAGGTATTTAATTAAATTGCATGGATTATAGATATTCTGTGTTCCTTTAAAATTAAAGCAAATTAAAAGAAAGAATGAACTTGCATTTATATAGCACCATTTATGACCTCAAGACATCCCAAAGCGCTTCATAGCCAATGAAGTACTGTAGTCACCATTATAATGTAGGGAAACGTGGCAGCCAATTTGCACGCAGCAAAGCCCCACAAACAGCAAGAAGATAAATGAACAAATTAAGCTGTTTTTGTGGTGTTAGGAGAACACCCCTGTTGTTCTTCGAATAGTGCCATGGGATCTTTGACGTCCACTTGAGAGGGCAGACAGGATCTCAGTTTAATGTCTCCTCCAAACGAAGGCACCTCTGACAGTGCAGCACTCCCTCAGTACTGCACTGAAGTGTCAGCCTAGATTATGTAGAATTACATAGAATGTGCAGCACAGAAACAGGTCATTCGGCCCAACTGGTCTGTGCCGGTGTTTATGCTCCACACGAGCCTCCTCCCTCCCTACTTTATCCAACCCTATCAGCATATCCTTCTATTCCTTTCTCCCTCATGTGTTCATCCACCTTCCCCTTAAATGCATCTACGCTAGTCACCTCAACTAGTCCTTGTGGTAATGAGTTCCACATTCTAACCACTCTCTGGGTAAAGAAGATTCTCCTGAATTCCCTATTGGATTTGTTAGTGACTATCTTATATATATGGCCCACAAATGGAAACATCTTCTCCACATCTACCCTATCAAACCCTTTCATAATCTTAAAGACTTCTATCAGGCCACCCCTCAGCTTTCTCTTTTCTAGAGAAAAGAGCCCCACCCTGCTCAATTTTTCATGCTAGGTATAACCTCTCAGTTCTGGAATCATCCGTGCAAATCTTTGTTGCACCTTCTCCAGAGCCTCTATATCCTTTTTAGAATATGGAGACCAGAACTGTTCACAGTACTTCAAATGTGGTCTAACCGAGTTTCTACACAATTTTAACATAATGTCTCTGCTTTTCAATTCTATTCCTCTAGAAATGAACCCCAGTGCTTGATTTGCATTTTTGTGGCCTTTTTAACCTGCATCGCTACTTTTAGTGATTTGTATATCTGTACCCCAGATCCCCCTGCTTCTCTACCCCATTTAGACTGTTATTATCCAAGCAGTATGTGGTCCTCTTATTCTCCCTACCAAAATCTAATACCTCACACTTATCTATATTGAAATTCATTTGGCAATTACATGCCCATCTGGTATCATCTTTGTTCTGATATCACCCTTGTAAATCACGAGAATGCTCACACACAAACCAAGGTTGTAAACTGAAGTAAGGCTGACATTGAAGGAATGAGACGGAGTGGGACAAAATCACAGATCTGAGCAATCACATGTGTGTGGGAATCCCCTGAGAAGAAGGGCACTTCTCAACGACAGACAGGCGACATTTCCTGGTGTATCTTTACACAGTGACCGGCTCTTTCAATATGTACTCAAGTCCTGCAGAGGGACTTGAACCTACAACCTTCTGGCTTCAGAGGCGAGCAGGCTACCACTGAGCCAAGGCTAACACCTGCCTTAATTAAAAATTTAAATTTTAATATTCACCTCCCATTTCTTTCTGTTCCAAAAGATACAAAATAATTTCAGTAAGGCAATGAATATTTTGCCACTATCACTTGGATTGTTTGTTAGTGAAAGTTTTCCCTTAGTGAAATCTGTTTGAAAACAGTGGAACCTGCTTAATTGTTTTTCCCGATCACGAGAGGTTTCACCGTGTCTGAGCTCATTTTGTTAGCTCACAGCAACAATGTTGGGCATTCTTTTTTAATTTTGCCACCACTCACCTTTTTTTTTTGCGTAGGTTTGATCAGGCAAGGCAAGATAGAAAAGTCTGGTCTCATCACATTGTAAATGCAGTCGGGTGGATAATCTGCTTAACAAACCCAGCAACATTTCCTCAGTCTATGTATCAGCAGCGAGTCTATCACTGTCCGCTTTTGCAGCACACAGCTTTTTGTAAACAAGGTTGTGTCTCACTTTCCAGTGGCACAGGAATCCATTTGATGCTTCAAAGCTTTCCATGCTCAGTTCATTAGCTTTAGCTTTTAACGGGCAGCCGTCAAGCGGGATTTTCTGAGCTCTTTTATGATTAAACTACCTAAGCAGTGCTTCATCAACACCAGCCATCTTACTTTCATGTGTCTCTTTCTTATCCTGGTTCTTATTTTTTTCCCCAGTCCTTCAAGATGTCCGCTTTCCTTTTCAGAGTCTAGAAACACGAGATTGAGAAATGCCATGTATCTGTGTGATTAACTTTTGAATCCTCAACTCCTTCACTCTGTTCAAAACAGCCATTTGCTCACACAACGATAAGTCACAGCACTTTTTTTGTTGAGCCATCTGGAAATTTGACTTCCATTCCTTCCTCAACCACACAACACTAATAAACAGATGGAAACCAGGTCAAACCGGTTCTTGGGTGTATTGACCACCAAACCCAATCAGACTGAAAAGTGAAAGTCTCAGGTTCAAAGGTGATAAGTCTCAATAAAGTAGAATTCCTGCGCACCACACTTGCATATAAGCAGGAAGTGCAATAAATGAGATTGCTATAAAATAAACTTTTCACAATTGTAAGTATAAGGAAAGAAACAGACTTTAGAATTGGTTGCGTTAAAACGGGAATTGCAATCAGGCGAGTTGCAAATAAACGGGTACAACTATATTAACAATGCTAACTGGATAATAAAAAATAATTACATTAATAAGGATAGTTTTCTTTCCTAACTAGAAAGAACATTATTGTTTATTTTTCCTTTTTCCATAGAACTTTCAAATGTTTAACTTTCATGGTGTATTAAATTAATTATATTACCTTTTTTTTTGACAGAGATTAGAAACACTCCATTCATATTTTTCACTACTCAAAACTTAAGTATTCAACTAATACCTGTACCAGTTTTGATTGCGTTACTGATAACTAGACAATTAATGGGCCACACTGACAAATGCAACAGCAGAAACTGTTTCATGAATGTTGAAAACACTTCCTATGTCTTGTGATTTTTCAGGCGGAGATCATAGATGTACAGTATGGAACAATTGATGATCTGCTCCGACTTCAATCAAGTACCATTGTTACCAAAAAAATTGCACTAATTAAACTTGGACAGGTGCCTTTATTGTATAAGGTAAAGTAAATTAAAAATATTCTGGGATTTACTTTTTACATTAAGAAAAAATTCCTAATATGCTAATTGCTTTTAACTGATTTTATTTGAAATGCAAAATGACAGATAATCAATCAGAAAACCATTGAAAAGAATATGAACATGAAAGACAAAGTTAATAAAATATTTTCATAAAATGCTATTTTCATTTGTAAAATAATACCCAATTGCATTTTGTACTCATCAGTAATTTAGCATTTATGGTATAAAAGCTATCCATTAATACATCCTTTTTAATTTCAGAGATTTGTTTACAAATGGGTTCTTTGGGTGAAAACTTTTATTCTCCTTCAAATGTCTCAATTGACCCAATTGGTGCAGTATTTCTTTTTCCTGGAAATTGTCACTAAAGAAGACACCAGTAGAGTGCCGACATAAAGAAAAACTTGCATTTATATAGCGCCTTTCACGATCTTGAGCCATCCCAAAGTGCTTAACAGCCAATCAAACACTTTTGAGGTGCAGTCACTGTTGTAATGCAGGAAACGCGGCAGCCAATTTGCACACAGCAAGCTCCCACAAACAGCAATGTGATAATGACCAGATAATCTATTTTTAGTGATGTTGGTTGAGGGATAAATATTGGCCAGGACACCAAAGATAACTCCCCTGCTCTTTTTCGAAATAGGAGATGGGATCTTTTACATTCACCTGAGGGGGCAGACGGGGCCTTGGTTTAATGTTTTATCCAAAGACGGCATCTTCAACAGTGCAGTGCTCCCTTAGTACTGCACTGGAGTGTCAGCCTAGATTTTGTACTCAGGTCCTTCTGACTCAGAGGCGAGAGTTCTACCAACTGAGTCACAGCTGAAATAGGAGATTCTGCAACTAAGCTCAATAACGTTGATGTCACTTGCAAGAAGGTCCTAGACAGATTTAAACCTGATAAATTCTTGAGATGGAAGACATATACCCAAAGGTGCTAAGTCAGATAAATCTACAAAGTAGATGGCCCCACTTTAGGAACCTGTCACCTAACATCAACAAGAAGGGTTACCACTCGTTAAAGAGTCTAATTGTCGGTGATGCCCATCTGAGGATCCTGCATCAACGCAGAACATCAGGAAAGCGCTCACAATGCCTTTGTCCTTCGCCGCTCCGTCGTCAATAACTTTATTCAGCGGGGAGGGAGAAGGACGTGGATGATTTCTGGGGGACAAAGCGTAACCACTGAAACCTACCTAATGACACCATTCCGCATCACAAGCAACGCAGCACAGGAAAGGTACAACTGTGCACATGCGACGACCTGCACGTGGTCAAGAGGACCATTGGAGTGCTTATAGCATGCTTCTGATGCCTGAATAGGTCAGGGAGTGCTCTACAGTACACTGATTAAAGTGGCAAAATTCTAGTGGTCAGACAAGATGCCCATGAAACTGAAGGATCCTGACCTGCATGTCCCTGAGCCCATGGGTTGTGGCCTCCGGAGGATCGCACAGTGACAGCGGCCAGGGTAGCCAGATAGCTGTTGGTGGGTCAGATGTTTGCACAATGATAACACTCACCCCCCAACCCCCACCAAAGTTCCACCAGAGGAATGGAGGTGGTGGGAAACAATATAGAATAATTGCAACAGGCTATACATATTGTTGAAATATCGTTCAGTCCCATATAATGGTAACTAAGTGATTATCTAATTTTTCACCAGTCAACTTCAGTTCAGCTCTTCCCCCAAAGTTTTAATGGCATTTTTCAGAAAGCTAGTCTGTGTATTTTTGTTGGTCTCGTATGTTTATCATATTTGATTTTTAAAAAATGGATCCATCCATCTATGATATTCTGTCCTATTGTGGTATGTTCAGAAGTACTTAAATATTTCAGTGTGTAAACTGTTACATTGTTCCCCTTATGCAAGTCTTGATTGTGATCTTAATCATAGTTTCATATTTAGTAGAATAATACATTGTGCATTACATAGTATAAAACACCTGTCCTTATAAAACTGCAAATCGTTTGACTTACTGTGAGTATTGCCTCTGGTGATCTGCTAGTGTAAATTTTTTAAAAGTATGTTTGCACATGCAACTGTCACACTTCAGACATCACACTTTCTTACAGTTTAAAACAATCTTAAAACGTTCTTTTCTGAACTGCAACCTGAAACTGACAAGTACATTCATATCTCTACAGTTCCCTCACCAACCAACAAATAATCTGAGTGACCTCAGCCTTTGTTCACTTAAACAATTAGACTTTGTCGCCTTAACTGTCTTATAAAAGAAAGAGAAAGAAAGCCTGTCTGACCTGTAGTAAATCCAAGCATTCATTTCAAGAATGAACAACATTATATCCGGTAGTCTTAAAGGGACAACACACCACACTTCAGCAGAAAAATAATACATTGTGTGTTGCATTGTATAATGCTCCTGTCCTTGTAAAACAGTGCATCCTCTACCTTATCATGACCACAAGAGGTCTATCAGAGGTATTAAGAAAAACACATGTGCAGGTTACTTCCTGCAACCTCTGTAAATTTGATGTTTTTCAATATGGGATCAAAGCTTTTGAGAGAAGGTTTCCATGGTTCTCACTAAAGAAATAAAGTATTAACTATGTTAGTCCAGATACAATGCCAGTTAAATCCTTTTGGTCAGCTGAAGGATAAAAGATATAAGCAAAGAACATCAAGGAAGCTCTTTTTGAACCTTAGATAAAGGCTTTGATAAAGCCTGATTTGGACCTACAAGACCAATTGGGTGTTAATTTACAAAGGACATTATTGTTTCCAGATATAATGAATGAGCTGACTGCTATGTTTCAGTCTTGCTTTGACCCCAATCATCAACCAGTAACGAGCGTTTTCGGAGTATAGTGCCAGCTCATAAAAAGAAAAATTAACCACTTGAGGCAGATAGGTCACCTACCTTTTTCACCCTGATATGATTAAGTTGGAAGATAATTAGGTACTGTGGCTCCAAATGCTTGTCTGGGCATGAAAACACCCATAAGTTAGCACAAATTAGCACTAAATCGACACTCGGGTGCCATAAATTATGGCTGATACAAGAAATGGAAACAATCACACAAATGCAGTTGGAGTGATATGCCTGAATAATGACTTCAAATTTAATGGAAATGGACGTTGCTGATGCACAGTGTTGGAAGTACCCATAGTCTGACCAACCAGGTACTGCATTTTTACCAAAGGGAAAAACCATTAAGTCCAAAAAATACACTACTTTATTCTATATTGCGTGATCAGTTTTGTAATATAGATAGAAATGTAATAGAATTTTCAATCTTTTTATGAGTTAAAATTCAAAAATAAAAGTAAATGAAGCACAGATTATGCAAATCTTGAATGAGGAAATAAAGCTGATACCTCCTTTTAAGTTCCACCGCAAGGATGCTATTTTGTAACTCCTCGCCTTGTCTTGATGTAATCTTCCAATATGCATAGGCAATAACTCAAATTTGAATGTATTTTTATTTAGTCATTCATCATTGTACTGTAACAGAAAATATAAATGCTAGCAGATTTCCCATGGGGCTGCTCACGATAAATCAAAAGATACACTGACGTGTGATGGCTAAAGTGTGAGAGGAATAAGTATGAAGCTTACAGGATGCATATGATATATGGAAGACTTTAATATATTACTAGCACATTGCTCACCGTGCGTCAGAGGATATTGCAGTTCTAAAACAATAGGGGTGTTTATGCCGTGTAGGGCCTAATTTATTGGCACTTGGAAAAGTATGGGCTAATAAATGAAAGTCAGCACGGATTTGTTAAAGGCAAATTGTGTTTGACTAACTTGATTGAGTTCTTCGATGAAGTAACAGAAAGGGTTGAAACGCAAGTGCGGTTGATGCTTTGTATATGTACTTTCAAAGGGGGTTTGATAAAGAACCACATAATAGACTAGTTAGCAAAATTAAAGCCCTTGGAATTAAAGGGACAGTGGCAGCGTGGATACGAAATTGGCTAAGGGACAGAAAGCAGAGAGTAGTAGTGAACGGGTGTTTTTCAAACTGGAGGGAAATATAGGGTGGTGTTCCCCAGGGGTTGGTATTAGGACCACTGCTCTTTTCGATATATATTAATTTCCTAGACTTGGGTATACAGGGTATAATTTCAAAGTTTGCAGATGACACGAAACTCAGAAATGTAGTAAACAATGTGGAGGATAGTAACAGACTATTGGAAGACATAGACAGACTGGTGAACTGGGCAGACACATGGCAGATGAAATTTAATGCAGAGAAGTGTGAAGTGATACATATTGGTAGGAAGAATGAGGAGAGGCAATATAAATGAAATGGTACAATTTTAAAGGGGGTACAGGAACAGAGAGACCTGGGGGTGTATGTACACAAATCTTTGAAGGTGGCAGAACAAGTTGAGAAGGCTGTTAAAAGAGCATAAGGGATCCTGGGCTTTATTAATAAAGGCATAGAGTATGAAAGCATGGAAGTTATGCTAAACCTTTATAAAACACTGGTTAGGCTTCAGCTGGAGTATTGTGTTCAATAGAGATGGTACAGAAGAGATTTACTAGAATTGTACCAGAGATGAGGGACTTCAAAGATACACAAATCCAACACACCCGGACATCCTATCGTATCAGGCAACGGAACCCTGTGTGAGAACCTCTCTGGATACGTCGAGGGCATCCTGAAACCCATCGTACAGGGAACCCCCAGCTTCTGTCGCGACACTACAGACTTCCTACAAAAACTCAGTACCCACGGGCCAGTTGAACCAGGAACACTTCTCACCACGATGGACGTCTCGGCACTCTACACCAGTATCCCCCACGATGACGGCATCGCTGCAATAGCCTCAGTACTCAACACCAACAACAGCCAATCTCCAGACACCATCCTACAACTCATCCGCTTCATCCTGGATCACAATGTCTTCACCTTCGATAACCAGTTCTTTACCCAAACACACGGAACAGCCATGGGGACCAAATTCGCACCCCAATACGCCAACATTTTCATGCACAAGTTCGAGCACGACTTCTTCACTGCACAGAACCTCCAACCAACGCTATACACCAGATACATCAACGACATTTTCTTCCTATGGACCCACGGCGAAGAATCACTGAAGAGACTACACGATAACATCAATAAGTTCCATCCCACCATCAAACTCACCATGGACTACTCCTCAGAATCGGTTTCATTCTTGGACACACGAATCTCCATCAAAAACGGGCACCTCAGCACCTCACTCTACCGCAAGCCCACGGACAACCTCACGATGCTCCACTTTTCCAGCTTTCACCCTAACCATGTCAAAGAGGTCATCCCCTATGGACAGGCCCTACGAATACACAGGATTTGCTCAGACAAGGAAGAACGCGATGGACACCGACAGACGCTGAAAGACGCCCTCATAAGAACGGGATATGACGCTCGACTCGTCGATCGACAGTTCTGACGGGCCACAGCGACAAATCGCATAGACCTCCTCGGAAGACAAACACGGGACACAACCAACAGAGTACCCTTCGTCGTCCAGTACTTCCCCGGAGCGGAGAAACTACGCCATGTTCTTCGCAGCCTTCAACATGTCATCGATGACGACGAACACCTCGCTAAGGCCATCCCCACACCTCCACTACTCGCCTTCAAACAGCCACCTAACCTCAAACAGACCATCGTTCGCAGCAAATTACCTAGCTTTCAGGAGAACAGCGTCCACGACACCACACAACCCTGCCACGGCAACCTCTGCAAGACATGCCAGATCATCGACACAGATACCACTATCACACGACAGGACACCACCCACCAGGTATATGGTTCATACTCCTGTGACTCGGCCAACGTTGTCTACCTCATACGTTGCAGGAAAGGATGCCCCGGAGCATGGTACATCGGCGAGACCATGCAGACACTGCGACAACAGATGAACGGACACCGCACAACAATCGCCAGACAGGAGGGTCCCCTCCCAGTCGGGGAACACTTCAGCAGTCAAGGACATTCAGCCTCCGATCTTCGGGTAAGCGTTCTCCAAGGCGGCCTTCGAGACACACAACAACGCAAAATCGTTGAGCAGAAATTGATAGCCAAGTTCCGCCCCCATGAGGACGGCCTCAACCGGGACCTTGGGTTCATGTCACGCTACACGTTACCCCACCAGCGAAGAAAGTTATCCGTTTTTAATGCATCTATCTCTTTCTATCTCTTTCTCTGCCTTTTGGGTTTCTCTCTCTCGCTCT
The DNA here is from genome assembly GCF_035084215.1 of Heptranchias perlo. NCBI lineage: Eukaryota > Metazoa > Chordata > Chondrichthyes > Hexanchiformes > Hexanchidae > Heptranchias > Heptranchias perlo. The sequence continues at coordinate 36,192,126 of NC_090337.1, read as the reverse complement.
CTCTCTCTCTCTCTCGCTCTCTCTCTCTGTCTGTCTGTGAGTTGTGACCGATTGTGTATTCGGTAGTCTTGTATGTAATGTTTCCCTGTCTGAACACCATTCAAGTCCTTTGATTGCTTTGATAACGGGCAGTTGGAAAGATTATCTGTAATCACCAGGCATTGTTCTCTGACTATATATATACTTTTATGGAATCCCACACTCACCTGACAAAGGAGGAAGCCTCCGAAAGCTTGTGATTTCAAATAAAACTGTTGGACTACAACCTGGTGTTGTAAGAGTCCTTACATTTGTAATTCGGGTGACTGCTCATTTGATTGTTTGGGGCATGCTCTAAGCACAGGTGTATCTCTGGGTGCACGTCCATTAAAGGTGGGGAATTTCAGATGCAACCACAGGATTGAAGTCAATCATGAAGGGGCACAGATACTGGAAGGGAGCAGTGACCTGGAGTTGACCTTTGGGGGCAGTTGGAGCAGTGACCTGAATCCTAGAAGAAAACAATGTGCACCTACTATAGTTTTTCCTCTAATAAGAAAAATGAGTGACATTATAACCATTGAGACGTAACTACTGCATTCTCCAGCAACAGTGGTGGACCTGGAAATGTGGCAACTCTACAATCAACAAAACTGTCAGAAGTCAACTAGTATTATGGTTGAAAGGTAAACTTAGGAAATACTGAACATACATATATATTTATATATTATACATATAGGTCTAAATCATAAAGACAGATACATCTGTTCTCTTTTATTCAGAACTGGTTGTTGATTAAACGGGCACTACATAAATGAATATCAGAAGATAACAAAGAGTAAAGCCTGTAAACATTAACTGCATTATTTATAAATGGCAGAATTGAGCGTATTCATCTCATGGTATACTGGCTGAACTCACTCAGACAGAAGACATTTGTCACCAGCCTGGAAATCAATATATAATTTTTGTTTTAATTTTATAGTGAGATAAATTTTAGGTTTATGAATGAAGGGACATAAAAATTATAATACACTACCATGTTTTCAAAAATTAAAACCAACGAGCATGTCTTTATTTTTTCCAAAAGCATAGGTAACGTCTGAGAATGTGACTTTTGAAACTGTTTTCGAAGGCATATCGTAGTTTGTTTACAATAGAACTGGGAAGTGTAGACTAAATCCATGTGAAGAACTTCATTTATCATTTTACTGGTGTTTTCCTCTCACAAAAGGCAATCATCACTCTCAGACTTAACATACTGTCATTTAATGTCATCACAATTGATTTATTACAATACAAAATATTTCTGATGTAAGTAAAAACTCCAAAGAGCAGGAAATGTTCAAAATGTTTAAAGTGGGCGAGTACATAACGGATTTATTTTTTATTGTATTTAGGAGGCACTTTTGCCTTAGACATTTACTTTTAACAAATGGTAGGCAGCAGTAAATGACAGTGGAATTTGAGAATCAAGACCTTTTAACTTGGTACAACGATCAATATAGTTTTGTACAATATATTTGAAAATCAACAGCAACGTGAAATTTTCAGCATGTGAATTAACTGAATGAACCTACTTTTGCTGTCTATTTTGTTATGTCAACCATATAGATTGAGAAAAGTCCTACAGCTGTACTCCTGTTCAAATTTGTCACTCTATCCCAGCAAGATAATTTTATGAGATCAGACATTTGATGACTTAGTTAAGCAGGTGAGATGGGGCAGATGGTTAATGTCAGGAACTTCAACACTCAGTATTACAAGTCAGAATCACATTGTAGATCATTGTCACACTTCAAGCAATTTATAATCCTTTTATGATATTTGTAAAAATCTCAAATCCAATTTTGTTAGGAAAAACAAAGGGTTTTGTAATTAATAATCAATTAACAGAGATTAGAGTTTTTTGTAATGGATTTTGGGTAAGCATATAAATGGCAGTACTTTCACTGTGTCGTCGAGAGAGTAACTGCTGACTGAGATTAAAATAAAACACATAAGCTTGATCTGAAGAACAAAGAATTGATCTTCATTGCATAACAGATGGGCATAGATATTGTGAATAAAAATAATTACACTAACAAAGTGTATCATGTGCGTGTGTGCATGTACGTCTTTCATTTGCACAACCTTCCAGTTGTGTAACACTTCCTCTAACATCTTACTTTGTCCATCGCTCTTGGTTGATTGGCCAAAAATTAAACTGCAAAAAATCAGAACTGAAGTGGTATAGCACATACAAAATCAAAAGTGAAGAAAGTGGCTCGAAAACTATCAACGAAAACCGACTAAGGACTTACGAAAACAACAAATCCTAAATGACCAGTCATGAGAGCCTACCAATTTTCTCAGTGCAAAGAAGCAGATGAACCAATTGAATCACTCAAAACACCTTTCCTCAGTAACTGAAATTCTTAATGTCCAAAATAAGATTCATGACATAAAGACATTAAAATGTACATATTTCACAATAAGAGGATTAAACTTAATTCTTAACGGCCTTTGAATAAATTTATTGATTTTTTTTAAGGCTTTAGCCTCACAAAAGTTTGAATTTACATTTGATGTCATTGCCCAGAGAACTGAATATTAGGTGAAGGCTAATCTGAACATGTCGGCCTAGAAATTGAATCGTGCCCGAATCGTGGCACGATCCATTGCAGCGCATGCTGCAAGCTTCTCATGAGGCTGGCACTAGGACCATGGCAAATTGGTCTACTGGCCTTTCCTGCTTATTACTGGCAAGCTGCGGGTGCTAGCTGCAGCCCGAGAGGCAGCTTGCCAGTGCCAAGAGGCAGCAAGTTCGGCTGGCTTAGATTCCGATTGAGTTCCTCTGGAGAATCCTGGGGGAGGGGTGGTGGGGGAAGCAATTGGGAGGGGGCAAGTGGTGGCTGACAGTGGCCTGTGGATTTAATGTAGAACCGGGAGGAACACTTCTGCTCCTCCCGGCCCCAAGATAAGGTAAGTTTAAAAAAAAAACATCACATTTACCTTTCCGGTGACAACCTCCAGCGGTCCCTTTAAGAACTGCTAGTTTGGCTGCCAAGCAACTGAAGAAACTGACTGCAGCATGCACAGGCATTAGGCCCCCTATTTGCATATGCAAAGGTCTTAATGCCTGTTTCAGGCACATGCCCTGAAGGAGATTTACCAATACGATGGGTGGTGCACGTCTAGCCAGAATGAGTGCTTCCCACCATATTGGAACCTCAGGCACCCATTTATACATGTAAAACAGCACAGCACAATCCAATAATATTAGCTTTGGAGCGGAAAATATCAAAAAGTTGTGTGAGTTAATCTTTTTGTATATTAACCGTATCTCTCTAAAAATTCTTTGGGACTCTTATCTCAAGTAGCTAATGATTTCGGACGTGACTGGAAGTATTTATGATTGACAGAAAACTGGCCATATATAGAAGATGTTGGTTGCAAGCCCCGTCCCCTCCAATCTGTTTCCCATTAGACTTAAAAATTGCCAACTGAGCTTAGGTGCTTGAAAATAAAATACATTTTATTAACTGTTCCAGAGAGGCAGAGACTGTGAGAGTGCAATCTATATATTTATTAATGTAGCTGTGCTTTTTATTTATCCAATGAGCATTATATTTTTCTTCAGGAACCATTGCAAACCAATTAATTCAATATTCGCAGAGGTCTATCAGAAACCGAGGAAAGTCAGGCCCTAGATTGTGTCCTCCTGTTGTACTTACCTCTAACCTGGTTCCTCTTGCATACTATCTTTCTGTGTGTTCTCAGCATTAAGAGATGCTAAGAGATATAAAAAAAAATTAAACATACATTTAAAAAGACCTCCTTTTAGGAATACAAGAATAATTAAGGTTACTGCTTTGCAGTTTTGAGCAGTTGCAAAATTCAGTCTTCAAAACAACAAAATTCGAAGAATGCTATGTAATGTAAACAAAATTTAACTTATTCGGTCACCATAAATCAGTGATCCTGACAGTACATTATTCATGTAACCCTCTTACTGTTATAAAACTTTGTAATCTCTGACTCACTATGAACAATGCCATGGGAAAGCTGTGTGTTTATCTAAAATATGTATGTGTACTAGAATAGATTTGTATGTATTTTTTATGGGAGATCTCCCATAGCAGTGAGTCATAGGATACACCATTTTATAGAAATGGGGTGTTTATGCCATGTAGGAGGTAACATCAGGGCCACTGGTTGAATATTTCGAATTCTGTGATTTTTATTGGTGCTTTGAGAATTCAGTACCACAAATTTGGTCATTATTCTGTGAATCTGCAGAAACCATAAATGAGTGGCCTTTAATTAAGATACAGTCTTAATGCTGAGGATGCACTCAAAGATGATATGCAAAATATGGCTATTGGAATTAGATATCTGTGCCTGCAGTTTCCGTAGGAGTTCTCATCAGCGGAAATCTCGGAGAAACAGCATTAAAGCAATATAAACAGCTATTTATGTCATTTCTCCAGGGGTTCCGTCAGTCTTCCAGCAAAGGAGGCTGTAAGTGCAGCTTAACAAGCATATATAGGTTAATCCCATTATAAATAGGAATATATAATGGGAGAAAATTGACACAAAGGTGTGACAAAAAAGTTACAGCAGAAAGTGATGCAGACCAGAAGTGTGTGCAGATGTAAGATACAGCGGATCTCCTGTGGCATTGCTGGTGATCAGTCAGATGAAACACCACTTTATAAGGACAGGAGTGTTATACGACATAATTTCTCCTGCTGAAATGGAGCTGTGTTCGTTTAAGAAAAAAGCTATCATTGTTATTAAGTAAACACAGCTTCAGGTCAATCAAAATTTAATTGCTGTTTGCTGAGGGAATTGGAAAATACTTGTAACTTCCAGGCTCCAGGTAAGAAGCATTCAGCATTTACTAGCCGAAATTTTTTATATTATAGAAAAATAGCTTGTGTCTGTATGAATGTATATCTATGTGGTATAATGCTGTGGTGTAGGAGAGTTCCTTCACCTAATTATGTCCCAGAGACCACTGTCCTTCAATCTGTGTGTTCAGTCAATCAGATCCCACAATCGTGACTGGGAACCATTCAGATTCCAGAACCCTTGCTGCAGTATCATTTCTGATGCTTGTGTTTAAGTAAATCAGTTACATTCTACCAAAAACAGAAAATCTCTGGCATATTGCCGCCATGACCATTTCTCATCTACTACACTGTATACTTCTCAAAATAACATTTAAAATTGAAAGAACATAAAAAAAAAATCAAAAGTGCATTTAAGACTTAAACAAAACTTGCCCATCGCATTTTCCAGTTGCTCCAACAGCCACCTCCATTCCACATGGCCTCCTTCAGTTCATTGGGCGTTTAATATTTATAATGGATTACAATGATGCAAATCCACTTGTAAACATGTGCGCAGATCCAGCGCAAACCAATCCAGACTATACCCGAGACTTAATGGTCCACATGTATATGTCAGAGGAGCATCTGGTTGTCTACCTGAGCCATAAGCTACTGCCACAAAAATTGTGTATTCAGCAATTAAGTATACCTGGGTGTTGCAAAAATTACAATACATGGAATCACATTTATCATTATTCTGACAATCGCTTTTAGTTTAGTTAAAATTGGCATGCCACAGAAGGATGGAACTTGCATTTATAAAGCATCTTTCATACCTATGATATCCTTAGGACAATCTAAAGTCTTTCACATTCAATGAATTACTTTTGAAGTGTCGTTACTGTTGTGTAAGCAAGCACAGCAGCCAGTTTGCACATAGCAACATCCCACAATGCAATGAATAACCAGGTAATCTGTTTTGGTGGTGATGTTTGAGGGATAAATGTTTTTTATATTTTTCTTTACTGTTCTAGTTTAAAATAGTTTTCTTTTCATAATGTTGAGAGTCACTGGGAGAACACCCCTGTTGTTTGACTGGTGCCATAGGATTGATTACATCCATTGAAACAGGCAGACCAGGCCTCGTTTTAACGTCTCATCTGAAAGAATGTGTATTTGTTGCAATGGGGAATCACACAGGGTTATAACATAGTCTTCCAATATCGTTGAAGCTCGCAGAATGAGCACACTGACATGCTTTTTACCTTGCATACGAGATGACTCATGATCCAGGAAACTTGGTCGGGATTCCAGCGGTGTCAGAGGGATAGGTGGAGACCCTGCCCTTCCGGAACCAATGCTGGGAAAAGAATCTCAGCCTATGTCTCAGGAAGGATATATTGGTCTTGAAGGGGGTGCAGCGCAGATTCACCAGAATGATACTGGCGCTAAAATGGTTAAATTATGAGGACAGTTGTATAGTCCAGGCTTGTGTTCCCTAATCGAGATGTTTAGGATGATTAAAGGTGTTGATAGGGTAGATAGAAACTATTTCCTCTGGTGGGGGAGTCAGAACAAGAGGGCATAACCTTAAAATTAGAGCTAGGCTGTTCTGGGGTGATGTCAGGAAGCACTTCTTCACACAAAGGGTAGTGAAAGTCTGGAACACTCTCCCCAAAAAGCTGTTGAGGCTAGGTCAATTGAAAATTTCAGAACTGCATTTGATAGATTTTTATTAGGCAAGGGTATTAAGGGTTATGGAACCAAGGCGGGTAGATACAGATCAGCCATGATCTAATTGAATGGCGGAACAGGTACAAGAGGCTGACTGGACTACTCCTGTTCCTATGTTGCTAAGTCTCCGTCCGATTGTGGTTTATGGTTAATGAAACTGAACATTTTATATTTCTATGGATTGTAATGCAAAGGATTTATTCTGGTAAAACAATGCTAAAATATCAACACCACTTCTGTTCCCTCACTGGTATTCAATTTTGTTGGAAAGATCTTTTATAGTAAATCTTTGTTTTGCTTTCAGTTTCCTCCACATACTGATTGTGAAGTTGATATTTCCAAGCTTGCCTCATCATAATTGTATGAGAGGCATTTCTGTTCTCATTGTACCAAAGCTGTTCCTCATCCCTTGGTCTATTTGGCTTGATAATTGGAGCACTAATTGTCTTCCCCCTCCACCAAATCTTGTTTCTAGAAGAGCTGCTTTATCCCTAGGATTAAAATGGTAAAACCCCATGTAATTAATTGATTTCAGTGGTATCAACATTCGTTTCCTCTAATCCTAGCATGTAAATGGATTTCATGAAAAATAAATGTTTTAGTTAACTTAATCCATTTTTCATGCAATTTTTTTTCAAGTATGCACAAAATCTGTTACAAGGACAGTACAATAAAAATTATTCTGAATGTAACCCTTTTATTGATCAGAATAGTCTTTTTAGCATTGCTTGAAATTTTGACCATTGTAGTATCCGCAGAAAGCCGAGAATTAACTGTACATGGAAGAGATGTAATTCATTCTGATTTGTATCAGTGGAGACAATTTAAGACCATCTTCCAGACTATAATTATATTTTTCAAAAGTTTGTTAATTACCATACAGTCTTAATAAAATCTTACCCCGTTAAAATAAACTTTTTTTTAAATAAAGCTTATGAATCTTGCTAAACATTCCACTCCAGCAGACTCAGTTGGAAGCATTTTTGTGAAGTGATAGTGTTCAAATTTGGCTTTGTAACAAGTGTAACTTGATGCCATGGTAATATCACTCCTATGAATAAAACAGATACATAAAAGTTAACATGTTTTAAGTGCTCCGTATGTCACTAATAATCAGTACAGTGTGTGCAGCTGTCATAGCTAAAAGCTAAATCATGGTTTCAGCGTACACTGTAGTCTTACATGTAACTGTTTTCATCTCCAGCCAGCTTCAAGTGAAGCATATTTCATTAGAAACTGTGTGGAATTACCAAACACTATTTCAGACATATTTCATGAATAGTTGGTCTTTGGATTTCCTGAGCATATCTCATGGACCACTAAATATATTTGTCTTCAATGCTGAAGTCAAGAAATAAGTAAGCAGTGAAAATTGGGACTGTTTGTTCCGAACATGTTGGCATGTTTTCATAATGACGTTTCCACAATTTCCATAATAACAAGTCATCAGAAAATGCATTTGAAATGACTAGAATGACCTGGATTAACACAACATATGATTAATTGGATTGCAAATTAAGGTTCCAATTGGAAAGGCTAACAAACATTTAGAATTATTTATTTAGCTCCACTAAATTAACTAAAAGATTTTGAACCTATAACTACATAATCAAATTGTGCTTTCTGTCGTTACAGTTGTCTTTATTATTGGAGGCTGGTTTTGGAGGAGCATTGGTCTACATTGACCCCTGTGATTCACCCCAAACAGAGAGGATTGGTGATGAAACATTTTGGATTTCTTTGAACCCTGGAGGAGATCCATCTACACCAGGCTATCCTAGTATCAGTAAGTGAAAGAGAGTTTTGATATTTGTTGTTAAAATGTAACAACTAGAGGAGAAAATGGCACAACGGAGATCTTTTGGCAAATACTGTGATTTTCTAAACTCAAACAAGTGCTGTATGATTTGCTGCCTGGATACTGCAATTTTACATAAAAAGTCCCAGAAGCAATGAAAATCACAATATCTGAGTGATAACAAATCACTTGCAGCAACATATCATTTGTCCTAGCAATAACTACTGGAAAAAAATAATTACCAGTGATTCATAAGGTTTGTGTTTGGCACACAATATTTGCTCTTGATGGAGGAGAATAACACGTTGTCAGCACTGAGAAATTGAATATTTTTCCGGTTTTGGCATTTGTGTCAGCAGCAGGTATGTGCAGGTCTGTCGCAAATGTAAGGAAAAGCTTTCTCTCTAAACTTGATTGTTATAGTACTAATGTCAGCTTTAAAACACAAACCCTGTTGAATCATTGTGACATTCCCATTTCTCTTACTGAGCTCATCGAGTAAGACTGTTTAGTGCCAATTATTGCTAAATTATATAGTTTTGTGCTATGTACTTACATCTAGTAGGAACTGACTCTCCAATCTCTTCACTTAACTTAGAATGCCAAGTTATAGTCCAGCAATTTTATTTTAAATTCACAAGCTTTCGGAGACTTCCTCCTTCCTCAGGTAAATGTTTCCGGAGCTCCTTGAAGCCTACGCATTTATACATGATGTATAAATGCGTAGGCTTCAAGGAGCTCCTGAAACATTTACCTGAGGAAGGAGGAAGTCTCCGAAAGCTTGTGAATTTAAAATAAAATTGCTGGACTATAACTTGGTGTTGTAAAATTGTTTACAATTGTCAAACCCAGTCCATCACCGGCATCTCCACATCATAACTTAGAATGGTAACAGCCATCAGTAGACACTTAACCAGTCTCGATTGCTTTTGAATCATATTCCCAGCAGTGAAAGAACAATGCTCTACCGAACTACAGTGTGCTCCTAAATAATTATACAAAATATTTTAGAGTTCTGACTCACTGAAGTTCTCCTTATATACATACATTGTAGAATATGAGTCTGATGAAGAAGGGATGGATAAAAGGGACCTCAAGACTCATTGGGAAGTGACCTTACATCAAATGACCTCTAAAGTACCCCAGCATGCTCAATAGTTCTAGTTTCATTTCTGTAATTTCTATATAGAGTTTAGTGATCTCCATTGGAGTTTAATTGAAGTTTATCAATTTAAAAAATCTTATTGATGTTTTTTGGTTATGAGAAAAGCACTTTTAAAAAATTTGCCGAGCTACTTGATTGAAGGAGTCTTAATCCTGAAGAGACTTATTTCAAGATACTTGACGCTAACAACTGATTTTGTGTAGACTTTAGTGTTTGATTAATCTCATAAAATTTCTATATCTATTATTCTGAGAGACTACAAGGATAATTGCTGTGGAAAATGGAAAAATTCACACTGATGCAGTACAAGGTGTGCTGAAGTTGGGATTAAGGCACATTTACCAGGAATTTCTTCGGTTTCCCCTGATTTACCACCATAGCTACAGATGAAACCCCAGTTCTGCGATTTCTGCCAAAGTTACGGTAGTGGAGTGGGAGAAGCTCTGAGAAAATTCCTGGCAATTATTGTAACAGAGTAGTGGGTATTTTACTCTTTACCTGGCCTATACCGTAACTATCCTGGAATGTTTGGTGACACTGTGGGGTAAATTTTCCAAGTACTTGTCAACAGTGAGCAAATATCAAAAAATCAAGGGTGTGTTGCTTGTGATTTTCCTATCCACAATGGTACATGCTCAGAGACCTTTGGCAAGGGTGTCAAAGGAGGAAAATGTTCCATTCCTTAGGCTGACAAAGCCCAAATATAATTAATTAAATCAAATCAAATATCATTATTTTTATTTCAAACAGTTCAGAACAATTTTGTGTTCCCTTTTGGAATGAAAATAATCATTAAGTAATGTTTCAACAGTTACATAATTAAATAAACAATTATATTTCAGTCTTATAATTAAAAATGACATATTTCACTGTGGTTCCTCTGCGATTTTGCCATCTTAACCTCCCAAAAAGAGTGGGATTGAAGTCTGATTATATTTAAGTTCATGTATTCACTTGTTAGCAAAATTGACACCCGTGGGATTAAAGCAACAGTGGCAGCATGGATATGAAATTGGCTAAGAGACAGAAGGCAGGGTGTAATGGTGAACGGTTGTTTTTCAGACTCGAGTTTAATATATAGCGGTATTCCCCATGGGTCGGTATTAGGACCGCTGCTCTTTTTGATATATATTAATGACCTGGACTTGGGTATACAAGGCATAATTTCAAAGTTTTCATATGATATGAAACTCAGAAATGTAGTAAACTTTGAGGAGGTTAGTAATAGACTTCAGGAGGACATAGACATTCTGGTGAAATAGGCAGATACATGGCAGGTGCAATTTAATGCAGCGAAGTGTGAAGTGATGCATTTTGGTAGGAAGAATGAGGAGAGATAATATAAACTAAATGGTACAATTTTAAAGGGGATGCAGGAACAGAGACACCTAGGGGTGTATGTACACAAATCTTTGAAAGTGGCAGGGCAAGTTGAGAAGGCTGTTTAAAAAAAGAAGCACATGGGATCCTTGGCTTTATTTTTTTAAAAATGCATCGAGCACAAAAGCAAGGAAGTTATGCTAAACCTTTATAAATCACTGGTTAGGCCTCAGCTGGAATATTGTGTCCAATTCTGGCCACCATACTTTAGGAAGTACTTGAGAGAGAGCAGAAGAGATTTACTAGAGTGGTACCAGGGATGAGAGACTTCAATTACATGGAGAGACTAGAGAAGCTGGGGTTGTTCTCCTTAGGGCAGAGAAAGTTATGGGGAGATTTAACTGAGGTGTTCAAAGTCATGAAGGGTTTTGATATGATAAATAAGGAGAAACTGTTTCCAGTGGCAGAAGGGTTGGTAACCAGAGGACGCAGATTTAAGATAATTGGGAAAAGAACCAGAGGCGAGATGAGGAGAATTTTTTTTACGTGGAAAGTTGTTATGATCTGGAATTCACTGGTGGAAGCAGATTCAATAATAACTTTCAAAAGGGAATTGGATAAATACTTGATGGGGAAAAATTTGCAGGGGTATAGGGAAAGTGCAGAGGAATGGGGACTAATTGGACAGCTCTTTCAAAGAGTCAGCACAGGTAGGATGGGCCAAATGGCCTCCTTCTGTGCTGTATCATTCTATGATTCTATGATTTCCTCTTAACTGATGATGATTTGTGTGGTTTGAAGTGTGTCTACCAAACATAATGGGCCCGATATTAGGAGGGCGGCGGGTTCGCAGCGGGGGGTCGACTGGGCGCGTGGGTAACGCACCCTGTGAAATTGGGCTGCTCTGCACGGAATCGCAGGCTAGTTGGAGCCACTTACCTGTGCTTCCGGGTTTCCCGCTGGAAAGCTGCGCAGCGGACGGACTGCGCGTGCGCAGCATAGGCTGTCAGCTGGAGGAGCCCTATTTAAAGGGACAGTCCTCCACTGACTGATGCTGCAGGAAATAGGAAAAATTACAGCATGGAGCAGCCCAGGGGGAAGGCTGCTCCCAGGTTTAATGATGCCTCACTCCAGGTATTATTCGATGGGGTGAGGAGGAGGGGGAGGACAGAGATCTTCCCCCCGGTGGGCGGGAGGAAGCGGCCCGTCTCTGCCACCAAGAAGGCCTGGCTCGAGGTGGCAGAGGAGGTCACCTGCAGCACTAACATATCACGCACCTGCATACAGTGCAGGAGGCACTTCAATGACCTAAGTAGGTCAGCCGAAGTGAGTACACTTACTCATTCCCCTACACTCCATCTGCCACATCACCGCCCCCACCCCACATCTCCTTCTGCACTGCCAACACTACTCTGTCATATCACTCCTCACACTCACTCAAAGCTCATCCTCATCTTACCTACACTTACTCACCTCGCCAGTACTCATCCCGCCACTACCACTCAACCCAATCATCATACAATTTCATGGCTCTATCTCATATTCACCCTGTCATGCATCTCTTTCACGGTCAGCCTCACTCAACCTGCCACTACCTGTGCTGCAGCCACAGGGCATGCATCACATATGTGCAGCAGGAAGCGTAAGGCAAACGTGTCATGAGCATGAAGGGGATGCACAAGGGTGTTTGAGAGTTTGTCATGGTTTTTTACCTATATTTAATTTCTGATCAACTCACATCACATATTGTCACCACTACTGCCGCATCTTTGCAAATCTTGTCTGGTTTGTGCAATAATGCTCTTTCCTGAGGATCACAGTGAAGACCCACAACTGATGCCACCCATTGTGTCACTGCAGAGTGGGTGTAGATGTATTTGCAGGGCTCTTTTGTGCAGACGACTGAGAGACGTCGGCAATGTCCCCAGTGGCACCCTGGAAGGATGCAGAGGAGAAGTTGTTGAGGGCAGTGGTGACTTTGACAGCGACAGGTAAGAAGATGGTGCTCAGGCCAGCCGGGAGCAGCTCGGCATGAAGGAGGGTGCATGATGTCCACGACTACATGTCGAGTGACTCTGAGCCTCCGTGTGCACTGCTGCTCAGAGAGGTCCAGGAAGCTGAGCCTCGGTCTGTAGACCCTGTGGCGAGGGTAGTGCCTTCTGCGACGCATCTCTCTCTGCCGTTGCCCTCCCTCCTGCTGTGCAGGTGGATGTGTCACAGCACTGTGTTGTGGGGCTCCACGTGTCTGAGGTGGATGGCGTGGCCGGCGAGGCTGGTGAGGCTGTTCACCCTCCGAGGAGGTCATGACTGCAGCTACGGCGGCCCCCATCTGGAAGATGTACATCTGAGGGTAGGTGCAAGTTTGTGAATTTTATTGTTAGGAGGAGGGTGGTGGAGGCCAAACTTTGTCCAAAGTGACAGAGTGGCCTCCTGCAATGAGTGAGGGTCTCCCCCGCACCTGTCAAATGGACCTTTGCAGCTGCCACAGGCTGATGGCTGCAACACGTCCATTTCAACTGAGAGTGTTTCCCCCAGTACGGGAAACAGTCCCAGTTGTTCGCAAAATCCCACCCCTCCTAAAATGTCATGTTAATCAGGTCTCTAAACGACCTGAAATACCTTAATGATTACTTTAAGTGGCACCCCGCCGGCTTTAATTGCCGGTGGGAGTCCCACATGCGGGGGCTGCGCACGCATGTCAGCGCGTCACTGGGGAACCCGGAAGTGGGCGGGTTGGAGCCGGGCTCCAGACCCGCCCCGGGAATCCCCGATTTTCGCAGCCCCCCCGCCATGAACGCACCCGCTCGGGGGTGCGAAAAATCGAGCCCAATGTCTTGGCAGCCCTTTCCTGTTAATGTTGGATCGGAGGAGTTCAATCCCACAGGGACATGTTTATATATTTGAATGAGGTTTATTGAGAATCCTACTTAATTTTTCTCTGGGGTTACAGTGTGGTGAGGATATATGTGCTTATCAAAATGAGGGATATCAGTGCCAGGGAAGAAAATATTTTTTCACTTTTTGCATTTAGTATCACTATCAAGCACTGTAGGTATATCACAGGTTATAAGTGCATATTAAATCTCTCTACAGAATCTGAACAGCATACTTTGACTCCCGGAGATAAATGGACTATGATCTCGTGAACTGCTCTGCACATGCTTGTTTATAATCAGAAACATTTTCATTGTTTAGTCAGTCATTGATGGGGCTGGAGGTGGGACAAGTGCCTGGAAATCATTTTCATTACACCAGAGGAGAAGCAACCTCTTGTACAAATTTCAAATGAGTTCCCAATGGTGAAAACTGTACATTTTCTACTTGGAATTGTGTACACTGCACTTTCATCAAGCAGTCTCACACATACTTATCTAAATCTAGGCTCTCTCTTTAACCAGCAGTCCCTTTTTCCCTTTTGTTTCTCTATTTTCAGATGAATAAAAGGTTTTCAAATCATACCTGACACATTTTATTAAGGGGCAGCAATTTGTATTCCGTGGTATTTTTTTTGAGAAATAACTAATGCAATGAAGGTAAATTTTTTGACGAGAATCTTCCTGTTATTGTTGGATCGGCCATTTCTGGCCTATGGAGCAAAGCACGAATAAACTCATAACCTAGTGAGCAATATTAAATGGTCTTCACAATAATTCAAATTGAAAATTAATAGACACAGATGGCTTACTTCAAAACTAATATTAAATGGTATAAACAAAATGTGTCTTGTACAACACAGTTATGATAAATATATCTCTATTAAAATAGCTAAGCGCCACTTTGAACCAACACACCATCACACCTTGTGTTAATTTGCGCAGCCTCATTCATTGATATCAACAGTGGGAGGCCAACAAAAGAGAGCATTGGAGTAATCGAGTTTGGAGGTGACAGAGGCATGTATGAGGGCTTCAACAGTTTAAGGTGTCAACTCATGGAGAGGGTGCAGAAGAGATTTACTGGTATGGTACCATTTATGAGGCGAGATTAGAGAAGCTGGGGCTCTTTTTATTGGAACAAAAAAAGTTTAAATGGAGAATTGATAGAGATGTTCATATTATAAGGGGTTTTGTTGAGGTAACTAGGGAAAATCAATTTGCACCGGTTGGTGAGTTGGTAACTAGAGAGATTAGGAGAATTTTTTATGCAGAAGGTTGTTAGGACATAGTATGTCTAATAGCTTTTAAAAGGGAAATTAATAAATACTTGAAAAAGAAAAATTTAAAAAGTATTGGGAAAACCAGGGGATTGGGACGAAATAGAGAGAGCTGGTACGGGTACAATGGGCCGAATGGCTTTCTTCTATGCTGCAAAGTTCTATGATAGTATTCTAAATTTCCAGATTTATAATGGCATTTATGAGTACCCTTAGCTACAAAACAGTTTCTTGCACCAACTTGGGTCACTGCTTGATACAAGTACTTATTTAGCCAAGAAGTGCTCACACTTAACCATAAATGTATATAAGAGATGCTCCATAGTGTGAAAATGTTTACCTTAATTAATTCCCGTCTTTGTTTCTGCACATGATACTGCAAAATTCACCTGGTTTAGAATTATTCCTGCAATTACAATCGCGCGTGTGTGTGTGTATAATATATTCATAACCTCAGGTACATCCAAATTGCTCCGTTCTCTGGAGCAAAATTAGCTATGTAAACAAAACCATAATGAGCTGAGTTGTCAGTCACCCCAATGAATGTGTAAGGCATGGGTTTTTGCACAGCATATCAACCCTTCAGCATTTTCAACATTCTTCATTTAAGTGCATTCAAAGCAGATGGTTTTGTCTGTGTGGAAAGCTCCTTCATGATATAGTGCTGTTCGTGCAACAGTTAAAGTCACTCTTACAGAACATTAAGTAGTTCATTTGAAAAATGACTAATCACAGCTCCATTGTTGCAACATTTCAAGTAATTTAGCTGTAATTACTTTGCTATTTTCTGCTTTCAACCCCAGTTTGTATT
Organism: Heptranchias perlo; assembly: GCF_035084215.1. Taxonomy (NCBI): domain Eukaryota; kingdom Metazoa; phylum Chordata; class Chondrichthyes; order Hexanchiformes; family Hexanchidae; genus Heptranchias; species Heptranchias perlo. The sequence continues at coordinate 36,176,349 of NC_090337.1, read as the reverse complement.
CTTAATCTTCAGCAGAGTAGGCTTCCCCTTTTTTATGGTACAGTAATTTTCTATTAACCCTTTCCTGTATAGCTGAATTTGCCTAAAGCTTAGGGATGGCTTACTTTCCAGCTTTGGTAAGCAATGTATCAGCTGGCAAGCAACATCATTTTTGTTTGTTCCACCAGATCCATTCCCCTTCATTGTTTTGTGTTCTTAAACTTTATCTGAACATTTGTGAACTGTTGCAACTTTTCCAGACCCTATTAACTATCTCCTCATCTATACTAAAGTATTTAATTCCTTTTTAGAAATTGTTTATTTACATTACCAAAAAAATTCAAATAATTTTTGGTGCTTGACCAGTTAACATGGAAAATCAGAAAATTCCTAATCGCCAATTGGTGGCCAATTTGAAAGAATTTGTCCAGTACACACGTGGCTAAAATTGCTGTTGGCAATATTAATGAACGAACACTTAACATGTTGGTATGACACTCTTTTGCTACACTCTTCTCCTTCTCTCATTTCTACATTGCTGTTTCCTGTGTCTTTGACTCATTCTTTTCCTTTAAATAACGTCAAAGCACATCCCCATAGAGGGAGGCGCAAGCACAAGGGAAGGTAACAATACAAGCCCTCCACAACACAAAAATAGCAACTCTTCCTTCTATGGCCACTGCCAATTAAATACCATAATCCTCGTGCATGTAACACACAAAAAGTATGTGCAACTGTGCCAACAGTCTCTACATACATTTGCGCTCCCACATATTCTATGTAAGTAAAAAGTTCAAGAATTCCACCAATGTGTAAATCATCGCAAAACTCTGAAAAATTAAAAAGCAGTATTTATGTTGTAAATTACATCTTTACTTCAGGGTTATGTTGGATGAACTTTGCAAAGTTTCTGACTGAGGTAAGATCCACCTGCAAAGAGCCTTACAAATACTGTAGTCCATGTATATATAATGCACCTGATTTTTAAAAAAAGTTCATATATTAGAGCATCCTGAAAGGGAACTTGATGGAATATGAAGCTGGTGTAATAGAGATGCACCTGCTGCATTATTGCTCAAATGGTGTTGATGGTGAGGAGCAAGCTGTTCACAAGTTATTTGCAGCTGAAATGTTTATTTCTTTGTGGTTTTCTCTCTTTTTGATCAATATTGCATATCTATTTTGACAAAAATAATGACATTGCATGGTGTTTTGATCTTTTTATGGGTTTTTTTGCTCACATGAAGACAGCTGTTTTCATAAAGAGTCAAATCAGATCTTAACAGTTTTGATGTGGATTGCTTTTCCTTAGTTGATGAGCTCATAATTGTATTCATGAAAGGATTCAATGTAATTGTAATATTAATGGGTTCAAGTACATTTTAATTGTACTGACTTGCTGGAATGTTAATTTTTTGCATAATGTTTCAGACGTAAATGAAGATTTGTAAAGAAACATAGTTCCTATTGTGTCCCTCCTCGAAGTCGGCCATTCCTCAAGGATGGGGTACTGTGTGTTTTGGGGGGTTGGGGAGTGACTTTAAGGAGGTGGAGGAAAGAATTGATGAAATCGATGAAGAGGGAACTGCAAACTCTGTGTGTAGCCTTTATATAAACTGAGCCTTTGAGTTCTGTTGAATGCACAATCACAATTTTTTTACTTGAGACTGAGCTCAACTCATCTTGTATTACATCTGAATTTATATGATTGAACCTTATGTTTTGTAAAACATTAAATGTTTGATTAGAATAATAATAGGCCATGAACAGTCGGCCTTTGCTCAGTGGTAGCACTCTTGCCTCTAAGTGAGAAGGTTGTGGGTTCAAGCCCAACTTCAGCGACTTAAGCACATAATCTAGGCTAACACTCCAGTGCACTACTGAGGGACTGCTGCACTCTCATAGGTGCCGTCCTTCAGATGAAAAGTTAAGCCGACGCCCCGTCTGCGTTCTCAGGTGGATGTAAAAGATCCCATGGTGCTTTTGAAGAAGTGCTGGGGAGTTCTCCCAGTGTCCTGGTCAATATCTATCCCTTGACCAATGTTGTTTGTGCGACCTTGCTGTGCACAAATTGGCTGCTGGGTTTCCCTATATTACAACAGTGACTACACTTCAATAGTATTTCATTGGCTGTGAAGCATTTTGGGATGTCCTGAGATCATTAAAGGTGGTATATAAATACAAGTTCTTTCTATCAAGCTGCATTATCCTTTGAAGCTGTCAGCAGATTCGTTTTACCAAACATTGAACTAACAGTACCTTGCAGACCATATTTTTAAGTTGAGATTTTTCCAACCCTGCTACCTTTCTGATCAGTGTAGTTGTCTTCAGTCATTCAAATAATGGCAATTTCAATTGCTTTGTTTTAGTTGCCATGAGGAAATCTGATGCCTGTTTTTGAAAGATCAACTGCCATGAGCACATATTGGGAAATTGGGGGCATGCTCTCCAAAATTTTCTGCTCACTAATTTTAAGGCTTCAGCCTGGGAGCATGCATTCATAAAACTTACCCATAAAACATTGATTTTCCACCCCCAGGCAAACCTGTGCTAAGATGGATGGTCATCAGAGCAAGGCTATCCCATAGCACACTGCACTGATACATGCAATTTGTGGGTTGAACAATTAACATCAGCTCCCAATATAGATTGGGCCTGGTGCTGGTAGCTAGCCTAATGTGGTATGTGAAAATCTGACCAGCAGTTCAAATTTAAAGGGATGCATCCACTAAAAGGTGACATATTATTTCAACCTTTATTATTCATACATTGGATTTTAAGTATTTGATAGCCTTTGCCAACATTGCAAAGGGAAACACAAGGTGGAGGCACAATATGGTATCTGAGGACAAATGACTGAGTGGCATAGCACCCGGCCCCCTGTTTGATAGCTGACTGGTCTCCACTGAGAACTCAGGAAGGGCTACTTGGGTCAGTAAATGAGGATCCTGAGGTGGATGTGGAAATGATGGGCCGGAAATTGCTTTTAAAATAACGTGAGCCTAACAGTGTTCATCATTATTAATGGCAAAAGAGAAGATCAAGTTCTGGTGACCGCACATGCGCAATTAAACACAGATGGAACTTGTTCTTCCTGGTTCGCCGGTGATCTGAAAGCTTTGCGTTAAAGGGACCTTACCGATTGCGACCAGTGGACCAGCGCCAACTTGCTCTCCTGCCCAGCTGGAAACTAACTAAACTCGCCACAAAACAGGTACGCTCAGTTATATCAGGTCTAAACTTACTTTTAATGGCGTGTTATGTCTTAATGACTGCCAAACAACTAAAAATTAACTTAAAAATTTGGAGTCTCATTACTCTTGATTTTAATAGTTTTTGGACATTTAAAAAATGTTCTTAAAAAAATTTAAATTTTTAAAAACTTTTTCCTTCTGTCTCTTTTATCTCAGTCTTTTAATCTTATCCTCTCTTTATTTTGTTTTCTCTGTCATTTTAAAATACATTTACTAACCTTATCAGGCACTTCCTGGTTTTTAGTCTGCGCGGTTTGTTAATGAACTGCACTTCCTGGTTCTCACAGCGTGGCTTGCTTCAAGCTGATTGGTTGAGGGGCCTTAGAGATCCTTTCACCACGCACACAGCCCAGGAAAGAGCGCTGAAGTTTTTTGAACTCGCAGTTCAAGGAAGTTGCCACCAAAAGAAACGCGGTAACTTTGTGGACAACTCTAAATCTAATGAGCAACGAGCATTGCTGGTTCGCTGCTCAGAGCAATTTCCGGCCCAATGCCTCCAGTGTTATCAAACCATTATTCAGTGCGCTCTCATGACATCATCTTACTCATCTAAATTCTGGGGTACTATAGAAACGTCCAAAAGAATTCCCACCTTCAGCACTGTGATTGCTGCAATTTAACAATATTGTGAGAAAGTATTGTTTTAAAAAAAACTTTAATATACAAACATGGGTGCCCTCCAGTCATGGAAACTAATGTAGGGAACAAAATGCAACTGGATGTCACTGCTTCTTCAAGAAAATACACCAATTTAGAATTTACTTTTTCTTCCTAGCTTTAAATATCAGCTTCAGGCCAGGATAGTCATGCACCAGTTTTATATGGGCGAGGTGAGCATTGAGGGTGGAACTCACTGGAAGTTGAAATTTGAATAATACCAGTTTTAAAACAAAACGTGTGCAGGCTGGCAATGCAGCTCCCATTTGCATGCCAGTTTTCTTCATTATGATATGCAGCGTGCTGCAAATCAGGTGTGCTGTTCCCAGCTAGCCTCGGCACTACCAGTGCAGCCATGCAAAATCAGGGCTCGTATCTTATATTTTGAACAAGCTCAATGCAAAGTATTACTGCAACTTGGAAAGTTTTGGGACGTTCGGTTTCAGTCCTGCCAGTTACCGTCAGCAGACGGAGTTGCATACTAGCGGATAAATAATGAGGAATTTGACATTTATTAATACAGAGAATATTGAAATTGTTTTATTCAGTTCCTGAATGAGCATTAGTCCCTATTAAGTCAGATGTTTTTAGACTGTAATTTAAATTTCCAAAACATTATCTTCTTGTCTGAAATTGGACAGTGTGTGTGTTTCTCTATTAACGATTAAAATGTATTATGGAAGCTGAGCCGAAGCTTGTGCTTTAACCAGCCTTCTACCTCTTATCCCAGTATTGAAATACTGTACTCGGCCACAATAGATCTATTTGTTGTGGATCTTTTCTGGGACTTTTGGTTTAGTCACATTTTTGGATTAAGATGAAAATTAACCAAAATCTGGGTGTCTTAATAATAAACAGTTGGCTTATTTTGGGGGAGATGAGGTGGGGATAAGGGAATTGAGAAGCAAGGAAGACTGTCGGGCCTGGTCAATGGCTTGCCTTGTGCTGCTCTGGCACTAGCTCTTTCCCAGGAACGGCTGCAGTAAATTTCAAAAGGGTGGCAGCTTCCCAATGGAGCTCTGCCAACTGGTCAAAATTGGTGGGCTTCATCAGTAAACTGACTTGTTGATCCAAGGATCAGAATAAAAGAATTAAATTTCCTATCGTGTTGTTTACAGACAAAAAAATGTAACGGGTTATATTTCTGTCTTCATTTAACTATGTCTCTGCTTGTCTTTTGGTCTTTCAATTCTTTCCACCTCTCTGTCTTTGTTTCTCTTCCACTCTTTAAAACTCTCATTATAAATGGCTCTGACATGCTTTCTCTGTTTATTGTATCTCTATCTCTTTGCTTGCCTGATTTTTACTCGATGTCTCTTTTTCCTCACATCTGTTCTTTTTTCTGTATTTCTCCCACTGTATCCCTCTTATGCCTATTATATTAAATATTTAACATTGGTGCTATACAAAATTATATTTATAACCATTCATACTCATAATTAAATGTATTACAAAAGTGATGGTTCTGTAGATTTGTAACATTTTATGTTTTTGCTATTTATAACTACTTTTTTCAGTTATTTGCTCATCTCTTACAACTTCCATCCCACCTTTAGAAAGTGGATCATTCCCTTTAATTTAATTGTATTGAAGTTGATAGGCCATGCCCCTGTTTTGCACCCAAAAACTCTCACAAAATAGCAGGAAAAATAATGGTCCTTGACCACCACATAACCTGTTGACCTCATAATGCATCTGTTGCTGAGCAGGAAATTTTTTCCAGAGGCCTTTAAATGTTCAATGACATAAGAACATAAGAAATAGGAACAAGAGTAGGCCATATGGCCCCTCGAGCTTGCTCCGCCATTTAATAAGATCATGGCTGATCTTCTACCTCAACTCCAGTTTCCCCCCTATCCCCAAATCCCTTGATTCCCTTAGTGTCCAAAAATCTATCGATCTCAGTCTTGAACATACTCAACGACTGAGCATTCACAGCCCGCTGGGGTAGAGAATGCCAAAGATTCACAACCCTCTGAGTGAAGAAATTTTTCCTCATATCGTTCCTAAATGGCTGACCCCTTATCATGAGACTATGACCCCCCCCCCACCTAATTCTAGACTCGCCAGCCGGGGGAAACAGCCTCTCAGCATCTACCCTGTCGAGTCCTCTAAGGATTTTTTGCGTTTCAATGAGATCACCTCTCATTCTCCTAAACTGCAGAGATTACAGGCCTATTATACACAATCTCTCCACATAGGACAAACCTCTCATCCCAGGCATCAGTCTAGTGAACCTTTGTTGCACCCCCTCCAAGGACTTCAAGGGTTAAGTTACGAGGAGAGATTACACAAATTGGGGTTGTATCCTCTAGAGTTTCGAAGGTTAAGGGGTGATCTGATCGAAGTTTATAAGATATTAAGGGGAACAGATAGGGTGGATAGAGAGAAACTATTTCCGCTGGTTGGGGATTTTGGGAGTAGGGGGTACAGTCTAAAAATTAGAGCCAGACCTTTCAGGAGCGAGATTAGAAAACATTTCTACACACAAAGGGTTGTAGAAGTTTGGAACTCTCTTCCGCAAACGGCAATTGATACTAGCTCAATTTATAAATTTAAATCTGAGATAGATTGCTTTCTGGCAACCAAAGGTATTAAGGGATATGGGCCAAAGGCAGGTATATGGAGTTAGATCACAGATCAACCATGATCTTATCAAATGGCGGAGCAGGCACTGAATGGCCTACTTCTGTTCCTATATCCTTCCTTAGGTAGGGAGACCAAAGAGACATAAGAAATCTGGCAGCCCAATCAGCTTGTGAGAAATAACAGATAAAGAAGAAGAACGGAGAGCTGACAATTTGTTTAAAATAATGTGGAATAATCATCTCTATAATTTACCCACGCTGAGTGACAACCATTCAATATTAATATACTAATATTCATTTTGCAAAATGTAAAAACTTAATTCATTTTTCCAGGACCTAACACTGAACATAAACATTATGGATTATAAATTAAACAACCTAGCACACTCTGAGTACACTGTCTAAACTCTGAAGTAAATAATAGAGATAGTAGATGGAGGAGTTCTTGAAGCATTGCCCAAAACACTCTCCACATACAAAAGAAAGCTCCTCTTAAATAATAAAAGTAAATGGACAGAATTAATATTCAGGGTAATGGAGGCCAATTGGGCAGCACTCAGCATGAAATTAGCTCATTCTTTTATAAGATTGATGGCCTATTTCTCTCTCTCTCTCCTCTCTCCCTCTCCCCCCGCCCCCCACCAGCTCTCTCCCTCCATCTCTGTTTGAATCCAGTACAGATGCCAGCTAAATCTGGACTGTCACGGCTTAGCGAAAACTTTCTCTCTTCAAAATGGACTGGTATAGACATTTATAGAGCTTCCTTCTTTGAATAACTGGTTAGAGTTATTAACTTGGGTGGTAAAATCAATTCATTTTTGTTGTTGTTGGATCTATTGTCCTGAGGTTGCGCAGGCTCAGGAACCCAACATTTTTTTGGAGGGAAGGCCCAGTGAAATAAAGCAAGCTCTAGGAAAAGAAAATAATTCAAGCCCAATGTCACTGAGAGGAGGTAGCTATGAGGGTACATCAAAGATTTCAATGGACAATTGTATTAAAAGTCAGAAGATTTTTTTGTACATTTCTGTTTTTTTTGTGTGCTTGTTACATTCTAACCTGTATTTCTTGGTATATATAATCAGCCAGGTGAGGAATCAACATGGCTGCTTAAAGAAGTCACAACAATTTGAGTGATTTGACTGATTTAATTTTATCTTTAATTGGTGGGTATTTCTGAGTTTTCTTCTTCGCTTCTGTGTGAATCACATGTTTACAAAGAGATGTAATAACACTTTTTCCCCCAAATATATTGGTTTTAGTTCTTTTTTAAAAAAGGTAATGGTACATTTGAACTTATCAGCATGGTTTATGATTTGTGTGTTTTTTTTAATTTAATGGGCTATTTGAGCCAATCAGGATTTTTTGCACTATTGAAACTTTTGAGGTGTGAAACCCTGCGGTTGCACACTTGATGCAAGACTTCTAATAATATAAATAAATAGCTGGTTGCTAACTATTAATTTGGTAGATGATTTGGATTTTTAGACAGAATCAAACTCGCATATATTTAAATGCTAGTGGTATTGATTATGGAACTGTCTTATCGTCAAAAACAGAAGTCAACAAGGACTTTAAGATGCACTTTGTTTCTTTATGTAAAATGATTTGTGTCCTCTTATATAGGTGCATAGGCAGTAACCTTGAGATAACATTTTAAAAATCTATTTAATTGGAATTAGACTTTGAAAACTCCATCTCTTTATTTTAAAATTGTTTAATTTATCTCAAGATGTGAGAAATTCAAACTGGTTTTCCATGTTAATTTAACACCACTGACAGGTATGCCTACTCAGTGAAAAAAAGTGTCTCTTGGGTTATTTAGAAATCTTGTTATAAGTTGCACAGTGGCATTGCCTTATGCTTTCAAATTTGCATTCTTATTTGAATATTACATACTTTTGAGAGTTGTCATTCCAACCCTTTTTATTGAACATGTGGCTGCTTTGACTGCTTTTTAAAAAAAGGGAATATGAATGAGCATTGTAATTGATATCAAACTAATATGCTGGTAAATCTGAGACCTGAAACCACTTAAGTTTATGTGCTATGTATTAACATTCCTATCGTGGGTATGAATGTTCTTTCGAATGCTGACACCTGTTACATTACTGTTCTTTCCATTAAACCAGTCACTTGGGTGACATTAGCCAGCCAAGAAATGAGAATATGTGTTATCTAAATAAATAGGAAGTCATCTGAATTAAAGATATTAAGGGCCTCCTGCAATGCATTGCCTAGCACAGCTACTAATGTCAGAAAAGTTTCCTTCACAACAAACATGGGCATAGAGCATCTATAGGGCATTAGCTAGTTGGAGTAAGTGATGTTCAACCTTCATCTTAACCTGTTCAACCTCCATTTAAGACTGAGGAAGTATCAAGCAGTTTGCACCCATTGGTGGGCTCCCTCACAAACACCCCCAAAGACAAAGGAGCAAGCAAGAAGGAAGATAAGGGTCTCATTTAGTAATTACACTCAAATTAGTCACCTGATGGTATGCCAGTGACAACTGATTTAATATAATGCTTAACATAGAATGCAGACATATAAAGGTCATTGTCTTTTGGTTGTTGACTATAGATACCACCTAGAGACATAGGTATATTTTCTTCTGTTTACACTAATGTTTGCAAAGAAAGTTGGTATGATTATTTAGTAGATTTCCCTATTTTTTGCTCATGGCCATTTTTTTGTTACTAGTGAATGGAGAAAATATGCTCCATGGAAATACAAAAGCTTTTTCCATGTTACTACGTGGTATTATGTATTTTTGGAATAATGAAGGCCCATACATGTGAAATGAAACCTTTTAGCAAATAGCACACAATATTTTGATCACCTGAATTTGCCCAAATTTTGGATCATCTTGCATTTTACTTTTAGTTTGAAGCTCATTCTTTTGCAGTATGGGGAAATTATGCTAATACCTTAATACTTTTAGAACTAAATATCGTTTGCAGTTAGAAGATTAAATGGTTTTCTGTCAGATGATGTTTGAAATACAATATTCCATATATTTATAATGTTTCATGCCATAAAACTACATAGGATCACAGAACAGCTGCCCTAATTCACAGAATAAACTAAAACCCATTTTTGTAGTATTTTATGAAAATCTTTTGTTTTCTCAAAACACACTTTTAAGTTGAAAGTAAATTAGTCACCTTTCCTGATTGAAATTACATGCAATCATGATAGTTGCTGATAAGTTGTTAAAGTAATACTCCAGAATAAGGTAGTAATATAATGGTTTAATCAGAAAGATACTCTTTCCCCCTTAATCCAAATATATATAAAAGCCTTGAATTTAGCATATATCTATCACGTTACAAACATCACACGAGACATAACGCTTCACAATATTACACTTCATTACAAGTTTAAAACAATTTGTTTTTAAAAAGAGAAAAAGAAGGCTGTCGTTGACCTGGAACCTGAATGACAAGCAGCTACAACTATCCTCTGATTGACCTTAGCAGGTTACAAATAGCTACAGTTACCTGGATTTACCTGTTTAGAGCAGTGCCTTAAAGACACAGACTTGCTCGCCAGCTAGACATCGCAACCATGCTTCTGACCCCAAACTACCTGTGATCAATGCTAAGGGAGATCTGCTAGAATTTTTTTTAACTTAGCCTTGCAATGCTTGGCTTCCAAACTAGAGCCTCATCTTCATGGCAGTACTGAGACATGACATTGCTTAGCTTTAGCTTGCAAAATCTTTTGCTACCTCTTGCTTTCAATGGACAGTCTGGTAGTTCTATTGACAGAAGATTTAACAAGGCACCAATGGTTTTTGAGTCTCTCAAAAGAAAATAACTCTAATCCTGAGATTTTGTGCTTTTGGAAAGATGCAGAACTTTATTTTCCCATATGGCATTTGACGGAAAGCACGGAGAACATACAGTCCCTGAACTGTACCAAGTGCTAGAGCAGGAAATTTGAGTGCCGGGTTTGGGGGGAGTCATTTTAACGTAGCCTGCTCAGCGGGAAACTGATGGGATCGAATCGGCCGCCTGTCTTACACTCCATCCGATTTTACTTTCCATTGAAGTGATCTGATCCCGCTGGGCAAGTTGGTTAAAATTTTAAAAGGTTCTGTTAGACATTTGCGTGCAATTTGTTTTGCTGCGCCCTCTTCAGGCACAGTCAGGTGCAGACACCAGAAAGGTGATAAGAGGAAATTTGATTGCAGCAGTATTCAGGATCAGAATGGGAGCAAATGGTTAGTGCCCATTTTTTTCTGCATTACATCTGTTTTTAGGCGCATGTTGGGAGCAGGGCAGAAGAAAAACAGCCCTACTGTCCTCATAAATGTGTTTGGGAGGCAGAGAAGTCAGAAGAACTGTGCATGATGTTCATTATGAACGAAGGAAAGGAGATTCCCCGGGCACATTTTTGTGCATGAAAGTGGAATTAGCCAGAGCTCATAATATAAACAAGGAGCGTATAATGAAAGCCCCATTGTCTTATGATTGAAATTATTTCAAGCTACTTTCCATAAGCAGCATGGAAAATTTAATATCTGGCCATATTTAGTTTGATTGTTAAGGGTTAGGCCCCAGTGGTTTAATGTTGATGCTTGGGCCTTGATAGATTAATTGTAAGTGAGGGCAGTGGAAAGAAACTGTTACTTCCTATGCTCTGATGTTTATTAATTCTAGTGGGTCCCTCTCCATCAACCATTGTATATATGGTAATATCTCCAAATTTAAGTGTCCATAACCCCAACTCAATGTATATTATGCAGCCAGAAAGTTTTAATAATTGACTTGGGAACATGTACTCCAAAGTACTCGGTGCTCAAGTAACTATTTCAGAAATTGATTCAACTTTATTTGCTTCATTGTCTTGACTTTGTCTTTTGAAGTCTAAAATGTTGCTGTTAATATATGTTTTGCATGTTCTTATTCATGGTTTCTTAGCCACATGTCTTATCTCCCTACGATGCCTCTTAAGGCCCCTGGAATAAATCCCTGCTGTTATCTGACAGTCAAAATAAAAATGTGACAACTGTGTCAAAGCTGTTGTGGTATTACAAATCTGTCTGTTCCTCATTGGTTGACAAATATCGTATTAATTTTAAATCACTTTCAGTTTCTTCTTGGAGTGTTCTTCTTTTCCTTGTCTTGTATAAATTGTTGTCTGTCAGCATTAGACATCACTGGTGTAGAAGAGGTCAGAGTCTCTTGCATTACATTATTTTCAGGGTCTGTTATGAAGAACAGTATGGCAACATTATGAATCATGGTTTATTTATCTTAAAGTCTGATGATAAATTATCACCTCTATAACAGACCTATTCTGAAATTTTGTTGTTCACTACATTTATTGTTAAGTGCTTTAATAATCTGTGTTGTGTTATTTTGTCCTGCATGTTTCTCCCCTCCATGCTTGAAGTCATTAAATATTGATGGAATACTGTTTCATGGGTGCCAGCTGCTCATCGATACCTTTCCCAAGTGGTTATTCTTTAACTGCATATTGGCAGATTATTCAACTATAGAGGCACCACAGTCATGTTTTCATCCATGTCCCATGTGCACACTTTCCAGCAGGGTCAGTAGATAGAGATCATATTTGGGAACCTTGGCTGATTTTTTTTCTCCTCCCGAGCCGAGGAACACTGAGATCAATTGTAGCACCTCAGCTGAGATATACCAACTTAGCGGGAACCTGGGTCCTTCTGATCTGCATGGCTCAACAGTGGTGCACTTATCCACAAAGGAGCTTCTGGAATTTTTTGATGGAAGTGAATTTAATTCTGAAGGAAATGCAGCAGATGATCTGCAATTTTATATCAAGAAAGCGTTTGACAAAAGCCTCATAGCTGAAGTAAAAGATCAAGGGAGAAGTTACTTGTCAAATAGGAAATTGACTTGACAATAGAAACCAGGGGGTAGTTATTAATAGTAATTGTCGAGTTGTCAGTCATGACTAGTGAAATCCCAAAGGATCATTCCTGTGGTCTCTCCTATTACAATGACCTTGATAAGGTAATTCGAAGTAGTATGTCTACCTTTGCTGATAATACAAAATTGTGTGACAAGCCAGGCTGTGCCAATCAATTGGATATCATTTATGTAGATTTTCAAAAACCTTACTTCTGGGTAGACAAGTTGCAAATAACATTCAGCATTAAAAAATGTACGGTAATTAAAACATGCTGAAAATTTTAGATATTTATAAGGGGTTTAACCTTGAAGAATGTGGAGGGAGAGAAATCGTGTGCATGATAGACAACCAGTCATTCAATATGTGTTTACAATATAAGGCTGTGACTGTTAAAGCAACCAATAGGTTGGTGTATATAGCCAGATGATATAAATCCAAGGAAATAATTTTGTTGTACCATTCCTGCCCATCGCCATTTTGGTTGGGGTCTCTGCTTGGGCAGCCCTGGTGCCCATTTGTTTCAGTTGCAAGCCAATTTCTAGTATGCTAATCAGAGTCTTATGACATATAGGATCCTGACACAATTTTAATGGCAATGCGTTCGTCACATGGCATCAAGTGTTGAGTGGCCCAATGAGAGGTTCTTAAAAGGACCGCTGCAGGCCGCTCAGGAATAGGTTAAGTTTTTGTTTTCAGATAAAAAAGATCTTTGTGGGGCGAGGAAGAGCATGTGTGTTCCTCCTGGCCCCACCAAAATCTTCCAGCCCACTGCCGTGTTGCCCCACCCTCGAGGACAAAATCTCTGGCTCGGCTCTGCATTGGAGCCGCTGGAATTCCTGCCTCTTTTCAACTGGTGAGCTGCCTGTGAGCACCATAATAGCACTTGCAGCTGACCAGCAATGTTGAAATGAGGCCTGGCCCTCAAAACGACACAGGGCCCATGTCAAGGACATCGAACAGGCAGTACAATTGCATTGCCCAATATCCACCCAGGGTTAAAATCAACCTCATGAGGTCTCCATGAGAACAGGTATTTGAAAGGGTACAAAGAATGAAAACAAGAATAATTCTAGGACTTAATCTAAATGCTAGAATATGTCCTATCAAGATAAGCTTGGAGACCTTAGTTTGTCTGCACTAGCGAAGAGATTTGTGTGGAATCAGTTGAAGTATTTAAAATTATATTAGAAACGGGGAAGTTATTTGAGCAATCAGGAGCAAAGAACCAGAATACATGATTATATGCTGAAGAAACTGCAGACTAAGTGTGAGCTGTGGTGGAATTACTTCATCTGTAGAGTTGTGGATTTGTGAGAGCGGTCTGACTTTTCTTTTCAATTTCTTTTAAAATTAAGAAAAGCAAATCCGTGATTTCCCAATATGCACTCCCAGTAAAATTGTCCATATAGAGTAAACTGCTAAGCTCAGTCAGTGTAGAATTTGTTAAATCATCTGAGAAGAAGGTAAGTGGGTTCCTGGTAGGAGGGAGATAGGGGGAAGTACAGGCTTGGATTGTGCTGTAACATTGCCTGCCTCTGCCTCTGCATTAACCAATCTGCTGCTATAACTCTCTGTTGCCTCCAGCCTTGACTATTCCAATGCTCTCCTGGCCCATCTCTTATCCTCCACGACCTGTAAACTTCAGCTTATCCAAAACTCAGCTGCCCATAATCCTATCCCGCACTAAATCCAGCTTATTTATCACTCCTGTCCTTGCTAACCTACATTAGCTCTCGGTCCCCAATACCTCTAATTTAAAATTCTCATCCTTATGATTAAATCCCTACATGGCCTTGGCCCCTCTATCTCAGTAACCTCTTACAGCCCTACAAACTCCTCCTCCCAATATTCTCCGTTCCTCCGACTTCAGCATCCCTCCCTCCCTTTAACTTATCATTGGTGGCCGTACATTCAGCCAACTAGGACATGCTGTAGAATTCCCTCCCTAAATACCTCTCTGCTTTACACCTTTAAGATCCTCCACGAAACCTACCTCTTTGACCAAGCCTTCGGTCACGTCTCCTAATGACTCCTTTTTTGTCTGATTATGCTTCTGTGAAGTACCTTGGAACATTTTTTCTACATTAAAAGTCCCATTTAAATGCAAGTTGTTGCTGTTCTGCCAAAATCAATATAAGCTAAATAGCTCTTAATGGTCTTATCATGTATATAAATGCAAGTTATTGTCTTTTCATAGTTTTTTCATGCTGTTATTATTACAATACTACAACACTGCAGTGTTAATTCTAAACTGCTGTGCACACATACATTTCAAAGAGGTTAAGGATGAGTTCTAGCAATAATGGCCTGGTAATTTCAAAGGTGATGCTGTTAGTTAGCTTTGATGTCGTTCCTCTCAGAACTTACACAGAGTATTTAAATTATAAAACATTTCACAAGATGAATGTGATTGCACACCTGAAGATAAAGAAATTATATTTCTGACATGGGAAAAAGGAATGTTAAAATTATAACTTTGGAGAATAGAATTTCTCTTGAGCTATTAATACTTTTTGTCATCATCATCTGCAAGAATATAAGCTTGGAAATTCACGTTCTTGTGCAATAATAGGATGTAAACGATTGGTCTGTGTGAGCATTCACCTGCATATTGAACTGCCTAGTACAGCATTGGCATGAGGGCCACTGATTTAAAGAATTCCAGTAGCTCATGAATTGCACACTGCCAGATTTACTGATGTTGCACCTGAGCAGCTGCTGCAGGAAGTGAGGAAAAGGAAAGCTGTCCTCTTTGGCACTGAAGGCCATCCTCCACAGAAGTGATTGGTGCATCAAAGCTGGCAGATGATAGCTAATGGATGAGTGCAGCCAACAACACCCAAAAGACTGGGCTCCAAGCGAGTAAGAAGATGCCATACCTGAAAAAATGGTCAAGGTAAGACTGCCCTACATCTTCCAATGCTAAGTAGCCATCCCACATGTGCATGCCACAACATGTTTCCTCTTAGTCTGTTGGTCTTTTACTGCTGCCCCATCCAAAGAATTTGTATGACTTTACAGCCCTTTGAATACTCACCATGCATGACCATATTGCAAACATGCCACAAAAACAAGCTACAGTTTACATCTGAAACTGCAACTGTTGTCTCATTAAAATCTTAAAGGGGCTTCACACAGCAAATCTTCTAACACAATCTAGCTGCACGATGCATGACACACACCATGGACTACAGGTTGGGCACAAGTCTGTCACTGTTACATGCTCCTTAAACTGGCAACATCCCAAGACTACTTCTCTGTTTACACCACAAGTTGACACATAATAAATATAAGGCCCTCTTCCAGTTTGGATCTAGTCCCTTTTATTATGTGCCATCTTCTGCTATAATCAAAGAAGTAGTCTTGGGATTTTGAAAGTGTTTTTTGAAAGCGTTCTTGGAGACAACATTATAACATATGTTCCTCTCGTTTTAGGCCTGGAGGAACACCCAGTTTGCACTGTTACTTGCTCTAAGCAAACCAGTACCTCACGTCAACCCATATTACTCTCACCAAGTTTCAAAAACAGCAGAAACTCTACACATCCCCAATCGGATTTACATAGTGAGCTTGAGGAGGTAACATCAGATGAGTTACAGTACACAAGTGATGATGAGCAAGTAGTGCTGGCATAAAAGCAGAAGGAATTTGCCCAGAAAGTCAGTTTGGTTTCTTTCTTAACCACGAGGCCGAGGGATTTGGATCTTACAGGACTTTCATATTGTGGTCTGAACAAAATCGCTGCAGGGGTATGATGTCAGTTGTGGGGGGAGGGGCAATGGGCGTGTGGGAAACCCAGGAAAAAATTTCCTACCTTTTCTCAGGCAATCGCGACATAATTGATGGGAATTAATGTGGCTTCCGGGTTTGGCGTCTCCAAGCTGCACAGCAGACACACTGTACACCTGAATGACATGCTGTCAGCTGGAGTATTTAAAGGGCCATTGCACAAATGGCTTTTGTGGGAGTGAGAAGTCTATGTTGAAAATGGAGCAGCAGATGACTAAGCCGGCGCCGAGGTTCAGTGACTCCTCACTTGAGGTGCTGCTGGGGTGAGGAGGAGGAGGGAGATTCTGTATCCAGCGGACAGGAGGAAGTGCCCAGATGACCAGCAGCTGCACCATCTCATGCAGTTGGGTTCAGTGCAGGAAGCGCTTCAATGACCTGACCAGGTCAGGAAAAGTGAGTACAGTTACTGATTCACTTGCATTCTATGGTGCATTTCACTCCCCCGCCCCCCCCCTCCCCCCCCGCCCAACCCCCTCACACTCTGCCCTGCGAAGCCGACTCCATCACATCACTCCTCACATCCACTTAAGGCTCATCGTCAACTTACCTTTACTTTCTTCCTCACCTCCCCATTGTGAACCCACCACTCCCACTCGCCCCAATCCTGATACAATGTGATAAATCTGTCGTGTACTCACCCTCTGAGGCACCTCTTTATCATTGTCAGCCTCACCCAGAGCAATTCATCGATCGAGTGACCACTTCACCCTCACTCACTCACACATCTGTACTTTCTCCCCTTGTAGGAAAAGAGAGCTCAGAATGCTCGGGAGGGGGTGAGGACTGGAGGGGGGCCACTATAAATAGTAGTCCTCACAGAGGCAGAGGAGGAGGCCTGGGAACTGAGCCGGACGGTGGAGTGCCTGGCCATCGGGACTGCCGAGACTGGCACCCCACAAACGTCTGGTGACAGAACTTTAACACTCATCACACGCAACATGAATTGATGTTATTAATGATTCACATGTTGCACATCTCAGTATGCTCACCGCAATATTACATCTGTGATGATTCTTAATATTGTCTTCTGTTCTCTTCCAGGCCCTTCAAGGACAGAAGCTGTGGAAGAGGGCGATTCCTCAGAGGAGCTCCCTGCCTCTGAGGGTGCACCGTCATGTCTTAGTGAGCCATCCACCAGCGCAGATACTCACACCTTGGTTGGTCCTACTAGAGAGTTAGTTGGGTTGTCACCTGATGAGGCACCACTTACAAATGAGCGCGAGCAGACACTGGTGGCTGGGGCAGCTGTGGAGAATCCGCGTCGGTAGGCACACTCCTCTCCAGGCTCTGCTCAGCTGGGCGCAGATGCTGAACCCCGGGGTCCATCGATGAAAAGGAGAATGATTGAGGTACAGCAGCACCTTTGCGACATACTGGAAGAGGTGCCACCCTCAGTCTTCACATTAGCACAGAGGATGGAGGAGTCCACCTCCAGCATTAGTGGACTAGTGGTGGAGATACGTGAGGGAATGGTAGCCTCCACTGCGCTTCATGCGCAGGTCGCAAATGAGTCCATTCAGGCCCTGACAACGGCCATGAGGACACAGGGTGAACAACATTCTACCGCCTTAAACAGACTGACAGATACATTAGAAATGGCCTTCCATGGCATCACACATGTCCTCCAAGCTGTTTTCCAGCAGAGTGGTAGGAGTGATGTGGCCCTGGCCCAGGAGAGGGATGATGGCGAAAGGGGACATGAAAGTGGGAACTCCACTCAAAGCGCTCCCATGTCTCACTTGTTGGCCCCCTCTCAACCAGTATCCGCAATACTGCCTTCTCTCCAGATGGCAGAGACTATCCCTCTGCAGGTGGAGCAGTCTTTGGCGGAGCCCTCACGAGCTCTAAATCCCAGAGGGCGTAGGTTGAAATCATCTAATCAGTCAGGGCATGAACATGAGCAACCTGCCACTACCTCTGATGCAGCCATGTAGAAGTAGTAGGAAGAGAAAGACTAAGGTTTTGTGAACACGAAGGGTATGCAAACAGGGCGTCTGACAAAATGTCATGTTTTTCATTTCTCTTTGTTTTTTGTTAAATGCACATTAAATCGTTGAATTTAATCGGACCACTCGGCACCGGACACAACAAAGGCAAACCAAGCCCAGTCGACCCTGCAAAGCCCTCCTCACTAACATCTGGGGAATTGTACCAAAATTGGGAGAGCTGTCCCACAGACTAGTCAAGCAACAGCCTGACATAGCCATACTCACAGAATCATACCTTTCAGCCAACGTCCCAGACTCTTCCATCACCATCCCTGGGTATGTCCTGTCCCACCAGAGGTGGCGGTACAGTGATATACAGTCAGGAGAGAGTGGCCCTGGGAGTCCTCAACATTGACTCTGGACCCCATGAAATCTCATAGCATCAGGTCAAACATGGGCAAGGAAACCTCCTGCTGATTGCCACCTACCGTCCTCCCTCAGTTGATGAATCAATCCTCCTCCATGTTGAACACCACTTGGAGGAAGCACTGAGGGTAGCAAGGGCACAGAATATACTCTGGGTGGGGGCTTCAATGTCCATCACCAAGAGTGGCTTGGTAGCACCATTACTGACCGAGCTGGCCGAGTCCTGAAGGACATAGCTGCCATACTGGGCCTGCGGCAGGTGGTGAGCGAACCAACACGAGGGAAAAACTTACTTGACCTCGTCCTCACCAACCTACCTGTCGCAAATGCATCTGTCCATGACAGTGTTGGTAGGAGTGACCACCGCACAGTCCTCGTGGAGACGAAGTCCCGTCTTCGCACTGAGGACACCATCCAATGTGTTGTGTAGCACTACAACCGTGCTAAATGGGATAGATTCAGAACAGATCTAGCAGCTCAAAATTGAGCATCCATGAGGAGCTGTGGGCCATCAGCAGCAGCAGAATTGTATTCCAGCACAATCTGTAACCTCATGGCCCGGCATATTCCTCACTCTACCATTACCAACAAGCCAGGGGATCAACCCTGGTTCAATGAGGAGTGCAGAAGAGCATGCCAGGAGCAGCACCAGGCGCAACTAAAAATGAGGCGCAACCTGGTGAAGCTACATCTCAGGACTGCATGCATGCTAAACAGCGGAAGCAACATGCTACAGACAGAGCTAAGTGATTCCACAACCAACGGATCAGATCAAAGCTCTGCAGTCCTGCCACATCCCGTCGTGAATGGTGGTGGACAATTAAACAACTAATGGGAGGAGGAGGCTCTGCAAACATCCTCATCCTCAATGATGGTGGAGCCCAGCACGTGAGTGCAAAAGACAAGGCTGAAGCGTTTGCAACCATCTTCAGCCAGAAGTGCCGAGTGGATGATCCATTTCGGCCTCCTCCCAATATCCCCACCATCACAGAAGCCAGTCTTCACCAATTCGATTCGCTCCACGTGATATCAAGAAATGGCTGAGTGCACTGGATACAGCAAAGGCTATAGGCCCCGACAACATCCTGGCTGTAGTGCTGAAGAATTGTGCTCCAGAACTAGCCGTGCCTCCAGCCAAGCTGTTCCAGTACAGCTACAACACTGGCATCTACCCGACAATGTGGAAAATTGCCCAGGTATGTCCTGTCCACAAAAAGCAGGACAAATCCAATCCGGCCAATTACCGCCCCATCAGTCTACTCTCAATCAGCAGCAAAGTGATGGAAGGTGTCGTCGATAGTACGATCAAGCGGCACTTACTCACCAATAACCTGCTCACCGATGCTCAGTTTGGGTTCCGCCAAGACCACTCAGCTCCAGACCTCATTACAGCCTTGGTCCAAACATGGACAAAAGAGCTGAATTCCAGAGGTGAGGTGAGAGTGACTGCCCTTGACATCAAGGCAGCATTTGACCGAGTGTGGCACCAAGGAGTCCTAGTAAAATTGAAATCAACGAGAATCAGGGGGAAAACTCTCCAGTGGCTGGAGTCATACCTAGCACAAAGGAAGATGGTAGTGGTTGTTGGAGGCCAATCATCTCAGCCCCAGGGCATTGCTGCAGGAGTTCCTCAGGGCAGTGTCGTAGGCCCAACCATCTTCAGCTGCTTCATCAATGACCTTCCCTCCATCATAAGGTCAGAAATGGGGATGTTCGCTGATGATTGCACAGTGTTCAGTTCCATTCGCAACCCCTCAAATAATGAAGCAGTCCGAGCCCGCATGCAGCAAGACCTGGACAATATCCAGGCTTGGGCTCATAAGTGGCAAATAACATTCATGCCAGACAAGTCCCAGGCGATGACCATCTCCAACAAGAGAGGGTCTAACCACCTCCCCTTGACATTCAATGGCATTACCATCACCGAATCCCCCACCATCAACATCCTGGGGGTCACCATTGACCAGAAACCTAACTGGACCAGACATATAAATACTGTGGCTACAAGAGCAGGTCAGAGGCTGGGTATTCTGCGGCGAGTGACTCACCTCCTGACTCCCCAAAGCCTTTCCACCATCTACAAGGCACAAGTCAGGAGTGTGATGGAATACTCTCCACTTACCTGGATGAGTGCAGCTCCAACAAGACTCAAGAAGCTCGACACCATCCAGGACAAAGCAGCCCGCTTGATTGGCACCCCATCCACCACCCTAAACATTCACTCCCTTCACCACCGGCGCACCGTGGCTGCAGTGTGTACCATCCACAGGATGCACTGCAGCAACTCGCCAAGGCTTCTTCGACAGCACCTCACAAACCCGCGACCTCTACCACCTAGAAGGACAAGGGCAGCAGGCACATGGGAACAACACCACCTGCACGTTCCCCTCCAAGTCACACACCATGGCAACTTGGAAATATATCGCTGTTCCTTCATCGTCGCTGGGTCAAAATCCTGGAACTCCCTTCCTAACAGCACTGTGGGAGAACCTTCACCACACGGACTGCAGCAGTTCAAGAAGGCGGCTTACCACCACCTTCTCAAGGGCAATTAGGGATGGGCAATAAATGCCAGCCTTGCCAGCGACGCCCACATCCCATGAACTGTTTAAAAAAAAATTCTCACCACCATTCTTGAGTCCATTTGGTGAAAGCGCCCTTTCACGTGCTTCATCCTGAATGGCGAGCCTTGATGCCACTCATTTACGGTGGGCGTATGTCTGGTTGTAGGAATGTTTAGTTCCGGGGTTGGTGGGGGGGGTGAGCGGGGGGGCTGGTGCTCATTCCAGGTGGTCTGAGAACTTGACTATCTTCACTTTGCAGATCTCCTTATGGGAATCTATCAAATATGAGTGACTCCCTGGCATCGTGAGCTGCCAGGTGAGCCGCTGCTCTACCGATGGGTTGCACATCCTCCTCTTCGTCTTCTTTAATGTTGATGGCAGTTGCAACTGCTTGTTGAGCGCATGGGATCTCATCCACCTGTGACCCTCTCTGTTGAGTGATGTTGTGCAGGACGCAATAGACGACTATTACTCTACACGCTCTTTCTGGTGAGCATTGACGGGCTCCCCAGATCAATCCAGGCAACAGAACCACATCTTGAGCAGTCCTCTGGCATGTTCAATGACAGACCTGGTGGTGATGTGACTGTTGTACCGATGCTGTGTCTCGCTGGTGGGTTTTCTCAGAGGTGCCATGAGCCACGTCTGCAGGGATTACCCCTTGTCTCCAAGGAGCCAGCACTTAAGTCTGTTTTGTGCGTGGATGGTGATGTGTCTCTTCCTCAGATGTCGTGGTGAATACATCCATTGCGCCCCTCATCCTGATGATCTCAGTTGGAGAGGGTCCAAAATGTAGGCAAATATGTGTGAACAAAAGAATTCTGAGTGTGAACAAAGAAATCTCAGTCTGAACACACAGAATTCCCAGCCAAAGGTTTGTCTGAGAGAACTGATTGCCCTGCTGCAAAAACTCACTTTTCATCCCCATCTGCCAAACACTGGTTTAAATGTCCAGATGGCTGCCGGCTGCAACTCGCCTCCGTTTCCATCTCGCCTCCGTTTCCATGGTGTCTTTCAGAGGTCACGGGAAACAAGTTGAGGCAGAGTTAAAATCCTTTCCCTGCCTCAATAAACATAAAATTAAATACTTTAACAATTTCAACTCTCTTAATTACTGCTTTAAATATTGGCCCGCCAGCTTTAATTGCCAGCGGGACTTCTGGCTTCCTGAAGCAGGCGCGTACCCAGATGCTTCTGGGTCGAAAGCGGAAGTCGGCGGCTTGGAGCCGGGATTCGTTCCCACTCTCCGATTTTGATTGCCCCCAACCCACCTGATCTTGGGGGCTAAAATTGTACCACAAGAATCACTTGAGTCTGTCCAAAGTACCAAATAGGAGCATGATCGAGTCCACTTGCCAAACCTATGCAGTCAGGCAGGAAGAGTGCTTGACACCATCATCCACCATTGTGCATGTGGCAAGTCCAGGGGCATCTATAGCAGAATGCCCTGACATAGGTCCTAAGCCAAGTCAGTTCTCTCTTGGGAACGCTTATGGAGGCTTTGGGCTTTAATCTACTCTTGTCCAGCCTCATTTTATCTGCAGCCTGCTTCTTTCCATGGCTGCTGCAAGGATGTCATTAATCAGTCCTAAAAAAAGGATTTGTCTTTTCAGTCTTCCTTTACAGTCAAATGAGTCTGGCATAGATGATTGCAGTAAAATGAAAGTAGCTTCTGGGAAATGGGCACCAATCTGCATATTACATTGTCAATAATTGCTGCACATTGTTGGAGAAAAGCCCCTTTCTATTCATGTCGACCAATGCTTTGTGACTAAGGGCCCCAATGACCGCAAGGGGGCCACTACTGACCCACTGTAAACACTTATGATTGCAGGAATCTCCAAGCTATATTGTAATTTAAAAAAAAATTCATTCATGGGATGTGGGCGTCGCTGGCAAAGCCAGCATTTATTGCCCATCCCTAATTGCCATTGAGAAGGTGGTGGTGAGCCGCCTTCTTGAACCCCTGCAGTCCGTGTGGTGAAGGTTCTCCCACAGGTTTCTCAGAGGTGTCATGAGCCACGTCTGCAGGGGGTATCTCTTGTCTCCAAGGAACCAGCCCTTAAGTTTATTCTGTGCATGGAAGAGCATGTGCATGTGTATTAATGCTTGTATAACTCAGCTCTATAGAACGGCCAAAAATGTTGAAAATGATGCATTTTTCTTGATGTGTAGGAGTGGCTCAAAATTGTAAAATTGTGAGTCATGCTAAACTAAAACATCACAATATATGAGAATATGGTGCTGATTTTCTGCACCATTCTGACATGGACATATATTTCCGTTTCTTCAGCATTGCTGAGTCAAAATCCTGGAACTCCCTACCTAACAGCATTGTGGAGCATCTTCCACATTGACTAATGCGGTTCAAGAAGGTGGCCCACCGCCACTACCTTCTCAAGGACAAATAGGAATGGGCAATAAATGCTGACCACATTCAGACAATAAATGAGGAAAAATATTAGCACACAAAAGCTATTACTGCCACTTTAAATAAAATAACTTTGAAGATTATAAAATAGCAACCACGTTTATTTGCAAAATTAAACCACTAAGGGCACAGAAGCAATGGCTTTGGGACACATTTGAACTTCCAATGTACTGACTATGTAAGAAATTACTTTTCCCCAGACATGCTAATATATACAGTGTACTTGTTAATATTTTATTAAATGCAGCTGTTTTGGTGATATGGCTGATGCTCTATCTTAAAATTCTGGCTTTAAAACACATTTTGTTTAATTGAGAAACCAAACTGAAGCACCAAGGCCTAATATGCAGGATAGCACCAAGGATAATAAAAGTAGAAGAGAAGGCACTGTAAATTCGGAAGTAGTGGTTATATTTGGACACAAAAGTAGATTGTGTGAAAACTCTCCAATTTACAGAGTAGTGCAAACTGACTTCAGAGCTTGAAAATATTGGTTGTTTTACATGTACTAGATTCAGTTTGATGGTACAGAAAGAACTTATTTTTAAAATGAAACAACATGCATAATTTTGAATTATACTGACCTACCTACTTGTCTCGAACTGGTTTATGTCGACATCCTACTTATATTGACAGAAAAGTGAAGTCCCAGTCCCTTCTCTGCACATTAACATCAAATACTTACCAAGTATACCAACGTCAATAACGTGAACTCTAGCACATTTAATTCGACAATTTTTTAACTTCCTGACTGTTTTAAAGGCTTCTTTTATTACCACTTATGTCGCGGGCTTCTTATCTTCATGTGTGTCATGGGACTACAATTTAGACCATATTTATACCTTGGACGAGAAAGCAGTGCTTTTTAAGTGCACCCAGGACAAAACTTACTGCACAAGGGGCAACCGTGTACTGGGGGAAAACAACATAAAGACTGTGTTTCAATTCTTGTCACCGCCAACAGCTTCTTGTAAGTCAAAAAAAACGTGCTTCACTTAAGGCACTTATGTCAACAAAATTAGAATGGTCCTAACATGCCGTCAAGCAGTTAGGGCAGTATAAGAATATCTGTTCCAAATTTTGGATCTGTCTTAGATATTTTATGGGGTACAGCAGTGCGAGCCATTCTTGTAAGCTGCCCATGTTCAGGAAGTTTCCCATACTGCCCAATTTCTAATTATAAGATAGCATAACCTGAAGGTGTAACAATAAGACCCCCTCGTGTTCTGAACTGCATATCAGGCCCTCCTCTATCCTTCCAAAGTTGAACTGAAATACTTAGCCCTGAACTTGCATCTTTCTCTAGTTTCTCTCCTATCTCTCCTCATGCCCTCTCCAAGCTCATCTTGACCATGAGACCCACCTCCTGCTCGCTTGACCCTATTCCCACCCAACTGTTGACCACCCAACTTCCCTTCCTGGCCCCCATGTTAGCTGACGTTGTTAATAGTTCCCTCTCCTTAGGTACTGTCCCCCTCCCCTTCAAATCTGCCATCACCACCCACCTCCTTAAAAAACGCACCCTTGATCCCTCTGTCCTTGCAAACTACCGTCGCATCTCCAACCTCCCTTTCCTGTCAAGTCCTTGAACGTGTTGTCGCCTCCCAAATCCGTGCCCGTCTTACGCGCAACTCCATTTTTGAATCCCTCCCAATCGGGTTTCCGCCCATGCCACAGTACTGAAACGGCCCTAATCAAAGTCACAAATGACATCCTATGTGACTGTGACCATGGTAAACTATCTCATCCTTCTCGACCTGTCTGCAGCCTTTGACACGGATGACCATACCATCCTCCTCCAATGCCTCTCCTCCGTCGTCCAGCTGGGTGGGACTGCGCTCGTCTGGTTCCATTCTTATCTATCCAATCGTAGCCGGAGAATCACCTGCAATGGCTTCTCTTCCTGCTCCCACACTGTTACCTCTGGAGTCCCCCAAGGATCTCTATCCATGGTCCCCTCCAATTTCTCATTCACATACTGCCCCTTGGCAACATCATCCGAACACACATCAGATTCCACATGTATGCTGACGACACCCAGCTCTACCTCACCACCTCGCTCGACCCCTCCACTGTCTCTCATTTGTCACACTGCTTGTCCGGTACTAGATGAGCAAAAATTTCCTCCAACTAAATATTGGGAACACCAAAACCATTGACTTCGGTCCCCACTACAAACTCCATTCCCTAGCCACCGACTCAATCCCTCTCCCTGGCCACTGTTTGAGGCTGAATCAGACCCTTCACCACCTTGGTGTCCTATCTGACCCTGAGATGAGCTTCTGACCACATATCCTCTCCATGATCAACATTGCCTACTTCCACCTCCATAATATCGCCCGTCTCCGCTCCTGCCTCAGCTCATCTGCTGCTGAAACCTTCATCAATGCCTTTGTTATCTCTAGTCTCGACTATTCCACTGCTCTCCTGGCCAGCCTCCCATCTTCCACCCTCATCCAAAACTCTGCCCATATTCTAACTCGCACCAAGTCCCGTTCACCCATCACCCCTGTGCTTGCTGACCTACATTTGGTCCCGGTCCAGGAACATCCCGATTTTAAAATTCTCATGCTTGTTTTCCAATCCCTCCTTGGCCTCGCCCCTCCCTATCTCTCTAACCTCCTCCAGCTCTACAGTCCTCCAAGATCTCTGCGCTTTTCCAATTCTTGCCTCTTGTGCATCCCCGATTTTAATCGCTCCACCATTGGCGGCCGTGCCTTCAGCTGCCTAGACCCTAAGCTCTGGAATTCCCTCCCTAAACCTCTCCACCTCTCTACCTCTCCTCCTTTAAGACGCTCCTTAAAACCTACCTCTTTGACCAAGCTTTTGGTCATGTGTCCTAATATCTCTTTATGTTGCTCAGCAACACTCAAGAAGCTCGACACCATCCAGGACAAAGCAACCCGCTTGATCGGCACTCCATCCATCACCCTAGACATTCACTGCCTTCACCACCGGCGCACCGTGGCTGCAGTGTGTACCATCCACAGGATGCGCTGCAGCAACTCGCCAAGGGTTCTTCGTTGTAACAGCTTGAAATAAACCTTGAGCTGTGACATTCTGCAATCTCCCTCACCGGCCTTTAATGCACATCTTTAATGTCTGCAGCTTTTTTAATCATCTGTGCAAATTCACTTTGTTTTAAAACCCAACACTTAAACTTGTTTCCAAATCCTTTCTGTGAAGAAAAAATGATCAAAAGTCCCAAAATGTGACACTGCCTTTATTTTCTTTATTTTTTGAACAACTAACTTCCATAACCCTTCTCACTAACCCCGCAGAGAGTCACTACCCCCGCAGAGAGTCACTTACTGGATGAGCATAATGAGCTGAACTATAACATCTTGTACAAAGCTTGTAATGATACAATGCAAGGAAGAATCTGAGTCCATGCAGCTCATCAGCAAGGTCTGACCAAAAACTGACGTCATTTGTCCCAGTGTTCGTATCCAACTAAATTTAAATTTGTGACTATAAAGGCAGGAAACAACTAAAACGCACACTGATCTTTAGCTTTTCTATTATCTCTGGCATAGATTTCTTTTCAAAGTGATAAAAATCTTGCTTAGAATTTTTCACCAAAGCACTTGATTAAACAGCATTGTTCACATATATGGCCTCTGAAGTGCAGCCTTATCTGCAGACTATGTCGCCCCTTGTCTTCTGACTAAGAACTCTGCAGTGTGAGAATTTCCACAGGGAACAACAGTTGACAACAAAGGTAGATTAAAGTTGGTATTGTCTAATGGAAGGTCATTTTTACAAGTAAATCTCACTGCAAATTTTGCTCAATGGGTGAGCTGTCAACCAGAAATCTGCTGTTCTGCAGCAGTAAATGCAATTTTTTTTGCTTTGAACACATCTTCTTGAGCTTCAAATATTTAAACCAAGCAAGTTTCCATAATTCTAATTCATTTCAAATGAATTATCCCTCATTATCTCCATCTTGTTTGTGTCTTTGAAGTAAAAATCCTCATTCCATCTCCTTTGTGAATTTAATGCTCCATTGTCACTACTTGCAGAAGATTACAAGACAATAATCTAAACATTGGTGATGTCATTTCAGGATTTTACATTTTCCCTTTGCACTATTTAACGTGCGATTGCACAGTGAGCCTGCATTCAGTGCTGTTTTAAATGTATTATTTCTTATTGTTTTCTGACTTGTTTTCCAGAGGTGTTTTAGTAAAAGTGAAAACAGAAGTAGTTGGGGTAGTCCGAAACTAAAAAAGACTTTTCAACAGCACGAACTTGCATTTATATTGCATTTAATTGACAGCAGTGAAGTCCAGGGAGCCAGGAGAGGGTGAAAGGTAAATGCATGTGATCAGTGCAGATGAGAGCGCTTGTCTGAGGAACAACAGTAGGAAGGTGCACACAAGATCAGGAGCAGCAATAGAAGCTTGAGGGGCTGGTCTAATCTAGTCCAGCGAAGGTTAACAGAGGAGCTCTGAAGGATGGGTAGAGTCAGTGACATGGGAATCAAGCAGAAAGCAGCAAACCAGAGAACATTTTCCAACATGGTTTAAATGCTTCACGCACAAAGTTTGGCTGTATAAATTACTGTTGGATTCTGTAAATTGTGCCCTAATCGTTGATTTTGCCAAAAAAACTTGTATTTTTGGAAAACATAAGTAGCATATTCAAACTGCCAGGGAAAGCAGCTCCATGTTAGTTACAGCAAAGAAGGAGGCCATTTGGCCCATCGTGCCTGTGCTGGCTCTTTGAAAGGACTATCCAATTAGTCCCACTCCCCTGCTCTTTCCCCATAGCCCTGTAAATTTATTCCCTTCAAGTATTTATCTAATTCCCTTTTGAAAGTTGTTATTGAATCTGCTTCCACCACCTTTTCAGGCAGTGCATTCCAGATCATAACAACTCTACGTAAAAAAAAATGTTTTCTCAAGTCGCCTGCCATCGGAAACAGTTTCTCCTTTTTTAATCTATCAAAACGATTCATGATTTTGAACACCTCTATCAAGTCTCCTCTGCTCTAAGGAGAACAACCCCAGCTTCTCCAGTCTCTCCACATAATGAAGTCCCTCTTCAAAGATACTTTGACAAGCCTCAGAATCACCATAATCAATAAATGTCATTTCTGTGAAAGTAACTTATGAAGAAATGGCTTGTTGATGTATCAATGAATGAGGATTTTTGAAAGTCCACCCAAATTCCAAAATTGCCATTTCCACCATATACATATCAAAGGCGGATGCCTCACTGTTTAGCTTTGCCTTGTGTCACGTATCTTCACAATATTATTGTTCTTTTTGTCTGAAAACTTCCAACTGAAAAGCAGCTTTTTCACTGCTGATACTTTCAAAAAGTCCAAATGGCCTGTCAGCATCTGAATATTTTGAAAATTGGCCCTGTTGTGCATTGATGTGTTTGAGTTTGGTTACTGCTGAAAACCTCCGCATGGGAATGAGTGCACACATTTTGGAAATTTAACAGAGTGCAAGTGCAACAATTCTAAAAGTTTTCAACAGAAAATTTGTAAAAAAATTCAAATCTAAACATTCCTGTACAATATGGGACTATTTTCCATCATACATCAAAGTCATGGCCCATACTGGTATTTGAGATATAAATAGAGTCTAAAAGTGAAAATACTTTGCCATATCTTTAAAATGTCGTGTTTCTTAAAGTGTACAGGTTTTTATTTTTGCATTGAATGTCTTTTCATTGTGTTGTAAGTGCAAACAGTTTTATTCATAAATGGAGTTTCAAAATCACTGCAAACTGCATGAAGCTTGCATTATTTGTTTCCTATATCTTATGCTCACAGTATTAGTTTCTATTCTAAACTAATCCTTTTCTCTCTCTTCTGTATCTCCATCTTTCTGTGTGGTCCCTGTTCCATATTCATCCTGAACTGGATTTCCACACTGAGTGTCTGTTTTCTTCTAAATCAATCCTGTCACAGCAGTATGATCATACATATGATGTCAGAGAGTGCTTGCTGTATTACTGGTTGATGTAAGTACACCTCTTCTTATAAGATGCATGCATTAGTTTATTTAATAAATGTCACTTGTAAAAAAAAGCAGGTGCTAACACCATGTGGTTGGGACAAGGGAAGTTAAATCTACTTGAATTTTTCATTTACATAAACCTCCTTTATGATGTGTGTGTTTTGGATTGGGAAAAATAATCCCAACATATTTGTTTTGCTCCATAATTCTTGTACATTTGAAAGTGTTTTGGTAAACTTAGCTGAAGATGATAATTATTTGATCAATATGTGGAAGAAATTAGTAAATATTATTATCCAGAAGGTATCAAGGTGGCATTTCAGTTGAGCTTAATTGGAAATTATAAGTAACTTTCCGTCTAGACTGACAAAGTATTTTTGCACTTTTCATCTATAACAGAATAATTTGCGGCAGGATGCTTATGAAAGATAACATGCTATATAACCAAAGGGGTCACAATACATGATACGTTTTAAACACAGTAGCCATTTTAACCTAAAACATACTTAGATATATGTAGCACCTCTAAGGTAGAAAAACATCCCAAAGTGTCTCTCAGAGTCAGAAAGAACAAAATTTGACAGAGTTATTAGGGGAGGTGACCAAAACGCTTGGTCCAAGAGATGAGGTTTCAGGAGGGTCTAAAAGCAGGCGAGGGAAATGGAGAGTTGACAGGGTTTAGAGAGGGAATTCTAGAATATGTGGTCTAGGTGAGTGGAAGACGAGAGGATAAACAGGAGGCCAAGGTCAGAGCAATGGAGAGATTGCACAGATAGAATGGAATGAAACTGTGGAGCGACTTAAACAGAAGGATGAGAATTTTAAAGTTGAGGTATTGGACCGAGAAGCAATGTAGGTCAGCAAGGACAGAATTGATGGGTGAGTGAGACTTGGCACAGAATGGGATATAGGCAGCAGGATTTTGGATGAGCTGAAGTTTACAGAGGGTGGGGGATCGGAGGACAACCTGAAAAGAGCATCAATAAGCTATTTTGAGCTTGGAATTAAGGCATGTTGTTGGGCAAAGTAATAACAAAGTTACGAAATGAGAAAACACCATTCAACCTATCAAGCCTATTCCCTCTAAAGTAGAAAAGGTAATGCTCAAAATAAAAAAGTGGTCCATTGCCAACTATAATATGCACGATTTTACTTCTAGGTATCCAAGTGGCAAATGCAGATATGATGGAAAAATATTAGAAATATAACTGAAGGTGGAGAACATCATTATTATCATTTCAACTTGCTCTTATCAGGAGTCAAGTGCAGTCTTTCAGAGAAAAAAAGAATTTCTGTCTGGAATGTCCTTAATTTATTTCTTTCACACTCTCATTCAGATGGATTGATACCTTATTGTATTTGATGGTACGTAGATTAAGGAAGTTTTGGTCTGAAATGTATTCAATTTGTTTTTTTCATGATTCTTAGTCAACAGATTTAAATATGGGCACTGGGAATTTCCTCACGGCTTCTCCTGCTCCATCCTGTATATATGCATATACGGAGTTTCCACTAAACTTCCGCCAAAGTTATGTTGGAGCAGGAGCAGGAAGCCTTGAGGAAATTCCTGCTGGGGGACTAATCCAAACTTGTGATAAATGTAGAATCAGGAAATACCTAGTTATATCTTAAGATACAGAAATGACATTCATCAGCTTGATAATCACAAAACCTCTACACGTTTTTTAAAAAATTGATACATTAAAGTCTAAACTGAATGAATCAGTTATATACCAGCACCTAACTTAGGCTTCGGGCAAACAAATTAATTTTATTATTTGCGATTTCAGAACTCTTAAAGTAAACATGGTTTGCTTCTTAATCCTTCTGATCAGTATTACAATTAATGCCTTGTTCCATGTTTTAAATCTGTACTTCTCATTACCACTGTATGGCACCTGTGAATTTTTTTAACCAAGTGTAAATGTATTTTGACACTATGTTCCTGATAATACCACAGATAATATTGCTACTCGCCACTTTTAGCTATGCATCAACTGTTAATCCTTCAAATCTTTAGGTGCCACTTGGAGAGCTAGGAGTGCAACCAGTTTGCCTCATCTTGCCTGAGTTTAGTACCTTTGCAACTTTATATACCTTACTTCCCAATACTCCATTCAGAGTAAGTACGACAACAGAGTTGCAAGTCTGGGAACAGGAGCTTCCACCACAAGCTGTTTACATTGCCTCCCGTTGATGGTTATCTTCAACTCACTTTCACCTTTTAGTGTGTTAGCTCAAACAAAAACATAAAAATCACAGCTCTAAGCAATTCTCTCAAGTTGCTTCTGTCAGAACCAAAGCTTTAAACAATAAAAATAAAAGAGAACATATAAATCATTTGGTCTTGGAAAAAGCAATGAACGTGGACTAAACATTGCTCAATCCCTTTTATGTTTTAGTTTTATTTTATATTTTCTGAATATATTTAGGTGTGAGAAAGGGAAGCTATTAATGAGGAATGTTGGGGCAGAAATCTCTCCCGAAATAACGGAGAGCTCAACAGTACTCTCCGTTGTTAGTGGCGAAATGGAGGAGCAAGTATGCGTTCGCACACGCTCAGTAAATCCGGAACTTGCTCCTAGTGGTTCGCTGGCAATATGACAGCTTCGAATTAAAGGGACATCGCACGCTGCAATCGGGGAAATCATTGAAAAAGCGCCAACTTGCCAGCTGGAAAATAATTAATTACGCCACCAAACAGCTACGCTTAATAATACCACGTGATATCAAAAAACGGCTGAGTGCACTGGATAAAGGAAAGGCTGTGGGCCCTGACAACATCCCAGCTGTAGTGCTGAAGATTTGTGCTCCAGAGCTAGCCGCGCCTCTAGCCAAACTGTTCCAGTACAGCTACAACACTGGCATCTACCCGACAATGTGGAAAATTGCCCAGGTATGTCCTGTCCACAAAAAGCAGGACAATTCCAATCCGGCCAATTACCGCCCCATCAGTCTACTCTCAATCATCAGCAAAGTGATGGAAGATGTCGTCAAAAGTGCTATCAAGCAGCACTTACTCACCAATAACCTGCTCACCGATGCTCAGTTTGAGTTCCGCCAGGACCATTCGGCTCCAGACCTCATTACAGCCTTGGTCCAAACATGGACAAAAGAGCTGAATTTCAGAAGTGAGGTGAGAGTGACTGCCCTTGACATCAAGGCAGCATTTGACCGAGTGTGGCACCAAGGAGTCCTACTAAAATTGAAATCAATGGGAATCAGGGAGAAAACTTACCAGTGGCTGGAGTCATACCTAGCACAAAGGAAGATGGTAGTGGGTGTTGGAGGCCAATCATCTCAGCCCGAGGATATTGCTGCAGGTATTCCCCAGGGCAGTGTCCTAGGCCCAACCATCATCAGCTGCTTCATTAATGACCTTCCCTCCATCATAAGGTCAGAAATGGGGATGTTCGCTGACGATTGCAGTGTTCAGTTCCATTCGCAACCCCTCAAATAATGAAGCAGTCCGAGCCCACATGAAGCAAGACCTGGACAACATCCAGGCTTGGGCTGATAAGTGGCAAGTAACATTCGCGCCAGACAAAGTGCCAGGCAATGACCATCTCCAACAAGAGAGGGTCTAACCACCTCCCCTTGACATTCAACGGCATTACCATGGCCGAATTCCCCACCATCAACATCCTGGGGGTCACCATTGACCAGAAACTTAACTGGACCAGCCATATAAATACTGTGGCTACAAGAGCATGTCAGAGGCTGGATATTCTGCGGTGAATGACTCACCTCCTGACTCCCCAAAGCCTTTCCACCATCTACAAGGCACAAGTCAGGAGTGTGATGGAATACTCTCCACTTGCCTGGATGAGTGCAGCTCGAACAACACTCAAGAAGCTCGACACCATCCAAGATAAAGCAGCCCGCTTGATTGGCACCCCATCCACCACCCTAGACATTCACTCCCTTCACCACCGGCGCACCGTGGCTGCAGTGTGTACCATCCACAGGATGCACTGCAGCAACTCACCAAGGCTTCTTCGACAGCACCTCCCAAACCCGCGACCTCTACCACCTAGAAGGACAAGGGCAACAGGCACATGGGAACAACACCACCTGCACGTTCCCCTCCAAGTCACACACCATCCCGACTTGGAAATATATCGCCGTTCCTTCATCGTCGCTGGGTCAAAATCCTGGAACTCCATACCTAACAGCATTGTGGGAGAACCTTCACCACACGGACTGCAGCGGTTCAAGAAGGCGGCTCACCACCACCTTCTCAAGGGCAATTAGGGATGGGCTATAAATGCTGGCCTTTCCAGCGACGCCCACATCCCATGAACGAATAAAAAAAAACAGGTCTAAACTAAATCTTTAAGTCTTAATGACTGCCAAGCAACTAAAAATTAACTTTTAAAAATATGGACTCTCATATTACTACTTATTTTAATTTTTGGTCATTAAAAAAAAATTTAAATTAAAAAAAATTGTGTTTTTTTATTTTTCCCAATATCTCTTTAATCCAATTATTTCTTTGGCTTTTTATAAAAAAAATTAAAATTTTTATTTACAATGACATACAGAATATAACTTTAAATGAATGAAGTCTGCTCGCCTGCTTGAGCAATGCCGCCTGAATCTCTGGGCGTGACATCTCTTCCTGACAGATTTTGTGGGCGTGTCCTCTCCTCACACACTTCTCAGCTGTGCAACAACTCACACTATTCAGAGGCTGGGTTGATAGTGCAAATTTTTTAAAAGTTCATTTCAAGCAATTAATTTAATTTGCAGGAGCTGCGGTGAACATTGCCTCGCCACTCGGAGCGATTTCTGCCCCAGTATATCTCAAGTGTTGTTAAAGGAATGAATCTTATAACTTTGGTTTACTGTATTTTAATTCTATCACACTGGTAGAAATTGGCCTTTTTTATTTTTGGTATGTTCTGTTGATCAGTCTATTAGTATTAAGATGTCACTGAATTAACTCCCAGAGAGATCATTCAATTTTAGCTAAGCTTTTCATAACTCATTTCCCCTCGTTAGATTTGTGCATACTTTCTCATTTCCCATCTCAGCACTCTCATCCTAGCACTTTCAAGAATCTAAATTTAAATAGAGCAGATTTTGTAAGCATCTTGTGTATGCCATATGTAGTGTATGACCCAACACATGTTTTAAAAACAAATTAAAAAGCCATACCAATATCAAGCAGTAACAAGCTGCAGGATTCCAGTAATTCTGCGTTTACATTGCAGAACCCAATTCCTGAAGCAGTTCTGCGATAGCAGCTGTAGCTCCCATTGCTGTTGAAACAGCCCCACTTGTATTGTGGAGCACTTCGTAAAGTAGCTGGGTCCATATTAAAACAACTGTGCGTGTGCAAGCTGGTTTTGTAACTCTCGTCCAGTGGCTGTAACCTTCATCTGAGGCTGCAACCTACAAACCAACAAGAGAAAAACTGCTTCCCTGTCATGAGCACTTGAAATTGCTGACGTCACGAAGGTGTCACTGCTGTCAAAACTAAAATCACCACCAGTCATTTAGGAGAGAAGTAGAGCCTATTGAGATTGATTTAAAGAATTGCCAGCAAGACTTCAGACCAAATATAGTCCTACCCACGTATGTCAACATGGGAAACCATTCTAATTTTGTCAACATAAGCGAATCATGTTCTTTTTGACTTAAGAAAAACTGTTGCTTATCTCTTCCAGTCATGTTGGTGGTACTGGATAATAGTTTTGGATTAATGTCAGAGACTAAGATCGAAAGGGTTAATCAGGATGACAGCAGGCCTGATTGATTCTCCAAAGACCTTTTAGTGTGATATCACTGCTGTTTTTATATTGTAACTGCGTGACATGTTAACCTTTCATTTAAAGAACATCATAATGTAGTTTAGGCCATAATATTGTAAAATAACCTAATCAATGTCTGGAATACTTGAGCAGATGGTGCTGTATGGGAATAAAGCCTGTGGAAACAAATAAGAGAGCATGCAAATGCCCTTCTGGGAAATGCTGAGGTTGGATGTATGAAAAGGGTCTGTGGACCTGTAAGTTGAATGACTCCTAAACTTGAAAGCAGAGAATACGCTGCATGAAAGGTAGTTATTGTTTACCAATGCTGGTTGCAAGGACACCAGCAGCATTGGAGCTCTATCTGCTCAGAAATGTGTCATGAAGTTCATGTGAAAGCAGAGGAAGCAAAAGAAAGTTGAATCAGAGCTGTCACGTAGCAGTGATTAGAAGAGCTGGGAAAGGGTCTATACCGAGACGGGGAGCTACAGTGAATCCTCCAAGGAAGAAAGAAAACCTCGGCTGGCCTAGTTCCTAGGACAGACATAATCACTGTGTCCTGTTGGTAAGGTTTCCCCATAGTGGGAATGTAGTGCGGTGTCGTCTTACTGCTAGGGTCATATTGCACCTACGCTGGTAAACTTGAAGTCTGTCATAAACAAAGGTTAAATTGATTTTTAAACACATATGTAGTTATGTGTGATCGACAGGCCTAAACCCAAGTTATATTTAGAGACGTGGTATATCATTTGGCTCACAGCGGTGACAAGAATTGAAACACAGTCTTTACGTTGTTTACCCCCAATACATGGTTGTCCCTTGATGCAGTAATTTTTAGCCTAGTGCACTTAAAAGAAACAAGGCTTTCTCATTCGCATTATAAATATGGTCAAAATTATATTACTGTGTCACACACGAAGATAAGGGCCATATAAATGATGATAATTGTTGAATTAAGTGTGCCAGAGTTTATATTGACGTCAACATACATAGTAAGTGTTTGGTATTAATGTGCAGAGAAGGGACTGGGACTTCACTTTCTGATGATATAAGCGGGATAAATGAGTTTGCGAGAACTGTACCTATATTGTTTGTGATACTAAGGTCAGGTTTCACTTGGAGATCCCAAGAAATAATAATCCCAAGAAATAGTATTTGTCCATGGATGGCAATCTCAGGTGTATTCCAGAAAGTCTGCATCATCATTGACAAGACCAGGGAACCGCTTCACCATTGAAACAACTAGAATCCCACCACCTGAACCACTGTGCTATTTTCACAGACACTTTGAAAAAGAATATTACATCAGTAAACAAGTTAGATCTTTTAGTCATGGAGATACGCTTAGACAATTAGGATCATTCACATTGGAGAGAGGCTCAGAGGAAGCATGGCAACATTGACTTGTGTTCTCTCAACAGATGCTGTCTGAGTGTTTCCAGCATTTTCTGTTTTTGTTTTAGAGGGAATATGTCTGAGTTTTTAAAACTATAAAGACATTGGATAAAGCAGATTTAAATAACCAAAATAGATAAGATAGTAGGACTAGATGATATGCCTACAAAATCTGTAGGCAAAGAATCAGGCTTAAAGACTTGGAAATATTTATTTTCTTGAAGGCTTGGTCCCTCTGGAATAGGTTACCGGTAGATATGGTTGCATCCCTTTCGAAAGGGACTTCACAAGTTCTTTAGAGAGGAGGACTTTGTTTAGTGATGCATCATGACAGTTGTTTCCTGGATTTTACTCATGGAGTCAGGCAGGAATTTCCCAAACTTTTTCTTGAAACTGGTCACAGGTTTTTTGCTTTGCTTTTTACCTCCCGGAGTAGTTACCATTACTAGTGATTGGGGAGGGCGTTCTAAGAGATCGCACCATCCAGTGGGTAGAGTGAGCATTGATTGACCCAACAGTCATTCCTTGCCTTTGTTTTTGTTTGTTCTATGGCAAAAGTGGGAGAAAACAATGTACTGCAGGGATAGAAATTATACGTGAGTTATACTATGCACATGAAAT
This sequence comes from Heptranchias perlo, assembly GCF_035084215.1. Classification (NCBI taxonomy): domain Eukaryota; kingdom Metazoa; phylum Chordata; class Chondrichthyes; order Hexanchiformes; family Hexanchidae; genus Heptranchias; species Heptranchias perlo. Next base: position 36,139,091 of record NC_090337.1, on the reverse strand, counting down.
ATGTTATTAATAGTCTGTGAATTCACATCTACAAGGGTAACCAAAGGCAAGTGACATGTACACTAATAATGATACCACAAGAACATTTCCAAGCACTTACCACTGAATTTTAATTATCGGGGAAAGGTTACATAGCACAATCTGAGGATACCATACTGCTTATTAATGTATACTACATTGGTACATCATTATGCGACTTAGACTTACGGTGTAGTCCAAGTTTTATGGGGAATTGTGATGGGCTTTGCCTAACCTGGAAATAAACATAATTTGTCATGTAATTCCTGAGTTTAGGTTGAATGCAGCCTAAGGACCATGGATATTAAAACTATCAGGTTGTGGGTCTGGGTTTGCTTATCTTTGGCTTGATTGTTCAAAAGTAGACGGTTATTGTAATTTGGTACAGCTCCTCAGATCTACACCACGGCTCCTCCTATCCTCAAATCTTTCTAGGTAGATGAATCTAATTTCCATTGATCCAAACATATGCTGTATTAACAACTGAGTAACATGCGAAGATACATGTAAGTGTTATTCAAAGGTGTTGGGGGGAGTTTGACTAGTGCCAATATAAAGGGTTTTAATGCGTAAAAAATGGCACCACAAGATAAAAATATTTGGAATTGATTGTTACAAGATCCAATGTGACTGTAGTTCCAGTGGTACAATTCTAAAGGGGGAATTGCAGGAACAGAGAGACCTGGAGGTATCTGTGCACAAATCTTTGAAAGTGGTAGGACAGGTTGAGAAAGCGGTTAAAAAAGCAGAATGGATCTTAGGCTTTATAAATAGAGGCATAGAGTACAAAAGCAAGGAAATTATGTTAAACCTTTCTAAAACGCTGGTTCGGCTACAACTGGAGTATTGTGTCCACTTTAGGAAGGATGTGAAGGCCTTAGAGAGGGTACAGAAAATATTTACTAAGATGGATCCAGGGATGAGGGACTTCAGTTACGTGGATAGACTGGAGAAGCTGGGGTTGTTTTCCTTAGAGCAGGGAAGTTTAAGAGAAGATTTGATAGAAGTGTTCAAAATCATGAAGGGTTTAAATTAAGTAAATAGAGAGGAACTGTTCCCATTGACGGAAGGGTTGGTAACCAGAGGACACAGATTTAAGGTGATTGGCAAAAGAACCAAAGGCGACATGAAGAAAACATTTTTTACGCCGTGAGTAGTTATGATCTGGAACGTGCTACCTGGAAGGGTGGTGGAAGCAGATTCAATCGTGGCTTTCAAAAAGGAATTGGAGGCAAAAGAGCAGAGGAATGGGACTAACTGGATTGCTCTTATAAAGAGCTGGCACGGGCTCAATGAGCCAAATGGCCACCTCCTATGCTATAACCATTCTATGTAGTACATAAATGTTCACATCGAGTTTGGTTATCCAGTTCAGCCCAGCTTAGTCCTCTAATTTTATACATCTGTCCTAATTACGGTTGCCATCAGTTTGCTTTTCAAATGGCAGTGTGTTTTTTTTTCCCAGTGGGCTATCCATTGTTCAGTAGAAGATAAAACCAGACAGTAAAAATCTGGTATCATTAGCTATTTAGTAAAGTGCTCTGCGAATGCACCAGAATGGGTTTTCGCAATAAACAGAGTGAAAAACTTGAATCAGTTTATGGTCCGTGGAATTAGTTAATCGGCACTAATGTTCCCAGAACCAGAGCTTGTTCAGTGAACAAAGCTTGGTAAACTATTGAATGAGGTGTGAAACTCTATCCCGACTATTGTTGTGAACATTTGGAAGTTTCTATTTTTGTGCAATCCATTGTCAATGTCCTGATTGCGTTTTATTGTAAATAATAAAACTAATATAAACCTCTCTCCTATGTTGATTCTAAATTTGCAATTGAAATGTGACTGGAGAATTTTTTGGGGGGTATGCAGGTGTTGACGTTTGGAAACTTATAACCTTGCTTTAGAATCTCTAAACCAAGCTAGTAAGCTGGTAAGTCTTTTGCTGTTTCTCCAGATAGTATCACCCTATCCATTAGGGCATCGCATTCTAAGGTTACCTGGGGTGAATGGAAGGAATCTCACTCTGCCACTGGCCCCGCTGTAGCTTGTGTGGCCTCCCTGCACCTTCGTGGTCCTGGCCTCCTTCCTGCCCCAAAAGTTTTCTTCAGTATCTTCTCTCCCTGACCTCAATGCCTTGCCTCCCGCCACGGACTCATTGGGCTCCAGCCACCTGCCCACCCATCACATTTTGTTCCTAACACCCTGATTGTTATAAAACAACATGTCCTGTTACTCAACATGAGCAATGCCACAGGGAATCGACTAGTATGTATAAAAAAAACTTATGCAATGCCCATTTTCAGAACCCTTCCCTACCCACTGACAGTTTGACCTTGTCAAAAGGCCACAACTCTAGTCCTTAATCTGAGTTACATCGAAACTACAGCACAGAAACAGGCCAGTTAGCCCAACAGGTCTATGCCAGTGTTTATGCTCTACACAAGCCTCTTCCCTCCCTACTTCATCTAACCCTATCAGCATACCCTTCTATTTCTTTCTCCCTCATGCTTATCTAGCTTCCCCTTAAATGTATCTATGCTGTTTACCTCAACTGCTCCTTGTGGTAGCGTGTTCCACATTCTTACCATTCTTTGGATAAAGAAATTTCTCTTTAATTCCCTATTGGATTTATTAGCAACTATTTTATATTGATGACCTCTAGTTTTGGACAACCCCACACTTGGAAACATTTTCTCTACGTCTATCCTATCAAACCCTTTCATTATCTTAAAGACCTCTATCAGGTCATCCCTCAGCCTTCTCTTTTCTAGAGAAAAGAGCCCCAGCCTGTTCAGCCTTTCCTGATAAGGATACCCTCTCAGTTCTGGTGTCATCCTAATGAATCTTTTTTGCACCCTCTCCAGTGCCTCTATATCCTTTCTCTAATATGGTGACCAGAACTGTGTATAGTACTTCAAGTGTGGTCTAACCAAGGTTCTATACAAGGTTAACATAACTTTTCTGCTTTTCAATTCTATCTCTCTAGAAATTAACCCCTGTACATGATTTGTCTTTTTATGGCCTTATTAACCTGTGTCTCTACATTTAATGACTTTGTATCTGTGCCCCTAGATCCCTTTGCTCCTCTATCCCGTTTAGACTCTTATTATCCAAGCAGTATGTGGCCTCCTTATTCTTCCTACCATAATGCACCACCTCACACTTATCTATATTGAAATTCATTTGCCAGTTACAAGCCCATTCTGCAAATTTATTAATGTCCTCTTGCATTTTAACGCATTCTTCCTTCGTATTAACTACACTCCCCCCCAATTTGGTGTCGCCTGCAAATTTTGAAATTGTACTTCCGATTCCTGAATCCAAATTGTTAATGTAAATTGTGAGCAACAGTGGTCTCAGCACCGATTCCTATAGAACACCGCTTTCCAGCTTTTGCCAGAGTATACAGAATGTGCAAGTTATAGCAGAAAGGAGCGTATTTGGCAACAATATTAACTAGTTGGCAGTTGTCATGATGCTGCTGTCTGGAAAATTAAACTCCTTCAGAATCTTGTGTGCTGTCACAATTGTAGTGGAGTGTGATGTGGACATAATCTCTTGCCTTCGTGAAGTGTAACAAACCTGCATAGGCTGTATTTTATTAATCCATTGTTGAACTGTCATGGGAAGGGTGTATATTGATCAACATGCTTCACTACAGCAGCGTACATTAAGAGATGTACTTCAGCATGGCAAATTGGCTGATGCCCGCTATGTAACCAGTTAGTGTCTGAAATGTCCCTGTTGCTAGGAAGGCAGTCAGCTGTCATCTCAAGATTCACCAGCATGGTATTGTTATTTGCTTTTGGAATGTGTAGTTCTTTAACCAGATCACAGCAGCTTTCTTATTAAATCTACCTTGATCAATATTGCAAATTTATGGCATAAGTATAAAATTTCTGCTTTTAGAAATAGAGGATCAATATTATGTTTTGTTTCTGTGCTACTTGTAATTTTGTTTATGAGGCACAAGCGTTATAACACTCTAGCCTGAAACAGATCCAAAGACATTTTTATTCTTAAATCTGGGCTTTGAGAGAGCAGAGTGATCCTAGAAGCCACCTTTGTCTGGGGGAAAGGGGGGGCGGAATTTTAATCCTAAACAGGGCAGGTGGGCAGTAAAAATGCCCTGGGTTACTTATTCACTGAAAAGCCACCCGGATCCGACTGTTTCTGATTTTAATGAATGCTTATGGACAGATGGCTAAGCCTCCCATCTAAAGTCGACGAGGTCTTAATTCACGTATACTAACTTCAACAGAATGGGTGCATTTTGAGTTTACCTTTCGAAGGAGGAAATTCCAGGCCATGGAATTTTGTAGTCCAGGTGCTTGATTTCTACCAAAATATTGTAAATGGGTTTGTAATTGTTATGTTATAGTTTTAAATCAGTGAAATACGATCAAGTGCTCTAAACAGTACAGCATTATCTTGTATTTTTCATAGTTCCAAACAGACCATCTCTTTGGGAGTACCTACAACATTGGCAACGCTTGCATATTTCATTCTAATTCAAGTGTTAGCCTTGTCTCAGTGTTAGTGCTGTTGCCTCTGCATCAGAAGGTCACAGTTCAAGCTCCATTTCAGGGGGGAGTAATATTTACCATCATCCGCATGGACAGTAAACTGGCAGAGTGGATTGCCCACCCATTATAGAACCCGCCCAATTTTCAGACAGGTGGTTTGCTCTTGTCAGTTCCATGGTGAAGGTGAAAATTACTCCCAAGGACTTGAGCATGTAATCTAGACTGACACTAGATTGGAGTACTCCCTTGGTACCAAGGGAGTACTTCAATGTCAGAGGTGCTGTCTTTAGATGAGATATGAAACCAGGTGGATTTAAAAATCCCATGGCATATTCGAAGAAGTGCAGTTCTTGTGGTGTATGGCCAACATTTGTCCCTCAACCAACATCACTAACATAGTAGAGTTGGCCATTTATTTCTGTGCTGTTTGTGGCATCTTACTGTTGACAAATTGGCTGCCGCATTTGTCTACAAAACAACAGTAACTACACTTGAAAAGTATCTCATTGGATATGAAGCGTTCTGTGCAGTTGTATATTCAGATCTACAAACTCCATGACACATTTGTGATTTCTTTTTATATCGTGGTGTCCTGAAATATCATTATATTTCACTTGTAGATAGAAGAAATCAAATTTATTATAACAATGATGAAATATTATAATCTGCTTCTTCAAACTAAACTCTTTTTAATAAAATTACACAATCAGAAAAAAACTAATTGTAAGATGGTCATTAAACAGTTGGCAATTCTTTTGTTTTCTCTTCCAGTAATGTAGGGTTTTCCCTATCCTATATAAAAAGAAGTGTAAACTGTTTATTGAGCTATGATAGTGAGCAGTAATATATATTTAGGATTGCACCATTTTGATCCATTCAGCCCATTGTGCCTGTGCCAGCTCTTTGGTGGAGCTATCCAATTAGTCCCATTCCCCTGCTCTTTTCCCATAGCCATATACATTTTTACCCTTCAAGTATTTATCCTTTAGAAAGTTATTATTGAATCTGTTTCCACCACTCTTTCAGGTAGTGTATTCCAATTCATAACAACTCGCTGCTTAAAAAAAATGTTTCCTCATGTCACCTCTGGTTCTTCTGCCAGTCACCTTAAATCTGTGTCCTCTGGTTATCGACCCTTCTGCCACTGGAAACAGTTTCTCCTTATTTACTCTGTCAAAACCCTTCATGATTTTGAACACCTCAATCAAATCTCCTCTTAACCTTCTCTGCTCTAAGGAGAACAACCCCAGCTTCTTCAGTCTCTCCACATATCTGAAGTGCCTCATCTCTGATACCAGTCTGGTAAATCTCTCTGCACCCTCTTGAGGGCATTGACATGCTTGCTAAAGTGTGGTGCCCAGAATTGAACACACTACTCCAACTGCGGCCTAACCAGTGTTTTATAAAGGATTAGCATAACTTCTTTGCTTTTGTACTCTGACTCTATTAATAAAGCTCAGGATCCCAAATGCTTTTGTAACAGCCTTCTCGACTTGTCCTGCCACCATCAAAGATTTGTGTACATACACCCCCGGGTCTCTCTCTTCCTGCACTTCCTTTAAAATTGTACCATGTAGCTTATATTGCCTCTCCTCATTCTTCCTACCAAAATATATCACACGCTTCTCTGCGTTAAATTTCACCTGCCATGTGTCTGCCCATTTCACCAGTCTGTCTATGTCCTCCTGAAGTCTGTTACTATCTTCCACATTGTTTACTACATTTCCGAGTTTCGTGTCATCTACCAAACTTTAATATATATTAATGACCTGGACTTGGGTATAATATCAAAAAGAACAGTGGTCCTAATACCAAAACCTGGGGAACACCACTGTGTACCTCCCTTCAGCCTGTTCACTACTACTCTCTGCTTTCTGTACCTTGCCCAATTTTATATCTACGCTGCCACTGTCCCTTTAATCCCATGGGCTTTAATTTTACTTATAAGTCTATTATGTGTTACTTTATCAAATGCCTTTTGAAAGTCCATATACACATCAACCGCACTACCCTCTAAACGCTTTCCATTACGTGATCAAAGAACTCAATCAATTTAGTCAAACACGATTTTCCTTTAACAAATCCATGCTGACTTTCACTTATTAGCCCATACTTTTCCAAGTGCCAGTTCATTTTGTCCTAGATTATTGTCTCTAAAAGTTTCCGCACCACTGAAATTAGGCTGACTGGCCTGTAATTCCCTCTCCCCTTTTTTGAACAGGGGTTTGCAATTCTCCAGTCCTCTGGCACCACCCCCATATCTAAGGAGGATTAGAAGATTGTGGCCAGTGCCTCTGCAATTTTTACCCTTCCTTCATTAATCTAGGATGGATCCCATCTGGACCGGGTGACTTTTCTGCTTTGAGTTCTTCCAACCTTTTAAGTACCTCCTCTTCATCTATTTTTATCCTATCCAATATCATTACTATCTCCTCCTTTATTGCTACATTGGCAGCATCCTCTTCTCTACTGAAGACCAATGCAAAGTATTCATTTAGTGCCAAACTTGCACTAAACTTGTCATTTGATGTGCCTATTATTTTATAGAGTGTTTGAGATCCAGACTTCTCCGCTAAGCTTGTCTTATGTGTTAGAAGCATAAGCAAGCATGTAGATCATGCACCCAATATTTGTCAACAGTTAAATAGATTACTGATGAATAAACCTTCTGTTTCCCTCATTATGAGTGGGACTTTTTTTTCTTATTTTGCATTCTGCTTCAAAAATTATATAATTCGTATTTCTATTTTTCTCCCTCATCATTCCCTATACTTCAATAAATGTTGGCTCTTCCAAATTAAAGCTCAAAAGAGGCATTCAAAATGTTCTTCATTAAAATGAATGGTTATTATATTATATTTTCAACCCTCACTGCACATAGTAATTATACTTGTATGTCATAGGAACCACTTCGTGCACAAGTTATTTGTATTATTAACGAATGGAAATTCTCCATGTCGCAATAGTATTAATAGACTTTCTTCGGGAACACTTTACCCTTGTTACCATGGCAGCAGGAATAAAACGGTTGTGAATGAACTGTTATGGATTCAATGAAAAACTGGCTGAAGTGTAACTAATTGTAATGTAGAAATATTCACTGCAGAGCTCAATAAAAAAAAATGAGATATCTACACCAGGAACACTCATTTGCCACCATTAAATGGACAGTAATGTATCTGGATGACCTGAAGCTGAATACAGTTGAGTTAATGGTTTAATGAAGCCATATTTACTCGTGTCTGCATAATACATTGTTGACATCACTTTCTCTAGAAGATGTATTGTCAGGATAACGGTGGAATGCTGAAGAGAACCTGTACCGCTGTGGATGTCAGTGTACTGAAATGGCTAAAGAATGGAGAGGGTGGCACATCAGACTTGCATAATGAAAACAAATTGTATCTGATGTGGAAGATGCCCTGTAAAGTACTTTATTGATAAATGATTTTGCACTGTAGAGTTGTCTTCATTTTGTAATGAATATGGATACTGTAGATGAGCACTCATTACTAATGCATTTTTTTCTGTTATGGTAAATAACCTAGTAGTACCAGAGCAAGCCTCAGCCTAGTAATGATTGCTGACTGCCATCTTAGAAAGAAGAAAATTGCATAGACTGTAAGAAGTGAAATGGTGCTTGATTTATGCCGTTGCTTCTGGTCTGTATATGTTGTGAATTTGCAGAAAATCTCCAATAAACAGCATACAACATTAATTTTACTTAAGAGAAAAAACTCCTATATTTTAATAAATTAGCATTGACATTAGGTTGTTATAAGTGTCTAATGAAAATCATTAATGTTTTGGTTGGTCAAGTAAAATGGTTCATGTGTGGGGCTGGTAATTTAATGTGAATGGAATCCTGTATGACATGGTAGTATAAATATAGCTAAATACTGACACTACACAGATATTTGGAAGCTTTGCAGTTTCAAATAATTTCTTTCTGCATTCTGTTGCCCTACCCTTTTTTGTATATGGAAACAAAACAAATTCCAAACTGAAAGTATTAATGTCTACAGGATTTTCCAATCAAATACATAGCCGTATTTTCCTAAATGCAAATTGTATAGTTGACTATGTGAAGAGGTTGTTTACCATTTGTATCTAATTTTAAAGTCAAACCTTATTGAACTGAATTCTGTGCTTGTGAGGTATTGATGGAAACATGGCCCACAGTCATTAGCAATTCACTTTGCAGCTCTATAATTTCATGATGCAGTAATGGAGGAGATCCATGAACACTAAAGTTTATACCAAGCACAGAAGTAGCCAGAAGATAACATTGATTTGTGGATAACATTACTGCACACTGTTGAAAACAGTTTACAGGCAAATATCCTATCATTCAGCTTAATTAATTAATCAATGGCAATTTCTTCCTTCTCTACAGCTATCTTCTTCCCACCTAGGCATCATATTATATGTGCAACATTCGGCAATGTAGACCTTTGTAGAATTTCTCCTTTAGAGTAGATTGTGTAGTACTGTAATGAAACTCTTGTTTCCTTAGAATGTACATGTAATATTAAAGCTGTAGGCTTGGTAATATCTTAAAATAAACCATTTCAGAAGAATGGAAAATCTCTTTTTCACAGAATATGTTGTTTTTTCACAGCTGATGTTTGAGACTGATGAATTAGATATTAAACACATTTTTCTTCATAGTCCAGTCTCTTCCATACCCCAGATAAATATGGATGAGGAAGGCCTTTCAGCTCCTCTTAACACACACATCTAAAAAATCCTACAATACCCACATCACAGTATCCAACAGTCTCCTAAATCACTCCAAAGTTTTTTGCCTTCACAGTTGTACTTGGAAGTCCATTCCATGTGTTGATCACTTTGTGCGGAAAACTTGTAAATTTGTCCTAAATTTGCTTTTTACCAGTACCTGTCTCTATGGTTTTAAGTCGGAGTGAGCACTGCCTCTTTCAGCGCGACTAGTGCCCGCAGTACACCGGTCGCCTCCTGATGACTCGAGGACCAATATTGCATGGTCCTCGCCCATTAGTTTAGGCTTGGCAGTCATTGCCGCTGATTTCCAGCCCAGTGTCTACAATGGTGTATGTAGAGACATGAGAGAAAGAACCTTCTCCATAAGAAGAAGGGATCTCCCTCTCACTAGTACAGTTCCTGCTCTATGCAGCAGGTACAAGGAATGTTTTTTAACCTAACTCTACGTTAAAGGCACTATGGAAGTGCAAGTTGTTGTATTCTGAACACAAGTAGAATCTGCTGTATTGTCACGACCCATGCCACAGAAAACTATGAGCAGTGCAAAACAACTGAGCCTATTTTTGCCAAAGACAGAAGACATTTGAAGATCAAACAAAAGTAGTTTTTTTAAAAAAACAAGGGCATGAGGCATAAAGTGGCTGACAGACTGTCTGATGAAATCATTGAATAACTGCATGAAAAGTAGCTCCTGGGACCCAGACCATTATAAATTCATTATGTTTGGCCTGTAGTGAAAATTTCAGGATGAGAAGAGCTACAACCTAAAACGGGGAGATATCAACCTTCCAAATGGAGACAAGTGGACGGGAATACATTATGTTTTGTACAAGATGCTAAACACAAAAAGGAAAGTAAAAATATTTAGGACGTGAACTCAAATTCAAGAGTAAATGATCTATAACTGAAATAAATATTAGTTTTACTTTCCAAAACTGGTCTAGGACCTTTTATCCAGCTTTGGCCTGATCACCAGTCATATTGGTATTATCAGCAGTGGATGTTAACACACAGGCAAGCTACTGAGCAATGTGAGCTATATTTTATAATTCAATATCACTGAAGGCTCTATTATTAGAACATTAGGCTTGATCCTTGTTCAGAACAATTACGTTCCCTGATCTCAGGATTACATTGTATGTAAAGTATTGAAATCAAATACAAAGATCAAAACATACATTGAGAACTTCATTGTTCATAATGAGGTTCATAACAGCTCTGTCTCCTACAGCTGAGATTAAGGCACAAAAACCAGCTGAGAAAAGTATACCAGTAAAACAGGTCTCCTGTCTGTATTAACGGAATTTTCTTTGCTCATTGGTGTGAAATTATTTTATTTATTCCTCGCATTAATTTTCCAATGCCATACACAGAGGATGCCCAGATAGGTAACCTGTTCCCAGACATCTGCCTATGCCACTTTGAATCAACCTGAGGATTCTTCCCCTTAAGGTTCTCCCCACCACTACACAGAAGAGCAGCTGAGATCAGAGCTAGAATCAAAGCTGCAACTGACCAGTGCTGTTGCATGGTATGGTGCATTTAAGTCCAATGCACTCTATCATGCCAGCAGCAGTGGTTACTGTTAAGTCTGTGCTGTGATTTATATGCTCAAACAAAACTTTTATAATTACACGACAGCTTCAACTGCAATTTCTGAATACTATATTCAGATCCAGTATAACTCAAAAAATTCATAAAAAGTTCTTCATTTCAGAAATCAATTCTAATCACATTGACCGGTAGCAAAATTACTGTAAGGCAAAACAACTTGAAAATTCCACCAGAAAGAGATTAAGAACGGTCAGGAGAGAATTTTGCGTCGTGTCAGAAACTGGCGTGAAATGGACAACGTGACTAGAACGCGCGCCCGATGACATCGGGCCAAAGCTCGCTGGAAATTGTGCCTCGGGTCTCATCTGCATAAAACTAGTGAGCTGCAAATCCAAATCGGGCATTCCAATTCAGCTCGCTGGTTGGGGCCTGAGGGAAATGGGCTGACTCCAAAATCGAGCCGGCCTGCGGGTAGGTCCTGGGGGGGCCGCAGTATTGTTGTGAAGCCAGGAGGAGCACTCCTGCGCAGTGCAAGCTCCACCCAATATATGATGAATGTTGAGCGGAGTCCTGTTCAAAGTGCCTAATGCCTGTTTTGGGTGGGCAATGTGGACGCTTTGGATGTTGCCAGCTTCCAATTTGGCAGCCAGCTGACTTCTGGGTGAGATCGGGTGCGAGCGATCGTGCCACAAAATTGATTCCCCCAATGCTAATTTCCACCCAAAAAACTGGCACCCAAAAATCTAACTGAAACCAGCAGTGGAAACCCGCTGCAAGTTAACATTCCCTACCCCAATAAAAATGCGCACGTTGTATGGAATTTAATGATTAGTGATATCAAGATTAAATTTAGAATTCTTAAATCTATTTCTTTAGTATTGTAATGTGGTGGAAAGCATGTGCCAAAACAACCAATGCAATGGCCTAGAGTTTCTGCTAGATTGCGCGAATTTTACGTTCGTGATTGTGCAAATGAATTTTAGCGGAAACGTGAACTGTAACCTACCAAGTGCAATTTCAAGCGCAATTTGCGCCCAATTTGTTGATTGCGCCCAAAATAGAAACTCTACTCCAACATCTTTAGCTAAGGAACTTCAAAGAGGTGTTGATCAGCATCACATTTTTATAATGTTGTATAAAGTGGTCAGAGTTCGGATTGAAATAAAAATGTTACATGCTCAGACAGAAGCAGACATTGAGACTTGTTGCAGACCATCTCCTGAAAGTTTTTCACATAAACCTTTAGAATATCTGCTAAAGATATATCCTTATCTGCAAAGCCTACAGAATCCAAATCAAAGAATTCAATTTACCTTTGATTGGCAGCTAAGAACACAACCTTGTAGTGGGTAGTGTTTAATTATGAATATTTGTGCACAACACCACGCTAAACATTGAAAGGAGCAGGGAGCAGACCTGAGCAGCCAGTAAACGGAGCAGGGAGAACGGACCTGAGTGGCCAATAAAAGAAGCAGGGAGAGCGGACCTGAGCGGCCAATAAAAGAAGCAGGAAGAGCGGACCTGAGCGGCCAATAAAAGGAGCGGGGAGAGTGGACCTGAGTGGCCAATAAGGAGTGCGCTCCTGAGCGGCCAGTAAAAGGAGTAGGGAGAGTGGATCTGAGTGGCCAATAAACAGAGCGGGGATAGCGGACCTGAGCGGCCAATAAACAGAGCGGAGATGGCGGACCTGAGCGGCTAATAAAAGGAGCGGGGAGAGTGGACTTGAGCGGCCAATAAAGAGTGCAGACCTGAGTGGCTAATAAAAGGAGCAGGGATAGCGGACCTGAGCGGCCAATAAAAGGAGCAGGGAGAGCGGATCTGAGCGGCCAATCCACAGAGTGGGGATAGCGGACCTGATTGGCCAATAAAAGGAGCAGATCTGAGCAGTGAAATTTAAAAAAATCAAGAGAAAGACAAAGTGACGTCACAGAGGAGCGCCGAGGGTAAGTCAGCGTAAGTATTTAGTTTATTGGTAAGTGTTTTTAGTGGTTATTGTGTTTAATGGTTAGTGTCTTTAATGGTGGTTAGTCTGTTAGTGTTAGTTGAAAAGCCTTAAAACTAAACAGTTAAAAAGGGCAGGAAACTAGTTCAGTTTAAACTAGATAAATTAATCAGTTTAAAAATAAACTAAAAATAAACCAAGTCAATTAATTACATAAACACATTGAATGATTAAATAAATAAAACAAGGTTGGATGGGTCTGGCAGTGCAGGTGATGTGCCGTAACTACAGCATGTGAGAATTTGTGGAGAGCAGTGTGATCCCAGGCAACCACTTCTGCAGTAAGTGTTGAGCTGGAGTTTGAGGTGCAGACATTACGATGCATCAGGAAGGGGGAGAGTTATCTGGACACTTTGACCCAGGAGGCAATCACACTTCTTAGGCTAGTCAGTGGTTAGGGACAGGAGGATGTGACTGTGAGGACGCCAGATGCAGTGATGGAGGAGCCTCAGACTTTGCCTTTGTTCAACAGGTACAAGGTACTTGCTACCTGTGTGGATGAGAACAAGGACTGCAGGGAGGATAGGCAAATTGACCACGGCACCTTGGCACAGGGGGCCATTCAAGTCGGGGGGAGTGAAAAGGAATGTGGTAGCATTAGGGGTAGTATTGTCAGGGGGATAGATACTGTTCACTGCAGCTGTGACCGGGAGTCCCAAACGCTGTGTTGCCTGTCCAGTGCCAGGGTTAAGGACATCTCCTCGCAGCTGGAGAAGAACTTGGAGCAGGAGGGGGAGGATCTAGTTGTCATGGTCCAAATAGAAACCAACGACATAGGTAGAACTCGGAATGAAATTCTGCTGAGAGGGGTTTAAGGAGCTAGGGTCCAAATTAAAAAGCAGAACCTCAAAGGTAATAATCTCTGGATTACTACCCGAGCCATGCGCAAATTGGCATAGGGACAAACAGATTAGATGGTTAAATGCGTGGCTGAAACAGTGGTGTGGGAAACAGGGGTTTCAATTCATGGGGCACTCGTGCCAGTACTGGGGAAAGAGAGAGCTGCTCCGTTGGGACGGGCTCCACTTAAACTGGGCTGGGACCAGTGTCCTGGTGAATTGAATAACTAGGGCAGTAGATAGGGCTTTAAACTAACAAGGGCGGGGTGGGGGAGGGGTTTGGTGGAGGGGAGGGAGGGTTCAGGTAAGGGTGAATTTATAAGCCGAAAGAGAAAAGTCAAGGCAGTAGAGCAGAGCAGTGATTTGGGTAAAAACAAGCAGAATGTGTCATGAAGGGACAAAGGTAATAGGGCATTAGTGAGTAAGGTCACGTCAGGGAAAAATAGTGAAAAGTTAAAATTTAAGGCGCTATGTCTGAATGCATGAAGCATTCGTAACAAGATAGATGAGTTAATGGCACAAATAGAGATAAATGGTTTGATCTAGTAGCCATTACTGAGGCGTTGTTGCGAGGTGACCAAGGTTGGGAACTAAATATTCGAGGGTATTTGATTTTTAGAAAAGATAGACAAATTGGAAAAGAGGTGGTGGGGGGGGGGGGCGGTGGGTAGTCCTGATAATAAAGGATGAGATAAAGACAGTAGTGAGAAATGATCTTAGCTCAGAAAATCAGGATGTAGAATCAGTATGGGTGGAGCTAAGAAATAACAAGGGGCAGAAATCACTGGTGGGAGTAGTTTATGGACCCCTAACAGTAGTTATAGTGTTGGACATAATATGAATCAGGAAATTAGAGGAGCATGTAACAAGGGCAATGCAATAGTCGTGGGGGACTTTAATCTTCATATAGACTGGGCAAACCAAATTGGCAAAAGTAGTTTGGAGGATGAGTTCATGGAATGCATTCGAGACAGTTTTCTGGAACAATATGTCAAGAGGAACCATATAGGGAACAGGTTACTTTAGATCGAGTATTGTGTAATGAGACAAGTTTAATTAGTAATAAAGTTAAGGATCCTCTGGGGCAGAGAGATCCGAACATGATAGAATTTCATATTGAGTTTGACAGTGATGTAGTTAAGTCTGAAACTAGGGTCTTAAATTTAAACAAAGCCAATTACGTAGGTACGAGGGTCATGTTGGCAAAGGTAGATTAGAAAATTAGATTAAAAGATATGATAGTAGATAAGCAATGGCTAACATTTAAAGAAATAATTCATAATTCTCAACGAATATACATTCCCTTGAGAAATAAGAACTCCAAGGGAAAAGTGATCCAAACGTGGCTAACTAGAGAAGTTAAGGATAGTATTAGATTGAAAGAAGAGGCTTACAATGTTGCCAAAAGAGTAGTAAGCCTGAGGATTGGAAGGGTTTTAGAAATCAGCAAAGGATGACCAAGAAATTGTTAAAGAGGATGAGGAGGAATTTCTTCACTCAGAGGGTTGTTAATCTTTGGAATTCTCTTCCCCAGAGGGCTGTGGTTGCGGAGTTGTTGAGTATATTCAAGGCTGTGATAGATAGATTTTTGGACTCTAGGGGAATCAAGGGCTGTGGGGATCGGGCAGGAAAGTGGAGTTGACCATGATCTTAGTGAATGGCGTAGCAGACTTGAGGGGCCGTACCTCCTGCTCCTGTGTCCTTATGTCCTTGTACACGAATCACAAAAAGTTAACATGCAGGTGCAGCAAGCAATTAGTATGTTAGCCTTTATTGCAAGGGGGTTGGAGTATAAGAGTAAGGAGGTCTTGCTGCAATTTTTTTTAAAATTCATTCATGGGATGTGGGCATTGCTGCCAAGACCAGCATTTATTGCCCATCCCTAATTGCCCTTGAGAAGGTGGTGCTGAGCCACCTTCTTGAATGCTAGGTCATTTCAGAATCACCACATTGCTGTGGGTCTGGAGTCACATATAGATCTAGCCCAGGTAAGGACAGCAGGTTTCCTTTCCTAAAGGACATTAGTAAACCAGATGGGTTTTTACGACAATCCGGTAGTTTCATGGCCACCATTACTGGTACTAGTTTTTTTTTATTCCAGATTTTATTGAATTAATTGAATTTCAATTCCCTAGTTACTGTGGTGGGATTTGAACTCTTGACTCTGGATTATTAGTCTAGGTCTCTGGATTACTAGTCCAGTAACATAACCACTACACCACCGTTATATAGGGCTCTGGTGCGACCAAACCTGCAGTACTGTGTACTGTTTTAGTCTACTTACCTAAGGAAGTATATACTTGCCTTAGATGGGGGGTGCAACAAAGGTTGCAAATTGATTCCTGGGATCAGAGGGTTGTCCTATGAGGAGAGATTGTGTAAAATGGGCCTATATTCTCTGGAGTTCAGAAGAATGAGAGTGATCTCATTGAAACATATAAAATTCTTAGAGGGCTTGACAGGATAGATGCTGAGAGGTCGTTTCCCCTGGCTGGAGAATCTAGAAGTAGGGGGCATAGTCTGATAATAAGGGATCGACCATTTAGGACCGAGATGAGGAAAAATTTCTTCAACCAGAGGGTTGCGAATCTTTGGAATTCTCTACCCCAGAGGGCTGTAGATGCTCAGTCGTTGCATATGTTCAAGTCTGAGATCGATAGATTATTGGACACTAAAGAAATCAAGGGATATGAGGATAGAGCGAGAAAGTGGACTTGAGGCAGAAGATCAGCCATGATCTTATTGAATGGCGGAGCAGGCTCAAGGGGCCGTACGGCCTACTCCTGTTCCTATTTCTTATGAAACAAATGTGTTACAATTATAGTCAAAAAGCTCAATTAGTAACTTCATTACTATAATTTTAACCCATAGTAGAAGACTAAACAATTTCAAATAAAAATGAAATAACATTTTTCTTTCTACATTCTAATTTTTAAAAATTCATTTATGGGATGTGGGCGGCGTTGGTAAGGCCAGCATTTATTGCCCAATCCTAATTGCCCTTGAGAAGGCGGTGATGAGCCGCCTTCTTGAACCGCTACAGTCCGTGTGGTGAAGGTTCTCCCACAGTGCTGTTAGTAGGGAGTTCCAGGATTTTGACCCAGCAACGATGAAGGAACGGTGATATATTTCCAAGTCATGATGGTGTGTGACTTGGAGGGGAACGTGCAGGTGGTGTTGTTCCCATGTGCCTGCTGCCCTTGTCCTTCTAGGTGGTAGAGGTCGTGGATTTGGGAGGTGCTGTCGAAGAAACCTTGGCGAGTTGCTGCAATGTATCTTGTAGATGGTACACACTGCAACCATGGTGTGCCGGTGGTGAACGGAGTGAATGTTTAGGGTGGTGGATGGGATGCCAATCAAGCAGGCTACTTTGTCCTGGATGGTGTCGAGCTTCTTGAGTGTTGTTGGAGCTGCACTCATCCAGGCAAGTGGAGAGTATTCCATCACGCTCCTGACTTGTGCCTTGTAGATGGTGGAAAGGCTTTGGGGAGTCAGGAGGTGAGTAACTCGCCACAGAATACCCAGCCTCTGACTTGCTCTTGTAGCCACAGTATTTATGTGGCTGATCCAGTTAAGTTTCTGGTCAGTGGTGACCCCCAGGATGATGACGGTGGGGGATTTGGTGATGGTAGTACCATTGAATGTCAAGGGGAAGTGGTTAGATTCTCTCTTGTTGGAGATGGTCATTGCCTGGCACTTGTGTGTCGCGAATGTTACTTGCCACTTATCAGCCCAAGCCTGGATGTTGTCCAGGTCTTGCTGAATGTGGGCACGGGCTGCTTCATTATATGTGGGGTTGTGAATGGAACTGAACACTGTGCAATCATCAGCAAACATCCCCACTTCTGACCTTATGATGGAACGTCATAAGTATGGGTCAGCTTTCAGCTTTCACATCTTAATTTCACTGCTTAATACTGAGGAGGACGGCGACAAAATACTGGAAGACATTAATAAACTTGCAGAATGAGTGTGTAATTGGCAAATGAATTTCATTATAGATAAGAGTAAGGTGGTACATTTTGGTAGGAAGAATAAGGAGGCCACATACTCCTTGGAAAGTAAGAATCTAAATGGAGGAGAGGAGCAGAATTATCTGGGGGTACTAATGCACAAATCACTAAAAGTAACGACGCAGGTTAATAAGGCCATAAAAAAGCAAACAAAGCACTAGGGTTAATTTCTAGAGGGATAGAATTGAAAAGCAGAGAAGTTATGTTCATCTTGCAGAACCTTGGTTAGATCACACTTGGAGTACTGTGAACAGTTCTGGTCTCCATAATATAAAAAGGATTTGGAAGGCATTGGAGAAGATGCAAAAAAGGTTTACTAGGATGATACCAGAACTGACATGTTATACCTATCAGGAAAGATTGAACAGGCTGGGGCTCTTTTCTCTAGAAAAGAGAGGACTGAGGGGTGACCTGATAGAGGTCTTTAAGATTATGAAAGGGTTTGATGGGGTAAACGTAGAGAAGATGTTTCCACTTGTGGGGAAGACCAGAACCAGGGGCCATAAATACAAGGTCGTCACTAATAAATCCAATAGGGAATTCAGGAGAAACTTCTTTACCCAGAGAGTGTTTAGAATGTGGAACTCGCTACCACAAGGAGTAGTTGAGGTAACTAGCATAGATGCATTTAAGGGGAAGCCAGATAAACACATGAGGGAGGAAGGAATAGAATGATATGCTGATAGGATTAGATTTTGTAGGGAGGAAGGAGGCTCTTCTGGAGCATAAACACAGGCATGGATCTATTGGGCCAAATGGCCTGTTTCTGTGCTGTACATTTTATGTAATCTTCACAACCCCCTTCAACACTATCACTAATACTCTGCTGTCTGACTGTTTGTTGGACGTCAAGTTGTAGTTCGGCCAGAACTTTCCCCAGCTCAGTTAGGCCAGAACTTTCTCCAGCTTAATTTTAGTAAGATTGAAGCTATCCTGTTTGGCTCCAGACAGAAACTACCCCTTGGCCTCGGATTCCATTCTCATTCCCAATTGTTTGTGCAGGGTGAAGCCAACAATAGTCGAGGTTCTGAATCACAATTATGTTTACTCTCCCCTTTATTTATTGTTCATCTCAGTTTCGATGATATCGGAATAAGTGGCTGAAAGGAATTACTGAACCCAATAATATTAGCAAGCTGAATTAATACACGCTGATGAAGTAACTTTATTGATGGGGCACCCTGGATTAATAACTGATGTTGATTCAGCTCCTTTCTACTTTAAGTCTGAGTCACACAAAACCAAGCACTGATTCAAGCTTTGCACTGGTGACCGATGTACATGATGCACCTTTACAGCTCTTGATTTGATTGCTACTGAATGAAGTAATGACAGAGCAGTATCATAACAACAACAAGTTGCATTTATATAGCACCTTTAATGTTGAGAAAGGTCCCAAGGCGCTTCACAGAGTTGTAATCAAGAAAATGGGTGCCCAACCAAAGAAGGAAATATTAGCAGGGCTGACGAGGATCATGTCAAAGAAGTGGGTTTTAAAGAAGGTCTTAAAGGTGATGAGGGGTTTAGGGACAGATTTCTCACTCTCATTAGACTTTTGGTTCCTAATTATTTCTGGTATGTTTTTTGTGTCTTCTACTGTGAAGACAGACACAAAATATCTGTTCAACATCTCTGCCATTTCCTTATTCCCCATTATAATTTCTTCTGTCTCAGCCTCTAAGGGACCCACGTTTACTTTCGCTACTCTTTTTATATACTTGTAGAAGCTCTTATAATCTGTTTTTATATTTCTTGCTAGTTTACTCTCATTCTATTTTCTCCATTTTTATCAATTTTTTGGTCATCCTTTGCTGGTTTCTAAAACTCTCCCAATCCTCAGGCTTACTACTGTTCGCGGCAACATTATACGCCTCTTCTTTTAACCTAATCCCATCCTGAAACCCATCGTACAGGGAACCCCCAGCTTCTGTCGCGACACTACAGACTTCCTACAAAAACTCAGCCGCACGGACCAGTTGAACGAGGAACACTTCTCACCACGATGGACGTCTCGGCACTCTACACCAGTATCCCCCACGATGACGGCATCGCTGCGACAGCCTCAGTACTCAACACCAACAACAGCCGATCTCCAGACGCTATCCTACAACTCATCTGCTTCAGCCTGGATCACAATGTCTTCACCTTCGATAACCAGTTCTTTACCCAAACACACAGAACAGCCATGGGGACAAAATTCGCACCCCAATACGCCAACATTTTCATGCACAAGTTCGAGCGCGACTTCTTCATTGCACAGGACCTCCAACCAACGCTATACACCAGATACATCGACGACATTTTCTTCCTATGGACCCACGGCGAAGAATCACTGAAGAGACTACACGATAACATCAACAAGTTCCATCCCACCATCAAACTCACCATGGACTACTCCTCAGAATCGGTTTCATTCTTGGACACACGAATCTTCATCAAAGACGGGCACCTCAGCACCTCATTCTACCGCAAGCCCACGGACAACCTCACGATGCTCCACTTTTCCAGCTTCCACCCTAACCACGTCAAAGAGGCCATCCCCTATGGACAGGCCATACGAATACACAGGATCTGCTCAGACGAGGAGGAACGCGATGGACACCTACAGACGCTGAAAGACGCCCTCGTAAGAACGGGATATGACGCTCGACTTGTCGATCGACAGTTCCGACGGTCCACAGCGAAAAATCGCATAGACCTCCTCAGAAGACAAACACGGGACGCAACCAACAGAGTACCCTTCGTCATCCAGTACTTCCCCGGAGCGGAGAAACTACGCCATGTTCTTCGCAGCCTTCAACATGTCATTGATGACAACGAACACCTCGCCAAGGCCATCCCCACACCTCCACTACTCGCCTTCAAACAGCCACCTAACCTCAAACAGACCATCGTTCGCAGCAAATTACCTAGCTTTCAGGAGAACAGCGTCCACGACACCACACAACCCTGCCGCAGCAACCTCTGCAAGACATGCCAGATCATCGACACAGATACCACCATCACACAAGAGGACACCACCCACCAGGTACATGGTTCATACTCCTGTGACTCGGCCAACGTTGTCTACCTCATACGTTGCAGGAAAGGATGCCCCGGAGCACGGTACATTGGTGAGACCATGCAGACACTGCAACAACGGATGAACGGACACCGCACAACAATCGCCAGACAGGAGGGTTCCCTCCCAGTCGGGGAACACTTCAGCAGTCAAGGACATTCAACCTCCGATCTTCGGGTAAGCGTTCTCCAAGGCGGCCTTTGAGACACACGACAACGCAAAATCGTCGAGCAGAAATTGATAGCCAAGTTCCGCCCCCATGAGGACGGCCTCAACCGGGATCTTGGGTTCATGTCACGCTACATGTAACCCCACCAGCGAAAAAAAGTTATCTGTTTTTAATACAACTGGTCATTCTCTCTCTCTCTCTCTGCCTTTTGGGTCTCTCTCTCTCTCTCTCTCTCTCTTTGTTATCTGACCCCTTGTGTATTCAGTATTCTTGGATGTCATGTTTCCCTGACTAACCTGTCTGACCATCCACTCCTTTGATTGCTGTGATTATCTCTCTGCCGAGGTGTGATAACGGGCAGTTGGAAAGATTATCTGTAATCACCAGGCATTGTTCTCTGACTATATATCCTGTGCCTTTATGGAACCCTGCACTCACCTGACGAAGGAGCAAAGCTCCGAAAGCTTGTGATTTCAAATAAAACTGTTGGACTATAACCTGGTGTTGTACGACTCCTTACATTTGTCCACCCCAGTCCATCACCGGCATCTCTACGTCATCCCTTTAACTTCTTTAGTTAGCCATGGATGGATCACTTTTCCCGTGGAGTTTTTATTTCTTAATGGAATGTATATTCTTGAGAATTATGAAATATTTCTTTAAATGTTTGCCATTGCTTATCTACCATCATATCTTTTAATCTAAATTCCCAATCAATCTTAGCCAGCTCACCCTTCAAACCTATATGATTTGCTTTGTTTAAGTTTAGAACTCTAGTTTTGGACTTAAGTGCATCACTCTTGAACTCAATGTGAAATTATATCATATTATGTTCACTCTTCCCCAGTGGATCCCTTACTCTGAGATTACTAATTAACCCTGTCTCATTACACAAGACAAGATGCAAAATAGCCTGTTCCCTGGTTGGTTCCACGACATTTTGTTCTTGGAAACTGTCTTGAATGCATTCTATGAACTCATCCTCCAAACTACTTTTGCCAATTTGATTTGCCCTGTCTGTATGAAGATTGAAGTCCCCCACGATTATTGCATTTTCGTTGTTACAAGCTTCTCTTATTTCTTGATTAATACTCTGTCCAAAAGTATAACTACTAATAGGGGGCCTATAAACTACTCCCACCAGTGTTTTCTGCCCCTTGTTATTTCTTAGCTCCACCCATACCTCTCCTTTCCTCCATGGAAAATACGTTATTTCATAGAAACATAGAAAATAGGAGCAAGAGTAGCCCATTCGGCCCTTCGGGCCTGCTCCGCCATTCAAAATGATCATGGCTGATCGTCTAACTCAGTACCTTGTTCCCGCTTTTTTCCCATATCCCTTGATCCCTTTTGCATTAAGAAATATATCTATCTCCTTCTTGAATACATCTAATGACTGGGCCTCCACTGCCTTCTGTGGTAGAGAATTCCACAGGTTCACCACCCTCTGAGTGAAGAAATTTCTCCTCATCTCAGTCCTAAATGGCATACCCCATATCTTGAGTCTCTCTAAGTCTCTTATTATTATTTCTAATAAGACTTATTAAGACTATGTCTCTCCTCATAACACACAGCCCGGAATCATCCTTGCTGTTCTTCGCTGAGCCTTCTACAACATGTCGTCCTGTTGAAGATAGGTTGCCCAAACTATTCCAAATGTGACCTCACCAATTATCTTTGCAAGTTTAGAATAATTTGTTTTGACTTCTAATCATATACCCTCAAAATACATTCCAGTCCTTAATAGCTATGTTAATAACAGCCGCACACTGAGTGGAAGCCACAAGTGAAATGTGTAAGATACTCATCATTGTTACAGTTGTCTCTGTCTGCACTTTGTTGTTATGCATCCTAATTTACAAAAATAATACAAAGCACGCAGCACGAGGAGATAAACTGAAAGAAACACAGGACACTGTATCTTAACTGCGTTAACAAAATGGATTTGAACCACAGAATTTAAGTGAAATCATGAACGTTAATTGAAAAATAGAATGTTTAAGAAAAAACCTTTTACAGACAAAATCCTCATTGCTGTTTGAATTTAACATAATCCTATATATTGGGTATTTTTATTTTCCTTCATTAATTGAAAAAAAAATGGAATTTATCCCTGTTAGATCAATTACATTAGGATCAGGAGCAATCCTCTTCTGCTACTACTGCAAGAATTTATAACATAGTGCGAGATGCCAAAGAATCAATGCTCATGGGTTAATCAGCCTTTAATGTGACTACCCCTATAATATGTGTGGAAACATGATTACAAAAAATATATCAAATGCTTTACTTTGAGTACAGGCATTTTCTTTAGACACTAAAATCCTTTGTCATTTATTCATTACTGCCATTCTCCTTTATATACGGAGGGAATCAAGTCTTTGCCAGCTACTTCACAAGTCACAAAAACATGAACCATTTAGACACAGAACAATCTGTTCACAAATCTGGGCCGGGGATTCAATCACATCCCCATTGCGAAGCCAATCAGGCCAGATCAAGTGCAGTTTTACTTAGATTAAGCTTAAATACAGCTGCCTCAGAAAACCATCAGAAGTGCACTAAAACAATCAGATCGGATCTGTGCTCCAGTCACATGGGATAAGTTTAGGATGAACAGAACTACATGATTATGAGACTTTGTTACTTGGAACTAAGCCATGACAGAAAAATTATCATTTATAGCAATGATCAAAGAAATCCCTAAGCAAAATTTTATAATGTTGTATCACAGTTTAGTAGAGATTAATTCTGTATAGCTCTGCATGTAGCTAGCTGAGGGAAAAGAAAACTCTAGGTGGTTGTTGGCTTCAGTAACTGTGAAAATGTTATCTACAAAATGTCATACAGACTCCAGTGCAAAGTGTCCTAACAGTCAATACTATGAACAGGCTGTTTCTGCCTGAAATATTCCCTGAAAGTTTAAGGCTTCCTTAATGACTGTGTTCCAACTGCTTTAAATCTGCTTTCAATGTAAGTGCAGAGGAAGTGACACTAATTGAGAGTTCTTGTTGTACTAACTGCTTTAAACTGCTTTCAGTGCAACAATTTTGTCTCAGTGCCTCCAATAAATAATTTTGACAAGGCTTCATGTATTTTAGGAGGAAAAAATGTTGCTGTATTACAGTTTCATTTGAAGACTTTTTTTTATTGTAGATTGCTCAATTATGCTGCTTACAATTCTCACAGTTCTGTCATTATAGTACACAATGAGTGAATATGCCTTCACACAGTGTACAATCCATTTTCTACAATAATGGCCAGAGTTCAGTGGAAATTATGATTAATCAATGAATGTGCACATCAGCTACGTCACCCCCACATTCAATTATTGAATGGTGTAAGCTTATCTTACCCACAAGTACTTGTGGTATGAACCTGGTTATGTTAATATCTGTTTTACTTACATAGCTGAACATATTGTGAATATGTCTCAAAATACAGAATGTCATACAGTCTATATGATTTGAAACTACCATCCTGGAATTCTTTCCAAGATTGCAATGACATGCTGAGATAATATCACACACTTCCATGCCAGTCATAAATGAGAGTTCAGGTATTCACATATTCTCACTTACTGTATCAGATTTAATTACAACAACTAACTATACACCAGGAAAAGATGGCTACCAAGGTGTACAGTCTGATCCAAACCACCACATTTATACTTAGTACCCACTGGAATGGCTTCAATACCATTGACATTCAGTTCTACTGATAACCAGCAAATTGCATGAGAAAGAAAACAAAACCCTTAAATCAAGGTTGTCCTATCTTTACACAAGGTTGTGACTTCGACATTTTTGGTAAAGCATTGGTACATTTTTGGTAGCACCATTTCCAGAAACTGTTTCCTCACTGCTTAGGTAATTATACTCATTTATGCCTTTGTCATCTCCAGATTCGACTATTCTAATTTTCTCGTGGCCGGACTCCCATCATTGACACTCTGTAAACTTCAGTTGATCCAAAACTCTGCAGTTCGTTTCCATCCCACACCAAATCCTGCTCATTGAACATCCCTGATCTTGGTGACCAACATTATCTTATGGTCCCATAATGCCTCAAATTCAAAATTCTAATCCTTGTGCTTAAATCCCTCCATGGCTTCACTCATCCCTATCCTTGTAATCTCCTTCAGTCCTACAAACCCGCCCAAACTCTCCATTCCTTTGACCCCAGCCTCTTGTGCAGCCCCTTCTGCCATTTAGGCCCCACACACCTGGTTAAAGTAATTAATATTAGTAAAGAAAAGGTACTGGAGAAATTAAAATGACTAAAAGCTTACAAATCCCCTGGACCTGGTGCCCTACATCCTAGGGTTCTAAAAAAGGTGGCTGCAGAGATAGTGGATGCATTGGTTGTGATCTTCCAAAATTCCCTAGATTCTAGAATGGTCCCAGTGGATTGGAAGGTAGCAAATGTAACCCCGCTATTCAAGAAAGGAGGGAGAGAGAAAACAGGGAACTACAGGCCAGTTAGCCTGACACAAGTCGTTGGAAAAATGCTGGAATCCATTATAAAGGATGTGGTAACAGGGCACTTAGAAAATCATAATATGATTAGGCAGAGACAACATGGTGTTATGAAAGGGAAATCGTGTATGGCAAATCTATTAGAGTTTTTTGAGGATGTAACTAGCAGGATAGATAAAGGGGAACAAGTGGATGTAGTATATTTGGATTTTCAAAAGGCATGTGATAAGGTGCCACACGAAAGGTTGTTACACAAGATAAGGGTTCATGGGGTTGGGGATAATATATTAGCATGGATAGAGGATTGGTTAACGGACAGAAAACAGAGATTAGGAATAAACGGGTCATTTTCAGGTTGGCAGGCTGTAATTAGTGGGGTGCCGCAAGGATCGGTGCTGGGGCCTCAGCTATTTACAATCTGTATTAATTATTTAGATGAAGGGACCAAGTGTAATGTATCTAAGTTTGCTGACGATACAAAGCTAGATGGGAAAGTAAGCTGTGAGGAGGACACAAAGAGTTTGCAAAGGGATATAGGCAGGTTAAGTGAGTGAAGGTGGCAGATGGAGTATAATGTGGGGAAATGTGAAGCTATTCACTTTTGTCGGAAGAATAGAAAAACAAAATATTTTTGAAATGGTGAGAAACCATTAAATGTTGGTGTTCAGAGGGATTTGAGTGTCCCTGTACACGAAACACAGAAAGTTAACATGCAGGTACAGCAAGCAATTAGGAAGGCAAATAGTATGTTGGCCTTTATTGCAAGGGGATTGGAATACAAGAGTAAGGAAGTCTTGCTGCAATTGTACAGGGCTTTGGTGAAACCACACCAGGAGTACTGTGTATAGTTTTGGTCTCCATACCTAAGAAAGAACATACTTACCTGAGAGGCGGTGCAATGAGGGTTCACTAGATTGATTCCTGGGATGAGAAGGTTGTCTTATGAGGAGAGATTGAGTAGACTGGATCTATACTCTCTGGAGTTTAGAAGAATGAGAGGTGATCTCATTGAAACATTTAAGACTCTGAGAGGCCTTGACAGGGTAGATGCTGAGAAGCCGTTTCCCCTGGCTGGAGAATCTCGAACTAGGGGACATAGTCTCAGGGTAAGAGGTCAGCTATTTAGGACTGAGATGAGGAGAAATTTCTTCACTCAAAGGGTGTGAATCTTTGGAATTCTCTACCCCAGAGTGCTGTGGATGCTCAGTCGTTGAGTATATTCAAGGCTGAGATCGATAGATTTTTGGACTCTAAGGGAATCAAGGGATATGTGGATCGGACGGGAAAGTGGAGCTGAGGTCGAAGATCAGCCATGATCTGATTGAATGGCGGTGCAGGCTCAAGGGGCCGTATGGCCTACTCCTGCTCCTATTTCTTATGTTTCTTATGAGAGCTGTAGCAGTTCTTTAAAATGCTGAGAGACATAGATTTATTCTTAAACATCTTTGTTTCTTTTTTAAATAAGTTGAAAGAAAATTGGATAGGCTCAGTTACGAGCATGTGATCCTCTCTACCCAATTTTCCTCTCTGTGGTCTGCCCAGGTAATGTTTTACACCCAGACAGTAAAGATAAAAACCTACCCCATTCTTTTCCAACAGGAAAGTGATCAGAAATGGGAACTCAAGTTGATTTTCTCCTCCCTAACCCAGGACTCTTGGGCCCAATGACTGCATCGCTACCTAGCTGAGTTCAGCTAATATAACACAGACCAGGGATCAGAATTGGGCCTTTCAGTTCTAAATGTTCTACTCACTGTCTTAACCAGCTGAGCGATTGGATGGTCAGACTATGAGCATAGAATATGATGACACAAGTACTAGCCTCAATAAAGATTACATATGAGAAGAAACTTTTAATCCCACAGATGTGTGGCTACGTGTGATAGACTCCTAGCAAAGCAGTTAATTCAAAAGCAATTAATCCATTCAAAAAAAGAAATGGGTAAATATCTGGATTGGAATGAGATTGAAAGTTTTAAAGATAATGGGCCAGTTTTTGCTGTAAAAGTAATGGTGAGGCTTACAGCGCTCATGATTATTCATCTGCAAATCGGACAGTAATTTCCAGTGACAGCACATGCACAGTTAAACGTGGAAATCTGGACGTTGCTGTACAAGCTGCAATCCTCCTCCAAAAGCTACGCGAAAATGGCATCTCGCTGTCTCACTCCCCATTGAACAGTGTAAAGTTTCTGTACTTACCTGATAGATACAAACTAAACTCCACAAAAAAAGTTGTGTCATTTCAAGTCTAAATACCATTTTAACGGCGTGATAAATCTTAATTACTGCCAAACAACCTCTCCGGCACTGAAAATTAACTTTTACAAGTGTGGAGTCTCATTCCTTTAGATTTTAATTATTGTAGGGCATTATTTTTTTTCTGTCTCTTTTATCTCTGTCTCTTAATTCAATCTTTCCTACCCTCTCTTTATTTTGCATTCTGTACCTGATTTGACATTGAATTCGCTATTCTAACTTACACTTCCTGGTTCTGACTGCGCTGTTATTAATGATGCTTCAATCTGATTGGTTAAGGAGATACACAGCTGCTTGCCCTGTTCACACAGGTCTCAGATGCCCTGTAGAGGACATCGTGCTTTTTGGATTTCTAATTTACAGGAACTTGCCGTGCAAAAGCTCAGAGAAAGTCTATGGGCAGGTGCAAAGGAACAGGAGTAGGCCATTTAATCTCTTGAGCCTGTTCCGTCATTCAATAGGATCATGGCTGATCTGTGACCTAACTCCACATACACTCCTTAGCCCCATATCCCTTAATACCTTTGGTGAACAAAAATCTATCAATCTCAGATTTAAAATTAATAATTGAGCTGGCATCAACTGCCTTTTGCGGAAGAGAGTACCAAACTTCTACCATCCTTTGCATGTAGAAGTGTTTCCACTCCTGAAAGTCCTGGCTCTAATTTTTAGGCTATGTCTCCTAGTCCTAGACTCCCCAACCAATGGAAATAGTTTCTCTCCATCTACCCTATCTGTTCTTCTTAATATCTTGAAAACTTTGATCAAATCACCCCTTAATCCTATAAATTCCAGGGAATACAGCCCTAGATTGTGAATTCTCTCCTCGTATTTTAACCCTCGGAGTCCAGGTATCATTCTAGTAAATCTACGCTGCCCTCCTTTCAAGGCCAATATATCCTTCCTCAGGTGCAGTGCCCAGAACTGAACACGATACTCTAGGTGTGGCCTAATTAGGGCTTTGTATAGCTGTAGCATAACTTCTACCCCCTTGTATTCGAGTCTTCTAGTTATAAAGGCCAGCATTCCATTAGCCTTTTTGATTATTTTCTATACCTCTCTGTGACATTTTAACGATCTATGTACATGGACCCCTAAGTCTATTTGGGTCTCCACAGTTTTGAGCTTTTCACCATGGAGAAAGTACTCTGATCTATCCCTTTTAGGTCCAAAGTGGATGACCTCACACTTGCCTACATAGAAATCCATTTGCCACAGTTTTGCCCATTCACTTGATGTATTAATATCACTCTGTAATTTTATGCTTCCATCTATACTGCTTACAATGCTGCCTAACTTTGTGTTATCGGCAAACTTGGATATGTGGCTATCTATCCCGTCATCTAAGTCGTTAATAAATACAGTGAATAGTTGAGGCCCCAGCACAGGTCCCTGTGGGATACCATTAGTGACATCCTGCCAATTTGAGTATCTGCTTATTATCCCTACTCTCCGCCTCCTGCCGCTCAACCAATTTCCTAACCAGATCAATGATTTGCCCTCAATTCCATGAGCTTCAACTCTAGCTAACAGTCTCTTATGAGGGACTTTATCGAATGCCTTCTGGAAGTCCATATAAATAACATGCGTAGACATTCCCCTGTCCACTACTTTATAGTCACCTCTTCAACAAATTCAATCAGATTCATCAGGCATGACCTACTCTTTACAAATCCATGCTGGGTCTCGCTGATCAACTGAAAATTTTCAAGGTGTTCAGTCACACTATCCTTAATTATAGACTCTAGTAATTTCCCGACAACAGATGTTAAGCTAACTGGTCTATAATTCCCTGGTTTCCCTCTCTCACCTTTCTTAAAAAGCGGAGTGACGTGCAATTTTCCAATCTAAAGGAACTGTTCCTGAATCGAGAAAACTTTGGAAGATTATAGTTGGGGCATCGACAATCTGTAGTGGTTGTTGGAGGCCAATCATCTCAGCCCCAGGACATTGCTGCTGGAGTTCCTCAGGGCAGTGTCCTTGGCCCAACCATCTTCAGCTGCTTCATCAATGACCTTTCCTCCATCATAAGGTCAGAAATGGGGATGTTCGCTGACAATTGCACAGTGTTCAGTTCCATTTGCAACTCCTCAGATAATGAAGCAGTCCGTGCCCGCATGCAGCAAGACCTGGACAACATCCAGGCTTGGGCTCATAAGTTGCAAGTAACATTCGCACCAGACAAGTGCCAGGCAATGACCATCTCCAACAAGAGAGAGTCTAACCACCTCCCCTTGACATTCAATGGCATTACCATCGTTGAATCCCCCACCATCAACATCCTGGGGGTCACCATTGACCAGAAACTTAACTGGACCAGCCATATAAATACTGTGGCTACAAGAGCAGGTCAGAGGCTGGGTATTCTGCGGCAAGTGACTCACCTCCTGACTCCCTAAACCCTTTCCACCATCTACAAGGCATAAGTCAGGAGTGTGATGGAATACTCTCCATTTGCCTGGATGAATGCAGCTCGAACCACACTCAAGAAGCTCGACACCATCCAGGACAAAGCAGCCCGCTTGATTGGCACCCCATCCACCACCCTAAACATTTACTCCCTTTACCACTGGTGCACTGTGGCTGCTGTGTGTACCATCTGCAGGATACACTGCAGCAACTCGCCAAGGCTTCTTCGACAGCACCTCCTAAACCCGCGACCTCTACCACCTAGAAGGACAAGGGCAGCAGGCAGACGGGAACAACACCACCTGCACGTTCCCCTCCAAGTCACACACCATCCTGACTTGGAAATATATTGCCGTTCCTTCATCGTCGCTGGGTCAAAATCCTGGAACTTCCTTCCTAACGGCACTGTGGGAGAACCTTCACCACACGGACTGCTGCGGTTCAAGAAGGAGGCTCACCACCACCTTCTCAAGGGCAATTAGGGATGGGCAATAAATGCTGGCCTTTCCAGCAACGCCCACATCCCATGAACGAATAAAAAAAAATGTTCTCACTACTTCCTTTAAAACCCTGGGATGGAAACCATCTGGTCCTGGGGATTTGTCACTCTTTAGTGCCATTATTTTTTTCATTACTGTTAATTTGCTTACGTTAATTATGGTGTATCCTCGTCCCTGATTCAAAATTAGTTTCCTTGGGGTGTCCGGCATGATACCCTCTTTCTCTACTGTAAAAACTGATGCAAAGTAATTATTTAACATGTCTGCCATTTTCTTATTTTCATTTACAATATCACCATTATCAGTTTTTAAGGGGCCCACATTGCTCTTGACCACCCTCTTTTTCCCAATATAATCATTAAAATTTTTTGCATTGATTTTGATATCCCTTGAAAGTTTCTTTTCATACTCTTTTTGTAGCTCTTACTATCTGTTTTGTCGCCCTTTGCTGTTCTTTGTATCCCAGTCGCCAGGATCTGTGCTAATTTTTGCTTTTTTGTGTGCTTTTTCTTTTAGTTTTATGTTGTCTCTTACCTCTTTTGTTGTCCAGGCTTTTTTTTTTTGGCAAGTAGAGCTCTTGCCCCTTAGGGGTATAAACTGGTTCTGTATCAGGTTAAATTCTTTTTTGAACATGTCCCACTGATCTTCTGTCATTTTACCCATTATCAAATTTGCCCAGTTTACTGTGGACAGTCTGTGTCTCATCCCGTTGGAGTTGGCCTTACCTAAATTTAGAATCTAGTAGCTGTTACGGGTTTCTCCCTTTCAAACACAATGATGAACTCGATCACATTATGATTGCTATTAGATAAACGTTCATGCTCCATTAGGCTGTTAACTAAATCTGGCTCATTACTCATTATTAAATCTAAGATGGCCTGCCCCCTTGTTGGTTCTAGACATATTGTTGCAGAAAGTTGTCCTGAACACACTCAAGAAATTCACTATCTTTCTGACATGAGCTCATCTGCTTATCCCAATCTATATGAAAGTTAAAATCCCCCATTAAAACCAATCTGCCTTTGCTACATGCTTGTCTAATCTCTGCATTTATACATTCTGCCACTTCACAGCTGCTACCAGGGGGCCTATACACAACTTCCACTACAGGCTTAAATCCTTTTCTCTTTCTTAATTCTACCCATAAAGTCTCCACTGCCTGCTTACCTGTCATTATATCCTCTCTCATCATTGAAGTAATTTGATCCTTAATCAGTAAGGCTACCCCTCCCCCTCTACCAGCTTCCCTATCCTTCCTTTAGACCTTGTAACCTGGTATATTCAGTTCCCAGCCTTGACGATCTTGCAGCCCTGTCTCAGTAATGGCTATCATGTCGTACCCTCTAAGTTGCATTTGCGCCTGCAATTCATTCAATTTGTTCCTTATACTTTGTACGTTTGTATACTTTGTGGGCCACACACCCCAACCTGTCCTTCTGCTGTATTGTTGTTTTTCTCACACATTTCTTATTTCTCTCTACTGATGTAAGTTTTTAGTTTTCCCTTACCCTGTAGTGCCTAAAGCATAATTTCTGACTATCACTCTACTCTGTTCCTTTTTGTTTGTTTTTGAATTGTTATTTATACTACCTTTTCCACCTGAGCCCTCCCCCCGCATATATACTAGTTTAAAGTCCTTGTGACCGCCCTATTTATCCTTTCTGTTAGGACCCCGGTCCCAGCCCGTTTCAGGTGGAGCCCATTCCAATGGTGCAGTTCCTTCCTGTCCCAGTACTGGTGCTCGTGTCCCATGAAATGGAACCTCTCTTTCCCACACCACTCCTTCAGCCATGTATTCACCTCCCTAATCTGCTTATCCCTACGCCAATTTGCACATGGCTTGGGTAATAATCCAGAGATTATAACCATTGAGGTCCTGTTTTTTAATTTAGCTCCTAGCTCCTGGTACTGTCTGAACTTCTTGCCTACTCTTTCCTATGTTATTGGCCCCAACAACTACTGGATCCTCCCTCTCCCTCTCCAATATTCTTTTAAGCCGTTTCGAGATGTCCTTCACCCTGGCCCCAGATAGGGAACATTCCATGTGGGACTCTCAATCCTGCTTACAAGGGATGCTATCTGTCCCCCTAATTATTGAATCGCCTACAACTACCACATCACGCTTCTCCTCCTCCTCTTTCCCCCCCTCACCCCCCACCTTTGGACAGCCTCCTGCTCCAAGGTGCCATGGTCAGCATTCTGGCTGACCTTCTGACACTCTTGATCCTTATCCTCACAAGTAGCAAGTGCATTGTATCTATTGGATAGGATCAGTTTCTGCAGATCCTCGTTCTCGATCTCACCTGAGTTCCCCTTACTCTGTACACTATCGGTCACACCAACCCCATTCTGATCCTGTACCTCTCTACGAGGTGTGACCAAGGTCTGGAGCAAACTGTCCAGATACTCCTCCTCCTCTCTTATGTGTTGGAATGTCTCCATTCGCACTGCAGCTCAGTGACTCTGAGTTGGAGAGATTCGAGGCAGAGACATCTACTGCAGATGCATTTGCTTGGGACATTCTCGATATCCACAAACTCCCACATACTGCAAGTCTAACGAACGGCGCTTACAGCAAAATTCGGCCCATGTATGACAGAAATAATGAAATGCTATCAATATCCCTTGATAGCCCGACCTAGAGAGTTCCAGATTTCCACTACCCTATGTGTGAAAAAGTGCTTCCTAATTTCATTCCTGAATGTCCCACTGTTCTGGATTCTCCCCACGAGAGAAAATAGTTTCTATCTATCCTATCAAGTCCCTTTATCATTTTCAAGACCTAGATCAGATCACCACTCAACCTTCTAAACTCAAGGGAATACAAACCAAGTTTACGCAACTTGTTCTCATTTCATGAAGATTCCTACTTATCTACAGCTTCCCCAACTACTATTACTACTTGTTTGCACGAGTGTTATTCAAATGTGATTACCAAGCCAAGGACTGAATGAGCTTACAACTCATTGGACACCATCGTGGTCTATTTTATTGAGAATTATTGACTTGGTCACGTATAGTTTGTTTGATGTCTTAGACTTGTATTAATATTGGGTCCAGTTTGCTGATCTGTTTGATTGAAAATACATGCTGTCTCACAGTACATGAGTAGACATTATAACTGCAGGATTGGGAATGCTTCTGTAAGTTTCTTCTGTCAAGTTTTGATAGCTGCTTTAAGCTTTCCTTATTACTACCACTTTAATAATACTCTAATTATTGATATATGAAGTCTTCTCCAGCACAGAAGGCAAATATAGCCAAAAGGAGAAGGGACACATTCCTAAGTATTTTATGGTTTACATGAAACCCCGAGGGCAAACCAAGAATTGTTCCTCAGTCGTTTGTCAAAAAGAAATAACTAACTTTCCATATAGAGTATCAATTTATTCCAGTTTTCCTACTTTCTTTCTGTTTCTATGTCTCTGTATCAAGGCTAGAAATGCATAACAGTTGGATGTGAAATGCTGTTCATAGGGCAGCATTGATAATTAAACATATTTTTAATTTTACTATGTCTTATAATATTTCTCATGGTTTTACATGATATCCTTTTTAAAGATCTGAGGTAAGTTTTCCATATTTTGTAATCTGTTATACCTAATTAGTTCTCCAAGGGTTACAGAATTGCTTATCAAACATAAAAACTTCTGGCATTTCAAATTAGATCTCCAATGAATTGGCCTGCCACCGGAGTGGGTCATCTAAGGTGACTGGTCGTACAAGAACGCTCTGTATCCCCAATGGCACAGATTTAATCACCTGATGCTGTACGTTTGTTGCTGCTACCAAAGTCATACATCACACTATCAAAGTCTTTATGACTTGTTCTAATTTTTCATGGGATGAAAATAACTGGAACATTCAAGAGATCTGAAAACTTTAAGCTGGACGCTAAGCCATTTGTATACAGTGTATGGAATAGGACAATGATATCCAGTTAGTAGTGTCTTTCTAAAGGGGAAAAAAATCCCCTTGGTATATAAGACCATTTTGTTTTTAAATATGAACCAGCAATGAGAATGTATATTTTTATTATTCCCATTACTTTTGCAATATAAAATACATACTAAAACATATTCCTCAACTACAAAATGCGATTAACTCATCAATGATAATGATACTATTATCTGTAATGGTACAAGGATTAAAGTACTAATTTTTCACTTCAATCAAATCTGAGTTGCTAGGAAACTTTCAATGGTTTGGTGATCTTCAAATGGAAATCCATAAGCAGCTGATCTTCCTTCTCCCTGCAATAACCAGAAACAACTTTCATTTATGTAAGAATACCATTGAACATTAGATCCAGAAGGAAGGGTCCTGTGTTTTGCCTAAAGAATAAGAAAAATATTACCAAATTTGGTAACTGTTAAAATCCTGTGATGTTGATGTCGTTCACTTCAGTAAGCAAATGTTTCACATCAATTTGAGTGTGTAAATTAGAGATGTTCCCGTAACAATCCTTATATGACAATGTATCGATTAACAATCAGTTTGAGGCAGACTGTTCCACGTAGACCATCGAAGTTGAAGTTTTATTGGAGGATACTGAATTGCTGTATATAATATCATTTTAAAGTCTTAATGAGGTTATTCAGTCTTGGATTACAAAGAACCCGCTGAAAAATTCAAAATAAGAATTATACTATCCCAGACAAATCCCAACCCTCAGATAAAAGATTCACTAAGTATTTTCTTGAATGATTTGAGACCTTTTATAAATGTCACCTCCCTTGCCAGGTGTATTGCAGTTATCAGTTGTACTGACAGTTAGAGTACTGCATTTATGAAGTATGATTTGTTACTCCTTCAAGTTATATATACAGGATATTAATGGAGCATCTTTTTTATCTTTACAATTTTATTTTGCCTACACTGTTTTTACTTCAAAATTATTACATTCAAATTATTAAAATGTATTACCAAAAGCCCACCTAGAAAAGCTATATGTAATTTTTACAAATTGATTAAAATATATATTTCTGCATTTAGTAGAGACGTTGCCAGTATCTGTTGTTTACAAGATTTTCATCAAGGAACAGTAGGCTCGTTATATTTGGAAGAACCATTGTGAATTCTACTGACAAACAGCAGATAGGCATGATGATTGCAGTTAGTGTCAGTTAATCATAAAACCATTTAACAGGACTTAATGTTTTTAATGTGTCACAGTGTCATTGATTTAAGAAATACTGAGAAATACTCACTATGCAAGAATGACAATCTATTACTATTTGACTATTTGTCACCTAAATTGTCTGTATGCGTTTTCTATATTGCATCTTTTTTGAAATTAGTTCCAAAATAATGTTTTTGATTCCATATGTGTATGTGCAATAATTTATTGTGTGTTTAAAAAAAAATGTCCTGTGCTTCAGTAGGATCTTGTCAACTTTGAGTCTCCTATAAATTGTCATTGTTTCCACAGCAAAAAAAGATGTCATTTTTAAGTACCAAGAATAAATAGTGTTTTGTCAGAAAATAAGCCATTTTAATTCATCGTGGGCGGAGTTCCTTATTCAGTATGTAGAAGTTTTATCTTGTTTTCTAATTTTATTTATCACCTCTAGCATCTTGGTGAGAAGGCAAAATTCTTTTACATTAGCATCTCTATAAGAATGTGTTTGCATCACATTTAGCAACACCAACGCTTTTTACCGTAACATCAAGAATATTTTTTCATTATTCTCACCTATTTGCCATAGTCCCAAGTCAGTCCACCAACAGTGCAATTTCATCTGTAAAAAAGAATGCTGCAGTTCTTTCAGAAGTGTTGTTAGCGGACTTTCCTTAGGAACTTGTGCAGTCTACTCTTCACCTTAGATAATGGGCTGGCCAGTGGGTTATGATGGTAAGTGTCCCCATGTGTTGTGTTATGACTTTGCACAGTTCAAAATGTAATCTTGTAGATATTAAGACACGATGCACCTGTACCAACTGTTAATTTTTATTAGTATTTGAAAGTTCTGGTGAATGCCAAATTTAGCTTGAACAGTGCTTTAGGATTATGCTAATAAGAAGAAAGAATCATTTTGGTCAATACTCCATTTTCTTCAGCGACAGCAATGCAGGTTAAGCAAGTGCTGTATATGATACATGTCCAACCAATTCTCCTTATTGGCTCAGAAATCCTAAGAAAGCAACAGAAAGCTTTTTTTTATGCCTACATATAAGATCTAGAATCGTGCTGTGAGGTGGATTTGAGGCAAAAGGAAGGAACAGTTAAAAGAAGTGTGGCCTCCAGCCTAAACCAATCTGCCAATCATCACCCTGGAGGGGGATTCAGCCTCATGTTGGGCACACTTTTTTGCACAAACCTGAGGATCTTGATTAAGCAATTGGGGACAAGTATGCCTGGTACATGACATTGGATTCGGGCATCAACGTGGCTGTCACATCACAAGGTGTCATGCATTGGTCTTTTCACCTTGTTGAAGGTAGGTGTCCATTGTACAGCTGATAAGGAAACACTGCGGCATGCACAACAGCTGTTAAAAGGCTGGGTATGAGAACACACACGGGTCGGCACCTACCAACTGGTGGAACCACCATTTTGTGGGATATAATGGGTGTCCAAGCTCTAGTGAGGAGAAGGTTAGCCATGCAACACAGGTTTTATGGTGGGTTATCCTGTTCACTATACTATTCATAAGGAGTTCCTGGTACCTGCTGTCTGTCGGATTCTCAATTGTCTAATAACCACTTAGTGACTATCCTGCTTTGTGGTGGGGATGGGGGGAGATGGGGATGGTGAAGGAGAGGTAACCTGAGTGTCTGAAGTCAAGTTGATGATTAACCAGCCTGGCTGAAAGGGTGGATGTGTCACTGGGGCTGGAATCACTACTACATTACTCCAGATAATCCTGGAATGCAATGCCCTAACGTTTATTGTGGTTTTAGTTGGATAAGCAGCAGGAAGCTTACTAGTGATTTTGTACAGTTGAAACTCCAGAAATGTTTCTATGTACACCTGGAAGTTGCTAATTCTGGGCTTTTTTCTACCTGTGCCTAAGCTCTTTGGACTTGTATTAGTGGGATGAGAGAGATTGTACTCCGTATTAGGCAAACAGAAACTCTGCCTGCGTGGAATTCTCAGCAACTTAATTTGGAGACTCTTACATATGGTGATGGATTAATGAACAAAAAATATTTGCAAGACATTTTTTATTTGTTATGCTACAAAGAGACAATGGTGATTGACTTGATAGAATATTTGAAAAGAAAAATTAAAATTCTACTTCTAGCTGAAACTTTTACTTTATTGCATAATGTTCAAATCCCTCAAAGTATTGTTTGGTGCATTTGTTAAATATCTGATTTTGTCTGAAAGCTTATTTCTTTAATTAATTTTTTTGAAAAAAAAGCAGAGGAATGACCAAAGCATTTGCAGTGCATCATGCAAGTTCATTTTCTCTAACTTCTTTTTGTGCAGCTTTTACGCAACAATTTGAAGGATGTCAGTGCTTTTCCATTTCAGGCACTTAGGGAGCAAAATTCAATTTGGACAGGAGCTCAAAACAGGTGCTGGCAGATCAGTGGCCCATTACACACCTGCTGATTTTCTTTTCAAATGACTTCAATGGAAAGGGAAATCAGGTGGGGTGTATAACGGGCGACCGATCTGCTACGGTTTTATGCCCCTGCCAAAGTTAAATTGTGCTCGCCTATTGTCATAATCGAGCACCCCTTGCTCAGGTATATGGATGCAGAGTGAAGTTCCCTCTGCTCTGCCTCAGCCCTAACCTTACCACAGCACCATCTGCTGCAGCAGTGTGACATTTTTCTATTTACCACAACAGCTATCCTATGAGTGATTGATACTGTAAATTTGTGTCAGCTTTGTGCTGTAGTCCCATGCCAACTAGGATCTGGAAAGGAATGCCAGACTTATTTCACATAAGATCTTTACAGCCAGCTGACAGGGTGACTTTCATTCTATCAGTTTTGGGGTAGATTTGAACTTGCGTTCTTGAAATAAAAGACTGCCATACCCGGTTAACCCTGCCTCCCCCATGCAAGATTGTTTTATTTATATTTTAGATCAAATATTTGTGCTCAACAATGACAAGGATATCAATATTGAATAGTGGATCACTTTTTCATATGTGGTACCCTGTTCAGGTAATTGTCTCCTCCAGCTGGTACTGTTAAAGTTAATGGGGGCAATTCTCACCTGTCTATCACCCCACACCATTCACACTGAAAAATGGAGGTCAGGATTTTTGCTGCCTGGTCTGCTATGCTTTGGGAACATGGGTTTTCTAATGGGACTACCTCTTTCCTTATATTATGAAGAGGAGGAGGAT
Organism: Heptranchias perlo; assembly: GCF_035084215.1. Lineage (NCBI taxonomy): Eukaryota > Metazoa > Chordata > Chondrichthyes > Hexanchiformes > Hexanchidae > Heptranchias > Heptranchias perlo. The sequence continues at coordinate 36,100,211 of NC_090337.1, read as the reverse complement.
GAGGACATGGAAGATGCTAGATTAGAGGCTCTGAGAGAGGCTTCTGAGAAGGTGTCTTTTCCCTACATGCACATATCCACTTACTAGGGTCTACAAACCAAGAAGGACTTACTTAGGCTTTTCTGCCATCAGTGCCTCAGAAGGCTGCACTTCCCCTCAGAGACTATGAATGCAGAAATAACCGACTATAAAAGCTAAAAAAAATAAATGATGTGATATAAGGGAATTTTTTTTAAAATAAGAAACTGAAAAAGACAGAGGAAAATTAAAAAGGAAAAAAGAGAGAAAAATGGTTGACATACACTTCGAAGATTTTGAAGAAGACATCAAATAAAATATTGAAAGCGTTGCAAAATTAAATTAAATGCGAATAAATAATACATTTATATAGCACTTTATCATGTCAAAATGTCTCTAAGCACTTCACATCAATTCAGTTTTGAAGTGCAATCATTGTTGTTATGTAGGTAAAGGAGGACTATAAAAGTGTAAACGGTTACAGAGTAGGTCCAGAATTATTTATTTTTGGGTGAATGTTTTCAAGAGCAGTTAACATTAATAACTGGAATATTCTTCCACTTTTGCCACCTGACGTCAGCAACAGAACAAGCCCGCAAAAAGGCTCTCAAAACTCCAATTATGTGCCTCAAACCCAAAAAGCACACACCCCACCCCATCCCCCAACACACACACACACCCCCAGCATGAATTTCCCATTTACACATTCCCTAACCTTGTGACTCTTTGATTGAAACTACTAGTGTGGGTTATAAACTCAAACCTACTAAGAAAAGGTTGAGCCTTTCCAAATTTATTTTCGAGGATGCTTATTACCAACAGATTACTGTGTGTAGTTTTGGTCTCCTTATTTAAGAAAGGACATAATTGCTTTAGCGACGGTTCAGAGAAGGTTCACTCGACTGATGCCTGGGATGAGGGTTTTTTCTTATGAGGAAAGGTTGGACAAGTTGGGCCTGTATACATTGGAGTTTAGAAGAATGAGAGGTGATCTTGTTGAAATATATAAGATCCTGAGGGGACTTGAAGGGGTAGATGCTAAGAGGATGTTTCCCCTTGTGGGAGAGACTAGAATTAGGGGACACAGTTTAAGAATAAGGGGTCTTTCATTTAAGATGGAGATGAGGAGAAATTTTTTCTCTCTGAGGGTCGTGAGTCTGTGAAGCTCCCTTCCCCAGACAGCAGTGGAGGTAGGGTCATTGAATATTTTTAAGGCTGAGTTAGATAGATTTCTGATTAAGAAGGGAGTCAAAGGTTATAGTAGGTAGACGGGAAAGTAGGGTTGAGGTCACAATCAGATCAGCCATGATCTTATCAAATGGCAGAGCAGGCTCAAAGGGCCGAATGGCCTGCTCCTGCTCTTAATTTGTATGTTTGTATGTAATAGCAAGGCAACATTCTCTCAACAGCGGAGGCGGGATTTGACCCCAGGGTTTAAAGCTGAAAACATTGCGCTGGCTCATTCATCCTTCATTTTCAAATAAATTCAAATTAGCCTGCCCAATGTCACCAGTGAGAGGCCTGAACCAGTTTGATGGTTGGGCCTCATTTGCATTGAAGTGGCAAGCTGCCAGCATGATCTGAGTGCTGATAGCAAGCTCACCATTTTGGGGGTTTGGGAAATCCTTTGGCCCATCCGTGGAGCAGAGATAACAGCAATGGGTTTAAGGGGAGGGCCAGTTTGATCATGCGGAACGGAGCAGCAAACATCAAAATTAAAATTTTGAGGTGCAGAGAGAGCAATTATCATCATCCTGCTTCTAAGAAAACCGGAGAAAGCTATTTTTCAACCTTTACAACGCTGCTTCCAGCGATCCCGTTAAGGCCATTCTGACAGTGCAGTGGGCGGGTCCATCACTGTGTGGGTATCATACTATATTATACCAAAATGGCACTGAGGTCTTAAAGACATCATAGGACCCCAATTTGTGTGTTGTAATGAGGCTCGTGCCTGTTACTGGCTGGAGCACTGGCTGCCTAAGTTGAGGCTGGCTTGGAAACAGCAGCGGGCGGGCCTCGAGCTAGAAGATTTAAGTTTTTAAAATAAAATTTAGGTCTCACTAACGCCCCATTCTCACTGAAAAATAGGGTGGTAAAGAGACCAAAATCGCCCCCATGTTGCCTTAATTTGTGTTTTGTGATTTTCAAAGATGGAAGCTTCAGAGAACATCGAACAAATCTTACGTCTTTGCTGGTTCAACCAATTGCTGCATCTCTGGCTAAAGCACTTCTTTCATCAGTTGAGGAGGCAAATGGAAATGGATGTTTTCCTCTCACTAATTCAAGCACAGGTAACAAACGCAGTTACACACCTTTTTATGCAACTAATGAATTTTTATTGATGCATGTTTGTTTATAAGTAAATGAGCAAATCCTTCTATGCAGCGGGTCTTTGACAAAACTTGTGACATGATTTATGCCCATTTTAGATGGGAAAAGCAGTGAGTCTTGCAGTACTGTTCTCATACGTACATTAGTAATCAACTGGCATAGATTTCCTGCTTTGATTTACATAACGCAGCAGCTTCTTGCTGCAGATCCGAGGTAATGAGCTTTTGTTTCAAATTGTAGCGGATAGAATTAACATCAATTATTAGTTTATTTGAGCAGATCTGCATAATTACCATTGAATGCAAATGCAGTGAGAAGAAAAAGAAGCGAAGGAAGAACTAATTTCTTCCCCATTTGGAAGTCAAAAGAACATAGTTTGGGTTTGACATTTGGAAAGTCATGTCTGTGTGCCATGGTACTGATAAAGGAAATAAAAACTGTGGTCCAGAGACTAGCGGAACACCTGACCAATGTTGCAATACTGAAAGCACTGTATTTCAATTTAAAGAAAAAATACAGATTTATATTTTGTGATTAAATATTTGGTGAGTTACAGGGACATAGATGTGTTTGTATTTTTATTAATTTAAGAATGAATAGTCTTAGTTAAAGGGGCATTACTTGTTGAAAGTGCATTCTAATATCCTTGATACTCTTGCTCACAGTGATGCTGCCTGTTCGCTGGATATTGCTTTTGACATTAGCAATTCAACAAGTCAGTGCTTTGTCAGTTAATTTGTATCTGAATTACTGATACTATCTTTCAATGCAGCAAGGCAAGTTAGAGTTCAGAAGAAGGAAAACTGAAATTTTCATGTCAAAAATGTAATTAAGAAAATAAGTACAGAAGTGTAATCTTAATCCACGTTTTGTGTGTATATGTGTTATCAGCTATTCCACAGAAGTAGGATAATATTTGATATTGTTTTTGTTGATTATGTATTTGTCATCACTACCATTCTGCACAGTTTGTTGATTGTAGTGGCCTGGCTCATGCTAAATAAGTTTGATTGGCATTAGTTCATTAACGTTTTCTAAATCAATAGATCATGTGGTTCTGCGTTGTCATTGTATCACAGTGAAAAATGCCCCAAACTATTTTCCCTTCTTCTTTCTTTTATATTTTTTCTTTCATCCCTGCTAGTCATCCTGTTGTTCTAATGTTATACATGTATATAAAATGGTATTGTCAAGTTTCAGGAATTTATGACCATTTTTCCACAAAGAAGATTTGCAGAAGACTTACTTTTAATGATTTAAAAGCATAGTGTATTACTATAAGTAAAAAGAAAAAGGCGGGGGGTGTGGTAGATAGTTAAGAAGTTAATGAGATAGTGTTAATGTTGTTTCCTCAGAGACTGTAAATAATAAGCAATTTGATGACTTCTGTCCATAATTAATAAACACCTTTCACCCCTGTTGGAAGGTTTATGATTTTTTTACTGTGAACAGTCAGGAAATAAAACAGAATGTCAGATACATTAAAAAACTGTCTAGCTTTTACAAAAGAAGCTGGAGCTGAGGCAGAAAGGCAGAATCCAGAGGAGGTATTTTGTTTAAGTTGAGCAAGGCAACCCATGGAAGTGGGTAGCAAGGTGTGTACGTCATTGTCACATTATTGCATGGAGGTAAGTTGTATCGACTGAACTAAATAAATCTGGTCATAATTATTGCTCTGTATGTTCTGTGGACTAAAACAACTTAACAATTCAAACCAAGCCGTGCCTCACCTAGTGTTCATCAGTCTGCTTTTGGAGAGAGTGAAGAAATGGACATGCAACAGACGTGGCTATCAGGTTCAGGTCACAATAGGGCTCCACTGTTACAGCCCTGGGTCCCACTATCGTGCAAATAGATACAGGGCAGTGTGAGTCAACTACCATTAAAGTAAGATGTGCAAACCCCTTATGGGAGCGACTTACTCCACTAAACCTGAGAAGGTGCCTATGACTGACCTGAATTCATAACAGGTACTGACCCTGACAGACCAGCAATGATAGTCCTGTTTTGTGAACAACAACTTTAGGATCAAGAAAAGTAACTATTACCCACTAATACACCTCACTTGATAATCCTGCTCCTGAAAATAAATGTTCGACCTCTGGAGTGCCCTACCTGCCAGCTAAGTCAGTGTTTGTGTCAATTGGTGAGGCTCAAATCCCATATCTAGTGAGGAGACCAAAAGTTGCTCAGAGGCAGTGTGGTGTGATCAAAACTGATCATACATCACACAGGAGCTGGATAGTATTGGAGAGGGGACAGAATGAAAACCATTTGTCACTCACCCTCTCTGTGTGTTGTTTTGATGACAATTTTAGGAAACAAATAAACTGGAATTAAGCTCCAGGGAAAGCAGATTCAGAATAAAGGGGAAAATTGAACTTTTTTTTTTCTTTTTAATTAAAATGTAGTAGATATTGCCATTAAGTATCTTCTTAAGGATTCCCATAAAATATAGAGCTATGAGATATCAGCAAAGCTGTCCTCTTTAAGTGAGAGGTTTTGAAAGATGAGGTTGTTTAAAGCCAGGTAAGAACCACTGAGTGTAACTGCTCATATCTTGGAAAAAGAAAGAAACAGTGTTAGGAATATTTTATTCAGGAAAAAGTAATGACTGTTGTTAAGTCTTTCAGTTAGTGCTGTTGGTACTCAGATTCTGGGATGAAGCAGCTGGTAGACTGCTTCAGTTTTATTTTTGATTAATGTGCTGGTAAGTTGCACTTCTGAGTATTAGAAAATGGGTTCCAGATCTCAGTCTGGAGCGGGGATGACTGGATGGGTGATGCTTCTGAGAGTGAGGTGGGGCGGGGGGAAATCACTTGTTTACCTCAAATCAAGTAGTTCAGAGAGGTACAGGTGGAAGTCTTGAAACTGGTTGCCCATCAGGAAACTTGGTAAAAGAGGACTTTAGGGAAAAAGATAAATAAAAAAGTAATTGGAAAGAGACCTAACTTGTAGAAAAATATTTTGTACAGAGTGTGAAAGACGGTGAACAACATTGACAACTGAAGTACTTTAAAAAAAAATGCTTTAATCAAAATGGATAAAATTAGGAACAAATAATGATATATATGCTGTATATGTCACATACATTGAGTAATTGAAGACAGTCATTCAGCAGGCCTGATATCTTACTGAATTCAGTGCAGACAGAACCTATTATTACTTTTCAATCCAATTTTGTGCCCCTGTTTGAGAGATTATATTTTATGCCACGGGCAGCATTATTGAGCCTATGAGATAACACCCACGAGGCATGAATTTTACAGGTCTATTTTCACTCCTTATGAAGGCACAACACAGCATGCTTACTGCTTAAACTCTTAACAGCTGTGTTCTCTTCACACCCACGCACTACACAAATATTCCCTTAGCAACCGTGCTGCCACCGATGAACAGGAGAGCTAAGCTAAAGGATTAAAGTGGCTCTTACAGTCACAGCCATGGCAACAACCACAGAACCAATTTATACTTTTGCTTTGAAAATTTGTCAGAGCTGCTATGATATCATGCCATCATTAAGTGCTGTATCCCTTTAATCTTACATAAATGTCCTCTTTCCCTCTTTTTTCCCCTCCTCTCCCACTTGTGTTTTGAACCCAATAACTTGTGCTGGGGTTCATTTTCACAGAGACTCTTAGCTCTCTGGCACTTGGTCAAAATGGCCATTCTTTATGTGGGAACCTAGATGGTAACCATTAGAGGCTATTCAACTATGGGACATCACAACTAAGCCCAGACATGTTTTCACATAACATCCGCTCAGGCACAGTTTCTAGCAGGGTTACTAGATAGTGATTAGGAGTCAGAATTACCATTGTCGAATCCCCCACCATCAACATCCTGGGGGTCACCATAGACCAGAAACTTAACTGGACCAGCCACGTAAATACAAGAGCAGATCAGAGGCTGGGTATTCTGCGGCGAGTGATTCATCTCCAGACTCCCCAAAGCCTTTCCACCATCTACAAGGCACAGTGGAATGCTCTCCACTTGCCTGGTTGAGTGCAGCTCCAACAACACTCAAGAAGCTCGACACCATCCAGGACAAAGCAGCCCGCTTGATTGGCACCCCACCCATCATCTTAAACATTCACTCCCTCCACTGCTGGCGCACTGTGGCTGCAGTGTGTACCATCCACAGGATGCACTGCAGCAACTTGCCAAGGCTTCTTCGACAGCATCTTCCAAACCCGCGACCTCTACCACCTAGAAGGTCAAGAGCAGCAGGCACATTGGAACAACACCGCCTGCACATTCCCCTCCAAGTCACACACCATCCCGACTTGGAAATATATCGCCGTTCCTTCATCATCGCTGGGTCAAAATGCTGGAACTCCCTACCTAACAACACTGTGGGAGAACCTTCACCTCATGGACTGCAGCGGTTCAAGAAGGCGGCTTACCACCACTTTCTCAAGGGCAATTAGAGATGGGCAATAAATGCTGGCCTTGCCAGCGTTGTCCACATCACATGAACGAATTTTTTAAAAATCTTGCCTGAATTTTTTTCCCCGACTTCCTAACCCAGAGACTTAGAGACCAGTTGTTGTGCCCCATCACCACCCTAGCTAATTGATGTTTTATTGTTGATGTAACTAAGCACAGACCAGTGATTGATACTGGGCCTTCCTGATCTGTAGGGATCATTGCCACACCACAGAGCGCATTTACTTAATGGACCATCAGAAGAATGTGGTGTGCTTTGTTTATCCTATTTTTTGTTCACAATTTTTTAGACACTTCCAAACTGTTACTTGTTTGTGTCCTATGTTGTCACCTGTATGTTATTTGATGGGTCTGCCCTTTGGATAAATTTTAGCCCAGAAATTGCTCTGAGTGGTGCTTCTTAGATTTCAACTCACCCACTAAGATACCGTGGTCTTTTTGGCAGCAACTTATTTCGAATGCGTGTTCAAAAAACTGCAGCATTCTTTCCCGGGCTATGTGAGTGGGGTAAGGATTTCTCTGTCCCCTCCACCATTCAGCTTGAATCAAACCATGCTGCGAGAACCAGGAAGTGAATCTCATTCACAAACCGCACAAAGAACCAGGAAGTGTCAGATAAGATTAGTAAATGTACTGTAAAATCAGATAGAGAAAGAGAAATAAAGAGAAGGTAAGATTAAAAGACTGAGATAAAAGAGACAGAAAGAACAAGTTAAAAAAAATAAAATTTAAAATTTTTTAATTACATTTTTTTTAAATGTCCAAAAACTATTAAAATCAGGAGTAATGAGACTCTACATTTTTAAAAGTTAATTTTCAGTGCCCAAGAGTTTGTTTGACAGTCATTAATACTTATCACGCCGTTAAAAGTTAGTTTAGACCTGATATAACTCAGCGTACCTTTTCTCTGGCAAGATTAGTTAGTTTCCAGTCGGGCAGGTTCATGCTGGTCCATTGATTTGTGCCTGCGATGTCCCTTTAATGCGCAGCTGTCAGATCAGCAGGGAATCAGGAAGATCAAGTTCTGGATTTCTGCGTTTAACTGCATGTACAGTTCCGGCATGTACAGTCGCAGGAACTTGCTCTTCGATTTGCCCATTAATAACGGTGAGCGCTGTTAGGCTCACTGTTATTTTACAAGCAATGTCCGGCTCATTATATCAGGCAGATCCTTAAAATGTACCATCTATTTTCTCTATAATTGCTTCAAACTGCAAAGTGCATTCTATTTCCACAAACATGTTGAAGCAGAAGATTGTTTGACACCTGTTTCATTGGAACATGTTATTAGGGTATTCTCACTCAAATCTGGTTGTCCTTGACCAAGTTTTAATATGCATCATACTCTGTGATCAAATTAAGATTAATGAACCCCAAATTCCTTTATTGTGTGACTGCAAAACTGTCCCTTTAAAGATTGTACAAGATGAATCACTAATGAAGCAATGTAGTTCAGTGTGTACAGATGGTAGACCTGGATCCAAACCTGGACTTGTTGCTGTTTTCCCAAACCAGGGACTGATATATATGTCATGCTTTTTGTTTCCTTGCACATTCTGTTTACTTCACACAGACTAAAGCACTAGAGACACCATTAATTGTTTATAAATCTGTATTTCCATTGTTGTACTAGATATTGAATTACGCTCAACTGTTTGACAGATGCTGCTGCCATGTGGAATAATTAAAGACCTCCCTTGTAGTCTGACTTAGCCTAGTCAATCCCACCAAAAGCAAATCTTGCGTTACTGCATTTGTTTTGTTAGGATAAGTTGACAGTCACCAAAGATGCCATGTTTGGCGTACTGTGCAGATTTTTTTTATTGTTCAGAGCTTGATCAAAGTGTAGCTGTAAACAGTTCTTTTTCATTGCAATCAGAATTCTGCTACACAAACTCTCCTAATCCTTTGTATTAAATCCTCATTTTCAGTATTGATTGATAAATCTCATTCATCTCCCTTTGTTAACATCTGGGAGCCAATGCTGATGTTGCAGTGAAATTGTTTTTCCTCATTACAGAACGATTGATATGGTTGACCAGTTTAATTTTACTACCGGCGTCCTTAGCTGTTGAGCTGCATTCAGCACTCCTAGTTTTTACCCAGAACTTGTCTCTCTGTTGTCAAAGATGATAAGTGGGAATCCTCTTTGATGGTGAAGCATTGCATTTCCCTATAGTGAAATTGCATCTAATGCATTGCAGCTAGAATACTAAATACTGCAGAGTACCTTAATCAAGGTTTATTTGTATTCTTAAATGTAGAGCTAGGACACATCTTTTAATCCTTCTAACTTCTGAAGGTCAGTAGATTTTTAAACCATGTTCTCACTGTTAAGGATTTATTATTAATTATAGTGCACAAAATCCTGGTATTTTCAGGTGAATTTACTTCTAAGTAAAACATAAGGCACTGTTGATTTAGGAGAGCAGACTTTTAAAATTTTTAGTGCTAAATTTTCAAATGCCAAATTGGCTTAATTTCACTGTTATTCAGAGTACAGAGATACTTTGTAGTAAGCTACTTGAACATAGTTTACCAAGCACAGAAACCTTTTTAGTTTATTTTTTTTTCTGGCACAATATTTTAAGAGTAAAAAGGACGGAGGAAGGGAAATCAACAGTGGGAAATATAAACTAAATGGCTGTAGGCAACAGTATACACCGCAGGAAAGAGATTTGGTGCATAGCACACTGAATCTACAGTGCAATTTGCAGCAGCAATAAAGAAAGCTGACCGGATCTTGGAAATTTATAGCCAGTGGGGTAGAACACAAATCCCAGGAGGTGATAATGAGTCTGTACAAGAAACTGGGATGTCATACCTGGAATACTGTGTTTAATTCTGATTTCTTTACTATAGCAAGGAGATCAAGACTGTGCTGAAAAAAACAGCCAAATTGAAAACTAGCTTAGTGCATCTGAACTATGCAGAGAGGTTGAAGAGCATGAGATTATTTACTCTGGAGAAGAAAAGGCTCAAGGGAGATATTCAAGTCTTCAAGATCATTAAGGGAAAGATATAATGAACCCTGATAATATATTTAAGATGGCCACAAAGTCTGGAAGCAAGGGACACTGACTCAAGCTTAGCAGAGGGATGATACGCAGTTTTAACTATAAATCGTTGTGAACATGGGGAACAGATTGGCCAGGGAAGCAGATAATATAGAAAAATGTAACAACAATGAAGACAATTGGAATTGATGGAAAGGGGATGCAATTCAGATGAGGCCCGAGGCTCAATTTTGGGCCAGCCTTGGGCCTTATCTAAATATTCTGGACAAGCTGCCGACACCTGTCGCTTCTCCATCACAGCTCGTCTTCCTCCATATTTATTCTCTCCCTTCTCTTCCTTCTTAATTGCCCTAGTTCCTTGTGACTTTCTCAGTTTTCATCGTCCTGAAAACCCAATCTTACTTCTCTGTTTGCCTCTTTCTCTTAGCTTCCGTCTGCTGGCTAGCCTCCATGCAAATCATTGCTCCAAATTGGGTCACAAATCATCTCATACCCAAGACTGAATTGCTGAACACCACTGTGTATCTCGTTTTGTTCCGCACTCAGTGGACAATGCCTCTCAGACCCCCACAATGATTCTGTTTCACAGCCTTATGTATTGATCTGTGAAACAAACAGGTGGCAATCCCCAATGCCACCTGTTTGTTTCACAGAGATTGTGGAATTAATTAAAGAATGGGGGAAAGGAAAAGAAATTATATATTGAATACGCATAGACTGAAAGGAACATTCATTGTTCTGAAGATGAAAGGCACTATTTTTATAATCATTATACAAGCATAATGCTGTAAATGTCACATTTGTGAGCTTAATAGAAGTATATTATATTTTTAAATTTTGTTCACTGTTTAATATTCAGTGATATTCTGAGATGAAATATTGCTATGTATCCCAGTTCCACGAGATAATCTCTGTATTCTAAAAAAAAATTCCAGCTACTAGTTTTAAAAAATATTGACCTGATTCAGCGGTAGGATAACGTTCCAAGATGAAGAGGCTGCACTAAACCCATGGGATGGTGTGCAAGTCTTATGCAACAATTTTACAAGTCATCCCACCTATTGAACACTGATATGATATTGTGCACACTGATGGTCTATTGAAAGAAAAACTGGAAGGTAGTTTATTTTCATCTGAATGTGTAATACTGTGTGCATTAACTTCTCACTGCTATTGGGAAGCTACGTGCTATGGCCTGCAATCAGCCTGCATGCTGCAATGATACCTGAAAACCAAGCACCAGAATTAGAAGAAAGTCAAATAGCATCAATAGTGATTTTTTAAAAATTCCTTTGTAAATGAATGTTATTTGTCTCCTTTGAATTACTGTTGGAAAAATTAAATTATCTGTGAAAATAATGTGCAAAACTGTGACTGGCAAAATAAATGTAAACTCAATGAGTAAGCTTTAAAAACACATAATTTTGCATTCACAGGCAGATATTACAATATAAACCTGTAGCATTAATAACAACATCATTAAATAAAGGCAATTAATTTTTAAATTCTGGTTCTGATTATTTATGTCATTGTTGATAAATGAATTTAAGCTCATGAATTTTACAATTTTACTCCCATGCTCATTTTTGCATACAGCTTTTGTCCATCCTCAGTGAAATTTAATGTGCTCAGGAAATTTCATCAGATAATAGTGTGATTAACACATTTGTTTAGTTTACTGAAAAAAAAATGTTTGCTTATGGTTGGAATTTAACCATTTTTCCACACTTGAATTCCTCATAGTTAAAGCACTGCCAAAGGGAATACCATTGTAGAAGTCCTCAATTTAAAGCTGCATAGCACATTCAATATCTAAGTACAGAATCTGAGAAATGTAACTCAATTGTTCCCTTTGATATTTAAAATTCAATAGGATTTTGTACTAGACTTTAGAATTTTCAGAAAACCTCCTCTTCCTACATGACTAGTGGACTATTCTTTCAGTCTCCATATTATCTAGTATAGCAGTTTGTCAAAATTATATCACTGAACAAATACCTTTAAAAGTGAGTGACCCAGTTCACTGGTGTCATGACATACTATGCCATGGGGTGGTAGGTCATAAGTTGAAACCAGTGATTCCTTGCACATCAAGTTTCTGATCTTGTTCTTGATGTTTAAAAGGTATTAACTGCTTTCACAAAGGAAGGAAAGTGAAGGGGCTGCTTCTGCACTTTAAGAGGCTGAAACAAACAGCATTGTCAGGGCATGCCAGCCAGTCACTTGCCTGTTCTGCTCAATAGGAATGGTAAAGAGTTAAAATGGGTAAGGAAGAGTGAGTCAGTTGCCAAACTAAAATTTGTAAATAACAATCATTTAAAAGGTAGAAATCAGAAAACTATGGTACCTTATTTTACAGTGTGGCCAGAGCCTTAAATTCTTTGAAAAGCCCATGGTCAAACAGTAGCAATATGTGTTAGAGTTAGTATTGGCTCTCAGCAGTCATTTCTGTAATACATGGGATCTTCTTAATTAAATCAGCAGATTGGGACAGAACTACAAGTCTCCAGACAAATCAAGCGAGAAAGTTGCTGAGAGAGCACTACTGGGTTTTTGAAGTGGTGGATATTTCCATTGCAGAATGTGTGAATTACTATTTATAATAAGCCCATACAACTTAAGAAGGACTCACTTTGTGAATCAAATGATATTTTATTTTGAGTTTATCCCAGTCAGCTTTGAGATATTTAAGAAAATGTCATCCTAACACATCTCACTCACCTCACAACTGGCCTGAATAGTCTCCCAACACTTCATGTCAACAGTACATTATTTTAAACTTTTAAAAGTATTTTGTATTCAACTTAATTGTCCAAAACATCAGAAGCTGTGGACGTCTAGACTAAAGGCTGAAATTAGGAGTTCAAATAATGGATCCTGAGGGTCTCATCAGGAATATAAAAGGGAATGAGGACCAAGCTCAAAGTTCTGTCTTAATATTTTTGGAGGAACATGAACATTTTATTTGAATCCGTGCTTATGACATCTCTTATTTCCAGTATGGAATTTGTATGCAACAATTGCATCTAGTTTACAGAGTCCATGAAATGGATGATGTCATGATGAAGTCCTCATTTGAGGATTTGCTTCAACATTTTATGCAAAACCATAGCCAGAATTCAATCTGAGTTCTATGAATATTCATTACCATTTGAGCTGCATCTTTCAGTTTATGTTCCAATAAGAATACTTTAGCTAAATTACTGTCTTATAACTCCACCATTTCACAGGATCACAAGATAATTACAGATGAAAAGACGTTTGGCCTATCTTAGTTCATCCATCCAGAAAGTTCTTCCTTTGCAGTATCTAGTCGTTTCTTAAATGATTCCACAGTTTTCACCTCCACTTCTCGATTGGAAGTCTGTTCCGTATATTGATCACTTTTTGTGTGAAGAGGAACTTTCAGAAATCAGTCCTAAATTTGCCTTTTCATAATTTGAACTTGCATCCCCTTGTCAAGCTCTTGCAATTTAGTTAAAGTAATTTTCTGGATTTACCTTTTCCATACTGTTAACTATCTTATATACCTGTAAGATGCTTCCTTTCAAGGTTGAAAGACCAAGTTTATCCAGTCTTTCTTCATAATTCAGACCTCTAACACTAGGGATCAGGCATATGGTTCTTCTGTGCATTGCCTTCAGCACTCTAATGTCTCTCTTGTGCCTTGGCGATTAGATACAGTACTCAAAGTGCGGTCTGAACAGTTTAGTCATGACTTCCTTTTACTTGAATTATACGGTTTTGGCTATATCAGTCATCATTTATTGACTTTGTTAATTGCTGCATTGGTTGGACTTGTTGAACATTGAGTCTAGTAAGCCTCCTGGGTCTCTCTCAACGTCATCCTGAGCGATTTCATCACTATTCATGGAGTATGTGTGTTGCCCATTTTTCCTTCCTATATGTAGTACTTTACATTTGTAGGCATTAGATTTCAAATGCCATCATTCTGCCCACTTGTATTTGTTTTCCATCTTAGTTTGTCATTTCTCAGCTACTTCCTTTGAATCTACTGTCTCTCCCAGCTTGATATAATTTGCAAATTTAACCAATTTACTTTGAATTTCTGAATCCAAGTCAGTGATGTAAATTAGTAACAATAGTGGTCCCAACACCAATCCCTGGGCAGCACCCCACTCAGTACTTCTATTCCACCTTGACATTACTCACCTAAAAAATGGTCTTTTTTTTAACCCTTCAACCAATTTCTTATCAGTTCCCAAGATTTACCTTACATTTTCATTGCTTTGAACTTAACTAAAAGCCTTCTATATGGCAAGTGCGTACATCAATTTTTATATGGAACTTTGTGAAATGACTTTTGGAAGTCTAGGTACATGTCATATGACTTTTGAATGACCCATGGGTTGTCACTTCCCCAAAAATTTTCAAGGAGGGGTTGATCAGATAGGATCTCACTCTTTTAAATCCTTGTTGACTGCAGTTTACCAGGTTAATATTTTACAGATAATTCACAAGTTTAGTCCAGATAATTGATTTCATTATTTTGCAGGAGATTGATGAAAGATTAATGGGTCTATATTTGTCTGTGTCACCTATTTTGAACGTGGGCACCACATTAGCTTGTATCATTACTACCTCCCCAATGTCCACTGTTTCCCTCATAATGATTGTCAGTGCCTCACAAGTGTCCTCCCTTGTGTCTTAGCACTCCAGGATACATATCATCTACCCCTAGAAATTTATTTGGCCTTGAACCCCTCTAGCGTATCTGATACTTCCATCTCATTGATATCAAAGTCATTAATTTTGCCTTGGCTGGCTCTGGAAATGCATGCTGCTCATGTCTTTCTTTGTAAATACTTGGAGGAAGTTATCATTCAGAATATTTACTATCTTGTAGTCATCCTCAGTTTCAAATTTGTTTGCTTCTTTTATGGTTCTCGCCTCATCTCTGACAACCTTCTTACTATTGAACTACTGAAAGAATTTTGTACTGATGTGTTTTGCCTCAGCTATACTTCGCTTTGGTTTTTCTTTGCTCCTCTAACCACCCTTCTAATGTGTTTCTCCATGTTCCTATATTTTTCATTCTCTATTTTATTGGCAGCAAAGAATAGCTGTATAATAATTGTAATAGTGAGTAGACTGAAAGGTCCTTTGCCAAGACAGTGATTTAATTTATGCTTTTTTAAAACAAGTTGTTAACTATTCATGGCAGAATTTGCAAATAGTTCACATGGGAATAGGAGTAGGTCATTCAGCCCCTCGAGGCTGTTTCACCATGTTACGAGCCAAGTTTATGCAACCTGTCTTCAGAATTTAACCCTTTAAGCCCTGGTGTCATTCTGGTGAATCTGCACTGCACCCCCTCCAAGGCCAATGCATCTTTCCTGTGGTGCGGTGCCCAAAACTGAATGTAGTACTCCAGATGGGGTCTGACCAAAGCTTTGTACAGCTGAAGCATAACTTCCTCCCCTTTGTATTCCAGCCCCCTTGAGATAAGCCTTTTTGCTTATTTTTTTTTCCTGTGCACTAGCCTTTAGTGATTTGTGAATCTGTACACCCAAATCCCTTTGCTCCTCCATAGTTCCTAGTCTCTCACAGTTTGTCTTTCTTGGATCCAAAGTGGATGACCTCACACTTCCCCACGTTAAACTCCATCTGCTTCAGTTTTGCCGACTCACTTAATCTGTCTATGTCCCTTTGTAAGTTCCTATTCCCATCACCTAGAATTTGGGGTGATGCCATTTTGGCTTTCATCACTTAAATATTGTTTCTTATCACTTCATGTTATGGAAGAAAATAAATCCAAAAAACACCCTAATTTTCCCCATTGCTTAGCCTGGGGAACAGTGCAAAGAAGATGAAAAGGGAGCAAAGACCCATTGCATTAGGTCTCCACCGCCATAACACTAACCCAGGATTCAGGGGACTTTCATGAGTGTAACTGGGCCTGCAACTGCAATAGGTTCATATTGGAATGAGACACGAAAGTGCACCAGGCTCATTTTCCACTACATTTAGGAATGGGGTACCCAAACATAGGGATGCTCTAGAAAAGCTGGTGCTGGGGTTAGTGTATAGAGCATCCTCAGACAGGAATGCCTGGGAAATGCTCTAGGGCAACCCGAAGAAGAAACTGGCAACAGTTTTCTGGTTGTTCTTGTCTTCTAGCAGAATCTTCGGGGCTCTGGGCCTCTAGTTGATGCTCTTCAAGAGCAGCTGGAAGGCCCTGAGGTCGATGATAAGGTGCTTAACCTGCAGCTGTGCTTTTATTTCCAATCCGGTCTCCAGCACAGGGCCCTACTAGGGAGCAGCTCTGCATTGAGGGTGCAGCTGGATTGTTGGTGCACCCTCGGGTAGGAAATTTTGGTGCGCCTAGGCTTTTACAGGTGTAGCACACTTTGGGAATGCTGCACCTGTCTGGTGCATGATGTGTGGTGGAGTGGAGGGAAGGGCCCTTTAAAGTTCTGGAATCTTTGAATTTGTTTAGATTTAATTTGTGGAGAATTCCATATCTAACATATTATTTAAAATAAATGGGTGAAAGACAACTTTCTGAATCCCACCGGAAGTCACCCTTTGAGAAAAGCAAAGGAGTTTTCCTTTGTTCGGTAACCTGTTAAAGTTGGAGTGACGCTGTCCTTTGCATTGCCTGATCTCACAGTCCATTTTAAATTTAAGATGCAACTAATTTTCTATTGACTTTATTGTTAATTTTCTAAGGTGCAGCTAATTCATTAATTTTGTTTAAGTTTTCCCTTTTTTGTATTTTAAATGACTCTGAAAAAATACATAATCAAATTCATTCTTCATATTGTACTTTTATAACAGCGAACAGCTTTTCCCTCAAAACAAATGTGAGCAGAGGTGTAGGAGCTGCTTTATTGTTTCATTTGCACATTTGTTTGTGACTAGCTGTGAGCAGTCAATCAGTGATTGCTGCTTCTGAGTGAAATGGTGACTGATTGACAGCAACTTAAAGAACAGATATGAGACAGCAATTGAATTAACTGATTGCCGCTGTCTGAAAATGTTTAAAAGCCAGACATTTTATACATTAGAGCTGTAGTGCTTCATGAAAGCATCATTTTACATTAACGGCATTTTAACTGTTCACCCCCAAGATTTTTCTGGAAAACATGGACAAAATCATTCAGAAAACTATTGCACTGACATGCTTATCACTGGCAGTGGTACTTCAAAACCAAACGATTTATTTAAAATAAATGATTGCAAAACAACTTTCTGAATAGTGTGAAGGTGATGCTTTGACCAACGCAAACACCAGTTATTTTAATTACAAAAAATAACCAAGTAATTAGAGTCTATGTAAAAATTTAATGATAATAAAATGTAACTAAGAATTAATTTCAAATGGCCAATGCTACTGCATGTTTATGTACATGCTGTTGACAGAAGGATTGACAGATTCACTATTGTGCTAGGTCTGATTCTGATACTTGACTAACCTACTATAGTCTAATCAATTTTTATGCATTCAGGTTTGTGTTAAATATTGGTTTGAAACTGGTAATAACATAGAGAACACAGATTAGCAAAATGCCAAAATTTTGTGGCGAATTCCCTGTAAGTGTGTATGTCTCTGAGCCATTACTAAGTCTCTATCTGTTTTATTTTGAATACAGTCAGTAAAACCATCAGGCTTGAGGTGGGAACACTCTCAGAGTATAGGACGATTCAGAACGTAATTGGCTATCTGAAAGGATCTATCAACCCAGGTAACTTATTTATTGTTGTAGGCTAACTTATAGGAATGTTTAGTATAAAATATATAGTAATAAAACATATAGTAATTCTGCAACAGTAACAATATTCCACAATTTTAAATATTGCTTTTCTTCTTGTTAAATTCCTTATTTATTTATCTTATTGTGTGGTACTGTTCTAATGGTCTCAGTCAGTTATACTTCCTATGTAAAATTCACTGGGCATGTGGTTTTCAGTTCAATGACAGATCACAGATTGAGAGGAAATTTGGTTACAGAGAAACCTATAAAAATCAGATATGCCACAATATCATCTTTAGGATGTGTGACAGTAATTGGTGCTGCACTTTTGCTGTGCTTTATAGCATCCCTGTTCACATGAAATAATTTCCTTGCAAGTACAGAATGATTTTTCGCTACCTTTCATTGCTTTCATTTCTGCTGTAGCAGGTTTTACTGAGTGCAGCATTTAGACCAAATGTGATTAACTGAGAGGAAGCGTACCACAAGTCAGCTTTTGAGATATTGTTTGTTCTACCATGACCATTAAATTAAAATTGAATCTGTCAAGCAGTTGAAGTGCTTAGTCCACTCCAATTTTTTCCATGAATAACCAGCTCTTTAAGAAAGTTGCATGTATATTACTTCATCACCTCCAGCACTGGTGCCCCTTTCTCCCCTTGTTTTAGTGAGCAAGTGGTCAATCTATGGAACAGGCTCTCCAGGGAGACAGTGGAAGCAGTTATTATTGATTCATTTAAGTGCAAATGAGATGGATTTCTTTCAGAAAATAACATTTGGGATACAGTATATGAGTAATTTGAGTCATGACATGTGGTAAGAGTAGCATGTTTGGAAGGAACAGGTAACTTTAGACCTATGGTTCCCAAAGCTCTCCACCAATGGAATTTTCCTTGTGTTATGCCTGGGTCTGTTGTAGGTTAATTGATGGAGATTGATTGTCATGATTGGTCAACAACTCTATTATCATTGTATCATGTGACTACCAGAATGCTAGATGGCGAACTAGATGGACCTTGGTCTTTTTTCGTCTAGCAATCCCTATGTTCCTTTCAATAAATGCTGTGGCAGCAGATATGTCCCTATTCTTGTATCTGCAATAATGTGCATAGTGGACATTTATTCATTGGGTATGGCCTGAGAGTAGGCATTTTATTGTTATAGAAAGAAAGACTTGTATTGATATAATGCCTTTCATGACCTCAGGATGTCCCAAAGCGCTTTACAGCAAATAAAGTACTTTTGAAGTATAGTCGCTGTTGTAATGTAGGAAACACGGCAGCCAATTTCCACACAGCAATGTCCCACAAACAGCAATGTGATAATGACCAGATAATCTGTTTGTTAGAGATGTTGGTTGAGGGATAAATTTTGGCAGGACACTGGGAAGAACTCCCCTGCTTTTCTTCGATATGGGATCTCTTACGTCCACCTGAGAGGTCAGACGGAGCCTCGGTTTAATGTCTTATCAAAAGATGGCACCTCTGATAATGCAGCATTCCCTCAGTATTGTCAGCCTAGATTTGTGCTCAAGTCTCTGGAGTGGAACTTGAACCTACAACCTTCTGACTCAGAGGTGAGAGCGCTACCACTGAGCCACAGTTCACGCTGGAACTGATGTAAAAATTCATTTTGGTGAGCAGTCCTACCATCTTGTAGTGTACTGTGTTTTCATAGTCAATAATCATGGTCTTAAAGGGCAAGGAAAGTCTAGAGGGAATTCATTCTGTTCAACTGTCTAAGTGAAGAAAATGAATAAAAGCAATTGTAGCCTTTTAAAAAAAAACTTCAAATTTGCTGCTCAAAGGAAATCTTCCACCTTCCCTTTCTTCCTGATATCACTGAGGGAGAAAGGCATCCCAGAGTGGTTCCATTCATTTCTTCAAATAGACATTTGAACAGAATGTTCTCTCTCTTAATTTCTCTTCCTCTTTAAAGACCATGTTCGTGGCAATGAAAAACAACAGGACACTGATTGAAGTGAAGCTGCATAATACACTTGCCAGAATATAAAGTTCCTACAAAATAAAAAATTCATGCAGTAAATCAAGGATGCATTTCAAAAGATAAAGATACATAAATCCAATGCTAATCACTTTTTGTCTGAATAATTTTGCTGGAACTTTCCTTATAGACCCACCTCACTGTCTCAGATTACTATCTTTATATCTCTATTGGAAGTGTGCTGCAGCCATAGCACTGAAGCAAAGCCTAATGTAATTACTGTCAACCAACAAATCCATTTCCTTCTGCTACTTTCATAGTTCAATCTGAATGAACATTTGGTCCACTAAATGGGCTAAGACTAAATCTTTTGCACACAAGCACTGATTGTAGATAACCATATGTTTCGTGTGTGGGCTGCTAATTTGATTGAATGAAAATCTGCTTAGCAGGTGTTAGTGACACATTTTCATATAATTCAACTAGCTATTTTGGAACACGTGATCTGGTGAATTCTTATTTCCATCTACAAGGGCAAAAGGGTAACAAGGGAGAGAGTAGGGCCTCTTAAGGATCAACAAGGTCATCTATGTGCGGAACCACAAGAGATGGGTGAGATCCTGAATGAATATTTCACATCGGTATTTACGGTTGAGAAAGGCATGGATGTTAGGGAACTTGGGGAAATAAATAGTGATGTCTTGAGGAGTGTACATATTACAGAGAGGGAGGTGCTGGAAGTCTTAACGCGCATCAAGGTAGATAAATCTCCGGGACCTGATGAAATGTATCCCAGGACGTTATGGGAGGTTAGGGAGGAAATTGCGGGTCCCCTAGCAGAGATATTTGAATCATCCACCGCTACAGGTGAGGTGCCTGAAGATTGGAGGGTAGCAAATGTTGTGCCTTTGTTTAAGAAGGGCGGCAGGGAAAAGCCTGGGAACTACAGACCAGTGAGCCTGACATCTGTAGTGGGTAAGTTGTTAGAGGGTATTCTGAGGGACAGAATCTACAGGCATTTGGAGAGGCAGGGACTAATTAGGAACAGTCAGCATGGTTTTGTGAGAGGAAAATCATGTCTCACGAATTTGATTGAGTTTTTTGAAGGGGTAACCAAGAAGATAGATGAGGGCTGTGCAGTAGACGTGGTCTACATGGACTTCAGCAAAGCATTTGACAAGGTACCGCATGGTAGGTTGTTACATAAGGTTAAATCTCATGGGATCCAAGGTGAGGTAGCCAATTGGATACAAAATTGGCTTGACGACAGAAGACAGAGGGTGGTTGTCGAGGGTTGTTTTTCAAACTGGATGCCTGTGTCCAGCGGTGTGCCTCAGGGATCGGTGCTGGGTCCGCTGTTATTTGTTATTTATATTAATGATTTGGATGAGAATTTAGGAGGCATGGTTAGTAAGTTTGCAGATGACACCAAGATTGGTGGCATTGTGGACAGTGAAGAAGGTTATCTAGGATTGCAACGGGATCTTGATAAATTGGGCCAGTGGGCCGATGAATGGCAGATGGAGTTTAATTTAGATAAATGTGAGGTGATGCATTTTGGTAGATCGAATCGGGCCAGGACCTACTCCGTTAATGGTAGGGCGTTGGGGAGAGTTATAGAACAAAGAGATCTAGGAGTACAGATTCATAGCTCCTTGAAAGTGGAGTCACAGGTGGATAGGGTGGTGAAGAAGGCATTCAGCATGCTTGGTTTCATTGGTCAGAACATTGAATGCAGGAGTTGGGATGTCTTGTTGAAGTTGTACAGGGCATTGGTGAGGCCACACTTGGAGTACTGTGTACAGTTCTGGTCACCCTATTATAGAAAGGATATTATTAAACTAGAAAGAGTGCAGAAAAGATTTACTAGGATGCTACCGGGACTTGATGGTTTGACTTACAGGGAGAGGTTAGACAGACTGGGACTTTATTCCCTGGAGAGTAGGAGGTTAAGGGGTGATCTTATAGAAGTCTATAAAATAATGAGGGGCATAGATAAGGTCGATAGTCAAAATCTTTTCCCAAAGGTAGGGGAGTCTATAACGAGGGGGCACAGATTTAAGGTGAGAGGGGAGAGATACAAAAGGATCCAGAGGGGCAATTTTTTCACTCAAAGGGTGGTGAGTGTCTGGAACGAGCTGCCAGAGGCAGTAGTAGAGGCGGGTACAATTTTGTCTTTTAAAAAGCATTTGGACAGTTACATGGGGAAGATGGGTATCGAGGGATATGGGCCAAGTGCAGGCAATTGGGACTAGCTTAGTGGTATAAACTGGGCGACATGGACATGTTGGGCCGAAGGGCCTGTTTCCATGTTGTAACTTCTATGATTCTATGATTCTATGATTCTACACCATCCAAATAAGGTTTATTTAATTGACCAAACAATATATTGCCTGATTTCTAGATGCAGGTAGATTTCTAGATAGATTAGATGTGTTTGCTAATTAACAAATAAAATTATTTAAAAAGGAATTTGCTATCCCTATCCTGGAAGCTTTATTGCTTATTATTAAGAGGGTTTATGCCTTGTATGTATGAATCTTACACTAAAATGTTGTACTTACAATATGAGTTGTCCATTTCATTTGTCCGCTGCTTTAAAATAACCTCTGATGCTTTATATTCAGAGCTACATTTTGGAATAGGATTATTAAATCCTGCAGTTAAAAGCCTTCTCATTTCCTTGACTGAGTGTCATTGTGAAATTGTATACCTCAGACTGATGTAATCAAAAGATGTGGGGAGACATGAAAGACATTTAAACACCATCAGTGCAGATAAGACAAGTATATTCTTGAAGATATTGAAAAACAAGAAATAAAACTTCCAGAAAAAAATGTTTTAAGTTCAAAGCCTTTAAATTTGTTAAACTCGCATGAAATTCTTAAGAGTG
Source organism: Heptranchias perlo (assembly GCF_035084215.1). Classification (NCBI taxonomy): domain Eukaryota; kingdom Metazoa; phylum Chordata; class Chondrichthyes; order Hexanchiformes; family Hexanchidae; genus Heptranchias; species Heptranchias perlo. The sequence goes on along the minus strand of NC_090337.1, from coordinate 36,077,841 downwards.
TACTACCATGGAAGATTTGCAAAAAAATTACATTTAGTTTCCTGATTTATTACAGGAACAATATGTTAATTCAAAGTAATGATGAATCTAATTTAGTTATAATTTAGTAAATCAGTGTATAAAGCTGAAAAATTAGTTATATTAACAAGTTTACCAAATAGTAGCCCCTATTCATCTGCTAAATCACAAGTTTTGGCTAACTTCCACTAAGATTTTTTTTATTATTAGACTCAGTGAAGCTAAAAGACTTGGTACAATTTCCAAAAGCAGAAAAAAAACAGGAAAAATGTGCAATTAGCTGCAAGGTTAGTATTAGCAAAACAATTTCAGCTTTACACTGATACTCAACTTGAAGTGTAAGTCCAGATTCAGGGCCTATTCTTGCTCCAGTAGGAGGCCATTCAATCCATCGCACCTGTGCTCCACTCTTTGGAAGAACTATTCTCTTAGTCCCGTTCCCCATAAACTTTTAATTCTTTTTTCTCTCCAACTATTTATTCACTCCCCTTTTAAAAGTTACTATGGATTCTGCTTCCACAGTTGTTTCTGCAAAGGCATTCAATGTCCTAACAACCCTCTATGTAAAATATTCCCCTTCATTCTTTTGGTGATGTGGGGTTAATCTCACTCTGCTCCGATTTGGCACCATGTGGAGTGTAAATCCAGTGTGGCGTCAAACCTGGTTTACAAAGCATTTGGGATGCGGGAGCCAATCAATGTAAACAGAGTTTCGCCTAGCTGGAACCCAAACTGCAATGTTAAATACATTTAAGCACCATTTAAAATAATCTGAATCTGAATCAGCTGAGATTATAGTTTATATATAAACTTTCTTTTGATGTAGTTTGAAACAAGTCTTATTATTTTAATATTTCTCATAAGCATCATTTTATGCCAAAAAACTGCACCACCTACATCTGTAAATGTGATTATATTACATCATAATTGTCCTTCATTAAAGTAAGTTTGTTTTAAACGTAAGTATGTCAAACTAATTTGTAACATAACGTGCATACACATTTGAACAATGGCTATAAAATTAATAGTGTAATTATATAGTTGATGTCTAATTAACATATAGTTAACAGTTGTGATGTTTTGTACCAGTGGACCATTTTAGACCTCTGGTGCTAAAGATAGCACTGTTTCTTTAAGATCACTTCTGCTTTATCTTCTGCACAAAGCACAAATCTGAAAGGCTAAAAATTGCTAGAGTTGTGAAGATAATAGATCTGTAGGGACCTTGTTTTATTCCCAGATAAAGTACACTGCTTTAGCTATTAAAATGTTCACACTGTCAGTATGAAACTACTTAGCATTCAGCATCATTTGGGGTGGTTTAAATGGGCTTAGCAGTTTGGTGTGTTTGGCAGCATGCTAATGAGAATTTTTTAGAACGAAGGTCAAAATACTGGTAGCAAAGCAATAATGCTTTGTATTTCATAGAGACATTGAGTTGGAATTTCTACAGTGGTGATCTGCTTGATAATTATCTTGAGCATTATTAGATACTAAGGCCCCGATAATAACTGCGAGGCGGGCAGGGAGCACGGGGAAGGATTTGCGTCCGGCAAAACTGGAAGTAAGGGCTTCTTGCAGGTCCTGTTGAATTTAACAGATTGACAGACTGGCTGGCTGTCAGGTGGGAAAGCAACCAGGGAGCAAAGCAAAGGTAAGTCCAACATGGGGGTGGGGGGGGATTGGACATCGGAGCAGAGGTAAGTCCGACATGGGGGGGGAGTGGAGGAAGGTCGGACATCGGGGAGAGGGGTGGGAGGAGCCGTACACTGGGGAGGGCTGGGGGGAGTTGGACGTCGGGTGGGGGGAGTCAGACATTGCGAGGGTGGGGGGGGTGTGGGTGGTGTGCGAGGAGAGCCAGACAAAGTGTGAGATGGGGTTCAGTTGATCACAGGGGTCCCATCGTGGTGGGGGCAGAGGGATCCAGCCGATCATGGGGGTTCGGTCACGGGGAGGGAAATAGGTAAGTTTAGTGGCTTGGGGGGAAGCACTCCTGTTCTTCCTGGCCCATAAGCAGTGCTGTAAAGGCACTTACCTGATGGATCCGGCCTTCACGCCTCCCCTCTGCTGTCGGATTTCCCGAGGCCTGGGAAACTTGGCCTGTCAGCGTTCAAACATTTACCTGAGGAAGGAGGAAGCCTCCGAAAGCTTGTAGATTTCAAATAAAAATTGTTGGACTATAACTTGGTGTTGTAAAATTGTTTACAATTTTCAAACTAACAGCTAAGTTAAACTGGAGGCACGCAGCCTCCTCAAAATATTTTAGTGACTGACTCTCCTCCTGAGAGTGGGTTGGTTACCCGTCCCCAACCTGCCTCCATTAAAACTGCCCTGGGGGTTAAAATTACTCCCTAAGTTTCTCCCTGCTTTGCTTTGGCTTCATCCATCATCTACATAGTTCTTTCTCCCCCCACAAACGTTGATAAATACGATATAAAAATTAAACAGGTATTTGATGTACAAGTATAAAAAAATGAAAGAGCTTGCATTCATGTAGCATCTTTCATGTCCTCAGGACATCACAAAATGCATTATAACCAATGAATTACTTTTCAAGTGTAGCCACAGTTGTTAGGCAAGAAACTGGTTGTATGGTGTTTTTGGTGCATTGCTCTGCTATATTGCGTGATTGCTGAGTTGATAGGTTTGCATCCACAAGTTCTGCTATTGCTTGCTCTAGATTTCAGTCGAAAAGACAATGAAATGACATATATCCTTGCCAGGAGGGAGGGAGATCTTCACTTATCGCTATGCAACAACATAGAAAAAGGTCTGCAAGCATCCCACTTCCCCATCCTGATGATTGGGGTATCTGCGTACTTGAGGGTGGGAGGAGGAGGCGGTGGGAGTGAATCCTATGAACTTACAGGTTCACAACCTTCATTCACAACTTAAGAATGTCACTAGCTTTTAGAGCAGCTCCTATGCAATCCAGTTGCATTTTCGTTTGTAGTTTATCATCTAGTTTGCCTTTTAAAAAGGTTCTATTTGTGAATGTTTGAGACAAGTCAGACAGATGTGTCGAAGTTTTTCTACAATCATTATGTAACACGATTTAGACTTTTTTCTGGTGTTATCAAAAGGGTTGTGCAAAATTATGAGATTTCTATATTATATTTTTTATGACTTCAGACAGACAGGCTAAATGTGATTTGGTTTTAGCTAGCTATGTCTGTGGGTGAAGCCCATTGTTTCTGTGCCTGTGGAGACCAATACACGAATCCGGCTGCATGATCCCAGCGCAACAATGGGAGATGTCTGTCCTGGATGGATTTTCGTTGTTTGTGTTAACACCTCTGTTCAGACATTAATAGTCAAAAGTTGCCTTGTGGCTTGGACTGCTTGAAATGTGAATGTACGTAAATTGACAGAATGTCGAATAGACAAATTCAATTACTCTGATTGCTGAACCATTTAAACAGATGTTTGCAGAAAAATGGTAATACCCAACATTCACACCTCACAAAGTGTGAGATCATTGGCTTAAAGGGGAAAATGTTTTTTTTAAACAGATGCATTGCATAAAGCTTCGCAGTTGAAATTTTAGTGGTAAACACATGGTGGATTTTAATCCTACCCACCCAGCACAAAACCCGATGGATGGGCAATTAAAATGCCCCGGATACTTACCCACTGGAAAACAGCCCAGAATCTACCGTTCCCAATTTTAATGGATGCTTCTGGACAAGTGGCTAAGCTGCCCGTGCAAAGTCAGCAGGATTCTAATTCACTTTGCTAATAAGGGGCTGATGATGTAATTGGGCCTTGACAGTAATTTTAACTTCGGCCTAATTGGGGAAGCTGCTGCAGCTTTCCTGCCAGGTAAAGGCAAGTATGAAGAGGATCAAGAAATTGAAAAGGCCCTCCAGATAAAATTCTTACTTTTCCTTATGGGGTCAGAAAGAGCAGGTGTTCTCCTCTGGGCTCCACATAGAAAGTTTAAGCCTCCGCTTCCCCATATTCCATCCTTTTCCTCCTCCTGAAACCCCCTTCCCCAAACTTACCGGAGGTTGGTAGCTGCTTCCTGCCCACGGTCGGGCAGTACGTGGCTTGGCGGCACGTACTGGCTGTTTGTCCTCTTCTTATAGATGCTGCATACTTAGGCTTCTTGGGATCACAAAGTTATGTGGCACACAGCAAATCCTGATGATCCTGGAGATATTTGCAGGATTATAGAGTAGGACATCCCCAATCTGGGAAATCATTCGAAGTACTGTTTCAAGGTGCCTATGGCGTGTTTAATAGTTATTCTATAGCTCAAAGCACTCCATTGTATCTACGCTTGGCAGCTGTTTGTCAGTGTTGTAGAGATGCCATTAACTAGGAGAAGCCAACCTTGCTTTCTTCTTTGAGTCAAATAATGGGGGCATGATAGATTGCCTTAAGAAGATCTCATAACTGCTGCCTAGAAGGCAAACATTCATCTGCCTGATGCTATGCTAATGGTCAAAGATGAGATAAACATTAATGGAGTGGTAGGTTTGTAGTTCATAAAGGCGTAACTATTGACTGCAGAAGCTGATACAGCAACATCGGTATCATTGTCCTTGCCTTTAGGGAATCCTACCATTTGATAAAAGTGTAGGGCCTTCTCATGATGTTGCCTAGTGTCCAGGGGAAAAGTGATATAAGAACTTAAGAAATAGGACCTGGAATAGGCCATACGCCCCCTCGAGCCTGCTCCGCCATTCAATCAGATCATGGGCGATCTTCAAACTCAACTCCACTTTCCTGCCCCGATCCCCATATTTCTTGATTCCCCTAGAGTCCAAAAATCTATCCTATCTTAGCCTTGAATATATTCAATGACTCAGCATCCACAGCCCTCTGGGATAGAGAATTCCAAAGATTCACAACCCTCTGAGTGAAGAAATGCCTCCTCATCTCGGTCTTAAATGGCCGACCCCTTATTCTGCAACTATGCCCTCTAGTTTTAGACTCTCCAGCGAGGGGAAACAACCTCTCAGTTTCTACCTCCTCAAGCCCCCTCAGAATCTTATATGTTTCAATGAGATCACCTCTCATTTTTCTGAACTCCAGAGAGTATATGCCCATTCTACTCAACCTCTCCTCATAGGACAACCCTCTCATCCCAGGAATTAATCTAGTGAACCTTCGTTGCACCAACTCTAAGGCAAATATATCCATCCTTAGATAAGGAGACCAAAACTGTACACAGTACTCCAGGTGAGGTCTCACCAAAGCTCTGTACAATTGTAGTAAGACTTTCTTACTCTTGTACTCCAATCCCCTTGCAATAAAGGCCAACATGCCATTTGCCTTCCTAATTGCTTGCTGTACTTGCATGCTAACTTTTTGTGTTTCTTGTACCAGGACACCCAAATCTCTCTGAACACCAATATTTAATCGTTTCTCAACATTTAAAAAATATTCTGTTTTTCTATTCTTCCTACCAAAGTGAATAACCTCACATTTCTCCACATTATATTCCATCTGCCGCCTTCTTGCCCACTCGCTTAACCTGTCTATATCCCTTTGCAGACTCTTTGTGTCCTCCTCATAGCTTACTTTCCCACCTAGCTTTGTATCATCAGCAAACTTGGATACATTTCACTCAGTCCCTTCATCATAGTCATTAATATATTTTGTAATTAGCTGAGGTTCAAGCGGTGCCCCACTAGTTACAGCCTGCCAACCTGAAAATGACCCATTTATCCCTACTCCCTGTTTTCTGTCCATTAACCAATGCTCTATCCAAGCTAATATGTTACCCCCAACCCCATGAGCCCTTATCTTGCCTAACAACCTATTGTGTGGCACCTTATCGAATTGCCTGCTCTGACAAATAAGACTTGATGCATCTGTGAATAGCAAATGAACAAAGTTGTTTATGTCTCCTGATACATACTGGAATGAGCGTGAAATGTTGAAAGTGTTGTGACCTTTACTGCCACTGGCAATGACGTGCCTGTGGGGGAGTTTGGCTTGAGTTCAGGCGCAAGCAAGCAGCACAACTCTGTCATGGTTTCTCTGGTAAATCATAGTCCATGCACATGGCCTGTACATTTGGATCCAGGGTTAAGGGTAATAGTGGGTAAAGACTGTCCACACCCGATGCCAGTATAAATTTCATTAACTGAAATTGATACTGCCAATATTTTAAAAAAGTGACCTCAAATAAATGGATTTTTGTTGGTTGACTGGTTGTCTGACATGCTCAGAAAGTCATTACCATGTTTAAGAGTCTCTAATTCAAGCTACTACGAAATCTATTTTTAGTCCAGTTGTTTACACACTACGTTGGAACACATCCCATTTACATAAGCCCAGAAAGCTTTGGTGCAGGTTGGCAGAACCAAGGTTTAGAGACACGCAAATGTGTGTAGAGATACTGTTGGAATTTAATCAGCAAAAACAAGATACAGCTCACCGATAAACTTCTTGTTGCTTGTCCAGGTAGGGCCACCTTCCCATCAGGCTTTTGCCAAGTGGAGCAAATGCCAGTTTCCAGCAAAGGATCTACCTCTCCAGATTCCATTAGTAAACCAGATTGACCAGTCAATCAACAACAGTGACCTGGAGTATTGCAAACATGCCTGGTTGGATTACCGAATCTGCCACAGTTGGATGTCTTATGTCCAAACTTCCATCAACAGACGTGCCATCGTGGAGTTGAATTATTGGGACTTTGCTGTCATTGAAGAAAGACAAAAAAGCATCCAAAAATTTGTCTGACAAAAATGGCAGCTTCCCTTGAAAATGCTGACTTCCTGTTAGCACCCAACATCCGAGCAACTGACAACACCCATTTTATATGGGCTGAGCAATTCAGCTTTCTGCTATGAAAATCAGGAATGTGTGTGTGTACTCAATTGTGTACAATATCTACCTATTATAATATTTAAGTAAAACTTTCACCTACCTTGGGTGAGAGCTTCCAGCTCAGACGTCCCTCCCAAATGGAAGTGGTTGGGCTGCACTGAATGGGTGGAAATCCAACAGCAGCAATTTTTATCCATAATTCCGATTCCCCTACCCTGTTTTTGCCACCAGCAACTGGGCCAAAATTTCATCCTGTGTTTTACTGCTTCTGTGCATTTTACTATAAATTAAGCTGAATATTAGTTTTAGCTAGAGCACATTGTGTAGTCAATTTTGACTCTCTGTTCAATGTTCGAGACTGATACCATAATGGCTAATAGCCATATGACTTTATTTAGTACAAGCAAGAATCAATACATTACAGTATTTAAGCAGTAGTTTACAAAGCACAATTGAGAATTTTATTACCCTGTTGTCCTTTGGGTAGAAGCCACGACCTCGTTCCCGGTTCCTTCATGCACGTATTCTCGTTCTCGTTTACCGGCCTTGCACTTTCTTTTTTGACCGCTACACTTAACAAAGGCTCAGACTCCCCAGTTATACCCCAAAAAAAACAGAACTGCGGCAAAATACATCCACTCAGGCATTTTCCAAAATACTCCCTTTTAATTTATCCAATCACATAGAAGAGACAGTGCCTTGTGGCCCCCTTATCTCTCTTTATCCATAGCATAATGTTCGTCAGTCCCTGTAGTTGATAGATCACCCTATAGGCCTCGAAGGTGAACAGGAGATGGCTAGCTTCAGCATTCCGGTATGTCTGAAGGAGTTGGGGGAACCATTATGTTCTTCCCTTAGTTTGCAATAACAAGATTCTCATGGCTGTTAGTGCCTTTTGCTGTAGTAAGTTAATTTAAAAGCAGTCTATGTTATAGTACAGTAGTTTCTGCTAAAGCTTTGACTTATCAACCCTTTCGAGCCTGGTTCCCCTAAATAACAACCTATATTTCCTTACAATTGCCCTGACAGTGTGCTATTTTCGCCTTTCAAAGGAGTAAGGGGAACATGATGGGCATTCAATGTGATCTCCAGTGGCTGATATCAAAATTAAAACCAGTTGTTAATCCTGGACATGCTATCTCATTCATGACATGGTGCGTGTTTCAGTTTATAGGAGAGTCAGTCTACTGATGGAAACCCATTTTTTTAGCTGTGTTAAAAGACAAAAATATTGAGAGAAAACATGAGCTGTTACAGGATTATCAAACTTAGAGATTTTCAGTGGTAGATGTTCCTACTTGTCCTGCTGCGAGACCTCAGACTACGAACAGCATACAATTCCACAGTTCAATTGTGCAGATATTAATCAACGGTCCTTTGATAATCAAAAATAAGCTTTAGTTGTTAAATACCTAATTTATTAAATTTATTTCCTGTTTTTCATGTATGAAGATGATTAGTGATTTTTTTTCTTTCCAGATAAGTATGTTATTGTTGGCAGTCACCATGGCAATAATGAAGAACTCTGGACCAGCAGTACTTCCATCATTACAGAAATAATCAAAACTACGATGTCCCAGGTTATAAGGAGAAGATGGCGGCCAAACCGCAGCATTTTGTTTTGTTCCTGGGAAGGAAGTACATTTGGCAATATTGGCTCATATGAGTGGGCAGAGGTAGGGATTATGATGTACTCTTAAAAAAAATTGTCTTTTCTTCTTGTGAAGAACACATCTTGTCATTGCAAAATGTATTCAGACAGGCTATTTAGGAATGTAATGTGCAAAAACAATACATCATAATTAGTATATTTTGGAAACTGTTCACTCATATGCAGCTTCACTTAGCGTCTTGACTATTGTAAACAATTTTACAACACCAAGTTATAGTCCAACAATTTTATTTTAAAATCCACAAGCTTTCGGAGGCTTCCTCCTTCCTCAGGTGAAACATTCACCTGACATTGGACATCATTACAGTTCATGACACTCTAGGGTGCATCATTGCATCACAATCAATACAGGTGATTCATTACAGATTCATTGCGGGTACATTACATCAATTTTGAATTTTACATTCTGCCCAAGGGGGTTTTTCCCTGATTGCAGCCCCTCGGTATACAATGGCGGGAAGGCTCTAAATGGTTGCCTTTCCTCACAGAGCCTTTGCAGCGGCCGCACCCATCCTCAGTGCATCCCTCAGCACGTAGTCCTGGACCTTGGAATGTGCCAGTCTGCAACACTCGGTCGAGGACAGCTCCTTGTACTGGAAGACCAGCAAGTTTCGGGCAGACCAAAGGGCGTCTTTCACCGAGTTGATGGTCTTCCAGCAGCAGTTGATGTCCGTCTCAGTGTGCGTCCCCAGGAACAGCCCATAGAGCACAGAATCCTGTGTTACGGAACTGCTCAGGACGAACCTGGACAGATACCACTGCATCTCTCTCCAGACCTTCTTTGCAAAGGCACATTCCAGAAGGAGATGGGTGACGGTCTCGTCTCCACCGCAGCCTCCTCTGGGACAGCGCGTGGTGGCGCTGAGAGTCCGGGAGTACATGAAGGATCTGACGGGAAGGGCCCTTCTCACCACCAGCCAAGCTAGGTCTTGGTGCTTGTTTGAAAGCTCTGGCGATGAGGCGTTCTGCCAAATGACATTGACAGTCTGCTCGGGGAACCAACCGACAGGATCCACCATCTCCTTTTCCCGCAGGGTCTCGAGGACGTTACGTGCAGACCACTTGCTGATCGCCTTGTGGTCAAAGGTGTTTTTCTGCACAAACTTTTCCACGAAGGACAGGTGGGGCGGAACGGTCCAACTGGACGGAGCGTTCCGTGGCAGCGTGGCCAGGCCCATCCTTCTCAACACCGGGGACAGGTAGAACCTCAGCACGTAGTGACACTTTGTGTTTGCGTACCGAGGGTCTATGCACAGCTTGATGCAGCCGCACACAAAGGTGGCCATCTTAAATATGTAAATCAGGGTCCTGTGCCGGTAGTCGGACCCCGTTGCAAAATTCAGATACAAATGGGCGGAGGGCTCACCCTGCACGCTCCGCTTCGTTGTAGTGGGCAGTGAAGAGGAAGGGGCCCCAAAAAGGTACGTGAAAAATTATTTTTGTAGGGTTAGAAGGAGCAGGAGTGCTCAAGGCTACCGAGAATAATTTGGGTCGCTACTGTCCTGGGCCCGGCCTACCTTCCTGCTGGTTAGGTCAGCCTCCGTGGCACCCCGATATTGCACCGCCCAGAGCCGCCAAGCTGGAACGGGATGCCTGGTTGCCACCCGTAGCTCACTGGCGACATGATGAGGCCCAAATCTGGGTCTGGTTCAGGCCTCATGTTATCACGAATGGGTGGAAGGAGCAGCTGCACCTCCGACTTAGCATCCATTTCGGATGGAAGTCGAACTTCTCTCCCTAACAGTTCTCGTAATCGAAGACTATTTTCTGTAAATCCATGGTAATGCCCTTGGTGAAAATCTTTAATACTCTTCTGTGAACATTATATTGCACTTTCTGATCTGTCAACTAGAAGTCCACAAGGGACTAAAAAAGTAACACCTTAACCGCAATAAAGAAATAAAAGCTCTGTCAAATTACTTCTTATCACAAGATAAAAAGAAAAGCATTTTTATCCATTAGCAGGAAAATCACAGCCTAAACAGAGAAAAGAAATCCACTGACATTGAACATTATCTTACACAGCTTTCAGCCACTGAAACATGAGAAAAAACAAACTTAATTACAGAGAGCTAAAATGTCCAGCATTTATTACAAATAATAATAGACAGAGAGAATGAATTCATGGCTGTAACCTAATCATTGAATCTAGATGACTTTCATTAAACCCCTTGAGCTCTGCTGTTGCGGTTTATGACGTCTTCTGGACGCTTTGATTGGATTACAGCTATGTAATTACTTTCTGCTATCTATTGTTTTAAATATACGATCTATATTATTCAGTTGTAAATAATGCCTTTCTTTTACTGCCTGAGATAGTATTATTCTGCATTGATGACAACATAAAAATACTTCAGTCTCACCTTTAATTGACATCACAGTGAGACGTACAGTGATTATACTATTAAGACAATAGTGTAAATTCTAAAAGAATAATTTATTAGTGAGGTACGAGTAAATTAAACTTGGGATTAGATGTTTTGCTTTCACAATTTCTGATGTGATCTGACATTTTCAGTTAAATGGCACCTTTGTTACTTGCACTCTGTATTGCTGTGACCTGAATTGGAGGGGGAGGATTACATGTTGACACATGGTTTTATGGTGAAAAAAAATGATTATTTTCAGTAGCAGGGAGCAGTTTTCTTCCACATTGATAGTCATCAGTTAATTTGCTTGTGTTTATGTCACATTTTCTCATCTGAGGTATATAATTAGATTTGTCTGATGGGAATGGGATGGTCTCACACAGAAAAGAAAAGCTAAAGGAAAAACGTTCTTCCTGATTGTAGAACAAAGGTTGATGATAAAAATGGAAAATGCTTTTTTTTAAAAAAAAAAGTTATATTTTAAGGAGCATTTTCTTTTGAATAATTACCATGTTGCATCTTAACACTGCTCCAAAGAGGCAGTGTGGTTGTGCCCCCTCACTCCATAATTAGCAGCAAGCCACAGCTAATATGGGTTTAAGGACATAGCCTTGTATGCTGCAAGATTGCATTCATGAACAGTTTTGCAGCACTGCAACAAAAATAAAACCCTATGTGTTCTTGGACAAACATCTTAAAATAGCAGAAGGTAGTGATCAGATTACACTTATTAGGGTATCACACCAGGTTAAGGTTAGTAGTTTCATTATGGTAGCAAGAGATCATAAAAGCTACAACAATTTGCACTTATTATGGTGCCTTTAATGTAATGAAACACCCTAAAGTAGTGAAAAATAACCAGAAATTGAGAAGAGGAGAGAAAAGGATATGGGGTTGTGACCAAAAGCAAGATCAGAGGTTGATTTTGAGGAGGCCTTTGAAGGGGAGAGAGGGAGCAAGATGCAGATGTCCTGGTTAGCATTGCAAAGTATAGGCTGAAAAAGGCTGAAGGCTCTGCAGATAAAGATGGAACAAAGAGAAAGGGAGATTAGAGCAGGTGACAGTCAAAAGGGTGGAAGGTGCAAGCAGAAACATAAAGCGGAATGAAGTTGGAGGGAGCCAGTGGGGGCATTTGTAGATGAGAAAAAGGATTTTCAAATTGATATATTGGCAGGGGAGGCCCATGGTTTCCTTGTGGGACCCAGAAGAGCACTCCTGCTCCTCCTGACCTACAAGGAAACTAAAAAAAAACTTCCCTCTTTGGGTCTCTTCTGGCCCTGCCACCACTGCTCCCCCACTCAAGCCTCAGGTTAAAATCACAGATTGGACCCTGATGATGTCATCAGAGCCTGATCTGCATATTTAAAAAGGACCCCAATGGCTTTGGGTGGCTTTCCTTGCTGCCGATCAGATTGGGACAGGAAATGAATGGATTAGCCTCTCGCTCCGTTTTAACTATCCCCAAGCCTGGATTCCTCCAAGTACTGAGAGATTTGGGTGATGTCAATGTAAGCAAATTACTTAACTTGGACTGTGAATACAGAAGCAAAGGTCACAAGTTTAAATTAGATATTGGAAGTTATTATTTTTCCCATAGAGTAGTGAGCATCTGAAATGGACTCCCAACAAAAGCAGTGCTGGATGAATAATTTTACTCTTTCAAAGGGGTTTCAAAAAACTGGATTGGTTCAAGAAGAAGGCCCACCACCATCCTCTCAGGGCAATTAGATAGGGGCATAAATGTCAGCCTTGCCAGCGATGCCCACATACTAATAATGAATTTTTAAAAAATAAATGCACATTTGCAAGTTATAGGAAGGAATATAGAACAAAATGATCAAATACTCTATGTGGCAGAATGGTTAGTTTGCAGCTGGGGTGGATGGGAATGTTGTTTGTGGAGGGGAGCAAATCAGAGTTGAACAGTGGGCACAGATGGGCATCCTGTAGTTTTATTTGATTATCTCGGAGTATTTATGCAAATTTTTTTCTCAGCAGATTAAATGGGTGCAATGAAGTCAATGTTTGTGTAGACTGTACACTGTATGTGGCAGAAGTAGACATGAGGCCCAAATGGCCCTTTCTTGTTCCCATGCTTTCTTGTGTTCTCATAGAAATAATTCATAAGCAATTATTTATACTTACACTGATGTTCCTTGTAAAAGTCAAGAATTTGTTTTAAAGTTTACCTCTGCTGTGGAAGTTTAAACTTCCTTCAATTTTTGAAGAGAATAATTAAGCCCATAACCTATCTAGCAGTCAGTTTCCTACAATATGGATTCTGTCTGATTGGAGTTTATCCCTCAGAGCACTCAATGCCCTTTGCAGATTCCAAGTGATGCACGTCCTTTCTGTCATATAACCCCTGCAAAAATTGCTTTCTATAGATATTTAAAACTCAACATTCTTGTCAGTAGCAGAATTACCTCAAGAGCTTCCAGGGGGAGACAACATGCATTAAAACATACTCCTGCTGGCTCAGAAAAGTAGAGCAACATTCCTCAGCCTGGGCCTGCAGTCATCACGTTAGTGTGACTGGATTGTGATCATAGGCTGGCATGTTGTGATAAGTTCTTTTTTGTATTTGATAGAGAAATGGGGCCTCAGCCCCTGCTTGTCCATTCAGTGAGCTTCATTGACCTGGGAGAAGAAGCATCTTAAAGATTTAGGGGAAAAACTGGATAGGGTCTATTATTGGGAGGGACTAGCGTGATCTGCTATTACCCCACGCCCAATAGCCCCTGCGCAGGCTGGATGAGACTTTCATCAAGCCTGAGGACTTATCTTCAAGCACCGTTCCAAATCAGCATTGAATGAGGATGCAATACAATTCGCACTTTCCACCAGCAGGGGAAGCCCCAATCTCTTAAAGGCAGGCTGTCCCTTAACAAATCTGTTAAAGGTAGCTGGTATCTGTTAATTGCTGAAAATAACAGTCTGCTGTCTGCACGGAGTCTGAACGGAGATCAGACATCGCACATGCAAAACACAGATGCAGCCCCTATCCCTATGTTTACAAACTGATGAGTTATGTTAAAACATTGAATAAAGGTTGCACACTACTAAATCCCACATCGCCAATCTGAGTTGGTACCAGGCCTGTGAGAGTGCGTGCACCAAGGTTCTCTGCTGATGCACTAGAGACCTTGGTGCAAGAGGTGGACAGAAGGAGGGACATCCTATATCCACGGGGGAATGGCGGGGGGGGCGGTGGGAGTGGGGGGCAAGAGGCCCTCCAGACATATACCCAAAAGGCAGTGGGAGGCAGCGGGGACAAAGTCAATGCCAGGCGCACAGCATCATGAACATGGATGCAGTGCAGGAAGAAGTTCAATGCTTTGATCTGAGTGGTCAAGGTGGATGAGGTCAACTGTCAAGTTGCGTCTCCTACCAACTGCACCACTAGCCGCATCCACTACACCCCCCATCATCCACATACCAACAAACTCTTTCCATCAGTACTCAATTCTTCCAATCAGATGCTTCCTCTCACCCTTACACATTATCACTGTTGCAAGCTGCCCACCCACAACTCACAGGCCACATACACTGGCAGTTATTCAACCATGACAGACACATCACCCAGACACACGTCTCACTTTCTTTCAGAAGAAGATGGCGCATATCAGGAGGCAGCAAGTGGCAGTGGCATTTAGCCCCTCGAACCTGTTCCGCCATTCAATGAGATCATGGTGGACTTGTGACCTAACTCCATATACCTGCCTTAACCCCATATCCCTCAATACCCTTGGTTCACAGAAATCTATCAATCTCAGATTTAGAATTAACAGTTGAGCTAGCATCAACTGCTGTTTGCAGAAGAGCATTCCAAACTTCTCTCACCCTTTGTGTGTAGAAGCATTTCCTAACTTCACTCCTGGCTCTAAATGATAGGCTATGTCCCCTAGTCCTAGTATTCAAGTATAGGAGACCTCCAAAAACAGCCTGAAAAATCTCAGCAGCCAGAAGCAATAATCCAGCCACTAACCTGTAAATCCTGCATGGTCCCTTCAGATTGCACTGGTAGGGGTCCTCCAGGCACTCTAAGACACGTTCAGATGGCCGGGATTAAGACTGTGTATTGAGTTGAGTGTTAAATCCTAAAATGGTGTCTATCACTTTAAATCAGCGTTGCACACTGTATCCATTTTCTCCTTACTTTACATGCTTCCGGCGTTTGGTATTTGCGCATGCACTAACTCCTATACCAAGATACCGTCCGGCGCACGTCACGCTGGAAATGTGCGTGCGCATCCATGATGCCTCTTAGATGTTGGAGACACCGTGTAGCGTCAAATGTAGCTCCACAACACTTTAAGAGTCAGTCAGATTAGATATTAATTAAATGAAAGCCTGGATAGGGGATTATAGTGGGGCCAGTAGTAGAGACTAGCCAGTGTGGAGAAATGTCTTCAACATTACTTTAGTGGTTAATAAATCTAACTGTTTTGTTAACACTGCAAAAACATCCTTCATTTTTAATAAGGAGAAATCGATCCCACCCTTGAGCAATTTCCTTCCTGCTTGCACCTTGCCATGTAAAGTTAGGAAGATGATGAAAAGCATGCACTGAAAATGAATTTTAAAATTTAAATAATTTTTAAAATGCCTCCATGTAAAAACCTATTCTTGTCCACGGTAGAGTTTAAACTATAGTTTTAAAAAAATCGAATTGAAACTCTGTTGCCTTTTCTTGCCCTGAATCTGTTGCACTACCTTGACCTAACTCTTTACTTTCGACTTGGTGCTTGTGGCAGGTGGGTCATTACCTTTGTTATATGCCAGTGCTGGAACTGTTTATATTGCTGCAATGTTAACTTTAACTCCATTTAAATAACTGTGAACATTCCCTCTGATGTTCCAAACAGAAACTTATTTTTTCAAAATGTACCCAAATTTTTTGAGGTTCCTTCACTTTTTCCTATTTGTAATGCTAAAATACCCTTTGAACTTTAATAATCCTTATCCATTATTGGAAACAAATTCACAACACAAAACTGACAATAATTCAGCAATAAATTGTCAATCTTGCTTTACTAATGACCAGAATGGGATATGAATTCAATAATGATATTGAAAGGATTTTTCTGGAGGCTGGATTGAAATATATTGTTGATGGCAATGATGCAATACTCATTTTACAATTAGACCAGTTAATCACTCAGCCATTGCAATATTGCCAGCATTTCCATGATTATCAAAATAAACCCTGTATACCTGAAGCAACAGTCAGTTATCCTATTTCGAATCTTACTATTTTAAAAACAATTACTGTAAAAATGTAACAGAGGTCATCAAAGGGATATTGGTGGGAATTGGAATACAGTTGACAGATTCCAAAATGTTGCTGCTGTTTTCTGTAGTATGTATCTGAGTTCAGAGTTAGATTAGTCAAGCTCAGGTATGTCTACGAACACGACCTTTAAGCAAACTATGGAAAGATGAGCTCAAGGGCTTCGTTGAGACTTGCAGAAAATGTTTTCAGATATTTCTCACTAAGTCCCTGCTAACAGTCAGTCCGAGGCTGATCCAGCTCAAAATACTAGCAATGTCTTTCTGCCGGCAGTTCCATTACCAATCTTACAAGCTTTCAATTGCTACTGATTTTCATTATCTGGCCTGACTTAACTCCTGTGCTGTACTGTCACAGGCACAGGGAAAGCATGTTGTTATAGAATTGCTCTTGCTCAAGTTTTAATAGCTAACCTGCCAAAATCTCATAGCTTAGAGGCCTAAACTCAATTTGACAGAGATGGCTTTTTAGACTAGAGTGGGTTTAATTCCTTAAGGGCTTCAGTAGCATTTCTGCTTGAAAATAGAATACTATATAAATTTTACAGTAGTTTATTATTTCAGGAACACTATGAATAGGGAAGTAGTCTATGATCTTGTATTTCCTTTTCTTCTACATTGTCATGTACAGTTTAAAGGGGGAAGGAAATTTAGAGGAGTACATTTTGTGCCAAGTAATTTTACAGTGTTCACATTAAAACAGTTCTGAAAATATTTAATATTGTTTTTGAAGTTTCCTACCACAATGTAAACCAGCCATTCTGGATCTCCGTGTCTCCAGAGATCTCTGGTGACAATACTGATAGGGAGGAGACACTTGCATTCCTAAATAGGTCCAATCATTTTACTTTATTTTCACATCATGTGACACAGAAATTTGTATGTGATGGACAGGACATTTGTGCATATGTACAATTATAATGTCCTATTACACCACCACCGATAGGTGTCACAGGGAATAATAAATGTGACAGAGATGTGGACACAACTAACAATGAAAAGTATAAAGGAGGATGTAGAGATTTTAATATGTAAAACATTATATATGTATAAAATATCAGATCGCCCATAATGTTGCTCAGAATGGGTTAGCAGTGGGAGAAGGGAGCACATTTCTGCTAAAGCTATTTGGAAAGAAATTTATGAGATATGAAGGAAGTGTGTTTTGATTGGTTTGTGGAAAATAGTATTTTATTTACTCATTGTAGGTGGATGCATCAAGAAATAATTTTGTTCCCCATACTTGCCACTATATCTCTGCATGAAATATGGGAGACAAGGGTGTCTCGGGATCATATGGCTGCTTTGTTATTTTAACTAGTAGAATGTTCTTGGGGACCAGAGTAGTGTGACAATATGTTCTTTTGCTGATCAAAGACAATGCAGGGGCACTAGGGTCCCCAGAAACCTAAATGGAGGCCTCCACATTACAACTGGAGATTAAATCAGAGTAGCATTCCAGAGAGAGGGTGAGAAGAGAGAGTGGGGAGTGGGAGGAAACCTGTCTTTGGATCAGGAAATAAACATAAATTGTATAAATAACCCCTTGTACATACATCATATACATATTTTTCTGTCAAAAATTACCAATTAATAAGTTCAAAAGTAATTTTTTTATGTTGCTTTGATGTTTTAATCCAAAATGAAATAAATTTATATTTAATTTAAAGCCGCACATAACGGTTTCCTGGCATTCTGCCACAAGTATTTTACCATCACTGGACTTCCAAACAACAGCTGACACACACTGTGAATGGGCAGTCTTGCTGTCAGTCACATAAAAATTCTGGGAGTTGTATGCTGCAAGCTTAGTTTGCTATCTTGTTAATGCTCATCAGTTGACAGTGATTCTTTTGGAAGCCCCAAGAACCCAAGCCTCAGGCATCACCGAGTTGCATAGGTTTCTGACAGAAAATGTTTTTTCGACACTTTTTTAACACACAAAGATGCTGCAATTAAGGTTTAATCATATTCTTGTAACTTTTTATGTCTTTATTATGTTACACACTTTATTTCCAGTACTAAGTTTCTGACTGTACGGAGAGTCCAAGTTAGTGATGAAAGGTTTTGCAGAAAATATTGGTAAATCTAGCTGACTGCTCCTTATTGAATGGCTGTTTTCACGTGCCCTTAGTTTTTATTGGGGGTTTCTGTACCTGCTTTGCCCAGTTCCAATTGGTGTGCTTGCTATTTGTTCAATTGTGATTTGTCACTGTTTGATGAAAATAAAATTTAAGTGTGAGGCAAAATTTGTGTGTAGAAAAATGTGATGCTCAAGTGCTTGGCTTTAAATGTAATGGATAAAATGAATGATAGATAGAAGATTTATATAGTTATATACTTGGAGCAAAAAGTACTGCTCTGAGACTTTACCTCCCTTTTGAATAAAATATAAAAAGCACGTTAATATCTGCTAAATGATAGAAAAATACATGTGTTATTTTAAAAGCAGCAAAGAATATTTAGCACTCAAAGAATTGTACCGAGAAATAACATTTGTATAATTGGACAACAATACAGTCGGCTTGTGTTAGTCGCCATCAATATTAATCGCCACTATGTGTGAATGGTAATTTTACCGTTCATACTGTGCACTGACAGTCACAAATAAGGCTGTAAAAAGTTACAATGTATGTGAGATATTATCGAGGGTGTCAGGAAGTGGTATCTCTAAGTTTTTTTGGTGACTCAGAAAGGATGCACACAGTGGCGACTTGTTAATTAGAATATTTTATTCTGACAGACTAAGTAACACAGTTTACACATTTCTATAAAATTGATGTTTATTCATTCCACTTGATCAACACGAAACTTGTTGGCAGCACTGTTTCTAGAATGCAATTTAAATATTTAAATAATACTTGATGATCCTTGTACCTAAATAAATTGTTAGAATTTCCTAAGTTCATGATTTTGGAAGGAAGAATATGACATTAAATCTTAACTCTTAGCCTACCACAGGTTCAAAGAAACTCCTATTTCTCTGGGCTAACCAGTTTCCTGTCAAAGTATCCTGTGAGCACTGCGTGGGGTCGATTTTAACTTGCTGAAATCGGCGTTAACGGAGCAGTAACAGCCTCAAAATGGGGTTGGTAGACTTACTGCTCCATTAACACCGACGCTGTGCCTGCTGACACTTTTGGTGTGGTCTAACACTGACTGTCTGAAGCCCCTGCCTGTTTCAAGTTGTACGGCCTTTTTAATAGGCAAATAGGAGTCCTATGATGTACATAGGACCCCAATTGCCATTTTCGGATAGAACTGATCGGAGCATGTGCTGTGCACTCGCCAACCATTTTCGCTGGCCATGCTGCCAAATAGCAACGGTAAGTATTAAATTATTTTTGTGGGGCAAGTGGAGCCTCACAAAAATAGCCTTTGAGCCTCACAAAAATAATCTGGCTGCTGCCACCATTGGCTTCCCCGCCTCCCCCGCGTTCACAACATCTCCCCACTCCTGGACGTACCTTGCTGAAGGCCCGGCGGCCAGCGAACTGCATCGGGACGCCCATTTAGGGTGGGCAGCTCACCAGTGGCATTTAATTGAGGCCCAGGCTTCAAAATGGCTCTGGCCTCTTCACTCCCAAAATGGGTGGCTGCCGGTGCATTCAGCCAGTTGGCCGTCCAATAGTTACAATCACTCTATTATGTGTCATCTGTTTTACATTGGTAGGAAGTTTTGATGCCCAACCAATATAGAAAAAGTTAAATCTGAGTGGTTGGGGCCTGGGCCATTTGTGGTCATCACAATGGGGTCGCTGGGAACTTGGGCCTAGTGCCTTGATGTACTTGGGGAAAGGGTGAGTCATGTAGGCACATGGAGAGGCTCAAGTCATCAGAATACTTGGGGGAGGGTAGTTGGCACCCCGGAGTGGGGATTGGGTGTCTGGGAGCACTGGGAGGGTGTGGACTTGGGAAGGATTTAAGTACGGGACCATTTAGGGTTGGGCAACAGAGGAAGGCCCATTATAATCAGCTGCCAGCATGGTTTACGGGTGTGATCAAATTTTGCACAAAGTTCTAGAAATTCAAATAATTGGTGCGCTTTATGCCCTATGGACTCATGAATACGTTACTTTCCCTTACTTTAAAAACCTTTTGTCTGATTTTCACTGAACTTCATTGAATTTTCTCATTAGGCACGTGCTCCTCTTGAAAATGGAAATTATCTGAGCCCCTTGAAGCACCTTTTTTTTTAACTCACAAGTTATCAATTGGGAATCATAAGGCTGATTTTAAGGGCAATTTGTGTCCACTAGGTTTGAAACGGTCAAAATTCTTCAGTTTAAACTTATAGTCTCCACATCTTGCTCTTATTCTGGACTTGAATTTAGGACTTCCTATTCTTTCCTGGACTTGAATCCAGATGTAAAAGAGTAGTGTTATTCTAGCCCATCTAACCAGACATTTTTCCTGATTTTATAAATGACATTGAAAATCTGAGTACATTGCAACAATTAATAACAATATCCACTTTTCGTTGTTTGTGCTTGGTAATTTCTCCTGCCGGTGAGTTAGCGTGTCCCACTCTAGCATATTTCTTAAAGACCAGATACATACCACCATGATAAGGGAGGAGGTCAGTCTGGCTGCACTTTTAGTTAGGGAATGGTGGGTGGAACATAATTTCAAATGGCAGGATGAAAATAAAAAAGAACATATTTTACAGAGTTGATATGTTCATCATATGTTGATATGTTCATCATATCAACAATTGTAACATAATTGTTAAGCTTTGAATATCCAGCATAATAATTAACTTACTTTCACCCTGTCGATTGCACCCTTAACAAATGACATAACTGGAATATAATTGTTGAATCCAGTAAGATGAAATTGAGCATCAGGATTATTATTCATTTTTGTCCATTAAAAAAAAACAAGAAGTTGATTGTGCAGTAAGAATTTTCAATTTGCAGTGGGTTTTTCAATATCGACGTGTGTCTTACCTTTAATCATATGATTTCCAAAACTGTCGAAACTCTGCATATGTGGGTTAAGTTAGAAGTGAGGGGTTTGGAACGTTACTGACTCTCCCATTGAAAATGGCACATGAACTTGCAGGTAGGAAGGATATGTAATAGGCAGAAACAAATACTGGAAAATGAATTGGTTTATTTCTTTATTTAATACAGTAGGCTTGTTACTATTTTTCAGGAGATGGAACATGTTCTGCAGAATAATGCTGTGGCCTACATTAACCTATTCAAACCTGTTGTGGGAAATGGAAGCCTGAACACAGTGGCGTCACCTTCCCTTCGGCAACTGGCAGCAGATGTTATAAACACGGTATGTTCCATTTGACAGGTAGCCAAAATGGCATGTATGGTAAAACTAAATATTTAATTTTGTTGTGATCTGTGTGTACTGATCACACTGGTAGATGCTGTTGTCAAAAATAATATATATGACAATGGATATTTTCAAAAACTGGACTGTTGCCAGTCCACATAATGAGACCTGTCTCCCTTCATTCTCTCTGCAATATCTCTCTTTTTTTCATTTGTGCTTTTGTTTCTTCCAGTCTGTATCTCCTTTGCTGGTTTGTTTCTCTGGTACTTTTTTAAATGCTCCAAATTTCTAATTTCACTGTTTCTCTTTTTAACCTGTCATTCTTTCCACTTGTACAAAATGATCTGGATATCAAACCAACGGTAAGCCGTTGAATTTTGCGGATTACAGAAAATAGGGAGAACAGTAGAGACACAGGATGATGCAAAAGATTTGTGAAAGCATATGGACTGGTTATGCAATCCAGCAGTCAAATGCAAATGGAATGTAAAACTGATGATTGTTAAGTATTGCACACAATTCAAACAAATGTGGAACATACGCATACAATGGAATTGAATTAACATGGAGATTTTGAAAGGAACCTGGGATTAATAGTAATCAGTTTCAATGTTCACACAATGTGGTGAAGTAATTTTGAAAGGTAATAGAATGTTAAAATATATAGCCAGAATACATGAATATAAATCTAAAGAAGTAATGCTAAAGCTTTACAATGCACTGATCGTTCTTCATTTTGGAATAAATTATGTTTACTTTGATTGCCAAGCCACAAAGAGATAAACTTGCATTAAAAGGGTGCAGAAAAGAGCAACAAGACTGATCCCAGTGTAATAGCGATAAGCTATGCAAAAAGATTGGAGAAGCTTATATTTTACAGTCTATAAAGAATGCAGTATGTTAAATGGTATAAATGAAGTACAGCTGGATTATTGATTTGAAGTACACCAAGTAAGTAGGACCAGAGGACATAAATTGACAATAGTGAAAAATAAATTGCTTATTACTACTTATGTGTACTTGAGGTCCACTAAAAATAGTGGGGCTGAAATTCTGCAGTGGTTCCACCAGGTTCCTGCCATAACTCCAGCGGGAGACCAGTGTAACCCCCAGGGAATGGGAAGAAACAACGTTATCCTGGGTGTTCTGTCGGAGTTACGACAGGAGATCAGTGGATTCGGCATGGAATTTCAGTTCCAGTAAGTGAATCGCTGGACATGCATATGTGTTTCAGCCACTTGACAGTCACGAATATTTATAGGGTACTAATTTTCAGTAATTGGCTGTCATTTTTCTTTGTAATCGGTGGATCTACTTTGTTTAGAAATATTTATACAAGTAAATGGCCCAGTAGTCTTGGCAGGAAAATACTGCACCTTTAACTAGGAGACCCAAACTCAAACCTGAGTTATAACCAGTATTCCTGTTTGGTGGAGGGGCTTTCCTTGAAGAATAAGTTTTACCATTTGTGGCAGACAAAATTTGAAGGGGGGAGAGACGATGGAGAGAAAGGAAACTGGGTATGGGGAGTTCAATCTTCCCTTATTCCTAAAGCACATTTTGTCATTGGTTAGTCAGGAAGTGGCATTAAAAGGACCCATAAGATGTCTACAGACTTTATTAGCCCCACCTCATAACTAAGACTCTAAGGTATGGCCTCATTCATTGTGATCATTTATTTCCTTTTCTTTTGAGGTGGAAATTACTCCTTCATTTGTGCTGACTTCATTTTATTAAATAAGTATAGATTGTGCCAGGAGGTAAACATAAAACCATGACTGCTATTTGGTTAGCTAACTTCCATCACAACAGTGATTTGCAGCACTTAGGAACATAGGAGCAAAATAAGGACGTTCGACCCATTGAGTCTGCTCCCCCATTTTGTTAGCTGGCCTTTTCCAAACACCTCAGTTGATTCTGCATCAATGGCCGCTTGGGGTAGTGGATTCCATATTCTCACAATGCTTTGTGTGAATAATTTTTTCTGGATTTATAATTAACTGCCTTAATTAAAATTTTAAGACTACGGGGTAGAAATTGGACTCTGCTGTGCCTATTTTTCGGGCATAGAATGGGAGCATTAAGCACCAATTTCCGGGTGCTGTCTCCCATGCTCCAAGTCCAGCGTCATGTTGGGTCAGGCAATATTCAGGTGTTCCTGGTGGCCGCCTAAAACATGCGTTAGACCTCCTTGCATATGCGAATGAGGGGCCTAACATCTGTTTCAGGGGCCATCCCAGAAATTGGTCAGTACTGAGCAGAGCATGCACTGGGCCTGCTCCACTCAGTCTTTTAGATGCTTCAGCGACCTAACCAGCGGTTCTTAAAGGGACCGCTGAAAGTC
The DNA here is from genome assembly GCF_035084215.1 of Heptranchias perlo. Classification (NCBI taxonomy): domain Eukaryota; kingdom Metazoa; phylum Chordata; class Chondrichthyes; order Hexanchiformes; family Hexanchidae; genus Heptranchias; species Heptranchias perlo. The sequence goes on along the minus strand of NC_090337.1, from coordinate 36,054,071 downwards.
GCCACCTAAAAGATAGGTTTTCTCTTTTAAACTTACCTTCGTGTGGAGCCAGGAGGAGCAGGAGTGCTTCTCCAGGCTCCAGAGCACTACTGTGGGCTGCTGCCTTTCCACGCTAGCCCCCCTCCCTTTCTCCTCTCTCTCAAGATTTACCTAAAGCAAGGCAGCCAACCCAAATTAGTCATCCTCAAACCGGTGAGCTGCCTCTGGATGCCCGATTGGCACCCGCAATTTGCCGGAAGTATGCAGATGAGGCCCAAGGCCTAACTTGGGACTAGCCTCAGGCTTCTGGCTCACACTCCGAGCGCGTTACCTATTTCAGGCACAATAACATGCTGAAACCAATTTCTGTCCCTTTATCTGGATTCCCAAATAGAGAGGCCAAAACTAGCCTATCTATTCCTTTCCTTATTTTAAACATCATATTCAGATCACCATTTAATCTTATTCCCTGGCATATAACGCAAATTTACACACTTTCTCAAATTTACTTAAGTTCCTTTATTTCAGGTATTGTCCTGCTCACAAAGGCCAATATAACCTTCCTATAGTGGAGCACCTAAACCAGAATGCAGTATTTCAAATAAGGTCTTACCAAACGTACACAATACTTACTCCTACTGTGGAGTTGGGCAGGAAGCCAGCTGGTCTCATGAGATTTTCCATCAATTAATTTTAACCTCCTACCCAAATTCTCAATACATGCTCCCAGTGCAATACTCTGCTTCAGGAGCATGAGATTTTTTAAATCCAACACACTATAGGAGCAGCATTTAAAGATGCATCTTCCTTTTCTTCCCTTCCCACCAACCCCGACCGCCACCCGCCCCCCCCCCCCCCCACCATCCAACATAAGAACACTGCATTTTTGACAGATAATAAAACACTGCAGAGTGCTGACTGTTAAACTAATTCCAGACCTATTTGATGGACTTTAGATGTTAATATGAAGAGAATAATTTATTACATTATATCAAGTATGGCTGAATTTTATAGTTATTAAAATATTAATGACAGGGCAGCTTTAGTGTCTCCATTATTACCATTTCTTGTTGCTCTCTGGTGTAATTGCTATGCCACAAGTAGCAGATAAGGCCACAATTGAGAGTTAGTTGAAAAAGTCATGTAGCTCCATAATTCTTGGATTAGATTGTGTTATACTGTTGTGGAACTCAACTATATTCACAGGGTGAATTCAGTGTGTGTTTGTACGTGTGAACATTCTGTCCTTGAAATAACACTGTGTGAATATTAGTGTAGAAATGCTTAATATGTTCATATGAAATTCCTTTACCTACTTTAACTAAGGCATTAACCCATTTATTTGTTCTGTTCACGATATTCAACATTAGAAGTTCACAAATTTATTTCTTGCAAAGCTTCAGAAGTGAAGTAGTGTTTCAAATTAGCTTTTCACAGGGTTATTGGTTAAAGTTAGGTGGAGGTTACAACTTGATCATTGGAAGTGAGCACATTCTGCCATCAGCATTTATCTTTGTAGTTAGGGGCCCCTAGCTGCCATCAGTGGAGCATTTCTATCCAGTTCTCTTGGGTCTATACCCAGTTTGGTGGTTGGATTTACGGTCAGGCGCGTGAAGCAGCCGACAGAAGAACTGTACTCTGAAGCAAAAAGAGTACTGGAAGCCCCCATTCCGTGGTCTCCCATTGTCTACTAAAAGAAACAGGGTAGAAATTTGTCTTGGTCAATCGTGCAAAACAGGCAACAGCACATCGGAAGCCTGCTTTACACTCTGCCACAATGGAAAAGAAAATCGGACGGAGTGTAAAACGAGCTACCGATTTGCTAGCGCTCATTTTGCACTCCCACCCGGGACGATTTTTTACCCCATTGATTCAGGTTATGAGTCAGGAGATGGATACAGATATTTTAGATGTTGTTCAAATGGTAAGTAGATTTTACGATAAATTTTTATTTCCACTCTTGTTACCTTGCCGTTTAGTATGATTCTCTTGATAGGAGAACAGTTGAGAATTCTGCAAGTCCTTCTCAACCAGTGCTGAGTTATAGGTTGGCTAGTATGAAATATGCTTTCTTTTCAGCAAGATTTTATCTGTTTTAATGAGGTCCTCTCAGCTGACTGGTAACTAACAAAACTCAATTGGAGAAGATTTCTTCTCTGTGCTTTGTGCAACAAAATAATGAATCCATTCTTTATAAATGGGTTAATGATTTTGTTACATAAGGTGTACAAAGAAAATCTTCCAATGAAAGTCAGGCTTAAGTGAATGGAGTACTGTACTACGATAAAGATGACTGGAGTGAGTATAAAGATTTAACTCACGTCAGTAAACTAAACAATCAATGGTATATCCATTAACATTATTGTACAAGAAGCATTCAGCTTACCAATATAAGCTGATATGACTTTGCAGAATGATCTAACCTTTTTTACATGCAGGTGAATTATGAAAATATTTCAGTGGAGCTATGTAGGCTATATGTCTACCGTACTACATACTGAAATAGGTCAACCTATTTGTTAAAATAATGGACAGCAACATGGGATATTGGCACAAGTACTGGGACAGAAAGGAGCTGTACCATTGGGACAGGCTCCACCTGAACTGGAGTGGGATCAGTGTCCTAGCGGAAAGGATAAATTGGACTGTCAATAGGACTTTAAACTAGTAAGATGGGGGGGGGGATCTGTTGCAGATAACATAAGTCTGAAGAAAAAAGAAATATGAAATGAGAGTAAAGGTCAGACCAAGTTAAGGAATAAGGGTAACATTAACAGTCAGGGAACAAATACAGTTATAGAACAGAAGTACAAAATGACTGTTTAAAAACAAAGGGAGGGGAACTATTATTAAAACAAATTAAATTGTTTGTACAGCAATGTGCACAGCATCTGAAACAAAGCGGGGGAACTGGAGACAATAATTCATAGTAAGGAGCCTGGTCTAATAAACTGAATAGCCAGGTGGTGAAGGACAGAATACTAGAGCCTGGTCTTCAGATGTTTCCAAGCCTTTGATCCACATTACACCCACACCATACCCTAGATCTGCTCTCTTATAAATGGATACAAGAGTTCCCAATTGATATGCACCACCTGAATAGAATTAACACTAATTGATATAAATCACATGGATACAATTAACAATAGGGTTAATTGAAACATGGCTACATAAAGAACATGACTGGCAGTTAAATATTGCTGGATATAATGTATTTAGAAAGGATAGGGAAAGAAGAAGTGGGGGTGGTGTATCTATATTAAATAGAGGCACCATAATGGCAATAGAGAAAAGGGACATAAGTAACATTAAGATAGAAACAGAATCCATATGAATTGAGACAAAGGTTAAGAAGAGATCAATCACGTTAATAGGTATATTGCACAGACCATCTAATGGTGGAAGGGAAGTAGAGGATGAAAGATGTAGACAAATCTATGAAATGAGTTTTTTTTTTAAAAAGCATTGAATAATAATCCTGGGCGATTTCAGCTACCCCCCAACAAACTGGAAAGAAAAGATAGGGAAAGGAGAAAAAGGAATAGAGTTTTTACAGTATGTACATGACTCGTTTCTTACCCAGGATGTGAGAAGCCCAACAAGAGAGGAATCACTACTGGATCCAGTAATGGGAAATGAACCAGAACAGATAAGAGAAGTAAATGTAGGGGAACATCTAGGCAATAGCAATGATAAGATAATAAGGTTTAAAATAATGATTGGGAAAGATGTAAGTAAGACAAAGACCAAAGTAATAGATTGGGAAAAAGTTAATTTTGATGGGATAAGAATGGAACTAGGGAAGGTAAACTGGAAAAAAATAAATTGACAGACAAAGAAACAGAACAGCAGTGGGTAATATTTAAAACAGTGATCAATAGAGTTCAGGAGAAATATATTCCTCTAAAAAGCAAGAACAAACTGGCCAATAATGAAACACTATGGATGAATAAAGAGATAAGGGTAAAAGTGAAACTAAAGACAAAGGCATACTCTAACTATATAGACAGTAAAGTAGAGGATGACACAAGGGAATATAAAGTGTTTAGGAAAGAAGTCAAAAAAAGAGGAATTACAAAATTAAATTATCAAGGAATATAAAAAGAAATAGTGAAGTATTCTACAGACACATAAATAACATAAGAAAAATCAGAAAAGGGATAGGGCCACTAAGGGATGCCCAAGATAAACTCACAGGCAACGAAAGCGAGATGGCAGAAATATTCAATAGGTATTTTGCCTCCGTATTTGCCAGGGAGACTAACAAGTTAGGCAGGACATTAGAAGAAGAGATCGAAAAAGATATTAAACCATTTAAGGTAGATAGGGAGGAGATAATTGATAAACTAATGAAACTTAGGGAGGATAAGACCCCTGGTCTGGATGGATTGCATCTGCAAATATTAAATTACGTTGGGGAAAAGATAGCAGAGACACTATTACATATACATAAAAATTCACTAGAAAAGGGAATAGTGCCAGAGGACTAGTGGACAGCTAATGTTATTCCTATATTTAAAAAGTGAGATAGAACAAATCCAGGGAACTATAGACCAGTTAGCTTAACGTTGGTGGTAGGAAAGATAATGGAATCTTTACTCAAAGATATAATAGGAAGACATCTACAGAATAAAAATATGATAAAGAGTAGTCAGCACGGATTTCAGAAGGGAAAGTTTTGCTTGACCAATCTTATTGAATTCTTTGAAGAAGTAACAGAAAGAGCAGGCAAGGGCAATGTAGTAGATGTAATATATTTAGATTTTCAAAAGGCCTTCGATAAGGTACCATATTGCAGACTCATGGCTAAGTTCAGAGCATGTGGAATCAGGGGACGGGTAGCAGAATGGATAGCAAACTGGCTACAAAACAGGAAACAGAAAGTAGGGGTTAAAGGTAGTTACTCCGACTGGCAAAAGGTGGGAAGTGGTGTTCCACAGGGATCGGTGCTGGGATCACTGTTGTTCACCATTTATATAAACGATTTGGACTCGGGAATTGCAAATACAATTTCAAAATTTGTGGACGACATCAAATTGGGGGTTGTAGTTAATACAAAGGAAAAGTGCGTTAAAATGCAAGAAGACATTCATAAACTTGCAGAATGGGCATTTAATTGGCAAATGAATTTTATTATAGGTGTCAAGTGGTGTATTTTGATAGGAAGAATAAGGAGGCCACACTGCTCGGATAATAAGAGTCTAAACAGGTGGAGAAGCAAAGGGATCTAGGGGTACAGATACACAAATCACTAAAAGTAGCGATTCATAAGGCCATAAAAAAGGCAAATCAAGCACTAGGGTTCATTTCTAGAGGGATAGAATTGAAAAGCAAAGAAGTTATGTTAAACTTGTATAGAACCTTGGTTAGACCACACTTGGGGTACTGTGCACATTTCTGGTCTCCATATTATAGAAAGGATATAGAGACATTGAGAGGGTGCAAAAAAGATTCAAAAGGATGATGCCAGAACTGAGAGGATATCCCTATCAGGAATGGCTAAACAGGCTGGTGCTCTTTTCTCTTTTTAAAAAAAAGAGAAGGGTGAGGCATGACCTGATAGAGGTCTTTAAGATAATAATAGGGTTTGATAGGATAGACTTGGAGAAAATGTTTCCACTTGTGGGGGAGTCCAAAACTAGAGGTCATAAATATAAAATAGTTGCTAATAAATCCAATAGTGAATTCAGGAGAAATTTCTTTACCCAAAGAGTGGTAAGAATGTGAAACACGCTATCACAAGGAGTAGTTGAGGCAAACAGCATAGTTGCATTTCAGGAGAAGCTAGATATGCACATGAGGGAGAAAGGAATAGAAGGGTATTCTGATAGGGTTAGATGAAGTAGGGAGAGAGGAGGCTCGTGTGGAGCATAAACGCTGGCATAGACCTATTGGGCCGAATGGCTGTAGTTTCGATGTCACTCTATGTGAACATGTTACGCCTTCATCTCCAGCTGATATTTCCAACATTCTAGCCTTGTGTGTTTGTTTGTACATTTTCCTTTGGCCTTGTGTGAGGTGAGAATTGTTCCATTCTAGTAGTGGTATCCCTTGATTTGTTCACACAAATACACTAAAAGATGAAACAGTCAAAAGTAAAACCTGACAAATGGGGGAAAAAAATTAATTCGGTACATCATTTTGTATTTAAAAATTTCAGTAGCTATTCACAAGTTTAGCAAAAAATGAAATAGAAACATAATTTGAATAATGAAATCAGTTCTTTAATATTGTTAGTACATCACTCAAATGAGACCACAAGACTTTAAGGTTAATTATGTTGCACTTTCAAAGTCTTTGAGGTTACTTAGTTATACAACCATTCTTTGTGAAAATAATAAAGTTTATACAAAAAAATAACAAAATAGATTTGATCTTCTGTGCCATATTGTGGCAGAAGAAACAAAGGTTAGAAACTAGACAACAGAGAAGTATGGCAGTGCTTAAAGGTATATACCTCAATGCAAAGAGTATAGTGAATAAGGCAGACAAGCTAAGGGCACAACTAGATACGTGGAAGTCTGATATCTTAGCTATTACTGAAACATGGCTTAAACAGGGGCAGGAATGGCAGCTCAACATTCCTGGTTACGGGGTTTTCAGACGAGATAGAGAGGGGGATAAAAAAGGCAGGGGGTGGCAAAATTGGTTAAAGAAACAATTCCGGCTGTGAGGAGGGATGATATGTTAGAAGGATTATCAAATGAGGCCATATGTTTTGAGCGAAAGAACAAAAAAGGGGCAGTCACACTGCTGGGAGTGTACTATAGACCCCCAAACAGAGGGAGATAGAAGAGCAAATATGTAGGCAAATTTCTGAGAAGTGCAAAAACAATAGGGCATTAATGTAGGGGATTTCAACTACCCTAATATTAACTGGGAGACAATCAGTGCAAAAGGTATAGAGGGCGCAGAATTCTTAAATTGCATTCAGGAGAACTTTTTTCAGCTAGGATGTTGCAAGCCCAACAAGAGGAGGGCAATTCTGGATTTAGTATTAGGGAATGAAGCTGGGCAGGTAGAAGGAGTATCAGTGGGAGAGCATTTTGGTGGTAGTGATCATAATTCAGTTAGATTTTGCATTGTTATGGAAAAGGACAAAGAAAGAACAGGAGTAAAAATTCTAAATTGGGGAATGGCCAATTTTACTAAGCTGAGAAGTGATTTAGCAAAAGTGGACTGGAAACAGCTACTTGAAGGTAAATCAATGTCAGAGCAGTGGGAGGCATTCAAGGGGGAGATTCAAGGGGGGGCGGAGTAAACATGTTCCCACAAAGAAAAAGGGTGGGACTGCCAAATCTAGAGCCCCCTGGATGACAAGGAGCATACAGGACAAGATAAGGCAAAAAGGGAAGCTTACGTCAGACTCCGAGAGCTCAATACCGCAGAAAGCCTAGAGGAGTATAGAAAGTGCAGGGGTGAAATTATAAAGGAAATTAGGAAAGCAAAGAGAGGGCATGAAAAATACTGGCAAGTAAAATTAAGGAAAACCCAAAAATGTTTTATAAATATATAAAGATCAAGGGGATAACTAAGGAAAAAGTAGGGCCTATTAGAGACCAAAAAGGTAACCTATGTGTGGAGGCGGAAGACTTGAGTATAGTTCGTAATGAATACTTTGCATCTGTCTTCACAAAAGAGGGGGACGATGCAGAGATTGTAGTTAAGGAGGAGGAGGAGTGTGAAATATTGAATGGTATTAAGGGGTTTAACATCTTTGAAAATAGATAAATTGCCAGGCCAGGATGAAATGTATCCCAGGCTGTTAAAAGAAGCAAGGGAGGAAATAGCAGAGGCTCTGACCATCATTTTCCGATCCTCCCCGGCTACAGGCGTAGTGCCGGAGGGTTGGAGGACTGCTAACGTTATACCGTTGTTTAAAAAGAGAGAAGGGATAGGCCAAGAGATTATAGGCCAGTCAGTCTAGCCTCAGTGGTGGGCAAATTATTGGAATCAATTCTGAGAGACAGCATAAATCGTCATTTAGAAAGGCACGGGTTAATCAAGGACAGTTAGCATGGATTTGTTAAGGAAAGGTCGTGTCTGACTAACTTGATTGAATTTTTTGAGGCGGTAACAAGGAGGGTCGATGAGGGTAACGCGTTTGATGTAGTGCACATGGATTTTAGCAAGGCATTTGACATGATCCCACATGGCAGACTGGTCAAAAAAGTAAAGCCCATGGGATCCAAGGGAAAGTGGCTAGTTCGATCCAAAATTGGCTCAGTGGCAGGAAGCAAAGCGTAATGGTTGACGGGTGTTTTTGCGACTGGAAGGCTATTTCCAGTGGGGTTCCACAATGCTCAGACTCAATCCCTTGCTTTTTGTGATATATATTAACGATTTGGACTTGAATGTAGGGGGCTTGATTAAGAAGTTTGCAGATGATACCAAAATTGGCCATGTGGTTGATAGTGAGGAGGAAAACTGTAGACTGCAGGAAGATATCAATGGACTGGTGAGGTGGGCAGAAAAGTGGCAAATGGAATTCAATCTGGAAAAGTGTGAGGTAATGCATTTGGGGAGGGCAAACAAGGCAAGGGCATACACAATAAATGGAAGGATACTGAGAGGTGTAGAGGAACAAAGGGACCTTGGCGTGCATGTCCACAGATCCCTGAAGGTAGCAGGACAGACAGGTAGATAAGGTGATTAAAAAGGCATACGTGGTAATTACATTTTTTAGCCGAGGCATAGAATATAAGAGCAGGGAGGTTATGCTAGAACTATATAAAACATTGGTTACGCCACAGCTTGAGTACTGCATACAGTTCTGGTCACCACATTACAGGAAAGATGTGATTGCACTAGAGAGGGTACAGAGGAGATTTTACGAGGATGTTGCTAGGGCTAAAGAATTTTAGCTATGAGAAAGATTTGATAGGCTGGGTTTGTTTTCTTTGGAACAAAGGAGGCTGAGGGGAGATTTAATTGAGGTATATAAAATTATGACGGGATGAGATAGAGTGGAAAGGGAGCACCTATTTCCTTTAGCAGAGGGGTCAGTGACCAGGGGGCATAGATTTAAAGTAATTGGTAGAAGGGTTTGAGGGGAGCTGAGGAGATACTTTTTCACCCAGAGGGCGGTGGGGGTCTGGAACTCACTGCCTGAAAGGGTGATAGAGGCAGAAACCCTCAACTCATTTAAAAAGTACTTGGATGTGCACTTGAAGTGCCGTAACCTCCAGGGCTACGGACCAAGTGCTGGAAAGTGGGATTAAGCTGGATAGCTCTTTTTCAACCGGCATGGACACAGTGGGCCGAGTGGCCTCCTTCTGTGCCATAACTTTCTATGATTCTATATGCAAATTCCTATTAGCACAAAACCTTCTGAGTTGTAACCTGCTGAGTGCTCACAATACCTTGCTTCAGCCTGACCAAAATGTCAGACGTTCGACCTCATCATTGCAACCAGTTAAACTTCAATATTCAGTTCACTCACTTGGGTGAAAAACGAGCTTTGCAACCATATATTAGTCAATTAAAGGTCAATTTTTGCTTTTGTGACTCCAGAATTAATGGAGGGATGCTGGAAAAAGAGGAGCAAAAGTTCATTCAGTAACTGAATAAATAAAAAAAAATAAGTATAATGTTAAATTGAGAAAGAGGATACAGAAAAAAGGAGAGATGACAGGGATGGAAGTGGAATAAAGACGATGAATAGAAGTAGACTACTAATTTGTAGAAGTGTGTGTGCAGCATACCTGCTCACAGCATCCCGCTTCAAGCACTGGGGCTCACAAACAATGTGTTATCCATATGAGAGTGGAATATGTAGATTAAACAGTTCCTGAAATGCTTACTGGTCAATGTTTGCAAGACACTGATACCTATTATAATTAAATCTATTATATTTGATTTCATTTATAGTCGATCTTGGAGCAATATTGATGTAAATGCGTTGCTCTTTTTACTGTGCAACATTGACTTAAAGAGGGATTGGTGCCATTTGGATTGCTATTAAAAATGAAATAACTAGAAAGTGCATATAGCATTAACATCCTACTCTTTGTGTGACTGTTTAACTGTTGCTGAGTATTTTTATATAAATGGTAATGATGTTGTCATTGGAGGAACTGGTTGGTAAGGGTTACTGAGACATTATGTGAAGAAGTTGAGGTAATATCAATAAATATAGTTATTAATTTAGGATTCTTTAGTGTTGTTATCATTTCATCTTCCTTACACTGTTGGACACTTAGTTCCCCTAATAATACAATCAACACGAGACACTTAAAACTATTGGGCCAAAATTTGCTGTGGCAGGGCATCTAAAGGCATCTGCTGTTAGCTAGACTTGCCCTTGTACATTTAGGTTTTTTAATTCTTTACGTGGCAAGTGCGAGCTGATACTGTTGCAACGATGGGAACAGGGCAACCAACAGGGTATCTCCTTAGCCAATCAGATTGAAGAATTGTGAAATTAACAGTGCAAGGACTAAGAAGGAGGTGTAAATTCGAGTGGGTGAATTCACTCTGTGTTTTAAATAAGGGTCAACTCAGTAGATTTTTTTAAATCTTGTAGTTCAGCAAAATCCATGCACTACGTCAGCACATCAGGCAGTGTTGACATATTCCACCAGTTGGTTTGGCTTCTTGCTAAGACTGCTTGTCAAAACATTTTTTAACTTTGTGTTACAAGATGCACAAAATGTAACCCAACATTCTCATGACAGCATACTGAACATTAAACTTGTCAGATTTATTGACATGTGGGCAGAGATACAAGCTGTTACAAGCTTTTTGAGCACAATACAAATTACATGTTTCATAATTTGATCTTTGGGGAAAGTTCTTGTTTTACTTCATATCAACAAAAGATTAAAATGTTACCTAATTTTAATGTTATAAATAGATTTTTTTTAAAATCCTATTGATCTGGTCCTTGGATGGAAAAAAAACTTGTGTTTTTTTTATAGAACAATAACGTTCTTTAATGAAGCTAGGTCCACTTGTGACATTTGGAGGAAGGAATTCCTCATTTTGTACAGACAATGTGATCAGGTCTATTATTTTCCATGACCTGCAAATTAATTTGTAGGAATGCATTATTTTGAACAGTGTGGTTCCTGTGAGATTGATTTTGTTAGAAATCACTAACAATTCACCAATCAGAATGCATCAGCAATACTGATGCTAAACCACTTACAAGGTACTTAATGAGATGAAATCTGTGAAACTTTATTAATGCGGCTGTGCACTGTGCAGTTTTTGCGCTTAATGGTTCAGCTGAGAGTGTGACAATCTAGATTATACCCACAAGTCCCTGTATGTGCTCAGTCTTGTGCAGTCTACTCCTGATAATTCAAAGTTGTTTTTGTCTAAAAATGTCAAATTATCCAGTCATTTGAATTAAGCAATTGCATTACAATTGCACAGGACCCTTTTGAGTGCAATTCGAATTTTAATTATCCAGTAATTAAAATGAAGCGACTTGGAATTAACATGAGTAGACTGTGTCGGCAGCCCTTCTGTTTAGTATTAATAGAATTGCAAGCCTTGTTGGCATTATTATTGATGGGACCGTTCCTTTCTGTCACAGCCCCTAGATACATACGTCCCCAACCCCTGGAATGGTCGTTATTACTGTAAACAATGAAAAGAAAATGAGATCAGGAGTAATGTGGCAAGAGACAAAGAACATGCAAGTTATAGCTCGGATTGCAATGCCTTAAATTTTTGTTTATGTATTTATCATATTTGCAAACACAATTTCAAACTGAGATATACAGTAATGAAAGATGCAAGCATTTCACTGTACTTGAATCAAACATGTTTACAAAAGGAATATTTTCAGTTTTCTCCCCCCAATCATGTGGGATCACCATATAATAGGACATGGAAAAAATAACAATAATATGCTTTGCTGCTTGCTGACATAAATTGAAGGTCAATATTCTGACTGCCTTTGACAGATCTGTGCCTCAGTATCAGTAACTCATTAGGATATGGAGAATATTCTTTTCTAATATCTTTAATTTTAGACCTGCGCACACAATTCACAATTAAAATATAGAATTCCATAGGCCCTCAATAGAAGATTTCATTGCCGTACAGAGCTGCCAATACATGCTTAGCACTGCCAACATTTTATTGTTACATTTGGAAGAGAAAAGCTCGTCAGTAGAAGCACCTCCTGTGGTCACTTTAGAAAGAAGAGTCTTTTTGACATACCACAATCTGAAAATAGATCTGATTCTCTGGAATCCATTTTGGGTCCTGAACTTGAAATCCTGTATCAAGAGCAAAGTAATATGTAATCTGACCATGCAGTGGGTTTATTAAATTTTGGGAGTCCTGTTACTAACATATGTACTTAATCATTTGTAATGCATTGTGAACATATTTATTGAAGTGTGTAGTACTACTTTTCAGTTCTACCTTCCCATGAAGATATGTAGTATTACAGAAATATAAATAATGTACTTGACATCAATGGTGATGCATGTCCTGGAGCCCCACAAGGTGTTTGTGACATATGGAGCATTTTGTCATCAGAACAGCCTGGGGCTTTCTCCACGCTCTGGGCCACCCTGTGGGGCTAATTTTAACCTAATCAGCCTGGCAGGAAATTGATGGGATCTGATCTGCTGACCATTTTATACCCCGCCCGATTTTACTTTCAATTGAAGTCAAACGGGTTCGGTTTCCAATTACCCCCATGTATTTATCTCTGCTTTCCCGCTGTTTCACATGACGTATTTATCTATTGCTTCTACTAATCTAATACCAAGCTTGATCAAACACAATAATACTCTAAAACAAAAGCAAAATACTGCGGATGCTGGAAATTTGAAATAAAAACAGAAAATGCTGGAAACACTCAGCAGGTCAGGCAGCACCTGTGGAGAGAGAAACAGAGTTAACGTTTCAGGTTGATGACATTTCATCTGAACATGATACACATTTGACATGGGGAACCTAATAATGTGGAATTTTGCAGGAATTTCCTTTAATTGCATCTCAACAACACCTTAATAAAGAACACGTCTTTTTTCATGAAACATTTGCTAACTGTTGTTACACCAGCTTCTACAAGAGAGGAATTTTAGGAGATGTGTTGGAAAGTGGACGCATGTTTTGTTTGTGCAAAATCAATAAATTTCTCCATTTTTAATGCTCATTTTCTGCAGAGGGTGAATGTAATGAATGAAGGAGTTTCTCTCCCTTTCTGTGCATAAATTTGAAAGCTATCACCTGGCCTTAGGGTAAGATGAATTCTGTTGGTGAGTAAGGTGGTGGATGAGTTTGAAGATTACACAGCTGTCTGCTGAAAGATTGAGCATGGAACATTTTGTGTAGCAGTTGCACTTTAATAGCTGAAGTCTTTTGTAATTAATTAAACCACAGTCTTTTTACTCAGCATCAATTTAAATTAACTGTCACAGCAAAATAATTGCTGGTGGTAAGACTATAGGGGCAATGGCTAGATTCCATTTAATTTGCTTGGTCCTAATTATACCAGCAGATGTCACATGTAGGATCCACTGCACTCCAAGCTTGCATTTCTTGCTTGTTCCAATTAAAAGATTTAGTGCAGAATTAAACAATGGTGCAGGGATTAAAAAAAACAATTAAGGATAGTTTTGCTTCCAATTACTGTGATGTTAATGAACAAACAGACAGAATTAAAAGAATTGAAATATTTTGATTATTTCAGATTATGACTATAATGTACGGCAGCTACATTTTATCTGTCCTTCTCAAATTATGTTTGTTCCACATTTAATATAATTGAGGGCAAATCAGAGCATTATAAAATGTGCTGTAGTTAATGCGGCACATTGTTCTGATGAGCCACTCATTTTTGTTTTAATCATATGCGCACTGTAGTAAGTATTCCATTACAAAGTTTAAAATATAACATAAAAAATCAGACAAGGGCCAGTAATTTTAAAGTAGGGAATCCTTAGAATTGAAGAGTGGGGGGGGGGATCTATATGTTACCCTGTTGCTAAAGAAGATATGACTTTCATAAAGAACTGGATATAATATTGTCAATAATCTTCCATAGTTTCTAATACTTCTTTGTAAAAAAATAATGTGTTAATGTATTTAGAAGGTTTTATTGCTGAATAAACTAATTTGTGGCGAAGGAGTTCTTTGGTGCCATTAGGGGTGCTAGGGAGATGTCAGATGATATCTCACATTTTCTGGGAGAAGATCAGTGCAGTCACTCTAAAATTAGCACATTTTGTAATTATTTTCTAGTAGAAATATATACAGAAAAGCTACTCTGTCAATCTGTACATCACCCATTCAGCAAGTCCTATTCCAAGTTCTGGTCTCTACAAAGTGTTTAATCACCATCTCATTGCAGACAGATATAGACAGAATTGGACAGCGAGTTGACAAATGGTATGTTACCTTTAGTGCTGGGAAGACTAAGTCAATAACTGCTGGGAAAGCTTGCCCACCCAGCACTCTATAAAAGTTCCAAGACTTGGTAAGCACATCTGCATTACGCTTGGACAAGCAGGTGACAAAATGGCTGCAAAATCGATAGTAGATTGGGTATCTTCAAGAAAACTGTGTTCTACTTGGAATAGTCTCAGTCAATTCAGTGTTGTTCAAGCCTACATCTGTCTATTGTTGAACTATAATTGTCCATTTTTCAAATTGCAGACAATATTGATCTCTTCCTCCGAGACACAGTATATATCTGTTTATTTTCAATATCTGAACTTCACCAATTCTCAGAAAAGGGGGAGGAAAGAATGTCTGAGTTTTATGCCATAACATGAAAATACTCCTCTTTTCTGAATCAAAAGATATGCCTGGCTGAGAGTGCCTTTCCCATCCTGGTTGAATAACAGTATACCATGCTCACTGGAGAGCGTAAGAATCAGAATATAGTTGAACGGAATTTTTTTTGCATAAAATCTAATTTCTTCAAAATGTGACAATCTATGTAAATGTTATATGCAACCCACTCTACTTATATGCAAATTGAACAGAAAAAAATTAGTGGGTTAAAAAATATTTTTTTCTATTCACTTCATTGGATTCTAGTCTGTTTTGATACATGCACACGCAATATAACCACATATAGGAGCTATACAGATGAAAAAGATAAAAGAAAAAGGCCAAATGCAGACCAGTGATCCTCTACAAATTCAGATTAAAAATACAGGTTTAAATGCAACCATTGCAAGTCACAACAATCCTAGTTTCTAAAAATAAAGTTACATTACAAAACATATAAATCGCTGAAGTTTTGACACTTTAATTGCTATTTGTGACTTGCTATATTCCTGATCTGACTTCATAGGCTACATACATGGAAATAAAATCATGTTATCAAAAATCTGACTCATAATTGTTAGGAATGCCAGCAGGAAAGGATTTATTAAAAAATCCATTTTATGTTAAAGATTCCATTTTGTAACAGACAACTTTACCAGAATCTTTTCGCAACAGCATTCTGGAAAATGTCCAAAAATTACCCCAAATCTCCAAGGCCCCTTGTGAGGTTGATATCATTGTCGTTATAAAGTTAGTTATTTTGTCATTTGCGTATGTTTGACCTGGTAGATAAATCTATCTGTTTGATGACTATAAGTTTATCTTTTCTGTACATGTGGGGAGACAAGACAGTTTTTGTTATGTCCTGAGACCACTGATACCAAATCTGTGGAATGAAGTTAGTATAGACCAAGAGTAAAGTTCATTGAATACAGATCATGATCTAATGGCCTTTCAGTTGCAAGATAAAAACGAGACCATTGTATCGCAAAACTAGGAAGACCTGGGGGCTGATCACCCTGAGACTGACCTCAGCAACTGTAACATGAGGTCTCCTGCAGCCTTCACATCAATGTGAGTGTTGTCTAAGTATCATTTCCTCTAATAACTCAATAGACTCTGCGTCTAGAACTTTCATTCCTAGCACAGAAGCGACAGGTCCAAGTTCTGTCTCTCACAGCATCTACCCAACAATAACCATTTTGCAATCATTTAACTTTCAGAGATATTTATTGTGTGGTCTACTTTCTCACTACCTTATAATATGTTTGAATATATAGTATGGGAGCTACCAAGCCCATCCCCCTCCCAAGCACATGTACATAGAATCATAGAAAATTTAAGGCACAGAAGGAGGCCATTCGGCCCATCACGTCCGCGCCGGCTGAGAAACGAGCCATCCAGCCTAATTCCACTTTCCCGCATTTGGTCCGTAGCCCTGCAGGTCACAGCTCTATAGGTGCACATCCAGGTTTTTTTTTAAATGAGTTGAGGGTTTCTGCCTCTACCACCCTCTGGGTGAAAAAACTTTTCCTCATTTCCGCTCTAATCCTTCTACCAATCACTTTAAATCTATGACCCCTGGTTATTGACCCCTCCGCTAAGGGAAATAGGTCCTTCCTATCCACTCTATCTAGGCCCCTCATAATTTTGTATACCTCAATCAAATCACCCCCCAGCCTCTTCTGTTCCAAGGAAAACAACCCCAACCTATCCAATCTGTCATCATAGCTAAAATTCTCCAGTCCTGGCAACATCCTCGTAAATCTCCTCTGCACCCTCTCTAGTGCAATTACTTCCTTCCTGTAATATGATGACCAGAACTGTGCACAGTACTCAAGCTGTGGCCTAACTAGTGTTTTATACATGAACATTAGAAATTAGTAATTGGGTAGCTGTGCACCTTGAAATTGATTGATCCAAAGTTTGGATCATTCGCACATGACTTAAGATTGGAATATCAAACCCTTGTCTATGAATGCACAGATAATCTTTATAAGGGCTGCCAAAAAACCAAAAGCCTTTCAAACTAGACTCAGCATTGAATAACCACAATGAAACTATTTATTTATCTTATTTGGAGGTCACCTATCTTTGTTGGAGTGACATCCATGGACAGACAGGAAAGAAAGAAGGAAAACTGTGACCATGCATGGCATGTGATGAGTGGCAGTAGAAATACTATAGCTGGTATTGGTGCTTTTGGGATAAATGGGGGGAAGTTAGTCAGAGTTCATACTCAAGATTGCTATCCTGTCACTTCTGCTAGAAAATACTTTGTGGGCAACTGGCCTCTGAGGATAGAATCTTTCTTGGTTATGATTCTTTTCCCTCACAGACCACTAGCCTATCTATGCTGATTCATGGAGCTTGATTTGAAATGTAAAAAACAGGTGGAAAATTGCCACCATTTCAGACCTGCCTCTAACCCCCCCATTTCCGCTTTTCATGGGGGCGGGCCTCCATTTTTAACTTATTCCCGATTTCAACCCCGAGGGGCTGGGATTCTCGGGTCTTCTGTTTTACGCCTTGTGAAAGCAGGCGAGAAGGCCCGAGACTGCAGGTAAGTGCCTAGAAAGGCACATCTTCTGGGCCCGGAGGAGCAGGAGTGCTTCCTCCAGGCCCAACAAGCTTACCTGCACCGATCCCCCCTCCCCCCCCCCCCGCCCCCCCGATCGCGGCCTCCGACCCCGATCCTCTGACCCTTTCCCTCAACGATCGCGGGCCCGCGCGATGACCCCTGATCCCGCCCCTCCCCCGTGACTGACCCCCGATCCCATCCCCCATGACTTGCGACCCCTGTGCCCACCTGTGCCTCTTGCCCACCTTGGCCCTTTGCCCACCCGTGCCTCTTGCCCACCTTGGCCCTTTGCCCACCCATGCTCCCCCGCCCCCCCCCCCATCCATGCAAACAAAGACTTACCTGCAGACGTTCTCTCCCTGGCTGGCCTCCTGTCCGACTGAGATCAGCCGGTCAGTCGGACGGGAAACCGACAAAAAAAATAAAAGATGTCCTTACATCAAAATCGTAAGGACATCCGGGAAACTCATACAAATGGGTTTCCTGACCTCAAATTGACCCCGGCGTCCCGTTCCCAGCTCCATTTCAAAATTGAGCCCATGAAGATTGTTCACTTGGTTGAGGTACCAGAGGGAGACAGCATCCATGGAACTATACTCCAGCATGAGTCACCGTCCTCAAAAGAGCAAAGAGAATTGGAAAATTATCCAAATATAAATAAGCATTTCCAAAAAGGGACATTGTGGCTTAATTTAAACTTCAAATAAATTACCCATCCCTGTTGCATTGTAACAGCAATTCCACTGACAATAGCCCTTGTAACAAGTACCACATATTGGGTTTAGGCTGCATTTCATGGTGCTCATAGGTGTAGTGAAGGTTTTTTAAAAAAAATTCCTTACATTTAAATATTTTCCAAAAATAAGAAGGGTAGATTTTGGCCTGGGCCCGTTTTTGGCGGCGACATGTGCCCGAACCAAGAGGCCCCAAGCATCATGAGGAATTGGTCCTTGAGCCTCATCTACATATTCAGGATGAGCTGCTGGCATTGGCCACGCTTCCACAATCAGCTCACCGCACGAGAAAAATCAATTTCAGGCTACGTGTCTCGCCAGCAGCGGCCCTCGGGTTTGTGGGGGAGGGGGGGGGGTCGGAGCGGACAGTGGGGAGGGGGCGATCACCGGTGTTGTGGAGTCGGGGGAGCACCACTGCTCTTCCTGGCGCACGGAAAGGTTTTCAGGGGGCCGCTGAAGAAGCCTGAGCAGGGCAGTAACGTGGCCTGCCCTACCCATCGGTAACTAATTTTACATATTCAAGGTGCCTAATGCTTGTTTTAGGTGGCCGCTCAGAATGCCCACAAAATGGGCCCCACGAATTTAACAGTGGGACCAATACCTGTGCAGATTCGGTGCAGGCCGTCACACTGCTAAATTGGTATGCGTCGCGCCCGTTTTACTCCTACAAATGGGCACAATGCATACCAATTTCTACCCTGTGGTATTTTAATGTTTAAGTAAAACCATTTTGGTTTAGTCCTTCAATTTTTTATTTATTGCCTAAAATAGGATTTTGGTAAAGAATTGCACTAGTTAGTTCTAATCGAACTAGGTGCTGCAGACAGTATCACTTTGAACCTCACGATTTCATCATTGAGCTGGATTAAAGTACCACTGTTGCAGCCTTGTGCATTATCCATATTTTGTATAGGTTCAGAATGGCTCCATTTGTTACCAATTTATTTTGATTTTCATGGCTTCTAAAAAAAACTTCCATTTTAAATATTGTGTGAGCTACTTTTCCCAATTTGTCAGAGCGAAAGGCTTGGTGTCATCTGTTCTGGATGATCTATTTAAGAATCCTATGATTGGGTCTTTCCTCTATTTCACTTGAATCTCTAGCTGCAATAAAGTGAAAAATCTGTACGATTGCATGAAATCTTACTGTGTTGATATTGTTGGCCTGTAATGCAGATTCTACATAAATAATACTTATTTCTGCATTATGTTGTTGAAAGGGATGAGATATTGAAATGTGAATAAAAAGTCTCAATTGCTATACTTTTATAAAATTGGTTGCTGGGATCCAATGTCTAATTGCCATCTCATTACAAATTAACTCTCAAAATGTTTCAAAATATTCAAAAATCTTCAATAAACAAACATCATGAATAGAGGCTAACATTGCTTTTCATCTTTTTGCTCCATATTCCATTTCCTCAGTTGATATGAAGAACTCTTGCTCTAAATAAAAATTTGAGTTTTGAATTAAAACATAAGATGAAACCTTTTGCATTTATAGTAAAATGATATATCAGCATCAAGTATAAATTTGTCTTTTTCTTCCCTTTGCCACTACACAGGTTTAAATTAATTTTGTAACTATTCATATTGAAACACTGAATTTGGATTAGACTTATATATAAAGCCTGCCATTGCATCTTAGGTAAATCTGGATGTTTTTTCGGCTCTCAGAAATGACCAACATACAGCCTGTAATTACGTCAAGGAATCAATATTTTAAATCTATAATCATGAGGTATTTTAAAGACAATTTAAACACCTGTCAATTCAATAGGAACTTTCTTTTTTTAGCATTCTAATCTCTTACTTTGAATTTTCAGCATATTGCCCGCAGCCTTTTTTCCTGAATCACCTATTTCACTGACAACTCCTATCAGTAACGGCTGCATAAGGATGCCAAGGTCAATGGAACATAAGCAGCAGCAACTGACAGATGGCTGTGTACTCAAGAGAGGCAGCCATATTACTCACAACAGCTTTATTCATTCACAGCATTCACAGTCTAACAATAACGCCCCAGCTCGCTTCATTGAGAGCGTGAGTGAAGTGCTGGCCTCTTGACAAATTACTTGCAACTTCTCTGTCATGATTCAACCTGAGTTGAAGTTATTAGTCCTTATGTCGTCAGCTAGTTTGCAAATATGGTGGTTTTATAATTGCAGTGAAAATGCGGTTCCTGAATTGAGCTTCTGAGCTCTTCCATTTAGAGCTTATGAATCAAATGATATTTAAAAATCTCTATGTTTTGAGCTATATTATGCAGAAATGAATGATAGTTAGGGGTGACAAATGAGTGAAACATGCCTAATATACTAAAGTTAGTCAGGGGTTAGCATAGGTTTATTTAGTGTTGATGAATCACAACGAGTAGGCTGAGGTATTCACATTGGTTTTTAGTTACCATGTTGCATTTATTTGTTAAATGCTCTTAATAGTTATCAAAATACTTAGGCCACAGTTGTGAAATAATATATGCATTGTTAAGAAACTATTGTTTTCAAAACCTGTAAGTACTTAAAGTGAATTCAGAAATGTTTTGTAGCTGTTGTATTAAATGCACATCTGTTTGTGATCATGGGGTCAATTTTCGGATGGCCGAGCGGGTGCGTTCATGGTTGGGGGGGCTCCTAAAATCGGGGATTCCCGGAGCGGGTCCGGAGCCCGGCTTAGATGTGCGTGCAGCCCCCGCATGTGGGACTCCCACCGGCAATTAGAGCAATTATTTACATAGTTCAGGTCGTTTGCAGACCTGATTGGGAGGATATTTTAGGAGGGGTGGGATTTTCATCTCAACAGAGCGTGTTTCCCGTACTGGGGGAAACACTCCCAGTTGAAACAGAAATGTTGCTGCCACCAGCCTGTGGGAGCTGCAAAGGTCCATTTGACAGGTTGTGGGGGGTTGGGGAGACCCTCACTCATTGCAGGAGGCCACTCTGTCACTTTGGACAAAGTTTGGCCTGCACCACCCTCCTCCTAACACTAAAATTCACCAACTTGGAACTTCAACCCCGGTGTGCGGACACATTTACCTACCTTGTGGACCCCCTCAAACGTACATCTTCCGGATGGTGGCCGCCATAGCTGCAGTCATGACCTCATCGGAGGACAAACAGCATCACCAGCCTCGCTGTCCACGCCGTCCACCTCAGGCATGTGGAACTCCACAACACAGTGCTGTGACACATCCACCTGCACAGCAGGAGGGAGGGCAACGGCAGAGAGAGATGCGTCGCAGAAGGCACTACCCTCGCCACAGGGTCTACAGACCGAGGCTCAGCTTCCTGGACCTGTCTGAGGAGCAGTGCATACGGAGGCTCAGAGTCAGTCGCCAGGTAGTCGTGGACATCTGCAGCCTCCTTAATGACGAGCTGCTCCCAGCTGGACTGAGCAGCATCTTCTTACCTGTCGCTGTCAAAGTCACCACTGCCCTCAACTTCTTCACCTCCGGATCCATGCAGGGTGCCACTGGGGATATCGCCGGGGCCTCTCAGTCGTCTGCGCACAAGTGCATAAGGCAGGTCACCGATGGATTGTTCTGCAGGGCCTTGCACTGTAACAACTTCCCCATGGATGACCTCAGCCAGACGGAGAGGGCAGTGGGATTCCACGCTGTGGCTGGCTTCCCGTGGGTGCAGGGTGTAATCGATTGCATCCATATAGCAATACGAGCACCTCCACACGAGCCACGACTGTTCATCAACAGGAAGGGTTATCACTCCATCAACACTCAGCTCATCTGTGACCACCGCATGAGGTTCATTCATGTATGCGCCAAATACCCTGGCAGCTGCCACGATTCCTCCATTCTCAGGGAGTCCAATGTCGTGCCCCTCTTTCCGCACCTAGCACCCGCAAGGGCTGGCTCCTCGGGGACAAGGGATACCCCCTGCACACGTGGCTCATGACACCTCTGAGGAACCCCACCACTGAGCCACAGCGTCGATATAACGACAGCCACATCGCTACAATTGAGCATGCTATAGGGCTGCTCAAGATGCACTTCAGGTGCCTTGATCGTTCTGGGGGAGCCCATCAATACACACCACACAGAGTGGGACACATTATAGTCATGTGTTGTGTCCTGCACAACATGGCACAACAGAGAGGGGTGCCGCTGGAGGAGGCCCCATCCACATCTGCCACCCATATTGAGGAGGAGGCCGAGGAGGAGGAGGAGGAGGCCGAGGAGGAGGAGCAACCCATGGGCAGAACAGCGGCTCACCTGGCTGCTTGTGAGGCCAGGGAGTCACTGGTATGTGAACGGTTCTCCTAACATCAGACAGTGTGAAGAGTCCAGTCCTCATCACCTGGACAGAGGAGCGGCCACACCAGCCCCCTCCCCTGCCCCCTGCACAAAACAGTGGTGCAACTACACCAACACCCACTGTAGAATGACCCAGTGGGTGGCATCAAGTGTGCGTGTTCATGGTGAACCTCATGAAAGGGACTTATTGCACAAGCCAGTCAAGAATGGGCAAGAGGTGGCAGTAGTGGTGATAATAATAAGATTTATTGCGAATGTGAAAGAAAACAAATATAAATAAAAAAACATGACAAATCGTCAAACACCCTTGTGCATCCCCTTTGTGCTCACAAAACCTTTGGCTTACGCTTCCTACTACTCCATGGTGCTTCCCCTGTGGCTGGAGCAGAGGTAGTGGCAGGTTGCTCTTGTTCACGCCCTAACCAATTAGATGCTTTGTGCCGACGCCCTCTGGGTTTCGGAGTCCGTGAGGACCCCTCCAAAGACTGCTCCACCTGCACCTGTGCAGGGGCAGACTCGACCACCTGGAGAGGAGGCAGCATTGCGGGTACTGGTTGAGAGGGGGGCAATGGGTGAGACGGCTTCCCCTCTTCCATGTCCCCTTTCACCATCATCCCTCTCCTGGGCTTCTGACATCTCTTCTCCTATCAAGGCAAAACACAGAGAGGCATGATTGAGTGATGGTTGAATAGTGACCCGCTGCATGCATTGGTGTGGGTGGGGGTGACCGTGAGGGAGATGCATGGGAGAGGGTGTGTGTGAGACATAGCCATGAGATTGTATGAGGATTGGGTTGCATGGTAGTGTTCAAATAGGAACTGGGGCGGTGAGTAAGTGCAGGCAAGGTCAGGTTGAGTGGATGTGAGGAGTGATGCTGGAGCGTTGAGGTGCAGTGCAGAAGGAGTAGTGTGGTGGTGGAGGTGATGTGGAAGACGGAGTGTGGGAGAATGAGTAAGTATACTCATTTTGGCTGACCTGGTTAGGTCATTAAAGTGCTTCCTGCACTGGACCCAGGTTCGGGAGGTGTTACTGCTGCTGCTGACCTCTGCCATCTTGAGTCAGGCCTTCTTGGTGGCAGAGGCAGGCCACTTCCTCCTGTCCGCTGGGAGAAACGTTTTCCCTCCTCCTCCTGACCCCATCGAGCAGCACCTGGAGTGAGGAGTCTGAGAACCGTGGAGCAGCCTTGCCTCTGGGCTGCTCCCTGCTGCCATTTTGGTTGTTTGCTGCAGGAGGAGCATTGGAGGACTGCCCCTTTAAATAGGGCTCCTGCTGCTGGCAGCCTGTGATGCGGGTGCGCAGTGCGCCCGCTGCGCAGGTCTGCAACGGGAAACCCGGAAGCACACGTAAGTAACTTCAATTAGGCTGCGATCGCGTGCAGAGCACACCGATTTCACTGGGCCTGTGACCCATGCGCCCAGTCGACCCCCGCTGCCAACCCGCCTCCCTCCTAATATCGGGCCCTATGTGTCAGAATGTAATCTGAATGAAATTTACTGAAGTTCACTTAGGTATTTGTGATATATGGAAAAGAATTTTAGATGTTACAAATTAAATGAAGGTGTATTTATTATAAATGAGATCAATAATATCTTGAAATGTAATGGGCTGGATATTAACTCTGAGGCGGGAAGAGATTTGTAGACGGGAAACCTGGAAGTAACTGTTTCCCGCCGATCCTGCCGATTTTGACGGCAGGACTTGTTTTAAATTTTTTCAACAGCTTTCACACCTGACAGCCAGCCAGATTCACAGCCTGTCAGGCGAGAAAGCAGCCGGGGAGCGATCACGATCTTCTGTGTTTAGATCGCGGAAGTCGGGGAGCGATCGGGATCTTCAGGGTTTGGATCGCGGGGGATCAGAGAGCGATCGGGATCTTCAGGGTTTGGATCGCAGGGGGGTCAGAGAGAGATCGGGATCTTCAGGGTTTGGATCGCGGGGGGGTCAGAGAGAGATCGGGATCTTCAGGGTTTGGATCGCGGAAGTCGGGGAGCGATCGGGATCTTCAGGGTTTGGATCGCGGGGGATCAGAGAGCGATCGGGATCTTCAGGGTTTGGATCGCGGGGGGTAGGAGGGGAGAGATCAGGATCGTCAAGGTTTGGATCGCGGGGGGTCGGGGAGAGATCAGGATCTTCAGAGTTTGGGTCGTGGCGGGGAGGAGGGGAGAGATCAGGATCTTCAGGGTTTGGATCGCGGGGGGTCGGGGAGTGATCAGGATCTTCAGAGTTTGGATCGCGGGGGGTCGGGGAGAGATCAGGATCTTCAGGGTTTGGATCGCGGGGGGTCGGGGAGTGATCAGGATCTTCAGGGTTTGGATCGCGGGGGGTCGGGGAGTGATCAGGATCTTCAGGGTTTGGATCGCGGGGGGTCGGGGAGTGATCAGGATCTTCAGGGTTTGGATCGCGGGGGGTCGGGGAGTGATCAGGATCTTCAGGGTTTGGATCGCGGGGGGTCGGGGAGTGATCAGGATCTTCAGGGTTTGGATCGCGGGGGGTCGGGGAGTGATCAGGATCTTCAGGGTTTGGATCGCGGGGGGTCGGGGAGAGATCAGGATCTTCAGGGTTTGGATCGCGGGGGGTCGGGGAGAGATCAGTGTCGTTGGAGGGATCGGGATCTTCGGTCTTTGGATCGTGAGAGTCTGGTCATTGGCTGGGGGGGGGGGGGGGGTGGTGGTTGAACATTACGGGAGCTTGGGGAAAGTCAAACATCGTAGGAGGCCAGGGGTTGGCCAATCGCGGGGGCTCCAACTTGGGAGTGTTTTAAAGGTAAGCTTGTTGGGCTGGGGGGATGCACTCCTGGTCCTCCTGGCCCACAGCAGTGCAATAAAAGCACTTACCTCATGGATCCAGCTCTTCTTGCCTCCTTTCATTTTCCGGGATTCCCAATGCCCAGGAATCCCAGCCTGCAGGTGTTAAAAATAAAACTTGAGTTAAATTGGAGACACGCAGCCTCCTTAAAATATGTTAGTGAGCGGGTTGTCCCCGACCCGCCTCCGTTAAAACTGGAAGTGGGTGGTTTGGAGGCGGGTTAGGGTCGGGTTTCCCTTTTTGAAATTTTTAATCCCCCACCTGCCCTTAGGAGTTAAAATTACCCCCAATAAGTCTGGAGAAAATCTGTTTTGTGTTAATTTTACAAAACTTTGGAGTTTCTGTGTTCAAGACATTCTTAGGGATAAGATGCAATGAAGCATAAATTATTGTAATCTGTTAGCAGTTATTGGCTCAAGTAATTCATAAGTACCTAAAATACCTGATCAGAATTAAGTGGAATTTATCTTTTGGGATTTAAATTTTAAAAAATTTGGTGATGTAGAAAGTTACGTTTGGCTCACAGGTAATACAGAAAGCCTTGTATTATCAGGAAGATTCATGTGCAGTTTGATGTCTTCCTATCCACTCTCAGCCAGACAATGCATAAATCATGGAACTGTTTTCAAAACTGATTTGAAAATGTAAATAATTAGAAGCATGTTTCAGAATGTTTGGACTTACTTGAGCATTTTTGAGTGTAGGTATTTATTTGAATTAATAGAAAACCTTTCAATCTTAGTTTTAAGTCAAGGCTAGAGCAAAGCCTTCCTGCCTCTGTGAAGCATCAACTGTTCTTTATTTTTCCCTGTGTGGGTAACCTCCTCTATTGTCACAGGATCAAAATAGATGCACATAATTCGCTAAAGGGTTGAGACCCAAAATACGCATGGGGAAAAGATTTTGTCAGATTCCAGACGATTAGGAGCTTGGATTTTCTATCGAAACTTTTTTTTACAAGAAAGTATATTTTCTAACACCTTTTGCAAATTTCAGATTCATGAAAAGGACTGTATTCTTTTAAACTGCATAAATATACCTCAGAAATAATAGTTAATTTTCAGCAGAAAAACAAATTGGACCAGACACAAATGTTAACCAATATGTAGAAAATCTTAAATTTGATCAGCAATTGAATTGAAACTCAGTGGAACGATAGTAAATCTTGCCTGCTTTACAGCAGGAGAACTTTTTCTGCACCTCTTTTCTGGAGGTGTTGACCTCTTATTATTCAGTGCCAGACGACCTTTGGTATCTCACCCAAGTACCCATTATTTATGTGTGAGCTTTCACAGTGATGTTCGCAAGCCACTCCATCATAAGAGTCATCATAACCAAGTGGAATCCTCTCCTCAAGTGCACTTTCAGCAGGGGTCACTGGATAGCGATCAGTAGCATGAACCGTGACTAATTTTTCTTCCCCTGCTTCAGGTGTTCTGAGCCCAATTGTAACACCCCTTCTCTGCCTCAGCTAAGATCGTGATGTGGAGATGCCGGTGATGGACTGGGGTGGACAAATGTAAGGAGCCTTACAACACCAGGTTATAGTCCAACAGTTTTATTTGAAATCACAAGCTTTCGGAGGCTTCCTCCTTCGTCAGGTGAGTGTGGGATTCCATAAAAGTACAGCATATATAGTCAGAGAACAATGCCTGGTGATTACAGATAATCTTTCCAACTGCCCGTTATCAAAGCAATCAAAGGACTTGAATGGTGTTCAGACACCATTCAAGTCCTCCTGTCTGGTGATTGTTGTGCGGTGTCCGTTCATCCGTTGTCGCAGTGTCTACATGGTCTCGCCGATGTACCATGCTCCGGGGCATCCTTTCCTGCAACGTATGAGGCAGACAACGTTGGCCGAGTCACAGGAGTATGAACCATATACCTGGTGGGTGGTGTCCTCTCATGTGATGGTGGTATCTGTGTCGATGATCTGGCATGTCCTGCAGAGGTTGCTGTGGCAGGGTTGTGTGGTGTCGTGGACGCTGTTCTCCTGAAAGCTGGGTAATTTGCTGCGAACGATGGTCTGTTTGAGGTTAGGTGGCTGTTTGAAGGCGAGTAGTGGAGGCGTGGGGATGGCCTTAGCGAGGTGTTCGTCGTCATCGATGACATGTTGAAGGCTGCGAAGAACATGGCATAGTTTCTCTGCTTCTGGGAATTACTGGACGACGAAGGGTACTTTGTTGGTTGCGTCCCGTGTTTGTCTTCTGAGGAGATCTATGCGATTTTTCGCTGTGGCCCGTCGGAACTGTCGATCGACGAGTCGAGCATCATATCCCGTTCTTACGAGGGCGTCTTTCAGCGTCTGTAGGTGTCCATCGCGTTCCTCCTCGTCTGAGCAAATCCTGTGTATTCGCAGGGCCTGTCCATAGGGGATGGCCTCTTTGACGTGGTTAGGGTGTAAGCTGGAAAAGTGGAGCATCGTGAGGTTGTCCGTGGGCTTGCGGTTGACAACCTCACGATGCTCCACTTTTCCAGCTTCCACCCTAACCACGATGAACACCTCGCTAAGGCCATCCCCACACCTCCACTACTCGCCTTCAAACAGCCACCCAACCTCAAACAGACCATCGTTTGCAGCAAGTTACCCAGCTTTCAGGGGAACAGCGTCCACGACACCACACAACCCTGCCACAGCAACCTCTGCAAGACATGCCAGATCATCGACACAGATACCACCATCACACGAGAGGACACCACCCACCAGGTACATGGTTCATACTCCTGCGACTCGGCCAACGTTGTCTACCTCATACGTTGCAGGAAAGGATGCCCCGGAGCATGGTACATTGGCGAGACCATGCAGACACTGTGACAACGGATGAACGGACACCGCGCAACAATCGCCAGACAGGAGGGTTCCCTCCCAGTCGGGTAACACTTCAGCAGTCAAGGACATTCAGCCTCCGATCTTCCGAAAGCTTGTGATTTCAAATAAAACTGTTGGACTATAACCTGGTGTTGTAAGACTCCTTACATTCAGCTAAGATCAGCTAACTCAGCACAGACTGGGGATTGAACCTGGAACATTTCTGTCTTTATGTAGCTTAAGCTTCTGCACCTAAACCTGCTGAGTTATCAAGGAGATCTAGGAGGAAGGCTCAGAAAATGTAAGTGTAACATCTCCTTTATTCTCTAGTGGATAATCTGGTACAAGTAAGTGAGCCAAGGGAAGATTTCCTCTCTGTACCAGGAGTAGCAGAAAGACATTTTTCATAACACATAGCACACAGAGGAAATCTTTTCCCCACCAGTCTCAGCTTCATGTTATTAAATCAAATTCAATTAAATTCCTGTTTAGAGAAAATGGACCACTGAGTATTGAAGTAATAGAAAGTTTCGTTTTATTGAGCCCTTATATTGAGTTACTACTATAAATTGTCTGTAATTAAGAAATAGTATGAAGGGAGATGCTTTGGTCCTATGTATTACAGCAATGATATGCCACATCATTGAGTGGTAGGACATGCATTGGTAACCCCAGTTCCTCATACCTACATTAACCATACCATCAAGGACAGTTAGCCTGAAAACAAGGGGAGGGGGGAGCTTTGGACTTGGGAACACCCACTCATCCAAAAAATGAGCGTTGGTGCCTGATTAGTGGATCGAACTGCAGTCTGTATAGAGATCACCATATGCTGCATGGTAGACTGCAGAGACTCCATGATATGCGTGAGTGCCACACTCCCCAACACGTTGTATAGCCCCTCCAACAGCAGTCCACTGTACCTGACAATTTCTGATATGCAGTTAATACTTGACTTTTGTAAGCTAGGCCCTGGAAGTCATCATCTCTGCCCCCTACAGCAGGGCTAGGACACAAGCTTGCCCTCTGGTGAGCAGTCCTCTCCTCCTGCCCTTGTTCCTGCACGCTTGTGATCAGTGCATCACCCAGTGCGGACCCCTCGAAGTCACCATCTAAAGATGGCAGATTGCCAATTTCTCAGCTGGTACTTGCAAATGTAAGAATGAGCAATGGTGTATCTTCAGCTGCAGCATCCGCCTGCTCCTCTACTGCCAAAGGGTCCGGGATTTCATCAGGACCTGGAAAGGGGAAATAGAAAAGTAGTTAGAAGCAAGGGGATATAGTTGCAAAGGAGCATTTGCTTACTGAAGCACAAGGCTGTGATGTAGATTGAGTGAGGGGGATAGTTAAGTGATGAGAAGTGGATGGTTATAGGCCCGAGCACCCTGTGGCATTTTTTCTCCTGCATCGCCCTCTGCAACAGCTCGAGCACTCCCTCTGCCCACAATATCCATAGCGGTTTCTTCAGCTGATAAGAACATGTGAAAGGATGGAGCCTCTCTTCTGCACTAGTTTCTTCTGCAAGATGTCGAGGATATCTCGACATTTAAGATAGATAGGAGGGAGATAATTAATAAACTAGACAAACTTAGACATAATAAAACCCCGGGTCTAGATGGATTACATCCACGCATACTCAAAGAAGCTAAGGAAGATATAGTAGAGGCACTAGGATATATATATAAAAATTCAATAGAAAAGGGAGTAGTTGCAGAGGACTGGCAGACAGCTAATGTTATTCCTATATTCAATGGGGAGATAGAACAAATCCAGGGAAATATGGACCAGTTAGCTTAACATCAGTGGTAGGAAAGATATTGGAACATGCTTGACCAACCTTATTGAATTCTTTGAAGATGTAACAGAAAGTGTAGACAAGGGTAATGCAATGGATGTAATATACATGGACTTCCAAAAGGCCTTCGATAAAGTACTGCACAGTAGACTCACGACTAAGGTCAGAGCATGTGGAGTCTGGGGCAAGTAGCAGAATGGATAGCATACCGGCCAGAAAACAGATAGTAGGGGTTAAAGGTAGTTACTTAGACTGGCAGAAGGTGGGAAGTGGTGTTCCACAGGGATCAGTGCTGGGACCACCGTTGATCACCATTTACATAAATGATTTGGACTTGGGAATCGGAAGCACAAGATCAAAATTTGCAGATGACACCAAATTGTGGGGTATAGTTAATCCTGAGGAAGATTGCGACAAGATACAAGAAGACATTAATAAACTTGCGGCATGGGCGTGTAAATTGCAAATGAATGTCAATATAGATAAGTGTGAGATGGTGCATTTTGGCAGGAGGGAAAGGAGGCCACATTCTCCTTGGAAAATAAGAGTCTAAATGGCATGGAGGCACAAAGGGATCTAGGGGTACATATTCACAAATCATTAAAAGTAGCAATGCAAGTTAACAAAGTCATAAAAAGTGCAAACAAATCATTGGAGTTCATATCTAGGAGAATAGAATTCAAAAGCAGCGACGTTATGTTAAACTTATATAGAACCTTGGTTTTTTTTTATTTATTCCTTCATGGGATGTGGGCGTCGCTGGCGAGGCCGGCATTTATTGCCCATCCCTAATTGCCCTTGAGAAGGTGGTGGTGAGTCACCTTCTTGAACCGCTGCAGTCGTATGGTGACGGTTCTCCCACAGTGCTGTTAGGAAGGGAGCTCCAGGATTTTGACCCAGCGACGATGAAGGAACAGCGATATATTTCCAAGTCGGGATGGTGTGTGACTTGGAGGGGAACGTGCAGGTGGTGTTGTTCCCATGTGCTTGCTGCTCTTGTCCTTCTAGGTGGTAGAGGTCGCGGGTTTGGGAGGTGCTGTCGAAGAAGCCTTGGTGAGTTGCTGCAGTGCATCCTGTGGATGGTACACACTGCAGCCACAGTGCGCCGGTGGTGAAGGGAGTGAATGTTTAGGGTGGTGGATGGGGTGCCAATCAAGCGGGCTGCTTTATCTTGGATGGCGTCGAGCTTCTTGAGTGTTGTTGGAGCTGCACTCATCCAAGCAAGTGGAGAGTATTCCATCACACTCCTGACTTGTGCCTTGTAGATGGTGGAAAGGCTTTGGGGAGTCAGGAGGTGAGTCACTTGCCACAGAATACTCAGACTCTGACCTGCTCTTGTAGCCACAGTATTTATGTGGCTGGTCCAGTTAAGTTTTCGGTCAATGGTGACCCCCAGGATGTTGATGGTGGGGGATCCGGCGATGGTAATGCCGTTGAATGTCAAGGGGAGGTGGTTAGACTCTCTCTTGTTGGAGATGGTCATTGCCTGGCACTTGTCTGGCGCGAATGTTACTTGCCACTTGTGAGCCCAAGCCTGGATGTTGTCCAGGTCTTGCTGCATGTGGGCTCGGACTGCTTTATTATTTGAGGGGTTGCAAATGGAACTGAACACTGTGCAATCATCAGCGAACGTCCCCATTTCTGACCTTATGATGAAGGGAAGGTCATTGATGAAGCAGCTGAAGATGGTTGGGCCAAGGACACTGCCCTGAGGAACTCCTGCAGCAATGCCCTGGGGCTGAGATGATTGGCCTCCAACAACCACTACCATCTTCCTTTGTGCTAGGTATGACTCCAGCCACTGGAGAGTTTTCCCCCTGATTCCCATTGACTTCAATTTTACTAGGGCTCCTTGGTGCCACACTCGGTCAAATGCTGCCTTGATGTCAAGGGCATTCACTCTCACCTCACCTCTGGAATTCAGCTCTTTTGTCCATGTTTGGACCAAGGCTGTAATGAGGTCTGGAGCCGAGTGGTCCTGGCGGAACCCAAACTGAACATCGGTGAGCAGGTTATTGGTGAGTAAGTGCCGCTTGATAGCACTGTCGACGACACCTTCCATCACTTTGCTGATGATTGAGAGTAGACTGATGGGGTGGCCATTGGCCAGATTGGATTTGTCCTGCTTTTTGTGGACAGGACATACCTGGGCAATTTTCCACATTGTCGGGTAGATGCCAGTTGTTGTCGCTGTACTGGAACAGCTTGGCTAGAGGCGCAGTTAGTTCTGGAGCACAATTCTTCAGCACTACAGCCGGGATATTGACGGGGCCCATAGCCTTTGCTGTATCCAGTGCACTCAGCCGTTTCTTGTTATCACGTGGAGTGAATCGAATTGGCTGAAGACTGGCTTCTGTGATGGTGGGGATATCGGGAGGAGGCCGAGATGGATCATCCACTCGGCACTTCTGGCTGAAGATGGTTGCAAACGCTTCAGCCTTGTCTTTTGCACTCACATGCTGGACTCCACCATCATTGAGGATGGGGATGTTTGCAGAGCCTCATCCTCCCAATAGTTGTTTAATTGTCCACCACCATTCACAACTGGATGTGGCAGGACTGCAGAGCTTTGATCTGATACGTTGGTTGTGGAATCGCTTAGCTCTGTCTATAGCATGTTGCTTCCGCTGTTTAGCACGCATGTAGTCCTGAGTTGTAGCTTCACCAGGTTGGCACCTCATTTTTAGGTACGCGTGATGCTGCTCCTGGCATGCTCTTCTACACTCCTCATTGAACCAGGGTTGATCTCCTGGCTTGTTGGTAATGGTAGAGTACATTTGGACCACATTTAGAATACTGTGCACCGTTCTGGCCTCCATATTACAAAAAGGATATAGAAGAACTGGAGAAAGCCCAAAAAAGGTTTACAAGGATGATACCTGAACTGAGAGGGTACAACTATCAGGAAAGACTGAACAGGCTGGGGCTCTTTTCTCTCGAAAAGAGAAGACTGAGAGGTGACCTGATAGAGGTCTTTAAAATTATGAAGCAATTGGATGGGGTAAACAAGAAGATGTTTCCACTTGTGGGGGAGTCCAAAACTAGGGGCCATAAATATAAGATAGTCACTAGTGAAATCAATAAGGAACTCAGGGAACTTCTTTACTCAGAGAGTGGTGAGAATGTGGAACTTGCTACCTCATGGAGTAGTTGAGTCGATTAGTATAGATGCATTTAAGGGGAAGCTAGATAAGTACATGAGGGAGAAAGGAATAGAACGATATGTTGATTGGGTGGGATGAAGTAAGGTGGGAAGAGGCCCGTGTGGAGCATAAACACCATCACAGACCTTTTGGGTAAAATGGCCTGTTTCTGTGCTGTTATCTTCAATGTAAGAGGATAGGGAGTCTTTTAGTGAGTAGCGTGCTGAAGAGTTCTGAAAATCTGTGCACGAGGGTAGAATAGTTTGCCTGGTACCAGGTGTGTGCAAGAGCGAACATTAATAGTGAGAACAGTGACAGAGTTGGAAGTGGCAGCAGGAGGAGGGCAACTGAATGATTGGATGAAAGGCAGGGGCAATCAAGATTTTCATTGGTGCTAATACAGTAAAGTGGTTCAGAGCTGTGCTGACAATGACAAGACTGTGAATGGAAGGCTTATCTTCGTAGCCCAGATCAGCTTTGCATCTCCATTTTAAGAGGTGTAGGCCACAAGGAGCTGATGTCAGTCCCACCCAAAATCCCTCTCCCTAATGGGTGAGCTGTTCAATTACCAGTGCGATTCACACTGAGCGCTCAGCCATCAAATTAAAATGAGCCACAAACCTGAAAAACATTCGTGCCTTGCGCTGACGTCATTGGGCGAGCGACCCAGTGGTCTCGCCCACTTCAAACCCATTTTGGGCATCCGTTGAAAGTTCCTACAATATGTTTCCATATAGGGAAGGACGGAAAATCCAAAGGCAGATTATTCCAGATAGTTCCTGTTCACAAGTTTCTCATTGATATATTCTCCTTCTTTTCCTCCTCATCTTCGGAGATATCAATCTTCATCTCTGCTCCTCTTGCCCTCTCTCCTCTGAATAGATTGACCAGCTGTCCACCCTAAATCTCTTTATCCATATAAACTTTCTTACCCATATTCATGGATCCCCCCTTGACCTCGCCATCTCCTGTGGCCTCTCTACTCCCATGTTCTCTATCACAGGCAAGGCTATCTCTGACCACTTTCTTATATCCTTCACCATCCACGTCCCTCTACACCCTTCCAATCCCACTTCTTTCTGTGTCTGCCCCTGGAAAAAACTCTCACCAAAGTCACTTCAAACTGCATTTCTAAATCTAGCCTTTGTCTCTCCATTCACTGCAATACTTCTGCAGTCATTAATCTGTTCAACCACTCCCTCACATTCACCTTTAATGACCTTGTCCCCAACAAAACCTTTGCTCTCTCCCATCCTGACGTGATCCTGCCACCATCTTTGCTACCTTAAGTCCAAGAGCAGCAGAATAGGACTGGGATGATAGGTGAGTATCAAGCATAGAATGCCTGCAATGGACTACTGAATGATTTGTAGAATATGGAGGGCGGAGCTCAGGAGGAAGGCATTGGGAAAGTCATTCCTGGATGTGACAACGGTATGAATGATAGTTTCAATGTGGGAGAGGTGAAAAAGGAATGGAGATGGACAATCTTTGGGAGGGAGAAGTAAGTAGTCTTGGTGATGGGCTGGATGTGGGGTTTGAAGCTCAGGTCAGGGTTGAGTGGAACACTAAGGATGTGCAGTCCTGGATTGAGCTTGACCAGGCATCCAGAAAGATAGGTGGGATCAGGGTAAAAGGTGCAGAGTGTTTGGTAGAGGCTGAGTAGGATGGTTTATGTCTTGTAAATCTTGAGCTGCAAGAGGTTTTGGCTCATCCACAACTTGATGTTGGATAGTTAGTCTGACAGCAGAGTGACAATCAGAGTCACGGATGGTGGTGGTGAAGAGGTAAAGCTGGGTATCGCCACCATGTATATGAAAGCTGAATCCACGCTTGTGTATAATGTTGCCTATAGGCAATATTTAGATGAAGAACAGGAACGGAACATGGATCAAACCCTGGGATACAACAGAGGCTACAGTTCAGGCACTGGAGGAAGAACAGTGTTGGGACACGTAGGAGTGGAACCATGTGAGAGTAATCAAAGGAGGAGAGGTAACGAAGAGGTTGGTGTGCTGAAAGCATAGAGAGGTCAAAGGGAATAAAGAAGGATAACACACTGCAGTTAAAGTCATATAGAATGCTGTTGGTGACTGGAGGTAAATGTGTGCATAGAGAAGGTTGTTAAAGGATATTGTTGGAGAAGTACTTTCAAATTAAGTGCCCAAACCAGTAAATGCGATGCAATGTTTAAAACATGACAAATTGCTTAGCAGTTGCAGATCTCAGCCACAAAGTCCTGCAATTAGGCACGTGAGTGAAATAGACAGACTCTAATGACCTAAGAGTGTGGGGGAAACACAAAAACCCTCAGGAGAACAGTGACTTGCCACTGAGTTTTGTACAGTATTCCATGTATACATGCCTGTCTGGAATTGGTTTATTTTTAAGCCTGTCCCTGTTGAATTTTATTATTAGTTAAAGAACAGAGCAAACCTCAGCAGGTGCATATTTAAAAGTAAAGCAACAGCTCCTGGTTGCCATGTATATAAAGCTGACAGATGCACTCCACAGGAATTCCCGTGTTTGACACCTACGGAATGTATTTGCTTCACTCAAATGGCTGACTCTGGGGCTCCACATAGGCAGCGCAATTATTTGCTCAGTGCACTTACATAGTAGATTTTGCTCTAAATGATATGGGACACTAACACAGCCAGGTACTCACACCCAACTCCCCTTCCATCTCCCCAGCACCAACAGCATTATGTTTAACATAAACTCATATTTTCCAGAGCAAACTTTGATCTAGATCAATCTTTCTAGCTTTATGCTGTGAGAAAAGGATGGTTCAAATTTCATTTGCTGCTCAATATGGCTCATATAATTAGCTTGCAATTTTTCGTACAAGTGAGTTACAAAGCAATAATGTAACTGAACAATTCAGAGGATTATACAAAGTGCAAGAACCCTATGGAACATAGGAACAGGAGTAGGCCATTCAGCCCCTTGAGCCTGTTCCACCTGACTTCAATATCGATTGGGCTGCAAATCCAGCTTTCCACCTGATCCCGTTAATTTCCTGATGGGCAGGTTAGATTAAAATTGCCCCCAATAGCTCTGGCAGTGCCTGGATGAGGTAGCAAGGGGAAGGAGTTTGATAGTACTGGCAGGGACTGTGGTCAGACATGATTTGAGGAGGGGAGCTGGGGCTGAATTGGTGCCTGGTAGCACTCAAGGACCTGGAGGCTGGTGAGTCTGGGAGCATTCTGTAATCTGGCATGATTTGAGTGGGGGAAGGGGTTGTCCTGGTGCCTGTATTCCCATTCATTGCCCAGTAATCAAATTAAAAACTTATATAAAGATTGGATTGATATATGTGCTCCGAGAAGGAAGCAGTAAAGCTTGAGACCTGCTACAGATAGCTTCTTCAAAGTTGTTGTTTAGCTAGCTGCAAACATTTTCACTCTTCACCCATTTATATTGTACTGGCTAAGGGGGAAAGAAATTTAAGTTGGGAGTTTGTGCAGCCTGACTTTATTTAGTGAGCGGAGATTGCAAAAATAAAGAAACAGAATTGGGCCATGAATTTTCAACCTTATTTTTCAAATCTTCATTGTTGAAATAAATAAATAAAGTCAAGCTGCATAAACTCCTAACTTCATTTAGTGTGCCAATGAAGAGTGAGATTTTACCAGACATAAAAATGGCAGACTTATAAATGTCACAAGCTGTGAACTGAAATGAAGCATGCTCAGAGTCCAGGAAATATCAGAGGACAGCCCAACTAAGCAAATAAAGCTGTGGGAACCTAGCAGAGTTCCAGGCCACTATAAAAGGGTCAGGCTCCGCAGAGAAAAGTCATTGCAGGTATCTCTAAGATGAAATAAGTGCATTTATGGCTGAGATTTAGGCCCCGGCTTTAACTCCGGGTGAGTTTTGGGCAGGCGGATGAGTTAGAAACTCACTCACGGCAGCAGAAAAAAAACCTGTGGTATTTTAACTCCTGGGCCTTATTGACATGCTGCCGGTCCACTTCCTGCCCATTCCAGACAGTAAATGGGTGGGAATCGCGTGCCAGCCTCCAGAAAATAGGGCGGCCCTTGCCCACCCACCGGCATGAAGTTAGGTATGGTTTCCGGGAGGCTGTCACAGAAGGGATGCAGAAGAATCCACGGCATAGCCACCCATGCAGAAGCCTGAACAAAAATCATGATCGGGCAGTCCCGGGCAGGTAAGTAAGCCGAGGTATTTTAACTGCTCACCCGCCTGGTTAATTGCCAGTGGCTTGAAAAAGAGCAATGACTGCCGAACAATATTTTGAGCAATTGGATTGGTGGGTTTTATGGCACTTGATGGTTACTCATTGGTAGCTTTGTGGTGCTTGCTGCTCTTTTTGATTGTTACCCTTTTTTGCTTGCTGGTAGTTTCCCAGCCTGTGATTCAGTCTGGTTCAGTTAACATTGATTTGTTGCTTTATTTATTTGAGTCCATGATGCGTAACAGCATGACCATGACAGCAATCAGGCGAGAAAATGTGAAATTTAAATAAATCGATATGCATCATGTCTTGTGAACATGTTGAATGTTTTGCCATTTGGACTTCTCAAGTATTTTCCCCTGCCCTATGAACATGGCAGAGATACGTCAGGCACAAAACTTTTAATTTTATAGGTTTAAAGTTTTCAGAAAAAGAACTATTAAAAATTGCAATAAATTACATTTAACAATGTAATTTATTGCAAACAACATTAATTCAAATTTTAAAAACAACTAATTTTTTTTTATTCATTCATGGGATGTGGGCATCACTGGCAAGGCCAGCATTTAATGCCCATCCCTAATTGCCCTTGAGAAGGTGGTGGTGATGACAATCCAGTAGTTTCATGGTCACCATTACTGATACTAGCTTTTTATTCCTGATTTTTTTTTTAAAACTGAATTTAAATTCCCCAGCTGCCATGGCAGGATTTGAACTCATGTCTCCAGATTATTAGTCTAGGCCTACTAACCACTATGCTACCATATCCTACAGCAAATCTATCTGATTCCATCTAATTATAGAATATATTTTGAAGGTACCATTTTCATTTTATTTTTGAGAAAAGTTATCTGGGAATAGAATTGCTAGTTATGATTTAAGAGGACTTAAAGTATCATTGGAAAACCACTCAATAGTGTTAATTCCATTATACCTGACTAAGAACACTCTAGTTTCCTCATCTTCCAAGAAATCTTTGTTTAGAAAAACAAATATGACCTTTTGACCAGGAGAGCTGAGACTGATATAATACTGTTGCAATGCCATATATAATAGATTTTAAATTAGACAGCTGAAGCCTGTCTGTGCAGTGCAACATTTGGCAAAGAAGTTATGAATATTTAAATCTTATTTTTAGAACCATCTCTAGGGTAGTTGAGAAATGAAGATAACCGCTGAAACCATTTTGAAAAACATTTGAATGACTTCATTGGTTGGCTTTGTGATTGGTTGTTCATTGATAGTTTTTCTACCTGTGCAGTTATATTTGAGGCAATCACCACCATTCAGTTAACAAGGGATTTGTTTTTATGAATATGCTATTGGAGACAATCAGACACTTTGGATCTGTGATACAGTGGACACTTTTCTGTACTCTGCAGAGACATGCTAACTGCTTGGATCAACATGCTCCCAGGAGGCGGGCCGGGCCTTACAACCTTTCAAGGAGTCTTCAGGCCTCCATTTTTCTGGACTTCCCGACTTCAACCCTGGGGGTCCGGGATTCCCAGGCCTTCTATTTTATGCCTCGTCAAAGGAACATAAGAACATAAGAAATAGGAGCAGGAGTAGGCCAATCGGCCCCTCGAGCCTGCTCCGCCATTCAATAAGATCATGGCTGATCTGATCCTAACCTCAAATCGAAATTCATGTCCAATTTCCTGCCCGCTCCCTGTAACCCCTAATTCCCCTTCCTTCTAGGAAACTGTCTATTTCTGTTTTAAATTTATTTAATGATGTAGCTTCCACAGCTTCCTGGGGCAGCAAATTCCACAGACCCACCACCCTCTGAGTGAAGAAGTTTCTCCTCATCTCAGTTTTGAAAGAGCAGCCCCTTATTCTAAGATTATGCCTCCTAAAAAGGAGGCGAGAAGGCCCGAGACTAACAAGTAGGTGGCTAGAAAGGCACAGCTCGTGGGCCTGGAGGAGTAGGAGTGCTTCCCCCAGGCCCAACAAGCCCACCTGCACCAACCCCCCAACGACCGCGGACAACCGATGCTCCTGTGCCCACCCGTGCCGCCCCCCCCCCCCCCCCCAAACAAAGACTTACCTGAACACATCCTGTCCCTGGCTGGTCTCCCGTCTGACTGGGACCAGCCTGTCAATCAGGCCGGTCAGTCGGATGGGAAACTGACAAAAAAAAGACATCCTTACTTCAAAACCGTAAGTTCTCACTTTGACCCTCCCCCCGCTTCCTTCCTGGCTCGGTTTTAAAATTGAGCCCAACATATCAAAACAAAAAAAAAGTGAACAAAAAAATACATGCATCAAGGAGAACAGAATACCTCACAATACCAACGAAAATGTGTTGAAGCACAATGAAATAGAACTTAGTTAAATGTTAGATAATTTCCAGACCAGAAAATGAATATCACTGATTGCTGACAAGCAAGGTACATATCACAGCATGGGTTGATAGATCTACTACTCTTCTCAGCCCTCTTCAATTTACAGCTTTATATATTCTATTCTTTTTGCAAAGTATGGGTTAATAGCCTTTATTTTGTAGCATTTTACGGACACATTTTGAAATGGCAATTGCATGCCATTTTGTAATCATGGTCTCCATCATTTTCAAATCCACTTGCATTTGCAACAATGAACCAGCCAAGCAGACACTACCTATGAACATGCTGTGTTCACACTGAACCTATAAATTGCTATTTAATTGCTATAAATTGTGTAATCTTTTATCCAGCTATGGAGTACGCTGATCCTAAAGGGAACGGCTAAGTAGAAGTTCTGTACAGCAACGTTCAACAATCAAGATGTAATTCAGAGGTGTATTGTACTTTATGGGTCAGTGGGCGACCCAGCAAATATATTCAATTGCTGATAGAATGAATTTGGGATCCACCACCATGTGGACTTAGGGGGAGGTCTGCAAAAAAACCCCACTGTGCAATGAAGTGAAGGCAAGAAAATTCTCCTTTCTTATAAGGACATATGTGGCAAATGAAGTTTAAAGTTTTTCAGGATAATAATGTAAATGCATACATAAATAAATGATTGTCATGCCATGTGACTTATTGATTCACATAGGTCCTGAAATTAAATTATGGAATAGTAACCTACAAACATGTTTGAAATTCTTCCTTCCACTATTTCAACAGAAACGATAATCTGTTTAAGAAGCCCAGATACTGACACATTTCATCCCATTATTTAGTGATGTTCTTGAAGAGCAGGTCAATGTGATGAATGTGTAGCAGAAGTGGTGTGTGTAGCGAGGCCAGCTGGTCCTTGGTGAAAGTCCAGCATACTGCATGGCCCTTCTGAATTGCCTCAGGATAAAATCATACTTGCATTGATATAATACCGTTGTAGTGAAATTGTCTCAAAGTGCTTTAACCATCTGCCCGGATTCTCCTCTGAGCGGCGAACGAATGGTGCCCGCCACTCATTAGACTTGCACTTACCCATAAGCTATTCTTCTTATTTCTCATGGCAAGTTCCTCTCATGGGGCACTGAATCCAAAACGGCGCCCT
Source organism: Heptranchias perlo (assembly GCF_035084215.1). Classification (NCBI taxonomy): domain Eukaryota; kingdom Metazoa; phylum Chordata; class Chondrichthyes; order Hexanchiformes; family Hexanchidae; genus Heptranchias; species Heptranchias perlo. The sequence continues at coordinate 36,013,520 of NC_090337.1, read as the reverse complement.
CTGCTTCATATCCATCAGGTCAATGCAGGAGCTTCACGCTGTTCCATTCATTTGAATGGTGAGTCAGCCGGCGAGATGTTGTACTCGCGGAGTTTACGGAGGAGTGGGGCATCTGGTACAGAAACTTCCAGATTTCCACGTTTGACTGCGCATGTGCAGTCGCCAGAAGTTGTTGTACCAGATGCACTGAAATAACAGTGAGCCCTGTAAGCCTCACCATTATTTTCAGAGCAAAATCCAGCCCAATGACTAATTACTTTATGAAGTTCTCACCTCTTGTGGCCCTCTTTTGAAAAGAGGATGTTACAGTACATGGTTTGTGTTGAGTAAGCACTTGACTACATATCCGTGGCAGTGCAAGGGATGGAACAACAGTTGCCTGCACTATAATCTGCAATTGAGTTAGTGCAACATCAGTGGCATACACAGGCTATAGACATAGCAATTTTTTCGGCTTTCCTGGTGGACTCTCACTGTAACTCTGGCAGGGGTCTGGTGGAACAGCTCAGAAATAGGCCACGATCCACGTTTGCCGGGTCCTGACCTAATCTGGAATTTCCCATTTGCCCTTGTAAGAGGCAGAGTATCCACCCACTCCTTACAAGGCTACTGACATGGACGGAGTGAAGCCGGGGGCGGGGACGCCCTATGCTTGCCTACTTCCTACTTCCCCGGCCCAAATAGAACCTGGCATAAGTCTGGAGGCTTGTACACCTCATCTCAGAAGGACGCAAATGAGCCCTTCTGTCTGAGAAGTGGCCTGAACCCTGAAGAAGAAGAGAATTTTTTTAAAAATTGTATCAACCCCTTTGCTGTTTTACAGTTTCTGGCAGCTTGGGACTGGTGGGTGCCTAAGATGCGCCTATAATTGTGCAGGAACCATGCTGCCTCTGACTGACCCGACATACTCCAGCAGTCAGTGGTGGAGGGCACTAGCAGGAGAGTGGCTTCTGGATTTTTGGGCCCAGCACAAGCATCTCTTTTGAATTCTCACACTACTGCTATGGATGCTTTTGGGCCCAGGAAACAAGGGCCAAGAAGGAATTAAAGTGAATAAAGCTTAGGGCTGACTATTAGGGAGGGATTCAAAGACTATTCTACATTCCAACAAATCTTTGCACCTCATGAGGTGGTAGCCTCCTGCAGCAACACGCATGGAAAAGCAAACAAAGAGACATGGTAATCATGTCACCTCCAGCTCTGTGCCACATCGTGACTGCAGGCACCACATGGGAAAGCATTGAGTCCACAGCATGGGATACACTTGGCAGATAGGGTTAGTCTGTATGCAGGTAGCAGGCCATCAAAGCATCAGGCAGCTCACTGCTCAGCTCACCATCAACCTCCATTACTGTTCCCTCAACTAGGGGAACATTTAGGTGGAGGGCACATAAGGAAGTAGTAAGCTGAAGTTCACAAATCACTTGAGCACTTTAAAGCACTGCAGAAAAGCATATTGAACACTTATGCTCAAATATCACAGCTATTCATTCACTAAAAAAAATTATGCCGCTTGGAATATTTGTTGTAGCTTGTCATTCTTTCAATATACTGAAAAGAAGCTGACAAAAAATTGCTTTTATTCAAAGTACACCAAATTTGACCCTGGGCAGTTGTTAGGCACAAGGTAAAACAACTAATAGCTCCTTAACTATAAATATGCCAATAGACTTTTATGATACTCAACTGTAGAGTGCACAAGAAGCTCTTTGCAATTAACCTCTTCTTAATATGTCTCCCCAGCTGCAGTGATTTGTGTGCTGCCGGAGGCTGCGGATGAAACCTCTGTTACACTGTTCCCTTTCTGCCAGTGCTGTTGAGAAATTTTGACATCTTACTCACCCTTCGCACTACAAGCTCACAGTTCTGAATATGTTTTTGTAATTAAACTCTTTTTTAGCCCAAGCTGAGCAAAGATACTATGCCGATTGGCTTTTAACAAGGCCTTAGTGATATTTAATAAGCTCATTTTTGCTAAAATATTGCAGCATGGGAGTAAAGCTCATACATCTCAAGGTCCATGTTTGCTGAGTTTTATGTACATTATCCATGCATCCACATTTATGGATGAAGCTCCTTCCATAGTGCCACTGTGGGATTGCGACCTCCTGTTTTTGCTGGTCCAATTTTGAATGCAGTTGTTAGGGGATTCTACAAGATCAAGAGTTCCTACCACAGTGTGTAGCAGCATTCAAAATTGGAACAGTAACAATTGAGCAGCGCTGAGGAGAGGGACCAAGATCTGCACTTGAGGTGGAGAGAGAAAGAGGAAAGCTTGAGAATGGCGCTTAATGGAAAGGAGAGAGAAGAAAGTCCAAGAGCTGCACTTGTGGGGGAGAGGGAGAGGGGGAAGCTTGACAGTGGCACTGGTGGGGGAGACAGAGTATGCTGAGAACTGCACTTGTGGGGGAGGGAGGAGAAAGGCAAGCATAAGCACCATTTTTGTAGCAAGAGAGAAGTGATGGAAGGCCAAGAATGCCACTGGAGGAGTGGAAGAGGGGAGACCCTGAGTGAGACATTTTTGGGAACGGGAGGAAAGCCCAACTGACACTTGGTGTTAGGCATCAGAGGAAAGCCTGAGCGTTGAACTGGGTTGGATGCAGACTGAGAGATCAAAGCCCATGGATGGCACAGGGATAGGGGATGGAGTCCAACAACTGCCCTAGGGGATGCAAAGAGTGCTGCTGGGTGGGCGAGCGGGAATAGAGGAAAGCTTGAGAGTATCACTGATGGGGGTGGAGAGAAGAGTGTCTCTGTAAAATGAGAGCTGTTGAAGGGGAGAGTGTCTCTGTTAACCAAGAATGGGAGATTTGTTTTATTTGATCTCAGAATGTGGACAACGGTGACAAGGTGGCATCTCTGTTACCCTGAGATGGTGGTGGTTAACCTTCTTGATTGCTATGGTCCTCGTGCTGATGGTGCCTGCACAATGTTGTTAAGTAGGGAGTTCCAGGATATTGACCCAGCAATGAGGAAGGAACGGTGAGACATGTCCATGTCAGAATGACGTATGACTTGGGGGTGATGGGGTTCCCATGAAATTTCTGCTCTTGACCTTCTCTGTGGTAGTGATTGCAGGAAGATGCTGTCAAAGTCACCTTGGTGAGTTGCTGCAGTGAATTCTACTACAACCGCCGTGAGGGAGATGATAGATATTGGGTCTAGTAACAGGGCACAAGTTAAGCAGACTGCTCTGTTCTTAATGGTGTTGAGCTTCTTCAGTGTTGTTGCAGCTGCATCCTTCCAGGCAAGTGATGATCATTCCATCACAGTCCTGACTTGAGTCTTGGTACTTCTGCCCTGCTTTTATAGCCACGGTGTTGATATAGCTGGTCCAATTAAGCTTCTGGTCAGTGGTGACATCCAAGATGTTGATGATGTGGGATTTGGCTATGGTGGTGCCATTGAAGGTCAGGGGGAGATTACTGGATTTTCTCCTGTTTCAAATGGTCAATTCCTGGCACATTCTGGCCTCTTGCGCATCCCCAATTTTAATTGCTCCACCACTGGCGGCCATGCCTTTGGCTGCCTAGGCCCTAAGCTCTGGAATTGCCTCCCTAAACCTCTCCGCCTCTCTACCCCTCTCTCCTCCTTTAAGCTGCCACTGAAAACCTACCACTTTGACCTCTGTCCTAATATCTCCTATGTGGCTCGGTGTCAAATTTTGTCTAATAACGCTGCCGTGCAATGCCTTGGGACGTTTTACTACGTTAAAGATGCTATATAACTACAAGTTGTTGTTGTTGAATGTTAGCTACCATTTGTCACCCTAATCCTGGATGTTGTAGACTCGCATGGGCTACTTCATTATCTGAGGAATTGTGAATGGAATCATTAGCGAATAGTCCCACTCCTGATTTTATGACAGAAGAAAAGTCATTAATGAAGCAGCTGAAGATGATTGGACCAAGAACGCTTTCCTGAAAAACTCTTGCCACAATGTCCTGGAGCTGCAGTTATTGACCTTTGACAACGGCAACCATCTTCCTTTGCGCTCGGTATCACTCTAGCCACTGGAGGGTTTTCCCTTTGACTCCATTGAGCTCAATTTTGCTAAGACTCCTTGTTCCTATTTGATCCTTAGACGACCCTCTGACTCCATATCCACTCCATCACCAAGACCGCCTACTTCCACCTCCGTAACATCGCCCATCTCCGCCCCTGCTTCACACATCTGCTGCTGAAACCTTCATCCATGCTTTTGTTACCTCTTAACTTGACTATTCCAATGCTCTCCTGGTCGGCCTCCTATCCTCCACCCTCCATAAACTTGAGATCATCCAAAACTCTGCTGCCCGTATCCTAACTCACATCAATTCTAGTTCACTGAACACTCATGGGATCACTAACCTACATTGGCTCCCGGTCCGGCAACACCTTGATTTTAAAATTCTCATCCTTGTTTTCAAATCGCTCCGTGGCCTCGCCGCTCCCTATATCTGTAACCTCCTCCAGCCCTACAACCCTTTGAGATCTCTGCACTCCTCCAATTCTGGCCTCTTGCACATCCTCGATTTCAATCGCTCCACCATTGGCAGACATGCCTTCAGCTGTGTATGTAATCTATTTTATGCAAAAAGGCTGCAAGGTATTTTGTTCCATAGTATAATAGGTTTATTAAGAAGTTATAATAAGTAACAAAGATGTTAAAATACAATAATACAATTAAACATACTAATAAGATGAATACAACCTGACAAAGTTTATCAATGTACTAGAATGATACCCGGACTTCAAGGATTAAGTTACGAGGAGAGATTACACAAATTGGGGTAGTATTCTCTAGAGTTTAGAAGGTTAAGGGGTGATCTGATCGAAGTTTATAAGATATTAAGGGGAACGGATAGGGTGGATAGAGAGAAACTATTTCCACTGGTTGGGGATTCTAGGAGTAGGGGGCACAGTCTAAAAATTAGAGCCAGACCTTTCAGGAGTGAGATTAGAAAACATTTCTACACTCAAAGGGTGGTAGAAGTTTGGAACTCTCTTCCGCAAACGGCAATTGATACTAGCTCAATTGCTAAATTCAAATGTGAGATGGATAGCTTTTTGGCAACCAAAGGTATTAAGGGATATGGGCCAAAGGCAGGTATATGGAGCTAGATCACAGATCAGCCAAGTTCTTATCAAATGGCAGAGCAGGCACAAGGGGCTGAATGGCCTACTCCTGTTCCAATGTTCCTATGTTCCTACAAAGATTGATAAGAACATAAGAAATAGGAGCAGGAGTAGGCCATACGGCCCCTTGAGCCTGATCCGCCATTTAATAAGATCATGGCTGATCTTCTACCTCAACTTCACTTTCCCGCCCTATTTATCTCGTGCACCTCTTGAAGGTCTTTGATTAGTTCAGCGGTCCAGCCTTGATCCGATAATGTTCTAATCAATATAAAGATGCTCCCAACTTTATGTACGTTTTAGAGACAATTAGCTGTATATGGGCCTCCCATCACTCATTCTCTCTGTCTCATGAGGTTGCCATCAGTCCTACTCCCTCATACACACAACATGTGACTTTACCACCTCCCTCATGATTAGTTGCCTCCGAGATATCAACAACTCTTATCTTTGTCTAAAGTACCTCATACATGGGTAAAGTATGGATAACCCCCTTTACCCATGTTATGAACAGGAGATGAGCATGAAATCAGATGCTTATTACTCAGAGTCCTTCTCTTGCACACAATCATAAAAAACTTGTTTTGGATAGCCTTGGACAGGGAAAACTGGCATAACGCTTTTCCCTAACAAGGTTTACAATATTATACAGAAAGCTTGTATAATGCATTCTCTTACAAGCTGCCTAGGCCCTAATCTCTGGAATTCCCTCCCTAAACCTCTCCGCCTCTCGACCTCTCCCCCCTCCTTTAAGTCATTCCTTAAAACCTACCTCTTTGGCCAAATTTCTCGTCACCTGTACTAGTATGTCCTTGTGTGGCTCAGTGTCAAATTTTGTTTGCTAACACTCCTGTGAAGCGCCTTGGGACATTTTAATACATTAAAGGCGCCACATAAATACAAGTTATTGTTGCTGTGCCTTATTCAGTTGAATGCTGCCTTGATGTTGAGGGCAGTTCATTTTCACCTATTCTGGCATTTAGCTGGGGGAAAAGTGTGTCTCTGTAACCTGCAGGTGTTGGACAGGGAGAATGCCTTTGTGAACTGGGGGATGTTGTAGGATATGGCATCAGGGGTGGGAACAGCATTTGGAATGTGTATGTACAATTCTAAATTTGCTGAATACAGCCCTGACTATGTTCAGTAAGACCAGGTTCAAGTGCCTTTCTGTTATTAGACATTTTTTCCTTAACAGAAAAGAAAATTAACTAAAGCTTTTGTTCTCAGGCTTTCATGGACTTTTTTCCTCCAATATTAGCCAGCACTTAGCAAGCCCAACAAGAGAGGGGGCAGTTCTGGATTTAGTTTTAGGAAATGAGGCTGAGCAGGTGGAAGGAGTATCAGTGGGAGAGCATTTTGGTGGTAGTGATCATAATTCAGTTAGTTTTAGTATAGTTATGGAAAAGGACAAAGATAGAACAGGAGTTAAAGTTCTCAAGTGGGGAAAGGCCAATTTTACTTAGCTAAGAAGTGATTTAGCAAAAGTGGACTGGAAACAGCTACTTGAAGGTAAATCAATGTCAGAGCAGTGGGAGGCATTCAAGGGGAAGATTCAAGGGGTGCAGAGTAAACATGTTCCCACAAAGAATAAGAGTGGGGCGGCCAAATCTAGAGCCCCCTGGATGTCAAGGAGCATACAGGGTAAGATAAGGCAGAAAAGGAAAGCTTATGTCAGACACGAGAACTCAATACTACAGAAACCCAGAGGAGTAGAAAAAGTGCTGGGGTGAAATTAAAAAGGAAATTAGGAAAGCAAAGAGAGGGCATGAAAAACATTGCCAAGTAAAATCAAGGAAAACCCAAAGATGTTTTATAAATACATTAAGAGCAAGAGGATAACTAAGGAAAAGGGCCTATTAAAGACCAAAAAGGTAACCTATTTGTGGAGGCAGAAGATGTTGGTATGGTTCTTAATGAATACTTTGCGTCTGCCTTCACAAAAGAGAGGCACGAAGCAGATATTGTAGTTAAGGAGGAGGAGTGTGAAATATTGGATGGGATAAATATAGTGAGAGAGGAAGTATTAAGGGGATTAGCATCTTTGAAAGTAGATAAATAACCAGGGCCGGATGAAATGTATTCCAGGCTATTAAAAGAAGCAAGGGAGGAAATAGCGGAGGCTCTGACCATCATTTTCCAATCTTCACTGGATACAGGCGTGGTGCCGGAGGATTGGAGGACTGCTAACGTTGTACCATTGTTTAAAAAGGGAGCGAGGGATAGACCGAGTCATTATAGGCCAGTCAGTCTAACCTCGGTGGTGGGCAAACTATTGGAATCAATTCTGAGGTACAGGATAAACAGTCACTTAGAAAGGCAAGGAGTAATCAAGGACAGCCTGCATGGATTTGTTAAGGGAAGTTCATGTCTGACTAACTTGATTGAATTTTATGAGGAGGTGACAAGGAGGGTAGAGTATTTGATGTAGTCTACATGGATTTTAGCAAGGCTTTTGACAAAGTCCCACATGGCAGACTGGTCAAAAAAGTACAAGCCCATGGGATCCAAGGAAGAGTAGCAAATTGGATCCAAAATTGGCTGAGTGGCAGGAGGCAAAGGGTAATGGTCGACTGGTGTTTTTGTGACTGGAAAACTATTTCCAGTGGGGTCCTGCAGGGCTTTGTACCAGGTCCCTTGCTTATTGTGATATATATTAATGATTAAGAATTTTGCAGATGATATAAAAATTGGCTGTGTGGGGGTGTTGATAGTGAGGAGAAAAGCTGTAGGCTGCAGGCAGATATTAATGGACTGGTCAGGTGGGCAGAAAAGTGGCAAATGAAATTCAATCCGGAGAAGTGTGAGGTAATGCATTTGGGGAGGGCAAACAAGGCAAGGGAATACACAATAAATGGGAGGATACTGAAAGGTGTCGAGGAAATGAGAGACCTTGGAATGCATGTCCACTGAAAGTAGCAGGACAGGTAGATCCACTGAAAGTAGCAGGACAGGTAGATAAGGTGGTTAAGAAGGCATATGGAATACTTTATTAACTGAGGTATAGACTATAAGAAAAGGTTATGCTAGAACTGTATAAAACACTGTTTAGGCCACAGCTTGAGTACTGTGTACAGTTCTGGTCACCACGTTACAGGAAGGATGTAATTGCACTAGAGAGGGTACAGAGGAGATTTACGAGGATGTTGCTAGGACTAGAGAATTTTAGCTATGAGGAAAGGTTGGATAGGCTGGGATTGTTCTCTTTGGAACAGAGGAGGCTGAGGAATGATTTAATTGAGGTGTACAAAATTATGAGGTGCCTTGAGAGAGTGAATAGGAAGGGCCTATTTCCCTTTGCAGAGAGGTCAATGACCAGGGGGCACAGATTTAAAGTGATTGGTAGAAGGATTAGAGGGGAGCTGAGGAAAAATGTTTTCACCCAGAGGGTGGTGGGGGTCTGGAACTCACTGCCTGAAAGGGTGGTAGAGGCAGAAACCCTCAACTTATTTAAAAAGTACCTGGATGTGCACCTGAAGTGCCGTGACCTACAAGGCTACGGACCAAGTGCTGGGAAGTGGGATTAGGCTGGGTGGCTCATATTCGGCCAGTGTGGAGACGATGGGCCAAATTACCTCCTCCTGTGCTGTAAATTTTCTATGATTCTGTTGCAGTGCAATTACTTCTTTTCATATATTGCAGGCTTAATTTTAGGGACTTTGTAGTGCCATCTCAGATTTTTTGAAGCTGTTGACCAGCTTTTGCCAATTTTTATGTTTGCATCATGAAAGCCACGAACTGCTGTAAAAATGGAAGAAAGATCTGTACCAGTTTCTTACGGTTTTGTTCACCAGTTTACGCATGGCAACTTCAGTTAAACTTAGACTGAGAGAACAATATAGGCACATAGTTGTCACAGAATTCTAAATTGCACTAAAAATATGACATATAAAACAATAAGAATTCTCGTCTCAATACACTTCCATATCTACCTACTCAGAAGTGTTACCTTTTTTAAAAAAAAGAAAAGGCCTTTTCTAGTAAAAAGACCTCTGGGAAATTAAACAGTGGCTACTTTGTGCCTTGTCTTTCACATCATTTTTTTTTTTAAAAAGAGAAGATTTTTGCTGTGGAATGATCGATTATTCTTATTTTCTGTTGCCATGGCAAAGCCTCAGCCTTCATGATCCATCAGCATAGACGGCACTTTCTTTCCTCTTTCTAGCCTCCTGTGAGATATAGGTATACACGTGAAGCGGTCATCCACTTCTGAGAAGAACATGCTTAGTGCCCTTGAAAGATCTGTCATCCAGGAATTTAGAACAGTTTGTTATCTGTGAATTATTCATATAAAATTTTCCATTACTCACACTGATTTTAGTCAAATTTCTGCTTATGTTTAAAGTTTGCCAGAATGTAGTGTTCATATTTTGCTTCTGCTTTTGTGTTTTGCAGAGGTTTTCTTTAAACTGTACAAGGCATGAAGAGTGTTCAGGAAGAAAGGTCAACTCAATGCAGGTGGAAGGAAACAGTGATTTCTTCATAAATCATCTTGGAGTGCCAACTGTTCAATTTGCATATCAGGAGTCAAAAACATCAATGGTAATTATTCTTTTTATGGTTTGACTTGTGCTGCTTGGTTTGTCAGAACCCACAGGAACCCAGTTTGTCATTTTACAATTTTGCTAAATATACTGCAGGAAATGAATTTATTGTACAAATGGTCCAATTGGGGAAAAAAACAATAGCATAAGTTATTACCGTAGCTCATTATGAGTATAACTATTTAGTGGGGAAGCAGCTGCAGTGAAATGGTGAGCTGGTTTCCCCTGTTTTACATCGCTTAATGCTTTGTTTTAATACATACATTGGGATAGCTGTAAATTAAAGGAGATATGTTTGTTAAAACATACACTATACAGCGTTTGAATTGAGCTCATTAACAGACACACATATAGCATTGCAGCCTGATGTTGCATTGACCCATTTGTGTGTGGTTTTCTTTTTAATGTGGAATAAGTTTACAGTTTGCAATTAGTAATCCTTCCTTACGCTCAGTGAATGGCTTTGTACCATCCAAGGTGGAACTGGAAATCTCCTGGATTACCCTCTCTCAGATTCAATGTAAATCATGGCATTGACTTTAACTGTTGAACTTGTTGTATTCCCTTGTGTTTTGTGGTCAAAATCCTACAGAAAACGATGGCACAAAGCTTGTGGAACTAACCCTACGCTGCTTCTCCCCTCTTTCCCCCCCCCACCCCAACCTTGCCCAGATGCTCAAGTATCGGAATGTATTCTGTAAACTCTAATTGTACTATTGTTATTTGTGTCAAAAAGGTGACATTTTTGGAGTGGTGTGGCTAGTGATGTAGGGCTATACTATCTACTCATACCCCTTGGGAGAGGGGGGGTTGTAGATCTGGAGCTCATAAGTCCTGCTCACATACCCTCGAGCACACACTGACTGACATACCACCCATTCCTATAAAACACAAATATACAAAGCTGGGGCTGCCTGTTTGAATAAACTTTGGGGCTGAAATTCGTCTTGCGCAGTAGCACAAAATGGCGATAGCGAATCGGCAGCCTGTTTTGCATTCCGCCCGATTTTCTTTTCCAAAAGTCATTGGAGCGTAAACCGGGCAGAGTGTAAGCCGGGCAGCTGATTCGCCAACACCCGTTTTGCCCAAGATGAATTTCCCGCCCTTTGTATTTTAAAATATTATAAATCCTGTGCCTGCACCAAGCTGCTTTTGAAAATGTAAAATTCTGAACAAATATTCAGCCTTATTCCTCTCCCAGCCATGTTTGTTGACAGCAAATAGTCTGTGACGTCCAGTCTACAACAATTTACAAACCAAATTCACACTAATGCAAATATGCATATTCAACACCACAGTAATTAATGTGGATGCAATGTCACAGTGCATTGTGGACAGTTTACTTGCACTGTCAAGTCACATTCAGTTATATTGCAGCTGATATGTGTCACAAGCACCATCTTTTCCAGGTGGTTTCACTATTAGCATCACAATTTGCATTGCTGGCATATACTGCATATCTAGCACTGGTACGGTGACAACTGTGAAGCACCAACATCAAGTGTGGAGTGCAAATGTGTCATTGAATAGAGAGTCAGTTCTTATGTCAATTTTGGTACCTCCAGGAAGCCCGTATTATTAATTAAATCTGAATAAAATATTAATTGTTCCAAATCTATCCCCCTCCTCAATAAAAGAGATCAATATGTTTGAATGTCCTCTACTGTTTTAAAAAGTTCAGATTAATTTACTGCATATTAATTTTGACAAATTGCAGACCAAATTTAATATCAGTATATCACAGGATAAGTGAGAGTTTCCGACTCCAGGGATATTTTTTCATTTGTGTTGAAACCAGCTCACATCAACCCTCAGTTGTAGAGTCCTGAGATTTGGACATCACAATTCGAGGAGGCCATGGATACCTAACTGCCAGCCACCTTACTTATATCTATCCTTGGGAGAGGAGCACTAGGACAGGTTCTAGAGCAAACACAACAAACGTTGTCACCAAGAAGAAGCACTGAGCCAATAAACAGTAGGCAGATACAGAAGTCACTTCATATCAACTATATCCAGAGACTTCACTTGAGATGATGTGGAATAAGATAATAGCCGATGAAAGGAATAGGACCCATGGCAGGTGGTTTAGTGCAGAAGCCAATGTTGCCTTTGCCATTGCATTTTGCACATGTGGAGATTGCTTTAAGTGGATGGAGTACTTAAGTGAAGGTCTTGTGAATGAGAGCCTGACATATGGCTCTTTCAACCTATAAAGTTTCTTCAACAAAAGGACTCTCATCTTTGTCTTACTCTACTCTCACTTGAGTGTGATTGTCTTCCATATGCTCCATGCTAATGCCTCTTTGGATGTTAAAGTTATGGAGTATGAAGCAGACTACGATGATCTTGGATACTCTAACAAGCTGTATTGTAAGATGCCCATTGATCTGACTAAGCCACTGAAGTGCTGCTTCAAGAATCCAATAATGTTTTTGATAATTCTGATGGCTCCATGGGCCTCGTGTATGCCGTTGCTGTTTGTGGCTATCTCATAGTTGTCAGAAGTCATCCGTGCACTTTTTCTTCATTAAATAATACGGGTACTGTGGATTGACTTAAAATGAAGGCGTCATAACTGCTGCCTGGGAAATTTTGATGGTCATCTTACCTTATGGTCATATCCATGATACTGCCTATAGTACAAGTTATACCCGAAGGTGGCACTGTGGTAAAAGTTTTCAATGTCTAGGGTGTCACATCTTGCCTGTAATTGTCACTGGGTCAAAATCCTGGAACTCCCTAACTAACAGCACTGTGGGAGTACCTTCACCACACGGACTGCAGTGGTTCAAGAAGGCGGCTCACCACCACCTCCTCAAGGGCAACTAGGGATGGGCAATAAATGCTGGCCTCGCCAGCGATTCCCCCATTTCACATGAATGAATGAAGAAAACCCAGGTTTGTGTTCCACATAGCAATTGTGAATATTCTGGTACGGTTTTAAACATTACAACTACAATCTTTTTCCCCTCAATGTTTGTTTGATTTACGTATCTTCTGCTGTTTTAAAAATTAACCTTGTATATAAACAGTTTAAGTAGAAACTTACAGTTGTTTTGCATTTAAAGTTAAGTTACCGCTACTGAACTTCCCCTTCTCCCCATCTTTCCTCTCCGCCTTGGTCCAATTATCACCCCCTCCACCCTCTAACCCTGCTTGACCTGAATACTGCACTTGGTCTTGACTCCCTTGTGTGCAATGCCACAAGAGATTGAGGGCACTAAATTGGGCCGTGTAGTGCCCATTGTTTCGGCGCTACACGGCCTCTCCAACATCCAAGATGGCGTCTTGGCTGCGCACGCATGTTTCCAGCTTGACGTGCGCCAGACACCATCTTGGTATAGGAGTTAGCCAGAAGTATGTAAAGTAAGGAGAAAATGGATACAATCAGTGTGCAACACTGGTTTAAAGTGATAGACACCATTTTGGGACTTAACGCTCAACTCAACGCACAGTCTTAACCCCGACCATCTGAACGTGTCTTAGAGTGCCTGGAGGACCCCCACCAACACTATTTAAAGGGACCAATGCTTGGATTTACAGGTTAGCGACTGGATTATTGCATTGGCTGCCGAATCATTTGTAACTGTTTTTGGAGGTGTCCTATACATGAATACTAGGACTAAGGGACATAGCCTAACATTTAGAGTCAGGACATGCAGGATTGAAGTTAGGAAATGCTTCTACAAGCGAAGGGTGGGAGAAGTTTGGAATGCTCTTCTGTAAATGGCAGTTGATGCTTGCTCAATTGTGAATTCTAAATCTGAGATTGATAGATTTCTGTGAACCAAGGGTATTAAGGGATTATGGAGTTAGGTCACAGATCAACCATGATCTCATTGAACGGCGGAACAGGCTCAAGGGGCTAAATGCCACTGCCATTTGCTGCCTCCTGATATGTGCCACTATCTCCTGCAAGAAAGCGGGATGTGTGTTTGGGTGATGTGCCTGTCATGTTGAATAGCTGCCAGTGTATGTAGCCTGTGAGTTGTGGGTGGGCAGCTTGCAACAGTGGTAATGTGTAAGGGTGAGAGGAAGCTTCTGATTAGAAGAGTTGAGGTACTGATGGAAAGAGTTTGTTGGTATGTGGGTGATGGGGGGGTGTAGTATGTGGAGCAGTGGATGCGGCTAGTGATGCAGTTGGTAGGAGACGCCACTTGACAGTTGACCTCACTCACCTTGACCACTCATGTCAAAGCATTGAACTTCTTCCTGCACTGCATTCATGTTCATGATGCTGTGCGCCAGACATTGACTTTGTTCCCTGCTGTCTCCCGTTGCCTTTTGTGTATATGTCTGGAGGCCTCTTGCCCCCCTGTGAATATAGGATGTCCCTCCTTCTGTCCACCTCTTGCACCAAGGCCTCTAGTGCATCAACAGAGAACCTTGGTGTACGCACTCTCACAGGCCTGGTACAAACTCAGATCAGCAGATTGGTGAGAACTGACATGCAGATTGGAGGATGTGGGATTTAGTAGTACGCAACCTTTATTCAATGTTTTAACATAACTCATCAGTTTGTAAACATGGAGATGGGAGCTGCATCTGTGTTTTGCATGTGCGATGTCTGATCTCCGTTCAGACTCCATGCACACAGCAGACTGTTATTTTCAGCAAATAACAGGCACCAGCTACTTTTAAGAGACAGCCTGCCTTTAAGAGATTGGAGCTTCCCCTGCTGGTGGAAAGTGCGAATTGTATTGAATCCTCATTCAACGCTGATTCAGAACGCTGCTTGCAGGTAAGTCCTCAGGCCTGACAAAAGTCTCATCCTGCCTGCGAGGGGCCATTGGGCGCGGGGTAATAGGGGATCCTGCTATCCCTGCCCAATAATAGGCCCTATCCAATTTTTTTCCCCCGACTAGTTCGTACATAAAAACACAAGGGACCTAGCAGCAACTAGATAAGTAAACTTACCACAGCCTCTGGAACTCAACAGCAGCCAGATAAGTGAATTCACCCCTAGTGCTGGAAGGGTTCATGTTCTTTTCCCTTCAATGAAAAGATTTCAGGCAGTTTTAGTATAGTGAGTATGATATGTTACATGTAATTTTGTTCTTCATGTCTTCGAAAACTCTACTTGTGTGAATTGCAGAATTTCATACTACAATGTAGCACTGATTGAATGGTTACCGGTTTGCTGTTGCAGCAATGTAGCAGACATAGCTTGTGGTAGTACTTCAGCAAAGCGTAATCAATATCTGACTGAAATAGCAGACAACAGACATAATTGACATATCATTCAGTTCATTAAATTGGCACTGAAAATATGGAAAACTAATGTAGCTGTCCATACCTTTTAGCAAAACCTCAACATACAAACACAAAATAGCTTCACAGTTCACAAATCAAAGAGTGAAGGAGGAGGGGCTGAATGAAACATTGTTATGAAATACCATATGTTATTTGAAATTACTTCTTGCAAAGTTCAGTTATTTCTGTGTCGTGTTGTTATATATTTTCCAGCTGGCATAATCGCTCCCACTGGTGCAATTAGGGTGGACGAGGACCAGAACATTTGGTGATGTACAATCCCATCCAGTCCTCACTGAAATTCTGCCAGTCTGATTTTCCATTCAGGGTTAAGGCCAACCTGAATTGCCCTTACCCATTTTGAGTAAAAGCTTAATTTGAATCTTTGAATATGTCAATAATACATTTAAGTGCTAATGCACACATTTTTCTATTGTTTACAACTTGATCCTGCTTTGCGTTCAGCTCACCTACCTGGAGTGGGTTTAAAATGTAAATCTGTATGCATAAAAGAGCTCCAAAATAATTTTTTCCGCTCTTTTTTGCAATGGCTTTTTAATTTGTGTTTTTTTTTCAATTGTCTTTTATCATGGGTGCTAAGAGCTGCTACCATATCCTGGGCCACAAATAGTATTGGGAGGTTCCTGTTTCAGGCCTATTTTGATTGAAAAGGAACCAACCTTCCAAAAGAACGCATTGTCTTTGGTCCCCGCCACAGACTCTGTTCCCTAGCCACCAATTCCATCCCCCTCCCTGGCCACTGTCCACCCAACTGTTCGCAACCTTATTTGACCCTGAGCTGAGCTTCTGACCCCTTATCCTCTCCATCACCAAAACTGCCTACTTCCACCTCCGTAATATCGCCCATCTCCACCCCTGCCTCAGCTCATCTGCTGAAACCCTCATCCGTGCCCTTGTTACCTCCAGACTTGACTATTCCAATGCTGTGCTGGCTGGCCTCTCACCTTCCACCCTCCATAAACTTGCCCGTATCCTAACTTGCACCAAGACTCGTTCACCCATCACCACTGTGCTCACTGACTTACATTGGCTCCCGCTCTGGCAGCGCCTTGATTTTAAAATTCTCATCATCGTGTTCAAATCCCTCCATGGCCTTGTTCTTCCCTATCTTTGTAACCTCCTACAGCCCTCCAAGATCTCTGCGTTCCTCCAATTCTTGCCTCTCGCGCATCCCCAATTTTCATCACTCTACCATTGACGGCCGGGCCTTCAGCTGCCTAAACATCTCCACCTCTCTACCTCTTTCTCCTCCTTTAAGACATTCCTTAAAACTTATCTCTCTGACCAAACTTTTGGTCACCTGTCCTTATATCGCTACGGGGCTCAGTGTCTGACAACACACTGTGAAGGGCCTTGGGACATTTTTACAACGTTAAAGGCACTATATAAATGCTATATAAAGGTTGTTGTCGTGAATTATATTTAAAATTTCAAGTAATAAATGTAACAATCATGGGTTATTATTTGCAGTGAAACTGAGAATAACATATTTTCTGCTTGAATAAAAAATTAATATGGCAACAAATTCTGATTCTAATTTGGGCTTTAGATTGTAAAAAGGTCAATATACAATTAATCTGTAAAGCTGTTTTCTGATGCGCATCAGAAGGCATAAAAACCTTAATATTCATGAAAACAAAACAAAAGAAAACAGATGCTTCTTGATTAAGGCCATACTAGTAATGACAGGATCATACTTAGTCAAAGAACAGCTGCCTACTATCGCCTGCCACTGAATTGTGTATAATTCACTCCATCTACAGGAGCTTTTCAAAACGAAGATTGTGCACATTTACTATAATTCTGTGAAAGAACAGTAAGTTAACCTAAATACAAGTACAAAAATATTCTTAAAATCAAACATTGAATTGCCATATGAAGCAAATTTAGTGCTGATTAGTTAGAGGCTTTTTAAGATCTAAAGAATTTAAGAACATTGTTATAATGCATGCAATGAGAAAAGACCATTCGACCCATTGAATTCATTCTTTCCATAGACCATTTACAATCCTTTCTTGCCATGGACTCTACTCTACCTATTTAATTTAATCATAATACTGTAGATGTTTACACAGAAGGAGGCCATTTGGCCCATTGTTTCTGCCCTGGCTCCTTTCCAGAGCAATCCAAAACTAATCCCACTGCACTGCTCTTTCCCCATAGCCCTACATCTTCCTCTGCTTCAAATAACTGTTTGTGTAAAGAAATTACTCCTGACCCTCTTCTCACTCTCAGTTATAATTTTAATGTGAACATCAATAATGGAAATACCAGATTGTTCATTTTTTAAGCTAAAATCCCTGGATAGGTCACTGCATTTTGCTTGAAAATGTTCTGAAAACTCTTAGCTCACCTGATCTCAAAGAGGAAATGCATTGTAAAAATGTTGGGGTACATTCACCACTGGGCAAAAAACTGGCAACAGTGGATTGGCCACCCATTGTACATCTCGCCCGATTTTCCTTTCCCTTGTGTGCCCCTTGTGGCATAGACACCTACAAGATCCATGCTAATGATGTGCCTTTCCCTAAACTCACATACTGTGGCAGGGGATAGTGCTGGAGGGCACCGGTGTGGTCACAGCATATCTGCCAGGATCATACACTCGCAAAATATTGGGGCCAGTGTCTCTCTTTTATGATATAAATACATCATTGTCTAATGTATCTGACATACAAGCAAGAAAGGTTCACAGCCCACCATTGTATGATGATAGTGCCCTTTAATCTTGACAAAATGCCTGTTTTACAGTAGAAAAGTACAGTAGTGTAAAGTCATAAATCTCAACTATTTCCACTGTAAAGGAGTGTCTGTTGGTCAATACTCGGTCCAGTATAATTATTCAGATAGGAACAAAAAATTAGAAACTAACAGTGTGAAGATATTTCTTAGAAAATTTTGTTATAATTAAGTTTATTGATAAATCAAAAAATAAGAAAATATCTAAAATCATGTAACCTGATGGCTACTGATTTGACTTGTTAAGGAATGTGAAAAAAATACTTTTTGTGTAATTTGATTATCTCTTTTCTGATAGGTTTTGAGTGTGTCATATTGAGACTCCCTCACAGCAAGTTCTTAACATCCAAAGAATTAAAAGCATATACTCTGAGTAGAGGACACTGACAACTGTTCCAATATTTTTTTATAAATTGGTGCTTCTTAACAGGATAAGAATCATTGCATCTCCAGCCCAGTGCCTTTTTGTTTTGCAAATGTAGCCAATCACCACTTCTAAATTCTCCTGCCAGAGGGAATGGGGGATATTTATTATATCCACCCATGTGGCATGGACATCCACTAGATCCAACCCTTCGGCACTGTCCTCTGCCACAGTATGTGAGTTTACGGGGAAGGCGCATCATTAGCATGGGTGGGTATTTGTAATAACATTCATCCAACATATTTGCCATCATTTGTGCCATGGCAACGCTGGACTCAAGGGACTCCTGTTCCTCTTTGGTTCCCAGCATTGCTATAGAAGGCACAGGGGCCATTTAAAATTTAAATGGATCAAACGCCTATGCAATTGATTGCTAAATGTTGCAGCAAATTCAAAAATGTTTTTGTGAATTTATATCTGTGGCGCTGCATTCTGCGGCCTATCACAGCCATTCTCCACCCCTACCCCCACTCCTAGTCCGGAAAATCGGCCTAGGTCAGGAGTTCAACTTTGTGGTGGACCAAAATCCTGCTATGCTGAAGATATATCTCAATTTCACTAAAATGAAAAATCTAGGCCAATGCATTTTCCATTTATACTACAAAACATAAATGTTAGCCACTCAGTGCTCTTAAATGCAGTCAGAAGACTGATAGAAAACCACTGATGTTGACAGTGAGAAAAAGCTAATCACAGCTCAATAGCATTGTGATTCTCATCTTCAAATGTAGATTAAGTTTTGTTCTTGTTTAAAGAAAGGAAAAGCTGAAGGGAAGTACTTTCTATGTGAAGTGCTGCCCATCTCGCTCATAAAACAATTTTTGCATGTACATAAAAAAAACCACTGTAGCTACACAATGTGTTTTGCAGCTGCCAGCACACAATTTATGCTGCAGAATCTGAATTGCACTCTGAACATTAAAAAAGTCTCTGCCTAAGTTTATAGGTTGCTCAGGAGGTCCAACAGACTGTCCTTTGCAGGGAAAGTAATGCAGGATAAACGTGATTTCCAGTGATTCTTGAACCTGGACAACAGTCAAGCAAAGAAAGTCACACTCACAGTAGTTTCGTTAATCAAAAGTGATTATTTAATGATTTAAAAAGTTCACACAAGCATGAAGCAAATCAAGCAAAGCATATAACCTTACTCTACCTGTTATACATTTAAACGAGCAGTAAGCAAATCAAGTAATACATATAATCTTAAAACCAAGGATTTTTTTTCAAGGCGTGAAGGGTGATCAGCTGTTCAGCTCTTGAAGTCTTTTTCCTTTGTTTTTGTTGGATCTCCTCCCTCTAGGTGAGCTCTGTTAGGCCCCATATCGACTGCGGTGCCGAATTTACCATGATGCCTTTATGTTTTTGCCCAATGAGGCATTGAATATTATGGAAAGTGTCATTTTGCCCAATCATCCATTTTTGCCATGCCTCGACCATAAACAGGCTTCAGTGATTGACAGTTACAACCAGGTCCAATAGTCTCATGTTTTCCAGACACTCGGAATGTGATAGGCTTCTATTATCAGTGCTGCCATGGCGACCTGTCTCTCTCTCAAGGCTTTGCGTGTCTTCACAATAGCTGCCTCAGTAGTTTTTGGCTACATTGTATGGAATCTTATCAGCTATTTTGCAAACCAAAGCTTGTTGAAGTCTCTGCACATTTATAGTTTTGAATTTATACTGATGTCCAAATATCTAAAGGGGTAATATTAACCCTTTTCTTAATCCAAAGTGTAATGTCCAAAGGGGCACAGTTAACCCTTGAATGTCCAAAAGTCCAATAGGTTTTAAATTCTCAATGTTCAAGGGGTTTTAACCCCTGCCTTACAGTTCCTCCTCAAGTTAGTCTGCCTGATCTTCGGACTGATCCACTTTATGCCTTGAGCATTGTCCTTGGTTGTTAAGTTTATATTATTATTGGCTCCCATTTAGGACAGGTTTGATGTGACATACGCAAAAATAATTTTTCTTTCCGTGTTTTCTAATTAAATGTCACATTACACATAAGCAAATTATCATAATAAACACTAGTATACATTGCGTACATATTAAAGCCATACAAATTATTTTGATCCCAGGGTGTTGTCCCACATTATATGCTGTTTACCACCATTCATGGTCTCCGAGCTTTTGTATCTTTTGTTCCAGAAGCACTTTGGCTTGTTTCATTTTAACCAGTTGGTGAAGTGATGCATGTGAACATGCCAATATTGTCTTAAGACTTAATGATAACAGAGGAATAGGGTGACCAAAGGGTACTATGGCTTATAATGCCTCCTCCTGTAGGGTGAGATTAACGTGAATTTCCATTACACTGTGTGGTCGCATTGGTATGAGAGTATGTTCCCTAACCTGAGTAATTTCCATGGGGGTGAGAAAGAAAGAGAAATAAGTGATAGGACATACAGTGGTACCATGGCTGAATGTAACATCACTGGTGGTTATACAGTACCGACCTTGGGTTTGATAGGCCACGTGGTACCAACCCACCTATTGATAACTTTCATAAGGTATTCAAGGTCCTCATTCCCCAAGGTGAACCTGCAGGTGGACGTATTCCGCTGGAGTATGTCACATCAACAAATCCATGTCCCAACACCAGTCTACAACAAGATAGGTCCACCCCGTTCCAATCTCCTTCGTATCCCCTTATCAGATGTTTGGGGAAGGTGATGAGTTCTTTAAATGTATCCCCCTTAAGTGCACCCACTGACTGTATGCTAAATACTTCCCTTGATTTGTCCCGTATTTGAGGCAATACAAGCAACAGTGGGAGAACCATTGTTCCTGTTGTGGTATTACATGGTTTTCAGACCAGATATACTGTTCTATATCTTCTAGCCTTACATAGGTCATAGTCTGCTTTATACCACTCCCGTAAAAGTTTTTCAGTAACCCATTTTGGGATCTTGTTATACTCTATATTGTTCAATCCTTGTATCTGATTTAATACAAAACCCCCATACGTGCTGCATGTGATGGCTTTGGATACATTCTGGTCCTTATGCTTCCGATTACCTCCATTCATTATGTTATTAACTCTTACCATTATTTGCTCCGTGTCTTTTGTTATTTCGGCTATTGATACTGTACCCTGTTGAGTTTCATATATCAGATCTCTATCCACCTTAATCATGCCTTGTAAAATACCCTTCAGTTGTTTCTGCATCGATTCATCATGTTCCCACACTGATTCAATATCTAATCTATTCCATGCTGAAGTTCCTGCAGTAGCCCACTCAGCTACACCTCTTTTTTGTATTTTATGGCCTGGTTTCTAAGGTGGTGGGGCTATGTTTGGTCTAAATCCCAACCTGCATTGCATTGGTGGAAGTCATGTACTATTTCCTGCAGCATTGCACTATATAATTTACTGTGGGCCAGGAGACATAGCCCTGGTGGAAAAGCTATCTCTGATAGGGATATTAACATCAGTACCAACCCATAATGGACATCATTACGAACTCCTTGCTGAGTCTGGATAATTACTATCTTACATCATTATACAACCATTCACGAGTTTCAAAAGTCACCAGACCATTTCCGATTCCTGGATTTAGGGTTGGGCAGGGTAGCTCCCTAGCCTTGGTCCTAATTTTATTGTTAACTCAAAAGAACCCAACCCTGACTTTGGAAATCCAAATTTCTATGTCCCTCTTTACTTTAATTTCAATGCCTTTGATAGGTATCAGTGTGTTTAGCTCTATCCTGATTGTTTCATTAATTAGTCGGTTTCTCCATGGAAAATGTGGCAGTGCTTTGGTTAAAATGTTTTCTCACTCTCCTAAGCCATATTAACCATTTCATTTCCCTCTACGTGGTTCCGATGTCTCGGGTAGTGGCCAGGCTATCAAATGCAGTTTTCTCATTGTTCAGTATAGGCAAGGACACAAACATCTCCAAGAGAAAGCTATCAATTAACCATTTCATCTCATTCATGAGACCGCTGGAGGAACTTTACTATACCATATTTACAGTAACCCTTAAACAATAAGACGAAATGTTCCCAACCAAGTACGAATTATACTTAACACATTTTTGTTTATTTTTACTAAATTCTTCTTGAATTGTTTTTTCCCCCAAAATATCTGGAGTCCATTTAATCAATTCAAAATTATCCCAATTCTAGAGAGCTGTATTATTGGACTGACAGGACTTGTCAATGTACAATGTTCTTCTTTGATGCACAGCCTTGGACAGTAACCACTTAAACTGGATTCCTTTTTATTTTAAATAAATTTGATTATCCCCTTAAACTTCAGGTAAATTTTCCCTTCTCAAGTGCTTGAACAGCAACTCATACCAATTTATCTTATCAGTTTCAATTTCATAAACAAATTATGTCCAGGCTTGGTGTTTTTACAGTAGAGACAGAAGTGCTTGTAATTACTTCCAAAGGTAACCCCCATATTTCCCCTCTCCTCGAGCACTCTGTCTCGGAAAATAACAAATAATCCTGAATTGGTTAAAGCTGAGCCTTTGAGAGGAAAAGTCTTAGTCCCAATGTCACCATGCTGTGATATTTGATATCTGCTGATCTCTGCAGATAAGGTCTTAAATTCTTAACAGCACTGGATCACTTCCTGCACCAACACTTTTATGGTCCTGAAAACCATGGTCCCCTGTTTAAAAAAAAAACACAGAAAAATCATTGTGGCTCTTCCTGAGAGCCCAATGGGTTAATTTGTTAAATCATTATTTCCTTCTGTCACTGGGAAAATATCCACTTGAATTAAGAAACTTAAAATCTTTATACGCTTAACTAAAGCATTGCGACAATAGCACTAAATGATCTGTTTTAAAGGATAATCCCTTTAACTGAAGCAAACCAGAAAAATATTTCCTGAGCAACATGAGACTGCCTAGCTTCTCTGCCTTCTCTCTCTTTTGGAGCTGACAGCCTGTCTGAAATTAACCCTGTCTGTCCCACACACAGATATATATAGGATGGCTGAATTTGGAATTTCCAACTCCAAGTCCTTCTCTTTATTTTTTAATTGTTTTTATCTATTCCCTCAGGTAAGGAGGGTTCAGATTGTTTGAACTCTCACTCATCGTCCCATGTTAAATTTAAAAGCTCATGGGACTCATAGCTTAGGAATTTGCCCTTCATATATCTGGCCCTGCAAGGCTGCAGGTGGTTCCCACACTTCTAGGCAATTTCAAACTTTCTGGCTAGCTGATCTGGCTTACCATTCTATAATTGAAATGCTGACAGCTCAAAAGGTGTCAAAGTAATTTGTTAAAAAAACTAGTACAGTCCAAATTAACTTCAAGAATGCAGAAGTAAGAGTTAATTACTTCATGCTTGTCAAAACCTTAAGGGATGGGGTAGGAGTCACCCACAATAGCACAAAATGCTTTGAAGAAGTTCAAATTGATTTATAACCAGAGACCATCCAGCAACTGTAACTTGTAATTCTTTAAAGCTGCATTTTATCTTTTTCTTCAAAAAAAAGTCTTTGTGTTGTTAAAACAGTGATAACTTGCACAAAGATCCTAATATGATTGAATTCTGGATAATAAAATCTGTTAAAACAAGCAGATATCATTAGTAACATCGCTATTAATTTTAAACACATTCTTGTCAGGAAGACAGCATTTCAGTTCATTCATCTCATTTTAAAGCATTTAGTATTAATTTAAGAGGTGTCCAAAATGTTATTGACTCTTAGATAGTCCAACTACAAGACTTCTCCAGATTGTTGTCAGAGAGATAGCGGGAGACCCTTTAATCTTATCCTTTTTTTCTCAGTCACTTTTTTTCACAGTCAATCACAAGATCAAAAGGATGCTATCAGTTTGCCAACAGCTATCATATTCCGGCACAACCAATAGAATCACAATCTCCTAAAATTTTAAGACATCAATTCACACTCACCAATACCCAACACAACTTAAACTTCAAATCATTAAGCATTTAAGAAATTCAAAATGCCAATTACCATATGTGATAATCTCATGTCCGGAATTAGAGACTATCACATAAATTACCATAACCAGAATTTCACAGACCACAATAAAAGTCTGTTTTTCACAATTTAATAGGTTAATTAACCTCAATAACTCCAATATCTTAAACTTAACATAACACAGAACAGGTAAAATTATCAAAAATAGCACGTGCTTACCTAAACTCGGTAAATTACATCATCTTTCATTTTGTTCTTTTTTTTAGTCTTTTCCAAAAGACTGTAAAATTACTGAATATAACAGAAGGAAAAGTTAGCTTTCACAGTTAAACAAAATCTTTGTAACGTTCTTTGTCTTAAAAAAAAGAGGGCAGAGCCACAGCCAGTTGCATCATCGAAACAGTCACACGGGTTTTTGAAAGAGACAGTAACAGTCACATCAGCTTTTTAAAGGGACAGTACACTGAAAACAAAAACTTCTGTTGAACAGCAGAAAAGAGACCGGATCTTCTGCTTTCTCCTTCTCTATTCCATCAGACTAATTTATCCTTTTTCACTTAAACCAATTTTCAATTTCTGATGTTTGCGACTTAACCCCATTCTGTACCAATTCAAAAAGTTTCCAGCTCACAGCCTGTATCCTCACCCAAGCCCATTACCTCCTGCACAATTCGTAACTCTTTACTCTGTTGGTACATGGGAGGGATGTAATGACAAAGAGTAAAGGGGGAAGGAGGCAATGAAAAACCAGTCGAAAGTCCCAGTAAATCCTCGGCTTCCTTTATTGAATTCATGAATAACACCTCAGACTATTCTTCCTCTTTCATTACATCACCCATTTTGGCCTCACTTTTCTGCACACAGAAGTGAGCCACATAGCCTAACAATCATCTTGCTGGTTTCTTTTTCATTCCCGGGTTACCATCTTTTTGATTCTGCTGGTACACTTTTTCTCACGCCTTCTCAATCTCTTCTCTTTGTTTCTCTACTTTTCCCTATTTTTCCAATGTCTCTTTTTGGGCTGCTTGATTTAGGGTCAAATTACTTTCTTTAACTACGTGGCCCTGTGGAGTCTGTATACGTTTTTCACTATTCTGTCTCTCCTGTTTCCAACTATCAAGTGTCTTTCCCAATTGTTCTTTCTTCTCTTCCAGTTCCCTCTTTAGATTAGATACCTTTGTTTCTAACCCTTGCTTTTCCTTCTCGTCACTTTCTTTTTGTTTACTATAGGCAAGTAGCCAAATGGCTTTCGTCTGCTTCTTTAATTGTGGCCACTCTTCTAATATACATATCCACCTATCACCGTATACTTCAGAGGGGTATGGCTGATGGTCCTCTATGGGAAACCATTCCTTTTTCCTTGGCAACTTCTTCTCTCTGTACTTTTGAACCGCTACATCCATTTTTATAGTGCATCCGCCTCTGCCCGGAAAACCATGTTTTCTGTCTAAATGTTGGACACGGTATTACCCTTGAATGTCCAAATGTCCAGTAGGTTTTAAATTCACAATGCTCAAGGGGTTTTAACCCCTGCCTTACAGCACTTCTCTCATTCTTCCTTTAAATCACTGTCATAAGATACCCTTAGTGTCAAAATTGAAGCATTCTTGTTATTTGTTATGTTATTTGCTGCTGTCTATGCATAGAGTTAAAAGTAAGGTATGTTAAAGAAAATAGCTTCAATACACCCCTGACCCAAAGTCAAATTATAGATATCGGGGGACTTACATATGTAAATTGGAATTGGTCCATTGTCATTGAAATATGCCTACTAATGGGCATCAATTGGATTGTTCCAGCAGCAAATAGGTGGGGCAGGATAATTTGTTCCCAGGTAAGTCTCTAGCCATTCAATTTAAACACAAGTATGGATCTTTTTGTAGTATATATTTGATGAGCTGCTCTATTTGATTTTGAGAAATACATTTTTAATTTCCTTTGTTCTATTCTATCCCCAAAGTGCTTTGAAGTTATCTCTCAGGTTCATTTGCATCAAGTCAGCAGTCTCTTTGAAGCCATCACAGATAGGGTCGGCCAGATACATTATGGTAGATCCACAGTGAACCACCAATCAGGGGTCGTGTTTCAAGGTTCAGTTTATTTTGAGTGTTAATGCAGGCAAAGGGACTTTATTGTTTTCTATATCCTGAAATGGTATAATTGCTGATAATTCATGGTTCTTGTAGTCGTTCATTTATCTGCTCACTGTTCAATAAATCAGTCTAATAACTTATAGCCTAAGCCACAGACTAATGGAGTATTTTTACATGGAATTACATTAGAATCATAGAAACGTTACAGCACTGAAGGCGGCCATTCGGCCCATCGAGTCCGCGCTAGCCTTATGCAAGAGCGATCCAGCTAGTCCCACTCCCCCGCTCTATCCCCGTGGCCTTGCAAATTTTTTCCTTTCAAGTACTTATCCAGTTCCCTTTTGAAAGCCATAATTGGATCTGCCTCCACCACCCCCTCAGGCAGTGCATTCCAGATCCTAACCACTCGCTGTGTAAAAAAGTTTTTCCTCATGTCACCTTTGATTCTTTTGCCAATCACCTTAAACCTATGTCCTCTGGTTCTTGACCCTTCTGCCAATGGGAACAGTTTCTCTCTATCTACTGTGTCTAGACCCTTCATGATTTTGAATACCTCTATCAAATCTCCTCGCAACCTTCTCTGTTCCAAGGAGAACGATCCCAGCTTCTCCAGTCTATCCACGTAACTAAAGTCCCTCATCCCTGGAATCATTCTAGTAAATCTCTTCTTCACCCTCTCTAAGGCCTTCACAACTTTCCTAAAGTGCGGTGCCCAGAACTGGACACAATACTCCACTTGTGTTCAAACCAGTGTTTTATAAAGGTTCATCATGACTTCCATACTTTTGTACTCTATGCCTCTATTTATAAAGCCCAGGATCCCATACGCTTTTTTAACTGCTTTCTCAACCTGCCCTGTCACCTTCAATGATTTGTGCACATAAACCCCCAGATCTCTCTGTTCCTGTACCCTTTTAGAATTGTGCCCTCTAGTTTATATTGCCTCTCCTCGTTCTTCCTACCAAAATGTATCACTTCGCATTTTTCTGTGTTAAATTTCATCTGCCACATGTCCGCCCATGCCACCATCCTGTCTATATCCTCTTGAAGTCTATCACTATCCTCCTCACTGTTTACTACCCTTCCAAGTTTTGTGTCATCTGCAAATTTTGAAATTGTGCCCTGTACCCCAAGTCCAAGTCATTAATATATATCAAGAAAACCCCTGAGGACACCACTGTACACCTCCCTCCAGTCCGAAAAACAACCGTTCGCCACTACTCTCTTTTTCCTGTCCCTTAGCCAATTCTGTATCCATGTCACTACTGCCCTCTTTATTCTATGGGCCGCAATCTCGATGATAAGCCTACCGTGCGGCACTTTATCAAATGCCTTTTGAAAGTCCATATACATCACATCAACTGCATTGCCCTCATCTACCCTCTCTGTTACCTCATCAAAAAATTCTATCTGATTAGTTAAACACGATTTGCCTTTAACAAATCCATGCTGGCAATCCACATTCATCCAAGTAACTGTTAATTCTGTCCCGGATTATTGTTTCTAAAAGTTTCCCTACAACTGAGGTTAAATTGACTGGCCTATAGTTGCTGGGTTTATCCTTACACCCTTTTTTGAACAGTTTTTTTGCAATTCTCCAGTCCTCTGGCACCACCCCCATATCTAAGGATGTTTGGAAGTTTATGGCCAGTACCTCCGCAATTTCCACCCTTACTTCCCTCAGCAACCTAGGATGCATCCCGTCCGGACCGGATAACAACACAGAAACTGGCCGTTTGGTCCAGCCAGCCCATGGTGTTGTTTATCCTTCACACCAGCAGTAGTCCTAATCGCATGTGTCTAGTTATTGCCATGTCCCTTTATTTCCGTTTAGTTTAAGCTTTTCTCTAACCTATTCTTAAAATGTTGAAATGGGTTCTACTTCAATCACTAACTGGTAATGCATTCCACAGCCTCACAACCTCTGTGTAAAACAGTTTCTCCCGGTCTCTGTCCTACATCTTTTACATTTAATCTTTTTACTATGTCCCTTGATTCCAGACCCCTCGACCACTGGAAGCAATCTATCTCTATCTACCCTCTGCCATTCCTTCATAATTTTAAATACTGCTATCAAAGCACCCATACATGACAACAGCCTCATTGTTTCAAGTCTTTCTTCGTATTTGTATTTCTCATTCCAGGCATCTGATTTATCCTAGTGAATCTGTGCTGTACCCTCTCTATTGCCTCAACTTCCTTCCAAGTGTTGAATGCAAAACTGCACACAGTACCGTGTTCTTATTAAGGTTTTATTTAGATGCACCATTAGATCTTAACTTTTATATTCCATGCCTCAGCACAGCCCAGGCAGGGGCCTCATGAATACATGCAAATCAGGGTCCTATGATGCAATTAGGACTCCAAAGCCATTTTAACGGCCTCCTGAGCAGGGTGCCCACTGTGGGCACTCCACTCAGTAAAACTTGGTGAGGAAGAAGAGGAAGCTCTCTAAGATAAGTCAAAAATTCTCCTTAGCGTTTGCAAAAGAGTAGGAGTGCTCCTTCAGGCCCCACAAGAAACGCTTGGGCCTCTGCTAGCTGGGCTCACTGCCACTTCCCACTCGCGAAACAGACCCCCCCCCCACCCCGTAACATATTTTGGTGGTGGTGGGCAGCTTCCAAGCCCTGCAATTATGACCTGCCCAAAACCAGTCAGCTGTCTCTTTCCACCTGTTTCAAGCAGGCAGTTAGCCAGAGGGATGTAAATGAGGCCTGAGTTAGCCTCGACCTCAAACTGATGACACAGGGTAGGTATGATGATCACCACCTCCCACCCACCCAATTAAAATCCCTCCAAGCTGTCAAGGGTTCTCTGTTTGATTCTTGGACTCCCTGCAATTACCTAGATTTTGAGCAATTAAAGGCACGCTCTAGTTAATAAGGAGCTCATTTACAGAAGTCATCTCTGACACTGAACCTCAGGAACACAAAATGTAATACCCTCAGAATATATTTACAAACTGGAATCTAGAACATAGAACAAGATTTTTATGTTTTTAATTCATTTCTATTAAAGGAGAACATTATACTAAGAATCAATCCTTCAAATCTGAAGTAATGTGTCTTTCACCTGTAATGCTATAAAATAAATGTGTTTCTAATTTCTGCTATCTGAGTGGAAAATGTGTAACATTTCCTGTAAGAAAGAAACCTGCTGGAGACTCAGCATGTAAAATCTGAATGGAATGACCCACTCAGGTGGTGTATGAGGCAGATCCATTTTCATCTGGTTACAATCATGTTGAGCTGGGCTTTGCATCTTTGCCAGTCCCAAATGCCCAATTTGACACTCCAGTATAGTTTATAAAGATTCAGTACTATCCAAGACCCAGTCACAAATCAGGTTTAGGTTGCTATGCCAGGAGAAGCAAGAGATAAGACTTAACGAAAAGCTTTAAAAAGAAACTAAGATATGGATGATTTAAATGATAGAAATTGAAATGTTCTATCTTAGCTTAAACACTGACAACAACCAATATGTTCAACGGACCGAATGTTTGAAGAGTGAAAAATCAGAGATTGGAAATGAAGCCGCAGGAATATGGAAATATTGGAATGAAGGGAACCTTGCAGATGTGCCTCTTTTTTTTTATAAACTCTAAAAGCAGGTAAACACAGGGAATCCTACTGTGCTCAAGATGATATTCTGCATTAGAAATGTATGTTTCATACAATTCTTTGAAATAGTAATAGATGTCTCATATTAGGGATTGAAATGTTGGATTGCCTTACCTAGCATAAATCTACATTCAACTGTGGAAAAAAATGCAATCATATGGCACCATATCTTTGTACATGACACTGACCTATATTTCTGTGCATATATTTCTCATAGTATCATAGTAGGCATAGCACAGGAGGAGGCCATTCAGCCCAACGTCCCTGCGCTGGTTCTTTGAAAGAGCTATCCAATTAGTCCCATTCCCCTGCTCTTTCCTCATAGCCCTGTAAACTTTTTCCCTTCAAGTATTTATCCAACTCCCTTTTAAAATTTACGATTGAATCTGCTTCCACCACCCTTTCAGGCAGTGCATTCCAGACCATAACAACTCGCTGTGTAAAAAAAAAATGTTTCCTCATGTTGGCTCTTTTGCCGGTCACCTTAAAACTGTGTCCTCTGGTTACCGACCTTTCTGCCGCTGGAAACGGTTTCTCCTTTATTACTCTATCAAAACCGTTCATGATTTTGAACACCTCCTTAAGTCTGTTACTGTCCTCCACATTGTTTACTACATTTCTGAGTTTCATGTCATCTGCAAACTTGAAATTATACCTTCTATACCCAAGTCCAGGTCATTAATATATATCATAAAGAGCAATGGTCCTAATACTGACCTCCGGGGAACATCACTGTATACTTCCCTCTAGTCTGAAAAATAAATATTTACCACTACTCTGCTTTCTGTCCCTTAGCCAATTTAATATCCACGATGCCACTGTCCCTTTAATCCCATGGGCTTTAATTTTGCTAACCAGTCTATTATGTGGTACTTTATCAAATGCCTTTTGAAAGTCCATATGCACATTATCAACTGCACTACCCTCATCAACCCTCTCCATTACTTCATCAAAGAACTCAATCAAATTAGTCAAATACGATTTTCCTTTAACAAATCCATGCTGATTTTCATTTATTAGCGCATACTTTTCCAAGTGCCAATTCATTTTGTCCTGGATTATTGTCTCTAAAAGTTTCCTCACCACCGACATTAGCAAAGCTCCATCTGGCTTCATATCATAAAATGTCTGCATTATATCTTTTTTCCTATAAAATCTTAGGTCGTTATACTATGAATTTAAAATCAACTTCAGCCAGTGATATCCCTCGAGGAAGCTCATTGTATCTACTCTAGGGAATGCATCCGGGTTGGCTGGACTATAGCTCCAATAGGTGTTGAACTCTAAACTAATCAAATTATTGATCTTTTAAAAAAAAAATAGGTATCTTATTTGTAAATTATAATCAGACAGGGAATAGTTTCTATTGGCTGATAGGTGCGAAAGAATACAAGCTAACAGATGTGTTAATTTTCTCTAGTTGCTGAGCCATTGAGATGAGCTTTCTTCTAAACAGGTTTAAATACCTAAGTAAAGCAAACAATGGGTGTCAGTTGTTACAAGCTGGATAGCCTGGTGGTGAAGGATAGAATATTAGAGCCTGGTCTTCAGTTGCTTCCAAGCCTTTATTCACAGAGATCAACATTACACACACCATATCCTAGATAAGCTCTCTTATATATGGATACAAGAGAGCCCCAATTGATACACACAGGGGATATGAACCCCTTGCTCTGATTTGATAATTCTATATCCAGAGGCCTGTTGATAGGAAATATGTACAATAAGTTGCCTGCCATATCATCAATTTAGCTTCAGTTGTGTCTAAAGGCAATGTATTGACGATATGCAGAAGGCAGGAACATTTGTCTTTTTTTTAATTCATGGGCTGTGGGCATCACTGGCAAGGCATTGAAAGCAAGGCTTCTTGAACTGCTGCAGTCCGTGTGGTTTTTGTAGCAGGATTGTAGCTAGGCTATTTAAGAATCAAGCACATTGCTGAGGGTCTGGACAAGGATGGCAGGTTTCTTTCCCTGAAGGACATTAATGAACCAGATGGTTTTTACAACAAACCGGTAATTTAATGGTCACCATTACTGATACTAGCTTTTTATTCCAGATTTTATTTAATTAACTGAATTTAAATTCCCCAGCTGCCATAGCGGGATTTGAACTCATGGGCTCGATTTTACCACCCGCTATTGGGTGCGTTCTCGGCGGGGGGCCCCGAAAATTGGGAAATCCAGGAGTGGGACCGGAGCCCGCCTCGATCCCGCCCACTTCCGGGTTCCCCACTGACGCGCCGGCGTGCGCGCGCAGCCCCCGCTGGTGGGAATCCCGCAGGCAATTAAAGCCAGCGGGATGCCACTTGACAATATTTAGTTAGGTATTTCAGGTCATTAACTGACCTGATTAAGGGACTATGTGGGATTTTGGAACAACATGGGACTGTTTCCCACACTGGGGGAAACACTCCCAGCTCGAATGGACGTGTTGCAGCTGTCAGCCTGTGGCAGCTGCAAAGGTCCATTTGACAGGTTGGGGGCGGGGAGACCCTCACCCATTGCAGGAGGCCACTCTGTCACTTGGGACAAAGTTTGGCCTCCACCACCCTCCTCCTGACGGTCAAAGTCACCAACCTGCACACTTACCCCGGGGTCCGGAGACATGTACCTACCTTGCGGACCCCCTTAGATGTACATCTTGCGGATGGGGGCCGCCGTAGCTGCAGTCATGACCTCCTCGGAGGGCGAACAGCATCACCAGCCTCGCCATCCACGCCGTCCACCTCTGACACGTGGAGCTCCACAACAGAGTGCTGTGACACATCCACCTGTACAGCAGGAGGGAGCCGCAGAGAGAGATGCGTCGCAGAGGGCACTACCCTCGCCACAGGTTCCACAGACTGAGGCTCAGCCTCCTGGACCTCTCTGAGCAGCAGTGCACACGGAGGCTCAGAGTCACTCGACATGTAGCCGTGGACATCTGCAGCCTCTTTCATGCCGAGCTGCTCCTGGCTGGCACGTGCACCATCTTCCTACCTGTCGCTGTCAAAGTCACCACTGCCCTCCCAAACTTCTCCTCCGCAGCCTTCCAGGGTGCAACCGGGGACATCGTCGATGTCTCTGTCGTCTGCGCAGAAGAGCCCTGCAAATACACCTACACCCACTCTGCAGTGACACAATGGGTGGCATCAGTGGTGGGTCCTCATAGTGATACCCAGGAGCGGGCATTATTGCACAAACCGGACAGGATTCGCGAAGACATGGCAGTAGTGGTGCCAATGTAATGTGTGATGTGAGTTGTTCTGAAATTCAATATAAGTAACAACCATGACAAACCCTCAAACACCCTTGTGCATCCCCTTCATGCTCACGACACGTTTGCCTTACGCTGCCTACTGCACATGTGTGATGCATGCCCTGTGGCTGCAGCACAGGTGGTGGCAGGTTGATTGAGGCTGGCCGTGAGAGAGATGCACGAGAGGGTGAGTATGGGATAGAGCCATGAGATTGTATGAGGATTGGGTTGAGTGGTAGTGGCGGGGTGAGTACTGGCGTGGTGAGTAGGTGCAGGTAAGATGAGGATGGGGTTTGAGTGGGTATGAGGGGTGATGTGACAGAGTAGTGTTGGCAGTGCCGAAGGAGATGTGGGGTGGGGGCAGTGATGTGGCAGACGGAGTGTAGGGGAAAGATTACATGTACTCACTGTGGCTGACATACTGAGGTCATTGGAGCGCCTCTTGCACTGTGTGCAGGTGGGCGATATGTTGGTGGCACAGGTGACCCCCTCTGCCACCTCGAGCCAGGCCTTCCTGCTGGTGGAGGCAGGCTGCTTCTTCCCGCCCGCCGGGAGAAGATCTCTGTCCTCCCCCTCCTCCTCACCCCATGTATTGATACCTGGAGTGAGGCATCATTAAACTGGGAGCAGCCTTCCCCCTGGGCTGCTCCATGCTGTCATCTTTGCTATTGGTTGCAGCATCTGTCAGTGGAGGACTGCCCCTTTGAATAGAGCGCCTCCAGCTGACAGATCTTACTGCGCATGTGCAGCCCGCCCGACGCGCAGATCAGCAGCGGGGAACCCAGAGGAGCAGGTAAGTGGATCCAATTAGTGGTTTGGATGCTACAATCGCGCGGGAAACCCACTAATTTCACCGGGCGCGTTACCCACGCGCCCGCTAGCCCATCCGCCGAGAACCCGCAGGCCTGCTAAAATCGGGCCCCATGTCTCCAAATTATTAGTCAGGGCCTTTGGATTACTAGTCCAGTAACATAACCACTATGCTACCATACCTGGATTGGTCTGATCAGGAAATCTTGCAGTTCATTGGACTGTAAGAGAATTATGCTCTATCGAAGATTTTTTAAAAGATTTAATGGACAGATTCAACTTTTGTTAGTTTGTAAGTATTCATACTGTTGGACTTTTGATGTATTCTTTTACATCTGTGTAACCCTAATCCTATTCTAAATAAATCCAATGTGTAGTTTTTGCCTGAATAATACAGCCTGACATCATGGTGTTTTTTCACATATTGAAGAGGGCCAGATTTTGCTCTAAAAATAACAACGAGCCTAACAGCTCTCACTGTTATTTCAGTGCCTATTGGACAGCAAATTCCGGTGACTGCACTTGCACAGTTAAACGCGGAAATCCGGAAGTTGCTGTGCCATATGCTGTGCTCCTCCAGAAGCTTCACGGGGAGATCTCACTGTTGAAATGACTGCAACAACGTGAAGTTCCTCTACTGCCCTGATGGAAATGAAATAATCTTGCCAGAAAAAGGTACATCAAGTTTTTTTAAGTCTAAGCAAACTTTTAATGGCATGATAAGTCTTAATGACCGCCATACAACTTCTCTGGCACTGAAAATTTACTTTTACAAGTGTGGAGTCTCATTCCTTCACATTTTAATCGTTGTTGGACATTTTAAATAAAATTAATTTTTTTTACTTTTTCTTTCTGTCTTTTTTATCTCTGCCTTTTCATTCAATATTTCTCACCCTCTCTTTATTTCACTCTCTGTAACTGATTTGACATTGAATTAACTATTCTAACTTACACTTCCTGGTTCTGTGTCTGCATGGCTTATTAATATGCTTCATTATGATTGGTTAAGGGGATACACGGCAGCTTGCCCCATTCACACAGGTCCCAGATGCCCTGGAGAGGGCACCCCGCTGGCTTCAGGACCTGATAAGGGGAACTTGCAGTGCAAAAGCCCATGAAAAGTCTATGGGCAAGTTCAAGCCTAACGTATGGCGGCCGCCATTCGTTTGCCACTCAGAGCAAAATCTGGCCTGTTGAGTGAATGGTGGGAAATCCGTGCAAAATTCAGTGCAAAGTATCTTGGTAAAAAGGACACACAGCTCACATTTGCAGCATGTCAAGAACCATAATCTTCACATAGGGGATGTAATCCACTTATGGAAACTACAATATAGTATGATGAAAATCAACAGAGTGGGAAGAGCCTGAATTGTAACACTGTATACTGACTTGTTCATAGGTTTTGTGGCTTGATGCTGTCTTTGGGGAAGTATCCTATCTCTGTTCAACACCACCCCGAAATGCCCCAACTATAATATATACAAACCATGTGAGAAATAGCAAAGGAGCACCTGCAACCTGTACATGGTGCTACATTATATTCCTTTTGATGTGTTGTTTCAATATTTATTTTATATTTTATTTAGTATTTTGGTTTAACTTATGTCTTTGCATTGTTTTTATATATTTCATATTTCCTAGTTTGTTTTATTCAGATTTGTTTCCTTGAAATTGCATATTTTATTTCATATTTTTGTTTGTGTTGGTTTCTTTCTATTTTTGATTTATTGTTTTTATATATTTATGCATTAAAAAGCTAAGAAGGAAGAAATCTCCTCTGTGACAATTTCTGTTCAATTGGTTGGCTGTAACATCTTTGTCTTCTTTTTGTAATGTTGCTGAAATCATTGGGGGTGATTTTAACCCTACCCACTTGATGGAAACAGGGAGGGCGTGCAATTAAAATTGCCCAGATTACTTATCTGCCCTGGAGCTGCTGGAAGCTGACCGTTGTTCTAAACTGGATAGCCAGGTGGTGAAGGATAGAATACTAGAGACTTGTCTTCAGTTGCTTCAAGCCTTTATTCACAGAGATCCACATTACCATCCCCACACCCTAGATCAGCTCTCTTCTCAATGGATACGAGAGAGTTCCCAATTGATACGTACCATCTGAATACAATAAGCACTAATTGATATAAATCACATGGATACAATTAACAACCGATTGGGATTTTAACCTGCAGGTAGCAAGGCCAGACACACAAAGCAAGCGTGCTCCTTTTTTAGATATGCATGTTGGTTCCCAATGACATCATCGGGACCCTGCTGCAATTTTAACTTGGCAGCCTGAGCAGGAGCTGGAGTGAGCTTCCCGCCAGGCCAAATCACCAGCAAAAAGAATCTGGGCCAAAAGAGGCTCAAAAAGGTAAGCTATTATTTACCTTTTTTTAACTTTCCTTGTGAAGCCAAGAAGAGCTACTCACCTGCTGAAAACTGGCCTGAGTTAAAATCGGGCCAATTATTACAGGTAAGTACAATAAACCTCTCTCTCTAGCAACTATCTCATGATGAGTTGTTCATAAATCATAAAAAGAAATGCCGTAGCACCCTGTTGCAATGTTGGATTAGGACTACCAGCCCTGTAACAATTGCTGATATTTCTACACAGCTGATCACTCCTGTTGGTTGGCACAGTAATGCTTTTATTGCAGTTAACTCTACTAATGATCTCAGCAGTGTCAGAAACAAAGTTAGAAACATAGAAAGAAATGATGGCAGCTGTGTTACAGTCACCATGGTCATCATTCAAATGACAAACCCACAGCTTTCCAGAGGGAATATGGGCAATTAGCTGTGCAGTAGCAATTGTCACGTTCATCTTTGAAAGAACCAACTGGATCTATTTACTGATGACTATAATGTTTGGTATTGCAGGCTCTACACTGGAACAGGAGACAGACAGATGATTAAAGCATGAGGTTGTTGCCTCCTCCTCTAATTAGCTTTCTGTCTCACATTTCACCACATAACCTGGGTATTTGTGCAGTGTAGTTGTGATGGTGTTATTTCACTGTGTTTGCTGTCATCAATCTTGACAATTATATTATGCTGACATATTTTCTCCATGATATGGAAGGTCTGACAGACCTTCAGCAAAAAAAGTTGTTTTTTATGGATTGTCAAAAAAGCAGTTCATTTCTTGTTCACATATACCTACCATAAATA
Organism: Heptranchias perlo; assembly: GCF_035084215.1. NCBI lineage: Eukaryota > Metazoa > Chordata > Chondrichthyes > Hexanchiformes > Hexanchidae > Heptranchias > Heptranchias perlo. The sequence continues at coordinate 35,976,578 of NC_090337.1, read as the reverse complement.
ATTCACTGTGTGATTCAACCTATTGTATTAACTTTGAACTCTCGCCCTGCATAACAAAAAGGAACTATACTCAGATAACACAATGAATCCAATGACTTGTGCTTCAAGTATTAAGTATAAAAGTAATTGAATGTATTCATTATCTGATTTGTACTTATTTGTTGTAATAGTCTGCAGTTATCACAAATATATATATAATAGTGATTCTGTTGTTATTAGATGCTTAATTGTCACTACAACCAAGATTGCATGTTATCATGCCTGGATAACCGTTCAATAGTTGCTGACCAGTAGGTCTTCATTAATTGCACTGTGAAACATTAGAAATCTAATAAAAATAGAAAATGTTGGAAATACAACATTTTTTGTTTTTATTTCAGAATTCCATTTGTTGCAGCATTTTTACAACACTTTAAAAATGTATTGTTCTTGTGATTGATGTTCTGTTTGCAGTTTTATATATTCATGCACCTTAAAGGGGGTGACATGGTGGGCAAAAACAACATGATAGGAAAACTGCCAACTCTGTTAAGTTAAACATACTGATTGGTTAAAATATTGCATTGACTAAATGGAAATGAATCAAAAGCCAAATCCATTCACCAGACAGATAGGAAAGTTACAGATCAATAACCAGTCACCACCACAAAATCAATTGGTTAAAATCACTCAATTGTTTTTCAAGGTATCATTCACAAACCGGTAAGTAGCACAAAACCAACCAATCAAATCACTCAAATAATTTTCTTTAATTTCTTTGAGCAGCTATATTGAAATTTCATAGACAAAAGTACATGTGTGTAATAATTACAAATAAATAAAAATACTTCAGTACTGCAATTCCATCATGGAAAGTAGGACAAAATTGTACAAAATTATAATGTAATTCACTCAAAATAAGAGATTTTGGGGATGGAAAATCAAACTAAATTTCTTGCATCATTAAGCAAGTTTTGTAAAGTGGTAAGAAAACATTATTATAAATATTATTTCTGTGAGGCCTGCATTTTTCACTATCAGTAAGATGTGTAATATTTTTACCTTATGTCAGTGATGTGGGAAATTGATGCAATAAATTTGCTGGATTACAATAATGGGCAAATTGGTGTCACATTTAGATTATAGTTGGACAGGGGTAAGGCTCAGAAACTACACTATAGGACTACTCATGAACAATCCCAGAGGGGCTTTGGTAGTATATATAATATAAAACAGTCATTTGGAGCTAAAGAGCAAATGGGAAAATTGGCAATGAGATTATACTAAAGCATCAGTTCTCAGTGGGATGCATAGACTGTAATTATAGGGGATCAACATATTTAGCTGACAGATAAATGAATCAATTAATTAGCACCACGGGACTTAAAAGAAGCGAAGAATGTGGGTCCAAGTTGAAAAAGAATCTAAAGCAATTTTTTTCCCAATAAAAATCCAGGCACTGAATCAAAGTATATTCAGAGATAACCCGTGTTTGAAACGTGCAAATCGTTCAATTTCCAATTGATCTGAATTAATTAGAGGACTTTAGGCTGTGAGCCAAAACACTACTAAAGTTCACTAGTATATAGCTGTACCCAACATTAGATAGCTTTCAGTTTGTATTTCTTGTCATTGTCTAAGAGGCTCACTATCTGAAAAAATATAGAGAGCTCATTTGTCATGCTAACTCTGTACTATAGTGATAAATGCTTGGAGTTTAGTTCCTGCAGCAAAATGAAAAATAGAGCAGGACCACTGTTTCATATAACCAGCAGTAAAAGCACTGGCTCTATAGCTCCTGGGAATTCTACTCTGCCAGCGCAATTGCCATGAAGCTGACCCCCCTCTCCACCGCCCCCCTCTTCCTCCACCGTCTGTCTGAAGACACATACCCTGTGCCAAATTGCAGGAGTGTGGTCATCTACGTGGCCAGGATGGGAGCATTGTGCCTGCCAGGATGCTTCCGTGGCGCCCATCCCAAACTGTCAGTCATAATGTCGGAGTGGCACCGTGCCCCTGTGACAGAGAGAAAGCCTGGCAAGGGCCCACCGAGGTTCTTCTCAGTCTTCTGCACCTAATGAATCAAGTGGACTTCTTGAGGAGGGTAATTGATCCTCCTGAGATCAGCTGGTATGAGTTCCCCTGAGGCCATTGAAGAAACAGTTGGCTGCTGTGATAGGGGAATTGTCGGTTGTTTTCCGGATGAATAAGCTGGCGTGAGCCAAATTGCCCCTTCAACCATAAATGTCTCGTGATCGTTTAATGAAACCAGAGACTATCAAGGAGTGTACAGCTTGGTCTGTGTAAGCCACATTATGTAGAACAAATATTTCTGATCTCTACAGTTTTAATTTATTTTTGTAGTTCACCGTTCACCAGCTGTTGATTTGGTTCTGCACAATTTGACATCAATTTTCCACAAAGGTTTTAAAGGTTATACAACAGTTTGCATAAGTTACTTGCCATTTTGTAAATGTGAAACAAAACTAATTAAATGTGGACATGAAAACGATAATCACACTAAGAAATCTAACAGTACTACCCAAAGTCTGAATTTTTTCGCAGTCCACTCTGAGTGGGACAAGTAGAGGCCACATCGACCTGCAGATAAAGGCGTGGCTAAATTTTAAAAAATTCTTCCCTAGGTCCAGTCTGGAATGTTGAGCACACAGCAGAATCTATGCCTGCTCCTAGCAAACATAGGTTCCACTGTACCTATCAGGAGTGCGTCCGGCAGGATTTTGAGAGTAGCCAGGAGTGTCCATTGTAAATGTGGCAAGCTGAAGAAGCACCCACTCCTCCTTTATTGGAATATTCTGCAGTTTTGTTAATGTAGAAGAAATCTGGCCGATCTGTGTTCTACCCTAAATTGTGGTTCCTGCAACACGCCTGCCCTAGAATTCTACCCCATGAAGGAGCAAAATTTCTACCCTCTGTTCTTGAATCCAAGGTTATTTAATTCTGGTTCACTTCTGTTCAAATGTCCCTCATCATGATCTAGTTTTATAAATAGTGGTATTTAATTTTCTTACTTTGCTGATTAATTGGCTCTGCGTAAGATACATGTTGTTAACACAAAGCTACATCTCAAAGCCTTGTTATCTCCTCGTCATCTTGTGTCTCTGTGAGAGAGTACATTACTGCAGGCTATACTGCAACTAAAATGGTGATCTCTATTCAGCTGAGACATTGACAAGACTCGCTGTTTGTGTACCTAGGTAGCTTTCCATATCTATTTCCCTTTGTTGTTTAAAAAAGTCATGGTCCAAAGATCTGCTTAATATCAAATGTGTTATCTTCAATAATCCTTGGAAGCTCAAGGCTAAATTTCTGCTTCAAAATTAAAAATGTAGCAGGACTGCTAATTATTGTTTAGTCTATAAATTAAATATTCTATGGTCCTTGGCATTTTCCTAATTGCACACTATAATCAAATTTGGAAATTGTAAAAAAAAATGTTTTTATGAAAATTACAAGGTAGAAAAGAAGTGACTTCTGAGAGTTGACAGTGTCTTTCAGAACTCAGTGAGTTAAACTGTACTCAAAAGTAATTCACCTTACATGTGGTATATAAATTACTTTCCTACACTAACGTTACTATAAAATGTAACTCAAAAGCCCTTAGTGAATTTCAGCAAATTCCATCCATTAGTTTGGCTCTTCCAGAAACTTGTATTTTCTTTCCAAAGACTCTTACAAATCGCAAAATTGGGTCTTAGCACAGTCAATGGAAAAACTTAGGATAATTAATAAGTTTACTATAATTTATCATGTAATATTATGGCTTCCAACAACTGTATATGCTATTTTTGAAATGCTGAAAAGCCTTGTGACTAATCTTGCAGGTAAATTCCATTAGCTTTTTTCATTTGTAGTTAATTTTTTTTATTATTGCATCAGTAAACAGGAGAATACGTAGTGATTCTTAGTAAATGAGAAAATAATACATGATCATAGATCATAAGGACATAAAGTGAATTAAGGTTTTGCATATGCAATGTTAATAGATCTTACAGGTGTAAAATCATTGAGTATATTCAAGATTTCACATGGGCAATACTACAATCTGTCTGCCATATGGATAAAGCTTATTGCTTAATGTAAAAATAATGGATAATGAATTACAATTAGATATTTAATTTGGTTATGGAACCACAAAATAACATATTGCCAAATAGGCTGTTGATGTTTCCGCCCTGCCCAACCCTTCCCCAGAAAAACTAAACAGGATTTTGGACATATGCTCAGTGTTGATCGCAAGCTAAACCCAGACCATTTTCAGTTGCTGTTTTCCAGCCAACGATCACAAGATTATTACAGATGAGACCCATCTTAGTTTATTTGTCCAGAAAATTCTTACATTCCCTATTGCAACATTTAATAATTTCTAAAAGATTCCAGGGTTTTGCATCTCCATCATTTTAACTGGAAATCCATTCCATGTGTAAAGAAGAACTTCCCGATATCAGTCCTAAATTTACCTTTTCCTAGTTTGAACTATCCCCTTGTCCTATTCTTGCAATTTAATTTTAAAGGAGTATTCCAGATTTACCTTTTCAATACCCTTGTACACCTCCAAAAGGTCACCTTTCAGATGCTTCCATTGGAGGCTGAAAAGTTTAAGGCTTAGTTTTTCGGGAGCAAATCGGCCTGCTAAGCCTCCAATATGGCAGGCAGGAAGTGCACGCTTATTATGAGCTGGAGGTACAAAACAATGGGCGTCCAGGGCCCACGCCTGAAACAGGCAAAAATGGGCCTAATACCTGTTTGAGGCCCCCTCTGTAATATTGGGTTGCCTTGAGGCAAACAGGTCTATGTGCGGCCTAACAGGTGGTCCTAAAAGGAACCGCTGCAGGCCGCAACAAACAAGGTAAGTATTTAAAATACACTTACCTGAATGTGAAGCCAGGACGAGCAGGAGTGCTCCTCTCCGCATTCAAACCACATGGGCCGTTGCTAGCCACCGCTCCCCTCCCCCCCTGCCCCCGATCGCAGCCCCCCCACCCTCCCCGTCATGACATATTCGCACCACCGCTCCTCCCGTTCGCCACTGCCACAACCCACCCCTCACGACGTTCGCCATCGCCACCCCTCCCGCTCGCCGCCACCACAACCCACCGGTCACGACACGATCACCTCTGCTATCCACCCGCCACCTGCTATTCACACTTCCCGATTGCCGCCGACCAATGCCCATCCTTCCCAGTCCCTTTTAAGGAGTTACCTGAGGGCTGCTGCTGGCAGCACAGTGCCCCGAACTTAGAGTCCTCTTCTCCAGTGAGCTGCCTGGAGATGCCCATTAGGTATCCGCAGCTCGCCGCCTTGATGGTAGTGAGGCCTGAGGCCCAATATTACGTGGGCCTCAGGCCGATTCGTTCCCTGCGCCGCTTTTTTCAGTATTGACAAAGGGTCATAAGACCTGAAACCCTACCTTCCTTTCTCTTCCAATGCTGCCTGACCTGCTTAGCGTGTAACTGCGGAACTTGACAAAAATTTCAAATACAAGAAATTCAGATGGCTACATTTACATACCAGACTGTCATCAAATGGTAGACTTCTGGGTACAGGGTACAAAAATCTGAGCTTTTCCATAACATTTGTTTCAGATGTAGCAGTGCCTCAATAATTATGACATCTAAATAGAGCTTTCAGTTTGTCTCTCAATTACTCTAATTTCAGTGTCTTGCAGCACTTTTATGAAGAAATGCCTCTTTAAAATCAGAGTAGCTTATGTTATTTTTAGGTAGTGTTATGCAAGTATACACTCTGGGTTGTCAAATCAGAGAAAAAGAACTACTTTGCATTTAATTTTTCTTTACCTTTCAGTTTCCATCCTGCTTGGAGAATAGACTGTTATACCTCACAAAAGTATTAATAGGACGATCGCCTCCTTATAACTTGTGATGTACAATACCCTCTAAAACTGTGTAATGAGCTTTCCTTATCACTGTCCATAAAGCTTCTTCCATGTTTGGAGAAGTATATAATGGGGCATCACTGTATAACATTCCAAATGATGTGCAAATGCCAACCAAGCACATTAATTGCACTATCTCAGCTGTATTTGTTTCTGCTTTTTCACAGGGGCCAGGATTTCTATCTGAAGCGTTTCTAATTCAGGACGCATCAATGATAGAGGCCTTAGATCCCTCCTTTAGTCTTCACGAAACTGTTGCTAAGGTAAGAAGATTTCTCGCACTCTGAAAGCTAAAGGACTAGAGTTTGATTCTGTGCACATGGCTCACCATGTGTGAACTTGTAAAGCATTTGTTTCTTTATTGCTGCAGTGAATCATTACGATGAATTGTGCGTATTTGGTGCACATGGACGATGTGATGTTCAGTAAGTGATTTTATGTGGCTTCAGAACAGTACAAGAATATTTGCTTTTATTTTTAGACTCCTTAATTAACATGTTTCATTTTAAAAGGTGATTGTTTGAACTCAGATCTGTTGTAGATCCCTTCTTGGGTTCAGTGGTGTTAGTTGTTCCCTTAAGCAGTCTGAGCGTCCTTTAGAGGAGTTGGCTCACACTGCGCTATATCTACTTGTATGATAGCATAACCCAGGAATGTAACAATAGTATCCCTTTGTGATCTGGACCAGATATTCATAACTTTTGCCTGTATTTCTTCATTTTTTCTCAAGGCGAGCTGAACAAACACTTGGTGAGATGAGACTTGATGCGAAACATTGAGCTGTTTTATTTCCCATCAGTTAAGCATACAGAAGAACAGTTACAATCATTTCCATCAATACAACTTGCCTTTGCATAATAATATAAAGTAATGAACACAGCTACTCTACTTCACTTCAATGTGTGGTTTTGATCAACATAAAGCTAATTTTCTAACACCTCTCTCTAGTATGTCACTCTTCTTAGAGCACTTTGCTGCCTTTCTGCTTCAAGGTTTCACAGTTCTCTTTCTTTCTAAAAAGCCTGACTCCATTGTCAGCTGAATAGCATTGCTGCAGCAGCACTGAATGTGAACAATGACTAGAATGTCAAATTATCTTTATTGTCTTCAGCAATGCTGGTTGAGATGTCCTGTCTGAAACCTGTGAAATTGTCCTGTAAATTTAATCAAGGGATTTAATCATGAGCTAAATTTCATTCAATAGTAGCATTTTTAACATGTAATATACTAAGATCCCTCAGTGACAGAATCGGAAATCCCAAAACGTGACCGTGATCACCACCAACTAAATCTAAGAGCTGTGTTATGTTTTCCTCAGAATGAAAGTATACATCAGCATTATTTTCTGTACTATTGTGTATTATTTTCTGACGTCGGTTACATTCTATTTAGCAGTTTATTGAATAATCGCTCTTCCTAGTTAAGTATACCATAGAATCATAGACGTTTACAACATGGAAACAGGCCCTTCGGCCCAACATGTCCATGTCGCCCAGTTTATACCACTAAGCTAGTCCCAATTGCCTGTACTTGGCCCATATCCCTCTATACCCATCTTACCCATGTAACTGTCCAAATGCTTTTTAAAAGACAGAATTGTACCCGCCTCTACTACTGCCTCTGGCAGCTCGTTCCAGACACTCACCACCCTTTGAGTGAAAAAATTGCCCCTCTGGACCCTTTTGTATCTCTCCCCTCTCACCTTAAATCTATGTCCCCTCGTTATAGACTCCCCTACCTTTGGGAAAAGATTTTGACTATCTACCTTATCTATGCCCCTCATTATTTTATAGACTTGTATAAGATCACCCCTTAACCTCCTACTCTCCAGGGAAAAAAGTCCCAGTCTATCTAACCTCTCCCTATAAGTCAAACCATCAAGTCCCGGCAGCATCCTAGTAAATCTTGTCTGCACTCTTTCTAGTTTAATAATATCCTTTCTATAATAGGGTGACCAGAACTGTGCACAGTATTCCAAGTGTGGCCTAACTAATGTCTTGTACAACTTCAACAAGACATCCCAACTCCTGTATTCAATGTTCTGACCAATGAAACCAAGCAAGCTGAATGCCTTCTTCACCACCCTATCCACCTGTGACTCCACTTTCAAGGAGCTATGAACCTGTACTCCTAGATCTCTTTGTTCTATAACTCTCCCCAACGCCCTACCATTAACGGAGTAGGTCCTGGCCCGATTCGATCTCCCAAAATGCATCACCTCACATTTATCTAAATTAAACTCCATCTGCCATTCATCGGCCCACTGGCCCAATTTATCAAGATCCCGTTGCAATCCTAGATAACCTTCTTCACTGTCCACAATGCCACCAATCTTGGTGTCATCTGCAAACTTACTAACCATGCCTCCTAAATTCTCATCCAAATCATTACTACAAATAACAGCGGACCCAGCACCGATCCCTGAGGCACACCGCTGGTCACAGGCCTCCAATTTGAAAAACAACCCTCTACAACCACCCTCTGTCTTCTGTCGTCAAGCCAATGTTGTATCCAATTGGCTACCTCACCTTGGATCCCGTGAGATTTAACCTTATGTAACAACCTACCATGCGGTACCTTGTCAAAGGCTTTGCTAAAGTCCATGTAGACCACGTCTACTGCACAGCCCTCATCTATCTTCTTGGTTACCCCTTCAAAAAACTCAATCAAATTCGTGAGACATGATTTTCCTCTCACAAAACCGTGCTGACTGTTCCTAATCAGTCCCTGCCTCTCCAAATGCCCGTAGATCCTGTCTCTCAGAATACCCTCTAACAACTTACCCACTACAGATGTCAGGCTCACCGGTCTGTAGTTCCCAGGCTTTTCCCTGCCGCCCTTCTTAAACAAAGGTACAACATTTGCTACCCTCCAATCTTCAGGCACCTCACCTGTAGCGGTGGATGATTCAAATATCTCTGCTAGGGGACCCGCAATTTCCTCCCTCACCTCCCATAACGTCCTGGGATACATTTCATCAGGTCCCGGAGATTTATCTACCTTGATGCGCGTTAAGACTTCCAGCACCTCCCTCTCTGTAATATGTACACTCCTCAAGACATCACTATTTATTTCCCCAAGTTCCCTAACATCCATGCCTTTCTCAACCGTAAATACCGATGTGAAATATTCATTTAGAATCTCACCCATCTCTTGTGGTTCCACACATAGATGACCTTGTTGATCCTTCAGAGGCCCTACTTTCTCCCTAGTTACTCTTTTGCCCTTTATGTATTTGTAGAAGCTCTTTGGATTCACCTTTGCCTTATCTGCCAAAGCAATCTCATGTCCCCTTTTTGCCCTCCTGATTTCTCTCTTAACTCTACCCCGGCAATCTCTATACTCTTCAAGGGATCCACTTGATCCCAGCTGCCTATGCATGTCATATGCCTCCTTCTTCTTTCTGACTTGGGCCTCAATCTCCTGAGTCATCCAAGGTTCCCTACTTCTACCAGCCTTGCCCTTCACTTTATAAGGAATGTGCTTACCCTGAACCCTGGTTAACACATTTTTGAAGGACTCCCACTTACCAGACATCCCTTTGCCTGCCAACAGACTCTCCCAATCAACTTCTGAAAGTTCCTGTCTAATACCATCAAAATTGGCCTTTCCCCAATTTAGAATTTTAACTTTTGGGCCAGACCTATCCTTCTCCATAGCTATCTTAAAACTAATGGAATTATGATCACTGGTCCCAAAGTGATCCCTCACTAACACTTCTGTCACCTGCCCTTCCTTATTTCCCAAGAGGAGGTCAAGTTTTGCCCCCTCTCTAGTCGGGCCATCCACATACTGAATGAGAAATTCCTCCTGAATACACTCAACAAATTTCTCTCCATCCAAGCCCCTAATGCTATGGCTGTCCCAGTCAATGTTGGGAAAGTTAAAGTCCCCTACTATTACCACCCTATTTTTCTTGCAGCTGTCTGTAATCTCCTTACATATTTGCTCCTCAATTTCCCGTTGACTATTTGGGGGTCTGTAGTACAATCCTATCAACGTGATCTCTCCCTTCTTATTTTTCAGTTCTACCCATATCGACTCCGTGGGCGAACCCTCGGATATATCCTCTCTCACTACTGCCGTGATGTTCTCCCTAATCAAGAACGCAACTCCCCCTCCTCTCTTACCTCCTGCTCTATCTTTCCTATAGCATCTGTACCCTGGAATATTTAGCTGCCAGTCCTGCCCCTCCCTTAGCCATGTTTCAGTAATAGCTATAACATCCCAGTCCCATGTACCCATCCATGCCCTGAGTTCATCTGCCTTGCCCATCAGACTTCTTGCATTGAAATAAATGCAGTTTAATCTAGACTTCCCTTGGTCTTTGCCGTGCTTTCTCAGACTATTTGTCCGGTCATGTTTTGTACACTCTCCCTTACTGCCTTTTGTTTCTGTCACCACTTTACTTCCCACTGACTTCCTGCATCGATTCCCATCCCCCTGCCACTTTAGTTTAAACCCTCCCCAACAGCACTAGCAAACACTCCCCCTAGGAGTATAAATTGATATTGTCAAGGTTGCACTTTACCATAGGGATGCCACCAACTTGGTAATCCCTTACTTTACTCTGCTGTTACTGCTAGTGGTCATTGCTGAAGTGTATGTAGTTAGGTGTATGAAAATACAGGGCTACGATTGCTTTCTTAATAGAGTGGTGTACAAAAAGAGGCTGATTGTTGAGATATTTCCTAATTTTTGGATGGGAGCAATACTTGAACAGCGCCACAAACAGATGAATAGTCCATTAGTGGTATTGCACCAGGGTTTATGTTTTTTGTTAAAATTAGTTAAGAGATAAAAATAAACCCTATGAGACCTGAAAACTAATCAAGCAATTCAGCTGTCAGATATGGCAGTTGTATGATCCATGAATACATTAATTCATTGGAAAATAGGCTATAATATGGATTCCCTGTAATGCAGAGCAGCAGTAAATAACAGACTTTAAATGTGATTTTGCTTTGAATTTAAAAATTGAGCTGTTTCCAAACATATTCCAGATTAACAACTTGTAACATTTGTTTAACAATTTCTTCATTCACAGAATTAACTGTCTATTCGTTGTGGATTAACAAACATTGTTGGGGGTTGGGGAGGGAACTGACTCCCTGTTAGCTCACTGGGTAAATGTGTTGTGTGATGTGGTACTGAGCCATAGGGACCAGGATAGTCTCAGGTTCAATCACTGGCCTGTGCTGTTAGTTGATCTAAAATGGGGTAATGGCAGTGGAGGCACCATAGTTAGCTTCAGCACCTCTGGACTGCAGAATGGAAGTATTTCTGCCATTGATTGCTATCCAGTGACCCCTGCTGGAAAGTACAAGGAATGTGAACCTCAGGTGAAGATACCCCCATGGCCAGCGTATACTCACTTGGCTCACACATGATGAATGGGAATTTGGGCACCTTCGGAAGAGGAGAAGAATTGAGGAAAGGATTGTGTCAATAAGAAGGAAAGAATTTTCTAGATTGAAAATTGTTTTGTCATACTGTGGGTACAACACTTTAATTGGCTTTTTAAAGACCACAGAAAGTGCATATTACAAAATATAGCCTTTGTTTTTATGTTCTAGAGCAGCAATGTCCAAACATTTATTCTTAGTGGGCCGCTCAGTTGCTTATGTTGGAGCATGTAGGCCACATATAAAAAGCTGTGTGGTACTACTACTGTTACTAACACTCAAAATCTGCTTCGGATGGCCCAGGGTTTCTTACCCATTTTCCCCCCTCCCCCAGTTCAAGCTGGTATTCTTCTCCCTCCTATTCCGCAGTGGTACTATTCTTTCTCCTCATCCTCACACGACTGCTCTCCTCAGCTCCACTCTTGGTGTTCCCCACCCTCAGCACCACTCCTGATCCCGCCCCCCGCCCCCACCCCTTAGCACCACTGCCAGCTCCTACATACTGCTGGTAGAAACCAGTACCAGTACTTGGAAGAAGACAGAAACTGCAGTAAAGGGGCTTCCCCTAGGTGGGAGTGAGCCAGGGCCAACACTATATATACTGTCTGGATGCCTTAAGCTGGAAGGCCAGTGATGGGCTGCCCCTGTTCCAGAGTTGGTTGGTATAAATATTTCATTTATAGTGTCGGCCTGCACCTCTGGTCACATAAAATAAACATCTGTTTATCCTCGTGAGGTCATTAACAAAGGATTTACTCCATGCCAGACTACACCTGTACCAAGTACGTCTTTTACTAATAACTCCTCATGGCATTGCCTCTAGATTTTAAACAGATCTTTAATCTACACAATGGAATCCCAATCAGGCACCCAATTACATACTGCATGAACAAGATTCAAATGTTGTGTTGCACAATTCCACCCTCCACAATACAAACATGCTGCAGAATCAACATGCTGAGTACAGCCTGCCAGACTTGTAACATAATCTACTGTAACACTCAAGCAGAAAATTACTAACGACCAAAATGTCTTTATGCCTGGAGTACGGTAACATGAACATGTTTATGCGAACATGCCCTAATTGGAGGCGTTTAAAGATATTGCAAAAATGAAGTACGTCACTACTAGATTGTGTGATGACATCTGCCATCTGCTGGACAGGAGTTATAGTACAGGTATCTGGAACTGGCCCAGATCTTATTGGAAACCAGCATCCTCTGTGTTGATTCCTGGGATGTCCCAAAGAATCTGGGCTATGTTGTGTGAACTATAGCAAGTGAAGAATAGAAGACCAGATAGTGATATTATATATATGATTTTGAACAAAGAAGGGGGAAAAAATTGCAGTACGATTTCCCGGTACAAGTACAATGCCATCAGAGTCTAAAACCTCAATGAATGAACTGTAGGTTCTGACATCAGAAAATATATTCAATTCAACATAAAAACTAGTTGCAACATTAAGTGGTCTTTGAGGTTACATAAAATTATAATTATGGTGGAATTGCCCTTAAATAATAAAATGTAATTTTTAGTTACATAAAATGTTAATGCAGGGTTATTGATACCTATGATACTTCATGTTACAGCAATTTTTTCCAGCAATTTATTATTGATGGTAAAATAAATGCTGTTATAAAATGAATTGCCAATAAAGTAAGGGTGCTAATCTCTTGGGTGCTTCTAGAATAGCACTTCCTCCATGAGACTGTCTGATATAACAACATCTATTTTACCCCAAGCATAAAAAACCCACACAAAATAGCCCTTTCATTACATGCATTTTTTATATGACTCCCAAAGACAGACTTATAAATAATTTATTCTTATTATTAATGAAAATATATCTAATCAGTGATTATATCTAGTTGCAGTACGTCATTCCGCTAAGTGGCTCATATTGCTTCCAGGAATGAATAGCCAGTTATACGTCTGTCCTCCCTCCTCTTGCCTCAGTCTCCATCTTCAGAAACAGGGTATTAATAAGTATTAATTTATTAGTTACTTTTAATTTTAATTTAAAAGTATGAGCTTTTCACTATGCTAAGTATAAAAATTAGATAATTTACAAATGTGTTATTACTTGTTTCCATTATATATTATTGCACACACAGGGCATCTGTTTATTAGTGCAGAAAAGTAGATGTCCAATAAATCTGAAAATTAATATACACGAGGTTGAAATTCCTCTGCAAGCTATTTTAATCCTCTCTGGCTAATATTGCATGGTTGAAGGAGACGTGGAATGAGGACTAAAAGTCTTACTGTGGGAAAAATGTGCTTTATTAATATTTTGAAAAGAAGTCAGTGGTAAATCCCTATTTAGAGTCCCTCAAATAATTTTGTCTCATTGGTAGAAAAGAAAGGATGATACACTTCGTCAAAAGCAAAATACTGCAGATGCTGGAAAGCTGAAATAAAAACAGAAAACACTGGACATACTCAGCAAGTCAGGCAGCATCTGTGGAGAAAGAAACAGAGTTAACTTTTCAGGTTGATGATCTTTCGTTAGAACACTATGTGAAGCTTTACATGAAGAATGAGCAAAGGGAAAAGTTTAGAATGGAAATCTCTTAAAGGGACAAGCATCTCTAACAAATTTCCCACGTGCAATTGCCCAACTTACTAATCACATCTGATAAAAAAGAGATATATTTAAGGAAGAGCAACATACCTCTCTGTGGAGGTAGAAAGGAAAATACTGCAGATGCTGGAAATCTGAAATTTAAACATAAAAATCTGGAAACACGCAGCAAGTCAGTCAATATCTACGGAGAGAACAGACAATCTACATTTCAGGTGCATTTTCCTATATCAGGTATAAAATTAAAACAGGTTAGAAGTGGAACTAGAAAGAGGTTAAAAAGACAATTTAGAAGGAAAAGAGGAAATATAAAAATATAAATTGAAAATGTCAAAGAATATATAAAGAAATAGTAAAGTATTCTATAGGTACATGAATAGCAAAAGGATAATTAAGATAGTGATAGGGCCACTAAGGGATGAGCAAGATAAACTCACAGGAGGTGATACTGAAATGGGAGGGATACTTTGCCTCATTTTCACTAAACAGGCTAACAAAGAGGAAATGACAATGGTAGAAGTTATCAAGAGAGATATTACAACAATTCAGATAGGAAAAAAAAGGAGATACTGGACAAATTAGCCAAACTTAAGGATTACAAAACCCCAGGTTCGATGGAATACATCCGTGGCTACTCAAAGAAACTAGGGAGGAGTTAGCAGATGAATGAGTTTCCATATAAAAAATTCAATGGAAAAAATAGTGCCAGAGCTACTGGCGAACAGCAAATGTAATTCCTCTCTTCAAAAAGGGAAATAGAACTACGCCAGGGAACTATAACTAGTTAGCTAAACGTCAGTGGTAGGAAAGATACTGGAATCTTTGTCAAAAGGTCAGGTAGCAGAACATCTAGAGCTGGAGAATATAATAAAAAAAATTAGTATGGATTTTTAAAAGGAGAGCCACGTTTAACTAACTGTATTTAGTTCTTTGAATAAATAACAGAGAGTGTAGACAAGGGCAATGTAGTGGATGTGGTATACCTGGGGTTTCAGAAGGCCTTTGATGAAATGCCACATAAGAGACTCAGAACAAAGGTCAGGGTGTTGGAGTCAGGGGCCAGGTAGCAGAATGGATTGAAAAGTGTCTACAAAACAGAGGTTGGGAGTTAAGGCAAGTTTCTCGGTCTGTCAGAAAGCGTGAAATGGCGGCTCACAGGGATCTGTCCTGGGACCACTGTTATTCTCTTAATATATAAATGGATTCTGAAATTGGAGGTATGGTGTCGAAATTTGTAGATGATGCCAAATTGAGAGGTATAGCTAATAATGTAGAGGGATGCACCAAAATACAGGAATAAATATGCTTGTAGAGTGGGTGGATAATTGACAAATTAAATTCAATATAGCAAAATATGAGGTGGTTCATTTCGGTAGGAAGAATAAGGAGGTCACTTATTCCTTGATAGGTAAAAAACTAAATGGTGTAGAGGAGCAAAGAGATCTGGGAATACAGATACATAAATCACTAAACGTAGCAACACAAGTTGATAAGGCCATAAAGAGTGCAAACAAAGTACTGGGATTCATTTCTAGAGGAATAGAATATAAAAGCAGGAAAGTAATGCTAAATTTATATAGAACCTTGGTTAGACCACACGGAGTATTGTGTGTAGTTCTGGTCTCCATACTACAATAAGGATATTGAAACACTGGAGAAAGTGGAGAAAGTGAAGAAAAGATTGGGCCAGAGCGGCATAGCAACGATCACTGCTGCTCCTGTGAATTAAATTTACAAGTGTACTTACTGCGGGCTCAATGGCATCAACTTGCGTGATTTTGAACTGTTAAAGAATTGTGCGCTGTCAACCCAGCCTCTGAACAGGGTAAATTGATGCGCATGGAAATGTCTGTGAGAATAGAAGATACGCCCACAAAGTCTGTCAGGAAGAGAAGTCACGCCCACATGCAGGCAAGCAGACTTCATTCATTTTAAGTTAGTATTCTGGAAGTCATTGTAACTAAAAAAAAAATTAAATAAACAGCCAAAGAAATAATTGAATTAAATTAAAGAGACAGAAGATAAAATATCTGATATAGTAAATTTATCCTTGACACCTAAGTACAAACTCTAGATTCAATCACAAAGAAAACTCTTTTGTTACGTAGAATGCACTACACAGAAACAGGCCCTTCGGCCCAATTGGTCCATGCTGGTGTTTACGCGGCACACGAGCCAGTTGTTATGTTGCTGGCAGGCGTTGTTTTTTTGTTTTGGACTCAGTAGAGGTCTCTGAAGTTCCCTGACTCTCCTTAGCTGAGATGCTCATTGGTGCTTGCTGCGCAAATCTAGGGTAATGAGCTATTTCTCCTATTTACTCCTGAACTTCTTTCATCCATGCTAACCTGAATTTGGTGGTGTTTTATCTGTGTTGTAACTACAGTAAATATAGTCAGGATCTGACACATCAGTTTATTAAAACCTAACAACTGTTTGCTAGCCTATGTCTGACACTGATTGCTTGGCCTCCGGGTCCAAATTGACAGCTCATTTGTCACAGAACCGGCATGTATTTTTAGACAGGTGACTAGTTTATATAAATGTATCACCTCTTTCCCTCATTATGATCACCCATTGGTGGAAGAGAGCATTTTCCATTTTTCACTTGATCACAACACAAACCTTGAGGCAATATATTTTATTCCATCCTAGAAAGTTCGAGCTAACCTTAGAATCTGCCACAGAACATTCTGAGTGTTCATTTTGATGCTCCTGGACAATGATATTACACCAGGCCCCAAACCCACCAGAATCAGAGTGGAAAAATGTCCATTTATTTGGTGTTGCACCTTAACAGTCATTAGAAACGTAATTTTATTCACTTTCATCACTCTGTTATTCCAGCCTGCCTTCTTTCTGGGAAGACCTTTGTCCCATTTCTATGGATGCGTTTAAGCAGGGGTCTGAAAAAAGGATGAGGCACAAGAACATTATTGCTTTGTGTCATGTTACTCTGTGAAGTATCCATTTTACCCTTTCATAAGTGCCCGATGCTCTGCTTAGGGAAAAATTGGTGCACTATTTACTCTGTAGTAAAATATTTTTCAGTGGTGTGATAAAATCACACAAGTGAAAAGTCAAAATGATCATAGATGTGTGAATACATCACTCAACGGCTGTCAGCTTTATACAGTGTTCTATAATTAAGTTAAAGGTTGTACAAAAATTCAGTTTCTTCCCATTGTAACTGTACATTTTGATGAGTTGAAAAATGCGCAACATTCAGCAGAGAGAAATTGCCAAAACCTGAAAGTTTGCTGCCCAGAGCTTTTCCCTCAGATATCTGCAGTGTCGGTGAATGATGAACACTGCACAAAAAAGAAATAAGGTCACTCACTACTTTCAGTTCTTTTTATGGTGGTTTAAAAATGGTGATGTTAGCCCTTGTAGCCCTTGTAGGCTTTCCAGCACAGATCACCACCTCTCTCAGGGGATGACTGCTGTAGCTTAAACCAGTAATAAAGACTACAGCAAAGGTCACAAGGAACTTGTGCAGTGTAAGTATAGTTCTGCACGTAAAATATGATTTCAGATTATGGCACGGTGGCGCAGAACAATTTTTATCACGGAGTGTTCAGTCAAACTGAGCTGAGAAGCTGATGGACTCAGTATAGTTCATTCTGATTGGTGATTTGTGCTCGGCTTAACTGCTGTTTGTGTGGAATTGTGTAACTAATTTGGTGTTTGGTATACTGTAAATTTTAAGTACAAGTAACAAAAGCAATATATTAAAATTTTGATATGAATGATTAAATGCAAGGGAACTGAATTTATTTTACTGTCTCACCTTCAATCTGGTCTTTTAGTTGTCTACCCCATTCTTCAATCATGAGATAAGAGACATAAAATCCATTCTCTTGCTATTCTAGAAAATAAACTGAGGAAGAAAAATCATTCCTATTTGCAGACCCAACATTTCAGAATACAATATTAATCTTACTATAGAAATAAATTTGAGCTAATCTCATTATAATTTCTCATTAAAATGTAAAAAATTAATTTCATAATCTTACAGAATAACCATTTGAGCAATAGTAGCCCACCATACCTTTACCAACTGTTGAGTTCATACATTCTGATCACTTAACTATTCAAGCACTTACATAAGGAGGGACTTATGCTGCATTGAAATAGTTCTAAACTATCCTTAAAATAGCAGGAACTTAAGATCTGAGTTATTCAGTTAAATGCACCTGCTTAATGGGTGATATTTGTTTTATTATTTTCCAACATGATGTATATGGGTGGCATATCCAAAAGTGTAGAGTATAAGTAAATATCTTAAGTAACATCTTTAGTACATAAACCATCCAAGTCATTGATTAAAATTCACAACCCCAGAAGTTCACAGAGATAAACTATTGGAAGGTGTTAATATGTTAATTTTTAATTGCAATCTTGCTAATCTGCTTGCTTTGTTCTGTCAAGAGTCCATTGAGTCCAACGGGGTTTTAGAACTAGGTGACAAATGGATTTATATCTTGCAGCTCTTAGATGGGCTGCCGCCTATTTTGTGATTTTGAATAGATGCTTTTGGAACTATTTCCTATTCGCTGTACGGATTATCAGTCTGTTGAATTGGCCAAGTCACTGTGTTGTTACCTTTTAGAACCATAGAAAAGATACCGCACAGAAGGGGGCCATTTGGCCCATCGTGTCCGCGCCAGCTCGAAGAACAACCAGGTGCCCAGTCTCATCCCACCTTCCAGCCCTGGTCCATAGCCCTGCAGCTTACAACACTTTACGTGCAGGTCCAGATACTTTTTAAAAGAGTTTAGGGTCCCTGCCTCTACCACCAATTTGGGCAGCGAACTCCACACACCCACCACCCTCTGGGTAAAGAAGTTTTTCCTCATGTCCCCTCTAATCCTTCCGCCAATCAGCTTAAATCTATGTCCTCTGGTTCTTGAACTCTCCGCTAGGGGAAACAGGTACTTCCTGTCTACTCTATCTGGGCCCCTCATAATTTTGTACACCTCAATCAAGTCACCTCTCAGCCTCCTCTGCTCCAAGGAAAACAACCCCAGCCTATCCAATCTCTCCTCGTAGCTGCAATTTTCAAGCCCTGGCAACATTCTTGTAAATTTTCTCTGCACTCTCTCCACAGCAATTACCTCCTTGCTGTAATGTGGTGACCAGAACTGTGCACAATACTCCAGCTGTGGCCTTACCAGCGTTTTATACAGTTCCGTCATTACATCCCTGATTTTGTATTCCATACCTCGGCTAATAACTGAGAACATTCCATATGCCTTCTTCACGACCTTATCTACCTGTACTGCCACCTTCAGGGACCTGTGCACGTGCACTCCAAGGTCTCTCACTTCCTCTAACCCTCTCAATATATTCCTGTTTACTGCATATTCCCTTTTACTGTTTGCCCTCCCTAAGTGCATTACCTCACACTTCTCCGGGTTGAACTCCATTTGCCACTTTTCCACCCACTCCACCAACCCATTGATATCTTCTTGGAATCTACAGCTATCCTCTTCACTGTCAACTACACGGCCAATTTTTGTGTCCTCTGCAAATTTGCCAATCATGCCCCCTACATTCAAGTCCAAATCATTAAATATATACCACAAACGGCAAGGGACCCAACACTGAGCCCTGTGGCACATCACTGGAAACGGATTTCCATTCGCAAAGACATCCATCGACTTTTACTCTTTGTTTCCTGTTACTGAGCCAATTTTGGATCCAATTCGGCACATTTCCCTGCATCCCAAGGGCTTTTACCTTTCTGACCAGTCTGCCATGTGGGACCTTGTCAAATGCCTTACTAAAATCCATGTAGACAACATCCACTGCACTACCCTCATCAATCCTCCGTGTCACTTCCTCAAAGAATTCAATCTGATTTGTAAGGCATGACCTTCCCTGAACAAATCCATGCTGACTATCCCAGATTAAACCATGCCTTTCCAAGTGACAGTTTATCCTATCTCTCAGTATTGATTCTAATAGTTTGCCCACCACCAAGGTAAGACTGACTAGCCTATAATTGTTCGGCCTTTCCCTCGTACGCTTTTTAAACAATGGCACTACGTTTGCAGTCTTCCAGTCCTCCGGTACCTCCCTTGTATCTAGGGAGGATTGGAAAATGATCCTCAGAGCATCTGCTATTTCCTCCCTGGCTTCCTTCAATATCCTAGGAAACAATCCATCCGGCCCTGGTGACTTATCAACTTTCAAGGATTTCAGTCCCTCTAGTACTTCCTCTCTCATTATGTTTACCTTATCCAATATTTCACACCTCTCCTCTTTAACTACTATGTCGGGATCATCCCTTTCCTTTGTGAATACGGAGACAAAATATTCATTTAAAACCCTACCCATATCCTCTGCTTCTACACACAAGTTACCCTTATCATCCCTGAAAGGTCCCACCTTTTCCTTAGCTATCCTCTTGTTCTTAATGTACTGATAAAACATCTTTGAGTTTTCTTTAATCTTACTAGCTAATTTTTTTCATGCCCTCTCTTTGCTTTCCTTATTTCCTTTTTTACATCATCCCTGTACTCTCTATACTCCTCTAGGCTTTCTGCAGTATTTTGCTTTCTGTGACAGTCATCAGCTTTCTTTTTCTGCTTTATCTTGCCCCATATACTTCTAGACAACCAGGGGGCTCTAGATTTGGCAGTGCCACCCTTTTTCTTTGAGGGGACGTGTCTGCATTGTACCCGTAGAATTTCACTTTTTAGTGCCTCCCACTGGATTGCCACTGATTTCTCCTCAAATAGTTGTGTCCAGTCCACTTCTGCCAAATTACTTCTTAGTTCTGTAAAATTTGCCTTCCCCCAATTTAAAACGTTTACTCCTGATTTAACTCTGTCCTTTTCCATAATAATGCTAAAACCAACTGAATTGTGGTCACTATCCCCAATATGGTCACCCACTGTCACCTCACCCACTTGCCCATCTTAATTTCCCAGGACTAAATCTAGAATTGTATTCCCTCTTGTTGGGCTTGTCACGTACTGGCTAAAAAAGTTCTCCTGGACACCGATGAAGAATTTTGCGCCCTCTGTGCCCCTCACACTGTTTGAATCCCAGTTGATGTTAGGGTAGTTGAAGTCCCTTACTATTATTGCCCTCTTATTTTTGCACTCAGAACTTTGCCTACATATTTGTTCTTCTATCTCCCTTTCTCTATTCGGGGTCTATAGCACACTCCTGGTAGAGTGACTGCCCCTTTTTTATTTCTTAGCTCAACCCATATGGCCTCAATTGATGATCCATTTAGCATATCATCCCTTCTCACAACTGTAATTGATTCTTCAACCAATAATCCGACCCCTCCTTTTTTATCACCCACTCTATCCTGCCTGAGAACTCTATATCCAGGGATATTGAGCTGCCAATTATCCCTCTCTTTAAGCTAGGTTTCCGTTATAGCAATGATATCATGCTGCCATGTGTCCATCTGTGCCCTTAGCTCATCTGCTTTGTTTGTAATACTCCTTGCATTGAAGTATATACCCTTTAACCCCGTCAAATTCCTTTGCTGAACACTATTTAACCTTTGCTTCTTTTGCCTTTCTGAGTCGCTAACTATGTCACTAACTGCTCTTCTGTTTCCCGTTTCCTGGTCTGAATTTGTCCTATCTCTACCTGCCCTTTGGTTCCCATCCCCCTGCCATACTAGTTTAAACCTCCCCAACAGAACTAGCAAATGCCCCCGCGAGGATATTTTGTCCCGGTTCTGCTTGGGTGCAACCCGTCCAGCTTGTACAGGTCCCGCCTTTCCCAGAATCGGTCCGAATGCCTCAGGAATTTAAACCCCTCCCTCCTACTACCTCAAGCCATGCATTCATCTGGTCTATTCTCCTATTTCTGCTCTCGCTAGCACGTGGCACTGGGAGTAATCCTGAGATTACTACCTTAGAGGTCCTGCTTTTCAATTTATTTCCTAACTCCCTATATTCTGCTTGCAGGACCTCATCCCTTTTTTTGCCAATGTCGTTGGTACCGATATGGACCACGACCTCTGGCTGTTCACACTCCCCCTTCAGAATGTCCTGCAGTCGCTCCATGACATCCTTGACCCTAGCACCAGGGAGGCAACATACCATCCTGGAGTCACGTCTGCAGCCGCATAAAAGCCTATCTGTTCCCCTTACGATGGAATCCCCTATCACTATTGCTCTCCCATTCTTTTTCCACCCTTCCTGTGCAGCTGAGTCACTCGTGGTGCCGTGGTCTTGGCTCTTGCTGCATTCCCCTGATAAGCCATCTCCCCCAATAATATCCAAAGCGGAATATCTGTTTGAGAGGGAGATGACTCCAGGGGACTCCTGCTGTACCTGCCTAGTCCTTTTACTCTACCTGGCGGTCACCCATTTCCTTTCTGCCTGCATAACCTTTACCTGCGGTGTGACCACCTCACTGAACGTGTTATCCACGATAATCTCAGCATCGCGGATGATTCCACAGAACTAGCTGTGCCTCTAGCCAAGCTGTTCCAGTACAGCTACAACACTGGCATCTACCCGACAATGTGGAAAATTGCCCAGGTATGTCCTGTCCACAAAAAGCAGGACAAATCCAATCTGGTCAATTACCGTCCCATCAGTCTACTCTCAATTATCAGCAAAGTGATGGAAGGTGTCGTCGACAGTGCTATCAAGCGGCACTTACTCACCAATAACCTGCTCACCGATGCTCAGTTTGGGTTCCGCCAGGACCACTCGGCTCCAGACCTCATTACAGCCTTGGTCCAAACATGGACAGAAGAGCTGAATTCCGAAAGTGAGGTGAGGTGAGAGTGACTGCCCTTGACATCAAGGCAGCATTTGACCCGAGTGTGGCACCAAGGAGCCCTAGTAAAATTGAAGTCAATGGGAATCAGGGGGAAAACTCTCCAGTGGTTGGAGTCATACCTAGCACAAAGGAAGATGGTAGTGGTTGTTGGAGGCCAATCATCTCAGCCCCAGGACATTGCTGCAGGAGTTCCTCAGGGCAGTGTCCTAGGCCCAACCATTTTCAGCTGCTTCATCAATGACCTTCCCTCCATCATAAGGTCAGAAATGGGGATGTTTGCTGATGATTGAACAGTGTTCAGTTCCATTCGCAACCCCTCAAATAATGACGCAGTCTGAGGCCGCATGCAGCAAGACGTGGACAACATCCAGGCTTGGGCTGATAAGTGGCAAGTAACATTCACGATAGACAAGTGCCAGGCAATGACCATCTCCAACAAGAGAGAGTCTAACCACCTCCCCTTGACATTGAACGGCATTACCATCACCGAATCCCCCACAATCAACATCCTGGGGGTCACCATTGACCAGAAACTTAACTGGACCAGCCATATAAATACTGTGGCTACAAGAGCAGGTCAGAGGCTGGGTATTCTGCGTCGAGTGACTCACCTCCTGACTCCCCAAAGCCTTTCCACCATCTACAAGGCACAAGTCAGGAGTGTGATGGAATACTCTCCACTTGCCTGGTCGAGTGCAGCTCCAACAACACTCAAGAAGCTCGACGCCATCCAGGACAAAGCAGCCCGCTTGATTGGCACCCCATCCACCACCCTAAACGTTCACTCCCTTCACCACCGGTGCACAGTGGTTGCAGTGTGTACCATCCACAGGACACGCTGCAGCAACTCGCCAAGGGCTCTTCGACGGCATCTCCCAAAC
The DNA here is from genome assembly GCF_035084215.1 of Heptranchias perlo. Taxonomy (NCBI): domain Eukaryota; kingdom Metazoa; phylum Chordata; class Chondrichthyes; order Hexanchiformes; family Hexanchidae; genus Heptranchias; species Heptranchias perlo. Next base: position 35,953,046 of record NC_090337.1, on the reverse strand, counting down.
CCGCAACCTTTACAACCTAGAAGGACAAGGGCAGCAGGCACATGGGAACAACACCACCTACACGTTCCCCGCCAAGTCACACACAATCCCGACTCGGAAATATATCGCCGTTCCTTCATCGTCGCTGGGTCAAAATCCTGGAACTCCCTTCCTAACAGCACTGTGGGAGAACCTTTACCACACAGACTGCAGCGGTTCAAGGTGGCGGCTCACCACCACCTTCTCAAGGGCAATTAGGGATGGGCAATAAATGCCGGCCTCGCCAGTGACGCCCACATCCCATGAACGAATGAAAAAAAGAATCCACCCACAGCTCCAACTCTGAAATGCGGTTAGCCAGTAGCTGCAGCTGGACACACTTCCTGCACAGATGGTCGCCAGGGACACCGGTAGTGTCCATGACTTCCCACTTTGCACAGGAGGAGCATATCATGGTTGCAAACTCTGCTGCCATGACTTGCCTTAGATTAAGTTAGTTAGTTACTCCCTGAAGGAGTTTACTCCTTTAAATTACTCTTAATTTAGAGCATGTTAACTGCACTAGGGACCTTGATTCACTAAAAAAACCCTACTTGCTATAAGACCTGCAGACCTTATCTTTCTTTTTATTTTAGTTACAACATTGTAGAATAACAGAAATACTCACCTGAACCTACTCACCAATCAGCTGCCTCTCCGGCGCCGCATCACTTTTTCACTGGTGACGTCACCTCTGGAACTCCGCCGCTGGTCTCAGTTTATCCGCCTCCGACCTTGCCCAGCTCAGCTCTCCCACTCTCGGGCCCTCCTTTATCCCCCTCCGATCTCGCTCAGCTCAGCTCTCCCGCTCTCGGGCCCTCCTTTATCTGCCTCCGATCTCGCTCAGCTCAGCTCTCCCGCTCTCTGGCCCTCCTTTATCTGCCTCCGACCTTGCCCAGCTCAGCTCTCCCGCTCTCTGGCCCTCCTTTATCTGCCTCCGATCTCGCTCAGCTCAGCTCTCCCGCTCTCGGGCCCTCCTTTATCTGCCTCCGATCTCACTCAGCTCAGCTCTCCCTCTCTCGGGCCCTCCTTTATCCACCTCCGATCTCCCTTAGCTCAGCTCTCCCGCTCTCGGGCCCTCCTTTATCTGCCTCCGATCTCACTCAGCTCAGCTCTCCCGCTCTCGGGCCCTCCTTTATCCGCCTCCGATCTCCCTTAGCTCAGCTCTCCCGCTCTCGGGCCCTCCTTTATCTGCCTCCGATCTCACTTAGCTCAGCTCTCCCGCTCTCGGGCCCTCCTTTATCCGCCTCCGATCTCACTTAGCTCAGCTCTCCCGCTCTCGGGCCCTCCTTTATCCGCCTCTGATCTCGCTTAGCTCAGCTCTCCCGCTCTCGGGCCCTCCTTTATCCGCCTCTGATCTCACTTAGCTCTTGTTTTCCTATATTCCAAATTTTAACTTCTGAGGGTATGAGAGGTAAACCCTGGCCAGCAAGCACCTCCAGTGTTTTAAATCCTGTGGATATTTGACAGCCAGATGCAATTGTGAGAAGATTCATTTTTAATTTTCGTTGTTCATGGTTGAACTTCAAAAAGGTTGAAAAGTGTATCACGAGCAGTCCGGTTCATATCTTCTTCTGAGGCCATCAAGTGGAAAGCTGGACAACTGGGGGGAGATTAGGCTAAGAACCGCATAAAGTTGTTAAGGGATGCTAACTGAAGTCCAGTATTGCTAAGGGAATTAGCGACGGATCTCATCTGTTTACTACCTTCTGTCTTCAAGAAGGAATAGAAATATTCCATAAAACGTTGTAAAATGCTGAATTGTTCATTGATACTTTGTTATCTGTCATTTTGTAATAAACCTGTTCATAGTTTATCGCTCAATTCATAGCCTGAGAGAATGTTTATTCCTTCACTTTCCAAAGTCTTGATGGAAATTAGAGGACTTGTGATACATTCAGCAGGCTAAATGCAGTAGTAGGATTTCTTTTTGACCCCCCAGGCTTACATCATTATCAGATTTGGCGTGTACAAGGTCAAACTTTAATTTGTGGTTGGCGAGGGTTCATTTACAGGAGGGATCCTTGACTCTGAGCATGAGATAAATATCTGAGTAAAACACAAAAACACAACGAAGGCATTACACAAGAGTTTGTAGTAGATTAGGTAAATTCTTGAAAAAGAAGCCCAGAGGCTGGATCATGAATGCTTAACAACTTCAGTTCATTTACCATCTTCATCTTACCCCAAAGGAGTGCATACATGGAAATGCTAACAGCTGCACTCTCTCCAGATATCAAAAATAATTTAAAAATAATGATCAGAGCAAAAGTTGAAATAGGTTCATAAATTTGTTCTCTAACCTTCTGTTGTGTAGATTCTCTATGGGGTAGTTAATATAGGTTTTATGGTGACAGCGGACGTATACCTTTGAACATGTAGGGAATTTAGGGTCTTTCCCAGAGATTCATGGACCTGGATGATAGTTCAGACAAAGAAAGCCACCTGACACGTTTTGTGAATCAAAGTGATTCTTTATTTTGTGATTTAAAAAGAGCACATCGTAAACATGAAGCAACTCAATCGATACGTGGATTACTCTACCCGATGATACAAGTGGGGGTTCGCAACGTTCTTTATTTAATGATTTAAAAGAGCACATAAGCAGGCATGAAGCAAAGCGAGCAAGTAGCATATACAACTTAAGCATGAAAGCAGCTGTCTAGGTCTAGAAGTAGGGTGTCAATTGCTGCAGTAACAGGTGCATCGTTGAATGATGTGTCGAGGTTCTTCTCATCAAGGTTTGTCTTTTCATCAAAGATTAGAGACAAAGTGGTTTGGTCAAAGCTCAGAATCAAAGTCTTTTTGTCAAAGTTCAGAAACAAAGTCTCGTTGGAGGAGTTCATGCTGCAGTCGTTAACTCTTGAAGCTTCTTCCAGCTTTTCCGAGGTTGTCTGTTGTTTTGACTGCTACGATGTCTTATCTTTATCTGCTTCAGAGCAAATAGGTGTGAACCAAGTTACAAGAAGGCCCAATTTGTCCATAACATTAAGATGGATGGCTGGTTGGACCACTCATGGACCATATGAACCCCTTATATCCTCCCCTCTACGTGAAGCCAGGTGTCCTATCAGCTCTTTGTCCTTCGCAGTTGTTGTTGACATCAAAAACCTTCTGGAAGCTTCTCCTTATCAGTTGTTATTGAAGATTGCAGCCTGTCTACAGTTTCTGTACTGTATTGCTCCTGCAGTGTGAAACTGATGTCCAACTATCCAGTTTAAACGGTCTGAACTTTGCTGTTTTGCAATTGTGCATTTGTACTGTAATGTCCAGAGGAAGTTAACCTTTGCTTTCAAATGTACTGTAAATATACTATCCAAGTGAATGTCCAAATCCTTAAAGGGACTGGTTAACCCTTTATGTTGAATTATCCAGTAGTTCAAAAGAGAAAAATGGGGTTTGACCAAATGTCCAAAATCCTTACAAATGTTTGAACTGAAACTGAACATTAGTTAATGAGTACCTGTTTAAAAGAATCCATATACTATTAGGTGGAACCTTGATGTCTATTATATAATTAAAAATATTTGCATCTGTGCACGTGTCAAACATGCAAAATATATGTCCTATCAATGGGCTAAAATATCATATCCATAAAAAAGGAATAAATTTCACCAAATCATTGTTGACTGAACAATGGTGATTGCCTGAAATATTATTGACAGGTAGGAAACCCGTTTGTGTGTGTGTGTGTGTGTGTGTGTCTGTGTGTGTGTGGGGTGCACCATGGCAAGCCATGTCACGTGACAACCAGACACAACTTACAGACAACTGTGAGGCATGAATTGCGGAATAAAACCATGAGAATCAATGTTTTTTTTTTCAGTTTCCTTATACAGTTTAAGCTGATAAAAATTCTGAACTAAAGGTGTTTTCTGGGATGAGTTTTTTTGTGTCGCTGAGGAGGATTCCTTCTGGACCAAACGCCAGACTCTTTGTCATCTAATCTGTGCCAACATCTCCACCCTCAGGCTGATTCCAGACCTTTCTATTGAACCTGGAACCTCCGAGCTCCAACTGGCCTTGATCCCACAATTCCAAGGCAGCTATAGAGTCTGCCCACATTTTGTACCCTAATGGTGTTCCCTATCATCTGAACTCGTGCTGTTGATAATTTTGTAACTTCTGTTTGATAAAGTGCCGCATGGTAGGCTTGTCATCAAGATTGCAGCCCATGGAATAAAGGGGGCAGTAGCAGCATGGATATGAAATTGACTAAGTGACAGGAAACAGAGAGTAGTGGTGAACGGTTGTTTATCAGACTGGAAGGAAGTGCACAGTGGTGTTCCCCAGGGGTCGGTGCTGGGATCACAGCTTTTCTTGATGTATATTAATGACTTGGACTTGGGTGTACAGGGCACAATTTCAAAAATTTGCAGATGACACAAAACTTGGAAGGGTAGTGAACAGTAAGGAGGGTAGTGATAGACTTCAAGAGGATATAGACAGGCTGATGGCATGGGCGGACACGTGGCAGATGAAATTTAACGCAGAAAAATGCGAAGTGATACATTTTGGTAGGAAGAATGAGGAGAGGCAATATAAACTAGAGGGCATAACTCTAAAAGGGGTACAGGAACAGAGAGATCTGGGGGTATATGTGCACAAATCATTGAAGGTGGCAGGGCAGGTTGAGAAAGCGGTTAAAAAGCATGCGGGATCCTGGGCTTTATAAATAGAGGCATAGAGTACAAAAGTATGGAAGTCATGATGAACCTTTGTAAAACACTGGTTTGGCCACAACTGGAGTATTGTGTCCAGTTCTGGGCACCACACTTTAGGAAAGATGTGAAGGCCTTGGAGAGGGTGCTGAAGAGATTTACTAGAATTATGCCTGGGATGAGGGACTTTAGTTACATGGATAGACTGGAGAAGCTGGGGTTATTCTCCTTGGAACAGAGAAGGTTGCGAGGAGATTTGATAGAGGTATTCAAAATCATGAAGGGTTTAGACAGAGTAGATAGAGAGAAACTGTTCGCATTGGCAGAAGGGTCAAGAATCAGAGGGCATAGATTTAAGGTGATTGGCAAAAGAACCAAAGGTGACATGAGGAAAAACGTTTTTACACAGCAAATGGTTAGGATTTGGAATGCACTGCCCGAGGGGGTGGTGGAGACAGATTAAATTATGGCCTTCAAAATGGAACTGGATAAATACTTGAAAGGAAATAAAATTGCAGGGCTATAGTGTTAGGGTAGGGGAGTGGGACTAGCTGGATTGCTCTTGCATAGAGCCAGCGCGGACTCGATAGGCCGAATGGCCCCCTTCCGTGCTGTAACCTTTCTATGATTCTTGCTCCACTGCCCTTCATGCATAATGGTACAGAACTAGATTTGAGCATCCCTGCCTGCACATCCAGCTCTGTGCATTTTGCTCTCTTCTCCTTCCGTATCTACTATCCCCTTGCCTCCTTCACTGCTTCTCTTACCCCACAGCACTGAGACTCAGTTGTGAATATCCAGTGTATCCCCAGGGTGCATAGCTGGTCCCCTCTTAAGCATCTACATGCTATCCTTTGTTGACATCAACAGGAATTACAGGGTCAACTTCCACATGTGTGCTGACAACATCCAGCTCAACCTCTCTTTCTTATCCATCAATCCAAAGACTATTGCTACACCTCCAATTGTCTAAGACCCTGATGAACCTAAATGTCTACTAACGTCAGTAAAAATTAAGCCATCCTTTTTGGCTCCCACTGGCGCCTAAATGTGATTTGTGTCTCATTACAATATTCCTATCCGTATTGAAGTGGACATGTTGTACATCCAATGTAATTTCTAGCGGGAAATTATAGAAGTGGTGTCAAGTGTCAAGGTGCTGGCATAATCGCTCCCCCCACCATTTTCCTCCATCACTTGCTGCAGTCATGCCAGGAACTGGTGTTACTGCAAAGGAAAATCTGTCCACGGTCTTGTCGTAAAAGAGGGGACAAAATCTTTCTTGATTTAAGCTGAAACTAAACATTCATAAATAATTATTAGTGTAAAAAACCCAGGAACTAGTAAGAGTGGATCACCTTACTCACTGGCTATTCAAGAGCTGATAGCTACAGCCTTCAATCCATCTCCAAAACCACTGAAAAAAAAGTCCCCTCTCATACACTATTAACTGCAGCCTGGATGTCTATTTTACTCATGATGGTAAAGATATAATTTTGGAAAGTTTCGAGTACACCCAGCTGGTTGGTGAGAGGTAATTCATTCATCTAATAAATAATGTTATGTATTTTATTTATGAATAAGGAACTTATATTTAACAGTCAGCTCAGTTCCATTGCAGATCACTTTTGCCACCTTGACAGATATAGACTTGAGAAATAACTCTTAAACTGTTGGAAGGTTTATTGAAACTCTTGTCTCCCTTGGCTGATTGGTTTGAGCTTTCTTTGACGGTGGAACAGAAACAAGCAATCTATATAATACAATTCTATATAATACAATCAATATAATACAATTCTATATAATACAATCAATATAATACAATTCTATATAATACAATCAATATAATACAATTCTATATAATATAAACAATCCACATAATACAATTCTATATAATACAATCAATATAATACAATTCTATATAATACAAACAATCTATATAATACAATTCTATATAATACAAACAATCAATAATACAATTCTATATAATAAAAGCAATCTATATAATACAATTCTATATAATACAAGCAATTTATATAATACAATTCTATATAATACAATCAATATAATACAATTCTATATAATACAAACAATCAATATAATACAATTCTATATAATACAATTCTATATAATACAATCAATATAATACAATTCTATATAATACAAACAATCTATATAATACAATTCTATATAATACAAACAATCAATAATACAATTCTATATAATAAAAGCAATCTATATAATACAATTCTATATAATACAAGCAATTTATATAATACAATTCTATATAATACAAACAATCTATATAATACAATTCTATATAATACAAGCACTCTATATAAACAAACAGTGCATATTGCACACATCGCACCTTAATTTTGTATATCAAATCTTAAATGTTTGCATCACACTCAGGGTGTTACATCTGTCGCACTTTAATGATCGCAAAAAAAATTGCTGTCATTTAATCATGTTAGTTTGCTTAAATATGATTGTCATTAGGCAGATAGTAAAAGCTACCATTGCCAATCATGAATGAGGAAACTGCATAAAGCCAACCAATCAGAGCACTCAATTCTTCAAAGCTACCAATTTGTGACCAACAGCTATCATAACATGAACCAATCAAATTGGACATAATTATTTTTTCAAATTGTTACCAGCAGCCAATTGGGTTTTTCTACCCAGCCCCCTTTTTATGACTAAAAATAACATTTATGTCATAACAAATACAAAAGAAAGGAAACATTTCTCAAAAAATAAAATATTTAAATAAACAGATATTTTAAAAATTACCAAAAGATCTTTGTATTTGGTTTGAAAGGCTTAGCCCCTCCCTCGCACTGCAGACATAGAAAAGCTGATGAAAATCTGTAATAATTGTATCAAGTTAAGCTGGGATGTCATTCCTGTGAGTGAAGCTAATTTTTAGCCACTTCTCCTGACAGAACTAAAGAAGTCAACACCATTCTAAATCTTAGACAATAACGTTACATTTTTAACACATCTTTTTAAAAATTTGTTCTTGGGATAGAGGTAATGCTGGCAAGGCTGTGTTTATTGCCCACCCTTAATTGGCAAGAAATGCTCTAAGCCGAAGGGTTAACAGTTTAAAAAAAAGTTATAGTCACAAGAGCAAGAGTAACAGTCAATGGAAAAGTGATCACATTTTGCAGTAATTCACACTTTTATTTTTTTAAATGCCCAAGGTGAGGGATATAATTTTGGGGGAAAGGAACATTTCTCAAGCACATCTGGTTAATGTTTTACATGGGTCAGATACAAAGAAAAATGTCTTATGCAGTGTCCAAAGAAATGCCTTAACCCCAATCTCAGAAGAACATACTCCATGGCACCGAGAACATTTCAGTTTCCTACATTATCCTTCATTTTGGTCTCCCTGAGTGAGGGAGTATCAAATTATTGTCAGTTTATGCCATGTATTCATGTCCATAAGAACTACAATGCATGTTTTAAAACTGATTCCACTTAACATTCTTTTAACTGGAAAAAGAGAGGAAATTTTGATCCCACTAATAGACCAACGGTGGTATTTCTCATGGGTAGTTCTGGACCTGCAGTGTATTTTCTTGTGCTTACTATGGAGCCTGAATGCAAGCAACATTTGCTCATCAATATAATACACAAATGAATTGAAGCAAAATATCACATGACTGGCATAAGGTAAAAAAAAATTGCAGATCTCACTGTTGCTGGAAGATACAGACCACACAGCTAAAATATTTTAATACATTTGACCTACAATTTAGAAAATCTGCTTAAGATTCAAGTAATTTTATTTGTTCCTTTGTCTCCAGGGAGCTCTAGCTTTGGATGCTCTATCTTTCCTCCTGATGAGAATATGCTTGGTGTACCTAAACTATCTCCGCCTTGAAGGCCTGCCATTGCTCATTTACTGTTTTCTTGGCCAATCTTTGTTTCCAGTCCAACTATGCTAGATCCCAGTGCTAGCCCAATTATCAACTCTGGCACCTGTATTGTGGAAATCTCTTGCAAACATTTCTAACACTAAATGGCTGAGTTTAGCTATTTTTCCTCAGAATTATGTAACTTTTTGGTGTTCATTATTTTGAGCTCCATGTGCAGTTCTGCATGAGAAAGGAAAATGATGGTTCATAGCAGGTCGAAAAAATTGTTTAAGCGATATGATCAGTTTATTTTGTGGCAGTTGCTGATTACTGATTGGTAACTTTTTGAAAAACATGTAAGTGTTTGGTAAGGTTGGGCTTGTGTTGGTTCCTCATTTGTGATCAGTAGTGGTAGAGTTCCTACTTTTTTGAACAAGTCAGGATGGTGAACTGAACAGATAGTGATTATTTTCATCAATCAGAAAAATGTGAGGGATGGTTTTTGTGCTACATACATGTGGCAGTCTTTAAGACTTGTACAGATTTGGAGATGTGTGTTATACACAAAGCTTTTAATTATACAGATGGATTAGTGTGGGTGCAATTGAAACCCAAGTCTCCTGAGGAAAAATGAACATGTTCTAACTCACTGTGCCACCTAGTGTAAAATGTCATTTTAACTTAAAAACCTATTAATGTATTAATTTTACATTTTTTGGTAATATTTTAAATAATGCATGTTGTGAAGTGACTAATTATTGTTGAGTTTATGTCATACGAAGGGCTCTTTTAAATAAAATAAGTGGCATTTAGCTTAGTCCTGCAAGAATCGGTGCTAATTTGGTGTTGGAGACCCGAATGATCCCTGCCAGTATGTTTTATGCTGACTGTTTCCATAGCAGGTTGCTTGAACATCCCTGTTTGATGTTCCTGCACTTGCAGCAGCTTCATGTTCCTTCACAGCCTAAGACTAGAACTTTGTTAGATATGGAACAATGGAGATGAACAAAATAAAATAATTTATAAAATGTGTTCACATTTCTAATGTAAAAAAAAAGATTTTATTAGGACAATAAAAACCTTAAACTTCAGGGCAATTTAAAGAAATTTAACAAGCAATAATTTCACAATTTACAGATTTTTGTTCAGCCCAGCACCATTAAACTATTTATTCTAGAAGTGATTTGTAAATATCATAAAACCGAGATTAATTTTAAAAACGTGTCCTTCCTTCCCAACCCCCCCCCCCATTCTGTCCTCCCCCAAATTACTCCTACACCACGTAAAGGTGTGTAAAAATATGTAAGTAGATTCCCGCCAACCCTCCATCAGTACCCTGTCATCAGCTTCTTAGAGGTATGCAAGAGCAGCCCACATGACTTGCCTACACCTCCCAGTTAGGAACTATTTGTCCACCATTTACCCTCCCCTAATTACCTGGTCAAGATTGAGAACATGAAATGTGGGAAATTGTACTTGACAAACCACACCCTACCATTCTGTGATACAGCTGATTGGTACAGCAACCCATGGCACCCCCAGGATGTCCATCAGACAGGACACTTCTTTAATTTTTAAAAGTTCATTATGTGAAGAAAGAAGTGAAAATAATTTGCTTATATTGTTAACCTACATATCCACGTAGTCCTGTTGCACTGAATCATTCTTGTATATTGGGGGTGAATTTCAGTTTATGCAGTTATTCTGGGATTTCTGTGAGAGATGCGCCCCGCCCCGCTAAGAAATTTACCCCCATGTTATTTTGAGTGCTATGGGTTCAGGTGGACAGTTGTCTTCACTTTGGTAAAGAAAGATGAAAAAAACTCTCATGATGATTATATTTTGAAACATTACAGCATGTTTTGTGTCTAATATTTTAAATTCAGCATATTATGTACAAAACATGTTATACAATATCAAAATAATGGCATAGTTCTCCAATAAAATTAAAATATAATTTTCCTATTGATAGAAATGGCAGCCTGTTCTAAGAAGAGGCTATTGTGCCAAACTTGTATTATGGTATATGAAGCAGTAATGTAATTGTAGCTGCAGATAATTGAATCAATTTGTGCTGCACATGCCTTTTGTTTTTTTTGTATATCACATTTCTGTAACTATAAACAGTGTCTGTGTTTAACTATGCAAAAATATGATATCAATTGAATTATATCAGTTTTCTCCAATTAAAATATAAATCTTATGAGTTACAATCCTGGGAGAAAGACTCCAGCAAAGAGGGGAGGAAAGGTGGTCTGATTTAATGGGCTGCGTTACATATCTAGATAACATTTTATCAGGATTACAGTGACGGAACATGTCAAATTCTATTTTTATTGCATGGAATTCTGGACATTTTGGTTTGGTGTTTTAGGAATTGAATTCCACAGTTCAGTGTTCATTGATAAGACCAGGTACGTGAATAGGCTTAGATAAGCCATTCTCGCGATTTCCCCCTAGAAGTTCCATGCACAGATTGTTTCAGACGTGAGGCTGATGTGTGCTATTCTGTGTGGAATGTTGAATGATGAATGTTTAGAAGAAAGAATAAATGAAGTTAATCCTCAGACATATTACTGTCTCGAGCTTTATGAATCTGTTAAAAGGATAAGGAAGGAATTATCCAACAAAAACTGGAACCTGAAAACTGGAGATTGTAAATACTAATAATTGGTCATAAGATCATAAGTTATTTGGCAGTTTTCTCCCAAACTTTTTTGCTGCAGACAGTGCTGAACCACCTTCAGGCAATTAAGGAGTCCGTCTAAGCTTTCTGCAATACTAGGAGTCAAACATTTTGTTCAATTAATGTCCTGACATCATTGGAATACAAACCACATTGAGAGGTGGGAGCTACATTTAAAATGGTAATGATGTTAATATGAATAGTTAGCTAAAATTGTCATTGAAGGAAACTTTTTCAGTTATATTACCAAATGTGGCCTCTAAATAATTCAAAACATTATTAACATTTTTTGGTACTGCTAACAGTTTATCTCCAAAGCACTACATTATTTATCTCTCATTTCAGAGCATTCCAGTTACTGATGCAGTGTCTTATTGGTCCTCAGTTCTATTAGCCTCTTCTGGCGTGTCCTATTGCTAATTTTTGGCAATGCTCCAATTCAGAGCTGTACCCAACTGTTCTCTCCAGATGATCGTACAAGAAGCAGATGGTCTTGAAACTGCATTTTTAAACAACTGACTCTGATCCTGACATTTTAATTCTAGTGGCAGGAAAAAAGCAATAACTCGAGTGTAGCTAGCTATCGTTGACTGGTACAGCCAGTTGTGTGGTAATTGTACCATCCAGTGTTTGTTGAACTGTCAGTTATTTTACAGTGTAAAGCCTTCCTGGTGGCGAAGTACATTGGTGCACTAACAAGCTGTAACAAAATAATAGGATGTAGATTTATGTCATCAATTTCTCATACTCTTGAATTCCAAAACTTATGCAGGCTATTTAGGGGGAAAAAAGAAAATTAGTTGAATCAACCTTGGCCACTCATGCATACCTACAACTGTCCTGCTTCAAGAGCAGCTTTGGCAAAGGAACAAAAATACCTGCCCTCCCTTCTTCAAATGGACATGATGCGTGGTATAGAAGGACCTAATTGTGGAAATACGTTTATTTTTAAAATGGCGAGCATCCCTGGACTAATTGAAATGTTTTCATTTGACATTACTAATGAAGAAGTCTGCTTCTTGCTAAAGCTGTGCTAAGTACTGTTAGATGTATTGAGATTTGGAAATGGTTCAATATCAATCCCAGGAGCCTGTGTATCTAATGAACAAAAAAGAATTCCAATACTTCAAAAGTAAGATGCATCTTCACAAGGTATGCTACAAGGTACAAGATAACAATAATAAATGACAATTTTCAATTTGGACATAAGAATTTTTAGGAACAGGAAAAAAATCAAACAAGTGAGGTCAATCTCACTTACTTGTCATTTCACTGTATCTTTCAATCCCATCTCTCCAGAAGTGCATTCAAATTGTCTCTGAAATCGATTTACACTGTCTGCTGCAATGGCCTTCCTGCCTAATTATTCCACAATTCTATTACCCTTTGGGTGAAAAAGTTCTGCCTGATTTCCCTCGTATTTTTTTTTACTTGTGCCCCTTAACATAATGGGGTAGATTTTCACCTTCACCGCCTGGGCGATAATCTGGTGGAGCGGATTGCCAGTCCATTGAAATCAATGAAATAAAAATCGGACAGGTTCCATAGAGGGTGGGCGATCCGCTCCACCAGATTATCGCCCAAGTGGTGAAGATGAAATTCTACCCCAATTGGTCTTTGGAATAAACTCCAACCTAGAAGTGCACATGAAGCAAAATATTTTTTCTGCAGATTCTGTAAAGTAGTGATTACAACACAGTGAAACCAATTATTCATGGCAGATGAAGAATATTGAATAAAATAGTATTTATTATTTCAGCAATCTTAAATTATTTCTGTTTTCTGCATTCTGCTCTTTGTACAATATTTCTCAAGTTTCCAGCTTTAAACACCTTTGTTCTGCACAGTGGTTCACTTGCACATAATAGTACATGTGACATATCATAGAGCTCATTATAATATCCTATCATCAGTACTTCTCATACATACCTAATCTTAATTAAAGAGGAATTAAACAAGTACAATATTCTAGCTGGGAAGATAACCCTCCAACTAATGGTACAAATGTTTATTTATCCTGACTAGCTTATCTCCAAAACTGCATGTTGGAACTATTTTCCCTTCACTTTAGTTCATTTTGATATAACCTTTAAGAAATTAACTTGAATTTTTATGGCATTTCTAATTAAATAAGCCTACAATTCAAACCATAGCTACCATCGTATGAAATATTTTCTGCAGTTGGGCTGTAAGGATCTCAATCATGTCTACTCAACAAATAGCTGGATGCCTGTTTCAGTGTTTCCATGTAAAGGGCCAACATTGTCATAACAGAGTTAAGTTAAATTGCAGAGGTATCCTGCAACGTTGCTTTTCTGAAAGGCCATCCAGCTATATATTGGAATCAATGTGCTATCTTTTATAGGCACTTATGGTTCTGTCACTTATTAAAAGGGTAAATGGAATTACATACAAGTCTTCCCTGTTGAATTCATCAGCTCAGTTATTGTTTCTTCACCATACCTAACTCAGGGGAATGTAACGTTCAGCCACTTTAAACATGTCTTTCAGAGTAGTCTGGTGTATGAATTATTGAAATGAATGCCATAAGAATAAATTTAACTAAATATATTTATTTCACTTCAATAAGGAAACCAACTTCCAAAAAGATGCTTCTGGAATTTTTACCTCTAAGGTTTTAAACTATAAAGTACAATCTACATTACTGTACCATTGGAACACTCCACTTCAGGGAATATCATTTGCAGCGAAAAATTACTTGTTACATTTAGTTTACTCTATAGTGGAGTAAAACAAACAGCAATTGATTTTGTAATTTATAACATGTCCCAATGTTCCCCCTCTCCCAGTTTGTTTTTAAATAGTTTGTTGTGGTATACCCTGAGGCTACTCTTGTATCATTAGAGGGGCAGTGTTTGCCAGTAGTGAAAGCACTGTAGCAAGCAATTTTCTGACTATCTTTCAGAAGAAAATAGTCAATACAACTACTGCCCTCTAACATGATGCTCAATGGACAGTTGATTGGTTGTGAGCTTAAGCAGAAAGTAAAAGTATTTTATTTTAAACTAAAGCTTTCAGTAATGATTTAACTACAGCTGGATAAGTTACTAATGACTGGGGATTCATGAAAAAGTTAAGGATCCTTGTTTGTAAGGATAAGCATCTCTTGCATTCAGTTTTTGTCTATCTATTAACAGTGAAATACAAAGTAAACATCTGTTACATCCCATATTATGACTGCACCAGTTCCAATGGTTTGAAACCCTTGGTAAATTAATTATTCATCCCTTTGATATTAGTACAGTAATATACATGATCATGACTTAAAAGCCAATAGCACAACAAATAAATACATTTAGTCACTCAGCTAAAGGTTAATTCATGTAACCTTGTGCAGTAGGCAACTGTTAAAATTGGGGTCTGCTGTAGATATCATCTTCAGTTCAGTGGTGTCAGTTGCTGACTGATACTGCCCTATATTTGCATGACCTCAGGGTAGAGTAATAGTACCCCCTTGTGACTTGAACCAGATATTTGTGTCTTTCATCAATCTTTCCAAAGACTGACTTGGTGAGGCAAAGCTTGAAACAAATTATTAAAGTGCTTTATTTCACAGCAAGGGAATGTACTGAGCATCAGATTCACTTTGTTGAAACAATACAACTTATCTTTTTTAAAAATTCGTTCATGGGATGTGGGCATCACTGGCGAGGCCAGCATTTATTGCCCATCCCTAATTGCCCTTGAGAAGGTGGTGGTGAGCTGCCTTCTTGAACCGCTGCAGTCCGTGTGGTGAAGGTTCTCCCACAGTGCTGTTAGGAAGGGAATTCCAGGATTTTGACCCAGCGACAATGAAGGAACAGCGATATATTTCCAAGTCAGGATGGTGTGTGACTTGGAGGGGAACGTGCAGGTGGTGTTGTTCCCATGTGCCTGCTGCTCTTGTCCTTCTAGGTGGTAGAGGTCGCGGGTTTGGGAGGTGCTGGCGAAGAAACCTTGGCGAAATATAATGCAAATTAAAGAACACATGATGCTTTCTCACGTCAGCAGACTGTTTTACTTAACTTAAATAAGATGGCTTCTAAATGTTTCTCCAGCATTTCTGACTTGAGTCTGCCTAAAGCTTTTGCAGCTCCCTGTTTAAAATCCTGACTGACCTTGCAGCCTTCCTGTTTCAAAAAGCCTCTCAACCTGTGTCCCTGGCTTTCTCTTTTTATCTCCTTCTTCACAGATTGACAGGGATCAATGGGCTTTGCAGCACAATAGGTGTGAGGTGTTTTTCAATTGCTAAAAGAAAGAAAGAACAAACTGGCAAAGAACGAACCATAGTGCATTTCAAGACCTTGGGATGTCCCAAAGCGGTTCACAGCCAATGAAGTACTTTTGAAGTACAGTTACTGTTGTAATGGGAAGAGAAGTTAATGAACTGCTTATTGTTTAGCTTCCGGGGGAAACAAAATCCAATTATCATATTAACCATCTTTCGTCCAAGTGCCTTTTTATTAAACTTAAAAAATACACTTTACTTAAAAATCCCAACATTAAAAGTAATTCATTCTCAAATCCTTACATTATGGTCAAAAATCCTGAAACAACAGCAATGCACAGAAATTCTGTAGCATGTCATTTATTTTGTTTTTTATATTTCTTTTAATCATTCCAACCGGCATTGTTCATCTCACTACGGTGACCTTTGATCAGTATTTTTCTGTGTTGTATTTTACTAGTAATATTCTTGTGTTTGATAGGAACTTGGTCATCAGTTTTATTGAGTATTCCATTTGGACATGCAAAACGTGTGTATAAGCTGGTTTCTACAAGATCCAAGATATTGGCTTAGGCTTTCTGATTGGGGAAATTTCCAATGGGTCAGGATCTCCACCCACTATGGAGCTGCCTCCCTACCCTGATCAACTTTTCAGCCCTGGGGTCATTTGCATTCTGGAGGCGAGCTCTGCAGCCTCCTCAGGAAGTCAGACCAGACTGGGTGGAGATTTGTTGCATTAGGCCTCAAGGGCCTGCCACAGCAGAAGGAAAAAGACTGCCTGAAGAATGTAAAGATGTATTTTTAAAAAATTTTCCTGCTGGGCCAATGCACACTGTCATTCTAAGACAGCTTGCAAAAGGCCCTCAGTGATTAAACTTCCAATGCTTCTTCCACTGACCATTGAACGCCAGACATTAAAACCTAACAGACAGCCTCTGCATCCAGCATTAAAACTGAACAAATGGCAGAAAAAATAGCAGAGGCTATATTTCTACCTTTGTCATGCCGTATACGAGTGGGCATGTTTTATTTTGCCGGGCATGCCTTCCAGGACAGGGGAAGGTGGACACTCTGGAGCACATCCCTGAGCATATTCCAGCCTCAATTGCCCAAATCAGAAAACCAGTGGGACAGCGCCAGAAAGCTTAAGCCATCTTTGTTCAAAAATATCTTTATATTTACAATATAATTTTAGTTGATATTCTATGTGCTGACATTTTTCTATTTGCCACACAAAACTTCATTTTATTCACAAAAACCTTAGCTAAACATGGTAAAAATGGTCTTTACTCCATTCTGCACTGGGTGATACTTGGTATATATAGCTACCTTTTTATGTTCTGCCAGCTTCACAATATAAGCAAACGATTGCTAGTAAGGTCATTAAATATTTGAGAAAGGCAGGCATCATTCAGTATTTATAGTGTTGCATAGGTTTTGCTGATCAATCTGAAATGTTTTCTTTTTTGACAGCCAGATGGGTCAATGTGAGAAGCTAACAGAAAATGAGAAATGTTAAGCTAACACCAGATATTCCCATTGTGGTGACCCCAGTGCTCTCCTTGTAAACTTGATTGAGTTCTTTGATGAAGTAACAGAGAGGATTGATGTTATGTATATAGACTTTCAAAAGACGTTTGATAAAGTACCACATAATAGACATGTTAGCAAAATTAAAGCCCATGGGATTAAAGGGACAGTGGCAGCATGGATACAAAATTGGCTAAGGGACAGAAAGCAGAGTAGTGGTAAATGTTTGTTTTTCAGACAAGAGGGAAGTATATAGTGATGTTTCCCAGGGGTCAGTATTAGGACCACTGCTCTTTATGATATATATTAATGACCTGGACTTGGGTATAGAAGGTATAATTTCAAAGTTTGCAGATGACATGAAACTCGGAAATGCAGTAAATAATGTGGAGGATAGTAACAGACTTAAGGAGCTGTTCAAAATCATGAACAGTTTTGATAGAGTAAAAAAGGAGAAACTGTTTCCAGTGGCAGAAAGGTCTGTAACCAGAGGGCACAGATTCAAGGTGATTGGCAAAAGAGCCAGAGATGACATGAGCCCATGGGATTAAAGAGGCAGTGGCTGCATGGATATGGGACAGAAAGCATAGAGTAGTGGTGAACAGTTTTTTTTAGACTGGAGGGAAGTATGGAGTGGTGTCGCCCAGGGGTCAGTGTTGGGACCGCTACTGTTTTTGATATATATTAATGACCTGGACTTGAGTCAAATTCAAAGTTTGGAAATGACACGCAACTCAGAAATTTAGTAAACAGTGAGGTGGATAGTAACAGACTTTATGATGACATAGACAGACTGGTGAAATGGCAGATGAAATTTAACGCAGAGAAGTGTGAAGTTATTCATTTTGGTAGGAAGAATGAGGAGAGGCAATATAAACTAAATGGTACAATTTTAAAGGGGATGCAGGAACAGAGAGACCTGGGGGTGTATGTACACAAGTCTTTGAAGGTGGCAGGACAAGTTGAGAAGGCTTTTAAAAAGGCGTAGGGGATCCTTGGTTTTATAAATAGATGCATAGAGTACAAAGGCAAGGAAGTTATGCTAAACCTTTATAAAACACTGGTTAGGTCCCAGCTGGAATATTGTGGCTAATTCTGGACACCACACTTTAAGAAGGATGTCAAGGCCTTAGAGAGGGTGCAGAGGAGATTTACTAGAATGGTATCAGGGATGAAAGACTTTAGTTACTTGGAGAGACTAGAGGAACTGGGATTGTCCTCCTGAGAGCAGAGAAGGTTAAGGGGAGATTTGATAGAGGTGTTCAAAATCACGATGGGTTTTGATAGAGTAAATAAGGAGAAACCGTTTCCAGTGGCAGAAGAGTCAGCAACCAGAGGAGAGATTTAAGGTAATTGGCAAAGGAACCAGAGGCGACATGAGGAAAACATTTTTTATGCAGCGAGTTGTTATGATCTGGAATGGACTTCCTGAAAGGGTGGTGGAAGAAGATTCAATAATAACTTTCAAAAGGGAATTGGATAAATACTTGAAGAGGAAAAATTTGCAGGGCTATGGAGAAAGACCAGGGGAGTGGGACTAATTGTATAGCTGTTTCAAATAGACGGCAAAGGCACTATTGGCCAAATGGCCTCCTTCTGTGCTGTATCATTCTATGATTCTATGAAGTCGTGAATATCTTTCAGACTCCTGCAATGTCCAAAGTAATTTCCCATGGCATCGCTTCATGGCTGGGTGTTGCTGCACAGCTGGGCATCGCTGCATGCCTGAGGAGAACATGCTATTGGCTCTTAAATTGCCTTGTTTGAGATTAGGAAATCTGAGAACTGTTCTTTACCATTCATGATTTTTCCAGTGTTGTGCCCAGAAAACCCTTTTACATCTTTGATGAACTCGTACTGCTGTAAGAAGGAAAGTTTCCATTCAGTTAATGTTAATGTGATTTATGATGCCAATGGACTATGTGCCATTCATTTGTGGCTCATTTATCTTTGCTAATTCCAAACTAGGCAGCAGGTTTATGAACAAAAAACTGACTGATAACAGTCTACTAGGTAAGACATTAACCTATAGATCTTAGTGTCTGTGTTCTTTTTAATTAATGTCATTCTTTTCTTGATATATGACAAAGAGACAAGCTGTGATTCATAACTACAGTGCTACAATACAAAATCCATAAATCAGAGCACAGTACAGTTAGTGAAGCACATACTAACACAACAATACCCACAATCTGAACATTTAGTATTTAAAAACAAAATTCAAATGTTTCTCTTGCATAAGAGGCAGATCTTAGGAAGACCTGTGTATACTCTGTTGCCTCCACAGTGCAGAAACACTGTATGTTATTGCTGTCACATTGTCAGAGGGTAATTTTCCTGTTTGGCCTTTCACTGGCACTTCTGCTGCTGCTACTTTCCATTTTGGCTCTGCATCATGATCTGAAGACCCTGACAAGTGACTCCGATTATTTAAAGTGCCATTATTGCACATTTCAATTTCATTTAAATCCCATGTATAATTGGCACACAAACATAGATGTCAGTGCTGCAAACCCGACAATTAAGATTACCATCTACTGTTTTTGAACCAGACTGACGTGGGCCAGAGGCCATTTGTGACCTTTAAGCTCAATCAAAGTTAGCTTCAGTTGCAATTTTAGGTATAGGTAGAAGAATGGATGTGGATTATTAGAGAGTGGAAGTGTGGCATCAGAGGTGGCAAGTCACAGAAGAATAATCTGTTCTGATACAAAACTGTGCTGTTTTCAAGGTTATCATTTTCATAAAATATATTGGAATAAAACACCTTGCATGTATTGTAATAAAACATGCATACAGGGTACCAAAACTTAAAATACTGTAAAACTTTGTCTTTTTGGTAGCTACTGAAAGCGTGATTCTTTTTAATATTCGTTCAGGGGTTGTGGGTGTCGCTGGCAAGGCTAGTATTTATTGCCCATCCCTAATTGCCCTTGAGAAGGTGGTGGTGAGCCACCTTCTTGAACCGCTGCAGTCCATGTGGTGAAGGTTCTCCCACAATCCAGGTGGTAGAGGTCGCGGGTTTGGCAGGGGTTGTCGAAGAAGCCTTGGCGAGTTGCTGCAGTGCATCCTGTGGTTGGTACACACTGCAGCCACTGTGCGCCGGTGGTGAAGGGAGTGAATGTTTGAATGTTTAGGGTAGTGGATGGGGTACCAATCAAGCGGGTTGCTTTGCCCTGGATTGTGTCGAGCTTCTTGAGTGTTGTTGGAGCTGCACTCATCCAGGCAAGTGGAGAGTATTCCATCACACTCCTGACTTGTGCCTTTTAGATGGTGGAAAGGCTTTGGGGAGTCAGGAGGTGAGTCACTCGCCGCAGAATACCCAGCCTCTGATCTGCTCTTGTAGCCGCAGTATTTATGTGGCTGGTCCAGTTAAGCTCCTGGTCAATGGTGATTCCTAGGTTGTTGATGGCGGGGGATTCGGCGATGGTATTGCCGCTGAATGTCAAGAGGAGGTGGTTAGACTCTCTCTTGTTGGAGATGGTCATTGCCTGGCACTTTGACTGGCGCGAAGATTACTTGCCACTTATCAGCCCAAGCCTGGATGTTGTCCAGGTCTTGCTGCATGCGGGCACGGACTGCTTCATTATCTGAGAGGTTGCAAATGAAACTGAACACTGTGCAATCATCAGCGAACATCCCCATTTCTGACCTGAGGAACTCCTGCAGCAATGTCCTGGGGCTGAGATGATTGACCTCCAACAACCACTACCATCTTCCTTTGTGCTATGTATGACTCCAGCCTCTGGAGAGTTTTCCCCCTGATTCCCACTGACTTCAATTTTACTAGGGCTCCTTGGTGCCACACTCGGTCAAATGCTGCCTTGATATCAAGAGCAGTCACTATCACCTCACCTCTGGAATTCAGCTCTTTTGTCCATGTTTGGACCAAGGCTGTAATGAGGTCTGGAGCCGAGTGGTCCTGGCGGAACCCAAAGTGAGTTATTGGTGATTAAGTGCTGCTTGATAGCACTGTCGACGACACCTTCCATCACTTTTCTAATGATTGAGAGTAGACTGATGGGGCGGTAATTGGCCAGATTGGATTTGTCCTGCTTTTTGTCGACAGGACATACCTGTGTAATTTTCCACATTGTTGGGTAGATGCCAGTGTTGTAACTGTACTGGAATAGTTTGGCTAGAGGCGTGGCTAGTTCTGGAGCACAAGTCTTCAGCACTATAGCTGGGATGTTGTCGGGGCCCATAGCCTTTGTTGTATCCAGTGCACTCAGCCATTTCTTGATATCACGAGTGGAGTGAATCGAACTGGTTGAAGACTGGCTTCTGTAATGGTGGGGATATCAGGAGGAGGCCGAGATGGATCGTCCACTCGGCACTTCTGGCTGAAGATGGTTGCAAATGCTTCAGCCTTGTCTTTTGCGCTCACGTGCTGGACTCTGCCATCATTGAGGATGGAGATAGGCAGATAGGCAGATTCATCATGGATAGTACATGTTATTGTTTGGACATGTGATAAAGTGCATGAGTGGTGAAGGTTTCAGGATAGCTGACAGTTATAGCTACATTATTGTTTAACCGGGACCCCTTTAGCAAGTCATTGCTTGAATTAAGTTTCAGTAATGTTCCATTTGAAATACTTTGTTGACAGAAGGTCACTGGTTACGGTTATTGGCTTAGTACAAAGAGAAGAAGAGTCAATTCTCTCTTAACTCTCAATTCACTTTATTCACGCCGTTAGATCATATACATATAGCTTATACGTCTGGTTAGATATAGACATGCAGTTTGCACCAGGTTATACAGTTTTATACCCAAACTAGGATCTAAACGTACACCCACTAGGTTTCTCTGACACTCACTGAGTGGTCACAGAATATAAAGGATAATACCCAAAAAGGAGAGCTGACGCTGGCCAGGCATTCCGTTCTCTCTCTCTCTTGACGTCGTCTCTACGTCCCTGATGTAGGTTCTTCCACTTCCGCGATGGTTGGTCTCTGGAGTCTTCGCTCTCTCTCTTTTGATGTTTCTCTGACACTCCCTGAGTGGTCACAGAATATACGTCGTCTCTACGTCCCTGACGTAGGTTCTTCCACTTCCGCGATGGTTGGTCTCCGGAGTCTTCGCTCTGGCTCCACGCCCCAGATTCTTCATTCTTATTCCGAATCTTATCTCTTCAAGCTGCGCTGTCTCTCTCCCTTTGGTTTAGGCTTGCTCGCTTTAGCCTGTGTCTTCTCCTCCTTGGCTCTGTCCCAAGGACTTAGGTAGCATTACCTCATTACTCCTTTTCTAAATAAGGACTTGTGTCTTATCACATCTCCTTTGTCTTTCACAAAACTTAGCTAATTCAAACCGGTTCCAGCCAGCTCAGGCCAGCGACTGAACTCAGGTTACTTCGGTTCAAAAGTTGCTCTTGCCTGTGTGTTAGCAGCTGATGTCTCAGGTTACTTTCTGCAGCCCCTGGCCAACATCTTCAACACTTTAGTAATACAAAACAACATACTAAAACATATCTTAAGAATTTGTTTCTGTAAGAACTATGAAACATTTCTTTAAGAACATAAGAAATAGGAGCAGGAGTAGGCCCCTCGAGCCTGCTCCGCCATTCAGTCAGATCATGGCTGATCTTCGATCTCAACTCCACTTTCCTGCCCGATCCCCATATCACCTGATTCCCCTAGAGTCCAAAAATCTATCCATTTCAGCCTTGAATATATTCAATGAGTTGAGATCGAAGATCAGCCATGATCTGACTGAATGGCGGAACAGGCTCGAGGGGCCTACTCCTGCTCCTATTTCTTATGTTCTTAAAGAAATGTTTCATAGTTCTTACAGAAACAAATTCTTAAGATATGTTTTAGTATGTTGTTTTGTATTACTAAAATGTTGAAGATGTTGGCCAGGGGCTGCAGAAAGTAACCTGAGACATCAGCTGCTAACACACAGGCAAGAGCAACTTTTGAACTGAAGTAACCTGAGTTCAGTCGCTGGCCTGAGCTGGCTGGAACCGGTTTGAATTAGCTAAGTTTTGTGAAAGACAAAGGAGATGTGATAAGACACAAGGAGCAGGAGTAGGCCCCTCAAGCCTGCTCCGCCATTCAGTCAGATCATGGCTGATCTTCGATCTCAACTCCACTTTCCTGCCCAATCCCCATATCACCTGATTCCCTTAGAGTCCAAAAATCTATCCATTTCAGCCTTGAATATATTCAATGACTCAGCATCCACTGCCCTCTAGGGTAGAAAATTCCAAAGATTCACAACCCTCTGCATGAAGAAATTCCTCCTCATCTCAGTCTTGAACGGCTGACCCCATATCCTGCGATAATGCCCCCCAGTTCTAGACTCTCTAGCCAGGGGAAATAACATCTCAGCATCTACCCTGTCAAGCCCCCTCAGAATCTTATATGTTTCAATGAGATCACCTCTCATTCTTCTAAACTCCAGAGAATATAGGCCCATTCTACTCAACCTCTCTTCATAGGACAACCCTATCATCCCAGGAATTAATCTGGTGAACCTTCGTTGCACCGCCTCTAAGGCAAATATATCCTTCCTTAGATAAGGAGATCAAAACTGTACGCAATACTCCAGGTGAGGTCTCATCAATCCCCTATACAACTGTAGAAAGACTTCCTTACTCTTGTACTCCAACCGCCTTGCAATAAAGGCCAACACACCATTTGCCTTCCTAATTGCTTGTTGTACCTGCATACTAAATTTTTGTGTTCCTTATACGAGGACACTCAAGTCTCTCTCAATTTAATAGTTTCTCACCATTTAAAAAATATTCTGTTTTTCTACTCTTCCAACCAAAGTGAATACCTTACATTTCCCCACATTATACTCCATCTGCCACCTTCTTTCCCACTCACTTAACCTGTCACTTTGCAGATTCTTTGTATCCTCCTCACAGCTCCATCTCCCACCTAGCTTTGTATCGTCAGCAAACTTGGATACAGTACACTCAGTCCCTTCATCTAAGTCATTGATATAGATTGTAAGTGGCTGAGGCCCCAGCACCGATCCTTGCGGCACCCCACTACTTACAGCCTGCCAACCTGAAAATGACCCGTTTATCCCTACTCTCTGTTTTCTGTCCTTTAACCAATCCTCTATCCATGCTAATATATTACCCCAACCCCATGAGCCCTTACCCTTGTGTAACATCCTTTTATATGGCACCTTATCGAATGCCTTTTAAACATCCAAATATACTACATCCACTGGTTCCCCTTTATCTGCCATACTAGTTATATCCTCAAAAAACTCTAATAAATTTGTCAAACACGATTTCCCTTTCATAAAACCATGTTGACTCTGCCTAATCATATCATGATTTTTCTAAGTGCCCTGTTGCCACTTCCTTAATAATGGATTCCAGCATTTTCCCGACGACTGATATCAGGCTAACTGGCCTGTAGATCCCTGTTATCTCTCTCCCTTCCTTCTTGAATAGCGGGGTTACATTTGCTACCTTCCAATCCACTGGGACCGTTCCAGAATCCAGAGAATTTTAGAAGATCATCACCAATGCATCCACTATTTCTGCAGCCACCTCTTTTAGAACCCTCGGATGTAGACCATCAGGTCCAGGAGATTTGTCGGCTTTTAGTCCCATTAGTTTGTCCAGTACTATTTCTCTAGTGATATTAATTGTTTTAAGTTCCTCCCTCTCATTTACCCCTTGGTTCCCCACTAGTTTTGGTATGCTTTTTGTGTCTTCTACTGTGAAGACAGATAAAAAATATTTGTTTAACGCATCTGCCATTTCTTGATTCCCCATTATAATTTCTCCTGTCTCTGCCTCCAAGGGACTAATGTTTACTTTTGCTACTCTCTTCCTTTTTACATACTTGTAGAAGCTCTTACAATCCGTTTTTATATGTCTTGCTTGTTTACTTTCATATTCTATTTTCTCCCTTTTTTTCATTTTTTTGGTCATCCTTTGCTAATTTCTAAAACTCTCCCAATCCCCAGGCTTATTACTCTTCTTGGCAACATTATAGGCCTCTTCTTTCTATCTAATACTCTCCTTAACTTCTTTAGTTAGCCATGGGTGGATCACTCTTCCTGTGAAGTTTTTAATTCTCAATGGAATGTATATTTGTTGAGAATATTGAAATATTTCTTTAAATGTTTGTCAT
The DNA here is from genome assembly GCF_035084215.1 of Heptranchias perlo. Lineage (NCBI taxonomy): Eukaryota > Metazoa > Chordata > Chondrichthyes > Hexanchiformes > Hexanchidae > Heptranchias > Heptranchias perlo. The sequence goes on along the minus strand of NC_090337.1, from coordinate 35,927,949 downwards.
TGCTTTTCAACTGTCAAACCTTTAATTTAAGTTCTCAATCTATCTTTGACAACTTTCCCCTCATACCTATGTAATTGGCTTTATTTAAGTTTAAGACTCTAGTTTCTGACTTGAGTACATTACTTTCAAACTCAGTGTGAAATTCTATCATATTATGATCGCTCTTCCCCAGAGGTTCTTTTACTGTGAGATTATTAATTAACCCTATCTCATTACACAATACAAGATCTAAAATAACCTATTCCCTGGTTGGTTCCATGACGTATTACTCTTGATTAATGATTAATACTCTGTCCAACAATATAGCTACTATTAGGGGGCTATAAACTATTCCCACCAATGTTTTCTGCCCCTTGTTATTTCTTATTTCCACCCATACTGATTCTGCTTCCTGATCCTCTGAGCCAACTACTGTCCTTATGTCATCCTTTTATTATTAGGGTTACACCCCCTCCTTTTCCATTCTGTCTGTCTTTTCTAAATGTCACGTACCCTGGAATATTTAGTTCTCACCCTTGGTCATTTTGCAACCACATCTCTGTAATGGCTATTAGGTCAAACCCTAATAGCCATTACAGAGATGTGCAATTAATTCATCTATCTTGTTACGAATGCAGATATAGAGCCTTTAATTTTGACTTTTTACCATTTTTTTTCCTGCTTTGACCTCACTTCTTGTTGCACTATTATTGGTAAACTCTCTGTCCCTTCCAGCCACACTCTGCTTATCTTTACCCAAGTCACTACACTGTTCTATTGTCTTAACTTTTCTCATTAGATTTTTTCCCCCTTTTAACATTTTGTAACTGGCATTATATGATCAGTTTTGGTATCTCGAACAATACAGGAAAAATGATCACTGAATCTAAAATTCTACAGTGTGAATTCTTATTCACAATATGAGATGGGTTTGTGATGAGACCTCCTGTTCTTAAACTGTTAGCTGTTAACAAAAGTATGTTCACGTGTCCACCAACTAATAGAAACCTGCATAAGCTACACTCATTTCTAAAGCCATAGCATTACTCAGATGGACCACAACCTGACTGGAATAATTTGTGACCTTTAAGCTCAATGAAAGTTAAGTTTAGGTGCACTTTTAGGTAAGGATGGAAGTGTGGTAATAATAGCCTTTAGCTGTAGTTCATAAAAATGACTTGGTGATAATGCACGCCACTGGGCTATGTTATATACTGGAAGACTCAGAGGTGAATCAGTTTCCTCTGACACATGCATTTGAACTGTCCCAGACAATTAATTTGCAATCTCTGCCACACTCAGCACTCGAGTCTCCCAGTCTATGACACAGTACACTGCTACTGGGCCCTCACAAATCCATTTTTATGAAGTACAGCTGAAGGCTATTGTTTTGATGTTGGATTTCCTTACTCTTTTTTTAACCTTAGATATTTTTGCCTTCTGTGTTTCAGTCTACTGCCACAGGTGAACTGGAGCTGGCAATCTCCCAGACAGTGTTTTCACTTGTACTTTCTTTTTTATGAAATGGCACCTCCCCCCCATTGGGATAGTTGCAGTAAGATATATAGGGGGTTAAATTGGATAACCCCCAAAACACGTAACGTTCGTGCTGCCTGGTGATTTACCTGATAGCTGCGAGCAACCAGGCCTAGCTGCACTGTTGAGTGGCTGCTCACCTGCATGGGGGGCCCTGATATCACAATTGGCTTGCACCACTTAAAGGCAGCCATTGCAAAATATTAGATACGGGTCTGAACGGAGATCAGACATCGCACACGTAAAATACAGATGCAGGTCCCATCCCTATGCTGAGTTATGTTAAAACATTGAATAAAGGTTGCGCACTACTAAATCCCACATCCTCCAATCTGCACGCCAGACCTCACCAATCTGCCAATCTGAGTTTGTGCCAGGCCTGCGAGAGAGCATGCACCAAGGTTCTCTGATGATGCACTAGAGGCCTTGGTGCAAGAGGTGGACAGAAGGAGGGGCATCTTTTATATCCACAGCGGGGCAAGAAGCCCTCCATACATATACTCCCGAAGCAGTAGGGAACGAAGTCAATGCCAGGTGCGTAGCACCACAAACATTGCTGCAGCGCAGGAAGAAGTTCAGTGCTTTGACACAAGTGGTCAAGGTGAGTGAGGTCAACTGTCAGTGGCATCTCCTACCAACTGCACCACTAGTCACATCCACTCTCCATGCACTACACCCCCCGCCCCCCATCATCTGCCTACCAACAAACTCTTTCAATCAGTGCTCAACTCTTCCAATCAGATACTCCCTCTCACCCTCACACATTACCACTGTTGCAAGCCGCACACCCACAACTCACAGGTCACACACACTGGCAGCTATTCAATCATGACGGGCACTTCACCTATGACAGGCACATCACGCAACCTTGCAGGACACTCTCTGACACACATCCCGCTTTCTTGCAGGAGAAGGTGGTGCATAACTGGAGGTGGCAAGTGGCAGTGGTTCCATGGAACATGAACCTGCTGTCCCCTCTCAGGATGACAACATTCCTGTCCCACCTCTGCCACTCCACCAGTGCCCTTGTTGTCGCCTGTCAGCTAGCCAGCCCACTCCCTGTAGCGTATTGAAACTTTATTATAGGAACATAGGAAGATAGGAGCAGGAGTAGGCCATTTAGCCCCTCGAGCCTGATCCACCATTCAACAAGATCATGTTTGATCTGTGACCTAACTCCATATATCCGCCTTAGCTCCATATCCCTTAATACCTTTGGTTAACAAAAATCTATCAATCTCAGATTTAAAATTAACAGTTGAGCTAGTATCAACTGCAGTTCCAAACATCTACTACCCTTTGCATGTAGAAGCATTACCTAACTTCACTCCTGCAAGTCCTGGCTCTAATTTTTAGGCTATGTCCCTTAGTCCTAGTATTCAAGCACAGGAGACCTCCAAAAACAGGTACAGATGCATCAGCAGCCAGAAGCAATAACCCAGTAACTAACCTGTAAATCTTGCATGATCCGTTGGCTGGAGTGTTGAGTTCGAAATCGCATCTGTCCCTTTAAATCAGCGTTACACACTGATCTACCGCATATTCTCCCTACTTTACATGCTGCTGGCGATCGTTATCTGTGCATGCGTCAATGCCTTTACCAAGATGGTGTCTGGCGCACGTCACGCTAGAAGTGCGCATGCATTCCGGACGCCATTTTGGGTCCTTAGGAGGCCGCAAAGCGCCTACAAAATGAGCGCTACATGGCCCAATTTAAAGCCCATAGTTTATAGTAGTTAAATTTAGATAGCTCCCCCTGTAATAGAAAATAATAAATGGTTCTGCTGTGCTAAATTATGATGTAAGTAATATTATTGCATAGTGGTTCTTTTCCTTTTCTCACTCTCGGTAGGAGCTATCTGATCTGGCTATCACCGGGAATGGTTGTATAGAATCATAGAATCATAGAAGTTTACAACATGGAAACAGGCCCTTCGGCCCAACATGTCCATGTCGCCCAGTTTATACCACTAAGCTAGTCCCAATTGCCTGCACTTGGCCCATATCCCTCTATACCCATCTTACCCATGTAACTGTCCAAATGCTTTTTAAAAGACAAAATTGTACCCGCCTCTACTACTGCCTCTGGCAGCTCGTTCCAGACACTCACCACCCTTTGAGTGAAAAAATTGCCCCTCTGGACCCTTTTGTATCTCTCCCCTCTCACCTTAAATCTATGTCCCCTCGTTATAGACTCCCCTACCTTTGGGAAAAGATTTTGACTATCTACCTTATCTATGCCCCTCATTATTTTATAGACTTGTATAAGATCACCCCTCAACCTCCTACTCTCCAGGGAAAAAAGTCCCAGTCTATCTAACCTCTCCCTATAAGTCAAACCATCAAGTCCCGGCAGCATCCTAGTAAATCTTTTCTGCACTCTTTCTAGTTTAATAATATCCTTTCTATAATAGGGTGACCAGAACTGTACACAGTATTCCAAGTGTGGCCTAACTAATGTCTTGTACAACTTCAACAAGACATCCCAATTCCTGTATTCAATGTTCTGACCAATGAAACCAAGCAAGCTGAATGCCTTCTTCACCACCCTATCCACCTGTGACTCCACTTTCAAGGAGCTATGAACCTGTACTCCTAGATCTCTTTGTTCTATAACTCTCCCCAACGCCCTACCATTAACGGAGTAGGTCCTGGCCCGATTCGATCTCCCAAAATGCATCACCTCACATTTATCTAAATTAAACTCCATCTGCCATTCATCGGCCCACTGGCCCAATTTATCAAGATCCCGTTGCAATCCTAGATAACCTTCTTCACTGTCCACGATGCCACCAATCTTGGTGTCATCTGCAAACTTACTAACCATGCCTCCTATCACAAGATGTTTGTATTTGAATTGAATGTCTTGCCTCCCTCCTTCAATCAGTAGGCACAGAGAAACCAAATAAAATCTGTAAGACTTGTGAGAAGTTAAGCTGAGACATCATTTCTGTGAGTGAAACTAGTTTTTAACCTCTTGGGTATTGAGAGAATTGAAGAAGCCAATACCATGTTAAATCTTAGACAAAATGCTTCATTTGTATCACAACTATGAATGGCCAAATAATCAAGATTGTTTTAAACTTTCTTTTTTGCTTGCCTCAAAGTGTGTTTCAAATATTGAACTGATTTAATTTGAATATGCTTTATGGTGTCCTGGTATTAATTTACTGCTTGTTGAAATTTTGTGAATAATGCATGAATTCAAAACCCATCAAGTAAAAAAATGAAAGCACAGATCCAAAATATTTGTTGATTTTGACCACAACATATGAATCATTAGCTATTCATCTTTTATTAATGATTGAATGCTTCCCATGAATCATAACATAATACAATGTTATACTGCACAATTATATTATTTAAATATCTTGCTGTGTGCTTTGCCATCAAGATACATGGAAAACAAATCTGTGTGAATTTGTTTTACTTAAAGGTGGTTAGTAGGAAAATGTTTTTTCTTGTTTAGAAATATTTGAAAGCGTTCTGGTCCAGAGATTTATTAAGTTTCTTTTTGCATGGTCTGTAATCACCAGCTAATACAGCACATTTAACTGACAGTCCAGTACAGCTTGTGAAAGCTTTCTTCTGAAATCCATAAAGAAGTCGTGAACTTCAATGTTCCAGTTATAGGCGTAAAAGTCATACTGAGGTGAGAATTAAATACTAATAGGAGAGTCACAGCTACCAAACTGGTGTAAATAAAATGTATGCTGACTTGAATGGCACACTGAATTAACTAATCAGAACAGTAATGAGTGAATAAACCTCAAATATTTGAGATGAATCAACCTGAATGAATCTTCAGCTGAAAGCATTAGTATGTGATTTTTCTGGTGAATTTTAGCAGCTACAGCAATTTCAGTTTACATATTGTGATTGCTAAAGTGTGATGGGTCAACAGATGAATTTGTGCAGTTTTGTACCTAATATCCTGTGACCTGGAGGTCGGCAGGGCCATCCCATATTGCACTGCCCAAGGGTGCTTGATTTGCGCCTGCAGCCCGCCAGCTCAGTGCTAATGAGGCCCACCCTTCAAAATGAACCGGACTTCCCGCTGTGGCTATTGGGCGGCCAGCCAGCATGTTCCACAAGCCAGCTGCCCAGAGTTAGCTCGGGGGGGAAATTCTACTCCATTATTATAAATTAATCAACTCTGAACTCAAACAATAATATTATGGGGACAACGAACTGAAAAATAGTTTGAGTTATACCTGGTGCTTTTCAGGTTAATTTCCTAAAATATCATCCTTGGCAAAGATAGAACTACTTATTTTCAATGGAAATCAAAGAGTTATTACATGTTTAATTGCTATGAGTTTTATGCAACACAAGTTGCTTAACCATATTTGTAACTCTTATGAAAAACTCATTTAAACAAAGTTGTCACCATTGTCCTTTGTTGAGAGGTAATGATGTAAATGACGGCAGGAAATTTTGAATCTTCATTGTTTTCCTGCTTGACTTAATAAAGTTTATTGATGGCAAGAAGGGCAAATAATTGCAGAAGGATTCCTGACTACCAAAGTGACTGCCTGAACTTGACGTTCCAGTAAGCAATGATATCATCATCTCCCAACAAAGTACATGGGTAGGAACCAAGATGGTAAACTAACAGCATTACCACTTTCGGCAAAAAGAAATCAAAAAAATGCAGCTACTTTGGTCAGTGAGACTTCAGTCAAATAATTCAGTTCATTTTTTTTTAGTTTCAAAAGTGCTAAGTAAGTTTTATGAATAGCACAGTTGGATGTTGTTACAAATTTAAAACTAAAGATGAGGGCTAGTTTTTAAGAGCGCTATTTTCTAAAATTTATTTACAGTAATCTTTATAATTAAATAAAGTATATCTATTGTGACTTCTAATATTTTTAAATTCTTACATAAATTAAAGTGTAATTTTTAACAACTACAGCTGAATGTTCTTTAAGGTTTCCTGGTGATATGGATGTGAATCTTTGTGCATGCGTATATATTTGTACCATTAGTATTGGCAATCACCTGTAGAAATATTTTCCATATTTCCATCAATATAATGTCACTATGCATAGGGCTAAGAATATTTGATACTTATCTTTCAACCTGTTGTGTCTCACTTTTCTCCTCAAATGTTTTTGATAACAGAACTAGTTTAAAATTCCAGTGAGCAACTTAATACTGTTCCAAGTAGTTAAATGTGAAGATCACAACCTTACTGACATTGCAGTTGTTGTTAAGCTAACTTAAGGGTTAAGTCATGGCAGGAGATCCCAGAGCTATGTCATGTTCCTCTTGTGAGATGTGGGAATTCAGGGCTCCTTCCTGTATCCCTGATTCCTTCACCTGCGGGAAGTGTGTCCAGCTGCAGCTATTGTTTGACCGCTTGACGGCTCTGGAGCTGCGGATGGACTCACTTTGGAGCATCCGCGATGCTGAGAAAGTCGTGGATAGCACGTTCAGTGAGTTGGTCACACCGCAGATAAAAATTACTGAGGGAGATAGTGAATGGGTGACCAACAGACAGAGGAAGAGTAGGAAGGCAGTGCAGGGGTCCCCTGCGGTCATCTCCCTCCAAAACAGGTATACCGTTTTGGATACTGTTGGGGGAGATGGCTCACCAGGGGAAGGTGGCAGTGGCCAGGTTCATGGCACCGTGGCTGGCTCTGCTGCACAGGAGGGCAGGAAAAAGAGTGGCAGAGCTATAGTGATAGGGGACTCGATTGTAAGGGGAATAGACAGGCGTTTCTGCGGACGCAACCGAGACTCCAGGATGGTATGTTGCCTCCCTGGTGCAAGGGTCAAGGATGTCTCGGAGCGGCTGCAGGACATTCTGGAGGGGGAGGGTGAACAGCCAGTTGTCGTGGTGCATATAGGCACCAACGATATAGGTAAAAAACAGGATGAGGTCCTACAAGCTGAATTTAGGGAGTTAGGAGTTAAACTAAAGAGTAGGACCTCAAAGGTAGTAATCTCAGGATTGCTACCAGTGCCACGGGCAAGTCAGAGTAGGAATGACAGGATAGCTAAGATGAATACGTGGCTTGAGAGATGGTGCAAGAGGGAGGGATTCAAATTCCTGGGCCATTGGAACCGGTTCTGGGGGAGGTGGGACCAGTACAAATTGGATGGTCTACATCTGGGCAGGACTGGAACCAATGTCCTAGGGGGAGTGTTTGCCAGTGCTGTTGGGGAGGGTTTAAACTAATGTGGCAGGGGGATGGGAACCGATGCAGGAAGTCAGTGGGAAATAAAATGGTGACAGAAACAAAAGGCAGTAAGGGAGAGTGTACAAAACATGACCGGACAGATGGTCTGAGAAAGCAGGGCAAAGACCAAGGGAAGTCTAGATTAAACTGCATTTATTTCAATGCAAGAAGTCTGATGGGCAAGGCAGATGAACTCAGGGCATGGATGGGTACATGGGACTGGGATGTTATAGCTATTACTGAAACATGGATAAGGGAGGGGCAGGACTGGCAGCTCAATGTTCCAGGGTACAGATGCTATAGGAAAGATAGAGCAGGAGGTAAGAGAGGAGGGGGAGTTGCGTTCCTGATTAGGGAGAACATCACGGCAGTAGTGAGAGGGGATATATCCGAGGGTTCGCCCACTGAGTCTATATGGGTAGAACTGAAAAATAAGAAGGGAGAGATCACTTTGATAGGATTGTACTACAGACCCCCAAATAGTCAACGGGAAATTGAGGAGCAAATATGTAAGGAGATTACAGACAGCTGCAAGAAAAATAGGGTGGTAATAGTAGGGGACTTTAACTTTCCCAACATTGACTGGGACAGCCATAGCATTAGGGGCTTGGATGGAGAGAAATTTGTTGAGTGTATTCAGGAGGAATTTCTCATTCAGTATGTGGATGGCCCGACTAGAGAGGGGGCAAAACTTGACCTCCTCTTGGGAAATAAGGAAGGGCAGGTGACAGAAGTGTTGGTGAGGGATCACTTTGGGACAAGTGATCATAATTCCATTAGTTTTAAGATAGCTATGGAGAAGGATAGGTCTGGCCCAAAAGTTAAAATTCTAAATTGGGGAAAGGCCAATTTTGATGGTATTAGACAGGAACTTTCAGAAGTTGATTGGGAGAGTCTGTTGGCAGGCAAAGGGACGTCTGGTAAGTGGGAGGCTTTCAAAAGTGTGTTAACCAGGGTTCAGGGTAAGCACATTCCTTATAAAGTGAAGGGCAAGGCTGGTAGAAGTAGGGAACCTTGGATGACTCGGGAGATTGAGGCACTAGTCAAAAAGAAGAAGGAGGCATATGACATGCATAGGCAGCTGGGATCAAGTGGATCCCTTGAAGAGTATAGAGATTGCCGGAGTAGAGTTCAGAGAGAAATCAGGAGGGCAAAAAGGGGATATGAGATTGCTTTGGCAGATCAGGCAAAGGTGAATCCAAAGAGCTTCTACAAATACATAAAGGGCAAAAGGGTAACTAGGGAGAGAGTAGGGCCTCTTAAGGATCAACAAGGTCATCTATGTGCGGAACCACAAGAAATGGGTGAGATCCTGAATGAATATTTCACATCGGTATTTACGGTTGAGAAAGGCATGGATGTTAGGGAACTTGGGGAAATAAATAGTGATGTCTTGAGGAGTGTACATATTACAGAGAGGGAGGTGCTGGAAGTCTTAACGCGCATCAAGGTAGATAAATCTCCGGGACCTGATGAAATGTATCCCAGGACGTTATGGGAGGTGAGGGAGGAAATTGCGGGTCCCCTAGCAGAGATATTTGAATCATCCACCGCTACAGGTGAGGTGCCTGAAGATTGGAGGGTAGCAAATGTTGTGCCTTTGTTTAAGAAGGGCGGCAGGGAAAAGCCTGGGAACTACAGACCAGTGAGCCTGACATCTGTAGTGGGTAAGTTGTTAGAGGGTATTCTGAGGGACAGGATCTACAGGCATTTGGAGAGGCAGGGACTAATTAGGAACAGTCAGCATGGTTTTGTGAGAGGAAAATCATGTCTCACGAATTTGATTGAGTTTTTTGAAGGGGTAACCAAGAAGATAGATGAGGGCTGTGCAGTAGACGTGGTCTACATGGACTTCAGCAAAGCATTTGACAAGGTACCGCATGGTAGGTTGTTACATAAGGTTAAATCTCATGGGATCCAAGGTGAGGTAGCCAATTGGATACAAAATTGGCTTGACGACAGAAGACAGAGGGTGGTTGTAGAGGATTGTTTTTCAAACTGGATGCCTGTGTCCAGCGGTGTGCCTCAGGGATCGGTGCTGGGTCCGCTGTTATTTGTTATTTATATTAATGATTTGGATGAGAATTTAGGAGGCATGGTTAGTAAGTTTGCAGATGACACCAAGATTGGTGGCATTGTGGACAGTGAAGAAGGTTATCTGGGATTGCAACGGGATCTTGATCAATTGGGCCAGTGGGCCGATGAATGGCAGATGGAGTTTAATTTAGATAAATGTGAGGTGATGCATTTTGGTAGATCGAATCGGGCCAGGACCTACTCCGTTAATGGTAGGGCGTTGGGGAGAGTTATAGAACAAAGAGATCTAGGAGTACAGATTCATAGCTCCTTGAAAGTGGAGTCACAGGTGGATAGGGTGGTGAAGAAGGCATTCGGCATGCTTGGTTTCATTGGTCAGAACATTGAATACAGGAGTTGGGATGTCTTGTTGAAGTTGTACAGGGCATTGGTGAGGCCACACTTGGAGTACTGTGTACAGTTCTGGTCACCCTATTATAGAAAGGATATTATTAAACTAGAAAGAGTGCAGAAAAGATTTACTAGGATGCTACCGGGACTTGATGGTTTGACTTACAGGGAGAGGTTAGACAGACTGGGACTTTTTTCCCTGGAGAGTAGGAGGTTTAGGGGTGATCTTATAGAAGTCTATAAAATAATGAGGGGCATAGATAAGGTCGATAGTCAAAATCTTTTCCCAAAGGTAGGGGAGTCTATAACGAGGGGGCATAGATTTAAGGTGAGAGGGGAGAGATACAAAAGGGTCCAGAGGGGCAATTTTTTCACTCAAAGGGTGGTGAGTGTCTGGAACGAGCTGCCAGAGGCAGTAGTAGAGGCGGGTACAATTTTGTCTTTTAAAAAGCATTTGGACAGTTACATGGGTAAGATATGTATAGAGGGATATGGGCCAAGTGCAGGCAATTGGGACTAGCTTAGTGGTATAAACTGGGCGACATGGACATGTTGGGCCGAAGGGCCTGTTTCCATGTTGTAACTTCTATGATTCTATGATTCTATGATTCTATACTGGCACTTTTCCATAGCTCAAAGGTTGATAACAGATATTCTTCAACATAGTGAAAGCTATTCATGCACATAACCACTGAGTTAGAGAATCAGAGACAAAAAAAAACAATCTAAGCAAGAATGGCTCATTTAAAATCCATATCGTAGGTATTTTATATATATGGTCGTATCTTCATCATTCAAAATGCAGATTAGCAAAATTTGACATGATAAAGAGCTGTTAATAGGAAGAACTGTTAATGTTTCTATCTTTATATGGTATGTCCTCTTACTATATAGTAGATTTCATTACAAACCTGAGAATGAAAAGTCAGCAGGTAACAAAAACTAAAATGTTACCAGACTGAGGATGTTGCTAAGAGTAGCTTTATTTTCCAAAAGTGCTTTTGTACAGTTCACTGCCACGATTTCCCACATGGCAAGTTGTCTGTACCACTCCAGGAGAAGCCCAAAAGAAGGTTAGAAACTTTCCCAATGGGATGGAGAGAAAGAAAATCAAGAGTGGTTCACCCCATGCCTCTCTTGTGCATTTCTTAGTGGCTAGCTTAAGAGTAGAAGATGCAGAGGCCTATGAGGGGGTCATCTGGCCATCTTATTGGGCAGTGAATGATGCATGGCAGAAGATGACCTAAAAGGGGAGGTCTGGAAACCAATGGAATTAGAAGGTGTAATAGTTCCCAAGTTCGGTTTGTGATGTGCCAAAGGCCCCACAAGACGTGTGGAAAAGCACACTTATCATCACTTTCCACCTGATACCACAAACTTCCTTCCTCAATTGACAACCAGGTATGAGGGACCTGGGTGATTACATTGACTCAATTGGTGACCTCCCTTTATCCAGTTTGCACTTGTATGTTTACTTCAGACCTAAATAGGGTTCTCTCATTTTGTACACGTACTTTGCCGAAGGAGCTCCAACTCTTAAGCATTAAAGAGCATTGTTTCCCACATGTTGCTACTGTGCAATTGTGAACAATTAGCCCACTTCTCTATCACTACAACTCTCCCTTTAGTGGCAAACTGCAAGAGCTGTTGTCGTGCTGGATTTTCGGATCCCTAGTCAAGTGTGCTACATGCTAAGCTCCCTGGGTAAGCTTTTCATGTTCCAGTAGCCTATTTAAATTCTGGGTGAGATTCCTGTTTGCAAAATTTGATGCAAAATACCTGGTGAATTGCTGGCTCAGGTGATCCTGTGCATGAACCAGCTCAATCCCGCTTTTGCCATCCTCACAAAATTATGGCTGTAAGTATCAAGCGATACAGAATAGATTGGTAGTTTTCAAGTATATCCAACCTTTCGCCTTATTTCTGGATGCCCTTTCCTGTTAGTTTTATCGGTAGGCTCGAAATCTTTTTTTTTCTAATGCTGGAAATCATATCCTAACTGTTCAAGCTGTGAGTAATATAGCACAAAATAGGTGCATGTAAAGTACAAAAAAGGTTCAAAGCTGCAATTTTGGAAATCACTATAGCAAAACCCCCCACCTCAAAAATGAACTTGGGTTGTCTGGATATGTTTGAGAATGGTCATTTATATACAATAAATCCTAACTAACCAGTTTTACAAATAGCAACTGAACTGGCTCTCAGTCATAATCCTACGTTGAACAACTTATGCTTCTTTTCAACGTGAACATCTTTTCTTAACTTGACAGCACATTTACATAATAGTTATCTGTGGAGAACAATACATAACTGCTGTATGCACAGATCTATACTGTATTATAATTCAGTTGGAATATATATGTCTACAAATAAAGCCATTGGCATTGTTCTGCTTCTTACATCTGAACTTAATTTTTCATAGTGTGACATTATTGTCAGTTATTAGGTGTGAGAAGCAAGACTCACAATCATAGTACTATGGTTGGTGAAGAGTATAAAATAAAATAAGTGGTAATGAATTCCCCAAGTGTGACAGGGCTGTGGTATTGCAAAGATTTACTTCCTTACAATGGTATTCTTAAATTCGACCATGACCTAAATGTCAGGCTTCATGTTTTAGCACAGAATTACAAATTTTAAAATAGTAGTTATAATAAAGTGGTGATGTGTGCAGATGCAATTTACAGCACAGCAAAATGTTTAAGTTAAAATTACTATTCATAACATTGTTTAAAATTATGACTATATTATGTTCTATCAAGGTTAGCATACAATCTTTGTACATACTAGTCCAGAAATTCAATTGTGCAGCACCTCTTTTTCAGGCGCTAAACGGGCGCATAAGCATCCAATATGGCAGGCAGAAAGCACGCATTAATTACAAGCCAGAAGTGTGCCTTCCACCGTATTGGATCGTGCTTCTCTGTAGCTGTCTAGAGCACAAGCCAGAACTACAGATTAATATATTCAAACTAGGGTGCCATCCTTGTTGGAGGAACCTGTTCTGATTTTGGTATGCCCCTGTGCCCGATTCGCCACATGCTAAACTCGCCCAGCAACTTGTTTCACGTAATTCCAGGCTGCTGGTTGACTTGTGAGTGTTTTTTGGCCTGTTATCAGACTGCAACCTTAATTATGACTGCTGAGAAGAAGATTTTGCTGGTGCTGCACTGTTTTTGGCTGCCTTATAACATGGTGGTTTGGTAGGGCTGCCTTTGGGGCTGGAGAAGGAGGGATGGCAGCAAGGAAGATAGCAGAGAGCAGGAAAAGGGCATTGCGCAGGAGGCATTACCCACAGCGGGTATTCAGGGAGCACTTCTCCTACATGAACCTTTTTGGAGGAGCAATGTATGAGGCACCTTTGGTTCACCAAGGAAGCTATCACCGAGCTATGTCACCTGCTGCAGGGCATGCACAACACAGCCTTTGGCTGTCAGGGTCACTGTGGCCCTTAACCTTTATGCGATGGGCACCTTCAAATTGCAGCAGGTAACATATCGCAGTATTCAGTCCACTATTGTATCAAGGAGGTCACCAAGGCTTCCTACACCAGGAGGAGCAGCTATATTACTTTTCCCATGGACAGAGCAAAACAGGATGAAAGAGCAGTGGGCTTCGCCCACATTGCAGGCTTCCCCAGGGTGCAAGGTGCCATAGAATGCACCCACATTGCCTTGCATGCTCCCTATCACCAGCCTGGCATCTTTATCAATCGAAAGGCATTCCACTCCCTCAACATACAGCTGTTTTGTGACCACAGGCAGCGCATTATGTAGGTCTGTGCCCGCTATCCCAGCAGCAGTCATGACTGTTCCATCCTGAGCCAGTCCTCTGTGCCGCCTATATTCCAGCCAAACCGTCACATTACAGGCTGGCTACCGAATGACAAGGGCTATACCCTATAGATATGGCTCATGACTCCTGTCAGGAACCTGGGCACAGACGCACAGCATGCCTACAGTGAGATCCACTACCAGAAACATCATCGAACAAAAAATTGGCGTGCTCAAAGAATGCTTCTACTGCCTGGGCCGTTCTGGAGGAGCTTTGCAGTACACCCCTGAGTGGGTATCCAGATTTATGGTTGTCTGTTGCATGCTCCATAACTTCACCATCGTGAGGGACCAGCCCCTACATCACTTGGGCAACAAGAAGTGCAGGAGGACGAAAAGCAAGAGAAGCATTGACCACCAGTGTCCCTAGCTACCAGAGCTCTCAGAGAGCAGCTCATCCAAGAATGCTTTAGGAACATAGAATCCGTCCCTTCCAGTACGCTTTCTTCAAGGGGGAAGGGATGTGCCGGCAGGTTCGGCCTCCTCCGCAGCCTGTTAACTGGAGCTGTGGCTGTATTTCTCCTGCAAGAAAGAAGGGAGTATGTTGTTGACAGTCTTGTGAGGTGTTTCGAGAATGTGCCTGTCATGCTTTAATAAATAGTATGCAGTGTGTCAGATGTGAGATGTGGAAAAGTGAGGGATAAGTGTGAGTATGAGCAGAAGGAGGTGTAGTGAAGTTTGTTGCAGTGTTTGTAAAAGAGTGATGGGAAGCATTGTGAGTAGTGAGGCTGGAGATGGCAGAGATGTGAGCAAAGAGTAAGAGAGCAGTTTCTTGATAATTCTGGTGAGGTCATTGAATTTCCTTCGGCATTGCAGCCACGGCTTGGAAGCCAAGCTCCTGGCATTGATGTTCTCTGCGATATCTTCCCATTGGCGGCGGAGTTGTTGCCAGGGGGGTTTTCTGCCTCCCTTGGTGGGAGGGGTGGGAGATCAGGATCTCCTTCCTCCTATCCACTTCCTGCACTAGGGCTTCCAAGACAGCATCGGAAAACCTTGATGCCCTCTCAGTACTTGCTGCAGCCATTTTTGTGTATAGAACTGTCTTCCTGTTGTTTGCAGCCAGAGTGCACCTCACCTTCAAGAGGTGCTGGCTGCCATTAAGGGCAGCATTTTAGCACCCGCTACCGGGTGCGTTCCTGGCGGGGGAGCCCCGAAAATCGTGAAATCCCGGAGCGGGACCGGAGCCCGCCTCGAACCCGCGCACTTCCGGGTTCCCCGCTGACGCGCCGGCGTGCGCGTGCAGCCCCCACTGGTGGGAATCCCGTGGGCAATTAAAGCCAGCTGGATGCCACTTGAAAGTATTTATTTGGCTTGTTCAGGTCATTAACTGACCTGATTAAGGGATTATGTGAGGAGGGGTGGGATTTTAGAGCAACCTGGGACTGTTTCCCACACTGGGGGAAACACTCCCAGTTCAAATGGACCTGTTGCAGCTGTCAGCCTGTGGCAGCTGCAAAGGTCCATTTGACAGGTGGGGGGAGACCCTCACTCATTGCAGGAGGCCACTCTGTCACTTGGGACAAAGTTTGGCCTCCACCACCCTCCTCCTGACAATCAAAGTCACCAACTTGCACACTCACCCCAGTGTCCAGACACATGTACCTACCTTGCGGACCCCCTCAGATGTACATCTTCCGGATGGGGGCCGCCATAGCTGCAGTCATGACCTCCTCGGAGGGCGAACAGCATCACCAGCCTCGCCATCCACACCGTCCACCTCTGACACGTGGAGCTCCACAACAGAGTGCTGTGACACATCCACCTGCACAGCAGGAGGGAGGGCTACCGCAGAGAGAGATGCGTCCACAGACCGAGGCTCAGCTTCCTGGACCTCTCTGAGCAGCAGTGCACACGGAGGCTCAGAGTCACTCGACATGTAGTCGTGGACATCTGCAGCCTCCTTCATGCCAAGCTGCTCCTGGCTGGCCCGAGCACCATCTTCTTACCTGTCGCTGTCAAAGTCACCACTGCCCTCAACAACCTCTCCTCCGCATCCTTCCAGCCGTCTGCACAAAAGAGCCCTGCAAATACACCTACACCCACTCTGCAGTGACACAATGGGTAGCATCAGTTGTGGGTCTTCATAGCGATCCTCAGGAAAGGGCATTATTGCACAGACCAGACAAGATTCGCGAAGACATGGCAGTAGTGGTGCCAATATAATATGTAATGTGAGTTGTTCAGAAATTCAATATAAGTAACAACCATGACAAACCCTCAAACACCCTTGTGCATCCCCTTCATGCTCACGACACGTTTGCCTTACGCTGCCTACTGCACATATGTGATGCATGCCCTGTGGCTGCAGCACAGGTAGCGGTAGGTTGAGTGAGGCTGACCGTGAAAGAGATGCATGAGAGGGTGAGTATGAGATAGAGCCATGAGATTGTATGAGGATTGGGTTGAGTGGTAGTGGCGGGATGAGTACTGGCGAGGTGAGTAGGTGCAGGTACGATGAGGATGAGGTTTGAGTGGGTATGAGGGGTGATGTGACAGTAGTTTTGGCAGTGCAGAAGGAGATGGGGGTTGGGGGCGGTGATGTGGCAGACAGAGTGTAGGGGAAAGAGTAAGTACTCACTTTGGCTGACCTACTGAGGTCATTGGAGCGCCTCCTGCACTGTATGCAGGTGGGCGATATGTTGGTGGTGCTGGTGACCTCCTCTGCCGCCTCGAGCCAGGCCTTCTTGGTGGCAGAGGCAGGCCGCTTCCTCCCGCCCGCCGGGAGGAAGATCTCTGTCCTCCCCCCTCCTCCTCACCCCACGTATTGATACCTGGAGTGAGGCATCATTAAACTGGGAGCAGCCTTCCCCCTGGGCTGCTCCATGCTGTGATTTTTTTCTGTTTGTTGCAGCATCAGTCAGTGGAGGACTGCCCCTTTAAATAGAGCTCCTCCAGCTGACAGATCTTACCGCGCATGCGCAGCCCGCCCGACGTGCAGATCAGCAGTGGGGAACCCGGAGGAGCAGATAAGTGGATCCAATTAGTGCTACAATCACGCGGGGAGCTGACTAATCTCACCGGGCGCGTTACCCACGCGCCCGATAGCCCCCCCGCCGAGAACCCGCAGCCCTGCTAACATCGGGCCCTAAGTGTCATCAGAGAGCCCAATATCCAGCCTCCCACACGGACGTGCGGCCAATGAGTTGTGCAGGTAGCATTGGCTGCATGCCTGACTCATGACAATGAGCACACAGCACAAATATTACCTGCTACCTGAAACAACACTAACAGGAGGGTGCAGTGTGCACCCCGTCATCTGCCCATGCCATTACCTCCTCAGAGCTAAGGGAATATGGTACTGAAGTGTCCTTAATTACAACTAACACTACAAATCTAAGCCTTAGTCTAAGAGAATTGCTTTGAGAAATAAACTGGCAATATTTTATATGAATACTGACATATAAACTATTGACATACATTGTAGCGAGGAATGTAATTTACCACAAGATCACAACCTGCCCAGCCATCTATCGTAGCATGCCCATCCAAATACTGTAATACTGCTCATCAATCATAATTCAAAATAGAACCTCGATTGAGTTTTGGATGTCATGTGAAATTTAAAATTGAGAGAAATGTAATTAAATGCAGATGAATGGCAGCCAATTTTAAACACATCTTTTCACCAAACATTTGTAATCTTGGAAAAGTCTTCTAGGAATTTTTGAAAGAAAGGAAATTACATTGAACGGAAGTTTCAAGGGAAATGAAACTTCAATGGCAGAGTCATTTCTTTTATTGCATTATTCACTCTTCTGTCTATTTGGTTACTGTGAGAATTGTGTTTTCATGTGAGCATATTCTGTGCTAACTTACTTTTGGGTTACCATGATATATTGTTCGGCTTAGAATTATTGGTAAATTATATATGACCAAAAACTTGTACTTCCTGCGGCAAGTTCATCCCATGTTAGTTTTATTACTGCACTGAGAATAATTTGAGAGGAATGGCCTTCATGGGAACTACGGGGGAAATAGCTTTGGTCAGTATGTGTTGTGACATTATAAACATTTTTTGAATGTATTTACGATATTGTTACATAGTGACCAGTGCAATTCACTTCTCCCTCTCTGCTTCCTTATAAATTACTTACCTACAATTCTTAAAAGGAAAAAAACATACATCATGACCCAGGTGAACTGAACAAATTAAACTAAAAGGGCTGTGAATAAATACAAAACATCAGAGTACTTTAACAGGAATTATATGAAGACAAGCATGATCAAAGTAATAAAAGAAGTGACTTTACTACTTAAGTTTGATTCATTTTTATAGGGCATGAAGTAAAGAATGCCATTATCAAAATGGAAAAATAACTATTCTGGTAAACTCCTCCAGAACCTTGGACAGGTCTGCAGCACTTGCGAAGATTGTGCTGCAGAAGGGTAAGAAGAAAGAATGAACTTACATTTATATAGCACCTTTCATGACCTCAGAACATTTCAGAGCACTTCTGAGCCAATTAATTATTTTTGAAGTGTAGTCACTATTGTAATCGTGGAAAATACAGCAGTCATTTTGTACAAAGTAAGGTCCCACAAACATATGAGATTAATGCCAGGACACGTGGGGAACTCCCCTGCTCCTCTTTGAATGGTGCCTTGGGATTTTGTATGTCCATCTGAGAGGGCAGAGGGGCCCTCGGTTTAACATCTCATCTGAAAGAAGGCACCTCTGACATCATAGTACACGTTCAGTATTACACTGAAATGTCAGCCGAGATTAAGTTCAAGTCCTGAAGTGGGCATTGATCCTACAACCTTCTGACTCAGAGACAAGGGTGCTACCACTGAGCCAAGGTTGACACCTTTGTTAATCACAGACAATCTTGATTTAAACAACTGTGTGTATTTCCTGGCTCATTTACCAAAATCACTGAACTAAGCAATACTTAAGACTGATTTTTATGTTGAAGTGAATGTGTAATTATCCAAATACACAGTGCATTTATGAGTTTGTCATTCATTAAAATATCATGATTAAATCTCAGTGGAATTTAAAATGTTTAGTAAACAAGACCATGAGTATAAATAATCAGGCTCGGATAGTACATTGGTTACTACTGATATTGAGTTGTTTAAAGTTTATAGAGGAGCCATCTTTTAAGATGTATCTACGAGTATGCAGACATGCGCACAGTGACAAAGTAGTTCCCTGAAGGTGAACTTTATTCAAGTAATCAACAAAGACAGCACCTACAGACTAAATGAGTAAATATTAATGTCATTTTCTTTTCACTTTGTACACTATACACAAATTAACAAATTGCTTCAAGATTTTTCCCATTTACTCTGATGAGTGAGTGCACAGAATGGGGATCTGCACTTACCTGTTTTGAAAAATATATTCTTTCATAAACATATTCTGAGAATTGTGCTGTCTAATTCGGGAATTTGTGATTGAGTCTTTTCTGACTGGATTGAATTCAGAAGGTCAAAAATGCAATCCTCAGTTGTGTGTCAATATATTGGCTGTATGATGCTGTACAGAATAAAAGACCTGGCAAGTGAGGCTTTCTATGATTTTGATTTAGATTTTGTTACAGTTCCCACAGCTACATATTTTCTTCCATACAGTTATATTACAGCAATCTTGAACATCTGGGAGCCTGGTAAAAGAATACCAGATAAACAATACTGCTTCAGCAACCTTCTCTGTCTATATGAATAAGTGTGTAAATATGTGGAAGCAAATGACAAGATGACTTTTCCATATAATCATTCTTTACCATTCTTGACATTTGGATTTTAAGGCTTTTGTTATTTTAATCCAAATGGGAAACTAACTTGGGGCAGCAGTCATTAAATAGCTGGGAGCATATTCTGCACTGTCTGTAAATTTATTTGCTTTTTACATGGAGGTTTTTCTTTAACTTTATAGCTTTGTATAAAGAGCAAAATATATCCCCTGATGGTGCTTAAAAGGGCAAAAATACTCAACATGGGAGGAAAATCTAAAATAACTTTTACATGATGTCATGCTTGGTTTCTCTGCAATAGTATTTATTATAAAGTAATGTTAGTTTCTTTGTGGCTCACTAGAGCAGTGCCATTTTGGCTTTTTCAAATGCTGCACTTTACAATTCATAATATTTCTCTGAATTGAAAGTACCTGGTACTTATAATGGATATTTAACTCATAAAATATCTGACCAGACACATTCTCCACTCATGAATTTAAAGCACAAAAATCTCCATTCATTACTCTCTTCAGATTTTCCATTGTTGTTTCAAAATTCTATTCAACTTAACGTGCTTTATGTAAAGTAGTGTCACTTCTATCAAGAATGGTTAAGATATGAGTTTGTGCAATAGCTGTGAGAAATAAATGAAATAAAAAGTAGCTTCTAATAGCCAAGATTACATAATTTTACTTGCCTGGAGCAAGATGCTCATATGCTGTTAATTATATATTTAGTGTAAGGACTGGCAATCTTCTCATTCAGTTTGCCCGCATGAATCAAAAAAAAAGATAATTAAACG
Source organism: Heptranchias perlo (assembly GCF_035084215.1). Lineage (NCBI taxonomy): Eukaryota > Metazoa > Chordata > Chondrichthyes > Hexanchiformes > Hexanchidae > Heptranchias > Heptranchias perlo. The sequence continues at coordinate 35,907,506 of NC_090337.1, read as the reverse complement.
GTAAGTGTATTAGCTTTGAACCGCATCATTGAGTAAGGACCTAGGAATCATCTTTAATCAGTTGACTCGTGTCCAATTTGAAAAATGAATTTAAGAGATTGTAATCAATATAGTGATCAACAAAGTATTCCACCCTTCTCTTCCCAGAGTGCCTTCATCTGGTAGTTGGACTGCACTGAATAATTGTGACAATACTGATACCTGAGGGAAGCCACTTGCATTATTAATTAATCTTAATGAAACAACAGTTTGAGTGAAGTGTCTGGTAGAGTGTTTCATAATGCGCATGATAGATCAAGAATTTTTATGTAATAATGTGAATAAATTTTATCTCTCCATGTGCACATGGCTGCTTCCATAAATATTATTCCACAGCTGTGGCTATATGTTTAATGAGAACTTTTCTTTATTTGACAACTCAGCTGATCAAATTGATGGAGTGCAGTATCATGTATCAGAATGATCAGTCCACAGCAATGCATGTAGCATTTTGGAACTGGTGATAGCCATTACAAAAAATGACAACGTGTGTGGTTGCCGTACTTACCAGAAGTAGTAACTAGTTTTTAGTTTTGTTTAGTATAAAAGGTGTGCCCTTGTCAGGTGATGCCATTTATGGTTAGCTCATTAGAGCAGTAAGGGACTATAGTTCTAGAATAATTGTATATTCATTCCATTGTTGGTCTATTTTGTATCCTCTAAGGTGTAATGTGGTGTTACATGGAGCAGAATAAACCAAGAGCTTCCCCTGAAAGGGTAGAGTCACCACTAGAATTTCATGGACATGTGGCTCACCCAAAGAGATTTTTAAACAAAATAAATTAAGAGAAAATAATAATATCAAATCCAAATGATGAAATCACCAGTCACAGAAAACATCTAGAGAGTCAGTATACATATTTGAACTCAACGTTTACCTGGTCTCAAAATAAGCATCAGAGAAATTCTGCCCAACAATCTTGCACAACCTGGACTAATAAAAAATTAAAAGGTGCAACTTATTGGGACCGAAATCCTTTAGATCCGTTCCACTATTAACGTGACTGAGTGGGAATGCATCCACCTCCGCTCGTGACCCTGTTGAACTATGGTGGGCCAACTGCTACAACCATCACATGATTAAATGTCACATGATCAAAAGTCCAGGAATACGTCCAACCAGAGTTGGTAATCGTATTTTCCACTGGAAAAGCCTCCAGAAGTGCACTCACTGATAATTCTGCCCCTCAACAGCTTTTGGACTCACTTACCATCAACAAATGTCTACAAACCTGGACATTGGTTCATCCATGCTCCAAGCTGACTCCACGTGTCTAAAGTTACCTTCATCGCATCACAGGACCTCTGACATTAACTTTTGACTCCTGCATATCACCTCTTCCCTATCCTCTGTTTACTATCTTAATCTTTGGCATACCTATGTAACCTAAATTCCCTCTGAGCATGCACATTTTGGCTGCCGCACCAGACCCAAGCCTATCACTTATATTTCCCTTTTTTTCTGTTGTCTTGCCCCCATCTTGGCCCTTCTTGCCTGCCTCCTCCCCTTTCTGTCACACAATAATGCCACCTTTCATTTCTCCCCTCTCATGTACTTTACCACACTCCCCTGTCCCTACCCCATAGGTATGCCAAAGATTAAGATAGTAAACAGAAGATAGGGAAGAGGTGATATGCAGGAGTCAAAAGTTAATGTCAGAGGTCCTGTGATGCGATGAAGGTAACTTGTAGACACGTGGAGTCAGCTTGGAGCATGGATGAACCAATGTCCAGGTTTGTAGACATTTGTTGATGGCAAGTGAGTCCAGAAGCTGTTGAGAGGCAGAATTACCAGTGAGTGCACTTCTGGAGGCTTTTCCAGTGGAAAATACAATTACCAACTCTGGTTGGACATATTCCTGGACTTTTGATCATGTGACATTTAATCATGTGATGGTTGTAGCAGTTGGCCCACCATAGTTCAACAGGGTCACGAATGGAGGCCATGGGTGCATTCCCACTCAGTCACATTAACAATAGTGGAACGGATCTAAAGGATTTCGGTCCCAATAAGTTGCACCTTTTAATTTTTTATTGGTCCAGGATGTGCACGATTGTTGGGCAGAATTTCTCTGATGCTTATTTTGAGACCAGGTGAATGTTGAGTTCAAATATGTATACTGACTCTCTAGATGTTTTCTGTGACTGGTGATTTCACCATTTGGATTTAATATTATTATTTTCTCTTAATTTATTTTGTTTAAAAACTCACCCTTCCTTTGCCTTTCTACTTTCCTACTGCCGTCCCAGGCTTCAATCCCCCTTGGATTAGCTCGCAGCTACCCTTTGTTCCTATCGTGGCAATCTCTGATGAGTCCATTGAGGCACCCATGTCTGCATTCTTACAAGCAGCAACATCAACTGCACAATCCTCCTCTCTCACCAAACTTCCCGTCCAGCATGCTTGCTGGGAGCTAATTTTGCTAACATGCTTCCTATCCCACTCATTCCACCCGCTGCTGCTGCCTTGGACTCTGCCAGCAGATCGATAATCACCGCTCCTCTCTCTATTTCCCTCCAGACTTACCATGCACTTGTGAACATGGCCCGTGCCATCTATAACCTTGTCATGGATGATTGCATTGGCATCATGGCTTTTTCAGAGAGCTGGTGCCATTTTCCCACGCTTACCTTGCCCCTCCCCAAGAAAGGCTAGAATGCTGCATTCCCAGCTGTAGTCCAGCAACTGGCTTTATGTTTCTTAAAGTAAAAGGACAATATGTGTTTTAAAGAACTTAAATCTGGTTCCCAGGCATGGCCAGGAACACGGCAATCAGGTCTGTCGGGTAGTAGGGGCAGGTTAGCACAAATAGCTGTTCCAGCACTGAGCCAGGAGCACTAACCACTTTAAACAACTAAAAGCTGGTTCCCAGCTTCCCAACCCTGTCTTTTCAAGCCACGTTTTTGGTGTTAACACTGCAGAACAGTCAGGTTGTAATTTAAATACTGTAATCTGCTAGGTAGCACTGATAATGGAAATTACCCCAACAGTAAATAGACAGATTTATGGGCAACAGTAATCCACTACCTGCTCAGATGAAAATCCAGATCCTGGATGCTACCAGCAGGAAATACACTGATGTCAGTCCTAGGGAAGACATAGGGTAAATCTGCGTCTTCACTGCCTGGGTGGTAATCTGCCAGAGCAGATCGCCCATTGAAATCAATGGAATGAAAATCGGACGGGTTCTATAATAGGAGGGTGGATTACCAGACTGCCATATTACCATCCAGGTGGTGAAGAAAAAAACTTACCCCACAGTGTGCGATGTGGGGGAATTCAGTATGTCATTTAATTAAATGTAATAATCTAAGAGAAGTTACATCAAAACCTTGGTTCAGCAAATAACATACATGTTCTACAATTAAATGTTCCATTTGAAAGTGCTACTTTGGGCTCTGTTTATAGCTGCAGTATGTTAGGTGTAGCTCTCACATCAACAATTGGAGAGCCATCTTCTGACAGAAAATGGCAAATTTCAGCTTGCAGTGAACCTGTATTATTTAATCAAGCAGCATGAGGCGAGTCTCTTTTCCTACATGGGTAACAATTTGATCAAGACATATAGACACTAATTTTAACCCAACCCGCCCGGCGTGAACGGGGCAGGTGAGCAGTTAAAATGAACCAGCTCACACTTTGCGATATTGAATTTTATTTGCCATATATCTGTCCACTCTAGCCTATTCATGTCCTTATTATTAGCTATACTCCCCAAATTGGTATCATCTGCAAATTTTGACACCATACCTTAAAATTCTAAGTCCAAATCATTTTTACATATACATGATCAACAGTGGTTCCAGCACGGATCCCTGTGGGATACCATGTCCCGCTTTCTGACAGGCCGAGAAACTATCCTCAAATCCTGTCCTCTGTTTTCTATTTTGTAGACATCCAATCTGCTGCCTGGCCCCTGACTCCCCATATACTGATCTTTGCAATGAGCCTCTTACTTGGCATCTTATCAAAGGCCTTCTGAAAGTCCATGTGTGCAACATCCATTGCATTGCCCTTGTCCACTCTTTCTGGCCGAGAAATTGGTTTTGTGCTGGAAGCAAGTGCAAAGTGGGTGGCGCAGCTGGAATGCACGACAGAATATGTTGGCCCAAGGCTCACTCCAAATTGAGCCTTGGCTCGGAAAATCATAATATGATTAGGCAGAGTCAAAATGGTTTTATGAAAGGGAAATCGTGTTTGACAAATCTGTTAGTTTTTTGAGGATGTAACTAGCAGGGTAGATAAAAGGGAACCAGTGGATGTAGTATATTTGGATTTTCAAAAGGCATTCGATAAGGTGCCACACAAAAGGTTGTTACACAGGATTACGGCTCATGGGGTGGGGGGAAAATTAGCATCGATAGAAGATTGGTTAACGGACAGAAAACAGAGAGTAGGAATAAGCAGGTCATTTTCAGGTTGGCAGGCTTGGGCCTCAGCTATTTACAATCTATATTAATGACTTGAATGAAGGGTTGGGGTATAATGCATCCAAGTTTGCTGACGATACAAAGCTAGGTGGGAAAGCAAACTGTGTGAGTAGGACACAAAGAGTCTGCAAAGGGATAGAGATAGGTTAAGTGAGTGGGAAAGAAGGTGGCAGATGGTAGGGTATGGTAGCATAGTGGTTATATTACTGGACTAATAATCTGGAGTCATGAGTTCAAATCCCACCACGGCAGCTGGGGAATTTAAATTCAATTAATTAAATGAAACCTGGAATAAAAAAAACTAGTATCGGTATGGTAGCGATGAAACAACCGGATTGTCTTAAAAACCCATTTGGTTCACTAATGTCCTTTAGGGAAGAAAACCTGCTGTCCTTTCCTGATCTGGCCTATATGTGACTCCATACCCACAGCAATGTGGTTGATTCTTAATTGCCCTCTGAAATGGCCTAGCAAGCCACTCAGTTGTACAATATCGCTACAAAAAGTCATAATAAGAATAAAACCGGATGGACCACTAGGCACTGGACACGACAAATGTAAACCAAGCCCAGTCGAACCTGCAAAATCCTCCTCACTAACATCTCGGGACTTGTGCCAAAATTGGGAGAGCTGTCCCACAGACAAGTCAAGCATCAGCCTGACATAGCCATACTCACAGAATCATACCTTTCAGCTAGTGTCCCAGACTCTTCCATCACCATTCCTGGGTATGTCCTGTTCCACCGGCAGAAGAGACCGACCAGAGGTGGTGGTACAGTGATATACAGTGAGGAGGGAGTGGCCCTAGGAGTCCTCAACATTGACTCCAGACCCCAGGAAATCTCATGACAAACATGGGCAAGGAAACCTCCTGCTGATTACCACCTACTGCCCTACCTCAGCTGATGAATCAGTCCTTCTCCAAGTTGACAACACTTGGAGGAAGCACTGAGGGTAGCAAGGGCACAAAATGTACTCTGGGTGGGGGACTTCAATGTCCGTCACCAAGAGTGGCTTGATAGCACCACTACTGGCCGAGTCCTGAAGGACATAGCTGCCAGACTGGGCCTGTGGCAGGTGGTGAGCGAACCAACCTGAGGGAAAAACCTACTTGACCTCATCCTTACCAATCTACCTGTTGTAGATACATCTGTCCATGACAGTATTGGTAGGAGTGACCACCGCACTGTCCTTGTGGAGACGAAGTCCTCTTCACACTGAGGACACCATCCAACGTGTTGTGTGGCATTACTACCGTGCTAAATGGGATAGATTCAGAACAGATCGAACAGATCAAAACTGGGCATCCATGAGGCACTGTGGGCCATCAGCAGCAGCAGATTTGTATTCCAGCACAATCTATAACCTCATGGCTCAGCATATTCCTCACTCTACCATTACCAACAAGCCAGGGGATCAACCCTGGTTCAATGAGGAGTGTAGAAGAGCACGCCAGGAGCAGCACCAGGCGTACCTAAAAATGAGGTGCCAACCCGGTGAAGCTACAACACAGGACTACATGCATGCTAAACAGCAGAACCAACATGCTATAGACAGAGCTAAGCAATTCCAAAACCAACGGATCAGATCAAAGCTCTGCAGTCCTGCCACATCCAGTCGTGAATGGTGGTGGACAGTTAAACAACTAAAGGAAGGAGGAGGCTCTGTAAACATCCCCATCCTCAATGATAGCAGAGTCCAGCACGTGAATGCAAAAGACAAGGCTGAAGCGTTTGCAATCATCTTCAGCCAGAAGTGCCGAGTGGATGATCCATCTCGGACTCCTCCCGATATCCCCACCATCACAGAAGCCAGTCTTCAGCCAATTCTATTCACTCCACGTGATATCAAGAAACGGCTGAGTGCACTAGAACCAACAAAGGCTGTGGGCCCTGATAACATCCCGGCTGTAGTGCTCCAGAACTAACCGCGCCTCTAGCCAAACTGTTCCAGTACAGCTACCCGACAATGTGGAAAATTGCCCAGGTATGTCCTGTCCATAAAAACCAGCACAAATCCAATTTAGCCAATTACCGCCCCACCAGTCTACTCTCAATCATCAGAAGTGTGATGGAAGGTGTCGTCGATAGTGCTATCAAGCAGCACTTACTCACCGATAACCTGCTCACCGATCTCAGTTTGGGTTCCGCCAGGACCACTCGGCTCCAGACCTCATTACAGCCTGGGTCCAAACATGGACAAAAGAGCTGAATTCTAGAGGTGAGGTGAGAGTGACTGCCCTTGACATCAAGGCAGCATTTGACACAAGTGTGGCACCAAGGAGCCCTAGTAAAACTGAAGTCAATGGGAATCAGGGGAAAACTCTCCAGTGGCTGGAGTCATACCTAGCACAAAGGAAGATGGTAGTGGTTGTTGGAGGCCAATCATCTCAGCCCCAGGACATTGCTGCAGAAATTCCTCAGGGCAGTGTCCTAGGCCCAACCATCTTCAGCTGCTTCATTGATGACCTTCCCTCCATCGTAAGGTCAGAAATGGGGATGTTCGCTGATGATTACACAGTGTTCAGTTCCATTCGCAACCCCTCAAATAATGAAGCAGTCCGTGCCTGCATGCAGCAAGACCTGGACAACATCCAGGCTTGGGCTGATAAGTGGCAAGTAACATTCACGCCAGACAAAGTGCCAGGCAATGACCATCTCCAACAAGAGAGAGACTAACCACCTCTCCTTGACATTCAACGGCATTACCATCACTGAATCCCCCACCATCAACATCTGGGGGTCACCATTGACCAGAAATGTAACTGGACCAGCCACATAAATACAGTGGCTACAACAGCAGATCAGAGGCTGGGTATTCTGCAGCGAGTGACTCACCTCCTGACTCCCCTAAGCCTTTCCACCATCCACAAGGCACAAGTCAGAAGTGTGATGGAATACTTTTCACTTGCCTGGATGAGTTCAGCTCCAACAACACTCAAGAAGCTCGACACCATCCAGGACAAGGCAGCCCACTTGATTGGCTCCCCATCCACTCTAAACATTCACTCCCTTCACCACCGGCGCACCGTGGTTGCAGTGTGTACCATCCACAGGATGCACTGCAGCAACTCGCCAAGGCTTCTTCAACAGCACCTCCAAAACCCAGCAACTTCACCACCTAGAAGGACAAGGGCAGCAGGCACATGGGAAAAACACCACCTGCACGTTCCCCTCAAAGTCACACACCATCCCGACTTGGAAATATATCGTCGTTCCTTCATCGTCGTTGGGTCAAAGTCCTGGAACTCCCTTCCTAACAGCACTGTGGGAGAACCTTCACCACACGGACTGCAGCAGTTCAAGAAGGTGACTCACCACCACCTTCTCAAGGGCAATTAGGGATGAGCAATAAATGCTGGCCTCGCCAGCAACGCCCACATCCCATGAACGAATAATAATAAAAAAATATTATGTGGGGAAATGTGAGGTTTTTCACTCTGGTAGGAAGACTAGAAAAACAGAATATTTTTTAAATGTTGGTGCTCAGAGGGATTTGGGTGTCCTTGTACACCAATCACAGAAAGTTAACATGCAGATACAGCAAGCAATTAGGATGGCAAATGGTATGTTGGCCTTTATTGCAAAGGAGTTGGAGTATAAGAGAAAGGAGGTCTTGCTGCAATTGTACAGAGCTTTGAAGAGAACACACCTGGAGTACTGTTTACAGTTTTGCTCTCTTTACCTAAGGAAGTATACACTTGCCTTAGAGGCAGTGCAACCAAAGGTTCACTGGATTGATTCCTGGGATGTGAGGGTTGTCCTATGAGGAGAGATTGAGTAGAATGAGCCTATACCCTTTGGAGCTTAGAAGAATGAGAGATTAAAACATATAAGGTTCTGAGGGGGTTTGACAGGGTAGATGCTGAGAGGCTTTTTCCCCTGGCTAGAGTTTCAAACTAGGGGGCATAGTCTCAGGATAAGGGGTTGACATTTAGGACTGAGATGAGGAGGAATTTCTTCACTCAGAAGGTTGTGAATCTTCAGAATTCTCTACCCCAGAGGGTTGTGGTTGCTCAGTCATTGAGTATATTCAAGGCTGAGGTCGATAGATTTTTGGGAATCAAGGGATTTGGGGATCGGGCGGGAAAATGGAGGTGAGGTCAAAGATCAGCCATGATCTTATTGAATGGCGGAGCAAGCTTGGGGGGCCGTTTGGCCTACTCCTTTTTTATGTTCTTATGTTATTGGCCCTCATTTCCATAAAACAGGTGAGCTGCTGATGCCAATCATGTGGCCCAATGCAGTTTCAGGTTGGGGACTTTGTAAAATTGGTTGGCTATGAGGCAGGCAAACGAGAGGGAGGTGAGTCCGAGCTTGCAGCAGTCCACAGTACTGTTGTGGAGTCAGGAAAAGCATTCCTGCTCCACCTGACACTACATTAAGGAAAGTAAAAAAAAATGACACTATTTCATTGGCTGCCTCCAGTGGTCTCTATAATGACCGCTGTTTAGGCCGCAGTAGACCCTGAAAAACTGAGTGGAGCATGTGCAGCGCATGCTATACCCAGATTTTGCCGAATTTGGGAGTGGGGACCTAAAACGGGCGCTGGGCCCCTAATTACCATATATATCAATACCACGTTTCAGGAAAGCGCGCTGGAAATTCTGAAGTCGCCGACTTCCAATTTTGCAGCCGACTTCCAATTTTGCAGCTGTGCCCTCCGGAGATGTTGGGCGTGGGATGCCATCGCCTGAAATTCATCTCCCAAAATTCAACCTCCAAACACTTACGTAACACCCAGAAATCAGGTACGACGCAATTCAATTTCTCCCCCTCTGTTACTTCTTCAAAGAATTCAATAAGATTCTTTAAGCATGACCTTCCTTTTAGAAATGCTGACTTTTTTATTGTATTCTCCATCTCCAAATGTTTTGTTATCTGATCTTTTTGTCAATATTCTAGTATCTTTCCAACCAATGGTGTTATGTTAACTGGTCTATTGTTCCCTGGGTTAGTTTTATCTCCCTTTTTAAAGATAGAAATTAGAAATTTGCTGTTTGCCAGTTCTCTGGCACTATTTCTTTTTCCATATATCGTTACTGGTGTCTCTGCTGTCTCCTCCTTAGTTTCTTTGAGTATCCGCTGATGTAGTCCATCAGTACCCAGGGCCATGTTCTCAAGTTTGGCTAGTTTGTCTGTTATCTCTTTTCTTTCTATCTTAACTGTTATAGTATCCCTCTTGACTTCTTCCACTGTTGTCATTTCCTCTTATTGAGTAATTTGACGCAAACAGGTAGGGTGGTCCTAACCGGATCAACAGCAGAAAGTAAACCAATGATGTGCCCTGGTAAACAACACGATTTAAACTGGTTAAACGGTAGCAGTAGCTCTGGATGCTCTTAGGGGTTCCCTTAAATTTTTGGCAGTTGTCAATTTGTACCTCTGGACTTGGATATGTGGGTTGTGTCCCTACAGGGAGAAGGTGTGCACTCCATATCAGGTAAACAGAAATTCTGCTTTGTAGAGTTCTCATTGATGTGGAGATTGCTAAGCTTGGTGCTAGGTTTCCAGATGTGTCTGACAGCTGACTGATGGAAAAAATAATAGTCTCCGAATAAATGTAAATGATCTGTGTTTAATGTTTTTCGTTTTGGTGTAAATATCGTCCTCCAAAATAGAAAGCACCTTTAGCTCTGAAATTAATTCAAGTGACATTAAAATTCGGGACTTATATATACTCATGCCATACTGGTTACTTTCAAAACCCCATTATATTGAATTATTCAGAAAATCAGCTGAAATAGTTTTTTTTGAGGGAGTGGGTGTTTCCAAATTTTCATTCTGCGAGGAGCTATTAAGGTTTTTATGAAGAAACTATCCAAAAAGTAAGACTATATTAATAAAACAAAATCACTGCCTCTTTTCTGTCTGCTCATTATGGTAAAGGGATAATCTATGGTTAAGCAGTATTATTACTCTGTTTAAAATATTTATATTTTCCCGTTGCTGTATATAATGCTATTGATAGAATGATTTCTTCCTAAGTAAAGGCCTTTTCCAGCGCTACACCTTTTGATTTGTTTGTTGCAGTTGACAGCTGAAATGATTCTGCGTATCGCCAATGAGCCAGTTCTCCCTTTCAGTGTTCTGGATGTAGCCCTGGAGGTTCAACAACAACTCAAAGGTAGTGTTTCTTTCTAAGTTATGGCCTCTTGACAGTGCAGTGATTGTATTATTATTAATTTAAATTTGAAGTTAAACTTTAAACTATTTAATTAAAAATGTAGAGAGAGTTACAAGTGATTGATCAGTATCAAAGCATAATACAGGTGACAAATTCATTTTCTAAATTACTTAGTAATTTGTATTTATATTTTTCTCCCATTTAGTAAGACTGCTCTTTCGATCCTCGTAACAACATTTTCATTTCCCAAATAAGAAAGCAGGCAAGCTGTTTCTTTCCCGCCTCTGCTAGTGCTTTTCTTGACCCTGCTGCTAGGTGGTGTGTGGGGTGACAAGCCCTCAGATTTCCACTTAGTTCTGCTCAGTGTTCCATCCAGTGCAATCCCTCCCCTGGACAGTCTGACAGTCTCTAGAGACTCACAATGTGGGGAATCGTGGTGGTCAAATATAGAATCATAGAAAATTTATGGCTCAGGACACCATTCGGCCCATCGTGTCCGCGCCGGCCAAAAATGAGCCACCCACCCTAATCCCACTTTCCAGCATTTGGTCCGTAGCCTTGTAGGTTACGGCACTTCAGGTGCACATCCAGATACTTTTTAAATGAGTTGAGGGTTTCTGCCTCTACCATCCTTTCAGGCAGTGAGTTCCAGACCTCATCACCCTCTGGGTGAAAAAGCTTTTCCTCAGCTCCCCTCTAATCCTTCTACCAATCACTTTAAATCTATGCCCCCTGGTTATTGACCTCTCTGCTCTGTCTAGGCCCCTCATAATTTTGTACACCTCAATTAAATCACCCCTTAGCCTCCTCTGTTCCAATGAGAACAACCCCAGCCTATCCAATCTTACTTCATAGCTAAAATTCTCCAGTCCTGGCAATATCCTTGTAAATCTCCTCTGTACCCTCTCTAGTGCAATTACATCCTTCCTGTAATGTGGTGACCAGAACTATACACAGTACTCAAGCTGTGGCCTAGCCAGTGTTTTATACAGTTCCAGCATAACCTCCCTGCTTTTATATTCTATGCCTCGGCTAATAAAGTAAAGTATTCCATATGCCTTCTTAACCACCTTATTTACCTGACCTGCTACCTTCAGGGATCTGTGGAGATGCACTCCAAGGTCCTTCACTTCCTCTACACTTTTCAGTATCCTCCCATTTATCGTGTATTCCCTTGCCTTGTTTGCCCTCCCCAAATGCATTACCTCACACTTCTCCAGATTGAATTCCATTTGTAATTTTTCTGCCCATCTGACCAGTCCATTGATATCTTCCTGCAGTCCACAGCTTTCCTCCTCACTATCAACCACACGGCCATTTTTTGTATCATCTGCAAACTTCTTAATCATGCTACCTATATTTAAGTCCAAATCATTAATGTATATCACAAAAAGCAAGGGACCTAGTACTGAGCCCTGCGGAACCCCACTGGAAACAGCCTTCCAGTCACAAAAATACCAGTTGACCATTACTCTTTGCCTCCTGCCACTGGAACAGAGGAGGCTAAGGGGTGATTTAATTGAGGTGTACAAAATTATGAGGGGCCTAGACAGAGCAGAGAGGTCAATAACCAGGGGGCATAGATTTAAAGTGATTTTGGATCCAACTTGCCACTCTCCCTTGGATCCCATAGTCTTGTACTTTTTTGATCAGTCTGCCATGTGGGACCTTGTCAAAAGCCTTGCTAAAATCCATGTGCACTACATCAAATGCACTACTCTCATTGACCCTCCTTGCTACCTCCTCAAAAAATTCAATGAAGTTAGTCAGACAAGACCTTCCCTTAACAAATCCATGCTGACTGTCCATGATTACTCCGTGCCTTTCTAAGTGACGGTTTATCCTGTCCAGAATTGATTCCAATAATTTGCCCACCACTGAGGTTAGACTGACTAGCCTGTAATTACTCGGTCTATCCCTTGCTCCCTTTTTAAACAACATTAGCAGTCCTCCAATCCTCTGGCACCATGTCTATATCCAGTGAGGATTGGAAAATGATGGTCAGAGCCTCCGCTATTTCCTCCCTTGCTTCTTTTAACCGCCTGGGATACATTTCATCCGGCCCTGGTGATTCATCTACTTTCAAAGATGCTAATCCCCTTAATATTTCCTCTCTCACTAAGTTTATCCCATCCAATATTTCACACTCCTCCTTCTTAACTACAATCTCTGCATTGTCCCTCTCTTTTGTGAAGACAGACGCAAAGTATTCATTAAGAACCATACTAACATCTTCCACACATAGCTTACCTTTTTGGTCTCTAATAGGCCCTACTCTTTCCTTAGTTATCCTCTTGCTCTTAATGTATTTATAAAGCAAAACATCTTTGGGTTTTTCTTGATTTCACTTGCCAATATTTTTTCATGCCCTCTCTTTGCTTTCCTAATTTCCTTTTTAATTTCACCCCTGCACTTTTTCTACTCCTCTCGGCTTTCTGTAGTATTGAGTTCTCGGTGTCTGACATAAGCTTTCCTTTTCTGCCTTATCTTACCCTGTCTGTGTCTTTGCACTCAATGGCACAGTGGTATAGCACGTAAATATGCTATGCTTACTGTCTATAATTTTAAAAATTATTTTAATTGCTGAGGAATAGTCACAGATGAGGCCATGAAGGGATTTGAACATGAGAATTAAAATTTTAAATTGGTCAGCAAGCAGAGGGGTGATGGATGAGCGGGACTTCGTGTGGGATAGGATATGGGCATCAGAGTTTTGGATGAGCCGAAGTTTCTGGAGTATGGAGAACAGGAAAGCATTGGAATAGTCAAGTCTAGAGGTGACAAAGGCATGGATGAGGATTTTGGCAGCAGATGGACTGAGGCAGGGGTGGAGATAGCCAATGTTACGGAGGTGGAAGTAGGCAGTCTTTGTGATGGAGAGAATATGGGGCTGGAAGCTCAGCTCAGGGTCATATAGGATGCTGAGGTTGTGAACAATTGGCTTCAATCTGGGACAGTTGAAGGGGAGGGGTGGGTTGGAACTGGTGGTGGGGGCAAAGATGATGCCTTTGGTGTTCCCAATGTTTAACTGAAGGAAATTGCAGCTCATCCAGGACTGGATTTCAGAGGGGCAGCATGTAGATAAGGAAAGGGAGGGGACCAAGTAGATGGTGTGGTCAACCATGTCAAAGGATGCAGAGAGGTCGACAAGGACAAGGAAGGATAGCGTATCACGGTCATAGTCACAAAGGATGCCATTTGTGATTTTGATTAGGGCTGGTTTAGTGATGTGGCAGGACAGAAACCTGATTGGAGAGATTCAAACATGAAGTTTGAAAGACGGGCACAGATTTGGGAGTCGGCAACACATTCAAGATCTTTAGAGAGGAAAGGGAAGTTGGAGATAAGGTGGTAGCTTGCAAGGACAGAGGCGCCAAGGGTGGTTTTTTTGAGAAGGGGTAATAACAACAGTTTTGAAAGGGAGAAGGACAGTACTTGAAGAGAGGGAACCATTTACTAGCAGCAAATCTATCTTCCCATCACAAACTGCAAAGGTTGAATCAATAAGTTACTTCAGAGCAATGTGTAATTCCACAAGGTTTGACAAGTGGCCTTATTAGGTAAATTATTGCTACATATTTGTTTGGCAGCAGCATATTTTCAGTATCCTGCTGTCCTTTACCCAGCGTGGCTCTTTTGGGGGATGGTTACATTTTAGATTTATTTCAATGTGTATATTAACTCTTGCTGAAGGCACTGTGATTCAGGACTTATTGTGCCTACAAGTTCAAGTGAGAGGGACACCTGCCATTTTGACCATTGGCAGAATGTGAACTGAGAGAATATGCCAACTTTGCTGTACATCTTTTCACCTCTTTGTTGCCCCAAATTATAGATTACTCCAGTTTTTCAGGCTATTTCATTGCTTACATTCCATTGCCCTGTCCTTCCCAGAGTATGACATTAGAATTTGTTGACATCAAATTTAGTTTTTGTGCTAAATGTATCCTGAATATTTTCTTGAATGCTTTATACTCGTACCATGTGGATATTCTTGTAAGTTTGACTTTTTTTCTGTAAACAATTATAATCCATCATAATCCATCATGCCACAATAAGCAAAGACCTCATGACAGCATTATAATGTTTTAAAAGGTTGTGTTTGTTTTATGTTTTGTGCTGTTTCTCTTGGCTGTTACTTTTGGTTGTAATTCTTAATTATATATTTTACTTTTTAAAGATGAAAGCATTGCTTCAGATCAAATGCTGGCATTGGCAAGTGCACTGAGGGAAACTGCGCAACTTTTTCAATCAGATGAAATGCGTCCAGCTAATGATCCAAAGGAGCGAGACCCTGCCCATGTGAGAATGTTGAACAATGTGCTGCAGAACCTGGAGAAAAACTTCCTCATCCAACAGGCTCCACCAGGCTATTATAGGTATAGAAAAATTCCTATATTTGTCACAGACTGAGGCAAGATTATGATTGAGTTTTCAAATCTCTGAACATGATAAAGTACTGTTGCAGATATTGAAAGAAAAATATTGTAAATAATAGCACATAATGCTTGCATAGTTAATTAATGCATAATTAAAACATTTAATACTTTAACTGCAATGCTTTCTTTTTAATAATGTGTAGATAAGGCAAAACTCTTGTTTTGTATTTTAGAATTGTGAAGCAGGCACAATGGGAACATGCTAGAAGTTTGAAGTTTTAGGACAAAAAATAATTCCAAATGTTTACATCGCTAAATCCTCCTCCCTATCCTAGTGGTAGAATTGTAGACCCCGTTTTTCATGACTCCATGATTCAGCTGCTGGGATATGGAAGCTGGATTTAGTAGTTTAAAATCTAGATGCCAATTCATCGATCTCTCAGAATCCAACCTAAGCAAGCAGCTATAATGATACACTGTGCATCTTGCAAAGGAACTTGATTCCACATTAAAGCATTGATAGATAACAAATTAGCTCTGGGACTGCAAAGCAACTATTTACTTTTTAACTTTATTCTTTGAATCTACCCTTCTGAGTATGATTAAACACATTTCTAAGTGCTCTTTGTAAAATGTCAACTGCGCTCACTTGGTACCACTCTCATCTCTGGGGCAGTATATCACAGGATTATCCACTCCATGAAACTAGGCCAACACATTGACACACCGGTGCAGTGCTGATGTTAAACTAAAGCCCTGCCTTCCTGTTCTTGTGGTTCAGGTGGACGTTAAAGATCCCATAGCACTATTTAAAGAAGAACAGTGTTCTCATGGTATCCTGGGCAACATTTTTCCTTCAACCAACACCATCAGAAAGAGATTGACTGGTCTTTGATCTCACTGCTGTTTGTGGGATCTTGTTATGTGTAAAATCGTTGGCATATTCATCTACACAACAGCAGTGACGACACTTCAAAGCAATTCATTGTATGTCAAGCACTTCGGAATGTCCTGAAAGACATGAAAAAGCACTATATGTATTCAAGTTCTTTCTTTCTAGAAATTGTCTCATTATTAAGGTTTTTAGAGTAATAAGAATTATACTAACAAGTCAATAAACTGTTACAGTCCATTGTGGGATGTGGAATAAGGCTGTAAATAGCTTTGATTACAGCTTCTGTTTAGTGGGACTCCAGACTCTGCAAAAAAGGTAACATTTTCAATAAATCAATAGCTTCTTTTGATGAATAGCCCTACTTTCTGAGAAATTGATTTTTTTGTGCATTTTATAAATTTATTATCATATTTAAAAACAAGAATGGATTGTAAGTCAGAAGAAATAGGCTTTTGAATCAATCTTGATATCTCTGAGAAGATACCCACACAAAAACCTTTCCAATGTATTTAGTCCCAGTAGCAGAAGTGCAGTCATTTGTGGGGCAAGAAAGAAAAGCTTCGGGACATTTTTCTTCACAGTACTGCAGCGAGTATTGATTTGGTTAAACCAGATCTGTCAGCTGAAGCATTATAAATAAGGCAATTCTTCATCTGTAAACAGGGAGGCTTAGGTGTAATTTACAGCTGGTGACCTTCAGACAACAAAGCAAGTTTAGATCATTAAGGGTACATCCATAATTTAAATTCAGTCTTTAATTTGGATCAAAGTATTCTTTCCCTTTAGGCCTTCCTGTTTGTCAGGGTTGAAAGCTCAACACTTAGAAGCAGAAGTCAATGACCTTGGCTTCTTTGGACAAATTTCACCTCACGTCATCCAGAAAAGAGTTTTCAGAAATGCTATTCGTAATCTATCTTGATATAATTCTGACTCGATAATAAAAGCTGTAAACAATACTCTCCAATTAACATCAGTAGCTTTTAGTGATATGATAGCATAGCTTTCAAATCCAATTACAGACTCTGATTAGGCTATGGTAGCGTGTATTTGGAATAGTCATGCATTAAATATTTTGTAATCATTTTAGTATCAAATCTGCTTAAATGCAGTGCAATTGTTTTGAGAATAAATTGGAATAGAAGTTTGGGACAATATTTGTATTCCCAGTAATCTGTGAGCTGTAAATTAATTATATTAGCAGAATCAATTGTTTCAAATTTTGGAATCAGCACTGGATGTTCTCTTGGGTTCAGCGCTACCAGTCACTTAGGTAAGGAAACACTGCATCCTCTATGATTATGAATATACCTTTATTGCCCATATCTAGCCATACAATAGCCTGACCCAGGAGTCTGGTATGTGTGCTGTGATCTCACATATGTCCCAAGTATATTTCTGTTATCTTCCAGAAAGTGGATTGATGAGCACTCTAGTGAGAGGAGGTCAATTGTAAATTAACAAACTGGTTTATTTTATGTGCACAACTGAACAGAATGCAGTTTTCATTGAAATTCAACCTATTTCCTTTCACTCCTCGTAACATCACTTTACAAGTCGGCATTTGCTGAACTGACGAACACTAATTTTAGAGAAAGAGTTCTCTGCCTCTCTGACTGTTTCAAAACTGCATCTCACAACAGACTGCATTTTCCAGACAGACCATGGGAAGACTAAGCTATCCTCTGACCCTTCCCAAGCTCCTTTTGATGAGGTTTGGCTTGTTGAGCTGCCAGTCAAAACTCCTAATCAGAAACCGCCCCCCCCCACATGACACTTACATGACCAGTTCAGCTAAGACGCATGCTGTGTTCAGTGAAAGGAAGCCACTCTAACATTGCAGGTGCAAATGTCTCCAAATGTACTAATGAACCTTCTTCTCTCAAATTGATATGGTATGCGAGAAATACCTTTACTTTGTCTGGTCCCAGCTAACAGGCCTAGTTAACATTCCTAGATAGCTTGTGTGGTGTTGGGAATTAACCCCTTGTTAGCCAAATTTAACATAATAGGAACATCTTATATAAATGAACCTGAAATCGCCCCTAGAACAAATATGCAAAAATCTTGAAATTTGATACCTATATTTCATAGCTTCCTGGGGGTTGTGTCAACTTTTTTGAAATTGTTCATCAGCTTTTATATGAAGATCATATAAATGCAGTCAGTGGGTCCCATCTCACTGGGAATCCTGAAATGAGAAAAAAACACACAGGCCCTGATATTACCAGGGAGGCAGGATGGCGGTGGGGGGAGGGGTGCGAGCGACTGGGCGCATGGGTAACCCACCCAGTAAAATCTGTCCGTTCCCCACACGATCGCGAGTAAATTGAAGACACTTACCGTGGCTTCCCGGTTTCCCGTCGTCAACCTGCGCAGTGGGCGGACTGCGCACCCACATCACAGGCTGTCAGCTGGAGGAGCCCTGTTTAAAGGGGCAGTCCTCCAATGCTGCTCCTGGAGCAAACACCTAAAATTATAGAATGGAGGAGCCCCGGGGAAAGGCTGCTCCCAGATTTACTGATGCCTCACTCCAGATCCTACTGGATGGGGTGAGCGGGAGGAGGGATATATTCTACCCAGCGGACGGGAGGAAGTGGCCTGCCTCTGCCACCAAGAAGGCCTGGCTTGAGGTGGCAGAGGAGGTCACCAGCAGCAACATCTCCCGCACCTGGATACAGTGCAGGAAGCGCTTCAATGACCTAACGAGATCATCCAAAGTGAGTACACTTACTCATTCTCCTACACTCCGTCTTCCACATCACTGCCCCCACCCCACAACTCCTTCTGCACTGCCAACACTACTCTATCACATCACTCCTCACACCCATTCAAAGTTCATCCTCAACTTACCTGCACTTCCTCACAATTTTCTCACCTTCCCAGTACTTATCCCACCACTACCACTCAACCCAATCCCCATACAATGTCAGGGCTTTGACTCATACTCACCCTCTGATGCATCTCTTTCATGGTCAGCCTCACCCAAACCAATGCATTCAGCAGTTGGCCACGTCACCATCACTCACTCACGCCTCTCTACTTTCTCCCCTTTTGGGGGCAGAGAGCCCAGAATGCACAGGAGAGGGCAAGGACAAGAAGGGGGGCCACAACATCTAGTCATCCTCACAGATGCGGAGCAGGAGGCTCTGGAACTGAGCTGCACCCTCGAGTGCCTGTCCGCGGGGGACGCCGAGACTGGCACCCGACAAACGGCTGGTGACAGAACTTTAACATTCAGCACATACAATAACAATTGATGTTAACATGCCTTGCCATCTTCAGCACCTCAACATCTGTCAACATGCTTATACATGCAGTTATACATTCCTTTCTGGCACAAAAACACAAAAGGAAATGCGGCCCAACCATGGCTAACAAAAGAAATTAAGGATAATATTAGATCCAAAGAGGAGTCATATAAAGTTGCCAGAAAAAGTAGCAAGCCTGAGGATTGGGAGCAGTTTAGAATTCAGCAAAAAAGGTCCCACGGATTGATTAAGAGGGGAAAAATAGAGTATATGAGTAAACTTGCAAGGAACATAAAAGTGGACTGTAAAAGCTTCTACAAGTATGTAAAAAGAAAAAGATTAGTGAAGACAAATGTAGGTCCCTTACAGACAGAAACGGGAGAATTTATAATGGGGAACAAGGAAATGGCAGAGCAATTAAACAAATAACTTCCCAGAAATGCTGGGGAACCAAGGGACTAGTGAGAAGTAGGAATTAAAGGAAATTAGTATTAGTTAAAAAAAATAGTGCTGGAGAAATTAATGGGACTGAAAGCCGATAAATCCCCAGGACCTGATAATCTGCATCCCAGAGTACTAAAAGAGGTAGCCATGGAAATAGTGGATGCATTAGTTGTCATCTTCCAAAATTCTAGAGATTATAGAACAGTTCCTGCAGATTGGAGGGTGGCAAATGTAACCCCCCTATTTAAAAAAAGGAGGGAGAGAGAAAACAGGGAACTACAGACCAGTTAGCCTTACATCAATAGTAGGGAAAATACTAGAGTCTATTGTAAAGGATGTGATTACAGGACACTTAGAAAATATCAACGGGATTAGACAGAGTCAACATGGATTTATGAAAGGGATATCATGTTTGACAAACCTACTGGAGTTTTTTGAGGATGGTAGAATAGATAAGGGGAACCAGTTGATGTGGTTTATTTGGATTTTCAGAAGGCCTTTGATAAAGTCCCACATAAGAGGTTAGTGTGCAAAATCAAAGCAGATGGGATTGGGGGTAATATACTGGCATGGATTGAAAATTGGTTAATAGACAGGAAATAGAGAGTAGGAATAAATGGGTCTTTTTCGGGATGGCAGGCGGTGATTAGTGGGGTACCGCAGGGATCAGTGCTTGGGCCCCAGCTATTCACAATATATATCAATGATTTGGATGAGGGAACCAAATGTAATATTTCCAAGTTTGCCGATGACACAAAACTAGGTGGGACCGTGAGTTGTGAGGAGGATGCAAAGAGGCTTCAAGGCGATTTAGACAAGTTCTGTGAGTGGGCAAATACATGGCAGATGCAATATAATGTGGATAAATGTGAAGTTATCCACTTCGGAAGGAAAAACAGAAAGGCAGAGTATTATTTAAATGGTGATAGATTGGGGAATGTTGATGTACAAAGAGTCCTGGGTGTCCTTGTATACCAGTCACTGAAAGCAAACATGCAGGTGCAGCAAGCAGTTAGGAAGGCAAATGGTATGTTGGCCTTCATTGCAAGAGGATTTGAGTACAGGAACAAGGATGTCTTACTGCAGTTATACAGGGCCTTGGTGAGACAACACCTGGAGTATTGTGTGCAGTTTTGGTCTCCTTACCTAAGAAAGGATATACTTGCCATAAAGGGAGTGCAGCGAAGGTTCACCAGACTGATTCCTGGGATGGCAGGACTGTTGTATGAGGAGAGATTGGGTCGACTCGGCCTGTATTCTCTCGAGTTTAGAAGAATGAGAGGGAATCTCGTTGAAACATATAAAATTCTGACAGGGCTAGATAGACTGGATGCAGGGAGGATGTTTCTCCTGGCTGGGGGGTCCAGAACGAGGGGCCACAGTATCAGGATACGGGGTAGGACATTTAGGACTGAGATGTGGAGAAATTGCTTCACTCAGAGGGTGGTGAACCTGTGGAATTCTCTACCACAGAAGGCTGTGGAGGCCAAGTCACTGAATATATTTAAGCAGGAGCTAGATAGATTTCTAGACACAAAAGGCATCAAGGGGTATGGGGAGAGCGCGGGAATATGGTATTGAGATAGAGGATCAGCCATGATCATATTGAACGGCAGAGCAGGCTCGAAGGGCCGAATGGCCTACTCCTGCTCCTATTTTCTATGTTTCTATGCTTATTATTGCCTTCTGTTCTCTTACAGGGCCTTCAGCGACTGCCGTGATGGCGGAGGGCGATTCCTCAGAGGACCTGCCGGCCTCTGAAGGGGCACCGTCATATCTGAGCAAGCCATCCACCAACGCAGATACACCTTGGTGGGTCCCTGTCCTCACTTAGTTGGTGTCGCACATGGCCAGTCACCACACACGTGGCAGGGGCAACTGTGGAGAGTCCGCTTCGGTGGGAGCACTCTTCTCTAGGCTCTGCTCAGCTGGACACAGATGCTGAACCCTGGGGGCCATCCATGAAAAGGAGAATGATCTAGGGGCAGCAGCACATTTGCGAGGGGCTGGACAGGTGCCTCGCGCACTCTCCACAATCACGCAAAGGATGGAGGAGTCCAACTCCTGCATGAGTGGAATGATGGCACAGGTACATGAGGGAATCTCTGAGATACTGTCACAGGGACATGAGGGCATCTCGGAGATAATGTCGCAGGTAAGTGCGGGAATGTCTGCGATGGAGGGAAGGCTAGCCTCCATGGAGCTTCAAGCACGGCTCACCAATGAGTCCATTGAGGCCCTGACAACGGCCCTTCGGACTCAGGGTGAATAACATTCTGCTGCCTTAAACAGGCAGGCAGATACTTTGGCACTGGCCTTACAAGGCTTCACACATGTCCTCCAAACTGTCGTCCAGCAGAGTGGGTGAGAGTGGTGTGGGCCTGGCCCAGGGGAAGGAAGATGGCGAAAGGGGACATGGAAGTGGGTACACCACTCAAAGTGCCCCCACGTTTCACCCGTTGCCCCCCTCTCAACCAGAACCCGCAATGCTGCCTCTTCTCCAGGCGGCCGAGTCTGCCCCTGCACAGGTGCAGGTGGAGCAGTCTTTGGAGGGGCCCTCACGGCCAACAAAACCCAGAGGGTATGGGCGCAAAGCATCTCATCAGTCAGGGCATGAACAAGAGCAACCTGCCACTACCTCTGCTGCAGCGACAGGGGAGGCACCACATAGGAGTAGTCGTAAGCGTAAGGCGAAGGTTTTGTGAGAACAAAGGGGTGTGCACAAGGGTGTTGGATGGTTTGTCATGTTTTTTATTTATATTTGATTTTTGTTTATGGCACATTAAATATTATTATTGTCACCACTACTGCCACATCTTGGCCATTCGTGACTGGTTTGTGTAATAAGGCCCTTTCATGAAGTTCACCATGAACACCCACACTTGATGCCACCCACTGGGTCACTCCACAGTGGGTGTATGTGTAGTTGCACGACTATTTTGTGCACAGGGTGGGGGGGCGGGGCTGGTGTGGCCGCTGCTCTGTCCATGTGGTGAGGACTGGATTCTTCTCACTGTCTGGTGTTAGGAAAACCGTTGACATATCAGTGACTTCCTGGCCTCACGAGCAGCCAGGGGAGCCGCTGTTCTGCCCATGGTTTGCTCCTCCTCCTCCTCCTCCTCCTCAATATGGGTGGCAGATGCGGATGGGGCCTCCTCCAGCAGCACCCCTCTCTGTTGTGCCATGTTCATGACTATAATGCATCCCACTCTGTCTGGTGTGTATTGAAGTGCTCCCCCAGAACGATCAAGGCACCTGAAGCGCATCTAGAGCAGCCCTTTAGCATGCTCAATTGAAGACCTAGTAACGATGTGGCCGTCGTTATATCGATGCAGTTGCTCGGTGCTGGGGTTCCTCAGAGGTGTCATGAGCCACGTGTGCAGGGGGTATCCCTTGTCCCCGAAGAGCCAGCTCTTGCGGGTGTTCAGTGCGTGGAAGAGGGTCGGGATGTTGGACTCCCGGAGGATGAAGGAATCGTGGCAGCTGCCGGGGTATCTGGCGCACACGTGAAGGAATCTCCTGCGGTGGTCACAGATGAGCTGAGTGTTGATGGAGTGATAGCCCTTCCCGTTGATGAACAGTCCTGGCTCATGTGGAGGTGCTCGTATTGCTATATAGGTGCAATCGATTACACCCTGCACCCATGGGAAGCCAGCCACAGCATGGAATCCCACTGCCCTCTCCGTCTTGCTGAGGTCATCCATGGGGAAGTTGACGTAGTGCGAGGCCCTGCAAAACAAGCCGTCGGTGACCTGCCTTATGCACTTGTGTGCAAACGACTGAGAGGCCCCGGTGATGTCCCCGGCGGCACCCTGGAACGATCTGGAGGCGAAGAAGTTGAGGGCAATGGTGACTTTGACAGTGACAGGTAAAGAGATGCTGCTCGGGCCAGCCGGGAGCAGCTCGTCATTAAGGAGGCTGCGGATGTCCGCGACTACCTGGCGACTAACTTTGAGCCTCCGTATGCACTGCTCCTCAGAGAGGTCCAGGAAGCTGAGCCTCGGTCTGTAGACCCTGTTGCGAGGGTAGTGCCTCTTGCGACGTCGCTCTCTCTGTTGTTGCCCTCCGTGCTGTTGTGCAGGTGCCTGTGGCGCAGCACTGTGTTGTGGAGCTCCACGTGGTGGAGGTGGACGGCGTGCCTGGCAAGGCTGGTGATGTTGCTTGTCCTGGGATGAAGTGATGAATGCAGCTATGGCGCTCCCCATCCTGACGGTGCGAGTTTGAGGGAGTCCACAAAGTAGGTAAATGTGTTTGCACAGAAGAGTTTTGGGTATAAATTGAGAATTTTGAGTGGAAAGACAAAGGTGTTGCAGCCAAAACTTTGTCTGAAGTGACAGAGTGCCCGACTGCAATAAATGAGGTTTTCCACCCACCTGTCAAATAATCCTTTGCATCTCCCACTGGCTGCTGGCCGAAACACGTCTGCTCCAACAGGGAGTGTTTCCCACAGCACAGGAAACACGCTGAGGATACTTCAAAATTGCACCCCTGCCAAAACCTCCACTCAATGAGGTCTCTCAAGTACCTCAACTATCTACCTAACTATCTAAAGCAGCATCCTGCCAGCTTTAATTGCCGGTGGGAGTCCCGCATTCGGGAGCTGCTCGCGCACCCGAACGTGTCACTAGGGAACCCGGAAGTCAGCGGAGTGGAGCCAGGCTCTGAACCCGCTCCGGGATTCCGCCATTTTAGGAGCCCCCAACGCACCCGCTCCGCCATCCGAAAATCAGCCCCATTATGTTTGTTCTTTGTTGTTAAGGGAGAGGATTCAAAGGAAATCAGATGTAGCAATCAGCTCAGTTACACAAAGCAGAAGTAGCCTCAGAGATCTGCCTTAACACTGCAGCTTGACTCATGTCAAAAGTGGCACCAGCTGGGCTCTAAAAAGCAGTGATGGCTTTAGTCACCTTTACTGCCACCGGTCAGAAGTCATTTGTAGAATAACTGCAAATTCTTTTAACTATTTGCAGAGATGATATGATATCTGTTCATTAAATTTAAATCTATGGTAACAGTAAACATCAGACCAGTCTATGAAATGTTCTTGCTGTCTATGAATGCATTTAGACTGTTTCCCTTGGCTTGATTCTCAGTTCAGAATCCTTAGTGTCTTATCAGCATGAAGTCTGCTGCTTTTATAGGATTATTGGCGGCTCCCGGCACAGCAGGTTTTTATATGCAATTGCAGGCTTTAATGCTGTGGAAAATGTGGTCTTAATTACACCACAGGCAATGAGCACATAGTTTCTCCAGATTGCTTAGTTGAACACCTCATGTGGTGCTTACTACATACTTGTTGGTTTGTTGCAATAGCACAAAATGCAGCAATAGCCAATGCTCCAAGCAAGTAATAACAGTACATATAATGGGAGTGCAAATAGTAGTGTAAACTGGACGCAGTGTCACATTATGATGCTATGAGGCAATGTCACCAAAAGGAAAATTAAATTAGATGTTAACTCTACAGTTAAAGATGTTTGGATAAGTACTGAGCTATGAATTAACTCCTCTTTTAAAGACAGCCTCTGTTAATAGAGCCCCTCCATTGAATATAATATTCCAAGAGTACAGTAAGCATAAATCCACTAGGTCAAGCAAGTGTAGGCTGTTTAGAAACATTCGTAATGGTATTTTCAGTCATTTTAGGATCAATCACCAACCAAATTTTCCATCATTCTATACTGACTTGGGTGGGAAGGAGGTGGATTATCAATCAGTCCGTTCTGTGCCCTGCTGCCAGTGATGGCTACAAATGGGGATTTTTTTTTGGAAACAATTTATGGATATTTATTCTTGAAAACACTTACTTTGGAGTTGCCTATAATGTGTAAATGCCTAATGCCTCTTACCACTTTGGACCCTCTTAGTGCCCCTATGTGAAATGTGAACTCAAAGCTAATTAGAGTTCTTCCTAAATGCTATCTGCGTGGTAGGAGTACATGAGGTGATTAGATACTTTGTATCAATATGACTAAGGTGTCTCATCTTATCCAAGCTATGTGCTGAGATGGACCTGCTGCAGGCTGCATATCTTGTGCTGTTGCATGGGTAACCTCGCCCTGCCTTCTTTCTTGCTACATGTGCAGGCATACAAGAGCGCTGGAGCGAGGTCATCCATATGCTGCTATCCTGAGCATCAGAACGTATTCCTGCCATACTACTAGTACTAGGCATTGCTCTGTATAGCCACTAATCTGCAGGAAAATAAACCTAATGGCATCAACAAAATCAGTGAAGCCCTCCCTTTGGGTATTATGCAACTGATTGCCAAGCTTGTCAAAGTCACAAAAGACAGTCTTTGCCAATCTGGCAACTCAGATCTCTATGGCTGAGCTTTCAGGGATATCGGTACAAAAGAGAAGGATATGCTATTTTTTAATCATAGGAGCATTATATACTATGTAATGCACAGTGTAATATATAGTTTGTCTCCTGTGGCATAGCTGATGGACGCAAAAAACTGTGTCTCTTCCTGAAATTAATTCTCTGCTTCTTTCCCAATCTCTCTTTTTTGTGTCACTCTGTCTTTGTCTTCCACCCCGCCTCTCTTTCTCTCTTTGCTATCTCATTATGGTGCCTACATTAATCTGTCTCTTTTCCTCATTGCTTCTGACTCACTCTTTCTGTGAATCTCTTCTGCCCTCTATCTCCCCTATCTTTTGTACATTTCCAGTGTCTAAATCTGACTCGCAAACATGTTCAATTACTGATGTATTCAGTCTTTAGCTCTTACCTTTATTTTTAAGGTCTGGACACACAGGAAGATGTGAGACAACACATATTATGGGAGGAAGTGGGTAGGGAGAACCGCAGCCTTGGTGAAAGTGGGAAGAGGGCTAGAACTACAGATAATTGTGGAGAATGGGATGTTGGAGCGCTGGTGTCTGGGAATACTCAGGGATTGTGGTCTTGAGCTTGGAGAACTTTGGAGTGGCAGGGCTCTCGCATTACTTGTGATAAATCTGGAAGAACTGGCAGGGGGCTGGAAGTGCAGTACTGATGGGGTTTTTTGTCTTTTGCTTAGAATGTACAGTACAGAAACAGGCCATTCAGCCCAACAGGTCCATGCAGGTGTTTATGCTCCACACAAGCCTCCTCCCTCCCTACTTCATCCACCCTATCATCATATCCTTCTATTCCTTTCTTCCTCATGTGTTTCTTCCTCTAGCTGCCCCTTAAATGCATCTATGCTAGTCACCTCAACTACTCCTTGTGGTAGCGAGTTCCACATTCTAACCACATTCTGGGTAAAGAAGTTTCTCCTGAATTCCCTATTGGATTTATTGGTGACTATCTTATATTTATGGGCCCTAGTTCTGGTCTCTCCCACAAGTGGAAACATCTTCTCTACATCTACCCTTTTCATAATCTTAAAGACCTCTATCAGGTCACCTCTCAGTCTTCTCTTTTCTAGAGCAAAGAGCCCCAGCCTGCTCAATCTTTCCTGATAGGTATAACCTCTCAGTTCTGGTGTCAGTTCTAATACATCTTTTTTGCACCTTCACCGAGGCCTCGATGTCCTTTTTATAATATGGAGACCAGAACTGCTCACAGTACTCCAAGAGTGGTCTAATGAAGGTTCTATACAAGTTTAATGTAACGTCTCTGCTTTTCAATTCTATCCCTCTAGAAATGAACCCCAGTGCTTGGTTTGCTTTTTTATGGCCTTATTAACCTGCATTGCTACTTTGCGATTTGTGTATCTGTACCCCCAGATCCCTCTGCTCCTCTACCCCATTTAGACTACACTTCAAAAATACTTTATTGGCTGTAAAGTGCTTTGGGATGTCATGAGGTTATGAAAGGTGCTATATAAATGTAAGTCTTTCTTTCAAATGCTTTCTGGAAGCTTATGGAAAAACACATCAGAAGGCTTACCACAGTCCACTTTGATGTCACTTCCTCAAAGAAGTTAAGGAGGTTGGTGACGTAGGATCTTCCCCTTCTGAATCCATGTTGAAGGCTGTTTACCAAGTTATTATTGTACAGATAATTTTCAAGTTTATACCTGATAATTCCATTATTTTACATGGGATTGAACTAAAACTAATGGGTCAAGTTGTCTGTGTCTGATTTGCTGCCCTTTTAGAATATGGGCACCACCTTAGCCTGTTTCCAATCTACTGCTACCTCTCCAGTGTCCAGTAACTCCATTACAGTGATTGTCAATGCCTCACAAATCTTCTCCTTTAACACTCTGGGATAAATACCACCTATTGCTCTGATTTACTGGGTTTGAGCCCTCAGACTTCCATCTCATTTATATCAAAATCATTCATTTTTCAAGTCTTCCCTTGTGAATACTTGAAGGAAGTAATCATTTGGACTGTTTGCCATAGTTTAGTTATCCTCTGCTTCGAGTCCATTTGCGTCTTTTATGGTTCTCACCTATTCTCTGACTGTCCTCTTACTCTTGAAGTACTGATGAAACTTCTTACTGTTACATTTTGCATCTACTGCATTGCTTTTTTCTAGATCTCTCTTTGCAGCTTTGATCAACCTTTCAACAAGTTTCTGCATGTTCTTATTTTCAACTTTTCCCTTTTCTCCTTGCAGGTTTTATAGAGTTCATTTTTCCCCATTATTTCACTTTTGATTTGTTTATTAATCCAGTTAAAGTCATGCATGTTTAATTTGAGCTTGCTGCTTCTAGGTCTGCATGCTCAGCATCATATCTTTAAAGGTGTTCTGCTTAAGTATTATTGAATAACCTTCCACAATTAATTTGCTTAACTTGGGGAGGATTTTGACCCTACCTGTCCAGCGGAAACCAGGCAGGTGACATTTAAAATCATCCAGGTTACTTACCTGCCCTGGAGCTTCCAGAAGCTGACCATTCCCAATTTTAACCTGCCCTACTCAGCAGGCAGAAAGGACACTCACCCAAAGCTGGCAGGGTCCTTTTTCACATATCCATGTCAGGTCCCAATGGACGGCCTGAGCGGGATGCCTCCCACCAGGTGAAGACAGCGGGGAAGAGGATCGGGGCTTAAGGAGGCCCAAACAGGTATGTTTTTGTAACTTTCCTTGTGGGGCCAGGTGGAGCAGGAGTGCTTCTTCAGTCCTCACAAGGAAAGCTTAGAACCTCCCCTGTCGTGGACTCGCCCTCTCCCCATCCCAATTGTGAGACCCCCGCGAGACAGCCCTGACAGCCAATCCCACCACCTACCTGGTGTCGAAGACAGGCCTGCAGCTAGTACAACTTTATGCCCGGAATGGGTGGGAAGTTGGCTGGTAGGATTTAAATGAGGCACAGGAAATTAACTTGCCAGTGTGGTTTCCTGCCAAAAAAACCCTGGTAGTTGAGATCCAGGCCTTGTTCCCTCATTGAGCACCTTGAAAGTTATATACTTGGCTCCTAGCCTCTGGTATTTCTGAATCCTAGATCATATTGAATATAAAAGCAAAACACTGCGGATGCTGGAAATCTGAAATAAAAACAGAAAATGCTGAAAAACACTCAGCAGGTCTGGCAGCATCTATGAAGAGAGAAACCGAGTCAAGGGGCCCAATTTTAACTGCTTCCATCTGGCGGGAAAACGGGCAGGAGGGCAATTAAAATAACGGGAGTCACTTACCCCCTCCAATCCTGCTTCTCTACCACTGTGTCCCCATATTAACTTGTTCTTTTGAGCAGGCAAGCAGGACACCTGCAGGAAGGAAGCGGGGTCCTATTTCAAATATGCAGATCAGGTCCGGAATCTTTTCATGAGAACACAATCTACAAACTTTCACAAAAACAACTAATATTAAGCAATAGTTTCTCAATGACCATAGTACCCTTAGTTGATGTGGAATTAGAGTCGTAATAAAATGCAGAATGTCTAGACTTTTATTAATAATGATTTAGTTGTTGCAAATCAGAATCATTTTAAAGCAATAAAATATAACAAATGTTTTTTGTATAAGCAGATAAAAGCAATTTTAGCCATCTAAGAATTAAAAACTGGACAACTGCTGATATATTTTCTCCCATTTATTTTAATATTTTAATATTTGTGGGTTTTTTCAATCAAACTTTTAAGATAGGGTGAGTAGCATTCTGTAGTGGAAAATAAATCGCACATTTATAGTTCATACATTAGTAGAGAATGCTACAAAATATCGCCTTGCTCTGTGATCCCATAATTTTCCATTCCCAAACAATTCTACTGCAATACTTCGCATTACAGACTTACATAATTATTTCTGCAGAAATTCTTTTTAGAGCAAAGAACATGGGGTAATAAAAGAGTTAAAGCATTATGATTTTGGCAGTTGTTGCAGCAGTAAATAATGGGCCGGATTTTGCTGTGAGGGTGAAAAAATGGCGCTAACTGACTTGCACATGCCTATCGAGCTATGAGCTTTTATGGCAAGTTATTGTAAGTTAGAGATCCACTAGAGACCCTCTACAGGGCATCTGGGACCTGTGTGAACAGGACAAGCAACTGTATATCTCCTTAGCCAATCAGATTGAAGAATCCTTAATGTGCAGCACAAGGACTGAACCAGGAAGTGTAAGTTAGGATAGTGAATTCAATGTCAAATCAGGTACAGTAAACGAAATAAAGAGCGGGAAAGAAAGATTGAATTAAGAGTTAGAGATAAAAGAGACAGTAAGAAAAAAAAATGTTATTTAAATTTTTTTTGAATGTCCAACAATAACTAATGCCTGAAGGAATGAGACTCCACACTTGTAAAAGTTAATTTTCAGAGCCAGAGAGGTTGTTTGGCAGTAATAAGACTTATCATGCCATTAAAATGGTACTTACATTGGAATAGAAAAGCCCTAACCTTTTTTGGCGAGTTTAGTCCGTATCTATGAGGTAAGTACAGGAACTTCATGCTGATTAATACATTTACATTTGAGCGGGGAGTCAGACAGCGAGATGCCATTTCCGCGCAGCTTTTGGAGGAACATCGCATCTCGGACAGCAACTTCCGTATTTCCCCGTTTAACTACGCATGTGCGGTCGCTGGAAGTTGCTGTCCAATTTGCACATAGCCTCACCGTTATTTTTACAGCAAAATCTGACCCAATACAAATCAGAGTAGATAGCAAAGAGAATATTTGACAATGAAGCCAGTATTTCCATCAATAATGTATGCATTTATCAGCTTGTAAATGATTCATAAAGGAGGAAAATGTCTTTTTTTGGATTCCTTTTGCACGGGTCTACCAGTTGGTGTATTAAGACACCAACAAGGTACTTTATCTCCTTCAAGAATGTAGCCTCAGGTTATTAATCAAATTTGAAGTTCAGCACCAGACTCTCCTCAGTCACTGTGTCACTGTGAAAAACTCATTAAAATGACACGTGTGTTCTAATTTCATTAACATTCAATCAACGATGTATTTGTTTCCTTTTTGGTGTCTTATCACAGTTTCATGCATCTTGTTAGCCAAGTGGTCATTTATATTTATAACTTGAACAAATAAATACCCAGCATAGAACTTAACTTGGGTTTATATATAAAATAGTTCTGTACCATTCAGATATCACTGTGATCGGTTAGCAAATAGCTTAAACTGACAGCACAATATCTACTGTTTAGATTCAGAATATCCAAAGAGAGCTGCATTTTTGGATTTGCTCATTTGACCGAATTTTTAAATTTAAATCGTCCAGTCAAATAACCATTATTTTTAAACAAGCTGGCAATGAAAGCTTCTTCAACTTTATCCTGATGCTTGCTGTTTGTTCACACAGTGTAAAAGTAATGTTTGCTGGCAAAACCTACAAATGAACAGTAAAATCTGTCACTAAGTTGGTATTTGATGTCTCTTAAGCCGTAAAGAAGAAATGACTTCTTTACCAATATCGTTTATAAAAATGCTTGAATGTGTCTTCTGATCAGGTATGTTTTGTGGAGTTTTGTGATACTAAACCTAGGCACAAATACAAACATACAGTCCAGATTTTAAACTTCATTCTTATATTTGCCAGCCAACATTATAACATATATATATATTGCAACATTGTGCCTTTTGTAATACTTCAAAGCTTCTCATAGAATATGGCACTATGAACAAAGCTTTAGATCATAAATGTTTAGCACAGATGCATTGGAATCATGTCAGGTCATCGTCTATCTTGTTTAACCCTGAGCTACTCATGAGGGTTGATTTTCAACTTGCTGTCCGGGCATAAAACTGTTGTGGATTGGCCGGCCGATTTTCATTTCCACTCATCAAACAAAATATTAATCAGGCCACAGTTGGAACCTTGTGCAGTGTTGGCACCCCATTATAAAAAAAATATTAAAGTTATAGAGAGTGTACAGCATACATTGACCAGGATTATGCCAGGATAAAAAAGCTATAGTTATGAGCAGTAACTTCAGATACTGGAACTCCTTCCAGTGGAGCAGAGAAGGTATGGATTTTTAAAAAATTATGAAGTATTTTGAATGCATGAATAAGGAAAGATTCTTTCTTCTGGTTAGGGAGTCAATGACAAGGAGTCACCAATTTAAAATTGTCACTAAGAGATTGAGAGGATGGGTTGTTAGAGTATATACTGCCTTGCCATAGGGATGGTTGAGGCAGAGTCCATCGCATCTTTTATGGTAAATTTAATATACATTTGAATTAGAGGAAGATACAGGGCTAGGGGGAGAATGTGGTGCAGTGGGATTAACATTGAATTGCTCGAGCAAAGAGCTGGTACAGGCATGATGGGCTGAATGGCTTCCTTCTGTTCTTTAGACGTCTATAGTTCTAACCTTTATTCTGTTCATATTTTCAGTTACAAAGCAACAATTCCACATTGCTTGGCAGAATGGTAGAACTCCTGTCCTGAGACAGAAAGTTCCAGTTCAAGCCCTATTCCAAGGAACTGATGTGGAGATGCCGGTGATGGACTGGGGTGGACAAATGTAAGGAATCTTACAACACCAGGTTATAGTCCAACAAATTTATTTTAAAATCACAAGCTTTCGGAGATTATCTCCTTCTTCAGGTGTCATGTGTCGCGAAGGCCGCCTTGGAGAACGCTTACCTGAAGATCGGTGGCTGAATGTCCTTGACTGCTAAAGTGTTCTCCGACTGGGAGGGGACCCTCCTGTATGGCGATTGTTGCGCGCACACGACAACGCAAAATCGTCGAGCAGAAATTGATAGCCAAGTTCCGCACCCATGAGGACGGCCTCAACTGGGATCTTGGGTTCATGTCACGCTACATGTAACCCCACTCAGCAGGGAAAAAGAAAGAAAGAAAAAGTTATCTGTTTTTAATACAACTGGACATTCTCTCTCTCTGCCTTTCGGGTCTCTTTCTCTCTCTGGCTTTGTAGTGTCGCGACAGAAGCTGGGGGTTCCCTGTACGATGGGTTTCAGGATGCCCTCGACGTATCCAGAGAGGTTCTCACACAGGGCTCCGTTGCCTGATACGATAGGACGTCCGGGTGTGTTGGCTTTGTGTGTCTTTGGGAGGCAGTAGAAGTCTCCCACGTGGGGAGTACACTACAGACTTCCTACAAAAGCTCAGTACCCACGGACCAGTTGAACCAGGAACACTTCTCACCACGATGGACGTCTCGGCACTCTACACCAGTATCCCCCACGATGACGGCATCGCTGCAACAGCATCAATACTCAACACCAACAACAGCCAATCTCCAGACGCCAACCTACAACTCATCCGCTTCATCCTGGATCACAATGTCTTCACCTTCGATAACCAGTTCTTTACCCAAACACACGGAACAGCCATGGGGACCAAATTCGCACCCCAATACGCCAACATTTGCATGCACAAGTTCGAGCACGACTTCTTCACTGCACAGGACCTCCAACCAACGCTATACACCAGATACATCGACAACATTTTCTTTCTATGGACCCACGGCGAGGAATCACTAAAGAGACTACACGGTAACATCAACAAGTTCCGTCCCACCATCAAGCTCACCATGGACTACTCCTCAGAAACGGTTTCTTTCTTGGACACACGAATCTCCATCAAAGACGGGCACCTCAGCACCTCACTCTACCGCAAGCCCACGGACAACCTCACGATGCTCCACTTTTCCAGCTCCCACCCTAACCACGTCAAAGAGGCCATCCCCTATGGACAGGCCCCGCGAATACACAGGATCTGCTCAGACGAGGAGGAACGTGATGGACACCTACAGACGCTGAAAGACGCCCTCGTAAGAACGGGATATGATGCTCGACTCGTCGATCGACAGTTTCGACGGGCCACAGCGAAAAATCGCATAGACCTCCTCAGAAGACTAAAACGGGACGCAACCAACAGAGTACCCTTCGTGGTCCAGTACTTCCTTGGAGCGGAGAAACTACGCCATGTTCTCCGCAGCCTTCAACATGTCATCAATGACGACGAACACCTCGCTAAGGCCATCCCCACGCCCCCACTACTCGCCTTCAAACAGCCACCCAACCTCAAACAGACCATCGTTCGCAGCAAATTACCCAGCTTTCAGGAGAACAGCGTCCACGACACCACACAATCCTGCCACGGCAACCTCTGCAAGACATGCCAGATCATCGACACAGATACCACCATCACACGAGAGGACACCACCCACCAGGTGCATGGTTCATACTCCTGTGACTCGGCCAACGTTGTCTACCTCATACATTGCAGGAAAGGATGCCCCGGAGCATGGTACATTGGCGAAACCATGCAGACACTGCGACAACGGATGAACGGACACCGCGCAACAATCGCCAGACAGGAGGGTTCCCTCCCAGTCGGGGAACACTTCAGCAGTCAAGGACATTCAGCCATCGATCTTTGGGTAAGCGTACTCCAAGGCGGCCTTCGAGACACACGACAACGCAAAATCGTCAAGCAGAAATTGTTAGCCAAGTTCCGCACCCATGAGGATGGCCTCAACCGGGATCTTGGGTTCATGTCACGCTACACGTAACCCCACCAGCGAATAAAAGTTATCTGTTTTTAATTCAACGGGTCATTTTCTGTCTTTCTCTTCCTTTCGGATGTTTCTCCCTCTCGCTCTCTGTTTTGTGTTCTGGCCGTTTGTATATTCGGTGGTCCTGTAGGTAACACCTCTCTGTCTGAACACTTTGATTGCCTTGACAACGGGCAGTTGGAATGATTATCTGTAATCACCAGGTATTGTTCTCTGAATATAAATGCGAAAGGTTCAAGGATTTCCTGACATTCACCTGACTAAGGAGGAAGCCTCCGAAAGCTTGTGATTTTCAAATAAAATTGTTGGACTATAACTTGGTGTTGTAAGATTGTTTACATTTGTCAACCCCAGTCCATCACCATCATCTCCACATCGGGATTAAATGAGGTATCTATTCACAAACCTTTCCTATTCTTTATTGTCCATATTTACATTTAACTCCTAGTTCTAAACTATTGCAGTTAACAGCCTATAAAGTTAGCACTTGTGATCTCATTTATTTATCTTAAATTTAGTGAAGGAATTATGTTCCAGCTTTGTTTCCATGATTCAAGTATGATTATACCTGAATACAAGTTGCAAAACATATCTACACCTTGTTATTTTATTGTTGTGAGATTTGAAACACAAGAGCAATGGTTTCTGAAGGCTTCTGCTCCAGGTGAAAACACTGATAAACTAACAGAAATATCTTTTCAATTCAGAAGTAACTATTATTGTGCTATTAAACTCACAGCCTCCTCCCTTCTCCACCCAAGCTGATTTCAAGCAAAATATAAGTACAACAGGACAATACACACAGCCTGAAAGTCAAACATATGGCCATATTTAAAGGGACAGTATACACATTTACTAACGGCAAAAATTAAAATATTATAACTCCTTTTATTTCTATTATTTCAAATCTAATAAACATTCCATACAACCAATTTACAAACTATTTTAGAATATGACAACAGCATTAGAAAACATTTCAATTTTGGATATGTGTTACAATTAACATATATTGTTTTGTATTTCAGAAATATTCTGCATCATCTCGATGAGCCGTCAAACCAATTCTCTGTCGTGAAAGAGGCCCTTAATCACTGCAGACTCCAACAGACAAACCAAACTCTATTCCCAGTGCTGTCTATGGTGCTGAACAGCATTAGATCTGCTCAGGTTTATTTAAAGGCAGGCTTGGATGTGTTTGAAAATGTTCAAAATACAAAAAAACAAACCGACTTTTAGAAATGTGCAATGGTGAAGGGAGGACCATTTTCCTCTTCAAAGTTAGATGCATCACCGAAAAGTGATACCCAAATTTACCAAAGGACATGTTGTTACTTATAACAGGGATGAAAAATGCTGCCGATTTCAAATACACAAGCAAAATACCATTTGATGGTGATCTTCACTGATAAGGTAGTGGTTAGCATTAACTACTGAGTCAGACACAATAGTTCTATCTATTTGCAGTCCATTGGATAATAATGGAATAGCAGTAGATCTTAATTATGGGAGACTAGGTCATGGAATGACTAGATATATCCAGCCTTCAAAGATAGTTAATTGTCAGGTTGGAAAGATTGGGAAAAGGAATTGCACATTAACAGAAATAATTCATTCAATCCATTTAAAAGACTGAACAACGAAGCCAATGAATGTTGTATAAGCACTTAATTATTTTCATTATAAGATACCTCAAAATGGGCAATTAATTAAATTGACAAAGTCTTAAGAGAGTTTTATTAGGTTATAAAAGCATAATGTGCCTTTCAGATTGAGGTGTATGTTACCTTGTGTACAGAGTATTATTCATTGCAACCTGTGGAATAATGTCATAAAATGGTACAATATTTGTAAAAAAAAAATCTTGTCTAGAACAGGGAGCCCACAATTGTCGTTTTTTACCTGTCAAATGCAACAGACAAGAAATACTTTTTTTTTCTCTGGATTAATTTGCAAAAGTGTATTATTGTAATAGTATCTGTTCTAGCTGAACTATTGTATTTTGACAATTGAATGCATATTGTGAAACTAAATATGCAGTACTTAATTTTTTAAAATCGAAAAGTACTTGCTAGTCAAAGATATACAATAGGAAACAATGGAATAATGATTTTTACTCAATAATGTGGCAGATCACTGTCCAGTCCTTCAGGGTATTTCTGCAACACTTCTATACAACAATGTGATCAAAAAAGTTTAAAAGTTATAGTGTCATTTTTTCATTTACCAGCTTAAGTTAAATTTGAAGTACACTTGTTTCCTAATTGTGAATGAATTGAAAGATCCACATAATATGTTTTTTTAGGTCCAACTGAGAAACTAAACATGCTAGAAACACTTTTCCACCAGTTTGACTTCTTCAAAGCCATGAAAAGGAAATGTCTTTGGACCACCTCATGTATATACACAGAAGATTCTCTATTTCTTCATTTAATAAATAATCTTATCAGGGCAGTAAACCACATCTATTGTAAGATATGAGTTTGCAGACATCATCATCAAATGATGAGTTCTTAGTTTGGGCAAACCGGAGCTATCAACAACTACTGGCCTGTATTAATGATCCTGTAACACTTCTCGACCAGCTAAGGAAGTATGCAGCTTATATACATGATGAAAACTTAATGAATCCAGTGGTGGAGTGTGTAATATATTTGCAAAATGACTGAGCAGCGAAAAGCCCATTTTGCACCTTGTTTGTATATTCACTACCGTCATCACTGGCAGCATTTTTCTGAATGAAATGATTATTTTAGGTTCTCCAAGTCTCAACATTTCTGGGAGGTACCATTTTTTTCTATCAGCATCCTGATTACAGTTGCAATCTCCCAGACCACTCTTTGCATTTTTATGTTACAGAATGTGATGTACATAATATGAAAATAATAATATAGATAATATAAATCCAGATACTGTAACAGAGATAGAATCTAACACAACAGAAATCAAAAATGACTGAGATAAAACAATGTAACAGAGATTAAATATTGTACAATATTGAGTGAGAAACTCAGTGTAGGTAAAATAATATACCAGAGATAATAATATAGTACATTACCATAATATTACAGAGTGAGACACACTGCGATAAAGATACTGGAGAATAAGAGTTAATAATTACAGGGACAGAATACAATAACAATAGAAATTGTATGATATAACAATACAATGTAACAAAGCAGAGATTGAATGTGAGATAACAGTAGAAGTGTTGTATAATGTAACTTCACAATGTGATAGACAATCTCATAATACACACACTGACATAAGATAAATAATGTACTTTTACAATAGCTTGTAATCTATTGTCACAAATACAGTATTCTAAAAATATGTTTATTTTGGAAGAATGGGTTTTAAGGAATGGGTACAAGTACAAGATGACAAAATCACACTGACAGGCTGGAAAATCTCACTGAAATCATGGGCTCGATTTTAGGGTCGGGTTACCTGCGGGTTTCCAGCGGGGGGGCCCCGAAAATCCCGATCTCCGATCACGTGACCGGATTCGGACGAAATCCCGGCCACTTCCGGGTACCGCGCTGACGTGCGGGGCTGCGCGCGCAAGCCCCGCTGGTGGGAATCCCGCAGGCAATTAAAGCCAGCGGGGTTCCACTTGAGAGTACTTACCTTGCTCGTTGTGGTCAGTTAATGAGCTGAAGCAGCTGTCAAAAGAGGAAGTGTGGGATTTTACGGTCAAAGCAGTCAGTTTCCCACACTGGGGGAAACAGGACCCTTCAAACCAGGCGTGTTGCAGCCAGCAGCCTGTGGCAGGTGCCAAGGTGCGCTCCACGGGGGAGAGCCCTCACCCATGCAGGAGGCCACCGCGTCACATAGGGCAACCCCTGCCCTCCACCAACCCCCGCCAAGCCAGAGGACAGACCGACACGAAACCGCAGCCCCAGTCCGAGGACCCACCCACCTACCCTGCACAACCCCTCACACCAACACCTGCCAGATGGGTGGTGCGTTGACATCGTCGGAGGACGAACAGGATGACCAGCCCCAGCAGCCTCGCAGTCCACGCCGTCCGCCTCGGAGAGGTGGGGCCCCCCAACACGGTGCTGCGGCACACCCACCTGCACAGCAGGAGGGAGGGCTACCGCAGAGAGAGACGCGTCGCAGAGGGCACTACCCTCGCCACAGGGTCCACAGACCGAGGCGCAGCTCCCCGGACCTCTCCAAGCAGCAGTGCACAGGGAGGCGCAGATTCGCTCGACATGTAGTCGTGGAGATCTGCAGCCTCTTTCATGCTGAGCTGCTCCTGGCTGGCCCCAGCACCAACTGCTTACCTGTCGCTGGCAAAGTCACCACTGTCCTCCACACCTTCTCCTCCGCATCCTTCCAGGGTGCAGCCGGCAACACCGCCGATGTCTCTCAGTTGTCTGCGCGGACGAGCCCTGCAAATACACCTGCACCTACTCTGCAGTAACACGATGGGTGGCATCAGTGGTGGGTCCTCATAGTGATACCCAGGAGCGGGCATTATTGGACACAATGGACAGGATTCGCGGAGACATGGCAGTGGTGGTGTCAATATAATGTGTGCTGTTTGTGGCTCTGAAATTCAATATGGGTAACACCCATGACAAACCCTCAGACACCCTTGTGCACCCCCTTCATGCTGACGAGACGTTTGCCTTACCCTGCCTACTGCACATATGTGATGCATGCCCTGTGGCTGCAGCACAGGTGGTGGCAGGTTGAGTGAGGCTGGCCGTGAGGGAGATGCACGAGAGGGTGAGTATGGGATGGAGCCATGAGATTGTATGAGGATTGGGTCGCGTGTTAGTGGCAGGATGAGTACTGGCGAGGTGAGTAGGTGGAGGTAAGATGAGGATGGGGTGTGAGTGGGCATGAAGGGTGATGTGACAGAATAGTGTTGGCGGTGCCGAAGGAGATTTGGGGTGGGGGCAGTGTTGTGGCAGACGGAGTGTAGGGGAAAGACTTCGTGTTCTCACTGTGGCTGACCTACTGCGGTCATTGCAGCGCCTCCTGCACTGTATGCAGGTGGGCGATATGTTGGTGGCGCAGGTGACCCCCTCTGCCACCTCGAGCCAGGCCTTCTTGGTGGCAGAGGCAGGCCGCTTCCTCCCGCCCGCCGGGGGGAAGATCTGTGTCCTCCCCCTCCTCCTCACCCCATCTGATGATACCTGGGGTGAGGCATCATTAAACTGGGAGCAGCCTTCCCCCTGGGCTGCTCCATGCTGCAATTTGTCCCATTGGTTGCAGCATCTGTCAGTGGAGGACTGCCCCTTTAACTAGAGAGCCTCCAGCTGACAGATCGTACTGCGCATGCGCAGCCCGCCCGACGCGCAGGCCAGCGCCGTGGACCCCGGAGGAGCAGGTAATTGGATCCTATTAGTGGATTGCCTGCTACGATCGCGTGGGCAACCCACTAATTTCGCCGTTCGCGTTTTCGACGCTCCCGGAGGACCACCCGCTGGGAACCCGCAGGCCTGCTAAATTCGAGCCCCATGTCTCTCTGCTGTTGTCTTTTGAAAATTAAAAGATATATTCTGTGTTACAAATTGCCTCATGACCCTATAGGGACTTAACGTTTATTAGAGTCTGATTATATGGGTAAATTCACCAATTCCCCATGCTCCTTGCAGGAGTTTTATTATTGTAGCACTGTCTTGATCCCCATGCCTCAGCAAGAGCATGGGATCGACAAATTGAAGCTATTAGGTAGATTTTCCTCTCCCTGTGCCTGGGGAATTGATGTTCATGGTATGTGGGCATCACTTGCAAGTCCAACATTTATTGCCTATCCCTGATTGCCCTTGAGAAGGTGGTGGTGAGAACCCTTCTTGAACTGCTGCAGTCCATGTGCTGAAGCTACTCCCACAGTGCTGTTAGATAGGGAGTTCCAGGATTTTGACCCAGCGACGATGAAGGAACGGTAATATATTTCCAAGTCAGGATGGTGTGTGACTTGGAGGGGAACGTGCAGGTGGTGGTGTTCCCACGTATCTGCTGCCCTTGTCCTTCTAGGTGGTGGAGGTCACGGGTTTGGGAGGTGCTGTTGAAGAAGCCTTGGCGATGGTACACCCTGCAGCCATGGTGCGCTGGTGGTGGAGGGAGTGAATGTTTAAGGTGGTGGATGGGGTGCCAATCAAGTGAGCTACTTTGTCCTGGATGGTGTCGAGCTTCTTGAATGTTGTTGGAGCTGCACTTATTCAGGCAAGTGGAGAGTACTCCATCACACTCCTGACTTGTGCCTTGCAGATAGTGGAAAGGCTTTGGAGAGTCAGGAGGTGAGTCACTCGCTGCAGAATACCCAACCTCTGACCTGCTCTTGTAGCCACAGTATTTATGTGGCTGGTCCAGTTAAGTTTCTGGTCAATGGTCACACGGAGGATGTTGATGGTGGGGGATTCGGCAATGGTAATGCCGTTGAATGTCAAGGGGAGGTGGTTAGACTCTCTCTTGTTGGAGATGGTCATTGCCTGGTACTGGTCTGGCACGAATGTTACTTGCCACTTATCAGCCCAAGCCTATTTGTTGTCCAGGTCTTGCTGCATGTGGGCATGGACTGCTTCATTATCTGCGATGTTGCAAATGGAACAGAACACTGAACACCTGACACATCAGGTCTTCCCCATTGCATTTCCCCCAGTATCTCCTAGGACTTTCCCATCAAGCATAACTGAGCCCTTGCTTGTCATAGGTGCAGGCCTCGTGTTGCTATTTAAATGAGATGGAAGGAGTGATACAGGCTGGCCATGTAATTCTGTTATAGATGTGACCATTCAGCATTCCAGCACAGCAGTGCCTATCAGTGGACTCCCCAGGGATTGAGGATCTGTAGGGCACACTGGAGACAGAAAAGCATATTTGGCACTTTATTTTATTCCCCTCCTCCATGGATAATTTGGGACCTTTTTACAGCTGTTCCCAAACAGCAACCAAAAGGCCCCGATCTCACAGGCCCTTCAGCTATGCTCTAGTTTCATACGTTTTTTCAACAGACCTGCCAGCCATTGGGTGGGCCTTCACCTTCAGTATGCCCAGAACATGCAAATGTCTCGGGAAAGAAAAATATGGGCTGCCGCTTCCTCACAGGCACTGAAGTCCACCGTGCCTGTCAGCCACCCAGAGAAAAAAAATCTACCCTAGAGTGGGTAACTTTTCATTGTTTTTTTACTGCAATAGTAACAAGGGGAAATCAGCAGTCTCATTCAAAAAATGGAGATCAGGGACAGTAAAATGATAAAGTAACTGCGTGTAACTACTGATCTATTCAAAGAGAAAAACTTGAAAATGGGGCTTAAAATGCAGCACAGTAAAGCTTTAGAATCTCTGTAGTAGGATTGACAAATATTGTAATATGAAGTGATGGAAGCTAAAAACAACAAAGTAGACTTTGATAAACAGTTATTGGAAGTCAGTGTCATAAACATTGAAGTACAGTAACAAGACAGACAGTGTACACATGGGCAGCACAGTACCTAGGATCATTTTTTCAAAATCATTTTATGTGTTAAGGTGACCATGTAATTTCCTGCTTATTTTTCCAGTACCTCTGCAGCTCTGCTGATATTTTAAAATCTTCCTAACAATGAACCTCACTAATGCCAGGTTTGATCTGGAGCTTAGTACTCATTTTTCATTTATATCCCTTCTCCTCCCTCCGCCCCACCCAACTGCATAGTTCTTCACATGTTGCTTACAGTTGACCTTAATAAAAATGTAACAAGTTATGTTATTTTACTTTTTCCTAGTTTTCCTTCACCCATTTTTTGATGGCAACAATTCTCATTGCAGCGCTAAACATACGTTAATGCTTTCTCCTGGGATTACACTCCTGTTTATGCATGTGTATTTTTTTCACAAAAATTAACAAACAAAGGAAAATATGGTTCCAATGGATAGATCAATACATCATCGTAAAATTCTTGGCAGCAATTTTTCTGCATACATAACCTCTTGCTTGAAGAATCATGCATGCTTCAGGGGACTTAACAATGAGGAGACTATGCATTTAAAACTGGAGGATAAATTTAATAGAAATAATAAACCATCAGACATGAATATAACAGAAACTAAAAATTGCAAGTTCCAATTTTTGTTTGGTTGTTCCAAAATCAGGAAGTAATTTGAAAGAATTTTAGCGATACAGTTATAAAAAAGTTGTGAATAATGGGTCATAATTTGCTGTGGCAGGGCATCTAACGGCGTCTGCCATTAGTTAGACTTGCCCTTGCCCATTTAGGTTTTTAAATACTTTGTGTGGCAAGTTGCTGAAAGTGCGAGCTGATAACATTGCAACGAGGGAAACGGGGCATCTGAGACCTGAGTGAACAGGGCAAGAAACTGTGTATCTCCTTAACCAATCAGATTGAAGGATTGTGAAATTAACAGCACAAGGACTGAGAAGGAAGTGTAAATTAGAGTGGGTGAATTCAATGTCAATTCAGGTGCAGAAAGAGAAATAAAGAGAGGGAAAGAAAGATTGGATTAAGAGAGAGAGAATAAAGAGACAGAAAGGAAAAGTTTTTAATATTACACTTTTAAAATCTTCAATAACAATTAAAACCTGAAGGAATGAGACACCACACTTGTAATAGTTAATTCTCAGTGTCAGAGAGGTTGCCTAACAGTAATTAATGCTTATCATGTCATTAAAAGGGTACTTAGACTGAAATGGACAAGACTTAACTTTCTGTGGCGAGGTTAGTTCATATCTACCGCGCAAATACAGCAACTTCACGCCGTTCACTGCATTTCAATGGTGAGGCAGACAGTGAGATGTAGTTTTTGCGAAGCTCACGCTGGAGCGGTGCATCTCGGACAGCAACTTTTAGATATTCGTGTTTAAAGGCATGCCTGCCTCTCGCCTGAAGTTGCTGTAGCATTTACGCATAAATAACCGCGAGCGCCATTCGCCTCACCATTACTTTAACAGCAAATTCTGGCTGAATGTCACAATTTGATTTTTCAAAAGATGTTGGGTTACATGCAATTTCAGATACCTGCAGAATTGCTCGCTTCATAAACAAGCAATTACTGTAATATTAAGTGATCTTTCAGCTTATTCACAGTTAAAACTTTTGGCCCTTAAATTATGATGTGTGGTACTAGCGTGCGAAAGTTAGTGAAGGTGTTACCTCAATCATTTAAAACAAGTTAATGCCTACATTAAAATAATAGAGGAAGGAATTCATAGAATTCCAGTCAACTATATTAAGCATTCATACACCAGTAACCCATAGCATAATTTCAGAGCAATGGTTACTTTTTTTTCCAAATGCATTTCAAGGAAAATAAGTCTATTTATATATAGTCACTTTGATTTAAAAAAAAATAGAACTACTGTTAAGCAGAATTCTATAACTAAATGGAGTGAAGTTCTGAAATGGCCAGATAATTTTAAGAAATGCCAATGGAGGACTTTCTGTTATCATTGTCGATATAGGAGTATAAAAAGATAGACAGTACTTTTATGAAGATCTGCAGACAATAAGTACGATTGTCCAGTACGGAACAGTGCTGGTTAACTCAACCCATGATAAGAGATTTACAAGCCAGGTTTGATAATAGAAACTAACTGGTTAGAGAAGAATTATCTAAGTGTGACAAACTAATATTAGCATCAGGAAAACATGGGCTCATTTTTGTATATATCACTCAAACGTGGCAAAGTCCTGACAAAGCAGGGAAACAATGCATTTATTTCATAATATAGAGGGTTTTGATTTCTGAGATATGGTAATATGCTGTCTTTAGTTTTTGATCAGACTACCTCATGGCAGATTACTTTAAGTCTAGGGAAAGGAAAAAAAACGAATGGAATTTACTCTTCAAATTTCGCCCAAATTGAGTGCAAAATTGAGGGTGCATCTGCTGTGCCCGCCAGTTAGGGGGTTCATTGGGAGGCCTGAACCATTTTTAGATTCAGGCCTCATTAGAATACCCTAAGCATCATTCAGTGAGCGCTAGCGGGCAGCTCGGTTGAACTGCAGACCAAAAATTTGGCAGCTCCTTGAGCAAGCCGAGCCTGAAGTTTGTAAAAGTAGGGTGGGGGGACGAG
This sequence comes from Heptranchias perlo, assembly GCF_035084215.1. NCBI lineage: Eukaryota > Metazoa > Chordata > Chondrichthyes > Hexanchiformes > Hexanchidae > Heptranchias > Heptranchias perlo. The sequence continues at coordinate 35,863,028 of NC_090337.1, read as the reverse complement.
GCTACCAGTGGGCCACAGTATTTTTGTGGTGCCAGGAGGAGCATTCTTGCTGACATAGATCATGTCTCACATAAATAAATGATCTTTTGTTTGGTAGCAGGCTCAATCTCCCTTGAGGCAATGAGTTTGAACCAGCCTCATTCAACAATGAGACAGAAAAGCATAACGAGAAGTACATCTGTAAACAGGAAGATTTGATAAAACAGAGACTCAGTTAAAATTTCTGTGGTAAATGTATAATACATTTTAAATTACATGGGTTGTTACAATTAATTTGAGTTTGATTTATTTTCGAAGTGTATCACATCACATACACATTACATCGCACAGCAAAAAAAGGTCTGTTGTCATTCTGTATATATTTTTGATAAATGTTATCATTGAAAGATAGCCTATGCAATTTTCCTCTGTAAATTAAGTCACAAATAGGTTTAATTGACTAAATAATCCTGATGGAAGAATGCTGTTATATGACAAAACAACTATTTCTTTCACACTATATTAATTATGCTGTTTGGTTGAGCAAGTTACAAGGCTAACTGATTGAACCTTGTATCACTGCACATATGGAAATCTAAAACATTTTTAAAATATATGAATACTATCAGGAATATATAGTTTATACACAGCAAAATGTATACGAGGTACTATTGGTTATGGATTCTATTTTTAATTAAAGTACACATTTTTTAATGGAATTTTGAGTATTTAACACATTTGTGTTTTTCACCATTACTTCTCAAAAAGCTTAAACCCCAAAAGGCAGCTGAAGTACAGGTACAGAACACTGAGTAACCAATTTCATCTCCTACAGAGACACACATTTTCTCACAACATAGAAGCACAAAATAAATTAGTTCATGATAAAAATAATACAGCATATTGGTGGCACTGACCTGGAGTTTTAACTGTAAATTGGAACAGTTGTTTAAAAAAATTATGATTTGATTATTGTAAATAGTTGGATTTTTGGTTAATTGAATTCTTGGTAGATGCACTACTGCAGCCCAATTTCATATAATTCACAAAATAGTTTCAGAGTAGTGATTTTAGCATAAAATTTAATTGTCCTGAAATCCATCCACTAAACATATGTTTTAAGTTGCAATAACTATAGGTTGGTACACAGGAGTTTATATCAATTTATTTTTATAAATGTATACATATGAATGAAATCAAAACAAAACTCATAAAACATACTGAAAAGCCTGGAGAGGCAGGACACTTCATTAACATATTTAAATCAGCTTCCCACCAGGCAATTGGGTGCCTGATTTAAATTTAACTGCTGCTGGCCGGGTTTGCCAAGGCTCAGGAAACCTGACAGCTAATTGGAGGCAGGAGCTGCCAGCTCCAGAAGGTAAGTGTTTTTATAGCACTCCTTTCAGGAGGAGCAGGAGTGCTCCCCCGACCTCTCAAGGAAGCCTTCTGCCGGTCGCGGCCTCTCTCGAGCCCCTGTCGTGATCAGCAAACACCACCCCCCCACCACCCAAAGCCCCGATCTGCAGCCTGCCCCATGATCACCAACACCTCCCCCCAATCCCCGAGCAGCAGCCTGCCCAGCGATCACTGACCATCTGCCCCCCAAGCCCCGATCTGCAGCCCACGATCCCCTCCCGATTGCCGGGGACAGTCCTCAAGGGCCTGTCAATTTGGCCAGCTGCCGGGCGGGAAACAGAAGAAAAATATTATAATGAGGTCCAACCGCACGCCCCCGCATCTTCCCAGCCTCCCCGTAAATATCGGGGCAGTTGTGTATCTGCAGTGGCAGCCAAAAATGGGGCAAGTTTCGAGTTTGATTTCCATTTGTAACATCACTTAAAACCCAAAGTATTTGTGTTATTTTAAATAATTTATATGATTTGATAACACAATGATTTTGTCACAGCAGATACATACTCTCAATAGAAAATAAGCTATTTTATACAAAACTTGTAAAAAAAAAACTAATTCTGGATCCAATTGAATGACCTTACTACGTAATTCTGTTTCAACATATTTCTTACTGAGAATGCTGGACTCACAATCAGGTAATTAATAAACCATTTCAACTCTTTTAAATCTATTTTGAAATGTATTTACTTTTATAACTTTATTAATGACTGGAAATGCTGGATGGCTAAAGAACTGTAGTGTTAGCAAATATTCTGTTTATTGCACATCTGGCAAGGCCAAAAGAAGCCCCATTGTTGTCTCAACAAATTTACGTGCTCAGTAAACAGTATAAAATGATTTGCAAAAACTTAATCACAGGATATTAACGTCTATTTATCTTTTCTGGACTGTGCCTATTTAACTCTCAATAATGAATAACTGAAAATAATTATAAACCAATATATTATAAATCTGACTTCTGGTTTTCTTTTTCTCTGATTCATTTACATTGTGGCTTCAATATATGACATTTTTTATGGGAAGTTAAAAAATTAAGAGGCCAAAAATCTGTGGAGCAGTGATGCATCCTGGCTTAAGTGCTGGGATGGTCTCACCGAAGTATGTAGGTCAAGGGGAAATCCTGTGGTTCGCGTCCAAATGGCAGCTGTGCGTACCAACAGGGATGCACCTAGGATGCAACCTGGTGGTGCATTAAAGCAGTTTTGGCCTGCAAATTTAGTGCATTCTTCAATGGGGCCTTGGTGACAGGATGGTGTGGGAGTTAAAAGTTAATGACTTGCAATAAGGTTAATCACATAAAGGTTTGGTCCTCTAAGCTCCACTGACATGTTGGTTCAAAGGTGTTTTACAGGGACAGTGATCACCTGAATGCTTGATACTAACAAAGTAGTGAACTTTTTCCAGCTCAGCTTTGTTTATTTCAAATCAGTGGCCCAAACCACAATTGAAGAATTCTAACTGCATAGTTAGATAGTAGGATTGTGGTGGTACCACAAGTGATCATCTATGTCTTGGCATCATGTTATGTGCACATTGCAGTATTTTTAATACTGTTTTCAATTTTTTTGTTTCACAAGGTCGTAAAATAATTGTGGATGAGAAGACCGTTCGGCCCATTTTAGTTAATCCATCCAGCAAGACCATAAAATCCTCTTATTGCGCATCAGATTATTTCTTAAATGATTCCAGGGTTTTTGCCTTCACTAGTTTATCCAAAGTACATTTCATGTATTGTTTACTATCATTTTTCAGTCCATGCGACCATGGGAGGATCTTGGTGTACTTTGTTAAAAATACTACTGTTAACAGTAATGCAGCTCTCAAGGGGTTAAATTCACAAGGCAGCAGAGATGGGACACAGCATAGGATTTAGATGAAGTGTTTAAACCAGAGTGTTTTACACAAAGGAAGTTAGTTTAGATATTTCAATGATCATCTATACCCATTATTGTTGGGATGACTCACTTTATGTGAGCTCAACGGGGTAGTTGCCAAGATAGACTGGTTAGAATCCACCTTTGGAGAGGGTGCAGGTAGCTGGTTTAATGGACAGGTTTACTGGCAAGTCATAAGAAATAAGAACATAAGAAATAGGAGCAGGAGTAGGCCATATGCCCCCTCGAGCTTGCTCTGCCATTCCGTAAGATCATGGCTAATCTTCAACCTCAACTCCACTTTCCTGCCCGATCTTCATATCCCTTGATTCCCCCAGCGTCCACAAATCTATCTATCTCAGCCGCGAATATACTCAACGACTGAGTATTCACAGCTCTCTGGGGTAGAGGATTACAAAGATTCATAACCCTCTGAGTGTAGAAATTTCTCCTCATCTCAGTCCTAAATGGCCCTTATCCTGAGACTAAGCCCCCTAATTCTAGACTCTCCAGCCAGGGTCAACAGCCTCTCAGCATCTACCCTGACAAGCCCTCTCAGAATCTTATATGTTTCAATGAGATCACCTCTCATTCTTCTAAGCTCCAGAGAGTATAGGCCCATTCTGCTCAATCTCTCCTCATAGGACAACCCTCTCATACCAGGAATCAATCTAGTGAACCTTCGTTGCACCAACTCTAAGGCAAGTATTTCCTTCCTTAGGTAAGGAGACCAAAACAGTACACAGTACTCCAAGTGTGGTCTCGCAAGGCCCTGTACAATTGCAGCAACATTTCTTTACTCTTGTACTCCAACCCCCTTGCAATAAAGGCCAACATACCATTTGCCTTCCTAATTGTTCGCTGTACGTGCATGTTAACTTGTGTGTTCGTGCACAAGGACACCCAAATCCCTTTGAACACCAACATTTAATAGATTCTCACCATTTAAAAATATTCTGTTTTTCTCTTCTTCCTACCAAAGTGAATAATCTCACATTTCCCCGCATTATACTCCATCTGCCACCTTCTTGCCCAATCACTTAACCTGTCCATATCCCTTTGCAATCTTTGTGTCCTACTCACAGCTTACTTTTCCACCTAGCTTTGTATCGTCAGCAAACATGGGTACATTACACTTGGTCCTTTCATTTAAGTCATTAATATAGATTGTAAATGTGGTGTCGAGATTGATAGATTGATAGATTGTAAAACTGGACTCCTCCGGAGGGTCGCTGCCCTAAGCATGACATGTATGCTCAAGCTGTCAGGAAATGCGTCAATGCCAGATTCATCAGCCACACTCACAAGACAGTCCAGAATGTCACCCGAGCACAACGCAACGCCATCGACGCTCTCAAGAACAAACGCAACATCGTCATCAAACCAGCGGACAAAGGAGGAGCCATCGTCATACAGAACAGAACGGACTATTGCAAAGAAGCATACCGACAACTGGACAACCAGGAACACTATAGACGGTTACCCGCAGATCCGACCAAGGAACACACCCACCAGCACAACAAACTGATCAAGACCTTCGATCCAGACCTTCAAAGCATCCTACGTGCTCTCATCCCACGTACTCCCCGCGTGGGAGACTTCTACTGCCTCCCAAAGATACACAAAGCCAACACACCCGGACGTCCTATCGTATCAGGCAACGGAACCCTGTGTGAGAACCTCTCTGGATACGTCGAGGGCATCCTGAAACCCATCGTACAGGGAACCCCCAGCTTCTATCGCGACACTACAGACTTCCTACAAAAACTCAGCACCCACGGACCGGTTGAACCAGGAACACTTCTCACCACGATGGACGTCTCGGCACTCTACACCAGTATCCCCCACGATGACGGCATCGCTGCAACAGCCTCAGTACTCAACACCAACAACAGCCAATCTCCAGATGCCATCCTACAACTCATCCGTTTCATCCTGGATCACAATGTCTTCACCTTCGACAATCAGTTCTTTACCCAAACACACGGAACAGCCATGGGGACCAAATTCGCACCCCAATATGCCAACATTTTCATGCACAAGTTCGAGCACGACTTCTTCACTGCACAGGACCTCCAACCAACGCTATACACCAGATACATCTACGACATTTTCTTCCTATGGACCCATGGCGAAGAATCACCGAAGAGACTACACGATAACATCAACATGTTCCATCCCACCATCAAGCTCACCATGGACTACTCCTCAGAAACGGTTTCTTTCTTGGACACACGAATCTCCATCAAAGACGGGCACCTCAGCACCTCACTCTACCGCAAGCCCACGGGCAACCTCACGAAGCTCCACTTTTCCAGCTCCCACCCTAACCATGTCAAAGAGGCCATCCCCTATGGACAGGCCCTGCGAATACACAGGATCTGCTCAGATGAGGAGGAACGCGATGGACACCTACAGACGCTGAAAAACGCCCTCGTAAGAACGGGATATGACGCTCGACTCGTCGATCGACAGTTCCGACGGGCCACAGCGAAAAATCGCATAGACCTCCTCAGAAGACTAACACGGGACGCAACCAACAGAGTACCCTTCGTCGTCCAGTACTTCCCCGGAGCGGAGAAACTACGCCATGTTCTCCGCAGCCTTCAACATGTCATCGATGACGATGAACACCTCGCTAAGGCCATCCCCACACCTCCACTACTCGCCTTCAAACAGCCACCCAACCTCAAACAGACCATCGTTCGCAGCAAATTACCCAGCTTTCAGGAGAACAGCGTCCACGACACCACACAACCCTGCCACGGCAACCTCTGCAAGACATGCCAGATCATCGACACAGACACCACCATCACACGAGAGGACACCACCCACCAGGTACATGGTTCATACTCCTGTGACTCGGCCAACGTTGTCGACCTCATACGTTGCAGGAAAGGATGCCCCGGAGCATGGTACATTGGCGAGACCATGCAGACACTGCGACAACAGATGAACGGACACCGCGCAACAATCGCCAGACAGGAGGGTTCCCTCCCAGTCGGGGAACACTTCAGCAGTCAAGGACATTCAGCCACCGATCTTCGGGTAAGCGTTCTCCAAGGCGGCCTTCGAGACACACGACAACGCAAAATCGTCGAGCAGAAATTGATAGCCAAGTTCCGCACCCATGAGGACGGCCTCAACCGGGATCTTGGGTTCATGTCACGCTACACGTAACCCCACCAGCGAATAAAAGTTATCTGTTTTTAACACAACGGGTCATTCTCTGTCTTTCTCTTCCTTTCGGATGTTTCTCTCCCTCTCTCTCTGTTTTGTGTTCTGGCCGTTTGTGTATTCGGTGGTCCTGTCGGTAACATCACTCTGTCTGAACACTTTGATTGCCTTGACAACGGGCAGTTGGAAAGATTATCTGTAATCACCAGGCATTGTTCTCTGAATATAAATGCGGTAACCTTTCATGGAATCCCACACTCGCTCACCTGACGAAGGAGAAAGCCTCCAAAAGCTTGTGATTTTTAAATAAAACAGTTGGACTATAACCTGGTGTTGTAAGATTCCTTAGATTGTAAATAGCTGCGGCCCAAGCACTGATCCTTGCGGCACCCCACTAGTTACAACCTGCCAACCCGAAAATGACCCGTTTATTTCTACTCTCTGTTTTCTGTCCGTTAACCAATCCTCAATCCATGCTAATATATTAACCCCAACCCCATGAGCCCACACCTTTGGTGTGTCACCTTATCGAATGCCTTTTGAAAATCCAAATATACTGCATGACTGGTTCCCCTTTATCTACTCTGCTAGTTACATCCTCAAAAAACTCTAATAGATTTGTCAAGCACGATTTCCCTTTCATAAAACAATGTTGACTCTGCCTAATCATATTATGATTTTCTAAAAGCCCCGTTACCACATTGTTAACAATAGATTCCAGCATTTTCCCGACCACTGATATCAGGCTAACTGGCCTGATGTTCCCTGTTTTCTCTCTCTCTCCCTCTTGAATAGCGGGGTTACATTTGCTACTTTCCAATCCGCTGGGACCATTCTAGAATCAAGGAAATTTTGGAAGATCACAACCAATGCATCCACTATCTCTGCAGCCACCTCTTTTAGAACCCTAGGATGTAGGCCATCAGGTCCAGGGGATTTATCAGCTTTTAGTCCCATTAATTTCTCCAGTATGTTTTCTTTACTGATATTAATTACTTTAAGTTCCTCACTCTCATTAGACTCTTGGTTCCCCACTATTTCTGGTATGCTTTTTGTGTCTTCTATTGTGAAGACAGATACAAAATACTTGTTTAACATCTCTGCCATTTCCTTATTCCCCATTATAATTTCTCCTATCTCAGCTTCTAAGGGACCCACATTTACTTTTGCTACTCTCTTCCTGTTTACATACTTGTAGAAGCTCTTACAATCCATTTTTATATTACTTGCTCGTTTACTTTCATATTCTATTTTCTCCCTTTTTATCAATTTTTTGGTCATCTTTCGCTGATTTCTAAAACTCTCCCAATCTTCAGACTTACTACTCTTCTTGGCAACATTATAAGCCTCTTCTTTTAATCTAATACCATCCTTAACTTCTTTAGTTAGCCACCAATGGATCACTTTTCCCAATGACTTTTTATTCCTCATGGGAATGTATTTTTGTTGAGAATTATGAAATATTTATTTAAATGTTTGCCATCTTTTAATCTAATTTCCCAATCAACCTTAGCCAACTCACCCCTCATACCTATGTAATTGGCTTTGTTTAAGTTTAAGATTCTAGTTTCGGACTTAAGTTCGTCACTCTCAAACTCAATGTGAAATTCCATCATATTATGATCACTTTGCCCCAGAGGATCCCTTACTGTGAGATTATTAATTAACCCTGTCTCATTACACAAGACAAGGTCTAAAATAGCCTGTTCCCTGGTTGGTTACATGACGTATTGTTCTCGAATGCATTACATGAACTCGTCCTCCAAACTACTTGTGCCAATTTGATTTGCCCAGTCTAAATGAAGATTAAAGTCCCTCATGATTATTACATTACCTTTGTTACAAGCTCCTCTTATTTCTTGATTAATACTCTCCAACAGTATAATTGCTATTAGGAGGCCTATAAATTACTCCCACCAATGTTTCTGCCCCTTGTTATTTCTTATTTCCACCCACACTGATTCTACTTCCTGATCTTAGATCCTTTCTTAATACTGTCTCTATGTCATCCTTTATTATCAGGCCAACCCCCTCACTTTTCCATTTTGCCTGTTTTATTGAAAAGTCAATTACCCTGGAATATGTAGTTCCCAACCTTGGTCACCTTGCAACCACGGGCCTGATATTAGGAGGGAGGTGGGTTGGCAGCGGGGGTCGACTGGGTGCGTGGGTAACGCGCCCAGTGAAATCGGGGTGCTCCGCACCGATTGCAGCCTAATTGAAGGCACTTACGTGTGCTTCCGGGTTTCCCGTTCCAGACCTGCGCAGCGGGCGCACGGCGCACCCGCATCACAGGCTGCCAGCAGCAGGAGCCCTATTTAAAGGGGCTGTCCTCCAATGCTGCTCCTGCAGCAAACAACCAAATTGGGAGCATGGAGCAGCCCAGAGGCAAGGCTGCTCCAAGGTTCTCAGACGCCTCACTCCAGGTGCTGCTCGATGGGGTCAGGAGGAGGAGGGAAACATTTTTCCCAGTGGACTGGAGGAGGTGGCCTCCCTCTGACACCAAGAAGGTTTGGCTCGAGGTGGCAGAGGAGGTCAGCAGCAGCAGTAACATCTCCCGAACCTGGGTCCAGTGCAGGAAGTGCTTCAATGACCTAACCAGGTCAGCCAAAATGAGTATACTTACGCATTCTCCCACACTCCGTCTTCCACATCACCTCCACCACCACACAACTCCTTCTGCACTGCCACCACAACGCTCTCGCATCGCTCCTCACATCCACTCAACTATCATCCTCACCTTGCCTGCACTTACTCACCGCTCCCATTCGAACACTACCACGCAACCCAATCCTCATACAATCTCATGGCTACGTCTCAAACGCGCCCTCCCATGCATCTCCCTCACGGCCACCCCCACCCACACCAATGCATGCATCGGGTCACTATCACTCAATCACGCCTCTCTGTGTTTTGCCTTGACAGGAGAAGAGATGCCAGAAGGCCCAGGAGAGGGATGATGGTGAAAGGGGACATGGAAGTGGGGACGCCGCTCAAAGCGCTTCCGCGTCTCACCCATTGCCCCCCTCTCAACCAGCACCAGTATCCGCAATGCTGCCTCCTCTCCAGGTGGTCGAATCTGCCCCTGCACAGGTGCAGGTGGAACAGTCTTTGGAGGGGTCTTCACGGGCACCGAAACCCAGAGGGCGTCGGCCCAAAGCATCTAATTGGTCAGGGCGTGAACAAGAGCAACCTGCCACTACCTCTGCTCCAGCCACAGGGGAAGCACCACGGAGTAGTAGGAAGCGTAAGCCAAAGGTTTTGTGAGCACGAAGGGGATGCAAAAGGATGTTTGACGATTTGTCATGTTTTTTATTTATATTTGTTTTCTTTCACATTCACATTAAATCTTATTATTATCATCACTACCACAACGTCTTGCCCATTCTTGACTGGCTTGTGCAATAAGTCTCTTTCACGAGGTTCACCATGAACACGCACACTTGATGCCACCCACTGGGTCATTCTACAGTGGGTGTAGGTGTAGTTGCACCACTGTTTCTTGCTAGGGGCAGTGGAGGGGGCTGGTGTGGCTGCTGCTCTGTCCAGGTGATGAGGACTGGACTCTTCACGCTGTCTGATATTAGGAGAACCGTTCACATATCAGTGACTCCCTGGCCTCACGAGCAGCCAAGTGAGCCGTTGTTCTGCCCATGGGTTGCTTCTCCTCCTCCGCCTCCTCCTCCTCCTCTCCTCAATATGGGTGACAGATGTGGATGGGGCCTCCTCCAGTGGTACCCCTCTCTTGTGCCATGTTGTGCAGGGCACAACAGATGACTATAATGCGTCCCACTCTGTGTGGCACGTATTGAAGCGCTCCCCCAGAATGATCAAGGCACCTGAAGCGCATCTTGAGCAGCCCTATAGCCTGCTCAATTGTAGACCTGGTAGCGATGTGGCTGTCATTATATCGATGCCGTGGCTCAGTGATGGGGTTCCTCAGAGGTGTCGTAAGCTACGTGTGCAGGGGGTATCCCTTGTCCCCGAGGAGCTAGCCCTTGCGGGCGTTGGGTGCGTGGAAGAGGGGCGGATGTTGGACTCCCTGAGGATGAAGGAATCATGGCAGCTGCCAGGGTATCTGGCGCACACGTGAAGGAATCTCTTGCAGTGGTCACAGATGAGCTGAGTGTTGATGGAGTGATAGCCCTTCCTGTTTATGAACAGTCCTGGCTCGTGTGGAGGTGTTCATATTGCTATATGGGTGCAATCGATTACACCCTGCACCTGTGGTAAGCCAGCCACAGTGTGGAATCCCACTGCCCTCTCCGTCTGGCTGAGGTCATCCATGGGGAAGTTGATATCGTGCAAGGCCCTGCAGAACAAGCCGTCGGTGACCAGCCTTATGCAATTGTGTGCAGACGACTGAGAGACCACGGCGATGTCCCCGGTGGCTCCCTGGAAGGATCCGGACGCGAAGAAGTTGAGGGCAGTGGTGACTTTGACAGCGACAGGTAAGAAGATGCTGCTCGGTCCATCCAGGAGCAGCTCGTCATTAAGGAGGCTGCAGATGTCCACGACTACCTGGCGACTGACTCTGAGCTTCCGTATGCACTGCTCCTCAAAGAGGTCCAGGAAACTGAGCCTCGGTCTTTAGATCTTGTGGCGAGGGTAGTGCCTTCTGCGATGCATCTCTCTCTACGGTTGCCCTCCCTCCTGCTGTGCAGGTGGATGTGTCACAGCACTGTTGTGGAGCTCCACGTGTCTGAGGTGGACGGCGTGGCCGCCGAGGCTGGTGATGCTGTTCATCCTCCGAGGAGGTCATGACTGCAGCTATGGTGGCCCCGATCCGGAAGATGTACGATGGAGGGGTCCACAAGGTAGGTAAATGTGTCTGCACACCGGGGTTGAGGTTTCAAGTTGGTGAATTTTAGTGTTAGGAGGAGGGTGGTGCAGGCCAAACTTTGTCCAAAGTGACAGAGTGGCCTCCTGCAATGAGTGAGGGTCTCTCCCCCCACCTGTCAAATGGACCTTTGCAGCTCCCACAGGCTGGTGGCTGCAACACTGTTTCAACTGGGAGTGTTCCCCCAGTATGGGAAACATGCTCAGTTTAGATGAAAATCCCACCCCTCCTAAAATATCCTCCCAATCAGGTCTGCAAACGACCTGAACTATCAAAATAATTGCTTTAAGTGGGATCCCGCCGGCTTTAATTGCCAGTGGGAGTCCCACATGCGGGGGCTGCGCGCGCATCTAAGCGCATCATTGGGGAACCCGGAAGTGGGCGAGTTGGAGCCGGGCTCCGGACCCGTCCCGGGTATCCTGAATTTTCAGAGCCCCCCCACACAAACGCACCCACTCGGCCATCCTAAAATCGACTCCCACATCTCAGTAATGGCTGAGTCCAGAAATGAATCAAACCCATTTGTCTCTATTTGTGCCATTAATTCGTCTATAATGCTTTGTGCATTCAGATAAAGTGCCTTTAATTTTAACTTATTATTATTTTTCCCTAATTTGACATTATTTGCTAAACTCTCTGTCCCTTCCTGACACACACTGCTTATCTTTAGTCAAATCGCTACACTGCTCTATTGCCTTGACTTTTGTCTTTAGACTTATAAATTTACCCTTACCTGAACCCCCCCCCCACTGCAGTCCTTGTTCTTAACCACACAGGTAAGGAATCTTACAACACCAGGTTATAGTCCAACAGTTTTATTTGAAAATCACAAGCTTTCGGAGATTCTCCGAAAGCTTGTGATTTTCAAATAAAACCGTTGGACTATAACCTGGTGTTGTAAGATTCCTTACATTTGTCCACCCCAGTCCATCACCGGCATCTCCACATCTTAACCACACAGGTAGCAAGTGCCTTATACCTGTTGGACAAGTTCAAAGGCTGAGACTCCACCATCACTGCATTTTGGGTCCCCATATCTCCCTGACTTGCAGTCACATCCTCCTGTCCCCGACCACTGACCAAATCTAAACTACTACCTAACCTAAGGGGTGTGACTGCCTCCTGGATCAAAGTGTCCAGATAAATCTCCTCCTCCCTGATGCATCACAAAGTCTGCAGCTCGGACTCCAGCTCAACAACTCTGAGCCGAAGTTCCTCGAGTTGCAGACACTTAATGCAGATGTGGTTGCTCGGGATCTCACTGGTCTCCACCAACTCCCATGTGCTGCAGTTATGACACACTACCTGCCCTGCTATCCCTACCTATCCTTGTTTTATATGTTTAATTAGTTAAAGTTTTTATTCACTCGATATTTTTAGTTTTGTTAATTAGTTATTTTATCTAGTTTAAGTTATTATTTTAATAAAGTAATAGCAAGTTATAGTTTCCCAGCTTTTAGTTTAAACCACTGCCCAAGCTTAGAGAGCAAATAAACGGTAATGCTCACCAATCAGTCACTTACCTGCTGTCTTGTGACTTCACTCCTTGATTTTTTTTTGTTTTGTTTTTGATTTCACCCTTTTATAGGGAGTGGTTTCTGGGCCTCCCGCTCAGATCCGCTCTCTCGTATTACTGCCGCCGCCGCATTCCCTGCTGCTTTTATAGGGAGTGGTTCCTGGACCTCCTGCTCAGGTCCACTCTCTCGCGCTACCCACTGAACTAAGTCACTAAGTCACTGAACAGGGAAGAGTCAAAGGGACGGCCCACCCGCTCACTGTGGTCAGAAGAAGAAAAATCCATGTTCAGAATCAGTCAGTCGGAAGGGAGTCTGGCCTCATGATGGAAAACCTGCTCATTCTAAACTCAAAGCCAGTCAGGGAGCAGAAGGCTGACCAGAAAAAGTTGTTAGCCCACAAATGTGGATAGAATGGTGTGGTTTGTTATTTTTAATTTTATTCACGATAACGGGTTGGAAGTTAAGTGAAGTGAGTGAGTTCTGTTTATAACTGTCACTCTATACATTCACTTGCTGTCTATAAGGTAAAAACAGCTTAACAATTTTTATCTGGCCTCATCTCACTAAAGTGTTTTCATTCCACACACTGGAAGATTGGAAAGGCGCATGTGTGGTGTCAAAAGACACACCATCCAATTCAGGTCACAAAGGGGTATATATATATTGTGTGTGTGAGTGTAAATAATGCCTAAAGATTTATTGAATTTCTATTGTTTATAAAATAATTCGTAAAACCAAAATCAAGACCAGTCCCTAAAATACTTATGAAATCTTCAGTGTTAAACTGTGTAAAAGAAAATTAGATGGCAGTCCCATATTTAATTTTATCATTCCTGTGATATGCAAAGTTAAATTTCACTGAAATTTGTACAAGTTTGTAGGGTGCATACTTGTCACTCTTGCATTGAATTGAATGGTACGTACAGGCAACACTAGCAGTACTGCAACATAAAGCAGATTTGTGAAGTACAATCTTAGAATCATACAGCACAGAAGGAGGGCATTCGGCCCATCATATTGTGCTGGCTCTTTGAAAGAGATATCCAATTAGTCCCACTCCCCTGCAGTTTCCCCATAGCCCTGCAATTTTTTTCCTTTTCAAGTATATATACAATTCCCTTTTGAAAGTTTATATTGAGTCTCCTTCCACCTCCCTTTCAGGCAGTGCATTCCAGATCTTAACAACTCGCTGCATAAAATAAATTCTCTTCATTTCCCCCCTGGTTCTTTTGCCAATTATCTGCATGGTGTCAGCCATGGCTCAGTGGTAGTACTCTTGTTTCTGAGTCAGAAAGTGTTGGTTCAAGTCCTTCTCGGTCAAACCGAGGCACCACCTGCCCTCTCAGGTGGACGTAAAAGGTCCCATGGCACTATTTTGAAGAACAGAGGAGTTCTTCCAACACCTAAAAACAGATTATCTGGTCATTAACACATTGCTGTTTGTTGGACCTTGCTGTGCGCAATTTGGCTTCCGCATTTCCTATTTGAATATTTTGTCCAACTCATTTTGTATTTTCTCAACTGCCTCCTCTGAATCCACTGCCCCTCCTAGTTTGGTATCAGCTGCAATTTGGTCAATTTACTGTAAGTTTGTGAAGCCATGCCATTTATATAAATTAGAAGCAATAGTGGTCCCTGGGACATCATATTCAATACTTCCCATTACCCTGACATAATTTCTGTAAGAAATACTTGATGTTTTCTATTCTTCAGCCAATTTATTATCCATTTTCCAGATAATAACTTTGTGCGGAACTTTGCAAATGTCTTTTGAAAGTCTTGGTACACCACATTATAGTGCACCTGGGATGTCACTTCCTCAAAAAAGTCAAGGGGGAATCATTTTAACTTCTGGTGATGGTGTAGAACAGGTGATTCAATAGAGGTGTATAATGGACGGCCCATCCATTATACACCTGTTTTACACTATCGCTAAAAGTTAAAATTACCCCCAAAGGGTTTGATCAGACAGGATTTTCTCATTCTGAATCCCTGTTGATTGCTGGGACTGAAGTAGGGTGGTGCAGAGAATGAGAGATGTGAAAGGGAATCTTACCTTAGCAGTCCTAGTGTGGTCATTAGGTTTTTTCCTGCAGTACAGCCAGATCCTGGGAACAACGCTGATGGCATTGATCAGCTCTTTCTATTGCTGCTGATTAATTTTTCTGTGTAATTGTCACCTATGTGCTTGGAAGAGGTCATCCTTCCTGCTGCTCACTTGCTCTATAAGTACCTTCATGGCTACATCAGAGAAACTCAGGGTCCTATAAAATTTCTGAAGCAGCAGGCAACATGACTTTGTCCAGGGCCCCCAAAGGAAAGTGATTTTCTGAAGCAGCAGGCAGCATGGCTATCACATTCCACTAACCACCATGGAAACGTGCACTTTGCTTTAAGGGGGTGGAGACTGCCTTCAAGTAGCGCTCACCCCACCAGATTTTCCAGCAGCTCACCGATTATATTTAAATAAGGGCCGACCCCGAAAATGGCTAGGGCCTCTCACTGACTCATTGGGCCCAATATTAGGAGGGCGGCGGGTTTGCAGCGGGGGGTCAACTGGGCACGTGGGTAACGCACCCAGTGAAATCGGGGTGCTCTGCACGGAATCGCAGACTAATTGAAGCCATTTACCTTTGCTTCCGGGTTTCGCGCTGGAAAGCTGCACAGGGGGCGCAGCATAGGCTGTCAGCTGGAGGAGCTCTATTTAAAGGGGCAGTCCTCCACTGACTGATGCTGCAGAAAATAGGAAAAATTACAGCATGGAGCAGCCAGGGGGAAGGTTGCTCCCAGGTTTAATGATGCCTCACTCCAGGTCTTATTGGATGGGGTGAGGAGGAGGGGGAGGACAGAGATCTTCCCCCCGGCGGGCGGGAGGAAGCGGCCTGCCTCTGCCACCAAGAAGGCCTGGCTCGAGGTGGCAGACGAGGTCACCTGCACCACCAACATATCGTGCACCTGCATACAGTGCAGGAGACGCTTCAATGACCTCAGTAGGTCAGCTGAAGTGAGTACACTTACTCATTCCCCTACACTCCATCTGCCATATCACCGTCCCCACCCCACATCTCCTTCTGCACTGCCAACACTACCCTGTCACATCACCCCTCATACCCACTCAAAGCTCATCCTCATCTTACCTGCACTTACTCACCTCGCCAGTAGTCATCCCACCACTACCACTCAATCCAATCCTCATACAATCTCATGGCTCTATCTCATACTCACCCTCTCATGCATCTCTTTCACAGTCAGCCTCACTCAACCTGCCACTACCTGCGCTGCAGCCACAGGGCATGCAGTAGGAAGTGTAAGGCAAATGTGTTGTGAGCATGAAGGGGATGCACAAGGGTGTTTGAGAGTTTGTCATGGTTTTTACTTATATTTAATTTCTGATCAACTCACATTACATATTATATTGTCATCACTGCTGCCACGTCTTTGCGAATCTTGTCTGGTTTGTGCAATAATGCCCTTTCCTGAGGATCACTTTGAAAACCCACAACTGATGCCACCCATTGTGTCACTGCAGAGTGGGTGCAGGTGTATTCGCAGGGCTCTTTTGTGCAGATGACTGAGAGATGCCTGTGATGTCCTAGTGGCACACTGGAAGGATGCGGAGGAGAAGTTGTTGAGGGCAGTGGTGACTTTGACAGCGACAGGTAAGAAGATGGTGCTCGGGCCAGCCGGGAGCAGCTCGGCATGAAGGAGGCTGCAGATGTCCATGACATCCCGGACCCGCCCCGGGAATCCCCGATTTTCGCAGCCCCCCAGCCACGAACACACCCGCTCGGGGTTGCGAAAATCGAGCCCATTGGTTGGGCAGAACGGATGCCCCCTGTGATGTACACCAGACATGAAATTCAATCCCATGGACTCAAAATTTCGATCATGTACGGAATGATTATGTACCCAAATTGTTGTGCCCCTCCCCCCAATCCAGGAATGCTCGAGAACTCTGCACCATAACGGTGAAAGACAAGTCTGCATCTGAAATTGAGACCAACAGAGCTTTGCATTATTCAATTCTAGCCATTGCCAATTCTTGACCATTAGGAAATGTACAGAAGAGAAACTTCCTGAAAGTAGAAAGATAACTCCAAAATACACTTTTTGAAAGAAAAATGGTTCCAGCCTGAAAACTTCGCAAAAGGGTAGCAATGAATGCTCCTTTAAAATTGTCATAGAAATAGATACTGGAGATTAGGTAATGTAAACTAGCAATATAACTATTTTTAAAAAAACAAGTTGGATTATAACTGGATACATAAACTGAAGTTGCAACATTTTGTAAACAATTCAGACGTTTTGACCTAAACTAATTTTCGCAAAAGGCAGCAGGATTTAGAATGAATAAACAACTAAAGACAACAGAATGCTGATTAAAGCGGTGCATCCTCGGCGGGTGCGTTGCGCAGCGGTGAGCGCACGCCACGCTCTTCACCGGTCTCGAGGGGAGTCTCCGTGCGATCCGGAGCTGGAGAGAAGCAATGGCACCTGACCAGAAGTCCAGCACTGCCTCACGAAACACCTACAGACCGTTATCCTGGAAAGCCACCAGGAAGAACGAAGATAAACCGTGGAAACTCCGAATAATATACCTGCAATGCTGTAAGTCTTTTATGTGCAGTATGTCATTGTATATATATCTATATTTGCTGATATAATAGCGGCACGCAAACTATTGTATAAACGTCTATTTTATTAAAAATCTGGTGTTCATCCAGCCTCCATAGTTAATATAAATACAAATAGAAGAACTGTCATCTATTATTGAAGACTTATTGTTTTTATGTACCACGTGACATTCACTAATTAGCTGTGTATTCTGGGAGCTGCAGTTTTATTTTCCTGCTTTAAGGTACAATCATCAGTTAGATTGCAATACCTTAGGATAAAACGTACTGTTTATTTTTTGTTTACAGCTGACAACACGGACGATTGTTTCGAGATATTTATAAATATATATCTTGAATTTCATTTTGCTGTTTGTGTCCCTTCAGGATAAGTTTGAATGCCCTCTTTAAAAATGTTTCTATGAAATTTGGCACAATGAAAGAGATACTGGTAGAAGATATTTGTCCTGGTAAAGATTCACAATTGTAAAATTCTAACTACTTTTTCATATAATAAAAGAATGTTATAGCACAATGTGCATTAGTCAACATGATTTCCTCATTGTCAACCTTTCTGACCATGTGAGGTAAGTACACTCTGCTCAACATGTCAGCAAGCAATATTTTCTCCCTTGTAGCCACATCAAATTATTTTTTTGAAGATGTGGCATCATTCTCTGTAGCTGCTTGAGTGCAATAATTAGATTTTTAAAATTCAAAATGGCTTCAAATAAAACAAGGCTATGAGATATAAGCCCCAGGCTACCTCCTTGCATGTGATACGTGCCGTCATCTTTCGGAAGCGTTGCTTGTAGAACAACATCCTCATTGTATTTTTGTACTGAAGATTCAGAGATTTTAAAAAAATTGTTCATGGGATGTGGGCGTCGCTGGCGAGGCTGGCATTTATTGCCCATCCCAAATTGCCTTGAGAGGTGGTGGTGAGCCGCCTTCTTGAACCGTTGCAGTCTGTGTGGTGAAGGTTCTCCCACAGTGCTGTTAGGAAGGGAGTTCCAGGATTTTGACCCAGCGACGATGAAGGAACGGCGATATATTTCCAAGTCGGTGTGTGACTTTGAGGGGAACGTGCAGGTGATGTTGTTCCCATGTACCTGTTGCTCTTGTCCTTCTAGGTGGTAGAGGTCACGGGTTTGGGAGGTGCTGTCGAAGAAGCCTTGGCGAGTTGCTGCAGTGCATCCTGTGGATGGTACACACTGTAGCCACTGTGCGCTGGTGGTGAAGGGAGTGAATGTTTAGGGTGGTGGATGGGGTGCCAATCAAGCGGGCTGCTTTGTCCTGGATGGCGTCGAGCTTCTTGAGTGTTGTTGGAGCTGCACTCATCCAAGGAAGTGGAGAGTATTCCATCACACTCCTGACTTATGCCTTGTAAATGGTGGAAAGGCTTTGGGGAGTCAGGAGGTGAGTCACTCGCCGCAGAATACCCAGCCTCTGACCTGCTCTTGTAGCCACAGTATTGATATGGCTGGTCCAGTTAAGTTTCTGGTCAATGGTGACCCCCAGGATGTTGATGGTGGGGGATTCGGCGATGGTAATGCAGTTGAATGTCAAGGGTAGGTGGTTAGTCTCTCTCTTGTTGGAGATGGTCATTGCCAGGCACTTGTCTGGCGCGAATGTTACTTGCCACTTATGAGCCCAAGCCTGGATGTTGTCCAGGTCTTGCTGCATGCGGGCTCGGACTGATTCATTATCTGAGGGATTGCGAATGGAACTGAACACTGTGCAATCATCAGGGAACATCCCCATTTCTGACCTTATGATGGAGGGAAGGTCATTGATGAAGCAGCTGAAGGTGGTTGGGCCTCGGACACTGCCCTGAGGAACTCCTGCAGCAATGTCCTGGGGCTGAGATGATTGGCCTCCAACAATCACTACCATCTTCCTTTGTGCTAGGTATGACTCCAGCCACTGGAGAGTTTTCCCCCTGATTCCCATTGACTTCAATTTTACTCGGGCTCCATGGTGCCACACTCGGTCAAATGCTGCCTTGATGTCAAGGGCAGTCACTCACCTCACCTCTGGAATTCAGCTCTTTTGGACCAAGGCTGTAATGAGGTCTGGAGCCGAGTGGTCCTGGCGGAACCCAAATTGAGCATCGGTGAGCAGGTTATTGGTGAGTAAGTGCCGCTTGATAGCACTGTCGACGACACCTTCCATCACTTTGCTGATGATTGAGAGTAGACTGTTGGGGCGGTAATTGGCCAGTTTGGATTTGTCCTGCTTTTTGTGGACAGGACATACCTGGGCAATTTTCCACATTGTCGGGTAGATGCCAGTGTTGTAGCTGTACTGGAACAGCTTGGCCAGAGGCACAGCTAGTTCTGGAGCACAAGTCTTCAGCAATACAGCCGGGATGTTGTCGGGGCCCATAGCCTTTGCTGTATCCAGTGCACTCAGCCGTTTCTTGATATCACGTGGAGTGAATCGAATTGGCTGAAGACTGGCTTCTGTGATGGTGGGGATATCGGGAGGAGGCCGAGATGGATCATCCACTCTGCACTTCTGGCTGAAGATGGTTGCAAACGGTTCAGCCTTGTCTTTTGCACTCATGTGCTGGACTCCGTCATCGTTGAGGATGGGAATGTTTACAGAGCCTCCTCCTCCCATTATTTGTTTAATTGTCCACCACCATTCACGACTGGTTGTCGCAGAATTGCAGAGCTTTGATCTGATCCGTTGGTTGTGGAATCGCTTAGCTCTGTCTATAGCATGTTACTTCCGCTGTTTAGCATGCATGTAGTCCTGAGTTGTAGCTTCACCAGGTTGGCACCTCATTTTTAGGTACGCTGGTGCTGCTCCTAGCATGCTCTTCTGCACTCCTCATTGAACCAGGGTTGATCCCCTGGCTTGTTGGTAATGGTAGAGTGAGGAATATGCCAGGCCATGAGGTTACAGATTGTGCTGGAATACAATTCTGATGCTGCTGATAGCCCACAGCGCCTCATGGATGCCCAGTTTTGAGCTGCTAGATTTATTCTGAATCTATCCCATTTAGCACGGTGGTAGTGCCACACAACACGTTGGATGGTGTCCTCAGTGCGAAGACGGGACTTCATCTCAACGAGGACTGTGCGGTGGTGACTCCTACCAATACTGTCATGGACAAATGCATCTGCGGTAGGGAGATTACCATGCTCTCATCCAGACATTTCTCATGGTGACATTTCCGCATAAAGCCATGTTCTTTCTTCAGTACGTCACAATGAGGAGTGGTTACCTTTGGCAACTTCAACAGGGCTTCTAATTTCCAATTGTGTTCCTGTTCATTTGCATCATAGTCAGCTGCCATGTCAGTGATTACCTACAGGTTTACCAGTGCCTTCTCTGAAATTCCTCAAGAGCTGAATAATTTCCAAAAGTTGTGTGCAACCATCTCTATCTTCCAAACTTGTGTTGAAAAGGTAGTCAGCAAGCAATACAACATGCCCAACCCGTTCTTTACAACTATGACAATGAATGAATGCTGTTGAGGCAGAGTGACATTTATGTTGCCAAATGGGTTGTGATTGTGTTGAGGCCTTTGTTAAGTGGCTTTGGATTGACATACATGGTTGCTGTACTTTAGCATTCTCTTTCATCACTACCATCACTACTGAAGAGATCCAACCAGTTTGGACACCCGTGCAAGAACTTTCATATCAACATGCTCGTTAATGTGTTTCTTGCTAAATCCTTTGACAGCTAGAGGTAGTTTTCTGATTGGCAACTATTTAGGTCGGATTTTGGGATCAACTTGAAAGTGCTGATTGCCTTTTAACTTTCCTGCTGCTTTGAATACATCTTGGTAGTTGGCCATGGTATCTTGTTTTGTTGGCTTTCATGAACCATCTATCATCATAATGTTCTTGTATTACTGTCAGACATTATATATGTTGACTATACCTAGAACTGGTCTATATTGGAAAAATATGGGACAATGGCAATTGCATCATATCTGGTTAGGTAGCCAAAAGATGGAAGAATTGTGACAAATGGTCAGTAATGACAGAGAGGTTCTGAAAATTCTTGATGGTCTCCAGTTTCAGACCCAATGCTACAATTTTCTGAATGCTTACACTTCTCTTTTGTTTAATATGAGATATGCAGTGTTAGAATCCTGACATTCTCTGCCATTTGGATCATCAACCAGTTTCAGATATTTGTTCTCTGTTAAAACATTGATAGTAGCACCATAGTCCCACTGATATCTTACTTGCATTTTTGTTGGCATGCTCATCTTCTACAGGTCCTACAGCTTCAAGCGAGAGAATGAAATTATACTTTGCGATTTTGTGAACACGTTGATGTGAAATTCCTTTGCCTGCTATTTTAGTTGCTTTGTTAAAATACCGGACAAAGGAATTTCATATGAATCCATGTTTTCACACTCTTGGTGAGTAAATTCATCAACTGGTGTGATTCTTACCTTTCCGATCTGTATGGCCCTCAAGTTTGATTCTCGCCCATACTAACTGAACTGATTTCAGTCATAAGAACATAAGAAATAAGAACAGAGTAGGCCATACAGCCCTCAAGTCTGTTCCGCCATTCAGTAAGATTATGGCTGATCTTCGACCTCAACTCCACTCTCCCGCCTAATCCCCAGATCCCTTGATTCCCTTAGAGTCCGAAAATCTATCGATCTCAGCCTTGAATATATTCAACGACTGAGCATCCGCAGCCCTCTGGGGTAGAGAATTCCAAATATTCACTACCCGCTGAGTGAAGAAATTCCTCCTCATCCCAGTCCTAAATGTCCAACCTCTTATCCTGAGACTATATCCCCTGGTTCTAGATTCTCCAGCCAGGGGAAACATCCTCTCAGCATCTACCCTGTCAAGTCCTCTCAGAATCTTATATGTTTCAATGAGATCACCTCTCATTCTTCTAAACTCCAGAGAGTTTAGGCCCATTCTACTCAATCTCTCCTCATAGGACAACCCTCTCATCCCAGGAATCAATTTAGTGAACCTTCGTTGCACTGCCTCTAAGGCAAGTATATCCTTCCTTAGGTAAGGAGACCAAAACTGCACTCAATACTCCAGGTGTGGTCTCACCAAAGCTCTGTACAATTGCAGCAAGACTTCCTTAGCAGTCATGGCAACATTAGTGAACACTACAGTTAGCCTCAGTGCTGCAAGGAAAGGGAAAAATCAGCTCGGGTTCATCACTATTTACTGACCCACTGCTGTGAAACATTTGATCATGGGTGTCAGGGTAGGACAGGATCACATTCGACCATAATATCCACCATGAATGAATAGGCTGCCGACCGACACCCCCTGTCTATGCTCATACATATGGCCACTTGGGTGAGATATCAGATTCTTGATATCTCTGGGACTGCAATCCAATGTACGACAGTGTTGTCAGAAAACAATAGGAAAAAATAGTAACGGTTATACTCATAAGACACGTTATGCCTTGCATTGATGCTATTTTAAAATGGATATTATTGCTCTTTAAGACTGTTTTTGGGTTAGGTCAGTTTCTAGTACAAACTATGGCCCTAAATTCAATGGCGTTGGCTCATTTTTCGGGCATTAAACAGGCCCCTAAGCCACCAATATGGTGGGCAGGAGGCACACACTCATTATGAGCCAGAAGTGCAGTGCCTGCCATATTGGTGTACACAAAGAATAGGCATCCAGGGCTCATGCCTGAAACAGGCATTAAGGCCTTTGCAGTGGGCACACGGGTGATGGGTGAATGGGACTTGTGCGAGTTAGGATATGGGCAACAGAGTTTTGGATGAGCTCAAGTTTACGGAGGGTGTAAGGTGGGAGGCCAGCCAGGAGAGCATTGGAATAGTCGAGTCTAGAGGTAATAAAGGCATGGATAAGGGTTTCAGCAGCAGATGAGCTGAGGCAGGGGCAGAGACGGGCGATGTTACGGAGGTGGAAGTAGGCAGTCTTGGTAATGGACAGGATATATGGTCGGAAGCTCAGCTCAGGGTCAAATAGGATGGCAAAGTTGTGAATGGTCTGGTTCAGATTCACAATGGCCAGTAACCATAAATGTGACCTTTCTGAGTGTGAAAAACCACCATGACTTATACTATTTGTTACTGGGAAGATCTTTGCCAGGGTACTCCTGAGCAGTCTGAATGAGGCCATCACAGGCAATGTCTTGCCAGAGATCCTGTGTGGATTTTGATCCAAGCAAAGCATTATGGACATGATCATTGCCACAAGACAAAATTCAGGAAAAATGTTTTTATAAAAACAAAATGGAGACCCATACGTCTTAAGTCAATCTGACAAATGCCGTTGACACTGCAAGCAGATAAGGGGAACTGGGGGAGCTGCTGGTCAAGTTTGACTCTCAACAATCAATCAACATGATTAAGTAGCTCCACGATGAAAGGCCTGGTAGATTGATTGCTAATGAAGTGGTGTATGATGCTTTTCCATCACAAAGGGATGAATTCTGCGATCCATGTTGCCTGTTATTGCTTGCCATGCTGAAGATATTTCTTTCAGAAAATCAGAAGGACTGTATGCCCAGTTCAGGGGAGCTGAAAAGCTGTTTAACCTGCGCAGGCCACCGTCAATGACCAGAATTTAGATGGTAGTGTGACAGATCTGGGCTCTGTTTAGTTTCAACCCATAAACATAGGAATATATTTACCATTTACACCATTTGCAGTTTTCGCAGATCATCTGCTGAAGTTATGATTTGATTGCTGCTTGCTGGGTATAGTCTTTGTGTACACATTATGAGGCTGAAAATCTATGATCTCGCTCTGCTGCTGTAACTGCGGTGGAGCAGGAGTCATGCTCTGCCTGATGACCCAGTGACCCGTGGAGCTTCCAAGGTCAGCCAACTTGTATGAAGCCAACAGGCATCTGCGGCAGTATTGGTGCATCTTGGGTGGTAGCTGGGGGATGGTGGGGAGTTAGGGAAATGCGACACTGAGCTGTTTGTCTGTAAAGCCAGCTTGTCCAGCAGAAGGCATAAAAAGGAATATCAAAAAGTTATATTTCACAATTAAACATAACTGTTAATCACGTTAGCATTTAAAGGCATCCGCTGGAACTCTGGCTGGTCTTGACTCCTTCACCAGTGTTCTGTACGTTGGCAAGCTACAGATATGTAAAACATTGGAACAGCAGAAGTGAGGCTAGCAAGAGTGTTCAAGGCCAAGTTCATGTCCTGGAGCACTGAGAAGAAGACAAGCAGTCCCAACATCAGCAGCTGTCCAGAAAATGGTCTGATAAGGACATGGTGGATTAATGAAGTATTTTTTGATGCAATCTACTGAAATCGACTGTGCTTGCTCTTGATTCTATTTAATTTTACTTAATAAACTTGATGCAAGGGTGCAGCTTCTGCATTTAAAAGGCTCCATTCAGTTAAAGGACTGAGCAGGCACTTGAAAGAGGGACTAAAATGGCTGGAGTTAAAGAAGGAAAAAGGTGACCATCTAACCTTTCAGGGGCTGATGCGGAAGTGCTGCTCTCCTAAATTAGTGAAAGGAGGATTCAGTAGTTCGAATACTAGTGAAGATGCCATCACATGCAGTAGCATGGGCCATGTAGAAGGCCTGAGGGTATGAATGGGACCTCTATAACCGCAAGGACACCTTTGCAATATTGGAAGAAGTTTAATGATCTCACTAGGTCAGCAAAGATAGAAACATAGAAACATAGAAAATAGGAGCAGGAGTAGGCCATTCGGCTCTTCGAGCCTGCTCTGCCATTCATTGTGATCATGGCTGATCCTCTATCTCAATACCATATTCCTGCTCTCTCCCCATACCCCTTGATGCCTTTTGTGTCTAGAAATCTATCTAGCTCCTTCTTAAATATATTCAGTGACTTGGCCTCCACAGCTTTCTGTGGTAGAGAATTCCACAGGTTCACCACCCTCTGAGTGAAGAAATTTCTCCTCATCTCAGTCCTAAATGTCCTACCCCGTATCCTGAGACTGTGACCATTCGTTTTGGACCCCTCAGCCAGGGGAAACATCCTCCCTGCATCCAGTCCGTCTAGCCCTGTCAGAATTTTATATGTTTCAATGAGATCCCCTCTCATTCTTCTAAACTCGAGTGAATACAGGCCAAGTCGACCCAATCTCTCCTCATACGACAGTCCTGCCATCCCAGGAATCAGTCTGGTGAACCTTCGCTGCACTCCCTCTATGGCAAGTATATCCTTTCTTAGGTAAGGAGATCAAAACTGCATACAATACTCCAGGTGTGGTCTCACCAAGGCTCTGTATAACTGCAGTAAGACATCCATGCTCCTATATTCAAATCCTCTTGCAATGAAGGCCAATGTACCATTTGCCTTCCTAACCGCTTGCTGCACCTACATGTTTGCTTTCAGTGACTGGTGTACAAGGACACCCAGGTCCCTTTGTACATCAATATTTCCCAATCTATCACCATTTAAATAATACTCTGCCTTTCTGTTTTTCCTTCCGAAGTGGATAACTTCACATTTATCCACATTATACTGCATCTGCCATGTATTTGCCCACTCGCTCAACTTGTCTAAATCGCTTTGAAGTCTCTTTGCATTCTGCTCACAACTCATGATCCCACCTAGTTTTGTGTCGTCAGCAAACTTGGAAATATTACATTTGGTTCCATCATCCAAATCATTGATATATAATATGAATAGCTGGGGCCCAAGCCTGCGGTACCCCACTAATCACAGCCTGCCACCCCGAAAAAGTCCGATTTATTCCTACTTTCTGTTTCCTGTCTGTTAACCAATTTTCAATCCATGCCAGTATATTATCACCAATCCCACGTGCTTTAATTTTGCACACTAACCTCTTAAGTGGGACTTTATCAAAGGCCTTCTGAAAATCCAAATAAACCATATCCACTGGTTCTCCCTTATCTATTCTACCAGTTACATCCTCAAAAAAACTCCAGTAGGTTTGTCAAACATGATTTCCCTTTATTAAATCCATGTTGACTTTGCCTAATCCCGTTCATATTTTCTAAGTGTCCTGTTATCACATCCTTTGTAATAAACTCTAGCATTCTCCCTACTATTGATGTTAGGCTAACCGGTCTGTAGTTCCCTGTTTTCTCTCTCCCTCCTTTTTTTAAATAGTCGGGTTACATTTGCCACCCTCCAATCTGCAGGAACTGTTCCATAATTATAGAATTTTGGAAGATGACAACCAATGTATCCACTGTTTCCATGGCTACCTCTTTTAGTACTCTGGGATGCAGATTATCAGGCCCTGGGGATTTATTGGCTTTCAGCCCCATTAATTTCTCCAGCACTTTTTTTTTACTAATACTAATTTCCTTTAATTCCTCCTTCCCACTAGTCCCTTGGTTCCCTAGCGTTTCTGGGAAGTTATTTGTGTCCTCTCCCATGAAGACAGAACCAAAGTATTTGTTTGTGTTTCCAGATGAATAATGGGCAGATAACTAAATCACAGAGAAGCACATGGTTATTCCCTAGAGTCTAGAAGCTACAAATCCCATTGCTATACTCACAGCAACACTATTCAGACAGCCTCATAGCTCAAGGATGCAGACCAATGTTTCCCTTTCTATGTGTAAGAAACTTTTCTGAGTTTTTTTTCTCTGAGAGACCAATTTTGTTCCCATCATCCTCCTTGTCCCATGAGATCTATTTTCCATGCTCTAGCACTTCCTGCTCCTTCTGAATACCTTTTAAAAATGTTTTCCTGTCACAGTTACCAATAATTAATTTTTCCTGACTGTTTTGACAGCCTACAGAGATTCATTCTGTTGTGTGTTCCCGCCACCTCCGGTCACACCTGGTGCACATTTCTACCAGATGGAGCTTCTTAAGCTCTAGAAACTATGGGGAAAAATTGGATAGGGGCCGTTTTTGGGCATAGGTAGCGAGATGTGCTGTTACCCCGCGCCCAATGGCCCCTGCGCAGGCAGGACGCAAGTTTTGGCCCACCTGAGGACTTACCTGCAATCAGCGTTCCATTTCAGGCCTTGCACGTGGAATTAATGTAATTTGCACTTTCCACCACCAGAGGGAGCTCAATCTCTTAAAGGGAGGATGTTTCTTAGAAATCTCTTGAAGGTAGCTGGTACCTGTTATTTGCTGAAAATGACAGTCTACTGTCTGCATGGAGTCTGAATGGAGATCAGACATCACACACATAAAACACAGATGCCGGTCCCAACCTTTTCTTACACACTGATGAATTAGGTTAGAACATTGAATAAAGGTTGCGCACTGGTTAAATCCCACATCCTCCAATCTGCATGCCAGAGTTCACCAATTTGCCAATCTGAGTTGGTACCAGGCCTGCGAGAGTGCTTGCACCAAGGTTCTCTGCTGATGCACTACAGACCTTGGTGCAAGAGGTGGACAGAAGGAGGGACATCCTATTTCCGCAGGGGAGGCAGAGGTGGGGGTTGGGGGGGGGCATACGTAGCACGATGTGCTATTACCCTGTGCCCAATGGCCCCTGCGCAGGCAGGACGCAAGTTTTGGCCCACCTGAGGCCCTCCAGACATATATCCAAAAGGCAGTGGGGGGGCAACGGAGGACGAAGTTAATGCCAGGTGCACAGCATCATGAACATGGGTGTAGTGCAGGAAGAAGTTCAATGCTCTGACATGAGTGGTCAAGGTGAGTGAGGTCAACTGTCAAGTGGCGTGTCCTACCAACTGCACCACGCACTACACCCCTCCATCTCCCACATACGAACAAACTCTTTCCATCAGTATTCAACTCTTCCAACCAGATGCTTTCTCTCACCATTACACATTACCACTGTTTCAAGCCGCCCACCCACAACTCACAGGCCACACACACTGGCAGCTATTCAATCATGACAGGCCCATCACCCAGACACACGTCCCGCTTTCTTGCAGGAGAAGGTGGCACATATCAAGAGGCAGTGGCATTTAGCCCCTCGAGCCTGTTCCGCCATTCATTGAGATCATGGTGGACCTGTGACCTAACTCCATATACCCGCCTTAGTCCCATATCCCTTAATACCCTTGGTTCACAGAAATCTGTCAATCTCAGGTTTAACTTTCACAATTGAGCCAGCATCAACTGCCGTCTGCAGAAGAGTGTTCCAAACGTCTCCCACCCTTTGCCTGTAGAAACATTTCCAACTTCACTTCTGGACATCCTGGCTCTAAATGTTAGGCTATGTCCCCGTGTCCTAGTATTCAAGTGTAGGAGATCTCGAAAAACAGTTACAAATGTCTTGGCAGCCAGAAGCAATAATCCAGCAACTAATCTGTAAATCCTGCACGACCCCTTTAAATAGCACTAGTGGGGGTCCTCCAGGCACTCTAAAATACATTCAGATGGCCAGGGTTAAGACTTGTGTGTTGAGTTGAGCGTTAAGTCCCAAAATGCTGTGTATCACTTTAAATCAGTGTTGCACACTGATTGAAGCCATTTTCTCCCTACTTTACATGATTCCAGCGTTCATTATCTGCGCCTGCGCAAACTCCTATACCAAGATGGCATCTGGCACACGTCGTGCTGGAAACGTGCGCATCCAAGACGCCATCTTGAATGTCGGAGAGGCCATGTAGCGCCGAAACAATGGGTGCTACACGGCCCAATTTAGCGCGCTATACACCTCCGTAGCCAAACCTACAACATCATTAATACCCTAAGGAAACTATGTTTTGTCCTGCCTTTCCATGGACAACACTGCAGGAGATCCTTGTGTGATTTATATTTATTCAGTGGTGCAAAATATTGTTATAACTAGTGCTGCTGAAATATAAATATCTTTATGTCAGGGAAGTATATCGGGACTTGGTCATATGTTTTTGTTAATAAAGGACTAATTTGAACTAATTTAGTCCAAGTTTACATTTGTCACTTTTTCAAACTGCACAAAATATTTGTCAATAGCTATAAACTAGATAATGTAAAGTGAAACAGAAACTCTCAAACCAAATTAAGTTCAGATTAGAGTTAACTCTTGTCAGAAGTTTTGAAGCTTATTAAAATAAAATGCCAGCTACATTGTGTAACAACCTTTTCAGCCTGAAAATATTGTGGGTTTTTACAAAGTTATTTGTGCTGATTTAAGACCATTCCCCACTTCTGTTTGTAAAATGACTCTTGGTACAATTCATGATCCTTGTACAAATCCATAGATATGGAACACTTGTCAAATGGGAAGTACCACTTGACTTATACGGTGGTAAAGCATGTGAAGGACTTGGGGTGAAATGCAACTTCAGCGGGAGCGCAAAATGGGTGGCCGGCGGCCGGCGATAGACAACAATGATTTTAAAGGAGAGGTGAGAGGTGTGGAACAGTGGCAGAGGAGTAGAGGGAGGGCCCAAAGTGCGATTTTGTGAAAAGAGCCACACCACCACAGTGGTGGTTTGGGTGTGGCAGATGGTGGAAAATGTAGCCAGGTGGGGAGGCTTTAGTAAGGGGCAAGGTGCCACCATCCATGAGCCATGTTTCAGTCAAAGCCAGGATGTCAGTGGAATCATCGCGATTATGTTATGGATGCAAGGGTCATGTTCATGAATGAACGGACATTCTGCAGGGAAATGTGAAGGAGGGCAGTGATTGATCCGTTGGCAGAATGAAAGG
The DNA here is from genome assembly GCF_035084215.1 of Heptranchias perlo. Taxonomy (NCBI): domain Eukaryota; kingdom Metazoa; phylum Chordata; class Chondrichthyes; order Hexanchiformes; family Hexanchidae; genus Heptranchias; species Heptranchias perlo. The sequence goes on along the minus strand of NC_090337.1, from coordinate 35,833,073 downwards.
GGTAGTGGTGATTGGGGTGAGTGGAATGGGAAGGAAGTTGGCGAGGTTAGCCTTTGGCCAGGGCTTCTTAGTACTTATTTTAAACTTGCAACAGTATATTATGCTTTGATTACAGTTTTGTAATTGCATTTTGTTTAGGGCACAATTTTTATATTTTGGGAGTTCATCAAAATCGTACTGCTCCCAGTAAAAAGTCTTAATGGAGCTCTTTCTTTATTCTTGACAGGAGAGAAAAGACATAAGGAATTTAATCAAAAGTAGGCTTGGCACCTGGCAACAGAAGGAAAAATAATTAAAATCAAAATAGCTACTGCCATCACCTAAGGCTGTGAAGATGCTTTCTCAGAGCATCCAGAATGACTTGCTGACTTTGTCCCTAGAATCTTTAATTTTATTTGTAACGTCATTGAGTTGAAAATGAAAACTGCCAGAAAATGGAATGATTTAAAACTAGAGAATAAATGGCTGGAGGAACTAAATGTTATAAGTGCTTCTGGCAAAGGCCACTGTCTTTATATTAAAAAAAATAGTGGCAATATTCAATAGCTATTTTTAAAAGAAGTTTATAACACAAATTGAAGGATTCATTAACACAAGTTTTCCAGTTCTGACGAAGAGTCATCGACCTGTTTCTTTCTCTGCAGATGCTGCCTAAGTTACTCAGTATTTCTAGCATTTTCTGTTCTTATGTGTTATTATTGTGTTAATTTCCAGAATTGTGTTTCGACAGCTTTGAATTTGTGCCATTGCAGCAGTGTAGATAGCTATAGCTGTAGCAACCGTGAGTGCAAGTTTATTCATCCCCAGTATTTAGTTTTGCCCAGATTTGTTTTCACTGGCCTAGCAAAGGTGTAGGGTATTTTATAGGATTCTCTTTTTGCAATTTATTTTTAAATGGTGAAGCAATATTTTGATGGTATGTCACAGTTACTGTGCTGTGGATTTCTTATGCATGTTAGCAAAAAACATTTTGTAATGGTAAAAAATTTACAAAATAACTTTTGACACATAATGGTGAAATTTTGGTACAAATGACCACAGCGTGGTGGTAGGCAGGTTTGTCCTGCCACCCCCCCCCCCCCCCCCCCACCATGAAATCCTGCTTTCAGGAATTTTTTTTTTATTCGTTCATGGGATGTGGGCCTCACTGGCAAGGCCAGCATTTAGAAGGTGGTGGTGAGCCACCTCACCACCACCATCAATACTTGCCAGTTGCCAATTAAGAGCAGTATCGGCAGTGGCCTCCTCATTGTTTAGCTGTAGATTGCCACTTTTTCCCCTCCAAAACATGCAGCATTGAATTGTAAAGACTATTTGTTAAATTCATTCAAATATGAAGTTGTGTTTTAAAGATTACCTTTTTTGCACCACAAAGTTGTGAATTGAAATGGGGAATTGTTAATCTTCTGGCAAACCCAACTAAAGCACAAGACTCCTGTTCGGCTTTTTCCTTCTGGCTACGGTTCTCAGATCAGCAGCTACAGTGTTGATTTGTGACCAGCAATATCTTGTTTATATTGCTTGGCTGCAAATTTGACTCTCAGGTCTAGGAGCGACCTCTGTGAATGCATGCTTACATGTATATGCAGAGTCTTGCTTCTGGCCAGTAATTTTTAACTGTACCGGGAGTTTGGGCAGGAGGAGCATCTGCCATATTAAAACATTTAAATAAGCTCTGCTTCAGTTTATAAAGTGTCAGAGACACTTAAACTAAACATGACCACTGCACAGGAGTTATTTTCTATGGGTGTTGAGCTGAAGCAGAGAAGATCGACCTCCTCTAATGGGTCTCACACCAACCCTCTGGCCCTGGAGTGGATTGGGACCTGATGCTGTTATTCTTTTGCGGCAAAATTGAAGCCTCTTTGCAGTGATGGAAATGTTGACCCTCAATCAGCAGCAAACCAATGTAATGCTATATTGTTTTGTCCAGTACTCTGATGACTTAAAACATTTTGAAAGACTGACTGCAAATTTATTTGTCGTGTTTGGAAAGTGCCATTACTTACCAGAGAAATGCAACAGTAAAGCATTTAAAGCATGATTTCTGACAGGATCACTATCCCTGGGCATCAAGCTACTTATTCTAACTAGTATATGAATTTCCATAAGCAAATGTACATTCCCTTCGAGTTCTGTCTTCTGTCTTGCCTCCTGTTTTATGAGTGCTTGGTGATTATCCAGGTACAGAGGCAACGCTACAGTAGATGTATTCGTGGTGGGGGGTGGGGGAGGTGGCGATGGTGGTAGTGGTCAAAGTCCAGATTTGGCCAACTTGGTCCCCAGAGGCAAAATTTTAGACGAGGGGTCTGGGGCCCAGGGAGCTAATGTTTCACGGCTGCATGCACAGCACAGCCACGACAACATTCTCCATTGCTGCTAATGTCAGAGCTCAAAAGAGCAATGCGATCATGATCAGGAATTTAAAAGTTAAGTGAGTATATTATTTGCAGTTAGTTTTGGTCAAGACCTGACTTAAAAAATTGCCCGACCACAAAGTCATGACCTCACGACCCCTCACTGACTCCGTTGCTTTCCAGGTACGTGTTGAATTTTCTCAATTGTCAGCCCATAATCACCTCTTATGAATGATTTTAACAGCAACAAATAGTATAGACCATTCTCACACAAGTCTGTGGTTTGCAGTGGAATAAACTTTTGAAAATATCATATGGATGGAAATTATGCCAGTTTTGCCTTTTTCAACTTTTTTTCGTTAATTGCAATAAACTCTATTTAATACTGAAGCAAACCTTGCAAAGGAAGAGTTGTGGGCAAAGATTGCAAAATTCTTGAATACAATCCTTATATCTGTTTTCTGGTTGACTACTTTGTCTGCAAACCAAGCAAAATGTTGCTGTCTACCATGCATTTATGGTAGACTTAACACATTTTGCACTGGTTACTTTATTGTTGGTCAGAAACCCTGACATTTCTGTTGCTCTAACATGTTTAATTTCTGCTGCTTATTTGTCTCCTTCTGTCATTTTGACCAAATCAAGATTGTAATCTGTAATACTAGATCTCTTGTATGAGACAGCTGTATGAACATTAATACAGCTGTCATGATGATATCAGTCAAGCACTGTTGATCGCCTCGTGTCTTGACATTTGCTACTTTTTTTCACAGTCATACCAAATAAACTAGATCTTTACAACTGCTGTCATTTCTTTAGGTAGAATCTGTAGACTTGCATTATAAGATTCATCAGAATGGGAGGTGTGGATGTGTATGAGATAGGAAACAAGATGCCTCAAGGCTCGTTGCTACAGACTGCAATATTTGATCAACTTTTAATCCTTGTGTAGTCACTCAGTTTTAAATCTGGTTGTAATTTATTGGACAGAACATTGGAAAAATGTAGCTTATAAGAAGTATATTTGGACACCTGAACCAATAACTCCTGATTTTAGATAACTTGTCTCTCTCAGAAGGTATTAACCGTTAAACCTTGCCAATGGCTATGCGCTTACCTGTTTTTCATTTCTCCTTTTCTCTAGGGCTGATTTGTAGATTTGACTCATTTTCCCTCCAATCTTCTCCTCTTATTCACCACTCCTGAAAGCAATGGCTTGTACTGAGCTATGATTGCATGGGCACTAGGAGCTTTCTAGTACCTCTGTCAAGTGACCATATGATCATGGAGAGGAGTATCATAATAGAGTCTGATCTTTTATTACCTGTCATCCACCCACACTTTCTTCCAGTAAAGTCATGAAATAGCTATTGTATTACTCCTGAACTGCTGCAATTGAGATAGTCTGTGCTGAGTTAATTAGAAATTGAACTATATGTCTTTCCTGTTTTGTATTGCTCAGTACAGTGTTCTAGAAATAATTCTACTTTTGGCTTCATCTCTGGACCTTGAGTTTTAGTCATTTTAATAGTCTTCAAAACTAATTTAGTTTTAGATTTAGTCTAGTGTGTTGCCCTAAATTTTAATCATAATTTTAGCTTTCCACATTTTCATTTGCCTTCAGGATTTTTTCTTATCAAACTTGTTTTATATTAAAAAAATCAATTGTTTCACAAGGTCACAAGAAATGTTAAGAAATAATAAATTGGTGCTTGAATGAGTGATGTCTTTATTTGTCAGTTACAATTTTCAACATCTGTTCCAAAAGTTGTAGACTACTGACCAATATCTTAGTCTTAGCAATAATTTGAATCCTAAATTAAATCATTCTAATTTTAATTTAGTTGTTAAAATATAATTGTTTTTAGATGAGTGTTTTCCTTCTAATTTTAATCGAGTAAAACAACACTGCTCCATACCATGCCACCTAAAAGCATCAGAGCAGTAAAATGATTCTTTTAAACAGAAGTTTTAAAATTGCTTTTAGGCTGTTAGTCTGTAAATATCCAGTAAATGCCTCCATGGTTATTATTTCAAATGAAGAAATAACATCTGAAATGTTTATATTGTGTAGTTGCATCAGTTCTAAAATGCAGTGACCTTTGACCTCAGGCCAGAATGTGATCTCCTCTTACTCGTACTGGGGACAAAATATAATTAATTTTATTTGAAATTGCAAAAAGTAAATTCAGTGTACTGCTGAAATTATCACTGGTGGTGAAGACACTTTTCCCTCTCCCTGCTATGCCAACTAGCTCTGCCAAATGTTCCACAACTGTGCACAGAATTTTGTTTTACAGGATAAAATTATTCATTTTCCAATAAGCTGACAACCTTCATCAGGAGCCACTATTATTCGTACAATAATATTCCTGTTGGCAGCCTTAGATATGGTAGCTTTGTCTACAACAATTCTACTCATTAACAAAGGCATCTTATCAGGCAATCTTTCCCATGCTAAATACGTTGTTTGCAGGTAACATCATTACTTCTGCTGGAGCTTTGTGGTTCCACTCTTTCTGGGATTTCCTTACCACTCTATCTAGTCAGCTCTGCTAGTTAGTTGAAGAGTTTTTGCACTCATTCTTGTCTCCATAAGGGTTGGACATATGCCTCTTAATAATTCTTTATCCCACTATAACAGCATCCAGTTTTGGGTTGGGGTCAGTGCTGGCTCCTTTCTCTTTAAGGCTTGGCTCAGTCCTTTCACTGATAGAGTAAACTATCGAACCGCAATTTGTCATTGTCAGCTGTGGCTCAGTTTTTAGCACTCTCGCCTCTGCGAGTTGCTGCAGTGTGTACCATCCACAGGATGCACTGCAGCAACTCGCCAAGGCTTCTTCGACAGCACCTCCCAAACCTGCGACCTCTACCACATAGAAGGACAAGAGCAGCAGGCACATGGGAACAACACCACCTGCACGTTCCCCTCCAAGTCACACACCATCCTGACTTGGAAATATATCGCCGTTCCTTCATTGTCGCTGGGTCAAAATCCTGGAACTCCCTTCCTAACAGCACTGTGGGAGAACCGTCACCACACGGACTGCAGCGGTTCAAGAAGGCGGCTCACCACCACCTTCTCGAGGGCAATTAGGGATGGGCAATAAATGCTGGCCTCGCCAGCGACGCCCACATCCCGTGAACGAATAAAAAGAAGTCAGAAGGTTGTTGGTATGAGTCCCACTCCAGAGACTTGAGCACAAAATCTAGGCTGCCACTCCAGTGCAGTACTGAGGGAGTGCTGCACTGTCAGAGGTGCCGTCTTTTGGATGAAACGTTAAAATGAGGCCCTGTCTACCCTCTCAGCTCGATGTAAAGAATCCCATGGCACTATTTCAAAGAAGAGCAGGTGAGTTCTGCACGTTGTCCTGGCCAATATTTACCCCTAAACCAACCTCACTAAAAAACAGATTATCTGGTCATTATCACATTGCTGTTTGTGAGAACTTGCTGTGTGTAAATTGGCTGCCGCATTTCTTACATTACAACAGTGACTGCACTTCAAAACTACTTCATTGGCTGTAAAGTGCTTTGGGACATCCTGAGGTCATGAAAGGTGCTATATAAATGCAAGTCTTTTCTTTCTCTATGCTATTATGTGTGATTCCCCTATAACTCAGGTAAAATAGGTCATCAGTCCTCGATAGTTCTCTAAAAATGAACATGTTGGTGCTCAGAGAAACTATTACAATAACACTGATTGATTGTAAACCCTCACTGTCAGTGTTGGGTCTGGTCACTTGCTCACCCACACTATCCCCCTCTGGGTGTGGGTGTTCTAGTTTCTCTGCTTGTGGACCATATTTTGCCACCTATCCTTTCTTCGCTCTACCTGCTCAGCACTCTCATGAAACATGCTCAGGGGAGTAACAATTAAAATGCAGTTTGTACCTAAGACAATGATCTTTGGTAGCATGTCCCTGCACAAAATTGACATGAAGGGGTATTTGTGTTGGCTTGGCTCAGTTGGTAGCACTCTTGCCTCTAAGTCAGAAGATCGTGTTTTCAAGTCACACTTCAGACTCGAGTACATAATCTAGGCTGACATTTAAGAGCAGAACTGAGGGAGTACTTCATTGTTGGAGGTGCTGTTTTTCGGATAACACATTAAACCTGTTTAGGTGGATGTAAAAGATCCCATGGCACTATTTGAAGAAGAGCAGGGAAGTTCTCCCGTTGTCTTGGCCAACATTTATCCCTCAATCAATATCACCAAAACAGAGTAACTGGCCATTCACCTCATTGCTGTTTGTGGGATTTTTGTTGTGGGGAAATTGGCTGCTGCATTTCCCTACAAAACAATAATGACTACGGTTCAAAGGTAGTTTATTGGCTGTAAAGCGCTTTAGAACATCCTCAGGACGTGACCTCTACCTCCTCCTTTTAAGGCACTCCTAAAAACCTACCTCTGTGACCAAGGTCACCTGTCTTAATGTCGTCTCTTTTGGCTCGGTGTCAATTTATTCCTGATTACGATTCTGTGGTGCCTTGGGACATTTCACTACACCAAGGATGCTATATAAATACAAGTTGTTATTGCATCAATTATAAATTACAAATGATTTCAATTAATTCCAAAGCTTGTTTGAACCTTTCTTTTCGGTGGGCTCTACAGTGCTTAAGTTTTGAACTTGTATGTTTAACAGCCCACCACAGGGTCGTTGTTGCAGTGACAGGTTTTCTGTTTAGGTGAAAAGTGCTCTTTTCTAGATTTGGGGAGGAATTCACCACTGCAATTCTGCCTGTAATTGCTGTGGAGAATGAGGGAAGGTTCAGACGGTGAGGCCTACTACTGCATCACCTCCCCAACCAGGATTTTCCTCCCTTCACCATTGCCAGAACCACTGCTGTCTTCTCCTTCCCCACCTGCTACATGCAAATGGTAGTGTGGGGAGGCGGTGGGGGGTCCCTGAAGATTTCTCTCCTGTCTACACTTACTGCCACTTCCTGGGGCCGCCACATGAAAAGTAGCTGTGGTCCCCAGGAAACAGTGGCATAGGCCCTCCTGAAGAGGGAGATCCCCTTGTAGCCCTGAAGAGGAGAACCCAGTCTTGGGTGTTTAATACTGACATTTTTAATTTCACGGTAATTCATTTTGCACTGTCTAACTTTATGGTAGCCAAAGGATATGTTTAAAAAGCTGGTTCAATTAATTGAACCAATGTAAGTTCTGTCCTATAGCAGTCTCTGTGCAACTACATGAAGATCCTTGAAATATCAGGAATAGTACTTATTTTAAATGTGCCTTTGGTAACATTATCACTACAGTATTATGGCAGCATTCCTGCACATCTATATATAACTTATTTTTAATTCCAACTCAATTTAACTAATGGAAATGCTGTGAGGTACTTATCATGTAGTCAATATGTGAAATTCATGCACTTGCAATTATGCAGAAAAAATGCTAAAAGGTAAAATGGTTTTATAATTATGCTGCATTCTTCAAAAAAAATTCAAATTGACCTGTACCAATGCACATTTGAGGCATTTCTTCAGGGGTCTCTCCCAGCTCAGAATTCTACTGTAGTGTGCCTGTGTATATAAATTTTGTTTTACAGATGAATTTTCCTCCAGACCAAATCTGAAAACTGTCGAAATAGAACTTTTTATCTGATACTTTCAAGGTTTACCACATCTATTAAACTTGACAACCACCCTGAGCTTGAGGGTATCTGATGCGATCGTGATTTACTCAGAATCAAATACTGTGCCAATTAAGTTTATTTCTTTCTTTGGGGCCTCAATTAGGGTGATGGGTGTATGTAGTTGAGTCAGCTCCATGAGCTTCTTGTCAAACTATTCCCATGGAAACAAAATCAGAGAATATAGCCAAAAGAATAAAATGAGAAAAGCCTATTAAGCCTGCTGCTTCCACAGATTATGCGTAAACAATTGTGATCTCTATGCCACTTAGTCTGAAGGAAAACTCTGCATAATTGCTCCCTGACTTGCAAAGGTAACCAATTGAAACTCCTGAGCATTTGTCCACCCCACAGCTCTGCTATTCAATCCTAAAGGATTACTTTACACAAAATAAATGTTCTTGGTGCTAGTAGCAGAAGAACCATTGTGCTCTATGAAGTAATTGATTGTCTCGGCCTACAATTTTCAATCCAATTAACAACCACATATTTAGGGCTGAATTGTCCTCTGCTATTGGATAAGATAGCAGTGGAAAAGGGGCGAAATTGTGAAGGGAAGTCTACTGCCACCTCACTGGCCCGACCTTAATACCCCTCCTCAGGACCACCAGTGCTAAGGGTTAATAAATTGCTCCTTCCCTACCCACCTCCTGCAAATGCTGGTGGTGGGGGCCCCCCAGATTTTCAGCCAGTTTCCCTCCCGACCACCCCTATTCCTGCCACTCCCTGGGACCACCTGGTAAGCCACGGCGGCAGGCCCAGTGTTGTGGTGGGAGTGGCCCCACATACGGCAAATGGAGAAAGGGGGCTTGTTAGAGGTCTCCTTTTCCTTACGAGGATATGACGTAAGAACGGGATATGACTCTCGACTCGTCGATCGACAGTTCCGACGGGCCACAGCGAAAAATCGCATAGACCTCCTCAGAAGACAAACACGGGACCCAACCAACAGAGTACCCTTCGTCATCCAGTACTTCCCCGGAGCGGAGAAACTACGCCATGTTCTCCGCAGCCTTCAACATGTCATCGATGACGACGAACACCTCGCTAAGGCCATCCCCACACCTCCACTACTCGCCTTCAAACAGCCACCCAACCTCAAACAGACCATCGTTCGCAGCAAATTACCCAGCTTTCAGGAGAACAGCGTCCACGACACCACACAACCCTGCCATGGCAACCTCTGCAAGACATGCCAGATCATCAACACAGATACCACCATCACACGAGAGGACACCACCCACCAGGTATGGTTCATATTCCTGTGACTCGGCCAACGTTGTCTACCTCATACGTTGCAGGAAAGGATGCCCCGGAGCATGGTACATTGGCGAGACCATGCAGACACTGTGACAACGGATGAACGGACACCGCGCAACAATCGCCAGGCAGGAGGGTTCCCTCCCAGTCGGGGAACACTTCAGCAGTCAAGGACATTCAGCCACCGATCTTCGGGTAAGCATTCTCCAAGGCGGCCTTCGAGACACACGACAACGCAAAATCGTCGAGCAGAAATTGATAGCCAAGTTCCGCACCCATGAGGACGGCCTCAACCGGGATCTTGGGTTCATGTCACGCTACACGTAACCCCACCAGCGAATAAAAGTTATCTGTTTTTAATACAACGGGTCATTCTCTGTCTTTCTCTTCCTTTCGGATGTTTCTCCCTCTCTCTCTCTGTCTTGTGTTCTGGCCGTTTGTATATTCGGTGGTCCTGTAGGTAACACCTCTCTGTCTGAACACTTTGATTGCCTTGACAACGGGCAGTTGGAAAGATTATCTGTAATCACCAGGTATTGTTCACTGACTATAAATGCGAAACGTTCAAGGAGCCCCACGCTCACCTGACGAAGGAGATAATCTCCGAAAGCTTGTGATTTTCAAATAAAATTATTCTTCTATAACCTGGTGTTGTAAGATTCTTTACATTTGTCAACCCCAGTCCATCACCAGCTTGTACAGCATACTCTAGAAAAGGAAATGTGAAGGATACAACAGGTGAAGTGCCTTTGAGCAGCACATTGTGGACCCTGGTCTCTGGCTGCTGTTGCTTCTCCCTAATTTGACAATTTGACAAGTCCTTGATTCCTTATGGCTGAATTTTGCAGACATTGGGTGAAGATAGCTTTATTTGATAAGACAAGGTTAATATTTGTTCTATTCTTGTAAACTACACATTGAACATAAATACAGAATAACTGTTGCAGTGGCATTGGTGAAAAATGGGCACATTAGGGAAACCATCAGTCAGTAATCTCTGATTTTTATACTGCCATGATACCACCAACCACAACTGCAGGGCCTGGTGGTGATTGTGGGAACTGGTTTCATAGGTGTAAGATCAGCAGAGAGGCAGACTGTGTTATCTGCTGCAAGGGCACCTGCAATTAACATGTATCATAGGACAGAAACAGCCAATGATATTAATAGTCAACCGCGGCCTTAAATCTACTTCCATCTCCTAAGCATGCTGCAGTGCTGTCCTGTAGGGACAGTGGCAAGCCCTCCTCATGAGCACCACAACCAGCGCCACTAACCATGAAATGAGGTCAGGTGCTATGCTGCTCTGCCACTTGCCTCCAGGCTCTCTGTTTGGTGGCTGCACAGTGGGTTTCCTTTCACTTCAGTTTTCCTTATCATTTCTTTCTCCTCTTCCCCTTCAGTTTTGGCAAAGACTGCCAATGGATTGAAATGTGTTTTGAGTCTTTCCAAAGCCTCTAAGAAATGTTTCTATGCATTATGGCCACTTAAATTTAAGTGCCTGCACTTTTTGGGTTTCACCTAAAGTGCACAAGGTCAATGCTGCACATGGAGCAAATGAATGCCATTGGCATACCATGCTTCTGGCCAACTTTGCATTTGTTTCTGGAAATTTTGGACTGATTTTTCACTGGGATCGGAAAATCTATCATCTTATGTGAGATAATTATGTTCCATTGTTTATATGGTAAACTCCAGTGTTTCAACATATAATAGTGAATGAATATGAATAGCTAGTGGGATCATGTTTTTACGTTTTTTTTTCAGATTTCATTTCAATTGCCTGTATCTTGGGAACAGGAATATTAGGTAAGGCTATTTCATCTTAACCTACAATGTATTAATCTTGTTAACCTGTATCTAATATTGATTTCCAGGTTTGTTTTACATTTCTAACAAAACTTAGAGGGTGTCTCAAGTTAATATTAGCCTCCTTTTGTTTTGCTGTGTCCATTATAGGGTGATGTTTTTGTGACAAAAATATGTATAATTTTTTTTATGAACGTGGCTAATATCACTGGGCTCGTAAAACAACAAAATTAACATAAAGATTGGTACAATCCCTGGGTTTATATCTTTCTCCATTAATGTTATTTGAAATGCACTTCCCTCATGCCCAGTGGGAAATGGATAAGTATTTGAAAAGGAAGAATACAAAAGATACAGAGAAAGGTCAGGGAAATTGTTTTAGCTGCAGTTGAATAGCCTCCCTTTGTGCTGTAAAATCTATCATTCTGTGAAATTCTATTAGGTCATCAGAGCTCATTGTTAAAATACAAATTCCCAGAAATACTTGTTTTATTGGCAGTTCTGGAGCATTATTACAGCACTACACTATTTTCAGTGGATTCTGGGGGGGAACAGGAGCCTATGGACAATGCAACAGGAAGGAACTCGGCATTACAGGTGAAGCAGCAGCAGAATAAATGAGAGGAATGTCGAGAGTGGTGCTAAACAACGAATAACATATAGGAATGGAGGACAATAGCCTCTGGTAAGGGAAGCAATAAGTTAATGTGAATAATGTTCTCAAATAAATGGAGCTGTGTGATCAAAGGTAGCAGCTTAATCAAAGGACAAAGTTGATTAGCTACATTTATTTGATACATTGCATAGTGGTTTCATTTGGGCATAATATCTAGTCACTAAATTTATTCAATGCATATGAGTGTTTATTTGCTTACATTTTTCCATCCTATCCTCATGAAGTTATTTATTTATTCAAGCCAATTGAGAATTTATTTTATTATTTATCATTGAGTCTACAGAACAGAAACAGGCCATTCATCCCAACTGGTCTATGCTGGCGTTTATGTTCAACATGAGCCTCCTCCCTCCCTATTTCATTTAACCTTGTCATTCTTCTATTCCTTTCTCCTTCATGTGCTTATTTAGCTTTGCCTTAAATGCATCTATGCTATTTGCCTCCTTGTGGTAGCACGTTCCACATTCTTATCACTCTCTGGATAAAGAAGTTTCTCCTGAATTCCCTATTGAATTTATTAGTGACTATCTTATATTGATGACCTCTAGTTTTGGACTCCCCCACAAGTGGAAACATTTTCTCTACGTCTACCCTATCAAACCCCTTCATTATCTTAAAGACCTTGGTCAGGTCACCCCCAGCCTTCTCTTTTTTTTAAGAGAGCAGAGCCCCTGTTTAGTCTTTCCTGATCAGTATAATATTCTCAGTTCTGGTATCATCCTTGTGAATCCTTTTTGCACCTTCTCCAATGCCTCTATATCCTTTCTATAATATGGAGACCAGAACTGTGCACAGTACTCCAAGTGTGGTCGAACCAAGGTTCTATACAAGTTTAACATAACTTCTCTGCTTTTCAATTCTATCCCTCTAGAAATGAACCCCAGTGCTTGGTTTGCCTTTGTTATGGCCTGATTAACCTGCGTCGCTATTTTTAGTGATTTGTGTATCTCTACCCTGAGATCCGGTTGCTCCTCTGCCCCATTTATTATCCAAGTAATATGTGGCCTCCTTATTCTTCCTATCAAAATGCTTGTCTATATTGAAATTATTTGCCAATTACATGCCCATTCTGCAGTTTATTAATGTCTTCTTACATTTTAATGCATTCTTCCTTTGCATTATATCTACACCCCCCAATTTCGTGTCATTGGCAGTTTTTGAAATTGTACTTCTGATCCCCAAATCCAAATTGTTGGTGTAAATTGTGAACAGTGGTCCCAGCACCGATCCCTGTGGAACACCACTTCCCACCTTTTGCCAGTCTGAATAGCTACCCTTAACGCCTAGTCTCTTTTTTGTTTTGCAGCCAGCTGGCAATCCATTCTGCTACCTGTCCCCTGACTCCACATGCTGTGACTTTAGTCATGAGTCTATAATGCAGTACCTTATCAAAGGCCTTTTGAAAATCCAGATATATTACATCTGTTACATTACCCTTACCTACTCTTTCTATTATTTCTTCAAAGAATTGAATAAGGTTGGTCAAGGGTGACTTTCCCTTCTGAAATCCGTGCTAACTACTCATTCTTTTCGTTTTCTAGATGTTTTTCTATTATATCTTGAGTAAAGATTCCATTATCTTTCCTACCACCGACGTTAAACTAAGTGGTCTATAATTCCCTGGACTTGTTCTATCTCCCTTTTTAAATATAGAAATAATATTAGCTGCCCGCCAGTCCTTTGGCACTGTTCCCTTTTCTAATGAATTTTTATATATATGTAATAGTGCCTCTGCTATCTCTTCCTTAACTTCTTTTAATATGCAATCGATCTTGACCAGGCATTTTATCCTCTCTAAGTTTGATTAGTTTATCAATTATCTCCCCCCTTTCTATCTTCAATGTCTTTATACCTTTTTTTGATCTCCTCTTCTAATGTCATGCCCAGCTTGTTGGTCTCCCCGGTAAATATTGAGGCAAAGTAACTATTCAATATTTCAGTCATTTTGCTGTCATTACCTGTGAGTTTATCTTATGCATCCCTTAGTGACCCTATCCCTATCCTGATTTTTCTTTTGTTATTTGTGTCTGTAGAATACTTTACTATTTCTTTTTCTATTCCTTGATAACTTAATTTCATAGTTCCTTTTTACTTTCCTAATTGCTTTTTTGACATTCTTCCTAAACTCTTCGTATTCCCTTTTGTCATCCTTTCCTTTATTGTCTATGTACTTAGAGTATGCCTGTTTTATTTAGTTTCAATTTTCCTCATATCTCTTTATTCTTCCAGAGTATTTCATTATTTGCTAGTTTGTTCTTGCTTTTTAGAGAACTATATTTCTCCTGAACTCTCTTGATTATCGTTTTAAATATTTCCCACTCTCTGTCAAAATTTTTTTCCAGTTTACCTTCCCTAGTTTCATTCTCATCCCCTCAAAATTAGCTTTTTTCCAATCTATAACTTTGGTCTTTGTCTAACTTATGTCTTTCTTAGTCATTATTTTAAACATTATTATGTATGGTCGCTATTGCCTAGATGTTCCCCTGTGCTTACTGCTCTTACCCGCTCTGGTTCATTTCCCGTTACTAGATCCAGTAGTGATTCCTCTCTTGTTGGGCTTCTCATATACTGGGTAAGAAAGGAGTCATGTGCACACTGTATATTCTCCATTCCCTTTCTCTACCTCTTCTTGCCAGTTTATTTGGGGGATAGTTGAAATCTCTCATTATTATTTGATGTTTTTTGCTCATTTCATAGATTTGCCTACATATTTCTTCTTCTACTTCCCTTCCACTATTAGGTGGTCTGTAAAATATGCCTGTTAACCTGATCGATCCCTTCTTATCCTTTGTCTCAATCCATCTGGATTCAGTTTGAATCTTAATATTATTTATGCCCTTTTTTCTATTGCCATTATGTTGTCTCTAATTAGTACAGCTACTCCACCCCCTCTTCCTTTCCTATCCTTTCTAGATATGTTATATCCTGCAATATTTAACTGTCAGTCCTGTTTTTATGTAGCCATGTTTCAGTTATCCCTACTACATCTGGCTCCTCGCTACGAATTATTGCCTCCAATTCCCCCGTTTTGTTTCAGATGCTGTGCACGTTGCTGTAGAGACAATTTAATTTGTTATTAAAAATAGTGAGGGGAACAATTAAGTCATTTTGTACTCATGTTCTATAACTGTATTTGTTCCCTGACTCTGTATGTTACCCTTGTTCCTTACTTGGTTTGACCTTTACCCTCATCTCCTATTTCTTTTTTCTTCAGACTTATGTTATCTTCACCAGATCCCTCCCCTGTCTTACTAGTTTAAAGTCCTAGCGACAGGCCCATTTATCCTATCCACATGTCACTGGTCCCACTCCGGTTTAGGTGGACCCCATCCCAGTGGTACAGCTCCTTCCTGTCCCAGTACTGGTGCCAGTGTCCCATGATATGGAACCCTTCCTTCCCACACCAGTCTTTCAACCACGCATTCACCTTCCTGATCTGCCTATCCCTAGGCCAATTAACACGTAGTTTGGGTAGTAATCCCAAGATTACCACCCGTGAGGTCCTGTTTCTTAATTTAGTTCCTAACTTCTGATATTCCCGTGGCAGGGCATATTCCCTTTTCTTCCCTACATCATTTGTCCCATCATGGACCACGACAACTGGATCTTACTCCTCCCTTTCCAAGTTCCTTTCCAGTTGCTCCGAGATAACATTCACCTTTGCACCAGGTAGACAACACGTCCTTCTGGACTCTTGGTCGCAACTGCAGAGGATGCTATCTATCACCCTAATTATTGAGTCCCCTTGACTACAGCCTTTCTATTGTGCTCTCTTTTCCCCCCCCCCCACCCCCCACAACCCCCACCACCTTGGACTGCCTCCTGCTCCATGGTGCCATGGCATTCTAGCTGACCACAACCCACAGCATGCATCCTTATCCTCACAGATAGCAAGTACATTGTACCTGTTGGACAGGACCAGTATCTGCGGGACCACCTCCTCTACCTCCCCTTGGTTCCCCTTACCCCGCTGACTAACAGTCACACTCTCCCCTTCCTGTACCTGTGCTTTCTTCTTTATTTTGTTATTTCCTTAACTCCTATTTATGATTTATATATACCAGATTTTAATTTAATGAAATTCGGAACCCTTTAATGTTAGTATCCTCTATTGAGTTAAATTTTAATTTTATCCCTTACATCTGATTGATTAAACACTTAGTGTAATTATAGAATTAATTAAACACTTGACTTAATTATATAATAAATTAAGCACTTATCTGTAATTCCTCGGGTTCCTCTGCTCTGACGTCACTTTTTCAGATTCAGAAATTTTTTTTCCAGATTTTTCCCTGCATTTGTTTTATTGCACACCTCTTGGCCACTTCTCCCGCACTTTATGTGCTCCTCTCAGCTGTTTCTCCTGCGCTTTATAATGCTCCTCTCAGCTGTTTCTCCTGCGCTTTATAATGCTCCTCTCAGCTGCTTCTCCCGCACTTTATAATGCTCCTCTCAGCTGCTTCTCCCGCGCATAATAGTGCTCCTCTCAGCTGCTTCTCCCGCGCTTTATAGTGCTCCTCTCAGCCATCTCTCCCCTGCGTTTTATAGTTAATTTATGCACTTAATGATTCTATGCAATAAATGATTTAATAGCTGTCAGTTGACTAGCTATTTATTTGAATCCTATCAGAATTTATTTACAGCAGTTGCTTAAAAAAATAATTTAATGAGGTTAGTTTAGGGGGGCAATTCCCTGTCAGGGCAACAATTTATTTAGTGAAGCCAAATTCAGATAGGCTTTATCACTAACAAGTTGGGGCTAAGGTTCAGAGGTGAAGTGTCAGAATCCAGGCATTAATTAAATTGAGGACTGCAGTCTTTAATTAAAGCCTGGATAACATAGGGGCTCACAGTATTAAGCTAAACAATGGTAGGGCCTGCAGCCCTGCGGTAAGAGTTAAGTGCACCCACTTGGTAGAGCTTAAGTACTTCCACTTAGTAAGTCTTTTAATGTGTAGAAGTATGCCCTCAGCAGCACCATCACTCTATACTGGGTCACTGAGGGGCGTGGAACTCAACAGGAGAACAGAACAATCAGCCTTTATGGCAAAAGAACATAAAGAGCTACAGGCAGAGGGTTGGTGTCAAGCCACCAGGTGCCGATGAATGGAAGGTGACTGTTGAATAACTTGAGCTGCTTATTGTGGCATATCATTTCACCTTATAAAAGGAAAATGGCTGGAATTTATATGCTGAGCTTTAATTGTTCATAAACCTGTCTTGTTATTTTCAGTGCAAACATCTTAGTCTACCAATTTGCTAGCCAATACCCCAAAGCATTTTGGTTTCCATATTAGGTAAATAAAGGAAAAGTGTTTATTATTCTAGATGTGTGAAATAAAATAAAGACAAGCATTTATACAGCAGCTGATAACATCTCTCAAAAATAACGCAAAGCATTTTGCATACAATCAGCTACTTTGAACTGTAGTTATTGTTATGTAGGAACACACCAGCCATTTTGTGCACAGCAGGATTTCACAAACAGCAATGAAGTGAATGGCCAATTAATCTAATTTTTTATAAGTTGAGGGAGGAAAGTTGGCCAGGATACTAGGACAGCTCCTTCCTCTTCTTCGAGTAATGCCATGGGATCTCTAATGCCCACCTGAAGTATTGGATCAGGCATATAAGACCTCATTCAAAGGAAGGCACTTTCAAAATGCACTCACTGGGAGTGTCTGCTTAGATTATGTGTTCAAATCATGGATTGTGCTTGAATCCACAACTTCTTGACTCACATGAGAAACATTGGGCTCGATATTACCAGGGCGGCGGATTCGCGTGGGTAACGTGCCCGGTGAAATCAGTCTGCCCCGTGCGCAATCGCACGCTAATTGGAGCCACTTACCTGGTCTTCCGGGTTCCCCGCTGCTGAGCTGTGCATCGGGCGGACTGCGCATGCGCAGTAAGGTCTGTCAACTGGAGGAGCTCTATTTAAAGGGGCAGTCCTCCACTGACTGATGCTGCAAGAAATAGGAAAAATTACAGCATGGAGCAGCCCAGGGGGAAGGCTGCTCCCAGGTTTAATGATGCCTCACTCCAGCTCTTATTGGATGGGGTGAGGAGGAGGGGGAGGAGAGAGAACTTCCCCCCGGCGGGCGAGAGGAAGCGGCCTGCCTCTGCCACCAAGAAGGCCTGGCTCAAGGTGGCAGAGGAGGTCACCTGCACTACCAACATATCGCCCACCTGCATACAGTGCAGGAGGCGCTGCAATGACCTAAGTAGGTCAGCCAGAGTGAGTACACTTACTCATTCCCCTACACTCCGTCTGCCACATCACCGCCCCCACCCCACACCTCCTTCTGCACTGCCAACTCTACTCTGCCACATCACCCCTCACACCCACTCAAACCTCATCCTCATCTTACCTGCACTTACTCACCTCGCCAGTACTCATCCCACCACTACCACTCAACCCAATTGTCATACAATCTCATGGATCTTTCTCATACTCACCCTCTCATGCATCTCTTTCATGATCAGCCTCACAGAACCTGCCACTACCTGTGCTGCAGCCACAGGGCATGCATCACATATGTGCAGTAGGCAGCGTAAGGCAAACGTATTGTGAGCATGAAGGGGATGCACAAGGGTGTTTGAGGGTTTGTCATGGTTTTTACTTCTATTTAATTTCTGAGAAACTCACATCACATATTATATTGGCACCACTACTGCCACGTCTTTGCGAATCTTAACTGGTTTGTGCAATAATGCCCTTTCCTGAGGATCACAATGAAAACCCACAACTGATGCCACCCATTGTGTCACTGCAGAGTGGGTGTAGGTGTATTTGCAGGGCTCTTTTGTGCAGACGACTGAGAGATGTCGGCGATGTCCCTGATGGCACCCTGGAAGGATGCGGAGGAGAAGTTTTTGAGGGCAGTGGTGACTTTGACAGCGACAGGTAAGAAGATGGTGCTCGGGCCAGCCAGAAGCAGCTCGGCATGAAGGAGGCTGCAGATGTCCACGACTACATGTCGAGTGACTCTGAGCCTCGGTGTGCACTGCTGCTCAGAGAGGTCCAGGAAGCTGAGCCTCGGTCTGTGGACCCTGTGGCGAGGGTAGTGCCCTCTGCGACGCATCTCTCTCTGCCTTTGCCCTCCCTCCTGCTGTGCAGGTGGATGTGTCACAGCACCGTTTTGTGGAGCTCCACGTGTCAGAGGTGGACGGCGTGGCCGGCGAGGCTGGTGATGGTGTTCGCCCTCTGTGGAGGTCATGACTGCAGCTATGGCGGCCCCCATCCGGAAGATGTATATCTGAGGGGGTCCGCAAGGTAGGTACATGTGTCTGGACCCCGGGGCAAGTGTGCAAGTTTGTGAATTTTATTGTTAGGAGGAGGGTGGTGGAGGCCAAACTTTGTCCAAAGTGACAGAGTGGCCTCCTGCAATGAGTGAGGGTCTCCCCCCCCCTCCCCCCCCCCACCTGTCAAATGGACCTTTGCAGCTGCCACAGGCTGATGGCTGCAACACGTCCATTTGAACTGGGAGCGTTTCCCCCAGTATGGGAAACAGTCCCAGTTGTTTGTAAAATCCCACCCCTCCTGAAATATCTCCTTAATCAGGTCTGTTAACGAGCTGAAATACCAGAATAAATACTTTTAAGTGGCACCCC
This sequence comes from Heptranchias perlo, assembly GCF_035084215.1. NCBI lineage: Eukaryota > Metazoa > Chordata > Chondrichthyes > Hexanchiformes > Hexanchidae > Heptranchias > Heptranchias perlo. The sequence goes on along the minus strand of NC_090337.1, from coordinate 35,813,709 downwards.
GCTGGCTTTAATTGCCTGCGGGAGTCCCACATGTGGGGGCTGCGCGCGCACATCAGCTCGTCTGTGGGGAACCCGGAAGTGGGCGGGTTGGAGCCGGGCTCCCGACCCGTTCCGGGATTCCCCGATTTTCGGAGCCCCACCGCCAGGAATGCACCCGATAGTGGGTGCTAATATTGAGCCCATTGTACCTGCAATAACTGAATAAATGGATATAGAAGAGCCGTGGAACACCATCAAAAGTTGAATATTAAGAACTGCAGAACAATTATTGGGTCTCAAAAACAATGTAAGTGGATAACAGAAGATGTCCTTGAGTTGAGTGAAAAATGAAGAAATCTTAAGAGAAGCATAAAGAAGATCCCAACGTAAAGAGCGAATACAACAGGTTAACCAGACAAATAAAGTTTAAACCCAATAGCGATCAGAGCAACTGGATAAACGATCAGTGCAAAGAAGCAGAAGATTATGTCAAAAGAAACAAAACACAGGAGCTGTATCGGAAGATAAGAGAACTAAGTGAATCTTACAAATTTAAAATGGCTACAGTGAAAGACCTAAATGGTCAAATAATTGAGGATGAACAGGCGAGGAGTAAGTGGTAGAAAGAATATTTTGAAGATTTATACAATGTACAGAGCATGGTGGATGAATCAATTTGGGAGAAACTGCCCTGTACAAATGGAGAGGAGTTGATGCTGGATTTCTTGGAAGATGATGTAAATATTTCTGTTGATAGTTTGACTAAGAACAAGGCTCATGATATTGATGATATAACTGCAGAGTTGTTGCAGGTGGGTGAGGAACATACTGTAAAGTGACTGTTTAACAACATTTATGAAGAAGAGCAAGTACCTGAAGCTGGAGAAAGGTGATAATGCCAATCTTCAAAAAAGGATACAAGAGTGAATGCAGCAATTACAGAAGAATCAGCTTACTGAGTATACCTGGAAAAGCATTTATTAAGATACCGCAGAGAAGAATGAAAAGATACATAGAAGTGGTACTTAATAAAGAACAAACTGTTCATGATAAGACAGATTTTGGAGACATTTATAGAACATGACATCCATTGTTACAACAACTTCATAGATTTTAAGCAGGCCTTTGACAGTGTATGGCGAGAAGGGATATGGCATGTCTTGAGGATGTATGGTATTCCTGAGAAACTTGTCAGACTGATAGAAGACATCTATAACATGTCTCTGAGCACTGTTAGAGTGGATAGGAAACTAATGGAATGGTTTATATCAACAGTTAGGGTGAGACAAGGATGCACACTGTCGCCTGATTTATTTAATCTAGTACTGGAAGCAGTGATGAAGCTTGCATTAAAAGATGATATTGGAGGAGTGTTGGAACATGAGAAACTTTGACGAGCAAAAGATGCCAACAGCAGAGATGAGTTGGTTGAAAGAAATACTGGAAGTATCCAGGATGCAAAGAATCGAGAATGATATAAGAAGATGGCTTGGACAAGAAACAAGCCGAGGAAGTCCAAGGAAGCGCTGGTTAGACAATGTCAAGAGTGATTTGTAACAGAAAGGGATACAGATAACTGAAGTGGCCAGGCTAGTACAGAACCAAAAACAATGGAGTGAATTTGTTCGACCCCATCGTCGCTGCTGAGCTGTCGGATGGGAATTTTGTAGTAGTAATGACAGACAATGACCCAGTCTGTTTTGATACACAATCGCCCCAGAATACAAATGATATATCTGAGAAAGCTGTCAAGCTATTCAATTCAAATAGATGATCTTGTGGCTTTTATTTGTGTATATGTTGCATTGGCTGCTTTATTTGCGTTGCAGAGACAACATTTAAATTTCCTTTGTCTCAGTAAAATTTTCATGGGGCGGATGGGTGGTAAAAATGTTTGAATTCTTCAGTGGGAACTGCATCCAGGCTCCATTGTGCTCACTTCTGGGTTTAACCCAGGCGCGATAGGGTGCGCCCGCAACAAAAAAACAGAAATCCTGTCCCCACTTAAAGCCAGCAGGCCGATACTTAAAGGGGCAATGTACCTCATTGAGATAGTTGCACTCAAATTTTTGAGTATTAGAAATGTAAAATGAATTTAACCTTATCTGTTCGGGTTTCCCATCGCTTCTGATTCAGTTAAGGTGAAAGCAGGCGAGAAGGGCCGGATCCATGAGGTGAGTGCCTTTACTGGACTGCTTGTGGGCCAGGATAAGCAGGAGTGCTACATCCAGGCCCAACAAGTTCATCTGGCGTGACAGGATCCTCACGATCGGATGACCCCATCCCCCCCGATCTTCTCCAAGGCCCACCCGATGTCATCCACATCCACCCGCTCCTCCCACCCTAGTTTCTTCCAAGGACCACAATGAATCTCTCCCTCCCGCCTCTCCAATTTGTGGCTCCTTTCCCTCCCGACAGGCTGTCAATCTGGCTGCCTGGTGCGTAGGGAACAAGTACTTATCTTCAATTGAGTTGCGATAGCAGAATGCAACGCACTCACTTGACTTCTGGGTTCCCCATGCGCATATCTACCCACCCGCTGGATTCCTGGCTCCAAACCAAAATCATGCCCCTTGTGTCTGGTCCAGTTTAGTGTAGCGGATGCAACTGCTTGCTATTTTCTATCTTCCGAGGAGGGATCGTCAAGCCTGTAACTACTGTAAATCTATGGTGCATCGTTGCTACTGTTCACTTATCCATTTCCTGTCTAATAAATCCTTTACCATAAACCTCAGTTTAGTGAACTGTTTATTCTACTGCCATCTGAGATCGAAGTACATCATGTAAGAGCATGTGATATAACTAGTATGCCGAAATACAGTAATGAGGGTTTTCTGTCCAATCCATGGATTTACTACAAATCACTAGGATATCGGGCAGGTAAAGGTATATTCTGGTTTATATGGAGCTCACCTGCAGGAGTCGTCTCAAGATCCTGAAGCCAAGGGGTGATACAATAATACCTCCTTTACTGTATCTCCTGTAGCAAGACCTTGAAGGAGTGATTACTAAATTATAGGAATCTTAGATGCTGGTTTCATTGCACATATTTACTTTCATACCTTCCTTCAGTGATGGGCTGAGAAAATAGTGAGCTTCCCTCTAATAATGAGCAGTGTCCTTTAAAGGCTGCTGGTTCCTCAAATTTTGCAACTCCCAGCAGACAAAAATAAAGGTCTGCTTTCCTATGTGCATTTTCCATGCACAGAGAGCCTATTGAAATGGAAGGGCTTGCCTTGAAAAAATTAGAGCGATCACTCTGTTAGCTTTAGGGAGATGCTGCATCCTGTAGGGTATTCCTTATTTCCTGTGATTCTTGGAACTGGATGAATAGTTAAGCAAAGAAAGTCACTCTCACTCACAGTAGTTTCGTTAATCAAAAGTAACTATTTAACGTCATAGTTCATACCAGCATTCATGAAGTAAAATCAAACCATACATATAACTTTCCTCTATAAAATCCTGTTATACACTTAATAATTTGCAATGTTATTATTTAATGACTTAATAATTCATACACACATCAGGCAAATCATACAACCTTTAAATCAAGGATTTTACTCATTAAAGCAGCTCAGAAGTGATCAGCTTCTTGTGTCCCGAGGTCCTCTTCTTACATGATGTTCGACTGCAGTGTGTGTTCCTTGTGACTGCTGTGTGGTCAAGAGACTGTTCTTCTCTCATTCTTTTATATTGTTTTACCAATAGGACGTAAGTTTGGGGAGTGTCATTCTTTTTGTCCAATCGCTCCCTGTTGCTCTGCGTCAATCATTAATATACCTCAATGACTGATAGTTTAGGCTTTGATGATGTAACTGGAGACCCTTTGATGTGGAAAAGACTCGAACCATGGAATGTAAAAGGCCCCTTTACTATCTCTGTTTATGGTCTTTCATCTAGCGATAGCCCCTTTCATTTCTGTGCACAGACATTCTTAATGGTTCTGATGTCTCCAATTTTGATTGCTTCAGTAGTTTCAAATCCATTCCTTATTCCACTTGACCATATGCTGGATGCAATACTATTTGATGTTTTACAAATTCCAGTTCTTTGAACAGATTACCAGCTAAGAATGAGAGGCCCATGCCTTTTCACACCTATCATTGCTTTTCCGATCTGAAATCTTTGATCTATGCCCTTGTTGCCTTTTCTTACATTACCCCCTTCTGTGTTGAAAAACTTGTGTTATGTTTCTCATGAAAATTACAGTTGATCCTGTTGGAAATCTATGCCAGTAAAAATTGATATTGTGTGTAAAAGAAATTATGTCTGAAAAGTTGTGAACAGCATTTCTTTTTATTATTGCAGGGTTGCCCGGCACAGTTGCACATGCTGGACTGCAGCCATTTTTGGTTTCATTCATGATTGGATTCTTTATGCAGGTAGGTAATTCATACAGTGACTGCCACAAATAACTGATTTGACATTGAAAATTTGCTGTTTATTTTCCACACGAGCCTCCTCCCTCCCTACTTCATATAACCCTATCAGCATACCCTTCTATTCCTTTCCCCCTCGTGTGCTTATCTAGCTTCCCCTTAAATGGAACCAAATTGGGGGGTGTAGTTAATACAAAGCAAAAATGCGTCAAAACGCAAGAGCACATTCTAGAGAAAAGAGCCCCAGCCTGTTCAGCCTTTCCTGATAAATATATCCTCTCAATTCTGGTAACATCTTTGTGAATCTTGTTTGCACCTTCTCCAATGCCTCTATATCCTTTTTGTATTTTGGAGACCAGAATTGTACTCCCAAGTGTGGTCTAACTAAGGTTCTATACAAGTTTAATATAACTTCTCTGCTTTTCAATTCTATTCCTCTAGAAATGAACCCTAGTGCTTCGTTTGCCTTTTTTAATGGCCTGATTAATCTGCATTGCTACTTTTAGTGATTTGTGCATCTGTACTCCAAGGTCCCTTTGCTCCTCTACCCCATTTATCATCGAAGCAATATGTGGCTTCCTTGTTCTTCCTACCAAAATGCATTACCTCACACTTAATTTGCCAATTACATGCCCATTCTGCAAGTTTATTAATATCTTCTTGCATTTTGACGCATTCTTCCTTTGTATTAACTACACCCCCCAATTTGGTGTCGTCCACAAATTTTGAAATTGTACTTCCGATTCCCGAGACCAAATCATTAATCTAAATTGTGGACAACAGTAGTCCCAGCACCGATCCCTGTGAAACACCACTTCCCACCCTTTGCCAGTCTGAGTAGCTGGTATACTAACCTAAAAATTATTCATTGTAAAAGGAAATACTGTAGAGTCCTATTGGGTTAAAATGTTTCCATGTCAAGTGGTGTCTGAAAATGTTGCTGCGAATAATTTTTATTTTCCATTTATGCTTTGAAGGTCCAAAATTATAAAAGTTGAATTTGTTACTGTTTTAGGACTGTAGAAAGCAGTGTGACAGATGCATCTTACAATTAAAACCATATTGATCAAACTGGTTTGATTTTGAATTTATTTAAAGAATATTTACAGGAATTGAACTTAGAAGTCTAATCATACAAAAAGTAGAATTCAAGACCAGTGTATTTTGTAAAACCGTCCAAGTGTAGCAAACATTGCAAGATGCTGGGTATTCATTTTTCCATTAATTGACACCTGTAATGGATTGATTTTTGGGGTTAATTTGTTGCCGAGGAGAGTAGAGAAACTTGATAAACACTGGTTGTGTCACAACTGTTCTATAAGTGTAGGCACTATATTTTATTTCACTGCCTGTAGAGTAGTCTGAAGAATGACTGTTATTAGTGTCAATTAACTAATTGTATGATTTTACACACACACACACACACACACACACACACACACACACACACGGCATTGCTCACAGTGTGTTGCGGGTTTTATTAGCACAAGTGTATTCATATTCTCTTTCACACTTAGCTTCTGCAGATGACCTCTCTAATTCCACTATTCAATTAAGAATTCAACATAATCTTCAGGAACACTGACAAAAACCCAATTGATAAACAAACTAACAACTGTCACAACTATATATATCTTACCAGAAACTGAGGGTTTTTTTTCCTGTCAAGTACCTGACTCTCAATCATTTCTTCATCAATTTTGGAATGCTTTTTTCTTGACATATTTAGATTTGCCTGTTAAAACATTTAAATATAATGACTTGATTATCATCAGGTTTTGGGTTCCAACTTTTTCAGAAGTTCTTAATTATACCATGTCCAAATTCCATTAAAGGATGCCCATCCATTATTAAAATTCCTGACCAGGCATTGACTTAATATGTGCTTATCACTAAGAATTTCTTTTCAGAATTTGTTAATGAAGTCAGGTACCTTTTTATTTGTTTATTTGCTTATCTTGGTTAGCTGTTCGTTCCACTGTTAATTTATTTTTATTTTTGTCTAATTCACATAGTTTTTTGGATGTGTAGGTATGGTGCTCTCCAGAAAATGTGTCGTCTATTTTTGTTAATTTCTTGTTTGTATTTATTCCAGTGGAATGAATTATAATTTTAAAAAAATGAAAGTATCTATGCAACAAAAATGTTTGACAATCAAAATTACTTGTAACTTCAGTTCATTTCATATAATGCAACATTTCTGAGTGCTCAAAATTCAAATAATGGAAAATTCTTTATAAGCCATTTGTTGCTTTCCTTATAGGGCATTTTTAAAAATCAGTACTGCACATGACATTTACTTTTTGGACTACTTACGTGGGTCAAGTATAATGCATTTTTAAAGATTCTTTGATGGATCCATATTTCTAATGTTTTAATTGTAAGGGTGAAAAATTGAATTGTGTAAGAACTTTAATATTCTTATCCAGGGAGAAAATATTTGAGTGACCAAATCATACTGGTTTGACCTCGGTCTTGTTTTTTTTCCATTCCAAGGTGCTATTGATTTATCTTTTTGTTGATTTGCTGCAACGATGTCGTTTGGCTCAGGTTGAAGCTGTGAAGGTAAGCCAGTAAATTCAGATTCAGTCCGGTCATAGAACTAGAAGGAACAGAGGTAGTAAAATACATACGAGTATAATTTAGTTCCACTACTGTTTGTTTTTGTAGCAAACTAAATTACTGCTAGAAATTGTCAAATAAGGGAAAGGTGCACATTTCCTATTTTGATTTGATTACCCTTTTTATTGTTTTATTATTTCTTAAAGCATATTTATCGATTAAAGACATACATTGACAACCTGTTAAGATTCAATGATAATACTTTTTTGTTATCAAATTTTGTGCAGTTAATATTTAGATTTTTATTTTTCAATGTGGAGCTCTTTAATTGCCTGAATGTGCTAAGTTGGCAATGTGCTTGTGTATCCACTATCAGGGCATAGTTTTACTTATATTGCGTTCAGCAAATGTTAGTTTCATGGTACACTTTTTGTAACTTATTGGTGCCTTAAGGAAATGAATATGCAAATATAATTGGATACTGACTACAGGATTCTAGGGGAACTGCACTTGATTGCAACCTGATGTACGTGGTTGACTGAGTTAGACAGATGTAGGAGAGAGCCAGACTGTTGCCATGGCAACACTAGCTGACAGCCATTATACATAGCACAAAGGTGAAATCTTTATTGTAAAATTCACAATGATGCTTTTGGTGCAGAATCACTGAGAATCAGCATTGATATGGTGATTTTATCAGCAGTACTTTAATTATCATGTTCATGAAAAGTTCAGGTGTGTAAAACATTCTTATGATAAATTCCCCTTTAGAATTCATTAATAATAGTATTGGATTCCAAAATTACATAAGTTCCAAAAAGTATTTTCTCTTCATCCTGTTTCTTTTGTAGTCAGATGACCATTTCAAATAAGAGGTAAAGGGGCAAATCTTTGGAGGCACATTTCAAACATCACTTGCATTGTCCCAAATCACTTAAGAACCTTTTCTTTCTGGAAGGCTTCATCACTGCTGCAGGTAGTCCTTTCAGCAACAGGATTTTATCAGATTCTTGCTTTTGATGACTTACTGGTACGTCCTTTTTAAAAAAAAATGGAAGGAAGGCAGTGAACAGTTTCAAAACCCAGCAAAGTGTATCCAAAAAACAATTGTGTTGAATTCAATCCAATGAAACGAATGAAGTCAAACAGATGGCCTGTCAAATTAGAACATTCGACAGATGATTTGTTCATATTGAAGGTAATTGGCAAAAGAAGCAGAGGCGAGATGTGGAGATTTTTTTACGCAGCGAGCTGTTATGATCTGAATGCACTGCCTGAAAGGGTGGTGGAAGCAGATTCAATAATAAATTTCCAAAGGGAATTGGATAAATACTTGAAGGGGATTTGCAGGGCTATGAGGAAAGGGCAGGGAGTGGGACTAATTGTATAGCTCTTTCAAAGAGCCGGCACAGGCTCGATAGGCCGAATGACCCCCTTCTGTGCTGTACCATTCTATGATTCTAAATAATTCCATATACACACTCTGAATGTCAAAGTGGTGTTGCTTCAAGCTAACATTCATCTGGCTCTGCTTACCCTTGGCACTAATTGCTAACCCTTATTCCTATGTTCCCTTTACCTTCCAGTTTCAGCAGAAATAGAGGGGCCTGTTCAAGCAGAGGAAGAGGAGGACAGCCGTTCTCAACACACACCATCATTCAACCTTACTCTTGCAAGCACCAGCTCAGAAACTGGCACCCCACATAGTGTAGGGGGTCAGGTAGAGGGGTCTGCAGTGGAAGATTCACCGAGCACAGGTGAGCAAGAGCAGAGGGATAGGACGGCTCAAGAACCAACTCACTAGAGGGCGAGCCCACATCCTATTCTTCTGCAGAGGGCAAAGATGCTGACTTCAAGAGACCAGCATATAGAAGAAGACTGATGTTTGTGCATGACAAGCTACTTAGTGCACTGGACTGCCTGCCAGCAAACCTGCGCACAATGTTGGACAGCTCCAACCTGTGTGGGGTATTCCAGAGGGGCATAAAGAAAAATCAAATCTGCCCCAAAATGTTTTTCAAACAGCTACCTCAGTTAAAACAGCCAAATAAGGCCCTTACGCCCACTCGCAGCCTAAAATGACTAACCAGAGACTCACTCACAGGAAAGGATCTGTAGTTGATGGCATATTTGTGGAAGGAGGAGGGAAGATGCAAACAGGATTGTTAAGGCATTGTCCCGATGTGGCAATCGAGAGAAGGCTTCCTCTGGGAAAAGAATAAATGTCTCCTGCAGCTGGTAATGGTCTCTCCTCCCCATCCCCTTCAAGCTGCTACTGCTCCTTTGCTGCCTGTAGTTCCTCCTCCAGGGCCTCCATGATGAGACCTCTTTTTAGGGCAGAGTTGTGCAGTAGGCAGTACTCAACCATGATCCTGGAGACTAGCTGGACAATATTGCAATGCACCTGCAGATTGATCTAGCTCACCCTCAACACTCCAACTCTGTGCTCTGTGATGACTGTGGTGGATGAATGAATCTTATGCTTTGCTGGTTTCTTGAGAAAGCACACAAGTGCAATCAGTAATAGCTGAAGGGGATAGTCTTGATCTCTGAGGAGCCTCTCAGAGAGTTGCCCTTCTGGGTTAAAGTGTTGGCACGGTAGACTATCTTAAAATGAATGCATTAAGGCAGCTGTTAAGAAAGCAAGCATTCACTTGCACGATGAAGGGCTTCCAGTCAGAAATTAGCTGGACATTCAGCCAGTGGAATCCTTTCCTGTTGGTGTCCTGTTGGCAATGGTCAAAGTGGTGTGCATAATCAAGTAGTGTCATCTGAGTCCTTGGACTTTGGAAAATCCTGCTACTCTGCAAAACTGCAGTGCCCTGACCTGTAGCTGTAAATTGTCCAAAAGGAAGTGTACCAAATATTTACTGTAGCAAAAATTGAATCTGTGACTTGTTTAATACATTTGAGCACTGTGAATGCCCCCAGTAGTAGCTTGGAATGATGCCTTACCATAAAAGATTAGGGTGGTTGTGACCTTTACTAGCAATGTGGTGCCAATGATGGAGGTGAGCTATAATTTGATTTGCTGTCTGCAGTATAACTCGTTCATGGCTTCCTTTGTGCTCATGAAACAACTGTAGGTAGGAGAGCCTTGTTCTTTATATTCTGATGTGGAGGTATTTGGGACAGAGTGGGTGCTATTCCTTCTTTGATGCCGACTGACCACCTTGGTGTGTCTCTGTTGCTTTTCTTCATCCTCCTAAAATGAAGGTAGAAAGAAATTCCCAAAGGAAATATAGCATGCCCTCTTTAGAACTAGAAGGGTGGGGGAAATGGCAGCCTCATAATAGAAGGCACAAAATTGGTGATTAAGCATAAGTACATGATGTTGTTGCTTACTTATTTCTGGAATCTCCCAGCTGTTATTCCAAGTAGGTAGCTTTGTTGTCCATTATGCCAACTAGCTTGGAGATACTAAAAAGTAGGTTTCCAATGCTGCCTCCTCCCTCTCTGCTGCTACCTGTCATGGCAGCCACCCCTCCTCTCCTCTCAGGAGCACCCATACACCCCCATCACTTCTCACTACTCCTACTCTCACGTGACAAGCACTTATTCTCCAACCCCCGCCCCCCCCCAACCCCACAACAGGAGAAAATTTGTGTATCACTGGGCTTTCATCAGTGACACCCTGCAATCCCTTTCTAGCATTCCCACATCCATTAGTCCACCCTTCCACTCGCAACACCCTTCCAGTGCTCACATATACCAGGTTCCATTTTCCACACCACAGGACTCCCTAAGATGCTACCACACTCTGTCAATACTCTCCCACTTCTACCAGACCATCGCTCCCTAGTGCTCACAAACATCACAACCTGCAAACCCCATTCCAATTCTTTCAGCTTTTGCACCCCTTCAATGTTCCCAAACCCCATGAATCCTGCTCCCACAAAAACTGAACTACCTTTCCATCATTATCAACTCATATAGCACTCCATCCAACTCCCAGCTATCCATCACCTTCCTCTTCTTTCCATGTCAGTTATCAGATATATTTTTAAAAATGGGGAGGTCTTACACTTCCACCACCAGCACTTCCTGATTACAAAAAAGAGAATAGTTACTGCTATAAGAAGAGAAAGAACACAAGAAATTCAAAAATGTAGTAAACAATGTGGAGGATAATAACAGACTTCAGGAAGACATAGACAGACTGGTGAAATGGGCAGACACATGGCAGATGAAATTTAATGCAGAGAAGTGTGAAGTGATTCATTTTGGTAGGAAGAATGAAGAGAGACAATATGAACTAAATGGTACAATTTTAAAGTGGGTACAGAAACAGAGACACCTGGGGTTATACGTACACAAGTCTTGGAAGGTGGCAGGACAAGTTGAGAAGCCTGTTAAAAAGGCATATGGGATCCTTGGCTTTATTAATAGAGGCATAGAGCACAAAAGCAAAGGAGTTATGCTAAACCTTTATAAAACACTGGTTAGGCCTCAGCTGAAGTATTGTGTCCAATTCTGGGCACCACACTTTAGGAAGGATGTCAAGGCCTTAGAGAGGATGCAAAGGAGATTTGCTAGAATGGTACCAGGGATGAAAGACTTCAGTTACAGAATTTGGGGTTGTTCTCCTTAGAGCAGAGAAGGTTAAGGGCAGATTTGATAGAGGTGTTCAAAATCATGAAGGGTTTTGATAGGGTAAGTAAGGAGAAACTGTTTCTGGAGACAGAAGGTTCAGTAACCAGAGGGACAGATTTCAGGTAATTGGCCAAAGAACCCAAGGTGACATGAGGAAAAAAAAATTTATGCAGCGAGTCATTATGATCTGGAATGCACTGTCTGAAAGGGTGGTGGAAGAAGATTCAATAGTCACTTTCAAAAGGGAATTGGATAAATACTTGAAGAGGAAAAATTTGCAGGGCTATGGGGAAAGAGCAGGGGGGTGGGACTAATTGGATAGCTCTTTCAAAGAGCCAGCACAGGCACGATGGGCGGAATGATCTCCTTCTGTGCTGTATCATTCTACGATTCTGCATGAGACAGTTCGTTGCAAGTGACACAAAATAGCATAAATTATGCAATTATATTGTCCGTTTATTTCAAAAGACAGAAAATGCTTGCTTAACAATTTTTAAAGAGCCACAATATCTCTTTAATACAACAATGCAATTTGCAATACTGCATTGTCTTCAGTAAGAGGAGTTGCAGAAGTAGACATACAAAAGTATCGATCTAAATTTATTTGCATACTGAGTTGCTGTTACAACGCCAGATTCAATAGAGGAGTCAATATAATTAAGTTATATAAGCAGTATGTACCTTTTATGGCCACAAAATATTTTTTCTTCTCTTAACTCCAGTACTTTCTAAACATGTAATTAGACAATTTTTGTTTCATCTAGCTCTTGTTTGTATTGGAGACATTAGTTGAAAACCTTCAGGAGATACTGTAGCAGGGTGATGGAGGGCTGATATGTCCGCCACAGGCTGATGAGGGGCCTGATCCCCGAGTAAGGGTATGGCCCTTTAGGAATCTCATCTTTAAGAGGAGGGGTATGGCTCTTTAATAAACCTCACCTTTAAAAAGTAATTACTGCTGGAGCAGCGGAGACCTTCTCCAGCCAAATGAGAATAAAAGTGCAGGGCCCAGAGAGGGGCAGGGAATGGAAACGGGAATTGGAGAGTCTCTAGGTATAGTTGAACCAAATGTACTGTGTGGTGTTTAAAGAAAAGTGTTTGAATTACGGAGTGTTCGAAGGCTAGTGTGTGTCATACGAAGGCGGTGATGAGACGGTAGGACTGTGTGACAGTACATCATAAAAATTCTAACCCATCCCAAAATAAAAATAGTAAAGCAATTTTGTTCCATTTAGTTGCCTTCTTAAAAGCACAAAGAAAGCACATTAGTTGAAAGCGTCCAATAGAAAAAAATTTTAAAATGTAACTTTTCCAAAAGAAATTAGAAAGCAATTCAATTACATTTAGCTGTCTGCCCTGTTAAGTACATGAAACAACATTTGTTAAAAAATTGAATAGATACATGTCGTGAAAACTCATTCTCTCCCTAAAGAAATGAATATATCATTTTTCCCAATTGAATCTTTTCAGAAATATTCAACAAAAGAAATTACATTTCTTGAAAGCCTTCAGTCAGCAGATGTCATAAAATTCCAATGTTTCTGTAAAGAAGTATCTCAGTTTTATGTGCATTCTCAAATTATTGCAATGCCCTTACACTTAGCAACTATTTTTTCAAATGGAATGCCACTGTGCATTCAAGCAATAGCTCCTTTGAGCCCATGCCAACCAAAAGTGGGCTGTAAGGAGTGGGTGCAGATGTCAGAGGGTAATTTTTAACATAGCTGGCTGGGAGTAACCTCCAAAGCAGATCCTCTGCCCATTGTAGAACCCATAAGATTTTCATCCCATTAAAATCAAATCTGCCCCAAATCGATCCTAAAATAGGCATAATTCAGGGCAACATCTGTTGCAGGGCTTTTGTGCTTCAGTGTAAGGGGAGGAGGTCTATTTATTGGGGATACATTTAAGACCCTTAAGGTTCTGACTTATGAATGATGCAAAGTAATTAGCACCAGTTAGATGTAGATTTTCTTAAACAACTGAACCAAGTTTATTTGCTACAAACACATTGGTCTTCCTTAATACACTTCAGTCCAGGTACAGATAAGAATTGCACAGACTCAACAGCATTCTTGAGGAAGGAAGAAAAGACTTCTTTTTAGCAGGCACAATTTAACAGGCTGTGTCTCAGACTTACTTTGGCATGTAGGACCAACTGATTCCTGACTAAAACTTATTGAAGTGGTTTTATATCCCTGCTTTACCCCTACAAGGGAACTCCAATTACAAGCAAAACATCAGCATATCCTTCCCCCACTGAAAATCTGAGCCAATGGAACAATTCCACTGCCCTTCTGACATGGGTTGATACTTTGCTGAGAAGTAGGAAACAGAGAGTAGGGATAAAGGGAACGTTCCCTGATTTTTGGGCTGTAAAAAGTGGTTTTGTACAAGGGCCTCAGCATATCACCATATACATTAACGACTTGGATGAAGGAAAAGAAAGTTGAATATCCAAGTTTGCAGATGACATTAAGTTAGGAAGCACAGTAAATTGTGTAGATGGGAGCAGGAAGTTACAAAGGGACATAGACAGACTAGGTGAGTGGGCAAAACTATGGCAGACGGAGTTGAATGTGGGGAAGTGTAAGGTCATCCAGTTTGGATCCGAGAAAGACAAATCAGAATATTTTATTAATGGTGAGAGACTAGGAGCTGTGGAGGAGCAAAGGGATTTAGGTGTCCATGTACAAATATCACTAAAAGCTAGTGCATTTGTATGAAAAGTAAGCAAACAGGCTTTATGTTAGCCTTTATCTCAAGGGGGTTGGAATACAAAAGTGAAGAATTGATGCTTCAGTTGTACAGAGCCTTGGTCAGACCCCATCTGAAGATCCGTGTTCAGTTTTGGGCACCGAACCTCAGGAAAGGTATAATGGCCTTGGAGGGGTACAGCGTAGATTCACCAGAGTGATACCAGGGCTTAAAGGGTTAAATTATAAGGAGAAGTTGCATGAACCTGGTTTGTATTCCCTTGAAATTAGAAGGTTGAGGGGTGATCTAATCGAAGTGTTTAAAAAAGTGTTTGACACAAAGATTGGTGGCATTGTAAACAGTGTAGATGAAAACATAAAATTACAAAGCAATATTGATAGATTAGGTGAATGGGCAAAACTGTGGCAAATAGAATTCAATGTAGACAAATGTGAGGCCATCCACTTTGGATCAAAAAAGGATAGAACAGGGCACTTTCTAAATGGTAAAAAGTTAAAAACAGTGGATGTCCAAAGGGACTTAGGGGTTCAGGTACATAGATCATTGAAGTGTCATGAACAGGTGCAGAAAATAATCAAGGGGGCAAATAGAATGCTGGCCTTAATATCTAGAGGACGAGAGTACAAGGGGGCAGAAGTTATGCTGCAGCTATACAAAACCCTCGTTAGACAATTGGGACTAGCTTAGTGGTATAAACTGGGCAACATGGACATGTTGGGCCGAAGGGCCTGTTTCCATGTTGTAAACTTCTATGATTCTAGACTGCACCTGGAGTACTGTGAGCAGTTCTGGGCACCGCACCTTTGGAAGGACATATTGGCCTCGGAGGGAGTGCAGCGTAGGTTTACTAGAATGATACTCAGACTTCAAGGGTTAAGTTACGAGGAGAGATTGCACAAATTGGGGTTGTATTCTCTGGAGTTTCGAAGGTTAAGGGGTGATCTGATCGAAGTTTATAAGATATTAAGGGGAATGGATAGGGTGGATAGAGAGAAACTATTTCCGCTGGTTGGGGATTCTAGGAGTAGGGGGCACAGTCTAAAAATTAGAGCCAGACCTTTCAGGAGTGAGATTAGAAAACATTTCTACACACAAAGGGTGGTAGAAGTTTGGAACTCTCTTCCACAAACGGCAATTGATACTAGCTCATTGCTAAATTTAAATCTGAGATAGATAGCTTTTTGGCAACCAAAGGTATTAAGGGATATGGGCCAAAGGCAGGTATATGGAGTTAGATCACAGGTCAGCCATGATCTTATCAAATGGCGGAGCAGGCACGAGGGGCTGAATGGCCTACTCCTGTTCCTATGTTCCTAAAATGATAAAGAGATCTGATAGGGTAGATACAGAGAAACTATTTCCTCTGCTGGTGGAATCCAGAACAAGGGGGCATAATCTTAAAATTAGAGGTAGGTCATTTAGGAGTGAAATCAAGAAGCAATTTTTCCCGCAAAGGGTAGTGGAAATCTAGAACTCTCTCCCCCACCACGAAGCCTTATTTTTCTGCAGGTTCTGACTCAGAGGCAGGTATGCTATTACTAAGCCAAAGGCTCACTCCAGTAACCCCATTAAAATGTCATAGTGCAGAAGTTTATCTACAAATTAATGCTTGTACGCGGTGAGGGGAAAATGG
Organism: Heptranchias perlo; assembly: GCF_035084215.1. NCBI lineage: Eukaryota > Metazoa > Chordata > Chondrichthyes > Hexanchiformes > Hexanchidae > Heptranchias > Heptranchias perlo. The sequence goes on along the minus strand of NC_090337.1, from coordinate 35,797,845 downwards.
AGCCCTTGAAATTATCTCTGCTGTTTAACAATAATCATTTTTAAAACTGTGATTAAAAAGATGGTTTTCTGAATCTTTTTATCAAAAATATTACTTAGAAATCTTGCCGGGTTCCCTTTTTAAAATACATTAAGTTGCCAAAACAAACACCAAGCAGAGATTAAGTACTTCCTCATAGCAGAGGAAGGAAAATTCAGCAAGTGGATCACCCAGGGTTGCTCTTACACACTTCACGTTACAGGGCAGTACTAGCAAAGGTTTTTGGCACCAGTTTTCCTTTTCTTCCTGTGCCTGAGTGTTTGGTAGATGGAGCGCACCCAAAGTGTGCTCCACCTGCATTGACCTGAAATCGCCTGTATTTCCAGGTTCAGGTTATTATGCTACCCCGATGCATGTCTGATGTAAGGTCCGCCCCCTGGCAGGGCCATCCGCCTCAGGCAGTTGGAAGAACAGTCAGTATTGCAAATTTGAAAGGCCTGAAACAGCGGGAATGTTTGTTGGAATTGAGGCCGTTTTTGCTGCTGTACAAAAACAATAATGAGAAGGCCCCTGAGCTCAAAGATCCACGGGGACACTGTTAAAACTAATAGAAGGATTTAATTTACCTTTTTGGGCCTCCCTTGCCTTGCTGCCTCCAATCTGAGGTGCAAGATCTATCGCCAACCTCTTGGACAACCTGAAAATGGCCACCTTTCAGGTGAACCTGGAGGACTGAAGCAGGAGAGCAGGAATGCTGCAAGCCACCTCATTTCCACTATTGCTCTTTGCCTGTGCCTGTTATACGTGCAGACACTCCACCACTCCCTCTTCCAGGGAATGCCCTGGAAATCCCAGGGCAACGAAATGGGGATATCATGGGTCTCTGTTCCCTTTTCCTGTCCTTTGCAATTGGATACTGAGCATTCCCAATGGAAAGGAAAATTAGCTCCTTTGAGTCTTGCAATGCAGTAAGGAAATGATGTGCAATACAAGGAGACCTATCTTTTATAAAGCCTGCTGTAGAACTCATTTTGGTGGATAAAAATATCTCTCCTCATCAGTAATATTGGTAAAGGACATTAATGGAAGTTGAGTTATTACAACCCTTCCATATATATTTTGGGGTACTGCTGTTTGCTCATTAGAATTTTTATGCTGAACATGTTTGTATTACTAGAGGTTTACAGATATTTGATTGCAGTGAAACCTTTGTCTCAGATCTATGCTGTAATGTTTTTTTTTAAAAAGTTCAGTATGAAAGGCGATTATTGACTTTTTGTGTTGCTTGGCAAGTTCTAACCATGCCAGATTTTATAAATATGTTCATTATTTTCTAGCATTTAACAGTAGAAAGAATCATAATGCAGGATGTTGGTGATCAAGATCTTGTTCCAAGTTCCATAGAAGAGGAGGAAGAAACTGAGGATGCAGGTAGAGAATATTGTTAAAATGTTATGTTGTTACAAAGGAATATTTTGGTTTGGTGAGGCAGAACCAGTTTTAGCTGCTTTTTCTGCACTCTTCTTGAGCATCTGAAACCACAATAGAATTTTCACATTATAATTTGTTGTACCAATAAGAATTTGTGTTTCTATGCTTCGGGCTGTCTTTATTGAGGCATTTTGTGTCTTTAGTTAAGCTATTGCCAGAGCTATTTTCAACAAATGCATCAAGGGACCACTGATTTCAATGGCTTTCACCTGGCAATCACATTCATTGCAAATCCTAGCACTGCTTCACTTTGGAGGCTTCAGATTTGAACTGAAAATGCAGTTACATCAACAGATACGCAGGGCTCCTGCACAGGTCACAATATGTGTTTTGCAATATGTTCACATTTCTATGTCTGCAAAATAATTATCAAAAGTGCATGCATACAACAACAACAACAACTCGCATTTATATTGCCCCTTTAATGGAGTAAAATGTCCCAAGGCGCTTCACAGGAGCGTTATCAAACAAAATTTCACACCGAGCCACATAAGGAGATATTAGGACAGGTGGCCAAAAGCTTGACCAAAAAGGTAGGCTTAAGGAGCGTCTTAAAGGAGGAGAGAGAGAGAGGCAGAGAGGTTTAGGGAAGAAATTCCAGACCTTAGGACCTAGGCAGCTGAGGGCACGGCTGTCAATGGTGGAGCGATTAAAATCGGGGATGTGCAAGAGGCCATAACAGGAAATGTCGAGAAGCAGTAGTTTTGAGAATCAGTTGTGGCTGTTTTAACTCATTTTTGCGGCACTTATGAGAGGTGATTTCCATAGAATGTTTCATAAACCATCATTTCCGTCAACAGCAATGATTATTCAGAAATGGGGATGTTCGCTGATGATTGCACAGTGTTCAGTTCCATTCGCAACCCTTCAGATGATGAAGCAGTCCGTGCCCGCATACAGCAAGACCTGGACAATATCCAGGATTGGGCTGATAAGTGGCAAGTAACATTCGTGCCCAACAAGTGCCAGGCAATGACCATCTCCAACAAGAGAGAGTCTAACCACCTCCCCTTGACATTCAACGGCATTACCATCGCCGAATCCCCCACCATCAACATCCTTTGGGTCACCATTGACCAGAAACTTAACTGGACCAACCACATAAATACTGTGGCTACAAGAGCAGGTCAGAGGCTGGGTATTCTGCGGTGAGTGACTCACCCCCTGACTCCCCAAAGCCTTTCCACCATCTACAAGGCACAAGTCAGGAGTGTGATGGAATACTCTCCACTTGCCTGGATGAGTGCAGCTCCAACAACACTCAAGAGGCTTGACACCATTCAGGACAAAGCAGCCCACTTGATTGGCACCCCATCCACCACCCTAAACATTCACTCCCTTCACCACCGGTGCACCGTGGCTGCAGTATGTACCATCTACAGGATGTACTGCAGCAACTCGCCAAGGCTTCTTCGACAGCACCTCCCAAACCTGCGACCTCTACCACCTAGAAGGACAAGGGCAGCAGGCACGTGGGAACAACATCACCTGCACATTCTCCTCCAAGTCACACACCAACCCGACTTGGAAATATATTGCCTTTCCTTCTTTGTCGCTGGGTCAAAATCCTGGAACTCCCTTCCTAACAGCACTGTAGGAGAACCTTCACCAAACGGACTGCAGCGGTTCAAGAAGGCGGCTCACCACCACCTTCTCAAGGGCAATTAGGGATCGGCAATAAATGCTTGCCTCGCCAGCGACGCCCACATCCCATAAACAAATATTTTTTAAAAACTGGACCATTTGTACATTTTTTGTTTGAATTGGTCTCACTTATCCAGCACTCCTGTACTCATGGACCTCCACTGTCTCCCACGACACCAAATACTGAAGCTTTGTCCTTGTTTAAAAATCCTTCTGTGGCCATGCCCCACTTTATCTTTGCACCTTCCTCCAGCTCTAAGCCCCAGCCTGTGCTCTATGTACTCTGACTCCAGGCTCCTGTGCATCCCTTCTCCCAGCATTCCTCATGTGGTGGCAGAGCTTTCAGCCATCTTGAAACTACCCTTTGAAACTCCCTTGCTAAACTTCTTCCCTTTGTTACATCCCTCTCTGCCTTTAAAAACTTACTCAAAACCTACCTTTATGACTATGCCCCCAGCCAACTCTCCTTTCCTCCTAAATCCTCTGCTGATCAGTCCACCGCTCGTGAGGTACCTTTGGACATTTTATTGTGTTAAAGAGGCTATAGAAACGCAAGCTGCTGGCGTCAAAGTGAAGAAGATTGCCCAGGGGCACCCTCTTTATTTGGGATGCTCATATAATGATGGTTAAAATGTTTTTGGACCTTTTTTTAGATCTATGAAGAAAGAGTTTCACAGGTTACATGTACTACTTAGTACTCATTCAAATACCTTTTCTTCATTTGACACACATTGTCGTTTTTCAGTTGACTTAAACCATATATGAGTGATATTACTGCAGGATTGAATAATTTGGAATTTTTCATTATTCCAGAAATTCCCCCTTTCAATAATGAAAATTTAGGGTAAGAATTTAAAAAAAGAACAAGAAGGCTATCGACATTAAATTGGGTTAATCCCATGATCAGCATGGTTGATTGATGATCAGAGCTATTCTCTGCAGATATGGCTTATGATTACAGTAAGGCTTCCCCAGACAGTGGGAAACAACACATGTAATGAGGCTCATAGCAGTACAAACACTGCATCTCTGAATTTCCTTCCCTCTCATCAGTGGTAAATCTATGAGGAGTGGTATTTGCGCTGCAAATCTGCCCTTCGCTTACGTAATGAGGGATGCAGGAGGAAATTGCAGTGGATGAGCAAGTGTTAGTTCTGTTTTGCTAATAACCCACCAACAGGAAAAGAACCCAGCCAATAATGTCTAACTTTCCCTCATCTATAGCACTCAGCAGATAAACTGTTCCTTGTATTTCTTAGTCCACAAGCCATCAGCTCAGATGTTAATGGAGCTGATATGTATATATGTGGGAAAGAAAGGATTATAGCCTCCTCATTCTTCTTGATCTATTTGCAGTCTTTGACAGTTGACCACACCATCCTCCTCCAATGCCTCTCCTCCATTGTCCAGCTGAGTGGGACTGCCCTTGCCTGGTTCCACTCATGCCTTTCTAGTCATAGCCAGAGAATCTCCTGCAATGGCTTCTCTTCCCACCCCTGCACCATTATCTCTGGAGTCCCCCAAGGATCTATCCTTGTCCCCCTCTTCTTTCTCATCTACATGCTCCCCTCAGTGACATCATCCTAAGACATGACATCAGGTTCCACATGTACGCTGACGACGCCCAGCTCTATCTCACCACTATATCTCTCGACCCCTCCACTGCCACTGTGTTGTCAGACTACTTGTCCGCATCAATGAGTCAAAATTTCCTCCAATTAAACATTGGGAATAATGAAGCCATTGTCTTTGGCCCCTGCCACAAACTCCGTTCCATAGCCACCGATTCCACCCCCCTCCATGGCCACTATCTCAGGTTGAACCAGACCATTGGCAACCTCAGTGTCCTATTTAACTCAGAGCTGAGCTTTCGACCCCATATCCTCTCCATCACAAAGACCACCTGCTTCCATCTCTGTAACATTGCCCGTCTCCGCCTCTGCCGATTTGCTGCTGAAATGCTCATCCATGCTTTTGTTACCAAGGCTCGTCTATTCCAATTCTTCCACATTCCATAAACTTGAGCTCATCTGCTGCCCGTATCCCAACTCACACTAAGTCCTGTTCACCCATTACTCCTGTGCTTGCTGACCTATATTGGCTCCCGATCCACCAAAGTCTCGATTTTTAAATTCTCATCCTCATTCAGATCCCTCCAGGGCCTCACTCCTTTCTATCTCTGTAACCTGTTGCGAGAACTCTGCGTTCCTCCAACTCTGGTTCTAGTGCTTCCTCCAATTCCTTTGCCTTACCATTGAAGGCCATGCTTTCAGCCATCTAGGCCCTAAGCTCTGGAATTCCTTCCCTCAACCTCTCCTCCTTTAAGACCCTCCTTAAAACCTACCTGTTTGACCAACCGTTAAGTCACCTGTCCTAATATATCCTTCTTTGGCTCAGTATCGATCTGATCATGTTCCTGTGAAGCATCTTGGGACGTTTCACTATATTAAAGGTGCTATATAAATGCAGGTTGTTGTTAACAAATTATTAGTGAGTAACTGGTAAGTTATAGTTGGTACAGCTGTGAATGTTTCTCTTCATTGCATTTAATGGGCAACTCTGATTACAGAAGTGAAAGAGAAAAGACACCAACACTTCGATAATTTCATGACTGTCTGGAGATTGAGTCTGTGATAAGAATTAATTTGCAATGAATATGTACAGTTTAATTTACTGGTTTGTTAGATTCTAGTGTGTACGTACAAGCAATTCCATGTAACAGGGTTATTTGTCACAGCTCTTTTGGCACATGCATTGCCTGTAAATTCGTATCCTTGGAAAAGTACAGGCAAGGTTGATAGTTATTACAAAATCAAAAAATTCTTTGCCATACAATTTCGTGATGCAACAGCATCACATATAACAGGTTTTTAAACTCCTTTATATTGTGAGGTTTAATGGCTAGGTTTTGTTTCATGTTAGTTGTTCAATGTAATTTCTGCTAAGATTCCTGTTCAAACACCAGAGTTTTGAATTCTAAGGAGATTCCCCTGTTAAAATGTCCAGTGACACATTGAAGTTGATGATACAGTTAAGAATAATCTGGGGACAATGCACTTTGGAAGTCAGGATTATTTGATTGTGTTTGTCAAGATTCAGCTAAGTCAGGGAAATTTGTAGGCTTGTGCCTGTACAAGGGTTTTGCTGGACAGGGTTATTGCTCCATCTGGAACTTTCACTGTCCAGTAGAATGGAAGAGAATCCTTGATAGCTTGTGTTCCCAGTTAACCTGTTCTTTCCATTCTCTGAGCAGTTTGGGTGTGCAGGTCCAGATGTCTGGATGGAATAGATTTCCAGACAAGGGCTCCAGACTGACTGGTGCTTCCAGAGATCCAGTTGGAGTTCACATACAGCCTGTTCTGACTGGCATATGACGCATGAGTGTTTCATCCACATGTTGTTGTGGGGAGGGTTGCACTTTGCCACAGGGACGTTACACATCTTCTTGCTCCTAGCAGCTGCATTAGCTTATGATTTGCTGGTGAGTGGGGTGGAGGGGGGAAGCGGGGAGCGGAGAGTTATTTTCCCCGTGGGCAAGCTCAATAGGTACTGGCCTTGGTCTGCAGGGATTGTGAGTCCCATCATATTCTTTGTGGTCTCCTGGACTGCTGTGTAGAACAGCGAATGTGGGGGTACAACTAGACTATGTGTAGCAGTGTGTCTTTCTGACCCCATCCCTTCTAGCAGTAATCCACCAGGGAGCAGTGGAATTTGCAAAGCATCTGTGGGAGTGTGCTTCAATTTACAGTGTTCAAATTAACTTATTTGGTTGTTGAAATCCTGTTTTTGGGCTTGGAATTTTAAATAATCATATATGTTTAAAATGTGTTTTCTTATTGTTTGGCGAGATGCATATTCTTATGTACATAAATGTTTACAATGTGTATTTTAATTTAATTTTTTTAATGTATTTTTCCTGCTGAGTTTAGGCTTCTGTCTTTGCCATGCAGTTTCTTCAGCGGAAGTGGTGAACAGGTAATCTGGCCGTCCACCACCCACCTCTGGCAATATTGTTGTTGAGCTGGTTAGTAGGAAATGTGTGAGAGCATCACAGCTTGAATTCCTCTCTTTGGGAGGCTTCCTCCTTCGTCAGGTGAACGATGTGAAAAATCATTTACCATTTTTCACATCGTTCACCTGAGTAAGGAGGAAGCCTCCGAAAGCTTGTGAATTTAAAATAAAATTGCTGGACTATAACTTGGTGTTGTAAAATTGTTTACAATTGTCAACCCCAGTCCATCACCGGCATCTCCACATCCTCTCTTTGGAGAAGCGCCTTGCCATATCTTGGCGAGTTCCCTGAGACCCATTTAAGATTTAAATTTACCATGTGGGGAATTGAGGGCCAAAAACAATGCCCTATCACTTCATGGCAGGGCATATTGATGTACTATTGCACATTGCTGCCTTTCTATTCCAGTACATTAAGAGGCAGATTTTCCTGTGCCTGAGGCTACTGGATTGCCTAGGCTTAGCGAATATAGGAAAAATAGGTGTGGGGTGAGGGAGTGGGAGGGTTTGGGGGAGTTGGGGAGGGTGGTGGGGGGGTTGGTGGGGTTGGTGTGGGGTGCTGGTGTCTGCATGGCTGTAAATTAGTGGATAGAAAATCGAGGGAGCTCTTAGGGGCCTGCCTGATATGCCTGTATTCACTGCACCCAAGCAATCCGCTAGCTCCAGCTACAGGTGTAGGAAAATCTGCCTCTAATTTTTTTAATTTATATTTTTGATGTATTTCTAAGCTTATCAAAATAAAGGATGTCAGTGTTGAGAACTGCAATATTTTAACACCATATGCAGCAACGCTGATATCTAGCACTCCCAGGTCAGGTATAGCATGCATCATGTACAGTGTAAAACCTTTGTACTCAGCCCTGATAGTGTATCTTTACCTTAGAAGAACATTGCCAACTGCTTTTTGAATTTTTCAGATTCCCACATCAGCCATTCTTGAGGCCCCTTGAATGACTTGCCAATTTTCTGCTATGGACCTTTACCCACAAAGGAATTTGGTTGAGACTGCCCTAACTCATTTTAGTCAGAACCCTTGAAGCTGGCACGGAGAAAATGCTTTGGTGCTATTAATCTGGGTTGGGTTTGAAAGCAGTTCCTCTAGGTAAAATTTCTATGTGTTAATAATTGTGCCACCAGCCTTCAATGTACATAGGTTTTAAAAATCATTAGCACCAGAACAGCTCAATGGTCATTCAATTGATCGCAGTCAGATTGCCTGAGGCCAGTGTGAACGTTAAACAAGGTTTTCCCACCTTCTTAGAAGCAGACACGTGCAATGGATATCTTTGTATGAATCTCTATTCTTTTTGATCCATTAGGTTTACCTGTTTTTGTGATCAACTAATTTTACTTGTAATAAAGCCAAGGAGTTTGTTTCCCTGCTTGCTGCTGGCTAAAATCCATGTATCATTTAAACAAGAAAAAAAACAGAAGCCAGTGTAAACATCAAGCAGGAAAGTCAAAGCCAGATGTGCTGCCAGTGCAACAGTGTCAGGATGTTTGAAACATGAATTAAGTGTCAAGCAAAACTAAGTATGACTGAAGTGATTTGCTATAGCTCCTCCAGGGAAACTTAATTTTTCCAAGCTTGAGGAATGGCTGAACTGGAAAATTAGATGGAAATACTATTATATAGTGTCAGAACTGGCTGATAGAATGGAATTTAGACAATGAAATGTACTGATTTAATGCGTGGTTGATAAAGTAAAGGATATTCTCATACCATTCAATATGACAGATGACGAAATGGAAAGCATGTCACAGTGCTAGGAAAGTTCGATGGGCATTTTGGCATCAAGAAAGATGTGATTTATGAAAGGACTTATTCTATAAAATAAAACAGGAACACTGAGAGCCTGCAAAAGCATTCTTAACTGATGTTCACAGATTAGCAAGAAACTGAGTATGGATGAGTTAGGCCCAAAGAAGAAATAATCGGACAAACTAGCAACGGGAATACTAGACGAGGCTTTGGGTGAATGTCCACAGTTAGATGCAAATCAGATGTTAGAAACAGCAGTGATGCTGATACAATGGAAAGAAGCAGTAAAACGTCAAAGTCTAGATTTTTCGCTGTTGTGGAATTGAGGTGCATCTTTGGCGTGGTGGGATTTCTGCGCACTACCAGTCTGTGTTTCCGACCTCAGCTAATTTTCCAGGCTTGTGGTCATTTACATTATTTTGCCAGGCTCACTGATCTTCACCAGGGGATCCATCTGGACGGAGTGTAGAATAGCTGGATCAGGCCCTGGAGGCTCACTGCCTATTTTACTGGAATCATTCATCAAACACTCCAGAGCAACAAAAGAAACTGGCAGGTATCTACTGGGAAGAAATATGTTTTGAAATTTCATGTGGTTAACTGTGACATTAAAGTGATTCTAAATGAGAAATTTTGTATGGAAATTGGCCTGGTAACAAAAAATGTTAAGGTAGACCAAGTTATAAATACTTCACATTCAAACATACTTAAAAAGTCTAGTGATATGACAGATGGTATTGGTTGCATGCTGGAAAGCTATAAAGTAAAGCTAAATCCAAATGCAACACCAGTCATCCACTCATCTAGGCAAGTACCCCCTATATGGTGGTGCAAGCACAGAAATGGAATGCAGGGAGAAATATATAGAAATACATAGAAGCTACAATAAGGAAACAGCATATTTGGCCCGTCCAGTGAAAGTCCATGAAGCCTTACACAGACTCGGGGAGTTACATTATTAGTACAATATTTTGGTGTCGGGAGCTGCACGAGTCACCTCCGAGCACTATTTCAGAGATGGCAGGAGAAAAACCTGAGGTTTATTATGGACAACATTCATCCCGAGAGGACAGTGTGCTCCTCTCCCATAGTGCCACTGTCTCTCTCATTCTGATCTGCGGGAGAGCAGACTCTAGGGCCCAGATATTAGAATGGAGGCGGGATGGCAGTGGAGGGGGGGGGGGCGCGGTGAATTGGCGCGTGGGTAACCCGACCAATCAAAAATGTCCATTTCCCACGTGATCGCAATTGAATTGGTGCCACTTAACGTGGCTTCTGGGTTTGCCGTCGGAAGGCTGCGCAGCGGGCAGACTGCGCACCCGCATCACAGGCTGCCAGCTGGAGGAGCTCTATTTATAGGGCCATTGATCCAAAGGCTTTTGCTGGAGCAAAGTCCCAGAAACCACAATGGAGCAGCAAGGGGCAAGGCTGCTCTAAGGTTCACTCCAGGTGCTACTGGACTGGGTGAGGAGGAGGAGGGAAGTGTTTTACCCTGCGGACAAGAGGACGTGCCCTGCCTCTGCCACCAAGAAGGCCTGGCTCGAGGTGGCAGAGGAGGTCACCAGTAGCAGTAGCATCTCCCGCACCTAGATCCAGCACAGGAAGCGCTTCAACGACCTAACTAGGTCAGCAAAAGTGAGTACACTTACTGATTCTCCTGCATTCTGTGTTGCACTTTACCGCCCCCCCCCCCAAAACTCATTCTGCACATTATTCCTCACACCCACTTAAGGCTCATCCTCAACTTACCTGCACTTCCTCACCTCCCCATTAGTCACCTCACCACTACCACTTACCCCAATCCTGATCCAATGTGATAGCATTGGATTAACCGTCAGCCTCACCCAAAGCAGTATATTCATCAATTGGCCACTTCACCATTACTCACTCACGTGTCTGTTCTTTCTCTCCTTCTAGGAGGAGAGGGTGAGGACTGCAGGGGGGCCACAACAAGTAGTGGTCTTCACAGACACGGAGCAGGAGGCGCTGGAGCTCAGCCGCACCCTCGAGTGCCTGTCCGTCGGGGACGGCGATACTGGCACCCCAAAAACATCTGGTGACACAACTTTGACATTCATCACACACAATATGAATTGACGTTAATATGCCTTGCCATCTTCAACACCTGAGTATGCTCATCGCAACATGACACACCTGTGATGATGCTTAATATTGCCTTCTGTTCTCTTGCAGGGCCTTCAGCGACTGCAGTGACGGCAGAGGGCGATTCGTCAAAGGAGCTCCCGGCCTCTGAGGGCGCATCGTCACATCTTAGCGAACCATCCACCAGCATGGATACTCACACCTCGGTGGATCCTGGTACTCAGTTAGTTGGGTTGGCACTTGGTGTGTCACCACACGCAGCACGAGCAGACACTGGTGGCAGGAGCAGCTGTGGAGAGTCCACATCGGTGGGAGCACTCCTCTCCAGGCTCTGCTGAACTGGACGCAGATGCTGAACCCCGGGGCCATCCTTTAAAAGGAGAAGCAGAACATTTGCGAGGTTCTGGAACAGGTGCCATGCCCACTCTCCACCACAGTGCAGAGGATGGAGAAGACCAACTCCTGCATGGGTGGAATGGTGGCACAGGTATGGGATGGAATCTCTGAGATACTGTCACAGGGACTTGAGCAACTCTCTGAGATAGTGTCGCAGGGACGTGAGCAACTGTTTGAGATAGTGTCACAGGTAAGTGCGGGAATATCTGTGATGGAGAGAAGGCTAGCCTCTGTTGAGCTTCAAGCATGGCTCACAAATGAGTCCATTCAGGCACTGACAACAGCTGTTCGGACTCAGGGTGAACAACATTCTGTTGCCTTAGGCAGACAGATACACTAACACTGGCCTTACAAGGCATTGCGTGTCCTCCAAACTGTTGTCCAGCAGAGTGGTAGGAATTATGTCACCCTGGCCCAGGGGAGGGATGATGGCGAAAGGGGACATGGAAGTGGGGATGCCACTCAAAGCGCTCCCACGTCTCACCCGTTGCCCTGCTCTCAACCAGTACCCGCAATGCTGCCTCCTCTTCAGGTGGCCGAGTCTGCCCCTGCACAGATGCAGGTGGAGCCCTCATGGGCTCCGAAAACCAGAGGGTGTAGTCCCAAAGCATCTAAGTAGTCAGGGCTTGAACATGAGCAATCTGCCACTACCTCTGCTGCAGTCACAGGGGATGCACCACTTAGAAGTAGTCGTAAGAGAAAGGCAAAGGTTTTGTGAGCACGAAGGGGATGCACAAGGGTGTTTGACAGATGGTCATGTTTTTCATTTATATTTTTTGTTAAAGTCACATTAAATGTTATGATTGTCACCACTTCTGCCACGTCTTGCCCATTCTTGACTGACTTTTGTGATAGCACCCTTTCATGATGTTCACCATAAACGGCGACACTTGATGCCACCCATTGGGTCACTTCACAGTGGGTGTATGTGTAGTTGCAGGACTGTTTTGTGCAGGGAGGGCTGGGCGGCCTAGTTTGGGCACTGCTCTTTCTAGGTGGTCTGAGGACTAGACTCTTCACACTTCCTGACGTTAGGAGAACCATTCACATATCAGTGACTCCCTGGCCTCACGAGCAGCCAGGTGAACTGTTGCTCTGCCAACAGGTTCCTCCTCCTCCTCAATGTGAATGGCAGATGTGGATGGGGCCTCCTCTAGCGGCATCCCTCTCTGTTGTGCCATGTTGTGCAACACACTACTATAATGCATCCCACTCTGTAGTATGTTCATTTGCAGACCTGGTGGCGATGTGGCTGTCGTTATAGCAACGCTGTTGCTCGGTGATGGGGTTCCTCAGAGGTGCCATGAGCCACGTGTGCAGGGGAGGGTACCCCTTGTCCCCAAGGAGCCGGCCCTTAAGGGTGTTTAGTGTGTGGAAGAGGGGCGGGATGTTGGATTCCCTCAGAATGAAGGAATTATGGCAGCTGCCAGGGAATCTGGCGCACACGTGAAGGAATCTTTTGCAGTGGTCACAAACGAGCTGAGTGTTGATGGAGTGATACCCCTTTCTGTTGATGAACAGTCCTGGCTCATGTGAAGGTGCTTGTATTGCTATAAGGGTGCAATCGATTACACCCTGCACCCATGGGAAGCCAGCCACAGAGTGGAATCCCGCTGCCCTCTCCATCTGGTTGAGGTCGTCCATGGTGAAGTTGACGTATTGCGAGGCTCTGCGAAACAAGCTGTCGATGACCTGCCTTATGCACTTGTGTGCAGACGACTGAGAGACCCCGGCGATGTCCCCGGTGGCACCCTGGAATGATCCGGAAGCGAAGAAGTTGAGGACAGTGGTAACTTTGATGGCGACGGGTAATGAGATGCCACTCGGCCCAGTCAGGAGCAGCTTGGCATGAAGGAGGCTGCAGGTGTCTGCGTCTACCTGGCGACTCACTCTGAGCCTCCGTATGCACTGCTCCTCAGAGAGGTCCAGGAAGCTGAGCCTCAGTCTGTTGACCCTTTGGCAAGGGTAGTGCCTCCTGCAGTGGCGCTCTCTCCGTTGCCCTCTGTGCTGTTGTGCAGGTGCCTGTGGCGCAGCACTGTGTTGTGGAGTTGCAAGTGGCGGAATTGCACGCCGTGCCTGGCGAGGCTTGCAATGTTGCTCGTCCTCGGATGTAGCGGTGAATGCAGCCGTGGCGCCCCCCCCCATCCTGATGGTGTGAGTTTGAGGGGGTCCGAAAAGTTGTTAAATATGTGTGAACAGAAGAATTGTGAGTGGAAAGTAAGACTTTTCAGTGAAAACACAAAGATCTCGCAGCCAAAAGTTTGTGTGAAAGAACTGAGTGCCCTGCAGCAAGAACTCACCTTTTCCCCACATCTGTCAAACAAGCATTTGAATGTCCAACTGGCTGCTGGCTGAAACACGTCTGGTAGAACATGGAATATTTCCCACAGCATGGGAAACACGCTGAGGATGTTTAAAAAGTGGACCCCTGCCTCAATGTGGACAAAGTTAAGTGCTTCAAGTATTTAAAGATGTCTCTTAACTATCATCCCGCTGGTTTTAATTGCCGCTGGGACATCTGCACTCGTGAAGCGCCGGCGCACTGACCTAGACGCGTCAGTGGGGAACCTGGAAGTCTGCGGGTTGGAGCCGGGTTCTGAACCCGCTCGGGATTTCTGTGATTTTCAGAGCCGCCCCCAACGCACTCGCTATTTCTCTCGAAAATCAAGCCTTCTGAATCTCACTCCCACTGATTTGCGAGAAAGTGGACTTCAGGGGCGCTTTGAAGTCTTGGAAGCCCCTATCCTTGTTTTCCTTCAAGCTTCGTAATCTGGAGGAAATGGTGGAGCCCAGAGTCTGCATGGCCTCAGTATGTGCGTCCCTGAGAGATGCTACCTCTGGCACCAGAGACTCCTGGTTAGTGAACCCTACTTGAATCTGCATAGGGATCACCATACACTCCATGGTAGACTGCAGTGACTCCATGCCAGGCAAGAGTGTCACACACAAGTTGGAAGTATACACCTCCACACTGTCCACCATGTTGCATAGCCACCCCCTTCCCCATGACAGGCAGTCCACTGCACCTGATAATTCCTGGTACACAGCTAATACTCATCTTTTGAAACTGGACCCTGGAAGTCATCACCTCTGTTCTCTACAGCCCTCTGGTGAGCTGTGTCTTGAGAGGTCATCTCCTCATGCCCTTGCTCCTGTACACGTGCTCAGTGCATTGTCCGGTGCTGACCTCTAAGGTCTTGGGGTGTTCATTTTCTAGCTGGTGCTTGCAAGCCAAAACGTGAGTGATGGCGCATCTTCAGTCGCAGTGTCATCCTCCTCCTCCTCTACTGCCAGTGAGCTCGGACTTTATCAGGGCCTGGAGGGAAAATAGAGAAAATGTTTGGTAACTAGAGGCAATGATATATCATTTCAAAAAAGTGCTCAATGAAGCACCAAGCTGTGACATAGACTGAGCAAGGGGGATAGTTAAGCGATGAGAAGTGGATGGTTATAGGGCTGAGCGCCATGTGGAATGCTTCTTCCTGCCTTGCCCTCTGCAACAGCTGTGGCTCTTTCTCTGCCTACAATATCCATAGCAGCCACTTCAGCAGATGAGAGCACGTAAAAGGCTGGAGTACCTCCTCCAGTGTGGATCCTCTTCCTGGCATTGTGCAGCAGTTTATCCTGCAAGAGGAAACAACAACAACAACCAGCATGTATATAGCGCCTCTAACATAGTGAAATGTCCCAAGGCCCTTCACAAGAGCATTATCAAGCAAAATTTGACACTGAGCCACATAAGGAGATATTAGTACAGGTGACCAAAAGCTTGGTCAAAGAGATAGATTTTAAGAAGTGTCTGCCAATGATGGAGCAATGAAAATCAAGGATGCGCATGAGTGCAGAAACTTTGGAGGGTTGTAGGGCTGGAGGAGGTTACAGAGATAGGTAGAGGGCAAGACCATGGAGGGATTTGAAAACAACGATGAGAATTTTAAAATCGAGTCATTGCCAGACCGGAAGCCCGGTGAACGGGACGGTGTGAGTTAGGATACGGGCAGCAGAGTTTTGGCTGAGCTCATTAGTCCAATTACCAGCGCAATTTGTGCTGACAGCTCACCCATCAAGTTAGAAAGGGAGTTAGTGAGTGGTGTGCTGGAAACTTTTGAACATCTGTGCATGAGAGTAGAATAGTTTGGTATTCTGCAGAAGCATCAAACGTGAGCAAGAGAGAGCATTAATAGTGAGAGCAGTAGCAGAGTTGGAAGTGGCAGCAGAGGGCCATTGGTGCTGTTACAGTAAAGTGGTACTGGGCTGTGCTGACAATGACAACAAGCTTGTGAATGGGAGTCTTAGCTTAGCAGCCCAAGTCAGGTTATTGAACTTTTTTCTGCACTGAGAGGCTAAACTGTGGACATTGACATGTTCAGCCACCTCAGATTGTGCTTCCCTGGCAGTATGGTGGAACACCCTTCTCCCATTTGATGGAAATAATATATTCTTCCTCCTCATTACTTCCTCAACTAAAGCTTCGAGGACATTATTGAGGAATCTCGATGTTCTCCCAGTCCACAAGCAGCCTTCAGTTGAGCTCTACATTCAGCAATGCACCTCTCCTTTGAGAGGAGCAGGCCACTAGAAACTGATGTCTGGCCAAAATCAATTCCTGAGCAAACTGTCCAATTACCAGCTGATTTGTGCTGACAGCTCACTGTGAAAAGGATAGAGAAAAGGATTGCTTGTTGGTTGGTTTTGGAATTTGTGTATGTGACCTGAATTTGTTAGGAGAAAACAGCTGTTGAAATAGGAAGATCGCTAACAGAGGAAGTAGTATGCTAGGTTGAAAGGCAGAGTGTGGCAAGAAGGTGGGTAGATGGAGAGGGAATTGGAGGTGAGATATGGGAAAGGGAGGAGTGCAGGGTGATTTTGTACGGTGTAAAGTAAATTAGTAAAAAGTAGGTGTTGGAAGTGTTAGTTGCTCAGTGAGCCCGGAGACTTATTTATTTACAAGTGTGGTTCCTTATAAACTTGTGCTGAATATTTTCAAAAAGACTGTAGAGTCACAACTGGCATGACAAAGGCTCCATCAGGTGACAGTGAGTCACTCAGAGGTAAGTATTTGGGAGGACTAGCGCAAAGCGGACAGAGTGGGAATGAATCACGTCAAGAATCAGCAAACCAGAGGTAACAATAATAAGGTTAAAGCAAGTACGTTTATGTGTGATCGACAGATATAACAGAAATAGTGCCCCGGGATTTCCTGAAATGGCATAACCGGCAGGTTACGCTGAAATTTACATTGAAATTGACACCAATCTTCCCATTAGTGAGTTACGTTGAAATTTCCTGAGAAATTTGTTAGCTGATGCTGGATTGTAAAACAAGTGGAAATTAGTGCAAACTGAGAAAAACACCAAACTTAAGCGATATTCCTTCCTTACATCCCTTTTTATGCATGAAAATCAAAGTTTAAAAACATCAAGCCATAATGTATGCGCATGAGGCACAGCAAATACAATTGTTTTTCCATTTTTAATGTAAATCATTTAAGATACAGAAAATACATTTTAAATCTTAGTGAGGAGAAATTTTTTAAAAATTTGTGAGATAATTTGTCTAAAATTTTTGGTGTAAATTCCCAGCCCATTCAGAATTGGCGTAAATTGAGGAAATTTATGTGAGCTGAACTTCTACATGGGGAGCAGATTACGTTAATGAAGGGCAAGGTGTTTCAGTGGAGGTTTCACAAAATCAGCATAAAGGGAATTTGAGCGTAGCGTAAAAACGGGCGTAAGTCACGCTCGAATTTCCTTGATCTTAATGCGATTTTTTGCGTTAATCACATCACATCACATCTGATTGTTTCGGCGCAATTTTTCAGGAAATGCTGGGCCAGTATGACAGAAAAGTGTTACAGGAAGTAAGTGCACCTGGTGTGTGTTTTGCCCATCACATTTTATGCTTTTTTAAATGCGAAATTTTTGGTCACACTTGCACTTGATAGGCTGAAATTTCATTTGTAAAGCAGTCACAATTTACATATGAAGAGGTAGGCAACATACCAATCAAATGTGCGAAAAGCAGGTAGACAAATGTCAAATTAAAATCTCTTCAAGGCTTATGAAAATAACCAATCCAGAATCAGAAAGCAACAAAAGCTACCAATAAAAAAATCAAGCAATAAAATCGCTCAAAGTACTATTCAAAATATCTTTTTGCCTGCCATCTTTAACTCTCAGTAGCTGAGAAACTTAGTACTGAAAATAAGGTTTGTAATATAATAGACAAAAAAATGACGAGAAACTGATTAAACTGGCCGGCCTCACACCTTCCACCCTTTGTAAACTTCAGCTCATCCAAAGCTCTAGTGCCTGTATCATGCCTCGCACCCATTCACCCATCACCCCTGTGTTCGCTGACCTATATTGACTCCCGGACCAGCAATGCCTCAAATTTAAAATTCTCATCCTTGTGTTCAAATCCCTCCATGACCTCACCCCTCCCTATCACTGTAACCTCCTCCAGCCTTACAAACCTCCGACATCTCTGAATTCCTGTAATTCTGGCCTCTTGTGCATCCCTGATTTCCTTCACCCCTCCATTGGCGGCCGTGCCTTCAGCTGTCGAGGCCCTAAGCCCTGCAATTCCCTCCCTACACCTCTCTGTCCTCCTTTAAGACATTCCTTAAAACCTGCCTCTTTGAGCTCTGTCCTAACATCTCCTTATGTGGCTCGGTGTCAAATTTTGTGTGATAACGCTCCTGTGAAGCATATTGGGATGTTTTACTACGTTAAAAGTGCTATATAAACGCAAGTTGTTGTCTTAAGTATTTGAAATGTCTGTAATAATATTTTCATGATGTGGAGATGCCGGTGATGGACTGGGGTTGACAATTGTAAACAATTTTACAACACCAAGTTATAGTCCAACAATTTTAGTTGAAATTCACAAGCTTTTGGAGGCTTCCTCCTTCCTCAGGTGAATGTTGTGGAATGTTGTGGAAACATTCCACAACATTCCACAACATTCACCTGAGGAAGGAGGAAGCCTCCGAAAGCTAGTGAATTTCAAATAAAATTGTTGGACTATAACTTGGTGTTGTAAAATTGTTTACAATAATATTTTCAGTCAGAGATCTAACCTTTGAGAAGCTTGAGGCTTGATTTCAGGGGGTTCTCAGATCTATCACTATGACAGTTCAATGAGACGGCAAACTACGGCTCCCAGCAAGTACTAATGTGTAAGCAATCTCCAGGAGGTGGAGGTTTTTTTTTCACGATTGAAAACAAGGCTAGTCATTCCAGTGCCAGAGTTGAGCTTGAGGAGTTTCAGGCTCTTCAGCTTTTTTCTGTGACAACTTTTATGAAAAAGGTAACATAAGTTACTATAGTAAAAGGATTAATTATTTAGCAAATACAACATTTACATGTAACAAAAAAATTGCATTTTGAAATTTGACATTATTTAATCTTTATATTTTGTAATGTATCCTAAATGGTCACAATTGTATTTCTTTTATTTATGTTTAGCTGAGAGAGAATTCAAAATGATTAATATAAAAAGTACATCTAAAATAAACTGGAAAACCCAAGTGGTTTAGAGTCAGAGTTGTTAAATGTAATGCACGACTGTTTCTTCACTCTGTGCATTGAAGAAGCCACAAGGGGCAATGCTCATCTTGATCTGGCATTTATAAAAGATCCATAAAATGTACATGGAATGGAAGGTGTAGTACCCCTGGGCAACATTGATCACAGAATGATGGAGTTTAACATGGTCTGGGGGTTGGAAATACCTAAGACTAGCAGCCAGATACATAACTTTAAAAGGGCTAAATCAGTGAAATGTGAGAACGACTAAAGTAAATAAAATGAAGTTTCTTCAACAACACTTAGTAGAATACGAGTGGCACATCTTTAAAGGTATAATGCTGAACATGCAGGCTAAACACAATCTTAAAGCCAGCAAGCTCAGACGAAACAAATGTGAACCTCAATGGATTAAAAAACAAATTCAAAGTGCGATTAAAGAGGAAAAATGCCTTTATAAATCCTGCAGGAGGAAAACGAAAGTGGCTTACTGAAATGATTATAAAAAATGCAGAAAACTTTAAAAGGGTGTTCAGAGGGGCAAAGAGAAACCTAAAAAAGGAATAGCAGCTGAGACTAAGCATAACAGCTTTTTAAAAAAAATATTTTAGTACCACAACAGTAAGAGGGCAATCAGAGCATAATTAAAAGTTGCAAATGGACTCAATGTAGGACAAACACAAAATAATAAATGTTGAGTTACTACTTTTCCTAACTATTCAGAAGGAAAGACATGAGCAACATGCCCTCCCCAAACAAAGATATCCCAAGTAAAATCAATGGAAAGCCCTATGACTTGGTGTATCTTATCATCTAAAAGCCTTTTTATAAAGCTCCATAGAAAAGGCTGTCAATTAAGCTTAAAGTTGTGGGGATTCAGGGTAAAGCTTGGGAAAGGATAAGAAATTAACTGAAAGGTAGGAAATTATAAATACTCATTTGAGGAGCTTTGTTTTTTTTTATTCGTTCATGGGATGTGGGCGTCGCTTGCAAGGCCAGCATTTATTGCCCATCCCTAATTGCCTTTGAGAAGGTGGTGGTGAGCCGCCTTCTTGAACCGCTGCAGTCCGTGTGGTGAAGGTTCTCCACAGGGATAATAATTTACATTGATGATCTGGGTTCACAAATTGAATGCAAAGTGGTCAAATTTCATACCCAAACAGGAGAGGCAGCAAACTGGAAGAGGCAGCTCAGAAATTACAAAATATGTAAATAGGCAGAACAATCACTGATGAAATTAATGCAGACAAGAAAAATAGACATGTGTTGAATTAGACCTTAGTAGGCTTGACATTGAGCATATCTAACTACTGCAGAGCAGCAAGCAACAAAGCAAATAGGATCAAAAGCAAAATACTGCGGATGCTGGAAATCTGAAATAAAAACAGAAAATGCTGGAGAAACTCAGCAAGTCAGGCAGCATCTGTGGAGAAAGAAACAGAGTTAACGTTTCAGGCCGAAGACCTTTCGTCAGAACTGGAAGATGTTAAAAGAGTTAAAGTTTTTGAGCAAGTGGAGAGCCAGGGAATGGGGGAGGGAGGGGAGGAAAGAACAAAAGGGAAGGTCTGTGATAGGGTAGAGGGCACGAGTGATTAGATGACAAAAAGGATGATGGTACAAGGCAAGGAAGGCGGTAATGGGACAGGTTAAGAAACAAAGGATTGATCACATGGTCCATCTATTCTCTATTCAAGAAAGGAGGGAGAAAAAGCAGGAAATTGTTAGCTTAACATCTGTCATAGGGAAAATGCTAGAATCTATTATCAAGGAGGTTATAGCAGGGCACTTAGAAAATCTTAGTGCAATCAGGCAGAGTCAACATGGCTTTGTGAAAGGGAAATCGTGTTTGATTAATTTATTAGAGTTCTTTGAGGAAGTAACAAGCAACGTGGATAAAGGGGATCCTGTGGATGTGGTGTACTTGGATTTCCAGAAGGCGTTTGACAAGTTGCCACATCAGAGGCTACTACACAAAATAAGAGCTCATGGTGTAGGGGGTAACATATTAGCATGGATAAAGGATTGGTTAGCTAACAGGAAACAGACAGTAGGCATAAATTGCTCATTTTCAGGTTGGCAAGATGTAACGAGTGGAGTGCCACAGGGATCAGTGCTTGGGCCTCAACTATTTACAATCTATATCAATGACTTGGATGAAGGGACCGAATGTATGGTTGCTAAATTTGCTGATGACACAAAGGTAGGTAGGAAAGTAAGTTGTGAAGAGGACATAAGGAGCCTGCAAAGGGATATAGATAGGTTAAGTGAATGGGCAAACATTTGGCAGATGGAGTATAATGTGGGAAAATGTGAACTTGTCCACTTTGGCAGGAGGAATAGAAAAGCAGTATATTATTTAAATGGAGCGAGATTGCACAACTCTGAGGTACATGAATCACAAAAAGTTAGTATGCAGGTATAGCAAGTGATTAGGAACGCAAATAGAATGTTGTCATTTATTGCAAGGGGAATGGAATATAAAAGTAGAGATGTTTTGCTACAGTTGTACAGGGCATTGGTGAGACCACATCTAGAATACTGTGTGCAGTTTTGGTCTCCTTATTTAAGAAAGGCGGTTCAGAGGAGGTTCACTCGACTGATTCCTGGGATGAGGGGGTTATCTTATGAGGATAGGTTGGACAAGTTGGGCCTGTATACACTGGAGTTTAGAAGAATGAGAGGTGATCTTATTGAAACCTATAAGATCCCTAGGGGACTTGAAGGGGTAGATGCTGAGAGGATGTTTCCTCTTGTGGGAGAGACTAGAACTCGGGGCTTCAGTTGAAAAATAAGGGGTGTCCCATTTAAGATGGAGATGAGGAAAAAATTTTTTTCTGAGGGTCGTGAGTCTGTGGAACTCCCTTCCCCATAGAGCGGTGGAGGTAGGGCCATTGAATATTTTTAAGGCTGAGTTAGATATTGCTGATTAACAAGGGAGTCAAAGGTTATAGTAGGTAGACAGGAAAGTAGGGTTGAGGTTGCAATCAGATCAGCCATGATCTTATCAAGTGGCAGAGCAGGCTCGAGGGGCCGAATGGCCTCGTCCTGCTCTTAGTTCGTATGTTCATATCTCCGACTCTTCCCTTCCTCGACTTCTCTATCTCCATTTCTGGGTTTAGGCTGTCAACCAATATCTATTATAAGCCCACCGACTCCCACAGCTACCTTGATTACACTTACCCCACCCCATTTCCTGTAAGGACTCTGTTCTCTTCTCCCAGTTACGCCGTCTCCGTCGCATCTGTTCTGATGATACCACCTTCCGCACCAGTGCTTCCAATGTGTCTTCCTTTTTCCTCAACCGAGGATTCGCCTCCTCTATGGTTGACAGGGCCCTCGACCGAGTCCGTCCAATTTCCCACACTTCTGCCCTCACCCCTTCCCTTCCCTCCCCGAACCATGATAGGGTCCCCCTTGTCCTCACCTTCCACCTCATCAGCCTCCACATTCAACGTATCATCCTCCTCCATTTCCGCCACCTCTAGCGTGATCCCACCACCAAACACATCTTCCCCTCCCCTTTCAGCATTCCGAAGGGACCGCTCCCTCCGCGACACCGTAGTCCACTCTTCTATCACCCCCAACACCCGCTCTCCTCCCCACGACACCTTCCCATGCGAGCGCAGGAGATGCAACACCTGCCCCGACACCACCTCCCTCTCCACCGTCCAGGGCCCCAAACACTCCTTCCAGGTGAAACAGCGGTTTACTTGTACTTCTTTCAATTTAGTATACTGTATTCGCTGCACACAATGCGGTCTCCTCTACATTGGGGAGACCAAATGTAGACTGGGTGATCGCTTTGCGGAGCAGGCACGAGGGGCTGAATGGCCTACTCCTGTTCCTATGTTCCTAAAACCTCCGCTCTGTCTGAAGGCTGCGGAGAACATGGCGTAGTAGCCTTCAACATGTCATCGATGACGACGAACACCTCGCTAAGGCCATCCCCACACCTCCACTACTCACCTTCAAACAGCCACCCAACCTCAAACAGACCATCGTTCGCAGCAAATTACCCAGCTTTCAGGAGAACAGCGTCTACGACACCACACAACCCTGCCACGGCCACCTCTGCAAGACATGCCAGATCATCGACACAGATACCACCATCGCACGAGAGGACACCACCCACCAGGTACATGGTTCATACTCCTGTGACTCGGCCAACGTTGTCTACCTCATACGTTGCAGGAAAGGATGCCCCGGAGCATGGTACATCGGCGAGACCATGCAGACACTGCGACAACGGATGAACGGACACCGCGCAACAATCGCCAGACAGGAGGGTTCCCTCCCAGTCGGGGAACACTTCAGCAGTCAAGGACATTCAGCCACCGATCTTCGGGTAAGCGTTCTCCAAGGCGGCCTTCGAGACACACGACAACGCAAAATCGTCGAGCGGAAATTGATAGCCAAGTTCCGCACCCATGAGGACGGCCTCAACCGGGATCTTGGGTTCAGGTCACGCTACACGTAACCCCACCAGCGAATAAAAGTTATCTGTTTTTAATACAACGGGTCATTCTCTGTCTTTCTCTTCCTTTCGGATGTTTCTCCCTCTCTCTCTCTGTTTAGTGTTCTGGCCGTTTGTATATTCGGTGGTCCTGTAGGTAACACCTCTCTGTCTGAACACTTTGATTGCCTTGACAACGGGCAGTTCGAAAGATTCTGTAATCACCAGGTATTGTTCTCTGAATATAAATGCGAAACGTTCAAGGATTCCCACATTCACCTGACGAAGGAGAAAGCCTCCGAAAGCTTGTGATTTTCAAATAAAATTGTTGGACTATAACCTGGTGTTGTAAGATTCTTTACATTTGTCCACCCCAGTCCATCACCGGCATCTCCACATCACTGTTCCAGAGAGAACAAGCCCAGCCTATCCAAACTTTCCTCATAGCTAAAATTCTCCAGTCCTGCTGACATCCTCATAAACCTCTTCTATACTGTCTCTAGTGCAATTACATCCTTCCTGTAATGAGGTGACCAGAACTCTACACAGTACTCAAGCTGTGGCCTAACCAGTGTTTTATATAGTTCCAGCATAACCTCCCTGCTCTTATATTCTAAACAATTTTACAACACCAAGTTATAGTCCAGCAATTTTATTTTAAATTCACAAGCTTTCGGAGATTTTCTCCTTCCTCAGGCAAATGTTTATTCTATGCCTCAGCTAATAAAGGAAAGTATTCCATATGCCTTCTTAACCGCCTTATCTACCTGTCCTGCTACCTTCAGGGATCTGTGGACATGCACTCCAAGGTCCCTCACACAGATTACTGTGTCCCGTCTAGAGTGATGATGTGGAGATGCCGGTGATGGACTGGGGTGGACAAATATAAGGAATCTTACAACACCTGGTTATAGTCCAACAGTTTTATGTGACTTCAAGTAGTGTGACTTCCCTCTACTTGATTCATCTTTGTTTCCTAGACTGGCTGTCTCCGTTTGTTGTTCACCAAGTAGCAAGTTCAAAGCTAATTATCTTATGTATATTTTTCCAGGGCTTTATCTTATGCAGATCACTGTGTCTTTGTCCACTTCCCTTTGACTTGATGGCTCTGATTGTCTTTCACCAAGTAATAAGTTCAAAGATGCCTTAAGTATTTTAACAGTTAACGAGATTAGATGTGGTTTTGAGTGACATCATTTGCATCTACACAATACAAAGTCAATTGCTGGGCAATGATATGTCTTCACACTGTTTCTTCCCCTAATCCATGTCTCAACAGAGGTAATGCTATAAAGGTATGAAAGGTTGATAAGGGTATAGAAAAAGCCAGAATATTACTTTAAATTGCACTGTGGGAATAGAACAAGGGGTCATGGGTTCAAACTAGTTAAAGATAATTTTAGGACTGATATCAAGAAATTCTTCTTCACATAAAGTGTGATCGATGTGTGGAATAGACTTCCAGATAGTGGGGGCAAAAGCCGTGGAATCATTTAATAAATAATTGAATGTACAATATGAGGGGGGGTTGGGGGGGGGATCATTACAAACTCTCGTGTGGATGAATTAAGATGGGCCAAACGGGCTTTTTCATCCTTATTTACTTTGTGATCTTTTGACATTCTGGAAGGACTACCATTAATCAAATTAAGAGGGACATTTTGAATTTTATGTGTTTATTTAAACAGCACTTTTTAGTTATGCCTAGTACTGTTGCAGAGATATTTGATGAAGGCAAATTTCATAGAAAGGTATTCTTTTTTAATAGAGCTATTGCTAATTAATGATTTGTAGTATGCATGCAGCTTTTTCTACAGAACAAAGATAATTTCTCAATTGAAAGTGGAAGAAGTTAATTAGGACATGCACCAGTGCCTCTGGTTCTCAATAATTCAATACCAATTAATTATGACATCTTGTGTTAATTAATGTCTATGTATCTTTAAGCTCAGTTTCAGTTTTGAAAACAATCTGCCAGATTCTAATTATATTCTTTCCAGTTTTCAGTCATACAGTTACAAATTATTGAGGTAGATTTTTGACTTTACTGCTTGGACATTAAGTATCACCTGGGTGGAGTGCAGACAAAAAAAAACGTGTATTTATGTAATGCTTTTCACAGCCTCAGGACATCCCAAAGCGCTTTACAGTCAATTAAGTACTTTCTTGAAGTGTAGTCACTGTTGTAATGTAGAAAACAGGGCATCCAATTTGAGCACAGCAAGATCCCACAAACAGCAATGTGATTTTTTTTAGTGATATTGAGGGATAAATAATGGCCAGGAAACCGGGGAGAACTCCCCTGCTCTTATTCGAAATAGCGCCATGGGATCTTTTACATCCACCTGAGGGGGCAAATGGGGCCTTGGTGTAATGTCTCATCCGAAAGACAGCATCTCTGACGGTGCAGCATTCCTTCAGTACAGCACCGGAGTGTCAGCCTAGATTTTGTGCTCAAGTCTCTGGAGTGGAACTTGAATCCACAACCTTCTGACTCAGAGCAAGTGTGCTACCACTGAACCACGGCTGACACCTTTAAATGAAAATTTGGTGGGGAGGACCGTACACCACTTTTAGAACCCACTTTATTTTCCTTCCATCATTTTCAATGGAATACCAAAATAAGGGATGGCAACATATGCTCAGTAGATTGTTGGTAGAATGGGGTAAATTTTAACTTCGAGCTGGAAAGGGAGTGGGGAGGGAAGATGTTCGGGTGCGAAACCCAGATGACCATAAGACCATAGCAGATAGGAGCAGGAGTAGGCCATTCGGCCCCTCGAGCCTGCTCCGCCATATAATGAGATCATGGCTGATCTGATTTTTACCTCAACTCCACTTTCCCGCCCTTTCCCCATATCCTTTGTCTCCCTTGCTGATCAAAAATTTGTCTAACTCAGCCTTGAATGTTTTCAATGACTCAGCCTCCACAGTTTTTTGGGGTAAAGAATTCCAAAGATTCATGACCCTCTGAGAGATAAAAATTTCTCCTAATTTCCGTCTTAAACGGGCATAAACGGTAAGTGGGCTCGCAACCTTAATAAGGCAAATCAATTTCACTTCCGGGTTTCGCGTCCAGCAGCCAGCCTGATTGGCTGGCTGTCCGGCAGGAAGGCCTGCTGTAGCAGGCCGCAGCCAGGGATCGGAGGGAAGGATCATCGGCTGAGGAAGATCATCGGGGAGGGGGCCGGGAAAGAAGATCGGAGGTTGCTGGAGGTCGGGTGAAGAGTCAGAGATGGGGGTGGGGGGCGCGGTGGTGGTGGGCAGCCGATTGCAGGGTTCCTGTCGACCAGGTGAGCTTGTTGGGCCTGGATGAAGCACTCCTGCTCCGCCAGCCCACAAGCAGTGCAATGAAGGCACTCACCTCTTGGATCTGGCCCTTCCTGCCTGCTTTCATCTGACGTGATTCGGAAGCGATGGGAAGCCCGAACAGGTAAGGTTAAATTCATTTTAATGTTCCAATACACAAAATATTAAGTACCTCTAGTATCTCAGTGAGATACGTTGCCCTTTTAAGTATCAGCCCGCCGGCTTTAAGTGGGGGCGGGACTTCCTGGTGTCTGCTCTCCACAAGCATACAAACCTGCCTGGGTTAAACCCAGAAGTGAGTGAGTTGGAGCCGGGATGCAGTCCTGCTGCAAAAACCTGTTATTTTAACCCCCCTCCTGCCCCCAAACCACCCGTTCTTTGGGGTTAAAATTCACCCCAATGTTTTTTATAGCACTTTGTATTTATGGATCTACACGTCTACACTTAAAATTCTGAAAGTTTATTAATACATCCAGGCCCTTGGTTGAACAAAAAAGGTCTAATTTTTGGTACAACGAAATATCATAAAATAAATACAGAACATCATAAAATCAGATTTTGAGAGCACTATTACTTTTCCTCATAACTCCTTTCAAAATATTTCCAATCAAATAATCTTTCCAATCAGACTTGTGCCCGAGCACAGCATGGAAATGGCCCCAATCAAAGTTACAAATTACATTTTCTTTGATTGTGACCATGACCATGGTGCATTATCCCTCCTAGTCCTCCTAAACTTCTCTGTAGCCTTTGACGTAGTCGACCACACCATCCTCCTCTAATGCCTCTCCTCCGTTATTCAGCTCTGTGAGACTGCCCTCACTTGGTTACACTCTTACCTATCCATTCGTAGTAAGAGGATCTCCAGCAATGGGTTCTCTTCCCACCCCAGCACCATTACCTCTGGAGATCCCCCAAGGATATATCTTTGCCCCTCTCCTGTTCCTCATCTACATGCTGTCCCTTGATGACATCATCTGCAGTCGTGGGATCAGCTTCCACATGTACGCTGATGATGCCGAGCTCCACATCTGCACCACCGCTCTCGACCCCTCCACTGCCTCTGTGTTGTCAGTGTGCTTATTTGGTCTTGGATGAACCTCAATCTCCTCTAGCTGAACAGTGGGAGGATCAAAGCCATTGTCTTACTCCATAGCCGTACCACAAATTCCATCCTTCTCCCTGGTCACTGTCTCAGGCTAAACCAAACTGTTTGCAACCTCGAAGCCCTATTCAACTCTGAGCTGAGTCTCTGATCCTATATCCTCTTCATCACAGCAAGGTCCCACAAACAGCAATGAGATAAATGACCAGATATTCTGTCTTCGATGATGTTGGTTGAGGGAGAATTATTGGCGAGGACACCAGGAGAATTCCATGCTGTTCTTTGAATAGTGCAATGGGATCTTATAAAACAGTGCTGCTAAACCCTGGGACCCTACCTCCTCCCCTCAGTGCTGTCTGACCCCAGCAATCCTGCAATGAGCCAAACCTCACATTTACCTCTCAGTGTTGTCAAACTGCAGGTTCCCCTTAGACACTGGTGCCAAAGCACAGGACCTCTCAGTGGTCCACTGCCCAGTACTGACAAATTTCAGGACCACATCTTCAGTGCTGCAAAACTCCAGCATCTTCACCCCAATTCTTCTGAAGGCCAGAACATATCCCTCCACTGCTATGCTGTAACACCCCTTACTTCCCAATTCTGCTAAATACCAACAAGCCAGGTGATCAACCCTGGTTCAATGAGAAGAGCATGCCAGGAGCAGCACCAGGCGTACCTAAAAATGAAGTGCCAACCTGGTGAAGCTACAACACAGGACTGCATGCATACTAAACAGTGGAAGCAATATGCTATATACAGAGCTAAGCGATTCCACAACCAATGGATCAGATCAAAGCCCTGCAGTCATGTTACATCCAGTTGTGAATGGTGGTGGACAATTAGACAACTAACGGGAGGAGAAGGCTCCGTGAACATCCCCATCCTCAATGATGGCAGAGCTGAGCTCATGAGTGCAAAAGACAAGGCTGAAGCGTTTGCAACCATCTTCAGCCAGAAGTGCCAAGTGGATGACCAGTCTCGGCCTCCTCCCGATATCCCCACCATCACAGAAGCTGGTCTTCAGCCAATTTGATTCACTCCACGTGATATCAAGAAACAGCTGAGTACACTGGATACAGCAAAGGCTATGGGCCCCAACAACATCCCAGCTGCAGTGCTGAAGACTTGTGCTCCAGAACCAGCTGCGCCTCTAGCCAAGCTGTTCCAGTACAGCTACAACACTGGCATCTACCCGACAATGTGGAAAATTGCCCAGGTATGTCCTGGGACAAATCCAATCCAGCCAATTATCGCCCCATCAGCCTACTCTCAATCATCAGCAAAGTGATGGAAGGTGTCGTCAACAGTGCTATCAAGCGGCACTTACTCACCAATAACCTGCTCACCGATGCTCAGTTTGGGTTCCGCCAGGACCACTCTGCTCCAGACCTCATTACAGCCTTGGTCCAAACATGGACAAAAGAGCTGAATTCCAGAGGTGAGGTGAAAGTGAATGCCCTTGACATCAAGGCAGCATTTGACCGAGTGTGGCACCAAGGAACGCTCGTAAAATTGAAGTCAATGGGAATCAGGGGGAAAACTCTTCAGTGGCTGGAGTCATACCTAGCACAAAGGAAGATGGTAGTGATTGTTGGAGGCCAATCATCTCAGCCCCAGGACATTGCTGCAGGAGTTCCTCAGGGCAGTGTCCTAGGCCCAACCATCTTCAGCTGCTTCATCAATGACCTTCCCTCCATCATAAGGTCAGAAATGGGGATGTTCGCTGATGATTGCACAGTGTTCAGTTCCATTCGCAACCCCTCAGATAATGAAGCAGTCCGTGCCCGCATGCAGCAAGACCTGGACAGCATCCAGGCTTGTGCTCATAAGTGGCAAGTAACATTTGCGCCAGACAAGTGCCAGGCAATGACCATCTCCAACAGGAGAGATTCTATCCACCTCCCCTTGACATTCAAAGGCATTACAATCGCCGAATCCCCCACCATCAACATCCTGGGGGTCACCATTGACCAGAAACTTAACTGGACCAGCCATATAAATACTCTGTCTATTAGAGCAGGTCAAAGGCTGGGTATTCTGCGGCGAGTAACTCACCTCCTGACTCCCCAAAGCCTTTCCACCATCTACAAGGCACAAGTCAGGAGTGTGATAGAATACTCTCCACTTGCCTGGATGAGTGCAGCTCCAACAACACTCAAGAAGCTCGACACCATCCAAGACAAAGCAGCCCGCTTGATTGGCACCCCATCCAGCACCCTAAACACTCACTACCTTCACCACTGGTGCATTGTGGCTGCAGTGTGTACCATCTATAAGATGCACTGCAGCAGCTTGCCAAGGCGTCTTTGACAGCACCTCCCAAACCCGCGACCTCTACCACCTAAAAGGACAAGGGCAACAGGCACATGGGAACAACACCACCTGCACGTTCCCCTCCAAGTCACACACCATCCCGACTTGGAAATATATCGCCGTTCCTTCATCGTCGCTGGGTCAAAATCCTGGAACTCCCTACCTATCAGCACTGTGGGAGAACCTTCATCACACGGACTGCAATGGTTCAAGAAGACGGCTTAAGGGCAATTAGGGATGGGCAATAAATGCTGGCCTTGTCATTGATGCACACATCCCATGAACGAATAAAAAAAAAATACCAAGTATCCATCTCAAAGCTTATGCATCTTGACTATCATCTTGCTAGTTATCCTGGGCTTTAAAAAGTTGAGATGCAAATTTAGTACATAGGTAAAGGAATATATATTAGCAACCAAGGCCACTGAGAAATGGACTGAATTGGAGAGTTTAATCCCCAAAACACTAATAAAGTCCCAAAATAAAAACACAGCTGATCAAAATGTAGATCAGTGATCCTGATATATTTTGTGTACACAATGTAGCTGTGTTGTTATAAAGCAATGTATCCTTCAACTCTCTGAACAACAGCACAGAAGATCCACAATTGGAGCTGCTTCTGAAACATGTTAAAGATACAAAATTAAGCAATGAAGATGGGAAAAATAGAAGATAGAGATGTGGTAAGGGTGGATGCTAGTAATTTCAGTATAGCACTCTTGTTTTATCAAACGTCTCAACCTGAAAAGAAGAGTTAGAGATGCAGAAAATGAATAGAGAAAGGTACAAAGTGCAATAATACAGCTGAGGAGAAGAATCACTGATTATATCAGGCATGAAACTAAAATGCAATTGAAGTGACGGGGGAAAATGTGTTGGTTGTAATGTTCGTATTTAATGCAATTGTGTTGGTTAATCAATTTTATATTGCAACATTTCTAACAACTTGCTCAATAGAAGTGCAAGGGCAATCATTGCCTTTAATAATTTATCATGTTTCATTATTCATATGTAGATGGAAAGAACTTGTTAAGGTCTGTAATATTTTAAACTAGATAGGATTCATAGAAATTAATTGATTTTTACTGAGGAAAGTGTATATGGCATTAATAAACAGATGGTGATAGCCAAAAAGTTATATAGAATGTCAAACAGCACAGTTTTATAGACATGATTGCTTTAATGGATTTTTGTTAGATAAATGAATATTGATCGGTGGACCATTACTTGGTTGGTGACAGATTTATTAATGTGGTCAATGAGTGAATAACTTACCACAGGCAGAAAAGTACAAAGTAGGGAAGAGTTCATAAATTAATTTGTGAGTTAAGTATTAAATATTGTATTTTGTTAAAGTCTGGCCAAAATTTGTGGTAGTAAAGAGTAGGACTTCAATTTTGTACGACCTACTTACTTTGATAGGTAGGCAGTTTGATATTGTTGACTACTTTTTGAAAATACATTCATATAGATTAATCTGTTTTCAAGCAGGTTAATTTATATGGATGATAGGGAGAGCTGTTGTTGACACTGTTAATAAACATTTAAGACTGTAGTTGCATATTAGGTTCAATTTTTTATGCAAATGTAATAGTGAGGTTTAGTGTTTGAAGTCCAATAGAAAAAATTAGGCCGGTTCAGTGACTTAAATAGTCTTTAAGTTTACACAATTACAAGGCTCGTTACCCTAGGTTTATTAGTCTGGGCTTGTGATTTTATACATAACTAACAGACCTCATATAATATTGCTCATTGTGAGTTGGAGGTATTACAAGCAGTATTACCTTGGACACTGACTTGACAGCACTGGGGACTGTCCTAGGAACTGGAAGCACTATGAAGGGAGCCTGGGTCTGGTAGTACCTGATAAGATCTCAGCATTTAGCAGTATTTTCATGTTGCCCAAATGAAAAGAGCAAATTATCACTTGTAAGGATCCATGTGTGAAACAAGTATTCACACTGTGAAACTGCATTCATTTGAACATGTGGTTATTTGATTCATAAATTTAGCTCTGCATGGTTCAAATGTCCCTATCTTTATTTCAGCAGCAAAGCTTTATTAAGGGTATAGATAAGCTCAGTGCACTTCCTTCTGATTACAGTTAAGTTAAAGGGTTGGCAAAATGCATGAATGTATGATAAGTGCACAATTGTGATGAGTGATTACATTATATGGCATCACTTTTTAAAATGCATGACTTTGCAAGTCTGTGTTTTCATATATCCATAATATATTAAAAATCTTCCCGTATACGTTACCCTTACTTGTGTGTCACAATCTTTGAGTAATGCCTTTGTCAATATTTATAATGGAAAAGCCTTGTGTCAACATTTGCCTCTCGTGCTGTAATGACAGTCTCCCCACACTAGATGGCACTGTTGCACCTCCCTGACGACATCACCCAACTGTATCTTTTTGCAACACAGACTAAGTTAGTTAAATGCTTTAAATATTTTACTTTTGTTTTTACTGTAACACAAATGTTATTTTCGATATCGTGATTGATTCTGCTGCAACACAAATATTTCCCCCTTCTTCCTCTTGCTTCTGCCCTGCCCTGACCACCCTCTTCATGATCCCCCAACTACCTTTACAACTGTCTTCTCAGCTCAATCAAGAATACTGCTCAGAAGTGTGAAGCTGTTAGGCACCAATATTTACCCTCTCTCCCAGGAATTCACTCCACTATCAGGTCAGCCCATAACCCTAAACACAGGCCCCAGGTCAAAAAACCTACAAATTATTTTACAGTCTGATTTACTCCACCAGTAACTCTGTTAGTATATCACAACTCACTACTCCAAAAACCCATTATTAAATTTCCATCTTTCTGCAAAAACAGTTAACATAATCACTTTATATTATTACAACTCTTTTCAGAAAAAAAAATTCCCTGCTCTTTCTGATTGCAATACCAAAACAGTGGGTGGCTCCCAAACATTTGAAATGCCTCAAACCCCAGTCATTTCAATCACTAACGTTTTCCACATTAGACATATATAGTTATATAAAAATACAACCTACCAATCACACAAAAATATCTATTATTGAAAATCTGAATTATGGTGCATACTTCTGCCAACAAGCATAACTTCTAGTTTAGCTTTTCATCTCAACATTTACATCAGCATTTACAATGGAAACTGCTCCCTATGTAAACATTTATAATGGGAAACCGTATCTAAATATGTCAACACTTTATAATAAACCTTATGTAAAAATGTTAAAATTGCCCTGGTAGATTTAGATGGCATTAGCCCATTTGTCATTAAAAACATGAATGGAGGAGTAGAAATTGGACCTCGTGCCCGTTTTACACCCATAGTTGCACACAAACTCCTGGGGTATAATTCAATGGAAAGTAAAATCAGGCTGGGTGTAAAACGGGCAGTCAATCCTAACCTGTCAGTTTCCAACCAGGCGATTTTGCTTAAAATTACCCCCACATGTTAAATACTTCTTTTTTTGCAATTACTATCCTCTGTTTAACTTTGTTACTTTGACCAGCTGATGTTATTGGACTACCCAAGTAAATGATTCACTCTGAGGTCAATTTTTGGGAGTTCCTCTTTCTTTATGGTTACCATTAACATCTTGTTAGCATTTACAATTCAAAGTTGTTTGACTTACCTTTTCAAAGAAAGCTTTTGATTTGTGTAATAATAAGCTAGATGGACACTGTAACTGGCTAATTACATTATTTTCTCACCATGATAAGATTCCAACGCCATATGAGCTGTATTACCAGCAGCACGTCCACTTCTGCCAATTGCTCTTTTTTTCCATGTGGCACCATAAATGGTTTATTGGTGTGAATATCTGACCAATGGATGTTGTGTTTTGTAATAGCCATTTTAGAAAATAGTTGCTAGTATGCTGTGGACAGTCTTGCCAGTTAAGATGTGTAAGAGCTGTTTGTTTTTCTTTTAGAGAACAATTATTGTATGAAAACACCTCATTGAGCAATGAGAAAAGCAATTTCTAGCTTGTCTTGCTCCTGCTGGTGAGAGCAATAGCAAACAAATGAGACAAAATGAATGCTAAGTAACAGTGATTACCAATTTGATTGCACTGTACTGCAACTTCTTGTCCCAGCTTTTCATCAAACTCCTTGGGGGTGATTTTAAACCACAAAAACGGGTAGGGTGGGAGTTGAAAATAGTTGTTTTTTGGGTCGCGACTGCATCCTGGCTTTATTTCCGGGTTTAACGTCGGCGCGTAAAAGTACAGGCTTCCCACTGGGGATGCAAAGTCCGAAAATTTTGCGGTTACGACCCAAAAAAACAACTCTTTTCAACTCCCACCTGCCCCCAACCTACCCGTTCTTGGGGTTAAAATCACCCCCCTTATGTCTGGTTCCAGTCAATGAGAAACATTGAAAAACTGTCAATGTGGTACATACTCAGTAACTAGCAGATTAAAAGTCAGTAAATTTCCCTCTCATGTTTCTACGCATTCAGCAATAGCAGAGTTCAGGTCTACCATGAATTGGAGTATCACTGGAATTTATTTTTTTGACCAATCACAGAGCATGCCTGAA
Organism: Heptranchias perlo; assembly: GCF_035084215.1. Lineage (NCBI taxonomy): Eukaryota > Metazoa > Chordata > Chondrichthyes > Hexanchiformes > Hexanchidae > Heptranchias > Heptranchias perlo. Next base: position 35,763,207 of record NC_090337.1, on the reverse strand, counting down.
TTGTTTGCTGATTAAAAAAAATAAATGTAAATTAATCATTTCAATTTGTATTTTGCTCGTTGATTAAATGTAGATGTTTGGAGTATAAGCATAAACTTCCCTGAAACTCTAGGTAGATGTTTTAGTCCATGCAGTTGTCATGCTGTGAGGGAGTAGTACAATATGTCTCGAAATTCTGTAGCTCTTGATGTATGAAAAGTTTTCCTGTCACTTTGACTGGCAGGATGCTGGGGTTTGGAAAGAATAATACTTATGCATGCAGTTGAATTTTCAATTGACATATCTTGTATTGCAGTTTTCTTTGTGGCAAGTCTTCACAATAAATAACCCCAAGGTTAGCTATAAAACACAAAACTGTTTGAGAGGCTCAATTAAAATAGTGTGATGTTTCTGTAACTTTTGAAACTGAGAAAAACATTTCCTAATCTGTTGTTTGATTTGAAAGCTAATTATTTAAGATCAATTTTATGCTAGTGGCCTGACTTCTTTTAATTGTAGTCCACACATCAACATAGTTTCATTATTATGGAAGGATTTAAAATTTTGTATATAAATAAATAGGCTTAATCTCCAAATTGCTTCAACATTTATATACTTGTACTTATATCTGCGTATAGTTTTTAAAAGATTGTAACCTGAACAGCTTTCCAATTAAAAAGCACTCGCTGTCAATTCCAGTTATACCTAAATTGAATGTTAAAAGAAAAAATGTTAGCTATTGGTCCTTTTAATTATTATTCTGTATTGTATCAGACAAAATTGATGTGATTTTAAATTATGTGTGCTGTTCATAACCATTTAATCATTAATACTGTAAAATATTCTTGTGTGTGTCTAGCCTCAATGGGTTTAATTTCTAGCAATGAAGCTTGCCTGGCCAATTAGTTAAACAAAAGCAAGATACTGCAGATGCTGGAAATCTGAAATAAGAACAGAAAATACTGGAAACACTCAGCAGGTCAGGCAACATCTGTGGAGAGAGAAAGAGTTAATAGCCCCGATTTTTACAGGGAGGCAGAGGGCGGGGGGAGCATGTTGGCGGCTGGAAATGCTGGGAAGGCGGAGATCCAGACGAATTTAAGGGCAGGACATCATTAATTTTTTTTACTCCGTTTTCCGCCCGGCACCTGGCCAGATTAACAGGCTGGCTGGCTGTTGGGTGGGAAAGCCAGCGGTAGAAAGCTGCAGCCTGGGAGTGCTAGGGACGGTTATCGACAGTCAGAAAAGATCAAGGCATGTTGGTTTGGCGGGGGTGGAGGGGGGCTCGGAGTGCAGCAGCAAGGAGGGAGGGAAAGATCGGGACATGGTGAGGGAGGGTTGGGGAGTTGGCAGATCGCGGGGAGGGAGGCTGATCATAGTGGAAGGTTTGCTTGGGGGGCCAGGGGAAGCACTCCTGCTCTTCCTGGCTCACAAGCAGTGCCATAAAAAGCATTTTTTAATTCAAGTGGCTGCCAAAATCTGAGGAGCGGAGCCTCATTTAAATATTATAATCATGGACCCGCCTCTCCAGAGCAGGTTACTTGGCCACCTCCCCAACCCGCCGCGGTTAATCTGGAAGTAGGCATGTCTGCGGTGGGTTGGGATTGGGTTTCACATTTATTGATTTTAACCCCGACCCCCTCCCGCCCGTTGTGGGGTTGTTAAAATGACCCCCAATGTTTCAGCTCGATGACCTTTCATCAGTTCTGGAGTAAGGGACATACCAGACATGAGGGCGTTGACCCCCTTTGAGGAGCTGGCCATAGCTTTGGTGAAGCGCACTCTGCATTAGCTGGAGAGATAGCAAGATCTGTGGAATAATGCAGGTTGTAGGTTAATGCTGTTCAATGGACATTGAAAGGGGTTGGGGAGGCAACTGAAGGCATGGTGAAAGAAGTAGGTTTTAGGGAAACTTCTAAGCTGAGGAAGAGATGGTAACAAGTTTCCTCCCCAACACTCTCTTTTCCACTTCCTGTTCATTGTGAAACTTCATCTGATGACAATCTACCAAAACAAACAACAGAATTTTGTTGCAAGAGTCAAAACAACAAATTGGTTGCTTTTGCTAGCCAGTCTGTTGACTGTGAGGGAATATTTCTGTGTGTATATACTCTTGGTTGCTTCTCATTCTGAGTATTATTCAGAGGTTTGGTTAAAAAGAAAAAACTGAATAAACTATATCAAAAATAGGAATTATTTTTCTGTTCAATTTGCTGTATTTATAAAATATTTTTGCTGCTACTAATACATTATTCCAACTGTTTCCAGTAATATTTCTCAATTTTAAAAAATTCCTGAGCGTATACTTTCAAATGATTATTTGTTGCTTATCCAGTTGCCTTCACCTTTACCATTGTAACTTTTATTTATTGCAGACCGTGTGTTATTGCACCAGACTAACGGAGTTGACCATTCTGAGGAGGAACAAGTGCCAAACTTGCACATTCTGGGTGTCCTTTTCCTGAACAAGTATATGAAAAGTATTTTCAATCTTCTCCTAATCCTACAATTGTAAGCAATTCTTCTTTTCCTTTTTAAAATTATTATTCTGTCCAGCCAAAATTGCGAATCTTTTTTGAGAAAACATAAAAACAATAGGTAGACAGGCTAAACTGTAAAGCTATCAGTTATCTACAGCACTTCCTAATCTGGACTGCATCCAGAATTATTGTTACATTTTTGGGTCTATTTAAACCTTACCCTAAATTGTTTCAGCTGTTGTACTTTAAATCACTCTCATAGGTGAACCCTAACTTCCCAAGCCTTGCCTTGTGACTTATAAGTAAGCTTTCAGTAACTTGCAGGGGAAGCAAACAGCAAACTCTGTTTGGTGATTGCTATTAGGTTCAAGACAATCTCATGCCTCCATAATACTTCAATTAAGTCTTTGAAAATGGTAGAATTCCACAACAGACATTGTCTTTAAAGTTTAAAATATGAAGTGAATTTATTACACAAATAATGAACAAATGAGTGATTTAACACAATCATATATTTACAGTAAACAATCTTTTGTGTAACTCCATGAGGGGACAAAATGATTCAAAAAAAGTTTCAACTCCAAGAACTAATCTAAACCTTTATAAATTATTTTTAAATCTACAGATTATTTTACTTATCTTTCTTTCAGGAATATAAACTTGCCTTTAAGGTTTTGAAACAGCCTCTTGGCTACTCGTAGATTTTCCAACTAAATGCCATTCTCATAGTGATTTTCCAATTCTAATTGCCCTCTATTCGCACAAAATTGAATTCTGTATCTTGGAAAAGAATTACCAGGACATCCTAGATTTTGAGTACTGTGCCAGGAGTAGTCAGTCAGTTACAAAGGGAGCCAATCATGAAGTCTTTATGTATTTGTAAACAGTATGTCATGCTCCAAGAAACATGTTTACCCAACATCAAACCTGGCAATATCAGAATAAGCCAGGAACACAACCTTGGCTTTAGTAGGCTGTTAAACTCTCCACAATGACTGAGTATTAGGGCAGGCAACACAACATCTCTGCAAAAACACATTTTTTTATCACAATTATGTTACATCAATAATATGAATTTCTGTGTAACTCACTTTGCCAAATAATTTTGAGTTTTAGTTTGATACTCTGTAAAATAATAGACCTTCATCTAATCTCAGATAACTATGAACTTTAATTAGCCTGTAATACCTGAACATCAGTGTAATGTGTCATAAAAATACATCTCACAAAATTAATTTGTACTTTTAAAAATCCATCCATATGCATAATATAAAGAATACTATATAGTTGGCAGAGGCTTACAGACAATAATTCCACCTTATGTTGAGACTGCTTAATTGCTGCTATGTGATCTACTACTAACCATCTAACATCCTCTGTGAAGTATCTCTGCATTGAATCTAACGGAACGTGTTTCAAGTTTACAACAACAAGCAAATTTTCAAATTGCCCGGGCTGCATGACTTTAAATCTACCTTGTATAGCAGAAAAAATACAGTAGTTTTCTGCAGAGGAATACTCTTGTGGATTGAAATTATTCACTCTGAAAACTTCAAAAGCATAGCCCTGCGAGATGCACTTTCAAGTGCACATGCTTTATTGTGCTTTAATGTTATAGAGATTGCTCCCTTGAATCAGCAGAGGAAGAAATTCTATTCCATTATTTGTGGTTTGAAAAATAGCACGGTAATACAGAACCAAAATCAGAAAATGCTGGAAACATTCAGCAGGTCAGGCAGCATCTGTAGTGAGAACAGGAGTTAACATTTCGGATATGGATTCTTCATCAAAACAGGATATTACGGATGAACAACATTTAAAGGAAGAAGGGAAAAGATGCGCACACAAACATACGCACATATGCACGAAATGGACTAACCTGCAAAGTGCTTAATTGGAAAACAGGAGATCATTAAAAAGCAGAAGTAATATTAGCATGAGACAATAGGAGGCATAATGATAAAAATATGAGAACCAGAATGTGTAAATGGCTGAGGAGGTGAGCAATAGGGCAGGAAGAAATAGAAACATGAAAAACTGGCAAAGCAGGTAATAATGAAGGGTTCACACCCGAGAAGCAACATCAAAAATGAGTCATAGTATCACAGCCTACCATTCTCAAGCCCTGATATTTATGATGGCTTCGATCCTTTTCTACTTTTGTTCTTAACATAAGGGAGCGCTAGATATATTTGACGTGAAGTTTACGCTTCATCCTCCAGCCTGTTTTTCCTATGAATGATGCAAGAGATGCTGTGGAATAACTAAGAATCTTGAAGTCCTGATGGTGAATTGCAGGAGTTAATATCAAAACTGCCAAACACCAGCAAAACTGAGGCTTATGTTTGTCTATTTCATTTGTATTAGTAAAGAAATCACTTCATATGATGCACATACTCTTCATTCATTTTCATGCCTTACAGTCCAATGAGTCCATTTTTCTACAATATGGATTTTTATGTTTAAAGTTAGCATCGCCTCAAATATCTCCCTTATTAGCAGTAAGGGGATTTTAAAACTTGTTCATCATTTAAAAAAAAGCCTCTCATGCCAGATATGCCTGTCCCCCTCTCTTTCCAGAAGCAGAAGCTAATAACAATCCCTTGTAGAGGAAGCGAACAGTGGGCTGTCTCTTCCTGCTCATCGAGCTACCTGCTCAGTTTTTCATGTGTTGCAAAGAATTGTAGCACTTGCCAGTTTACAGTCAGTGGTACAATACAGATTGCTATGCCAGGGAAGAGGAAAATACTGGTTAGTATTTTTTGGATGAGTTTTTTGTCGGATATTCTCTTAGCCCTGCAATCCTGCTGCTGGTAAACTTCATAAATCTGTAAAATGCACGCTTCCCAATTAAATTTCTACTGCCCACAATTAGCTGACTTTTTCTGTTTTGGCCACTAGTTCTGAAATCCTGCCTTAAAGGGAATTGCAAAGCATAATAGTAGCACAGATCAGATGAATAACAACAATTGAGTTTGCCAATTGTTTTTTAATGAGCTTTTCAGAAACTTTGTGGGAAATCCTACTGATCACAGGATCTGTAATCAATAAATAACAACAGCAGCGTGAAAATTGGCGGTGTTCAGAGCCGGCTGAGCAATTTAACCAAGGCATGCCAACTTTTGCTTGGTTCTGGTAGATATGATTTTTTCCACTTAATATAAAGAGAGAATATTCATTTAATATAGCTAGTATTGCTTTTTTCAAATGGAGATTGAAGCAGAAGGACATACACAGGAACAGTTTCATGCTTTTGAAATCAAAAGCCATCAAAGACAAACCACCTGGATTCAGCTTCACATATCTAAAGGGTGTACTGTCAATGTCAGTTATCATAGTATGACAATCGAGCAGTGCTTCAGAAGGGTGTGTGTTATGGTAGACTATGTCGCATCTGCGCTATGCTGATAACAGTAAAGTCAATATTGCCGTTAACCTTTATCTCACTGCCACCTTCCAGTCTCCCACACGGAACATTAATCAATTTGCCATCCACTGCTAAGTCAAGGCTGCATATGCAGCCCCAATCCCTGCAAAATTGGGGCTGCATATGCATATGGTGCAGGTGCACTTGTTCCCATAGCTCAAGGTATGAGCAGAGCCAAATCTTGCAATACCATTCACACCCCCTATTTGAATAGACTACAAACAAAGGAAAAGGTTGCTCAGACAGTTTGGCCCATGGCTAGGAGTGTAAAATCAGTGAGACAGCTTGCCAGAAAAAGGGAAGTTGTGGTGCTGACAGAAAAGTGGACTGAATGTTCACAGTGGCACAGCAGACACATGTGGGCAATACTCCCTTTAATGTGAAGAGTTGGAGGTCCTGCTGCAGGAGGCGTGCCAAAGGAAGATGGCACTATTTGGGACTGAAGATCACCCTCCTGTAAAAACACAGATGCCAGCTGAATGGAGGGAGGCAGTTGACCAACTCATTGCAGTCATTCTGCTCCCTCAAACCTGGCTGCAAATGAGGAAGAAGTTTATTGGTGTCAGGTTAAGGTTAGCGTGCTCTTTGCTTTTGCACACTTACTCTTGTGGTGCCACTGACCATGGCATAGACCGAAGTTGGAAACTGCTGCACCCTCTTGAGGCGGTACTGTTTCAAGCACAACCATTTTCTTTTACACACACGTATTGTGCTCAAGCTGCATGGCACACTTCTAGAAAGTGGAGATGGCAGGCAAGGAATGGCAAGCTGAGGTTGGCAATCCATGGGTGTAGAGGATTGTCCTGTTCTCCTAAGACCCTTTCACCCAGTACTTTTCTCCTTCAAATAATGCAGACACCGTGGAATGCCACATAATTGCCAGGACCACCCGGCTCCAGACCTCATTACAGCCTTACATGGACAAAAGAGCTGAATACCAGAGGTGAGGTGAGAGTGACTGCCCTTGACATCAAGGCAGCATTTGACCGAGTGTGGCATCAAGGAGCTCTAGTAAAATTGAAGTCAGTGGGAATCGGGGAAAACTCTCTAGTGGCTGGAGTCATATCTAGCACAAAGGAAGATGGTGGTGGTTGTTGGAGGCCAATCATCTCAGTCCCAGGGCATTGCTGCAGGAGTTCCTCAGGGCAGTGTCCTTGGCCCAACCATCTTCAGCTGCTTCATCAATGACCTTTCCTCCATCATAAGGTCAGAAATGGGGATGTTCGCTGACAATTGCACAGTGTTCAGTTCTATTCGCAACCCCTCAAATAATGAAGCAGTCTGAGCCTGCATGCAGCAAGACCTGGACAACATCCAGGCTTGGGCTGATAAATGGCAAGTAACATTCGCGCCAGACAAGTGCCAGGCAATGACCATCTCCAACAAGAGAGAGTCTAACCACCTCCCCTTGACATTCAACGGCATTACCTTCACCGAATCCCCCACCATCAACATCCTGGGGGTCACCATTGACCAGAAACTTAACTGGACCAGCCATATAAATACTGTGGCTACAAGAGTAGGTCAGAGGCTGGGTATTCTACAATGGGTGACTCACCTCCTGACTGCCCAAAGCCTTTCTACCATCTACAAGGCACAAGTCAGGAGTGTGATGGAATACTCTCCACTTCCTTGGATGAGTGCAGCTCCAACAACACTCAAGAAGCTCGACACCATCCAGCACAAAGCAGCTCGCTTGATTGGCACCACATCCACCACCCTAAATATTCACTCTCTTCACCACCGGCGCACAGTGGCTGCAGTGTGTACCATCCACAGGATGCACTGCAGCTACTCGCCAAGGCTTCTTCAACAGCACCTCCCAAACCCGTGACCTCTTCCACCTAGAAGGACAAGAGCAGCAGGTACAAGGGAACAACACCACCTGCATATTCCCCTCAAAGTCACACACCATCCCGACTTGGAAATATATCGCCGTTCCTTCATCGTCGCTGGGTCAAAATCCTGGAACTCCCTACCTAACAGCACTGTGGGAGAACCTTCACCACACGGACTGGAGCAGTTCAAGAAGGCGGCTCACCACCACCTTCTCAAGGGCAATTAGGGATGGGCAATAAATGCCGGCCTCGCCAGCGACGCCGACATCCCATGAACAAATTTTTTAAAAATTAAGGCATTGTGGCTACTTCCTGAATAATGCCACTAATGCTGCTGTACTCAGATAGCAACTGAACATTAATTGAATGCTAACCCTTTTTCTTCATAAAGGCCATAGGGTTGATGTGAAGACCCGTGATGCCCACTTGGGTACCATTTACGACTCTTTGGAGTCAAGGGAGCACTGCACCTGCTGAAAGCAGTGTATCCTGTTCAACAGATGCCTCTTTTTAATAGGAAAAGTTGGTGAGGTGTTGCTCCTTGCAAACATTGCAGATGTCATGTCCCTGATACATGTGTGCACTGCAGACTGCCTGATGTGGTAGATGGCTCCTGGGGTGTTTTGGATAGATAACCTAAAAGCTTCATGCTGTGATAACCTTCATTTCTATGGGAAGAGCCATTCCTGATCAGAAGTGTGCAAATCACTGTAGCAGATGGCACAAATCTGTGTCATCCTGTCTATGGAGGCAGTGAAGATTTGGAGGGTGTCTCAGTGCTTCCAACTGCAGATCAAAATCTAGTTTTGCAGGATAGGTAATTCCAATCGTTCTTCTGTCTGAGAAGGTAATGTGCTGCAAGTTACATCATGAAGCAACTATCCCAAGGATTGATAAATCCATGAATTGAGGATAATTGAATTTGAAAGTCAATTCTAATTTTTGAATATGGTTTCCTAGCATAGGACATCAGTATTATAATACTGGAGTCGCTGCTTTGCCACCTATTCAATCACTTTCAAGAACAAAGAATCATTTTGATAGTAGGATGTCAAGGTTGTGTTGTTTAGGGGGATCCAGTTAATTTTCTCAGCTTGGTACCTCCAGAATGGCATTTGAGCAGTTGCTTCAACTTCAGTCAATGAGATCACACTGGCTTTACATTTCAGGAATAACTTCATGATCTCAGCTGGGAGCCCTACCCACACATAGGGCTCAATTTTGAAATGGTGGCGGGCCGACGGAGGGGGAGGGGGTGAAGGTGCGTGTGGCAAACCCGAATTTTAAAAAAAACTTACCGTTTCCGATCGCAATGTAATTGATGGTGATTAAAGTTCTTTCTGGATTTCTCGCCCGGCAGCCAGCCTGATTGATAGGCTGGCTGCCGACAGGAGCTGCAACGCCGAGGTTGGGGGGGGGGTGGGTGGGGAGAGAAAGAGAGACGTCATCTGGGGCGGGAACAGAAGGTGGGGGGTGAAGAGAGAGGAAGATTGGGGGAGGGTGAAGAGAGGGGAAGATTGGGGGAGGGTGACGAGACGGGAAGATTGGGGGAGGGTGAAGAGACGGGAAGATTGGGGGAGGGTGAAGAGAGGGGAAGATCGGGGGAGGGGAAGATCGGGGCGAGGGGCAGGTCGGGGGTCATGGGGGGGAGGGGGCGATCGGGGTAAGAGGGGAAGGTTGGGGAGACATGGAGGGGAGAGGGGGAGATCGAGGGGTCATCGGGGGGACATCGGGGGTGGGGAAGAGGGGGAGGTTGGAGAGGGAGACATCGGAGCAGGGTGGAAAGGTAGGTTGATTTTGTGTTTTAACTTTGTGGAATGGTTTTTTATTTAATTTATTTTGTTTATTTTTGCCTGATCCGGCCCTTCTCAGGCTTGATTCATAAGCTGTGGGAAAGCCGCCCAGGTAAGTTTAAAAAATCGTTCTAACTGCATAATATGTCACAAGTAAAGTGCCTTAAATACCTCAATGAGGTACATTTGGCTCTTTAACTATCATCCCGCCAGCATTGCCCACGCGCACACAGGTGCGTCTGTGGGAAACTCGGAAGTCGGCGGGTTGGAGCTGGCATCCGAACCCGCTCTGCATTTTTGCAATTTTTGTAGCTCCCAACACACCTGCAATTTAAGTTTAAAATTGAGCCCATAGAGTGGGTTAAAGATAGGGCTGCAACATTGGGAATCACCACTTTTACACCTATATCTGCAGACTGGCCAAATGTAAGAAAAGACCCAAAAATGGGCCTCGACTGGGAAAATTGGATTATAAAATCAAAGCCTGTGAGGAATATTGACAAGATTCCTTTGAAATTATACAGAGCATTCACACATATACCAATGCCCATATTCATTACAATTTATCATATGAACGCGTAGAAATGTGGTGCCCCACCACCCTAATGAAAATCTGCCTTTACAGAAGTCTCCCATTTGGCATTACTTCGGACTTTTTTGGACAATTAAATCTTTAGAGCCACCCTTTTCTCAACATTTGATTTGTCAGCGTGCTCTGCCACAATGCCTGTCTAACCAGTTTGGAACTTCAGCAATCTTGTTGTTAAATGGGGATGCTGGCATTGATGGGCCATATTTTGGAAACAGATGCGTGTTTCTTGATATAATTGTTCCAATTAAATCTCTATTGTCCCAGCAAATTGAGATCAACCAAGAGGTAGCCTTAAAACAGTGGTCTCGACACAAAGGCCGTAAAATTCAGTTTTGGTTGGGGGTACAAAACGGGTGGTAGCAAATCAACCGCCCATTATACACCCTGACTGATTTTCCTTTCCTTTAAAGTTAGTGGAAAGAAAAATTGGGCCGAGTGTATCATGGGCAGGTGATCCACTACCACCTATTTTGCCAACCCCCCCACCCCCGCCGAAGTTGAATCTTACCCCCAAAGATACTGGGGAACAAATTCAACTTATGGCTGCCAGTTTCGCTCCTGTGAAATGCGCGTTGGACCTCCGACTTTTGTGCCCCATAAGGGCAGGATGTTTGCCAGATACCATATTGGCTTGGGTGACTTTTAGTTGTCCAGGGTGCCCGCACGAAACAGTCGTTAGGCTCCTTAATTATGAAAATCGGGCATGGACTGGGGCACTGGGCAATCGATCTGACTACATACCCGCATTGGACACAACTCAAATTTCTGCCCCACTGAGTATATTGTGAATCTTGCCTTGATGACTGATGCTTCTCTCATAGAATGTGTCATCCATTTTGTGGGAGCAAAGACTAAGATATATGTCCCCAATCTCTCACTACTTGAATCATAACTAGACTCAAGCTTTGAGTGGTATTCCATTCTTCAGGGACCATCTCCACAATAAATTGATAAGAGTCTAAACAGGCAGCATCACCATTGTGAGGTATACAAGCAAACAAAGTAAGTTGTACACCTGAATCTTGTATTGCACATATACGAGAGCCGTCTGCCTAGGACACATACACATTCCATCAGTGAAGAAGTTAATGCTGTGGAAAACATATAAATAGCAGAGGTAAAAATGAAGTGTGTGAAAGCAGCAAATCTGAAATAAAAATGGAAAATGCTGGAAATGCAAACTAGATCTGTCAGCAGCTAAAAAATAAATGGCAGGTTAATGTTTGCTGGCGGAACCCTTACGTCAGGTAGAGACCCTTTGTTAATTCTGATGAAGGGTCTTTACCTGAAATATTAAATTGTCATTTACTTTTCAGAGATTGATAGACCAGTGGTTTATTTTGTATTTCAAACTATCTGCATTTCTTTGAAAACATTGAGGAGTTCTAGCTTTAACTAGTCCAGCAACTCCTGATAAAATTCGATAGAAAACCTGCCAACACTAGGAAATTTCCCAGGAGTACTCATTTAATTGCTTTCTGCAGCTCTTTAATGGCCTATCTAAGTATGACCTATTAGCCTCATCTTGACTGGAAAGGGAATAAAGACAAAAATAGCGTTTAGGTCCTCCCCTGACAGGTTATACTCAGAGGAGTTTAAAAAAAGCAAAAGCATTATTTCCTCACTTTATGGCTTATCATTGTTGCCTGAAACAGGAATTAAACCATAAATGATCATGCCTATTACTATGAGGGAAAATAGAAATGAGATACATTTTGCAGTTTTTGTAACAGGAATACTGTGATTTTTTTTTTTTTGTTTTGTTTGTTTTTTGATATTAGCCCAGGCCAGCCAAAATTTCAAAGCTCAAAAGCTGAGAAAATACCCCAAAGTTTAAAAAATATTAGCATGCTCATTGATATGCTCAATGTAACTACCGATTGTACAGTATATACCATGTAAGCAATTTTGAAACATAGCACAGGAATGTGACATTTGCCAATCTTTGTTTCCAACTTTCTTTTGAAGTCCAGATTGTATTCTCTCATGTTCCTCTCTTTCTCTCTTCCTCTCTCTGCTCCTTGTTCCCTCTCTCATTTCCTCCATCTGTCCACTGTCCTTCAGTCCCCCTCTCATTCCAATCCTTCTTCCTCTTCCTGTGCCTCAGTCCTTCGTTCTTCTCTCTGTCTCTGTCTCTCTTTTTCTCTTGGCTGATGGCAGCCTTGGCACTTTCATTCCAGGGAACGGCACTTGTCTTATATGTTGCAGAGGTTGGCAACATGCTGAGGATTTGTGCTCATGATAGCGACAATGCTGCTCTTCATTTGCAGACTGGGCTGCAAGTCCTGCCACCTGATATAGTAATGCATTCAAAGTAAGAACAGCCACACTTGTTAATACTGTATCAATAATATGTTAAAAATGGTACAATCACACACGCATTTCCTGTCGATGAAACTTTAAGCAAAATATTTCTGTCACACTTCGACCTGAAAGGCTGAGATTACATATTAAAATTATGTATTCATCAAATAGCAACACATTTGATTGGCTAATATGCCAATTTATTAATTGTAATTTAGCCATAAGCAAATTTCTTGGATAGGAGAAGGCAAAGCAAAGAGCAAGCAAATTAATCAAATCGCTCAAAGCTATTTTTGATTTTTTTTTTTGGTCTGTCATTTCCCCCCTCAGCCTCCTGACAATAAACTTAAAATAAGTTATCTAACATCATAACACGACAATTTTTTAATTTCACAACAACATGACTAAACTTACTTGTAAGGATGAATTCTCCGCTTGCACACTCCCAATGCAGAACCACGCCTTTGGGAGAGTGTTTTGAGAATTTGCATGCAGTCCATCATTTTCCATCCATTCAAATTATTGGATGGAAAATTGTAAGCTGCATGCACAATTTCCTGATAAACTTTCTATGTGGTTGAGGTTCCATTGGGGGTGGGGGGGGGGCAGTGGGAGTGCAAAATGTGCCCCATAATGTTATCTTTTATGCCCGAATATCTTCATTGATGTTTTTACTTGAAGACTTCAGCCTCTTTCAAAAAGTGGGCTTCCATTTAATATTCATCTCATTGCTTTCACTCTGTGCTTACAATTCTTTGAATGCTACAGTTGAGTGTATGCAGATTGCAGAATTTCACAGCATGCATCTGGATGATTCTTTCCATGTACTATTTTAAGACTCTCTTTTGCCAGGAGTTATTTTCTTCAACTTATTCAAAAATCAGCTAAAAAATGAATTCTAACAGTCAAGGTTTAATATTTAAACAATTAACAAGTCTTTATATTTTTACATCTGAGAGAAAACTGTATGTAAACCCCATCCCCTTACAGAATAATGGAAAAGCATAATGCAACTGATTTTTTTGTATGAAATCTGATAACATAAACCATAAGCTGTAAAGCTTTATTCTGAGGTAAATAATGTTCATCAGAAGAAAATTCTAGAAATTTTCACAATCGACAGCAAAATTGCCATTCAAAGCATTGCAATAAACAAGGTGCAGAATAAATTTTAAAAATTTGTTCAGATAAAGTTTTAGATTTAAATTATCAAATGATTAAATTTTACTTCATAGATCAAGCTTAGTTTTCAGAGAGAAAGAAAATGAGTAAGTCAGTGATTGTGCGAACAGCACTTTCTGTATCAATTATTGTTTATGGGAAATCTATATTTCTCAGTACAGATTTTAAATTTAAATTTGAAATAGGGACTTTGCTCAGTATAAGAACATAAGAAATAGGAGCAGGAGTAGGCCAATCGGCCCCTCGAGCCTGCTCCGCCATTCAATAAGATCATGGCTGATCTGATCCTAACCTCAAATCGAAATTCATGTCCAATTTCCTGCCCACTCCCCGTAACCCCTAATTCCCTTTACTTCTAGGAAACTGTCTATTTCTGTTTTAAATTTATTTAATGATGTAGCTTCCACAGATTCCTGGGGCAGCAAATTCCACAGACCTACTACCCTCTGAGTGAAGAAGTTTCTCCTCATCTCAGTTTTGAAAGAGCAGCCCCTGATTCTAAGATTATGCCCCCTAGTTCTAGTTTCACCCATCCTTGGGAACATCCTTACCGCATCCACCTGATCAAGCCCCTTCACAATCCTGTATGTTTCAATAAGATCGCCTCTCATTCTTCTGAACTCCAATGAGTAGAGTCCCAATCTACTCAACCTCTCCTCATATGTCCACCCCCTCATCCCCGGGATTAACTGAGTGAACCTTCTTTGTACTGCCTCGAGAGCAAGTATGTCTTTTCTTAAGTATGGACACCAAAACTGTATGCAGTATTCCAGATGCGGTCTCACCAATACCTTATATAACTGCAGCAATACCTCCCTGTTTTTATATTCTATCCCCCTAGCAATAAAAGCCAACATTCCGTTGGCCTTCTTGATCACCTGCTGCACCTGCATACTAACTTTTTGATTTTCTTGCACTAGGACCCCCAGATCCCTTTGTACTGCAGTACTTTCCAGTTTCTCGCCATTAAGATAATAATTTGCTCTCTGATTTTTCTTGCCAAAGTGCATAACCTCACATTTTCCAATATTGTATTGCATCTGCCAAATCTGCACCCACTCACTCAGCCTGTCTATATCCCCTTGTAGGTTTTTTATGTCCTCCTCACTCTCCACTTTCCCTCCCATCTTTGTATCATCTGCAAATTTTGATATGTTACACTCGGTCCCCTCCTCCAAATCGTTAATATAGATTGTAAAGAGTTGGGGACCCAGCACCGACCCCTGCGGAACACCACTGGCTACAGGTTGCCAGTCCGAGAATGTACCATTTATCCCAACTCTCTGCTTCCTGTTAGATAACCAGTCCTCCACCCATGCCAGAATATTACCCCCAATCCAGTGATTCTTTATCTTGAGCAATAATCTTTTATGTGGCACCTTGTCGAATGCCTTCTGGAAGTCTAAATACACTACGTCCACTGGTTCCCCTTTATCCACCCTGTACGTTATGTCCTCAAAGAACTCAAGCAAATTTGTCAGACATGACTTCCCCTTCATAAAGCCATGCTGACTTTGTCCTATTAAATTATGTTTATCCAAATGTTCCGCTACTGTCTCCTTAACAATAGACTCCAAAATTTTACCCACCACAGATGTTAGGCTAACTGGTCTATAATTTCCAGCCTTCTGCCTACTACCCTTTTTAAATAAGGGTGTTACATTAGCAGTTTTCCAATCTGCCGGGACCTTTGCCGAGTCCAGAGAATTTTGGAAAATTATTACCAAAGCATCCACAATCCCTACTGCCACTTCCCTCAAGACCCTAGGATGTAAGCCATCAGGTCCAGGGGATTTATCCGCCTTGAATCCCATTAATTTACTGAGTACCAATTCCTTAGTGACTTTAATCGTATTTAGCTCCTCCCCCCCCTAGAGCCCCCTGTTTGTCCAGTGTTGGGATATTCTTAGTGTCCTCTACCGTAAAGACTGAAACAAAATATTTGTTCAGCATTTTTGCCATCTCCATGTTTCCCACCATTAATTTCCCGGTCTCATCCTCTAAGGGGCTTACGTTTGCCTTAGCCACCCTTTTTCTTTTTATATAACTGTAGAAACTCTTGCTATCTGTTTTTATATTTTTTGCTAATTTATTTTCATAATCTATCTTCCCTTTCTTAATCAATCCTTTAGTTACTTTTTGCTGTCTTTTGAAGACTTCCCAATCTTCTATCCTCCCACTAAGTTTGGTTACCTTATATGTCTTTGTTTTTAGTCGGATACTATCCTTAATTTCTTTACTTAGCCACGGATGGCTGTCATTTCTTTTACACCCTTTTTTCCACAGTGGAATATATTTTTTTTGAAAGTTGTAAAATAACTCCTTGAATGAACACCACTTCTCATGTACCGTCTTACCCTTTAATCTATTTTCCCAGTCCACTTTAATCAATTCCGCTCTCATACCATCATAGTCTCCTTTATTCAAGCTCAGTACGCTTGTTTGAGAACCAACCTTCTCACCCTCTAATTGGATATGGAATGTAACCATGTTATGGTCACTCATTCCAAGGGGATCCTTAACTAGGACATTATTAATTAATCCTGGCTCATTACACAGGACCAGGTCCAAGGTTGCTTGTCCCCTTGTAGGATCAGTTACATACTGCTCAAGAAATCCATCCCTAATACACTCAATAAACTCTTCCTCAAGGCTGCCCTGCCCAATTTGATTTGTCCAGTTAATATGATAGTTAAAATCCCCCATAATTATAGCTGTTCCCTTATTACATGCCCCGACTATTTCCTGATTAATACTTCTTCCAGCAGAGTTGCAACTATTAGGAGGCCTATATACTACGCCCACTAGTGTTTTTTTCCCCTTATTATTCCTTATCTCTACCCAAACTGTTTCATTATCCTGATCCTTTATCCCAATATCATTTCTCTGTATTACAGTGATTCCTTCCTTTATTAACATAGCCACCCCACCTCCCTTTCCTTCCTGCCTGTCCTTCCTGATTGTTAAATACCCTGGCATATTTAATTCCCAGTCGTTGTCACTCTGCAGCCATGTTCCTGTAATGGCCACAAGATCATACCCATACGTAGTTATTTGTATATAACAGTTTTCAGTTTGTTTTACCAAATTATGTGAAAATAATATAAATTTTTTTTTTATTCGTTCATGGGAGTGGGCATCACTGGCAAGACCAGCATTTATTGCCCATCCCTAATTGCCCTTGAGAAGGTGGTGGTGAGCCGCCTTCTTGATCCAATGCAGTCCGCGTGATGAAGGTTCTCCCACAGTGCTGTTAGGAAGGGAGTTCCAGGATTTTGACCCAGCGACTATGAAGGAACGGCGATATATTTCCAAGTCAGGATGATCGGAAATGTGCAGGTGGTGTTGTTCCCATGTGCCTGCTGCCCTTGTCCTTCTAGGTGGTAGAGGTCGCGGGTTTGGGAGGTGCTGTCAAAGAAGCCTTGGCGAATTGCTGCAGTGCATCCTGTGGATGGTACACACTGTAGCCACTGTGCGCCAGTGGTGGAGGCAGTGAATGTTTGGGATAGTGGATGGGGTGCCAATCAAGCGGGCTGCATTGTCCTGGATGGTGTCGAGCTTCTTGAGTGTTGTTGGAGCTGCACTCATCCAGGCAAGTGGAGAGTATTCCATCACACTCCTGACTTGTGCCTTGTAGATGGTGGAAAGGCTTTGGGGAGTCAGGAGGTGAGTCACTCGCTGCAGAATACCCAGCCTCTGACCTGCTCTTGTAGCCACAGTATTTATGTGGCTGGTCCAGTTAAGTTTCTGGTCAATGGTGACCCCCAGGATGTTTATGGTGGGGGATTTGGCGATGGTAATGCCGTTGAATGTCAAGGGGAGGTGGTTAGATTCTCCCTTGTTGGAGATTTTCATTGCCTGGCACTTGTCTGGCGTGAATGTTACTTGCCACTTATCAGCCCAAGCCTGGATGTTATCCACGTCTTGCTGCATGCGGGCACGGACTGCTTCATTATCTGAGGGGTTGCGAATGGAACTGAACACTGTGCAATCATCAATGAACATCCCCATTTCTGACCATATGATGGAGGGAAGGTCATTGATGAAGCAGCTGAAGATGGTTGGGTCAGGACGTTGCCCTGAGGAACTCCTGCAGCAATGTCCTGGGGCTGAGATGATTGGCCTCCAACGACCACTACCATCTTCCTTTGTGCTAGGTATGACTCCAGCCACTGGAGAGTTTTCCCCCTGATTCCCATTGATTTCAATTTTCCTAGGGCTTCTTGGTGCCACACTCAGTCAAATGCTGCCTTGATGTCAAGGGCATTCACTTTCACCTCACCTCTGGAATTCAGCTCTTTTGTCCATGTTTGGACCAAGGCTGTAATGAGGTCTGGAGCCGAGTGGTCCTGGCAGGACTCAAACTGAGCATCGGTGAGCAGGTTATTGGTGAGTAAGTGCTGCTTGATAGCACTGTCGACGACACCTTCCATCACTTTGCTGATGATTGAGAGTCGATGGATGGGGGGGTAATTGGCCGGATTGGATTTGTCCTGCTTTTTGTGGACATGACGTACCTGGGCAATTTTCCAGATTGTCAGGTGGCTGCCAGTGTTGTAGCTGTACTGGAACAGTTTGGCTAGAGGCGTGGCTAGTTCTGGAGCACAAGTCTTCAGCTCTACAGCTGGGATGTTGTCGGGGCCCATAGCCTTTGTTGTATCCAGTGCACTCAGCCGTTTCTTGATATCACGTGGAGAGAATCAAATTGGCTGAAGACTGGCTTCTGTGATGGTGGGGATATCGGGAGGAGGCTGAGATGGATCATCTACTCGGCACTTCTGGCTGAAGATGGTTGCAAACACTTCAGCCTTGTCTTTTGCACTCACGTGCTGGACTCTGCCATCATTGAGGATGGGGATGCTTACAGAGCCTCCTCCTCCCGTTAGTTGTTTAATTGTCCATCTCCATTCATGACTGGATGAGGCAGGACTGCAGAGCTTTGATCTGATCCGTTGGTTGTGGAATCGCTTAGCTCTGTCTATAGCAGGTTGCTTCTGCTGTTTAGCATGCATGTAGTCGTTTGTTGTAGCTTCACCAGGTTGGCACCTCATTTTTAGAAACCCCTTGTGCTTCTCCTGGCATGCTCTTCTACACTCCTCATTGAACCAGGATTGATCTGGCTTATTGGTAATGGTAGAGTGAGGGATATGCTAGGCAATGAGGTTACAGATTGTGCTGGAATACAATTCTGCTGCTGCTGATGGCCCACAGTGCCTCATGGATGTCCAGTTTTGAGCTGCTAGATCTTTTCTGAATCTATCCCATTTCGCATGGTGGTAGTGCCACACAACATGTTGGATGGTGTCCTCAGTGCGAAGACGGGTCTTTGTCTCCATGAGGACTGTGCGGTGGTGACTCCTACCAATACTGTCATGGACAGATGCATCTCCGACAGATAGATTGATGAGGACGAGGTCAAGTAGGTTTTTCCCTCGTGTTGGTTTGCTCACCACCTGCCGCAGACCCAGTCTGGCAGCTGTGTCCTTCAGGACTCGGCCAGCTCGGTCAGTTGCGGTGCTACCGAGCCACACTTGGTGATGGACATTGAAGTCCCCCACCCAGAATACATTCTGTGCCTTTGCTACCCTCAGTGCTTCCTGAGAAACCTTTTTGAATTTAAGTATCACATGATAGTTCTTATCAACTTATTTTTTAATTCAGAAAGAAAATCTTGCAGAGAGAGATAGGCAAACAGACAGACCAATATTTCCAATACAAACTTATTAATGTTTTCTGAAGCTATTTTTAGCACAATACAACACTATGGGGTAGAATTTGCGTTGAGGTTCCCTGATCTCCAGCCATAACTGTGGCAGAAACCTTGGAGAAATGGCGTATATGCTACTTACATGATTTATCTGAGGCTTCTGCACTCCTACTCCTCCTGGCTCCACATTGAGGTAAGTAAAAAATCGGAAACTTACCTTCCCATTGGTGACCTTTTAGATTGCTGGTTCGGGCTGGAAAAACTGAGTTTCTGCTGAATTTGGCAGTGGTGTCCTAAAACAGGTGTTAAGCCACCGATTGGCATATTCATGAAGCCTACCACCTGTTTTAGGCAGGCACCCCGAACACTCTGAAGTCACCAGATGCAAATTTGGCAGCCGGCACAATTTTGTCAGGTGTCGGGGGGGAGGGGTTGTGGGAGATCGCGTGCGGAAAATTGCCTCGAAATTGGTTTCCCCGCATGCATTTCTTGCCTAAAAGAACGGGCACAATGGAGTCCAATTTCTCTCCCAATATACCCGTTACAAGCATTTCTGCTGCATCTTCACATTTTCCTGCTGAGAATGACAAAAGCTTGCAATAAAATTTTATGACTTCCCTGTCAGCATTCAAAATATCACTGCAGAGTTTCCCTGCTGGACTTTACTGACATGTACTGCAGCTGATTTGATAATGTACAGAAAAGGTTAATGAAAACATAGAAGTCATATCTGCAATAAAATTCTTTGTCGGCACTTCCTGCCAAACCCATCGCGTTCTGACCTTGCAATCATTTTATTTTAAGCTAACAGCCAACTAGGCCCCTGTCATCCTACCTTCTCGAGCTGGGAATGTTATAGAAAGGCTATGTGGAAATGATCTATTTTACTGGTAATATCTGCTAATTACTTCTTTTGTTGGGGTTAAGTTCATCAACCTAAAAAGAAAATTCCTTCCCAGAATCATTACAGCCTCTTCAAGGCAGATTCAAACAAGAACTCACTCCATCAAATCAATCAATATTCAATTCAATAAGTGTGAATTGTCTGCAGCTGACAGATGCTACAATCTTTAGTGTAGATGTTTGTCATTTCTCTGAGTCTCCCCTGGGATGCAACTATCATATTTGCTGCTTTCTTCAGCAGATATGCTGAATTTTATATAACCATATTGGCATACTTAATTCTGCACAAAACATGTAATTCTTTTACACCTTTTAAAATATTTGGAAACTATTAATGTCAACATCAAATATTATTTTAATCTCACTTTATTACTATTTTCTAGTTTATCTTTTATCTTTGCTTTGCTGCAGGGACTACACACTGCTTCCTCCAGCTGGAAAATTAGTATGGACTGAGGTGTCAATTACTTTAGGATTACATATCAATGTCACTCCATAATTGGCTGGCAGGAGTTGTGTTTTTTGTCCCCACGTTTTACAGTGAAACTACACTTTCCACTTGCTGCCGAGCAGAATATGATAGCCTAGGCATTAAGAGCACATAATATACTCTGTACATTCCAGTACAAGGTTTACACAGTGATCGTATTTTGGGAATTGGCACCAATCAAATTAACTAATTTTCACTACATTTTCTGTCCTTAAAAAGGCATAAGGCACCAGTACTAACAGTCATATTTGGCCATGTTTAATTACAATTAACAAAGTTAGTGCAATAAATATCATGTTTGTTTGTTTTTAAGAAGATAATTGGAATAATTGTAATGTTGCTACTGGCAAATGCTAACCTACCTGTTAAATGAATATATTAATGACAGCAGACCCATAGCATAAAAGAATGCCCCATGTGCCAAAAGGCACCAAAAACATTGAGTTGCACCAGAGAGGGTGAATAGGCAACATGCTGCAGTCATCATTTCCTTGATGCGTGATAGCTGCTTGAGGTTTTCAGGTCTACTTCCATGCTGATTTTACTCCCAGTGGTTATGCACAGCTTTCTCCTTAAAGCACACACAAAACATCTAGATGATGCAAATTGGAAGATCACTTAGATAGGTACCCTTGTAGCCATCTGCATCCCTCCTTTTGCAAATCTACTACAATGCAGCATGTATCTAGTTTCTATCGGCAATGTTAATTTTGAACACATCTTTCAATGTTTTTGTGTCGCAGTGCAAGCTATTTGACTGCCTCACACAAAATATGCCCTAAAAATTTTCTGTAATAAAAGTGTGTGGAGAAAAGGAGATAAATTTCCTGCATGCTTTTCCAGCAAACTACTTAGGTTTGCTCTATGCATGCTGTGCTGGCCATGCACCCAATGTGTTCTGCCCTAAGACAAGTCCTTACTCAAGTCTCACACACGAGATTCTTGAGCCACTTACTAGGGAAGAGTAGATGAGATGGTTTCCTGTTGCCTCACGATTTTTATCTTCAGAGCACCTTCTCCAAGGTGTGCTGCATCCAAGGCTAAACAGCCCCACCTACCACACCCATTATATGCAAGTACCCCCACTAGATGTCAATCCAGCATTCAGAGCTGGCGCTCTAGTCTCCACTCGCCTGGGCTGTCTGAAGTTGGGCCCGATCCCAACCCTTCGAACTCGGTGGCAGGAATACTACCACTGAGCCAGTGGGCACCCCATTGCACACTATGCCACAATACTAATAATGTGTCCAAAGGTGGTTAACTTTGGCACTCCCCCTGATGCCTGAAAACGTCTGTCATTTGCTGCCACATATGAAGTACACTTGCAAGACACTTTACTTTGTTTATAGATCGAGGAGAGTGGAAATGATATGATTATCAGCATGATACCCGCAATTACATGTTATTTTTAGCTTTGTTCTAATAATTATGATTCATCTGAAAACAGCATTGCAAAGGTTCATATTACATTAGGTACACTATTTACTGCACACCTTGAGTCTAGGGTGAGTGATGCTTAAATTTGGCTCGCTGAACTGCTTTACATCATCCAGTTCAAATTGAATGTGAAATCACCTTACCAGCCCTCAAATAGGACACCCACAAGCTGCTGAGTGAATTAACCCTTCTTGTCATCATAGACTATGAAGTCAGACAGCAAATCATGCACTAACAATTGTTTATTGACTTCAAACTCATAAATTATCCCTGCTTAAACATTAAGTATATGAATAATTAGTAGATATGAATAGTTGTTGATGGGGTCACCTAGCAATTTGAATAACAAATAATAAAGATATAGTTACTTATCAATAATGTCACCAGGGCTTAACTGCAATTTTAACAGGAGGTCCGCACAGGGAAGCTGTTGTGGCTTCCCTGCTAGGCCACCCTGGGGGCAAGGGGAGCTGGAGCTGAAACAGGACCAGAAAGGTAAGTGGATTTTTTTTTTAGTTTGTTTGTGGGCCAAGAGGAGCAGAAGTGCTCCCGACCCCCTCCACTCCTCCCAACCACTTACCTGAATGCCGGGGACCATTCTTTTGAGTCCCCGGTGGTGGTCTCCTGCCACCCGAAATCCCGCTCCCACCTGCCGGCTAGCTACCTCTTTCCCAACGGATTTGTGTGGGAGATTGATTGGAGCCGATGCAGACGAGTCCCTGGAGTTAAAATCTCCGGGGCCTCATGCTGTGGAGAGCTGGACAATTTGCTGTCCGCCTCGGCTTCCGCCCGCTCGACTTCTGCGGTAGCTAAAATCATCCTAGCAGATCATCTAATAGGAATCATAAATATTTTGAAGATGGGCACCTCTGAAACAATCTGAAATATGGTCTGTAAAGCTTGAAGCATTATGGTACAATGACCAAATATTTGAAATCACAATGACTTTATATTTGATAACTGAATAAAATATTTACTTTCAATTATTTATTTTTCTTTGTTTTTCTACAGCATTTCAATTGGTATCAGTTATGTCTTGGCCGGTAGTGAAGCCTTTGCTGAACTTTTACAGATCAGGTGAGAGGAAGTAAATTTGTACACAATGCAAATGCACATTTAATCATTTTTGTTTGGTTTTCTATTTAGACTTGATAACTCGTTACATTTTGTTTGTGAGAATCAAAAGCATACTTTTTTTTAAAAAGAATGCTCCGAGATAAAGCCATCCAATGACCTTGTCTGTGCATTTACAAATACTTTTTTAATCATACTGTTTGTCTATGAGATTAAAATGTGTATAATATTTGTATTTGCTGATGATTGACCTGTCAGTCAGGGCCGCCGTGTCCATGCTGTATCTGAATTTGGCAAGTGCTTCTTATCTCTCACTCAAGGTATCATTGAAGAAAAGCTCAAACCTTATTTATTATCTTATCTTTTAAGAAACTCCAAAAGCGGACTTAGAACGAGAAGAAGAGATTGGGATGGGAGTTGGGGATAGACATTCAAAAAGGGATGAATTTGTCAGGCTAAGTGACCTCTCCATGTTCCTAAAAACATTGAGATCATCTTGTGTTCAACTCTTGTAGTCTCCTAAGAGCTGGAGGCACGACATGAGATAAATTATTTTGTGTCATATTGCTAATTAAGCTGTCATCTGTAAGTATATGTTATCAGTAGTATAATTGGGCGAGCACAGTTAAATAAGAAAATAATTGTCCTGCTTTGTTTCTAAAGGCAACATTAAATTTAACTTACAGAGTGGTTCAAAAACTGTAGGAATCAACCTGCCACAATGAGACAATTTGCAACTGTTGAGGCTGCTTAAATTTCCAAATCAGGTATGCCAGTTGTAGGACCCCGATTGCAGTTTTCAGGTACAAATGTAACAGCCGTTGAATGGCCTCACCAGTGGTACTTAAAAGGATCCACCGGAGGCTGCTTAAAAAATGGCTGAGGACATTTTTACTTTATTTTGTGGGCCACGAGGAACAGGAGCCACCAAAAAACTGTGGCCCACTGTCAGTACATGAAAGGCCATCCCCTGGGATTGTCCCCCTTCCTCCCCAGGCCCGATCTGCAGGCTGGTTCAGTGTTGGAGCTGGCCGATATCCTGCTCTCCAACAACTGGCAAGCTGGCGAGACCACTACACCATCTTCATGCCGCTTTCAGGCGGAAGTTAAAGATCGGCCACTTTTTTTTTACAAATACTACAGGAATGTGAATTATAGAACTTCTACTCTTTTATCAGGAACTTAAACGCCTTTGTAAAATTTGAAGAAACACCAGTACATATCTCATTATAGATAACACTGGATTCAATTCAAAATCATTGCTGCATGGTCAATTAGATTGAGCAGAAATTAAACTTGAGATTGATGTTTTTAAAAGCACCAGGATTTCAGTCACTTAAGTTGTATGAATTTCAAACATGCTCAGAAATTAGCCTGTTAAAACACATTGGGATAGATTTTTGTCTTTACTGCCTGGGAGCATCATCTGGTTGAAGCACAGAAAGAAAAATTTGCCAGGGAGAAACACCCAGCTCTTACAGAACCTGTTAGATTTTGCTTCCTTTAATTTGAATGGAAAGAAAACAAGCTGAGTTTTTTTTGATCAGACATGTGACATAAGTGCCAAATTTGGAATACTAGCACAGCTATGGGAATTTCACACAACTCAAAGTGACAACACTGATGGAGTGCTCTTGCCTCCTTTACTTGCTGCAGTTTATTGCTTCTGTGAACAGATAGGATCAGAAAGAGGAATATCTTCACAATAATATTATATTACAGCTAACAAAGACCTGTGGCAGAACACAAAAGCTGTCAGTTGTTGTTGTTTGGGCTCAGTTGATTTCTATTAAAATTATTGAGTGAATCTTATTTTTGTGCTCACTTCAAAATATACATTTTTATTATCATTATCTGTAATCTATTGAAAAGGTGTAAAATAAGGAGGTTTCTTAATATTTTAAGACTTAAGAATGTACCTAGAATAATTAAAATGAAGACTGCAGTATTGTGCTTGTGTGATCCTCAGCCTGCGAGTTTCCCCCATTCATTTTGCTTGCACATACTGGAAATTTCTGGCTGACATATAATGGGTAATTTTACGAGTCCACAACTGAATTTACGATATGCACCACTGGTGGTGAGGCTCCCCAGTAACAGCATCAATTGGGATAATTATCCCTCTAGTACCATGATTATGTTCCTTACCATTTAAGACGTTACTAGTCAAAATAAACGCACGCTTTCTCTATAGATACAATTATTCTGCAGGACTTTCATCTTGATTCAGCCTGAAGTAGCTTGCTTTAGGTGTCATATGAATATAAAGATAATGTTAAACTACAAATCCACCTGTAAAAAGGATAATACATCTTTTTAACATTACATGTGTCATAATGAGCTGCTTTATCACAATGTATTTATAATTTGATGCATCAGTTCAGCAGTTCTGTGTGAGTTAAGAATTTGTAGCCTCACCACAGATCAATATCTCCAAATATTATTAAAAAGTTTTTATAAATCGCTCACAAATGAATGACTGACACAAAGTACCTTTGGTTGAGGGCCACAATCCCAATCAGTCACTTAGAACATAAGAACATAAGAAATAGGAGCAGGAGTAGGCCAATCGGCCCCTCGAGCCTGCTCCGCCATTCAATAAGATCATGGCTGATCTGATCCTAACCTCAAATCGAAATTCATGTCCAATTTCTTGCCCGCTCCCCGTAACCCCTAATTCCCTTTACTTCTAGGAAACTGTCTATTTCTGTTTTAAATTTATCTAATGATGTAGCTTCCACAGCTTCCTGGGGCAGCAAATTCCACAGACCGACCACCCTCTGAGTGAAGAAGTTTCTCCTCATCTCAGTTTTGAAAGAGCAGCCCCTTATTCTAAGATTATGCCCCCTAGTTCTAGTTTCACCCATCCTTGGGAACATCCTTACCGCATCCACCCGATCAAGCCCCTTCACAATCTTATATGTTTCAATAAGATCGCCTCTCATTCTTCTGAACTCCAATGAGTAGAGTCCCAATCTACTCAACCTCTCCTCATATATCCGCCCCCTCATCCCCGGGATTAACTGAGTGAACCTTGTTTGTACTGCCTCGAGAGCAAGTATGTCTTTTCTTAAGTATGGACACCAAAACTGTATGCAGTATTCCAGGTGCGGTCTCACCAATACCTTATATAACTGCAGCAATACCTCCCTGTTTTTATATTCTATCCCCCTAGCAATAAAAGCCAACATTCCGTTGGCCTTCTTGATCACCTGCATACTAACTTTTTGATTTTCTTGCACTAGGACCCCCAGATCCCTTTGTACTGCAGTACTTTCCAGTTTCTCGCCATTAAGATAATAACTTGCTCTCTGATTTTTCCTGCCAAAGTGCATAACCTCACATTTTCCAATATTGTATTGCATCTGCCAAATCTCCGCCCACTCACCCAGCCTGTCTATATCCCCCTGTAGGTTTTTTATGTCCTCCTCACTCTCCACTTTCCCTCCCATCTTTATATCATCTGCAAACTTTGATATGTTACACTCGGTCCCCTCCTCCAAACCGTTTATATAGATTGTAAAGAGTTGGGGACCCAGCATCGACCCCTGCGGAACACCACTGGCTACTGGTTGCCAGTCTGAGAATGAACCATTTATCCCAGCTCTCTGCTTCCTGTTAGATAACCAATCCTCCACCCATGCCAGAATATTACCCCCAATCCAGTGATTCCTTATCTTGAGCAATAATCTTTTATGTGGCACCTTGTCGAATGCCTTCTGGAAGTCTAAATACACTACGTCCACTGGTTCCCCTTTATCCACCCTGTACGTTATGTCCTCAAAGAACTCAAGCAAATTTGTCAGACATGACTTCCCCTTCATAAAGCCATGCTGACTTTGTCCTATTAAATTATGCTTATCCAAATGTTCCGCTACTGTCTCCTTAATAATAGACTCCAAAATTTTACCCACCACAGATGTTAGGCTAACTGGTCTATAATTTCCAGCCTTCTGCCTACTACCCTTTTTAAATAAGGGTGTTACATTAGCAGTTTTCCAATCTGCCGGGACCTTTGCTGGAGAGCCTTCGGTTGTAACCAGGATTTTGATTGAGTAAAAGTCAGCCTCATGCCATTTTGAGTCACCACTTGAGATTGTATGCAAGTCTTTTTCAATAATGGATATGTTTAATTATTTTGATGCCTTTTAAAAAATTTTATCAGCCATTTATATTCAGTTTCCATTAGAGCAACCAATTTGCATTTCTTGATAACCACGGAGGAAGTACTTATAAGGGTTCTTTTCCCATGGACCCAGATGAACAAGATCTCCAGAAGTTAACTTAATTTACATTTACCAGCTATTTTTGTAGACAGGTCAGGAAAACCCTGCAACTACACATCACCCCAAACCAATTATACCCATTTTCAGCTTCCTTGCAGTGATTCAGTATTCTGCTGGCATTTCTTTATATTACACATACATAACACAGTACCTAACCTACACCTACAGACAATTACCTATCAGAAATCACCAGGAAGGGGTGGTCTCACATCAGCATGGAGGTGCATTGGCAGCTGCTGCAAAATCACACCTGATGGTGACAGGCCAGTGAGCAACAATTGATTATGTGTGGAGCCTGACTTTATTTTTGTTCTATGATGACTGGCTATGACACTCAGTGGTTAAAATCTTATGATTATTTGAGTGCCCTTTTTATGATTGTTCTTGATATATTTTCTGTTTGATGCCCATTACATCTAATCTTGAAGTACTACATGTTAAAGTTCATGCCCACTTCATTTTTCTTGACAAATGACCTCAGAAGTATCAAGTAATTGGCTTAATTTAATGGCATTGTGACAGTTTGAACATAACATTTTAATCTTTGTTTTGCACCTCGGCTCCAGTGTTATGATAAAGCTGATAATTGGAAGATGTTATCGTAACCTTTTCACTTATCATTAGTCAAGCACTTGTAAAGCTCAGAAGTATTACTTTTAAATCTCTCTCCTCCCTCTGTCTGCCTTTGCCTGCACCCCACATTTATTCTTAATCACTGAGCTAATAAATTGTTCATGATCGATGGAAGGTGGGGGCAGTTGATGGGCTGAATGATCTTTTCTCTACATTGTTTTGTATGTATCATATTCTGAGTCATCCTGGCCACTCTGGTTGGTGAAAGAAGAGCAGCAGCAGCAGGTTGGGAAACTTCAGGGAGCTGTAGCTGGGGCTGTGAGGAGACCACAAAGGAGGAAGGCTGCTTGCAAGCATCCTTACTCTGCCCCCAAAACCTATAGGACCAGAATCACCTACCTCCAGTTTTCTGAGGAGCAGTGCATCAGGAGTCTGTGCTTCTCCAGAGAGGGTGTCATAGACCTGTGCAGACTCTTACAGCAAGATCTGTAACCCACTCGCCCAGCTGGCTATGCATCGTCTGTAACTGGGAATGTAACTACAGGCCTCAATTTTTTTTTAACCCCTGGCACTTTCCAGGCTGCAGCTGGTGACATCAGTCATATTAGTCAGTCTGCTGTCCATGCCTGCATCAAGCAGTTCACTGATGGCCTCTTTGTCAAGGTCAACCAATTTATAATGTTCCCCATGGATGACAGCAGTTAGCAGCAAAGGGCAATGGTTTTACTACCATAGCAGGCTTCCCCCAAGTTGAGGATGTGACTGACTACACCCATGTATTCATTAGATCACCTCCCAATAAGCCAGCAGACTTTATGAATGGAAAAAGCTTCTACTCCCTTAATGTTTAGCTGGTGAAAATTCACTGATACTGGTGAGTTCTTTTGTGTGAGTGCCAAAAGTTCCAGATGATTACAATAATTCTGAGAAATCTGTTGTGTTTGTTGTGGAAAAACACATTCAAAGGGTGTGTTAATAGTTCATAGAGCCAGTAATACCGACAGGCACAGTCCAGCGAATCCCAATCTAGGCTGTTGTCTGCAAAATCAACAGAAAGCGATTGTAAATGAAGTATTTCCAAGTGTTCAATAGAACAAGAAGGTTGTTGGAGAAGAGGAGGTCTGAAAAAGTACTCTTATAGTACAAACTTTCACTGTAGCTTAGGGAGTAACAAGGCATATAATTGCAAACTAGAATCCCATGCTGATTGGCAAGTCAATTTGAAAAGTAAGACTCTCAGAATGCTAACAGGAATGGGTGTCCAGAGAGGATGCAAATTTCTAATACTCTCCTTGGGTCACATCCTCAATCGACTCCACTTCAACTATTTGTAGAGCTGCCTTTTCATATCAATTGGGTCAATTAAACTGTATAAGTGATGAGAGGAAAAAAAACAAATGAACCACACTTCATACACAACGCCCTGAATTTAGGAACATAGGAACAGGAGTAGGCCACTCAACCCCTCGTGCCTGATAAGATCATGGCTGATCTGTGATGTAGCTCCATATACCTGCCTTTGGCCCATATCCCTTAATACCTTTGGTTGCCAAAAAGCTATCTATCTCAGATTTAAATTTAGCAATTGAGCTAGTATCAATTGCCATTTGCGGAAGAGTGTTTCAAACTTCTACCACCCTTTGTGTGTAGAAATGTTTTCTAATCTCACTCCTGAAAGGTCTGGCTCTAATTTTTGTGCCCCCTACTCCTAAAATCCCCAACCAGTGGAAATAGTTTCTCTCTATCCACCCTATCCGTTCCCCTTAATATCTTATAAACTTCGATCAGATCACCCCTTAACCTTCGAAACTCTAGAGAATACAACCCCAATTTGTGTAATCTCTCCTCGTAACTTAACCCTTGAAGTCCGGGTATCATTCTAGTAAACCTACGCTGCACTCCCTCCAAGGCCAATATGTCCTTCTGAAGGTGCGGTGCCCAGAACTGCTCACAGTACTCCAGGTGTGGTCTAACCAGAGTTTTGTATAGCTGCAGCATAACTTCTGCCCCCTTGTACTCTAGTCCTCTAGATATAAAGGCCAGCATTCCATTTGCCCCCTTGATTATTTTCTGCACCTGTACAGATCTATGTACCTGAACCCCTAGGTCCCTTTGGGCATCCAATGTTTTTAACTTTTTACCATTTAGAAAGTACCCTGTTCTATCCTTTTTTGATCCAAAGTGGATGACCTCACATTTGTCTACATTGAATTCCATTTGCCACAGTTTTGCCCATTCACCTAATCTATCAATATCGCTTTGTAATTTTATGTTTTCATCTACACTGCTTACATTGCCACCAATCTTTGTGTCATCGGCAAACTTAGATATGAGACTTTCTATGCCTTCATCTAAGTCGTTAATAAATATTGTGAATAATTGAGGCCCCAAGACAGACCCCTGTGGGACTCCACTAGTCGCAACCTACCAATGTGAGTACCTTCCCATTATCCCTACTCTCTGTCGCCTTTCGCTCAGCCAACTTCCTAACCAAGTCCGTACTTTTCCCTCGATTCCATGGGCTTCTATCTTAGCTAACAGTCTCTTATGTGGGACCTTATCAAATGCCTTCTGGAAGTCCATATAAATAACATCCATTGACATTCCCCTGTCCACTACTTCAGTCACCTCTTCAAAATATTCAATCAGGTTTAGTGGCATCTTAGTTTTTCACGTATGAAATAAAAACAATGTAAGACATCTAGGGGGAAAAATTCGATAAGGGTCCGTTTTGGGTGATGGTAGCGCGATGCGCTATCACCCCGTGCCCAATGGACCCTGCGCAGGCAGGACGAAAGTTTGGATCCACAGGAGCACTTACCTGCAATCAGCGTTCCTTTCCAGGCCTTGCACGTGGAATCAATGCAATTCGCACTTTCCACCACCAGAGGGACCTCAATCTCTTAAAGGGAGGATGTTTCTTAGAAATCTCTTACAGGTAGCTGGTACCTGTTATTTGCTGAAAATAACAGTCTACTGTCTGCATTGAGTCTGAACAGAGATCAGACATCGCACACGTAAAACACAGATGCAGATCCTATTCCTATGTTTACACACTGATGAGTTATGTTAAAATATTGAATAAAGATTGTGCACGACTAAATCCCACATCCTCCAATCAGCACACCAGACCTCACCAATCTGCCGTTCTGAGTTGGTACCAGGCCTGCGAGAGTGCATGCACCAAGTTTCTCTGCTGATGCACCAGAGACCTTGGGTGCAAGAGGTGGACAGAAAGAGGGACGTCCTATATCCGCAGGGGGTGGGGGGTAAGAGGCCTCCAGACATATACTCAAAAGATAGTGGGAGACAATGGGGGACAAAGTCAATGCCGGGCGCACAGCATCATAAACATGGATGTAGTGCAGGAAGAAGTTCAATGCTTTGACATGAGTGGTCAAGGTGAGTGAGGTCAACTGTCAAGTGGCGTCTCCTACCAACTGCACCATGCACTACACCCCCCATCACTCACATACCAATAAACTCTTTCCATCAGTACTCAACTCTGCCAATCAGATGCTTCCTCTCACCCTTACACATTACCACTGTTTCAAGCCGCCCACCCACAACTCGCAGGCCACACACACTGGCAGCTATTCAACCATGATAGACACATCACCCAGACACACGTCCCGCTTTCTTGCAGGAGAAGGTGGTGCATAGCAAGAGACAGCAAGTGGCAATGACATTTAGCCCCTTGAGCCTGTTCCACCATTCAATGAGATCATGGTGGACCTGTGCCCTAACTCCATATACCCATCTTAGCCCCATATCCCTTAATACCCTTGGTTCACAGAAATCTATCAATCTCAGATTTAACATTTACAAGTGAGCTTGCATCAACAGCCATCTGCAGAAAAGTATTCCAAACGTCTCCCATCCTTTGCATGTAGAAACATTTCCTAACTTCACTCCTGCACTTTCTGGCACTAAATGTTAAGCTATGTCCCCGCGTCCTAGTATTGAAGTCAAGGAGACCTCCAAAAACAGTTACAAATGTTTTGGCAGCCAGAAGCAATAATCCAGCCACTAACCTGTAAATCCTGCATGGTCCCTTTAAATAGCGCCGGTGGGGTGTCCTCCAGGCACTCTAAAACATGTTAAGATGGTCGGGGTTAAGACTGTGCGTTGAGTTGAGCGTTAAGTCCCAAAATGGTGTCTATCACTTTAAATCAGCGTTGCACACTGATTGAAGCCATTTTCTCCCTACTTCACATGATTCCAGCGTTCATTATCTGCGCCTGCGCCAACTCCTATACCAAGATGGCGTCTGATGTATATCACGCAGGAAACGTGCGTGCGTATCCAAGAAGACATCTTGGATGTCGGAGAGGCCTTGTAGAGCTGAAACAACGGGCGCTACATAGCCCAATTTAGCACCCCAGTTTCTTGAGTGAGGTTTCAAGAGATTTCAGTATCTGTATCAATATATGACTTTGACACCCTCCCCCACCACCCATGAACATTTCAGATTTATATTACTAGGACAATAATGATGATGGAACTAGCTGCGTAAATTAAGTCATCAGCAAAAGTTTAATGTTGATCTGAATTACACTGATTATCATTCATTCTGTTTGCGCAATATTGCATTAAAAAAAATTCTGCTGCATTAATTGTCATATTTTTAATTCTACTGAACTAGTCATGTGATATTTAAACAATCACTTTTTTCCCACCTGAGAAAATAGAACGTGCGGTAGCTGGTCTGATATCAGTTTAGCATGCAGCATTGTTGGAACACAACCGATGCTTATAGTGTAAATAAGATCACAGTGGGTTAGTATACTGTCCTTGTCTCTCTGGAGCCTGTGTCTGAATGTATCCTAGACTAATAGTATAAGTTCTTTACTCTGTTGTAAGATTCCTATGTAATGTCAGTTTGGACTTAACACAGTCCCTAAAGAGTATGCGTCCATAGCAAAAATTATGGCACATTGTTGGGACATAAGCTGTCTGGCTTAGATACCCAAGTGACAAAAAATAGAAAATGTTCTATTGTTTAGCACTATCATGTTGACGAACAGAAACATTGAATCTAATCAACTTCAAAATTTATATTACAGCAAAGTGTTTTTTCTGCAATTCTAACTGGTATTATAAAGCTTGCAATTTTTGTTTATTTCTTGATTAATTGTCAGCAAATCGCTATTGTGAAGAATGTAGTGACATCACAATGATTCAATATCTCACTTAAGTGCATTTGTGCATTTTGATTTTTGCCATTGTATTTATGTACTAAACAAATCAAAACCTATGTGCCAAGACTATGTGATTTGATCATTATCTTGAGTTGCTGAAAAGAGCATTACTGTATTTTTCCCCCGGGAGAAAGATTGTATTTTTGTTCTCATTAAAATCAGGTATATTCATTCTGTGGAGTAGAATTTATGAACGATAGAATGAATGTCCTACATTTTAATGAGTACAAAAATAATCCAGCTCCGTTGCACCCTTCTTCGGTTTACTAATAATCCAGCATCAAATGAGAAAAGAAGCATTTTTTTAAAATTGCATGTAGCATAGTTAAGCTGCTCACTGTTAGCTTACAAACTCAGTCTTGTAGACTCACTACTGGGGTACTTCCTCCTTAAATGCTGCCTCATTCTCCATTCCTCCATTCTTTCCTGCTCCTCTATGATAATGGTATATAAAGGTATTACTATGGGAATACCGTACCTGTGATGTGGAGATGCCTGACGAAGGAGGAAAGCTCCGAAAGCTTGTGATTTCAAATAAAGCTGTTGGACTATAACCTGGTGTTGTAAGACTCCTTACAATACCATACCTGCTATTGGGAAACCTTCATTATCTGGGGTGGGGTGGGAGGGGTGGTGAGGTGGTTGGGTGGTTGGTGGGGGTGGGGATCAAAATTTTCCTGTGGTTTTTCACTCCCACAAGCAGTCAGAAGCAAGTCCTGTGTATCTCAGAATACCAAAAAAAAATTCTAAAGGTCCCAACTACAGTAATTGCTGGTTAAATTTTCAGCAGTCTTCAGGCTCAAAAACTCTTCAGTTCCTTTTGTCTCAGCTGACCCTGGCAAAAGCTACGCCTGATATTTCTCATTCCAACTTAACATTGCGATTGTAAATCCAGAAAGTTTGGGGTTGTAGCACACTGGCCCATATTTACATATATAGCTTAATTAGGTGGCTGTGTACAAATGTAAGAAAGGAGGGAGAGAGATAACAGGGAACTACAGGCCAGTTAGCCTGACATCAGTCATTGGGAAAATGCTGGAATCCATTATTAAGGAAGTGGTAACAGGGCACTTAGAAAATCATAATATGATTAGGCAGAGTCAACATGGTTTTATGAAAGGGAGATAGTGTTTAACAAATTTATTAGAGTTTTTTGAGGATGTAACGAGCAGGGTAGATAAAGGGGAACCAGTGGATGTAGTATATTTGGATTTCCAAAAGACATTCGTTAAGGTGCCACATAAAAGGTTGTTACGCAAGATAAGGGCTCATGGGGTTGGGGGGTAATATATTAGCATGGATAGAGAATTGGTTAATTGACAGAAAACAGAGAGTAGGGATAAATGGGTTATTTTCAGGTTGGCGGGCTGTAACTAGTGGGGTGCTGCAAGGATCAGTGCTTGGGCCTCAGCTATTTACAATCTCTATTAATGACTTAGATGAAGGGACCAAGTGTAATGTATCTAAGTTTATAAGAACATAAGAACATAAGAAATAGGAGCAGGAGTAGGCCAATCGGCCCCTCGAGCCTGCTCCGCCATTCAATAAGATCATGGCTGATGATACAAAGCTAGGTGGGAAAGTAAGCTGTGAGGAGGACACAAAGGGATATAGACAAGTTAAGTGGTTAAGATTGAGTGGCAAGAAGGTGGCAGATAGAGTATAATGTGGGGAAATGCGAGGTGAGTCACTTTGGTAGGAAGAATAGAAAAACAGAATATTTTTTAAATGGTGAGGAACTATTAAATGTTGGTGTTCAGAGGGATTTGGGTGTCCTTGTATAAAAAAAAACAGAAAGTTAGCATGCAGGTACAACAAGCAATTAGGAAGGCAAATGATATGTTGGCCTTTATTGGAAGGAGGTTGCAGTCCAAGGATAAGGAAATCGTGCTACAATTGTACAGGGCTTTGGCGAGACCACAACTGGAGTACTGTGCACAGTTTTGATCTCCTTATCTAAGGAAGGATATACTTGCCATAGAGGTGGTGCAATGAAGGTTCACTAGATTGATCCTTGGGATGAGAGGGTTGTTTTATGAGGAGAGATTGAGTAGAATGGGCCTATATTCTCTGGTTTTTAGAAGAATGAGAGGTGATCTCATTAAAACATTTAAGATTCTGAGAGGGCTTGACAGGGTAGATGATGAGCAGTTGTTTCCCCTGGCTGGAGAGTCTAGAACTAGGGGGTATAGTCTCAGGATAAGGGGTCAGCCATTCAAGACTGAGATGAGGAGGAATTTCTTCACTTAGGGTTGTGAATCTTTGGAATTCTTTACCCCAAAGGGCTGTGAATGCTGAGTCATTGAGTACATTCAAGGCTGAGATAGATAGATTTTTAAACTCTAGGGGAATCAAGGGATATGGGGATCGGGCGGAAAAGTGGAGTTGATCAGCCATGATCTTATTGAATGGTGGAGCAGGCCCGAGCGGCCATATGTCCTACTCCTGCTCCTATTTCTTATTTTCTTATGACTACAGGAAGTGTTAAATTGCATTTGGAAACTTGGGATGTTGATTTTGGGAGAAAGAACTGGCAAAAATTGTTTCCATCCAGAAATTGTGGCCTGGAAAACAACTTGCCCCAATTTAATGCGATAAAAACACTGAAAACACCATTGGATTTTGAGGCCGTTGGTACTGTCTGCTTCTACAGATATGTTAAATCTGCCTGGTGTAAGAAGTTGTGCAACATTGCCTTATGCTATGAAGCAAAGTTTGTTTTGTAATCCCATAAAATTTGAATTCAAAATACCAACTGAACTAATCAGTGCTCCTTAAAATCCAACAAGTGTAGCTAAATTTCAGACTTACACAATGGAAACACAGAAATATATACACGTGACAGAAACAACAAATGGAATGTGAATCGATCATGAGGCTCTTACTCTGATGATTCTCACCAACTCATTTTATCTGGTCTTTGGAGGTCTTTATCACCTTGTGATGACTTGAAAAAGAAGTATCAATGCCCGAGTCTTGTATTTTGAAGTTCCTGAGTTGGTTATATGGTTTACTTTATACTACTGCTTTGACTGACGTTCCTCAGTGCCCCTGAACTGCCAGTAGTCTAAATCAACTCTTGCATGGAAGTAACCACCAAGTAGTTTGCAATTGGTGATTCTGCTTAAGACTGCTGGTACTGCATAAATGACTAGTTGTGATAGCATATAAACTGTTAAAGGAATAGAAAACAAGTGTAAGTGTTTATTTGGTGTACTACAAAGTTTATGATTTATTGATGCAAATAATACTGACTGTTGAGTCACTGGGCTACTCAATGCCCTTTGAAGTAGCAGATCTGTTTGTCACTGTAACACGTGCAGTATATTTCATGCTATAAGCTAGAGTAAAGGTGCAAGCTTATAGAAGGATGATATAACTTAAGCAGTTTGAGCATTATTAAGCATTTTAAGCTCACTACATGAACACATAGCGCGGAAGTGTTTTTCACTTTTACAATAAGAATAATGCACTATTTCTCTATGATTGAGCTTAAATATATGTGACAGAGATGTAGCAGTAGTACAAAGAAATCTCATTTTTCTTTTCTAAATGCTGCTTAACAACATAATATATGTTTTAATGGGTTCATACCAAATCATGCATAATTAAGGTACTTCAACAGAGTCATACAATACCCTTCATACTGACTACAGAACTTAATGTGTCTTTTACTTTAATTGTAGTACTTAAAATCAAATTCAGGAATAAACTTCAATATTATATTCTCCAGTGGCTAAAATGAATCCTAAGACTATGCTAATAAGTGGCATGTACTCACAGAAGATTCTTTCTTCTAAGTTATTTTGTACCAATGCTTTCAATTAGCAAAATTGTAAAATCTCACCTCCATTGTGTACTTTTTGTCAAATTCTGCAGGCTTATTTTCAAAGCTCTTGTAAACTTTGTAGAATATCTGCAGCATAGCATAATAATTCCACTTTTTTTTTAAAAAATGGGCATGAGAAAAGATCATTTACCAAGCTGACACATGTCTATAATATAGGTTCATGTTTTAGACCTGAAAGAACTATGGGCGTCATTTTAGCACCCGCTATCGGGTGCGTTCCTGGCGGGGGGGCTCCGAAAATCGGAGAATCCCGGAGCGGGACTGGAGCCCGCCCCGAACCCGCGCACTTCCGGGTTCCCCGCTGACACGCCGGCGTGCGCGGGCAATTAAAGCCAGCGGGATGCCACTTGAAAGTATTTATTTAGGTATTTCAGGTCATTAACTGACCTGATTAAGGGATTATGTGAGGAGGGGTGGGATTTTAGAACAAACTGGGACTGTTTCCCACACTGGGGGAAACACTCCCAGGTCAAATGGACGTGTTGCAGCTGTCAGCCTGTGGCAGCTGCAAAGGTCCATTTGACAGGTGGTGGGAGGGGGGGACAGACCCTCACCCATTGCAGGAGGCCACTCTGTCACTTGGGACAAAGTTTGGCCTCCACCACCCTCCTCCTGACAGTCAAAGTCACCAACCTGCACACTTACCCCGGGGTCCGGAGACATGTACCTACCTTGCGGACCCCCTCAGATGTACATTTTGCGGATGGGGGCCGCAGTAGCTGCAGTCATGACCTCCTCGGAGGGCGAACAGCCTCACCAGCCTCGCCATCCACGCCGTCCACCTCTGACACGTGGAGCTCCACAACAGAGTGCTGTGACACATCCACCTGTACGGCAGGAGGGAGGGCTACCGCAGAGAGAGATGCGTCGCAGGGGGCACTACCCTCGCCACAGGGTCCACAGACCGAGGCTCAGCCTCCTGGACCTCTCTGAGCAGCAGTGCACACGGAGGCTCAGAGTCACTCGACATGTAGTCGTGGACATCTGCAGCCTCTTTCATGCCGAGCTGCTCCTGGCTGGCCCGAGCACTATCTTCTTACCTGTCGCTGTCAAAGTCACCACTGCCCTCAACAACTTCTCCTCCGCATCCTTCCAGGGTGCAACCGGGGACATCGCCGATGTCTCTCAGTCGTCTGCGCAGAAGAGCCCTGCAAATACACCTACACCCACTCTTCAGTGACACAATGGGTGGCATCAGTTGTGGGTCCTCATAGTGATCCTCAGGAGCGGGCATTATTGCACAAACCAGACAGGATTCGTGAAGACATGGCAGTAGTGGTGCCAATATAATATGTAATGTGAGTTGGTCAGAAATTCAATATAAGTAACACCCATGACAAACCCTCAAACACCCTTGTGCATCCCCTTCATGCTCACGACACGTTTGCCTTACGCTGCCTACTGCACATATGTGATGCATGCCCTGCGGCTGCAGCACAGGTGGTGGCAGGTTGAGTGAGGCTGGCCGTGAAAGAGATGCACGAGAGGGTGAGTATGAGATAGAGCCATGAGATTGTATGAGGATTGGATTGAGTGGTAGTGACGGGATGAGTACTGGCGAGGTGAGTAGGTGCAGGTAAGATGAGGATGAGGTTTGAGTGGGTATGAGGGGTGATGTGACAGAGTAGTGTTGGCAGTGCTGAAGGAGATGTGGGGTGGGGGCAGTGATGTGGCAGACGGAGTGTAGGGGAAAGTCTACGTGTGCTCACTTTGGCTGACCTACTGATGTCATTGGAGCGCCTCCTGCACTGTATGCAGATGGGCGATATGTTGGTTGCGCTGGTGACCTCCTCTGCCACCTCGAGCCAGGCCTTCCTGGTGGCAGAGGCAGGCTGCTTCCTCCCGCCCGCCGGGAGAAGATCTCTGTCCTCCCCCTCCTCCTCACCCCATGTATTGATACCTGGAGTGAGGCATCATTAAACTGGGAGCAGCCTTCCCCCTGGGCTGCTCCATGCTGTAATTTTTGCTATTTGTTGCAGCATCAGTCAGTGGAGGACTGCCCCTTTAAATAGAGCGCCTCCTGCTGACAGATCTTACTGCGTATGCGCAGCCCGCCCGACACGCAGATCAGCAGTGGGGAACCCGGAGGAGCAGGTAAGTGGATCCAATTAGTGGATTGTCTGCTACAATCGCGCGGGAAGCTGACTAATTTCACCGGGCGCGTTACCCACGCGTCCGATAGCCCACCCGCCGAGAACCCGCAGCCCTGCTAACATCGGGCCCAATATTTTTTAAATATCCTGTCCTAGGTCTAACCCATCGCCTTTTACTTTCCAATAACAGAGGAACTGTTTTCAAGCAAGTGCTGGAAAATTTCAGGCTCCTTGGGTCAGCCATTTCTGAAGATTTATACTCAAATTCTTAGATACTGAAACAAACACCAATATTACAACTTACACTTCTATCGTGACTTGCACATAATAAAACGCCCCAAGGTGTTTACAGGAGGAGTGGTGGATGCAAATTGGAATTTGGAGAATAATTAAGGAAGATGACCAAAGGCAAAGTTCAGAGGTAAATTTTGAGGAAGCTTTTAAAGGTAATGAGTGAGGTAGCAAGATGAAGAGATTTAGGAAGAAAATCCTGCTGTGCAGGGAGTAGTGACTCAAGAATATGCCACTGATTGAGAAGTAGAGGTGGAAGTAAAGGTCGTTGCACAGTAGACCACGGTTGGAAGAGCAGTGGATGTGTCAATCTGAGTGAGGGACCAGGGAATGAGATGGGATCTGCACCTGAGGTACAAAGATTTGGATTTGCTCATGTTGAACCGGAGAAAGTTCGAGCTCATTTAGGACATGGGTCTGGAGTTTCCTCCTTCGGTGCAACCCGGAAGTTAGACCTGAAAATGTGCCCAATGTTGCCCATATTTTGCCAATGTCAAGTTACATCCTAATATCCTCCCAATCCCAGACTAAAGATGAATGTAAATGGCCATAAATTAGCGTAAACAATCGGGGCCCAAGAAACGCCGCACCTATACCAATATATTCCTTCTGAGTCTTACAATTTAAATTTCAAGCATCATTCATGCACAACATGTTTAAGAACCTGCAATCGGGGAAGATTTTCAATTTTCAATGTGCCATAAAAAATCATTAAAAGAAACAGAAAAGTCACAGCAGGTCTCAGTGAAGATTTTTTTTAAAAACGTTCAAAAAAATTGCAATTAAAAAACCCCAGAAAATGACTCTTTCCTGCTGCGCCTGAAAATCTGATCACGATGTTGAGAGACCTCCCGAACAAGTGCAATTGGAGGATACCCACGTTTGAGAGTCAGGGGCGGGGCCAGTTTTGTGAGCAGAAATTCATTCGGACAGAGGATTTGAAGTACGGACGTAAAAGATCGAGGAGACTTAGGCATGTTGTGGTTACCCGGGTAACTCACTTATGCCCAAAATTAAGGCAGGTAATTTGTTTGCACCCGGATTACGGGTGTATCTGGGTGCAAATGCAGAGGAAACTCCAGGCCATGATGTGATCAAGCAGTTGGATAGCATAGCATCAACAGTGGAATCAAGGGTGGAGAGGGAGGGTGTTATGCATAGAAGCTGTTTCCATGTTTGTAGAAAATGTTGCTGAGGAGTAGCATATAAATAAGAAATAGGAGAAGGCCAAGAATGAAGCCCTGGGGCACACTGGAGGCATACATGTGGAGAGCAGTTTTATTGCGGTTAACAGGGATGACTTTAATGCTATAATAACCCAATCCAACAAAAATGACCAGTTTAATTTTTTTTTCCATTTACATTGTTTTAACACGTTTTACCCCCTTTTTTCCACTTTCACTTTCCCCATTTGCTTTCTTCTAATTTATTTTACTTTCATTTTGTTTAATATTCCCCCATTGATCTATTCCTTTTTTAAACAAAACCATCTTGCTTAGCTTTCTTTCTCTGCCTTCTGGGTCTCTGTGTCCATTTGGGAACAAAATTCATAAAATTGTCCTCAGATTGGCTGCAAATTGCAATGATGCTTCAGCTAATCAAGTTCAAGTCAAAAGATTTACTTGGTCAAACAAAGACTGCCAGTGATGAGTTATCTCAGCAATTGACGTAAAAACTTAACTGGTCATTGCCCATATGTCAGAGCCATGTCCAATTATTGCCATCACTTGCTTTCAATTGCTAAGCCAGTTTTCAATTTAGGTAGCTAATTTATCAGTAATTCTGTGACCTTTATTTTTAATGGTAACAAAAATAATTTTATGAAATGACTGCTGAATCTAAGCAAATTATGTCTACAGGAAAGCTCTTTTATCACTAATTTCCTTGTCAATATTTTCAAATATAATCTGAAACTTCTAAAACCATTGCAACTACCGCTTATGATCCTTGTGCTCTTTAGGTGGACATAAATTGGGCCTATTAAATGCTAGCAAGCATTTTCCCCATTGCTGCATAATTCCTCCATTTCATACATCAATTTTTAAACTAAATTTTGGAATGATATTAGCACGTATGTAGTACTTGGGTAAAACTTCTGTATCTATGGTGTCGAATTGATAACTGAACAGTGGTCCTCAGTTAAGTCCCGGGGGTGGGGTTAAAGCCGGCTACAGGATACAATAATTGCTTATTGCAGTAATGCTCGCCTTGTTCTAAAGTTATCCCAGCAATTATTCTCAGTGTGGGGGGGAAGGTTGTTGTGAATCTGTGTTTGTGCTTGGTGTAATTGTGAGAGTGGCTTTTGGTGCTCTGAAATTAAATATTCCAGATTTTTTGTGGAGAAGACAAAACGGTAAATGATATTGGATTACTATATAGGTGTTGTACCAAAGTGTAAAGTACTGCATTATTTACGTGTATGTACGTGTATGTACGTGCAAGGCATAAGAACATAAGAAACGGGAGCTGGAGTAGCCTGCTCCGCCATTCAATAAGATCATGGCTGATCTTAGACCTCAACTCCACTTTCCTGCCCAATCCCCATATCCCTTGATTCCCTTAAAGTCCAAAAATCTACCAATCTCAGCCTTGTATATACTCAACAACTGAGCATCCTCAACCCTCTGGGGTAAAGAAATCCAAAGATTCACAATCCTATGAGTGAAGAAATTCCTCCTCATCTCAGTCCTAAATGGCTGATCACTTATCCTAAGACTATGCCCCCTAGTTCTAGACACTCCTGCCCGGGGAAACAGCCTCTCAGCATCTGCCCTGTCATGCCCTCTCAGAATCTTTTATGTTTCAATGAGATCACCTCTCATTCTTCTAAACTCCAGAGAGTATAGGCCCATTCTACTCGATCTCTCCTCATAGGACAACCCTCTCATCTCAGGAATTAATCTACTGAACCTTCGTTGCACTGCCTCTGAGGCAAGTATATCCTTCCTTAGGTAAGGAGACCTCCAGGTATGGTCTCACCAAAGCCCTGTACAATTGTAGCAAGACTTCCTTACTCTTGTACTCCAAACCCCTTGCAATAAACGCCAACATACCATTTGCCTTCCTAATTACTTGCTGTACCCTACGTATTAATTGTCTGTGTTTTGTGTACCAGGACACCCAAATCTCAACACCAACATTTAATAATTTCTCACCATTTAAAAAAAATAATCTTTTTTATTCTTCCTACCAAAGTGAATAACTTCACATTTCCCCACATTATGCTCCATCTGCCACCTTCTTGTCCACTCACTTAACCTGTCTATATCCCTTTGCGTCCTCCTTACAGCTTACTTTTTCACCTAGTTTTATATTATCAGCAAACTTGGAAACATTACACTTGGTCACTTCATCTAAGTCATTAATATAGACTTGTAAATAGCTGAGGCCCAAGCGGCCTGCCAACCTGAAAATGACCCATTTATTTCTACTCTCTGTTTTCTGTCCATTAACCAGTCCTTTATCCATATTACCCCAACACCATGAGCCCTTATCTTGTGTAACAGAATTTTGTGTGGTACCTTATCGAATGCCTTTTGAAAATCCAAATATACTACATCCGCTGGTTTCCTTTTATCTACCCTGCTAGTTTCATCCTCTCAAAACTCCAGTAGATTTGTCAAACACAATTTCCCTTTCGTAAAACTATGTTGACTCTGCCTAATCGTATTATGATTTTCTAAGTGCCCCATTATTATGTCCTTAATGATGGATTCCAACAATTTCCTGACTACTGGGGCCCGATGTTAGCAGGGCTGCGGGTTCTCAGCGGGGGGGGGGGTATCGGGCACGTGGGTAACGCGCCCAGTGAAATTAGTGAGTTTCCCGCGCGATTGTAGCATCCAATCCACTAATTGGATGCACTTACCTGCTCCTCCGGGTTCCCCACTGCTGATCTGCGTGTCAGGCAGGCTGCGCATGCGCAGTACGATCTGTCAGCTGGAGGCGCTCTATTTAAAGGGGCAGTCCTCCACTGACAGATGCTGCAACAAATAGCAAAAATTATAGCATGGAGCTGCCCAGGGGGAAGGCTGCTCCCAGTTTAATGATGCCTCACTCCAGGTATCAATACATGGGGTGAGGAGGAGGGGGAGGACAGAGATCCTCCTCCCGGCGTGCGGGAGGAAGTGGCCTGCCTCTGCCACCAGGAAGGCCTGGCTCGAGGTGACAGAGGAGGTAACCAGCGCAACCAACATATCGCCCACCTGCATACAGTGCAGGAGGCGCTCCAATGACCTCAGTAGGTCAGCCAAAGTGAGTACACGTAGTCTTTCCCCTGCACTCCGTCTGCCACATCACTGCCCCCACCCCACATCTCCTTCAGCACTGCCAACACAACTCTGTCACATCACCCCTCATACCCACTCAAACCTCATCCTCATCTTACCTGCACCTACTCACCTCGCCAGTACTCATCCCGCCACTACCACTCAACCCAATCCTCATACAATCTCATGGCTCTCTCTCATACTCACCCTCTCGTGCATCTCTTTCACGGCCAGCCTCACTCAACCTGCCACTACCTGTGCTGCAGCCGCAGGGCATGCATCACATATGTGCAGTAGGCAGCGTAAGGCAAACGTGTCGTGAGCATGAAGGGGATGCACAAGGGTGTCTGAGGGTTTGTCATGGGTGTTACTTATATTGAATTTCTGACCAACTCACATTACATATTATATTGGCACCACTACTGCCATGTCTTCGCGAATCCTGTCTGGTTTGTGCAATAATGCCCGCTCCTGAGGATCACTATGAGGACCCACAACTGATGCCACCCATTGTGTCACTGCAGAGTGGGTGTAGGTGTATTTGCAGGGCTCTTCTGCACAGACGACTGGGAGACATCAGCGATGTGCCCGGTTGCACCCTGGAAGGATGCGGAGGAGAAGTTGTTGAGGGCAGTGGTGACTTTGACAGCGACAGGTAAGAATATGGTGCTTGGGCCAGCCAGGAGCAGCTCGGCATGAAAGAGGCTGCAGATGTCCACGACTACATGTCGAGTGACTCTGAGCCTCCATGTGCACTGCTGCTCAGAGAGGTCCAGGAGGCTGAGCCTCGGTCTGTGGACCCTGTGGCGAGGGTAGTGCCCTCTGCGACGCATCTCTCTCTGCGGTAGCCCTCCCTCCTGCTGTGCAGGTGGATGTGTCACAGCACTCTATTGTGGAGCTCCACATGTCAGAGGTGGACGGCGTGGATGGCGAGGCTGGTGATGCTGTTCGTCCTCCGAGGAGGTCATGACTGCAGCTACGGCGGCCCCCATCCGCAAGATATACATCTGAGGGGTCCGCAAGGTAGGTACATGTCTCCGGACCCCGGGGTAAGTGTGCAGGTGGGTGACTTTGACTGTCAGGAGGAGGGTGGTGGAGGCCAAACTTTGTCCCAAGTGACAGAGTGGCCTCCTGCAA
This sequence comes from Heptranchias perlo, assembly GCF_035084215.1. Taxonomy (NCBI): domain Eukaryota; kingdom Metazoa; phylum Chordata; class Chondrichthyes; order Hexanchiformes; family Hexanchidae; genus Heptranchias; species Heptranchias perlo. The sequence goes on along the minus strand of NC_090337.1, from coordinate 35,718,302 downwards.
TGGGTGAGGGTCCCCCCCCAACCTGTCAAATGGATCTTTGCAGCTGCCACAGGCTGACAGCTGCAACACGTGCATTTGACCTGGGAGTGTTTCCCCCAGTGTGGGAAACAGCCCCACTTTGTTCTAAAATCCCACATAATCCCTTAATCAGGTCAGTTAATGACCTGAAATACCTAAATAAATACTGTCAAGTGGCATCCCGCTGGCTTTAATTGCCTGCGGGATTCCCACCAGCGGGGGCTGCGCGCGCACGCTGGCACGTCAGCGGGGAACCCTGAAGTGCGCGGGTTCGGGGCGGGCTCCGGTACCGCGCCGGGATTCTCCGATTTTCGGAGCCCCCCTGCCAGGAACGCACCCGGTAGTGGGTGCTAAAATAGAGCCCCTGATATCAGGCTAACTGGCCTGTGGTTCCCTGTTTTCTCTCTCCCTGCTTTCTTGATTAGCGGTGTTACATTTGCTACCTTCCAATCCACTGGAACCGTTCTAGAATCTCAGGAATTTTGGAAGATCACAACCATTGCATCCACTATCTCTGCAGCCACCTTTTCTAGAACCCTAGTATGCAGGCCATCAAGTCCAGGGGATTTGTCAGCTCTTGCCGTGCCATTTATTGGCCCCCTATTAATGAACAAGCAATCATAAGTGGCAGCATTGTTGTGCAATTTTTTTTGTACATTTTGATTATATATTAATGACCTGGACTTAGGTATAGAGGGAATAATTTCGAAGTTTGCAGATGACACGAAACTTGGAAATGTAGTAAATAATGTGGAGGACAGTAACAGACTGGTGAAATGGGCAGGCACATGGCAGATTAAATTTAACGCAGAGAATAGTGAAGTGATACATTTTGGTAGGAAGAAGGAGGAGAGGCAATATAAATTAAATGGTACAATTTTAAAGGGGGTGCAGGAACAGAGAGACCTCGGGGTGCACATACACAAATCTTTGAAGGTGGCAGGACAAGTTGAGAAGGCTGTTAAAAAAGCATATGGAATCCTGGGCTTTATAAATAAAGGCATAGATTACAAAAGCAAGGAAGTTGTGCTAAACCTTTATAAAACATTGGTTAGGCCTCAGCTGGAATATAGTGTTCATTTCTGGGCACCACACTTTAGGAAGGATCTCAAGGCCTTTGAGAGGGTGCAGAAGAGATTTACTAGAATGGTACCAGGGATGAAAGACTTCAGTTATGTGGAGAGATTGGAGAATCTGGGATTGTTCGCCTTAAAACAGAGAAGGTTATGGGGAGATTTGATAGAGATGTTCAAAATCATGAACGGTTTTGACAGAGAAATAAGGAGAAACTGTTTCCAGTGGCAGAAAGGTCAGCAACCAGAGGATATAGATTTAAGGTGATTGGCAAAAGAGCCAGAATCGACAGTATGAGGAAACATTTTTTACGCAGGGAGTTGTAATAACCTGGAATGTACTGCCTGAAAGGGTGGCGTAATCAGATTCAATAGTAACTTTCAAAAGGGAATTGGATAAATACTTGGATAAACACTTGAAGGGAAAAACATTACAGGACTATGGGGAAAGAGCAGGGGAATGAGACTAATTGGATAGCTCTTTCAAAGAGCCGGCACAGGCACGATGGGCTGATTGGCCTCGTCCTGTACTGTACCTACTATGATATTATGATACTACACTTTCTATCCATCAAAGTGCATGCCTTTCCATTTTTTTTTTGCAGGCTATTTTTCTTGCATCGACATGCATACACAATTAGCCTGTTGTTTCTATCCAAGGCAAAATAAAAGAGTCACTAGCAATTAAACCAATATTAGCTATTGTTACTGCCTCATTGTCTGTCTGTATGCTTTCCAGGCCAAATAATTCTGGAGTTACTTATTTTGGTGTTGTTCTTGATTTCCTCCCATGCTTGCTGATTGAAAGACAGATTCTTCAAGCTTCTTTGTTGCACATGATTAAATCTTCCTGGATCTCCTGTCAGGTTCTACAGGTGGTGGGCATGGCATTGACCATCATTGTAATCTCTTCCTTGGTCTCATGGCAGGCATTTAAAATTGGAAAGTTTGCACCCTTATCCAAAATTAGTGATGCCCTCAAATCATTGTGTCAATAAATTGTACCTGTCTGGTATCATTTGCAATGTGATTCAGAAATTTCTGATCAGTAATGTTGAGAAACATGTTTCTTACAGGGGTCAAGAGATTCATTTCTTATAAACTCTGATATTTGTGTTTCATTAAATTTTGTGACTAATGGGTAACACAAAGCTGTTTAGAGAAAACTGCCATGTTTTTCCATACGCTCAAGCAGTTGTGTGGCTGAAGGTCCTTCCAACTGACATCTGAAAAATCTCCCAGACTAGGTTTAAATGCAATTAGAATATGCAAAATCTAATTAAAACTGCATCTCTAATTAAGGCAACAACAATAACAACTTGCATTTATATAGCGCCTTTAATGTAGTAAAAAGTCCCACAGCACTTCACAAAGGCGTTGTCAGACAAAATTTGACATAGAGCCACATAGAGAGATATTAGGACAGGTGACCAAAAGCTTGGTCGAAGAGGTAGGTTTTAAGGAGCATCTTAAAGGAGGAGGGAGAGGGAGAGAGGCGGAGAGGTTTAAGGAGGGAATTCCAGAGCTTAGGCATGGCTGCCAATGGAGGGGGCAAAGAAAATTGGGGATGCACAAGAGGCCAGAATTGGAGGAACGCAGAGTTCTCAGAGGCTTTTAGGGCTGGAGAAGGTTACAGAGGTAGGGAGGGGCAAGGCCATGGAAGGATTTGAACACAAAAATGAGATTTTTCTGTGTAAATTTTTCTGCCATGCTTCTAACCAAGCAAGATTTGGTGGTGTAAAATTAACACATATCTGACTCCACTGAACTCAGTGTTAACCTGATTCAAATAATGTGGGTGACCTCCCAGGATGGATTAAAAACTCTGATTGGAAGATCACCCGTTTGAGGGCAGGAAATAATTTGCTGCTGCGGGCTTTAAAGGCTTATAGTGTTTGAAGGGTAAGGTGGTTCTTGTCAGCAGGGAGTTCGAGGAAAGTTGACAAATGTCTGAGAAGTAGAGCTAGTCCCACAGATCCAGTTTTTTAAAATGTGGTCACTGAAATATTATTGGAGCAAGTCGGCTAGAGGAGAGGAAACACTCTTTTGGATTGATACCACTGAGTACCATAAGTGAATGGGAAGAGGTGGGCACTAATATAAGTGCACTCTGCACCACTGAGTGAACCTTGCTGCTAAAAGTTTAATGACTTCAACTGATTAAGCAAGCTTGGATACCCTACCATAAAGTTATATATCATGCAGTATACTAAGCATGAACGGCATATTAAATTACCTTCCCTTACAATCGATGTTCAGTGCTTACCTTGAATACCCATTATGTAGCATGCTCTTTGCAGCAGTAAACTTTCCTGTAGGTATTCATTTACTCACATTCTTGAATTAATTTTCTCCTAACAAATCTTTCCATGTAATGTAGCTGCATAATGCATGTGCATTCAGTTACACCCGCCATGAGTTGCATGGGTGACAGGTGGCTATACATGTACGTCCTCCTACCAATTTAAATTATTCATCTCAGTATTAGGTCCCTTGTTTTTTGTGGTATGTATCAATGATTCAGACTTAAATGTAGGGAGCATGATTAAGAAGTTTGCAGATGATACAAAAGTTGGCCATGTGGTTGATAGTGAGGAAGAAAGCTCTAGACTGCAGGAAGATATCAATGGACTGGTCAGATGGGCAGAAAAGTGGCAAATGGAATTCAGTCCGGAGAAGTGTGAGGTAATGCATTTGTACAGATCTGGTCACCACATTACAGGAAAGATGTGATTGCACTAGACAGAGTACAGAGGAGATTTATGAAGATGTTGCCAGGACTGGAGAATTATAGCTATGAGGAAATATTGGATTGGCTGGGGTTCTTTTCTTTGGAACAGAGGAGACTGAGGGGAGATTTAATTGAGGTATAAAATTATGAGGGGCCTAGATAGAGTGGATAGGAAGGACCTATTTCCCTTAGCAGAGGTCAATAACCAGGGGGCATAGATTTAAAGTTACTGGTAGAAGAATTAAAGGGGAGTTGAGGATAATTTTTTCACCCAGAGGGTGGTGTGTGTCTGGAACACACTGCCTGAAAGGGTGGTAGAGGCAGAAACTCTCATCACATTTAAAAAGTTACTTGGATATGCACTTGAAGTGCCGTAACCTACAAGGCTACAAGAGCTGGAAAGTGGGATTAGACTAGATAGCTCTTTTTCAGCCGGCACAGACATGATCGACTGAATGACCTACTTCTGTGCCGTAAATTTCTATGATTCTATGATCTCTTCTACACTGTTTGCAGGAGAAGACAGCAAGTAACAATAGGAAGGTAGCCCTCAATGGAGGAGGGCCCCCAACCTATTTCTTCTTTTCTTGTATGAGGATGCAGCCCCTGGGATTTCTGGAATGAGATGCTATCGAAGGAGCAGGAGATAAAGAAGTGGGAGGCCAGCCCTTAGCTCAGGTTTGTCGTCCTCTGCTCTTTTCTCTCACTCCCTAGCACCGAAGCATACAATAAAGCATAGTATCATGTCACTCGTTCTGCTGAAAGTGATATCTGAGGTGCTGTTAAAAGACAGTGCTCCTTTTCTTTTTTGAGGTGTGCTAGAGGAAGCACTGTCAGGGTCCAGTGACACTGAGTAAACCAGTACCTCACAGTATGTGGCATCATTCACTCGGATCCATCAAAACACCAGCCGTCCCAGTGATTTCAATCCTGAGATGGAGGAGGGGGCACTGGGTAATATGCAGAGCAAGAGTGAGTAAGAACAGATAGTGGTGGCAGAATAGGATTTTGAACCTACTGTCTTGGGGGGGTGGCGGGCAGCTCGTATTTGTCCTCGGCTGGCAAGACCAATGATTTGAACTTGCTTTTGAAAGAAAGATGCCTTCTGCGCATCAAAGATTGCTTCAGTGACTGGAGACCTTAACAAGTAACATTCAACAGATGATGTTTAATGCAATGGAGTTCACTACCCACAACTTCACAATGTTGATGTGGAATTGCAGCATTGCAATCCGCCATGGAGCGTTTGGTGGACGTATCTGCAGAGGATTCCACCCCCACCCCCCAACCTTTTCCTCATGGTGGAAAACCCAAGGCAAGTTTCACAGCAAATCCTTAGACTCATGCCGTAGAGACCTTGGACTGCAATATGTGACTGGCTTTTCCCCCAGCTTGGAGAGGTTTTGAATCTCAGATGGAGAGAGCTTTTGTTTAGAGCTTCAAAAATCTCTTACTTCAACAATCTCATAGCTGCCATCAGGTCTGCTGTTGTGCAGATCAGTGGGCATGGTGAGACAATGCCCTCAGAATAACAACCCATCCAGACCCTGCTACTGTGACTGTGTTCTTCCACCTGCCACCCTCCTCCAATGAGCATGTGCCAGAAAACAGCCAAAGCAAGCTGTAGCATTGGTGAACCAGAAGTAGACTATCTCTGGATTCTGCTTAAAGTTTTTTCAGGTCATCTCTTTGTTGCTGTTCATTAACTTCCTTCCATGGGTGCTCCGTATTGATATATCATTGAAACGTAGAGATCAAAAGCACATCATGGTAGAAGGATTAGAGGGGAGCTGAGGAGAATTTTTTTCACCCAGAGAGTGGTAGGGATCTGGAACTCACTGCCTGAAAGGGTGGTAGAGGCAGAAACCCTCATCTCATTTAAAAAGTACTTGGATGTGCACTTGAAGTGCCGTAACCAACAAGGCTATGGACCAAGAGTTGGAAAGTGGGATTAGGCTGGATAGCTCTTTTTCGGCCAGCACAGACATGATGGGCCGAATGGCCTCCTCCTGTGCCATAACTTTCTATGATTCAGTGATCATATTGAGTCCCTTATAGTATTGAAATGAAGTTCCCACCTCTTTGGGCACGACCTTCCAGTGTCCAGCAAAACCTCGAGAAAAAATACACATGATGTGCATTATGGATGCAGGTCCAGCATTATCAATTACTGGTGATACTATCAGTCAGTTATACCATGAATATTTCCATTTATGGGGTGGCAATGACAAAAATTTTTTTAAAAATTCGTTCATGGGATGTGGGCGTCACTGGCGAGGCCAGCATTTATTGCCCATCCCTAATTGCCCTTGAGAAGGTGGTGGTGAGCCGCCGCAGTCCGTGTGGTGAAGGTTCTCCCAAAGTGCTGTTAGGAAGGGAGTTCCAGGATTTTGACCCAGCGACGATGAAGGAACTGCAGCCACTGTGCGCCGGTGGTGAAGGGAGTGAATATTTAGGGTGGTAGATGGGGTGCCAATCAAGCGGGCTGCTTTGTCCTGGATGGTGTCGAGCTTCTTGAGTGTTGTTGGAGCTGCACTCATCCAGGCAAGTGGAGAGTATTCCATCACACTCCTGTCTTGTGCCTTGTAGATGGTGGAAAGGCTTTGGGGAATCAGGAGGTGAGTCACTCGCTGCAGAATACCCAGCCTCCGACCTGCTCTTGTAGCCACAGTATTGATATGGCTGGTCCAATTAAGTTTCTGGTCAATGGTGACCCCCAGGATGTTGATGGTGGGGGATTCGGCGATGGTAATGCCATTGAATGTCAAGGGGAGGTGGTTAGACTCTTGTTGGAGATGGTCATTGCCTGGCACGAATGTTACTTGCCACTTATGAACCCAAGCCTGGATGTTGTCCAGGTCTTGCTGCATGCGGGCTCGGACTGCTTCATTATTTAAGGGGTTGCGAATGGAACTGAACACTGTGCAATCATCAGCGAACATCCCCATTTCTGACATTAGTGAACCAGATGGGTTTTTACGACAACCCAGTAGTTTCATGGCCACCGTTACTGATTTTAATTCCAGATTTTTATTTAATTAATTGAATTTAAATTCCCCAGCTGCCGTGGTGGGATTTGAATTCATGACTCCGGATTATTAGTCCAGGTCTCTGGATTACTAATCCAGTAACATAACCACTATGCTACCGTACCCTCTAGACTGGTGTGGCGAATACATTAGTCAATATTGTTAGTGCTAAATTCCCAAAAGAAAGAGCTTGCATTTATAACGCTTTTCACAACCTCAAGATGTCCCAAAGGGCTTTACGGCCAATGAAGTACTTTTGAACTGTAGTCACTTTTGTAATGGGAACGCGGCAGCCAAGTTGCATGCGGCAAGGTCCCACAAACAGCACTGAGATAATGACCAGATACTCTGTTTTAGGGATGTTGGTTGAGGCATAAATATTGGCCAGGACACTGAGGAGAACTCCTCTGCTCTTCTTCAAATAGTGCACTGAGAAGACATAGTACTGCTCATAAGATTGATTTTAAATATGGTCTAACATGGGAAAAATTAACAAGAGAATATTGATAGGTGTGGGATGAAGTCAGCATGATATTTGAGGTGATTTATGTTAAGCTTGAAGTTTTCAGTATGAAAGCTTTGTGAACTTTTTATTTTATTGTGGCAAAGCTTAGGAATTTATAATGTTATGAACCATAACATTTATGTTTAATTGAAGTATTTTTGCCACTTTCTCAATTGTACATTTACCACAATGAAGATATTTTGTGTTAAGGAATTCTCTTGATGTCCTACAGCAAAACTTGTGGATAAAACCAGGCAAGCAGAAACATATAAAACTGAAATAGTCTCATTGGAAAATTTCTTGTAAGAGCTCATAAATCAGGAATTTACCTTATTGGCAAATTCAGTAACCAGTTCAGATTGTTGAAAAGGCTACATTGAACTTAGTTTGAAGCTGATGAATAGAAAATCAATAGACTTTTTAATCTTGCTAGGGCAAGCAGAAGTACAAATTGAAGGTATTTCTTCATTGTGAAATAAATTTGTGTTGTCATGCCGTCTTAGTTTTTCATCATCTTGAAGATTAGCAAGCACAATGGCTTTTTCAAAGACACAAATGTTTTCAACTTAAGTGCATTGTAATTTTGAGTGTATAACTAAAAGTTTTTATGTAAATTATGGGCTTATATTTGCTACAACGCTGTATTAATATGACTTTATGGCATTCTAAGAAGTTTCTTAATTTAGAAACATATCTCACATTTACGTAATACCATGATCTTCATTAATCAATCAGATTTTGTGTGGATCTGATTTTTCTTAAACCATTCACTATTTTCAAATTTAGCACTGTTCATACTTGATTTTATTCAGAAAAAGCTGTATCTGGCAAAAAGGAAAAGGCTGACCCTTATTACTTGGAAATAAGATCTTTTGTAAAAATTTCTTTGGTTTGTCTATGAAAGAAAAACAGACCACTATAAAGGTATGCAAACTGGATGATGCAGGCAAATCATTGGGCCAGAATTTGCTGTCAAAGTAACAGTGAGGCCAATAGTGCTCGCCGTTATTTATGTGCAAATGGTACAGCAAGTTCAGGCGAGGGGCAGATGCGCGGTTTAACGTGGATTTCCAAAAGTTGCTGTCTGAGATGCACCACTCCGCCGTTAGCTTCGCGAAAACGGTATCTCACTGTCTGCCTCACGATTGAAATGCATTGAACGGCGTGAAGTTCCTGAATTTGCACAGTAGATACAAATTATTTCAGTCTAAGTGCCCTTCAGCCTCCATTTCAGTCTAAGTATCCTTTTAATGATGTGATAAGTATTAATTACTGCCAGTCAACGTCTCTGGCACTGAAAATTAACTATTACAAGTGTGGAGTTTCATTCATTCAGGTTTTAATTGTTGTTGGAGATTTAAAAAATGTAAAATTTTAAAATGTTTTTCCTTTCTAACTCTCTCTCTCTTAATCCAATCTTTCTTTCCCTCTCATTATTTCTCTTTCTGTACCTGATTTGACATTGAATTCACTTTGTTTTACAGCCATACAATAACGCTATATTTTAACTTGGTTTTCAAAACATTAGCAATACTAAGAACTTTATAGAAGAATTAACAAAAAATGTAGTATTGCATTATACATGCTTGTAAAGGTAGCTGTGTTGTTGGGGCTAATAATATTACTTTCACCATTAGAATTGTCACATTTACAATTTTAGATTCACACTAAAGTTTTTCTTTCCTGCGGAAAGTGAGTTTTTCTGGAAGGAAATATTTTGAAGGTATGAACCTTTAGCTCCCCATTACACTCTCCATACCATCCACCAACTGCAGTGAAAAGCCCAGGTATACTTTCAGGTTTTCTCCAACGCTGATTTCAAAGTTGGTTGTATGCATGCAGCCAAGACGATGCTCCTTTCAGATTTCCCTTCTGCTTGTGTGGAAACCCCTGGGCTCTGCTCTAAACCTTCCAATGTCACTGCTGAAAATGGGAACTTACTGTGTGGAAGACTACATTATCAACCTTTCCCCTATTACACCACAGTGCACTTCAATGTCAACATGCTGCATCATCGCACTATGCATATACCTGTATAGGTATATTTAAAATCTAAAATTTGGCTGCCTATGTGTAAACATGATAATAAAAATGATGCCTCCCTGGTGGCCATCTATGTTATTCGGTTACGTCTCATATCAGAGAAAATGGGATTTTGCTGGTATGAAGTTATGTGTATAAAATTTGACTGGTTGAATAGTATGAAAGTTGCTGTGTTCACATTGTGTGTGTTGTGCTTTGAGATGTTTAAGAGATATGCGATGGCACTATCAAAATTAAAGGCTTTCTATATTTTATTAAATTGTGACTATATTTGAAATGATAGAATAATTTTGTGCCATTTAGAAACCAATTAAATAGTTTCAAAACTGCTACAATCTCAAAAAATGGTTGTACCAATAATAGTCATCTTAGATTTAAGTAACCATTAATTTTAAACGGAAGTTGCAGTGACATATGCAATGAGTCAAATCTAGCAAAATCAATTGAAATGACTATATACCAGAAGAGCATAGAACAGAAGAGCATTACATAATTGGAAGAAGCAAAGTTGAAACTTGGTAGCAGTTTACATAATGGGACTGTAGTTCTGAATTTGTATACATGATGAAAACTTGATAAGATTAGATTGACAAGACAGAATAAAACTGTGCTGCAAAACAAATATCTCTCAGATTAAAAGTTAGGTAGTTAGGAATAAGACAGGAAATCAAGTGAAACTTTTTTTGCCCAAGACTAATAAAGTTGTGGAATAAGGTACCAGGGAGAATCATTAAAATGAGTTCAGTAAAGAATTTGGATATTTTTGAAGAAGTGTGTTGTACATCAGGCTTTTTCTCAACCCTTGTGCTCATGTTCATGACTAGCCAGCAGTTTCCATAAGCAAAGTGAATTCCTTATGAACCAAAACTTGCACCCTTATTCACTGCCGTGTATGGGTTAGTGTACCTAGGTTTAACAATTAATCTGAGATCATGGTATACCACTTACTGGATTATGTATGTGATGCAAATTGTGTTCTTTCATCACCTCCAAAGGTGGAAAGTAGCACATTGCTAGACCAAAGGATACAAACTAGAACTACTTCAGATTTATTTCCAGGCAAAAAAAAACTGAAACAAAAAGACACAGCATAGTACTAAACCGCACAATACAAAAACAACAGAAAGGAAAAGTTACATGTTTCTCTTTCATAGGGGTAATTTTAACTTTCAGGGATAGTGTAATATGGGCGATATCAGGTCGACCGCATGTTATGCACCGCGCCTGATTTTTCTTTCAACTGAAATCAATAGAAAAAAAAATCGGATGGAGTGTAGAACAGATTGCCGATGCGCTATCGCCCATTTTGCACGACTGTCCAAGATGAATTTATACTTAAATCAATAAATTAATAATCAATTGGCTGTTGCTATGAACTTTATGTATTCATGCTCACAGTGTAGAGTTTGGCTGCCAGGAGCACTTAACGAGAATTCTGGCAGGGTGATCAACACCAATAGCTCAACAAGCGTGATCAAAAGCTTAGTCAAAAATGTGTGTTTTAGGAAGGACAGAGAAATGGAGAGGTGGAAGGATTTAGGGAGGGAATTCCAGAGAGTATGGCTGACGCAGCTGAAAGCTCTATTACCAATGGTGATTTGTTTTTTTATTCATTCATGGGATATGGGCGTCGCTGGCAAGGCCAGCATTTATTGCCCATCCCTAATTGTCCTTGAGAAGGTGGTGGTGAGCTGCCACCTTGGACCGCTGCAGTCCGTGTGGTGAAGGTTCTCCCACAGTGCTGTTAGGTAGGGAGTTCCAGAATTTTGACCCAGCGATGATGAAGGTACGGCGATATATTTCCAAGTCAGGATGGTGTGTGACTTGGAGGGGAACGTGTAGGTGGTGTTGTTCCCATGTGCCTGCTATCCTTGTCCTTCTTGGTGGCAGAGGTTGCAGGTTTGGGAGGTGCTGTCGAAGAAGCCTTGGCGAGTTGCTGCAGTGCATCTTGTAGATGGTACACACTGCAGCCACGGTGCACCGGTGGTGGAGAGAGTGAATGTTTAAGGTGGTGAATGGGGTGCCAATCAAGCGGGCTGCTTTGTCTTAGATGGTGTTGAGCTTCTTGAGTGTTGTTGGAGCTCCACTCATCCAGGCAAGTGGAGAGTATTCTATCACACTCCTGACTTGTACCTTGTAGATGTTGGAAAGGCTTTGGGGAGTCAGGAGGTGACACGATGGTAATGTCATTGAATGTCAAGGGGAGATGGTCAGACTCTCTCTTGTTGGAGATGATCATTGCCTGGCACTTGTGTGTCACGAATGTTACTTGCCATTTATCAGCCCAAGCCTGGATGTTGTCCAGGTCTTGCTGCATGCGGGCATGGACTGCTTCATTATCTGAGGGGATGCAAATGAAACTGAACACTCTGCAATCATCAGGGAACATCCCCACTTCTGACCGTATGATGGAGGGAAGGTTCATTGAAGAAGCAGCTGAAGGTTGGGTCTAGGACACTACCCTGAAGAACTCCTGCACCGATGTCCTGGGGCTGAGATGATTGACCTCCAACAATCACTACCATCTTCCTTTGTGCTAGGTATGACTCCAGCCACTGGATAGTTTTCCCCCTGATTCCCATTGACTTCAATTTTACTATGGCACCTTGATGCTTCATGAATGGAAGAGGAATGCACAAAACGCCAGAGTTGGAGGACCCATGGATGTGTGAGGGGATACATGGGTGGAGGTGGTTGCAGAGATAAGGAGGGATGATATTTGAATTGAGTATGGCGATGGGAGCAGCAAACAGCTGTTAGTGTGGGACAGAATACAAGCAGTTGAGTCTTGCGTATGTTGGGGTGTTTGGAGGATAAAGGATGGGAGGCCAGCAAGGAGCATATTGAATTAATCTTACTAGTACTAATCCTCTGTGATAGCTTGCAGCTTTGCTGTGACTTTGTGTTTAATACATTTAAAATGATATGCAACTTTAGAAAAATAATAATTGAGTAGAATTGAGCAGATTGGATCATACCACTATGGAATGATGGGATAAATAACACTTCATTGTGGTTCAGGATTCCGTGGTAATCTTTCCCACGATAAAGACTGGGATGTTACCAATTTTAATGTGTTTTGGGCAGAAGCTTATCTGAAAGGGAGTAAGTAGTTTACTCAGCCAGCTCCGTGCTGGGTTTGCCATCATCCTTTTCGTCTTTCTTCCTTTCTGTTTTTCTCATGCAAATATAACTTTCCAATATTCATGCCCTTTTATTTCTAAAAAAAACCTTAATCAGTACTCATTAGAAAGAACACATTAATTAGTCAGTTAATTTAATGCCAGTGAAACTGATTTATTATTGCTTTTTAATACTTCCATCTGCCAGTCTAGCATTAGATCACTTGCTGTGCTACCTCAATGTTACCTATTTAGATAAATCAGCAATTTTCCTATTTGAATGCATTGAGAATTAATCTTTGTCATTACCTCCTATGATTTATGTTCTACTGTTTTGGCCAAGTATTTCAGTATCATGTTTCCTTTGTTGATTACTACTTTGCATTTGTTGGACAAGAGACTCTTGGGTCTCTTTCAGCTTCATCGTTTACCTATTTGTCCAGTTTGCTTACAATTGTCTGCGTTAAATTTGTTCTGCTATTGTTCTGTCCACTTACACATTTTGTCCAATTCTTTTTGCAATTTCTGAGCTGCCCCTTCTAATTCTACTGCCCCTCACAAATTGGTATTATCTGCATTCTGACCACTTTGTATTGAGTTTCTGAATCCAGGTAATTTATTTCAATTAGAAATAGTAGTGGTCCCAGCACTGAACCTTGAGGTACCCCACTCCAACATAACTCCTCTAAAAAATACTCTGTAGATTTTTGGTTGTCATTATAATGAGGGGTTGTTCCAACATTATATGTAAACATATTTGTTTTTTTTTAACCCAGGCATGTCTATATCATTCCATTCTTCACTTGGGTCTTGTCTTTGGGAATTATTCTGGCTCAAGTTATTATACAGCCAATCACATCCATTTTGACACTGGTAAAAGGAACGATGTTAATCATCACAGTGAGTATAATATTCTGCACACTATTTTGCTTTGGTCTAAACATGTCAAGCATGCATTTTTAAAATTTTTATTTTTAAATAAATTACCTTCATGATCAGTTCCCAACTGTGAAAGACAAAAATAAACAGATGTCAGACTCTTCTTGGTGTATTACTTATTGTGCATTTCCTCAAATTAAGTTTTGAAATTATTTTGTGCAAAAGAAAAATGTTGATAATGTGCCACCTTGTGTCTTTTTTCATCTGTCTATATGTCAGTTTAAAAATAATTCCCAATTTTTGTGCATCATGGTTATCACTTAGAAATAATTCAAATGTTTTATTTCATTGCTATTAAATGTCACCATAAAGGATTATAGGATATAACTTCCGTGAGGGTTCCCCGACAACCCACAGTAACTTTAGTGGAAGATCAGTGGAAATCCAGAGAAAGAAGTCAATGGAAATAAAAATTGGGAGAGATGTAAAACAGGCTGCTGATTCATTATCACCCGTTTTACCCCACTGTGTTAATTTCCTCTACTAAAATAGCAGACTGAGAAAAGCCATTCAAACCTGTCTAGTGTGTCTCTGCTATTATCACCAACAGTAATTTCTGCCCTACATTGCTCGTTTGATTCTACCAATAAAGTTTGCTTTCCTGTAGTGGAAATAAAAATCATTGCAAATGTGCAATGATTAAGAAGCACTAAAAATCACTAAAAATGTGGTTGGCAGGAATGGAGGGCTGAATTTTGTACTTTCAGGTGGACATGACTGCCTCCAGTTTGGGGTTTGCAATCTATTAAACTCTCATTGATTATTAATGTCACTCATCATGTCTTCCCCATGGATATTGGTTGCTCTAATATGGATGCTGTGGGCTTACTTCCCGAGACCACACAATAACAAAGGGATCTCGACCAGAACCATGTAAGCAAGGTTCCAGAATGTAGGTGGCAGCACATTTTACCATAAACAGGCCAACCAACTGCATCATACATCATAGTGGTACACGGTAGTGAAATACTGCTAAGCTGGCAGCTGAATACTTGATGAAAATCCAAGTCAATACAGGACCCGAGACAAATAGGAAACTCCCGAGGGTTTTTTAAAAATAACTCAAAGATGAGCTAACACTACCACCAGTAGAGATATTTAGGGATTTATTAGAAAAGATTGTAACATCAGGGGACTACAGAATGGCAAATGTGCAGTTCTTATTTAAAAGGGACTTGGGAGGGGGATCCAAATAACTATACTCCAGTTAGTCTGACATCAATACCAGGTAAAATTTTGCAGTCAGTCTTCAACAACATTCAGTGGAGCATGTAGAGAAACCTAAAGTAACTGGGAAAATTCAGCATGGATTTACAAAAGGGACGTCATGCCAGAGCAATTTAATAGAATTTTTTTAATGAAGTACCAAATGATGTGGATAAGGGTAAGAATGTAAATGTAATCTACATGGATTTCAGTGAGCCATTTGATAAAGCAACTCATTGAAAACTAGTGCACAAAATCAGCAGACTTGGTATTGGTGGGAGTGTACTAAGATGGATTGAAAATTGGCTCGGAGGTAGGAGACAGTGGGGCTAATTGTCTCTGTTATGCCCCAAAAACAGGCACGGATGGGATGTAAAGGAAGCTGCGCCAGTGGCCCCCTGAGGGCATCACTACGATATGTGAATGCCTGTCCAACCGTTGTGCTATATGTCTTTCCAGCAGCTTCCCAATAACAACATATTTGTATTGCATGAAAGAAAACATTCCAGGGTGATCAAGATCTAGCATTCCCTGATTGGCCTTCAAGCCCTGACACACCTGCCTGACAAAGACCATGGAGTCAGCAGAGAGCAGTATGCAGAGCTCTACCATAGTGGCTACTATACAGCATAGGGCACATGCAGGGACAGTAACGGTCAGCTTGGCTTGAAACTTGGCTTCATTTCCTTGTTAGCATGCTGATATCCTGACCTAATCAGATTGGGCTCAATTTTCTCGGAAATTGTGGGGGGCTGGGGGGCTCCGAAAATCTGGGAAATCCCGTTCGGGTTCGGAAGCCGGCTCCATCCTGCCGATTTCCAAGTTCCCCACGGATGCATCTGTGTGCGCGTGGGCGTCCTGAGTCCGGAAGTCCTGCTGGCAATGCTGGCGGGTTGATAGTTAAAGAGCCAAATGTACCTCATTGAGGTACTTAAGGCACTTTACTTGTGACATATTGGGTAATTGGAACGATTTTTAACTTACCTGGGCAGCTTGCCCATCGCTTCTGATTCACGTCTGGTGAAACCCGATGCAGCTCTCCGGTTCCTCCCGGCTCAATAGAAATGTAGCTTTTTAAACATTTCTTGAGTGGCCTCCAGCAGTTAAAGACTGCTAGTTAGGCCGCTCAAGACCAGATACAACTAGGCGAAGCTGGCATGGCGCAAGCATTTTACGCCTGAAAAATGGGCAAAGATAAGTTGAATTTCTCCCCCCAGCATTGATGTAATGTTGCTGCATCCGTGTGTATTTATGAATAGCTAAGATTCCTATTTAGTGTCAAAGCAATATGAGGGAGGGTAAAAGTAACATTGCCACTTATCCATCCAGTATTTGAACAAGAATTGTTTATTATCACTAAATGATTATCATCTGAAAAATGCCTGTTATCAAGTTGTATCTTCTTAGACAGGGGACTGATCAATGGCCAGTTGAGCTATATCTTGATTATTTTGGTTTTATTAGCATTATTCTGTGTTTTTCATATTTCTGTTGTGCTTGGCTGTATCTAATAATCTGTCTAATCCTAATAGCAATTGCCTAAATGCATTTTAAATTGTTGAGAACACAAAGCTATTACTTTAATCTGAAGTAGGTCAGACCTGGCTCAGAACAACTCATGTTTACACTTATATTTATTTTAATAGATCAAAATTGTTCCAATAAACCAAAAATTAAATTCTTGGTTTTCAATATCGGAGGTATAATTTCCCTGGTACTTTTTGTACCAGGGAATTATCATTTCCCTGGTACTTTTTGTACCAGGGAAATGATAATTCAACTGTCCCCAAAATTCATGATAATTAGATTATACTGACATTTTCTGAAACAGTTTTCTGTGCTCAATTGGATTAAATAGATTGGAGCATTATTAAAATTTTTTACTGAAATTGTAAGCACAAGTGCATTTTTTTTCTTGAATTTTTGACTGACGTGGACTGTTGATTAAATGTTGACCTAGGGATTCTTGTTTCCCCTATTGTAAATTTAGTTTAAACTTAATAAAATATTATTTTATTTCAAAGTAACCAGAAAAATTAAATAATTCTGAACTCTGGGAGATGTATTTGAAAATAAGAAATTCTATTCCTTCCATTCCACGCATGGAGAAATCAAGCAATTTACTGAACAATTTTAAAACAGGTTATGGAAATCTATTTTGTTTTATTATGGTGGACCAGGAAAACTATAATATCAAACATCAAAGATGACATTGATTTCCTGAAGATGTGAAAGGCTAATAGTAAATCTTTGAAAAAAATTCCCCATCTTTGGGGTCCAGGCCAATATTCCTTAGCCTAATCCCTCAGGTAAGTTCCACTTCTGCTCTACAGGAGGCCTGTTTGCCTCCTCTCATTTAGAATACCAACCTCCAGCCTTACCTGTTCCCTTTATGGGCTGGGAAATGAGAACTTTCAGGGTAGGGCGTCCCCATTCTGATCCTGTCCCCTCTGACATCACTAGCCTTGTAAGGAGTGCAAGTAAGTAGATCTTCTGTGCCCTACAAGGCTTAGTGAGATTTCCCAAATGAGATCAGGATCTAGAGTTTTGGTGGGTGTCTGGAGGGATGGCTGAGGAAATTTGGCCCCAATCATCTAATGTGAGCATCAAAATTTGTCACCAGAAAGGCTGATGGTCATCATTTTGAGCAGCCCAGAGTAGATCCATTAAGAATACTATTTTAGTGGAAGTGATAAGTTACACTAGTTTAAATCCTACCCTACTGCTCTCTACTTTTTTCACAAAGACATCGGTGCCATTTTGATTCAATGAAGTCTATCTGTCTGGTATAGCTTTCCCTGTTCCAGAACTTGCTCCAGTGCTCTAACAATGTAAGCCCTTCTTTCCTGCACTAGCTCTGCAGCCTTCACAACCTTCCTCTCCTTGACATGTTTAGCGCATGGCACAAGAAGAAATTATGATGTAGAAATTTGTTTGCGCCAGCATTAATGGGGTGCGGGGAATGATTCCTGTTTCTAAACGGGTAAGCCTGAGGTGCACCCGATATTGGGCCTCGGGGGTCATGTAAGGCGTCCCCAGGCAGCTCGCTGGCGAAGAGGCTTTGAATTTCAGGGCACTGCGTCGCTGGCAGCGATCTCAGATAAGTGCTTAAAGGGGAAGGGAAGGCGATCAGGAGGCGGGTAATTGGGAAGGAAGGCGATTGGGGAGGGGGACAACCGGAAAGGAAAGCGATCAGGCAGGGTGCGACCGGGGGCCAACAATGGCCTGTGGGACTGCAGTGGAGCCAGGAGAAGTACTGCTATCCCTCCCAGCTCCACATTCAGGTAAGTATTTCTTCTTTTACAATAAACACTTAGACCGTCCTTTAATTTCGGGAAGGAGTCCTAGAACAGGTGTTAGGTCCCCTATTTGCAAGTGGAAAGGGGCATAACGCCTGCTTCAGTTTCAGGTGAAGGCCGTCGCATCTACTGGAGCCTTAGTGGACCAACAACTAACGTGTTCGTACAACATTCCTCTGCTATTGTAACACAGCCGTTAACTTGTTTATTTCAAATGGGTTAATACCTCCACTAAAATAGCGGATAGAGAAATGTCATACCAATATGTTGAGTGTTTGTCCACCAATATCACCAACAGTAATTTCTAGGCTTACACCTTTGATTTCTGAAAAACTAAGTTTTAAATTTGAATATTGACAGTATGAAAATACCACTGTCAATGGAAAAAGATTAGATGCACTGCAACACACTGTGTCTTATGTTTCTCAGTATATAATCAGTCCATTCTCTCAATTCTGTATTCTCCTTTACAGGTAAGTGTGACCTTTGTTGTGGGCTCCGAGGTCCATCAAGAAATAAGCAACGATTTCTCCAACATTGGAACACCCTTTCTGATGGGTACTGTTGCACTTGGTAAGTTATTTTTACTATAAGTTTGTAACCCTGGGTTATATTTTCATCTTTGGTCAAAAATGGAATAAGTGTTCATTTTTCAGCACTTACGACCCACTAATAAAAATGTGGGATTGCACAGTTTTGAAATGAGTGATTTCATTGAATGTAATTTCATTAGTGAAAACAAAAAAGCTGCCAAACATGACATAGCTAATAAGTCATCCTTCGGCATTTCTTAAGCAGTCATTGAGCCTCTGAACTCATAAATGTTGAATCTAATAATAGGAGTCTTAAGGTTTCGGACACCAGAAGCTCACCACAACAAATTGTCCTTAATGACTTTAGTGGTCCCACAGGGCTCTGGACTGGAAGGCAAAATCTTTAAACTGGCCGGTTTCTTTTTTCTGTAGATGTATTATGGGTCCGTCACTGAAAGTGACAGGATTTCTGATAGGGCTAAAAAGGGCTGGAACCCTGATTGATCTGGGTTCTGCCCTGAATTTCATTCCCCTCCCCCTTTCTGCCAATATGCCAAGAAACTGGCCTCCCTTGCTCAAGAAATTATTTTGGGGCCCTAGTTCATGGGGGTGATTTTAAACCCCAAGAACAGGTGGATTGGGGGCGGATGGGAGTTTAAAATAGTTGTTTTTTTGAGTCGCAACCGCAAAATCTTTGGACTTGGCATTCCCAGTGGGAATCCTGTACTTTTACGCACTGATTTTAAACCTGGAAATAAAGCCGGGCTGCGGTTGCGACCTTCAGGACTCGGCCAGCTTGGTCAGTAATGGTGCTACTGAGCCACTCTTGGTGATGGACACTGAAGTCCCCCACCCAGAGTACATTTTGTGCCCTTGCTGCCCTCAGTGCTTGCTCCAAGTGGTGCTCAACATGGAGGAGGACTGATTCATCAGCTGAGGGAGGGTGGTAGGTGGTAATCAGCAGGAGGTTTCCTTGCCCATGTTTGACCTGATGCCACGAGATTTCATGGGGTCCGAAGTCAATGTTGAGGACTCCCAGGGCCACTCCCTCCTGACTGTATATCACTGTACCACCACCTCTGGTCGGTCTGTCCTGCCGGTGGGACAGGACATACCCAGGGATGGTGATGGAAGACCATATCTAAGCTCTTTACTCTGTATGGTTCAAATAATCCAACACCCAGATGTGACAATAATGGACTTTTGTTTGTGTCAAATTTTAATTTGCATTTGTTTTATCTGAAACGGCATGTGGAGGGTGGGGGTGGGGTCAGGGGGTTGTTTAAAGAGGCAGCACTGCATTAAGATCAGTCACGACTGTCTATTTTTCTGCAGTATGGAGGCAATTTACATTAGTCTAATATGAAAAGGATCACTTCAGAGTTGCATTGCTCCTAAGAAGCACTTTATGACACCTTGCTCCTTAGGTGTAGTTCTATTCAATTTTTTCAGATTGACATTTCAGTTTCAGACAGACAGGCTATGAGGCGTCTCCGGTCTTTACTGAAAATGGCAATTGCATTTGGCTTGACAAACATTCCAAGTAATTGATAGCCTGTGTGTGACTGTTGATCCAATATAATTCTATGTTTCTACCTCTCTATCTCTGTTTTTTTTTGTTTGTTGTTTTTTTTGGTGATTTGTATATTCTGAGACCTGGCAGGTAACACCTGTCTGTCTGCACACTGATTGCCTTGGCAACGGGCAGTTGAAAAAACTGTCTGTTATCACCAGCATTGTTCTGTGAATTATAAATGCGACTTCATTTCGAGGACTTCATTTCCACATCGTTCACCTGAGGAAGGAGGTAGCCTCCGAAAGCTTGTGAATTTAAAATAAAATTGCTGGACTATAACTTGGTGTTGTAAAATTGTTTACAATTGTCAACCCCAGTCCATCACCGGCATCTCCACATCAATATAATTGAGTCATTTGTTGCTTTTTGTTTCAGTATAATTTCAAAGGAGTCTGTGTTGCAATTCCGTAAGAAGCTTGTTTACCAGAAAGAGTTAATTTTCTGCTTTCCAGCCAGCAAAGAAGTTCTGCGTTTAAGTTTGTGCTGACTGGCAGAGAAGCTAGTTTGAATCTGTGGCGTGCTTCATAGTGCAAGAAATAAGCTTCTGTTTAAAAGTTCACAACGTAAGAAGTGGGATCCTGTTTAAAAGTGCTCATTTAGAGTGGCGTGTTCATTATTTTATGTATTGAATCCCGATCTGCATTTTTGGAAATGAACCCCACCGGCTTTGGCCGGGTGGCTTAGCCACCTGTCCAGAAGCCTGTGTATAAATAGTGGTCTGGGTGACTTGAGGGTGGGTGATTAACCTGGGCAATTTTAACTGACCACCACAAAGGGGATAGGGTTAGAATCACCCTACTGTTTTATACTACATACTGTTCATTTACCTATTTTGTTTGAACAAACTATCTGTAGTTTCGAGCCTGAGTCTGAGAGATTGTATATACAGTCCAACTTTTCAGGAAGGAGAATCATATGGCAGCACATGATATAGTCTAGTACCCTGGTGTACAGAGTTAAGGGTTCTGTGCTGCAGTCCCTGAGTCTCGCTATCATTTACTTAGATATTGGGCAGAAAAGGGTAGACTCCAGATTGTAGAATGCATGAGGTTTACTTATGGGAGTGGCCAGTAATGCTGAACTCAAGAAAGTATTTGGTGTAATCATCCAAAACATGACTGGTGTCAACAGGTATATTTTCCGATCAGTTCTGTCTCCATACATATAGGAACAGGAGTAGGCCATTCAGCCCCATCCGCCATTCAATTAGATCATGGCTGATCTGTACCTCAACTCCATATCTCTTGATAGCCCTATCTAATAAAATTTCAATTGACCCAGCACCACAGCCTTTTGGGGGAGATAATTCCACATTTCCACCACCCTATTTGTGAAAAAGTGCTTCCTGATTTGAGTCTTGAGTGGCCTAGCTCTAATTTTAAGAGGAAATAGCTTCTCTGTATCTACTCTATTGAAGCCTTTTATCATTTTAAACACCTCAATTAGATCACCCCTCAACCATCTAAACTCAAGGGAATACAACCCAAGTTTATGCAACCTGTCCTCATAATTGAATGTTTTAAACCCTGGTGTCATTCTGGTAAACCTGCACTGTACCTCCTCCAAGTTCAGTATATCCTTCCTGAGGTGCAGTGCCCAGAACGGAATGCAATACTCCAGATAGGGTCAGTATAACTGAAGCATAACTTCTCCTTTGAATTCCAACCCCTTGGCATAATGACTAACATTCCATTAGCCTTTTTGATTACTTTTTGTACCTGTGCACTAGTGATTTGTGTACCTGAACACCCAAATCTCTTTGCTCCTCCACAGTTTCTAGTCTATTGAAAATATTCTGATTTGTCTTTGTTGAATCCAAAGTGAATTACCTCATATTTCCCAACATTGAATGCCATCTGCCACAGTTTTGCCCACTCACTTAATCTGTCTATGTCCATTTGTAACTTCCTGTTCCATCTACATAACTTACAGTTCCTCCTAATTTCATGAAGTTATGAATGCTTTATACATTTGTACTAAGTTCCTCCGTTCACTTTTTAGCATAGATATTGACCTGTTTACTTTCCTGCATTTAAAAAATGAATCAAAGAATTCAAGAGGTGATTCTGTGATCTGGTCTTGGGAAATTGCAGGTGCCCATCCCCTGATTTTCCATTCATGGACAGAAATCATGGACTGTGCACCCACAATTTTCCGAGATGTAATCCCTACAAGTGCTGCTTCTCGTTTGGAAGTGCTAGATTGAAGGTGTCAGCCCTTTAGTACAAGGAGAATAAGCATTTGTACGAAGCTGGGCTGGTCAAAAAATATGCCTTGTGGTGTCTAAGGAATTTCATGCTACGCTGACAGACAGAACTTAAACATTATAAGTTTAGTGGTTTGCAAACCTAACCACTAAATTAGGTTAGTCACTAAATCACTAAATCAGCAGTAGGTGATAGAGTTCGAACATGATGGGAGAATTGCAATCATTTTGCAATGTTGATGACCAGAACATTCTGCAATAGCAATAATAATAAATAAGACCTCAGCCACAGCTATTGTTGAATAAGCAAAATGTACTCCCATTCATCATTGCCTCATAGAAATATTGTTTGTTGGATACCATAATTTTCTGCAACATATGTATAATATGTAGTTTACAGATGTAGCTTTCCTAAACATAATTAAAATCTATAGTTTGTAAGATTATCTTATTAAATATGAATTTAAATTTGAGATGCACAAAGAAGTTGCATACAGTGTGTGAGTAATAATTAAGTTTTAAGAGCATGCTTCTTTGTTTGCAATATTCTAGGTGCAGTGGAATGCCATGATCATGTAGTCGTCTCTCAGTATGGACCTTTTGGTGTGTTTATCATAATCATTGTTACATCTTGAATCTTCCAGATGCCGAAATAGCTGGGCTCAGAAAATCAAACCTGACAACTAACTAACTAACTGAAAATGGAAAGGAATGCCCTGGGTATCTTGAGAAAGATTTGTAATTAGTTGGAACTCGAGTTGCTTTATGCATTTTCTGCTTGAGAGTTGTTTGAGGTGACCTGGGCTTTAATTTTAAGAATAAAGAAAAGATTAACTTTTAATCCATTTGTTCCACTTGAAAGAGAATAATAAAAGCTTCGTCCAGAAAGCAATGCAAAGTACATTGTTTTGAAAATTAATGGACATTTTGTAGCTATTCCCTCTGTTAACTCATTTGCTATGCACTTGCATTGTGATCCAATTTGCTACAACCCACAGGTACTGTACACAGCTGTAATAATTATGCTGTCTGGCATCTCCTCAGCACCAGAAACTGCAGTGGGAACTAAATGCAAGGAAGGGATAATACTATATGGAAGAAATCTAAAAGATTGTTGAAACAAATTTGCATATGAGCCAATCAACTGCAAGAAATTCGTGTGGAGTAAATTTGCCTATAATTAATTGTGACAGATGGAGTATGACATGACCATTTCTATTATATAATATTGCAGATCTTTCATGGTGTTTACTTTCCCATTGCAGGTAGATAAAATAAATCAAATTAGCAAGCATTTAGAAATTCATGAAATAAAAGAGAACAGCCATGGATTTGTTAAGGTGTATTTGACAAATATAATTGTTTTTTGAGGAAGTGACTGATTTTATAACAAGAATGCAGTAGATGTAGTGTACATGTTTTTTTTCAAAAGGCATTTGATAAGCAAGCTTGTTACAAAACTTCAGGCATATGGTACAAGAGGAAATGTAGCAGGATTGAGAGAAAGTTGGTAACAGACAGCAAATAAATGGCTACGGTTAATTAGATTAGAGAAGTGTTCGAAGTGTGTACCTCAGAGGTCAGATCTTTTGTAGATGGTTTGCACTTGGTACAGGAAGTGTTATGTCTGAAAAAACACTCAAATTGGTGTGGTAATAACTAGCTGCTTTTATTCCTAGACTCTCTAGAATATTCTATCAAAGAATAACAAAATAATATGGGAGAAGACATTGGCAACTTGCTTGCGATTTTCCGATATGGACTGGCGCAGGTGAGGTTCCCCACCGCCACTGTGTTTTTGGAAAATTACTACCTAACACTCCTCCTGTAGGACCAATTAGTACTTACAAATTTATTCAATTTCCTGAGGAAGGAGAATAACCACAGGGTAAATCCCTCAAAAAAGAGAATAATGTGAAATTCTTTGCTTTGTTATTCTCTTCCTGTAATTGATCTTGAGCTATTATGTTCTGTATAGTGTTTAATCACAAATGCCTTTTCTGGACCATATGATCTTCTGTCTCTTTTTTAAAGGCTGTTCATGATATGTTATTATTATGAAATAAATTTCAGTAATTATATCCATGGATGATTTTAACCGTACCCGCCTGGCGGAAATCGGGCAGGTGGGCAGTTAAAATTGCCTAAGTTACTTCCCAACCAGAAAGCCACCAGGATCCCACCGTTCGGGATTTTAACCTGCTTTACTGAGCAGATGGCAAGGACACCTGCCCAAAGCCGACGGGATCCTTCTTTACAGATGCATGTCAGCTCCTGATGACATCATTGGGACCCAATTGCAATTTTAACTGAAACTTGAGTGGGAAAGCTGCCATGGCTTTCCCACCAGGTGAGAGCCAGTCAGAACCTGCCAGAAAGTAGAAGAGGCTGAAAAAGATAAACTTTTTTCTTTCCTTTGTGGGGCCAGGAGGGGCAGGAATGCTCCCCGGACCCCACAATAAAAGCTTAGGCCTCTCCGGCCTTGAACATCCCTGTCTTCCTGAATGTGAAACTCACGAGACCGCCCCAGAATCTAATCCGACCACCTACCTTTTCTTGGCAGGCAGCCTCTGTGCCATGTAATTTTCCTCCACTTCCCACTCTGAACATACGGGATTTATATTAAGCCCGGGAGTTGTAGTAGCCCAGGCCTCATTTCTGGAGTAGCTGTTGAGTTTTCAACCACCTATCCAAAACCCGCTCAGAGTTAAAATCTGGGCCTAAATCTCTGTCTGTAACTTTGTAAGTGAATATTGTGCATTTGCAGTTCATATAAGGATGTGAGCTTAGCTCAGTCTGTAAAACTCTCACCCTCAGTCAGTAGATTAGATTAAATCAAGGCTTTTTCTCCCTCTTTTTGGTAGTTCAGTTGAATGCTAACAATCCCATGGCACTGTTTAAAGAACATCATGAAGTTCTTCTGGTGTGTTAGCCAATATTCCTCTCTTATCCAGCACCAACAAAAACAAATCAGCTAGCCACCTATCTCAGTGCTGTTTGTGGGATCTTACTGTGCATAAAATGGCTATGGCGTATTCCTGCATAACAGGCACTGCACTTCAAAATAATTCATTGTTTGTGAAGCCCTTTGAGATGGTTCTGAAAAGGTACCATATAAAAGCTAGCCTTTCTTTCACATGATTGATGTTATTCCCATCTATTTTTCAATGTTAAAGGTCATTTGTCATTTCTTAGCTCATTTTCTTAATTTGTCAGGATTTCTTTGAATGTTACACTGCACAAAGTTTAGTAGCATTTATATACTTGATAATATTAAGTTTACTGTATATATCTGGTTGTGAAAAATATATTTTTTAAAAACCCAGAACAGGTCTTAGCAAAACTCAACTGAGAGCTGCTTTACAGACAAAGCACTGTTCATTTATCATCATCTTCTGCTTTCTGTTGCCAAGGCAATTTTCCATTAATCTACACACCTTTATTCAATTTAGAAGCCTAAGATGCAGAACCTTGTAAAGCTCCATCTAAACGTCCTGGGGGTTTAATTTGTTCAACTATGTTATTTTTAGCACATTGGTTAATTTGTTCACCTTTCCTTCCTGCTCCATTTTAACGCACTGATTAACCTATTTATTTTAACAACTGTTAAAATTGTGCAGACGGAAATTTAACATGAATGCATTAACCATTATGAACAAAGGAAATTAAACCCGATTTAAACCTGGAACGGGAATTGGGGGCCGGTGGGTGCGATGTGAACACCAAACTCCCCCCCCCCCCCCCCCCCCGCCACCCCTGACCTCAGCAGCGTTAACTCCCGAGCCTCATCTGCATGCCGCTGGTCAGTTGCCCACCTAAAACGGGTGGGAAGCGGGAGCTGGCCGACAGGCGGGAGTGTCATTTCAGGCGGCAGGAGGCTGCCGGCCAGGGCAGAAGGAACGGTCGCCAGCACTCAGGTCAGTTGCAGGGAGGGGATTTCAGAAGTGTTTTCCGTTCAAAAAGAAGGGGAACCCAGGGCAGGGGAAGCTTGGCATTCCTACTGCTACTGGCCCCTTAAGGAAGGTTTAAAAAATATAAATTTTAAAAACTTACCTGTTTGGGGCTCTTTTGGCTCCAGATCCTCTTCCCACTGTCTTTCCCTGTTCAGGGCACAGTTAAAATTACAGTCGGAGCCTGTTGACGTCATCAGACCCCGATCTGTATATTTAAAGTAGGACCTGCTGGCTCCAGGCAGGTGTCCTTGCTGCCTGCTCAGAAGAGCAGGTTAAAATAGAAGGCAGTGGGAATGGAGCAGTACACCAGTGGATGAGTCTCCTGACCAATTTTAACTGCCCAGCCCCCCTCACCCCCCCCCCCTACCTGGTTTCTGCTGGCAAGTAGGGCTAAAATCACCCCTTTAGTAGTTCCACAGGATATAGCCCTCATTTAGCGCCCTCTACAAAGCATTCCAGCACATTTGTAAGCCGTGAAATCATGCTGAACTCTCTTTTAGCTCTGTGTTCTACAGATGATCACTGAAAGTGGTCTGCAAATTGCTATTGAGCCTATTTATCATTATTGATAGATTAATTGATCATGTATTCCTCCTTTTTCGAATATCAGGATTATAAATCATCTGTAGTACAAACTCTGGTTTATGAAACACCAAGAATTATTACAGTTTTGTTTATTTCTTTTGTATAGATTCTAGGGCTGATCCCATTTAGTCCAAGCATCCTGTAGACTTTGAGTTGCTTAAATTACATGCTTTACTGAACTACAATTCTTATAGATCCTTAAACCACTTTGTCTGGATTTGGAAATTCCACAGTCTTCATTTATGAACGATTAATTTGATTACATTTAATTAATGCATCTGACATTTAAGTTCCATGACAATTCTGCTCAAATTATCTAGAAGACCTAATAATTTGCTAATTTCATGCATAGTTGAAGAAACTGTGGAATCCCTACTGTTCTTATTCACAATGCATAATTTCAGTTAATTGACTTCCGACTGTTCAGAGGATGAAATAAAGCAACGTAAAAGAAATCAGTCACAGAATAAAACTTCCCTTATGATGTAGTAAGCCAATCTAAGTCAATTCCAGCTTTCAGTAAAATGGAGGAATTTAAGGTTAATGCAGAGTATATTTCAGCATGAAGACTGGTATCACAAGAAAATAAACTATAATTACTCGCCAATAATAAATAAACAATTTTAAAAAGCAGCATAATCTTACTACAAAAACTATGGTGAAGGTTGCTGCAGATAACTAAATATTGAATTGCCCCATCATTTTTATAATCATTAAATCGTGAAGCCACATACACCATGAACGCTGAAAAACATTGGCCCCGATATTTACAGGGAGGTGCAGAGGAAATGGGGGAGCCTGTCAGTGGCTGGGAAACCTGGAAATACAGAAAATGCAAAGATTCAGCCAAATTTAATGCGGGGGGGGGGGGGGGCGGGGGTGGTGGAGGAGAAGAAGAGATCGTGCAGGGGTAGGGGAAGAGGAGAGATTGGGCGCATTGGCGGGAGGGGAAAGAAAGAGATTACGGGGGGGTAGAGTAGGATGAGAGAGATCGTGTGGGGGGGAGAATAGTATGAGAGAGATCAGAGGGGGGAGAGAGATCGATCACGGGTAGTGGGGGGAGGTGAGAGGGAAGAGATCATGTGAAGGGGGGAAGGGAGGGAGAGAATTTGAGAATTTAAGAATTTAACCCCCTTCTCTTCAGGGAGGGAAGAGATCACGGGGAGGGATGGGGGGAGGAGGAGACGAAGGTGAAGTTGCCGCTGCCGCCGTAGTTGCGCTGGAGGGGAGGCGTGGAGAGAGAAATCACATGCTGTGGGGTGGGGGGGTGAAGTTGAGAGGGAAGGGGGGAGTGAGAGAATTTAACCCTTTGCCCATCCTGGGGATAAAATTTCCTCCATTGAGCCAATTCAGCAGTGGTGCTCTCTGGGAGCAGAGTCATACATCCCTCAATGAATCTGGCTAGTAGGTCTGAATGCCAGAATTTCACAGTGCCCAATTCAAAAATATGGAGCCTACATGATCCTCATAAGAGACCTTATTTTTACTGCAATCCCGTGC
Organism: Heptranchias perlo; assembly: GCF_035084215.1. Lineage (NCBI taxonomy): Eukaryota > Metazoa > Chordata > Chondrichthyes > Hexanchiformes > Hexanchidae > Heptranchias > Heptranchias perlo. The sequence goes on along the minus strand of NC_090337.1, from coordinate 35,689,984 downwards.
AAATTATTCCCATGTCAAAGTCAGTGATTATTTTTCCACCTGGTCAATCCACTTGCAATACTTGCCTATATAAAATGCACTGCTGGGAGTTACTGTTCTGACCTTTTGGGAGTTTACTTCTCAAAGGAGTGTTTGATTGATTATTAATACCTCGAGAATTGTGTTTTTTTGCATTTTGATGTCTGTTTCTGTATGCTGCTGCTGTTCAGCGTTGATTTTTTTTGCATTGCAAAACTTCCCTACAACAGTCTCGTTGAAAGTTGCTATTTCACTGGCAGCAAGCAAATTTTTCGACATAGGGAATTCCTTTGGACATACCTAAAGCAGTCCTAGATTTGGAAAAGGAAGAGGACTTTATGTGGAGGAAAAAGACCAGAGCGATTGCAGCTGAGGCGTTGTGCCTACCTGCTCTCAGCTCAGGAGCTGTGTCTGAAGACCTGGGTAAAATTGCCTAGGTATGTCTGAAGAGAACTACTTTTCTCATCCATGAGTCTGTGACCACATTTTGCAGTCTCCTCATAAGTTCCCAGACAGGCACAGTTGTGCCAATGACTGTGAAGATAACCACAGCATTACATTTCTATAGTACCAGATCCATTCAAGCCACCACTGAACACATTTGCCATATCAGTCAGTCTATGTTGCATCAATGCATCAAACAAGTGACAGGAGCCATGTTTGCCAGGGAAAACATATTCATCATTTTCCCTCCTGGAAATGAGGCGGCAGCATGGGAGGCCACTGCACTTTTACTAGATGACAGGTTTTCCATAGTGTACGGCCTCATTGATGGCACACGTGTGTCCTTCTGGGCCTCTACCAACAACAACGATATGAGTTATTTGAATAGGCAAGGATTCCATTATATTGATGTGCAGATGGTGTCGAACCACAAGAATAGAATTATGCAAGTGAATTTGTGATAATCTAGGAGCATCTTTGATTCCTTCATTTTGCAGCGGTCCACTATGCCACCACTACTTGAAGAGCAGGGAGACTGGACGGATGGCTGCTAAGCAACCAAAGATACTCACTGGAGTACTTGTTGTTGATCCCATTGAGAATTTCTAGAACTGACGTGGAATGCAGATATAATGCCACTCATGTCTGCTCAAATTCAGGTGGAAGAGAGATTCTACTGTTTGTAGTGGAGGAGGGCAGACCTGGTCAGATGATCTGAGAAGGTCTCCCAGATCATCTGCATCTGTTGCTTATTGCACAGTGTCACCATCCAGAGAGGAATAGCCATAAAGCCAGAGGACCAGGAGGTGCAGTGTCAATTTGGCAGAGGAGAAGAAGAAAGAAATGGATGAAGGTGGCATACAGCCAGAGAGCTTAGTGTATCAATCATTGATTGATGACTTTCACCTATGCCTGTAAATTGGTCCATGCACACACAGTCCTATGCTATAAAGCACAAAACAGTGACACTGCTGCTGGTCGTTCCCTCAGCATGGTAACAGATCGTTGTGGGGGCAAATCACCAGGCAGCAGTGAAATTGTTTATACCCTGTGTTACCTGATTTCCTAACATGGTGAATCCAGACAAGGCAAATTGCTATAGTTTGGAATACAGGGTCTTTAGAGCCTCAATCAAAGCATTTGTTTTGGAAGCTATGTCTCAACCAAAGAATCCTCCGGTACAGGTAGCTGTGAAAGGATCATGTTCTCTATGATGGTCCACAGGTCAATCAAGTGCACATACAGGACTGCACAGAAGTGGGTTGTACACTCCTCCATAGTAGCCCTCAGGTGAGACAGAAGTTCTTCGGTACTCCATCATTTTCCCTCCTGGAAATGAGGCGGCAGCATGGGAGGCCACTGCACTTTTACTAGATGACAGGTTTTCCATAGTGTATGGCCTCATTGATTACCAATTTCTTTAGGAAGAGGTGGAACTTCCATCTATCATTACAAGACAAATGACAGACTGGGGGAGGGACTTCCCTGTGCTAGGAGTTTCTGGCTTTTGCTAAATCTCGGTATATCAGTAGCGGCAGATAGGTCTTAAAGACCAGTAGGGTCCAGGCTTGGCAAGGGACTAAGATGACATTCTAAATATTTTTTGGATCAGCTCCCTTGCTTTGGGGGCCTGTTGGAGTGATGACAGGGCTGCAGGGTGGATGGGTTAAGCAACCCACTGCTTCCGAGTTTTCTGGCACATGCTGCAGATGGGCACTGGTTATAGTGTGAGATATATAAAATTATATACTTTATATGAGATGGAGAAGGAGAAAGAAAAACACTGCTTTATTTTGAAAGGATTCCCCACTCACTCTAGAGTAGTTTTCCTTTTAACCTGAGTGAATGCTAGCAAGAATCAATATGATTAAAATTAAGACAAAGTTCAAGCTTCACGTACAGTTCAGTTTTGTTACCCATGGAGATGAATCACATTAAAATATCCAAACTATATTTGTGCTTGAAAAAACAATCAGTAGGGTCTTGCTTAGAAAATGAAGAGTTGAATTTTAAAACCACAGCAGATAATTACCATAGTAACTTGGAGACTAGTTTCTATGAAGATTATTATTGAAACATTTTCTTATTTTATGACCATTATTTATAAAACTATTCACCAGCATTGATAGCTTCAGACAGAAGGACAAAGTAAAATATTAGTGCCAGAAAAAAAACATTAAAATTGAACCCTAGAAAAACTGAAGTCAGTGGGATCAAAGGGAATACCCTCCATTGGTTGGAGTCATACCTGATGCAAAGTATGATGGTTGTGGTTGTCGCAGGCCAGTCATCACAGTTCCTGGACATCACTGCAGAAGTTCTTCAGAGAAGCAACGTCGGCCCAACCATCTTCAGCTACATCATCAATGATCCTCCCTCCTTCATACGTTCAGAATTGGAGCTGTTCGTTGACAATTCTGATGTTCAGCTCCATTCACAATCTCCCTGATAAGCGCCAGGTAATAACCACCTCGAACAAGAGATAGACCAAACATCTACCCTTGACCAGAACGGGTGGGAAATTGGCTGACAACATTAAAATGAGGTCCAGGAGTTAAAATACCACAGGCCTCTTTTGCTGCAGTGGGTGAGTTCTGAACTGACATCAAAACTCACCCACAGTGACTGTCAGGACTGTAAATCTAGCTTAGAGTGTATTTACTCGTTTTAATTTGAGTTTACTTCAATTTGAGTTCAATTCAGCAAATCAGTTGAATTTTGAATCAGTCTCTATTTTTATCTACTTATCACCAATATTATTTTGACGTTTAGAACTGCCTCCAATTATCCCTGTTTATCACCTATGCTGTGTCGCCAGTTAGTACAGTAAGCAGCACTCCCTCAGTAATGGACTGAAGTATCTACCTAGATTACGTACTCAATCTCTGGAATGGCGCTTGAATGCACAATCTTCTGACTCAGAGGTGAGACTGCTCTGAGCCAAGGCTGACACGTAAAGTGGGGGAATGGTGCGGAGTTGCTTCTGGGTGAGGGATTGGAAGAGGCATGAGTTTTTTTCTGTGTATGGAGTGGAGGATTTTACTTCTCATTGATGGAGGATGAGATACCACGCATAGGGGGCAAGAATAGACTCAAACTTGTTCTTAGCAGGGAAAGGGGGAATGGTGAGTTTGTATTCATTGGAAAGGAAAAAGGCCTAGTTTGGCCTTAGTGGAGTTGTGAGGAAAGGACAAGTGGCCTTAGTGTGGGGAAGCTGACGTTTCCTTAGGTGGGGGGGAAGCAAGGTCATCTTTGTCCTCAGTGGATGCATGATGAAGGCCAGTTTTGTCCTCATTGGGGGCGGGGTGGCTGTACCTTTTTGTCCTCCAAATGGGGTAGGGAATGCTGGGTTTTCCTTCAGTGGAGAGGGGACAAAGTTTCAATTTCTGCTAAGAGTGGGCGCGGAACAGGAGGGAATAATATCCAGAATTCTGTTCAGTGGGGCTTGAGGAGTTGCTGACAGCATTTCTATTAGTGGGGGGATTCTGTTTAGTGGAGCAGTGTTTGGACTTCTCAAGGGGGGATGTTTTCCACTCAGTGAGAGAGGGGATAAACAACCCTGTTTTTTGCTCAATGTTGGGGGAAGGATTTTAACTCGGCACATGGTGTTGTCTGTTCCCTAATTTCTGCTCAGTTGAAGATTGAGGCGATTGACCGAATTTCTGCATGTGGGGGGAGGAATGGTCCATGCTTTCTGTTCAGTGGATGGGTTGGTTTAATTGGCATGAATTCTACTCATTCCAGAGGGGTTCCTGATTTCATCTTAGTGTGGAGGCAGATTTCTGCTTGGTGTGGGAGTTTGTGCCATGCATTCCACTCAATATGGTGGTTCTCGTGGGAGGGGAGGGGATGTCATACACTCTGTTCAGTAGGGGCAGGATATCTTGATTTATGTTCAGTTGGGAGATGCTGGTGTACTGTTTTTTGATCAGTTAGATGTGGGGGCCAGTTATTTGTTACATGGGTCTGGGTCTTCATCGTATCATGATTGCTTCTCCTCACTTACCATTGCCATTTGCGTTCTGGTGAAGGCTTCCCTTATTGATTAGTTTCCCATCATTTTAATCATGCTACAATGTGCTGACTTAACTGTTTCTTGAATGCATACAGGATTCACAATTTGAAAGCACAAACAAGTCTTCAGCACTGGTTCAGTCTTCTGTTGTACTGAACTTGTTTATGTTTTCTTTACTGTGGTGCCATGTCATTACATTTGCCAGTCTAAGTCCTCTTCTGAAAAGCTGAAAAACTTTTTGTTTTGGAGAATTACATTTCTGTTTCTTCTGATTACTACATTTTGGGTTTGTTGGTTCTGTTAACGTGTACTGTGTTTGTTTGGCCTATTTCTATGATGGCAGAATAGTGATTTTTTTTTAGATGAACTGACTTGGGGTGACTAAGAGGATATGATGGGCATGTTACATAACACCAGTTGGCATCCCAGTCTTTTCAACCTGTCACATAATGGGGCAGAACTTGCTCAACCACCCAGCTAAAAAGTAACTAATTACATTACCAAAAGATACGCTTAAAAATACCAGGTTTAAACTAAGTTTTAAAAATGCGGTTAGTTTTAATAACTGTCAAACAACTAAAAATTAAATTTGAAAATTGTGGATTCTCATATTATTCCTTATTTTAATAGTTTTTGTTCCTTAAAATTTTTTTTTTAAATTTGGAAGTTTTTTTTAACTTTTCCCTTCTGTCTCTTTAATTTAATTCAATTATTTCTTTGGCGCCACGGAGCCCACATTCATTAATTTAGCTCGCAGGAGCTGCAGCGATCGTTGCCACACCACTCTGCGCAAGTTCTGGCTCAGAATTACATTTCCACTACCACCTATTGGTGCAGTACATTTAAAAAGTTGAAACCACTTGCTGCTTTTTAATATATAATTGATGGTTGATCTCCCATGGCATTCCACCCAGCGATTTCCAGTGCAAATGTAGTTTTCAACTGAAGCAGGTTTGGAGGGTGGGATATAATTGGGCCAGAGCACACACACATAATTTCGTCCCCATTTTGAAATTATGAATTCTGTCCCCCTTTTGAAGTCATGCATTCTTTCTTCATATTGAAAGGGGTAAATGTTCTTCTTCATGAAGGGTTTAGATAAGGTAAATATAGAGAAATTTTCCCATTGGCAGAAGGGTCCAGAACCAGAGGACACAGATTTAAGATGATTGGCAAAAGAAGCAAAGGTGACATGAGGAAAAACTTCTTTACGCAACGAGTAGTTATGATCTGGAATGCGTTACCAGAAAGGGTGGTGGAAGCAGAATCAATCATGGCTTTCAAAAAGGAATTGGATAAATACTTGAAGGAAAAAAAATTGCAGGGCTACGAAGAAAGAGTGGGGGAATGGGACTAATTGGATTGCTCTTACAAAGAGCCAGCATGGGCTCAATGGGCCGAATGGTCTTCTTTTGTGCTGTAACCATTCTATGATTCTTCTAGAGTCGTTTGAAGCGTAAGAGTTTCACTACAGTACATAATGAGGAATTGGAAGTCGCAAAACCAAGCTAACCAGTGGCAGGTTCTATTCTAAATATGGTTATAGGAATTATAATGGTAAAAGGGTGATGCAAAAGTGTGACACTAACATGACAACAAAAAGTATGAATTTGTAGATGGTAAGTGCATGCAGACATAAAATGTTTAACATATTATAGATGCATAGATCTTAAAGAATTATATTCTCTTTACTGTTCATACTATTTTTTGAAGCATTCTTTAGGTCCAGACCAGGTTATTCTGTGATACTTATGAAGAAAAACTAGAATTTGAATTTAGCTTTCACAAACTAAGAAATAGCAGAGCTATTTTGTGATTAGCATATGTAATTATGGGAAAGAAACATTTGTGCAAAACAAATGATATTCTGTACAAAATAAATGATTAAGCATGGACTTTTTAGTGTTTTCAAATTAAATATGCTGAAGTTTTATTACTGTGTTAATTAGATTTTCAAACATCTTCTGTGTTTTAATTATTTTCCAGAAAAATTAATTTGATGTTAACTAAGCCCAAAGAAAGTCTCATGCAAGCAATTTTATTTGCAAATTATATCATTAAAATGATAAAACAGTCAGTCATACAATTTTGGCTAAAATAAATCTTGCTGAAAGTCGTTGGGCCGATTTTAGGTTTAGACACACAATGGGTAGTTAAAGGGTGAAGTGCGCCCGCCGTCTGCCCGTTGTAACTGCCATGAGGCCCGAGCCATTTAGTGGCCTGGAACTTATTTACGTGTAGTCGGCAAGCTGTATGCGCCAAACCGGCACTCTGAGGCAGCTCACCAGTTGGGGAGGGCAGAAAATCATCCGACTCCTATGCAGAGCTGGCCGACAGTCGGAGAATTGGGCGGGGGGGCCGGTGGTGGGGAGGGAGGCGATCCCCGGGCGGGACTGTGTCAGGGCCGGCAGCGAATTGGAGCATTCCTACTTCACCTGGCCCCACAAAAATAAATATAAAAAAGTATCATTGGGCCGTCTTTGGAGTGGCCTCCCTTTAAGCACTGCTGGTTAGACCATTCAATGCCAGTACAAATGGGTGGAGCATCAGCAGTGCAAGCTCCACCCATTTGTAAATTAAAATTACAATCGGTGTTCTATGTACGTCATATGACCCTGATTTGCTTATCACTAGTGGCCACCCAGACAGGTGCTGCTGCTACCTTTCTCAGGACCCTACGATGGCAGTGGCCGAGTGCCAGCGTAATCAGGGTAGTAAGTAACCCTCGCATTTTCAGGTTGCCACCACCACATTTACACCAGGCGGAGGCACTTAAACTCGGTCCCACAGAAGTAGTAACAATAAAATAACTAGTTGCATAAGTAGACAGTTTTAATTTAAGACTTAATTTAGATTAATTCTGTGGAATTGATGGCCATATATGAATCTGGGTTCTGAATGGACTTTCTGCCTTATACCTTACCAAACATAAATTAAACAAGCATTGTTTAACATATTTCATGTTTTCTTTCAGGAGGCATTGTAAATGTGATGCCAATGTTATTTTCTGAGATTTCACAAAACAGATCCCAGGTAGGATTTAAGTTCATTTAAATACATTTCCTGGACAGGATGTCACAATTTTTCAATCATTTACTATATAATAGTCAGCAGTCTGTTTTATTATACTTCAGGTTTCACAAACTATGTTAACGGATTACTTGTCCATTAATAATTATTTGTTTGTCGTTTGGAAACACTGACGTTCCAATGTATTTATCGCATGTTAAATTAGTTCCCTTGGTTATCATATAATATTGAAAGTGGGATAGCTCAGTCAGGAAAATCTGACACTAATTTAAAACAAAGAAAATAAAAATATCAAAGTCGTGCAGAATATGACTTGTGACTATAAACTGACGACTCTGATAGCAAGAAATCTCGACATTTTAAATACCAGATACTTCCTATTTGATTATTTAACTGCAAAGAAATACACTGACCTGATAAATAAAGACTGAGTATTCCTTTATTCATGTAAAACTTGCATTTTGTATTGCATTTTAATCTGGGGAACTGTATTGTCAGCATGCAGGATGTAAACCAGTAGTACCATTATACTCATGTCTTTGGGATAAAGATTTGTGTGATTGAATTCAAGCATCATCATTGGTAAGATCAACACTATCATAAATGTTATTCATGGGATACAAATTATTGATCTTTTGTTACTTTAAGACTCATTATATTTGTTCTGTTGGCACCACATGTTCTTGTACTTTATTTTGCAGGAGATAAAATGTTCTGTTTCTTTTCTTGTAAGGTAATGTGGTTCCGCCGAGCTATCACTGGAGGACTCACTACTTGTGCTATACTGAATATTCTCTGGTAGGCCTTCAAATATATGATCGTTGTGTGAAACTGAAATAGTTTATTTTTGAAGCAACTACAGTTTTTACTGTCTTCTAACACAACACAAGTGTAACATGGTCCCTGTAAAAGTTAGGAAAACTGGAGTTTATATAGTGGCACTGCTTTTTAAAAATAAAAATACATTTGGGATAAAGATGAAACATTGGCAAAAGAACCTCTTTCCAGGGATCTCAGCTGTCCAAACACAAACTTCAAACATACTATCAGTTACTGTTTTCGTGTACATCTTGTTTTATAAAATAATGTTGACTGCAAAAAGTGTATGGCTTAGAAATTTGTTTGCGCTGGCCTGCCAATCCCTGTGCCAGAATGGGTGGGCCCGAGGCCGAATAGCGTGTGCCTGACTCAATATTAGGTGTCTAACAAATCTGACTATTTGTTAGAAAGCCCAGCTGTGCGTCTGCTAGCCCTCTAAAATATATTTTTTTGGCCTCCATTGCGCCCCGTTGTTAGATGCTACTGGACTTTTCTCAGCTGCCGCTTGCCCACGCTGCCCTTGCAGCTTGGCACCTTTTGCGGCCTGTTCTAGATTCCAAAAACTCCACAAACCCACTAGATGATTCCCGATGTGCAACGTTATTGGAGATTGACTTGCATTCTTTGAATTATCAAGGGCTCTATTTTAGCACCCGTGATCAGTTGCGTTCCTGGCGGGGGGGCTACGAGAATCTGGGAATCCCGGGGTGGGTCGGGAGCCCGGCTCCAACCCGCCCCATTTCCGGGTTACCCACTGACGCGCTGACATACGCGCGCAGCCCCCACATGTGGGACTCCTGCTGGCAATTAAAGCCGGCGGGGTGCCACTTAAGATATTTATTTTGGTATTTCAGGTCATTTACAGACCTGATTAACATGATATTTTAGGAGGGTTGGGATTTTACAAACAACTGGGACTGTTTCCCGTACTGGGGGAAACACTCCCAGTTCAAACGGACGTGTTGCAGCCATCAGCCTGTTGCAGCTGCAAAGGTCCATTCGACAGGTGGTGGGGGTGGGGGGAAAGACCCTCACTCATTGCAGGAGGCCACTCTATCACTTGGGACAAAGTTTGGCCTCCACCACCCTCCTCCTAACAACAAAATTCACCAACTTGCACACTTACCCCGGTGTCCAGACACATGTACCTACCTTGCGGACCCCCTCAGATGTACATCTTCCGGAAGGGGGCCGCCGTAGCTGCAGTCATGACCTCCTCGGAGGGCGAACAGCATCACCAGCCTCGCCGGCCACGCTGTCCACCTCTGACACGTGGAGCTCCACAACACAGTGCTGTGACACATCCACCTGCACAGCAGGAGGGAGGGCAAAGGCAGAGAGAGATGCGTCGCAGAGGGCACTACCCTCGCCACAGGGTCCACAGACCGAGGCTCAGCTTCCTGGACCTCTCTGAGCAGCAGTGCACACCGAGGCTCAGAGTCACTCGACATGTAGTCGTGGACATCTGCAGCCTCCTTCATGCCGAGCTGCTCCCGGCTGGCCCGAGCATCATCTTCCTACCTGTCGCTGTCAAAGTCACCACTGCCCTCAACAACTTCTCCTCCGCATCCTTCCAGGGTGCCACCGGGGACATCGCCGACGTCTCTCAGTCGTCTGCACAAAAGAGCCCTGCAAATACACCTACACCCACTCTGCAGTGACACAATGGGTGGCATCAGGTGTGGGTCTTCATTGTGATCCTCAGGAAAGGGCATTATTGCACAAACCAGACAAGATTCGCAAAGACGTGACAGTAGTGGTGCCAATATAATATGTAATGTGAGTTACTCAGAAATTAAATAGAAGTAAAAACCATGACAAACCCTCAAACACCCTTGTGCATCCCCTTCATGCTCATGACACGTTTGCCTCACGCTGCCTACTGCACATGTGTGATGCATGCCCTGTGGCTGCAGCACAGGTAGTGGCAGGTTGAGTGAGGCTGACCGTGAAAGAGATGCATGAGAGGGTGAGTATGAGAGAGAGCCATGAGATTGTATGAGGATTGGGTTGAGTGGTAGTGGCGGGATGAGTACTGGCGAGGTGAGTAGGTGCAGGTAAGATGAGGATGAGGTTTGAGTGGGTGTGAGGGGTGATGTGACAGAGTAGTGTTGGCAGTGCTGAAGGAGATGTGGGGTGGTGGCGGTGATGTAGCAGATGGAGTGTAGGGGAATGAGTAAGTATATTCACTTTGGCTGACCTACTTAGGTCATTGCAGCGCCTCCTGCACTGTATGCAGGTGCGCGATATGTTGGTGGTGCAGGTGACCTCCTCTGCCACCTTGAGCCAGGCCTTCTTGGTGGCAGAGGCAGGCCACTTCCTCCCGCCTGCCGGGGTGGGGGAAGATCTCTGTCCTCCCCCTCCTCCTCACCCCATCCAATGATACCTGGAGTGAGGCATCATTAAACCTGGGAACAACCTTCCCCCTGGGCTGTTCCATGCTGTAATTTTTCCTATTTCTTGCAGCATCAGTCAGTGGAGGACTGCCCCTTTAAATAGAGCTCCTCCAGCTGACAGACCTTACTGCGCATGCGCAGTCCGCCCGCCGCGCAGCTCAGCAGCGGGGAACCTGGAACAAGAGGTAAGTGGATCCAATCAGCCTGCGATTGCGCGCAGGGCAGACTGATTTCACCGGGCGCGTTACCCACGTGCCCAATCATCCCCCCCCCTCCCCCGCCGCCATGGTAATATCGGGCCCCAAATATCAGTTTCATAATTGGCTCACTATTTAGATGAGCAGAAGTTAATTCATTCTGTAGAGGCCTTACAAAAGCAGTGTATGCCACGGACTGGATCCTGTAATGGTTTTCAACATTTATAGACAATTAGGTTTCCTATTTTTACCATCAGTTGTGACTAGACATGCATTGTTATGACTGAATGTCATTTTTAGTAATGAAGTTTTCAGTGGACTTTGAAAGACCTTTCTATTCTATCCATATTTACCAGCAGCATTTGTCTGTTGTTTATTATTTTTACTTCAAAATGACTTAAATTGGTCACACACGGATGCTGGTCTGCTGCCAGGATCTCAGATCTCTGCAGGTGTTCTCTAATATCAAATATAGATTCTAATTAGGTCTAGCAGTGATTTTTTTTCCCTGCTCAGATTAAGTTAGGTGGAGCACAGATCAACGGATAATCTTGTCTTTGTGATGAGAGGTCAATTTGAATACTTTTTAAGATTGATGGTTTACTTTAACTAAAAGGTTTGTGTTAGTGTGATGAATGAGTCCTCTAGTTACAAAAGAAACAAAAAGGCTGGATGGTTTCCAGCAGTACTCACCTTCCATTAGATATTTATTGTTACATAAATCAGCTGTGTAAAGGAACCAGAAAATATAATTTGTCAAGATAATGATTACGGGTGTTGGTTTTACATTTTGTGGTTATTCACTTTCTAAGGACTGTATTTTGTGTCTTTGGGCTCGATAATAATGCAATGGCAGGTTCTGAGTTTGGTGGGGGCGTGGGGTGGGGGGTGGTGGCCGATAACGGGGGCGAAACCCGGAAGAAGTTTCAGCGCATCGGAATGTCCGATTTCAACATGGCTGCCTAATTATAATTTTACTTCCGGATTTCGCGTCTCCAGTGAGCGACACCGGGCGTGATGCAAACCTGCATGATGCAATCTCGACTATTTAAAGGGCCAATTCAAAGATGGAATTTGGAGGAGTTAGGAGTTTGTGCAAAGAGACGGAGAAGTTTGAAGATGGATTCTGGACGGTCAAGGGCTGCACCCCGTTTAACGACACTTCCCCTGAAGTACTGCTGGGTCCAATGAGGAGCAGGAAAGAGATAATCTTCCCCAGCAACAGGAGGAAGAATCCTGTGATGAAGAAGGCCTGGTTGGAGGTGGCTGAGGAGACCAGCCGCAAGAGCATCATGGCCTGTTCCTGGATGCAGTGCAGGGAGAGCTTTAATGACCTAACCAGGTCAAGAAAGGTGAGTACAATTGCTGATTCACCTGCATCCTATGGTGCACAATACCCCCCCTCCCACTCAATCTTGTCAAGCATACTCCATCACATCACTCCTCACACCCAGGTAAGTTTCAAGAACACCCGTTGTTCTCTTTCTATGCACTTTCTCACCTCCCCATTTATCCATCCACCACTGCCACTCACCCAAATTCTTATGCAATGTGATGCATCTGCCTGATGCCCTCACCAAATGCACTGAATCCATCCATGAATACATGCCTTACATCATAGGTCTGCTCTTTCCCCCGTTGCAGGAGAAGAGAGCACAAAACACAAGGGAGAGAGAGAAAGCTGGAGGTGGGCTAGCACGGATTATGCAGCTGACAGTTGCCGAGGAAGAGGCAATGGAGATCAGTGGCATCACTGTGTCCCTGACCATCGGAGGAGGAGAGATTGGGACTTCACAGCTGCCTGGTGACAGAATTCAAAATATCTCTGACCCACATCTCATACAAGACTAGGTCATGTTGACGTGATTTCAGCAATGAGTGAAATATGACAAGCATGAATGGCAACATTGTTACATTGCCATTGATTCATATCGGTTTCTTCCCTCCTCCAGGACCTTCACCCATAGATCAGTGGTCTGTCAACTTTCCTGAGGATGATTCCTTAGAAGACCTGATTCCTTCTGAGAGTGCACCGTCACAGGACAGACTACCAAGCACCAGCACAAATACTCGCACTTTGGTGGGTCTAGTTAGGCAGCTAGTTGGGTTTTCACCTGGTGAGTCACAGTTCACAGATGAGCACGAGCAGACGTTGGTGGCAGGGACAGCTGTGGAGAGTCCGGGTCGGGGGGTGCACTCCTTTCCAAGCTCTGCTCAGCTGGACGCAGATGCTGACCCCGGGGGCCATCGATGAAAAGGAGAATTATAGAGGGACAGCAGCAAATTTACGGGGTACTGGAAGATGTGCCACACACACTCTCCACAATAGCAGAGATGATGGAGGAGTCCAGCTTGAACATTTGTGGATTGCGGTCATTGCGAGAATGTCTGCCATAGAGAGACTGACCGCTTCCATGGAACTTCAAGTGTGGCAATCAAACAAGTCCATGCAGTTCATGACCACGGCTATGCAGACTTAGGATGCCAGCGTGTCTGCTGCCTTAAACAGGATGATGGATACTTTAGCCGTGGCCTTACAAGGTGACACTGATCTCCACCAAGCTACTCCCCAGCAGAGTGGAAGGAGTGATGTGCCACTGGCTCAGGACAGGAATGACAGCGAAAGGTGACATGGAAGTGGGACCTCCACTCAAAGCGCTCCCACATCTCACACGTTAAACCGCCCCCCCCCCCGCAACCAATTCCCGACATGCTGCCTATCCTCCCGGTGGCTGAGTCTACCCTTGCACGGGTGTGGGTGGAGCAGTCTTTGGCAACACCCTTACGGGTTGCAACACCCAGAGGTCAGAGGCTAAGAGCATCTCAGCGGTCAGAGCTGAAATCTGAGCAGCCTGCCTCTATCTCTGCTGAAGCCACAGGGGTTGCACCATGAGAGTGGTAGGCAAATGGAGAACAAAAATTGTAATTCACCAAGGATATGCACATGGGTGTTTGTGAAAATGTTATGTTAAGTTTCCTTTTGTTATTACCTCACACAAAATTTATCAATTTGCACCACTTTCCCATGTTGCCCATTCTTGCTTGCCTTTTGAGTTGTTTGAATGTGAAGACATGAATTGACAGGGATGTGCAATGGGTGGATGGTTAGTTAGAGGACTGCTTTGTGTGAGTGGGAGGGTGGGGGTGCCGGGAGACGTGCTAGTCCAGTGTGAGTGATTAACTGAACCTTCAATCTATCAGGGCATCCCGAGCAGCAGTGTGAGCGGCTGGTCTGGCATTGGGTGCCCCATCTTTGTTGTCCTCCACCTCCTCTTCCTCTTCATTGGATTCGTCATCAGGTGATGAGTGATGAGCACCTTCTACCTGTACCCCTAATCCTCACTGCTGCTTAATGTTGTACAGAACGCCACACACCTTGGTAATTCTAGACACCCTCGCTGGCGCTTCCAGACCTGTTCAGGCACTTGAAGTTCATCTTGAGCATGCCGATGGCTTGCTCGATGACATATCTGGTGGTGATATGGCTCTCGTTATGCTGCTCTTGGGCTTCATTGGTGGGGTTCCTCACAGATGTCATCAGCAAAGTTTGAAGAGGGTAGCCTTTGTCTTCTAGCAGCCACCCCCTCAAGTCTGCTTCCAGGTACGAAGAAGTCGGGGTTGTTGGACTGCTGCTGGGTGAAAGCATCATGGCAGCTCCCAGGGAATTTGGCACAGACTTGCATGAACCTATTCTTGTGATTGTACACCAGCTGCATATTGTTGAATTGAAATCCCTTGCGGTTGATGAATACTCCTGGTTGATCTGGTGGTCCTCGGATTGCCATGAGTACAGGGTGCAATCGATGGTACCCTGCACCTGTGGGAAGACAACCAGAGATGCGTATCCGAGTGCCCACTCATTCTGGTTACTGTCGTTGCACAGAAAGTTGATGTAAGTGGAAAACCCTGGCAAACAACCCACCCGTCACCTGCTTTATGCATTTATGTGAAGTTGACTGGGAGACCCTCGATACGTCTCCAGTGGCGCCCTGAAAGAAATTGAGGACAGTGGTGACTTTCACAGCGATTGGCAGTGCGTGACCACCAGGTCCAGCAGGGAGCAGCTCTCCTTCTAAAAGGCTGCAGATGTCTGCGACAATCTCACATGTCAATCTGAGCCTCTGGAAGCACTGCACTTCAGAGAGGTCATGGAAGCTGAGCCTCTGTCTGTACACCCTGTTAAGTGGATAGTGTCTCCTGCGAACTTGGACTCTCTGTTGCCCCCTCTCTCTGTTGCCCCCCCTCTCTCTGTTGCCCCCCCTCTCTCTGTTGCCCCCCCTCTCTCTGTTGCCCCCCCTCTCTCTGTTGCCCCCCCTCTCTCTGTTGCCCCCCCTCTCTCTGTTGCCCCCCCCTCTCTCTGTTGCCCCCCCTCTCTCTGTTGCCCCCCCCTCTTTCTGTTGCCCCCCCTCTCTCTGTTGCCCCCCTCTCTCTGTTGCCCCCCTCTCTCTGTTGCCCCCCTCTCTCTGTTGCCCCCCCTCTCTGTTGCCCCCCTCTCTCTGTTGCCCCCCTCTCTCTGTTGCTCCCTCTCTCTGTTGCCCCCTCTCTCTGTTGCCCCCCTCTCTCTGTTGCCCCCCTCTCTCTGTTGCCCCCCCTCTCTCTGTTGCCCCCCCCTCTCTCTGTTGCCCCCCCCTCTCTCTGTTGCCCCTCCTCTCTCTGTTGCCCCCCCTCTCTCTGTTGCCCCCCCTCTCTCTGTTGCCCCCCCTCTCTCTGTTGCCCCCCCCTCTCTCTGTTGCCCCCCCCTCTCTCTGTTGCCCCCCCCCCTCTCTCTGTTGCCCCCCCCTCTCTCTGTTGCCCCCCCCTCTCTCTGTTGCCCCCCCCCTCTCTCTGTTGCCCCCCCCCTCTCTCTGTTGCCCCCCCCCTCTCTCTGTTGCCCCCCCCCTCTCTCTGTTGCCCCCCCCCCTCTCTCTGTTGCCCCCCCCCCTCTCTCTGTTGCCCCCCCCCTCTCTCTGTTGCCCCCCTGCAGTTCCCACCACAGCACGACCTTGCTGCCGTGGATGGTGATTGTTTTCCTCGCCCGAAGTCCAATCTAAAGCAGCCATGCACTACCCATCCTGATGTTCTCTGTTTGAAAAGCTCCAAAGTTCTCCAATACATCTGTCACCACAAGCACTCTCGGCAAACCATTTACGAGAGGGTTCTTAGAAAGCAGCTGTGAGCACTGAGCCTTTATTAATATCGGCACACCTGACCATTAACCAGCTCCATGAAGTGCCGCTCAAACTAGCCTCCATTATACTGCCGAGTTTCCCAAGTCCCAGGAAACCCATGCTATAGGCATTAATTTCAAATTGCTGCCCAAATCTCATGAAAGTACCCTCATTAACATATGTTGACGGACTTTAAGCCTCTCAAGAGCAGATTACTCGGCTGCACCCAAACGCGCCTCCCTTTAAACCGTAAGTGGGTTTGTTGGAGGCGGTTTGGATTGGGTTTCCCATTTTTGAAATTTTAACCGGGGCGGGGGCGTTAAATTTACTCCCCTTTGTGTCTGGAATAATATGCTGTCACTTGAAAATTAAACGCATTTGAAAGATATACATATAGAATCGTTCTTAACGAAAACTGTTCTCAAAATTAATAGTTTTTTAAAAATGTATACAAAAATGTACTTAAAACATTTACATTTTCGAGGCTCCACTGCCAGTGCTCAGCCTCGCTCGCAGCAAGCACAGGTCAGAGTATCAGAGCTACAGAGTTATAGGGTAGCGTCTGCCTTAAGTCATTAGAATCTAGGCCCATATAAGCAATTGGCTCTGCACTGGTTGCAGTTGGGATTTTTCTGAACTAACAATGAACCCTCATCTTCCTAAAAGGCACTGTTTCTATTGAATGTTATGTAGCATCCTGGGAGGGAGCTCTGGTCAGCCCATCATCTAGATTGGACAGGTATGTATGTGCTTTCGTCTTCTGCCCCAGTCCATAAACTCTGTACTCTCTCCACCGATTCCATCCCCCTCTCTGGCCATTGTCTCAAAATGAACCAGGCTGTTAACAATCTCAACGTCCTTTTCAACCCCATGCTGAGCATCTGACCCCATATACACTATCACAAAGAGAGCATACTAACATTGCTTGCCTGTGCTGCTGTTCAGCCCCATCTGCCACTGAAACCCTCATCTGTGCCTTTGTCACCTCCAAACTTGACTATTCCAATTCTCTCCTCACTGCCCCCCCCCATCCTCCACCCTCTGTAAACTTCAGCTCATCCGAAACTCTGATGCCCATATCTTAACGCTCACCAACTATTAGTCATTCACCACCCCTGTGCTCATTGAACCTACATCAGCTACCTTAACGCCCCTGATCTAAAATTCTAATCCTTGTGTTTAAATCCTTTCATGTCCTCACACTCCCTATCCTATGGAAGCTCCTGCAGCCCTAAAACTACCCCCACCTGAACTCTCCATTTCTCTGACTCTGGCCTTATGGACATCCCCCTTATTAACCATCTCTTATTATTTTCCCCTAACTCCATCCCTTTTGCACACTGTCTTATTTTCACTTCAGCTAGGCTGTCAGTCAGAGAAGAAGATTAAATCTGTAGCTCAGAGTTTCACTGAAAAAAATCAATAAAATCCATAGCAATGACTGGACCTTTGCTTAGCCCTAAATGTAGGTTCTGCATTGAACCTTGTTTACCTCTATCCCAATTGGTTAATTTATTACTGATGGAGCAGCTGTAATGTCTTGAAATTAAATGGGGCCACAAAGTATCAAAACTTTCTGACAGAGGCATTGAAAAGGTTTGGCAGGAATGTCAACAGCTGAAGGAAACATCTGGAAAAGCTGCAGTTTAATCTTGTTCTTTAGGGTTTTCAAGAATAATCTCTTTTAGACTTAGTCCTGATATATTGGGTAATGATTATAAGGAGATAATCACATGAAGAATGTAACGCCTTTCAATTATTATATTGTTTCTTGAACAGAATAGCTGTTCCCACTATCTCCAAAAAAGACTGTAGCACCTTTTCTCCATAAATGACTCCTCATCTTATCCCATATCTGCAGACTCATTCTAAATTAGAGATGAAGCAAAGCTCACTCACATATTCCTGGTGTGCCAGTGTGAAATCTCCAATAATTAGCCGATGAATTGTTCTGTGTGCAAAAAAGATTTGTGAACAGAGATCCCTACAAACAGAAATAAATTTCGCTTGGAAGTAGAATTCCAATTTAATTACCGTAAAGATGTATAACATTTGATAAAACCATCAACACATGTATTAACCTACACATAGGGATAGATTTTCAAATTGCCACCGTAAATCAATGGAAATAAAAATCGGGCAGTTTGGGCCTCATTGGAATACAGTCGGCAAGCTTCCCAGTCCTCAATGAGTGCTAGTGAGCAGCTTGCTGGACTGATCTGGCGGCTTCACGAGCAAGTTGAGTTGGAAGTCAGCAATAAAGGTGGGGGTGAGGGGGGCTATTCAGTGGCCAGCAGTCAGGTGCAGTATTCCCCCAACAAATGTCTTTGGAGGCCTCCAGAGGTACCTTTAAGGACAGCTGAATAGGCCGCTCACTACCTGGTACAAATGGGCAGAGCATGTGCGGCATATGCTTGTATCCATTTGTACTTGAAAATTGCAACATTTCCTCTGGTTGAATAGTGATGATAAAGTGTCATAAATTTTGAATTGTCATTAAAAGGGTGAGAAGAATGTTTGAGGGAGAGACCATGGCCATAAATTTACATGCCGCTTGCAGCAAATTCCAGACATAATTCGATCTGTTGGGCACACCCACTTCCACTAGGTTTCTGCCCCTTTATGGCTGGGCTGGCATTTCTGTCAAGTTCTGGAGCCTTCCATATGTGTGCTTGCCAATGCTAGTGGAAGTCCATTAACATTTATTACAGTGAGAATGAGCAGTGATGAAGTGCCCAAAACCCATGACTTGCATCCCCATGGGTAATTAACAAGTTAAAAGAAGTGTACCTGTTGCCAGTGTCAGCTGGTACTGGCAGGTGCTTTACTGAAGCCTGCAATGTGAAGACATTTTGAGGAGTAATTACTGGAGTTACAGAAGAGGTTTTGGAGTAGTTTTGATTTTGCTTGTCACCTGGTTGGAGCTGACCTTGTCTCTGACAGACTGAGGGCCTGAGATACCACTAGGAAATGTTTCCACCCCCACAAAGTAAGAGGTTCTGGGTAATGGTTATGGAACTCCCAATAAGCAGTCCCAAGTTCATGATTTTACTGGAGAAGAAGCAGTACAGAATAGAGGAAAGGAGGGTGAGGCACCATTTGAGAAAGATGTAGCTTATGAGCTATTATCTCTCCAAAAGAATTTAGAGGCTGTACAGATCTTCTGAAGATCCTGGTGAGGAGCTCTGCACAGAAGAGTTTGATTCATCATAAAGGCTATGGGAGAGCTGTGCCATCTCCTACATGAAGACCTGCAGCTAATAGCTACAAGAAAAGACGGAAAATTGGAAAAGGAGGTGGGGATAGCCCTGATAATAAAAAATGACATAGGGACAGTAGTGAGAAAGGATCTTGGCTCAAAAGATCAGGAAGTTGAATCAGTATGGTGGAGATAAGAAATAACAAGGGGCAGAAAACACTGGTGGGAGTGGTTTATTTTTTTTAATTCATTCATAGGATGTGGGCGTCACTGGCAAGGCCAGCATTTATTGCCCATCCCTAATTGCCCTTGAGAAGGTGGTGGTGAGCTGCCTTCTTGAACTGCTGCAGTGCGTGCGGTGAAGGTTCTCCCACAGTGCTGTTAGGAAGGGAGTTCCAGGATTTTGACCCAGGGACGATGAAGGAACGGCGATATATTTCCAAGTCGGGATAGTGTGTGACTTGGAGGGGAACATGCAGGTGGTGTTGTTCCCATGTGCCTGCTGCCCTTGTCCTTCTAGGTGGTAGAGGTTGCAGGTTTGGGAGGTGCTGTCAAAGAAGCCTTGGCGAGTTGCTGCAGTGCATCTTGTGGATGGTACACACTGCAGCAACAGTGCGCCGCTGGTGAAGGGAGTGAATGTTTAGGGTGGTGGATGGAGTGCCAATCAAGCGGGCTGCTTTGCCCTGGATAGTGTCGAGCTTCTTGAGTGTTGTTGGAGCTGAACTCATCCAGGCAAGTGGAGAGTATTCCATCACACTACTGACATGTGCCTTGTAGATGGTGGAAAGGCTTTGGGGAGTCAGGAGATGAGTCACTCGCCGCAGAATACCCAGCCTCTGACCTGCTCTTGTGGCCACAGTATTTTTATGGCTGGTCCAGTTAAGTTTCTGTTCAGTGGCTCCCTAACAGTAGTTGTATTGTTGGACAGAGTATTAATCAAGAAATAAGAGGAGCTTGTAACAAAGATAATGCAAAAAGATATGATTCTAGTTAGGCAATGGAGAACATTTAAAGAAATATTTCATAATTCTCAATGAATATACATACATTCCATTGAGAAATAAAAACCCCATGGGAAAAGTGATCCATCGTGGCTAGCTGAAGAAATTAAGGATAGTATTAGATTAAAAGAAGAAGCTTATAATGTTGCCAAGAAGAGTAGTAAGCCTGAAGATTGGGAGAGTTTTAGAAACCAGCAAAGGATAACCAAGAAATTGATGAAGATGGAGAAAATAGAATATGAGAGTAAACTAGCAAGAAATATAAAAACAGATTTTAAGAGCTTCTCCAAGTATGTAAAAATGAAGAGAGTAGCGAATGTAAACATGGATCCCTTAGAGGCTGAGACAGAGGAGATATTATAATGGGTAATAAGGAAATGGCAGAGAGGTTAAATATTTTGCATCTATCTTCACAGTAGAAGACACAAAAAACATATCAGAAATAGTGGGGACCAAGGATCTAATGAGAGTGAGGAACTTAAAGTAATTAAAATTAGTGAAGATATTACTGGAGAAATTAATGGGACTAAAAGCTAATAAATCCCCTGGACCTGATGGCCTACATCCTAGGGTTCTAAAAGAGGTGGCTGGAGAGATAGTGGATGCATTGATTGCAATCTTCCAAAATTCCCTAGATTCTAGAACGGTCCCAGTGGATTGGAAGGTAGCAAATGTAACCCCACTCTTCAAGAAAAGAGGGAGAGACCAAACAGGGAACTACAGGCCAGTTAGCCTGACGTCAGTAATCAGGGAAAATGCCAGACGTGGTTCTAGGGCACATGGAAAATCATAATATGATTAAGCAGAGTCAGTATGGTTTTATGAAAGGGAAATCGTGTTTGACAAATTTATTAGAGTTTTTTGAGGATGTAACTAGCAGAGTAGATAAGGGCCATTGGGGTTGGGGGTTATATATTAGCATGGATAAAGGATTGGTTAATTGACAGTAAACAGAGAATAGGAATAAACAGGTCATTTTCAGATTGGCAGGCTGTTACTAGTGGGATGCCGGGATCAGTGCTGGGGCCTCAGCTATTTACGATCTACATTAATGACTTAGATGAAGGGAACGAGTGTAATGCATCCAAGTTTGCTGACTATATAAAGCTCGGTGGGAAAGTAAGCTGTGAGGAGGACACAGAGTCTGCAAAGGGTTATAGACGGGTTAAGTGAGTGGGCAAGAAGGTGGCAGATGGAGTATAATGTGGGGAAATGTGAGGTTATTCACTTTGGTAGGAAGAATAGAAAAACAAAATAATTTTAAATGGTGAGAAATTATTAAATGTTGGTGCTCAGAGGGATTTGGTTGTCCTTGTACACGTAACACAGAAGGTTAACATGCAGGTACAGCAAGCAATTCGGAAGGCAAATGGTATGTTGGCCTTTATTGCAAGGAGTTTGGAGTACAAGAGTAAGGAAGTGTTACTGCAATTGTACAGGGCTTTGGTGAGACCACACCTGGAGTACGGTGTACAGTTTTGGTCTCCTTACCTAAGGAAGGATATACTTGCCTTAGAGGTGGTGCAACGAAGGTTCACTAAATCCATTCCTCGAATGAGAGGGTTGTCCTATGAGGAGAGATTGAGTAGAATGGGCCTATACTCTCTGGAGTTTAGAAGAACGAGAGGTGATCTCATTGAAACATATAAGATTCTGAGGAGGCTTGACAGGGTAGATGCTGAGAGGTTATTACCCCTGGCTGGAGAGTCCAGAACTAGAGGGCATAGTCTCAGGACAAGGGGTCGGCCATTTAGGACTGAGGTGAGGAGAAATTTCTTCACTCAGAGGGTTGTGAATCTTTGGAATTCTCTACCCCAGAGGGCTGTGGATGCTCAGTCATTGAGTATATTCAAGGCTGAGATCAATAGATTTTTGGACTCTAAGGGAATCAAGCAATATGGGGTACGGGTGGGAAACTGGATTTGAGGTAGAAGATTAGCCATGATCTTACTGAATGACGGAACAGGCTCGAGGAGCTGCATGGCCTCCTCCTGCTCCTATATATTAGTTTACTGGTAAGAACATAAAAACATAACAGCGCTGAACTTTTATAGCACTGATCTGTGTAATTTATTATTTTTTATTTGTTCTTAAGACATTGGCAACACTGGCAAGGCAGTATTAATTGCTTGCTCCTAGTTCCCTTGAAGGCATTCAGAGTCAACCACATCGTGCGGACTGGACTCACATGTAATGCAAACCATGTAGGGGTGGCGGGCTCTCTTCCCTGAAAGACATCAGTGAACCAGTTGGATTTTTACAGCAGTCCAGCAGCTTTCATGTTCATTTTCGGTTGCTAGTCCTTACAGTGCCCTTACAGGCACCATCTCGTACACCAACTCCACAGCAGACGCCGCAACCTCGAAACTAAGATAGAGTCCATACTCTCAACCTGTACTCAGGACACAGCAGACCAGCTACGAGATACCGCCAAACAGACGAGGCAACGGAACTACGCTACCTACATGAAAACCAAGAGCAGGAAGCTTGAGAAACTCGGCATCACCGCCAGCATCGACCAAGCTTCCCCTGGTACCACGGTTGCAACCACAGGGAAGTCTATTGTCAATTTGTCCGACCACACCCTTCAACCAGACAAAATCGAATTTCTCAGCCGAGGGCTCAATTTCTGCCCCACTACCAAAATGGACCCCACTAGTCTCGCGGCGGACACAGAGGAATTCATCAGGAGAATGAGGGTCCGGGAATACTTCCACAAACCCCAAGATTTCAGCAGCGAACCCAATGAGACAATCAACGATCCGGAACAGCAGACAGAGGGATCCGCGGTACAGCAACCGAAGAGGAAAGAGTCACACTGGACTCCTCCGGAGGGTCGCTGCCCTCAGCTGGACATGTATGCTCAAGCTGTCAGGAAATGCGCCAATGCCAGATTCATCAGCCGCACTCAGAAGACAGTCCAGAATGTCACCAGAGTACAACGCAACGCCATCAACGCTCTCAAGACCAACCGCAACATCGTCATCAAACCAGCGGACAAAGGAGGAGCCATCGTCATACAGAACAGAACGGACTATTGCAAAGAAGCATACCGACAACTGGACAACCAGGAACACTACAGACAGCTATCCGCAGATCTGACCAAAGAACACACCCACCAGCTCAACAAACTGATCGAGACCTTCGATCCAGACCTTCAAAGCATCCTACGCGCTCTCATCTCACGTACTCCCCGCGTGGGAGACTTCCACTGCCTCCCAAAGATACACAAAGCCAACACACCCGGACGTCCTATCGTATCAGGCAACGGAACCCTGTGTGAGAACCTCTCTGGATACATCGAGGGCATCCTGAAACCCATCGTACAGGGAACTCCCAGCTTCTGTCGTGACACTACGGACTTCCTACAAAAACTCAGTACCCACGGACCAGTTGAACCAGGAACACTTCTCACCACGATGGACGTCTCGACACTCTACACTAGTATCCCCCACGATGACGGCATCACTGCGACAGCATCAATACTCAACACCAACAACAGCCAATCTCCAGACGCCATCCTACAACTCATCTGCTTCATCCTGGATCACAATGTCTTCACCTTCGACAACCAGTTCTTTACCCAAACACACGGAACAGCCATGGGGACCAAATCCGCACCCCAATATGCCAATATTTTCATGCACAAGTTCGAGCAGGACTTCTTCACTGCACAGGACCTCCAACCAACACTATACACCAGATACATCGACGACATTTTCTTCCTATGGATCCACGGCGAAGAATCGCTGAAGAGAATACACAATAACATCAACAAGTTCCATCCCACCATCAAGCTCACCATGGACTACTCCTCAGAATCAGTTTCTTTCTTGGACACACGAATCTCCATCAAAGACGGGCACCTCAGCACCTCACTCTACCGCAAGCCCACAGACAACCTCACGATGCTCCACTTTTCCAGCTTCCACCCTAACCACGTCAAAGATGCCATCCCTTATGGACAGGCCCTGCGAATACACAGGGTCTGCTCAGACGAGGAGGAACACGATGGACACCTACAGACGCTGAAAGACGCCCTAGTAAGAACGGGATATGACGCTCGACTCGTCGATCGACAGTTCCGACGGGCTACAGCGAAAAATCGCATAGACCTCCTCAGGAGACTAACACGGGACGCAACCAACAGAGTACCCTTTGTCGTTCAGTACTTCCCCGGAGCGGAGAAACTACGCCATGTTCTCCGCAGCCTTCAACATGTCATCAATGACGACGAACACCTCGCTATGGCCATCCCCACACCTCCACTACTCGCCTTTAAGCAGCCACCCAACCTCAAACAGACCATCGTTCACAGCAAATTACCCAGCTTTCAGGAGAACAGCGTCCACGACACCACACAACCCTGCCACGGTAACCTCTGCAAGACATGCCAGATCATCGACACAGATACCACCATCACACGAGAGGACACCACCCACCAGGTGCATGGTTCATACTCCTGTGACTCGGCCAACGTTGTCTACCTCATACGTTGCAGGAAAGGATGCCCCAGAGCATGGTACATTGGCGAGACCATGCAGACACTGCGACAACGGATGAACGGACACCGCGCAACAATCGCCAGACAGGAGGGTTCCCTCCCAGTCGGGGAACACTTCAGCAGTCAAGGACATTCAGCCACCCACCTTCGGGTACGCGTACTCCAAGGCGGCCTTCGAGACACACGACAACGCAAAATCGTCGAGCAGAAATTGATAGCCGAGTTCCGCACCCATGGGGACGGCCTCAACCGGGATCTTGGGTTCATGTCACGCTACACGTTACCCCACCAGCGAACAAATGTTATCTGTTTTTAATACAACGGGTCATTTGCTGTCTTTTCGATGTTTCTGCCTCTTTTTTTTGGTGGTTTGTATATTCGGAGACCTTGTAGGTAACACCTGTCTGTCTGCACACTGATTGCCTTGGCAACGGGCAGTTGAAAACACTGTCTGTAATCACCAAGTATTGTTCTGTGATTTATAAATGCGAAAGGTTCGAGGATTTCATTTCCACAACATTCACCTGAGGAAGGAGGAAGCCTCCGAAAGCTTGTAAATTTCAAATAAAATTGCTGGACTATAACTTGGTGTTGTAAAATTGTTTACAGTTCACAACTTGCAAGAGGTCGAATATGAACTCTCATCCAGCACCATGATTACTAGCTTACTGTGCTCATAATATCACTCAGAGTACTATCCAGGCATGTATTAATCAAGTCACTGCAGGGGAATTCATTCAGGTTGGCATGAATGCTAGGCAGCAGCATAATACAGCCATACATTCTGCCCTCCCTGATCTTTTGAAGGAAGAATCTGAAGTAATCCGATGTCTTTTGGCTGACATAATGTATCCCTTGCTGCCATGGATCACGACCCCTTAGAGAGTTGCAAGAACAGTTGAGGAATGCTACAACAAGGCACCTGCTTCTACCAAAGTCCTGCCTTTCTGCTTCATAGCCTCCATAAGGAAGGGAGATGAAGTAATTAATTATAGTGAACAGTGCATCTGTCACCTCCTGGATGCAGGCTTGCACAGCTGATTGACTAATGTTGCTAATGTTACCTGCTGCAGCCTGGAATGACCATGATGCATAAAAATTCAGGGAAATTATGATGGTGTTTAAATTAAATCTATTGGTTGTGATCATGAGTTGTAATTGCCCGCTGAATAAATATTGTAATATAATTCAACTGTCAAGCTTAAAACAACAGAGGCAGCAGCACAGATAGTCTGAATCATGAGGTCTTCGCATTTGGTGTCTGAGGTGATCATGGTAAAACTAAAGAGCTTGAGATCAGTGAATGAATCTCTCTTACCTTTCTCTTGTAGGTGTTGGGCTGTACTGAACATTGTTCCCCAGACATCTGTGCGGAAAGTTCTATTCGACGGAGATTTGAACACCAGCATGCCTGTCACACATCAGATGGTACCTGGCTACATAATCATCTACTCTAATATATCTTTGGAAGCGTGAGTAATCTACAGTATTTATCTTGTACTAATAATTGCCAATAGTTTGCATGGATTATTTCACAAAAACTTTTACTATTTATTTTCTATTAAATGTGATATGGTAACAAGGTAATTTTGAGTATGCAAAAAGTATGGAAAAATAAGAAAGAAGTACCTTTGCAAATCTTCACCTCGAGTTTTTTCTAGTAATAGCGAAAATCTGTTGGGTACCTTATTTTTTAAAGGCAGATCACAATCTGTCTTTAGTAGACCAAATACATGAAAAACTGTAGCATGGTGGAGATGACTCAAGACTCGCAGGAGCATTATCTCTTAATTTCTTTGTACAGATATTTTTTATTGCCCAGAAATGTTTAGGAATTCTTCAAATACATTTTTAAGTACTTTGTATAAATAAATGAAGATCGGATGCAGCACATCTAAGACAAAGCACTTTACTTACTTACCTTCTTCGTCAATATATTAGAATTTGTACTTTTCCCAAAACATTTTGTTCATCAAAGTGTTTATTGTGTATCTGAATTGGAAACAGGTGTTAAAATATTTCTCATCGCATTGCTGCCCCTCGGCGACATCATCTGAAAACACGACGTCAGATTCCACATGTACGCTGACGACACCCAGCTCTATCTCACCACTATCTCTCTCAACCCCTCCACTGCCTCTGTGTTGTCAGACATTCAGTCCTGGATGAGCCGAAATTTCCTCCAATTATACGTTGGGAAGACTGAAGCCATTGTCTAATGCCCCCATCACAAACTCTGTTCCCTAGCCACCGATTCCAGCCCCCTTCCTGGACACTGTCTGAGGCTGAACCAGACTGTTCGCAACCTCGGCATCCTATTTAACCCAGAGCTGTGCTTCTGACCCCATATCCTCTCCCATCATGAAGACTACTTCCATCTCCGTAATATCGCCCGTCTCCGCCCCTGCCTCAGCCCATCTGCTGCTGAAACCCTCATCCGTGCCTTTGTTACCTCCAGACTCGATTATTCCAATGGTCTCCTGGCCAGCCTCCCATTTTCCACACTCCATGAACTTAAGCTCATCCAAAACTCTGCTGCCCATATCCTAACTCACACCAAATCCCATTCACCCATCACCCCTGTGCTCGCTGACCTTCATTAGCTCCTGGTGTAGTAACACCTAGATTTAAAAATTCTCATCCTCATGTTCAATCCCTCCATGGCCTCGCCCCTCTCTATCTCTGTAACCTCCTCCAGCCCTAAAACCCTCCGTTCCTCCAAATCTGGCCACTTGTGCATCCCCTACTTCCTTTGCCCTAGCACTGGCATCCATGCCTTCAGTCATCTAGGCCCTAAACTCTGGAATTCGCTCCCTATACCCCTCCACTTCTCTCTTTTAAGGCGCACCTTGTAACCTACCTCTTTGACCAAGCTTTTAGTCGCCTGTCCTAATGCCTCCTTCTTTGGCTCAGTGTCAGATTTTGTCTGATTACGCTCCTGTGAAGTGCCTTGGGACGTTTTACTATATTTGAGCCATTATATAAATGAAAGTTGTTATTGTTGATGGAAATCACCATTCATAAAAATGTGTTCTTATGGTAATTTTATACTATTATCTACCAAAATGTTCTCTTTAGACAGCACAAAAAGCAGGCATTAGTTTATTTGGTAATTAAATGAGAGCCTTTACTGCTATATAAACCTTCCACGAAGTGCTGCAGATCACACAATCTCCTAATAGTCAATGGGCCCAAAATTCCGGGGGCGGGCGAGGACAGGAAAGCAGCATACTCCTGCTGGGAGGGACGAACGTTTGGGCAGAATCCAAAGTCACTACCATTCACTTGGGGCTGCAGCTCATCGCTCCCGCTGATCTATGGGACAGCTGACCACAGGAGATGAGTGACACTTTGAAAGCCCTTATCCATGTGGTCCCATCAGGTCTCTCCAAGGTGAAGCACACATTGGAGCCCAGAGTTAGGATGGTAGTCATTTGAGCTTCGATCAAAGCTACAAAAGCTGTTAACACAAACTGCTAGTAAGAGGTGAGTGTGTGTTTGGAATGAGAATGAGAAGTAGTTTAGTGTGTCCTTGTGATTGGTGGTGAAGGATGTGATGCAGGGGAGGGACTTGTACAGAGTGCTGGGGAAAGACAGTTGCCAGTTGTTATTGGGAGAGATGGAGAGCTGTATTCTTCCTTGTTGCTCATGTCAGGTCATTCAAACGTTTCCTACAATGAATCCAGGTCCTGGGGGTGATGCTCCTGGAATTGACCATATCATCACCTCTCTCCAGGCCTGATGTATATAGATCTTGGTAATCATCTTCCCACTACCGAGAAACAGATCGTCCCTCCTTGCCCTCATGTCTTCCACTAAGAGTCATCAGAGAATCTGGGGGACGTGCCTTGCAACTCATTGGTGAGAAACTCCACTTTAAAAAAAAGTATCACTGAACAATTTGGCAGCATTCAATATAACCTCCCTTCAAGAGAATGCATTCAGACTTTAAATATGCCTCTGGAGGTCAGCTGGAAATCCCACCAGGAAAGTAGGCAGACTTCCCATTCCCGATGCAATCGTGCTGGCAACTCGCCAATCAAATGTAACATGCCCGGGTATTAAAATAGCCCGGTCCTCAAACTGATGACGTTGGGCGTATTTTGCGCTCGCCTAGTTCATCCATATCCACTCTGTTAAAATGTCACAAAGCTACAGTAAGAGATGTTCTTAGGCTAGGGCTTAAATTGCATTGTTAGAGCAGAATAGAGAGAGCTTTATCTTATATCTAACAATCACTATATCTGATCTGGAAACTCTTGAACCTGACACTAGTTGCAAAAGTGGATTGATGGCCCAGATTTTGCCGGAATGGGGCATCTCAAGGCGTGCCCTGTTAGTTAAACATATTTGTGGATGATTAGGTTATTTAATATTATGCCCACAAAGTTGTTGGAAGTGCGAGCTGGTAACGAAGCAGCGAGGGAAACAGGGCATCTGGGAACTTGGTGAACAATGGACAGTCTATCTCTTTAACCAATGAGATTAAAGGATTGAGAAATAAACAGAGGAAGGACTGAGAAGGAGGGTGAATTCATTGTCAAATCAGATACAGAAAGAGAAATAAAGAAAGGGAAAGAAAGATTGGATTAAGAGAGAGAGGAAAAAAAAGACAGAAAAGAAAAGTAAAAATAAAGTTTAAAATTTGACATTTTTAAAATCTTAAAACAATTCACAACCTGAAGGAATGAGACTCCACACTTAGAATTGTTCCCTTTCTGGGTGAGAGGTTGATTGGCTGTCATTAACAATTATCTCATTGTTAAAAAGGTACTTGCGCTGTTAATTACTAGAATTAACTTTCTGTGATGAATTTAATCGGCAATTAATGTGCAAATGCAGCAATTTCATGAAACTCGTCGCGGTTAAAGGCGAGATGTTTTCACGAAGCTAACGGAGGAGCGGCGCAAATTGGCCAGCAAGTTGTGGTGATTCGCAATTCACGGGGTATCTCTTCCTCGACCACAAGTTGCTGGCTGATTTGTTCATTTATAATGCTGTGTGTCGTTCAGATGCCATTATTTTTTCACTAAAATCTGGGTCAATGTTCCATTTCCAGGACTGAATTATCACGTCAATGAGCGTACGATCACTTAAAAAAAAATACAAAATGGGAAAAACTGAAGAAAAAGTAAGGAAAGGGGAAAAATAATTGTTAAGAATATGAACAAGCCATATTTTCAGGTGGAACAAATCTTCAGTTTTCCCACTTATTTGTAGGATACTGGTTGAAGGAGACTGTAGGCTCCTATCATTATTATAAGACCTTGAATATCCAATATAGCTTCCAAAAATTACTAATATTTTCTAACAAATAGAATATGCAAATTTGATTTTCTTTACATATGTAAATGTGTGGTATCACAGAACATTTCTCAATCCATAGAGTAATATACTACAATATATCCATACTGAGTAATCCTCATGATTATCGTCTGTTTCATTTTGGTACAAAAGGCACCTTCATATATCTGAAAGTGTTAATAGATGTATGACTAGAAATCTACTTGAATTTTATGTTTTCAAGGGTCAACACACTGCTTCAAATGCAGTACTACAATGCCATCTGCAGAATGTTTCAGAAATGGACTACAAATAAGTGTTGATCTTACAAATGCATTTCACTGAGTTATGCATCAAAATCCATTTTTCAGAACCATTCATTACTTTAATGCCTCTGAATTTGTGTGATCAGTATTGGTTTTGCAATTTTTAAAAATCTTGTAACTTGCAAAATGTAGCCTGACTGCTGACATTTGTGCAATAAATGAATGACTAAGCTTCTGTCAGGGAAGCCTTGAAGTCTAAAATTCCCTTTTGGTCTTGGGTGCTACAAACGGCATAACTTTTAATATTTAAACCACAACTCACATTTTTATTTTGCAGTTGAATCAATGTAAAATTGTCTAAAAATATTTTACTATGAAAATGCTAATCAAACGGTGTTTATATGCAAAGGATTACAATTTGAACAGCCCGCTCTCTTCAGGTGAAGTGTATAATGGGCTGACAATAATTAGTGTTCTCAATATTCAAAAATGTGAATAATTAGGGAATTATTTATTACTGGGTTAAGATTCTGCATTTAAATGCACTATCTAAAGCATGGATGTAAAATGTTTGAATGGATCACTCTTGGATCATAGCTCTCCAGTCTGATTTACAGTCAATGTTAACCATAGAAAAGTGAACATTGCCTAAACATTGTTCATTTCTTATAGCAAGTACTCAAATGCACTGAACAAATTAGTTAACCATTTTGTAAGGGATACAGTTATACTTTTTCAGCTTGTTTTAAGTGCTAAAGATTAAGCCCCATGGTATTTATTTTTTTCACCCTTGTAAATGATCTGCAATTATAGGAGTATTCTTGTCACAATAAGGAGCTTTTAGGGAGGCTAAATTTCTGATAATGGTAGGAATAGCCCACTTGAAATATACCATTGTAGATCTGCCAAGTTGGATATCAGAGTAAATTTAGAGTGCATCAGATATGTCACGGCAGCGACTGTTTTGTTTTTATTTTCATTTACAATTAGAAGTTGAAAACCACATGTCACAGAGGGTACTACCTTCTAGATGTCTGCAAATTTTCCAGCTGATTTGCGTCAAACAGAAAATAGGGTTTTGGGGGTGGAAATGGAGTTTTGACTAATTTTCTGCCAGACTGAACTTCAAGGTTAGGTTTATTTGGGTGGAAACTGTTTTCTGCATAGTGTTAAATCATAAACTTAATCAGTTACTGGGGGCAAATCTAATCAGCTTTAGATTCGTTGTGACATTCCATTAGGACTACACTCTTCTGCTGTGTGTGCCACACCAAAATTAAGTAGATGTAAGCCTGGATTCTCCTCTTTAATTACCAACCAATTTGGGCGGTAAACAAAATTAAATGCATTCTTAAAGGCTATTGCCTCAAATCTGTCACGAACAAACTGCACCTACATTCCCCACCCAAAGTACAGCCATATGTAATTATGGTCAAGGGGGCATGGCAAACCCTTCACCCCATTGCTCTCCATTTTCACCTCAAACCCACTGCCATTACATCCATGGTAATAAGAGCTGCTGCAAGTTGTCGCTGAGGTAGATACCAAACTGAGGATTTATTTTGTGTGCTAATACTGAAGGTTGATTGTTTTTTCCCTGCATAGCAATCTTTTTAGTATCATAGAATCATAGAAAGTTATGGCAAAGAAGGAGGCCATTCAGCCCATCGTGTCCGTGCCAGGCGAAAAAGAGCGATCCAGCTTAATCCCACTTTCCAGCACACGGTCCGTAGCCCTGTAGGTTACGGCACTTCAAGTGCACATCCAAGCACTTTTTAAATGAGTTGAGGTTTTCTGCCTCTACCACCCTTTCAGGCAGTGAGTACTAGACCCCCACCAACCTCTGGGTGAAAAAATTTATCCTCAGCTCCCGATTAATCCTTCTACTAATTACTTTAAATTGATGCATCCTGGTTACTGACCCCTCTGCTAAGGGACATAGGTCTTCCCTATCCACGTTATCTAGTCCTGTCGTAATTTTATATACCTCAATTAAATACAAACATACGAATTAAGAGCAGGAGTAGGCCATTCGGCCCCTCGAGCCTGCTCTGCCATTTGATAAGATCATGGCTGATCTGATTGTGACCTCAACCCTATTTCCCCATCTACCTACTATAACCATTGACTCCCTTGTTAATCAGGAATCTATCTAACTCAGCCTTAAAAGTATTCAATGACCCTGCCTCCACCGCTCTCTGGGGAAGGGAGTTCCACAGACTCATGACCCTCATCTCCATCTTAATTGGGAGACCCCTTATTTTTAAACTATGTCCTAGTTCTAGTGTCTCCCACAAGGGGAAATATCCTCTCAGCATCTACCCCTTCAAGTATCCTAGGGATCTTATAGATTTCAGTAAGATCGCCCCTCATTCTTCTAAACTCCAGTGTATACAGGCCCAACTTGTCCAACCTATCCTCATAAGATAACCCCCTCATCCCAGGAATCAGTCGAGTGAACCTCCTCTGAACCGCCTCTAAAGCAATTATGTCCTTTCTTAAATAAGGAGACCAAAACTGCACACAGTATACTAGATGTGGTCTCACCAATGCCCTGTACAACTGTAGCAAAACATCTCTACTTTTATATTCCATTCCCCTTGCAATAAATAACAACATTTCATTTGTCTTCCTAATCACTTGCTGTACATGGATACTAACTTTTTGTGATTCATGTACTAGGGAACCCAGATCCCTCTATACCTCAGAGTTCTGCAATCTCTCTCCATTTAAATAATATACTGCTTTTCTATTCCTCCTGCCAAAGTGGACAAGTTCACATTTTCCCACATTATACTCCATCTGCCAAATTTTTGCCCAATCAATTAACCGATCCATATTCCTTTGCAGACTCGTTATGTCTTCTTCACAACATACTTTCCTACCTACCTTTGTGTCATCATCAAATTTGGCAACCATACATTTGGTCCCTTTACCCAAGCCATTGATATAGATTGTAAATAGTTGAGGCCCCAGTACTGATCCCTGTGGCACTCCACTTGTTTCATCTTGCCAACCTGAAAATGACCCATTTATACCTACTCTCTGTTTCCTTAGCCTCCTTTGTTCCAAAGAAAACAACCCCAGCCTATCCAATCTTTTCTCATAGCTAAAATTCTCCAGCCCTGGCAACATCCTCGTAAATCTCCTTTAGTACTTGGGTGGAGTCAGGATTTTACTGCTACTTTTACTCAGCTCTGCTCAAAGTATTGCTTTGCACTCTTAGATGTAGATCTCTCAATGAGAAGACTTTTATTTTGTGTTATGATGAGGAAGAGGATGAGAAAAATGGAAGAGGCTAAGTTGGAGGTCTTACAGACACTCACTTGCTAGGGTCTAGAGACCTAGAAGATCTTACTTGGGCATTCGCAGCACAAGAAGCATGTACTAGGAGGAGAGGACATGGAACAGAACAGCCAGCAGCCAGCTGCTAAAGTAAGGAGGACAAAACTGATAGCCCAAAATAAAGATCAACTCACCAAATAAAGTCACTACACACTTGGGGTTTTTTCCCCCTCCCCACCCACCATCACTGTCACAAACCCCTTTGCTTTCCAAGGCTTCTCCCAAGGCCCTCCACAAGACAGAAATTTACATTTCCCCTCATCCAACTCCCAAAAGTTGAAAACAAATGAACTCACACCTTAATATGGTCAAGCTCCCATCTCAGGCAAGTAGCTGTTCCAGGGGGACCAGCTTCCATAAACTTCTCTCTTGCAGTGGCAAGGGGTGCCAAATCTATGCCTAAAGTTTCCTCATGTGTAAGCATTGGAGGAGGCCATAAGGAATTAACATTAATGCCAGCTTCCAGAGAGACAGTAACATCTGTGCCCATTCCTTGCAGCACACTAATGCTCAGGCTCAGGGC
Organism: Heptranchias perlo; assembly: GCF_035084215.1. Lineage (NCBI taxonomy): Eukaryota > Metazoa > Chordata > Chondrichthyes > Hexanchiformes > Hexanchidae > Heptranchias > Heptranchias perlo. The sequence goes on along the minus strand of NC_090337.1, from coordinate 35,655,797 downwards.
AGCCACTGGTTGCTGTCATTACAGACCAAAGCCTTTCCACCATCTACAAGGCATAAGTCAGGAGTGTAATGGAATACTCTCCACTTGCCTGGATGAGTGCAGCTGCAACAACACTCAAGAAGCTTGGCACCATCCAGGACAAAGCAACCCGCTTGATTGGCACTCCATCCACCACCCTAAACATTCACTCCCTTCACCACCAGCGCACTGTGGCTGCAGTGTGTACCATCCACAGGATGCACTGCAGCAACTCGCCAAGGCTTCTTCAACAGCACCTCCCAAACCCGCGACCTCTACCACCTAGAAGGACAAGGGCAGCAGGCACATGGGAACAACACCACCTGCACGTTCCCCTCCAAGTCACACACCATCCCGACATGGAAATATATCGCCGTTCCTTCATCGTCGCTGGGTCAAAATCCTGGAACTCCCTACCTAACAGCACTGTGGGAGAATCTTCACCACACGGACTGCAGCGGTTCAAGAAGGCGGCTCGCCACTACCTTCTCAAGGGCACTTAGGGATGGGCAATAAATGCTGGCCTCGCCAGCGACGCCCACATCCCATGAACAAATTTTTAAAAATAGTCCCAATGAAGTCTTGGAACCCCTCTGAAATTGTCCTGTTCAAAATATCTATGGCAGCACTGCTAGCTGCTGTACTGGAAACTAATAATGTTCTTAGAAGCTGTTTGTAGCATCTTGATACCGCAGAAATCATTCGGGCTGCCACAATCTCCAGGGTGTTCTGCAGGTTGTAACAAACTTCCCACAATACATTGCAGATGTTGATAGTAGACTTCTCCCATTTGTTCTTCATCTCAACCATATGCATGGAAACCGTTTACACTGCCTCCACATGAAATCAGTACTCCATAATCATAGATCTTTTGAAGACTGGGCTCCTGGGGTCTGGGACCCCAGGCACTTTTCAGCCAAGGGCAGTTGTTTCTCCATCTTCCGCGGAGGAATGGCACTCACCCTCTCTTTCACTCCTAGGTGTTTTTATTCTCCCTCCTGCTCAGTGCTTCACCCAGCGACAGCTCTTCTGACTCTCTACCTACTTCCTCTAGAGCGGGTATCTCTGTGTTGGTTCTTGCACAAGCTAGATGCCATGTCGCATTGCTAAGGAAATGGCAGCAGTTTAGACTTTAGTTCCAGCAGGTAATTCTCCAATGGAAATGCCTGGGTGGTCATCATCATGGTTGGCCTTTCCTGCAAGATACCCCTAATGATGTGAAACATAGAATAGCTTGTATACTTTTGCACACCGCAACATTCCCCCTTAAAGAAATAATTGCTCAGTATAAAGACATTGCAATACTTTCAGAGAGTACATAAAGCTGAGATAACACATGATGAGCATTTCCCAGATTTTACCAACCTTCTGTTGCCATCTTTTATCCTTTGCCCTCTCCCACAGGTTCTTCTGCGTGCCTGCCCACAATGTGCAACATCTCCGTTTATTGTGCACTTATGAGTTTTCAGCACTGCTGCTCCTCGTCTGGTTGTATTTCTTTAGCACTGGTTGTAGGCCATCTTGTCTTTTAGAGATAAACAAGACAATGTCTTTTGGCATTTTCCGCCTCACTCTAGACAGCCTGCATCACCCTCTTGTGCGCTTCCTGTTTTCAGACCCAACAGTCTTGCTCTTCTAGCTATGACTTATGCCAAAAGGACCTTCACGGATGCCTCTCGGAATGTGCGAGCCCTTCAAGCTGCTGACACCCCCAAGACTGCTGCGTCAGCCATTTTTGCTGAAAAGTGATGTCTCTCTTTAACTGGATGCAGCCTTTTGAATTGTATTTCCTTCCTGCCAGCAGTGGTAAACCTATCAGGAGTGCTATTACCGCTCTGAACCCACCCTGCATAGCAAATGAGGGCCCTTGGAGTCAATTGCAATGGATTAGCAGTGGATTCACACTGGTGAGCGGTATTCCCACTCTGCCACTAACCACCAATGGGAGGAAAATCCAGGTCATAGTCTCAAAGCCAGAAGAAAAAACTGTTTTGGGAGAAATGTAACTTTAGATTGAATAGATATTTCAGCTTTCCCGATGATAATAGGCATAAATCAAAGACTCATAGGTTGCTGAGTGCTAAAATTTCATTACGTAGGTCTTGACAGTATAATTATATTATTCCATTTTTAGGAATGAGCTAATTTACAAAATGTGCTTATGAAAATGTAGCAATATGGCAAATAAATTAATATGTGTGTGAAATTATACAATCCAAACCACATTCTTTGGATTATGATAAATGAAGGCAAGAATCACAATATAAAAATGGGCCACTTTGAACAGTTGATTCCAGAAATATATCATTAAGCACAATTTGTATTGCCAAATTAGTGCTTATCTTTATTTTTAAATAAAATGCAAAAGTAAGACCATCATGATGAAGAAGAAAAGCCACAGGAGATAAAAGTGATGCATTCAAGCCTTTAATTTAAAATAATTTTAAGAAGTTATTGTTTTTTTAAAAAGTATACATATATATTATAAAGTGATTAAAGTTATATTCACCATGTTATTTTTTTCAATGATTTCTCTCCTCATTTCCTGCGTGCGCAGGTCTAAATTTTCTGGTCGTAACACCGATAGTAATGCATTAATTTTAATGGGTTACCATCAACATTATGATTGGAAATCTAGGCTACTGATTCTTGCTGGGATATGGTTCCATGAACATTAGAAGCCTTTCAATACCTTGCCCAAATGGCCATTTTCATGCCAGCCTAGGCAATGAGTGTTGTCAAATTATTCCAGTGATGAAAGGGATCACAGTGGAGCCTTTCCTGACATTGGGGATGATTTTAACCCCACGAACGGGTGGGTTGGGGGAGGGTGGGAGTTGAAAATAGTTGTTTTTTGGGTCGCGACCGCAACCCGGCTTTATTTCCGGGTTTAACGTTGGCGCGTAAAAGTACAGGCTTCCAACTGGGAATGCAAAGTCTAAAAATGTTCCGGTTGCGACCCAAAAAAACAACTATTTTCAACTCCCACCCGCTCCCATCCCACCCATTCTTAGGGTTTAAAATCACTCCCATTATCTCACTTCTACACATGGGCACTTTCCAGCAGTTGTGACTGGTTAGGAGTGGAGAACTCTGGCTTCTTTTCTTACCCCTACCTAGCCTTCAGCACTGAAGCCAATTGTAGCAACAAGCTAACTTAACATAGACTAAGAATTAAACCTTGGACTTTCTGGTCTATATGCCTAGATCATCAAAGGAGACCTATTACATGACTCTTAACCTTAAAACACATATGAATAATTCCCACAATGATTGAGTTGGTAAATGCACTGCCCATTGCACAACGGAGCCATAAACGACCAGGAAGGCCCAAGGTTTATTCTGAAGTCTGTGGTGAGTTAGAAGATCTCAGCTGGGGTAGCAGTAGGATATTATAATTAGTCTCAGCACTTCTAGTCTAAGGAGGGAAAAATCAGCAATGATTCTTTGTCCTGACCACTATTCACTGGTCCATGCTGGAATGTGCATGAGCTTATGCACTCACAGGGATTTTTCATGATGCTCTTCTTTCCTGCTGCAATTTTCTGCAGTGTTCTAGTTTCTTGCAGCAATTCATCTTTTAGCGATTTTACAAGTTATTCTTATTTCTGGTGATGATTGGGGCTCATATCTTAGAGCTTTGCCATCATTCACTGGGACAGTCTAGTTTCTCGGCTATGCACCGTGACACTCATTTGTCTTGCAGTGGCTTACCACAATGCTCCTTCTCAGAGAGATTTATGGGTAAATTAACCAATCCTGTGTTTTCAGTGGGGAGTTATGCTTAGAGGTAGTGTGGATCAGAGATAGGGCTAGAACACTGTAGCCCAGTTCTTCGACTAGTGCTCTCTTTGAATGCAGCTCCACTGAGGACGGTGGGATCAGTAAATTTACCATTTACTGTACAGCTATAACTCCTTGCCATGACTTCAGTGCAATAGTTCCTTCTTCCTCAGATTCTCACAATATATTGGAACATATCCAATTCTTGATTGTTTCTTAATGAAATTATTCATGATGCTTCTGTTTTTCCCAGCAATTAGCTGTGATACCATTGTTTCTCATAATGATCAGTTGTGATGCTGTTCTTCACAGTGATTATATTTGTTGGTCTCATTTCTCCCTGTAATTAGGCACATTGTTCTAATTTCTCTCAATGATTAAATGCGATACTCTTGTTTTTTCCTGTGATTAGCCACGATGCTCCTGTTTCTCCCAGTGATTAGCTGCGTTGCTCTCGTTTCTTGTAGCTTATGTGTAGTGCAGAAATTATTCCTTAGAATAGATTGGTAATGACACAGTGGCATTCATTTTGAAGTAATTTGCTGTGATGCTTTTTTTGCTTAGACAAATTTTTATGATCCTTGATGTGACATTTGTTTTTCATTGAGGTTTGGCACAGTGTCCTTGTTTCCAGGACTTCACTGTGATGCTCTCATTTTTTGTAGGGATCTACTGTGATGCTTTCATTATTTGAAGGGCCATCATTTCTCAGAGGGATTCACTGTGACATGATTGTCACTCACAGTATCTTGCTGCAAGACTCTCATTTCTCAAAGATTTGCCTCAGTGCTATCATTACTTGTAGCATTTCCTTCAGGTCCTCTCATTTTTGACAAGATTTCACTGCAATGCTCTAATTTCTCATAGACATTTTCTATAATACTTGTTCCCTGCCACGATTCACCACAAGACACTCAATTTTTACAGCAATTTGGCCTAGCACTCTCATGAATATTACTGCAGGATTTTTAACACTCACTTGTCAAAAATTAGGTTAAAATCTAGCAATGATCCTAATTTACAAACTTTGCATAACAGCTTGTATGTAGCTAGTAGCACATAACACCTGCTGTTTTAATCATTGCTGAATTCCAGTAGAGAATGCAGTTGTGATTCTTCAAGCATAGGATTACTCCTGTTCGTTTATGCAATTGTTACGTTATTGGAGTGCTATAAATTAAATGAAGCATTAGTACCTTAAACTTCCATCTTTTGAGCAAACTTGCATACTTTGTATCATAACTCAATAGCCATGACAAGACATATTTTTTAAAAAACCTTAATGCTTGTTTGCATGTTACAACATTGCAAATGTAATGAAGTTCATTGCCATCATATAATTGCAGAAGAAGCTGAAGCTGGCATTTATACAAGCAGGGTTTAGAATATGCATTAGTTGGCAAGAGTGCCAACTAATGTCACGAAGCTACTAACTAATACATATTCTAAGTTGGCAGCAGGCTGGTGCATTATTCCATGGAGTGATAAATTCTCACCTCCAGTTTCCCGCTTAATGAGTTTCCAATTGCAGCTAGGATATCATAGGAATGTTACACAGCAGGAAAACAACATTGTAGTCCATCTGGTCAGTGCTGATGTCTAGGAAATGTCATAGCCCACAGTCCTTCTTATACCAGTCTTATCAAATTTTTTGACACTTATACGTGTGGCCACAACTGCAGACCCGAAACTTGTAACTCAAGTCTTCATTCTCATTGCACCGTGCCAAATGGATCTGTAACTCCCACCTAGAACCATTGATTGGAACTCCTCTTGCCAGCCCTACTTGGATGTGACCCGTTACAACTCCAACCTCTCACGTTAAAGGGCCCTTCTAGTACCTGTCGTTTGGATCCATCAGCTGTTTACTGCAACCTGGGAGATTACCTTAAGATGCTTACTGTCATCTACTGCTGTGAATATTATTCCAGGAGAATTTGGCACACAATGCCCGGACAGGCAGGCCACTGGTTCGGGGACCCCTGACATAAAGGAGTTAACACATTTCAAGGACTAAGCTATTGAGCTCCAGGGGAGCAAACAGCTGCGGAAGTCAGCAATAGTGAGGATAGTGGGCCAGTGCCAAATGCAGGTGAGTGGGTGCTATGCAGTACCTATTCCTGCGATACTAAAGAACTAAGCTGTCATAGAACTCCAGGCTGTTTGTACCTTGTCACCCTCTCTAGGTGCTGAACAGCCGTACTGATGTACTCTCCTTCAGAAGATCCCACACAGCAATGGGGGGAGGGAAAGGATAATAATGATGAGAACAATGAGGAGGAAGATGGAAGTCTTTACCTGGTGAGAAAAGATGATGATGACAATCATCCTGCCCTGGACCTCTAGCAGCCCTGCCCCTTCTTCATCTTTTTTTTTCTTATTCATTCATGGGATGTGGCCACGCTGGCGAGGCCAGCATTTATTGCCCAAGCCTAATTGCCCTTGAGAAGGTGGTGATGAGCCAGGATTTTGACCCAGCGACGATGAAGGAACGGCGATATATTTCCAAGTCGGGATGGTGTGTGACTTGGAGGGGAATGTGCAGGTGGTGTTGTTCCCATGTGCCTGCTGCCCTCGTCCTTCTAGGTGGTAGAGGTCGTGGGTTTGGGAGGTGCTGTTGAAGAAGCCTTGGCGAGTTGCAGTGCATCCTGTGGATGGTACACACTGCAGCCACAGTGCGCCGGTGGTGAAGGGAGTGAATGTTTAGGGTGGTGGATGGGGTGCCAATCAAACGGGCTGCTTTGTCCTGGATGGTGTCGAGCTTCTTGAGTGTTGTTGGAGCTGCACTCATCCAGGCAAGTGGAGAGTATTCCATCACACTCCTAACTTATGCCTTGTAGATGGTGGTCTTCATCTATTACACCACCTTCACCATTCACTTTATCAGTGCCATGTACCAGATACTTTCACCTGGAGAAGTCTAGATATGGGGGGTGAAGATATTACACTAAGTGACTCAATGAGCACAAGGGAGCTGGAGGAGCAAGGAGTGAATGAGAATTCAGTTGTTCTCCAGCAGAGGTTGCAGAGATGCCTTCCCTTGGCTGAGAAAGCTGTGGACTCAGAGTTCATCGATCCAGCAATGAAAAGAATGTTTGATGAGCATCACACCTATGTTCATGCACTGTGGTTGATCTACCAGGATGTACTGTATATGACAAGAGTTTCGATTCAGTGGCTTCAAATACTGTAACATCAAGGAAGCTTTTCCTCATTGCAGAGGTCAGTGGAGCACCTGGCAGCTTCATTGCAGACTGTGACCATTGTTCACCGCCCCCCACAACCTCCTCCCACCACAGCAGCATCCAGAACGTTGATGCCACCTCCTCATCGGAAGTAGAGACTGCAGACCTGGAGGTCTTGGGGGACAGCCTTAAGGGAGGTCCTGCATTCTGGCCTTCAGACACTTGAGGCCAGGTTAAAGGAAACACCCTTTTTGGTGCTTTCAGGATCTTGTGGGAGCCACCATTAGATCTGCCATTCTGCTGATCACTGGCTATACAGAGCCTTTGCTGCATCTTTCCCACTGCCTGGATGTCCTTCTCATAATTTGGTGACTTGTATTCTACACAGTACTCCAAGTGGGGTCGCACCGCACCTGCACCTCTATACAAACTCACAATCACTTCCTGAGATTTGTACTCTAATGTCCTAGTTATACATCCCAAGATCTTATGTGCTCTCTTGACTGCTGCCGCACTCTGTGCTGATGGCTTCAGTGATTTATCCATCAGTACATCCAACTCTCTATCTTGTATCATGTCCTGTAGAATAGTACCTATCCAGGGAGATTCATCAATGGAGGCAAGAGCGCTAAGGAAAATGAGAACCCAACCCACTTGGGACATGCATGTTCATTCCTAGTGGTCACTTATAGAATGGTATGCGCAGAGGCCTGGGTGCAGGACACCGTAATGTCCAGGCACCAGTGAAAGGGATAAGGGAACTTAAGAACAAAAGCTAATGTATAAATAGTTTTCAAATACTCATTACAAATTACAGAAACACTATTATTTGTTAATAAACTTTTCAATTTATTTCTGTAATACGATATTATCAGGCACCAAATTTAAGTAAAATTATAAATGAGCAATATAGGTTGTTAAATAAAACATTAACTATAAATCAGAGAAGTTTATTATAAATAAATATATTCTTCTGTTCTGTTATTGATTGTAGATTGAATGTCATTGTCTTTTTTCTACCTATTTCTAACCTGAGCATTATTTATTAAAAGATAAATTTCCCAGCTGTAAAGTAATGTTTAGCCTTTTGCATTAGCAAGCATGTAAATTGTGAACATTGATGCTGTTGGTATGCAAAGCTTCGAATGGGATACTGAAAATGTCTTGTTTTCCACTTCGTTGATTCCCACATGAGTATGCCATTAGCCACGATGTCATGTTATCAGCAGGGTATGTAGATCTACTTCTGGGAAGGTCATTTTTTGCTTTGGATTCTGCTGTAAGAGATGTCAGCACTCCTTGAATGAGGCCCTGTGGCTTCTCAGTACTTTTTCCATTTGTACATTCGTTCATTATATCTGAAGCAGTTTAACAGCTTATGAGATTTCAGGAGTGTTTCAGTGGCTGTTGTATACCAACCTGATTTTTCTGAAACCAGTCTCTGACAACCCCTACTGGCTTCTGGTGCTAAACAGAAATCTCTGGTGCTTTAGATTGCAGCATTCTGTCAGCAGTCACTCACAGGTCTTAGGCATATGCAAGATCATTAGAACTGGACATGTGATTTTTGCCATTACTGTAGGAAGATGTGTGACCAGCACTATGCCACAGGCATTTTTATAAAACTTTCCACCAAATGTTATAAAAATTACAGTACAGATTTCAGCAATAAACTTTTAAACATTCATAACTTTTTTTAAAAATAGATTACAATGTCTATGAAAAGACTGTTCACCTGGTGGGTTACAAAAACTAATACCCATAAATTGCCCCCTCCGTCAAATATGAAAAAGTAAACTTTAACAGTCAATAAAAATAACTGCTCCACAACAAACAACAACTTGCTACTATGAGTTAGATAGGCAAAGAAGGACCTATGGTAACAGTATGTATTCTCAGATAATGGCAGATGTACAACATTTATAAAGTAACTTTTAAACTTGAAGGCTCAGAAACTCCTGGGGTGGAAATTGAATTATGCCTGTCCCCCCTTTGGGTGGCGGGGTGCAGATATTTGAGGTGAAACCCAGTTATACGGGATTTTGCCCCATTTGCCTTGGCCCTTTAAATTCTGATAGGGCGGATCATGGGCACACCTTCCATTCCCCTCCTTCACATCATGGGGATGTGAATGGGGAAGGTCCCAGGCTACCACGAAAGTTCCACCCTTTACGTCCTTGAAAGGACTCAGAGGAACTCTCCAGCTGAGAATTACATGAGTCCTTCTGAGGGCATTTAGCGGCTCCAAATAACTACTCGTGAAGTGTAATCGATTACGACCAACCGTTTGGTGGGGCATTGCAGAAGTGCTTTTACAGGCTCTGTGCACCCACTCTAGCTGCACAAATGATCCCATCCATTGGATTTGGCTACCGGCATGGACTAGTAGGTGTTCCGCTCCATTGCATTTGCACCAGTGGAACGGACCCCTAGGAATTTTGAGGCTGAAATGTCATATTCAATATTAAATTAATAGCAATTTAAGTAACGTGAACATTTAGTTCAATAGATAGAACAACGGTCCAGTTATAGCACATAAGAACATAAGAAATAGGAGCAGGAGTAGGCCATGCGGCCCCTCGAGCCTGCTCCACCATTCAGTAAGATCATGGCTGATCTTCAACCTCAACTCCACTTTCCTGCCCGATCCCCATATCCCTTGATTTCCCCTAGAGTCCAAAAATGTATCTATCTCAGCCTAGAATATACTCTACATCCACAGCCCTCTGGGGTAGGGAATTCCAAAGATTCACAATCCTCTGAGTGAAGAAATGCCTCCTCATCTCAGTCTTGAATGGCCAACCACTTATCCTACGACTATGCCATCTAGTTCCAGATTCTCCAGCCAGGGAAACAATCTCTTAGCCTCTACCCTGTCAAGCCTCCTCAGAATCTTACATGAATCTTACATGAGATCATCTCTCATTCTTCTAAACTCCAGAGAGTATAGGCCTATTCTACTCAACATCTCCTCATAGGACAATCTTCTCATCCCAGGAATTAATCCAGTGAACCTTCGTTGCACTGCCTCTAAGGCAAGTATATCCTTCCTTAGATAAGGAGACCAAAACTGTATGCAGTACTCCAGGTGTGGTCTCACCAAAGCCCTGTGCAATTGGAGTAAGACTTCCGTACACTTGTACTGCAACCCCCTTGCAATAAAGGCAAACATGCCATTTGCCTTCCCGATTGCTTGCTGCACCCACACGCTAACTTTTTGTGTTTTTTGTACCAGGACACCATGGCACCAACATTTAATAGTTTCTCACCATTTAAAAAATATTCTGTTTTTCTATTCTTCCTACCAAATTGAATAACCTCACCTTTCCCCACATTATACACCATCTGCCACCTTCTCTGCCACCAATCACTTAACCTGTTTATATCCCTTTGTAGACTCTTTGTGTCCTCCACACAACTTACTTTCCCACCGAGCTTTGTATCATCAGTAAACTTGGATACACTACACTCGGTCCCTTCATCCAAGTCATTAATTTAAATTGTAAATAGCTGAGGCCCAAGCACTGATCTTTGTGGTACCCTACTAGTTACAGCCTGCCAACCTGAAAATGACACGTTTATTCCTACTCTCTGTTTTCTGTCAATTAACCAAGCCTCAATCCATGCTAATATATTACCCGCAACCCCGTGAGCCCTTATCTTGCATAATAACCTTTTATGTGGCACCTTATCAAATGCCTTTTGAAAATCCGAATATACTATATCCACTCGTTCCCCGTTATCTACACTGCTAGTTATATCCTCAAAAAACTCTAATAGATTTGTCAAACACAATTTCCCTTTCATAAAACCATGTTGACTCCACCTATCATATTATGATTTTCTAAGTGCCCTATTACCACTTCTTTAATAATGGATTCCAGCATTTTCCCAACGACTGATGTCAGGCTAACTGGCCTGTAGATCCCTGTTTTCTCTCTCCCTCCTTTCTTGAATAGCGGGGTTACATTTGCTACTTACCAATCCGCTGGGACCGCTCTAGAATCTAGGGAACTTTGGAAGATCAGAACCGATGCATCCACTATCTCTGCAGCCACCTACCTCTTTTAGAACCCTCGGAAATAGGCCATCAGGCCCAGAGGATTTATCGGCTTTTAGTCCTATTAGTTTCTCAAATACTTTTTCTTTACTGATAATTACTTCAAGTTCCTCACTCTCATTAGCCCCTTAGTTCTCCAATATTTATGGTATGCTTTTTGTGTCTTCTACTGTGAAGACAGATACAAAATATTTGTTTAACGCATCGGCCATTTCCTGATTTCCCCATTATAATTTCTCTTGTCTCAGCCTCTAAGGGACCAACATTTACTTTTGCTACTCTCTTCCTTTTTACATACTAGTAGAAGCTCTTACAATCTGTTTTTATATTTCTTGCTCGTTTACTTTCATATTCTATTTTCTCCCTTTTTATCAATTTTTTGTTTGTCCTTTGCTGGTTTCTAAAACTTTCCCAATCCTCAAGCTTACTACTCTTCTTGGCAACATTATAGGCCTCTTCTTTTAATCTAATACTATCCTTAACTTCTTCAGTTAGCCATGGGTGTATCACTTTTCCCATGGACTTTTTATTTCTGAATGGAATGTATATTTGTTGAGAATATTGAAATATTTCTTTAAATGTTTGCCATTGCTTTTCAACCATCATACCTGTTAATTTAATTTCCCAACCTACTTTAGCCAACTCACCCCTCATACCTATATAATTGGCTTTATTTAAGTTTAAGACTCTAGTTTCAGACTTAAGTCTGTCACTCTTAATCTCAATGTGAAATTCTATCATATTATGATCACTCTTCCCCAGAGGATCCTTTACTGTAAGATTACTAATTAACTCTGTCTCATTACACAATACAAGATCTAAAATAGCCTGTTCCTTCGTTGGTTCCATGATGTATTGCTGAAGGAAACCGTCTCAAATGAATTCCATGAACTTGTCTTCCAAACTACGGCAGGTAAAGATACAGTGGCATTTCCCCAAGGTTATACCTCCCACACAGTTCTGATATTTTCTATTTTTGAATGCTGCAGCGTTTCACTCACCATGTGCTGAACTTGCACAGCCGAATGTGGTGCTAACCGACAAGAAGACCCCTTCGATGAGTCACCACGTACAGATACCTCCTCTAACCTAGCCTGTATAGTCCACACAGTGCCAATATCTGAGCCAGTGCTTGTGAGAGTCAGATCAAGTGACAGTGCATCTTCCTGAAGGCTGGTCTCCTGTTCCTCCACTGACACAGGGTCTTCCACATTCTCAGCCACTGAAATGAAAGAGAAGGACAAGGGTTAGCGTGTGGTGTGAAGGAAGAGCAGGGAGAGAGAAGTGGGTGGTGAAAGCACCTGCAGCTTGTCATGCAGAGCGTGTGGGGTGAGAAGGAAGTCAGAAGGAATTTCTGCAAAATCTAAATTCAGTTGACTGCTCCTAACCCAGCCTTTTAGCAGAGGCTGAAACCCTCAAGTAAAAACTTTAATGAAGACATTAAAAGACACAGAGATAATTCAATGGATAAATTTAATCATGTTATTGTGAAATACTTAATTTTAAAATTTTATTTTGGTTAAACCCTAGTTTTGAACAACAGAAATTTCAGTTACTGTGGAAAACAATGGTGAGGGAAAAAATATTCAGCAAACATTTTGGGAGAATTGTAGATTTCAGAAGTTGATAGTCGATTGACTTGTTTACATAAATATGTTTCATTATAAATGTGGGCATAAGAATTTATAATGGGAAAAATTGACTCAAAAAGAGTAACAAAGACATGAAGAGTGGAGCAGACAGGAAGTGCATGATTTTAGTGTAAGTGTAAGATTTTAAAAATATTACAGATAAATTTTTACATGGACTTTGGGGGCGTACTTTGAACAAAAAGCACTCCCCCTAGATTTTGCTCCCCTTTAGATCACATTTTTGAAATAGCTCAAAAACGTTACTGTTGTAAACATTACAAGACATGGCTAAATCGAATACCCCTAAAATTGGCCTTTTGAAGTATTTATCTTACAAGATGATACGGATCCTTAATTTATCTTCAGACTGAAACCTGTCGGTAATGCTGTGAATCAATCTGTAATTGATAATAAGATTTAAATACTCAAATTTTCATAGTAGTCCAGATTACAGCAGACAGACGTTTTTGAATCCAAAAGCTCTGTTACCCATTCCCATTGTTCATCACAGTATACTTCCCAGTGTTCCAGAGAAGATCACACTTTTTTTTAAGAAGATTGTGTGAAGAATATATGGGAGTAATTTTTTGACTTCACCACCTGAGAAGTAACTAGTTGCCCACCCATTATACTAACTGCCTGATTTTGATTCCGTTTATTTAAAGGGATGAAAATCAGATGGGTTCTGTAACGGATGGGCAATCAGATTATTGCCCAAGCAGTAAAGTCAAAAATTTACCTATACTGTTTATTAAAGTATTGGAAATATCTTTAATTGTTATCCGCAGTTGGTCATGCATTGCTTAGAGTTTTTAGCATTAAATTCCCAATTGTAATCTGGCCTGTGTAGATTCTAAAAAAGCTTCATTCTTTTTCTTTCAGTTCAGAAAAGGCAGGGGAAATAGCCACAGTTCCACTCACAAGAGTAAGTACCCCTTAATCTATTTGTTGTTTCTTTAAGTTATTTTGTTTTAGGTTAAAATAAAAGCCAATGTATGTATATTAGCCAAGATGTTGATTAAATTAAGAACAGTGACAGTGGTGAAAGCATTTAGTTTACAGTTCTTAAATCTACACTATAATTTTGGCTAAAGCGTCTCCTCCATACACGCTTTTATGTCCTTCACTGTGTGTGGACATATTGATGTAACATTATCTGATAATAACACACCGCTAGTTCTTTGCTGTCCTCTAATCTTCAAAGGCCCCACACCTTGCAAGCGCTCCCTCTCCTGAATTCCTTATGCTTTGCTCATAAGGGATTAGAGGTTTCATGTGTCCACCATCTATTCCATGCTACCATCTTGATTATATGTAATTTTTGTCTTCAAACATAGGAGCAATGGTGCTTAAAACAAGGGGGATAATTTTCAAGTCTTCACTGCCAGCCTTGCCTGCCGGCAGCGCAAATCATAAATTCGGGCATCCACAGACCATGGTTTTCCGATAAATGATCAGAAAATTGTGGGAAGTCGTGCCTGAATTTTTCATTTCCATTACCGGCAGATAAAGGTTCCTGTGAGCAGCGCAGGCTCGTAAAAGTATATTTCCTTTCCAAAGTGTGTTCTCTCTCCCTTCATGGTATGTATAATGTAATTTACATAACCTTGTTTTTTTTTACTTCTACTACATTACTTTCTACATCTTGCTAATGTTTCTGTGTCTGTTACAATTTTGAGTTTTTAAGGCTATATATTTCTTTAACATCACTGGCCACTCCCATAAGAGGATGTTGCATTGTCTACGAACCAGAGCATGTCTTTATCTGTTCAATATATAGGTAAATGTTGCAAGACCCAAGGATTGAACAGAGTACTTTTGTTACTGTACTTACCGGAACATATCACATGCTGCTACATGATCGCCTCATCTTTGTTAGGGGAAAGAATATATACTCTTATCAGACTGTGGCACAAGCTATAAACCATTAGACAAAATTTATTGAATAGTAAACGGTTAAGTGAACACTACTCTGTGCAGATAGTATATTTAAAGCAAATACAAATTTTACTAATCTCCTCAATGTCAAGAACGACAGAAATTTCTCTGCATTAACCTTCAATATTAAATTGACCCTTAAAACACAGTTCCTTTACTTCTAACGTAGCTGTACCATGGGGTCACTAGCCCATCTCTTATCTCTATGGGCTTCAGACTGACTGCAGTTTTCGTGCAATACCAAACAAGTCATAGTTTCAAATTTCTTTGAACATATCTCGGAGCAAAACGATTTATTGGCCCAATTTTAACCCACAGCAGAAATCACAGGGGCGAGGGGCGTGCCAAACCTCTTCATCTTATATGCAACAATTGGCCGGCAGGCAGAAGCAGAATGTTAGACGGCAAGAACCAGCTTCCGGCTCAAAAGAGCGAGCGTGCTTTTATTTTTTTTGGACTCTAAGGGAATCAAGGGTTATGGAGATCGGGCGGGAAAGTGGAGTTGAGATTAACGATCAGCCATGATCTTACTGAATGGCGGAGCAGGCTTGAGGGTCCATATGGCCTACTCCTGCTCCTATTTCTTATGCAAGAGGTGGCCAGCACTCAAGTTAAGTCACATGGAAGGGGTTTTGGAAGGGTCTTAAATTCAGGATGGAGTGGGAAACCTCCAGCAAGGGGGGCCTAAACTTTCCTTGTGGGGCCCAGACAAGCTGTCCTGCTCCTCCGGGCCCCACAAAAACTACCTGATTGGATTGCTTCTTGCTTCGAATCCTCTTCCCGCTGTCTTCATCTGGCAGGATAGCCACAACAGTTTCTCCCGCTCAGGTCATCAGTTTAAAATTGCATTCAGGGCTCGATGATGTCATTGGACCTCAATCTGTATATTCAAAAAAGGACCCCATTGGCTTCAGGCGGCTGTCTTTGCTGCCTGCTCAGAAGAGCAGGTTAAACTAGTAGACAGTGGGAACAGCATGGGGCGTCAGTGGGTAATTTTCCTGGTCAAATTTAACAGGCAGGTAGGTCCCTCATATGTCCCTTAACTACTTAGATAGTCAGCTATAGAGTTCAAATTGATGTTTACCCACACAAATACAGCTGTCAAATAAACATGCGCTGTAAATTGCCTCACAGGATGCTTGTAATTGAATGGAATGGCTGAATCATTTTTGGGGAACCCATTAATTTGTTCCAAACACACTTGATAACAGTAAACAACCCTTTTAGAATAACAGACCATAATGTATATGCTCTGCACATTGGAAAACAGGTGGTAGTAACCAGTTTTAACCCTGTGTGTACTGCAACCTATAACAGAGTTCAATAAATAATCCATCATAGACAAAAATGATTTATTTTTGTTACAGTTGGTGTAGCTTTGTTTGCATTAATTTCTAATATGTACTGCTTCCCTTAATTTCCACATCCACCCTGTGCCACTGCTGTACACTATTAATGTTCTGTTACCTTAGTGCTCTTTTTCAAGTCTTGAAAATGCTTCCTAATCTGCTGGCAAGTCCTCCAAGTTATATACATGTGACAGCAATAGTGGCCATAACTTACATTTTTTTTATTTAGTGTTCTTAATACATTTATGTATTTTTCAAATTTATTCGATTTCTTATTACCATGTCATCTGTGACAACTTTAATGCATTAATCTCTAGGTCCCCGTAATTGTAATTCAGTGAAGATAAAACATCAAGTGTGATTTATTTATAAATAATTCATTCTCTAAGCAGCCTTGATGCAGGTATACATAAATCTTTCTCAGAAGCATCTTTTCATATTCTAGTTATGATGGTAAGGAAAGTAATAGTGTTTGTTCATTTTAACATGGACATTCAAATGTAATTAAATGATGCAACTCACTTTCCAGTTTATCTATTTTTATGTGATAAAACCAGGCTACTAGGAACCATAGCTCACATTATTTAAATCAGACCAGAACTACTTGATAATACATTCCCTTTAATTTCTTATTGTTTCTCATATCAAGTAACTGTAAAAAAACATCTAATCAAATAGTGGAATTGCATCAGTAACTACAAGTTATGTATTTTCTTATTGTCACAAATTGGATTTATTGGTAAGGTTTCATATAAAGAAGTACCTTAAATATTCTTAAAAGTATAGTGTGTGAACAGTAGTAATATTGCTGTAATTTTATCAGATTATCTTTTATTATCATAATCAACTTACCAGCCAGATTTGTATTCAGCAGCCTTTACTGTTAAATTGGCTTATATAAGCAAATGAAAATAATAAATTTAAAACAGTTAGAAAAAAAGAGAAGGCAGATGTACTGGAGGTAAAATAAAGGGGTCAACTTGAACCCACAGCGCCTGGCAGGTGAGCCGTTAAAATCGATCGATTTGACTTACCAACCCATTCCCGCTGTAATTGCGCTGGTCTCCATTTTAATTGCTCACATCATTTAGGTGACTGAAACACCCGCTGGAAGCAGGTGGATGCCTCAAGAATGCATGCAAATTTGGATTGTATGATATAATTAGGATCCCAACATGGTTGTAACTGGGTGGGTCAGATGCCCTGCCCACTGAGTAAAACCTTGCAGAATTGGCTTCAGGCACTGACTGATACATTGGAAGCACTATTTAAAGGGGCACTCAGCTGCAGGCTCTTGGGTCATAGGGTTCTGGGTGCTATTGTGCTCAGTGGAGTTCCAAGGGATTTTTGAGCTTGTAGATTGCTTGTTTCTATTTCTTTTTGTCTTACTCACCCTGATTAAGCTCTCACAGCTTATCATGAGTGCCATTTTTGCTTCATTGCTTTGAATGGAGAATTTGAGGAGGCAGAAGTTCTTGACCAGAGGGTTAAGAGATATCAGCCTTCGGATCCAGTCTCATATGTTCTGCTTTTAAAGGAAGGAAGCTGCAGAGCATCACATGTATGTGCAGGTATTGGATGGGTGCCATATGCCTTCTGTGGTGTCTGACCGCCTTCTGTTCCTCCTCCTCCCCTTCCTGCAAAAAGCACAGACAGAGTTGTATTTCCAATGAGTCCCAGAGTGGCCTCTATAGAATGAGTGAGGTATGAAATTGGAACCCCCACAACAGGAACAATGGACATCTTAAAGCAATAGTCAGTATTAAAAAAAAAATGAAAAGCAGTGGAAAATGAAGAATTTAGCCAAATTTAAAAATTTCTTGCTGTGGCCCTTTAAATTGACTTTCACCTTTTCTAGTGCCTAGTAATGTTAGATGCCTATTTTCTGCAGGCATCATAAAGTGTAAATGAGACGGTAATGATGGAAAATTGGATGTGTGACATCATCACATTCCCGCCTCATTTAAATGCACCTGCTGATAACTGGGCAGATGTTTCTACCAGCCAGTGAAGTGATGCTAGAAAATAGGTCAAATGCAAAAATGTATGGAAACATTTGCAGAGCTGTGTCATCGGCTTTAAGGTATCCTGTAGACAACCTGCACCACAGAGATGGCTAGTGGCAATCAGGTCTCTGTCTGACTTTCCATCCCTGACCTGCCAGAATACTGTCCAAAATAAGGCATTAAACCAGAAGAAAATCTAACCTAATCTGATCCAGTTTGGAGCACTGTGTACTTGGAGATTTTTCAGGGCCCAGCTGGAAGCCAGAAAGCTCCTAGAAAAGAATGTAAATTAAATTATGTTCAGAAGATCACTATAATGAAAACCTGACTTAAAGAGGGGTATAATTGGCAGTTCAGTATCCCTGGATATAGAGTTCTCAGGCAGGATAGAGTGGGTGATAAAAAAGGAGGGAGGGTGGCATTATTGGTTAAAGAATCAATTACAGTTGTGAGAAGGGATGATATGCTAAATGGATCATCAGTCAAGGCCAGATGGGTTGAGCTAAGAAATAAAAAAGGGGCAGTCACACAACTAGGAGTGTATTATAAACCCCCGAATAGCGATAGGGAGATAGAAGAACAAATATGTAGGCAAATTTCTGAGTGCAAAAATAAGAGGACAATTATAGTAGGGGACTTCAACTACCCTAACATCAACTAGGATTCAAACAGTGTGAGGGACACAGAGGGTGCAAAATTCTTCATCGGTGTCCAGGAGAACTTTTTTAGCCAGTATGTGACAAGCCCAACAAGATGGGATGCAATTCTAGATGTAGTCCTGGGAAATGAAGATGGGCAAGTGGGTGAAGTGACAGTGGGTGACCATATTGGGAATAGTGACCACAATTCAGTTAGTTTGAGCATTATTATGGAAAAGGACAGAGTTAAATCAGGAGTAAATGTTTTAAATTGGGGGAAGGCAAATTTTACAGAACTAAGAGGTGATTTGGCAGAAGTGGACTGGACACAACTACTTGAGAAGAAATCAGTGGCAAGCCAGTGGGAGGCACTAAAAAGTGAAATTCTACAGGTACAATGCAGACACGCCCCCTCAAAGAAAAAGGGTGGCACTGTCAAATTTAGAGCCCCCTGGTTGCCTAGAAGTATACAGGGCAAGATAAAAGCAGAAGAAAAAAGCTTATGACTGTCACAGAAAGCTAAATACTGCAGAAAGCCTAGAGGAGTATAGAAAGTACAGGGATGATGTAAAAAAGGAAATAAGGAAAGCAAAGAGAGGGCATGATAAAATATTAGCTAGTAAAATTAAAGAAAACCCAGAGATGTTTTATCAGTACATTAAGAACAAGAGGATAGCTAAGAAAAAGGTGGGACCTATCAGGGATGATAAGGGTAACTTGCGTGTAGAAGCAGAGGATGTGGGTAGGGTTTTAAATAAATATTTTGTCTCCGTATTCACAAAGGAAAGGGATGATCCGGATGTAGTAGTTAAAGCGGAGAGGTGTGAAATATTGGATAAGGTAAACATAATGAGAGAGGAAGTACTTGAGGGACTGGAATCCTTGAAAGTTGATAAGTCACCAGGGCAGGATGGATTGTTTCCTAGGCTATTGAAGGAAGCCAGGGAGGAAATAGCGGATGCTCTGAGGATCATTTTCCAATCCTCCCTAGATACAGGGGAGGTACCGGAGGACAAGAAGACTGCAAACGTAGTACCATTGTTTAAAAAGCGTACGAGGGAAAGGCCGAACAATTATAGGCCGGTCAGTCTTACTTCGGTGGTGGGCAAACTATTAGAATCAATACATAGAGATAGGATAAACTGTCACTTGGAAAGGTATGGTTTAATCAGGGATAGTCAGCATGGATTTGTTCAGGGAAGGTCATGCCTTACAAATCTGATTGAATTCTTTGAGGAAGTGACACGGAGGATTGATGAGGGTAGTGCAGTGGATGTTGTCTACATGGATTTTAGTAAGGCATTTGACAAGGTCCCAGATGGCAGACTGGTCAGAAAGGTAAAAGCCCATGGGATACAGGGAAATGTGGCGAATTGGATCCAAAATTGGCTCAGTAACAGGAAACAAAGGGTAAAAGTCGATGGATGTCTTTGCGAATGGAACTCCATTTCCAGTGATGTGCCACAGGGCTCAGTGTTGGGTCCCTTGCTGTTTGTGGTATATATTAATGATTTGGACTTGAATGTAGGGGGCATGATTGGCAAATTTGCAGACGACACAAAAATTGGCCGTGTAGTTGATAGTGAAGAGGATAGCTGTAGACTCCAAGATGGTATCAGTGGGTTGGTGGAGTGGGCGGAAAAGTGGCAAATGGAGTTCAACCCGGAGAAGTGTGAGGTAATGCACTTAGGGAGGGTATGCAGTAAACAGGAATATATTGAGAGGGGTAGAGGAAGTGAGAGACCTTGGAGTGCATGTGCACAGGTCCCTGAAGGTGGCAGTACAGGTAGATAAGGTTGTGAAGAAGGCATATGGAATGTTCTCCATTATTAGCCGAGGTATAGAATACAAAAGCAGGATGTAATGATGGAACTGTATAAAATACTGGTAAGGCCACAGCTAGAGTATTGTGCGCAGTTCTGGTCACCACATTACAGAAAGGACGTAATTGCTGTGGAGAGAGTGCAGAGAAGATTTACAAGAATGTTGCCAGGGCTTGAAAATTGCAGCTACGAGGAGAGATTGAATAGACTGGGGTTGTTTTCCTTGGAGCATAGGAGGCTGAGGGGTGACTTGATTGAGGTGTACAAAATTATGAGGGGCCCAGATAGAGTAGACAAGAAGTACCTGTTTCCCCTAGCAGAGAGTTCAAGAACTAGAGGACATAGATTTAAGCTGATTGGCGGAAGGATTAGAGGGGACATGAGGAAAATCTTTTTTACCCAGAGGGTGGTGGTGTATGGAATTCGCTGCCCGAATTGGTGGTAGAGGCAGGGACCCTCAGCTCTTTTAAAAAGTACCTGTACCTGCTGTAAGCTGCAGGGCTACGGACCGGATGCTGGAAGATGTGATTAGAATGGGCACCTGGTTGTTCTTCAAGCCAGCGCAGACACGGTGGGCCAAATGGCCCTTTTCTATGGTTTTAAGATCTCCCATGTCTGGGTCCAATTCTAGAAGAATCTAATATATCATGGTAGCAACGGTTGTTGCTCTTTGTTAAAAGAATCATCTAGAAACTTTTTGTTAGAAAACTAAGAATCAGTTTGCCAGGAATCAGACAGGACAAGGATATGAAAAAGACAATGCATACAAATAGATAGAAGAGATCTAAAAGTGTAGAGAAATGGCTTCTTTCCACACTATCCCCCAAATAAGTTTGATTTTAGTAAGCCAGCAGAATGGCCAAAATGGATAAAACAACTTGAAAAATTTTAAATTTCTTGAAGCTTAGATAACAAAGAAGTATTGAACGGGCTTGATGGACCGAATGGCCTCCTTCTGTGCTGTAACCATTCAATGATTCATAGTAGCACATTCATATAATCAATGGATGAGAAAACAGAAGATACTCTATGCTCTTTTCAATTGTTCAATTTATTTATGAAGCAGTACAAGATCGATTTTTTTAAAAAAACATAGTCTGTGAAAACCTAATTTTTGAAAGAGCTGAATTATACTTTTTAGCCAAACACTGACAGTGGTATTCTACACGGCAACATGGTTTGCAATATTTTATTGGGACTATCATATGAGATGAGAGACTGTCTGAGAAATATATCTAATATATGCTAAGAGATAGCTGAATAGTAATTGAAACTTGTATCAATTTAGGCTAGGATACAATTTTTGGGAGCAGAGCTACTTTATTGCTGCTTATGTAACATCACTGAATTATAGGACCCAGACCATGCCAAAACTACTTGGCTGCCACCTCCTCCTCAGCATGCTACACTGATATCCTCTGGGTGGGGTGTGCTGGAATGCCAAACAAGGCAGACATCTATTGTTCCTTCTCTTTTTTAAAAAAAACGCAAGGGAATACCAAAGAAAATGGCAGTGCCAGAGCACTTTGCACAAAGCTTCCTGAGTGGAAACAGAGGAAAAATGAAAAGAAACAGAAGATGGTTTGGATCTAGCTTCAAAATGCATCTAAAAATTTTACTTCAGGACTCTTTCAGTACACTTCCACACACCCACCTTCGACACCCATTTTACGAGTGGGTAAATGGCTGGGCGCTATACAGGCATAAGTACCAGAGATTTGTAGATATCTAAATTATGTCATCAGTGGCTAATTTTTTTTTAAAAGTGCAAACTGGTTTGTGATTCTGGTACCAGTTCAAAACCTGACCAGAAAATTAAATGGGGAGCGAAATGAATGGAATCTCTGGTTAAACAGATCTCTGCTTGTTTCTCGGTGTTCCACTTTTATGCTTGATTAACAGGCATAATCGATAGAAAAATGAACCACACTATTTGCTTAACTATATGCAATTATCAGTTATAGCATTACTTGCCCAACAGCAAAGAATGGTCTACAATAATTTTAGATTATTGTAACCATGGTAACAAAGCATTGCTGTCTTTTGATTCCCCCACCCTTGAATTTCTTTTCCTTAGATGTTCTTTCATTTACTGTCATCTATTGGCAAAAAATGGGTACTGCAAAAGGCATTTTATTGAGGATGTACATTTTTTTTTAAAAAAAGATGCTCCAAGCCAATAGTTTCACACCAGTAATATTTTTCACTCAGTGCATCAAAATCAAAATTTTAAATTAAATACATTTCCATGCTACTACCATTAATGAATTGTAATTACATTAAACAGTAATGTAAAATTTTATGTCAAAATTTGTTAGCAGTCAATGAGCCATTCACAAATAACATGCAAATGACTTCATTATGCAAATATATAGCTTTACAGTTGCAGCCATAAATTATATGGGCAGTACAGTATTGGTTACATGGGAGTCACGACAAGAAAGTAATCTCATTGAGGCCTTCTACTGTCGTAAACCACAAGAACAAAACTTAAATCATTTGAACCTAACCATAGGTTTGCACTTTTCACTGTTATAGATCGTCTTTAAGAAGAGGTCATTCAAAAATATAAAATGCTGCATTGCATTTGAACCAGACTTTATACGACATGCTATTGTTACATTGTGAGATCCAACCAAAAATGATCATGTTGGGATCCATGCATACCTACAAATATCCATAAATATTGATTTACCATATCAATAACTTTAAAATGTTTCTGTCCTTTTTAACAAAATTTCACCAGTGAATATCTATCATTAGGGATTTAGTTCCTGGCACAGAGAACATGCTGGGAACTATTGGGGAAATATTCTGTTTTGATGAGTCAGTGGCACATGCACATGCCGAGCAGAGATGGCACCAAATTCAAGGTTGAGTCAGTGGCAAACATGCATTGGGAGCACATGGCGCTGGATGCTCAGGAGGTTTATGCAGCTGTAATGCATAAACCCCATCAAAGGTTTAAAAAAAATGTACGTTAAGGCAGTCTACCATTTCGCTGATAGGGTGGACATCCCTTTGGGGAAACTCTTATGTTAAATGGGTGCTGAAGTCCAGCACGCCAATTCAGACCCCCTGCATCATAGGCACTTCCATACCACATTAGCCAGTGATGTCTGATGATACAGGGACCTGCACTCGATCAGTATCAGTGCTGTGGCACCAACCATTACCAGGCAGTTCACTGAGCAAGAGGTTATAATGTAGCTTTCTACAATTCATGCTTCTAGTGTTATTAAAGATACATAGGAACAACACTACCTGCACGTTCCCCTCCAAGTCACACACCATCCCGACTTGGAAATATATCACCGTTCCTTCATCGTCGCTGAGTCAAAATCCTGGAACTCCCTTCCTAACAGCACTGTGGGAGAACCTTCACCACACGGACTGCAGCGGTCCAAGAAGGCGGCTCACCACCACCTTCTCGAGGGCAATTAGGGATGGGCAATAAATGCTGGCCTTGCCAGCAATGCCCACATCCCACGAACGAATAAAAAAAACAATACATCATAAAAAATAAAGTTTTGAAACTAAATGTTAAATTAATATTTTTCATCATGTTAATACTTTATTACTATACTGTTTGGAATATATTGATTTTACATGCATGAGTATGTTATGCTCTTCACTTCAAAGAGTTTATGTTTTATTTAAAAAGGAGAAACTAAATAAATGTAATCATAACACCACGGTGAGAAATATTTTTGTAACTGGAAATAATGGGGGTAATTTTAACCCCCAAGAATGGGTGGGTGGGCAGTGAAAATGGTTGATTTTTGGACCGGGACCACATCCTGGCTCCAATGCGCCCACTTCGGGTTTCCCTGATGCGTTTACATGCGCGCAACAGAAACCCAGAAATCCCGTCCCCACTTAAAATTGGCGGGCCAATACTTAAAAGGGCAATGTACCTCATTGCAATAGTTGAGGCACTTAATATTTTGTGTATTAGAAATGTCAAACAAATTTAACCTTAGCTGTTCGAGTTTCCCATCGCTCCAATTCACATCAGGTGAAAGCAGGTGGGATGGGTCGGATCCATGAGGTGAGTGCCTTTATTGCACTGCTTGTGGGCCAGGAGGAGCAGGAGTGTTTTATCTGCTCACTTAGCGTGATTGGATGCCTGCGATCGGCCAACCTCCCCACGACGCTGGCCCCCCCCACCAGATGCTGGATCACCCGAAGCTGGACCCCCAATCTTCTCCAAGGCCCACTCAATGTCATCCACGTCCTTCCACCTCCCCCCACCCCTCCAATTTCTTCCACGACCCACGATCTCTCTCTCCCTCCACTCTGATTCGCAGCTCCTTTCACTTCTGACAAACAGCCAGCCTATCAATCTGGCTGCCTGGCACAAGGGAAACCCAGAAGCACAAATACTTACCTTCCATTGAGTTGCAATCGCAGATTGTGACACGCCCATTTGGCTTCCGGGTTCCCTGCACGAATATCTGCGGACGTGCTAGATTCCTGACTCTGAGCTAAAATCATGCCCAATGAGTGGAAAAATAATAGCTCTGATTTTAACTCAGAGTGGGAATCGGGCGGGCAGGCAGCTGGCTGGTAGACAGGAGCGCAATGTCGGGTAGCAGGAGGCTGCTGCCATGGACTGAGAAACAGCCTAAGACGTACCTTCTTGGCCCCGACAAATGGACCGGGCAGGAAAGCCACAGCCACATCCCCACTCAGGTCCACATTTTAAAATAGCAGTTGGGCCCCGATGGCATCAGATCCTGATCTGTATATTTAAAGAAGGACCCTGCCAGATTCCAGCATGTGTCCCTTTCACCTGCTCAGAAGAGTAGGTTAAAATCAGAACCTGCGGGATCGGTGTGGGAGGAGTCCCATCCGTGATTTTAACTGCCCACCCGCCCGGTTTCCGCTGAGCGGCCAGGATTAAAATCACCCCTGATGTATTTGTAATGGATCTAGGCAAGCTGGAAATCTCCCAGTAAAGGATAGTACTCTGCAGGAGGCTTCTATAAAATATGTATGCATAACAGACAAACCAGTTTTACTTATTTCATACAGCATCAGTAAAATCAGTAATATGTTACTATTTAAACTCATGAATTTTTCCAAGTAAAACAGTACAGACAAAGTGTACATATACACATGGGTGTATAAATATAAATAAAATGTGTTTGTGGATTTTATTTACATTGTTTTCATGTAGTCATCAGTACAGCACCTTAGGCTGAAACGTCCAAACAAAATCACATTTTATCATTCCTCTTATTTTGAGGTTTCTGATGTAATTTTATAAAAACTTACTGAAGTATGAAAGTCATTCCATGAACAGCGTAAGCTGCTTGTAGTAGACTTAACCATGCAGACCTGATTTGTCTAGTATGTCCAAAGGCCATTGTTATGGGATAAATAAAGTCTTGATGCATGCTGACAGAAAGGCTGGAGAGTCAAGTTGGATCAGGTTGTGAAGGTGTAGAGAGCCAGGTGGGAAGTCGGTTCAGGATGGCCTGGAGAAATGCATCCAGTGGAGAGGCCTGGAGCAACTTGGCTGGCACAAGTTATCAAACATATGAATATGTACTTAAGACTTACAAACTTGTCATACAAACCAATTATCCTGTCGGGTAGGCATGGGTAATTTTGTGTAGATATTAACTCAGGTACAGCGCTATTGGAAATTACCATAGCAACCTGAACACCTTGCGTTTATATCTAAATGTACTCCAGTATCTAACTTCATAATATCATACCTGGGGGTTTAACAAAATGACTCCGTTATGATCTGAACTGGGTGTCATGTCTTTTATAAGTGCTCACATGCACAGCTCTCAAGCTTTTCGAAGGCAGACCGACAAAACACTTGGTAAGTTGAGGCCAGACATGAATCATCACGTTGGTGCTCTGGCTGCCACCATCTTGGGAAGGGAACTCAGAAGGATGTAAAGAGCACCTGCCTGTTTAAAGGTAGGAGCCCGCTTGTAATATGCAAATAAGGATCCTTTGATACACATAGGATGGCAATTGCAATTTGAGGTACAAATGAACAGAGTCCGTGTGCCAACATTCTGCCCATTTGTACTAGTTTCTTTTGGGGTAACTACAAAATTCTGACCCACATCCGGCCCAGGCGAGGCCCCCCCCGAATTGTTTACCCTCCCAGGCTGCGACTGTTGTACGGGCTGCCTTGGAGTGTTGGTTTGACCAACCTTCTCCAGGCCTTCCTGATCTGACTTCCTAAACCACCAATTATCGAGCACCTGCAGCCCGCCAGCAGCATCTAAATGAGGTCCAGGTCTTAAAATGGATAGGGCCTAATGGCAGTAACAGGCAGGCAGGCATTGAACATTTAAAATCAAAATAGACCCCACTCCACCTCTGAGCATGAACTTCTATCTCTCTCATAATTATGAAGGCAGATTTGAGGCGGGTAAGTGTTTAGAATCTCAAAAATCACTCCCACTGGAAACCCACCAGCCTCCATTTTAACTCTGGAGCTTACTCAGGTGGCAAACGCACCCACCAGAAATAGGCGGGTGCCTCATAATAAATGCAAATAGAAGTCCTATGATATTATTAGGATCCCGACGCGATTTTAACTAGGTGGATTAGATCTTTACTGAGTGAAATCTAGCGGGATTGTCTTCAGCAAACGGACTGACATGACTGGAAACTGGATTTAAAAGGGCACACGCCTGGAGGCACTCAGGTCATTAGGATGTGTGTGCAATTGTGATTAGTGCATTTCCCAGGCAGTTCTGAGCTTCCAGTTTGCTGTTAGGTACTAGGATCACTGCTCTTTTTGATATATATCAATGACCGGGACTTGGGTATAGAGGGCATAATTTCAAAGTTTGCAGATGACACAAAGCTTGGAAATGTAGTACACAGCAAGGAGGATAGTAGCAAACTTCAGGAGGATGAAGACAGACTGGTGAAATGGGCAGACACGTGGCAGATGAAATTTAATGCAGAGAAGTGTGAAGTGATGCATTTTGGAAGGAAAATGAGGAGAGGCAACATAAATTAAATGATACAATTTTAAAGGGGGTTCAGGAACAGAAAGACCTGAGGGGTTTACATACACAAATCTTTGAAAGTGGCAGGACAAGTTGATACGGCTGTTTTTTTAAAAAAAAGCATATGGGATCCTTGGCTTTATAAATAGAGGCATAGAGTTCAAAAGCAAAGAAGTTATGGTGAAACTTTGTAAATTATTGGTTAGGCCTCAACTAGAGTATTGTGTCCAATTCTGGGCACCACATTTTAGGAAGGATGTCAAAGCCTTGGAGAGGATGCAGAGGAGATTTACCAGAATAATACCGGGGATGAGGGACTTCAATTATGTGGAGAGACTAGAGAAGCTGGGATTGTTCTCCTTAGAGCAGAGAAGGTTAAGGGGAGATTTGATAGAGGTGTTCAAAACTATAAGAGATTTTGACCCCAGCTGTCCTGCCATGTTAGCTAACTTTTTTAAACTCTTTGTTTAGCTTTAAGGCAATTTACTGTTTAGCTAACACTAAAACATTAACCACTAAAAACACTAACCACTGTGAACAATAACCACTAAAAGCATTAATCACTAAATTAAATACTTACTGACGTACCCTCGGAGCTCTTGTGCTGTTTATCACTTTGACTTTTTTTTGATACCGCTTCCTCAATTTCACAGCTCTTTTTGTACTCACCAGGTGTCCCGCTGCATTCTTTCCCAGGTCAGTAGATAGGGGAAAACTGTTTCCACTGGCAGTAGGGTCGGTATCCAGAGGGCACAAATTTAAGATAATTGGCAAAAAATCCAGGGGGGGAAATGAGGAGAAATTTTTTATGTAACGAGTTGTTATGATCTGGAATGCACTGCCTGAAAAGGTGGTGGAAGCAGATTCAATAGTAACTTTCAAAAGGGAATTGGATAAATACTTGAAAAGAAGAAATTTGTAGGGCTATGGGGAAAGAGCAGGGGAGTGGGACTAATTGGATAGCTCTTTCAAAGAGTCGGCACAGGCACGAAGGGCCGAATGGCCTCCTTCTGTGCTGTATGATTCTATGAACTGGTTTATTTGCAATTCACGTGATGTGTGTGTAATTAGTTGTAGCTTCAGATTACAATAGATCAAATTCTTGCCATAAACATTACAAATGCACATTTCTTTTTAGTTGGAACTAATCATAATGCTGTATATAACACCTATCTTGCTTCCATTACCATTTATCACCATTGTTTTCACCAGAAGTTGAATAATGGTCTTTGGCTTTTCAGTCGAGTGACAATTCTTTTTTCTGTAAAAACTGATGACCCTGCAATTGTAATGATTTTTTTTGATACCCAGATGCAGTATTGTGATTTTTAAGACTGTTTAAAAATTAATTTCCCAGGCAATCATTTTTTAATCTGCCGATGGAAGGCAATAGTTTATTAGCATAGCTCAAATCCTCACTGCATAATGGTGCTCAGCTAAATTAGTTTCTCTGCTCTCAAGGATCTTGTCTATTACAGCTAACAGCATGATCTCCACAATCTAATATAGAAATGTAAATTAGCAGTACATCACCGGCAGAGACAAAGGCCAAAAAGGTTGCCTGATGATAAATGTCACTGACAAAAAGTTCCACTGCAAATGTCATTAAGCCAAGATCTGAACATCTTTTATGCCATTGCTTAGTTATTGGATGACATTATAGCATTTCAAACCATCAGATCTTTACTCCTTCTCTTCTAGTTACCTGGATCATATTTATTGGGAATTTGTAATAACCTTTGAGACGAAAATGGAATGTTCTTACGCAATTTTTACTAATTAAACTAATTTAGTGTAATGTGTTGATGCACTAATGATTTAGTGGTAAGCTATTATTTTGCAGTTTATAAATTACTTTGATATCTTTGATTATAATTCAATGGATTATTACTACATTATGCTACATGCAGCAAAGCTGAACGACAAAGATAAAGGAGGGGGGCAGATTTTAACTTTCACAATGGGCTGAAAACTGGCAGTATCGGATCTGTTAGGCAATGGGTGATCTTATAAGTTTATACTTTATTCCTCAAGGTTAGAGGGTTCAAAGGCATTTATTGGCAATCATAGGAATTAAGCATAAAATGATAGCTATTTTCAACAATAATTACACATATACTTAAGAGCGCACTTACGGCAATACGAGTTCCCCGGAGTATTCAACACGTTACAGTTTTCAAGCTCGAGGGGTGGTCAACGGCTGATCAGGCCTCATCGAATTCTGAGATATCTCTCCTGACACCCCCTTTTATGTACCTTTTTTTCCAATCAGCTATATGAGGATCCACATTCAATTGGCTGTTCTCCCTCATTAATCACTCCCATTCAACTAGAGACAGTTACAGAGAGATTAATGAACAAAGACCCTCTACAGGCAATGTTCACATGTGTCTTACACAGATGTGACCTTGTCCTGGGAGGACAGCTGAGAGATCTATGGAGTCAGGACAAAGAAAACTTATATCTGAATTTTTTTTAATCAGCTAAACGTCTCTGTCTGGTAACTTCTAATTTCCACAGACTAACTGGACATTATTAAAACACACATTTGAAAAGATAAAAGTTAATATAAAGAATTAATCCTTTCCTTATGGTTTGGCCACCCATTATGTACCCCGCCTGATTTACCTTTCCATTGAAGTCAATGGAACCCATTGGCAGTTGTGGAACTCGGGTGGGGGGATCCAGGTTGGAATTCAGGCTTGGACGCCCAAAGAGGAGGAAATGTAAATTTTTTGAAAACATTTTTGGACCATCCCTTGACATAGGTGCCACAGCCAGTAAACTTCATGGGGGCCTCAACTTACCCCCAACCTGACCACCTTGCTACAATTTGTGCCATCCTACACAATATAGGTGCCTAGATGTGCCCCTAGTGGCACAGCCACCCACTGAGGTCTACAGATTAGGTGACTTCCTTCTGACCCTGTATATTCTGGTGGGGTCAGCGTCGGAGGTCACCGGCAGGCTCGATCCTGAAGTAAGTGCTGGGATTGTAAACCTGCACTTTTCAGCCCCTGTGTGTCTTTGCAATTTTCATGATGAATTTGTTGGTTAACTAGATGAAAACCATTTTGTTGCTTCCAATAGTTAGATTAAAAGGGTTACAAATTCCTGTTGGGGTGCAGGAAGAGTTCAATGCAAGACATCCCATTGACTTTTCTTGCATAGCCATTTCCAGCTAAACTTTGTAATTTGCATGTACTTACTATTCTGAGTGACCTCTCACCAGCATATTAGGCTGCCTGAGGGAGTACTCGCATAACTAACAGGAATTTCAAAGTGCTGCTTAAGTTACGTAAGAGCAGAATTCCAAGGGGAATGCAGAGTTCTGGACACCATATGCCCATATTCAAAGATACAGTCCTTGAAGTGTTACTGAAGAAAGTGAGACAAAGGAAGGCAGTCCTCTTTGGCACTCAAGGACATTCTTCACAGAAAAGAATGGTCCAAAGTCCCTGGCAGGTGGCAGCTGACAGAAGGAATGTTGCCACCAATGCCTGAACGGGTGGGAAGTCAACTGACAGGATTTAAATGATATCCTGGGCTTCTTTCTGAAGCAATGGGTCAGTTTCTAACTCTCATTACTACCGACCCACCGAAAACTGGCCCGGAGTTAAAATCGGGAGCAATACTTACTGCGTTCAGTTGCAGATGTTCTCTATCTGCCTTAGATAGCCACTTCCATGGAAACATGTCCTGACCACCCATCAAATTTGACAGGCGATTAACCCGGTTAGTGATGTCCCCCAGGGTTTTTTCTGCCTTGTGGATTGTTGGAAGGCGTGTACACGAATTGCGCTCATGGGCATTACCTTTTCCACAAAGACTGACACTTCAGTGTCTTCAAAACGGATTTTCTTTGATGGTTGCTGAAGCATAGCTATGAAATTTCTGTACATGTAACTGGCAACTAGTTTATTTCTTATAGGTGGTCAGTAGGTTAATTTCCTGCCTGCTAAAATGATGGTTCTGAGTTTGCTCTGATTGGTTTGTTCAAAATTCATTAACAGCAGGTTTGCTGGAGAAAACTGGGTTATGTAAATTTGCACTTTATGACCACTTCCTCTGTTAAAAGTTATAACACAGTTAGTATTTACAGAACAGCACTGTTACTGTTCGTATATAATTAGCCGACAAGGAGTCAGAACCTTTCATAATAACATTATCATCCTTATGTATCAGACAAGAGATGGAAGTTATTCAGTTCTGAATGCCTTTCCGACTTAAGTTACTGCCCCCATTGTTGTAATCTTGGCACTTTACATATGAGTTGCACAGAAATCTTTAGAACTGAGTAGCAGAACTGGTTAAGAATTCTTGTGGCCTGGGAACCAAGAACATTTGGGGCCCCTCTGCACACCCCCTCCCCCTCGATTCATAAAAACACAAGCATGTAGTAAAATGCATGAAGAAATAGGCCCATAGAATGTTTATATTACATTAATAATAAAGAAAATCATATCACAATATACTACACTTAAATGAAACATATTTGCATGGGCTCCATAGACCCATCTGTGAATCACCCATGCAGAATACCAATTTCATTGCCAGAGTTCTAACTCCTTGCTGTCTACTCAAATCAATGATTGGAACCATAGCAACAAAAAATATCAGCTGACCTACTCAGACATATAGGGATAGAATTTCCACAGTTTTCCCTATATCCCACTGTAACTTTGGCAGAAGATTTACAGAAACACAACAGAAATAACGTAAACAACTATTGTTGCCTTTATTCCACCGATCATCCGCCAAAGTTACACTGGGAGACCGGGCAAACTCCTGTGAAAATTCCAGCCAATAAATTGTGCTAATTTTCTTTCTTCATACCTCTTATTCAGTGGAGGTATCACATCAATCATGAAAACGTGTACTTCAATAAAAATCTGGTACAATAAAAGATATGTATCCTTTCCAATCCCATGATCCAATACGATAGTAAACCATAAAATAATTTTTTAAGAGACATTTTAATGAATAATTATACCTTAGGAAGAAATGCATTCTTCTGTAAAAGGTACTGTTGGTTCCATTGGGTATTTGATACAGTCAGCAACGATATTCTCCTCTGTCACTTCACTGTTGTCCACATCCGTGGGACTGTGGTTGAGTGGTTCGATTCCAACCTACACAAACACAACCAACATATCTCCTTCAATGGCTTCTCTTCCTATCCCTACAAGATCACATCCATAATCCTCCAGATAATGTACCCTGGGTCATCTCCTCTTCATTTATATGCTGTCACATGATGACGTTGTGCACAGGGACAGCTTTCATATATATGCTGATGACATCCAGCTCAACTTTGCCATCACTTTCCTTAATCCCAGAATGAACTCTGCTGCCGGGCTGCCTGTCTGATATCAAATCGTGAATAAGACAATTCCTCCATCTGAACAACGGAAATACCAAAGTCGTCAATTTTGGCCACCCCATAAGTTCTGCTCCCTTGCCACTGACTCCATCCCATCCTTGCCACCTGCTCAGGCTGAACCAAACCATTGGCATCCTGTTCAACCTAGAGCTGAGCTTCAAACTCCACATCCGTCATCAAGACTGCTTACATCCACCTCTGCAGCATTTCCAGCCTTCACCCCTACCATAATCCCACTGCCACTGAAGCCCTTCTCCATACTTTATCACCTCTAGAGGCAAATTCTCCCACGTTCTCTTTGCCGGCCTCCAAACTTCCATCCTCTAAACTCCAACTTGTTCAAAACTCAGCTGCCTGTATCCTGTTTGACAATCATCACCCCTGCCTTTGCTGGCCTATGTTGTCTTTCAATCAACACTAAAATCTCCAATACACCTTTAATAAGCCAAACACAAATGGCCTGATTTTATATGGATGAGCAGTGCTATGGGGTGAGTGAGCTGGAAATAGAGTGAGAGTAACGCTTCTAAAACAGGAATTTAAGTAGAGCAGGAGTTCAGCTGTGAGTAGAAGGTAAGCTACGGGTAAGTAGTACAGAAATTGTGCTTTTTACTGAACTGAAATGCAAGCTTAGTTTTTAACTTAAATAATTGCAAGTCAGTTGGCAGTTAATTGTCAGTCAACTGTAAGTAGGTCACTGGCAGGTGTTAATTAAATACTGTGTAGTTAGGGGCTGACTGACCAGTTGAAACTGGTTTGTGTCTGAAAAGTGTGTGTAGGGAGATATTTCAAGAGCATTTCAGAATGAGCGAGTAGCAGAGTGAGGTAAGAATCGGAATGTCTATTGACATCACAGTGCTAGCCAATGATTTGGAGGCGGGACGGGACTTATGGCAGAACTCACAGCAAACAGTCCATTTTATAGCCATCAAAGTCTATTTATTCAACAAACAACAAACAGAGTCTATTTAAAAAGTGTCTCTACAAACTATGGCAAACAGAACTCATGACCGAAACTATAGCAACGTCTCCCGATAAAAGCAGGGTTATTTCTCCAGCAAAATGCAGTGAGTGGAGTATAGTTACATAATACAAATTATGTATGGAAAATCAATACCAATCAACGCAGTGCGGTCTCCAGGCGTGATTGACAGGGGAATTATCCATTCATCTCCATTCTGGCCGGGAATAGTGGTGTCACTATATGCAGCAGATGAGAATAAGGATTTCTAAAATGAGAGTTTGATGAGAGTGGGAATTAGGTGCAGAGGGGAAAGGAGGTGCTAAGTAGACTAGCTGATATTATACTTAAAGAAATATAAACTTTAAAGTAGAACAAAGTAAATAAACCTAATAATGGCAGGAAGACAGAGTGATGTATTATTCCTGCAAGATGTGGGAATTTCGAGCACCTGGTGTTGACTCGGACAGACATGTCTGTGGGAAGTGTCTCCAATTCACATTGCATGAGTTCAAAATCTCAGAACTTGAGAAGGAGATGGAGACAATCCGACACATTAGGGAGAGAAAGCAGTTTCTGGAGTGAGAGTTTGAAAGAGTAGTGACACGTGTGAGAGTTAGGGAGCAAGCAGAGGAGGAGGAAAGATGGGTGATTATCTAAGGGGTTGGGAAAGGCAAAAAGGAATATGAATGAAATTTACATTTAGAGAAAAAACAAATCTCATTTTTGTTTGGCTACATCATCTCCATTGAGACTTTTAAAAAAGGTGTCTTGCCAGCAGAGCAGCAGTGCACATCCTTACCTTTTACCTTAATATACTGTCCTGTTGATGCCAGATTATATCCACAATGATGTAAATTCAGTTTTTAAAAAATCATAGCATGGAGCATTTTGACCATGCCACCTCTATTGAAATCCACCAAATAGATGATTTGACAGTGGAGTAATAATGTGTTGGCTCCAGTGTCACACTTGGAGTTAAAACAGTGCCTCAAAATCCATTATGTGTGTGATATTACAATCTGATGACGCTTATTGTACTGCCTTGTATCTACTAGTCAGTACTAGTCTGATGCTTCAGTTCAGCAGGCCTACGTCAGTAAAGTATTTTATGCTTGTGTGCCTAGGTGAAATTGGCTGCACTTCCAGGCTACTCTAGTGTCCTTCAACATGGGAAATGCCAGTGTGTGTGCAAATAAATGAATGCACAATATATGAGCGTAGTGTGCTTATTCCTGATTAATTTGCTGTACATTTCAGAGGAAACTGATATTTCAATGTGTGTGGAGAGTGTAATTTGGTTGTTTGAGTGGAACAGCATAGCTTAATAATCTTTATTTGTATCTGACTTACGTATAATGGCAATATTAGAGGTTTATTGCTGTGGTCTCTGGATATTAGATTACAATTATTTCACTTGTGTTGCAGCTCATGATATACTTACATTTTCCTCGATTAATGGCATAAGGAACTTGTGCAATAAACTTATAAAAGCCTATTGAAATGTAAGGTTATTGGCTGTAATTACTGGCAGCCTGCCATTTTCCCTTACTGAATACAGTCTGCATAAAGTAAGCTTTGTGCAACCCCTGTGGTAACTCGCTGCCAGTATCTTTTCATGTATTAGCAGATCTCGTGTGGCACCACCACAGTTGGTCAGACGATATTCGGATTTTAATGATCGATAAGTTATTATGTAACTAGTAGATCTCCCGTTGTGTTACTCATGGTGGAGGTGGGATACACATCTGCAGGGAAAGAATCTAGAAAGAAAGTTATAACAGATCTCCTCAACAACAATACACTAAGTGATTTAGATTGGTTCCTAAAAAATAAAGGCCCTGAAATTCCAGGCAGAAGGTTGCGTCAGATTTACACCCGTGAGTCTAGAGTTGTCCCTGCTGATGCTCCGCAGAGCTGAATCTGTCAAAATTTGCTGGGTCAGCTCACTTAAATATGGATTGGTGATTCTCCAG
The DNA here is from genome assembly GCF_035084215.1 of Heptranchias perlo. Lineage (NCBI taxonomy): Eukaryota > Metazoa > Chordata > Chondrichthyes > Hexanchiformes > Hexanchidae > Heptranchias > Heptranchias perlo. The sequence continues at coordinate 35,620,054 of NC_090337.1, read as the reverse complement.
CTTAAACCCCATGTAAAACGGCAGTAACGTGCTGCGGGTGCTTGGTAATTAGAGTGTAGCCTTTAAAAAGCCAAGTCTGGCTGAAGATTGCAGAACTAAGCTGGGGGAACAGTAAGCAAGTAGGAAAGTGTTTGGCTCACTGAGTTCACTGTCAGATAGCTGCTTTGAATGGCTCATGTGTGATTTATGAAGAGCATCTTCCATTTCAAGATCTGGAACAGACAGCCAAAGAAGGGACAAGGGCATTGAAAAGACGAGCAAAATAAGAGCTCAAACTTTCAGTGGTGGCAGTAGGAAAGCAGATCAGCTTTCAGGCTGTAATCTCTATGTTTTCAGGAACTGATAATTGCTTTTAGATCAGACTTTCCACTGACCAATGTGGACACATATCCAGGGTCCCATGGAATGGTAACAGCTGGAGGTTACCTGCTTGAGGCTGGCACTTCTCAGGGCAGTAGCACATGCTAGGCATCTGGCCTATCCCCTCAGCACCACATAAGTGACACGTTGGAGGTGAAGCCAGGCTGCCTGGGCAGAAGCTTCAAAGATGCAGCCACCTACGTCTCCTTCCCAGGAATAAGTTACCACAAGAAGAGAGCCGTGAGTCTTTTGTAACACAGGACCAGCCAATCACCTCTCATGATACTGGCCCTCAAGAGAAGCACTAGAATAGGAGAAAGACAGGCACCTTTAGACACACAGTGTAAGCACAGTGTCAGGAAAGACTACAGTTGACTTCTGTTCACTTTGGAGTTTGTTGTATTAAAAGAGAATTTACACTTAAGTCATACCTCATTATTCATGGATTTAGAGTCATACAGGAAAATGTGCACTTATTTCTTGCGGACTTATTCAATCAGATGATTATTATTGTCATGGTCACATCGGGCAAAGAAGTCTGATGTGTTGTGACCTTAGACAGAAGAGAACGGTGGTGTGGTGCCCCAAACTGAACACAGTACTCCAGAAGGCTCTGTATAACTGAAGCATCACTTCCTCATTTTTGTATTCCAGCCCTCTTGAATTAAAGGCCAACATACCGTTAGCCTTTTTGATTCTTTTTATTCCTGTGCACTAGCTTTGTGACTTGTGTACATGGACCCTAAATCCCATTGCTCCTCCACAGCTCCTAGTCTCTCACTGTTAAGGAAATCTTTTGATTTTTGTTTTTTTGGGATTGTGTCCTGTGTTCCTCCTCATCACTGAATGTACAGGCACACCTCTGGTGCCTGCCAGCCCCATGCTGCTGGAAACTCTGGCGCCTGGCTGCCATTAGAGTGCTTCCCAAGGGCTGGGTGAAGGTTCTGCCTCCAAACGGCTGGGTAAATTATGCCCCAAGATTTTTTTTAAACTGTTGAACAATATAAAATATAAAGGGGTTTTACCTTTGCAAGGTAGGTTCCCAGGATAGCAAGTAGGAAACAACACAAAAATGCCATTGTATGTCCAATTAAAGCAGTCCCTGTTTTAATTTTAATATTCAGAAAAAGTAAATTTAACATGAAAAACCAAAAACATACGCAACTTTACTCATTAAGCAACCCACAAAGGGATCTGTCTGTGGGGGTGGGTGTTGTTGGAGCCAAAAACTCTCCGAAGAGAAGGCAAAGTGGGGAAGCTGCAGATCGTGTCCTTAGTGGAAAACAAAGGAATAGTGTGAGATGTTATGGTAACCACATTTTAAACCTTCAAAACAGAAGCTTATTATTGCGAAAATTGAAAATGTGTGACTAATAAATTAACTGTTACTGGCAAAGACATGGTTAAACTGAAATACAGTGGGTTGCTGATATGATCGAGTGCAGTGCTACAATTCCACACGATAATCTGTCTCATTGGTAGATTCTACCTTGCTAGCTAAAACAGTAGTGGGGAGAAGAAAAATGTTAGAATGTGCCAAAAAATTGACTGATATATTTCCTGTCAAAATGTAATTTGTAGTCTTTAAGTTTCCAAAATTATAACAAAAAAGTGATATCCAATAAAAGAAAAAAATCCAAAACAACACATTTGTTCCCAAAATGCATATTGAATACAACTCAAGATGTGTGTAGAAAAATATGTATTTTACATCATGTGTGGTCAGTCACAATGGGAAAGATACAGGGAAGAGTACGTAATCCAATTGAGAAACTGCTACAAGATAATCACAGCGAATAGATGATTAATGCATGCTGATAACCTTTTCCATGTGAAAGAGCTGTTGCAGTCAAATTGCATGAAGCATGCAGGCAAAATGTCCCAGGTGGATAAAAGTAATACATGCTGTCTGAACAACAAAACAATCAATTGTTAGTACATTAGCCCACCATTGCAGCAGAACAATTGAAGACATGAAATTCCATTGTACCTTCCCGATGCATCATAAATGGACATTGGGAATATATGTGCACAAATAGAAATATTTTTTTAAAGACTTGGTTTAAAATGTTACCTCTAAGTTAAATCTATGTACGATATACTTGTCCAATAAAAACTCAGTATGTTCTTGTTCTCTCATCATAAATAGTAGGAAATTTATTTCCCTTATGTTACATAACCTAGTGACTAAGAATTTTGTTTTGGACAGATAAAACTCACTTTTCATAAACCACATTGAACTGAAAGATAATGCAAATTATATCTTAAGTTATTATTTAAACATTGTAGGATGAATTTTCTGATATGAGCACTAAAGCACTGAGACAATGGAGCAACAAGCATATTACACTGGTCTAACCTCTTAGCACTTTAAGGGCAGTCCAAATTACTTATTAATAGTGAGCTCTTGGGCTTGATGCTGGGAGTTCCCCTAAGGAAAGGTGGGGGGCGGGGGTTTGGAGGCAGAAAATAGAATATGTGGCCAAGTGATGAAGCAGCATAGCATCCAAACTCCCTGTTTGATGGCTGCAAAGTTGAGATGCTGTTGCTTAAACTGAGTGCAAGAACAGGTGTTCTGTTTTGCACTTCAGGGCATTCTTCCCAGAAGACATCAATACATCAAGCCTGGAGGAGGTGGCAGCCAGGTTACTGCTGAGTACAGTACTCATATAACCTGGGAACAGATGTGAAAGAAGATGGAGTACCTTAATGAAGCTGCAATGGTAATACAAGCCCATAAACTCAGTTTTGGTACAATGCCTCCAAGGCCAGCTTTGAAGAATCTGGAGATCCAAAAACAATAGCACAAAGGAAGAGGATTGAATGCCCTCAAAATTAATAATATAACGTAAACATACAGCTAGATAGATTATTTGAAAACCTACCAAAGTCCAAATGATTTTTCTTTCTGATTTAGCAGGCACAAATAATAGCAGCTACATTCCCAGAATACCTTGCTTACTGAACTTATTCCCTGCTTTGTCCAAAGTAACAGTGCCTTGATAGATCTTTCAGTAATTCATAAATCAAGCTCAGTAAAAATTGTGACTCTTATCTCAGTTGGTTTTGTAAAAGTGGATCACTTCACTGTTCAATAAGACCCTTGGTAGAACATTCACAACCTGAGGCAACTACTTCCTGACAAATAATCCTCTAATCCTATTCAACCTGAATAATGCATTTGGTCTTGACTCTCCTTTTGCATCACCATGTGAGGTCAACTAGCTATATAATCAAAATTCTGAGTCTGTCACAACATTCCATTTCAGAATTAATTGAAAATTCCTATGTCAGGGTCTGTCTATGGTAAAATCTATTTTAAAAAATGTCAAATAAGCACGAGAGAAAAAGGAATAGAAGGATATGCCAATGGGTTAGATCAAGAGGGGTGGGAGCAGGCTCAGAACATAAATGCTGACATAGACCAGTTGGGTCGAATGGCTTGTTTCTGTGCTGTAGATTCTATGTAAAGTATTTTTATTTGTCAGCTTTTCATGAGGAACAAGGGCTTTCTTCACAGAGGAAATGTTGGCTCAGTTACCCTCTCCTCCCCTTTTTTTGAGCAATGACTTTATCTAGAGGGCTCTGTCACTCTCTTGGTGAATGTTGCAGGTCGCTCAGTTCCCGGAACAACAGTGAGCTCCTGAAGCTCCTATTAAGTGCTCTGGGAAACAAACCAGGTCGTAATAGATGACAATGTTTTCAGATGGTTAGACAAACATACAAGACAATTCTAAAATATCAAATAGTCTGTTTAAATATCAACTCAAGAGTTGTAGCAAGTAAATCTGTGTCAAAACATGTAACAGTGGAATCATAGCTGGTAAAACCCAGATGACCATTTTATAAAGATTATTTGTTAAGGGAGCAAAACCCAAACATGTAAGAATTAACCCTTTACATCAATTGCTGCACTACAGCCAAGAACAATGTTGCGTGATAAACTTTTTTCAGGTGAATATAAATGGGTAACATTACTATAGTCTTTACATAACTAAACTGGACTATTTATTGATTCAATATCAGATTCAATATAGAACAAAACACAATTTTAAAAATACAGCAGGTCTGTCAGCATCTGTAAAAAGACAGTAATGTTTTGGGTATAAAGTTAGAATTTTTTGTTTTTGAATATAATCTAGATCCCAGCAAAATTTGCATTTGCTAAAACTGCATTGTAAAGATCAGTATATTTTCAAAACATTTTTGTTTTCTTTTGCAGCAATGAATTTGTTCATTGATGTAGAAAAACAGCATTTGGTTATTTAATCAAATAGAGCAAGATGCATTTAATGTAGTTCTAGGCTAAATCTGGATGTCTCATTGGGATTTATATGACATTAATTTTACAGGCTCTTGAAAACTTCTTTTTTCACTCTACATTCTGTTGGAAGGCATACAGGAAAGAAAACAAAAATCGCAATTTCCACTTTATAGTAGCAACAAGACATCAATAGGTACATACTGCATATAAGTATATATATTTTGTGCACATTAATTTGAGGGATATCAGAACTGGGAAATGGAATGCATTTTTTATTTTTGGTATTCATGTCAGCATCACTTACTTCCAGATCAGATATAGCAACTTGTCACTGGAAACCCTTACCTTTTTTCTTTATTCTACTGCAAAACAAAATTGGAGATGTATCTCCTAACTATAATGATTTGTTTATAATATCACCATCTTAGGTCTTGTGCCATTCGGTTATTTGAATTTTTTTTTGGGAGGGGAAAATTGTAGTTCACATCAGATGTTTAATTACAAAATTCGGGCTGCTGCCAGAACGTCTGCATTAAATTTCATCTACTGTTCTGCCCCCTTACATATCTTTTCCAACTCATTCTATAATTTCTGAGCTGTCTCTTCCAATTCCAAGTTTTAATTGCTGCAGTACCACTGAATTGCCCACCCTCCAAGCAGTGGGAATCCAATAAGCAGTAGTTTTACCTCTCCCAACATACCCCGAGCTAACGAAGCCCATCCTAGGAAAATTCAACAATTTAATGATGGGGTGGGACTACCCAGGTAAGCTGGTGCTAACCTGCCAATCTGAGTGAAAACCAGCCTTATTTGTTTTCCCATCACTCACTGTTCAACTTAATGAATGGTCATGGGGTGCAGGAACAGAGAGACCTGGGGGTGCACATACACAAATCTTTGAAGGTGACAGGACAAGTGGAGAAGGCTGTTAAAAAAGCAAACAGGATCCTTGACTTTATAAACAGAGGCATGGAGTAAAAAACAAGTAAGTTATGATAAATCTTTATAAATCACTGGTTAGGCCCCAGCTGGAGTTTTGTGTCCAATTCTGGATATCAAGACCTTAGGAAGGGTGCACATGTATACATGTGTGGGAACAAATGACTTCAATGGAAAGGAAAATCGGTCGGGATGTATAACAAGTGGCCGATCCATTATACTGTTTGTTTTGGGCCTCCGCCAAAGTTGAATTTCTCCCCTGATGTTTTTCCTTTGAGAAGATCTTTGCAATCCTCAGCAACTCAACGCGTATCCTCCAACCTTTGAACACAGCAATCCAGTCTTCTTCACAAGCTTTTTTAGGCCATTGATTCTTTTTTCCACAATCTTTTGCTGGTCAATGAAATTTGGAAACTTTTAACTTGAACTTTCTTATTTACATTTTCCATGTGTGTATTGTCCATATGTATGACTTTTTGGTGTTAGTAATGATGTGAATGTTCCAAACAAAGCATCTTAATGTTTGGAAAACTGTTTAACGTGAAGAAATATATCTGACAGGGATAAATATAACCATTGCTGAGTCTTTCTGAACTCCATTTTGGGCAGTTACCACTAGCTATCATGTTCATTTGCATGCATTAGAATATATTATCATACAGAAAGTGTGCTGTAGATTTGAATAACGACAAATAAGATGGCTTATGTTGTTCTTCAGCCATCAGCTCCCATAGCGTAGGTCTTCTGCAGCAGGTGGCCACATTATGGTAAGCTGCCAGAATTTTTTAGTCTGCCGGCATGGAACACTCATTTTTGACTATCATTTTCCTGATATTCCTGGTCTTATTCGAATTAGTGAATTTCTGCTGCAGTAGCAGTGATATTTAGTGGTGACATCATGATGTTACAACATGGACAAATGTATTTGTTAACTTTATATTGATATCATAATCCAATGTCACAATATCAATGCTCCATGCATTTTCCCTTTGCCCTTTGTTCACAGTGAGACTGACAGTGTGATTTAAAAATAAATTCGGGAGAACAGCACTCTTGGACCACTCTCCCAAGACCTGGCCTATATATAAGAGGCCCTGCTGTATCTAATTGGATATCCGAACCTATTGCCAGCAGTAAATTGAGATGCTGATTTGTATGAATTGCTGCCCTCACAGTGTACCAAAGATTAGCAGACATGTGATTAAACTTCTGTTCCTGTTCCACTGTAAGAACAGTGTAGCAACATCAGCACTCGGTGATTAAGTGGTAAATAAAAACAGTGGTGTTTCTAGTTTGACATGAAATAGGGGTGCTCAGTATATGTGCCTGCTGTCTTAGCCACAGTCACATCGATCTCATTACCAGCATGAATTTGCTGGCTTGAGTGGGGTTGGTCTTCTGAAAATGATGAGAGCAAGTCAAGTCCATTTGCATTGCATTGGCTCCAGCTGTTACAGCCCTGTTCTCAGATGCTGTAAGATGAAAAACAGCAGGGATACTGAACAACAAATTGATATAATTGCAGCAGTACAGAACAAAAAAGTTGATTTGTTGCAAAACAATGGGAAATGGTTTCAGTAATTCTTCTCATTTAGTGTAAAACATACTTGCAATATGATCATCTTGTTCCTAACAACATTTCTTTTTTTCTGTGTGCTGTGAATTTTTAAGCATTTCAAGATGAAAGATAAAAGGGCTGGGAATGGAACACTTTTCTTGTCAGCATCAAGAACTTAGGGAAGCCAGATGCAAAGTAAAGTTCTCGCTATTCCAACCCAACAACATATTTAATCTCAATTTCAGAAGAACAACTATGCTTCTGAGGTTGGAGTTAAGTATATTTTGTGAATTTAACTTGTCCATTTTCTGTTTCTAGCACCAGACAGCTTTGCAACCTCTGTGAGGCTGCTCGTGTAAATTAACATTTCTGATTTTGCATTCTTGTGGAATGTGAATCATTTAGGACCCTTGTAGTTAGCAAAGAAAAGAGCCTTTCGTCTCATCAGTTTGGCCTAGATTTCAACACAGGTCCCACAGGTGTAAAGATAGCATTCTAATTCATTGCTCTAACCAGTCCTAACATAAAATCTCATAGGCATAGAAATATAGCAGCCAGGCTAAAACAAGTTCCAAATCCATATAGTTTTGCATTGGGCCACAGTTCAAATATCAAGAAAACCTGAATTGTGACCCAGTTTGGATGGATTAATTTCAGAAATCCTGTTTCTAGTTCTGTGCATGAACAGATATCCTGGCCCAGAACTTTGATGTTGCTGCGCTCATATTACATGCATGAAACGGACGCAGAAGCATCCAATATAGCATGCACACGCACATTCTGAGCTGGAGGAGCACTGCTCACCATGTATTTTTTTCATTCGTTCATGGGATATGCGCGTCGCTGGTAAGGCCAGCATTTATTGCCCATCCCTAATTGCCCTTGAGAAGGTGGTGGTGAGCCGCCTTCTTGAACCGCTGCAGTCCGTGAGGTGAAGGTTCTCCCACAGTGCTGTCAAGTAGGGAGTTCCAGGATTTTGACCCAGCGACGATGAAGGGATGGTGTGTGACTTGAAGGGGAACGTGCAGGTGGTGTTGTTCCCATGTGCCTGCTGCCCTTATCCTTTTAGGTGGTAGAGGTCGCGGGTTTGGGAGGTGCTGTCAAAGAAGCCTTGACAAGTTGCTGCAGTGCATCCTGTAGATGGTACACACTGCAGCCAGGGTGCGCCGTTGGTGAAGAGATTGAATGTTTAGGGTGGTGGATGGGGGTGCCAATCAAGCAGGCTGCTTTGTCCTGGATGGTATCGAGCTTCTTGAGTGTTGTTGGAGCTGCACTCATCCAGGCAAGTGGAGAGTATTCCATCACACTTCTGATTTGTGCTTTGTAGATGGCAGAAAGGCTTTGGGGAGTCAGGAGGTGAGTCACTCGCTGCAGAATACCCAGCCTCTGACCTGCTCTTGTAGCCACAGTATTTATGTGGCTGGTCCAGTTAAGTTTCTGGTCAATGGTGACCCCCAGGATGTTGATGGTGGGGGATTCGGCGATGGTCATTGCCTGGCACTTGTCTGGCATGAATGTTATTTGCCACTTAACAGCCCAAGCCTGGATGTTGTCCAGGTCTTGCTGCGTGCGGGCACGGACTTGCTTCATTATCTGAGGGGTTGCAAATGGAACTGAACACTGTGCAATCATCAGCGAACATCCCCATCTCTGACATTATGATGGAGGGAAGGTCATTGATGAAGCAGCTGAAGATGGTTGGGCCCAGGACACTGCCCTGAGGAATTCCTGCAGCAATGTCCTGGGGCTGAGATGATTGGTCTCCAGCAACCACTACCATCTTCCTTTGTGCTAGGTATGACTCCAGCCACTGGAGAGTTTTCCCCCTGATTCTCATTGACTTCAATTTTACTAGGGCTCCTTGGTGCCACACTCGGTCAAATGCAGCCTTGATGTCAAGGGCAGTCACTCTCACCTCACCTCTCCTCTGGAATTCAGCTCTTTTGTCCATGTTTGGACCAAGGCTGTAATGAGGTCTGGAGCCGAGTGGTCCTGACGGAAGCCAAACTGAGCATCGGTGAGCAGGTTGTTGGTGAGTAAGTGTCACTTAATAGCACTGTCGATGACACCTTCCATCACTTTTCTGATGATTGAGAGTAGACTGATGGGGCAGTAATTGGCCGGATTGGATTTGTCCTGCTTTTTGTGGACAGGACATATCTGGGCAATTTTCCACATTGTCGGGTAGCTGCCAGTGTTCTATCTGTACTGGAACATTTTGGCTAGAGGCGCAGCTAATTCTGGAGCACAAGTATTCAGCACTACAGCAGGGATGTTGTCGGGGCCCATAGCCTTTGTTCTATCCAGTGCACTCAGCCATTTCTTGATATCACGTGGAGCAAATCGAATTGGCTGAAGACTGGCTTCTGTGATGGTGGGGATATTGGGAGGAGGCCGAGATGGATCATCCACTCGGCTCTTCTGGCTGAAGATGGTTGCAAACGCTTCAGCCTTGTCTTTTGCATTCGTGCTGGACTCTGCCATCATTGAGGATGGGGATGATCGCTGAGCCTCCTCCTCCCGTTAGTTTAATTGTCCACCACCAGTCATGACTGGATGTGACAGGACTGCAGAGCTTTGATGTGATCTGTTGGTTGTGGAATTGCTTAGCTCTATCTATAGCATGTTGCTTCCGCTGTTTAGCATACATGTAGTCCTGTGTTGTAGCTTCACCAGGTTGGCACTTTTTAGGTATGCCTGGTGCTGCTCCTGCACTCCTCATTGTACCAGGGTTGGTCTCCTGGCTTGTTGGTAATGGTAGAGTGAAGAATATGCTGGGCCATGAGGTTACTAGATCGTGCTGGAATACAATTTTGCTGCTGCTGACGGCCCACTACGCCTCATGGATGCCCAGTTTTGAGCTACTCTGAATTTATCCCATTTAGCACAGTGGTAGTGCCATACAACACGTTGGATGGTGTCCTCGGTTTGAAGACGGGACTTCGTCTCCATAAGGATTGTGCGGTGGTCACTCATGGACAGTTGCATCTGCGACAGATAGATTGGTGAGGACGAGGTCAAGTCGGTTTTTCCCTCGTGTTGGTTCGCTCACCACCTGCCGCAGGCCCAGTCTGGCAGCTATGTCCTTCAGGACTTGGCCAGCTCGGTCAGTAGTGGTGCTACCGAGCCACTCTTGGTGATGGATAATGAAGTCCCCTACCCAGAGTACATTCTGTGCCCTTGCTACCCTCAGTGCTTCCTCCAAGTGGTGCTCAACATGGAGGAGGACTGATTCACCAGCTGAGGGAGGGCGGTCGTTGGTAATCAGCAGGAAGTTTCCTTGGCCATGTTTGGCCTGATGCCATGAGATTTCATGGAGTCCAGAGTCAATGTTGAGGACTCCCAGGGCCGCTCCCTCCTTACTGTATCTTCACCTCTGGTGGTGGGACAGGACATACCCAGGGATGGTGATGGAAGAGTCTGGGACATTGGCTGAAATGTATGAGTCTGTGAGTATGGCTATGTTAGGCTGTTGCTCTCCCAATTTTGGCACAAGCCCCCAGATGTTAGTGAGGAGAACGTTGCAGGGTCGACTGAGCTTGGTTTGCCTTTGTTGTGTCTGATGCCTGGCGGTCCGTCCGGTTTTAGTCTTATTCTGACTTTTTGTAGCGAGATTGTACAACTGAGTGGCTTGCTAGGCCATTGAGAATCAACTACATTGCTGTGGGTCCGGAGTCACATATCGGCCAGACGGGGTAAGGACAGCAGGTTTTCTTCCCTAAAGGATATTAGTGAACCAGATGGGTTTTTAACGACAATCCGGTAGTTTCATGGCCACCATTATTGATACTAGTTTTTTTTATTCCAAAATTTATTTCATTAATTGAATTTTAAATTCCCCAGCTGCCATGGCAGGAATTTGAACTCATGACTCCAGATTATTAGTCCAGGCCTCTGGATTACTAGTCCAGTAACATAACCACTACGCTATTGTACCCTACTGGTATTGGTATCAAAAGAGGAGTCCAGGGCCTGCATCTGAAACTGCCGTTAGTCTTTTTGCATATGCAGATAAGGGTCCAAGCCCATTTTGAGGCCCTCTATGTAAAATTGGGCTGCCCTGAACACAAGCAGAGCCAGACCAGCTCCTTTCAGGAAAACGTGGTCTACATACAGCCTAACAAGTGGTCCTTAAAGGAACCACTGCAGGCCGTCATTAAAAAGGTACTTTTTAAAAAAATACTTATCGGAATATGGAGCTTGAAGGTGCAGGCTTGCTGCTCTTGGCTCCACATTAAAACCCCGGGCTGCTGCCGGCTGTTGCTCATCCTCTCCCGATTGCAACAACTTCCCTCTCCCGATCACCGCTCTCGCCTCCCAATCACTGCTCTCCCTCCTTTCCCGGTTGCCCCCTTTCCCTTCTGATCCCTTCCCTCCCTCTCCTGGTTGCCCCCCTCCTTCCGGATCGCTTCCCCCCATCTTCCAAGACCTATCCAGCGGTAGCAGCAATATTGTGCTGACATCATGATGTTACAACATGGTGTCATCGTGCACAAATATATTTGTTAATTTAATATTGATGTTGTGATCACAACATTAACACTCCATGCGTATATACTTATCTGATTGTGGAGCAGGAGTGCTTCTTCCGGCTTCAGATTAAAACCATGGGCCGCTGCCGCCCAACGTTCGCACCCCTTCTGATTGTCTCCCGCCCTCTCCTGATCACTGCCTCCCGCTCCCGATCACTTCACAACCCTCTCCAGATCACTGCCTCCCCCGCTCCCGGTCGCTGCCTCGCCCCCCCCCTCCCCGCCCACCTGATGCTGCCTCGCCCCCCTCTCCCAGTCACCCCTTCTCTCCCGATTGTTGTCCACCACTCCTGGTTGCCCCCCTTCCCGGTCGCTCTTCTCCCTCTTGATTGCTCCCCCCACTCTCCCGGTTGCCCCGTCCCTCCTGATCATTTCCCCCCACCCCCCATTCCAAGAATTACCTGAGGGCTGCTGCTGGCAACGCAGCAGTCTGAAATTCAAATTGTCTTCACTGGCAAACTGCCTGGGGACGCCCAGCAGGTGTCTGCAGCTCGCTGGCCTGATGTAAATGACGCCCAATATCAGGTGTGCCTTGAGCCTACGATCTAGCACAGGGATTGTTTCTAGGCCATTATTTGTTAGTTTTTGCTTTTCATCTCGACATGATGCTATTTGCTAATTTCGGACTAAAGTTTTCCTTCATGGACCTAAAGTTAGCAACAAAAAATAACAGCTGTTGAATATGTCCTGTTTCTCTTGCTAAACTTTTTTAATGTATTTTATTTATTTGTATCCATCTGATTCATTTGTCCTGACAACATAGTAAAAAGAACTCCATTGGTAATTCTGTAGAATGGAGTGTACCTGAGATCTTACCCTCTGGTCCACCAGATGCATTGCAAATTCCTTGGTAGTTTAGGGTGGGGCTCTCTGTACCCCCTTGGCCCACTTTGCATTTGGACAGGTTCAGTCTATTCAACTTTTAGATTAAAAAATTAACATTCAGTAGCAGCAGTTTGGTTCTCAGTTACCTTCTTGTCTCGGATCGTGAACTTGGTTACAAACAAAAACAAAGGAAAATGGTTTTTAGGCTCACCCATATTATTTCACTGGGGTGAGCTGTCCTTTAAAACAACATCTTCAGCAAATTATATTTTCTAATGTCAGTGAAAACTGATCAGTTTAAATTAATGCTGTCTTTTCAAACACGCACTCACAAAAAGGCAAATAGTGGCTGAAGGTTCTAAGCTTCTCCATCCTTCATCAAATAAAAGTCTGGTTAGCAACAGAATCTTTGCTGAGGATAACTAAAACATTACTAAGATATCGCATGGCATAGGAAGGCTTGAAGATGCAGGAAAGGGGGTGAAATGGGGCAATCCATTTTACCAGCAAAGTTTTAATCTAAGCTAATATATTCACTGATTTTGGTATAACTTAGCTTCAGCAAGATGTTTATCTGTTAAGATTACTGATGCAACCAAACTAAATGATCCATCTACTCATGCAGAGCTGTTACAATTTAAAATAAAGAATCCTTGTCAGTTTATAATTCAAAAAGGAATAAAACAAACTCCCCCCGGGTGCTTTCAGAACTGGGAGCGCTGCACATGAAAAATGACTTTAATCATTTATTTGTTGAAGCATCACAGTGTCATAGTTGAAAAATGAATTCTTTTGTAGCTGTTATGGCCCATGCTTTATTGGCAAAGCAATGACATGTCTGTCAATGGCTAACTTTTACTTACTTTTTGCACTCTTTCTCTTATTATAGATGAATTTCAAAAGGATAACCCTTAAAATGTAAAGTTTATTGAATCTAATGAACCATGAAACTTTTCAGTGATGTAAAAAAACATGTCATTACAGCCAGCCTGATAACACATTTCTAGGAGTAGGTGCATTTAAAAATGCAAAAGAAGTCTCTAAAAGAAATATTCCAGGAGATTTTGAAAGGGACAATTTCAATAGAACCATAAAAACTTAAATCATAGAAGGCCATTTGGCCTATTGTGTATGCACTCGCCATTTGTTAGAGCAGTCCCAAACTAATCCCACTGCCTTGTGCTCTCCCCATAGCCCTGTATCAGCTTCTGTTTCAAATATTTATTAACTTTTTCCTTGAATGATGCAATGGTCTCTGCCTCATTAACATCCTGTGGCAAAGTATTCCAATGGTCTAACAACTCTGCGTAAAGACATTTTTACTAACCTTTTCCCTCACTCTCTTAGTTTCAATTTTAAATTGAGTCCCTCACCACTGACTCCTCAAACAGAGACAATAGTTGTTCCCTAGCAAAACCCTTCATAATTTTAAAAAACATGTATTAAATCTCCTCTTAGCCTTTTCTGCTCCAGTGAAAATCGCAATGCAATTCAGTGGGGATGATGCGTGAGGTCGAAATCTGGCAGATCTAGATTCTGCATCAAATTGCACCTCCCACTGGAATTTTCACCTGTGTCTTTTCTCATCCTAATTTGAGTTTTTTAAATTAATGAGTTGAATTTTGAAAGCAAACAAAGTTTCCATCGCCTGATATCATCTATATTTTGTTAATAGTTAGAAAATGTTAACATTTTAGATAAAGTAAAGACACTGATTTATGGTTTTCACATAATAAATGACAGAGTCATGGACCTCAAACAAGCCCAAAACAGGCGCGCAGGGGGTACGGGGACGATCCCTGTGCCTGAATGGATAGGCCTGAGGCAAAGGTAATATTGGGCCCTGGGCTTCACTATCATCAAGTAGGCAAGCTGTGAACACTTAATGGGCATCCCCAGGCAGCTTGCCAGAGAAGAGGACTTGTAGATCAGGTTGGAGCAGCCCAGAGGTAAGTCCTTAGAGGGGACCGGGAATGGGGCAATTGGAAAGAAGGGTAACAATGGCCGGAAGGGAGGGTAGCGGTGACCGGGAGAGAGGGTAGCGGTGGCTGGGATCGGGATGGGTCGGTAGCAATCGGCGGCAATCGAGGAGGATAGCGGCAGGGATCAGGAATGGTAGGTAGCATCGGCCAGCATCAGGGACGGTTATGATCGTGATCAGGGGAGCGGGGAGCATTGCTCATCAGTGGCCCACGTGGTTTGAATGTGGAGCCGGGATGTGCACTCTTGCCCCTCCCAGCTCCACATTCAGGTAAATATATTTTAAACACTTACCTGGTTTTCCTGAACCCAGGGCCGGCTGCTTTCAGAGCAACCCAGAATTGCAGAGGGGGCCACAAACAGGCATTAAGCCCTTATTTGAACATGCAAAGGGCCTAACGCCCAATTTGGCGGGCAACGCATTTCCTGCTAATAATGAGCATGCGCTTCCTGCCCGCCATATTGAAGGTTTAGCTCCCGAAAAACAGACATGGGACCATCCAATTTCTAGGCCATGAAATTTGACCCCAATACAAATAGAATTTGATGTATTTAGACTGTAAATTAGTGGTTCTGGTGTCATTCCTTACATGGCATAAACAGCCTGATTGTTCTAAAACATCTCCAATTTATCATGAGCAATGTCGTGGGAGATCTGCTAAAATATTAGATTTCCTTTTTTGTCTGTTATTCAATAAATCTATTTGGCAGTTAAAACCTACAACAAAATCTGTCTGCTTTCGAGAATAAGTGACCGGAGGCATAGATTTAAAGTAATTGGTAGAAAGATTAGAGGGGAGCGGAGGAGAATTTTTTTCACCCAGAGGGTGGGGGGGTCTGGAACACACTGCCTGAAAGGGCGGTAGAGGCAGAAAACGTCAACTCATTAAAAAAGTACTTGGATGTGCACTTTGAAGTGCTGTGACCTGCAAGGCTACGGACCAAGTGCTGGAAAGTGGGATTAAGCTGGATAGCTCTTTTTCGGCCAGCACGAACACGATGGGCCGAATGGCCTCCTTCTGTGCTATAACTTTCTATGATTCTATGATAAGGAGAATCCTTTGGAGACACAGGATAGATCCAGCAGCTAGATATTTAAAGAAAGGTTTTCTGTTCATTATCCTCGGCAAACTGTCACAAGCATAACAACTTCCTTTAGAAACACACCTTTAACCCCTCCATTCTCTTCAACTAATAATCCAGCCCTGAATTTGTTCAATTTTCCAGTGTTTCTTTGACACTAGAGTGGTGTTTGTACTCACTGAGGCCTACAAATTGGGGCAAATCCTGTTTGCGCTGGCTTCTGCCCTGTAACAGCTGAGTCTGGGGCCTTCTGACAATGCATGCACTGATACTGCTGGGAGCTCATTATATTATATTGAAATGACCTCAAATGCCATAGGAGTGCCATGATTAGTATCCCCATTACACCAAGAGTAGTTCACAATGAGATAAAAGAGGCATATCTGTTGCCAGCATCAACTGATGCTTTCCTTTGGAGCTTCCAGCCTGGAGAAATTTTAAAACATGATTGTTGGATTTAAAAGACAGCTTTTAGAGCAGAGTTCTTTTGCTGTGTATCAAGTCAGAACTGGCCCCACCTCTGGCAGTCTGAGGACTTGTGAGTCCACCAGGATTTTTTTCTATCCCCATAAAGTAAGAGGTTCTGAGCTACAGTTATGGGATTCCGAGTGAGCATTCCCTTCTTTACTAATTTAATGGAAGAGGAGGATCCATACAAAAAGGAGGAAAGGAGGGTAAGGCATGTACCCCACAAGATATTACCCCCAAAAGAGTTTACAGGCCATGCAGATCATATGAAGACCTCAGTGAGGTGCTCTGCGTGACAAGAGTATGCTTTACCAAAGAGGCTGTGGGAGAGCTGTGTCAGCATCTGCATGAAGACTTGTAGCCAAGATCATCTGCCCGGACAGCTCTTCCTGTGTTACCATCTTTTATGCCACTAGCCCATTTCAAGCAGTCACAAGGGACCTTTGTAATATCACTCAGGGTGCCATCTGAGCACGCATTCATCAGGTCACTGACACCATTTTTAGAAGAGCAGGGGTGTTCATTCACTTTGGCACGACTGCCAGGCAGCAGTGTGATAGAGCCATACATTGTCATGAAGTTGCTGGGTTCCCCAAAGTGCAGGATTCAATAGATGATACTCAATAGCATTGTGAACTCCTACAGTAAACCTCCTAAACTTTCTGAATAGAAAGAGTTTCCATTCGCTGAATGTACAGGTTCTGTGTGACCAGATGAAAAGAATTCTGCATGTCTGTGCCAGATTTGCTGGAAGTTACCATGATGTTTTGTTCTCAGGAATTCTACCCTCCCTGATCTCTTAAAGGAAGAATCTTAAGTAACTGACAGCCTGTGGGTGACAAAGCATACCCCCTGCTGCCATAGAATTATACAGCACAGAAAGAGGCCATTCGGCACATCATGCCTGTGCTGGCTCTTTGAAAGAGCTATCCAGTTAGTCCCACTCCCCCACTCTTTCCCCATTGCTCTGTAAATTTTTCCTTTTCAAGTATATATCCAATTCCCTCTTGAAAGTTACTATAAGATCTGCATCCACCATCCTTTCAGGTGGTGCATTCCAGATCTTAAAAACTCGCTGTGTTAAAAAAAAACATGTATCATAATCCCCAGCAAGAACAACAGATGAGGAGTCTTACAATGAAGCACATGCTTCAGGAGTTGAAATTGTGAGAACTATGGAGGTCTTAAAGAGGCACCTCTAGTGCTTTGACTGGGCAGGCTGGTATCACCACTTATGTGGCATTTGTGTGGTGCTGTGAGAGGGAATACTTGACATGTTACTATCCTGACAAACAGCAGCCTCATACAGATCGACTTTAGTTGGCACCATTGTACTGGACCCTGGATCTGTTTGTCTACTGATAACTGGTCTAATGTCTGCTGTCAAATCTTGAAGGCCCTGAAGAGAGCTTCCTGTATCCTAGTCCTGTATCTGAAAGCTGGTATGCAGGGTTCTGTCTATCCTGTCACTCCAGTGATACAGTCTGTGCGCACTAGCCTCCTTCCTCCTCCTCTCCCTCATCATAATCTATCACTGCCCCCCCTCTCCCCTCCATTGCTATTAAAGAATATTAGACCATCTAAGTCTTTATCTATCTCTGTAATCTTCAATCTTGTTACGAGCCAAATATTTACCCAGCTCCTTTTTGAAGGACTTAATCAGACAACATCAACTGCTTGATGAATAAGATATTAACCCTGATAACGCTCTCCATAGCGCCCGAAGTATGCTAATTTTCCCAGCATTACAGAGAGGAAATGAGTCTCTGCCTCCTGGATTGCCCCAGGATTTCAATCTTCCACAAAGCGGTGGGTCTGTGTCTGCAATAGAGACAGGCCAGGTGTTCCCATGGATATGAGGCAGAAGGGGGCATTTCCAGTCCTGTCTCATTTCCGTCTGCATGAGGCTGAAGGGAGCCAGATGCAAGAGTTGAATTTGGCCTTGCTCCTGGGACACTTTCAGTTCAGAGGGATGGAGAAGTCAGGCAGCAAGGTGAAGAAGTCTTAAGAAGGTGAGTGATCCTGTTTGTTTGCAGCAACCCAGCGTATCTTCGGGCCTGGAAACCTTCTAGCTGTTGTTCTCCAAGAGCAGCATCAGTCAAAATGCCTGGAGGCCAGCACCTAGTCCTGCAGCTGCTGTTCTGTCAGGCCTACAGCTGCACTTATGTTCCTACCTCTGTTTCCTAGTGAAAAGCTCTGTCAGAAGGTGGGCCTGCACCAAATTTCACATGCTCCAGTGCCCAGACAAGGAAGAGGGAGGAATTTTGTGGCCATGGTTACCTCACAACATAAGATAATCCTGACATTTTGGCCACAAAATTCCTCAAAGGTTCTGGGAGGAGAGGAGTGGAGCCCCCAGAAAAACAGCAGTGCCCTGTTCCTCTGGGTCTCTGCTATTTCAGGGAGTTTCCCGGTCACCAGATAGAACTTCTGTCCATTCCTTACAAGGCAAATGATTGCAACGGAGTGGAGCCAGGAGCAGGGAATCCCTACGCCAGGAGTTTCCCACTCCTTAGGCTGGACTGAAACCCAGTATCATTGGAGGCAGGTTGGCCGATTTAGGTGGGACAGACTGGGCTCCACAAGGGCAGATGTGGGCCCCCTGGTGAGGTTCAGGCCAGGCAAATGGACTGGACCTGCAAAGAGAGCCATTTTTAAAAAAAATCTGAGGACAGATCACCCTCCAAACTCTGGTGGAGTTAGCACCAGCAGGCATGATTGGGTCATGAGGAATTTTGATCCCTCTATTGTTGTGTTGTTATTTCTAATGAAATTTCTCCCTGTTTGCTCCTCCACATGCAATGCAGGTAGGCTGGAGTCCCTATTGTAAACTTCTACCATTTACTGATGTATTCCAGTCACCAGGAAGTGCACAAGGTAGTCCAGGGTGCTTGGTGGTCTGATTTGCACTCCCTTTATCTGTGGGGAAGCAACAGATATCTACTTTCAATGGCATAGCTGAGATTGGAAATGGATATAAATCTAATTCTTACCATTTTGTAGCAAGACATGTTAGAACTTCAACAAGATGCACCATCCACAGATGCTATATTCTATTTCTAAAAATTATAGTGGGTTTTAAAGTGAAACTATTAAATTAAATGATCACATTTTTAGCTTTTGTAACCAAAGAAAAAAAATCAGTTACAGCTGCTATATGATGAGGAAATAGATCTCATTTCCACTGGTATTGTCCCACAGAAATATTGCAGCCAATAGTATCCATTTTCATTAACAAAATTACAACAAAGCAGACAAAAAACATTTAATGACCAATTTTACAAAATCTTACTCCTTTGTCCACCAGGAGTACAGAGTTCCTTTAAAGTAATATTTTAAACAAAAATCACAACATAATTCATTTACAGTGATGAGATCTGGATCTTGCAACATGGGCCAATGGGCATCATAGGCCCCAGATTAGCAAGTATTAATGAGGCTCTTGCCTAAGGCAGGCGGGCACCTCAGCTGTCTTAAAAAGGACCTAGTTACGGTGGCAGAGGGCGGAAGGACACCATTCCCACCGGGCAGGATGGGTTAACATTCCCCCTGTAAAGTATGCCTGAAGTAGGAACTTTTCATTTTTAAAAATTTGTGTATACATGATAGCCTAGTTAGATACACAGGATAAAAGATATGGGACCATTTTTTTTGGAGGAACTATGGAAAAATAGTCATATGTCACATTGTTATCATGTACCGTGGTAAATATTTTATCAGGAATGAAAGTGATCTTACTGCTCTGCTGTCCCAATTATTGTACTCTGTGTAATACTGTAGCACTGGTTGATCAGTTTCAACACCTGAGTGCAACTGTGTGTGTAGACTTCTTTCTATGGGAAGATGAGCACGGGATATTAAAAATGCAATTTGTACAGATCTTTGCCTCCAGATTCAGCATCTAGACACCTCCATCAAGCAGAAAATCTGTGGTTTAATTTAGAAGCAGTGAAGCATGTAGACTTTCCTCGGGGGAACTGAGAGCGCTGATCTTGATACTCGCTCTCTCGCTCCCATAGTGAGAATTCATTCAACACTTTGACAAGTTCCTACATTGGTTAATTTTACTCCTTTCGGGTGCAAATGCACATTGTTTTGTGTTCTCAGCAACATCAACTTTTATTCTCCTTGAGTCAAGATAGCCTCTAAACCTTTCTTTTCAAGTTAAAGCTCAAAACATGACTAGTGCTCACAGTAGCTTCACACTAATTGAAAGCAAGTAAGGTAATCAAAGGATATATCTTTGGTACTTTAGTTTTCTTTTTAAACTTCTGTAATTTGATCTTCTGTTGTTTAGCATATATCTGATCTGGCTTAACTATTCCATATATACTGTTTTTCCTAACTTGAATTTCATTGTGGAGCTGATATTGCCTGCTTGAAATTAACGTAGTCAGTTAGAAGTGAAGACCTTACTTTGTTACTTGCCACGTTTTCCACAAAGAATGCAGCAATAGAAGGCTGAGATCCCGGGCCAAAGTCAAATGAAAATTTGAATGATAAATTACCTAACAGATATGAGGGTGGATTTTAACTCCTGGATGGGAAGCCAGGGGAGCCAATGGCCTTTCCGGCCAGGAATATCCACGAGAGGCCTCAGCAGATTTTAATGGCCTGGCCTCGTTTACATCCCACCCGCCAGCTGCCTGACCAAAGCGGGCAGAAAGAGGCAGCTAGCCGGGGTTGGCCAGATGAAAATCGCAAGACCCGGTAGCAGCCCACCAGCACCAATATATATCACAGGGGAGATTGGTGCCGCTTCAAGGGTGGGAAAGAGGGGGTGGCTCGTGAGGCACCAGAGGTCAAGAATCTCCTTGTGAGGCCTGGAAGAGCTCTTAGGAACATTTTTGACTTACCTTAGAGGGACTTCCTTCTTCCCTACCAGGACTTATTAAACAGGGCACCCGCACCTCACTCAATAGGGACATCTAACCTAACTTATTGCCTATGATTCTATAGGCATGATCACTAATCCTACCATGGCAACCGATTTCAATTAACCTATCTAACTGAGCTGTGTCCAATACCTTCATCGTTTTAAAAACTTCAATCATATCCCCTCCGTCCAAAATATTACTCTAAGTGCGGACGTACCAGAGTCTTATATAACCTAAGTATAATTCTCTTTGTTTGTAATCTGTGGCCTTAGCAATACAACCAAAAATTCTAACTGTTTTCCTTTTAGCCACCTCACACTGCTTGTGGGTCTTAATCATGTGATCGACTACTACACAAGTCTGTTTCTTGATCAATTACCTTTACCGGATATCTCTGCATGGTGTAAATATGTTTGGAGTTTCCTAACCCCAAGTGCATGACACTGCATTTGTCCATATTAAGTGACATCTGCCACACACGGGGCCCATTTATCTAGCTTATCCAAATCAGCCTGTGGCCAATTCATTTTGTCTGAATTGCTAACCCCTGTGGATATTTTGTATCATTCACAAATTTAAGAATGATTCTGTTTAAGTCATTCTGTAGATCTTTCATAAAAATGATGCACAACAGTGGTCTCAAAACAAGGCCATGTGGGACTCCACACATATTCGCACCCCAATCAGATTCACTCCCATGAATAACAACCATCTGCTTACGTGATTCAACTAGCTATCTATGCACCATAATAATTGTCCTATAATCCCGTGTAATCTAATGTTTTCAAAAAGCTGTTTGTGCGGTACTTTATCAAACACTTTTTTGAATTGAAGGCATACAACCGAGCTATCTTCATGCACATTCTGGGCACTTCCTCAAAGAACTCAATCAGGTTAGTGAGGCAAGACCTAGTTCCCATTAAGCAAAGCTGTGTATTGCCAATAATGGCTGAATTCTCCCAAGTGATCGTGGATGACATCTGGCACATTACAGTCCCAATATTTACATCCTACTGAAGTCAAACTCAGGAGGCTATAATTTCCAGGGTCTGATTACTTCCGTTTCTTAATGAGACACATGAGCCACA
This sequence comes from Heptranchias perlo, assembly GCF_035084215.1. Taxonomy (NCBI): domain Eukaryota; kingdom Metazoa; phylum Chordata; class Chondrichthyes; order Hexanchiformes; family Hexanchidae; genus Heptranchias; species Heptranchias perlo. Next base: position 35,598,080 of record NC_090337.1, on the reverse strand, counting down.
TTTTATTCAATGGAAGCAGTCAAGCTGGACTTCAATGAGCTATTGTCTATGCGAGCCTGTGGCTCATATATAACCTCCCCATTTCATAGAGTGCTCACAAATGACATGGGATCCTAAAGCACTATCAGCCTTAACTGCATTAATCTTAACTAAAACAATTTCTGCAGTTACTTCTAATGAAGTAATTATAGCTACACACCTATCCTGTAATACTAGAAAAATGGTATTGTCTTCAAATGTGAAAACTGAGGCAAAAAATGTATTTATTTTCATGCCTAGTCTGCCTTCACAAATTTCTCAAAGGACCAATGCCTAGCATAACTGAAAAAAGTGTTGCCATTCCTACTGCAATTGTTCACTATCCTTTTTTTCTAATATTGGCTTTAACTTTCGTCAGCTATTTTTTATATTTGTTCCTCCTTTCCTGACAGTTGAACCTTGGAGGATGTGATGAGACACTACATAAATTGAAGTTATTTCTTTACTGAGGGTTTGAATAAAATGATAACTTAAAACTATTCTAAATGACAGTTGAATAAATATTACAATTTCCCCCATCCCAGGATTGCAATATCAGGATTACTGTGTGGGGCTAGTTTCCAGTGTAGGATGTGTTTAGTACTAAATAAATATAACTCTTTATACAGGGCAGATAATTAAAAATTGATCAGAGCTTTAAACCTTTTTACTACTAATGACATTTTTTTAAAAAGATTTGGATCATTTCTAAAGGGTAGACGAAAAGATGAGAATGTAAATTAATTGTAAAAGTGTAAAAGTGAAAATGATAAGACGAAGTGATGCCTTGACCTTACTGCTTCCAATGGGTCACATTCAAATTTTGGGTGAATTAGATACTCAAAGCGAAAACATATTATTGAATTGCCCCATAATCTTAAATGTTTTCTGTACACCACTGGTGTCTTGTTTTATGCCAGAGACAGTTTTTTTTGAGTAGATCTTCTGCTGTGATATCATAAATTTCAGCTCCTGTGACCTTGTAAGTCAGGAGTGCTGTCACCTTTAAAGGGATAAAAAAACTAGTAAGATAAAGGAGAAGGTAATGTAAGTATAAGAAGAAAGTTGATTCGGAGTGAGAAAACTAAGAGGGGAAAAGAGAGGGATGGATTCTTGGAGATGCATAAGTGTAGTTTATATATTGTGCTCCTGTGAGAATTTGGCCTTACATGATTGTGCAAAATATTCCCCAAGCATTTTCCTGGAGTTTTCATCCAAATCAGTTGCCGATCTTACCAGTATGTGTGGCTACTTTCAGATAGTTCTTCTAATTTGTGTGGAATTTCTGATTGGCCAGTCCCCTCCTGTGATTGTTACAATTTTATGACATGGTCTCTGAAAACCCATTGGATTGCGAATAAAAGTTCAACTTCATCATGGAGATACAAGAAAGTCACAGAAAAATAATGGACTTAAAATCCTGAATTCAAACTTTCAACATTCTTAAGATTCTTTCCTGTCATGACAGCAATCAAGTAATGGAAACCATCAACTTCATAATAACTGAATTAATTTTAATGAAAAACTAATTTACAGTTCATCAGTAATCACAAATGTAAGTGCAAAATATAAGAAATTGCATTTGGGGAGGAGAAAGTAGAAAATATGTCTGTTTTAGCAGAGGCATTAACCTGTTTAAAATAAATGAGTTAATGCCTGCACTAAATAACAGTGAGAAGAATTTGAGACAAATACATTAAACTTTTGGATATGACTATTTCATTGTGTAATTTTAGAGCCTTGTTATAGTGTATCTAATAGCTTCAACTTGCCAATGGAGATATTGCCACCCTTACTTTTTACCTGGCTTCTTATATTATTCAGTGGGATACACAGAAAACTAATTACATATTCATATAAATTGCTTTATAGAAAATTCAAATTATTTACATTTCTTACTGTATTGCATTTGAAAGACAGCCATAATGTAAACAGTAACAGCTTAAATGTGTAGGAGTCTTAATTTAAGTTCTGATACCTATACAGTGATATAAATCTTTGGCTGAATGAGGAAATGTTAATTTCCTGTGAGTTGGAATATGCTTCATTACTTAGTCAGCCACAGCTGGGATTAATTGTGTATGTGTTACCATGGAGTTGGACTGAGTCCAAAGCTACGCATTATTCCTGGTTTTTATTTCTCTTTTCTCACCCTCCAATTTGCACTAATATTTGATTGGCTTTCTTCAATCCTCTCTCTCATTTATTATTCCAATTTTTATGCTGTTCAAGGCGAGGGAATTCAGTGCTGAACAGTGGAATGTGTTTCTATTTTGGGGACTAAGGAGCCTAAATTAAACATCGTTGCAACCATTGTACAGGCATAAAACAAGTGCATCGATGACCACTTTAGCGGCCCACGCTAGTCTTCTTGAACGTTCAGGCCACTGCTAAATTCATCAAGCCCATTTTTCAAGCATCCTGGTGGCCGCCGAAAACAGGCATTAGGTCACTAACATATGTAAATGAGGGGCCTAACACCTGTTTTAGGTTCCCGCACCGAAATTGGTTGGTGATCAGCAGAGCAGCCGGCAACGAAAGAAAAGTTTTTTAAATCCAGAGATTGTTGCTGTGGAGCCTGGAGGAGCAGGAGAGCTGCAACAGCTTCACAGTTACGGCATCACAGTCCTCGAGATTGGTCCACTCCCCCTTTGGAGCTCCAACCCCCCTCCATGGTCTTACCGTCAAACTGCTGCCCGCAAGGCAGGCGACCCAATATTCTTCTTAGTAAAATCCACAAGTTGCCCGTGGAGGCACGACAGGTGCAGGCAGCTCTTGCGAAAAATGTCCATGAGACCAATTTCAGGCCAGCGTTGGGCCTCACGTTGTCGGCGCATCACTGGTTATGGACCCAGAAACGGACCATTCCAGGGGGGTCTGCAGTCCTACCCTTATTTCAAGGCCATGCCATCCTAGACAGGTGATCAGGAATAACCTCTGCACCCCTGACTGATGACACCAGTATGGAATCTCAGAACTGCAGTTGAAAGAAAATGTAATGAGGCGCATAGAACATATGCTATTGGACTGCTCAAATGAAGATTCTGTTGTCTGGATTGATTTGGGGGAAAGGAAGCTGCTTTACTGCCCTGAATACATGTGCTGCATTCTGCACAATTTTGCTTTCTGAAGAAGAACCAGCATGTAGCAGGGTCAAGAGGAGGGTAATGAAGAGGCTGAAGACGATACAGACAATGAGGTTGAGAATCAGGATTTGCCGGCTCCACTTGAGCAGCAACACAGCCAGTCAATCTGCCAGTTCTCTTAACATTCAGAGGCCCTCCAACTTAAGCATTCCTGAATTATGTTCCCCATGAACTGTCACACTAACCCCACACGTTGTATCTCATCCACAATCAATGTACATCCAGTAATATACTTAAGCAGAAAGGTCTAATGATGCAAAGGAACTCCAAATACCAAGTCCAAGTGGAAAAGTACACAGTTTATATATAATAAAATAGGTGTGTCTTACAAATTTTAGTATCTGCTTTTTCCCCATTGCATTTTGTAGGGTCCCCCAGGGAGCAGGGTCTGAGGTAGAGGGCTCATCTGCTTTGCACCACACTACTCATCAACCCTATAAGACCTGTACTGACGTGGACTGTGGACACTTCCCCCCCCCCCCCCCCGCCGATAGGAAAAGATTTAAAATCATATTTATTTCCTGGTTGAAGTGTCCAGCTAAATCAATAGTAAAAGTTGCCAAACTATTGTCAAAAAGTAGACAGTCCTGATGTTCTGTGACAGCGCTGCCAGAGAAGGCAGTTACATTGTGCAGAGATTATAGGGATCAATGAACCTCCTATAGCTTAGTACATGTAAATGGGGAAGTTTTTCTAAAAAAAAACTAAAATATTTTGGTATTTTGGTCCAAAAATCAATGCAAATAATAAAAAGCACAACTGTCACTTTCATCATTTGCACTATGGATATCATTATTCTAAATTTCTCTAAGTACCATATCATTTTAGATGTGGACAGCACCTATTTGCTGGACTAGTCCTTTCAACAGAAACAAACAAATTGTCATATTTCCTTGGTTGCTCACGACAAAAGAAATCGGTGATTTTCGTATCGACCTGATCTGATCTGATTTTAATGATGTTCATATGTAGAGTCTGTTGAAGTAGTATTTCCAATGATTAATTTGTTTTGTTGTAAATTTATTGAACAAAATCTTGTGACTGATCCTATAAATCAACCAATAATGAAAATATGTGACCTATTTACATTTCCAAATGCATTTCTTACAAGTATGTGAAAATGTACAGTGTGTGAGTGCCCCCTACTGTTAAATTGCAGAATTTCCAAGTTAGTTATGCAGTTCTAGAAACCAACTGGTACAGGAATAGTTATGATGCCTGAATGGTTGTGGTGAAAAAACATGGCCTTTATTGCATTAAACGGCTGCAAAGCTAGTATGCCAGTAAAATAATTTTATTCATCTCGCTGTGAAGGTGACCACACAGTTATTATTTATTCTTTGTGGACCCCTAGATCTGATGTTTTGAGCTTTATTTTCTTTCCTAACAGCCTGTCTAAATGTTGGACATGGAAGCAATAAATAATAATGAGCAACACACATCTTAAAACAGTTTCTTGTATGGAGCTATTTTTTGGTGAGTGCATTATTGCCATATGTTATACTAATGTATTTTATACACAAATTCATCTAGTCCCATTTAAAGCAACGCTGAACTCTCACAATCGCATTTAATCACAGCTAACATAAAAGTGATATATAAGTCTAATGATAAGTATCATTATGTCAGTACTGAAGTTTATTTTTACATCTATAATTTTCTGCAGCAAACTTTTTTGAATCAGTTTCAAAAAATGGGACAACTTTGGTTTTTTGCTGGAGCTCCAAATATTATTTGGTTGATTAGCCCTCATTTAGTGTTTGCTGTCAGAGTGCAATAGCTATTAGATGTTTTTCTCCTCCTCTGCCAATCACCTAAGGAATAGCTATTGGACATCATTTGTCACGGGATACCAGTAACTGTTTTTATTATAGGCCTGTACAGAGAGAAATGTTGGATTATGTGGCAGTATTACTTCTTTGTGTGCAAACAAACAGCAGTAGACCACAGATGTAAAACTGTCTGGCAGTGACATCAACCCTTTGAGATGCAGGAGGAACATCGTCTTCAGCCTCCAGTAGAATCATTTAGTACTTCTTGAAACTATTAAAAAGATCAATCTGAGATTACATAAGATTTCACAGCACTTTCAGGATATGAACAGCCACCTGGGTTCATCTCTATGAAATTCCCTACCTGATTCCCTTTGTCTCTACATGTCTTTCTTTTAAAAACCTTCACAAAACCCATCTTTTTGATTAAGCTTTCGGTCACCCCTCCTAATCTCTCCATGTCTTGCTCATGATCAGTTTTTCATGTACATTAAAGGCACAATATAAATGGAAGTTGTTGTTGGTAAATAGATCAGCTGCCTGCTTACATCACCAAAACGCATAACCAGCCTCCTTTTTGAAGAGAGTATCCCATTGCTGTGACATTTCTGAAGTGTTGTTTTGAAGTACTTTGGCATGATAAAATTTAAATTAACGGTTTTTGAAACAGGTTAGGAAAAGGTTTGTCTTCACAGTTGAAGGCTGGCAGCTGTCTTCAATAGAAGGACCTGCCCTTGCAGTCACATGGGTTAGATACGCTGATATGCAAAGTATAAATTATCTGAGAAGCCTCGCAAGGTATAAGTCTGTAATTGGACTACAGTCCCCAGCATACTTAGCGGAGATCAATGTATTTTTTTAATGTGCAACTGACGTGAACATTTGAAGATAAAGGCAATGAATAACTGCAGCCAGGTAGTGCTGGCTGCACACCTGAATCATTTTAATGAGGTCCCAGCACAAATTTAAAGAGGTGCCCGTGACCACATGAACAGGCACATGCAGCGCCGCCCTGTCCTTGCACGCCTGTTTTCAGGTGCAAGAGAATTTCTAAGCCAGTGTGTCTTTGGGATGATTGCCCCCCCTCAATCTATACAGCTGCAGGGCCTGCGTTTTTAAGGAGACTGCAGAGATGCCTTCGCTTGGCTGAGGAGGCTGTGGACTCAGAGCTCATTGATCCGGCAATGGAAAGGACATTCTTTGAACATCATGGGCCCGATTTTAGCACCCGCTATCGGGTGCGTTCTCGGCGGGGGGGCCTCGAAAATTGCGAAATCCAGGATCCCGACCGGATCCCGCCCACTTCCGGGTTCCCCGCTGACGCGCCGGCGTGCGCGCGCAGCCCCCGCTGGTGGGAATCCCGCAGGCAATTAAAGCCAGCGGGATGCCACTTGAGAGTATTTACTTAGCTATTTCAGGTCATTGACTGACCTGATTAAAGGACTGTGTGTGATTTTGGATCAACATGGGACTGTTTCCCAAACTGGGGGAAAACACTCCCAGATCGAATGGACGTGTTGCAGCTGTCAGCCTGTGGCAGCTGCAAAGGTCCATTTGACAGGTGGGGGGTGGGGGGAGACCCTCACCCATTGCAGGAGGCCACTCTGTCACTTGGGACATAGTTTGGCCTCCACCACCCTCCTCCTGACGGTCAAAGTCACCAACCTGCACACTTACCCCGGGGTACGGAGACATGTACCTACCTTGCGGACCCCCTCAGATGTACATCTTGCGGATGGGGGCCGCCGTAACTGCAGTCATGACCTCCTCGGAGGTCGAACAGCCTCACCAGCCTCGCCATCCACACCGTCCACCTCTGACACGTGGAGCTCCACAACACAGTGCTGTGACACATCCACCTGTACAGCAGGAGGGAGGGCTACCGCAGAGAGAGATGCATCACAGAGGGCACTACCCTCGCCACAGGGTCCACAGACCGAGGCTCAGCCTCCTGGACCTCTCTGAGCAGCAGTGCACACGGAGGCTCAGAGTCACTCGACATGTAGCCGTGGACATCTGCAGCCTCTTTCATGCCGAACTGCTCCTGGCTGGCCCGTGCACCATCTTCCTACCTGTCGCTGTCAAAGTCACCACTGCCCTCCCGAACTTCTCCTCCACAGCCTTCCAGGGTGCAACCGGGGACATCGCCGATGTCTCTCAGTCGTCTGCGCAGAAGAGCCCTGCAAATACACCTACACCCACTCTGCAGTGACACAATGGGTGGCATCAGTGGTGGGTCCTCATAGTGATACCCAGGAGTGGGCATAATTGCACAAACCGGACAGGATTGGCGAAGACATGGCAGTAGTGGTGCCAATATAATGTGTGATGTGAGTTGTTCTGAAATTCAATATAAGTAACAACCATGACAAACCCTCAAACACCCTTGTGCATCCCCTTCATGCTCACGACACGTTTGCCTCACGCTGCCTACTGCACATATGTGATGCATGCCCTGTGGCTGCAGCACAGGTGGTGGTAGGTTGAGTGAGGCTGGCCGTGAGAGAGATGCACAAGAGGGTGAGTATGGGATAGAGCCATGAGATTGTATGAGGATTGGTTTGCGTGGTAGTGGCGGGGTGAGTACTGGCGAGTTGAGTAGGTGCAGGTAAGATGAGGATGGGGTTTGAGTGGTTATGAGGGGTGATGTGACAGAGTAGTGTTGGCAGTGCCAAAGGAGATGTGGGGTGGGGGCAGTGATGTGGCAGACGGAGTGCAGGGGAAAGACTACGTGTACTAACTTTGGCTGACCTACTGAGGTCATTGGACCGCCTCCTGCACTTTGTGCAGGTGGGCGATATGTTGGTTGCGCTGGTGACCCCCTCTGCCACCTCGAGCCAGGCCTTCCTGGTGGCGGAGGCGGGCCGCTTCCTCCCGCCTGCCGGGTGGAAGATCTCTGTCCTCCCCCTCCTCCTCACCCCATGTATTGATACCTGGGGTGAGGCATCATTAAACTGGGAGCAGCCTTCCCCCGGGGCTGCTCCATGCAGTGATCTTTGCTATTGGTTGCAGCATCTGTTAGTGGAGGACTGCCCCTTTAAATAGAGCGCCTCCAGCTGACAGATCTTACTGCGCATGCGCAGCCCGCCCGACGCGCAGATCAGCAGCGGGGAACCCGGAGGAGCAGGTAAGTGAATCCAATTAGTGGGTTGCCTGCTACGATCGCGCGGGAAACCCACTAATTTCACCGGGCGCGTTAGTAACGCGCCCGCTTGCCCATCTGCCGGGAACCCGCACCCCTGGTAAAATCGGGCCCCATATCTCTGTACAGGCACTGAGGTCACTTTCCTAACGTGCGGCATATGACAAAGGTCTCAATTTGGTTCATAGGCCTCAAACACAGCTCTTTGTTGCAGAGATCAATAGGGCATGTAGCAGCTATATTGTAGATTGTGATCGGCCCCCCTGATCAATGGTCACCCAGAACCTGGGCCCAGTACCATTGATGTGACTGGAATTGAATGACACGAGACTGCTGTTTTCCAGGATAGCAGCATATGCCAGGCCTCTAGATTAGCTGCTCAGAGTCTGACTCAGAGCACATAGGAGCCAGGAGCAGGCTGCTCAGGCAATTGTGCAAAAGCTACAACTCACAGCGGGGCCATCCCAGCTGCCATGAGACCAGCCGAGTTCGACCTTAGTTCCAAGAGCCACTGTACCTGAGCGGCAGCCAAACATCTCTCACGACACTAGCCCTCAGATAGCAGCTTGACACAGCACCAGCATAGTCATTACAAAACACATGTAGGCACCCAGTGGAAACATGGGGCACGATTTTAAAATGAAAGTGCAGGTGCTTTGGGGGTGGGGGACAAAGAAAATCGGGATTTTCTGGAGCGGGAAGGAATCCCGGCTCCAACCCAACGAAAAAACACGCACGACCCAGAGTCACCTGGGTGCGCGCGCTGTTCCCGAACCCGGAAGTCTCGCCGGCAATTAAAGCCGACGGGACAATATTTAAAGAAGCAATTCAAGTACTTAAATTGCTGCCTCTACGTGTTTCCAGTGCTGTGAGAAGCACGCCATGGGAAAGTAGTCGGATTTCAGCCAGCAGCCATTTGGACATTTAAATCCCTGATTGACAGATGGGGATAAAAGGTGAGTTATTGCAGCAGGGCACTCAGTTTCCTCAGACTAACTTTTGGCTGGGAGATCTTTGTGTTAGACATGATATTATTGGTTCATACTTAGAATTGTTCTGTTGACACATATTTACCAACTTTTTGGATCCCCTCAAATTGACACCATCGGGATGGGAGGCGTGATAGCTGCATCCGAGTACATCTGAGGACAAGGAACATCACCATCCTCGCCAGGCATGGCGTGCACTTCCGCCACTTACAGCTCCACAACTCATTAGTGCGCCATAGGGACCTGCACAAGAGCAGAGAGGGGAACAACAGAGGGACTGACGTCGCAAGAGGCCCTACCCTCGTGAGAAGGTCTACAGTCCAAGGCTGAGCTTCCTGGACCTCTCTGAGGAGCAGTGCCCACAGAGGTTGAGAGTGAGTCGCCAGGTGGTTGCAGACACCCGCAGCCTCCTTCATGCCGAGCTGCTCCCGGCTGGGCCTGGTGACATCTCATTGCCCGTCGCAGTTAAAGTGACCACTGCCCTCAACTTCTTCGCCTCTGGATCATTCCAGGATGCTACCGGTGACATTGCCGGGGTCTCTCAGTCGTCTGCCCTCAAGTACATAAGACTTGTCACCGACTGTTAGTTTCGCAGGGCCTTGCAATACGTCAACTTCCCCATGGACGACCTCAGCCAGACAGAGAGGGCAGTGGGTTTGCACTCTGTGGCTGACTTCCCATGGCTACAGAGCGCAATCGATTGCACGCATATAGCAATACGAGCACCTCCACACGAGGCAGAATTGTTCATCAACAGAAAGGGGTATCACTCCATCAACAAGCAGCTCGTTTTTTTATTTGTTCGTGGATTGTGGGCATTGCTGGCAAGGCCAGCATTTATTGCCCATCCATAATTGCCCTTGAGAAGGTGGTGGTGAGCCGCCTTCTTGAACCGCTGCAGTCCGTGTGATGAAGGTGCTCCCACAGTGCTGTTAGATAGGGATATATTTCCAAGTCGGGATGGTGTGTGACTTGGAGGGGAACGGGTAGGTGATGTTGTTCCCATGTGCCTGCTGCCCTTGTCCTTCTAGATGGTAGAGGTCATGTGTTTGTGAGGTGCTGTCGAAGAAGCCTTGGTAAGTTGCTGCAGTGCATCCTGTGGATGGTACACACTGCAGCCACAGTGCGCCGGTGGTGAAGGGAGTGAATGTTTAGGGTGGTGGATGGGATGCCAATCGAGCGGGCTGCTTTGTCCTGGATGGTGTCGAGCTTCTTGAGTGTAGTTGGAGCTGCACTCATCCAGGCAAGTGGAGAGTATTCCATCACATTCCTGACTTGTGCCTTGTAGATGGTAGAAAGGCTTTGGGGAGTCAGGAGGTGAGTCACTCGCCGTAGAATACCCAGCCTCTGATCTGCTCTTGTAGCCACGGTATTTATATGGCTGGTCCAGTTAAGTTTCTGGTCAATGGTGACCCCCAGGATGTTGATGTTGGGGGATTCAGCGATGGTCATGCTGTTGAATGTCAAGGGGAGATGGTTAGACTCTCTCTTGTTGGAGATGGTCATTGCCTGGCACTTGTCTGGGGCAAATGTTACTTGCCACGTATTAGCCCAAGCCTAGCTGTTGTCCAGGTCTCGCTGCATGCGGGCACGGACTGCTTCATTATTTGAGGGGTTGCGAATGGAACTGAACACTGTGCAATCATCAGCGAACATCTCCATTTCTGATCTTATGATGGAGGGAAGGTCATTGATGCAGCAGCTGAAGATGGTTGGGCCTAAGCCACTGCCCTGAGGAATTCCTGCAGCAATGTCCTGGGGTTGAGATGATTGGTCTCCAACAACCACTACCATCTTCCTTTGTGCTAGGTATGACTCCAGCCACTGGAGAGTTTTCCTCCTGATTCACATTGACTTCAATTTTACTAGGACTCCTTGGTCGGTCAAATGCTGCCTTGATGTCATGGGCAGTCACTCTCACCTCACCTCTGGAATTCAGCTCTTTTATCCATGTTTGGACCAAGGCTGTAATGAGGTCTGGAGCCGAGTGGTCCTGGTGGAACCCAAACTGAGCATCGGTGAGCAGGTTATTGGTGAGTAAGTGCCACTTGATAGCAGTGTCGACGACACCTTCCATCACTTTTCTGATGATTGAGAGTAGACTGATGGGGCGGTAATTGGCCGGATTGGAATTGTCCTGCTTTTTGTGGACAGGACATACCTGGGCAATTTTCCATATTGTCGAGTAGATGCCAGTGTTGTAGCTGTACCGGAACAGTTTGGCTAAAGGCGTGGCTAGTTCTGGAGCACAAGACTTCAGCACTACAGCCGGGATTTTGTCGGGGCCCATAGCCTTTGTTGTATCCAGTGCACTCAGCCGTTTCTTGATATCACGTGGAGTGAATCGAATTGGCTGAAGACTGGCTTCTGTGATGCTGGGAATATCGGGAGGAGGCCGAGATGGATCATCCACTCGGCACTTCTGGCTGAAGATGGTTGCAAACAGTTCAGCCTTGTCTTTTGCACTCTCGTGCTGGATTCTGCCATCATTGGGGATGGGGATGTTCACAGAGCCTCCTCCTCCTGTTAGTTGTTTAATTGTCCACCACCATTCATGACTGGATGTAGCAGGACTGCAGAACTTTGATCTGATCCGTTGGTTGTGGAATCGCTTAGCTCTGTCTATAGCATGTTACTTCCGCTGTTTAGCATGCATGTCGTCCTGTGTTGCAGCTTCACCAGGTTGGCACCTCATTTTTAGGTACACCTGGTGCTGCTCCTAGCATGCTCTTCTACACTCCTCATTGAACCAGGGTTGATCCCCTGGCTTGTTGGTATTGGTAGAGTGAGGACTATGCCAGGCCAGGAGGTTACAGATTGTGCTGGGAATACAATTCTGCTGCTGATGGCCTACAGTGCCTCATGGGTGCCCAGTTTTGAGCTGCTAGATCAGTTCTGAATCTATCCCATTTAGCACGGTGGTAGTGCCACACAACACGTTGGATGGTGTCCTCAGTGCAAAGATGGGACTTCGTCTCCATAAGGACTGTGCGGTGGTCACTCCTACCAATACTGTCATGGACAGATACATCTGCGACTGGTAGATTGGTGAGGACGAGGTCAAGTAGGTTTTTCCCTCGTGTTGGTTCGCTCACTACCTGCCTCAGGCCCAGTCTGGCAGCTGTGTCCTTCAGGACTCAGCCAGCTCGATCAGTAGTAGTGATACCGAGCCACTCTTGGTGATGGACATTGAAGTCCCCCACCCAGAGTACATTCTGTGCCCTTGTTACCCTCATTGCTTCCTCCAAGTGGTGCTCAACATGGAGGAGGACTGATTCATCAGCTGAGGGAGGGCGGTCGGTGGTAATCAGCAGGAGGTTTCCTTGCCCATGTTTGACCTAATGATGAGATTTCATGGAATCCGGAGTCAATGTTGAGGACTCCCAGGGCCACTCCCTCCTGACTGTATATCACTGTACCGCCACCTCTGGTCGGTCTGTCCTGCTGTTGGGACAGACATACCCAGGGATGATGATGGAAGAGTCTGGGACGCTGGCTGAAAGGTATGATTCTGTGAGTACGGCTATGTCAGGCTGTTGCTTGACTAGCCTGTGGGACAGCTCTCCCAATTTTGACACAAGTCCCCAGATGTTAGTGAGGAGAACTTTGCAGGGTCGATTGGGCTTGGTTTGCTTTGTCGGGTCCGGTGCTGAGTGGCCCGTCCGGTTTTATTCTTATTATGACTTTTTGTAGCAAAATTGTACAACTGAGTGGCTTGCTAGGCCATTTCAGAGGGCAATCAAGAATCAACCACATTGCTGTGGGTCTGGAGTCATATATAGGCCAGACCAGGTAAAGACAGCAGGTTTCCTTCCCTAAAGGATATTAATGAACCAGATGGGTTTTTACGACAATCCAGTAGTTTTATGGCCACCATTACTGATACTAGTTTTTTTTATTCCAGATTTTTAATTTAATTAATTGAATTTAAATTCCTGAGCTGCCATGGCAGCATTTGAACTCATGACTCTGGATTATTAGTCCAGGCCTCTGGATTACTAGTCCAGTAACATAACTACTATACTACTGTACCCGTACTCATTTGTCACCGCCACAAAAGATTTCTTCACGTGTGTACGTCAGATTCCCTGGCAGCTGCCATGATTCATTCATTCTGAGAGAATCCGACATCCCGGCCCTCTTCCACGCACCAAACAATCTTAAGGGCTGGCTTCTCGGGAACAAGGGATACCCCCTGCACACGTGGCTCATGACACCTCTGAGGAACCCCATCAGTGAGGAACAGCATCGCTACAACAACCACATCGCCACCAACCCTATAATTGAACATGCGATAGGACTGCTGAAGGTGCGATTTCAGTGCCTCAATCGTTCTGGGGGAGCGCTTCAATACGCACCATCAAGAGTGGGTCACATTATGGTAGTGTTTTGTGTCCTGCACAACATGGCGCAACAGAGAGGGGTACAGGTTGATGAGGTCCCATGCGCTCATCCATCATCCACATCTGCCATGAACATTGAGGAGGAGGAGCAGCAGGAGGAGGAGGAACCTATCAACAGAGCAGCAGCTCAACTGGCTGCATGTGAAGCCAAGGAGTCACTAATATTTGAACGGTTCTCATAAGGCGATCACAAGGTGAGAATAGTCCAGCCCTCAGACCACCTGGAAAGAGCAGCGTCAACATCATTCCCTCCCTCCCCAACCCCGCACAAAACAGTCCTGCAACTACACATACACCCACTGTAAAGTCACCCATTGGGTGGCATCAAGTCTCATGATGAAGCACTTGAAAGGGTGCTATCTCAAAAGACGGTCAAGAATGGGCAAGATGTGGCAGTAGTGGTGAGAATTATAACATTTAATGTGACTTTAACAAAAACCAAATATGAATGAAAACATGACAGCCTGTCAGACGCCCTTGTGCATACCCATTGTGATCACAAAACCTTAGCCTTTCTCTTCCTAGTACTTCTACGTGGTGCATCCCCTGTGGCTGTAGCAGAGGTAGTGGCAGGTTGTTCATGTTCATGCCCTGACTGCTTAGATGCTTTTGGCCTATGCCCTCTGGGTTTTAGAGTCCGTGAGAGTCCCGCCAAAGACTGCTCCACCTGCACTTGTGCAGGGGCAGACTCGGCCACCTGGAGAGGGTACTGGTTGAGAGGGGAGCAACTGGTTGAGCCGTGGGAGCACTTTGAGTGGTGTCCACACTTCCATCTCCCCTTTCGCCATCGTTGCTCTCCTGAACCAGGCCCACATCACTCCTATCACCCTGCTGGAGAACAGTTTAGAGGACATGCGTGATGCCTTGTCAGCCCAGTTGTAAAGTATCTGTCAGCCTGTTTAAGGCGGCAGAATGTTGTTCACCCTGAGTCACCATTCAACTAATGCAGGAGTTGGACTCCTCCATCCTCTGCGCTATTGTGGAGAGTGCACATAGCACCTGTTCCAGTACCTTGCAAATGTGCTGCTGTCCCTCTATCATTCTCCTTTTACAGGATGGCCCCCAGGGTTCAGCATCTGCGTCCAGTTGAGCAGAGCTTTGAAAGGAGTGTGCCCACCGACGCAGACTCTCCACAGCTGCCCCCTGCCACCAGTGTCTACTCGTGCTCGCTTGTGTGTGGTGATTCACCAAGTACCATCCCAACTAACTGACTACTAGGACCCACCGAGGTGTGAGTATCTGCGCTGGTGGATGGCTCACTAAGATGTGACGGTGCTCCCTCAGAGGCCAGGAGCTCCTCTGAGGAATCGCCCTCTCCCATCGCTGCGGTCATTGAAGGGCCTGGAAGAGAACAGAAGGCAATATTAAGCATGATCATAGATGTGTCATGTTGCGATGAGCATACTGAGGTGTTCAACATGCCAATCATTCTTAACGTCAATTCATGTTGTGCGTGATGAATGTTAAAGTTGTGTTACCAGACGTTTGTGGGGTGCCAGTCTCGGCGTTCCCAACAGACAGGCACTCGAGGGTGCGGCTGATCTGCAAGGCCTCCTCCTCCGTCTCAGTGAGGACCACTATTTGTTGTGGCCCCCCCTCCACTCCTCATCCTCTCACGTGCATTTTGCACTCTCTTCTCCTACAAGGGGAGAAAGTACAGACGTGATGGTGAAGTGGTCAGCCGATGAATGCATTGCTTTGGGTGAGGCTGGCCATGAAAGAGATGCATCAGAGGGTAAGTATCAGACAGAGACATCACATTAGATCAGGATTGGGGCAAGTGGTAGTGATGGGTTCACAAATGGGGAGGTGAGGAAGTGCTCAGGAAGTGAAGGTAAGTCAATGATAAGCCTTAAGTGGGCGTGAGGAGTGATGTGATGGAGTAGTCTTGGCAGTGCAGAATGAGTTGGGATGGGGCGGGGTTGCGGGGGGGTTGATGTGTACCACGGAATGCCGGAGAATCAGTAAGTGTACTCACTTTTCCTGACCTAGTTAGGTCATTGGAACGCTTCCTGCACTGGACCCAAATGTGGGATATGTTGCTCCTGCTGGTGACCTCCTCTGTCACCGCGAACCAGACCTTCTTGGTGGCAGAGGCAGGGTGCTTCCTCCCGTCGGCCATGTAAAATAGTTCCCTCCTCCTCCTCACCCCAGCAAGCAGCACCTCGAGTGAGGCGTCACTGAATCTTGGAGCTTCCTTGCCCCTCTGCTGCTCCATTGTGTCTTCTTGCTCCTTGCTTCAGCAAAATCCATTGGAGCAATGGCCCTTTAAATCCATATGCTCCAGCTGACAGCAGGTCATGCGGGTGCGCAGTCCGCCCATTGCACAGCTTTCAGACAGCAAACCCAGAAACAAGGTTAATAGCCACCAATTAAGTCGCAATGACGTGGGGAACGGTAAGTTTTTATTATTCGGGTCACCTGCGTGCCCATTCACCCCCCTGATGCCATCCTGCAGCCCTTTAAAAATCGTGCCATGGTGATTAGTAGTAGTTTGACACAATTATTGTAAAATAAAAATTACATTTGTTCTTTGTTGCTTGATATTATGAGATATTGCGAGGTCTGGTCAGGATGACGTCATTTTTGTTAATAGGGTCCAGAAAGACAGATGTTTATGTTTGAAATGATTGCAGCTCAAGTAATGTTGTGTTTGCATATTACTAAGAGTATCACTTTAATCCAAGGAGAAAGTATTACTAATGATTTCCCTGCAAACGTCATTGGCAGATGACACTCAAATCCTCCTAATATTGATATTGCTGATGCTGAGCTCCAGATTCTTCAGCATCCAGGCTCACCTCCTCCTTCTATACCACAGCCAATCACAAGACTGTGAAGGGAATGGTCAACAGCTACAATCCACGAGACTCACTCGGAAGCATATAGCCATTCCTGATCTTACAAAGTCCATATCCTTGCCTTCATAGCCGCTGTGGTCCTCTCGATGTGTCAGGTGTAAACCTTGGTTCAGTGCTAGCACTCCTGTCTCTGAGGCAGAAGATTGTGGGTTCAAGCCCCACTCCAGAGACTTGAGCACATAATCATAATCATGAAAGACACCATATAAATGCAAGTTCTTGGCACAGGAATGGAAATAGATCCCACTAAGAATTATGAGTCTCCAAATTGTGTCGCGCTTCCATTACGCTCCTAACTCACCACTACAAACACAGAGTTTTGGGGCTATTGTTTAAGGTTGTCCCATGAGAGACTGATTAAATAGCATCAAAGCGGTGTTCCGCCTGAATCCCGTTGTCTTTGATCTTAACTTATTCTGCAATGTTCCTTCGGGTCCGGGCCCCACAAAGGAAAGTAGAAACCATACATTGAATGGACTCTTCTGCTTCCGATCCTCTTCTGACTAGAGTTCACTACATTAGGCTTCCCTGCTCAGGTCAGAGTTAAAACAGTGATTGCGGCTCAATGACATCATTGCACCCTGATTTGCATATTTAAAGAAACCCCATTGGCTTTAGGCTGATGCCTTGCCGCCCACTCAGAAGAACAAGTTAAGATCGAAGACAGTGGGGTTCAGGTGGGACATCAGTGGGTAAGTCACCCGGTCGATTTTAACTGCCTTCCAGCTGGTTTCTGCTGGGCTGGTAGGGTTAGAATCCATCCACCTACATCGCCTTTCCTTGATCATTGTTGGGTTAATTTTCTAGAATTCCCTACCTAACACCATTGTGGGAACACTCATCACAAGGACTGCAGCAATTCAAGGAGAAAGCCCACCACCACTTTCTCAGGGAAACTAGGAATGGGCAATAAATGTGACCTTATCAGTGCCGCCCACAACCGAGAGCAAATTAAAAAAATAGAATACAGGTTTCTTCGGACAAATGCTCAGGAAGATTTGAGTTGTAGATTTCTCCAGAGCTGCTATAGAACAATGGTGTGTCAGCTCCTACGAAGTGCATTGGAGCTAAATATGTCCCTTCATTTCTTAGAGCTATTGAGAGGATCCAGTCAGTACCACCAAAGAGAACTGATTAGACTGGGCTCCTACAGACAAGTTTAAGAAACAGGAAACCTTGGGACTCAACCCCTTGCCTTTGATAACTTTGCATTAATATCCTGTGAGATAGCATTGTCATTTTACTTGTCAAACATGTTAAAATCACCTCTTTTGTTTTCTTGATAGATTATAATGGAACAGTACAGAAAATTTGCCTGGGTGGCCTGGTTTACAGAGATCTTTATCACTGTCAGCATTACTGTTTCTTTTCTGGTGCTTGGATCTGCAATGAAACATACATGTATGTCAACTTTTCTAGATATTTTTGAAGTTTAAATACCCATAGCCAGTAAACTATTTTTTGAAATATATATATATATATATAGGTCATTCATTTCAGTTTTTAAACACTCAGTTCAGGATGCTTAATCTTAGAATGTTTTAAGGAATCAGTTTATTTTATAGGTAATTTCTATGACTTTTTTTTAATCTAATTTCTTTGACCTCTGTGAAGCATTTTGGGACATTTTGCTACATTAAAGCTGCTATATAAATGCAGGTTGTTATAAACAATTTTGTAGGATAAGGCCTTTGCATGTTAAATAACAGGATACAAAGGCAGACTTTTAGAGAAAGTTCTAAGCTGTAAAAAAAAAACTATGAAAAAATGCAGTGCTTAATGATTTTAAAAGTTAGCACACAGAGCAAATGTAGCTCTGCCCAGCCCCATCAAGTCCAATGTCATCCCATTCACCACCGCATGATTGTTTTTTGCACAAGTTTAAAGCTTACTTCTAACTAAAGCACATTGGAGTTAGCTTTGGAGATGTGCTGAAATAATATTAAAAGTTAAAGTGGAGAATATTGCAAATTTAACATAGAGAATAATCACCAAATTGTATTATTACCGTTGCACACAACATTGTTCTGTGGGAAGATCCAAATGGATTATTTGGTACGAATAGGTCGTAGAACACAAAGGAATAATACACCAAAGACATTAAAGGTATAAAATGTCAATGTGTAGACTGGCAACAACAACCACAACAACTTGTATTTATATAGTGCCTGTGATGTAGTAAAAAAGTCCCAAGGCGCTTCACAGGAGCATTAACAAACAAAATTTGACACCGAACCACATAAGGAGATATTAGGACAAGTGACCAAAAATTTGGTCAAAGAGGTAGCTTTTAAGGAGCAATGGTAATAATACAATTTGGTGATTATTCTCAAATGTTAAATTTGGAATATTCTCCACTTTAACTTTTAATATTATTTCAGCGCATCTCCAAAGCTAACTCCAATGTGCTTTAGTCAGAAGTAAGCTTTAAACTTGTGCAAAAAAAATCATGCAGTGATGAATGGGAGGACATTGGACTTGATGGGGCTGGGCAGAGCTACATTTGCTCTGGGTGCTAACTTTTTTAATTACTAAGCACGCCAGTTTTTCATAGGTTTTTTTTTAAACAGTTTAGAATTTTCTCTAAAAGTCTGCCTTTGTATCCTTAAAGGAGGAGAGGCAGAGAGGTTTAGGGAGGGAATTCCAGAGCTTAGGGCCTAGGCAGCTGAAGGCACGTCTGCCAATGGTGGAGTGATTAAAATTGAGGATGGGCAAGAGGCATGAATTGCAGGAACACAGAGATCGCAGCAGGTTATAGTATTGGAGGTGGTTACAGAGATAGGGAGAGGTGAGGCCATTGAGGGATTTGAAAACAAGGATGAGAATTTTAAAATCGAAGCCTTCCGGGACCGGGAGCCAATGTAGGTCTGCGAGCACAGGGGTGATGGGAGAACGGGACTTGGTGCGAGTTAGGATATGGGCAGTAGAGTTTTGGATGAGCTCAAGATTATGGAGGGTGGAAGACGGGAGGCTGGCCAGAAGAGCATTGGAGTAGTCAAATCTAACAGTAACAAAGGCATGGATGAGGGTTTTAGCAGCAGGTGACCTGAGGTGGGGCGGAGACAGGCTTTGGCACCTGAATGTAAATCTGGTAGACAAGCAAAAAAGATCTAAATTCACCAATTAGACAATGAGCCTCATTAATTACAAAATCCACAAATGCACTTTGAGAATTAGTAAACTCAGAGAAAATCTCAGTTAGCAAATTTTGGCTATAGATCTGGTAGGGGTATTTTACGTTAATTTTATACAACACATTCTTAGCAGTGTGCTCAGCTTTGTGACTAACCAGATTAACCATCAACATGTCCAGAATTAATAGCTATTTTTTCGTGGGAACAACCCAAAATATATATTTACCCCTATTTGGTTTAATGTGAACTCAGGATGTGATAACAGTGGAATGGTACCACGCCAGAGTAATAGAATCCAGGAAAATTGATGTGGAAGTGCAAGTTATATCCTTTTCATTCCTGGATTTAGTAAACAAATTCAGATGTTTACTGTTCCTTCCAGAACTCATAGTAGTAATTACACACAATATCCTATTTAAAATGTTAAACACTTAACCAGGGTGAACCACATACAGAAATTATTCAGTATGTCAAAATTTAATTTTTTGCATGTATAATTACACAATTCACAGTTAGAATAACAGCAATGCTGATGGTAACAAAATAAATGCAAGAGTTTTTATACAGGTGTTGGTGTAAATATTCGCCCGGAATTTCCTGCAGTGGCGATACTGGCGACAAACACATGGGGGTGATTTTAAACCCCAAGAACGGGTGGGTTTGGGGTGGGTGGGAGTTGAAAATAGTTGTTTTTTTGAGTCACAACCACAACATTTTCGGACTTTACATTTCCAGTGGGAAGCCTGCACTTTTACGTGCCGACGTTAAACCCTGAAATAAAGCCGGGTTGTGGTTGCGACCCAAAAAACAACTATTTTCAACTCCCACCCGCTCCCCCCCTCCAACCCATCCGTTCTTGGGGTTTAAAATCACCCCCAGTAAGTTAGACCATCCTTTGTCCCGAACCTCCAGCTGAGAATTTACGACAAAACTTGCTGGAAAACTGGTTGGAATACTCTGCAGCAAGCATATGGCCATTGCAATTTTCATCACTCCGTAGACTATTCCTGATACCTTTATTTAAAATGATACTTTAATGTTAATAGTTTATATTTATTCATAACAAGAAGTAATTTTAGCTGAGTTGGTTTTTCATCAACAGCCTATACATAAATATTTTGAGATACATTTATACATTTTCTGCATTTATTAATAGTTTATAGTTATTTCCTTAAACTTCTAATATAAAAGTTACTTTAGTTGGTTATTTCACTTTTATTCACTTCTTCCTGGTGATGAAAATTAAATAAAACTGAAAACCCACTATTGTTCTTCAGGATCTGAAAGTCTGTATTTGAATTCCATTATTTCGTCGTCACCCATTATGAATCTTTAATAAACGTGAGATGGTGTTTTATGTTAAAGTACTTCCATTTTGCACAAAAGAAGAAATTCACCCATTGTTTCAAATAGATCTCTATTGACTGAATATTAGATGGATACCATTTATTAAATGGAAGAAATTGTGAATTGCTTATTGCCGCCTAGTACACATGACGCTTCAAAACAGAATTGGAAGACCCCAGTCCTTTACTAATCCCCAATAGTAGCCAATGTTTATCAGCTTTTATTACTTGCAGGTAATAATTATCAAACCTGATTGTAACTAAGCTGATCTAACTTACACAATCTTTATTCCTCTCCCTAAATGCAAAATGCCACTGAAGCACCTGAAAGTTTCCAGATCATTTGTTGAGTCTATTAATTATTTAAATAAAATATCCCAAGTCATAGAACCATACAAGTTTACAACATGGAAACAGGCCCTTCGGCCCAACATGTCCATGCCGCCCAGTTTATACCACTAAGCTAGTCCCAATTGCCTGCACTTGGCCCATATCCCTCTATACCCATCTTACCCATGTAACTGTCCAAATGCTTTTAAAGTCAATCTATTAACATTCACAATTTTAAAGCAGAAATTGAAAAGGTGTACTGTGTATACTGGTTAGTTCTGCTCTTACTCCTTTGCTTCTGCACTTTAGTTATCATTGCTGAGTTAGCTAAAATATCAATCTGTTCAATTTGTATTTTTCAATAAAACTTCCAGGTAATTTCATCAAACCAACAATCTGCCACCTGTATTTCACTAAAATCCGTCCATGTGCAGCCATCTCTGTCTGTGAAATGGATGCAAAGTATTTCACCTTTATTGGGGACAGGGATTAGCTGCTACAAATAGCGACAGGAAACTCCCAGGATAACATCATAACAATTAATAATTGAGAAAAAACAACCTTGGACAGAAGCAGGTTGGGGCTCCAATTAATTTCAGGCCATTTCTAATGTTGAGCAAAAGTGAAGCAAATTTTATTAGATTAATAGGTCCATTAAACTGGCATGTCATTCTTGATATGGAATATTTTAATCGAAATATGAAGGAAGAGGTGATGCCAGCGTCATCTAAGAGACCTTCAACTTTGTGAATTTAGGAATTGATATTTTTTGTAAGAGCTTTTGCTGCACCCTCCAGCCCAGTTTATACATGGTTTTCCCTGCTATGGATAAACATAATTTGTACACAATATGCAATTGTTGAATTGTCTTTTTTGACATTTATTTATTCTTGAAGGACCTTTTCGCTAAATAAACTTGTGAAGTAGCAGATTAGCAACAATCAATGCTTAAAAAGAAACATAGTTAAAAAAAAACTTAGAAGAATTGCTAATAATACCTTTTTATTCACATCACCAAGCAAAGGTTTAAGAACCTGTCTTTCAGCAAGTCGCAATCATCAAACACATTAACAGATCACTTAAATGAAATCAGAGAACACATTTAAAGTCAGCACCACTGCCAGGTTTCCAGCACTATTATTTTTCAGTCTAAGTGGCAGCGGCAAAAAAAGGCGTTAATTCAAGAAATTCATGATCACCACTGATTTTAATGGTAGACGGAGCTTTGATAATTAAATTCTCCACTGTTGCAGGGAGGGTAACGGTGTAAAAGATCCCAGGAAATTATGACATGGTGTAAATAATGCCATAAGTCACTTGCACAGTAATTTCCTGGAATTACTGCACTAGAATATTGGCGTACACCGCAGATGTGCCATTGCTATGGTACAAATTTTTAGGAAATTCAGCATATATTTCTCTCCTAGTAATGCTTCAGATCAAGAGCTAAATCCAGTGTAAACTCAGTCGCAACTCAGTCAGACACTCCAACTGCTCCTCAGTTTGTTTACTAATTCTGTTCAGGAGACCCCAAGCTTTTCCTACAAAGGGGCACATAAACTTGTTTCAGTGCATAATAGTGAACAATATATAATTATATTATCTCAAACAAAATGATTGCTAAGTCAACCTTTAAATATTAAGTATGGAGATCTTTGTAAACACTTAAAAAATTGCAAAGTAAAAAGTAACATATTATCTAACCTTTCGAGAAAGGTCAGAGGGCAATGTCGAGCAACATGTCAGGATAAGGAGATGCCATTTATCTTCTGAATTCATTTAAAACTGTTTTCCCGATATTGCAAAAATGATTTTCATTAACAATAAATAGTAATTTCAGTTTGCGAGAAACTAAATTTATTGCAACTTAACTTGGTGTGATAAATTATTGGTCACCTTTTGATAATCCAATTGTTTCTATAACAATTAAATCTAGTTTACTTTTAGCAATACAAACTTAGTCACCTGGTGAGCAAGAGCCCTCCTGCGCCATTCTTTATCATCGTGCCTGCAAGTGGTGAGAAAACTAGCACGAGTCAAGGAAATTTCCGATCGCCGCTGTTTTGAATGGGGGGGTGGGGGGGCGGCGCTATTATTACGAATTTTTAACTGATTTGGCAAGGGTTTCGGCAAACGGCCCAAGAAATTTTGGCATGATGTAAAAACTAGCTTATCTCATTTGCGCCATTATTTCCTGGAACTTCTACGCTGGAATAATGGTGTACACGGTAGATGCGCCATTACTATGGCACAAGTTTTCAGAAAATTCCTGGCCATTATGGGAGGGCATGTGATACCAATTTGTTTCACTGTTGCAGCTAAGATATGATGTGGAGATATGATGGAAGGAGAAAATCTCCGAAAGCTTGTGAATTTAAAATAAAATTGCTGGACTATAACTTGGTGTTGTAAAATTGTTTACAATAAGCAGCTAAGATACACAGCACGCATGAGAGTTAAGGCACTCCCCTCCATCTATTACATTAGAAGTATTCATTAGTTTGACTTGTAACATATTACCATCAAATTGAAAATAGTAATGCGATTTAAAGTGATCACTGGTATTGATTATTTGTTAAAATCTGAAATTCTTGTAGTATTTGCCTTCACACCTGATACTTAAGCCATTTTTTTTCTTTCTTTCCTATGATTTTTTCCCTGTAGTGGAAGGCTGGGTGGATTCCTTCTGGAACAGAAAATGTGAGAATGCTTCCGAACAGTGTGAAAAGTCCTGCTTGCATCTAATTAGGATTGGCGGTTTAAAAAGGTAAAGCAACAGTTCGATCATAATTACAATTGTAAAACCTCAAAAAATAACTGCTTCGAATTTTGATGAAAAATTGCCTGTTACTAGTTCACAAAACATCAGAGAGGTAAAGGCAATACCATGTCAAAGCTCTCAGTACTTTCAGATTCAAAACCATCAGAGCCTCAAATACATATTTTTCATTAGAAGTACAACAAATAAAATGTATAGAAAATAGAAGACCTTATCAGATGGTTTCTTCATTCATTTACATTTACCTACTGACTTTTGTTATTCACATTGGAGTGAATTAGTTTATTTGATTTTGATTGCACTCATTGAGATAAATATCATCCATCCAAATATTTTAAAATATAAGTCAGTTTATTTCTTTTCAGACCAAAAAGTTACACTCAGATTAAAATATTTCATTCTATTTGGTATCATTTAATAAAACTGCTCATTTAAGAGATATTATAAATCCCTATCAGAAATTGAATTTACTGTCCCATCAGTAAACATAAAAAAACTCATGCCATGAGGGTGTGCTGTGGACTCCAGCTGTTTAATCACCATTTCACTACTAATTCCCATTTTCACCATAATCTAAAATTTATCTCCTATCACTCATCTATAGATATATGGTTGACAATTAGGCCGCAAGACATTTGTCATTTTACTTTGTGCCATTTTCTGAAATTTGATGACCAAATTCGCTTAAAAAATTGCAAACGTTTGAAAGGGGGAATAATGAAAGATTAGACAGAATTTCTTTGCAGTCAGCAAGGTATTTCAAAACAAGTTAGATATCAGAAAAGTAGCGGAAGATCAAAATTATATGGAAATATATTCAAAATACAGAAACTGATAATAAACGTGGTCTGATAGAACAATAGAAGGTACACTTCAGTTTGTGGGGAAAATGGAAGTTAGAAACAAAATGATGAGTAAAAAAACTGGAACCCACAGCACAAAACTGCTCCTGATTCTGCACCGATTGGCAGTCTCACCCGAAGATCATGGTGGTGCGGGAAGTGGAAAAATTCAAACTGTTGCAATAGAGGGTGCACTTCTGAAGTTATGGCTACGGCACATTAATGAACTGAATAAGAGCAGCTTCACTCTCCAGCTGACTGAACATCCCACAACTTGATGAGCACAAAATTAACCCATAAAATTTTTTTTAAAGTGCTATAATTTTTTAGTTCAGAGTAGGACCAGAAGACCAGTAATTGGCTAATTTGAGTTATATATATTCTTTAAAAACCAGACACATAGGCCTAGAAATTGGTTCATGTCCAACTTTAGGCACAAACCCAATAGCAAAGGGCTATAACTGATGCGCAAGAGGACCAAGCAAAATTGGTCCTCTTGCATCATCAGGACACAACCAGCATCCTGGGAACGCCAGTCGCACTCCAAGAGACAGTGCACGGTCGCGAAGAAGACTAAGATCAGCTGGCGGGATGCAGTGAGTCTGGGAGGTGGGGGGGGTGGGGGTGGGGGTGGGGGGAAAAGAGTTCAAGAGAGTGTCGAACAATGGCCGGCGGTTTTAATGTGGAATCAAAAGCAAAATACTGCAGATGCCGGAAATCAGTTTTAATGTGGAGCCAAGAGGAGCATGAGTGTTAGCCGCAGAGAGGGCAACAAAAATAGGAAATACAGCAGGAACATTTTTACTGAAAGAGTGCTAAGTATGTGGAACAGATTAACGGCGTTGGTGGTGGAACAAGAAATCTTAATGGGTTTCAAGAAAGGACTGGACAGGCTCTTGTCAATAAATGGCATTCAAGGTTATTAGAAATGTACCAAGGGAATTCTGTGGCTAGGTGGGCTAGTTGGACCGAATGTCTATTGCCTATTGTTAATATGTCTCACCATTCCCTATCTCTGAGACTTCATTCAACTCTAGGTTCCTGTATGCGCACTATACTCCTTTGCATCCCCCATTCTCTTCGCTCCATCCTTGGCAGTAGAACCTTCAGGCATTTTGGCCCAGCATTCTGGAACACTCGACCGAGGTGGACGGGGAGCACCCCCCCAAAACAAAGTGGCTAGCCGACACCAAGACTCCTGGCCTCTCACTTGTGGTCGGCGCCCAAGATGTGCCCCTAGTGGCATCGTGCCTCTCAGTGTATTTATATTAGATGACCTCACCTGACCCCGTCCACCTAAGTCAGTTTGCCTTTCTACCTCTTTCCGCTACTTGAAAAACCCCCTCAAAGCCTACCTCTTCAGCCTTGCTCTCAGTCACCACCCCTATTCTTTCTTCCTCCATTTTTTGATCTCTGCTTATTTTCCACTTTTGTGTAATACGTCTTATGTTAAAGCTGCTTTAAGTAAGTTGTTCTTGTATTGCCTGTGTGATATTATTTGTATTAGAAAATATATCTTAGAAGCGTACTAACCACTATAATTGCTGTCCTCTCCAGTGTGACTCAAGGATTAGTTTGCCTACTGGGATTCGGTATTATTTTTATGGTGGCTATGTCTAATCCAAAGGTAAGTTAGGCATAAAGAATTTTATATTAATGAAATTAATGAGTAAATCCTGTGATACATTATGCCACAATAGTGTATTATCAATTCAACCCTATAATTCCAGCAGTTTCTATGAGACCATTGGGCTAAAATTTCACGGGCCTTTGATCTCGGTCTGAATATCAGCACCTGCCCACTGTTGACCTAGATCAATTGTATGGGGTCAGGTGAGGTCATCTAATATAAATACACTGAGGGGCACCATGCCACTAGGGGCACATCTTGGACGCCTACCACAAGTGAGAGGCCAGGAGTCTTGGTGTCGGTTGGCCACTTTGTTTTGGTGGGGGGCAGCTCCCCGTCCACCTTGGAAACAAACACTCCTCATTTGCCCATGGGGTTTGAAAAATTAAATAAAAATGTTATCCTTCTTGGGGATCCAGGCCAGGATGCAGGCTTGGCCCTGACATGGACCCCAGAACCAGCACTCCGGTAGCTGAAACACCAACTTGTACTCGACATACTTGTCACCAAAACTGTGCCTGGAAGATCCCAGGCCTGGAGTCCCTACCCTGAGCCATGTCCACAGCCTTTGGCGCTGACCTTGTTTGGGGTGGGCAGAAGTTCTGCCCCCAACAAGACCAGGGTCTTGCGTATGTGTGCCAGCCTAATTTGCAGCTGTTCCATCACAGCTGCAGCTGTTGCACCTGTTACAGAAAGACCACAGTTTTTCAGCTCCCATGTGATTTTCAGTGTATAAAATTTTAACTTCCTCACTTTGCTTGAGGGCAAGGTAACAGTTGCAGTGGGGAAGCTGCTGCTGTCAGCATCTCCATCAGTTACATTAAAGTTTATTTCTATTTGACATGTTGAGGAGATCAAAGAATGAAGGGTGGAATTGTCTTCTTTGCTGTACTATTTTCATATTATTGTAAAATTGTTTTGGGACATTATAACTACTGTTGATATTATCATTCAGTTCAGTTAACCACAAGTGGCACATAAATATTAAAACAATTAAATCACTTATTAAGAGGTTAAACTGACCAGGACAAAGCAGCTCGCTTGATTGGCACCCACCGCCCCCCCCCCCCACACCCCTCCCCTCCATCTACCACCCTAAACATTCACTCCCTTCACTACCAGCGCGCCGTGGCTACAGTGTGTACCATCTACAGGATGCACGGCAGCAACTCGCCAAGGCTTCTTCGACAGCACCTCCCAAACCCATGACCTCTACCACGTAGAAGGACAAGGGCAGCAGGCACATGGGAACAACACCGCCTGCACGTTCCCCTCCAAGTCACACACCATCCCGACTTGGAAATATATCGCCGTTCCTTCATCGTTGCTGGGTCAAAATCCTGGAACTCCCTACCTAACAGCACTGTGGGAGAACCTTCACCACACGGACTGCAGCGGTTCAAGAAGGCGGCTCACCACCGCCTTCTCAAGGGCAATTAGGGATGGACAATAAATGCTGGCCTTGCCAGCGATGCCCACATCCCATGAACGAATAAAAAAAAACTAAACTCAGTGATAACTTTGGGCCTGAGGTACCAATATTATACATTACATAATTAAATGTTCAGTGTTACTTGGAAATAAAGGTATTTTTAATCATGTGATAGGTGTAAAATGGCTATATTGGTGGGATCTGTCTTAGTAGAGAAAATGTAGACCTTTCTGGTTTCTTAACGTGCATTTTGCCAATGGAAAACAAACATACTGTAGTCGGTCACTGGTGTGCACAACTGGTTTTAGTACACAGTACATTTATTACTAACTTTTGCAGAGTATTTGCTTTAGTTCTTGAAAATGTGTGATCTTTGACATTTAACATTTGTAGACTTGGGAATGGAATGCAACATGTCTCAAGTGAACCTTTGTATAAGCATTGCTATATTCATCACATTTAATAATCATATTTACCAAATATTAGGCCAAAAACAATGAATTGTGCCACGTCACAACTAGAACTTCACTAATCCCTTGCTGATAAAAAATGTAACGTTACTGCAAAAAAAAACTTAACAACCTACTCTCCCCATCACAAAAAAGCACAAATGTCATTGCTCTGCTCTGTCCCAAAAATTGTAGAATAGATTTGCCATTGTATTTTCATATTTCATTATTGCTGTTGTTTTCTACAGGGATTTGTTGTTGTGCTCGATAAAGTCACCTCATTTGCTTTAAATCTCGAAGCTGGCCTATTTATTTTCCTGATGCTGCGAAATGCTAGATCAGAGCCATATAAGTAAGTATATATTTTTGAATCATTTATATTAGTCAACAAAGTATTGTTCAAGGGGAGAGAACACAAGTTAACATCTATGAATTTCAAAGATTTCCCTTTTTAAGATTTATATGAAATTAATGAAAGGGGTAATGCTTAAACATTATTCAAAAGTTTTGTTTGGAAGAGATGACTGTAGTGATGGACAAAGGAAATGCAGATGTTGCATCCTTAGATTTTCAAAAAGATTTTAACAAGATTCTACATTGACGTTTAATAATCAGATTTATGGAATGGGGAACAGAGTGCTTGGTAGAAAATTGGTTCAAAAACAGGAAATTGTTAAACAATTGGCATTATTTAGCTCCTTCATTGTATAAACAGGACACTATATGATTCCAAGTATGATACATTTATTCAATTAATGGAACCAACCAGATTTAACGCTCTCATTACTTTGTTACTTGTTTGTGGTGTCCTGTTGGGACAGGAAATGCTGAAATTGCACAGAAGGTCTGTCAGCATCTGAAGAGAGAAATAATTGCAATTGTAGACCCCTCATCAAAACTGGAAACTAGAAGATAATCTGCAGGGTGCAGCCTTTTTGCAGACTGAGGAAGTGATATTTGAAAGTTTGAACTGTATTAGTGGCCGTACAAGAATGTATTGTTGGAATGCTTGAAGGTTGATTAACTTTGTGTGAGCATATGTATGTGAATAAATCTATTGAGACTGTGGAGGAAGGCCAGCTGCTGAATGGTGAGTTTTTTTATCCTTCCCCTGCCAATTCTTTTTTTAATGTATATACACAAGGGAGAAGCTGACTCGTATCGAGCCACTTTTCTACAAAGTGAGATTTTTGTTTGCAGAGTGAGGTAGTAATGTTTGAGAATTTGGACTGTGTGGTAGTTAGGGCTGGAAGAGTGGCTCTAACATTTGTGGTCTAGATTTTTTAAAATTTGGATTTACCAATGCTAGCTATCTAATTGTATCTTGTTCTGTAAGAATTGGCATTGATTAAAAGGCAGATAAAAGGGAAAGGCTTAGGTGTGTAAATTGTGAAACATGTACTTTGAAAGTAAGATTGGAAAAGGAGGATATACCCCTTAATCTTCTCTGGTAATCTCCTATGCGGTACCTCATCAAAGGCTTTCCTAAAATCCGTGTACACAGCATCCTCTGCTTTTCCCCCATCTATCATGAAGAATTCTATGAGGTTTGTCAAGCATGATCGACTCTTTTCAAATCCATCCTGGCTACTTCTATTTTCTCTAAGGATAAAATTACCATGTGTATAAATAAAGACTCTAAAAATTTTCCCCACCACAGATGTTAAGCTAGCCAACCTGTAATTACCCAGATTAGCTCGATTTCCCTTTTTAAAAATGAGACTATATTGGCCATTCTCTAACACACATCCTCACTCAATAGAACCCTGAAATATAATTTCTTAGGCCTCTGCAGTGTCCTCCTATTTAAGTCATTTGTGTCTATTTTAAATGACACAGGTTTCCCCAGGTCACTGCTTAATCTCCCTCCCGCCATTGCTGTCCCCTCATGGCCACACCTCCACCCCTACTGGAACAAGGCCTCTCCTGCAACAACCAGACCGAGCTCTGATATCACCTTGAGAGGTGAGCGCAATAAGGTCCTCCAAGTAGTTACTAAAATCTCCCAATGTTCCCAGACACTGACCTCCCACACAATGCTACCACCATCCCAGTGCTCCCACACCCCGAGACTACCCTGCCACGTCCTGGTTAGCCTCCTCCCCCCTAACACTAATACCCACAATCTCTGGGATACCTCGCTCATCCTCCTGCTACCTCCACACCCCAGGACTCTTCCTCGTCCCCCATTGGTCCCACACCCTAAGACTCATTTCCTAAGGCTCTCTAATAGCCCCTTCCCCATACGTCTAAACACCAAGTCTTATTGAAACATGCACGATTCTGAGGGGACTCGATAGGGGAGATGCTGAGAGCATGTTACCCCTCATGGGGGAATCTAAAACTAGGGGGCATAGTCTCAGAATAAGGGGTCGCCCATTTAAGACCGAAATGAGGAGGAATTTCTTCTCCCAGAGGGTGATGAATCTTTGGAATTCTTTACCCCAAAAAGCTGTGGAGGCTGAGTCAGTGAATACGTTCAAGGCTGAGTTAGACAAATTTTTGATCAGCAAGGGAGTGAAAGGATATGGGGAGAGTGGCGTTGAGGTAAAAATCAGATCAGCCATGATCTCATTGAATGGCAGAGCAGGCTCGATAGGCCAAATGGCCTACTCCTGCTCCTATCTCTTATGGTCTTATGGTCTCAAGTCACCCCCTTCCCTAAATCCTGTGATTTCTCTTTCAGAGTACTTTGTACTTGCTGTGAAGTTCAACAGTCCACAACACCCACTCTCAATGCTCCCAGAATCTCTCCTCCCCAGTACTGTAACACCTCATAACATCCCTCCCCTATGCTCCCAGCCAGTAACATCCTTCCAATCCAACAACAACCGGTCCTATAAACCTTCATCAATTACCTTCTACCTCTAAAAGTTTACTCAAGGGCTTCTGCAGTTGTGCACAATGATTTTAACCGTTTAACAATCAGCACAGTGAATTGTGTGCACTGACCTCCACACCAAATTTCACATCACCAACAGTACCGCAGAGGAAAGGTATAACTACCCACACGTGGCGACCCGGCAGATGGTACAGAGGACCTTTGAGGTGCCAAAAGCTCACTTCGTGTGCCTGCACAGGTCGGGGAGGATCCTCCAGTACTCTCCGATAAAGTGGCAAAGATTGTAGTGGTGTGTTGCGTACTGCACAATTTTGCCTATATAACCAGAGGATCCCGACTTGCACAGCCCCAAACCCAGGGTAGAGACCCCATGGAGAAATCTGTGCTCAAAGCAGCTGGTTGCATAGGTGTTCAGCCAGGGATAATTCGCAACCCTCGTGACACCTCGCACACATCAAACCCACCGAATCAAGTGGCATGAGGAAGTCTGAAACAATCATAGACTAATTCTTGTGCAGCTGCAAAATCAAGGAACGACGAGGTAATGTAACAAACAATAGAACTTTAATTCAGGAGAAAAATGCAATTAAACTTAGACAGCAAACAGCAAAAGTGAAAAGATTGATGAAAAACCAATTTTAGTAAAATTTTATCACGACCAACGACATCAGAAAAACTTTTATTCAAGATGACAGAAGATTGAAGTGTTTTAAAATCGGAAAACACAGCTGGCGAGGTCCACATCCTCATGAATTGTGCTCAAAAACAGCTTTCGTGAACCTTTACGTAACAAACATCAGAAAACCTTTCATTCAAGCAGCTTTTATAGTGGCCTGTGAAGGTTTTCAGGGCTTGCCATTGGCTGCACCAATTCTGAGGTCCCTGATTCGCCACCACTGTGACGTAGTCAAATTACTTTTCCAGCAAATTTTGGAGTAATTTCGCAATGGGAAGATTGCCGCACAAAATGATCTAAGTTATTGCATACGTCACGATCGTGGCGGTCCAGGAAATTATGAATCATTATATTTTTAGTTATATCAGGAGACAGTACATAATCGGACTTGGACCTTTAGAAGATATGTTGGAATGAGTTATTAATCAGGGTATGGAAATAGCTAATAAGTTATATATTTTGGGGCTGAATTTCTGCCACCTGTCTGCTGTAATTTCAGCAGAAGAGCCGGAAAAACTACGGCCAAGCAGGAGAACCTCCGCAGAAATTTATCCCTCATGAATGTTTTCACTTCTGAAAAGAAATCCTGTTTTACAGGTGCTTAGGTAAAATTAGCAATGCAGATGTAACATATGAGATGGTATTAATCAAGGTTAATGGACAAAGATCAATAGTTTTGCAGTACCCAATTTAATTTTATCTTAGAGTGCTTAAGGAAATGAGGGCAGTCATATGTGAGGCATTTCAGTTGCTCATGGAAATCTATGTTGATTCCTGAGGATTAGAGGATAGCTCATGTGATCCTATTACTTAAAGAAATCAGCTCTTGGGAAATTGGTTAGCTTAACTTCAGTTGTCAAAGATATTAGCAAATTTTGTGATACTATAAACAAGCACATAGAGAGCACTGTAGTTATTGTCAATACTTAATATAACTTTAGGAGGCACAAATCATGCCTGTCCAGCTTGATTGGGCTTTCTGAGGCAGTGACAAACAGTGGCTAAAAAGGGAGCCCAGTGAACATTCATCTACTTTTATTTCTAGAGAACTAGACAACATTCTACATGGATGGCTATTAGAAAATGCTGGCTGGCATTGTATTATTGGAATTGAGCCATAGGGTCAGGATCAGACTTATTAACCATCTGCATTTTACCGCCCCAGAGTAGAGATCATACCATCAGCAACCAATACAGCGCACCAGACTGAGAGAAGTACGTGTAAATTACTGTCTCACATTGAAAGACTGTTTGCCAATTTTTCTTTTTAGTCCCAGTTGGGTATACTCATAAATGTTATGGCACTTGAATCTTTTAAAGTTGTAGCCTACTTAAAATATTTATCTAAAACTGGAACCAATCAAAAACATGCTATTACGATTATAACTGCTCCAATTCAGAATTAGCCCACTCAGACAAGGTATCTATAGTTCTACATGGGTTTTATCTCACTTTGTAAATATTGAGAGATTTAGCTAAATAAGATAATTTCTCTCTACAACATATGAAATTCAGTAAAATTTGAAACTTTTGCGAGCTTACAAGAAGCGTGGAAATGATTGTAATTGTGAAATGACCTCAGTAAGTTGCAAAATGAGTCATGTTGGTGGAGTGGTGGAGTGTTCTGCCAAATCATTCTGAAATGTTGACCATATGTTATTTACTTTTATAGGCATTTTACGGTGCCGTTGCCCGTAAGCCCAAGGATCTTTTTGTTACATTGGCTTCTCCCAGTTTATTTTCTATTCGCTGTGGGCTATGACATCTATCAATCTTTAGCTTTGATGGCACATGGTTGGCATCACACGTATTCACTGTCAGGTAATAGTACAGTCTGACAACGCACAATACTTCAACAGATGCCTTAAAAAGGAAGTTTGCAAAAATTAGCTTTGGTTGCCAAGATTTTGAAAAAGAAAAATGTTTGAGCTGGAATTTGACTTCATGTATATTTTGTCTAATTGTTGTGAATTAGTCAATATATTGTTTTGTTGCCAGAATAAGTGTATGCAATAATTATGCACTCTTTTAGAGCTAAGCAAATGTACAGGTATTCAAAGATAAATATTTCAGATAATTCAATGCAATATATTTATGTAATCCTGTGCAGTTTCTCTTCAATACTTTTTAATTACCTGCACTGCTCAATTTACAATTGATTGTATCGCAGAACTTAATTTAATGACTGACTGGCTATGTTTACAATCTATAAAATACAAATGTTTGCAAAGTCACAAGTTACTCCTATTACTTGCGTGAATTATTTTTCGGCTGTATTGGGGAAAATGGAAAGTAAATTTTGTAGCAACTTCTATTTTCAGAAGCGAGACTTACTGTAGTCCTAGAAGCCTTGAGGAGCCTGCAAGGTTCTTTCTCTCTTCAGTAATTATGTTCAAAGTCTCCATTGATGTTATTTGTGTCAATATTCTAGTATGTACAAAAGTAAAATTCCTATCCGTGAAAAAAAGAAAGCCTTCACGTTCTATCATATATCCATTCATATGCCTACGTATAAAGTACTGCCAGTGGGCAATCAATCACTATATATGTCTGGTGGAATAAGCATTGTTGCTTCATACGCAAATACAAATTTATGGAGTATGTACATGTATTGGAATTTGTTCACATGCAGAAATCTTTAAAAGTTGGAGGACACGTTGATAAAGCTGTAAAACATGAAGGCATTTGGGATTCTCTGTTTTATAAATATGGGTATAGAGTAAAAAAGTAAATAGGCATGCTAACCCTACACATATCTTTGGTTAGGCCACAGTTAGAATATTATGTCTACTGGTGGGCACCCTACTTTAGGAAGGATGCCAGGACAATGCAGAAAAGATTTACTACAATGATACCAGGGATGAATCTTTAGTTATGAAGACAAGAAAAACAGGCTCATTTGATCAGAGCAAATGTGGTTAAGAGAGGGTTGTTCAAAATCATATGGTTTTGGTGAAATAAACTGGGAAAACTATTAGCAGTGGTTGGGAAGTCAAGAACTGGAGGGCATAAATTTAAGGTCACCACCAAAAGAATGATGGGAGTGGTTAGGAGATTTTTTAAAAATATGTACAAAGGGTTTGTTAGTACATGCAATGCCCTAGCAAAATAGTGATGGAAGCAGATTCCATTATAGCTTTTAAAATGGAAGTGAATAAATATTTGAAAAAGAAAAATTTACAATGAGTGTGAGGCAAGAGCATTTGGTACTAAGTGGTAGTTCTTTCAGAGAGCCAGCATGAGCCAACTGGCCTCCTTCTGTGCTATAAAATTCTATGATTTTTACCTGTACAACTACATTTTTCAACAATCTTCATTGTTAAAAACACTGAACAAGGAATCTTCCGCTTGCTTGATGTTTAAGTCAAAATCAGATCAATAATAAGGAATTTAATAATTTCATCCTTAAGTACTTATGATTGTTAATAATTCACAACTTACATGGTTTGAAACTAGTCAAGCTTTTCTGTTAGATCTGAAGCTGGATCATGAATATAAATGCTTTAAAACATTATACTCAGGAGATACTGAAAATATTGAAGAATTAGGTGTTTCCCCATCTCCAATATTTTTACAACTAATGGGTGTTCAAAGAAAATGAAAAATAAACGTTTTTTAATGCCCCAATGATTTTTCTCTCGAGTTGCTTGCAACAATGTCCAGGTGACTAATTTTCAATTCCTGGAGACTCCAGGACAATCCAGGAGGGTTGGCAACCCTAGCTCCTGTCAAATCTAGTCAGCTCTTGTATGTAATTGATACTCATAACTTCAGTGCTTTCTCAGTGCAGTTAAGTATAAACTTTACACATTTCTATGTGCTATTCCTTAAAGTACATGTTTTAAAAAAATCTTCCACGTGAAGCACTATAGAGAGGAAGCAAGCTGTCATTACTGCTTATGAAACATTTTTGCACCCAATTATCCTAATTGAAGAAGCTTATAGGTTGAATATGATCTATACAGTAAAGTTATATCATGGATCTAGAATTCACTTGTTGCCCAATAAATTGTTTATATGGTTCTGTTGCTCAATTACTGAATAACATTTCTTTGCAAAATATGTCCATTACTTATTCAGCTATGTAAATTAAATGTGAACTAATTAAAGCTGAATAATCATCCTTTCATAGTTGATTATTGATACATCGTGCTGTGAATTATATATCTTGTGTTATCTTTGTTTGGCAAGTTTAAAAATGCACTAAGAATTGAATGTTTTTATTTCTCTGAAGTAAGGCTTGCGGAACAGGAAAAGCATTTTTTTTAAAAAAATCTATTCTAATGACTTGGGTTAAGATATTCCTTGATTCAAATAATAGACAGCTTACATTTGCAAAATATTGATTAAGTATGGATCAGTATTCCACACTGGATTATGGCAATTGATTTCTATACAGAGGATACACTGTAATATTAAAAAGTCTCCTTCCTAGCACGGTCTCAAAGGGCCATGTCCAGTTTAAACAGATGCCTCCCGAATCTTTCAATCCATTGGTCTCCTCTTCTATTGCACTTAGGACACGGATCACTATATCCAACTGGTTAGCCCTTTCTTTAGTTGGAAGAGTGTACTAGATACACAGTTGAGTCTGGCAACAATCATCTGAAAAAAGGAGTGCCACAATACTTTGCGACATACCTGGAAGAGGTATTCCAAGTCCTTCCCTTAAGATGCCATCCAACACATCATTAATAGACATCAAATAGGGAGCAAAAGGGCAATCTTGCTCACATTTTTGAGATAAGTTCAACATGTCTCTCATGCACCTTTACATAGATTTTTGAATTGGAGTACACATTTGTGCTAAAATCAAGATTTGTACTCCCATAGCTTCCAGCATCTTCATAAGGGCTGTATGGAGCACTAGGTCAAAAGACTTAAAAATAAATCAATGAAAGCGAAAGCAAGTTGGTTTCCTTGAGCCATAAGATGTTCTACAATCTTGAAAAATCATAACCTATCCTACATATTTCCTCATGAGTTTGAAATCCAGCCCGCTCTTTTCTGATTAGTCTGCGGCCTACATAGCATCCAATTTCTGTGCTGTAATAAACCGAAGAAACTTAGAAGTCAGTGGTATCAACAAGATTCCTTCGTACTTTTTGGGATCATTAAGAGTACTCGAGCTTGTGGATAGAGATGACTGTGTACTAGAAGATCAAATAGTCATCCTTCAAAGAGTCTCAAAAAGGCAGTTTCAAAGCAAGCTTTTTACATCGTTCAGCAAAACCAATGTTGTTTCCCCTTAAAGTCCTCTTGCGTCTGTTTCTCCACAATTCCCGCACCTAAAACAGCTTTTAGGAATTTGGCATTAATATCATCCACACCTGCTACCCTACTTGCTAGCTCTGTAGTCTAACCATAAACTAATCTTGCTGACTTTGTTGATCTCTTTGTTGAACTTACGATCAACTTATAGGAATGTTGACATGGAGCTGGAACTTGCTCAGAGCAGCGTGGCCACGTTCGCAGCCGCTCCTGCGAATTAAATGTACGAATTTACTCACTGCGTGCTCCGTGACCTGCGTGATTTGGAAGTTTTCAAAAAATGCGCGACATCAACCCAGCCTCTGAACAGCATGGGAAATGTCTGTGAGACACGCCCACAAAATCTGTCAGGAAGAGAAGTCACGTCCACAAGCAGGCAAGCAAAGTTCATTCATTTAAAGTAATATTCTGCATTGTAAATAAAAATTATTTTTTTTAAATAAAAAGCCAAAGAAGCAATTTAATTAAATTAAAGAGACAGAAGTGAAAAGTAAAAAAAAATGTTTTAACTTTTTAATTTCGAAAAAAATTTTAGTGACCAAAAAATTACAATGAAGAGAAATATGAGACTCCACATTTTTTTAATTTAATTTTTAGTTGTTTAGCAGTCATTAAAAGTCATCACACTTTTAAAAAGTAGTGTAGACCTGGTATTTTTCAACGTGCCTTTTGGTGGCGTAAGTAGTTACATTTCAGCTGGGCAGATTTACGATTTTTAAGTGATTTCCATGATTATGGCTTGCGATTCCCCTTTAATTCGCAGCTGTCAAATCGTCGGCGAACCAATAGGAGCAAGTTCACGATTTCTGGGTTTTAGTGCACATGTGCAAATGCGTGAACTCGCTCCTTCGATTCGCCGGTGGAGACAGAGGAACGCTGTTCACATGAGTAATTTCTGCCTCGTCCACTAAGTGAATTCTATTCCCTCATAATTCTGTGTAAAGAATGATGCATCTTGTTACTAGATAATCAGACTAGCCAGACTTCAATAACTTACAGAACACTATCATTACATTGGGAACAATGCACAGTCTAGATGTTGCATATCTTTTTGCCATTAAAGTGGAGATTTGTCCTGTTATAGCATTTTTAAAAACTCTAGTATTAAGTGTAATTCCATCCAAAATAGCAATTTTCATAGCCTACATCACAACATGGATTATTATAAAGCAGTTCATGAGCTAAGAAATTAAACTAGCTGATGCTGACTTATTATGACATATTTGAACTGCGTTTGTAACCTCAATTATTAATTCTGTCAGTTAACAATATCTATCTAGACAATTTGCATAGAGTTTAATACTTAAATGCTGCTAATTGTGCTATCATAAGTGTATTACCTGTATTAAAAAAAATGTTAGTTTTGGTAGAGTAAACATTAACATAACCTGGACCAATTGATGCAAGATGTTTCAGGTGAGCCAATTTGAGGCATCCAGTATTTTCCTAGGTGTAGACTGGTCAGTAAATCTCAAGACGGTTCCTTGACGAGGAGTTATGGTGAACAAGGTGAAGAAGCTGATTAACCATTCGAAGCAAGAAGTAACAAGAAAATAAGTACGACAAAGAGGATAAAATTATTTCAGATATGTATGTAGATGAGTCCTTTAAGGTGTAAATTAGGTACAATTGTCATGGGATATTAGGAACTGACAGCAACAAACTGGCTAAGCTGTCCAACATACACAGAGTTCAGTTGCAAATGAATTATGAAGAAAGCATTAAAAGGTCTTCCTGGACCACAAGGACATTTGAGAGGTAATTAAGAATCATAGAACGTTACGGCACAGAAGGAGGCCATTTGGCCCATCGTGTCCGTGCCGGCTGAGAAAGGGCTATCCAGCTTAATCCCACTTTCCAGCACTTGGTCCGTAGCACTTGAAGTACACATCCAAGTACTTTTTAAATGAGTAGAGGGTTTCTGCCTCTACCACGCTTTCAGGCAGTGAGTTCCAGACCCCCACCACTCTCTGGGTGAAAACATTTCTCATCTCCACTCTAATCCTTCTACTAATTACTTTAAATCTATGCCCCCTGGTCACTGACCCCTCTGCTAAGTGAAATAGGTCCTTTCTATCCACTCTATCTAGGCCCCTCATAATTTTATACACCTCAATTAAATCACCCTTCAGCCTCCTCTGTTCCAAAGAAAACAACCTCAGCCTATCCAATCTTTTCTCATAGCTAAAATTCTCCAGTTCTGGCAACATCCTCGTAAATCTCCTATGTACCCTCTCTAATGCAATCACATCTTTCCTGTAATGTGGTGACCAGAACTGTACGCAGTACTCAAGCTGTGGCCTAACTAGTGTTTTATACAGTTCTAGCATAACCTCCCTGCTCTTATATTCTATGTCTCATGTGCCTTTGTAACCACCTTATCCACCTGTCCTGCTACCTTCAGGGATCTGTGGACATGCACTCCCTCTGTTCCTCTTCACCTCTCAGTATCCTCCCATTTACTGAGTATTCCCTTGCCTTGTTTGCCCGCCCCAAATGCATTACCTCACACTTCTCCAGATTGAATTCCATTTGCCACTTTTCCGCCCACCTGACCAGTCCATTGATAACCTACTGCAGTCTACAACTTTCCTCCTCACTATCAACCACATGGCCAATTTCTGTAACATCTGCAAACTTCTTAATCATGCCCCTTACATTTAGGTCTAAATCATTAATATATACTACAAAGTCCATGGGACCTAGTACTGAACCCTGTGGAACCCCACTGGAAACAGCCTTCTAGTCACAAAAACACCCGGCGACCATTACCCTTAGCTTCCCGCCACTGAGCCAATTTTGGATCCAATTTGCCACTTTTCCTTGGATCCCATGGGCTTTTACTTTTCTGACCAGTCTGTCACG
The DNA here is from genome assembly GCF_035084215.1 of Heptranchias perlo. Lineage (NCBI taxonomy): Eukaryota > Metazoa > Chordata > Chondrichthyes > Hexanchiformes > Hexanchidae > Heptranchias > Heptranchias perlo. The sequence goes on along the minus strand of NC_090337.1, from coordinate 35,558,153 downwards.
TGGAACCTCGTCAAAAGCCTTGCTAAAATCCATGTAGACTACATCAAATGCCCTACCCTCATCAACCCTCCTTGTTACCACCTCAAAAAATTAAATCAAGTTAGTCAGATGCTACCTTCCCTTAACAAATCCATGCTGACTGTCCTTGATTAATCCGTGCCTTTCTGAATGACAATTTGTACCGTTCCTCAGAATTGTTTCCAATAATTTGCCCACCACCGGGGTACGGCTGACTGGCCTGTAATTACTCAGTCTATCCTTTTCTCCCTTTTTGAACAATGGTACAACATTAGCAGTCCTCCAATTCTCCAGCATCATGCCTATAGCCAGAGACGATTGGAAAATGATGGTCAGAGCCTCTGCTATTTCCTCCCTCGTTTCTCTTAACAGCCTGGGATACATTTTATCTGGGCCTGGCAATTTATCTACTTTCAAAGATGCTAATCCCCTTATTATTTCCTCCTTCACTATGTTTATCCCATCCAATATTTCATACTCCTCCTCCTTAACTACAGTGATCTTCAGGAGTTGCCTAAATACAGGAGATGTACACAAATGAAGAGGGGGTGTAGTGAGCAATTAATGTCATTCTTCAGGGGGCTATTCTGGACTCCTCTGCTGTTAACTATTTTCTTAAATAAAAACATGTGTAGAAAGAATACTGCTAGTGAAGTTCTGAAAGATTTATGAGCTAAAAAGTGATAGAGGAATTTTGTGTGAAAAATGTAGTTTGTCACCAGAAATGCAAAATATTTCAACAATACATTTATGGTTATTGACAAAGGTAGAAAGCAAACTTTTTGTGATTATTGATCTTTCAGCAAAATAATCCAGTCACCTTGAGGGTATTGCTAATGAGGTCAGGAAACTGCAAGGATGTATCTCAAGAACACCGGAATACAAATGGACATAAGTTATTTTAACACTTTAGAACTCAATGGTCAGACCATGTTTAGAATTAAGTGTACAATTTTCAAAACCTTGCCTGAATTTGTCTAAGCGAAGGAACCAATGTGGTACTTTACCACTGGCAGTGATCCAACACAATGTAATTATATTGAATAGGTTTGAACAAGCTACAACAAATACTACACTTTGTCTAAAATCTCAATTGAGGGAAGAAATTATTTGGGTCAGAGTGGATTGCACTAAAAAAGTCAGAAAGATAACCTTATGATGTAACCTTGAGCTCTCTATACAATAGGATTAATTGCTACTATGGGCTTGCCATGAGTGCTCAGAGGTGCCTGGTAGTAAAGCTTTGGTTACTGAAAACATTCATCATTGCCCATAGATAAGTAGAGAGAAAATAATCATTTATAAGATATTTTCAGCCGAGGACACTGCTTTGAAAAAGCAACATGCGTGCAGTGGTTTTGATTAATGAGTGGCAAGAAAACACAATCCTAATTATAGCAACATTAACTTTGCAGCAACAATGATTGAACAATTCATTTTCATACCACAGTCACCTTATAGAAAATCCTGTTGTTTTGAGAACACAACAAATGCTCATCAATTGTGGAGAGGGCCATATAGCAACCCAGCAACACTTTTTCCCCCCCCGATATTTCTAACTTTCTGCATTAGCATAAAAATAAAGGTACCATTAAATTTTCAGAATCTATATCAAAAGCAAAGGATGCCACTTCCTCAAAATGCATATGGTTTCAAATGTCAATCTGAAATCCTTCAGGTGACTACATTTTCCTGGCTTAAGCTGGACTTCAAAATCAGAAAAAAATACATTGTAAACACACCTCTATGTTGCATAAATTAACTTCTGCAGTTAGCCCATGTCAGATAAAATTTTCCAGTTGATGCCATGCTTCCAAAATCTACCAAGAGGTAAAAATTCCAACAGCTGTATTATGTATAATAGCTGGTGAAATATTCAATAAATGCAGAGTTCCTGATGGTAAGTGCATTGCTTAGTATGAACCTGAGCCATATTGACCAGGAAGGTTGCTGGTTTGATCCCTGGTATATGACGAGTTTGTTGTTTTCAACCAGGGCAGCAGCTAGAGTGCTACAATTGTCCTTGCTACTTCTGGACTAGGGATGGGAAGAAATGCCCAGTATTCTTGCTGCTAATTGCTGGAAAATGTGTATGGAGGTCATGTGAGGATAGGGCAGAGTTTGGCTATGGTCAAATAGCCTGCAATACTCCCAGTCTTGCCACATACATGAAGAATGGTCACGTGGACAAGGTACCAGAAGGTGTCTGGAGCCTGTGGAATCATACCCCAGCACCAATCACTACCTTTAGGGGAAGGACGGAGAAGAACTGAGAAGGGGTGGAAAGAGAATTTTTTTAAAGAAAGTTTAGAATTAACACATTGTACTTTAATATTGAAGTTTACTGCAATACTAACCAATATTCTAGTGTTGATCATTACTAATCTGCTATTAACCCACCGACTCCCACAGCTACCTTGATTACACTTCCTCCTACCCCGCTTCCTGTGAGGACTCTATTCCCTTTTCCCAGTTTCTCCATCTCAGTTGCATCTGTTCTGACGATGCCACCCTCCACACCAGTACTTCCGCTATATCTTCCTTTTTCCTCAACCAAGGATTTCCCTCCACTATAGTCATCAGGGCCCTCGACCGTGTCCATCTCATTTCCCACACTTCTGCCCTCACCCCTTCCCCTCCCTCCCAGAACCATGATAGGGTCCCCCTTGTCCTCGCCTTCCAACCCACCAGCCTCCACGTTCAACGTATCATCCTCTGCCACCTCCAGTGCGATGCCACCACCAAACACATCTTCCCCTCCCCTCCCCTTTTAAGCATTCTGAAGGGACTGTTCCCTTTGTGACACCCTGGTTCACTCTTCCATCACCCGCTCTCCTCCCCACGGCACCTTACCGTGCGAGCGCAGGAGATGCAACAGCTGCCTTTTCACCTCCTTCCTTCCCACTGCTCAGGGCCCCAAACATGCCTTCCAGATTAAACAGTGATTTACTTGTACTTCTTTCAATTTAGTATACTGTATTCGCTGCTCACGATGTGGTCTCCTCTACTTTGGGGAGACCAAACGCAGATTGGATGATCATTTTGCTGAACACCTCTGCTCAGGCCGCAAGCGTGACCCTGAGCTTCTGGTCACTTGCCATTTTAATTCCCTTTCCCAATCCCACTCTGAACTTAGCCTCTCACACTGTTCCAGTGAAGCTCAACAGAAGCTTGAGGAATAGCACCTCATCTTTCGATTAGGCACTTTATAACCTTCTGGACTCTAAACTGATTTTAATAATTTCAGATCATAACCACTGCTCCCATTTTTTCCAGACAGCAGGTGCTGGTAACGGTTCTGCTGTTGCCATTTACAACTCCTCTAGACCGATCTTTTGTTTCTTAACCTGTCCCATTACCATCCTCCTTGCCTTGCACCATCATCCCTTTTATCATTTATTCACTCCTGCCCTCCATCCTATCAGAGACCCTCCCTTTTGTTTCCTCCCCTCCCCTTTCTCCTCTCCCTGCACGTGCTTAAAAACTGTTAAATCTTCAACAGTTCTGACGAAAGGTCATCAATCTGAAACATTAACTCTGTTTTTCTCCACAGATGCTGCCTGACTTGCTGAGTATTTCCAGCATTTTCTGTTTTTTTTTTACTATTCTGGGAGCTGGAACACTAGCATCTGTGATTGTAATAATCAGCCACTATCCTTTTGAAACCACTGCTCAGGTACTCCTTGTGGGAATGCACTCTAAATCAGTCCTGAGGTTAATTATTGTTTGAAGTTACTCTAGATTGGCAGTTGCTCAGTCCTTCTCTTTAGGAAGAGACCCGGTTATGTTGAGATCAGAAAAACCATCAGGAAATGACTGTTTCTCTTGCTCTTTTTTTGAATATTTTGTTTTCAAAATAGATTTGTCTCAACAGTCACTTCAACAAGGTGTGATGCCTGGAGTGTTACGGAAACTGTCAAAAACATTAAGACGGGTAAAGAGATGTATAATTTTACACCATACTTACTACACCTCCAAAATGTGCTGCAAGTACTTGGTTGTTAATTTTTGATTTCCAATCTCTCGTCACTCAAGATCTTTACCTGCACCTCAAAGTACTCCTCTATTCCTAGCAGATAGCCTGGTTTCCCGGGCGGTCAGACAGCTCCAAAACAGTGACCCCACTGATTTTTAGATAGCCACATAGGGATGCTCCCTTTCGAAGACATCACAAAGGAGCTGAACAGGGAGGTAGACTTATTTTGAGGATCTACATATTAAGAAGATTTATACTTTTATAGCCCAAATCAAAATGGTCAAATATGTTCTTTTATAGGAGTATTCCTTAAAAGGCTAAGAGTACAATTAAATTATTTTTATCATCACTATCCTTGAGCGTGCAAAGTTGGTTTTAATTATACTAACCAAAAGCCAAATATACAAAGTCCAAAAAGACAACAATAATATAATATCAAAATATATTTTATTCTGGACCTCTTTCGGATCTGATGCAAATTATGGTTGTCAGATCAATACGATGCAAAGGGAAGCTGCAAAAGAAGATGTGCCTTGGTGGTGATACTTATAGGGTGAGGTGGTGGAAGGAGGGGACGGGAAGGGGGAAAAGGGAAAATCATTAATGTAATGTGGAACCTAAATACATTATCAGGTGATATTTACATGGTCCAGGACAGTATGGTACATCAAAAATCAGTCTTTTTAACAGGTACAAATAAAAACAGAACAATAAAGAGTTCAAAGAGTAGAAAAAAACTTTCATGGCCTGGTTTACAGGTTCACAATTTTTAAAATCTTAATTTGTGAGAACTGTAGAAATGATGCAGACATGTAAATCCAGTGCTAGAGTTGTAGCGCTATCCCCTGAAATCATCACCTCTTATGCTTGTCACTCTTGAGCACTGAATGCACCTAATGCTGTCTTTGCCAACCTAAACACTTCACTTGCTTCAACTCTCTAGTTTCATTTGCAGCCCTTCCTAAAACAGCACTCGCAAAGGAACAAATGAGCAACGGTTATATCAGCGTAATCAATCGATACTGGTTTGAGGAAGGGGAGCAGTTTTTAATTTATAGCAAAGGCATAACAATTTCCAATAGTAAGTGTTTTATGTGTAATAACTACTAGCTTTAGGTAGTTCAAACAGTCTTGTATGTGTAAATTGCCATTATAATGATTTTGCTGTTTTCAGTCTCCCAAAGTCCCAGCAGATGTGAATAGGAGCGTCAGATCATTAAAGTCTGTATGCCCTTAGAACAAATGGTAAGAACAAATCTATGTGTCAAAAGAAAAGTGCTGCCATCCATTTAACACCTGGCTGATGTAAACACCAACTCAGATAAATTCCCATCTTCAGGTGAGAGGTTCCATTGCTGCCCCATTTTTGGATGGTCACACCTGACCATAAGTCCAGTGGAGGTAACTGCCAACCTTTTGTAATTTTCCAATCCAAAATGTGGAGTTAGGTAAAAGAGAACTCAGAACTGTCCTTACACCTCTCCCCTTGCAACCTTCCGCTGTGTCAGAAAACAGCAACTAGGAAGCTACTTCTATTTCTTTTCATTTAAAAAAATTGCTTCTGGACTGTTTACCACTGTAGTTGTCGGCTCTCAACAAATGTTGTAGCACTGGTATATACTTTATAAAACATTTAAATGAAAGGTTTTAACTGCTCAATTAAAAACTAGTTAGGGCTCACCCATCCAAACATTAGTTCTTTAGATCAGCTTACAGATGCTTTATGTATCATTTTTAATAGGAGGGGAATGCAAGGATTTTTAATTTAACTTGGACTTCACAACAAACTTACAAAGGGCAGAGCTTGAGAGAATGATAAAACCAGTCTCATTTGTCATCTTAATGTGAAACAACCTAATAAAACGCCAGTAAATAATAATCAATGGATTTTCTGTTACAAATGTGATAAAGCTGCCTAGTTAATCATTTATCTATGACAAATAGCCCGTAATAAGTGTCTAAGAGCCATTCTGAACTTATTGGTCAACTTCAGTAGTGCAGACACCATAGGATATCTGCATATATAGCAGCTATTTGATTACATAATGTTACCTATGAGCAATTCCAAATGTGATCAACAGTCTTTACTCCAAGGACAAACAAAATCCAACATTTGTGCAGAAATCCTTCTTACTCATGTTTCTATTTTAGACAAAAAAGCAACTGACCTTGCATTTTTAATGAGTTGAAAAACAGACCAAGTTGGATGTGTTGGTATAAAGCCTTTGCAACAGCAACCTCATTTCATTGATCTGTTGCTGCATGGGATATGGGAAATGGAAGAATACCTTCGTTAGACTGACATTTTACGATGCATTAAATCCAAGAATTTGAAACCTCAAACGTCTTTTCTTCATGTGAAAAAGTAATCGAGTATCTTGTAGCAGAAATATTTGTTTAACCACTTCATCATCTGAAGAAGGGTCCCCTGAGGTTTAAAAGCTCAGATATGCTATACTTTATAGTATAATATACTTTTATTCTAAAAAAAAAGCTATTGCAACTATACTACCTGTACTTTACTGAATAACACAGCAAGTGCAAGTACATTAGAGGGCTGAACCCAGATGAACCCATGTGTAATTACATGAGCATCGAGGAACGAAAATTAAAGCAAAGTCAACCCTTACTTTAGCATGAACATAAAACATATGCCTGCATGATTTCTGCCCAATGGCAGAGGGGGGTTTATCTCATTGCACTGGATAGGTTTTAAAAACATTGCTTACGAGACATCAGTCCTTAATACTGGAATCTTGCTGTGAAATTTATGCCTGTTGTTCTACCAAAGAATAAGTAGAGCAACAGTAATAATCCTCTGTCCAGAAAAGTTATCTCTCAAAATTCTATAAGCTGCTCTAACAATAGTGCACAATCCAACCATATGCAAACTATGGTCTTAAAGCAACGGGGTGCATCCCTGCATCGATTCTTTTTCTTTGTGCCCATTTGTTTAATTCTCATAAATCGGCAGAATCATGTCCCCATTGAGAAACTACTACGTTTTAGCCACATCACCTGTAAACCACAGCTTGTTACCTATGACTGATGTACAATGAAACTAGTTTTATGTTCTGAGTTTTGGAGCGGTTTTATGTTTCCCCACATATTACTTTGTGAGCCACAAAATGTACCAAAAACATACCAAATACACTTGTTATTTTGCTTATAGTATCCATAAAAAAAGTTTTTTTCTAATTGTGTGTTAAGTGTCAGTAGGGAAAAAAAACAAGATAAACAAGATACAGTCACTCTCCTACATCATGCAACTGTAAACTAAAGTGATAAAACAATGTTTAAAACAAAGGAACAAACTATTTGCTGCTGAATTAAAGAAGCTGATATGTCTGCACACAGATCTGCTGAACTGCTGACAAGATAACTCATTCTACATAGACTCTGGACCAAAAAAATAAAAGATAGATATTTTTGTCCTCTGATATTATCTTCCCATTTTGGTACACATATGGTCTCGTGTCAAGTCTTTTCAAGTTGTTTTAAATCTTCAAGAAAGGTTGACTTTTCTTTGTGGGTGGAGCTTCCAGCATTAAGCAGTCAGGGTACTCTTCACATCAAGGCTCAGCTGTCCTGGGATTTGCATTCTGACTTGTTTTGGCTGTAGTGGACTGGCCATGGTTCAAGTGAGACTGTAGCAGTGCATGGGGCAGGGACAGTCATTTTGGCTATGTACACATTCATTGTCGGTCCATGGCTTCCAGCTAGCAGCGCTATTTCCGCAGATCTAACACACAAACCTTTAAAAGAAAATGTAAAATGTAAATTCACTCTGCAGCTTTATAAAGGCACAACACAAACAGTCTCTATGAGTGACATGTGCCCCCATGAATGAGATTTGGATTTGTAGATCCACCCAGCATCAATACATTTTAAATATAATTAATCAAATAGGCAATTATACGGTGAAATAACTTACAAGTGAAACTATTTTTCGCTATTAATAAAATTGGAACAGAGTGACGCAGTGGGCTAACACACAAGGACCTGAGTTCTAATCCAGCCCACACTGAGGGGATGCCAGTCTCCTCTCTGCCAGGTGCAACAATCTGACATGAATTGGGGTTGCGCAGTGTCAAGCCAGTTCCAAGTTGGCATGGGCCTAAAGCACAAAACTGCCCAGAAACTAGTATCCCAAACAGAAAGGCCTAAAGTATGACCGTTAACTGGAAAAATTAATGCTGGAGAGATAGAGATTACTTTTCTGAGGTTGGGTTAAAGCACAGTGTTAGGGATTTCTATTTAGCATCTAGCCATGAGTACTTGATTTTGGCACTTGGTGGCAAAGTTTAGGAAGGAAATTCCAGACAGTGGAATCTAAGAATTGGTGAGGCCATGAAGGAATTTAAACACAAGGATAAGAATTTTAAATTTGAAGTGCTGAGGGATTGAGTGCCAATGTAGGTCAGCGAGGACAGACGTGATGGGTGAGTATAACTTGATGTGGGACAGGATGTGGGCAGCAGTGTTTTGGATGTGCTGAAATTTACAGAGGTTGGAGGATGGGAGGCTGTCAGGAGAGCTGGAGTAATCGAGTCTGGAGGTGACAAAGGCATGAATGAGGGTTTCAGTGGCAAACAGGCTGAGATGGTAACAGAGGAAGGCAAAGTTATGGAAATGGAAGTAGGCAGTAATAGTGACAGACAGAATATGAGGTTGGAAGTTCAGCTTGAGGTTGAACATGACATCCAAGTTGTGAACAGTTTGGTTCAGCCTGAGACACATAGAAAATAGGAGCAAGAGTAGGCCATTCGGCCCTTCGGGCCTGCTCCGCCATTCAAAATGATCATGGCTGATCGTCTAACTCAGTACCCTGTTCCCGCTTTTTCCCTATATCCCTTGATCCCTTTAGCATTAAGAAATATATCTATCTCCTTCTTGAATACATCTAATGACTTGGCCTCCACTGCCTTCTGTGGTAGAGAATTCCACAGGTTCACCACCCTCGAGTGAAGAAATTTCTCCTCATCTCGGTTCTAAATGGCATACCCCGTACCCTGAGACTGTGACCCCTGGTTCTGGACTCCCCAGCCATTGGGAACATCCTCCCTGCATCTAGTCTGTCTAGTCCTGTTAGAATTTTATATATTTCGATGACATCACCTCTCATTCTTCTAAACTCTAGTGAATATAGACCTAGTCGACCCAATCTCTTCTCATACGTCAGTCCTGCTAGGGAGAGGGATGGAGTTGGTGGCAAGATAATGGGGACTTCGTGGTGGGGCAGAAGATGGTGGCTTTCGTTTTCTCTGTATAGTTGGAAGATGTTGGACAAGCAGTCTGACAGCACAGAGGCAACGGAAGGGCCGAGAAGGGTAGAGCTGTAGAAGTCGACCCCATGGCTTCGGATGATGTTCCCAAGGGGCAGCATATAGTTGAGGAAGAGATGGGGACCAAGGATTGATGTATGGAAACATAGAAAATAAAAGCAGGAGCAGGCCAATTGGCCCTTCGAGCCTGCTCCGTCATTCAATATGATCATGGCTGATCCTCTATCTCAATACCATATTCCCGCTCTCTCTCCATACCCCTTGATACCTTTTGTGTCTAGAAATCTATCTAGCTCCTTCTTAAATATATTCAGTGACTTGGACTCCACAGCCTTCTGTGGTAGAGAATTCCACAAGTTCACCACCCTCTGAGTGAAGAAATTTCTCCTCATCTCAGTCCTAAATGTCCTACCTCGTATGCTGAGCCTGTGACCCCTCATTCTGGACCTCCCAGCCAGGGGAAACATCCTTCCTGCATCCAGTCTGTCTAGTCCTGTCAGAATTTTATATGTTTCAATGAGATCCCCTCTCCTCAAATGACAGTCCTGCCATCCCAGGGATCAGTCTGGTACATTCCCTCTATGGCAAGTATATCCTTTCTTAGGTAAGGAGACCAAAACTGCACACAATACTCCAGGTGTGGTCTCACCAAGGCCCTGTATAACTGCAGTAAGACATCCTTGCTCCTATACTCAAATCCTCTTACAATGAACGCCAACATATCATTTGCCTTCCTAACTGCTTGCTGCACCTGCATGTTTGCTTTCAGTGACTGGTATACAAGGACACCCAGGTCCCTTTGTACATCAACATTCCCCAATCTATCACCATTTAAATAATACTCTGCCTTTCTGTTTTTCCTTCCGAAGTGGGTAACTTCACATTTATCCACATTATACTGCATCTGCCATGTATTTGCCCACTCACTCAACTTGTCTAAATCGCCTCGAAGCCTCTTTGCATCCTCCTCACAACTCACGATCCCACCTAGTTTTGTGTCGTCAGCAAACTTGGAAATATTACATTTGGTTCCCTCATCCAAATCATTGATATATATTGTGAATAGTTGGGGCCCAAGCACTGATCCCTGTGGTACCCCACTAGTCATTGCCTGCCACCCCATAAAAGAACCATTTATTCCTACTCTCTGTTTCCTGTCTGTTAACCAATTTTCAATCCATGCCAGTATATTACCACCAATCCCACGTGCTTTAATTTTGCAGACTTTATCAAAGGCCTTCTGAAAATCCAAATAAACCACATCCACTGGTTCTCCCTTATCTATTCTACCAGTTACATTGTCAAAAAACTCCAGTAGGTTTGTCAAACATGATTTCCCTTTCATAAATCCAGGTTGATTTTGTCTAATCCCGTTGATATTTTCTAAGCGCCCTGTTATCACATCCTTTATAATAGACCCTAGCATTTTCCCTACTACTGATGTTAGGCTAACTGGTCTGTAGTTCCCTGTTTTCTCTCCCTCCTTTTTTAAATAGGGGGGTTACATTTGCCACCCTCCAATCTGCAGGAACTGTTCTATAATCTCTAGAATTTTGGAAGATGACAACTAATGCATCCACTATTTCCATGGCTACCTCTTTTAGTACTCTGGGATGCAGATTATCAGGTCCTGGGGATTTATCGGCTCTCAGTCCCATTAATTTCACCAGCACTATTTATTTTTATTAATACTAATTTCCTTTAATTCCTCCTTCTCCTTAGTCCCTTGTTTCCCTAGCATTTCTGGGAAGTTATCTGAGTCTTCTTCCATGAAGACAGAACCAGAGTATTTGTTTAATTGCTCTGCCATTTCCCTGTTGCCCATTATAAATTCTCCCGTTTCTGACTGTAAGGGACCTACATTTGTCTTCACTAATCTTTTTCTTTTTACATACTTGTAGAAGCTTTTACAGTCCACTTTTATGTTCCTTGCAAGTTTACTCTCATACTCTATTTTTCCCCTCTTAATCAATCTCTTGGTCCTTTTTTGCTGAATTCTAAACTGCTCCCAATCCTCAGGCTTGCTACCTTTCCTGACAACTTTATATAACTTCTCTTTGGATCTAATATTATCCTTAATTTCTTTTGTTAGCCATGGTTGGGCCACATTTCCTTTTGCATTTTTGCGCCAGAAAGGAACGTATAATTGTTGCAATTCATGCATTCGTTCCTTAAATATTAGCCATTGCCTATCCACCGTCATGCCTTTTAATGAAGCTTCCCAATCTATCATAACCAACTCACTCCTCATACTTTTGTAGTTTCCTTTGTTTAGATTTAGGACACTAGTTTTGGTTGGACAACTAGTACACCTGGCTAGCCATCCATATTGGCATTGGATGGCTAGCCAGGTGTACACCATTCACACTTAAATTTGCAGCCCTTGGACTTAGGGACCAAGAATGGGGGCCATACCAGGAATGACCAGGATGGCAGACAGTGAAGGTTTTACTGGGGTCAAGGCATTAAAGGTTGAGACAAGGGAGTGGTTGAGCAAATCAATAGCTGCAGAGGTATTGTGGCAAATGGAAAGCCAAAGGCTAGGGCAGTACTGAGTTTGAGAGTGCAGTTGACATCGAGGAGAGTTTTCTCCAGGGGTGGATACAAAAGGAAATAGTATTGAAAGAAGGTAAGGGTATGTGCATGGTGGGAGATAGCCTTGTCAGTGATAGAGATCACGGGAGTGAAGAGGCCACAAGAGATGGTGTAATTGAGGGGGTGGCCGTGAATATGGGTAGGACGGTTTATATGGAGGGAACAGTTTCAAGAGAAGAGAAGAGTGAATTCAGAGGAGAGGTAGCAAGGGAAACTGACAAGGAGACTGAAATCTCTCTAGGATGGGAAGTTGCTCAGTGCTGAGGCAAAGAAGTGAGGCTATCACAAGGCGGGACTTGGGGGGTCAGAAGGAGTGGAAGAGGGAGATGCTCGGAGGAAAAGGCTACAGTGTGACAAGCGGATAAAGGCTACATTGCTACCAAAGTGGTTTGGGTACAGCAGGTGGTTGAACTGACGATTCCAGGGGGTGGGGGGAGTAGTGGGTGGTGTGAGCAGGATGAGAAGGAGGTTGGTGAAGTTAGCCCCCAGTGGGTATGTTGGACAGGAAAGTCAGCAAGAGAGGAGGATAGAGCAGTTGGGTTTTCTCCTGTTAAGAAGGCATGATGCCATGATGCTTCCTTCTGAGAGTGATGAGGCTCAGAGGGTAGCCATATGCTTGATCGTGGGCGATTCAAACCTGCATGGTAGCAGGAGAGTAGGAAGACTGAGGAGTAGTGATGGATTGAGGTGGGGACCAAGGATGTTAAAATACCTGAGAGGGGAGAAATGAAATGAGGGGAACGGAGGGAGAAAGAGAGAGGAGAGACGGGGCTGAGACAATTCAAAAATAAAGAAGGGAGATAGAGATAATGGGCTTGCATCAGCCATTCAGGTTAAATTGGCATGGCAAAGATTAGGCAAGACATGCATCAGTCGTGAACCGTGGGTAGAAAGGAGACAATATGAAACAATTCAAAATTGAAGTCTGAGGACCAGGAGGTGTGATGGGATGAAGTCCACCTATCGACAGCATGGGGTCAACATGGAGTAACCATCAACCAACTATCAAGTGGAGTCAGCAGTAGAGGGGGTTAGATCGAGGAGCCATTGGAGGAGAGTAATAGCTGGAGAATTGTTGGAGATTGTCCAGTGGATTGAGGAAGCCAAAGAGCAGTGAAGAGTTGACCAGGAGCCAGTAGAAGTTGATCCTGGGTACAGTGGAGATGCGTAGTGGCTCTAGGCATTAACAGTGCATACCAGCAAAGCAGCATGTAGCAGTGGGAGTGAAACACAGAGACCAAGAACAGCAAAGACTGTGATTCCATGGAGGGTGATGGTAAAACCAAGGGTCCAAGTTACATCCATAGAGCGGCGAAGAGCATACAAAATCAAGGGCAGCGGCGGAAGCCTGAGGAACTGGTGCAACCCTGTACAGCAAAGGATGGTGGAAGACAGGACAAAGCAGAGTAGTCAATGACCATGGGAAGCAAGCAGAAAGCAACATGGTAGAGATCATTCAGTAGCAAGGAAGCAGCATTGCAAGATGGGTGAGAGCCAGCTGGAATGGTTCAGAGCCAGCCCAGTGGTGAGTGGAAAGTCCCAGTGGTAAAGCAGAAACTGAACCTGCAAGCCTGATAGTGGAAATAAAGTAGTCTAGCAGAGAATAGATAAACACACGAGGAAGAAAGGAATAGAAGAGTATGCTGATAGGGTCAAATGAAGTGGGGAGGGAGGAGGCTCGTGTGGAGCATAAACACCGGCATGGACCTGTGGACCGAATAGCCTGTTTCTGTGCTGTACATTCTGTGTAATTCTATGTAAGAATACAGTCTCATCAAAAAGCAGTGGCAAAGTGAAACCCAGAAACCAAAAGAGCATTTTGCGTAGGAGAAGGCGAACTTGAAAGCACTTGGGGAATGTTTTCCGTCACGAGAAATTAAGGTGTTAATTTCATAATGTGTTTATTTTTATGACAAAAAAATACAAGTGATAATTACTTCAATTTTCTCCTGTGCAGGTTCATTTTATAGAATTTTCACCGTACCAGCAAAAACCTGACCAACCAAGACCCAGCTATAGTAATGCTCAATTCTGTGCCCCTCAACTGGCTTTTGGTTAAAAAATGGCCAAGGGCATTAATCCAGTTCTGGACATCAGGGAACTGTAGGAATTTAGACAGAGCAACAAAACTGTACAGTTGGCCCAATGAAGTAGCCAGTTCTGGACTTTGGATGATTGATTTAAAGATCATGGCATTAGAACCCAAATATTTACTTTTCTATGTGCAATCAACTTCTGAGTTTTCTATGTAAGCAGGAAAATCAAGCTACAATTCTAAAGTTGTGAAATTGTGTGCATCATGTGCTTGTGTAGTTTATATTGAAACATTTATAATTAATATCTTGTTCAGTTCTGGCCTTTTTTGTACTTATAATGATTTAAGTATCTAACCTTGAGATTTTGATTTCCCATGGAGCAGTTTTGCTGCTCATCTAATTAAAGTGCCTCTGAGCCCAGAGCTACTCAGCTGATTAAAGTGCCAGTGAGGACAGTGCAGCAGTCATTACAATAATACAACTTGCATTTATGTGGCAACTTTAACATAGAAAATGCATCCCAAGGCTCTTTGCAGAGGGTAAGGTGGGGGGGGGGGGGGGGAATGAATGCCGAGTCAAAGGGAGAGATGTTACGAGGAGTAATCCAAAGCTTGGTCAAAGCGATGGCTTTGAAGGTGAACTTTAAAAGAGGAGAGGTTTAAGGAAGAAATTCTAAGGTGCAGGATTTAGGTGGTTAAAGGCTGCCAATGGTGGGGCAAAGGGATGGGTCTGAGGCCGTGAAATGATTTAAAGGATCAGAATTTTAAATTTGAGGTGTTGGGAGACTGTAAGCTAGGGTAGGTCACCATGGATAGGTGAGCAGGACTCAAGTGAGGATAGGATATAGACAGCTGAGTTTTGTATGAGCTGAGGTTTACAGAGGATTGAGGATGTCCAGGACAGTACCTCATAAGAAGGAATCATTTACAATGTCAGCTAGCATGGAGGGCAGGAATGGAAGTTGGATGGTCAGCAGTTAGTGGGATTGGGGTCAAGGGATCTTGAGGTGGGTCTCATGGACAAGATGAGCTCACTGAGGCCATGAGGAGAGATGGGGAGAAACTGGAGAGAGGTGCAGGTTCAGGACCAGAGCAGGGAGTAGTCTGGTGGCAGGTTTGGCTTGGTGAAAAAGGGAGGGAAGTAGTAAAGGCAGCTAAAAAGTATTGTCTCAACCTTAGTAACAAAAAAGTCCATGAATTCCTCGTGCTTGCTGTTTTAGGTCCAGTTTCAGTCAAAGCCAGGATGTCAGTGCAATCCTGTACAATAAGGTTGGGGGTGGCAAGGGCTTTGTCCACGAGTGAAGGGAAATTCTGCAAGGAAATACGGAGTGAGGCATTGATTGATCTGCTGACAGAATACAAGGGGGTAGTGGTGGCTGGAGTAATCAGGATGAAAGGTGGTGGGCGAGGTTAGACCCCAGCAGGTGCCTTAGGTGAGGTCATCGATAGAGGAAGATTGGTAGTTGGGGTTGCTGCTCACAAGTGACAGGTGCCTCGAACGGCCCTTCAGAGAAGGAGACAGGACAGAAAGGTCAAGACACACAAAAAGGAAGATAGCAGCATGGGCTTGGGTCCAAAGCAGCAGCCAAAATGCGTACATGAATGGACAGAGGGTATTAGGATTTCACAGGCAGAGATTATAAGAGAATGGATGAACCATCTCACCAAACACTGACAATCCACAAAGCAAGGCTCACAAATTCAACAGTTGTTGTCCTCTTTTTTTATATAAAGTGAGTCTCCATCTGTGAGATCACTGATCCCTGATGATTTATTGTGTCACAACATTGATCCCTGGTCTGTCCTGAGTCCCTGATAGTTTACTGGGCAAAGGTACTGATCCCTGGTTTGCCCCAATTCCCTGATGGTTTACTGGGTAAAAGCACTGATCTCTGGACTGTACTGATCCTCCGATCGTCTAGGAACTAAACAGTCATGGTGCATATGAAGGTCTCTAATCCTTTCTTGATGCAGATTCCATTTGCTTGGATTCTTGTACCCTATCTAACAGCACAATGGAACACAGCACTGCATCTTTAAGATCCCAGCATGTTTCTTCCTCAGTTTACCAGCAAACAAGTGGAGAATATCTCCCAGATTAAATATTTTGCGGTTTCATCCCAACATATTTGTAGATTGGACGCTTGACTTGCAAATTATTAGAAGGGCTTTTCAAATGCAGCACAACAAATTAACTTTACCCAAATGTATAGTTTGAAATCCTTATCACATTAAGCAGGCTAACACACACCTGAAAGCTTTTCTAGCATTTGGTACTGTCAGACAATTTTATTTCCTTTACTGATCATTTTTTTTTTAAAAAGGACTCTCCTGAGCCATTTGTTAAAATAAATCTAGGTATGGGAAGAAAGCAAGTTTTACCAGTGAATAATATTAGACAGGTTTGTCAATTTAAATAATATAAGCATGAACTTCAAGAATAGTCAGTAGGTGGAGACACTGCACTAAAAAAAAACACTCTCGAGCTGTAAGCTGTACAAAAGTATGAATCACATGGACTGAGATACAGAAGAAGCTTTTTCTGTTCTTATGCGGTCAAATTTAGTATATAATATTAATCAATTCATAATGATATTGAACTCAAGACTTTAACTACGCATTGCTTTTATACATTATACACTGTAGTACAGCACATGACTGAAGACCAAATGTAGCCTTTAGCTGAAAGGGGGGTAGAAGGCAGAGAATAATTGAACCAGGATGCACAGGTGTAATAACAGTGTCTTTTTAGGAACATAAGAACAGGAGTAGGCCATTCAGCCCCTCGTGCCTGCTCTGCCATTTGATAAGATCATGGCTGATCTGTGATCTAACTCCATATACCTGCCTTTGGCCCATATCCCTTAATACCTTTGGTTGCCAAAAAGCTATCTATCTCAGATTTAAATTTATCAATTGAGCTAGTATCAATTGCCGTTTTTAAAGTCATACATTCTATCCCTACTTTTGCATAATACTCTGACTAAACTGACATTGATCTGGGAAACCAAGACAGGCTGAGGAGCTGGGAGATGGTAAACTAAAGTCCTACACTTGCAGAAGGGCATTATTACAGTGTGACATGTTTACATAGGCAGTAACAAGATAGATGAATTAATGGTACAAATAGAGATAAATGGGTTTGATCAAGTAGCCACTTCTGTGACCTGGTTGCAGGGTGACCAAGGTTGGGAACTAAATATTCCAGGGTACTTGACGTTTAGAAAAGATAGGCAAAATGGAAAAGGAAGGGGGTAGTCCTGATAATAAGGGATGAGATAAAGGCAGTAGTGAGAAAGGATCTCAGCTCAGAAAACCAGGATGTAGAATCAGTATGGGTGGAGCTAAGAAATAACAAAGGGCAGAAATCACTGGTGGGAGTAGTTTATGGACCCCTAACAGTAGTTATGGTGTTGGACAGAGTATAAATCAGGAAATTAGAGGAGCATGTAACAAGGACAATGCAATACTCGAGGGGGACTTTAATCTTCATATAGACTGGTAAAACCAAATTGGCAAAAATAGTTTGGAGGACGAGTTCATGGAATGTATTCGAGACAGTTTTCTAGAACAATATGTCAAGGAGCCAACTAGGGAACAGGCTATTTTAGATCTCGTACCGCATAATGAGACAAGGTTAAATAGTAATCTTATAGTAAAGGATCATTTGTGGCAGAGCGATCACAGTATGATAGAATTTCGTATTGAGCTTTAGAGTGATGCAGTTGAGTCCGAAACTAGGGACTTACATTTAAACAAAGCCGATTACGTAGTTATGAGGGGCAAGTTGGCTAAGGTGGATCGGGAAATTAGATTAAAAGATATGACAGTAGATAAGCAATGGCAAACATTTAAAGAAATAATTCATAATTCTCAATGAAGATACATTTCCTTGAGGAATAAAAACTCCACAGGAAAACTGATCCAACCATGGCTAACTACAGAAGTTTAAGGGTATTATTAGATTAAAAGGGGTTTACAATGTTGCTAAAAAGTCTAGTAAGCCTGAGGATTGGGAGGGTTTGAAAAATCAGCAAAGCATGACCAAGAAATTGATCGAGAGGGAGAAAATTGAATATGAGAACACTAGCAAGAAATACACAAACAAATTGTAAGAGCTTCTACAAGTATGTAAAAAGGAAGAGATTAGCGAAAGTAAACATGGGTCCCTTAGAGGCAGAGAGAGGAGAAATTATAATGGGGTATAAGGAAAAGACAGAGTCGTTAAACAAATATTTTATATCTGTCTTCACAGAAGAAGACACAAAAACATATCAGAAATAGTGGGGAACCAAGGGTCTAATGAGAGTGAAGAACTTAAAGTAATTAAGATTAGTAAAGAAAAAGTACTGGAGAAATTAATGGGACTAAATGCTGACAAATCCCCTGGACCTGATGGCCTACGTCCTAGGGTTTTAAGAAGAGGTGGCTGCAGAGATAGTGGACGCATTGGTTTTGATCTTCCAAGATTCCCTAGATTCTGGAACAGTCCCCGTGGATTGGAAGGTAGCAAATGTAACCCCGCTATTCAAGAAAGGAGGGAAAGGGGAAGCAGGGAACTATAGGCCAGTTAGCCTGATATCAGTGGTAGGAAAAATGGTAGAATCTATTATTAGGGACGTGGTAACAGAGCACTTAGAAAATCATAATATTAGACAGAGTTAGCATGGTTTTATGAAAGAGAAATTGTGTTTGACAAATCTATTAGAGTTTTTTTTGAGGGTGTAACTAGCAGGATAGATAAGAGGGAACCAGTGGATCTAATATATTTGGATTTTCAAAAGGCATTCGGCAAGGTGCCACACAAGAGGTTGTTACACAAGATTAGGGCTCATGGGATTGGGGGTAATATATTACCATGGATCGAGGATTGACTGAAGGACGGAAAACAGAGTAGGAATAAACGGGTAATTTTCGGGTTGGCAGGTTGTAACTAGTGGGGTGCTGCAAGGATCAGTGCTTGGGCCTCAGCTATTTACAATTTTTATCAATGACTTAGTTGAAAGGACCGAATGTAATGTATCCAAGTTTGCTGACAATACAAAGCTAGGTGGCAAAGTACATACAATCATACGAATTAAGAGCAGGAGTAGGCCATTCGGCCCCTCGAGCCTGCTCTGCCATTTGATGAGATCATGGCTGATCTGATTGTGACCTCAATTCTACTTACCTGTCTACCTACTATAACCTTTGACTCCCTTGTTAATCAGGAATCTATTTAACTCAGCCTTAAAAATATTCAATGACCCTGCCTCCACTGCTCTCTGGGGAAGGGAGTTCCACAAACGCACAACCCTCAGAGAGAAAAAATTTCTCCTCATCTCCGTCTTAAATGGGAGACCGCTTATTTTTAAACTGTGTCTACTAGTTCTAGTCTCTCCCACAAGGGGAAACATCCTCTCAGCATCTACCCCTTCAAGTCCCCTCAGGATCTTATATATTTCAATAAGATCACCTCTCATTCTTCTCAACTCCAGTGTATACAAGCCCAACTCGCCCAACCTTTCCTCATAAGATAACCCCCTCATCCCAGGAATCAGTCGAGTGAACCTCCTCTGAACCGCCTCTTAAGCAATTATGTCCTTTCTTAAATAAGGAAACCAAAATTGCACACAGTATTCTAGATGTGGTCTCACCAATGTCCTGTGCAACTGTAGCAAAACATCTCTACTTTTATATTCCATTCCCCTTGCAATAAATGACAACATTCTATTTGCTGTCCTAATACTTGCTGTACCTGCATACTAACTTTTTGTGATTAATGTACTAGGACACCCAGATCCCTCTGTACCTCAGAGTTTTGCAATCTCTCAAGTTGTGAGGAGGATGCAAAGGGATATAGACAGGTTAAGTGATTGGGCAAGAAGGTGGCAGATGGAGTATAATGTGGGGAAATGTGAAATTATTCACATTAGTAAATGTTTGTATTCGGAGGGATTTGGGTGTCCTTGTACACGAATCACGGAAAGTTAACATGCAGGTACAGCAAGCAATTAGGAAAACAAATGGTATGTTAGTCTTTAATGCAAGGGGGTTGGAGTACAAGAGTAAGGAAGTCTTACTGCAATTATATTGGGCTCTGGTGAGACCACACCTGCAGTACTGTGTACAGTTTTGGTCTCCTTACCTAAGAAAGGATATACTTGCCATAGAGGGGATGCAACAAAGGTTCACTAGATCGATTTCTGGGATGAAACGGCTGTCTTATGTGGGGAGATTGAATAGAATGGACCTATATTCTCTGGAGTTTAGAAGAATGAGAGGTGATCTCATTGAAATTCTGAGGGCTTGACAAGGTAGATGCTGAGAGGCTGTTTCCCTTGGCTGGAGAGTCTAGAACTAGGAGTCAGAGTCTCAGGATAAGAGATCGGCCATTTAGGACTGAGATGAGGAAAGATTTCTTCACTCAGAAAGTTGAGAATCTTTGGAATTCTCTACACCAGAGAGCTGCGGATGCTCCGTTGTTGACTATATTCAAAACAGAAATCAATAGATTTTTGGACACTAAGAGAATCAAGGGATACGGGGATAGGGCAGGAAAGTGGAGTTGAGGTTGAAGATCAGCCATGATCTTACTGAATGGCGGAACAGGCTCGAGGGACCGTATGGCCTACTCCTGCTCCTATTTCTTATGTTTCCATTATAATGTAAAAACATGAATTTATATTGGAAAGAGTTGATACCAGGAGTGTGCACAGAAGTAAGATTTTTAATATATTGTAGACAGATAAATGGGTTATTTCTTTAAAAGCTTATTTTTAAATTGTGCCCTTAAAAATGAAAAAGAATGAATCCTACTTCTGATTTTGATGGCAGTTATGATTTTAAAACAACTCTAGGACGTGTGTCCCCCCTGTTGGTTGCAAATTGGTCTGAAGAAGTTTTGTAGTATAAATTCTAATTTAGTTAACTCTAAATTCTGCTGACATACAGATGCCGGTCACTTGTGGTACTTACTGAACCATCTGATGCACTTGCACCCACTTTATCCCCAGCTGCATTCCAGCACACTTCAAAGATTCCTCCTGTTCCTCTGTAGCTATGGACAAGAGCACCTGTCTGTAAACAAACCAAATTACTTCAGAGATGAGACAAGAGTATCAAAAAAAAATCAAAATCTGAATACAATGCAACAACTATCAAGAATCCACATGGCGTACTGTGTGTGTATAAAAAGCAATTCAACTGTGCATGGCACTGAAACAGTTAGGGAGGGAATAGAGAAAAGAGTAGGTGAAGGTAGGTGAGATGATGGCAGCACAGCCATCATTTTATCTGTGATGATGTTATATAAACAGGGCAATTGCACATACTGGAATTATTATTTTTGCCTGTTCCAAGCAGCTTTCCAATGTGATTGTATGGCATAAACAAAGGGTAAGATTGTGTGAGAAAGGGAATTTAACTTCTCTTCAGCAGATGACAGCACATACCTGTGTGTTCCAGATGTGAACACACTTGTCGAAGGAGCCGCTGGCCAGGTACCTGCCATCTGGGCTGAACGCTACACTGTATACAGGTTCCTGGTGTTTGGTCAAAGTGTGGATACAGATACCTCGGTCCACATCCCATAGTCGTACAGTGGAGTCAAATGATGCACTGTAGAAAAAATTCCAAAGTCTAAGAGCACACTTCAAAAAGCATATTTGCAGCATCCTTCTATCACAAACCTAAAAATACTTTCAATGTAAGGTATTCCCTCCAGCCAGTTAGAGAAAAATATTTTAGAAGTCTCCCACCCCTTTAGGAGAAATTTTATATCTACTGTTAAGATCTTCCAGGACAACTATTTTGGGCTCAAGCTCACCATAGAGCCACCCTGCTGGTATCAGTGGTGCACTTGTTAACAAGCAGTTCCAAGGGATTCAGACTGATAGGTACCCTTTTTGGTCTGGGTGCTGATCAGGAGTCATCACATCAAACTTGCCGAGAGGCTGTTTCCCCTTGTGGGAGAGTCTAGAATTAGGGGACACAGTTTAAAAATAAGGAGTCTCCCATTTATGACAGAGATGAGGAGAATTTTTTTCTGAGGGTCGTGAGTCTGTGGAACTCCCTTCCCCAGAGAGCGGTGGAGGCAAAGTCATTGAATATTTTTAAGGCTGAGTTAGATAGATTCCTGATTACCAAGGGAGTCAAAGGTTATAGTAGGTAGGTGGGAAAGGAGGGTTGAGGTCACAATCAGATCAGCCATGATCTTATCAAATGGCAGAGCAGGCTCGTGGGGCCGAATGGCCTACTCCTGCTCTTAATTCGTATGATTGTATGTAAACTATAAAACATAGTATCACATAGGTAGCGTGTATTTATTATAACCTTGAATCATTCCAAGTTTTTAACAATTCCACATGTTTACTAGTAGTTTATTGATTCTCTTTTTGGCAGTATCAACTCCCACTAGATGCTCCACGATGTTGATCGCATTGAAGCACCAATGCCTGTGATGTAATCACTGAGTTTACAGAACAAAAATTTGCCTTTGATTACTGGGAAACAATAATATCTAGTACATAGGGAATAATCTATTAAGTTTACAGTCTAGAAGCTACTGAATATAAAGAACTTAAAGCACAGACATATTTACCAAGTGAGAATGCTAACATTTTATCATTATAGGCGATTTAGTTTATTAAAAAATGAGCCGCTCTCCCACCACACAGGTAGTCTGGGACATGGCGTGCATGTTTTTTTTTACATTTGCCACAATCCTGGCACTGAAGAAGCTGGGGTTGTTCTCCTTGGAACAGAGAACATTGAGAGGAGATTTGGTAGAGGCATTCAAAATCATGAAGGGTCTAAACAGAATAGATAGAGAGGCTTTATAAATAGAGGCAAAGAGCACAAAAGCAAGGAAGTCATGATGAACCTTTATAAAACACTGGTTTGACCACAACTGGAGTATTGTTTCCAATTCTGGGCACCACACTTTAGGAAAGATGTGAAGGCCTTAGAGAGGGTGCAGAAAAGGTTTACTAGAATGATTCCAGGGATGAGGGATTTTAGTTACGTGGAGAGACTGGAGAAGCTGGGGTTGTTTTCCTTGGAACAGAGAAGATTGAGAGGAGATTTGATAGAGGTGTTCAAAATCATGAAGGGTCTAGACAGAATAGATAGAGAGAAACTATTCCCATTGGCGGAAGGGTTATGAACCAGAGGACGTAGATTTAAGGTGATTAACAAAAGAACCAAAGGTGATATGAGGAAAAACTTTTTTACGCATCGAGTGATTATGATCTGGAATGCACCGCCTGAAAGGGTGGTGAAGACAGACTCAATCGTGGCTTTCAAAAGGGAATTGGATAAGTACATGAAGGGAAAATATTTGCAGGGCTACAGGGATAGGGCGGGTGGGTGGGACTAGCTGGGTTACTCTTGCATAGGGCCGGCACAGACTCGATGGCCAAATGGCCTCCTTCCATGCAGTAACCTTTCTATGACTGTAATCCCACTGCAGCCTAAACGTGAAAGCAATTTGCCTCTCAACACCATATAGCAAATTTCCTGAAACAATACATCACATGACTGATACAAAATTAAAATATTGCACACTTTATTGTGATTTAAAGATACAGGCCTAATAGATTTAATATTTGTAATGTTACTTACCTACATTACAAAAAATGCTTGGATGTTCTACCCACCCAAAACCCCTTATTCCCAGGTATATTGCTTATAATTTTTTTTCCCCTCTCCCAGGGATTGGCAGAATTTGCTTAAGATGCAAGTACTTTATTTATTATACTCTGCTCATTCCTCAAAACCTTGACTCTTCTCAGTTATCTTGGCTTATAAAACACATTTTTCTCCCTGTTTTGTAGTTCCTGAAGCTGTAATTAGTGTAGCACTGCACAAGTGGGCGAGGAGGGGGCAAGTTCCCATTGTGAGTTTTCAGTGGCCAGCATGTAAACAGGTGGTCATTTGCCATCATCTAGCTCTGTCTGGCTGGCCGCCCACATTAGCAAAGTGCCTCATGAACATCCCCAATAACCCTGATGAAAAACAAACCTTTCCAAAATGCCCCATAAGTGTAGAATTTTTCTCTATTAGCTTAAACTGGATAAAATACTGAAAAAATGCCCCCTCCCCCAAACTCGTACCTCATACTCATTTACAAATTTTCTGTCTGACTTGTCACAGTATAGTTTGGGCACCGTAGTTCCACAGGAACAGCATGAAAACTACAAATTCAATAACGCAAGAATTTATTTGAACAATTTGATGGTGAGTTTTGTGGTATTTGCTGGTTAGTGAATGGTAACGTTGGAAAAAGAATTCAGGGATGTGATTGCTTGGCTTTCTGATGGTTATTCATTCCTCATTCTTGATTTGTTCACATTTAGACACATATTTAAGTGGAAACTTATAAATGATTAATGGCCACTTAAGCCAATCAAAATGTTCTGTCCTAAAAATGCTTCTGAGATATGACGCATTGGATGCACACTTACAGATGGAACATCTTTGAAAGCTGCGACAGACATGCAAACTCAGGACTTCTAATTATATTAATAATATTCTTTCATACCTTGCTAACATTAGGTTGGCATTTGGATTATTAGTACCAGGTCCTGTTGGACTCCACTTGATGGTATAGATTTCCTTGTTGTGCGCTTGTAAATCATGGACACATGTATCTTGCTTCATGCTCCAGATCTATTTTAAAAACAAAATTGCATGAAAACTAACATAAGAAAACATTTATGTACAAACTTATATCATACTACTCCACCACGCTCAACACTGCAGTTGGATCATACATTAACTTTTAACCACTAATACATTAATAGATAACTTTTTTAAGGGATGATCTACTGAAAAAATAATTTGTTCAATGTGCACTTAACTAAAATACAGAAGAAAGGGCTATTCAGCTCATAAATGCCATCCTTTCTATAGCTCGTGTATATTTTAATCCCCTTATCACCCGAGGGAGGTGCCTAACCACAAATTAAATTTCCAGGATAAATTTCTGAAAGTTTTAACCTTCCCACCCCCAAACAAACCTTGCAAAACTCCAGGAGAACAAATATTGCAATCTCATTTATTCAACCCTGGCCAGTTGAATTCCACAAATAACACAGGTCGATCTATATATACCCCTACAACCTTCAACTGGTTTTAAGAGCCTTTTCTCTTAAAAGGTGTTGCACAACGTTGATTTATATTATTTATTACTGATTTACATAGCACTCCAAGTAAAAGAAAACATCTGAGCGCACAAGCTAGGAAAATATGCACTAATCAGAGCAGCAGGAAAACCTAGAAGGGGGACAACCGAAGGAAAAGGTCTAAAAGAGGGTCTTTACAAGGCTTTTGAAGGTAGAGAGGGAAGTAGCAAGACAAAGTGGTTCTGGGAGAAAGCTCCAGAGGGTACAAGCTGAAAGATTGGCCTCCAGTGATGGAACACAGGAAGCAGTACTTTGGTATTAGTAAATCAGAGGTCACCTACGGGGACATATGGCTGATGAAGATTGCTCAGATAGGGTTGAGCAAGACCATGGAAGGATTTAAAAGATGAGTCCAAGGATTTGCTAGCATACAGAAAATCAGTGGAGTTTGCAAAGACATGGATAATGAACATTCAGGAGACAGCATAGGCCAGAGTTCTGAATTAGTTTAAGTCTATGAAAGACAGGGCTGAGGAAAGCAGTAAGGAGAGCATTTGTGAAATCAATCAGAGACAATGAAGGCATAGCTTAGGGTTTCAGCAGTGATGAGGTATGAGTGTTGGCAGGCAATGTTCTAAAGGTGGAAAGAAGCAGTCTCGTCAATGAGTAGAGAAAGCATCTTAGCTTGGGATCAAATAGGACCTCCTGATTTAGCCTGAGGGAGCAGCCTGGGAGTCAGAGCCAGAAAGAAAAAATGCTCGTAGGAGCAGAAAAGCATGGCTTCATTTTTGTTGACGTTGAGCTGGAGGAAATTGTGGATCATTCAGAGCCCAATGTTAGACACATGATAGCAACAGCTTGGTGGGGGCAGAAAGGTTAAATTGGGCATCACCAGCATACAAGAGGAAGCTAATCCCTGTCGTTGCAAATGATGTAGCTGAGGGATAGCATGTAGACAATGAATATATGGGAACCATGCATAGACCCTTGGGGTACCCTGGAGATACTTGTGTGGGGACGGGAGGAGAAACTGAGGCAACGATTTAAATGCATTGGTACAGAACCACGCAAGTACAGTGCTATGGAGGCAAAGTGGAGAATGGAGTAAACATATAACTATAAAGCAGTTAATCTAACTTCAGTTGTGAGCAAACTCTTAAAATCCATAACAGTATCAAATTAATTAGCACCCAGATGGGCTAATCAAGGATTTGTTAAAGGGAAGTTGTGCTTGTCAAATTTAAAAGGAGTTTTTTCTGAACATTTGGCTGATTGTATAGACCAAGGAAATGCATTAGATGGGGCGGGGGGGGGGGTGGAGAGAAAGAGAAACAAACAAAATGATCATTAGCAAACAGCAAGGAGGCCTATAAAAGTCTTGGGAGGACAGGGACAGTTTAGCAGAACGGGCAAACAGGTGTCAGGTGCAATCAGAACATACACTCAATGGAAAAATGCTGATAGGTCGAAGAAACAGAAACATCCAGGGGTGCAAATACATAATTTTTTGAAAGGGCAGGCACAGGCAGATATAAGTCAAAAGTGTCAAAAAAGGGCCAATAGCATTTTAGCTTAATAAATAGGGACTTACAGTGTAAAAACAAAGTGGTTATGATAAATTTGTACAAGGCAATGGTGGGGCCACAGTTAGAGGACTATGTGTGGTTTTGTATGCCCAACTATAGAGAAGACATTAACGCCAGAAAGTATACAGCAAAGGTACACCAGGATCTTACATGGATAAGAAAATTGAATTACGAGTGGAAAATTGAGTTACAAGGACTATTTTCCTCTGAACAAGAGAGGCCAAGGGAAGAATTAATCGAGCTTTTTTAAAAATATGAAGAGTTTTGATAGGGTGAATAAGGGAAGACTATTTCCCCTGGTTGGGGACTCAGTGACAAGGGACGTCAATTTAAAATTGTCACTAAAATTGTGAGGAAAGAGGTTAGGAAAAATGTCTTTATGCAGAGTAGATATCCCATGGAATGCTTTGCCATAGGGATTAGTTGGGGCAGAAACAACTGAATATTTTAAGGGAAGAGTAGATAAACATTTGAAGCAGAGGAAGATAAAGGGCTCTGGAGAGAGAGCAGCGTAATGATTTCGTTTTGGATTGCATTCGCAAAGAGCTGGCACAGGCATGATGGACTGAATGGCTTTCTATGCTATAAGCTTCTATAGAGTAGACAAAAGTTGCAGAGAGGTTGAGGCACAGAGATATAGTCACAACTGCACAAAATGTCATTGGTGACTCTGACCAGGGTAGTCTTGGTGCTATGGATGGGCTGGAAGCTGGATGGACTCAAACTGGATATCATGGGAGAAGTAAGCTTGTAATTGAGTAGCAACAAATGGTAGGTTGGAGATAAGGCAAGAGAGAAAACAGATAAGTCAAAAGCAAACTTTATATGGGGTTGATGGCAGTGGTTTTAAAAGGATGGGGATAGCTCCAGAAGATAGGGAGACAGCAATGATGTTAGCAAACATAGGATTAAGAGAAAGCAGGATAATCAAGAGTTGAGTTGGAAAGGGATTAGATGATGGGCTCATATGCAGACTATGGCTCCTTCTAGTCTGCTTCAACAATATATCTGAGGCCTAATCTCAGAACAGCATTCTCTTATGCATCAGTGTAACATTTTTCAATTTTCCACATCAGCTATCCTGTGCCTTGAGTGCACCAACTAGTGCCAAATTAGGAGCAGTTTATTTTGGTGTGGGCACTGGCACTGCAACTGAATGGAGGCTCCTGAATCTAATTCAAATAGGACCCTTCCAGCCAGCCAAGAGAGGAGATTTGCATCCCATCTATCTAGATTGAATTTGAACCGAAGCCTCAAAAGTGAAAGGCAACTTTCTAATCCACTGTACCACAAATCTGCACTGATTTCAATTACTGTTTACCTATCAGATTGCAAGTTAACCATTTATGAGATACCCTTGAGATGTTGCAATAAGATGATGGGACAGATTTTTGCTGAAAAAAATAACAGCGTCTGAACAAATTGACCAGCAACTTGTAACAAGGAAGAGGTACAACGTGAACTGCGAATCACCACAAGTTACTGGCCTATTTGCACCACTCCACCGTTAGCTTTGTAAAAATGTCATCTCGCACTTAACCTCCCCGTGATTTTCATGAGGTTTCTGCATTTGCACATTAATTGCCCATTAAACTTGCCACAGAAAGTTAAGTCTAGTAATTAACAGCATAAGTACCCTTTTAACAACATGATAATTGTTAATGACTGTCAATCAATCTCTCTTGCCCAGAAAGTAAACAATTTGAAGTGTGGAGTCTCATTCCTTCAGATTGTGAATTGTTTTAGGAGATTTTAAGAATGTCAAATTTTACATATTTTTTCTTACTTTTCCTTTCTTTTTTCTCTCTTAATTCAATCCTTCTTTCCCTCTATTTTTCTTTCTGTACCTGATTTGACATTGAATTCACCCTCTCTAATTCACCCTCCTTCTTAGTCCTTCCTCTGTTTATTTCTCAATCCTTAAATCTCATTGTTAAGGAGACAGACTGTTTTTCCAGTTGTTCACCAAAGTCTCAGATGCCCCATTGCCCTCGCTGCGTCATTATCAGCTCGCACTTCCAGCAACTTTGTGGGCAAAAAATGTTAAAACCTAAACGGGCAATTGTAAATCCTAATGGGGCACATCAGCAAAATCTGGCCCGATGTTTCTCTCAGGAAATTCTAAGCTGTTGAACTGGATATGCAAGCCGAGATTCCCAATGAAGCTTAAATACCATAATCTATATAATGCATGTAATATGTTGAGGGCTACTGACATAACTTCATACTTAGTAGAGAATGGCTCCAATCTCTGAACTATGAGACTGTCAACACTAAAAGAGAAGCCATGCCTTAAAAGGGGAGGGGTAGAAGCATTGGGAGTGAAAACAAGTAGCATTTCAAAGCAGCAGAATTCAGAAAGTTTTAGATTTCTAATTGTCTCATCTGACCCTGTTCAGCACATATGAATGAGGCTCCCGCCCATTTCCAGCAGTAGCAGTGGCCACCTGGATCAAGATCTGCCCAAAAGTTGGGAAGAAGGGACTGGAACTTCCATTCCACACGCTAATTTGGTCCCGTTACTATCCTGTTTTTAAGCGCAAATGGGGTGGTAGGAACATAAAGATCGTCCCCATGGTGTTTAATGATTCCCACCTTATGCATAAATGTAATGTGATGCTAACCATTATAACAGGAAAGACAGTGGGTCTAGGCTTCATGTTAAGAAACTGATTTGACTATGTTCCACCAATGCTGTTGGGATCTGATCTTGCATTTGTACTTTGAAAAGCAAATGTTGGAATCTTTTCAAATTAAAACTGAGCAAAGATATATGATTGCCTGTCCTTTTGATTCTCTGATCTTCCCCATTTATCTAAACTTTTTTTTGGCTGAAAGCCAATGCCGAAGTTCCACGGATTGAACATGGCACAATATGATTTTGCTCATGAATAGATGGGATGCTAATCAGAGGGAGCAATTTCCTATGAGTCTTTCAATTACCACCATTATACGGATAAACCTTGCACATTAGATTAGAAGAAATAAGAACAAGGACATAAATAAGAACCAATATTCAGTACCTTCTTACAATTGTCCTAAAACATTTCAAATTTTAATCCTGAATGTATATGTAATACTGCAGTTACACTTTCATGTTGATATGAAGCAATTTTGGGCTCGCATCAATGCAAAAGTGACAGTGCAACTCAGATGCCTAAGAAGTGCACTAAAGATGTGAGATGAAAGGCTCCCCCCCCCACCCCCGGATTATCATTTTACACTGGTTTGAAATTATACCGAATACTGTAAAACTCTAGCCTAAATTACTAACTAATGATCCCAATAATACATCTTGAATATAACGTTTTCAGGTTTAATATTTTGTTCAATTAGGAGGTGAAAACCCATGAACGAAGTTACACACACTGCTTCTCTTATTTAAGAAACTCTCCCAGACAAGGTCAATACATAGAACTCTATGTCTTGTATACAGAAGTCCAAATACAGATATTAATCGCTAAAACAGAGTTGTTAGAGCAATTAGGCTTTAGGCAATTTGATTTAATTTGTCTACATTTTTTTTTTAATGAGCTCTCACCAATCACCAAGGTCAAATCTACGAGTCATCTACCATCATTCCAGGTGCCACCAGCTTGTTGGTTTCTATACTAAATCTTCACTTTTTCTGCTTTAACACAATTTTTAATACAGTAATTAATTCACAACAAACTAGATTTGGCAACAATAAAAATAAAATGTTCACTACCTTTAAGGTCATGTCATCAGAACACGATGCGAGTAGATTCCCAGTTGGATCCCACTTGATTGCATTCACTTCATTCTGAAAACAGAATCGGGTTATCAAAAGTAAACAAGACTCCTTCTACATATACACAGTAAGTGCAAGCTCTTAATATTCAACATAAATAGCATATGTTCTCTCATGTTAACAGATTGCCAACAAGAAATAGCTAGCCTTCAGCTACAGGACTATCAGCACTGGCAATTTACTTTTAATTTGTATTGTGCTTTTTTAAAAAGCTGATCAATACTAATACTAAAATTAGACTGTCAAATATACTACTGTAGTCTCATACAGCCATTTGAAGGGACAACCAAGATGCTGCAGTCAAGATTTAAAACTGACTTTAAAATGTAAAAAATCTTTTAAGTTGAAATATAAAGCTTACAAAATCTCTCTATAAAAAGGGTGTTGACAAAGATCATGGGAGTCATTTGAAAAGTATCCAAAAGATAATTATATATAAAGTATGAACTAGCATGCAAATGTCAAAGGAAAAAGGGTCCATTTTCAAAAAATGTACACAAAGACAATTGCAGTCTGCCTGCTTTATGCAATACAAAATATGTTTGCTATTTAAGTGACTGCACACCATTTTTAAATATGCATTTTACACTAAAACCACACAATCAGGCACTTTTGGATTGGTGCAAATTTGGTGCAACGTTCAAGATGATAAATCACTTTAAAAAAAAGCACTTTAAAAAAAGTGCTTTTTTTTCCAATTGATTTAAATCTATCAGCATTTTTCGACCTGAGCCAACAAGTCAATGTTTATTGGTAACAACTTTATGTAGGTACAGTTTCTAGCTTACCAAATATCCAAAAGAACCATGAGAAAATCACTCATCAAGTTTGATGAAAATTCAATAAAACTATGTCTGTGTCACTGAGATGACCAATCTGGTCCAAGTTTAAAATATTCATTCAGTTTTATAGGCATAAAATATTCACAGCATGTCAGTCATGGATAAGAGACTTGTTAAATTTGGTGAAAATGCATGTATAAATGTTATTTTTTGAGCTTACCAGTGTGCACATTGCAAAAAAAGGAACAGAAGAAGTTCCTGAAGTGTAAAACCTGATAAAAGTTTGAGGTTATATGGTAGTATTGAGGCAATAGCATAGTTTTCTGATACAATTTTCGATTCACTTTATTTCTTCCTCCCCTAGTCCCCCTGTGCCACGTAGTATTCTGTGATCAAGAGAGTAGGCGAGGCAACCTGTTCTCAACTTTCTGTCAATGCAGCATTATTACGAGCCAATTGGAACTAAACCCCGTAATTTAAGATTGTCGATTCACTGT
Organism: Heptranchias perlo; assembly: GCF_035084215.1. NCBI lineage: Eukaryota > Metazoa > Chordata > Chondrichthyes > Hexanchiformes > Hexanchidae > Heptranchias > Heptranchias perlo. The sequence goes on along the minus strand of NC_090337.1, from coordinate 35,526,502 downwards.
ATAGAGAATAGTGGATGGAAACCTGCACCCTTCCATTCATGGCAAAGTCCTTTGTGTGCTACTGCACCACCAAAATAAAACTATTTTTTCTGAACAAAGGAATTGTGCTTTAATGTTCAACTATACCCTCAAAACTTATTTACTGTGCAGAACATTCAAAAACAATTTTAAATTTACAATCCAGTGTGTAGCCGAAAGTAGCAAGGAAATAGGTGGTACGTATTAAATGAAAGGGACAAAAGTACAATGTACAACAAAAGTACATTAGTATAATGTTGTGGCTATCACTTAGAGAGGGGTAAATTTACTTTGGGAATAAAACATTTAGAAACACTCCAACAAGCAAAAATTAAAGTTTTAATCAATCAGTTTAACACCTTCATTCTCAGATGCATCAACTTTATGTTAGAGACAGAAAGAGTTGCCTGGAAAGTGCAATGTTAAACTGCTACTGGGATCTGCTATTATCAACTGGGAAACCAAACCTTGAATTTTAGCTTTGACTGATGTTTGCACTCAAATTTTCCTCTGAGATGAGCTTGCCAGTCTCAGCCAAATCACATGGGGGAAGGATACAAAATTGCTCAACCCAAATAAACTTTCTCACAATTTTGAGCAAGATGTCACTTAGATTGCAACCTTGCAGATGTTTACAAGCTGACCGTTCCACCCTATCGACCGTAAAGTCAGTAAGGATGCAGGGGTCTCACGTGACCAGAGAAAGGGTGCAATTCAAGGGGAAAAGCATCACAAATAAAAATTATTTTCAATGACACATCAGAACACAAATGGCTAATTACTAATCTGAACAATCTACTGTGTGGACATTTTCTCACAAGCCTTACCTTTAATATTAAAAGATTAAACAGGAAATAGGCAACAGCTGGAAAAATGGTAGTACTTCCCCCCCCCCCCCCCGCAACCCCCCTCCCCACCCTCCACCCCTCCTCAAGGCTTCAACTGATCTTGAAGTATGGTTTCATGGGCTTTAGCAGTTCTCCAGTATCTCGCATCAGCAGACATTTTTCACATGGCCTTAGACAGCGAGCAGTGGCAAGCTTTTCAATTGTGATGGGGATCATTTCCAAGCCTAATTCTACTTTTAACTGACATCCAAACATATATGCACACAGACTTTCTTGAAGGGATCATTGGATCGTAATCAGGAGCAAGAATGTGCCTGATTTTCCCCCACTCCAGCCCATGTACTGATGAAAACTGCAACACCCTTTTTGTCACTTTGGCTGAGATCAACTATCCCTGCATGGATCAGGGATCAAACCTAAATCCTCCTGGTCTGTATGGGTCAATACCTTATCATTTGCTCACTGAGCTATCAGGGAAAACAATGGGCAATAATTAAAACTGTCCGGTTCTAGATAGTCATTACCGTGTGTCCCTGGAATGTCTTGATGGGCCTGTCTGCACCTAATTTACAGACATGGATACACATGTCTGTGCTGCAAGAGGCAAATGTATTGTTGCTTTGCCAGTCAACATCTAGTGCTGGAGCTGTAAATGCAAAGTAGAGAAGAGGAAAATATTTAATTCTTGATAATTAGTATGCACTGCAATCCCAATAGAAATAAATTTTTGCACAATCATACCACACTTCAAAATGCTGAAATTGTTTTTAAAAGCAGATAAATTCAAAAAACTGTATTTGAACTAGAAAAACAGCAATGTTCATGATAATCCCCAGAAGGATTATTAGGAACAATAAAGTTACAGGATTATAAAAGACTCTGCAGTCCATCTAGCCAGCTCTAAAATTAACACTCCCCAGTCGACCATTCCCTCAAATGTTGATCTAATTGTCCCACAGGAGGAATAAGAAAGATATTTGAGGGAATGGGTTACAGAAATGCAACCATAAATTTCAAACACATTAATGCTAGTCAATTGTCAACTGGATGATTTAAATTGAAATTGGAAAGCTCTCTTTTATAGGCAGTTCTGAGCTATTAAAGTTTGAAATTTCACCCAATTACCAAAAAATCTAAAGATCCTGCCTCTGGAGGCCAGGCATGTTTATCTTCCTAACAGGGGATAACTTTGTTCAAATTATTCTTAATAATTTGCCAATAATTACAAATAAAAAATACACCTGACACTTTACTACCATGAAGTTGATGTAAAAGAAAAGCATGCTAAAATTAACAGATGATATAAGGAAGCACAGTCAATTAATAAGCCTTAAATCAGATGACTCACATTTACAATAATATTATGACCACTGGTCTTTTTGATATATATTAATGACCTGGACTTGGATATATAGGGTATAATTTCAGAGTTTGCAGATGACACTAAACTCGTAAATGTAGTAAACAATGTGGAAGATAGTAACAGACTTCAGGATGACAAGGACAGACTGATAAAATGGGCAGACACATGGCAGATAAAATTTAACGCAGAGAAGTGTGAAGTGATGCATTTTGGAAGGAAGAATGAGAGGCAATATAAACTAAGAGGTACAATTTTAAAGGAGTTATAGGAACAGAGGGACCTGGGGGTGCACATACACAAATCTTTGAAGGTGGCAGGACAAGTTGAGAAGGCTGTTAAAAAAGCATTTGGGATCCTGAGCTTTATTAGTTGTAGAGTACCAAAGCAAGGAAGTTATGCTAAACCTTTATTAGTTGTAGAGTACCAAAGCAAGGAAGTTATGCTAAACCTCGCTATGGCCATCCCCACACCTCCACTACTCACCTTTAAACAGCCACCCAACCTCAAACAGACCATCGTTCGCAGCAAACTACCTAGCTTTCAAGAGAACAGCGTCCACGACGCCACACAACCCTGCCACGGTAACCTCTGCAAGACATGCCAGATCATCGACACAGATACCACCATCACACGAGATGACACCACCCACCAGGTGCATGGTTCATACTCCTGTGACTCAGCCAACGTTGTCTACCTCATACGTTGCAGGAAAGGATGCCCCAGAGCATGGTACATTGGCGAGACCATGCAGACGCTGCGACAACGGATGAACGGACACCGCGCAACAATCGCCAAACAGGAGGGTTCCCTCCCAGTCGGGGAACACTTCAGCAGTCATGGACATTCATCCACCGACCTTCGGGTAAGCGTACTCCAAGGCGGCCTTCGAGACACACGACAACGCAAAATCGTCGAGCAGAAATTGATAGCCAAGTTCCGCACCCATGAGGACGGCCTCAACCGGGATCTTGGGTTCATGTCACGCTACACGTTACCCCACCAGCGAACAAATGTTATCTGTTTTTAATATAATGGGTCATTTGCTGGCTCTCTCTGCCTTCCGGATGTTTCTGCCTCTCTCTGTGTTTTTTTTTCTCTGTTTTTTTCCCTGTTTGTTTTTTTGTTGAATGTGTATTCGGAGGTTCTGCAGGTAACACCTCTCTGTCTGAACACGGTGATTGCCTTGGCAACGGGCAGTTGCAGGGGCAGTCTGTAAACACCATGTATTATTGTTCAATATGTATAAATGCGTAGGCTTCAAGGAGATCTTGAAACATTTGCCTGAGGAAGGAGAAAATCTCCGAAAGCTTGTGAATTTAAAATAAAATTGCTGGACTATAACTTGGTGTTGTAAAATTGTTTACAATTGTCAACCCCAGTCCATCACCGGCATCTCCACATCAAACCTTTATAAAACACTGGTTAGGCTTCAGCTGAAGTAGTGTGTTCAATTCTGGGCACCACACTTTAGAATGGATGTCAAGGCCTTAGAAAGGGTGCTGAAGAGATTTATTAGAATGGAACCATGGATGAGGGACTTCAGTTATATGGAGAGACTAGAGAAGCTGGAGTTGTTCTCCTTAGAACAGAGAAGGTTACGAGGAGATTTGATAGAAGTGTTCAAAATCAAGAACGGTTTTGATAGAGTAAATAAGGAGAAACTGTTTCCAGTGGCAGAAGGGTCGGTAACCAGAGGACACAGATTTACAGTGATCGGCAAAGGATCCAGAGGCGACATGAGGAAACATTTTTTTTTAAACACAGGAAGCTGTAATGATCTGGAATGCACTGCCTGAAAGGGTAGCGGAAGCAGATTCAATAGTAACTTTCAAAAGGGAATCAGATAAATACTTGAAGGGAAACAATTTACAAGGTTATGGGGAAAGAGCTGGAGAATGGGACTAATTGGATAGCTCTTTCAAAGAGCCAGCATGGGCACGATGGGCCGAATCGCCACCTCCTGTGTTGTACCTACTATGCTATCAGGCCTGCCTTGGATTAGGGACTAACTGCCATGCCGTTTCTTTGATTAAAAATATTCAATTATATCAATCATACCATCTTCTCTCATAAATCATAATTGTCTACCAATCTAAAATTGGATAGATTTAAATTGGTCAAAGAATCTTTACTTCAGCTTATGCCAATCAATGCCCTTCAAAGGTTTACATCACACCACCATCTTGAATTTATATAGAACTGCTGTTAATTTTGGCGTAGAGCAATTATCTTTGGTGAGCAACTAATTCAAAACTATTTAATTCCATACATATAATATATATGGTAACTACAAAAATCTCTAAATTCAACGTGTTTCTATGTGACTGCAGTATAATCATATACTGAAACAAGAAACATATGGGTAAGATGGGTATAGAGGGATATGGGCCAAGTGCAGGCAATTGGGACTAGCTTAGTGGTATAAACTGGGCGACATGGACATGTTGGGCCGAAGGGCCTGTTTCCATGTTGTAACTTCTATGATTCTATATAATACTATTTATACAATCTCGTTACAATTGATCAAAGCAAATTGAAACTAGTCATTGTAAAATAAATTCTGAAAGAATGCTGATTAAAATAAACCTCAATTTTAGAGCTACATAAAAACAAAAATATAATTTTTCAAATGTTATTTCTGTTCAGAAATATTCTCGTCTGTTTTTCAGAATATATTTTTGTTTTCAGATGTCTGACAACATGAATATTAGACTTATTTAAAATCAACAGTTGGATATAAAAGGAAGTCAAATACTTTGTAAATGCAGATGAACATTTGCAGTGTTGTTATTTATTCAACAATAACATTTTGCTTTTTATGATTATGTTTTGTGTTCATATGCATAATCATGTTCATGTAGCAGGTTACTTTACAAAAACCTGTGAAAACTCTAAATCCAAGAATAAATGATAATGCAATTGTCATAACAATTGTGCCCCCAGTAGCATAATGAATAATAACACAATAGAACCCAGTGACAAAACAATGGTATACTAATACAATGATACAGTTAACAATCTAGCGGTAAGGAAACATCTAGCTAACAGTGACTATACCAATTGAATTCGATATTAGGTTTGAGAGGGAGAATAGTGAGTCAAAAACCAAGGTTGTAAATTTAGGTACAGTTGACTTTGAAGGGATAAGGCAGAAATTGACCACAGTAAACTGGGCGGAACTGTGAACGGGTAAAACTACAGATGAACAGTGGGAGATGTTCAAAGAAGCATTTACATAATGACATAAAATTTACAGCACAGAAACAAGCCATTCGGCGCAACTGGTCCATGCCAGTGTTTATGCTCCACATGAGCCTCCTCCCACCCTAGCAATATATTCTATTCCTTTCTCCCTCGTGTACTTATCAACAGTCCCTGAAATGCATCTATGCTATTATTTGGTACAATACAAGACCTGTACATATTCATAAAAAGCAAAGAGCTCGACTTATGTAATTAAACAGCCAACAAAAGAGGAGAGAGATAGTATAAAACTAAAAGAAAGGGCTTACACAAATGCAAAGAATAGTGGAGATCCCGCAGACTGGGAGAGACTTAAAGAACAGCAAAGGGATATAAAGAAAGTAGTAAGAACTGCAAAAAGGGAATTCGAGAAACAACTGACAAGGGATGACCTGAAACCTTAACTCTATTTCTTTCTCCACAGATGCTGCCTGACTTACTGAGCTTTTCCAGCATTTTCTGTTTTTATTTCAGATTTCCAGCAACCGCAGTATTGTGCTTTTAGCAAGGGATATCAAGGATAACACAAAGTTTTTACAAGTATATTAAGAAAAAGAGGGTGGCTAAGGGTAATGTGGACCCCTTAAAGACAGACACAGCTAATACTGTAATTGAAAATGGCAAACTTGTTAAATGATGACTTTGAAATTAAACTACTTCACAGTAGAAAAAGAGGATAGAGTACCAGAGATACAAGGAAATTGAAAAATGAATCAACGGAAGGAACTTACTAGATTTAATAAAAGTTTTAAAAATGATAATGAGACTGAAGATTTTACACATCACCAGGACCTGATGGTTTCCACCCCATGGTATTAAAAGAAGTAGGTGAGGAAATTGTAGATGCTCTAGTCATGATCTTTCAAAGCTCTCTTGATTCAGAAATTGTCCCTTTGGATTGAAAAATTGCCAATTATTTAAGATGGGTAAGAGAGAAACCAGGGAATTATAGACCTATTAGTTTAATGTCTGTTGTGGGGAAGTTACTAGAATCTGTCACGAGGGACAGAGTGACTGAGCAATATGAACTGATCAGAGAGCCAGCATGGATTCATAAAGGGGAAGTCATGTCTAACTAACCTAGTTGAATTTTTTGAGGCAGTCACTAATGTGGTAGATAAGGGAATATCTGTGGATGTTATTTAAAAGCATTCCTTTCATCGAATTTATTCACCCATTTAAAGCAATTTCATCCTGCCCCTTGATTCTTATTTGTACTTATATTGTTTTGCTTTCTGTATCTCTGTTCTTGTGGCTTTGAACTTTTTTTTCTTCTTTTATTTCAGGAATTAATTTCCTAACTTTGTTTTCCTACTATTGAATATATCTATTTAAACAAGCTAAAACCATCTAATATAGCAACAGCGAAGCAAATTATTCACCTGGAATGCAGGCAACTATTTGAAACAAAGTCAGAAAAATACTTAAAACTTCTCCATTTTTGAAAAAGACAAGCATGCAATTTCCGGTTGTGATGTCTTTCGGAGCTGGAGCTGCGGGTGGACTCACTGTGGAGCATCCGCAATGCAGAGACTATCGTGGATAGCACTTTCAGTGAGGTGGTCACACCGCAGGTAAAGAATACGCAGGCAGAAAGGAAATGGGTGACCGCCAGGCAGAGTAAAAGGACTAGGCAGGTAGAGCAGGAGTCCCCTGGGGCCATCTCCCTCTCAAACAGATATTCTGCTTTGGATACTGTTGGGGGAGATGGCTTATCAGGGGAAAGCAGCAAGAGCCAGGTTCGGGGCACCACGGGTGGCTCTGCTGCACAGGAGGGGAGGAAGAAGAGTAGCAGGGCTATAGTGATAGGGGATTCCATTGTAAGGGGAACAGATAGGCGTTTCTGCGGCCGCAAACATGACTCCAGGATGGTATGTTGCCTCCCTGGTGCTAGGGTCAAGGATGTCACGGAGCGGCTGCAGGGCATTCTGGAGGGGGAGGGTGAACAGCCAGTAGTCGTGGTCCATATTGGTACCAACGACATAGGTAAAAAAAGGGATGAGGTCCTGCAAGGTGAATTTAAGGAGTTAGGAGATAAATTAAAAAGCAGGACTTCAAAGGTAGTGATCTCAGGATTACTACCGGTGCCACGTGCTAGTGAGTATAGGAACAGGAGAATAGACAGGATGAATGCGTGGCTGCAGGAATGGTGTAGGAGGGAGGGATTTAGATTCCTGGGACATTGGGACCGGTTCTGGGGAAGGTGGGACCTGTACAAGCGTGACGGGTTACACCCGAGCAGGACCGGGACAAATGTCCTCGCGGGGGTGTTTGCTAGTGCTGTTGGGGAAGGTTTAAACTAGAGTAGCAGGGGGATGGGAACCTGAGCGGGGAGTCAGGAGGGAATAAAGTTGAGAGCAGCAAGAGAGGGGAAGACCCAGGGGAAATCTACAATACAAATAGTACAAACAGTTGTTCAAGAACAAGTGAAAGGGAAAAGTGTAGAGCAGCGGAAAGAAAGTATACTTTAGACACGACAGATAAACTAAAAACTAGAAGGCGTAAGGCGATTAACCCAGCATCAAAGCTGTGGCAGGGGGTTGGGAACCTGAGCAGGGAGACAGAAGAAAGCGTATCAGGAAGGGACAGAAGGTATGGAGTAAAAGGTAAAGTGTTAAAAAAGGAAAAAGCAGGAACTAAGTGTCACAAAACATATTTGAAAGTTCTTTATCTGAATGCACGTAGCATTCGTAACAAAATGGACGAGTTAACGGCACAAATAACGACGTATGGGTATGATCTTGTGGCCATTACAGAAACATGGCTGCAGGGTGACAACGACTGGGAATTAAATATGCCAGGGTATTTAACAATCAGGAAGGACAGGCAGGAAGGAAGGGGGGGTGGGGTGGCTATGTTAATAAAGGAAGGAATCACTGTAATACAGACAAAAGATATTGGGACAAAGGATCAGGATAATGAAACAGTTTGGGTAGAGATAAGGAATAATAAGGGCAAAAAACACTCGTGGGCGTAGTATATAGGCCTCCTAATAGTTGCAACTCTGCTGGAAGAAGTATTAATCAGGAAATAGTCGGGGCATGTAATAAGGGAACAGCTATAATTATGGGGGATTTTAACTATCATATTAACTGGACAAATCAAATTGGGCAGGGCAGCCTTGAGGAAGAGTTTATTGAGTGTATTAGGGATGGATTTCTTGAGCAGTATGTAACTGAACCAACAAGGGGGCAAGCAACCTTGGACCTGGTCCTGTGTAATGAGCCAGGATTAATTAATAATGTCCTAGTTAAGGATCCCCTTGGAATGAGTGACCATAACATGGTTACATTCCATATCCAATTAGAGGGTGAGAAGGTTGGTTCTCAAACAAGTGTACTGAGCTTGAATAAAGGAGACTATGATGGTATGAGAGCGGAATTGATTAAAGTGGACTGGGAAAATAGATTAAAGGGTAAGACGGTACATGAGTAGTGGTGTTCATTTAAGGAGTTATTTTACAAATTTCAAAACAAATATATTCCACTGAGGAAAAAAGGGTGTAAAAGAAATGACAGCCATCCGTGGCTAAGTAAAGAAATTAAGGATAGTATCTGACTAAAAACAAGGACATATAAGGTAGCCAAACTTAGTGGGAGGATAGAAGATTGGGAAGTCTTCAAAAGACAGCAAAAAGTAACGAAAGGATTGATTAAGAAAGGGAAGATAGATTATGAAAATAAATTAGCAAAAAATATAAAAACAGATAGCAAGAGTTTTTACAGTTACATAAAAAGAAAAAGGGTGGCTAAGGCAAACGTAGGTCCTTTAGAGGATGAGACCGGGAAATTAATGGTGGGAAACATGGAGATGGCAAAAATGCTGAACAAATATTTTGTTTCAGTCTTTACGGTAGAGGACACTAAGAATATCCCAACACTGGACAAACAAGGGGTTCTAGGGGGGGAGGAGCTAAATACGATTAAAATCACTAAGGAATTGGTACTCAGTAAATTAATGGGACTCAAGGCGGATAAATCCCCTGGACCTGATGGCTTACATCCTAGGGTCTTGAGGGAAGTGGCAGTAGGGATTGTGGATGCTTTGGTAATAATTTTCCAAAATTCTCTGGACTCGGCAAAGGTCCCGGCAGATTGGAAAACTGCCAATGTAACAACCTTATTTAAAAAGGGTAGTAGGCAGAAGGCTGGAAATTATAGACCAGTTAGCTTAACATCTGTGGTGGGTAAAATTTTGGAGTCTATTATTAAGGAGACAGTAGCAGAACATTTGGATAAACATAATTTAATAGGACAAAGTCAGCATGGCTTTACAAAGGGGAAGTCATGTCTGACAAATTTGCTTGAGTTCTTTGAGGATATAACGTACAGGGTGGATAAAGGGGAACCAGTGGACGTAGTGTATTTGGACTTCCAGAAGGCATTCGACAAGGTGCCACATAAAAGATTATTGCTCAAGATAAAGAATCACTGGATTGGGGGTAATATTCTGGCATGGGTGGAGGACTGGTTATCTAACAGGAAGCAGAGAGTTGGGATAAATGGTACATTCTCGGACTGGCAACCTGTAGCCAGTGGTGTTCCGCAGGGGTCGGTGCTGGGTCCCCAACTCTTTACAATCTATATTAACGATTTGGAGGAGGGGACCGAGTGTAACATATCAAAGTTTGCAGATGATACAAAGATGGGAGGGAAAGTAGAGAGTGAGGAGGACATAAAAAACCTACAAGGGGATATAGACAGGCTGGGTGAGTGGGCGGAGATTTGGCAGATGCAATACAATATTGGAAAATGTGAGGTTATGCACTTTGGCAGGAAAAATCGGAGAGCAAGTTATTATCTTAATGGCGAGAAACTGGAAAGTACTGCAGTACAAAGGGATCTGGGGGTCCTAGTGCAAGAAAATCAAAAAGTTAGTTTGCAGGTGCAGCAGGTGATCAAGAAGGCCAACGGAATGTTGGCTTTTATTGCTAGGGGGATAGAATATAAAAACAGGGAGGTATTGCTGCAGTTATATAAGGTATTGGTGAGACCGCACCTGGAATACTGCATACAGTTTTGGTGTCCATACTTAAGAAAAGACATACTTGCCCTTGAGGCAGTACAAAGAAGGTTCACTCGGTTAATCCCGGGGATGAGGGGGTGGACATATGAGGAGAGGTTGAGTAGATTGGGACTCTACTCATTGGAGTTCAGAAGAATGAGAGGCGATCTTATTGAAACATATAAGATTGTGAAGGGGCTTGATCGGGTGGATGCAGTAAGGATGTTCCCAAGGATGGGTGAAACTAGAACTAGGGGGCATAATCTTAGAATAAGGGGCTGCTCTTTCAAAACTGAGATGAGGAGAAACTTCTTCACTCAGAGGGTAGTAGGTCTGTGGAATTTGCTGCCCCAGGAAGCTGTGGAAACTACATCATTAAATAAATTTAAAACAGAAATAGACAGTTTCCTAGAAGTAAAGGGAATTAGGGATTACGGGGAGCGGGCAGGAAATTGGATATGAATTTAGATTTGAGGTTAGGATCAGATCAGCCATGATCTTATTGAATGGCGGAGCAGGCTCGAGGGGCCGATTGGCCTACTCCTGCTCCTATTTCTTATGTTCTTATGTACAATGTTGGGTGATACCCATCTGCGCACTTCAACAAAATCCTACTGACAATCAGTAGCCCTTGAGCAAGTCACTGCTTGCGATTGTGGACCTCAACCAAAGTTAATGAGTATCTCTAACATTCCATTCAAAAATGATACAAGTTTAACCATTCCACAATTAGGGAAGGAATCAAATAGCTTCTATTCACATCATGTGTTAAAAGAATTCCTAGTCAAATGAAACCAATTTAAATCAGGCAGTATTAAACAATTTAAAAAGTTTTCTAAAAGCTTACCAGAGTGGAAAGGGAACTGCTGTTTGGCCTCTCCGGTATGTGCATCCCAAATAATTGTTGTCTTCATTAAACAAAATCAAAATATTATTAGCATGAAGCAGATACATTAGTAATGCATTACTAATAATAAAGACTTTAAATTATTACTTGTGTTGAACTAATCAACAAAATATTTCAGAATATTACCTTGTCCACTCCCGCACTAAGGATACAATTTCCTTTCTTGTTCCATTTTAATGCAAATATAGGCCCTTTATGTTGACCCAAGGTACTGGCGAGGTTACCTTAAAAAGGACAGAAAACTACAATAAGAAAACATTAAGACAACAAAAAATTAGCTACTAGATCTCCACTGGCAACTTTTACAGCCAATGGAACAATTTATATAGTCAACAAATAACCAAGTTACCATTAACGTCAAATCACGCACAGTACTGAGGAACTGTGTAGCACAGTAGGTTAATACAGTTTTGTGACAAATGGCAAGATAATTAAGAGCACAGCAGTTCAAATTTGTTAACATCTGTAAAACCTTTCCCTGGAGGTTAGCATCTGAAACAATGGGAACTTTTTAACATTATGGTACATTATAGAGTACTTATTTGGTAGTGGTGCATTTATATTACTGAAATGTTGACAAATTCACATTACAATTGAAAGAAAAATTGTTTGCAAATTGGAAATATCAGACTTAGTTATTTCTTCAATGAAATAGAAAAATTAACATCCATTTATGGAAAGGAGTACTGCTTTTGTTATCAGAAATCACGATCAGTTGTTCAGCTCAGGCTGAAGCTTCTTTACATAATAGATATGGTAAAAAGTGGATACAGCTGTAAGGAGGGAGGGCAGGCTCCAGGCGATGATAATGTCATCTGTTGAGTATAAGACCAGTAATCAGGATAAGTCTTCGATGTCTGAAACACCAATTCCAGCTGTGCTCTGTAGATTCCTCTGTCACACTGATAACAAATGCCCATCATGTAGCTGTGGAAATTGGGGCATGGAAGACAGCTGCCAGAAGGTATTACTGGGTGGGCGGGTAAGAGAGCGCATGCTATTATATCTGTGCCACAACTGGGTTGCAGAGTCAAGCAATTGGTGCTGAAGTTCCACACCTTCAATTGGATGTATATTATGTGGTCAGGATGATGGTAGCAGTCCACTCACATAATTACGCTGAGATGTACTCCTCACCATGCCGCTCAGAAGGAGCTCCTGGTATCTGCTGTCTAACTCATGAAGGCTCAAACCTGTACTTGTCTGTTGCCTAATAACCAATCAGCAACTATCCTCTTTGTGATTTGGGGGGGGGGGGGTGCAGGAGACAGAGAAAGCGGGCTCTTTAGCACCAAAGTTAACATACTTCTATGGATAATCAGATACTAGAGCTGAGGAGATCCCAAGTACTGGCGCTGCTTTTGATTGACCAATCAATCTAGCTTGTTATTGGGACCTAATGGGGTAAACATGTCACTGGGGGTTGGATTCTTCCTACATAGCTCCAGATAACTCTGCAAGATAATGGACAGAGTTGTAAGAATCAAAGGAAGTGAAGCATTCCTTCAGCAGGCATGAAAAGAAAAAAAATACAACAGCTAAATTATCCTGTGATGCTACTCTACCCTTCCCAGAGACCAGTTCTCGAGTAACATTGACAGCCCAGGAAGAGACCATACGTTACTCTGGCACTGAAACATTGATATGTGGCATAATGCATGGGAGAAAATAATAGTGGGATCAAATAAAGATGGCACGAGTAAATGCACAGGAATAAAACTCACCATCTTTTGTCCATATTCTTGCAAATCCATCATACGAACCTGTTGCTAGAAGTGTGCCTTCACTCTAAGACAATGAAAAATAACATTAATAATTACATCCAACTAAACTAGGAACAATATATTCGGCATATAGCTGAGCCATCGTCACTAGGAATGCATTAAATTAAATCCCTAGTCTATTGAAGTTAGCTAATTTCAGCTTGCTGATGTTACAACCACTACAACTGGGCTCAGTGCCCTTGGGTCGGCGAAGAGAAAAGTCAGACAGCATTCCTACCCCTAATCACTATCCAGTGACCCGTGCTGGATGAATTACTTAAATCTTTGGCAATTTTTATTGACTACAGATTTGGATAGATTCACCACTTACATTCCAGTCTAAAGATGTGACATCTTTGTTGCTTGGTACATCTTGTCCTCCTTCCCTTATACAGTGTCTAAGTACGAGCTGGGTGGGGCCACCACTACTATTTTCACTAAGATTCCATATTCGTGCTGTTGAGTCTCCCGATCTGGAGAATGAATTTCAAAAATCACATTTAACCTGAAAGTCACAAATTTCTGCTGAATGCTTTCTTAAGTTTGAGGTAAATTTAAAGATAGTTTACTCTGATTACCTAAGTTTAAAAAAAGTCAAAGAACAGTTAACAAACATGTTATTTTAAACAGATCGGATGCATGAGAAAAATGGCTTACTGAGGACAATCAAGCCTTTACCAATCAGTTTGATATGGTTCAACTATAAATATATAAACAAACCATCAACAATTCTTAAAAAATAGATTTGTTAACTCATTTTATTTCAGACATTGATATGTTATGACACAGTTGTTATTGCAGGAAAAAGCTCACCCAGATGCCAAGAGGTCACTGACTGGATTCCAGGCACATATGAAAACCTCCGATTCATGGCCACGCAATACCATAGCTTTATTGGATGCAATATCCACATCTACATCAACTTCCATCATATCTGTATGGTTATCTATTTGTATTTTTAAAAAATGAAATATTTGAAACGTGTCGAGTAATCATCAGAAGGAAAAAAATGGAAAGATTAATGCAAATACACTAAGAGATTGAATGTCTATTGGATATTCTGAAATTGATTATTTGAGTCATGCCTAGGTCTGTGAATAAATAGTGAGATTCCAGCAAAATAAATTAAGTATGTTTGTTTCAAGCCTCTAACAGGCAAAAGCATCTTTAAATGAATAATGGACAACGCAACCGAAAAAGGGACAATCATTTATCACAAAACAGTAATAGAAATTATTATGGAATACCTGTTAAAACATTCATTTTCAGCTTTCTTTGTAACTTAAATGTCAGATTTGTTTTATTTCAAATATGGAACAAAATGTAATTTGGCCTTATTACTCCTAGGAATTTTATTCAGAGAAGATTACTTTCAGTTTGAGGCAAACCACATTGTATACATTATCCCGAGTAAATGTGCCTTAAAAGGGTATGTCAAATCCAGGATCTTACTTGGCAATTTTGTTCATCTTACATTGAACAACACTGCCTTACTTTAAAAATTGTAAACAATTTTACAACACCAAGTTATAGTCCAGCAATTTTATTTTAAATTCACAAGCTTTCGGAGATTTCCTCCTTCCTCAGGCAAATAGGGAGGAAATTTGCCGAAAGCTTGTGAATTTAAAATAAAATAAAAGGAGGAAATCTCCGAAAGCTTGTGAATTTAAAATAAAATTGCTGGACTATAACTTGGTGTTGTAAAATTGTTTACAATTGTCAACCCCAGTCCATCACCGGCATCTCCACATCATTACTTTAAAAAAATAGATGCTGGAAATCTTAAAACAAAAACAAAAAAAAGCTGGAAATGTTCAGGTCAGGCAGCATCTATGGAAAAACAGAAGTCAGTCAGTTGACGTTTCAGGTCTAAGACCTTTCCTCTTAGACTTGAAATGTCGGCTTACTTCTGTGTTGCCTCAAGCTTCAAACATGTGTCTTCTATATCAAACTCATTGATTTCAACAGTAGGCCTGAATAGAACGAGCTCTGTAAGATCTCAAGTGATGCAAGAAAGAAATATTAAACAACATATTATAGGCAAGTTGCAGGAGAGCACTGGGAAGACTGAACACAGAGGCCTAAAGGCCAAATAACTCATTCTTTTTTATACTATTATTTCAATTTCTAAACTCAAAAAAAAATTCACTTGCAAGATGAACAGCACCCAAAGTGTTTCATAGCTAATGGGGCACAGGAGACAAGGGCTTAGAAATTGGACCATGTCCAAATTGGGGATAGAACCAGCGAGCCACGGGCGCCATTCGCAGGTCCAAAGGTAGCTCACCAGTCGCAGGGCTGGGATGCCAGCCGAGGGCCTCAGGAAAGTCTGGAAGGGAAGGGTGGGGCAATCGGGAAAGGGGTGAGTGGTGGCCAGCATCGGCCCACAGTTTTAATGTGAAGCCAAGAGGGGCGCACCTACTCCGCATGGTTCCCCATTAAGGTTAGTAAAAAAAACTTAAAACTTACCTTTTGGGTGGCAGCCTCTGGTGGTCCCTTTAAGGACCACTAGTTTGACTTCTGAGCGCCTGAAGAAATTTGACCGCACTATGCATGATGCATGATGCATGCTCTAGTCAGTTGCAAAGGGGCCTGAAACAGGTGTTAGGCCCTCGATTTGAATGTGTACTCTTTTCCCTTAAAATACAATTTAGGATTTCTTAAGAAATGCCATTGAAACCCATAAAAGATGTACATTTTTGTTATCATTTATACTTACTAGTAACTGTGTGTCCTCCATTCTCCTCTCCATTTGCAGTATTCTCCCCATTCTTTGCTGCTCCTTGTTGACTGACTGCAGCGGCGGCAGCAGCGGCTGCTGCAGCTTGTTGTTGCTGCAGTTTGTCCCTATAAGCTTGCTGTCTTGTCTGCACCACATCAGGCATTACAGCATCAATTAAAGAAAGGGACTCAATGGGTCTCCCATCAAATAGTGTGCCGTCCTAGAACAGAAAGCTATGGCTCAAAATAAAGACCTTGTATTTCCTTAACATTAAAATAGAAACATTTCACCAATGCTGTTTTGAATTGGATATCAAGACAAGGTGGCTACATAACAAAATGTTATCTCTAAAGAGCTACAAGCAAAATACATATTCAGAATTTAGATATTCTTCCTATATGACTAGCTACATTGTATACTAAATCACTATGGGATGCACTGCTGACAATAACTTGCCTGAGGTGAAGATTAAGCAAGCATGTAGTTGTTAGCAATTTAAGCTCAGCAGTGATCTTTCTGATACAGGAAAATTTACAATCAAGGTGAATATTAGCCTTCGGGAGGGCAAATTACTTCAAGCCATTTTTGGACAGCTAGCAGCCAGCCACCAAGCAAGTCAGTTAACTTACACCTCTGTTGAGAAGCAATTTGGGAATGGGATTTTTATTTTGGGGGAAGGAGACAAAGGAGGAGGAAAGAAAAAAAAGCAGCACAAAAGCTAGGGCAGAGGAAGAAAAATGGAAGAAGAATACATTGTTGAGATTTAAGAGAGTTTCGTGACAACAATAGTATCTCCTGCCTTTAATGATCTATGCCAGAACTAAATTGTGGGTCCTTCCCATTTTCAAATTCTCTGTTAAAACCGTATTTCAGGGCTCATCAACAATTCAACACTGATATACTGCTTTTAAATTAATTTGAAATCTACTCTTTGACAAAACTGCTTAATGAAACATTAAATTGCAAACACATTCTACAATTTAGGAAAAAAAACTCAAGGCATTGAGTTGACTCTGAGGAATGATAGACCAGATCACAAAATTATTGAGTGGGTGGGCCAAGTTTGCCATACTCAGAACTGTATTTAAGAAATATGGATGACTGACAGATACGGCACTTTTTAAAATAAAGAAATCGCCACCCCACCAAAACAAGCTCAAATTAGCTGTGACCAAACAGCACTGATAAAACATTCAAAATATTTTTTAAAAGTAAAATGAATGTAAAAATATAACACTGAAATTAGTTTGAGAAATGGCATGCCCACCCTTTTTATTCTATAGCATTAGATTTTAGTATTTTAATTTTGCCAGAAACGAAACATAAATTCTGATCTATTAACTACAGGAATTGAACGTTAAAAATTCTAGACAAAGTACAGGATTAAACGCAGCTGAGCAGTTTGATTTTCTGCAGTGTTAAAACACAGTAACAAATAATAGAAAGGAGTTAGCTCTTAACAACAACTTGCATTTATATAGCTCTTTTAGATCCCAGGACACTTTGCAAATGGAACAAAAGTCCGGGAATGGACACTGAGCTATGGAGGAGAGATTAACAGAGGAGACTGATGGTTGTTAAAGGAGGAGAGAGCATGGAGAGGCACAGGAGTTTGAGGAGGCAATTCCAGAAAGTAGAGCAGAAGAAGCTGAAGGGTGGGGCAAAGGAAGGGTGTGATGTGCAATAAGCCATGTCAGAGGACCAAAGCGGGACAGGGCTGATATAATTCTGCAGAGAGGTGGGGCAGTGCTATGGAGAAATGTGAGGATAAGGATTTTAAATTAATATATTGATGAGATTGAAGCTAATGTAGGTCAGCAAGAGAGGTGATGGACAAATGGGACAGGATACAGGTGGTTGAATTTTGGGCAACTCGGAGTTTATGAAGGGTGAAGGATGGGAGTACAGTAAGAAGGATATTGAAATAGTTGAGGCTAGAGGTGATAAAACCATGCATAAGTGTTTCTGCAGAAGGGGCTACGGTAGGGAGCAGAGAGAGGAAATGGTGAGATAGCAGAAATATGTGCTTTTGGTGCTGATGAGAAGTTTGAAGTTCAACTCTGAGTTGAATAAAATAGCAAGGTTTCAGCGTCTGGCTCAGTCTGAGCATATGGCTGAGAGGGATGGAGTCAGTGGCAAGAGAACACAGTTGATGGCAAGGGCTGAAAATGAAGGCTTCAGTCTTTCCAAAGTTCAGTTGGAAGAAGTTGTGGCTCATCCATGACTTGTCAGACAGGCAGTTTCATAGCACGGAGGTGGATGTGGGGTCAAGAGAGGTAGCAGAGGGTTACAGCGGGTTACAGCCGGGTGTTGTCGGCAAAAATAAGGAAACTGATCTTGTGCTAATGGGTGATGTCACTGAGGGGCAGCATATAGATGAGAAAGAGGAGGAGACTGAGGATAAATCCTTGGAGAGTCAGGATTCGACAATGTGGATGTGGAAAGAGAAGCCAGTGCTGGAGATGCAGAGGAATGGGGAAGAGGCCAAACAGTTACTTGGCAATGATGACTCCACCACCACCATGGCTGTTTGGGTGAGGTAAGTGAAAGAATGTGTGGCCAGTGTTTCTGACATTACCAAGATGCCAGAAGATTTGCCACCCATGACACTGTTGAAAAGGGTGTTGTTTGCATTTAAAATTTTTTGAATTAGAGTACGTTGAAGTGTTAAACACTGAATTACAAATTAGTCAAATTTTAAAAACAGTTTAAAAGTAAAACATTTTGGAATCAACTCTGCACAATGCATAGCCTTTTCTAAAATGTGCCCTGCCAGATAAAGTTTCAATTTAGGCTTGGCAATGGTGGTTAAGATTTTGAACCAAAACCAAAATAAAACAAAGCCACTCAAACGAATGAGACAAAACTGATCATATAGCTTTGATTAAAAATAAATCAAAAAAAAACATTTGGCTAATAAAACAAAAACCCTTATTTTTTTGTTTGAAGTTCAAACTTTTGTTTTGGCACAATACACATGGTTTAAGATTTGCAATGGTACTATAAAATGAACTGAAAGAAAAGCTATAAATAGTCTAAACCTAAATCTAAGATAAATAATCAAAAGATCAGACTGCATAATACATTAATCACACAAACACAATACCTATTTCCTTATCTACAGAAAACTAAATAAACAAAAATAGTTAACCAAGACTGTCTCCTACAACCAGTGTAACTATTACACGTAATTTGATCTATCTTTTTCCAATAAAAATCATACACACACTGGCGTATATAGCTCTTCCATCCCAATGTATTTCTTTCACATGCTGCATGTGTTTTAGTCAACAAGATTTTTAATTACTTTAAAATTTATTTAGCTTTCAGGCAACTCCATAAGTTTAAGCTAAAATATCTATGGATCACTAATGTTAGCATGAAAATTTTCAGACAGGAAACTTTAGATTTAAAAAAAAAGACATATTACAATAAAGTCTATTGGAATGTGCAACTTATTCAGTGTTCAATTTTCCCTATCCCCCAATTCCAAACATCTCCTCCCAAGTTTGCTGGATACTAACCTCATTGATACTGACTTCAGCCTCCACATATTGCAAACCTTTCTGTATGATTGAGATGAGAGCTGCTGGTGGCACCAGGGCACCATTAATATTGGACTGACTGATGTGACTCTCTATACCAAATGTGAATGCTGAATGGGAAAAACCTTTGATAAAACAGAAAATAAAAAGTAATAATGACATATAGTAGCTTAAACAGAGTGCATGTATTACACACACAACAGTAAAGCAGGTTACTGATAAAAATCACTTCCTTTCTCTGACATCAAGTACTTGAAGAATGAGAGGATGAATTATTCAGCAGCCACACACAGTTTCAGATTTATTACTTCTGTGACTCAGACCTCTATGCACTAAAAATCTTGGATATGGCATGCACTCTCTGTTCACAAGTTTTATGTGCTGTAACACTTTTCATGTTAACATTTATAATGGGAATACCATATGAAAACATTTTATAATGGAAAAGCTGCATGTAAACAGTTGCCTATCATGGCTTGTTGATGAACCAAACAAATCACTGAAAATGCCTTTTGAAAAGAATTTATTACACTATTTTTTCCTCAGTATCTAATGTCCAGAAGGAGGTTTTAAATAAAATAAAATTTAAAAATTACATGTTTCACAACATGATTAAATTTAGCCACTGAATTGTCTTTTAATAACTTCTTTAATGTGTTTATTTCAGGACCTCGGCGTCTCTCATAAACCTTGGTTTTGACTAGAGATTTTTTACCTCACATAGTTGTCCAGAGCTTTCAACCACATATGTGCATTCTGAGCATGTCATTTGTAGAATTTCCCAGAATGCAATGTGCACATCAGCAGGAGTTGAAGGATAGAAGGTTGTGCCCCCTAATCATCTGAGGATTCAAGAGTTTCTTTGTTTTTTCCAAAATACTTGAGAATGAATTCTCAAAACTTTATTTCAGGCACGTGATTTAACAAATACTGTTCTATGAACTGCTCAGACAGACTAAACCTGTGTTCAGCAATGGGAAGATAACAAGCCACATTTCCAGTGCATCCTCCTCCTAGGATCACTCACACTGCTCCCAGACCCTGAGAACTTCCCCATCCCCCCTGATCCTAGTTCTCAGAACCTCCAATGTTCCCATAACTCCATCCCTCCCAATGCTCCCAGACCCTGGAGCCCCTCATAAGACAACTACACCCACCGACCCTATCCCAGTACTATCAGGCTCAGCACCCTCTTCCCAGTGCACCCTGATCTACGGGCCACTGGCGATGCCAATATATCGGTGCGCCTAGGAAAGCTATTTAGCATAACTCTCTGTTCCGTACAAGTCAACAGTCAGAGTTTCACAAAAAAGGATCAGCTTTTTTCCCCCCACTGGGAACGGAGGTTGTCAATATCAACATATCAAGTCAGATCATTTGGAAGGCAGGACTGAGATTATCGGATCCAATCAGAAATTACTTTCTCCCATTGCTAATTGCATACAAAGTTGAGGCAGGAAAATTTAAAACGAATGGTCGGTTTCTGAGAGTTACAGGTTTATTTAATGTTTGTCTAAAAATAGTTATATAAAAAAAGCAGTTAAGAAAAATGAAAAACTGAATCTTAAGAGAAACTTTCTACGACATGCTCATCTGTTGTCTTATGTGAAAGTTTATTCATGGCTGGTTCCAGACACCTTTTCATAGTGTAACTGTGGAATTGGCAGTGATTTGCAAATAGAATGGGAAGTAGGGTTGGAGGTGTGATGAGTAAGATCACACCGAGATTTACATTTAATTACAGGAGGCTCCAAAATAATGAAAAATGCACTAAATCAAGCATTGAAAGAAACATTTTTTTTGTGGGGGCTGCAATCATGCCCTCAAGAAATAATTCTCATGCTTTCATTACTCACATCCACCATGAATAATTTCTAAATCCACAACTACTGCAAATATTACCTTTGTTTACCTTGTCTTCATGTATCATTAGGCTTACATTAAGGGCTAGTTTGAGCAGTCAGATTTTTTTGAAGCTGTTGGTTAGCTTTTGCTAGTTTTCTACATAGGCTTGTACAATGTTCTTATAAAAATTGCTAACTCATTATCATCAGATCTCTGTGGTGTTACTAATAAACATCCAAAATTACTTTGCTGATTTAAAGCACAGCACATCATGTAGTTCAATTAAGGGAAACCGTCCAAGTAATCAAATTTTATAAAAGTGAATGATAATTCCAGCCATTCTACATATAAACCAACAACAGTCTCATTGTAAACACTGAAATATTACAATAGAGTTTGGGTGGGGAGTTAGAAATCAGGTAATTGTGAAGCCACATTGCTGATGTCCCATTTCAAAAATAAAGTTTACATTTGTTTTATAAGGTACATGTGTAACAAGAATACAAAGGCCTAGAAATTGGGTTGCGTAGCACCCCTTTTTCAGCTGCTACGTGGCTTCCTATGTGCCCCAAATGGCGGGCAAGAAGCGGGTGCACATTTCCAACCGGAAGTGCGCCATTCGCCAGATTGGGTAAGGACAAGCAAGAGGTCCCTTTACCCACGCCTGAAGCAAGCATTAGGCCCTTTGCATATGCAAATAAGGGGCCTAACACCTGCTTCAGATCCCTGCTGAAACATTGGCAGCCAGTGCCAGCTCCACGCAGGGAAACCAACCCTAAAGACTGCCTTCCAAAAAAAGGTAAATTATTTACCTGTAAAGCACCATCCCGATCGATGCCGCTCCCAGCCGATAACAACCCCCCCTTAGAGATCCCCGACACCCAGGCATCAACCCCTGACCTCCCTACTCCCCAGCCACTCACTCACCCCCCCACCCAAGGCTCCAGCCCCCAATCATTGATCTCTCCTACCCCCCCCCCCCCCCCAACAAGGCTCCAGCCCCCAATCATTGATCTCTCTTCCCTCCCCCCCTCAGCGAGGCTGCAGCCCCCGACCTTTTTCCTCCCCAAAGATCACTGATCCCCCTCCCCCATATCTACTGCCACTATCACAGTTCACATATCATAATGCAAACATTTCAATGCCTACTTTTCATATATGACCTACTTACCAGACTCCTGTAAATATCTATATACCAGAAAGTTGACCTCATCACTGCTTATACTCATCTTCAGTCCCACTTAAACCATGAGGTCATTAGAGGATAAGCCTATATATAAAAAAAAGTATGAGTCACAAAATCATTTGGTACATGCACTACTGGCGGTTGCCCAATATAGCAAATGTGGTTTGCAAACCACAATTTGACAGTTATTTTTCACCTTACTGATATGCAACAAGATTGTTCCTTAATTAGCCACCATTACATTAGATTCAGGGTTGCTGGCTTATGGTAACTGAACAATTCAAATTCCATTTTTGTTACATTGGATTCCAGGATCTTTACTAGTGTTCAGGGGATCATAATTCCCTCCATTTTTCCCATGAAAACCGCAAGCCAGTGGCTCTACTGCAAAATGAAACATCCACATGATATTTATTAACCATTTTATATAATCACACTGTGTATACAGTACATTTGTGGAACATTTGGTTACTCCTAAACTAACAATGCTACACCATGTTCTCTTCTGACACAATTTACAATACAGGATTCAGGATTCTTCAGCCAAAACAAATGTACAAGGGCCCATTTTATGACGGTACAGTAGATTCATGGTGTAAAAATAACTGCTACATATTCAAAATACTACATGCCACAAAAATAGAGTCAAATTTTCAGAGTGAACACCAGGGTTTGAAAAAGTTTTGGGAAGCATATCTAACCAAATAAATAAGGGTAAAATGGAACTTTTTAAATCACCTATCTGTCCCTTTTCAGATCATAAGAATCACTACGTTAAAAAAAAATTAGGAATTTATAGTTTGCTAATATTGTAACAATTTTAAAATTGATAGTTCAGCATTAAGATTGGCAATAGTGTTTCCTTCAAATCTACACACACACATACACATTTTGACTACCATATGTCTACATAACTTATAACCTGAATTCTGCCTTCAAGGTTGAACTATCAATATATGCTTTGTTTTTCAAAAGCCAACCAGGTGTGCACTGCGACAGAGTTAGGATCTCTTGGTCATAGCAAATGCATCTGGTAGTTTAGGTGTGAGCTATTTGTTTTGCTCGACAACTGTTGACAAGATACAAAGCTCAGATGTTAGAACTACTTGACATTATGCTGTCAATGGCTTATTATTCAGTCTACTGGTGATTTTTGATCATTCAGTTAATTAAAATTCTCTTTTGTACCAGCTTGACTTTTATTGTTTTGGAATTGTTTTAAAGTAGTAGTGAGATATCAAATTTTCTAATACTGTACTCATTCTATTGATTTGTCAATCTGCTTCTGGATTATATGTCCTGAATCAAAACCAATTATGCTTTTAGTTTGAACCACAGAGTCCTATCTGTGTGTTATTTTCAGTTGATTTTGAGGAGTTCAAGAGAACTCTGTAGCTTGTTCCATTTCCAATTATTACTCAAAAGTAACAGGGTTTGCTATTCATTCAGAGGTCCACTATTCAGTCATAGAGTCATAGAGTTATACAGCACAGATAGAGGCCCTTCGGCCCATCGTGTCCGCGCCGGCCATCAAGCCCTGTCTACTCTAATCCCATATTCCAGCATTTGGTCCGTAGCCTTGTATGCTATGGCATTTCAAGTGCTCATCCAAATGCTTCTTGAATGTTGTGAGGGTTCCTGCCTCCACAACCCTTTCAGGCAGTGAGTTCCAGACTCCAACCACCCTCTGGGTGAAAAAGTTCTTTCTCAAATCCCCTCTAAACCTCCCGCCTTTTACCTTGAATCTATGCCCCCTTGTTATAGTACCCTCAACGAAGGGAAAAAGCTCCTTAGTATCCATCCTATCTGTGCCCCTCATAATTTTGTACACCTCAATCATGTCCCCCCTCAGCCTCCTCTGCTCCAAGGAAAACAAACTCAATTTTCCCAGTCTCTCTTCATAGCTGAAGCGCTCCAGCCCTGGTAACATCCTGGTGAATCTCCTCTGCACCCTCTCCAAAGCGATCACATCCTTCCTGTAGTGTGGCGACCAGAACTGCACACAGTACTCCAGCTGTGGCCTAACCAGTGTTTTATACAGCTCCATCATAACCTCCTTGCTCTTATATTCTATGCCTCGGCTAATAAAGGCAAGTATCCCATATGCCTTCTTTACCACCTTATCTACCTGTTCCGCCGCCTTCAGGGATCTGTGAACTTGCACACCAAGATCCCTCTGACCCTCTGTCTTGCCTAGGGTCCTCCCATTCATTGTGTATTCCCTTGCCTTGTTAGTCCCTCCAAAGTGCATCACCTCGCACTTTTCCGGGTTAAATTCCATTTGCCACTGTTCCGCCCATCTGACCAACCCATCTATATCGTCCTGCAGACTGAGGCTATCCTCCTCGCTATTTACCACCCTACCAATTTTTGTATCATCAGCGAACTTACTGATCATACCTTTTACATTCATATCCAAGTCGTTAATGTAGACCACAAACAGCAAGGGACCCAGCACCGATCCCTGTGGTACCCTATTCTAAATACTTTGCACACAGGATTACATTTCAGTTCATAGGAAGTGCATGCTATGGAAGCTGGCCTTTGCCTTGAGGACGAGTAAAATAAAAATTGGAAAGTAGCCCAAATTGTAACAGGGCTATTTAATCCGTATAATCTCATCAATGTTGAGTCTATTTGTTTACTAACATTCCATTGTAGGTTTGTAACCAAAATAGCAACATGTTGTATTTAAAGAGTGCCACTTTCATAAAAGCCCGATAGAACTTTGAAGGCAGGATTCAGGTTATAAGTTATGTAGACCTATGATCACCAAGACATAGCTGTGAACGGGGCTTAATTTCATTTTACATCAATGGATTTTCTCTTTAAAAAACAGCTGCAATATTGTTTAAAGTGGGCTTTTCCAAAACTCCTCTAAACTAAAATTGTTTTCATCAATAATTCACCTTTGTTGTTAATTGATCCAAAATTTAGTATACCCAGGTATATTAATAAATTGCCTTTAAGCTAAATTATGCTTTCAAGTGAAATAACCTGTAAAACACATTGCAATACAAGAAAATCGTATTAAGCTAAGACAAATGCATTCAGAAAATCAATAGCTGCATGTTCTTTTGAAAGAAGACAGAGTTTAATCTTACCTTTCATGAACAGGCTATTAACACATTCTGAACTTTTATTCCAGGACAGTTTAAGGACACGGATGTATCACGTCACCTTAGATCACTGGGCATGTAGTATAGCTGGAAAAGCAAAACAAACAAAAAGCACTCACTAAGTTTGTGCACTTTTTTGGGGGGGGAAAATGGAAAGAGACTTAAGTTGGCAATGCCTGTATAGCTTTTAAGTACTAACAGGGGCATGTATGGCATCAAATTATTTCTTATTTCTGTTACTAACCTGTAGCTTTTGATTAAGATTTTCTGGACAGTTAAAAGCTTTGTGGAGTTTTGCCCACTGAGAAGTGGTTGAGCCTGCACAAAACTTTCACATAGGACCCACTCAGAGAAAGTTTGTTTTATCCCAACAGTGACCTGAATTTGAACCTAAGTTCACAAGATGAAAGGGCCACTGCCTAACACACGTTACATACCATTTACTTTTTCACCTAGCACAGGATTAAGAAAATGTTTTAAAACACACATTTTCAGCATATCATTTTTGTTCTAACTCTATGATAGAGTTTAAACATGATTCACTGTAGATTAACATATGTGCACAAACCTTACTGCTAAAATATCAATTGGAAATCTCTCATATTACAATTAAAACCATTAATTATTTTACTTCCCTGGACATCGGTTTTGCTTAGTGGTAAAAATGAAATACACAACAGTAAACTTAAAAATGTGTACGGGATAACACCAATTAGTTAACAGTAATATACCATAAGATTTAAGTGTTCCAGCTTGCCATTTCAAATAAGTTCACTATGGTGTGAGCTATATCATCTAATGTTTTCATATCCTGTTGAATATTCAGGCTTATCTTAACTGCGGAGATTAACAGCATAGGAGGAGGCCAATTGGCCCATCGTGACTGTACCAACTCTTTGCTATAGCAATCCAAAACTAAAACTAAAACTAACCCTACTGCCCTGTTCTCTCCCCATAGCCCTATATCTTCCTCTACTTCAAATGGTTATCTACTTCTCCCTTAAAAGTTGTAATGGTCTCTGTACAGCTGCTCCTGTTTTAAAGCAATCCATGCTCCAATAGCTCTCTACATAAACACATTTCCCCAAACCTCTCCTCACAATAAACAATTTTAAATTGATGACCCCAGGTACTAATCCTCACCCAAAGGAAACAAGCTTTCTCTATTCATCCTATCAAAACACTTCATAGTTTTAAAAATCTCTACTAAAACTACTCTTATCCTTCTCTGCTCCAGTAGAAATAGTCCCAAGTATCTAGTCTCTCCTCATAATTATAATTTCTCATTCCTGTTACCATCTTAGCCTGTTTAGTAGTGATTGCTGTCTAAATGCAGTTGTTCTGAAATGATGAATGCTTTCCAAGTAAGCAGAACATGACTGCAATTAGCAACACTTTCAGAAATATTAAGAAACACAGAACAAACTAAGAAATTTTTTTTTTACTGTTATTACATTCTTAGTAGCCTTGTACTTCAATCCAAACCAAGATGGATTCAAACTAAATCCCATAATGCCATTACTGCAACTTCTCACCTTTGCTGGGGAAGTTTGAAGGTTTACCTGCTCAAGTTTATTTTCACCAATATGCTGTTTAATCTGGATTTACGACTTTTTTTTTTAAAAATGGTACTTGATTGTGCTGATATCCATATTCTAGTATTATGATGCATTGCGAAGACATGTATTCTGCATATGTTGCAAAATCCTTAGAATTAAAAAAATAAGATTACATGCCATTGAGTGGCAGCATGTGGCAGTATGCTCTCAATTTTAGCTGGGCTCCCAGGGCTGGGCGGAAGACATCAAGCAGAAGTAAAACACTTAATCATGGGGAGTGAGTCAATTTGTGCCACTCTTCCACAATTCCTAGCAACTCTATCACAGACCTGAAAACAGAGTGCCTGCCAACTCAGTTAGCTAAAGAATAGTGCTTGGCATTAGAAAGACTTAAAAAACAAAGAAAAAAATTGAACGAAAAAATATATATTTTGTCAAGCTTCAGTACAGTTGTTATTTTAAATATGTAACCATTTGATTGCAGAGTTGGATGCAGCGTCACAACTTTCCCTTCCCCCACCAATTTCATTCTTTCATGAAGAAGTTTACTGATTGCTGGTTCCGTGAGTGTCGCCCTCTGGCATGTCATCCAATTGCTATTCTTCTAGTGTCAGCCTGCATAGTGAGAGTTGGCAAGCTATTTGACTGTGAAGGCCATCAGTTAAACCCAATCCTCTTCTCGCCTAATGTCCACACATGCCCACTTCCATCAGCATCTATCAAGAGCAAGAATACTGGCCATTTTTTCACTTACTTAGTCAGACACCAAGACCCTTACAGCTGCCTGTCTGAGATCAGCCAACTCAGCACAACCCAGGGATCAAACTTGGTCTGTATGATCAGCTATTGATTGGACAAACTCACTAAGCCATTAGAGGCTTTTCTAATTAAGAGCAACTGTCGTTAATAAGAACTAATTCAAGCTGGGCTGGCTATCTGCACTGAATGGAAATTATATTCAAGTTACTGATGCTTTTCACAATATAGCCGCAGACACTATTCACTTTTTGATTATTGCTATGCAGAAGAAGGATGTCCATTACCTACCTATGGTGGGGTTTTCATCATCTGTTGAACTGAGATTAACTTTAAAATATTTAAATATAGGCAAATGGAACAGTGCTGCTCTCTGAGTTTTACATTCTCTTAAATTACATGAAAGTCATATGAAGTGGCCTGTTCTTTTTGGCAAAGACAGCCGACAGTGTAAAGAGGGTTAGCAAACTATTTTTCAACTCCGGGACCGAGGTGGAGTTCTATCCAGGGCCCGGGTAGAGTCCAGTTCAGACAAATGGGACAGAATCACCTGCAGGCCACGACACAACACAGTCCATAATTCAACACTAAATTGACAATCTTAGAGCAAATGTGATAGCTGGTGTAGGAAATACTAAAATTCACACCGGTACAGCAGACTTCTGAGGCTGGTATTAAGACACTTCATTTGGGCAGGTGAGAGGTAGTTTAATAGCTTACGTGACAAATGTTCAAATCCCAGTGTCATGGAATCTACCCTATTCATTCCATAGCATCAGAGAAATGGAAAAGCAGTTCTGCACACGTAAACTTGCGAATGCACTATGGGGAAACTATGTTGCTAACCTGCATAGACTGGCAAAGTGTTTAGTCTTCATGCAGCCAGAAAAAATGGCAGCTAGCAACAGTAGTTTTTTTTTGCTGCCAGTAGCATGGCTTCTTCCAAAGAGATCCAGGAAAATCAGTTCTTTAGGTAGTTGTAGGCACCTTCAAGATCAACTATGCCACCTCATTAACCTCACAACTCTGGTGCCAAATTCAGCTTTGCCATCTGCAGTGTTGTAATGATTTAAAAAACCTTTATTCTACACCAGGATATGCTATATCTGACCTGGGAGGAATGATGCCAATTCTGGTGTTAAAAGTAAAAAATTCCATTATCCAGTATTAATATGCCTCATCTCGTGAGCACAAAGATTCACTACAAATTAGAAAAAAAGTAGTAGTGTCCAAACATATATATGACACACATAGATATGCATACTAGTATAGGATATAGTTTCACACATAGCACGGTAGGAAGGAGGAGGAAAGGAAGAAAGGGAGGAGGAAAAGGAGGGAGAAAGGGATGGAGGAGGAGAGGGAGGGAGGGAGGAGGAGGAAATAAAGGAGGGGAGGAAAGGAGGGGGAAAAAAGGCCTCTACTTGCCTTCCAATTCCCCATCCTTTCCTCCACTTTGGCCCCTCCCGTCTCTTTACCATCCATTCTTCCCCCTTGCCACCCATTTCCCCTCTCCCGTCACCATCCATTCTGCCTCCTCCCCATCTATTCCTCCTCCTTCCTGAGTCCAGTGGCTATTGCATCAGACAAATCCCTGCCTCTTCTCAATCAAGGCTAAGGGCTGGGGTTGCTGTGTACTGCAGGCAGGAACTCTCGTAAATTTGAGTTCGGAGTGAAGTTCAACCTTGCCATAAACACTCTTGCTATGAACATCATTGACGCAGAAGACTTTGAGGCAGATGGTCCTGTGCTGTACTAGAACCTTATCAATATCCAGTGCAAACCGGAAAGAAGCTGCCATGACATGGAAGGACCCAATGTCTTCTTCCAGTCATGGACATCATACAGAACCTGCCTCGGCCAGAGTCTGGATCCAGTCTGCTTTAAGAAGACAGGAGTTCAATATCATCTGTGATAGAAAATTTCTGTATGAACTGGAATTCCAGTCTCTTTTTTAGATTTGAACTGCAGACCCAGTGCTGAAGCATAGCCCCAAATATTTGTGAAGTTGCAGCAGGTAAAATTATTCAGTCTTCAGCTAAAGCTGAAATTCAAAGCATGGTACAGGCAAATACTAAAGTACTTGCCTGCAACACTTTCAACTGTGAATTGCATTTTTATTTTCGCGAGTGAAAGAGCAGCTGCACGTTACTGCCAGCAGGAAGAAGTGTGGAAGACTGCATGGGGGTCTGTTGAGATGAATCACACATATAAAATTCCTGCGACAAGCAATGTCTCTACGATTGCTCTCGGCTGGATGGTGGGCTTATCCTACACATCAGAAGACGTTGCCACCCAAACTATCTGGTCAGACTGCAGCTCAAGTACTGTATCCAGATCTGGTGACCAAAACACATGGGAGACGCAAGGGTGCTGGAGGCAATGCAGTGAAGAACCACAAGACCGATCCCTAGCGTCAAAAGTCTGAGTAATGATAAAATACTGGAGAAACCTGGGCTTTTCATGCTGGAAAGGAGATGTCATAGAGGTGATCTTATAGAGTTATTAAAGATAAATACGGGACTGGAAAAGATAGATCAAGGATATTACTTTAAATTAAATTGCGAGTGTAGGAAAATGAGACATGGGTTCAAACTAGTAAAAGGTAAATTCAGGATTGATGGTCGGAAATTCTTCACACAAAAGATTGATTAATGTGTGGAACAGAATTCTAGGAAGAGTAGCGGAGGTGAAAACCTTGAAATCTTTTAAGAAACAACTAGAGACTAAAATGGGAGCATTTGGGATCCTTCTGGATGAATGATTTAAGATGGGCCGAGTAGCCTTCCTCAAGTGTAATTATCTTGTGACGTTGTAAGTGGAAAATAAAATAAGGAAGTGCTATGCTACTGTAAATTCCTTTCAACAAAGATTAGGAGTCCCCGTTCATTTTTGCAAAGTAGCAAGCATCAGCTCCATCAAGACACCTCAAATTATTTAGTTCTCTATTGTACTGAACAAAATAATTAATTTCCAATGGGAACCAGGTTGCCTAATAATTAAGTTTTAATACTGTAGTCATAGTTACCCATTCCAAGATATATGGGATTGTCAGTCATTATGTTAGAGTTATCATTCCACTATGAGTGGCATCTCAATTCTTATGCATTAGATCCACTTTCAAAGCATACATACCCAGAAAATGGCTAGACTTTTCAAGGCCTTGACACATATCAAAGCAGCAACCTCCTCCACTGCTCACCTTGGCTTCTACACAACGAAAAGCAAAAAAAGAAAAACACTACACCAGGATAGCGCAATGGTAGCATCTGTACACATTGTGTTTGGGAATGTGCGGGATTTTTGTCTTGTTTTTAAACTGGAGGTCAGTTGGCCTCGAGTAGCAGTCAAGGTAAGGAGAGAACACTCACAAAGCAGAAACGTGAGCTGACTAGAGAAGACAGATGCAGTAGCCATATTTTCTCCTAATTACAAGTTGCAAAAGCTACCCTTAATCTAAACAAGATGATTTTCCAAGCTAGTAGAAACACAGATGGATTAGTAGGAAAATTCTCTGGATTCAATGATTTGTTTAAAAAATATAATTAAATATAATGTAATATAATCTATAATATATTAAAAGTTTTATGTATAGCAAGCATTTTGTGCGTATTTACATGTTATCCCCCCGCCCATGTCACAAATTTTCCTGCCTCTCCCGACACACCTGCCATGCCTAGAGGATAATTCCTAGGTATTATTTTTAACCCATGTAGTGAGACCGGCATGTATACTTGCCATTCTACCTATCCATCAGTCCTCCCAAAGCTAGGCGATTCTGCAGGTTCTCCTAGTTCTGTCTCCCAGGTCCATTTCTCTAGTTAAGTTAACTTAAGTACATTTATTTTAGCTGTCATTGCCACCGCAGTCCTACTTGTCCTTGGGACTACCCACCCTTCTTTCCACCCTCAACTTGGAGCCTGCTTCAAACATTCATCTGTTCTGTCCCAATTGCTCTGCTTGGACTGCCATTCACCTGTGCTCTCTGCTTCCCCCCATTCAAGATGGATAGATGGGAAGGGGCAGGAGATAGTAGGTGAGGAGAAGGGCATTGGAAGTGAAGGAGAGGGGCAAGGGTGGGGGAAGAAAGTTTGGATCATAGGAGGGAATGGAGGCAAGAAGAGAGATCAGGAGAGGTATGGAGTCAGGAAATCAGGATGGGCTCATGAGTAGTGGGGTAAGAACCAGGAAAAAGAGGATGAGGGGGGAGGAAAGGGCAAAAGGGTAACTAGGGAGAGAGTAGGGCCTCTTAAGGATCAACAAGGTCATCTATGTGCGGAACCACAAGAGATGGGTGAGATCCTGAATGAATATTTCACATCGGTATTTACGGTTGAGAAAGGCATGGATGTTAGGGAACTTGGGGAAATAAATAGTGATGTCTTGAGGAGTGTACATATTACAGAGAGGGAGGTGCTGGAAGTCTTAACGCGCATCAAGGTAGATAAATCTCCGGGACCTGATGAAATGTATCCCAGGACGTTATGGGAGGTTAGGGAGGAAATTGCGGGTCCCCTAGCAGAGATATTTGAATCATCCACCGCTACAGGTGAGGTGCCTGAAGATTGGAGGGTAGCAAATGTTGTGCCTTTGTTTAAGAAGGGCGGCAGGGAAAAGCCTGGGAACTACAGACCAGTGAGCCTGACATCTGTAGTGGGTAAGTTGTTAGAGGGTATTCTGAGGGACAGAATCTACAGGCATTTGGAGAGGCAGGGACTAATTAGGAACAGTCAGCATGGTTTTGTGAGAGGAAAATCATGTCTCACGAATTTGATTGAGTTTTTTGAAGGGGTAACCAAGAAGATAGATGAGGGCTGTGCAGTAGACGTGGTCTACATGGACTTCAGCAAAGCATTTGACAAGGTACCGCATGGTAGGTTGTTACATAAGGTTAAATCTCATGGGATCCAAGGTGAGGTAGCCAATTGGATACAAAATTGGCTTGACGACAGAAGACAGAGGGTGGTTGTCGAGGGTTGTTTTTCAAACTGGATGCCTGTGTCCAGCGGTGTGCCTCAGGGATCGGTGCTGGGTCCGCTGTTATTTGTTATTTATATTAATGATTTGGATGAGAATTTAGGAGGCATGGTTAGTAAGTTTGCAGATGACACCAAAATTGGTGGCATTGTGGACAGTGAAGAAGGTTATCTAGGATTGCAACGGGATCTTGATAAATTGGGCCAGTGGGCCGATGAATGGCAGATGGAGTTTAATTTAGATAAATGTGAGGTGATGCATTTTGGTAGATCGAATCGGGCCAGGACCTACTCCGTTAATGGTAGGGCGTTGGGGAGAGTTATAGAACAAAGAGATCTAGGAGTACAGATTCATAGCTCCTTGAAAGTGGAGTCACAGGTGGATAGGGTGGTGAAGAAGGCATTCAGCATGCTTGGTTTCATTGGTCAGAACATTGAATGCAGGAGTTGGGATGTCTTGTTGAAGTTGTACAGGGCATTGGTGAGGCCACACTTGGAGTACTGTGTACAGTTCTGGTCACCCTATTATAGAAAGGATATTATTAAACTAGAAAGAGTGCAGAAAAGATTTACTAGGATGCTACCGGGACTTGATGGTTTGACTTACAGGGAGAGGTTAGACAGACTGGGACTTTATTCCCTGGAGAGTAGGAGGTTAAGGGGTGATCTTATAGAAGTCTATAAAATAATGAGGGGCATAGATAAGGTCGATAGTCAAAATCTTTTCCCAAAGGTAGGGGAGTCTATAACGAGGGGGCACAGATTTAAGGTGAGAGGGGAGAGATACAAAAGGATCCAGAGGGGCAATTTTTTCACTCAAAGGGTGGTGAGTGTCTGGAACGAGCTGCCAGAGGCAGTAGTAGAGGCGGGTACAATTTTGTCTTTTAAAAAGCATTTGGACAGTTACATGGGGAAGATGGGTATCGAGGGATATGGGCCAAGTGCAGGCAATTGGGACTAGTTTAGTGGTATAAACTGGGCGACATGGACATGTTGGGCCGAAGGGCCTGTTTCCATGTTGTAACTTCTATGATTCTATGATTCTATGAATGGGGCATAGGGGCAATGAAAGGAGGATGGATTAGTGCAAAGTGATGGGAGTGGTGGGAATGGAAAGGGGTAGGGAAAGTGATGGGAAAGAGGATAAGGGAGTGAGGAAAGATAAGGAGGGAGATGGTGGTGAGGGGAAAAAGGTAAGACTGAGGGTAAGGGAAAAAGGGGCATGGTCAGGTACAGCAGGCAAGAGGGTGATCAGAAAGAGTAGGGGAGGCAATGTCATTGAGGGGACATTGGGATGGAGTGGGGAGAAGACATACCGCATCCTGCACAGATCCCCTCCCTCCAAAACCTGCCTGCAGCCTTATTCAAATCCCTTCGCCCACCCACAATCCAAAATCTGACCTGCAGCCCTAGCAGAATCACATCCCGCACCCAACAGTGACAGCAGTTCAAAAATACTACATTGGCTGTGAAGCGCTTTGGGATGTCCGGAAGTCATGAAAAGAGCTATATAAATGCAAATCCTTTATTTCTTTCAATCACCCAACCCAAAGCAACCCTGGCCAGATTGCTCCAGCGCCACGTGTCACCACCTGAAAATGCGATTTGCGGCCCTCCGCAACTCCCATCCCCACCTGACCAGCACCAAAGACTGGTAATTGCGGCCTGCGGCGGCTCCCTTCCTTGCCACGGCACACCACCTCCCACCTGGAAGAAAAGAAGAAAAGTGAGAAAGAAGCAGAACGGTACAGAGAAACGCAAAAGAAAGAGAAGAGAGACAAACAGACAGAAGCAGCAACACAAACGTAGCAGAAACAGTAAGAGCCCAACTGCTGCGACTCAGTGTGAACAACGCCTTGGGAGATCCACTTGTAAATAAATACAAGCCCTGGATAAAGGTTGCATTTCCCTTTCAGATATAATGAATGTCTAGC
Source organism: Heptranchias perlo (assembly GCF_035084215.1). Classification (NCBI taxonomy): domain Eukaryota; kingdom Metazoa; phylum Chordata; class Chondrichthyes; order Hexanchiformes; family Hexanchidae; genus Heptranchias; species Heptranchias perlo. Next base: position 35,491,714 of record NC_090337.1, on the reverse strand, counting down.
CAATATTAGCTGCTAAACCTTTAACGTGTCTTTCACTCCTCAAAATGGAGCAATGGCATGGTTTTTCCAGCAATTTACACAAAACCCATACTATTTAGAGTCTCTCAAAACCAACATGCAATACAAAAATGTCACCAAAATGGACTTCAGAGTTACAAAGGTTTAAGGACTTGGCAAAACCTGTGTGAAATAACCAGAATTCTCCCTACTACAAGTTTGCTACCACAGTTAACTAAGAACTTTATCAACAACAATTATCTTCACTCACTGTCGTATGTATCACATTGACTTTTAAACACACAGTAAATAGAAATACTGAAGTCTCAATGTGAAAATTACTGAGCTGAAAAAGAAATATTTTGTTTCGCATTCCTATTTTAAACTTACAACTCATCTACAAAATGTGACTTCAGCTACAATTCCATAGTGAATAACATGCCTCAGAGTGCAATGCTGAACACTGCACAAGTAAGAAAACATTACATGGCTGTTAACATACTCAGAAGACTGGATGACAAAATTGTGAACAAAAACTTAAGCAGTTCACACTTGAGCAGTTTACAGTCATTTAAATTCCGAGATAGTCTTGAACATGCAATCTTCATAATACATAATTTTTCATTCTCCTCTTCCCAACCCTTGATTCCTGGAATGACAGATCTGAAGCAACTGGTTATCAAATATGTCTGACACCAAACTTCAAAGTGTGCAATGGGAAGGTTAACTGAAAGGTTTCTTCCTGAGGACAGACTGGGCTAAAAGGGTCAAATCGAACAGAAGCTCACTGCTCCAGTTTAAAGTCCAAATGTAGAAAGTTATGTGGCTGATGTATGGTTTATAGGTTACCAGGTTCTAGCTTTATAATTTAATTCAAAAATAAGGAACACTTCCAACAAATAGCAGCTGTAACTAATTTGCAAATCTGCAGACACCAGGCTTTCAGATAAATGAGGTCACTTCGACATAATTTCTGACAGTCTCCCCTTTCCTGTATTGTTGCCCACCTGTTGGTACATGCTGTATGTTCTGTGCTTCAATAATAGAAGTAACTGTTGACCTAATTTAAAAAGAGACAACAGGGGAGATAACAAGACAAGAGAGAACTATCACTGTACACTGAATACAATCTGCAGTCGAATCATAATTAATCAGCACAAATTAAAACTGATCAATATAAAATTATACTTTACTGATGTGTCAAAAAGGCCACAAGAAACATCTAGATTATGACAGGAGTGAATTAGTGGAGTTAGGAATCAAATTCAAATACAACAGAAGACTGGAAATGTGTTATCAGCAGTTACACAATCAAGAGGTTCAAGGAACAAAATTCGTCACATTTGCTCCCTCCAAGAACCAGCCTTCATGTATACTAGATACAGTAAATGAATTTGATTGAGTGGAATCAGCCAACCTGAGGGTCGTGCTAAAGGGAAAGGCTTATCAAATGGTTACCTTTTTCTACTCAAACCCATCAACAGTCATGATAAATGGCAGATTCCTTCCTTCCCTCCCCCCCTTCAAACTCACACTGGCCGCCCTTGGCCATAGAACCAACAAAAATCTGCACCAATCCAAATATTCAGAGTCACTGTGACGGGGGTTGAGCAAAAGTTTCTCTATATGCGTGTAATGTCCTTCCAGTTTCCCCAGATCCCCTCTCCTGGAACAATAAGGGCATTAAAAGGCTCATGCAACTCATTAATAAACCATAAAATAATTTCCAGTTCCAACTGAAATATACCCTCCACTACCTACAAATGAAACATTCCACACTTCCTAACTAACTGGGTAAACTGAGCCAGAGTCACACGGGCACTCGCAGCTCTTAATCCTAAACAAGATTCAACAAAACTAATTTAGATCTACAGAACCTTTTTTCTGTGTGACTGGAAAATATAAATGCAGAAAAAAAGAGTGGAAAGTAAGGAGAAGTGGGGCAAACCCCAAATCAATGATCTATTAAGCTGCGCCCACAATCTTAACCAGTAATAAAAGGGCAAAAGATCTAGCCCTAATGGCAAAAGGTGTTGTGCGACATTCATAAAAATCACCAAGTACCCCATTAAGCCAGACTCCTAAATCTCCCCATTGTGACCCTAAGATTCATAAGTGCTTGGGTTTCCTCCTAACCACAATCCTTCAGTACATTCCACCGAGATGGTGTCAGGAGAACCCCCAACCAGCCAAGCTAATGTGGACTATGGCACTCTTGCAGATATTCCAATCCAAGTAAATCATGTCCCTGTGCAAGAAAAAAAAAGTCATTAAAATCTGATTCCCCACTCTTGGCCCACTGTGAGCAATTGGCTAGCACATCAACAGAGGTTACATGCAAAGCACTGAAATTTTAGCATTACAGGCAAGATAACAAATATAGATGAATACATACAAAAACATCCAAGAGCAAAAAGGAAAGGTGAAAAGGGAAAAGCACAGAAACAAAAGCACAATAAAAAGGAAGTAAAAGAATAACAGCAATGAGAGACAGGGAAATCCAGAATTTTTGGTGTAAATGAGGATTCCTAGATTAATAGTATTGTTTGTTTTCTTACCCAGATGCATATGTTGAAAGCTTACACATTTATTTTCCTAGACCACATCCACAACTTCTGGTAAACTTCAGTACGCACATACAAAATTATGATATGATCCAGTGTTGTCACTAGACTTATTTAACATATTGGTACCAATAAGTTATAAGAACAAATTGCATTTGAGACAATATACTCTAATGTTGAGCCACTATATTTCTTGTACAATAATTGTAATTCAGTATATTACACCCTTGCACACATTCCTAGCTGTTGACACTTTATTATATGTGCATAACATTCCTGCTCGTGCGCCAACAGGCTTTCCCGCTCAAGTTATAGTGGCGCATTTTGCATTTTCAGTTACCAATACCAATTTTCCCACTGTGCCACTAATTAAAGCTGTTATTTTGGGTGGACGATGTTATAGCACTTGATCAGGTGGGAAACCCTACAAAATATAGCATTTCCAGATGATCGCTTAATGGATAAATGTTTGTACTAAAGATGATATTTCTGTTGAGATTTTTCATGATATCAGAAACATAATATTGCTAAAAAGTGTTCAGGATAGACTACCTCACATTATCAGTGCTCATTACCAGCAGTTAATTGATATATATGAACCCATGATTGGAACTGAAACTGCTGGCCATCAAAAACACATCTTTTGCACAACACTTGTATCTGTTGAATCCAAGACAACATTCAATCCCATGGTTGATAAAATTAATCAAAATGAAATGTATGTCTTCCATTTTGATGACCTGACATTGACAGTTTGACTTTCTAAATGCAAAAATATATCAGGGCTCAAAACTGATGTTGGTCCACTACATCAGTGCAACTGGCTAGGGATTTTGTTGCACTGGCGCTATACTTTCAAACTGCTGCCACACTCTCGAAGCTTTCAGTGCAGGCTTCTCACAGCTTCCTTCAAAACACAAAAGTGTGCACATGTTACAGAAAGTCTTATATTTTTATAATGGCCAAGCAAGTGTTTTGGCACCTATTGGTCTAGCTATTTTGCAGATTGGTAACTTTACTTGAGAACCCTGCTATACATGCAAAATTCCATAAAACACTTTTGTACAATTGAGTTGTAATTTAACAGCAACTGACACTTCATTTTTGCCATTGATAAAATTACTAGTAGCAGTACAACAAACTTTTACTATACTGCACATGCCTGCTAGATGATCTCTGATCAGCTAACTCCTGGATACAGTTGCAAATGACCATATGGGCATTAGTAATGAACATGATATTCTCCCCACTAAGTTTCCAGTCATAGCATCTGCAATTAAGACAAAGCCTCCTTTTATATTTGACGTTTTTCAGCAGTTGGCTCAAGAGTGAAGAAAGTTTTAATGCTGAGATCAATGTCTGATAACTAAAAATGAAAACTGTAATACAGCATACCCAAAGGGGAAATGAATTTAGCTTTTGGAACAGACAGTGGTCAGGTGCTACTATAAACTTGAGCTGCTTATCACAACTCACACAGCCAAACCAGTTATGGACATTGGCCAAAGTCAGCTGCAAGTCAAAAGAAATACTCTAATAAAATAACTTTTTAAAAAACTCAACTTTAGTCACTAGTTTTCAAGTTCTTTTGGAGATTAAAAATCAAATCCAAATATTTGATATAGTTTGTCCAAAGGCAGACACAAGACGGCACTGCAACACAGAAACAAACCCAGAAAGACAGCAGCCTGGATTTTCCTGCGTATTTGCGTCCAGAGACACAAAATGCACGCAATTCGAATACGTGACCTAAAAGATTGTGGAATTTTGGGCGTAAGTGAGTTGTACACATGTAAGTACAATACACCCAAATCTCCTTGATCTTTTATGATCGTCTATCAATCCCTCCGCCCAACCCCATCTCCGCCCATAATAATGGCCCTAGCCCCAAGTTAAAGAACCTTATACGTAAGTTTCCTGCAATTGTGCTTGCTCAGAGGCTCTCTTCAAATTATGCCCAGATTTTCAGGCACAGCAGGAAACAGTTATTTTCCTGCAACTTTGGGCAACTTTTTAAAAAATTATCCTCACCGGCATCTGCACTGTATTTTCTGTTTCTTTGAATTCATTTTTATGACGCAAGTATAAGTCACATTAAAAATTGAAAAGCTTCCCCAATTGCAGGTTCTTAAACATGTTGTGTCTAACGTGCATGAGTGTTGGTTAAATGAGTTGAAACTTTTTTCAATCACAAAGAAGAAATATACAGTGTGTTCGGCACTTTTCTTGGGCCCCGATTGTTTATGTTGATTCCCGCTCATGTATGCCCATTTTACATTCGGGTGTACTCTAATGAGATTCACAGGAAATTTGAGCTTAACTTCCCATCAGCAGAATGGGTCTAACTTCTGGGTTGTGCACACAGAGGAAATTCCAGGCCAGCATTTATTTGAAGACAACCCCCTCTGCGCTGTTTGCTTTACAGTGTGTCAAAGTTTTAAGAATTGTGTTAAACTTCAGTTTACGCAAAGGAGATAGCAGGCCCTTATATAAGTTGGTACAGAACAGTTTGTGTATTTTGCATATAAATCACATATCCTGATCCAGGTGGTTAGTAAATTCATGTTTTAAAAAAGAATGTTAAACCCTCTTTGCAATGGAATAGTACAATAGATATGTACGTATTTTAAAAAGCAATTGTGACCTAATGTAGAGGTTCACCCTTCACATACAGTAGATTACAGAATATAGATTGGAATAGTGGAAGTTTCTTTGATCTGCAGAGGACAGAAAGGAGAAAGGATGTTTGCTGCTATTGAGGCTGGTGTTCTATTCTTTACAGTACAATTTATTTTACCAATTGTTTATCTTATGTGCATGAGATTTTGCCCCAAGGGATTCCCATCTATTTGGATAACATGTTACCTTTGGATCACCAAATTATATCCTGTAGAATATCCCGTATTACAGAAAATAATTTAGTGCTCCAATCTGGAGGTCTAAAATAACATATTATACAAACAGCTGGGATTGCCTTGGGTGCAATATTGTGCACTTCATCACTACAGAGATTCCACTATATTAAAGTGTTTTGGGGAATCAAAGCCTGATCTGTTTCTTCCTTATTGATCTCTTGTTCAATCTGCATAAACGCCTGTCTTCTGCTTTCCATTACCCATGTCAGGTAATGCTTCCGAGAGGTGGAGCTATCCCAAATCTTACTCGAGACAGGACTCTAAGCTATTCTCATTGTAGAGAAGACAGAGATTAGGAGATGACAAATATTCACAGATTAGATAGGAGAGAAATGCAGTAATCAAATTGCAGGAATGGAAAAGAAGTCATGACACACGAGGAATGGAGAGAGGAAAGAGCAAATCAGAGGTAGATATGTGGAATAACCAATCAAATGTATCTATTGCAGATTAGATCTGCTTGGACTCAAGCATGAGAGAAAGTAACAGTAAGAAGAGGGGAGGGAAAATAAAAGAACTAAAGCAGGAAACAAAAGAGGAATAATAGTGAGAAAAGAAAGAAGCTGAGGATTGAGGAGAAAAGCAACTTGAAAGTGAACAGTAATTTATAATCATAATATAATCTTAGATTTTTTTTTAAAAACTGCTGTATGAACAAGTGAAAAATGTAACCATACTGCAAACCCCCGTATAGTCATACAGAAAAACCTAAATGGAAAGACATGCTGGGGCAGGGGCAGGGGCAGAGGCGGGGGGGGGGGGGGGGGGAGATTTACTGGAGATGTCTGATCAAGATATGAGATCACTGGCTCATTTGTTAATTATAGTAAAAGTGTATATTAATTTCCAGTGTCCACAAAGGCTGCATCTGAATCATTTAAAAACATTTAGATACAATAGTAAGAAAGAAATAACTTTTATTTATATATAGTGCCTTTCACATCCTCAGGACATCACAAAGTGCTCCACAGGCAATGAATTACTTTGAAGGGTAGTCACTGTTTTGTAGGCAAATGCAGCAACCAATTTGCACACAGCAAAATCCCACAAACAACAAATGAGATGAATGATCAGTTAATCTGTTTTTGGTGGTGAGGAGGCATAAATGTTAGCTAGGACACCTGGGGAAATTTACACTGGGGCTGTTGCAAGCTGAGTGAGACCCATGCTTCAGGGACTGGAGGCACAAACACCACACTGACACCAAATTAAAAAGCAAGTTAAGAGCTCGCTGAGACACAATGAGAATTTCGGGCTGTGTTTCTTCTGTTTTAAAGAGTCAATTGAGTTTACCTATTGGACCTTGCTGTATCTTTTTGCTTCTATATCTGTAAATAAGCCTGACCAAGAGGTTTTATCTTGTATGCACTGGTCTGGCACCATATTATTTTCTGCCTTCAGAGTGTACGGTTGGTGGGGATTCCATATATTCTCCAATGGGGTGCGATTAGGTGTTAACTGTTAAACCTGGGCATGCTAACCCATACATGCTGGAGAATATGGATAGGTATACTTATGAAAACTATAGTCAAGCTATAAACACAAGAGAAAGCGCTGGGAAAAAGCCTGAACTGTAACAATTTTTTTTTAGCTGCAACAGTGAACTACAAGTATTGCACAGTTTTGCCAATTTGTTGAAATCACACACTGTACTTGGAAAATATAAAAGATTACCCAAGGGTATCTGTAGCTATGAAAGTGCATTGTCGGCCAGGGAGTAGTTCATAGAACGTGTGGGTATGGGGAGAAAAAACAAGTTCAAAATACATTTTTAAAAATCTTAAAAAGCAAACACTTTTATAGCTCATAGAATTACTGGCTCAAGCTTCACCAGCAAAATATTATGAAAGAGCAGATTCTTGAACAGAATGCTATTTTCAAGGCTATAAATGGCCATAAATAACATCTACGGTCATTGAAACACAAGTCCACAGAGAGAAAGGAGAGTGAAGAGAATCCTGCAGGAAGTCTGTCGATGGGCAGTGAGCAGGATAGAGGTGGAAGGTAGCCCGAGAATAGGTATGGAGAGGAAAATATTTTAATGAATTTTGTGATCACAATTAATCCAGTATCATGTGTGATCTGTGGTAATTTCTGACCCTAAAGATGCATTCAGATTCTAGTTAAGTATATTAAGGGGGTTAAATTGAAAATGGCCCAAATCCGGGAGCGGGCATCGTGGTTCGCGATTAACCCATGCGCAGTGCTTCCGATGCAAGTAGCACGAGACATTTGTGCTGTAAAGTCACTTACCTCATCAAAGCACAGTAATCAAGCCTCGCACTCTCAACAGCGGTGGGGGGGGGGGGCGCAAATATTGCGTGATTTGCTCACAACTCAAAGGCAGCCTGCACCTCTTACTTGCAAAAAAAAATACAGGTCCGCACGGAGTCTGAACAGAGATCAGACATCGCACACGTAAAACACAGCTGCAGGTCCCATCCCAATGTTTACAAACTGTTGAGTCATGTAAAAACATTGAATAAAGGTTGCGCACTACTAAATCCCACATCCTCCAATCTGCACGCAAGACCTCACCAATTTGCCGATCTGAGTTTGTACCAGGCCTGCGAGAGAGCATGCACCAAAGTTCTCTGCTGATGCACTAGAGGCCTTGGTGCAAGAGGTGCACAGAAGGAGGAGCAAGAGGCCCTCCAGACATATGCTCCCGAGGCAGTAGGGGATGCAGTCAATGCTAGGCGCACAGCACCATGAACATGGATGCAGTGCAGGAAGAAGTTCAATGCTTTGACATGAATGGTCAAGGTGAGTGAGGTCAACTGTCAAGTAGCATCTCCTACCAACTGCACCACTAGCTGTATCCACTGCTCCACACGCTACACCCCCCCATCACCCACCTACCAACAAGCTCTTTCAATCAGTACTCAACTCTTCCAATCAGATGCTTCCTCTCACCCTCACACATTACCACAGTTGCAAGCTACACACTCACAACTCTCAGGTCACACACAATGACAACTATTCAACCGTGACAGGCATATCACACAGACATCCTGCAGGACACTCACTGACACGCTTCTCGCTTTCTTGCAGGAGAAGGTAGCGCATAACAGGAGGCAGCAAGTAGCAGTCGCATTTAGCCCCTTGAGAAGCAATCGCATTTAGCCCCTTGAGATTGATCTATGACCTAACTCCATATACCTGGCTTAGCCCCATATCCTTTAATACCCTTGGTTCACAGAAATCTATCAATCTCAGATTTAAAATTAACAATTGAGCTAGCATCAACTGCTGGTTGCAAAAGAATGTTCCAAACTTCTACCACCCTTTGCGTGTAGAAGCGTTTGCTAACTTCACTGCCACAAGTCCTGGCTCTAAATGTTAGACTATGTCCCCTTGTCCTAGTATTCAAGTAAAGGAGACCTCCAAAAACAGGTACAAATGCATGAGCAGCCAAAATCAATAATCCATCAACTGACCTGTAAATCCTGCATGGTCCGTTTAAATAGCACTGGTGGGTGGTCCTCCCGGCTGTCTAAGACATGTTCCGGTGTTTGTGGTTAAGACAATGCGTTGAATGGAGCGTTAAGTGCCAAAATGGTGTCTATCACTTTAAATCAACATTGCACACTGATCATAGAATCATAGAAAGGTTACAGCACGGAAGGAGGCCATTCGGCCCATCGAGTCCGCGCCAGCTCTATGCAAGAGCAACCCAACTAGTCCCACTCAATTCTCCCTACTTTACCTGCGTTATCTGTGCATGCATGAAACCCTTTACCAAGATGGTGTCCAGCGCACGTAAAACTAGAAGCGTGTGCGTGCATCCCGGATGCCATTTTGGATCTTCGGGAGGCAATGTAGCACTGAAACTACAGGTGCTACTCAGCCGAATTTAAACACATAGGGTTAGAAATAAGAAAATCCTGGAGAACACTTTCAGTCTATAAAGAACTCTCATCTCTAATTTAACTATCACACTTAATAGGTCACAACATCATTGTAGCAAGTTATTTCCCTTAACATGGAGAACCACTATTTCAGCTCTCTTCTAACTCATTCCAAAGAGTTACCTAGAAGCTGTGCTTCAGACCAGTTTGTCTGGAAGTGCCTAAGTTAAGATTGTTTAATAGTAGTTGGGTGTTGCAAATTGCTGGACACCTGGGTACTTATGTCCACACTGAGGAAAACAACAGGAGTTGGGGGGAAGGGAGGGGTGTTCTTTCAGTATATTGTGGAGTTTTACTTTTGGAGCTGGTGCACTTGGTCACAGCTGTTGTCCTTTCTGACACGGCATGCTTGTCCAGCTCCCCTGGCAGCAACAGGTGCACAGCAGTCTGGATCTCTCAGGAGCTGATGGTCGAGCACCTGTTATAATGGGCTAGGCGGGAAGCCTTACCCGCGAAGCGCTCGAAAATATTGTTCACAAAGGAGTTTGAAAGGTGAAATCAACTTTACGTTATGCTGCTACCAAGTGTTACATTTTAGTGCAAGTGTTTTCTTGCTGTGAATTGGTATACAAGATCACAACATAAATTTCAATAACTGCTATTTTCAACACACCTGGAGATATGTAGAAATCACGTAGTACTGCACAAATGTTGCCCTAATAACCTTGTGTCAAATCATTCTGCTGGTAGACAAACTATTCTTTTGTCTCCCCCACTACTATTTTTCAAACAGTTCTCCATTTACAATCATGATACAAACATGTTGGGCACCTAGTAAATACATTTATTCTAGTTGCAAATTTGCCCCCAAGTCCATGGCAGTTATGCATCAGGAGTTTCTCGAGGTGGATTTACACAAGTGGTCAATTACATTTCCCACTATAAAAGAGATGCAGTGTAAATAGGATCACAGTCTCAAACTGCCTATTGAGCAGAGCAGAACAAAAGGACTCGCAACGGTTAGGAGTAACCAAATGACTTCAATTCAGATAAGCCCGCTTTTCATGGCACAAAGACTGCCATTAACTTGGCAGCCCAAGTTCTGAATAATCTGAGTTTTAAAAATACCAACATTAGTGTGTTCAGTGTTGAGTGTGCTTTCTTTAGTAGCAAAAAATTAAATAACAACAATGTTGATAGAAAATAGAAATGTTTTGGAAAGAGCCTTTTTTGTGTTTGTGGTGAAATTTTATTTGAATAAGAGATCCAATTGTAGTTACAGCTAGAAAGTCAAATGTAAATGAAAATATTACATGATGAAAATCTAAACAATTTTTGAATAGCTGCTCAGTTCATGTCCTGTTTCTCCAATCTGAAGTAGAAAGTAGCGAATGTAACAATAACTTTGATCTTCCCAAAACGTACTGTATAGTGTCTTGCAATATTGGATGAACTCTCTGGTTCGTTATTGGAAAGTTCTTTGTAACTTCCTTCTTTCTGTTCCAATCTTTGGGCATTTTTTAAAAATACTGCTAATTAATTGCTTTGATTTGTTGAAATAATCAGGCTGTGCACTTCAGATGAAAGAAAGAAATGGCATTCCTATCAAGACCACAGAACTTCCCAAAGCACCCACAGCCAATGAATTACTTTGAAGTGTAGTCACTGTTATGTAAGGCAAATAGTGTAGCCAATTTGCACACAAGATCCCACACAGCAAATTAGATAACTGATCAGGTAATCTGCTTCTGGTGGTGTTTGATTGAGTGATAAATGTTGACCAGACACCAGGAGAATTCTGCTGCTCTTCTTCAAGTAGTGCCAGCGAATCTTTTACATCCACTGAGGGGACAGGTGGAGCCTCAGTTTAACATCTCAACCGAAAGATGGCCCCTCCAACAATGCAGTAGTCCCTCAATACTGCACTGAAGTGTTTTCAGAAGAGACAGGCTGCATGTGTCATTGCTACTGCAGGAGGGTGGAATGTGCAGCCTGTACAACAATCTGAGTAGAAAAACTGAGAGGAACATTAGTGGCACAAGATGCAGTAAAACAAACTAGGCATAATTGGAACTGTTCCATTTAACAGGTTGCATCTTTCTCAAGATACAGGGTAGGACATTTAGGACTGAGATGAGGAGAAATTTCTTCACTCAGAGGGTGGTGAACCTGTGGAATTCTCTACCACAGAAGGCTGTGGAGGCCAAGTCACTGAATATATTTAAGAAGGAGCTGGATAGATTTCTAGACACAAAAGGTATCAAGGGGTACGGGGAGAGAAAGGAATATGGTATTGAGATAGAAGATCAGCCACGATCATACTGAATGGCAGAGCAGGCTCGAAGGGCCAAATGGCCTACTCCCGCTTCTATTTTTCTATGTTTCAAATTCCTCCACCATTAGACACTTGGGGGGAATGTAATAGTTACGTCCAATACAGCGATGAATAAAGTTTCAAGTTCTATACTTTTCAGACTGAATTTAAAATATATGCTAGAGAATATATAGGGCGCAAACAGAAGATTTGTACACCTTGGCAAGGTACCAGAGAGCAGCTGGCACATGAACCATATCTTAGTATAAGTACATGCTTTCAGGGGAGGGTGGGGGAAGCACGGGACTTAGAGGAAGGATAGTCTAGGAGAAGTACTTCTTATTCACGAGTCCCCCCACTTTATAGAGGGGGCTACCTAAGGACATTTACAGAAATCCTGACTGATGTTTTTAGTAGTCAGAATTTGAATAAGTGCATGGGAGGCAGGTAGAGCACACTACCTGGATTTTTCTTCTGCTTTAAGCTCAGTCTTCGCACTGTGAGCATGGCAGAGCAACAGTGAAAGCGATAAGACTTTAATTTTCTTTGAGAACTGGATCTTTAATTATAGAAATTAATATTGTGGTTATTGCCACAAATACTGCTACAAACTCTGGCAATATGAGGGGCCATTGATACAAGATTAAATGTAGGAGGTTTAGAACAGAGAGCATGATTAATTTATTTTACAGAGAAAGTTTGGAAGCTATGGAATTCACTTCTAGGGATATTGTTGAGGCAGAAACTGTGTCAACACTTAAGATTAAATTGGACAGATAGATGAAGGAAAAGAGGAGGAAGGGATATGGGAACAGAGTGGGTAAATGTGATTCGGCATATATGCTCTTGTGGAGGGTGTCAACACGGACTGGTAGGGCTGAATGACCTGTTTGGTGTTGTAACTTCTATGTATTTTTTTGTACCTACAGCTGTAACTCCATTTACCATATGACATCACACAATTAGTGAAAAGGATGGCTTTGTGTTGCAGTTGGATCTTGCTATAAATGGGGGCAGTTATCTTCTATCCATTTTCATTTTGCTATTTGACAGTTAACTCCTACATTACAAATTTCTTTTGAATGAACACCAAAAATCCCCACCCCTCCTTTTGTGTACAGCTTTATAGGCAGCAGTTGTCTGGTACCTCAATGAAGTGGTCATTCTTCATGTTAGTATTGGTGGGCAATTTGACTGTCAAGTTCTTATATAACATCTATGGGCTCATTTAAGCAGGGATTACTATGTAGCAGTCAAAAATCGCAATCGTGCCCAATTTACCCCTCCGTAGACAGAGATCAGCTAACAGAACACAGGTGAATTTTGGCTGTGTCACATAAAGCCACCAGGGAGCTAAATGACAAGTTTAGGCTCAATACTATGAACAAGTAAGACAACTGTAGGACATTACACAACCTCTAAATAAAACAAGAATTTTAAAAACACTATAATCACATTAGACATCTCTAGAATTTTTCATACAGTTGCTAAAGACATCACTACATTCTACTAAAGGTAGAATAAATGCCAGCAGAGACCAGTTGGGTCAAATGGCCTTTTCTGTGCTGTAGCATCAACATAACTCAATATGGTAGTGCTCTCACCTTTGAGTCAGAAGGTTGTAGGATCAAGTCCAACTCCAGAGACTTGAGCACAAAATCTAGGCTGACACTTCCAGTGCAGTACTGAGGGAATGCTGCACTGTCGGAGGTGCCGTTAAACTAAGGCCCCGTCTGTCCGCTCAGGTGGACGCAAAAGATCCCATGGCACTATTCCGAAGAAGAGCAGGGGAGCTCTCCCCCGGTGTACTGGCCCAATATTTATCCCTCAACCAACATCACTAGAACAGGTTATCTTGTCGTTATCACATTGCTGTTTGTGGGGCCTTGCTGTGTGCAAATTGGCTGCCACATTTTCTACATTACAACAGTGACTACACTTTTTTTTAAATTCATATTTCATTGGCTGTAAAGCGCTTTGGGATGTCTAGAGGTTGTGAAAGACACTATATAAATTCTAGTTCTTTCTTACTGTAATTACAAAATATGAGAATATTTTTCACATATGTTGACAAGACTTAAAGCTGCTTGATACAATTTTAAAATTATTACGGGTAGTTGTTACTAAAATTACATTTGGAATGTGTCCCATTTTAAAGCTTTAAATTATCAATGATCCACACAATCCATTTTACATTCATTAATTCAAGCAGGAGACATAAGTTTCAAAATCACTTTAAGTGAACAAAGCTTCAAGGCTCCAAAGTTTTGTTAGCATTTACAAGTTATTTATGCTATCACTTCGGAACTATTAATTTCATAGAATCAGAGTATGGGGCCAGCACTGCACGAATAATATATAGGTAAGATATTGATCTTCCATTAAAAATGATAAATGTATTTAAATTAAAACACATTAGAGAAAAAAGATCAGTTTTCAATAAGTCAATTATTTTAATGTTAAAACTAAAGTTTATGAAGCTTTCTGGCTTTAAATTGTGTCATTGTTAAAAATAATACACTTTATACAAGAAAACACAAATAGTTATTAGTTGCTTTAGAATATGTCATCAATGACATAATCAATGACATGCCTTCAACACGTCATCAATGACGACGAACACCTCGCTATGGCCATCCCCACACCTCCACTACTCACCTTTAAACAGCCACCCAACCTCAAACAGACCATCGTTCGCAGCAAATTACCTAGCTTTCAAGAGAACAGCATCCACGACACCACACAACCCTGCCACGGTAACTCTGCAAGACATGCCAGATCATCGACACAGATACCACCATCACACGAGAGGACACCACCCACCAGGTGCATGGTTCATACTCCTGTGACTCAGCCAACGTTGTCTACCTCATACGTTGCAGGAAAGGATGCCCCAGAGCATGGTACATTGGCGAGACCATGCAGACGCTGCGACAACGGATGAACGGACACCGCGCAACAATCGCCAAACAGGAGGGTTCCCTCCCAGTCGGGGAACACTTCAGCAGTCATGGACATTCATCCACCGACCTTCGGGTAAGCGTACTCCAAGGCGGCCTTCGAGACACACGACAACGCAAAATCGTCGAGCAGAAATTGATAGCCAAGTTCCGCACCCATGAGGACGGCCTCAACCGGAATCTTGGGTTCATGTCACGCTACACGTTACCCCACCAGCGAACAAATGTTATCTGTTTTTAATATAACGGGTCAGTTGCTGTCTTTTCTATGTTTCTACCTCTCTATCTCTGTTTTTTTTTTGTTTGTTTGTTGTTTTTTTTGGTGATTTGTATATTCTGAGAACCTGCAGGTAAGACCTGTCTGTCTGCACACTGATTGCCTTGGCAACGGGCAGTTGAAAAAACTGTCTGTAATCACCAAGCATTGTTCTGTGAATTATAAATGCGATTTCATTTCGAGGATTTCATTTCGACATCGTTCACCTGAGGAAGGAGGAAGCCTCCGAAAGCTTGTGAATTGAAAATAAAATTGCTGGACTATAACTTGGTGTTGTAAAATTGTTTACAATTGCTTTAGAATAGTTCAACATCGCTCATTCTATATACAATCTAGTTGCATGCCAAGCTAATTCCATCTGTGTAAGCCACAGCTGCTGTAGCGTTTGCATTCATGCATTCATCCCATGGCCTTGATTTATGCAAATTGCCTACTGATTTGACTAATTATTGCACAAAATCTATGGAATCTTCCAGAAAAAAATCTCATCTAGACCATCGTAATTTTAGGCAGATCACTATTTACCATTGATAAATTGGAAATAATTACATCCTGCTGGAGGTATATAGTAACTCCAATTAAGCAATCATTAAATGCTGGTTTAAGTTTTCTCTTGTACACCAAGTTCTATATACATTTACCCATAGCTAGATCTCACGTACGAGAGTGCAGTTACTACCACCTGTTTTAACTAGGAATGTACCACCAAATTTTAGTAATTGAATTCTTTCAGCTAGGAAAAAGATTAATTGCATTTCATATACAATTGCATTTTTAAAGCCAGTATGTATGAATGACTGTTAATAAATGAATGCTCCATTTATAGAACTGGTTAGGTTATATACACTGAAAACAAATCAGTATTTCTTTTGAAATAACTTGACTCAGATTTTCAATGTCATCTGCTCTTGTAAAACTATGTAAATAGAGAACTTATAACTCATACTGGGAGTTCAATCTTACTATAAATCTCACCGCAAATCTAACTTTGTAAGTGTTCTATAACCATTATTCACAATTGGGGAAGTTTTTTTTCCCATGTTTACATTAAAATGCTGGAACTTCCCTTTTTAACCATTTCCCCAAAAGGCACATAAAGCCCAAAACCTAACTGGATGCCAACTTTTGTCTATAACTGTTTAGTATATTGAGCTGAGTTCTGTGGATTTACACCAACCCAAACAACAACTACAAATCTGAGGGTATTTACTTGTGAAAATAGTACAGATATGGCTGAATTCAAATAGCACAATGAAGCACAATCACTAATGAAGCAGACAAACTAAATCCTTACAATATAGAGAAATACAGAAAATTCTAACAAAACCTGAGGAAATTAAGTTAAAGCACTACCACACTTGAAGAGTCTGCATTATCAAAGTCAGGTTTTAGTTTTGTAAAAGAAATTAAAAGCTAAATATGCTGTAGAAAGAATGTTGTCCGCATGCTTGCTTATGTAGTTGAAGGAAAATGGGAACTTGCTATATGGACAAAATATGCATTAGTCCAGCCAAAAGCTTCTTCAAAAGCTCCAATGTATTTCATAGCCCGTACTGTAAGTTCTTGTATTTTTGAATGCTCCCACATTACTGACTTTGGCTGGACTACACAAAATCCAAAGCCAAGTGTAACTATAAATTTTATTTTGGGATCTAACTTTTCACATTTCTAAACATTATGAAGCTCTATTTTTAAAAAAAACATCAATACAAATTGTCTTCAATGGAACTAAAATTCTTTAATAAAATTACATTATAATCTTTAAATTAGCTGGTTTATTAAAAATTCTTAAAAGGGCTGTAGCTCTCAAGTTTTTAACTTCAAATTCCAAAATCTCCCTCTTCATAACATTCTTGTATGGTGTACTGAACATGATGCCATTTGGACATTTGACAAAGATAACAACAACTTGTATCTATAACACAGAAAAACATCCCAGGGTGTTTTAGCAAGGGGAAAAAAAAAGACACCAAGCTACAGAGGGAAAGTTAAGAGAGGTAACCAAAAGCTTGATGGAAGAGATGGGTTCGAAGAAAGCTTTTATGGTAGAAAGGGAAGTAGTGGTAGAATGGATTTATGGGGGTCATTACAAGTGGCCACCAATGGTCAGGGCTGGAGAACCAGGAGGCTGTAAAGATGGAGGCGGATGGAGATATAGGGTGAGATGAGGATGAGGATTCCAAATTCAGTGTGTTGGAAGACAGTAGAGGTCGACAAGGGCAGGGGGGATGGGAGCAATGGGCAAGAGGGACTTAGTGTGGGACAGGATACAAGCGGACAAGATGAAGTTTATTGAAGTTGGAGTCAGGTAAGGAGGTCATCATCAACTTTGCTTCTAATGATTATTTCCATTATTGTGCCAGTTACCAGTTGTGAAACTAATGGGTCCATAGTTAACTTGATTTATTGTAATCGTCTTCCCTGAAAATAGGTGCCTAGCTGGCTCATTTCTAAACTAGTGAGACCTCTCCTGTACTCACCAATTGTCTCATAATAACTTCCAGCACTTGGTAAACTTTGTCTCTAATCTCACTTAGTTTCCTCAGGTATATGGTGCCTGTCCCCAAGGATTTATTGGTTTAACTTAGAACTTTAAAACTTTAAAAGAAACTGCAAGCTAGTTAACGATTAACTGAAACTGCATGTCAGTGGCAGTTAACAGTCAATCAGATGTATGTGATTGCCTGAATAAAGAGTAATTACTTTGAGATGGAAGCTGATTGAGCAGTTGTAACTGCTGTTCTCAAAGGTGCATAAAGTAGAAGGTTATCTGCTGAAGGACAGGGTGAATCACGAACAGAGTAGAGAGTGGGAGGCAGGAGGTGCTAAATTTAAAAAAACAAACCAAATAGTAATTATCTATAAATAAATATAGACTAAGATATGGCAGAGCAGGTTGTACGTCTGGGCTGCAATATGTGGGAGTTTGTGGACATCAAGAATGTCACGAACGAACAAATCTGCAGTAGATGTCTCTGCCTCGAATCTCTCCAGCTCAGAGTCATTGAGCTACTGTGCGAGTTGGAGACACTCCGACACTTAAGGGAAGGTGAGGAGTATTTGGACAGTTTGCTCCAGACCTCGGTCACACCGTGTAGAGAGGTACAGGATCAGAACAGGGTTGGTGAGACCGATAGTGTACAGAGTAAGGGAAACCCAGGTGAGATGAAGAATGAGGATCTGCAGAAACTGATCATTTCCAACAAGTACAATGTACTTTCTACCTGTGAGGATAAGGATGAAGACTGATGGAAGGACATTGCTGCAGGAGTTCCTCAGGGCAGTGTCCTAAGCCCAGCCATCTTCAGCTGCTTCATCAATGACCTTCCCTCCATCATAAGGTCAAAAAGGGATGTTCACTGATGATTGCACAGTGTTCAGAACCATTCGCAACCCCTCAGATAATGAAGCAGTCCATGCCTGCATGCAGCAAGACCTGGACAACATCCAGGCTTCGGCTCATAAGTGGCAAGTAACATTCGCCCAAGACAAGTGCCAGGCAATGACCATCTCCAACAAGGGAGAATTTACTCACCTCCCCTCGACATTCAACGGCATTACCATCGCCGAATCCCCCACCATCAACATCCTGGGGGTCACCATTGACCAGAAACTTAACTGGACCAGCCACATAAATACTGTGGCTACAAGAGCAGGTCAGAGGCTGGGTAGTCTGCGGCGAGTGACTCACCTCCTGACTCCACAAAGCCTTTCCACCATCTACAAGGCACAAGTCAGGAGTGTGATGCAATACTCTCCACTTGCCTGGATGAGTGCTGCACCAATAACACTCAAGAAGCTCGACACCATTCAGGACAAAGCAGCCCACTTGATTGGCACCCCATCCATCACCCTAAACATTCACTCCCTCCACCATCGGCGCACAGTGGCTGCAGTGTGTACCATCCACAGGATGCACTGCAGCAACTCGCCAAGGCTTCTTCGACAGCACCTCCCAAACCCACGACCTCTACTACCTTGAAGGACAAGGGCAGCAGGCACATGGGAACACCACCACCTGCACGTTCCCCTCCAAGTCACACACCCTCCTGACTTGGAAATATATCGCCGTTCCTTCATCATCGCTGGGTCAAAATCCTGGAATTCCCTACCTAGCAGCGCTGTGGGAGAACCTTCACCACACGGACTGCAATGGTTCAAGAAGGCGGCTCACCACCACCTTCTCAAGGGCAATTAGGGATGGGCAATAAATGCTGGCCTAGCCAGCGACGCCCACATCCCACGAACGAATAAAAAAGGACAGCTAGAATGCTGACCATGGCACACTGGAGCAGGAGGTTGTCCGGGGGGCACCATGATGTGGTAGTTGCAGGGGATTCAACAATTAGGGGGACAGATAGCATTCTTTATAAGCAGGATCGAGAGACCCACATGATATGTTGCCTACTTGGTGCCAGGGCAAGGGACATCTCAAACTGACCAGCTTGAAAGGATATTGAGGGGATGGTCCAGTCATTGTGGTCCATGTTGGGACCAACAATATAGGAAAGAGTAGGCAAGAGGTCCTGTTCAGGGAGCACCAGGAACTAAATTTTTTTTTAAAAAACAGGACCTCGTGGGTTCTAATCTCTGGATTATTACCCGAGCTACATGCAAATTGGCGTAGGGATAAGCAAATTAGGGAGGTGAACATGTGACTAAAGGAGTGGTGTGGGAAAGAGGGGTTTCCATTTCATGGGACACCGGCACCAGTACTGGGACAGGAAGGAACTTTACCATAGGGATGGGCTCCACCTAAACCGGGCTAACGGAAAGCATAAATAGGGCAGTCATAAGGACTTTCAACTTGGGGGAAGGGGGGCTCAGGAGGAAAAGGTGGCATAATAATAATTCTAAAACAAATGAAAAGGAAGCGAGTAGACAGATATTCAGAAATTATGTTTTAGGCACTACAGGTAAAGGGTAAACAAAGATGTAAAGTCATTAAATTAGGAGAGAGAAATAAGAATTGTGTGAGAAAAACAACAACAGAGCAGAAGGACAGGTTAGGGTGTGTGGCCCAAATAAGCTTTCTTTATACAAACACACAGAGTACAAGGAACAAATTGAATGAATTGCAGGGGCAAATTCAACGTAGAAAGTACAACATGGTAGCCATTACTGAGACATGGCTGCAAGACAGTCAAGACTGGGAACTGAATATACCAGTTTATAAGGATGTGGAGATGCCGGTGATGGACTGGGGTTAACAATTGTAAACAATTTTACAACACCAAGTTATAGTCCAACGATTTTATTTTTAATCCCACAAGCTTTCGGGGGCTTTCCCCTTCCTCAGGCAGTGTGGAAAAGACAATTTCGAATCCTTTGCATTTTAAGATCACAGAACAAAGCCTGGTGATTACTGCCCGTTGCCAAGGCAATCACAGTGAGCAGACAGAGAGGTGTCATCTAAAAGGCCACTGAATATACAACCCCCCAAAAAAAAGAGAGAGAGAGATAAGGAAGACAGTCAATGACCTGCTTTATTAAAAACAGATAACATTTGTTCGCTGGTGGGGTTACGTGTAGTGTGACATGAACCCAAGATCCCGGTTGAGGCCGTCCTCATGGGTGCGGAACTTGGCTATTAATTTCTGCTCGACGATTTTGCGTTGTCGTGTGTCATTGACTGTCTTCCTTATCTCTCTCTCTCTTTTTTTTTTGGGGGGTTGTATATTCAGTGGCCTTTTAGATGACACCTCTCTGTCTGCTCACTGTGATTGCCTTGGCAACGGGCAGTAATCACCAGGCTTTGTTCTGTGATCTTAAAATGCAAAGGATTCGAAATTGTCTTTTCCACACTGCCTGAGGAAGGGGAAAGCCCCCGAAAGCTTGTGGGATTAAAAATAAAATCGTTGGACTATAACTTGGAGTTTATAAGGACTATAGGAAGGATAGAGAAACTGGTAAGAGGGGGAGGAGTAGCCTTAATGATTAAGGATCAAATTACTTCATTGATGAGGATATAATGAGAGGTAAGCACGCAGTGGAGACTTTATGGGTAGAATTAAGAAATAGAAAAAGATTTAAGACTGTAGTGGGAGTTGTGTATAGGACCCCTGGTAGCAGCTGAAGTGGCAGAATTTATAAATGCAGAGATTAAACACGCGTGTAAGCAAAGGCAGAGTGGCTTTAACGGGGGATTTTAACTTTCATATTGATTGGGATAAGCAGACAAGCTCGTGTAAGAAAGGTAACGAAATTCTTGAGTGTGTTTTCTGCAACAATATGTCCTTTCTGCAACAAGGGGGCAGGCCATATTAGATTTAATAATGAGTAATGAGCCAAATTTAGTGAACAGCCTAACGGTGTGTGAACAATTATCTAATAGCAATCATTATATGATCGAGTTCTACGTTGTGTTTGAAAGGGAGAAACCCGTATCAGCTAAGATTCTAAATTTAGGTAAGGTCGACTCCAACAAGATGAGACAGAGACTGTCCACAGTAAACTGGACAAATCTGTTATTGGGTAAAATGACGGAAGATAAGTCGGAGGTGTTCAAAAAAGAATTTAACGTGATACAGAACCAATTTATACCCCTAAGGGGCAAGAGTTCTACTTGCCAAAAAAAAGCCATGGACGACAAAAGAGGTAAGGGACAACATAAAACTAAAAGAAAAAGCATACAAAAATGCAAAAAAAAAGCACAGATCTTGGCAACTGGGAGAGATACAAAGAACAGCAAAGGGTGACAAAACAGATAGTAAGAGCTACGAAAAAGGGAGTCTGAAAAGAAACTTGCAAGGGATATCAAAATCAACACAAAACATTTTTACAATTATATTGGAAAAAGGGGGTGGTGAAGAGCAATATGGGCCCCTTAAAAACTGATGATGGTGATATTGTAAATGAAAATAAGGAAATGGTGGACATGTTAAATAATTACTTTGTGTCAATATTTACAGTAGAGGAAGAGGATAGCATGCCAGACACTCCAAGGAAGTTAATTTTGAATCAGGGTTGGGGACTCACTATAATTAACTTTAGCAAATTAACAGTAATGAAGAAAATAATGGCGCTAAAGAGTGACAAATCCCCAGAACCAAATGGTTTCCATCCCAGGGTTTTAAAAGGAAGTAGTGAGAACATTGCAGATGCCCTAACTATAATCTTCCAATGTTCTCATGATTCAGGAACCATTCCTTTAGACTGCAAAATTGCATGTCACTCCGCTGTTTAAGAAAGGTGAGAGCGGAAAACCAGGGAATTATAGACCAGTTAGCCTAACATCTGTTGTCAGGAAATTACTAGATTCTATAATTAAGGATAGAGTGACTGAACACTTTTGAAAATTTTCAGCTGATCAGAGAGAACCAGCATGGATTTGTAATGGGTAGGTTATGCCTGACGAATCTGATCGAATTTTTTGAAGAGGTGACTAAAGTAGTGGACAGGAGAATGTTTGTCTATGGACGTTGTTCACATGGACTTCCAGAAGGCATTTAATAAAGTCCCTCATAAGAAACAGTAAGCTAAAGTTGAAGTTCATGGAATTGAGGGTAAATTATTGACTTGGATAGGAAATTGGCTGAGCGGCAGGAGGCAGAGAGTAGGGATAAGAGGCAGGTGCTCGAATTGGCAGGATGTCACTAACGGTGTCCCACAGGGATCTGTGTTGGGGCCTCAACTATTCGCTATATTTATTCCTCAACTATTCTCTATATTTATTAACAACTTAGATGATGGGATAGAGAGCCACATATCCAGGCTTATCGATGACAAAGATAGGCAGCATTGTAAGAAGTGTAGATGGAAGCATAAAATTAGAGATATATTAATAGATTAAGTGAATGGGCAAAACTGTGGTAAATGGATTTCAATGTAGGCAAGTGTGAGGTCATCCACTTTGGACTTAAAAAGGATACATCAGAGTACTTTCTAAGTGGTGAAAAGCTCGAAACAGTGGAGGTTCAAAAAGACTTAGGGGTCCATGTGCACAGATCATTAAAAAGTCAATGGACAGGTACAGAAAATAATTAAAAAGGCTAATGGAATGCTGGCCTTTATATCATGACGATTAGAATACAAGGGAGTAGAAGTTATGCTACAGCTATACAAAGTCCTGGTTAGACCACACCTAGAGTACTGTGTTCAATTCTGGGCATCGCACCTTAGGAAGGATATATTGGCCTGGGAGGAAGTGCAGCATAGATTTACTAGAATGATACCTGGACTCCAAGGGTTAAATTACGAGGAGAGATTACACAAACTAGGGTTGTATTCCCTGGAATTTAGAAGATGAAGGGGTGATTTGATTGAAATTATCAAGATATTAAGGGGAACTGATAGGGTAGATAGAGAGAAACTATTTCCTCTGGTTGGGGAGTCTAAGACTAGGAGACATAGCCTAAAAATTAGAGCTAACAGGAGTGAAGTTAGGAAACACGTCTACACGCAAAGGGTGGTAGAAGTTTGGAACTCTCACCAGCAAATGGCAGTTGATACTAGCTGAATTGTTAATTTTAAATCGGAGATTGATAGATTTTTGTTAACCAAAGGTATTAAGGGATATGGGGCTAAGACAGGTATATGGAGTTAGGTCACAGATCAGCCATGATGGCCTACTCCTGTTCCTACATTCCTAGTTTTTGTTCAAATGCAAGTTTTCATATTGAATTGACAAAGCCTGAAGGGTGACTGGGGATTCAAGTCAACAAACTGATCACATCAAATTCTACCAAGCGCACCTCAACGAGGTAGCCTCAGGCCACTTCAGCTTTGCATCTTATACTGAAAGTAGTGCAAAGCAAACACTTACACTTAATTCTTTGTTTAAGAGAATTGGGTGGTGCAGTGGATTAAACATTGGCCTCTCATCTGGGATCTTGATTCAAATCCTACCCAGTAAAAAATCTGCTCCAACATTTGTCTGTGAGGGTCTAAGTGAAATGTTAAGGCAGAACAAATGGAGCTTTACTATGCATCTAACTGCACTGTATCTGAACTGGGAGCACATGATGCTAACAATGGATGCCAAAATTGGCAAGTATTCCATTCTCCAGCAATACCAACTCCCAATGAAAATAATTTTTTAAAATGTTATTGTTACCAGTGATGCAGGTCAGCTCTTCGGAAACATCGAAAAATTTAAACTGCATTCAGATTTTTGTGATTGCAATGCAAACATTCATGCAGAGAGATCCACTTTCCCTGACCAGAGAGCAATGTGCAGCATTCAAAATAAAACAATGCTGCCAATTCATACTGTTCTAAAACAGATACCAACTTCAAACCTGTGACATAACAATCCCACAACAGTTGCTTAAAACCTGTTATTTATTATAAAGGTATGGCTCCACTCTGCTGTTGTGTAGTGTAGACCAGTGATGGCCAACCCCAGGCACACGTGCCACGCCTTGATCCGGAGAGTGGTACGCCACAAGAGCAGCCGCTGGAGACTCGAGCTCCTGGGGAAAGGGCTGCAAGCGGCACGCTCTGCCTTTCTGTGTCAGTCGGTCGAGTGTAAAGCGGTGGTGGCATTACCCAGCGCCAAGGCCAAGCTCAGGCTCCATCACGTGCGGTGAGTAACCCTTGGCTTTGTTTAATGCGCTACACGGGTGGGCGGGAGCACGGGCTCGGGCCTCACGTGGCAGCTGCATCGTGTGCAGGGGCGACTTCTGTATCTACTCCTCCCATCGAGGAAGTGATGTCACCCTCTCTCTCCTTCTTCTCGATAGCACAAAGCCCTCACCACGCGACCGCGGCAGTTGCCTTGTACGAGTGAGTAGTGGTGTCAATTTTGCACTGTTTTCTTAGTTCGTGGTGCATATAGATTTTGTTTCATTTCCATCCTAACAATGCCTGAGTAAATCAAGCACATCCAAAGTATGAAGACGACATAGCTATGAGTGTTTAATCCTGCTTGGGAAGAACAATTTTTATTCTCATTTACTCCAGGTAAAACATCGAAGCCAATTTGTTTGGTTTGTAATGCTACTGTGGCTGTCCCCAAAAAATTTAACTTGAAACGGCATTTTGAACAGAAGAATGGGGAATTCAACTTAAAATATCTAGTTGGTTCAACTGTACATGTAGATTTTATTTCCAAGAAAAAGGCCATCTCACGGCGCAACAGAGGTTCTTTGTTAGAAAAAGAGAGGAATTGGTGAATATGGTGACAGTATCGTTAGAGATTTCTCTCCTACTATGCAGGAAGAAGCAACCTTACATTGAAAGAGAACAGGTCGTTAAAGAGTGTTTGCACATTTTTGCTGCACATGCTGGTGATCTCAAAATAAAATCAATGGCAAATGAAATTGCACTTTCCTGGAACACCATCATGAGTAGAATTGATTAAATGTCTAGCGACGTCACAGAACAAATTAAATTTCACGTTTCTGCTTGTAAATATTTTTCGCTAGCAATGGATGAAAGTTGTGATTCTACTGATATGGTGCAGCTTAGTATTTTTGTCAGTTGTATAAATGAGAACTTCAATGTGATTGAAGAAATTCTATCTTTGCGTCCTCTCTTCCACCACGGGAGAGGACGTATTTCGAGAACTGAAGAAATGTGTTGAAGAGAAGGAGTTGAACTGGTCAAAATTAGACAGTGTTTGCCCTGTATGACTGGCAAAAGAAATGGTTGTGTTGCTCGGCTTGAAATATTTTTGGAATGCAAGTTATTCAAGTATTATTGCATCATTCACCAAGAATCCCTCTGCGCCAAAGAACTTTTCACATGTTCTTGATCCTATGGCGTGTTGTATAAACAAAATCCGTGCACGTGCTTTAAACCGCCGCAAGTTCCACAACTTATTTGATGATGAGTCACATGATGCCAAGGAATTACTTCTTTATTGCCAAGTATGTTGGTTGTCAAAGGGACAGGCTCTTATGAGATTTTGAAACTAAAAGAAAAAGTGTTAATGTTTTTAACAGAAAAGGGCAAACTTGTTGAGGAGTGCATTTTCTTGAAGATAAAGACTGGCCCAGTGACCTTGCCTGCCTCACTGATATTACCGAACATCTTAACCGCAACAAAACTTAGCCTTTTCCCCACACTGTTTAATTCTGCGTCATCGTTCAAGGCAAAACTGAAACTGTTTGTAAGTGGTTTCGGTCAAAAAAATCTTGATCATTTCAAGTGCCTGCTGAGATCGATGACCATGATTTCCAAATTAATTTTGAGAGATGTAAGAACACTGTTCCTTCGCTAGCGGATTCATTTGAATTACGGTTTCAAGATTTCAATGATGATAAAAAAAGTGATACTCTTCACCAACCCATTCACCCTCTCAGATATAGGGATGGAAAGTTATCCACCAGACCTGCAGATGGAAATTTTAGAAATGAAAAATCATTCCGGGCTGCATGCCAAATTCAAAGAATTGTGCGATTCACCAATACATTTAGACTTGAAGTCGTTTTGGAAATTAGTGCCACATAATAACTTTCCCAGTTTGCATGAATTTGCTCTGCGTTATACATGTAGGTTCGCCTCAACCTACATTTGTGAGCAGACATTTTCTACCATGAGTTTCATCAAAAATAACTACTGCTCCAGACTGACAGATGACCACCTCAATAATCTTCTGCAGCTGGCATGTTCAAAATTGAATCCAAATATCAACAATATCATCAGGAGCAAGCAGGTTCAGAAGCCACATTAAATTTGTAAGATTGCCATATATAATTTGTAGGCCTAGTGACCATTACATAATTAGGCCTATATTGGCCTTATGACAATTGTTGGAATTATTATTAATTGTTCTATTCGGCTAAGATTGCCACGTTTAAAAAATTATTATTCATGACAATATTGCAAGTGGCACGCCTGTACATTCTAGTTTCACAACGTGGCACTCCTTTGCAAAAGGTTGGCCATCACTGGTGTAGACCCTTAAACTACCCACAACATCCTGGCTTACAATAGCAGATTGTGATTCCAATTGCAAATTCAAACTTGTGCCAGAGGTACTGGGCAAAAATGGTACACAGGGCAAATCAGTACTGTACCTGGGTACCGACAACTAAACACGTCTAACGTAGGTCCATTTTGTGCTTCACATTGGACATACTTTTATTCAAACTTCCTACAAACTCAGGTGTACTTGCACAGATAAGGACAATGCCAAGAATCTGCCCCCACCCAAGAGGAATGAGTAGTCCTGTTTGGCAGCCATCATCCAGTTGGGGATTGCCACAGATCCACCGTAAATACTGCATTAAATTACTGTGGACACCTGTGCACTAAGAAACCATAGTTACATCAATTATTAATAGCTCACCTCCAAAGTAACCAGGTACTTTTCACAGCCCTTCCCCTTACAATTGTGATCTTTATAATATGAAAAGCAAGTCTCACTTTTCTTTCTAACATCTAACAGAACCACTCTTTTCAATTCTTTGAGTTGTGCTGTCTTAACTGCAATCCATAAAACATAGGACAATTTAAGACTATTTTTCACAATAACTGACTTGAGATGGAGCCACTGGAGCACTGGAACTGCCACTTCTAATCAAAATGAATTGCTTTTGAAATGAACTAAGCAAGCATGAAGAAATGTTCAGACAAATAACTAAGCACATGACTGGAAGCTGAGCTGTGACTATACGATCTTTTTCCATGCCAAAGAAGTCAAAGGTACATTTTAAGGTGTCAACTTCAAACAGATCAAAAGCACTACCTCCTCTTTTTGTGGAAATGTTATATGACATATTCAATTTGGGGAGGGGGGGGGGGTGGAGAGGAGCAAAGCTCTGTTGGGAAATAAAATTCAGAAGGCTTGTTAGTGTATATAAAAATGTTAGTTTACTTTTAGTGTACGGACTTGTAGGAGCAGAAGTGTTCCCCAATTCAGTCGCAAACAGTAATTTTAAAGGCCAAAATATTTTGTGCCTTTGTAATATAAGTACTTCCAAGGGCGATGAAAACACTCAAGTTATTCAAAGGTCAAAATTTAACTCTTTACAAATATAGAGACGGTAAAAAATTATTTCCATATTTTTACGAACAGCTGTTGCAAGGATCTAGGCCAGAGTGAGCTATACATCCAAAACAATTGATGCACTGTTGAAACGAAGTTAGGAAATGCAAAAATGTTCCCACCTGTTCAGTCAAAGGGTCTATTAACTCTTTCAGTCCTGCAGTAGCATTTCAGCACCAAACTAAAAACAATTACTGAATCTCTAGCTCTGTGTTTTTCTCCAACTCAATACTGCTGAAAATTCACAATCAATCAAAAATCTTCACAGAAAAGAAAAAAATAGAATGAACGAGCGTACTTATATAGTGCCTTTCATATCCTCAGGACACCCCAAAGCACTTCTGAAGTGTAGTCACTGTTGTAATATAGACAAACGCAGCAGTCAATTTGTAATTAGCAAGGTCCCACAAACAGCAATGCGACAGATGACCAGATCACCTGTCTTAGCGATGCTGGTTGAGGGCTAAATGTTGGCCAGACACTTGGAGAACTCATTGATCTTTTTCAAATAGCACTAATGTCCTTTAGGGAAGGAAACCTGCCGTCCTTATCCGGTCTAGCCTGTATGTGACTCCAGACCCACAGCAATGTTGTTGATTCTTAATAGCCCTCTGAAATGGCCTAGCAAGCCACTCAGTTGTTCAAGAAGGCAGCTCACCACAACCTTCTCAAGGGCAATTAGGGAGGGACAATAAATACTGGCCTTGCCAGCGACGCCCACATCCCACGAACGAATAAAAAAAAACTATGGGATCTTTTACGTCCACCAGACGAGGCCTTGGTTAATGTCTCATCTGAAAGATGGCCTCCGACAGTGCAGCACTCACTCAGTACCACACTAAAGTATCAGCTTAGATTATGTGCTTAAGTCTCAGGAGCTTATCTTTGTTGAAGTCCAAGGTATACGGATAATGTGTACTGGGTTGGAGATGAGCCTATAAATTGGGTGGGACAGGCAGTCTTGGAACTGGTATAACATCCATGGATGATAGAGAAGTTAGAGAAACTTGGGTGTGCTCAAAGTGGGAGGTCTGCAACTGGAATTGGTGGAGGTGGTGTAGGAGTACTGCGGAAACAAGAGGAGAGAGTGTGAGCAGAGAGAACTCAGTGGGGTAATAATCTGGAAGCACTCGGGGGAGGGGGCAACTGTGGCTTTTGAGGTCTCAGGAGCGAGTATAGGAGCATACAAGAGAACTGGGGCAGGGAGCATTTAGGACATCAAGCAGTGAAGCACTTGGGCTGAGGGCAATGGGAATGGACAGCAGTGAGCCCCATGCAGGGATACATGAAAGAACATGTAATAATAATCAAGGCCACTCATTGTCCGTTTTCCATGAAAACAGCAAATGACGACATTTGATCCTAAAACATTTTTAAAAATCCGAGAATCCCATGCAGTAAATAAGGAATGTGACTTATTCAGCCCCCATAAATCAGTGGTGCTGATAAATTAAGTTACGCGGCATAACACGCTGACTTCAAAAACACCGTATCCAGTAACTGGGCAGGGGAGTCCTGGTTTCATGTAGCACTGGGGAGGGAGTCTCCATGACGTGGTGGGACTAAGGGGGTGGCTGTGGCTCGGAAGCACTTGTAGGTGGTCGTGGAATCTGCAAACAGAGATTCTAGATGAATGATAAGAATTTCAGAGTTCTAAAAAACAAGTTTTTTTCCCCTCAATAATCTCCCACTGACAGGATTTTCTCTGTGGCACCTGGTATCTCTTCCATTTTAGCAACAAAACGTGGAATTAATGTGTTATGATGACTCGGCAGAGGATTTTTTGGACTGCCATTTGCAAGCATGGTGTTTTCAGCATTTATTTTTGTTCCAGCTATTTGCTGATGTGTCAAATACTTCATACTGGTTGAAAGAACGGCAAAGAAAAAGAACAGCCCATCATCACAACCCAAAATATACAAACATATTGTCACATTGTCGAGAAGTGAACAGGATTATGTTATCACCCATCCATTCATTATTTCATTCATCAGATTGCATCAAATTAAAGCATACAGGAACTCCATAAAGGTGCCTAGCAAGTAGCAAAACCTGGAAAGCTATTCTTCAGGCATTTTAACACTGACTTGGTTTATTAGATCATGTGAAACAGGTATCGATGCACTACTTCTCTGTTTCGATCTGATAAATCTAACCTACTTATCCTGGCAGCAGAATCTTAGACCTTGAAAGTGGATCCATGAATCTGCTACTGGGATCAGGGTTAGCAGTGTAAACAGAGGAGCTGGTGCACGATGCTTTAATTCAGAAATTCAAACGAAACAAGCACCCATGTCAAAGTACCATTTACAGAACCCACACCCCACTTTAGGCAAGGATGTCAGCTGCTCCGAGGATAAGAAAATCTAGCATTCCAACTTTCCTCCACTTTGTAAAAATAAACACAGTAGTAGATTTCTACAGTATACCTCCAATTTGGCTAACGTTGTTCCTATATTTAAAGAGAGAGATAGAACAAGTCCAGGGAATCATAGACCGGTTAGCTTAATGTCGGTGATAAGAAAGATAATGGAATCTTTACTCAACAATGTAATAGAAAAACATAGAGAACGAAAATATAATAAAGAATAGTCAGAACAGAGTTCAGAAGGGACAATCATGCTTGACCAGCCTTATTGAATTCTTTGAAGTAGTAACAGAAAGAATAGACAAGGGTAATGCAGTAGATGTAATATATTTGGATTTTCAAAAGGCCTTTGATAAGAAATCACATTGTAGACTCATGACTAAGGTCAGAGCATGTGCAGTCAGGGGACAGGTAGCAGAATGGATAGCAAGCTGGCTACAAAACAGAAATCAGAGAGTAGGGGTCAAGGATAGCTACTCCGACTGGCAGAAGGTGGAAAGTGGTGTTCCACAGGGATCGGTGCTGGGACCACTGTTGTTCACAATTTAGATTATCGATTTGGACTCGGGAATCGGAAGTACAATTTCAAAATTTGCCGACGACACCAAATTGGGGGGTACAGTTAATACAAAGGAAGAATGTGTCAAAATGCAAGAAGACATTAATAAACTTGCAGAATGGCCATGTGATTGGCAAATGAATTTCAATATAGATACATGTGAGGTGGCGCATTCTGGTAGGAAGAATAAGGAGGCTACATACTGCTTGGATAATAAGAGTCTAAATGGGATAGAGGAGCAAAGGGATCTCAAGGTACAGATACACAAATCACAAAGTAGCGATGCAGGTTAATAAGGCCATAAAAATGACAAACCAAGCACTGGAGTTCATTTCTAAAGGGATGGAATTGAAAAGCAGAGGAGTTATGTTAAACTTGTATAGAACCTTGGTTAGATCACACTTGGAGTACTGTGCACAGTTCTGGTCTCTATATTATAAAAAGGATATAGAGGCATTGGAGAAGGTACAAAAAAGATTCACACGGTTGATAACAGAATTGAGAGGATATACTTATCAGGAAAGGTTGAACAGGCTGGAGATCTTTTCTCTAAAAAAGAGAAGGCTGAGGGGTGTCCTGATAGAGATAATGAAAGGGTTTGGTAGGGTGGACTTGGAGAAAATGTTTCCACTTGTGGGGGTTTCCAAAACTAGAGATCATAACTATAAGATAATCACTATAAATCCAAAAGGGAATTCAGGAGAAACTTCTTTATCCAAAGAGTGGTAAGAATATGGAATGTGCTACCACAAAAAGTATTTGAGACAAATAGCATAGATACATTTAAAGGGAAGCTAGTACATGAGTGAGAAAGGAATAGAAGGGTATGCTGATAGGATTAGATGAAGTAGGGAGGGAGGAGGTTCTTGTATAGCATAAAAGCTGGCATTGACCAGTTGGGCTGAATGACCTGTTTCTGCGCTGTAGACTCGATGTAATACAGTAATTAAACAGTGGAGTGCATCAAAATTCAATTATCAGTTGAGGTATCACTTTTGAGACAGACTTCATATGTGGTCAGTGCTCAGCGAAATATATTAAAGGAACAAAACTATTTAACTATTTACACAATTAAATATAATTAACCTAAATAGCAAGACATAACTGTGCTCAGTTGACGAGTTATTTAGTAAAGTCCAATGGACAGTAAAGTAAACTAGATATTAATTAAATAAAAACAGAAAATGCTGGAGAAGCTCAGCAAGTCAGGCAGCATCTGTGGAGAAAGAAACAGAGTTAACGTTTCAGGTCGAAGACCTTTCGTCAGAGCTGGAAGATGTTGAAAGAGTTAAAGTTTTTCAGCAAGTACAGAGCGAGGGAAAGGGAGGGAGGGGTGGGGAGGAAGGAACAACAAAAGGGATGATGGTGCAAGGCAAGGAAGGTGGTAATGGAACAGGTTAAGAAACAAAAGTTTGGTCAGCAGTAGCTGTAAATGGCAGCAGCAGAACCATAGTTGATGAAATTTTCCAGTTCGGAGCAACAGCAGGAAACGGCACCGATACAGCCATCAATGTACCGGAAAAAGAGGTGAGGGAGGGGACCTGAGTAGGACTGAAACAAGGAATGTTCCACGTATCCCACAAAAAGGCAGGCATAGCTGGGACCCATACGGGTCTCCTCTACATTGGGGAGATCAAACGCAGACTGGGCGATCGCTTTGCTGAACACCTCCGCTCTGTCCGCAAGCGTGACCCTGACCTGCCGGTTTGCTTGCCATTTTAATTCCCCGTCCAACTCCCACTCTGACCTCGGCCTCTTACAGTGTTCCAATGAAGCTCAACATAAGCTCAAGGAACAGCACCTCATCTTTTGATTAGGCACTTTACAACCTTCTGGGCTCAACGCTGATTTCAATAACTTCAGATCACAACCAATGCTCCCATTTTTTTTGGGCAGCAAATGCTGGTAATGGTTCTGCTGCTGCCATTTACAGCTATTCCTGACCAAACTTTTGTTTCTTAACCTGTCCCATTACCACCTTCCTTGCCTTGCACCATCATCCCTTCTGTCATTTAATCACTCCTGCCCTCTACCCTATCACAGACCTTCCCTTTTGTTCTTTCCTCCCCTCCACCCCCACCAAACCTTTCCCTGGCTCTGTACTTGCTTAAAAACTTTAACTCTTTCAACATCTTCCAGCTCTGACGAAAGGTCTTTGAACTGAAATGTTAACTCTGTTTCTTTCTCCACAGATGCTGCCCGACTTGCTGAGCTTCTCCAGCATTTTCTGTTTTTATTTCAGGTTTCCAGCATCCGCAGTATTTTGCTTTAGATATTAATGAATTCAGTGCTACACCAATACATTATTTTCACACTATAAACAATTAAAATTGAGATACACAAACCCAGAAAAAAAATACTTAACCTTGCATTTTGTAGAGTGATGTGTGAACATCAAGCTGAATAAATTCACTTGCTCATATGTTGAAGTAGTATGTCAACTGCAAATCTATTATATATTAAAAACAGCAAATGGTTTCAATATTCTAATGGTATTGCATCTGTATGTGACTCTGTAAGTGTAATGTTATGCCACCTAACATTATCTGACTGTTAATCAACTGAACTCAAGCTCTTTGTGTCAATTATAACTGCAATGATTAACATTCACCAAAGGATGGTGCTGTGACAGTGCATTCCTTGAGAATATCAGACAGCTTGCCAAGAGTAAACGCAATTTCATTGCACTCAGTTCGTGGCGCACATGTTCTCCTGCTCCTGTTTTTTGCCAAGTATCATGGGTTCCACACCTGGAGCCCACTCAGCTTGCCAGTCCTTACCAGCAATACTGCTGCTGCTGACATGCCTCTTTCTCCCACTGTGAAATGGTCACCACGGCCGCTGGGTCATTCTGTCTGCTGCTGGCTTGGTTGCTCACTCGCTGGCCTGCCATCTAGTCTTCCAGTACTGTGACTGTCACTCACTGCCACACCACCTCCACCCCTATAGCCCTGTGCTAACTAGAATGAAAAGCCGACTGTCAGTGCTGCATCTTCCTGTCCCTGTCGATCAGCTTCTCAATGGCCTCAATCTTCATTTAATTATCCCCAGAATAACCCAGATCTTTATTTAATTAATTCCATTGCACCCCCTCCCCTCCCTTCATGAGCTGCCCTGATCTTTAATTAATTTTGCTGACTGTAGCCTAGGTTTTGATGTGTAAGGGCCCTTTCAATTTATTAATGCCACATCTCCCCAACTTATTTAATTCATTTGCCTCCTCTATTGCCTACTTTCTTTAAGTTATTTATTTGGTACAGTCTCTCTCCATTCTGTGTACAGCAGTTTTAAATTCACATTTAATTCATTTTCTCGGTTCCATTTTTGTTTTCATCTAACCTGTCCTCTTTCCCTCCCTGTCCCCCATCATCTTCTCCCTCTCCCCAACCTCTCTCCTGTCTTTTTTCCTCTCTCAGATTTCTCCATCCTCCTCTTCCCCTTCCACTTACTCCAACTTCTCCCCCATGTCTTTCTCTACCCCTCACACATCCTTTCAACCTCATCCTGACTTCTCCACTTTCTTCCCATCCTCTTTCCGATCTAATAGCGCCAGGACTGAGAGGGGCAGGCTCAGGTCTTTTCCTGTCCAGCATTTTTGCATGTTTGTATTACCATTTTGCCATTATCTATTACTTGCAATACTAGTTTGGTATGTAGGTGACGCTGTGATAATGTTAAATCTTAGCTGATGTTAGTTACACCCAAATGTTATAACCTTAACACCTATAACAGGATTAAAAAACCAGCTTGCATTTAAAAATAACCCGCTTTACATAAAATTGCAGGCTCTAGCCATCAGGTGCCACTGTGGAGCAGCCTACGGTTCTAAGTCTCCAGAACTGTCAGCCATATTGGTAAAGACAGGAAGGGCAAGTTAAAAAAAATTGTACAGAGGAAATTGTACATTTAATTTTAAATCTAATTAAACTTTTTAAATTTAGAACTGTACAAATATCATATCTCATTGTCTCCACTGCAATTGTGGGCTCTGCAATTTCCTACCCTGAGGGCAGGTTTAACTGTGGGCCTGGCTCAAATAAGGCCCTTGCAGCCAGTATCACGTTCCCTTTCTCCCTCAGCTAGCAGTTTCTGACTGGCCTCTAGCACCTGACTCAGCAGGACAGGGAACTCTTTCTCCCCCCCACCCCCATACTGCTCATAGCTGCAGCTCGGCATCCATGCCTGGAGCGGAGGCCTTTTTTTATTACCAGACTGGGGAGGTGGAAGAGCAGAGCCAAGAGTTGAGGCGTTTTAATTTTTAATGTTGTGATTGTTAGTAGAAATGGGGGTGGGGCAGAGTAGTTCACCTCCTCACTTTATCACCCTCCCCTTCCTCCCTTACCTCCCTGCCCCTTCTCTCCTAAAGCCCTTATGTTGTAAATTGGGCCCTTTAATCAGAGGAAAGCAAAAATCCTGAGAGTACAGGAGCTGCTCATTGGCAAGGTCATTGGTTTGCAGTTTTTATGCTGTATTGCTGAATGTGCACCACGGAACACAGACAAACAGAATTTGACACCATGTTCATCAGACACAGTCTTAACTCCATTTTAGCAACATGCGAGTCACAAAAGGTCCTTGCAGCAGATGCATAAAAGACAACATATTTCCGTTTCTGGAACATAAACTGAAAAACGTTGAAGTTTATAGGCAAATCTTCCTGCCCCTTCAGATTTTTTTTTAAACCAATAACGCAATACAGTATTGATGTTTTTCAAAACAAAGCTGAATATCTTAAGAACTTTTTCTGGATAAAGTGAACTTGACTATATATTAGTTTTGAAACTTATCAGGATTAAGTTAATCTTGTACAAGGAAAAAATTGTCTCTAATTAACCTAAAAAAACCCAAACACACAAAATATTTTTTTCAGTTCACTCCCTTGAGGGCCACAGTGGTGATTAGAATTACCTGACTGAAAGCTCTTGCCTCATTTCATACAAAAAGCTCTACACCTCTGGTCTCTAATGCACTGAAAGAGTACCTAAAATTTTCCAGAACATCAGACAGTGATTGTATAATTAACAGTCTGCCCCCAAAGACTTAACTGTCACCATAATCCCTGCTTTGATCAGCTCACACACCATGAATCGCAAGGACCTCCCTATGACAAGAACTAGGTCAAAGCCATTACTGCTGGCAAGGATTACATCAGCAGGTTAGGGGGCTCGTCCATAAAGAAACCCTGTTACCGTGCAGTAGTGAGGATGTACTGCAAAATAGGCTTCAATCACATTGCAAGAAAAAAAAGTGGGCTAAAACATTAAGATATTTAGAATGCATTTATGTTGCAGGTTTAGCATTGGTGAAACGCGATTTCAACTTTGCACAGACGATAAACTAGTAGTACCAGGATCTGATTGACTCTGGAATGAAGCGGACTTAGACGCCCTGGACAGGATTGTCTCACACCATTTTGTTGTGACACCACATAAATCCAATGCAATGTCAAACCTGGTTTACAAAGTCTCAGACCAGTAATTGCACGTAAATGCACCCTTAAGAAAGTCCCATTATTGTGAGCTGGAAATTATCCTGCTTTTAAACATTTTCTAATATTTCCAATATAGAGCATTTGAAAAAAAAAATCAGTCTTTAGATTTTGTAAATTTGTAATTTTTTTTTTAAATGGCTGTAAATATATGTTAAGAGCTAAATATTACACCCATTGATAGTCACAGGGCAAAAAAATCTAGCCCCAAATGAGGAAAAAATGCTATGAGAATGTATTGTTGAATATAAACTACTCATAGTAACTGATGCACCACAAAGCAATGTGTTTATATAAAAAATAAGATTTGATTTTACACGAGATAGCTAGGCAAGATATCCTCATCCACCAGGACATAGAACGTGTTCATCATATTACCAAACATCAATGCCACTAGCACAGGCTTGTTCTAGGAAAAGAACTTTAGATTATAGGAGGACATGGATAGAATGGCAGGTTTGTGAGTTGAAGGATGAGGTTTGGCTGCAGTTGTGCATTGTGATGCTGAAATAAACAAAGTTATTCAAACATCAAGAGTAGCTTTACTACTGTAAGACTACTCATATTCTCTCATAAAAACACACATTACATGCCAACCTCTTGCCACTTTTTTTTCATGGCTCTATAAAGCAGCATCAAATCTAAAATTAATGGTAAACATTTAAATAATGCAAGGAAATATCTAATCAAACCAACACAATCAAAACACCCCATACTTCAGCTCAGGTTCTTCTATGTGGATGTAGGTTATGAGCAAGTGTATTGTCTAGTTCTGAACATAAAGCCAGCAGACATGAAATGTTAAATAAAAGCTTCTCTTTTATGCATAACTGATGGACCCAGCCTTTGGTCAGGTTAGCATGTCAGGCTTATACATAATACATAGCGCAACAATCTTGATTTCTTCTCTAAACCCCAAACAGGAATGCATGTAGGCTCAACCTGGTTGGCACATTCCTATATGGCCCTAACTTTAAAAAAAAGCTCCAACTCACTATAGGTGAGACTGTTGCATTAAATCAAAATGAAAACACTCCACAAATATGATTCAAAAGGTCTATCTGCAAAACTAATTTTGCATTCAAAAGAAAACCAACTATAAGTTATTTATTTCATTTCTCCTCTCTTCCCAATGATTCAGCAAAAATTTAGGAATCTAAAAAACTTTAAATATAAGAAAAGACAGTAGTATAGCATTGCACATAACCTTACTGATATTCAAGCAATGCAAAGTTATGCCCCATAATTTTCAGATTCCTTCCCATGCCTACAGCACACTCAATGGCAACCCTGATGTGTAAATGACATCAGCAATAATGTTGGAGGTGCCAAAAACCTATTGGGATGGTAGTTTCCCTCGATGCCACCAAAAGCAATGGTAAATAAAACTGCCACTACTGCCATTTGCATCAAATCGACCATCTTCTGTCTACACTGAATTACTTTTGAAGTGTAGTCAACTGCATTGGCCAATTTACACACAAGAGGTCCTATAAACAGCAACAGGGACAAATGGCCAGTTAAGCTGTTTTGGTGGTGTTGATCGAGGGATAAATGTTGGTCATAAATGGTTGCCATAAATTTTTTACATCCACCTGAACAGACAGACCGGGACTCAATTTAAGATCTCATCCAAAAGTTGCACCTCCAACAATGCCGCACTCCTTCAGTACCGGACTGCAGCGGTTCAAGGCGGCGGCTCACCACCACCTTCTCAAGGGCAATTAGGGATGGGCAATAAATGCCGGCCTCGCCAGCGATGCCCACATCCCATGAACGAATAAAAAAAAGTACCGAACTGAAGTGTCAACATTAGATTATGTGCTCCAGTCCTGTAGTGCTTAAACCTATGACCTTTGGACTCAGAATTGAGCCTAGCTGATACTTGCCCTTGCCATTATTGGCCTGCATAGACCTTTGCATGACATCAGGGAAAGCTCCAGCCAGAAAGACAAATTGCAGATGCAGTTATTCCATGGTATAAATGAAGTGAGTTGGAAAAAGAAGCTCGCACAATAAAATCCACCCAGGATTGCCTGGGATCCCAATACATGTGGGGAATTACTTTGCTGATCGACCAGACTACATTGCTTCCTCAAATTTCCTTGCTACATAAAACAAAGTAATTTCCAAACACAAACCCTATCTGCTGTTTACTTTCTGGGTTCTGAATACTAGGTCAGTTACAGATCACATTGTCACTTCCTTTTTCTCAAGGCATAAAAGATAAAAGGTAGCACACATTCACAAAACAGCACTTCACTGCATCCTAGGAAAGTGCAACATTTGATCCAACTGTTCAGATCAAGATACATTGGATAAATAAAGGGAGAAAGTGTAGACAGGAGTACCTTCAATTTAACCACCCTCCCATACAAAATTTCAAAAAAATCACGTAAATACATTTCTTCCCACAGGACTGATTTTTTCGATTTTATGATTCATTTTCACCACCAAGGGGACCTATCCATTTTGCACTGAATTCACAAAACCACTCCGATGATCCGGATTACAATATCCTCGAGAGACCTACTGATTTACCTTGACTTCAGTCCGAAGGCACACGAGGTGAGGTAAATGAGTCCATCTAAGTAGACAACTGAACCCA
Organism: Heptranchias perlo; assembly: GCF_035084215.1. NCBI lineage: Eukaryota > Metazoa > Chordata > Chondrichthyes > Hexanchiformes > Hexanchidae > Heptranchias > Heptranchias perlo. The sequence continues at coordinate 35,452,879 of NC_090337.1, read as the reverse complement.
TTTGGCCCCAAGTTTTCCCAGCTTGGACTGCTCTAGATCAGTCCAACCCACTGAGGTCTGAGTTGGTTTCTCATAGATGCTAGATGAAACCTAAAATGGTGGGTCTCTACAAGAGGAAATGCATCACAAACCCAAAGTGTTCGCACTTTTTTAAATTATATGCAAATAGGAACTACTTTAAATTAAAGGTACTACCACTATATATTATTCTCCATTAATACTGTAAGATTATTTATACCAGTATTTGGCTTTTATGACTGGAAGTAGATAGGAAAATAGCCCTCAGATTACCAGCATAGCCAGAGAAACTCCCATCTCCATGGTTTAACCAGTTTATAAGATTTTGGGCCACATCCTCAGAAGGTGAAAGAGTTATATTAAAGTTATAAAGCTATTTAAATTATATTAATTCTAAGCTGCTAAAATAACTGCGCAATTTCAGTAAAAATAAACAATATTTACCAACCCCACCCTAGACGGCTGCCACCCAAGGAGGGGGCCTTTAAATAAATGCATTTACATTTTGGCAGACTAAGCCAAGAAAAGCCCTTCTACTTACAAACTTTCCAATAAAACATGGCGCTGCTTGCGAAGCAAAAATCCAGATATGGGGCACATCTGCAGTGTTTGAAGCCACCTATCTTCAGTACACTATATGCAGCCCAATATGCTTTAAATGTCTGACAAGATGGATTTTTAAAAAGGTTTAAAACACCAATTACGCATGCTGTCACCCCTTTCCCATTCTGTTTTTTGTTTAAAAACTCAAATGTTTTTCCTATTTATTCTAAATTGTATTTTCCAACGTTTTCTCTCTTGAAAAAAATGGGTTTCAAGCTCCATATTTACCCATTTTATTTGGCTGCCACTGTCGATTTTGGAGGTGTCAGCAATTGCTTTTTTTTGTTCAAAAAGTGGCTTTGACTGCCAGTTTTTGTCCCATCACTATATGAAGATTTTTGTGCACGTGGAGGCATCAGATGAGGGCAGGATCAGACTTGGCTGTAAGGTCTTCCATGATGAAGAACCCAAAACTAAATGCTAAGCCTCACCCCCTAATTATGGCCAGTTGGGTGAGATACTGGACGACATCCAGTGCTTGTCGAAACATATCCCAGCAAGGGATCAACACTTTCAGGGGGCGGGGGAATAATGGGGGAAAATAATTCACTAGAGTGCATTTTGTCCAAAATTTGTAGTCAAGTACTGTAAATTTGCAAAATGTGTGAACAAAAGTCAAGTTAAAAAATGAATGAATGAGTTTAATTGCAACAAAAACAAATCTCTTGCTTAGATCCAGCTCCTGATTTTTTTTTCTACATAAATACAGAATAATAGCTGAGCATTGTTGAAGATATCTAAAACATGGACAAATGTCTTACAAAAATTGATAAACTTTGTGCTCCTACACAAGACTGGTTTGCCAACTAGGCATAGGGACAAAAATTCCATATTTCTACAATAATTAGAGTCCAAAAATTTTAAAAGGTTTTCTTGTTAAATCATCTCTTCATATTACTTGCTCTTAATAGTTGACAGTAGACACACATCTAACCACTTTAGGAATATTTTTTTTTAACAATTGTCTCTGGAGAAGCTTAGAATGTTTTGCAATTTATAGGTGATATAATGGTAGTATGTATACTACGAAATGATCTCTCAATGTGCTCAGGAAATCCGCTAAGAAATTCACTGCACTCTTTCATTTTAGAGATTTTGTTTTACCAAGCTGAAATAATCATAATTAATAGTTTTAAGCTCAAATCAGAAAACAGAAACGAAACAATCACATCAGTGTCAAAGCCTCAACGGTGTTCATGGTCTTGCTCTCATTTCCTGAACTCCTCAGGACTGCAAAATCTCTCTCCATCTTCAAAAGCCTTCTCAAAAATCTCTCTTTGACGATGCTTTCGGTCACTTCCCCTAACTACTGTTCAGTTTCTTTTCGATGGCAGAACACTCAGCCATCTCGGTCTTACTTTCTGGAACCTCTCCCCTAAACTTCTTCACCTTGCTACTTCTCTCCCCTCTTTAAAAGCCTTCTCAAAAACTTTATAACCATGCTTTCTGTCATCTCTCCTAATTATTGCTCAGTGCCAATTTCTCCTTTTGACATGCCTTGTGACATTTTCTACATAGATGAGCTAAATTAATGGATAAAAATTTTGTGTCACTGCATTGACATGTGTTGCTGGTGAAAGCTATAATGATATAATGTAATTATATAACATAATGATGTAATAGGGAATAACGTTAAAATTAGAGCAATGCCATTCGGGGTGATTTCAGGAAGCACTTCTCCACACAGAGTAGTGGAAATCTGGAACTCACTCCCTCTAAAAGCTGTTGCGGCTAGGTCAATTGAAAAATTCAAAACAGAGATAGATGGATAGATTTTTGTTAGGTAAGGGTATTAAGAGATATGGAGCAAAGGTGGGTCAATGGAGTTGAGGTACAGATCAGCCATGATCTAAATGAATGGCAGAACAGGCTCGAGTGACTAAATGGCCTACTCCAGTTCCTAAGTACTTTAAAGTAATAAAAATTAAGAGTGTTGTAACATCTGTGTCAAATAAAGATGAAAAGAATAGTTATTTTCTGAAGTTAATTTTTTTATTCTACCACTAAAATGTTTCTCAGCAAATGATAAGGGACATAAATGTTGTATTCCATAAACCCTGAAAGCATTATATATTTCTTAATATTTTTTCTGTGCCGTTTGAGCAATCTTAGCCAACAGCTATTGTGTGATTTTTCCAACTGAGTGACATTTTTAAGCAGTCCTGTTGCCCAGTTGTGATCATATGACTCTTCCAATCACACTGCTTGCTACCAATCTCAAGCATATACATTTAATAAAAGTTTAATGGCAATAATTATGAAAGGTATTTTCTAGGCATGCTCAACACATTTCATAGTTGTTACTCACCAGACTTTCCTGGCATAACAAACCCAACATACTGCAGTCAACATTGTACATGGCTCAGTAGCCTTTGACCTTGGTGTAGTATGCTATTACCTGTCTCCTCCTATTGCTATATGTTGAGTGTTTCAGTTACGTAATCATGGAAAGAGAACTTACCCATACCACTGAGCTCCACAAGCTGTAGTGATTATGGAGCAATTTCACACTTACTAAGAAGTACAAGCAAATACTTGCAGCCATGTTTGAGGGGGGAAAAGGTAAGTGGGTGGAATCTTGGTCTGGGTCTTGCTTCAAAGCATAAAATCTATAGGTTATATATTATTCACATGAAATTTTAGAAATGCCAATATATTGTGAATTTGAGAAAGAACACTTGGCTCCTTTCTGAAAAGGACTCTTTTGCCTTTGTTTAGGGGAAGAGAGATAATATGGAAACCTGTCTAGAAATAGCTGTCGAATGCATATACAGTGAAATCTATAAATTAGGAACACCTAAGGGATGTGCATCAGGTGAACTTTATTTGCAGGTGTCCTTATTTTCAAAATGGTCATTGTATGTACAGTAAACCGGATGAGCTAAATATCCTAGGATTGGCTGCATCTCCTGCAGCGTTCCTTCTTTTTTTCTCCCTCACCTGGGATCATGCCTAATTCTGGAGCCCTGTGAGCGGGATGTGATTTCAGTTTATTTTCTATTTGTTGGGTTTCCCAGTACATTACCATCCCAGGGTCCTTTTCTATCAAGGGAGGGATGTCCTGATCCTGGGATTTGCTACATTGGCAGCCTGCACAGGGCAAAGTGGCTGCTGTAGGGCTGGAGTGCCTGGGAGATCCCAGCCAAAATTATGGGGTCGGAGGGATTAAAGTCCTGCAGACCCCTGTCCGGGATCCCCTCCCTCCATGTGCTGCAGCTGCTAATGTTTGAAGTGCTGGGTAGGGTTGCCAACTCTGGTTGGAGGCATTCCTGGAGGTTTGATCGCATTACATCTGACCATGTGATGCCTGATCACATGACATTAGAATACATGATCAAATATTTATCCCATTCCCTTTGAAATTAAGTTTTAGTCTTTACCTCAATAGCCACATGTGGTAAAGGATGCCACTGTTTAATAGCCCTCAGTTCAAAAACCTTCCTCCTCCCTTCCCCCTTGCTTCTTCTAGTGAGAATCCTTTGTTTCCGTTCTCCAGTTCCCTATTCGCCCACCAGTGGAAATAATCTTTCATGTTTACCCACAGTGAAGTCCCCAGGTTTCACTTACCCCTTTTACCAGCTGCTCCTCTCTCAGTGCCATTCCCACTCAGCACCTTGCTGCTGCTGCACCCAGCTCTGCCGGAAATGCTATTCTCCCTCTCTCCCCCGATCCCCCCATTCCCCCCCCCCCACCCAGTCGCGGCTCTCTGCCGGTGCCAGCTCTGAGCAGTGGGCGGTGACAATCTCCGTGGAAAAGGCTGGGAAATTATTGTTTAAAATTAATGCAGTTTAACTTCGTTCTGACCCTCGACGGCAGGCCAACAGTCAGTAATTATTTACAGTACCGCACACAGTGTCCGTTGCTCATGTGGGCGCACTGAGAAGTTTAAATTGCTGAACTCCTGGGCTGCTTGAGGGAGCACTCAGGATAGGAACCCCCGATATCGGGAAACTCCCGGTCATTCTGGGGTTGAGAACCCTAGGGGTGGGTAGGGGGCTGTTAGCAGCTCACCAGTACCTGACCTACTGGTGGAGTGAGATGTGATGATGCCCGGTGCAGTTCTGGACTTTTGTGGAATGGGGAGTTCTTTACCCAGCACCCATAGCGGCAGAGAAACCACACTATCCCTGGGACCGAGCTGTGCAAGCATTTAATCCAGAGATGGAGTGGTCGCCACTATGGATGCTGAGTAAAGAGATCTCCATTCCACAAAAGCAGTTTCTGTCATCCGCTGCCGCCTCCGCTGACCCGCGTGTCCTGTGTTTTAAGTTATAAACGGACTTGGTGCATTGAAAGCTGTCCGTAGTTCGTAATTTGCAAGTGTCCATGGTTTCAAGATGCAGCTTGTATCTATTACAATCTAAGTTATTTGGGACTGTCAATAAGTGTCCATTTTTTTTGCAGGTGTCCGTTTGTACAGGTCTCACTGTACTTCCAAGTTAATTGAATCAGCACTCCTCTCATACTTCAAGATGATGATGCTTGCATTGCTGTACCAGTGATTGAGAACAGTCTAGCTACTTGATATGCAAGTCATGTGTCAAAAGCAACCAACCTACCAGAAAACGGGAAGTCTGAGATCTACATGAATGATAAAAATAGTAACATGATTGTCTGCCTATTGCATAAGAACTGCTTTGATCTGAGCTGTTGCCAGCCAGCTTGATATCCCTAACCTGCAATTCCCTTGCTTCAACTATTTATTTCCACATTGTAATAACGACTCAGGAAGAAAAGCAGCACCTAAGTTGCGTTAATAGGTTTTGACTAGGAGTCTTAAGATTTCAAACACTATTATTTTTGAGAATTTTTAAAACTTCTTGTAAATGAAACACTACTACTGATTATTTCTTCTGCTTCTATATTCTGCAATTATAAATCTTGTAAATAAATTCGACTCCTAGTGTTAGCTCGGATGATAGTTCAACAGTGTTTTCCTATTTTGAAGTGGACAGGAATGTACAGTGGGCAGCCTATATATGCAACCTCCAGTGCAAAATATCACAGAAAAAAGGCAAATGTCGATCTTGTGGCCGTTACTCCCATTCAACGGCACACGTAACTTAAGTTTCAAATCATGACAGATGCAGGTCTGCATGTGGAAACTGCTCATTTCAGAGAACAGATAGTTGGGAGAGCATCTGAATTGTAATAACCCCTATTATGGGATTTTGCTGTGACTTACTGTTTTTCCAAAACAGGGTATTGCAGCAGGAGCTGCTGATTAGTTGCCCGTGGTAACTTTTACTTCTGGCCAATTACTTCATTGCACTGAAGTAAATTAAGTGCTTAGCGCCACAGTGTTTGGAACAGCATTTGCAACTGTTAAATACAGTACACACGTGCCATGTGGAAGATCTATGGGCACCAGAAACTCCAAGATTTAAAGCACACAAAACACTTCAAATCCAAATACTTCTACTTTGTTTTAAATTACACTAAAAGCACAAATGTTTTAGTACTCTAAAATTTCAATACTCCAACAATTATATTGCTGTTGTACATTTGCAATCACAATGCAAAATATTACAAATAATCAAGAAAGATACACTAAAGTTCTAAGTTCTTTGATTTATCTATATTAAAATTCTCATTTCTGCACGCACTTCCCATTTACAAAACCTCGCTTTCTGTTGTCAACTTTTTCCATTATAAATGTCCGCGTTTAGAATAAAAACTGCCTATGTAAACTTGCCGTGCTGTAATTACATCCTCGTGCCAGTAGAGGCATTGTAGAGCCTCAGTTTTGCATCTCCCAGCTCTGCATCTGTAATGCTCCAGCTAATTCCAGTTCTCTACTGCCCAAATTGCTGTCAGTTTTGTTATTTAACGATAAATATAAAATCAAAAATTGTATAAAAATAAGGACAGAATGTGAAGTGGAGACTGAATTACATCCCTTACCCCGACACCTGCAGACTACACACAAAGGTAGAGTTTCCGCTCATTTCCGCTAATATCATCAGGTTAATCCGGGCGAAATCAGCTGAACCAGCGCAAAAGATCGGGGAATTTTAAACTTAAGTGAGTAGCGCCCAAAACCACTTACGTTCATGTTTTCCACAATCTTTTACGTTGGTTTGAGATTCAATTCGCCTGGATCAGGCCCCGCTCACAAAGCTGGCCACACTCCCAGGTCGACATTGCAAGATTCCACTCATTGCTCTAGTTTGGGAAGGCTCTTCAAATTGCGCTCATTTTCTTAGGCGCACAGACACTAGAAGATGTTCTAAAAGTTTTTCCATATAAAAATTTTAATTTACAAATAAACTGACTAGTGTACACCAATGAAACTATTAAATGGTTCCGTATAGGTTTTTAAAATCATTTTCAGTGATTTTAAATCAGGTTACTCACAGGTAGAGGAAAGAACACTTATTAAAAATTCTTAGTTTTGATGATAAACCCATTTTCAGCTGTATTAATAAAGCTGCGCCAGGTTACCACTCTTAAATACATCATGAAATACTTTTTAAAAGGAGAGGGAAAAAAGAAACGATTAAGTTCTATTTCGCTGCCCAATTGCACTGGTGCATGGAAGATTTTACGTTTGTAATTATGTAAATGAATTTTAGCGGAAACTTGAACTGTAACCTGACCAGCGCAAGTTCAAGCATGTTAGCATGTTTTGGGCATGATTTCCCAATTGCACCCAAAGCGGAAACTCTACCCCTTGGCTTGACTTCCTGTGTGCAATGCCACAAGAGATGACCAGTAAAGTAAAAAAATTGAAATGTAATAACAGAGTGAGCCCACATACTGTATTTTGCAAGTTCATCTGGCTATTCTGTAGTGTAACTGAGGTCACTGTAAAAAAAAGTATACTGTCTGCAAACTTTAGTCAATAACCACTGACACTATTTCTTAATGTTCCATGGTTAGAATAAAAGAAACCCGTTTCTTTTTACACTTGGCTTCTGGCAAGAAAGTACTGGTGATCCAATTTTCTCAGTGTTGCTATATTTTTGAAAACAGTTATTATATAAAAACAAGAACGTGATACACCAAAAAACTACTCAAGGCTTGTCCTGTTGACCACCACTTTAATAAATTATTTTTAAACCCATCTAGCAAAACTTCTGGTCACAACGAAAAGTCTATGCTGTTATTTCATATGTATAAAAGTAGCTGATCCTTATTACGTACTTGAAATAGTTAAATGCTCAAGACTGTCACCAAGAGAGGTGGTTGGTTAATGGCCGTAAAAAGTACAAAACCTTCAATACTCATGACTTATTCCTTCTAAGGTTTCACTCTGGCTATTTAAAAAACATATTAAAGCAAAGATAATTTTATTAAAGATGAAGGCAGCAAAGATACTACGGGCTCCCACTTCAAATTCTGATTAATTCTTCTAATCTAGACACTATTTTTCGTGGCGGACACCCCATCAAATCAGGGTCAACAAACCACCGGCTCTTGGCTTCAAAACCATGACGCTACAAGGTCTTTAAATTAACTCACACATGTTCTCAATGATCACTTTATCCTGTGCTATTACAGTAGCTATTGTAAGGAAGTTATGCAAAATACCAACTTACTAGCTTCAATCAATGACAGTGCAAAATCTCAGGTCCAGCAAAGGGTGTAATGATGTCAGTATTCCAAAATTTTGCAGCACCTGTATAAAGATAAAAGAATTTCATAAATATGACTTGCTCTAAAAATAATAAACTTTTACCTTAAGTTTTAGTCTCTGGATCAGGGCTAATATTTAATACAGGGCACCAAAATGCTCTGCTTCTATAACCCCAAAAAGGTGCAATGGAATGAATTTCAGCCACTGAGAAATGCTTACAGCACCACTCCTTGTGTTCGTAAGCAATGATTCCAGTGACAGCTTCACCAGTAAGACTGCAGAAGTAAGCAAACAGCACATTCGGCTTTGACAATTATTACACATTTAGATCAAGCAGAAATATTTAACTACAACCAGGAACCTACAATCATGAGTAAAATAAAAATCAGAAAACATTTCTATCAGCTTTGAAATTATATCTGTGCTTAGTGATGCTCCCCATATCTATATGGCGTGACGCCGAGCTACACGGACAAGGAAGGTTCCAGATTTGATCCCTCATCTGTGCTAAGTTAGCTGATCTCAGCCAAACAGGAGTATCCCAACGTCCTCGGATTTTACACTAGCGTATCTGTTCCTGACACTATACAACGATCCCTGCTAAATAGGGCAGATCACGTTCAATTGCAATACCCATCACAATGTAATACACTCATCGTGTAAGTTCACGTGTGAAGAAGACACTAGGGTGAGGTGCTCGAGCAGTACCAGTGCCCATGGTACTGTAGCTCAACAAGTCAGCATCTTGAGGATGGGAGAAAATTGAGGAAGGAGAAGGAGAAAATTGAGGAGAGGGGAGGGAGAAAATTGAGAAAGGAAAAAAACTGTCTCTAACCCTTCCTTAGGTATAAACTGCAAATGTCATGTATCATGACAAATTGTATACAGCAGACAAAATAAACAAAATGTGTTTATATTGCATGCTCACATATTAACAGCGATACAAAATGCATCCTATAATTAGTAATGGAAAATAATTTTATCCTAATTAAAACATACGAATTAAAGCTAGTTATTCTATTTTTCTTCTTAATATATTGTTCAAGCTTAAAATAAGGCTAGGAGTACAAAATAAATACTTTTCTACCTTTGTATTACTGATTCAAACCAATATAAAGATGAAGTTATAGATCAATAGATAAGTACTTAATTCTACTGAATGAGGGAAACACGGTAATACCATTTCTGGAAGTGTAAGATATTGCAAGAGGGATAGCACACATTGCAGGAGATCCCACATTGAAAACTAGGCCATAACAAATTTTTGCCCATAATTCTCATGGAATGTACAGTGCAGAAACAGGCCATTCAGCCCAACAGGTCCATGCTGGTGTTTATGAGCCTCCTCCCACCCTTCTTCATCTAACCCCCACAACATATCCTTCTATTCCTTTCGCCCTCATGTGTTTTATCTGGCTTCCCCTTAAATGCACCTATGCTAGCCGCCTCAACAACTCCTTGTGGTAGCAAGTTCCAAATTCTAACCACTAGCTGGGTAAAGAAGTTTCCTCTGAATTCCCTATTGGATTTATTAGTGATTATCTTATATTTATGGCCCCTACTACTGGTCTCCCCCCTCAAGAGGAAAGATCTTCGCCACGTCTACCCTATCAAACCCTTTCATAATCATAGCAAGTACAATTCAGGGGGAGGCCATTTGGCTCATCATGCCTGTGCCAGCAATCCAATTAGTCCCATCCCCCTGCTCTTTCCCCATAGCCCCGTAATTTTTTTCCCTTCGAGTATTTATCCAATTCCCTTTTGAAAATTACTATTGAATCTGCTTCCACCACCCTTTCAGGCAGTGCTTTTCAGATCATTAGAACTCACTGCGTCCACTGGCTCTTTTGCCAATCACCTTAAATCCATGTCCTCTGCTAACTGCCACTGGAAACAGTTTCTACTTATTTACTCCGTCAAAACCATTCATGACTTTAAACACAGCTATCAAATCTCCCTTTAACCTTCTCTGCTCTAAGGAGAACAACCTCAGTTTCTCCACATAACTAAAGTCCCTCATCCCTGGCACTGCACCTGTTCTGCACCATCTCTAAGGCCTTGACATCCTTCCTAAAAAGTGTGGTGCCCAGAATTGAGCACAATACTACAGCTAAGGCTTAACCAGTGTTTTATGGAGGTTTAACATAACTTCCTTGCTTTTGTATTATATGCCTCTATTAATAAAGCCCAGGATCCTATGGGCCCGAGTTCAAATTGTTTATATAAATGGTGAACAACAGTGGTCCCAGCACCGATCCTTGTGGAACACCACAAGGGATTAAAATGTTTTTAAATAAACAGTAGAAATCTATTTTTAGAAATCTATTTGTTTTTAATACCTGGTGCCTATGAAATTTGATATCAACCTCATTACCATTGAGAAAGCTCTACATGTAACACAGCATTGTGTTTCACAGATCATTTTTGCATTCTGGAGCCAACTTAAAATGTGCAATTCAACTTTTTTTTTTAATTAAGCAGTTGAAAATGATATCTATATTAAAGATCTTACATCTGAATGTATTTCCTTCCTCTGCCGCTTCCTGATGTCACTTTCGTCACACTGTGCGTTAATTTTTTCCATTATAAATTTCTATATTCATATTTATAATGGAAAACACCTGTGTAAACTTGTGACTCAATCTGGTCACTGGATTCCAACAATTCTCTCAAAATGCTTTCTAAAAAAAAATTCACTGCCATTTTTCCTTAGTAACTGAAATTTATATTGTCCAAAATAAGGGCTAATCAAAATTTTTTTTAATATGTATATATTTTACAATAACACTATTAAATTTATCAATTGAATTGCCTTTTAATGCTTTCATTAACGTTTCCACTTTAAGACCTTAGCCTCTCCCAAAAGTCTAAGATTGGACTTGATATTTTTGCCAAAAGCTGTGATGTTTTGAGCTGAATTTAGTGTGCAGTCTGAAAGTGTGCAGTGTACCTAATGTCCCAGGATACATCAGTACCATTTAGTCCATTATATTGAGGTATATTTTTTCTTTAGCTTCTATCAAATTTTCTTTTAACAATTATTTGAAGACTAAAGGACAAATTTCAAAATTCATAGCATTTTTTTAATAAAAGAGAACGTGTGCATGAGTGGGAGTGGGCGTGAGGGGAGGGGAGAAAGATTGTACCTTCCTTCTTGTAATGTTACATGGATGGACAAATGGGAGTCTTTGGAGTAGATGAAAGGTTACGGCTGAAGTGAGTGACAGTAAAGCAAGGTGGAGTGGAAGTTAATGACAGTTGAGCAGGTAGTTCAAAGGGAAAGGGTATCAGTGATGATGGGAGTGAGGGTGCGGCAGGAAGTGGAATATGTACAGAGATGATGAATGGGCAGGGATGAGTGTGAGGGGTGGAGAGATGCATGAGCAATTGGGGAAAGGAATGGGAAGGCAGCTACTGAGAGCCACATTTTTCCTGCAACTCCCACCCTAAATGCAGTTTGCAGCTATTGGTGGCTCCTTTGCCTGCTGTACCACCCATGCAAAAAGAGAGAGGATGGGGCAAGGAGTTAAGCAGAGAAGCAGAAGAGAGAAACAAAAGCAGAGGAAAATAAAGAAACACCAACATGGAGAAAACAGAGATAGGTAAGAGAGAGACTATGTTTTATGACTTACCATGTACAAATTCCACAGCAGATAGACTAATAGATTATTAAAAATATTACATCGGCGTGCACTGTGTCAACTTTTCCCATAAACATTCCCATTTCCACATTTAAACTTGTCACACTGTAATTACATCCTCCCACCAGTGGAGACTGCAACACCACCACAAGTGCACATAGGCAGTTTCCATTACAAATGTGGACATAGGAAATTAGAATGGAAAAATATAAAAATAAGGACAAAATGTATACCTTTAAAATGGCGACTGAATCACATCTGCCTGCACTGATCAATCACCCCCACCCTCTAACCCCACTTCCCCTGAAGACAATACTTAGTCAAGACACATCGCGTGCAATGTCAAGGGAGATCAACTAGTATAAAATTGAAAATATTCATTCTTCCTCCCATCTCATTAGCTAAAAAAAACTGTTGGTGAGTTTTCCATACTGTGAAAGTATTTTAACTTTCTACTTATTTTCTTAGCTTTGAAAACACCTAGCACTTTGGGACTCAAACTTGGCATAAGGTCAGCAATGGGCCGTATCAGCAAGCTGCTCCAAGGAGCTGTGCAGTGAATAAAACATCCCTTGCAACACTCTAGATGTCAATCTGATGGCAAAGACTGTAAAATTGCACATATAATATTCACTATGCTTGCATTTATACTGCCACTTTTGCATTGATGCAAAGTGCTTTTGAGTGCCTATCAAAGCAAAAGTGGCAGTATAACTTAAGAAACTACTGACTACACTAAAGCCTCTTGGTCTGAGCCCCCTCCAGGAGGCCAGATTGACAAATATAGTATAACTCCTGCCCTCACAACCATAACATATATACCAGAGGATCTTTGGATTTCACAAAGCTAGCTTTTAAACATTGCTTCCAATTTAAGGCCATTTGATTGCAACAAAGCAGTGCTTACATTGAGATTATCAGAACTCGAGTATTTATTTCTACTGGAGGATGATACAAGTTTGCTGATTTTACACCTCAAAATACACATCAAAAGTCTAAGTATTCGCTGATATAAACAATTATAGCATTATTGGAAAAGGGTCAAAAGTGAAATCGAAGTTACTACAGAGCAGTCTGAATCCAGATAGGTCCACAATGACAATGTAAGTGGGGTATCAGATACATAACATTGTAAAATTAATCAGTACTAGGCACCTTCTCACAGGAAAAGCACTGATCAAATTCAAATTACATACTAAACATAGTCCTCTTAAAGCCAGTAAGTCTTACAGCCAAAATCAAACTGGAATTAACTAGCAAAAAAGAAATGTATAATAACCTAAGTCATACCTCCTAAAGGATTACAAAAGTCCAGTCTTCACTGTTACTACCAGTGTGGATATGCCTACGTTAACCCCATGTTCCATGCAGAATTTATATGCTCTCCAGAATAAATTCCTGATTATGTACCTTTAAAGGACTACATTCTTGTACTACAGGACTCAGTTACCATTGGAGCGATTTAAATTAAATTGAAGAGAAATAAGTTTTAAAATATTTTGGAAAACTGCCAATGCAAAGAGATAGAATTTAGCTCATATTTTGTTTTCCCAAACAGCAAAAAGCTATTGTTAACCAGATGTTAACACATCCAAAATTATGATAGTCAAATCAGCTAACAAAAGAAGTTACAGCAAAATATGGTTGATCAGTTGTTTCTCAATTAAAGACAGCACTTTTTAAATTGAGGCCAACATGCAGTACATTTACCCCCACTCTGTGCGCACATCAATACTTGGTAGTTTTATTACTGTATTTATTTTCACACTAGAAATATTTTCCATTTTCACAAAGAGGCTCAGCTTCCAAAACTATGAATGTGAAAATATCCAACTACTTGAAGCACACCAGGAAGTGATGGCTGATCGACAATTTTAAATTTACTGCAAAAATATGCAACTCCCACTTCTGCAATTATACAATTACACAAGATTCTTACTTACATTAAACAATTTTGGTGAAGTGGTAAATAACAGTCATGTTTGACTTGAGAAAACTGTATTAAAGTATTTGAAAGAGTAAATAAAACAGACTATAGTGTTATAATGATACCTACCATCCTATAGGCTTGTGAACAAATCACTTACATTCCACCCATGGTATGGCATCCATGTTAAGTGGATGGCAGTGTCATATAACTTTAATTTTACAATACGGCAAGAGCAGCTTGATAAATATATTTGGAGGGTTCAACCAGCAACTGAATGGCTTATCTCACCCTTCAATATCCGGGCTTCGGCTGATAAGTGGCAAGTAACATTTGCCCCAGACAAGTGCCAGGCAATCTCCAACAAGAGAGTCTAACCACTTCCCCATGACATTCAACGGCATTACCATCACCAAATCCCCCACCATCATCGTCCTGAGGGTCACCATTGACCAGAAACTTAACTGTACCAGCCACAAGATCAGATCAGAGACTGAGTATTCTGCAGCCACTGCCTCACCTCCTGACTCCCCACAGCCTTTCCGTCATCTACAAAGCACAAGTCAGGAGTGGATGGAATACTCTCCACTTGCTTGGATGAGTGCAGCTCCAACAACACTCAAGAAGCTCGACACCATCCAGGACAAAGCAGCCCGCTTGATTGGCACCCCATCCATCACCTTATACATTCACTCTCTCCACCACCAGCGCACAGTGGCTGCAGTGTGTACCATCTACAAGATGCACTTACAGGAACTCGCCAAGGCTTCTTTGACAGCACCTCCCAAACTGCGATCCCTACCAACTAGAAGGACAAGGGCAGCAGGCACATGGGAACAACACCACCTGCACAATCCCCTCCAAGTTACACACCATCCTGACTTGGAAATATATCACCATTCATTCATCGTCGCTCAGTCAAAATCCTGGAACTCCCTCCCTAACAGCAGTGTGGGAGTACCTTCACCACACGGACTGCAGCGGTTCAAGGTGGTGGCTCACCACCACCTTCTCAAGGGCAATTAGGGATGGGCATAAATGCTGGCCTTGCCAGCGACACCCACATCCCATGAATGAATTTAAAAAAACATGAATCAGCTAGAAACAAAGCGCTTCATGTGCAGTCCTCAGAAATTTAAATTCAGCAGCTATTAATAGAAAAGTTTGATTCCTACTTAAGAAAAAAATCTAAAATCCACTCTGCACCTTCATTTTGTTTTATGATCATTTTCAGGTTCAAACAGTTCTAGGTCAGGGATAGTATGGATCAGCTATCCAATAAAACTGATACTGATATAAATAGCACCAGAAAAATGCAACATTGTCGTATATTCCTGGCTAATTTTCTACATACCTTCCGAAATGAACATATTCAAAATCAGCAGCTAGTACTAGAAAATAGCTGATTGTTAACACATAAAGCTTCACTACTCAGTGTGCATATAACGTTTATACATATCAATACTGTAGAGCTAGATCTTTTGTCAATGACATTCATTTTAGTTCCTTCTTTTCTGAAGGAATCTTGTTTTGCACACTGGACAAGTGAGAAGAAACAAAGTTTTTCAGCTTAATGCTCATCAAATTGAAGAGAAACATACCAAGTTTCAAAATTGGAACAATTAAATATTCTTCCCCTCCGCCCACAGACTTTCCCCTCTTTCTGAAACTGGTGAATCTTACTGATGCATTGTCCCACAGGCATAAGCAGCCATCCAAAACAGAAGAGCAGGAGAGAGGGGTTTAAGAAGATGGCCAGAAGTAAAGAAAAACCGCTGGTGGGTATATTTGCTCTTCAAAGATGGGGGGGCGGGGGTCGTACTAGGACGAACAACCAGGATGGGAAAAAGTAAAGGTTTTGCCGGGTCAAGGGCATCAGCAATGGAGGTGAGGGAGCAGCTGAGCAGATCGACAGCTGCAGAAGTATCGTGGCGAATGGAAGGCATTTGGAAGTTTGAAAGTGCAGTTATAAGTGACTTGTGCAAGAGATTTATTTTCCCATGGGGCAGAAGCAGAAAGAAGTATGATTGGAAGGTGATAGGGGTTGTGTGTGGTGAGAGATACAAGAAACTAGTTGGTGAAGGGCTTGTCTGCGATCGATACCATGGGAGTAGAGCGGCCACAAGAAAAGGCACCATCTAGTGGATGGCCGTGACTATGGGTAGGAGAATTTATATGGAGGGAGAGGTTTAGGGAGGAAAGGATACAAGTGAAATCGTAGAGAGGGCAAGATAAGTTGAGACGGACATTAAAAACGAGGATGAGGAGTTGCTCAGCGTAGAGGCTGAAAGAGGAAAGAAGGGAGGATATCTTCAGAAGAAATTCAGGATGGGTCTGGGGCAGA
Organism: Heptranchias perlo; assembly: GCF_035084215.1. NCBI lineage: Eukaryota > Metazoa > Chordata > Chondrichthyes > Hexanchiformes > Hexanchidae > Heptranchias > Heptranchias perlo. The sequence continues at coordinate 35,436,767 of NC_090337.1, read as the reverse complement.
GGTAGAGAAGGAGGATTTTAAAGGAGAGGCGAGAGGGGTGGAACAAGGTGAGGTGCTCACAGGAGGAGAAAGTGCCACGGGTAGAGACCATGGGATAGGTTTTCAACTTGCCGCCCAGGCGTAAAAATGGTGGACAGACTGTTTGTTATAAAAAACGCCCAATTTTACTTTCCAGTGATTTGAATGAAAATGAAAATCGGGCCGTTTCTATAGGGACGGCCGATCCGCAACACCAATTTTATGCCCAGGCAGCAAGTTGTTTCTTACATTAAAATAACATCCCCTCATCTTTCTTCCTCATTCTATAAATATATTTTTATCTTTCATACAGAAAGAAATAGGAACTTAAAAGAAAATCAAAATCAACTAAGTGATCCAGTGGAGGTTTCTGATAGTGTACTAACAAGTTGCACTACGATACGGTAGGCCACATGCTCACGGCCACAATTCCGTGTCGACTACACAATGTTAACAAGGCAGCCATCATATACGAGTATTAGGTGCAGACTAGTTGCTTACCCAGAAAGAGGGAAAGTTACCACTTATGCATCTCGTAACAGCCAGTTAAAGTAACAAAGGTGCAGAGAGCGTCCCGAAATCAGGTCACCTGCTGGTCCTTTCAATCAAAAACATGGTTTAAACGGAAAGTAATGGGGATAATTTTATGAGTCCCTTGCCCACCAGAAGTGCTTATCTGTCAAAACATTGTGTGTAGCACGTGCCCAAATTTCTGATATGCACTGCCAGACTGCCAGCAGCACAGGCACATAAAATTATCCCCCAGTCAAGAGGGTGCAGTTTCATCAATTTCTAAAAAACACTCAACACAATAAAGTTCTTCATTGCTCACATTTATTTTCAATGTAATAGAATATAATATACTCTAGATGTGAACCACGACTTCAACTGCAACCTGTGGAACAGTGATGCAAAATATCAACACCACGGATGTAGGTTTAATGTTAGCATTATAATGACATAAGCACAATATAGTATGAAGCACAATGACTTGCATAAATATCCTAGGAATCCTACAAATGCACAAAATGTAAACATCTTGCAAAACCCTACTTTGCTCAGAGCTACTCTGCTAGGAAAAGTCAGGCAAATTTAAGAGAAGAAAAATATTAGAAATTCCAAAAAAGGAATTCCAGGCTACATCAAATGTAGAACAGAAATAGTACATCAAATCTCACAAGGCAGAATTTTGATTATTCGTCATAATGGAGAAGACCTCTGTTGGATAATCAAAAATGGCAATTGCAGTTGCATTGGAGTGTCAATAAAAGACCAGATCCAAATTCCAATCTAACCTTAAGTGGCAGCCCAGCAGTTAAAAGAAGCCCAGCAAAAAGGAGGAATGACCAAAATGTCTCTGTGCAATGGATTGGCAAATGATTGGTTGGTAGACGAGTGGTAGTGCATAGACAGAAAACTGGCTGACAGCCAGTTACCAGTGGAGTGCCACAAGGTTGTGTTGGGGCCACTGTTGGGTATAGTTTTTATAAATGATTTAGAGGAAAGAATTGTGTCCAAAATGTCTGAATTTGCAAACAATACCAATCTGGGAGCAGTGGCAAATGATTAATATAAATGCGCACAAATTCAAAGGTACCTTGACAAGATCAGTGGGTGAAGAAATTTAATACAGGGAAATGTAAGATTTAAGATTTGGCAGATGGGAGGTTAATGTGGATTATGTACTAAATGGGAATGTACGAGGACAGAAATCATGGGGTTTTAGTGGACAGGTCACTAAAACCATCAGCACAGTTTCCCTAGGCTGTTAAAAAACAAACAAACATAAAGGTTACGATGCATAGCAAGGGGTATAACATGTAAATCAAGAGAGGTCATTTTAAAACTATATTCGGCCTTGGTGAAACCACATCTGGAGTACTGCATGCAGTTTTGGTGTCCTTATGTCAAAAAGGATATTTAGTAATTAGAGGCGGTACAGAGAAGGGCTACACAGTTGATCCCAGAACTTAAGGAAATGATGTATGAGGAAAGATAAAATACACTGCATCTTTTCTGTCTTGAAAAAAGACTAAGGGAATATGATAGAAGTGTTTAAAATTATGAAAGGTTTGGACAAATTAGATCCATATAAGCTTTTCTGTTGCATACAGAATTTAAGCAAATGGGGTCATATTTGTTCTGAGGTAGTGAGGGGAAAAGGAAAGAGGAGTCCGACAGTTGCCACTCAGACTCAGCATGTAGCGGCCCTTCCACCATTCTATTTTCTCTTTACAGGGCTGGCAGACATACAGTGTGCTTTTAGCATTCCTGTTTAATTTCAGACTGCTTTTACTCCCCCCGATCTTCCTGTTTTCCTGATTTTTTCCTTGTGTTGGCATTACATTTTCAACATTTTAGCTATTTTCTTAATGTATTTCCATTACCTCACTGATGTGATCATTTATGTAATCTAACATCTAACATTTTCTTGCTTTTCTGTTGGGCAGGTTGCAGGTCATTCGACCCATTAACTTCCTCTCTGTAATTGCTGTACTTGTTGTTTTTCCTCTCCACGTTCTCTTTTCACACCCCTACTAAAAAGGTTTGTTTATCTCACCCAAAACGTAACATTTGTCTTTGCTCTTTACAGATGCTGATGGATCCGCTGTATATTTTTAACACTTTCTGCTTTTGTGCCCATTGAAAAACATGGTCCATGTCAGTCCATTTTGTAGATAATATGAGGGTAAATGCTTTGGTCTCTAGTGTACTAATGATATAAAGGCAGACCTAAACTTGCATACACCACTGCAAACACTCAAAGGACATTCTTCGAAGCTAGTTTATAAAAACCAAACCCTGGCAGAAAAACTCATTACCTAGTTGAATCGGATAGTGTTACAACTGTATCTAACATTACTGCTGTATTTGGTATCGCATTTCCGTAATGATCTTTCTTACATGAAAGAGTGATAAGGATCTGAACAGTACTACTGTATCAAACTTAGTATGGCTCTAAATGTAATGTACATTTGAGAAATGCACCAAGCAATATCCCTTCTGAAAGCCAGAGATTTCAAAATTTGCATATGACACAAAACTTGTAGTGAACAGTGAAGAGGACATAGACAAGCTGGTGGAATGGGCGGACACGTGGCAGATGAAATATAACGTAGAGAAGTGCAAAGTGATACATTTTGGTCGGAAGAACGAGGAGAGGCAATATAAACTAAAGGGTACAATTCTAAAGGGGGTGCAACAGAGAGACCTGGGGGTATATGTGCACAAATCGCTGAAGGTGGCAGGGCAGGTTGAGAAAGCGGTTTAAAAAGCATACAGGATCCTGGGCTTTATAACTAGAGGCAAAGAGCACAAAAGCAAGGAAGTTATGATGAACCTTTATAAAACACTGGTTTGGCCACAACTGGAGTATTGTGTCCAATTCTGGGCACTGCACTTTAGGAAGGATGTGAAGGCCTTAGAGAGGGTGCAGAAGAGGTTTACTACAATGATTTCAGGGATGAGGGACTTCATAGAACTATAGAAAAGATACAGCACAGAAGGAGGCCGTTCAGCCCATCGTGTCCGCGCCGGCTCGAAGAACAACCAGGTGCCCATTCAAATCGCATCTTCCAGCACCCGGTCTGTAGCCCTGCAGCTTACAGCACTTTAGGTGCAGGTCCAGGTACTTTTTTAAAAAAAGTTGAGGGTCCCTGCCTCTACCACCAATTCGGGCAGCGAATTCCATACACCCACCACCCTTTGGGTAAAACAGATTTTCCTCATGTACCCTCTAATCCTTCCGCCAATCAGCTTAAATCTATGTCCTCTAGTTCTTGAACTCTCCGCTGGGGGAAACAGGTACTCCCTGTCTACTCTATCTGGGTCCCTCATAATTTTGTACACCTCAATCAAGTCTCCCCTCAGCCTCCTCTGCTCCAAGGAAAACAACCCCAGCCTATCCAATCTCTCCTCATAGCTGCAATTTTCAAGCCCTAGCAACATTCTTATAAATCTTCTCTGCACTCTCTCCACAGCAATTACGTCCTTCCTGTAATGTGGTGACCAGAACTGCGCACAATACTCCAGTTGTGGCCTTACCAGCGTTTTATACAGTTCCATCATTACATCCCTGCTTTTGTATTCTATACCTTGGCTAATAACGGACAGTATTCCGTATGCCTTCTTCACAACCTTATCTACCTGTACTGCCACCTTGAGGGACCTGTGCACATGCACCCCAAAGTCTCTCACTTCCTCTTCCCCCCTCACTGCCAATTCCCTTTTACTGTTTGCCCTCCCAAAGTGCATTACCTCACACTTCTCTGCGTTGAACTCCATTTGCCACTTTTCCACCCACTCCACCAACCCACTGATATCTTCTTGGAATCTGGAATCCTCTTCATCATCAACCACATGGCCAATTTTTGTGTCGTCTGCAAATTTGCCAATCATGCCCCCTACATTCAAGTCCAAATCATTAATATATACCACAAACAGCAAGGGACCCGACACTGAGCCCTGTGGCACACAACTGGAAACGGATTTCCATTCGCAAAGATATCCATCGACTTTTACCCTTTGTTTCCTGTTACTGAGCCAATTTTGGATCCAATTCGCCACAGTTCCCTGTATCCCACGGGCTTTTACCTTTCTGACCAGTCTGCCATGTGAGACCTTGTCAAATGCCTTACTAAAATCCATGTAGACAACATCCACTGCACTACCCTCATCAATCCTCCTAATCACTTCCTCAAAGAATTCAATCAGATTTGTAACGCATGACCTTCCCTTAACAAATCTATGCTGAATATCTCTGATTAAACCATGCCTTTCCAAGTGACAATTTATCCCGTCTCTCAGTATTGATTTTAATAGTTTGCCCACCACCGAGGTAAGACTGACTGGCCTATAATTGTTCAGCCTTTCCCTCGTACCCTTTTTAAACAATGGTACAACGTTTGCAGTTTCAGTTGCATGGATAGACTGGAGAGGCTGTGGTTGTTCTCCTTAGAGCAGAGAAGGTTGAGAGGAGATTTGATTGAAGTGTTCAAAATCATGGTGGGGGGGGGGGGGGGGGGGAGGAGGGAAGGTCTAGATAGAGAGAAACTGTTCATATTGGCAGAAAGGTCATGAACCAGAGAACACAGATTTAAGATAATTGGCAAAAGAACCAAAGGCGACATGAGGAAAAACTTTTTTACGCAGAGAGTGGTTATGATCTGGAATGCTCTGCCTGAAAGGGTGGTGGAGGCAGATTCAATCATGGCTTTGAAAAGGGAATTGGATAAGTACTTGAAAGAAAAGAATTTGTAGGGCTACAGGGAAAGGGCAGGGGAAGTGGGACTAGCTGGATTGCTCTTGCAGAGAGCCAGGATGGGCTTGATGGGCCAAATGGTCTCCTTCTGTGCTGTAACCATTCTATGATTCTAGGATTTGAACAGTGTTACTGTAACAAACATAGTATGGCTCTAAATGTAATGTACATTTGAGAAATACACCAAGCAATATCCCTTCTGAAAGCCAGAGATGAATATGCTCAGTAGCACAATGCCACAATGATTTTTTTTTAAATTCATTCTCAGGATGTGGGTGTCGCTGGCAAGGTCGGCATTTATTGCCCATCCCTAACTGTCCTCAGAAGTTGATGGTGAGCCTTCTTCTTGAACCACTGAAGTCTGTGGGAGCAAAACCCTGGAACTCCCTGTTAGGTAGGGAGTTCCAGGGTTTTGATCCAGTGATGATGAAGGGACAGCAATATATATCCAAATCAGGATGGTGTGTGATGTGATGGGGAAGTTGGATGTGATGCTGTTCCCATGCGCCTGCTGCCCACGTCCTTCTAGATGGAGGAGGTCACGGATTTGGGTGGTGCTGTTGAAGAAGCTTTGGCAAGTTGCTGGAGTTCATCCGGCAGATAGTACACACTGCAGCCACGGTACACCAGTGGTGGAGGGAGTGGACGTGTAAGTTAGTGGATGAAGTGCTAATCAACTAGACTGCTTTGTCCTGGATGATGTTGAACTTCTTGAGTGTTATAGCAGCTGCACCCATCCAGGCAAATGGCAAATATTCCATCACACTCCTGACTTGTTTCTTGTAGATGGTAGAGGGGCTTTGGGGAGTCACGAGGTGAGCCACTCGCCACAGGATACCCAGCCTCCGACCTGCTAAGGTAGCCAGTGCATTTATGTGGCTAGGCTCTTTCTTGTTGGAGATGGTTTTTGCCTGGCATTTTGAATGTATACCTCCATATGCCCTGCACAAATCTCTCTTCTCCATCCCCTCAACCACTTCAGCTAGATTGGCTCCACTGGTGTTAGTCTTCCCAGTTGTGATATAATTATCTCACTACAGGTAGAATGTCACTACTCATGGGCTAACAACATTTTAAGGAAGGTTACTAAAATTAATATTACACTCAGAGATAGACATTTTTCTCATTAGAAGGAATAAGGATATCATTGGTTTTTGATACCAAGCAGAATTAATTCTTGGTATCAAAAACCATTGACATTACTATTGACTTCCCAATATCATTAGTAAGGAGACATAATGGGCCAACAGCCACAAGTCACATTACCCTTGCAGGGAAAATAACTACTATTCCAAAGACTGTTTCACCTTAAAATTCAAGCAGTGTGCTTCCCACAGTATTCTATGGAGAACAAAAAGACCAAGACACACTAGAAATGTACAAGTCACCCATTTCCAACCCATCTCCACTTCAGCACTGCTCTTAAAGCAAAGTACAAGGTCCAGACACATACATCTATGTGTATTAAAGGAAAGGAATTGAAAATAGCAAAGTCTGAACTCACATTTTTAAAAATTCACTAAAGTCAGGAGGTTCCTAAGGATTAGAAAATGGCAAATATAACTTTTTTTAAAAAAAGAACAATATACATGCATGGAAACATACAGCTGTCAGTTTAACAACAGCTGAAGGGGAAAAAGCTTTGCAAGAACTTCAAAAGATCTTTTAAAGAAAACCACAGTTTGATAAAGAACAGGCAAAGATTCAGAACAGGTTGGTCATGTTCAAAATAACTTGAGACTTTCTGAAGATGCTACTGCCATCGTAAATAAGGGGAACGCAGTGGCTGTAATATAATTAATGCTCAAAAACTTTTGGCAAGAATATACATTAGTGTTTAATGATCAAAGTCAAAATTTATGACATGGGGTAGTGCTGGACTGAAAACTGGCTCAATAACAAGAGGGTAGCCATAAATGGAAACCTCAGGTTGACAGCGAGGTACAATATCAGGTGACACCCATCATTGAGCTTTATCAAAATTCTTGTGACAACCCAGAAAGAGTTATAAGGTACCCCAGGGATAGGTCTTGGGACCCTGTATGTTTGCAGAGAACACTGAACTAGAGTCAATAGTAGCAAAATTACATCCAGATTCAGTAAGATTTTAGACCTTTTAGGCAACTTGCCCAGTAGATGCCAAATAAACTTCAATGTAATAATGTTAGATACAGTAGTAACACTATACCCAGATTCAACTAGGTAAATGATTATTATGGGAATGGCAAGCAAATCAGGGTATACAGATGCACTGCCATGTTCGTGCCACTGGCTCTCGAGTTGCAGGTCTTGCACAGCCAGATATGCCAAGACCAACAACTGGGAACCCCAAGTAAAAAAAAGGGTCTTCCCAGCCACTAGCCTTAGCAAATCCAGCAAGTTTGCTTTAATGTTGTCAGCATCTGCTTGAGATCCCATCGTCAGGAGCCAGCTGCACTAACATGACAGTACAATATAAAAGCAGTTTTTGTTCTGATTATAGCAGTCTTGCAGTATATTGATCAGGAAAGAGATTTGGAGGTTAAGGTTGAAACCATTAGCTCAGTGGAAGTCTGAGGTCACAAAGCAAAACAAGGTACAGTGTTGAAGTAGCAAAAACAAATCAAGAAGCAATGCCGTTATTGTATAAACCACTTGTTCTATGCAATGACAACGATTATACCAAGTCTCAAGAGACTCAGTTATTTGAAATGGCTAGGTTGGACTTGTTTTTAGTCAAAATGATATTTAGAGATGATCCAATAATTTTCAAAACTATGAAGAAAATTGATAAAAGTTAGTTCAGGTAAACTGTGCATACAAAGGACTCAAAAACTAAGACATAATTTGAAATTAAGAGTCACTGGAGAATTCATGCAGTACTATTTCATACAACAGGTAATCATTCTTCACACACAATTGCAGATTGCAAGGCCACAGGCCGTAAGAATATTGGAGGAAGCTTGATCTGGTCTTCACCCATGTCCACATACACACAACTTTCAGCAGGGGTTAATGGATCACTATCAGGTTCGGAACCATGGTTGATTTTCCCCTCGCTAGCCCAGTGACACAAACCAATTGCACCAGCCCAGCACCACACTGACTGAGATCACTTAAACCCCAGCCCAGGGATGAACCTGAAATCTTCCTTTTTTTTTAATATGCGTTCATGGGATGTGGACGTCGCTAGCAAGGCCAGCATTTATTGCCCATCCCTAATTGCCCTTGAGAAGGTAGAGGTGAGCTGCCTTCTTGAACCGCTGCAGTCCGTGTGGTGAAGGTTCTCCCACAATGCTGTTAGGAAGGGAGTTCCAGGATTTTGACCCAGCGACAATGAAGGAACAGCGATATATTTCCAAATCGGGATGGTGTGTTACTTGGAGGGGAACATGCAGGTGGTGATGTTTCCATGTCCCTGCTGCCCTTGTCCTTCTAGGTGGTAGAGGTGGCAGGTTTGGGAGGTGTTGTCGAAGAAGCCTTGGCGAGTTGCTGCAGTGCATCCTGTGGATGGTACACACTGCAGCCACAGTGCGCCGGTGAAGGAAGTGAATGTTTAGGGTGGTGGATGGGGTGCCAATCAAGCGGGCTGCTTTGTTCTGGATGGTGTTGAGCTTCTGGAGTGTTGTTGGAGCTGCACTCATCCAGGCAAGTGGAGAGTATTCCATCACACTCCTGACTTGTGCCTTGTAGATGGTGGAAAGGCTTTGGGGCGTCAGGAAGTGAGTCACTCGCCCCAGAATACCCAGCCTCTGGCCTGCTCTCGTAGCCACAATATTTAATATGGCTGGTCCAGTTAAGTTTCTGGTCAATGGTGACCCCCAGGATGTTGATGGTGGGGGATTCGGCGATGGTTATGCCGTTGAATGTCATGGGGAGATGGTTAGACTCTCACTTGTTGAAGATGGTCATTGCCTGGCACTTGTCTGGCGCGAATGTTACTTGCCACTTAGCAGCCCAAGCCTGGATGTTGTCCAGGTCTTGCTGCATGCGGGCTCGGACAGCTTCATTATTTGAAGGGTTGCGAATGGAACTGAACACTGTGCAGTCATCAGCGAACATCCCCATTTCTGACCTTATGATGGAGGGAAGGTCATTGATGAAGCAGCTGAAGATGGTTGGGCCTAGGACACTGCCCTGAGGAACTCCTGCAGCAATGTCCTGGGGCTGAGATGATTGGCCTCCAACAACCACTACCATCTTCCTTTGTGCTAGGTATGACTCCAGTCACTGGAGAGTTTTCCCCGATTCCCATTGACCTCAATTTTACTAGGGCTCCTTGGTGCCTCACTCGGTCAAATGCTGCCTTGATGTTAAGGGCAGTCACACTCACCTCACCTCTGGAATTCAGCTCTTTTATCCATATTTGGGCCAAGGCTGTAATGAGGTCTGGAGCCGAGTGGTCCTGGTGGAACCCAAACTGAGCATCGGTGAGCGGGTTATTGGTGAGTAAGTGCCGCTTGATAGCACTGTCGACGACACCTTCCATCACTTTGCTGATGATTGAGAGTAGACTGATGGGGCGGTAATTGGCCAGATTGGATTTGTTCTGCTTTTTGTGGACAGGACATACCTGGGCAATTTTCCACATTGGTGGGTAGATGCCAGTGTTGTAGCTGTACTGGAACAGTTTGGCTAGAGGCGCGGCTAGTTCTGGAGCACAAGACTTCAGCACTACAGCCGGAATATTGTCGGAGCCCATGGCCTTTGCTGTATCCAGTGCACTCAGCCGTTTCTTGATATCACGTGGAGTGAATCGAATTGGCTGAAGACTGGCTTCTGTGATGGTGGGGATATCAGGAGGAGGCCGAGATGGATCATTCACAGCATTTCTGGCTGAAGGTGGTTGCAAATGCTTCAGCCTTGTGTTTTGCAATCACGTGCTGGACTCTGCCATCATTGAGGATGGGGATGTTTATAGAGCCTCCTCTTCCCGTTAGTTGTTTAATTGTCCACCACCATTCGCGACTGGATGTGGCAGGACTGCAGAGCTTTGATCTGATCCGTTGGTTGTGAAATCGCTTAGCTCTGTCGATAGCATGTTGCTTCCTCTGTTTCGCATGCATGTAGTCCTGAGTTGCAGCTTCACCAGGTTGGCACCTCATTTTTAGGTGCGCCTGGTGCTGCTCCTGGCATGCTCTTCTACACTCCTCATTGAACCAGGGTTGATCCCCTGGCTTGTTGGTAATGGTAGAGTGAGGAATATACCAGGCCATGAGGTTACAGATTGTGCTGGAATACAATTCTGCTGCTGCTGATGGCCCACAGCGCCTCATGGATGTCCAGTTTTGAGCTGCTAGATCTGTTCTGAATCTATCCCATTTAGCACGGTGATAGTGCCACACAACACGTTGGTTGGTGTCCTCAGTGCGAAGACGGGACTTTGTCTCCACGAGGACTGTGCGGTGGTCACTCCTACCAATACTGTCACGGACAGATGCATCTGCGACAGGTAGATTGGTGAGGACGAGGTCAAGTAGATTTTTCCCTCGTGTCGGTTCGCTCACCACCTGCCGCAGGCCCAGTCCGACAGCTATGTCCTTCAGGACTTGGCCAGTTCGGACAGTAGTGGTGCTACCGAGCCACTCTTGGTGATGGACATTGAAGTACCCCACCCAGAGTACATTCTGTGCCCTTGCTACCCTCAGTGCTTCCTCCAAGTGGTGTTCAACATGGAGGAGGACTGATTCATCAGCTGAGGGAGGACGGGTAGGTGGTAATCAGCAGGAGGTTTCCTTGCCCATGTTTGACCTGATGCCATGAGATTTTATGGGGTCTGGAGTCAATGTTGAGGACTCCCAGGGCCACTCCTTCTGACTGTATATCACTGTACCGCCACCACTGGTCGGTCTGTCCTGCTGGAAGAGTCTGGGACGTTGGCTGAAAAGTATGATTCTGTGAGTATGGCTAAGTCAGGCTGTTGCTTGACTCATCTGTGGGACAGCTCTCCCAATTTTGGCACAAGTCCCCAGATATTAGTGAGGAGCATTTTGCAGGGTCGATTGGGCTTGGTTTGTCTTTGTCGTGTCCAGTGCCGGGTGGTCTGTCCGGTTTTATTATTATGACTTTTTTTAGCGCGATTATACAACTAAGTGGCTTACTAGGCCATTTCAGAGGGCAATTAAGAATCAACCACATTGCTGTGGGTCTGGAGTCACATATAGGCCAGACCGGGTAAGGACGGCAGGTTTCCTTCCCTAAAGGACATTAGTGAACCAGATGGGTTTTTATGACAATCCGGTAGTTTCATGACCACCATTACTGATACTAGTTTTTTTAATTCCAGATTTTATTTAATTAATTGAATTTAAATTCCCCAGCTGCCTTGGCGGGATTTGAGCTCATGACTCTCGGATTATTAATCCAGGCCTGAGAATCACAATGATAAAAGTATATACCCACTGAGCTATCAGGGCACTACAGCCTGACAATTGACAGGGTTTCATTGGAATAACCACTCCTTTACAGCAGTATAGCACTCATTATTGCATGTCTAGGAGATGTAAGCATTTTTTTAAAATAAACTGTGGACACAGCATTTACTATTATTTTTGTTGGGTGATATTTACCCTCCTAAGAGCAAGCAACCTCAATTTTCTCCCAGTTGTTGGCCTGGCAACTCTTCCAGCAAGCAGGTAGATAGGTAGGTGTGCAGTTTGGTTTTACACCTCTGCAACATCCTTTTTTGGCTGGCTACTGAGAGGTATGTAATAGCAACCACAGGTGACACCAACTCTCCTTGCCCATCAGATTTCCCCACCCCAGTACATGGAGTACTATGGCCTCCACTCAGCAACTTACTGCCTGCCAGTGATCGTATCAGGAACAAAGCAATTGTGGGGTTAAATCTGGTTTCTCCCCAACTTTGTGTGTTGATACTATAATTACAATAATTTAAATACAGTCCATTTCCGTTAATTCAAAGTTGTTTTTTTTTAAATTCAAAAAAAATTAAATTATCCAGCAGTTCGAATTAAGTAATTTTAATACAACAGCGCAGGAGACTGTTTTTTCACAATTTGAATTAATAATAAAAATTAAATAACTTCAAATTAAGAGGCATTGACTGTGCAAAGGAAAAATACGAAACAATATTTAGAATTAACAGCATTCATTAAGAAAGGATTCAACTTTGAAAATCCTAAAAAGAATAATGAAAAGCATGCAGTTTTACAACTGAATATAAAAACAGTTTTGTGTCAGTCTGCACAATATTGACATATGAACCATGTCTTCAAAAATATGTAATCTTATGACAATCCTGAGGGGCAAATCAAAAAGCTGCAGGCAGAGCTAAAACTCGAAATATATGGGTAGAAAATATTAAATTATTCATACTTATTCAATTACTGCTTTTACAATTTTGTCAAAAGACATCAATCGCTTTTTATGTAGCTATATTTTAAAATATAAAAAAGTAGGTTTTTTTGTACATGTAGATCTCTACTACAAGCAAAAAATTAAAGACCAAAACAATGGCTACGGATATTTTTTTTTACATTTAAATCTTCTGCAATTTCTCTCGTGTTGCAAGCTTGCTTCAAGTTGTTTGCTTTTATCTACACTAATGTTGTTTGACACCACAATTATCATAGGTAATTCCAGCCCTGCCCACCCCCCACTGAAAGCATGTAATAGTAATAGGCAGGGGAGAATATACACACACACAAATCTTATTCTGAAAGAATATGGATTTCATTTCCAAAGATCTTGGTGACAGATCTCCATCTGGAGAAGGATAATTGAGAGATCTTGAATTTGGAAGCCATCAAACGTGAAATCTATGGACTTTGCAAAAGCATTTGATGATGTTCATTGGGTCTTTTGTCAGAATCCCTTGCATGACCATGGCATTCAATCAAAAATATGAAACCCTACATGTACTGGGGTGGGCAAAGACCAGAAACACCAAATGTTTTGAAATAACAGGAGTTTAGACAAAGTTGCATTCTATCACACATTCTCTTTTCCACTAGAATTGATTGGCTGTGAAGACCAATAGCCATCAGGATAAAATGATTAAACAACACCAAATTTGGAAATCTGGATTTTACTGAGAAGAGTCAACCAAGAAGCTACAAATTTCTGGAAGGGCTAGCTGCATTGAAGCTAGCAACATTGGGATGTTAATTCTTACCATAAAGACAAATCATGGAGGCTGGTTGTCAACAAGGAACTTTAAGTCTACAGAGGAAGCCACTGGAAGAAGTGGACCCTTTCATCTATCTGGAAAGCACAATAAAAGCTGATGTACATCTAAAAAAAATGAATGAACGAATCACAAAATTTGCTGGCACTTTTATGCTGCTATCTAAGATCTGAAATCTACAGAATATTAGCATGAATTCAAAGTTCAAATCGCTCTGTCCTTCTCTACAGCAGTTAGAACTGGCAGTCAAGAAACGAGATGAAAGAAGATTAGATAGTTTCCACACACTGCTTAAAAAGAATGAAGATAACATGGTAAGACCAGATGGGAAATGTCATAGTGCTGTACCACATGAGGGGCCAGTCATTCAGCAACAGAGAAAAAAAAAGGTTTAAAAATGTCTGGGCCACATCATATGGAAACTACTCACAAAGGTTTTTAATTCAGGCATTGAACTGGAATCCATAGAGCCCCTGACAGAGAGAACAATGCCCAACTCAGAAAAGGATGAACAAGAAAGCTACAGAGCCAATAGATAGCACCTGGAACGGGTGTACAGACCTGGCAAGAAAGAGGGACAAGTGGCTTGAGTGAGTTGTTGCATGCATTTTTCATCATGAAGAGATACATGTCTAAGTAAGTAAGATGCACTCTGAAGTTGCAACAACCACACCTAAATAAAAAGCACAACAGCAAAAAGGAAAACTGAAAGAAATAATCCAGGGATGCCAATGTGAATGAACAACCAGAAAATTGTGTCTATGAGATTTATTGACTAGGAAACACTCATGGTATGTAGAGAAGAAATAGAGTAAAGTCTTCTGCTTTTTTTAAAAAATCACTAGCTGATTACCTGTGATATTGTTCATTTTTTAAAAGAAAACAGACGCAAGTTTTTTTAAAAATTAATATAGATTTTCACACAAATTCCAGTGGGGTGTGGTGTATTTCAATCTTTTATTGCTTGGCACTACTTGGAACCTGGCCATTGCCTCACAAGTTACCCTGCAGCTCACCCCACCCATCAATCATCTCCTTCAGCCAAACTGCTCAGTTCCTTCCCTCCACATGCCACTTATGCACCTCAGCTCCTGTTGCTCCCACCCCACCATCAATGGGTCCTGCAGCCCAGACCTCTTCCAAACATTGCTCATCAGACACATTACTCCCTCCGTCCTCCTACCATCGATTCCTCTGACCGCATCCTAAACCTCAGGAACATGCAGCTTGATTGGTATTATACCCCACTGCAGTTGTCACGAGAGTCAAGACACAACAATGGCAGGGAGAGGTTTTGGAGTGCAAGGCTGCCTGCTTCAGGAGACTGTGGGCCTTGGTGGCAATCATGGTAGGGCAGCTTCCGGAGATATCAATGGCATCGTAGGGATCTACAGGAGCAGAGGTATTAATGGCACATGGCAGATGCCTGGCCACAGGAAATGTAAAATTGGGGGGATGGGAGGAAATGAAGAAAAGATGAGAGAGGGAAAGAGGAGGAGAGCTCCGAGGCTGAGAGCTGCAGGCAGCCCTGAACAGTAAATGAAAATACTAGATGCATCAATCCATTCCTCCTGCAAGCACAATGCGATCAAAATTTACAATAGCTTCATAAATATATATGTACACTTTTGTAAAATATATTTATGAATGTACAGTAACTTGCATTTATATAGCGCCTTTAATGTAGTAAAACATCCCAAGGCGCTTCACAGGACCGATTATCAAACAAAATTGACACCAAGCCACGTAAGGAGATACTGGGACAGGTGACCAAAAGCTTGGTCAAAGAGGTAGGTTTTAAGAAGTGCCGAAAAGGAGGAGAGCAAGTGAGGCGAAGAGGTTTGGGGAGGGAATTCCAAAGCTTAGAGCCTAGGCAGCTGAAGGTACGGCCGCCAATGGTGGAGCGATTAAAATCAGGGATGCACAAGAAGCAATAACTGGAGGAGCGCCGAGATCTCAGAAGGTTGTTGGGCTGGAGGAGGTTACAGAGATGGGGAGGGGCGAGGCCATGGAGGTGATTTGAAAACAAGGATGAGAAATTTAAAATCAAGGCATTCCCGGACCGGGAGCCAATGTAGATCAGCGAACACAGACGGTGATGAGTGAACGGGACTTGGTGCGAGTTAGGATATGGGGGGGCAGAGTTTTGGATGAATTCAAGTTTATGGAGGGTGGAAGATGGGAGGTCAGCCAGGAGGGCATTGGAATAGTCAAGTCTAGAGGTAACAAAAGCACGGATGAGGGTTTCAGCAGCAGATGAGCTGAGACAGGAGCAGACACGAGCCATGTTACAGAGGTGGAAGTTGGCGGTCTTGGTGATGGAGCGGATATGTGGTTGGAAGCTCATCTCAGGGTCAAATGGGATGCTACGGTTGCGACCAGTCTGGTTCAGCCTCAGACAGCGGCCAGGGAATGGCTAGGGAACGGAATGGCTAGGGAACGGAATGGCTAGGGAACGGAATTTGGTAGGGACCAAAAAACAATGGCCTCGGTCTTCCCAATATTTAGTTGGAGGAAATTTTTGCTCATCTAGGACTGAATGTCAGACAAGCAGTGTGACAAATCAGAGACAGTGGAGTCGTCGAGGGAGGTGGTGGTGAGGTAGAGCTGGGTGTCGTCAGCATTCATGTGAAACCGGACGTTGCGTTTCCGGATGATGTCGCCGAGAGGCAGCATGTGGATGAGAAATGGGAGGGGGCTACGGGGGGCTCCAGAGGTAACGGTGCAGGAGCGGCAGCAGGTGATTCTCTGGCTACAACTGGATAGATAAGAATGGAACCAGGCATGCGCAGTTCCACTCAGCTGGATGGCAAAGGAGAAGCGTTGGGGGAGGACGGTGTGGTCAACCATGTCAAAGGTTGCAGTCAGGTCGAGAAGGATGAGGAGGCTAATGTGTAACTGTTCAACACTTCTTTTATCACGGTCATTTATGTATAATATTCTCATAAAATGTGATTGAATTTTCAAGGAAGTACAATATATTTCTTTAAAAACCCACATGTTCTACCAAATTTTGTATGTGAAAATCTATACCAATAAACTGTCTGTCCACTTTCAGGCATTAGATTGGTCCCTGCTAGCCATGTGACAAAAAGTACAGGATCCAGACAAGTGAAAGCATGGAAAATTTTATTATTTTAGTCGGGAAAGATGTAGTTTGGCTGATCGTTAGTGAAATAGTACAATTAGACATACAAGAAGCCATGATACTGTTAGTCAAAGTTATAACTGTGCATTGATAAATTGAAAGCTGAAGCAGTAGTGATTACTGAAGATTTTAATTCCACCATTTATATCAACAGTCTAATCCACTTTTATGCATATTTAGGCACTCCACCTATTTTCAAGCTCTTAAAGTTTAATTGCGAGTACTATCCACTCAATTATAAAAAGAAATGTTGTACCTTTACACATTAGCCTCCTGCCAAGAAAATGCCAACTCACTAAATGAATGCATTACACATTACTCTTAAATTCTATGGATTGATGCTTCAGTTATTTCTGACGAATCTCATTAGGCTGTTTCACAAATTAAATTCCAATGTGCAGCAACAACTGAAGGCACTGAGGCTTGCAAACTAGGTTAGATTTTAATGGATTCTCTGTTACATAACCAATGTAGAGCATCAACCTCCTCAGGAGAAAAATGCAAAAAGGAATAACATTGGGAATTTTAAGTATTTATTGTTTGCCCTGTGGTATAAATTTTCCCAGAAGTTAAGAGTTTCTGTAAAAACTAGTTGAAATAGATCTTAAACCACATGCTATACACTATTGATTTTATGCTTTGAGTAAGTTTTTTTTGTAGCTAGCGGAACACAAATGTGTTTTCCATCATATTCTGTAAACCTTTAAATAAAAACATATTGGTGGCATAAATACACTTAAAATCATTCAGCAAATATCTGCAAGACACAAAACTGAACTTCATAACAGATTTTTGTAAGGATTAGTGTCATCTTTCCACCTCAACCATAGTGATCATCATCAGAGCCACCCAAACTTCAGTAGTGTTCAGCGCTACAAAGATGGAAAGTCAAAACCCTGGCTTGTATCGTGCTCCAACATTAAAAATCTGTACTAACAACTGTATGGATCAGGTTGATGGACTTATGAAAAGATCCTGATGCCAACGAATTATGGAAATACAGCCAACGGTCTGAATACTTCTAGGGCATAATGTTATCAAAACGAATACAGATTTCAAAATTTTGCATTCAGTGGTTTATCAGGTTCTATCGGTTAAACCCAGAAACCCTACATTTAATAAACCAAGTATGTTAACCACCATGAAACTAATTCGTTTTCACCAATTAGTATGAGCAATATATGCTAGCACTTGAAATTAACCAATCATCTTCCACTGATCCAAAGACATCAGATGACATGGACCATCTAATCTTCCAGTGCCACATTTCACTGGTGATCTTGCATCTCACATTCCTAATGGACAAGAAAATGGAGGTGGGGGGGGGGGGGTGCAGCTCAAGTTTCGAGCTACTTTACAACAAACCTGTCCCATCCATCTACTAGAATTAGTAGCTTCCAAAACCTGACTACAAAGACAGAAGGTGCACTTAGACTGGATGTTAAGGAATTTGCATATGCCAAATGCAAGCAGGTTTTAACACAGAAACATAGAAAATAGGAGCAAGAGTAGGCCATTCGGCCCTTCGGGCCTGCTCCGCCATTCAAAATGATCACGGTTGATCGTCTAACCCTGTACCCTGTTCCCGCTTTTCCCCCATAATCCCTTGATCCCTTTAGCATTAAGAAATATATCTATCTCCTGCTTGAATACATCTAATGACTTGGCCTCTACTACCTTCTGTGGTAGACAATTCCACAGGTTCACCACCCTCTTGAGTGAAGAAATTTCTCCTCATCTCGGTTCTAAATGGCAAACCCCGTAGCCTGAGACTGTGACCCCTGGTTCTGGACTCCCCAGCTATCGGGAACATCCTCCCTGCATCTAGTCTATCGAGTCCTGTTAGAATTTTATATTTTTCGATGAGATCACCTCTCATTCTTCTAAACTCTAGCGAATATAGGCCTAGACGACCCAATATCTCCTCATACGTCAGTCCTTCCATCCCAGGAATCAGTCTGGTAAACCTTCGTTGCACTCCCTCTATGGCAAGGACATCCTTCCTCAGATAAGGAGACCAAAACTGCACACAATACTCCAGATGTGGTCTCACCAAGGCCCTGTACAACTGCAGTAAGACATCCCTGCTCCTGTACTCAAATCCGCTTGCAATGAAGGCCAACATACCATTCGCCTTCCTGATTGCTTGCTGCACCTGAATGCTCGCTTTCAGCGACTGGTGTACAAGGACACCCAGGTCTCGTTGCACCTCCCCTTTTCCCAATCTATTAGCATTCAGATAATAATCTGCCTTTCTGTTTTTACAACCAAAGTGGATAACCTCACATTTATCCACGTTATACTGCATCTGCCATGTTCTTGCCCACTCACCCAACTTGTCTAAATCACATTGGAGCCTCTTTGCATCCTCCTCACAGCTCACATTCCACCCCAGCTTTGTGTCGTCTGCAAACTTGGAAATGTTACATTTAGTTCCCTCATCCAAATCATTGATATATATTGTGAATAGCTGGGGCCCAAGCACTGATCCCTGCGGTACACCACTAGTCACTGCCTGCCACCCGGAAAAAGACCCGTTTATTCCTACTCTCTGTTTCTTGTCTGTCAACCAATTCTCAATCCATGCCAGTATATTCCCCCCAATCCCATGTACTTTAATTTTGCACACTAACCTCTTGTGTGGAACCTTATCAAAAGCCTTCTGAAAATCCAAATACACCACATCCACTGGTTCTCCCCTATCTATTCTACTAGTTACCTCCTCAAAAAAACTCCAGTAGATTTGTTAAGCATGATTTCCCTTTCATAAACCCATGCTGACTTTGTCCAATCCCGTTAATGCCCTCCAAGTGTTCTGTTATCACATCTTTTATAATTTTGTCTGAATCTGAAGTGGCAAGACTGGATGGTCTACACGAATACCAAAACTGCTTTGAGGTCTCAATAACAGCATGCTTACAAGGCAATTGCAGAGCTCCCCTTGTGGTTTCAATGCATAAATGCAATAATAGTGACTCATGGAATGTCCTGGGTTTAATTCTCAAAATGAGTTAGCTGATCCCAACCATGGTATCAACAAGTGTACAATAATTGTTCCCCCAAGCTCATAAAAAGGGGAATAAAATCAGCCAGGGCACCTGTTCTTGACCAATAACCAGTGACTCCAGCTGAAAAGTGTGTGTAGAAATTCAGTCTATCATGCCGGCTCTTTAAAGAGCTATCCATTCCTCTGTCCTTTCCCCACAGAACTAAAATTTCTCCCCTTCAAGTATTTATCCAATTCCCTTTTGAAAGTTATTACTGAATCTGCTTCCACCACCCTTTCAGGCAGTGCATTCCAGATCATAACAACTCTCTGCCTCAAAAAAATCTCATCTCTTCTCTAGTTCTTTTGCCAATTACCCTAAATCTGTGCCCTCTGGTTACCGACCCTTCTGCCACTGGAAACAGTTTCTCCTTATTTACTCTATCAAAACCCTTCATGATTTTGAACACCTCTATTAAATCTTCCCTTAACCTTCTCTGTCCACTTGGGTGAGATGCTAATACCCCAGAACACACTAGCATGAGCTACTGCTTGAATCAATAATATTAGGAATTAACTAATGAAATTATATAGTATATAAAATACACACCCCTAATGAAGATATAAACTATGTTCAGATACAACAGAAATATGGCCACGAGAAGGCTGACATGAGATGGAGCTAAAAGGATAGACTGTTTTCAAATTATATTAAACTAGCTGAAGCAACATCATTGATGAGGGATGATAAAACATCCATTAAAAGAGCACAAATAATAGCAGAAAGGAAGGCGACAGGAACAATAAGTAGAAATTAGTAAGGGCAACTAATACCGTAATTGGCAATTGCTATCAACTGTCAGTTCATGGTAATCGAATAAACAATAAGCTGCTCAGGCAAGTGAGAGGGGCTGCAGGGAATTGTAATGTGATATTGATAAAGGATTTCAATATCCCAGAGGTGAAGTGGACAGATTAAGGACATCTAAAAAGGACAGGTTGAAACACCAATTTCATAAAGATAAATGATCTGTGGCTGCTTAACACAACTTGTGAAGCAAGATACTACAGTATAATTAGTAGTCAGAATTGAACGACGAATGAATAGTTAGGTTAGTGATCATTGTACATCTAGATTTAAGATGGATGCATTATCAGCCAGTGTTCACGAACTGATCCCTGCTGGAAGACTGCATTAGTCTTCATCAAATGAAGACAGAATTAGGATTGGCTGCAATGTCTCCCATAATCAAATTGTCTGTCATCAGAGACCTGACTTCCACATAAATTCCATGACTTACATGTAAATGTCACGAGAGAGATAATGGGTGGTGGAAATGTACCCCAAAAAGGAGTCAATGACTTCAAGTGAAGAGGGAGGGGAGAAAACTCATGGGAAAAAGGGGGAGAAAAATAGAAAAAGTTTTTAAAAGTTTAAAAAAAAAGCTGAGACTACATTCAAGCCAATTCAAGACATTAGAAGACATGTTAACTCTCTATAACATACAACACCGACAGCATGGCATACATGCCATCTCTCTGGCGTTGAGTATTGTAGTTAGTTCCACTTACTATTTAATTGACGATAGCTAGAAAATGATTATGTACTACTGAAATTAACAGTACATGAATAAACCAGAAGTATCAAGTTCTGAAAGATTACATGGAAGTCAAGACAAAGCAGCACAGGACCTGGAATGGTGCCCAGGAGAATGCAACAACTCATGAATTTTAATGAGCAAAAACATTAAGCACCCCCCCCCCCCAAAAAAAACTACCAAATGACACATAAGCAAGGTTTCATTTCCTACCCAAGACAATGAACAAAGACAGTAATTTAGAATGATGCCAACCACACAGCTGTGGCTGCAGATACTTAGCAATACTTGATGACGTCTATCTTAGCCCAGGGCTCAACTTCGAAAGAAGGTTTTTAAACATTTTATATCGTTGTAATGAATGATAGAGCAATATAATGAGAAACGAAAATTTACCCATACCTCAGTTTTCACTGCATAGTGATAGTTTGTGTACACATACTCTTTTGTTCAAAAACCTATTTAAACTTGCAAGTATTCTGCACTTATCAATTTTCACCAAAAAATACATCAGAATTGTGTCTAGAAAGAAGTGTTCCTCACCTAATTGCCGACCTGTGAACACTTGCATCTAAATAATGAGAGAACATAACAGATATATGCACGTGGGTAAAGTATCAAGACATTCGGGAGAAATCTACAATACATTAAAATCCTGTTTAGGATGTACACTTCCTGTCATCAAATCTTACTTCCT
Source organism: Heptranchias perlo (assembly GCF_035084215.1). NCBI lineage: Eukaryota > Metazoa > Chordata > Chondrichthyes > Hexanchiformes > Hexanchidae > Heptranchias > Heptranchias perlo. Next base: position 35,414,932 of record NC_090337.1, on the reverse strand, counting down.
GATGTCACTATTTTTGTGTCAACTTTCCCATTGTAGATTCCTAGTTCAATATATCCCATTCAATTTTGCAAGGTCAACTTTCACCATCCTGGTTTATTCATGAACCAGTCTGATCACATTGTTTTCCCAAACAATTTTCATCAATAACTGAAATTTGTAGCCAAAATAGGGTTTAAAACAAAAATCAAAATATTACATATTTCACAATAACATGATTAAGTTTGTTCATAAGTCTGTGTCCTTTAATGTTTTTATTAAAGTTTTTACTTGAAGCTCCTCAGCTTCTCCCAAAGGAGGGAGAACGGGAAAAAAAAAGAGGTGCTGTTTCAGTTCTTGGCTTGCATCATTGTTACCAATTATTAAGTACACTCTGTTCTATGTTACTAAGGAGTTTTGACTGGATGATGATCCTGTTATCTGGTGCATACCTACCTGGCCTTCACAGTTGGCACCTAAACAGAGGTATCTTTAACCACTGGGAGAGACAGAGCCCCAGCAGTTTTCTATTTGCAGGTTGGGTCTGACCAAGCAACCTCTTTTCAACTCAATAAAGTGGGCAGAAAAGTGTTGTCTTATCAGATGCAAGGAGGGCATACATATTTTTACTGGTCATCTGAAGACTGCTTTCTTAAATTTGATTTTTGTTCGAAGTGTTAAATCTCTTCAAAATAATGTTTTTGCATGTGTTGTGCAGGATACAAAATTTCCCCCCATTCCACTTGTAATGGGCAAATTTCGATCAAATTTGCAAAAATCCTGCTTTAATAAAAGATGATTAGTGGTTTAGTTGAAATATTAAACTGAAAAAGCTGAAAAGTGACAGTTGTTAATTGAAATCATTTAAAGTATGGAGTGTAGAAAATGTTGACATACTTGGGTAATCCAGACTGGGGGATGGTGAGTAAATATACCCCATTGATAAAACAGTTTCGATTCTTAGTTGCTTGAGTTTAAATTTCAACCATCATTCTATGAATGGCTGCAGTGGCACTGCACACAATTGAAGCTGTAATTGATTCTTTTTAAATTGTTTAATCTTTGTGTTAAGCTTGGTGGAGATATTTCATCTCAGGAAGGGGATAAAATCATGTGAGCAGCTGAGAGGAATTTGAAACATAGCACCACACTCAAAACAGAATATGTAAACCTGTGGCCTCAGGATATAGCAGTTCCAGAGAGGGAAATTAAAATGAATGACAGGGACTAGGGGGAGCCCTACGACAAGTACGTCAATGAAAAGCCCAACTGGCGGACAGGCCAAATTTGACACCAGGAACCAGATACACAATGTCAGTATCAACCACTGACAGAAACATTACGAACAACTGCCACTACAGCAGTTACTGCTCTTGGATATAAATACAGGATAAGGACAATAACGGAGCAGTCCCTCAGTGACTGGCTGAATTAGATGTCAACATATAAGAAAAGCACTCAGAAGGGTGGCACCTGGATAATTTCTTAAATCCTTTAATATCTGGAAGGGGATAGATGGCTTTAAGAAATTCTAGCTAGAAACCTATGGCCTGTGGACTCACTACCCACATTATGCACTCCATGATTGCACAGTTCAGAAGCCTTTTGTGACCCCGTACAGGCTCATATTACATCAGAGTAACTCTGAGAAGACTTACCATAAAATGCCAAATTGCACTGGTGGCTGTAGATTGGACAATCATACCAAAGTTGGTATTGTAAATTTACAGCAGATCTGGGATGCCAGACATGAGAACTTTCGAAGGAATCTCTATTTCTGGCAAGGTACAGTCAAAGTGTTTTAACTGTGATGTATCCAACTTTACAGTCTGTACCTACCCACAATGCAATACAACTCCTCAAACATTCCACCGCCCCCCCCCGCCCCCCCCCTCCCGCCCCAGGAAAAGTAAATTATAGTCAAAGAAGCTACCAAATGGAAAAAAAAGCAATGAGAACTTCCAGGGAGGGGGACCAATATAAAACTGTCACTCATCAGACTGGTGCGTAGCAATAGAATTTAAAGTTACTGCCACTCTCATGGAAAAAGATGGCTTGACAAAAAGCCTGACTATCTACATCAATAATAAGCAATTTAAGCTCTCCTCTATGGGACTGCATAGGCCCAGAAGTACTGGAAGTGTGCGGGGGTATGCTTCTGGCAGGCAGCATGTCAGAGTCCATGAGGAAACGCATAGTCACCCGCATCTACAAGCAGAAGGGGGAAAGAGGGAAGAAATCAAAAATTGGTGACCCATTTCCTTGCTAAATGTCGACTACAAGATTCTGTCTAAGGCCATCGCCAACAGGCTCAAGTCTGCTCTGGAGCGGGTGATCCATCCGGATCAGACCTGTACTGTACCCGGCAGGAAGATCTCCGGTAGCCTTGCGCTGCTCAGGGATACGATCGTCTACGTGTAGAACAGTGGGGTGAACACCTGCCTCATCAGCCTGGATCAGGAGAAGGCCTTTGACAGAATATCCCACACGTACATGATGGATGTGCTCTCCAAAATGAGTTTTGGAGAGGGAATCCACGATTGGATCCAACTGCTCTATGCAGTCCTAATCAACGGGTGGGAGTCGGAATGCTTTCCGGTCAGATCTGGAGTCAGGCAGGGTTGTCCTCTCTCCGTGGTCTTGTTCGTATGTTGTATCGAGCCGTTTGCCGCGTCCATCAGGAAGGACACAGATATCGGGGGGAGACGACAATCCCAGGCAGCGGAGGCTGTCAGGTTAAGGCTGCAATGTACATGGACGACGTCACCGTCATCTGCTCCAATCAGCAGTTGGTCCACACACTGATGGGCATCGGCAACCGTTTCAAGCTGGCCTCCGTGGCCAGAGTGAACCGAAGTAAGAGTGAGGCCATGTTCTTTGGCAGGTCGGAGACCCGATCCTTTGTCTGCTTCACCGTCAGGTCCGACTACCTGAAGGTGCTGGGAATCTGGTTCAGGAGGCCCCTGGCCAGCATGAAGAACTGGGAGGAGTGGATCGCCAAAGCCAAACAGAAGCTTAGTATGTGGGTGGGGCACTCCCTCTCCATAACTGGCAGGAACCTGGTGATTAGGTGTGAGGTACTCGCGGTGTTACTCTACATAGATGGCAAGGATCGGGCCCATTCCCCACAACTCCGCCGTCACAGTCACCTGAGCTATCTTCCACTTTACCTGGAGGTCCGGAGGTCCAAGGTAGAATGCGTCCGCAAGGTCACCATGTAAAAGCCCCCAGACAAAAGGGGGGGGGGGGGGGAATAAAGAGCATCCCCAATGCCGCTCTGATTCTGATGGCCATCTTTGTGTGTGGCTGCCTCAGGATGTGTGTGGAGCTCCAGTACGCAAACACCAAGCGTCACTACATGCTGAGTATCTACCTGTCCAACGCACTGAGAAGGTTGGGTCTGGCCACGCTGGCCGAGCAGACGCAGGACATCCCGTCCAGCTGGACCACCCCCCCCCCCCCCACCACCACCTGTCCCAGGTGGAGAAGTTCCTGAGGAGGAACCCCTTCGACCACAAGGCCGTCAGACAGTGGTCGACACAAAATGTTCCGAGAGTCCTGCAAGGAAAGGAGAGGGCGGACTCGATCGGGTTCTTCCCCGACCAGACAATCGATGCCATTTGGCAGAACTTCTCGTCCCCAGAACTGACAAATAGGCACTAGGATGTAGCCTGGATGGTGGTGGGAAAGACCCTCCCAGTGCTGTCCTTCCAACACGCACAAAATCTCAGCGCCATCGCGAGCTTCCCTCGAGGCTGCGGCGGGGAGGAGGCTGTCCTCCACCTCCTGATGGGCTGCCCCTTCGCACAGAGGTTTTGGAGAGAGATGCGTTGGTATCTGTCCCAGTTCATCCCCAACAGTTCGGTAACACAGGACGATGTGCTCTGTGGGCAGTTCTCAGGGACGTACACCGAGACAGTTATCACCTGCGGCTGGAAGACCATCAACTCGGTGAACGAGGCCCTTTGGTCCGCCCGAGACCTGCTGGTCTTTCAGGAAGGAGCTGTCCACGACCGACTGGCACACTCCAAGGTCAAGGAGTACGTGCTGCAGGATGCACTGAGGCGAGGTGCGACCTACGCAAAGGCTCTATGGGGAAAGGCCGCCCCACCTTGTATTATACACCATGAGTCATAAGAAAAACTGTGTTTAAATTGTAATAATGAGATCACTTTGTGTACAATCTGTAGTGTTTTGGTTTGAATTGTACTGGTTTCGAACTGTGGTATTTACATAGAATTTAAAGATACACACAATTCAATGAAATAAATTCTATTTTGAAATTTTAAAAAATTCTCTGTGATGAGGACAGAATTTGTAAGCAGACTTTGTGGGATTCCAGCCCTCTGTAAAGGGAAAGTCAGAGAGTCCCAGACCTACTGAATCATACAGTTTGGATGCTGCTGGTCTACATATTGAGAAATTATCAGCACCTATCTGCCTAGACCTCAATTTCATTTTCCAGAATGTGATCACGATTGGCCTGCATCACCAAGTGTAATTCAGTAACAGAGAAGTACAGCAGTGTAGTGATTATGCAATAGGGACTAGCAACTCAGACTTCTTTATTTCAAATTCCACCATGGCAAGTTATGAAATTTAATTAATAAATCTGGAATTTGTGAGCTAGCACCAGAAAAAAAAAAGTGACCATGAAAGCTACGATTGCCTTAAAAACCCAACTGGTTCACTTCAGGGAAAAGAACCTATCACCCCTACCCAATCTGGCCTATACGTGACTCTAGTCCACACTATGTGGGTGACTCTTAATGCCCTCTGAAATGGCCTAGCAAGCATTCAGTTGTACAAACAATTGCTTGAAAGCAACTCTCTACTATGTCAGAGAAAAATAATTTGTCGAGACACCTACATGAGTTCTCAACATACCGGGATGGCTTGATAGGATTACACATCACTCTTATCACAGGTCATTACTGATGAAGAGAACATGTAAAGATTATGCTGAATGAGCTGATCAAAGAGAGTCTAACTAATCTAGTTGAATATTTTGAAGAGGTCACTAGTGGATAGGGGAGTATCTATGGATGTTGACTACATGGACTTGCAGAAGGCTTTTGATAAGTTTCTGCACAAGACATTAGCAAAAATGAAAGCGCACAGAATTGGAGGTAACCTTATGACATAGGTTGGTAATTGGTTGGGAGTTAGGAAACCGAGAGTAGAAATAAAGGGAATGTTCTCTAATTGGCAGGATGTGACAAGTGGTGTTTAACAGGGATCTGCACCGGGGCCTCAGCTTTTCATCATACATATTAATAACTTGAACAAAGAAATAGAGAGTTGCACATCCAAGTTTGCAGATGACAGTTAGGAGGCACAATAAATTGTGTAAATGGGACCAGGAAGTTACAAAGGGACATAGATAGATTAAGTGAGTGGGCAAAACTATGGCAGATGGAGTTCAATGTGGGCAAGTGGTAGGTCATCCACTTTAGATCAGAGAAACATGTATCAGAATATTTTCTTAATGGTGAGCAATTAGGAGCTGTGGAGGAGTTAAGGGAATTGTCCATGTGCATAGATCACTAAAAGTTAATGCACAAGGTACAAAAATAATCAAAAAGGCTAATGGAATGTCAGCCTTTATTCAAGGAGGTTTGAATACAAAAGTGAGATAGTGATGCTTCAATTGTACAGAGCCTTGGTCAGACGCCATCTGGAGTACTGTGTTCAATCTCAGGAAAGATAGATATATTGGCCTTGGAGAGACTACAGCACAGATTTACCAGAATGATGCTAGGGCTTAAAATTATGACAGGTTACATCAACTTGGTTTATATTCCCTTGAGTTTAGTAGGTTGAAGGGTGATCTAATCAAGGTGTTTAAAATGATAGAGGGTTTTGATAAGGGTAGACACAGAGAAACTATTTTGTCTGGTGAGGGAATCCAGAACAAGGGGGCATAATCTTAAAATTAAAGCAAGGCCATTTGGGACTGAAATCAGGAAGTATTTTTTCACACAAAGGGTATGTAAATCTGGAACTTTTTTCTTCCCCCTCCCCCCTCGCAAAAAAAGGCTGTGGATACTGGATCAAATGAAATTTTCAAGATCAAGCTTGATAGATTTTTGTTAGGTAAGGGTATCAAAGGATATGGAGCAAAGACAGGTAAATGGAGTTGAGGTACAGATCATCCACGAACCAACTGAAGGGCAAAACAGGCTCGAGGGGCTGAATGGCCTACGCTTGTTGCTATGCTTAAGAGATCACATTATTAAGCCAGGCTTAGGCAGTCAAGTTTCCCTTTCACTCACAGAAATGCAGCATGTTTCTTCAATCACTTACTGTATCTCCTTAAACTAGTTATATGCTCTCTGTTTCTCCTTTCATACCAGCTGTAGGCTTGGCATAAGACTGTACCTCGTCTTCAATGCTAATGCCAAAAGCATCCATTAGCTCTGTTCTTATAGGAGTAGGCTGCCCACAACCTTCGGAAGAAAACGTGCACTGGTGGCGTATCAACTAACATTATTTTGATGGGGCCAATGAGGCCAATGCATGTTAGTAGCATGGCCTCCAAAATAGGTCAATCTTTTGCTCCCACAGAATTGAGAGTTCAGTAAGAAGTCCCACCTTCCAGATTCTGCAGGCCTTGTACTGCCAGCAAGAAGCTGCTCCCTGAGCGTGACATCAGGGAATAAGCCCTTTCATTCTTTGTAACAAAAATACACAGGTGCGATAAAAGCAACTCATGTGCACATCCCACCATCACTGCGTGCCTTGTTTCTTGTCCACTCCCTTCCTCCATACCTCAGTCCACCTCCCTCTCATTACCTCTGTGCTTTGTACTCGACCTATTTCTGTTTGAGGCCAAAAGAACATTCCCCACATCTCAGTCAACTACACAGAGACCTGTTCAGAGTAGGAATGTAAATTTTAAGCAGCTGCGTAGCATTGATCATTATCAGGACTGTTAGATCTGCAGATTTCCTGAGCGTTAATTTTGCTGTTTCTAAAAATTGAAACACAAAAGAGCAAAAGAGCAGTGTTCTGCAAATTAGCTAATTTGTTGCTTTCCAAGTTACATGAGCTACTTAGAACACCTGTGCCAGAAAACTGGTAGAGTGAGCAATGCCACAGGAGCTTAACTTGACTCTCTAAAATAATTCTATTTTATTTCACACATAATAAATTGTGACCAGAACTACTACTCCATTACCGAGCAGTACTATAAATCTGCAATGCCTCAGTGTGCAACTGAAGCAGCAGAACTGTACAAGTTCTGTCCTCAACTAATACCCACTTTCCAGGAATCACAGGATAACAATTAGGGTGGGAACTCTTGCTGGTACTTTTTTCTCTCTCTTGCCCAATGTTAGTGCCCAGATTGCTCCGCTGACTGAGATCAACTGAGCTCTGACCAGGAACTGAACCAGGGGCCTTCTGATCTGTAAGGCCAGTACTACACATACAGTGCATTTATCCACTAAGGTATTAATGTTTCTACATCTGGTCAGTCACCAGTTTTCAAACAGAGGACAACAGAGGTCTTCTCAAACAAACCAAATCACTAGCGCAACACCAAGTAAATTTATTGCAACATTACTCAACTATCATAGTACAAGACCTCCTCAATATTCTCAACCAAACAACAAAGTATAATAGCAACATGCTTCAAAAGGTTACTTCACATTAAATAGCATTCGCTGCCTCAGTTTATTTTAGAACATGGCACACATCAATAACCTTGTTACTTCCTGAACACTTTGTGTAACATTTAATCGTATAATACAATGCAATAATTAGTCAGTCACTGCACAGTATTAGGGACAGTCAACAGACAGAAAACTAACTTGTTGAGGTCAGCAATATTATATCAGCAATTTTGCATCCCTAAATGTATTTAATCTCTCTGGGCAGAATATTTCACAAAGAACGAGGAGAGAAACAACGTGATTCTCTGGACACTCTTAATCATTACCAAATGAAATGTTTACAAGAGGCAAGGCGGCATCCCGAAATGTAATCTCTTCAGTTTCATATGCAGGTGTACACTTCTCATTTCATTCTATTTTCTGTAAAGTCAAAACTTACAATGTAGAAAACAATTCACAATTAATGTAACAAAGGCCTCAACGTTTACGTAGCACACAAGAAACATTTTACCTCACACAATTTCTTACCTATAACCTCTTAATTTCATTATTTAACATTGTGTATCCAATTTTTTTTTAAAATGTGACTGAAGTATCACTAATACAATCAGCACTGTCCCACAATTTTGAAAATCACCTCCCAAAACAAATCTAGAAAAAGTACAATTTATCCTACTAAAATTTGTCCTGCTGATTTTATTGTAGAAGGGGAGAAGAGGGAAAAAAATTAATGCTATTCAACTCAAACTCAGGCTGCAAATCCAGCTGACCAACAGTATTAAGTCATTAAAAAGTTGATAGCCTAAACTCCCAACTGGAGTAAAATATGTAGAGTCCAGTGGCCTTCCAAATCTTTTTAAAAACAGCATTTGATTTTTCTGCCTTTTTTCAATCCCCCTGCACCACCCAACACCCTAGCCAAGATGACAAGTAATGTGTTTCCGTTCTGTGCCTGGCCAGCAGTGATATCCTCTCTGCCTTTCTGTCGCTTTTTGTGGGAAAGCACTTGATCTGTACTCAACATCTCCTCACATTGGTATGGCTGAGACCAATAATTCACTATTTGGGCAGTAGCAGGCACTAACCCTGCTCACTTTATTATGTGGCGATGCCGGTGATGGACTGGGGTGGACAAATGTAAGGAATCTTACAACACCAGGTTATAGTCCAACAGTTTTATTTGAAAATCACAAGCTTTCGGAGAAGGTTCACTCGGTTAATCCCGGGGATGAGGGGGCGGACATATGAGGGGGCGGACATATGAGGAGAGGTTGAGTAGATTGGGACTCTACTCATTGGAGTTCAGAAGAATGAGAGGCGATCTTATTGAAACATATAAGATTGTGAAGGGTCTTGATCGGGTGGATGCAGTAAGGATGTTCCCAAAGATGGGTGAAACTAGAACTAGGGGGCATAATCTTAGAATAAGGGGCTGCTCTTTCAAAACTGAGATGAGGAGAAACTTCTTCACTCAGAGGGTGGTAGGTCTGTGGAATTTGCTGCCCCAGGAAGCTGTGGAAGCTACATCATTAGATAAATTTAAAACAGAAATAGACAGTTTCCTAGAAGTAAAGGGAATTAGGGGTTATGGGGAGCGGGCAGGAAATTGGACATGAAGCTGAGTTCGGATCGGTCAATGCCCTGTGGGTGGCGGAGAGGGCCCAGGGGCTATGTGGCCGGGTCCTGCTCCGACTTCTTGTGTTCTTTAGATTTGTGGTTGGGATCAGATCAGCCATGATCTTATTGAATGGCGGAGCAGGCTCGAGGGGCCGATTGGCCTACTCCTGCTCCAATTTCTTATGTTCTTATGTTCTTATGTTCTTTCCTCCTTCGTCAGGTGTGTGAAGGTTTCCATCAAAGTACCGCATATATAGTCACAGAACAATGCCTGGTGATTACAGATAATCTTTCCAACTGCCTGTTATCACACCTCTGCATGGATGGTGTTCAGACAGGGGAACATTACACCTAAGACCACTGAATACGCAAGCCGTCAGATTATAAAGACAGAGCGAGGCGACCAAGGCGGCCTTCGAGACACACGACAACGCAAAATCGTCGAGCAGAAACTGATAGCCAAGTTCCGCACCCATGAGGACGGCCTCAACCGGGATCTTGGGTTCATGGCACGCTACATGTAACCCCACCAGGGGGGGGAAAGTAAGTTATCTGTTTTTAATACAACTGGCCATTCTTTGTCTCTCTCTCTCTCTCTCTCTCTCTGTCTTTGTAATCTGACCGCTTGCGTATTCAGTGGTCTTAGGTGTAATGGTCCCCTGTCTGAACACCATCCATGCAGAGGTGTGATAACAGGCAGTTGGAAAGATTATCTGTAATCACCAGGCATTGTTCTGTGACTATATATGCGGTGCTTTGATGGAAACCTTCACACACCTGACGAAGGAGGAAAGTTCCGAAAGCTTGTGATTTTCAAATAAAACTGTTGGACTATAACCTGGTGTTGTAAGATTCCTTACACTTTATTATGCACTGATTTTGCATCACCCATGAAATTATTTTAAATTAAAATAGCTCAATTAGGAACTGTACTGCACTTTGTCCTTTATTACTTCATTTGGTGTTATTCTTACATTTTCTGTGCATTTCTTTTCTGTTTTTTTGTAATCCATCAAGTTTTCAAAAATTAAAATAATTTATATACAGGTTGCGAACACAAAATATAACTAAGCTCCCTCCAGTAAAAGGCAGTCTAGGTCCACCTCCAGATAACTTGTACACCTAACAATTAATTTCTTTCTTGACATACAGAGGCCGATTGGGGAACAACTGTTTTCAGTCATGTCTTTATTGAATACAATGAGGAAATACATCACAACTCTCCTCCAGGACAAGTCACTAGGCCTCTCTCAAAGTAAGCTATACTCTACCAAGCATCATCATTCAATAATGATAGTGAAAATGAGAATACTATATAGGTGTACTAGAGATGATATGGAAAAACCATTAGCAATAACTGTAAAAAGGAATTGCTTCTGAAAAATATTAGCAGGATTCAAAGCAGATACATCACCAAGTCCTGATGTTATGGCCCTAGGCTGTGAAAGGAGGTCAGAGAAGATCGAAGAGAATTTTACTGCAAATTTTCAATCCTCCTTATACAAGGCAAGTGGTGCCCAGAGACTGGAGAGTAACTAGTGTACTCCTCTGTTTAAGAAGGGATAGAAGGATAAAATAGGTAACTGTAGACTAGTTAGTCTAAAATGAGTTGAGGGCAAACTCTAAGAATCGATAATTTGAAATCAAATTGAAGAGATAATAAAGGTAAGCAAGCATGGACTTGTTAAAGGCAAGTTATGTTTGACAAATTTGACCAATGGAATATATTGTATGCAATATACTGCACATAGCACATTCTTCAAAATTACATTTTAGCATCAACTATTTCATATTTCAGTCAAGCTTGAAATATATTTGTGCTTTACTATGTCATGATGGTAATGTGCTACTTTAAACATTAATTTTAGCAGTTAACATTTTGCAGCACACAATCCATTCACAAATACTATAAATACAATTTACTGCTAAGATAGCTTGACAGTATTTTGTGATTGTGCAAACTTATATTATTTGTCAGCTTGGCTCAGTGGTAGCACTTTTGCCTGAGTCAGAAGATCGTGGGCTCAAGTCCCACTTGAAGACTTAAGCACAGAATTTAGGCTGATACTCTGGTGCAATACTGTCTTTCACATGTGATGTTAATAAGATGCCTGCATGTTCAGGTGGATGTAAAAGATCACATGGCACTATTCGAAGAAGAGTAGGGGAGTTCTCGGGGTGTCCTGGACAAAATCTATCCAACCACCAACAACACCAAAGCAGATTAACTGGTCATTTATCTCACTACTGTTTGTGAGACCTTGCAGTGTGCTTACTGGCTGCCACATCTGCCTACGTAACAGTGACAACACTTCAAAATAATTCATTGGCTATGAAGTACTTTAGGATGCTCTGAGGGCACGAAAGGTGCTATATAAATGCAAAACATTCACATAGCACTTCAGATGTCTATTTCCCCACCTCCATTCTTCCGCCCTCTGGCCCATGTCTCAAGGTGCTGACTCATAGGTGGCAACAACCTTCCAGTATCTCATCCAAGAGATCATTCATCATCTGTCTAGACAGGAAGTATCAACAGTGTATTTAATCAGGAGTACATCACAACCAAACCTGATGCTGCCCTCATCCAACATCTACACATTATATAGAGAAGGATATACTTATCAAGAAAGACTAAACAGGCTGGGGCTCTTTTCCCTAGAAAAGGGAAGACTGAGGGGTGACCTGATAAGAGGTCTTTAAGGTAATGAAAGGGTTTGATAGGTAGACGTAGAGAAAATGTTTCCACTTGTGGGGAAGTCCAAAACTAGAGGTCATCAATATAAGATCATCACTAATAAATCCAATAGGGAATTCAGGAGAAACTTCTTTACCCAAAGAGTGGTAAGAATGTGGAACGCGCTACCACAAGGAGTAGTTGAAGCAAATACCACAAACACATTTAAGGGGAAGCTAGATAAGAAAGGAATAGAAGGGTATGCTAATAGGGTAAGATGAAGTAGGGAGGGAAGAGACTCTTGTGGAGCATAAACACCAGCATAGACCAGTTGGGTCGAATGGCATGTTTCTGTGTTGTAGACTCGATGCAAGAAGCCATATTTTTAAAAATAGCCAGATACATAACCAAAACAGTGCAGTACAAGTCTAGAAATTATCCTAAGGCTTTATAATGCACTGCTTAGACCTTTCTTAAGAGTACTATTAGCAATTTTGGTTGCTGCACTTCAAAAAAAACATAACATGCACTGGAAAGAGTGCAGTGAAGGTATGAAGAATATCCGAGACTGTGAAAGGGTTGTGCGATGAGGAAAGCTTAAGCTCTACAGTCTAGAGAGATGATTAAGCGGGTATCTGACATACTATAAAATAAGTTTTAGAGGAATAAGTTTTGATAAGAAAAATTACATCAATTTGTCCCAAGTTCTTACAAGGACTTTGCAGCAGGCAACACTGAATAAAAATCGTAATAGGAACTCAGGCTGATTTTAGCTTTCCTTTAGGCCAGATGTGCTGAGGCAAACAGTCGAGCTCAAAATCGCTGCCCCAACTGAGATCAGCGAACTTAGTAGAGACTATACATCGAACCTGGGCCTTCCTGATTTAAATGACTCGCAGGGCATTTACTAACTGAGCCATCACAAAAATCTGTGCGTTTTTATATGTACATACAGTACTTTTTTAAAAAATACATAGATAGCACTCTTAAAGTCTTTCAAATTAAGCTCAAGGATGCGCTAGCACAGTATCTATTGCAATGAACTATTACAACCCAGGCTTCTTGTTAAGCAAGTCAAGCACATTAGCCTCACTGGCTGGCCCTCCCCATTTTGAAACTGTAATGCCGCCAAGACTTCAAAATTGAAACAATACCTTGTACATCGGAAAGGCTGCATGAAAATTAAAGGTTTTTCAAGTTGGCTTATTCTTATATTTTTCAATTCTGTATATTGAACATTGTGCAGAAGAGTAAGGGATGGCCAGAATCAAGAGATTCAGCCCATCCTCCAGCATACCTCCCTCTCTCTCCCCACTCCCAAGAGAATCAGGTGACCTTTTTTGTAAAAGATCAAATCAGTAAACATTATTTCCTAGTAGCCTGTATCTGGCACTCAAAGCACTACACCTTCGATCTATGGCAGCAATTGGGAGCTGAATCTCCTGAAAATTTGACTTTGGTTATTGCTATAATACAACAGATTAACTTGCATCAAAGTCTAGGAAATGCATATGAAGAGGTGGTCCCAATCTGGGAACTATTCAAAGCAAATGAAAACAAGCCCAGGGAGGGTCAACTGCCAATTTCTTCAAATAACATGCCACCACTACGTGGCATCCCCTACACAGCAGTTTCCTATTTACCTGCGCTGTTGCTTCTCCTCCCACCACTAAATTTAAAGTGCTTGTAAAAATTCCGCATTCTGTGCAGATTTGTAATTCATTTTAAATTTGCAGTGAAGGGAGTAAAAGCACCACTGGAGAGTAGGATCAGGAAATCAGTTAAGACAATATCCTCCCCCGCCTTTCCACATTCTTCAAACCACTCAAAGAATAAAATGGATTGCACAAGCCAGCAGGGGATTCTTTTGAATAGTTATCCCCAGCATAAATATGACATAATGTCTCCTTTATATTACAACAATACCACAGATGGCAGCTCCTTTGGATGCAGTGCTGCAATGTAAATGAGATGGCAAAGCTGCCATGGAGGAGCAAAGAATCATCTCAAGTGACTGCGTTTAGCTGCTCTGCAAAAACAGCAGTAACACTGACAGGAAATGTAAATAGCAGTGAATGCCACCATTTTTTCCTGGTTTTCACACCTGGCTTATAAAGATCATCCCCAGCCAATGGGGAAGGTCTGGCTGCCAGGAATGAAAGTCATAATCACAACGTTCAAACTGCGAATCTGCAATTGTTTTTGCGCTGCTGCCAGTGCTATGGAATCCACCCTGCAGTATAAAAAGGGCAGATTTATAGTCTACAACTTCTTCTGTAGTACCTTTAAATGACATTCATATATAGGACACCGTATAAATGCAACAGAATAGTCCAGAACAGATTTTACGCCACTCTTAACCAAAAAATAGGATATTGAAAATACCTGTTTTGAAAGTACAAAGCAAAATCAAAAAATGCTAGAAACACACAGGCCAGTCAGCACATCTGGGGACAAGTTAGCGTTTTAGGTGCATACTCTTCTTCAAAAATGAAACATAAAAGCCGGTCAGACATATTAATAAAATCAGAAAAGGGAGGGAAATTATATATAAATAGTTAATTCTACAGAGAAATCATGAATGGATTGATTTAACTGATCATCTCAAGCAAACAATGGACAGAAGCATTAAGACATTAAAGAAACAAAAGATGTGTTAAAAAGGTATGAAAGTGGGAGGTCTAGGGAAATGCGAGAAAATGAAAGAGATGGAAGACTGAGGCCAGGTATGAAATTTTTTAAAAGTCTGACTTTACTGACGGCAATTTCCACAGTGCCAAAGAGAAAGATGAGATATTGTTCTTGAAACTTGCATTGATCTTCATTGGAACAGTGCACAAGGCCAATGACAGAGAAGCCAATGTGGGAATGGGAGTGGAAGTTAAAATGGCAAGCCATAGGTAGCTCGGTGTTATATTTGTAGACAGAACGGATGTTTGGCAAAGTGGTCACTTAATCTGCGTTTGGTTTTCCCAATGCACTGGGGTAGATAGCACTTATAGTCCACCCAGATTTTCTAAAGGAATGGTACCCAGAGTCAGCTAACTGACAAAACATCGAAATGCTTCTATGGCTAATGCAGGAAGTCTTAGAAATAAACTGCTGAAACTACAATCTTATGCAATATTAGAAAACCCAGATGTTATATGTGTTACTGAGAAATGGCTAGATTTAAATGATGGTGCTGAATGCCAAAAAATGCTAGAAACACACAGGCCAGTCAGCACCTCTGGGGACAAGTTAGCATTTTAGGTGCATACTCTTCTTCAAAAATGAAACATAAAAGCCAGTCAGACATAACTATGGCAGGGTATAACTATTTTAGGAAAGATAGAACGGAGGTAGTGTAGCCTTATTTGTCAGAAATAATCTACTGGCTGTGGCAAGAGATTATTAGCACATCAGCAGTACCTGAAGCTGTTTGGATCCAATTAGTCCAAGCCAATGGCCCCAAGATTATGATTGGCACCTGTTATAGACCTCCAGGACAGGCATCCCTAGCTGACGAGGAACTTTGTTCACAAATTGCTACGGCTTCTAGCCTGGGCCCAATTTGCATTATGGGAGACTTCAATGTTCCTTGTGTATTAAATGGTCTGATGGTGAACCATTTAGTGTAGTGGGGAAGAGTAGCTGAAACTTTTGTAGACACCATAAATGATTGTTTCCTTAGACAGCCTGTTGGTGAAGCAACTACAGATAAACAAATTCTAGATCTGATTTTTAGCAGTGACCCTTGGCCTATATCAAACCTCCATGTGGGGAACACCTGGCCAGCTCTGATCATAATATAATTAGGTTTAATCTTATTGGCCAATCCAAGGCTGCAGACAATCTAATGCTGGTCCCAGATTTTAAGAGGGCTAACTTTACAAAAATGGCTGAAGAACTGGCAAAAGTTGATGGGCAACTATACTAGATAGGCAATCAAGTACCGAGGACAAATGGGTTCTATTTAAAACATTCTCAAACAGAATGAAGCCACATATGTCCCAATGGGTAAAAGGGCACATGGTGAAACCAAACCATTATGGCTGATGAGGAATGTACAGAGGCAAATTCAAACGAAACAGAAGGCATCCTACACCCTTGAGGCAATTAACTTGCAGGAGAACGGGAAAAAGTATCGCATGAAATTAAGGAAGACAAAAACAGCCATATGATTAGCCAAGAGATCTCTGAAAAAGATGATGCGGAATTGTGTTAGTAATAGCAAAAGCTTTTTTTAAGTTATGTCCGTACTCAAAAGACCATAAAGGGCTATTAAAGGATACTGTAAGGCAGATTCAAACTGATTCTCAGGTCATGGCAGAGCTGCTAAATGACTATTTTGCATCAATCTATACTTCGGTAGCTGATGCTTATGTTCCAGATGAAGGGTGCTTGGTATTGAATAGCAATATTAATATTAAAAGAGATAATAATGTCACCTTGGATAGATTAGGAAAGCTCAAAATTGATAGGGCTCCAGGTCCGGATAATATCCATCCAAGGGTGATTAAAGAGATGGGACAGGTGCTCTGTGAACCCCTTGCCCGTATCTTCAATAGTTCAATAGAGTCAGGGATTAGACTAGAAGCTAGCTCATGTAGTTCCTAGCTCATGTAGTTCCTATTTTTTTTTTAAAAGTGGACAAATCAGAGTCGGGGAACTACAGGCCTGACAACAATTATTGGGAAGATGCTAGAAGGGATCGTAAGAGATGCCTTTTATGATCACTGGGAAAGGGAAGGGGCCATTAGAAATACACAACACGGCTTCCAAAAAAAAGTCGTCATGGCTAACAAATTTGATAAGAGTTTTTTGAGGAAGTCACTAGGATAGTGGATGAAGGTAATCCGGTAGACACTGTCTATCTGGATTTGCAGAAAGCCTTTGATAAGGAACCTCACACTAGGTTACTTCACAAGATAGAATCTTGTGGTATCAGTAGAAATTTGACAAGCTGGATTAGGAATTGGCTCCAATCCCAGAGCCAAAAAGTTGTAATTAATGGATGTGGTTCAGCTTGGAGACATGTTACGAGTGGTGTCCCCCAGGGATCGGTCCTAGACCTGCTAATCTTCACGGTCTTTATTAATGAGCTGGACAGTGATGTTAGGAGTATGGTAAGTAAGTTTGCCGATGACACCAAAATCTGTGCAAGGGTTAAGACGGTAGAGAAGTGCAAACAAATCCAAAAAGATTTAGATATGCTAGTGGAGTGGGCCACACATTGGCAAATGGCGTTTAATTTAGATAAATGTAGTGTCATGCATGTTGGTAGGGTCAACACAGAATACACATATCATTTACAGAGAATAATACTGAAAGAAGTTGAGCAACAAAATGATCTTGGTGTTATTGTGCACAGATCGCTAAAAGTTCATGACCACTGTAGCTAAAGCTAACAAGGTATTGGGTTGTATTAATAGAACCACTCAGTATAAATCAAAGGACACCATTTTAACACTATACAGGTTGTTGGTCAGACCGCATCTGGAGTGCTGTGCCCAGTTTTGCTCCCCCAACAAGGTGGGTGATATAGCAGCTTTAGAAAAGGTCCAGGAGAGCTACAAGAATGATTCCTAGCTTAAAAAACCTCAGCTACTCAGATCGGCTCAAGGATGTTGGTCTATTTATTGTAGAGGAGTGTAGGCTTAGAGGTGACCCGATAGAGGTCTATAAAATAATTTATGGGCTGGATGGCATCCCTGTTGATAGATTATTCCAGTTTAACAGGTTGGGGAGGACCAGGGGACACAAGTTTAAACTATGGGACGGGCTTCACCTGAACCATGCTGGGACCAGTGTTCTGGCAAACCGAATAACCAGGGTGGCAGAGAAGGCTTTAAACTAAATAGAAGTGGGGAGGGCTCAGGTGGGGCGAAGTTTAGATTGATAAAGAGAAAAGACAAGGAAGTAGTACAGGAAAGTGATGGGGATAATGATAAACAGTGTGTGTCAGGAAGGGACAGAGCGTACAAACATAAGGGTGCACTAGCAAATGGGGCCGGAGTAGGAAAGAATGGTAAAAAGACAAAATTAAAGGTTCTTTATCTAAATGCACACAGTATTTGTAATAAGATAGATGAATTGATGGCACAAATAGAAACAAATGGGTATGATCTCGTGGCCATTACAGAGACCTGGTTGCAATGTGACCAAGGTTGGGAGCTAAATATTCAGGGGTATTTAACATTTTGGAAGGATAGGAAAAAAGATAAAGGTAGTGGGGTGGCTCTGTTAATAAAGGATGAAATTGGTAGAATAGTGAGAAATGATCTTGGCTCAGAAGATCAAGATGTCAAATCAATTTGGGTGGAGGTAAGAAATAGCAAGGGAAATAAATCACTGGTGGGAGTAGTATATAGGCCCCCTAACAGTAGCTACACTGTAGGGCAAAATATAAGGGGGGCTTGTAAAAAAGGTAATGCAACAATCATGGGCAATTTTAACTTCCACATAGATTGGACAAATCAAATTGGCAAAAAAAGCCCTGTGAAGGAGCTCATGGAGTGTATTAGGTACTGTTTCTTAGACCAATACGTCGGGGAACCAACCAGGGAACAGGCCATTTTGGATCTGGTAATGGGTAACGAAACAGGATTAATTAATGATCTCAAAGTAAAGGATCCCTTGGGAAGCAATGATCATAACATGATAGAATTTCACATCCAGTTTGAGAGCGAGGATCTTGGGTCTGAAACTACTGAATTAAACTTAAATAAGGACAATTATAAAGGATTGAGGGCAGAATTGGCGAAAGTGGACTGGGTAAACAGATTTGATGGTATGATGGTGGATAAGCAGTGGCAAACATTTAAAAAGATATTTTATGACTCGCAACAAAATACATCCCTGTGAGGAGGAAAGACTCCACAAAAAGGTGAACCAACCATGGCTAACTAAGGAAGTAAAGGATGGTATCAGGTTAAAAGAAAAAGCATACAACATGGCAAAGATTACTGGTAAGCCCGAAGACTGGGAAAACTTTAAAAACCAGCAAAGGATGACTAAAAGAATAGTAAAGAGGGAAAAAATAAATTATGAGAGTAAACTAGCAAGAAATATAAAAACTGACAGTAAAAGCTTCTACAAGTATATAAAAAGAGGGTAGCTAAAGTAAACATTGGTCCCTTAGAGGATGAGACTGGGGAAATAATAATGGAAAACAAGGAAATGGCAGAGGAATTGAACAGATATTTTGTATCTGTCTTCACATAGAAGACACTAATAACATACCAATAATAGTAGAAAATCAAGGGGCAAAGGGGAGGGAGGAACTAAAAACAATCACTATCACTAGAGAAAAAGTACTAGGTAAACTAATGGGTCTTAAGTCCCCTGGACCTGATGGCTTGCATCCGAGGGTCTTAAAGGAAGTGGCTACAGAGATAGTGGATGCATTAATTATAATTTTCCAGAATTCACTAGATTCTGGGAAGGTCCCAGCGGATTGGAAAACCGCAAACGTAACACCCCTATTCAAGAAGGGAGTGAGACAGAAAGCAGGTAACTATAGACCAGTTAGCCTAACATCTGTTATTGGGAAAATGCTAGAATCCATTATTAAGGAAGTAGTAGCAGGGCATTTGGAGACTCATAATACAATCAAGGAGAGTCAACATGGTTTTACGAAGGGGAAATCATGTCTGACAAATTTATTAGAGTTCTTTGAGGAAGTAAAGGGCAGGATGGATAAAGGGGAACCAATGGATGCAGTATATTTGGATTTCCAAAAGGCATTCGATAAGGTGCCACATAAAAGATTACTGCACAAGATAAGAGCTCATGGTGTTGGGGGTAATATACTGGCATGGATAGAAGATTGGCTAACTAACAGAAAACAAAGAGTCGGGATAAAAGGGTAATTTTCAATCTGTAACTAGTAGGGTGCCGCAGGGATCAGTGCTGGGGCCTCAACTATTTACAATATATATCAATGACTTGGATGAAGGAACAGAGTGTCTTGTGGCCAAATTTGCTGATGATACAAAGATAGGTGGAAAAGCAAGTTGCAAAGTGTCTGCAAAGGGATATTGACAGGTTAAGCGAATGGGCAAAAATTTAGCAGATGGAATATAATGTGGGAAAATGTGAAGTCATCCACTTTGGGAGGAAAAATAAAAAAGCAAAATATTATTTGAATGGAGAAATACTACAAAATCCTGCGCTAAGAAGAATCTGGGTGTCCTCATACATGAAACACAAAAAGTCAACATACAGGTGCAGCAGGCAATCCGGAAGGCAAACGGAATATTGGTCTTTATTTCTAAGGGGATGGAGTATAAAAGCAGGGAAGTCATGCTACAACTGTACAGGGTGCTGGTGAGACCACACCTGGAGTACTGCGTACAGTTCTGGTACCCTTATTGAAGGAAGGATATACCTGCATTGGAGGCAGTTCAGAGAAGGTTCACTAGGTTGATTCCAGGTACGGAAGGGTTGTCTTATGAGGAAAGATTGAACAGGTTGGGTCTATACTCGCCGGAGTTTAGAAGAATGAGAGGTGATCTTATTGAAATATACAAGATTCTGAGGGGACTCGATAGGGTGGATGCTGAGAGGATGTTACCCCTCATGAGGGAATCTAAAACTAGGGGGCATAGTCTCAGAATAAGGGGTCGCCTGTTTAAGACGGAAATGAGGAGGAATTTCTTCTCCCAGAGCATCGTCAAACTTTGGAATTCTTAACCCCAAAAAGCTGTGAAGGCTGAGTCATTGAATACATTCAAGGCTAAGTTAGACAAATTTTTGATCAGCAAGAGTCAAAGGATATGGGGAAAAGGCGGGAAAGTGGAGTTGAGGTAAAAATCAGATCAGCCATGACCTCAGTGAATGGCGGAGCAGGCTCGAGGGGCCGAATGACCTACTCCTGCTCCTATCTCTTATGGAAGAGTAGGAACAGACTGGATGTTAAGTGGTTCTTCTTTTCCCAGAGAATTGTGAGCCTCTCGAATACATTGCCGTCTGGCGTGGTGGGTGCTGACTCTCTGCAAGCTTCAAGAGGGAGCTGGACCAGTTCCTGACTGGGGCAGAGATTGCATCATATCGAAGATGTGTCTTTATAGATAACACTTGGTCCATGTGATCTCCTGAGGGGGTCACCCGAGGGGGTCGGAGAGGAATTATACAGAGTATTTTTTCCCTTATTGGCCCTGGGTTTTTTCTGTTTTTTGCCTCTCCCAGGAGATTACATGGCTGCCGGAGTGGGCGTGAGGGAGGGAGGTCAGGGAAGGGAATAAGTGTTTAGCCATGATGGTCTTGCCACCACAGTGTGGGGTAGGCTTGCTGGACAAGCTGGTCTTTTCCTGCCTGTCAAATTTGTATTTTCGAAAGTAGAGGGGATTGCACCTGAGCAGCAAATACAACTTGCAATGGAAGACATTCAAATCTAATGTGATTTGCAAATCTCCATACTTGGAAAAACAAATCGCAATATGATCCATAAAGTAAAAAAAGTCACTGCATAATTATGTATGGAATTAACTATAAACAAACATTAATAAAGTCTAACTAAAAGAAAGAGACAAACTTGAAATGATCA
The DNA here is from genome assembly GCF_035084215.1 of Heptranchias perlo. Lineage (NCBI taxonomy): Eukaryota > Metazoa > Chordata > Chondrichthyes > Hexanchiformes > Hexanchidae > Heptranchias > Heptranchias perlo. Next base: position 35,393,517 of record NC_090337.1, on the reverse strand, counting down.
AAGCTGCCGTGGTCAATCCAAACCAAATTTCTGCACACTATGATGAAAAGGCTCCCTTACTTAAACTATCCATAACAACCTCAACTGCAGTAATGCAAACTATTGAGCCACTTAGTGAATTCTATTGCTGTTGATTAACACCTGAAGATTTCACAATGTGCTGTCACAACAGCTGCTTCACGACATCATTAAGTTCAATTGTTTTGGCATAATTGCTGCTAGAAATTAGAAGCAACTTAATTAAGCGCTATCCATTAAATATGTATGCTGAAAATGACTTTTTGACCCATTCCCTTAATGTCAATCATACCCATTTCCAACCCCACCTGACTCCTAAAATACATAAACTTTCAACCTCCTTTCCTCACACAATGACCTCAAATATACTCGTAACTTACAAACAATTTTTTTTAAATGTTAGTTATAATGGTTCAAAACATCAAGATTAAAGTTGTTTAGGTCTAAAACATAAAACATCCACATTCAATCTACATTGAAACTAGGAGGTAAGCTTCTGAATTCGATTGAAAATTAGCTAAACTAGAGAAAGCAAAGGGCAGCTTGAACAGCGCTGCGTCAACATGTCAAGGGTTCACTAACAGGATGCCATGAGGATCGGTGACGGGGCCATTGCTGTTTGCAATGTATATAAATGATTTGGGGTTAGGCATAAAAACAAAGCTAAGTTTGCAGATGACACCAAATTGGGGGAAGTGCTTCAAACAATACGGAAAAGGATGATAAAGAGAGATCTTAATGGTAGTGGAAAGGGGCTAATGAGTGGCAACTGGCATTTAATGTGGACAAATGCAAGGTAATGAATGAACAACGTGAATAAAAACTAAATGGCTCTATCAGATTAAAAAAAACAGGAGACAGTTCTGGGGACATTGGTGAAGTTCACAAAAACCAACAATACAGGGTGCAGCAATTTGCAATATTAACCAGATCTTTGGATACATAAACCAGAGATAGAGTCCTTATTTCAGGAGGTGATAGTGAGTCTGTACAAGGCACTGTCACAGCCACACCTGCCCTACTGTCTACAATTTCAGGCACTGAATTTCAACAAGGATATCCAGGCAGTGCAGAAAAGCGTAACCAATCGAATACTTATTTTGAGAGGATGAAGGGCCTGGGATTGTTGACGCTAAAGAGTAGTTCAGGGGAGATATTATCACTTCATTCCAGTAAGGAAGGGCTGTGAAGAGAGCAGAATGCATACCAAGGGGAAAGGACAGAATGCATGAGATGGAGAAAAATGGATGGGGAGGAGGAGAAACTAGATGGCATTGGAGGGGAAATTCCCCTACCCTAGCTTTCTGCCTCGTGGATTCTGTTCCCCATCTATACCCTGTGCATCCATTTCCCCAATCCCGCTCCTTTCCATGTCGAGTGGCTAACACACCAGTCCCACTACTGCTAATGGCTGGGATTATTGCCTCTGTATACTGGAGACGACAGTTCTCCCAAGAGTTGCCATCTCGACTGAAGCGGTGATCCAGGCCACTGATGCTGTAAGTGTGTGAAGAGGAGGAGCAGGACTTAACCAGTGCCGGACTCAAAAGAAGAAGGAGTGGGTGGCAGAGTAGGCCCAGTTGCGCTACTTTGAAGCAGTAAACACTGTCACGCTGGCCTTCAAAACACTGACCATATGTATAATATTCATTAATACTGGTTACTGAGGATGACAGTCATGGACATTTCCACAGTACAAAGGACCTTGGGGTGTCTGAGATGGATGGTACAGGGCTTGCTGAGTAAGGACAACACATGGGTTATGTGGGAACTGCCATCCCCTTAGTCAACCAATGGGCTTGGGTGTCTTTGACTACCCACACCTCATGGTATTTCCCAAGTTCCATTAGAAGCCTGGGCATCATTTATTCAAATGGCAAATGCTTTGGCAGTTGCTTTGCACACATTTGTTGCGATGGTATCAAAACATGGACCTCTAATATTTAATGTACTGTGCCTTTGATACTTCAGCTAAACTGCATTGTTGCCCATATCAGCATTGTAACTTCTCTTTAACCAGATATTGAATGAGAGGTGGCTCCATTCACAATGGTATACTCAACAGGAGCTCTGCAATAGCAAGCACTAGATAGATCAACTCTAAGGCGTTAAACTATATGCAAGTGCTTGGACCACCATGATGTAGATACCAATCAAATTAGAAGAAAACAAGAAGTGCAAAATTTTCCTGTCCCTGTAAATTTCAATTTCTACAAAAAAATATATCTATTTGCTGGCGTTTTGTCTGGGGACTCGGTTTAAAAAAAAATCCCCAATATTCATTGTAAGTTTCCAATGCATTAAAAACAAACAAATTTATTAAAACAATGGATAGTTCACAAGCAAGGATATTCACGTTTTTTTTAAATTAACAGACCTTGAAGATTTTGCTTTGATAAAGCTTTCCTTTAAGGAAAGTTAAAAAGCAATTTATGAAAATAACCATGGGATATCATATCTGTACCAATGGTGAGTGGAAATAAAGATAGATATTTTAGACAAGCCTTGCTATCTAAAGCAAGATTTGCTATCAATTAAGATTTTACTTTTAAAGATACAGCTATGTTCTATCAGTTACAGTTAGAAATACAACTTGGTCAACCTACCTTATTTTGGCATCAGTGAAGACCCACATTTTCAACAACAACTTGCATTTATATGGAGCCTTTAACATAAAAAAACTTCTCAAGGCATGAAGAAAAGCAGATGCCGAGTCAAAGAAGGAAATATTAAATATTAAGTAGGGTGACAAAAAGCTTGGTCAAAGAGAGAGGAGTTTAAGGAGAGTCTTAAAGGAGGAGAGGGAGATAGAGAGGCAGATGGGTTTAGAGGGAATTCCATAGCCTGAAACCGAGGCAGCTGAAGGCACAGCTTCCAATGGTGGTGTGGAGGGAGGAGAGTCACACAAGAGGCTTGCGTCAGAGAAATGAAGAGTTAAGGGTAGGGGGCGGAGATTTGTAGGGCTGGTGGAAGTTATAGGAGGAGGCTCCTGGAGGGATTTAATTCCAGATTTGCAGGCTCTGCTTCTGTTCAACACCTGGTGAAGAACAATGATAGCTTTAAATTAAACGGGGTGGCCAGTATAGTGCACACTGCAAAGCCAAAACTGCAAGGTCGCTTGGAGCAAGGAGCATTAAATCAGCAACAAAATGGGAAGAAAACAATACAACTTAGTGATTGTTCAGGAAAAACAACAGGAATGCCAAAACAAAGCCACTGACTTCAACAGGTTGAAAGGTTTATACTGCAATGCAGTACCTCCAAACTCTTGAAGCTAGTACTCGAATGAGTACATTTTAGGATGGTTATACAGACATGTTACAGCAGATTATTGCTGGAAGCGCAAAAGATTTATAGTGTGGTCCATTTAAACCTGATTCTATACTACATAAGATCCTGTGCTAGCATCATTGGCTCACAACTCATGGGTCTCCATTCCTCTCCTTGGCCACTGTCGGAGGCTGAACCAGACCGTTCACAACCTTAGCATGCTATTTGACCCTGAGCTGAGATTTCAACCCTATATCCTCTCAGTCACCAAAACCGTCTACTTTCACCTCGTAACATCACCTATCTCTGCCCCTGCCTCAGCTTATCTGCTGCTGAAACCTTCATCCATGCCTTTGTTACCTCTAGACTTGATTATTCCAATGCGCTCCTGGCCAGCCTCCCACTTTGTGCCATCTGTAAACTTGAGCTCATCCAAAACTCTGCTGCCTATACCCTAACTCACACCAAGTCCCATTCACACATCACCCCTGTGCTCACTGACCTACACTGGCTCCCGGTCCAGCAACGCCTCAATTTTAAAATTCTCATCCTTGTTTCAAATCCCTCCATGGCCTCGCTCCTCCCTATCTCTGTAAGCTCCTCAGCCCTACAACCCTCCGAGATCTTAGCACTTCTCCAATTCTGGCCTCTTACCCATCCCCGATTTTCATCGCTTTGCCATTCAGCTGCCTAGGCCCTAAGCTCTGGAACTCCCTCGCTAAACCTCTCCACCCTCCTTTAAGACCTTCCTTAAAACCTACTTCTCTAACCAGCTTTTGATCACCTGTCCTAATATCTCATGTGGCTCGGTGTCAAATTTTGTTTGACAATGCTCATGTGAAGAGCCTTCAGACGTTTTATTACATTACAGGTGCTATATAAATGCAAGTTGTTATTGTTTCACATAGCTGACTGCAACACGAAGGTATACCTGCCAGGACTCAACGGCTGGCCACCAGGAAGCCAGTCTTAGTGAATCTTGTCAGGTTTATTCTCGTCAGGTTTATTCAAAAGCCGTATGTTGGAACCAGCGGTGCTAGCACAGATCTTGCATAATTTAAATGCTTAATCAGCACCTGAATGCAGCAAAATGTAAGCTTTCCTACCTAATGGCTGATACATTTCACTGACCCACAGTAGGCATTTTAAAATTCATAGTATGACATTGGTACATAACAGCAGTACTCTCAAAGCCATCAAAGAGGCAAACTCCTTACATCTAAAAGCACCCAATTTTCCCTAGATCATGAGAAGTCAGGGATATGGAAAACAAATGCTTCTACTGGCTCTTTAACAGGAACCTATGCGCATTAAAGATCAAAATGGCCCTCAAAGTTCAATCCTAAAGCCCCGATGTAAAGGAACATATAAATGTACCCACAGAAAATGTGAACTACTGTCTTTGAGATATACCTCCTCTAATTTCTAAATGTAGGGAATTTGCAAGGAATGCTAAAAGTGTCACTTTAGAAACTTTTACAAAATTACAAGATAGTTACAAAATAGATAGATGGGGAGGCCATTCAGTCCATCTTAACTCATACATCCAGAATTTTTTTTTAACATTAATTAAGACCGGGGGGGGGGGGGAAAGAGAGGAAGTAAGGTTTTTGCCTCCATTACCCGACCCAAGAAATGATTCCAAGTGTCAAACACTTTCGTATGAAGACGTTCTTCCTAATGTCAATCCTCAGTTCACCAGATTCAACCCCTGCCCCTTGTTCTAATATCCTGGCACACATTCAAATAGTACTCCAGGTTAGCCTCATTTGTCATTTAATATCTTGTATATTTCTATAAGGTCCCCTTTTGGTCCCAGTTTCTCCAGTCTTTCCTTTTAGTTCAATCCTTTAACACTACAAATCAGCCTCGTGGCTCTTCAATGATCCTGCCTCCATGGCTTGGTGACAAAAATTTAACACAATACTCAAGGTAAAGTATGACCATGGCACTGCACAATTTTAACATGGCATTTTCTGTTCATCACACATTCTGTTCACTTTGTCTATTGCTGCTCCACAGTGATTTAATATGTTAACTGTTGAACCCTTGCCACTTCAACTTTAGCTATTTCTACACCATCCACAGTATAATTTGGCACCCATTTTTCCTTCTCAAGTGTAGTGCCTTGCACTTGTGTTGAATTTCACCTGCCACTGATTTATCCATTTGCAGGTTTTATTTAACTCCCTTTGTAGGCACCTGGAACTTGACACCCACATCCAAGTTTATTATCTACAAATTTGACAGGTTTGCATTGGGTTTCTGAATCTGTCATTAATGTAGATTAGGGGCAATAGAGGTTCCAGCACGGATCCCTGACACATTAGAGGAGTGCAGCCAACATAAAATGCTTAGTGTTGTCCCACCGTCAGTTGCACCCATGAATATAAATTGCCCAAACTGCAGCAAACTGACAGCATTATAAGCCGACAACATTTGGGTCTATGTCACCAGATTAAGCGTCTTCTGTTGTAACAAGTTAAACACACAGAGCTAGCTCAGCATACACGTATTCCTCCAACATGTGTTTGCATCAGAGTCTAAAGAGACCAGCTCCCAATGACAACTATAAATGGGGGACAAAGGCTCACTGATGTCATACTCTAAAACCCTGAACAAAAAGAAAATGAAATGGCAAAAGCACCATTTATGAGGCCCCACAGGAAATACCAGAAAAATGGTCCCCTCTTGTTTGGGGCCTGAGAATTGTGGAGATATATTTTCACACCAATGGGTGTAAGACACAACAGGGCAATGGTACTCACTATATGGTACAGGGTACTTGCAGTCTGCTTCCCCTTCATCTGTGGCCCTCAGCAGATTTGCTAATTCAAGGTTTCCATTCACGGCCAACCCAGTTATCGAATGGCCAGGCTGGGATTAAGCACTGTTCCCCTCATTTTCTTGTTCTCAAACAAAAGGAAGCAAAGGAATATCATTAAGCCGCAAGCTTAGCCTAGTGCCCACTCAGGAAGTGAGACAGCCCCATTAAAGCATGAACCAAAATCCAAATTTCCTCAGTGCTTGCGGTGTACTCGGGGTGGTTTCCAGATGAACCAAGACTGGAAAGGTGTGAATTGGGCCCTGGCAACACTAGGTTTCCAACCTGAAGAGTAGGCCGCGAGAGTTTCCTCTGAGGGCAGGTGGAAGCTTCAACTGCCCGCAAGAGGCCTGGTGGTCGAAAAGAAGAGGCCAGCAGAATGACATCATCCACTGCAATTCCCACTGCTCTTGCCTCCTGTGTCCCAAACAAAAAGAAAGCCGCCAAGATACCAATGTCCAGTTGAGTGAAGCATCAGAGGTAAGGTCCACAGCTGTGTTCCAGACTGGAGCCATTGTCTAAAACGTTCCAAAATACAAATTTTGGACATAGGGAAATCAGTCCAATTATAAAGGGTCTGATTTCAACTCTTTACTGTTGATTCAGCCAGACCAACTGGCTTCTTATGAAAGCAAATAGCCAGCAGTGAATTCCTCACACCCCCATACCTAGCAGTCAACAGTGGTACAAGTGTCTGCCTGATCCATGCTGACCCTGGAAACTCCAATGAAGTCAGGCTCACAAGCTCACCATCAGGGCACAATACCCACTCTGCCAGAATTACAGCAGTGAAATGGGATCACGGATATTTGGGGCCTATATATATTTAACATAATTGCTGTCGTCACCCCCCCTCCCCCTCCCCCTCCCTCCCACTACTTTGCCGTCTTGTTGTGAAATACCTGACCCCCACTCAGCTACTGCCTAGATTGGCATGAGTGAATCAAGAGTTTACTGTGGGGTGAATCACAGGCACAGACCTGTGACCCATCGCTGCATGGTGCAGCACTGCAGCCATTTCTAACAGATAAAAAGTGAGCAATCGAGAGGTTCAGAGGTTAACTCTGCAGTGGAAAAAAAAGTACCAGAGGTAATAAGATTTTGCATACTTTATTATATTCCCTTCTGGTTGTTCTGTGGCAGTAAACTATTTCCAGCCACCCCCCCCCCCACCAGCAAAATAATTCACACAAACTGTACAAAGAAAGATTTACCATTTAACAGTTGCAAAGTATGCATGCACTACAGTTTAGAATCTAAGTGTTGTACACCATAAAGCAAAATCGAATCAACAGACCTAGTATTCTGTGTTACTTGCCTACTCCAATATACAAAAAAAACGATATGTTATGTCTGCATAAGTTTGGAACAGTAATCAACTAAATTCACCATTGATTTAACTTCCATAGATTTTCTCATAGTTAATGATGAGCTTTAGAATTTCTTTAACTTGTGTAAAAGACCATGTCCTGTAAGTAGATGGCACTCCTCAACCACAGCCATTTCACACCAAGGACCCACCAGCTTATAGTCACCAATGTGTGTAGCTTTGTCTAGTCATAAACCAATGATATCCTACATGTATAACCCAATTTGATCAATGCCTATGTTAAAACCTAAATATGAAGCAAGCCCAATTTGCAACACCACAATTAATTCATGGTACATTTTGTTGCACCCAAGATCTGAACTCTTAGAAGAGTTCAATAGGAAGAGATGTTTTAATTACAAGTTAATTTTGTACTCAACACATAGTACGTCTAGTTTTACACCACACAGATTTGTAGCCTCTGCAAAAGGGGTCTGTGTCATTTGTCCTAAAGTTGTGTAGTTGCCATGGTTTTATGGAAACTCGTGTCCTGCTATCAGTTATGCAATCCATTATGTGAGCCACAAACATCAGTAACTTTTGAAATAAGTTTTCTATAAAGTATGATCAGCAATTCCTTTACTAGCTACTGCATTACAAGAATTTGTACAGCTTAGTCAACACAGATGCAAACAGTGCAGGCCATAACAAAAGTACAACTTTGAATCAAGAAACAGTGTGGGCCTCTTCACTAACAGACTAACATTAACTACATCCTGATCATTCAACATTTATTTTATTGCAGACGAGGCACTCTTCCACCTCCAGTGTTGCTAATGTCAGTTACAACAGCATGTGGGTTTCAGGCTTTTCTTCAAGCGCTTCCCTTCCCCCACAGCACGAGACTGGGCCCGAGCCGCGCTTCCACCGCACCTTCAGCCAGGTCACCGACCCCCCCCCCCCCCCAGCGACCAGAGGAAACAAACATAGCCCATAGGGGGAGGGGGAGGGTGAGCTCAACCATAATATCTGCCCCCACCCCCAAGCCCCTTCCAATACCCAGTGGCTGCCTGCTTTAACCCCGGGAGTTAGGGGTGCGGGAGCGCCAGGCCCCTCTCAGAGGGTCAACCTGGCAGCACCGTCGACCCAGGGCCGGTAATTATTGGGGGGGGGGGGGGGGGGGGGGTGTATAAGAGTCAGTGAGCACCCCTCCCCCCACCACCGGGCCTAGCAGAGCAGGCCCCGTCCCTCCGCCCCATCCCGGCTTCAAAACCACTTCCACCCGCCTCGTTAAGTGTAAAGTTTGTAGCCAGAGCCCCGGGCTCACTCACCGTGAACCGCAGACACTCGGGCCTCCTCCTGGCTGCTCGGCGGTCTCTTGTTGTTGCTCCTTCCCTTCCCCCCACCCCCCCCCAACCACCCTCTCGAGGCCGGGGCTTCTCCGGGTCTAAAGAAAGTAATAATGGAAATTTCTGGATATAAAACCCCGCATCCGCGCCAGCTGGAGTCGGGCGAGCGAGCGAGCGGCGCCGATAATAATATTGTCCCAGGTAGAGCAGCCGATTTACAAGTGAAGCGGGTTGTCGGTGAGTGCGGGGCGAGGAGAATATCAGGCTAAACACAGCCAAACGTTCACTGCCATCCAACGTCTGCCTTCCCTCCCTGCCAGCCACTGTGACCCGTCCCGCGCAAATGGCTCACTCACAGCAACAGGGCTCTATTGTAGGAGCAGCTGAGAAAGGGAGGAGGCCAAGTGGGAAACAACACAACTCTCACTTGTCGTGCCTCCTCACCAAATTACTACAAACAAACAAATCAAAAATATAGTTTTATCTTACAGATTTTTTTGGTGATGATGGTGGTGGTGCACGGAAAAATAAGTGGCCACAATTACAATCTCTAGTTTATACAGTGTTTTAAAATTTGGGAAGCTAGTAGAAAAGGGTTATTTATTTTCCACTAAGAGAGTCTCCAAAAGATTGGGGGGGGGGGAATTGTCTACTGACAACTATGATACATATAGAGCTGCTAAAAAGATCTATAAATATAGATAAAGATAATCCCTGATCATGGTCTTAATAACCCTCAGATTTTCCTTCCCAGCAGCAAAATAATTGTTATATAATCTATGCGGGAGATCATCAATCCCACAAATAGGAGCACTTTTTTGATATAATTCAGTGTCCTAGAATGGTATGGTATTGAGGCACAGTAATTACAACATCGCAGGTTCAATCCCTAGTCAGTGCAGAATTAGTTGATTTTAATTGGGGTAGTGTTTGGATTCTGCAATTTACTTTATCAGCCCTGGGCTAGGGAAGAGAAAATCAGCCAGGGTCACTGTTTCTGATTGCTATCCATTGACCACTGCTGAAAATTGTGGAGAGATAGGTTGGGGGCAGGATCAGGCTTGGTTCTGATGACCACCGTGGTGGAATAGCCTGCAAACATTCACTTTATAGGCATACACATGAAAATTGTGGATACTTTATTAGCCACGGCATAGACTATAAGAGCAGGGAGGTTATGCTAGAACTCTATAAAACACTATGATGTGACATAGTACCCTTCGTCGTCCAGTACTTCCCCGGAGCGGAGAAACTACGCCACGTTCTCCGCAGCCTTCAACATGTCATCGATGACGATGAACACCTCGCTAAGGCTATCCCCACGCCTCCACTACTCGCCTTCAAACAGCCACCCAACCTCAAACAGACCATCATTCGCAGCAAATTACCCAGCTTTCAGGAGAACAGCGTCCACGACACCACACAACCCTGCCACGGCACCCTCTGCAAGACATGCCAGATCATCGACACAGATACCACCATCACACGAGAGGACACCACCCACCAGGTACATGGTTCATACTCCTGTGACTCGGCCAACGTTGTCTACCTCATACTTTGCAGGAAAGGATGCCCCGGAGCATGGTACATTGGCGAGACCATGCAGACACTGCGACAACGGATGAACGGACACCGCACAACAATCGCCAGACAGGAGGGTTCCCTCCCAGTCGGGGAACACTTCAGCAGTCAAGGACATTCAGCCACCGATCTTCGGGTAAGCATTCTCCAAGGCGGCCTTCGAGACACACGACAACGCAAAATCGTCGAGCAGAAATTGATAGCCAAGTTCCGCACGCATGAGGACGGCCTCAACCGGGATCTTGGGTTCATGTCACGCTACACGTAACCCCACCAGCGAAAAAAGAGTTATCTGTTTTTAGTACAACTGGTCATTCTCTCTCTTTCTCTTCCTTTCGGATGTTTCTCTCTCTCTCTCTCTCTCTCTCTCTGTCTTTGGGTTCTGACCGTTTGTATATTCAGTAGTCCTGTATGTAATGTCTCTCTGTCTGAACACTATTCGACTCCTTAGATTGCCTTGGGTTCATGGCACGCTACATGTAACCCCACCAGGGGGGGGAAAGTAAGTTATCTGTTTTTAATACAACTGGCCATTCTTTGTCTCTCTCTCTCTCTCTGTCTTTGTAATCTGACCGCTTGCATATTCAGTGGTCTTAGGTGTAATGGTCCCCTGTCTGAACACCATCCATGCAGAGGTGTGATAACAGGCAGTTGGAAAGATTATCTGTAATCACCAGGCATTGTTCTCTGACTATATATGCGGTACCTTCCATGGAATCCCACACTCACCTGACGAAGGAGAAAACCTCCGAAAGCTTGTGATTTTCAAATAAAACTGTTGGACTATAACCTGGTGTTGTAAGATTCCTTACATCTATAAAACACTAGTTAAGCCACAGCTAGAGTACTGCATACAGTTCTGGTCACCACAATACAGGAAAGATGTGATTGCACTAGAAAGGGTACAGAGGAGATTTACGAGGGTGTTGCAAGACTAGAGAATTTTAGCTATAAGGAAAGATTGGATAGATTGGGGTTGTTTTCTTTGGAACAGAGGAGGCTGAGGGGAGATTTAATTAAGGTGTATAAAATTATGAGGTGAGTGGATAGGAAGGACCTATTTCACTGAACAGAGAGGTCAATAACCATGGGGCATAGATTTCAAATAATTAGTAGAAGGATTAGAGGGGAGTTGAGGAGAATTTTTTTCACCCAGAGGGTGGTGGGGGTCTGGAACTTATTGCCTGAAAGGGTGGCAGAGGCAGAAACCCTCATCGCCTTTAAAAAGTACTTGGATATGCACTTGAAGTGCCTACAAGGCTACGGACCCAGAACTGGAAAGTGGGATTAGGCTGGATAGCTCTTTTTTGGCTAGCACAGACATGATGGGCCAAATGGCCTCCTTCTCTGCTATAAACTTCTATGATTCTATGATTGCCATATGGTACTATAAGGTTCCTGATACCTGTGGAACCATAGTCCAGTATGAGTCAACACTTTCAGGAAAAAGGAGGGAAAACTAAAGGATACAATAATCTCTTAGTTAACATTACTACACTAATCATATTTTTGTAGCCGCCCCCACATCTGATCATACTTTTATATCACCTCCCCTCCCCCCTGCCCTGTGTCAAGTGACATGAAGCCACATGGCAAACCTGAAAACAGAAAATGAAAACTACAGTGGGAAACTCAAATAAACCTCAATCTGTAAAAATCAAGAATCTGTTATTCTTTCTATAATATATGCTGGAGTATTGCAACCCAAAAAAGGTGATTTCAGTTTTCAGGAGAACATTTTTTCAGATCACATGACGTGACTACACATTTTATTTTCCAGTAAAACACCCAAGTCTAGTGTGGTACTTATATATAAAAACAAACTGAAAACTCTTCCTATTACATGATAATAAGCCACATGGCAAAACTTTGCATTCAAATGGTGGTGCTTTGCTGCAGCAGGAGAAAGACTGGTGGCACTATTGAAAATTGCAGGCCCAATAGCAAAGCTTAAAAACAAAAAGAGATGATTTACTATAAAGAATATAAAATGCCTGAGTGTTTTCAATATCATAAAATATTAATAAATTGTTCCAGCTTTGTTCATGTGGTTTATGACATCTTCCAACCCACCAACGTGTCATCAGCTATGTAACATTCAGAGGCATCTATTATTTTCTGTATTATGCCTATTGTGTGAGCTAAGTGACCATATTACTGTGCAGTTATGTCATCATAATAGCCTCTCACAGACTTTCAGCACCGTTTTAACAATTATTAGCAATGTTTTAGTTTTACTGAGTCCATGATATGCATTCATTTTTTTTTTAAAGAACCACAAGGGTAAAGAATATTAAGTACACTTGAGATCTTTTCGATGGTAGGAAAAAAAGTACATTTAATTTTGTGTTCAGGTGACATCTGTAAAAAAAAATTGGAGCTTCACTTTCACAATTTATGATGTCCCTGAACCAAACTGGACCTCATTACAACATGCTATTTTTATCAATACATTGCACCATGAAATGAAAAAATATGCAATTTTGACCTGTGGTGGATTCTAAATCTCAGAACAACTGGCAGAGGCATTGAAACAGGCCACCTGCTCACCCTTTCAATCAGTAAATAATATTGTGGCATGTTGGCACCTAAAAGACAAAGAAAAATTAAATATTAAAAAATTGATACACGTCCTTTTTGAGCAAGGTTATGATTTTTCCAACAATACTACAGAAGAGCAACTAATAACTTTAATGAAAAGAATTGTAGGTGACACAGAACATTGTAGCATACAGGATTATCCATATCCTTCAACCTGCAATGTGCTGAGAGGATGGAATTCGGGTCAGTGCTTGGGGTGGGAGGACAATTTAATGTAGAATCAGCAAATTAGCTAGCTTGGGAGTCTTGGATGTTGCTGCTGCTTTTTTCAGTAGTGCTGTTTAATGTCAAGACATCCTAAATAAAACAGAACAGTTGAAAGGCAATATAAACTAAAGGGTATAATTCTAAAGGGGGTGCAGGAACATAGAGACCTGGGGGTATATGTGCACATGTTGTTGAAGGTGGCAGGGCAGGTTGAGAAAGTGGTTAAAAAAGCATACGGGATCATAGAAGCATAGAGTACAAAAGCAAGGAGGTTTTAATGAACCTTTATAAAACATTGATTCAGCCACAACTGGTCTATTGTGTCCAATTCTGGGCACCGCACTTTAGGAAGGATGTGAAGGCCTTAGAGAGGGTACAGAAAAGATTTACTAGAATGGTTCCAGAGATGAGGAACTCAGTTAAGTGGATAGACTGGAGAAGCTAGGGTTGTTCTCCTTAGAGCAGAGAAGGTTGAGAGGATATGTGATAGAGGTGTTCAAAATCATGTGGGGTCGAGATAGAGTAAATAGAGAGAAACTGTTCCCATTGGCGGAAGGGTCGAGAACCAGAGGACACAGATTTAAGGTGATTGGCAAAAGAACCAAAGGCGTCATGAGGAAAAACTTTTTTACGCAGCGAGTGGTTATGACCTGGAATGCACTGCCTGAAAGAGTGGTGGAGGTGGATTCAATCATGGCTTTCAAAAGGGAATTGGATAAGTACTTGAAGGGAAAAAAATTGCAGGGCTATGGGAAAGGGCGGGGGGATTGGGACAAGCTGGATTGCACTTGCAGAGAGCCAGCATGGGCTCGACGGGCCGAATGGTCTCCTTCTGTGCTGTAACCATTCTATGATTTAATGAAAGCTATGGCAATTTCTAGTATTACAACAATGGTGACTACATTTGAAAAAATAATCCATCGGCTGCGAAGCACTTTGACACATCCTGAGTTCTTGAAAGGCCAAGTATAAATACAAGTTCTCTCTTTATGTTGAATGCAAAGGTTTATTGCAGTCATGTAATATATTCTGGAGTGTTATTTACAGGCATGAACTGAAGAACTGGTAATCTTACAGTAAGTACATCACAAATTTTATCTTCCATTGAGGGCATTATCCAGCATCAAACAAGTATCATGGTGCCCATGTCCATCATGACATCAACTGAGAGAGAAAAAACAGACTGGTACCCAGGCCAACATTCTTCTCCAAAATGACATTACCAAAAAGGAGATGAAATGTTCGTTAATTTTATTTACTGTTTGTGGGACATTGCTGTGTATAAATCCTCTGTCACAGTTACCTACATAAAAACAGTAGCTGCAAAAGCTATTTGAAACATTCCAAGGATGTGATAAGGTGCTACATAAATGCATATTTGTTCTTTCTTTCTAATCACCCTTTCCAATCCACTAGGCTTTATTTCAGGTAATTAACTACAAATGATATGTCCCAAATTTGCCATAATCACATCAGAATTGTTAATCCTCATCCATGAACCTCATCACAAATTGTGTAGAATGAATTCACCCACAATTGGCAACAGTATTGACAACTGCTGACAGTACAACAACTGATTCAAAACGGAATTAAATCCTTACCTAAAACTGGAATATATATAAAATAACACACTTGAATATGATTAAAAGGCCATCATCTAATCGCAGTTTTAGGTGATCATTATAAACCACTTATAAGCTTTTGTTGTCATGGTTATAGATGTTATCTGAATCTCTTAAATCAAAGAGATCACTTCCATATGTCCATTATTTATATTACTATTATTTTTATAGATGGATTGAATGGTTAAACAGTACTTGTATGTAACTATACATAGACATAGTATGGACAGCACAGAAACAGGCTATTCGGCCCAACTGGTCCATGCCGGTGTTTATACTCCGCAAGAGCCTCCTCCCATCCTACTTCCTCTCACCCCATCAGCATCATTTTCTATTCCTTTCTCCCTCATGCACTTATCTAGCTGCCCCTTAAATTAATTCTCCTGCCCATGTTGGTCCATCTTCACTTGCTTGTAATCTTGTGCACACAATCCGTAGATGCTTACTGTGTGACAACCAGTCAGGATAACCTGAAGAAACATAGAAACTTAGATATATAGATTAATTTGTTTTTATTTGTTCTTGTTCAAGGTCAGATTTGTTGCTCAACCAGGTTGCTCTGCGAAGGTGGTGGCTTGCTTGGCCATTTCAGAGGGCATTAAGGAGTCAACTACGTTGTGCAGGCTAGTCACATACAGGTCCACTGGCTAGGGGTGGTAGGTTCTGTTTCAAGAAGATGTTAATGAACAAGTGGGTTTTCATAACAACCTGACAGCATTCATGTTTACCAAATTTATTGAATTCACTTTCTTGACTTGGGATTTGAATTTATATCCTCTGGGTTACTAATCTAGTACCATAACCATTAGAGTTGGTATTGTATTTCAATTACATGTAAACATATCTTTTTTCCTTCCCCAAGTGGCAAATATTTCTAATTACCTACTTTTTGCACTTTTCACAATTTATTAAGGGATCTCTTTCAGAGCTCTGTGGTGGGTAGAGTTGTAAAGACTGTTTCATCTATCTGAGTTATGATGGTAGGTTGCTACAGCTGGCCACATTGTCCATAGGTTGGCAAGGAGAAAAATTAGCTAGGATTCCTATTGCTGATCACCACCCAGTGAAAGTGTTTTTGTGTGTATGGACATTAGGTGACGACAGGATCAGGTCTGGCTATGATGCTCCCAGAGTTGAATAGTCTGCCAATACTCACTATCTGGCCACACATATGAATAATGGTTACATGGTAAGGTGTCAGAGGACTGCTGCTGTCTGTGTAACCATTCTGTATCATGAATCACCACCTTCAAATAAGGAAGCAAAAATTGGAAATAAAAAAAGAGTCCCCTTCCTCAGTAGCTCTCTCTAAAGAGCTGTTCCTACCAACATGCCTGCTTAAATAAAATGATCTTGACCTAACAATGTAGCTGAGTACTGACTGTTAGCATGCGTACAATAGACTTCCACATTGTATGTTGCCAGAGCTGGGCAAAGAAAGGCCCATAGAAAAATATTTTAGCTTGAGTAAGAAGAATTGTACCTTCGAAAGACAGCCTCCAGTCAATGCAGAAAAATCTTTAAATGCCCTAATACGCCAATATAGTCAGATACCTACAGTAAATTATCATTCTACCTCTTTGCTGTGAGGAAACACCTGGCCACTACTCAAAGCCTCCCCGAACCTTTGACCACAATCGAAAACATCCTGTATAGAGAATCGTTATGCAAACCCACATCCTACCATTTTGCCCTATATACAGAACATTCTAGCTTTGTCTTCTATAGTATTTCTAGTACTGTTCAAAATATGATACACGTGGTATTTTTTACATAATAACTTCCACACTTAAAATTAGGAATTAACAAAGTAAGTTGTTTTATGTTCTTCCATTCTTTTTAGTTGTTCCTCTGCTGCATTTCTTGCTCAGCCTGTGAGGTCAGGCAGCCAACATACTCCTGAGTTTCTATCAATGCAGTTCATGAACCAATGAAGTGTGTAAAGAATCCAAGGCAATTTTACCACCTGGTCTCCATTCAATCCTTCCTCTTGAAGGCATAGCTAAGTTTGGGAAAGCTATGCTTTTTGTCATCTCCTTGTTCATTTCTATTCACGTTAAAAGGTACTATATAAATACAAGTTGTTATTACAATAGATCCCAATCCTTTTTCCACCTGATATCCACGAACACACAATTCCAACAGAGATTTTTCCTCCCCTAACTCAGGGGCACAGAGGCAAATTACAGCACCCCTTTTTCTCTTTTAGCTGAGAATAGCTAACTCGGTGCAGATTGAACCTGGGGCCATCCTGATGCATTTGGCTCAGCTACTCTATTTCCTGACCCATCAGGAAACCTGCTTATAAAATAGTTCAATTCTTTCAGTGGAGATTAGATATTGATCTATTGTATTTCTAATCTTCTTTAACCTACTTTGTGTCTCTTCGATAGTTTACTTATGTATAAAGAGCATTTTAGCAGGTAAGCACCTGCTATTTTTATTGTATGTGCGAAGGTGGAACAGAGAGATTCCTGTTTGACCTACCTCAGTGATAACTTTACTGATAAAATCAGGAGCCAATTACTTGCAAAATATTAATTTGCAGTGTGGAGCAAAGGATTGCTTGTGGAAATAAGAAAAGACAGAGTTTTATATTTAAAATGGGCATTTACTTTACATGCAGAATAGCAGAAGATTGTCAGTGAATTTGGGATGTTTTTGTGGAGTATCTTGTAAGTGATTATTGCCAATTGCGCATGGGTAGCTTTGTAACTACTTGATTCTCAACCAGAAGAAGGTCACAAGCCCAAGTACACTGCTTCCCAACACCTGACTGTACTTTACCACAATTCAATCAGTTCGATTTTCTTAATTCATAGCCATTCAATAAAATGGAATACTGCAAATGCCTCCACCTCATGGGGGGGTGGGGGGGAACTGACATTATCCAGCAATATCACTGGAATTTAAATAAATGTAATAGATATTTCAAAAACTTTTCATGAATAACAGCAGTAAGCATTCAAAGAGGAACAAGTGATACAGACCAGTCACAAAGCCCCATTTATGTAAAGCCAGAATTGAATCCCACCTTTTCTGACATATATATATAAAAACTGAAATGAGAAAGAACCTTTGAGGGTGGTTAGAATGTGAATTTCTCTGCCACAAAAGTTGTTGAAGCAGAGTCCATACATTATTTTAAAAGGGAATTAGATAGTTGCTTGAAAAAAGGGAATATTAAAAGAGTATGAGGAGTGAGCAGCAGATGGAATTAGACTTATGTAAGGAAAAACACCAGTGCAGAATTGAAGGGCCAAATGGCTTGTTTTTGTACACTAACATTCTATGATCCTATGTTTTGGGCTCCAGGTTCTATTGCCATGTAAATGTACTAGAACTTGCTCCAAGTGGAATGAACCAAAGAGGAATTTTACAGAGTGACTTCATCTCATCAGTGTAATCCAAATTTCAGCCAGCCATATATAGAACCATAAAAATGTCAGCACAGAAGGAGGCTTTTGGCTCATCATGCCTGTGCTGGTGATAGTTCCATATTGAAGCTGTCTACTCTAATCCTAACTCCCTGCTCTTTCAATGCCACATTTAATAACTTAGGTCTGAATTTATTTTCACACGCACACACACAAACACACACATATATATCAAGGCCAGACAAAAAATAGACTGCTACACTGGCATTCATGGGGAAAATGGTCAAGAAGAAAAAAATGATTACTTCTTTTTAATATATCACAATTGAAGAGATGGGATTGTCTTTTTCTAAAATTGTACTAATATTGATTTTCAAAGTCAAGGACATTAATGCCATTCCCCTCTGATGTAAGTCTAAAGTGTTGACCAAGACTACAAAAGATTAAATAGTAAAAAAATTGAATACAGATTGTCTGAGACATAATTCGGCAGCTTTGGAAGCACTGCTTATGCAAATTTTGTTTAAGGATTCAGTGTTCATGTAGCTAAACTCAATTTTATCCTCCAAATTTTAATAGTCCATTCATTGAATACACCCATAATATACAATTGCAAATGTTACACCCCTATTCAATAAAGGGGAGAGGGATAAATCTGGTAACTACTGGCCAGTCAGTCTAGCGTCAGTGGTGGAAAAACTACTAGAGACCATTGTACCAGAGGACAAAATTAATTCTCACTTGGAGAAGTATGGGTTAATAAGGAACAGCCAGCACGTATTTGTTAAAGGCAAATCACGTCTGACTAACCTGTTTCAGTTCTTTGATGAAGTATCAGAGAGGGTTGATGAAGGTGGTGGAGTAGATGTTGTACATATGGGCTTTCAAAAGGCATTTGATAACGTACCACATAACAGACTTAATCAGAAAATAGAACCTCATGGGATTAAAGGGATGATGGTAACTTGGGTACGTAATTGGCTAAGGAATAGAAGGCAGAGAGTAGGGTGAACGGATGTTTTTCTGACTGGAGGGAAGTATGCAGTGAGGTCCCCCAGGGATCGGTATTGAGACCACTGCTTTTCTTGTTATATATAAATGACCTGGACTTGAGCATAGGGAATACAATTTCGAAGTGTGCGGATGATACAAAACTTGGCAATGTGGTAAATAACGAGGAGGATGGCAGCAGACTTCAGGAGGACATAGACAGACTGGAGAAATGGGCAGACACATGGTAGATGCAATTTAATGCAGATAAGTGTGAAGTGATGCACTTTGGGAGGAACAACATGGAGAGGCAGTATAATCTAAATGGTACTATTTTGAGGTGGGGGAGCAAGAGCAGAGGGACCTGGGGGTGTATATTTACAAATCTTTGAAGGTGGCAGGTCAAGTTGATAAGATGGTTAAGAAAGTATATGGGATGCTTGGCTTTGTAAATAGGGGCAATGAATACAAAAACAAGGAAGTCATGCTAAACCTTTACAAATCACTGGTTAGGCCACAGCTGGAGTATTGTGTACAACCTGGGCACCACACTTTAAGAAAGGTGTCAAGGCCTTGAAGAGGGTACAGAGGAGGTTTACCAGGATGATACCAGGGATGAGGGATTTCAATTATGTGAAGAGACTGAAGAAGCTGGGATTGTTCTCCTTAGAGTAGAGAAGGTTAAGGGGAGACCTAATAGAGGTATTCAAAACAATAAGGGGCTTTAAAAGACTAAATAGGGAGAAACTGTTTCCACTGGCAAGTGGGTCGAGAACCAAAAGTCATAGATTTAAAATAATTGGCAATAGAACTAGAGCGGAAATTAAGACAAATTTTGTTCACACAGAGGGTTGTTAAGATCTGGCACTACCTGAAAGGTGGAAGCAAATTCCAAAGGAACCTTCAAAAGGCAATTGGACATGTACTTGAAGAGGATTCATTTGCAGGGTTATGGGGAAAAAGCTGGAGTGTGGGACTAAATTGGACAGCTATTTAAAAGAACCAGCACAGGCATGATGGGCCAAATGGTCTCCTTCTGTGCTGTATGATTCTAATTCAACCTGTTGTTTCTCACTAGTTTGCTGCACCTGCAAGGGTTGCAAATGTAAAGAGATATTTTCTATTAAGTTTCCCTGCTGATTATTGCAAAAATTCGTAATAAATCAATCTTAAAAGGTCAAACAAGTAAAAAAAACTCAGCATATCAATATTAATATTTAATACAAATATATGTTTTTAAAAATTACTTTGGCTATTTTTAGTTCTGTAATACGTACTCCATTTCTTTTAGATCTCCCTGTGCCACGTGCCTCTTTTACATTCAGAGAATAGGTATGACTATTTTTCTTTACATTTTTAAAATGTTTTCCTAATTTTGTAACCCACCCTTTCTTCATTTCTCTTTTTAAGATGTTGACTTATCCTGGGTATGGTTCCACGGGTGCTGGCAGCTATCCGGTATTTAATCCTCACAGCTATTCTTTAAATGCAAACCTTGATAGTGAATGTTGTCCGGTTAGTCATCATGGGGGACGTCACAGGCAAGCCCAGTCCTGTCTTGACATCCCATCCACACATATGGGCCTGGATTTTAACTTGGAGCCAGGGAGAGAGCGGGGTGGGACGGGGGTAGTTTATCGGATATGAAACCCGGAAGTGAAGTTGGCGGGTCGGAATCTGCGATTGCAACTTAATTGAAGGATAAAAATGTTACTTCCGAGTTTCGTGCCCGGCAGCCAGCCAGATTGATAGGCTGGCTGCCTGTCAGCCGGGGAGAAATCAGATTCTTTGGGGTTTGTATGGGGGGGGGGGGGGGGGGGGGGGGGGGCGGGCGGGGTCTGGTTCTTTGGGGGTTGGATGAGGGGGGCCCGGGTGAGATTCGGATCTTTTGAGATTGGATAGGGTGCCGATCGGAGGGAGGGGAGGGTGGTGGTGGGGCAGGTGAGCAGTCGGCCATCGTTGGGGACGTGAGCAGTCGGACATCAGGGGGGGTCTCGGGCATTGGGGGAGGTGGGGGGTGGTCTCAGCTGATCACAGAGGTCCAATCAGTGGGCTTGTTGAACCTGGAGGAAACACTCCTGCTCCTCCTGGCCCACAAGCAGTGCAATAAAGGAACTTACCAATGATCCAGCCCTCCTTTCATCCTTTTCACCGGCAAGATTCATGGGCCCTGGCAAAGCCATGTCTCATAAGGTTAATTGATGCTATAAATACCCAATTAAGGTCCCAACTGCAGCGAGTTGGTTACTCGCACGTATCCAATCGCGTTTGGGTTAAACCTGGAAGTGGGCCCGTTGAAGCCGGGTTGCGGTCGTGCAATAAAAACAAGATGTTTTAACTACCTACCTGCCTCCAACCCAACTGTTCTTGGCGGTTAAAATTCCCCCCATGCAGTTTCCACCAGTGGTCATTGGACAATGATTAGAACCAAAAACCCTCACTGATGTCCCCCTCCCATAAGCCCAAGCATGATGTGGGCAATTGTAGGATCCCTACTACCATCTTAGCCAAGATTAGCTAACTCAGATCGGGGATTAAATCTGGGTCTTCCTGGTCTGCATGTCTCAGTAACGCACTGGAAAGTGCGTTTGCTTACTGGACCATCAGAAGAGCCACCAAAAATTTTTTAATTCAGACTAGCAAAGACTAATTCCCCACCTCAAAGCACTGCATCCCATTCTCTGACCCCTTCCCTCTCCACTTCAATTCCCCCATTCCTCTGCCCTTCCTTTCCATCCACCTCCCTCCCCTCCAGTCTTGCTCCTTCCTCAGTCTGGTTGCTTAAGGACTGGACCAGGACTTTTGTATCCTCATTGCCGTTTCTGCCACTAATGGCAATGATCGCAGTTGTTGTATACTGTGGGTGAGAACTCTATTCTCGCTTGTGTTCCTGCTTACAGTATATACTGTAAATAACCGGTATGGATCATCTTTAATGTGAAAATCAGGGTCATAGCACTGGAAATGGAATTAAGTCCTTTAGCAGCCAGACTCAGGTAGGAGTAGGATGGGAGGCAGGGGAGAGAAGAGTGGGTTAGGGGGAAGAGGAGTACCAGCTACAACAGAGGATGGGGGAGGGGAAAGAAGAATTCCAACTTGAATGGGGAGACGACGATGAGTACCAGTTTAAAGTGGGTTGTAGGGGGAGCAGAGTGCCAAGTTGAATTGAGGGAAGAAAAGAGTGCCAGTATAAAGTGAGCGTTGGAAGAGGAGAGAGTGTAGCTGTGAAAGAGTGGGGAGTTGAGTGGAGTGCAGTGTCTCTGTGAATTGGGTCTGGAGGGTGTCGAGTGCCCCTGTTGGGCTGGGGTGGGTGGTGGTTGGATGTGGGATTGTGACACATAAGGTCACTTTTGGTCTGGTTGGCCTGTTGAAAATCGAAATATCACTTCATTTTTCTCTCTTATTAGCTTAAAAATCTATTAATTGTGAAATATAAAAATGTTTAAAAATAACCAGTGTGTATCATTTTTAACCTGAAAATTTAATTGTTTTCTAGGGTTATCCCCAGGCCTTCCTAGAAATGTACCCTCAATTTTGTGCCTTCAACATTTGGAATTTCTCCCTTCATGCTTTCATGGGCTTATGTTTTTTTTTACCTCCAATATAAAGGGAAGGAATGTTGGTTGTACCTACAACTAAAGTCACAAAGACAATGTAGCATTTGTTTTTACATGTTATAAGTTAATAATCAGGGCCATTCTTGTGGTGTCACCTTTATAAGGGCTCTTGTTAGCTTGGTCAGCTTTTGCTAGTTTTCTGGGTTGGCATGTATGTTTTAGTTTAATTATTTTGTCAAAGGCATTTTACAGCAATAAATACTAAACCAAATGAAACCCAAAGTGATGTTCCCTAAGAGCTTAGCAGGTAATTGATGCATATAGATCAGGAAGATCCCAGGATCAATCACAGAATCATACAAATTTCAGCACAAAAAGAAACCATTTGTCCCATCACTGCTATCTCCACTCTAATCCCATTTCCATGTACCCTTTAATATATTTTGTCTTCAAATGTTTATTTAATTCCCTCATAAACATTGTGATTGAATCAATTTAAAACATTTTTCAATAATGCATTCCATATTCCAATAATCAATTGTATAAACAAATGTCTTTAACCTCCGACTTTATGTTTTTAGTATTTTTACCAGTTCACTGACCAGTGTAAATAATCTTTCAGTATTTACCCTCTCAAAACCTTTCAAAACATTGAATAATTCTATTGGATCCTCGGTTAACCTTCTCTGCTCTATTGAATGCAATCCCATTTTTCCAAATTTCCTATCATAGCTATACCCTCTCATTTCTGGTATCCTCCAAATAAATCTATGTTCCACCTTTTGAATGATTCCAACATCACGTCTATAACCGTGTGCTGAAAACTGCATGTAGTACTCCAACTGTGACCTAATTCCTGGTGTGTGCTGAGCTAGCTGATCTCAGTCAGAATTGGCAGTAGGGATGTTACAGTTGGCCTCACTGCTTCTGTGCTAGAGAAAAAAAACCTCAAACACAGTTCCCTTCCTGATCATTATCCAGCGACCCTACTAGAAAGTAGGCATTTACTTCACAGAATCACAGTCCTCTCTGATGCCACGCGTGTTAGAACAGTCAATGGAAAATAAGTTATACATGAAACTCCCTCAGTTGCCTGGTAAGTATGTTCACTACACAATGTGGTACAAAATGGAAAAAAAAACAAGTGTCATATATTTGATTCCAGGTTTGTGCCGAGTTAGCTGACCCTAATTGAGGCAGCTGATGGGTGCCACCAGGTCTCAGCACTCCTAGGCTAGGGAGAGAATAAATAAATACTACTCGGCGCTCACACTCCTGATCATGGTTCTATGTCCCCTGCTAGAAATTACTCACATGCCCCGATGCAGGCAATGACTGTCGAATTCAGATGTGATGCCCTCCATAGTAGAATAACTTTCCAATGGTCATCCTCTTGGCTCACACAGGAAGAATGGCTATTTGGGTGATTCGAGCCATATCACAGGAAAGGTGGGACAAAAACAAGAGAAAACTGGCAACATTTAAAAAAAATATTTAAACATGTTTGTGCACTGGGATTGCATTATAGAAGAAATAGGCTCAGGGAGTGCGTGGAATTTTTAAAAACTTATTTCCCTCCTGGCATGAGTCTACAAAAAAAAGATTATCTGCTGTAAAACAATACTAAGGCTGTTGGAAACCTAGAAGTCTGGAAGATATTCCGTTGCTAACACCATGATAACTCTTTTACCTCAAGATTATCATTATCTTCTGATATCCTTCCAGGCAAACAATCAATATTACAATTCATAAATATCATAGCTACTGTTCAGAGAGCTGGCTCTCTCTCCCTTTTGTGATGAGGCTAAGAATTGTTGCTGTCAGAAACATTTGGTTATATTGGTTTACAAGCCCCTATGAAGAAGTGTTTCTTTGTCTATTCTCCATTCCCTAATCCCTTCCCCCATTCCAAATCAAATCCCAGCTCCTTCTGTACAGAACATATACCAAACTTCAAAATCTGAATAAAGTGTTGCATGCTTTAATTTTGCCATGATAAAAATATTAACTGAGTTAAATCTACACTGCATTCAGTTAAATAGTTACAGGTTTTTACTTACACTGTGTTCCTAAAGGACATTTTAGTTTAGGCACAGATAGCTATAGTGCCCATCCCCCCAAAGCAACATAGACTCATTTTTGCGTGGCCAGCCACTCCTTTCAATTGATTCATTCCACCCTACCCCCTCTTCTTTGCTCAGTCATTCAGACCTGGAAAGTCAATAACAAGCTGACATCATCAGTGGTTTGTATATTACACTGCTAGTTTCTAGCTACCAATAACCTTCTAAGTGAGGAGCATGTAATTCATAAAGTCAGCTAAAAAATACATCTTTCTTTCATAGTACATTATAAAATAGGCTGGAGCTATTGGTAGCTTATGAAATATCAAAAACACCAAAATATTAAGTACATGTTTTCTAATTTATATAAAGTTAGATACAAATAGGCTGGCCACTCTCACTGATTTAAATGTCTAAGATTCTCATGCTCCATGTATACAATACTTACAATCCATGCTCTAATTTCCACAATTATAGTAAATGTTTTTGACTATTTAATCAGATT
This sequence comes from Heptranchias perlo, assembly GCF_035084215.1. NCBI lineage: Eukaryota > Metazoa > Chordata > Chondrichthyes > Hexanchiformes > Hexanchidae > Heptranchias > Heptranchias perlo. The sequence continues at coordinate 35,368,244 of NC_090337.1, read as the reverse complement.
TAATATTAAAATAGCCAAGTTTTCTTTGTTTATCAATTTTGTTTAAAATAGCCATCCATTCACACTACCAGTTTAGTGTCAGTGTGAAGCAATTTCTGCTTTGCACCAATGCTAAACTTATGGAAGGTCGATTTTGACTTTTAGGTGGCCGACCGGCAGAGAGCTCATTGACCACCCATTCGAGAGGTGAAGGGGTCCCTCCCGCGATTTTGAGGCTCCGGCCTCGTTTAAATTTGGCAGCGAGCTGCAGGGTACCAAACAGGCGTCCTAATGCAGCTTGCCAGATTAAAGCCTGAAAATTGGGCCGGAGCTGCCGCCAGCAAGGTAAGTTGGGGGGGATCGAGATCGCAGAGAGTGGGGGTCCTGGGGCGGCAGCAGCAGCCCAGTTTATTTTTGTGGCTCCGGGGCCCAGAAATAAACACTTATCTTTAGAGGGCCTCTTCTCTACCATCACCTAAGGAACTGACCAGCGCCTGCACTGCATAGTTTCCAATCAGTTCCTACCTAAAATGGCAATTGGGGTCCTATTTAGGTCCTAGAACCCCGATTTCCATATTAAAAGGCACCTATTGCATGAATCAGGTGGGCACTTTGGACATCTGGCGGTAGGCTCCTTTTAAAATAGAGCCATCTACATCACTGTAGTTAATGGGGCGATAAGGCTACCGACCATATTTTGACGCCATTACCACCCCATTAATGCCAGGCAAGGGCACTCAAAATCGACCATGTAGTGCAAATTGGATGTTCAGACCTAAACTGATTCTGAAGAGGGAGACACCTTCCTGTGGGGAATCTCACTCCTCATCACTCCGGTATCAGGTTGGGCCCCAACTCTGAATTCAGGCTGCTTTTACACCACAACTGCGGTGTGGCAGTGCAAAGCAAAACCACTTCAAGCCAACATTATAGTTAGAGGCCCCGAATATCCTCACTGTAATCTGGGCAGGTAGCAGCAGAAATTGGGGCATAATCCAGTTACAGCATGTCCTCGCCCCTTTTTCTGGTCATCAACATTTCCCTTGGATTTTGAGCATATGTATAATATGTCTGCCCACATAGAAGTGGGCATAATATGACACCATGCCAATGAGGGAAATATCCTGTCATTTCTGTTCTAGCAACTGGGTGTAAGCGGTGTCTGTGTGTCTCTGGCATCCAGCATACCTAAGGGCCTGGGGAAGGTTAGATTTTAATTTTAAGAATTTAGGCTGCATTTATTGCCATCCCGAGTTGCTATGAGAATATGGTAGTGGGCCTGCTCCTTGAGCCGTTGCAGTCCTTGTAGTGATTGTGGTTTCACAATGGTGTTAGATAGGGAAATCCAGGATTTAGACCCAGCGACGATGAAGATAAAGTGATATATGTCCAGGTCAGGATGATGTGTGACTCGAAGAGGAACTTGGAGGTGATGACATTGCCCTTTTTAATAATTTTGAAAAAGGGATGGGGGAAGGGAATAGGATTAGATTTATTCTTTACAGCGATAAGGTACATACGTTCTAAAATGGCCAATTTCCCTATAGCAATTGATTGCAGAGTGATAGATTGCAGTGGGAAACTGCAAGATTCAAAATTGGGAGTTTTGTAAAATTAAAGAATAAGTCTAATCCAATTCCATTCCCCTCATCCCTTTATCTAAACTATTACAAAGCACAGGTCTTCATCAAACTAGCATTAAAGTACATTTTAAAATTGTAATTTTCTGTCCAATTTTCTCCCTCCTCTCCTGAAGGAGCTCATTTATTTTAGGGTACAGTTCCACAAGTGCTGGCTGCACTTTGGCATCTTCTCCAAGTGGCTATTTTTCATATGTGAGCCTAGATCTCATATCAGAGGTCAATTACACTCTCATTCAATGGCCAAACATGCATACTTTCCAGCAGGGGTCACTATATAGTGATCAAGAATGTGATTCTTGGCTGATTTTCCCCTTCCCTAACCCAAGCGACCTATTATAACCTTACCAATACCCCAACCATGATCAACTAACTCAACACAGACTTGGATTGAACCTGGGATTTCCGAGCCTGTATGAATCAGTAGCAAACTTAGCCATAAAGCCATATTAGAAATATAGCATAGTTTTGTGCAAGTAGGGGCCATTCATGTTCTTATGTATTTTAGTTACCGTTCCCCTATCTCTGTAAATCAATTCAGTTTGCAAGTCAGAAATTCATGATCATTATTGGTCATTTAATAGCGCATTTATAATTTTGGTATTCAACCAAATCCAACCTGGCTGTCCTCGATTATCCCACGTATCTCTGAATGTTCATTAATTTGATCTTGAATTATAGATTTCAAGAGTTTGCCATAACTGATATTAGATTAACTAGCTGATAATTATCCAGGTTATCCTTCTCGCCCTTCTTGAAAATATGTTACATGCATTCATTCATTCATTAACTATCTATTATTTGATTTTTTTTCTATCTACATTTAATATTTTCTAAAAAAATTTTATGTTAGTAACAACATTTGCAAAATTGAGTTGAATCCTCAGCTGTTAAGTAAGATGTACTTTGCATATCAAAAAGCTAACTTTAGCTTTCCTTCCAGGGATTGGACACTTTTCTCAACTGCAGGCAATCTCTGACGGTATTCACAATCTCATAATTAGGTCTAGATTGAGAAAAACAGATAACTGTATCATATAAGAGAACAAAGATACTAAGACAGGAGACAGAATAGATTTGATGACTTAAACTCCCACGTACAGATAAGAAGATAGATTGCAACAGAGGGAATAAAATAGCCGTTCACTTAATGTAGATGGAGCAAAACCAACCCCAAACCCTTTACACAATTAAAAAAATTAAGGAAGCATATCTCCTTTTCTACCTTTCTCCATCAATTTTCTTCCCTTCCCCCTTAGGAACATAAGAACATAGATACAGGAGTAGGCCATTTAACCCCTCGAGCCTGCTTCGTCATTCAATTCAACTCCATATACCTGCCTTAGCTCCATATTCCATAATACCTGTGGTTAACAAAAATCTATCAATCTCAGATTTAAAATCAACAATTGAGCTAGCATCAATTGCCATTTGCGGAAGAGTGTTCCAAACTTCTACCACCCTTTGAGTGTAGAAGTGTTTCTTAACTTCACTCCTGAAAGTCCTGGCTCCAATTTTTAGGCTTTGTCCCCTAGTCCTAGACTCCCCAACCAGCGGAAATAGTTTCTCTCTATTTACCCTATCAATTCCCCTTATTATCTTGAAAATTTCGATCAAATCATCCCTTAATCTTCTAAATTCTAGGGAATATAACCCTAGTTTGTGTAATCTCTCCTTGTAATTTAACCCTTGGAGCCCAGGTATCATTCCAGTAAATCTACGCTGCACTCCCTCCAAGGCCAATATATCCTTCCTAAGGTGCAGTGCCCAGAACTGAACACAGCACTCCAGGTGTAGTCTAACCAGGGCTTTGTATAGGTGTAGCATTACTTCCACCCCCTTGTATTCTAGTCCTCTAGATATAAAGGCCAGCATTCCATTAGCTTTTTTGATTATTTTCTGTACCTGTCCATGATATTTTAATGATTTATGTGCATGGACCCCGAAGTCTCTTTGAACCTCCACTGTTTCGAGCTTTGCATCATTTAAAAGTACTCTGATCTATCTTTTTTAGGTCCAAAGTGGTTGACCTCACACTTGCCTATATTGAAATCCCGTTTGCCACAGTTTTGCCCATTTACTTAATCTATTAAAATCGCTCTGTAATTTTATCCTTCCATCTATACTGCTTACAATGCTGCCTATCTTGGTGTCATCAGCAAACTTGGATATGTGTCTCTCTATCCCGACATCTAAGTTGTAAATAAATACAGTGAATAGTTGAGGCCCCAATACAGATCCATGTGGGACACCACTAGTGACATCCTGCCAATTTGAGTACCTGCCCATTATCCCTACCCTCTGCCTCCTGCCGCTCAGCCAGTTTCCTAACCAGGTCAATAATTTGCCCTCAATTCCATGAGCTTCAACTATAGCTAACAGTCTCTTATGAGGGATTTTATTAAATGCTTCTGGAAGTTCATATAAACAACATCCATCAACATTCCCCTGTCCACTATTTTAGTCAAATTTTCAAAAGATTCGATCAGGTTCGTCAAGCATGACCCACCCTTTACAAATCCATGCTGGCTCTCTCTGATCAGCTGAAAATTTTCATGGTGTTCAGTCATTCTATCCTTAATTATAGAATCTAGTAATTTCCCGACAACAGATGTTAGGCTAACTGGTCTATAATTCCCTGGAATCCCCCTCTCACCTTTCTTAAATAGTGGAGTGACATGTGCAATTTTTCAATATAAAGGAATGGTTCTTGAATCGAGAGAACTTTGGAAGATTATAGTTAGGGCACCTGCAATGTTCTCACCTACTTCCTTTAAAACCTGGGATGGAAACCATCTGGTCCTGGGGATTTGTCACTCCTGTCATTCCTAAAGACATTGATTCCTTGCTTGGGCAGGTTCTGCAGGTGCCTCCAGTACTTCTTCCAATGTGGGACACTCCTGGCTGGGCTAATCACTACCATAGCCAGTCAAGCCAATGGTAGAGCAGAAAAGTGTATTTTAAATAGATCTTTTAGATAGATCCAGAGGCAACATGAGAACAAAAATTTTTACGCAGCGAGTTGTAATCTGGAATGCACTGCCTGAAAGGGTGGAGGAAGCACATTCAATAATAACTTTCAAAAGGGAATTGTATACATACTTGAAGTAAACAAATTTGCATGGCTATGATGAAAGAGCAGGGGAGTTGGGACTAATTGGATAGCTCTTTCAAAGAGTAGGTACAGGCATAATGGGCCGAATGGCATCCTCCAGTGCTGTTTCATTCTATGATTATATAATTCTATCTCACCTGTAATTACTATGCACATTCATTTTCCTAATGCAACTGGTGGAAATGTAACTCTGTAGTCAGAACAATATTTCTGCATTCACAAAATCCTGAATTTCAAAGTAACCCAAACTGTAACTTTAACTCTCAAATACACAATTTCAGTTATATCTTCTAGTGCAACAATATTTCACCTTGCAAAATGTTCTGTAATGTTTCCTGAAATTACAAAGCAGAATACTAAAAAAAAATTGCTGTTTTAAATGTGATGTTTGAAAGTTATATCACCTTTCTGTCTTTTGCAGTCTGGTAAGGTCAGGTAGTGCCATTAAAATCATTTATTGCAAATTGCAGACAATAAAGTCACACTTACAAGGCAATTATTTTGCAAAGATTTAAGTTATGAAAACATAAGGCACCATGAGTTTGCTTAACATCAAAGTATTCACATTGACAAAGTCTAATTTTGATGAAATGTTAATGAAAAACTGTTTATAATTATTTCATTCTCATGGGATGTTGGCAAAACAATTTGCAATGAGAATGTGACTTTAGTTGAGGCTTTGAGTCAAATGTCAGGCCCGAGCATTTCTTTAAGCTATTCAATAGCAGACTCATGAGAACTTGAGGGATATGCAAATCATATCTAATTAGAATAACTTATAAGTAGGTTATTTCAAATGGCATAATGGTGAAGCCCTCAGTTTTATAAAGATAGGACTTAGGTTATGAGGAGCTAACCTAAATTTATATATGCAAATTAATTCTGATTATTATACTTCATAAATATTAGTGCAGCTGTGGCATTGCTCATGATGAGTCAGAAGTTTTGCAGCTACAAGGGAGGGGGAAAGGGTGCTGTGCTACAGAAATGGGAGAGGGGTGATTTCACATTTCAAGATTTTTACTTATATAGCCTAGAAGGGATCTTGGGGTCAATTTGTATTATGCTGCTGCTATGAATGTAAATTCGGGCGAAAAAAGGTTGACTTCAAGGAATGCACAAGCTATCTGGGATGTTGATGAGGCCTATTAACTGGAGTACCAGATGAAGTAATTAACAGAATTATGTATACTCATAATACCATATCAGTTTGAGACAATGGAAGGGGTCAATACCACATTTCAGAGGTGTGCATCTATAACGTTGGTTATATGACTGCAGCCAAAGACATCCGACATCCAGCCCAACATTGGGTCTGGCCATTTTGCAGGCATCCCTGGAAGCTGCCTAAAATGGACATTGGACTCATTACAAATGTAATTGAGGGACCTAACACCTATTTTTGGTAGCCTTGCCGAAATTGAAATGCAACGAATAGAGCACGATCCTGGCCTTGGGATTCTTCAGCGGCTGCCAACAAAAGGTAATTTTTTAAAAAATTTTAAAAATTGTTCCCATGGAGCCAGGAGGAGCAGGCGTGCAGAAGTTTCAGAAAACCAGCACAGTTGATGGGCCAAACGGCCTTCTTCTGTGCTATAAAATTAAATTCTATAAAACGCCATGATATGAAAGTTATATAGAAATTAAGTCTTACACTTACAGGAAGTTCATGTACTAAATAAAATTTTTAATATATTATTATAGATATTTTGCATCTATAGCAACGAACAAGAATTAAATCTGTCTAAAATTTGACTCTAGCTTACCACTGGCTATTTCCAAACTCCTCTTGGGATTCAAAAGATCCATTTGAGGAGAAATCCCCACTCAATGCCAATTCAGAGGTATGTGGAATCTGGCCAGTATGAATTGACAGCCTGATTCTATTACCAAATTCAAGGCACAAAAATAAATGCCCATACAAGCTTCAACTGCTCTGACCTTCCCATCATCTACTTGCTTTCCTGTGCAGTGATTTTTCCCTCCCTTAACTTGCAAAAGTTTGCAAACCTTGTCCTCGCAGACTGGCTTGTTTTGAAAAAAAGTTTTAAATTTTGTACCTCAACCCCTCTAGAGCTACTTATGCAAGTGTTAGCTTGGCTCAGTTGGTACCACTCTTGTTTCTGAGTCAGAAAGTCGTTGGATCAAGCCCTAGGACTTGAGCACATTGTCTAAACTGCCACTTCAGTGCAGTGAAGAGGAACTGTGGCATTGTTAGAGGTGCTGTCTTTTAGATGCAACATAAAAATTGAAGCCCTGTCTGCCTGTTTTGGTGGCTCAGGTGGATGTAATAGATGCTAATGCACTATTCAAAGAAGAGCAGGGAGTTCTCCCATTGTCCTGACCACCATTCTTCCTCAACCACCACCAAAATCAGATTATTTGGTAATTCATTTCTCTTGCTGTTTGTTGGGACATTGTTGTTCACAATAGGCTAGCAAGTTTCTCTACACAACCGCGACCTCACTTCAAAAGTTATTAATTGTCAAGCACTTTGGGATGGCCTGAGAACACAATAATTACTATCCAAATGCATAGAATTACATAGAATTTACAGCACAGAAACAGGTAATTCGGCCCAACAGGTCCATGCCGCATGAGCCTCCTCCTTCTCCACTTCATCTAACCCTGTCAGCATATCCTTCTATTCCTTTCTCCCTCATGTGTTTATCCAGATTCCCCTTAAATGCAAGTGCCTTTTCTTAACCTCAAAGATACCTACAAACATATTTCAGTCGTGTACAGTGCAATTACCTCAGAAAGTCTAAAACAATTTGGGAGTGAGATCTAGGTCACTAGACAACAGGAAACGAATGGAAGGAAATCTGGGAACAAACCCTCACAACTGCCATTCCCTACCTAGCAGCATTGTGGGAGCACCTTCACCACATGGACTGCAGCGGTTCAAGAAGAAGGCTCACCACCACCTTCAATGAGTGGTGAACAATAAATGCCAGCCTTGCAAGCAATGCCAATATCCCGAGAATGAAAGTTAGTGAGGTGCAGAGGGGAGCATCTGGTAATTGACTGAGCACAAATGACGAGGAGGACTAAGTGCAGGTAGAATTGGAGAAGTCACAACCTACTGGTGAAAGGGACAGATTGAGTGATCTGATAGCTGCTGTGCCCAGGGATTAGGACCTTACATGGCCTGCCTACAACACCAGTTTGGTACCTCTGCATCAGTGGTTCATGCAATCATTTGGGAGTGCGCCAATCAGCCTGTACAGTTTGGGGGCATCTATGGAGTAGTCAACAACCCACATTGTTGCATTGCTGCATGACTGTCTAACCGAGCTGCAGATCAGCAGCTGCAGTGCTGGTCAGGTGCTGAGATTTCATTGCAGGGCCATAACTGTACTAACATTTTTCATGCCCTTAGTGAAGCTTGCCTGGTGTGCTGCTCTCAATGCCACAACTGCTTCCCCACCACAATATTAAGCATTATGCACAAAAGGCATCCAGTAGGCTTTGGGATTCAGTGTCTGATAATATGGGCCATCTGTGTCCAACGCACTACAGCTGCCAAACAGCACATTATCGAGTTCCAAATGTAAATGGAATAGTGATTGGCTAAATGCCTTAAATAAGCCCAATGTTAAAATTATGCATAAAGGCATACGTTTACTCATGAATATTCTCATGCAGCTTCATGTGGAGATGTTTGGGCCCATAAATATAAACAGAAAACAGATCGCAAGGGACACTTATTAAATAAATCATATAATACCGTAGAAGAGTAAAGAATAAATCACTAATGCACCACTGCTTCAAGTCAGTACATTGATGACAAACTGTATATGATTCCCCAGTGTCTATACTAAAGGTGACTTGCATAATGGACATCTGACACATCCACTGACTGAGTTCCTTGGTTAAAGCTAGTTTGAGAAGCAGCTGCGGCTGTTTATACTAATCCAGTGTGATCTTTGAATTTCAAAGTTTAAATCTGCACCAGATTATAGATATGAGAATCTGTCCTCTGATGGCCCTGAAAATCCATGGGGTGGTGCATCTTGGTGTAACTGTCGAGATGCTCCTGCTTCTGACCTTCACTGCTGACCTTGCCAAGGTTTGTGGGGTCAGAGGAGGTCATGTGCTACACATGGCAATGGCAGACTGGGGCTTTTCATGGGGCAACCCCACCTACCCACTGAAAAGGGCAGAAAGTCCATGAGAGACTCCTGGGTCAGGAGGGTGCTGGGTTCCCGCTCCTGGAAGAAAACTGGTGCCACCGTGGCCACCTTACAAAAGGAGGCCACTTCAAAACTTTTTTAAAATCCTTGGGCAACTTTTTGGGTGTCTAAACCTGACCAGGACTCTGGTGGGCCCCAGTGGGTGGGCTAGTATGCTTGGTCTCACCTGCACTGATGATACGCTGGCGCCTAAGAAGGCCCAGGGCACAGGTGTTCCCCACACCAGCCCGCAATCTTATGTTAATGGCATTATGAGGAACAGTTGGAGGCTCGTCTCCACAAAGCCACCTTGCAAGCCTCAATGCTGGTATGGGACCCAGCATAAGTAGGTCCTGCTCTAGTTCCTGGCTGTTCCAGCAGATTCCTGCTGAAGCTATGGTGGGAGTCTGCTGGAATTGCTTGAGATTTTTGAGGCCCATGTCTTGGGGGTCTCATAATAAAATTCACTCTCGACATTTCATGTAAAAAGAAAAACTATCTGGGCTTCTTTAGTAACAAAATGATCTCGGTTTCTGAGTAATGGTAACTAATAAAGTCCTGAATAAAAACATTCTTATGTAATATATATGCATTTACGTCTGGAACTGCACACACAATGTAATTAATCAATGACTAAGTCTGGCAGAGAAACAATCCTTTATTACCAACAGGTTAAAGACCACCAGTCATAGGGAATGCACAGTTGCAGCACCCAAGAAGAATAAATATTCAATAGCTGTCAAATTGTCAATAAATGTTCAGATTAACAGAAAGAAATCTATACTATGATTCTACTGGTGATTCCCTGTAAAAATGTTCCATGGAAAGAAATAAGATTACACCTTGTTATTAAATAATTTTTAGATTATATTTGGTGTAATAAATAGCCTTTCCATTTTCTAACAAATGTTATGCAGAGCCAAAGTAATTGTAATTTCTGTGCTGTTGTTAAAGTAGTTTTACATGCCAGACCTTTTATGCACAATAAAAGAGAAATAATTTATTTGAGCTAGCAAGCAGTATGGTTTTCCTTATGTAAACAAAGCAGATTTTCCCCATGGTCTTAAATTCCAGTTTCAGTGGCTGCCAGTGTCTGTTTTGTAAGTAGATTGCTTTCTGATTTATGTGCATCTAAAAAGGACCTGAAGTCATTTATCTTCAATCCTGGAGAGAGATGAAAGAGGTGCGATTGTGAAATCTCCCGCAGAGCTAAATCAGGGCATCAAAGAAGGAAAAAAAAGCTATTCCCATGCTGAAACTAAAGCACTCCCTCCTGCATGTTTTTATTAAGATCTTTTACACGTGCCTGTTTGTTTAAGTATAAAACCAGTCATATATGAAAAAAAACTAATACAAATTGTTACAATGTGATGTGTCAAAGGATTTAAATCAGCTGTTTAAAAATGTTCAACAAGTAATCCAGGACTCCAGCTTGGCTGTCTCAGTTAGGTAACATTTCTCAGAGCTCAGCTGGTCTATTGGATGGAACATCACACTCTGTGATGCAGCCACCCGATAGGGGTCTGAACTCATTAGAATCATAGAAAGGTCACAGCACGGGAGGAGGCCATTCGGGCCATCGAGCCCGTGCAAGCTCTATGCAAGAGCAATCCAACTAGTCCCACTCCCCCGCCCTATCCCCGTAGCCCTGCAATTTTTTTCCTTTCAAGTACTTATCCAGTTCCCTTTCGAAAGCCACGATTGTATCTGCCCCCAACACCCCCACCCCCCACCCCCGGCAATACATTCCAGATCCTAACCATTTGCTGCGTAAAAAAGTTTTACCTCATGTAACCTTTGGTTCTTTTGCCAATCACCTTAAATTTATGTCCTCTGATTCTTGACCCTTCTGCCAATGGGAACAGTTTCTCTCCCTCTATTCTGTCTAGACCCTTCATGATTTTAAATACCTCTATCGAATCTCCTCTCAAACTTCTCTGTTCCAAGGAGAACAGCCCCAGCTTCTCCGGTCTATCCACGTAACTAAGGTTCCTCTTCCCTGGAATCATTCTAGTAAATCTTTTCTACACCCTCTCTAAGGCCTTCACATCCTGTAGCATTTTGGGAAGTTGTCCAGACACCAGGTGAAAATGCCAGCAGTGCCATTTTGTGACTCGATGGGTGTTTTAAAAGTGCAGTTATGTCTGGATGTTACCAATAGGGCCACCAATGGGCCATATGGCACAGAATGTGAGAGCTGCTGGCCTCCTCTGACATTTTGGTAGTGATATTGCTTCATTTTCTCACTTTATTCTCTACTCTTGTAACATTTGTAATATCCCCTCATCTTGATTCTATGTACTTCCAGTAATTTTACCCTGATTTATTGAGAAGAGGAAGCAGACATGTGGCAAAGGCCATGTTGGTATCTCACTGGCCATGGTGGGTTGTGAATTCTTAGCTTGTATTTGCATATTGTCCACGATGATAATAAAATGTCTTGTGTTGAGCATGGATTGCTTTTGGGTCCCCTGTGCTTACATAGAATAGCATAGAATTTATAACATGGAACAGGATGTTTGGCTCAACCAGTCCGTGTTGGTGTTAATCCTCCACAGAAGCAGCCATCCTAATGCCATGTGTCCACCCTGTTCCCATGTCCCTTTATTCCATTTCCCTCCAACCACCTATCTAATCTATTCTTTAAAGGTTGACATCTGCCATTGATTTCCTTGACCATTCTCCCAATCGTCCTCCACCCCCACCCCCCACCCACAACATTGACGGAAACCCCGGAGAAATGGTGTAAACAACAATCATGCTGTTTTTCCAGGGCTTCCGCAGATCTTCCGTTGAAGTTATGGCAGACAATCGGGAGAATCTCCAGGGAAATTCACCCCATGGTCTCTGCTTCAATCACTAACTCCAATAGTGCATTCCACAGTCTTACAACCCTTGGTGTAAAAAGGTTTCTACTGCTTTATGTACTAAATCTCTTATATTTAATCTCGTAAGTATGTCCCCTCCTTCTAGATTCCCAATTCTTGGATACGGTCTGTTTCAATCTACACTACCCCATTCTTTCATAACTTTAAATACCTCTATCAAATTATCCTGTAACTTCCTCTGTTTAAATGAAAATAGCCCCATTAGTCCCCAGCAGGCAAAATACTCACATGGCTCGATTTATGCTATGTTTGAGTGGGTCACTAGAAAGTGCTTGAAATCAATAGAAATGCTTTACTGTTGATTGCTTTCCTCATTTTCTCTGAGAAACACTTAAGCCCTAATTTGAATTGGGTGGACGTTGGCCAAGGTAGGCAGCAAACCATCCTGATCTCAACAGCGTGATTTTAACATCTGGGCGTCACCTGCATATCCCTGATCAGTTGCCCCTCCTGAAACCAGTGAGAAGCGGCAGCTGGCTGGCCGGCTGGTGGGAGTGCAATGTTAAGCATAGGAAACTACCACTGGGGACCAAAGGAACGATCACCGGCATTCAGGTAAGTTGTGGGGAGGGGATTTCGGACTGGCCTCTCGATCGGGAGGGAGGAGCCGGGGGCATGGAAGGTCTGAACCTTCCTGCTCCTCCTTGGCTCACAATGAAAGTTTAAAAAAAAGTTTAAAAGATTTACCTCTTTGAGCCTCTTCTGCGCCGGCTTTTCTTCCCATTAGGTTAACCTGGCAGGAAAGCCACAACCGCTTCCTCATTCAGACCCATGGTTAAAGTAGTATCTGCATATTTAAAGAAGGACCCTGACATTTTCTGGTGGGTGTTCTTCCCACCTGCTCAGTTGGCCAGGTTAAAGTTGAAGACTGCGGGAAAGGAGTGGAAAGTTGATGGGTAAGCCCCCGGACGATTTAACTGCTCACCCACCCAGTTTCCACCAGCATTAAAATTGTCCCTTTAATCTCTACTCAGTTCCTCCCTTTGATGGCATGGCTGAGATTGAAAACTTACTCTATTGGGAATCCCTCTTAACACATTGATTCCTTGGTGGATTTGTCCCATGATTGCCCTCCACTACCTTGCCCAAGTGACCATTATTCATGTGTAAGCCTTGACAGTGAGTGGTGACAGGCTATTTGCCAACTTTGATGCTATAGTCACCCGATGTTTAGAGTGTATTCTTCCAGCAGGGGTCACTGGATAAAGGAAACCCTAGCGAATTCTTCCTTTCCCTACCCCAGCATAACCAATGTCAGTTGTAGAATTTCATATGACCGCCGGCTGAGATCAACTAATTCAGCAGTCTGAGATTGAATTTGGGACTTTCTGGGCTTTGATACAAAGTGGGTAAACTCCCAGAGATATTGGAGGAGCAAAAGTGGAAAACAATTTGCCTGTAAATGAAAAAAATAAATCCAAGGTTTGAAGGGGGATCAATTCACTGTGAAGAGTATTTCTCTGGGGTTGGTTAGCCACAGTTTTTTTGGCCTACTTCAGGCCATATAGAAAATGACCCACATTGTGATGATGAGCATGAATGCAACTAGTGGATTTTTAGCAACATTTTTGTGGCTGGGCCCAAGAGTGAAGAATGCAGGAATACATCCCCTGAGGAATGATATGACTTGTGCTGCACATGAAGTGGTTAAGACTCCTCAGACAATTTCTATTTACTTTATAACTGCTAATGTGAAACATTTTGGGTCCCATGCAGCAGTCAGTGTTTGGGAAAAAAATGCACAGCACACACAATTAACCTTTCAAGTATAAGGACTTAGCAGTTTGAAAGCTTTATTTTCCCTGCTAGAAACTGTGATTGCAATTTTAAAAATAAACTTACTAATACTCCCGCACAAGGCCTTGCATAAATGAACATTAGTCAGCTGTCAGCATGTATTGTTCAATAAAAATCTGACAGATGTTTTATTTTAACTATAATTGAATCTTGTTTCTATGGTTGAGTCACTAGCTAAAATTATGTTGCAACTACACAGCAGCAGTTTCCCTCCAGCCCTAACACATAGCTGTACCAAACCATCCAAAAGATTATCCTATCCAATAATCCTTTAGACTCCTATAGGACAAGCACTACATTCAATATTTGTTTTCTTGTTCTACAGGATTTACTATGATACATGACCAGATGCCAAGTCATAGCCTACATTAATGATATATCAGAGCAGATTCTGTGGTTTGGCACTTGCATGCACACCTAAACTGGTAGAATGGCAGCCCAATCCCATCCAAATTCTGCAGGTGTAAGATGATTTGTATAATTTTAATAAGATCCCTTCATTGAAATATCTGGAATGAGGGAAGTGGAATCAGGGGTGGGGTGGCTCTTAAAGGGATGCTGCCCTCTTAAAGGAGGCAGCATTTTTTTTGTGCAGGCTGACTTACTGGACATCATGGCTGGTAGAGTTCTCTGAACAGTCTCCTTCATCAGAGAGAGAGCCTGGAGGGTTTGTTGGAAGAGATCTTCCTGAGGAAAGTGGCAATTTTTGGGGCAGAGGGAAATCCTTCAAATAGAGCCAGTGTACAGCAAGCATGGCAAGAGGTGAGCAATTGTGTGAGCAGCCCAAAAAGCTGACAGCTGAAAAATAGCCCTGAATGTAGGCCTAATGACAATAAAGATGATAGACACTATAGCAGCATTTGTGGATTTAGAAATTACTGAAGGTGGACATGAGTGCTGAAAGCATGAAATTTATTTCTTGAGGGAGTATGAAGGCATGTTCCCCCAGGTATCCCCCCCCCCCCCCACCAACCTTGGAAAATGTTGATTCTTGTTTTATACCTGATTTGGTAGATTTTCCATCATTTTGGAGCTTGCTATAATTCTGAATGTAAATCTCATTGTAATCTTCTAATATAAATAAAAATCATCCCCATTGCAACCCTACTTTCTATTTTATTTCCAAACCCTTGTGATTCTACAATTGCACTGATTAATCCAGGGAATATCCTCCTTACGGCTGCCTCATTTGGTTGCCACCCCTGTTGTGCCGCTATAGGCATGGGCACCCACCCCTATTATTTAAATGTCTTTATCCCTGAGGTTTGGAGTGGGCTCATGGACATTTGCTCTGCTGCACTTTTAGCAGCGCAGAGGTGCTGCGGGATCACTGTGCTCTTAACTCTAAAAAGTGTTTGGAACCAGTCTTGAATAAACTTTCACATTAGGCAACAGGTAAGCATGCTGCAGAAAGTCCATTTGAGGAAAACCAAAAATGTATAAAAGCTGCATTTTAGCATCTTATTTGTTATATATAATTAATTTCTGACAAACACTAAACAAAAACACCTGTAATTATGACTCTCAGCAACTGACAGCTCACTTAAAAAAATTCTGCCTCAGGTTTATGTGCAATTAACAATAATAGCTGATGTACCTGTCCTTGCTAGTGCAGTTGAATCTACTGTCACTTGATGGGGCTGGGTGTGGCATCACCCTGAGAGACAAGAACCTCCCTACTGCAGCATGCCCTGATGCTGGACATTCCCTCAACATGTACAGTGATCTCCTTGGGAGCAGATCTTTGGGAGCAATGAGAGCGGTGAAACACTGCATAATGGCTCTCTGCTGAATGGTCAACATGACTTCACAGATGGGGATAGTGGACCTTTCAGGGTGCTCAGCACATTGTTTGAAAGTTTGGTGCTTAGATAGAATCCTTCTTTTAAATGCTGCCCCTTTGAGCTCAGCAAACATTTGCACAGAAGGGGAAGTAGGATGGTCAGGAGTCTTATCCAGTTATACAAGTTCATTATTGATTGAAGTCGTTTATTTAAATACTCACCTCCCCCCCACCCCCCTCCCTTTGACAGGTGACCTAATGACAGGCCTCCATCAATGACAACATCTCCAATTAACCTGACCTATGATTTTCCCATGGGCAGCAGACTTGCCTCTTTCACTTCTTCAATAACTTGTGAAATTACATTCTACCATTCTACAGTGTACTACAGCGGTACATGGACGTGCTACGCCACTGGACAACCTTTGGATACCTAATTGTTAATTTCTTTCCAGTTAGCTCCTAAAGATGGCAACTCATGCTTTGATATGGTTCCACTGTTATTGGCAATACCTCACTCGCTCTGTTTTTTGCCTCTCCCAGGAGATTACATGGCTGCGGGAGTGGGCATGAAGGAGGGTGGGGAAGAGATCGGGGGAGGGAAGAAGTGTTTAGCCCTGATGGTCTGGCCACCATGGTGTGGGGCAGGCTTGATGGACCAGCTGATCTTTTCCTGCCCGTCAATTTCGTATGCTCGTAAGTGGCCACACTCCACGGATGAGCATAGACAATCAGTGTCATGGCTTGATCCAATCCTCACCTGACATCCACACATGCACATTTTCCAGCAGGGATCATTCCTGGGGCAGTATCAGTTGTACTGCCCCAATCGCAGCCTCTCCTCCATACTGTAGTAGATTATGTATTCAACCCTGGTGGAAATGGGCATGTAAGGATGATTTTTGTCTTGCTACTGCTCCATTTACAGCTGTAAAGGGGGTGGGGTAGTGTGACAAAAATGAAAAAAGGTCCCATTGACTTGCTGCTGGAGTCGGAACATTCCGATTTTTGGGTGGACCTCAATTTAGGCAGCCAATACTCCTACTGGACACAGGTTAAGCAAATAGGAATCAAATGACCCAGTTAAGACCCCATCACAACCCATGTTATGATAACCATTTCCTCAAACTGCCCACACGCCATGGGTGGTACAGTTCAGGAGACAGCCATTTCTAGCAGGGTTTGAAGGGATCCATAGCAACAGTCAGGGAAAGCTGGAAGCAAGTCTGGGGCTCATTTTTTCTGCTGTTTGTTGTGTGTTTTGAGCCTTAAGCCTTCCATTATTTCATCTCTTTGCTGCTGTGGGTACTACAAAAATTTCCCTACTGCTAGAAATTGCTGCTCTTTTTCACTCCTGATTCTTCAGCCCCTTCTCTTTAAGGTGCGGTTGCATGCCCATGACAATCGGCTGCCCCGTTGGATTTCTTGCCCTCCTAATTGACAAACTGTCTATAAGCTGCACAGTTAAGGCTAGTAGCACCTTGGTCAGTGCAAATGTGGCCATGGAAATTGATCAGACCTCTCGCCAACAGCATTGAACGTGCGGAATGGACATCCCAACCACCTGATCTACACTATATGTAAAAATTGTCTCCATATAGTCATTAGGTGAGGACAAGAGCACTTAGGTGAGACAATGAATGTAACTGGTTTTCATTGAGCTGTGCCCAGAGCACTGAGTGAACATTTTCAGGAGAAGAGGGAAGGGGAGAAATTTGGCAGAGAAAAAAGGGAGTTTTCAGTGATGACACTTACCAGAGTTCCTTCATGAATGAGTTATGACACTATTTTCAAACATGTGAAAGAATACCATGCACTGTGAGATGAAACTGTTTATTCTTTGGGAATGAATGATCACTTGAAATTTAACATGGCCTTTAAAATAATCTAGAATGCTACGTGCAGCTACCAACCACAGAGATGATTCACATCTGTGAGTCCTCATTTTTATTTTACACTGGTGTAAAATGTCATTCCACTGAGCAGTAAAATATTGTTTACTTCTATGAAATGAATTTGACTACTAAAGTAATGCAACTATGAAACAGGTATAAATAAATGTCAGCCACAATGTGAATAAATGCCTCATATGGAGCTGGTGAAGGTAATGATTACAACCAGCTCCATATCTTGAAAATTTTCCATTGTGATAAGAGGTTTTCATATTTGTAGCATTCATCTTCAATCACTTTTTACTCAAATTCATTTTTTTTACCCAAAGTAGTATATTTATAATGGAAAATACTGAAAACCACATTTTTGTCACAGCACAGTGTCATATTTTGATATCCTGAGAAAATATGACATTTAAGAAAAGATTAGATTAAGGATAAAGATAAAGGAAATGTCTTGCTTTTATGGCCCATTGTAAAATCTGACGTACTGGAAGGTTCTTTTTTGCTGATAATTTTCTCCTTTCTTTCCTCTCTTGAATGTGTTGATTTCTTGCTGGGATATGGTTCTATGAACACTTAACATCCTCCATTGCCTCACCCAAATGGCCATTATTCATGTGTGAGCCTAGACAGTGCATGATAGTTGGCTATTCAACTATTAGAGGTGCCACTGTTGAGCATGATTCTTCCTTTGCCTTATGTCCACATATGCACATTTCTCACAGGAGTCGTGGGATAATGATCAGAGAGGGAACCTGAACCAATTTTCAGTTCCCTAATCCAGAGCAATCAGTCCAACTGTAGAGTCCCTGGGTTAGGGAGGAGAAGTGAAATAGGAAAATTTGCAAATGATTGTGCTGATTTGTTTTTCAATTTTCTGCTGGTCCTGCACCATTTATGTGCATTGTTGTTTACTTACTGTTTTGTTTTCTTTCTTTCTATTCCTGATGCTTCTGCTTTCTTTGGGGAGGCGACAAGATTTTCTTTGCACCCTGAAGACATAACTGTGTTTACAAAGAACTAATTTATAATTTTGTTACACCTAATTCTTTACACCAGTGTTCTATTGATAAAGCCAAACTTTGTTATTCTATTTTTCCCTGGCACCCTTCTTCTATTGTTTTTCTTTTTGAGCTGAAAAATTTTCTTTATGCAGATTCTGTCCCAGAATCAATAGCTAACCCTCACATTCACTATTTTAATGAAAACAACAAAAAAAATGTTTTTCTAGGGGTTCACAGTGTGTGTGTGAGAGAGAGAGAATGGTGAGAACAATGAACAAGGATTCAACTTTCAAAGAAGACTCAAATTTAATTTTTTTGTTCAATATTTCTATATAGAACACAGAAGGTTAGATTGCTTGTCGTCCCCACCTCTCATAGAAACTATTAAATGTCTTCAAGGCTATTTCAGTGTCCTAAAGTGGTTGCCAGATCCTTTCATTAGTAGTTTGCCTCTAATAATAACCCTTGAACTTTTCCTTTTCTCCCCTCTCACATTTCAAGAAAATAAATATTCACTCAACATAATTTACATTTTAAAAAGTCAAAATGCATCGACAGTAAAATATAATTTACCTGTAGAAAACCAGCAAAAAATTGTTCTGTTGTCTATCAACCGAAAAAAATGTATTCACATTTTACTCATTCGCTAATGAGACTGTTCTGTACACAAGCCGAATCTTCTATTCTTTAAGGGGGCAGGGACTATTAGCCAGTCTTTGTGATATATTCCATTTCCAATATGGCAAAATAGTTTTTTAAAATTGAAAATGAGTGTCTACAGCTTTCATCTGCAGCTTTGCTTCTCTTGTGTGTTCATCATGAGATGGAGCGGGGACAGCAGCCTTTTGAGATTTTTTTTCAACATGGACATGTAATTTCTTGTTTGAGGAGGGATTGAGTTGTGATATAAAGAGCTGTCCCCAGTATAATTAAGGAACCTACTAAAGTATGGATCAGCTTCCAATGACACCCAGTATTATCTCTCTGCCTCCACCATCAACTCCAACACTTTTGCTATTCTCTCCTGTTCACTGTTTGACAATAAGTCTGGATGAGTCATAAATTCCTCCAGTTTAATCTTAGTAAAACCCAAACCATTCTTATTGGCTCCCACCACTACCTATGCGCCTATCTTTGGCTTGACCTCTATCAACAACCATAGCTGCCATCTCAGGCTAAGCCTGCAGGTGTTAAGCCTTGGCATCCAGTTCAACCACAAGCTGAATTTACTCTCTCCATCCACTCAGTTGACATGACCACTTTCTTTTATCTCTGAAATACTACCCGGCACCTCCCCATCTCTCCCTTACTCCATTCCTTTAACATTTTAAGATACAGCTGGTCTAATGATCTCCTTACTGGCCTCGTTGCCTTAGCTCTCCAGAAAGTACAATTTATCTTGAACGTTGCAGCACACGTCCTCTCTTGAAAATGTCCAATGCTCCTAACTCCTCCATCCTTGTCAAGTTTTTCAGCTGCCATGTTCCTGTTTTCTGGAACTTCCTCCCTGAATTCTTTTGCCTTGCCACCTCGCTTCCTGATTTCAAAAGTCTTCTCTGACCATGCTTCCATGCACCCTCCTTAACTTCTGCTTTCCTTTTTCCCTTCTGCTCAATGACCATCGGTTTCCTTTTTCTGCTCTATAAAGTGTTCTGACATGTTTTCTTTTGCACGAGGAGCCATATGGAAACAAATTGTTGCAAAAAACATCAGAAAATAATAAAACTTATTGGCAAAATGAGCAGTATAAATACAAATCTAAATACATTTAGAATATATATTTTGTTGAAAATGCACCTAATTCCTTTAAGGTCTTCTTCACAATTTGTCACATTTCATTATTGGCTATCCTCCTTATAATGGGAAATGATTTGGTACTTTGCCTTTCTATATTTGAATCAATGTTTTCCTTGGACATAGTTTAACTTTCTACAGAGTTATATGTATGACGTATGTTTACATGGAGTCAGCTATACAGTTTTAGTGTTTGTTTTGGAATTAGTTCAACATAACTTCCTGGAAGAAAGCGTATATTTTAAAACCACTTCTGCATGCTTTAGTACACACCCTCACTGTAAAATAAAAGATTTATTCATAAGAAATTTTAATCATAATACAATTTCTTTTGTAGCCAGAGAAAGGTGTCATGATCGTACAATGATGCTGAACTAGTCACAGCCTGCACAGCAGTTCCTTTATCACCAAGGCCGAGCCTACTATAAGTGGTACATTGTATTAGCAGGTTTGGGATGATTAAGGCAACAAGTTCAGAATGACTGGAATGCTTCTGCAAATGCTTTCTCACTGCTTGATTGGAAGTAAAATTTATTGCTCCCAAACCACAGGAAAATATAACATGATCCAATATGACTAACTGTGTTTGATCTTCATTTGCGTGCGTTTTCTTGGATTATCTTTGTAATTTTCATGAATCATTAGTAATTACTGGGTCTGGTTACTTTTGGAGAAGCCTGATTGTTTTTTTTTGATGCATTCATTAGTAAGTGCAGCTTGCTCAGTCTAGGCTAAAGCCAGGCTCTATATTTGCTATCTTAATGGTCTCCTCGTATATTATTTAAGTTTTAAAGGATTGTTTCACACTAGTTGTTAGAATTCATGTACCCTCAAGGTGGAAATTTGAAACTTACACTTATTCTGCATCAAGACAGAATGTACCATTGCTGGCCCACTAGTGAGCACTTTGTGGGAAATCATTGTAGAAAAGTACGCAGTTTTAAATTTTATAAAATCAAAAGATGTATGTGACAAACTTGTGAATGTTTGAAAGACTGGGATGTTTAAAGAATTTATAACCAAGTTGTGACATTCACAGCACAGTCTTGTATCTCAGAACAGGTTCCAAAAGGCATTTTTATTTTATAAGAATGCAGTGGACAATGAAAGCTTGGTTCTCAGTATCTGCTGCACCCGTAAATATACAGCCAACTCCTGATAATTTAAAGTTGTTTTTGCATTATAAAAATTGAATTATCCAATAATTTGAATTAAGCAATGTAAATAACACAACAAAGTGGAAATGTAGTGCTGAAAAATTGAATTGTTAAATCATTTGAATTAAGTGACTTTGAATTAAGAGGAGTAGACTGTAAATGACCCAATCTACCTTATTCCAGCAGCAACAAATCCCCTCCTCAGGCACTCCAAATCCTTCTCCAGATCTCTCAGTACAAGAGGAATACCTAGAGGAATTATACAGAATGATATAGAATTTACAGCATAGAAACAGGCCATGCAGCCCAACTGGTCTATGCCGGTGTTTATGCACCACACGAGAACAATTCATGTCTTCAGATATTTGGTCACTGTGGTGGGAAAACTAAGCAAAAAAAAATACAAAACTGGTTAACAAAAACAGCTACAGTAAAAATGCAGCAAAGGATTCCAAAAAGTACTAAACCACAAACTTCACCTTTAAACATCAAAGGTCAGAACTTCCAGCAGTGCCCATTTTATATGGGTTCAAAAAGCTGTCTGTGCATTCCTGGCAAAATACATGCAAAATTGCAGCTAACAGTGATTTGCATACATTTGCATTAATGAGGATATTAATGAGACTCTTGTTTTGGGTAAGAGTATGTTGCCTCCATATAATTTTCAAAACAGGAAATTCTCACAAAATGGCCTACCTGCTCAAATTCCTGAATGCCACACGCCCAATCTGTGCCAGCACAACCAACCAGTCATTTAGATTGGAATATCTACCTTGCTTCACACAGTATTTAATAGGGAATTCAAGAGAAATTTCTTTACTCAGAGAGCGGGTGCCATGTAACGCTCCGTCCAGTTGGACTGTTCCGCCCCACCTGTCCTTCGTGGAAAAGTTTGTGCAGAAAAACACCTTTGACCACAAGGCAATCAGCAAGTGGTCCGCACGTAACGTCCTCGAGACCCTGCGGGAAAAGGAGATGGTGGATCCTGTCAGTTGGTTCCCCGAGCAGACTGTCAATGTCATTTGGCAGAACGCCTCATTGCCAGAGCTTTCAAACAAGCATCAAGACCTAGCTTGGCTGGTGGTGAAAAGGGCCCTTCCCGTCAGATCCTTCATGCACTCCTGGACTCTCAGCGCCACTGCGCGCTGTCCCCGAGGAGGCTGCGTTGGAGACGAAACCGTCAGCCATCTCCTTCTGGAATGTGCCTTTGCAAAGAAGGTCTGGAGAGAGATGCAGTGGTATCTGTCCAGGTTCGTCCCGAGCAGTTCCGTAACACAGGATTCTGTGCGCTATGGGCTGTTCCCGGGGACGCACACTGAGACGGACATCAACTGCTGCTGGAAGACCATCAACTCGGTGAAAGACGCCCTTTGGTCTGCCCAAAACTTGCTGGTCTTCCAGTGCAAGGAGGTGTCCTCGACCGAGTGTTGCAGACTGGCACATTCCAAGGTCCAGGACTACGTGCTCAGGGATGCACTGAGGATGCTGCAAAGGCTCTGTGGGGAAAGGCAACCGTTTAGAGCCTTCCCGCCAGTGTATACTGAGGGGCTGCAATCAGGGAAAACCCCCCTCGAGCAGAATGTAAAATTCAAATTGATGTAATGTACCCGTAATAAATCTGTAATGTATCTGTCATGAATCACCTGTATTGATTGTGATGCAATGAGGCACCCTAGAGTGTCATGAACTGTAATTATGTCCAATGTGTTCATTGAACTGTACTTGATGAAACCTGCAAATTGCATAATCGATATTGTGTACGTTTGGAATGTGATATGACAACTGTATTGTATGTACTGCTGCAAATGTTATGAATAAAGCATATTTTTTGAAAAAAAAAGATAAGAATACTTTCGACCACAAGGTGGTCAGTAAGTGGTCCGTACGTAACGTCCTCGAGACCCTGCGGGAAAAGGAGACGATGGATCCTGTCAGTTGGTTCCCCGAGCAGACTGTCAATGTCATTTGGCAGAACACCTCATCACCAGAACTTTCAAACAAGCACCAAGACATAGCTTGGCTGGTGGTGAGAAGGGCCCTTCCCGTCAGATCCTTCATGCACTCCCGGACTCTCAGCGCCACCGCACATTGTCCCCGAGGAGGCTGCGGTGCAGACGAAACCGTCACCCATCTCCTCCTGGAATGCGCCTTTGCAAAGAAGGTCAGGAGAGAGATGCAGTGGTATCTGTCCAGGTTCGTCCCGAGCAGTTCCATAACACAGGACTCTGTGCTCTACGGGCTGTTCCCGGGGACGCACACCGAGACAGACATCAACTGCTGCTGGAAGACCATCAACTTGGTGAAAGACGCCCTTTGGTCTGCCCGAAACCTGCTGGTCTTCTAGTGCACAGAGCTGTCCTCGACCGAGTGTTGCAGGCTGGCACATTCCAAGGTCCAGGACTACATGCTCAGAGACGCACTGAAGCTAGGTGCAGCCGCCGCAAAGGCTCTGTGGGGAATGGCAACCGTTTAGAGCCTTCCATTGTATACCGAGGAGCTACAATCAGGGAAACCCCCCCCTCCCCCGGGCAGAATGTAAAATTCAAATTGCTGTAATGTACCTGTAATGAATCTGTAATCAATAATCTGTATTGAGTATAATGCAATGAGACACCCCAGAGCGTCATGAACTGTAATTATGCACAATGTGTTCATTGAACTGTACTTGACGTAACCTGCAAATTGTATAATCTGTATTGTGTACGATTGGAATGTGATATGACAAATGTATTGTATGTTTTTGCTACAAATTTTATGAATAAAGTATACTTTTTGAAAAAAAAAGAATGTGGAACTTGCTACCACAGGAGTAGTTAAGGCGAATAGCATAGATGCATTTAAAGGGAAGTTAGATAAACACATGAGGGAGAAAGGAATAGAAGGTTATGCCGATAGGGTTAGATGAAGAGGGCTGGGAAGAATCTTGTGTGGAGCATAAAAACCAGCGTGGACCAGTTGGGCTGAATGGCCTGTTTCTGTGCTGTACATTCTATGTAATACAATGTGAAAATGAAAGATAGCAAAATTTACATATTTAATCAGGTGCAGCAATAAGATTTCATCTTTGTTCTGGAAATGATTTGTTTTCAAATTAGTAAAGTCAACCAGAAAGTTCAGTTGATTGGAATCAATACCGTGAAAACTTGGCCCATTAGATTATAAGGCTTGGATTGTAGTATGTAGATTATGCAAAATGAAATTATGCTAATGAACATTTGCTTTTTATTGCACTGACAAAACACAATGGCCCAGAATTTGCTGTCAAAATAAGTGAGGCTAATGGCGCGCACCGTTATTTATGCGCAAATTGCACAGCAACTTCAGGCGAGGGCAGATGCACAGTTAAATGTGAAAATCCGGCAGTTGCTGTCTGAGATGCGCTGCTCCGTCGTTAGTTTCGCGAAAATGACATCTCGCTATCTGACTCACCAGTCAAATGCATTGAATGGCGTGAAGTTCCTGTACTTGCACAGTAGATAGGAATTAAACTCGCCACAGAAAGTTAGGGCTTGTCCATTTCAGTCTAAGTACTCTTTTAAAGGCGTGATAAGTGTTAATTGCTGCCAAACAACCTCTTTGGCACTGAAAATTAACTATTACAAGTGAGGAGTCTCATTCCTTCAGCTTTTAATTATTGGAGATTTTTTTAAAAATTAAAATTAAAAATTGTTTTTTTTACTTTTTCTTTGTTTCTTTTTTCTCTCTCTTAATCCAATCTTTATTTCCCTCTCTTTATTTCTCTTTCTGTACCTGATTTGACATTGAATTCACTATTCTAACTTCCTGGTTCAGACTCTGCGCTCTTCATTTAACAATCCTTCAATTTGATTGGTTAAGGAGCTACACAGCTGCTTGCCCTGTTCACACAAATCCCAGATGCCCTGTAGAGGGCAGGTGCCGGTTCCACCTCACATTTCCAGTAACTTCCAGTGCAAAATCTCATGGAAATTAAATGGGCAAGGGCAAGTCTGACTAATGGTGGGCGCTGTTCGTTGACTGGCCACAGCAAATTCTGGGCCATTGATAGCGCTGTCTTACTCCTGTCCAATGCTCCTATGTCACCATTTGCATGTTTCTATCTGAATAACATCTCCTTTGCACTTTAAAGGTAGGTACATTTCCTAATATGTAGTTGGCATGTATGAGTAATAAGCAACACTTAAGACTGAGGTCAATTCTAGTCAAGGGTTTTCATTCCAAATAAAATGACTTAGATTTCTCCGACTTTCTCATTTAAACAATGTGACATTGTGAAATTATTACTAATATATGTTTAGCAGCTTCTAAATTGTGTAACTGACATGTGAGCTGTTGGCCACCCACAACCTCAGGCATGATGATATATACTGACTAGATGTTTCAACATGGCCTACTTTAAATAACGATGGAGGTCTAGAATTGATTGACACATGATGAGACACAAAGCACAAGGAAGCCAAAAGATGAAGATATGAAAGTGGAGCCTGATGTAGTTGACATATCAGTCCCTGGCTACAGAGCAAGTAGATGATGATCTCAGTGCTGCTGCTATGAGGAAATGGATGGTAGCGTTGAATCAGGCACATAAGGAGGTTCTGTGTTGCCTCACCCAAGATGTACAGCAAATTGTTGGGATAGTTGATCTCAGTCCAAATAGCAGCAGAAACGGTATAATTGAGCCCAGTGCACCTGGGTTACAGAGGGGCAAGTTGGCTGGGTTTCTTATTCTTGGTTGCTATCTAGAAACTCCTACGAGAGGTGTGTATATGGCGACATCGGGTGAACACAGCTTTAATATCCCCGTGGTTAAATTGCCTGGCAACACTCATTGTCAAGGTTTGCACAACTAATAGTCACTTGAACGAGGTACTGGAGGCTGCTGGGGACCTATAGAATCATACTTCTTCAAGGACTCAATGGCTTCAGGAGATAAGGGAAGGGGAGAAGTGTAGTGAGCAAATAAAGAAAAATCAGGAACATAAACAGTAACATATGAAAGATGAATTCACCCTTCTCCCACTTCAAGAAAATTACAAAACATAAACACAACATAACATAGAAACACAAAACGCATCCTTCATTTCTAAAATCGAAAGGCCTATTAAGTAATACATATTTTCCCAATGTCCCTTATGCTGGTATGCTGTAACTATTGCTTTGGCAGCAAGCCAGAGAAGCTTCTAGATACTGTGGCACACAAGAGTCTTTCAAGTAGTGCATAGAATGTCTGCAGTGTGGAGGAGGGGAGTTATGAAGGAAAATTACAAGATCACAATCTAATGCAAAGTAAAGCAGTTGCAATTAAAATGTACCATAATTGGCTGTAGCAGATGACAGAACTTGAAAAAGATATACATCTTTAAAAGCAACAACAAGCACTTGTGACAGCGTGACAGAAAGAATACTGCATCGGCAGAGTACATCACCCTTCCCCCACCATACAGCAAAGCTGTTTTTGCCGCCTGCCAACAGAATCGTGGGCGATGTCACATTAGGCTTAGCTAGTTGCTTCAGGGTAATGAATAACACTTCCTAGATAGATTTGTCTTCACTACAGTTGTAGGAGGTTGTCAGCCTCCAAACATCTGTCAACACTACTCATTCCAAGCAGATAGTCACAAAACAGTTGCTTCACAAGGGCACTGATTACTTTCAATTAAATAATAAATAAAAATCCTGGAAAAATAAAACTAGCAGTGTTGGCAAATAGCAATATTCCCCTTGCATCTGGTGAGACACTAAATAGCACTCTGAGGTGAGGGATGATGGGCAGAACAAGTGCCCTTGTTTTCCCTAAATAGCTTGTATCTTAACTTCAGATAAATCCTTGACCACCAAAAGGAGTGCAACACAAATTATATTTCCATGCTTTTTAAAGCTTACCCAAAACTTTAAGACTGGAGGATACTGCATCAGGTCACTTTTATGTTGTGGCTTGAAGTCACATATGAACTAAATAGAGATTGTAGCCCTAAATTTACTCAAATTTTCTGCTGCCAAGTAACATAGTAACAGTGTCAAGCAGAAGACGACATTTGGCCCATCTAGCCCACCTATCCACAGTATTCCCTTACTACATTTCTAATAACCCCGAATCCCATTTGTTGACGTGAACCTGTCTAATTCCTTCTTGAAACCCATGAGTTTGCTTCTTCCACCATTCGTGCCAATAATCTGTTCCACATACATACCATGCTTTTAGTAAAAATGTTTTGCCTGCATTTCTTATTTTCTTTTGCTGACATTAATTTGTAACTATGACCCCTTGGGCTTAAATTCTGTATACGGCAGAAAAGCCTATTTGGATCCAATTTGTCCAAACCATTCATAATTTTAAACACTTCTATCATATTCCCTCTCAGTCTTCTCTTTGCAAAAGAGAAAAGACGTAGGGCATTTTATCTTTCCTCCTACATCATTCCTGTGTAGGTGGCCCTATCTGCTTTGGAAGCAGAACAGCATGGAGTAGACCATCATTTATGTGGCAGCCAATACTGGCCTCCACAAGGGTGTACGTGGGCCCCACCGGTGAGGTCCAGGCCAGGCCTACGGGAAGGGATTTTAAAAAAAATTCTGAAGATCAACCCCCTTACTCAGGGAGTTGAGAAGAATGTTACCAGTGTTGAGAGGAGACCTGGGAAACCCCCTCTCTCAAATGAAGCCAGAGTTTCTATGGGGATTGGGCAGGCGGACACCACAAATGCACTTGAAGTAGCAGCTGTGCCCATCTTCCCTATGCCTCCCAATGTGCCTGCAAACTCTGGCGGGGGTTGTGCTGGAGGACCATCTCTGGGTGATCCTGGTGTAATGCCAGGAATGTGCCCTGAGGAATTTCAGGGCCAATCTCTTCTTTGTACAGAATATACAGTTTTTTTAGTTCTTAAAATGTTGTAAACCAATTTATGGTAATGATGTAGAATTGAACCACTGTGGATAACCTGCCACATCCATTCAAGGTCCTGCTGTGAACCACTGCTCTATTAACTTATGTAATACCTGTAGTTGTCCACTTCTATGTATCAAAGCTGTCTACCCTTTCACCTAAACAGCACCAGTAAGGCTGATTTAAATCAGGTCAGAGTCAGCAGTTAAAATACTGAGCATGTAGGTGATTTGATAGACAATCCTTTTAGGTGTTTGTGTTATCTGGAATTTGGCAGTCTTGAGAAAGGGAAAGAATGTTTCAGAGAGTGAGTGGCGGCAATAGGGGAGAAGATAAGGAAAGAGAATGAAAAATTCAATGAACTCAATATTATCTTTAATACTTGCATCCTCCAAAATTCATATGCACATTTAAATAATGTAGCACCACAGAAACCAAAGAGGTAAGTTGTTCAAACAAACTATGTTATTAAAAATTCTTACCATAAAAGGTTACTTTCCATCATTTTGTTATAGAAAATTTCAGGCATTATACATTACGTGGCAAAATGTCTGGGTGGAGAAGTGTAAATGTCAGTTAAGAACAGGATCAGAGTCCCCAATTTTCTCAGTGAGCTTACTGAGTAAGTATGCATGTGCAGATGTTGAGTGAGGACAAAATCAGGCTCAGCTGTGGTGCCCTCTACAGTCAAATGGCCAATTGAGTAAGAAACCTGATGGCTGTAAGCTTCATTAGAACTGCATCTCAGCAAGATTAACCGTCTCAGCAAGATTAACCATCTTCAGGGGAGGAAAGGAGAAATTGGAAAAAGAAAAAATTAATGGGTCGTAAGATTTCGGAGAGATTACTTAAAGCTGTGGTGTCCCATCTTAGAGTTTTAATTAAGGTTCTCACGATACTCCGTGATCTCCTAAAGCATTGTTCACAGGGCTGTCTATAGCACTTTGCACCCTGGGGAAGCCTGCAATGCGGGCAAAGCCTATCGCTCTCTCGTCCTGCTTTGATGTAGGTATTCCTCCTGGCATAGAGAACCTGGGTGACCTCTCTGATACAACGGTGGACTGCAAACTGTGAGATGTCACTGATGTCACCTACTGCACCTGGAAAGTGCTTGTTGCATAAAGGTTAAGGGCCATGGTGACCTTGACAGCCACAGGCAGTGCTGTCCATGCCCGAGTTCGAGGCTCGAGTTGCAGCTGCAGCAGGTGACATAGCTCGGTGACAGCCTCCTTTGTGAAGCGAAGGCATCTGAGAACATTGCTCCGCAGTGTTCAGGTAGGAGAAGTGTTCTCTGAAGACCTGCTGTGGGTATAGCTTCCTGCGCAGTGCCTTCTCCGTTTTCTACTAGTTGCTCCTTCTCTCTCCTATCTTCTTGGCTGATCCCCCAGCCCCAAAGGCAGCCCTACCAGACCATCCATGACTGCACTGAAACTGTTTGAAGCAGACAAAAGCAATGCAGCACCAGAAAAAACAACTTCTTAGAACTCAGAAATCAATTATAGAAGTGGGAAAATTGGCTAGAACATGCCCAGAGGTTAATCAGCAAAGTAATAGGACAAACCAGCAACTAACCTGTATGCAGTGGATGAGCCCTTTTAAATAGTGCTGCCTGTTAGCATGATGATTTGCTGAGCGAGTTTCTCACGTGGCAAGTTAGGAGTTGGGGCATCCCAATTTCACAAAAGGGTCCTACAATAAGGGTAGGTCCTATTTAAAAATATTTTAATTACCATTTAACATACTTCCGGCACGTGCCCTGGACACCTATGGAGCAGCCCGATCCAATATGGCGAGGCAGCGCAATCCCAGCGCTGGACAGGCAAGCGCACATTGCCCGCCATATTGGGCGCTTAGGCTCTAACAAATTTCTCAGCCAATGTGTCACAAGTGTACATAATAGCGAGTATCATGGATTTTTTTGAGGGAAGTCATGCACCACAAGGAGAGCGGGCTCTGAAGCTGGAAAATGAAGCCTTGAGTTGGGCATGTCAGCAAGGTATTGGGAGTGGAACCTGTGAACATGGGTTGTTCGGAGCAGAGCAGAGCTGGGAAATGGAACTTGGAGCTGGAAAGTGTGGCGTGGAAAGCAGCAGAGAAGATAGCAAAGAGCTGGGGAGGGGGGCAAAGAGCCACTGAGTGGGAAAAGCAAAGCTTGGCATTGGGGTCTGCAGCCAAGGGTGTGGGTCTAGTGAGGCTAGGGAAATCAGCTGAAGGCTGAGGAGTTTGTGATAACTTAGAAGTACTCAGGGTGGGTCTGGGTGAAGCAAGTCTTTGGGGTTGTTGGGAAGCTGGCCTCATCTGCTGTCTTGGTTTCTCCCCTATTGTCAGTTCACACTCACTATTATTAATTTGTCGAATCAGGCTGCTCACTCAGTAAGTTTAGAGTGGAATCATGGCTGCTTTTGTGTTCTGGTTGTGGAATCTGATTGGCCCCTGCTAATTGTAATATTGCTATACCATGTGGTTAGTATGGACCAATCAGCAAGGTTCAAGGAACTCTTATAATCATACAGTGCTGCAGACAAAAAAGATAGATGGGAAGGAGTTAACTATATTGACTGATGAAAACATGTTGCATCATATGGCACTGTTGCTGAAATATAATTCTGTATGCTTTGTAGTATAGTTCAATTTCCCTAATTTGTGCAATCACATGGTAAACCTACACTATTCAACCTTGAGCCCCTGTTCCAGCCAGCACTCAGGGATAAAGAATTGAGGTCATAGGTATGAGTACATAAACTGATCTTAATCTCTGGTTAAAAAAAAGCATTTGGTGCAGTGATCACTATTTTCGTAGATTACTTGTGCTTTAACCTTCTAGGATTCCCTTTGTTTTTAATTCTAGTGATAACTTTAGGTATATCCTTAGCGCCAAAAGTATTTTCTTGAGAAGCTTTGACAGCTCTAATTAGTGGAAGAAATGAAGTTGACATGCACTGAAACCCCTTCCCCAAAGTATGTCAGACATAACCAATATGTAGAATTCTATTAAATATGTTGCAGAGAATGACAATATCATATTCTACACAGCAATGTGTCATTACTTTAATATTTCATTAATTGGTTATCATGTGCCCCACTGCAACTTGTTTCAAATAATTGGAATATACACAACTTCAACCAGAGATTATGTAAAGTACTTGAGGCAGTGCAGTTGTCATAGTTTAAGGAGTAGAGGAGAAGAGTCTTCTGCTAAATTAACATTGTGAAATGTACTGCAGGGCTCAGACACATTAACCATTCCAGCACTGTGGTTGCCTATAGGAAGGCTACAGTTTCAGATTTATTCATGCACTTTTATTTGTTATCATCTTACTATGTCACACTACTTTGCATTAAAATACTGACTCAAATTTTGATTGTGTATTATGACTGTGCTTAAAATTTAAATTTTACAACTGATAATTACACAATCAAATCCATGCTTTCCATTTGCACAAATATAGAAATAAGATAATTATCACTAAAAAAGAGTGATTGACCCTCCCTGATCCACCATCTGCTTTTAGTTGTCTGATCTGAGCTGACTGAGTAGCAGGGGTACTATAATTAGCCTTTCTGTCACTGGGTTAGGGAGGGATAATCATCCAGGGTTCCAGTTCCTGATTATTTGCATATGGGAATTGGTTGAGGAGAAGATCAAAATTGGCTATGATGCCTGCTATGGTAGAATAGACTGCCGACACTAACGGGACTTGAGAATTCTGATGGTCTGTCCACAATGATCCTATTAGGATCCATGACCTCATTGTACCTGTTCTTGGCCTCAATCTTTGCAATCTGTAAAGGTATCATCAGCCAAGGCTGAAGTGGGTGCCCCGTGTCGTCCATTAGCCACCCTGTTGTATTGCTGTGGCTGAATAGGTATCCTGGATTGCCTCAGAATAAATGCATCATGGCTACTCTCCGGGTGGCAGACAAAGACATTCAGAATGAGGTGACTAGTACCAGTAACTAGCTGGACATCTAGGAAATGAGATCCCCATCTGTTCATGAAGTGGATGGGGCATTCACACAGGGCCTTTATAGCCACATGCACTTGTGGGATTCAGCCATTTGGAAGAAGCTAATGGTTCTATCTTTCTGCTTTGCTGGGTCCATGTGGAACTGAATGAACTCAGAGGCATGCGCCGCTCATGCTCAGTTTTGCCGGGTCAACTGCAGCCTAACCCTTAAAGGGACTGCTGGAGGTCACCAACGAAAAGGTAAGTATATACGAACATACAAATTAAGAGCAGGAGTAGGTCATTTGGCCCCTTGAGCCTGCTCTGCCATTTGATAAGATCATGGCTGATCTGATTGTGACCTCAACCCTACTTTCTCGTCTACCTACTATAACCTTTGACTCCCTTATAATTCTTTTTTTCTCAAAACTTACATTTATGTTGGGCCAGAAGGAGCAGGAGGGCCTTTCCACACCATTTTACTTGTCAGACCGCCATTACATTGCCTAAAAAACAGACGGTTTTTATCAGGACAATCTGGGCCAGTATCGGGAAGGGAAGAGAAACTGATAAAAGAAAAAATAAAAGTGAATGTGAGCAGGTGCAAATTAAATGTAGCACTGAGAGAGTTAAAGTACTTATACTGTAGCACAGTCTATAGTACACAAAAGGAAAACTAAAAATGTTAGATAAATGAAAATCATGAATTTCTAGCTGTTTCATTCCATAGTACTTGATGAACTTATTATAGTACAAACAATGAAGCACTTCTTGCCTGTCTTTTGTTAGTTTGCAATAGGCCACTATTAAATTACAATGGTTTCTAACATTTAGAGGATTTGAAAAAATAGGGCTTCTCAGCTCGTGACAGTAAATAGCAAAAAATGTTATGTGGGAGAGTTTGTGGGCATTTATTAAGGTGATGTCTTTAATATTTCTGGCCTGAATATTTTTTTTGCATCATGAACTGTTTATTGTAATGTAAATGCTCAGAGCTGGCTCATGGATGCTGGTCTCCCAGAATCCCACCCAAACAGGTACCAGTGTAAAAATGACTATGTCCAGCATGAATGAGCACTTTGGAAGAGGTGAGGAGAAAATTGAAGGGAATAAAGCATATAGTGCTGAAACTCACTAATATACCCGCAGTTATTTAATAAAATGAGTCAGATGGACAAAGGGTCAACATGGATCCCTTTCTGATCATGCAATGGGGGTCATTTTAACTTTTATCGCCAGGCCAAAAATGAATGATAGTGAGTTGGCCGCCTGCTTTATGCCACCTGATTTACACCACCCGATTTACACCGCCCGCTTCATACCACTCGGTTTACACCGCCCGCTTCATCCCACCCGGTTTACACCGCCCGCTTCATACCACCCGGTTTACACCGCCCGCTTCATACCACCCGATTTACACCACCCCCTTCATACCACCCGATTTACACCGCCCGCTTACATAAGAACATAAGAAATAGGAGCAGGAGTAGGCCAATCGGCCCCTCGAGCCTGCTCCGCCATTCAATAAGATCATGGCTGATCTGATCCTAACCTCAAATCTAAATTCATGTCTAATTTCCTGCCCGCTCCCCGTAACCCCTAATTCCCTTTACTTCTAGGAAACTGTCTATTTCTGTTTTAAATTTATTTAATGATGGAGCTTCCACAGCTTCCTGGGGCAGCAAATTCCACAGACCTACTACCCTCTGATTGAAGAAGTTTCTCCTCATCTCAGTTTTGAAAGAGCAGCCCCTTATTCTAAGATTATGCCCCCTAGTTCTAGTTTCACCCATCCTTGGGAACATCCTTACTGCATCCACCCGATCAAGCCCCTTCACAATCTTATATGTTTCAATAAGATCGCCTCTCATTCTTCTGAACTCCAATGAGTAGAGTCCCAATCTACTCAACCTCTCCTCATATGTCCACCCCCTCATCCCCGGGATTAACCGAGTGAACCTTCTTTGTACTGCCTCGAGAGCAAGTATGTCTTTTCTTAAGTATGGAGACCAAAACTGTATGCAGTATTCCAGGTGCGGTCTCACCAATACCTTATATAACTGCAGCAATACCTCCCTGTTTTTATATTCTATGCCCCTAGCAATAAAAGCCAACATTCCATTGGCCGTCTTGATCACCTGCTGCACCTGCAAACTAACCTTTTGATTTTCTTGCACTAGGACCCCCAGATCCCTTTGTACTGCAGTACTTTCCAGTTTCTCGCCATTAAGATAATAACTTGCTCTCCGATTTTTCCTGCCAAAGTGCATAACCTCACATTTTCCAATATTGTATTGCATCTGCCAAATCTCCGCCCACTCACCCAGCCTGTCTATATCCCCTTGTAGGTTTTTATGTCCTCCTCACTCTCTACTTTCCCTCCCATCTTTGTATCATCTGCAAACTTTGATATGTTACACTCGCTCCCCTCCTCCAAATCGTTAATATAGATTGTAAAGAGTTGGGGACCCAGCACCGACCCCTGCGGAACACCACTGGCTACAGGTTGCCAGTCCGAGAATGTACCATTTATCCCAACTCTCTGCTTCCTGTTAGATAACCAATCCTCCACCCATGCCAGAATATTACCCCCAATCCAGTGATTCTTTATCTTGAGCAATAATCTTTTATGTGGCACCTTGTCGAATGCCTTCTGGAAGTCCAAATACACTACGTCCACTGGTTCCCCTTTATCCACCCTGTACGTTATATCCTCAAAGAACTCAAGCAAATTTGTCAGACATGACTTCCCCTTTGTAAAGCCATGCTGACTTTGTCCTATTAAATTATGTTTATCCAAATGTTCTGCCACTGTCTCCTTAATAACAGACTCCAAAATGTTACCCACCACAGATGTTAAGCTAACTGGTCTATAATTTCCAGCCTTCTGCCCACTACCCTTTTTAAATAAGGTTGTTACATTGGCAGTTTTCCAATCTGCTGGGACCTTTGCCGAGTCCAGAGAATTTTGGAAAATTATTACCAAAGCATCCACAATCCCTACTGCCACTTCCCTCAAGACCCTAGGATGTAAGCCATCGGGTCCAGGGGATTTATCCGCCTTGAGTCCCATTAATTTACTGAGTACCAATTCCTTAGTGATTTTAATCGTATTTAGCTCCTCCCCCACTAGAGCCCCCTGTTTGTCCAGTGTTGGGATATTCTTAGTATCCTCTACCGTAAAGACTGAAACAAAATATTTGTTCAGCATTTTTGCCATCTCCATGTTTCCCACCATTAATTTCCCGGTCTCATCCTCTAAAGGACCTACGTTTGCCTTAGCCACCCTTTTTCTTTTTATATAACTGTAGAAACTCTTGCTATCTGTTTTTATATTTTTTGCTAATTTATTTTCATAATCTATCTTCCCTTTCTTAATCAATCCTTTAGTTACTTTTTGCTGTCTTTTGAAGACTTCCCAATCTTCTATCCTCCCACTAAGTTTGGCTACCTTATATGTCCTTGTTTTCAGTCGGATACTATCCTTAATTTCTTTACTTAGCCACGGATGGCTGTCATTTCTTTTACACCCTTTTTTCCTCAGTGGAATATATTTGTTTTGAAATTTGTAAAATAACTCCTTAAATGAACACCACTGCTCATGTACCGTCTTACCCTTTAATCTATTTTCCCAGTCCACTTTAATCAATTCCGCTCTCATACCATCATAGTCTCCTTTATTCAAGCTCAGTACACTTGTTTGAGAACCAACCTTCTCACCCTCTAATTGGATATGGAATGTAACCATGTTATGGTCACTCATTCCAAGGGGATCCTTAACTAGGACATTATTAATTAATCCTGGCTCATTACACAGGACCAGGTCCAAGGTTGCTTGCCCCCTTGTTGGTTCAGTTACATACTGCTCAAGAAATCCATCCCTAATACACTCAATAAACTCTTCCTCAAGGCTACCCTGCCCAATTTGATTTGTCCAGTTAATATGATAGTTAAAATCCCCCATAATTATAGCTGTTCCCTTATTACATGCCCCGACTATTTCCTGATTAATACTTCTTCCAGCAGAGTTGCAACTATTAGGAGGCCTATATACTACGCCCACGAGTGTTTTTTGCCCTTATTATTCCTTATCTCTACCCAAACTGTTTCATTATCCTGATCCTTTGTCCCAATATCTTTTGTCTATATTAGTGATTCCTTCCCTTATTAACATAGCCACCCCACCTCCCCTTCCTTCCTGCCTGTCCTTCCTGATTGTTAAATACCCTGGCATATTTAATTCCCAGTCGTTGTCACCCTGCAGCCATGTTTCTGTAATGGCCACAAGATCATACCCATACGTCGTTATTTGTGCCGTTAACTCGTCCATTTTGTTACGAATGCTACGTGCATTCAGATAAAGAACTTTCAAATATGTTTTGTGACACTTAGTTCCTGCTTTTTCCTTTTTTAACACTTTACCTTTTACTCCATACCTTCTATCCCTTCCTGATATGCTTTCCTCTGTCTCCCTGCTCAGGTTCCCAACCCCCTGCCACAGCTTTGATGCTGGGTTAATCGCCTTACGCCTTCTAGTTTTCATTTTATCTGTCGTGCCTAAAGTATCTAAAGTGCCTAAAGTACACTTTCTTTCCGCTGCTCTATGCTTTTCCCTTTCACTTGTTCTTGAACAACTGTTTGTACTATTTGTATTGTAGATTTCCCCTGGGTCTTCCCCTCTCTTGCTGCTCTCAACTTTATTCCCTTCTGACTCCCCGCTCAGGTTCCCATCCCCCTGCCACTCTGGTTTAAACCTTCCCCAACAGCACTAGCAAACACCCCCGCGAGGACATTTGTCCCGGTCCTGCTCGGGTGTAACCCGTCACGCTTGTACAGGTCCCACCTTCCCCAAAACCGGTCCCAATGTCCCAGGAATCTAAATCCCTCCCTCCTACACCATCCCTGCAGCCACGCATTCATCCTGTCTATTCTCCTGTTCCTATACTCACTAGCACGTGGCACCGGTAATAATCCTGAGATCACTACCTTTGAAGTCCTGCTTTTTAATTTATCTCCTAACTCCTTAAATTCACCTTGCAGGACCTCATCCCTTTTTTTACCTATGTCGTTGGTACCAATATGGACCACGACTACTGGCTGTTCACCCTCCCCCTCCAGAATGCCCTGCAGCCGCTCCGTGACATCCTTGACCCTAGCACCAGGGAGGCAACATACCATCCTGGAGTCACGTTTGCGGCCGCAGAAACGCCTATCTGTTCCCCTTACAATTGAATCCCCTATCACTATAGCCCTGCCACTCTTCTTCCTCCCCTCCTGTGCAGCAGAGCCACCCGTGGTGCCCCGAACCTGGCTCTTGCTGCTTTCCCCTGATTAGCCATCTCCCCCAACAGTATCCAAAGCAGAATATCTGTTTGAGAGGGAAATGGTCCCAGGGGACTCCTGCTCTACCTGCCTAGTCCTTTTACTCTGCCTGGCGGTCACCCATTTCCTTTCTGCCTGCGTATTCTTTACCTGCGG
Source organism: Heptranchias perlo (assembly GCF_035084215.1). Taxonomy (NCBI): domain Eukaryota; kingdom Metazoa; phylum Chordata; class Chondrichthyes; order Hexanchiformes; family Hexanchidae; genus Heptranchias; species Heptranchias perlo. The sequence goes on along the minus strand of NC_090337.1, from coordinate 35,330,730 downwards.
TGTGACCACCTCACTGAACGTGCTATCCTCGATAGTCTCAGCATCGCGGATGCCCCACAGTGAGTCCACCCGCAGCTCCAGCTCCGAAAGACGGTTAGCCAGTAGCTGCAGCTGGACACACTTCCTGCACACATGGTCGCCAGGGACACTGGTAGTGTCCATGACTTCCCACATAGTGCAGGAGGAGCATATCACGGGTGAGAGCTGTGCTGCCATGACTTGCCTTAGACTCCTAGACTCTCTTCCCGCTCTAGGCCTCCCCTTTTATACTCTGCTCACCTCTTGGACTCTCCTGCCTCACCTGTGATGTCGCACAGTAGTTGTCCCTTGGTGCAGGTCTGCTGCTGCTTTTATTCCACAATCTCAGTCTTCTACTCTCAGGTCCACTGCCGCTCTGCGGGAAAAGTTCGGAAAAGCAAGGCAAAGCAGCACCTCCTTCCCCCACTTCACCGAACTCCCACACTTACCGAACTCTCAGCACACTGTGCAGTCCGCACACCGTGCTTCATACCACCCGATTTACACCACCCCCTTCATACCACCCGATTTACACCACCCCCTTCATACCACCCGATTTACACCACCCCCTTCATACCACCCGATTTACACCACCCCCTTCATACCACCCGATTTACACCACCCCCTTCATACCACCCGATTTACACCACCCCCTTCATACCACCCGATTTACACCGCCCGCTTCATACCACCCGATTTACACCGCCCATTTCATACCACCCGATTTACACCGCCCACTTCATACCACCCGGTTTACATGGCCCAATTTACACCACCTGCTTTACACTGTCTGTTTTATACCACCCGCTTTACATGGCCCAATTTTCTTTTCCATTGACTTCAATTACCCCAATATCACATCTCTTTACTTTTAAACTGGTCTCTGCATTTTGTTCGAGGGTAAACTCTCACTATTTTTCTTCCCTTCCCTAGTCTCCTAAGCAATGCATCAACTGCAACTGAGGGGGTGGATGTACGGCTGGCTCTTATGCCTCTGTTAATGTTGCAGTGAGCTGGGTGGTAGAAAGGGTACCACAATGATTCAGGAACTGCCCTCCCTCTGATATTCCTTGTGAGAAAATGCTTGGTTGCTCTGTGCAAAAACTGTGCTAGTGACTCTAAGTTCTGATGCAACCTAAAAGAAAACTTGGCAGGATTCGCTAAGGCCGGGAAGACCTAGTGAAAACAATGACATGGCTGAGATCCAGAACCTAAGTTGTGTCCATCACTCCAGAGCATTGTGCTTCAGTGCTCTGTTAAGTTTTTGATATATTTAGCAAAAAAGTTGATAGGTTCTGGATTTAGGAAAAATAAATGATTTCCGATCAGTCGTGAAACTAACAAATAAAATGTTGAGTAGCGGACAAACTTCAGTTGTGAAACAGACCACAATACACAAACTGGTGCTGGGTAGTGAACAAGAGTGGTTCAAAAGTATTTACCCTGAAGTAGTCTTTCCTTCTTAAGCTAACAACAGACTAAGCAGGTGAAATTCAGGATCGGAAACATAAGATGGATTTATATAATCAACCGTCTCCAAGCACATACAATTCATTATCATCACATTGATCCTGTCAGTCAATGCCTGAACAGATTAGATCTTCCTTATGCATATGAGATAGATTCATAACATGGACACCAATCTTTTCATATCTGGTTTGAAGGGTGATGTTAGCATAGCCTTTATTGCTCATAATCCTACATCAGATCATTTGTCTGTCTCTTTCAGCACCTAAGGTGTACAACCTACAAGTCACTGGAGACGGATGGCACCATTACCAGAGCCATCAATGACCATAAAAAACAAGGACACAAGTCTGAAAAAATTTACAAGATACTTTATTGTCTATAGCATTATACCTTAAAAAAAACAATTTGATATTTAATATCAGACCTTTCCCATTTTTGCTCGGACAATTGTGGGATAGGCTTGTTAATTGTTTAGAACCTTTTACATGTTTCTGGAAACTGAAAGATGGTGGGGCCAATTTTGTGATGTTGTGCCCTGGGAAAGCAGTTAAACTACAAGTGCAAGGGATCACAAACTTGGGAGAACAGGGCTGTGTCCACATACCAGGCTACAATTCTGTATCCTATGGCTAGTCATTACAATTAACAAGCACCTTCCTATCCACAATTGCGTTCTGATTGACCTCACCTTGTGTTACTTAGCAGCAATTAGACTCAGTGGCCTTAAAAGGAACACTGCTCTGCTATAGCAGCAGAATAATATGTTCTTTTTCTCCCCTTGGTTGCTCCTGCAACATTTATGTGCCAAAGCAGATGCACTGTTCAATAACATATCCTAGGGGTGTGGCAATAGTACCCATTTGTGATCTGAAATGGATATTTGTGTCTTTTCACACTACCCACTGGCTTGCCTTGCTTCCCACCACCCCATCCCCATTTCCCCCACCCAACTAACTCAGTGCAGACTGGGGATGAAATCTTCTGGCCTGTATGGGATTAGTATTGCACTATGCAGTGCCTATGTCCTCTCTCACAAACATGTTGCTGCTCACTTTCAAATCACAGTTATTTTATGACATTAATAAAATAGGTGAAATTAAAAATATGAATTAACTTCAGGTTAGAAGGAAGTTACCTTGAAGTTACAGTGGGTAAGTGCAGTTGAACCACACAAAATAGGAATATTACATTCAACATCTCTTCTATGCTGTGTTAACTGATCTGAGCCAGGGTAGCCTCAGGCCTTTGCACCTTTGAGATTGGGAAATGAAGAAAAAAATCAGCAAAGGTTACACTCTTGATTACTATTGGAGTACTCCTGCTGGAAAGGTGATACTCCCTGTCTCAGTTCATAGATGAAGAATTGTCATTTGTGCAAGGCACCAGAGGGCTGCTAGTTCATGTTTCAGCTGTTAGCGTGGATTTTGGACTGTTGAATTAAAGGCAACGATGACCAGCCTTCTCCCAAAGCTTTGTCCAATAAACTGCATGTTGAATCTTTAAGTCTGACTCCGAGTGGTGATTTTTTCCCACAACACAGCCATACACCAGCATAGCAAAACTGAAGGAAAAAATGGTCATTATCATTAAAAACTTAAATAGACCTCTGGCAGCTACTCAGGAAGGAGATGTTATCAGGGGTCTACAGTAACACCTTTTAATGGACATGCTGTTATTTATGAATGGAAACTAGCAACAATATATTTTAGGCTATGGCATTAGCTTTGCTCTATGATTGTCAACAAACGAATAGTTAATTGAAGCAAACCTCTTCTGAATGATGGGCTAAATGAGCTCAGCTGCACTGTTTTAGAAAAGATATAAACTACCAACTGACATAGCAATTCCATCTATACTACTACAAAGCTACTCCAATACCAAGTGATTTAATAAAAACATATAGCTGCCCTAGGCATTTGGAGCTCAGCTGGATCCTCTTGTGAATTTCTAAAGCTCATAGCAAGTACACAGTGTACTGCATCCAGAAATAGCACTCAATCAATGAGTAGCTCAGTTGTATTACTACTGAACCTTGAGCTTTTATCTGTGTATTCACTCAAATTCTATTGTCATATTTTATGAAAACTTTGCAATGTGACTATGCTGACAACATGGTTAATCTCAGGATGCTGTTGGTACAAAAAAATCTGTACCTTTAACTGACTAAATTTATCTAAGTGTTTTCTGTTTGCCTCAAAAGAGGTTCAGGGTTTTAAAAAAATAGTATTTTTCTCCATTTTACAAAGAATTGAAAATGACTGTATTTTTGCTGAGATTATTTTTCTGCTTTGTGAGGCAGGGAACTATTCTTCAGAGCCATATCTTGTGTTGTATACACCACCCAGCAAGCAATATCTCTGTCCTTGTTAAAGGACCAAAAGTGAAGTTTATATTCAGATGAACCAAAGACATAATCTATTATTTCATGAAATACCTCAGATCCAATGCTACTCAAAGTCACAGAGATGCATGCCCGTAAGTAGATAGATAGGGGCGGGGGCAGGGGGTGGAGAAATACAAAGAGGCTACAACACCGACACAGGCCATTTGGCCCAAGCAGTCCATGTGGGCGTTTACCCTCCACAGGAGCAAAACGATCTACTCACATTTACTATCCCTGTTTCCATATCCCTTGTACCCCTTTTCCTTCATTCACCTATCCAATCTCATCTTGAATGTTGACATTGGGGTAGATTTTCAACTTGTCGCCCAGGCATAGAAATGGTGTTGCGGATCAGCTGCCCATTATAGGAATAGCCCAATCTTAATTTCCATTGAAATCAAGAGTAAACCATTTGAATGGGAAGAATTGCAATGGAACTAACAAAACTATAAAAATGTGATTTAAATTTTTGAGCTAACTTTCAGAGCTCGAACCCTGCTGAGACCCTTACCTACTGGTAGCACAGACTTGGAAAATCGACCCTTATAACTTTTTCCACTTAATGAATTCCTATTTTCCCTCAGAAACTACTTTACTCAAAAAAAAGGGTAAAATAAACATTTACTTATTTATACTTTCAAAGTTATACTTATCCAGCATAACAGAGATATATGTTAAAGCTGCTGAAATGGCCTGACAAAAATGGATCTTAGAGTTCTGACAGAATTTAATTGGGATGTCACAGTTGCTCATTGGCGTAAAATTACCAAAGTCTATTGCTTACCTTTTCCCTTCATTAGATATGACTCTTTACTTGGGTTGGATTGTCATTGTTTCCCTCCCCCTTCCAGAACTGATGTTATTGTAGTGAAGGGTAACCAAATCTGTCTCCCTTCCTTGTCTGTACTGACAATAGTCGAGTGATCTAAATTTTATGGTGTGCTTGATCAATGCTCGATCTGCCAAATATCTGTTGTGTTTGCTACAGTTTGCCAGTGAACAACCAACACTAGCATGGCCCTGTCCCTGTCCTTGTGCTGTAATTGATCTACAATAACTTGATGTAGTGTAATTTCTATTTATAGTACATCAGAAAACTACAGATTATTTAAGTAACTTCCATTTATTTGTGAAGATGAATAACTCTCACATCGATTAAATGCTGTAGCTGAGACTTGGACATTAAATCAATTTTGAGTATAATGCTGAGGACATTCTGGAAAGCTGGGGCATGTCAATTATGCCAAATTGCAGTAAGAAGCAATAAGGCCTATAAATAAATGTGTGATCAGTTTAAATCTTGTACTGTATTACTTTTTGTCAACAAATGTTGCTGGGTAATATTTTTATAAATTAGAAAATAAAAACGCCATAAAATATTCTCTAAATCATAGCAGTTCCTATGAACAAGTTACATCCCCTTAATTTTCAATGTAGAGTAGAATGTAAATAATATACTAGCTAATCTGTTCACCGTTGTTTTTGAGAATATATTAATTACATCTACAATTTTTTTTGTTCATCTGGGGTCTCCCACACGTAGAAACCCATCACTGTGTTTAAGAGTCTTCAATTCAAGCTTTTGAGAATCTGCATCCACGAGTGGGGTTACTGTTTGCCCAGAATAGAGTGCACACTCTGCCCATAGGGGCACATCCACTCTTCTAAGACCACAGATCTTGAGTCAGGTGGGTATAACAAAGGCTCAAGATAATTTTGTCCGCATGGGGCTACTGTTGAAATTTAAAGAGATGTGCTTGCTGTGATGATGACTCATTCCAAGGCACTCGGTGACAGGTCAATGTAGGGTGTCGTCCTCCTCTCCTGCAACCACTTCCTCTTTTGTCACAAATTCACTTCCATGCTTGGTCCTGCATCTTGCCCGTGGGCCAGAGGAAGCATATCCGTTGCATGTCTATGAGTTCTGAACCATGAAAGTGAACTGCTTGGACGTGTTTTATATGCTATAAGCTTAACTTGCATTGGAACCTGCTATTGAAGAAAGACAAAAAAAAAACACCTTTAGCCTTTCAACACAATGGCCCCGGATTTCCGGGATCACGCTTAAGCAGAAATTATGCCAAAATTTACGGTGGTTTCTACGCTGATCTTGTCGACGGGAATTTACATCCATATTTCCTGAGAATCGCGTCAACATACACCGGATCGTAACAACCGGTATAAAACAAATCGAAATCAGCGTAAACAATCAGGGCTCACGGAAATCGTGGAACAAAAGACATCTTCCTTCTTTAAGTTCCTCCTTATCTTATTGATATCATCAAAATTAAAGTTTAAAGCCATCAAACCATCATTTATGCAGATTAAGCACAGTGACCCAGAGTTTCCGCTAGATTGCGCTGGCTTTTTCAGCGTTTCGCGTTTCAACGATCTTTTGCACTGGCTAAAAAAAAATTGCAATGAAACTAGCCCTGCCCACAAAACTGGCCACGGCCCCCACTGGAAACAATGAGGATGGTGAGTTTCCACCGATTGTGCCCGCCTGCGGCTATTGGAGGAGGGTTTTAAAATTAAGCCTGTTTTCTTAGGTGCAAAGGCACTAGTGGGCATGGTTTAAACGTTTTTAAGTACTAAAAATATTAATTTACTAAGAAACTGACTAGTGTACACCAATGAAAGTAGTAAATGTTTCAGTATAGTTTTTTTTGAGTCATTTTCAGTGATTTTAGATCCGGTTACTCACAGGCAGAGGACTGGGCACCTTTAATAAAAATCCTTATTTTTAGTGATAAACCTATTTTCAGCTTCATTAATAAAACTGCACCAGGTTGCCACTCTTAAATACATCTCTTAAATGCATCAATGAATATTTTTGATTGCAAAAAAAAATAAACGATTACGCTCTGTTAAGCTGCCGAATTGCGCTGACTCATGGCAGATTTTACATTTGTGATTACATTAATGCATTTTAGCAGAAATTCGGTGTAACTCGGTCTAAAATGTGCCAGCGCAAATTTTGGGTACCCAAATGCTGATTGCACCCAAAGCGGAAACTCCAGACCAGCATGTTTAAGAAAATGCAATTGTGGAAGCTTTTCTCTTTTTAATGTAACAGATTCTGATGCCATAAAAAGGTATTCAAAGATGTAGAAAATATTGTGCAGGGTCTCAGTAAATTTTAAAAAACTCTAAAAAAAAATTACTATAAAACACTCGAAATACTGACATTCGATCCTGCTGCACCTAAAATTTTGGGCGTAAATTTACACCTGTTCAGATGGTTTAAATGCAGGAAACTCACATTCTCTGGTCTTTCCCATGGGGTTGCAACTATGTTAATGAGCCAAGTGGGGTTTCGGCGGATGTCATTCGGGAGTGATGCAAGCAATCGAGGAAATTCACGCGTAATAATTTTTCGGTGTAAAACCGGTGTTAATCAGTTATGCATGAATTTCCTCGGTAAAAATGGTGCAACTCCGTTCTTATGGCATAGTTACGCCGAAACTTTACAGGAAATTCCAGGCCATTAACATCCACAAAATAGAATGCACAATATTGGCACAAATGCCTGGAACAGACACTCTAAACATACTCCATCCAAAACATCACTGATGAAGACATTATATAGGATTGATTAATGTGGACAACCTTGCCTCACCCCTCTTTTGAGAGAGATAGGTTCAGTGAGTCTCTCGCCTAATCTTAAATTGATCATGGAGCTGGAATACATATCCCAGTTAAAATTCTGAGGGAGGTGGGGCTATGACTTCGACACAAAGCCAGTTCATTTCCCTTCTTTGGAAGATCACTTAAGGCAGTATACAGTGACTCAAGAAGCTGAGACGAAATGATTGATGTAGCCTCCAAAGTATTGTTTTAATAAAGGAAACAAAGTTTTGCAAAACCCCATGCGAATCCATTTAGACAATCGGCCTTTGAAACAGGCAAAGGCTGGATGGCCGCAATATCTTCTTCATTTCTAATGGGTGATCCAGTTCATGGAAAAGGACAAAACGTAAACACTGTAAGGTGAGCACAAATAATAAAAACTATTTATCAGATGACAGCCAATACCACATTGCATTGGATATGAACAACATATCCATTTTATCAGTATCCCTGAAAGTTTTGATATCAATCAATGCTAGTGCAATATGTTAAGCGACAGTCTCCCAAAAGATTGCTCAGATGGCACTCCAAAATCATACATTCTTACCTACATAGACATTTCAGCCACACCCTTATCCACAATTGAAACTTAAGATGCAAGTGTCTTTTTATTGTTTTTGGGGAAAAGGATAAGAAGGAAGAAAAGAGTTGAAAGGGTTGGATTCTACTTAAATTGGTCATCTAATGCCTGAGGAATATAAAATAAGCCAGGAAATAAGAAAGTGGGAGTATATCAGGTCAATTGCGTGATCGGGTGGGATGAAGTAAGGTGGGAGGAGGTTCGTGTGGATCATAAACATTGGCATAGACCTGTTGGGCCGAATGGCCTGTTTCTGTGCTGTAAAATTCTATGTAATCTTCTATAGAGCTACCTTATAAAGAATGTGATGTTGACTGCTGTACCTAGCAAACAGCAACGATCACATCAGTCATAAAGAATGGGAATTCTCCAGAGAAACGAAGATGCAATAAAATAAGTGTAAATTGTTCAACCAGATCTCATAAATTTAAAATATTTTTCTATCATTTGAAATATGATGGATCTCCCTTTCTATCAACTGCGCCCCCCCCCCCCCACTGCTGCCAATCCTTGAGACAATTCCTCACTGCTCTCAGATCCAGGAACCATCCACTTACCGAACCCCACGTTCCACCTGTCCATGGCTACCAATCACCAGCTACCCCCCACAGCACTGTGGCATCCCAACATAACTTCCCAAAGCTTAGCACCCTCCATAACTATTACCAAACCCCAGATGTATATCTCCAATCTGGTACATATTGCCTACCATCTTTCTGTATCCTGGGCTTTAAATAAGATGAGATAAAATTAAATACATAGATGAAAGATCATATAATTATAATCCTTGGTACTTATATTGGTTTTCATGGAAAAATGGACAGTTCCAGAATATTATATAATAAAAATGGAACTTGACTTATTCAGTCACTGCAAATCAGTGCTCCTGATAACACATTGGGTGTTATATGGCATAATACTGTTATTGTAATAAAACAGTGTGTCCTCAGAGCAATGTCACAGGAGGTCCACCAATAATAAAAATGGTGACCCTGAAATTCTGTGCCCTGTAATCGACCACCATAAATCCAATAGTGCAAGACTGTCACCTGTCCAATCACACCAACACTTATCCCATCGGAAATTCTGGGATCAGCTCATTTCAGTATTGTTGGATGGTACAAAGACGCATCCTGTCAGCAGTTGGCCAGTGACGTTGATAGGCCCGGCAAGTGGGAGGGGAGAGGGGGGAGGAAACACTTAGGGGGGTAACATGCTGCAATTAAAGCGAGGCTGCTTTTAAGACCAGAATGCAGCAATTTGAAACCATGGATCAAAAAGGAACCAGGAAGTGAGCGTCAAACTTCTCAGAGACTGACATAAATATTGTTCAAACTGAAATTAGGCATGTGGTGGGGGAATGGAATAGTGAGAGCAGGTAGCAAGAGATCTACCAGGACAATGTAGAATGAAGTGGCACAGGTAACAAGTGGCAACTACCTAACCCCCAGCATCCCTCTCCAATGCGGGATAAGGTTTAAACCTCACAGATGTGTCGTGAAAGGAGGGGAGAGGGTGGGAGAGTATTTTCTTTTTTTTTAATTCGTTCATGGGATGTGGGCATTGCTGGCGAGGCCAGCATTTATTGCCCATCCCTAATTGCCCTTGAGAAGGTGGTGGTGAACCGTCTTCTTGAACCGCTGCAGTCCGTGTGGTGAAAGTTCTCCCACAGTGCTGTTAGGAAGGGAGTTCCAGGATTTTGACCCAGTGACGATGAAGGAACGGCGATATATTTCTAAGTCGGGATGGTGTGTGACCTGAAGGGGAACGTGCAGGTGGTGTTGTTCCCATGTGCCTGCTGCTCTTGTCCTTCTAGGTGGTAGAGGTCGCGGGTTTGGGAGGTGCTGTCGAAGAAGCCTTGGCGAGTTGCTGCAGTGCATCCTGTGGATGGTACACACTACAGCCACTGTGCGCCAGTGGTGAAGGTAGTGAATGTTTAGGGTGGTGGATGGGGTGCCAATCAAGCGGGCTGCTTTGTCCTGGATGGTGTCGAGCTTCTTGAGTGTTGTTGGAGCTGCACTCATCCAGGCAAGTGGAGAGTATTCCATCACACTCCTGACTTGTGCGTTGTAGATGGTGGAAAGGCTTTGGGGAGTCAGGAGGTGAGTCACTCGCCGCAGAATACCCAGCCGCTGACCTGCTCTTGTAGCCACAGTATTTATGTGGCTGGTCCAGTTAAGTTTCTGGTCAATGGTGACCCCCAGGATGTTGATGGTGGGGGATCCGGCGATGGTAATGCCATTGAATGTCAAGGGGAGGTGGTTAGATTCTCTCTTGTTGGAGATGGTCATTGTCTGGCACTTGTCTGGCACGAATGTTACTTGCCACTTATGGACCCAAGCCTGGATGTTGTCCAGGTCTTGCTGCATGTGGGCTCGGACCGCTTCATTATTTGAGGGGTTGTGAATGGAACTGAACACTGTGCAATCATCAGCGAACATCCCCATTTCTGACCTTATGATGGAGGGAATGTCATTGATGAAGCAGCTGAAGATGGTTAGGCCTAGGACACTGCCCTGAGGAACTCCTGCAGCAATGGAACTTAGAGAAGATACGCCAGTTTTACACCCCATTTAAATTCTGCCCTAAATTTTGCTGAAAATGAGGGATGAAGTGAGATGTGTTTCACCCAAGCGGGAATTGTGCACAGTCTGGGTTTAGGGAGCTCCAACTTACTATCTATGCAGTTCTTTACACATGGTTCTGATTGCTGAATTGGCAGGTCTTCTTGTCACCCACCCCACTATTTCAACATCCCTGCCCCCTCCTCCCACCTCCCATGCCTAATTCCAGTTAGAATAATATTTATGTCTGCCATAACACAACAATACATTGTGTAAAAGTATGCAAAAAGAAATAACACCAGTGATAAGCCTATAATTGAATGCAGGATATGCCTGAAGCAATTGGCCGGTAATTGTCCTCATGATATCATAGGAATTCAACCTGGTAGCCTTAAAGGGACTGTGCATTTTTGTTTTAAGAAAGTTTAGATCTGATTTGCTGGTGTTTTATACAAAGTGTGATGGATGCAAAAACTTTGATATATATTAGTGCTCTCCTGTCATATTGCTTACAGTAATTTGGATGACATGCTATTTTATAAGGACAGGAATTTTATACTACGTAAATCACAACGTAAGATGGAGCTATGTCCCTTAGTGCATGTGGCTCAAATGGTGTCACCATAACCACACTTGTGGCTCGTCGATGATTTCCATTGGACAACATTGGTTTAAATAGAGTTGCAATCTATATTGCTGTATATGAACTATTAACATCACTTCTAACTTTTTTGTAATGTTAATAGCTCTGTGTAAAATGTGAAATGAATATATTTCTCATGTTTCAATGTCCATAGGAATTGAAGACAAAGAACAATGGAAGGAAGGTTTGGCCTGGTAATAACAAAAAGCATTCAAACAGTACCACCTACAGGTGTGGTTGACCATAATCAAGTCTTAAATTAAAGATCTTTTCACAAATATTAGTTTTCAGATGTCCAAACTATGGCCCAGGTGCATATCAAGGTCACAAAGCCCAGTCCTGATGATTGAGTACATAAACCACATTTTCTCCACTCTTAGGTTTGGCTTCTAGAATTTGGTTGCAAAGAGTTACTCCCTGATAGATGATTTTGAAATCAATAATTTATAATCTTGTTGAGGATGCAGATTAGAGTATTTTGATTAACCCCTGAATGTGAGGAGTCAGCATGGGAATTGTAAATTATGGGTGGTAGGGTAGGGGGAAGAGGAGAGATTGTAGTCTGAATATACGATGTTAGTGGAATGCAGTGGGCTGGAAAAAAGGGATAAATTTGTTGGAGCCAAGTTTATGGGTAACTTTGTGATTTTTTTAGTGAATTATTTTTCAGTGATTGTTACGTAAAATTTTATTTTATGGGGTAAATGAGGAATTTAAGCCAGTAAAGATAATTATTTTTGCTTGAATGATTTCTTGGTGGACTGCAGTTGAGAAATAAATTAAATTGGGCAGAAAGGTTTTGCATAATATGTTTGTTAATATTGAATATTTAAAATAACCAATTAGAATGAAGAAAAGTACAGAGAGTTAAATACTTAATCAATCAGAAACAAGAATACTGACCTATGACTCAAATTAGACAACAGACTGGAGATACAAGAAATGTTATTCTAAAGATTAGTCATATATCCTGTTGTATTACATAAGGAACTGAAGTAGGAAATACAAGGGAATAACACAATCAAGACTTCCTTCAAATCAAAACAGGAGAGCTTCAAAGGCTTTATATAATTCTTACAATACATCCTTAAACAGATTCAGGCATTTTCCATTGATATGATCTTTGCATATTTCTTACTAGAAATGTTTTTGATTCAGTGAGAGAAGAACCTCTAACAACTAATGCAGTTTTTTGTTCCACATGGCAGAACTGCCTTTGGAAATGACAATGGTTTATTTATGCCATGTAACAGGAAAGCCAGATTTTACAGTAATTGCAACACTAGGCCTAGTTCCAATTGGCACTGTGACTGGGAGAGCATTTTATTGAAACACACACTGTCTTCCAGAATAAACACTACTTTTAGATGTAGAAGGCAGTAACATATAAGCTAGTTAAGGCTTCCCAGAGGCCTAGTGAATAAAGGCACCACTTAATGTAGTCCCAGAATCAATCTCTGGTCTGTGCTGAGTTAGTTGGGACAGCAATGGCTGATCTCAGCTTCCCTGTGCTGGGGTTGAAAAAAATCAGTCAGGTTTTGCTGATCCTGATTGCTTGTGTTGGCAAATGTGATTGGGTGAGAGCAGTATCGGGCTTGGCGGTCATGTCCTCAGCAGTCATGTAATCTGCTGACACTCATTGTTGGCTAAGACATGAAGAATGGGCATTTGGGTGTGGTAGTGCAGATTTCCAGCACCTGTGGAACTGTACAGCATGCAAAAGTCAGTGGGGGGAGAATTTCCGCAAGGTTCTCCTTATCTCCCACCAAAATTTTGGCAGAGGACCGACAGAATGCTGTAAAAGGCTGTTATTAAACTGTTTACGCTGTTCCTCCGAAGGTTTTCTCCATGGAAATTCCAGATGAGTGTCTTCAGAGGAAAAAAAATGAAATCAATTTATTTTTCAAAGCAGCATTCCTGGTCTTTAAATAGAAATCCTAAACTGCCAACACCATTTTACTCTAATCCTGCACTACTTTCTGCTAACTCTGTGATGAAAAAGAGATCAGCTCATTTGAGACTCTCTTGAGGTTATACTAATAAGTCAAGAGGGATATACAAACAGGTCTTTGTTTAATAAAATTAAAAATATAAATTAAAAGAAACTAAATTATCATTGAATATCATTAATGAGCTACATTAAATCAGGATAAATAATAGTTACAACCTCAATTCATCTATACCATTCTCCAGTTTACTAAATTGGCGTATGAACTTGTCCATTATTGCTTAATTTGAAATGCACAACCTATTCCTCATCTATCAAAAATATAAAATAGAACATTTCAGTTAATGGGAGGAGGGGATAAATGAACTTTATTTTCTCTACTATGCTCGAATATTAGCTTATTTATAATATATATCTATATTTTATATATACACACAGTGATTATATGCCGGTCACATTAATCATTTGAGAAATACTCCAAGAATATTTCTACGTCATGTCTCAAAAAGAATGGAATTTTCACTCTTTCAGGACTGCATTGTGAGGAGAGGCATCGATTTTTTTTTCTGGTCCATTTTCCCCTAAAGGTAATAGTATGGTGCAAAATGAATTCAACATATTTCTCAAAGGTACCAAAGCTGAGTAAAACCCGAAAGAAAATAATACCATTAATTGTTTTAAGCATTATAATTAGAAAAAAACATAAAGATAAAAGACCTTTTCAAGAGTACAGGCCCCATATTTAATGCCGACTTTGGGAGCCATACAAAAAAGCATTCTATAGTGAGGTAAGTGTTGTCATTTGATATTTCGCTTAGTGAAAGTGCATTGTATCAGAACAGTGGCATATCAATGCATGATTACACGTACTAAGCTCTTAATTCTCTTGCTAAACTTTTTTTTTGCCATGTCTATTTTGCCCTTCTCCCCCTCTCATGAAGGCACTGCCTTTTTGTTGGGGTACAGATCTGCAGGTGCCAGTTGCTCTCTGAGACCTCAACCAAGTGGTCATTTGTCCTGTGTGAAGGATTATTATAACATCACAGCCAAACCTGACATCCACAAATAAGAGATTCCTGCAGAGTTATTTCTCCCAGTAATATAATATCTGCTGCTACGGGAAAAAAAGTTTTGAAGTATAAAGAAAACAAATGAATTCCCAAATATCAAATTGAAAGTTGTTTTCAATAAAATTGAGCATATCTTCCTTCCCTTTCAAACAAAAAAAAAATCTGATATCTATGCTCCTAACAATTGGAAATTGCAGCAAATAAAAGGGAGAATTTTATCTCCCGGGCGTGAAGCCAGAAGGCCGCGTGGGCTACCCAGCTGAGAGATACAGCAGGTGGTCTAGCCCATTGTAACAACCAGGCCTCATTAACATCCTACTGGCCAGCTACCTGCCCACAACAGGTATCCAGAGGCAGATTGGGCTGCTAATGCTATATTAAGCTCCGAAAGCTTGTGATTTCAACTAAAGCTGTTGGACTATAACCTGGTGTTGTACGACTCCTTACATTTGTCCACCCCAGTCCATCACCGGCATCTCCACATCATTACTGACACTCAGCAGAGGCCCTGTAAGGTAAGTGCAAAATTTATTTTTGCATTGCCTGAAGCAGCAGAAGCGCTTTTCTGGGCCACACAAAGAAAGTTTGGGTTGCTGTTGCCCCAGGCTCCGCCTTCCCACCTGTGAAACCTTTGTAAACAATTTTACAACACCAAGTTATAGTCCAGCAATTTTATTTTAAATTCACAAGCTTTCGGAGGCTTCCTCCTTCGTCAGGTGAACGAAGGACGAAGCCTCCGAAAGCTTGTGAAACCTGACCTTCCTGGTCTGAAGGCTTCATGAGTGTGAACTCTCAATGACATTTCTCCCACCTGTAGCCTAAGGATGCTGAAGCCAACAGTAGCATCCCAGATATTGCATCAGCTGAGATCAGCTTACACAGCCCAGAGTGGGGATCAAAACTTCAGCCTTCTAGTCTGTATTGTTTCTTATTGTACAAGACAGTGTGATCTTGAAGTTAAGTTTTTGTCACTTTGTTTTATAATAGAGTTAAACTTTTTTGGGCTAAAATATTAGTCAGCCAAAAATCTAAATAGTGTTGAAATTCTTGAAGCTTTTAGCAAAATGTTATTGTTAACACTCTTTTTTTTACCACTAACTGATATGACTGGTGATGCACAGGACATTCCTCCTAATTATTTCCTCATTAGGGATAAAAGAATCAAATAAAAGGCTTATATTTAACCTGTCTTTCATAATGAATAAAATCAGCAAATCAAGAAAACAAAACATTCAAATGAAAGGCAGACTGTGCATTTCAAAGGCCTGAGTAGTTCTCAGATTCAATTATTCTTTTAAATGTGTTGCTGAGATTAAAGGCAGATTTTGTTGATTAGACATTAGGTAATAGATCCAATAGTGATAAAATATGAAATTCATGACAATGCAGAATAGTTTGAATTTAACATGATCCTTAAGGTTTAATGCACTAAAATGGTTATATTTCACATTAGCTTGCAATATTTTATTCTAGGAATTGTTTAAATTATATTTAAAAATTTGAATGAAAACAATGGAAGACTAGTCATTTGGGTGGACAAAAAACATTTTTATACATTTTTATGAACTGTATTAAGATAAGAAACAAAAAGCATTTGTCTAAAATGTGACACCTGATAACAGGATTATAATTGACTGAATATCATAAGAATTTGTAGATATAAGTATTCCAGTTAGAATGGCTAAATTCAGTTAAGATACATTAAAACCACTTAATATTGCTATACTCTCATTAATTTAAGTGAAGTGCTTTTACTTTCCTCCAGAAGTGCTTGGTTGATCGCCTGAAAATCTTCATCATTAATGAGGTTTAATTTAGAAATAAGGAGCAACTTACCAAAAACCATTATCATTTAATTTCTCAAAAAACAGGTCTATATTTCTAGTTCAGTGATTCTTTGTTATTATAAATTTAACAAGGTACAGAAATTAAAGAAAACAAAAAGTAAAATACTGCAGATGCTAGAAATCTGAAACAAAAACAGAAAATGCTGGAAACATTCAGCAGGTCAGGCAGCATCTGCGGAGAGAAGAAAATAGGGTTAATGTTTCGGTTCTGACGAAGGGTTATAAGACCTGAAATAGAAATCCAAAAATACTGCCAAACCACTGAGCACCAGCAATGGGAAATGCACTTCCCTTCAGTGTGGCTCACACCTCTTTGTATGCACGAATAGCTGTTCAGAAAGTGTAGAGTGACTAACATGAATTGGATCCAATAAGCCTTACTTGCTATATTTAACCCACCTGCAGATAAACCTTAATACCATTTCAAATCCATGTCAGGAAATGGAAACCAATGTCAAAGCAGCAAATAATACTTTTTATACCTAATATTTCATTTTCTGCATGGATGTGTGCTGGTGTCGAAATTATCAACGGACAGAAAAATGTTCCGACTGATATGATGTATCAATGGAAAACATTTTTTTGTTTGTTTTATGTTCTGCTTATTGCATTGTTGCAATTATTTTTCTAATACAGCTTCAGTATGTTGCAGTACCAACTAAAGACATCCAGCTTGGTGAAGCAACACAAACGTTTGAGGATGCTGGTTGCATAGCACACAATAAACTTCAGTATTTTGCCACTGAAGTTCTGTTACAATGTGACAAATGTGGTGTCAAACTTATTTACATTCAGTGTCCATAGTCCAACTAAAATTTATCATACAAACATATTTTTAGAACTCTCTGGACCCTTAGGCGATGAGGTTTTGCATTTGCCTCAGTGCCACAATTGTCATTATACACATTCAAATTCCTGAACTTGTCGATGTGCAATTTTTCCTGTATAATCAATAGAAAAATATAGTGAGTGAACACCGATATATTAAATTATAAAGAAACTCCCCCCTCTCCCCCAATCAGCCAATTGATTGTATGGATGTGACTACTAGGTGCCCAAGACCCAACTCTGCATGATAATAACCGTCTCTCCAATTCTACTTTCAATACATTTAATGGAACATCCAATGGATGCAGTATATTTGGATTTCCAGAAGGCATTCGATAAGGTGCCACATAAAAGATTACTGCACAAGATAAGAGCTCATGGTGTTGGGGGTAATATACTGGCATGGATAGAGGATTGGCTAACTAACAGAAAACAAAGAGTCGGGATAAAAGGGTCATTTTCAAAATGGCAATCTGTAACTAGTGGGGTGCCGCAGGGTTCAGTGCTGGGGCCTCAACTATTTACAATATATATCAATGACTTGGATGAAGGGATAGAATGTCTTGTGGCCAAATTTGCTGATGATACAAAGATAGGTGGAAAAGCAAGTTGCGATGAGGACACAAAGGGCCCGATACTAGGATGGCGGTGGGTTCGCAGCGGGGGATCGACTGGGCACGTGGGTAACGCGCCCAGTGAAATCAGTGTGCTCCGCACGCAATTACAGGCTAATTGAAGCCACTTACCTTTGCTTCCGGGTTTCGCGCTGGAAAGCTGCACAGCAGGTGGACTGCACATGCGCAGCATAGTCTGTCAGCTGGAGGAGCCCTATTTAAAGGGGCAGGCCACCAATGCTCCTCCTGCAGCAAACAACCAATTTTGAACCATGGAGCAGGTCAGAGGAAAGGCTGCCCCAAGGTTTTTGGACTCCTCACTCCAGGTTCTGCTCGATGGGGTGAGGAGGAGGAGGGAACTCCTTTACCCATCTGATGGGAGGAAGTGCCCTCCCTCCACCACCAAGAAGGCCTGGCTGGAGGTGGCCGAGGAGGTCACCAGCAGTGGCAATGTGCCACGAACCTGGGTGCAGTGCAGGAAGAGATTTAATGACCTAACCAGGTCAGCCAAAGTGTGCATTCTCCCACACTCCGTCTTCCATATCACCTCCACCACCACACAACCCCTTCTGCACTGCCACCACAAAGCTCTCACATCACTCCTCACATCGTCTCAACTATCATCCTCACCTTGCCTGCACTTACTCACCGCCCCAGTTCCCATTCGAACACTACCACACAACCCAATCCTCATACAATCTCATGGCTGTGTCGCACACGCACCCTCCCATGCATCTCCCTCACGCTCAACCCCACCCACACCAATGCATGCGGCAGGTCACCACGCAACCATCACTCAATCACGCCTCTGTGTTTTGCCTTGATAGGAGAAGAGATGCCAGAATGTCCGGGCGAGGGCAAGGACCGGTGGGGGCCCGCCACACCAGGTGGCGCTAACAGACGCGGAGCAGCAGGCACTAGAGATAAGCTGCACGCTGGAGTGCCTGTCTGTGGCGGATGCCGAGGCTGGGATTGCACAAGCGGCTGGTGACCGAAAGCTAACACTCTGCACTCATGATAGCAAATGATCTTAGCATCACTTGGCATTTGCAGCACCTCAACATCTGTCCACATGCTTAATATTGCTTTCTGTTCTCTTGCAGGGCCATCTGTGAGCGCCGTGACCATGGAGGGCGATTCCTCAGAGGACCTGCCGGCCTCTGAGGGTCCATCGTCACATCTGAGCCCTCCATCCACCAGCGCAGATACACACACCTCGGTGGGTCCCCGTCCTCACTTAGTTGGGCTTGCACATGGTGAGTCACCACGCACATGTGAGCACGAGCAGACCCTGGTGGCAGGGGCAGCCGTGGAGAGTCCGCGTCGGTGGGAGCACTCTTCTCCAGGCTCTGCTCAGCTGGACCCAGATGCTGAACCCTGGGGGCCAGCCGTGAAAAGAAGAGTCATCGAGGGGTAGCAGCACATTGCTGAGGTACTGGAACAGGTGCCACGCGCACTCTCCACAATCATGCGGAGGATGGAGGAGTTCAACTCCTGCATAAGGGGAATGGTGGCACAGGTACAGGAGGGTATCTCCGAGATAGTGTCGCAAGGACGTGATGGCATCTCTGAGATAGTGTCGCAGGTAGGTGCGGGAATGTCTGCGATGGAGGAAAGGCTAGCCTCCATCGAGCGTCAAGCACGGCTCAACAATGAGTCCATTCTGGCCCTGACAACGGCTGTTCGGATTCAGGGTGAGCAACATTCTGCTGCCTTAAACAGGCTGACAGATACTTTACAGCTGGCCTGCCAAGGCTTCACACAAGTCCTCCAAACTGTCATCCAGTGGGGTGGAAGGAGTGATGTGGGCCTGGGCCAGGAGAGGGATGATGGTGAAAGGGGACATGGAAGTGGGGACGCCACTCAAAGCGCTCCCACGTCTCACCCATTGCCCCCCTCTCAACCAGTACCCGCAATGCTGCCCCCTCTCCAGGTGGCCGAGTCTGCCCCTGCACAGGTGCAGGTGGAGCGGTCTTTGGAGGGGCCCTCATGGGCACCGAAACCCAGAGGACGTCCGCGCAAAGCATCTAATCGGTCAGGGCATGGACAACAGCAACCTGGCACTACCTCTGCTGAAGCCACAGGGGTAGCACCACATAGGGGTTCCTGGAAACGCAAGGTGAAGGTTTTGTGAGCACAAAGGGAATGCAGACGGGTGTTTGACGATTTGTCATGTTTTTTTATTTATATTTGTTTTCTGCCACATGCAAAATAAATCCTATTATTATCACCACTACTGCCACGTCTTGCCCATTCTTGACTGGCTTGTGCAATAAGTCCCTTTCATGGGGTTCACCATGAACACGCACACTTGATGCCACCCATCGGGTCATTCTACAGTGGGTGTAGGTGTAGTTGCACCACTGTTTCTTGCAAGGGGCAGGGGAGGGGGCTGGTGTGGCCGCTCCTCTGTCCAGGTGATGAGGACTGGACTCTTCACACAGTCTGATGTTAGGAGAACCGTTCACATACCAGTGACTCCCTGGCCTCACAAGCAGCCAAGTGAGCCGCTGTTCTGCCCATGGGTTGTTCCTCCTCCTCCCCCTCCTCAATATGGCAGATGTGGATGGGGCCTCCTCCAGCGGCACCCCTCTCTGTTGTGCCATGTTGTGCAGGGCACAACAGACGACTATAATGCATCCGACTCTGTGTGGTGCATATTGAAGCACTCCCCCAGAATGATCAAGGCACCCGAAGCGCATCTTGAGCAGCCCTATAGCATGACCTGGTAGCGATGTGGCTGTTGTTAAATCGACGCTGTGGCTCGGTGGTGGGGTTCCTCAGAGGTGACATAAGCCATGTGTGCAGGGGGTATCCCTTGTCCCCGAGAAGCCAGCCCTTGTGCGTGTTGGGTGAGTGGAAGAGGACTCCCTGAGGATGAAGAAATCGTGGCACCTGCCAGAGCATCTGGCGCACACGTGAAGGAATCTCTTGCGGTGGTCACAGATGAGCTGAGTGTTCATGGAGTGATAGCCCTTCTTGTTGACGAACAGTCCTGGCTCATGTGGAGGTGCTCGTATTGCTATATGGGTGCAATCGATTACACGCTGCACCCGTGGGAAGCCAGCCACAGCGTGGAATCCCACTGCCCTCTCCATCTGGCTGAGGTCATCCATGGGGAAGTTGATATAGTGCGAGGCCCTGTGAAACAAGCCGTCAGTGACCTGCCTTATGCACTTGTGCGCAGACGACTGAGAGACCCCGGTGATGTCCCTGGTGGCACCCTGGAAGGATCCGGAGGCGAAGAAGTTGAGGGCAGTGGTGACTTTGACAGCGACAGGTAAGAAGATGGTGCACGGTCCATCCGGGAGCAGCTCGTCATTAAGGAGGCTGCAGATTTTCGCGACTACCTGGCGACTGACCCTGAGCCTCCGTATGCACTGCTCCTCAGAGAGGTCCAGGAAGTTGAGCCCCGGTCTGTGGACCCTGTGGCGAGGGTAGTGCCTTCTGTGACGCATCTCTCTCTGCGGTTGCCCTCCCTCCTGCTGTGCAGGTGGATGTGTCACAGCACTCTGTTGTGGAGCTCCACGTGTCAGAGGTGGATGGCATGGTCGGCGAGGCTGGTGATGCTGTTCGTCCTCTGAGGAGGTCATGACTGCAACTACGGTGGCCCCCATTCGGAAGATGTACATCTGAGGGGGTCCGCAAGGTAGGTAAATATGTCCGCACACCGGGGTTGAGGTTCCAAGTTGGTGAATTGTAGTGTTAGGAGGAGGGTGGTAGAGGCCAAACTTTGTCCCAAATGACAGAGTGGCCTTCTGCAATGACTAAGGGTCTTCCCCCCGCCTCCCCACCTGTCAAATGGACCTTTGCAGCTGCCACAGGCTGGTGGCTGCAACACGTCCGTTTCAACTGGGAGTGTTGCCCCCAGTACGGGAAACACGCTCAGTTCATTGCAAAATCCCACCCCTCCTAAAATATCAGGTCAATCAGGTCTGTAAACGACCTGAAGTACCAATTACCTTAAGTAGGATCCCGCTGGCTTTAATTGCCGGCGGGAGTCCCACACGCGGGGGCTGCGCGCGCATGTCAGCGCGTCACTGGGGAAACCGGAAGTGGGCGGGTTGGAGCCGGGCTCCAGACCTGCCCCGGGAATCCCTGATTTTCGCAGCCCCCCTGCCACGAACACAGCCGCTCGGGGGTGCGAAAATCGAGCCCAAAGTATCTGCAAAGGGATATCGACAGGTTAAGTGAATGGGCAAAAATTTAGCAGATGGAATATAATGGAGGAAAATGTGAAGTCATTCACTTTGGGAGGAAAAATAAAAATGCAAAATATTATTTGAATGGAGAAATACTACAAAATGCTGCGCTACAGAGGGATCTGGGTGTCCTTGTACAAGGAACACAAAAAATCAACATACAGGTGCAGCAGGTAATCCGGAAGGCAAATGGAATATTGGCCTTTATTTCTAGGGGATAGAATATAAAAGTGGGGAAGTCATGCTACAACTGTACAGGGTGCTGATGAGACCACACCTGGGGGTCAATTTTAGCACCCGCGATTGGGTGCGTTCCTGGCGGGGGGCCTCCGAAAATCGGGGATTCCCGGGGCGGGTCGGGAGCCCGGCTCCAACCCGCCCACTTCCGGGTTTCCCACAGATGCGCTGACATGCGCGCGCAGCCCCCACATGTGGGACTCCCGCCGGCAATTAAAGCCAGCGGGGTGCCATTTAAAGTATTTATTTAGGTATTCAGGTCGTTTACAGACCTGATTAATGAGATATTTCAGGAGGGTTGGGATTTTACAAACAACTGGGACTGTTTCCCGTACTGGGGGAAGCACTCCCAGTTGAAATGGACGTGTTGCAGCCATCAGCCTGTGGCAGCTGCAAAGGTCCATTTGACAGGTGGGAGGGGGGGGGGAGACCCTCACTCATTGCAGGAGGCCACTCTGTCACTTTGGACAAAGTTTGGCCTCCACCACCCTCCTCCTAACAATCAAATTCACCAACTTGCACACTTACCCCGGGGTCCAGAGACATGTACCTACCTTGCAGACCCCCTCAGATGTACATCTTCCGGATGGGGGCCGCCGTAGCTGCAGTCATGACCTCCTTGGAGGCCGAACAGCATCACCAGCCTCGCCGGCCACGCCGTCCACCTCTGACACATGGAGCTCCACAATATAGTGCTGTGACACATCCACCTGTACAGCTGGAGGGAGGGCAACCTCAGAGAGAGATGCGTCGCAGAAGGCACTACCCTCGCCACAGGGTCCACAGACCGAGGCTCAGCTTCCTGGACCTCTCTGAGCAGCAGTGCACATGGAGGCTCAGAGACACTCGACATGTAGTCGTGGACATCTGCAGCCTCCTTCATGCCGAGCTGCTCCCGGCTGGCCCGAGCACCATCTTCTTACCTGTCGCTTTCAACGTCACCACTGCCCTCAACAACTTCTCCTCCGCATCATTCCAGGGTGCCAACGGAGACATCGCCGACATCTCTCAGTCGTCTGCACAAAAGAGCCCTGCAAATACACCTACACCCACTCTGCAGTGACACAATGGGTGGCATCAGTTGTGGGTCTTCATTGTGATCCTCAGGAAAGGGCATTATTGCACAAACCAGACAAGATTCACAAAGACGTGACAGTAGTGGTGCCAATATAATATGTAATGTGAGTTACTCAGAAATTAAATATAAGTAAAAACCATGACAAACCCTCAAACACCCTTGCGCTTCCCCTTCATGCTCACGACACGTTTGCCTTACGCTTCCTACTGCACATATGTGATGCATGCCCTGTGGCTGCAGCACAGGTAGTGGCAGGTTGAGTGAGGCTGACTGTGAAAGAGATGCATGAGAGGGTGAGTATGAGATAGAGCCATGGGATTGTATGAGGATTGGGTTGAGTGGTAGTGGCAGGATGAGTACTGGCGAGGTGAGTAAGTGCAGGTAAGATGAGGATGAGGATGAGGTTTGAGTGGGTGTGAGGGGTGATGTGACAGAGTAGTGTTGGCAGTGCAGAAGGAGGTGTGGGGTGGGGGCAGTGATGTGGCAGACGGAGTGTAGGGGAATGAGTAAGTGTACTCACTTTGGCTGACCTACTTAGGTCATTGCAGCACCTCCTGCACTATATGCAGGTGGGCGATATGTTGGTGATGCAGGTGACCTCCTCTGCCACCTTGAGCCAGGCCTTCTTGGTGGCAGAGGCAGGCCGCTTCCTCCCGCCCGCCGGGGGGAAGATCTCTGTCCTCCCCCTCCTCCTCACCCCATCCAATGATACCTGGAGTGAGGCATCATTAAACCTGGGAGCAGCCTTCCCCCTGGGCTGCTCCATGCTGTCATTTTTCCTATTTCTTGCAGCATCAGTCAGTGGAGGACTGCCCCTTTAAATAGAGCTCCTCCCGCTGACAGACCTTACTGCGCATGCGCAGTCCGCCCGACGCGCAGCTCAGCAGCAGGGAACCCGGAAGAAGAGGCAAGTGGATCCAATTAGCCTGCGATTGCGCGCAGGGCAGACTGATTTCACCGGGCGCGTTACCCACGCGCCCAATCGCCCCCCCCCCGCCACCATGGTAATATCGGGCCCCTGGAGTACTGCGTACAGTTCTGGTGCCCTTATTTAAGGAAGGACATACTTGCATTGGAGGCAGTTCAGAGAAGGTTCACTAGGTTGATTCTGGGTACGGAAGGGTTGTCTTATGAGGAAAGATTGAACAGGTTGGGTCTATATTCATTGGAATTTAGAAGAATGAGAGGAGATCTTATTGAAACATACAAGATTCTGAGGGGACTCGATAGGGTAGATGCTGAGAGGATGTTACCCCTCATGGGGGAATCTAAAACTAAGGGCATAGTCTCAGAATAAGGGGTCGCCGGTTTAAGACGGAAATGTGGAGGAATTTCTTCTCCCAGAGGGTCGTGAATCTTTGGAATTCTTTACCCCAAAAAGCTGTGGAGGCTGAGTCATTGAATACATTCAAGGCTGAGTTAGACAAATTTTTGATCAGCAAGGGAGTCAAAGGATATGGGGAAAGGGCGGGAAAGTGGAGTTGAGGTAAAAATCAGATCAGCCATGATCTCATTAAATGGCGGAGCAGGCTCGAGGGGCCAAATGGCCTCCTCCTGCTCCTATCTCTTGTGGTCTTATGGTCTTATTTATTGTTAAATTAAATTTTGGCTTGAAATTACACTAAAAATTCAAATGATAACCTGTATACAATAACAAGTATAACTTGATTGCTAGGTGTAGAAAGTTATAAAGTTTATACAAGGAGTATGAATAGGATTTTGGGTACCTACAATTTATTTCTATATTTTACATAAATAAAAACATAGTGACGATTTCAGCTGATGTGTACATTTTAATGGGTAAAGTCACAGATCAAATTGGAACTTTTCTAATATTTTATGCATTAGTAAATTGTGTCTCTTGGGTATTAATTTGCTACCAGCATTTCAGTGTGTACTGTAGTGTAGAATGGATTAAAGATCACCGAGCTGAGACCAGGGGCAATTTAAAATGGAACAGCTCAACTGTTGCTTCACTTACTAATATTAATGTGACTTACCACTCTCTCTTTAAAAAAAATACTTGAATGGAAATCTATTAAAATATGAATAAATCCTCTTTACAAAAGAAAGTCTTTTGAGGAATATGGTTATAAAATTGACCTGACTTCTTCCCCTCTTCTTGTGCTTTCCATGCTCATGTAATTTTCTGGCAATGTGCACTGTTTCTAGGTGGTTGCTTGGAGTCATATTTTTTTATGTTGTTTTTTTGAGCTACAAAAAGATTACAATGCTAAAATATTGTATCTGACGACTTTAACTTTTATGTCCATCAGGAAAGAATGTCTGATTGATCAGATTTTGGAAAACGGGGCATTACATGGACTATTAAAGAACAGAAAATATTGCATACAAAGTTCTTGAATACCATCATAATCCCATATTTGTCACCCATTTCACTTGTGGCTCATTTCAGTTCCAATGCCAAGGTGGAAAATGTCATAGAGAAACCTGGCTGATAGCAAGACTCATACATTAAACCATCATTATAACCGTGCTCTCAAATGGAATGTTACACAGGTGTCCAGGTAACAATTGTAGGATAAAATAAATCATCTTGCCTTTCTCCCATTGTTAATATTTATTGTTTCCACTGTGCCTGCTGAGAAGTGCATGTAAGAGGAGACAAAGATGGTGATTTAAAAAAAATTGAATGAATAGCAAATGTGCCTACTGTGCTTTGTGATTTTTCCCTGTGAAACCTATGCATTTATTCTCATTCTGTGGCCAAGTGATTCCTTCTGTGCCTTGCCTTCATGTAGTTTGTAAGCCACAGCTCTGAAGTTTCTAATCAGCACATTTGAATTACCAGAAGGTTTGTTTCTTATATTAGTCATAAGACTTGTCTTGGCTTGTTAAGCTGCAGATCCTAATGTTAAGTGACTATCATGACATAGATATAATTGGGTGATTTAAATTTACAAATGGCGGTGTCACTGTGTTGCTGCCAGGAAACAACTGTGTTCCCGTGTGTCCAGGAACTGAATGCCTTTCACATACATTTACCCTGGTCAAGGCTCTAACTGATATGAGATAAGCTGGACATGGCTCAGCTTTCATATATTAAAAAAAATTCTATTGTTCTCGGAAAATAATATGTAAACTTTCAAATAAAAAGCAGCAAAAGCTGGCGATCTGAAACAAAAACAGAAAGTGCTGCAACAATATAGTAAGTCTGTCAGCATCTGTAAAGAGAAAAGACAGGTTAATGTTTCAGGTGTAACCCTTCATCAGAATGCAGCATTCTAACCTGGCTGACGCACTTAATACAAATTGAGAATGATATGCCTGGTTCTTATATATTGCTAGTTGCCCCTCCCCCACAATGGGAGTAAGCACATTGTAGCAATTACACTTCTCTTGTATTACTTTGTTATTCTTTGATGAGAATATTCTGAAGGGGCTGGAAATAAAAGCAGTTGGTTATTACCGCAGCAATTAGGGTGTTTCGTTGGACATAACAGTGGCAAAAAGGATAAAAGGCAGTGCATTGTTAAAAAGATTGAATATTGGACATCTTTGTTACCTAGGTTTTGGCCTACCTTGTCTAGAGTTGTCAACGCTGGTTGGGTGTATTCCTGGAGATTCATCACATGACCTCCCACCTTGAACCGTCCCACCCTCACACTCCTGCCATTGGTTCATCCTCCGGGTACACTGCCTTCCCATGCCAATTGGAAAGTGAACAGACTCTTTGATACCTAATTGGATTAATCTTGACTAATAGTTAAACAGCCTTTTTTTCTCCATCTCCAAAATTTTTACAACTAATAAATGAAAATGTTCAAAGACAATGAAAAACACGGGTTATTTTTAATGCCCCTATGATTTTTCTCCTGGGCTGCTTGCAGCTTACCAAAGCAGCGCACTGCAGGCGTTGGCAATCAAAGACGTTCCCTGTTTGTGACGGGTCTCACAACGAACTGACGGGAGATAATGGGGTTCTGTTGATTAATCCTGGAGATTAATCTTCAATTCCTGGAGACTCTAGGACAATCCTGGAGGGTTGACAATCCTAACCTGTCACTGAAATTATTTTTTATCATGTTGGTATTACAGTGAAACTTGTACAAACGGACACTCCCAAAAAACGGACACCTGCAAAAAACAGATACTTATTGACAGTCCCAAATAACTTACATTGTAACAGATACAAGCTGCATGTTGAAACCATGGACACTCGCAAGTTACGAACTACGGACAGCCTTCGATGCACCGAGTCCGTTTACGATTTAAAACATGGGACATGCAGGCCAGCGTGAGGCAGCGGCATGTGAAAGAACTGCTTTTGTGGAATAGAGATCTCTTTATATCGGCAGAGAAACGGCTCTATCCCTGGATTGAATGGTTACACGGCTCTATCCCCGGGATAGAGAGGTTTCTCTGCTGCTATGGATGTTGGGTAAAGAACTCCCAGTCCACAAAAGCCAGGAACTGCACTGGGCCACAGTCTCCCGAAATCGGCGGTTCCTCTCCCGAACACTGCTGCAGGTAACTCGAGAGAAAAATTTGTTGTATCGCCAGTTTGCGCGTGCGCCTGTCCCTGTGCAGGGTAAATGATCTCTGAAACAGCACTCTACCTCACCTTCAGTTTACATTCGGGTGCCCGTTGCACTGGGCTCCACTGTGTAATTTCCTGCCACTGGCCCGATGACGTTACCCCCACTGCCACAGAGAGCCAGGACCAGCTGGTGTCAGGAACAACCGGGAGTCAGGGGAGCTCGGGAATCGGGGGACCTCGGGAATTGAGGAGCCTCAAGGGTCAGCAATCGGGGAGAGATGGAGACTGGGGAATGGGAGCTCAGGGAGAGAGATGGAGATTGGAGAATGGGGGCTCAGGGAGAAATGGAGACTGGGGAATGAGGGCTGGGGGAGAGGGAGACTTGGGAATGGGGACACAGGGGAGAGATGGAGACTGGGAGCTCAGGGGAGAAATGGGGGCTTGGGGGGAGATGGAAACTGGGGAATGGGGGCTTGGCGGGGGAGATAGGGAATGGGGGCTCGTGATCAGGTGTTACATGATCAGGTGTTACGTGATCAGACATCATGTGATCAGATGTCATGTGGTCAGAACATCACGTGATCAAATCTCCAGGAATACTTCCAACCAGAGTTGGCAACCCTAGACACCTCACTCCACCAGTGTGTCAGGTTACACTGATGAGCTGCTAATAGCCCACTACCCACCCCCCAGCCCTTCGAACATTAACAGCTGCAGCACACGGAGGGAGGGGTCCTGGACAGGGGTCTGCAGAACATTAATCCGCCCCAATTTGGCACTCCGGCCCGACAGCAGCCCTATACAGGCTGCAACGTAGCAGATCCCAGGATCAGGACATCCCTCTCTCAATGGAAAAGGACCCCGGGATGGGAATGAACTGGGGAACCCAACAAATAGAAAGTGAACTGAAATCACATCCTGCTGGCAGGGCCCCAGAATTAGGCATGATCCCAGGTGAGGGTGAAAAAAAAGAAGGAATGCTGCAGGAGATACAGCCAATCCTGGGATATTTGGCTCATCCGGTTTACTGTACATACAATGACCATTTTGAAAATAAGGACACCTGCAAATAAAGTTCACCTGATGCAAGTCTCTTAGGTGACCCTAATTTACAGATTTCACTGCAGTTGGAAAACTTGGAGATTATTGAATGGGATGTAGCTGGACTGAGTATGTAGAAAGGCTTAATGTTACTTTGAGGCAGATTGACTTGCAATAGATACAAGAAAGCATTTTTGCTTTCTTTCTGTGGACCTACAATGTATACATTGATTAAGAAACTGATTGCTCCTGTCCAGTCTAAAGACAAAATGTATGAGGAGTTAGTCCACGTGATCAAAGAACATCTTAGCCTGAAGCCACTTCTTATCGTGGAACTGTTTAAGTACATAAGAACATAAGAAATAGGAGCAGGAGTAGGCCAATCGGCCCTTCGAGCCTGCTCCGCCATTTAATAAGATCATGGCTGATCTGATCCTCACCTCAAATCTAAATTCATGTCCAATTTCCTGCCAAGTACAAGCAGAGGAGGCAAAGCAATGATGAAAATGTTTCTCAGTTTATGCTAGAACAAAGGAAATTGTCTGAAACACGTGACTTTGGTGGGTTTTTCAATGACGCAATGAGAGACCACTTAGTCTGCGGTTTGAAGGAAATGTTGATACAAAGGGAACTGTTGATAGAAGACAGACTTACGTCTGCTAGAGCTCTCGAAATAGCACTCGGGATGGAGACTGCTGCCAGCCATGCCAGCCAATTAAATGTCACAGGGTCCAACAGCTCCAGAGTGAACAGAGGTGCTCAACCATGTTGGAGATGTGGTAAAAATAATCATCATCCAGAGCAATGTTTTTGTAAGGTTACATGGCATAATAACATAAATGACACAAGTGCGTCAGTCTTGGCTTAATTTGTCACCTCCCAAATTTGTGCCCATCTTTCCCGCAACTCCATGTTTGCTCCTGCACCATTAACTCTGGAGTCCTCCAAGGATCTATCATTGGCCCCCTCCTACTTCTCATTTACATGCTGCCCCTCGGCGACATCATCCAAAAACACATCAGGTTCCACACATATACTGATGGCACCCAGCTCTACCTCATCACCACCTCCCTCGACCCCTCCGCTGTCTCTGATTTGTCACGCTGCTTGTTTGACAACCAGTATTGGATGAGCAGAAATTTCCTCCAACTAAATATTGGGAAGACCGAAGCCATTGTCTTCGGTCCCCGCCACAAACTCTGTTCCCTAGCCACCAACTCCATCCCTCTCCTTGGCCACTGTCTGAGGCTGAAATCAGACCGTTCACAACTTTGGCGACCTATTTGACCCTGAAATGAGCTTCCGACCACATATCTGCTCCACTATCAAGATCGCCTACTTCCACCTCTGTAAAATCGCCCATTTCCGCAGCTGCCTAAGCTCATTTGCTGCTGAAACCCTCATTCATGCCTTTGTTACCTTTTTAGACTTGATTATTCCAATGCTCTCCTGGCCGGCCTCCCATCTTCCACCCTCCCTAAACTTGAGTTCATCCAAAACTCTGCTGCTTGTATCCTAACTTGCACCAAGTCCCATTTACCCATCACCCCTGTGTTCATTGACCGATATTGGCTCCCGGTCTGGTAATGCCTCGATTTTAAAATCCTCATTCTTGTTTCCAAATCCCTCCATGGCCTCACCCCTCCCTATCTGTGTGACCTCCTCCAGCCCTACAACCCTCCATGATCTCTGTGTTCCTCCAATTCTAACCTCTTGCACATCCCTGATTTTGATCGCTTCACCTTCAGCTGCGTAGGCCCTAAGCTCTGGAATTCTCTCCCTAAACCTCTCCACCTCTCCAGCTCTCTATCCTCCTTTAAGGCACTCCTTAAAACCTACCTTTTTGACCAAGGTTTTGGTCACCTGTCCTTATATCTCCTTATGTGGCTCGGTGTCAAATTTTGTTTGATAACGCTCCTGTGAAGCGCCTTAGGATGTTTTATTACGTTAAAGGCACTATATAAATGCAAGTTGTTGTTGTTGTTCCAGCAACTGGACAAGCCTTTCTACCCTTCCTCCCTTCCCAGAAACAATAATCAATTCTATTAATCCTCATTCACTTCAGTTTAAAATTTGAACCCACTATGACATAACATACCATGGAAAAAAACAAACAGTTCCATATGTTTAAATGAGTTCTAAAAAAAGGAAATAAGAGGGGCAAAGAGAAAGTATGAGAATAGATTAGCGACTAACATAAAAGAGAACCCACAAGTCTTTTATAAACATATAAATAGTAAAAGTGTAGTCAAAGGAAGGGGGAGGTTGATTAGAGACAAAAATTAATGGGACTAAAAGCTGACAAATGCCCTGGACCTGATGGCCTACATCCTAGGGTTTTAAAAGAGGTGGCTGCAGAGATAATGGATGCATTGGTTTTGATCTTCCAGAATTCCCTAGATTCTAGAACAGTCCCAGTGGATTGGAAGGTAGCAAATGTAACCCCACTATTCAAGAAAGGAGGGAGAGAGAAAACAGGGAACTATAGGCCAGTTAGCCTGACATCAGTAGTAGGGAAAATACTAGAATCTATTGTTAAGGTCGTCGTAACAGGGCACTTAGAAAATCAGAATATTTTTTAAAATGTGAGAGACTAAGAAATGTTTGTAGTCAGAGGGATTTGGGTGTCCTTATACATGAATCATAGAAAATTAACATGCAGGTACAGCAAGCAATTAGGAAGGCAAATGGTATGTTAGCCTTTATTGCAAGGGGCTTGGAATATAAAAGTAAGGAGGTCTTGCTGCAATTATATAGGGCTCTGGTGAGACTACACCTGGAGTACTGTGTAGAGTTTTGGTCTCCTTACCTAAGGAAAGATATACTTGACTTAGAGGTGGTGCAATAAAGGTTCACTAGATTGATTCCTGGGATGAGAGTGTTGTCCTATGAGGAGATATTAAGTAAAATGGGCCTATACCCTCTGGAGTTTAGAAGATGTGGAGATGCCGGTGATGGACTGGGGTTGACAATTGTAAACAATTTTACAACACCAAGTTATAGTCCAGCAATTTTATTTTAAATTCACAAGCTTTCGGAGATTTTCTCCTTCCTCAGGCAAATGTTTCAAGATCTCCTTGAAGCCTACGCATTTATACATATTGAACAATAATACATGGTGTTTACAGACTGCCCCTGCAACTGCCCGTTGCCAAGGCAATCACCGTGTTCAGACAGAGAGGTGTTACCTGCAGAACCTCCGAATACACATTCAACAAAAAAACAAACAGGGAAAAAAAAACAGAGAAAAAAAAACACAGAGAGAGGCAGAAAGAGAGAGTTTAGAAGAATGAGAGATGATCTCATTGAAATGTATACATTTCTTAGAGGGCTTGACAGGGTAGATGTTGGGAGGCTGCTTCCCCTGACTGGAGATTCTAGAACCAGGGGTCATAGTCTCAAGATAAAGGTCGGCCATTTGGGACCGAGATGAGGAAAAATTTCTTTATTCAGAGGGTTGTGAATCTTTGGAATTCTCTACCCCAGGGGGCTGTGGATGCTCAGTCATTGAGTATATTCAAGATTGAGATCGATAGAGTTTTGGACACTAAGGGATTCAAGGGGATATGGGGATAAGGCGGGAAAGTGTATTTGAGGTAGTAGATCAGCCATGATCTTATTGAATGGCGGAGTAGGCTTGAGCGCTGTATGGCCTACTCCTGCTCCTGTTTCTTATGTTCTTTTGCTCTTAAGAGGAGATCTTCTTGCGGAGGCAGAGGGTATGGCTGAGGTCATCAATGAATACTTAGCATCGGTCTTCACTAAAGAGGATGTTTCCAATGTAGCAGTAAAGGAGGAAATAGTAGTGAAATTAGAGAGGATAAAAATAGATATGTAGGAGGTACTTAGGTACTTAAAAGGTTGGCAGTACTCAAAGTAGAAAAGTCTCCCGGTAGACATGGGATGCATTCTAGGTTTCTAAGGGAAGTACGGGTAGAAATTGTGGAGACTGGCCACAATCTTCCAATCTTCCTTAGATATGGGATTGGTGCCAGAGGACTGGAGGATTGCAAATGTTACACCACTGTTCAAAAAAGAGGAGAGGGATAACCACGGCAATTACAGGCCATTCAGCCTAACATCGGTGGAGGGGAAACTTTTAGAGACAATAATCTGGGAGAAAATTAATTGGCATTTGGAAAAGTATGGGCTAATAAATGAAAGTCAGCATGGATTTGGTAAAGGAAGATTGTGTTTGACTAACTTGATTGAGTTCTTTGATGAAGTAATGGAGAGGGTTGATGAGTGCAGTGTGGTTGATGCTATGTATGGACTTTCAGATGGCATTTAATAAAGTACCACATAATAGACTTGTTAGCAAAATTAAAGCCCATGGGATTAAAGGGACTGTGGCAGCATGGATACAAGATTGGCTAAGGGACAGAAAGCAGACAGTGGTGGTGAACGGTTGTTTTTCAGACTGGAGGAATGTATACAGTGGTGTTTCCAAGGGGTCGGTATTAGGACCACTGATCTTTTTGATGACCTGGACTTGGGTATACGGGGTATAATTTCAAAGTTTGCAGATGACACGAAACTCGGAAATGTAGTAAACAATGAGGAGGATAGTAACAGACTTCTGGAGCACATAGACAGACAGGTGAAATGGACAGACACACGGCAGATGAAATTTAACAGAGAGAAGTGTGAAGTGATACATTTTGGTAGCAAGAACGAGGAGAGGAAATATAAATTAAATGGTACAATTTTAAAGGGAGTGCAAGAACAGAGAGACCCGGGGGTGTATGTACACAAATCTTTGAAGGTGGCAGGACAAGTTGAGAAGGCTGTTAAAAAAGCTTATGGGATTCTTGGTTTTATAATTAGAGGCATAGAGTACAAAAGCAAGGAAGTTATGCTAAACCTTTATAAAACACTGGCTAGGCCTCAGCTGCAGTATTGTGTTCAATTCTTGGCACCAAACTTTAGGAAGGATGTCAAGGCCTTAGAGAGGATTTACTAGAATGGAACCAGGGCTGACGGGCTTCAGTTGTGTGGAGAGACTGGAGAAGCTGGGATTGCTCTCTTTAGAGCAGAGAATCATAGAATCATAGAATGTTATGGCACAGAAGGAGGCCATTCTGCCCTTTATGTCCGTGCCGGCTGAAAAAGAGCTATGCAGCTTAATCCCACGTTCCAGCACTTGGTCCGTAGCCCAGTAGGTTACAGCACTTCAAGTGCACATCCAACTACTTTTTAAATGAGTTGAAGCTTTCTACCTCTACCACCCTTTCCGGCAATGAGTTCCAGACCCCCCACCACCCTCTGGGTGAAAAAATTTCTCCTCAGCTCCCCTCTGATCCTTCTACCAATTACTTTCAATCTATGCCCCCTGATCACTGACCCCTCTGCTAAGGGAAATAGGTCCTTCCTATCCATTCTATCTTGTCCCGTCATAATTTTATATACCTCAATTAAATCACCCCTCAGCCTCCTCTGTTCCAAAGAAAACAACCCCAGCCTATCCAATCTTTTCTCATAGCTAAAATTCTCCAGCCTTGGCAACATCCTCGTAAATCTCCTCTGTACTCTCTCAAGTGCAATCACATCTTTCCTGTAATGTGATGACCAGAACTGTACACAGTACTCAAGCTGTGGCCTAACCAATGTTTTATACAGTTCTAGCATAACCTCCCTGCTCTTATATTCTATGCCTCGGCTAATAAAGGAAAGTATCCCGTATGCCTTTTTAACCACCTTATCTACTGGTCCTGCGACCTTCAGGGATCTGTGGACATGCACTCCAAGGTCCCTTTGTTCCCCGACATCTCTCAGTATCCTCCCATTTATTGTGTACTCCCTTGCCTTGTTTGCCCTCCCCAAATGCATTACCTCACACTTCTCTAGATTGAATTCCATTTGCCACTTTTCTGCCCATCTGACCAGTCCATTGATATCTTCCTGCAGTCTACAGCTTTCCTCCTCACTATCAACTACACGGCCAATTTTTGTATCGTCTGCAAACTTCTTGATCAAACCCCCCACACTCAAGTCCAAATCATTAATATGTACCAAAAAAGCAGGGCATCGTGTACTGAACCTAACGGGACTCCACTGGAAACAGCCTTCCAGTCACAAAAACACCTGTCAACCATTACCCTTTGCATCCTGCCACTGAGCCAATTTTGGATCCAACTAGCCACTTTCCCTTGGACCCCATGGGCTTTACTTTTTTGACCAGTCTGCCATGTGGGACCTTGTCAAAAGTCTTGCGAAAATCCATGTACACTACATCAAACGCGCTACCCTCATCAACCCTTCTTGTCACCTCCTCAAAAAATTCAATCAAGTTAGTCAGACAAGACCTTCCCTTAACAAATCCATGCTGACTGTGCTTGATTAACCTGTGCCTTTCTAAACGACGATTTATGTTGTCCCTCAGAATCAATTCCAATAATTTGCCCACCACCGAGGTTAGACTGACTAGCCTATAATTACTCAGTCTATCTCTTTCTCCCTTTTTAAACAACAGTATAACATTAGCAGTCCTCCAATCCTCCGGCACCATGCCTGCAGCCAGGGAGGATTGGAAAATGATGGTCAGAACCTCCACTATTTCCTTCCTTGCTTCTCTTAGCAACCAGGGATACATTTAATCTGGGCCTGGCGATTTATCTACTTTCAAAAATACTAAACCCCTTAATACTTCCTCTCTCACTATGTTTATCCCATCAAATATTTCACACACCTCCTCCTTAACTACAATCTCTGCATCGTCCCTCTCTTTTGTGAAGACAGATGCAAAGAAGGTTAAGAGGTGATTTGATAGATGTGTTCAAAATCATGACAGGTTTTGATAGAGTAAATAAGGAAAAATTGTTTCCAGTGGCGAAGGGTCGATAACCAGAGAACACAGATTTCAGGTGACTGGCAAAAGAACCAGAGGCGACTTGAGGAAACACTTTTTTACGCAGCGAGTTGTTATGATCTAGAATGCACTTCCTGAAAGGGTGTTGGAAGCAGATTCAATAGTGATTTTCAAAAGGGAATTAGATAAATACTTGAAGGGGGAAAATTTGGAGGGCTATGGGGAAAGGGGAGGGGAATGGGACTAATTGGATAGCTCTTTCAAAGAGCCGGTACAGGCATGATGGGCCGAATGGCTTCCTTTATGCTGTTCTATACTATGATATTATGAGTTTGTAATGTATCTCAACATTTAATTTAAATTTCACTAATTTTCCCCTGATGAAGGCCACACTGAAATAGATTTTTACTTTCAATAATCTGCTTTTTTATTTGTTCATTCAATATAATAACCTGGCCATGAACCTTTCTCTGAAGAATTTCAATCACTAAGTATGCTAACCACAATGCTTTAAAGCATCACACTGAAACTAGAGGATAGCTGAGGATTTCTCTGCTGCAGACAAGGCTTTATGAGGAGGGATCCGACTTCCGCCTGGTGATTGCCTGATGAAACGGAAATAATTGGTTAGCTAAAGTAACTGCAGTTATTGTCTGATTGGTGGATATTAGTAGCCACAGCATGTGACTTGCTTTTTGTTTGTGTAGAGTACAAACAGTGCCCTGGGTAAAATGCTTGCAAAATACACCTATCAAATAGAAAATAGACTTTTTACTCTTGTGTAGTATGATTCGTGATCAAGGACAAACTCTGCATTAAACAGCTATTAGCTGCTTGTAAATTGAATGCAGAAACATATTTTAATGAAAAAGAAATCTTTGACTAAGTAGTTTCTAGACTGTAGCTCTTTAAACAGATAAAAATGTATTTATACAGTACTTTGGAACAAGTTCTGATAATGTCACTACTTTTGCAGTTATCAATAATTTAGGTCACTGAAAGATCACACAGTTGTGATACCCTATCAAATAGCAGCTAATGATAATACTCAAGGAATAGTTCTTTCTGCCAAATGATCTCTGATTAAAGATTAAAGGAATACGGTGGTACAGGTGTTTTTTCCTGTTTTGTGCCTTGTACAAAATTTCCCAGTGAACCACTTACTTTAATTAAGTGAGCCTTTTATCTTCATCAGATTGGATTTCACCATCCAGATTGCATAGGCTTTCAAGTTTCTTATTTTCTGGTACATTCACTTAGCAAATTAATATTTATATTTAACCTTTTAAACATGGGTTACAATTATATTTAATCTCCTTTAACATAAATAGATTTGTGGTACTTAAGAGGTTAAAGAGCCTGCTATTTTCTGATTGAGCTGCCAGAGATCTAGCTTGAGCTGAGTTAATTAAAAAATGGGGAATCATTCTGGTGAGCAGAGTGCTCTAAGACTGGGTTTGGCCGTGCAGGATTATGGGTCACATCAGGTGGGTTGAACAATTTCATGAAGAAACAATCAAGTCAGGTGCTGAATGCACAAAAAAGTGTTGAGAATGATCTCAAAACTGAAAAAGTTACGTCCGGTTAGTGTTATGGAATCAGTGCGCAATATGGAGTAAGTGCTGGTTGAATGTGATGCTATCAATTCAACTCAGATGAGCGTGATTAATTTTACATAATAATTGGATACATTGCAGAGTCAAGTGATGATGGCAGAGGAACTATGAAAAGAGTGAGCTTCTCTCCAGCAGAATAAATTCATAATCAAATCTGATAGAATCATAGAATAGAAGTTTACAACATGGAAACAGGCCCTTCGGCCCAACATGTCCATGTCGCCCAGTTTATACCACTAAGCTAGTCCCAATTGCCTGCACTTGGCCCATATCCCTCTATACCCATCTTACCCATGTAACTGTCCAAATCCTTTTTAAAAGACAAAATTGTACCCGCCTCTACTACTGCCTCTGGCAGCTCGTTCCAGACACTCACCACCCTTTGAGTGAAAAAATTGCCCCTCTGGACCCTTTTGTATTTCTCCCCTCTCACCTTAAATCTATGCCCCCTCGTTATAGACTCCCCTACCTTTGGGAAAAGATTTTGACTATCTACCTTATCTATGCCCCTCATTATTTTATAGACTTCTATAAGATCACCCCTAAACCTCCTACTCTCCAGGGAAAAAAGTCTCAGTCTATCCAACCTCTCCCTATAAGTCAAACCATCAAGTCCCGGTAGCATCCTAGTAAATCTTTTCTGCACTCTTTCTAGTTTAATAATATGCTTTCTATAATAGGGTGACCAAAACTGTACACAGTATTCCAAGTGTGGCCTTACTAATGTCTTGTACAACTTCAACAAGACATCCCAACTCCTGTATTCAATGTTCTGACCAATGAAACCAAGCATGCTGAATGCCTTCTTCACCACCCTATCCACTTGTGACTCCACTTTCAAGGAGCTATGAACCTGTACTCCTAGATCTCTTTGTTCTATAACTCTCCCCAACGCCCTACCATTAACGGAGTAGGTCCTGGCCCGATTCGATCTACCAAAATGCATCACCTCACATTTATCTAAATTAAACTCCATCTGCCATTCATCAGCCCACTGGCCCAATTTATCAAGATCCCGTTGCAATCCTAGATAACCTTCTTCACTGTCCACAATGCCACCAATCTTGGTGTCATCTGCAAACTTACTAACCATGCCTCCTAAATTCTCATCCAAATCATTAATATAAATAACAAATAACAGCGGACCCAGCCGATGATCCAGGTTCCTCAGCCCAGAAAAATCAGTAAATCTGTTAAAGTATTACTGGTACCAGTAGCAGTGTAGTTTCATCTGGGACTCCAAAAAAAAAGAAATGTTTTCCTCTTTAAGAGACCTTGGGCAATCAAAATTGTGGACAAATCCCTGAAGGAAAGAGCTTCATATAAAAGTACTGGGTGATTCCAGCAATGCAAATAGAAAGTTGGAGGAATTAGGAATTCCCTTAAAATAGATTAAGTAAATAAAAATAGTGTTTATTTTCTACACTAGGGGTTTCTGCTAAAACTAAATAAAAATAATGGCCATTTGATGATAATGTGGTTGGGCATTCATTGCAATATCCACCAATAAATGTATTCATCAAATAAAAGTAACAACTATTTATTTCCGACAATTGTCATAATTTTATGAATTAAAAAAGAGAAATAAAATATGGTTGCCCCAAATTTTATGAATTAAATAAATGGACTGAAAATGATTTAATTGAAAAAGATTGCATTAAAATTTATCAATGAAATATATAAAAGGAACAGATAGAATATGGATTCTCAAAATGAATTGATGATACAAACTGGACATGGTGTGATAGATATGGGGGAGGACAGGAGAGGAGAGGGAAGGCCATCAGGAGAGGAGCGGATAAGGGGAAAAAAGGGAGAGAGGGGAAACGGCTGTGGCAGCTGCAAAGGTCCATTTGACAGGTGGGGGAGGGAGACCGTCACTCATTGCAGGAGGCCACTCTTGTCACTTTGGACAAAGTTTGGCCCGCAACACCCTCCTCCTAACACAAAAAATCACAAACTTGCAACCTCAACCCCGGTGTGCAGACACATTTACCTATCTTGCGGACCCCCTCAAATGTACATCTTCCGGATGGGAGCCACCATAGCTGCAGTCATGACCTCCTCGGAGGATGAACAGATCACCAGCCTCGCCGGCCACGCCGTCCACATCTGACACATGGAGCTCCACAACACAGTGCTGTGACACATCCACCTGCACAGCAGGAGGGAGGGCAACCGCAGAGAGAGATGCGTCGCAGAAGGCACTACCCTCGCCACAGGGTCTACAGACCAAGGCTCAGCTTCATGGACCTCTCTGAGGAGCAGTGCACACGGAGGCTCAGAGTCACTCGACATGTAGTCGTGGACATCTGCAGCCTCCTTCATGCTGAGCTGCTCCCGGCTGGCCCGAGTACCATCTTCTTACCTGTCGCTGTCAAAGTCACCACTGCCCTCAACAACTTCTCCTCCGCATCCTTCCAGGACATCGCCGACATCTCTCAGTCGTCTGCACAAAATAGCCCTGTAAATACATCTACACCCACTCTGCAGTGACACAATGGGTGGCATCAGGTGTGGGTCTTCATGGTGATCCTCAGGAAAAGGCATTATTGCACAAACCAGACAAGATTTGCAAAGACGTGGCAGTAGTGGTGATAACAAATTTTTATGTTTTTTTGCAAAACAAACAAAAGTAAATAAAAAACATGACATTTTGTCTTACACCCTTGTGCATCCCCTTTGTGCTCACAAAACCTTCGCCTTACGTTTACGGGAACCCCTATGTGGTGCTACCCCTGTGGCTTCAGCAGAGGTAGTGGCAGGTTGCTCTTGTCCATGCCCTGACCGATGAGAGGCTTTGCGCGGACACCTTCTGAGTTTCGGTGCCCGTGAGGACACCTCCAAAGACTGCTCCACCTGCACCTGTGCAGGGGCAGACTCGAGCACCTGGAGAGGAGGCAGCACTGTGGGTACTGGTTGAGAGGGGGGCAACGGGTGAGACATGGAAGCGCTTTGAGTGGTGTCCCCACTTGCATGTCCCCTTTTGCCATCATCCCTCTCCTGGGCCTTCTGGCATCTCTTCTCCTATCAAGGCAAAACACAGAGAGGCGTGATTGAGTGATGGTTGCATAGTGAACCGCTGCATGCATTGGTGTGGGTGGAGGTGACCGTGAGGGAGATGCATAGGAGGGTGCATGTGAGACATAGCCATGAGATTGTATGAGGATTGGGTTGCGTGGTAGTGTTCGAATGGGAACTGGGGCAGTGAGTAAGTGCAGGCAAGGTGAAGATGATGGTTGAATGTATGTGAGGAGTAATGCGAGAGCATTGTGGTGGCAGTGCAGAAGGAGATGTGTGGTGGTGGAGGTGATGTGGAAGACGGAATGTGGGAGAATGCATAAGTATACTAATTTTGGCTGACCTGGTTAGGTCATTAAAATGCTTCCTGCACTGGACCCAGGTTCAGGAGATGTTACTGCTGCTGGTGACCTCCTTTGCCACCTCGAGCCAAACCTTCTTGGTGGCAGAGGGAGGCCA
Source organism: Heptranchias perlo (assembly GCF_035084215.1). Taxonomy (NCBI): domain Eukaryota; kingdom Metazoa; phylum Chordata; class Chondrichthyes; order Hexanchiformes; family Hexanchidae; genus Heptranchias; species Heptranchias perlo. Next base: position 35,290,172 of record NC_090337.1, on the reverse strand, counting down.
CCTCCTCCAGTCCACTGGGAAAAACGTTTCCCTCCTCCTCCTGACCTCATCGAGCAGCACCTGGAGTGAGGAGTCTGAGAACCTTGGAGCAGCCTTGCCTCTGGGCTGCTCCATGCTCCAAAAATGGTTCTTTGCTGCAGGAGGAGCACATTGGAGGACTTCCCCTTTAAATAGGGCTCCTCCTGCTGACAGCCTGTGATGCGAGTGCACAGTGCGCCCGCTGCGCAGGTCTAGAACGGGAAACCCGGAAGCACGCGTAAGTGCCTTCAATTAGGCTGCGATGGCTTATGGAGCACCCCGAATTCACTGGGCGCGTTACCCCTGGAGTCTGATTTCTGCCTCAATGGCAGTGGTGGTGGATTTTTGCCTGTCTAGGCTGGATGGCTCAATGTTGCATTAGCACCATTTTCTTCAATCCATGGGTAGTGAGAGCTTTAGGGCTGTTTTCATATTTTTGACAGTGGGTTTAAGCAGGTTTCATCTTAGAGGTTGCACTATTTACCACTTTCCAGTTGGGTGGAGCTAAAACCTCTTGCACATTTTTTTCAGGTGCTCTGTGATTTTTTTTAATAAACCTTAAACCATTAAAAAAAATTCTGCACATACACATAATGTATGTGTATGTGACACAAACACATAACGTTATGTGTTTGTGTCACATAACATTATGCTCACAAGCATAATGTTATGTGACACAAGGTGCAATACCTTAGGATTGTCGCCACCATGCAGTGTTTTTTAAAAATATATAATAGATTATGGAGCTCCTGGGAATAGCACAGGAATATTTTTTTAAATATTCTTTTTTGAACTGAGGGTGGGGCTAGGTGGTAATATTTTTAAATCTCTTTAATCTTTGTTACTGTGACCTGTCAGTTGGCCTGAAGGATGGTGCTGGGGAAGGGGGTGGTAGCTGTTGGGTAATTTCTATTGTTAGGTGTGCAATACCTCCCTCTATCCAATGCTCCCTAACATCTATCTACCCCACACTTACTAACATCGCCCTCCCATCAGTTTATAACAAGTCACCTCTCACCTGTTGATACATTGCCCTGAGCTTGGTAATCTTTATTGGTGAAGCTGGGCAACATGCAGCAGGCCAACTATAGCCTTGATATTTATTCAGTGTGGTTGTTTTTTATTACCTTGCATGTTTACACATAATGGATAGTTAAGCAATAAACACAGGAACCCCCAAATTATGTTTCTTTGTGCTGAGTAAATTGCAATGTTTAGTGTAGAAGCTATTTATTCCTGAACAGATAGTGGAATTCCTGTGTTTTTTTCTTATTATACTGCACATTTCAGGTATCAAATTGAAAATAATTTAATGAAAAATTTACATTGAGTTACTTGTTAGATTCTGAAATACTGCAGCTCTATTTTGGAGTAATGATTTTATGAAGTGACATAATGATATCATATCCATCTATATATATCAAAGTTTTACATCTAGCATGTGTCCGTCACATCTCAGAGTGTTGCACTTGATTGGTTCCAATGCCATATTCATGCAGGATGCACTGCAGCAACCCACCACGGTTACTTCGACAGTGTCTCCCTCCCCTGCGACCTCTACCACTGAGAAGGACAAGAGTAGCAATGTTGCCATCACTTCCAAGTTCCCCTCCAAGTCTCACACCATCCTGACTTGGATATTTATTGCCATTTCTTCATAGTCACTGGGTCAGAATCCTGGAGTTCCCTACTTAATGCCACTGTGGGAGCACCATCACCATTAGGACTTCAGTGCCACCACCACCTTGTGAGAGCAACTAGGAATGGGCAATAAATGTGGCCTTGCCAGCAATGCCCACACCCCGAGACAAACTTAAAAAAAATAACAAATCACAACTGATAGGTACGAAACCCATCAATGTTTAAGTAGCATCTAAAAATAAATAAAAAGAGAAAGAATAACCAACAGCCTATATTTGCCTATAATTGACCTTGGTATGTGTCTAACAGCAATTAGCTTCTACTTGATGTCAATACTTACAGCAACAAGATTTTGTGGCCATTAAGTGATTGGTCAGACTAACCTTCCCTCTATCTTAGCAGCACAACAAGGCATGGTATAACCTCATCTCCTTGTAAAACTGGATATCCTCCAACTGATTGTGAGCAATATCATGGTGGATTGGCTAATATTTAACAAAATTACATCCTGCAATTTCATATAAATTTAGATTGTTGACTTCGGCATGGCCATGTATTGCAGCTGTGAGGCTACAGGGTAAATTTTAACAAATTAATCGTGACTATTGGCAAAAAAAATCACTCCTTTCTCTCCTTGCATTTCTTACTTTTGTTGTGTTCCTGGAGCTCTGCCAATGTTTATATTGCTAGTTAGACTCCTACACAGGATGTTTTGATTATTTGCAGTATTGTCAATCTGCAAGTAATTTAAACATTTATGTGGGGAAGTCTTTATGCTGCTTTTGAGGGTAACTAATGGAGTTCTCCGTGTATTTTGATGTGCTTCATACATTTTATTAAGTTCTAGTGCTAATTAATGTGTGATAGAATATGCTTCACTGTGTGGCAAACTTTGATCGGCTAATTTAATAGTCAGATCAATGCAGACCATCTGCTTATTGCAAAAAATTTACATATATCACATGTTGCAGATTCTTTGTTGTGCTTGGTTTATATTATTACATCTTGTAATATTTTTTTTAATTATATGAGCTCTTCATTTAAACAACATAATTGCACATCTATGTTTCAACCAAGTCTGAGTTGGATATAGGCTTCCTAGCCTGATATTTCTCATCCCTGCAATTGACTGCAGATCAGGCAGAGTGCACTTCCAGTTGCAGGCCTGCCCCATGGCATGGCTTACACCCAAAACCAAGAGTGAGAGGCGTGCAGCAATCGTAATGGTCACTACCTGTGGCGCCTTCTAGTTGCTATAAAAAATTAGCAGCCAGTAGGCCTTCAGCCCAAGGTTCTTTTGGGGACCTGTAAAAAAAAGGTGCTGCTTACCTTAATAGGTTTTGCTGTCCTTGTTGCCTGGCCCTTTTAAATCATCAAGATGAGAAGGGCTAGTGCAAGGGCTATAGCCAATATTTCCTGGGTGACCCTGTGTTTGGGCATCTACTTGGCGAACAGGGAGGAAAATGAGGCAGAAGGTCCTGCGAGGCTCCTTCTGTCTCATTTCCATAGCTGCCCCCTGCTTGTTTCAGGAAAAGCACTCCGTCCTGCTTGGGAAACCCCCAGGAAATTCCTGGGTAACATAAAGGGGCTTGGAGACCTAGTATCATGGAACCCCATTCCCTTTTCCTCTCCTTTGTGTCTTAAAACTAAACATACCTAGGCACAAAGAGAGGAAAATCTGGCCCTGTGAGTTTTCACTTCTTTATGCCATTTTTTGTTATGCTTGCTGACTGATACTTTTATACTTGGAACCTGGAACAAAAGTCATAACTACCAGTTAATCAGGAGACTAATACAAGCAATGACACAGGAAATGAATGTCAATGTAAAGTCTCAGTCAGCAGTTTTTTGATATATTCCTGATAGAATAATTATTTTTCTTACTGTCATGGCAAGCGCCCAAACCCTAATCCATTAGAGTGCTAACCTCTTAAGAACCTTCAGCTGTTAATGGAAGAGTCATAGCAGTCTTAAGTTGCTAATAAGATGGCCACGATGGAGGCAAGTTTTAGGAATTGTGACTTTGCAAGGACATTTTTTATTGAAGGAATTATTATGTTAATATATTTTTAATCATACCTTCATTTGAAGAATTATTGCTGATCAAACAAGTAAACTCTTAGAATTTGAGCTACAACCACAGGATATGGCGAGTTTGCAAAGTTATTCTCCTGGACAAGTGAGCTATCATAGTGCTGGCAACAGAGGCTCTTTCCTTTGTGTCTTTAATCCAAATATTATAAATTTTGAGAAATCATCATTGCTAAGTTAGGGCTTGAATGTGAATTAAATTAAGTATCTTTTATTCTAAGTATCATTGTCCTTATAACAGAATCTAGCTCTCAGGAATTAGCAAATATTTAAAAATTCACTGTATGTTTACTTTTCTCAGTGCTATGTGTATTTCATTTTAGGGTAAATTAACTGATCCTGTGCTCTCAATGGGGAGCTGCGCTTGAAGGGAGCACATGTCAGCACACTACAGTGCCAATTCTCTGAGGGCAGCTCCCTGATGGGAGCATGGTATTGGAATATCTACCCTGATATTACATGTTTGAGGACCTCCATCACCAGACATTCAGTTTGCTATTATGTGAATTTGGCCATAGTTGTGGGGAATATTCCAATTCTCCTTACCTCTGTGCAAACTTAGCTTCATTGCAATCTATTTTTATATTGCTTATTACTGTTTGTCACCATCAGTGAAAGTTATGCAATTTTAGCAAGTCCAGACCTGATGCTTTAGATATATACAATATGTGTTTATGGGTCTCCTGTGGCATGCTCGCAGTGAGTTTTACAACAATAGGGTTCTGTGATATAATAATGTATAATCAGAGGCAGTGATTTACAGTGACTCAATAAAACAAATTGATCTAGGCTTTTAATTAGTTTTGTTCAGTTTTTGATGAAAACTGTAAATTGGTAAACTTGATTATTTATTACATGGCACTTCCCCTGTTCTTCAAATTTTGGCTCATCTTTTTTTAAAGCCCATAGCAGATGGTAGGCCAGGTTCTAGATAGGTATCTGATATTTGAGGGGGGAGGGGGGCTGGACTTTAGTAGCACTAGGGGAAGTGGTCCTGTGGTTTGGGAGAACTAAGGTGAGGATCCTTGGGTTTGGCAACACTGTGTTGGGGTTCCTGAGGTATGGTATAGTGCAGGTCCCAGTACAAAACATTTGTTTTTAAATCACAATAAAATCACCATCAAACTCCAGAAATCTCAGTTATCCAGCTTCAGGCCATGCTGTGCTTAAATTTTTGGGTGTATATTTACACTCGTTCAGAATTTGCGTAAATGCAGGAAACTTGCATTCTCTGCTCTTTTGCATGGGGGAGGAGCTATGTTAATGAGCTAAGTGGGGTTTCAGCACACGTAACTTGGCAGTGGTGCACCACTAGGGTAAAATCAGCATAAGTCACTTATGTCGTTGTTGCACCGAAAATTCTGACGAAATTCCATTCCTTGGTATTGGAAGGACTCCTTTCCTTGTGCCCTCTTTTTTTTTCTGTCCCTGTCCTGCTGAAGTCCTGTAAATCACTTATAGTCCACTTTCCACGGAATTAGTAGGAAGTAAAAGACTATTTTACGGGATATTTAAAAACAAATAAGAAAAATTTCGCCCCAAAAATGATTTTTTAAAATTCATTCATGGGATGTGGGCGTCGCTGGCGAGGCCGGCATTTATTGCCCATCCCTAATTGCCCTTGAGAAGGTGGTGGTGAGCCACCTTCTTGAACAGCTGCAGTCCGTGTGGTGAAGGTACTCCCACAGTGCTGTTAGGAAGGAAGTTCCAGGATTTTGACCCAGCGACGATGAAGGAACGGCGATATATTTCCAAGTCGGGATGGTGTGTGACTTGGAGGGGAACGTGCAGGTGGTGTTGTTCCCATGTACCTGCTGCTCTTGTCCTTCTAGGTGGTAGAGGTCGCGGGTTTAGGAGGTGCTGTCGAAGAAGCCTTGGCGAGTCGTTGCAGTGCATCCTGTAAATGGTACACACTGCAGCCACAGTGCGCCGGTGGTGAAAGGAGTGAATGTTTAGGGTGGTGGATGGGGTGCCAATCAAGCAGGCTGCTTTGTCCTGGATGGTGTCGAGCTTCTTGAATGTTGTTGGAGCTGCACTCATCCAGGATTCCAAGAATAAGTATAATATTAATAGAAATTTCAGAGATATGAAAAAAATTCTAATAAAAACTATACCACATACTAAAAAGATGTGAACAGTGCAAGAGAAAAAGGTATAAAGCTTGTTCTCTCGAGGTCCATTACACGTGGATGCTGATAATGTTCTGGTCAGTGCCTGTAGTGTTGCAGCGCATTGGGTACAGTGCCCTACATTATGGGTTGCTGAGACCTCCTATGCACCTGGTGGGCAGGGTGCATAATAATATGGTCCTGAAACACTGTGCACCTACCTGTGCTAGGCTCATTATGGGCCCGAATGGTATACAAGTTAACTGCACTCCAGATGCTCAATCCATATGAAATGAGGGCTGCATGGGAAGCTTCTAGCCATATTTTGGGTTCTTCAGCTTTAATGAGTAGTTACTGCTAATAGTTGTACTGATGGTTCGCAGTTAATCCTGTGCTTCTATGGTGTTTACTGATTTAATCTGTTTGTCTGTTTCGCTGCTTTTAAAGAAATTGAGGTAGAGTTTCCGCCTTGGGCGCAATCGGGACATTGGGGTCAAATTGCGCTGGTTAGGTTACAGTTCAAGTTTTTGCTAAAATGTATTTGCATAATTACAAACAAAATTTTCCATGAATCAGCGCAATCGATCAACGTAATAAAACATAATAATTTCTTTTTTTTCTTTGCGTTAAAAAATATTCATTGATGTATTTAAGAGTGGTGACCTGGAGCAGTTTTATTAATACAGCTAAAAATGGGTTTATCACAAAAAATAAGCCTTTTTAATAAGTGTCTAGACATCCACCTATGAGCAACCTGATTCTAAATCACTGAAAATGACTTAGAAAAACTAGACTGAACCATTTACTAGTTTCATTGGTGTACACTAGTCAGTTTCTTAGTTAATTAATTTTTTAAATATGTAAAAACATTTAAAACAGGTCTACTAGTGCCTGTGCGCCTAAGAAAATGAGCTCAATTTGAAGACCCTCCTGGAACGGCCGCAAATGGGATCAATCGGTGGAAACTCCCCATCCTCGTTATTTTGATCTAGGGGCGTGGCCAGTTTTATGGGCGAGGCCGGCTTCGGACACAATGATTTTTAAACCAGCGTTAAAGGTTGCGGAAACTTGATTTACGCTTGACGTAATTTATGCTTGAGTTTCCACGATTTTTTGCACTGGTTCAGCTCGATTGTGCTGATAAAACTAAAGCAAATTACAGAAACTCTAGGCCATTAAATAGCACAAAACTTCTTAAAGCTAGACCCTATCTGCCTCTGTACCTTGATTCTAGCATTTTTGGAATTTTGAACCAGTTCCCTTTTACGGGCAATCAGCAATCCTTTTAGAGGTGCTGGTGTTGGATATCCTTCACCTGGACTTTGTACACTTCCAGCATGTCATGCACTGTGCACTGGGAGCACTGTGTCACTCTTTTAATGAGCTGACCTTGCCTTATAGCATGAGTCAGCTCATTCCGGTGCAGGCATGTGCAGTGCCTCTTTCTATCCATTTTCCTCTTTGTAAAGGGTGACTTTTTCCTCCATTTTCTTTACTAAACAAGGTTGACTTTTTCTGCGCGAGGGCCACATTATTGACCCTATAGAGCTTCCATTCTGCCCATTCAAAATAGGCATAGATGGTATAAAATGCAATCCCAGCACAAAAGATGGAAGATTATTCCTATTTTTGCTTGAATTCTGCAGCCTTAATGAGACTGGCACAAAACGTACGCAAGCACTGTAGCACACAATATGCAGCTGGTCAAAAAATTGTAGGTGGAATGAATTAGGTGCAAAGCATGCCTAAGCCCAGCTTGCTCAATTTTCTGATCTCTCTGTACCTGTTCTGCATCTGTGAAAATGGTGCAGGTAATTGGGAATTCTACCCTACTGTGTCAGATCTTTATCGTCTCTTCAGATCACGTGAACGTGATATTTATAAAGATAATTAAAATATTAATTAACTTTGCATTTGCTACTGTCTTTAGTAAATCATATAATGCTGAATTTCCTTTGAGATTGCTTTACAAACACAACCATCTCTGAATTGGTAACTAATATTGAGACAACAGACCCTGCCAAGAAACAGCATCATTGAAAAGGATTTCAGACTGCTGGCCAAGAAAACCATGCGTATAGTCCAGATGGGAGACTTGAGGTTGATATAGTTTTTCCATTTAGTGCTTGCATTAGTCACATAAATTGAACTCAGAAGCATGGGATGTTTCACAGAGCTGATGCCAACGGCATCCTGGTGGTATGGAATCATTAATGGCTGAAGCCCTTCTCCCACACCTTGAATGTGCTTTCACTTTCCACCCCAGGTGTGTTTCAGCTACATCACTTACAGGATCAGGATATGTCAGTAGTTGCACTAGAAAGTAGTCACTTAAAGCAGTCCTATTCTGCTTAATGCTATGCAGTCCAGTTTGGCACTCTTTACACGAACAGATTGCTTTAAGTACAAGTCAGGATTTTTCAGAAAGTTTTATATTGGTGCACTGTGCTATATTTTGTGTGTGATCAAATATTTTTCTGCAATTGAGGGATTTACAGCATTGTTTTGCTCAGGTGGTGCCACATCCATCATTTTTTAATCAAATTGTCAAATATGTGATATTTGCCCTAAGCTCTGGAATTGCCTCCTTAAACGTCACTGTCTCTGCACTTCCTTTAGGATGCTCCTTAAAACCTACCTCTTTGACCAAGCTTTTGGTCACCTGTCCTAACATCATCTTCTTTGGCTCGGTGTCAATTTTTGTCTGATTACGTTCCTGTGAAGCGCTTTGGGACACTAATACATTAAAGGCGCTATATAAATGCAAGCTGTTGTTGTGCCCAGGTACAGTGACTGATGAATGTGGTTAATGAAACGTTAAAGAGGTGTATGAGCAGTACATATACATTGACAGCTTGTTTGATGTTCCTATGGTCCTTTTTCAGTGGATGTACCAGATTCTTCTGTTACACCATGAACCCAGATTCTCTCATTACTTCCCAGGTCTGGACTCTGCTGATCATAGGTCCTCCCCTCTCCCTCAACTGCAGTCAAATTCCAGGCCCTCCAAATACTGCCAGACCCCAGAACCCTCCCCCTCCAACACCAAACACTGCCATAGTCCAACTCCGAGCAAGTGTGGCCAAGCCCAGCTTCTCACTCCCAGTGGTGCCAGATTCCAGACCACCCACTCCACTCCCAAACTCTAGCTCTAAATATAGGCCTATGACACATGAAGACTAGTATTTAGATTGAGAGTGCAGTGGGATATGGGAGTGCTATAGCTGAAGCTGAAAGTATACCGAGCATTCCACCACTTTTTGGCTATACACAAAAAGACTTAGGAGCAGTGTTAATGAGATATTACTGAAGGGGGATGTGAATGCGGAGACCATGAGATTTATTTTTTATGGGGGTATGACCTCCCCACCCCTCCCAGAACATTTTGATTTTGTATATCTGGTTTGGTGCACTTACTGCCAATTTAGAGCTGACTGTAATTCTGAGTGGGAATCTCAGTGTATTTTTTTTTAAATTAGGTGATTCCAAGCCCGTTCCCTAATTTTATTTGCAACAATTTTATTTTTAACAACTCCACAAGTACGGTGATAGAAATTGTCAAATGAAGTAATACATTTGCACCAGGAAGTACCCACATTATCTTCAAAAAGCAACTGAAACCGTATTGAAGAAAATAAAACTTTCACATAAAACAACATTCAGGTATGTCCCAGAAATATTCTTTGAGGAAAATAAAAAGCTTTTAGAAGCTGTATTTTATCAGCTTGTTATTTATCACTTCACTGGGGACAAACACACATGTAACCAAGGGGGAGATTTAGAATCATAGAATCATAGAATCTTACAGCACAGAAGGAGGCCATTCTGCCCATCATGCCTGCACCAGCTCTTTGAAAGAGCTATCCAATTAGTCTCACTCTCCTGTCCTTTCCCCATAGCCATTTTCTTCCCTTCAAATATTTATCCAATTCCCTTTTGAAAGTTACTATTGAATCTGCTTCCACCACTCTTTCAGGCGATGCATTCCAGATCACAATAACTTGCTGCATAGAAAAAATTCTCCTCATCTCACCTCTGGCTCTTTAGCCAATTACCTTAAATCTGTGTCCTTTGGTTACTGACCCTTCTACCAGTGGAAACAGTTTCTCCTTATTTACTCTATCAAAAGCCTTCATGATTTTGAATGCCTCTATTAAATCTCCCCTTAACCTTCTCTGGTCTGAGGAGAACAATCCCAGCTTCTCTAGTCTCTGCACATAACTGAAGTCTCTCATCCACGGTATCATTCTAGTAAATCTCCTCTCTACCCTCACCAAGGCCTTGACATCCTTCCTAAAGTGTGGTGGCCAGAATTGGACATAATTCTCCAACTGAAGCCTAACCAGTGATTTTGTGTTCGATGCATCTATTTATAAAGCCACGGATCTCGTATGGGTTTTTAACAGTCTTATCAGCTTGTTCCGCCACCTTTAAAGATTTGTATTATCTATTTTTAATATTTTCATTTTCAAATAAGCACAGTAGGTTTTATGGGTTTCAGTAATCCTTTTAGTGCTGGGAGTGTAGTCCAAGGGTACAAAGTGCAATCTTTAAAGGTTTTATTTTTGTGCCATAATCTATAATCTGGTAACTCCTCTGTGGAGCCAACCCGTCAGGGATGCACTGGGGAGAAAGGCAGACAATAGTGGGGAAGGGGGCTGCAGAGGGACTGGCAGTGGGCGAGACGAATTTTATCGGGCCAGCAGAAGCATTCATGTTCCTCCTGTACCCACAGAAATCATTCAATAGCTTACTATTTCCCTTTTCGGCGCGCCCTGCCGTGGTCCCTTTAAGGACCACTGGTTAGGCTGCTGTACATACAGTCCCACTGGGCGGGGCTGATGCAAGGCTCACCTTACCCCGTGGAAGCCCAAAATTGTATTAGGGTCCTAAATACATCATAGGAGCCTGATTACAATATAAGAAAGAAAGACTTGCATCATACAGCACCTTTCACGACCATGGGACATCCCAAACTACTTTACTGCCAATTAAGTTCTTTTGAGGTGTAGTCACTGTTGTGATGTAGGATACGTTGCAGACAATATGTGTACAGCAAGATCCCACAAACAGCAATGAGATAATGACCAGATAATCTGTTTTAGTGATGTTGATTGAGAGATTAATATTGGACAGGACACTGGGGATAACTCCCCTATTCTTCTTCAAAATAGTGCCATGGGATCTTTTACGTCCATTTGAGACGGCAGAAGGGGCCTTGGTTTAACCTCTCATCCAAAAGGTGGCACCTCCGACAGCACCCCCTCAGTGCTACACTGGAGCATCAGCCAAGATTACGTGCTCTAGTGTCTAGAATGAGACTTGAACCCATAACCATCTAAGTCAGAGGTGAGAGTGCTATCAACCGAGCCACAGCTGACACAGCTGATTAATGAGGCTCCTGCCTGTTTTGGGAAGGAGCCTTGGCCACCTATTTCAAGACCTCTCCAAAATTGCAGTGGGCACAAAAATGTTTGGAAGCTGGTGGTAAATTGTTTTTGTGATTTTCATCTTGCTGTCACCGAATTCCTGCCAAAAGACAGGGTGGTAGCGAGATGTTAATTTGCCACTGTATATGTTCTAATAACCGTCTGTGTGAAAACCTTTCCTCTATCTTCTCTCTTTCTTCTTCTAGTGATGATCCAGCTTCCCCATCATAGCTTCGGTAAAAGATTGGGGAAATGGAGTAAACAGCTGAAAATGGCCATATACGACAGTTATTTGGTATTTCTATAGATTCTGTCAATTGTTGTTAAGAATCAACTTATTATTGTCAAATTAATCAACTTAAAACATTACTTAATCTGATGAAGGCACTGATTGTATCCTTCAAATTGTTGTTAAAGTAGTGTTCCATCTGTATGTCTGCCTTTGTCCTTGGTAGCTCTGGCAAGAAAAAGTTGCATTTCACTCAATGTTGCACTGTTGTTCTGCAGTTGAGTAATCTGGTTTGTCAGTAATTGATATCTTTTAGACAAGGTTATGTAACATTTCAAAGTGAGCCTTCCTATAATGGGGTGCCCAGAATTACATGCAATGTGGCCTGTTCAATGTCTTACACAAACTCAACATAATTTCTTTGCTTTTATATTCATATGCAATGATGAGACTTTGCAATGAACTGATTGGATCACATTTAGGGATGAAATTCCTCTTAGCACACAGAAAATACATTGAACAGGAGTTGAACTTTGCTCTGTGGGCTTGGCCACCTCTTCTAATGCTGTAGCGGAGGTCCCACTTCATCACCACCCAGACTTTACGGCCAACCACTGGCTCCATCTTGGCAGTGATAATCCTTCCAGGAGGCCGGCATGCATACCAGATGTTTCTTGAACCAGGGAAATGGGTTGGGTCAGGGCAGATTTGGACGAGTGGATGAAAGACCTCCCCATGCTGAGAATCCAATCCTTTACGTCTTGACATGCTAACACAGTTTGTATCAACCTGGAATGGCAAAATGTAATTTCAGATAGTGATTCAACTATATTGTTTTACTTATTTATGAGCTAATGAATCACATTATCATTTATTTGTGAAATGACACTTTTCCCACATTTTTAGATTGAAAAATCTAATTTAATGTACAGTATCCATAGAACCATAATTAAACCCATTTTCTTGTTTCTCAGAATCTGTGCCTCATTATCTTGGGCTCCTATGACTTTGCCTGGCTGTTTCAAATGGTTGAGTAAACAACTAGGTCAGTGCATTTTAATCTCCTGTTTGTGTGCTAGTTTCTCAAGATGCCAAAGAAATATGAGAAGGCCAGCTTCCTCTGAGATACTACAGCGAGCTATCCAACCAACCTCTATACATTCATCTTTTGGAATATTATCTACAATACCCAATATATACTTTTCCCCATTTGCGATTCATGTTCCTTTGTTAAAAAATTCTGACTTATATTTGAGCAGTTACACGGAGGGCAACTTTGGTCCCCTTATCATCCCATTTGCGCTTGAAAACTGGGTGGCAGCGGGTGGAAAATGGAATGTTGGCTCTTCCCTCCCTGGCAGAACTTGCTTGATTTTCAAGTGGAAGGGGGACTTCCTGGCAGCCAGAGCTCCTTCCTGAAACGTGGGAGCCTGGTGAATAATCGTAAGTCGGAATCACGTGATATCATTCCGACGCTGATGTGATGTCCTGACTGATGCCACTTCCTGCCCCTGCCCAAAAAACATGGGCGGTAGAAGCTGTTAGATGGCCATTTGAAACACTATTAAAAGGGAACTTTAGCTGTTCTCAGGTAAATCTGTATGGAGCTTTTGGATTCATTTTTCTTTCCAAGGTTGTTTTATTGACCTTAAGGTTATTAAAAGTTATTTTAGTCACTATCGTAGGCACTGAACTGTAAAGGGGATTTTGGCATTGGAGTTGTTTTTTTATGGAGGTATTTCTAGGAGTACCACTCTAGGAGAAGGAAGAGGAGGAAAGAATAAACAGCTGGAGGACGAGCAAATAGAAGGATGCATGTTCAGAGAAATCCTTACCCTCCCAGCAGAGTTTATAGGCCCAGAACAATATATCTATAGTTTTCTGAGGAACAGTGCATAAGGAAGGTTCGATTCTCCAGGGAGGCAGAAACAGAGTTGCATCACATTCCTCAAGAAGACCTGCAGCCAATTGTTACAGCTAGTATGGAACTGCCTGCTGAACTTAACGTTGCTACTGCCTTTAATTTCTTTGCCTCTGACTCCTTCTAGGCTGCCATAGGGGATATCACCAACATCAGTCAATCTGCAGTTCATGCATGTATTAAACAGGTGACTGATGTCTTATTTACTATCCAGAAGCAGCAGGATAGGTTCCTGAGATTTTGACAGATTGCAGGATCCAGGACAATCCGCAACTGGTAGTTTTCTACCCACACCCAAACTGAAAATACCCCCATTACCTCTTTACTCTTGCACCCACCCACCCCCCACACACCTTTTTTTATAAAATCCAAATGTTGTTGGCCATTTTTATTGATTTAGCTACTTGTACTCATGGTGTTATGAATTTTAACCCCTAGGTCTCTTCAGTATCTTTCCATTGAGTGTGTACTCCCATTCCTTGTTTTCCTCCCAAAATGCATTATGGTACAATTATCCACATTAAGTTGCATTTTCCATAAATCTGTCCTGGTCTGTGTGACTCAGTACCACACCATCTGGTGCATTTACTCACTGACTTACTGAGGGTAGACTTAGCCAATCTTTCTTAATTCCTCATCTCTGATGGAACAACACAACTTGCACTTCATCTGGCATCTTGCCTGAGAACTAATCAAATCCACCCATGTAAAGCAGCACGCCTTATAACAAGCAAGGGGTGCTGAACTAGGAAGCGTCAAGTTGGGAGCTTCTAGCTTGGGCTATTGGCATATCTTGTGATAGGTTTTAATTGCCAAGTCACAAATGTTAATCACTAATGACTAAATGTTCAAATTATGTTGAGCAATAATAATTATTTGATTTATATTCAGTCTGATCAATTTTAAATGAAATTTCTGTTGAAAGTAAACCAGTTGATTGTCATTCAGTGACACACGGTCCCTTTAGTGAGATATGCTTGTTTTTATTTTACTGTTTGGATGGTATGTTTTCTTTCCTTTGCAAGCACCAACTTGTCGACAGAGGAGCTAATGGGTTTCAATATTATTCAGTCACTGAAGCAAAAGCAAAAGGAGATAAGTGCTTATGAATATTATACATGGGATGCAGCCTTACAACAAAGGGTAGGGCAAAAGGTCAAAACTAATACGGGGACAACCAAAATCAGTACCACTTTTAAAAATCAGTTACAAAATCTCAGAATCAATTTTGCTTCTTTCTGTTTGTTTTTACTAGATGTGGACCTTTTTTACTTCCCCCTTTTTTCTTTCTTTTTGATTTCCTCCTTCCTCTGCTGTAGGCATTGACTCTTGCTGGGACATGGCACTCAAGGCACTGTCAGCTCTCTAATACCTCGATGAAGTGGGTACAGTTCAAAAATAAGCCTAAACAGCAAATGCAAGAAGTCTATTGAACAACGAAGGCATCGTGGCTGAACTGGCTCCTGTCCTCATTTGACATCATCCACACATGGATAATTTCCAGCAAGAGTCACGGTATGGCAATCAGGAGCAAGAATACTAGCTGATTCCTTCCTTCCTGCCTGGTCCATGGGTGCTGCGGCCAGTTGTAGTTTGCCAATTTCTGTCTAGGCTGGATAGAATCTGGGGCCTTCTGGTCTGCCTACCTAAGTATTGCAATGGACAGTGCCTTTATCCACTATACCACCAAGGGAGCTGCTTTATATTGTTCGGTATTTTTTAAAAAGTTGCTCTTAGGACATGGTTGGTGCGAGCAAAGCCGCATTTATTGTTCTTCTCTAGTTGCCCTAAGAAAGTGGTGGTGGCCTTTTCCTTGAACTGTTGCAGACATAATGACACGATTTTAACATAAAATCGTAGGAGGTCTGTACCGTGCCAAATCTGCCAGTGAAACCTGGAGGGAAGCAGGAGAGTGGCCAGAAGAGGCCAAGGTAAATATATTTTTTCATTTTTGTGAGGAATCTTTGTGGGCCATAGGAACCAGAGTCCTCCAGGCCTCACAAGGAATCCTTGGTCCTCCCCAGCCTCGGCCTTCCCTCTGCCTCCCACCACCGGCACCTCTCTGGACACCTAATTTCTCAACACTAACCTTATGCCAGAGACCGTCCCCTTGGGTCCCTGCAGCGCTGGCCTCCCGACCAATTTCCAGCTCACACCCAATGGCTCTGACATCATTACTGCCGACTTTGATCGGGAGAACAGTGCAGACCCATTTAAATGTGGCCCAGGTGTTAAAATGACCTGAGCCTCATGCTGAGGAATCTGTGGGGGCTCTTGTTTGCCCCGCACCACGCCTGCCCAAACCCGTCTCAGGTTAAAATCGGGGCTTTAATGTTTAAGTAAAAAATATGTGATACCCTCAACAGTTAAAAAGCCTCTGTCATTCACTGTCTAAAATGCTCACACAAGACTAGTCAGAGAGTGACACGAATGTCAAGAGGCTTCGCTCCGTAAGTAGATTGCTTTTTCATAATAATGCAGAATGGCAAGTTTCAATGCTAGAATGTTTTCTGAATCACTCTGCATCACGGGAATGATAAATGTAATGACATCATCGTGAATAGCACAGAAACTCTGGCTCTTCTTAAATAAGGAAAGCTTTGAAAATTTTGTTGTGAAACAGTTCCTCTTTCGAATCTGCTCGAACAATCATATATAAATATGTTCTACAAATAAACAGACCGATATAAGGTTATATAAAACATCTTCTTAAAGTAAAAAGGTAATCCAAGCTCAGATGAATGACTTCCTTGTGCTCTTACTTGTTACGGGAAGGAAAGATGCTGAATAGGATATGGATAAATGTTTGAATAATTTAAACTCTCAAAGGTCAGAGGCTCACAGTAATTTAAACACTTGATATGAAGAAAACCTGTCCTGTTGACTATGTTTACAAGAGTTGTGCTCGCAAGTATTGGGGTTTCATGTATAATTAAAACTTCACGTTAGCTTAATAAGTAAACATTCAGAGTCAATTCAGGCTGCAACTCAATTGGCAGTTTGCTGGGGACTAACACTGTTGGAGCTATCAGTGACATATTGTCCACTTTCCTCACTGTCACTATTAATTACACTTGCTTATTAACTTAAAGTACTAGAAATTTAAAATTGAGGAGTGAAAGCCTTTGTAACTTTCAAAATATTCCCATTTTCTGTCTCATAACTAGTCTGTTTTTGAAGTGCTTAATTCTGAGTACTATCAAGTAAAGTTAACAGTAAACTAAAATTGAGAACCCCATTCATTTACAGTACTTTGGAAATAAACATAATGCATTGCAATAGTTCTAATTGTTCAATAGCCAACTTTCCTCTTCTATTACTTTCTTTTTATAGGTGCAGACCATTATTTTGGCTCCATTGGACTGATTCCTCCTCGAGTTCAGGTAAGCATGGGTTGCTTTTGTTTGTTCTCCCCCTAATTTAACCATCCTCAGATTGGCTCGATTTGATTGAATTCACTGTACTCGACTTTGAAGTCATGCTCATCCCTAGTCATTAGAGTCTTCCGCATGAGTGAACAAATATCAATAACTGTCAACTGAGTGATATTTTGTATAATGCATGGGTTCATTTTCTGAGCTTTTAAGTGCTTTCTGCAATGTCTTGCAGATCAGACCACTAAGTGATAATTGAATACAGTAAATCATCATGTTTAATTTCACTGCAATGAATGATCATGCTCCAGGGCGGCAAAATTAATATCAACAGCCATGGAATAATGTTACTGGCTGACAGCAGTGGTGTAAAGAGTGTGTTGGGAGTAACTCTGTGGGGCCTTCTCAAGATTTTAAGCACACTTTCCATTTATCTCCCATACCTCCCTGATCATAATTTTTTGGATTATTTTGACCATTATTTTGAAGATAAGTTTCAGAAGCTAGACCATCTGTATGTGATTCATCATGTAGTTAGAGATATACTTTGTACACAAGGTGGAATGGACATAATGGAATGAGTTACGATGGGTTAGATTTTCAACTTGCTGCCCGGGTGTAAAAATGGCATTGTGGGTCTGTCTTCCATTATAGAGACTGTTCGATTTTCAATTCCGTTAATTTTAATGGCAATGAACATTGGATGGTTTGTATAAACTCTGCCAATCAGCAACGGCAGCTTTATGCCTGGGCAGCAAGTTGAAAATTTACCCCGATGAGGATGGCCTGACTATAAAGCCTCAGTTTGTAGCACAGCAAAACAAGCACGGCACAAGACAGATTCAGAATAGTAGTCTATGGTGTGCTGTGCCAGAGACTGATTCTCCATTCGGTAAATAGTTGGTCTCAGCTGTGCTACTGCAAGAAGGCACTAAGCACCAGTTTTCAGATGGGGATGAAGGTTCCCCTGGGCCTCTTATACTCACCTCCTTTTGGCCAGATCAAGTAAAGGCACGGAAGTGGGTTGCCAGCAATTTTTCACCCAGGGAACTGCATGTGTTGTGGGAGATTTAAGAGTGAGGGCAAATTTTTTTTAAAAACGTAAAAACCCTAGAGAAAAAAACAAATGAGCAAATTTTTTAATGAGCCAATGAACTTGATGTTAACCCTCCACCCCCACTCCATGATGGGCGGGAGGAGGTCAAGGGGGTGGCGGAGGGTGAAACCCTAAAAAACAAGGAACGCATCCCCAACCCACTGCGAACACCCGAGTTTCCGTTTTTACGGCGGCAGGTTGTGAGGCGTGAATGTGTTCTGTCTTGGAGAGGCGGTACAACTGGGAGACTGATTTAAATTTAATGGTTGCCGGCCAGGTTTCCCAGGGCTTGGAAAGCCCAGCAGCGAAATGGAGGCAAGAGCTGCAGGCTCCAGATGGTAAGTGCTTTTTGTAGCACTCCTTATGGGCCAGGAGGAGCAGGAGCGTTCCCCCCACCCCCCCAAGCAAACCTTCGGCCTCCCTTCTGCTGATCTTGGCATCTCTCTCGCTCCTGCCGCGATCAGCCACCTCCCGCCCACAACCCCCAATCTCCGGCCTGCCCCACGATCGATCTCCCCTCCAACACAACCCTCGATCACTGGCCTGCCCTGTGATCGTGATTGCTACAAGGGTCCTTGGCTGCGGCCTCCTGCCGCTGGTTTTCTGGTCCGGCAGCCGGCCAGCCTGTCAATTTGGCCGGCTGCCGGGTGGGAAACGGTAGAAAAGAATGATAACCAGGTCCTGCCATTAAATTCAGCAGGACCTCCGCGTCCTCGGCCTTGCCAGGTTTCGCTCCCGCTACCGTACCCCACACCCTCCCCGCCTCTCACTAAATATCGGGGCCATTCCACGGGGTAATTTTCTGCAGTTTTATAATCATTGCTCTTTTGATTAGTGCCCATTTATTCTCGCATCACTAAAATGACGATAAAGAATCATCTCTAGCTGAATGAACTCACTCCTTACAGATAAACAGTGGATCAAAAAGCTGTTTGTAGAATGGATCTTTCTACAAGTGACCCCACTGGAGGGGGCTGTGCGGCTGCTGGGATTCACCAGTTTTCTTCTGAAGGATTTGAATGTGGGCAAAGGTAGTGGGCACTAAATTGGGCCGTGTAGTGCCCGTTGTTTCGGTGCTACATGGCCTCTCCGACATCCAAGATGATGTCTTGGATGTGCACGCATGTTTCCAGCGTGACATACGCCGGACGCCATCTTGGTAAAGGAATTAGCACAGGCGCAGATAACGAACGCTGGAATCATTAAAGTAGGGAGAAAATGGCTTCAATCAGTGTGCAACGCTGATTTAAAGTGGTAGACACCATTTTGGGGCTTAACACTCAACTCAATGCACAGACTTAACCCCAACCATATGAATGTGACTTGGAGTGCCTGGAGGACCCCCACCAGCGGTATTTAAAGGGACCATGCAGGATTTACATATTAGTGGCTGGATTATTGCCTCTGGCTGCTGAGACATTTGTACCTGTTTTTGGAGGTCTCCTACACTTGAATACTAGGACCCGGGGTCATAGCCTAACATTTAGAGTCAGGACATGCAGGAGTGAAGTTAGGAAATGCTTCTTCACCCAAAGGGTGGGAGACGTTTGGAACGCTCTTCTGCAGACGGCAGTTGTTGCTAGCTCAATTGTAAATGTTAAATCTGAGATTTATAGATTTCTGTGAACCAAGGGTATCAAGGGATATGGGGCTAAGGCGGGTATATGGAGTTAGGTCACAGGTCCACCATGATCTCATTTAATGGTGGAACAGGCTCAAGGGGCTAAATGCCACTGCCACTTGCTGCCTCCTGATATGTGCCACCTTCTCCTGCAAGAAAGCGGGACATGTGTCTGAGTGATGTGCCTGTCATGGTTGAATAGCTGCCAGTGTGTGTGGCCTGTGAGTTGTGGGTGTGTGGCTTGCAACAGTGGTAATGTGTAAGGGTGAGAGGAAGCCTCTGGTTGGAAGAGTTGAGTACTGATGGAAAGAGTTTATTGGTATGTGAGTGATTGGAGGTGTAGTGCGTGGTGCAGTTGGTAGAGACACCACTTGACAGTTGACCTCACTCACCTTGACCACTCATGTCAAAGCCTTGAACTTCGTCCTGCACTGCATCCACGTTCATGATGCTGTGCGCCAGGCATTGATTTCATCCCCTGCTGCCTCCTATTGCCTTTTGGATATATGTCTGGAGGGCCTCTTGCCCCCCCGCGGATATAGGATGTCCCTCCTTCTGTCCTCCTCTTGCGCCCAAGGTCTCTAGTGCATCAGCAGAGAACCTTGGTACATGCACTCTCGCAGGTCTGGTACCAACTCAGATCAGCAGATTGGTGAGGTCTGGTGTGCAGATTGGAGGATGTGGGATTTGGTAGTGCGCAACCTTTATTCAATGTTTTAACATAACTCATCAGTGTGTAAACATAGGGATGCGATCTGCATCTGTGTTTTACGTGTGCGATGTCTGATCTCCGTTCAGACTCCATGCAGACGGTAGACTGTTATTTTCAGCAAATAACAGGTACCAGCTACCTTTAAGAGATCTCTAAGAAACATCCTCCCTTTAAGAGATTGAGCTCCCCCTGGTGGCAGAAAGTGTGAATTGCACTGATTCCACATCCTTAAGGCCTGGAATGGAACACTGATTGCAGGTGTGTCCTTGGGTGGGCTGAAACTTGCGTCCTGCCTGTGCAGGGGTCATTGGGCGCGGGGTAATAGCACATCACGCTACCTACGCCCAAAAACGGCCCCTGTCCAATTTTTACCCCAGTATATTTACAAAGACTTATGGCTCAACCTATGGTTGTGAGACATGTTGCAAAGTTTTTATACTTTTTCTTGGATTGCACTTTTAAAATGAATGTAATTACATTTTCTTCCATCTCATATTCAGTGGCTCGCCCTAGGTCCTATTAATGTTTTGTTAACTTTAAATGTTTTAACACATGAAGCATTTGTGACAAAATGAATGATGTGAATGCCACATATTTGTGTCCTTATACAAATGTATGAAAATGACAGACAGGAAAAGACCAGCTAATCCATCAAGCCTGTCCGTTTCTGGTGCAACTTGTGCACTTCATGACCCCCCATCTGCTACCTCCAACAGCCAACCATGCAATCTCCTGGGAGAGGCAAAAATTAAACAAAAAACCCTAGGTCAATTTAGGGGGTAAAAAACTTCTCTCCAACACCCGAAGGCAATAAAAAGAGTTCCAGGAGCCCACAGTAACTGGTACACACATCCCCCAATACCCCACTTACCTTTTCTATGTAGTGATGTCAGCCACAACGAGGAACTCTTTCTGCTCTCTTTTGAACATTTGTAGCGAATCTGCACTCACTGTATGTTTCCTTATGCTTACATTAATGTAATTTAATTTTCCAAGGATGTGAAAGGATCAGTACAATCACACTGAAAATGAAAAATATAGAAAACTTCGCTATTTCACTCCACGTAAAACAGATTTGTGAAGATGTTGAGAGCTTCTAAAAATTGGACCCAACATTTCCTGCATATTTGAGACGTTCTTGATTTTTTTTCATATATGTAAAAAGGCTGAGGTTTCTGAGGTTAGTCATGTCAGTTTTACACAGGCATTTCTGCAATGGCCATAAATAGCATGCTAGTTCATGTATTGTAAATAACCTGGAACTGCACAGAGCCTAAATTAGCCAGCCAGCAGCTTCTGAAACAGAATCTACAGCAAACTCCACACTCAATCCCCTATCAACTTAACTAAGGTTGGAAAGGAGCTTTGAAGCAGTAATCACATTTTTGAAACTTCATAGCTTCCAGATGCGATATTACAAGATTACATACACAGTGAAAATGTATGGACCTTTATATAAAATATATTTCCAGTAATAAATGCCAGGGGTATCTTGCAATTCATGTGAAATAAATATGCTAAAGATCAACTTCAGTACAATGCAAATACTTTTCACTGGAGCTTTGAAGAATAATTTCTGCAAATCAACATATCAAATCCCATCATGTAACTGAGCTCTTGCTGCTAGTGATCAAACAAATCACAAGGCTAATCCACTTTCACTTGTGTTGAGATAGAGATGCAACCATGCCGACTCAACATTTCCTTCATATTTCCTCCTAGGCTCATATTTTGGTCAATAGAGGCAAAATTGGCCGACTCAGACAGAATTAGTTCTTGACCTTGGAATTAAAGTGATATAGTAGACTTTGTGCTGAACCTCCCCCTTTGCGCAACAATGCAAACATCATTTACACCAGTACTACCTAGGGTTACTGTCAAAGAACCTTTCCACTATAATTGGCAGACTACTGCAAACTGCATGATTCCAGTCATTCTGTTATGGAGCAGCAGCTAACACAGGACAAGGACTGTCTTCAAAGCAGGCTTCCTCAAAGATGCCAGAATTTTCAACACAACATGCAGTATTTTATCATAAAATTAATGAAAAACAATGTAATATGACATGGGAGCAATTTAATACATCAAATGTGAGTGAGTACAACCACCCTTGTCATCATATGACAATCTCCAACCCAACTCCTTTCATGTACATTCCTATTTATTTTGAGTGAAGAATCAAATATTCCCACTAGCAATGGTCAGAAATGATGGCCGCGATTTTAACTGCCCCGCCTGCAGGAAACCTGGCTGGGGTAGTTAAAATAAGGTGTGTCACTTACCCCCACTGATCCCGCTTCCTTTCTGCTGTGTCCCAATATTAACCTGCCCTGGGGGGCGGGGGGGGTGGGGGGGGTGCAGTGGTGGGGCAGTGTCAGCTCCCCCGTGAGGCAAACCTGACGGGAGCTGGTTCCTGGGCCAGAAGAGGCCCAGAAGGTGCGTTTTACAGTTATATTTCAGGTTTCCTGGTGGGCCAGGAGGGGCAGGAAAAGTAGTCCTACAACTTATCAAATTGACTCAGTGACTATCATGGGACAAGGGCTAGCTCCTAAATGTAAAAAGAAATCATAAAGATTGCAAAATCATGGTAGCATTTTGGCACTCCAACACGCTGTGCCATGAAATAGTAGAATCTACAGTTTCTGACAGGGATAGTTCCCAATCAGTAGCACGTAGTCTCAGGCAGACACCAAGCAGAGGCCAGGTACTTTTTTAAATTAGGAGGGGGGAAAGCCTGAAAGTGTGTGACACTTTCACACTCTCACATGCTTTACCTTGTAACAGATTACAATGTAATACTGACAGTGGCTTAGGACCAAATTAACTGCCCAAATTCTTGAGCAAGGAATAGAAAAGACTAACCTAAGTAAACGGAAGAAAGATTTCAACCATGAACAACATGAGCTGTAATACCTTCCCAAATTGCGGTAAACAATGATACATCAAAAGGACTACATTCTTGACAAATAATGTGTGCCTGGATTAAATTGGCCACCAGATAAAATCCGTCTGATCTAGAAATGTATATTGTATATTTTTCAAGAATGTAACAGTACACTATATACACTCAGAGCTGATGATGCTGTCAAATCATATTTTGTGTGCA
This sequence comes from Heptranchias perlo, assembly GCF_035084215.1. NCBI lineage: Eukaryota > Metazoa > Chordata > Chondrichthyes > Hexanchiformes > Hexanchidae > Heptranchias > Heptranchias perlo. The sequence goes on along the minus strand of NC_090337.1, from coordinate 35,266,826 downwards.
AGTAAGCATCTCTTTGGATATCGTGCTATCAGAATGCTGGCAGCACTGACATATATTACAGCTAAACCCAAACTCCCAGAGAGAACCAGTCACTGCTCATGGATGTCAGTTTGATAAAGCACTGGCTCAAAGCCCTATGGAAGCCACTACCCTGTGTCTTTTTGAGCAGTAATAGCTACATTTCTTTCTCCATCAAACAGAAATATCTCAGTGATAAGACAGACCCAGCTCACTGATTTCAATGACTGAAAAACTAGAAAAATTGCTGATCCTAATTGAGATAGACTATAAGATTGTTTCACGTCCATTGTTCCTTCTTATAGTCCATCACTGCTTCCCTTCACAACATGACTTGGGCTTCCACTTCTTCCAAGGTAGTCTCAAACAAATACAATTGTTACTAAAAAACATCAGCAACTTCTGGTCCACAAGTGATAATCTGAGGCGTTAATGTCTCAGTTAGACTAGTTTTTGTGACAAGGTAATCTGGCTTTCATGTCACAGGGACACGAAAGCAGCACTATAACTAAGAAGTGAATTTGCCAATCTGTTGGTAAATTGAATTTTGACAAGCAGTGAAAGACCACCTCGGGGAGGTAGTCTTATGTCACTTTGGCTTCACACCAGCAACGGTATTAATGTAGTTGTTGGAAGCGACTTCTTAAACTTTGTTTTTAAATGCTTTAATGTTTGCATGGACTGACAGTCTCTTTTTGTCTTTACCACATAAATAGTTTCACTGACATTTTGTAAGCAGCCTGTGCATACGCAGTATTCTGCTTGCCTGACCAGAGATCATTGTGGGGCAATGTAACTCAGCATTGCCTGCTTTGTGCTGTGCTCTATTGATACCTACATTATAGTGTTACCAGAAAACAATCAACACTACGGGATAGAAATTGGTATGTGGCGTCCATTTTTCAGTCATAAATCAGGTGCAAAGCATACCAATTTAGAAGGCCTTGGTCCCTTTGTTAAATTCGTGGGACCCTTTTTTTAGGCTTCCTGGGTGTATACATTAGGGGCCTCATGCCTGTTAAAGGATCCCTTTTCAAAATTTGTGGACAATGAGTGTGGCAGGTGTTGAGCCTGCTCTGCTCAGGATTCTTCAGTGGCTCCCTCAGCAGCCAACAACAGGTAAATTGAAATTTTTTAAAAAACACACTCCTCTGATTCCACAGGAGTTGTGATCACTCCCCTGTAACCCCTCCAATCGGCCCTGCTGGGACTTATCTGAGAGGCAAGGCAGGCAGCTCGACAAAGATGTCTTCGCTCGGGTGAGCTGCCTATGGAGGCACGACCAGCACAGGCAGCTTATACTGAGTATGCTGGTGAGACCCGAGAATCAATTTCCATCGATCCTTGGGCCTCTCGGTTTGGGTGTGAGCTGGTCACGCAGCGTCGAGTCTGGACCTGAAAACAGGCCCGGATCAAAATCTACCCCTATATTTGTGTTTTGCATAGAAACATTTTAAATCTGAAATTCTGCGATTGAGAATTGGACACTTTAAGTCACTTCCATATATAAAATCCAATTTTGCCACCTTGCACCTGTTGTGCCCTCATTATTACACTGTAAGGACAAAACTGGTTAGCCAGAACACAAGCCTCTTGTTACATTTGGAACACAATTAGCTTTCATATGCTGGCTACAGATGCAAAATGGGCTTTGTGCCCAGCTGGGTATTTTCTCTCTACCATTACAACAAGTCATAGTATTTATTGAAGATTCAAACTCCAATAAATGTTGGCATGGCAACACAAAGTCTGCTGCGGCATGGCGTGGCAGAATGTAAATTCACACCTGATGTATTCTTGACTATGTTGTCATTAAATCTCAGGTGACAAGGAGGGGCCAGGTGCTTCACCAAAGGGAAGGAAAGAAAGGAAGGAGGATCAGAAAGTAAGTCTCCCTGACCAGGTCTAATGCAGCTCCTAGCAGCTGGCTCAAAAACAGCATTGACAGATATATGAGCAGGTCAACTGTTGCTTTGGGAATTGTATGCCACCAACAGAGAGATAAGGATTGGAGAGGAAAATTAAACCCATTACAAAAATGGAAATATTTTTATTATATTTATTGATGTTATTTGCATGTCTGTTGGGGACTTTGTGATACTAAAGCAAAAGTAATGTTAGTAATTATTAACCTCTGCAAAGCTTTAAAACATTGGATTGGTACAGAAGGATTTTTAACTGAATAGTTCATCATTGAGGCAGGAATGTGACAATAAAGCGTGAGAGTTCTTTCTTCCCTGCTGTTTTTGATAGCCATTGAGTGAGAGACAGGCTTAGTGTTGATTGATATAAGCCCTGAATATATTAATGTTGGAATCAAGGCATGCAGCTAGATGACCTAGATTTTCATTTTACTGATATAATTTTATTGTCTGAGGGCCACAATGAGATGAAAGAAACAATTGACTGAGTTGATGAGATAGCATAAAATGAGCAATAAAAGAAAATTAAAATGATGGTTGCTGAGGTGGATAATAACTGTGTGGCAAAGTTGCCAAGAAGCAGTCAGCCAGGGGTATTGAAAACATTTCCATCACCACACAACTTATTAATGAAGGAAGTAGCACAGTCAGAATTCAAAGAAGATTCTGAAAAGAGGTGGGAGAACTAAAAAAGATGTTGAGGATCTAGAGGAGATGAGTGATTAACTTGGATTTATAGCTGTTAAATTAAAGCCTCCTGTGTTTTGTTTTGTATTTCAGTGCCATTTAAAACATTGACATCAACAGTTATTTCATGACATTTCTACATGACCATGTTAGTTCAGGTCTCAATATATAAAATATACCCATAACTGTCCTACTAAAGAAGAGTTCCAATAATGATTGGTGACCCATTGAATATTAATATAATAATATAGTATCATCTGATAATGCACTGTATAGCACATATTTCTATCTATATTTACCATCACTCCTGTTCTGTTTTAAACATTGGCAAGTATGAGTATGATGATTTATTGGTAAGTGTGCAGTGCATAGTTTGTTTATCATATGCATTTTAAGGTTCCCTATTTGTAGGTGACAATTTTGGGTCATCATATTTTGGAAGGTCGAAGATGGATTGATTATATTTTCAGCTCGAAACACTTGGGGTAGTTCTCTGTCTTTGCGTTCTTGGCATGAAGCCTTATTCGCCAGGAGCCCATGTCAGAAATTTGGGCATGCACTGCGCATGATTTTCTGACTTTACAATCACATGCATTGCACGCTAAACTTTCCAATATGCTCTCCTAGTGGGCAAGGTTTCCTGCTGGGAATATGAAAACAGTGCATAAACTAGTGTCTGAGAAAGTGGGCAACTTTGTGAGACCTGGTACAGTAATGTTAATTGAACCATTTTTTATTGCTATGCACCACACTCTTTAAAGAAACTTCCAGCAAGAAAATATCTGGAGACTGTAATAAAAGAAAAGGTTATATCTTGAGAGATATGTTTTGAGTTATAGCCAAACATAAAGTAATTGGATCTTCAGTATAAATTGTGACAAATGGATTTTTCTCAACAAAGAATGCTTTCTGCTTCCAAGCAGCTCCTCTGCAACAGAATACACCTGCTTGCAATAGGTATTATAAAATGTACCCGACAGACTGGTCTTTTGTAACATGACCAAGCTTAACAAGAGCCATCCAAAGGTCAACAAGAAAAAATGACTGAGTTCTTTGTCAGATGAATTATTTCCAGAATTTGTTATTGTGGAAAATTGTATAATTTCAAGCAATTATTGCTAAATTTGAGATTAAAGCTGTTTTACCATTGAATAACCAGCTGACATTTACTGTCACATTTGAAAATAGCCCATTTGAGCACGGTACTGACCAGCCCATGAAATTGTAGCACATCAGCAGTTTTCTACCCCATCAAAAGGGATACTGAGGGTGAGAAAATATTAAAAATTGTATAACTGAAATTGTGAGAAACAAATACACTAAGATGGTTGTCCCCATAAATTGGTACCCATTCAACATTGTTTTTTCTTCTCTCTCTCTGTATATACATTGCACATACGATCAATCTGCATATGTAAATAAATCTCAGCACGTACTATTTACATAATGTATCTTTTCTAGCATTATTGTTATGGATTTTCCAGAATTAACCAACAGTGGTCCTTTTTGCTAGGGGATATTCAGTCAATTAAGATACATCATCATCATCACTCAACCTTGTTACTCCTTGTGGAGTATACGTCTTCTGCTGTTTTCTGCCATTGAACTGTTTTGGGCAATCACTTCCAACTGATCCCAGGTGTCGTCTGCTCTTCTTACTTCGGCATCCACAATTTTACGCGAGTTGTTTGTTGGTCTGCCTGGTCTTCCTTTTCCTTACGGATTCCAGCAACACAGGCTTGGGGTTTTCTATGGGTATGTCCAATCCAACCCCATTTTTTCTATCTTATTTGTAACTCTATTCTCTCCTGTACAATTTTATCCCACAGTTGCTCATTCTTGATGGTCTCTGACCAGCAAATGCCCAAGACTCTTCACAGACCTTTATTAACAAATGTCTGCAACTTGCTTGTCATGGTCTTCATTTCTCTCCATGTTTCCGCTCCATACAAAAGCACTATTTTGACATTGGTGTTAAAAAAGCAAAGTTTGGTCTTTTGAGACAATGGGCTCGATATTAGGAGGGAGGCGGGTTGCCAGCGGGGGGTCAACTGGGCACTTGGGTAACCCGCCCAGTGAAATCGATGGGTTCCCCACGCGATCGCAGCCTAATTGAAGCCACTTACTTTGGCTTTCGGGTTTCACGCTGGAAAGCTGCGCAGCGAGCGGGCTGTGCACCCGCATCATAGGCTGTCAGCTGGAGGAGCCCTATTTAAAGGGGCAGTCCTCCACTGACTGATGCTGCAGAAAGGAGCCAAAATTACAGCATGGAGCAGCTCAGGGGGAAGGCTGCTCCCAGGTATAATGATGCCTCACTCCAGGTCCTACTGGATGGGGTGAGGAGGAGGAGGAGGAAGATCTTCTCCCCGGCGGACGGGAGGAAGTGGCCTGCCTCTGCCACCATGAAGGCCGGCTCGAGGTGGCAGAGGAGGTCACCAGCACCACCAACATACCACGCACCTGCATACAGTGCAGGAGGCGCTTCAATGACCTAAGTAGGTCAGCCGATGTGAGTATACTTATTCCCCTACACTCCGTCCGCCCCCACCCCACATCTCCTTCTGCACTGCCAACACTACTCTATCACATCACTCCTCACACCCACTCAAAGCTTATCCTCATCTTACCTGCACTTACTCACCTCGCCAGTACTACTCCCACCACTACCACTCAACCCAATCCTCATACAATCTCATGGCTCTATCTCACACTCACCCTCTCATGCATCTCTTTCACGGTCACCCTCACCCAACCTGCCACTACCTGTGCTGCAGCCACAGGGCATGCATCACATATGTGCAGTAGGAAGCGTAAGGCGAACGTGTCGTCAGCATGAATGTCGTCAGCACAAGGGTGTTTGAGGGTTTGTCATGGTTTTTACTTATATTTGATTTCTGATCAACTCACATTACATATTATATTGTCACCACTACTGCCACGTCTTTGCAAATCTTGTCTGGTTTTTGCAATAATGCCCTTTCCTGAGGATCACCATGAAGACCCACAACTGATGCCACCCATTGTGTCACTGCAGAGTGGGTGTAGGTGTATTTGCAGGGCTCTTTTGTGCAGACGACTGAGAGACGCCGGTGATGTCCTAGTGGCTCACTGGAAGGATGCGGAGGAGAAATTGTTGAGGGCAGTGGTGACTTTGACAGCGAAAGGTAAGAAGATGGTGCTCGGGCCAGCTGGGAGCAGCTCGGCATGAAGGAGGCTGCAGATGTGTACGACTACATGTCGAGTGACTCTGAGCCTCCGTGTGCACTGCTGCTCAGAGAGGTCCAGGAAGCTGAGCCTCGGTCTGTGGACCCTGTGGCGAGGGTGGTGCCCTCTGCAACACATCTCTCTCTGTGGTTGCCCTCCCTCCTGCTGTGCAGGTGGATGTGTCACAGCACTGTGTTGTGGAGCTCCACGTGTCTGAGGTGGATGGCGTGGTCGGCGAGGCTGGTGATGCTGTTCGTCCTCCGAGGAGGTCATGACTGCAGCTATGGCGGCCCCCATCCGGAAGATGTACATCTGAGGGGGTCCGAAAGGTAGGTAAATATGTCTGCACACCGGGGCTGAGGTTGCAAGTTGGTGAATTATAGTGTTAGGAGGAGGGTGGTGGAGGCCAAACTTTGTCCAAAGTGACAGAGTGGCCTCCTGCAATGAGTGAGGGTCTCCCCCCCCACCACCTGTCAAATGGACCTTTGCAGCTGCCACAGGCTGGTGGCTGCAACACGTCCATTTCAACTGGGAGTGTTTCCCCCAGTACGGGAAACACACTCAGCTTGGATGAAAATCCCACCCCTCGTAAAATATCCTACAAATCAGGTCTGCAAATGACCTGAACTATGTAATTAATTGGTTTAAGTGGGATCCCGCCGGCTTTAATTGCCAGCGGGAGTCCCGCATGCGGGGACTGGGCGTGCATCTAAGCGCATCACTGGGGAACCCGGAAGTGGGCGGGTTGGAGCCGGGCTCTGGACCCGCCCCGGGAATCCCCGATTTTCAGAGCCCCCCCGCCACGAAACCGCCAGCTCGGACGTCCAAAAATCGAGCCCAATGTTTTGGATCTCCAAATTTGCTTTAGTGATAAGAATGGTGTTCTTGCCTTTCCTATTCTCGTTTGGATATCTTTATCAGTTACTCCATCCTTGCTGATGATGCTTCCAAGATAGGTGAATTTGGCTGTGTCCCCAAGGACATCACCATTTAGAGTCATCCTGTTATTATTACTGTTGTTTATGCACATAACTTTAATTTTGTCTTTATTGATATTGAGGCTTGTTTTTGCTGTTATTGATACATACACCCAGCAAATTATTATAAGAAATTGTCCATGAAATTATAAAGCAATTGTACCTGCAATGCATTTCCATGCTGTATATATCCTGTTTTAAAAAATTCTTTGGCCTAGATATACACACAATTATTTTGAACTCCCATAGGCGTTGCTGTGACTCACTTGGCCTGACTTCACTATCTTTTTACATGGGTGGAACTTTCCTGTAGTGTTGATAATTTTGAAACGACATTAGATGAAGCTGAAGTGACCACAATTCAAATGAAATCCTATGTTTTCTGAAAAAAGAAACAAACCTTTTAACATTTTTCCATTTCAAAGAGTTTTGGAAAATGAACATGATATTTAAAATGAATGCACATGTATAATTCTACACAATAAGTTCTGTGAGTTGGGGTTTGTGTGATACAGTATCCCTGCAGAATAAGTATTCCCAGAGCTATCTTTAAAATTATTTTGTGATTCTGGAAGGTGACCAAGAAAGAGCAGTCATCATTCGGCGATATAAAGGTATCTCCAGAGTAAAACTAGTTTTGTTATGCAGACAGAACTGGGTTATACTTTACTTGTTCCAGGTTGGCAGAGAAATGTCAAGAATAATTTGGCTTCATCAATGCACAGGATCCATTGCTAATGTGAATCAGCTCAGAATGAAACCTTCCATAATGAGCACAACCACAAAAGATGAAGCAATGGGGATATGGCCTCCTTCCCTTCCTTGGGTCATAGGGGGATAACGCACTTCTACTTTCCAACTCAAAGTTGTCTAGTTCCACATGGAATATTCTGCATTGTGTTTTTTCAGCTGGTATATTACCTTTCTTTTTTAACATATGGGTACACCCCTCACTTTCTCCCCATTAAGATTGGTGTGGTTAAAACAACTACTTTTACTCAACTACTGTAGTGCTTTCATTGAGGTCAGGCTAACACTGCCAACAACAATATTGAATAGACTGTTCAGAAAATGGGTATTTTCTCAGAAAACCAAAAGTCACATATATATAATTTAAAAATTTGCATTTATCTGATGTAAAATACATGAACCAGTTTAGGAGAAGGGATAGATTAGGAGAATTTTTTTTTAAGTGGTGGGATGTTAGGACATGGAATGCCCTAGAGAAACATCAATGAAACCAGAATCCATTAGGTTTTAAAAAGGAAGTGGATAAGTATTTGAAAATAGAAAAATTAAAAAAAGTATAGGGAACAGGCAAGGAAATGGGACTAAGTGCATAGCTTTTTCAAAAAGTGGTGGGCTGAATGGCTTCCTTCTGTGCCTGCCTTGTCTGTTTCATTGTAATCTTTCTATACTTTTCCATAATAACTTTTGTAATTTCACAGTATGTTATTTGTTATTTTTCACTGATACAACTGCTAGTGCACACAGTTCGAAAACGTCATGATGTGCATCATTTGAAAATAGCATCCCACAAGGAATGCAACATATAAAGAGGAATATTTATCTTAGCTTGAACCAGTTAAGTAACATATTAATGTATCAACACCCTGATAGTGAATGGTGAGACACCGGGCTGAATTTTACTCGGAATTATCACTCATTTTAGGAACAAAATGGGCTTTTAAATGTTACCGCCTTAAAACTGCCACCAAAAAACTGCATCAGAATTATCCTCCCAAAAAATCACCAGTCCCATTTTGGGAACCTAATCTGCCACAGGTAAATGTGGTCAATGGGCATGACTAATCCCCCCAACCCATTTTACCCAACTTCCATTTCAAACCCACCCAAATAATTACCACCACTATATAAATGCAATAAGGTATCCCTGAGCCGAATACCACATTGAGGAGGTCCTGCAGGGTTCCCATAAGTCCAAGAAGTAATTAATGAATGCATATGCCACTCAGAGCACATATGACAATACCCTCAATTTCGTTAACAAGAAAGACTTTCACTTTATTAATGTACAGCTAGTGTGTAATGTCAATCACCTTATCCTGCAATTCAATACCAGATAACTAGGAATTTGCCATGATGCTTTCATCATGAGACCAACTAACAGGCCAGCTCATCTTCAGGGTTCTAGGTGCTCCACCTCCAACCCCAGTGGAACATTTTTCCATCCTTCTGAGGTTCACATGCCTCATTTCACCGCGTGATTGGCATGACACACTAGCTAGACATTAATAGAATGAAAAATTGCGGGATTAACCCCCTTACGCAGGGTGTCAAGAGGGGAACTGCATGGCATCTTCAGGGGAGGGGCTGAGCACCCCCTTGATGACGGTCAGATGCTCAAGTTTCTGTCAGCATAGGGCAGGCAGTTGCCTAAAATGTGCCCACTAGTGGCACAAGCTCCTGCTAGCCCCATGGAAATAAAGTAACCATGTACTGACCCCAGAAACTCAGGCAGGGTCCCCGCTGGAGGTCATTGGTGGCATTACTGCTGGAATCATGGCCTCCCCATTTTCGGGACCATTCTTTCAGTGCCTGCATGCACTTGCCACTTGACAGCTCCTAAGGTGGTAAAGGATTTGATGTAAAAAAGAGATTTTAAGTGTAACATGGAAATCAATGACTTTTCTTCTATGTGACAATAGATCAATGGAATGGAAGTAACGTACTATTAGCAGGAGGATAATACGCATTTTTATTGCTTTTTTAACGGAAGCATTTCCTTGACATTGACTACAGTAATTATGTAGACTTTAGAATATTAAAATCTTTGCCTTCAAAGGTGGAAATGGTTTTCAATTTCTTCACAGCAAATTACTTCGATAATATTGACCTGGATTTTCCTCTGAGCGGAGAACGAATGGCGTCCGCCGCTTGTTAGACTTGCACTTACTCATAAACTTTTCTTGGTTTTTTTTGCAGCAAGTTCCTCTCATGGGGCACTGAATCCAGCATGGTGCCCTCTACAGGGCAGCTGGGATCTGTGTGAACGGGGTAAGCAACTGTCTATCCCCCTAACCAATCTGATTGAAGCATGTTAATAGCAGCGCAGAGTCAGAACCAGGAAGTGTAAGCTAGAATAATGAATTCAATGTCAGATCAAGTACAGAAATAAAGAGAGGGTAAGAAATGTTGAATTAAGAGACAGAGATGAAAGAGACAGAAAGAAAATCAGAAAAATAAAAATTAAACTTTTCCTTTTAAATGTGCAGCAACAATTAAAATCCGAAGGAATGAGACGCCAGACTTGCAAAAGTTAATTTTCAGTGCCAGAGAGGTTGTTTGGTAGTAAATAAGATTTACCACGCTGTTAAAAGTGTGCTTAGACTTAAAAACCTTGATGTACCTTTTTTTGGCGACATTAGTTCGTATCCATCAGGTCAGTGCAGGAACTTCACACCATTCCATTCATTTGAACGATGAGTCAGCTGGCGAGTTGCTGTTCTCGCGAAGTTTGCGGATGAGCGGGGTATCTGGTACAGCAACTTCTGGATTTCTGCGTTTGACTGCGCATGTGCAGTCGCCGGAAGTTGCTGTACCAAATGCACTGAGTAATAGTGAGCCCTGTTAGCCTCGCCATTATTTTCAGAGGAAAATACAGCCCATTATTGATTCTTAATGTTATTTTACTGTGTATTTTTTGGTACGCACAAGATTTTGGAAAATGTTGACTAATGCCTCTTCTACCTCCTCTTAACCTCTTTCAAAACTCTGGGATGCACATTATTTGGGCCTGGTGACTTTTCTATTTTAAGTCCCATGAACTTTTCTAATATATCACCCTTTTGAATACTTATCTCCATTAGAGGCTCTATCATATCAGCCCCAGCTACTCCTATAGTCCCATTTTCATCTGGTACCTGTTTTAATGTTTACCACTAGTTGCCTTGCTGTCTTACTGCTTAAACCTCCACTCATGTTGATTACGTATTAGTGTTGCTATGTAGGCATTACAGCACGGTACGTTGAAAAGGCTGTTGATGCCAACAGAGTTCCCATTTATGGGCTTCACCCATAACTCAAAATGATTATTTAGTTCAAAAAAGATCAGACTATATGCATGTCAATACAGCAGATGAAAGACAAAACAAAAAATGTCGAAATTAAGCTGATACACAACAACATGAATTTTTCCTCTCTTCTCTACTGAAGGGGGTGACTCCTTTCTGTGGTATGGTTCTATGGGTTTACTTGAATTGCATTCTTCATATGAAAGCCTAGACAGAGAATGTCAGCAAGTAATTTGTTGTGGCACAGCATCACAGCTGAGTCCAATCCTGTCTTCACCTGATGCCATATGTGCACTTCCAGCAGGGGTTCCTGAATATCAAGAGCAGGAACACTGGCCTATTTTGCTCAACTGTAGCACTTTGTCTGAGAGCAACTAATTTAGGATAGGTTAGGGTTGGAACCTAAGACCTTCTTGGTCTGTATTGGTCAGCTACTCACTGGATAAACTCATTGACCCATTAAGGGGATCATGATTTAGCTTTAATATAATTTATACTGACTCTTCCATTTTCCAGAAAGTAACCGGAGATTGTCACTTGATAAACTGGTAATAAAGATGCTATAGTCTTTGGGGTAGATTTTCAACTTGCTGCCTGAGCTTAAAACTGCCGTTGCAGTTTGGCTGCCCGTTATAGAAACTTCCTGATTTTAATTTCCATTGATTTTGATCAGCAACGCCAATTTTACACCTAGAAGTCAAGTTGAAAATCTACCCCTTTAACCCTACAGTGTGAACACCATCGCACATTGACAGAATGCCACGTCCTTCAACGTCTTCTACAACTCCCATCCCTCTCCTCGCCACTAAAAGCACAAAACATTAAATAGAAGCAAAATAAAACTGTCTCATTCCAGATACATGGCCAAAGTTTCCAAATTACAATGGTTAGGATTTTTAAGCCAAATTGATGCAGCTTTCATTATTAGTTTTTTCTAACTTGATTGTAGTCTTTTGTGCCTTGTTTTGCTCACTCCTATTTAGAAGTCTGTTTACTACAGATGGCACTTTGCCTGTAATCATTTGACTAAGCAAACACAATAACTAAAAAATCATCACTTGGAACAACAGTGAATTTACAAACTAACAGTGGACATCTTAATAAAGACAAGTAAAGGAAAAGTAAATATATCTCACCTACCTGCCCACAGTGGAGAAAGTACGGCTAAAGAAGTAAAAGGAGAAGAATATTGAATGCAAGGGCAGCGTGCCACCTGAAGCAGTTAATGATGCTCAGAGCACATTAGAAATGGAGAACTGTAGGCTCAAGAAGTATGAAGAAACAGAATTGCAGGGCAAAAGCAGAGGTGGAACAGCAAAGTAATGGACCAAAGATTGGAAACAATAAGAGCTCACCAGTAAGTGCCAACATTCTCTGTAGAAAAGCCCGAAATTGCGCTCAGCTGTGGAAAAGCGAGGAATCATGTTCAAACCAAAGAATGCACCACCAGCCACAGAGTAGCTTTTTGACAACTGTCCCTTCCCACTAAGTAGCTTTGCGACAACTGGAACGATCTCCCCTCCCCCACTACTGAGCAGTTTACCGATAATGACTTCACCCCCATCGAGCATTCCACGTTCCAACAACCCTCAGTGTAAGAAAATTTCTCCAAACCGTGCTCTCCTCATAATCATTTTAAATTGGTCATCCTTCATCAACGACTCCCCAACCACAATAAATAGTTTCTCCCCATTCTCTCTGTCAAAACTCGTTGCAATTTTAAACATGTCTATTAATTCCCCTCTTAGCCTACAAGAAAAAGCCAATGTTGATCATCTAGAATAACAGAAAGTCTGCAGTGATGAAATATGTACTCAGGGATACTTTCCAAGCATGAAGATAGCCCCTCAGTGTTTAGGAATGTAAGTAATGCGGTAAGGGCAAAATTACACATTCATTCCAATACAGTGATGGAGAAATAGGAAAATTATAAAGGAACTGTTAAATTGTAATTATTATATACAATGCCCCATTTATACAAAATCCAGGATTGGGTGATCTGGGACCATTTTGGTTGTGGCTTGAATTGACCCAAATCAGCTTGAGTCAGGTTCTATAATTTAATTGCTATGATTTGCAAACTCAAAATGATTTCTCACTCCCATGTGCATTGGTGTTGGTGCTGCAAAGAAGGCAATCCTAGATCCAGTATAAACAAAGCTTTAAACTATATGGAAACTATTCCATGTGTGCAATTATCCTTAAACTTTTAACAGTGCCTTCAACAGTCCCATGCTAATGCTATTTGTAATTGTACGCACTGCTGCTCTTTAGCAATATTTTGTCATGCATACAAAAAAACTGTGGATAACACTCAGGACTGGAGCAACTGGTCAGTAGTTTCACTGCGACCAATTCCTCTAGAATTTGGAAGCACTAACAAACCCAGTTAGTACTGTCACAACCAATCCAAACACTAACAGCTAATTTGGAGCATTCTAGCTAGAAAATTGCAATTTGTGGAAAGAAAGTCGGAGTAGCTCAACTTGCAACTGCTAATCGGATGAAATTCTGTTTATACAAAAATGAAAAATTAGATACTGAAGGATAAAAATCCAGTGAGACATAAAACTTCAAAGCATGAACAGAGAAAATATTTAAATGAATATGCCAATCAGTGAAATCAGAATATACTGAATTGGACAAAGCACCAATGCACAATTGGATATAAGAGATACTGAACTGAGTAAAACACTCCAAAGCTAAAAATGCACAAGGGGAGGGGGGTGCATCCCTGCGTAAATGCGAAGATGAGCCTGCCGAGGACTTCCGCCACTGACCCTATAAAAATGCAGCAGCAAGAATAGAAAGTTGGTTGACAGACAGGAAACAAAGGGTCAAGGTTATAGGTATTGCTTGGATTGGAGAGAGGTTGGAAATGGTATATCTCAGGAGTCAGTGCTGTGTCCATTTTGCATGGTTATGTATATCGATTGGTTTAGACGTAGAGAACACAATAACAAAATTTTCTGAAACACAAAAGTAAGAGGTTTGGCAAAAAGCAAAGAAGATTGTAAAAGACTTCAGGAACACATAGGTAGGTTAGTGGAATGGGCAGATGGTTGATAGAAGCAGCTTAATGTGGATTACTGTCAGATATTATATTTTGGGAGGAAAAACAAGGAATGGGTGTATACACTCACTGGTAAAACACTGATGAGTGTGGTGAACAGAGAGAACTAGGGGCTCAAATAAATAATTCCCTGAAAGGATGAGTATATGTAGATAAAGCCATAAAAAGGCCATTAGCATTTTGGGCTTTATAAATAGGAGCATGGAGTATAAAAGTAAAGAAGTAATGATAAATTTGCACAAGGCAATGGTTAGTACTCTGTTCCACTTTGGGTGCCCCATCAAAGAAATTACATTAAAGCCAAAGGGAGCATACAGCATCGGTTCACCAAATAATACCAGGGATGGGAAATGATAGTTATAATAAGAGACTTGAGATACTGACACTATTTCTACTGGAACAAAGATGCTAAGAGAAGATTTAATGCAAGTTTTTAAAATTATGAAGGCTTTTGATAGACTGACTAGGGAAAGATTATCTCCTCTGGATGGGGAGTCAGTGACAAGGGCTCATCAATTTAAAATAGTCACTAAGAGAGTAAGGAAAGAGGTTAGGAGAAATTTCTTTATGCAATAGGTTGTTGGACCATGGCATGCTTTGCATAAGAAGTGTTTAAGGTTGAGACCATTGCATCTTTTAAGGGAAAATTGAATAGTTGAAGCAGAGGAAGACTCAGGGCTATAAGGAGAGAGCAGAACAGTGGGATTAATTTTGAATAGCTGTAGCAGAGAGCTGGCACATGCATGATGGCCAAATGTTGTAAATTTCTGTAAATATACACTTAGGCTTTTCAGCCTTGCAAGGAAGGGAATGAGAGCTGAGCCTTAAGAGGTATATACATTGTAAACAATATAGAAAAGGTTAATCCAGAGCTCTACTTCAATCTAAACTAAGGAGTCGCACAACACCAGGTTATAGTCCAACAGGTGTTGTGCGACTCCTTACATTTGTCCACCCCAGTCCATCACCGGCATCTCCACGTCAATCTAAACTGTGACATTAGGTCAAAGAAGCACAAGACTAAACTAGTGAAAGGCAAATTTAGGATATATGTCAGAAAGTTCTTTTTCAGATAAAGAGTGATCAATATGTGGAATGCATGTCAGGTAAAAATTCTAGAATAATTCAGGAAACAGATGCTGTGATGAGGGGAGTTGAAGGATGAGCTAAGATGGGCTGACTAGCCTTCCTTAATTATGTCTAACTTGTGATCTGTTCTTCAGTAGCTGTTGACATAGTCATGTGGGGAAAAAAGTACTGGCAGTCTACCAAATACATCACAGGTATGAAAAAGCAATCTTAGAGCTCAAACCAGTGTTACAAGAAGGTATCACCCACAAATGGAATGAACAGAGCATCTCAACATCCTTACAATGCATTTGAGTTATAACAGGTAATAAATAGCACAAAGAAGTTAGAATTAAGTGTTTTATTTTGCCCACCAATGTTCTTCCCTCCTGCCTTGAAGGGACCAGCACATGCTGGGCTACAGTTCCACAAATGCTGGCTGCCTTTTTATACCTCTACATGTGTAAGCCTAAATAATATATGTCAGTCAGTTGGTTATTTGACCGAGCTTAGTGGGAAAATTCAGTATTGAGCTATATTGATGACTAAGGTCCCAGGTTCAATCCTTCGGATGTGCTGATTTACCTGATCCCATTTGGGTGGTATTAAGGGTACTGCAATTAGCATCACTGCTTCTGGGTTGGGGGAAGAGGAAATCAGCCAGGGTTCCTGCTTGGGATCACTATCCAGCATTAGGTATATTAAAGTTCCAATGCTGGGTGTTTTCTGTTGTAAAGCAGGAAAGTAGACAGTACTAAACAGCTGTTAAGATATTGTCAGTGTTAACATCATTCCATTTTCCACTGCACTTTCACGTTTGTCTTGTAGCGCTGCACATGACATAACAAAGATCTGTCACTTGAAAGCTTCCAGGACTGTTGCTACACTGGTAACCTTGAATAGCCTGTGGGATATTCGAGAAATTTCAAAACTTAAAACATGGAAACACTTACACACTGAAGTCAGATGGTCTTTATGTGGCGAGGTATCTCTTACAATATAAGGAAAGCATGATCCCCAGTTTATTCAACACAAACTGTATAGCAAATGGTTCTAAGATTAATAGTTTGGTATAAAACATCCAGCAAGTTAGATCCTCTTTGTATCACAGATGAGCATTTATTATTAGGGATTTATCCCCAGTGCTTTATACTTCCATGTGAATATTGTGGTAATGTATCTTATGCATCATATCTTTACTGATACATCAATTATACAGTAATAGAAATATTGCACATATACCAGAGAAATCATACAGCTATGAAGATGTTTTGTAATCAATAAGAAATTGTATATTTTCTTAACTTTTCTTTTTTAAACAATAGTAAAGATACCAATTTAGAAATCAACCTATCAATTTAGAAATTTCCTAATACAGCAATATGAGTTTACATTGTGTATATAAAACAGCCTAGAGAAGGGCCTGATTCAGAAAACCTTTAAAGCCATATTCTTAACCATTAAACTCATAGTGGAACAATGTGTATTTAGAATAATATTAATATTCTAATCTAATTCAACAAAAAATTCAAAAGCACTGCCTATGTCAATTAAAATTTCACAATGTTTGTAACATTCCCCCAGGACATTGCCACAGCCTTTCTATTGATATCCTTGTGGTGACATGACATTTTCAGTATGCTTAGCTCAGTTCAGTGTGAATTACTTCCACTTCTCCAGGCTTTACCCGGTTCAATGCAACAGTCACATTGAAGTGGGTGACGTATTCATTTCACTATGTGCTGTTTTCCATTTCAGTAAGTTTTATTCATTTCAGTGAGAAAGCCTGAAGAACCACTCAAAAATAAATACATGGGTATTTGGTAAACTGGGACAGTACAGTCATGTTCTCTACTGTAAAATATACAGACATATAAGATAGTACCTAAAAATTGTTCCAGGCTTTATGTCTATATCGGTAGTGATAGCATATATTCCACCTCGTGCAGTGATCTGTGCTGACAATAGTCAGCTGGCAACAGGAATGATTCAAGTGCATGACAATCAGTGTTAAAAATCTGTTGATAATCAGGTGGACTCCTGCTCAATTTACAGCAGCTGCAAACTTTTTAGATGAGATGTTAAATCAAGGCCCTGATTTCCCTTGCAGGTGGACATTAAAGATCCCATGGCACTATTCGTGGTTGACTCTTAACTGTCCTCTGAAGTGGCCTATCAAGACACTCAGTTGAACCAAACCACTACAAAAATTCTGCAACAGTTCAATAAGAAGGCCCACCACCTCCTTCCCAGACTAAGTAGCGTTGGGCAAATAAACGCCGGCCTTGCTAGTGACGCCCTCATCCCGAGAATGAATTTAAACTAAAAGAGTAAGTGAGTTCTCCTGGTGTTCTGGCCAACATTTATCCCTCAACCAACAACACCAAAAAAACAGATTGACTGGTTATTTATCTCATTGCTGTTTGGTTTATGAGACATTACTGTGTTCAAATTGGCTGCCACTTTTTCCTTCATTGCAATAATGATTAAACTTCAAAAGTACTTCATTGGCTGTGAAGCGCTTTGGGATGTCCTGAGGATGTGAAAGATGTTATAAGTAAACGCAAGTTCTTTCTTTCAGCAGGGTCAATAGCGGAGCTGAGGGTCACGCATAATCTCAGCAGAATTGTTGGGATTGCGCCCATGTGGATTTTTGGGGCCTCTACATATACACAAATACATATGTAAAATATTAAACAGCTACTGAGAAGTAGCAGAAAAATTACTTGTGAAAAACAGAAAATAAATTTACTGCTGCTGGTTACCTGTGAAAATGTTCATGAAGTTTTAGCCACTTCAAAAGCAATGGAAGAGTAAGCTGAACCCAGTTAGCAAGACTGACCATTTCAGTATTAAACAGTGTTGAGATAAACTAAACGAGTAAAAGACGAATCCTGCTCCTTGATGGGTGTGCATTGCTAGCTGTTTAAGGGAAAGTTTTTATAGATTTATTTTTGGAATATACAGATTTTGAAGTGCCTGGTGAATATAAAAGGGGATTGTATCAAACGACACAGTCACAGTTTCATGTTCCCCAAGAATTTTATGGTAATAAATGTTTTGTTTATATGGGATTAATTCTGTTTAGAGGTAGATGTCTAGAAATTGATTGATGAGATGTTAAGATTTTGTGTTGACATTTTGGAAGTGGTCAATCAGTATCCCACATTATATTAAACCCAACCATGGTCAGTTTTTCATAAAACAATTACTGGTAAATACAAAAATAAGAATTATTGTGATCTTAATTATCAATGTTTGGTCATATTTTACAAAAAAATTAAGTCCTTTGTAATATTTGTAGCTAAAGTCACCTCCTTTTGAGCACCTCTCCGGCATTATTCCCGGTATTAGGCCTCTACCAATGCAGCTGTGTAAATGGATGATAGGAGACATTCAAAATTAGCCTGGACTGACTTATCCATTGACTTTAATTTCCTCATTGTAGGGAACTGCTTAGCTTCTACTAGTTGCCTCCTGCCACCTAGTTGGTACAGCTGAAATTGAAAACCCTCTGTCAGGGGAATCATAGGCGTGAACCAATGTCTTAGTAGTCTGTGTATCAGAGCAATCTAAGTTAATCCTCAAAAATTGTAAAGTATTAAAGTCAATACTTTGGAACTTCTGCCAAGCTATTCCTGTAAGATGTGGTATCCTTTACAAGCTGATGCTTCTTCTGCAGTTCTTGGCACTGTTTCATTGTGCCCTTTTCACTCTTGATAGATCACGAGACACTACCAAGTGTCACCATTGGCCTCTTCTGACCTCTCATCTATTCAAAGATCTTTTGATTTAATCTAAAACTGGCTACCGCCACACACTATACATTCTGTCTTTAACTTGCATGTCATTTTTGAGATATGACCCTCTTCGTGCTCCATTCATCTCATTCACCGTGCGGAAATTAAACTGGGTTTAAAGGGATCATTGCTCAAAATATCATGCACTGCTTCTTCAGCTTTGCTTGGAACGATTATGAAAATTTAGGATGCATGACTCATCAGTTATTATTAATCCAACTGACGAAGGAAATTAAAACTGATTTGAATCAGCAATATCTTGATTATTTCAGCTCACATTATTCATGCTGCAATGGTGTAACCATTACACAGAAGGAGTTTTGCCATCTATTTTCCATTTAGCACAGAAGCAACAGTGGATGCTGATGCCATTTTTCAGGTTTCTAAATGCCTCTGATATGACTCCTCATATCAGATTGTGAAAGTCTTGCAGCATTCCATTTCCAGACACTGTTCAGTCATACTGGTGTGCTTATTATTGTTTTATGTTGGGGTTATGTTTTATGATAGAGAAAAGTTTTAAGGCTATCTCAGTCAAAGCTATTTCAGCTTGTGCCAGTTTACTTGGTTGTATTTCTTCTCCATAACTTTTTTTTGCATTAATTTTGTTCTCATCAAGATAGAGGATGTCAATACTGGAAAACAAAACCCTGTTTTCCGTGTTCCCCACCCCACCCTACCCCAATTTGTTTCCCGCTTTCTAATGGAACTGAATCATACTACAGTATGGTGTCGTTGGTGGTGATAGCCTGCAATACTTCAGCCAAGTGGCTGTTCTTTATGTGTGAATCTAGACAACAAAGGTAGAATCTTCTGCTCTCATTCTACCCTATTTTGGGTGTATCTAGGTTGGGCGGGAGCAGGACACTGGGTGGAAAGTGTTTCCACCAGCTGTCCATTGCTCGCTGGCACTTGTGGGATCTTCCACTGGAAAAGAGAGCAGCCTTTGAATGCGTCTGCCTAAAAATGACTGGGCATATTCAAAGAGGAATAGTAATCATTGCATAGTGTCGAACATTTGATTTCCTTTCACTACTTCCATAGTAACCTGGATGCAAAGATGCCGTGCGAGGGGGCATTTAAGTTTTTTAAGTTCCCCTCCAGTCGATTGTGGAACTGGTTTTAAGCATAAAAAACACTTTAAATACTGTGTTCGCTAACAGCAAATTCTGAGACTTAGTCCGCAAATGCAATGACAGCCGATTTTGTGCTTTTGGCACAGGACCCAAGCTGATGGTTGGGAACAGAGCAGGGTTCGGGCCACATTCTCTTGGGCCTGCCCCACAACCAATACTACCATTACTGCTATGCCTGTTCAATTCCCTCCGCCCATTGCTCACAAATCCTGGAACCCCACTTCCTGTGATATGAAACCCTGGGACCCCCCTCCCCTGTATTATTAGATCCTGGGACTCCTTACCTACTGATACCAGACTCCGAGATCCTCCTTTCTAGTGCTTCCAGACTTGGACACTTCCCCATGGTACCTACATCCAGTGCCCCTAGACATTAGAACCTCTCCCCAATGTTCCCAAACTATCCGGTCCCACTACCATGGGCTTCCAGACCTCAAGACCTCCGCCTAGTGCAACTGGACTTCCATTTGCAACATTTTGGCACCTCTACTAGCACTTTATCGTAATACTCGTCTATTTTCTGAATTACAAATGTTTTGTGCAAAATGGCTAATTCCAATGAATGAGTAACTGTCTTGTAGGTGATTTAGTATCAATGAACTTCTGTACTGTTTTAGATTAGATGAATCCATTACATCTATGGCAGTCTAAAAAAATCCACTTCTTTCTCATGCAGACTAAAACTATTCATTCACCCTAAAGCCTATCAATCAAAAAGTATACTTTTACTGTTCTATCTAAAATTAATTAGCACTAGATTGACATAAGTAACTGCACACAACTTAGACTCCACAGTATTGCCTCAATTAGTTGTCCATTCATAAACCTACAATGAACCGGGCTTTACCCAATATGAACTGAGGTTGGTGGATTTATACTGAACTACAAACTGAATTGAACTAAATTAGGCCAGTTTAAGCACCTGGAATTGGTTCTGCTTTATTTATGTTTATACCATTATTTTTTTAACTCAATGCGTGTTTCTGTGGTTCTTCAGTGGTTATTAGGTAAACAGCTGTTGCCTGTTGTTGGAGGCACAGAGACACAAATACGCACTGTTCTAAAAATACATTTTCTTTCATTTTTTTTATCTTGGACTGTCGGTTGAGGAGAGAGTTACTTGGCCTTCTTGTAGTGCTACATTTATCTAGATAGGAAATGACTATGTATCTCGTGGTGGAAATATGTCTGTCTGATCCCTGCTGGTGCAATATGCAGCGCCCTACCTGATTCCTGTCCAAGGGTGAAACTATTCTGAAACATTTTTACAAATGATTTCATTTGTACAAAGGAACATGGATAAAAACTGTTGCCATTTGATTTATTTATGGTCTCAAAATTTGGGGTTGGCTTTCAATTTGGAGGTACTGTGACTCTCAAAAGCTGAATCTGAACTTCAATCTCAACATTCATCCCTTGACTGCTCTTGCTATGGATTAGTTACCAGTTTGATTTAGATGCAAATAGTGTCAGTTCATTCTGAAGAGCATTTGATCTCTTCCATGTGTGTGTTAATTGGATGTCACTGTACTGGAGTCCACGCCCACCCAGGATGCTATTAGATTTGAAGAGTTTGACGTCCGCAACAGACCTTGGATCAGTTTGTGAAACAAGTCTTGCAAAGTCACTCCAAGCAACAATATAAAGAATTCATCGAAGACCACTGAACCTGAACGTGATGGCTGCAAGTTGAGTCTACAGGGAACTTATTTCAAAGTATGTCAGGACCGGGAAAGGGTTAAAAAAAAACAATTTGATGGAAATTAGTTGATTGGTATGGCAGTTCGAGCTTCAGTCTTGTAATCCAAATAAACAGATTGTGCATCACATTTGTGCAGATAACGTGGGGACAAGTGCCAGGCAATGACCATCTCCAACAAGAAAGAGTCTAACTACCTCCCTTGATATTCAACGGCATTACCATCACCGAATCCCCCACCATCAACATCCTGGGGGTCACCATTGACCAGAAACTTAACTGGACCAGCCACATAAATACTGTGGCTACAAGAGCAGTCAGAGGCTGGGTATTCTGCGGCAAGTGACTCACCTCCTGACTCCCCAAAGCCTTTCCACCATCTACAAGGCACAAGTCAGGAGTGTGATGGAATATGCTCCACTTGCCTGGATGAGTGCAGCTCCAAGAACCTTGACACCATCCAGGACAAAGCAGCCCGCTTGATTGGCACCCCATCCATCACCCTAAACATTCACTCCCTCCACCACCGGCGCACCATGGTTGCAGTGTGTACCATCCACAAGATGCACTGCAGCAACTTGCCAAGGCTTCTTCGACAGCACCTCCCAAACTCACAACCTCTACCATCCAGAAGGACAAGGGCAGCAGGCGCATGGGAACAACATCACCTGCACGTTCCCCTCCAAGTCACACAACATGCTGACTTGGAAATATATCGCCGTTCCTTCTTTGTCGCTGGGTCAAAATCCTGGAACTCCCTACCTAACAGCACTGTGGGAGTACCTTCACCACACGGACTGCAGCGGTTCAAGAAGGTGGCTCACCACCACCTTCTCAAGGGCAATTAGGGATGGGCAATAAATGCTGGCCTTGCCCGACGTCCACATCCCATGAACTAATCAAAAAAAAAGTATCATATTACCACACTCACCGTTCCCATCAAATCTAAGAAGCCAATTGAGATTTTGAAGATGAATGAAGGTAGTACAACAACTAAATACAACGTGGTATGTTATGTGCATAAAAGGTAATTAAACAGGACTGTTCTGATGACAGAATAATGTATAAATCATTTAGTAAACTGTAAAAATGACATCTCCATGACTCCAAATAATGATTCTCTGGCCATCCAGCAGAGAGTGAGACCGCTGTTGACATTGGGCCTGAAATCGCTCCTGAAATAACAGTGGAGCTCAACAGCGCTCTCAGTTTTTAATGAATTGAAGGAACAAGTTCCTGTGTTTGTACATGCACAGTAAAACGCGGAAATCGTGAACTTGCTCCTAATGGTTCGCCGGCGATATGACAGCTTCAATTAAAAGGGCCATCGCACGCTGCAATCAGGGAAATCATTGAAAAAACACAAACTTGCTTATCTGCCCAGCTAGAAAGTAACTAATTACGCCACCAAATAGGTACGCTTAAAAATACCAGGTCTAAAATACCAAGACTACCAAACAACTAAAAATTAAATTTAAAAGATGCGGGGCGCTAAATTGGGCCGTGTAACGCCCGTTATTTCAGCGCTACACGGCCTTTCCGACATCCAAGATGGCGTCTTGGATGCGCATGCACGTTTCCAGCGTGACGTACGCCAGACGCCATCTTGGTATAGGAGTTAGCGCAGGTGCAGATAACGAACGCTGGAATCATGTAAAGTAGGGAGAAAATGGCTTCAATCACCGTACAAGGCTGATTTAAAGTGATACACACAATTTTGGGACTTAATGCTCAACTCAACGCACAATCTTAACCCCGACCATCTGAACGTGCCTTAGAGTGCCTGGAGGACCCCCTACCAGTGCTATTTAAAGGGACTATGCAGGATTTACAGGTTAGTGGCTGGATTATTATTTCTGGCTGCCCACACATTTACAACTGTTTTTGGAGGTCTCCTACACTTGAATATGGGGACGCAGGGACATAGCCTAATATTTAGAGCCAGGATGTGCAGGAGTGAAGTTAGGAAATGCTTCCACATGAAAAGGTTGGGAGAAGTTTGGGAAGCTCTTCTGCAAATGGCAGTTGTGCTAGCTCAATTGTGAATTCTAATTATGAGATCGATAGATTTCTGTGAACCAAGGATATTAAGGGATATGGGGCTAAGGCAGAAATATGGAATTAGGTCACAGCTTCACCATGATCTCATTGAATGACGGAACATGCTCGAGGGGCTGAATGCCGCTGCCACTTGCTGCCTACTGATATGCGCCACCATCTCCTGCAAGAAAGTGGGACGTGGGTCTGGGCAATGTGCCTGTCATTTATGAATAGTTGCCAGTGTGTGTGGCCTGTGAGTTGTGGTTCGGCGGCTTGCAACAGTAGCAGTGTGTGAGGGTGAGAGGAAGCATCTGATTTGAAAAGTTGAGTTCTGATGGAAAGAGCTTGTTGGTAGGTGGGTGTTGGGGGATTTAGTGCGTGGAGGAGTGGATGCGGCTCGTGGTGCAGTTGGTAGGAGATGCCACTTAACAGTTGAGCTCACTCACCTTGACCACTCATGTCAAAGCATTGAACTTCTTCCTGGACTGCATTCACGTTCATGATGCTGTGCGCCTGGCATTGACTTCATCCCCTACTGTCTCCCACTGCGTTTTGGGTGTATGTCTTGAGGTCCTCTTGCTCCCACCACCCCCCCGTGGATATAGGATGCCCCTCCTTCTGTCCACCTCTTGCACCAAGGCCTCTGGTGCATCAGCAGAGAACCTTGCTGTACGGACTCTCAAATCGGCAGATTGGTGCGGTCTGGCATGCAGATTGGTGGATGTGGGATTTTGTGGTGCACAACCTTTATTCATCAGTATGTAAACATAGGGATGGGACCTGCATCTGTGCTTTACGTGTGCAATGTCTGATCTCCGTTCAGACTCCGTGCAGACAGCAGGCTGTTATATTCAGCAAATAATAGGTATCAGCTACCTTTAAGAGATTTCTAACAGACAGCCTGCCTTTAAGAGATTAGAGCTCCTCCTCCTGGTGGAAAGTGCAAATTGCATGGAATGCTCGTTCAATGCTGATTTCCAACGCAGATTGCAGGTGAGTCCTCAGGCCTGACGAAAATCTCATCCTGCCTGCGCAGGGAACATTGTGCGCTGGGTAATAGCGGATCGTGCTGCTTCCACCCAAAAACAGGCCCTATCCAATTTTACCCCTACGGAGTCTCATATTACTCCTTAATTTAATCATTTTTGATCATTGAAAATAAATTTTAAAATTAAAAATTAATTTTTAAAATTTTTCCCTCCTGTTTCTTTAATTTAATTCAATTATTTCTTTAGCTTTCTATTAAAAAATGTTTAAAAATTTTATTTACAATAACATTCAGAACATTAAGTTTAAATGAATGAGGTCTGCTTGCCTGCTTGAGCAATGCAGCCTGAATCTGTGAGCGTGACGTCTCTTCCTGGCAGATTTTGTGGCCGTGTCTTCTCCTCACAGATGTTTCCAGCTGCGTGGCAACTCACGCTGCTCAGAGGCTGGGTTGATAGCGCACATTTTTGTTTAAAGTTCAAATTCAAGCAATTGAATTTGAACTTTAAACATAGAGCCTGCAGTAAGTATTTTCGTTAATTAAATTCGCAGGAGCTGCGGGGAGCTTTGCCTCGTCGCTCGGAGCGATTTCTGGCCAATTATCTTCCTTCTGTTGGTTGTGCAGATCCTACCTCTGCTCAGGATTGTGCCTGACGATCTGGTGGAATTTGGCAACTCATCATTAAGAAGAAACCAAAGTAAGCCTGTTGGACTAAAAGTTTAATCTTTCAGTCTGTGGTGCACTGCATTATTGTATTACAGCAATGTGTCGTGTTGGAGTCCAATCTAATCAAGTTGGATCTTATTAGCACTATTCAGTAATGTGATCCTAGTATTTCCAGGCAACTTTCACTGAAATACTATTCAGGCCTGACTTCTTAGTTTCCAAGATCAACCATGATGAGAGTGGTATGAGTGAGGGCTACTCCCCAAGTATCATAAAGATAGAACTGCTATGGGTCTATTATCTAACTAATCTTATTTACATGCCTATTATATATTAAAAATAGTAGGTGGGCCACAACGTTCCATTTCGAAATACAGATATTTCAAGAAAAAAATCAACTGTGAGTGTTTGTGGTTTTATTGGGAACACTCTCCACTCACTGCTGTGTTTCATTACAAATGATGTCCTATCTGACTTGCATTAAATTGAACTGGATTGAGTAGCCATTAAGCATCTTTTCAGGAGCACACTCAGTTTAAAAATATACAGTCCAAACTGCTTGGCATTTCTGCCATATGAAATATTTTTAAAATGGTAGCTTAGCAATAATGTAACTACATGAAGTATATATGTACTGTATTGTTAACAACACTGGATCAATTATTTCAGTTATAAGACTATCAAATCACCTCAGATATAATTAAACTGAGTTATTTTCAAAGATCAAATTATATTTTTGCTGTTGGTTCAGAGCATTACCAGAAATAAACTATTGATAATGTTTAGTCTAAAGACCAATAATGCAGATGATGAGAGAAATTAGCACTTAACAGGCTGAAGACTTTGACATCTACTATAAATTGATTTTCCATAACTCTGCGGTTCTCTATTTTTAGCATTTGGAAACGGACAAAATTTAGATGCAAATGCTGTAGTTAAGAGATCAGAAAGGAATTCAACTATCTCTTCACCATTAACAGAGCTGCATTCAGTTTTATAGTCCCAGCTGTATGAAGCAATTAGGGAACCAGAGCAACAGCCACACCAAACCTCATTATCACATAAAAGCTTTGCAGTCACACAGAGTCCCAGAGTCCTCATGATTATCACTCACATAACATGTCACCAGAGCTCAATTTGTTTGTTGATCAGTATTCTTTTTATAGCCTGCAGATAACACAAAATTGTCAGAGTAAAAATAGGTCATGTTTCAATTTAATTAACAAGATTGTGTTTCATTAGCATTCACATGCAGTTACGTTACATTATTAATTCTATACTATTGTACATAAAAACCTGCAATAGATGAATCTTGTTGCAAAGCAACAAAATAAAAATATCACTATATTATCTCTTGGTACTCCTGGATGTGTGTGTACTGAAGTGAATTGGAGTTCAGAAGAATAGGAATAGAAAACTCAGATAATGTTTCAGTAGGACCATTTATTTCTAGGTAATACAGAGCAACTGGTACATCATTTCATTTTCCAGGACTATTGCCTAATTGAGGATTATTCGATAACCAGGCAATAGTCCTAGAACTCCAAACCATTAAAAAATTGAAGATAAACTGGGAGGCAGGATTACTCACTGCAAGTGTCAGTTTGACTCATTTTGAAGTGTCAGCTTGGCTTTGTTGGTAGCACTCTAGCCTCTGAGTCAGAATGTTGTGGGTTCAAGAAGAAGGCTCACCACCAGCTTTTCATGATCAACTAGGGATGGGCAGTAAATGCCAGCCTTGCCAGCGATGCCCATATCCCAGGAATGAATTTTTTAAAAGCCTCACTATAGACTTGAGGGCAAAATCTAGGCTGACACTTCGGTACAGTACTCAGGAGTGCTGCATTGTTGGACATGGACGCCGGGAATTTCCTTGGGCCTTCTCCTGTTCAGGTGCCGTAGCTTCAGTGAAAGATCAGTGGAAACCCTGTTCATGCTGAAGTTACAGCGGCTGATTGGGAGAAACCCTTAGGAAATTCCTGGCAGCAGTCTTTCAGATAAGACATTAAAGTGAGGCTACACACCATCATCGGATCGCTGCAAAATTGGCCCTCGTAGGTTTTTGTGTATCTGCTTGGCCAGTTTGTATATTTTACACTTTAAAGCACCAGAGATTTCCCTGAGTTGTACTTCAATTTTAAAATAAACAATATAAAAAATAGCCACATCTACTTACTCACAATATTTACAATGTCTGTGGCTCCTCTTCCGTGAATGGCATGAAATGATGGTGGAATTAAACTGAAATATTTACTCTATTATTCCTAGGCTGGATCGGGGAGGCGGTGAAGTCAAGGTTCCTTCCTGATTGCTATCCAGTGATTTCTGCTAGAAAGTGTGCATTTATGAACACTGGATGAAGACAACATCAGGCATATGGGTGATTCCTGTATGGCCAAATGGCATGACGATACACACTGTCCAAACTCATACATGAAGAATGACCACCTGGATAAAGTAGCAGAAGCCCAATGGCGAGTGTGGAACCATATCCTTTCAATCAGGGGGAGAGGAAAACAAATTGGATGGAGAAAAAATCTATTTATTCAGGTAGAAATTGTCTTGATTTATTGCAGTGACACTAAAGTGGTATTAATATCAGGATTAAAGCCTGTGTTAATAATGAGAGTAAAGTCTTGGCTAAAGAGAATTAATATACTTCGAAAGGTTTTAGAATGTGATGGAAAAGAATATTCCACACAAGAGGTTGTTACACAAGATTAGGGCTCATGGGGTTGGGGGTAATATATTAGCATGGATTGAGGATTGCTTAATGGACAGAAAACAGACTAGGAATAAACAGGACATTTTTGGGGTTGGCAGGTTATAACCAGTGGGGTGCCGCAAGGATCAGTACTTGGGCCTCAGCTGTTTTCAATATATATCAATGACTTAGATGAAAGGATCGAGTATAATGTATCCAAGTTTGCTGATGATACGAAGCTAGGTGGGAAAGTAAGCTGTGAGGAGGACACAAAGAAGCTGCAAAGGGATATGGACAGATTAAGTGAGTGGGCAAGAAGGTGGCAGATGGAGTAAAACGTTGGGAAATGTGAAATTATCCACTTTGATAGGAGTAGAAAAGCAGAATATTTTGTAAAAGGTGAGAGACTAAGAAGTGTTGGTATTCAGAGGGATTTGGGTGTCCTTGTACATAACTCACAGAAAGTTAACATGCAGGTACAGCAAGCAATCAGGAAGGCAAATGGTATGTTAGCCTTTATTGTGAGGGGGTTGCAGTATAAGAGTAAGGGGGCGCTAAATTGGGCCGTGTAGCGCACGTTGTTTCGGCGCTACACGGCCTCGCCAACATTCAAGATGACGCCTTGGCTGCGCACGCACATTTCCAGCGTGACGCTGGACACCATCTTGGTATAGGAGTTAGTGCGTGCGCAAATACCGAAACCGGAAGCATGTAAAGTAAGGAGAAAATGGATACAATCAGTGTGCAATGCTGATTTAAAGTGATAGACACCATTTTGGGACAACGATCAACTCAGCGCAGTCTTAACCCTGACCATCTGAACCTGGCTTAGAGTGCCTGGAGGACCCCACCAGCACTATTTGAAGGGACCATGCAGGATTTACAGGTTAGTTGCTGGATTATTGCTTCTGGCTGCCGAGACATTTGTAACTGTTTTTTGAGGTCTCCTATACTTGATTACTAGGATGTGGGAACATAGCCTAATATTTAGAGCCAGGACGTGCAGGAGTGAAGTTAGGAAATGCTTCTACACATAAAGGGTGGGAGAAGTTTGGAACGCACTTCTGCAAATGGCAGTTGATGTTAGCTCAATTGTGAATTCTAAATCTGAGATTGATAGATTTCTGTGACCCAAGGGTATTAAGGGATATGGGGCTAAGGCGGGGACATGGAGTTAGGTCACAAGTCCACCATGATCTCATTGAATGGTGGAACAGGCTCAAGGGGCTAAATGCCACTGTCACTTGCTGCCTCCTGATATGCGCCACCTTCTCCTGAAAGAAAGCAGGACATGTGTCTGGGTGATGTACCTATCATGGTTGAATAGCTGCCAGTGTGTGTGGCCTGTGAGTTGTGGGTGGGCGGCTTGCAACAGTGGTAATGTGTAAGGGTGAGAGCAAGCATCTGATTTGAAGAGTTGTGTACTGATGGAAAGAGTTTGTTGGTATGTGGGTGATGGGGTGGGTGTAGTGGATATGGCTAGTGGTGTAGTTGGTAGGAGATGCCACTTGACCTCACTCACCTTGACCACTTGTGTCAAAGCATTGAACTTCTTCCTGCACTGCAGCCATGTTCATGATGCTGTGCGCTTGGCATTGACTTCGTCCCCCTCTGCCACCCACTGCCTTTTGGGTATATGTCTGGAGGGCCTCTTGCCCCCCCCCTCCCCCTGCAGATATAGGATATCCCTCCTTCTGTCCACCTCTTGCACCAAGGCCTCTAGTGCATTAGCAGAGAACCTTGGTGCACGTACTCTCGCAGGACTGGTACAAACTCAGATCGGCAGATTGATGACGTCTGGCATGCAGATTGGAAGATGTGGGATTTAGTAATGCGCAACCTTTATTCAATGTTTTAACATAACTCATCAGTTTGTAAACATAGGGACAGGAGCTGCATCTGTGTTTTGCATGTGCGATATCTGATCTCCGTTAAGACTCCAGTCGCTGGACACCATCTTGGTATAGGAGTTAGTGCATGTGCAAATACTGAAACCGGAAGCATGTAAAGGAGAAAATGCAATGCTGATTTAAAGTGATAGATACCATTTTGGGACAACGCTCAACTCAACGCAGTCTTAACCCTGACCATCTGAACCTGGCTTAGAGTGCCTGGAGGACCCCACCAGCGCTATTTGAAGGGACCATGCAGGATTTACAGGTTAGTTGCTGGATTATTGCAACCCCCTCGCAATAAAGGCTAACATACCATTTTCAGCAAATAACAGGTACCAGCTACCTTTAAGAGATTTTTAAGAGACAGTCTGCCTTTAAGAGATTGGTGCTCCCCCTACTGGTGGAAAGTGCAAATTGCATTGAATCCTCATGTCAACACTGATTCGGAATGTTGCTTGAAGGTAAGTCCTCAGGCCTCATGAAAGACTCTTCCTACCTGCGCAGGGGCCACTGGGCACAGTGTAATAGCAGATTGCGCTATCCGCGCCCAACAATAGGCCCTATCTAAATTTTTTTTCCCCCCAGGAAAATTTTACCTCAGTTGTACAGGGCTCTGGTGAGACCACACCTGGAGTACTATGTACAGGTTTGGTCTCCTTACCTAAGGAAGGATATACTTGCCTTAGAGGGGGTGCAACAAAGGTTCACAAGCTTGTTTCCTGGGATGAGAGGGTTGTCCCATGAGGAGAGATTGAGTAAAATGGGCCTATATTCTCTGGAGTTTAGAAGAATGAGAGGTGGTCTCATTGAAACATATAAAATTCTTAGAGGGCTTGACAGATTAGATGCTGAGAGGCTGTTTCCCCTCGCTGGAGAGTCTAGAACTAGGGGCCATAGTCTCAAGAAAAGAGGTCGGCCATTTAGGACCGAGATGAGGAAAAATTTCTTCACTCAGAGAGTTGTGAATCTTTGGAATTCCCTTCCCCAGAGGGCTGTGGATGCTCAGTCGTTGAGTTTATTCAAGATTGAGATCAATAGATTTTTAGACACTAAGGGAATCAAGGGATACGGGGATAGGGCAGGAAAGTGGAGTTGAGGTCGAAGATCAGCCATGATCATATTGAATGGCGGAGCAGGCTCGATGGGCTGTATGGCCTATTCCTGCTCCTATTTCTTATGTTCTTATGTTCTTAATATCTGAACTTCATGGTAATCTCAGAACCACACTTTTATTGCAAACAGTGAAAGTATTCTGCTTAAGTATGTCTTTTCTGTGTTTATTCTCTATTGGCTCCTTATTTTTCTTTAAGGCTTCTTGTTATTTCAAAGCTCATATCATTTAAATCCCTCGATCCTATGTGTTCCATATTACCACCACCTGTCTTCCTTTTACATCCAGCATGAAAATACAGCTCTGTTCACCAGGAGTTTTTGTTGAAAGCGTAAGTGTTCTTCAAAGGGAGATAAAAGGGAACAAGAAGAATATTTCATGGGCTAAATACCAAGATCTGCAAGAGTAGAGTTTAAGCTGTAATTAACATGTTTTTTTACCATATTATAGTTATAATAATGTGCATGCCATATTGTTAGCTCTTGCTGCATTGTTAGTTTATTTAGAATGTACTGTATTGCTGTAGCTTCTCCACATATTAAGATACTTAGTATGCCTTCTCAACAGCATCTTATGTTCTTTTATTTAAAAGTACAAAGCATCTTCCATTGCTGTATTAAAATGACTTTTAAAATTTTGCTTAATGGAGTGAAAAGGAAATTGTGCTGAAACTTGCAAGTTGTCCTTCATTAAAAGATCAGTGCCAAGAGTTGCTGACTCTGAGGCTGGGAAATAGGATCCTGTTTGAAGCATGATTACCCTCATTGTTCCAAAGCGTAGTTATGGTTGCTAACCAGAAGAAGGGAAATTCTAGTGAGACTAAAAACTCCCAAGGAATCTCGCTGACATTAGTGGCTCTTAAGGTTGTTCATTGCAGCACTTATATTGGATATGTTGAAGGCCTGCAAAGTAATCAAAAAGGAATTTGGATTTCATTCTTGTCCTCATAAGGCATGCGTGGGGAAACTGCAGCTTTAAATGAGCATGCAGAATGTCGCAAAGGATTCTGATGGGTGCCAAATTTTTTTGGACAAGTTCATCAGGACCATACTGAGAAGGAGAGGAGAGGATACTGAGATCTTTTCAGTCTCTGCTCAGTGACAGCAAAGTTCCAATGCAGCCTGCAGGGGGGAAACTGCCACACCACATCATACTACCCACCACCTCGCATCTGAAAGTAAAAAGGAAAAGAAAGACAGAAAAAGAAGCAGAAGAGGACAGAGTGAGAAGCAAAAAGAAGAGTTAAGGGGAGAGAAGCAAAAGAGAAGAGAAAGAGACAGGGAGAAACAGCAACACAAAGACATTTGAGACAGGTAAGAGAGTGACCATATTCTCTGGCTTATTGTGTGCAATGCCAAAAGAGATCG
Source organism: Heptranchias perlo (assembly GCF_035084215.1). Classification (NCBI taxonomy): domain Eukaryota; kingdom Metazoa; phylum Chordata; class Chondrichthyes; order Hexanchiformes; family Hexanchidae; genus Heptranchias; species Heptranchias perlo. Next base: position 35,234,437 of record NC_090337.1, on the reverse strand, counting down.
ACTAATATGTTAAAAATCTTACATCTGCTTGAACTGCCTGTCTGCATTACTTGACTTCCTGTTGACACATTTTTGTCACACTTTTTCATGTCAACTTTTTCCCATTATAAATCCCTATGTTCACATTTGTAATGGAAACTACCTTTGACCTTGTCACACTATAATTACATTCTCCCACCAAATGCTGGCACTGCAGTATCTCCATTGGCGGGGGAGGGTGTAATTATAGCGTAACAAGTTTATATAGAGGGACCAAGGTTCTGTGATTTTGGGGGGGCAAAGGTGGTACAAGTTCCATTGTAGGGAGCTGGAATTTAAGGATTAAGTTAGATACGCTAGTGTTACACCTGTTTTAAAATACACACTAAATTTTGGTGGTACTGGACGCTGGCAGAATTTGTGCCCAGCCCTAAAGTGGTGTGTGTATCCAAACAAGGGCAAAACCTGCTGCCTTGCCATTTATGCTAGAATCACATCTGACTGAACTTAAATCTGTAGAAAAGAGGAGTGAATAGCCTACATGACATGTCAATACATCCGCCATTCAATATGATCACGGCTGATCCTCTATCTCAATACCATATTCCTGCTCTCTCCCCATACCCCTTGATGCCTTTTGTGTCTAGAAATCTGTCTAGCTCTTTCTTAAATATATTCAGTGACTTGGCTTCTACAGCCTTCTGTGGTAGAGAATTCCACAGGTTCACCACCCTCGAGTGAAGAAATTTCTCCTCATCTCAGTCCTAAATGTCCTACCACGTATTCTGAGCCTGTGACCCCTCGTTCTGAACGCCCCCCAGCCAGGGGAAACATCCTCGCTGCATCCAGTCTGTTTAGCCCTGTCAGAATTTTATATGTTTCAATGAGCTCCCCCTCTCATTCTTCTAAATTCGAGTGAATACAGGCCGAGTCGACCCAATCTCTCCTCATATGACAGTCCTGCCATCCCAGGAATCAGTCTGTTGAACCTTCGCTGCCCTCCCTCTATGGCAATTATATCCTTTCTTAGGTAAGGAGACCAAAACTGCACACAATACTCCAGGTGTGGTCTCACCAAAGCCCTGTATAACTGCAGTAAGATATCCTTGTACTCAAATCCTCTTGCAATGAAGGCCAACATACCGTTTGCCTTCCTAACTACTTGCTGCATCTGCATGTTTGCTTTCAGTGACTGGTGTACAAGGACACCCAGGTCCCTTTGTACATCAACATTTCCTAATCTATCACCATTTAAATAATACTCTGCCTTTCTGTTTTTCCTTCCAAAGTGGATAACTTCACATTTATCCACATTATGCTGCATCGGCCATGTATTTGCCCACTCACTCAACTTGTCTAAATCGCCTTGAAGCCTCTTTGCATCCTCCTCACAACTCACAATCCCACCTAGTTTTGTGTCATCAGCAAACTTTGAAATATTACATTTGGTTCCCTCATCCAAATCATTGATATATATTGTGAATAGCTGGGGCCCAAGCACTGATCCTTGCGGTACCCCACTAGTCACTGCCTGCCACCCCGAAAAAGACCCATTTATTCCTACTCTCTGTTTCCTGTTAACCAATTTTCAATCCATGCCAGTATATTACCCCCAATCCCAAGTGCTTTAATTTTGCACACTAACCTCGTATGTGGGACTTTATCAAAGGCCTTCTGAAAATCCAAATACACCACATCCATTGGTTCTCCCTTATCTATTCTACCAGTTACATCCTCAAAAAACTCCAGTAGGTTTGTCAAACATGATTTCCCTTTCATAAATCCAGGTTGACTTTGTCTAATCCATTGATATTTTCTAAGTGTTCTGCTATCACATCCTTTATAATAGACCCTAGCATTTTCCCTACTACTGATGTTAGGCTAACCGGTCTGTAGTTACCTGTTTTCTCTCTCCCTTCTTTTTTAAATAGGGGGGTTACATTTGCCACCCTTACCAATCTACAGGAACTGTTCCGTAATCTATAGAATTTTGGAAGATGACAACTAATGCATCCACTATTTCCATGGCTACCTCTTTTAGTACTCTGGGATGCAGATTATCAGGCCCTGGGGATTTATTGGCTTTCAGTCCTGAAACTTTCAGCAGTTTCAGGCAGAGAAATCTTTTGCTTCCCACACTTCTATCAGGGAACCTTACCACGAAGTTCACTATGGGCATTCCCATATATGTCCTTATATTGGAGATAGAACAAGAGCAGGAGGAAGATGAAATGAAAGAGGCACACAGGATAAGCTACACTGAAGAAGACAATGAGCAACTAGGAGGTATCCTTCCACCAGAGTCTACAGACAACACTACTCTCTCAAGAATGTAATGGAGGAGATTTGCTTAGAGAGGCAATGGTTCATTACAGAGGCATTGAAGAAATTGTGGGTCCTTTTACAAAATGATCTCCAAACATCCTCTCAAACACAAAAAGCAAATAAAGAACAGATACATCTTGGAACATTGGACTTCATATCACAAAGTGCTTTTACTGTGCACATATATATTTACAACAGGTGCTTCTTTTTACCAACGTGCCTATTCCTGGTGCTTCTCTGTGCTATTTGTAAACCTATCTTGATGCTATCTGAGGGCCAAGGATGCCAGTGCTGCACTGTGGTATCATGAGCCTCTTGGGAACAAGGTGGACCTTGTTTCAAGGCTTCTGAGCCTTAGGAGGACTCTTCAGCGGGCTCCACCACCACTGGTGCATTGGAAGCTGTCATCAGGAGAAAGGACAGCATCATGAAGATGGATTCTAACCACCACAGCATCAGAAGAGCCTGTGAGGAATCTTAAAGGAGGAGAAGCACCCAAAGATCTGTCCAGCTGTCCCACTGAAAGCTTCAGCTGAGACCAGGGCCATCAACAAAAAAAAATCTGATTGGAATGAGGAAAGGCACTTTGTCTGGCTGTCTGCCTCTCCCTCTATGTGTGTGTGTGTGTGTGTGTGTCTCTCTCTCTCTCGATTTCTCTGATTCACAATCTCTGACTCATAGATGTTGACAATTAGAATGTTTACATTTTCTACTAACAAAATCAGGTGAGATAATTAGGGGCTTGCTGTAGGTTTCAAAATTCAATTTGAAGAAACGCACTCTTGCTCTTTTGGCTTCTGAAGTTTATAGAACCCAAAACAAAAGCTGCTGCAGGTATGTAACCAGTATACTGCCATCTTTTGCTCATTCTCTGTCTCTGACAGACACACAGATTCCCTTTTATATTTTAAATATTTTTAGTGCACATTATAGCATAATGGAACTGGAGACAAAGCAAAGGGAAGGATGGGTAGGAACAAATAGTTTATAACAATAATAATTAGTACAGTGTATAAACAGGAGATTATGTTGTGGTCCCCTACCATGCCTTGCCTAGTGAGCTCACTGAATTTCTTATGACCCTAGACCCACATCCTTAGCACAGAACAGCTTCCAGTGATGGAATCTGCCACCCCTCCCAAGCCTCACTATTTTTCTCACCCAATGGCTATCTTGGTGAAAGAGGAGGTCCCTCTTGAGTGGCAATTGCTCCAACAAAATTTCGATGGCCTCCTCGTCAAAACAGGGTCTTCCCACTCTCCCCAGACTGCTGCCAGACATGTCTTGAGGAGCACAGCTTATTTCTGCAATATTGAAAATAGCAATTTTCCTTTTAAGCTGCTGTAGGCTGCAACACATAGATTCCCTGCCCCTACTGAGTGAGTGGCCAATTCCAGGTGGTAGCCCAGCCAGCACTTGCCCACAACATGCTAATTCCCTGAACCAAAAATATGGGCGGGTTCAAGTGCATTAAGCTTGGATGGGGAAAGGGGGAAGGAAAATTGGCTCCATGGTGTGATCAAATAGTGACAATGACTGTTTCTCATTTGTAGTTTCCTATTTTGTTGGCATTACATATTTTGTGGATGGTTTATGTCCCAAATTGTGAAACAATATACCAGCAGTATTCTTCTAAACAAGGGTTAAAAACAGGTGATTATGTTTACCTTGCTTCAAATGGGAGGGTGGGGGGGGGGGGCGAACTTTCAATTTCGACAGGGGCGTAAAATGGGTGATAGTGGATCGACAGCCCATTATATTTCTCGATTTTACTTTCCATTGACTTCAAGGAAAATCAGGAGCGGCAGATCTCACTTTGCTTGTTTTCTGCCTCTGCCGAAGTTGAAAGTTCCGGTGAGGGTTACTTCACTTTGTTCTTGGGAAACCAGCGTAATTGGTTTGTTTCAAGTGCATGATGTCCTGTGTTTTGCAGTGGTTAAAGGATGGGACTCAGTAAATTGGTCCCAGTCATTCACTTCAGAATGAGGAACTATTTCTATGAATCACATTGTTTTTTAACAATGCATCCTGGTTTGTCATTTCTGAAAACTTATATGTGTCGACTTAGATCTCCTGCACTCCCTCCACCAAATTTTCTGTTGGAACTGGAACGGGCAAGGGCTGTGTTGGTCCTTGGTGTCCAGTGTTGTCGTGGGCTCAGTGTCCATCTAAAATGTATGTGACCTGATAGTCTATACAATTAATTGCAGAGTGATCAGTTGCATAGGCTTAGGTGCCAATTTAAAAAAAAAATTCGCTGGCAGGACTGAGGCTGCCCACAATGCTATGCTGTGCTAGTCCTCTAGGCAGACTCCCCGGTAGTGGGAAACCCACCCAAAATATTTAAATGACTCCGAGGCTGGTAGTCTCATCATGCTGAACCTGCACCCAAATATCTCGGCTAACATGAAATTATTATATATCAAAAGAAAAGAAAGACTTGTATTTATATATAGCACCTTTCACAAACTCCCAAAGCGTTTTACAACCATTGAAGTACTTTTGAAGTGTAATCACTGTTGTAATGTAGGAAACACGGCAGCCAATTTGCGCACAGCAAGGTCCCACAAACAACAATGTGATAATGACCAGATGTTGGGGGGAAAAAAAAATTCAATAAGGCCTATTATTGGGTGTGGGTAGCGCGATTCGCGATTAACCCGCACCCGATGGTCCCTACGCAGGCAGCACATGAATTTTGAGCTCCTGCTACTTACCATGATAACTCTGTGCAGCCAGTGTTACCCGCGCTGCTGAGAGGCTGCACGGAGAATGAGGAAGCCCGAAATGGGGTGTGCTCAGTGCACATCATCGGCAGCCTGATGATGTGCACATTTTAAATGGGACAGGCATGGTCCACTGGGAGGAGGGAAAGATGGCTGGAAGGATGGCAGGACCAGCACTAGAATGGGTCCCATGCTTCTCTGATGATGCACTGGAGGCTCTGGTGCAGGGAGTGAACGAGAGGAGGGCCAACACGTACCTGCAGGGTGGCAGGAGACCATCCAGATTCCAGCTCCGCAGCCACTGGGAGGCTATGGCCCAGGAAGTCAACGCCAGGAGCAATGCAGCACGCACGTGGTCAAGGTGAGTGAATGCAAGTGTCAAGTTGCACATCCTACCAACTGCACCACTGCTCCATGCACCACACTTCCGTTACCCACCCATCAACAAACACTGCCCATCATATGCAATGCTGCACTCGGCATGCTGCATCTCACCCGCACATAGTACCACACTCGCAGGCCATACAACCACCACTCATGGGTCACACACACTGGCAGCTATTCGACCATGACACGCACATCACTCAGACACCTTGCAGGACACACTGCCCTCTGTCTTGCAGAAGAAGATGGCGCATAACAGCAGGAGAGACCTGAGGGAGGACAGGCATGCCTACCCCCTTGGAGGAGACTGCGCTTCGGATCATTGGGCGGGCTCTCGTTGCACCCACGACCACATGCCGTGCTGGAGGTCCCGATGAAGGGGGTCTCTGTATATCTAATGCTCCTTCTCGTTTCCCACATCTCCCTCCTCTCATAATCTTTTCTGACTCGTGCTGCAGATGCTGTTGGCTCGCACGTCTTAGTTGCTCCTCTCGCCGCTCCACAACTCAACTTGTTTGCCTTTGTCATTGCAGATACCCAAGAACACATGGCGGCACCATCAGAGGAGGAGGAAGAGGAGGAGGAGGAGGGGAACACGGAAGGCACACTGTCACTCGATCTAACACTCACATCCACCAGCTCAGAGACTGACACTGCACTTTCTTTAGAGGCTAGGTTAGATGAGGTATCTGCATGTGGTGAGACACCAGGCACAAATGCGCAGGAGCCGGAGCAGGGGGAACGGATACCACAGTTGCCAGCTCGCCGGACGGTGAGGTCGCTCACTAGATCTGCTGCAGAGCAGTCAGATGAGGACTTTGATGAGCCAGGCTACAGAAGATGGCTGATGGGCATACACTACCAAATACCTGGAGCACTGGAAGGCCTGCCAGAAAGCCTGCACATAGTGACAAGGGGCATGGAGGAGTCCAGTTCCAACTTGGTACAGGGCTTTGCGCAGAGCTTGGAGCCTATTCTTTCCAACATGGAATGGGTGGTCACCTCCATCAGCACACCTGTGGAACCCACCATGATGTAGCGCCTGATGGCCGATGTTGTGGCTTCCATTGCAGCACAGACTGATGTCATCAAAGGTCTGCAAGCTACGGTTGCAGCTCAGACTGCTGCAATGGAAGCTTAGGCTGCTGCTATAGTGGCTCTGGGGAACAGGGCTTCCAGGGCATCACAGCACTCGAGCAATCCATTCTCAAGATAATCACCAGGATTGCTGAGGCGCCGTCCCGGGAGAGTGGCAGTGGCACCATGGCAGTCGGACTTGCTGACCTCCCTCAGGACAACAGCATTACTGCTCCTAGTCCTGCCACTCCGCCAGTGCCCTTGTTGTTGCCTATCAGCGAGCCAGGCCAGACTGCTGAAATGGTGCAGTCTGAAGCCAGGCACTCTAGTCCCAGAACTGCTAGAGGTCATTCTCCAAGGCCATCTGCACATTCCTCCACTGCAGGCCAGTAGCCTTCCACCACCCAAGCTCCAGCCATGGGGGATGCATGTCGTAGGAGCAATAGGATAGGTAGAGGCATATGAACAACAGGCACTAAGGCAATAAGGGTGAATAGTTCTGTTCTGTTTCCATAATTTTATTTATTAATTGATAAATGTGACTTTGAATTTGCATTTGATGGTAATTTTTATTTGTGCAATGAGCTGAGGGGGAAACCAATGTGTAATCAGATGGAGGGTGATTTGATGGTCATGTGGGAGCGTACAGGTGGGGAGCTTAGGACTGTTGATGAGTCGGGGGATGTAGTTGACATTATTGATAGCAGGCACGGATCAGGCGCGCACGCAGAGCCCTTGCAGACAAGGCGTGTGTTCCCAGTTGCACCCTTGCTTCTTCCTCCACTTCCTCCTCAGCCTCTTCCTCCTCCTCCTCCTCAGCCTCTTCCTCCTTCTCCTCCATCTCTGGCTCAGGGTCTTCTCTGATCATTGGTTTCAAGGGCTGGTCCCTCATGATGGCGCAGTTGTGCAGCATGCAGCATATCACCACGAGTCTTCCCACCCGCTCAGTGGAGTACTGGAGGACTCTTCCAGAACGGTCCAGGCAGTGGAAGCATTATATCAGGAGGCCTACGGTGTGCTCCACAACATTGCGTGTGGCAGCATGGCTCTCATTGTAGATCTGCTGTGCACTTGTGCGTGGGTTCCTGACCGGAGCCATGAGCCACGGCGTGAGGGGATAGCCCTTGTTTCCCAATAGCCAGCCTTTGACTTGCCATGCTGGGTGAAAGATAGCTGGCACATTAGACTGCCGCATAACAAAGGCATTGTGACTGCTCCCAGGTTAGCGGGCATCAACCTCCATGATTTGATGCGTGTGGTCGCACACCAGCTTCACGTTCAGGGAGTGGAAGCCCTTTTGGTTAATGAAGATGGCCGAGTTGATATGTGGAGCATGCAGGGCAATGTGTGTGCAGTCAATAGCACCCTGCACCATGGGGAAGCCAGCAATGCAAGCGAGCCCCCTTGCTTGTTCGTTCTGCTTTTATGTCAACAGGGAAGGTGATGAACCTGTTCCCCATCTCGTACAGTCCGTCTGTGACCTCCCTTATGCAGCAGAGCACTGCATACTGCGAGATATTGCACCTGTTGCCAGCAGAGGCCTGAAATGATCCTGAACCATAGAAATTCAGTGCCATGGTTACCTTCACAACCACAGGCAATGTTGTTCTTGCTCTCCTCTGAGACTGCAGTTATGGCCGCACCAGTGGACAGATCTCTGTCACGGCCTCCTTGGTGAACCTCAGCCGTCGGATGCAATGCTCCTCGCTCATGTTGAGGTAAGAGAATTGGTCCCGGAAGGCCCTCATTGGATATGGCCTCCTGCGCAGTGCCCTGTGCCTCCTCCTCCTCCTTCTCCTCGCACCTTGACCTGCTCTGCGTGACCTCTCTGTATGCTCCCAGTTGTGCTCAATGCCCAGCGGGAGCAGATCACCCATGGTTGCCAGGAATGTTGTTCAACCACGGTTGTAACTTTCCGAACCGTAAGGCAGTACCTGCCAAACCATTCTCAAATGTACTGTAGCAACTCTCAGTAAGTATAAGGAGCTTCAAAAAACACTTTCTATTCCAGCCAGAAGCAATAATTCAGCAACTAACCTGCAACACCTGCATGATCACTTTAAATAGCACTGGTGGGGGTTCCTGCAGGCATTCTAAGACATGTTCTGGTATGTGTGGTTAAGACTGTGATTTGATTGAGCGTTAAGGTCCAAAATGGTGTCAATGGTGTCTACCACTTTAAATCAGCGTTGCACACTGATTTTACGCATTTTCTATCCACTTTACATGCTGCTGGTGTTCAGTATTTGCGCATGCGCTAATATCTATACCAAGAGGGCATCTGGCACACGTCAAGCTGGAAACGTGCGTGCGCAGCCAAGACGCCACCTTGGCACTTCAGGAGGCTGCGTAGCGCCAAAACAACAAGCGCTACACGGCCCAATTTGTTTTAGAGATGTTGGTTGAGTGATAAATATTGGCCAGGACACCAGGGAGAACTCCCCTCTCTTCTTCAGATAGTGCCATGAGATCTTTTATGGCCACCTGAGAGGGCAGACGGAGCCTCGGTTTAACATCTCATCCGAAAGACGGCACCTCCAACAGTGCAGCACTCCCTTAGTACTGCACTGGAGTGTCAGCCTGCATTGTGTGCTCAAGTCTCTGGAGTGGGACTATGAACCCACAACCTTCTGACTCAGAGGCAAGAGTGCTACCAGCTGAGCCACAGCTGACACTCTGTACCATAGTATGAGACATTTTCTTTTTCTTTCCAGTTTTTTCACCTGCTCTGTTAAAGGCACTGACTCAGGGTGGGGAACAGGTCCATGGGTGCTGGCAGCCTTCTGGTACTGCCCTCAAGTGGTCATTCTTTGAGTGTAGACCAAGATGGTGAGTGTTAGCAGCCCATTTGAAAACAAGCTTGTCATCTGAACACACATGCACACTTTCCAGCTGGATTCACCGTGTACAGATCAGGAAAAGAAATCTTAGCTGATTTTTCTCCTCCCTCTCTCTAGCCCGGGGATAACTTTTCATAATTTCAGTGCCCCTTTTCGCAATGCTGGTAAAGAGTGACCTGGCTTAGTTTAGTCAGATTCAGCCTCTAATAATTGCTTTAATTGGTGTGTTGGTCAGTGTGTCGTGATCTATTAAAATTGAGCTCAACAGTATGTAAAAATGCAGATTTGCACTAATTGCTTTAAGTGTTATTTTGCTTCTGTGTATACATGCTGCAAACCTAATGCACAAATGATGATCCGGTAAGCTGCTAAGAAATGTTTCATTCTGTTGTAGTAGCCAGCTTATCTTCATATCACAGAATCATAGAAATGACAGTCATTCATCATATTGCACCTACGCCTGTGCTAGCTCTTCAACTGGAGCTAGTTACTCAAATCCTATTTCATATAGCATGTAAGGTGTAGTCATTTTACATGATTTATTTTTTGTGTTGGCAAACATATTCAAAAGCTGCAATCTAAGAAGCTTCATTGTGCAAAAAAATAACAAGTCTATTATTTTCATTAATAGATATGATCAGTGAATGACATGAAGTGACAGGGAAACACCTGGTACATCAAAATTCTGACATGACTGATGCAATGTGTTACATTCTAACACAGCATCGCTTTAAGCACTTAAAACAAAACAATTATGGAAAATAATTTCTAACCAAACACTCTTCCCAAGAAAATACAAGTTTGTTCATTTGTAAAGCATATTTTATTCCAAAACCATAATCTGTTCTTCATTTCCTAAAACTTGACTGAACTCTGCCATTTGATTATCTTTACTGGGAACAGTGACTTCTTATATTTGCAGAGAGATGAACAAAGTTCTTTTGACTTCATTATATACTCAGCTTGGTTAAGGTTTTGCTTTATTTGGCTTTGATGAGTCATCATTGCTCCGATGAATTTGTTTGGTGTTCCTGCCGCATCACGTATCGTTAGCTGAAAAATTAACTTTCACAGTGAATTAACCTCTGTGCTGCTAAAGGTCAGTATACTTCATGGCTCACCAACATTTCAACCATCCAATTAAAAATAATTCATACAAGGGTGTAAATTATTGGCAAAGTAATGCTGGAATTAGCAATAGATGCTACACTGTATGTCAAAGATAATTCAAGAAAGGTATAATTCCTGATATACATTCGTCAAGTTCAAATACATTGCTTGTATTGCATAATGCACTGTTCAAAATCATTTCCTAAAAAAAGTTAATTGTACTAAAATGATGCTTTGTGAACTAATATAGCAAAAGTATATTGCAAAAGGCCTTACAAGCCTGAATGAAGTAATATACTATTATGAGACCATGAAGGGCAATAACAATTATACTACGCTGCAAAATCATGCAATTACATTGTTTATCAGTCTCTGCGCTATTATTAAAAGTCTTGCATTTACCATGTGCCTATAGTGTCACACCTTTCAAAGACATTGCAGCTGAAAATGTGGCCTCAGAGGTGTCACACCTCATTGTATCACACAACAAAGCATCACACATCCATAAGGGTCAAAAATCATGATAGACTTAAATAATCACTGATCAGATACCAAACAAATACATGAATTTTAAAAATACTTTTTCTTGTGATATAGGTGACAATGACAAGGACACATTTATTCTCTATCTGTAGTCGCCCTGAGAAGACATTAGTGGGCCTGCTCCTTGAAACATAGGAACAGGATTAGGCCATTCTGCCCCTCGAACCTGTTCCGCCATTCAATTAGATCATGGCTGATCTGTATTTCAACTCCATTTACCTGCCTTTGATCCATATTGCAAGTGTAACTGCATTATTTAAGAAAGATGAGCGAGAGAAACCAGGAAATTATAGACCTAAAATTTAATCTAACATCTGTTGTGGGGAAGTTATTGGAATCTATAATTAAGGACAGAGTGACTGAGCACTTAGGGAAATCTGAGCTGATTAGAGAGAGCCAACATAGATTTGTAAAAGGTAGGTCATGTCTAATGAACCTAATTGATTTTTTGAAAATGTAACTAAGGTAGTAGTCAAGGGAATGTCTATGGATATAGTTTATATGGACTTCCAGAAGGCATTCAATAAGGTTCCACATAAGAGACTGTTAGCTAAAATTAAAGCTCATGGAATTGTAGGCAAATTATTGACCTGGTTAGGAGATTGGTTAGGCAGCAGAAGAGAGAGAGAGTAGAGATAATGGGTATGTACTCGAATCGGAAGGAAGTGACTAGTGGTGACCCACAAGGGTTTGTGCTAAGGCCTCAACTATTCACAATATTTATTAATGACTTAGATAACAAAATAGAGTGCCATATATCTATGTTAGCTGATGTCATAAAGATTGGTGGCATAGTAAGTAGTGTAGATGGGAGCATAAAATTACAAAGAGACATTAATAGATTAAGTGAGTGGGCAAAACTGTGGCAGATGGATTTCAATGCAGGTAACTGTGAGGTCATCAATTTTGGACCAAAAAAGGATAGATCTGAGTATTTTTTAAATGGTTAAAAGCTAGGAACAGTGGAGGTCCAAAGAGATTTAGGTGTCCATCTACACAGATCGCTAAAATGGAGTGGTTAAGTACAAAAAATAATCAGGAAGGCTAATAGAATGTTGGTCTTTATAACTAGAGGGCTAGAATATAAAGGGGATGAAGTTTTGCTACAGCTATACAAGGCCCTGGTTAGACCACATCTGGAGTATTGAGTACAGTTCTGGGCACCACACCTTAGAAAGGATATATAGTGGCCTTGGAAGGGGCGCAGCACAGACTCACCAGAATGTTACCAGGGCTCCAAGGGTTAAATTATGAGGAGAGATTACATAAACTAGGCTTGTATTCCCTGGAATATAGAAGGTTAAGTGGTGATCTGATTGAGGTTTTTAGGATTTTGAAAGGAATTGAAAGGGTAGATAGAGAGAAACTTTTTCTGCTGGTGGGGGAGTCCAGGACAAGGAGACATAACCTTAAAATCAGAGCCAGGCCATTCAGGAGAGAAGTTAAGAAACACTTCACACAAAGGGTTGTAGAAGTATAGAACTCTCTCCCACAAAAAGCAGAAGATGCTAGCTCAATTAACAATTTTAAATCTGAGATCAATAAATTTTTGCTAGCCAAGTGTATTAAGAGATATGGAGCCAAGGCGGGTAAATAGAGTTAGGATACAGATCAGCCATGATCTCATTGAATGGCGGAACAGGCTCAAGGGGCTGAATGGCCTACTCCTGTTTCTATGTTCCTATCCCTTGATACCCTTACCTAACAAAAATTTGTCGATTTCAGACTTGAAAATTTAAATTGACGCAGCATCCACAGATTTTTGGGGAAGAAAATTCCACATTTCCACTACCCTTTGTGTGAAAAAGTGCTTCCTGATTTCACTCCTGAGGCTATGATGATTGATCTTCAACAACCACAACCATCTTTCTTTGTGTCAGGTATGATTCTAACCATTGGAGAGTTTTCTCTTTGATCTTAGTTTTGCTGGGGAAACCTTGGTGGCATACTCTGTCAAATGTTAACCTTTCCTCTAGTATTCAGCTCTTGCATTCATATCCGGAGCAAGACTGTGATGAGTATTGGAGCTGAGTAGGTTCTGGTAGAACCCGAACTGAGAACTTAGCTATAAGAGGGATTGTGACTCTTACAAGTTTTGCCTGCTGGGAAGACACCTATAAAATCTGCATGATGTTTGGAATCCCCTTTTACTTGTGCCAATTGGAGAAGGAGCAGGAGGATGAGCAGGAATCTCTCTTGGATACCAGAGCAATAAGACAGCACCAGAAGAAGAGGGCACCGAATTGGAGGTGCCCAGCTGAGTGCATCTCCAGACCCCGAAGGCAATTCCTGGACCATAGTGAAGAACAATGCTTCCAGAGGTTTAGCAGGGAAGTTATCTCAGAATGATCCCATCTGCTTCACAACTTCTGGCACCTTAAGTTCCGTTGTTGCAACTCTATAGCCCTTTCCGCAAATTGAATCACTTCCTATATTGTAGAAGGCCATCCTCTGATGGTGGTGACCTGCCTGATATTAAAAGTCATCTGTGGAGACGTATCTGAGACTTTCATGACTAACTGCTGCATCAGGATAGCCTACAACAATTGCTGTGCCATTTCTATATCCATTAAGAAGGAGCTGCAGTTAAGGTGAAGTTAGTGCTGCTTTAATCTTCTTTCAGACATTACATTATTGCAGGTACTTATGTGGAGTGTCTGAAGCTGATAGCCAGGGAGTGACTCCTAAGTGGGTATGAGACTCTAGCATGCTTATATGATGTAGTTTGAATAAATGCATAACAGTGAAGGAAACACTTGCCAAGAGGCTCACAAACAACTTTACATCTGTGTAAAGGTGGACACTTACTTTGCCCCTCCTGGTGAGATCATTAAACTTTTTGGCATTGCATCCATGTCTTTGGCACAGTGTTTCTGTTGTTGATGGCCTCAGCTACCTCTTGCCATGTTCTGTATGTAACAGCCTTCATGCTTTTCCATGCATGGCAGGGAAATGGGCCATTCTTCCTTTACTTCACTTCCTGCAATAGCTGCTTAGTTTCCTCATCATCACAACAAAGTGCTCTTCTGAAACCAGCCTGCCTTACAGACGTCCTGTTGGATTGCAGATTTTTCTTAAACTGCTGCCAAAATTTCTTCCTCTTCGACACTGTCACTTTAAAAATGATCTGCTGTCAGAAATTACTTCTCAGAAGTCCCTCAGGGTATTTGGCTGCAACTTGTAGGCTTGCTTGGTTCCATTCTGGCCTATCCAATCATAGCCACAGTATCTCCACCAATGGCTTCTCTTCCTGCCCTCGCATCATTTATTCTAGAGACTCCAAGGATCTATCTTGGCACCCTCCTCTTCCTCATCTATATGTTGCCCTTTGGGCAACATCATCTGAAGACAAGGAGTCAGGTTCCACATGTACGTTGATGACACCCAGCTCTACATCTCCACAACCTCAATCCCTTCATTGGCTCTGTGTTGTCAGACTGCTTGTCTGGCATCCAGTCTTGGATGATTTGCAATTTCCTTCAGTTAAACATTGGGAAGACCAAAGCTATAATTTTTGGCCCCTGACACAAATTCCATAACCTTGCCACTGATATGCACGCACACACACTTTGTTTTTAAAAAACACTCAGTTTAAATTTTAGCTGAATAAAGCTTTTGAAATTTGTCCCTAGCTTTTCTTCAAATCATTATGGAAAATAGCCAAACAGATTTTGTTAGAGAGTTGCACGCTATCATTTGGCTAACTTAAATGCTACTAATGCATCCTGGGAAATTGATTCAATTGGATTATGAACAAAGTATGTTAACCAGTTCTTACAATGGGAAATGCCTTTATTAAATGTTTCCAGGAGACTCTTCAATATTAAGTGTTAACACAAAAGGGTAACCAAAAATCGTGACAACAGAAAGTAAGATTTGTGGACAGGAAGTACCCACACGCATTTGTAAGATTTTCTTGCTGTTGATGGGAAATTGAAGAAATTAGGAGATACCTGGAAATAATTACTAAGTAAATAAAAGTTTGATGGTGACAGAGGATTTGCAAGTGGGTGAGGGAGAGGAGCAGCAGGTCTGAGGACAAATGTTTGGTCCTATTTCAGCAGTGGAGGTGGGGGGGGGGGGGATGGGGGGGTGTTGGGGGGATGTCGAGTGAGCAGAACAGTGAGACCAAGGTCTGACTTTCAGCTAGATCTCAGTGGGGTGCAGCCAGGCCCAAAGCCCAATTTTTATGGAGTTTGGCAAGCAAGAGAACATTTTAAAAAAAGAAACTTTTCTGGCAAATAAAACATGCCTTAAATTGAATGAAACACAAAGTGACAGCTGGACCTAGATAAATTTGCCAGCACTACCTAGTGCCTGGATGCCTCCAAATAAATCTTGACAGTCACTGTTCAAATACCAAAATACAATCATAAAATGTTTACATACAAGAATCTTATTGCACGTGTTTACATAGGCAGTTTACATTGTAAATGTTAACATGAAGAGCTTACCATAAGTAAGATTTTGTGGGTAGGAAGTACAGGACATACTGACATCCTTGCATTTTAAATTTGTGTCAACAGTCTAAATATAGATTGTAAAAATTACTGCCAGGCAAATGCTCCTTGGTGTACAGTATCTCGGAAAGAACACTACTGTGGAAGTGTTATAGTGGCTATAAAGGTATACTCTCAACTTTTAATCTTTGCTGATGGAAATATTGTGCATTGTTTTTATAGGAATGACAAAGCCTTAGCCTGCTAACCACAGTATAAAGACACAGTATAGATATTATAGTAAAAGCAGGTGTAGAGCCAACATTTTAATGTGGGAAGATGGTTGCCTTTCTTGAAAGTAATATTTAAAAGGGAACTGATGCCATGGTAAAGCATCTGGAAGACACTGCATTATGTTAATATATAGAGGTGAATGCAGTGATGTGATCTACAACATGGTGATGTCATGACCCCCATCATGTTTGTTGCTACAACTTCATTATAATTTCCTCCCAATTTTCTCCCCTGAAAGCAATGACATTTGGAGGGGTACGGATCCCTAGGCACCAGCACCCCTCCTGTACCTCACCCAACTGGCCATTATTTGAGTAATTCTTGACAATTATTTCTGATAAGCTATCTGACTGTAGTAGGGATCACAGTCAAACTTCATCCAGCTCTAACTTGATCAGAAGCAAGAATTTTAGCAAGTTTTTTTCCTTCTGTAGTATTGGGGGTTGAGGGGTGGATGGGGAGGGGGGCTAATGCCAAGCGCCATGCCACACCACCATCATGAGATTGTCTACTTCAGCACAGCCCAGCGATTGAATTGGAACTTTTCCTGGCCTGTACGGTATCAGTACCAAAGCACGTAATGCATCTTCCCACTGCATCATTGGAAAGCCACAAATATATTTTCAATCTTATCCATTGCAAACTAAGATAAAGGATGAAGGCTCCAAAATTCCTCGGGCCACAGTCCTCGTGGTTACACTGAGCTCGAGCCCAAGGGTGTCCTCCAGCACTGATTCCATCAGAGTTTACGGGATCATTGGGAGGACACCTCATTAGCAAGGGGCTGGTAGGTGCAAACAATACTATGTGTGCATCTTTAACACCTGCCTGTCCCATGCCCAGAGAAAGTTGCCTAATTTCCTACCCTTGGGTGGCGGGTTACCCAAGCTTCACCCCTGTCTCTTCCATTCCAGCCACTTTCTCCTTGGCCCCTCAACAAGAATGATGATCGAGTTATTTTTTTCTAGTGCGTTTTGTTCGGCCTGGACCTCCATTCACATGGCGTACTGACTGCCACTACTACATCAGGTCTACTGGAGTCTGAGGTGCAAGGGTTCTCAGCTTAGAGAGTCCTTGTCCCTGGCTTCACCTTTTCACCTCAATTACCCGGATAGAAGTTCCACCCCTTACAGGGCAGCCAGGAAACTTACAGGAACCCTGAGGCGTTATCAGTCTCCCGCTGTAATTTTTGTGGGAGATTGGCAGAGTTTCCAAGAAATCTGGGGGCTGAAAAGTTTGCTTTGCAGTAGATGCAAGTCTAGATTGCATCTACTATTGTCTGCCATTTCAATGCAAGAGTTATCCCATATATTGTAAGTGGATTAGTGCCTCTGCTAAAATAGTGGACAAAATGTCTGCTGTAGCACAAATTTTATGTGACATTTGCAGGATTTTAGGAATTGAGTTGCTCCAAAATTCCATAATGTTTCCAATCTAGGACCTGAAGTAGAGAGTAGAGACGGTATATGAAGTCTGGTAGGAGGAGCAGGTAATGAGAGAATGGGCCAGAAATCGCTCTGAGCGGCGAGGCAATGCTCACTGCAGCTCCTGCGAATTAAATTAATGAATATACTTACTGCGGGCTCTGTGGCGTCAAATTGCTTGAATTTGAACTTAAAAAAAATTGTGCACTATCAACCCAGCCTCTAAGCAGCATGAGTTGCCACACGGCTGGAAAAGCGTGTGTGGAGAAGGCACGCCCACAAAATCTGTCAGGAAGAGAAGTCATGCCCACAGATTCAGGCCGCATTGCTCAAACAGGCAGGCAGACTTCATTCATTTAAAGTTAATATTCTGTATGTCATTGTAAATAAAATTTTATTTTTTTAAAAATAAAAAGCCAAAGAAATAATTGAATTAAAGTAAAGAGACAGAAGGGAAAAGTAAAAAAAAAAAAAATTTTTAATTTTAATTTTTTTTTTAATGACCAAAAACTATTAAAATAAGGAGTAATATAAGATGTCACACTTTTAAAAGTTAATTTATGGTTGTTTGGCATTCTTTAAGACTTACTGTTAAAACTTAATTTAGAACTGGTATTTTTAAGCATACCTGTTTGTTGGTGTAGTTAGTTACTTTCCAGCTGGGCAGATAAGCATGTTGGCACTTTTCAATAATTTATCTGATTGCAGCGTGCAATATCCCTTTAATTTGAAGCTGTCATATCACTGGTGAACCACTAGAAGCAAGTTCCTGATTTTCAAGTTTTACTGAGCATGTGCAAACGCGGGAACTTGCTCCTTCAATTCACCACTAAAAAGGGAGAGCGCTGTTGAGCTCCTCTGTTATTTCGGGAATGATGTCTGACCCATTATCTTTACTATTTACATCAGCTCACCCCCAATAAAGACATTGGAGATTTACAATAGAACCTGGGTGCAGTCAACTATCATAATTCTGATAAATGCATACTATTACCACCCCGTTACACAGTTAATTTGTTATATAGTACACCTATAGTCAATTCTTCTGCATGCCATTTAACCACACGTAATTTTTTGCCACTTCTACAATTGGTAGGATTCTACAGAATTATTTGAACGTGGAAATCTAAATATTTTTGAAGGGAAAACATCACACAAGCTTTTCAAATTCCAAAACGGATGGGGTGAGGATAGGGATGGGGCAGTGGTTGTGATTACTGCTTAAGTTCTGATCTTTGCTTTGCCAAAAATGAAAATTAATCCAAAACATAACAAATTATGGGCATAGGTTTCAACTTTGGTAAAAGGTGTGATATTGGATCGGCCGCCTGTTATACACTCCGCCCGATTTTCCTTTCCGTTGACTTCAGTGGGCGGCCGATCCAATCTGATATGGTCTGTTTTACACCCCTGCCAAAGTTGAATGTTCTGGCCCATGTATTCATGCTATAAGACACAGAAGCAGAAATATGTCTTTTTAAAAAAATACTTACTGGTGTTTTGTTTAAGTTTTGGATACTTTTGGGCTCACTCAAAAAACTAGACTGTCCAGTCCAAAACTGGACAGGTGGATACCCTTGGTGTTACCCTCACAAAAAAGTATTCGGTGACTTTTTAAAAAAAAATTGTTTACTTAAAAAATTGTTTGCAATGATGTAAAATAAACTACATCAATTATCAATGGCATTGAAAATGGTGCAAAACCTTTTAGCCTCTTTCTCTGTCCCGAAATAAAAGATTTGCCAAATACTTTTCAAGAAGATAGCACTTCATCAATAACCCATTATGATAGGCGTGCTTTTGTTTCACTAAATTTGTCAGAAAAGGAATTTATTTTTGAGCCCGTTTATTTACAAGATAGACAACATTAGAGTTATCCATCTTAACATTTTCTGCACCACCAAGTAGAATTGAATGAGACAGCTCAGCCTTTTTTTTACACTGAATGTGGCCAGACAGGCTGTAGCAGGTTTCCATACAACAAAAGTCGCCAGCTTGAAGGCACTGCTGCGTTGGAGCTCTATTAATAACATTGTCCCCACTATGTACATGCAGTCATCGCCTAGAGGCCTGTGAACTCCTTGGAAAGGTCAGTACTGTTTATACTGTGTGCTGGCTGCATCCTATTGGTACAAAAGGGCCTGTGAAATCCATTAGTACGCCCTGGAAAATAGACTCTGTTTGTGTTGGAACATTGGTTTGTGCACTGATAAAATGAACTTCTCTTTTTGTATTTGATACTCCTTTCTATGGCAGTTTCAAAGCAATGTTTGTTGGTTTTGATTTACAACTATGAACACTAACCACATCATCATGTTTCATTAATTGTAAAATAGAAAGAAAATCATGAATATTATTTTATAATATTCGAAGCAACACAAGATATACCTTTCAGTTGGAGAAAGCTAACAGAAGGCTTGGGATTCTATTGAGAAAAGGCTGTGCTTAAAAGCTGCAGTACTGTACATTTTTGTGTTGGCCTACAGAGTCCATTCTGCTTAGTTGTTTTTCAGAAGAAGATCACAGCTGCAGCGATGACAATGGATGTGAAAAGAGGAGTGCACACCAAAACGTAAAATTAACTTCACAGTAAATATATACCAGGAGAATAGAGATAAGCCCTAATTCCAAAATGGACTCATTTCATGATAATCAAAAGTGGACTTTACTTTTCACTGTACTAAATCACTGTAATTTATAGAGCAGTATGGGCAAACTCAGCCCCAGTTACATGGGGCTCACAATCTACATTGGAGTTGGGGGTGGGGGGGGAAAGAGGGTGGCAAGTGGGGAAGAGAGAGTAAAAAATAAGAAAAAAAGGGAAACAAAACAAAAAGGGGAGATTTGATAGAGGTGTTCAATATCATGAACGGTTTTGATAGAGTAAATAAGGAGAAACTGTTTCTAGTGGCAGAACGGTTGGTAACCAGGGGATACGGATTTAAGGTGAATGACAAAAGAGCCAGAGACGACATGAGGAAACATTTTTTTATGCAGCGAGTTGTAATGATCTGGAATGTACTGCCTGAAAGGGTGGTGGAAGCAGATTGAATAGTAATCTTCAAAAGGGAATTAGATAAATACTTGAAGGAAAAAAAATTACAGGGCTATGGGGAAAGAAAAGGGGAATGGAACTAATTGAATAGCTCTTTCAAACAGCCAGCAAGGGCACAATGGGCTGAATGGCCTCCTCCTGTGCTGTACCTACAATGATACTGTGATACTATGAAAACAAGAAAAAAATAGAGAAAAACAAGTACTTCAGAAGTAGGTGGCAATGTCTACCCAAATGACGAGGGCCACCAATGCACTTTACTGACATCCCAGTGACTCTTCTCCACAGGATTCTATGTCTTCTCAGATGCAGGATTCTCCTGGTGTCTATCTCCCTCCAGCATAAAGTTTTTTTTATTTTATTTTATTTTTTGCATTAGAAGGGAAATGATGATGTCGACCTTGGCAGTTCATCCATTCCATTTTTTACCATAACAGAATAAAAAATAATAAACTATTAAAGTGTTTGAAAAATGCTATGCTTTAGGGAGACAGACAGCAAGAAAAACCCAGCTCTTGGAAGAGAGTCAGGACTCTTGCTATAAGAATAAGAGAAACCCACGTTCAATGGTTATTAAAGAAAAGCTTCTGCAGCCAAAATAAACTGAATACCACTTCATAAAATACTCACTTTAAGGTAGTTTTTAAGCAAAATATTGCAAGTTGTTTATAGACTCAAAGTCTAAAAATCTACACACGGGACAGTAACATTTTATTTACAATATTTCCTTTAGAATGGTGTCTGCACCAACTCATCCTTCACGATGTTATAGAACACTAAGTTGCTGGATCGTCATGTAGTTTGAAATTACAGATCTCAGAACATTTAATTACATGATTCACCAAATGAACCAAAAATAAAAATGCAACAGTTGTAATGCCTGCAGTGGAGCAATTTGGCAATGTCACTATTAGAGAATGCAAGAAGTCTGATGGGCAAGGCAGATGAACTCAGGGCATGGATGGGTACATGGGACTGGGATGTTATCGCTATTACTGAAACATGGATAAGGGAGGGGCAGGACTGGCAGCTCAATGTTCCAGGGTACAGATGCTATAGGAAAGATAGAGCAGGAGGTAAGAGAGGAGGGGGAGTTGCGTTCTTGATTAGGGAGAACATCACGGCAGTAGTGAGAGGGGATATATCCGAGGGTTCGCCCACTGAGTCTATATGGGTAGAACTGAAAAATAAGAAGGGAGAGATCACTTTGATAGGATTGTACTACAGACCCCCAAATAGTCAACGGGAAATTGAGGAGCAAATATGTAAGGAGATTACAGACAGCTGCAAGAAAAATAGGGTGGTAATAGTAGGGGACTTTAACTTTCCCAACATTGACTGGGACAGCCATAGCATTAGGGGCTTGGATGGAGAGAAATTTGTTGAGTGTATTCAGGAGGAATTTCTCATTCAGTATGTGGATGGCCCGACTAGAGAGGGGGCAAAACTTGACCTCCTCTTGGGAAATAAGGAAGGGCAGGTGACAGAAGTGTTAGTGAGGGATCACTTTGGGACAAGTGATCATAATTCCATTAGTTTTAAGATAGCTATGGAGAAGGATAGGTCTGGCCCAAAAGTTAACATTCTAAATTGGGGAAAGGCCAATTTTGATGGTATTAGACAGGAACTTTCAGAAGTGGATTGGGAGAGTCTGTTGGCAGGCAAAGGGACGTCTGGTAAGTGGGAGGCTTTCAAAAGTGTGTTAACCAGGGTTCAGGGTAAGCACATTCCTTATAAAGTGAAGGGCAAGGCTGGTAGAAGTAGGAAACCTTGGATGACTCGGGAGATTGAGGCACTAGTCAAAAAGAAGAAGGAGGCATATGACATGCATAGGCAGCTGGGATCAAGTGGATCCCTTGAAGTGTATAGAGATTGCCGGAGTAGAGTTAAGAGAGAAATCAGGAGGGCAAAAAGGGGATATGAGATTGCTTTGGCAGATCAGGCAAAGGTGAATCCAAAGAGCTTCTACAAATACATAAAGGGCAAAAGGGTAACTAGGGAGAGAGTAGGGCCTCTTAAGGATCAACAAGGTCATCTATGTGCGGAACCACAAGAAATGGGTGAGATCCTGAATGAATATTTCACATCGGTATTTACGGTTGAGAAAGGCATGGATGTTAGGGAACTTGGGGAAATAAATAGTGATGTCTTGAGGAGTGTACATATTACAGAGAGGGAGGTGCTGGAAGTCTTAACGCGCATCAAGGTAGATAAATCTCAGGGACCTGATGAAATGTATCCCAGGACGTTATGGGAGGTTAGGGAGGAAATTGCGGGTCCCCTAGCAGAGATATTTGAATCATCCACCGCTACAGGTGAGGTGCCTGAAGATTGGAGGGTAGCAAATGTTGTGCCTTTGTTTAAGAAGGGCGGCAGGGAAAAGCCTGGGAACTACAGACCAGTGAGCCTGACATCTGTAGTGGGTAAGTTGTTAGAGGGTATTCTGAGGGACAGGATCTACAGGCATTTGGAGAGGCAGGGACTAATTAGGAACAGTCAGCATGGTTTTGTGAGAGGAAAATCATGTCTCACGAATTTGATTGAGTTTTTCGAAGGGGTAACCAAGAAGATAGATGAGGGCTGTGCAGTAGACGTGGTCTACATGGACTTCAGCAAAGCATTTGACAAGGTACCGCATGGTAGGTTGTTACATAAGGTTAAATCTCATGGGATCCAAGGTGAGGTAGCCAATTGGATACAAAATTGGCTTGACGACAGAAGACAGAGGGTGGTTGTAGAGGGTTGTTTTTCAAACTGGATGCCTGTGTCCAGCGGTGTGCCTCAGGGATCGGTGCTGGGTCCGCTGTTATTTGTTATTTATATTAATGATTTGGATGAGAATTTAGGAGGCATGGTTAGTAAGTTTGCAGATGACACCAAGATTGGTGGCATTGTGGACAGTGAAGAAGGTTATCTAGGATTGCAACGGGATCTTGATCAATTGGGCCAGTGGGCCGATGAATGGCAGATGGAGTTTAATTTAGATAAATGTGAGGTGATGCATTTTGGTAGATCGAATCGGGCCAGGACCTACTCCGTTAATGGTAGGGCGTTGGGGAGAGTTATAGAACAAAGAGATCTAGGAGTACAGATTCATAGCTCCTTGAAAGTGGAGTCACAGGTGGATAGGGTGGTGAAGAAGGCATTCGGCATGCTTGGTTTCATTGGTCAGAACATTGAATGCAGGAGTTGGGATGTCTTGTTGAAGTTGTACAGGGCATTGGTGAGGCCACACTTGGAGTACTGTTTACAGTTCTGGTCACCCTATTATAGAAAGGATATTATTAAACTAGAAAGAGTGCAGAAAAGATTTACTAGGATGCTACCGGGACTTGATGGTTTGACTTACAGGGAGAGGTTAGACAGACTGGGACTTTTTTCCCTGGAGAGTAGGAGGTTAAGGGGTGATCTTATAGAAGTCTATAAAATAATGAGGGGCATAGATAAGGTCGATAGTCAAAATCTTTTCCCAAAGGTAGGGGAGTCTATAACGAGGGGGCATAGATTTAAGGTGAGAGGGGAGAGATACAAAAGGGTCCAGAGGGGCAATTTTTTCACTCAAAGGGTGGTGAGTGTCTGGAACGAGCTGCCAGAGGCAGTAGGAGAGGCGGGTACAATTTTGTCTTTTAAAAAGCATTTGGACAGTTACATGGGTAAGATGGGTATAGAGGGATATGGGCCAAGTGCAGGCAATTGGGACTAGCTTAGTGGTATAAACTGGGCGACAAGGACATGTTGGGCCGAAGGGCCTGTTTCCATGTTGTAACTTCTATGATTCTATGATTCTATAAAAGATGGGTAAATAGCTTGTAAAGAACTAAATGCAGGTCATAATTGGTAACCAAAGAGGGTATAACTGGATGATATCCAAATAGCTTTCATAATATGAGATACCAATAATCCAAACACTTGGATCAAATACTGAATTAGTTGCAATATGAACATGACAAACGTTGGAGGCATTCCAGAATGTACAAGATATGACGAGAAAGGATGAATGAAATTAGCAGAATATCAAACTTTATAAAATGCCCTGACGAATTTTATGCCTTCCATGAGTTGTAGCTGGGACTTCTCATAATTGACTACAAAACTCCGCTTTTGATTTCAGACACAGGGCTCCGAAGAGCTGTACTACAACCACAATCACACATTCTGGTGCTGAGGAAGCCAAAACGCAACCTTTTCTACTTGTAGCTTTGCCCCTTGAAATTGAACCTGAGGAACTCCCAATGGAATCCCCATATGGCAGTACAGAAGTCTACAGTTGCTAACCAGACCTGGCCATAATGTGATAGTTGGACCATTTGACATTTTTCTATGTTAGGAATCAGTTTATGAGTTCTTTTATTGGGTAGAGTATCCCACCTTTTTGGGAACTATGAAATGTCTCTCCTGTTTGAGGGTGACCTTTTTGTTTCCCCCAAAGAGTAGTCTGAATATCTTCATTGACACCTACCCCATGGAATCCTAGGAATGCATTCTCTGATCATTTCTAACACCTGTGAGCTTGTTGTAACTTCTCTTTATATCTGCACATTTCTGTAGATAGCCCTCTACTTGAGCCCCAGGCAGCTTAGGGATACAGAGTCATTTATGCAGGCTGGTAGCTTGGTCCTGGGAAAGTCTCTGGCAGGAATCATTAGGTGTCAATTTTGCTCTAAAGAGGTGAAACATTCTTGGATGCACTGCCTGAAAATCCCCCCCCACCCCACCGCCCGCTGCCAATCCGCCACCATTTCAAATTAAGCCCAGAGTCATCAAACTCATTGTTATTTGTAGGACCTTGCTATGTGCAAACTGGCTGCTGCATTTGCCACATTACAACAGTGACTACAGTTAAAAAGTATTTAATTGGTTGTGAAGTGCTTGAGGACATGAAAGATATATAAATGCAAGTGCCAATTAATTTTGTCCTGGATTATTGTCTCTCAAAGTTTCCCACCACCAGTGTTAGGCTGACTGGCCTGTAATTGATGGGTTTATCCCTCTCCCCTTTTTTGAACAGGGGCGTAACATTTGCAATCCTCCAGTCCTCCAGCACAGTTCCCATATCTAAGGAGGATTGGAAGAAAGTGGCCAGAGCCTCACAATTTCCACCATTACTTCCCTCAGTAATCTAGGATGTATCCCATCTGGACCGGGTGACTTTTCTACTTTGAGTACTGCCAATCTTTTAATACCTCCTCTTTATCTATTTTTATCCTATCCATCTGGTGAAGACGGATGCGAAGTATTCATTTAGTACCTCAGCCATGACCTCGGCCTCCTTTTTTGTCTCTAATCGGTTCCACCCTTCCTTTAACAACCATTTTACTATTTATATGTAAATAAAAGACTTTTGGGTTCCCTTTTATGTTAGCTACTAATATATTCTTATACTCTCTCTTTGACCTCTTATTCCCTTTTTTAGATCTCCTCTGTACTTTCTGTATTCAGCCTGGTTCTCTGCTGTATTATGAACCATACATTTGTCATAAGCCTCCTTTTTATGTTTCATTTTAATCTCTACATCTTTAGTCATCCAGGGAGCTCTAGCTTTGGATGCCCTTCCTTTCCTTTTCCCCTCGTAGGAATGTGTCTACTCTGTACCCGAACCAACTTCTCCTTGAAGGCCTCCCATTGTTCAATTACTGTTTTGCCTGCCAATTTTTGATTCCAATCTACTTGGGCAAGATCCCTTTTTAACTCATTGAAATTAGCCCTCCTTCAATTTAGTATTTTCACATTTGATTGTTCCTTGTCCTTTTCCATACCTATTCTAAACCTAATGATATTATGATCACTGTTTCCCAACTGCTCCCCCACTAAAACATGCCCCACCTGCCCCACTTCATTCCCCAAAACTAGATCCAGCACTGATTCCTTCCTCGTTGGGCTGGAAACACACTGGGGGTTAAATTCAATAACCCCTGAAACAGGGCGCGGGGGTTACGGTGCGCAGTTGTTCCGATGCCGGCAGCACATGAGATTCATGCTGCCTGCTCATTTACCTGATTCCAGCGTGAGCAGCCAGGCTTAGCTGCGTTGTTCTGTGACTTCTCACCAACAGGGGGGGTCCGATAGTGCAGCCTGCACCTCTTATGTGCAAAATATAAGATACGGGTTCGCACGGATTCTAAACGGAGATCAGACATCGCAAATGCAAAACACAGTTGCAGCTCCCATCCGTTTGTTTATAAACTGTTGAGTTATGTTAAAACATTGAATTAAGGTTGCACACTACTAAATCCTACATCCTCCAAACTGCACGCTGGACCTCATGAATCTGCTTATCTGAGTTTGTACTGGGTCTGCGCGAGTGCATGCACCATGGTTCCCTGCTGCTGCACTAGAGGCCTTGGTGCAAGAGATGGCCAGAAGGAGGGGCATCCTATATCCGTAGGGGAGCAAGAAGCCCTCCAGACATATGATCAAGAGGTAATGGGAGGCAGTAGGGCTCGAAGTCAATGCCAGGCGCACAGCATCACGAACATGGATGCAGTGCAGGAAGAAGTTCAATGCTTTGACACCGATGGTCAAGGTGAGTGAGATCAACTGTCAAGTGGCATCTCCTACCAACTACACCACTAGCCGTATCCACTGCTCCACGCACCGCATCCACTGCTCCGCGCAACACACCCACCCTCCCTTATTCATCTACCAATAAACTCAATTAATCAGTACTCAACTCTTCCAATCAGATGCTTCCTCTCACCCTTACACATCACCACTGTTGCAATCCGCACACCCACAACTCAAAGGACACACACACTAGCAGCTATTCAACCATGACAGGCACATCACCCAAACATCCTGCAGGACACTCACCGAAACACGTCCCGCTTTCTTGCAGGAGAAGGTGGTGCATTACAGGAGGCAGCAAGTGGCATTGGCAGTTAGCCCCTCGAGCCTGTTCCTTCATTCAATGAGATCATGGTGGATCTGTGACCTAACTCCATATACCCACCATAGCCCCATATCCCTTGGTTAACAAAAATCTATCAATCTCAGATTTAAAATTAACAATTGAGCTAGGATCAATTGCTGTTTACGGAAGAGCATTCCAAACTTTTTTTTTATTCGTTCATTGGATGTGGGCGTCGCTGGCGAGGCCGGCATTTATTGCCCATCCGAATTGCCCTTGAGAAGGTGGTGGTGAGCCGCCTTCTTGAGCCGCCGCAGTCCGTGTGGTGAAGGTTCTCCCACAGTGCTGTTAGGAAGGGAGTTCCAGGATTTTGACCCAGCGACGATGATGGAACGGTGATATATTTCCAAGTCGCGATGGTGTGTGACTTGGAGGGGAACGTGCAGGTGGTGTTGTTCCCATGTACCTGCTGCTCTTGTCCTTCTAAGTGGTAGAGGTCGCGGGTTTGGGAGGTGCTGTTGAAGAAGCCTTGGCAAGTTGCTGCAGTGCATCCTGTATATGGTACACACTGCAGCCACTGTGCGCCGCTGGTGAAGGGAGTGAATGTTTAGGGTGGTGGATTGGATGCCAATCAAGCGGGCTACTTTGTCCTGGATGGTGTTGAGCTTCTTGAGTGTTGTTGGAGCTGCACTCATCCAGGCAAGTGGAGAGTATTCCATCACACTCTTGACTTGTGTCTTGTAGATGGTGGAAAGGCTTTGGGGAGTCAGGAGGTGAGTCATTCGCCGCAGAATATCCAGCCTCTGACCTGCTCTTGTAGCCACAGTATTTATATGGTTGGTCCAGTTAAGTTTCTGGTCAATGGTGATCCCCAGGATGTTGATGGTGGGGGATTCGGTGATGGTAACGCCGTTGAATGTCAAAGGGAGGTGGTTAGACTCTCTCTTCTTGGAGATGATCATTGCCTGGCACTTGTCTGGCGCAAATGTTACTTGTCACTTATCAGCCCAAGCCTGGATGTTGTCCAGGTCTTGCTGCATGCGGGCTCGGACTGCTTCATTATTTGAGGGGTTGGAAATGGAACTGAACACTGTGCAATCATCAGCGAACATCCCCATTTCTGACCTGATGATGGAGGGAAGGTCATTGATGAAGCAGCTGAAGATGGTTGGGCCTAGGACACTGCCCTGAGGAACTCCTGCAGCAATGCCCTGGGGCTGTGATGATTGGCCTCCAACAACCACTACCATCTTCCTTTGTGCTAGGTATGACTCCAGCCACTGGAGAGTTTTCCCCCTGATTCCCATGGACTTCAATTTTACTAGGGCTCCTTGGTGCCCCTTCGGTCAAATGCTGCCTTGATGTCAAGGGCAGTCACTCTCACCTAACCTCTGGAATTTAGCTCTTTTGTCCATGTTTGGACCAAGGCTGTAATGAGATCTGGAGCCGAGTGGACCTGGCGGAACCCAAACTGAGCATCGGTGAGCAGGTTATTGGTGAGTAAGTGCCGCTTGATAGCACTGTCGACGACACCTTCCATCACTTTGCTGATGATTGAGAGTAGACAGATGGGGCGGTAATTGGCCGGATTGGATTTGTCCTGCTTTTTGTGGACAGGACATACCTGGGCAATTTTCCACAATGTCGGGTAGATGCCAGTGTTGTAGCTGTACTGGAACAGCTTGGCTAGAGGCGCAGCTAGTTCTGGAGCACAAGTCTTCAGCACTACAGCCGGGATGTTGTCGGGGCCCATAGCCTTTGCTGTATCCAGTGCACTCAGCCATTTCTTGATATCACGTGGAGTGAATCGAATTGGCTGAAGACTGGCTTCTGTGATGGTGGGGATATCGCGAGGAGACTGAGATGGATCATCCACTCAGCACTTTTGGCTGAAGATGGTTGCAAACGCTTCAGCCTTGTCTTTTGCACTCACGTGCTGGACTCTGCCATCATTGAGGATGGGGATGTTTACAGAGCCGCCTCCTCCCGTTAGTTGTTTAATTGTCCACCACCATTCACGACTGGATGTGGCAGGACTGCAGAGCTTTGATCTGATCCGTTGGTTGTGGAATCGCTTAGCTCTGTTTATAGCACGTTGCTTCCGCTGTTTAGTATGCATGTAGTCCTGAATTGTAGCTTCACCAGGTTGGCACCTCATTTGTAGGTACATCTGGTGCTGCTCCTGGCATGCTCTTCTACACTCCTCATTGAGCCAGGGTTGATCCCCTGGCTTGTTGGTAATGGTAGAGTGAGGAATATGCCGGGCCATGAGGTTACAGATTGTGCTGGAATACAATTCTTCTGCTGCTGCTGGGTCAGGGTCATGGATGCCCAGTTTTGAGCTGCTAGATCTGTTCTGAATCTATCCCATTTAGTACGGTGGTAGTGCCACATAACACATTGGATAGTGTCCTCAGTGCGAAGATGGGACTTCGTCTCCACGAGGACTGTGCGGTGGTCACTCCTACCAATACTATCATGGACAGATGCATTTGCGACAGGTAGATTGGTGAGAGGACGAGGTCAAGTAAGTTTTTCCCTCGTGTTGGTTCGCTCACCACCTGCCGCAGGCCAAGTCTAGCAGCTATGTCCTTCAGGACTCGGCCAGCTCGGTCAGTAGTGGTGCTACCGAGCCACTCTTGGTGATGGACATTTAAGTACCCCATCCAGAGTACATTCTGTGCCCTTGCTACCCTCAGTGCTTCCTCCAAGTGGTGCTCAACATGGAGGAGGACTGATTCATCAGCTGAGGGAGGGCGGTAGGTGGTAATCAGCAGGAGGTTTCCTTGCTCATGTTTGACCTGATGCCATGAGATTTCATGGGGTCTAGAGTCAATGTTGAGGACTCCCAAGGCCACTCCTTCCTGACTGTATATCATTGTACCACCACTTCTGATGGGTCTGTGCTACCGGTGGGACAGGACATACCCAGGGATGGTGATGGAAGAGTTTGGGATATTGGCTGAAAGATATGATTCTGTGAGTATGGCTATGTCAGGCTGTTGCTTGACTAGTCTGTGGGACAGCTCTCCCAATTTTGGCACAAGTCCCCAGATGTTAGTGAGGAGGACTTTGCAGGGTCGACTGGGCTTGGTTTGCCTTTGTCGTGTCCGGTGCCTAGTGGTCTGATGCCGGGTGGTCCGTCCGTTTTTATTCTTATTATGACTTTTTTTAGCGAGATTTTATAACTGAGTGGCTTGCTAGGCCATTTCAGAGGGCAATTAAGAATCAACCACATTGCTGTGGGTCTGGAGTCATATATATAGGCCAGACCGGGTAAGGATGGCAGGTTTCCTTCCCTAAAGGATATTAGTGAACCAGATGGGTTTTTACGACAATCCAGTAGTTTCATGGCCACCATTACTGATACTAGTATTTTAATTCCAGATTTTATTTAATTAATTGAATTTAATTAATTGAATTTAAATTCCCCAGCTTCCGTGGCAGGATTTAAACTGACGACTCCAGATTATTAGTCCAGGCCTCTGGATTACTAGTCCAGTAACATAACCACTATGCTACCACCCTTTGTGTGTAGAAGCATTTCCTAACTTCACTCCTGCAAGTCCTAACTCTGAATTTTAGGCTATGTCCCATGGTCCTAGTATTCAAGTATAGGAGATCTCCAAAAACAGGTACAAATGCATCAGCAGCC
The DNA here is from genome assembly GCF_035084215.1 of Heptranchias perlo. NCBI lineage: Eukaryota > Metazoa > Chordata > Chondrichthyes > Hexanchiformes > Hexanchidae > Heptranchias > Heptranchias perlo. Next base: position 35,203,739 of record NC_090337.1, on the reverse strand, counting down.
AGAAGCAATAATCTAGCAACTAACCTGTAAATCCTGCATCGTCCCTTTAAATAGCGCTGGTGGGGGTGGGGTCCTCCAGGCCGTCTACAACATGTTCAGCTGTTCATGGTTAAGACAGTGCATTGGCTGGAGCATTGTGTGCCAAAATGGTATCTATCCCTTTAAATCAGCATTGCTCATTGATCTAACACATATTCTCCTTACTTTACATGATACCAGTGTTCGTTATCTGCGCATGCACAAACGCCTTTACCAAGATGGTGTCTGGCACACGTGTGCACGCATTCCGGACGCCATTTTTGGACATTCGGAGACCATGTCGCGCCTAAAAAACGGGCACTGCACGGCCCAATTTATGACCCACTGTTCCAGAAAGTTCTCTTGTACACATTTCAGGAATTCGTCCCCCTCTTTGCCCTTTACACTGTTACTGTCTCAGTCTATATTGGGATAATTGAAGTCCCCCATTATGACTACTCTATAGTTCTTGCATATTTCTGTAATTTGCCTGCAAATTTGCGCCCACTATTTGGTGGCCTATAGTTTTCAGCCAGCAAATTTGAAATATGGCCACATTTATACTTTTCTGAAATCTTCAGCCAGCTCAGCCTGCCTACTTACACTGCGGCAAAGTGGACAGCAAAATCCCTCTTTCCCATTGAGGCACAGGCACCCACCCATATTATGCGAGTGCCCCTGATTTCAGGATCTGGGTCAAGGTCAGCAGCACATCCATGGGGAGTGGAAGTTCCACCCCATTCCAGACCTGCGCCAAAAAACCTTTCCAGGATTTTATGATTACTGTGTCTGAAAAATTCAAAGGAACGAAATTTTTATTGATCTGTGGAAAAGCATTATTGAGATGAAGTTGTAGTGATTCAGCCATTGTATTGAAGGGGTAATATTCTGACTTTGTACTGCTGCCAAAGGAGGCTCCATGTTGGCAGTGCAAAGTCTGAAAATTACCCCTTGCCACAAAACTAGAGGATGTGAGCACTGAAGACATATAATCTGAAGGAAAGTTGATGAATATAGTATACAGGATTGATAGACCAGCTGGCCTTTCTCTGTCTATTATGTTTGTATGTTTGTACATAAAGTATGTAGCTAGGTGCTACAAAATCAGAGCCAGGGTACTAAAGGAACGAGCTCCAGTGTACCAAGTGGACATTTCTCATTTTTGATTTTTCTTATGTTCTTATTGTATGTTACATTTTGGGAGGAATGATTTCCTCTGTTTGTGCAGTTTAAACAAAAATCATAAACTCATGTATGAAGATTGCATACAGAGAAAATTGTCCCCCTTAATGATTTATTGGTTGTTTAAAATCAGTTACAGGCTTCAGCTAAAAACGTCGCCATTTAGAGATTCCCAAGAATATTTGATCAGTTCAGTGGGTCAAAGTCCAATTAATCCAAGCTGGCTGGTTGCAACATCACCAGAACAATGGACTCTCAAATAGAAGATCCAAATTTGATTCCTCATTTGTGCTACTATATGAACTTTGGATTTTCCTAAGAGGAAGCGCATTCTAGTTTCCGCTGGGCCATCCAGACAATGGAGGAAGGAACAGAGGGAGTGTTAGCCAACGTAAATGCTTTGCTGCAACTCCTGGCTGAATGAACTTAGTAATGCTGGCAACATCCATGAATCATCCCATCAGCCTTACCAGTCTTGATAATCATGATCACTGTGGGGAAGAGGCATGAAGTACCGGGCGCCACCTCTCAAGTGGCTAAAAATTGAAGGGAGGCTCATCAGCAGACTGCTGTGGAGGGTATCCTAAAGACTGGTTTGGAAGAGCATTAAGTGAAGTTCTAAAGCAAATCACCTATTCGCCTCCTTAGCCAAAGTTGGAACATGGTCTAGAGTGATCAGAGAAAAAGGAAGAAAATAACGGGAAAAAAAGGGATTTGTATCCTCACGCAAAAAAAATCATCCAGCATATATATATTGATGTCATCGAATTACTTTTATGTATTTACGGTACTGAAGTGTTCAACAACAGCTCTTACAATGAAGAACAACCTTTGGATTAAAACAAACACGAAAACCAGACCATTTTATCTGGTTGCAGGCCATTAGTGACTTCAGGTGATGTCAAAGATACTTTTCAGATTTAATTTTTGCATTGGAATTATGCTGACAGGTTGACACAGTTATTGCGCCCAGCAGTTTGCAGCAGCACTTACCTGTGCTGCTCATTTAGAAATACTTCCACAAACCTCCTAGAATTCTGCAAACCTTTTCCAAGTATATTTTAAAAAAGACAGTATTCCATGCAACTGGCCTATGTCAGCTATTTCACTACATAATATGAATACTAGAAAAATTAGTTCCTTTAGAACACTCCGGTCTCTATTGCACATTCTATTGAAATATTTGGTTTTTATGTAAATAAATGAATAACATGGAATAATTTCCTTTGACAAAATTACAGTTTTAAGAAGTGAAAGTATTAACAAAACATTAAATTTCTGTTACATGGTAATAAGATGAAATCTATGGCAACGATATTTGCTTGAACTTTTTTCTTGGTGTAGGGACACAAACTTTGTCACCACTCCATTTTGTTGGTAGACATTTGTTAACATTTTTGATGGTATGCACTGGTCAGAAAATCCCAGGAGGAGGTTTTGTGCCGACTCTGAATTAGGATCACATTGCTGTGCTTTTCCAGCTGAGGTACATTGATTTCACAGAGCACTCATGATGCCGTTTTACAGACTGGAAGGATTCCCACCAGTGCAAGGAGCAATTGACAGAATGCATGTCGCACTGAAAGCCCCATGTGACAACCTCCCTCAAATTTATGAACAGGAAAGGCTTTCATTCCATTAAAGTGCAGCTAGTGTGAGATGCTAATCACCTTATCCTGCACGTGAATGCCCATTAACCAGGAAGCTTTCATCATATGATAATACACCATACCAGCTCAGATGACTCAGATGTGTCAGGATGATTGATTGGTGATCCCTGCAGTCATGGCTTACAACGCCAGCATGGACAGATTAAATACTGTCCATGCCAGTAGTGGGTGTCATAGAGCAGAATGTAGGTATTTTCAAGTCTTGTTTTAGGTGCCTAGATAAACCTAGTGGAGCCCTGCAATACAGCTCAGCCAGAGTCTCCAGATTCATCGTATCTTGCTGCATATTACATAACATCACGATGAAGAAAGGCGTGCTCCTTCCCCAATCTGAAGGAGATAATGAAGATGGGGAGGGTGGGAGCAGTCCCCCCTCCCCCCAGCATGAGGTGGGTGTAAAGAAAGGGGCAGATGTGGAACAGGACAGCTAACAGTCATAGAAAGGAGGGCACAACTTATAACCCAGTGCTTTCAATGAATGAAGTCACTTAACATGTTCTCCCCTCCAACACGCTCACAAAGTCTCTCACTATTTGCCTACTTCCTTCATAAGACATTTTCCTTGGCATCACCCAACTCCCAAATGTTTTCAAGCATACACTAAAAGGGGGCTTTGTGCTGTTTGAGGCAATTCCCAAGACAGCTTTTCTGGCTCTGGCTGAACTCATCCCATAAAGCAGAGCGACTCACCTCTTGTGCACATGCACTGAGATATCCTCACTCCACTACCTATATCACTGCAGACGCAGGCGCCCACCTACTTTGTGCAAATGTCCTTGACCCTATGGAATTTGGATAGGATCAGGGGGCACAACATACTGGTGGGTGGAAGTCCCCCTCTGCCGGAGAAATGGCGGCAGAGCGGGACTCACAGGTTTTTTTTCAGGCTCCTTTTTCTGAACTAATGGAAAATTTCATTTCAGCCAATCCATGAGCTGTAAATGCAGTGAAATATTAGTGTAAAAAATACATATTTAGGCTCTGAATTGACAGAAATTATAATCTCCAATATACACATTTGATTAAAAAAAAGTTTGTGCAGGATTCTTATAATTCCTGATAGGCAAACTACAATATTGTATTTAGAAAGTGTATTACTGACCTCTAGTGAAAGGAAATTAGTATCCCATGTTTTGCATCCACGGCTAACATGTCCATTTGGGTTCATCACAATTTATGGCAGAATTTGAGTCAGATAACATTAATCTATCTCTCTCTTTCTGATGCTGATCAAGCTACTGTGCATTTCCTGCATTTTCTATTTTTATTTTCTTTAGACTTAATTTGGATTCCTCTTCACTTGGCTACTTTTTAGAAATAGATGTGCTCCCATAATTGTTACATTCTTGATTTAGATACATGGATTTGTGTGCTGAATCAATAACTAGCACAACGTATCTGTTTCTGTTTATTAATGGAGTTGAAGATTATTCTATTTATCTGTGGTGCATCATTAAATTTAACTCTTTCCATTGTGTCTTAAAGTGATATTTGAACCAGTGGAAGAGGACAAATTGCTTTATGGTGAAATAACCAAGCAGTTCACCTCATGCACGATAACAAATCTTAGATTTAATGACAAGTAATTCTGCTGTAATTCATATCATTAACACCCTTGGAAGTCCCATAAAATCTACAATACTGCAGTTGTATTACTCCTCAGTCTTTAGGACTGATTAGACTGAGGCTGAGAAATTTTAATGTGATACAACTAATATAGTTTCTAGTTTACAATCTCTAGTCTAGTTGGAGGAGAAGCTCTTTTAATCAATGTATTAGTATATTACATTAGCTGAGATATTTAAACATTATGGAAGTCACAAATAGTAAGGATAAAGTTTCCTAATATGGCATTGTGGGGGGGGGGGGGTGTGTGGCGCGGAGGGCGGCTGCCCAATTCAGTGAAATACATTGGATGCTGAGTCCCCAGTAAAAATTGGATGTGGAAACCTGAGGACTGCACAGCACACTGCAATCCAGGAAAGAAGGCAAAGAGGGTGGGGAGCCTGCACATAAGCTGTACTGGAAATACACAAGTCAATCAGCATCTGAAAACAGAAAGATAGCTTAATGTCCATCAGAATGGTCACGGTTAGGCAGTGGAGCTGTCTTATAAGACTGACAGTGGTTTAAATAGAGCAAAACAACTGGTGAATTTGTTAGGTACTAATAGAATGACAATATTGAATACCTTGCACTCCCACATGCACTGCCAGTTGCAGAAGACCTATCGTTCATTTAATTTTTTAAAAACCATTAATATAATTGCTCAAATCTTTACAAATCTAAAACAGAATGATTAAGATGAATCCCACTTTCATCATCTGAGTCTTACTGTGCTTTTTAAATAAATCGAAGTGTTGAGAACTCAACCATATATCTGAATAAATAGAAATGAAACGTTACAAGTAAAAGCAAAAGCGAATAGCAATATCTATTCTACCATCCGCAGAAGCCAATAGACAGACTGTCTAGTAACCTGCCAGGACGCTGATTGTAGTTGTGTTAACGCCAAGCCGATTTCCTGTTGTCTTATGACACAGACGTTATTTCCTACCAACTCCAGTAGAGTCTGAAATAAGGACTTTATGCACATGGGGATCTGAACTGATTGTACAATTATGTCAGAATAATTTGATATTTTCTTACATACTCAAATTCATTTGGTTTCCATGAGTGTCTACAAGTGTTAGATTGGTTTAAATATTAAATCAGGCTGCATCCACTGCAAAAAGGAATTTAAATCACAGATAAAACAATTTACATTGATCTGAAATAACACGAGGAACCCTCATAAAAGCAGCATTTTAATATATTAATCAAAGCAATTCATGTCTATATAGATACCATAAAGTATTACTAGTCAATTAGAAAAATACCAAGCAATTATTCTGCTATAACTACACAGACACGATATTAGAAGGCTAACAAATTTTCTTTATATTTTCCCCTTGACATTTCCCTCAGTGCCCATTTCCTACACAGATCGCTTTAGCCATTCTGAGCCACTAATTACAGTCTGCCAACTGTCACTATGATGAGCACACAGCAAGTCCTAAAAATACTAGGTTTCCCCCCTCTATCCAAATATAACACCTTGTTAAGCTATGTGCAAACCCTAGCAAAAAAAAACCTGCTGAAACTCAACAATGAACAAATGTGACCAGCAGCTCCAAGATTTGAATCTGGTTAGGGAGCAGGGACGCAACCTTGTGAGAAGAGAAAGTAAAATATTGCAGATGCTGGAAATCTGCAATAAAAACAGAAAATGTTGGAATTACTCAGCAGGTCAGGCAGCATCTGTGGAGAAAGGAAAAAGGGTAGGTTGATGATTCAGGTTTATGACCGTTTGTCAGAACCGGAAAATGCTAAGATGGTAATTTCAGCCGCTGCATACTGTAACCAGGAATTCTCATGAGATCAGAATTTCCACCCATAGCTGTGGCCAGAATCACCTACAGGAGCAGCAGGACTTAGGTTCAAAAAAAAACTTTCCCCAAATAACTTACAACTGCACTTTCAAATTCCTAACTGCCTAGCATTTGACCTTCCATTTGCCACAATACTTCTGAGTATGTCAATCTGTCAAGCTGTCAGTCTGCTCAACCACTCTCTCACCTTCACCTTTGATGTCCTTGTCCCCAGCAAAATCTTTACTCTATCCCACCCCTGGCGAAGCCTCTATCCTCGTTCCCTCAAGTCTAAGGTGTGCAGATTTGAGTGTATCTGGTGCCAAACTGTTTTAGCCATCTATCAGTGGATCTGGCTGGACCACAACAAGCACTATCAGGCCTCGCTCTCCTCTGCCAAAAATGTCCACTACTCCAGGAACATCCTGGAAAGCAAAAATGACCCCCAGCTTCTTTTGCTCCTCCTGGCACCACAGCACTCCTGAGGCCAGTTGCTGGCTTGCGATCGGCCCCCCTCCCGTTCTCTCCCTCTACCCCTCAGGACTTAACTAAAAATGTTATCTTTTTAAAATGGGCGAGCTGCCTGTGGATGTGCGGCCGACGCTGGCAGCACTTCCAAATAATGTTAATGAGGCCCAATTTCGGGCTGGCCTGGGTCCTCCTGGTTGGGGCACGTGGTCTGTGCACGATGCCCATTTCAGGTTTGGTTTCAGGGCCCAAAGGAATTACCATTCCATGAACTTTATGATCACAATCGTGACCAAACTTTTCTACGTGTCACATCATCACTTAACAACTATAGGCAAAACTCAGTAAAAAAGGTCAAACTATTCCACCAACTCCACAGTATATAGAACAAAAATAATGGATACATGGGAGATGTTCAGGCAGATGAAGGTTTCAGATGACAGTTAAAAACTACTTGAGCTATGGTTTTGTGATTTATATAATCATCTTACTTTCTTAATGAGATTAACGCCCAATAGTTACGACAGGGCATCCATTCTTCTCTGTATAACTATTATCTTGTATCGCCATTATAAACATTTCAAGTCTGAATACCTGCTAGAAATTTTCACTAAGCAATATTATTGGATGAATGCTTTACATGTTCACATGTTGTTACAAAGGTGTTAATCTGTTTATTTTAAAAAACTTATTCTCAGGATTTAATGATTTATCATCTGAAGCAGTCAAAAAGAAATGTAAGAAACTAAAGAAATATCCATCCAGTACTTAGGGAAGTGGTTCTCCAGCTTGAGGATACATAGCAAATGTGCCTCAATCGCATAAGATGTAACAGACGATAATAGTTGCCATTTACTGCTAAGGGACAGATTTCTGCAAATAGTTCCAGATGATTTAAGAATCTGGTTACTTGATCAGGAGTGTAAAACTCTCATCAACTAGGCGCACTAAATATACCAGGTTATAAATATACTAGGAACTAAATATAACGGGTTATAAGGTCTACAGGAGAGATAGGGACAATGGAAGAGGGGGAGGAGTAGCCTTAGTGATTAGAGATGAAATCACTTCAATGATAAAGGAGGATATAACGAGAGGTAAGCAGCCAACAGAGACCTTATGGGTTGAATTGAGAAATAGGAAAGGATCTAAGACTATAGTGGAAGTTGTGTATAGGACCCCTGGTAGCAGCTCTGAAGTGCTAGATTGTATAAATGCAGAGATTAGACAAGCGTGTAACAAAGGCATAGTGGTCTTAATAGGGGACTTTAACCTTCACATAGATTGGGAAAAGCAGACTAGCAACTGTCAGAAAGGTAGTGAATTTCTTGAGTGTGTCTGGGATAGTTTTCTACAGCAGTATGTCCTAGAGGCAACAAGGAGGCAAGCCATACTAGATTTAGTAATGAGTAATGAACCAGATTTAGTTAACAGCTTAACTGTGCATGAACATCTATCCAATAGCGATCATAACATGATCGAGTTCAATTTAGTGTTTGAAAGGGAAAAAAGTGAATCAGCTGCTAAGATTCTAGACTTGGTAAGGCCGACTTCAATGGGATGAGACAGAGACTGTCCACAGTAAACTGGGCAAATCTGTTAATGGGTAAAACGACTGATGATCAGTGGGAAATGTTTAAAGAAACATTTAACGAGATACAGAACCGATTTATACCCCTGAGGGGCAAGAACTCTACTTGCCAAAAAAAACAGCCATGGACAACTAAAGAGGTGAGGGACAGTGTAAGACATAAGGAAAGGGCATACAAAAAGGCAAAAAATGGCACAGATCCTGGCGAATGGGAAAGATACAAAGAACAACAAAGGGTCACAAAACAGATGGTAAGAGCTACAAAAGGAGAGTATGAAAAGAAACTTGCAAGGGATATCAAAACCAATACAAAGAACTTTTATAGTTATATTATGAAAAAGAGGGTGGTCAGGAGCAGTGTTGGCCCCTTAAAAACTGAAAGTGGGGATATTGTCATTGACAATGGGGAAATGGCGGACATGTTGAACAATTACTTTGCGTCAGTATTTACAGTAGAAAAAGAGGATAGCATGCCGGAAATCCCAAGAAAACTAATATTGAATCGGGGACAGGGACTCAATAAAATTAACATAAGTATAGCAACAGTAATGAAGAAAATAATAGCACTAAAGAGTGACAAATCCCCAGGACTAGATGGTTTCCATCCCAGGGTTTTAAAGGAAGTAGGTGAGCACATTGCGGATGCCCTAACTATAATCTTTCAAAGTTTTCTAGATTCAGGAACTGTCCCTCTAGATTGGAAAATTGCACGTCACTCTGCTTTTTAAGAAAGGAGAGAGAGGGAAACTGGGGAATTATAGACCAGTTAGTCTAACATCTGTTGTGGGAAAAATGCTGGAGTCTATAATTAAGGATAGGGTGACTGAACACCTCGAGAATTTTCAGTTAATCAGAGAGAGCCAGCATGGATTTGTGAAAGGTAGGTCGTGCCTGACAAACCTGATTGAATTTTTTGAAGAGGTGACTAAAGTAGTGGGCAGGGGAATGTCAATGGATGTTATTTATATGGACTTCCAGAAGGCATTTGATAAGGTCCCACATAAGAGACTGTTAGCTAAGATAGAAGCCCATGGAATCGAGGGAAAAGTACGGACTTGGTTAGGAAATTGGCTGAGCGAAAGGCGACAGAGAGTAGGGATGATGGGTAAGTACTCACATTGGCAGGATGTGACTCGTGGAGTCCTGCAGGGATCTGTCTTGGGGCCTCAATTATTCACAATATTTATTAACGACTTAGAGAAGACATAGAAAGTCTCATATCTAAGTTTGTCAATGACACAAAGATTGGTGGCATTGTAAGCAGTGTAGATGAAAACATAAAATTACAAAGCGATATTGATAGATTAGGTGAATGGGCAAAACTGTGGCAAATGGAATTCAATGTAGACAAATGTGAGGTCATCCACTTTGGATCAAAAAAGGATAGAACAGGGTACTTTCTAAATGGTAAAAAGTTAAAAACAGTGGATGTCCAAAGGGACTTAGAGGTTCAGGTACATAGATCATTGAAGTGTCATGAACAGGTGCAGAAAATAATCAAGAAGGCTAATGAAATGCTGGCCTTTATATCTCGAGGACTAGAGTACAAAGGGGCAGAAGTTATGCTGCAGCTATACAAAACTCTGGTTAGACCGCACCTGGAGTACTGTGAGCAGTTCTGGGCACCACACCTTCGGAAGGACATATTGGCCTTGGAGGGAGTGCAGTGTAGGTTTACTAGAATGTTATCTGGACTTCAAGGGTTAAGTTACGAGGAGAGATTACACAAATTGGGGTTTTATTCTCTAGAGTTTAGAAGGTTAAGGGGTGATCTGATGGAAGTTTATAAGATATTAAGGGGAACGGATAGGGTGGATAGAGAGAAACTATTTCCGCTGGTTGGGGATTCTAGGAGTAGGGGGCACAGTCTTAAAATTAGAGCCAGACCTTTCAGGAGTGAGATTAGAAAACATTTCTACACACAAAGCGTGGTAGAAGTTTGGAACACTCTTCCGCAAACGGCAATTGATACTAGCTCAATTGCTAAATTTAAATCTGAGATAGATAGCTTTTTGGCAACCAAAGGTATTAAGGGATATGGGCCAAAGGCAGGTATATGGAGCTACATCACAGATCAGCCATGATCTTATCAAATGGCGGAGCAGGCACGAGGGGCTGAATGGCCTACTCCTGAATCTATGTTTCTATGCATGTGTTGATCAGTTTATGACCTTGTGAGTACAGGAGAGCCATTGCACGGCTGGGAGGGAAGATGCCTCCTTTCATCCCATGGATGAACTACTCATTGTGTCAGCTGCTCAGCCTGCTCAAGGTGAAGCATACCAGGAGGGGCAGTGGAATCAAAGGAGGCATCTTTGAAAATACAGAATGAGTTTGTTAAAATATGTATATAGAAAGAACAATAACAGTTGAAAATGTAAAGTATTTTTTGTAGGAAGGAGAAATGAATGACACACATACTCCATCAATGCTGTTGAAATAGCTAAGAAATAGTTGGAAAGGACCTAGAAATCCTTGTAGACTCGATGCTGAACTTGTCCAATCAATACAAAGCATCAACAAATCCAATAGAATGTTACGCTATGTAGCTCAAACAGTAGAATACAAGTCAGAGGAACAAAGGAGACATTCAGGTGCTAGAGACAGCGCAGAGCGGGCTGAGAGGCTGATCCCTAGTGTCAAAGGTCTGAGTTGAGGAAAGACTTGAGAAATTTGGGCTTTTCAGCCTGGCAAGAGGCATCTGACAGGTTACCTTATAGAAATATAAGATTGTTAAGGGAATGGAATAAGTAAATCTGGAATATAACTTTAAATTGCAAGATTAAGACAGGTTCAAACTAGGCAACGGTAAATTTAAAGCTGATATCAGGAAGTTCTTTCTCTCACAAGAAGTGATCAACACATGGAATGGACTTCCAGATAGTGAGAGCAATCAGATAGATCAAGTAAAAACCCTGGGATAATTGAAGAAAAAATTCCATGTACAACGAGGGGACATTAGGGTAATTTTGAATGGATAATTCAGATGGGCTGAATGGCCTCCTCATCTGTAACTATCCTGTGCGTACTTTCAATGTGAGAGAGAAAAAGGGAAAAAAGATCATGATCCTTTTCCTGTTTTGAAATTATGACGTATTATTAATCGTGTTGAAACATTTTGCTGTGCAAGTGTGAGTCATCTGGAAACTGCTGCTTATGGTCTGCAACAGAGGTTAGAAGTTAATTACAGTCTTTGCACTGATAGTAGCTGTTTTAATGAACAGAAGAAGCAAAGTAATTTTATTGTAAAATATTGTACTGTTCTAGTCAATAAGTTTCTTTGTTTACAATAGGAATTACATTCTTACATTCACTCCTGCTAAATTAATCAGTTCATAAGTAAACTGAAATTTTGTTTTATTAGTTTAGAATTTTCAAAAAAAAAGTGATTCCCCCACCAACAATTTTCTTCCATTGCTCAGAATTTTAAATGAGTACTCCTAAAGCTTTAAGTTCCTGCAGATCCAAGGGTCACAAATTGCACCCATGTGGCCCTATACGCACCCTCTCAGAATGCCACAACCATTGAGATTCCACTTTCTCATTTGTATTTAATATTTTTTGATTTTCTATGTAACATCAGCACTGCATTATGCAAGTCAATGCTTACTTCCCTCTCTATTGCCTTGGGATTTCCCCTGAGGGAGGGCAGAGTACTTCCATTCAAACCATTCAAAATGCCAGCTGTTGGAGCCATGCATAAGGTAAGTGCCATCGTTTGCAGGTGAAGAAACAGGATCAGGGTAGAGGGCTTCCAACTGCTGTTTTGGACAGCAGTCAAAAGGCCCAGCAGCCATTACTGCTGCTGCAGGCCTCTCAGCAGTGGCTCATTATCCTCTTCCATTTCCAGGCACCAGGCCTTTCCTGGTTTTGGCTTGCAACAAGTATATGTCTGGCCTATTAAAGCGTTCTGAACCCATAAATAAAGGTGCGTTCAGTCATATCAGGCAGAGTGCGCTTTGGATGCACTCCACCAGACAACTGCCCAGGCGAAGGGCGGGGTGGGTAGTGGGGTGGGGGGAGGGGGAGCATGGGGCAAGGAATACCAGCTCTGTAGTGTCTAAAATCTTCCAGAAAACTCACAAATATTACATTCTACCTGATGATGCATGTTTGCAAACCTTAGCAAGAATACTCTCCGCTCACACAACCTCATTGCAACTAACCCTTTAATCTGAAACCATGTCATATGTGTGTGCATTTAGTATTTGCATCCATGCCTTTTCCCCTTAGTGACAGTGTTTGATAAATATACCCTTAAAATCTAGTTTTGTGCTTCTTCTAGATGCTGCCTCAGTGGCAGGAGTACATGAGGTGGTTGCATGCTGAGTGTTTGGATACAAGCCTCTTATGGTTGAGGTGATCCTTTTCTCCAGGCAGCTGAGTCCTAAGATGGACCTCCTCAAGGCCGAGGCACTCTCCACCCGCCCCCCCGCCCCCCTGCCCCCTTGCCCCTGCCCCCGCTCCCTGTTGCAAGGCAGCCTGGCCCGGCGTGCTTTTCTGCCAGGTGCACAGGATTCAAAGGGTGCTGCTGGGAGGGTCCAGATGCATTGCTATCCTGAGAGACGACACTATCACCTATGCCTATTCCAGCCATGAATATAGTGTTAGATGATGACACATGATGACCTAATTGGTGTGACAGCAGACCTCGCAGCATCAATAAGATGTCCTGCCTCTAGGTTTGCTCCAGCAATCACCAAGCCTGTCAAAAGCTACAAAAGAGAGCCCATTCCACTCTGGAACCCAAGGCCTCTTTGGTAGCAGGCTGAGTATCCTGCATGGTTGAGACATTGGGATTGAAATTCGTTTTAGGCAGTCGTGCAAAACGAATGATAATGAATCAGCCGCCTGTTTTTACATTCTGCCCAATTTTCTTTTCCATGGACTTCAATGGAAAACAAAATCGGGTGGGTTGTAAAAGGGCTTCCGATTCATTATCCCCCATTTTGCGCTATTTCACAAGACCAATTTCACCCCCATTGATTTTTTTGAACAATCTTGCTATGTTTCAAATGAGCTAAAACTCAATGCCTTTTCCTTTAAAGCTGCTGCAAGACTTTACATCCTGCAGCAGCATGCAATTTCTCATTCGCCAAGTTCCCCATCACAGGTGTCTTGTGCACCTGGAACACTCGCACATTATTCAAGTGTACTGACCCAGGAAATATGCAAGAAGTCAGTGCACTGCAGGTCAAGCAGGTGTTATTTGCACGTTGCTCTACTTCTGCTTAGGCTGCACCCATTAAGAAAATTCAGTCTATATTGTTTGCAACCACATTATACGCACACTAGGAACTCCAATTTCCTGTAAAATACCAACGCAAATGCGCAGACAGGTAGGTATGGGGAGTACAAACACTGCACCAGCGAGGCAGTGTAATTTATGTGCCTCAATTGCATTAACCAGGCAAATAGAACAGCAGAAAGAGAGAGAGTAATAGCTGGGTAGGAACAGACATTCAGAAAGGCTCACTTTGAACACAACAGAATTATGCCAGCAAAGTGATAAGGTTTGAGAAACAGATTCCCTGATTGATGTGAAGCTGAGAGGGGTACATTGTAACTCCCTCACATTTTCATTTTTGATGACTTAAATAATTCAAGTACTTTGATTTTAATTGTTATCTACCATGTTGGTTTATTTTTCATTCAGTTCCACTTTATAAATTTATACTTGTGCCTAGTTAAATTACATGTTGCCAAACATTTTCATTATAAAATGGTACTTGTATACAATTAACAGCACCTCCTGTTCTGTCCTTCAGATAGCTCCCTAATTGATCTCAGGCTCCTTTGTCACTTCAGTGATTTGTTAGTGATGTTAACAGTTAAAGAGGCATTATTGTCATGTACATCAACAATGTTTTTTGTTTGTTTTCCAAACAGAATGCAGTTATGTAACCTTTGTAGAAAATAATCATCATTAAAAATATCACATTGTTCGTGAGTGATGACAGTCTTTAACATTAACATTGTAACACAACAACAACAACAACAACAACTTGCATTTATATAGCACCTTTAACATAGTAAAACGTAGTAAATTATTAGTATAGAGCAAAACTGGTTATACACTGATCACAAAATTATTAGAAAAGGAAAATAAAAACAAAAAGATAAGACAAAGTAAAAAGGTTAAAATTTGTTTCACTACTCTTGTAGGCAGCATCTTTAGATGTGGCAAAAGCTACTGAGATAAAGATGTTACAAACACACAAAAATGAAGGATAGGAAAGACCAGCTGGTCCACTTCTTTTTTCTCTCTATATGGTTAACACACATTTAGTGGTGTATCTATATCTTTGTCTCTAACTGTTTTTCTTTTTCTTTTCCTCATTCTGCAGGTCTTTCCTTCACTGCACATCTAGGATCTCTTGTTTGCCTCCTAATCTCATGTTACTTTACTGATGTATTAATTTTTGTAAACATGGTGGGAAGCAGAAAGATGGGAGTCAATAAGGAAAAAAATCAGAGATGGGTTTGGGAAAGAAGCAGTTACAGAAAGAGAGACACAATTTTTTTTTGTGAGCAAAGCCGTGGGAGATTTACATGTATATATAACAATACAATTGTATCACTAACTTCTGTCATTATAAAAGCTATACAGGAAGAAGCTGTTTGGGAGGTGTTGTCTGGGTAAGAGATAAACTGGGAGTTAGGGCTGAGATGAGTGGGGTCTGGCCAGGAGGGTGCGGAAGGGCATGGGCTGGGAGGAAGCAGGGGTGTGAGTCTGGCTGCCGCAGCTTGTGGAAGAAAGCAAATGGTAAGGATCAGACTTTGTAGTAATGGAGGGCTGGGATCTTGGGAGAGCTGGGGTCTGGGAACTTGAACAACTCAGGAGGTAGGGTCTGGGAACATTTGGGGGGCTGGGATCCTTAATACTTGGGGTATGAAGGAAATGTGGGACAACTGAAGAGTGCATCTGAGGACAGGGAGCATTCAGAAGGCTGGGGTTGGGGACTGCTGGCAAGGGAGGCTTGAGGTCTTGAGACTGGAACACTGGGAAAAATCGGCCTGGGAGCACTGGGGAGAGTAGGGCTGAATTTTGGGAGCACTGAGGGGCATGGAACTTAAGATCACCTGTGGGGTCCAGAAACATTTAGAGGAAGGGGGGATTGGTAAAGGTGTCTGCAATTTAAATCTTTAATATATATTTTCTCATAATTCTAAGTGACCATTCTGACTTTTAAGAGGTCTGATAGTGAGAGTCCTTTATTAGTTCAGCTATTTCACACTGTCACTTAGTAACTCCTTGAAAGTAATTCTCAATGTTATCATCAGTATATAATATTTATACAAAAATATATATTTTTAAGAAGAACAGACAGATTATAATAAGTTAAAGTTGGTTGGTTTTAGCAGTTCAATTTTTAACAAGGGATATTATAAAAGCAGGAAAACATATTGAGTGAAACTTCCTTCTAAATTTACAGTTTTTCTAAACTAAAATGTACAGAGCAAGTGCTTTTAATCTGGTGCTTTTAAAATAAATGCTTTGTGATTCAAATTTGTGCTATTCTTTTGCCAAACAATACAAATTTTATACTATAATTTGATGCCAACTGCTATGTATCAAATCTGATACCACATACATAGACCACATATGTATATCTCACACTGTGAGGAGAAGGTGCTGTATAAATATTGAGAGTATAAATTTAGTTTCAGTCAATGTAAGTGAAGTTGATTTTGATCTCGTGTAAACGTGATATCAGTTACACCAAATAAAATGTGGTTCAAGGTGAGGTCAAGCTCAGCAGCCAATCCTCGTCTATCCCACCTAGGCACGGAGCTGTCATTTCTCTGTTTCTAATAGGAATGAAAGGTCCGGTGACATTTAAACACATTCCAGATTCCAGTCGAACAGAAGCCATATGTTACTGGAGAACTGGGCTGTGGGCGAGGGGGCAGGGTGGAGGGTGCAGCGCTTGTAAGACTAATTGGTCATTTTTGTAATGTAGACAGCTGTCCTAATGGGATAATATTCCCTTAATTTAAATGTTATATTGCACCATAATTGACTATTATTCTCTGTGTTGTCAAGTGAAAGGTAGTTGATACAGATGTGCTAATAGTTAAGCAATTCAAAGATGAAATTAATTAATTTTCAAACTGCAAGTGACCTAATCCTTACTCTTTAACATAATGATCAAACATAATTTCCATTTTATTGAAATGATCAGAATTAGGCATAGCATGATTGAGTTAAATATCATGTTGTTGCATCTAGAATATGGATAAGTGTGAACTCATGTATTCACCATACATCTAATTTGGATCAGTTTGTCATGATTTGTGAAAAAAAATCAACTTTCACGTTCATCAGGAACACAATGGGTTTTGACTGGCTTGTTTCATCACACGCTCTGGCTACAGCAACTGAAACGAGCAACTGTTAGCATTGCTCATTATTGTGTATTGTGCCCCATCAATCATTTATACAATAGACCCTACCGCCTTATATGTTCTTTGGGAACCATATAAAAATGTGATATATACTGTTTTTCTTTTAAAGAGGGAGCCAAAAGTCTGATAAACCAGAAGTTGTTGTATATCAGAGACAATTAAGTGAGAGATTATTGCAAGTAATTTTTTAGCCGGCCTCCTCAACTGCCAAAGTCAGCTAAAGGCGGTACTGACTCCTCCCAAGCTCTCAAATTACGGAAGTTCTATTACAAGCTTATAGTAGGTCTGAAGACAGATGCAAACCATCAACTAGTGCAAGGGTACGGTAGTATAGTAGTTATGTTTGGTTTGCTCAGTTTGGGTTCCGCGAGGACCACTCAGCTCCAGACCTCATTACAGCCTTGGTCCAAACATGGACAAAAGAGCTGAATTCCAGAGGTGAGGTGAGAGTGACTGCCCTTGACATCAAGGCAGCATTTGCCTGGGTATGGCATCAAGGAGCCCTAGTAAAATTGAAATCAATGGGAATCAGGGGGAAAACTCTCCAGTGGCTGGAGTCATACCTAGCACAAAGGAAGATGGTAGTGGCTGTTGGAGGCCAATCATCTCAGCCCTAGGACATTGCTGCAGGAGTTCCTCAGGGCAGTGTCCTAGGCCCAACCATCTTCAGCTGTTTCATCAATGACCTTCCCTCCTTCATAAGGTCAGAAGTGGGGATGTTCGCTGATGATTGCACAGAGTACAGTTTCATTTGCAACCCCTCAGATAACGAAGCAGTCTACACCCGCATGCAGCAACACCTGGACAACATCCAGGCTTGGGCTGATAAGTGGCAAGTGCAAGGCAATGACCATCTCTAACAAGAGAGTCTAACCACCTCCCTTTGACATTCAACGTCATTACCATCGCCGAATCCCCCACCATCAACATCCTGGGGGTCACCATTGACCAGAAATTTAACTGGACCAGCCACATAAATAATGTAGCTACAAGAGCAGGTCAGAGGCTGGGTATTCTGCAGCGAGTGACTCACCTCCTGACTCCCCAAAGCCTTTGCACCATCTACAAGGCACAAGTCAGGAGTGTGATGGAATACTCCCCACTTGCCTGGATGAGTGCAACTCCAACAACACTCAAGAAGCTCGACATCATCCAGGACAAAGTAGCCCGCTTGATTGGCACCCCATCCACCACCTTAAACATTCACTCCCTCCACCATCGGCGCACAGTGGCTGCAGTGTGTACCATCTACAGGATGCACTGCAGCAACTTGCCAAGGCTTCTTCAACAGCATCTCCCAAACCTCTATCACCTAGAAGGACAAGGGCGGCAGGCACATGGGCAGACCACCACCTGCACGTTCCCCTCCATGTCACACACCATCCTGACTTGGAAATATATCGCCGTTCCTTCAACGTCACTGGGTCAAACGTCCTGGAACTCCCTACCTAACAGCACTGTGCGAGAACCTTCACCACATGGACTGCAGCGGTTCAAGAAGGCAGCTCACCACCACCTTCTCAAGGGCAATTAGGGATGGGCAATAAATGCTGGCCTTGCTAGCGACATCCACATCCCATGAATGAATTTTAAAAAAATGTTGCAGTTCTAGTAATCCAGAGGCCTGGATTAGTAATCAAGGAGAACGTGAATTCAAATCCCATCATGGCAGTTTGAGAATTTGAATTCAGTTAAGAAAAATCTGGAAATAAAAAGCTGGTATCGGTAAAAGTTGCCATAAAAACGCAACCGGTTCACTCATGTCCTTTAGGGAAGTAAACCTGCTATCCTTACCTGATCTGGCCTATATGTCACTCCAGTCCCACACTAATGTGGTTGACTCTTAACTATCCTCTGAAATAAACAACTGAGTTGTATAAAATAAGAATAATGAGACTTCAGTAGTTCAAGAAGGCAGACCACCATCACCACCACCTTCTCAGGACAACTAGGGTTCGGCAATAAATGCCACCCATGCTAGTGACTCATCCAGAGAGTGCATTAAAAAAAACTAATATTAATTTCACCTCAAATGGGGCTGCCTGAAAAGTACCTAGAACTTTGTTCCTTGTGCACAGAGGTATAAATGTAGAATTAACATCTTACTGGACCAAAGTTGTTGGAGCATGCATTAGCCTATTGGAAATCTGTAATTAACCCATTGATAGCACAGCAGAATTTTTCAGCTCTTTTTGTGCTCTCAGCTACTATTACAGCAAATTTGTACATCATCTGCCTTTGTTCCAGATGCACCTTGTTCTTATGACATTTAATATAAAATGTTAAAAATAGATCTGTCACACAACTCTGAAGTATACATTTGAATCTGTGACTGTTGCATAGAGAGGCATTGGGCTCAACTTTAAAACAGAAGTCCGGGTGCGTTGGAGACGGGCTCCAACACACTGAAGAACGCGCATGACCCAGAGTCATCTGGGTGTGCGTGCCGTTCCCGAACCCGGAAGTTGGCAATTAAGGCCGGCGGGACAATAATGTACAAGCGATTTCAATGCTGCCTCAGCCTGTTTCCCGTGCTGTGTGAAACATGACATGGTGAAGGAGTCATGTTTCAGCCGGCAGCCATTTGGACATTTAAATGCCTGTTTGACAGATGGGGATAAAAGGTGAGTTATTGCAGCAAGGCACTCAATTCTTCCAGACAAACTTTTGGCTGGGAGTTCTGTGTGTTTAGACTGAAAATTCTTGGTTTCCACTCAGAATTGTTTTGTTTACACATATCTACTACTTTTCGGACCCCCTCAAACTGACACCATCAGGATGAGGGACGCGATGGCTGCATTCACCAATACATCCGAGGACGAGTTACATCACCGTCCTCGCCAGGCATGGTGTGCAATTCCGCCATTTTCAGCTCCACTACACAATGCTGTGCCACAGGCACCTGCACAAGAGCACAGAGGGGAACAACAGAGGAAGCGACGTTGCAGGAGGCACTATGCTCGTCAGAGGGCCTACAAACCGGGGCTCAGCTTCCTGGACCTCTTTGAAGAACAGTGCATATGGATGCTTAGAGTGAGTCACCAGGTGGTCGCAGACATCTGCAGCCTCCTTCATGCCGAGCTGCTCCCAGCTGGGCCTGGCGGCATCTCATTACCCGTCGCAGTTAAAGTGACCACTGCCCTCAACTTCTTCGCCTCTGGATCATTCCAGGATGCCACCGGTGACATCGACGGGGTCTCGCAGTCGTCTGCACACAAGTGCGTAAGGCAGGTCACCGACGGCTCGTTTTGCAGAGCCTCGTAATACGTCAACTTCCCCATGGATGACCTCAACCAGATGGAGAGGGCAGTGGGATTCCACTCTGTGTCTGGCTTCCCACGTGTACAGGGTGCAATCGATTGGATGCATGTAGCAATCCGAGCACCTCCACATGCGCCAGGACTGTTCATCAACAGAAAGGGGTATCATTCCATCAACACTCAGCTTGTTTGTGACCCCCGCAAAAGATTTCTTCACGTGCCACGATTCATTCATTCTGAGGGAATCCAACTTCCCGGGCCTCTTCCACCCGCCAAACACCCTTAAGGGCTGGCTCCTCGGGGACAAGGGATACCCCGTGCACACGTGGCTCATGATAACTGAGGAACCTCATCAGCAAGCAACAGCGTCGATACAACGACAGCCACATCGCCACCCCGTCTATAAATGAACATGCGATAGGGTTGCTGAAGATGTGTTTTCGGTGCCTCGATCGTTCTGGGGGAGCGCTTCAATACGCACCAGCGAGAGTGGGTCACAATATAGTAGTGTGTCGTGTCCTGCACAACATGGCGCAACAGAGAGGGGTATCGGTTAAGGAGGCCACATCCCCTGATCCACCATCCACATCTGCTATCCACATTGAGGAGGAGCAGGAGCAGGAGGAGGAGGAGGATGAACCCATTGGCAGAGCAGCAGCTCACTTGGCTGCTCGTGAGGCCAGGGAGTCACTCATATGTGAACGGTTCTCATACGATCAGAAAGTGAGATGAGTCCAGTCTTCACACCACCTGGAAAGACCAGTGCCATCACCAGCCCCCCACCCCCTTCCCTGCACAAAACAGTCCTGCAACTACACATACACCCACTGTAAAGTGACCCACTGGGTGGCATCAAGTGTCGCCATTCATGGTGAAGCAAATGAATGGGTGCTATCACAAAAGCCAGTCAAGAATGGGCAAGACGTGGCAGCAGTGGTGAGAATGATAACATTTAATGTGACTTTAACAGAAACCAAATATAAATGAAAAACATGACAGTCTGTCAGACACCCTTGTGCGCACCCTTCGTGATCACAAATCTTTAGCCTTTCTCTTCCTACCTCTTCTACGTGGTGCATCCCCTGTGGCTGCAGCAGAGGTAGTGGCAGGTTGCTCATGTCATGGCCGGACTGCTTAGATGCTTTTGGCCTACGCCCTCTGGGTTTTGGAGCCCGTGAGGGCCCCTCCAAAGACTGCTGCATCTGAACCTGTGCAGGGGCAGACTCGGCCACCTGGAGAGGAGGCAGCATTGTGGGTACTGATTGAGAGAGGGGCAATGGGTGAGACGTGGCAGTGCTTTGAGTGGTGTCCCCACTTCTATGTCCCCTTTCACCATCATCCCTCTCCTGGGCCAGGGCCACATAACTCCAACCACCCTGCTGGACAACAATTTGGAGGACATGTGTGATGCCTTGGAAGGCCACTTCTAAAGTAACTATCAGCCTGTTTAAGGCGGCAGAATGTTGTTCATCCTGAGTCCGCACAGCCATTGTCAGGGCCTGAATGGACTCATTTGTGAGCCGTGCTTGAAATTCAATGGAGGCTAACCTTCTAGTAGGGTTGAGGTCACAATCAGATCAGCCATGATCTTATCAAATGGCTGAGCAGGCTCGAGGGGCCAAATGGCCTACTCCTGCTCTTAATTCGTATGTTCGTATGTTCTCTCCATCGCAGACATTCGCAGTTACCTGCGACACCATCTCAGACAGTTGCTTATGTCTCTGCGACACTATCTCAGAGATTCCCTCATGTCTCTGCGACACTATCTCAGAGATTTCCTCATGTACCTGTGCTACCATTCCACAAATGCAGGAGTTGGACTCCTCCATCCTCTGCGCTATTGTAGAGAGTGTGCGTGGCACCTGTTTCAGTGCCTTCTTGGTGGCAGAGGCAGGGCGCTTCCTCCTGTCGGCTGGATAAAATAGTTTCCTCCTCCTCCTCAGCCCGGCCAGTAGCAGCCAAAGTGAGGCATCGCTGAAACTTGGAGCAGCCTTGCCCCTGTGCTGCTCCATTGGGTCTTCTTGATCTTTGCTCCAGTAAAATCCATAGGAGCAATGGCCCTTTAAATCCATGATGTGGAGATGCCGGTGATGGACTGGGGTTGACAATTGTAAACAATTTTACAACACCAAGTTATAGTCCACCGATTTTTATTTGAAATCTACAAGCTTTCGGAGGCTTCCTCCTTCCTCAGGTAAATGTTAAATCCAGACGCTCCAGCTGACAGCCTGTCATGCAGGTGCACAGTCCACCCACTGCGCAGCTTTCAGATGGCAAACCCGGAAACAAGATTAATTGCCATCAATTAAGTCGCGATCACGTGGGGAAAGGTAAGTTTTTATTAGTTGGGTTTGTCGCGCGCCCATTGACACCCCCCTCCCGCCGCCTTTTTAAAATTGAGCCCATTGTGTTTGTAATCACAGCCTGTCCTTTGTGAACAGCAGTCAACACATTCTACATTGTGATTGTATAAAACCTCATCCAGTGGTTGTTTTAGTTGGATTTTCTGCCAGTTCATCAATATCCATCAATAATTTTCAGATTGATTTAGGATCTATTTTATTATTTTACAGGAAAAATGAGATTTTGCCCAGTTACTACAGTGTTAATTCAGGTTAGCATTATTGTGAGGTAAATGCAATTAATTACATAGAATTACGTAGATTGTACAGCACAGAAACAAGTCATTCGGCCCAACAGGTCCATGCCGGTGTTTATGTTCCACATGAGCTTCCTCCCGCCCTACTTCATCTAACCCTATCAGCATGTCCTTCTATACATTTCTCCCTCTTGTGTTTATCTAGCTTCCTCTTAAATGCATCTATGCTATTCGCCTCAACTATTCTTTGTGATAGGGAGTTCCACATTCTAACCACTCTCTGGGTAAAGAAGTTTCTCCTGAATTCCCTATTGGATTTATTAGTGACTATCTTATATTTACAGCCCCTAGTTCTGGTCTTCCCCGCAAATGGAAACATCTTTTCTACGTCTACCCTACCAAACCCATTCATAATCTTAAAGACCTCTATCAGATCACCCCTCTATCACCCCTTTTCTAGAGAAAAGAGCCCTAGCCTGTTCAATCTTTCCTGATAGGTATAACCTCTCAGTTTTAGTATCATCCTAGTAAATCTTCTTTGCACCTTCTCCAGTGCCTCTATATCCTTTTTGTAATATGGAGACCTGACCTGTTCACAGTGTGGTCCAATCAAGGTTCTATGCAAGTTTAACATAACTTCTCTGCTTTTCAATTCTATCCCTCTAGAAATGAACCGCCGTGCTTTCTTTGCTTTTTTTATGGCCTTATTAACCTGCATCACTACTGTTAGTGATTTGTGTATCTGTACCCCCAGATCCCTTTGCTCCTCTACCCCATTTAGACTCTTATTCTCCCTACCAAAATGTACCACCTCACACATATCTATATTGAAATTAATTTGCCAATTACATGCCCATTCTGCAAGTTTTTAATGTCTTCCTGTGTTTTGTCACCGTCCTCCTCAGTATTAACTATACCCCCCAATTTAGTGTCGACCACAAATTTTGAAATTGTACTTCCAATTCCCAAGACAAAATCGTTTATGTAAATGATTTATGTAAATGAACAAGAGTGGTCCCTTGTGGAAGTCCACTTCCCCCCCCACCTTTTGCCAGTCTGAATAACTACCTTTAAACCCGATTTTCTGTTTCCTGTTTTGTAGCCAATTTGCTACTTGCTACATTCTGCTACATGTTCCCTGACTCCACATGCTCTAACTGTAGTCATGAGTCTACTATGCGATACCTTATCGAAGGTCTTTTGAAAATCCAAATATATTACATCTATTGCAGTACCGTTGTCTATTCTTTCTTTTACTCTAGAGTGATGTTTGAAGGTTATATGCAGGTAGTCTGCAAACGGTTTTGTTTTCTGCTTCTTTGTCAGTTAATGACCTGTAGGCTAATTTATCCACACTATCAAAGGTACTCACATTTTGTGACCAGATTGGTCCATGCTTCAGTCGTCCAAACAAAAAGGAGTGACTTCATGATCTAAGACAAAAGAAAACTGATCACCAACACAATCATTTCAATAACATTGTACTCTTATTAATTTAAACTTTGGACAATAATATAATTCAATGGTAAAATTAAGTTGCTAAATATATTTGATCAGTGATAGGCAAAAGAACAATTTGCAAGTTGGTAGCACCTTCAATGTATTGTGAACATGGCATACTTTTGGGGGTAGGAAGGAGGAAATGAGATTGGTCTTTTGCAAGAATGCCACACCTGCCTGTTCTTTCTTGATACATCAGGATTTTCTTCCATTTAATTGGATGGTTGAGTCCTTTGGAATTCAGGGAGATAATGGGTCATAATTTGCCGTGGTAAGGCATCTAATGGCATCTGCCATTAATTGCATTTGCCCTTACACGTTTAGGTTTTAAAATTTTTTGCGTGGCAAGTTGCTGAAAGTGCGAGCTGATAATGTCGCAGCGGGGGAAACAGGACATCTGGGACCTGAGTGAACAGGGCAAGCAACTATGTATCACCTTAAACAACAAGATTGAAGGATTATGAAATTAACAGTGCAAGGGACTGAGAAAGAAGTGTAAATTAGAGTGGGTGAATTCAATGTCAATTCAGGTACAGAAAGAGAAATATAGAGAGGGAAAGCAAGCTTGGATTAAGAGAGAGAGAAAAGATTTTTTAAAATTTAATTAAAAATTTTACATTTTTAAAATCTCCAACAACAATTAAAACCTGTAGGAATGAGACTCCACACTTGTAATAGTTAATTTTCTGTGCCAGAGAAGTTGACTGGCAGTAATTAACACTTATCACATCATTAAAAGGGAACTTAAAACTGAAATGGACAAAACTTAACTTTCTGTGGCAAGTTTAGAATCATAGAAAAGTTACAGCACGGAAGGAGGCCATTCGGCCCATTGAGTCTGCGCCAGCTCAATGCAAGAGCAATCCAGCTAGTCTCACTCCCCCGCCCTTTCCCCGTAGCCCTGCAATTTTTTTCCTTTCAAGTACTTATCCAGTTCCCTTTTGAAGGCCATGATTGAATCTACCTCCACCACCCCCTCGGGCAGTACATTCCAGATCCTAACCACTCGCTGTGTAAAAAAGTTCCTCTTCATGTCACCTTTGGTCCTTTTGCCAATCTCCTTAAATCTATGTCCTCTGGTCCTTGACCATTCCGCCAATGGGAATAGTTTCTCTCTATCTACTGTCTAGACCCTTCATGATTTTGAATACCTTTTAGTTCGTATCTACCACGCAAATACAGCAACTTCACGCCATTCAATGCATTTCAATGGTGAGGTGTACAGGGAGATGCCATTTTTGTGAAGTTAACGGTGGAGCGATGCATCTCAGACAACAACTTTTGGATATCCGTGTATAACCGTGCCTCTGCCCCTCACCTGAAGTTCCTGCAGCATTTGTACATAAATAACGGCGACACTATTAACCTCACCGTTATTTTGACAGCAAATTCTGGCCCAATAGTATGTTCAGCCTTAGTGGGGATTGGGTTGATGGTTGTGTCTAGTGCTGTAGCTTTCCATTGGTATTGTCCACAGATAAAAGGAATGTCCCCGTGGGCTATGAGAACATTACAACAGCAAAGTTCCCTTGAAAAGCTAATCTGTCTTTTTTTTAAAACAGGTGCTGACAGACCCGCTGTATATTTCCAGCATTTTCTGTTTCATTCCAGATTTCCAGCACTTGCAGCTTTTTTCTTTTTATTTGTTAAATATTATAAACTTCTTTGCAAATGTGACAGTGAAGTTTTGTGCTCAGCAGGTAAGGAACATCTGTGCACAAGTGTTTCATTGTCAAGCCCATTTGTATCCATTTTCAACAGCAAGCACTCTCAGACTGGCAAATAGTACTCCCTTATTGCTAATTTTTCCATTTCCCATAACACCTATTCTCATGGGCTCTTTAGTGTCATTAGCATTGAATTCTGGGTAGTCCTACATTGTGGACTTATAGCCATTGGAAACTGCCCTGATGTATTTCACACTCGACAGCCAGAGAAGAAACTTATGTTTTTCGTGTAGAGTCAAACCAAATCTTAAAGCTAAAACCCACTGTTGTTAACCCATGAAGTCCTATTTTTGACGCAGTAAACACACCTGCATGCATTTTGAGAAGGAGGTATGAACTGGAGCTTAAGCAAGAGCATAACAATAGACAATTTGGACTTTTGTAGTTGCAAAACAGTACAAATTACTTTTCTGATGTGAGACTTTTTTTTCTGATTTGCAGTACTAGGTTGCTAGGGGGACCATCTGCAGAAGATGAATATCTTACTGGGGTGGTGGGGGAGGGGGAAAGGTGCGAGGCTGTTTCTTTACACAACAGCGAGTTGCCATCCTGGAAGGAAATTAAGAACACCAAAGCTTCTTAAAGTGAAAGCAGTATAAATGTCACTTTGAATAAAATCAGCAGAAACTGAGTCAGTTACAAGGAAATATTGATATCTTGGTTCTGGGGCGAAATAAACATATTTCATTTCTTGTCTTTTGATAAAAAAAAATTGAGTTATGGTTTATCTAAATAACTGTCTGCTATTTCTACATTTGGCAAAATATACAACACAATATTTGCAAGCTGAATCTAATCCCTGTTGAAATTTGAGGTCTTTGGTGTATTATTACCAAGGCCCCAATTTTTCCCTGATTTCCAATTGCAAATTTGTGTACATGGAATTTGTCGCCACCCTGCAGGATTAACCTTGCCTGATGATTCTGTAACTGTGCTCTGGATGACTCCATACTCATCTGCTTCAAGAACACCTTGCTGCTCCTGCTTTATTTTTTTTTCTGCAACGGTTAGTTTCTTGGAAGCTCAGTGGCTTGATGAGGCAAATTTAATAGGGTATCATGTTTCATCTAATCTAATTTAAATATGTTTCCCTGTGTAAGGGAATTGAAGAGTGATGCTGAGAAGTCTTGCTCTACAGGAATGCAGATTCGGGTTCCTAATCCTTCCAGAATGACCGGGAGTTTCCCAGAATCGGAGGTTCCAATCCCAGCACTGCCTCCAGCAGCCCGGGAGATTCAGGGATTTAAATTTCCCGCCGCAGTGTGCCCCCTCCCCCCCGCCTCGTGTCGTCACCGGCTGTTGTTGGAGAAGCTTCCAGTTCGTTGACCTCATCCGCAGAGAGCCACGACCGCGTGTTCGGGAGGGCACTGGAGAGTCGGGAGGGCTAGGGAATCACGGGTGTCGGTATTCGGGAATGTCAGCAATGGGGGGGTGCTCGAGAGTGGAAGAGAGGGAGACTGGGGAATGGGGCGCGAGGCAGAGAAGGGGACTAGGATCGGGGTTTGGGGCTCAAGCTGGAGCGATATGGGGGGGAACAGGCATTTCCCGCAGTGCCAGGAGCAGCAGGTGGTGAGTGGGAGCGGTGCCGAGCGAGGAGCAGCCAGTAAAAAGATAAGTGAAACCCGGAGACCTTACTGTGGGTAACTAATGAAAGATTATTTCCACTGGTGGGCAAATGGGGAACTAAGGAACAGAAACCAAGGATTCTCACTGTAAGAAACAAGGGGGAAGGGAGGAGGAAAGTTCTTGAACTGAGGGTTATTAGATCACGGGATACTTCACCACATGTTACTCTTGGAGTAACATTACACCTGTTACTACCAATTACATATAGATTATCAGTGAAGGTAGAGACTAAAACTTAATTTCAAAGAGAATGGGATAGATATTTGAAAAGGAGGAATAAAAAAGATCTTTGGGTGGGGGGGAGATGGGGTTAGAGGACAGAGCGCCAGCACTGGGGGCCGAAAGACCTCCTCCTGTGCTGTAATTTCTATAATTCTGAGGAAACTGTCCTTTATCAAGTCTGAGATCAGGGAGTGGTTTAGAAATGTTGATGCTCAGCTTAGGACGATGTGCTCTGCGAAGTGCCCCAAACACTGAGCCCAGTGCCCATTGTATGGTCTCTTGGTTTGGTTCAGGTTGCTCTGTGCCACCCAGTTTTGATGTGTGAATTCCAAGTACTGACCAGCTCTGACTGAGGTTCCCAGTTCAGAGTTGTCACCTTCGCACGGAACCAGAGTCCAAGGAGATAGAGGGAGAGATAGGGGCTGTTAAAAGTGGCATTGACCGGGGAGCCTGACTTTACCTTGTGCAGTGCAGGGGGATTCTGGCTATGGTTTCAGGGTGAATATCAGCATGTTATAGGACTACTACTACTTACAGGTAGGTTATCGAGGCATTACACCTGTTACTACCAATTACATATAGACTATCAGTGAGTTATTGTATTACTGTTGGTTATGAGGGGAATCTGAGTGTTACCACTTTACAATGAGTTACAGTGCAATTTCAGTGAGTTACCAATAGTTACCGGTAGAATCAAAGTTCCTCCCACCTCTGGTTTCCTCTCTGCGAATCGTCCTCCACCTTTCGATTCCCCTCTTCCCCACCCTCGGTTTCCCCTCTTCATCTGCTCACAAGTAGCTTCCTGATTCTTGGAACTCGTTGCATCAAAAGTTGCTGGCGTGATATCACAACCAAAAATACTCAATCATAGGGGACCCAACCTTTATAAGGTAAATGCAATAATATTTGTAGCAGTCATGTGATCAGATGTTATAGAAACATAGAAAATAGGAGCAAGAGTAGGGCATTCAGCCCTTCGGGCCTGCTCCGCCATTCAAAATGATCAAGGCTGATCGTCTAACTCAGTACCCTGTTCCTGCCTTTTCCCCATATCCCTTGATCCCTTTAGCATCAAGAAATATATCTACTTCTTGAATACATCTAATGACTTGGCCTCTACTACCTTCTGTGGTAGAGAATTCCACAGGTTCACCACCCTCTTAATTGAAGAAATTTCTCCTCATCTCGGTTCTAAATGGCATACCCCGTATCCTGCGACTGTGACCCCTGGTTCTGGACTCCCCAGCCATCGGGAACATCCTCCCTGCATCTAGTCTGTCTAGTCCTGTTAGAATTTTATATGTTTCGATGAGATCACCTCTCATTCTTCTGAACTCTAGTGAATATCGGCCGAGTCGAACCAATCTCTCCTCATACGTCAGTCCTGCCATACCAGGAATCAGTCTGGTAAACCTTCGTTGCACTCCCTCTATGGCAAGGACATCCTTCCTCAGATAAGGAGACCAAAACTGCACACAATACTCCAGATGTGGTCTCACCAAGGCCCTGTACAACTGCAGTAAGACATCCCTGCTCCTGTACTCAAATCCTCTTGCAATGCAGGCCAACATACCATTCGCCTTCCTAACTGCTTGCTGCACCTGAATGCTTGCTTTCAGCGACTGGTGTACAAGGACACTCAGGTCTTGTTGCACCTCCCCTTTTCCCAGTCTATCACCATTAAGATAATAATCTGCCTTTCTGTTTTTACAACCAAAGCGGATAACCTCACATTTATCCATGTTATACTGCATCTGCCATGTTCTTGCCCACTCACCCACTTGTCTAAATCACATTGGAGCCTCTTTGCATCCTCCTCACAGCTCACATTCCATCCCAGGCTTTGTGTCGTCTGCAAACTTGGAAATGTTACATTTAGTTCCCTCGTCCAAATCATTGATATATATTGTGAATAGCTGGGGCCCAAGCACTGATCCCTGCGGTACCTCACTAGTCACTGCCTGCCACCCAGAAAAAGACCCGTTTATTCCTACTCTCTGTTTCTTGTCTGTCAACCAATTCTCAATCCATGCCAGTATATTCCTCCCAATCCCATGTACTTTAATTTTGCACACTAACCTCTTGTGTGGGACCTTATCAAAAGCCTTCTGAAAATCCAAGTACACCACATCCACTGGTTCTCCCCTATCCTACTAATTACCTCCTCAAAAAACTCCAGTAGATTTGTTAAGCATGATTTCCCTTTCCTAAATCCATGCTGACTTTGTCCAATCCGATTAATGCCTTCCAAGTGTTCTGTTATCACATCTTTTATAAAAGACTCTAGCATTTTCCCCATTACTGATGTTAGGATAACTGGTCTGTAATTCTCTTTTTTTCTCTCCCTCCTTTTTTAAATAGTGGGGTTACATTTATGGTCAGAATGTCACATGATCAAACCTCCAGTATTGTCTCTAACCAGAAATGGCAGCCCTAGTGCAGATCATTGAATCTGAACCATAGGGCAGCCTTCCCGATGTCCTGCAAATTAGACAAACTGACCTTGAAGTCCAGTTTCCCGGCCCGCACCCCGTAAGAACGAGGCTCCATGAAGCCAGTATGAGCACTTTCTATTATGCATCGACACTGAACAGTGTAAATTCAGACTCATAGCATGACCTGACTAAAGAAAAAAGAAAGACTTGCATTTCTATAGCGCCTTTCATGACCTCAGGATGCCCCAAAGCGCTTTACAGCCAATGAAGTACTTTTGAAATGTAGTCACTGTTGTAATGTAGTCCAGATCAAAACTCCCTGGAGAAGTCAGTCTCATACCACTTCTGTTTGCATGGGAGTGTTAATACAGTGTGGTGTCAAACATGGCTTGCAAAGTTGGACCCTTTATACACTTTGTAAACCTACATGACCTTAATTTAAATGTTTAGACAAGAGGGCTTCTCCCTACCCTGCTCTCTAAACATTTAAATTTCTAGCTTTTGGGAGACAGCTCTGTGCATGCATGCATGCATGCATCCAGGTGTGTGCAGACCTCTCCTAAACAGATCAGTTCCAGCCAGGCAAAAGTCACAGCCTAAATAAGGTTCTGTCTGGCTTGAACCCAAAGTGCAAACACTAATCTCAGACTGGTAACTGCAGCGTAACAGTGCACCAAACTCCACTAATGGAACTCGGGAGTTTAAGGATTGGGTTTGAAGACCCCATTCATACAGGTATGTCTAAAACTCGATCTGAGCTCATGGAGTGACATCAGGATACATTTGCACCAAACAGGTAAATTTTGGAGGCATTAAAATTATTTTTAACTTTATCCCAGGACAACCAATAGAGCAATTATTTCAAGAACAACAACTTGCAAAACATAGTAAAATGTCCCAAGGCGCGTCACAGTAGTATTATCAAACAAAATTTGACACCAAGCCACATGAGGAAATATTGGGACAGAAGAGGTAGGTTTTATGGAGCTTCTTAAAGGAGAAGAGAGAGGTAGAAAGGTGGAGAGGTTTAGGGAGGGAATTCCAGAGCTTAGGGCCTAGGTAGTTGAAGTCACGGCCGCCAATGCTGGAGCGATTAAAATCGGGGATGTGCAAGAGGCCAGAATTGGAGGGACAAAGAGATCTCAGAGGGTTGTAGGGCTGGAGGAGGTTACAGAGATCGGGAGAGACGAGGCCATGGGGGGATTTGAAAACAAGGATGCAAATTTTAAAATCGAGGCATTCCCGCAACAGGAATCGATGTAGGTCAGCGAGCACAGGGGTGATGAGTGAACAGGACTTGGTGATCAGAGATCAATAAGAGGTTCTCCTCCCTGCCCCTGCTGAATGTTGCTCTTTAGGACACGAACTGCAGAAGACCATATTTACACTGCAATCTGAGATCTGGGAATTCATGTCTAAAACCACCAGATGTTGGGGTTAGATAGTTGGATCTGGAGGTCATATCAATCTGCCAACAACTGTTTTTTACATTCTTGTGATAATTGATTGGGGGATCTGCTGACTGTTGACTCACTGGAATGTCATTATTGCCAATGGGTATGATGCTTCTTTATTGTTACTTTACTAGAATGTCACTGCTATTAATCTTGAATGATGGCTGAAATCATGGCCTATTCGGTCTCTCATAATAATGCTCTTTGCCTGGAATGTTGCTATTCTGCTTCCTGACTGCTTGAATTGTTAGAACATTGCTAATTGTTCCCTTGAATGCCTTCTTGCTGCAGTGTTATGAATCACTTCTTGACTCTTGGTATGCTGGACTGTTACTGTCTCATCATTCATTCAATTTTCTTAAAGGCAATATGGAAATCAGCTCACTGTATTTTTAAACCATGCACAATTATCTAAGGGTGCATCCACTTTTGTGTCAATACAAAGCAGTTTTTGCCGCACATTGATGGAAAGATGACAACCTGGGGCTTAAATTGATTAATCCCCGAAAACAGGCACTGGGATCGCGACGTATAATAAACCCGTGCCCGTTTGTTGAGATGCAGGCAGCACGTAACATCCGAGGTCTTGGTGCAAGAGGTGGACAGAAGGAGGGGCATCCTATATCCGCAGCCGGGCAAGAACCCCTCCAGATATATGCTTCTGAGGCAGTAGGGGACGAAGTCAATGCCAGGAGCATAGCACCATGAACATGGATGCAGTGCAGGAAGAAGTTAATGACTTGACACGAGTGGTCAAGTTGTGTGAGTTCAATTGTGAAGTGGCATATCCTACCAACTGCACCATTAGCCGCATCCACTGCTCTACGCACTACATCCCCATCACCCACCTACCAACAAACTCTTTCAATCAGTACTCAACTCTTCCAATCAGATGCTTGTTCTCACCCTCACACATTAACACTGTTGCAAGTCGCACACCCACAACTCACAGGTCACACACACTGCCAGCTATTCCAGCATGACAGCCACATCACCCAAACATCTTGTAGGATGCTCACTGACACATGTCCCGCTTTCTTGCAGGAGAAGGTGGCACTTAACAGGAGGCAGCAAGTGGCATTGGCATGAACCTGCTATCCTCTCTCAGGATGACAGCATTCCTGACCCACTCTGCCAATGTCCTTGCTGTTGCCCGTCAGCTAGCTAGCCGACTCCTTGTAGAGTATTGAAACTTTATTATAGGAGCATAGGAACAGGAGTAGGCCATTTAGCCCCTCGAGCCTTTTCTGCCATTCAGTGAGATCATGGCTGATCTGTGACCTAACTCCATATACCCGCCTTCGTCCTATATCCCTTAATACCTTTGGTTAACAAAAATCTATCAATCTCAGATTTAAAATTAACAATTGAGCTAGCATCAACTGCCGTTTGCAGAAGAGATTCCAAATCTCTATCACACTTTGCATGTAGAAATGTTTCCTAACTTCACTCCTGAAAGTCCTGGCTCTAATTTTTAGGCTATGTCCTAGTCCTAGTATTCAAGTTTAGGAGACCTCCAAAAACAGGTACAAATGCATCAGCAGCCAGAAGCAATAATCCAGCAACTAACCTATAACCCTTGCATGATCCCTTTAAATAGCGCTGGTGGCGAGTCCTCCGTGCCATTTAAGACCTGTTCAGCTGTTAAGGCAGTGCGTTGGTTGGAGCGTGGAGTTCCAAAATTGCTCCTGTCCCTTTAAATCAGCGGATCCCCCTACTTTACGTGCTGCTGGTGTTTATTAGGTGTGTGTGCGCAAACGCCTTTATCAAAATGGCGTCCTGCGCATGTCATGCCGGAAGTGTGTGTGCGCATCTTGGACGCCATTTTCAGTGCCTAGGAGTCCACGTACACCGACACAAAGGGCGCTATGTGGCCCAATTTAGCCCACCCATAATTCCACAACAGCCATCGGTCAGACTCTGGAACTCACCAGTTCAAGGCCTCTTGTGGGGTGGGGGCATCTCACACCTCCTGGGTTTGACAATGTTCTTCCCTAGAGTAAAATGTCTCAAATGGACAACTGGTGTGCTTACCTGAAAAAACCCACTGCAACCAAGTGCGAACATATCAGAGGTAGACAGTGTCTGCTGAAGACTGATCAACAGGTTTAGGTATTTCTATCAGCACAGAAGCACATCCAAAAGCACATTGTTTTTTCCCACAAAGATAGGATTATGTCTGCTGGCATATTTAATGTACTAAAAGGGAAGAATTTTAGTCTATTATTGAATCATGCAGAAGAAACCTTTCCCTGCATCAAATCCATTGCTTGCAGCCTCGGAGCCCTTCACACTGAGTTCAGCTGATATCAAGATGAGAAAGATTTACAAGTACCCAAACATTTTTTTCAAAAAAATGTTGCTTAAAAGGATGAAGTCATCAAACTGAGAATAAGAAAAATAATCACATTCATAGCTAATTACAAAAGAAAAAAAGGTACAACTTCTGAAATCACCTGCTCAAAGTCAACTAGTCCTTAGCTTTTAATTCACTTTCACTGCTGATTAAGATAATTTTTCATCAGCAGAGTTTCGAACAAACCAATTTCTGGGATAATTTTGGAATTCTTTATTTACTGCCTCTTCAGATTATGGTTTGATAGTCTAGAAACATAGAATTTCTGTTACCTCTTAACTGGTAAGGAAGAACAAAAGAGTAAAGAAGGAGAGATGTAAAGAAAATGTTAAAATTTAAAACCAGGTATTTCATTTACAAAAGCTTATAGTTTTCCTTATTCTTTAAAAATGTTTAGTAGACGTTGTATTAATGCTCTCCTCGCCTGAGGAACAAGAACTTGAGGAGCTACTGTGGGCTGGAAACTCACATTTCAATTCACTTTCTAATATAAGATGGTAAGCTTGGGCTCAATTTTAAAAGGGTGGTGGGATGGCACCTGGGGGAGGGTCAATGGGCGCGCGGCAAACCCGGATAATAAAAACTTACCTTTCCCCACATGATTGCGACTTAATTGTTGGCCATTAACCTTGTTTCCGAGTTTGCCGTCCGAAAGCTGCGCAGTGGGCGGACTGCGCACCCACATGACAGGCTGTCAGCTGGAGCGTCTGGATTTAAAGGGCCATTGCTCCAATGCATTTTGCTGGAGCAAAGACCAAGGAGACACAATGGAGCAGCACAGGGGTAAGGCTGCTTCAAGATTTAATGATGCCTCACTTCAGGTGCTACTGGCTGAGATGGGGAGGACGGAGCTATTTTACTCGGGAGACAGTAGGAGGTGCCCTGCCTCTGCCACCAAGAAGGCCTGGCTCGAGGTGGCAGAGGTAGTCACCAGCAGCAGCAACATATCCCGCACCTGGGTCCAGTGCATGAAGCGTTTCAATGACCTAACTAGGTCAGCAAAAGTGAGTACACTTACTGATTCTCCTGCATTCTGTGGTGCACATCACTCTCCCCTGCCCCCCTAACTCATTCTGCACTGCCAAGACTACTCCATCACATCACTCCTCACACCCACGTAAGGCTCATCCTCAACTTACCTGCACTTCCTGAGCATTTCCTCACCTCCCCATTTGTCACCCCACAACTACCACTCACCCCAATCCTGATCCAATGTGAAGTCTCTGTCTAACACTCACCCTCTGATGCACCTCTTTCACAGTCTGCCTCACCCAAAGCAATGCATTCATCGGCTGACCACTTTACCATCTCCCACTCACACGTCTGTACTTTCTCCCCTTCTAGGAGAAGGAAGTGCAAAATGCACGTGAGAGAGTGAGGACTGGAGGGGGGCCGTAAAAAATAACGGTCCTCACAGACGCAGAGGAGACGGCCCTGGAGATCAGCCGCACCCGAGTGCCTGTCCATCGGGGACGCCAAGACTGGCACTCCACAAACGTCTGGTAACACAATTTTAACGTTCATCACACATGACATGAATTGATGTTAATGATTGGCATGTTGAACATCTCATTATGCTCATCGCGACATGACACATCTGTGATGATGGTCTTCTAGGCCCTTCAATGACCGCAGTGGCGGCAGAGGGAAATTCCTCAGAGGAGTGCCTGGCCTTTGAGGGAGCACCATCACATATGAGTGAGCCATGCACCAGCACAGATACTCACATCTTGGTGGGTCCTAGTAGTCAGTTAGTTGAGTTGGCACATGGTGAGTCACCACACAAAAGTGAGCGCGAGCAGACACTGGTGGCAGGGGCAGCTGTGGAGAGTCCACGTCGGTGGGCGCACTCCTCTCCAGGCTCTGTTCAGCTGGACGCAGATGCTGAACCCCGAGGGCCATCTTTTAAAAGGAGAATGTTCGAGGGACAGCAGCACATTTGCGAGGTACTGGAACAGGTGCAACGCACACTCTCCACAATAGCGCAGAGGATGGGGGATTCCAACTCCTGCACGAGTGGAATGATAGCACAGGTACGTGAGTGAAGCTCTAAGTGTCACAGAGATGTGAAGGAATCTCTGAGATAGTGTCGCAGGGACGTGAAGGAATCGCTGAGATAGTGTCGCAGGGATCTGAGCAACTGTCTGCGATTGTGTCGCAGGTAAGTGCGGGAATGTTTGCGATGGAGAGAAGGCTAGCCTCCGTTGAGCTTTAAGCACGGTTCACAAATGAGTCCATTAAGGCCCTGACAATGGCCATTTGTACTCAGGGTGAACAACATTCTGCCACCTTAAACAGGCTGACAGATACTTTAGAAGTGGCCTTCCAAGGCATCACACATGTCCTCCAAACTGTTGCCCAGCAGGGTGGTAGGAGTGATGTGGCCCTGGTTCAGGAGAGGGATGATGGCGAAAGGGGACATAGAAGTGGGGACGCCACTTGACGCGCTCCCACGTCTCACCCATTGTCCCTCTCTCAATCAGTACCCGCAATGCTGCCTCTTCTCCAGGTGGCCAAGTCAGCCCCTGCCCAGGTGCGGGTGGAGCAGTCTTTGGTGGGGCCCTCACGGGCTCCAAAACCCAAAGGGCGTAGGCATCTAAGCAGTCCAGCCATGGACACGAGCAACCTGCCACTACCTCTGCTGCAGCCACAGGGGATGCACCACGCAGAAGCGGTAGGAAGAGAAAGGCTAAGGATTTGTGATCACGAAGGGTATGCAGAAGGATGTCTGACAGACTGTCATGTTTTTCATTTATATTTGGTTTCTGTTAAAGTCACATTAAATGTTATCATTCTCACCACTACGGCCACGTCTTGCCCATTCTTGGCTGGCTTTTGTGATAGCACCCTTTCATGTGCTTCACCATGAATGGTGACACTTGATGCCACCCAGTGGGTCACTTTACAGTGGGTGTATGTGTAGTTGCAGGACTGTTTTGTGCGGGGGGGTGGTGCTGGTGTTGGCGCTGGTCTTTCCAGGTGGTGTGAAAACTGGACTCTTCTCGCTTTCTGATCTTATGAGATCCGTTCACATATGAGTGACTCCCTGGCCTCACGAGCAGTCAAGTGAACCGCTCCTCTGCCCATGGGTTCGTCCTCCTCCTCCTCCTGCTCAATGTGGATGAGGGGATGGGGCCTTCTCAACTGGCACCCTTCTCTGTTGTGCCATGTTGTGCAGGACACAACACACTACTATAATGCGACCCACTCTCGCTGGTGCGTATTGAAGCGATCCCCCAGAACGATCGAGGCACCAAAATCGCATCTTCAGCAGTCCTATAGCATGTTCAGTTATAGACCTGGTGGCTATGTCGTATCGACGCTGCTGCTCGCTGATGGGGTTCCTCAGAGTTGTCATGAGCCACGTGTGCAGGGGGTATCCCTTGTCCCCGAGGAGCCAGCCCTTAAGGGTGTTCAGTGGGTGGAAGAGGCCCGGGATGTTGGATTCCCTCAGAATGATTGAATCGTGGCAGCTGCCAGGGAATCTGGTGCACACATGAAGAAATCTTTTGCGGTGGTCACAAATGAGCTGAGCGTTGCTGGAGTGATACCTCTTTCTGTTGAACAGTCCTGGCTCGTATGGAGGTGCTTGGATTGCTATGTGCGTGCAATCAATTGCACCCTGTACATGTGGGAAGCCAGCCACAGAATGGAATCCCACTACCCTCTCTGTCTGGCTGAGGTCGTCCATGGGGAAGTTGACGTATTGCGAGGCTCTACGAAACAAGCTGTCTGTGACCTGTCTTATGCACTTGTGTGCAGACGACTGAGAGACCCCGCGTTGTCACTGGTGGCACCCTGGAATGACCCGGAGGCGAAGAAGTTGAGGGCAGTGGTGACTTTAACAACGACGGGTAATGAGATGCCACCAGGCCCAGTTGGGAGCAGCTTGGCATGAAGGAGGCTGCAGATGTCTGCGACCACCTGGTGACTCACTCTCAGCCTCCGTATGCACTGCTCCTCAGAGAGGTCCTGGAAGCTGAGCCTCAGTCTGTCGTCCCTCTGACTAGGGTTGTGCCTCCTGCGACAGCGCTCCCTCTGTGCTCTTGCACAGGTGCCTGTGGCGCAGCACTGTGTTGTGGAGCTGCAAGTGGCGGAAGTGCACGCCGTGCCTGGCGAGGATGGTGATGTTCCTCATC
Source organism: Heptranchias perlo (assembly GCF_035084215.1). Lineage (NCBI taxonomy): Eukaryota > Metazoa > Chordata > Chondrichthyes > Hexanchiformes > Hexanchidae > Heptranchias > Heptranchias perlo. Next base: position 35,165,673 of record NC_090337.1, on the reverse strand, counting down.
CTTGGATGTACTGGTGAATGAAGTCATCGCGCCCCCTCCACCCTGATGGTGTCAGTTTGAGGGGGTCCGATAAGCTGGTGAATATGTGTAAACAAAACAATTCTGAGTGGAAACCAAGAATTTTCAGTCTAAACACAAAGATCTACCAGCCAAAACTTTGTCTGAGAACACTGAGTGCCCTGCTGCAATAACTCACCTTTTATCCCCATCTGTCAAACAGGCATTTAAATGTCTAAATGGCTGCTGGCTGAAACACGACTCCTTCACCATGGCATGTTTCAGAGGCCACGGGAAACACACTGAGGCAGAGTTAAAATCCTTTCCCTGCCTCAATCAACATAAAATTAAGTACTTTAACAAATTCAACTCTCTTAATTACTGGTTTAAATATCAGCCCGCCGGCTTTAATTGCTGGCGGGTCTTCCGGCTTTTGGATCGTGTGCACCCAGATGAGTCTGGATCAAATGCAGAAATCGGCGGGTTGGAGCCAGGATTCGTTCCCGCTCCGGATTTCTCCTATTTTTTTTGGCCCCTGGCCCCTGCCCCCAACGCATCTGGACTTGGCTTTTGAAATTGAGCCCTTTATGTTTCATGGGGTTAGGTAACCATGTACACCAGTATCGCCCTGTCTGTGTGAATGTTATCGCCCAATTTCCACTCACAATGGTATGTTTGCTTTGGCGGTGCTTCTGCTTTTAGCATACTTGCATTAAGTCATGTTTTCCACAGTGAATTAAAAATAGGCTTAATGGATTAACGCACAATGACTAAAACACCAATTAAACTAGTAATTATAGGGTTAAAAGGAAGTTGAATAAATAAACCAAGTTGCCGTTTTCCACATTTTTTGTGTGTCATCACATTGGAAATTGGGTTTAATACCTTGTACATCGTTCTGCTGCTTAGTTATAAACCTGCTGTATATATATGGTTACACATGAAATAACTGTGATTTATACTATTGATTTACATTAATAAACTATGATGCAATGATGGGAAATTTATGATTCAAAAGGAATCTGTTTAACAACTATCTATAATGATTATATTACAGTTGACTTAAAGGGCAGTAACAAATATAACAAATACAAATTTGGCTCTAAATAGCTATTTTTAATTTATTATCTGCAAAGTATACATACATGTATTGAAGAATTAATGTCCCAGAGGACAATAGCATATGCCAAAACCTCCCAAAAAGTGAGCGTGCAAGACGGGTGGCCGATTTGTAGCACAGACTCCTCGATGTTTTATTGTTAGCTTGAAATAATGTTTTCTAGTGTCAAGAAAAAAATAGAAGAAATGATTAAAACAATCTTTAACAACAAGTAATTAAACAGAAAGGTAAATAGCCTAAAGTTACCACGAGTGCAGGATATATTAAATTATATTGTGGTTCAGTGATAACTATGTTAATAGCATATACAATGAAAATTGCCTTAACCTGCATCATCCTGTGTATGGAAATAAGTTCTCTACACCCTCCACAGCTGTAATTTAGAATCAGGTCCATTGTATATAATTCATTTTTTTAAAAAAAAACTTGGGTTTAAACAACATTGTATTGCATATGATATTTCACCTAAATGCCATTCATTACCTTTGACCTACAAGGAACATTGTTCAATGTAATAGTTGAATTGTCTGTAATTTACAAAACAAGTCAGTACTGCATGCATTTACTTATTTCATTTACAGGAAAACTCATTAACAAAAAGGCCAGAAGCAGAAAGTAAATTGAGAAAACAATATAGTTGTTCCAAAAAATGGTCTGAAGATTAGAAGAGCAAGAACATCAAGACTTAATTTTATATAAATAACACACTGGAAGGTTATGCAAATACACATCTAAAAATATGGTCACTTCATACCAAAACAAAGAAATGTGACTCTAAACAAAAATAAATCAATCTGACAAGTTATGATTAATAATTACCACTACAATATAGTAGTAATGTCTGTAAAATTAATTATTTTGGTGAACATAATCGGTTTTCATATGGCATATATAGGCTTCTATAGATTTCACTAGAAAGGGTTTGATGGTCATGGAGTTCTGAATCTTTGTTCTGACAAGTGGATCAAAAACAAAAATGTCTGGTATTAAACCTCCATTTCAATTCATAGGTTTTAAATATAAAAAGGGTGTTAATTCTGAAGCAATCGGTTGTGCGAATAAAGTAAGATAATAAGTTGAACAGAACAATGTATATTTTAATAAAACCATAACAGCCAGCCTTCCTACGCAATCAGTCAATTCAAATGTCAGTTACACCACATGAATGCTAATTATTCGCCCACCACTCTTCACAAAGAACAGATTCCCTCATGCTCTAAAGTCGTTAACCCTGAAAAATTGATTTAATGGAGATTTCTCTAGAGAATAAGAACGGATATGTGGTCGTGCCATTGAGACTGTAGCTAAGCATGCAAATGAAGTTAAAAACCGTTATAATTTTAAAACACTTTTCACTCAGGGGATTGAGGAACATTACTTGTGTTACTAAATTTAAATCAGAAAAACCAAGCTGAGAAATAGCTCAGGCACTGCAAATAAAGGTCCTTCTTTACTGGTAGTTGATAATAATCACAAAGAAATTGAAACTACCGTCGATAGTCACCGAACATAGTCTATGGTATAATTTGAAATAGAAACTAATAGAGGGCGATTTTAACCCTACATGCCTGGCGGAAATGGGTGGATGGGCAGTTAAAATCACCCAGGTTACCGCCAGGATTCCATCATCCAGGATTTTAACCTGCTGTTCTGTATAGGCGGCGTGGGGGTCCTACTTTACATACGCATGTTGGGTCCCGATGAAATAATCAGGACCCAACTGCAATTTTAACTGAGGTCTGAGCGGGGAAGCTGCCGTGCTTTCCCGCCAAGTGAAGGCCAGTCAGGACTTGCCAGGAAGAAGAAGCAGCCAAAAAGTTAAGTATTTTTTTCCTTTGTGGGGCTTGCAGGAGCAGGAGTGCTTGAATTTGTGAAGCATTACCAGGAGATGGAGCCCATCATCATTGACTCCTGGGGAGTGAATTTCCGTGGGAGTTCTCCTGCTTGCCCACCGTAACTTTGGTAGAAGAGCTGCAGAAACACTGGAAAAATGGGGTATTCAACTTTGGAATGATCTTAGAATAAAAAGTGGTAAATTGTTTAATTCTCTCAAAGTGCCATTGTTTAAAGAGTGCATTATAATCGATTTAGGCCATTAATCTAAATGATTTAAGCAACATCAGCTAAAATACTTGCAGCTCAGTCTTAAATATACCTTTAACATAATGGGGGGGAATTTTAACACCCCAGGACAAGCGTTTAAAAATTCAAAAATGGAAAACCCACCTCCAACATGCCCACTTACATAGAATTACATTGAATTTACAGCACAGAAACAGGCCATTTGGCCCAACAGGTCCATGCCGGTGTTTATGCTCCTCCTCCCTACTTCATTTAACGAGCTCCTCCTCCCTACTTCATCTAACCCTATCAGCATATCCTTCTATTTCTTTCTCCCTCATATGTTTATCTAGTTTCCCCTTAAATGCAGCTATGCTAGTCGCCTTAACTACTCGGGTTCTACATTCTAACTACTCTCTGGGTAAAGACTTTTCTCCCGAACTCCCTATTGGATTATTAGTGACTATCTTATATTTATGGCCCCTAGTTCTGGTCTCCCCCGCAAGTGGAAATATCTTCTCTACATCTACCCTGGCAAACCCTTTCATAATCTTAAAGACCTTTATCAGGTCACCCCTCAGGTCTCTTTTCTAGAGAAAAGAGTCCCAGCCTGCTCAATCTTTCCTGATAGTATAACCTCTAAGTTCTGATATCATCATATTAAATCTTTTTTGCACCTTCTCCAGTGCCTCTACATCCTTTTTATAATATGGAGACCAGAACTGTTCACAGTACTTCCGATTTTAACAGAGGCGGGCTGGGGGGCGGGCGACTAACCTGTTCTCTAGAGGCAGGTCCCTAATTTAAATACTTTATTGACGCTGCGTGCCTCAAATTTTACCTCTGTTTTAAATTTAATGCCTACGGGCTGGGTTTCCCAGGGCTCAGGAAACCTGGCAGCTGAAGGGAGGCAAGAATGGCCAGATCTGTCAGCTAAGTGCCTTTCCAGCACTGCTTGGGGGCCAGGAGGAGCAGGAATACTTCCCCCAGTCCCCCAAGCAAACCTGCTTCCCTCCCCGCGATTGGACCCCCATGATCGGACCCCTGCAATCTATCCATGGCCCCCTCCTCCCCCCGATGTCCCTCCCGACCCACGATCTTCTCCCTCCCTTCTCTCCGCTCCCCGGCTGCAGCCTGGTGCCGCAGGCCTTCCCACCCGATAGCCAGCCAGCCTCTCAATTTGGCTGGTTGCGGCCAGGAAACAAAGTCCAAAAATTTAAATCAGGTCCTGCCGTACTTCCGGGTTTCTCAGCCGCTACACCTCCCCCCCACTCCCTCCCTGCGTTCCCATAAATATCGGGGCCAACGTCGCTCGCTGCAAAAAGTTTTCCTCTTAACCTCTTTCCTTATATTTCATTGCTAGATGTAACCCAGAACGTTATTCTTTTGTATTCCCCCCCTACCTTCCCCCGCCCCCCATCACCAGCATTTTGCATTCCAAGTTGGCTTGGTTTACTGTTGTAGTATTGCCAAACCTCAGAGTTATAAACATATATGGCTAGTTAAGAACCACAGATCCTCTAACATTTCTTTTATAGTATGCAACAAACTCCAAAAATCTGAAGGTAGTTAATAGATACAGCACATGAACATCTTTCACTGGGATAATATTTTTCTTTATGCAGATATTTTCTACAAACCATGAATCCTTGGCATCTAAATCCTGGCTCTCTCCCAGAGGGCAAGCCAGATGCCTCATAGATAACCAAGAAGATAATGTTAAAAAAATGGTGAGTCGATAACTAGATTTCTATGTTGATGAGCCTCTCTTGACTGTGGAAGTGTAGAGAAGGTGAAGAGGCTAAAGAGAGGCCAAGATTTGCAATAACATGGGTACAGGTCAGTGAATTATAAAATTTGTTAAAATGTAATACATGTTTAACAAACCATGTGTAAAATTTAAAACTAATAAAAAATTATAATTCAGAAGTTAGTTTGTCAAGTACCACGTAAATACCTCTCTTTTTTGTCCTTGATATTCGTAATCTGTCAATTTTCTTCAAGTTCTCCAAATGTGTATTACTTTTCCATAAGGAAATCAGCTCAAAATGTACTACTTTGGTGAGTTTTTGTTGTAAAATCAGTGTACCGGCAATTTTGAGTTTTTATTCTGAAGTGAGATCCATTTTCACCTAGTTTGCATTCCGTAATGGCAGCGCTGTAGTTCCCAATGCAATCTGGTGCCATCCATGTGTGTGCTCGCTGATGCTGCTGGAAGCTTTTTAGCAAGTCAAATTTCTCAGCCTTTGTGTTTTAAATTGTTTTGACTGTATATTTTAGTTTATAGCTTTAATGTTACAGTAATTTGTGTAGTTTAATTAGTGTTGGGGTTTATTCCGGTAAGTGTGTGAGCTGTGAAAATATTTTTCAAATGGCTTGTCCAGAAAGATTGGAATTTCCCTGGATCAAAAGGTTAATGCAACAAATGTTTTTTATTGCACTATTTTACAAATACACAGGCTCCGATATTTGCGGGGGGAGGCAGCGCGGTAGCAGGGAGGAAATCCCAGGGACGCGGAGGTCCTGCTGAATTTAATGGCAGGACCTCATTTATTTTTTTATTCCATTTCCCGTCTGGCAGCTGGCCAGATTGACAAGCTGGCCGGCTGCCGGATGGGAAAGCCAGAGGCAGAAGGTCACTGTTGAGGATGGCCCCCGGCAATTGGGAAAGATCGCGATTTGAAGGGGAAGTCGGACCGCCAATCGGGAGGGAGGGAAAGATTGCAGGTTGAAGGGTGGGGGTTGGGGGGGGGGTCGGCAGATTGCGGGACAGGCAGCTCAAGCTCGGGGGTTGGAGGGGAGTGAGTCGATAGATCACAGCAGTGAGGAGAGGTTGTGATCGGCAGAAGGTTTGTTTGAGGGGCTGGGGGGAACGCTCCTGCCACTCCTGCCTCACAAGAAGTGCCATAAAAAGCACTTACCTTCTGCAGCCAACTGCTGCCATCTTCATTTCGCTGCTGGTTTTCCCAAGTCCTGGGAAACCCGGCTGGCAACCTTTAAATTTAAACCAGGCTCCCAACTGCACTTTTAGGGTCCCGTTCTGCGATTTTTAACTTTTAATCACCCCCTCCCCCCGACCCTCTCCCGCCCGTCATGCGGGAGTTAATATCGACCCCGTATAATCTCTTTTGTCAAGTACATGGTACAAAAATGCTCTTTTCATGTAATGCAGCGATACAATTGCACTGACATGATTTAGAATATAACATTATTAGCACTCAGCAATGTACAAAAGATTCATTAGTTTACTGCTATAAGTATTTGTCATGAAAAACATTGTAAAAAAGACTGTTGCAAATGTTATATTTTATGGAACTTTTTTTTGTTCTACATTGCAAATACTGCGGTCTTCAATTCTATTCTCAAGTCCAAATTTTGCACATGGCAAAAGTCTTCAGTCATGGCTAACTCATACTCCATATTCTTACCATATGGCAGATGAGATATAAAATATATCTATTGGATTGATCTGGTCGTGTTAATCTCTTAGAGTTCTGACTCTTGAGCTAAGAAACTGTACATGAAGCCAGTTTCTCAGCCAATCAGAATTTTTAGGTTCCACTTCCAAAAATGAGCAGTAGAACTCAGGAGGCACAGATATTAAAGTAAGAAAAGCATTTTTAAGATAAAACAACAAAAATAAGGAAGGAAGAAAGAGACAGGAATAGAGTCTAAAAGAGAGAAAGATAAATGAGGGAAAGAAAGTGAAAGGAAAAGATAAAGAAAGAAAGATGGGAAAGAAGAGGATGATCAGAAAGGTGCTTCAATGTTTCAGTTTTTGTGCTTATTTTAGTTCTATAGATTTATCACAGTATTAATGTTACTCCCGACATTTGAATAGCTTTATTATTTTATCAGTTGTTTCAGCATTTGGAATTTCCTTTGGTCTGCCAGGAGTCTAAAGGCTAATTGGATTATCCCTTAAGTAATTAGCTAAAGTGGTGGCAGAGATCTGGCTAATGCTTAGATTTTTGTGTTTCTCCAATGGTGTGGAGTTTATTCAGTTTGTAGTCAAGTTGTACTAAGCAAGAAAGTCCCAGGTCCACATTCATATATATGTTGACAAAAGCAAAATACTGCGGATGCTGGAAATCTGAAATGAAAATAGAAAATGCTGGAAATACTCAGCAGGTCAGGCAGCATCTGTGGAGAGAGGCCTTTCGTCAGAACTGGAAGAAATTAAAGATTTGACAGTACAGAGCCAGGGAAAGAAGGTTGGTGGGGGGAGGGGGCGGGGAAGGAGGGGAGAAAAGAACAAAAGGGAAGGTCTGTGATAGGTTGGAGGGCAGGGCTCATTAAAAGGGATGATGGAGCAAGACAAATAGGGATGGTAATGGGACAAGTAAACAAATAAAAGATGGGTCTCGAGGAACTGTAAATGGCAATAGCAGAACTGTCTTTGTGATGGAAAACATATGGGGTCAGTAACTAAGCTTAGGGTCGAATAGGATGTTGAGGTTGCGAACAGACCAATTCATCCTGAGACAATGGCTGTGGAGAGGATGAAATCGGTGGCAAGGGTACAGAGTTTGTAGCTCGGGCTGAAGATGATGGCTTCAGTCTTCCCAATGTTTAACCGGAGGAAATTGCGGCTTATCTAAGACTGGATATTGGATAAACAGTCTGACAACACAGAGGCAGTGGAGTGGTTGAAGCAGGTGGTAGAGAGGTAGAGTTAGTTGGGTGTCATCATCGTACATGTAGAAGCTGACCCCATTTCTGCAGATGATGCTGCTAAGGGACAGCATGTAGATTAGGAAGAGATAGGGGCTTAAGGACAGAGTGTTGGCTCTGGAGGTAACAGTGCGGGGGTGGGGAGAGAAGCCATTGCTGGTGATGCTCTGGCTATGATTGGATAGGTAAGAGTGGAATCTAGTAAAGGCAATCCCACTGAGCTGGACAACGGAGGAAAGGTGTGGCAGAAGGATGATGTGGTCGACTGTGTCAAAGGCTGAATTGGGATAATGCACCACAGTCACTATCATTCAGGATGTCATTTGTGACTTTGATTAGGGCCTTTCCATACTATGGCAGGGATGGAAACCTGATTGTAGAGGTTCAAATATGGAGTTGCAGGAAAGAGGCTATAAACAAGTTCAAGAACTTTGGAGAGGAAAGGGAGGTTCGAGATGGGGTGGTAGTTTGCACAACGGAGGGGTCAAGGTTTTATGAGGAGGGGGTGATGACAGGGGTTTTGAAAGCACAAGGGACAGTACCTGAGGAGAGGGAATCATTTACAGTGCCAGTTAGCAGGGGGCCAGGAAGAGAATGTCAGCAGTTTAGTGGGAATAGGGTCAAGGAGGCAGGAGATGGGTCTCATGAAAAAAATGAGCTTGGAGAGGACATGAGGGGATATAGGAGAAAAACTGGAGAAAGACACAAGCTCAGAGCTCAGGCAGGGAGGACCCAAGGGGCGGTTTGGCTTGTTAGGAAAGGAGAAGTGGGGGGGGGGGGAGGGTGGCAGCGGAGGCTGCTGAATGGATGGTTTCAATCTTAGTAACAAAGAAGTCCATGTGTTCCTCAAACCTTTTGTTGGAGGTGAGGGTGGAGGGGGCAGTGGAGATGGGTTTAAAGTGACAGTTAGCATTGCAGAAAAGAAACTGGGCAGTTATTTTTGCTCTCCAGAATGCTCCTAGAGTGATGTGCAGTTTTGGCAGAGGAGAAAGTGGCCCAATGGAGCATGATGTTGTCCAGCCAGATCTGGTGATGGATGCTAAATCAGTTGTATGCCAAGGTACGCTCAAGAATGCATCCCTTGGACTTGAGGGAGCAAAGGTAGGGGCCATATCAAGAGGATCGACCGGGACGGGAGAGAGCAAATATTTTACTGGGACCAAGGGCATCAAAGGTGAACATGAGGGAGTGGTTAAATAGATTGTCAGAATATTGTGATGAGTGGAGGGCCAAAAGCTAGGGATTTAGAAAGTGCAGTTATAAGTGATTTGGGGAATTGTTTTTTGCTCTAGGGACGCACACAGAAAGAAGTGGAAAAGTGGGATGTGGGTGGATGAGGAATATAAGAAAGTGGTCGAAGGTGACCCTTGTCTATGGTAAGAACCCTTGGGAGTAGAGAGGCCACTGGAGGTGGCAAGATTGAAGGGATGGTCGAGAGTATGGGTAGAAGAATTTAAATGGAGGGAGAGGTTCAGGGATGACAGGAGGCCAGTGAATTCAGAAGAAAGAGGGTAAGGGGAGTTGAGATGAAGATTGAAATTACTCAGGTTGAGGAATCAGTGCAGAGGCTAAGGGAGGAAAGGAAGAAGTAACCTGGGATGAAGAATGATGCTGCAGGAATAGCATGAGGGTGCTGGATTGTCTGTGAGGCTTCTCTTTAAATTACAGGCAGCACGGAGAGATGTACAGTCAGGGAGAGGGTGAATTCCTACTCTGTGGTATGGAAAAAGGTGATTGTGGCTCAGGAGACGGCTGGGCAAATCAGCAGCTGTCATAGGAGATGGTGGTTGCTTCTCCTTGTCTGCCTTCAAATAAGCCATATTGCAAAAGGGCTTGGGGTGGGGGAGTGGTGGCACTGTACTGATCACAACCTGCATCACTAAGTGTAAAAGACTAAATGCATTCTGCAACAAGTCCTGAAGCAACAAAACCATTTTTTTAAATTCAAAAAGTCAAAATAAAGATCTATCTTGACAATATCATCCTGTCCGTTTAGTCAGGTGAGGGCGAAATTCAACTTCGGCCGGGTCATGAAACAGGTGATATTGGATCGACCGCCTGTTACAAACCCTACCTGATTTTCCTTACGACTGACTAATTCCTTTTAAAAGCAGATCAATGATCCCTCCCCCTCGCCATGTCCAATAATTGACTAGGCTGCAATGGATAGAATGTCTTTTTTTGTTTTTGTTTTTTTTTTGGTGATTTGTATATTCTGTGAGACCTGGCAGGTAACACCTGTCTGTCTGCACACTGATTGCCTTGGCAACGGGCAGTTGAAAAAACTGTCTGTACTCACCAAGCATTGTTCTGTGAATTATAAATGCGATTTCATTTCGAGGATTTCATTTTCACATCGTTCACCTGAGGAAGGAGGAAGCCTCCGAAAGCTTGTGAATTTAAAATAAAATTGCTGGACTATAACTTGGTGTTGTAAAATTGTTTAGAATGTCTTGCATTGTTTCCACACAAGTAAATTCTAAAGCATTTAGACGTGTTTACAAACCATGAATGTATTACATGCTGCAATGATTAATCTTCACTGAATTAGATCAAGAATACCAAGCTTCCCCAGATGTTCATAACTGTTAAAAATAAAAGTCTCACCAATTACACCTTAACAGAGATCCACTATCCTAGGAAGGTTGCCAGTGCTTGTGTTCTCCCCCCAGTACGATAGCCTGTTGTGCTCTGATCCATTTGTCCTTCCCACGTGATCCAATCTAGAATTATAGAATAATTACAGTACTGAAGGAGGCCATTCGGCCCATCAAGCAATCCAGTTAGGCCCATTCCCCTGCTCTTTCCCCATAGCCCTGCAAATTTTTTCCCTTCAGGTATTTATCCAATTCCTTTTTGAAAGCCATGATTGAATCTGCTTCCACCGCCCTTTCAGGCAGTGCATTCCAGATCATAACTACTCGCTGCATAAAAAAGTTTTTCCTCATGCCGCCTTTGGTTCTTTTGCCAATCACCTTAAATCTGTGTCCTCTGGTTCTCGACCCTTCTGCCAATGGGAACAGGCTATTTCCTGCAATCTGCCTCAAACTTTCTCAGGATCAATCAGAGATGGCAGGATGGGAATGCGAAACCATGGAGACAATAAAAGTTATCATGGTCATAAAATAGATCCCTGGGACCAATAGCAGAGGCAGCGACGGGGCAAAGAAACCAGTCTCACCTGTGTATTGTGCATGGACATCCTGCACTGCCCCAGTCTCCTGTCAGCACTTGACTTCTTTCATGGCTGCCAATGGGCCTTATGCGAAAGTGCAGCTGGCAGGGAAGATTGTTTGCCGATGATGGGGAAGATCCATACAGACCCGTTGTGCAGAAACGGAATAAGCTAGGCTGAGAGCTCAGCCAATGCTGCCAGCAGCAGCCAGTTACAAAGACTGGATCTGCTCGGGGCGCCGGACTGTCTCGGTGCCTTGAGCATGGTCTGTGCCTGTTAATGGCGCAGCAAAGTTGGTGCTCCACATAACCTGCACCCAGGAGTATTGGGGCCACTTTATTTATTCCATATCCTCACCATTAAGAGATTTCTGGCAATGAATAGAATGAAAGAGCTGTTGTACCTTGTGGCACACGAAACCTGAGGAATAATTCTAGCACAGAAAAAAACACAAATAAATTACAACTTTCCAGACCATATAAAATGTACACAGTATGCATCATGCAGTGTGAAATGTAACAAGAAAGAAAAAGGGATTGAGGTCCAGTAGCATTAAAACAGCATATTATAATGCACACAAGTGTTTTCCCTGTTACAAGTTTCACATTTGAGCCCCACTTAATACACATGGTATTCTTGAGGAGATGTGTGCAAAGAAGCCCTTGTATTTACATAGCACTCAATCACATCTCTTGGAAACGTCACAGTGCGCTTCACATACACTGGGGGAAATTTTAACTCCCAGGTGGGAAACCGGCCTAGTGAATGGCCGGCTAATCCGGGAGCGGCTGCGAGAGGGCCAGCCGATTTTAACCAGCGGGCCTCTGGCCGACTTACCGACCAAAACAGAGCACACCTGCTGGTTGTTATTTGTTGTTTTAATTTAACTGCATATTAAAAGATTATATTATCATTAAGGCACACTGAATACTTATTTGTGTTTCTTTAAAGTAGCACATTGGTTGTTTGAATGGGATGATTAAATATGTGACTTTACATAAATAGAGCATATTCTGATCAAGCTGGCACAGCATGAGTTGAACATCATTGTACCATATAAATTACCAAAACACGTTCCCAGGTTACAACAGCTAACTGAAATGATTGGTAATTACCTTCTGAAAGAGATGCAGGAGAGTGAGCACTGGTACATTGTGTTCTAGATGGGCACAGCATGTATAATAAAGCGGCACTAAAATTGAAGATTATGTGCTGCCTTTTCAGGGAAGAGAGTATTGTAAATACTGCAAGTGAACTTCTCATCCCACAATCTGAATGGGATGAGCCTTTAAAGAGGAGATAGTTTGGGTACAGACTAGATACATTCCCATGAGGGGGAAAGGAAAGGCTTCCATAGCTAGAGCTCCCGAGCTCCCTGGATAACTAAAGACATAGAGATTAAAATGAAACAGAAAAGGGAGGCTTATGATAAATGTTAGATTTATAATTTAGTAGAGAACCAAGCTGAGTCCAAAAAGTACAGGAGGGAACTGAAAAAGGAAATAAGAGGGGCAAAGAGAGTGTATGAGACTAGATTAGCAGGTAACATAAAAGGGGATCCCAAAACTCTTTTATAAACAGAAATAGTAAAAGGGCAGTCAAAGGAAGGGTAGGGCCAATTAGGGACCTAGAAGGAGATCTTGTGGAGGCGAAGGGCATAGCTGAGGTATTAAACGAATACTTTGCATCTGTCTTCACTAAAGAAGAGAATGCTGCCAATGTCACAGTAAAGGAGGAGGTAGTAGAGAAATTGGATAGGATAAAAATAGATAAAGAGCTGGTACTTAAAAGGTTGGCAGCACTCATAGTAGAAAAATCACCTGGTCTGGATGGGATGCATCCCAGATTGCTGAGGGAAGTAAGGATGGAAATTGCAGATGCTCTGGCCACAATCTTTCAATCTTCCTTAGATATGGGGGCGGTGCTAGGGAACTGGAGGATTAACTACAGACCAGTCAGCCTAACACGGTGGTAGGGAAACCTTTAGAGACAATAATTTGGGACAAAATTAATTGGCATTTGGAAAAATATGGGTTAATAAATGAAAGCCAGCATTGATTTGTTAAAGGCAAATTGTATTTGACTAACTTGATTGAGTTCTTTGATGAGGTAATGGAGAGGGTTAATGAGGGTAGCGCGGTTGATGTTGTGTATAGGGACTTTCAAAAGGTGTTTGATAAAGTACCACATAATAGACTTGTTAGCAAAATTGAAGTCCATGGGATTCAAGGGCAGTGGCTGCATGGATACTTAATTGGCTAAGGGACAGAAAGCAGAGAGTAGTGGTGAATTGTTGATTTTCAGACCGGAGGGAAATGTGCAGTGGTGTCCCCCAGGGGTGGGTGTTGGGACGACTGCTGTTTTTGATTTATATTAATGACCTAGACTTGGGTATAGAGGGTATACTTTGAAAGTTTGCAGATGACATGAAACTCGGAAATGTAGTAAACAGCGAGGAGGATAGTAACAGACTTCAGGAGGACATAGGCAGACTGGTGAAATGGGCAGACACATGGCAAATGAAATCTAATGCAGAGAAGTGTGAAGTGATTCATTTTGGTAGGAAGAATGAGGAGAGGCAATATAAACTAAATTGTACAATTTTAAAGTGGGTGCAGGAACAGAGAGACCTGGGGGTGTACATACACAAGTCTTTGAAGGTGGCAGGACAAGTTGAAAAGGCCATTAAAAAGGCATACAGAATCCTTGGCTTTATAAATAGAGGCATGGAGTACAAAATCAAGGAAGTTATGCTAACCCTTTATAAAATGCTGTTAGGCCCCAGCTGGAGTATTGTGGCCAATTGTGGGCGCTACACTTTAGGAAGGAGGACAAGGCCTTGGAGAGGGTGCAGAGGAGATTTACTAGAATAGTACCAGGGATGAAAGACTTCAGTTATGTGGAGAGACTAGAGAAACTGGGGTTGTTCTCCTTGGAGCACAGAAGGTTAAGGGGAGATTTGATAGAGATGTTCAAAGTCATGAACAGTTTTCACAGAGTAAATAAGGAGAAACGGTTTCCAGTGGCAGAAGGGTTGGTAACCAGCGAACACAGATTTAAGGTAATTGGCAAAAGAACCAGAGGCAACATGTGGAAAAAAGAATTTATGCAGCGAGTTGTTATGATCTGGAATGCACTGCCTGAAAGGGTGGTGGAAGCAGATTCAATACCAACTTTTCAAAAAGGAATTGGATAAATACTTGAAGGAGAAAAAATTGCAGGGCCACGGGGAAAGAGCAGGGGAGTGGGACTAATTGGATGGCTCTTTCAAAAAACTGGCACAGGCATGATGGGCCAAATGGCCTCCTTCTGTGCTGCATCATTCTATGATTCTAGAAAGAAAAAGACATTTCAGGATATTCCCACCTCTTGAGTTGGATTTAAAATATGCCTATCATTAGACTCGTAATTTCCTTGAACAATGATGTACCCTCTGCAGTGTTGTTTACCTGCAATAAAACACAAAAATACAACAAACATGAATTTTTTAAAAACCTGCAATTTTTCATTTGCTTTATGTACTATAGTTTAAACATGAAAATGTTGAGAGTTAATTATTCTTTCTTATTTAGCCTGGGCATGTCCCAGTAAGTATGGTGCCCCATTTAATATATGATGTGGAGATGCCGGTGATGGACTGGGGTGGACAAATGTAAGGACTTGCACAACACCAGGTTATAATCCAACAGTTTTATTTTAAATCACAAGCTTTCGGAGCTTACCTCCTTCGTCAGGTGAGTGAAGGGTTCTGAAAACGCATAGCATATATAGTCAGAGAACAATGCCTGGTGATTACAGATAATCTTTCCAACTGCCCCCTATCACATCTCGGCTGGGAGACGATCACAGCAATCAAAGGTGTCGTTGGTGTTCAGACAGGTTAGCCACGGAAAACATTACATCCCAGTATACTGAATACACAATGGGTCAGATTACAAAGACAGAGAGAGAAAGAGACCCGAAAGGCAGAGAGAGAGAGAGAGAATGTCCAGTTGTATTAAAAACAGATAACTTTTTTTCACTGGTGGGGTTACATGTAGTGTGACATGAACCCAAGATCCCGGTTGAGGCCGTCCTCATGGGTGCGGAACTTGGCTATCAATTTCTGCTCGACGATTTTGCGGTGTCGTGTATCTCGAAGGCTGTCTTGGAGAACGCTTACCCGAAGATCGGAGGCTGAATGTCCTTGACTTCTGAAGTGTTCCCCGACTGGGAGGGAACCCTCCTGTCTGGCGATTGTTGTGCGGTGTCCGTTCATCCGTTGTCGCAGTGTCTGCATGGTCTCACCAATGTACCATGCTTCGGGGCATCCTTTCCTGCAACATATGAGGTAGACAACGTTAGCCGAGTCACAGGAGTATGAACCATGTACCTGGCGGGTGGTGTCCTCTCGTGTGATGGTACATGGTTCATACTCCTGTGACTCGGCTAACGTTGTCTACCTCATATGTTGCAGGAAAGGATGCCCCGGAGCATGGTACATTGGCGAGACCATGCAGACACTGCGACAACGGATGAACGGACACCGCACAACAATCACCAGACAGGAGGGTTCCCTCCCAGTCGGGGAACACTTCAGCAGTCAAGGACATTCAGCCTCCGATCTTCGGGTAAGCGTTCTCCAAGGCGGCCTTCGAGACACACAACAACGCAAAATCGTCGAGCAGAAATTGATAGCCAAGTTCCGCACCCATGAGGACGGCCTCAACTGGGATCTTGGGTTCATGTCATGCTACATGTAACCCCACCAGCGAAAAAAAGTTATCTGTTTTTAATACATTCTGAGAACTGGACATTCTCTCTCTCTGCCTTTCGGGCCTCTTTCTCTCTCTGTCTTTGTAATCTGACCCATTGTGTATTCAGTATACTGGGATGTAATGTTTTCCGTGGCTAACCTGTCTGAACACCAGCGTCACCTTTGATTGCTGTGATCGTCTCCCAGCCGAGATGTGATAGGGGGCAGTTGGAAAGATTATCTGTAATCACCAAGCATTGTTCTCTGACTATATATGCTATGCGTTTTCAGAACCCTTCACTCACCCATTTAATATAGTTAGTCCTTTGCCATAGATTATTTGTTTGCTAGGCACTGAGGTTATTTGCTACATAATGGACACAAGGCTTTGCCCGGTTACAAGTTTCACATCTGAATCCCATTTCATGCGCATGATATTCTTTAAGAATTGTGTGTAAAGAAAGCCTTGCAATTAAATTGCACTTAATCACATCTGAAAAGTGCTTCACATACAGTGAATTACTTTGAAGTGCAGTGATTTATATAGGTATACACCACAGCAAGATCCCATTAATAGTAGTGAGACAAATAATCAATCTGTTTTTGGTGGTGATGGTTGACAGAAGAATGTTGGCTAGGACAGCAGAACTCCCATTCTTCTTTGAATAGTGCCAAAGGATCTTAAATGTCCTCCTGAACAGAACAGGCTGATGGGCCTCATTATGGCACATCTCAGTAAAGCAACAGTACCTCTGACAAATACAGGAATCCCTTAGGGCTGTCAGTCTAGATTATATGCTCAAATTCTGGAATGGGGATGGTGCCCAAAACCTCCTGATTCAGAAGCAGAAAAGCTACCAACTAAGCCAAGTTGACAAGATTCTGGTAACTGTTTGCCAACCTCATGTAGATCTTGCATTATAGTTAAAAATCAGCAATGTAAATTTTCAACATGAGAATTAAAAATAAAACTCTTAAAACATTGGGGCTGATGCAGCAACTTTTGTGGCCAGGCTCCATTTAAATGTAATCGGCAAGCTGCCAGCCCTAATCACAGTCCCTATAGGCTACTCGCCTATTAGGAGAGTGGGAAATCCTGCAGTGCAGCTGCTACTTAAAGGTAGCTTGTAGCAACTTAAAGGGAAGTTGCACTTTTTGATGGTGGTTAGTGGAAAGTGAAATCTTGAAGTAGCAGGCAGCATGACTTCATCTAGGCCCTCAAGATTCTCTGATGTAGCCATGGAAGTACTCATAGAGCAAGTGAGTAGCAGGAAGGAGGGTCTCATCGTCTCCGATGAGTGATGGGTGCCCTGAAAAATTAGTCAGCAGAAACGGAAGAGGTGGCAGAGCAAATCAATGCCACCAACATTGTTCCCAGGACCTGGCTGCAGTACAGGAAAGAATTTAATAACCTCACCAGGACAGCCAATGTAGTTAAGTAGAAAGAGAAAAGGAAGGGAAGATGCCCAAACGCCCTGCTATGCGCAGCCTCCAGCTTGGCCATCGCCAATGCTGCCTACCCTCTCCCAATGATGTTGGTGGAGTCTTCCCACTTCCTCACCATTCCCCATGTCATCAGTCATCCCTCATCATGCCTCATCAAGTCTATTCAATGGTTCATGCGTTGTCTTCATTACGGAGCAAAGTTGCGCAGCATTCAGCAAACCACTATCATACGAGACACTTTTTCTAGGCTGTATTGCAGGAAGCCACCAGACCTGTCCAGGCAGTGGAATTGTTGCTTGAGGACTCCAAAGGTCTGCTCAATGAGGGCTCTTGTAGAGCCATGGATCTGATTGTAGCACAGTTCCGCCACCAAGCGCGAGTTCCTAAGAGGAGCCATCAGCCAAGTGTGTAGGGGACATATCTTCTCCCCAAATAACCAGCCTCTCACTTGCTGCGCAGGGGCAAAGAATGGGGGAATGCAGGATTGTTGCAATATGAAAATGTAATGCAGCTGCCAGGAAAGTAGGCTCAGACCTGCATGATTATCTGCTGGTGAACACACCCCAGTTGCACATTAATGGAATGGAAGACCTTGCCATTCATGAAGACGGCGGGATCATGTGAAGGAGCCTGCAGGGCGACATGGGTACAGTCAATGAAGCTCTGGACTTGGGGAAGCCTGCAATCTATGCAAGACTGTTCCCAGTGGCGGCCCTCTGCTACCCGATATTAATAGCCAGGCAGCCGCTTTCCACCCACTTCCCAACCAGAAGTCGGCAAACAGCATATTAATGAGGCCAGGCCCTGCTACTGCTCCCAGATGGCTCGGCTGCTCGCTTTGCTGCATTCCTGCCCAAGTGTTTAAATAAAACCCATAGTGTAGGCTGACACTCCAGTGCAATACTCAGGGAGTGTTGTGTTGTTGGAGGTGCTGTGTTTCAGATGAGATGTTAAATCAAGGCCCCATCTGCCTGCTGAGGTAGACAAAAAAGGCCTCATGGCACTACTCAAAGAACAGTAGGGAATTTGCCTGGTGATCTGGCCAACATTCATCTCTCAACCAACACCAAAAACATATTAACCAGTCATTCATCTCATTTACTGTTTGTGGGACCCTGCTGTGTGGAAATTGGCTGCCACATTGGTTTATGTAGTGAATGCTCTTCAAAAGTAACTAAATCATCAGTGCAGTGCATTAGGACATCTTGAGAATGTGATAGATGCTGGATGAATGCAAGTTCTTTCTTTAATATTTTGTTTATAAAAAACTATGGCATTACAGTACACCTTCACCCCCCAAGACTGTGTAATAAACCAGGCTGAAAACTAGTCAATACTACAGAATGATAAAAACCCTGTTGGTAATATTTGCTTCGTACATTAATGGGGAATTGCATTAGAGTAGAAGCTGAGAAGACATCCATATTCAGCAGTGCCATAAGGGAATGAAATTCTGCCCTAAATTCATTTAGTTTACACAGAATTCCAGGCATTGGAAAAAATAAAACATTCACAAAAGTAGAAATCTGGTAGATTTTTAGCAATTAGTGGTGATTGATTGAAGGAAATACCCAATTCAGAAGGATGTGTTTGTGGGTGGCCTCAGAATTAGAATCTACAAAGGGGATTAGGTTTTAGAAATATACATTATGTGAGCGTTCAGAAGAAACACTTTGCTCTGAACATTGACAGTTTGTTAGTCGTCACTGAATATGTGAAGGGATATTATTCTGCTCGGTATCAATGCAGTAAATTAGGGTCCATTCATTCCAGAACTTTAACATTGGTGTAAAGTGGTTTTACTTCACACCAAAGCGACAGTTGTAGAGCTAAATTTTTAGAGGCCCCTGCTGCTGGCAGGGCCTTGCACACATCACAGACAGAAAGTTACAGGCAGCACGTCTGTGATTTACCAGTAAACTTCCTGCTGCATGTGAGGCCCTGCCAGTAGCATGGAGTCTCAGAACATTTTATTCCCGTAATCAAATGCAGCCTCAATCTAGAGTCAGGACCCACCACCCACGTCAACGCCCATAGTCCCAAGCGGGTGCATCCCAGCACTAAAGAGGGGATGCAACCACTGTTGATTTTTGGCCCCCACAGCTTTAATGTTGGTGTGACTGCATCGTAAATGTGTGCATACCCAGCTCAGCAAAACTAAATTCCTGAAGCTAAACCTTCCACTCAATGTGAGAATCTGTAGGAGAGTAACTATAATTTTCTTTGGCTCTGATTTCTACTTTTGTGAATGTTTTATTTTTTCCAATGCCTGGAATTCTGTGTAAACTAATTTACCCATGCATGCAGATATAATTCATTCTTGAACTTTTAACCCACAGAAAGCTCCATCCAAAATGTAAAACTAAAATATATTAAGTGTATCCCATATGCATGATTTTGTTCCCAATGTTGACTAAGAGTTTTGTTTGTACAATTCAATCCTGGGAGCATAGTTCTACATTGTGCACAAAGGAGCTGGAGCTACATTGTTTACAATAGAATTTGGCACATGCCTGTGTTGAAGGGAGTCCTGATTCCTATCCAGACATTAATCTTTTGCATGAAAGCATTTTTGGAAAAATAGCCTACCACTGATCCAGCAGTAATTAGATTAAATGCCAAGGTAACATTTGTATGGTCAATATGTTTATGATATTACCATGAAAGTACAGTTTTACAGTATTCAGAGGGTTAGGCATTGGGAGCATAACAACTGGGGGGTATTAAGTGTTATAGCTGGAACAGGATTCTGGTTGAATCAAGCATGTTTTATCTGGAATCAGTTCAAGGAATCAAATAGTATATTATAAAAAATAAACTTACAGGAGGCATGATACAGTTCTCAGTAATATACTCAATGTGCATATCTTTTAAAATGGTCAATGTTATCGTTTAAATCAACATTTTGCCAACATGTTGAAAGCTGTAATAAAATGATTTAGTGGGAGGAATTTTAACTCCCCCTGCTCGGAGGAAACTGGGTGGGGAGAACAGTTAAAATGGAGTGGGTGAAATACCTAAGTCAGGCGGGAGCCTCACAATCTTAAGCAGCAAGTCAGCAGGAAACACACAGTGGCCACTCTAACAGCATGGACTTCGTCAGATGACTGAAGAGGCCATCCCAGGAGTGCTCCTCCAGGCACCAGAAGGAAGGTATAGGCCTCCTCTGCCCGGACCACCTCCCGTTCCTGACCTGCTGACCACCCCAGAACGTCCGTCCCCACACTTACCTTGGGCCCGACTTTCCGTTTACTTCCCGCCGACTTTGCAGAGGTTTTGGTTTGGCTGTTAAAATCAGCTGGGCCTTCCGCTGCAACTCCCAGACAGGTCAAACTCTCGCTAGGGCGCTTTCTCCTCAAGGAATTAAAGATCCCCCCCCCCCCCCCCCGCTATCACAAATGCAATTATTTAACTTTGAAGTTTCTTCTGCACATTTAATGTGCTGTTTTTGCAGAGAGTAAGAAGAACCTGCTTAGAATTTCAATTTGAAGAATTGCATTTAAACAAGGTTTATACTCAGATGACTTGTTTAGGATGACAGTCTGTTCAATGTTACTACTTCTGTTACCTATTGGGAATGTAAGAATATCAAGGGTGAAGCGAGGATTCTATTATTGCAGTGCTCATCTGCCAATGCTGCTCCATAACCTTTCACTAGATGTGGAGGAGTGGCCTGAGAGACACCCTCCAATTACCCTTTCTGCAGGGAAATACCTGGCCTCTGCCCAGCAACTCTTTAGACAGCCTGGCTGAGATTAAGAACTCACTATGTGCAGAATCACAGATATAAAACCATATACCACCACTCTGTGCCATAGCTCATTGGATCAGGCAGATTCTGTTGGCTGCATTGCAAAACAGTAGGTTCTGTACTTTTTGGTTATACTTAATGCTTATCATTAATCTAAATGGGCCTTGTGTATATTTCCACCAGCTGCGCAGCCTGTTTGTATGACTGGGCCCAACAGTGAAGAATGTAGAAAATGTATCTCTCAGCAAGTGCCCTATTGTGCCCTCTCTGTTCCAGCTTGGTTTAAATTCTCCTCCCAAATTTTTGTGGTTAAGGAAGCACAGTTTCCATGAAAAAGTGTTTGGTCAATCTTAATTTTGGTGAAGGAGAAGAGCCAGACGGATCATATTATTTTTCCACGATGCGTAAGTGTTGTGATAGGTTGTGCTAATGTCATAACATTAAATCTTTGGGAGTAAATGAGAAAGGGTTTGTCAAATACTTCCTTTTAAAAAATAATGTTAAAATATTTTCCCTAGAATATTACAATGCCTTATATAGCCATACAGTTAAACAATTTGCTTAAATGGCATTTCCATAAATGTACATTAATTCAGAGTTTGTTGGCAAGGCTATGTGTAGAAATGTCAAATGAGAAAAGGTATACCAAACAATTTTGCATGAAAATGGTGCTCCTTTAATGTCCTGGCTCTTGTACAGACTTGGTCAAGAGACTGATTTGTAATCCTGTGTATTGCATGCTGGGATAGCCATTTTACTTAGCTGCCAATGTTCAATGGATGGGAAGGGTGCTTTTGCAGTAAGTTTCTACTCCATCAATGTTCAATTGATATGTGATCACCGCAGAAGGATAATGCAAGTCTATACCAGTTTTACTGGGAGGCTGCCATGACACCTTCCTCCATGATGCTGTGTCACATATTCATCCCTCCCCACTTTTCCACCCATCCAGGAAAGTTAGACCAAGGCTGCTCGGAGACAAGGGATATCCCCTGCACACATTTCTGATAACCCCCCACTACAACCCCACTGTGCCTGAACAATATAGGGACAATCAGAGCCATTGGACCACCAGGAACATCATTGGCATTTTGAAGCAAAGATTCAAGTGCCTGTTTGTTCTGGGGGCTCCCTACAATATAGGCCAGACAAAATGGGCTGCTTCATTGTAGTTTGCTGCATTGTGCACAACCTAACAATTCAAAGAGGATTGGAGTTAAAGGAGGCACAGCAACAAGAAGCGGCAGTCAGACAAAAAAGAATCGGAAGAAAGCAAAGGACAACCACATAAACGCATTGCAGCTAGAGAGGCCAAGGAGCAGCTGATAGAGCAGCGCTTTCAATGAGCTGCTCAATCCCCTTACCTGAAAAGTGACAAAACGCCCCATTACATTAACAGTCCGTGTTACCCCTTCACCATTCCCTTAATTCTGCATTTAGGAATATTGAAACCATTTAGCCAACATCTATATTAATCACATTCTGACAATGCAGACTAACAAACAGCAATTAAAAGAAACTATAGACCAAAATGCCAAATGTTACAAAGGTGATGATTTTAATTCCAAACACAATGTTGATGTGAATTATTTTGTGACCCAAGTGATCAACCCATAGAGCTTTTCTAAAACAATGACAGAAAATGCTGGAAACCAGGTTCTGATGAAGGGCAATGCCTGAAATTTTGACTGTCACTTGTGTCCACAGATGCTGTGCCTAACTTGCTGAGCGTTTCCAGCATTTTCTATTTTTTTTTCAGATTTCCGGCATCTGTAATATTTTGGGGGTATTAAATGAAGGTTTACTAACTCTATTACTCCTATGAGGTGCTCCCCCAGTGGCTTCAGCAAAGTTGATGGATGACTGTATTGCTCTTGTGTGAACCATTCAGATGCTTGTGGCCAGCGACTTCTGGGAGCTCAACCTCAAGATGGCCGGGCTGCAGACGGCAGCACTTGGGACAGTCTGGCCCAGCTGGCTTTCTGGCACTGTGGTTGGTATTGGCTGAGGGGGTAGCAAAGGAGAAGAGCTTCTGACATCCTGAAAGAGGGCAACGCGTTTCACTGCGCCACTGCCATTTTCCTGGAAGATGAGCGACTGCTTGAAAGCCTCTATCTATTTGGTCCACCAATCTATCCAAGGTGGACACCTGTCTTTCCAAGATGGAGTCCAGAGCCTGCACGGCAGCCGTTTGAGTTTCTACCATAGCTGCAAAGTCTGGAACATTGACTCCTGTTGTGAGGGCCCGCTGCAGTATCCCTGGAGGTGTCCACACTTTCCAAGAAATACTGCAGAGTGGGAGATGACACAACACAGGCTGGAAGCAGACTCCTCCACATTTACAGCCATGGCAGTGAAACTCCTTGGCAGGCCCTCCAATACCTGATATAACTGCTTGTATGGAGTACGTAGTTTTCTTCTCATTACTGACCCCCTGAAGTCTGCATTTTGTCCTCATCAGAGCTGGGAGAAGACTCACCCTCACCTTCCATCAAGTTTGCCTGGGCTGTCCCTGTCAACAATACTTATTGCTGCTTGCCATTACAGAGTGCTTCATCATGTACAGACCTCTCAACCTCTCTAATATACTCTCTAACCTAGTCGGGGTGCCAGTCTCTGTGCTGGAGCTTGGGAGCGATGCAGCCTTTGATAGTGCTTTCTCAGAAGGATTCTACTACTCTGGAGACTCTTCATCTGCGGGCTGTGGCTTTTGAGAAGGACCTAGAATAAAGAGAAAAGGGACAAGATGGATGGCACTGAGGGGTTGGACAGTAGCAGATGACAGGCATCACACTGCAGCTTGATGTAGGCAAGCTACCTGATAGTGGGTTTTTCTGAGGTTCATGAAGGGGTTCAAGTAGGTTAAGCCCCCAGCCTCAAAATATCCTATTCTGACAGTTGTGAAGGGGCCACTGAGTTCCAGTGTTTGCTGCTCCAGCTCAGACAGGTTCATGATGTTGGCTGGTCCTGCCCCTGGTTGTACTCCTCTCCCATTTGTTTTGCGCTCTTTTGTCCTGCAGAAGGAGAGTCCGAGAGTTAGTGAATGTCTCCTACAAAGGAGAGTGCAAATATGTAAGGCTTCTGCTTGTTGTACACATACCGCGTATATTGCTATTTGGAAAATACAGTTGGGGGATTAAAATGAAAATGGTTACCAAAACTTGTGGTTTTGAGTAAGAGAGAGACATATAGGTATGAACTGATCGATTCCTGGACAGCAGACTTCAAAAAAAAATGTCAAGACTAAATGTTCAGTAGAGAGTAAATGACAAAAGACTGTCAAATTGGATCTTTTGCTTTTCACTAGCCAGAGACACTGTTCAAATAAATAACACTAAGAGGTTAACTTCAGCCTGGATGGCTGTCACCAAGATTAATGCCAAAAATGATTTTCTTGTGCTTTCTAATCACATGGGAAAAGCATAAACTTGCACCAATTTTTGCAGCAAATGAAGTGCGCCGTCCTCATTTATGTTGAAGGGATTTGGTTGCAATTTATGATCAATACTTACAGTATCATGCATAAGGGTTCAAATAACGTGGGCTGTAACATGAAGAAGGGTAAACAAGAAATTCTCAAAGCAAGAGATAAAACACAGCTGTAAGTTATTACTGTGATGGAAAAACAAGCTTTCTGCAAGGTGGAAGTCTGACATTAAAGAAGAGTGAATATTAAATCAACAGACAGGAAGTCTTTTTAGAGAGAAAGAACATGTGTGTATTTTATATCTTCAATTTGTAAGTTAGGAACATTCTGTTCCTTCGCCAACAAGGCTACTTCAGGCTCTGTCCTGGCATTTCCTCTATGATGTATTTTTTACATTAAATTGCTAATAAATCTGGCAATTAATGTTTCTGCGTTGGCTGCCTTCAGTTACCAAGAGCAATAGAATTTTCACGCAAAAACACGACTGAATGCAAGCAGCTATTCTAGCTTATGAGTGTCATTCATGATGTACAGCAGCAATGAGTGAGGGAAAAGGAATCCTAACATATTTTGGTACATCAATAAGGATTGGTTAATCGATAAAAAGAAATCAGAGACAATGCTCAGATACACTGGGCTCACATGTGTCAAATTATAAGAAAGCAATGGGGGCAATTTTCAACCGAAGTACACATGTGGGGGGGTCTAATTGTGCCACCTGCCCATTAGCTCTGTTAGGCCTGAACCATTTACATGGTTGGGGCTCATCTAAATATTTTGTGCCACAAGGGAGGGGAGGCAATTTGGCAGGGTTGGGGGTGGGGGGTGGGGTGCACTGAGCAGCCGGCAATTGGAGAGAAAAGAAGGATGCAATTCCTGCTTTTCTACATGTAACTACACTTTTCTACACTTTGGCCTATGAATTACCATTATGACATGAGGGAATGTACAAGGCCACCATTTCATTAACTTTGGGAAAGTACCGTAGTGTGAAGAATTTGTTTTAGTCCTACATAAAACCTTAACATGATGAATTAAATGTAGCTTTTACAGTCACTTAATCAAGCAGGAAGAATCCTGCTTAAATATTATTACTCAGGTAAAGTGCCATGATATTGGTACGTTCATTGTTATTTAAAGCCTTACAGTTTTCAAAATTAATGTACGTTAACAAAACATATATGATCCTCATCCATTCATTAGTTCTAAATATTCAAACTCATTAGTTATAAAAGTTAATTTTTGAAGGGTCTTAAAAACATGAATACATACATTGTACATGACAAAGTATAAGTAATAAGAAAGCCTAACAACTGTCCTATGAGTGATTGAATTCACCATTGTTGAATGGCCATCCTTGGGAGAAAGATAAGAATTGCTCTGATGTCTATGTGTAGAGACATTGGGGGTGGTTTTCGTTTCTCTACTGCCCCATTTGAGCTTAAAATCAAGACAGAAGCAGGATCACAATAGTGCACGCAATGGAAGTGCAAACTTAGTGCCGCATTCCCGCGCATTACGATATTTGGCCAGACCCCGATGCAGGCAGCCAGGGCTGCCACCAGGAACAGCCAGGAGCCTCATGAATATATGCTAATCAGGGTCAGAAGACACAGTTATGACCTCGGATGCCATTTTCATCTCTCCCCACTTGATTACCACCAGGTCCTGCTCCCACCCACCAACATGGGCGGTATAAGTCAGGAGACAGCTAGTTTCAGCATCCATTAAAAGGATGCTCAGCTGCAGTCAGGGAAAACTGGCTGCAGGTTTTGCACACATTTTACTATAGTCACTTTTGAGTTTTGACCCTTAAAGGCGTCCACAGTTAATGGCCTTGCTGCTGTAGGTGCTGCAAAAATGTGCTTGCTAGTCTAAAGTGCCGTTTCTTTTCACTCCCAATGCTTCTAAGCCCTTCCCTTTAAGGCACTGCTGCAGACCCTTCAAATTCAGCCACCCCACCTGATTTCCCACCACCAGATCAGCAAACTGCGTGCTGGGGGAGCATGTTTTGTGCTGGTAGCTCGCCGACCACATTATGACGAAGACCCCAAACCAAAATGGTTCAGGTCTCCCCAATGACTCTTCCGGGCAGATGCCACGCACACTCTGCCCATCGTCAGCCCGGTTTACGCTCCACAGGAAATTTGCCCCCATTCTAAGTATAAAAGAACATTTTAACACATAGTGATTGAAGAATCTCTTCTTCTTTTGTTTTTAAAGGAATGTTCTTTTTTTAAAACATTGACCTGTTAGTACCATATTTCTTTTGAACTATGGGTTTAACATCAAAATATCATGGGGGTTAAATTTGATAACCCCCAAATCTGGGAGCGGGGGTTGCGGTGCGCGATTAACCTGCGCCCAGTCTTTGCAATGCAGATAGCACATGAGATTTGTGCTGCCTGGTCATTTACCTGATTCCGGCGAACAGCCAGGCCTAGCTGTGATGTTGAATGGCTGCTCACCAGCAGAGGGGCTCAGATATCGCATGAGTGGCTCGGACCTCTTAAAGGCAGCCTGCACCTCTTATTTGCGAAATGTAAGATACAGGTCTGCAAGGAACCTGAACGGAGATCAGACATCGCACACGGAAAACACAGATGCAGGTCCCGTCCCTATGTTTACAAACTGTTGAGTCATGTAAAAACATTCAAAAAAGGTTGCGCACTACTAAATCCCACATCCTCCAATCTGCACGCAAGACCTCACCAATCTGCTAATCTGAGTTTGTACCAGGCCTGCGAGAGAGCATGCACCAAGGTTCTCTGTTAATGCACTAGAGGCCTTGGTTAAGAGGTGGACAGAAGGAGGGGCATCCTATATCTGCAGGGAGAGAAGAGGTCCTCCAGATATATGCTCAAGAGGCAGTGGAAGGCAGTAGGGGACTAAGTCAATGCTAAACCACGATCATGGATGCAGTGCAGGAAAAAGTTCACTGCTTTGACACGAGTGGTCGAAGTGAGTGAGGTCAACTGTCAAGTGGCATCTCCTACCAACTTCATCACCAGCCACATCCATTGCTCCACGCACTACATCCCCCATCACACACATACCAACAAACTCTTTCCATCAGTACTCAACTCTTCCAATCAGATGCTTCCTCTCACCCTCACACATTACCACTGTTGCAAGCCGCACACCCACAACTCACAGGTCACATACACTGGCAGCTATTCAACCATGACAGGCACATCATTCAAACGTCCTGCAGGGCACTCACCGATACAAGTCCCTTGCAGGATAAGGTGGCACATAACAGGAGGCAGCAAGTGGCAGTGGCACTTAGCCCCTCGAGTTTGTTCCACCATTCAATTAGATCATGTTTGATCTGTGACCTAACTCCATATACCCGCCTTAGCCTCATATCCCTTAATACCTTTGGTTAACAAAAATCTATCAATCTCAGATTTAAAATTAACAATTGAGCTAGCGCCAACTGCTGTTTGCAAAAGAGCGTTCCAAACTTCTTCCACCCTTTGCCTGTAGAAGCATTTCC
The DNA here is from genome assembly GCF_035084215.1 of Heptranchias perlo. Lineage (NCBI taxonomy): Eukaryota > Metazoa > Chordata > Chondrichthyes > Hexanchiformes > Hexanchidae > Heptranchias > Heptranchias perlo. The sequence continues at coordinate 35,137,788 of NC_090337.1, read as the reverse complement.
TAACTTCACTCCTGCAAGTGCTGGCTCTAATTTTTAGCCTATGTCCCCTAGTCCTATTCAAGTATAGGAGACCTCCAAAAACAGGACAAATGCATCAGCAGCCAGAAGCAATAATCCAGCGACTAACCTGTAACCCCGGCATGATTTCTTTAAATAGTACTGGTAGAGGGTCCTTCATGCCGTTTAAGACCTGTTCAGCTGTGCAAGGTTAAGACAGTGCATTAGTTGGAGTGTGGAGTTACAAAATCGTATCTGTCCCTTTAAAACAACAACAACAACGTGCATTTATATAACGCCTTTAATGTTGTAAAATGTCCCAAGGCTCTTCACAGGAGCGTTATCAAACAAAATTTGACACCGAGCCACATAAGGAATTATTAGGACAGGTGATCAAAGAGATAGGTTTTAAGGAGTGTCTTAAAGGAGAAGAGTGAGGTGGAGAGGTTTAAGGAGGGAATTCCAGAGCTTAGGGCCTAGGCAGCTGAAAGCACGGCCGCCAATGGTGGAGCGATTAAAATCGGGGATGCGCGAGAAGCAAGAATTGGAGGAGCGCAGAGATCGTGGAGGGTTGTAGAGCTGGAGGAGGTTACAGAGATAGGGAGGGGCGAGGCCATGGAGGGATTTGAAAACAGGGATATGAATTTTAAAATTGAGGCATTCACAGACCGGGAGCCAATGTAGGTCAGTGAGCAGAAGGGTGATGGGTGAATGAGACTTGGTGCGAGTTTTGGATGAGCTCAAGTTTATGGAGGGGGGAAGATGAGAGGCCAGCCAGGAGAGCATTGGACTAGTGAAGTCTAGAGTTAACAAAGGTATGGATGAGGGTTTCAGCAGCAAATGAGCTGAGGCAGGGGCGGAGATGGGCGAAGTTACAGAGGTGGAAGTAGGCAGTCTTGGTGATGGAGCGGATATGTGGTCGGACACTCATCTCAGGGTCAAATAGGACGCCAAGGTTGCGAGCGGTCTGGTTCAGCCTCAGGCAGTGGACAGGGAGAGGGATGGAGTCGGTGGCTCGGGAACGGAGTTTGTGGCGGGGACCAAAGGCAATGGCTTCGGTCTTCCCAATATTTAGTTGGAGGAAATTTTTGCTCATCCAGTACTGGATGTTGGACAAGCAGTGTAACAAATGAGAGACAGTGGAGGGGTCGAGGGAGGTGGTTGTAAGATAGAGCTGGATGTCGTCAGCGTACATGTGGAAACTGATGTTATGTTTTTGGATGATGTCACCGAGGGATAGCATGTAGGTGAGAAATAGGAAGGGGCCAAGGATAGATCCTTGGGGGAACTCAAGAGGTAACAGTGTGGAAGTGGGAAGAGAAGCCATTGCAGGTCATTCTCTGGCTACGAGTGGATAGATAAGAATGGACCCAGGCGAGAGCAGTCCCACCCAGCTGGACGACAGAGGAGAGGCGTTGGGCAAGGATAGTATGGTCAACCGTGTCAAAGGGTGCAGACAGGTTGAGAAGGATGAGGAGGAATAGCTTACCATCGTCACAGTCACAAAGGATGTCATTTGTGACTTTGATAATGACCGTTTCAGTACGGTGGCATGGGCGGAAACCTGTTTGGAGGGATTCAAACATGGAGTTGTGGGAAAGATGAGCACGGATTTGGGAGGCAACAACACGTTCAAGGACTTTGGAGAGGAAAGGGAGGTTGGTGATAGGGCGGTAGTTTGCAAGGACAGAGGGCTCAAGGGTGGGTTTATTGAGGAGGGGATGTGATGATGGCAGATTTGAAGGAGAGAGGGACAGTACCTGAGGAGAGGGAACCGTTAACAATATCTGCGAACATGGGGGCGAGGAAGGGAAGTTGAGTGGTCAGCAGTTTAGTGGGAATAGGGTCGAGGGAGCAGGAGGTGGGTCTCATGGTCAAGATGAGCTCGGAGAGGGCATGAGGGGAGATAGGAGAGAAACTAGATAAGTATCAGCGTTGCACACTGCTCTAAGGCATATTCTCCTTACTTTACATGGTACCGATGTTTGTTATCTGCGCGTGCGCAAACGCCTTTACCAAGATGGTGTCCAGTGCACGTGCGTGCGCATTCCGGACGCCATTTTGAGACCTAAGGAGGCCTAAAAAACGGACGCCACGTGGCCAAATTTATGGCCCCATTTTTCAAAAAAGTGAAACATTATTAGAACTATCACAAAATTATAAAACATATAAAGAAAATAAATTAAGAAGTTCTAATTGGCACAACTTTTTCACCTGGCACGCAACTAATTTTGTGGTATGCCACAACTATCTTCACTGGACACTGATGGAGCGATAGCATTTATACTTTATGGAAACAGAGACACCTACTGGAGTTAACCGGGAAACAATAGTTTAGAATAAATGGTTACTACGTAATGTAGCCAGACAAAATGCACAACAAACATTTATTGTATTGATGTCAGTTGATGCAGTGTTAACAATAGTAATTACTGAATTCACAAGACTAATATCTTATATTGATATTGTATTCCACAACTATTTTTATTTACAAAGTAGTGTTCTCAGCTGGAATCCATGTGAAAATTGTTATGCAATTTCAATGCAGTCTCAGGTAGTGAGCCAAGAATTCAGTAGTGGTTATGTTACTAGACTAGTAATCCAGAGGCCTAGACTAATAATTCAGAGAATGTAAGTTCAAATCCCACCCTGGCAGTTTGACAATTTGAATTCAGTTTAAAAAATCTGCAAATAAAAAGCAGGTATCAGAAAAGTGACCACAAAGCTGTCAGATTGTTGTAAAATCCCAACTGGTTCATTAATGTCCTCTAGAGAAGGAAACCTGCTGACCTTACCTGGTCTGGCCTATATGTGACTCCAGTGGCACACCAAAATGATTAACTCTTAACCACCCTCTGAAGTAGCCTAGCAAGCCACTCAGTTGTATCAAATCGTGAAAAAGAATAAGAAGGCAGCCCACCACCACCTTCTCAAGGACTTCTTCGCCAGCCTTGACGGCGATGCCTGTATCTCAAAAATTAATTTAAAAAAGCATTTATACTGGTCCTGCTAGGCTATCAATCATACACGATGCCCTGTAATGACACCATTCTGTCTGTATGTAGTGTGAAGGAGAGTAGTGGCACTTCAGAGCAGGGTTATAAATTAAAGTCATCTAATATAATACTTTATTAAAGCAAAAAGGAAACCTGTATGCAATTTAATATATGACAACTGGAAACTTAACGTTTATTTGATAAACAATAGTTCGTCCTTTGTAAATGTGAAGTATATTGATGTAAATGTTTTTTTGGGGGGGAAGCATGGTCACTCAACATAGACATAATATAACAAGGGTTGAAAATAGCTGGATGATAAATACACAGAAACAGATCGTTAACAGCTGCACTAAGAAAACTTCCTGCTTTTGTTTCAGTTTGGAATGATGCCCTTATACCCACCCTTCCTTCCTTCAGTATGAAGATTTTTAGACCAGAAAAGTTGAAACCAGAGACAAGTTACACCATGCTGAGAGATGAAACAAATTTCTTTCTCAAGGATCCGCAAAAAAAATTGGGGTAAGTTTCAACCTTTTTTATTCCTGAGGTACGTTTGTGGGTTTCTGATCTGTTTGTGGCTAACTGAAATAAACTTCTAAGTTCTGAAAGATTTAGAGCCAGGTTCCAACCGTCTGAACTGACAGGAAATCACATAAACCTGTGTTTTTGGCTGATTATCCTGTTGGAGGATGTGGGGAAACTCAAGTGAAAAGCCTCAAGAGATGAAAACGTGCTCTGCTCAGGAAAGTCATGTACTACTTAAAAATCATATCTCATTTATTTTCAGTGATAGTTACCATTTAATGTAAAAAAAATATGCAACCATGCTCAGTAGCATTACTTTGGCAATACTGTACTAGATTTTGTAAGATGGGGTTTACTAACACCTGAAGAGCAGATCATTCATTTAACAACTTCTATGACATATTCTCGAATACAGTATAAAACACAAATGTAGATATTTTTTAAACATACCTCTTGTTTCATAATACGTGATGGTCTTGAATATCAGACATACTTGAGTAAGCAACACAGAATTAAAAGAAAATACTTTTCTTCCTCCATTCAATGCCACAAACCATGAGTATGGTGGTTCCCTTATAAGAACATAAGAAATAGGAGCAGGAGTAGGCCATACAGCTCCTCGAGCATGCTTCACCATTCAATAAGATCATGGCTGATCTTCAATCTCAACTCCACTTTCCCGCCCTATCCCCATATCCCTTGATTCCCTTGGTGTCTAAAAACTATCGATCTCAGTCTTGAATATAGTCAACGACTGAGCATCCACAGCCCTGTGGGGTAGAGAATTCCAAAGATTCACAATGCTCTGAGTGAAGAAATTTTTCCTCATAATAAATGTTTTTCACATCACCTTCACAATCCTGCAGGATATAAAGACATCTTAAATGCTCAAACGGCCAATTTAGTTCCTTTACCTCTGCTAACATAACCAGCTCAGAAGATCACAAGATAGATTTAGGTGAGGAAGGTCATTCTTCCAGAAAAAAGATTTCAGGGATTTTTGCCACCACTAACGTACCTGGAAGTCTATTCCTTATGTTGAGTGCCCTTATCCAATTGGTCACAACTTAGCAACATGTGCGATTTGGACAGGGTATGATACCTTTGGTATCATTCTACCATCAAGATCAGAAGGTTGTGGACACAACTTCAGCACATAATCGAGGCTGACACATGAATCCAGAATCAACAGAGTATTGCATTGTTGCAGGTGCGGTCCTTCAGAGGGGACGTTAAACTAAGGCCCAACCTGCCTGTTCCAGTAGCTTAGATATACATCAAGTCCATTGTAGTATTTGAATAAGAGCGGGCAGTTGAGGAGGCATGAACTTTAATTCTGCATTAAAAAAACTCTTGCAACATGGAAGTGCATGTCATGGAAGCAGAGCTCAATCATGCCTTTAACCAAAAAAAATCTTTATTATATATTTAATATATAATAGAATAGAAATTATAATATGATTTAAAACGGACTGCAATTAGCTGAGACAGAGTGCTCCTGAGTTCATGCCTCCTCAACTGCCTTAGTTGATCAAAGGGAAAAGTTAGAAGAAATGTTTTTACATTGAGGGTTATTAGTGCTGGAATACTTTACAAGAAGTCATCAAGGCAGACACTATAATTTAAAAGTGTATTGAATAAGGATTTGAAAATGAAGAATATTAAGGATATGGAGAAAGGGCAGGGGAACTTGATTGGAGATGATGGGTTTGAAACTTGTTTACTTCCAGTGCAGTAATGTCGGTGGAGCAGGAGCAGCTCTGAAGAATTTCCTGGCCTATCTATTTTAACAACTTAACTGCTAAAGAATGATAGGATTTAATTCTGCATTAAAAAAACTCTTGCAACATGGAAGTGCATGTCATGGAAGCAGAGCTCAATCATGCTTTTAACCGAAAAAAATCTTTATTATATATTTAATATATAATAGAATAGAAATTATAATATGATTTAAAATGGACTGCAATTAGCTGAGACAGAGTGCTTTTGTCTTGGTTTCTAGGAGAAAAACAATACATAAGGTTATCTAGAGATAGCCATTAGTTTTGTGGGAAACAGACAGCCTTTGTTTTGCTGTTATTACTAGATCAGTAAAGAATCACGTCAGTTTATTTGGTTAGTGCCACATGTATTTGAAAAGTTATTGCATGCAAACTTACAGCTCATATTAGTCAGTAAGATTAGTCTCTGTTGGAGCCAAGTGTCAAGAATAAGGAACTCCAACAAGGACTTTGCCATTTAACAATTCATTAGAGACTCAGAAGATTCTGGGAAGAACTACAAAGACTTTGGACTATTTATTGTTTTTGGAACAGTTTAAGTATTTTGTAATTTGGGTATTATACTTTAGTTACATATTATACATTTCTGCTTCTGTGTAATTGTCTTGCTTGTAAATAAATTCAATTTGGAGTTAGCCTGAGTGAACAGGTCTGACAGCATAATATTTAACTACCTTTTGAAGACAAGAGAACATGATAGGCAGTCAACATAATGTCCAGTGCAAAATACCCTGGTACAAGTAATTCTTAGACCTGTGGCATATAATCTCATTCACAACATGCATAAGGTTGTAAGTATCAGTTCATAAGAGACATGGGTCCGCTTATGGAAACTGCCCTTTTGCAGTGAATATGAGTTAACAGTGTCATGAAAAACCCTGCACCGTTGGAGCGTAATCTGTTAGAGTCCTAACGTGCTGCATCTTTGAGAGCTATGACATGCAATTGTGGTCTTGATTCTCCACAGTTATCTTCCATGTCATTGTGGAGGCCAGGCACATTCCTACATAGAAGGAGGAAAACAATCAAACATACAGCCTCCTGTGTCTGCTCTTGTGCATTTAATTAGTTCTATTAGAGATGGCCTCGCCAGCGACGCCCACATCCCATGAACGAATAAAAAAAATCTAAAGTCTAGTTTCAGAATGACATAGGCAAATACCTGGGAGCAAGTCACCAACCCTTTCAGTGTGGATGGCTCATGCGAGAACACAAGAAAAGAGAAAGAGACACAGATGATTCCTTAACATCTTAATCTGTAGCTTATTGCTTAGAAGAAGAATCAGTTGTCTTAATGAAGGCGCAGGCGGGGAATGAAGATGAAGAGTAAGGACACCTCATAAAAGGAATTTACCAGGGGAAAAAACAAAACATATTGGGGGTGATTTTAAACCCCAAGAACGGGTGGGTTGGGGGCAGGTGGGAGTTGAAAATAGTTGTTTCTTTGGGTCACAACCGCAAAATTTTCGGACTTTGCATTCCCAGTGGGAAGCCTGTACTTTTACGCGCCAGGGTTAAACCCTGAAATAAAGCCGGGTTGCGGTCGTGACCCAAAAAACAACTAATTTCAATTCCCTCCCGCCCCCAACCCATCCGTTCTTGGGGTTTAAAATCACCCCCATTGGGTCTGAACTTCATTGGGCCAGAGAGGATGGCAAGTAGGAGCATCGCACGCAGGGGAGCTGCAATTTGCGGTAGAATATGGCTCCGCTGGGTCCTTACTCTCCTATTTAACTTCCACCTTACATTTCGGTGGGGGCGTAAGTGAGTCTTCCGCCTGCCCCCTGTCGTCAAGGAGATGTGACTAGGAAGTTCCTGCACTACTCAAGAATTCTGCTTTCGTGCACTTGTAAGGCCCCATCAGGGCTGGCATGAGTTCCATTGAGCCTATGAAAAGGAACCAAAGGTCACAAAGGCAAAAGTAATTGATCCTGGATGGCACCAATTATGAATAGCCAATTTCACAATGTCAGTTGTATTGATTTGTCACAGATAGAAATGACTTAGATGCACTGGATACAGTGGGATTTGGAAAGCTTGAGCTCACTGTTAAGTTTTCAGATGTTCTTCTGAGATCACATCTTATTTGTTCGTGGGATAAGAAGATGGTCTTAAACATTAAAGATTGGTCAAATGTTCCTTAAAAGAAACATACACGCAGAAGATTGACAGTAAACCCGTTTCCGGCAGTTAGACATGTAAATAGGGTTTCCACCAAAATTACGGTGGTCGATCAGGAGAACCCCAAAGGAAATTCCCAGCCAGAATGAAACACAGTCCTCCAGCCCTTTTGCAGAACATTCCAATATTCTTGATCTGTATTTTTATTGCTTAATAGTTTAAAAACATAGTCGTAAATCTTTGCTTTAAGAAGTACATCTCCATTTTAAGTAGGTCTCGGAAGTTGCACCAGAAATTGTGCCCATCATGTGGGCAGGCTGCCCGATTTGCCATGCAATCAGGAGGGCTGCCCATCAATCATTTTAAAATGAGGCCCGGGAGTTAAAATGGCCCAGGCCTCACACCGAAAATATCAAGGGGGCTTGCCGCCTGCCTTGTCCTTTGCACACTCGATTCGTGTCCCAAGTTAAATCTGAAGAACCTGTGGGTCATCTGCCTATCACAACAAGTGATACACAGACTGCATCTGGACCTAGGAAAATGCCAAGATGTATGGGTCTCCTTTTTGCATGTCTCCCTACCACAAAATCCAAACCCCCAGAATTGAAGGGATCTTTGCCTCATCTAACCATCTCTATCTGAACCCAGGTACCACTCCAACTTGGTGCCTGAGACCACCCCCCCCCCCCCCCCACCGCCCTCCCACTCTATGACGAGCTTCCTGACTCTGCTAACTAATAACCACAGCCAAGCATGAATAACTGTAGAGCTATATAGGACCTGCAATGAATGAATGTATAACCTACAAAGCAGCATGTACATACACTGTATTCTACAATGGCCTGAGAAAGCAGGTCATTCCTGTACAACTCAATAACAAAATAAAAAGAAAAATATTATCAGCTGTTTAATTACACAATTTCCACCATTAGTGTTGGAGGAAGAAATCAGTTGCAAAAGAATTCAATCTATATATAGGCATATCCTTTTGCAAAGTTCAAATGTCAAGCTCTAACTCTAGCACTAGTGATAGAGAGCACACTGAACTGAAGCAGATTCTCTCGGGGGTAGAACCCATTATTGCAGGGGCATAAATCTTTCCCATCATGTTTAGGCCTGTATTATTCCATAGAAGTACTCTGAGCACAGTAACCCCTAGGGCAAGCTTGCAGCAGATATAAACGAGATATCAAAATTAGAGTTTATTTCCATCATTGAGAGTGCAGCTAAACCCAGATGTAGATCCAGGTAAAACCTGTTTCAAAATCATTACCATGATTGATTTTCAGAAATGTTTTTCATTATATTTTAATGACTCTGTTGTCAGTAAACAAGTTTGAAATTTAGAAAGTGCTTTATCTCCCCAGGGGCAAGTGCCACGTGCCTTAAACATTGTACATCTGCATGTATTCAACACGCACATATATACCCCACAGAAAATATATTCCTGCAAGTCTTCTGACAACCTGTTGATAATGTAAGTACATTTTCTCTTTTTGATTAATTTTCAATAACTGCACTGGACAGTTTTCACAATAACTCATTTATAAAATCCGGTGATATGGTGGTTTATTTTAGAAAATATGATTTCTTTAGAAATAATATAAACAAAAAACAGTGTTTTTAAATTTTAATTGAATTTTTTCAAGGTAATCTTGTTGAATAAAAAACGGTACAGTGCTTCCTAGTCCTCCAAACTCAAATCACATAGGGTTTTAAAAGCTGTACACTGGGGACAAGTAAAACTGAAAAAAACTCATGAAAAATACAGCACAAAGGGTAAAAACGCGGTTTTAGGAATATGTTTCAGGTACCTAAAAATAAAATCAACAGAGATAAACCAAGCCAAAACTGAATCAGGCTAGTGTAACCAGCAACATAGATACCTAGAGGGGACATGTGATTTCCAGTTTTCAAAAGAATCAAATCTCCATTGGATTTTTAATTTACCAGGATTAATGACAATTTCACCCTGGCATCACTGCATTCAAGATTGGGACAATATAGCCTTCTTTGACAGACAGCACAAGGACAAAATGTTTATGTAACTAATACATTTTAACTATAGAAATTAAAAACAGAAGGCACTCATTTGGCCTATTGTGTCTCAGTCAACTCTTTGCTGAAGCAATCTAAAACTAATTCCACTTCTCTGCTCCGTCCCCACAGTCCTGCATTTTCCTCTGCTTTAAATATTTATCTGTTCTTCCTTTAAAACGTGCAATGGTCTCTGTCTCAACTATTCTCTGTGACAAAGCATTCCATGCTCTAACAACTGTCTAGCCCCGGGTTTAACTTGGGGCAGGAGTTGGTGGGAGGGATGGCTATGTATTCAGCAAACCATCTGGACCTCAGCAGTGAGACTTGGGAGATTTTAGGCCCCTACAGACGACTGCCCGAACCCAATGGGAAGCAGCAGCTAGCCGTCGGGTGAGAGCGGGATGTCAAGCTGAAGGAGGACGCCACTGGGAACCCTAAGTAACGGTCTTCAGCACTCGGGAGGGGGTTCTGGAGGGCCTCGTGGTCGGGGAAGAGGGGATGAAGCAGGGGACGCCTAAACTTTTCTTGTGGGGCCTGGAGGAGTATTTCTGGTCTTCCTAGTCCCGTAAGGAAAAAACACTTACTTTTTGGGCCTCTTCTGGTCCTGGTTTCTTTTGTTGCTGGGTTGGCCTGGCGGGAATGCTACAGTGGCATCCGGTTGAAATTGGAGTCAAGCCCCGATGACATCATTGGAGCCCGAACTGCATATTTGAAGACCTGGCTGGTGTCCCTCTCGCCTGCTTAGAAGAACAGGCTAAGTTCAGAACTTAGTGGGAAGACAACGGGATCGGTGCAGGTAAGGACTATGGACCACTTTAACTGTCTGCCCGCCTGGTTTCTGTCAGAAGGGCAGACAGTTAAAGTGGTGCTTTTGTTTATTACAGAATTCACATATATACTTCCTGTAATTTACTTGGAACAGTGATACAGGTTACTGGCATTGAACAATCAACATAGCTTTTCAGAGAATATTCTTCCTGTGCGAATGGAACAGTAAAGCCTGGCTTATCAATGATTGCCCAGTGACAATTATTTCAGATCTACTTTAGGTCACTGAAACAATCCCATTTTATTGTAAAGTTTGTATAATTGCTTTAAAAAGCGAAGTGCATGCACCATTTTGTTTTAAATTGAATTTTTTTTTATGTGTGATTATATGAAGCATTAAAAAAACATAGCAGTTTGAAGGAAAATCTCTGAACCAAGTAATTACTTTAATCATTTGTGAAAGTCTAGTAAGTACTGTATCATAAGTAAAAACCCTTGTCTGAGAATTTATTTTACAAATTACACCGGGTGCAGTATTCGATATATTAACCACAAAATCCAGCAAGATCATAATGCATTTATTGTAACTTTTCTGGTACAGACACAATGTCCCAGATTTTAACTGCCCACAACTGGTGGAAACTGGGTTTGGGGGGGCAGTTAAAAATTGGTGTCAGTTACCCCCACCAATCCCGCTTCCTTCCTGGTGTGTCCCCATATTAACCTGCTCTTTTGAGCAGGCAAGCAGGACACCAGCAAGAAGGAAGGAGGGTCCTGTTTCAAATATGTAGATTGGGTCTGATGACGTCAACAGGACCCAATCTGCAATTTCAACCGGAGGCCTGAGCTGGGGGACAGTATCAGTGTCGGTTTCCCCATCAAGCAAAACCTTCCGGGAGCCGGATCCTGGGCCAGTTCTGACAAAAGGTCAACGACCTGAAATGTTAACTCTATTTCATTCTGCATAGATGCTGCCTGACTTGCTGAGTATTTCCAGCATTTTCTGTTTTTACTTCAGATTTCCAGCATCCGCAGTATTTTGCTTTTAAAATCGGCCCCATTGTTTCACATCTAATCTTGTAGTTTTTTTTTTCTAATTGAATAGACTCTAGCTGGTGCTGTTTGTAAATGTATCTTGCGTTTAGATTGGATGATAACTTAAACATTTGGTTTGAGATGGGATATGACTATGGTTTTCTGGTATGATTTTATGTAAGTGGTATTTAGAAGACATATCTAATGCATTTATGATTATATTCCCATCTATTCTTTAGATTAAAGCCTATTGAAAAGAATATTTGCCTGAGGAGCTTATAATATGGTTCATGCAGTCTTTGCACCAGATGTATTATAAACCAAAGAAAATAATGAGCGCAAATGGCTGTTAATTCAGTGTGGCTGCAATAGCTTTTAAGTTTATTATAAAAACCAAGCTTCATTATTACATTAAATTGATTTTGTCTTTTAAAAAGACAATATAATATGACCATGGCTCAAGGATAAAAGGTGACATTTCCTAAAGGAGACTGGATAGCACAACCTATTGGAACTCTGCCATTATAGACTGTCATGTAACTCTTGGGGTTATGCCGAGGTACTTCATTAGTTGGAGTATTAGTACATAGAGCTATGGAGAGAGAGAACATGGGTTATCCTGCTGCTCACTTTCTCATCTGAGTTGCACTGAGGTTGGGGCAAAAGAGGCAGCAGCTGCTGCATCTGTCTGCAGGAAATAGGGAATGTCAGATGGGGTAGTGTTGCCAGATTGTGACTGCATGTTTTTACTGATAACTAGTTAATGGAGTAGCACCAGGCCATAGTAAGACATTTGTCAGGTTCGCTCTTTGCATTCTCTCTGCGTCGCAAAGGGGTTACTTTCTTTTGTCCTGTAATTCTATAAAACAGCAATTCTACGCTCTCACTTCCAAGTATATGTGGCTTAAATTGGAGCCTTTCTCCATTAACGTACTAAATGTCAAACATGAACCACATATCACATTTCACAATCAAACAATCAGCACAGGCACATGAATGTTAGCTCAGTCACTGTCACTTGTGTGATGTGATATAACAACAGCTGCTGTTGTTCCCATTAGTATTGCAGTACTGGTTCACATAGAATTAAATCTGAATGTATTATTTTGTTAAGTTTGCAATGACTGAGAGCTAAATAAATGTTAGACACTTATTTTGTGCCACTGACATTGATATAAATTTCTTAAGATGATTACTAATTACAGGTTGTTCAGCAGAAAGACAGACAAACAGGGAGATACACAAATGAAACTTAGTAGTAGCAAATCCGTTCAAATTTTAATAAAAACTTAACTGGAAGAAAGTTGCAATCTATTTAAATTCTATTTTTCTTTCAAATAGTTTTCCTTTTACTTACAGTAGCCTTATTACTGATGGGCTTACTAAACAGAGAACACAATATACACATATATCATTGGCTGGTTGACATTATGAAATCAATGTGGAGGTTTTTTTGAACAGAGTTGTGTCATATATAATAAAAACAGAGTAGAATGCTTGATACTCATTTTTCTGCCTTAATGAGTGCGAAAATTATTTTTGTTTGTATATAGAATCAGTTGCTAAGGATATTAGTAATATATAAAATGTGTGTAGGAGTCCAGAATAGGGCAATAAAATCAAACTGCAAATCAGCATAGCAGGTAGAGTGAGCTTAAATTTCAGCCAATGCACTATTTTCCAATAAATTATATGTATTTCTAAAGTGCCTAACAGCTTAACATGAATAAAGTGCCCTCAAATTTAATTTCTGCTTCTTCAGTACTTTATGAAGAACTTATGTATGCTCTTTAGGGTTACAAGTGCCTGTGTCACACACTGTCACCAAGAGAAAACTGTGGTAGCAAACACTAGGCACTCAATCAACTAGAATTTACTCAAAATGAGTTACACCGCTGTTGCCCCTTTAAAAAAGCTTTGCACCCTCCAGAGACCTGTAGTGGGAGTTAAACATGGGTTTCTTGGATTCCCATTGGTACAGACACTGGTGTAAAGCAGGTGTAAGTAACTGAACTACTTGGAAAGGACAGTTGAGCCAGACTGGGTGACACATAGGTAACAACTTGCATTTATATAGTGCCTTTAACGTAGTAAAATATCCCAAGGTGCTTCACAGGAGTGTTATCAAATGAAATTTGACATCGAGCCACATAAGGAGATATTAGGACAGGTGACCAAAAGCTTGGTCAAGGAGGTAGGTTTTAAGGCATGTCTTAAAGGAGGAGAGAGAGGTGGAGAGGTTTAGGGAGGGAATTGCAGAGCTTTGAGCCTAGGCAGCTGAAGGCACAGCCACCAATGGTGGAGCGATGGAAATCGGAGATGTGCAAGAGGCAAGAATTGGAGAAGCACAGATATCTTGGAGGGTTGTAGTGCTGGAGGAGGTTACAAAGATAGGGAGGGTAGACAGTAACAGTTCTCTTTTACTTCACTCTCTACCAACTCACCCCCAAAAATACACAATCTTTGTCCTCCCATTTGAAAAAAAATCTTAAATTGCTTTAAAGGGGACATTGTAGCCAATTTTCAAGTCATTACCACCTTATTTGCACCTCTAAATAGGGCAGTAGTGGAATGAAAATCGGAAACAAAAATCTGTTGATGTAGGTTGAGGTCCATGTATTCCGATTTTCAGATGGACTTCAACTTAGCTGGCCAGCACTCCTGCCAAAAATAGGCGGGGGCCTAATTCAAATATTTAAATAGGAGTTTACTGACATCATTTGGGCCCCTAACGCCATTTTCATGTCAATCAGTGTTAGAATCATAGAAGTTTACAACATGGAAACAGGCCCTTCGGCCCAACATGTCCATGTCGCCCAGTTTATACCACTAAGCTAGTCCCAATTGCCTGCACTTGGCCCATATCCCTCTATACCCATCTTACCCATGTAACTGTCCAAATGCTTTTTAAAAGACAAAATTGTACCCGCCTCTACTACTGCCTCTGGCAGCTCGTTCCAGACACTCACCACCCTTTGAGTGAAAAAATTGCCCCTCTGGACCCTTTTGTATCTCTCCCCTCTCACCTTAAATCTATGCCCCCTCGTTATAGACTCCTCTACCTTTGGGAAAAGATTTTGACTATCTACCTTATCTATGCCCCTCATTATTTTATAGACTTCTATAAGATCACCCCTAAACCTCCTACTCTCCAGGGAAAAAAGTCTCAGTCTATCCAACCTCTCCCTATAAGTCAAACCATCAAGTCCCGGTAGCATCCTAGTAAATCTTTTCTGCACTCTTTCTAGTTTAATAATATGCTTTCTATAATAGGGTGACCAGAACTGTACACAGTATTCCAAGTGTGGCCTTACTAATGTCTTGTACAACTTCAACAAGACATCCCAACTCCTGTATTCAATGTTCTGACCAATGAAACCAAGCATGCCGAATGCCTTCTTCACCACCCTATCCACCTGTGACTCCACTTTCAAGGAGCTATGAACCTGTACTCCTAGATCTCTTTGTTCTATAACTCTCCCCAACGCCCTACCATTAACGGAGTAGGTCCTGGCCCGATTCGATCTACCAAAATGCATCACCACACATTTATCTAAATTAAACTCCATCTGCCATTCATCGGCCCACTGGCCCAATTTATCAAGATCCCGTTGCAATCCTAGATAACCTTCTTCACTGTCCACAATGCCACCAATCTTGGTGTCATCTGCAAACTTACTAACCATGCCTCCTAAATTCTCATCCAAATCATTAATATAAATAACAAATAACAGCGGGCCCAGCACCGATCCCTGAGGCACACCGCTGGTCACAGGCATCCAGTTTGAAAAACAACCCTCTACAACCACCCTCTGTCTTCTGTCGTCAATCCAATTTTATATCCAATTGGCTACCTCACCTTGGATCCCGTGAGATTTAACCTTATGTAACAACCTACCATGCGGTACCTTGTCAAAGGCTTGGCTAAAGTCCATGTAGACCACGTCTACTACACAGCCCTCATCTATCTTCTTGGTTACCCCTTCAAAAAACTCAATCAAATTCGTGAGACATGATTTTCCACTCACAAAACCATGCTGACTGTTCCTAATCAGTCCCTGCCTCTCCAAATGCCTGTAGATCCTGTCTCTCAGAATACCCTCGAACAACTTACCCACTACAGATGTCAGGCTCACCGGTCTGTAGTTCCCAGGCTTTTCCCTGCCGCCCTTCTTAAACAAAGGCACAACATTTGCTACCCTCCAATCTTCAGGCACCTCACCTGTAGCTGTCGATGATTCAAATATCTCTGCTAGGGGACCCGCAATTTCCTCCCTAACCTCCCATAACGTCCTGGGATACATTTCATCAGGTCCCGGAGATTTATCTACCTTGATGCACGTTAAGACTTCCAGCACCTCCCTCTCTGTAATATGTACACTCCTCAAGACATCACTATTTATTTCCCCAAGTTCCCTAACATCCATGCCTTTCTCAACCGTAAATACCGATGTGAAATATTCATTCAGGATCTCACCCATCTCTTGTGGTTCCGCACATAGATGACCTTGTTGATCCTTAAGAGGCCCTACTCTCTCCCTAGTTACTCTTTTGCCCTTTATGTATTTGTAGAAGCTCTTTGGATTCTCCTTTGCCTTATCTGCCAAAGCAATCTCATGTCCCCTTTTTGCCCTCCTGATTTCTCTCTTAACTCTACTCCGGCAATCTCTATACTCTTCAAGGGATCCACTTGATCCCAGCTGCCTATGCATGTCATATGCCTCCTTCTTCTTTTTGACTCGGGCCTCAAGCTCCCGAGTCATCCAAGGTTCCCTACTTCTACCAGCCTTGCCCTTCACTTTATAAGGAATGTGCTTACCCTGAACCCTGGTTAACACAGTTTTGAAAGCCTCCCACTTACCAGACGTCCCTTTGCCTGCCAACAGACTCTCCCAATCAACTTCTGAAAGTTCCTGTCTAATACCATCAAAATTGGCCTTTCCCCAATTTAGAATTTTAACTTTTGGCCCAGACCTATCATTCTCCATAGCTATCTTAAAACTAATGGAATTATGATCACTGGTCCCAAAGTGATCCCTCACTAACACTTCTGTCACCTGCCCTTCCTTATTTCCCAAGAGGAGGTCAAGTTTTGCCCCCTCTCTAGTCGGGCCATCCACATACTGAATGAGAAATTCCTCCTGAATACACTCAACAAATTTCTGTCCATCCAAGCACCTAATGCTATGGCTGTCCCAGTCAATGTTGGGAAATTTAAAGTCCCCTACTATTACCACCCTATTTTTCTTGCAGCTGTCTGTAATCTCCTTACATATTTGCTCCTCGATTTCCCGTTGACTATTTGGGGGTCTGTAGTACAATCCTATCAAAGTGATCTCTCCCTTCTTATTTTTCAGTTCTACCCATATAGACTCAGTGGGCGAACCCTCGGATATATCCCCTCTCACTACTGCCATGATGTTCTCCCTAATCAAGAACGCAACTCCCCCTCCTCTCTTACCTCCTGCTCTATCTTTCCTATAGCATCTGTACCCTGGAACATTGAGCTGCCAGTCCTGCCCCTCCCTTAGCCATGTTTCAGTAATAGCTATAACATCCCAGTCCCATGTACCCATCCATGCCCTGAGTTCATCTGCCTTGCCCATCAGACTTCTTGCATTGAAATAAATGCAGTTTAAGCTAGACTTCCCTTGGTCTTTGCCCTGCTTTCTCAGACCATCTGTTCGGTCATGTTTTGTACACTCTCCCTTACTGCCTTTTGTTTCTGTCACCACTTTACTTCCCACTGACTTCCTGCATCGGTTCCCATCCCCCTGCCACATTAGTTTAAACCCTCCCCAACAGCATTAGCAAACACTTCCCCTAGGACATTGGTTCCAGTCCCGCCCAGATGCAGACCGTCCAATTTGTACTGGTCCCACCTCCCCCAGAACCAGTTCCAATGGCCCAGGAATTTGAATCCCTCCCTCTTGCACCATCTCTCAAGCCACGTATTCATCCTAGCTATCCTGTCATTCCTACTCTGACTAGCCCGTGGCACTGGTAGCAATCCTGAGATTACTACCTTTGAGGTCCTACTTTTAGTTTAACTCCTAACTCCCTAAATTCAGCTTGTAGGACCTCATCCCGTTTTTTACCTATAGCGTTGGTACCTATATGCACCACGACAACTGGCTGTTCACCCTCCCCCTCCAAAATGTCCTGCAGCCGCTCCGAGACATCCCTGACCCTTGCACCAGGGAGGCAACATACCATCCTGGAGTCTCGGTTGCAGAAACGCCTGTCTATTCCCCTTACAATCGAGTCCCCTATCACTATAGCTCTGCCACTCTTTTTCCTGCCCTCCTGTGCAGCAGAGCCAGCCATGGTGCCATGAACCTGGCCGCTGTCACCTTCCCCCGTTGAGCCATCTCCCCCAACAGTATCCAAAACGGTATACCTGTTTTGGAGGGAGATGACCGCAGGGGACCCCTGCACTGCCTTCCTACTCTTCCTCTGTCTGTTGGTCACCCATTCACTATCTCCCTCAGTAATTTTTATCTGTGGTGTGACCAACTCACTGAACGTGCTATCCACGACTTCCTCAGCATCGCGGATGCTCCAAAGTGAGTCCATCCGCAGCTCCAGAGCCGTCAAGCGGTCAAACAGTAGCTGCAGCTGGACACACTTCCCGCAGGTGAAGGAACCAGGGACACAGGAAGGATCCCTGAATTCCCACATCCCACAAGAGGAACATGACACGGGTCTGGGATCTCCTGCCATGACTTAACCCTTAAGTTAGCTTAACAACAACTACAATGTCAAGAGAAAAAAAAAGGAAAGAAAAACTACTTACCAGTCACCAGCCAATCACTTACCTGTTGGCTGTGACTTCGTGCCTCCAGCAGCTGCAGTAGCTCGATCCTCCTCCTAGTCAACTTGCTTGCCCTCCTCACAGGGACCTTGATTCACTGAACCTACTCACCAATCAGCTGCCTCCCCTGCGCTGCGTCCCTTTTTCACTGGTGACGTCACCTCTGGAACTCCGCCGCTGGTCCCAGTTTATCCGCCTCCGATCTCGCTCAGCTCAGCTCTCCCGCTCTCGGGCCCTCCTTTATCCCCCTCCGATCTCGCTCAGCTCAGCTCTCCCACTCTCGGGCCCTCCTTTATCCTCCTCCGATCTCGCTCAGCTCAGCTCTCCCGCTCTCGGGCCCTCCTTTATCCCCCTCCGATCTCGCTCAGCTCAGCTCTCCCGCTCTCGGGCCCTCCTTTATCCCCCTCCGATCTCGCTCAGCTCAGCTCTCCCGCTCTCGGGCCCTTCTTTATCCGCCTCCGATCTCGCTCAGCTCAGCTCTCCCGCTCTCGGGCCCTCCTTTATCCACCTCCGATCTCCCTTAGCTCAGCTCTCCCACTCTCGGGCCCTCCTTTATCCCCCTCCGATCTCGCTTAGCTCAGCTCTCCCGCTCTTGGGCCCTCCTTTATCCACCTCCGATCTCGCTTAGCTCAGCTCTCCCACTCTCGGGCCCTCCTTTATCCCCCTCCGATCTCGCTTAGCTCAGCTCTCCCGCTCTCGGGCCCTTCTTTATCCTCCTCCGATCTCGCTCAGCTCAGCTCTCCCGCTCTCGGGCCCTCCTTTATCCACCTCCGATCTCCCTTAGCTCAGCTCTCCCACTCTCGGGCCCTCCTTTATCCCCCTCCGATCTCGCTTAGCTCAGCTCTCCCGCTCTTGGGCCCTCCTTTATCCACCTCCGATCTCGCTTAGCTCAGCTCTCCCACTCTCGGGCCCTCCTTTATCCCCCTCCGATCTCGCTTAGCTCAGCTCTCCCGCTCTCGGGCCCTTCTTTATCCTCCTCCGATCTCGCTCAGCTCAGCTCTCCCGCTCTCGGGCCCTCCTTTATCCCCCTCTGATCTCGCTCAGCTCAGCTCTCCCGCTCTCGGGCCCTCCTTTATCCGCCAACGATCTCGTTCAGCTCAGCTCTCCCGCTCTCGGGCCCTCCTTTATCCGCGTCCGATCTCGCTCAGCTCAGCTCTCCCGCTCTCGGGCCCTCCTTTATCCCCCTCCGATCTCACTCAGCTCAGCTCTCTAGTGTTGCCACCACTACTTCCTCAAATTGTCCACTGACCATGGCTAATGCAGGTCGGGGTGGGGGGCAGGTGGTGGCTATTACAGCACTATTTAAAGGGATCCTTAACTGCAGTCAGGGAAAGCTGGAAGCAGGTCTGGTGCTTATTTGTTCTTCACTTTCTTGAGAATTTTGAGCCTTAATAGCTTTCATAAGTTCATCTTCTTGCAGCTGGCCTTCCAAGACTCATTCAGAATTCCACGGCCTATGTCTTTACCTGTACAAAGTCCCACACTTCCCCATTCCCCTCCTTGCTAGGCTTCATTAGCTGCTCATGCCTCAACTAATTGACTTCAAGATCCCCATTCTTCCATTCAAATCCTTCCACACCCTTGCCCACCTCAACTCAATGATCTCCTCTGGCATACACTCTTCACGTCTCCAATACCAGGTTATTCTTTGTTTCCTACTTCCATCTGTTCCACCATTAGTGGCTGTTTTTTTAGCTACTATGCCCCTGCCCTCTGGAACCTCCTCCCTCAATCCCAGTGCCATTTCACCTCTCTTCGCACTTTCAAAATCCTGCTAAAAACCTTGCATTTCAACCATGCCTTTAGCCCCTTTTTAATTATTCCCATTTTCCCACTTGGTTGCCTTCCATTGTTTCTTTCTGCTCTATAAAACTTGTTGAAATATGTTTCTCAGAAGCACTATAGAAATGTAAGTTGCTAATACAGAAAATGTACAGGTCTGTACAGTGTACTCATAAAATTTCCCTGCCGTTTATATCTGCTGCTCTGTTTAACTTCCGATGCTTCCAGCCCTTCCCTGCTGCTGCAGACCCAGGATGAGTGTCTGCCCCTCTGTATTTCCTATCCTCCCAAACAATGACTGTCTGTAAGCAACATGAGTGATGATGGGAACTTGTCTGTTCTATTTAATGGGGCCTGACTGCCAAAATTCGATCGGACCTCTCACTGAAGGTATTGGACAGGTGGAGCAGACACCCCACCCAGCCCCCACCGACCTGAATTGCACACCAAAATTGACCCCATTGTTTCATGTCAGGTTTTGCAGCAGTCCAATTTCTGACAATACCCCGGAACAGTGTGCTCTGAAAACCTTTGACTTTAGTCGGATATGTTGGCAGGTGCAGTAACTGACCTGTAGAAGACACTTTATCTGGAACTTTTGCTATGTGTTTTTCTTCCTAGTTGTGAATTAAGGTTTACAATTTTAGAAAAGCAGGTGCTATCAATTTTACCTTTCTACAGTTATTAAACTATAAGTAAAATGTGTTGTTTATAGGATAGATATGTACCTGTGATTTTAATCATTGTGAATCAGAAAAATTCTACAATTCAGAGATATATTTTTATGGATGTTACATTCTTCTATTTGATTGCAGTGCCCCAGTATGAAGATTTTACCAACATATACAGCTTAATATTGTAGTTCACTGGATTGTCACTCTTGTTACAAACATCAGGCGTATTCAATCCCAGTGACATTGCTTACTTCAAAGAGGAGGTATCGGGGCAAAGTGCCACACATGATGTCATTTGCCATGCTCGTGTCCCTTGTTAGGAAATGTGAGGAAGGAGATTCCTGAACTATTATGGAGCTACGTTCATATTGTAACAGCTCTGGTTTTAAGCCACAAGCTCTTGGGAAACCTAGTGATTTCCTGTCACCAACCCTTTAGCTGTTTTGCCTCTGGTCCCCGTTGTAAACCAGAGCTTTAAGTCAACACAAGGGAGCTTAAAGCCACAAAGTTTACTTTCCACATCAGCAATCATTTGTTGCATAGAAGCACCTATGCACCTCAACACGTTGCTATGGCTTCCTCTGTCAGGGCCAATCAGAGAACTTGTGCAGAATGGGGCTTTAAATCACAACGAAACTACAGATTTATGGCAGCAAGCTGGTGTTCCTAACAAACATTTTGCATCAAATAATCAAAAAAAAATCAACATTGCTTGAAAAACATAACCCATTAAAGGAGAAAATGATGAGAAATAAGTATTGCCAATTGCATGACTTGAGCCTCTAAGTTACAGGGAGATTGCAAAACATTTGAATTTTTAGAGCAGTCTGTTCTAATGGATTTCAGGGATTTTCCCTTCAATAGGTCCCTTCGACGCAGTGTGAATTCCTCCTCTTCTGTGAGATGTACCAGTGATGGTTCAGTATCTAGGATGTTTTTGTGGTCCAGGCCACAACACAGAGAGCAACAAGGAAGGTAAGATCTAATTATTGACTTTGCTCCTTTCTGTAACATAAATGGTGAATCTGTGTGTGACACAGCAGGCGTTTGAAGGAGCGGGAACTCAACAAATTCCAAATATTTATGTCAATAGTGAAGTTTAGCCAGTTTAGTGACATCAATTTTCACCTCCAGCAGATTCCACAAGTTATATCTTTCCATCTGAAAGCCCTGTCACTCACCTTAGATCAGGTCAGGATGTTTACAGTTATAAGATTTGTCAGTACCATATAAAGCTTCAGAGTAGCACAATTTAGAACCTTTGGGCTCGATTTTACCGTCGGGTTTCCTGTATGTTTCCAGCGGGGGGGCCCCGAAAATCCCGATCTCCAGGCACATGACCGATCGCGCCACGATCCCGCCCACTTCCGGGTTCCCCGATGACGTGCGGGGGTGCGTGCATAGCCCCCGCTGGTGGGAATCCCGCAGGTAATTAAAGCCAGCGGGATGCCACTTGACAGTATTTATTTCGCTTGTTCAGGTCATTAACTGACCTGATTAAGGGACTGTGTGTGATTTTGGAGAAACATGGGACTGTTTCACACACTGGGGGAAACAGTCCTAGTTGAACTGGACGTGTTGCAGCCATCAGCCTGTGGCAGCTGCAAAGGTCCATTTGACAGGTTGGGGGGGGTGGGTGGGGGAGACCCTCAGCCATTGCAGGAGGCCGCTCTGTCACTTGGGACAAAGTGTGGCCTCCACCACACCCCTCCTGACGGTCAAAGTCACCAACATGCACACTCACCCCGGGGTCCGGAGACATGTGTCTACCTTGCGGACCCCCTCAGATGTACATATTGCGGATGGGGGCCGTCGTAGCTGCAGTCATGACCCCCTCGGAGGGGGAACAGCATCACCAGCCTTGCCATCCACGCCGTCCACCTCTGACACGTGGAGCTCCACAACAGAGTGCTGTGACACATCCACCTGCACAGCAGGAGGGACGGCTACCGCAGAGAGAGACGCGTCGCAGAGGGCACTACCCTCGCCACAGGGTCCATGGACCGAGGCGTAGCTCACCGGACCTCTCCGAGCAGCAGTGCACACGGAGGCGCAGATTCACTCGACATGTAGTCATGGACATCTGCAGCCTCTTTCATGCCGAGCTGCTCCTGGCTGGCCCCAGCACCATCTGCTTACCTGTCGCTGCCAAAGTCACCACTGCCCTCCACAACTTCTCCTCCGCATCCTTCCAAGGTGCAGCCGGGTACACCGCCGATGTCTCTCAGTCATCTGCGCGGAAGAGCCCTGCAAATACACCTGCACCTACTCTGCAGTGACACAATGGGTGGCATCAGTGGTGGGTCCTCATAGTGTTACCCAGGAGCGGGCATTATTGCACAAAACAGACAGGATTCGCGGAGACATGGCAGTGGTGGTGCCAATATAATGTGTGATGTGAGTTGTTCTGAAATTCAGTATAGGTAACACCCATGACAAACCCTCAAACACCCTTGTGCATCCCCTTCATGCTCACGACACGTTTGCCTTACGCTTCCTACTGCACATATGTGATGCATGCCCTGTGGCTGCAGCACAGGTGGTGGCAGGTTGAGTGAGGCTGGCCGTGAGGGAGATGCACGAGAGGGTGCGTATGGGATAGAGCCATGAGATTATATGAGGATTGGGTTGCGTGTTCGTGGCGGGGTGAGTACTCGCGAGGTGAGTAGGTGCAGGTAAGATGAGGATGGGGTTTGAGTGGGTATGAGGGGTGATGTGACAGAGTAGTGTTGGCGGTGCCGAAGGAGATGTGGGGTGGGGGTAGTGTTGTGGCAGACAGAGTGTAGGGGAAAGACTACATGTTCTCACTGTGGCTGACCTACTGCGGTCATTGGAGCGCCTCCTGCACTGTATGCAGGTGGGCGATATGTTGGTGGTGCAGGTGATCTCCTCTGCCACCTCGAGCCAGGCCTTCTTGGTGGCAGAGGCAGGCCGCTTCCTCCCGCCCGCCGGGTAGAAGATCTCTGGCCTCCCCCTCGTCCTCTCCCCAACTGGTGATACCTGGGGTGAGGCATCATTAAACTGGGAGCAGCCTTCCCCCTGGGCTGCTCCATGCTGTAATGTGTTCTATTGGATGCAGCATCTGTCAGTGGAGGACTGCACCTTTAACTAGAGAGCCTCCAGCTGACAGATCGTACTGCGTATGCGCAGCCCGCCCGACGCGCAGACCAGCAGCGCAGAGCCCGGAGGAGCAGGTAATTGGATCCCATTAGTGGTTTGCCTGCTACGATCGCGCGGGCAACCCATTAATTTCACCGAGCGTGTTGCCCACGCTCCCGAAACCCAACCCGCCGGAAACCCGCAGGCCTGGTAAAATCAGGCCCTTTATGTCAGGAGTTCTCAAAGTATGAAGTCCCAAAAAATAGAAATAAACAAAACAGTTTAATTTGATAAAATATAACTTAATTTTTTTTTTGTTTATTTATTGTTTGATTGATTCCGTCTGTTCTGATCAGAATGCGAGAAACTCTAAATTTATATCTGGACCTGTTTCTTCAATTAGTTTGGGAAGACAAAGACTGTAGGCTAGAAATTCTGGCCAGAAAAAGTGCTTTTGTTGGCGGGAGCTAAGCGGGTGGGGGGCCAGAAAACTATGAGATATGGAACTTGTCGCTTAACTGCCTGTTTTGTGGAAGTTTCCTGACTTGGTTGTCCACTGGAGGGGCAATTATTAGACAGTCAAATTCAAGTGAGTGAGTGTGAGTGAATGAGAGATGAAAAGAGATCAAGAGCAGGATGACACATGACCTGAGCTTGAGGGGACCCTCTAGTTTCACCCTCTCCCATTCCTCCCATGCTGCATGCGTGCTTTTTCTTACACCTATTTGAACAGCAGATGGAGCTTTGGTTTAACATCTGATCTTGAAAGATGGCAGTACTCCTTTAGTACTACAAAGACCATTACAGTTTGAACCACAAGCTTCTGATTCAGAGGCAAAAGTGCTATCACTGAGCCAAACTCACAGATTGATGCTTTATCATAGTGTCATATTATGGTACAACACAGAAAGAAGCCATTTGGCCTATTGTGCTTGTGATGACTCTTTGAAAGGGCGATCCAATTAGTCCCAATCCCCTGTCCTTTCCCCATAGCCTTGTGAATTTTTTGCCTTCAAGTATTTATCCAATTCCCTTTTGAAAGTTACTACTGAATCTGCTTCCACCACCTTTTCAGGCATTGCATTCCAGATCATTACAACTCGCCGCTTAAAAAAAATGTTTCCTCATGTCGCCTCAGATTCTACAAAAATGCACATCTTATCACCCAATTAGGGCACAAAATAATGCTCACACTGGAGAATCCATAGCTCACCCCATTTATTAAAACTAAAATGGTTACAAATTTATTATAAACAGAAAAGGACGTGGTTAAATAGATGTAGTCCTATAAAAATAATTGGATGAAGACCTGTACATTTTCTGTATTAGCAACTTACATTTCTATAGTGCTTCTGAGAAACATATTTCAACGAGTTTTATAGAGCAGAAAGAAACAATGGAAGGCAACCAAGTGGGAAAATGGGAATAATTAAAAAGGGGCTAAAGGCATGGTTGAAATGCAAGGTTTTTAGCAGGATTTTGAAAGTGCGAAGAGAGGTGAAATAGCACTGGGATTGAGGGAGGAGGTTCCAGAGGGCAGGGGCATAGTAGTTAAAAAAGCAGCCACTAACGGTGGAACAGATGGAAATAGGAAACAAAGAATAACCTGGTATTGGAGACGTGAAGAGTGTATGCCAGAGGAGATCATTGAGTTGAGGTGGGCAAGGGTGTGGAAGGATTTGAATGGAAGAATGGGGATCTTGAAGTCAATTAGTTGAGGCATGAGCAGCTAATGAAGCCTAGCAAGGAGGGGAATGGGGAAGTGTGGGACTTTGTACAGGTAAAGACATAGGCCGTGGAATTCTGAATGAGTCTTGGAAGGCCAGCTGGAAAAGTTTTAGAGAAGCTAAGCATTGGGTGATAAAAGAATGGAAACAGGCTAATGTGGTGCCCATATTCAAAATGGTGACCAAACAGACACAGGCAACTATAAACGCATTAGTCGTACTTCCATTTCGTGCAAAATAATGGAATTGATTAACAGGAGTAAACTTAAGGATCATCTGTACAACAATAATCTAGTTAGTAACCGTCAGTATGGATTTGGAAGAGAAAGATCATGCTTTACCAACCTCCTTGAATTGTTTGACAAAGTGATGACCTAAATTAATTGCGGTAAGCCCTATGACATGGTGTACCTTGACTTCCAAAAGGCTTTTGTTAAAGTTTCATACGGAAGGCTATTAAGCAAACTCAAAGCTGTGGGGATTCAGGATAAACCCGAAGGATTGATAAGGAATTGCTCGAAGGGCAGGAAACAACAAGCACTTGTTAAAGGAGTTATGTTGGAGTGGGGAGAAGTACTGAGTGAAGTCCTTCAGGGCTTGTTGCTGGGACCATTACTATTTCTAATTTACCTAAATGACCTGGACTCAAAAACTGAAAACAAAATGCTCATATTTGCAGATGCTACCAAAGTAGGAGGGGCATTGGAATCTGAAGAGGCAGTTCAGAAACTACAGAATGAGTTGGACAAAATATATACATGGGCCAAACAATGGTAGATGAAATTTAATGTGGAAAAGTGTGAAGTGCTGCATATAGGAAGGAAAAATAGATGACACTTTTTTTTATTCGTTCATGGGTTGTGGGCATCGCTGGCAAGGCCAGTATTTATTGCCCAACCCTAATTGCCCTTGAGAAGGTGGCGATGAGCCGTCTTCTTGAACCGCTGCAGTCCATGTGATGAAGGTTCTCCCACAGTGCTGTTAGGTAGGGAGTTCCAGGATTTTGACCCAGCGATGATGAAGGAACGGTGCTATATTTCCAAGTCGGGATGGTGTGTGACTTGGAGGGGAACGTGCAGGTGATGTTGTTCCCATGTGCCTGCTGCCCTTGTCCTTCTAGGTGGTAGAGGTCGTAGGTTTGGGAGATGCTGTCGAAGAAGCCTTGGCAAGTTGCCACAGTGCATCCTATAGATGGTACACACTGCAGCCGCGGTGCGCCGATGGTGAAGGGAGTGAATGTTTAGGTTGGTGGATGGGGTGCCAATCAAGCGGGCTGCTTTGTCCTGGTGATACTCCATGAATGGTGATGAAATAGCTAAGGATGAAACTGAAAGAGACCTTGGGGATCTTAGGTAGACCCAATGCTAAGCACGTCCAACTTGCGCAGAGCAGCAGTCAACAAAGCTAACAGGATATTGAACTGCATAGCCAAAACAGTAGAATATAAGTCAGAGGAGGTAATGATGAAACTCTATAGTGATCTGGTCAGACTCACATTGAATACTGTGTCCAGTTCTGGCCACCAAGAAACAAGGGAAACATTCAAATGCTGGAAGCAGTGCATAGAAGTTTCATGAGGTTGATTCTCAGTGTCAGAGATCTGACTTATGGGAAAGACGGGATAGACTTGGTCTTTTCAGATTGGAAAGGAGGTGTTTGAGAGGTGAACTTAATATAAGTATATTAGATTGTTAAAATTATAAGAACAGTAACCCAGAATATTACTTTAAATGAAACCATGGGAGTCGACAAGGGGACACAGGTTCAAACTAGTGAAAGTAATTTTTATACTTATATTAGGAAATTCTTCTCCATACAAAGAGTGACCAATATGTGGAATAAACTTCTAGATAGAGTAGTGGAGGCAAAATCCTTGGAATCGTTGAAGAAACAACTGGATGCTACAAGGGGGAAGTGTTAAGATTTCTCTGTATGAATGAATTTGGATGAGCCAAATGGCCTTCCTTGTCTCATTATCTTGTAAACAATTTTACAACACCAAGTTATAGTCCAGCAATTTTATTTTAAATTCACAAGCTTTCGGAGATTTTCTCCTTCCTCAGGCAATTGTTTCAAGAGCTCCTTGAAGCCTACGCATTTATACATATAGAACAATACATGGTGTTTACAGACTGCCCCTGCAACTGCCCGTTGCCAAGGCAATCACCGTGTTCAGACAGAGAGGTGTCACCTGCAGAACCCCCGAATACACATTCAACAAAAAAACAAACAGGGAAAAAAAACAGAGAAAAAAAACACAGAGAGAGGCAGAAACATCCGGAAGGCAGAGAGAGCCAGCAAA
Organism: Heptranchias perlo; assembly: GCF_035084215.1. Taxonomy (NCBI): domain Eukaryota; kingdom Metazoa; phylum Chordata; class Chondrichthyes; order Hexanchiformes; family Hexanchidae; genus Heptranchias; species Heptranchias perlo. The sequence continues at coordinate 35,110,124 of NC_090337.1, read as the reverse complement.
TGACCCATTATATTAAAAACAGATAACATTTGTTCGCTGGTGGGGTAACGTGTAGCGTGACATGAACCCAAGATCCCGGTTGAGGCCGTCCTCATGGGTGCGGAACTTGGCTATCAATTTCTGCTCGACGATTTTGCGTTGTCGTGTGTCTCGAAGGCCGCCTTGGAGTACGCTTACCCGAAGGTCGGTGGATGAATGTCCATGACTGCTGAAGTGTTCCCCGACTGGGAGGGAACCCTCCTGTTTGGCGATTGTTGCGCGGTGTCCGTTCATCCGTTGTCGCAGCGTCTGCATGGTCTCGCCAATGTACGAGACCATGCAGACGCTGCGACAACGGATGAACGGACACCGCGCAACAATCGCCAAACAGGAGGGTTCCCTCCCAGTCGGGGAACACTTCAGCAGTCATGGACATTCATCCACCGACCTTCGGGTAAGCGTACTCCAAGGCGGCCTTCGAGACACACGACAACGCAAAATCGTCGAGCAGAAATTGATAGCCAAGTTCCGCACCCATGAGGACGGCCTCAACCGGGATCTTGGGTTCATGTCACGCTACACGTTACCCCACCAGCGAACAAATGTTATCTGTTTTTAATATAATGGGTCATTTGCTGGCTCTCTCTGCCTTCCGGATGTTTCTGCCTCTCTCTGTGTTTTTTTTCTCTTTTTTTTCCCTGTTTGTTTTTTTGTTGAATGTGTATTCGGGGGTTCTGCAGGTGACACCTCTCTGTCTGAACACGGTGATTGCCTTGGCAACGGGCAGTTGCAGGGGCAGTCTGTAAACACCATGTATTGTTCAATATGTATAAATGCGTAGGCTTCAAGGAGCTCTTGAAACATTTGCCTGAGGAAGGAGAAAATCTCCAAAAGCTTGTGAATTTAAAATAAAATTGCTGGACTATAACTTGGTGTTGTAAAATTGTTTACAATTGTCAACCCCAGTCCATCACCGGCATCTCCACATCATTATCTTGTAATCTTGTGAATGGATTAGGTTTTTGGCAGCAGAAGGGAAGAGATAGAGTCAGAGATGACTGATGTTACAGAGGTGAGGAAGATAACCTTGCTAGCAAACAGATGTAGGGAAGGAAGCTTAGCTGGGGGCCAAGCAATACAGCAGGGTTGCACACCAATGGGCTAAGCCTGAGTTGGCAACAGGCAAGGTTGATGGAGTCAAACCAAAGGCATGTATGTAACTGGAGTAACCTAAAGAGGATGGATGAAAAATATTATTTAATAATAAGCTGAAAATATCCTTTTCTGATTTACCATCAACTTTCCATTTTTATCTGTTTATATTGTCAGAGATGTAACTATTTGCAGAAATACAACCTATCAGATAATGGTCAACATAACATCTTCATTTTCCTGGCATGAAACATCACATAAAGGTCTTTGACTATCCTGCAGAAATATGGGGAAGAACAGTGCGGCCAAAAATCTGTGGCCCTTCCACGCTAGCAGGAGTGCGGTATAAGTGCTAAGAATTAAAATAGGACCTGGTTTCGCCAGGTACCGGCCTTCCACAGCTGTTTTCATGAGGCTGCATTTGGGATGAAGCCTCCACCCATCACATACAAGCACAGTGGCATAAGAGGGGGCATAGCTGGGGAGAGGATTCCCAGTTTCCTTATCCCCAATCTGGTAAAAGATCAATGCACTGGTTTACTGTGAGTGAGAGCAGGCATTCCAGCTTGTCCTCCTGCAGAATTGGGACCCGTCTGGGAGTCCATCTGGGTGGCCTGGACTCCTAAAGAGTTTTGCCCTTATTTTGTGGCCCCCTTATAAAGAAGCCTATTTGGCACACTTTGGACAACTATCAGGGGGGTGGGGGCAGGCACCTCCCACCAGATCCGGCACCCACTGCTGCATTCTCTGGTCTTCTCACTGTGACAGGGGTCTGAGATGTGCCTTACTGGCACGAGCACCCACCTGAATTATTTACATTAGGTAACCTTCCCTTAACCCTGCATACTTTGATAAGGCTACCAGCTGGTGGATCCTGGCATTTATGCTGGGATTGAGGACTTGTGGATTTTTGGGGTCACTGTATATTTGATCACCTATGTTTCACTATTTTGTTAATTTTTAATCTGCTTTTTCAATTGTGAGCCAATGCTCTTGATTTGCCATATTACACCTGTGACTCAACAGGTATTATTAATATGAGTGTACAGAAACCTCCACTAGCCCCAGGGTTTCACTCAAGGAATAGGTAAGCTGCACTAATACATTTGTTTGCATTTCAGAAGCTTTTATAAAATAATAAGAGCGTATAACGTTCTGGACAAACGGAAAACAGTCACTGCCCTGAAAGCAGGAGAGGACAGGGCCATATTTCTGGGTCTGGGAATGATGGTGTGTTCGATAATGATTGCCTGCCTTTTGGGAATAACAATGATCCAATCCCACAAGGAGAGGTACTAGAGATATATCTATTTGGTTTTTGATAGATCTGTATATTGATTTATAATGTTAGAACTACTAAACATAGTTCTCCAATCTCTGAACCAAATTAGCTAAATTATTATATTTAATTATTATAACTAAATCATGAGTCAAAAATAGTTCTTATTTCCTCCAAATTTATAAAATGGTTTGCATTACAAATGCTGAAGTGAAGTCTAAACAGTCCATATACTTTATGTCACTAGGCAGAGGCTAGGCATAAAATACCTCAAAAAAATCTTCTACACAACATGACACATTTCCGAAGTATCTTAAAGTGAGAATTTTGTTGGCAAAATTATATCTTGAATCCCATGTTAAGCTCAATTCTAGGCTGTTTTCTCCCTCAAAAAGAACAGAGTAATCTGGCCCACAGATATCTCGAGACCTCCTATTAATGCAGGCTCTAGGTTTGCCCACAAGGTGACAAAATTGAAGGGTTTGATAGTTTCTCCCACATTCCTGCCAGGTGGATTTCTGATCCAGGAAACTTGTGGCAGAACCTTCTAAGGAAACTCAGGTGTGAACTTCAGCCAAGACTGGATTTTAGATTTGGGTCTTCAAGTTCAATGTCCATTTAACATTTACAAAATGTGTAATGATATTTAGTTTTTCAAAAAAACATTGAAACTTCCAACTATGAATATTTAGTTGCTTATGAATCAATAAATCCTAAGAATCTATCAAGTCAAAGTTTATTTTTATACTTCTACAGTTTGCCTTAAAAGAGTCTTAGGAATTATTGGTGATGGCTATCAGTTACAAAACTGAAATTCATATTGTGAAAGTGATTAAATAGATTTAGAATTTTTAACAAAAAGTATTATTGGAACAATAATGCAGCTCTTAAATCTGTATTTTACACACAATCAAAAATTGAATGAACAAAGACCAATTGAACAGTACTCTGATAGTCAGTTTTCTTTGTGTTACTTAGTGTTTGGACAGAAGAGTCAAAATGCACTGCTCTTGAAGTAAGAATTACAGACTGCAAGAACTGCGTATCCAGCTGTGGGTCAGGTTGTTGGAAACCATCACAGTATCCTTGCATACAGGTATATGTTAACCTATCCTGTTCAGGGAAGAGGGTTCTGCTACACCACACAGAACAATCTGCACGCTTCAATTCTGAGGTAAGAGACAATGTTATAGGATCTCATGGTATTGCTGGTCAAAATGATAATGAGCCAACAAAGTGTGGTGTGTGTGAGAGGGGGAGTGGGGGAGATCTGGGCCTGGCAGTTATGTGACGATCAAATCAGGGCAATATTCTATGTTGTGATATGTATATACTAGCACATTTGCTGGTTGTAAAGATGCATTTTTTTCTCCTTTTGTGAATATTCTTACAAATTATTAAAAATATGTAATCTTCTAACTTCATGCTTCCAACAAGGAGCAGCAGTACATATCACACCATTTCCAACCATTAATTTCAATGCTTGGAAAATCATGCAGAACATGCACCTGAATTTCTAATATATATGCTTCCAGTGGGCAAAGCACCTCACCAGGAAAACAAGGTTAGAAAATCCTCCCAATACTGAATATAGAAAAAGAGTAAAAATGTAGCTTAATTTTTGGATCCCTGCATGTTTTCTAGTCAATTTAAGTTCCTAAAACATAATATAGAATTAACTAGGGATACAACAATTTTTAATACACCATTGGTAATCTCAGGATACATTTTGCCAACAGAAAATAAGGAAGCCAATTTTTGTCTGCTGTCCGCCCCATTTCCTAGTGAGAATATGGCAGCAGCAGCACGAGAATTGGTGAGACCTGCACCCCACAGAGATCTTGCGAGAAGCCCGCATGATGCAATCTTCAGGCGGGTCTCAAATAGGCATACAGCATTCCCACCTGAAACAGGAAGAAGCCTTGTTTAAATGTTTAAATTGGGGTCCTACGCCTGTTTTAGGACCCTGATGCAATTTTTGTGGACCAGTGGACAGGCCATGCGCCGCGCATGCCCTGTCCACTGGGGCCTGGCTTGGAGCGGCCTTACCAGTGGTCCTTAAAGGGCCCACTGCAGCCACTCTAAAAACGAACACATTTTTTTTCTTTCATTCTTGTTGGGCCGGGAGGGGCAGGAGAAAATTTTGGCCACACAAAAATATTTTGGAAAGGAAAATCGGTCAGGCAGCAGATTTACAACTGCCAGTTTTCCACCCATATCCAAAGTGAAAATTACCCCCCGGGGGGTACTATATGCTCTTAGGTCCAATATAGTCCTGCTGAATATGATGTATTTCCTCATCATCTTCACTCCACCACCTGATGGTAACCTTTTTGCAAGCATGAATTTGGTGCTGTTATAGGTTCAGTGCTGTGCTCTGCTAGTTAAGTCAGTTGAGTAATATCTGGAACAGCTTGGACTGTTTTTTTAACAGTAACACCATTATGAGGCCATAGGCATTCAAGAACATTATCCAGAGATAGGTGGATAGAGAACTCAAATCTTAAAAATGAAAGGCAGTAAAATAGTTTTGGTAGAAATTGTTCTGTGTATACAAGGAAACTATGCTTGAAAAAATGGCTATTGTCGGTTGCAAAAGACTGTAAATGCAATTGTAAAATCTTATAAATTCTTACACCGCCTGTTTCTCACCTGAAAAATGGAAGGCCAGGGGTTGAAAATTGGGGAAGAGCACCTCGACTACCCCTTCTCATTGAAGGCCCGCCTGATGCAATTTTCAGGTGGACCTGTAAATGGGTAAATAACACGCTCGCCTGTTTCTGGTGGGAAGCTGTTCAAATATCTAATTGTGGTCCTATGCCATTATGGGACACCAATTACAATTTTGAAGTACAAATGGGCAGAGCATGTATCAGGCAGTGAGAGGCCCAACCTGTGGTGACCACTTCACAAAAGAGCCCCAAACTGTTTTTCTTTTATTTTTGTGGGGCCAGGAGGAGCAGGGGTGCCTGTGCTTGCCCCCTTCTGGGATCGGATCCCCACCGAGGCTCAGCCACTCAGCTAATTTGCTGCCCCACCACAACTGGCAAGCTGCAGCAGGGCGCTCGTTTAGTGCCCATAGCTCACCCGCTACATTCAACTGAGGCCCAAACCTGAAAATGGTTCAGGCCTCCCAACACCATCTTAGGGCGGGAGGCAGTGGCTGCTCTGTCGACTTCGTGCCCATTTTGAAATGTAGGACAACACTGCAGTTAGTAATTCTTCAGTGGGGAATGATGTATACTGTTCTAAACTGTTTTAACTTAGCTGCTCTGAACCATCATGTTGAATGCTCTAAACTTATCTTTCTTTTTCTTTTTCAGTGTTTCTGTGCTACAAACTGTAAAAAGAATCATTCAGAAATAGAAATGCTAATAGCTTCTATTATAGAAAACATCACAAACTTCCAGTCTATCTCTTTTCCTTGTTACTATGACCCAAAAGGAAGACAAAAGAACGTTCTCTTGACAAAGTTAGATGTGTCTAATGCTTTGTTTCATTCATTGTTCTGGCCTTCTTGTATGTTTCTTGGTGGAACTGTTATTGTTGTCATGGTGAAGGTGACACAGTACCTGTCTCTGCTCAGTGAACAGTCACAGATAAAAAAATGAAAAGAATGGAAAAAATAGCCAATTTTCACCAAAGTTCCTTAAGAATTGGCATATATTATGTCAAAATGCTACCAGAAAAAGATTACATATCTGTGTTACACATTTTCATATAAAGTTTACTGGAATTTCTGTGTCTACTAAATGTATCTATAGTCAATGCAAAATGTACTCTTAGTACCTACATAATTAAACAACAACTTAGAAGTCTGTTACTAGTGATTAGCACATGGGTAACTATAATCACAAACTCTGATTAGCCAAGACAAGAGGTATTAATGCATGATAAACAGCCACATTCTTAGAATGTGTTCGGCAGCTGAAAGCAGTACCATGCAAACACTTACACTATTATTGGCATTCACTTTTATCCCACCTGTTTCCTCGTGACTACAATGGTGTTTTCTGCATCTTCTATGTGAGAAGAGAGAATCTTTTTACTTATTTTTAAATAATGTACCTTCAATCCTCTGTTTTTATAAGACTACGATATAAAGTATATTTTTATTTGAATAACTGGTTCATATTAATCAGTTGGTGTGACAGGAGTGATATATCTGTAACTCTGCTATCTAGGAAATGGGGTGAGACTGAAGGTGGGAAGGAGCAACAAGATGCAGACCACTCACATGCAAAATGGCAACCTTGGTTGAATAGCAGGAGTGTTATATAATTTTTATAAAGAATTGTACTTTTGTTGGAGGTAGAATTATAAGATAGAAATTCTACCTTTAAAAAAATGGCAGATGAGGTGCTGATCAAGCTTTGTCCTGGATGGTGTCGAGTGTCTTGAGTGCTGTTGCAGCTACACCCATCCGGGCAAGTGGAGAGTACTCCATCACACTCCTGACGTGCCTTATAGGTGGTGGAGAGGCTTTGGGGAGTCAGGAGGTGAGCAACTCACCACAGAATACCCAGCCTCTGACCTGCTCTAGCAGCCACATCATTTATGTGGCTGGTCTGGTTGAGTTTCTGGTCAATGATGACCCCCAGGGTATTGATGGTGGGGGATTCTGCGATGGTAATGCCATTGAATGTTATGGGGAAGTGATTAGGCTCTCTCTAGTTTGAGGTGGTCATTGCATGGCACTTGTGTGGCACAAATGTTACTTGTCACTTAACAGCCCTAGCCTGGATGTTGTCCAGGTCTTACTGCATGCGGGCATGGACTGCTTCATTATCTGAGGAATTGCGAATGGAGTTGAACATTGTGCAATCATCACCGATTAGCCCCACCTCTGATCTTATGATGGAGGGAAGGTAATTGATGAGGCAGCTGAAGATAGTTGGGCCTAGGACGCTGTCCAGAGGAATTCCTGCAGCGATGTCCTGGGGACACCAACAATCACAACCATTCCCGAAAATGGCGCGGACTAATTTCTACTCCCATAAATTTAAGATCATCACCAAAAGAACATAAGAACATAAGAAATAAGAGCAGGAGTAGGCCATATGGCTGCTTGAGCCTGCTCCGCCATTCAATAAGATCACGGCTGATCTTCGACCTCAACGTCGCTTTCTTGCCCGATCCCCATATGCCTTGATTCCCCTAGAGTCCAAAAATCTAACTATCTCAGCCTTGAATATACTCAATGACTGAGCATCCACAGCCCTCTGGGGTAGAGAATTCCAAAGATTCACAACCCTTTGAGTGAAGAAATTCCTCCTCATATCAGTCCTAAATGTCCGACCCATTATTCTGAGTCTATGCCCCCTAGTTCTAGACTCTCCAGCCAGGGGAAACAACCTGCTATCTACCCTGTCAAGCCCTCTCAGAATCTTATATGTTTCAATGAGATCACCTCTCATTCTTCTAAACTCCAGAGAGTATAGGCCCATTCTACTTAATCTCTCCTCATAGGTCATCCCTCTCATCTGAGAAATCGATCTAGGGAACCTTCGTTGCGCTGCCTCTAAGGCAAGTATATCCTTCCTTAGGTAAGGAGACCAAAACTGTGCACAGTACTTCAGGTGTGGGCTCATCAAAGCCCTGTACAATTGCAGCACAGCTTCCTTTCTCGTGTACTCCAATCCCCTTGCAATAAAGGCCAACATACCATTTGCCTTCCTAATTGCTTGCCGTACCTGCATGTTAACTCTCTGTGTTTCATGTACAAGGTCACCCAAATCCCTCTGAACATCAACATTTAATAGTTTCTCACCATTTAAAAAATATTCTGTTTCTCTATCCTTCCTACCAAAGTGAATAACCTTACATCTCCCCACATTATACTCCTTCCGCCACCTTCTTGCCCATTTACTTATCCTGTCTATATCCCTTTGCAGACTCTTTGTGTCCTCCTCACAGCTTACTTTCCTACCTAGCTTCATATCGTCAGCAAACTTGGATACATTATACTCGATCCTTTCATCTTAGTCATTAATATAGATTGTAAATAGCTGAGGCCCAAGCACTGATCCTTGCAGCAACCTGAGAATGACCCATTTATTCCTTCTCTCTGTTTACTGTCTGTTAACCAATCCTCTATCCATTCTAATATATTACCCCCAACCCATGACCCCTTATCTTGTATAACAACCTTTCGTGTGGCACCTTATTGAATGCCTTTTGAAAATCCAAATGAATGAAAGAAGAGGTTAGGAGAATTTTTTTTTTACACACAGTGGGTTGCTGGGATATGGAATGTCATACCAGAAACAGTGATGGAAGCAGAATCATAAATAGAATTGTACTTTTGTTGGAGGTAGAATTATAAGATTAAAAAATGGCAGATGAGGTGCTGATCAAGCGGACTGCTTTGTCCTGGATGGTGTCGAGTGTCTTCAGTGTTGTTGCAGTTATACCCATCCGGGCAAGTGGAGAGTACTCCATCACACTCCTGACGTGCCTTATAGGTGGTGGAGAGGCTTTGGGGAGTCAGGAGGTGAGCAACTTACCACAGAATACCCAGCCTCTGACCTGCTCTAGTAGCCACATCATTTATGTGGCTGGTCTGGTTGAGTTTCTGGTCAATGATGACCCCCAGGATGTTGATGGTGGGGGATTCTGCGATGGTAATGCCATTGGGGCATTATTGTGAAGTGATTAGGCTCTCTCTAGTTTGAGGTGGTCATTGCATGGCACATGTGTGGCACAAATGTTACTTGTCACTTATCAGCCCAAGCCTGGATGTTGTCCAGGTCTTACTGCATGCGGGCATGGACTGCTTCATTATCTGAGGAATTGCAAATGGAGTTGAACACTTAGCCCCACCTCTGATCTTATGATGGAGGGAAGGTAATTGTTGAAGCAGTACAATTTTAAGAAGGAAAGTGGATAAATATCTGGAGAAATATAAGAGTATGGAAAAAGGGCAGGAGAATGAGCCTAAGTGGATAGCTCTTTCAGAGACCTGGCACAGGCATGATAAGCTGAATGGCCTCCATCTGTGCTGTGAAACTCTATGGGCTCAGTGTTACCAGGGCTGCGGGTTCGCGGCGGGGGGGCTATTAGGCACGTGGGTAACGCGCCCGGTGAAATTAGTCTGCCCCCCGCGCGATCGCAGCCTAATTGGATCCACTTACCTGGTCTTCCGGGTTCCCCACTGCTGATCTGCGTGTCGGGCTGTCTGCACATGCACAGTAAGGTCTGTCAGCTGGAGGAGCTCTATTTAAAGGGGCAGTCCTCCACTGACAGATGCTGCAACAAATAGCAAAAATTACAGCATGGAGCAGCCCAGGGGGAAGGCTGCTCCAGTTTAATGATGCCTCACTCCAGGTTTCATTAGATGGGGTGAGGAGGAGGGGGAGGACAGAGACCTTCCCCCCGGCGGGCGGGAGGAAGCGCCCTGCCTCTGCCACCAGGAAGGCCTGGCTCGAGGTGGCAGAGGCGGTCACCTGCACCACCAACATATCGCCCACCTGCACACAGTGCAGGAGGCCCTCCAATGACCTAAGTAGGTCAGCCAAAGTGAGTACACTTACTCATTCCCCTACACTCCATCTGCCACATCACCGCCCCCACCCCACATCTCCTTCTGCACTGCCAACACTACTCTGTCACATCACCCCTCATACCCACTCAAAGCTCATCCTCATCTTACCTGCACTTACTCACCTCGCCAGTACACATCCCGCCACTACCACTCAACCCAATCCTCATACAATCTCATGGCTCTATCTCATACTCACCCTCTCGTGCATCTCTTTCACAGTCAGCCTCACTCAACCTGCCACTACCTGTGCTGCAGCCACAGGGCATGCATCACATATGTGCAGTAGGCAGCGTAAGGCAAACGTGTCGTGAGCATGAAGGGGATGCACAAGGGTGTTTGAGGGTTTGTCATGGTTTTTACTTATATTGAATTTCTAACCAACTCACATTACATATATTGGCACAACTACTGCCACGTCTTTGCGAATCTTGTCTGATTTGTGCAATAATTCCCTTTCCTGAGGATCACAATGAAGACCCACAACAGATGACACCCATTGTGTCACTGCAGAATGGTGTAGGTGTATTTGCAGGGCTCTTTTGTGGAGTCGTCGGTGATGTCCCCGGTGGCACCCTGGAAGGATGCGGAGGAGAAGTTGTTGAGGGCAGTGGTGACTTTGACAGCGACAGGTAAGAAGATGGTGCTCGGGCCAACCGGGAGCAGCTCGGCATGAAGGAGGCTGCAGATGTCCACGACTACATGTCGAGTGACTCTGAGCCTCCGTGTGCACTGCTGCTCAGAGAGGTCCAGGAAGCTGAGCCTCGGTCTGTGGACCCTGTGGCAAGGGTAGTGCATCTCTCTCTGCGGTTGCCCTCCCTCCTGCTGTGCAGGTGGATGTGTCACAGCACTCTGTTGTGGAGCTCCACGTGTCAGAGGTGGACGGCGTGGCCGGCGAGGCTGGTGAGGCTGATGATGCTGTTCGCCCTCCGAGGAGGTCATGACTGCAGCTACGGCGGCCCCCATCCGGAAGATGTACATCTGAGGGGGTCCGCAAGGTAGGTACATGTCTCTGGACCCCGGGGTAAGTGTGCAAGTTGGTGAATTTTCTTGTCAGGAGGAGGGTGGTGGAGGCCAAACTTTGTGCCAAGTGACAGAGTGGCCTCCTGCAATGAGTGAGGGTCTCCCCCCTCCCCCCTCCCCCCCACCTGTCAAATGGACCTTTGCAGCTGCCACAGGCTGATGGCCGCAACACGTCCATTTCAACTGGTAGTGTTTCTCCCAGTACGGGAAACAGTCCCAGTTGTTTGTAAAATCCCACCCCTCCTCACATAATCCCTTAATCAGGTCTGTTAATGACCTGAAAAAGCTAGATAAATGTTGTCAAGTGGCACCCCGCTGGCTTTAATTGCCTGCGGGATTCCCACCTGCGGGGGCTGCGTGCGCACGCCGGCGCGTCTGTGGAGAACCCGGAAGTGGGCGGGTTGGAGCCGGGCTCCGGACCCGCTCCGGGATTCCCCGATTTTCGGAGCCCCCCGCCAGGAACGCACCCGATAGCGGGTGCTAAAATGAAGCCCTATATTTCAATGTCTCCTGCATTCACCAATTTCTAAATAATATCTTAGGTCAAATAGTAGTTTCAGAAAACTTGAAATTGGTAATTAGAATCATAGAAAGGTTACAGCACAGAAGGAGGCCATTTGGCCCATCGAGCCGGCTCTATGCAAGAGCAATCCAGCTGGTCCCACTCCCCTGCCCTATCCCCGTAACCCTGCAATTTTTTTCCTTTCAAGTACTTATCCAGTTCCCTTTTGAAGGCCATGATTGAATCTGCCTCCACCACCCCCTCCAGCTGTGCATTCCAGGTCCTAACCATTCGCTGTGTAAAAATGTTTTTCCTCATGTCACCGTTGGTTCTTTCACCAATCACCTTAAATCTATGTCCTCTGGTCCTTGACCCTTCCGCCAATGGGAACAGTTCCTCTCTATCTACTCTGTTCATGATTTTGAACACCACTATCAAATCTCCTCACAACCTTCTCTGTTCCAAGGAGAACAACCCCAGCTTCTCCAGTCTATCCACATAACTAAAGTCCCTCATCCTTGGAATCATTCTAGTAAATCTCTTCTGTACCCTTTCTAAGGCCTTCACATCTTTCCTAAAGTGCGGTGCCCAGAACTGGACACAATACTCCAGTTGTGGCCGAACCAGTGTTTTATAAAGGTTCATCATGACTTCTATACTTTTGTATATGCCTCCGTTTACAAAGCCCAGGATCCCGTATGCTTTTTTAACTGCTTTCTCAACCTGCCCTGCCACGTTCAACGATTTGTGTACATATACCCTCAGATCTCTCAGTTCCTGTACCCCTTTATAGAGTTGTGCCCTCTCCTTGTTCTTCCTACCAAAATGTATCATTTCGCATTTTTCTGCGTTAGATTTCATCTGCCATGTATCCGCCCATGCCACCAGCCTGTCTGTATCCTCTTGAAGTCTATCACTATCCTGCTCACTGTTTACTACCCTTCCAAGTTTTGTGTCATCTGCAAATTTTGAAATTGCGCCCTGTACACCCAAGTCCAAGTCATTAATACATATCAAGAAAAGCAGTGGTCCCAGCAACGACCCCTGGAGAACACCACTGTACGCCTCCCTCCAGTCTGAAAAACAACTGTTCACCACTACTCTCTGCTTCCTTTCACTTAGCCAATTCTGTATCCATATTGCTACTGCTCCCTTTATTCCATGGGCCACAATCTTGATGATAAACCTACCAAGCGGCACTTTATCAAATGCCTTTTGAAAGTCCATATACACCACATCAACTGCATTGCCCTTATCTACCCTCTGTTACCTCATCAAAAAACTCTATCAGGTTAGTTAAACATGATTTGCCTTTAACAAATCCATGCTGGCTTTTCCTAATCAATCCACCCTTGTTCAAGTGACTGTTAATTCTGTTCCGGATTATCGTTTTTAAAAGTTTTCCCACCATTGAGGTTAAACTGACTGGCCTATAGTTGCTGGGTTTATCTTTACACCCTTTTTTGAACAAGGGTGTAACATTTGCAATTCTCCAGTCCTTTGGCACCACCCTCGTATTTTATGGATGTTTGGAAGATTATGGCAAGTACCTCCACAATTTCCACCCTTACTTCCCTCAGCAAACTAGGATGTATCCCATCCGGACTGGGTGACTTATCTACTTTAAGTACAGCTAGCCTTTCTAGTACCTCTTTATCAATTTTTAGCCCATCCAGTATCTCAACTATATCTTCCTTTACTGAGACTCTGGCAGCATCTTCTTCCTTGGTAAAGACAGATGCAAAGTACTCATTTAATACCTTGGTCATCCCCTCGGCCTCCGTGAGTATTTTGCAGAGCATTGATACTCTACCGTTGTCCTCAGTAGAGAACGCAGCTGCTTCACGTTTGTTTTACTCTGTTAATTTGCGTAACAATTGCTAATTCTTGCTTTTATGTTTTTAATTTTAGCAAATTTTCTTCAGATATATATGCCCTTTCATTTTAAGCAGCACAATAAGAAAGGTTAACTTATGCATCAAAGGTCAGATGACACCAAAGCAGCTGTCCATTTATTTTAGTTATGCAAAAGGCTGACGTGATTAATGTTTTCTTTGCCACACAAAACCTTGCCCTCTAAACTATATTCAAGATTGTTATTTGTCAGCTTAACATCTTTAGGATAGGAGTTGACCTTTAAGTAGGTATCAGTGTAATTTTGCTGTTAATAATAAAGGCTAGTTTTAAGCCTTCAGTAATATATTAGACCTTCAAGTCTTACATCAGCACTCCTGGCATTGCAGCATATCAATTATTAAAATAAGATTTTGTAAATCTTATTTTCTGACTTTAAAGAAAATCTATAAGAGAATACCCTGAGGGAAGGGAAGTACTTTCAATGTAAAGCACTTCTCCTGGAATTACTAAAAAAGAGCTCTGTAAGGTTTCTTCTTCATGAGGGAAGAGATTTCCATTTGGTCCGATCCAAAATCATGTATGATTTTATGTAGATCTACTATGTTGGGTTTCCTGGCCATAAAATACTTGCCTGGAAGAAGTATCCAACGGGTCCATCCAGCTACTTATTGAGATGAGCCAGGATCAGGGAACGGGGGATAATTGGATCAGAGCACACAGATGTAATTCAGTCCAAATTTTAAAGTCATACATTCTATTTTTATATAAGACTTTGATTTTATATAATTATTTATTGTTTAATAGCAAAACTTACAGCAATTTGAGAAGCAGAAAAGTAGAGTTGATTTTATTTGATCTTATTACTAATAAATCTCCCATAGAGTTGCTTATTATGAGTCAGAGGATCCATTGTTCTATAACAATAGGTGTTTTTATGCCTTGTCCCTGACTACATTGAAAGCTGAGAATACACAGAAAGATGGTATGGAGGTAGCTAGCTGGTATTTAGCAGTACTAGGGAAGGGGAATGGTCACTCTGGGGGAAGGTGAATGTAAGGTTTGGCTTAACTTGGGGTTGAATTTGAAAATTGGATCATCAGTAGATTCCTGAGGGTAGATTTAAACTCCCTGCACGCAATCCCTTGTGGGAGTTTGAGTCGGAGGCCCGGCACATTTTAATTGCTGGGGCTCATTTGAATGCCAGTATGTCAGCTGCTTAGCCATTTCTGGTGCAAAGTGGCAGCTGGCCACCAGGGCAGACCACCCGCCAGCATTAGGAGAAGGTTGCTGGCAGCAAGGTGGGTCTGAGGGAGGTGTTGCGAGGATCTTGCGGCTGGGAAACCCAGGGCAGCAGAAGCCTGGACTTTCCTTGTGGGGCCCAGAAGATCACTCCTGCTGCTCCGGGCCCACTAAGGAAAGTTTTTTAAAACTTCCCTTCAAGTGGCCTCGTTGGCTTCCAGACATGCTTCACCTGGAGGGGCGACCATAGCGGGCACCCTGTTTTGAAGATGGTTAAAATTCCATCGGCGTCCCATACCCAATTTGCATATATTAATGAGCCTTCTGCCGAAGTCCAGCGGGAGTTTCATCCATCGCCAAAACCAGTGGCGTTAAAATCGCAGATTGGCAGGTATGAACAGGAAATAGAGCCGTTCTATTTTAACTACTCCCCCACTCCTTTCCCACCAATAAAGCAGAGTTAAAATGTCCTGATGGTGTCTGTCAGCGGTGAAGGAAGGGCCAGGCATGAGCCTGACAGCATAGGTCGGGGAGGTGGCAGGGGGTGGGAGAAATCCCATATCCAGCAGCATTGATTCGTGACTATCAAATGGATCTCTGTAAACATTGAATTTGGTATTTTGTGATTGTTTCCTATTGTATAATTAAACAATGTTGGAAGAACTTTGGGAAACATCCAAGTGCTGGCAATTTGTCTCTGTAACTCTGTTGCATTGTCAGTACTATGCAATGGAGATAATGATTAAATGTAATTGCTACTACATTAAAAGGTATTTGCCTGTTTCCACCTCATTGATAAAAAATGTAGGAAACCTGCATGAGCCCATAATAGATTGGGAGAGAAAGAAGAAAAGTAATACATTTTGTATGCTACTAAATATCATTACTATCACATAGTATGTTATTAAAGGTAGTGGTGTTCCATGCTTTGGTAATTGACTATGCTAATAGTTAAATAGTACACCGCATGTCACAAACATACAGTCGAGCATAAAGCTCAGAATGCATTGATTCATTTAGATTGGCTGGAGACAAAGTCTAATGTGTGCATATCTGAGACTCACTGGGAAAAGTCTGAAATATTAACCAACTTCTGGATGATGGGGCACCAACAACATCACAATCACATAAACAATAGTCATTTGTGTCTGTATTCATGTGCAAATAATTTGATCTGGAAATCACTCTGATGATGCACATTATGTATATAATCATATGATGTTGATTCAATTCTTTTTCTGCTGCTATCATTGAGCTGTATGGTTGCAGGGTTAAACTTTACTTCCACTTCAGTATTTAACAGTCATTGGTTTTGTTTAATTAACAAAGTTAAACCAAGGACAATGGCCTGTTTTCAGGCTCCTAGAATAATTGTCCACGTGCTCATTCAACATTTGGGATTTGAAATACATATCTGTTTAAAGCATAACTCCTCTCCAAATAAGTAAGAAAGACCAAAGAAATGTTTGGACAGGCATTCTCTTGCCATTTTTCTTATTATTTTCTAAACTTTTGTCCTGATTATTTCTATTTTTAGTGATTTGTTCCAATCTCTAAGAGCAAAAAAGGACTCATGGACACTGGAGTGGATACAGGTCCCCAAATGTCTTCCTTAAATGGACATTGCCAACTTGGCAAACCAGCTTCCATGGCATTTTACCAAGTTTGTAAGCAGAAGTGGCCAATGATTTGAATGATGATGTGACAGCCTTATTCCATCATTGATCACAAAGGCTTTTATAACTATATTTCTTTCCAATTGAAAAAATTGAAAATTCCACACAAAAAACAAATCACAGTGGATCATACTTCTGCAAATATTGCATTTCTGCATGGTGATGTTTTCTAGTGGTCAATAAGAAAGCTCTGGAACTCCGTTTTGAGAGTAAAGTGCTTCTGGCTGCTACATGAGCTGATTTTGTCTGAAAGCTCCTCAAGACACCTCTTAACATTGTCACTGCTGTGCTAATTTGAACTGCAAATCCTCCAATCTCCAAAGTTATCCATTTCAGGCTGCAGCAGCCACATCAACACAACAAAGGCTGACAGTATGACCCTTACACTCAGACAGTCACACAACAGATAGTTTAATCGCATGGGAAAATGTCAGAACATTTTCTCAAAAATAGATTAGTCTGCCTGAAGGTACTGGTGTAACAATCTAGGAACTCACAATGCTATTCCAGTTAGTCTTCTTGGCACTCTGCTGCTGTCATAACCCTGTCTGTTTCTGGGCACATAGTCAAATACATAAAGTCGAAAAGAACAGTTGGTTTTGGTTGCATCTTAATGTAGCATTTTCCAGTGAATATATAATTCAAATTTGATCACCACAGAGCAACAGCATTGACTACTGAAAAAAAGACAACTTTTCAAGAGCTGATGGTAGGCCTACTGATTGTATAGAAATAAACTTGAAGTTATTTACTGCAGTAGTGAACAGCATTTATAGTTGTTTACTTAGGTTATAAAATGCTGTAATTATTTAGAGCTAGTAGCTCAGATAACACTAATAAAAATATTAAGGGCTTCTGGAATATAATTTATTTCTTATGGCAGGATTTTCCCTACGTCCTATTAAATGAGCTATTACATTTTACAAAACCAATGGTTTCACAGCCATAAAAACAAATCTGTTGGCATGAGTTTGTTGGCCTTTGTGTGCCACCTTCCACCCTGCTGACTGAAGCTAAGTGTGTAAATAAATGAGGCCAAACTTAGAATACTAAATCCAATTATTTAAATTCTTTTACTAGCTGATTTGATTACTCTTTCTTTAACATTCTTTACTTTTCCTTCTACTAATTGTCTTCCCTTCCCATCTCATTTCCTAAAGGTACTGATTCATTATTGGGGTATGGTTCCATGGGTGCCTGCCATCTTCCAATATATAGCACAAGAGGCCATTCTTCTTATGTGACCCATGACAGTGATTGTCAATAGGCTATTGAACCATAGTAGGCATCACAGCCAAGCTTGATACTCTCATTTGAAATACATACAAATGTACTTCTACCACTGTTTACTGGAGAGAATCAGGAGCCATGGCTGTTTTTTTCCACCTAGCCCAGGGGCACAAAGGTCAATTGCTACCCTACGTGAGATCAGCTAGCTAGCATAGACTGGGGATTAAACCTGGGACTTTATTGGCTTTGTACAGCTCAATTATTCACTGCTGTACCAACTGAGCTATCAGGGGAGCCCAAGTTTTAACAATTTGACAGCTGCAGATGTTTGAAAAATACTGAAATATTATAAATTCAACAAGTTTAGTGAAAAACAAACAAACATATATGCAGTTTTTAAATGGCCCTGCCAGTGGGGATGCTAACAGCTATCTAGTAAAACCAGTCCTATTGAACTGTACTGTGTTTTCGGTCACTCTAATTAAAATCAATTGGACATTCTAGCAGCAAGATCAATTCCCCTGCTGTGGCACAACCCAACATCCCCCACAACAAGCATGGACAAAGCACCAGTGATACATTTGCCAATCAGAGAAAGTAAAGTATGGGCTGCATATACAGTTAGAAAAAAATCTAGAGATATAGGTCCCCCCCCCTACCACTGACATTACCCAAACCCCCACAGTCAGAGCAACCCCTGAGCAATTTTAACCTTCCTTGCTGGCTGAACTCCCACAGCTATATGCCACTACCTCAACCAAGTGCCCAATGAAACATTTCTCCCTCTCTCCACTCTCTGGGCCCTTTTGCTAGGAATAATCCCAAATCCCATCCGAGCCTGCATAACAGTTTAAAATCTTCAATGCCTGTATCTGCAAGTACTATATAAATCAGTCAGGTAGCATGTATTCCATATCTTAACATGACCAGGGAAAGCATTTAAACAAAAGTAAGAGGCCTACGAACAATTTATCTGTATTTATACCTAGTTTGGTATTCATGGAGTTCCTGATGAGAGCAGCAATTCTGGAAAATTTTACTGGAAAATTCTACTTTGAAAGATTCACAGCAAATCACTACGCCTAGATTTTCTGGTCCTGCAGGAATCCTGCCAGATTGGTAGCAGTGCAGACTTTCCACCTGACTGTCTCCCAGTGCACTCATTTTGGGAGAATACATGATTATGGCTTTGTTTTTCCTTGTTTCCATTTAATATTTGGACTTTTTAATAAATCCATAATCTTTCCTCATAAAAACATTTTAAAGTGTATGATTCCAACAAACTGTTCCAACAATTGCAATGAAAGCTGTCATTTCGGAAACACGATTAATGTCACAAGATAAAATCCACAGGTTTGCATTCTGAAGTTAATTTTTCTACCACATCCCAGAATAATTTGAGATCATAAATACCAATTTTCTTGCAGCAAATATTGTTTGAATCTAATGTTTATTCCACAAGTGAAAAAGCACAGATAACTCATGAGTACCAAAGTTCTATAGGTCTGTACCCAATACAAAGAAGTCCATACATTTATACAACTTACTCTTCCTATTCAGATTGCAGTTAAGGTACCATTTTGAATTTAACAGAGTTTTTGAGATTATCTATTTATTTTATCAAACTTTTGAAATGAATAATTGTATTTCTCTATATCTATATAGAATTTATTAATTTTACACAAAAACATGTTTTACTTTTTAAATTCAATCTCCAAAACTAATATTTGAAAACCATTTGATCCTGCATGTGCAGTTTATTTTTCTGATTTATCCATGCACAATGGGAATGATAGCATTTTTTTTCTCTGGAAACACCTTGGCTGCGCAAGTTTCCTAACCCTCCTGCCTGCTTCCTCATTGAGTATTTCCCATTCTGAATTTTGAATCTGTTACAAATTTCAGTGGTCATTTTGAAGGATAAACCTGTAGCTGTCTGGCCAAGGGAGCCTATACACTTCAGTGCATTTCAAAATAGCAGCCCTCTCATCACCTGCCTTTTTATTTGCCTGTGGTACTGTGTGGGGCTTCTCACTCTCTCTCTTTCCATTTAAAGCATGACTCATTATGTCACGTGCTATGAGTGGTGTCCATGCTCCTGCCATCAGACTAGCCCAATTGAAATCTGCACAGCCTGAGAATAGGTCAACACAATGGCAACCCCAGGCACTGAAACATGTTAGGTCACAGGATACAATATCTAGTGTGAGATACTTTTTAGAGAATGAGGGGGAGAAAGTAGAAGAAAGCATGGAGGATAAAGAAAATAATGAATTTGAAGAGGTAAGTTGGCAACAAGCAGCAACAAGCAGCCAAAAGCAGGGATTCCAAGATGGAAATGAATAATCAACCTTTGAACAGGGTAGCTGCCCATGTATTTGGTCCCAAGATTCATTTAATCTGGTTATAAATCCAAATATGTAACAAAACAGATGACAGTGGGTACTTAATCTCCAAACACTAATGCATTAACAAGCTATCTGTTCAAATTATACAAAATGTTTAAAGCAATATATCCATTCACATAATAGCAGCTGTCAGGTGCCACTTGTTATTTCACTGTCCAAAGCCATGATGTATTTTGTTCAATAATAACTGATTCCTTTGCCTGCCTCTTCATTCTGCTGCTAACCTTGGCAACATACCAGCACACATTTTCTGATTGGGTGTAAGCCTGACTGAAAGTGGGATATTGCAAGAATTGCACCATGAAGCATGAAATGAACATATGAAAATGACAGCAGGAAAAGACCAGCTGATCCATCAAGGCTGCCCTACACTCACGATGGCTGGAGCATCATGACCAGACAATTCCTATTCCCCTGCAGCCATATAATCTTCCTGGAAAAGGCAAGAAAAGAGAAAAACCCAGGGCCAATAAGGAAAAAAAATACTCTGGAAAATTCCTTATTACAAATTAAAGTTAGAAATCCAGGAACATTTGCAGCAGAATTCCAAATGCCAGAGGTTAGTCAATGCTTCTCCTAAATGCTGTCATGGTGACCCTGAGTTCCAGAGTAGAATGTGCTATGTCTTCTGGTTTCATTAGAATTGGGACTAGGTTAGAAAGAACCAAGAGGCAGAGCTTCACTAATCTCATTGGTGCCATTAGGTCTGCTATCTTGTCAGTCAGTGGCCATTGTGATTTAGTGCCCAATAACAGGTGCATGACTGCACCAGGTGCCAATCTGGTGTCTCTTAGGATGGCAACACATTCAGACCATCCCATCAGTTGCCCCCAATACCTGCACAGGTGTCAAAGAGCACTTAGGCCCAGGCTGTCTACGCGATAGCCAAACTATTGCAGCCTACAGCAGGTCTACCTCAAGGCCCAGCTACCAGGAGTCAGTTCCAAGAGGCTGTTAAACACATAGAAACATAGAAAATAGGAGCAACAGTAGGCCATTCAGCCCTTCGGGCCTGCTGCACCATTCAAAATGATCATGGATGATCGTCTAACTCAGTACCCTGTTCTCGCTTTTTCCCCATATCCCTTGATCCCTTTAGCACATGCAGCAGTCAGCCACCTGATGTACTCTTGGCACTGTGGTAACATTTAGATGAAGTAACCAGGTTAGGGTGAAGACCACACATATTACACAGTTGTCACCAAATGAAAGCATTGTGGAAGCAAACACTAGTCACTCACATGAGGCATGTTTGTTTGTTAAAAGTTTGGTTTCACTGAAGTCTATGTGTATATAGAGAGAGAGAGAGAGTGTTTTTGCAAAGATTTGCCAGCATGGTTCATCAGGCGCCATGAATGCGAGTTTTGTGAGGTGCATGGAAAATGTAAGACATCGTGGCTGAATGCATATTCCTGGACAAAGATGTAGGCAGGACTGTTAATGTTGTAGCCACATTTGTAAATTAAGAAGTGCCTTGTATGAAGGGATTGCACAGTCGTCATCAAATTCTGGTCTGCAGGCTCCTCCTGCCACTCTTCATGGTCATCTTGATGTGTCTGGGAACCTTCATCCTCCAGGCCTCCATGATAATGCCTCTTTGCAGGGAAAAGTTATGCAGCATGCAGCAAACAACAATCTTTGAAAATTTGGCCTGGTTATTTTGAGGAATGCTGCAGATCTATCCAGGCACTTGACGCATTGTTTCAACATGCCAATGGCATGCTCAATGATTACTCTGGTGGATAGCAGCAATTCGTTATACCTGTTCGTAGCTGGGGTATTGGCCTACCACATTGATGTCATGAGCCACAGCTCCAGAAGACAATCTTGATCTCCCAGCAGCCATCCTGAAACTTGTTTTTCTGAATCAATTATTGGTGGGATAGTGGATTACCTTAAAATAAAGATGTCATGATAGCTGCCTATGAAGCAAACATGATTTCCATAATCTAATGCTGATGGTTGTAAATGGGCTGATCACAGAGAGTGGACTCCTTTCCTATTTATGTGGCTACTAGCACTGTGTTAGGGAGCAGTAGAGCCACACTGATACACTCTATAATCCTCCAGACTTCTGGGAATCCTGCCATTCTGTAACATTGCACAGTCCTGTCATGCTGCCATGGAGAAGGAGATGAAATTGCTTGCTGTAGCAAATTAAGCATTGCTCACTTGCTAAACAGCTGTTTATCTCATGTCTAATTCCAGTGAAAACCTGAAATAAACCTGAAACATAAAAGTTAAGGGTATTTGTGACTTTGACAGCCACCATCAGTGCTGTGGCTGGATCTGAATCTGGTTGGAACATACAGCATAATTCTGTCACATCTACCTTGTAAGTCACAGCCTCCATGGACATTGCTCCTCTGACAAATTCAGGTACATGGACTTCTGCCTGTAGATTCTGAGGTGGGGATACCAGTAAGTGGGTGCAGAGTGCTTCTGGTGTAGCCTAACCCACCTGGCATGCCTCTATTAATCTTCTTTAAAAAGCACAAATATAGAGAGATTACCACAGGGAAATCCATTGTGGCACTTTTGGAGAAAAAAGGCAGCAGCATAACAACTGTCCAAAGGTTCCTGAAAACCCAAGTGATAACAGAAAAAATAACATCAAGAAAAACAGTGCAGAATTGGCCTGAAAGTTGTTTACTTAATCTTCTCATTGGACACTTTAAGTTAATTTCCAAGTACAGATCAGTCCATAGCAATCCTAACACCTATTTTATATTAGCAGGTAGCACACACATGTGTTGAACACACATGAATATTAGGAAATTTCATGCAAGCTAAAATTGCATCATTGCAACTTTATTTAAATATAATGAAGCTCCCACTGCCCAATTAAATCTAACACCAGAAATATGCCAGATGCAAAAAGTGGGCAGAGATCAGGCAAAATTCTGGTATTATCAACGGAAAATCAACTGTACCATGTCCACCACACCTTCTGCCTTGAGCTTTCCCATAGCTTCCACCACAATTTCTTTCAAGGCAATCCTGTTTTTTTTAAATAATGAATCGCTCAACAAGAACCACAATACTAAAAAAAAACAGAAATATAAAACAAAAAAAAATTGCTTTTCTCCCCCCAGAAATATTCAACTTGAAGAGGACATTTTTAGAATATAAAACCCGCACTCAGGCATGATTTCTATTTTGTGTTTGTTACCATAGAAAATGTATTCCAGAAATATTATCATGTTTGAGCTTCTACAACACAAAGGACAGAGATACCAGACCAGTTTGTCATTTGTGCACATTCATTCACTCCGAAACACAACCCCATTTCTATAGGATTGTTTTCTACAATGATAAACAGTAACACAAGTGGCAATGCTTTCTTCAAATGCTTCCTTCTGGTTTGTATACTGTGATCAATGTGATTCTTTTGAATATTCACCTGCTGGATAAATAGGTTCATTTTATTTTTACATTATTAAAATATATTTTCAGGTCAAAATTTTCACAAACGCTTATTTTATTGACTTATCTCAAAAATTGTCAGAGGCATTTCAACTGCACACACAGTTATCAAAACAAATAGTTTGTAAAACCTATTTTGGCAGCAGTAGCTCCAAAGGAGAACACATGTCTATTCAAGAGGACAAAGAACCCATGCTAGTTTGTCATTCATGTAAGACAATGGTGTCATCAAACAGCTTACTTGGCAAGAATGCTCTTTGTCTGCTGCTGCTCAGGATAACTATGGAATGTAACCAAGAGCTCCCAGTGCAGAGTTGTCTAGAAACTTCCTGACTGTGGGAAGGACACAAACTCTCTCATTGTTTGGTAAATTTAACTGCAACAATTTTATATTTTAGATTGGATTTTTGTGCTCTAGTTGCAGTATAGTTTGGAACCCGTAAATTCAAACCTAAGGAAAAGGGAGGATGTAAAAGATTGGTTTAGATAGAATAAGTATTATGTATAAAATATTTCTCTGCAGTATATTGGAAATTATATTCGTCTAAGCCAAGAGTAATAACATCACAAACCAGTCTGACACCCTTTGGAGAATAACAAGAAACATTAGGTGGGGGGGGGGGAAATTGGATAGGGCCTATTATTGGGTGTAGGTAGCACAATCTGCTATTACCCCGCGCCCAATGGCCCCTGCGCAGGCAGGATGAGACTTTTGTCAGGTCTGAGGACTTACCTTCAAGCTGTGTTCCGAATCAGCGTTGCCATGAGGAGTCCATGCAATTTGTACTTTCCACCAGCAGGGGAGCCCCAATCTCTTAAAGGCAGGCTGTCGCTTAAAAAACTCTTAAAGGTAGCTGGTACCTGTTATTTGCTGAAAATAACAGTCTGCTGTCTGCACAGAGTCTGAACGGAGATCAGACATTGCACACATAAAGTACAGATGCAGGTCCCATCCCTATGTTTACATACTGATGAGTTATGTTAAATCATTGAATAAAGGTTGTGCGCCACAAAATCCCACATCCACCAATCTGCATGCCAGACCTCACCAATCTGCTGATCTGAGTTTGTACCAGGCCTGCGAGAGTGCGTGCACCAAGGTTCTCTGCTGAAGAACTAGAGGCCTTGGTGCAAGAGGTGGACAGAAGGAGGGACATCCTATATCCATGGGGCGGGGGGGGGGGCGGGCACGATGCCCTCCAGACATATGCTCAAAAGGCAGTGGGAGGCAGCGGGGGACAATGTGCACAGCATCACGTACATGGATGCAGTGCAGGGAGAAGTTCAATGCTTTGACATGAGTGGTCAAGGTGAGTGAGATCAACTGTCAAGTGGCATCTCCTACCAACTACACCACTAGCTGCATCCACTGCTCCATGCACTACACCCCCCATCACCCACATAGCAACAAACTCTTTCCATCAGTACTCAACTCTTCCAATCAGATGCTTCCTCTCACCCTTACACATTACCACCGTTGCAAGCCGCCCACCCACAACTCACAGGCCACATACACTGGCAGCTAGTCAACCATGATAGGCACATCACCCAGACACACGTCCCGCTTTCTTGCAGAAGAAGGTGGCGCATATCAGGAGGCAGCAAGCGGCAGTGGCATTTAGTCCCTCGAGCCTGTTCTGCCATTCAATGAGATCATGCTGGACCTGTGACCTAACTCCATATACCCGCTTTAGCCCCATGTCCCTTAATACCCTTGGTTCACAAAAATCTATCAATCTCAGATTTAGAATTCACAATTGAGCTAGCATCCACTGCCATTTGCAGAAGAGTGTTCCAAACTTCTCCCATCCTATGCTTGTAGCAGCGTTTCCTAACTTCATTCCTGCACATCCTGGCTCTAAATGTTAGGCTATGTCCCTTAGTCCTAGTATTCAAGTATAGGAAACCTCCAAAAACAGTTACAAATGTCTCAGCAGCCAAAAGCAATAATCCAGCCACTAACCTGTAAATCCTGCATGGTCCCTTTAAATAGCGCTGGTGTGGGTCCTCTAGGCACTCTAAGACACATTCAGATAGTCAGGGTTAAGACTGTGTGTTGAGTTGAGCGTTAAATCCCAAAATGGTGTCTCTTACTTTAAATCAGCATTGCACACTGACCGGATCCATTTTCTCCTTACTTTCCATGCTTCCAGCGTTCAGTATTTGTGCATACGCTAACTCCTATACCAAGATGGCGTCCGGTGCATGTCACGCCGAAACAACGGGCACTACATGGCCCAATTTAGCACCCATTAGAACTTTCCAAAAATCAAAATTAAACCAACAGCTTGTATTAACAGTCCTTTAACATGGAGGAGTTTCACAGAGGGGAAATGGATGCTGAGTTGTACCAGAAGAGTTACGAGAGCTGACTCAAAGCATGGTGGAACAGATAGGTTTTCAGGAAGCTTTTAAAAGTGGAGAGAGAAATAGCAAGGCAAAGAGGTTTAGGAAGGGAGTTCCTAGGGGTATAGCTGAAATGGCTGAAGGCTCTGCCACTGATGATGAATGTAAACAATTTTACAACACCAAGTTATAGTCCAGCAATTTTATTTTAAATTCACAAGCTTTCGGAGATTTTCTCCTTCCTCAGGCAAATGTTTCAAGATCTCCTTGAAGCCTACGCATTTATACATATTGAACAATAATACATGGTGTTTACAGACTGCCCCTGCAACTGCCCGTTGCCAAGGCAATCACCGTGTTCAGACAGAGAGGTGTTACCTGCAGAACCTCCGAATACACATTCAACAAAAAAACAAACAGGGAAAAAAAACAGAGAAAAAAAAGAAAAAAAAAACACAGAGAGAGGCAGAAACATCCGGAAGGCAGAGAGAGCCAGCAAATGACCCATTATATTAAAAACAGATAACATTTGTTCGCTGGTGGGGTAACGTGTAGCGTGACATGAACCCAAGATCCCGGTTGAGGCCGTCCTCATGGGTGCGGAACTTGGCTATCAATTTCTGCTCGACGATTTTGCGTTGTCGTGTGTCTCGAAGGCCGCCTTGGAGTACGCTTACCCGAAGGTCGGTGGATGAATGTCCATGACTGCTGAAGTGTTCCCCGACTGGGAGGGAACCCTCCTGTTTGGCGATTGTTGCGCGGTGTCCGTTCATCCGTTGTCGCAGCGTCTGCATGGTCTCGCCAATGTACCATGCTCTGGGGCATCCTTTCCTGCAACGTATGAGGTAGACAACGTTGGCTGAGTCACAGGAGTATGAACCATGCACCTGGTGGGTGGTGTCATCTCGTGTGATGGTGGTATCTGCGTCGATGATCTGGCATGTCTTGCAGAGGTTACCGTGGCAGGGTTGTGTGGCGTCGTGGACGCTGTTCTCTTGAAAGCTAGGTAGTTTGCTGCGAACGATGGTCTGTTTGAGGTTGGGTGGCTGTTTAAAGGCGAGTAGTGGAGGTGTGGGGATGGCCATAGCGAGGTGTTTGTCCTCATTGATGACATGTTGAAGGCTGCGGAGAACATGACGTAGTTTCTCCGCTCCGGGGAAGTACTGGACGACAAAGGGTACTCTGTTGGTTGCGTCCCGTGTTAGTCTCCTGAGGAGGTCTATGCGATTTTTTGCTGTGGCCCGTCGGAACTGTCGATCGATGAGTCGAGCGTCATATCCCGTTCTTACTAGGGCGTCTTTCAGCGTCTGTAGGTGTCCATCGCGTTCCTCCTCGTCTGAGCAGACCCTGTGTATTCGCAGGGCCTGTCCATAGGGGATGGCCTCTTTGACGTGGTTAGGGTGAAGCTGGAAAAGTGGAGCATCGTGAGGTTGTCCGTGGGCTTGCGGTAGAGTGAGGTGCTGAGGTGCCCACTTTTCCAGCTTCCACCCTAACCACGTCAAAGAGGCCATCCCCTATGGACAGGCCCTGCGAATACACAGGGTCTGCTCAGACGAGGAGGAACGCGATGGACACCTACAGACGCTGAAAGACGCCCTAGTAAGAACGGGATATGACGCTCGACTCATCAATCGACAGTTCCGACGGGCCACAGCAAAAAATCGCATAGACCTCCTCAGGAGACTAACACGGGACGCAACCAACAGAGTACCCTTTGTCGTCCAGTACTTCCCCGGAGCGGAGAAACCACGCCATGTTCTCCGCAGCCTTCAACATGTCATCAATGAGGACAAACACCTCGCTATGGCCATCCCCACGCCTCCACTACTCGCCTTTAAACAGCCACCCAACCTCAAACAGACCATCGTTCGCAGCAAACTACCTAGCTTTCAAGAGAACAGCGTCCACGACGCCACACAACCCTGCCACGGTAACCTCTGCAAGACATGCCAGATCATCGACACAGATACCACCATCACACGAGATGACACCACCCACCAGGTGCATGGTTCATACTCCTGTGACTCAGCCAACGTTGTCTACCTCATACGTTGCAGGAAAGGATGCCCCAGAGCATGGTACATTGGCGAGACCATGCAGACGCTGCGACAACGGATGAACGGACACCGCGCAACAATCGCCAAACAGGAGGGTTCCCTCCCAGTCGGGGAACACTTCAGCAGTCATGGACATTCATCCACCGACCTTCGGGTAAGCGTACTCCAAGGCGGCCTTCGAGACACACGACAACGCAAAATCGTCGAGCAGAAATTGATAGCCAAGTTCCGCACCCATGAGGACGGCCTCAACCGGGATCTTGGGTTCATGTCACGCTACACGTTACCCCACCAGCGAACAAATGTTATCTGTTTTTAATATAATGGGTCATTTGCTGGCTCTCTCTGCCTTCCGGATGTTTCTGCCTCTCTCTGTGTTTTTTTTTCTTTTTTTTCTCTGTTTTTTTTCCCTGTTTGTTTTTTTGTTGAATGTGTATTCGGAGGTTCTGCAGGTAACACCTCTCTGTCTGAACACGGTGATTGCCTTGGCAACGGGCAGTTGCAGGGGCAGTCTGTAAACACCATGTATTATTGTTCAATATGTATAAATGCGTAGGCTTCAAGGAGATCTTGAAACATTTGCCTGAGGAAGGAGAAAATCTCCGAAAGCTTGTGAATTTAAAATAAAATTGCTGGACTATAACTTGGTGTTGTAAAATTGTTTACAATTGTCAACCCCAGTCCATCACCGGCATCTCCACATCATGACTACTGATGATGAAGTAGAGAGGAGAAAATGCACAAGGGGCTGAAGTTTGAGGACTGAAAGGTACAGGCTGGGAGATAGGGCTTGAAAAGGTTACAGAGGTAGGGTAGGAAAAGGCCATGGAGGGACGTAATGAGAATAAATTTGAAGCATCATAGGAACATAGGAACAGGAGTAAGCCATTTAACCCCTCAAGCCTGTTCCGCTATTCAATGAGATCATGCCTGATTTGTGATCTAACTCCATATACCCCTCTTAGCCCCATTACCCTTAATAACTTTGGTTAACAAAAATCTATTGATCTCAGATTTAAAATTAATAATTGAGCTAGCATCAACTGCCGTTTGCGGAAGAGAGTTCTAAACTTCTACCACCCTTTGCGAAAATAGTTTCTCCCTATCTACCCTATCAGTTCCCCTTAATATCTTGAAAACTTTGATCAAATCGCCCCTTAATCTTCTAAATGCCAGAGAATACAACCCTAGTTTGTGTAATCTCACTTTGTAATTTAACCCTTGGAGTCCAGGTAACATTCTAGTAAATCTACGCTGCACTCCCTCCAAGGCCAGTATGTCCTTCCTAAGGTGCGGAGCCCAGAACTGAACACAGTACATTGGGGGTCAAGGGAGGCAATAGAGATGGTAAGGACAAGATACTGGGTAGACAGGACTCAGTACAGGAGAGTATGTGGACAGCAAAGATTTGGATATTTTGTGTAAAATAGAACTCAGAAGGCTAGAGAGGGCATTGAATTAAGTAGAGACTGGAGCTGACAAAAGCCTAGGTAAAGGTGTGAGAAGTAATAGGGATAAGGTAAGGGCAGAGGCAATGTTGTAGAGGTGGAAGTAAATCATTTTGGTAATGGATAGGGTGTGGGCTTTGAAGCTTAGTTCAGGGTCAAACAATCATTCTGAAATACTGCACCAACAGTAAACATATAACTGGAAAAACAGCTTTGGTTAATTTTGAAAGAAGGTATTTTTGTCCAACACTGCACTCTTGTGTGAATCTGACAAATTGCAACAGTCTGACAAAGTTGGATTCAGCCTGCTGCTCAGCCTTTTACACTTGTACAGAAGAGAAATTCACCAGTGATAGAAAAGTGCTATAGTTTTCTTATTATTCAGGAATTAATTACTGATGAATTTGATATGTATACGTATGTTCTCCTGACAGTGTGTTATATTTATGATACTGTCATAAGCATTTCTGGGTTTGCAGAGCTTTTTTCAGATAGCAGAGCTTCAAGAAGTGGAATGATTTAAAAAGTATCTATCCTTAACTGTATCTATTTATACATTATAACATGAAATGGAACACCTATGGAGGTGGCAGTAATGTTTCATGTTCTGTTGATGAAATGCAGGTCAAACGGAATCATATATCGGGGCTAAAAGGGTTAAATTATGAGGACCGGTTGCATAGACTAGGCTTGTATTCCTTTGAGTATAGAAGATTAAGGGGTGATCTAATTGAAGTCTTTAAGATGATTAAAGGATTTGATAGGGTAGTTGAGAGAAACTATTTCCTCTGGTGGGGAATCCAGAACAGGGGGGCATAACCTTAAAATTAGAGCCAGGCTGTTCAGGGGTGATGTCAGAAAGCACTTCTTCACACAAAGGGTAATGGAAATCTGAAACTCACTCCCCCCAAAAAGCTGCTGAGGTCAATTGAAAATTTCAAAACTGTGATTAATAGATTTTTGTTAGGTAAGAGTATTAAGGGATATGGAACTGAGGTGGACAAATGGAGTTAAGATACAGATGCTAACTGGCTCGAGGGGCTGAATGGCCTACTCCTGTTCCTATACTGTCAGGCCATCATCACATGCACAGTTTGTTTAGAAAGCAAAATTAAAAGATGGATTCTTAGGAACATGACATGCTGAGAATGAAAAGGATCTATTAGCAACTGTTATTGATAGACGGTGCATTGGACTGAATCAAATCGGCATAGCAAATCAGGATGTAAAGAAACACAAAAATGGACAACTAACTACAAACTAGTACATTTACAGAGTGCCTTTCACATAACAAAACATCCCAAGGTGCTTTACAGAACACTGAACAGGAAGTGCGGTACAAAAATTAGGAGAGCTAACCAAAAGTGAGGTCAGAGTTAAGTTTTGAAAAGGCCTTTGAAGAGTGGTAGCATGTAATTAGAAGCATGCATAAGGAGAGCAGATCAGTTAACGTTCAAACAGAAGAACTGGAACTAATGACCTGTATGTGACTTGGAAATACAGGTGCTCCAAAAAATAAAGACTCAAGATAATGCAAGAATCAAAAGTGGTGACGGAGATGCCTGTTCACATGAGATTCATGTGAGTTGGAAAGTCTGATGACATACTGCTAACTTACTTCCTCTAACAGTTCATTTCTAGGTTATCACTGAACAATAATGTTAATGTCTCTTTTTTGAAAACCAACATTTAAGTATTTTTCATCGTTTTCTCTTCTAAATGTGAGTCAAAGAATTAATGGGAAAATAATGATGGCTTTCAATATTTTCCAATAATTTCCCAATGAAGAGTTTTTAAATATCTTTGTGTTTCATTATTTTTATAAAAGAAAAAAATTTGCTATGCTTCTGGAGTTATCAGATGAAGTTTGATTATGAAATATAGTAAAATGATACCAGCCAACTGCAACAAAAATGAAGTATTTTGACCATAGTTTATGGCTGTCTGCTCCATTTTGTATTTCTTAACAAAGAAACTTGAGAAAGATACCACATCCATAATACTTTCTACGGTTGCATGCTAGGAATATGACTCTTGTTCTTTTAGCTCTGCATGAAGTGCTTAAATGTAAGGAGTCTTACAACACCAGGTTATAGTCCAACAGCTTTATTTAAAATCACAAGCTTTCGGAGGCTTCCTCCTTCGTCAGGTGAGGGTTAGGGTTAGGGTTAGGGTCACCTGACGAAGGAGGAAGCCTCCGAAAGCTTGTGATTTTAAATAAAGCTGTTGGACTATAACCTGGTGTTGTAAGACTCCTTACATTTGTCCACCCCAGTCCATCACCAGCATCTCCACATCATGAAGTGCTTAAAAACAAAGTTGATTGCAAACTTGCACACAAGGCAGTGCTTCAGTTTATAGTTGAACTTGCCTATTGGAGCTAGATTTTGTGTTGGCACAAGAAAAAGTATCTGAAGGAACCCTAATTGTAACATTGACTTTAAACCAAAACACCACTGCATCTGTCAGACAAGATCATGTAAGGATGTGACTTATCATCTGTCGAAGCTTTTATCTTACTATCATTGTGTGCTGGGGTCTTACTGTAGAATGTCATAGCTTTAACAAATAATCCACCTCATACCTCAAGATTTATTCTTTGACAAACTACAGAAGACAAATCAAAGTATATCAAAAGAAAACATTAGTACCTTTTCGTTCAAAAAATAAATTAGCTGTTAGCAGATATCTTAGTTTTAATCACTTGTGCTGCTTTGAAGACTTGGGAGCATAATTTCCTCAGCCATTCAGCCGGACTCCCGCTGTAACTCCAGTGGGCACATGGCACAATAGCACAGAAGGCCGGGACCAGGATACATCAGGTCCTAATCTCATTTGGAATTTCCTGCTTGGCCTTGTAAGGGGCGGAGCCGCCACCTGCCCCTTACAAGGTTAGCTGTGTCAGAAGATGCGAGGCCTAGGGCGGGGACTCCAAGTGAAGTAAGGCAGAACACAAGCTTGCCCCACTGGGGGAATCCAAGCCAGGGAAGTTGCCTGGATCCCCAAAGGCAGGCACATTTTTAAAAAAATGTTTCCTATTAGCGTTCTTACATAGGGGGTCAAAGGGAGAAGAGCATGGAGCCCCAGAGAGGGCTTGGTAAACAATCTCCCTCCCCATAGGTACCTTGCAGGCACCAGAGTTTCCAGTAGTATGGGGTAGGTGTACCCCCTAAGATGTACCTGTAGTGGTGTGGGTACCCATGGCTCCAGGAAAATTAGGTGCCCACCCACTGTTGTTGCAAACTCTGTTAGGGTTAATACTGGAGGGCATAATCCCGGTACAATTGCAGGGATCACAGCCCATCAATTTTTGGCCTATGCTCGCTTTCTGAGCTGCTCTACTGGCATAAATTACAGGGGCAGCCCACTATGTCCCAGAGTAGTTCTATTAATTCCATTGTAAGTTGGTACTTTGGACTGTCGAGAGACGTAAGCCAAACACCTGAGCTTGGAAAAGTTGGTATCAGCTGAGTATGCAATAGCACCGAGCAATACCAACTTCACCTGGTCTTAGCAAATCCTGTTCATTTATTTTTTTCAATTAGGTTAGGGAAGGACTTTGTAAAGAAAGTGCTCCCCTAATTTTTCCTACTCCTTTAATAATAATATCTTTTGATTAGAAATTAAAACTCCTGAACAAATGGCATTTAGTTGCTCCAAAAAATTACAACGTGCAACCTTAGTGATGACTGCGATTGATGTAGAACAAAATTGAAAATGACATCAAAATTGTAACATCTTCATAAATCACTAGATGGCAATGACACCAAGCATCACTGATTCTAACGGATGAAAATGACATTTATTTGTACACCATTTTACAAACATACCGTAAATGAACAAAAGACATCTGTTCATTCAGCATCTGACATTTTTAGTCAACTTTAGATAAACACTTTTCTTTCCTAAACACAGAAGCCCTGATTTTAAATTTGGGGCAGGAATCGGGTAAGCAGGGGCTGAAGTTGGCGCAAATCGTCCTAACCTTGACAGCATGAGGCCCAGGCAATTTTAACTCCTGGGCCTCATCTGCATGCCCCCCGTCAGTTGCCCGCACAAAACCAGCAGAAAGCAGCGGCTGGCCAGTGGGCAAGAGCAGAATGTTGAGTGGAAGAAATCCACCATCAAGGGCTGATGGAATGGTCCCCAGCACTCAGATAAGTCACTGAAACGGGGTTTTGGGAGGGCCTTGTGGTGGAGGTGGGGGAGAGGGGAGGGGAAAGTGGGAAACCCGTGTCGGGGTCGGTGGGGGGGGGTGCTAAACTTTCCTTGTGGGGCCCAGAGGAGCAGTCCTACCCCTCCTGTCCCCACAAGGAAAGAAAATAAAAAGTTTAAAAACTTATGTGTTTGGACCTCTTCTGGCCCCGACTCTTCGTCCTGCTAGGTTCACCTGACGGGAAAGCCAAATCACTTCCCTGCTTGGAACCGATCTACATTTTTAAAGAAGAGCACTGCTGGTTTCTGGTGGGTGTCCTTCTCACCTGCTCAGAATAGCAGGTTAAACTGGAAGACTACGGGAAGGGAGCAGGACATCTGCGAATAAGTTTCCGCTGGGCGGAAATCAAGGGTTAAAATTGTCCCTAGAATTCCAATGTTACTGAATCATTTCCCAATCAGTTCTATTGTATAGA
Organism: Heptranchias perlo; assembly: GCF_035084215.1. Classification (NCBI taxonomy): domain Eukaryota; kingdom Metazoa; phylum Chordata; class Chondrichthyes; order Hexanchiformes; family Hexanchidae; genus Heptranchias; species Heptranchias perlo. The sequence goes on along the minus strand of NC_090337.1, from coordinate 35,076,331 downwards.
ATTCCAATGTTGCTGAACCACTTATCATTCATTCTTAATGCATTGAGTTCCAGCATTGCAGACCACTTCCCATTCATTCCTTTGGAAAGACTTCTAGCACTAAACACAAGATCTTTCCTCTATGAAATTATTGTATATCCCTCATACAGGTCATACTAGGTGGAAATAATAGCGATACTGACAAAAATTGGAATACGTTTAAAATCATTCTTTTACAGAAAGAAGATGAGTCAAAACATGGTAAAATGAAATCAAAATGACTAACTAGTCATGTCATAAGTCAAATTAAATTGAAGCAGAAATATTTTAACATGTGTAAGCATTGTTCCCTCTAAGCTGCATGCGTGCACGGCCGTGCAGCAGTCTGTTGTGGGCTGTGCATTTAAACATTCAATCTGCGCACCAAACCAGTGCTCTCAATCCCTCTCTCACACTGACCAGTCCCCAGACTTCTCTCCCACACTGACCAGTGCCTGGACCCCAGGCCCTTCTCCAGTTCTGCCTCCCCGGTCTCCTGCCCCAGATGGGCTGCTCTGCCTCTGGTGCTGGGGAGTATCCGGAGGTCCGAGTGTTCGATCCCACGGCTCCGGCCCCAGCCGCCGCATTGTTCCCTGTGTTGCTAGGAAATGCAGTCAGCAAGCAGCTGATTGGCTGCGCGGAAACCAGACCAGAAAGTAAAATCAAAATCGAAGCGTTTGTCAGTGGCCAATCACAGACCGGTCCTATCCACACAATCACAGACCAGGCATCTCCACCCAATCAGAGACCAGGCATCTCCACCCGCTCAGAGACCAGGCATCTCCACCCAATCAGAGACCAGGCATCTCCACCCAATCAGAGACCAGGCATCTCCACCCAATCAGAGACCAGGCATCTCCACCCGCTCAGAGACCAGGCATCTCCACCCAATCAGAGACCAGGCATCTCCACCCGCTCAGAGACCAGGTACCTCCACCCAATCGCAAATCAGGGGTCCATACATAGAGGCAGCCAAAACTAATGAGGCCTGCAAGATGTACAATTGGAATGCAATAATTTTCTAAACCCTGTTGAGGATTCAATGGAGAGGGGGGAGGGGAGAGCCTTAATTAAACTGTTCCCTATCCCCAAATTCACATTGACTAATTTGACAACTGTTTTGTATTTCTGACTGAATTTAAAAATTCTGATTGCACACGATTTATTTCTGTTTGAATCAGAGTCATTAAGCTGATTCAACAAAAAGCTAATTGGAATGGTTCCCATCAGATAATTTTTAATAAAATAGAATGAGGCTGGCCTGCTCAATCCTAGTTCAACTTAAGAAACCCATTTCATAAATTATATACATTTATCAGCCAATATAACATTAAATTGTTACAATTATCCATTATTTGGTACATTTGTTCTGTTTGTTATTTACCCTGAATAATGTTTTCTAAAAAGATGTTCTATTTAAAGTTGTGATTTTTTTTTACGTTGGCACACACAGCCTTTATATCGATCCACAAACCCAAATTCATTCTGCACATAGCCGAAAAAAATTAGATGGAACCTTGGATGTAAGGTAAATAACTCTCAAGAGAATAAGAGATAAATATTGGACTCAGATTAGGGCAATAAAACCTGCTATTGGATCAGCTGAAAGGGCAATGTAGAAGAGGATGGTGATTAGCGATGGTAGTAATGGCAAGGTCTTTTTCAGCTATGTTAAGAGCCAAATGGCCTTAAGGAATGTATAGGAGCATTGAGGGATTCTGCAGGGCAGATTTGGTTGAATTCCAAGATATAGCTGATGGCTTCTTTAGGGGTGATTAACTGCTTATCATGGGTGCGAATATTGATAGTTTGATTTGGGTGGAGAAAGCGGTGGAGCAAGAGGAGCAGCAGTCTTAGCAACAGTTGGGTTTATTAGAAGACAGCAGGTGAGGGAGGTTGCTCGCAGAAGGCCATAACGAGCACACAGGGTATATAGGCCAAGTGAGTTGCTTGGATTTACCTAAGCATCAGGAGGCTGTTGCAGACCTCTGTAGTATCATGCAACAGGACCTGCTGGACCAGCAGGACCAGGCTTTGCCAGTGGCTGTAAGTTACCACAGCCAGGCTGTTGCAGTGGACATCTCCTGCATATCCCAATCTGAAGTATATTCCACATGGACTGCAGCGGTTCAAGAAGGCGGCTCATCACCACCACCTTCTCAAGGGCAATTAGGGATAGGCAATAAATGCTGGCCTTGCCAGGGACACCCATATCCCTTAATGAATAAAAAAAGTGCACAGCTGCATTAAGCGCATCACAAATGCCCTGTTAACTGGGCTAATCAGTACATCACCTTCCCCATTAACCTCGACAGTCAATGGGAGAGAGCTCAGGGATTAAAAGAAGGTTTACTAACTCTAGTACTTCTACGATGCACTCCCCTAGTGGCCTCAGCAAAGCTGGTGGAAGGCTGCTGCTCCTCATGTTGGGGCCCTTGAGATGCTTTTGGTCGTTGACTTCTGGATGCTCGAGCCTTTGAGGGCTCAGCTGCAGACTGCTGCACTTCGGCTGCTGCTATGCAGTCTGGCCCAGTTAACTTCATGACACCATGCCAGGTATTGTTTAAGAGGGTGGCGAAGGAGAGACGTGCTGACATTATGATAGTGAACAACACGTACTCCTCCCATTGTGCCACTGCCACTCCCATAGGGCTGGGGCTCATCACTTCTTCTGATCTGTGGGGCAGAAGACTGCAGAAGGTGAGTTACTCTTATTTGGCCCACCAATCTGTCCAAGCTGCAAAGACTATTAACATTGACTCCTTTTGTGAGAGCCTGGCTGCACTGGAGGTGACTGTATTTTCCAAGGTAGACTGCAGATTCCTGATGCCATGCAAGATGACACTAGATAGGCTGGAAGCAGATTCCTCCATACCTTTAGCCATGGTCTGGAAACTCTTTGACAGGCCTTCCAACATCTAACTGCTAGTGAAAAGCAAGCAGTTTTCTTTTCATAGCTGGGCCCCTGAAGCCCTCATATCTGTCCTCCTCAGCAGAGCTGAGAGAGGATTTCGCCTTCCAATGAGCTGTCTCCTGGACTATCTCTGCCACCTGTATCTGCTGCTACTCACTCATGCTGGGTGTTTCACCATATGTAAACCCCTATCACCTACTGTCTAACCCATGCAAAGTGCCAAAGCCTGTGCTGATGCTTGGGAGGGATGCAACGCATGATGCTGCATCCTCAGGAGGATTATCCTCTCCTGAGGTGTCTTCTTCTGCAGGGTCCAAGTGCTGAGAAGGACCTAGTGGAAAAAGAAAAGAGACAAGAGTTAGGATGGCACCAAGAGGCTGGACATTAGCAGATGACAGTCTTCAGAATGTAGCATGATGTCACGCTGGCTAAATGTTCAATTTGCTGAGGTGAGTAAAGGGTTACACGTAATATGCAGACACCCTGCTTGGATAAGCCGTCAGCTTCGCTGTGCATGATGCTCATGGCTTTTGCAGGGCCACATCTCCAAGGCTTCCTGCTCTGCTTGAGTGAGGGTTATGATGTCCGGTACTCCTCCCCCCAGGATTCCTCCTCTCCCTAAAATTATGTGGAAGGCTTTTATTCCATTAATGTGCAGCTAGTATGTGACCCCAATTACCTTATTCTGCTCATGAATGCCCACTACCCAGGAAGCTGCCATGATGCGTTCATCCTGTGCCAATCTACCATACCAGCTCTGATGTATCTGGTGATCAGGGCTATCCCCTGCAAATGGCTTATAATTCCAGCAAGGTTCCCACAGAAGAGAGAAACAGATATAATAAGACCCATGCAATTACAAGAAGTGTCATTGAGCAGACTATAGACATTCTGAAATCTCATTTTAGGTGCCTGAATAAATCTAGTGGAGGCCTGAAATCCAGAATCATTGTAGCTTGCTGCGTACTACATAAGATAACAAAGAATAAAGATTTACTGCTTCTGGAACAGCATGAGGAAGATGCACAGGAAGAAGTGGTGGAACAGGACAGTCAATAGCCAGAGAGAGGCACAACTTATAACCCAGTGTTTTCAATTAATAAAAATTGACAGAGCAAACCTGCCTGCTTTTCCTCCTTCCACAAACTCCTCCACTAGTAAAGACTTTAGCCTGTTTCCTTCCTAAGGGGTATTGCTAATTCTATCGTGGAATGCAGCTCAGGTCTTGACTGAAAGGTTTCTCTCCAGGTAAGAAATTGTATTAACCTCACATTCCAGGAATGTCAGATCAATAGCCCATTAAAGCTGATAAATTACTGTTCCGTTTGCATTAAAAAAAGTGTAGTTCTCCCTGAATGAATGTGAGAAAGGAATCCTGTCCTCTTGGTTTTTTTGTTGAAAAATGTCTGGCATTCCCTCCCTAAACCTCTCCGCCTCTCTCTCCTCCTTTAAGATGCTCCTTAAAACCTACCACTTTGACCAAGCTTTTGGTCACCTGTCCTGATATCTCCTTATATGGCTCATTGTCAAATTTTGTTTGAAAATCGCCTTGGGTCGTTTTACTACGTTAAAGGTGCTATATAAATACAAGTTGTTGTAATTTTACAATTAAAACATTTTATTTGAAGTTAAAGAGAAAGCAAATTTTTACACATTTTCTACATCGACAATCTAGACTGTTTTGAACTGTATAAACGAGAAGGGTGGATTTTCTTGGGTTATAGCATCTGATCAGCTCCCACCTCCATAGCAATAGAAAATTGGGCTCTAATTCACTGCGGCAGTTTAGCACCTGAGTAGCATTGGCCTTTTTTCCGGTCTAACATTTTATGGCTTGCACAAAAATGGTGCCCTAGGGAAGTGTTACCATTGAAATTCAACATAAATTAGTTCCAGATGACATAATCCTAAGCTATGACCTCTTTTCCTGCGCTACTGCAGGTGTCAGGTCAAGTGCTACTTACCCCCAGTTAAACTGAGTGATACGAGCCAGGGATGTTTAGTTGTAGACATTGAGGAAACCATTAAAGAATTGTTCGTTTGAAATTTAAAGCAGTATTTCAGCAGCAGCTTAATTTAAAAGGTTTTGGCTAATTAAAGGGGGGGCTCATCACTTTGCTATCTTGGTTTTAGGCAAGCCCAGAAGCCATCATGGGTGTGCCATTCTATGTACCCCTGTACCTGTGCTACCTGGAGGAAGGTGGGGGGGGGGTGCGCAGGATGAGTGGGAAATCATACTGGATCCCAGAAAGATCTGGCAACATCAAAGGAGGAGGGCCTGTGTATGAACCACATGGATACACTGCCCATGGCGGACATTTCTGAACCAATTGGAGCAGCAGTGTCTTTCATAATTTCTCCTTTGGTGTTAGATTATATTTTTTGTCATTTTTTAGCAATTGCAAAATAGATCCTTCTAACATTCAATTAATCAAATGGGGGACCAAAATATTGTATAAAATTCCTTAATGGAAATAAAAGTCAGTTTGCTTCAAATAGGACATCCTTAAAGCATATTTTATTATATTGGAATCTTCCCATCTTTGACCTTTTTCAAAGAATTGCTTTTAACTTCCTAATTATGTTTTAGAACTCAGATTTAACATCTAGGGCCAAAAAGGTTGAGGGCGGTCAATTGCATAAGAACCAGCAAAAGACACAAGCCCTCAGACATATCCCCCAGATGGGTCTTTTGTGGCTTAGCAACCTATTATGGAAATCTTCCTTTCAGGTGTGTAATGTGATTACATCATGTATAGGGAGAACACTTCACATTGAAAATATTTCCCAGCGTATTGTTCACCTTCTGATCTATACTAGGCAGTTTGGTGCCAATGATTCTCTAATAAAATGACTCTACACATCCATCCATTAAAGGAGAGTGGTCCCATACACTGGATCTTGCAAGAAATACTGCAGTGAGATACAAAATGGAGAACTTAAATAAGATCTACCAATCATCTACTCCATCACCTACAGAAACTACTGGTTACTAAACAACTTTACAGAGATGCAGCTAATTCCTATAATGATTATGCTTTACTGTGATATATATGATCACACTTTCAGAACTTTCAGCTTCGGCAGGGGTGTAAAACAGGCGGGATCAGATCGACTGCCCTTTTCACGTCTTGCCCGATTTTCCTTTCCGTTCAAGTGAAAGGAAAGAAAAATTGGCCGGAGTGTATAACAAGTGGCCCATCCGATCTTGCCCGTTTTATGCCCCTGCCGAAGTTGAAAGTTCCAACCATCATGTGTGTTGCATTTTTTCATCTAATAGTTTATTTTCACAAGCATTAAATGTGTAATGATTTTAGAGGAAACAAAATTTGATTGATTAGGGAAATATTCTGCATTTTTTCTGTATACTAGGTGACATAACAATAAGGTATGGTGAGAGATAATTATATGGACAGATATTCTACCAATGGAAAAGAAAATTGGACGGGGTGTAAAATGGGCCGATTTGCTATTGCCTGTTTCGTGCTACCGCCCAAGACCAATTTCACCCCCTTTACCTTCAGTGAGATATTGATGTGTTGGAAGATCCAGTGGAATGGATTTGATGATTGTGAGACTGAAGGAAAAGCTCATGGAACTGAACTTATTTTTATTAGCAAAAATATTGAAACGATATGATCACAGCCTTTAAAATGCCAAGAGTAACAGATGATGTAGATGTAATCTTGGTATTTGTCTTAGGTTGAGTGCAGAACTTGAGGATATAAATAGGTGAACTTTGAGTATGTCTCAAGATTATCAGATTTCTTCCTTTCCCAAGTAATAGATATGTGAAACAGACTCCAAATTAGTTAAAGCTGTGCCAATTAATTCCTTTAAAAAGGAACTGAATACAGATTGGGAATGGCATTAGAATTGGAGGCTGTACGGAAAGGTTTTGACTGAATAGATCAAATACTCCATCAGATGTGATGGTTCCTGTGCAGATGGGGCTAAGGAGAGGATGTATCGTCTGTGGAGTGCAGTTAGCCAGTGCTAAATAGTAGAGATGTAGGAATGGATATAGATTGTGGACATTCATTTGTTTACTTCTAGAGATAAGGAAGTATTCATGCATTATTTTGGGGAAAAAATGGTCAATGACCACTCACAATTACATTTTCTGTTTTGTTTTTGCTAAACAGGTTGTTTTGACATTAGCACAAAATAGAACCACAAAGAAAAACGTTTTAAAAAAAATCAAAAAATTATTTTATTCCATAAATTTAAATTTACACAAGAAGCATATCGTAAAGCTCTGTGAAATAAAAACAAACTCAAAGCTACGTTCAGGTAATTCATTCTTACAGATGAGTTCAAGTAATTCAGTCTCTTATTTCTGCGATTTAACATTGGTTTGTTGGAAATCTATAAAGAAAAAAATTAAATATATATATTTCACTATGAGTCAGCAACAAAAAGCCAGTGGCTTTTAAATTTATTTTATGCCCATTGTATGTGAAATTTTGTAACTATTCTTGTTAAACTGAATTATTAGTGAGACAGAACACTATATAGTAAGACCTGAAGTGAATCCCATGTTTGAAATGGAAATGTTAGCCTGTAGATTGTACTACTGGATACAACTAAGATTCCAAACAAGTACAATCATGCAGTGGACACAGTTTGAACCATAAATTTATAAATGCACTTTTTTTAGTATCAACATCTATTATGTAAACATAAAAGGCTCAATTTAATTATCTTTTAAAACTTAAGACACAGAAACAGATAGTCATTTTTCACATTAAGTCCAATGCAGAGAAAAATATAACAATGAGCACAATGATAGAAAAATTCAGCACATTTTTACATCTGTAAAAAAATTATAAAAAATAAACTATAATTCGATAAAGAACATTCATTCATAAAGGCTAGCATTTATTAAAAAGATCCTGTGCCAACTGTTCTTAAACGTAGCCTTGGCAGCCCAGTGAAAAGGGACATAAGAGTTCATAGAATATAAAACAAGTAGTATGGAGATCATGAAAATAACCATTTTCCATCATTAAAATAGAAAACTTGCAGTATATCCTGCACAAATATACCCCTTAACTCAATGTTGCTTATCTTGGCTATACTAGGTTTATCAATTTATATTATGTTCCACTTTATAATATACAGACTTACCTGTAATCACTCGAAGCTCTGACACACAAACTCATAATCAGCCATCTATCTCCAGTTTTGAAAGGATTTATCCATCAAATACTGAAATTGGAATTGACCAGCTTGCAAAAGGGTTGCACATATAACTTTCCCACAATTTTAACCTTAACTATTTTAAAAAATATACTTAAGTGGATTATTTTCATAACATTTTGGTACAGTGAAACCAGTCTGAAAAAGGAGGATATCACCACTAGGATCCTTTTTAAAAATCAAGTAGTATCAAGATTCCCAAGATTAATTTCCTTTAGTTTTTCTGTTGTTGACTGTTTAAACAGTGCATGCTGATGATGCCATTAGTGGCTAAAATACCGAGCCCAATTGTGAGGGAGCTGAATTATATATATATATATATATATATATATACACACACATAAAAATTATAGACATAAACCCAGGGATGCTTCAATTTTGTTAATTTAGCAACCTCACATCATCAAGCACATAACTCTTCCAAATTAGTACCTTTCCACAATGGTGCCATTAACACACATTTATTAAACAAAAATCTTAAAAATTAACTGAAATGGACAGAACAAACAGGTGTTAACATATTACAGTATTTTTTGTACTGATTATTTTTTCTACAGAGAGCCTGACGGCAAGACTCTCTTTATAAAAATCATTCAACAATAAATGAATGATTGAACATTTATTAGGATATCACCTTTTGGACCGACTTCAGATGACCATTATAGACCGGGAATCAAAAATAAGTAGAATACTAAAGAAAGTAAATGAGAATGACATTAAAATTCCACAAAAGTTGAACATTTTGTTAAAAGTTACTGTATGAGAAAACCAAATATTAAATCACAAATGCTTCTAAATCATTTGCAGAAGCAGCATTTGCCCAGTTACACATTCATCCCTTTAAGGAACAAAACTTAGCAACAAAACAATTAACTGAGGTTCTCTATACACAAAGTAGCAACATTAAATTAAAATAACATTAAGAGAACACAAAGTACATTTTGACAATTAAAAAACAATGGTTTCTATGATTTTTTTTCTTAATTATTGAGTCTTTAAACTTTCTATACAGATATTGTGAATGTATCATTAACAGACAATTATAAGCATTCTCCTAAAGCTTCAAGATGCATTTAGTTCCAAAGCTTCATGCATATCCAAGGTTTTCCATCTCATTGCGGTAACGCTGCTCTGAAACCTTGCTCTTATGCAGTTTGCTTTCAAGGTGCAGCCGAAATTCTTGCTCCTCACTGGCCCCAATATTACACATGGAACAGTAGAACTGTCCACTTGGTGTCACACACATTGCTAGGTCGCGTGGAATCCGCTGACGGGAACGTGGATTAAAGTAAGGACCTATATAATGATAAGCTTAAATTGAATGATTCAAGATCAATTTATTTAAAGAGACATGATAATTACATTCCCTGATGTTTATCTAAATGATTATTTGTACCTGTAAAATGTACTGAAGGAAAAAATATTCCCATACAATAACATGAGGATACAGTGTGTTTCTTTGCCACTGTTTCACTATAACGTTGCTCTGGCTGCAGCTTTCTGATTTCCTCTTTCATATACTGTCAGATTATCAGTTTCTAAATGTTTCATTTCTGTCTCCCTCTGTCTTTGAGAAGCAGACTTTGAGCTTTCTCTCTTTGTAGCGGTCCCTCTCTCTTCTTGAAATGATCTCGCATATTTCTGCCAGCTGGCTACAAATTTTTTCTCCGATTGTTGTTAACTTCCTGCTACCGTTGAGGTCTACTTTTCTCAGCCTCTTCTCTCTTTTTCTGTTCCCCTTTCTTTTATTTCCATCACATGTCTCTCTCCCTTAAAAGTGCATCTCCCTCAGTCACACTGAACTGCAAGACTTCAGCAGCTATTGTATAATGTCAGTGAAATCTTCCAGTTTGTTCCACACATTATATAGTTTGGCAGCCAGATTTTTTTTTGTACGAGAATTTCACCACTATTTACTTCAGTCTAGGCCTTCTGAAGTTGCCAGGTAAGTACTGATCCCAGTTTTTAAAAAAAAGATTTGGAAAAGTTTGTAAGAAAAAAAATCCACTATACATATATATTAATGCATTGAATTTTGTGTGGCCCCTTATGATGTTAACATTAAAATGAAGTAAAAGCATTACAAATAAATTATTTCAACTAGTTCAAAAAAAGTGAATTCAGTATACACTGGGCAAGAACAACCAATTTATACATACCTGTTACTGTCTGGCTAGTGGTTGTTCTGGTGATATAAAGACTAATACTTTCTTCTTTAATCAACATGGTATAATAGGCCATATGCACTCAGTCCCAAATTTATTAGAAGAAAAACATACAAACTATCCTCCACTGCACTTTACCCCATAAATTAGTTGATTAGCAAGGAAATACATTAATTAATTTCATTAAAAAAAACATATTCCATGTATCTCAAATGGGTACATCAGTTGTACAAATAATGGGCCAGATTTTGCTGTCAAAATAACGGTGAGGCTAATGGCGCTCCCCGTAAATTACGCACAAATGGTACAGTAACTTCAGACGAGGAGCTGATGTGTGCTTAAATGCCAATATCAAAAGTTGCTGTCTGAGTTGTGCCACTCCGCCATTAGCTTCGCGAAAACGGCATTTCACTGTCTGCCTCACCACTGACATGCATTGAATGTCGTGAAGTTGCTGTATTTTGCGCAGTAAATACGAACTAAACTTGCCACAAAAAATTAAGTTTTGAACCCTTTTAATGATGTAATAATTGTTAATGACTGCCAATCAACCTCTCTGGCACTGAAAATTAACTATTACAAGTGTGGGGTCTCATTCCTTCAGATATTAATTGTTGGAGATTTTTAAAATGTCAAATTTAAAATGTAATTTAAAAAAAAATTATCCTGTCTCTTTTTTCCTCTCTCTCTTAATTCAATCTTTCATTCCCTCTCTATGTACCTGATTTGACATTGAATTCACCCACTCTAATTTACACTTCCTTCTCAATCCTTCCACTGTTTATTTCTCAATCCTTCAATCTGATTGGTTAAGGAGATTAAGGGCTCAATTTTGAAATAGTGGCGGGTTGGCAGCGGGGGGGGGGGGGGGTGAAGGTGTGTGTGGCAAGCCCGCATAAACAAAACTTACCGTTTCTGACGCAATTGCATGGTGATTGCTGATGATTGACGTGATTTACAGGCTGGCTGCCGTCAGGAGCTGCAACGCAACGGCCGGGGGGGGGGGAAAGAAAGCAAGATGTCATCCGGTGCTGGAACGGAAGATCGGGGAGGGTGGAAAGAGGGGAAGATCGGGGGGGGGGGGGGGGGGGAGGGTAGAAAGAGGGGAAGATCGGGGGGGTGGAGAGGGGAAGATGGGAAGATCGGGAGGTAAAGAGGGGGACATCAGAGTGGGAGACTTCGGAGCAGGGTGGAAAGTTAGGTTGATTTTGTGTTTTAACTTCCTTCTATGGTTTTTGATGTACTTCATTTCATTTCCTTTTCCCTGATCCGGGAATCAGAAGCGGTGGACAAGCCGCCTAGGTAAGTTAAAAATAGTTATAACCAAGTAATCTGTCACAAGTAAAGTGCCTTAATTACCTCAATGAGGTACATTTGGCTCTTTAGCTGTCATCCCGCCGGCTTTAATTGCTGGCGGGACTTCCGGTTTCGGGACGCCCACGTGCACACAGATGCATCTTGGGAAACTCGGAAGTCGGCAGGTTGGAGCCGGCTTCCGAACCCAAATGGGATTTCCGTGATTTTCAGAGCCCGCCCCGCCCCCACAATTTCCCCGTAAAATTGAGCCCACAGTATTGTATACTAAGGTCCCAGATGCTCTTTTTCCCTTGGTGTGCCTTTATCAGCTTGCACTTTCAGTAACTTAGTGGGCAAAAATGTTTTGAGCTGAAGGGTGCAGATGCCATTAGATGCCCCGCTACAGCAAAATCTGCCCCATTGTACCTTCCATGCAGTTCATGCACTAATATATCTTATACGCTAACAGGAGCACAAACTATATAAATAGCAGCTTACTATTTCGTGATATCTTAATTTAGTCTCAAAATTGTGTTATTGTCCATTAGTTTATTACCCCTACGTTTAGTGGTCTCTATAAAGTCACATGTATCAGTGCAATTCTGTAACATAAAACATTATTGAATGGTCCTCTCAGCTCCCACAAACGGCCATCAAAAAATGCACATAACCTTTTATAGAATTCAGATATTATATATATTCAGGATGCAGAACATAACATGTATAATGAAACTTTTGACCTGTGGGAAAGATTAATAGTGTTTTTCAAAATGTAATGCTTTGTGTATCTTGGATTGCATTATGATACAGTATAACATTACAAAACAGAACTGCAAACACTTTTGATTATTCAGGTTGCACTGTTTCTAGAAAGCCATATTACTTTCTTTTGCCTTTTTTAGGCTACAGAATGCCTTGAGATATGCCTCTCTGTATCTGGAATTTCTCCTCTCATTAATAAAGTACATATTGAAAGCAGGAAGAACAATCATAGCTTCCTTTCAAACCCAAGGATCTCCCCAACTTAAAAATTCATTTTGGATGATCCAAGTTCATTCCTCTAGTAATTATCTTCTCATCATGGTATTTAATTGTATTTTGAAGAACCCTAATGTTTTTGCTTCTATTACCCTGCTTGTTTGTTGTTGTTTAGCTTATCCATCCCATTTAATATTTTACATAATGTGATAAGGTCCCTCCAACGACTTTCTTTTTAGAATTATAACGCTTAAGATTCTTTATTCTTTCCTCTTCCCCTTTACAGTTGTAATCAAACTTGTTGATAGTTACTTAACCCCTTATTACAAGTTTATTTATTTAGTGGTATGGTGCAGTAACCAAAATTGAACATGATATATGTCCAAGTTGGGCCTCAATGACATGTCTGCTATTACTCCCAAGTTTGTCTCTCTGTCCCTGTGATAATTCAATTCTATTTGTTGTATACATGTGTCCCACATTTTTTCAACACTTTAAACTCAAAACTTTAAAATTAACATTGATATAACATTGATATAAATGCTACGTGTCTGCCGAATTGCATAACCAATCCAAGGCTTTTAGCAAATCTTTTGTTGCAACTTTTGTTTCTATTGCCTCTCTACTTTAATGTCATCGACAAATTTAACCAGCTTATAGTTGGTTTCATTATCCAGGTCATTCAAATAGATTTATGTAAGCAAATGAGGCCTCATGGCACACCATGTTTTCTGTTTGAAATAAACAACAATGTCGTTTAAATCCCTGAAAATATTTACATGAGAAGTTTCAAAGTCGTGGATCCTTTCAAACAAGTACTAGCCTTTTCTATGGGATCAGACATCTTGACTGAGATCACAAAAGATCTCTACAAACTTGCAAGGGAGTTCTGTAATTCAAAGCATCATGATGATTGGAAGCAAATGTAAATTATTATATCTACTTTGCATGAGATTTTCCATTTTCTTGTAAAAGACCCTGATGTCCAATTGTGTCCTAACAAACTTTTACAATTTAGTAGCGATGGTCCTAAGCTGACAATATATCCATAACAATTATTCCAATGTAGCAAGTTGACACAAACTGACTGGTTACAATATCAATTACAGGTTGACTCATGGGATAAGGTAAAGCCACTCCATGATATTAAATTAAATACAGTAACAAAGACACAAAATCCATAAGAACTACTAATGGGAACATTTATATTGTGAATGGGTAGCTAGATAAGCACGAGGGAGAAAGGAATAAAAGGATATGCTGATAGGGTTAGATGAAGAGGGGTGGGAGGAGGCTTGTGTGGAGCATAAACGCCGGTATAGACCAGTTGGGCTGAATGGCCTGGTTCTGTGCTGTAGACTATGTAATTCTATGTAACCCAGCTTCAGTTAGATAAGGACATAAGAAATAGGAGGAGTAGGCCATCCGGCCCCTCGAGCCTGCTCCGTCATTCAACAAGATCATAGCTGATCTTCTACCTCAATGCCATTTTCCTGCACTATCCCCATATCCCTTGATGCCTAGATATTCCTATAATTCTGGGGAAATAATCAGATTTTGTGTAACTTCATCAGGAGCACAGTATAAATTCCTCTCCCTAAAAGAACTTTAATAATTTGCTTAATTTAGTCAGGGTACATTTAAGACTACTGACTACTATCCTTGATAGTATAAAAGTAAAAGAGGAATGCTCCAGATCCATCCCATGTCGTTTGCTGAGTTAGCCAATCTTACCTCAGGCAGCAGTGGGCCACTAGAAATTATCTCAATGACCTGACTTTGGGGGGGGGGGGGGAAAGAGAGAAAAAAATAAATCAGCCTTCATTCCTGCTCCTGATTGTTATCAAGTCACCTTCCCCCTTGGTAAGGGCTTATCTGTAGATATCAGATGACAGCAAGATTAGGATCTCCATCCGATTGGTCAAAAGACCTGCCAACATCCACTGTCCAGGCTCACATATGAAGAATATCCGTTTGGGTAAGGTTCTAGAATATTGCCGATACCTGTGGAACCACACCACAGCATGAGCCACCGTTTTCAGAACATTAAACCGAAGCCCCATCTGCCTTCTCAGGTAGATGTAAAAGTCCCATGGCTCTATTTGAAGAAAAGGAGGAGAGTTCTCCCTGCGTCCTGGCCAACATTTAATCCCTCAGCCAACATTACTAATAACAGGTTATCTGATCACTTGTCTCCTTGCTGCACATTCCTATGTTGCAAATATTTAACATGTTTGCAAACAGAAAATACTAGATACCTAGTGTATTTTGAACTCCTTGTAGATTGCGACGGTTTGGCACAATTTTAAATTCATTGCCTTCTTTCCTTTGCCTCCTCTTTGTGTGAGCTGTTGCTTCTCTGCAAAATTAAGATTCTTTGTTAATCAAATGTATAATGATTGTACAATACGTTTAAATGTTTTATAATAATCCTCTTGTTATTTTGTTCTGCAGTCAAAATATTTAGCAAGTGTAAAGCATCAGGCTTTGTTCTGTTGCTAAAAGTGCAGTTTTCAATTTCAGTAATTTGACATCACTATTAAACATTCCTTCAGATGAAGTAAGATGTAAAAATTGCATATACAAACGCTCAACCCAGCCAATAACTCATCAGAGTTTAACATGTACAAACTGGAAAGATCCTAAATTTAAGAGTTTCTGCAAATCAAACTTATAACTGTATGAAATCTATTACAGCATGCATTGTACTGTAAAGTTGCACATTTTGAATGCCACCACTTCAAAAAAAAACTAGCAATCCATACTTTTCAGAAGTGAGTGGATGATGGAAGAAAGAACCACCATTATACCCATCTCCTGGCTTTTCTGGCTGAACCCTAAACTGTATAGGAAGACTGTTATTATGTTTTATTATCCCCTTCCTTTATCCCCTTAGGAACAATTAAGCAATCCCCTTACTACAGGTAGGGCAGTCCAGGGTTTGACAGTGAATAGTGGCAGGCTATTTGACCACAGGTACATCAGAGTAAAGTGTGATCCTGTCCCCATCTGACTTCTACACAGCATGGATCACTGGTTAACAATTAAAAGTGGGAACCCTAGCTGATTTTTCCCTCCCTCGCTCGAGGGTGCTCTGGCTGAGATCAGTTAAAGCAGTACAGATTAAGAATCCAACCTGGCACCTTCCTTATGGCTTAGGTAACCATTTGATAAGATCTCTGAGCCATGGGAAGGATTACTGTACTTTCTGATAAATCTTCTGGACCTTGAAATTATGCAGTGGGATATATTAGGACATAAACCCTTCACATGTTTGCCTAAAATTTCTCTCTCCACAATTTTAGCAGAGGCACGAACCTATTAATCCCATTGCTTAATTTCAAGGCCCTTATGTTTTAGTTTACCTTGTCTCCTTTTCTTTTAAACAAAGTCAAAAATATAAGGCCGATTTAACAGCAGCAAAATGGTTTTGAATGATATCTTGTTGGCATTTGAAATGACTCATGATCAGCTGATTCTAGCCCTATAGATTTTGCAGGTTGTCCAGGAGGAAGTGGTTCAACTATATTTTTATAGTTCTATATTTAAAAAGAATTTGTGGTAAAGTTGATCTTATTGATAAATCTTACAAAGAACTTGCATTTATGTAGTTCCGTTCATGTTCTTAGTATGTCCCAAAGTGCTTCACAGCCAATGAATTACTTTTGAAATGTAATCACTTATGTAGGTAAATGCAGCAGCCAAATTGTGCACAGCATGGTCTTACAAACGGCAATGATTACTTAATCCGTTTTCTGGTAGTGTTGGTAAAGGGATAAATGCTGGGCAAGTCACTTGGAGAACTCCCTTGCCTTGGGATTGTATATATTCAGCTGAACAGATAGGGCCTCGGTTTAATATCCCATCTGAAACTTCCAACAATGCAGCACTCCCTCAGTACTGCAATGAAATGTCAATCTAGATTATGTGGTCAAGTCCTGGAGAGGGGCTTCAAGCCATGACCTTTTGACCCAGAAATAAAAGTGCTACCACTGAGCCAAGCTGACATGGTAAATTTTGTTTAGGCTGTTATGCATTCAACAAAATCATGACTTATTTGGTCATAAAACACTTTCTCTGATGTAATTTAAATAAAAGCACAACCATATAATATAATTAATAACTTCCTCCAAAGCGCAGCACAGAATTCATAGTCTAAAGCAGCTGATTTGCAGCATTTACACCCTAGTGCATTATCGTTCTCATTTCCCATCATCATCCATGTGTGCCTGTTGTGTGTGTTAAAAAGGTATACAAGTTATTCCCCTATACTTACAAGGTCTAAAATGATGGCTTAACATTTATCTTAAGCTTCCTGTGTATTTTTGACATAATGGATTAATTCTGTACTAATTTAGAATCGATTTTGATTGCCATGTTCACATGAATGTAAAGTGCTTTTGGGTGTGCATCATTGCTGAAGTGGCAGTTTAATGCAGAAGACTACGGAGCACACTAAAGCCCGAAGGTGGGAGATTACCTCCAGGAAGCTGTCTTACACAAGGTGGAGCTTGCACTGGGTATAATACAACTCCAGCCGTAGAATATCAACCAGAGTGATTAAAGTTTTGATGACATAATTTTACACACTAGACTATTACAACATTTTCTTCTGATACTTGAATCTATTACAAATCAGCCAAAATCATCTTATTCTAACAGTAAGATCAACTTAGAAGTTATAATTTAAAATGTTACTACAATGGAGTTGTTATTGAAACATAAACCTTCATAAGAATTAATACGGATACATCAGTAAATAGGAATGATTATATCCAGCACTTTTAGCAAGGTGACAAACATCAATACTGCTATAGCAAAAAGACCCATTTTATTGTTTTATACCTTCAAGTTGCTGTACATAAATATAAAGTAAGATTATTTACCTTTGAAATGGTCTTCCTTATTCTTCAAATGTAGTTTATCCACCATGTACCTTAGGATATGCCTATTTTTTCTGGGAGAGGGGGCAAAAATCAATAGACCAGTGTCCCTTGGAGGGGTTTTATACTCATCAAAATCATGAGCGAATCAACTGATTTTCCCTCAATCCTCTAAAACATAAAAGTCCTGCCCACAGACCAGTCCTCAGTTCTTTTTGAGAGGCAGACTGAACTGAAGGCAATTGTTACACGGAGAAGGAAACAATAACAAAGTTAAATAACAATAAATACACTTGAAATAAGAGTTAGAAATAGTGGAGGAGGATGGGAGCAAGGTATGTCGAAGATAAATTACATTCAAAGAATGAGGAAGATCACACAGAAGGTAGGTATGGTCTTACTTTCTTCCTTATTTGTTTTTCCTTCACATACCTTACATCCTCAGACTAACCATCTTCAGCTGCTTCATCAATGACTTCCCCTCCATCATAATGTCAGGAATGGGCTGTTTGCTGACGATTCTACAATGTTCAGCTCCATTCACAATTCCTCTGAAAATGAAGCAGCCCATGCCAGCCTACAGCACAATCCTGGACAACATCCAGGCTTGGGCTGACAAATGGCAGATAACACTTGTGCTACACAAACACCAGAAATGACCATCCCCAACAATAAAATGTCCAGCCATCTCCCCATGACATTCAACAGTATCACCACTATTATACTATAATAACATTATATTGGAATGTTAGCCTTAAATCTAGAGGGCAGAATATAATGGGGAGGAAGTTTTGCTATAACTATACAGAGCCCTAGTTAGACCACATTCAGAGTACTGTGTACAGTTCTGGGCACCGCACCTTAGAACGGATATATTGGGGTCTTGGAAGGAGTGCAGCCGCAGATTCACCAGCATGTTAGCAGAGCTCCAAGGGTTAAATTATGGGGAGTGATTACATAAACTAGGCTTGTATTCCCTGGAATATAGAAGGTTAAGGGCTGATTTGATTGAGGTTTTTAGGATTTTGAAAGGAAATTATAGGGTAAATAGAGAGAAACTTTTTCTGCTGGTGGGGGAGTCTAGGACAAGGGACATAACCTTAAAATCAGAGTCAGGTCATTCAGGAGAGAAGTTAGGAAACACGTCTTCACACAAAGGGTGGTAGAAATGTGGAACTCTCTCCCACAAAAAGCCGTAGCTGCTAGCTCAATTAATAATTTTAAATTTGAGATAGATAGATTTTTGCTAGCCAAGTGTATTAAGGCATATGGAGCCAAAGCAAGTAAATGGAGTTAGGATACAGATCAACCATGATCTCATTGAGTGATGGAACAGGCTCAAGGGGCTGAATGGCCTACTTCTGTTCCTATGTTTACTGCTGAATCCCTGCACCATCAATATCTTGAGGGCCACCACCATTGCTTAGAAGCTAAATGGACTAGTCACATCAACACTGTGGCTATAAGAGAAGAGCAGAAGCTGGTATACTGCTTTAAGTGGTTCACGTCCTGACCTCTCAAAGACTCAAATGAGGAGTTTGATGGAATACTTACCATTTGCCTGGATGAATGGAACTGTAGAAACACGCAGACAGTTCAACAATCCAGAACAGAGCAGTGTGCTTGATCAACTTCCTTGCCATTGGACATTACCACCAATGGTGCACAGTGGATGCAGTATGTACCATCTATAGGATGTACTGCAGTAACTCATCAAGCTTATCTTGACAGCACTTTCAAGCCCTACAATTTCTACCACCAAGCAGCAATATCATGGGAACATTATCACCTGCAACTTCCCCTCCAAGTCGCACACCAACCTGGCTTGAGCATATATCGCTGTCCCTTCGTTGTTGCTGGGTCAAAATCCTAAAATTCCCTAACTAACGTGACCATGAGAGCATCATCACTACAAGTACTACAGTGGCTCAATAAAAAAGGCACACTACTAAGGGCAACTAAAGATAGGCAATAAATATAGCCTTGCCAGCATTGCTTCACATCCCAAGATCTAAAAACAATTCCTAGCAATATATTAAGGTTTTGCCAAAAATTGGGGATAGAGTTACTTTGATTTGAGATTAAGGTTGCCTTATGAGCTAATTCACAAGAGAGTATTTTTGGATAAAAGTTCAGAGAATAGTATTTAATAAAGGCATAAAGATAAATTAAATGTGTTCCCTCAAAAACAGAATGTAAAGCACCTTTTTAAATGTTAACTCATGAGGATAGTTGTGTCATGAACTGGTCGTTCATACATAAAGAGATACATTCCACAGTCCTTAGCTTTGTGAAGTGGTCGCCTGAAGTTTTATTGCCAGAATATAAAACTAACAATTATCTTGCTTCAAATAATTTTAATCCTACAATATGTAAAAGCTCCAAGGAAGCTTACATAGAAAATATATCTTCAATCATTGGTGATTGTGGTGGTTGAAATAATTTTGGAAACAGTGATAGCCACTAAATAAACTCTGATATAACCAGTTTTGAGGCTTGGATGAAATAAATGTTGCAAATATATTTTGTTGCAATATCATAATATGTCTGTAAAATCCCTACACCATGAACCAAATGTCATCCATTTGGTGCTATATGTTTTGAGAATATTTTCTATTTTAACCACTACAGGCAGAAGACCTCTATTTGACAGTATATTTATCTTAACATAACTATTTTGAGACAATGAACCCAGTTTATGAAGAATTAGGTAGTAAAGGGGTCAATTTTTTGGGTGTTGGCTTTGAAAAGCCCTACAGAGGAATTGTTTGTGCAAGGCAAATAATTTATGCCATGCAGGAATTATATAATTTCCTCTGGGCAGCCAACAATACTCACTGGCTGTGAAGTTTTGTGAACCAATCACAGCAGAGCCACAAATGCCACAATTTAGCACCTAGCCAAGCATGAAATGAGTCTTTTAAAACATATATTAAAAAATGGTCCTCAATTCTGATACAAACATGAACTTCAGAGGCATGGCTCAAAAACCATTCATAAAAACCTGTTTCACAAACACTAAGAATTCAATCATTGTACTACAAATACTGATTAGGTCAGGAAACATTTTTATGGTGTGGAGAAAGACAAAACAGAAGCTGGCCTTCCACTGACAGGCATGCAATCTTTTTCTTCAAATACTCCAGCATTTCTTCAAATTAAATCCCAAAGAGGAATTTTCTGTCATAAGAGAAATCCATGAAAGCTTATGGAGGTTCATAATGCCAACAGTTCCAAGATTGAGACATAGGGGTAGAAATATGTTTTGGATGGTGGTGCAAAACTGGCGGTATTGCATCAGCCACCCGTTATACGCTGAGCCCGATATTCAGTGCCATTGACTTCAATGGAACTGATATTAGGAGGGGAGTATAACTGGCAGCCCATGCGACACCGCCCGCTTTGCGCTATCGCCCAAGATTAATTTTTACCTCATGATGTGAGGTTGTAGATATAGCAAGATTTTTCAATGATGAATAGGGGTGGGAGTTGTATTTGCCAGACAACTCACTACAGCTAATTCTAGCTTTCTATGGTCTGGGAACTTTGACTTCAAGCAGTACTTCAACTGAAAGATTTCCTGGAGATGGAGATACTGAATCTCTCAACAGTCAACCAAGGTTACTTCGACAACACCTCTTCCCCCGCAACCTCTACCACCGAGAAGCATGAGAGCAGCAATGTTATAGGAACATCATCAAATCACCCTGACCTGGACATATTCTGTCATTCCTTCATATCAATCCTGGAATTTCCTATCTAACACCATTGTGGATGCATAAGGACTACAGTGGTTCAGGAGAAGGCCACCATCACCTTCTCAGGGCAACTAGGGATGGGTAATAAATGCAGTCTTGCCCATGTTGTCCACATTCCAAGATTTTTTTTTAAAAGTCCATGTGTGTCAGGTAAATCAGAAGTGTTCAAAAACATGTTTGAGTCGTGAGTGCAGATTGGTGTAATTGCAGTTCCTAGGTCAGAAAAAGTTCTTGGGTTCTGCCTCAAGAAGAAATCAATTAAAACAGCTTTAGAGGAAATTTATGATATCTTCAGGGCAGATGGTCCAAAACTAAATTGTACTGGACACTCCTTGGCTTCTCCTGACATTAAAGGTTTTAGTGAACAAGCTAGAGAAAAGCTGCCTGGATTTTAAACTGCTTCTGGCTTCCTTTCCAGTCATACAGACCTCACCACAACCGATGCTCTTAAAATGGATCAGCCCCACAATTAACTTTGAAGTTTTCTATGAAAGACATAGCTCTCTCAGGCATTAATTACCTATGCTTCTCTTCAGAATTAGATTGCAGAGACCTTGGTTCTCAAGATTTGACTCCTGTTGAGTGACAAGAACATCATATAAGCTCTTCCTGACTTCAGGGAAAAAGATCCACTATTGCACACTCAAAATGTGAAGCCTAGTATGGGAAAAACACCAGTGTACTTTTCATGTGAAAAAAAGTTCCATTGAAGATATTGGAGATGAGAACTGAACCAAAGCTTTAAAAGTTGGAAATGGTCAATAACAAAGCAGAAAATACTTCATAAAAACCTTTCCTATTGACAGGGTAAAAGCTCTGATGCTGCTGCCAACAATGGGAGAATAATTGCTGTGGAATGGCTTTCTGTGCAATATGTGCTTGGGGGAAGATCAAATGTCAAGTTTCAAAACTCCCAAGAGGGCACTGTTCCAATGATTGACTGCTGGCTGGATGATGGGCCTGTCCTAAGGTATGTAGAGGATGAACGCATGAGGAAGAATCACCTTTGTCTGTAGACAGTAAAAGAAAGGTTTTAGATGCCTATCATTAAAACAAATTTTAATTAGGTTTCTACATTTGGAGGCGAAACATCCATTTATGTTTTTCAAAATTATGATGGTACTATAACAGAAAGCAGATATTGTACAAAAAATTGACACATTAAAAATCTTGTTATAGAATGCTTAGCTGTTAGCATACATACGAAAGTGAATTGGATTTCTGAGCCTCTGCTAGCCGCAGTCTCTTGGCATGATTCTTTCCTTGATAATGTGCCTGTGCCACAGCTGGGGAGCTAAAAGAAGCATCGCAGAGTTTGCAGTAATCATTTGCTGTGGCCAGAATCACACGACCTGCTGTCTTGGAGGACCCTGACTGAACAGAAAATAACACTCATCAATAATTCAAACCTAAAGGAGGCAGATAATGAATGTTAAGTCCCCAGAGAGCTCCCTGTAGACAAAAGAATAACCACAATAACAGTTCATTCTTATTCTCTCACTGTATAAGTAGCAAAGATCAAAAAAGGCAATATTCAAGTATTCTAGTTATTTAAAATTGAAATGTTTGCTGAATTAGATACTGTGGGTGCAGTTAGAATACCACTTTTGAGACAATATGCAGCCACTTCTGTTAAGAAAATGATTTTACTCCATAACACTGTGTTGAATGTGATATCAGTGTGATGTCAAGTCCGGTTTAAAAGGTGCTCTTATGGGCTCCTGGGGGGCTAGGCTGGGTTAATTCCTCCTGCTTTATGAATGTATATTTAGTTCACCTCCTTTCATTTAGAATGTTTTTGTTTAGAGCTTTAGCAGCACATTGTATTCATGTTATAGCAACAGTACATTCCTGTTAAAGTTAGTTTTTCTTAAAACAATGTTGTATTCAGTACAGAGCTGGGTATACACCAGCAGAACAGCCACAACTATCAGAACACACTCTGTGAGCCTTCAACAAGAAACAGTAAATGGCAGTGTTTCTGGATGTGGAACAGGCTTTTGATAAGTTTTGGCACAGTGGGTACAGTACACCATCTCCCAGCTTGACATTCCAAGTAAGCTGATTCGATGGATATCAAATTTCCTGGTGGAGCACACAATTGTTATGAGTGGGGAAAGCAATTACCACTAGATTTTGCCCAATGGCAGGAGATCTGCAGGGTTCAATTGTCAGCCCACTCTTAGTTCCTCATTTATGTCAATAACATTCCAACACCCAAACAAAGGATTGGGGCTTTCTCACAGTTTGCTGATGACATAGCCATTTGGGTATCCTCTACGAGCTTGGATAAACTTCAGAGATACATAGTTGATTTGGAGGAATGGTCATGTGGATGGCGAATTCTGCTGAATCCCAGAAAATCACAATCTGTGCTATGTTCCAAAGGAAGTAAGCAGAAGGAACAGAATGTGAGGATTGAACTGTTGTCAAAACTAGTCAAAACCATCAGACAACAGAATTTGAATCTTAAGAGAGCCCCCGGCTGTTTTTAGCAGGTAACTGAGGTGTGCCTGAATTCTTTTGCCAGAAGAGAGCAGCAGAAAGACCAAATTGATACAAAAATGAATTAAGGCTTACTGCAGCACATGAGCGCGTAGTCTAGGCTGACATTTCAGTGCAGTACTGAGTCATTGGGAGGTGTCATTTTTTTGATGGGACATTTAGCTAAAGTTCCATCTGTCTGTTCAGCTGGACAGATTAGATCTCAATGGGATTTTTTCTCAAGAAGAGCAGGGAGTTCTCCCGTTGTCCTGGCCAACATTCATACTTAATTACCATCACCATAAGATTAATTAGTCATACATCTCATTGCTGTTTCTATGACCTTGCTGTGTGAAAAACTGGCTGCCATGTCTGCCTACAAAACAAGACTGACTGCACTTCAACAGTAACTGAAACCAAGGCCTATCTGCTTGTTCACATGAGAAGGGAGCAGAGATCGCATCATATAGAAGGTAAGTGTCTTCATAGATAACACTTGGTCCATGTGATCTCCCGGACTGGTTCCGACGCCTGAGGGGGTCAGAGAGGAATTTTACAGAGTATTTTTTCCCTTATTGGCCCTGGAGTTTTTCTGTTTTTTGCCTCTCCCAGGAGATTACATGGCTGCGGGGTTGGGGGTAAGGGAGTTCGGGGGAGGGAAGAAGCCATGTTTGGCCATGATGGTCTGGTCATCATGGTATGGGGCAGGCTTGATGGACCAGCTGGTCTTTTCCTGCCCGTCAATTTTGTATGTTCGTAACCATAAAAAAGAAAAGAAAGACTTGTAATTATACAGCGCCTTCCTCAGGACGTCCCAAAGTGCTTTACAGCCAATGAAGTGCTTTTGAGACCTTGCTGTGCCACACCTCCCACTGCTGTGGCGTGGGAGGTGTGGCACAGCAAGGTCTCACAAACAGCAGTGTGATAATGACCAGATAATCTGTTTCAGTGTTGTTGGTCTGGACACCAGGGAGAAATCCCCTGCTCTTCTTCGAATAGCACCACAGAATTTTTTACATCCCAATGAGAGGGCAGGCGGGACCTCAGTTTGACGTCTCATCCAAAAGGAGGCACCTCCTACAGTGCAGCGCTCCCTCAGTACTGGCACTAGGAATGTCAGCCTAGATTAGGTGCTCATGTCTCTGGAGTGGGACTTGAACCCACGACCTTCTGACTCAAGAGGCGAAAGTGCTACCCACTGAGCCAAACTGACACTTAATACTGCAACATAAACCCTAGCAAACGAGTAGTTTCTGCCATAGGAGAGAAAATATAAACCAGAACATTCTAATCTAACCTCTATATGTATCCCTTAACTCTAAACACTAGCCTAACTCCAACCCATAAACCCTAAGCCCCAAACATATTCCTAACCCTGTAACCAATTAAATAAAACAAAAATTTCCTGGGAAATTATCAGAGAATCAGAATGATACAGCACTGAAGGAGGCCATTTGGCCCATCATGCCTGTGCTGGCTCTATGAAAGAGCTATCCAATTAGTCCCATTCCCCTCCTCTTTCCCCATAGCCCTGCAAATTTCTCCTTTTCAAGTATATATCCAATTCTCTTTTGAGTGTTACGACTGAATCTGCTGCCACTGCCCTTTCAGCATGCGCATTCCAGATCGTTACAACTTGCTGCATAAAAAAAAAATTCTCCTCCACGAAAACACAGAGCCAATCCTGAGAGTAATTAAAAGTCTTAGCATGAATAATCCCTAAAAATAAAATAAAACAATGAATAGGGTTTGAAATTTACTCTTTTCTTTCGAGAAAGCAATTGTGGACACACCTGGGATCAAGCCACTGACCTTCTGACTTATTACCGATTGATAACAAACAAACCCTAACACACATCCATTGAGCCATGTAGAAAACGAGAGCGAGTTCTCCGATTCCACTCACCTTCTTGACTGACCTGTATATCAGACCAACACAAGAATGTGGAACTCGCTACCACAAGGAGTAGTTGAGCCAAATAGCATTGATGCATTGAAATGGAAGCTAGATAAACACATGAGGGAGGAAGGAATAGAAGGGTATGCTAATAGGGTGAGATGAAGTAGGGTGGGAGGAGGCTCGTGTGGAGCATAAACGCCTGCGTAGACCTGTTGGGCCGAATGGCCTATTTCTGTACTGTAAACACAATGTAGCTATTGTGTCAGCCTTGGTTCAGCGGTAGCACTCTTGCCTCTGAGTCAGAAGGTCGTGGATTCAAGCCCTACTCCAGAGACTTGACCACATAGTCTATGCTGACACTTCAATGTAGTACTGAGGGAGTAAGTACTGCATTGTCAGAGTTGGTGTTATTCAGATGAGGCGTTAAATCAAAGCCAAGTCTGTCCTCTCGGGTGGATGTAAAAGAGCCTATGGCGCTACTTGAAGAGCAGCAGGGGTGTTCTCCTGAATTCCTCAACTAACATCACTAAAAAAAGATTCTTCTTGATCCCAATTTTAATTGTACTGCAAATTGTTAAGAATGTGCAAGAGTACAAAATAATGGACTTAACTCCTTGGATTTCGGTATAAAGTTAGCAGATTGTCTGGGGTGTGAACCAGGGTTATTACAAGGCAGATATGAATGGCTGCTTTGTATTTGTTGCTGATCACACTGTTCAGAATCCTATCTGTACATATTAGATAATTTAACACCTACTGCTACATTGGCTTTGCAGTGCTTTGAGACATCCTGAGTGCATGAAAGGTGCTATATATAAATGCAAGTTATTTTTTTTTCAGGTTGCAGTGAGTGCTGGAAAATTGACTGTATAAGCACAGTATTATTGCACACAGTTAAAATTCAATTACAGTAGTGCCAATTGAATTATACAGCCTTGCAGGAAACAAATAAAAGCTATAATTTTCAGTCATTTCTGCAGATCTGGATCTTCACCAATACAAGCATATATTTATATTACCTGGGATGCCAGTGGATGAAGTTGTGTGGCTGGCTGATCTACAGGATGAGTCACTTTGGGAGTAGCCAGACACTGATGCCCAGCATAATAATTACGAAGTTTCTTAGAGTGGTTTTTACCCTAAAAAACAAATTTTCATGAATTATTTGGGTAGAGAGAACATATACACTCTGCACAAGAATATTTGCAACAGTAAATAGCAAAATATGAGTGGTATCTCGCACAAGAAATAAATATTGTGCTGCCTTTCTCAACTTTGCCCTGTTTTCCTTTAGCTTTTTGACCTATGCCTACTTTCTAAACTCCTTCTCCCTTTCTTCACATTTTCATGTCCTCCTTATGCTTATCTTTAATTGTCTCCAAAATGAACTTGAAAAAGACAAATTAAGACAATGACTATGAAAACAAGGCATTTCTTACATAATTAAAACAAAGAAATTGTCAGGTCGATGACCTTTTGTCCAAACTGTTAAGTTCAGACGAAAGATTAGCCCTATGTTTCTCTCTCCACAGATGCTGCCTGACCTGCTGAGTGTTTCCAGCATTTTCTGGTTTTATTATTAATATGCAGTATGCTTTGCTTATAGGAAAATGCCATTGGGGTAATTTTCATAAGCAAATATTGGAAATTAAGGTGCATGCTGCAAATGATTAATGACCATTTATGGTTATAAAGCACAGACCCACATTTCTGATATGCATTTCTGTTGGGCAAGGCTTCCTGCTTGCAGCACAAACTCAGAACATGGGCCCTTGTATTTTACCCAATAACCATAGCCATCACTAACTATGACTCAGTACTAATACCACTGTTGTGGAAAAATTCATGGCTATACAATTAATTTCCAGCTGAGAGACAAGATAAAGGTGACACATAAAATAAAAATGGAAAGGAACTGCTAAAATTAAAAATCTGTAACAACCATTTTGAACCTGTGGATGGTGTCTCAGTACTTTCAGGGTGCTGAGCAGCAGAATATGTAGTTGATGACATGGAAGCTACTTGGCCTCCTTCCGGTGAATTCAGACACAAGCCTTCAGGATTTGCATTCTATAGCTCTTTCTCTAGGCTTGTTTAGGAAACCCTCTGCTATTTAAGAATGTAAATTCTGACCTTCTTGCATGCTAACAGTTCTGTAGTTGAGAACAAACTTTGGTATTACGGTACAAAATATGTGCTTTATTTTTTACAGTAGCATTTCAACTAACCATGCATTTGTGAAGCAATAGAAATAATCCATGATTCTTCAGCAATTAAGTGATTTATTAAGATTTAGTTTTGCCCATAGATTGTCAAATGCAGAGACTAATAAAGCTCTTGTAACACTGCACCCAACTTTGCAATCAATAATAATCTGAAATGTTGTGCAATTGCAAAGAACATTTATTTATAATATATTAAAAGTTTAACATTTGCACACACACCAATTATAAAATTGCATTTTCACATTTATAATAGAAATTTCCCATCTGAGCTTGTCAGGTTGTAATTACATCCTCCTTCCAACGATGGCACTGTAGCCCCTCAGCATCTAGCGTGGAGAAACTCCTATGCCCCATCGACTCTACTTCTGTTTCTCAAATTATCAAAAGTTTTGCTGTTTAACTATAAGCTGGTCAATCTCCTGGGGCGTTGCACATAGTCAAGCCCAAGTGTAATCTTCAGGTGCAGTGGTGAGAGGAGGGAAGGAGGAATGGGGAGGTGGTGAGGGAAAGGGGACAGGGAAGCATCTCCTCTACATCCTCTCCCCTCATTTCTCTCCACCTACTCTCCTCCTATCCCCTACCTCCTCCTCTTCTCATTAACTCACCCTTCACCCTCCTCTCCTTGATTTCATTGCTCCCCTTCTGCCCCTCTCCTCTAAACCTTCTTCCTCTCTGTTCCTCCCGTCCTCTTATCATCTCTCCTTCTCCCCTCTCTCAACCCCTTTCCTCTTCTCTCTGCCCCTCTCTCTAGTGAAAATGTTCAGATTGGGGGGGGGGAAAGAGTGTCAATATCAGATGTTCTGATCAGCATGGGGGATACTTATATATATCAAACTATATATGTGAAACTGTTGCTCATTATGTCGGGCTTTGGGAGGTGGTAATGTTGTGGGGGGGAGGGGGTTCTATGTGTTATTGAGGGTCATGCTGAAAATCAGCACGGTGTTTGTAAATGCTAATCAGCAGGGAGTGGGTCATGCTTTTTTGTTAAGGGAGATGTGCCACAGGGAAGAGGTAGGCTGCAGGTCAGCTGAAGAAGAGACAAGGCCATTGGGAGAATGAGCAGGACAGTGTAAATGCTATTGAGAGCACTTTTGTTTAAATTAAAAACAGTAAGACATCAGGATATTACAAACTTTGTTAGAATAAGAATATTAAGTTAAAAACATAACAATTCAAAAATTATACATTTTATTGAAGAGGTAGGTAGTTATCTTCTGGAAGTTCAGAAAAAGAAATCAAGGTGGCGGCCAAGCTGTAACAGACATATTTTTCTTATAGACATAGATAATATAAAGTCGAAGTATTATAAAAATAAGGACCGAATGTATGACTTTAAAATGACTGAACTGACTAGTCCCGTATCTCCACCCTCTAACCCCACTTCACCTGAAGACTACATTTGGTCTTGATTCCCTGTGTGCAACAACACAGGAGATTGACTTGTTTATATATAAATTCATTCCCAGTATTTAACATGCATGTTACTAGTACATTGGCAGAAGAATTCACTCCCAGTATCTAGCATGCGTTCTACTAGCACATTTGCCGAAGAATAGAGTTTCAAACCTGATACTTTGGTGCGCATGTTCACATATGCATAGATGTCAGGCAAGTCTCCATTCACAGTGCCTTAACTGGATTATGATTTCTTCAGAATTAATTAATATTTTCCACTAAAAATGTAAATCATCCTTACAGGAAGCAATTTGTAATCTTAAGGCCACAGAGGAAACCTTACTATGACAAGAAAGGTAGCTAGGCAAAAACAATAACTTCTAACATGCGGGACTGATGGTATCCAAAGTTCCAGATTAGGCTCCATATCTAGATTTTCCAATTGGTGTTATTTAAGGCTACCATTAACTCATTTATTTGAAATGAATAACACCAATCAGAAAATTTAGATTTAGGGTTCTAATTTTTTCATACGAATTCATCTCTCGTTATTTCTAAAGTGTGATTCAACATTATAATACATACAAACAGATGCACACACGCACACACTTTCCTGCTGGCCCACTCACCTGGTAATGTGCCTGTGCTTGCTGTGTTGAATTCAGGGAGACATTGCACAGTTTACAAAGTAGTGGCCTACAGAGATCTGCTAAAACTGGATCTTGGTCTGCATCAAAGGACGATGCTTTTTCTTGTGGGAATAGAACAAGCTCCGACTGAGATGGTTTAAACATCTGTGCAGGTAACAACTGTGAGGACGGTGGCATCATTGCAGGCGAGGTAGACTGAAGGTGCTGTGGTTGCTTTGAGAGCAGAGGCTGGATAGCAAGAGGCTGCAGTGTCTGGGACAGAGTTGTATGTCGATATGGCTGTTGGCACATTGGGGATCCAGAAGCAGACTTTATTTTTGTTTCTGGGGCTAAACGAAAGAATAAAGTTAAATATCTATATATCTATGATATATAATGTGTTTTGTTTGCATGCACTTCATGTCAGCACCACTTGACTTCCTGTTGTCACTTTTGTCAATTTTATCTATTATAAATTCCTATGTGTAATTTATAATTCCTTGTCACACTGATTGCACAAATCACCAATGACTATACAGAAGCTTTCTAGGCTGTGTGTCAGTTCAGCCACCATCTTGATTTTTTTTTAGCTAAGCTCGTATAAAGTCATTATTCAACGGCATATTAAAGCTTCAAACTTTGTATTTTTTTATTTTTCACGTCATCTTTTTATGTCAAAGTTTTTTCTTTGCATCTTTATCTCTTACGCCCAATTTATTTAGAAATTACAAGTTTTCAGTTCTCTTCAGGCTCTCCTGCTACAGATCACTACGGCTGCATCTCTCATCAGAGTGTCAGAAGCTGATCTCTTTTCCCTTGCAGGCATACATACTTAAACTTTAAAAGTGATCTACTTATATCTAAATTAAATCTACCTGGTAACAACTGAGGTTTTGGAGACCTCTGCTCCCTTTCATTCTTCCCTATGATGCAGCAGTACTCCCCCAACTCCCACTCATGCACTAGCAGCATCCATCGACTTCACTGGCAATATTGCACCATGAAACCCAGCACCCTCCCTCTTAACCCTACAATGTCTCTCTGTCCAAGCACATTTTCTGCTTTTGGGAACCCCCCCCACCTCCCTCACAACCACCAGTGACCATCATTTGTGACCCCACCCCGTCATTAAGCAGGACTTTCACTCTCGCAGCAATCCTCCCACAACGGGAACATTTTCTCTTGGGGACCTCCTTCTACTGAGCATCATTTCCATGATCTACATCCCCTTCACCAAGCAGATTTTTCACAACTAGGTAAACTACTCCCACCATACACACAAACACATAGAGAAGCATTTACAGCACCTGGCAATTGCCCCTCCATTCACTGTATTTTCACAAACCCACCCTGCAAATGACCACTCATTCCAACTCGCCCCAGTTGAGCAACCTCGTCCTCCCTGTCTGAAGCATGGAAGATGGGGGCGGGGGAAAGAGGTGGTGGAGGAAGAAGGAGGGAGAAGAGGAGGAAGAAGAAGGATGGTGAGGAGGGAGTGGTGGAAGGGAGAGGGGAAAAGTCTCATTAAAAAAATATTCATTGATGTATTTAAGAGTGGTAACCTGGTGCAGTATTATTAATATGGCTGAAAATGGGTTTATCACAAAAAATAAGCATTCCACCTGTGGGTAACCTGATCTTAAACCACTGAAAATGACTTTAAAAAATCATATTGAACCATTTAAGTTTCATTGGTGTATGCTGGTCAATTTCTTAGTAAATTAAATATCTTTTAATATGCAAAAACATTTAAAACGTGCCTACTACTGCCTGTGCATCTACCGCAGAGAAACTCTTCAAAGCTTAATTTGAAGACCCTCTTGGAACGGCCTCAATCGGCGGAATCTCGCCATCCACGTAATTTTGATCTGGGGGCGTGGCTAGTTTTTTGGGCAGGGCCAGCTTCGGGCGTAATGATTTTCGAACCAGGGATAAAGATCGCTGAACCTCGATTTATGCTTGATGTAACTTACACTTGATTTTCCGTGGTCTTTTGCGCTGGTTCAGGCAGATTGCGCTGATAAAGCCAGGGCAATCTAGCAGAAACTCTATCCCTGTGTATTTCCCCCATCCAGTGTCACAGGAAGCAGTTTTCCTTTTTATTAGAATACTCACATTGGAAATAAATGAGACTTGTTAGGTCAGAATCAGTATAACTAACTCTTGGTTCAGTGGGGTACTCAAACAAAAAGAAATGGCATTTTTCCAGCGCTTTTAATGTCAACGTCCCTTGTTTCCATACCACAGTAAAATCCACTGCGATAAAATAACCTTCCCAAGTAGCCCCATCAAAGTTAACGGGGGAGCTTTGAACATCCCACAGCACTAATTATTCGACAAAAATATATAATGTATTTTATTGTAATTTCTAGGGAGCCCATTGAGATTTCCATCAACCTTACCTGCTGCAAACCTTTGTGCACACATATTTCTGCTATTGTTAGCTGGTAGCCGCGGCATGCAATTTCTGCAGTTATTTTGGAGATAGCCTCCACTGTCTTACACTCATCGCCATTTTTCCCAGCCTTTCCCCCTGTACCATATCCTGAGAAATTGTTTACAGCTTCCAATAAACAGACCATAAACACCGCTGACTACAGGGAAGGGGCAGAAACCCCGTTCTCCAAATAGCACACTTGAAGAAGCTATCTTATCGCAAACGAATTATGGATTAAGGGCGTGGAAAGCGACTAATTAAAGCCAAGGCTTTCAGGTGCACGGAGTTGTGGCGGATTCAGATCATATTTACAGTACTCACCCCCTGGACCGTGTTGGTAATGCTGGGCTGGCCGATGCATGATGGGAAGTCCCTGGCAGAGTGTCCGCGCGGTTGGGATTTGAGATTCTATTCGTTTCAAAGCGTTTGTCTGGTCTCGAGGCGCGAGAGCGCGCTGGAGTTTGGACTAACGGCATCGGGGTAAACGTTGGGCGCTGCCATCTCCCGCATCGCGGGGTCGGGCTCCCACGACTCAAGGCATGGTTGCCATGGTGAAGCAGCGCCTGGAGGCCTATGTGAGCGAAGCGTGATCCATTGGAGCTTCAAGCTGGGACGAAGAAGCGCGGCCTGAGGTCTGTGAGTGAGCGAGAGGATGAGTAGTGCAACTCAACGAAGTGCGTGCAAAAAGCGTCGACCAAACTGTCGCTAGCGCGGTTTATGTGGCTTTGGATGATCTACATAATCCAGGCAGAAGAGGCGCGGCGCCGGCACACCTGAGCCAACGTTGGCAGTAAGTGCTTGATTTTAAGTTTCTTCCGCTGTATCCTGGAGGATGGAGAGGAGAAAAGGAGATTATTATTTAGTTTATGAGCTTCTAACGCATAACTGAACTCGCTCACGCACCAGTTTTAAAAAGTGTGTCAGTTTCACCAGTAACCCAGTTTTTGCAACTTAAGTGACTGCACCAATGTCAGATTATAGTAGCAGTAGTGTGTGTCTTTTATATACGTATACTACCCTTTTAAATATGAAGCATAGCATAGTAAAACAGAAGTGTAAGGACTTTTTTTTTGATCGTCAAGTCCCACTTTTATTTCCCCAGTGTTGTCAGCTCAATGTTTTTGGTTCGGTTGAGTGACCATCTTTGAGTGAGTTGTAAAATTTACTGTAAGTGAAGAGATGGATTGTCACCCAGAATAATAATCTTTTCCGTACCATTTACTATCTTATATACCTCTGTAAGATCCCTTTCCAGACATCATCTTTCCAGGCTGAAAAGTCCGAATCTCTCCAGTCTTTCCTTGTAACTCAGACCTCCGGATACCTTGCGACTCTTTAAATTGCCCCCAGCAATTGAATGTCTCAATGACCAGAACAGGACACAGTACTTAAGATATGGTATGACCAGAGCATTGTACATCTTGATCATAACTTCCTCTGACTTCTTCAACTGTTTGGCTTTTTTCATTGCTGCTCTGCATGTGTTTGACATGCTTAGTGTTTACTTTATTAAGACTCATATGTCTCTTTCCACTTCATTACTAGCTATTTCAGCACCATTCATGCAGCAGGCATGTTGTTTATTTTTCCATCCTATTTGCAACACACTGCACTTCTCTGCATTATATTTCATTTGCCATTGATTTGCCCACAACTTATTTTATCCAACTCACTCTGTAAATTCTGAACTGCTTCCCCGATTCCACTGCTTCTCCCAGTTTTATATCTGCAGCAAATTTGACCACTTTGTATTGAGTTTCTGAGCCCAGGCCATTTATGTAAATGAGAAACAGTGGTGGTTCCAACACCAAGCCCTGGGGCATATAACTCAGTATTCCCCCGCACCTACCCCATCATAACTCATAGAATCATAGAAATTTACAGCACAGAAGGCGGCCATTCGGCCCTTTGTGTCTGTGCCGGCCCAAAAAGAGCTATCCAGCCTAATCCCACTTTCCAGTTCTTGGTCTGTAGCCTTGTAGGTTATGGCACTTCAAGTGCATATCCAAGTACTTTTTAAATGCGATGAGGGTTTTTGCCTCTACCACCCTTTCAGGCAGTGAGTTCCAGACCCCCTGGGTAAAAAAATGCTTCTCAACTCCCCTCTAATCCTTCTACCAATTACTTTAAATCTATGTCCCCTGGCTATTGACCTCTCTGCCAAGGGAAACAGGTCCTTCCTATCCACTCTATCTAGGCCCCTCATAATTTTATGCACCTCAATTAAATCTCCTCTCAACTTCCTCTGTTCCAAAGAAAGCAACCCCAGCCTATCCCATCTTCATAGCTAAAATTCTCCAGTCCTGGCAACATCCTCAAAAATCTCCTCTGTACCCTCTCTGGTGCAATCACATCTTTCCTGTAATGTGGCGACCAGAACTGTACTCAGTACTCTAACTGTGGCCTAACTAGTGTTTTATCCTAGCATAACCTCCGTGCTCTTATATTCTATGCCTCGGCTAATAAAGGAAAGTATCATATATGCCTTCTTAACCACCTTATCTACCTGTCCTGCTGCCTTCAGCGATCTGTGGACATGCACTTCAAGGTCATAGGAACATGAGTAGGCCATTCAGCCCCTCGTGCCTGCTCCGCCATTTGATAAGATCATGGCTGATCTGTGATCTAACTCCATATACCTGCCTTTGGCCCATATCCCTTAATACCTGTGGTTGCCAAAAAGCTATCTATCTCACATTTAAATTTAGCAATTAAGCTAGTATCAATTGCCGTTTGCGGAAGAGAGTTCCAAACTTCTACCACCCTTTGTGTGTAGAAATGTTTTCTAATCTCGCTCCTGAAAGGTCTGGCTCTAATTTTTAGACTGTGTCCCCTACTCCTAGAATCCCCAACCAGCGGAAATAGTTTCTCTCTATCCACCCTATCCGTTCCCCTTAATATCTTATAAACTTCGATCAGATCACCCCTTAACCTTCTAAACTCTAGAGAATACAACCCCAATTTGTGTAATCTCTCCTCGTAACTTAACCCTTGAAGTCCGGGTATCATTCTAGTAAACCTACGCTGCATTCCCTCCAAGGCCAATATGTCCTTCAGAAGGTGCGCTGCCCAGAACTGCTCACAGTACTCCAGGTGCGGTTGAACCAGGGTTTTGTATAGCTGCAGCATAACATCTGCCCCCTTGTACTCTAGTCCTCGAGATATAAAGGCCAGCATTCCATTAGCCTTCTTGATTATTTTCTGCACCTGTTCATGACACTTCAATGATCTATGTACCTGAACCCCTAAGTCCCTTTGGACATCCACTGTTTTTAACTTTTTACCATTTAGAAAGTACCCTGTTCTATCCTTTTTTGATCCAAAGTGGATGACCTCACATTTGTCTACACTGAATTCCATTTGCCACAATTTTGCCCATTCACCTAATCTATCAATATCGCTTTGTAATTTTATGTTTTCATCTACACTGCTTACAATGCCACCAATCTTTGTGTCATCGGCAAACTTAGATATGAGACTTTCTATGCCTTCATCTAAGTCGTTAATAAATATTGTGAATAATTGAGGCAATGAGGTCACTCTGTTCCTCTACACTTCTAAGTAACCTACCATTTATTGCATATTCCCTTGCCTTGTTTGCCCTCTCCAAATGCATTACCTCACACTTCTCTGCATTGAACTCCATTTGCCACTTTTCTGCCCACCTGACCAGTCCATTGATATCTTCCTGCAGTCTACAGCTTTCTTCCTCACTTTCAAACACACAGCCAATTTTTGTATCATCTGCAAACGTCTTAATCATGCCCCCTACATTCAAATCTAAATCATTAATATATACCACAAAAAGCAAGGGACCTAGTACTAAGCCCTGCGGATCCCCACTGGAAACAACCTTCCAATCACAAAAACAACCGTCGACCATTACCCTTTGCTTCCTGCCACTGAGCCAATTTTGCATCCAACTTGCCACTTTCCCTTGGATCCCATGGGCTTTTACTTTTCTGACCAGTCTGCCATGTGGAATCTTGTCAAAAGCCTTCCAAAAATCCATGTAGACTACATCAAACGTGCTACCCTCATCGACCCTCCTTGTCTCCTCAAAAAGTTCAATCAAGTTTGTCAGACACAACCTTCCCGTAACAAATCCTTGCTGACTGTCCATGATTAATCCATGCCTTTCCATATGATGATTAATACTGTCCCTCAGAATTGATTCCAATAATTTGCCCACCACCGAGGTTAGGCTGACTGGCCTGTAATTACTCGGTCTATCCCTTTCTTCCTTTTTAAACAACAGTACAACGTTAGCAGTCCTCTGGCACCACACCTCTAGCCAGAGAAGATTGGAAAATGATGGTCAAAGCCTCCGCTATTTCCTCCCTTGCTTCTCTTAACAGCTGGGATATATTTCATCTGGGCCTGGCGATTCCATTAACGAGTACTCATTACTTTCTACCCTTCATCCAGTTTCTTATCAGGTTAAATGGCAGAAGTGATATTAGCATGAACCTGCTCAGCGTTGTCACTTTTCATGCATCAATTTCTACCTACCACATCTCCCACCTCCTCAGCTATTCACGTGTTCTCTATGTGTCATAAATGTATTTAATTTCTCTCATTTGCCTCATATTGCTTCATGCTAATATCACTTTTGCCATTTAGCCATTTCCTGTTTATCACTTAAGCACTTTATAAGTCATTCTATTTCTTTTCTTGTGTTTTTACCTCCCTATTCCCTTTGTTCTGTTACTTTCTAAAAGCTGTTCATCTGTAATATCCATCAGTTGTGTTGAAGGGTCCACACCCAAAACAATAATTCTACCATTTAAGGTGTATTTCCTTTCCCTAGTCTTAATTCCATCACATTTTTCTACATTGAACTGCATTTGTCCCCTACTTGCCTATTCTGCTAAACTTTCTGTGTCCACTTGTAGTCTTCCGCAAATCATAATTTGCCATACCCTTCAATTTGATGTCATTAGCAAATCACTTTCCAGTCTGAGAAACTTCCTTTTACCTCTACCCTTCACTTTCTGCTTCCAACAATCTCTGTATCCACGTGGCCACATTCCTCTTAATTCCAAATGCCATTATCTTTTCCATACTTCTTTTATGTGGTATTTTATCAAATGCATTAAAAAAATCCACATAAACCACAAAGAATTCTATAAGGCTGGCCAAGCCTGACCTCCCTTTTAGAAATTCATGCTGATTGGCTCTGGTTAACTCAAAATTTTCCAGTGCTTAATAATTTTATCCTATATTATAGACAGTAGTAGTTTATTAACAATTCAAGTAAGACTAACTGGCCCATAATATCCTGACTCAACCCTGCGTCCTGTTTTGACAAGGGGGGTTACATTTGGCACCATCTGGCACAAAATTTCAGGAGTGAAGTTAAGAAATCTCTTCTACACGCAAAGGTTGGTAGAAGTTTGGAACGCTCTACCACAAACAGCAGTTGATGCTAGCTCAATTGTTAATTTTAAGTCTGAGATTGATCGATTATTGCTAACCAAAGGTATTAAGGAATATGGGGCTAAGGCGGGTATGTGGAGTTAGGTCACAGATCAGCCATGATCTCATTGAATGGTGGAACAGGCTCGAGGGGCTAAATGGCCTACTTCTGTTCTTGTGTTTCTATGCAGGACGGATACTAAAATCTATAACATTAAATGGCATGCATAGGCAGTGCTGAGACTGTCCAAAATAAAAAAGAAAAGGATATAGAATCATAAAATTTTGCACCAATGAAGGCTATTTGGCCCGTTGCACCTGTACCAGCTCTTTGAAAGAGCTATCAATTCTCATAAGCTTCCTCTATACTATTTTAAATGTTTCTTTTTTAAAATATTTATCCACTTTGCTTTTAAAAGTTACTATAGATTCTGCTTCCACCACTGTTTCTGCTAAGGCATTCCACATCCTTATCCCTGCATAAGAACATTTTTCCTAGCTTCTCCCTTCATTCTTTTTGGTGGTGATATTAAATTGACTCCCTCTAGTTACTGACTTAGTGCCCAATGGAAATAGTTTTTCCGATTTATCTTATCAAAAGCCATTCAAAATAATAAAGGATGCGAACAGTGAAAAGTGAATTCTTTAATTTTTTTTCTATAAAGTGAGCTTTTGTCTGTTTTATTTAATCTTATCTCTCCAAAGTGCTGATTGTGTGAAGCAAGCAGAGGAGTGGCATAAATCAACCAGAAAGTTCTGGAGATTCACAACTCATGGCGTCTCTCTTAATCCCCTGAACTTGCTGGCTGATTTGCGCATTAATAACGGTGTGCGTCGTTAACACGCTGTTATTTCACCGGCAAGATTCAGCCATGGAGAATTCCAGTTCTTGAAATTTGCTAACATTTAATCATTTGTTTACTTTAAGGTTTTGCCATTGGAATGCCTGTCTGTGAGTTTGATCTAGTGAAAGATCATGAAGTTCAGGACTTCAGAAGAAACACACTAAATGTCTGTAAAGAAGCAGTAGAATTACGTGACTTAAATGGTGCCTATAGTCGAGCATTGTATGTTTATCCACCCAATGTAGAATCTTACGCAGAATTACCCAAACATATCAACAATAAACTGGATAAAAGTAAATCAGTTTTTTGCATAACATACTTTGTCTTTTTGATGTCAGGATATGTAAATAGTGCCTTCTCTGGATTATCTAAAAGCATATAGACTTTTAACTATGCAACTGATATGATCTACTTTCTGCTTTTTTAACTATTCAGTTTGCAACACATTTTCACTTTTAATATTGTTACTTTATACTTGGTCCATCAAAAATTAAATTTAATGTAACACAAAAATAAATTTGAAGTGTAATTTTATATTGGTGATTATTAATACATGAATGTTCAGATTCCTGCATTATATAAGGAATAAAAAGACAACTAGAAGTTCCAAGTCCAATCTAGCGATTCAGAAGAAATCACAAACAAAGAAATAGCATTCTATGAATAGCAGCACAATTTCTGATTTAAATGCTGTAATTCACTCACTCCAACATATATGTTGTACTAATGAATACTTTATTTTTACATGGATAGCTCTAAGTATAATTGCAAGGAGGAAATAGTGTGGTGGTTGTAAGTTGATTATGATGTTAGACCAAGGGCTGCAGTATACAATATAACAGGTATTGTAGTACGGTATTATTAAATGTTGGCGTTCAGAGAGACTTGGGTGTCCTCGTACAAGTTAGTATGCAGGCAATTAGGAAAGCAAATGGAATGTTGGCCTTTATTGCATGAGGGTTGGAGTACAAGAGTAAGGAAGTCTTACTACAGTTGTACAGGGTTTTAGTGAGAAGTCACCTGGAGTATTGCGTACAGTTTTGGTCTCCTTATCTAAGGAAGGATATACTTGCCTTGGAGGTGGTACAACGAAGGTTCACTAGATTAATTCCTGGGATGAGAGGGTTGTCCTTTGACGAGAGGTTGAGTAGAATAGCCCTATTCTGTCTGGAGTTTAGAAGAATGAGAGGTGATCTCATTGAAACATATGAGATTATTAGGGGGCTTGAAAGGATAGGTGCTGAGAGATTGCTTCCCCTGGCTAGAGAGCCTAGAGGTAGGGGGCATAGTCGCAGGATAAGGGGTCGGCCATTCAAGACTGAGATGAGGAGGAATTTCTTCATGCAGAGGGTTGTGAATCTTTGGAATTCTTTACCCCAGAGGGCTGTGGATGCTGAGTCATTGAATATATTCAAGGCTGAGATAGATAGATTTTTGGACTCTAGGGGAATCAAGGGATATGGGGATCGGGTGGGAAAGTGGAGTTGAGGTCGAAGATCAGCCATGATCTGATTGAATGGTGGAGCAGGCTCGAGGGGCCATATGGCCTACTCCTTCTCCTATTTCTTATGTTCTTATAATGTTTCTTGTTGGCACTGATTTACAAGTTACGACATTACTTTAACACCATGTTTATTAACAATGAGCAGATCTTATTGCTTATGTTAAGTCAGAGGATACCATTGTTTTACAATGGGAGCATTATACCATGTAACGCACAATGTATTATACTATTATCTATCTATACATTAGTAAAAATCTTATG
The DNA here is from genome assembly GCF_035084215.1 of Heptranchias perlo. Lineage (NCBI taxonomy): Eukaryota > Metazoa > Chordata > Chondrichthyes > Hexanchiformes > Hexanchidae > Heptranchias > Heptranchias perlo. The sequence goes on along the minus strand of NC_090337.1, from coordinate 35,036,016 downwards.
TCCGTATGTACTTCCTGACTACAAAATCTTAGTTACTGTTATTTTTGGTCACATTTTTGTGTCAACTTTTTCTGTTAAGAATCCTTATTTTCACATTTATAATTGAAACTAGCTATGTAAACTTGTCACACTAATTGTGCAACCTGGCCATCAACTGGCAATGTGGGGCAAATTATGTTTCCTTTGAAAAGTGATTTTTCTCATCAGGTAAGTTTCTAACTTCATCTTAAATCTTTTAAAATTTGTTTTAATTTTGTCACTTAAGTATATTTAATGGCTTTCCTACACTGTCCCTCTCTTAACCCCAACCCCCAACCCCCCACCCACTGTTTTAACTGAGTAGCGGGATCTGCTTGGTCACCCAAGACTTAAACTCTTGCTCCTCACGGTCCACATCTCCTCCACCTCTGCAAAACCCACTGTTTTGCTGTCCTCAGTTGCCAAACCATTCCGTTCCCCACCCAATTGATCTTCAGCCCGTAGTCAGCATCTGCTGTACTGCAGCCCACCGGTTGCCACTCTATCCTCAGTGTTAGCGTACAGGTCTGCTGCCACTCTGTCCTCAGCCCTTCTGCCCTTTTAACTATTTCTTTCCTGTTCTCCAGTAATCCCAGCAGTTGATACTTTTTCAAACTTTAATATTATTCTCCTGCTAAGTTTATTTTGTTCTACCTCTATCTTCTTCGAGGGCCCCATTCCCCTTCCATTTTTCCTCCTTACCCCTCCATTGTGCACTTCCTATGCTTAGGGGAAAATCATGTTGTGCTATCTCCATCATACCTGGACATTAGGTTTAAGCTGTTAGTGTTTCAATTTAAATTTCCCATATGCTTATACTTTCAGTCCTCTGCTTCCAAGATTTGCATTTCCAAGCTAGGAAATTAAAGCGTTAATCATGAACTAACTTGTTTTAACTTGTCATTTTATAAACAGGTCTTTTATAAAGAGTTTTTTTTATACCTGGTATTATTTATGTTGTTTTTTTTATTCGTTCATAGGATGTGGGTGCCGCTGGCAAGGCCAGCATTTATTGCCCATCACTAATTGCCCTTGAGAAGGTGGTGATGAGCCGCCTTCTTGAACTACTTCAGTCCGTGTGATGAAGGTTCTCCCACAGTGCTGTTAGAAAGGGAGTTCCAGGATTTTGACCCAGCGACGATGAAGGAACGGCGATATATTTCCAAGTCGGGACAGTGTGTGACTTGGAGGGGAACGTACAGGTGGTGTTGTTCCCATGTGCCTGCTGGCCTTATCCTTCTAGGTGGTAGAGGTCGCGGGTTTGGGAGGTGCAGTCGAAGAAGCCTTGGCGAGTTGCTGCAGTACATCCTGTGGATGGTACACATTGCAGCCACGGTGCGCCAGTGGTGAAGGGAGTGAATGTTTAGGGTGGTGGATGGGGTGCCAATCAAGCGGGCTACTTTGTCCTGGATGGTGTCGAGCTTCTTGAATGTTGTTGGAGTTGCACTCATCCAGGCAAGTGGAGAGTATTCCATCACACTCCTGACTTGTGCCTCGTAGATGGTGGAAAGGCTTTGGGGAGTCAGGAGGTGAGTCACTCGCTGCAGAATACCCAGCCTCTATTTATGTGGCTGGTCCAGTTAAGTTTCTAGTCAATGGAGACCCCGAGGATGTTGATGGTGGGGGACTCGGCGATGGTAATGCCGTTGAATGTCAAGGGGAGGTGGTTAGACTCTCTCTTGTTGGAGATGGTCATAGCCTGGCACTTGTCTGGCGTGAATGTTACTTACCACTTATCAGCCCAAGCCTGGATGTTGTCCAGGTCTTGCTGCATTCAGGCACGGACTGCTTCATTATCTGCAAATGGAACTGAACACTGCAATCATCAGCGAACATCCCTATTTCTGACCTTATGATGGAGGGAAGATCATTGATGAAGCAGCTGAAGATGGTTGGGACTAGGACATTGCCCTGAGGAACTCCTGCAGCAATGTCCTGGGGCTGAGATGATTGGCCTCCAACAACCACTACCATCTTCCTTTGTGCTAGGTATGACTCCAGCCACTGGATAGTTTTCCCCCTGATTCCTATTGACTTCAATTTTACTAGGGCTCCTTGGTGCCACACTCGGTCAAATGCTGCCATGATGTCAAGGGCAGTCACTCACTTCACCTCTGGAATTCAGCTCTTTGTCCATGTTTGGACCAAGGCTGTAATGAGGTCTGGAGCCGAGTGGTCCTGGCAGAACCCAAACAGACCATCGGTGAGCAAATTATTGGTGAGTAAGTGCCGCTTGATAGCACTATCGATGACACCTTCCATCACTTTGCTGATGATTGAGAGTAGACTGATGGGGCAGTAATTGGCCAGATTGGACTTGTCCTGCTTTTTGTGGACAGGACATACCTGGGCAATTTTCCACATTGTCGGGTAGATGCCAATGTTGTAGATGTACTGGAACACTTGGCTAGAGGGGCGGCTCGTTCTGGAGCACAAGACTTCAGCACTACAGCCGGGATGTTGTCGCGGCCCATAGCCTTTGTTGTATCCAGTGCACTCAGCCGTTTCTTGATATCATGTGGTGTGAATCGAATTGGCTGAAGACTGGCTTCTGTGATGGTGGGGGTATCCGGAGGAAGCTGAGATGGATCATTCACTCGGCACTTCTGGCTGAAGATGGTTGCAAACGGATTAGCCTTGTCTTTTGCACTCACATGCTGGACTCTGCCTTCATTGAGGATGGGGATGTTTACAGAGCCTTCTCCTCCAGTTAGCTGTTTAATTGTCCACCACCATTCACGACTGAATGTGGCAGGACTGCAGAGCTTTGATCTGGTCTGTTGTTTGTGGAATCGCTTAGCTCTGTCTATAGCATGTTGCTTCTGCTGTTTGGCATGCATGAGTTGTAGCTTCACCAGGTTGGCACCTCATTTTTAGGTATGCCTGGTGCTGCTCCTGGCATGCTGTTCTAGACTCCTCGTTGAACCCTGGCTTGTTGGTAATGGTAGAGGGAGGAATATGCGGGGCCCTTAGGTTACAGATTGTGCTGGAATACAATCCTGCTGCTGCTGCTGATAGCCCACAGCGCCTCATGGATGCCCAGTTTTGAGCTGCTAGATCTGTTCTGAATCTATCCCATTTAGCACGGTAATGTGCCACACAACACGTTGGATGGTGTCCTCAGTGAGAAGACAGGACTTCGTCTCCACAAGGACTGTGTGGTGGTCACTCCTACCAATACTGTCACGGACAGATGCATCTGCGACAGGTCGATTGGTGAGGATGAGGTCAAGTAGGTTTTTCCCTTGTGTTGGTTCCCTCATCACCTGCCGCAGGTCCAGTCTGGCAGCTATGTCCCTCAGGACCCGGCCAGCTCAGTCAGTGATGCTACCGAGCCACTCGTGGTGATGGACATTGAAGGCCCCCACCCAGAGTACATTCTGTGCCCTTGCTACCCTCACTGCTTCCTCCAAGTAATGCCCAACATGGAGGAGGACTGATTCATCAGCTGAGGGAGGGCGGTAGGTGATAATCAGAAGAAGTTTCCTTGCTCATGTTTGACCTGATGTCATGAGATTTCATGGGGTCTGGAGTCAATGTTGAGGACTCCCAGGGCCACTCCCTCCTGACTGTATATCACTGTACCACCACCTCTGGTGGGTCTGTCATGCCGGTGGGACAGAACATACCCAGGGATGGTAATGGAAGAGTCTGGGATGTTGGCTGAAAGTATGATTCTGTGAGTGTGGCTATGTCAGGCTGTTGCTTGACTCGTCTGTGGGACAGCTCTTCCTAATTTTGGCACAAGTCGCCAGATGTTAGTGAGGAGGACTTTGCAGGGTCGACTGGGCTTGGTTTGCATTTGTCGTGTCCAGTGCCTAGTGGTCCGATGCTGGATGGTCCGTCTGGTTTTGTTCTTATTATGACTTTTCGTAGCGAGATTTTGTAACTGAGTGGCTTGCTAGGCCATTTCAGAGGGTGATTAAGAATCAACCACATTGCTGTGGGTCTGGAGCCACATATGGGCCAGACCAGGTAAGGACGGCAGGTTTCCTTCCCTAAAGGACATTAGTGAACCAGATGGGTTTTTACGACAATCTGGTAGTTTCATGGCCACTACTAGTTTTTTTTAAATTCCAGATTTTATTTTTAATTAATTGAATTTAAATTCCCCAGCTGCCGTGGCAGGATTTGAACTTATGACTCCGGATTATTAGTCCAGGCCTCTGGATTACTAGTCCAGTAACATAAATACTATTCTACCGTACCCTGTTCCTGCAGCATTTACAGATAAACAACCAGCACAGCTATAGTTTGAGTGTTCTTCAAATCTGTGGGACCACCAGCTCCTGAAAACGGAGTGATCCTTGGCTAACATTTGGAAGACAATTTAGAATAAAATATGCAGCCACTTTTTAAGAGATCTGCAGGCAGGAAGGTACATACATATACATTTGTGTCAGTTGTAGCATTCTTAATGTCTGTTTTGCTTCTATTCGCCTGCAGAATCAGGCGGCTTGCCGACCTGACCTGTGCAATTTCCACCGCATTCTCCGACTCTACTTAAAGCGGGGATAGGCAAGGCAGAGTACGAGTCACAACCCATAGTATAACTCCAGTGTTTCCATCTAATTTTTGACTGTATAGATATGTATAGTATCACTGCAGTCTAAAGCACTTTGATATGAACCCATCAATCTAGTTGACCAAGGACTTTCATTATTCAAAGTGATTGAGCTGGATTTAATGCTTACTGTGTCAAGTCTTTGTATAAGAACTACAGTCACTTTGATGCCTTATACTCACCTCTTTGACCAAGCTTTTGGTCACCCTTCCTGATGAATACTTCTTTGGCTTGGCATCCATTTCTTTGATTATGCCTCTGTGAAGGGCCTTGGGAGGTTTATCTCTGTTTAAAAAAAATATACAACATCTCTCCCTTGAAATTTTCTCCTGCCTTTAAATGCCTGTTATTTCTGGAACTGCAGCCATGCTGCTTCCATTTTAGCTGTTCCACATGCTGTAATGCGGAGTATTATGAAAGAAACCTCATCTGCTATAAAACTCTCTGTACCCCCGGCGGGAGGAATTTGGGGCCTGGGAGAGGGGAGGTTTTGCCATCCTCAGCTGCTCAAGTAATAACCTAGGCCACCCCTCCCTGCTTGGTTAGTTTTCTTGCCTTTGTTCCCTCTTGCCCCTCCCTCATCCCCCTTACACCTCTCCCCTCCTGCCTCCCATCCCCTTTGCGCACACTCCTCCTTCCCCCCTCTCCTCTACCACTTCTCCATCCCCTCTCCCGTCTGTCTCTTTCCTCCCCCACCCCGGCCTAACCTTCTAACCCTCGAATCCTGTTCAACCTGAATTATGCATTTGGTCTTGACTTTCCTTTTGCAACACCATGTGAGGTCAATTAGCTATATAATCAAAATTCTGAGTCCAGCACAACACTCTGATTCAAAATTAATTGAAAACTCCAATGTTAGATCATAAGAACATAAGAAATAGGAGCAGGAGTAGGCCAATCGGCCCCTCGAGCCTGCTCCGCCATTCAATAAGATCATGGCTGATCTGATCCTAACCTCAAATCTAAATTCATGTCCAATTTCCTGCCCGCTCTCCGTAACCCCTAATTCCCTTTACTTCTAGGAAACTGTCTATTTCTGTTTTAAATTTATTTAATGATGTAGCTTCCACAGCTTCCTGGGGCAGCAAATTCCACAGACCTACTACCCTCTGAGTGAAGAAGTTTCTCCTCATCTCAGTTTTGAAAGAGCAGCCCCTTATTCTAAGATTATTCCCCCTAGTTCTAGTTTCACCCATCCTTGGGAACATCCTTACCGCATCCACCCGATCAAGCCCCTTCATAATCTTATGTTTCAATAAGATCACCTCTCATTCTTCTGAACTCCAATGAGTAGAGTCCCAATCTACTCAACCTCTCCTCATATGCCCACCCCCTCATCCCCGGGATTAACCGAGTGAACCTTCTTTGTACTGCCTCGAGAGCAAGTATGTCTTTTCTTAAGTATGGAGACCAAAACTGTATGCAGTATTCCAGGTGCGGTCTCACCAATACCTTATATAACTGCAGCAATACCTCCCTGTTTTTATATTCTATCCCCCTAGCAATAAAAGCCAACATTCCGTTGGCCTTCTTGATCACCTGCTGCACCTGCAAACTAACTTTTTGATTTTCTTGCACTAGGACCCCCAGATCCCTTTGTACTGCAGTACTTTCCAGTTTCTCGCCATTAAGGTAATAACTTGCTCTCCGATTTTTCCTGCCAAAGTGCATAACCTCACATTTTCCAATATTGTATTGCATCTGCCAAATCTCCGCCCACTCACCCAGCCTGTCTATATCCCCTCACTCTCTACTTTCCCTCCCATCTTTGTATCATCTGCAAACTTTGATATGTTACACTCGGTCCCCTCCTCCAAATCGTTAATATAGATTGTAAAGAGTTGGGGACCCAGCACCGACCCCTGCGGAACACCACTGGCTACAGGTTGCCAGTCCGAGAATGTACCATTTATGCCAACTCTCTGCTTCCTGTTAGATAACCAATCCTCCACCCATGCCAGAATATTACCCCCAATCCAGTGATTCTTTATCTTGAGCAATAATCTTTTATGTGGCACCTTGTCGAATGCCTTCTGGAAGTCTAAATACACTACGTCCACTGGTTCCCCTTTATCCACCCTGTACGTTATATCCTCAAAGAACTCAAGCAAATTTGTCAGACATGACTTCCCCTTCGTAAAGCCATGCTGACTTTGTCCTATTAAATTATGTTTATCCAAATGTTCCGCTACTGTCTCCTTAATAATAGACTCCAAAATTTTACCCACCACTGATGTTAGGCTAACTGGTCTATAATTTCCAGCCTTCTGCCTACTACCCTTTTTAAATAAGGGTGTTACATTGGCAGTTTTTCAATCTGCCGGGACCTTTGCCGAGTCCAGAGAATTTTGGAAAATTATTACCAAAGCATCCACAATCCCTACTGCCACTTCCCTCAAGACCCTAGGATGTAAGCCATCAGGTCCAGGGGATTTATCCGCCTTGAGTCCCATTAATTTACTGAGTACCAATTCCTTAGTGACTTTAATCGTATTTAGCTCCTCCCCCCCTAGAGCCCCCTGTTTGTCCAGTGTTGGGATATTCTTAGTGTCCTCTACCATAAAGACTGAAACAAAATATTTGTTCAGCATTTTTGCCATCTCCATGTTTCCCACCATTAATTTCCCGGTCTCATCCTCTAAAGGACCTATGCTTGCCTTAGCCACCCTTTTTCTTTTTATGTAACTGTAGAAACTCTTGCTATCTGTTTTTATATTTTTTGCTAATTTATTTTCATAATCTATCTTCCCTTTCTTAATCAATCCTTTAGTTACTTTTTGCTGTCTTTTGAAGACTTCCCAATCTTCTATCCTCCCACTAAGTTTGGCTACCTTATATGTCCTTGTTTTTAGTCGGATACTGTCCTTAATTTCTTTACTTAGCCACGGATGGCTGTCATTTCTTTTACACCCTTTTTTCCTCAGTGGAATATATATTTTTTGAAATTTGTAAAATAACTCCTTAAATGAACACCACTGTTCATGTACCGTCTCACCCTTTAAACTATTTTCCCAGTCCACTTTAATCAATTCCGCTCTCATACCATCGTAGTCTCCTTTATTCAAGCTCAGTACGCTTGTTTGAGAACCAACCTTCTCACCCTCTAATTGGATATGGAATGTAACCATGTTATGGTCACTCATTCCAAGGGGATCCTTAACTAGGACATTATTAATTAATCCTGGCTCATTACACAGGACCAGGTCCAAGGTTGCTTGCCCCCTTGTTGGTTCAGTTACATACTGCTCAAGAAATCCATCCCTAATACACTCAATAAACTCTTCCTCAAGGCTGCCCTGCCCAATTTGATTTGTCCAGTTAATATGATAGTTAAAATCCCCCATAATTATAGCTGTTCCCTTATTACATGCCCCGACTATTTCCTGATTAATACTTCTTCCAGCAGAGTTGCAACTATTAGGAGGCCTATATACTACGCCCACGAGTGTTTTTTGCCCCTTATTATTCCTTATCTCTACCCAAACTGTTTCATTATCCTGATCCTTTGTCCCAATATCTTTTCTCTGTATTACAGTGATTCCTTCCCTTATTAACATAGCCACCCCACCTCCCCTTCCTTCCTGCCTGTCCTTCCTGATTGTTAAATACCCTGGCATATTTAATTCCCAGTCGTTGTCACCCTGCAGCCATGTTTCTGTAATGGCCACAAGATCATACCCATACGTCGTTATTTGTGCCGTTAACTCGTCCATTTTGTTACGAATGCTACGTGCATTCAGATAAAGAACTTTCAAATATGTTTTGTGACACTTAGTTCCTGCTTTTTCCTTTTTTAACACTTTACCTTTTACTCCATACCTTCTGTCCCTTCCTGATACGCTTTCCTCTGTCTCCCTGCTCAGCTTCCCAACCCCCTGCCACAGCTTAGGGTCTGTCTATGGTAAGATATATTTGAAAGATGTCAGATAAGCACATGAGGGAAAAAGGAATAGAAAGATATGCTGATAGGGTTAGATAAAGGGGGGGTTGGAGGAGGCTCGTGTGGAGCTTAAACACTGGCACAGACCAGTGGGGCCGAATGGCCAGTTTCTGTACTGTACATTCTATGTCAACATTTACTTACAGTACACGTTACACTTGTAGGTGGGGCTGTGATTGACATTTATTATGTTAAATGACCTATCATGGCAATTTTAGCTCCAAATCTATTAATGGAATTGTGGAGGAATGTGTTTGCCTTTAGAACAGAGTCTTAGGGTTGAAAAGTGAATGTATTGTAAACTGTATTGATTCTTTAAAATGCTCTAAACACAATCTGAATAAGACTGCAACATGAATTTTAAAGTCAGCCTATCAGAGAATCTATACATTCTGATAAAGAGGCACAAATTCACTGCCCGACTTTAAACTCTACCTCAGGCTCCCATGTCTATCCAGTTCCCAGCCAAAGAAAGCAAGGTTAGTCAGCTAGAGCTATCCACTATGTTATGAGACTTATTTCAGTCAATACAACTTACACTGTAATTCCCAGAAGAGTAAAGTATTCAGGGTACACTCAGTTACCTTATATCTATATCATCTATCTATAACATGTAAGATTTTTAACGTCTTTGTGCACTTCCTGTCAACTTTTTCCATTATAAATTCCTTTGTCTTCATTTATAATGGAAACTGACTATATAAATTTGTCACACTATATTTATACCTCCCCCAGTGGATGAGCTTCAGTATCACCACTGGTGGCAGGGTATAATTACAGTGTGACAAATTTATATAGCCAGTTTCTATTATAAATGTGGAAATAAATAGAAATATATAAAAATGGGGACTAAATTACAATGTGCACCCTAATCCAATTATCCCCAACTATTCACCTGAAGACTACACTTGGCCTTGACTCCTGGTGTGTAATGCTACGGGAGATTGATTAGTAATGTATAAAATAACATGAATATTTTGTAGTGAAGCACATGTTTTTCAACAAATATTTAACCTATGGAAATGACATGTAGTGTAAAACATGTTAATTGCATCACTTACCAGTCCCTATGATATAAACTCCATCATCCAATGAAAACAGGACTACTATGCTACATGACTCCATGGCATTATGACATGAATACATCGCTATTCAAAAGGTTTACTCATAAAATTGCACTAAGAATTACAGACGATGACTAAGTGATAGCAATAACAGGGAGGAAGCAGGTAGGATGTCACTTTCAAGTCTCTCTCACCCTTTACAGATATCAGATTTGGCGAATAAGTTGTTTTGATGCGTATGGTAGAGCCTATTTGTTAACAACTCTGCATTTTGGACTCAATGGCCACGTTCACAGATTGAAATCTGTGCAGCTCCCAGCTTCTACCTGCTACTGTATACTTCAGGGGATTGAGTGCCACTTCATGCTGTGGGTGGGAATTCTTGTGATAGATTTGCAAGATTAGGGAGTGGGGAGAGCTGGGAGTGATGCTAAGGGCATGGAAGAACAGGAGGCAGTGTTGAGGGGGCAGGGGAAGGAAAATGTCAGCATGAACTGATGGGATGGTGGGGTGGGGAGAGGAGGAAAGAGTACTAGCGTGGAATGGGGGCTCAGAAGGTAAATGCCACCTTGCAAAATTGTCACAAAAATTCCCACTTTGGGAGGCCCTCTGCGGATGTGAAACGAGCTATATAAATGCAAGGGTTTTTTTGAAACTGTGCCTTGGGTTTTGCTAGTTTTCCAGGTTGGTACACATGGATAAGCTTTAGTCCTTTCTCACCTTAGACCCAGATTTGGCCTCCTCTACCAAACAGAGTGTCAACAATGTTGCCTCTTCTACAAACATAAATATATTTAGAATACCGAATAATTAAAATCGAGAAGCACTTTCGCGCTCTCTCATCCTCTGGATACATTTCTTCTTCTCTACGCTCTAGTTTTCATGCCAGAGCATCTGTCACAATCCTAAACGCTGCGCTTGCGCACATCCAGTAATCAAACGGTTGTGCGCGTGAACGCGTTTCTTCAACCTGCTGCGTGCGACGCGGTGGAACTTGGGACGGTTGGTAACGCGGCCGTTCGGTTCTGTGAGGCTGCACTTTTGAGTTGAGTTGAGCCTTATGCTAAGGTACGAAAATGCTGCAATTGACGAGAGGGTCTTGAGATGGAAATGTGTTATTTCGCGGTTCCGCTGTGTGTCCTTCGGCTGCTTACTGACCTACCAACTGCTCTGTACAATTCAGGCCCAAATCAGGCCTCGTAATAAAACAACACGTTAAGTGAAACTAAAGAATTGCTGGGAGAATCAAGAATGCTATAATCTACAGAGAAAAGTTATACATTGCACTCAATTTAATAATTTGTCTAGAGCTTCATTAACCCCGCAGCTTAAGTTATTAAAAGTAAGGTGAGGAGTGATTGCAATGCTGTGGAATAATCGCATGAGCTTGGACACACTAAATATAGCTGCACCTACTGATCTAAAACTAGTTTCTGTTTTGAGTCGGCAGTCACCGTGTACACGGGAGCTACACCGCTACCCAGGTTTATTTCATTTTTGAACGATTCTAAAGCTGGTTCTGGGCTCCCAGAACTTTCACGTACAGTGAGCATCGGAGTTACGATGCACAGACGTTCATTCGCACGTAACTATGAAAGTCAGTAAAAGTGAAAATCAAAACTTGAGACTTTTGTTGATTATATGCTCAATATACTTTGTTGTTGAGTTGCAGTTTTGGGTCCTGATGCAGTCGAACTCTGGTTGACGGGATATCTGCTGCTTGTTATAAGCTGGCAAATGGGTTTGAATTCTCAACAGCCAAGGGGGTTCATTCCTACTTTAATGCATTACTGGGACATTTAGCCACTGGGTTGCTGCAAAGTGGTTTTCCCATTTTTGCTTCACTATGGAACAAAAGTAATAGTATAACATCAATAATGAAGTGACTAACAAGTGTTTGGACCAAATAGTATTGTAATTGACAATGAAAGTATATTATATCAACATTACTTAATCCTAATAGGGGTACCCAAAAAAGAACATAATTATGAGCTTTTGTCATTACACTACCTGTGCCTTGAGTAGATATAAACCATGGAGCCATCACAAGGTACTTAGAGAAGCTTCCACCACCCTTTCAGGCAGTGCATTCCAGATCATAACAACTCAGTGTTAAAAAAATACTTCTCATCTCCCCTGTTTCTTTTGCCAATTACCTTAAAACTATGTTCTCTGGTTATTGACCCTCCTGCCAGTGGAAACAGTTTATCCTTATATCAAAACCTTCTTCATTTTGAAAAGCTCTGTTAAATCTCCCCTTAACCTTCTCTGCTCTAAGGAGAGCAATCCTAGCTTCTCTAGTCTCTCCACATAACTGAAGTCCCTCATCCTGACATAATTCTAATAAGTCCCCTCTGCACCCTCTCCAAGGCTTAACATTCTTCCTAAATTGGACACAATACTCCAGCTGAGGCCTAATCAGTGATATTGACCAGCTCCAGGTTTGAAAACATCAGGAATTGGGTAGGTAGGGAATCAAGAGAGCAGGAGGTTGGTCTCATTCAAGAGCAAAACCTGGTGAGGGTTGTGGAGAAAGCAACAGAAAGATAAATTGAGAAGAGCCTGGGATTATCCTTACGCTCCAAGTTGAACCTGGAATAGTAGGATAATTTGGTCATAGAGAGGGAGGCACAGATTGCTTGAGATGGTAAAGCCAGATCTAATAGTGAATGATTAACAGTGCTGACACTTAAGTGTCTGCAAAACCAAAACCATCCTCTCCACTTCCATCTGTACTTATATACTTCTTGCCTTGAGTTCATCCCCTCCAGGATTGTCACAAATCAAGAGGTGTGCAGAACTTCAGTTTACTGCTTGTTTCCAAGCTGAACTTCCTGCTGCATCTCCATTCTGTTAGCAGAATTGTTTTCTTCCACCTCCCCAACATTGCCCAACTTCTCCCTACTGCTGTCAAAGCTTTGGTCCATACTTTTATGACCGTCAAAATTCAATTTCCTTAATGCTCTTGTAGTTGGCCTCCATTCTGCACAAATTACAATTTGTTTAGAATGCTGTGGCCTGAATTCTCTCACTCAAGATGCTGTATTTCCATCACCCCCACCATTTTCAAATTATTCTGGCTCCCTCTGTTTCAGCGATTCAATTTTCAAAATAGTCATTCTTGCTTTCAAATACCTTCATGGCCTTGCTGTGCACTATCTTAATGATCTCCATCCATATGACTTTGTATGCATCTTCTGTTCCTCCTAACACTAGGTTATTCCTTCAGTCTCGTACTTCTGTTCCATCATCGGCAGTCTCTTCCATCCACAATGCCCCTACATTCTAGAGTTCCCTTTCCTTTGTCACTTTCCTCCCTGCTTTCATTACCTCCGCGAGGGCAATTAGGGATGAGCAATAAATGCTGGCCTTGCAAGCGACGCCCACATCCCATGAACGAATAATAAAAAAAAATCCCCAGAAAATCCTCCTCCCATCACGTAATCTTTTCCATTTTCCCTCCTGCTCAGCTCCACCGTTTTATCTTCTCAACATAAATTGCCCTGACATCGTTGTCTACATGAGTGTGCTATAAAAATATGTATTTTGCTTCATTACTTTTGAGAATAAATAATTTATGCAAAACTTTCCATTAGCAGATTAACTTGGTGGGAGAGGGTCCAGTAAAAAGTTGATTGTATGTGTTCTGTGGAAGGAACGGGCTTTTAGGCTGAATAGACTTTTCTTGTTCTTGTACTTTCTAATTATGCTCTTAAAAAGTGTTCTTGATTTTACTTCTACTCACCCTGTCTTTCATTTCTCCATTCTTTATATGCTTTTACAATGTATTTAACCCTGTGTTTTTTTCAATGAATATAACCTATTCTAACATTTCCATTTCCTTTTTGTGTTTTAAAAAGTTTTTTACTGAGCCTTTGCGCTGAAATTTTGGTACTGAAACACACCTCAAAAATATTGGCCTCTGGCTGAGCGTAGGCTCCAAAAACATTTTTTTTTAGCCATTTGAGGCTAGAAGTCTAATGGTGGTGATCAGGTCAACGGTTGATGTATGTTAAAAGCATCAAACCAGGATGTGCTACCCAAGAGCAAATCCTATCTGTAGTAGCAGCCAAATTGTACCCAGATAAGATGATTGTGACGCTCCAAAACCTGAACCTAAAAATAGATTTTGTAGAATTGTTTAAATCTAGTCATTTTTAAAAAATAATTTACCTTTAGTAACACTATTGAGCTTTGTATACAGTTAAACCATGGCAGACACAAGTTCATCTCCACTGAAGCACTTTGTACAGGCTAAAAAGAAGATTAATACAATCTTTGATCAGCTGTTGGAATATGTTAATGAAGGGGCAAGCTTTATTGAAGGTAAGACATCAATTACCAGTGTTTTTGTAGATGTTAAACAATAGTTGTCAACTCATTACAAAAGATAACAGCTGTTGAACCACATATCCTAGGCACAATAACCTACAGCTGTGTTGTTCATAACATTGTGAGTGGTTTATGGTAATTGAACAGTAGACAATAAATGTGTTTAGTTTGTACTGTGGGATTGCTCTGGCACAAAGGTTGGAACAGTGGCAAGTGCTGTCTGTGGACTGTTGTAACTTCTCGACTCCTCCACTGCCTCGGTGTTGTCATGCTGCTCGTCCGACATCCAGTACTGGATGAGCAGAAATGTCCCCCAATTAAACATTGGGAAGAGCGAAGCCATTGTCTTCGGCCCACGCCACAAACTCCATTTCCGATTCCATCTCCCTCCCTGGCCACTATCTCAGGCTGAACCAGTCTGTTTGCAACCTCGGCGTCCTATTTGGCCCTGAGTTGAGCTCCTGACCCTATATCCTCTCCATCACTAAGACTGACTACTTCCACCTCCATAATATAGCCTGTCTCCAACCCTGCCTCACCCCATCTGCTGCTGAAACCCTCATCCATGGTTTTGTTACCTCCAAACTCACTACTCCAATGCTCACCTGGCCAGCCTCCCACCTTCCACCCTCCATAAATTTGAGCTCATCCTCTGCTGCCTGTATCCTAACTTGCACCAAGTCCCGTTTACCCATCACCCCTCTGTTCGCTGACCTACATTGGCTCCTGGTCCACCAATGCCTCAAATTTAAAATTCTTATCCTAGTGTTCAAATTCCTCCATGGCCTCACCCCTCCCTATATCTGTAATCTGTGACAACTCTACATTCATCCAATTCTGGTCTGTTGTGCATCACCGACTTCTCTCGCCCCACCATTCGTGGCCCTGCCTTCTGCTGTCTAGGTCCCAAGCTATGGAATTCCCTCCCTAAACCTCTCCACCTCTCTCTCCTTTTAAGATGCTCCTTTAAAACCTACTTCTTTGACCAAGCTTTTGCTCACCTGTCCTAATGTCTCCTTCTTTGGCTCAGTGTCAATTTTTGTCTGGTTACCCCTCTGAAGTGCCTTGGGACATTTTACTATGTTAAAGGCATTATATGAATGCAAGTTGTTTTTGTTAAATCTCTCCATGATGGTTTGAATCTTTTAGAATCCCATCAGAACGAAGGACTGGAGAAGATAACAACCCAACAGCAGTTGTCAGAGATAGAAATGTTTGCTACTAAAGTAGCTGGAATCAGTGAGGTGCTGGCACGTAGGCACATGAAGGTGGCCTTTTTCGGGAGGTGAGAGGCAAGCTATTCTTACACTATTACTTATACTATTGATAATGATTAACTGATTTATTGCCTAGTACAAACATGGATCATATTTTTCACTGGAGCAAATATGCACCTCTGACTAGCAGCAAATGATCTTTTTTAACTGAGAAACCTTGGCGAAGGTGTATGGCAGTATACCAAAATTCAGAAAGGTAGGAGCGCAGAGTAGATAAATCAAGAAATAATGATTAGGTGATGACTAGCTTGGGTTTTACAAGCTTTTGGGTTTGTAAGAGGGAAAAAAGACTTGCAGGAAATAATTAGTTTCATAGTTTTGTGGTCAAGGGAAAGAATGAGTCAGGGTAGGAGATACTTTGATAATCTTGATTTCAACACTGAGAGAATGGAGGAACAGCATGTAAGCCACAGTGTTTGGAGCTCCGGAGGATCAAAAGAAAGGTTAGCAGAGAATCACCACAGTAGTATTGATAAATAGAGAGACATTCGCACAAGAAAAGTTGTGACACAGTGCGAAAGGTTTGCGGCTAGAGATGAGAAAAGGACCACCTATCAGATGGCAAGCTTATTTCTTATATCTTGTCCAAGAGTGTGAGAGAGGTGTTAGCAGAACTTTCCCAGATACAGGAACAATATTGAAATGTATGATGGACTTGACCTTTATAGAACATTAGCAGTTGTTGAAGGAGAAAAAAATGTTTTTTGTGAAAGGTGATGATGATGTAGTTCTATTTGAGGTTAGAGGAGAGAGTAGGGCTAAAAATGTTGATAGATGAAAAGTTAAGGGTAGAGCTATCAAAGTGATGGTAGAGTCTAGTTAGACTTGCGAGGGACATGAAGACTCTAGCATTGAAGAAGTGAAAGCAACAATGTTTCATTGAAGTCCTTAAAGGAGATCCAAATGGAAAAATGGACTGCCTAAAATATTGCTGTGATGATCTTGAACCCTAGGTAATGCTAGGCAGGATACTATATCTATGCCAGAACCTGTAGCAGTAACGTTTTATTTTCTTCTAGTCTGGAACCACTGACCATACTTTTTGAAAATAGTTATGAATTCTGCAGTCGCTCTCTTCCCGTTCCTGTCTTTAACACCATTCTAATACTGAAATAAGTTGTTGACCATTGGGGTACTGTTTTCTGTATTCAGACATTTATTTAGGAGTTTTCTGGATAACTGATTTTGGAAGAAACCACTTTTTGAAGTTATTCTGTTTTGAATTTGTCACAGAACAAGTAATGGAAAGAGTACTGTGATCAATGCTATGCTATGGGACAAGGTACTGCCCAGTGGCATTGGACACACAACCAACTGCTTCCTCAGCGTTGAAGGAACAGATGGGGACAAAGCTTATTTGATGACTGAGGACTCTGAGGAAAAGAAGAATGTGAAAGTAAGGACCTGTGTGTGGAGCTACATGGTACTGGGAATGTGTGGGTGTTGAGAGATTGGTAGGAATTAAATCAAATATTGTCAAAGTTGAATTTTAAAAAAATGCAACTTTTTAGATATGTCTTGTGAATATGCCACTATTTATATAGTAGTTTTCTCTTATTTCCTCATTTTGCAATTTTACATCTCCACCTACGATTACACATGAAGAGTGGTTATCTGGGCGAGGTGTTAGGCTGCCAGTACCTGTAGAATTGCACACCAACATATGCCATAGCATTTACAGATGAATAGAAGAATGTGGCTTCTGTATTGCCCCCAGCACAGCTTTTCTTCCCTCTCCCATTCTCACCCTCCCCCCCCACCCCACCTCTTCCCCCCGCCCAATGTAGCTGCTCTCTTGACCTGATATGTTAGCTGTACAGTATAACACCCATCTCGATTACCAGCCAATCTTTCAGAGCACATTGGTTGGCTCCCCAATATGCACTCAGACCCCCTCGCCAGTGCCGAGCCACCGCCGCCCCCACTCCCCACCCAAGATTACTCAGCCCCAGTGACTGTTCCCAAACCTGACCCCCATGCTTTCCTCCTGGCTCTGGCTTCAGTCCCAGTTTCACTCCCTTCCAGCCTGAGTCTCCAGCTCCCCGTTTTCACTCTCGTCTATGTATGTCCCAGCGGCCTCTGGTCAGCTACCCTGCCTGATACCTATGCTCACCTCTAACCCAGTGTATATTGGCTACTGATCTATTGTGCACCCTGGGCTTTAAAAAAAAGTGAGAAATAGAACTTGAGTACAGAAATGAGAGGACCATAAAGAGACATTGGCAAACATACAGAAGAGTGTGGAGTTGCAACAAATGAGACTAGTGCAAGGGTCACAAAGAAAAATAATCAGACAAATAGGGACAAAGACATTTACAAAGGTTTAGTGGCAGAAAGGCTGAGATGGAGATAGGCAGTATTATGAAGTTGGAAGTAAGCAGTCTTGGATATGGCGGTTGATTTTGCAATGATGGAAGGTTGGCAGCGGGGGGTGCGGTGAAGGGTGATTGACAGGCTGGCTGCTGTCAGAGGGGTAGGGGGTGGAGGAGGAGAGAGAAAGAGAGAGTGCGCGAGACGTCATCCGGCGCTGGAATGGAAGATTGGGTGGGGGGAGAGAGTGGAAGATGGGGGGCGGGTGGGGGAGTGTGGAAGATGGGGGGTGGTAGGGGAGAGTGGAAGATGGGGGGTGGTAGGGGAGAGTGGAAGATAGGGAGAGTGGAAGATCGGGGAGGGGGGGGGAAGAGAGGAAGATCGGGGAGGGGGGGGGAGAGTGTAAGATCGGGGAGGGGGGGGGAGAGTGGAAGATCGGGGGGGGGAGGGTGGAAGATCGGGGGGGGGAGGGTGGAAGATCGGGGAGGGTGGAAGATCGGGGAGGGTGGAAGATCGGGGAGGGTGGAAGATCGGGGAGGGTGGAAGATCGGGGAGGGTGGAAGATCGGGGAGGGTGGAAGATCGGGGAGGGTGGAAGATCGGAAGATCGGGGAGGGGGGGAAGAGTGGAAGATCGGGGAGGGGGGGAAGAGTGGAAGATCGGGGAGGGGGGGAGAGTGGAAGATCGGGGAGGGGGGGAGAGTGGAAGATCGGGGAGGGGGGAGGGAGAGTGGAAGATCGGGGAGGTGGGGGAGAGTGGAAGATCGGGGAGGGGGGGGAGAGTGGAAGATCGGGGAGGGGGGGGGAGAGTGGAAGATCGGGGAGGGGGGGGGAGAGTGGAAGATCGGGGAGGGGGGGGAGAGTGGAAGATCGGGGAGGGGGGGGGGAGAGTGGAAGATCGGGGAGAGTGGAAGATCGGGGAGAGTGGAAGATCGGGGAGAGTGGAAGATCGGGGAGAGTGGAAGATCGGGGAGAGTGGAAGATCGGGGGGGGGAGGGTGGAAGATCGGGGAGGGTGGAAGATCGGGGAGGGTGGAAGATCGGGGAGGGTGGAAGATCGGGGAGGGTGGAAGATCGGGGAGGGTGGAAGATCGGGGAGGGTGGAAGATCGGGGAGGGTGGAAGATCGGGGAGGGTGGAAGATCGGGGAGGGTGGAAGATCGGGGAGGGTGGAAGATCGGGGAGGGTGGAAGATCGGGGAGGGTGGAAGATCGGGGAGGGTGGAAGATCGGGGAGGGGGGGAGGGTGGAAGATCGGGGAGGGTGGAAGATCGGGGAGGGTGGAAGATCGGGGAGGGTGGGAGGGTGGAAGATCGGGGAGGGGGGGGGGAGGATCGGGGGGGGGGGGGGGGGGGGGAGAGTGGAAGATCGGGGGTGACGAGGGGAAGATCGGGAGGAATACACCGGATATCGGAGCAGGGTGCAACGGTAGGTTCATTTTGTGTTTTAGCTTCCTTCTATGGTGTTTTATGTAATTTATTTAGTTTCTTTTTCCCTGATCCGGCCAGGCGTGAATCAGAAGCGGTGGGCAAGCCGCCCAGGTAAGTTAAAAATCGTTCTAATCCCTTCATCTGTCACAGGTAAAGTACCTCAATGAGGTACATTTGGCTCTTTAACCGTCATCCCACCAGCTTTAATTGCCGGCAGGACTTCCATTTTCGGGTCGCCAGCGTGCACACAGGTGGGTCCCTGGGAAACTCAGAAGTCAGCGGGTTGGAGTCGGTTTCTGAACCTGAACAGGATTTCCGCGATTTTCAGAGCCCCCCCACCCCCAACGCACCCGCAATTGCCCTCTAAGATTAAGCCTATGGTGTTTAAAGCTCAACTTGTGGTTGAACAGGGCACTAAGATTGCAAACATCTTGAGACATTGGACAGGATGGAATTGTTGGTAAGGGAGTGGAGTTTATGGTAGGAGCCAAAGACCATGCCTTTGGTCCTTCCCAGTTTTGAACTGGAGTAAGACTCATTCAAGACTGCATGTTGAAGCACAAAGGCAGTTATTGGGTTGAGCAAAGGTGGTGGAGAGGTAGAGGTCGGTGTTGTCAGCATACATGTGAAAGTTGGTCCTGTGCCTGTGAATGATGTTCCTGAGGAGCAGCATGTAGATGAGGAAGAGGAGGGGGCCAAAAATAGATCTTTGGGGGACCCAAGGTGACAGTATGTGGGAGAGAGGAGAGGCCTTTGCTGGAGATGCACTGGCTAAATTTGAATAGGTAAGAATGGAACCATGTCAGGGTAATCTCACAGAGCTGGATGAAGGAAGTATGCTTTTGTCCCCATTAAAACCATTAATCTCTCCCACCCTGTTTGTTCCCCCTGGTACGGCCCTCATCTCCGCTCCCTTAAGTCCAAGGGACGCAGACTTGAACGTGTATGGCGGACAACTGGTTTAGCCATTCGTCACCAGATCTGGCTGGACCACATAAAGCACTATCCGGTCCTGCTCTCCTCTGCCAAAACTGCTCACTATTCCAGGATCATCCTGGAATGCAAAGATAACCCCCGGCTTCTCTTCACTACAAACTGTCATCTTAAACTCCTCTCACCTGCCTCTTCCATCCTCCCCTCCAACAAGAAGTGTGAGGAGCCCATGCACTACTTTGTCGCTAAGATTGAGACCATCCGTTCAGCTGCCTCTGCCACTTTCCTCCCTTCCCCTAGCCCCCCAAGCTAAACTTCCCCTATGGTTTCCCTCTGCCCTAGCCCTGAATTTGCATCTTTCTCTGAGCTCGTCGTCCACGAGACCCACCTTCTGCTCCCTCGACCTTATTCCCACCAAACTGCTGACCAGCCATCTTCCCTTCCTGGCCCGATATTGTTAACGGTTCCCTCTCCTTGGGTATTGTCCCCTCCCCTTCAATTCTGCCGCCATCACCCCCCTCCTCAAAAAAAAATCACCTTTGACCCCTCTGTTCTTGCAAACTACCGTCCCATCTCCATCCTCTAATATCGGTGTCCCCTGCTGATGCAGCAGCCAATCAACAGCGCAGGTGGCACTGCCTGCACTCTGCAATCATTTAAAATAGCAAGCAGCATGAATGTAATGTGCTGCTTGCATCACTTTGAACAGGCACGGAGCAATCGCATACCGTGATCCCCACGTCTGTTTTAGGGTGATCCAATTTTCAGGCCAGATGACTATAATTTCTAGACTGCAATTGAACTAAGAGGTGAGGAAAGAAGAGTTTTTAGTGTTGGCCTTGGGAGAATGGATCGTGTTTTGGCAGGGTGACAGGTACCTGAAGTGATTCTAGATGAATTGACTAGAGCCTGTGGTAGAGGTTTGGCTAAGGAGAGTGCAACAGAGTAATGCTTGATATGGTGAAGCCAGATCTGGCAATAAATGGTTGGGCCAGTTGGGCACCAGTTACGTTAAGTTTGCGCCCCTCTGACTTGAAGAAGCAAAAATGGAGGTTGTACCGTGGGAACGGCAGGATGAGAGTGGTTATTTTGCTGGAATCAAGGGCATTGTTGAATACAAAGGTGATGGGGGCAAGCAAGTTGACAGTGGCAGAGGTGTCATGATGCGAGTGCGTGACATTTGAGAAGTAGGTTAAAAGTGAGGTGTAGTAAAGGACCTTGGGGAGAAGCTTCCATGGGCATTTGGTGCAATGCAATCATATTGGAGGAGGGTATGGACAGTGGTGATATGAGAGATTAAGATCTTGGAGAAGTTTGTGGGACTTGGTGAGAGGGAGAGCCTTGAGATAACGACGATGGTGGAATGGATATGGTAGGGGAGTCTATATAGGAGGAGATATGAATGAGAAACAGAGAGTTACAGTGGAATTTGAAGGAGAGTTAGAGGTTGAAGATTGAAATGACAAGTTTGAAGAGTTGATTTGGTGCGATGGCTTAAGAGGACATTGGGTGGTGAAAGTAGCATGCAAGTTTGGAGGTAATTAGGTAGTTCAGGTATGTGTGATGTATTATGAGGTGGGGTAAGTAGGGCATGCGGGTAATGAGGTGGAAGGTTTGTATTGACATGAAGCAGTTGAGCTAGGTTATGTTAGTGTGAATAGTTAGGAAGTTCTTGAAAAATCTTAGGAACCAGGTGATTTTAATATGTGAATTATTAATATGAAACAATCTGGATGTTGAAGTGTTTTTCCTCTTCATTTCTATCTGATTCCTTTCTCTCTGTGCTATTACAGAATTATTTTTCTTATTAGGAACAGGAATGGGCCATTCAGCACCTCGAGCCCATTCCACCATTCAATTAGATCATGGCTGATCTGTATCTTAACTCCATTTACCTGTCTTGGTTCCATATCCCTTAATATCCTTTCCTAACAAAAATTTATCAATCTCAGTTTTGAAATTTTCAATTGACCTAGCCTCGACAGCTTTTTGAGGGAGAGAGTTCCAGATTTCCACTACCCTTTGTGTGAAGAAGTGCTTCCTGACATCACCCCAGAACAGCCTAGCTCTAATTTTAAGGTGATTCCCCCACCAGAGGAAATAGATTCTCTCAATTACCCTATCAAATCCTTTAATCATCTTAAGTACTTCAGTTATATCACCCCTTAATCTTCTATACTCGAGGGAACACAAGCTTAGTCTATGCAACCTTTCCTCACAATTTAACCCTTTTAGCCCCGGTATCATTCTGGTGAACCTACGCTGGCCCCCCTCCAAGGCCAGAATATCCTTCCTGAGGTGTGGTGCCCAGAACTGAATGCAGCACTTCAGATGTGGTCTAACCAGAGTTTTATACAAATGTAGCATAACTATTGACAATGCTGTAATCTATACTTCTGTGTTTTTAGACTGTGAACCAGCTGGCACATGCTCTGCATCAGAATGAATACTTGGATGCTGGATGTCTAGTCCGTGTTTTTTGGCCAAAATCAAAATGTGCTCTTCTTCGAGATGATTTGGTGTTAGTGGACAGGTCTGATATAGCTTTATTTTCTACTACAGCTGAATAGAAACAAAAAACACCTCTCATTATTTGAAACATTTAAATAGTGTCTGGCTTCTGCTTTATTGTGTCAGTAGCATTTATTTGTAAAAAAAAATTACAAACTACTTTGTTGAATTTTTGAGATGTTAGTATATTAGATACTTTTTATTTCAAGTCTAACTGGTGTTTCTTTCTATAGCCCTGGCACTGATGTCACCACAGAGCTGGATAGCTGGATTGACAAGTTCTGTCTGGATGCTGATGTCTTTGTATTGGTGGCAAATTCAGAATCAACACTTATGCAAACTGTAAGTGCATGTTTTTGCACTTGACAAAATGAAGAATTAACACAGTTTAAAAGTAATTTCCTAAAAAATTGTTCCTTTCTAAGTATTTCCACCTGTTTCCTTCCCAAGTGCCACTTAGAGGACTTTCATCAAAATGTGTGAATAAAAATAATTTAGCAATTGTTGAAAATTATAATATACAGCAGGTGTGTACTAGTCATATAAATAAAACTTCAGGTTGAATTGCTTACTACAACAAACACTGAAGCTGTGTACCAATCTGTTTTAATACTCATTTACCTGCTTCATACTACCTCCAGCTGAAAGTTGCTAGTATGCTTCCCATGTAGTTTTAAACAATGCCTGTATTCAAACATTCATAGACATAATTGAATATAAGTTAATTCAGTATCAAAACATTACACAGCTTAATAACTAACATTAAATCTGTTATTTGAGCTTGTATTCAAAATTAGATTCTGAAATTTTAAAGGAAACTTTGAATTCAGAATATTTCTAAATATAAAGTTATGTCACTTTCAGGAGAAACAATTTTTTCATAAGGTCAATGAACGACTTTCCAAGCCTAATATTTTCATCCTGAATAATCGTTGGGATGCTTCTGCTTCTGAACCAGAATACATGGATGAAGTAAGTTCTTGTTGTACACTGTAATTCTAATGATTTATTATAGAGTTGAAAAATTGAGTCTGAATATGACACACTGCTGACATATAGTCCTTTTATTGACCATGCTACAATATAAAATGTAGTTGCTTAAATGTAAAATTGTGTAAGCATATTACGTTATCATTTTGTATATACTGTTGCAATCACACATATATATGATAAAATGGAAAATAATAGTTGTACCTAATTTTTGTTTAATTTTGCCCGAGTATGAATCCATATCGCCTTTACAATTCAGGTGCGTCAGCAACATACTGACCGCTGCGTTAGCTTCCTTGTGGATGAGCTTGGAGTAGTGGATTATGCACAGGCTGAGAATCGCATATTTTTTGTTTCTGCCAAGGAGGCTGTAAATGCCAGAATTCACAAAGCACAAGGAATGCCAGAAGGTGGTAAGTGCTGTGGTATATTTACTTTTTAAATCAGTGAATCTCCATAAGTATTGGAGAAGTCTTAGACATTATTTTGCTGCTACATCTGCCAGTCCTCCTCTTTTTTTTCTTAAAGGCAAAATTCTGAGATGTGCTTTTTCTAACCTTTATGACAGGTTTTCAAACTGGGGCTCCAGGACCCTAGGTTTTACACGATGGAATCCCAGAGGGTCCACAAAGTTATCAGATTTCTATTGATATCTCATCAGATTTTTGTACTTTTTCAGTATTTGTTGGCTTACTGACATTCCTATTACTGTGTACTTCCTTTGAGTAGCTAACGCTGTTTTTTGGAAGTTAGGATGGGCGTTGACAGGAAGGTTTCAGTATTTGCAGGGGGTCCATTGTTATGTGTCAGTTTATTCATGGGGTAGCCAGTACAGAAAAGTTTAAAACCACTGCTTTAACAGTAGGTTAACAAACCTACCAACATTGTTGGCCGAGAGACGAATGGTGCCATTTGAAGGCTATTTGTAGAGATATCTATAAACCACAAAGTGTGCCTTTTTTACCTTGTGCCTCTGCAGTGACTTGGGATGTTTTTCTATGCTAAAGATGCTGTAGTAGTAGAAGTAGAAGATCATTGGGATTGCATTAATTGATAGCATATCTGGAATTCTCAGTCTCTTTTCAGGAAATGTTCTTGACTGACAAGTCAGTGAAATCAATCTTTGTAGTTTATTCTTACTGGGGATATGGGGATCGGGCAGGAAAGTGGAGTTGAGGTCGAAGATCAGCCACGACCTGATTGAATGGCGGAGCAGGCTCGAGGGGCCATGTGGCCTGCTCCTGCTCCCATTTCTTATGTTCTTACTTTAACACTGCCTGATATAAGACAAATTGGCTACTTAGATAATTATGTTTTGTTGATCTATTTTTGCTGTCCAATGTATTTATGATGAAGTATTTAAAAACTACCTGATGATTTTGCATTTTGGTTTACAGGTGGTGCACTAGCAGATGGATTCCAGGCTAGGCTTTTTGAATTTCAGAATTTTGAGCGACAATTTGAGGTAAATGACAGGCAGCCATCTTATTATTGCCCCATACTATTAATACGTTTTATGTTGAAAGCACTTTCTGGTATGTTCCTAAAATGAAGTAGAGGAATTTGTCACCCAACAAAAAAATTCTCAGCAGATTAGTATAGAATTACTATTTGAAGGTGTGAATGCAGAAGAATTTCTACATGTTTATACTGATTCACCTTATCTATACTATAAACACACATTTATTGCTTTAATAATGTTGCAACCCCTCAAGCTTAAGTTGTGCTTTCATGAAGTAAGCATTGCTTCCTTAAAAAGTTTGGCTTACAGTTCAGACTTTGTGAGATGAATACTGTAAACTGAGATTTTACTAAGTGGAGATAAATCAAACTTTAGACATTTTAAATGTGGTATTAATGAAAATAACAAAAACTGATGTGTGACATTCTAAATACAGTTTGATTTTGAATAAAGGTAACAAAAAACAAAAACTTAAGTTGTTTTGTAATGTAAGCTGTTTTGTAATTCCTGATCAGCATACCATGTTATGCCAGCAGGAGGCAGAAATTGTGTGGGCAGGGACAGCAATTCACAGGTTCCTGCACTTGTGACTCTTGCCTTCTGAGCACAGTGCTGTAGACTCTTATTATAATTGCATGTTTGCATGGGAACAGGAATAGACCATTTGGCTTTTACAGAGCTCACTGGCTTTTCTTTCCATTAATTTCAATAGAAAGAAAGTTAGATGGGTTCTGTTACCTGTGTGCAGCACTCCCCACCAGATTTTCCTTTCTGCGCTCGTCCAAGGTGTTACTTAACCCCCAGGCGCTGAAGACAAAAATCTACCCCGTACCTCTTGTGTTGAAACTAAGCACACTGTTAGCCTTTTTGATTACTTTGTGAGCTAGATTTTAATGATGTGTATACCAGGACCCCTAAATCCCTTTGTTCATCTAACCTCTTGGTGCTTTTCCATTTAGACTGTACTCCTATCTGTCAAGTGTATTACCTTATACTTTGTTTTGTTAAATAGCATCTGCATTGTTCTGTCCAATCACTTTATCTATGTCCTTTTGCAATTTTCTACTCTCTTTGCAATTTGCTGTAACTCTTGGCTTAGTATCATCTGCAAACCTGAATTTATTTTAAAGAAAGCGGGAAAGGCTGAGGACACTATGGGCCCGATATTAGCACCCGCTATCGGGTGCGTTCCTGGCGGGGGGGGCTCCGAAAATCGGGGAATCCTGGAGCGGGTCGGGAGCCCGGCTCCAACCTGCCCACTTCTGGGTTCCCCACAGACGCGCTGACGTGCGCGTGCAGCCCCCGCATGTGGGACTCCCGCAGGCAATTAAAGCCGGCGGGGTGCGACTTGACAGTATTTATCTTGCTATTTCAGGTCATTAACAGACCTGATTAAGGGAATATGTCAGGAGGGGTGGGATTTTAGAAACAACTGGGACTGTTTCCCGTACTGGGGGGAAACACTCCAAGTTGAAATGGACGTGTTGCAGCTATCAGCCTGTGGCAGCTGCAAAGGTCCATTTGACAGGTGGTGGGGGGGGGGGGGGGGAGACCCTCACTCATTGCAGGAGGCCACTCTGTCACTTGGGACAAAGTTTGGCCTCCACCACCCTCCTCCTGACAATCAAATTCACCAACTTGCACACTTACCCCGGGGTCCAGAGACATGTACCTACCTTGCGGACCCCCTCAGATGTACATCTTCCGAATGGGGGCCGCCGTAGCTGCAGTTATGACCTCGCCGGCCAAGCCGTCCACCTCTGACACGTGGAGCTCCACAACAGAGTGCTGTGACACATCCACCTGCACAGCAGGAGGGAGGGCAACCGCAGAGAGAGATGCGTCACAGAGGGCACTACCCTCGCCACAGGGTCCACAGACCGAGGCTCAGCTTCCTGGACCTCTGAGCAGCAGTGCACACGGAGGCTCAGAGTCACTCGACATGTAGTCGTGGACATCTGCAGCCTCTTTCATGCCGAGCTGCTCCCAGCTGGCCCGAGCACCATCTTCTTACCTGTCGCTGTCAAAGTTACCACTGCCCTCAACAACTTCTCCTCCGCATCCTTCCAGGGTGCCACCGGGGACATCGCCGACGTGTCTCAGTCGTCTGCACAAAAGAGCCCTGCAAATACACCTACACCCACTCTGCAGTGACACAATGGGTGGCATCAGTTGTGGGTCTTCATTGTGATCCTCAGGAAAGGGCATTATCGCACAAACCAGACAAGATTCGCAAAGACGTGGCAGTAGTGATGCCAATATAATATGTAATGTGAGTTGGTCAGAAATTAAATATAGGTAAAAACCATGACAAACCCTCAAACACCCTTGTGCATCCCCTTCATGCTCACAACACGTTTGCCTTACGCTGCCTACTGCACATATGTGATGCATGCCCTGTGGCTGCAGCACAGGTAGTGGCAGGTTGAGTGAGGCTGACCGTGAAAGAGATGCATGAGAGGGTGAGTATGAGATAGAGCCATGAGATTGTATGAGGATTGGGTTGAGTGGTAGTGGCGGGATGAGTACTGGCGAGGTGAGTAAGTGCAGGTAAGATGAAGATGAGGTTTGAGTGGGTGTGAGGGGTGATGTGACAGAGTAGTGTTGGCAGTGCAGAAGGAGATGTGGGGTGGTGGCGGTGATTTTGCAGACGGAGTGTAGAGGAATGAGTAAGTGTACTCACTTTGGCTGACCTACTGAGGTCATTGGAGCGCCTCCTGCATTGTATGCAGGTGGGCGATATGTTGGTGGTGCAGGTGACCTCCTCTGCCACCTCGAGCCAGGCCTTCCTAGTGGCAGAGGCAGGCGGCTTCGTCCCGCCCGCCGGGGGGAAGATCTCTGTCCTCCCCCTCCTCCTCACCCCATCCAATGATACCTGGAGTGAGGCATCATTAAACTGGAGCAGCCTTCCCCCTGGGCTGCTCCATGCTGTAATTTTTCCTATTTGTTGCAGCATCAGTCAGTGGAGGACTGCCCCTTTAAATAGAGCTCCTCCAGCTGACAGAGCTTACTGCGCATGCGCAGTCCGCCCGACGCGCAGCTCAGCAGCGGGGAACCCGGAAGAACAGGTAAGTGGATCCAATTAGGCTGCGATCACGCGCGGGGCAGACTGATTTCACCGGGTGCGTTACTCACGCGCCCGGTTGCCCCCCCCACCGCGAACCTGCAGCCCTCCTAATATCAAGCCCTATTTGTCTCCCAGTTCAAGAATGTCCTTCATGCCAATGCTCTGCTTCCTACCTCTCAAACAGTTTTCTATCCACACCAGAATTTTTGGTAGCAGTCTCGTGTGGAACCTTATCAAATACCTTCTGAAAATCCATATATAAAGCATCCAATGATTACCCTGTATCCACTGCATCAGTGACTGTCAGTATGACCTATCTTTCACAAAACAATACTGACAAAACCAAGTGCTCATTTATTTTGTCCCTGATTATGGGTTCTAGCACTTGTCCCATTACAGATGTTAAACTCACTGACCTGTGGCTACTTGGCTAGTTTCTTCCTCCTCTTTTAACTAATGGTGGCGGTGCCATCGAAGGTCAGGGGAGTGGTTGAGCCTTTTTTTGTTGGAGATCATTGCCTGATACTGAGGTGACACAGTTGTTACCTGCCATTTGTCAGCGCAAGCCTGGATGCTTTCCAAGTCGTGCTATAGGCTGTCAAAAGCTGTTTCATTATCGGTGGAGCTGAACATAGCAGAATTTCTCAGTGATCAGCCCCACCCCTGACCTTATGATGGAGGGAAGCTCATTGATAAAGCAGCTGAAGATGGTTGGACAAAGGGCACTTTGCTGAGTAATTCCTACAGTAATTTCCTGGGGTTATTGTGATTGTCCAATCGAGATATTTAAAATGATAAACGGATTTGATAGAGTAGATAAGGAAAGGGAAACTATTTTCTCTGCTGGTGTAATCCAGAACAAGGGGGCATAATCTTAAAATTAGAGTCAGGCCATTCAGGGGTGAAATCAGGAAGCACTTCTTCACACAGAGGATAGTAGAAATATGGAACTTTCTTCTCCGAAGAGGCTGTGGATGCTGGATCAATTAAAACTGTCAAGTCTGACATCAATAGGTTTATGTTGGGTAAGGGTATCAAAGGAAATGGAGCAAAGACGGGTAAATGGGTTTGAGGTACAGGTCAGCTAGGATCCAATTGAATGGCGGAACAGGCTCGAGGGGCTGAATGACTTACTCCTGTTCCTATGTTCCTATTGATCTCCATCAACCATAGCCATCATCACAGCCATCCTCCTGTGTGTCAGGTATGCCTCCAGCCACTGGAGGGTACCACCCCCACCCCCCACTCATCTTCATTTTGCTAGGGCTCCTTGGTGCCATACTCAGTCAAATGTTGCCTTGATGTCGAGGGCAGTTACCTCTCCTCTGAGGAGGAAGAGTGGAAGGATGGGTCCTCTGAGAATAATGCTACACACTTTGACCACTGCTAATGACACCTTGTGCCACGTACAGAAACAGATAACAATGAGGCCCATTTGGCCATTAGGATCACTAAAGAACATGTCGTTGGCGTCTTGAACAGTGCTTAAATTTCTGGATAGATCAGGAAGTGCCCCACAATACAGGCCTGCAAGATCTCCAAGGATATCGCTGCATGCTTCATAACTTTTCAATATAAAGAGGCCTAAGAAGGAGGAGAAGGCCATCCTGCAATCGAGAACAGAGTACATATGGTCTAAGGGATTGATTTTAATTTACATGCCAGGCAGTAGTAGATCTCCCCCCCCCCGGTGTTATATATGCTGAATTTCCTTTCCATTAAAGTCAATTAAAAGGAAGATTGGGTGGGTGTATAATGAACAGCCAATCCGCTTCCGCCAGTTTTCCATCCGGCGATGAAAGTTCAAATCTATTCCGAAGAGGCTGTAGTGCAGCCAGGAAGTCAGGTTCACCAGTCGCTCATCCTAGAAACGTTCAAGTGTCTGAGCAGTCCCTTTAAGGAACCCCCCTGTCTGCATGGCACGGAAAAAGTGGCACCGAGTACCTTCTGTGAGTACTGTCCTCTGCACTTCCTCAATGAACATCAGTAGCCATTGTTTGCTGTACTGTTACCATATTCTCCACAGTCAGAAAGAAAGTGGGCGATTATCAACTGCCAGCCACCTGTTTCTTATGGAAAATGGACAGTTGGCAGTTGAAAATTGGGGAGAAACCTCGGTTGCCTGATTGATGCTCAAGGCCCACCTGATGAAATTTTCAGGCGGGCCTGTAAATGGGCAAGCAGCCTGCCTGCCTGAAACAGGCGTAAGGCTACTTAAATGCGCAAATTAGAGTCCTATGCTGGTCGTAACACACCAATTGCAATTTCAGGTGCAACTCATTTGTACTAGGTGTTGAGCTCGCTAACCAATGGCTTTAAAAGGGACTGCTGGAGGCTGGTCACAAAACGGCCCAGGAAATTTTTATTTTTGTGGGGCCAGGAGCAGCGAAAGAGGAGAAACATGCTCTGCTCCTCCTCTGCCACCCTATCTGCTCCTCCTCACCCATGTGTTGTGACTTAACAGGGTACTGCCTACATAAGTTCACTATCTACATCTTTTGGGCTGTGTGTAAGCTGTGTTGGTGCTTGTGACTGTTGATGATAGTGATGCAGGTGCTTGCTTGTTCAAGCCACTGGGAGACCATTGTTCCAGGTCTACAAAAACAGATGTAAGGAATCTTACAACACCAGGTTATAGTCCAACAGTTTTATTTGAAAATCACAAGCTTTCGGAGATTATCTCCTTCGTCAGGTGAGTGACGAAGGAGATAATCTCCGTGAAGTATCTCCTTCACTCACTCACCTGACGAAGGAGATAATCTCCGAAAGCTTGTGATTTTCAAATAAAACTGTTGGACTATAACCTGGTGTTGTGAGATTCCTTACATTTGTGCACCCCAGTCCATCACCGGCATCTCTACAAAAACAGAAGTTACATTGCTGTCTCCAAGATATCTTCACACAGTTCTTGCATTGCTCTATTCTGTTTGTGATGTTTGTGGTTGAATGTATGCCATTTACTGATCAAACATGACGAGGAGTATGATAATGAGCACTGAGCTTTATGGGTGGTGGTGGGATATGGCTCCGGCTGCACCCTCCCCTGCTCCCTCACTGTTCTCTTAGCCAGTTATGTCTAGGGTGGCTTTCTCAATCTGTCGGTTTGCATTTTGCGCACCCTTCTCCGGTTTGGGTCTGGTTCCATTTATTGTGTGTCATCTTGTCTTGCAAGCAACAGTGTAGTCTTGAGGTGTTGTAAGTTTAAGCACGTGTAATGATCAATATATATCCAACCTGCAACCTATGCTGTCTGTCAGCAAATGAACCTGAATTATGCAGTTAGATTGTGTTGCAAAGATTTGCAGTGTGAAACACCTTTTAGGAGTTCAGAGTGACAACTGTTTCAGATCTTAGTTGAAGCTTGTATTTGTGCATTGCTGCAGTATGCCCATGCATGGTTAGCATTCAAAAAGTTGTAAGATTGATCAATGCTTTGGATGGGCAGCAGGAAATGAGTAACAGGTTATGAGAGAGCACTTTGTGGAATGCACACTTGGAATTGGAAGCTCTTCTACTGCTTTAGTTAGGCGGCTGTCTTCAGGTTTGCCATTTTCTGTGTACTTGGATCCAGATCCTCCAGGTGGTGCAGACAGCAATGACCCTGTCAGTTATTTTCTGCCAGGCTTGCTGCGCCAATCATTTCTGTGAAGGATGCTCTTCGGTGTCAGAGGACAGCTATCCTTCCCTGGCTTCTTGCAGCAGCTTCAGCATAATTTCATTAAATCTAGTGGTAAGCCGGTGAGAAACCTTATTTTCCAGAAAATTTCAAGTGCAAGCCCCTCTCTTCTATTTCAGGTGAGAATGCTGCAGTTTAAATGGCTGCTGGGGTCATTTAAATCCTCCTCTGCTGTTGAACTTGAGATTGCTTTGTTTGGCAGCCAGTATATGCACAATGTATGCAAATTCCAAATATCAAGAGTAAACAGCCATGCACAATTAGTCACTTGCAATGTACCATTTGCCCCTGATTTGCCCAGGAATAAGAATTTTCAGGTTATAATGTCAAAGGGTTAAAAGTAATGTTTTCAATAGTAACCTCATAAAAACACACGGCGTCCATGGTTAATGATGTGCATACATGTTTGCAACAACTTTGTAAACCTCTTTTAAATATTCAACAATAGATTTTGATGTTTCATATATGAACGGCAAAGCTGTAGTACCCTATGTTGATGTACAATGTAGATTTAAATTTCAACTTCTGGAAATAAAACCTGTACAAAGTAGCTTTTCTCTGACATTTTAGAATTTTTAAAAAATTGATACAGGATACATAATGCAACTCATAAAAGTATGGTAGCTTAACAATTCCCTTATACACTCAGTTCATCCCCTGCTTGTATGG
Organism: Heptranchias perlo; assembly: GCF_035084215.1. Classification (NCBI taxonomy): domain Eukaryota; kingdom Metazoa; phylum Chordata; class Chondrichthyes; order Hexanchiformes; family Hexanchidae; genus Heptranchias; species Heptranchias perlo. Next base: position 35,003,778 of record NC_090337.1, on the reverse strand, counting down.
TTTGGAACAGCTGTGTTCAAGATTGTGTTCAGAAAATCCTTTCTTGAAATCTGTTATATCTGGCCAATGTAGAGCTTAAAATGAAGCACATTATCTTCCACTTTCATTGTTTTGTTCTTTTTTTGAAAAACTCTGTACAATGTTAAATTGTTGATTAGCATCTTACCTAACCATGTCTCAGTTTCTCTTTGAGAAGCTGCTTCTTCTCTCCTACAGCTGTAACCTAATGTTCCTTAATATAGTGTGTGCTTTATTAACGATCAACCTTTTGTATTCATTGCTGAAGTCTAGACCTGCTTCGGTGAGGTGCTGTTACAAATGCAGTTTTACTTTACTAATACTTTCCTTTCTGTTATCGTATTCTTGTTTTCGTCCTTGTTTTTTTAACTTTTTGTTTTATTGTCTTTATTGAAAAGTTGCTGTGGATAAGTATACTTGACATGCACTGGTTATCCCCATCCCTCGTTTACACTAAGGATAGTAATAGAGCAGTCTATTTATAAGCATAGCTAGGAAAGCAAATTTTGGATATGCTGTCGTGCATATTGTACTCCTGGGCTACGTAAACCAGGATAATTGTAAACAATTTTACAACACCAAGTTATAGTCCAGAATTTTATTTTAAATTCACAAGCTTTCGGAGGCTTCCTCCTTCCTCAGGTGAACGTTGTTGGAAATGAACCATAAACCAGGATAGGCAGAAAGTCATGGTGCTTATTGCTTTGGTTCAATTCTGGTAGACTTTTTTCAAGCATATATCTTAAATTATTCTTGGGATACTAGTATAGAAATGCTTAATGCATTCAGCTGAAATTCATTTCTTTGCTATTTTAGCAGAAGAGATAATCCATTTAAAATAAAGTAGCACAGAAAGTTCAAACAAATGCATTAAGTATTTGTATGCTAGTATCCCATGACTAGTTTTTTTTATTAATTGGAAGGAAATCATTTGTAAAATTTACATAATTTTGATGCACAGAACAGTCTCAAAGTAAAGTTGGCATTGGTATAATAAATGTAAAGTTTGATTTTATAATTTGAAAATGTCCATATCTCATCCAAAGTAAGGTACCAACATTAATTTTACTCATTACCAAAACTATGTAGGTTGATCTTAGCAGGATATTCTGACAATTTAAATTGTTTGGAGCTTGAAGCTGTTGTAATGTGAACATACAAATAATAGGGGGGGAAATGGCAAATGCTGGATTTCTGAAATAAAAACAGAAAATGCTGGAAATACGGCCTCTGGTCAGTCAGCATCTGTTAGGAGAAGAGGCAAGTTAATATTTTGGGTGTACACCCTTCATCAGAACCCCCTTGAGGATATAAGTGGGTTCAGATAGTTGTGAATAGTTCAGTCCATTAGACACCATCCAGTTTTTGACTCATTATTTTCTTTCGCTGCAATTGTAAGCATTTTTGAAGAGCAACTGCCACCAGTGTGAGGTACATTGGGAGGAGGGGTTGGCAGGAGAGGGGGAGGAAAGAATAGAGGTTCAGCAGGTAGTTAAAGGGGATGAGATAGGGGAACAGACAAAAAAGAAATGACTATAACCAGAAAATTAAAGTGCAAAACAATGGTTAAACTTGCCTTCATAACGCACTTGAGAAAAAATAAGATGGTGGTCAGAGGCTCTGCAATTTTGCTGAGACAGACTACGAAGATGTTCACAGACTGGGCACAAAGCCACCCAGTGGTCAGATTCTATAATTAGAGACATGTTTACAAAAGCAAATTCTACATTAAATTTGGACATAATTTTTCCATTATAATCCTGCGTGACAAAACATGACATTAAGAAGTAAGTAGGCAGATAGGAAGTACATGCAAGATTTTTAATATATTATAGATTTTCTTAATGTTCTCCCAGGAGTTGTATCCACAAATTTCACCAGTAATTGAGTTTCAGGTGTTCTGTTACTCAAGGCTATCATAATTAGTGCCTCAATCTGTGTTTATGCTAAACAGATCTTTGCATGTGAAAACACAATTTACTCACTGGCAGCAGTTAAGTCTTACATAGTTTATTTCCACATATGCAATGAAAAGTAAAACATGTTTTATATTATTTTATGCATGTGTATAATTTTCTTCTCCTGAATTAACGCATTACTGTGAATATAAATCTTTGGTCCCAGACACTGCCTTGCTGCTGTTTATGTATTTTTGTTCAGTGTGTTTTTTATTTTATGCTTGTGTTCTGTTGAAATTTCAGCACATTTCTTTAGAATCAGCAGCAAGTCTGTATCTGAGCATATCTTTTTCTATTTGTCCAATGTAAACAATATGGAGTTCACAGTAATGTGTTCCTGCTTGGGCCTCGCAGGAGTGTATCTCGCAGTCAGCAGTGAAAACAAAGTTTGAACAACACACTATCAGAGCTAAACAGATCATTGAAACTGTGAAAAAAATCATGGACTCCATCAACGTGGTTGCAGCAGAAAAAAGGTAAGAGAAATCCTCAGTGGCTTGATTCACATACAAGGCAACAATTTGGAGAAGTTGAACCTGTGTAAGCTTTGTAGTTATCTATAGCTTCAAGTAGAGATATTGATGTGATAGTTAAGGTGAGATTTAATCCTTTTAATAAACTTTAATGTAACTGTACTTGAATGTTACTAGACTTGAAACATACTTGGGATTCTGTTGTATGAATGAAACCCTCCTATTGAGTCAATTCCCAAGGAAGAAAACCCAGTATTGATCTAATTACAGTGAGACTCATCTGGTGCTTGAGGGAATTTGTAATAGAATGCCTCTATTGTATGCTTTGTTAGAATTATATACATTCAGTGAACAGCACATTGTCACTGATATAATGTCAATGCTTTTATTTGAAAAAGTTGCATTAGTAATACCAATAATACCCAGAAACCTAAATAAAGAAATACTACAGTTGTTTAAAAACATGAAGTCTTATTTTCAATTGAAAGTGTATTCAACAAAATATTACAATTGACTATTATTTGTAAAATGCATGCATAGTTGATAGTTTTGTTTTTTGGGGGAAGGGGAGAGAAAGAGAGAACATTACTTCCTGGTTTTGCTTAAAGAAAAAAGCAACAGATCAGGCAAAATTCAACTCCGCCGTATTAAAAAAAACATCAGCTCCCAAACACAATGGGGTCAATCTTCCTACTCCTCCACCTCCCTCATGCAAGCAAAATTCGAATGGTATGCAGTGAAAGTGCACTCTGCCCAATTGATCTGAACCAACCTATATCTCTGGGTTCTGGTCGTTACCATGGCCTAGATATTCCCCTACCACAGGAATGTCCCTTAGAATAGGTGTATGCCCAGAATTGAGTGAGCAAACTTGACTGCTGCTGCAGGCCTCAGGTTTGCAGCAGCGATAATGGCCATCAACTTTGAATCCTTCTGGCTGCTGTCCAAGAATAGGTGTCGTACAGTCCAACTGATCCTCTTTGGTGGCCCTGAAAAGTTTTTAAAAAAAAGATTTGGAGGGGGGAGGTGATGCTGTCTGTCTCCTCTGGTCCTCCAATCAGCAGGGGCTGGACGCACCCTCTAAGGCCCACTTTCAGTGGGTTCTAGCATTTGGCGCTCTAGCAGGAAGAGACCCAGGAAAATGATGAGGGATTCATTCTAATATCACTCTTGCATCAGTTATACTTGATTTACATTCTCATGCCTGTTTCAGGCAGAGCTCTCTGCCCATTCTTGGGGGAATACCCCAGAAGTGCCTAGGAAGCGGAAACGGTTTGGAGAACTGGCATAAAGAGTACTTGTCTCCTCTTTCTCTGCATTGTGCTTTGGAAATCAACATCCTTCAGGCATGAAATAGAGGAAAATTGGCCTCCGCAGCAACAGAGAGCATTCTGGAGGTCATGTATAAATGCTACTTTCACGGTATTTTGTTTCATTTGTTATATTTAATGTAATTTAGATAAAGTGGCCAACCAAACTGCATCATACGTTCCTTTCCACAATATAGAAGAAGACATCTTCAGTTGTTGGCATTGTCTACGTGATAGCCTTTTCTCGAGAGTACATCATTCTAGTCTTTCAACATGAGGCCACGTGTGCAGTTGAGTAGGGGAGGATCAAGATTTAAAACTAAAGGCACAGTACCCCTAGTTGATTATGGCCATGGTGGCAGAGTATATAATTGTTTTATCTGGAGAATGGATATTACTTGAAAAATGAGGAAAACCATACTTAATCTAGCATTCTCCAATGTAGGCAGTTTTCCAGTAATATCACATGAAAAATCATCTAAATTGAGTTAAGTATATGTGTGCACAAAAAATAAAATAGAATTAAAACCTGCCCTTTCTGCTTTCAGGGTGCTTTCCTTGGAGGAACGAGAGGACCACCTAGATCGACTGGAGTTTGTGCGAAGTCAACTGACCTTACTAACAGAGGACTGCAAGAGAAACATAAAACTGGTAACAGAAGAAGTAGAAGCTAAGGTGAGAATTTGCAGCCCCCTCCCCAAATAATGTTGCTTGCTTTTAACAGTTGGCCTCCAGTTAACCTTTAGCTATTGATGAGAGTAAACAAAATATAAAATCTGTGTAACGTGTTTTATTTCTCATTTGTAGCACATTGATAAGTTAAACAATCGAATGGGGGAAGTTGTTAATGTCCTTTAAAAGAATTTCATCATGTATAGGCTGACTTTCCCTCCTGGCATTTCACGTGATCTGCTCTGATGTTTTTTTCTCTTTGTCGATTGGTTACATTCATGTGGCCTGCAACTGATAAAATGGTAGTACAGTGCCTGATTCCTGCTTGTGGGCTTAATTGTTTTCAATTCTATTCCAATTCCTGATTTCAGAAAGAACTTGTTTACGGTAGTTGTACTAGTCGAGTTGTATTCCTTATAAACTCAGATCATACAAAAAGGAGACTTTAGGACTTTCGGAGCCTCTTGCAGAGATGAGAGTTGGAGTTCTGTAGACAGCCCGGTACTTGCTGACATCACAGTTCACTAAGGTGACTCAATTATTGATCGAAGGTTTCTTTTTCGTAGAAACGTTGTCTTTTCAATTGAGATTTGGCTTGGTTATTGTATCATTATTCCATTGCTGTCAGTATGCTACCATGTGCTAGTCCATTTGTGCTTGTTCTCAATCAAGGGCCTAATTTACATGTTTACCCAAGTCTTGAGAGTGTACAATTGAGAATCCGCCTCTCTGACTCCTTCAAAGACAAAACTTTGACTCCATTACCTTAGCTAGGAGAGATTTAGCTTCTTGTATGGCAGAACCAAGACAGGGTGAAGTCACCACAAACAGCTGCATTGTAACACCAAGTCCTCCCATAGTCTTAGTAGAAACTGTTGGACAATTGTCCTATTGTGAATTGGTTAATAGTTTGAATTTTTTGTAGCTGATCCTGAATTCTCAAAGTGAAAAGAATAAGAAATTCTTAATCTATGTCCTGGGTTCTAGTCTTTTGATGACTACAATACCCATGTGGCCTCTAAACTTGACATCCCATATTCCCCTTGCCCTCCAAGTTCTTTTTGTCTTAAAAGATCCACCTTCTGCTCCCTCGATTGCCTTCCCATTCAACTCCTGGTTATCCAACTCCCCTTCCTGGTTCCCATTCTAGATTACGTTGTCGATGATTGCTTCTCCCCAGGCACTTTCCCTCGCGTCTTCAAACCTGCTGTTATCCATACTGCAGACTCTACAATTCCAATGCTCTCCTGGCCGGTCTGCCATCTTCCACCCTCCATAAACTTCAGCTCATTCAAAACTCTGCTGCCTATATTCTACCTTGCACCAAGTCCTGCTCGCTCATAAGTTGAGTCAAGGGAATGTGACTAACATCTTTGATCCATTTCCTCTTAACGTCCGTCCCAAATATTTATGTAAGTGGCAGTTGGAACTGCAGAAAGGTATTCCTGTGGCAGATACCACATTGAGGCCACTTTGTGTGCTGTTAACTGAAGTTGGTGTTAGTTTGAGTGCAAATCGTTCTCCTGTCATTGCCTTGAATTTTTTTGCATCTGGATCCTTCCAGGTAGTAAGTGATCTGTGTCACATTAGTCAGGTAGCTGTTCACCTTTGCATCAAGATGATCGCTGATGCTCTATTCAGGAGGGCTGCACAATTTATTTCATCCCCATTGGAAACAGAGACAGCGAGCTTTCAAGCTCTACAGAATTGCGACCCAAGCCTTGCCACTGCATCTGTTACTGCTAACTTATACTTTTGCCTCGGGATAAGGTACCAAAGTTTAGGGAGCATGAACCTGAGATGTATTTATCCAGACAACAAGTATCCGGGTATGTAATATTCGAGCTTGAGACGATGTAGTTAGTTAGCCCTCCTTTATGGTTCAAGGCCTTGGATTTACAACAAACAGAGTGGGAAGACATCACCATTATAGGGAAGTACAGAAACTAATGAGGGATTCATTCCTGACTCCTATGTGTTAACACAAAACCGACAAGGTACTGATGTCATTAGAACCTTGTCCATTCTGTTGAGCACCTCACGTAGGAGTGGAATGCCACAGCAGATGCCTTCAGCAGAGAAAATGTGTGAGTGAACCCCTTTATTGAGGGACAACCTAGTTCATTTTTGGCAGATTAAAAATCCTTGATGACTTTTCAAGTCAAAAAGTTACCAAGATTCTGCTGCAGGAATTGATTGTCACAACATTGGTTATCCTGGGTTAGAAAGTTTCTTCACAACTTAAACTGATGATCCATCTCAGCCTCCTCCCGATATCCCCACCATCACAGAAGCCAGTCTTCAGCCAATTCGATTCACTCCACGTGATATCAAGAAATGGCTGAGTGCACTGGATACAGCAAAGGCTATGGGCCCCGACAACATCCCTGCTGTAGTGCTGAAGACTTGTGCTCCAGAACTAGCTGCACCTCTAGTCAAGCCGTTCCAGCACAGCTACAACACTGGCATCTACCCGACAATGTGGAAAATTGCCCAGGTATGTCCCGTCCACAAAAAGCAGGACAAATCCAATCCGGCCAATTACCGCCCCATCAGGCTATTCTCAATCATCAGCAAAGTGATGGAAGGTGTCGTCGACGGTGCTATCAAGCGGCACTTACTCACCAATAACCTGCTCACTGATGCTCAGTTTGGGTTTTGCCAGGACCACTCTGCTCCAGACCTCATTACAACCTTGGTCCAAACATGGACAAAAGAGCTGAATTCCAGAGGTGAGGTGAGAGTGACTGCCCTTGACATCAAGGCAGCATTTGACTGAGTGTGGCACCAAGGAGCCCTAGTAAAATTGAAGTCAATGGGAATCCGGAGGAAAACTCTCCAGTGGCTGGAGTCATACCTAGCACAAAGGAAGATGGTAGTGGTTGTTGGAGGCCAATCATCTCAGCTCCAGGACATTGCTGCAGGAGTTCCTCAGGGCAGTGTCCTAGGCCCAGCCATCTTCAACTATTTCATCAATGACCTTCCCTCCATCATAAGGTCAGAAATGGGGATGTTCGCTGATGATTGCACAGTGTTCAGTTCCATTCGCAACCCCTCAGATAATGAAGCAGTCTGTGCCCGTGTGCAGCAAGACCTGGACAACATCCAGGCTTGGACTGATAAGTGGCAAGTAACATTCGTGCCAGGCAATGACCATCTCCAACAAGAGAGAGTCTAACCACCTCCCCTTGACATTCAACGGCATTACCATCGCCGAATCCCCCACCATCAACATCCCGGGGGTCACCATTGACAAGAAACTGTGGCTACAAGAGCAGGTCAGAGGCTGGGTTTTCTGCGGCGAGTGACTCACCTCCTGACTCCCCAAAGCCTTTCCACCATCTACAAGGCACAAGTCAGGAGTGTGATGGAATACTCTCCACTTGCCTGGATGAGTGCAGCTCCAACAACACTCAAGAAGCTCGACACCATCCAGGACAAAGCACCCCGCTTGATTGGCACCCCATCCACCACTCTAAGCATTCACTCCCTTCACCACCGGCGCACTGGCTGCAGTGTGTACCATCCACTGGATGCATTGCTGCAACTCGCCAAGGCTTCTTCGACAGCACCTCCCAAACCCGCGACTTCTACCACCTTGAAGGACAAGGGCAGCAGGCACATGGGAACAACACCACCTGCACGTTCCCCTCCAAATCACACACAATCCCGACTTGGAAATATATCGCCGTTCCTTCATCGTCGCTGGGTCAAAATCCTGGAACTCCCTTCCTAACAGCGTTGTGGGAGAACCTTCACCACACAGACTGCAGCAGTTCAAGAAGGCGGCTCACCACCACCTTCTCAAGGGCAATTAAGGATGGGCAATAAATGCTGGCCTCGCCAGCGACACCCATATCCCATGAACAAGTAAAAATCAAACTATTTTTGTCTGAATATTCATTAATTCTGGCAAAAGCAACAGCAGCAATTCTGGTAACAAAATGGAGGTGTAGATTAAAGGAAGATGAAGTTATCCTCCACATACAAGGGGACATTTGGCTTGCCATGGCAACTCTGTTCTTGGTTCTGTTGCTAGATTTCTTGCCTGAAACAGAAGGTTTCAATTCAAACATTACTCTAAGGACTTGATCACATAAATGAGGTTTGACACACCAGTGCAGGACTGAGGGATGCTTCATTGGGTCTGCTGCCTTCAGATGAGTCATTAAGCTGAGGCCCTTTCTGTTATGGTAGTTCAGGTGAACATTAAAAATCCCATGACCCTATGACCAGTTTCCTGGCCAAAATTCTTCCCTCAACCAGGAGCACCAAAAATAGATAAACTAGTCAGTTATCTTATCACTGTGGGATTTTACTGTGTGTAAAATGGTTGCCACGTTTGTTTACATAATAGGCACTTCAAAGTAATTTATTGTATATGAAGTGTTTTGAGACATTAGTTAGGTGCTATGTAAATTAAATTTTTATTTTTAACATGATGACATTTTATTTAAATCTTGAACTGACAGGACCTGCTTTCTTTGATACATTGTCATATAGGACACTCTGGGCCCAGACCATCCATTTGATGGTATGGCTCTTGAGTGGAGCCGCCTAACTATGAAACATTTCTTTGCTATCATTATGGCTACCTTGCTCTTAATTCCCAGATTAATTTCCATTCTTAAATATTTGACCAACTACTATTGGTGTCAATAATCCAAAACTTCACTATCCTAATTTGCCTTTGGTGTATAGAGGATCATTTAATCTCTCTTCAGCATACATCTCTTTATTCACAGACATTAGATAATTTTTCAAATCTATCTGCTCAAATAAGTTCTGCACTGTACATTTGGAATGCATTGGGGAAATTGTCTGCAGCATTATTCTATAGATGGAAGTTTATCTAAGTATGAAACCATTTGTGTTCTTTGAATTGCTAATAAGGATTCTAATTTTAATTATTACTTGGAATACTGTCAGATATTTTGACAGATTTTGTTGCAAATGTTACATTTTGTAAACATAAAATTGGTATTTCCAGGTTTCTGCTGCAATGACTGATGAAATCTGCCGCCTTTCTATCTTGGTTGATGAATTTCATGGAGACTTCCATTCTTCTCCTCCAGTCTTAAAGTTTTATAAAAACGTGAGGAAAAAAATCCTTTATTTAGCATTTTGACAGGAAAAAAACCTGTACAATAATACTTGTATAGCTTGTTAATGTCACTAACTTTTTATATATTACATCTCTTTGCAGGATCTGCACAAGCACATTGAAGAAGGACTAGGGAGGAACTTGGCTGATCGCTGTTCCAGCACAGTCCACGCCTCATTGCAGACAGCACAGCTTCAAATGATAGGTTAGTATGTCAAGAGATGACTTTGAGTTAAGCTTTTGAATTCAAAAATAGGAACTCTCACAGGCCTCAGTTTTAAAACTATCAGGTTGATTAGCAAGTACTGCCCCTCTTCTGGCACATGACAAAACATTTTAGGGAAGGTGTCCAGTCCAAATCAAAACTTACGAATTGACAAATAAAATGACAGTTGTTAGGCCTGGGATAATCGTTTGTAAACAATGCATACATGTGTTTCAGGGTCCCATTACCAGAGATTGAAATCTGGGCATGTTATCAGGCCACATGTGGCAATTCTACATATTCTAGAGTTAGGGAAGCTAGATTTAACCAAACCCAGAGCACATATATCAAAAAGTCTTCTGACCTACTCTTCTTTGCACCCAATGACAGATCTCAGCGCAAAGTCACCAAGACCTGCTGAGTAAATCAAAACTTGTAGTAATGATTTTTCACCACGAGATGGAGCACTATTATTTGTGAAGCTCAGTTAGAGTCTTAAGTGACAGACATCCAGTACTGGATCCTTGCAACGCCAACTGGACAATGCACAGTAAACCTGGTGTTTGTAAAATGTTCTGATACTGGAGTACTGGACCATTATGTTGCTATTTGTTACTTTTCCACCATTAGGTTTAGATATTTGTATTTATTGCACTGGTATTTTCAGTCACTAAAAGTATAAGAACAAAAGGTTTATATGGCTGGTAATTTGTTTATGAAAAGCTTGGCTATCAAAGTTTCAAATAATTGAATAGATTTTGTGAGGGGGAAAAAGTGGGAAACAGTGAACATATTTTAGAACAAATGGTACTTTGAAAAATGCATTTATTTGCTATCTTTCCTAAGGTTACAAATAATCTTGAATTCAATTATGTATATTAGTTAGTAACATCAGATGCTACCTTTGATGTATAGTAATGTGATGTGTAGTAATGAGAGTGGCTTACCTCCAAACTCTATCATGATGCCTCTCCATCACGTATAAGGCACAAGTGAAGAATGTGATGGAATACTATCTAGTTGCTTGGATGGGTGCTGTTGCAACAACACTCAAGAAGCTCAACACCATCTAGGACAAAGCAGTCTGCTTGATCAGTATTTCATCTACTAGCCTAAATGTGCACCGGTGTACCATGGCTGGAGTGAGTACTATCTGCAGGATGCACTGCAGCAACTCACCAAGACTTCTTTGGCAGCACCTCCCAAACCCACGACCTCCACCAAGAAGAATAAAGGTAACAGGTGCATGGGAACAACATGACGTCCAAGCTCCCCTCCAAGTCACGCACCGTCCTGAGCTGGACAAATATTGCCATTCCTTCCTCATCGCTGAGTCCAAATCCTGGAAACCCCTCCCACCCAGCTAACAGCATTGTGGGAGCACCTTTACTACACAGATTGCAGCGGTTAAGAAGGCATCTCACCACCACCATCTGAAGGGCAACTACGGTTGGCCAATAAATACCAGTGACGCTCATATTCCGAGAATTATTTTTTAAACAATATTTGAGCTAATCGGGTGCAAGACAAATGTACCCTTTCAAGTCTGAAACTGTTCCGATGTGATGGCGCAAAACTATTTAAAGAAAGAACTTGCATTTATATAGCATCGCGTCACATCCTCACAATGTCCCAAAGCACTTTATAGTCGATAATTTACTTCTGAAGTGTAATTAATGTTGTTGAGGCAAACAAGGAAGCCAATTTGTGCACAATGAGGTCCCTCAGGGATGTTCCTCCTAGCACCACTGCTGTGCTGAAAACTGTTTCAGGACGCCCCCCCCCCCCCAACCGATCGCTTACTTTCCTCACCTGCCGATCGCCCACCCCCCTTTGCGCTCTCATTGTCTTCCAGGACCTAACTGAGGACCACTGGTGGTGACATAGTGACCTGAATTTGAAATTCTTTTTGTCTGCAACCTGCCTGGGAACACCCAGCAGGCAGCTGCAGCTAGCCAGTCTTGTGTAAATGAGGCCCGAGGCCCAATATCGCGTGTGCTTCTGGCCTACCCATTTCGGCACTGGGATCGTTCCCAGAGCGAACCATTTTCTAGGCCTGTATGCCCAAGACCTAGAATGGGACCAGAATATACCACCCTCTGACATGGAGATGGGCATGCTACCACTGAGCCAAGCTTACACTATCAATATTTATACTGAAAACGTCAATTAAATTGTCTTCATCACTTTTCCCCCAAAATAGCTCAACTTTCTTAACTTCAATTCTTGATACTTGATAGCAAGGATAAAAATATTCTTATGATTAGGTGACCAAAAGCGGTTTGAGTACTGCATCAACAATATAACTTCTCTTCATTTGCATTGTATTCCCCTGCTAATTTGACTTAGTACCTTATTTGCATTTTTTGACTGCAACAGCGCACTGTGATCTACTGTAATCCTTGGATCTCTTTCCCAGTCAACATACTGTACCACTGTTTCATTGAACACATGCTCCCTATCTTGTTCCCTTGTTATCATGCTAATTATTTTACACTTATTCACATTGAATTGCATCTGCCATCTGTTGATTGGTTACCTAAAATATTTAATCCTTCTGAATCTGGGTAAGTTGCTCATCGTTATTTGCTCTGCCTCCTCTTTTGCTACCACCTATTACTCTTGAATAGGGATATACAGAACCAGAAAAAAGCGTCGTGATTCATCATATGGTTGTATGATAGTTGCTGAAAATATATTGAACTTTCTAGGCTATTTTGAAATTGTATTTTAATGGCTCCTTAAATTTTGGTTCTTGCCATTGGAGGAAAGGAAGGAGAGAGAGGTCCATTTTGAAAATATAATGAAGAGAGTTAAATAGAATGGATGGGGTAAGGTATTTAACATAAAACCTGGGTAGAAGAATCAGAGAAAGCACTATCTAAATGCAAGGAATAACTTCACACAGGCAATACATTACTACTTAAGAGCAGTCGGTGCTGAGTAAGCTCATACATTCAAAAGTGACTTGGACTTGAATTGGTAGGGTACAGGAATCTGGAGAGATGACAAACGTACAGATTGATGTCCTGAAACATGATGATAACCAAGCAAACTGGATGGACTGGGTTTTTCTTGTTGTGCTCTTTTGCTTAGAATTACCAAAGGAAGCACATTTTTTACTATTCAGGAAGCACTTGCGTCAAACCTCAAAATGGGTTTGTAATTTTTAATGGTGCAATGCAAATAACTAGTATAGTTTGCAGATCTTTTGAAGAACAACAGTAATGCAGTTGACACTTATCACAATGTGAAACTAATGTTACTTTTTCTGTTAAGTTAGTGCTTAATTTAGACACAGTACCTTGATCAGACTCTATGTATTTTCCAGGGAATCTCAAGCCTTTGCTTCCATTAAATGTTCAGAATCAGGTCAGTGTGCTACTACCATACCATAGGTTTGACCTCAGCTATGACCTGAATTGTGACAAGATATGTGCAGATTTCCAAGAAAATGTTGAATTCCATTTCTCTCTTGGTTGGACTTCACTGGTCAATCGGTTTCTGGGACCCAAGAATGCTCGTAGAGCTCTACTGGGAATTGGTGACCCAACTTTTCAGGTACACTGTAAACTGCAGCCCATATATTGTAAATTTAGTAGTCTTTTTAATAACCTTCCCTTCCGCCTGTTCAGAAGTTTAATTCTGTAGAATTGATTTAGGGGTGATTTCAAAAAGAAGTTATTTCAGAAAAGTGCCTAATGTTGCAGTTTGGAATTGAAAAGAAGTGTTTTGAGGGTGGCATCATTCCCATATTCAAATTATTTTCACCAACTGAAGCCAAGTGGGTGGGCAAATGGCTGCTCATTTATCTCCAACTATGCGTCTCTTAGGACAGCAATTAAGAAATGTGCTACAATTGCCCATTAATGATTTGCACTCCTATTGTCTGAGGTTTTTGTATTCGAGCTCTAAATTTAACAAAACAACTGAAACCAAAGCAACATTATCCATATAATTAAAAGTCTTGCATCTAATATACATCAGTAACATCTCACTTCTCACAGATGTCCCAGCTGAAAGTGTTATGCATCTGTATGGAAAAGAAATTGTGATTGGCTCAAACAACCATGGTCTGTTAAGTTACTGATCAAATATCTGATTGAATGTGAATAAGTCAAAAGGAGTTTAATTGACTAGGCAGGTAGTAAAAGCTACCAATGAGGAATGAGTGATCAGCACAAAACCGAGGAATGAAATACATCAATCTTTTTAAAAGCTATCGTTCACAAACCAACGACCTCCGTGAAATGTCTAATCAAATTATTTTAAAAAAATATTCCCAGTTTCTTTTGATGGCCATTGTTTCCTGAGCTCGCTGACTACATATACACCTTAAAAGTAAAACATTTATAACACAAACATTGAAAACTGAAATTATTCAGGGGCCTGGGACTTAGGTTCTGCTCCTTTGTACCTTCAAGACTTTCTCTGGCTACCTATCTCTATGTTACCAGGTCTTACTCACTCCAAAGGTCTGTGCTCCTGAATACCTATTTGAGATCTCTGCATATGTGTGGTCTGTCAGCAGTTGTGAGTGTCCTGGCTTGCACTGCTCCCTCCTTGAGAGTCTCTAAATTGATTTGATTTTGTTGCATTTTGAGAAATTACATATTCAGTAATCTGTCCTGGAGTTTAGTCAAGAATTGTTTGAAAGATGAAACTATTACAATGATGTTTGCCCTTCCTCAGACTTTTTATAAGGTAGATGTTTTATTGAAAATTCATGGGAGAGATGCTATAGAAATAGTAAAAAAAGAAAGGGAAAGAAAATTAGTCTGACCGTTAATAGACCTAATCATTTATTTCAAGAATGCAGAACAATTACACCATGTAGCCTTAACAGGGCAGTCATCTACACATTAGCAGCAGAATAATGCTTTGTGTTAAATTGGGTTGCCTTTCTAAAACAGCGTATTATTTGATTTACTATGAGCTGTACCATGGGTGATCTTCTAGTAATATGTCTATTATGCACTTCCTGTCTTTCACCTTTCAAGTGTTGCATGGTAAATATTTCTGCTGCACACATGTGTGTATATATATATATATATTTATGTGTGTGTGTGCGTGTATGTGTGTGTGTGCGTGTATGTGTGTGTGTGCGTGTATGTGTGTGTGTGCGTGTGCGCGCGTGTGTGTGCGCGCGTGTGTGTGCGCGCGTGTGTGTGCGCGCGTGTGTGTGCGCGCGTGTGTGTGCGCGCGTGTGTGTGCGCGCGTGTGTGTGCGCGCGTGTGTGTGCGCGCGTGTGTGTGTGTGTGTGTGTGTGTGCGTATATGTATAAGCCAGAATGTCTAACCCTTGATGTAGCAATCAAAATTAAGAGGAAGCAAGGTAGGGTTCTGATCTTCAGCCTGAAGAGCAATTAAAATCTGGTCTTACCCAGTGATTATTTGATACCAGTTAGACCTTGTGATCCTAAAGGGACACAGCTTCACTTCATCAGCAGAATAATACATTGTGCATTACATGTAAATACTTTATAAGCACCATGAGCACTTTTAAAAAAAAATAAAACATCCAATATTTCCCTGCTTAATTTAGAAACTGGTAAAAAAGCACCATAGGATACAGGTGGTGACAAAGAACAGGAGAGGAAACTGAATAGAAGAGACAGTCTGGGAAAACCAGCAAAGGGACAGAATTGAAAGCAAACATTTAAAACAGCTGGTACAGCAAAAGAAGAGAAGCAGGCATGAGAATGGCTGGTGGGAGAGGGTGGCAGGGAGGACTGAAGGCCAGATCCAAAAGATCAACAAGTGGGGTGGGGAATGAGACTCAGTGGGAACTGGTAGCAGCATAAAATTGCTAATCTGACCAAAGAAGAGCATAAGACCTCCTGGGAGTGGCTGAGGACATCCTCATCCACTCCCAGGAGGCCTGATGCTCTTCTGTGGCCATATCAGCCATGAAGGTCTAGAAGCCATGAACAAAAAGCCAAAGAACAAAGCAGGAAGTTTGGACTCCAGCAGGGTGATGCAAGACTAAAAAGATAATGGCACCTCTTAGTGTATGGAGGACTGGAAGGTAGTATATGAAAGTCGTGGATAGCACGTTCAGTGAGTTGGTCACACCGCAGATAAAAATTACTGAGGGAGATAGTGAATGGGTGACCAACAGACAGAGGAAGAGTAGGAAGGCAGTGCAGGGGTCCCCTGCGGTCATCTCCCTCCAAAACAGGTATACCGTTTTGGATACTGTTGGCGGAGATGGCTCACCAGGGGAAGGTGGCAGTGGCCAGGTTCATGGCACCGTGGCTGGCTCTGCTGCACAGGAGGGCAGGAAAAAGAGTGGCAGAGCTATAGTGATAGGGGACTCGATTGTAAGGGGAATAGACAGGCGTTTCTGCGGACGCAACCGAGACTCCAGGATGGTATGTTGCCTCCCTGGTGCAAGGGTCAAGGATGTCTCGGAGCGGCTGCAGGACATTCTGGAGGGGGAGGGTGAACAGCCAGTTGTCGTGGTGCATATAGGCACCAACGATATAGGTAAAAAACAGGATGAGGTCCTACAAGCTGAATTTAGGGAGTTAGGAGTTAAACTAAAGAGTAGGACCTCAAAGGTAGTAATCTCAGGATTGCTACCAGTGCCACGGGCTAGTCAGAGTAGGAATGACAGGATAGCTAAGATGAATACGTGGCTTGAGAGATGGTGCAAGAGGGAGGGATTCAAATTCCTGGGCCATTGGAACCGGTTCTGGGGGAGGTGGGACCAGTACAAATTGGACGGTCTGCATCTGGGCAGGACTGGAACCAATGTCCTAGGGGGAGTGTTTGCTAGTGCTGTTGGGGAGGGTTTAAACTAATGTGGCAGGGGGATGGGAACCGATGCAGGAAGTCAGTGGGAAATAAAGTGGTGACAGAAACAAAAGGCAGTAAGGGAGAGTGTACAGAACATGACCGGACAGATGGTCTGAGAAAGCAGGGCAAAGACCAAGGGAAGACTAGATTAAACTGCATTTATTTCAATGCAAGAAGTCTGATGGGCAAGGCAGATGAACTCAGGGCATGGATGGGTACATGGGACTGGGATGTTATAGCTATTACTGAAACATGGCTAAGGGAGGGGCAGGACTGGCAGCTCAATGTTCCAGGGTACAGATGCTATAGGAAAGATAGAGCAGGAGGTAAGAGAGGAGGGGGAGTTGCGTTCTTGATTAGGGAGAACATCACGGCAGTAGTGAGAGGGGATATATCCGAGGGTTCGCCCACTGAGTCCATATGGGTAGAACTGAAAAATAAGAAGGGAGAGATCACTTTGATAGGATTGTACTACAGACCCCCAAATAGTCAACGGGAAATTGAGGAGCAAATATGTAAGGAGATTACAGACAGCTGCAAGAAAAATAGGGTGGTAATAGTAGGGGACTTTAACTTTCCCAACATTGACTGGGACAGCCATAGCATTAGGGGCTTGGATGGAGAGAAATTTGTTGAGTGTATTCAGGAGGAATTTCTCATTCAGTATGTGGATGGCCCGACTAGAGAGGGGGCAAAACTTGACCTCCTCTTGGGAAATAAGGAAGGGCAGGTGACAGAAGTGTTAGTGAGGGATCACTTTGGGACCAGTGATCATAATTCCATTAGTTTTAAGATAGCTATGGAGAAGGATAGGTCTGGCCCAAAAGTTAAAATTTTAAATTGGGGAAAGGCCAATTTTGATGGTATTAGACAGGAACTTTCAGAAGTTGATTGGGAGAGTCTGTTGGCAGGCAAAGGGACGTCTGGTAAGTGGGAGGCTTTCAAAAGTGTGTTAACCAGGGTTCAGTGTAAGCACATTCCTTATAAAGTGAAGGGCAAGGCTGGTAGAAGTAGGGAACCTTGGATGACTCGGGAGATTGAGGCACTAGTCAAAAAGAAGAAGGAGGCATATGACATGCATAGGCAGCTGGGATCAAGTGGATCCCTTGAAGAGTATAGAGATTGCCGGAGTAGAGTTAAGAGAGAAATCAGGAGGGCAAAAAGGGGATATGAGATTGCTTTGGCAGATCAGGCAAAGGTGAATCCAAAGAGCTTCTACAAATACATAAAGGGCAAAAGGGTAACAAGGGAGAGAGTAGGGCCTCTTAAGGATCAACAAGGTCATCTATGTGCGGAACCACAAGAGATGGGTGAGATCCTGAATGAATATTTCACATCGGTATTTACGGTTGAGAAAGGCATGGATGTTAGGGAACTTGGGGAAATAAATAGTGATGTCTTGAGGAGTGTACATATTACAGAGAGGGAGGTGCTGGAAGTCTTAACGCGCATCAAGGTAGATAAATCTCCGGGACCTGATGAAATGTATCCCAGGACGTTATGGGAGGTTAGGGAGGAAATTGCGGGTCCCCTAGCAGAGATATTTGAATCATCCACCGCTACAGGTGAGGTGCCTGAAGATTGGAGGGTAGCAAATGTTGTGCCTTTGTTTAAGAAGGGCGGCAGGGAAAAGCCTGGGGACTACAGACCAGTGAGCCTGACATCTGTAGTGGGTAAGTTGTTAGAGGGTATTCTGAGGGACAGAATCTACAGGCATTTGGAGAGGCAGGGACTAATTAGGAACAGTCAGCATGGTTTTGTGAGAGGAAAATCATGTCTCACGAATTTGATTGAGTTTTTTGAAGGGGTAACCAAGAAGATAGATGAGGGCTGTGCAGTAGACGTGGTCTACATGGACTTCAGCAAAGCATTTGACAAGGTACCGCATGGTAGGTTGTTACATAAGGTTAAATCTCATGGGATCCAAGGTGAGGTAGCCAATTGGATACAAAATTGGCTTGACGACAGAAGACAGAGGGTGGTTGTCGAGGGTTGTTTTTCAAACTGGATGCCTGTGTCCAGCGGTGTGCCTCAGGGATCGGTGCTGGGTCCGCTGTTATTTGTTATTTATATTAATGATTTGGATGAGAATTTAGGAGGCATGGTTAGTAAGTTTGCAGATGACACCAAGATTGGTGGCATTGTGGACAGTGAAGAAGGTTATCTAGGATTGCAACGGGATCTTGATAAATTGGGCCAGTGGGCCGATGAATGGCAGATGGAGTTTAATTTAGATAAATGTGAGGTGATGCATTTTGGTAGATCGAATCGGGCCAGGACCTACTCCGTTAATGGTAGGGCGTTGGGGAGAGTTATAGAACAAAGAGATCTAGGAGTACAGATTCATAGCTCCTTGAAAGTGGAGTCACAGGTGGATAGGGTGGTGAAGAAGGCATTCAGCATGCTTGGTTTCATTGGTCAGAACATTGAATGCAGGAGTTGGGATGTCTTGTTGAAGTTGTACAGGGCATTGGTGAGGCCACACTTGGAGTACTGTGTACAGTTCTGGTCACCCTATTATAGAAAGGATATTATTAAACTAGAAAGAGTGCAGAAAAGATTTACTAGGATGCTACCGGGACTTGATGGTTTGACTTACAGGGAGAGGTTAGACAGACTGGGACTTTATTCCCTGGAGAGTAGGAGGTTAAGGGGTGATCTTATAGAAGTCTATAAAATAATGAGGGGCATAGATAAGGTCGATAGTCAAAATCTTTTCCCAAAGGTAGGGGAGTCTATAACGAGGGGGCACAGATTTAAGGTGAGAGGGGAGAGATACAAAAGGATCCAGAGGGGCAATTTTTTCACTCAAAGGGTGGTGAGTGTCTGGAACGAGCTGCCAGAGGCAGTAGTAGAGGCGGGTACAATTTTGTCTTTTAAAAAGCATTTGGACAGTTACATGGGGAAGATGGGTATCGAGGGATATGGGCCAAGTGCAGGCAATTGGGACTAGCTTAGTGGTATAAACTGGGCGACATGGACATGTTGGGCCGAAGGGCCTGTTTCCATGTTGTAACTTCTATGAAGTATGGATAGTTTTGTTTGCTACAGCATTACACAATACAGGCAACACTGTTAGAATGTTAGACATTGCTCAGGCAAGAGAAATTGTCACAAAGGAATAAATCAAATTGTGACACAGGAAGTGCATGCAGTGACAAGACTTTTACTGTATTATGGACAGGTAAACCTGTCTGGTGTATATGACTCATACTTCAGATTGCCAAAAATATAAGAGGAGGAAGAAAGGCAGTTCTTTCATGCTGGCTTCTTCTGACTTGGCGGCAGGAATTTACAAATATCTGCCAATCTGCAACCTTCCCTAACCAACAGCAGTTGATCTTAGATGTGCCTTTTACAACAATTAGACATTGTGGCTTCAAAAGGACAGGCTAGTTTTTAAAAACTCCTGCACCTTAGTAGCACAATAATGCGTTGTGTGTTACTTGGTGTGATGCTCTTGTTCCTTTTTTAAAAAAGAGCATATCATTCAATTTACCATAAGCTTATATGTATTATGTTTGTGAGTCCATTATTTTGGAAAATCATGGATAGGATAGTGACTGAAACTAAAGGTTTAAAAAAAAGTTTTTACTTTTGTGCTTAAGCAATAATTTTTATTTCATTGTTTGATTTGAAAACCTAAAAAAAAATAGAAATCTGTATTCTTCAAGGAATGCAGTCAGTGCAGGAAAAATTTCAGCATTGTAATCTCTTCTAATCGATTAAATTCTGTGTATTTTAGCCACAAAATAAATAGTTTTTTTTTAAATGGCTCAATTCAAGTGTCAAATAAAATATGGTAGATTAATGGAAGCTCAGTGATAACTATACATGCCAAAATAGGGCCAGGAATCCAACTGTTTCAAGAGTCAAGGACTTGAGGTCACAAGATGACATGGGCTTAGAAGGGCAATATATCAGTTTGTGGAGAACAAGATTAAGATTCCACAATGGTTCCAAGGGTATGACAAAATGTCTTTTTTCCATGCTTCTAGTCTCCCTATTATAGATCTTGACACCAGGAGGTGTACTCAGTTGGATTTTTCATTCAGAAGAGGATTAAAGGTTGAAATTGGTGCTAGATTAATTCTTCAACTTCTTTGGAGGCTCTGTAAAATTTAAATTAATGTGATTCCTTAATTTAACTAGCAGACTGTTTCTTTGCTGTGAAAGAACTGGTTTGTTGCATTGTATAGATTTTTGTGCGATTGACTTACATGCAAAGTGGTCTTATCTACTGCAATATGTACCATATACTTGTGACATCTGTTTTTCTTTTGTTAATTATGTATATGTAGTACACCTTCTGTGGCATTTCTTGCCATTAGTCAATTACCTGGAATGCAGTTTCTAATGCCAGTGTGGAAGTAATATATCGCATGACTGACAAAAGGTTAAAGAAAATTACGCACTTTGGTAATACTGAAAGATACACGTCAGACACATTTGCATTACTAAGATCTTGATATTGAAGTTGCAAAGCAGAATGGTTGAAGTTACACTTCCCATACACCACAGAATTTGTCATCAGGAGCTGGAACTCCCCACTGCCCAACCTCTGCGGTTGATGCAATATCAAGCCCCAAGCCTCAAGAGAGAGGGGCAGGCCTATGTAAGGTAAAACTGTTGCAGGCATTTCTAAAATTAATTGACTAATTTTATGGGTAAGTTTTCAGTTTTTTATCAGAATGGTATCAGTTTTAGTGGTTTATTATAAATGTTACTTTTATCTATACGTACTGACCCAAGTGAGGAAGGAAAATGGTGGCCCAAAGCAGTTTGAAGAAATTGAGTGATTTAATTGTCTAGTTATGTGGTATTTGGTTCCTAGTTCCTGATCCGTCGTAGTAGCAATCACAATTTTGAACAAATCAATGATTACCTGAACAGATCCAGTTTACTTTAGTCTAAGTGTTACAGAATTTAATAGGACAAAGTCAGCATGGCTTTATGAAGGGGAAGTCATGTCGGACAAATTTGCTTGAGTTGTTTGAGGACATAACGTACAGGGTGGATAAAGGGGAACCAGTGGATGTAGTGTATTTAGACTTCCAGAAGGCATTCGACAAGGTGCCACATAAAAGATTATTGCTCAAGATAAAGAATCACTGGATTGGGGGTAATATTCTGGCATGGGTGGAGGATTGGTTATCTAACAGGAAGCAGAGAGTTGGGATAAATGGTTCATTCTCGGACTGGCAACCAGTAGCCAGTAGTGTTCCGCAGGGGTCGGTGCTGGGTCCCCAACTCTTTACAATCTATATTAACGATTTGGAGGAGGGGACCGAGTGTAACATATCAAAGTTTGCAGATGATACAAAGATGGGAGGGAAAGTAGAGAGTGAGGGGATATAGACAGGCTGGGTGAGTGGGCGGAGATTTGGCAGATGCAATATAATATTGGAAAATGTGAGGTTATGCACTTTGGCAGGAAAAATCAGAGAGCAAGTTATTATCTTAATGGCGAGAAACTGGAAAGTACTGCAGTACAAAGGGATCTGGGGGTCCTAGTGCAAGAAAATCAAAAAGTTAGTATGCAGATGCAGCAGGTGATCGAGAAGGCCAACGGAATGTTGGCTTTTATTGCTAGGGGGATAGAATATAAAAACAGGGAGGTATTGCTGCAGTTATATAAGGTATTGGTGAGACCGCACCTGGAATACTGCATACAGTTTTGGTCTCCATACTTAAGAAAAGACATACTTGCTCTCGAGGCAGTACAAAGAAGGTTCACTCGGTTAATCCCAGGGACGAGGGGGCGGACATATGAGGAGAGGTTGAGTAGATTGGGACTCTACTCATTGGAGTTCAGAAGAATGAGAGGCCATCTTATTGAAACATATAAGATTGTGAAGGGGCTTGATCGGGTGGATGCGGTAAGGATGTTCCCAAGGATGGGTGAAACTAGAACTAGGGGGCATAATCTTAGAATAAGGGGCTGCTCTTTCAAAACTGAGATGAGGAGAAACTTCTTCACTCAGAGGGTGGTAGGTCTGTGGAATTTGCTGCCCCAGGAAGCTGTGGAAGCTACATCATTAAATAATTTTAAAACAGAAATAGACAGTTTCCTAGAAGTAAAGGGAATTAGGGGTTACGGGGAGCGGGCAGGAAATTGGACATGAAGCTGAGTTCGGATCGGTCAAGGCCCTGTGGGTGGCGGAGCGGGCCCAGGGGCTGAGTGGCCGGGTCCTGCTCCTACTTCTTGTGTTCTTTAGATTTGAGGTTAGGATCAGATCAGCTATGATCTTATTGAAAGGCGGAGCAGGCTCGAGGGGCCGATTGGCCTACTCCTGCTCCTATTTCTTATGTTCTTATGTTAGAATTGTAGTGCAGCATTCAGATTAAATGTACAGGTTTAAATCATTGAAGTGTGATTTACACTGTAAAATATGTTAAGTATTATATGTAGAGGGAAAGATACCAAGTATTGCTTTGTCTGAGAACCTCATCAAGGAGTCAAGAGAAAGTGCTAGTTTTGACATCCAAGAGGTTAATAGCAAGAATTTGTATTCACTTGTATAAGTCCCAAGTTTTTTCTAGAGATATAATTCTTGTATATCTTATTTTTCAGACAGACATTTAGCTCTGAGTCAGCTTAGAGATGATGCATTTGTATTTGCAATCTGAACACTATAGTAAAAGAACAATTAAAAGTCACAATCAAGTTTTAGTATAGTTCACTAGATTTTATGCAGTTTTTAGATAATTTTTTCTTAGATTTGATGTTTTAAAATATAATCTGTTTCACATACAAATCATTGTTGTGTCAGTAGCAGACCTCATTTTAGGACAGCATTCTAAAATATTTTGTAAAAAAATGATTCACCTGAATGGAAAATATAAACACAATGGTACTCCATCTTTGTTGAGTTTAGCCTAAGACTAACCTATAATTGCTATTTTTTTGCACTTAAAATACATTTCGAATTTACACACTTTCGATTCTCATATTATAGGTTCCTCGAACTTTACCCATAACACCAACTGTACCTGCACTTGCTCAAGAAAGCATGGCACAGGAAGAACTGATGATCTCCCTAGTTACTGGATTAGCTTCTCTGACATCACGGACTTCAGTGGGTGTTGTCATTGTTGGAGGAGTGGCAAGTATTTTTCTTCCAAATAGTTGCTGAAATTAAGCTAGTACCCACAGGTAGCATAATGGTTATGTTACTGGACTAATAATCCAGAGTCATGAGTAAATCGCCCACAGCAGCTGGGGAACCTCTAATGGTCTTATAATTTAAATTCAATTAAATAAAATCTGGAATTAAAAAAAAATAGTATCAGTAATGATGGCCATGAAACCGGATTGTTGTACAAAACCCATCTGGTTCACTAATGTCCTTTCGGGGAGGAAAACTGCTGTACTTACCCGGTCTGGCCTATATGTGATTCCAGACCCACAGCAATGTGGTTGATTCTTACTTGCTCTCTGAAATGGCCTAGCAAGCCACTCAGTTGTACAATCTCACGACAGAAAGTCACAAAAAGAATAAAACCGGATGGACCACCTGGCATCGGACCACTAGGCACAAGACACGACCAAGGCAAACCAAGCCCAGTTGACCCTGCAAAGTCCTCATCACTAACATCTGGGGAGCTGTGCCAAAATTGGGAGAGCTGTCCCACAGACGAGTCAAGCAAGAGCTTGACCTAGCCATACTCACAGAATCATACCTTTCAGCCAACATCCCAGACTCTTCCATCACCATCCCTGGGTATATCCTGTCCCATCGGCAAGACGGACCCACCAGAGGTGGCGGTACAGTGATATACAGTCAGGAGGGAGTGGCCCTGGGAGTCCTCAACATTGAATCCGGACCCCATGAAATCTCAGGGCATCAGGTCAAACATGGGCAAGGAAACTTCCTGCTGATTACCACCGACAGCCCTCCCTCAGCTGATGAAGCAGTCCTCCTCCATGTTGAGCACCACTTGGAGGAAGCACTGAGGGTAGCAAGGGACTTCAATGTCCATCACCAAGAGTGGCTTGGTAGCACCACTACTGACCGAGCTGGCCAAGTCCTGAAGGACGTAGCTGCCAGACTGGGCCTGCGACAGGTGGTGAGCGAACCAACACGAGGGAAAAACCTACTTGACCTCGTCCTCACCAATCTACCTGTCCCAGATGCATCTGTCCATGACAGTATTGGTAGGAGTGACCACCGCACAGTCCTTGTGGAGACGAAGACCCGTCTTCACACTGAGCGCACCATCTAACGTGTTGTGTGGCACTACTACCGTGCTAAATGAGATAGATTCAGAACAGGTCTAGCAGCTCAAAACTGGGCATCCATGAGGCGCTGTGGGCCATCAGCAGCAGCAGAATTGTATTCCAGCACAATATGTAACCTCATGGCCCGGCATATTCCTCACTCTACTATTACCAACAAGCCAGGGGATTAACCCTGATTCAATGAGTGTAGAAGAGCATGCCAGGAGCAGCACCAGACGTACCTAAAAATGAGTTGCCAACCTGATGAAGCTACGACACAGGACTACTTGCATGCTAAACAGCGGAAGCAACATGCAATAGACAGAGCTAAGCGATTCCACAACCAACGGATCAGATCAAAGCTCTGCAGTCCTACCACATCCAGTCGTGAATGGTGGTAGACAATTAAACAACTAACGGGAGAAGGAGGCTCCATGAACATCCCCATCCTCAATGATGGTGGAGTCCAGCACAGTAGAGTGCAAAAGACAAGGCTGAAGCGTTTGCAACCATCTTCAGCCAGAAGTGCTGTGAATGATCCATCTCTGCCTCCTTCTGATATCCCCACCATCACAGAAGCCAGTCTTCAGCCAATTCGATTCATTCCACATGATACCAAGAAACGGCTGAGTGCACTGGATACAGCAATGGCTATGGGCCCCGTCAACATCCCGGCTGTAGTGCTGAAGACTTGTGCTCCAGAACTAGCCGCGCCTCTAGCCAAGCTGTTTCAGTACAGCTACAACACTGGCATCTACCTAGCAATGTGGAAAATTGCCCAGGTATGTCCTAGCCACAAAAAGCAAGACACATCCAATCCGGCCAATTACCGCCCCATCAGTCTACTCTCAATCATCAGCAATGTGATGGAAGGTGTTGTCGACAGTGCTATCAAGCGGCACTTACCAATAACCTGCTCACCGATGCTTAGTTTGGGTATGGCCAGGACCACTCGGCTGCAGAGACCTCATTACAGACTTGGTCCAAACATGGACAAAAGAGCTGAACTCCAGAGGTGAGGTGAAATTGACTGCCCTTGACATCAAGGCAGCATTTGACCGAGTGTGGCACCAAGGAGCCCTAGTAAAATTGAAGTCAATGGGAATCCGGGGGAAAACTCTCCAGTGGCTGGAATCATACCTAGCACAAAGGAAGATGGTAGTGGCTGTTGGAGGCCAATCATCTCAGCACCAGGATATTGCTGCAGGAGTTCCTCAGGGCAGTGTCCTTGGCCCAACCATCTTCAGCTGCTTCATCAATGACCTTCCCTCCATCATAAGGTCAGAAATGGGGATGTTCGCTGATGACTGCACAGTGTTCAGTTCCATTCGCAACCCCTCAGATAATGAAGCAGTCCGAGCCTGCATGCAGCAAGACCTGGACAACATCCAGGCTTGGGCTCATAAGTGGCAAGTAACATTCGCGCCAGATAGGTGCCAGGCAATGACCATCTCCAACAAGAGAGAGTCTAACCACCTCCACTTGACATTCAACGGCATTACCATCGCCGAATCCCCCACCATCAACATCCTGGGGGTCACCATTGACCAGAAACTTAACTGGACCAGCCATATAAATACTGTGGCTACGAGAGCAGGTCAGAGGCTGGGTATTCTGTGGCGAGTGACTCACCTCCTGACTCCCCAAAGCCTTTCCACCATCTACAAGGCACAAGTCAGGAGTGTGATGGAATACTCTCCACTTGCCTGGATGAGTGCAGCTCCAACAACACTCAAGAAGCTCGACACCATCCAAGATAAAGCAGCCCGCTTGATTGGCACCCCATCCACCACCCTAAACATTCACTCCCTTCACCACCGGCGCACTGTGGCTGCAGTGTGCACCATCCACAGGATGCACTGCAGCAACTCGCCAAGGCTTCTTCGACAGCACCTCCCAAACCCGCGACCTCTACCACCTAGAAGGACAAGAGCAGCAGGCGCATGGGAACAACACCACCTGCACGTTCCCCTCCAAGTCACACACCATCCCGACTTGGAAATATATCGCCGTTCCTTCATTGTCGCTGGGTCAAAATCCTGGAACTCCCTTCCTAACAGCACTGTGGGAGAACCGTCACCACACGGACTGCAGCGGTTGAAGAAGGCGGCTCACCACCACCTTCTCGAGGGCAATTAGGGATGGGCAATAAATGTCAGCCTTGCCAGCGAAGCCCACATCCCGTGAACGAATGAAAAAAAAATTAAGGATGAGCAATAAATGCTGGCCTTGCCAGCGACACCCACATCCCATGAACGAATTTTTAAAAATAGTATTAGAACAAGCCACCACGATGGGCCAAATCACCTCCTTCTGTATT
This sequence comes from Heptranchias perlo, assembly GCF_035084215.1. Classification (NCBI taxonomy): domain Eukaryota; kingdom Metazoa; phylum Chordata; class Chondrichthyes; order Hexanchiformes; family Hexanchidae; genus Heptranchias; species Heptranchias perlo. Next base: position 34,976,697 of record NC_090337.1, on the reverse strand, counting down.
TACCACATTACCTGTGGTACCAGCAATTATTATTCCAATCTGTTTACTCCCTTACATCCATGTTACCTTCAAGGGTCTTTGAGCACCTGCATATGCCAACAAAGCCACAAGAACAATCTGCTCGGAGATGCAGTACAGTGATTTTGGAATAGTCACATTAGGTACATTTTTTGTAAGACTTACCTTCTAGCAAGTCAGTGAGGGTATCTTGCAAGACTGGATTGAAACAAAAATTATTTTGAGACCCAAGATTGGCTTGATGCCTTTTTTTCCCCCAATTACTGGCTAATCATGATGAACATTTTGTCTATCACTGCTGTAGTATTTGTTAAATTTAGGAATATCCAGTTGCAGCTATCCAGTTAATATAAAATATTAAGTCTCTATTTATACTGTAATAAAATCCAAAACTCTCCCTATCGTGTTTTCTGGGTGAAGGTGCCAGATTTACAGTTTTTTATATAAATAGTGTGACTGTAAATTAATGTTTTCTCATTATTCTCACCATAGATTTTCAGAGCTGTGGGCTGGAGACTTATAGCTGTTGCTCTAAGTCTCTACAGTATATTATACATGTATGAACGTTTGACATGGACAACAAAGGCAAAGGAGAGAGCTTTTAAGCGTCAGTTTGTGGACTACGCTACAGAGAAATTGCAGATGGTTGTTAGTTTTACAAGCGCAAACTGTAGCCATCAAGTCCATCAGTAAGTAGCTGTCGCCATTTATCTTGCATCGCTTTCGGGCGTTGGGGAGGAATTGCCAGATTCTTTTTTTTTGCCCCTGAATTCGCCTAGGGTTTTGGCCTCTGCCAGGAGATTATTTAGCTGCTGGTGGATGGGAGCATTGGGGACCATGATGCCTAATAGCAGCATAACTGTATGGCACAGGCTTAATGGACCAGCTGGTCTTTTCCTGTCCGATGTTTTCATATGTTGGTCCAATGAGAATGAGACATTTAAGAAGTCAATATTTGACTGTTCTTTTAGGTCATTTTTCTGATTCTGAATTTTGAATAAGAGATTTGTGTTGTAACTTCAGAGAAAAACAAATTACTTGGGGCTTGTTTTTTGAACATATGGCCTTGAGGTAAGGTCTATTTGCTCAAATGCCACCTAAATTAATAGTGACTCCATCAGTAATTAATTTTTTCCAAATAAATACTCCCATTTCATCTATATTTGGCCTAAAGAACAATTCCATAAATAGCTGGTTAAGTGTGTCTCCTGATGCTGCTTCCTTCTAGTTCTTCAGATTTTTATATTTAGTTACTTGATGTGGCCCCATGATGTATCATGGACAGCCTTAATTTGTTGCAGTAAGTGTGGGGAGAGAAAGACTTTTATAGATGTGTACTGTACAAGTTGACAGGTTGTGCTTAACTACAAAAGGACTTGCTATTAAATGCTGCATTTTTTCCTTTGAGGAGAGTTCTTCTCTTGATACTTTGGACACTTATTTTATTTGGATGACAACATGACCTGATATTGCTGCCCCCCCCCCCCCCCACCCCACTGGACAGTGGAGCGCACGTGAAGTGCATTCTGCTGGCGAGATGGAGGTACACCTGAATTTCGAATTTGTTCAACTAGGTCATCAAAACGGCCCAGTCACACTCCTGGTGCAGGCCCGCCACTTGGCAGGGCCTTGTACCAGGAATTGAGTGTGGAAAGAGGCCTGCAAATGCTGGCCTGGCTGCTAGCCTTAGTGCTTTCTGGTTTCTGTTGGAGAATAACAGACAGAATTGGATAGGTTCTACAAGAAAAGGAATGCCATTCACCCTGTTGGCCCTTAATCGCTTTGCTATGTGGCCCACTCACACCCTCCAACCTGAGGAGGGTCCTGATGCAAGACTCATTGCTAGCTTCTTGGGGTACCACTGGAAATAGGTGCCCTGGTAAGCAAACATAGGAGGTTGAGGAGGATGGGCAAGGAACACCTCCTCCTGCCTCATTACCATGGCAGCACTGGGCCTGTGGCTATTGCAGGCACAGCCCTAGGTTTGTCTTTGTGGAAACCTTTGAAATCCCAGGGCAACGTAAAGAGTGCAGAGACCTGACGTAAAGGGTCCCTGCCCCCTTCTCTCCATCTTGCCTGGGAATGAGCATTTCCAAGATGTTAAGAGAGTAATATTGGCACCCATATCTTCAATAAATGACATGCACTCTCCTTTCTTTCTCTTTTCCCATCACTCCCACAACCCCAGGCCTCTTACAAAGGGACCTTCCAAGCCATGTGGCTGCAAAAGGACAAGGTAGTTTGCTTGCTTCTAGGCCATTATCAATGCAGCTCTTGACTGGATGCTAAGACATGTACATTAGCAACTCTGTGGAGATATCCTATCTAATGTTTCTCTCCTAGCGCCATGCAATTGAGGTCAGGGCCCTGAATCTGTCCCTTTGCCTCTACTTCTTGAATAAACTCTCTAATTTGTTATGGTCCTTTGCAACTGGCTGTTACAGTAACAACAACTTGCATTTATATAGTGCCATTAATGTAGTAAAATGTCCCAAGGTTCTTTGCAGGAGCATTATCAAGCAAAGTTTGACACTGAGCCACATAAAGAGATGATAGGACAGGTGACCAAAACCTTGGTCAAAGAGGTAGGTTTTAAGGAGCATCTTAAAGGAGAGATGGATTTAGGGAGGGAATTCCAGAGCTTGGAGCATAGGCAGCTGAAGGCAAAGCAGCCAGTGGTGGAGCAATGAAAATCAGGGATGCACAAGAGGCCAGAATTGGAGGAGCGCAGAGATCACGGAGGGTTGTAGGGATGGAGGATGTTACAGAGATAGGGAGGGGCAAGGCCGTGGAAAGCTTTGCTGTATTAAATAAATTTGGAAGCCAGGACTTGGTACAAATCAGGTTTTCTGATAAATTCAAATCTTCCTCATTTTAAAAGGAATTCTCAAATATAGGCCAAAAAGGTGGTCAAAGACAGGAGAGAAGTAACTGAAGGTAGCCATATCGTAGCAGTCCTTATAAAACTCAAGAAGGGAGAATTGCATGTATTTTGGCAGAATAAATGTTGATTCATCAAACTTGCTCATGAGATATGTTGGATAACTAAGAAGAAATATGTATATTGCAACTGTATGGTTTTGTTAGTGTGCTCATAAAGTGGGAAATGTCAACTTATTGATCTTGCTGATTTTTTTTTAAGAACACAATGCAGTTAATAAGATTTAAACAGTTTTTAATGAAGATGAACTGGCTGGAGTGTTCATTTTTGAAAAGAAGAAATTCAGTCTACAATAAGCAAATATTTCCCTAAAATTACCCCTCTTCCTGATGCGATATTAAACCAAAGTGCCATCTGCCTGCTGAGGTGGGGAGGGGAGTTCTCCTGGTTATCCTAGTTAACATTTATCCCTCAATCAACACCACCAAACACGGATTAACTGGTCATTTATCTCATTGCAGTTTGTGGGACCTTGGTATGTTCAAATTGGCTGCTGCATTTGCATACAATGCAATAGTGGCTGCACTTTCAAAAGCAAGTAATTCATTGGCTGTGAAGCACTTTGGGACCTCCTGAGGACTTGCAAAAAAAATAAATGCAAGTTCTTTCTTTGGTGGTATAAGGTATTATACCAGCCAGGCCTGGGGAGTAGCTAAAAAAAATTTTAAAATGGGAACAGAATAAATAATACAATTACTGCAACATCCAAAGATAAAGACAATCATCCACAGTGTTTTTTAAAAAATAGATGAATGAAATTATGTTTTGCCTCTATTCTTTCTCAGGGAAATGACCAGTACCTTTGCTCGGCTATGCCAGCAGGTAGATGTTACTGAGAAAAATTTAGAAGAAGCAGTCTCCAGCCTCAACAAAAAGATCGAACTCCTAGAGTCCACACAAAACCGATCAAAGCTGCTGAGGTAATATCCTTTTGATATTTTCATAGTACATACTTTTTATTTCTAAACAAATTTCAATGCCAGCAAGTTAATCTCTTTATCTCAACTCATTAACCATACCTTCAGTGCAAAGTAATTGCAATGTTCCGGTTAGGATAAAAACCCAACTGATACTGAAAAGGCAGGAAAACCTTAAAAAAAACCCTGCAAATCCCAGATATAAAATGGTTGATCTTAACTAAAATGAAACGGGAGTTTCACTTAAGCATCTTTTACACATTATTGGAATAAAAGCTAGCTTGATTTATTTTCTGGTGAAAATCAGGTGCTTCACAAGCACATGAAAATGTGACAGTTGGTGCCACATTAGTCTCCTCCTCCTGCATGGGCCTGCATCATATTGCCAATTAATTTTCTCCCTAGTTAAATGCTATACTTCTCATGTTAGACCTTTCATCACCAAAACTGGGACAAAGTCCTGTGTCTTTCTACAAATGTAGGTTAGGTTAACAGGCCTCCTGTTTTCCTGTTTTCAATATATTCTGTTCTTAAAATGAACTAATCTGAGTTTTTGCCTTTGTCCATCCTAAATTCCTAGGAACCAGAAAAATCAATGAATCTCCGGGAAAATATCAGCATACAAATAGTTGTTAGGGCAAGCATCAGAGAAATAAAATGAAAATCAATGTTATTAGCCTATTAACAGAAAAATCAAAGCTTTAAGTTAGGTGGTGGTGTAGACCAATCATATGCTCCTAAATCATATAGATAGAAAATAAGGCAGGCAAAAATAAATGGGGCAGAAGTACAAATTACAGTTTTACACTTGGCATAGAGTGTGTGCCCTAGCTGCACTGCGGTCATACAGTACTCCAGTCTGTACTGACCTATGCAGCACACTGTCTGCATCAAAAAAACAAAGTCTCTAAGTTGTCAGCTTCTCCCAAACAAAAGCACATTCACAATTGCTGACACTCACTGTTGCATAAAATCTCATTACCAAAACATGACACTGGAACTTGACACGTTTGCCTCACATTTACTGAAAACTGCACCATATGTACGATAGAGTTCACAACAAAATCAGAAGCATATGGACTCTTAAAAACCATGCATCTATATCTAGCAGAGTAGACCAAATCTCAGCCAATGGAGACCCTGAAAAAATTCCCATTAATCTACCGGCAATTGGGAACACTACTCTAAGCAGGTTTTGTTAGACCAGCACACCAAATTCAGAGGCACTTAATTCCAGAGTTGCTCAAAATCTCAGTGTACTTGCTCCAGGGTTACCCAACGTAGGAGTCCACTTCCTCTCAATCTCACATAAATCACAAGAAGTAATCTTCACATGGTTCATCATGACTAAATCCTTGTGAAGTGCACTAGGGTCTGGTCCAACAACATAAACTAGTGATACAAATTCCAGAATAGACTGAGCACACAGGATCCAGAGAGATTTGGCAGTGTCTTTATAGGGTACCCCAATCACAGATTCATAGAATTTACAGCACAGAAATGGGCCATTCAGCCCAACAGGTCTGTGCCGGTGTTTATGTTCCACACGAGCCTCCTCCCACCTTAATTCATCTCACCCTATCAACATATCCTTCTATTCCTTTCTCCCTCAAGTACTTATCTAGCTTCCACTTAAATTCAGCAATTCTCCTTCAAGTGCTCTCCTGGCAGGGAAAGTTCACACAGAGGAATATAACCCCCAGCCCTCAGATGCTTGCTGAAACATAATCACATTTTTTACGTTATTTACTGCCCCTTGTGAAAACCAAGCCTGCTGAACTGGCCGGAGATAGAGAGATCCATGGTTTTTGATGTTCTGTTTCATGGCTTGTTGTGGCTATCCTTACAATCAATTGCATGTGAATTACAACAGTAGTTATTAGGACTAATCTTGAGCGGAAAGATATTTTGGGGGGCGGGGGTCAAGTAGAGAAAGTCCTTGAATCGTTTTAAGAACCTTTATACAATGACTAGAATGGCAATGAAATGCAAGAACTCTTAAGAGTCTCCTTTGCAACAAAGCCCAAATCAACAGTCCTTTCATAAATCACATGGGATTTTCAGGCAGTGCATCCAAGAATGTTTCACCTCTTTAGAGCAAAATTGACACCTAATGATTCCTGCCAGAGACTTTCCCAGGACCAAGCTACCAGCCTGCATAAATGACTCTGTATCCCTAAGCTGCCTGGGGCTCAAGTAGAGGGCTATCTACAGAAATGTGCAGATATAAAGAGAAGTTACAACAAGCTCACAGGTGTTAGAAATGATCAGAGAATGCATTCCTAGGATTCCATGGGGTAGGTGTCAATGAAGATATTCAGACTACTCTTTGGGGGAAACAAAAAGGTCACCCTCAAACAGGAGAGACATTTCATAGTTCCCAAAAAGGTGGGATACTCTACCCAATAAAAGAACTCATAAACTGATTCCTAACATAGAAAAATGTCAAATGGTCCAACTATCACATTATGGCCAGGTCTGGTTAGCAACTGTAGACTTCTGTACTGCCATATGGGGATTCCATTGGGAGTTCCTCAGGTTCAATTTCAAGGGGCAAAGCTACAAGTAGAAAAGGTTGCGTTTTGGCTTCCTCAGCACCAGAATGTGTGATTGTGGTTGTAGTACAGCTCTTCGGAGCCCTGTGTCTGAAATCAAAAGCGGAGTTTTGTAGTCAATTATGAGAAGTCCCAGCTACAACTCATGGAAGGCATAAAATTCGTCAGGGCATTTTATAAAGTTTGATATTCTGCTAATTTCATTCATCCTTTCTCGTCATATCTTGTACATTCTGGAATGCCTCCAACGTTTGTCATGTTCATATTGCAACTAATTCAGTATTTGATCCAAGTGTTTGGATTATTGGTATCTCATATTATGAAAGCTATTTGGATATCATCCAGTTATACCCTCTTTGGTTACCAATTATGACCTGCATTTAGTTCTTTACAAGCTATTTACCCATCTTTTATAGAATCATAGAATCATACAAGTTACAACATGGAAACAGGCCCTTCGGCCCAACATGTCCATGTCGCCCAGTTTATACCACTAAGCTAGTCCCAATTGCCTGCACTTGGCCCATATCCCTCTATACCCATCTTACCCATGTAACTGTCCAAATGCTTTTTAAAAGACAAAATTGTACCCGCCTCTACTACTGCCTCTGGCAGCTCGTTCCAGACACTCACCACCCTTTGAGTGAAAAAATTGCCCCTCTGGACCCTTTTGTATCTCTCCCCTCTCACCATAAATCTATGCCCCCTCGTTATAGACTCCCCTACCTTTGGGAAAAGATTTTGACTATCGACCTTATCTATGCCCCTCATTATTTTATAGACTTCTATAAGATCACCCCTTAACCTCCTACTCTCCAGGGAAAAAAGTCCCAGTCTGTCTAACCTCTCCCTGTAAGTCAAACCATCAAGTCCCAGTAGCATCCTAGTAAATCTTTTCTGCACTCTTTCTAGTTTAATAATATCCTTTCTATAATAGGGTGACCAGAACTGTACACAGTACTCCAAGTGTGGCCTCACCAATGCCCTGTACAACTTCAACAAGACATCCCAACTCCTGCATTCATTGTTCTGACCAATGAAACCAAGCATGCCGAATGCCTTCTTCACCACCCTATCCACCTGTGACTCCACTTTCAAGGAGCTATGAATCTGTACTCCCAGATCTCTTTGTTCTATAACTCTCCCCAACGCCCTACCATTAACGGAGTAGGTCCTGGCCCGATTCGATCTACCAAAATGCATCACCTCACATTTATCTAAATTAAACTCCATCTGCCATTCATCGGCCCACTGGCCCAATTGATCAAGATCCCGTTGCAATCCCAGATAACCTTCTTCACTGTCCACAATGCCACCAATCTTGGTGTCATCTGCAAACTTACTAACCATGGCTCCTAAATTCTCATCCAAATCATTAATATAAATAACAAATAACAGCGGACCCAGCACCGATCCCTGAGGCACACCGCTGGACACAGGCATCCAGTTTGAAAAACAACCCTCTACAACCACCCTCTGTCTTCTGTCGTCAAGCCAATTTTGTATCCAATTGGCTACCTCACCTTTGATCCCATGAGATTTAACCTTATGTAACAACCTACCATGCGGTACCTTGTCAAATGCTTTGCTGAAGTCCATGAGACCACGTCTACTGCACAGCCCTCATCTATCTTCTTGGTTACCCCTTCAAAAAACTCAATCAAATTCGTGAGACATGATTTTCCTCTCACAAAACCATGCTGACTGTTCCTAATTAGTCCCTGCCTCTCCAAATGCCTGTAGATCCTGTCCCTCAGAATACCCTCTAACAACTTACCCACTACAGATGTCAGGCTCACTGGTCTGTAGTCCCCAGGCTTTTCCCTGCCGCCCTTCTTAAACAAAGGCACAACATTTGCTACCCTCCAATCTTCAGGCACCTCACCTGTAGCGGTGGATGATTCAAATATCTCTGCTAGGGGACCCGCAATTTCCTCCCTAACCTCCCATAACGTCCTGGGATACATTTCATCAGGTCCCTGAGATTTATCTACCTTGATGCGCGTTAAGACTTCCAGCACCTCCCTCTCTGTAATATGTACACTCCTCAAGACATCACTATTTATTTCCCCAAGTTCCCTAACATCCATGCCTTTCTCAACCGTAAATACCGATGTGAAATATTCATTCAGGATCTCACCCATTTCTTGTGGTTCCGCACATAGATGACCTTGTTGATCCTTAAGAGGCCCTACTCTCTCCCTAGTTACCCTTTTGCCCTTTATGTATTTGTAGAAGCTCTTTGGATTCACCTTTGCCTGATCTGCCAAAGCAATCTCATATCCCCTTTTTGCCCTCCTGATTTCTCTCTTAACTCCACTCCGGCAATCTCTATACTCTTCAAGGGATCCACTTGATCCCAGCTGCCTATGCATGTCATATGCCTCCTTCTTCTTTTTGACTAGTGCCTCAATCTCCCGAGTCATCCAAGGTTCCCTACTTCTACCAGCCTTGCCCTTCACTTTATAAGGAATGTGCTTACCCTGAACCCTGGTTAACACACTTTTGAAAGCCTCCCACTTACCAGACGTCCCTTTGCCTGCCAACAGACTCTCCCAATCAACTTCTGAAAGTTCCTGTCTAATACCATCAAAATTGGCCTTTCCCCAATTTAGAATTTTAACTTTTGGGCCAGACCTATCCTTCTCCATAGCTATCTTAAAACTAATGGAATTATGATCACTTGTCCCAAAGTGATCCCTCACTAACACTTCTGTCACCTGCCCTTCCTTATTTCCCAAGAGGAGGTCAAGTTTTGCCCCCTCTCTAGTCGGGCCATCCACATACTGAATGAGAAATTCCTCCTGAATACACTCAACAAATTTCTCTCCATCCAAGCCCCTCATGCTATGGCTGTCCCAGTCAATGTTGGGAAAGTTAAAGTCCCCTACTATTACCACCCTATTTTTCTTGCAGCTGTCTGTAATCTCCTTACATATTTGCTCCTCAATTTCCCGTTGACTATTTGGGGGTCTGTAGTACAATCCTATCAAAGTGATCTCTCCCTTCTTATTTTTCAGTTCTACCCATATAGACTCAGTGGGCGAACCCTCGGATATATCCCCTCTCACTACTGCCGTGATGTTCTCCCTAATCAAGAACGCAACTCCCCCTCCTCTCTTACCTCCTGCTCTATCTTTCCTATAGCATCTGTACCCTGGAACATTGAGCTGCCAGTCCTGCCCCTCCCTTATCCATGTTTCAGTAATAGCTATAACATCCCAGTCCCATGTACCCATCCATGCCCTGAGTTCATCTGCCTTGCCCATCAGACTTCTTGCATTGAAATAAATGCAGTTTAATCTAGACTTCCCTTGGTCTTTGCCCTGCTTTCTCAGACCATCTGTCCGGTCATGTTCTGTACACTTTCCCTTACTGCCTTTTGTTTCTGTCACCATTTTATTTCCCACTGACTTCCTGCATCGGTTCCCATCCCCCTGCCACATTAGTTTAAACCCTCCCCAACAGCACTGGCAAACACTCCCCCTAGGACATTGGTTCCAGTCCTGCCCAGATGCAGACCGTCCAATTTGTACTGGTCCCACCTCCCCCAGAACCGGTTCCAATGGCCCAGGAATTTGAATCCCTCCCTCTTGCACCATCTCTCAAGCCACGTATTCATCTTAGCTATCCTGTCATTCCTACTCTGACTTGCCCGTGGCACTGGTAGCAATCCTGAGATTACTACCTTTGAGGTCCTACTCTTTAGTTTAACTCCTAACTCCCTAAATTCAGCTTGTAGGACCTCATCCTGTTTTTTACCTATATCGTTGGTGCCTATATGCACCACGACAACTGGCTGTTCACCCTCCCCCTCCAGAATGTCCTGCAGCCGCTCCGAGACATCCTTGACCCTTGCACCAGGGAGGCAACATACCATCCTGGAGTCTCGGTTGCGTCCGCAGAAACGCCTGTCTATTCCCCTTACAATCGAGTCCCCTATCACTATAGCTCTGCCACTCTTTTTCCTGCCCTCCTGTGCAGCAGAGCCAGCCACGGTGCCATGAACCTGGCCACTGCCACCTTCCCCTGGTGAGCCATCTCCCCCAACAGTATCCAAAACGGTATACCTGTTTTGGAGGGAGATGACCGCAGGGGACCCCTGCACTGCCTTCCTACTCTTCCTCTGTCTGTTGGTCACCCATTCACTATCTCCCTCAGTAATTTTTATCTGCGGTGTGACCAACTCACTGAACGTGCTATCCACGACTTTCTCAGCATCGTGGATGCTCCAAAGTGAGTCCATCCGCAGCTCCAGAGCCGTCAAGCGGTCAAACAATAGCTGCAGCTGGACACACTTCCCGCAGGTGAAGGAATCAGGGATACAGGAAGGAGCCCTGAATTCCCACATCTCACAAGAGGAACATGACACGGCTCTGGGATCTCCTGCCATGACTTAACCCTTAAGTTAGCTTAACAACAACTGCAATGTCATTTTGAATCTCTTCAAACCTGTGAACTTAAATTTCTTGTATGAGAAAAATGAATTGTTGGTATTAGTTCTAGTTTCAGTTTGCAGAGTTAGTAAACTGCAAGCTTTATTTTAAATCAGCCACACTTGATTTGGCATTAGGATGCATCCCCTCCTAAATGGTACGACGTTAGTATGTTCCTACGTTATGTGGAAGATGCTTAAATGAAGATAAATAGATTTCCAACTTGGTAGGGTTATCTTCATTTTTCAAATTATATGTATCCTCCACAACACCATGATCGTGTTCATCCATCCTCGTAGACCTATCAGGGGTATCATATTTTTGGGGAATGGGGTGCTAGAGGTCAATGATTAGTCAGTTTTCACATAGTTTCAGGTCAGAATGATCTGGCAGTGTGGCAGAGCCTGAGTCTTGTATATAACATTGAAGTAGGAGACCATGTGCGGTACTGCCTAACCACAATTTCATGACAGCATTTTTATGTGTGTGCAAAGCAAGTGATTTTCCTCAGAACCAGTGAAGCTAGATATGTATTCAAAGAATGAAGACTGCACCACCTAGGTAATTATCTGTTCAGTGAATTGAAACCTCCACCACTCTTGACTAAACACAGCTACATTCCTATAAGGCTACTACTAATTTCCAAAGCCACCATCAGCTTCCCATGCCAAAGATAGGTATCAAAGATGCCCAAAATTATACCAACTGCAATTCATCTGTTACAGTCAAAGACAATGAATAACTAATATACAGAACATATTTCAAGCATGAATGACTTTGTTTTTTTTTAAATTACCTGATGATAAGCAAGTAATTGTCATAATTTACCCAATATCTGTGCATTGCCCTCATTTCCATGCAAATATATACCCCAATTTATACTTGCTATGTATTAATCATATATACCATAAATCTTACAAATTGTACCAATAGATTATGGCAGTTACAGATGGTGTTATTGAGACTTTGGGATTAATACTTATCCAAAATATGATTTTAGAATCTGTTCTTATTTGGAACTTTTTATTCTGAAAATTCCCTTGCCTGATTAAATTCTAATCATTATTTGCTATGCACCAAGCTAGAACTGGCCTGTCTACCAATGTTCAGAGAGGATCTGCTGTAAATTTTCATCATTGAGCAAAAAATGTAGATGGTTTAATTTACCACTGTAAACTACAAAAATACCTTAGGCAAGTTGAAAATATTTTTCTTTGGTTTGAGAAGCTGTCAGTTGATAGTATTGTAAACTTGATTAGTATGTAATGGAAATAATTTTTAACATACTTATTTTCAATACATTTTTTCTTGCAGAAACAAAGCAACATGGCTGGAAAATGAACTGGACATATTTACAAAGCAGTACTTACAGCTGAGCCAGTGAAAACTTGCTAACCGACTGAGCCCTTTTTAGAATCTACATTTGTCCCATAACCTTACTGATGGGGATTGTCACCAATGCTGCCATAGTACTATGTGAAAAATACAAACTTCCACTCCTTTTATATGCAGTAATGGTTTTCAGGGATCTTGTTTATCAGCCCTTCAGAAATCTGACCAGATATAGATAAAGATGCATACTATTTGTCTAAGACCTTATCAAAGCTAGTCATTGCTGAGCGGGGTTATCCATATCTTGATGTATGTATTTTGAGGTGGTGAGAAAACTTCAGTGTTCAACAGAACATGCAAATATCACTATTACAAATACTGAATAGTATGTAATTGATGAGCATTGTTTGCAAACTTGGGTCTTTTAAGGAAGAAAATTGGCTCTTAATGCAGTGCACTTGGGAAGGGATACAAGAAGTATTCACAATTTACTAGGAGTATCAATTATAAAATGTACATTTTATGTTCATTATCTAGACACCTGATTAACATGTTGGTGAGTTGCATGGCCATTTACTATTGTGGATGTACTAAGTGGTCAAAACACATTGGTATGCCTTTATTCAAACACGATCTAACCATGTGAAACCTTAAATCCAATTCCCAGACTGCAAAAAAAATTCCCACTTTGCATATTTACACAATTATTTTATCATGATTTTGCTGATCAGCTCTTGCCCTCTATCTAAATTATATATATATATATATACACACGTTATACCTATATTGATAAAATGCACTTCCATTAAACTTCCAATAAAAAATGTTGATGTATACAAATTGATGCACAAGTCTAAAGCAAGTAAGGGTTTATGTGAATGGGGCTTTGGCCAATTAGTCATGTAGCTAGTGACTTAGATGTTACTGCAGAAGTCAAAGTCAGTGAAGAAAAACAATGAGTAGTAAAATAAATCCAGTTTGATTGGCTACTGATAGTACAGGAAACTCAAATGTCCTGAGGTATTCCCGTGAGTGCTGTAAATGCCTTGTTCTTTTACTTTTTAATACACTAATGCAACTTGTGTGTGAGATCTAAAGACAATGTAATTATCAAACTAATACTGGAAGTAGTTGTTAGTGGAGGGTACATGCAAACTGTTTTCAGATGCAGTTACACTTATTCCAATAATACCTCAGGCCCAAAGTACTACTTGCATCAAGACCCCTCCCACCCCCACCATTGAAACTTCAGGTGGTCAGCAACTAGCCTAAAATTGGATTTATCCCATCCACCTTGATTGCATGTCCTAGTTCCATCATTGTTAGTAAATCAACAAAAGCAAAATTTTGATGTGAATTCTTCGATAATTTAGTGTTGGCCTTTGAAAATTCAATTATCAATAGCCTTTTCAGTGCATGATCTTTATATTAGCACCACCAGCAGAATGATTGTAAATAACAGTATCAGACGGATTGCTTTAGAATTGACAAGTATACTAGGTTTTGGATCAGTTTAATGTGCACCCAAAAATAAAATTAAATAAAAACTAATAACTGCACTGAGTTATGGGTTCAAGATGTGATTTGAATTTAGGAAAGTATAGCTATGGTGTTGTATGGATGCTTGAAAATTGTCAAATTTTAATTTCATCCAGCACACACCTATGCAAACAAGTCTTTTAAAGAGAAAACCACTCAATCTAGATCTAAAACTAAGCAAGATTATCTAATCAGCAAAGTTCTGTGACCAAACAACTAAACTGATGGCACAGATCTGTTCAAGTAATTTCCATGGGGGTTGCCCCAATCCCTTTGGCCAAAACCATAGAGAAATGGTGTAAATGGCTATTTACACCATTTCATTGGATTTTGGCCAAAGTTACACCGGGAGATCAGGGCACCCCTGTGGATATTCTACCCCCTCTCGTTATTTAATTATAAATAGTAAACCTTAAAACTCCCACAGTAATAGCATAAAACATTGTGCTTTACACAATATATCCTGTCCTTGTAAAATGGCTATCTGACTTAACAGTTATTTGCCATTTAAGAGATTCAAATTGACTTGCATTAAAGGGGAGGAAGATGATGCTATGGAGTAAGTGGGTTAATACCATGATAAAATGATAGTGTACAATGTTTAGATGTAAATTAAGTTGAAGAAATTTCTAACTGATTTAAATATTTGCACAATTCATTTTAAATTTCAAAAGATTTCTAAAAAGGGGCTTTGATGAACAAATGTTTTGTACATATAGTTCTTGGTGTTAAATTACTTTTTGCAAATTTCTGAACATTTCTCAATTTACGTTTCCCTTCACTATTCATTAGATGTAGACAACCATATACCAAGTTTATATTCTTTTGAGCATGTATACTTACAATTTGCTAATAGTAATAAATTATTTGAGCTAATTGCTGTAAAAGTTTGTCATTGGAGGCCTGTGTTAAAAATAACTAAAGGCAGTACTGGAGTGTAACCTTTCTCCACTTATCTTGTCTGAGGGTGTGGTGTATTGTGATTTCCAAATTAGCAAAAGACAAATTGAGGACAATGTCACACAATGGACTTCCAGGTAATGGAGGTGATGTCAAATCATAAACTGGTTGTTTTGATTTTTGGGAGGTGGAGTGGAGGGATGAGAGACTGTAGGGTCTTTCTGGAAGGATAAGCAAAGATAGGCTGAACAGCCTCATCCCTCCTTATCTTTATATCCTCCTCCAACCCTCACATCTCTGCACTCCTCCAATTGTGCATTCCTAATTTTAATTGCTGCACCATTGGCAGGTATGTCTTCAGTTGCCTAGGCCCTAAGCTCTGGAATTCCCTTAAACCTCTGCCTCTCAAGATGCTCCTTAAAACCTACCTCTTTGACCAAGCTTTTGATCACCTTATATCTCTGTGGCTCAGTGTCAAATTTTGTTTGATAATCACTCTCGTGAAGCACCCTGGGACATTTTACTACATTAAAGGTGCTATATAAATGCAAGTTGATGTATTTATCTTGTGAGCAGCACGTTCCTAATAGCCCAATGTAGAAGAATGCAGAAAATCCCATGCATGTGGTAGAGAAGATGATCATTGAATTTGAATTATGCAAATAAGTATAAGCATGTAGACTAGATTGAATTTTTTTTGCTCAAAGATTTTAATTGGGCTGTAGTATCTAAAAGCTGGTCAGACTGAAATTTAGTTAATAAAATGCAGGTCAGCTAAACAAGCTAGCTTCACGATGGATTGCACATACTCCTAAGAACATTTCCTGGAAACATGGAGGTTAGCATACTTATAGGTGAATTTAAATATAGTCTGGTATGAAAATCTTACCTTTTTTATAGATACTGCAAAAGGAACTAAGGGAGACAAGAATATATTGTCTGAAGTTCCTAGTGGGTACAAACTCAATTTCACAGCACAGAATAGCAATTTCTGGGAAAGTATAAGGGAGACAAAGTAAAAAAAAAACTACAAAAATATGAACTAAATATGGCTATTCAATTAACTTGTTCAGTACATGATTGACCATGACACTGGTATGTTAGAGGACTTTGTACATATGATCTGAAACCTATCTCTACCATGCCTTTCTGACATAGGTACCTCAAGCTGGTTTGAAGTCATACCCTCTGCACTTTTCTATGTAAATACCTTCAGTCCCAAGGGAATACTACCTAATGATATCACTAAAGTAGCCTAGCATTCTTGGCTTCAGATGCCTCATAATTTTTTCTTTCAACTGTAGTTTGAGGCTTGATATGTAGAGTAGTTAAAGGCAGCAATCTTGGGGTTGAGATATTTGTAAACATAATTTATGGTTTATAGATTGATCTAAAATACTTAAAGGATACTACATATGATGTGGAGATGCCGGTGATGGACTGGGGTGTACAAATGTAAGGAATCTTACACCACCAGTTTTATTTGAAAATCACAAGCTTTCGGAGTGTTGGATTCCTTCAAAGTTACTGCATATATATATATATATATATATAGTCAGAGAACAATGCCTGGTGATTACAGATAATCTTTCCAACTGCCTGTTATCAAGGCAATCAAAGGAATTGAATAGTGTTCAGACAGAGAGACAAGACTACTGAATATACAAACGGCCAGAACCAAAGAGAGAGAAAGAATGTCTAGTATTAAAAACAGAACTTTTTTTTTCCGCTGGTGGGGTTACGTGTAGCGTGACATGAACCCAAGATCCTGGTTGAGGCCGTCCTCATGGGTGCGGAACTTGGCTATCAATTTCTGCTCGACGATTTTGCGTGGTTGTGTGTCTCGAAGATCGGTGGCTGAATGTCCTTGACTGCTGAAGTGTTCCCCGACTGGGAGGGAACCCTCCTGTCTGGTGATTGTTGCGCGGTATCCGTTCATCAGTTGTCGCAGTGTCTGCATGCTCTCGCCAATGTACCATGCTCTGGGGCATCCTTTCCTGCAACGTATGAGGTAGACAACGTTGGCCGAGTCACAGGAGTATGAACCATGTACCTGGTGGGTGGTGTCCTCTCGTGTGATGGTGGTATCTGTGTCGATGATCTGGCATGTCTTGCAGAGGTTGCCGTGGCAGGGTTGTGTGGTGTCGTGGATGCTGTTCTGAAAGCTGGGTAATTTGCTGCGATCGATGGTCTGTTTGAAGTTGGGTGGCTGTTTGAAGGCGAGTAGTGGAGGCGTGGGGATGGCCTTAGCGAGGTGTTCGTCGTCATCGATGACATGTTGAAGACTGCGGAGAACATGGCGTAGTTTCTCTGCTCCGGGGAAGTACCGGACGCCTCCACTTCTCGCCTTCAAACAGCCACCCAACCTCAGACCATCGTTCGCAGCAAATTACCCAGCTTTCAGGAGAACAGCGTCCACGACACCCCACAACCCTGCCACGGCAACCTCTGCAAGACATGCCAGATCATCGACACAGATACCACCATCACACGAGAGGACATCACCCACCAGGTACATGGTTCATACTCCTGTGACTCGGCCAACATTGTCTACCTCATACGTTGCAGGAAAGGATGCCCCGGAGCATGGTACATTGGCGAGACCATGCAGACACTGCGACAACGGATGAACGGACACCGCGCACCAATCGCCAGACAGGAGGGTTCCCTCCCAGTCGGGGAACACTTCAGCAGTCAAGGACATTCAGCCACCGATCTTTGGGTAAGCGTTCTCCAAGGCAGCCTTCGAGACACACGACAACGCAAAATCGTCGAGCAGAAATTGATAGCCAAGTTCCGCACCCATGAGGACGGCCTCAACTGGGATCTTGGGTTCATGTCACGCTACACGTAACCCCACCAGCGGAAAAAAAAGTTATGTTTTTAATACAACTAGTCATTCTCTCTCTGTCTGTCTTTGGTTCTGGCCGTTTGTATATTCAGTAGTCTTGTATCTAATGTCTCTCTGTCTGAACACTATTCAATTCCTTTGATTGCCTTGATTACAGATAGTCTTTCCAACTGCCTGTTATCACCAGGCATTGTTCTCTGACTATATATGCGGTAACTTTGAAGGAATCCAACACTCACCTGACGAAGGAGAAAGCCACCGAAAGCTTGTGATTTTCAAATAAAACTGTTGGATTATAACCTGGTGTAAGATTACTTACATTTGTACATGGGATATGATAATTTACATGGTCCAAGCTTTCCAAAATACCAAGTACACAGAACCCTTCATTTCAGTATAATAAAAGCTATTATACAACCTTGGTTAAAAGCATTTTTTATTGGTTACAATCAATTTATCGCAACATTAGTTTCACTGAGCCACTGTACAAATACAAAGGAAAAGTTGATGTGAAAACAGACTATAAACAAAGATACAGCAAGTGAAAATCATTTCAGATTTTATACAATAGCACAATAGGAGAAAACGCATGGCACAAGTCGCTGGTTTTATTGGCTGCAGAATAAAACTTACAATTCTTATTTTGATACAAAATCCAACAGCAGTACAGTATTACAAAATTGGTGTTAATACTGTAACCAGAGGAAAAAAATTGAAGAACACCAGCTATGTAAAGCTCTGTATTGTACAGGCTGATTAACTGGTTTTGCACTTCAGACCAATGATTTTAATACTGAATTTGACAGCAAATTACACAAAAAACTGCATATATTCTGCATGTTATTTTACACCAGATATCCACTCCTGGAAGGCTCAAAGCATTTTCTTATTGGCCTACTATTAATTACAGTAGACCATATCTGAGATATACATTTTAACCTGACTCTTCAGACTACCCTGTCCCAGAAGCAATGCATTTGAGGAAATAATTTAAATTCTATGCATTGCAAGTTTCCACTTCCCAGGTGGATATCTAAATTGGCAATACCTATCTTATTCAGCATTTATGACATTAACTTACTGATTTAACCACATTCTGAACCAAATCAACCTCTATCTTTGCCATTCGCTGTCGAGAAAACCTTCTGCATAACCACAGCACACCCCAGATAGATTAAGCCAAGCAATCTTTAGCATTACAATTTGCTAGACTACATTTCAAAATCAAAAAGCATAGCACTGGCTAATTAAGCCATTAATGTTGGTTCTGGATGGACTGTAGTTTATATACACTCAGATTAGGATTAAGTGATTATTGTTTGTTTCAAAGTATGGCTGATAATTTATACTCATTTTAAAGGTTAAATGCATATTTGAAAACCTACAGGACAAAAATATACACCAAGCTGCTTGAGTTCTATACTTAAAACTAGTTATGGCACATTGATTTTAATTGAAGGCAAAGCAAAGTACAAAATTTAAACGATTTGCTTTATGTTTTGTCCAAATTGATTAAACAGCAACCCTTTCAAACCATATATTTTACTCTATACATTACCTGGAAAGAGGTAAATGTACATGTATAAAACATTTTTACATCAGGTCTGTAATGATCAAAGCTATTAGCAGGGTCACTATTGGAGTGAAAGATTTTTTTTAAAAAGAGCCTAAAGGCAATCAAAATTTTAAAAGAAATATACCTGCAAAAAAATAAAACTCACCTGACTAAGGAACTACACAAATTACTAATGTATGTTCTTCAAAAAGTAAAGATTTGAACCACACTTGCTCTTTTTCCTTCAAAGCTGCTGTTCCTGGGGAAAGTTGACTACCTCAGCATAGATTTGCTTGTAGTGTTTGTTGGTCCCAGAGCTTTAAAACTCTGTTGACTTCCAATCAATGCACTTTGCCACTAAACTTAGTTCAAGATACCTGTGTTATTGGCACATAAATGTAAACAGAGCTAAACACTGGATTTATGTGATTTACAGGGCACACATTACACCCAAAAAACTGGTCTACCAACTCTGGAGGGGTTAGTCATGACATTCTGAAGCCATGCTAAATCAGCAAGAGGTTTGTGCAATCCAATACTTCTCCAGTAACAACTGGCTCCAGTTGTAGCAATTGGTCTTAGAACAAAACCTAAACTAAATTTCAATAAATCACCATGTAAACTATGCACTTTATACTGTATAACAAAAACATGTTTTATATAGATGTAATTACTTATGCTTCAAAATGATTTAGTAATTTACTTTTCCATCTTTTATTAAAAAACAAAATCCAACTCGTGTGATTTTCCACCTACACTATAGTAACAAGCATGTTAGAGAAAGGCCATTTAGGTTAAAATTGTGCACACTGGTACTTAGAAAAAAAAAGAGTTAATTTTAATTTTTTCTACTTATCCTGAATGTTAATCACAAGTAAAGCTCCAATGGCCCAGCGGCTAAATGCACTGAATGATACAGTCTCAAGTCAAATGATTCAGGAAGGCATCAGCTTCAATCGCTCATTGTTTATTTTAGCCGGGGGGGGGGGGGGGGGGGGAGGGGAAGAGGAGAGAGAAAGAACGAACGAATAGAAAACCTGGGTTCCTGTCCTGATCATGAAGTTGCGGTTCCTGCTGTAAAGTGCACATGTAGATGCTAGGTCAGATCATTAGGTTCAGCTGTGATATCCCTAGTTATATGGCCTATCACTGTCCAAGTGCTCTCTCTCAGAAAAGCCTTGAGCAAGATACTGCCGGCACCTGTGAATCTTCATAAATGTCACCACCGCCAGCAGAGAACGAGGGGAAAAAAAAAGGTGGGGCTGAGGTACAGAGAAACACAAGATAGGCATTACCTGTTCTGGGTGCAAATCATTAGATAAGTGTGTTACTGTAATGATAAAGGGCTGATGTACATGCATTTTCTTGTAAAATGTGCAACAGCATTCTGTTTGTTATGATAGATCCTGCTTCTGTACATTTGTGTATGCTTAAACAGTGCATATTGCAAATGCATACACAAAAAGCATACAGATGGAATGTCTTGTATAATTAAAAACTGCTGCAAAAAAATAGAAACAGAAACACACACGCGTGCGCGCACACAACCAAAGTTAAATTTTTCACAATAAGTTAATTCACAAGAAAAAAAATCTCAATAGCAATCAATTTATCCATCACTAACTTCAAAGTGTGACTTCTGATAAATACAGGCTAGAAACTTAGTTTTAAAATTGCATTTTTTTTTACATAGACAAATGATACATGATTAGCTGCTGTAATGTGTACATTCTGTATGTACAAAACAATACAGATTAGCAGATTTAGCATGAGCAAAAAACCCTCAACAATTCAGCCATTAAAACTAAACAATGGTTAGTTAGTTTGAAACATTTTCCTAGTCACCGTGGTTATATGTGCTAGCCCCTTTCAAAGTTAGCAGTTGTCAGGGTTTTTTCCTCTTCGTTAGATTTGCCTACTTTACAGAAGCCTTGTGTTATACAATTGTATTCAATGATAGAAAAACGTCACCTGCAAATACTAGGTAAAAAGAATGTTATTTCATAGCTGTTGGCTGCAGCTTAGGTAGCTCAGTCTCAGTGAATGATATTCAGGTGACATTTCTTCAATTCCAGATTTTCAGGAAACTATCCCATGATCCTGTTGCTACAGCCATTCCATCATCAGTGATGCCTAAACAGCTGACACGATTGTCATGTCCAGCAAGCACCCCTGGAGGAAAGATAATGAAAGATTTTTAAAAAGTACATAAATTAGATGAGGCAAAACAATTTCCACTTGAAAGTTTGGCAACTAAAGCTTTATGCTATTAAAAGCATTACAACTAATTACCACATCTCTCCTTTTACTAATACAATAATTGCAGTTGGCTCTCCAAACAAATATTTTTAAACCTAATTCACTTGAGTTAGCCATCCATAACTAAAACTGTTAGATGATCTACCTTGGGCAAATTTATTCATTCATTCTCAGGATGTGGGTGACATTGGCAAACCTACAATTGCTGACTTTGAAAAGGGCTAGTACACGTAACCAAGGTGACTCAGAAAATGTTTGAAACCATTCATAGTTTAGTTTTAATGGCTGAATAATTTGGAGGGTTCTGCTAATTATTGTCCATTTCTAGTTGCACTGAAGTGGTGGTGGACCTTCCTGAACCACATAGTCCATGTAGTGATAGTACTCCCAACAATAGTGCTAGATGGGAAATTCCAAGATTTTGACCCAGCGATAATGAAGGAACCCAAACTGAACGTCAGCAAGATTATTGGCAGTAGTGGTACTGATCCACAGTTGGTGGTTAGCAATGAAGTCCCTCACCTAAAATACATTTTGTGCCCTTGCTTCCCTCAGAGCTTCCTCATAGTAGCGTCCAACATGCAGTTTTGATTTTTCAGTTGGTAATGAGGAGGTTTCCATGGCCTTGAAGCCATGACACTTCACGGGGTCTAGAGTCACCTGACTTGTCCACTGTGCCCCCACCTCTGCGAGGACAGGACATGTCTAGGAATAGTCACGAGAGTCTGAAATGTTGGCTGAGCGATATGACTTGGGGTATGAAAATGTTTGGTTGTTGGATGACTAATCTGTGGGCCAGTTCTTCCAACATAGGCACCAGATGAGAAGGCTTTGCACTGTCAACTGGACTGTGTTTTGTAGTTTTTCTTACAACCGTGTGGCATTGAGTCAGCCACGTAGTGCAGGACTGGAGTCACATGTAGGCCATATCAGGCAGGGGTGGGAAGTTCCCTTCCCTAACAGACATTAGTGAACCAGGTGGGTTTTTACAATAATCATGGTCATTTTTCTGGTGCCAGCCCATAAATTACTAGACTTAATTCAATTCAATTTCACATTTTGCCATATTGGAATTTGAAATGAAGCTCTGCGTTGCTAATCCAGTACCAGAACTAGACTACCATACCCTGTGAATAGAAATTTTCTCTTGGTCTAAAAGGAAAGGGTAGTTTACTACCCTTCTAACACACAATTCTCTATTTCTGACACAGGAGCGGAAAACATTTCTATAGCAGTCTAAAACCAGAGGTCCCTTACATCTGGAGGAATCCAACTTCAATATTCTCAGTTATGGCAAATTTTGTGCTGAGTTTGAAGACTTTACACTTTGAAAAGTTACACTGATAACAGAAGACATCAGACAAATATTTTGCAAGTTGCTCAGTGGGAAGGAAATTGGCAATGCAGATTTTAAGGCCAGGAATTTGTATCAGAAGCCCAGTACAATGGCCTATAACAACAACAACTTGTATTTATACAGCACCTTTAATGTAGTAAAATGTTCCAAGGCACTTCACAGAAGTGTTACCAAACAAATTTTGACACCGAGCCATATAAGGGGATACAAGAACAGGTGGTCACAGAGGTAGGTTTTAAGGAGCGTCTTAAAGGTGGAAAGAGGTCGAGGGGTTGTTGGGAGGGAATTCGAGACCTTAAGGCCTAGGCAGCCGAAGGAACATCCGCCAATGGTGGAGCGATGAAAATTGCAGATGTGCAAGAGGCCAGAATTGAAGGAGCGCAGAGATCTAGCAGGGTTGTAGGGCTGGAGGAGGTTAGAGATAGGGAGGGGCAAGGCTATGAAGGGATCTAAAAACATGGATTAGAATTTTAAAAATTGAGGCGTTGCCAGACCAAGAGCCAATGTAGGTCAGTGAACACAGGAGTGATGGGTTAACAGGACTAGGTACGACTAGGAACAAAGTGATGATGCGCTGTGGTAGCCAGATATTCAAGACAGCAGGTGTGAGCCAGAAGAAGCCAACTTCACAGAATTTTTCCCAAAAAACTAATACTGCATGCAGTGGTATTCAACTTTTGACTTTATAAACTACTTGGCTACTTGCCATGGAACCCCATATAAAAAGAATTACAATATAAAACACAGAATTCAAAGAATACACATAAAAGCACTTCCCACCACAGACTTATAAAGTGCGCAATTAGAAACAAATAAAAGTCTCTCCAAGCGAAGTTACAAATTGTTGTTACTGCCTCTTTCAGGACCATCAGTCAACAAGGCTTTGTGCACCAGTTAATGTCCACAGGCTCTAAGCTTAGGTACCTCTTCTGTAAAGTATTAAAAAAGAGCTGCAAAGCTAAATAGGCTGTAGGAATGATTATCGACTGTAGAACAGAACCCAAGAAAACAAACAGTGGGAGATAACTGGGGAAAAAAATAGCTGCCAATGATGGAAACAACAACTGCAACTGTGGTGTGATGCACACAGCCACATCCCCAGTTTGGCATAGGGATACGTTAACTTATTTTATTAAGCAGCATGAACATAAAGCAGACCTTTAGTTGCTGTGTCAGATACAGGCCAATGAACAGTTCCATGTAAATGTAATTCTTCATTTGTCTAAAATAAATCAGCCTGTTGATTTATAATTGGCCTTTTCTCACTAAAGTGTTCATTAAACCGCCCTTGGAGAAGTGCATCGCGTGGCACATAAGAGTCATCAGTATCCAATCCATATAACAAGGAGTTTTCACTGTTATAACTGTAGGTCATATTATATGACTGGATATTAGGCAGTAAAGGTAAACTCCTGAATAAGGGATGCACGGTCTGCTTATGGAAGTCTGGTAATGTTGAGCCCAAGAAAGTATCTAGTGCAGACTCAAAATTTGTAACCATTAAGCTTTAAGGCAAAACAGGTTTCCTTAAACAAGATGGGAGAAGCTGTTCTGTAGGAGTAAAATATTCAAAATAGTCTTTCCCCCCCCCCCCCCATGTTAAAGTCACTTCGCACTAAAAAGTTACAATATTTAAACACATCAGTGTCATAGAAGCCATTAAAGAGCTTATAGATTACATCCTAAATTGTTCTAAAGAAAAACACTAAGCATAGTTTTACTAACCTGCACGATCTCCCTTCAAAGAATCCCAAACATTGCAATTAAAATCATCATAGCCTGCAAGAAGGAGGCGCCCACTTTTGGAAAATGCAACTGACGTAATACCACAGATAATGTTATCATGGGAGTACATCATCAGCTCCTGGTCTGCTCGGAGGTCAAACAATCTACAAGTGGCATCATCTGACCCAGTGGCAAATGCATTTCCATTAGGGAAGAACTGTGAATGGAAACAGAATAAAAGATTTATATCATGCCAAATTGTAACTACGTTAAATAATAGTTACAAAACTTGGTCATCAAATCACATCTGTCTTGATACTTAAGTGGCAATGTAAATAATGTCAGCCACAAAATAATTAGCTTATTTTATGAAACTATGTAATTGTGGAATTCAGGGTAAGAACAATTTGGTTTTGGTTTAAAACCAGTAGCCACTGTAACATCATCATCAAAAGGAAATCAGCTTAAATTATAACCGACTTCACCCTTAAACCATACAAAAAATGTTTACCTCTACTTCCAGCAAATACTATCCAATAGGCATAAAAGTTGCCATGTATTCAGAACCAGTAGAAATTCTACTCTTCATTTCTATCTTATTTATATTTTATTGAGATGACTAAGAATACTTACACAAACTGCATTAATATCAGACACATGTCCAGTGAATGACTGTCTGCACATTCCATCTCGAATATCCCACAGTTTGGCAGAAGCATCGCAAGCACCGGAAACAAAAATCCTCATGTCAGGACTAAGAGTGAGACTCATGACGTCCCCTGTATGTCCTGTAAACGTGGCTGTTTGATGGCCCGTTTCAATGTCCCATAAAGCACTGTAAATACAAAAATGCATGTTAATGTTTTCACTAATTTCTGCATTTTGTAGGGCTAATGTTTTCACAAGAGCATGTTTTCCATGCAACCATACAACAAATCCCCATTGGTCTATCTCAGACAAACAAGTGTTGGGAGGGGGGGTATCAGAGGGATTATCATCCTAGGTGCTCCCATGGATGTCTTGGACACTGTGAGGAGTGTTGGATGCCCTAGTCCTAAAGTTGCATACTTCTCTCCAATCTCATCTTGTCCTCGAGACCCAACTCCTGCTCTCTTGACCCAATTCCCACTAAACTGCTGACCACCCACCTTCCCTTCCTGGCCCCCATGCTAACTGATATTGTAAATGATTCCCTCTTAGGTACTGTCCTCTTCCCTTTCAAATCTGCTGTCATCACCCCACTCCTCAAAAAACCCACCCTTGACCCTTTCTATCCTTGCAAACTACTGTCCCATCTCCAACCTTCCCTCGTCTTCAGTTCTCGCCGCAAACTCCGTTCGCTCACTACCAATTCCATCCCCCTCCCTGGCCACTGTCTCACGCTGAACCAGACTGTTCGCAACCTCTGCGTCCTATTTGACCCTCTCCATTACAAAAACCACCTACGTAATATCGCCCATCTCCCCCGCTGCCTCAACTCATCCATGCTTTTGTTACCTCCAGACTCGACTATTCCAATGCTCTCTTGGCCGGCCTCTCATCTTCCACCTTCCATAAACTTGAGCTCATCCAAAATTCTTCTGCCCATATCCTAACCCGCATTAAGTCCCGCTCACCCATCATTCCTGTGCTCGCTGACACTGGGTCTTGGTCCACCAACACCTCAATTTTCAAATTCTCATCCCAGTGTTCAAATCCCACCATGGCCTCATCCCTTCCTTTCTCTCTATCCTTCTCCAGTCGTATAACCCTGCAAGAACTCAAACGTCCCTCCAAAGCTGGCCTCTTGTGCATTCCACACTGCCTATGCCCCCATATTGGCAGCCATACCTTCAGTGTCTAGGTCCTAAGCTCCGGAATTCCCTCAGTAAACTTCTCCACCCCTCTCTCCTCCTTAAAGACACTCCTTAATACTTACCTCTTTAACCAAGTTTTTAGTCACCTGTCCTAATATCTCCTTCCTTGGCTTGGTGTCAGTATTTATCTGATTACGCTTCTGTGAAGCGCCTTGGAATGTTTTACTATGTTAAAGGCACTATAAAAATTATAACACTGTTGAAGTGAGGTCGGGTACTCTTGATCAGGGAATAATGGAGAAAAAGAATAACCAGCATCTCAACCATCATCATGGAACCACTTACTAGCTCACTCCCCTCATCATAAACAGGAAACCTATTTTGCTGAACTAAAAGACAATTTTTGCAATAGAAATATTTTTAGATCACAATTTCATACAAACGCCCTATTCATTTTGTTGGGTTGATACAGCAATGGAAAGAACAAAAGAAAATCCCAACATTAAATTACAGCTGCAGAATTAAGTAGTTTAACTATGGAATCAATAAACATTTTCCTTTGTTGAATAGCCTGGATAAAGTGTTTTCATGCATGGGCTTTCCAACTTACCAACTCGTATCTCCTGAACTTGTAACAATCTGGTTGTCATCCAGAAAACGACAACATGATAAGTAACCTGTAAAGGAAACAAATCAAACACAAACAGTAAAGGTATACTTTCAGTATCAACATTAGCTTAATTTATACTGGTTTTAAAATAATATCTACAATCAAGTTCCATTTTCAATTTGATTGTAAAAGTTTCCATGCAATTTTCTTCATTCTATTGAGCCTGCTCCTTCCAACATAACATGTTTAATTTACAAAGTCATAGTCTCTTCCAACTTTAATTTCCTGAGGGCAGTAAATGATCACAAGTAGTTTCCAAAAAGATAAAACTCGAATGAAATCAAGAAAAAAAAACTAATACCATTTTAACATCACAGTCCACATTACTTAATTCTAACTAGTTGCATTCCACAGATGACATTGCCACAGTTCCAAAAGAATTAGAACCAGAGCGCTTGTCACCTAAACCTATACTTAGAACTTCAACCATGTTCTTAGCCAAAGATTAATCAATAAACGCTTTTAATGAGAATCAATTCCACATTTCTCATGCTCTGGCAAAAAAAATGTCAATCTCACTTAAGAAACCTCACTTTCATAATTATATCTTCTGGTCTGCACTCAATCCAAGAAAACCAGATTCATTTACATTGTCCATGCCTTGGAGCATGTGCCTCAAATCTTTTCTCCACTGGGAGCAAATTTAGTTTTAAATTATGAAGAAATTTGCACAGAATAAAGTCCTGAAGTCATCTTCATCAATCTTCTCTGAATTATTTCCAATGCATTAATGTTCTTCTAAAGGTAAAATGCCCATAACTCCAGCAATATTCTAACTGTAAGGTTGCCAAGGAGTTATGCAGGATTAAAGTATCCTACTAATCAAATGCATCCTGAGATCAGATTAGTCTCAAAGGCTTCACATTACATTGGTGAAAAATGCTACTGATGAGAAAAAGGCAAGAGAGTAGATGCAATAATGAAGGACATACATTTAAATTAGTGACTATTTCCTGATATGCCACAAAAAAAGTGCACAACAGTGACGTACAAATTTAAGTTAGGTTTTTCTCTGATCAGATTGCACTTTTTTTGTTCCCTTTTCCTCCCCTCTTGAAGACAGTGACTCTCTGTTTTGTTACGGTTTCACAGGAGCACCCTTCATTGCCTTGCCCAAGACTTGGACTTCCTGCATGAGAACCCAGTGTGTTGGTAGGTTATTCAACCTCAGTATCACAATTGGATCTGATCCCCGCCCTTACTCAACATACAAATTTTCCAGAAAGAATCACTGGATAGTGAGCAGGAGGAAGAATTCTGGCCAATTTTCCTCTTCCTAGCACAGGTGTTAATTAGGCTAATGCCTCTATCACTGCCTCGGCTACTGGCTGAGAATCAAAACTAGGACCGTCATGGTTAGTATGGCTAATCTACATACCACTTTAACCAGTTGAGTCATTGGGAAAGCACCGAGATTAACATTTCTGACCACTTACACCAATATTACCTTACCTGTGTGCCCTGGTAGTTCCCTGCTCACTCGAACATTGCCCTCCCTAGTTTTCAAGCTGTATATTGAACAGATGTTGTCCAGCCCACCACAGGCAACATAGTTTCCAGATGGAGCATATGCACAAGTCATAACCCATGATGATCGCAAAGGGATAGCATGCATCTTTAGGAAAGACAAGAAAATCTCAAGTGATTACTGAGTTCACACTAATCTAAATCTAAAATTTTAAAACAGTCAAACCAATCTCATTCTTACTTTGTTTGTTGTATAACTGTCCCAGATGATTAACTTTCCATCTTGAGATGCACTGACTAAAAGTCTGCAAATACAAAAATATTTTATGCATTAAAGGAAGTCAAGGCCACAGATAGAGTGGAGAAGAAACTTCACTCAAATGAAAAGCAGGGCTGTGTGGCTTTAGTGAGGAAGAGAGACTAGAGAAACTGGTGCTTTTTCCCCAAACAGAACAAAGAGATTTGACAGGCATTCAGGGTTTTGATCAGGTAAATTAGTCAGTGGCTCAGTAACTAAAGAGCACGAATTTATCACCAAGAGGACAAAGGAAGTGGGTCGAAATATAGATTTTTTTTTAAAACGCAGAGGATTATTAGCACATAGAATACTGTACCAGAAACAGTAATGGATGGAAGCAGAATCCACAACAGCTTTTAAAAAGAAATAGGATGCATATTTGAAAAAAGAAAAATTAAAAAAAAGGTAAGGGGAAAAGGCAGGGAAATGCTATTAAGTGATAACCCCTCAGAGAACCGGCAGAGAGTGGGCTGACCTGTCTCCTACTGTGCTACAAGAAAAATTCTGTAACTTGATGAATCTACACAATAATTATACATGAAATTCTTGTTCCTGCCAAAATGTTTTTCAATTTGAACACTTGATAGAGAATATCACCCAAATTCTTATTTTTATTCCACGTCAGATGACACTATATTACAAATCTGAAAAACAGATTTATTACATCAACTAGGGGATAGAATATAAAAACAAGGAGGTATTGCTGCAGTTATATAAGGTATTGGTGAGACCGCACCTGGAATACTGCATACAGTTTTGGTCTCCATACTTAAGAAAAGACATACTTGCTCTCGAGGCAGTACAAAGAAGGTTCACTCGGTTAATCCCGGGGATGAGGGGGCGGACATATGAGGAGAGGTTGAGTAGATTGGGACTCTACTCATTGGAGTTCAGAAGAATGAGAGGCGATCTTATTGAAACATATAAGATTGTGAAGGGTCTTGATCGGGTGGATGCAGTAAGGATGTTCCCAAAGATGGGTGAAACTAGAACTAGGGGGCATAATCTTAGAATAAGGGGCTGCTCTTTCAAAACTGAGATGAGGAGAAACTTCTTCACTCAGAGGGTGGTAGGTCTGTGGAATTTGCTGCCCCAGGAAGCTGTGGAAGCTACATCATTAGATAAATTTAAAACAGAAATAGACAGTTTTCTAGAAGTAAAGGGAATTAGGGGTTATGGGGAGCGGGCAGGAAATTGGACATGAAGCTGAGTTCGGATCGGTCAATGCCCTGTGGGTGGCGGAGAGGGCCCAGGGGCTATGTGGCCGGGTCCTGCTCCGACTTCTTGTGTTCTTTAGATTTGTGGTTGGGATCAGATCAGCCATGATCTTATTGAATGGCGGAGCAGGCTCGAGGGGCCGATTGGCCTACTCCTGCTCCAATTTCTTATGTTCTTATGTTCTAACTAAAAACTGATTAAACAGCATCAAAATGTGCTGTAAACTATTAATTAATTCCCATCACTATAATGTCAGGATAACATTTTTCCTTTAATGAGTAGACTGGTTTTAGCAATGTACTGTACCTGTTGGTTACCACTGACCAATACAGTGCCCATTAGAGATCATAGATAACCACAATCTGACTTGGAGAGTCAGTGGTAAAATTATGTTGCAAAAGTCCATCGTTGCAACATTATTTTCATCATTGCTTTCTGTAAAACACTGAGCTGTTTCAATAAGTGCACCATTGCAATAATTCCTCTAGATATTATAACTGCAAGATATTATTGGATTAGTCTGGCATGTGCAAATTTCAAAAGCACCAAAGCAAAGAGGAACTCCAGATAGCAGCCATTGAAAATAAAACAAAGGAATGCCATTGGAATCGAGTGGCCTCTAGCTGAATGCAGTCTAAAAATTGCTGATCACTCACTGTCAACAGTGCTACTGATTCATCGCAAGCATCACAATGAACACGATAAATATGTGAGCTATAATTGTTACAGTTATTGTGCTAACCGATCATATAATAACCATACGCTTAAGATTCAACATTCAAGCACTGACCTTGAGTCTGATCCCCAGTGCATGGCATAGATTTTAGCCAAATGCCCCCTCAATGTACGCCTTGTGCGCATTTGGATCCGACCAACTGAATCCAGACCAGCTGTGATCTAGAAATAAAATTGAGTTAGCTGTACTTCTATGAAACTGGTAAAGAACACTAATGTAATACAAGCTATATGCCCATTTTCCATTAAATGTGTTTACCTGGGCTAGGGTGGAATCACCACATGCTTTCCTTGCATCCTGCAATGACAAACAAAATTTTACTTACTTCATATTTAACACAAGTAATAAATCCAATACCTCTACTTAAGATGCTGCTCTCAATGCCATTAGGCTTTTTTTTTAATAGTGATAGCACCATGATAATAAAATAACCTTCCTGGATTAGGTAATTCACACATTTGACCTGGACATTTGAAAGTAAACGTTTAATTAGCACAGACTGCATGTCTGTGGTCAAAAATTAGTGCCAGTCTTCTGCGCGCTCTCTCTCTAGCGTCACTCCGGGACGCTTACCTCCTATTGCTGCTCTCATTTTGAATGCCACAGCACACTGTGGTAGAATTTCTTGCAAGATCAGAAGTTCCTATTACAGCAAGCAGCAAAGTTCAAAAATCAGAGCAGCAGCACAAGATAGGAGTCGTGGAGCTGCACTATGGAAGAAACTCAAGGGTTGTTTGAGGGGCATGGGGAGGAAGGGAAGAGAAAGAAAAATAGAAGAAAGGACTAGTTCTAGAGCAGCCATGGTGGTAAGGAAGGGAAGAGAGAGGGAAACCAAGGAGCAGTCCTGTTTGTAGAGAAAAACCAGTCACACTGGCAGAGCAGTGTTGGTGGGGACATTCTTGCCCCCCCATGCAGCACTTGGATGGTAGGAGCTAGAGTGGCACCGAGAATGTAGGCGATAAGGAGAATAAATCTTGTGCCTTCACTGCTCATATGCCACTTCATGTTCTCATGCATTTACTGTTTTTCATCCCTCCAATACATAGGAAAGAATAATCGGTATACTACCTGCAGCTTAAGTTACTAATGTCAGCTTCAACATAAAAAGCAGTATTCTAGAAAAGCAGGCACATTTTAAGATTTAAAAAACCTGCACTAAATTTGATTTGTATAGCTGTTCAGCACCAAACACGTTGCTTTCTATCATGACAGTCTATTACCATTCATTTTTACATTAATCTCTTTTCTTTTAAAATCTAAATTCTTTTTCATCTAATTATTTTATTTGTTTTGCCAATCATTTTCCTGTATGTTTAATTCTCTTACTCTTTCTGTGAATACTTTCAGTCAGTCAATTCTGCATTTGCTTTTCTTCTAGTGGAACATAACCAGTGGACAAAGAATGATCAGAAGTAAGATGGAAGGACTATGTAAACCAGAAAATAGACTGCTGCAAGATAGCACTGCTATCTCTGCAATCACCCCTCTGCTCTTGGCTCTACTCAATCTCATGATGGCTCTAGAATGATTACGTTACACTCTTACATCCCAAGTTTTTCATTACAGAAGGAGCAGAAAAGTAGGAAGTCTCACCCACTTCTTGTGCAATCCCTACAGATCCATTCCTTGAGTTAGGATTCCCTCTTGCCCTACTTTCTATATCTATTTCAGTGGATTGCAATAGATGCCTATTCCCATGGAATTAATATATGGTGGGGAGGTGAGAGAAAGAGAAGGAGAGGGAGGGGAGGAGAGAGAGAGAGAGAGAGAGAGGGAGGGAGGAAAAAAAAGATTAGAATTCACAACCTTATCATAAGGCAATCTGAAATAGAAATACAAATTAGAAAGAACATGCATTTACATGGTACCGTTCACATCCTCTGGAGGTCCCAAATACTTCACAGTCAATGAATTACTTTAGATTGTAGTCACATTTATATAGGTAAATGCAACTGCAAGGTCCCACAAACAAGATTGAGATAAATGACCAGGTAACTTGTTTGGTGATGTTGGTTGAGGGATAAATGTTGGCCAGGACATCAGAAGTCCTCTACTTTTCTTCAAACAGTGCCATGGGATTTTTTGCATTCACCTAAACAGGCAAGGTCTCAGTTTAACATCTCATCTGAAAAAGGGCATCTTCAACAATGCAGCAACCCCCAAGGACCACACTGAAGGGTGATCCAGTCCCTGGAGCACGCCTGGAATCCACGATCTTCTGACTAAGAGGTAAACAAAATTGCCACTAAACCAAGGTGACATTTGGCTAAGCAGGCAACAGGCATTGGGACAGACTCTGGGAGGTAAATCAGTGAATATCTAAACATTGGACAAATAGCTGGAAGTGAAGCTAAAAAAGGAATCTCCAGCGTACAATGATTGATTGTGGCTGGGGATTTTTAATATAACTACTGCAAAACAAAAAAACATATATTGAGCCCTTAGACTAATAGACAACTTTAAAAGTTGGACTGATTTAAAGTGGACCTCCATTATGACCAAGACACATTACACCTCCAAATGTCAGCTGAAGTCTACTGTATATGGAAAAAGCTGACGTGAAAAAGCTTACAGAACACAAAAACTCCACAAAGCTACAGATTGCTATTACTAATTAGTTCATAAAATACAAAACTACTTTTGAAACAAACTCAGTAGTGAAAAATCCTGAAGGATTTTCAGCAGCAATGCAACAAATTAATTTCAGTAATCCAAAAATGGAGGCTGCAAACGAAATTGAAATTCCCATTTTAATATGTTGCGAACTGTTCGTTCCCTGACCACACAGATTCTGCATTGATGCCTCGGTGAAAGGGCCAATGGTGTTTTTTTTAAAAAACTCACCCACATAGAACTTGAGGATATAAACTTTGGGGAAAAAGTTCCCAGAAATAACAACTTGCATTTATGTAAGTGCCTTTAACATAGTAAAATGTCCCAAGACGCTTCACAGGAGTAATCAAACAAAAATTGTCACCAAGCCAAAGAAACAGACATTAGAACAGGTGCTTGGTCAGAGAGGTAAGTTTTAAGGAGCATTTTAAAAGGAGGAGAAAGAGGTGGAGAGGTTTAGGAAGAGTATTCCAGAGTTTAGGGCCTAGGTAACCGAAGGCACGGCTTCCAATGATAGGACGAGGGAAGTGGAGGATGCAGAAGAGGCCAGAGTTGGAGGCCAAGAGCCCTCGGAGGGTTGTAGGGCTGGAGGAGGATACAAAGAAAGGGATAGGCGAGGCCAGAGGGATTTGAATATGAAAATTTTAAATTCGAGGCGTTGATGGACAGGGGGCTAATGTAGGTCAGCGAGCACAGGGATGATGCATGAATGGGACTTGGTGTGTTAGGATACAGGCAGCGGTGTTTTGGATTAGCTCAAGTTTATAGAGGATAGAAGATAAGAGGACGACCAGGAGAGCATTGGAATAGTCGAGTCTGGAGGTAACAAAAGCATGGTTGAGGGTTTCAGCAGCAGATGGGCTGAGGCGGGGCAGAGACGGGTGACATTACAGAGATGGACGTAGGCGGTCTTTGAGATGGAGAGGATATGGGGTCGGAAGCTCAATTCAGGGTCAAATAGGACGCAAACAGTCTGGCTGAGCCCGATAGTGGCCAGAGAGGGGGATGGAATCGGTGGCTAAGTAACAGAGTTTGTGGCAGGGACCAAAAACAGTGGCTTCACTCTTCCCAATATTTAATTGGAGGAAATTTTGGCTCATCTCAGACTGGATGTCGGACAAGTAGTCTGACAGCACAGCAGAGTGGCAGGGTTATGAGAGGTGATGGTGAGGTAGTGCTGGATGTCGTCAGTGTACGTGTGGAACTTGACGTCGTGTTTTCGGATGATGTCGCCAAGGGGCAGCATATAGATGAGAAACAGGAGGGGGACAAGTATAGATCCTTGGGGGACTCCAGACCATAACGGTGCCGGGGCAGTAAAACTAAACACTACAAACAAATAGGTTACAATTTGAAACAGGTTAACTGTCAAACATTTAGCAATTAACTATGCAAGTATAAATAATTTCTTTGAACATTTAAAATTTTGAAATTGAGAAAATTTTAAATCAGTGATATAGTGCTGCTGTACATTCTCATCATGGCCAAAAAAGGCAGGGTTGAGGCACGAGCAATGGGACTAGGGAGTAGGATGTGAGTGAGTTTTCATGTGTTTTAGACATGGACAGATGGCTGTAAGCACTATTTCACAACTGTTGACTCTAGACAGGTGGCTTACTTTACAAAGAAGCAATTTATTCTAGAGCAAGTCTCTCCATCATCCGGTCAGGAATTGGGCTGTTCACTGACAAATCTACAGTGTTCAGCTCTATTCACAACTTCTGTGATAATGAAGCAGCAAATACCAGCAGGACCTAGGCAACGTCCAGACTTGGGCTGACAAATGGGAGGTAACAATCGCACCACATAAGTGTCAAGCGATGGCCATTTCCAACAAGAAAAAGTCCAAACCTCTCCGAGCTTCAACAGCACAATCAAAACCCCCCACTTTCAACAGCCATGCGGACACTGCTAACCAGAAACTTAGCTGGACCAGCCACATCAATAATATGATCACAAGAGCATATGCAATGGAGTGGCAATTTTAATTTAAAAAAACACTTTTCATCCAAGAGAATCAAAAGCAAAATACTGCGGATGCTGGAAATGTGAAATACAAACAGAAAATGCTGGAGAAGCTCAGCAAGTCAGGCAGCATCTGTGGAGAAAGAGCAGAGTTTCAGGTTGAAGACCTTTCATCAGAACTGAAAGATGTTAAAGAGTTCAAGTTTTTGAGCAAGTACAGAGCCGGGGAGGGATAGAAAGAACAAAAGGGAAGGTCTGTGATAGGGTAGAGGGCATGAATGATTAAATGACAGAAGGGATGATGGTGCAAGGGAAGGAAGGTGGTAATGGGACAGGTTAAGAAACAAAAAAGATTGATCAGGAGTAGCTGTAAATGGCAGCAGCAGAACCATGACCAGCACTAGCTGACCAAAAAAAAATGGGAACAGTGGTTGTGATCTGAAGTTATTGAAATCAATGTTGAGTCCACAAGGTTGTAAAGTGCCTAAATGAAAGGTGAGGAGCTGTTCCTCGAGCTTACTTTGAGCTTCTTTGGAACAGTGTAAGAGGCCGAAGACAGAGGTCAGAGTAGGAGTGGAAATCATAGAATCATAGAAAATAGGAGCAAGAGTAGGGCATTCGGCTCTCCGGGCCTGCTCCGCCATTCAAAATGATCATGGCTGATCGTCCAACTCAGTACCCTGTTCCCGCTTTTTCCCCATATCCCTTGATCCCTTTAGCATTAAGAAATATATCTATCTCCTTCTTGAATACATTTAATGACTTGGCCTCCACTGCCTTCTGTGGTAGAAAATTCCA
Source organism: Heptranchias perlo (assembly GCF_035084215.1). Classification (NCBI taxonomy): domain Eukaryota; kingdom Metazoa; phylum Chordata; class Chondrichthyes; order Hexanchiformes; family Hexanchidae; genus Heptranchias; species Heptranchias perlo. Next base: position 34,940,751 of record NC_090337.1, on the reverse strand, counting down.
CAGGTTCACCACCCTCTGAGTGAAGAAATTTCTCCTTATCTCGGTTCTAAATGGCATACCCCGTATCCTGAGACTGTAACCCCTGGTTCTGGACTCCTCAGCTATCGGGAACATCCTCCCTGCATCTAGTCTGTCTAGTCCTGTTAGAATTTTATATGTTTCGATGAGATCACCTCTCATTCTTCTAAACTCTAGTGAATATAGGCCTAGACGACCCAATCTCTCCTCATACGTCAATCCTGCCATCCCAGGAATCAGTCTGGTAAACCTTCGTTGCATTCCCTCCATGGGAAGGACACCCTTCTTCAGATAAGGAGACCCAAACTGCACACAATACTCCAGATATGGTCTCTCCAAGGCCCTGTACAACTACAGTAAGACATCCCTGTTCCTGTACTCAAATCCTCTTGCAATGAAGGTCAACATACCATTCGCCTTCCTAACTGCTTGCTGCACCTGAATGCTCGCTTTCAGTGACTGGTGTACAAGGACACCCAGGTCTCGTTGCACATCCCCTTTTCCCAATCTATCACCATTCAGATAATAATCTGCCTTTCTGTTTTTACAACCAAAGTGGATCTCACATTTATCCACGTTGTACTGCATCTGCCATGTTCTTGCCCACTCACCCAACTTGTCTAAATCATATTGGAGCCTCTTTGCATCCTCCTCACAGCTCACTTTCCACCCCAGCTGTGTGTCGTCTGCAAACTTGGAAATGTTACATTTAGTTCCCTCATCCAAATCATTGATATATATTGTGAATAGCTGGGGCCCAAGCACTGATCCCTGCGGTACCCCACGAGTCACTGCCTGCCACCCGGAAAAAGACCCATTTATCCCTACTCTCTGTTTCCTGTCTGTCAACCAATTCTCAATCAATGCCAGTATATTCCCCCCAATCCCATGTGCTTTAATTTTGCACACAAAGCTCTTGTGTGGGACGTCATCAAAAGCCTTCCGAAAATCCAAGTACACCACATCCACTGGTTCTCCCCTATCTATTCTATTAGTTGCATCTCAAAAAACTTCAGTAGATTTGTTAAGCATGATTTCCCTTTCATAAACCCATGATGACTTTGTCCAATCCCGCTAATGCCTTTCAAGTGTTCTGTTATCACATCCTTTATAATAGATTCTAGCATTTTCTCCACTACTGATGTTAGGCTAACTGGTCTGTAATTCTCAGGGAACCGGAGTAGGACTGGAACAAGGAATGTTCCACAAATCCCACCGCTGCACACAATGCAGTCTCCTCTACTTTGGGAAGACCAAACAAAGACTGGGTGATCGCTTTGCTGAAAACCTCCGCTCTGTCCACAAGTGTGACTCTGACCTGCCGGTCGCTTGCCATTTTAATTTCCCTTTCCCCCACCAGGACAGCCTGAGGCCCCTCAGTTTCTTCCTTGAACGGAGGCCCAGCCAGTCCCCATCCACCACCACCCTCCCCTGCCACCTGACCGGACTTGTTCTTACGCTGAACAACTTCTCCTTTGACTCCACTCACTTCCTCCAAATAAAAGGTGTCGCTATGGGAACCCGTATGCGTCCCAGCCATACCTGCCTTTTTGTGGGATACGTGGAACATTCCTTGTTCCAGTCCTACTCAGGTCCCCTCCCTCACCTCTTTTTCCAGTACATTGATGACTGCATCGGTGCCGTTTCCTGCTCTCGCCACAAAATGGAAAATTTCATCAACTTTGCTTCCAATTTCCACCCTTTCCTCGCCTTCCCATGGTCCATCTCCGACTCTTCCCTTCCTCGACTTCTCTATCTCCATTTCTGGGGATAAGCTGTCAACCACTATAAGCCCACCAACTCCCACAGCTACCTTGATTACACTTCCTCCCACCCCGCTTCCTGTAAGGACTCTATTCCCTTCTCCCAGTTTCTCCGTCTCTGTCGCATCTGTTCTGACGATACCACCTTCCACACCAGTGCTTCCAACATGTCTTCCTTTTTCCTCAACCGAGGAATCCCCTCCACTATAGTCATCAGGGCCCTCGACCGTGTCCATCCTATTTCCCGCACTTCTGCCCTCACCCCTTCCCTCCCAGAACCATGATAGGGTCCCCCCTTGTCCTCACCTTCCAACCCACCAGCCTCCACATTCAATGTATTATCCTCCACCACCAAATACATCTTCCCCTCCCCTTTCAGCATTCCGAAGGGACCACTCCTACGCAACACCCTAGTCCACTCTTCCATCACCCCCAACACCCGCTCTCCTCCCCACGGCACCTTCCCATGCGAGCACAGGAGATGAGACACCTGCCCCGACACCACCTCCCTCTCCACCGTCCAGGGCCCCAAACACTCCTTTCCAGGTGAAACAGCAGTTTACTTGTACATCTTTCAATTTAGTATACTGTATCCGCTGCACACAATGCAGTCTCCTCTACATTGGGGAGACCAAACAAAGATTGAGTGATCGCTTTGCTGAACACCTCCGCTCTGTCTACAAGCGTGACCCTGACCTGCTGGTCGCTTGCCATTTTAATTCCCCTTTCCACTCCTACTGTGACCTCTCTGTCCTCAGCCTCTTACACTGTTTCAATGAAACTCAAAGTAAGCTCGAGGAATAGCACCTCATCTTTCGTTTAGGCATTTTACAATCTTCCGGACTCCACGTTGATTTCAATAACATCAGATCATAACCACCACTCCCATTTTGTCGGGCTGGTAATGGTTCTGCTGCTGCCATTTACAGCTGTTCCTGATCAATGTTTTGTTTCTTAACCTGTCCAATAACCACCTTCCTTGCTTTGCACCATCATCCCCTTTGTCATTTAATCATTCGCGCCCTCTACCTTATCACAGACCTTCCCTTTTGTTCTTTCCTCTCCTCCCCGTCCTCCCCCCACTTTCCCTGGCTCTATACTTGCTCAAACACTAACATCATCCAGTTCTGATGAATGCCTTCGACCTGAAATGTTAACTCTTGCTTTCTCCACAGATGCTGCCTGACTTGCTGAGCTTCTCCAGCATTTTCTGTTTCATCCAAGTAAGATAGTTGATCTCAGCCAGAATAGCAGCAAGATTCCCTGCAGCATGGCCTGCCAAGATCCCTACATCTCATCAGCAACCAGCAACTTTTGCTGGAAGTCTAAAAAGATGGATGCTACACAAACATAGGGTTCGGTTCGGCTCAGTTGTGATTATTTCCACAGCTGAACAGTTCCAACATTCTCTAAACAGGATCAGAGATGAATAGTTACCAGGGTCAGGTACGGTTGCTGCCTATGGAACTACACCACAGCACGAGTGGCTGGCTTAAGGGAAGGTGCAGCAAGAAAACTGCAGTGGAAGAATTGGAAATCATGTGTTTAAAAAATTTTCCAAAACACATTAACTTTTTGAGGACAGGGGACATTGGGTATGATAAAAGTTTCACTTTTCAAGGAACTTAAACACTAAATTATAATACAATAAGCAGGACACACACAATTTAGGTCAGGAAGATCATGCAACTTCAAACTTAGCAAACTAAGATAGCAAATTATGAGACTTTGCACTTCCTTCAGTCAAGAGTGGCATTTTAACTTTGGCTCATTTGTTCTGCATGTAATTTAATTGAAGAGTGCATAGTTAATGTAGAATCTTACCCTGATTTGATTCCGCAATTGCTCTGCTTCTTGCCGCAATTGTTCCAGTTCACTCATTGTCCTGGCTTAGTATCACACTGTCCACACACTATCACGAAACAGATCTACAAAGCAAAACATCTCTCATCAGTGCTATTCAAATTCATTCAACTATCACACAAAGGGATACATTCTGAACGCTATGACCTATTACGATGCAATCATTTTTCTGATTTGTTAGATGTAAAGTACAGCTGGCCCTACAGTACCAACAATATATTTAACCCAAAGCTCTCAGAAATGCACACTATTGTAGGAAATATATCCCACAAATGCAGCTTATGTTTATCCTCAGAGAATCATGGAATCTTACAGCCAGTCGTGCCTGTGCCGGCTCTTTGAAAGAGCTGTCCAATTTAGTCCCACATCCTAGTTTTTTTCCCCATAACCCTGCAAATTAGTCCTCTTCAAGTACATGTCCAATTGCCTTTTGAAAGTTCCTATGGAATCTGCTTCCACCAACCTTTCAGGTAATGCGTTCCAGATCTTAACCATCTGTGAAAACATTTCTCATTTCCCCTCTAACTCCTTTGCCAATTATTTTAAATCTATGACCTCTGGTTACCGACTCACTTGCCAGAGGAAACAGTTTCTCCCTACTTGCTCTATCTGAGCCCCTCATAATTTTGAATACCTCTATTAAGTCTCCCCTTAACCTTCTCTGCTCTAAAGGAGAACAATCCCAGCTTCTCCAATCTCTCCACATAAGTGAAATCCCTCATCCTTGGTATCATCCTGGTAAACCTCCTCTGTACCCTCTCCAAAGCCTTCACATCCTTCCTAAAGAGTGATGCCCAGAATTGTACACAATACTCCAGCGGAAGCCTAATCAGTGATTTATAACAGTTTAGCATGACTTCCTTGTTTTTGTATTAAATGCCCCTATTTACAAAGCCAAGTATCCCAGACGCTTTCTTTAACTGCCTTATCAACATGCCCTGCCACCTTCAAAGATTTGTGAACATGTACCCACAGGTCCCTCTGCTCTTGCACCCACTTACATTATACTGCCTCTCCATGTTGATCCTCCCAAAGTGCATCATTTCACACTTTTCTGCATTAAATTGCATCTGCCCATTTCACCAGTCTGTCTATGTCCTCCTGAAGTCTGCTACTATCCTCCTCACTATTTACTAAGTTGCCAAGTTTTGTATCATCCACAAACTTTGAAATTGTACTCCCTTTATCCAAGTCCAGGTCATTTATATAGAAGAAAAGCAATGGTCTCAATGCCAATCCAACCCCGGGGGACCCCACTGCATACTTCTCGCCAGTCAGAAAAACATGTTAACCACTACTCTCTGCCTCCTATTCCTTAGCTAATTATGTTACCACTGCCCCTTTAATCCCATGTGCTTCTATTTTCTGAATAAGTCTGTTATGTAGTACTTTATCAAATGCCTTTTGAAAGTCCATATACACATCTACTACATTACCTTCATCAACCCTCTCTGATACTTCATCTGCAGTGTGCTGAAGTTCGAGAAGAAGTCCAGTATTTTAACGTTTCATAACCTGTAGCAAAATTGAAGCCCCAAGTTGTTGCAAGAAATTTGCAATTAAGCATGGATATTTAAATGGATTGCTCATGCCTGGGCAGTTGAATGTTGCTGGACCTGAAGTCTTCCAATCATCAAAACACAAATAAAATGCACTGAATGATCATTTTGATTTACAGTTAGAAGATCTTTACTATTCTTGTTAAAGACAGAGTTTCATTAACATACTCCCAATTCACAATTAGAGCTGAAATGTCTGCTCCAGTGATTAGTATTAAACATGGACCAGGCACGTTGCGCCTTGCTCCCCTTCCATGGTTACCAGATACAAGATCAAATCCGAGAGATTTAGGGCATATAGCAGAAATTTTCTTTATACACAGAGGGTCGAGAGGCTGTGGAATATACTACCAGAGTTAGTGACTGAAGTGGAGACCATATGAACATTTAATAGGTTAGATAGTATCTCTAACTTCCTGCAGCCCTACAATGCTCCAAGATCTCTCCACTCCTTCAATTCTAGCCTCTTGCGCATCCTCGATTTTCATCACTCCACCATTGGCAGCCGTGCCTTCAGTTGCCTAGGCCCCAAGGTCTGGAATTCCCTCCTTGAACCTCTCCACCTCCCTCTTCCTTTAAGACACTCCTTAAAACCTACCTCGTCTTAATATTGTATGTGGCTCATTGTTAAATTTCGTCTGATTACGCTCCTGTGAAGCATCTGGGGACATTTTACTACATTAAAAAGGTGCTATATAAATGCAAGTTGTTGTTGAAAGGGGAATAAAGAGATATGGAAACAGGGCAAGCACATAAGATTAGGTGTACCGCTCATGTGGAGATTAAACGCCAGGACACACTGGTTGGGCTGAACGGCCTGTTTCAGAGTTGTAATTTCTATCTAAAGTACTAATCACAATTGTATTTTGTGAAGTTGGAGGTAAACTAGAACAGACGCTTTAAAGCCAAGCGTTTGTTCAAAGCCTAACTCTAAACAAATAAACACAAATATACAATTATTTTAAAAATATACTCATGAAAGACACAATTTTGTAAAAGTCCTCAGTTAACCCCCTTGAGGATTTCCACACTATAATTATACAGGATTATACATTTCAGGCTATTAAACTGAAGGATCTTTTCTCACTGAATATCTGCATATCTCAAAAATGTCAAAAATGAATTAAAGCTACTAAATGTTCAGCATTTTAAAAATTATAAGAACAAGGCCCAGCAGTTTAGACAGATACCAGTGACAGGAAACATAATGCAAATTCAATTTCACAACAGTGTAAGAAGGGTAATTATTCAAATAACCCCACCCCTTATAGATCAAATGCTGATATGAAGCTTCCGGATTCCCATAGCACAATGAAGTAGACATCTACCACCATTCAGCATGGTTTTACTCCAGCTCTTTTTCACAACAAAATGGATCTCCGCACACTACTCAAAACGACAAGTTTAGTCTCATTCCTACATGCACAAAATTGCAAAATGTGTAATTTTTAGTTAGTACTTACTGCTAAAAATGCTGGGAGGTAAATTCAACAAATGTTTGACAAGCATTTGCATACAAGTGTTTTACTAGATAGATGCAAGAGTGGCCCAGATTTTGCTTTCAAAATAACAGTGAGGCTAATGGCGCTCGCTGTTATTTGTGCACAAATGGTACAGCAACTTTAGACGAGGAGCAGATGTGCAGTTAAACGCGGATATCCAAACATTGCTGTCCAAGATGCACCGCTCCGTCGTTAGTTTTGTGAAAAAAGCATCTCGCTGCCTGCCTCACCATTGAAATACATTGAATGGCATGAAGTTGCTGTATTTGTGAGGTGGATACGAACTAAACTCACCACAGAAAGTTAAGTCTTGTCCATTTCAGTCTGAGTACCCTTTTAACGATGTGATAAGTGTTAATTACTGCTTATTAACCTCTCTGGCACTGAAAATTAACTATTACAAGTGTGGAGTCTCATTCCTTCAGGTTTTAATTGTTGTTGGAGATTTTTTAAAAAGTAAAATTTAAAATTTTATTTTTAACTTTTCCTTTGTCTTTTCTCTCTCTTAATCCAATCTTTCTTTCCCTCTCTATACCTGATTTGACATTGAATTCACCCACTCTAATTTGCACTTCCTTCTCAGTCGTTGTGCTGTTAATTTCACAATCCTTCAATCTGATTGGTTTAGAAGATTAAGTTGCTTGCCCTGTTCACTCAGGTTCCAGATGCCATTTTTCTCTCTGCACCGTTATCAGCTCACACTTACAGAACTTGCCGTGCAAAAATTTAAAAGTTAGGCTTGACCTTGCATGTTTAGGTGCCCTGCTACACCAAATTCTGCCCCATGATCATACCATTGCATCATGGAAGCATAAAATCAACCCTAGACGTAGCAATGGCTGAAGGAAGGGTCCAGCAACAATCCAAACTGATACTCCCAGGAACCAAGAGTATTTGGGGAAGAAAACAGAAAAGAAATCCAGAGTTGGTTACTTAAGATGTAATGCAAAATGGGGCTGGTGGATTGAAGTTCATTAAAATAACCTAGGATCAAGAAATCCCCAGCCAATATTTTTCAATTAGGCATATGCCCAACCAGATGGTGGGTGATGGTTATTTCAAACTTCAACGGTCAGGCTAATTACAGTTGGTGTAAGCCCCAGTTGTGGGAAATGCCCATGGGTTTGGAGGTTTTTTTTTGGGGGGGGGGGGGGGGGGCAAGCGAAAGCATTTAAAGGGTCAATGTCAAATTATGGGCTTTGAAAAACATGTTGCGAGTGAGCGTAGAAGGGCAGAGAGCAGCCAAGCTCTCAGATGAAATCCTTCTGGAGAAGTCCTCCTTTGGCACATACCACTAGGTGCCCCCCACTCCCCCACCCACCACCCCCCAAAGAACTGCCCAGGAGGACAGAATGAAATGGTCACATCAATGCCACTTCCACTGTTCTGCGCACATGGAGGCAAAGTCAGATAAAGTTAAATAACTTAACCTCTCAGTCATGGTACAAGAAGCATCATGACCTTCCATTAATGCAGTATACTAAGCATGTTTGGCACTTATAATTATCTCTACCGCACACTGTATCAGAACTCTTTGAAACTATTAACGCCCATGAAGCAACAGGGTGCCCTTTATAGACCTCTACCTACATGGTGGGGGGGGGGGGGGGGAAGCTTCTACAATGGCCTTACAATGTAGCAATCAAAACAAAAACACTCTGAACAGCTATGAACCCTCAATACCTAGTTTACATGGGTGGGAAAAGGAAACCATGTGAAATGACAGGAACTCTCACAGGTAATGACAGTTATTATACAAGCATCCACCCACAAACTAGTAGGCACTTCATGCACCAAAATCTCAATTGGAAAATCAGAACTGATGCAAAATATAGAAACATAGAAAATAGGAGCAGGAGTAGGCCATTCAGCCCTTCGAGCCTGATCCGCCATTCAATATGATCATGGCTGATCCTCTATCTCAATACCATATTTCCACTGTCTCCCCATACCCCTTGATGCCTTGTGTCTAGAAATCTATCTAGCTCCTCCTTAAATATATTCAGTGGATTGGCCTCCACAGCCTTCTGTGGTAGAGAATTCCACAGGTTCACCACCCTCTGACTGAAGAAATTTCTCCTCATCTCAGTCCTAAATGTCTTACCCCATATCCTGAGACTGTGACCCCTCGTTCTGGACGCCCCCCAGCCAGGGAAAACATCCTCCCCGCATCCAGTCTGTCTAGCCCTGTCAGAATTTTATATGTTTCAAATGAGATCCCCTCTCATTCTTCTAAACTCGAGTGAATACAGGCCGAGTCGACCCAATCTCTCCTCAAACGACAGTCCTGCCATCCCAGGAATCAGTCTGGTGAACCTTCGCTGCACTCCCTCTATGGCAAGTATATCCTTTCTTAGGTAAGGAGACCAAAACTGCACACAATACTCCAGGTGTGGTCTCACCAAGGCATTGTATAACTGCAGTAAGACATCCTTGCTTCTGTACTCAAATCCTCTTGCAATGAAGGCCAACATACCATTTGCCTTCCTAACTGCTTGCTGCACCTGCATGTTTGCTTTCAGTGACTGGTGTACAAGGACACCCAGGTCCCTTTGTACATCAATATTTCCCAATCTATCACCATTTAAATAATACTCTGCCTTTCCGTTTTTCCTTCTGAAGTGGATAACTTCACATTTATTCATATTATACTGCATCGGCCATGTATTTGCCCACTCACTCAACTTGTCTAAATCGCCTTGAAGCCTCTTTGCATCCTCCTCACAACTCATGATCCCACCTAGTTTTGTGTTGTCAGCAAACTTAGAAATATTACATTTGGATCCCTCATCCAAATCATTGATATATATTGTGAATAGCTTGGATCAGGGGCCCAAGCACCGATCCCTGCGGTACCCCACTAGTCACCACCTGCCACCCCGAAAAAGACCCATTTATCATTTATTCCTACTCTCAGTTTCCCGTCTGTTAACCAATTTTTAATCCATGCCAGTAAATTACCTCCAATCCCGTGTGCTTTAATTTTGCACACTAACCTCTTACGTGGGACTTTACCAAAGGCCTTCTGAAAATCCAAATAAACCACACCCACTGGTTCTCCCTTATCTATTCTACCAGTTACATCCTCAAAAAACTCCAGTAGGTTTATCGAACATGATTTCCCTTTCATAAATCCATGCTGACTTTGTCTAATCCCGTTGATATTTTCTAAGTGTCCTGTTATCACATCCTTTATAAAGACTCTAGCATTTTTCCTACTACTGATGTTAGGCTAACCGGTCTGTGGTTCCCTGTTTTCTCTCTCCCTCCTTTTTTAAATAGTGGGTTTACATTTGCCACCCTCCAATCTGCAGGAACTGTTCCATAACCTATACAATTTTGGAAGGTGAAAACTAATGTATCCACTATTTCTATGGCTACCTCTTTTAGTACTCTGGGATGCATATTATCAGGTCCTGGGCATGGCCTTGGCATTGTTGCTTCCTGAACGAAGTAAAATCAGAAGAAGTAAGGTATTTTCTGAGATGGATGCAGATCTTTTGGCAAATAATGAAGGTTTTACCTTTCTAATAGAATTTCTGGATCAAATCTACAGGAAAGATTTTTTTTTAAATTCGTTCATGGGATTATATGTGGAGATGCAGCAGAATGGATCTCTACACAATTGGAAACACCCACCTAATGCCCAGAAATTGGACATGCCCAACTGGAAAATACTCTCTCAAATCCCAGTTAGTAATGCAGTAATTTTAATTTTCACCCACCCAGATTTAGGAAGGGAAAAATGGATAAACTAATAAAAAAAGTACTGGTACTATTTAAATGCATAGAATATCTTATTTTGTGACAAGAATGCTTATTCAGTTCGCTCAAAGAACCTGAACATTCAATAGACTTTACGCCAAGAGGTACCAATTTCTCTTTGAGGTGGCATGTTTTTCCCCCTTTCTTCCGAAGTAAGTAACTAATTGAGTTACAGTTCCATGTGTGCCCATAGCCCTTCAGTACCATTAGACATGGCTGAACTTGGCAAGTGAATGTCAGTAGACTACTGGACTGTGGGGCCATCACAGGCAATCCCAATCAAGTCCTCAAAAATACACATGGAAATGGAGTCAGTATACAGTGATCAAGAGCAGGAATTATTTTCCACAGGGACTCTGATACCAATTGTGGTGCTCCCACTGCTGCTCTGGCTGGACTATGAAAAAGTGTGTTTTTGCTTTATACTGAGCCGCATATTGGGATGAACCAATGTAGGATGCAGTAAAAAAAGAGCGAGGGAGAATACAATCAGAGGTTCTGTAGGCCTGTTCAGGCGGAAATTAAAAGATTCCATGGTACTATTCAGGAGCAGAGTTTTCTCCCAACGTCCTAACCAACATTCATCCCTTAACTAACATGACCAGAACAGATTATCTGGTTATTTACCTCATGTGTTGTTTGTTGGACCTTACTCTGCACAAATTGACTGCAGCATCTGCCTACAAAGCAAGTGGTTACTTTTCAAAAAGTAATTAATTGGCTGTTAAATGCTTTGGAATGGGAAAGATGCTCTTTAACTGGAAGTTTGTTCTTTCTTTATGATTTTTTTCTAATCATGTTTTACTTCTAAAACTCTTCAATCTAATCTAGCCTTTTAATACAGTATATAATGTAACAAGCACTGATAGATGGAGGTTCCAAATTAATTTTTTTTAGGGGAAGAGGTTAAAAAGTGGCTAAAATACATGTTTTTCAAAACTCCACCCCAGATTAAATGATGTATAGTATACATTTGCTTAGTTTTCTCCCAATTTCTTTACGCATTTTGCACAATTGGTTTTAAGTGCCGCTGCCTCTTACCTTTGTGTTCTCTCATACACACACTAGTGCAAAATAGGTTATACCTCAAAGAGCATATATAAAATCAGAAACTAACCACAAACACTCCTGTACTTCGATAAATTTTATGGCCTTTCATATTCTCAATTTTGGAGCCTTCAGAAAGTAACTTAAAACAAGCTGGTCCTGGGAGGGGAGAGAGAAAAAGTTTTAAAGCTGCTCTCCCATAGTTATCTATAATTTTCATAACTGTTGATCTCCTGTGGCATTGCACAAAGGGACTCAAGACCAAGCATACTCTTCAGATGAAGTAGGGTTTAAAGGGCAGGGAATAATTGGACCAAAGTATGCAGGCATAATTCAGTTCCCATTTCAAAATCAAAAGTCATACATATTTTTTATTATTCCATTATAAATTGTGTCCACATTCATAATGTACACTGCCTATGTAAACTTGTCATATTGCCAGTGGTGGGGATCAGCATCTTCTCCGACCACCCACCCGCACCACCCCCCCCCACAAAACCAACTCAGTGGCAGTACAGTAAGTACAGCACATTAAGTTTACAATGGCAGTTTCCATTGACAAAGTGTGGGCAGAATGTAAACTTGTTATCAATAATAAATACCATTTATTAAACTCTGACATCTGATTTCTAATGCTAGTAATAGAGATGATGGTAAACAATTACACGTATCATTTTCCCATTTTTTTTAAGCTCCATTTCTGTTCCTCCCCAAAAGATGTTCACATTGTGACTACGGCAGCTGCTATCATAACCTCCCACTTCCTCCAGGCGATCCGGACACTGTCAAATACCAGCTGCCAAAGTTGCCATAAGTTACAGCCCTGCTACAATGAAATGTTCCATACACAAGACAGCAGCTGGTCAGGAAAAAGCTTTCAAAACTCTTGTTTAACACAACAGTTAATAGGATTGCTTCTTTCCCATCATTCTCCTCTCATTTCTCCTAAGCTACAAAAAATACCACCCTACAACCCAACTATGGTGAAAGCCAAGGCAAGTGTTGAAATCAAGTATCATCATTTCTACTAACTCGTTTTCTTCCCCCCAGACCCAAAAGCTGTGGAACTCATTTCCTCTGTCTTGCTTTCTCGCCCAGGCTTTTAAAAGCCAAGCTTGACATTGCCTAAATCATTACTTCCCAATTTACCTTGCCACTTTTAATCTTTAATCTTTGCAGTGTCCTACACTATGACCTTGAGCATAGTTTCTCAACAAAAAATTAAATTTTAATCTTGGGTATTTGACCAGGCAGTTAGATAACGAGCATTTAAGCAGCTGGGGTAAAAAGTTAGTTGTTACATATTTTGGTATCTTATATTGTGGAAGAGATAAAATACTAGATATAGAGTTCAATTTCACAACTTGCCATAATGGGATTTGAACTCATGACCTCTGGTTTGCTACTCCAGTACCATATCTGCACTACACTGCTGTGCCCCACCATGTGATAAACTTACAAAAAAGTTTTTGGATTATGGATCATTAAGGCTGGAAAAATTTGCCAAAGCCATATTTTCAGTTTTATTTAACATGACCAAAAAGGCAAATCAGTTTTTAAGGACATAAGAAATAGGAACAGGAGTAGGCCATACGGCCCCTCAAGCCTGCTGTGCCATTGAATAAAATCATGGCTGATCAACTCCACTTTCCCGCTCTATCCCCATATCCCTTGATTCCCTTAATGTCCAAAAATCTATCAATCTCAGTTTGGAATATACTCAATGACTAAGCATCCACAGCCCTCTGAGGCAGAGAATTCCAAAGATTCACAACACTCTGAGTGAAGAAATTTCTCCTTATCTCAATCCTAAATGTCCAACCCCTTATCCTGAGACTATGCCCCCTAGTTCTAGACTCTCCAGCCAGGGAAAACAGCATCTATTCTGTCAAGCCCTCTAAGAATTTTGTACATTTCAATGAGATCACTTCTCATTCTTCTAAACTCCAGAGAATATAGGCCCATTGTACTCAATCTCTCCTCACAGAACAATTCTATCATCCCAGGAATCAATCTAGCGAACCTTCATTGCACCCCCTCTAAAGCAAGTATATCCTTCCTTAGGTAAGAAGACCAAAACTGTACATAGTACTCCAGGTGTGGTCTCACCAGAGCCCTATATAATTGCAGCAAGATTTCCTTACTCTTCTATACCAACCTCCTTGCAATAAAGACTAACATACCATTTGCCTTCCTAATTGCTTGCTGTACCTGCATATTAACTTTGTGATTTGTATACAAAAAGACACCCACATCCCTCTGAATACCAACATTTCTTACACTCACCTTTTAAAAAAATAAATAGGACAATTCTGTAAGATAATCATCTTATAATTTTTGATACAGCCTCTTTATATAGCAAACAGAAGGAGATACAAGGGGAAAATAAATGATAGAGTGCAATAATTCCAACAGGAGTCTCATTTTTTGATAACTACAACTAATGTACATCAGTCACCAACTTCAACTACTCTATCCAGGACTAAATCCAGGCACAATACTTGTGCAAGCTTCCAAAATCACATGCTTCCAAAATCTATACTCTTCGTACCCCACACAAAAAAAGTTGTGGAAGGCAGCCAGAACATTATTCATCAGAATTCATAAATGGTCTATCATCAATTAGTTTCCCTCTGACAAACAGGAAACTGGACTGGGTGCAACCTCACTTGTTGAGCTTGAACTGTGATTGTTGCAACGGCACTCTGGAAAAGTTTTGAAATTAGGTGCCTTCACTGCAGTTCTATTATAAAAACAGGAAGCTGTAAACCACACCTCTCTGCAGTTGGTAGTTTGTAGTGTAACCAGTCGTCAACAATCTTTCTGTACTGCAGGACTTGGGGTATTGGATCAGATTGGATGTGCAGTATAAAGGATGGCAAATTCTAAATTTCATTAAGTCATGCAGCATCTGCATGCAAGTGGCCATCATATAACGGACTTTCATATAGCACCAAAAGCAAATTAAAGCAATGTAGTGAAACCCCTACAATTTACTAAGCCAGTTATTTTGACCCTTTTAACAGTAACAAGATCTGCATAAAATGGCTTCACTGAACTACTGTACACTCTTTAAAAATGTCACTGCACTGATTTACATCTGATTTTCACTTTTCAAAACAACCTTCCACAATGTCAATTAGAAAACTAAAAGCAAGTAGTCTCACGTTTCAGTGTAATCATAACTGTCACACCTGTCGCACATTACTGCACTCCACACCAACTGCAATTACTGTGACAACAGTATAAATAGAACACTCATATCACCACTGGGATGCCCTGGGAAGGGCTTGGTTAACTGTGGAATCTAAACCATCGCGAAAGTTTTGCCTACATTGTAGAACTGAAAGTTGATTTAAAACTATTACTATATTAAGCTTCAAGAAAGTCAGCCACTCTTACAGCTGCCCATCATCCCACCAGTCATCAGGGTTTTGTGATCTTAATACCATTCTCAATACCAACAGTTTCTTTTTCTTAATGTTGGGCTTCACACATGACACGGCAATCAGGTAATGGTCAAAGGTCACATTTATGAACATATACCAGAGGTTTCGACCTTGTAGAGAAGCCTCTTATGCGGTGCCTTATCAGAAGTCTAGGTAGACAATGTCTACCAGATTTCCCTCATCCATTATCTTGGTGACTTCTTCAAAAAATGCAATCAAATTAGAAGATAGGTCCTCTTTTTTGAAGCCATGTTGGGTGTTCCTGATATGACCTCCTCTGTCTAAGTAGTTATATTGCATCCCTGATTCCTTCAAACAACTTCCCTATTACTGACGTCAGATTGGCACTACATTAATTAGCCTCCTTCCAGTCTAAGGGAACAGTCCCAGACACCAGCGAACTATCAAAAATGCGGGCAAGGAGCTCGCACAGCACCTGTCCAATCTCCCTGTGGACCCTTGGGTGAATATCATCCGAACCAGCTGCCCATTCTATTTAAGGTTCCTATTTCTATCTAAAACAATATGGTGATCTATTTTAGTATTAGCAGTTTTATTGTTAACGTCATTAAATTCTGACAGTTGAGCACTATCTTCAAGAGTGAAGATCAATGCAAAGTACGCATTTAGTATTTCCGCTATACCCCTTGAGTTCCTTGAATCAGAGGGTTTCTCTTTGCAGATTAAAATGCAGCATTATACACTTCAGTTGATTCAGACCTACCATATGCTCCCCTGAATCCTGGAAAACACGGACCATGAATGCATTGCATGGCTTTTTTTTTCCTGTCAGTTCTCAGCTTCACCACACTGGGGAAAACTACACTCTATATTACACATCTTATCCACCTGTTCAGGGAGACATGGTGGTAATGTATACTGTACAATCATTACTTCACTCCAGATGAGGGTCAAAGGAAAGCACGTTCCTCTCAGCTAGGTCTTTAAAAAAGACAATGTTCTCACATTCTCAATTCAATTCCCACTCAGTTTTGTTTTTGCAGTGTGCCACTAATCTATATTGGGCCCATCAGAAGGCCAAAAGGATTGAGGTCAACAGTTTGTGCTTTGGATCTACAATGTATGGATCTGCATGACACTGCAATTGCACATTGTGAGTGCTACAAGTACAGTGAGGTGCTAGCTACAGCAAATCAAAGTAAACCCATCATGGGTGAACTAATGAGGGAGAATCGTTCACAACATTTTTCCCACTCCATATCCAAAAGCAGTAGAGGTATAAATAATTGGAAAACTAGTTCAAAGGCAATATCGTGCACTTTATTTTCAGTCTCATTTTCAACATTGAGATTATATGTCAAAATCAAATGTCAAACATTTGTCAAGCAATTATATTTTTGAGTAATAATTAGGATACATAACCAAGATGTTATAAAAAAGTCTTGATTTTTTTTTGGCATGCACAAGAAAAAAAATTAGTGGCATACCCTTTCAGACTGGAGGAAGTTTACAGTGGTGTTTCCCAAAGGTCAGTATTAGGACCACTGCTCTTTATCGTATATATTAATGACCTAGACTTGGGTATAATTTAAAAGTTTACAGATGACACTAAACTCGGAAATGTAGTAAATAATGTGGAGGATAGGAACAGACTTCAGAAGGCCACTGACAGATTGGTAAAATGGGCAGACACATGGCAGATGAAATTTAACACAGAAGTGTGAAGACACACATTTTGGTAGGAAGAATGAGGACCGGCAATACAAAATAAACAGTACAATTTTAAAGGGGGTGCAGGAACAGAGACAACCAGGGGCGCACATACACAAATCTTTGAAGATGGCAGGACAAGTTGAGGCGGTTGTTAATAAAGTATATGGGATCCTGGGCTTTATTAATAGAGGCACAGACTACAAAAACAAGTAAGTTATGCCAAATCTTTATGAAACACTGGTTAGGCCTCAGCTGGAGTATTGTGTCCAATCCTGGGCACTGCACTTTAGAAAGGATGTGAAGGCCTTGGAGAAGATGCAGAAGAGATTTACTAGAATGGTACCAGGGATGAGGGACTTCAGTTAAGAGGAGAGATGGGAGAAGCTGGGGATGTTCTCCTTAGAACAGAGAAGGTTATGGGGAGATTTGATAGAGGTGTTCCAAATCATCAATGGTTTTGATAGAGTAAATAAGGAGAAACTTTCCAGTGGCAGGAGGGTTTCAACCAAAGGACACAGATTTACAGTCAGTCAGTCATCGGCAAAAGATTTCGGAGGCTACCTCCTTCCTCAGGTGAACGATGTGGAAAATTTTCCACATCGTTTTCCACATCGTTCACCTGAGGAAGGAGGTAGCCTCCTAAAGCTTGTGAATTTAAAATAAAATTGCTGGACTATAACTTTGTGTTGTAAAATTGTTTACAATTGTCAACCCCAGTCCATCACCGGCATCTCCACATCATCGGCAAAAGAGCCAGAGGAGACATGAGGATTTTTTTTTCCCGCAGCGAGTTGTAACGATCTGGAATGCACTGCCTGAAAGGGTGGCAGAAGTAGATTCAATAGTAACTTTTGAAAGGGAATTGGGTTAATACTTGAAGGGAAAAAATTTACAGGGCTATGGGGAAAGAGCAGGGGAGAGAGACGAATTGGGTAGCTCTTTCAAAGAGTCGGCACAGGTATGATGGGCCTAATGGCCTCCTCCTGTACTGTACTACTATGACACAACGAAATGTATCAGTCCAGTAAAGCAACTAGCCCAAAAACACACAGCTGCCAGTGAAACTAATTATTGTGCATGTCCTTTCTCCCAATTCCTAAAACAAAGATTTATAATGCACAATACCAATTTACATCCATTAGAACCTCAAACTGTGCTAAGTAATCTTACCACGATTACTGACTAGTTTCAACTCCATTAATCCAGTCCATCTGAAACCCATTTTGTCTTCTGCTGGTCCTCACTAGCCAGACTGTGCCTTTACTAGAATGTACTGGAAGCAACACAAATGATTCAATACCCACTGATAGAGGGCATTATCATTGCGTATCCCCGATTTTTCTGTCGTTGTCCTCCTCCTCCTCGTCAGCTGTCCTAATATCTCTACCTGGCTTGTGTTAAATTTTGTATGATAACGCTCCTGGGAAGCGCCTTGGGACGTTTTACTACATTAAAGGCACTACACAAATGCAAGTTGTTGTTCAAAAATGGGACCCAAGTGTGACTCAGTAGAATACTGAAATGTTCAATTACCCACTGAGCTTAATGACAGTGCATATTCTACTAAATTGCCAATAATTCCCCCAAGGCTTTTAAGGAAGAGATGTATACTGTTACTGGCATCTCTCTAAACAATATTTAGGGCCAGTGGATAATGCCACAAGACATACTTCCTTCTTTAATCACACCATAGTAGCCCTGAAGTTGTCTGTACTACATTCTCCACATTTCAGGAAACTCTTTCCAACTAATTGTGGCACACTGCAGAACTAGTCAGCCAGAGAGCAAATAAAAACAAATTCCCAAAGTTGCAAGCAGCCCAGAAACAAGTCATAGCACTACACTGGATTACCTTGGAATTCAACCAATATATCACTTTCAGAAATTAGCCTGAACCAGTTTTAAAATGCTAAAGAAATTATACTCACTCTTTCTAGGTCTTCTCCATCTTGGGAAATGTAGAAATAAGGACTAGTTCTAGTAAAACTCAACACAGTTTGAGCCATGGTATTTAAGGAGATGTAAGTTGCGCTGTCATGCTGTGACAATGGCACATGTATATGCAAACATGCTGAGACTGCAGTAACATATCAAAAAGAACTCAACAGGTACATTGCATCCCAAGTGGTCCACTGGTTCCTGAAAGTGGATCATTCAGAACCATTTTAAGTTGGCAGATGCAGGTAATGGGATGCTACAGCAGTCATAGCTTAAGAAAAACATCCTTTATAATTATAGGTTTTTTTTTTTATTTGTTCTTGGAACGTGGGAGATGTTGGCAAGGCTGCACTTACTATCCATCCCTAGTTGCCATGAGAACGTGGCGGTGGGCCTTCTCCTTGAACAGCTGCAGTCCTTGTGGGGAAGGTACTCCCACAATGCTGATAGGTAGGGAAGTCGAGGATTTTAGCCCAGCAACAAAGAAATGGCAGTGTGGCCTGGATTTTCCTGAAAATTAGCGCCATAGTAATGGCGCATCTACAGCATAAGCCAGGAAATTATGGCGTAAGTGACATATTATTTATGTCACACCATAATTTCTCGGGATTTTTAAGACTGAGACCCTCGCTGAAACATTCAATAGCTGCGCCCCATCAAAATCAACAGCGATCGCAATTTTGCTGAATTAATGCTACTTTGATTGCTGCTTTTTTAAAAAAAAAGCGTTCATGGGATGTGGCGTCGCTGGCAAGGTCAGCATTTATTGCCAATCACTAATTGCCCTTGAGAAGGTGGTAGTAAACCGCCTTCTTGAACTGCTGCAGTCTGTGTGGTGAAGGTTCTCCCATAGTGCTGTTAGGTAGGGAGTTCCAGGATTTTGACCCAGCAACAATGAAGGAACAGCAATATATTTCCAAGTCAGGATGGTGTGAGACTTGGAGGGGAATGTGCAGGTGGTGTTGTTCCCATGTGCCTGCTGCCCTTGTCCTTCTAAATGGTAGAGGTTGTGGGTTTGGGAGGTGCTGTCGAAGAACCCTTGGAGAGTTGCTGCAGTGCATCCTGTGGATGGTACACACTGCAGCCATGTTGCGCCGGTGGTGAAGGGAGTAAATGTTTAGGGTGGTGGATGGAGTTCCAATCAAGTGGGCTGCTTTGTCCTGGATGGTGTCGATCATCTTGAGTGTTGTTGAAGCTGCACTCGTCCAGGCAAGTGGAGAGTATTCTATCACACTCCTGACTTGTGCCTTGTAGATGGTGGAAAGACTTGAGGGTCAGGAAGTGAGTCACTCGCCGCAGAATACCCAGCTTCTGACCTGCTCTTGTAGCCACAGTACTTATGTGGCTGGTCCAGTTAAGTTTCTGGTCAATGGTGACCCCCAGGATGTTGATAGTGGGGGATTCGGCGATGGTAATGCCGTTGAATGTCAGGGGGAGGTGGATAGATTCTCTCTTGTTGGAGATGGTCATTGTCTGGTGCAAATGTTACTTCCAGGCTTGGGCTGCTAAGTGGGATGTTGTCCAGGTCTTGCTGCATGCAGGCACGGACTGCTTCATTATCTGAGGGATTGCGAATGGAACTGAACACTGTGCAATCATCAGCGAACATCCCCATTTCTGACCTTATGATGGAGGGAAGGTCATTGATGAAGCAGCTGAAGATGGTTGGGCCTAGGACACTGCCCTGAGGAACTCCTGCAGCAATGTCCTGGGGCTGAGACGATTGGCCTCCAGCAACCACTACCATCTTCCTTTGTGCTAGGTACGACTCCAGCTACGGGAGAGTTTTCCCTCTGATTTACTCGGGCTCCTTGGTGCCACACTCTGTCAAATGCTGCCTTGATGTCAAGGGCAGTCACTCTCACCTCACCTCTGGAATTCAGCTCTTTTGTCCATGTTTGGATCAAGGCTGTAATGAGGTCTTGAGCAGAGTGGTCCTGGCGGAACCCAAATTGAGCATCGGTAAGCAGGTTATTGGTGAGTAAGTGCTACTTGATAGCACTGTCAACGACACCTTCCATCACTTTGCTGATGATTGAGAGTAGACTGATGGGGCGGTAATTGGCCGGATTGGATTTATCCTGCTTTATGTGGACAGGACATACCTGGGCAATTTTCCACATTGTCGGGTCGATGCCAGTGTTGTAGCTGTACTGGAACAGCTTGGCTAGAGGCGCAGCTGGATCTGAAGCACAAGTCTTCAGCACTACAGCCGGGATATTGTCGGGGCCCATAGCCTTTGTTGTATCCAGTGCACTAAGCCGTTTCTTGATATCACGTGGAGTGAATCGAATTGGCTGAAGACTAGCTTCTGTGATGGTGGGCACATCAGGAGGAGGCCGAGATGGATCATCTACTCGGTACTTCTGGCTGAAGATGGTTGCAAACGCTTCAGCCTTGTCTTTTGCACTCACGTGCTGGACTCCGCCATCATTGAGGACGGGGATGTTTATAGAGCCTCCTCCTCCCGTTAGTTGTTTAATTGTCCACCAC
The DNA here is from genome assembly GCF_035084215.1 of Heptranchias perlo. Lineage (NCBI taxonomy): Eukaryota > Metazoa > Chordata > Chondrichthyes > Hexanchiformes > Hexanchidae > Heptranchias > Heptranchias perlo. The sequence continues at coordinate 34,919,680 of NC_090337.1, read as the reverse complement.
CATTCATGACTGGATGTGGTCAGACGGCAGAGCTTTGATCTGATCCGTTGGCTGTGGAATCGCTTAGCTCTGTCTATAGCATATTGCGTCTGCTGTTTAGCATGCACGTAGCCCTGTGTTGTAGCTTCACGAGGTTGGCACCTCATTTTTAGGTTCGTCTGGTGCTGCTCCTGGCATGATCTTCTACACTCCTCATTGAGCCAGGGTTGATCCCCTGGCTTGTTGGTAATGGTAGAGTGAGGAATATGCCGGGCCATGAGGTTACAGATTGCGCAAGAATACAAATCTTCTGCTGCTGATGGCCCACAGTGCCTCATGGATGCCCAGTTTTGAGCTGCTAGATCTGTTCTGAATCTATCCCATTTAGCACGTGGTAGTGGTACACAACACGTTGGATGGTGTCCTCAGTGCGAAGACGGGACCTCGTCTCCACGAGGACTGTGCGGTGGTCACTCCTACCAATACTGTCATGGACAGATGCATTTGCGACAGGTAGACTGGTGAGGACGAGGTTAAGGACATTGAAGTCCCCCACCCAGAGTACCTTCTGTGCACTTGCTACCCTCTGCTTCCTCCAAGTGGTGCTCAACATGGAGGAGGACTGATTCATCAGCTGTGGGACGGCGGTAGGTGTTAATCAGCAGGAGGTTTCCTTGCCCATGTTTGACCTGATGCCATGAGATTTCGTGAGGTCCGAAGTCAATGTTGAGGACTCCCAGGGCCACTCCCTCCTGACTGGATATCACTGTACAACCACTTCTGATGCGTCTGTCCTGCCGGTGGGACAGGACATACCCAGGAATGGTGATGGAAGAGTCTGGGACGTTGGCTGAAAGGTATGATTCTGAGAGCATGGCTTGACTAGTCTGTGGAACAGCTCTCCCAATTTTGGCAGAAGTCCCGAGATGTTAGTGAGGAGGACTTTGCAGGGTCGACTGGGCTTGGTTTGCCTTTGTCGTGTCCGGTGCCTAGTGGTCCGTCCGGTTTTATTCTTATTATGACTTTTCGTAGCGAGATTTTACAACTGAGTGGCTTGCTAGGCCATTTCAGAGGTCGATTAAGTACCACATTGCAGTGGGTCTGGAGTCACATATAGGCCAGACCAGGTAAGGACGGCAGGTTTCCTTCCCTAAAGAACATTAGTGAACCAGATGGGTTTTTACAACAATCCGGTAGTTTCATGGCCACCATTACTGATACTAGTTTTTTTAATTCCAGATTTTTATTTAATTAATTGAATTTAAATTCCTCAGCTGCTGTGGCAGGATTTGGACTCATGACTTTGGATTATTAGTCCAGGCCTCTGGATTACTAGTCCAGTAACGTAACCACTATGCTATCGTACCCTGCTGACAGTTATACCATTATAGAATGGCGCGGGACCAATCATGGGACCCTACAGAGAGCATCAATCTAGTTGCAAATAAATCCGTACCTCAGATACGCTGACAAGGACAAGTATGAGGGCCCCTGGTCGCCACCTTCCCTTGGGCTCTTGCTTGTTAAAGGCTTAGCTTTCGGGGCAATTATAAATGTGCAATGGGTGAACATTCATACCCCCCTTATTGTGAGACCAATAACATCAAAGCCATTCATCCATGATGCAACTGTAATTTGACACAGGATGACTGTCAGAAACTCTGAGCATTTTCAGAGTATAAAAAAAATCATCCAAACTGAACAAAAAAGACAACTTAGAATGGGAGGGACTGACTGCAAACAGAGGAACAAAACAAAATCAGCTCAACCCCAATTAGATTTCAAGAAGTATTTGTAAGCTAAGTTTTCAACTGTATAATTCTGACAGTACTACGCTTTATATCTTCTTTGTACTTGCCACTTGGTGTTTTATTTTTTTTTGATTTGCTGCAGTTGCATTATCTGAAGAAAATGAAGTACTGTGTCATTTCATTTTATATACCTTATGCAATAACATTAAAGGATGTAATACCTTTGTAATCACTTTACTTAACCAGATTTAACCACATTTCTTCTACAAGTCATTTCACTTGTACTATAGTAAACTGTTTACTAAAGGTGGATTGCTTCTAACAGAGTCCGATGTATAGATTACTTATTTTGTGATTCCTACTAATTCATGAAATTGATAACTGGAAATGATTAAAAAAGGTACAGTGTAGTGAACAGATATAGGTATTAATTTATATAAAATGAGATTAAATTCATAATGATCTCTCTTAGTTAGAGCTCTACGGTGAGCGTTAAACAATAGCAATAAGCTCATTGAGGTTTCGACAGATGCGTCAAACGTATAAAATGTTACGGAAGAATGTTTCTTAATTAAAACAAAAGGAGAAAACTGTGTTAAAAGTTTATTGTGGAATTTGAGAGGGATATACTTTTCCACTTTGAGTCCTAATACCTTTCCTCTTTTGTCTATATCACAAGTCACTGCACTTTAAAATGCTATTAGACATTTCAGAGCGACTCCACAATGCGCCAAATAAATATCTTTGTTTGTAGTTATAAATTTTATAAATCGACAACCCCATATGATGTTGTTGCTCATCCTTCTCTGTTGTAGAGATCATGGGACTGGAAGGTGCTACTCAAGTAAGCAGGGCAAGTTACTGCAGTATATCCTGTACAGTACATAGAGCATGCTCAATGAGCTGGTGGTGGAGGAAGGGGATATTGAATTCAGTGGCAGGGGCAGCTATCAAGCAGACTACTCTGACTGGATGCAGTTGAGCTTATTTAGTGTTGTTGCAGCTGCACCCAACCAGGTGAGTCATTTCAGCCTTGTAGATGGGGGGGTGGGGGGGAAGAAAGGCATATAGAGGTAAGAAGGTGAGCTACTCGCAGAGCATCCAGCCTTTGCCCTGCTCTTGTAGCCACGGTGTTAATATTCCTGATCCAGTTAAGCTTCTGGTCAACTTAGGATGTTGATGGCGGTGCCAAAGGTTAAACGAAGATGGTTGAAAATGGTCACTGCCTGGAACTTGCGATACAAATGTTACCTGCCGTTTGTCAGCCCAAGCATAGATATTGACAACACCCTGTTGTAGGCTGGCTTCTGAGGTGTTGTGAATCAAGCAGAACACTAGAACTGTCAACCAACAGCCCCACTACTGATTTGATGACAAGAGGGAAGATCACTGATGAAACAGCCGAAGATGATTGGGCCAAGAACACTGCCCTGAGAGTGCGATAACCAGCCTCCAAGCTTTCAGTTTATCATGTATGACTTCAGCCACTGGAGGGAGGGTTTTCCCCACTGACTCCAGTTCTGCCAGAATCCGTGAAGTGTTGCCTTGATGTCAAGGGCAGCCACTCTCACCTCTCCTCTCCTCTGGCATTCAGCTCTTCTACCCATTACTGGATCAAAGCTCTAACTGGATCAGGAGCTAAATGATTTTGGCAGAATCTGAACTGAGCATCGGTGAGTAGATTATTGATGATTAGGTGTTGCTTGATGGCACTATTGATTATTTCTTACATCACTTTGCTGATGATTGGGAGGATGCTGATTGGCCAAATCTAACCTGGCCAATTAGCACCCTGCTTTCTGTGGGCATGACATTTTCCACATGGTCAGGTAGATGTCAGTGTCATATCTGCAACGAATAGCCTAGCTAGTATACAGTGTAGTTGGGATGTTATTAGGGCTCGTAGCCTTTGTGTCCAGTCCCCTCAGCTTCTTCATATAATGAAACTAATTGGCTGCACATTAGCATCTGTTTTGCAGCAGTTGTTTTACAAAAGTCATTAAGAGTCAACCACATATTCTAGGACTGGAGTTACACGTAGACGAGAAGAACATTAGTGAACTTTACCCTTTTATTAAATTCAATTTCACAGCTTGCCATGGTGGCATTTGATCTCTCAACCCCTTGGTCGCTAATCCAGCTCTCGAACTACTCGTGATAGTGGTAAAGATGGGGTGTTTCATACGCTAAAGAAAAAAAACTTACCTTCAGCCTTGAAAGGTAGTGAATAAGAGGGATCCTAAAAAAAGTTACCTGTAAAAAGGGATATAAAAGATATTAAATAATTTTTTAAAAAAGGTTAATCTGGAACATTATTTCAAGTTACCTGTGTCTCCATCTCAGTTTATGAACCAGTAAAAAGCAAATTCTGGATGGTATTGGGGGCACTCCTTAACACAAACAGTGACTACCAGGAATTACCTTCCACGTGGCAAAATCTCAAATCATTCAAGAGGCAGTGGAAGCCATTATTGGCAGGGGAGGAAATCATAGATTTCTTTAGGATGAACTAAATGGGCTGAAAGGTGCAGCTGAGTGAAGCTAATCTTTGTGAACCAGAACTAAGGTTTACCTCCCATGAGGCTTTTAGAACCAAATAAAAATAAGTACTGGATAAGTTAGTTAGTGTTCATAGGCACACACACTTTTCCAGTTAAATAATCTCAAAAAAAAGGCTGACGAAAGGAGACACTTAAATCAAAAGCCTGAAATTTCAAATCATTAAAGTTATAAAATGAAAACTAAAGTTCTAAGACTGCTTACAGACACACAATTAGCCAAATCCTGCAAACTGCTGTGGATCTGGGCTTGAATATTAGAACAAAATGTTACTGCTCTAAACTCAATACCACTGTGCATTAAATATTGATTGAAATTGTTTTGGAATCAATCATCCAGAGAATGTAAAAAACCCTCAAAATTCTGGTGTAAACCACTGCAGGTTGCAAATTACATTCTGGACAAAGGACAACCCACATCACAAGAAGTCAAGTACATATAAACAAAAACTTTATCCCTATCCTTTCCCAGCACTATCTCCCTGATTAAAAAAAAAGGTACAAACTATTAAGTGAAACTTAATAGAATTGGTACACGCAGATCAAGAATTCAATATAACGGTAGCAACGACAAACTGATTTGTCAAAATGAAATTCTTGGATCACATAGGTATTTACATAATCATCTATACAAACTGGCACAAATAGCTCCTTTAATTCAATACTTTCCACAATGTGATACATTTCAAGTAGAGATGACTACAGGAGGGGCAAGACTTTTTCAAAGTCAAGGAGGAGGAAAATAACAACTTGCACCACTTTCACACATCTCCTGATAACAGTATAGTTGAGAATTAACAGAAGCTTGACAGGTTACCTATTTTAACTCAAATGGGAAAAGTTGGAAGTCGGGGGGGCGGAGAATTATACACACATTAAGTGCAAAGCTCCTGTTACAAAAATTAAAAAGGATGTGTGACTGGGCTCCTCTGGTTAAGAGTACTTGGTGTTATCATCTACCTTGGAACCTATCAGCCAGGACCACAGTAAGGGCACAAGTACAAGGGTAAATCTTCTATACAACACAGGCTTTCAAAGTGGGTCCCAGGAAGTCTGAGGGTTCAGACTTCAGTCAGATTGGGGATACTGTATGCCTAGAGAAGTGTCTTGAATTCTGTATTCTATATTTTTCCTGTATTTGTTGATTCTTTAGCATGTTATTTCTGTTTCTGTATACGAACAGAAAGTATTTTCTGAAATGACAGCACTGTTTTCCGTTGAGAAGCCAATATGTGTCTTTATCAAGATAAGAGAATTATTTCCAAATATGAAACTATTTTGTATTCCCACAAGTGGCATGTGGGTGTTTTTCATTAAAAGAAAATTAGGTATTTAGTGTCTAGATTTTTGTTTTTTGCGGACCATTCAATACACGCAGGTGAGATGTTGGTTGGACAGGTGGCCTGCTCCCAGGCACGACCAATGTTGCTCTAAGTTATTGCCAAAAGCAATGAAAACGACTAAGTGATGCTTCAATACATAGCATTCAATCCAATTGCCAGGCAAAACACTAGGTTATCTAGTTTGAATTCATAATTTTTTATGCCTCTGAACATACATTCAAGTAATTTCTTGGAATTAGCAGAATTGGAACCAGCACGAGTGAGCTCTGCTGCTAAGCCAAATGTCATAATATAGAAGTAATCACTGCTAAGCTAATTGTAAACAATTTTACAACACCAAGTTATAGTCCAACAAATTTATTTTAAATTCCACAAGCTTTCGGAGGCTTCCTCCTTCCTCAGGTGAACGGTGTGGAAATGAAATTTTCGAATCCTTCGCATTGAAAATCACAGAACAATGCCTGGTGATTACTGCCCGTTGCCAAGGCAATCACAGTGAGCAGACAGAAAGGTGTCACCTAAAAGGCCACCAAATATACAAACCCCCAAAAAAAGAGAAGGAAGACAGTCAATGACCCGTTATATTAAAAACAGATAACATTTGTTCGCTGGTGGGGTTACGTGTAGCGTGACATGAACCCAAGATCCCGGTTGAGGCCGTCCTCATGGGTGCGGAACTTGGCTATCAATTTCTGCTCGACGATTTTGCGTTGTCGTGTGTCTCGAAGGCCGCCTTGGAGTATGCTTACCCGAAGGTTGGTGGCTGAATGTCCATGACTGCTGAAGTGTTCTCCTGTTTGGCGATTGTTGCGCGGTGTCCGTTCATCCGTTGTCGCAGTGTCTGCATGGTCTCGCCAATGTACCATGCTCTGGGGCATCCTTTCCTGCAACGTATGAGGTAGACAACGTTGGCTGAGTCACAGGGGTATGAACCGTGCACCTGGTGGGTGGTGTCCTCTCGTGTGATGGTGGTATCTGTGTCGATGATCTGGCATGTCTTGCAGAGGTTACCGTGGCAGGGTTGTGTGGTGTCGTGGACGCTGTTCTCCTGAAAGCTAGGTAATTTGCTGCAAACGATGGTTTGTTTGAGGTTGGGTGGCTGTTTAAAGGCGAGTAGTGGAGGTGTGGGGATGGCCATAGCGAGGTGTTCGTCATCATTGATGACATGTTGAAGGCTGCGGAGAACATGGCGTAGTTTCTCCGCTCCGGGGAAGTACTAGACGACGAAGGGTACTCTGTTGGTTGCGTCCCGTGTTAGTCTTCTGAGGAGGTCTACGCGATTTTTCGCTGTGGCCCGTCGGAACTGTCGATCGACACGACACCACACAACCCTGCCACGGTAACCTCTGCAAGACATGCCAGATCATCGACACAGATACCACCATCACACGAGAGGACACCACCCACCAGGTGCACGGTTCATACTCCTGTGACTCGGCCAACGTTGTCTACCTCATACGTTGCAGGAAAGGATGCCCCAGAGCATGGTACATTGGCGAGACCATGCAGACACTGCGACAACGGACACCGCGCAACAATCGCCAAACAGGAGGGTTCTCTCCCTGTCGGGGAACACTTCAGCAGTCATGGACATTCAGCCACCGACCTTCGGGTAAGCATACTCCAAGGCGGCCTTCGAGACACACGACAACGCAAAATCGTCGAGCAGAAATTGATAGCCAAGTTCCGCAGCCATGAGGACGGCCTCAACCGGGATCTTGGGTTCATGTCACACTACACGTAACCCCACCAGCGAACAAATGTTATCTGTTTTTAATATAACGGGTCATTGACTGTCTTCCTTCTCTCTCTCTCTCTCTCTCTCTCTTTTTTTGGGGGGGTTTGTATATTCGGTGGCCTTTTAGGTGACACCTTTCTGTCTGCTCACTGTGATTGCCTTGGCAACGGGCAGTAACCACCAGGCATTGTTCTGTGATTTTCAAATGCGAAGGATTCGAAAATTTCATTTCCACACCGTTCACCTGAGGAAGGAGGAAGCCTCCGAAAGCTTGTGGAATTTAAAATAAATTTGTTGGACTATAACTTGGTGTTGTAAAATTGTTTACAATTGTCAACCCCAGTCCATCACCGGCATCTCCACATCATGCTAAGCTAATGGCAAAGGCTTACTTTGTCTATTTAGTTGGCTGTTAGACCCAAAAATCAGCAATAAACTTAACACCAACATTGTCAAACATTTTGTCAAAACAATGCTTCATTAACCCACTATTGAATTTTACCCATGTACTGGGGAAGCCATCACAGCAATTGCAGCCAAGCCTGAATCAAAAGCACTCAAAACCTCACCTGAATAATACTTGTTTGCATGAATATAAAAGAACAAGATGGTACATATGACTCTCACTGCTGGTGACAAACCACACAATGTACTTCAATTTACACTCAGCTTTCTGCACTTGAGCAATATTTACGATACTAACAGTGCCTGCAATGCAATACTTTAATGAAAAGTTAATACCCAAATTGTTAAATATTTTCAAAATAGGTACTTTTATAATGAGTTTAAAACAATCTAAAAATTGTGGTAAAAGCTCATCAGGATTTCAGAATTGCACTTTATTTCCTAATTTATCAGCAAACAGAAATACTAACCACACTTAAATAAAGCATCTTTCATTTTTACTAAACAATGTCAATATTTTAAGTTTAATTTTTTTTAAAGGTTAGGAAGATGATAGTAAGTCTGAAAACCTTGGAGTCAATCAGCACATAGCAGGATTAGAGTAAGATTATTCCCCCCAGAGCATAAATTACACTTAAAATATATGCCACCTTCCCAAGATAGACAGTCACTACATCTTGATTCAGGGTCTTGTAAGGATACTGTATAACGGTATACAACTGAAGCTTCCATGGGATGCTGAAATAGTGATAGCGAGTATTCTTGTGTCCAATTTGTTTCAAGTACATTTGTTACAATATTGCATAAGCAAATAATTAGCAGTAGAAAGATTACCCTCCATTGCAGAACAGATCCATTTGAAATAATCAGGTATTGGATGCATGAGAAAATGTTCAACATATAAGCAGTAGTTATTCTTTGACCCAAGTGACCAAACTGAAGTCTACCAAAACTAATGGAAACTTTAGGATAACAAAAATCCTGAAATAGTACTTTTTTCGTCACTGCCTCAGTTGCAATTACGAGTGACCCATCCTGCGGGCTGAAATAGCCCTAGCCAAACACATTAACCTTTCACAACCCAACCCATGTTACAGCTAGGTCTGTCAGTTAATCGCAGTTAACTTCTATGATTAATGCGTTAATTTTTTTTTTAAAAGCTCCAATGTTCAATACCTTGTTTTCAAATACCACCTAACCTTCCTCTTGTATTTTCAATATGAAAATATAAAATTATTTCAGTTTACTTGACAATTAATCTTCTGGTACCTCCCCTTGTTGCTACTACTTCCCAACCATCCGACCCCTAGTGGTGAGAAGTGTAGGAACAGGTGATTTTAAAAAAAAGGTGGTGGTCAGTCAGGGAGCAATAGCGCTTGCCACTTGATGTTGGGGCGGGGGGGGGGGAAGGATGTGAGATTCCAGGTCGGGTGGTCAGACAGAAAGAAGTTGGGTTGGGTTGGGTGGGGCAGGGCAGAAAAGCTGGATGTGGCAGAGCAGGATAGAGAGCCATCCTTAAAAAAAGGGAAGGAAGCTAAAAATACAAGTAGAAAGTAGGGCTGTCAAGCAAATGAAAAAAAATTGTGGTTAATGTGGACCAATATTCAACAGAAAGCAATTGAAAGAAAGAAAAAGGTAAACTAAAGCATTATGAAGCAAAGCACTAAAAGTGAAACACTTTAAACTGGGAAGTTTTTTTTTTAAAAACAAGTCTGATGGTTCATTGGATCGAATGATGGTTACTTGTATTTACTGTCAAACTGAGTTCCAGTATCTCAGAAGTACTCGTCACAACAAACTGTTCACTTTGTGAATTTTTCTATATAATTCCATGTCATATCAGTAATAAAATAAACCTGAGATGGATGCAGTAATTATATTAAGTGATTAAAACCCAGATTAACAGATTAAAATTTTTTAATCAAGAGGTTAATCTATTTTTTAAATTGTTTGACAGCCCTAATTATAGCACTAATGTTTATCCAGAAACTTAGGAATTAGTAAAATGATATATGCATTAACACTACAATTAAATGATTTGACAAGTTCTATATCTTTGGGCTGAATTTTAGGTACAAAATATAGTTGCATATCAACTTCTGTAAAAATTGCAAAACTCAACTTGAACATACACATTACAGTTTCACATTGGTCACTTAACACACTCTACAAATGCTAGACAAGTTAAATTCTAATATTGTACATTTAATGCAACAGTGATGTTACAAAACTTTGATAACTATCATAGCCAAAATATATCAAATATTATTGCAAATAAGTAGACCATTAGCACAGCATCTGAGATGCACTCAAGTAATTAACCAATACTGTGTGGTGAGGATCTCAGTATAGTTGGCTGGAGAAACAAACAAATCTGTCCTACCCTTCAGAAGTACGTCAGAATAATATCACTGTTAGAAATGCACACACATCAGTCACTCAGCAAATATTTTTTTTTACATATGAAAAAAATCCAAATTTTGTTTAATTGAAAAAGCACTTAGTCAATATACTCACTTCCATTTTTCAGATTCATTAGGCATTTATATGAATAACCACTGTACTTGCATTGTCAGCATTTCCCAGAGCATTTAGTCCAATTTGATTTCACTTAACTTCCACTCTTCAACCCGCTCTCCACATTTTGAGTTCTTGATCTTTGAGAAATCAAATACTAAATCACATGCAACCAAATATCACTCAAAAGCCTTTATGACACTTGTCCAGAGTAAATGTGCTGCTTTCTTTCCCTGTTCCCCCTGCTAAAAAAAACCTATTTTTTTCTTAGACATAAAATATTGCTAATCTGACACTGTAAAAGAAAGTAGAAACTAGGAGAAAGCTGTAAGAATATAATTGAGGCAAGATAGAAGAGGTGGGACTGACATTTTGGCGCATGTCAGATAAGGACTGATTGCAACTAAGTGTTATGGTATTGCGACAAAAGGATACCTTTATTTTACTATAGGGAGGAAATGAAACAGTATTCCTTCTGAAATTATTATATGATCCCCACCACACAAAGCATCGACATTAGGGAAGAGTTTCATAGACGGATCTAGCAAACTACAAACATGGGTGTGATTTCTTTTTGTTACAGTACTGTATATAAACAGTCTCAATGGTACAACATGGAGAAAAATTAAGCAGCATCTTTGTTATAGGAATGTAGACCAGTAAATTTCAAACTTTAGCATGAGACTACTTCAAATATTGATACATTTCCCACTGCAAATACACACTTACAAAAAAACCCACTTAAATATAACATACTTGCATAGCAAACTGGTTGATAAAATTTCCATTGAAATTTTCTGATTGTGGTCGAAGTTGGAGGATCTTTAGACAATTGCCTTGCCATGAAGATAACATTATTTTATCCAATGGTGCTTGAACACTGGCTTACTCTTCCATCAATGGGTCAACGGTTGAAACAAACTTATTTTCAGATTCTGATGGACTTGTATATTTCCAGCATTTTTTGATTTTATTTCAGATTTCCTGCTTATTTTCCTTTTGTCCAATATCCATTATTGGCTGAACAGAAATTTCTTCCATTTAAATATTGGGAAGACTGAAGCCACCATCTTCAGTCCCTGTCACAAACTCTATTCCCTAGCCACTGACTCCATCCCCCTCCCTGGCCACTGTCTGAGGCTGAACCAGACTCAGCTTCCTATTTGACCCTGAGCTGAGCATCCGACCCGATATCCTCTCCATCACCAATACCGCCTACTTCCACCTCCATAATATCACCCGGCTCCCCCTCTGCCTCAGCCTATCGGCTGCTGAAACCCACATCCATACCTTGGTTACCCCAGACTTGACTATTCCAATGCTCTCCCAGCTGGCCTCCCAACTTCCACCCTCTGTAAACTACAGCTCATCCAAAACTATGCTGCCCGCATCCTAACTTGCACCAAGTCCCGCTCACCCATCACCCGTGCTCGCTGGCCTACATGGGCTCCCAGTCCGGCAATGCCTCGAATTTAAAATTCTCATCCTTGTGTTCAAATCCCTCCATGGCCTCGCTGCTCCCCATCTCTGTAACCTCCTCCAACCCTACATACATGCGCTCCTCCAATTTTGGCCTCTTGCACATTGCCAATTTCCATCTCCCCACCACTGGCGGCTGACCGTACCTTCAGCTGCCTAGGCCCTAAGTTCTGGAAATCCCTTCTAACCTCACCACCTCTCTCTCTCTTCCTTTAGGACGCTCCTTAAAACCTACCTCTTTGACTAAGCTTTTGGTCACCTGATCTAATATGTCTATGTTACTCAATGTCAAACCATATTTGATAACACTCCTGTGAGGCGCCGTGGGAAGTTTTACTACGTTAAAGGTGCTATATAAATGTAAGTTGATATTATTTGCAGCTTAGTCTTCCTGTATTCCATACCATTTAGTGTTTCATGGTATAATTAATATTTTGCTTAAGGTTGTTTTTAAACTAACAACTGGAGTACATAATATAAGCAACAGATTGAATTGTAGTAAAACACTGATTATGTACTGTGCACATATTGCAATGTGATCAAAATAAAATTGAAAGTAAAATCAAATTATTTTTGGATTGCAAAGACTTGTGTCTGATCTGTGTAAAAAAAACCTGTTGGAACAAACAGCTGTGATCAAACTTGTAGCAATCTAAACTATATTGAACATGTTTGTGCAGAACGATGCCAAGTTTTTGTTGTGAAGCATTATGTTCTGTAGATGCATATGGTATGACTTGTTGCAATAAAATAATGCATTAAATAACCACTGTTCGATATTGCAAAATAGTGATTTAGCCCTCATGTTTACATCAGCATTGGTTTATTAAAGCCGGATGTGTTTTGGTTTAATGATGCAGTATATTGGAATAGAAAATGTACTGTTAACAGTTTGTTAATTTATGTGAATACCAACATTGCAGGAGATTGACAGGATTTGTTAATGACTAATATTGCTATTTACCTAATTAATGTACATTTCACATTTGCCTTAGGCTGTTACTTTGTTTCCACCCTCCATCTAGGATGCACATTTCCCCCATCAAGGAGGGGAGAGCAGAGCAGAGCAGGTAACCTTCTCCCAGACCACCACATATGCTGTTCATGACTGAATAGTGGAGGCATACAAGACTCTTTAAAAATCAGAAGTTCTAGAAGAGAGAGCAAGTGCAGAATTGTATCTAAGCTACAGCACCTGTGCCAATTATAGTGCTACTACACGAAAATGTGGTCATTGAGTGGTACAAAACAGGATTTAGCACTGTTGATTTAATACTTTAGCATTCTACATACAGTTTTGCATTCACTGTTTTCTAATGCAGAGGAGAAGGGAAGAGGACAACAAAACACTGATTTTTTTTTGAATTTGTGGGGAATTGTAGACCGATCAATTATAAGTTGGCAACACAAACTTCACTATGATATGCCCAAGCATACTATGCCGTCATTTAAGGTGTAAAATTGATCCTGTTCATCTTACCAAAACAGTTGGGAGTACAGAATGGGATTTTCCATTTTGTACTCATCTGACTTTTTGATTAACGAACAAACTTCACATTTATATAGTGCCTTTTATTTCCTCGGGACACGACAAAGCATTTCAAAGCCAATTAATTGCTTTTAAAGTGTAGTCACTCATGTTTTGCAGGCAAATGTGGTAGCCAAATTGCATACAGCAAGGTTCCACAAACAGCAAATGAGATAAACAACCAGCTAATTTGTTTTTGAGGTGTTGGCTGAGTGATGAATGTTGGACAGGACATCAATAAGACTCCCTGCTCTTCCTCAAATAGCGTCACAGGATTTTTAAGGTCCTCTTAACTGTTTTAACATCTCATCCAAAACAAGGTATCGCTAACAATGCAGCATGTCCTTAGTATTGCAGCGTTAGCCTAGATTATGTGCTCAAATCCTGAAGTGGGGCATGAACCTGCAACCTTCCCAAAGTGCAACGACTGAGCCAAACCAACACTTCAATATTGGTAGGAGTAATTTCACCCAAGTACTTCAACTCATGTGCTCAACTCTTCTGAGAACGGCTCATCACCCCCATTATGCATGAAGATCGTAACCATCACAAATGCTAAGCCTAAAAGCACATTGGAAAAGGCCTTACAACTCAGGCAAGCTCTGGAACCCTCTATCCCTCAATTATAAAGTTTGCAACCCCATACCTGTGGTGCACTTACAACTAAATTATTCTACCATAAAAGCATCCTGGAGTAAGACTATGATGGACAAATCGCTTCAGTTATCTCAAGGTTTCTTATTCCAGTATTAAACTGGAATAATTAATTACCAACATGTTGCAAAAGTGCAGTGCTATACAGGCCCACAAGAATTTACATGGCATAATTTTTGATCCAAGATTGCAGGAATTTTGTAGTACTTTCTTAACTAACTGCATCGCTTTTTAAAGAATGTGATCTTATGATAAACTTTTGTATTTGCAACATGTTTAACAACTTTAAATTTAGCCTATAAAAAAGGTAGAAAAAACATTTGTTCTTATGTTCTATTTGTTCCCCTTCTGTTCATCCACTCGAAAGGCCTCATGCTGGAGCATAATAAAGTATGTAACTACATGAAGTGTTGCTACATTTGATTTGCTTTAAGTTCTGCTTACAGTAGACAAAAGTCCAAATGTTAGCAAAATGCTACAGCTTGTAGTACTTCTACACCATGTTTGTTGCATTGGATGACAGGTTGAATGGTCAACAATCAACTCCGCTCTGAACCATAATTTAGCAAAACTGGTGAAACTACATGGCTGTAACAAGTAAAGGTTTTCACAATATACTCAACCTTATTCATACATATCATTAACACTGCATCTAAAAGTTTACACTTTGTAATTAAATCATAATGACCTGTTATTAGAGGACATGAATCCATTGCATTTCCATTCTTGTACATTTTTTAAAATGAAATTAACAAAAGCAAAATATCTTTGTTGTAATGACTATGACATATTATCCACTTAATCCCACTAATTCTCCCTTTCCTCTGCCCTGGTTTGTGCTGTTCCCAGGCACCAGCAGCCCTGCCAAGACCTCATCCAAGTGGCCAATCTTCAAGAGTCTAGATACTACCAGTAGGCTATTTGACCATAGAGGACGGCATCACAATCAAACCCAACGCAGTCCTCACCCAATGTACATATACGTACACACACACTTTCAAGTAGAAGTGACGGGATATCAAGAGCAGAGACTCTGGCTAAGTTTCCCCTCTCTAGCCTGGGTTGAGGCCAACTGTAACAACCCAGCTGCTGCCCGAACGGAGATCAGCTAACACACACAGACAAGGGAATGAACCAGAGACCGTCCAAATTAGAGTAGCTCAATTACATATTGCCTTTAGCAGCTGAACCTTTTGGGAAAGCATCCATTTCGGATATTTATCTATTACAGGGTGGACTAATGTAAAATAAACTATCATTTCATATTTAAATATTTTGCATGGGCAGCAAAAAAAGCTTATTGCAAAATATTTGAAATGTATTAAATCCAATTCTACAAAAATGCTTTACAGCACACACCACCTGTGTTGTTCCCATACAAGCCCTGTTTTACTGCACATTTACAAGATGCCTTAAGACTTGTAAAAGATGAGTCTGAGCCCATATGTACAAAGCCAAACATTACAACTTTTTTGTTGAAAATTTATTTTCAAATCATCCACATCATTATCTTAAATATTCTTTCTACAATATTTCTCAGTGGATTTTAACTATCATGTCCAATGATTTAAATTAAGAAAATTCAAAAACAATGGATGGAATATATAACACAGACTGTTGTTACATTACAAGACAGTAACACAGGAAAATTAGATGACCAAGCATTTATCAACTTTGTCTGAGATGCACTACATTCTTGAAACATAAAAATATATACAGATGGAGTTTAGGAGTCAATTTTTTTCAGGGGGAAGTGCAGAGTATTACAACAGGTCCATGCAATTGATTCTAGGACATACATTTGTCTCCTGTTTCAGCAAGTTAAATAAGTCCCACTTATAACCTAACAGTTTGTTAGCAATAGCCTGCCCTGTATATGAAACTTCAGCACAGCGACACATTTTCAAATCCCAGAAACCACTATTTTTCTAAGTACATTCTAAACATTTAGGTGTACTCGAGGCAGTAATACCTCAAGAGGATCTGGTTTGCATTTAATAATAAATTCATTAAGTTTTGTTCTTGCAGTTGAACAAATGTCAACCCCACAATACATTTCATATCTTCGATACATTTTAAGACTGTGGGATATAACATATATGCACAGACAATGCTATTCCTCTAAAACAGTACCACTGCAATCAGAATGACAAGTACTTCAGGTCAAATCATGAGACTTACTAGTTGAAAACAAGCAACCTTCAACTACTCCAGTGTAGCTATTATAATGAAAATATGCTGGAGCATTTCAAGGACATACATATTTGGATTCAGATGGCAATAAACGAATCCAAGTTTCACTCTAGCAGTTATTAATCATCTGAACCCCAACAATATGGTACATACAACCTTATTCCACAGTATTGCTTAGTTTCATTGCAGGTTACAGATAATTAGTGTATATGATCGATAATAGAATAACTAGTAATTGCCTATAAGGCAGATCCTGTATTAACTAGGTGTATATGGATATATATATATAAACTTCGATTCAAACTTTTTTTTAAAATAGTAACTAAATAGGAGAAAGGAAGACAATGTCTTGAAAAACTTTTGCTATTTGCAGAAAAATGACATAAGTATTGGGTTATCCGAGATTAGGGAATTCAGATGTGCTATTACATTGTTTTACCTCTATTGCACACATTTTTGCATTTACCTACAATGGTTAAAACTTTATGTTCGATATTCTAGACTCCAATTGCCTTTTGTCTGTCTGGCTGTGTTGCTTAATTTACTCGATTTTTCCTCCTAAGAGTGTTACACTTTATATTTAATTACGCTAATTTTACAATTGCAGTTTTAAATATGCTGGAAACATCCGGACCGACATGTTGAGCTTTATAACGATTTTATTTAATTCTTCCCTCCCACAACTGAACACCCATTAAACAAATGGCGATGCGCGACAGTACCCGGGGCCCGTTAAACGGATCGAGAGCCGCGGCGGGTACCTGAGAAGTGGCAGCCGCGACTCCGGCCCCTCCACACTCGCCCTTGTCGTCGGGATTTCCTGTCGCTCTTTCCCGAGATGCTCGTCAGTCTCCACGCATGGCCTCGGCCTTTCGCTGTTGCACGTTTTCAGTCACCGACTCAGCAGCAGCAGTAGCGGTCTCGGTGCCTATGCCGGGAGGTACAGCCAGCCGATGCCCACTCTCCCTCCGTGCCAGGTACTCAGTCCGTCCGTCGCTCGCACACTCACTCACTCAGCGCGGCACCGCCGCTCTCATCTCGATTCTCAGCTCTCCTCTGCCGACCACACCCAGAATCCGGGCCCTTAGCAACAGCAGCCTGGGGAAGGGTGGGGAGGGGGGTGTCAGGGCACCCCGCGCTCACAAGTCAGCTACAGCCTCATGTAAAAAGCCACGCCGCACTCTGCTGCATTAATTAATTAACATATACAAAAAAATCCCGCCTCTCCTGTTCACAAATTCTTCTAAATCTTTCCAAATTCCGTAATTCGTAACCGCGTCACTCCCCCCCGACAGAAAGTGACCCGACCCTAAAGCAATCCTGCTTCAATAACAGATTGAAGGCGGAACAGGCAGATTCATAAAAAAATAATCAGCCATTAAAAGACAAAATAAGATTGGTAATGTAAGTGTCTAAAATGTATTACAATATATTTGTGTACTTTTTATTGTACCTAAGCATTAGAATGCAATCCCCGCCTTACAGTGGTATAGTCTATCATACGGAGGGTTTGACTATCAGCAGAAAATGGAAAGGAGCTGTGATTTAAAACAATAAGAGCATCCTCGGTCTCTTAAATCAGCGAGATTAAGGCTCGATATTATACTTTACACGTTAACTTTTTTTTTTGTTTGAAACTGCTTTTACTGTTAAACAGATGGATTCCCTTGGACATTGGAGCTCACAGCTGATTGGCAGTTGCCATGGGGATTGAGGCATTGACGTACAGAGTGGCGGGGTCTGCAGTGTTCCGACTTGTTTAACCCCCAAAGACATCGGGATCGTTTCGGCACCAGAAATACTTATCACAGCATACAGCACGCCACAACACTACCCATTCGCTTAAAGAAAACATTTGTTCAGACTGATACATTCCTCACACACTTCTACAATCACTACGTGTATAAGCTCAGAGGAGGTATCTTCGTCAAATCTTTGCAAGCAGCCACTTTAAAGCTCCATGAAGTCAACGGAACGGTTGAAGTATACCTGACCATACCGATAATTACATCCGTGGTGCATCAATATACCTTAACATGATAGCAAGATTTTCTTTCATTCGCCGTTGACGTTATTTACATCTGTCGGACTGTAATGCATATATATATGTATATATACACATTATTCAAACAGTAGAGATGAAAAAAGTGCGAATGTTGGAAATCTGAAATAAAAACAATTCTGGAAATACACAGCAAGTCAGACAGGATCCGAGAAGAGAAAAAATGTGAATATTTCAGGCAGAACTCAAAGATGCTGACAGGCTAGCTGTATATTTCTAGCATATTGACATAACATTTCTATATTGTCATAACATCAATGTATGTCGAAGTATTAACATTAAATAAAACCCCTTGGCAGAGGGTGCCTAATTTGTTAATACATTGATATATGTGATGTTTCCAATAATATGTTCTTTATATTAGTAAAATACCAGTTGGGGTTCCGTGCAGCCAAGTCTGTCGTTGTCAGGTTTGTCAAATTCCATCAAGCTTGCAGTAATACGGGCCGCTGTCGTTCTCGATATATGTATAATTCCTTGGGACATTGAAAAACGGTCTTGTACTGCAGATTGTATTGTATTTGGAATTCTAATAAAGGGTCCCTCCTAAAACATAAACAATCTTTGTCAGCTACTAACTGACCTTCTATGTATTACTACAATTTTCCGTTTTTATTTCAGAGTTCTAGGAATCGCGTTTTTCTTTGTATTTCTTATACCGGAGATTCCATCTGTTTATTGATAGGTAGTTCTACTGTCCTGACCTAAACTCATAAACCCTATGACAATTGTTATCAATTGCTGCCTGAAGTGAGTACATTATTCCCATTTTCCAATCTATTTTGAAAAGATGTTCCTGTAATAAATCAAATAGCACTACAGATCTGCGACTGTGAAACAATGACAAACTAGTCTGTATTTCGCGATACATCATTTTTCCAGAGTCTGCTTTTTAATTTTGGCTGAGTTAAAAGTCATATTGGGAAAATCGTTTTAAGGCAGATTAGAAAGCGGGAATACTGCATTCCTATTGAGCAATTTGATTGTTATTGTACAACCACTCCACCATTAAGCATTGAGTAACCTCCAGGAAACGATTATTTTTCAATGCACCAATATGCAGGTCACCACATTTTGTAGTCAGGGTAGCGCAGTAAGTACACAGTTTTTTATATTAATATCTGGAGTGAAATTCTGTTGTTGTGTGTGTCAGGACACATGTGCTTCATAGAGCAAATTTGTTCACTAATGTATATGGGCTTTCCATTATAGAACATATTTTCTAGCCTAATTCAGTACATATATGTACATCTACTAATCTGGTGCACTGTGTTAAATGCTATAGAAATTAGATTCCACGAGAAAGGTTCAGATAGAAATGTTGGTCCATTTTATCTCATCCGACCAGACTACTAACTTTACCTTCTCCCCATCACAGTATCTAGCTGCTTCTTAAATAAGTCCAGGCCTGGCCTTAAACACCCTTCCTAACAATACCTTCTAGCTGTTCATCACCTTCAATGTAAAGAAATATTTCCTGAAGCTTACCCTAAACTTACCCTTAATAAGCCTTAACCAACTTGTTCTGCTCGTCTGACATATCAATTATTTCAGGTTACTTTAACTTGTTAAGTTTCTTATATACCTTTTTAAGGTCCCTCTGAGATGTGTCTTTTTGGCTCAAGAACTCCAGCTTATTGAGTTAGTCCTTACAGCTCTTCCTCTGACACCAACAGTTGTTTCTCTTCTCTGCACTAACTCTAGAACTGGGTGGTCCATTAATGTTGCAGCATTTGTATGATGTGTTCAAGGTGCAGTCCAGCCAGCAAACTGAACAGCTTCAGCAAATCCTTTGTGGGCTTGACCTGATATGACAATATAACATAGCATTCTATTAGTTTGGTTTAATGCAGCCTCACATGGCACCAGTGACAACTTGCACTTATATAGCACTTTACATAGAATTACATAGAATGTACAGCACAGAAACAGGACATTCAGCCCAACGAGTTCATGCCAGTGTTTATGCTCCACACGAGCCTCCTTCCACCCTTCTTCATCTAACCCCATCAATATATCCCTCTATTCCTTTCTCCCTCGTGTGTTTATCTAGCTTCCCCTTAAATGCATCTACGCTAGTCACCTCAACTACTCCTTATGGTAGCGAGTTCCACATTCCAACCACTCTCTGGATAAAGAAGTTTCTCCTGAATTCCCTATTGGATTTATTAGTGACTGTCTTATATTTAAGGCCCCAAGTTCTGGTCGCCCCCATAAATGGAAACATCGACTCTACGTCTGCCCTATCAAACCTTTTCATAATCTTAAAGACCTCTATCAGGTCACCCCTCAGTCTTCTCTTTTCCAGAGAAAAGAGACCCAGCCTGTTCAATCCTTCCTGATAGGTATAACCTCCCAGTTCTGGTATCATCCTAGTAAATCTTTCTTGCATCTTCTCCAACGCCTCTATATCCTTTTTATAATGTGGAGAACAGAACTGTTCACAGTGCTCCAAGAGTGGGCTAATCAAGGTTCTATACAAGTTTAACAAAACTTCCCTGCTTTTCAATTCTATCCCTCTAGAAATGAACCCCAGTGCTTTGTTTGCTTTTTTTATGGCCTTATTAACCTACATCGCTACTTTTAATGATTTGTGTATCTGCACCCCCAGATCCCTCTGCTCCTCTACCCCATTTAGGTTCTTATTTTCCAAGGAGTATGTAGCCTCCTTATTCTTCCTACCAAAATGTACCACTTCACTCTTATCTATATTGAAATTCATTTGCCAATCACATGGCCATTCTGTAAGCTTATTAATATCTTCCTGTATTTTGTCGCAGTCCTCCTCCGTATTAACTGTACCCCCCAATTTGGGGTCATCTGCAAATTTTGAAATTGCACTTCCAATTCCCGAGTCCAAATTGTTAATATAAATGGTGAACAACAGTGATCCCAGCATCGATCCTTGTGGAACACCACTTCCCACATTTTACCAGACTGAGCAACTACCTTTAACCCCTTACTCTCTGTTTTCTGTTTTGTAGCCAGCTTGCTATCCACTCTGCTACTTGTTCTCTGACTCCACATGCTCTGGCCTTAGTCATGAGTCTACAAGGCGGTACCTTATCGAAGGCCTTTTGAAAATCCAAATATATTACATCTACTACATTTCCCTTGTCTACCCTTTCTGTTACTTCTTCAAAGAATTCAATAAGGTTGGTCAAGCAAGACCTTCCCTTTTGAAATCCATGCTGACTATTCTTTATTATATTTTTGTTTTATAGATGTTTTTCTATTACACCTTTAAGTAAGGATTCCATTATCTTTCTTACCACTAATGTTAAGCCAATTGGTCTATAGTTCCCTGGACTGGTTCTATCTCCCTTTTTAAATATAGGAATCACATTAGCTATCTGCCAGTCCTCAGGCACTATTCCCTTTTCTAATTAATTTTTATATATATGTAATAGTGCTTCTGCTATCTCTTCCCTAACTTCATTTAATATGCGCAGATGCAATCCATCTGGACCAGGGGTCTTATCCTCTCTAAGTTTGACATATCAAACAACTCAAAAGTCTTTACAAAGAGAAAATGTACACCAAGCAGGAACTTGGGAGAAGAGTTAGGAGATGTGACCTAAGGCACGGTTGAATAAGTAGAATTTGATGAGGCTTTTGAAAATATGGCAAAGTGGAGGGTTTTAGGAATGGATTTCCAGAGTGCTAGGGCATGATAACTAAAGGCTCTGCCATTGATGATGGAGTAGTGGTAAGGGGGAGGCCAGAAACAGAAAAGTGGAGGATGCAAGCTGGAATGTAGGACTGGAAAAGTTTGCAGAGATAGGCTAGGGGAGATCATGGATGAATTTATAAACAAAAAAGAGAACTTGGAAACCAGTACACTGTGGTATGGGGAGTCAGTGGATGTCTGCAAAGACAGGAGTGATAGATAAATGAGAATTAGTATGGACTAGAAAGCCAGTGGCAAAGATCTGGATGAGCTGGAGGTTTTGAAGTGCAGAGCTCAGAGCAGCCAGCAAGGAGAATATTAAAAAAGTTGAGACTGAAGGTTTAAGCAGCTCCAGGGGTAAGATAGGAACTAAGGCAAACAATACTGGAGATGGAAGTAAGCAGTTCTGATGAAGGATCAGATGTGACTTTTGAAGCTCAATTCAGGCTCAAACAGAACACAACTACCACCTGCAGCAGAATGCATGACAGCAAGCTCAAGTTAATACACTGAGCATACTATATCCCACAAATGCTTCACAAATGTCACCTCTAGTTGGGGAATGACCACTGGAGGGATTGCGGCATTTACAACATTTATTTGCGCCCTCGCATTCAGGATTGCGGCACATTACTACATTTGGTTGGGCCCTTGCATTCAATCATTCTAGGAATCAGCCTGGAAGTTGCAGTAAACAGGACAGACTTACAGTCTCTGGCCTTTTGCCACTGGGACTGCCTACTAGAAATACAGCCCCTCATGCAATATGCAGGCTAGCACAATTGTTATTGATAGCTGCAAAGAGATGCATTCTCCACTGTGACAAATCATTCCTTTCTCACAACAAGCATGACGGTGCATATTTGTGAGACATTTGCCAATTGCTCACGAGTCTGTCTCCCAAGGTCAGAATGGGACCGCAAACCAATGACCCTCTCCCATTCCCTCAAAAAGGACAGTGACCTACCCTGAATAGACAGGACCCTTGCTGTCTTCCTGACTCACCATACCACAGGGACTCATCAAATTATCTCAACCCTCAAAACAATGTGTAGTACCCAACATGTGCACAAACATAGTTGCAACCCTACATGTGCCAACGTATTCTTTTGTACGTATTGTGTGGCAAAACTGTAAGTGACTTAACAAAATACTAGTCAATTGCCCACACCGTTGCACATGGGGAGTCATGACCAAATGTAGCTTTCAGGTGAAGCAGGCTTCAAGGGATCTGTCACCAATTGCCAAGATATCAACCAGATCACTACTTATATTATTTCTGACACTGAACATAATTATAAGATAGATCATTATGTTTTCTTTTATTTTCATTTATAGCAAAGATCTTTTAATTTTAATAATTTATATTGGTTGTTTACTAAGTGGAATACTGCATAGTTTGCAGTGTAATACAACATTTAAGTGATTTGTTAATCTAACAGAACCTAGCACATTCTGAACTGTGTCACTTGTGTGTCATGTGCTCTGTTGTTTTGCTGTCATATCACACAGGGATTCATACACTTTAAATGTAGACATCAAATGGTCGACTAGAAAAGAATTTTTTCTTACCCCAATTTTCTCATAATCTCTCACAGCCACATCTGGAGATCATTTACTAAAGTTGGGTTATAGTTCTGTGGGTGCCAGTAGCCCTCCAGTATCTTGCCCGAGTGGCCCTTCTTTATGTGTGAATCTAGATATATGCATTTGACTATGAGGAACAGAACGTCTAATCCTACCTCACCCAATAATCCGCAGGATTTCATTGCTGTTGTGTCTTACTGCTTTGACATTGTATCCTTTAGAATGTATACTGGGTGGGGACAGAAATAAATGATTAGCTTAAAGAAAAACGGACATTACTTAAGACCCTATTGATTCGTGGCAAGTACCAATAACAGAAAAAGCATGTCAAAAGTTAGGCTCCAGCAAGTGCAACAGTGTGGCAAAAATGCAAGGTTAATCGTTGAACATGAGTAGAGGGTGAGGTAAAGAATACTTTAAAAAAAAGTTCACTGCACTCGGAATTGGACAGAGGAAAGAGGCAGTGAAAGCAAGAATAAAATGAAGATCTAGAAAGGCGACAAACAAATGTCGAAACAAAATCAAATAAAAAGACAGCTTTAAAAGAGACAGTGAACCTGGGTAAGACAAGAAAGAGCAAAAATCCTCTCCCAGCCCCCATATACCTAAGCTCCACTGTGTTTTGCTGTACAGTAACTTCGAAAGTTGAATTATCTATTTACTTAGTTCTGTTTTCTGATTCTATATGCTTACTGTTTGGGTTTCAAGAAAAAAAAGGATAGAAATTAATGGTGAAAGAGCCGGAAACCAGACAAAAGCCAAAGCAGAGAAATACTAATTTTGGGGTGCGAGTAAAAATTAATTGTGAAGCAAATAGTAACGCCCAAAAAATGGAACAGAAGAAGGGTCATGAACATATATATTATAACATGTTCATTCATATTGGCAAATTGGTTGTAAATCAAACAAATTAATAAATGAATAAGAAAGAGAAAGGAACTAGAAAGTTTAGTTAGTTTGTGCAACAAAAATTAATTACTGACAGTAAGAAGTAAAACCAGGATCATGAATCAACATATTATTACTGGCAATATGGGATTGGATCGATTAATAGAGGAATTAAGAAGAAAAATGTGATTAACTGAAAAGGTTAGGCAAGAACAGCAATGGAATTATTGGCAATCTTGGAGTATTAAGGAGCAGAAAGGAATCTAAAATAAATGTTAGCTGGAAAGAAATAAAGAAGAAAATATCAGCATAAAAATTTAAAAGAATTAATGAGGACTGATATAACCTGAATAAATCATTAGAAGATGTTAAAGTAACTGTAAAGAGTCAGGAAAAGTAAGAATATAAGCTTAGAATGACACTGTGTGGAACTTTCAAGTTCAGCAGGTGGTGAAACGTGGACTATCGGATTGTCTGCCCCTTATGCACCCCACCTTTTCCTTTCCATTGACTTCCTCCATCAGAATTTCTATGTCCCCATCAGAGAAACAGAACATTCTATTGTTTGCCAAAGTTGAAAGTCCTGGCGTCTTTGTGATATTAATTTTTTAAAATTCATTCATGGGATGTGGGTATCGCTGGCAGGGCCAGCATTTATTGCCCATCCCTGATTGCCCTTGAGAAGGTGGTGGTGAGCTGCCTTCTTGAATGCTGCAGTCCATGTGCTGAAGGTCTTTTTGTAGCAGGATTGAACAACTGAGTGGCTTGCTAAGCCATTTCAGAGGGCAGTTAAGAATCAACCACATTGCTGTGGGTCTAGAGTCACATATAGGCCAGACCAGGTAAGGACAGCAGGTTTCCTTCCCTAAAGGACCTTAGTGAACCAGATGGGTTTTTAAGAGAATCTGGTAGTTTCATGGTCACCATTACTGATACTAGCTTTTTATTCCAGATTTTATTTAATTAACTGAATTTAAATTCCCCAGCTGCTATAGTAGGATTTGAACTTATGTCTCCAGATTATTAGTCCAGGCCTACTGGATTACTACTCCAGTAACAGAACCACTTGGCTACCGTACCCATGTACAAATGCTTAATGTGTCCATATGATATTCTTTTATCTGCTATTTTAGCAGAGACATCAATTTGTTTAAAATTAATAGGTAATGCCACTATTGAGATAGCAGACAGAGGCACACCATAGGAATATGTAAAGTATTCATCTGCCAATATGGCAAATACTAATTTCTAACCGTAAGTGTCATTGATAATTAGTATATTCAATTAATAGAAGGTAATGGTTGATTTTTTTTACCTTGGATAACCTGGAAAGACCATTAAACTTCTTCCTACATTGCCGCCCGGTACGCAGGATATCGTTCATGGCGTTGACAATAGTTGCCGATTCATGTTGGGCATCTTGTCTGTAGTGCTCTATCCCAAAGAAAGTCTTACTCCTGTGCTTCACCCCCTCCATCAGAATTTCTATGTACCCATTGGAGAAGCAGGACATTCTGTTCTTTGCTGAATTGCTTGCAGACATTTTTGCAAAGAGAAGGATGCTACCTACTCCTTTAGGCTGCTGCAGGAGAATGCAATTTCCTGCCCAGTAACAGGCAAGCCCCCAATCACAGGCATTTTCGATGCTGGGAACTTCTTGACATTTTGCAAATCTGGAAATACATGCGGGGTCAACATATTATAGGTCAGCCAGATGGTCTTATTGCACTTCCACACTTCTGATTAAGCTTGTGTTCAATCTGAAAATCTGAGCTAGTATAACTGAAGTGCATTATGCATCAGCAGCAGTATAGTTACAGCTTGTGTAATGCTAAATTTTTAAAGTTTAATAGTTTCCAGCACATGTCATCAGGAATTTTTCTAATTTGCTCTCCTGAAGGTGTTGACTCTTAGTGAAGTACAGTTCCACAGGGAGTCCTTGTTAAAGTATGTATTTTTCATGTGTGGGCCTAGATAGTGAGTGTTGACAGTTTATTTGACTATACAGTCTACACCTAATAATTCAAAGTCAATTTTTGTGATTAAAATCAAATTATCCATTAATTTGAATTAACCAACTGGAATAAAACAGAATAAGAGCTTTTTAGTGCAGTTTGGATTATTCAGTAATTCAATTCAGCAACTTTGAATTTCAGGAGCAGACTGTATAGGGAAACAGAGTCGCAATAGATTCTGTCCTTACTTGACATCCACAAGAGGACATTTTTGAACATAAGTCACTAGATTCCAAAACAAAAGCTGCAATTCTAGCTAATTTTTGGTTTCCTATTCTAGAGTCACTAAGGCTAACTGTAGTGCACCTGGATGCAATTTATGCTAGGGGACTGGAGTGTGGCCAATGTAACACCTTTGTTTAAGAAGGGAGAGAAGGATAAACCAGGTAACCATGACCTAGTCAATCTAATGTTAGTTGTGGGCAAACTCTTAGAATCCATAATTTGAGACCATATTAATAAGTGTTCGATCACGTGAAAGGCTGCGGACAAGTTGAGGAAGACGAGGAGGGAAAATGCATCAGAGTCACAGATGACATAATCTGTGATTAGGGCTGTTTTACCGCTGTGGCAGGGGAGGAAACCTGATTTGAGAAATTCACATATGGAGTTACGGAAATGATGGGCACAGATTTGGGAAGTGATAACATGTTCAAGAACTTTGGAAAGGAAATGGAGGTTGAAGATGGGATGGTAGTTTGCAAGGATAGAGAGGTCAAGGGTATAGTTTTTGTGGAGGGGATTGATGATGGCTGTTTTGAAAAAAACATTTACAATGTTGGCTAGCATGGTATCGGGAAGGGAAGTTGGGTGGTCAGCAATTTAGATTGACTGGGGTCAAGAGAAAAGGAAGTGTATCTCATGGATAAGATGAGCTCGGAGGGGGCATGAGGGGAGGTAGGAGAGAAACTAGAGAAGGACGCGGGATCGGGGATAATTCAGTGGGAGCCTTGGGTGGTTTGGAATGGTGGGCAAGGGGAGGGGGTGGAAGCAGGAGAGGCAGCTGAATGGATGATCTCAATCATAGCAACAAAGATGTCCATGAGCGCCTTGCATTTGTTGTTGGCGAAAGTGGAGGGAGCAGAAGATAGGGATTTAAGGAGACGGTTGGTAGCACAGAAGAGAAGCTAGTGCTTATCTTTGCTCTCTAGGATGATCCTGGAGTCATGGACAGTTTTGGCCGAGGAGAATGAGGCCAATAGTGCTTGATGTAGTCCAGCCAGATCTGGTGATGGATGGCTAAACCAGTTGTGCACCAAATACACTCAAGTCTGTGCCCCTTGGACTTGAAGGTGCAGAGATGGGGGCGATACCGGGGGGAAAGAGCAAAGATTTTACTGGAGACAAGGAGAAGTGGAGATGAGGGAGTGTTTGAGCAGATTGACACCTGGAGAAGTATTGCGGTAAATGGAAGGCCAAAGGCTAGGCAGTTGGGACTTTGAAAGTGTAGTTGTAAATTACTTGGGGGAGTTTTTTCCAAGGATGGATGCAGAAGTAAGTGGGGTTGGAAGGCGTATACAAGCAAATGGTCAGCTATAGCTTTGGTTGTGATTGAGACTATGGGAGTGGAGAGACCATGTGAGATGGCAAGGTCAAGCGAGTGGCTGTAAATATGGATAAGAGAGTTCGTATGGAAGGCAAGATTTAAGAAGGACAATGAAATTAGAGGGGAGAGCCAGCATTGCCTGTTTGGCCACATTTGCCAAGATGTCACCAGCTATTTCTGCAGACCCTAGCAAAACTACGTGGGAATGAGTGTGGTAACCTGCCTTCTCAAGGTCTGTACCAGCAGAGGGGCAGATGCCGAGCTGTGCTATCTGCTACAAGGACATGTTCAGCTACCGCTCAGCATAAAGTTTGCAAGGATCGTAACAGTCAACTATGGCCTGAAAGTTGGATGCATGTTTTTGCAGGCATACTCCAGTTCTGTGGAGAGGGACAGTGAGTAGCTATCCTCACTAGTATCTCATGCAACACCACCTCAACTTCAGCAGCCATGAAAAAGGAGGCTAGGTGCTGGACTGCATCATCAGTTGGCTGCAGACTCATACTTGTATCGAGGGGCCCCTTTCTATTCATCCTGGCCTGCCACTCATTAATCTTCTGCTCCTTCCGCCTTATCTGATGGGTTGAAATGCCTTTTAATGTTCTCCAGAAGCTTTCTAAATTTTTGGCCCCCTTATAATACCCACCATTAATTTTCCCCATCCCTTTAAATATGACTTACACACAACTTTCCACTGCCACTAGTGGTGTCATCCCTAGACTCACCTGGGTTTGCATTTGGAGTTGTGAACATTTGTGCAAATGAGATTAGAACCTGAAAATTGTGTACTACTGACACTTGAGGTTCAGGTGGGTCTTAAAGCAATGCAAACCATTACTTTAAAAAACTTAAAACTGGTACTTAAATCATAGCCAAGAACATAGCTTCAGGGAACTGTGAGAGGTGACAGGAGGAGCAGAGGCAAGAAGTGGGAAAAGCTTTCCTTGGAACTTGAGGGGCTAAGGAGTGGGTAAGGCAGCAGTATGGAGCAGGCAGTAAAGGGGAGCATCAGGCGAGGGATTCAATTTTTACAGCCCTTAGACATTTGAGACTACATTGGCACCTAGCTTTGAGATGGAACTGGACAAACTCAATTCGAGGTAAATATAATAAATAGATAAATTTAAGTGCGACAGACAGGCATGGCAGACAAGCATGATGAAAATAGCATGATGGGGAAACTATGACAGGAAACTGTTAAAGGGAGCACTATTATGGGAAGTGTACCTATTTATTTCATTTTTGCTGGTACTGGTTGCCATGTTGGACATTGACATTTCGAACCGTCCATATAATTGTTACCTGATGACATCTGCACTGCAAAGGATTAATGACTATGATGTGGATTGATTTCTGGGAAACAACACTATGAGTATATATTGTACACAAATCCAATCTTTTTTCCCTTGAACGTAATCAGAATTTGTATAGAGAAACTACATTAAACTGAACCAGAAATTAAACAGGGAAAATTTAAAGTTTTTGAAACCTTGTTTATGAACTTTTAAGGTTTTAAGAATATAAGAACATAAGAAATAAGAGCAGGAGTAGGCCATACAGCCCCTCGAGCCTGCTCTGCCAGTCAATAAGATCATGGCTGACCTTCGAACTCAACTCCACTTTGCCGCCTGATCCCCATATCCCTTGATTCACTTAGAGTCCAAAAATCTATTGATCTCAGTCATGAATACACTCGACGACTGAGCATCCACAACTCTCTGGGGTAGAGAATTCCAAATATTCACGATGCTCTGAGTGAATAAATTTCTCCTTATCTCAGTTCTAAATGGCCGACCCCTTATCTTAAGACTATGACCCCTAGTTCTAGACTCCCTTTTGGTTTGCTTTAGGCTACAGGAGCCCTGTTAGAGCTATAAAAGACAAGCTCAGCTTTATAACTGACATCACATTGGATGCAAAATAGAAAGTGCTTTCTTTGCTGGCAAAATTATCAATCACTTTGACAAGCACCATAACTAAAATGTCACTATTCTTAATTTTCGCAATCTATTATGGTGCAGCAAGCCTTTTCACAATTTACTTGCAAACAAGTTTTTTTTTTAAATCACAAAACCATAGCAATTCAAATTATAACTTCTTTTATACATATTTTGGAGTGAAACAGACTATAGATATGGAAAAAGTGAAATTTGATGTTCTACTGATTGATCCAAGAGTTAATCAGTAAATTTTTGACTTTCCACACAAAAAAGCTTTGTGGCATTTTTATTGACCTAATTGAACTAGAGATCATCTATTTTTATTCGTTTTTTTCCAAATATAAAATCTATGAGAGGAAGCTCTAGTTTAAAAAGGGCCAGGTGAGGTGAAGAAAACACTTAATTATAATTCTAGATACCTACTATCATGATACATGGGCTAATCTTAGATCACACTCTACCCAAGATGAAGCTTAGCACATAGACCTTACACATGATATAGTTCAGACAGTGAAATAAAAACCCTTCATCTAAAACAGACTGCTAAATGTATGGATAATCACCATCAGCTTCTCATTAGGTACCACTGCATCTTGGGTCCATTCCCCTGCTTTTGGATAAATTATTTTCCAGCTTTTGAAAACAATTCTATTGGCCACCAACAGGTAAGTTAGCATAATATTATCTTTTTATATGCCACATTCATGGACATCTGACCCAGGTCTATCTACTGAGGAGACAATAAGCTTTGGCATTTAAAATTGTCAAATCTGGATGTACGGATGACAAATACACAGATCAGGAGGCCAATAATTGGGTCTGAATGCAAGTGGCACCAGATCGCTGCTCTTGCTCTATATGTGCACCGTAATGTGAAGTCAGCTCTATTAAGTGCGTAGAGCATGACATGCTGGCAGCATGCAAGGGTCAGTCCAGGTAATCTGGCACCAGCAGCCCGACTGCAAATATAAAAAAAAGTGGCAGAAGCAACGGCAGAAGCAAAGCAGCACCATTCCAAGATGCTACTTTGGAGCTTCTTGTGCAAGTGATGAGGTTCACCTTGCAGTCAAGAGTACTATTAGAGCAGCCTAAATGGAGGAGACAGACAGAGTTAATGTGGCCTGAACCTGGGAGCAGGTGAGGGAGAAATGTGCTGGGCTACTCAAAGTTGCCACGGTAAGTATACAAACACTTTGTATAATATAACAGTGTTGTCTTACTAAATCTTAATAAAACATCAATGTAAGCATGGTGTAGCATCACAGAGAGACAATGTTAGCTTCCTAGCAGCTGTTCATTTACTTTCCAAATCTTTTCCCAGAGCATTCTGCATTGCTGCCATCATAATGAATTTGCCCCATGCCCATTAAATGTAGCAAGCAACAAACAGCCAGCATGCTGTCTAAACAAGGTACCTGCATGCTGCATGTTGACACATTGATGTATAGTGATTGTTGGTCTTGGGACTCGGGTCACAAACATATATGGAGAAGTTCATAGCCCACATTTGTGCAATGGTGCTGACTGACTGAATGAGTAACAGACCACCATGGAGAGCATGGCCCTCCAGAGCCTTCTGCAGCACAGGCCCCTTAGCCAAGGTGCTAAGCTCAGTCATAGCTTCCATCATGAATTCTTTGACTGGGGCTTGAAAGACTTTGAGCTCCAATCTACAGCAGTCTGTCTTATCTGTATTCACCATTTGGGGGTAATAAATTGAGACAGTCATAACACAGAGCTTCAACAACTTCATTACTGCTTGGTGTGCTTCTTCCACACACATCTCTTGACATACTTAGGGACTGCCTGGGCAGCCATTGCATCAACACTCATGGTGACTGTCCTTGCAGTGCCATGAACAGACCTAGCACAAGGAAGTGAGCTTCCTTCATCCCTACAGCATCTATTAACATGCAGCAGTCATCCTGACTTCCTCCTCCTATTGGGGCAAACACTTAGAAGGAGCAAAAGGAAAACTACAAACGCTTGAAATCTGAAATAAAAACAGAAAATGCTGGAAATTCATAGCAGGTCAGTCAACATCTGTAAAAAGAAAAGACAGGTTATGATGTTTCAGATATGTTCCCTTCATCAGTTCTGAGGTACACACTCAGAATGTCATAATCTGTCTTTTCTCTTCACTGATACTGACTTGCCTGCTGTGTGAAAAGGCAAAGTCACACACCATACACTGTACTAAGGGGAAGCACTGGTATAAAACACAGTGAACACACCTGCACTACACACAGTTGGGTGAATAAAATTTGGGATCACTCATACTCGACTGTGTCCTGAGAGTTCATTTGATGTGAGGCAGATTCAGAGATCTTGATGTTAGGCTCATTAGGGCAGGCTTTATTTTAACTCGGGTACTAAGCATATGTGGAAATGACTGGGACACTTTGGAAATTCATCCAGTTAAATGAAAGTGTTTTCTGTGAGAGACTGACTTATTACTCTGGTTGATTGACTGCTTATTAGGGTAGATATGTCTTTTGGCTCTTGATGGGTCATTTTCTGCAAATGGTGTATCTTCCACTGCCTGCTCTATGATAAAGTGCCTGTTCAGAGGTAAGTTACGTAAAATGCAGAATTTTGGGCTACTTTTACCAAGCTGTACTGCAGCAGTCCCCTGATTGGTTCGAGCTTCTGTATCTTTGCTTCAGGATACCAATGGTGTGCTCAACTAAAAAGCTAATTACAGCAGTCACTTCCCTGTATCTCTCTTTCCCCCCTGTGCTTAGGTTTTTCAAGGGAGTAAACAGCCATAGCTGTAGCCATGGCAGCCTTAGCCCCCCAGCAACCTTCCATCTAGTCTCCTTGACCCTTCAAATAATGGTGGAACCATGGATGGTCATAAATGAATGAATCATGGCAACTACCAAGATAGCAGGCATCATGGACCAGTTTTTAAAATTTTTTTTTTATTCGTTCACAGGATGTGGGCGTCGCTGGCGAGGCCAGCATTTATTGCCCATCCCTAATTGCACTTGAGAAGGTGGTGGTGAGCCGCCTTCTTGAACCGCTGCAGTCCGTGTGGTGACGGTTCTCCCACAGTGTTGTTAGGAAGGGAGTTCCAGGATTTTGACCCAGCAACGATGAAGGAACGGCGATATATTTCCAAGTCGGGATGGTGTGTGACTTGGAGGGGAACGTGCAGGTGGTGTTGTTCTCATGTGCCTGCTGCTCTTGTCCTTCTAGGTGGTAGAGGTCGCGGGTTTGGGAGGTGCTGTCGAAGAAGCCTTGGCGAGTTGCTGCAGTGCATCCTGTGGATGGTACACACTGCAGCCACAGTGCGCCGGTGGTGAAGGGAGTGAATGTTTAGGGTGGTGGATGGGGTGCCAATCAAGCGGGCTGCTTTATCTTGGATGGTGTCCAGCTTCTTGAGTGTTGTTGGAGCTGCACTCATCCAAGCAAGTGGAGAGTATTCCATCACACTCCTGACTTGTGCCTTGTAGATGGTGGAAAGGCTTTGGGGAGTCAGGAGGTGAGTCACTCGCCGCAGAATACCCAGCCTCTGACCTGCTCTCATAGCCACAGTATTTATATGGCTGGTCCAGTTAAGTTTCTGGTCAATGGTGACCCCCAGGATGTTGATGGTGGGGGATTCGGCTATGGTAATGCCGTTGAATGTCAAGGGGAGGTGGTTAGACTCTCTCTTGTTGGAGATGGTCATTGCCTGGCACTTATCTGGCGCGAATGTTACTTGCCACATATGAGCCCAAGCCTGGATGTTGTCCAGGTCTTGCTGCATGCGGGCTCGAACTGCTTCATTATTTGAGGGGTTGCGAATGGAACTGAACACTGTGCAGTCATCAGCGAACATCCCCATTTCTGACCTTATGATGGAGGGAAGGTCATTGATGAAGCAGCTGAAGATGGTTGGGCCTAGGACACTGCCCTGAGGAACTCCTGCAGCAATGTCCTGGGGCTGAGATGATTGGCCTCCAACTACCACTACCATCTTCCTTTGTGCTAGGTATGACTCCAGCCACTGGAGAGTTTTCCCCCTGATTCCCATTGACTTCAATTTTACTAGGGCTCCTTGGTGCCACACTCTGTCAAATGCTGCCTTGATGTCAAGGGCAGTCACTCTCACCTCACCTCTGGAATTCAGCTCTTTTGTCCATGTTTGGACCAAGGCTGTAATGAGGTCTGGAGCCGAGTGGTCCTGGCGGAACCCAAACTAAGCATCGGTGAGCAGGTTATTGGTGAGTAAGTGCCGCTTGATAGCACTGTCGACGACACCTTCCATCACTTTGCTGATGATTGAGAGTAGACTGATGGGGCGGTAATTGGCCAGATTGGATTTGTCCTGCTTTTTGTGGACAGGACATACCTGGGCAATTTTCCACATTGTCGGGTAGATGCCAGTGTTGTAGCTGTACTGGAACAGCTTGGCTAGAGGCGCAGCTAGTTCTGGAGCACAAGTCTTCAGCACTACAGCTGGGATGTTGTCGGGGCCCATAGCCTTTGCTGTATCCAGTGCACTCAGCCGTTTCTTGATATCACGTGGAGTGAATCGAATTGGCCGAAGACTGGCTTCCGTGGTGGTGGGGATATCGGGAGGAGGCCGAGATGGATCATCCACTCGGCACTTCTGGCTGAAGATGGTTGCAAACGCTTCAGCCTTGTCTTTTGCACTCACGTGCTGGACTCCGCCATCATTGAGGATGGGGATGTTTGCAGAGCCTCCTCCTCCCGTTAGTTGTTTAATTGTCCACCACCATTCACGACTGGATGTGGCAGGACTGCAGAGCTTTGATCTGATCCGTTGGTTGTGGAATCGCTTAGCTCTGTCTATAGCATGTTGCTTCTGCTGTTTAGCATGCATGTAGTCCTGAGTTGTAGCTTCACCAGGTTGGCACCTCATTTTTAGGTACGCCTGGTGCTGCTCCTGGCATGCTCTTCTGCACTCCTCATTGAACCAGGGTTGATCCCCTGGCTTGTTGGTAATGGTAGAGTGAGGAATATGCCGGGCCATGAGGTTACAGATTGTGCTGGAATACAATTCTGATGGTGTCCTCAGTGCGAAGACGGGACTTCATCTCCACGAGGACTGTGCGGTGGTCACTCCTACGAATACTGTCATGGACAGATGCATTTGCGACAGGTAGATTGGTGAGGATGAGGTCAAGTAAGTTTTTCCCTCGTGTTGGTTCGCTCACCACCTGCCGCAGGCCCAGTCTAGCAGCTATGTCCTTCAGGACTCGGCCAGCTCGGTCAGTAGTGGTGCTACCGAGCCACTCCTGGTGATGGACATTGAAGTCCCCCACCCAGAGTACATTCTGTGCCCTTGCTACCCTCAGTGCTTCCTCCAAGTGGTGCTCAACATTACTGCACATTGTTGGAGTGGAACCCTTTCTGTTCATGAAAGTATAGGGAGGTAGAAACCCATATAGGGAATCCAGTAAGACAGTAGAAGTGTAGGGGTCTCCCGCATTGCTGTATCTTTAAGTTGATGAATTGATAGGCCCAGGCTAACAAGACATCTGTGACCTGCATGATGCAAATGTGCACTACAGGTTGGATGATTTTGCTGATATTCATTGCTATTGCTTGGAACCACCATGATGCAAAAAAGTTCAAGGCTGCAAATCATCTTGGCTAGGACTGCTAGAGGTTTCCCTGTTGTTAAAGTGGCTTGTAGGTCTGGCTGCAGGAGTGTGCAAAGTTCTAAGATGGAGACTTTGGGTAAGCTTAATCTCCATTCGCAGGTTTTGTCCAACATGTACAAATGTAAGTGTAAATGGCTAGCAGCATAAGAATGGATCCTGACTGAGCTCCTGAGGTGCAAAAACACTTGTCTGAATTGCCTCCTTCCTTCAGAACCTGCTAATAGAGAGGTATACCAATATGGATATCGATAGCGCCCCTCACAGCAGTGCACAATTAACAATTTGTGGGGAAAGAAGCACAGGTAACACATACAGTGCAGCTTTAAGAAGTTGTCAATAAGGTTCCAACAAGTTTCAATAACTTCCTTCCTGCCACCACAACAATAAAGCACAGAAACAATGATTGACCAACAGCTATACATAAATCTCAAAAATCAGCAATATACCTTTAAAAGCAACGACCTAGCTGAAGGGGAGTCGGATGTTTTATATAGATGTGGAGAAACTGAGACCTGTTTGGGCATTATGGAGACATCCTCTAAATAACATAAAAATCAAGGCCCAACAGGTGCACAAGCTCTAAACACCATGGGTGCTTCAGGGTCATGTTATGATGCAACTGTGCATTGTGCACTTAGAAGGCCCCAAGCCAAAGCATTGCATAATTTGGGGAGCTGGTGCCCAATGCTCAACAGTGCTAAGGGCATCAAAGATTATATTATCAGCCCTTATGTTCTAGTTGGTGAATATTTTCACACACAAGGAGAACCATGGGACATGTTCAAAGAAGATTTTTCCATAAATATAAGCAGATCACAAGAAATGCAAATTTATTTAACTGACAATTATAAAGATTTAAACTAAAGACTATGCACTTTTCAAAAAGTAACTAAAAGCATTTAAAAGTCTTTTCCTAAAGTTTTAAAATCTTTTTGCTTGAGTTCAAGTCTCTATGAAACTGTCTAATTTGGTTAGAATCAAATTTTAAATTGAACTGTCATTCATATTGTTGGACTTGTATCTGGACTTCAAAGGGTCATACCGTCTTTCAGGAGCTATTTTACACTGTGCTGAAGCTATTATTTTTCATTTGAAAGGGCATTATTTGTGACTGAGACCAAGACTGTCAGTGATTTTTTTTTTTAGCCTCTAATGGGCTACCTACAGGGTTGGGTCAGATGTTGCTGAATGCGGGATGTAAAAAGGACAGCTGATTCAATTTGTTTATGAGACAAGTGTGAACCATGCATAAAATGAGTATTAATATGAACCCTGAGAAGATAATTAACTGGCTGGAACAGCAATGCGCTCTTGAAAGGCTTTATTATCTGTGAGCTTATGTACCGTTCATAAGCTGCATTGTCACAAATTCTTACATCTTGAATTTAAACACATTTTGTCAGTTGTTCATAAGTTAATTCAACAACATGGCTTACAAAAAGAGTGACCTATCAGGTCTAATAGTTATCAGGTGGCTGC
Source organism: Heptranchias perlo (assembly GCF_035084215.1). Lineage (NCBI taxonomy): Eukaryota > Metazoa > Chordata > Chondrichthyes > Hexanchiformes > Hexanchidae > Heptranchias > Heptranchias perlo. Next base: position 34,882,730 of record NC_090337.1, on the reverse strand, counting down.
ATGATTATCATCAAAATCTTTAGATTTGTAATAAAACTAGCTGCTTGGCCCCATCAGACTGCTCAAGAATCAAATCAAGGATCTTGATAAGTATTTTATAACAAGTATTGATGAGGTTCCTAGGTCCCACACACAGAAAGGTTTTGTAGTCCATTCTAAACTAAATGAGAGACATTATACAATACATTCTGCACCTGGACAAGACCTCTCAAGATGGATTAAGTAATTTATTATCAGCCTTGTAAAAAAGGGTAATGAGCAAGAAAGAGTCTTAGAAAGCAATTGGAGTCAGGACCCAATGTTCTGGTCATGACTTGGGCAATAGAAAAAACTAATTCACATCTGGCAATCATAGGAAGTTAAATTTGATAAGGCCCGATACCGGGCGCAGGGGTCGTGGTGAGCAGTTAATCCATGCCCGGTGTTACCAATGCAGGCAGCACGTGAGATTCGTACTGCATCCTCATTACCATGATTCCCATGCTACCCTTGCCATTGAGTGGCCGAATGCACCAGCAGGAGGTCCGATTTGGGGCGTGGCCAGCACTAAGTAAAGGCAGCCTGCACCTCTTAAAGGGGAGGTACACTGTCAATGGAAGCAGTGCAGGATGACAGGCAGAATGGCTGGAGCGGCAAGAGAACTTGCCCTGAGGTTCTCCAACAGCGCACTGGGGGCCCCAGTGAAGGGAGTGCAGTAACGGAGAGCCATCCTGTACCCACAAGGTGGTAGGAGACCCTCCAGGCATCAGCTGCGGAGGCAATGGGAGAAAGTGGAGGTGAATGGCAGGAGTATAGCACCACGCATGTGAATACAGTGCCGGATAAAGTTCAATGATTTGGCACGAGTGGTCAAGGTGAGTGAATGCAAGTGATGAGTGGCACATTCTACCAAATGCAGCACTGCTCCACGCACGACACCCCCCCTCACCCAATCACCAACGAACGCCGCCCGTCCGTATGCAACGCTGCACTTCGGATGCAGCACCTCACCCTCACATAGTAGCACACTTGCAATCCACACACCCACCACTCACAGGTCTCAAACACACTGGCAGCTATTCGACCATGATAGGCACATCACCCAAACACATTGCAGGACACTCACTGACACACTTCCCTTTGTCTTGCAGGAGAAGGTGGCGCATAACAGCCAGCAGACAAAAAGACCCGAAGCAGGACTGGTGCGCCTACATGTCCTCACCACCTTGGAGGAGACAATGCTATGCATCATTGGGCAGAACATCACTGCGGCTGTGGCTACTGGCGGCATTGGAGGTCCCGACGAAGGTGGGGGGGGTGGGGTCTCTGCATACCTAATCCTCCTTCTCGTTTCCCACATCTCCCTCATCCCACAATCTTTTCTGATGCACGTGCTGCAGATGGTGTCAGCACATACGTCTCACTCACTCCTATTCCCGCTCCACAACTCAATCTGTCTCCCTTTGACAAGAACTGGAGCCGGCACTGTCCGAGGTGGTGGTGGAGGAGGAGGAGGAGGAAGACACCAATAACGAAGCCGCACCGTCACTCGATCTGACACTCTCATCCACCAGCTCAGATACTGACACTGTGTGCGCTGTGGAGGCTAGGTTAGAGGAGGGATATGCACATGGTGAGACACCGGGCAAAGGGCTCAGGAGCCGGGGTTAGGGGAACGGGAGCATAGGTGCCAGCTCACTGGAGGGTGAGATGGCACAATGGTTCTGCTGCCGAGGCATCAGATGATGACGTCGATGGGCCAGGCTACAGAAGACAGCTGATGAGCGTACACCACCAAATGCTTGGTGCACTGGAAAGCCTGCCAGAAAGCCTGCGCACAATGTCAAGGGGCATGGAGGAGTCCACCTCGGAGTTGGCAAAGAGCTTTGCGCAGTGCTTGGAGCCCATCCTTACCCATATGGAACGGGTGGTCACCTCCATCTGCACAACTGTGGGACCCAGCATGATGCAGCGTCCGATGATCAATGTCACGGCTTCCATTGCAGCACAAACCTATGTCATCAAAGGTCTGCATGCTTGAGTTGAAGCTCAGACTGCTGCCATGGCAGCTCAGACTGCTGCTTTGGATGTGCAGACTGCTGCTATTGTGGCATGGAATGGGGCTTCCAGAGCATCACAGCACTCCAACAATCCGTTCTCTAGCTGATCAACAGGAGTGCTGAGGTGCCGCCCCATGTGAGTGGCAGTGGCGCCTTGGCAGTCGAACCCGTTGTTCTCTCTCCAGACGACAGCCTTCCTGCTGCTACACCTGCCACTCCACCAGTGCCCTTTCTGTTGCCTGTCGGCCAGCCAGGCCAGACTGCTGCAGCCTATGCCGAGATGATGCAGTCTGAAGCCAGGCCCTCCCGACCCAGAGCTGCTCAAGATCATTCTCCAAGGCCATCTGTACGCTCCTCGAATAAAGGCCATCAGCTTTCCCACTACCCACGCTCCAACCACTGGGGAAGCACCTTGTAGGAGCACTAGGAAAGGAAAAGACACATGAACGACAGGCACTAAGGGAATGCACAAGGGTGAATAGTCTAATGTTTGACACCATAGTTAATGTGTTACGTTATAAATTTGGATTTGAAGTCTCAGTGGGTGGTGGTTTTTATTTATGCGAAGCGCTGTGGGAGGAGGCAATGTGATGGTCATACGGGAGAGGACAGGTGGGAGTGTAGGACTGTTGTTGACTTGGGAGGTGTCGTTGAGGTTAGTGATATCGCTCATGAATAAGGTGAGCACACAGAGCCCTGGCAGACAGGGCCTGTGCACCTTGTTGCCTCCCTGCGTCTTCCTCCACTTCCTCCTCCTCCTCAGCCTCTTTCTCCTCCTCCTCCTCCTCCTCTGCCTCTGATTCAGAGTCTTGCCGGATAGGTGGTGGCAAGGGCTGTTCCCTCATAAGGGCGAGGTTGTGCAGCATGCAGTACACCACGACGAATCTTGACACCCGCTCAACTGAGTGCTGCAAGGCTCCTCCAGAATGATCCAGGCAGCGGAAGTGTTGTTTTAGGAGGCCTATGGTGTGCTTGATGACATTCCGTGTGGCCGCATGGCTCTCGTTGTATGCCTGCTCTGCACATGTGCGTGCGTGCCTGACCGGGGTCATGAGCCATCTCATGAGGGGATAGCCCTTGTCACCCAGTAGCAAGCCTTTGACTTGCCGAGTTGGTGCAAAGATAGTTGGAAAGTTGGACTGCCGCATAATGAAGGCGTCATGACTCCTGCCAGGGTAGCAGACATTGACCTGCATGATGCGTAGCATGTGGTTGCACACCAGCTGCACATTGAGGGAGTGGAACCCCTTTCTGTTCATAAAGATGGTCGAATTGAGATGTGGAGCAAGCATAGCAATATGCATGCTGTCAATGGCACCCTGCACCATGGGGAAGCCTGCAATGTGAGCAAACCCTCCTGCTCACTCGTTCTGCTTCTCTCTGTCAAGAGGGAATGTGCTGAACTTGTTGTGCAGCTCGTACAGTGCCTCCATGACCTCCCTTATGCAGCAGTGCACTGCAAACTGCAAGATGTTGCACATATCGCTGTAAGAGTTCAGCGCCACGGTTACCTTGACTGCCACAGACAATGCTGTCCTGGCCCTGTCCTGAGGCTGTAGTTGTGGCTGCAGCAGTTGACATATCTCCGTCATGACCTCTTTGGTGAACCGCAGCAGTCGGATGCACTGATCTTCGCTCATGTTGAGGTAAGGGTATTGTTTCCTGAAGACTCTCATGGCATATGGCCTCCTGCTCAGTGCCCTGCACCTCCTCCTTCTCCTTCTCCCTCTCCTTGCAACTTGACCTGCACTGCGTGGTCTCTCTGCATGCTCCCAGTCGTGCTCTGTGCCCAGCGGGAGCCCTGGCAGGCCACCCATGGTTGCCAGGAATCTTGTTCAGCACACTGTTGTAAATGACACCAACAGTAATGCAGGACCTGCCAATCTACTCTTTATATACTATAGCAACTCTATCCAATATAGGAAGCTTCAACAAACACGTACAATTGTATCGGCGGCCAGAAGCAGTAATCCAGCCACTAATCTGCAACACTTGCATGATCCCTTTAAATAGCACTGGTGGGGAGACCTCCAGGCAGTCTAAGGCATGTTCAGCTGTTCATGGTTAAGAAAGTTCGTTGGCTGAAGGTTTGAGTGCCAAAATGGTGTCTATCCCTTTAAATCAGCATTGCACACTGATCTAATGCGTATTCTCCCTACCTTACATGATGCCGGTGTTCGTTATCAGCATGTGCGCAAATGCCTTTACCAAAATGGCGTTCAGCGCATGCGTGCACGCGCATTATGGACGCCATTTTGGGACCTTAGGAGGCCGTGTAGCGCCTGAAAAACGGGCGCTATACAGCCCAATTTCTAGACCATAGTCTCTGACACATGCCTGTCCGGTTGAATGGCAACTTTCAAAGCAGCCATGTGACAAGAGTTAATTGTTTTGACTGGTGACTAATTTCCCTATCCCATTCGTAGGATTGTCTTAGTGAAACTAAAGGTGCATAAGGTCATATTTTGCCCACCCCGATTCAGAAGGTTTCTAAGACGGTTTCTGGAAGTTTCCAAAAATGTTGTTAGATGGTTTCAAGAAATCTAGGTTAAAAAAGTTGTGGAGAGCTTTTGATAGGGTTCTGCAAAAAGCAGAAACAGCGTTAAGAGTAAAAGTTGGAAGATTAAAGAATGTTAAGTGTTTAATTGAACAGAATTAAAGCTTGTGAAGTGTATCACAGTTGCTAATTAACAGCTTAAGTCTCTGACCCAGAAAGTAAAGCAACAATATATACATCGAGATAACATAAATGAAATGTTAGTTAAGCTCAGATGAGAATATGACTAAAGAAAGAAGACAACAACCAGAGATGATGACTCGCCATCAGCATCTTCAGAGGAAAAGCTAAACATCCCAAAGGAATGCAGACCCATCCAATGCTACAGCAGCCGATCTACTAAAAGAGGCTGTATGTTTCATTTCATATTAGAGGAATTGTCAAATGCTGGAATCTTGATGGTGTGTATTGAATACAAGACTTAAAAGCTAGCTAAGCTACTACAGAGGATGGTAGTGTAATGGATATGGTACTAGATTAATAACTCTAAAGGTTATAAGTTCAAATCCCACTTGTGGTAAATTATAAATTGAATTTAGTAAATCTAGTAATTTCTGGTACCACAAAAAATTATAGAAACCCAACTGCTTTATTAATGCCCTTCAGGGAAGATAACCTCTTTCCTCCATCTAGCCTATGTGTGATCCCAGTCTGACATTGCATGTTTCACTTCCAATGGCCTAGTAAGCCTCTCAATGTTTCTAAAAAAAAAATGACTACAAAGCAAGAAGGGAATCTAGGCAATAAATACAGCCACCCTCAAAACAAGTGTTTTAAAAAGCTGTACAGCAACTTTGAACATTTCTCTGAGATACTATTATTAAGTAAAATCCAGGTAAGGCAGAGATTGATACACTGAAGTTAAGATTGTACCTATGATGATCTAGACTCTGTCAATTAATAATGTATGACCAAGTGCTATAATTCTCAGTGCTTAGCCTTGTGGTGATGTTAGTTATGTTATCATAGATGTTCTTAAATAAAGTATTATTAGTTAATGCATCTTTATGACTGATTCAACTGTGATGACTCAGGCCAGTAGAAGTTAAATTACACTTCACTCAGTGTTGTCTTGCATTCTGGTTGTAATAATGGTTGCCTTGCATAAAGAATAATCAAATTTGCCTTAACAACTGTTATGTGAGACAGTTCAAAGGCCAAAGGTGAGCTCATAATCTCATAAACCTTAGCAGTGAATGGTAGATTACTAACTAATTTTCTGCTGTGCATACATTAGAAAAAGTGTGGGGGGAAGGAGGGGAAAGATTTGAATGATACCCTTTGCCTAATATCAATTATCTATTAGGATTTCAGATACAATATTTATTACACTTCTACGGGATTTAACAATCATCCATTTTACAGATTTTCTTTAGTAATTCTCACCTTTTCCTCATTCTGCTTTGTAATAATTGTTAGCAGTCATTTTCAGAAAAATCAATTTTGAAGGTGCTGTATGACAGAAAATATGTGCATATTTTTAAAGGTGCAAAGTTTATACTCAAATGTTTATTAATTCATTGTACAATTTCTGTACACTTTTTTCAAGTATGAGTTAGGCATTTGTTCTCCGTTATTTTATATGGATTGTAATGAAATATACTGTTAGTCCTTATCAAGAAAACTAAATACATATCGTTTTTTTTATATGCAAAAATGATTTATAAAAAATTACAACAGCATTGCAGGGAAAACAAATCTGAATATTTGCTGGGCACTAGTCACTCTCCCAACAGTGCAGAGGAAGCCTTCAGTTGTATTTGATGCTGCTCAGCATATTCTTAGAAACTGATAATGCATAATTACAGATGATAAATAAAAATGATGTAATTAGCACCAGTTTCTCTATTTTACTTCTTTGCAACATTATTTTGTCAGTATTTATCATGTGTAAGGAAAGAAATAATTTAAACAGTTTAAATAGAAACAGTTTAATCCTGAACATAAAATGTCGCCTACAATACATTTCCTTGTATTCCTTTCACATCTCATTCTATTTTTAGCCACTAATTAACACCGAGGGAGTGTAACATCACAGAATGGTGTCCTTATGTAGCTCTATATGAAGAATTCACCCCATGTAGATGGATTAGAATACTTAATATCACAAAATGTCTTTGATAAAGGATTTAATATTCTATATATAGTAAAGTTTACTTTGAATCATTCTAAATGAATATATAGACATTATGATTTAACATTTTGTAAATTAAGATATCATTATACAATTATTTCAAAAAATTGAAATGACTTGACATCACTTTCCAGTTTTTCCAAATTTTTTCATGGAAAAATAATTTTTAACTACTATACTTAAATATGCCATATTTAATCAGGTATAAATTACAGAAAGAATAATAGTAGGTACCAAGGAGTGAGAAATTCCAATGATGCTATAGCTGTAAGAGGAACCCTTGAGCAGCTTCTAATCTTCCTCCGAATGCAATAAACTCACTGGCTGGTATCCTGCTTTTTGAATAATATATATGATTAATATGCTTTTGAGCACTTTGTTCTATTTTCAAACCATATTTTTATTGGTGGTGTTTAATATTGATGTCTGACAAGCATTATGTCCTTGATGTGCGAAGCTGTTCACAAAAAAGGGTGTAAACATTTTATCACATTGACAGAGAGGATAGAATAATCATTTTACTTATTGCTAGTTAATAGGAATTAACACAGTTGTATAAATAATCAATTGATAGTTGAATACGGGAAAGAAAATAATTTATAAAATAGGCTGTAGTGATTTTTATGCAAGTCAGTTAATAGAAGAATATTGAGGCAATGTGTAAGATTGCGCATGTGCAATTGCTCAAATATGATGAAGTTTCTGGCTGCAGACCTTCTCTGATGTCAGGGGAAGGCCTGACAACCCAACAATGCAAAAAACACGTTGCTGGCCTGAACTGGTGGGCTGAGCTTTCCACCTGCCCTCAATGCAAATATAATGGTAGTCAATGGCATCCAGTTCTGCCATGTATACCCATTTATCTTAGTTATCAGCAGCAATTTGTCTCCATAGTGCCTTTGCAAATCCATGTTATGAGATAAGTCACGGTGCCTCCTGAGAAATTGGTGCTGCCTGATTTATAAAGGGCTGTTTTTGAAGGCAAGGTTGTCTCCAGAGGCAGGACTGTAATATAAACAGAATATAAATATAGGACATTGCTCAGTTGGGACTCAGGCTATTACTGTATTCTCTGTTACTTTAACAGTTTAGAAAATTATTAAACATATTTTACTATAGTGAAAGGCATCTCAGTGGTGCAGAAGGTTATTATAATCCATCACATGATTTCACTTGAGCTGTTAGGGAGAGATATTTTTGGTCAGCTGTGTATCTGACATGCACCGAAGCCCATCACCATGTTTAAGAGTCCTCAACCCAAGAAAGTACCATTTCTGTTCACCCAATAGGTAGTGCAAGCTCTCTGCACAATGACACACCTGCTTACCAAAATCCAGAGAGATTAGGTGCAGGTTGATAGAGCCAGGTTTAGGGATGCCCAAGTTTGCACAAGGGTACTGCTGGAGTTTAACAAGTTAAGTCTGTACAGCTTACCAATACAAAACACTGGTAAGCATCCTGCTGCTTGTCCAGCGAGGTCCATTCAATCGATTAAGGCACTGGCTTGCAAGATCATCTGGAGCCAAGTGGAAGAAATCCAGGCCCATTGATACATCTGATCCCATAGGTTTCATCAGTGAGTCATCAACAGTGCCTTGACGTACTGTGGACCTGCCTGGTTCAGGTTTCAGATGACCAAGTCTGCCACACTGGGTTAACTTAGCACTTTGCAATCTGTCATCTTGCAGTTGACACCACACACCCTACTTTACTGGCTCCCAAGGTAGATAATCACTAGTTGTTCATTAGACAACTTACAAGCTCGGGTTTGAACCATGACTCGGCGAGGGAGATATTTCACCATAGGAACAGAGGGGAAATTAGAGGGCAAATCACTGTACTCTGTTGTCACACACATTCTTCGGGTGATTCCAGGTGGCATTAATAGAGTGCAAAGTGTAGCGAAATCTAAAGGGATGAGGGATAAAAGTTAATTTATAAAAGACCACAAAAATTGAGCACTAGGGCAAAATTTTAATTAATTTCTGCTTTTTCAATGTTAGCCCTTTCAAAGCTGAATTTCATTTTTATGTGACAATTAATTCAGTTTTCAAAAAAAGGCTATAGCTAATCACAGATTAATTGAGTTTATATATATATATATATCAAAGACATTCAACTAATAAGTATACATACAATTTGTTTCAAAGATGTGGATATGACATTAAAATTTCCACGTCACCTGAATGCCTTGGAATTGCAATTGTCCCAACCCAATTTCCACATAAAACACTCATCTCTAATGTCAGGCTAGAAAATCCTTAGAGATTCACACTTGCTTGTCTGTCCAATCCCCTTTCACTCCTTGCTGCTATTTTTAGAAAGCTTTTTGTTACCAGTCAGGAGATGAATGATGATCCTGTGCACTTCCCAAAAGCGAACACAGTGACGTCAATCAATATTTCTGCATCCAAGATTAGAAGAAATCCATGCATTATTTCTGAAATTAAGTCAGGGCTATCTTATGAGAACAAAGATGACAAGAAGGCTGTTTTCTAAGAAGTGGCAGATCAGAGAATAGGGAGTTTCACATAATCACAATTAACATTTTACCTAGTCATGCTCTTGTTTTATTTATCCATTCTGGTTGATTGAACTTTGGTTCACAGCCTAAGTAACAGGTCACTAATTCATTAAAATAATAAATTAGTTTCTCTTACAATAATTGATCACAGCTTGACTTTAAATATATAGACAGAAAATGTAAAGATAACGATTTACTCTAAAACATAGATTAACAGCATTCATACAGGAAATATACAATTACCAGAAAGCTTAAATTGGGGTACCTTTTGAAAATCAACCTTTTTTTAATCAAAATGTGGCAAAGGTTAACTACAAGTTGAATTATTAGAATCAAAGGAGCATCTTAATGATACAGCACACTTTATTTTCGTGATTTGCATGTGAGGGCTGATGTCAGCTCCACTACCACATAAAGATAACCCAAGCATGTGTAAAAAAGGGAATGCTTTAAGTAATTTATTATACAGTAACATGTTGATGCATCATGCTGTGCCTTCTGACTTGTCAGACACTGCCAGGTCAAGCATCCTAAGTTCCCCGCTTCATGTCACTTACAGTCATGTAATGCAACAATGTAGTCATGCATAGTAATTTTGTTTAATTTTGCATTTACAGTGTTCTATTTTTAGACAGAAAAGCTTGTTTGAGACTTTGAAATTTTGTACCATCGTTTGCAGTGACTCAAATTAAGACTACCACACAGAATTAAAGTAGCTTTAATTGCTATGTAGGGCGATGCAGTTTGAGAAAAGTTATTGTTTTATGCTGTTTCTAATATTTTGTTTGTAAAGGTTCAATTTTTCTTCTCCTTGCATATCTTTCCCAAGATAATTTTTCAGATTCTATTACGCAAGCTGTCTATACAAGGGTTGCCTGATGTTTAGTGCTGTTTTTACCCTACAATGTTGCTGCTGGTGCCAAGAAAAAAATCACCTAAAGAAATAGTTTCCATCTGTGCCACTAAATGCTGAGCTGAAGCAGCAACATAAATGACTTTTGCCAGGGGTGCTACTCGTTATTTTTTTCTGGCTGTCCAGCCTGCCCATAAAGGTCAGCCATGCAGTTTGACGCTTGCTGGCCTGTAGAGAAGTTCTCAGCCATTAGGGAAGGTCTGTAGTCAGAAATAAAGGTTGTCATTGTGCAGTTGTTTTGTGTCACCATAGGAGCCATGTCTACCCCACAATATAAACTGGATGAAGTCCACGCTGGGAGCCACAGTATATTATAGAACTACTGCAAATATCTACATCATGCAAATCCAACTTGTCAGTTTAAGTATTTACTGAAGACTCAGTGGAATTGTTTTAATATTTTTCAACCACAATCATTTATGTTAATATTTTTTAAATTACTCAAGCCCTGCTCCAGAGTTATTCTGGATCAAAGCTGTCGCAAAATAGTTTGCTAATACAATCCTTTGACATACTTTCATAAAGCAAGCATCAATTTGATGTAAAGAGCCTGCTATTCACTCCAAAATACAACATGAGAAAGTGGTACAAACATTTTGTTATGGATTTAGCCAAATTGCATCATATTCATTAATGTATTGAATCTAAAAAAAAACAAGAAACTTTTACTGTGTTTTTCAGGTGTAATCATTTGTATTTGTATGTGATTACATAGATAATAGTGTTATAATTATGAAATAATGTGTTAACTGGCATGGCAATTAATTAATGGTATTATTAGACTGTAATTTGAAATCAGTAACTGTTTAGAGTAATGTAGAGCTGGCAGACCAAGTCATACTGGCCAACTCCAGATCACTTTTTTGCTAAGCAAAACTGAGTTCCACTTGAGCAGACCTGCCCAACTGGATAGATGGTTTTATAACTTAAGAATAAGTTTATAAAGTTCCCACACTGAAAAAACTGCCGACTTTTCAAGGTTTACTTTACACCAGTTGCAGTTATACTTCAGCCAAAACAATGTGAAACTGCTGCCATAAGTTGACCACACCATCGTTCTCCAATGCCTCTCCTCATTGTCCAACTCTGTGGCACTGTCCTTGCTTTGTTCCTCTCTCGCCTATCCAACTATAGCCAGAGCATCTATTGCAATGGGTTCTCTTTCCACCCCTGGACCACCGTCTCGAGACCTCAGAGATCCACCTTTGACCTGCTCCTCATCCTGAGCGACGTGCTGTCCCTTGATGACAACATCTGTCGACACGGGGTCAGCTTCCACACTAATGATACCGAGTTCTACCTCTCCACTATCTCTCTCAACCTCTGTGCTGCCATTGTGCCATCAAACCACTTGTCCAAATTCCATTGTCTGAAGCTGAACCAGACAGTTTGCAGCCTCAGCGTTCTATTCAACTTCAGTTGAACTTCAACATATACTCTCCATCACTGTGGAGGTGCGGTTGATGTTGTATATATGGACTTTCAAAAGGCATTTGATAAAACACCATATAATAGACTTGTTAGCAAAATTGAAGCCCATGAGATTAAAGGGGCAGTTGCTGCATGGATATGAAATTGGCTAAGGGACAGAAAGCAGAGTAGTGGTGAACAGTTGTTTTTCAGACTGGAGGGAAGTGTGCAGTGGTGTCTCCCAGGGGTCGGTATTAGGACCACTGCTCTTTTTGATATATATTAATGACCTGGACTTGGCTACACAGGGCATAATTTCAAAGTTTGCAGGTGACACAAAACTCGGAAATGTAGTAAACTGTGAGGAGGATAGTAACAGACTTCAGGAGAACATAGACAGGCTGGTGGAATGGGCGGACACATGGCTGATAAAATTTAACGCAGAGAAGTGCAAAGTGATACATTTTGGCGGGAAGAATGAGGAGAGGCAATATAAACTAAATGGTACAATTCTAAAGGGGGTGCAGGAACAGAGAAACCTGGGGGTATATGTGCACAAATCTTTGAAGGTGGCAGAACAGGTTGAGAAAGCAGTCAAAAAAGCATCCAGGATCCTGGGCTTGAAAATAGAAGCATAGGGCTTGATTTTTGCACCCCCGAGCGGGTGCGTTCGTGGCGGGGGGGCTGCGAAAATCAGGGATTCCAGGGGCGCGTCTGGAGACCAGCTCCAACTCGCCCACTTCCGGGTTCCCCAGTGACGCGCTGACATGCGCGCGCAGCCCCCGCATGTGGGACTCCCACCCGCAATTAAAGCCGGTGGGGTGCCATTTAAAGTAATCATTAAGGTGTTTCAGGTCATTTAGAGACCTGATTAACATGACATTTTAGGAGGGGTGAGATTTTGAAAACAACTAGGACTGTTTCCCGTACTGGGGGAAATACTCCCAGTTCAAATGGACGTGTTGCAGCCATCAGCCTGTGGCAGCTGCAAAGGTCCATTTGACAGGTGGAGGGGGAGACCCTCACTCATTGCAGGAGGCCACTCTGTCACTTTGGACAAAGTTTGGCCTCCATCACCCTCCACCTAACAACAAAATTCATCAACTTGCACACTTACCCCGGTGTCCAGACATATGTACCTACCTTGCGGACCCCCTCAAACATACATCTTCCGGATGGGGGCCGCCGTAGCTGCAGTCATGACCTCCTCGGAGGACGAACAGCATCACCAGCCTTGCCGGCCACGCCATCCACCTCTGACACGTGGAGCCCCACAACACAGTGCTGTGACACATCCACCTGCACAGCAGGAGGGAGGGCAACGACAGAGAGAGATACATCGCAGAAGGCACTACCTTTGCCACAGGGTCTACAGATCGAGGCTCAGCTTCCTGGACCTCTCTGAGCAGCAGTGCACACGGAGGCTCAGAGTCATTCGACATGTAGTTGTGAACATCTGCAGCCTCCTTCATGCCGAGCTGCTCCCGGCTAGCCTGAGCACCATCTTCTTACCTGTCGCTGTCAAAGTCACCACTGCCCTCAACAACTTCTCCTCCGCATCCTTCCAGGGTGCAACGGGGACATCACCAGGGTCTCTCAGTCGTCTACACAAAAGAGCCCTGCAAATACACCTACACCCACTCTGCAGTGACACAATGGGTGGCATCAGTTGTGGGTCTTCATAGTGATCCTCAGGAAAGGGCATTATTGCACAAACCAGACAAGATTCGCAAAGACGCGGCAGTAGTGGTGACAATATAATATGTTATGTGAGTTGATCAGAAATTAAATATAGGTAAAAACCATGACAAACCCTCAAACTCCCTTGTGCATCCCCTTCATGCTCACGACACGTTTGCCTTATGCTGCCTACTGCACATATGTGATGCATGCCCTGTGGCTGCAGCCCAGGTAGTGGCAGGTTGAGTGAGGCTGACCGTGAAAGAGATGCATGAGAGGGTGAGTATGAGATAGAGCCATGAGATTGTATGAGGATTGGGTTGAGTGGTAGTGGCACTTCCTGGCGAGGTGAGTAAGTTCAGGTAAGATGAGGATGAGCTTTGAGTGGGTGTGAGGATTGATGTAATAGAGCAGTGTTGGCAGTGCAGAAGGAGATGTGAGGTGGGGACGGTGATGTGGCAGACAGAGTGTAGGAGAAAGAGTAAGTGTACTCACTTCGGCTGACCTACTGAGGTCATTGAAGCGCCTCCTGCACTGTATGCAGGTGGGCGATATGTTGGTAGTGCAGGTGACCTCGTCTGCCACCTCGAGCCAGGCCTTCTTGGTGGCAGAGGCAGGCCGCTTCCTCCCGCCCGCCGGGGGGAGGATCTCTGTCCTCTCCCTCCTCCTCATCCCATCCAATAATACGTGGAGTGAGGCATCATTAAACCTGGGAGTAGCCTTCCCCCTGGGCTGCTCCATGCTGTAATTTTTCCTATTTCCTGCAGCATCAGTCAATGGAGGACTGCCCCTTTAAATAGGGCTTCTCCAGCTGACAGCTCGCCTGCTGCGCAGCTTTCCAGCGTGAAACCCACACGTCCAGTCGATCCCCCGCTGTGAACCCACCGCCCTCCTAATATCGGGCCCATAGAGTACAAAAGCAAGGAAGTTATGTTGAACTTTTATAAAATACTGGGTTCGGCCACAACTGGAATATTGTGTCCAATTCTGGGTGCCACGCTTTAGGAAGGATGTGAAGGCCTTAGAGAGGGTGCAGAAAAGATTTACCAGAATGGTTCCAGAGATGAGGGACTTCAGTTACGTGGATAGACTGGAGAAGCTGAGATTGTTCTCCTTAGAGCAGAGAGGGTTAAGAGGAGATTTGATAGAAGTGTTCAAAATCATGAAGGGTTTAGATAAAGTAAATAAAGAAAAACGGTTCCCATTGGTGGAAGGGTCAAGAACCAGAGAACACAGATTTAAGGTGATTGGCAAAAGAACCAAAGGCGACATGAAGAAAAACTTTTTTACGCAACGATTAGTTCTGACCTGGAATGCGCTGCCAGAAAGGGCGGTGAAAGCAAATTCAATCGTGGCTCTCAAAAAGGACTTGGATAAATACTTGAAGGGAAAAAAATTGCAGGGCTATGGGGTAAGAGCGGGGGAATGGGACTAACTGGATTGCTCTTACAAAGAGCCAGCATGGGCTCGATGGGCCGAATGGCCTCCTTCTGTGCTGTAACGATTCTATGATTCTATAATACAATGGAAGGCTCCAGTTGCATGGACAGACTAGAGAATCTGGGGTTGTTCTCCTTAGATCAGAGAAGGTTAAGGGGAGATTTGAAAGAGGTATTCAAAATCATGAAAAGTTTTGATAGAGTAAATAAGGAGAAACTGTTTTCAGTGGCAGAAGAGTTGGTAACCAGAGGACACAGATTTAAGGTAATTGGCAAAAGAACCAGAGGCAGCATACGGAAAAAAAAAATGCACTGGAATGCACTGCCGGAAAGGGTGGTGGAAGCAGATTCAATAGTAACTTTCAAAAGGGAACTGGATTATTATTTGAAGTGGAAAAATTTGTAGGACTATGGGCAAAGAGCAGGGGAGTGGGACTAATTGGACCGTTCTTTCAAAAAGCCGGCTCAGGCATGATGAGCCAAATGGCCTCCTTCTGGATGATTGTATGATTTGTATATATTGTATGTATGATTTGTATGTATTGTATATATTTGTATAGGTTGTATGATTCTATGATCACAAAGAACCCCTACTTCCATCTTCGTAACATCGCCCACTTCTGCCCCACCTGAGCCCATCTTCCATTGAAACCTTCATACATGCCTTTGTCACCTCCAGACTCAGTGCACTCCTGGCCTGTCTCCCATCCTCCACCCTTCATAACCTTCAGCTCATCCCAAACTCTACTGTCCATATCCTATCCTGCACTGTCCCATTAAGTCATCACGCTGTCCTCCATTAGCTCCTGGTTTTTAAATTCTTCCATGGCCTTGCCCCTGCCCAACTCTGTAACCTCCTCCAGCCCTACAACCAACACCTGAACTCTCCATTCTTCCGACTCAGGCCTCGAGTGCATCAGCCCTCTTTGCCCCACCATTGGTGGCCGTATTTATAGCCGCCTATGTCCCATTCTCTGGAATTACTCTCTAAACCCCTCCACCTTCTCTTCTCCTTTAAGACCTTCCATAAATCTCACTTCTTTGGTCAAGCATTTGATCTCCTCCTTTGGTTCAGTATCTGTTTTTTTTCCCCTCACGGTACCATAAGACATGTTTCTGTGGTAAAGGAGTATATATAAATGCAAGTTGTTGCTATTGTTATAGTTTGTCATTGTTGTTGCAGTTGTTAAATTGATCAAACCAGTTGGCCAACTTTATGCCCAGTTAATAGTACACAGTTTATGTTAATGTGAAGCCAAAATTGGTTTGCATTGATGCAGACTGTATTCTATAATGGCCTGTAATTAATTAAAAAAGGCAAAACAGTAAAATGAGTGGAAGAGGCAGCACAAATTACAAAAATATAATAAAAGAATACATAAATGAAAGTATGGTATTGGTTTAGTTCAGTTTGAAAGGAAAATGCAACTCACTAACCTTTTTCAGTGTTTGTGAATTAAAACCAGCAATAAGTTTAATATTTTATACCAGGAGTGTCCAAGCTTTGTGAGTCACTTAAATATATAACATGGAGCCCTGTGGGCCATATATAGATTAAATCAATGTTATCTTTAAAATAGCTTATATCTCAAGCTGCAGATATTAACAAATCTTAGTGTTCGATTCGCCACTGAGGGAACAATGCTAAGAGCATTCCAAACCAAACATCCAGGCTCATAAAATTCAAACAGCACAAACCAGTGGGTAAGGAATTTAAGCACAAATAAATTGAATTGGCTGAGCTTCTTGGGCCTGATTGCCAGGACCCATGGGTTGCAGTTTGGACAAACCAGCTTTATACTAACTGTCTGACTTGATATGAGTCAGCTCGATAATGTCATGCACAAATCCACATCCTCAAAAATATTGGGCCAGAGTTTGCTGTCAAAATAATGGTGAGGCTAATGGTGCTCACTGTTGTTTATGCACAAATGGTACAGCAACTTCAGGCGAGGGGCAGATGCATGGTTAAACGTGGATATCCAAAAGTTGCAGTCCGAGTTGCCTCGTTCCGCTGTTAGCTTAGCAAAAACGGTATTTCACTGTCTGCTTCACCATTGAAATGAATTGAATGGTGTGAAGTTGCTGTATTTGTGTGGTAGAATCGGACTAAACTCACCACAGAAAGTTAAGTCTTGTCATTTCAAGTGTAAGTACCCTTTTAATGAAGTGATAAGTGTTAATTACTGCCAATCAACCTCTCTAGCACTGAAAATTAACTATTACAAGTACAGAGTTTCAATCCTTCAGGTATTAATTGTTGTTGGAGATTTTAAAAATGTTAAAATGTAAAACTTAAATTTTTAAAAAAACTTTTCCTTTCTGTTTCTTTTTTCTCTTTTAATCCAATCTTTCTTTCCCTCTCTTTGGGCCTGATATTAGGAGGGCGGCGGGTTCACAGCAGGGGGTCGACTGGGCGCATGTGTAATGCGCCCAGTGAATTCGGGGTGCTCCGCACACAATTGCAGTTTGATTGAAGCCACTTACCTTTGCTTCCGGGTTTCGCACTGGAAAGCTGCGCAGCGGGCGGACTGCGCATGCGCAGCATAGGCTGTCAGCTGGAGGAGCCTTATTTAAAGGGGCAGTCCTCCACTGATTGATGCTGCAGAAAATAGGAAAAATTACAGCATTGAGCAGCCCAGGGGGAAGGCTGCTCCCAGGTTTAATGATGCCTCACTCCAGGTCTTATTGGATGGGGTGAGGAGGAGGGGGAGGACAGAGATCTTCCCCCCCGGCGGGCAGGAGGAAGTGGCCTGATTCTGCCACCAAGAAGGCCTGGCTCGAGGTGGCAGAGGAGGTCACCCGCACCACCAACATTTCGCGCACCTGCATACAGTGCAGGAGGCGCTTCAATGACCTAAGTAGGTCAGCCAAAGTGAGTACACTTACTCATTCCCCTACACTCCGTCTACCACATCACCGCCCCCAACCCACATCTCCTTCTGCACTGCCAACACTACTCTATCTCATCACTCCTCACACCCACTCAAAGCTCATCCTCATCTTACCTGCACTTACTCACCTCGCCAGTACTCATCCCACCACTACCACTCAACCCAATCCTCATACAATCTCATGGCTCTATCGCATACTCATGTCCCAATCCATTTCGGGCCTTTGAGTTATTTGGTTACTACACAGTTTTTTATTTAGTTGATATGTGGTTCAAATCTCTTATAAAAATGCACACCAAGTTCTACCTGCTGAAAGGTTTATTTTTTTGCCCTTACATAAGCAAAAGTAACTGCCTGAAATCCTGTTGTTTCCATTTTCAATTGTTCTTCCAATTTCTTAAAAAATGGTCTCAGGTCAAAGTTTTCAACCATCTCACATTCCTGAAACACTCCATTTTCTTTCCAATGCACAAGCCTCCAAATACATACACATTAATAATGTATAAATAAATTCCATGTAGTGCTTGTTCCTTGGTATCATTTGAAACCTGGAGCTGTGTGTTTCAATTTAAAAAAAAATAAATAACTTTATTATGCTTAATTTTCTAAAGGGCTAACATTGTGACATGATTGCTGGGTGAAACTATATTGGCACATTGTTGTGTCCTCCCATCACTTATCACAAACCCTATGGGGGGAGAACTCATTTTAAACACTAGTTGGGGTAATTGTGAAAATGTTTTTGTAGCTTCCTCAGTTGCTGTTATGGATGGTTAGAGCTGATTCTTACTGTTATTGTAGTCATGTGAATCATACCAGCACTTTTTTTCCTGGCATAACGGATGCAACAGTATAGTTTTATCACAGTTCTTGCTTCCAGTACGAGACCTAGATGCATCTGTAGTTACAATACTTTCAGTGTTTTTAAATAGATTAAACTTTTGCTCAATATGTGAATTTTTAAAGCTACATTGTTTGGTTTTAATTTATATTGTTAAAATACTAATACCTTTAAAATTATCACTAAAGTTATTAATTGGTGTAGTTATGACTAAGCATCCAGATTAATTTACTGACTTTTTCTGGTTTAAGGACCTGCTGGGCTTTGAGTTAGTCTGAAAGCTGTGTTCCCATGCAACCATTCCTTAATGTGCCCATCAGCTGACATCAGTAGAGTAGCTCTCTGGTATGAGAGAAGCCTGAATGTTAAGTCTGTTTAATAAAGAAAATCATCAATCAAATTATGCATATTTTTCACCCAGTAGATTTTTGCACATAGATAAGGATATGGTGAAAGTAGTCTACTCTCCCATGCATTCCACCTTTTACAAAATGGGAAGTATATTTAACTGGGAACATATAGCAACAATTTACCATTTCTCAAAATAGTCACAAAGGGATTTCTATTACATCAATGTGTCTTCTGTGGTCATTAATAGAAAGGTAAACTATTTGTACAAATTCATATTTTCTGAACTTTTCTAGACTATATTTAATACAACTTCATTGGCTATTTTGCGTATAGAAATTTACACCAGAAATACAATCAGTTTCACTGAAGTGCACATTGAAATGCTGAGAATTGAAAACTTTCAGTTCAGTGTTTGTCAACAAATTGAGCCACTTGGCGCTGGCAATCCCAGCTGTCCAACCAGGGACAGTTGTTACCATTGTTCTCACAAATGAAAGAACATTAAGTACAGTTCAATTTGTTGGATCAGAATTTACTGGCTTGATGTGTGCATTCCAGGCTAGAAAAAATAATTCATATTTAAATGTCATTGTTTCAATTTTCACTGCTGTTGAGTGCACTGATGGGGATTAATGAATTACCTCCAGTACTAACGAATAAATAAGAGCAGGCAAGTAATGGCACGGCACACAGCAACCAACCCCCTGATTAATGCCTGGGAAAGTGCATGTGCTACTTACTGTATGAGGTGGGTATGAGGAGGGTGTCTGGCAGTCCACAACACCCACGGGCACCCCATGGAAATTCTAGCCCTTACTCTGTAAAAAATCAGGCTTAAATAGCAACAAAAATGAATGCACCAATGAAAATCAAGACATAACAAAATAATAAGCCAAAGAAAAACCTTTTTAGACTAACTCTGAAAAGTGTTATTCACCTTTATGAATCCAATTCTTATTGGCCATGCCAAGCCATCCAGACAGCCATGTCCCCGTTTTATGTAAATAAGCTGCACTATGGGGGAAGATACCCAACAAAAAATATGAATTCTGGTATGGGATCAATTTGTATAGGATTCACATTGCCTCAAAAAAATGTAAAAATACTTCAATTGCAAAATATAGTGCACTGTGAGTTGGGCGCCCAGACCTCTGCACCCGATTTTACAACTGAAGACTCCACACCAGAGGGTCTCAGTACCTTAGTACTGCAATACTTATCTCTGAATTTTCTATTACACACCATTGAATCAGTACTATATCTAATTTGGGTCACTGAGACACATAAAACAGATGGATGCCATAATGGAGGGACCGTGGGATATTTCTGGATGGATGAAATAAGATAGTCCAAATGTCCTTCCTCTGTATCTATCTTGCGATCTTGGTATTAGCACCTATATAAATCACAACTTTAAGCACAATTCTATCCACCATGGTGAAAAAGCTTGTTGAGTAACTTTATGCACTGGTTCCTGCTGTCAAATTAAAATTAATTACTTAGTTTAAATCCATTTTTGCTAATCTCATGTAGGAGTGAATTATAACTGAGCACTAGGAAGGAAATAGCCTCACGTAGCACAAGCAATTCAAAGGGTATTTTTTCCCTGGGTGCAGAGTACTAAAACACAAATCTATTGTATAACAATGTGAAGGCTATTTGAAACAACTTCAACCCCATAGGGACTTGAGGTTATTTTTTCTTCTACGCTTTTCTTTGATGGATGGTATCAGCAGAGGTGGGACCATGGTTGGTGCATTTTTGTAAAATTCTAAAAATTATGATGGAATATCCACAGTCACATGAGTACTGTTCCACATTCAATAATGTGACATCCCTCAAAATCTTGTGCCGTTGCGAATATGGAAGTGATGAAAATAGGTCACACAGTTTGTGTGCCACTTAGTCATACAATTGTGCTAATACAATTTAACAATGGTAAAACAATAACGAAATCCAACCCACCATGGGGATCACATTTGACCAAGTTAATAATTACTCTTTCCCCGACAATAAAAAACAAGCTAGTTATTCTTCCTGCACATTTGCAGGAAAACACTGCCACTTGTTTGGATTACGTGGCTTAAATAATAAAGCAAAGTATACCTTCAACCTCATGCAATGCATGAAACTGCATCTAGAAGAAAACTGCAGAATGCTGGATAAATATTTTTAGATGAAAGTGGAGTTTCAGGACTTTTATTTAGCTGGATTAAAAAGCAGTAGTTATCAGTTACTAGTATAAACAAAATATAAACACTTTTGACAAATGCAAAATAAATCCTGCATTTTAAAATCAAAATTCAAGTTACCTTTTAAACACTGCAATGCAAAATAATTTTAATAGGATTAAAATGGATGAGTAATAAAAGCCCTTCATATCAGGAGAAGTTCCTTAATTATCTTCATTTCGAATATCCAAATATTTGTTGAGCAAGCGCCAAGATCAATATAAATAAGAAATTATTGCTCTTCAAAATAAATATTCTGCTGATTAATTTTGGACACATGAAGCTCATTATTTCCAGTTTACAACACTCGAGGCAATGCTTAGTGAATTTCACAGTCCATCTTTTTATTATTTTTCCCTTTAAGCAACTTGCTTTGTGCAAAAAATAGAACACTGTGGCTTTTGATTCCACATAAAGCAGCAGCTGATTCTATAAATAACTTCAGAGCTCGGACCAGGTACCCTGCCTGCATTCAAACTGTCTGCTTTTCCTCCAGATAACCTTTGTTCGTCTCTGATAAATGTACTGTGAGTGCACAGCAACACATTTTCCACCACAGGTATCATTATTCATAGAGTTAGCGTAAAAGGGATGCGAACCTTGATTGCATTCTCTTTTATGCTCTCTTCATGTCCTGAAAACCTAGTGTTGTGCTATAATACTTAAAAGGACAATGCTATGCCACAGGGTTAAGTATTGGTTTGTGTACATTTCCCCTTTGCAGTAAGTTCCCGACTTCAACTGTAACATCAAGAAAGATGCCAAATGGAAGCTAGTGCTTTCTCTATGTGAAAGGAGGGAAAATCAGTGTGCGGGCCATCTCAGACCACTCTCTCTCATCCACCATCTATCACTGTGATAAAGAGAAGCTTGGGGGGAAATCAGAAGAGCAAGTCATTTGCTGAGGAATGGTGCACCGCCCAGATGGAGCTAAAGCAGGAGCAAAAGAAAATAAATAAAAAATGGAAAGAGGAGTAACTAGGAAAAAACACACAAAGGACAGTAGTGTTTAAATGATTGCACCATATATAACCACATGATATGATTGGTGCTTTTGACTATATTCTATGATTAATTTTATTAAAAATACATTCTACTTTAGTTTAATTTTCCATTATAATATTTCATGCCATGCAATAATTCTGAAAATATGTTTTAAAATATGAACAAGACAACTTGTTCTCAGCAATGTAATAATCCCATAAAAATATAATGAATTTTAAAGACATTATGCCAAATAAGGCAAAAATCTGTGCTATTCTTTCCACCAGGCATATCTCAGGGTGATTGGTCATCTCCATGGTAACTCTTGCAAAGCACAATGACGTCAAGAAGGTAAGAAAAATACCACTGAGAGCGTGGAGCAGTGTGCCTGCTAGAATGTAAAATACATAATGGATATTTCCAAGAAATTGTGATCAGCGTATAAAATAATAATCTCAAAGACATATGTTTTATGGTGAGGTGTTAAAGAGAAGTTAAAAGTCATGATGTAATGCCTAACTTTATCAGTTTTTACATTTTTATTCTGTTTATTTTCTGCAATGTTCAGGAAATAAACAAAATATAACAGGAATACAATTTCCGTACCAACCCATCATTATTTGACTGTGACTTTAGTCACCTTAAAATTCTGCATAACAATAATTAAAGCTCTTCTCTCTTATGGTAGGATTAAATATTTCACACTGCATTTAAAAGATGATCTAATATGGGTCTTCAAATCTATGTGATTTATTAAGTAACAATTTAAGAAATTATTTTTATTATGACTCATTTTTCCCTCTACATTTACAAGCACACAATCAATTGCAAAATGAAGCACACTGCCATATGTGCACATGTGAACTAACATACATATCCTGTGCCTGCTTTGGATACAGTTTTAACCACAACCTGAAGTTGTACACAAAGGTAGAACATCTGGACAGATCTCAGTTCACTCTTTTGTAAAAATTGCTATCTGCATTAATTTCTCAAAAAAATCAGTAAGCAAGTTTGCTCCCAAAGAAAGAACTTGCATTTTTATAGCGCCTTTCACAACCTCAAGACGTCCCAAAGGGCTTTCTAGCAAATGAAGTACTTCTGAAGTGTAGTCACTGTTGTAATGTGGGAAATACAGCAGCCAATTTACATATAGCAAGATCCCACAAACAGCAATGTGATAATGACCAGATAATCTGTTTTAGTGTTAGTTGAGGGATAAATACTGGCCAGGTCACCGGGGAGAACTCCCTTGCTCTTCTTTGAAATAATGTCATGGGATCTTTTATGTCTACCCGAGAAGGCAGTTTAAGGTCTCATCCAAAAGACAGCACCTCCGACAGTGCAACACTCCCTCAGTACTGCACTATAAAGTCAGCCTAGATTTTGTGCTCTTGTCTCTCAAGTGGGGTTTGAACTCACAACCTTCTGACTCAGAATGCTACCACTGAGCTACAGCTAATACTGGGGTGTAAGGAGGAGAAAGATGACAAGAATTTTCAGAACCAGAATCACATATGTCAATAGCTATGTAGGAGGAGGGGCACGATATCGGCAGGGCCGTGATTAGCAGTGCAGGCAGTATAAGCAGACCAGCCTGCCGCAGTGGAAGAATTATTTTAAAAGGAGCTCACGGGGCAGTAATGAGTATATTTTACTTATGAAAAATAGAGAAATGTAAATTTTAGAATGGTATACCTTTCAGCCCACCGACTGGAAGAAAGATGACATCTGGAGGCTTCAGGAGGAAAGACAAAGGCTATCGCTAATGGAAGCAGGTAGGAGAAACAGGGGAGGGGAGCAGAGCAGAGCAAGGCCTGAAGGGAGACTTGCTAATGCAGGTATACAAAATCTGGAAAGAAGAATGAAAGGATCAACTATAAAAAATTTTTATAAACTTATATTTTAAAGCTGAAAATTAAATTTAAAACGACTTACCTGTAAGAAAAGATCAGTTTGCGAAAAATCAAGATAGTGTTGGTGCTGGGACACAGGAGAGAAGGTCCAAAACATTAAAAGTGTTCAAATTAATATTTCAATGTCCACTATGTGTGAAACTAAAGGTGGGGGTTAACTCCCTCTGCTCATCAGAAACCAGGCAGAATGGGACTTAAAATACAAGCGGTAAACTTACTGCTCAGTTTCTGCCCTGTAGCTACATTAAGGTCTCCTTTCCTAAGGAAGGATCTACTTGACTTAGAGGTGGTGCAATAAAGGTTCACTAGATTGATTCCTGGGATGAGAGTGTTGTCCTATGAGGAGAGATTGAGTAGAATGGGCATATACTCTCTGGAGTTTAGAAGAATGAGAGGTGATCTCATTGAATCATGTAAGATTCTAAGAGGGTTTGACAGGGTAGAGAATGTTTCCCCTGGCTGGAGAGTCTTGAACTAGGGGGCATAATCTTAGGATAAGGGGTCAGCCATTTAGGACTGAGTTGAGGAGAAATTTCTTCACTCAGAGGGTTGTGAATCTTTGGAATTCTCTACCCCAGAGGGTTGTGGATGCTCATTTGTTGAGTATATTCAAGACTGAGATCGATAGATTTTTGGACTCTAAGGGAATCAAGGGATATGGGGATCAGGTGAGAAAGTGTTGAGGTTGAAGATCAGCCATGATCTTATTGAATGGTGGAGCAGGCTTGAGGGGTCTACTCTATTTCTTATGTTCTTAAAGCCGGATAAATGAGGCACCCGCTGACTCAATCGGGGTCCCAAAACTTATATAGAACCCCAAAACCATTTTAATGGCCTATTGGGTTCCACCATGGACACTCCGTTCAATACAAGCTGCTGGACAACCAGCGAAAACACCAAAAGGTAGGTTCAAACCTTATTTTTGTGGAGCTAGCAGGAGCAGGCATGCCCCTCTGGACCCCACAAAAATAGTTTGGGTTGCTGCTACAACGGGCTCCCCCCTTCCGTTTTCCTGAAACCCTCTCGAATCCTCAATGGGCGACCTCTGGGCCAGTCAATATTGCAGTGCCTAAACCCAGTGAGCTGCCTCTGGATGCCTATTTGGGGCAAGAGCTCGCCAGCTCTATTTAAATGAGGCCTAGCCCTTAAAATGGACTGGGCCTCCCACCGTAAATCCTGGTGGATCGGTCCACACGTTCCGCCAGCCAGCCACCCACCCGGGAGTTAAAATTTCCCCTTCGATGTGGATCAATCTGTGACAGGTAAGGTGTGACACCTTTAATATTAAGGTCCTATCACAGCGCCACCTACAGGCATAACTGGTATTGCAGGTACTATCATGGGTTTTCCCATGGCAGCATGCCACAGGAAATTTTCGATGAAACACAGGCTGCACGCACAGAATGTTATATATATTTATTATAGATGTAACTGTGGCATGGGAGGGAAATAAATATATATTTTTTTCTTCCAGTACAGGGTGGGGAAAATAGTATTTATTTATGTACTCAATTTATTTTTTTTAGTGTTTGGTTCAAATTTACTAAGAACCAATCAAAAAACATATATTTTAATGCCTCTGAACCCATCTCTCAAGTTTTTTTCGAATCCTTTGGTGGCCGTGTGCATTGCTCAGCATCTTCCACACCCGAGTACTCCGAGTAATCTTTGACCCACTGTAAACAATGCCAATGGATATCTGCTAGTATAATTTAAAGGTCCACATTATTTCCTCAGTTTGTCTTGTTTCTTTGACCCTGTGGTGCCACACATTGTTGAAAGTGTAGGCAGAAGAACTGCTCTTAGGCCTATACCAGTGCTGTGCTATAACTGGTGTTTAATAAGGACAGAAAGAGACACTTTCTATTTCTCCTACTGGACAAGTGCCTTCCTTGCATTGCTCTTCTTTGCTAGTCTAGCATTTGTATAACCATTGGTTCACCATTTCCGTTACTGCTAACCCCACTAGACAAAGACCATCTTCAGGCAGCCATGATGAGAGCTATGCTTTTAGAACTTTGACACCAGACCAAAAGGATAAGTTAATCAAGAGACATACTCATACCCTCAATATTGATACACCTAGCATCCTTACTATCTATCTATATTAAAAATCTTTCATGAGCATGCACTTCTTGTCTACAAGATCTTACTTCCCATTGTCACCTTTTTGTCACACTTTTATGACAACTTTTCCCATTATAAATTCCTATGTTCACATTTATATTAGAAACTGTCTATGTAAGCTTGTCATGCTGTAATTGTAGCCTCTCACCAGTGATGGCACAACAGCACCTCAGTTTCACATCTCACACTTCCTCAGTCTGTATTGTAGAGGAACTTCTGTGCTCCAATCAATTCTACTTCTCTGCTTCTCAGTTCCTGTCAGTTTTGATACTTAACTACAAATAATAATATTGCATTAAAAGTGGTGTAAAAATAAGGACAGAATGTATGGCTTTAAAATGGCGACTGAATTATATGTATGTGCCTGATCCAATTATCCCGTACACTTTAACCATACTTCACGTGACGACAACATTTGGTGTTAAATCTTTATGTACAGCTAGTAATATATTAAAAGTCTTGTGTATGGTGCACACTTCCTCTAAGTATCTGTGTAGGGTGAGAGCAGGAGGTTCAGCTAGGGTGCTCATGCTGTGTTGTGACCATTGGGCTGCTTTGAGCAGATACGCAGACGGTTGTAATTGGAGCTGGAACCAGAGCTGGAGACAGAGCTGGAGTTGGGGTCAGGGTTGGGCAGTCCGGGTTCATTGACTTTTTAGAAAAAAACTGGTTAAAGATTGAAAGGTCCATCTGTAAATGGACTGGAGCAACATTGAAAAGTTGTCTACAGGAGAGTGCAACAGAATACATTGTACAATTATAGTCAGGAATGAATTTGCATGAGCCGTACCGTAAAAAGTGAAATGTGCACCAGTGGAGGATTAGACCCGTTATTGCTGTAAAGCTAAAGTTTTTATTGTTAATTTTTAAAATGCTTAATCTTGGCTAAATATTATCACATTATTTACAGCAAGTTGTGTCAACTTTGGTGCAATTGGACCTGAAATGCTTTAATTGCCTACTTGAACTGTAATGGAAGAGGAAGGTTAATAATTGTGTTTGTGTCTTGATATCTTTCAGGGTTGATGTTGACATTAAAGATCCGAATAAAGCAATGGTGACACATGAAAGCTTTGGCTGCTGCATTCTTGCAAGGAAAGCCATTCTTTTGCCACCAAAAACGCTTAAAATCCAAGAAGGGCTGAGGGCCTCACCCCATCGAGATCTGCCTCTGGACACTGCTAGGGCCCTTGGACGGACCCCTGGCCCCCAGCAAGTTTTGGAGAGGCTAGATCATCGATTTCAATACTTAAAGGTTAACATATCAGCATTTCACGTTTTTAACCTCATTTTGGAATT
Source organism: Heptranchias perlo (assembly GCF_035084215.1). Classification (NCBI taxonomy): domain Eukaryota; kingdom Metazoa; phylum Chordata; class Chondrichthyes; order Hexanchiformes; family Hexanchidae; genus Heptranchias; species Heptranchias perlo. The sequence continues at coordinate 34,855,391 of NC_090337.1, read as the reverse complement.
CATCTTTCTGGGAATAGGGATATTACCGGGTTTAACCATAAAATCAGAAGGGCTCATGATCCTTATATAAAGGGTTTCGACCCCTAATAAGGCAAAACCCCTCTGTGAAGGATGGATTTTTTTACTTTTAGAATGCACTAACTAGTCTTTTACATTTCCTCTTAAATCCTTGGCCTTTGCAGAGCAAACAATGGGAGCTTTGATGTTTGTTCACAGCAGCAGCTGGATTAACATACAATTTGCATCCAGCGCAGCAGAAGCCCTGCACCACAGGAAACCAATGTATTCAATAACAAATTCTTCCGCCAGCACAGTAGAAAAAATATATGAAATCAATGCACTGTTACAAAAACATTATATAATTGTATGAGAATTCAAAGGAACACAGGGACTCTTTCAATATTCTGTTCCTAGTACATACATGCCCCCTGCTGGCAAAAGTTAAGCAATTCATTTGAAACAAATAATTCACATTTTCACTATTTCACTGGGCCATGTGTAAACCTGTATTATAATGTAATTGTATATGACTACCATTTTGAATTTCAAGTTATTTCTTTCTTGCATTTCATTGATGAGTTATTTACAAATTATTTCCATAATCATTATGAGAAAGTTGCTATAACATTACTTAAATCTTAAACACAAAGATAACATATGATATTGTATCTCAAGGCAGCTAATAGCTCAATCAACGACTGGTGATATTGTAAACTTGACAGCAGGCTCATTTTGAAATCAACTTTGCAGCTTTCATGCTAGCTTAAATTGAGTATAATCTTTCTCCTTTCCTTTCTTAAAAGCAGCCCTCTGGTACTTTGCCCAAGTTTGTGAGCCTAGACAATGAGTGTTGGAAAGCTATTCAAACATGGAGGGGGTCACAATCAAAACTAATCCTGTCCTTGCGTAATTGCAGTTTCTGGAACAGATCAGGAGTTGGAAACCTGGTAGATTTTTTCCCTCCCTATCCTGGGTGGTGCAGCTAATTGTATTGTTGCTATTTCAGCAAAAATATGTTCAACCTATACTTATATTCTAAGAAGCAAATCCAATAACTTTGTGTTTTGAGTTTACCCTAAAATTGCTTTCCACGTAAAGAAAAATATTTAAAAGCTGACAAAGCATGGACTTACGTGATGTCAAGCTGTAGTATGACACATTTTATTCTGCATGGGAAATGTATTTCTCAGATCATTAAATGATGACTTGTTGCAGCCGATTAGTGCAGCACAGACCAACAGCAGAAGTATTGGTGTGGTTGGGTTACTAACTCAGCATTGAAAATTAGGCAAGGGCTTTTTCGTCAGCCAAATAAAATTTGAGCCTTAAAGTAAAATAACTTCACAGCAAGTTTGTCCAACATGTTAGGTTGCACTTGTTCATGTGATAAATTAGAAAAACAAAACAATTTGTCTGCTTTTTGTTATTCTTAACTGTTCAAAATGACATATGACCATGGATATTTTAAAGTAAAAATGTCTGAAGTGTGGTTTCACACGTAGCGATTCTGAAGGTGTACCACCATACTGATTTTATTGGAAGTAGGGCTGAAAATTGCGCATATCAAAATGAAACAACTAGGATCTGATTATTGAGACTAGTTCATTGTTTGTAAACCATAAAATATATGTTTCAAAGTATAGGTTTACCACTTATCTGATTGAGATAACAAATATCTCATTTTGATAATAAATATATTGCAGGCTAATTTGTAAGAACATATTCTGTGGAATTCTAGGAATTCTGTGCATTTAACACACAAAATCTCCCCTTCTGTTTAATTACTACCAAAAAAAACCACACTGGGGAGAATTTCCTTGGGAGTTCTCCTGATCTATTGCTGTAACTTCGGCAGAAGATTGGTGAAAACTCCGAAGAAATGGTGCAAATGGTTGTTTTTAGCTATTTATGTTGTGTCTCTGGGGCTCTGCTGATCTTCCACCAAAGTTACGGCAGCAAACGAGGAGACTCCCTGCAGAAATTCCAAGCAAACAGTTAAAGAAAAGAAACCTGATCTAGTTTCTCCATAAATTTTAACCAAGAAGCTAACTGAAGTGTCTCATTATCTGGTGACTGAGTTACTAATGTTTCTTCCAAAGCAGTTATTGCTGCTTCCAGATAAGTGGAAACAATCAATTTGATTGTTGTATAAGCACTGTTGGAGGTGCCATCTTCCAGATGAGACGTTAAACCGAGGCCCTGTCTGCCTTCTCAGGTGGATGTAAAAGATCCCAGGGCATTATTCGAAGATGAGCAGGGGAGCTCTCCCTAGTGTCCTGGCCAACATTTATTCCTCAACCAACTGTTTGTGGGATGTTGCTGTGCGCAAATTGGCTGCCGCATTTCCTACATTACAACTGTGACTACACTTTAAAAAGTGCTTTATTGGCTGTAAAGCACTTTGTGATATCCTGAGGTTGTGAAAGGTGCTATAGAAATGCAAGTTCTTTCTCTCTGGTCACCTAACTGCTGGGAGGATACTATTGCATACATGCCGACCAAAAAACTCACAAAAGCTATTAATCCACAAATAACTGACAAATAATAACTAACAACTGAGAAACAGCCCTGAATATAGGCAAGTCATTATGCCGAGAATGCAATGGCACATGTGTTTGTTGTAACTTAATCTGTAGGCGTATCCAATATATATTGCAGGGAACAACTGAAGTACACAAAAATGCATTTTTCAAAGGGGTAGATCTAGAAATTTGTGAAGGGAGATGACAGCATTGAAGATTTATTTCTTAGTGGGACCTTGAGAGCACTCTCCCAAGAAATTTTGATTTTTGACATTTTTGGTGCATTTTCCAGCATTTGGCAGTGTATTATAATTCAGCCTTAAAAGCCAAAATAATTTATTCTGGAAGGGTTGCAGAAATTTTAAATCTTAGAATAAATTTGCACCTGTGCAGAACTCTACAGATTAATTCAAGAAAAATTCGGGGCAACAAAAAGTGACTTAGGCTATAAAAAACACTGATCCAGTCAGAAAAAGTTGACAGGGCTGGAGAAAACTTGGCTGTCATCACGAAACACTAAAGGCTAGCATGTACGTAGGGTACAGAACCAAGCAAGAAAGGTGATTACTGGTATCAAGAATTTAAGTTATGAAGAAAGGTTAAGCTTGTTTACTTGGGAAAGGATGAGAGGTTGAAGTAATCTAATTAAAGTTTTTAAGATTATATGTCGGAAATTGACAAAATTGATCCAGATATACTGTTCACTATGGTGAAGGGTTAAAATGCCAAGGAACACAAGTTAAAAGTTATGAATTTAGGCGATCGCTATGTAATTGAAGGTGATCAAAGTTGTTTCTGGGTTTCGTGCCTGGCAACCAGTCTGATTGACAGGCTGGCTGCCGACAGGATCTGCAACGTCGGGGGGGAGGGGGGAGAGAAAGAGCGAGGGAGAGAGATGTCATCCGGTGTTGGAACTGGGAGTGGAGGGCACTGAAGATCGGGGGTGGGGGGGGAGAGGAGAAGATTGGGGGGTGGGTGGAGAGGGAGATCGGGGAAGGGAGACATCAGGGGCTCAGAGGGACATTGGAACATTTTCACTAGAAGAGCAATGAACTTGTTAAGTAGGCTACAAGGGAAAACCCATTGAAGCAGACAGTATAATTGCATTCAAGTGACACTTAGATGTGCTACTGGAGAGAAAGGATTGAGAAATATGGTGATGAGGTGGGGTTGATCTATGGAAAAGGAATAAGCTGTTCCTAAAAATTATTATTTTTAATTTAGTTCTAGTAACTAGGCATTTAATGGTGTGAATTTCTATGAGGGTTCTCCCACTCATCTGCTGTAACTTCAGTGGAAGATCCATCGAAAACAATGTTTATGGTGAGAACATTGCAGAAGCTCTAACTATAATCTTCCAAAGTTCTCTCGATTCAAGAACCATTCCTTTAGATTGGAAAATTCATATCACGCCGCTATTTAAGAAAGGTGAAAGAGGGAAACCAGGGAATTATAGACCAGTTAGCCTAACATCTGGGGTTCAATTTTGAAATGGTGGAGGGGTGAAGGTGCACGTGGCAAACCAAAATTTAAAAAAACTTATCTTTTCCGAAGCGATCGCAATGTAATTGAAGGTGATTAAAGTTGTTTCCGGGTTTCGTGCCCAGCAGTCAGCTTGATAGACAGGCTGGCTGCCGACAGGAGCTGCAACGCCAGGTGAGGGGGAGGAGAGAAAGAGAGAGAGACGTCATCCGGCGTTGGAACAGAGAGTGGAGGGCACTGAAGATCGGGGGCAGGGTGGGGGGAAGAGGAGTAGATCGGGGGGGGGGGGAGAGGGAGATCGGGGGGAAGGGGGAGATCGGAGAGGGAGACATCGGGGGCTGAGAGAGACATTGGAGAGGGAGACATCGGGGGGAGAGGGGGACATCAGAGAGGGGGACATCAGACATAGGAGCAGGGAGTGCAGGTGACATCGGTGGAAAGGTAGGTTTATTTTGTTTTTTAACTTTGTGCAATGGTTTTTTATTTCATTTATTTCATTTATTTTTGCCTGATCCGTCCCTTCATGCCTGGTTTCATCTGGTTTCACCAGGCGTGAATCGGAAGCCGTGGGAAAGCCGCCCAGGTAGGTTTAAGATCGTTTTAACTATCTACTATGTCAGAAATAAAGTACCTTAAGTACCTCAATGAGATACATTTGGTTTTTTAACTATCATCCTGCCGGCTTTAATTGCCAGCAGAACTTCCGCATTCGGGAAGCGCGTGTGCACACAGGCACGTCTGTGGGAAACACGGAAGTTGGCGGGTTGGGGCCGGCTTTCTCACCCGCTCGGGATTTTCCCAATTTTTGCAGGCCTCTGCCCCCAACTCACCCGCAATTCCATTTGAAAATCAGTGCCCTGTTGTCTGAAAATTACTAGAGTCTATAATTAAGGATAGAGTGACTGAAAACCTTGAAAATTTTCAGCTGATCAGAGAGAGCCAGCATGGATTTGTAAAGGGTAGGATGAACCTGATTAAATTTTTTGAAGAGGTGACTAAAGTAGTGGACAGGGGAATGTCTATGGATGTTGTTTATATGGACTTCCAGAAGGCATTCGATAAAGTCCCTCATAAGAGACTGTTAGCTAAAGTTGAAGCTCATGGAATTGAGGGCAAATTATTGACCTGGTTAGGAAATTGGCTGAGCGGCAGGAGGCAGAGAGTCGGGATAATGGGCAGGTATTCAAATTGGCAGGATATGACTAGTGGTGTCCCACAGGGATCTGTGTACTTTCTAAATGGTGAAAAGCTCGAAACAGTGGAGGTCCAAAGAGACTTAGGGGTCCATGTACATAGATCATTAAAATGTCATGGACATGTAAAGAAAATAATCATAAAGGCTAATGGAATGCTGGCCTTTTTATCTGGAGGACTAGAATACAAGGGGGTAGAAGTTATGCTACAGCTATACAAAGTCCTGGTTAGACTACACCTAGAGTACTGTGTTCAGTTCTTGGCATCGCACCTTAGGAAGGATATATTGGCCTTGGAGGGAGTGCAGCGTAGATTTACTAGAATGATACCTGGACTCCAAGGGTTAAATTATGAGGAGGGATTAAACAAACTAGGGTTGTATTCCCTGGAATTTAGAAGATTAATGGGTGATTTGATTGAAGTTTTCAAGATATTAAGGGGAACTGATAGGGTAGATAGAGAGAAACTGTTTCTGCTGGTTGGGGAGTCTAGGACTAGGAGACATAGCCTAAAAATTAGAGCCAGGACTTTCAGGAGTGAAGTTAGGAAATACTTCTACATGCAAAGGGTGGTAGAAGTTTGGAACTCTCTTCCGCAAATGCCACTTGATGCTAGCTGAATTGTTAATTTTAAATCTGAGATTGATAGATTTTTGTTAGCCAAAGGTATTAAAAGATTTGGGGCTAAGGCGGGTACATGGAGTTAGGTCACAGATCAGGGCTAAATGGCCTACTCCTGTTCCTGTGCTATTTTTTGGGGTTTCTGTAGCTCTTGCTAGTTACGGCGGATGAGCAGGAGAACCTATGCGATAGCCCCTTCGTTTTCTGTGCATTAAATATAGTCTGATTGGTGCCTTGGGTTTTCCTATGATATATTTCACAGTTTCATGAAAAAAACATATATATTGTAATACCCGGTCTCGCTTAGGCTGTTATTCATAGAATCATAGAATGATACAGCATAGAAGGAGGCCATTCGTCCCATATTACCTGTGCAGGCTCTTTGAAACAGCAATCCAATTAGTCCCACTCCCCTGCCCTTTCCTCCTAGCCCTGCAAATTTTTCCCCTTCAAGTATTTTTGCAAGTCCCTTTTGAAAGTTACTATTTTCCACCATCCTTTCAGACAGTGCATTCCAGATCATAACAACTTGCTGTGTAAAATAATTTCTCCTCATCTTACCACTGGTTCTTTAGCCATTTACCTTAAATCTGTGTCCTCTGGTTATCGACCCTCCTCCTACTGGAACCAGTTTCTCTTTATTTACTCCATCAAAACCCTTCATGATTTTGAGCACCTCTATTAAATCTCCCCTTAACCTTCTCTGGTCTATGGAGAACAATCCCAGCTTCTCTAGTCTCTCCGCATAGCTGAAGTCCCACAATTCTGGTACCATTTTATTAAATCTCCTTATTCACAGCAATAACTTTATTTGATAGAACAGAGACATTGGGACTAGAAGGAAAGAGCTGAGCATTTGGTACAGAACTGGCCAGCATGCCATCTGGCGAATAAAAAATGATATCTTCCCTTTTACAAAAAAAGCTATCACACTCCATTACAACACAAGTTTATTAGTTGTTTTACCAAGAGTGGTCAACCAGTCGCAAATTGCTTTTTTTTGCACATTTAATATGGAAATTTGCAGCCTTGGAAAATACAAAAATTCAATATTGGCACGGTTTCCTTGAGATTGAATGGTGACAAACTAATGGATCGCAAGATAATTACAGATGAGGAAGTCCATTGGGCCCATCTTAATTCATCCATCCAGAATGATCCTAAAATTCCCTCGCTGCTGCATTCAATTGGTTGTTAAAGGATTCCAGGGTTTTCACAACCATTACTCTGTTTAGAACTCTGTTCCATATGTTGATCACTCTTTGTGAGAAAAAAATCCTGATATCAGCCCTAAGTTTACCTTTTACTGGTTTGCATCTGTGTCTCCCGGTCCTACTCTCGTAATGTTATTTAAAGTAATATTTTGGATTTACCTTTTCCATTCCCTTAGCTATCTTATGTACCTCAATCTTCTCTCAAATGCCTCCTTCCCAGGATAAAAAAAAGCTCAGCTTTCTCCAATTTTTCCTCATAATTTTGACCTTTGATACTGGGGATCATCCTTGATGCTTGTGTGCACTGCCTCCAGCACTTGAGTGTCTCCCTTGTTTCTTGGCAACCAGGACTAGATGCAATATTCAAGGTGCAATCTGAACAAAGTATTATAAATCTTGATCACTACTTCCTCTGACTTATATTCTATTGTTTTGACAATGTAGTTCAACAACCTATTGGCTTTCTTGATTGCTGCTTTGCATTGGTTGGACATGTTGAGCATCAAGTCTAATAAGTTCCCTTTCAGCTTCATCCTTAGCTATTTCAACACCATTCATGGATTATGTGTGCCCTATTTTTCTTCCTATGTGCAATACTTTACACTTCTCTGCACTAAGTTTCATCTGTTGTTGTTCTGTCCACTTGCATATTTTGTCCAAGTCATTCTGTGATTTCTGAGCTGCCTCTTTCAATTCCACTGCCCCATCTAATTTGGTATCATCTGCAAATTTGGTTACTTTGCATTGAGTTTCTGAATCCAGGTTTTTTATGTAAAATTGAAACAGTTGTGGTCCCAACACTGAATTCTGGGAAACCCACTCAATACTTCCCCCCCCCCCCCACCCCCGACTCCGACCATGACGTAACTCCTCTAGTGAGTGCTCTTTGTTTCCTACCTTACAGGCAGTTTCTTATCCATTCCCAAGGTTTACCCTGACTCCTCACAGCTTTGAGTTTAACTAATAACCTTTTGTGTGGTATTTTGTCATTTTGCCACTTACTCTCATAGCTTCCAGCTTCTTCATGGCAACTAATTTTACATAGGGTCCTTAGTAACCATCAAGAGAGGCAGAAGCTCTACCTGTTAAGGTTGGATTCAGATCCAGATCTCAATGGTGAAGTGGTAGATTTCTTGCCTCTGTCACCCTGTATCCCAAGAGCATAATTCATTCATTTATGATCTGAAGAAGGACAGATTACCTCTCCGTGTTTGTGGTCTAATTTTATTTTGTTATGGAGAAAAGTAAACTTGAGTTATAATTAGGGGGTATTTTATTTTTGTAGAGTGAATACAAATTATCTGTGTTGAAGTATAGTTCAAACTTCATATGGTTTCTGAAAATTTCATCATGCTGTTACTAGGTAAATATTTTTAAAGGGCTTAAATGAATTTAAATCACCATTGAATTTCTCAGATTAGTTTGAAGGCTCATAGCCATAGCGATGTATTTCTGTGCAAGTTAGATACCCGGCTGATTAAAAGAAAACTGTTGTTCCCCAGGAATCTGTTCTGGGGCCTCAATTTTTCACCATATTTATTGATAACTTGGATGAAGGAATAGAGAGTGTATATATCCAAGTTTGCAGTTGACACTAAATTTGGAGACAGTAAGTAGTGCAAATGGGAACAGGAAATTGCAAAGGGACTTAGACAGATTAAACGAGTGGGCAAAACTATGCCAGAAGGAGTTCAATGTGAGAAACATAGAAACATAGAAACATAGAAAACAGGAGCAGGAGTAGGCCATTCGGCCCTTCGAGTCTGCTCCGCCATTCAATTTTATCATGGCTGATCCTCCAGTTCATTACCATATTCCCACTCACTCCCCATACCCCTTGATGCCTTCTGTGTCTAGAAATCTATCTAGCTCCTTCTTAAATATATTCAGTGACTTGGCCTCCACAGCCTTCTGTGGTAGAGAATTCCATAGGTTCGCCACCCTCTGAGTGAAGAAATTTCTCCTCATCTCAGTCCTAAATGTCCTACCCCGTATCCTGAGACTGTGACCCCTCTTTCTGAACCCCCCCAGCCAGGGGAAACATCCTCCCCGCATCCAGTCTATCTAGCCCTGTCAGAATTTTATATGTTTCAATGAGATCCCCTCTCATTCTTCTAAACTCGAGTGAATACAGGCTGAGTCAACCCAATCTCTCCTCATATGACATTCTATAGATTATAGAACAGTTCCTACAGATTGAAGGGTGGCAAATGTAACCCCACTATTTAAAAAAGGAGGGAGAGAGAAAACAGGGAACTACAGACCAGTTAGTAGGGAAAATGCTAGAGTCTATTATAAAGGATGTCATAACAGGACATTTAGAAAATATCAACGGGATTAGACAAAGTCAACATGGATTTATGAAAGGGAAATCACGTTTGACAAACCTACTGGAGTTTTTTGAGGATGTAACTGGTAGAATAGATAAGGGAGAACCAGTGCCTGTGGTTTATTTGGATTCTCAGAAGGCCTTGGATAAAGTCCCCCATAAGAGGTTAGTGTGTAAAATTAAAGCACTTGGGATTGGTGGTAATATACTGGCATGGATTGAAAATTGGTTAACAGACAGGAAACAGGGAGTAGGAATAAATGGGTCTTTTTTGGGGTGGCAGGCAGTGATTAGTGGGGTACCGCAGGGATCAGTGCTTGGGCCCCAGCTATTCACAATATACATCAATGATTTGGATGAGGAACCAAATGTAATATTTCCAAGTTTGCTGACGACACAAAACTAGGTGGGATCGTGAGTTGCGAGAAGGATGCAAAGAGGCTTCAAGGCGATTTAGACAAGTTAAGTGAGTGGGCAAATACATGGCAGATGCAGTATAATGTGGATAAATGTGAAGTTATCCACTTCGGAAGGAAAAACAGAAAGGAAGAGTATTATTTAAATGGTGATAGATTGGGGAAAGTTGATGTACAAAGGGACCTGGGTGTCCTTGTACACCATGCAAACATGCAGGTGCAGCAAGCAGTTAGGAAGGCAAATGGTATGTTGGCCTTCATTGCAAGAGGATTTGAGTACAGGAGCAAGGATGTCCTACTGCAGTTTTACAGGGCCTTGGTGAGACCACACCTGGAGTATTGTGTACAGTTTTGGTCTCCTTACCTAAGAAAGGATATACTTGCCATAGAGGGAGTGCAGCGGAGGTTCATCAGGCTGATCCCTGGGATGGCAGGGATCAGCCTGCCACCCACTAATCACTGCCTGCCACCCCGAAAAAGACCCATTTATTCCTACTCCCTGTTTCCTGTCTGTTAACCAATTTTCAATCCATGCCAGTATATTACCACCAATCCCAAGTGCTTTAATTTTACACACTAACCTCTTATGGGGGACTTTATCCAAGGCCTTCTGAGAATCCAAATAAACCACAGGCACTGGTTCTCCCTTATCTATTCTACCAGTTACATCCTCAAAAAACTCCAGTAGGTTTGTCAAACGTGATTTCCCTTTCATAAATCCATGTTGACTTTGTCTAATCCCGTTGATATTTTCTAAATGTCCTGTTATGACATCCTTTATAATAGACTCTAGCATTTTCCCTACTAACTGGTCTGTAGTTCCCTGTTTTCTCTCTCCCTCCTTTTTTAAATAGTGGGGTTACATTTGCCACCCTTCAATCTGTAGGAACTGTTCTATAATCTATAGAATTTTGGAAGATGACAACTAATGCATCTATTATTTCCATGGCTACCTTTTTTAGTACTCTGGGATGCAGATTATCAGGTCCTGGGGGTTTATCGGCTTTCAGTCTCATTAATTTCTCTAGCACTATTTTTTTACTAATACTAATTTCCTTTAATTCCTCCTTCTCACTATTGCCTTGGTTCCCTAGCATTTCTGGGAAGTTATTTGTGTCCTTTTCCGTGAAGACAGAACCAAAGTATTTGTTTAATTGCTCTGCCATTTCCCTGTTCCCCATTATAAATTATCCTGTTTTTGACATAAGGGACCAACATTTGTCTTCACTAATCTTTTTCTTTTTACATACTTGTAGAAGCTTTTATAGTCCACTTTTATGTTCCTTGCAAGTTTACTCTCATACTCTATTTTTCCCCTCTTAATCAATCTCTTGGTCCTTTTTTGCTGAATTCTAAACTATTCCCAATCCTCAGGCTTGCTACTTTTTCTGGCAACTTTATGTGACTCCTCTTTGGATGTAGTACTATCCTTAATTTCTTTTGTTAGCCATGGTTAGGCCACATTTACTTTTGTGATTTAGCACGAGAGAGGAATGTTTAATTGTTGCAATTCATGCATTCGTTCCTTAAATGTTAGCCATTGCCTATCCACCGTCATGCTTTTTAATGAAGCTTCCCAATCTATCATAGCCAACTCACTCCTCATATCTTCATAGATTCCTTTGTTTAGATTTAAGACCCTAGTTTCGGATTGGGCTACTTCACTTTCCATCTTAATGAAGAATTTTATCATGTTATGGTCACTCTTTCCTAAAGGACCCCGCACAACAAGATTATGAATTAACCCCTTCTCATTGCACAATACCCAATCTAGGATAGCCTGTTCCCTGGTTGGCTCCTCAATGTACTGGTCTAAAAAACCATCTCGTACACACTCCAGGAATTCATCCTCCACTGTATTATTGCTAATTTGTTTGGCCAGTCTATATGCAGATTAAAGTCACCCATGATTACACTAGTACCCTTGTTACATGCATCTCTAATTTCCTGTTTGATCTCATCGCCTACATTACCACTACTGTTTGGAGGCCTATAGACAACTCCCACCAGTGTTTTCTGCTCCTTGGTGCTTCTTAACTCCACCCAGACTGATTCTACATCTTGATTTTCTGAGCCAATATCCTTTCTCACTATTGCTCTGATTTTATCCTTTACTAACAATGCCACCCCACCTCCTTTTCCTTTTTGCCTGTCCTTCCTAAATATCGAATACCCTTGGATATTCAGCTCCCAGCCTTGGTCACCCTGCAGCCATGTCTCTGTAATTGCTAATATATCATATCCGTTTACATCTATTTGTGCCGTTAATTCATCTACCTTATTACGAATGCTTCGTGCATTCAGATACAGCGCCTTTAGATTTGTCTTTTTAACATTTTTAGACATCTTAACATTTTTTTGTCCTCAGGCCCTATTTGTCTTATTACCATTTTTTCTTACCCGGACCCTATTTGAAAGTGTGAGGTCATCCACTTTGGACCTAAGAAAGATAAATCGGAATATTTTCTAAATGGTGAGAAACTAGGAACTGCAGAGGAGCAAAGAGATTTGGGAGTCCAAGTATACAAATTATTTAAAGCTTGTGGATAGGTACAAAAGGCAATCAAAAAGGCTAATGGAATGTTAGCCTTTATCTCAAGGGGGCTGGAATACAAAGGGGAGGAGATTATGCTTCAGTTGTACAGAGCTTTGGTCAGACCCCATCTGGAGTACTTTTGGGCACTGCACCTCAAGAAGGATATATTGGGCTTGGAGGGGGTGCATTGCAGATTCACCAGAATGATATCGGGGCTTAGAGGTTAAATTATGAGGATAGGTTGCATACACTTGGCTTGTATTCCCTTGAGTATAAAAGATTGATGGGTGATCTGATCGAAGTGTTTAAAATGTTAAAAGGATTCGAAAGGGTAGATACTGGGAAACCAATTCCTCTGGTAGGGAATGAAGAACGAGGAGACATAATCTTAAAATTAGAGCCAGGCCATTTAGGAGGGAAATCAGGAAGAACCTTTTCACACAAAGGGTAGTAGAAATCTAGAACTCTCTCCCCCTAAAGTCTGTGGATGCTGGGACAATTGGTGCTTTCAAGACTGAAATTGACAAATTTTTGTTAGGTAAGGCTATCAAGGGATATGGAGCTAAGGCAGGTAAATGGAGTTGAGGTACAGATCAGTCATGTTCTAATTGAATGGCAGAGCAGGCTCGAGGGGCTGAATAGCCTACACCTGTTCCTACGTTCCAATGACAAAGCAGCTGAAGATGGTTAGGCTGAGGACACTTGCTGTGTTTTTTTTAATTCATTCATGGGATGTGGGTGTTGCTGGTAAGGCCGGCATTTATTGCCCATCCCTAATTGCCCTTGAGAAGGTGGTGGTGAGCCGCCTTCTTGAACCGCTGCAGTCCATGTGGTGAAGGTTCTCCCACAGTGCTGCTAGGTAGGGAGTTCCAGGATTTTGACCCAGCAACGATGAAGGAACGGCGATATATTTCCAAGTCGGGATGGTGTGTGACTTGGAGGGGAACGTGCAGGTGGTGTTGTTTCCATGTGCTTGCTGCTCTTGTCCTTCTAGGTGGTAGAGGTTGCGGGTTGGGAGGTGCTGTCGAAGAAGCCTTGGTGAGTTGCTGCAGTGCATCTTGTGGATGGTATATATTGCAGCCACGGTGCGCCGGTGGTGAAGGGAGTGAATGTTTAGGGTGGTGGATGGGGTGCCAATCAAGCGGGCTGCTTTGTCCTGGATGGTGTCGAGCTTCTTGAGTGTTGTTGGAGCTGTGTTTTCCTGGGCCTGCAATGACTGTTCTCCGACAATCACAACCATCTTGCTTTGTGTCAGCTATAACTCAGTTTTGCTCCGATTCATTGATTGAATACTGTCTTGATCTTCTGTGGCATTCTTCGCGCCCTGGAGAAGGAGCAGGCGGTGAGTGCCGGTGGGTACCACAGAGACTGGAGTGCATCATTAACACCTATAATAAAATTATTTTTTTTCAAAAAATATACTTTATTCATAAAATTTGCAGCAATACATACAATACAGTTGTCATATCACATTCCAAACGTACACAATACAGATTATACAATTTACAGGTTACATCAAGTACAGTTCAATGAACACATTGGACATAATTACAGTTCATGACACTCTAGGGTGCCTCATTGCTCAATACACATTTTGATAACAGGTACGTTACAGATTCTTTACAGGTTCATTACAGTTACATTACATCAATTAAAATGTTACATTCTGCCCGAGGGGGGTTTTCCCTGATTGCAGCCCCTCGGTATACAATGGCAGGAAGGCTCTAAACGGTTGCCTTTCCCCACAAAGCCTTTGCGGCGGCCGCACCCATCCTCAGTGCATCCCTCAGCACGTAATCCTGGACCTTGGAATGTGCCAGTCTGCAACACTCAGTCGAGGACAGCTCCTTGTACTGGAAGACCAACAAGTTTCGGGCAGACCAAAGGGCGTCTTTCACCGAGTTGATGGTCTTCCAGCAGCAGCTGATGTCCGTCTCAGTGTGCGTCCTCGGGAACAGCCCTTAGAGCACAGAATCCTGTGTTACGGAACTGCTCGGGACAAACCTGGACAGATACCACTGCATCTCTCTCCAGACCTTCTTTGCAAAGGCACATTCCAGAAGGAGATGGGTGACGGTCTCGTCTCCACCGCAGCCTCCTCTGGGACAGCGCGCGGTGGCGCTGAGAGTCCGGGAGTACATGAAGGATCTGACGGGAAAGGCCCTTCTCACCACCAGCCAAGTTAGGTCTTGATAAAATTATGATTTAATTTGGTTTCATTTGATTTATTACTGATCAGTCAAGATGACATGGGTTAAAGCCCAGTGTCATCAGTGGAGGGGCACATTTGTGTCTAACCTCCCCCCCCCCCCCCTCCAGGAGCTTAAAAAAAGAACCCCTCCCTTTTTTAAGGGGCTTAAACAAGAAAAAATGCTGCCTTGATATCCAGGGTAGCTACTCTCATTTTTAAAAATTCCCCCTCCGTTATCACATTTTAAAGTTTTATATCTGAGAACCACTGCATTTACTTCCCGGCAATCTCAAAGTGTCTCCAAGCGATTGGTTGCCGGGATTTGAGTGATGCGTGAAGTAGGTGGGTAGATGTAAGACTATTGGTTGGAAGGATGGTCACTCAGGATCGGCCCGCCCCCCGCCGCTCTGGATTGGCTCGGATCGGCCATTAGCTGCTCTTTGTTGGCCTGGAGCGGTTTCGCTGTGGATCCGGCCCTTGTTCTGGGGGTGGGGGGGGAAGGGAAAGATCGGTGTTTGTGGACGTCCTTTAGGGATCGGGAGTGAGCGTTTTTGCGCAGACGTGTGGGTGTTGCGAGCGGAGTAGCGATGAGCGGCGGAGTGTATGGAGGAGGTGAGCGAGCGAGCGCACTACACCACACCGGGGCTGTGCATGCGGCTCTAGGCCCGGCGCGGCCGCCCCTCCCCGGAGGGAGCACGGCGCATATGAGAGCGGGAAGGGCACGCACAGCATCAGATTATAGCGAGCTCAGTTCAGACGGTTCATCTCATCAACTGTCTCCACTAAAGTCACCGACCCAATACTTTATTTACCCGTCACACGCGGCCTAATTGGTTTGTCTAATAAACTTCTTGATGAAAGAAAGAAACTGATACGTTGCATTGTGCACTGTTGGAAACCAACCCAGAAAAAAAAACCTGAAGGTTTACGTCTAAGGGTTAGAAACTTATTATGTCCGAATGAATGAAAAGTTCAAAGTGGGAAAAGTCTTGACAAATTTAAGATCCATTAAGGTTAATTGGTTCGTGTAGGTTTTGAAAAGGGTCTTTTCCCCCTCCATCCTTTAGCACCTGATCCAACCGGTCGCTCTTTATGTGATTGTTGGAGGCTATTTGCAAACGGGGCACATCACTGCTGTGCCCGATCGTGTCCTTGCCCAACATGTGTGTACACACTTATTTTACAATAGGAGTCACTTAAGGGTAATCAGGAGTAGGAACCTGGTCGATTTTTCAGTTCTTCAACCCTAAGGGTGTTGAGGCCTATTGTATCACATTGATCTGAGAATAGCTAATTTAGTACAGACCTGGTGTTGAACCTGGGACCTTCTGGTCTGAATGGCGTAGTTCCACACTGGGCAGTGAATTTACCAACAGAACAGTAGGAAGCTTTCAACTGCTTTGTTTTCTTCTTGATGGATATACAAGTGAAGAAAATTAGTATTTAGGGTGCTGAGCGTTTTTGAAGAATTTTTGATTTAAAATATGAAATTAGAACATTGTATGTTATAGGGTGTGTAAACATATCAGAGTTGCAGAATTAGTGATACTGACACATTGCTGTGGAAGTTGTGCAGGTCTGATCATATTTTTTTCTCAGGTTTATTAATTTCCTGTTGTCACAGTCAACAATGAGTTTTTTTCCTTTCCATTGAAGAGTAAACTTTTATTAATGTGTCTTGCTTTGTCTTGGTCATTCTAAACTACATAACATTTCTCTCCACAAGAATGAGCAAGTGACTTCAATTCAGACCTTTTTTAATGCTGCTTTTCAATCATGTGGAAAGCATGCAAGAATATCCCGGGAATTACTTGCCTCATTATTGGGGCAGAAATTGTTCCTGAAATAATGGAGGAGCTCAACAGCACTCTGTTTTCTGTGGTGAATCGAAGGACCACGTTAACAAATTTGCACATGCGCACTAAAACATGGAAATCGTGAACTTTCTCCTATTGGTTCGCTGGCTATTTGACAGCTGTGCACGCTACAATCATAGAAATCACTTAAAAATTGCAAACTTGCTCATCTGCCCAGCTGGAACGTAACTAATTATGCCATCAAAAGGTACCCTTGAAAATAACAGGTCTAAACTAAGTTTTAAAACTGTGACAGCTCTTTATGACTGCGAAACAACTAAAAAAATTAAATTTTAAAAATGTGGAGTCTCATTATTCCTTATTTTCTTATTTTAATAGTTTTTGGTCATTATTTTGCCTTCTGTCTCTTCAATTCAATCATTTCTTTGGCTTTTTATTAAAAAAATAAAACTTTTGTTTACAATTACTTCCAGAATACTAACGTTAAATGAATGAAGTGTGCTTGTGGGCGTGTCTTCTATTCTCAGACATTTCCATGCGAATCAACTTATGCTGTTCAGAGGCTGGGTTGATTGTGCCCAATTCTTTAAAAGTTCAAAATCACGCATGTCGATGCCACAGAGCCCACAGTAAGCACATTCGTAAATTTATTTCACAGGAGCTGCAATGATCGTTGTCACGCTGCTCTGCGCAATTTCTGCCCCATTATCTCCTCTATTTGTATGTCTGGAAACCTCCAGTGTTCTGCTGCAGCTCATCGTCTGGAGAATCACAAGTGCTAATCCAATTCTGTGCCACAGTATGGTGGATTACCATGCAGAATATCAAGGATAGGTTTCTCCCAGGCGCAAGAGAAACTCAAAGCATTGCAAACCCATTCAAATGTATAGAATTGCCTTTGTTATCCAGGTATGAGAGACCTGGAAATAGGTTTTAATTTAAAAAAAATCTTTTTGTAATTTATTCATGTTAAGCCTAGTTGAACTCAACACCTCTGCTGCCAAGAGTGTTGGTACTTTGCTTCCAGACTTCTGGCAGCACACCTTTGACCAGCTGCTAGGAGAGTGAATTAGTGTTCAGATTGGACTCCTTTGTGATTTTCTTTCTATTCTCTTTCCCCGCCCCCCCAGCTGGGAGATGCCCGAACCTCCACTATGTGTGGTTCAAATCAAGAACTGAGCAGAATCGGAAATTGAACCTGCATCTCCCATGGCACTGAGCATTATTGCTCCAGCGTTTGGCACATTGTAACAACCATATTCTATATTCTAATGTAAGCCAGTGAGTTAAACTGCTTGGTGAATGTAAAAGTATGAATGGCAAGTAGGTGAAACCTCATGTTTTATTAGAATTTAAAAATACTGTAATTGCAATTATTATGTAAGTATATAGTAAAAGTATCCTTTTTGAGCAACATAGATGTGTATCACCCTGAGTCCCTGTTTTTGAGTACTGTTGGTTTCATTGCACCCAAGAAAGAGTTTTGTCTGATATGCCATTTTAATATTTTGCAGATGAGGTTGGTGCCCTTGTGTTTGACATTGGGTCATACACAGTGAGAGCAGGCTATGCTGGGGAAGATTGTCCAAAGGTAATTTGATTTTTGTATCACCTCCCAGTGAACTGTTGAGACTCCATGAATGCTAAATAAGTAGGTTAAGGGAAGTATAGCTGGCATGTTTATAATATAGTTTATGATCATGCTTCCTGTCTCTCTTAATTGAAAGGCATTTGGACAGCTTATGGTTAACAATTTATTTGGAATGTGTCCTCACAAGATTGTATTTTTACATTATGCATCGTAGATCTGTTGCATGTCTTATAGCATAGTCTGTAGTTTTAGGGCTATATTTACGCATTTGTACTATTTCGGGTACATCACGTGAGTTTCATTATCTCAGTTGATTCTCTTATGTTAAGATCCTTTTCTGATAACGGGCAGCACCCTCTCTAGGTCTAATAAATCATCCTTGTTTAACTCCCTGCTCCAAGACTCATGTCAACTTTGTTACCAGGATAGTCTCACCTTTCATCCTCTGTACTGAGCAACAGCTTATTCTCGATTATTTCACCTATATCTCAATTCCCCTAGACGCCCCCCCCCCCGGCGCCCTATCCTCTGATTTCACTGTCCTCCTGACCTCTTTCAATCTCGTCCTTCATGTAAACTCCTCACCCATATCCTTGGGCATCTCTCATTGCCTCTCTGCACTCAAGTTCTCAATCACTGACAAAGCAATCTCTGACAACTTCCTCATCTCCCTTGCCACCAACCTTCCTCCCTCCTCCAATCCCACTATTCTGTCCATCAGCTGTGGGAAAAGCTCTCTATCAAATTCCCAATTCCTCTGCCTTTGGCTCTCAACCCATAACACCACTGCCACTGTGGGCTAGCATAACTGCTCCCTCTTCTCTGGCTTGGCAACATTAGCCCCAGGAAATTAATCAGCGGGGATCATTGGCTAGTGCATGGGAGCTGAATGATGGCTGATTTTTCCCGTTCCTAAACAGGGGTGCTGAACTTAAAAAGAATGACAGATGATTGAATTGATTATCTCCTGGGTCTGTGTCACTGCTATTCACTGGATAAGCTCACTAAGCCATCAGGAAAGCTACCCTCTTATTCTTCATTGCAAGTAATGATACAGACTGGTTGCATGTATCTCTATTAAGGTGGTGCCTATAGTTCTGAGATGTTTACATGATTCAGAAAGGATTCATGTTAATGTATTATGCTTCTGATACTAAATGATGAGTCACTATTACTTCTAATAAGTTCTCATCTTGTTAAAACAGTTTTAAAATGAACATTTATGAACAGTATCAGATTAATTGCATGTTTAAGGTGAACATATGTTTGAAATAGTACCTTGGGTATATTTTATTTCATACACATTGAATAAAATACTTTATAGATATATTTGTATAATGTATGGAAATGTATTGTGAGCTGAACTATAATCTTACTTTTAAAGGCAGACTTTCCAACAGCTATTGGGGTGTTGTTGGAGAGGGATGATGGGAGCACACCTATGGAAATAGAAGGAGACAAAGGAAAGCCAAGTGGCGCAACTTATTTTATTGATACAAACTCTTTGCGAGTTCCCAGAGAAAATATGGAAGTTATCTCTCCTTTGAAAAATGGAATGAGTACGTCAGCAATTTAAATACTGTTTGTTTTTTCCTTGCCAGTTTTCTCTCCTCCTATCCTGAAGGCCTCTCTAGATTATATTCTCACAGTTTCCAGTTTTCCTTTAATACATCCACCATTCTTGTGTGAGCCTTGAGTGTTTGAAGGCTGCTGGACCAAGTTTGGGGGAGGGGAGAATCGTACCCAAGCCTGATCCTCTCCTCATCATGTCCACGCACCGACACTTGCAGCAGGGGACATAAAACAACAGTCATAAGCAAGAATGCTGGTTGATTTTCCCCCCTCCTTAACTCAAGATTACTAAGGCCAATTATAGACACCCTACCGCCATCCTGGCTGAGTTCATCTAACTCAACACAGACTGGGGTTGGAACCTATGATCACTATTTTTATAGTGATGTTGAAAGGACTCATTTCCAAGAAGCCCCTGTCCATTTCTTTATCTACAATAGCTTTAAATAACGTATATATTAAGTAATGAATTGGGTTAAAATTGTAGTTGTTATAGTCTTCGGGTTGGTGGTTTTTTAATGTAATTTTTAAATACTAAATTTTAAAATCTATGTAAGCTGGTTTTGTAGTAAAGGTGTAGAGGCAACAGCTGCTGTTGTAGTTTGTGTTGGTAAATTTAATCAAAGCCAATGAGTGACGAGAACAGAGGTGAATGATGAATGTTCAGAAACACCCTAATTGCCTGTTTTGCAGATTATAAAATATGCTTTTATGTTTGTCATCACACTGTATACTTAAATATATTTTTTGGATTATCTATAAATTTATCATGTTTGCAATTTATTACTTTTTTGAGGGAATGTTTACTATTTAAAGCAAAACTGTAATCATGTTCTTTATACATATTTAATCTTCACCTTGTATAGTATATTGAATAAACATAGGAACAGGAGTAGCCCCTCGAGCCTGTTCCGCTATTCAGTTAGATCGTGGCTGATCTGTATCTTAACTCCACCTACCCACCTTGGTTCCATAACCCTTGCCTAACAAAAGTCTATCAATCTCAGTTTTTAAATGTTCAATTGACCTAGCCTTAACAGCTTTCTGGCAGAGAGAATTCCAGATTTCCACAACCCTTTGTGTGAAGAAGTGCTTTCTGACATCACCCCTGAACGGCCTAACTCTAATTTTAAGGTTATGCCCCTTGTTCTGGACTCTCCCACTAGAGGAAATAATTTCTCTCTCCACCCTATCAAATCCTTTAATCATCTTAAACACCTCAATTAGATCACCCTGTAATCTTTTACATTCAAGGGAATACAAGCCTAGTTTCTATGCAACCTGTCCTCATAATTTAACCCTTTTAGCCTGGTATCATTCAGGTGAATCTGCCCTGGCCCCCCTCCAAGGCCAGTATATCCTTCTTGAGGTGTGGCGCCCAGAACTGAATGCAGTACTCCAGATGGGGTCACACCAGAGCTCTGTACAGTTGAAACATAACTTCCACCTCCTTGTAGAAGTGTTCACATTTTGTTTTCCATTGCGGGAATAATTACTCTGTTGATATATTGTTAAATTCAGTACATGAGGCACGTGTTTCAGCAAAAGCTTTTGTATGAAGCATGCTTCTATGGGAAAAACCCATTATACTGTCTGTTGTATATGTTATGCTGGTAACTTCCACCCACCCACCCACCCACTTTGTGTCTGCCCTTGCTGGCGGCTTCCCATGCAGATTTCTTGGTCGATATCTCACACACTGTCCTCCTGCTAAGCCCTGCCACCAACAGTAAGTCTGCTGTGACCAATATGTGCTAACTGTACCTTTCTAATCATGGTATTTAGTTGTAACCCTACTTCAGATCAGCTACCATGGCTTTGGCAACAGTGCATGGCTCCTTCCATATACAGTCCATTTCATCAGCCCTGACCCGGTGGTTTAAAAAAAACTTTAAATGATGCTTCGTTCTGTTCTAGATTTTTTTTTTTGAAGACAGTTATTGTCATATAGTGATTTAAGGCTCATTGGCCCACTTTTCCCTCTTCCACCCCCCTCTGCTTCACCCTTTAACCTCCCCTCCCCCCTTGCATTTCTCTCTTCCTCCCCTTCTTCCTTCTCCTCCCTCTCCATCCATCCATCCATCCACCTCTTCCTCTTCCTTGCTCTCCCCCTTGTAATTGTGGGTTAACATACAAGTAAGACTCCAGTATTTTAATCTACCATTCCTTCACAATTAAAATAAAAGATTAGAATATCACTTTGGATAAGAACTTTTAAAATTGCTCTAAAACCTGGTGTACAAGTTGCACCTTAATGCAGGTATTAAAACTAAATCTTGGGATATAGGGATGTAGCTTTATAGGAATTTTATTGCTGGGCAACCTATATATCAGAATTTGTAGTAAACATCTACTCTATTGAACTTGCCCAGCTTTAAATTCCATGCTTTTCTATTTGTGCCTTTGTAAATACTGGCAGTTAATCCTTACAATGTTCATTGATTCATAAAACAAGAGGCCAGACTATATGCCTCATGTAAATAGCTTTTTTTTGCGTCACAACTGTATACAAGATTGATTGAAAATAAATTATTAGAAAAAGAATAATTCAATTGAAAAGTATGCTGATCTGGGTAAAGGATCTAAATCTTGTTGCATTTTACTGCAGTTGAAGACTGGGACAGTTTTCAGGCGATTCTTGACCACACATATAAGAATCACATAAAATCTGAAGCTGGTCTGCATCCTGTTTTGATGTCGGAGGCCCCAGTGAGTATTTGATTACTGTGTAAAATACTGTGTTGGATTTCTGTGTTTTGAATTGAAAAGCATGTTATTTAACGGTTGAAATAGAAAATACAAACCAATCTGATTGAATAATAATATCGCTCTGAAGGCAGTGTGATGATGTATGGTAATATGCTGTGGTAGGATGGAAGTTCATGTGTTCAGTTTTACACACTGTTCCAATATCTACCATGCGAGCATGGAAAATCAAGGCAACATCTGCATTTGGGGAGAAAAAATGATGGGTCATTCATTCTGTCATGGTCTTGTATACATCTGGGCAACTAGCTCAAGTAGCATTGGCCAAGGTTGAGTTCCTGGCTGCATACTATCCTGTTGTATAGAGAAACTTGATAACTGGCATAGAAAAGTGCTGTCAAGAACTTTTTGTTGCAAAGACAGTTGAAGGGACGTGGCAGGTGGGGTGTTAAAATTAAGACCAGTTGAACATTGTAGTATTGCAGTAAAGCAAAATGGTTGTGCATGAGTTATTATCTTCACTTGAACTGCAAAAATATCTAGCAATACAGTTATAGATTTTCTAAATTCAAATTATGTTGGGGGTGTGACATTTAAAGCTTGTCGACACTGAGATGTTGATGATCGGTCACTGATTTAAAAAGAAATACATCAGCTACCTCAGCAAGATGGGTATTTGAACCTGGTACTCTTGTCTATATTTATAGTACCTCACCACTTAATGAATTTACCCACTAGGTAGATGCCAATGGGGGAACTAATGCCCTTTGTTTCAAAAACTAACTTTGTATGCCCAGTTTCACATTTTGATATGCCATATTTTCACTGTGAAAATCTATAGAATTGACATGATCTAGGAACATATGATTCCTTTTGTAAAATCTTGTATTGCTATGTAACTGATGTTACTCTTTGTGCAGTAATATGTTTGTATGGTGTCCTTGTTTTAACCAACAATTATTTAACATTTTTTTCTGGTATTTATAGTGGAATACACGGACAAAGAGGGAGCGACTTACTGAGCTGATGTTTGAACACTATAATATCCCAGCATTTTTCTTGTGTAAAACAGCTGTGCTCACGGCGTATCCTTTATTGAACCAATTTTACAATTACGTATATGGTAATGAAATTGACAAATTTTGCCAAAATTCCAAGAGAGAGGTAAAAACAATGTTTAAACATACAATAGGTAGTTAGTTTATGTGAAGTAAATGAAAAAGACCAGTTTTTAATAGCTTTTTAAAATAACAAACCCGTGCAAACATCGCTACACTTACTTTATAATTTTTAAGAGTACAATCCCGATTTTGTTTTCCTCTAAGGGATCATTGAAAGAAAGCCTGTCTTCGCATCAAAAATCCTGGAGTGGATTATTGAGATAGTTTGTGATAGTCACATTAGCATATTCTTCTTTCCTTCAATATGTCCTCATATCTGCATACCCCCAATAAAGTTGGATTTTCTTTCATTTGGGACAGTAAGATTACTCAATACAGTTTTTTTTTAATTCGTTCATGGGATGTGGGCGTCGCTGGCGAGGCCAGTATTTATTGCCCATCCCTAATTGCCCTTGAGAAGGTGGTGGTGAGCTGCCTACTTGACCCGCTGCAGTCTGTGTGGTGAAGGTTCTCCCACAGTGCTGTTAGGAATGGAGTTCCAGGATTTTGACCCAGCAGCTATGAAGGAACAGCGATATATTTCCAAGTCGGGATGGCGTGTGACTTGGAGGGGAACATGCAGGTGGTGTTGTTCCCATGTGCCTGCTGCTCTTGTCCTTCTAGGTGGTAGAGGTTGCGGGTTTGGGAGGTGCTGTCGAAGAAGCCTTGGCGAATTGCTGCAGTGCATCCTGTGGATGGTACACACTGCAGCCACTGTGCACCGGTGGTGAAGGGAGTGAATGTTTAGGGTGGTGGATGGGGTGCCAATCAAGCGGGCTGCTTTGTCCTGGATGGTGTCGAGCTTCTTGAGTGTTGTTGGAGCTGCACTCATCCAGGCAAGTGGAGAGTATTCCATCATACTCCTGACTTGTGCCTTGTAGATGGTGGAAAGGCTTTGGGGAGTCAGGAGGTGAGTCACTCGCCGCAGAATACCCAGCTTCTGACCTGCTCTTGTAGCCACAGCATTTATATGGCTCGTACAGTTAAGTTTCTGGTCAATGGTGACCCCCAGGATGTTGATGGTGAGGGATCCAGCGATGGTAATGCCGTTGAATGTCAGGGGGAGGTGGTTAGACGCTCTCTTGTTGGAGATGGTCATTGCCTGGCCCTTGTCTGGCGCGAATGTTACTTGCCACTTATCAGCCCAAGCCCGGATGTTGTCCAGGTCTTGCTGCATGCGGGCTCGGACTGCTTTATTATTTGAGGGGTTGCGAATGGAACTGAACACTGCAATCATCAGCAAACATCCCCATTTCTGACCTTATGTTGGAGGGAAGGTCATTGATGAAGCAGCTGAAGATGGTTGGGCCTAGGACACTGCCCTGAGGAACTCCTGCAGCAATGTCCTGGGGCTGAGATGATTGGCCTCCAACAACCATTACCATCTTCCTTTTGTGCTAGGTATGACTCTAGCCATTGGAGCGTTTTCCCCTTGATTCTCATTGACTTCAATTTTACTAGGGCTCCTTGGTGCCGCACTCGGTCAAATGCTGCCTTGATGTCAAGGGCAGTCACTCTCACCTCTCCTCTGGAATTCAGCTCTTTTGTCCATGTTTGGACCAAGGCTGTAATGAGGTCTGGAGCCGAGTGGTCCTGACGGAACCCAAACTGAGCATCAGTGAGCAGGTTATTGGTGAGTAAGCGCCGCTTGATAGCACTGTCGACGACACCTTCCATCACTTTGCTGATGATGAGAGTAGACTGATGGGGCGGTAATTGGCTGGATTGGATTTGTCCTGCTTTTTGTGGACAGGACATACCTGGGCAATTTTCCACATTGTCGGGTAGATGCCAGTGTTGTAGCTGTACTGGAACAGCTTGGCTAGAGGCGCAGCTAGTTCTGGAGCACAAGTCTTCAGCACTACAGCCGGGATGTTGTCTGGGCCCATAGCCTTTGTTGTATCCAGTGCACTCAGCCGTTTCTTGATATCACGTGGAGTGAATCAAATTGGCTGAAGACTGGCTTCCGTGATAGTGGGGATATCGGGAGGAGGCCGAGATGGATCATCCACTTGGCACTTCTGGCTGAAGATGGTTGCAAATGCTTCAGCCTTGTCTTTTGCACTCACGTGCTGGACTCCGCCATCATTGAGGATGAGGATGGGGATGTTTATTGAGCCTCCTCCCGTTAGTTGTTTAATTGTCCACCACCATTCACGACTGGATGTGCCAGGACTGCAGAGCTTTGAGCTGATCCGTTGGATGTGGAATCGCTTAGCTCTGTCTATGGCATGTTGCTTCCGCTGTTTAGCATGCATGTAGTCCTGAGTTGTAGCTTCACCAGGTTGGCACCTCATTTTAGGTATGCCTGGTGCTGCTCCTGGCATGCTCTTTTACACTCCTCATTGAACCAGGGTTGATCCCCTGGCTTGTTGGTAATGGTAGAGTGAGGAATATGCCGGGCTATGAGGTTACAGATTCTGCTGCTCCTGATGGCCCACAGCGCCTCATGGATGCTCAGTTTTGAGCTGCTAGATCTGTTCTGAATCTATCCCATTTAGCACGGTGATAGTGCCACACAACACGTTGGATGGTGTCCTCAGTGCGACGACGGGACTTCGTCTCCACGAGGACTGTGCGGTGGTCACTCCTACCAATACTGTCATGGACAGATGCATTTGCGACAGTTAGATTGGTGAGGACGAGGTCAAGTAAGTTTTCCCCTCGTGTTGGTTCGCTCACCACCTGCTGCAGGCCCAGTCTAGTAGCTATGTCCTTCAGGACTCGGCCAGCTCGGTCAGTAGCGGTGCTACCGAGCCACTCTTCGTGATGGACATTCAAGTCCCCCACCCAGAGTACATTCTGTGCCCTTGCTACCCTCAGTGCTTCCTCCAAGTAGTGTTCAACATGGAGGAGGACTGATTCATCAGCTGAGGGATGGCGGTAGGTGGTAATCAGCAGGAGGTTTCCTTGTCCATGTTTGACCTGATGCCATGAGATTTCATGGGGTCCAGAGTCAATTGTTGAGGACTCCCAGGGCCCCACTCTCCTAAAATCTGATTCCTTTTTTTGTATGGATTGTACCCTGGTACCTTTGTCGGTGTTGCCTGGTGCTGAGCCAAATGGTGCCTTTCCTTGCTGGGCCAGTTGGTGGAGCAAACAGCTTAATCTTATTGAATACTCCTGAAACAAAACCTGTAGAGTCCTGCAACCTTAGAGAAAGCAAAACACACAAACTTAAAAACCTGCAAATTTTGACTATCCAGAATAGTGAAAATGTTTGGGAGAATGTGTATGCCCAGTGATGATAGGAAAATGTATCTGGAAGCTCCTGAAACAACTAGAATGATTCACGCTTCACTCTAATCATAAACCTTGATGCTATTTTTATTTGCTCCCTGCTAGGAGAATGGATCGATAAGCTGTTAGGTCTCTGTTTAAGTTGTTCTTAAGCTGGTTACCTTACTAAAAGGTATGAGAGCATTGTAGGTTACTTGGACATCAGCCTCCAGCATCTTAATCTCCCTGTGAGATAGTGCTTTGTCTCTAGCATCTTATGATTTGGAGGATATTGAAAATCCACTGTGGGGAACCAAGTTCAAACCTGTGTGTTGCTACACTGCCTTATCCTACTAGATTGCTCCGAACAAACTCTTAACAGGATATTGGGAGTTGAAAGTTAAGTCCCACCTGTCAAAAGTTAGCAAATACAGATTTTTTTTAAAGGAATTGCCTATTTATTCCAGGAACAGGTAACAGTATGTATATATATATATTTGGCTGTGTTAAAGATGAGTGGTTATTTGATTCCCTGCTGTTATCATTTCAAACTGATTGATCGGTAATAACTAGATGTACATACTAAAGTTAAAGTAATCAGTCAACACACTTTTTGCCTCCACACCTCCCATTGTGTTGGGGTACCATTTCTCAGATACGGGCTGTGATCTGGTATCTTGTTCAGTGCCTATATTTCACTGGTGAGCAGAGATGGCAAGCTTTAGAAAGCAATTTAATGATTGAAGAGTGGGCAGCAAATCACAGTTGAGCCTGATCCTGGCAGATTTTCCCTGCTGCCAACCCCCCCACCTCCCCCCAAATCTCAGGATACTGAAACCAATTGTAGAGCTTCACTACTGCTTTAGCTGAGACCTGTAAACTTATAATCTATCAGTGATCAAATGTGGAGCGTTCTTGGTCCATATGGTTCAGTATGACCCCATAGGGTGCAGTTACTCAAAGACGTCAGATTGCCTGATTAGTACTCTTATGGAAATATAGCACAGATTGTCTGTTATTGAAAATGCAAGCTGAATTAAAGTCCCATTGTGGAATGGCCTCACTTTGTATTTCAGTTTCCTGTGTCTTTTTTTTTTCCTTCACTTTGTGTTAGATTTGCAAATGGCCGCTCTACAGGCTTGGTGTTAGATAGTGGAGCCACACACACCACAGCTATTCCAGTACATGATGGATACGTTCTTCAGCAAAGTAAGGAAAAATGCGGACCTGGATGAAATATGAAATGAACCATTTAAACCTGATACCTTTTGAAGAGGCTCTTCTATTAAGTGAATTAACCACTAGTACCTCCCTCCATTCCCCCCCCCCCCCCCAACCCCCACCGGCTCCCTCTCATACCACCTGCATGCCCGGTTCCCTTTGTTGCTTTATCACAAACCTTAAAGCAAATATTTATTTTTGTTGAATGCACATCAGGCCATTCTTATGTAAGCACTATCCTTCATTAACCAAATGCTGCCTTCCATCTGTATGGTAGAACCAATGTATTTTTTTCTGATTATAATTTCAGGCATTGTTAAGTCACCACTCGCAGGAGACTTTATCTCCATGCAATGCAGGGAACTGTTTCAGGAACTGAATGTGGAAATAATCCCACCATACATGATTGCTTCAAAGGTGAGGGAAAACCAAAGCGTATAATTCTATAAATATATATATAACACTCCTTTTATAATATAAACAATGCAGCTTTTAGTTGAAACACGTAAATGTTTGAAAACAATGTCCACTGTATATTCAAAGTAACAGATAACTAATTATTTTTGGAAATAAGGTGTGCTTCACTTTCCAGTTTTGTAAATCTTGAGGATTCATTTGAAATTAGATTTAGCACGAACATTCTGACTGGGAATTGTTGATCATATTTCTTTTCACCGTCTATGCCCTTTACTTGGCCAAATTCCTGCTTTCCACAGGTAGTACATGCACCTGAGGTTCAATACTTCACCTGAGATGTAAGACATTTCTGTATTGTAAACTGATGTTGTGACTTGTCAGGGTGCAGTGAACAAAATTTTAAATATAATTGGAGCTTTACTAATCCTTAGATTCCATAGCAACTTTATTTTAGCAGTAGGTGAATGCGAGCAACTGAGGTCAGCCCAGATGGAACTCCTTTTTTTTCATGGCCATTGTAGAAGAGTTGCCATGAGCCCTTCTGAAACAAGTGAGATTCGTGGATCTTTCTGTATCAAGAGCACATAATCAACATGGAATGTTTTTGTTTAACACTAGCTGATCTCCTGTGGCATTGCTCATGGTTAGCCTTGGGTCTGAAGCAGATTTATGATTTGTAGTTGCTAATCTGATCTAGGCCTTTATAGGTATTTATGAACTGTTAATGTCAGTCGGAGGGCTTTTGGTAACTGCTTGTAAATTTCAGGTTGCAGGTCAATGGCTAGCTTATTTTTATTCAAGATTGTATGTGTAACGAAGTGTGACATCTGGTATGTGCCAGGTGTGTGGTCGACACAAGACTATATAAACATAGATACGCTGGATGTAAGGCAAGAAATCACCAATCATCAAGTTTTGTGGTAGTTTCTTCTGCATTTTCTATACTCCTCAGGTCAACACTACCAGAAAACTTTCAGCTTCAAAGCCTGCTGAGATGCCCACATTACAGTCCTCATTGGCTTCAAAATCTGTTCAGGTAAAGGCAAAACCTTCTGATAAAAAGGCATATGTGAAGAAAAAAGATAAACCCAGCAAGCTACAAAAGGCCTTATTACCTCACATGCGATACTTTGGGCTTTAGCAGAACCAGTGCCTTCAAGTAGCTCCATAACATCTCCAGTCTTGTCTAAGGGTTCTGCTGCTGTGCTGGCACTTCAGTGAGAGTTTCAGCCTCTATGGGATGCACACATTTGGAATTGGGGCTGGAATGATGCTTCCCTCATTTTTATGTGTCATATTCTTTCTCTTGGCCCAAGCAGCACCTTTCCTTGTTGGTTAATGACAACATTATCCTTTGTCTTCTTTTCTTCCTATGGGATATTAAAACTCCAGCTTGGCATCACCTAATTGCACATCTTGATTTATCTTGTTTGTTCCTAATCTTTTCAGTCTTCGTGTCCTGCATCATGGGTCTTGGTTCTTCACCTCAGTTTCTCAGTAATGGGAGAAAAAAAACCGATAAACCCTTTCTCATGGATGACCTTATTGATGGTTTTAGGTACTCCTGGTTTCTTATAACCACCTAATTTGGCTTGTGAATTAGTCAGCTCCATCATTGAGGTGCCCATTTGTGTTTAGTATTTCCCATCTCAGTCTGTTGTTAAATAGGCTGCTTCTGCAACTTGTATATGAGGCTTCTTTTGAACATTCAGTTGCTTTCCAAAATGGCAGTATTTGTCCAGGCTAAATGTGTTACTGATCCAACTTTCAAACTTTTGTAGAATTCCTCTGATTCGGTCTAGTCTGAGGGAGGAGGCTCAGTACTATTTGGCTAACTACCATGATGCCTAATCTGATTAAGCTGCCTCTGTCCCTTTCATTTTAAAAACGGACATTTTTGAACATTTGATTTGCTGGAGGTTAGATCCCAGCTCCCTCAGCAATTGAGCAATTATTCTTTAATTTTCTTTTTTGTGCTAGCTGAACTAAACCAGGACTTATTAATGAATTAATTGATCTATGATCACCTGCCAAGGCATTAGTTTCATTACTCACAAGTTGACTTGCCCATGCAACAGCACTGTGACCTTAGGATACCACTGACTGTAGAGTAGATGAAAGGCTTTGAACAGCCTTTGAAACCTCATAATGGGCTTTTCTTGTTGCTGTTCATCCACATATGCATCTTATCCTAGGCTCACTGATTCCACGAACTCCAACCTCAATCTGACATGGTGGGCAACATCAAAGCTGCCTTTCACATCCATGGCTTGTAGATGTTTCAGTCTGTGGCAGATGCGACCCATGGCTTCATAATATAACTGTAGCCTCATGTTTGGAGGTACTTCTCAGCCAGTTCCCCTGAAAGGGCTTGAAATCAACTTTGGACCTGATCTGGAGGAAGAGGTCAGAGGTGATCTTGATATGACCTTGCTGTCCTGGTGTTCCAATTTCTTATTGTTCATCCATACAGAGCAGATTTCAAGTCTCAAAAGCAGTTCTATTCAGAAAATTGTAGCTTTTCATAAAGATTTTATTTAGTAGCTGTACAATTACAAATGGAAGGATTTTGCAGGCTGGAGCCAGGATTAACATTTTATCCTTTGATTCTCGTGCCTCCAAAGGACTTCATCTCATGTATATTGGGGTATTCACAGCACCCAACTCTGCCTTTTACCTGGCTGAGGGAAATTCCTTGAGACTCTTTTACTTTTTCTGCATGTGTTGCTCTTGCTGTCACTTTTACGTGTGCTCTCTCTGTTGGACAGTCTCCTTTGGTTGCTTGGTTGTTTTTTCCTCCACATGACCCAAAATCTTGTATTCCTTCTCTTATCTAGTGGTTGAGAAGCCTGATTGGGAACAGATGTTGCATAAGGGACCTTGACTTTTATTTTGAAAGAGCCTCAGAAAATCTACCAGCTATGTATGTCCTATGAGACCAAAACACTGGCATTCCACTAGATTAGACACAATGTCATAGTTTAACTTGCATTGCATATACTTGCATGACTTCTGCATAACAGCTATGTGGAATGCTACACATACATATACTAGGCATTACTGCCTTGACTGTCCTATCAAAATAGACATGTAGTTTGATGGTGTTTTATTTTACTTTAGCCCTTAGCACATGGAGGCAGGAGAACTCATTTTACAAGTTATTGCTTTAGTACTTGTTATACATGGTATATGGAACAGAATTAATGAAGAAGTACGGTAAATTACTCATTAGGTGTAGTAGTCCTCATTCTTCAAATTAAGGTGTGCTTCATGTCGTATACTTCCTGGTCTGTGCTAGTGGGCAGATCCATAAATGTCAATACCCCTCTGATAACTTGCTTCAGCCTAGACAGTAAATATCGGTAGGCTATTTTACCATGCGGGGAAGGGCACCAGGGAATCTCATCTAAGCCCACTCAGCATCCACACAGGCCGGGACTTATTTGTTGAGGGGGGAGGAGGAGGAAATTGTTGGATAGCAGCCACTAAGACCTTGGAAGCCTGCCTGACACTGCCACCCCGAATATTTAACACAGGAAACTTGTAATGCTCTTGCTGAGATCTATTTTACCTGCCCAGATCTGGGATTGAACCTGGGATTTTCATAAGAACATAAGAAATAGGAACAGGAGTAGGCCATACGGTCCCTTGAGCCTGCTCCGCCATTCAATAAGATCATGGCTGATTTTCTACCTCAACTCTGCTTTCTCGCCCGATCTCCATATCCCTTGATTCCCTTAGTGTCCAAAAATCTATCGATCTTAGTCTTGAATATGCTCAACGACTAAGCATCCAGAGCCCTCTGGAGTAGAAAATTCCAAAGATTCACAACCCTCTGAGTGAAGAAATTTCTCCTCATCTCAGTCCTAAATGGCCGATCCCTTATCCTGAGACTATGCCCCCTAGTTCTAGACTTTCCAGCCAGGGGAAATAGCCTCTCAGCATCTATCCTGTCAAACTCTCTCAGATTCTTATGTTTCAATGAGATCACCTCTCATTCTTCTAAACTCCAGAAAGTATAGGCCCATTCTACTCAATCTCTCCTCATAGGACAACCCTCTCCTCCCAGAAATCAATCTAGTGAACCTTTGTTGCACCGCCTCTAAAACAAGTGTATGCTTCCTTAGATAAGGAGACCAAAACTGCACACAGTACTCCAGGTGTGGTCTCCCAAAACCCTGTACAATTGTAGTAAGACTTCCTTATTCTTGTACTCCAACTCCCTTGCAATAAAGGCTAACATACCATTTGCCTTCCTAATTGTTTGCTGTACCTGCATGTTAACTTTCTATGTTTCGTGTGCAAGGTCACCCAAATCCATCAACACCAAAATTTAATAGTTTCTCACCATTTAAAAAATATTCTGTTTTTCTATTCTTCCTACCAAAGTGCATAACCTCACATTTCCCCACATTATACTCTATCTGCCACCTTCTTGCCCACTCACTTAACCTGTCTATACCCCCTGCAGGCTCTTTGTGTCCTCCTCACAGCCTACTTTCCCACCTAGCTTTGTATCGTTAGCAAACTTGGATACATTACACTCTGTCCTTTCATCTAAGTCATCTAAGTGAAACTAGAACTAGGGGACATAATCTTAGAATAAGGGGCTGCTCTTTCAAAACTGAGATGAGGAGAAACTTCTTCACTCAGAGGGTAGTCGGTCTGTGGAATTTGCTGCCCCAGGAAGCTGTGGAAGCTACATCATTAAATAAATTTAAAACAGAAATAGACAGTTTCCTAGAAGTAAAGGGAATTAGGGGTTACGGGGAGTGGGCGGGAAATTGGACATGAATTTAGATTTGAGATTAGGATCAGATCAGCCATGATCTTATTGAATGGCGGAGCAGGCTCGAGGGGCCGATTGGCCTACTCCTGCCCCTATTTCTTATGTTCTTATTAGCATAGATTGTTAATAGCTGAGGCCCATGCACTGATCCTTGCGGCACCCCACTAATTACAGCCTGCCAACCTGAAAATTACCCATTTATTCCTACTCTCTGTTTTCTGTCCGTTAACCAATTCTTTATCCATGCTAATGTATTACCCCCAACCCTATGAGCCCTTGTGTAACAACCTTTCATGTGGCACCTTATCGAATGCCTTTTGAAAATCCAAATACACTATATCCACTGGTTCCCCTTTATCTATCCTGTTAGTTACATCCTCAAAAATAATACATTTGTCCAATACCCTTTCATAAAACCATGTTGACTCTGCCTAATCATATTATGATTTTCTAAGTGCCCTGTTACCATGTCCTCAATAATGGATTCCAGCATTTTCCTGACGACTGATGTCAGGCCAACTGGCCTGTAGTTCCCTGTTTTTTTTTCTCTCCCTCCTTTCTTGAATCGGGGGGGTTACATTTGCTACCTTCCAATCCACTGGGATCATTCTAGAATCTAGGGAATTTTGGAAGATCAAAATCAATGCATTCACTATCTCTGCAGCCACCTCTTTTAGAATCCTAGAATGTAGGCCATCAGATCCAGGGGATTTGTCGGCTTTTAGTCCCATTAATTTCTCCAGTACTTTTTCTTTACTAATATTAATTACTTTAAGTTCCTCACTCTCATTAGACCTTTGGTTCCCCACTATTTCTGGTATGTTTTTGTGCCTTCTACTGTGAAGACAGATACAAAATGTTTTATTAACATCTCTGCCATTTCCTTTACCCCATTATAAATTCTCCTGTCTCAGCCTCTAAGGGACCCACGTTTACTTTCGCTGCTCTCTTCCTTTTTACATACTTGTAGAAGCTCTTGCACTCTTTTTATATTTCTTGCTAGTTTACTCTCGTTCTATTTTCTCCCTCTATCTATTTTTTGGTCATCCATTGCTGGTTTCTAAAACTCTCCCAATCCTCAGGCTTACTGCTCTTCTTGGCAACAGTATAAGCATCTTTTAACCTAATACTATCCTTAACTTCTTTAATTAACCACGGATGGATCACTTTTTCTGTGGAGTTTTTATTTCTCAATGGAATGTGTATTCGTTGAGAATTATGAAATATTTCTTTAAATGTTTGCCATTTTCATGGT
Source organism: Heptranchias perlo (assembly GCF_035084215.1). NCBI lineage: Eukaryota > Metazoa > Chordata > Chondrichthyes > Hexanchiformes > Hexanchidae > Heptranchias > Heptranchias perlo. Next base: position 34,821,140 of record NC_090337.1, on the reverse strand, counting down.
CAGTATGTCCTAACACAACTGTAATGTGCACCTTATAATTGACTAAATGAGGTTAAGTAGGTCTTCCAGAGTTTTACTTGATTTACATTAAGGATGGAATTAAAATTTTCAGAACCTTTCCTCGTGAGATTCAATGAGTTAGGTAGAGAGTCCATGATAGTGGATTGTAAGTGGGCTGTGGAACGAGTAGGCTGGATTGGCAAAATTTCCTTTCCTCGTTCCATGTATTTTTGTATAGTTACAAAATAAAAGCCCTTGTACTAAAGAAAGCAGTTAGGACTAGATTTTCACCCATTCATAGTCAAATCTTGCCCATGGTTTCCCATTGCTCACTTGGTGACCTCATGTTAATGCTCTGGCACTGAGGATTCCTGCCACTACTAATAGTACTCTAAGGAGACGATCACAAGGCCATACCTCTGAGGGCTCTCAAACAGACCACTGACCCTTTTATTTTATCTGGCAGGATGGGGGACTTACTCCAGGGGTATGGGGGTATGTTTTCATTGTAGAATAATGTCAAGTACATCTAAAGGTGAGTAATCTCCCTTGTTACAAACTGATTGCCAATTTTGGTAAGTTGGCTTGTGGGAATTGGATTGTTTGATCATTCGTGTGCCATTTGGTAACTCCACCTTGATCACTATTTCCAGTTTTATTTTTTTGTTAATTTTTCTTCCCTCCTTTCCTGAAGGCACTGACGGTTGCTTGAGGTGCTGTTCCACAGACATTGGCAGCCCTTCAGTACTTCGTCCAATTAGCCATTTTTCATGCATCTAGACAGGGCGTAGGCAGGCCCTCTGACAGTGGAAGGAATAATAGCTGGGCCAGAGCCTAGCCCTAAATTTGCATCTTCCAGCAAGGATCGCTAAATAACAACGAGGAGCGGGAATCCTGGCTGATTTTCTGTGTTTAGTTCTAAGATCAATTGCAGTAGCTGAATTGTTGCCTCAGATGAGCTAGGTAACTCGGTACAGATAGGAATTCAAATGCTGGGCTTTCTGGTTTATTCACCTTAGTATTACGCCAGGGAGTGCTTTTCCCTACCAAGTCATTGGGAGAGCTACTACTTTGTGCTTCTGACTATGCAATAAATAATAATACTCATAGTTGGGAGAACGCATACAATGTGATTTGTGCTGCTTCTATAGAGTTGAAGCAGTGGCGAAAAATGAAAATGAGTAACGTTTTGTTCCCACTGCTGCTCTCTTAGGAGTCGGTGCGTGAGGGGTCTCCTCCTAATTGGAAGAAGAAAGAGAAACTACCTCAGGTCACACGGTCCTGGCACAACTACATGTGTAATGTAAGTAGTATTAACCCAGTTCATTGAAAGAATGTAGGAAATGAGTAGCACTTTCACTAATTGGTTTAGGCTTATTATAAAGAAGTAATGATTTTGAGTTCTGGTGTATAGTGGATATCCTGCAACATTGTTCGTTGAGTTGGAGCATATGATGTCTTACACTACAATGTACAAATCTTAATGAGTGGCACTGATTTACGGTGATTAAATCAATTGCATTTTTATTGTAGGCATGTCAGTGATTTTTTTTTGGGCTTGAATTTCTTGATTGTGTGCATATTTGCATGGAAACTGTAAATCTGTGGCCTTGATTATTCTGTGCATATTTGCATGGAATGTGTAAATCTGTGGCCTTAGTTACTGTTAGATGTCTGTTTAACTATGTAATTAATTTTATCTCATTTTTAAAGTCAAGGATACAAGAAAAGATGGTAGGAGTTAGGTTGTTGGAATTGTGTTGCAGTAATCGGAATCTTGTGGTTTGGTAATGTTGAGGGTGATCATGTGCTTTGGAAGCTGGTGTCATGGGATGTAGGAGCACTGGAGAGGGTGAGGCTTTGGAAGAACTGGAATGCAGGTTGTGGCAGCACTGTGAAGGGGTGATCATGGTGTTTGGGAGCAATGGGAAGGGGTTGTGGACCATCACTGACAAAAGAAGGATGAAGGGGGTTTTCTTGGTCGCAGGTCAACAATGGCGGGAGATCCTTGGGTGCTTGGCAGGGGGATGTCTTGCTCTGGTGGTGGACAGGAATGCGAGCTTTTCTTAATAGGTTTCCTTGGCAGTGATCTGGGGAGCCTGTTACAAATTTCGGGTCTGCCATCGATACCTTCTTGGACACAGTGGTATCAGTCATTCCCGTAAGGGGTCTGAGCATCTTTCTTTCGTGAGCATAGACTCACAATATGTGCGGAGCTGGCGTGTAACAATATCCATTGTTAATGCAAGTTTCCCTCAAGCCGCTGCTGGGGAAACCCTTTCAATACATCCTCCAATGGCTGAGATTAGGGCTTTTGGGAGTGGGATTGGGGTCTGGTTGTGGCAGCTGTTGCCTCCAGTTGGGTGGAGGAACTGCAAGCAGCACTGGGTCAGGGTACAGTTTTAGCAGAAGATGGCAGCTGTGAGAGGTGGGAGAATGGCGGGGTCAGTCAGCATTGGGCCACAAGCCCAATTTTAGCTGCACTAAGACAGGTGGAGTTATGGATAACAATGCAACCTAACTTGGAAATGAGCTGGGATATCTCAGAGATCAGTAAGCAATTGTATCACCTACTTTCAAGACCAAGCTTTGAGTGATGCAATCAGGTACGTGAGATTAATAGGTAAGTTTCATTATGTCGGTAAATGCGTGATAGGAAAGTGTTACAGGATCTAAGTGACAGGAAATGCAAGGTGATTGATAGCTCCTATCAATTTGCAGGAAGTGATTCAGGATTTCCAAGCTTCAGTACTCCAGGTGTCTGATTCGTCGTATGATGAACAGTAAGTAACAGAAATCTTAACATTTAAGTTAATTTCCTCATGACTTCACTATTATGATTATGATGTGGAGATGCCGGTGATGGACTGGAGTTGACAATTGTAAACAATTTTACAACACCAAGTTATAGTCCAACGATTTTTATTTGAAATCTACAAGCTTTTGGAGGCTTCCTCCTTCCTCGGGTAAATGTCAGGAGCTCCTTGAAGCCTACGCATTTATCTACAAGCCTCCAAAAGCTTGTAGATTTCAAATAAAAATCGTTGGACTATAACTTGGTGTTGTAAAATTGTTTACTATTATGATTAGGTTGGGCTGTTTTGTTCTATTCTGTCTGAATTGAAAGTATGGAGCTCTCCCTTTATCTCCACAGAGTGGCTGCACAGATGCCTACTGTTCATTATGAATTTCCTAATGGCTATAACTGTGATTTTGGGGCTGAGCGACTGAGAATTCCAGAAGGCTTGTTTGATCCTTCCAATGTCAAGGTACTGAACTGAAAGGGGAAGAAACTTTTGTGAAGAGCTTCATAGTGGATTTAATAATGAGCAGATGAAAACAAAAATAATTCATTTAATAGAAAAAACATTTATAGCTAGCATATATATGAGGAGAGAGAATGTGTTACATTTTTTTAAACTAGAAACTTGATGTCCAGTTATACAGAAATATATAGAAAAGGAAATTTATATATTGCCATATCGCTTCTTCCTTACATCCCAAAGTGGTTCATATCCATTAAACTATCTTTGGACTGTAGTCACTGTTATGTAGGCAAATACAGCAGCCAATTTACAAACAGCAAAATCCCACAAACAGCACGTGAGATGAATAACTCAGTTAATCATTTGGGCCGCCTTCTATTTAAATGTTCATCTGACTTTAAATTTTTTATTTTTGCCTTTGATTTTTTTTTTCCTCCTCCTCTTCTCCCCCACCCCCCAAAATTAAATATGTGCAAGGTAATTAAAAAAAAGAACTGATTGGATTTGTCGGAGTATTGGACTTTTTAAAAATTGGTTGTGGGTCAGGAGCTGGTTTTAGACTGTAGAAGCCATGAATTGTTAATTAAAACCTCTAATTCTTCCACCCCGATGGCTTAGTTGATAACTATGCTCCTAGTGTGGAACTAAATCATATACCATGTTAAATCCCTGGTGTGTACTACAATTATCTTCAGCACCCCTGGAACTAAGTAAAGGAAGAATCAACAAGATTTCTTGCTCCTAATTGCTATTGGCAACTCCTGTTGGAAAGTCTACTTGTACATTCATTGGACAGAATTTGATTCAGCTATTTTGCTTGATTCTGGTTGACTACCCTGCTGAACCTTTCAACAGGGGTAATTTTAACCTAACCTGTCTGGTGAGAAATTGACCAGATCAAATCAGCCATCCATTTTATGCCCTTTCCCCGCCCCCCCCCCCCTCCTCCTCCTCCTCCTCAACCAGCTAGGTTAAAATTACTCCCAAAATGTCTAGGTGCACACATGAAGAATGGCTACTTGGCTAATGTATTGGATGACATCTGAACTATTGGTGGAGCAAACTGCTAGTTCTTTTGTGTGCAGTCTTATGGTTTTATTTCTCTTCTGTAGGCATATTGAACTTCAAAAAACCCCCCCAAACATTTAGCATTACCATTATGCTTTTTTGGATCATGTAAAATGTACCAATGTTTGTAACTATCCAGCTGAATTATGAACAGCTGTGTTTCTTCACTTTAACACTCAGGTTTATTTCTGTACTATCAGGGTTTATCTGGAAATACAATGCTAGGTGTCAGCCACGTGGTGACCACAAGTGTTGGAATGTGTGACATTGATATTAGACCGGTGAGTGCTTGTAACCACAGTGACCATACAGCAAAGCTTGTTGCTTTATAAGGAAATTTTTTAAAAAACCTGAATGCTGAAAATCTGAAACAAACAACATGCTGGAAATACAGAAGAGTCCATCACCATCTGAAAAGAAAAAAGAACGCTCTTGGGTTTTCATCCAAACATTAACATGTCTTTCTTTCCCTTCACAGATGCTGATAGACCTGTTATGTATTTCCAGCATTTTCTGTTTTTGATACAACTTATTTATATCTAAAATCAATGCTAATTATTAGACTAATCTAATTATTGCAGATGAATTCAGGCACATAGTTTGAATAATCAAACCAATGGTCCTTAAAATTCACAATTGAACAGAGCTTTTGTTATATTTACTCAACCACAATGTAAGTGAATAGCTCTTTGAGAGCTGGCACAGGTGCTATGGACTGAGTGGTATCCTTCTATACTGTAACATTCCATGATTCTATTTGCCTTTCATGTTACATGATTAATTAAGCATTTGAAGACTACTGAATCCAATCCTTCCAAACGATCTGTATATAGCTTGTACTGTATGTTCCTGTGAAGACAAAATAACTACAACAAAATGCTTAAACAAGAAAAAAAATCTGAATTCCTTCCTCAGCCCAAAGGAAATTATGCAAAAATAAGCTTCAAGATTTCCATTTAAGATATTCTGGCTTGTTGTATTCCACATGTGACATTCATATGGCTAGACCCCCATTGAATAATATATGTAATTAATTGCCCTTATAAACCTCAATCTTTTTGTGACTGGACACCCATGGAGCATCTCTTCAAATAAGAAACACTGACTGAGTTAATGTTCTCAGGAATTTAAAACATGTTCTAAAACTCAGTACAATTAGTAATTTCAGCATGTTCTTGTATTTCTTTGAAGACACATTTATCAGTACTGCTTATAATCAGAAGCTCTCATCTTAAAAATCTTACTACAACAGTCTAATGCAGCACAGTGCATGAATCCCAGCCTCCGGTAATATTTGTATTCTAGTGTATCCCAGCTAGAAAGTTGCTACTTTTATCCAAGGTTTTTGACCATCTCTTCACTTTATCTCCTTTTGTCAGACAGCTGCTACCTAGTAGGATTGAGAGGCTGTTGATTACTAAGGGATAAATGGGTCTTTTTCTGGGTGGCAGGCAGTGATTAGTGGGGTACCGCAGGGATCAGTGCTTGGGCCCCAGCTATTCACAATATCAATGATTTGGATGAGGGAACCGAATGTAATATTTCCAAGTTTGCTGACGACACAAAACTAGGTGGGGTTGTGAGAAGGATGCAAAGAGGCTTCAAGGTGATTTAGACAAGTTGAGTGAGTGGGCAAATACATGGCAGATGCAGTATAACGTGGATAAATGTGAAGTTATCTACTTCGGAAGGAAAGGCAGAGTATTATTTAAATGGTGATAGATTGGGGAATGTTGATGGACAAAGGGACCTGGGTGTCCTTGTACACCAGTCACTGAAAGCAAACATGCAGGTGCAGCAAGCAGTTAGGAAAGCAAATGGTATGTTGGCCTTCATTGCAAGAGGATTTGAGTACAGGAGCAAGGATGTCTTACTGCAGTTTTACAGGGCCTTGGTGAGACCACACCTGGAGTATTGTGTGCAGTTTTGGTCTCCTTACCTAAGAAAGGATATACTTGCCATTGAGGGAGTGCAGCAAAGGTTCAACAGACTGATTCCTGGGATGGCAGGACTGTCATATGAGGAGAGATTGGGTTGACTCGGCCTGTATTCACTCGAGTTTAGAAGAATGAGAGTCGATCTCATTGAAACATATAAAATTCTGACAAGACTAGACAGACTGGATGCAGGGAGGATGTTTCTCCTCGCTGGGGGGTCCAGAATGAGGGGTCACAGTCTCAGGATATGGGGTAGGACATTTAGGACTGAGATGAGGAGAAATTTCTTCAGTTAGAGGGTGGTGAACCTGTGGAATTCTCTACCACAGAAGGCTGTGGAGGCCAAGTCACTGAATTTATTTAAGCAGGAGCTAGATAGATTTCTAGACACAAAAGGCATCAAGGGGTATGGGGAGAGAGCGGGAATATGATATTGAGATAGAGGATCAGCCATGATTATATTGAATGGTGGAGCTGGCTCGAAGGACCGAATGGCCTACTCCTCCTATTTTCTATTGGAAAGTACTTTTGGTGGGGGGAGGGGTGTAGTAAAAATAAGATGTATTCCTAACAAATGGATGTTATTTCTTTAAACTATAACTGCTATTTTGGATATTTTTCTCAGGGATTATATGGCAGTGTGATTGCAGCAGGTGGAAACACATTGATTCAGAGCTTTACAGACCGGTTGAACAGGGAGCTTTCCCAGAAAACTCCACCTGTGAGTATCAGTTATGTACAATCTCTCAGAAGTGAACCTATTAGATTTATGGCTAATAGATTAATAACTTTTACTAGAGTCTACAAACATGTGATTTGTTTGCTGAAGAAACCCCTAAGAGACATTCTGCACTGGTATACAAAGTAGCAGTATTTTTACAGATATTAATTTTTCTTTTAGCAGTGAGTTTTGGTACCTAATTATTAAGGCCAACAGATCTACTGTTCCCTACACTGTACATTCTTGTATTGTGCCATTCTGGGAATTGTAGGCCAGTTGTAGTTGGTCACTCGCTTTAGCTGACATAAGACCATTATTTCCCAGAAATATTTATGTTTGGTAGTGGTCTCCAATCTCCCTTTGGGCTATGAGAAGTCATCAGAGAGTTGGCGTTCAGCCTCAGCAAGGTGGAAGTCCTTCTGCGATACAATAGCGTACCCTTTGTTAGCAGGTTTGATGTTGGGATTAGAACTAAGGGAACAGAAGGATCTCATTTTCAGATTATTTCTCTGATTTTGTAATTTTATATCCATATGCATAAAATCAGATTTTGAAAACTATAAGTCAGGAACTTTTGCAAATTCAGTAGTCATCTATTTTTCACCCCCCTTTGACCCCCCCAAAAAGCAAGAACTCACTGCAGATATTGAATGAATGTTGCTACTTTGTTGTGCACTGTGGAATTCACCTAGAGTATAATTTTTCTAACATACACCACTGTTTATGGTTGATCAGAAGTTAACCAGTCAGTAAAACCTAGGCTAATCGATGATACTGTTTTCAGAGCATGCGTTTGAAGCTGATGGCCAATAACACCACAGTGGAACGCAGGTTTAGCTCCTGGATTGGTGGATCTATTCTAGCCTCTTTGGTGAGCAGTAAATTTTGTTTCTTTTTCTAATTAAAGCATTTTACATGTCATTTTAAAATTTTTGACTTTCCCTTACTTTTTGTGCATTAAGAGTTAAACTCTGCATAAATATTGAGTCTCTACTTTATATGTTATCTTGAATACTCCCCCTCTTCCATGATATTTGTTATAAGAACATAAGAAATTGGAACAGGAGTAGGCCAATCGGCCCCTCGAGCCTGCTCCGCCATTCAATAAGATCATGGCTGATCTGATCCCAACCACAAATCTAAAGAACACAAGAAGTCGGAGCAGGACCCGGCCACATAGCCCCTGGGCCCTCTCCGCCACCCACAGGGCATTGACCGATCCGAACTCAGCTTCATGTCCAATTTCCTGCCCGCTCCCCATAACCCCTAATTCCCTTTACTTCTAGGAAACTGTCTATTTCTGTTTTAAATTTATCTAATGATGTAGCTTCCACAGCTTCCTGGGGCAGCAAATTCCACAGACCTACCACCCTCTGAGTGAAGAAGTTTCTCCTCATCTCAGTTTTGAAAGAGCAGCCCCTTATTCTAAGATTATGCCCCCTAGTTCTAGTTTCACCCATCTTTGGGAACATCCTTACTGCATCCACCCGATCAAGACCCTTCACAATCTTATATGTTTCAATAAGATCGCCTCTCATTCTTCTGAACTCCAATGAGTAGAGTCCCAATCTACTCAACCTCTCCTCATATGTCCGCCCCCTCATCCCCGGGATTAACCGAGTGAACCTTCTTTGTACTGCCTCGAGAGCAAGTATGTCTTTTCTTAAGTATGGAGACCAAAACTGTATGCAGTATTCCAGGTGCGGTCTCACCAATACCTTATATAACTGCAGCAATACCTCCTTGTTTTTATATTCTATCCCCCTAGCAATAAAAGCCAACATTCCGTTGGCTTTCTTGATCACCTGCTGCACCTGCATACCAACTTTTTGATTTTCTTGCACTAGGACCCCCAGATCCCTTTGTACTGCAGTACTTTCCAGTCTCTCGCCATTAAGAAAATAACTTGCTCTCTGATTTTTCCTGCCAAAGTGCATAACCTCACATTTTCCAATATTATATTGCATCTGCCAAATCTCCGCCCACTCACCCAGCCTGTCTATATCCCCTTGCAGGTTTTTTATGTCCTCCTCACTCTCTACTTTCCCTCCCATCTTTGTATCATCTGCAAATTTTGATATGTTGCACTCGGTCCCCTCCTCCAAATCGTTAATATAGATTGTAAAGAGTTGGGGACCCAGCACCGACCCCTGTGGAACACCACTGGTTACTGGTTGCCAGTCCGAAAATGAACCATTTATCCCAACTCTCTGCTTCCTGTTCGATAACCAATCCTCCACCCATGCCAGAATATTACCCCCAATCCCGTGATTTTTTATCTTAAGTAATAATCTTTTATGTGGCACCTTGTCGAATGCCTTCTGGAAGTCTAAATACACTATGTCCACTGGTTCCCCTTTATCCACCCTATACGTTATATCCTCGAAGAACTCAAGCAAATTTGTCAGACATGACTTCCCCTTCATAAAGCCATGCTGACTTTGTCCTATTAAATTATGCTTATCTAAATGTTCCGTTACTGTCTCCTTAATAATAGACTCCAAAATTTTACCCACCACAGATGTTAAGCTAACTGGCCTATAATTTCCAGCCTTCTGCCTACTACCCTTTTTAAATAACGGTGTTACATTAGCAGTTTTCCAATCTGCCGGGACCTCTCCTGAGTCCAGGGAATTTTGGAAAACTATCACCAAAGCATCCACAATCCCTACTGCCACTTCCCTCAAGACCCTAGGATGGAAGCCATCAGGTCCAGGGGATTTATCCGCCTTGAGTCCCATTATTTTACTGAGTACCATCTCTTGAGTGATTTTAATCGTATTTAGCTCCTCCCCCCCCGAGAGTCCCCTGTTTGTCCAGTGTTGGGATATTCTTAGTGTCCTCTACTGTAAAGACTGAAACAAAATATTTGTTCAGCATTTTTGCCATCTCCATGTTTCCCGGTCTCATCCTCTAAGGGACCTATGTTTGCCTTAGCCACCCTTTTTCTTTTTATATAACTATAGAAACTCTTGCTATCTGTTTTTATATTTTTTGCTAATTTCTTTTCATAATCTAACTTCCCTTTCTTAATCAATCCTTTAGTTACTTTTTGCTGTCTTTTGAAGAATTCCCAATCTTCTATCCTCCCACTAAGTTTGGCTACCTTATATGTCCTTGTTTTTAGTCGGATACTATCCTTGATTTCTTTACTTAGCCACGGATGGCTGTCATTTCTTTTACACCCTTTTTTCCTCAGTGGAATATATTTATTTTGAAAGTTGTAAAATAACTCCCTAAATGAACACCACTGCTCATGTACCGTCATATTACACTGCTCATATTACACAGAAGAAACCAACAGTCCCATTGTGGGGGAAGCACAGAATATGGAGTGGTTTATAAAGGTCATCTGAGCCCTCAGTAATTTAAAGTTGAAATCATCCCCTTTTCTTATAACATACTGTGTAATTTGTAGCAAAATCTTAAATTATATCCAGTGTCTGTGTCATGGCAGACTCCATATAGTTGATAACATCTACACCGATGGATTAACAATTCTTACATAATCATTAAAAGTTTGGAATGAATGAGTTATCAGAAGACAGTTGCTAATATGGATTCAACTAGTAAAGTACTTCCTAAGACAAGTGGGTATTGATAAGATTTACCAATAGAAATGGTACTATGTACTCATTACATCTTGCTGCAGCTACTTTGTATTGAACACTGCAAATTCATTATTAGCTTTATTTTGTAGACTCATTGCACTACAAGCTCAGTACAGAGGAAGTGCTGCACTGTCAGAGGTGCTGTCTTTTAGATGAGATGTTAAACTGAGGCCCTGCCTACCTGTTCAGGTGGATGTAAAGGATCCGATGATACTATTCAACGAAGAGCAGAAGAGGCTTTGGCCAACATTCTCTGTGCTGTTTGTGGGACCTAGCATTCCACAAATTAGCTGCTGCATTTGCTTACATAAGACTACACTTCCCAAAGTCCTTCACTGGCTGTGACTGTCTTGGGAATGTTCTGAGCACATGAAAAGTTATGCAAGTTTTTTTTAAATTATAATTGTCACATGGTAAAGCATTCTAATAACTGAGTGGGGAAGGGAAACTGCTGTAACTCCTGTTCTAGTGATTAATCCTGAGTCTATGCCCCTTTGTTACCAATTTGCTGACTAGTGGATATATAATCTTTCATACTTTTGAAAATTTCTTAGATTCCCCTGAACTGTCTACTAAAAAAATTCTTTATAGCCTTTCTTCATAACTATAACCTGATTCCTGGTATTAGTCCAGTGAATCTTTACTGTATCCTCTTTAAGGCTCCAATATCTTTCCTGTAACGGAGTCACTTACCGATGTCTTGTACAAATTCAAGACTGCGTCTTCGCATGAACTAGAGCTCCATTTGCCACAAGATCTCTCTAAAGATCTTACCATTTAGGGTGTACTCCCTCCTGTGCCAAGATATACTTCACATTTCCCTGCATTGAACTACAATCTGCCCACTCTGCTAACCTGTCTATCCTCCTGCAGTCTTTCTTCTTCTGCTATTACAAACCTCAAGGTCATTTCTCTTGTGCCTACATACAGATCATTTGCATAAATGAAAAACAAGAGGTTCCAGCACTTGCCCACCAGTGCAACATCTATTTAGCCCTTCCCTCTGCTTTCTGTCCCCCAGCCATGTCTTTATTTTGCTGCGATGTACAAAACAGCTGTGAATGATAGACATCAATGCTGCAGTACACTGGTGTTTGCATTTAATAATGCTTAGCTGTTGTTTTTAAAATTAACAGGGCACATTCCAGCAGATGTGGATCTCTAAACAGGAATATGAAGAAGGAGGGAAGCAATGTGTTGAAAGAAAATGCCCTTAAAATTAAGGCAGTTTAGTTATGGATACATTACCTTGATGGTTACAGTGGCCTGGTTTTCTTTTGTCTCTAGTAGGATTCTCAGGAACAGTGCTAAACCTCCTGTACAAACTTTTTTCACTGGCTTCTTTGTATAGTGGCTAGATACTAATGTACATTTTATAAAATTTTTTTTACCGTTCAGACAATTTTATTGACCGTCCAAGATGTTTTAAAGTCTGTTTCAATTTAGATACAAATCATGCCATGTTCTGGTAACACCAAATATTTCACACTAGTGATATTTTTGTAAGCACTGGTTATGTTTTGTACACAGTATAGATTAACAGTTTATCTTGTGCCTTTTACTGAATCAGTTGTTTACATGTCAACCGAAGGCTAATCCAGAAGGAACAGTGGGATAAATTTAGCCGCAATAGTCCTTAATTACCTGTAACTACTGTTATAAATTTGCAACTGTCCTGTGCACTTCTGAACAAACTCACAATTAAATGTTTAATTTATGCAGCTCACTTTTAAACTGACAATAAACCATCTTTGACCCGTTTTATTTACTACAAATTTATTTTCACATTTACACCTTTTCTTTATTGTAAAGTTAACTTTGTGCTGATGCAGATAGCCGAGGGAATTTTTCATTTAGTACTTTTTCTTCCTCCTTTGTAGCCTTCTTTGAATTGTTCTTTTTACGTAGATGCTTCTCAATTCGACGCCTAGCACAAAAAACAAAAGTCAGTTTCTTGTATTCTTACGACTTTTTTTTGCTAGTTCTTCCTACGATATTTGACTTGCTAGGGTATGGTATCGGCCAAATGGTCATTCTTCATGTTTGAGCCTAGATGTTGAATGGTGGTGGGCTATTTAACATAGGGAACATCAGAGCAGAGTCTAATCCTGTCCTCAGGCCATTTCTTGTCAAGAGCAAGCATCCTGGTGGCTTTTTATCTGCTAGTCCAAGATGGGGTCTTTTATAGCAACCCTACCTACTGCCACTGCACCTGATCTCCCCATCTGTGCAGTTATTGATTCAAACTTGGGGTCTATATGACTCTGTTGCAAGTTGTGTTTACTAACTGAGTCCTCTAGGGTGCAAGGCAGACTTTACCTTATTTCCAGTTACAGTAAAATACTTCACTGGTACTATAAAGCAGGACAGGCACACTACCAATTTCTTATTTATTGCCAACTAAGCAGTCAGTTTTTAGTTTCATTCTTTGGTAAAGCTGAAGTTAAACTTCATATTGGAGTGATTTTTTTAAACAAGTAAAAATCAATTTGGAGCGAAAGGTGGCTGTAAACCCACATCCAATTTTGCATTCCTAAATACAAAGGCGTGCAAATGGAATAGATGGTTCTTACTATGCCATACCAAGCTTACATCTTCAAGTGCATCACAGACTATATGTAACAAAAAAAAAGTTTGATTACTACCATGCTTAAATGGTTGTTTTTCTCAAAGAAATATCATAAATCATTCATGTTGCTAGTTCCTAAGTATCTACTTTTACAATGTTATTGCACTAAAATATCCTACATATGTATGGTTTGAGAAGTAATTGGATGACATTACCACAAACATTGTAAATTCAACAGTTAAATAGTAATAAACTGCTGTTGAGATAAAATAATTGATTTATTACCTAACAAAAATGTCCACAAATGATGGGGTGTAAAATCGTTTCCTTTTGTATATCTTGTTTAAGTACCAAGGAATAGGCCATTCCCTAAATTTGTACCTAGAAAGAAGAATCTGGGGTTAGATCATAATGAAATAAAAACCAGCCTGCAAGTACATAATTAACACCTAACAGTATGTTCTTCTTATGGTTTAGAAAACTTTAAACTGCAGTATAAAAGCAGACAGTATTGACCGGAATACAGCTGCCTTGAGTAAACCGGAATACTCACACCTTGGATGTAAGAAAACTGCTATAAAGTTGTGCTGGTAGATTCATTTATACTCAACTTTTCCAATGGTGAAATTATTTTCACAAAAAAGTGTCAAACCTGTAGCAGGATCAGTTTTTCGCTACTGTTTTGGATGGAGAAATTGATTCACAGAGTTCGATAGAAACCACCAAAATTTCAAATTAAGCTCCATAACATTCATGTTGCAATGATTCTCTAACATTAAATATAAAAATTCTCCACTTTATATCAAGAATTAAAAACACACTGACTTTTTGATTGGTAAATTATTTTCTATTCCCTATCACTATATTTTGGGTAGGTAGGTGTTCTGACCTAATTAACTTGAAGATCTGTTCAGATCTAAATGACCTGAGCAAGCCACAGCAGCTACATCTTTTGACATTAAGGCAGCCAAATTACACACAACTACACTAACAGAATAATGGACATTATAATATGTAATGCATAATGCAAGTCCTTATAAAACAGTATATCTTCCAACATATTATGGGATTATATCTCTATAAATATTACCTACATAAACATTCATGTAATGTTCTTGTTACAATTTAATTAATGCTTTGTCAACATTTCCCAAACACACTTGATTTGCTGCTGTTCTACTTTGAGCCAATCAGAAGAGATAGTGAATCTCCAATTCAATAGGTATGCAGCCAGAAAAAAGAGAAACTTCACCAATCCAATCAAATCACTGAAAAAAATTTAATTGCTATTTTTTCTCCCAGTAATTGACTATTCTATGGCTAAAATAAGGTTTTATACCTTTAACAATCATATTTAACCAGCAAGTTGTCTTATAATGCTTTTCTTAAAGTTTTTAATTCAAGCCCTCAGCCTGTCTCAACAGCCTGGACTTTGACTAGATATTTGCCCCTGGAACAGTTCAGAGTATCCAACTACACCTGTACATTGAGTATATGCAGTTTACATAACTTGCCAACATGCATCAATAGATTTTTGACTCAGTAAAGGGTGTGTCTCCTCATCCTGTGAGGATTTAAGTTCCTTTGCATTTTCCAAAAGATTTTGAAACAACCGGAGATTGAATTCTCAAAACTTTACTTCAGGTAAGTCTTGTTTAAAATATGAACTGCATATTTTCTGTTTGTGTCTCTCTCTCTGCTGTTAGAAATTAGAATTTCTCTCTCACGGTCTAAATCATCAGTAATGATTTTTTCTAATTAGCTGCCTTCAAAATTGAAGCTTTTAAAAAAAAAACTGAAGTAACATTATATGAGAAAAGATACTCTCGCTTTGACCCTAGTCTTTCTCTTTGCAAAGTTTATAGAGCAGAAAAGAAGGGCTCTAACAGGCATATAATCAAAATACTGTCATTTTTCTGTCTCACATATGCCCAGTCAGCCTCTGTTTCAAAAAAAAGTATGAATTTTCAGTAATGCTTTTGAAATCTGTCGTCTAGCTTTTCTTTACCTTCTTGCACTTTGCTCTAAAGTTGAAGAAAAAGTACCCCTCAGGTGGGAACACCACCACCTGCATGTTCCCCTCCAAGTCTCACACCATCCCAACTTGGAAATATATCGCCGTTCCTTCATCATCGCTGGGTCAAAATCCTGGAACTCCCTACCTAACAGCACTTTGGAAAAACCTTCACCACATGGACTGCAGTGGTTCAAGGCGGCGGCTCATCACCACCTTCTCAAGCAATTAGGGATGGGCAATAAATGCTGGCCTTGCCAGCGACACCCACGTTCCATGAACGAATTAAAAAAATGTACATCTTGGGAAATTGGGTATATAGCATATGCTCAGACTGTACCAGCTGCAGGCATCAAAGCTGTAGACAAAAATATCAAATCCAAGCTTTTGAGGGTGAGGCCTTCAAGTAAAAACTTTGAGGTATTAAATGGAATTTCAATGGATAAATATCATATTGTGAAATAAGTATTTTTGAAATTTGTTTCTTATTTTGGACATTAGAAATTTCAGAGGAAAAGATGGCACATGAAAAAAAATTCAGAAAGTATTGAGAGAATTCCCAGATACCAGAGCCCTTCCAGTCATCCCAGAACTCCGTGCTTGCCCCAATGCTACCAAAACATCCCTTCACAGTGCTCCTGGACATTTCATCGTACTGCTAGGCTCTGGGTTGCCGCAATACTGATACACCAGTGTCCCAGATAATACAACTTACCATTACACCTTTATTCTTGTAAAACCTCTGATTCACTGTGAGCAATGCCATGTCACAACTATGCTGTTATCTTTGCCATCGTAGCACACTCCTCCTGAGTCAGAAGGTTTTGGCCCCATTTTAGGACTCCATGAACAAGGCCACAGGAGATCTATTAGTGTTTTTAAATAACTGTTTCATGTACAGATTTGCCATACCACATTTTTATATTTACATACTGTTGCACACATACCAGAATCTTTAAAGATTCTACTTCAAGTATTCAGAAGGAAATGTCACTTCTCTAGATATTTTTGGACACTGTACTGGATAGATTGATGAAATACTATTACAACAGAGAAAAATGATTAATTTCTAACACACACATGCATCCATGACATTAATGAGAACTCAAAATCATAGCTGAAATACAAAGTATTGGGAACCAACTTTTACTAAAAATGTACAAATCTGACAAAACACATTTCATTGTAATAAGAATGTTTCTCACCAAAAGGTACGTCCAAAGATGTCCCTTCTCCAAGCACCGGGGTAGCCTTTCTCCTGCCCAGTCTGCAGTAACCTCAGTGCATCTTCACGTTCTTGAACAATTGAGTCAATTCTAACCATAGATCGTTCTACCTATTAATAACAAAAATATTAAAATGACATTGCTGATTATACCTTTCAAATATAGAAACCAGAGAATACACCTTCAAATGTTACAATTGGTGCACAATATGTGTGGACTGGGATGCTTACTGAAAATGTCATTAATTATTGTAATGATTTAAGCTGGTGAAGATAAGCTGCTGGGAGAAACCAAGTCGCACAGAATCACATCTAAAATAAATTGTACCATGCCTCTTCAATTCTTCTTTGGAATATATTGTATTTTTAACAACAAAAATTAAAATCACGCAAGAATTGTTAGCACCAGAACAGCCCTGCAGTTCGTTCCTTACTTTCTTTAAGCGCTCTGGACTTGGCATTTGTAATCGTTGTCGCTTTCCTTCTTGTTCTATAGTCAAAAGCATATTCTTTTCTTTGAGAAGGACATACCTGCATCAAGAATATATTTAATGTTACCATGAAATACAAAAAAGTGAAAGACAGCTCAGACTCAAGAAAATTGTGTTTTACTAACAAAAACATACAGCATACCTGCAGTAATATAATGCAAATTATGTTACTAAAGAGCTTTTTCCACTAAGGGAAATTATTGTAAATTTGAGATTAGCGTATACAACTAAAGTACCACAGAACGTACCAGAGCTTGTGTAAATCTTCATTGCTTTTTATTCGCAGATGTTTTGCTGTCCAAGGTGCACCTAAAAAGCAAATTCAAAAGCTACATTCAGATACCACAACATTTTTTATTGTTGAAAAACCAAGGTGAAGGGCCAACACCCATAGTGCAGATTACCCAGTTGAAAGAGAATAAAAGAGATGAGATACATCAGGTAGTGTAGGGTGTAGCCATCATAGGTAAGAAGTGGCAGCTGTTAATTAGATTTGTAAAAGACATGAAAAAACTATGAATAATTGAAATAAAATGTTTATTGTCTCATCTAAGGGCATGGAGATTAACTCTAGTGATTCACTGAAAGAGGAATGGAAGTTGAATGCTGTGGGAGCACACCGTCTAAAAGATGATGTATGTAGAATGGAATCATCGTCAATAGGGTTTGTAGAATTGAATGATAAATAGTGGACATCATTAATATGAAGAACAGAGTGAGAGAGGACACACCTATCAATTACAACACAGATTTGAGTAAAAGTGCTACAGTTTCCTTCAAATTTAAATTTTAAAAATCTACAATAGGTAATTAGTTCAAATTTGTTTCATTACAATGTAAATGAGTTAGAAAGCATAAATTTAGGATTTTGCAAAAAGTGACTCACCAGACTTTACAGTCTGTTCTCCCCAGTTCTTTGGGTCATCAAAGAATTCCTCTAGTCCTTTACAGGAATCAGAAGTATGCAAAGATCTACACTGTAGGGTCAGGCTTGATCCTAGCCCAATTTTCTGAAACTTGGCTGAGTTTGTCCTTTTAACAACAGGAACATTTTGAGAAGTTATGCAAAGTGACCTTCAGTTTGCAACACATGAGCAGTAATTTACAGAAATTTTCTATTTTGATTTGAACAGTAGATTATTGGAACCATTAATAAGATATCTCGGAAGGCAACACCCTTCCCAATCTCACGTAGAGTTTATACACACACATCTATGTTATCACCAATACATTATAGAAAAACTGTACTTTACCCAATGCACCTTCTGCACTAAACTTGTATGATTATCCTAATTCATCCTAGATGTAAACAAAAATGTTTCTACAATCTAAAAAGGCATCTGATAATCAACTAAACAAAGAGTTAATTACAAAGAACAACTAAAGAAAATGAAGGCTGCTATTAGAGCAGCTAAAAAGGATAATGGAAAAGAGGAATGTAGACAATTGTGGAAATAATGATAAAAACTTTTTCAGTTATGTGAAGAGTCAACTGTCAAAGTCTAATAAGCCAGTGAAGGATGCTTAAGGACAGGTTATGAAGGTCTCGGGCTATGGCGGAAATATTAAATGAGTACTTTGCATTGGGCTTCACTCTTGAAGACAAGGCCAACTGTTAGAATTTAATGATGTTAATAATAAAACTAGTAATATTAATATAGATGAACATATTGTTTTAGATAGAATTAAGAACCTGAAAATAGAGCAGCCAGACCAGATGATATCCACCCAAGGGTCCTCAGGGAGATGGGACAAATGCTTTAATGCTTTCCCCTGAAAGATGTATGTATGTTCAGCATTTGCCCTGCCCACATGCATAACACTACACTTTTCCAAATTAATCATCACTTGCCAGTCACAAGCCCAATCCCCCAAAATACCAAGATCCGCCTGAAGCAGTCAAGCATCATCTACAGTCCTAACACTCGCCCAGATCTACGTATCATCTGCAAATTTGCAGATTGTGTCCCCAACACCTACATCTAGATCATTAATCAAAATAGTAAAGAGCAACACCAATCCCTGCGGGACACCACTGGTGACCGGTCTCCATCTATAAGTACTTTCTGCCTACGGCCTTCCATACATGTTCTCAGTCCAGGTCAATGTACCACTAATATCAGCTTTTTAGAAGTCTGTCTACCGGGCTTCCGTCATCCACCATCTTGGCAACTTCTTCAAAAAATATAATCCAATTTGTAAGACACGGTCTTTTTTTGAAGCCATGTTGAGTGTCCTTAATCTGTCCCCCTCTAACCAAGTAACCATATATTAATTACATCCCGAACGATTCCCTCAAGCATCTTTCCTTTTACTGATGTCAAGCTAATGGGCCTGTAGTTATCCAGGTCCGACTTATCTCTTCTTTTAAAGATGGGGTCTACATTAGCCTCCTTCCAAACTCTGGGAACCATCTCGGAGTGTAGTGAGTTATTAAAAATAAGGGTTAGGGTTAGTTTAATTTGGAAAAGTGCAGTGTTATACATGTGGGCAGGGCAAACACTCAACATACATACACCCTTCAGGGAAAAGCATTAAAGCAGGTGGAGAAAGAGATTTAAAGCATCTTAGTTATCAAGATAGGCAATAAGCGCTGGGACTCTATACTTTAAAGAAGCATAGAGTTAGGGGTGACCTGATCAAGGTATGTAAGATGATGATGGGAATAAATTGTGTTTGAGTTGACAATTTGTTCCAATTAAATAGATTAGGAAGGACCAGGGTCACAATGTTAAGCTCCATAAGGCCAGATCTAGGTCAGATGTCAGGAGGTGGTTCTTTTCCCAGCTCATGCGGTGTATGCCGATTCACTGAATTCCTTCAAGCAAGAGCTGGACCTGTTTCTGGCTGGGCGAAGGTCACCTCTTACAAAAGGTAGGTAATGCATTGAATTAGCAGGGCCAGAATGATCTCCTGGACTAGATTCAATCACCTATGGGGTCAGAGAGGAATTGCCCAGATTTTTCCTCCCAAATTGCCCTGGGTTTTCATCTGGTTTCTCGCCTCTCCCAGGAGATCACATGGTTTTGGGTGGGGAGTATATGTATTGTGATACACAAGGTATCACAATTGAGAGACAGGCTGGATGGATCAGATGGTTTTTTCCTGTCCGTCATTGTTCATATGTATCATCTCAAACTACTTCCACTAGTAACTCATCCTCATGTTATACTGTTAAAATGCTTATTCCAGAAACACCCAAATTGGAAGAGTAAAACCTGTAACCATTCACCTTCTCCTGCACTACTGTCCAGGATCCCGAACACACATTCTGGGTCAGACAGCAATTTACAGGAATTTCCTCCAACCTAATAAACTGTATTCGCTGCATTGGTGCTGTCTCCTCTCCATTGGGGAGACTAAACACAGATTAGGTGACCACTTTGCCGAGCATCCCATTCTGTTCGTAAGTGTAACCTTAACCTCCCTGTCACTTGCCAACACGAGCTTGAGGAACAGCACTTATCCTTCTATTAGGCATTTTGCAGCCCCTAACCTTAACAGTGACTTTAATAACTTCAGATCATAAATATAGCTCCCACTATCTCTTCAGCAGGAAGTGGTGGTGACACGAGATGGTTGCGGCAATGTTTTCAGGGATTGAGTGGGGAGGGAACAGGTTGGTGCTTGTGATGAGAACCCTATTAGAACATTGTGCTGGCAGGCACTGGAACCTACTCCGCTTTACTAGTTTTTTGTGCTTCAGTTTTTACCTGCTTAATTCCCCACCTCCTTTTGCTATTTACACATTTTCTGGAACATAGGAACAGGAATAGGCCATTCAGCCCCTCGAGCCTGTTCCACTATTCAGTTAGATCATGGCTGATCTGTATCTTAACTCTATCTAACCGTCTTGGTTCCGTAACCCCTAATAACCCTGCCTAACAAAAATCTATCAATCCCAGTTTTGAAATTTTCAGTTGACCCCTAGCCTCATCAGGTTTTTTGGGGGATAAGAGTTCCAGATTTCCACTACCCTTTGTGCGAATAAGTGCTTTCCGACATCACCCCTGAATGGCGCCTCTCTAATTTTAAGGTTATGCCTCCTTGTTCTGGACTCTCCCACCAGAGGAAATAGTTTCTCTCTATCTACCCTATCAAATTCTTTAATCATTTTAAACACTTCAATTAGATCACCCCTTAATCTTGTATATTCAAGGGAATACAAGCCTAGTCTATGTAACTTGACTTCATAATTTAACCATTTTAGCCCCGGTGTCATTGATGAATTTGCGCTGCACCCCCTCCAAGGCTAATATATCCTTCCTGAGGTGCAGTGCCCATCACTTCTACCTGTTTTCCAATTAAGCACTTCACAGGTCTTTCTGATTCTTTTCCCATATTTGTATATTTTCTCTTCCCCCTTCCCTTTGTTCTGTTCCTTTTTAAATGTTATTCCTGTGTCCTTACCTGAAATGTTAACTCCTCTATTTTCTCCTGACTTGTTGAGTGTTTCCAGCATTTTCTGTTTTTATTTCAGATTTCCAGCAACCCTAAATTTTTGCTCTCTAATTTTACTGGGTGATTTTCAGTTTAGGTACGAAAATTTCACACCACCGTTACACTTTACTGAAATCCTACTGACATCACTGCACGCGTGCGTATTCAAATGTGGAAAATCTGAGGTTTTCTATCAGTCCTATCTTTTCTTAGTGGGTTATTTAGCAATAGCTTTATAATATCGCCTAGATTTTCTTCTATTGTGTAGTTTGGACGTGAAAGGCTATTGAAGGGCTAATTATAGATTCAAATAAAAGTGTGCATTTTGCACTCAATTTTCCTTCGTAAATTTATTAGAATACTTGTATAGGACAAATTTATTTGGGTGTAGACAACACAGTAGAGAATTGTGTGAAATTTAAAAGGGTTGAGGAACATCTGGCTCTTTACTGATCCAGATCCTGTGAAGACAATTCCCTAGTCATTACAAGGTAGATGTGTCAGGGCAGAACAGGGCAATAAAACTTTGAAAGCTTTTGGAGACTTTAGCAGCCTTTACCAATGCTGAAGGGCAGGGAATTAAGAGACAGGCATAAACAAAATGAAACCCTAAGTGCAGGCATGATTGCAGGCAAGTGACTCAGCAGCGTAACACCCGTCACCCTCTTTGATGGCTGCTGAAGTCGAAATACTGCTGCATGAAGCAGTTGTGAGGAGGCTGGTCTTCTGTGCCACTCCACTGCACCTTTGCCATAGATCAGCCTGTTTCGTGCGGTAGAGCCAAGTTTCAGGCTACATTTTACTGTGACAGGATGTACCAGCCCTACGGTATATGACTGCATTGGCTCTCTACTGACCTGGGCCTGGTGAAGACCAGTCCCTATGGTTATTGTCAGGTACGCGTGCCTGTGCCTGCAGAGATGGTTAGTGGCATCTTGGTGGGTGTGGCCAATCAGTATGCTGGCTTTTGATCACCCTGGAATATCACCTTTCATGCAGTGTCACTAAAAGCATGATAAAATATCATTGCTTGCTTCTGAGGAGACATTGAAAAGTACAATTAGTCAGGCATTAAGATCTCTAATTACACCATAATTAGATGGCTTGTAATGTTATGACAAACTAGAATCATACAGCGCAGATGGCGGCCATTCGGCCCATCGTGCTTGCTCTTCGAAAGAGCTGGCCAATTAGTCCTATTCTCCTGCTCTTTTCCCATAGCCCAGCAAATTCTTTCCGTTTCAAGTATATATCCAATTCCCTTTTGAAAGTTACTACTGAATCTGCTTCCGCCACCCTTTCAGGCAGTGCATTCTAGATCATAACAATTCTCTGCCTATAAAAATTCTCACCTTCCATCTGGTTCTTTTGCCAATTACCTTAAATCTATGTCCTCTGGTTAACAACCCTTCTGCCAGTAGAAACGGTTTCTCCTTGTTTACTCTATTAAAACTTCATAATTTTTAACATCCCTATTCAATCTGGCAGCTCAAAACTGGGCATCCATGAGGCACCGTGGGCGATCAGCAGCAGCAGAACTGTATTCCAGCACAATCTGTAACCTCATGGCCCGGCATATTCCTCACTCTACCATTACCAACAAGCCAGGGGATCAACCCTGGTTCAATGAGGAGTGTAAATGAGCATGCCAGGAGCAGCACCAGGCGTACCTAAAAATGAGGTGCCAACCTGGTGAAGCTACAACTCAGGACTACATGCATTCTAAACAGCAGAAGCAACATGCTATAGACGGAGCTAAGCAGTTCCACAACCAATGGATCAGATCAAAGCTCTGCAGACCTGCCACATCCAGTCGTGAATGGTGGTGGACAATTAAACAACTAACGGGAGGAGGAGGGTCTATAAATATCCCCATCATCAATGATGGCGGAATCCAGCACGTGAGTGCAAAAGACAAGACTGAAGCGTTTGCAACCATCTTCAGCCAGAAGTGCTGAGTGGATGATCCATCTCGGCCTCCTCCCGATATCCCCACCATCACAGAAGCCAGTCTTCAGCCAATTTGATTCACTCCACGTGATATCAAGAAACGGCTGAGTGCACTGGATACAGCAAAGGCTATGGGCCCCGACAACATCCCGGCTGTAGTGCTGAAGACTTGTGCTCCAGAACTAGCTGCGCCTCTAGCCAAGCTGTTCCAGTACAGCTACAACACTGGCATCTACCAGACATTGTGGAAAATTGCCCAGGTATGTTCTGTCCACAAAAACAGGACAAATCCAATCCGGCCAATTACCGCCCCATCAGTCTACTCTCAATCATCAGCAAAGTGATGGAAGGTGTTGTCCAGGTCTTGCTGCATGTGGGCATGGACTGCTTCATTATCTGAGGGGTTGCGAATGGAACTGAACACTGTGCTGGGCCTGAGATGATTGGCCTCCAACAACCACTACCATCTTCCTTTGTGCTAGGTATGACTCCAGCCACTGGAGAGTTTTCCCCGATTCCCATTGACTTCAATTTTACTAGGGCGCCTTGGTGCCACACTCGGTCAAATGCTGCCTTGATGTCAGCAAAGTGATGTATCATCCACTCGGCACTTCTGGCTGAAGATGGTCGACAGTGCTATCAAGCGGCACTTACTCACCAATAACCTGCTCACTGATGCTCAGTTTAGGTTCCGCCAGGACCACTTGGCTCCAGACCTCATTACAGCCTTGGTCCAAACATGGACAAAAGTGCTGAATTCCAGAGATGAGGTGAGAGTGACTACCCTTGACATCAAGGCAGCATTTGACCGAGTGTGGCACCAAGGAGCCCTAGTAAAATTGAAATCAATGGGAATCAGGGGGAAAACTCTCCAGTGTCTGGAGTCATAACTAGCACAAAGGAAGATGATAGTGGTTGTGGAGGCCAATCATCTCAGCCCCAGGACATTGCTGCAGGAGTTCCTCAGGGCCATGTCCTAGGCCCAACCATCTTCAGCTGCTTCATCAATGACCTTCCCTCCATCATAAGGTCAGAAATGAGGATGTTCGCTGATGATTGCACAGTGTTCAGTTCCATTCGCAACCCCTCAGATAATGAAGCAGTCCATGCCCACATGCAGCAAGACCTGGACAACATCCAGACTTGGGCTGATAAGTGGCAAGTAACATTCACGCCAGACAAGTGGCAGGCAATGACCATTTCCAACGAGAGAGTCTAACCACCTCCACTTGACATTCAACGGCATTATCATTGCCAAATCCCCCACCATCAACATCCTGGGGGTCACCATTGACCAGAAACGTAACTGGACCAGCCATATAAATACTGTGGCTACAAGAGCAGGTCAGAGGCTGGGTATTCTGCAGCGAGTGACTCACCTCCTGACTCCCCAAAGCCTTTCCACCATCTACAAGGCACAAGTCAGGAGTGTGATGGAATACTCTCCACTTGCCTGGATGAGTGCAGCTCCAACAACACAAGAAGCTCGACACCATCCAAGACAAAGCAGCCCGCTTGATTGGCACCCCATCCACCACCCTAAACATTCACTCCTTTCACCACCAGCGCACTATGGCTGCAGTGTGTACCATCCACATGATGCACTGCAGCAACTCGCCAAGGCTTCAACAGCACCTCCCAAACCGGCGACCTATACCACCTAGAAGGAGAAGTGGAGCAGGCACATGGGAACACCACCACCTGCACGTTCCCCTCCAAGTCACACACCATCCTGACTTGGAAATATATCGCCGTTCCTTCATCGTCGCTGGGTTAAAATCCTGGAACTCCCTTCCTAACAGCATTGTGGGAGAACCTTCACCTGCATCGGTTCAAGAAGGCAGCTCACCACCACCTTCTCAAGGGCAATTAGGGATGGGCAATAAATGCTGTCCTTGTCAGCGACACCCACATCCCATGAACGAATAAAAAAAATCTCTTCATTACTTCTCCACTCTAAGAACTATCCCAGCTTCTCTAGTCTCTTCAAATAACTGAAGTCCCTCATCCCTGCTACCATTCAAGTAAATCTCCTCTGCACCCTCTCCAAGGCCTTGACATCCTTCCTAAAGTATGGTGCCCAGAATTGGACATAATACTCTTGCTGAGTCCTAATCAGCGATTTATAAAGGTTTAGCATAACTTCCTTGTTTTTGTACTCTATGCATCTTTTTATAAAGCCAAGGATCCTCTTTTTTCTTTTTAACAGCTTTATCACCTTGTTCTGCCACCTTCAAAAGATTTGTGTATGAGTATCAAGAGTTAATTAAAATCTTACTGGATTGATTTAATGAAACCAAAAACTCACTTTGTGCTTTATTTATTCACTTTGTCCTCATAACCAGATTGGCCAAAGCTGCCCCAAGACAGCTTCTGTCAACAGAGGTTCTCTCCTCTGCCAGATCTTACAACTATCTCCCCAGTACACACTCCCACTCTCAATTATTACCTGCAAAAATCCTACATATCGAATCCTCACAGAGGGTGTTCCTCAACTTTTGGCTGCATTCATCGCCAACTATTGTTATTTGTGGTCTCCCAGTTTTGTCAAGCAGGTTGGAGGAGCTCCGGATGGGTCTGTTAGCTACAACAGCCGTTAAAAGTCCAGACTGCGGGACAGGGTGTCTCCGACTGTTCGCCCAAGTTTAGTGTTTGGGTTCATGTCCAGAGAACCGTGCTGGAGGCCTTCCAGAGGGGAGGCGCAGCCCCACATTAAGTGCGTTATCAATTCGGATTGGACAGACAGAGGAGGGTGTCCTGTCCTCCTCCTCGGGCTGGGATTGGGTTTGCCTCAACTCCACCAGTCCCCACAAAAGAATACTCGTTGCGGCCCTCGTTTACTCACGGTATAAGCCCACACTGCCGGCCGACCGCCGCTGTCCTGCAGCCGCTGCCCAGGCTCCCGGGGCCGAGTTTGAGGATTTTGCTGAAGTGACGGAACCAGCTCGCGACCTGCGCCGCCATCTTACAACGCACAGCGCCACCGGTACCCGGGCAACCGATTGGTCAAAGTCACAAACACCAACTTTAAATCTATTATCGGAACTTATACCAAAATGATCGCTCATTAACGTACATTAAATAAATATAAACTCATTACATATAGTTTCTGCAACCAGTGCAGCCCACTCCTTGTATGTTCATACCCACTTTACCCTTTCCCAGAATGCAAAGCAAATCTTTTATTAACATTAGAAATGATCCGATTTCAAAGCCCCCCGAACAAGGCTGCCCCAAAATGTGTGATTTGGGGAGGCTGCCTATTTACCATGATCTTGACCCTCGTAGTTTCCCCTTTGCCCTTACTAAAGATGGCGACTGCTGGTTTCCTCTGCGCGTTGCTGGTGGCGCGACCTCGGAATAACAAACATGGCGGTGTTAAGTGTGCTGCGCGTTGCGGCTGTTCTTCTGGCGCGTCGATCTCCTCTCAAACCGCAGGATTTCGCTCGAAATACCCTGCTTAGGGCCTTCCCTAGAACTACTAATGGTATGGTTGGCGTTTACGGACTCTTCAGTTCAATTTGAGTGACTGTTTGTGTCAGGGAACTGATTGACCTTGTAAAGTGCCGGTTAGGAAGAGTAAGGCCCAGAGCAAATCTGCCGTTGCATTGAAAATGTTAAAATACTGAGATTTACATTCCTGTAGAAATAGAGTACCGGGCAATAGTCAGAGGGGTTGATGCGAAGCAGCTCTGCAGACCTGTACAAAATTCAAATAAACCTGGTTCAGTGGCTGGAAGGGCCTTCAGCAAAAACACTGGTTCAACAAAAAACAAAACTCACTCTGAAACCTGCAAAAAAAAAATTCCAAACGAGATCCAGAAAAATAGTGGAGAGAAAGCAAAACTAAAAACCCCTTAGATTGAACAAAGGCACGGAAACAAGTGAAGGAGCTGGAAAACATTACAGTCAACGTTTAGTTAAAATGAATTGCGAAAATATAAACACAGATACAATTTTCTAGTCTCCTCCTTGGAAAAAAAACTATTGGATAGAAACTCTGGTTGGTGATACTCTTGCGTGAATGCTTAATGCCTTAATCCATGTTAATATAGTTCAGGAATCTAGTATAAGTATGTTAAGCGTCGCATGAGAACAGTAATTTCTACGCATGTATTACATAAGCGGACACTACCAATATAAATAGCAAAAGTCTGTTAAAATGTTGTCTTAGTCTATTCATACAGCAAGACAGATCAGCAGAGAGGATAACATTTAACAACAACTGAAAGATACACATTTTGTGCAAAATATGGAGGGGGTAGAGTTTCAGTTAGTAATATCAGTGCAAAAGATCGGGGAATTTTAAACGTAAGTGAATTATGCGCAAACCCCTTGTCTTCGTATTTTCCATGTTCAAGATTCAATTCCCCCGAATCAGGCCCTGCCTACAAAACTGGCCACGCCCCCAGGTCGAAATTGCAAGATTCTGTCAATTGCACTGGTTAGGGAAGGCTCTTCAAATTGCTTTAATTCTCTTAGGTGTATATGCATTAGTAGGCATATTTTAAAAAGTTTTTTCATATCAAAAAATATTTAATTTACTAAGCAACTGATTAGTGTACACCAGTGAAACTATTAAATGGTTCAGTATAGTTTTTTAAAGTAATTTTCAGTGATTTTAAATCCAGTTGCTTACAGGTGGAGGACCGGACACCCTGATTAAAAATGGTCATTTTTGGTGATAAACCCATTTTTAGCTGTATTAATAAAACTGCACCAGGTTACCACTTAAATACATCAGGGAATACATTTTAATGGGGGAAATAAAGGATAACCAGCCAATCAGCTGCCTGACATGGATCAGCAGGATGAGCTGCCCAAGTTCTCATTTTTTTTATTTTTCTTTGATAACTTTGAACAAAACAAAGGGAAAGTCTAAAGTAAATTAGAATATTATTCCTGGTGTCCACAAAACACTCCAGTCCTTGCGGTGCCCACCAGTTGCAGTAGGCCTCAAGTGTAAAGGAGTATGCAAAGTACAGAAGGTTATTAACACATCCTGGAATTATACAAAGGCAGCAAATCACATTCAAGAACAACTTACACTTCTAAAGCATTCCTCATGTACAGGGGGAGATCTCTGATCACTTTATAAGGTGGAGGAAAACTTTGGGTCTTGAATATATCTGTAGATCCATTTAAACAATTCCTATTTTTCATGGAGTTCTTCTCAATTTATTTGGTCCATCATTTGCTGCTTTTGGAGTTCAATTCTCAAAGTCCACACGTGCACACTTTAGATGTTCACGTATTTTATCTGAGCTCGTTCGTGCATTAGTTCTTTTAATTTTTGCTAAGCATCTGTATCTTTGTCACTTTCCTTTCTTTCCATTTGGTTTTTCAGGCAGCTGACTTGGTGATTGGAACAATGTGATTCTCTCCACAGTTAACCCTGAGTCCTGCCCACAATGTGATTCTCTCCACAGTTAACCCTGAGTCCTGCGGACTTTAACCGCAAGGCGGGTATTAGGCATATATTAACCTGTCGGATACCAGGCGTTATTGAGGTGCACTTATCCACCCTGTCAACTATGAATATACAAATTAAGTGAACCTGATTGAAAAATGGGGCAGAAGTCTGTTATGTTGGATCTTTGTCCACTTTTATATCTGGCCCATTTTTTTCTGTCATTTACACTGTGTACAGGAAGAACCTGCATGTTTTTGGGCTCATGCTTCTAAATTAGGCTAGCTGACATAATGGCTGTTCTGCATGCCATTTTCTGCAATTTCAGCCTGTTTCCCACTGTTGTCATCTTGCCCTTGGAAAATGGATGTCTAAGTTTGCTAGGCAGCAGAATGTGAATATCCATTTAAAGAGATAAGCAGATAGATTGTTTCTGAACTTTTTTTTCCACTTGGCACTTTGTTTTTCATCTGGCTAAAGCCATTTGCTGTGGGTTGCTTTTTTTCCACACCAGCTTACGCTGGCTACAATATCCAAATCTGCACCTGAAACTATGCATAATTATGATAAGTCAACCATGGAAAATTGAGTGTAAATAGCACCCTTCACTTCGCATGAGCTTTGTGCTTGTTTCAAACCATTTGCATGTAAACTGCATCCATATTGGAAAATCTACTCCAATATTTCCTTTATAGCTTTTGAAGCTTGGTTTGATTGAAAGCCCATGAAATAGATAATAGCCAATTCAAAAAGTTTCTTGCTAGAGGTGAAGTTTTCATTAAACACATGGTTTCTATTGTTTTAATCAGAAAGAAAGTGTAAATGATTTCATGTTCAGTTAAGTTTGCAAATCCTACAACAGTCCAGATCTTGACATTTTGGAGTTATCCAACAGCTGTGCGATTAAGTCAAACTTTCATGGCAAAATAAATCAAAAGAAACTTGAGTAGAATATTGTCTAATGAAGTTTAGATGTATTTAAATATCTATTTAGCACTGAATGTTAAAAGTTACACTGCAGAGTTTGTACCCGAGACGCGTACAAGTTTTTTTTCTATTGCTTGAATGATTTTGTGTTACTTCTGTTTTATTCTAGTTGCAGTTCGTCATGATAGTCATGGGAAACAGATGTTTGTCATCAAGTCCAGTCAATACTATGATACTCGGTTTCTGCATCTGTTGGTATGTATCAAAGTTGCAACTGAAAATTTTGTCAATTAATCCATAAGCATGGAAATATTATATATGATATTGAATGTGATGAAGCCTATAATTTAGATATACACCCATGGGTTAACAATCAGACTGGCACTTAGCAATCAAAGATTTCAAAATACTAATTGTCTACTGAATCTGTACTTTGTGTTGGTGCAAAAATAGTCTAGGTCCATTTAATTTTGTACAAATAAGAACACACTTCTTGACAATATTTGTTACCTGCGCTGTAATGATTTTGAAATATTTAACAAAAATAATGGACGTTATGGACTTCTTTAAGACCTCCCACTACTCCCAGTGTAAGCGCACAGGAAATGTATAGTAAATTCATCCAGTTTGCCCTCAGTTCCTTGGTACAACAAACATATTTACATGTTCAAGAATTTTCTTTTCTCTATTGATTGGAATTGTGATTTATGCTAAGATGACTAGCGGATTTGTATTGTGCAGCCCTCCGAGATCTCTGCGCTCCTCCAATTCTGGCCTCTTGCGCATCCCCGATTTCCACCACCTCACCATTGGCGACTGTGCCTTCAGCTGCCTAGGCCCTAAGTTCTGGAATTCCCTGCCTAAACCTCTCCGCCTCTCTACCTCTCTCTTCTCCTTTAAGACACTCCTTAAAACCTACCTCTTTGACCAAGCTTTTGGTCACCTGTGCTAATATCTCTTTATGTGGCTCGGTGTCAAATTTTGTTTGATACCGCGTCTTGGGAGCACCTTGGGGCGTTTTACTACATTAAAGGCAAGTTGTCATCGTCGTTGTCATTGATGAGGAGGAGGAGATGCCATGTAGTGTCTGTGATTGCGACAGGCTATATAGGTGTCCTGGAGCAGTCTGCTTACCCTGCCCACTTGTACAATAGTAGTGCTCAGTGTTGTGGGAATCACACTCCATTGCAAATAGTTATTTATCAGCTTATTAGTGATTCTAACCCCATACATCGTTAAATCGGTGCATACAGCTATTAAAACACAATGAAAGTTGCATTACTAAATTTAATTACAAATTCTCAATAATTTATCTTTCTGCAGAGATTCTACATTTTATTAACTGGGATCCCACTGGCTGCATTAATCACTTTTGTGAATATTTTTATTGGTAAGTATCTTACAATGGTAATTCTAAAAGGTGCAAAGATTATTTTAAAATGAATGCTTTAAACAAATTGATGTGTAAAATATAACTTACAGTTTGCACGTTATCAGTTCGTAATTATAACTATTTCTTAGATAAGTTGACTTCACTTTGCTGAAGCTTCTTATTGATAAATTACATTGTTAAAATATAAATATGTTATGAACTAGCAAAATGTAACTTAATGTTTAGTAATACAGGGCACACAATGGGGAACTGTGTAAAACCACATTTATTTCACTAGTGAGGAAAAACACACAATTTACAAGTACCAACAATGACTTTTTAAGAAGAAAATAAATAGCTTTTAAAAAAATGTCAATGATGCTGCATTTATTGCATTTCACAGGTGATGCTGAGCTTGCAGAGATTCCTGAAGATTATGTACCTGAGCATTGGGAATACTACAAGGTACAGTATGCTTCTTATTAATCACAAGAAAGCTAATGATGCACTCACTGCCAGCCATGAATGCCACATATCCTAAATAGGTTTAGCACCATTTGGATACATCTATTAATTAATTGACAATTGCAGTTAGGCTTGTCCTAGGAGGCAAATTGTGCTGTTCTTCATTGGGTCCTGTGGGGAGGGAGAGAAAACTAACTTCGCCTAAACCAAAATATCCTTGTGGACAGGTTAAATAGAGTGGCGGGAGAGTTTTTTTTTATTCGTTCATGGGATGTGGGCGTCGCTGGCGAGGCCGGCATTTATTGTCCATCGTTAAACTAATATTTAAACTAGCATAACAGGGGTGTGGGGGAAGTCAAGGCTTTGGACTAGAGAGGTACAGCAAGATTAATAAAGCTGTTGGAGTAGAAACAGATGGTTAACTGAGAAAAATAGTAAGAAAATATTACCAGAGGAGAAAGGTAAATAGAGGTTTTGAGGTAGTGAGAGACAAAAACACTGTTGTAGAAGGATATCAGAAACTTAAATGAGGAAAAACAAAAGTCAATTTTCACAAAAAAAAGTCATGATTGAATGGTATATCTGTAAGTGCACAAAACATTGAAAACAAAATTGGAAATTCAGAAATAATAATTATGGAGGGTGTCATGGTTAGGGATGCCTTGGTTTAAGCTGCAATATGTTTCTGATAGCATTTTTGTCTCTTGTGTAAGAAGGTTGTGGGTTCAAACCCCATCATGGATTTGAGTGTACACTGACACTAGTGCTGCATTGTTGGAAGCGCCACCTTTTGGATGGGACATTAAACTGAGGTCCTCAGTACTTCACTGAAGTGTCAGCCTATATTATGTGCTGAAATCTCTAGAGTGGAGCTTGAACCCTGACTGAGGTGAGAGTGCTACTACTGAGCCAAGGCTGACACTAAACATGACCAAGGCTTGCCTGTTGGTGGACTGACCAAGGAGAAGCAAAGATGTTGGCTATGGAGAACGTTGATAATGTAAAATATTTCTCCCTTCTTGCTGAGGAGCTCTGTAAACGTTGGGGAAGGAATGAATGATATTTAAAAAAAATATAATGTGTGTTAGGAACCTTTGTTATGAATAATCCCATGTCCAGTCATACTATTCTGTACTTGCAGCACCCCATAACCAGGTGGATTTCAAAATATGTCTATGACCCACCTGAGAAGGGTTATGAGAAAATGATGGCCCTTGTTTCTGTTGAAGCAGAGAAAGCAGACTTGAGGTAAGTTAGAACAAATATATATTTATGATAACATTGCCATGATCACTTTTAAAGCTATATATATTTCAAAAAGTTTACTAAAATTGAAATTGTGTATGTATGGCAGTGATAGTCGTGGTATCAACCCACCAAGCATCCACCTTCATATAACACAGGCCTTTAAAATAAAGCAAATGTCACTTTCAAAAAATAACCAGTGTTGATGGTTTACAGAAGTTAAAGCAAGTGACATGGCTAAAGTGTCTCATTTACATCTCCTACACTTGTGAATTCTGATTTATTTGACATAGCCCATTGCCTCTCAATCTACATCTTCTATGTACTAATTCTGGTGAGGAAGAATTGTATGCAAAGAAGTGCTCTTATCAAGAGGCAGATTTACATTAGGAATGTGACAAAAGTAATATGAAATTAAACCCATCAAAGGTTAGCATATACTAGATCTCTTTGAAACCTGTGGTAATACGAGAAGGTAATTGGTAGGAGTTGTCCTAGAACTACGCTCGCACATCTTATGCCAGTTGATTTAAGATTAACGTTGGCAGAGGCCTGGGAGCAAGCTGCTCATTGCCTTGGCTGATTCGTGATTCTGGGAGACTGGGGATAAAAAATGGTTGACAGAGAATGGAAGTTGTTTACCTTAAAATACATTTTCTAGTTCAAAATAATTTTATTAGAAAACTGTCTTGACTGTGTTTGTAGATGGATTGTTAATTTATGTATCTGCTTTCTTTAATTATAGGCTTAAGCAACTTGAGGTTCGCCGTCTGATGAGAGAGAGAGGTGATGGTCCTTGGTATCAGTATGAAACTCTGGATAAAACTTTGATTAATAATTCAAACAAGTCAAACCCAGATTATTAGGTGGACAAAGATTGCTGTATAATACTATTTACTAATACCAAGGATGTGTGAAGGAGTTGTTTAATAAATTATATCATGTAAGTGTTTGCATCATTATTCTTTTGACAAATAAAATCTCTTATTCCAATTGAAGTATGCCTATGTTTTTAAAAAAAAGTTTTAATAACCTTTTTCAAGCTGCATATATTCTGTAGACAATTTACTTATTGCTATTCTCTCCTGCAATTCTCTACATAGTGAGTTCCTGATTTTAGCTAGGACATTTGGGTGACATATTTAGGAATGTAATGGGGAGGAAGAATCTAATGCATCATAAACCCACTCCTTTTGTCCACATCTTAGTGGTCAGTTTAAGTGTTGCCTGCCTTCTCTTTGGAAAATCATAGAATCTTACAGGACAGGAGGCCATTCGGCCTGTCGTGCCTTTGCCGGCTCTTTGAAAGCGCTGTCCAATTTAGTCCCACACCCCAGCTTTTTTCCCGTAACCCTGCAACTTAGTCCTCTTCAAGTACATGTCCAATTGCCTTTTGAAAGTTCCTATGGAATCTGCTTCCATCACCCTTTCAGGTAGTGTGTTCCAGATCTTAACAACCCTCTGTGTAAAAAAATTTCTCCTCATTTCCCCTCTGGTTCTTTTGCCAATTATTTTAAATCTGTGATCTCTGGCTACCGACCCACTTGCCAGAGGAAACAGTTTCTCCCTATTTGCTCTATCAAAATACCTCTATTAGGTCTCCCCTTAACCTTCTCTGTTCTAAAGAGAACAATTGCAGCTTCTCCAATTTCTCCACATAACTGAAGTCCCTCATCCCTGGTATCATCCTGGTAAACCTTCTCTGTACCCTCTCCAAGGCCTTGACATCCTTTTTATTGTGTGGTGTCCAGAATGTACACACTACTCCAGCTGAGGCCTAACCAGTGATTTGTAAAGGTTTAGCATGACGTCTGTCGAAACGTAACACTATACCAATGCACTAACACACTCGGACCAGTATCACAAAGGGAAAAGTTTTACTTTAATTGACTTGTATACAAGGGAAGCTGTATTCTGAACAATGGTCAGAACAACCTCTTCACTGAACAAAGGAAACAGTTCACATTTATACAGTTTAATTAGCAATGTCCACCTGTCATAGAATATGGGCGTACATGTACATTCTTTATTGGTTCAGGTTGTTGGTCAATAAAGTAGTGAGCCTGCCCCCTCTGGACGTCCATAGCTCATTCCTGTTTTGGCACGTAGGCCTGAGCACATTATCCTCCCTACGTTCTAAAGCTGGTTATCAGTAGGGCTGAAGTCAGTCTCAAGGCCACATGGCCTCTCAAGAAACTGTATTCTCATTATATTTTATAGTCAGCAAGTGGGGTGGGAGGGGGGGCAGACAGTACTAAGCACCTGCACAGCCAACTTAATTACCAACATACCAAGGCTTAAACGTAATTACACAATTGTGTCTTTCTGTGTGTGTGTGTGCTGTAGCTACCCCATTATGGGAGCCAAGGAGTTAACATTGGTCAAATATCCATCATGCATTTCTTCTTTACTATGGTCAAGTAACTGTTCATGCATTTCTATATTAACATGGTCAAGTATCTCTATGCATTTCTACACTTCCTTGTTTTTGTATTCAATGCCCCTATTTACAAAGCCAAGTATCCATATGCTTTCTTAACCACTTTATCAACTCGCCCTGTCACCTTCAAAGATTTGTGAATATGTACCCACAAGTCCCTCTGCTCTTGCACCCCCCTCAAAAGCTTTTTTAGCTATGTCTGTAGTCAGAAGACCATAAAGGACCGTTTAGGGCCACTAAAGGATATTGTAGGGCAGATTCAAAATAGTCATTTAGCAACTCAGTAGGGCTGAGTTGCTAAATGACTATTTTGCATCAGTCTGTACTCCTTTAGATGAAGCTTAAGTTCCAGATGAGTGCTTAATACTGAATAGCATTTTTAATATTAAAATAGATAGTAATGTCATCTTGGATAGATTAGGAAAGCTCAAAATTGATAGGGCTCCAGGTCCAGATAATATTAATTCAAGGGTGATTAAAGAGATGGGACAGGTACTCTGTGAGCCCCTTGCCCATATCTTTAATAGTCCATAGAGTCAGGGATAGTTCCTTTAGAGGGAAGCTAGCTCATTTAGTTCCTATTTTTTTTAAAAAGGGGACAAATCAGAGCTGGAGAACTACAGGCTTATCAGCCTGACAATTGGGAAGATGCTAGAAGGGATCATAAGAGATGCCCTTTATGATCACTGGGAAAGGGAAGGGGCCATTAGAAATACACAACAGGGCTTCTGAAAAAATAAGTTGTGCCTAACACATTTGATGAGTTATTTTGAGGAAGTCACTCGGGTAGTGGATGAGGGTAATCCGGTAAACATTGTATACCTGGATTTTCAGAAAGCCTTTGATAAGGTACCTCACATTAGGTTACTTCACAAGATAGAATCTTGTGGTATCAGTAGAAATTTGACAAGCTGGATTAGGAATTGGCTCCAATCCCACAGCCAAAAAGTTGTAATTAACGGATGTGGTTCAGCTTGGAGAAATGTTACTAGTGGTGTCGGGATCGGTCCTAGACCTGCTAATCTTCACGGTCTTTATTAATGAGCTGGACAGCGATGTTGAGAGTATGGTGAGTAAGTTTGCAGATGACACCAAAATCTGTGTAAGGGTTGAGATGGTAGACAAGTGCAATTAAATCCAGAAAGATTTAGATATGCTAGGGGAGTGGGCCACACATTGGCAAATGGTGTTTAGATAAATGGTAATGTCATGCATGTTGGTTGGGCCAACACAGAATCACATAATTTGCAGGGAACAATACTGAAAAAGGTTGAGAGAGAAAAAGTTTTTGGTGTCATTGTGCACAGATCACTAAAGATTTATGACTAATGTGGAAAAACTAGCTAAAGCCAACAAGGTATTTGGTTGTATTATTAGAACCCTTCAGTAAATCAAAGGACACCATTTTGACACTACACCGGTCGTTGGTCAAACCGCGTCTAGAGTACTGCACCCAGAGGAGAGCTACAAGAATGATTCCTGCCTTAAAGAACATCAGCCATACAGATAGGCTGAAGGACCTTGGTCTATTTACTTTAGAGCAGCGTAGATTTAGAGGTGATCTGATAGAGGTCTATAAAATAATTAAAGGGCTGGACGGTGTCCCTATTGATAGATTATTCCAGTTTAACAGGTTAGGGAGGACCAGGGGACACAAGTTTAAACTATGGAAGAGTAGGAATAGACTGGATGTTAGGCAGTTCTTCTTTTCCCAGAGAATTGTGCACCTCTGGAACACATTACCGTCTGGCGTGGTGGGTGTTGACTCTCTGCATGCCTTCAAGAGGGAGCTGGACCGGTTCCTGACTGGGACAGAGATCATATCATATAGAAGATAAGTGTCTTTATAGATAACACTTGGTCCATGTGATCTCCTGGACTGGTTCCGATCACCTGAGGGGGTTGGAGAGGAAATTTACAGAGTATTTTTTCCCCTTATTGGCTCTTTTTTTTCTGTTCTTTGCCTCTCCAAGGAGATTTCATGGCTGCGGGGGTAGGTATATGGGTGGGAGGTTGGGGGAGGGAAGAAGTGTTTAGCCATGTTGGTCTGGCCTCCATGGTGTGGGAAATGATGGACCAGCTGGTCTTCT
The DNA here is from genome assembly GCF_035084215.1 of Heptranchias perlo. Lineage (NCBI taxonomy): Eukaryota > Metazoa > Chordata > Chondrichthyes > Hexanchiformes > Hexanchidae > Heptranchias > Heptranchias perlo. The sequence continues at coordinate 34,783,899 of NC_090337.1, read as the reverse complement.
CCTGCACATCAATTTCATATGTTCATAGTACCAATTAGATTATACTGCCTCTCCATGTTGTTTCTCCCAAAGTGCATCACTTTACACTTATCTGCATGAAATTGCATCTGCCATGTGTCTGCCCATTTCACCAGCCTATCTAAGTCCTTCTGAAGTCTGCTACTATCCTCCTTACTATTTACTACGTTGCCATGTTTTGTATCATTCGCAAACTTCAATATTGTAATTCCTATACCCAAATCCAGATCTTATATATGCAACAAGATAACCTCTCTGGGGAATGGTTTGAAACATCTGGAATGAAAAGCTGGTATCAGTAAAAGTGACCATGAAGCTATCAGATTGTGGTAAAAACTCAACTGGTATACTAATGTCCTTTAGGGAAGGAAACCTGCCATCCTTACCTGGTCTGGCCTATATGTGACTCTAAAGTGGCCCAGCAAGCCACTCAGTTGTATCAAATTGGCATGGCAACTAGGGGGAAGGGTATTAAATGCAGGACTTGCCAGCGATACCCATGTCCCAAGAATGAATTTTTTTAAAACGAGGGACCTAAGGATAGAGGAGAAAATTTATAAAATGGGTGATGAGAGTTTGTGTGCTTCGTACTGGTCTGTGCTGAATTCCTGATCTCTCTTGGGGCAGTTATGTTGAAGCTGGGGTGACTCATAGTATCACAGATTTTGGAGGGGAAAATTGGCTGGGATTTCCATTCCTGATTATCATTCAGTAGCCCCTATTGTGTGTGTACATGTGGGGACATGATCAGGCCAGGCAATTGGGCAAATCAATGGCAAATGAAATTTAATTCTTTTGTTGGTAATGGAATTTTACCGACTAGTTTTAATTTATTCAGTAATGGGCAAGATCAAATGTAAAATTAGGCTTCTTTGAAAAAATTGGTAATAGCTGCATAGTTCAGCTATTCCCAATTTTTAAAAAGTTTTTTTTGCAAAAGTGCTTTTTTAACATACTTTTTGTCAAGGCTGCATTTTCAGTTGATCAATTCACTTTGTGAGCCTTCCAAAATACATTCTAATTGATAAATTTCCAAGTAAATTGAATTTCATGTTTTAAGTGTCTGCTTGAATATCCATTGCAGAAGATTAAAAATAACGGTGACTAGAATGTGCATGAATATGGATATTTGCTACTTTTCCAGTAAGGATGTCTGTGTTTTACTGCCCTCTACTGTAATATTTACTGCACTGCAACCCTATTAGTGATTTTCTATTTGATTTCCTTGGCAAATTTCCAACCGGACAAAGACAATGTAGCTAGAAAGTTCTGTAGGTCATTGAGACAAGAATCTAATAGGATTGCATCTAAAAATAATACGTTGATGTAGATATAATTTGCAATCCTAGATGCCTGTTGTGATCTCACGATTTTGGGATTCAACCTTGCATATCCTGTGTTTGGGATCATATTTAGTATCCTAAGATAAGGAAACATGTCCATGACCCAGCTGTGAGAATGTTGACATTTCCATGACATAAAGCCTCTGTAGTCAATTTGACTGGTTGAAGTGCAGTCACTATTTATGTAATCTGATCAAACTCTTCTTAAGGACAGTGTCAGACGGGAATTTCAAACCAATAACATTCTTCTGAATGGAGATCTTTAAAACTAATATGAGTTCCAGCACAGATGGCAGGCTGTTCCACCATGACCTATAATGCAGAATTTTGCTGTGCTTTTGTTCACATTTGTCCCTGGCATATCTCTGAAGCATGTAATTTTTTTTACAGGAAACTTGTGGATCATATTGATATTATTTTTCACCTTTCAATCAGAGAATGCATATTGTTATGTTCAGTACCCTGTCAGAAATGGAAACAAAAGTGTTTTTTGAGTCCATCTTTATTATTAGCATTGTGATTTTCGTTGCATTAATTATCGCTGTCACCACTGTTACATTCATCTTGATCTTCTTCACCTTTGGAATTGGACTTTTTGGGCAACTTACAAATGGGATGGGGTGCACGGCCAGTATTTCAGTTGTTATTGTGCATTACATTCAGCACTGCACCGTGGATCAAATGCACACAGCACAGTTTCTGTTTATAAAAGTTTCAGTTTTTACCATCATACTTACTGTAAGTATCCAATGTGATATACACAATTTCATTCAATCAAGGAAGCCCAAATCGTCTTGAGTTTTTTTTCTAGTAGTTGAATACATTTTTGGCTGCACAGAACCATGAGTTTGAATCAATTTGAAGCACCCATTCCAAGCACATTTATGTTCATGTATCATCTCTTTCAGTCTTGGCTTTGTGGTAGCACTCTCACCTTTGAGTCAGGAGGTATGGAATTCAAGCTCCACTCCAGGATATAAGCATATAATCTAGGCTACATTGTGAGAGGTGCATTCTTTTGGGTGATACATTAAACCCTCTTGGGTTGATGTAAAAGATTCCACAGCACTATTTGAAGAGGAACAGAGGAGTCCTCCCAGTGTCCTGGCCTACATTTATCCCTGAACCACCAAAAGCAGATTAATTGGCTATTTGTTTCATTGCTATTTGTGGGACTTTGCTACACTTAAATAGGCTGCTACATTTGCTTTTAAAACAACATTGACTGCACTTCAAAAGTAATTGATTGGCTATAAAGTGCTTTGAGACATCCTGAGGACATAAAAGGTGCAATATAAATGCAAGTTCTTTTCTTCCTTTCATGTTGAATTCGACTCATCTGTCAATATGCTGAACTTTCTACTTTTCTCCCTGTGATCAGCACTTCAAACTTCCTCAATACAAAATGCCATTACAAAAGATCTTACTGTCTGCCATGATCCATCAGTATTTTCTTTATACCATTTACTGACTTTAGCAAAATTAGTTCTTTACTGTGCAATGCATCTCAACTGTCATTGGAAGAATAGAATATTCTGAAGTCATGCATTGCCTGGACTATTTTCATCAGACACAAACAAAGGAATTAGGTGCTACACCTATGTGGTAGCAGCGGGAGAAAGACGAGCCTCTAGAGTCATTATTGGGCTTAGTGAAGGTGGTGATTGGTTTGCTGTTCTATGCCTTAGGTCAGTGTTGTACTTTGCCTTAAGATGTGTGTGTAAAACTTTGTAGAACTGCCAGTTAACTTCAAAATTTGTTGGCACTTTTTTTTTTACACACCTTGTACAAGGCTAACTGTTCTTGTAAAAAAGAATGCCAGGCACCTTCTGACTTGTTTTTTTTATGAAATAGACACAGCCATCAACAAGATTTTAATCATCTGCACTATCTGTACTTACAGAAACATGGCTACATAAAGAATGGGACTGGCAGTTAAATATTGCTGGATATAATGTATTTAGAAAGGATAGGGAAAGAATAAGGTGGGGTGGGGTAGCTGTACTAATTAGAGACAATATAATGGCAATAGAAAAAAGGGACATATAAAATAAGATAGAAACAGAATCCATATGGATTGAGTCAAAGGATAAGAAGGGATCGATTCCATTAATAGGTATTTTCTACAGGCCACCTAATAGTGGAAGAAAAAAATGTAGGCAAATCTATGAAATGAGTAAAAAACACTGAATAATAATCATGAGAAATTTCAACTACTCCCAAATAAATTGGCAAGAAGAGGTAGGGAAAGGGGAAAGGGGAATGGAGTTTTTATAATGTGCACAAGATTCCTTTCTTACCCAGTATATGAGAAGCCCAACAAGAGAGGAATCACTGCTGGATCTAGTAATGGGAAATGAATCAGAGCAGATAAGAGAAGTAAGCATAGGGGAACATCTAAGCAATAGCGATCATAACATAATAAAGTTTAAAATAATGATTGAGAAAGACATAAGTAAGATAAAGACCAAAGCAATTTATTGGGAAAAAGCTAATTTTGAAGGGATGAGAATGGAACCAGGGAAGGTAAACTGGAAAAAAATGTTGACAGACAAAGAGATAGAACAGCAGTGGGAAATATTTAAAACAGTGATCAATAGAGTTCAGGAGAAATATATTCCTCTAAAAGACAAGAACAAACTAGCCAATAATGAATCACCACAGATGAATGAAAAGATAAGGGTAAAATTGAAACTAAAGAAATAGGTATACTCTAAGTACATAGACAATAAAGGAGAATGACAAAGGGGAATACGAAGAGGTTAGGAAAGAAATCAAAAAAACAATTAGGAAAGCAAAGAGGAGCTACAAAATTATATTATCAAGGAATATAAAAAGAAATAGTAAAGTATTCTACAGACACGGGTAAAAAACAAAAGAAAAATCAGGATAGGGATAGGGCCACTAAGGGATGCACAAGATAAACTCACAGGTAATGACAGTGAAATGGCAGAAATATTATATAGTTACTTTCCCTCAATATTTACCAGGGAGACTAACAAGGTGGGCATAACATTAGAAGAGGACATCAAAAAAGATACAAAGACATTTAAGATAGAAAGGGGGGAGATAATTGATAAACTAATCAAACTTAGAGAGGATAAAACCCCTGGTCCGGATGGATTGCATCTGCGCATATGAAAAGAAGTAAGGGAAGAGATAGCAGAGGCACTATTACATACATATAAAATTTCATTAGAAAAGGGAACAGTGCCAGGGGACTAGTGGACAGCTAATGTTATTCCTATATTTAAAAAGGGAGATAGAACAAGTCCAATTAATTAAAGACCAGATGGCTTAACGTTGGTGGTCGGAAAGGTAATTGAATCTTTACTCAAAGATGTAATAGAAAAACATCTAGCAAACGAAAATATAATAAAGAATAGTCAGCATGGATTTCAGAAGGGAAAGTCATGCTTGACCAACCTTATTGAATTCTTTGAAGAAGTAACAGAAAGAGTAGACAAGAGTGATGATGTAGATGTAATATATTTGGATTTTCAAAAGGCCTTCGAAAAGGTACCGCATTGTAGACTCATGACTAAGGTCAGAGCATGTGGAGTCAGGGGACAGGTAGCAGAATGGATAGCCAGCTGGCTACAAAACAGAGTAAGGGTTAAGGGTAGCTACTCAGACTGGCAAAAGGTGGGAAGCGGAGTTCCACAGGGATCAGTGCTGGGACCACTGTTGTTCACAACTTACATTAACGATTTGGACTCAGGAATCGGAAGTACAATTTCAAAATTTGCGGACATTACCAAATTGGGTGTGTAGTTATTACAAAGGAAGAATGCATCAAAATGCAAGAAGACATTAATAAACTTGCAGAATGGGCGTGTAATTGGCACATGAATTTCAATATAGATAAGTGTGAGGTGGTGCATTATGGTAGGAAAAATAAGGAGGCCACATACTGCTTAGATAATAAGAGTCTAAATGGGGTAAAGCAAAGAAATCTTGGGGTACAGATACACAAATCACTAAAAGTAGCGATGCAGGTTAATAAGGCTATAAAAAAGGCAAATCAAGCACTGGGATTCATTTCTAGAGGGATAGAATTGAAAAGCAGAGAAGTTATGTAAAGCTTGTATAGAACCTTGGTTAGACCACACTTGGAGTACTGTGCACAGTTCTGGTCTCTATATTATAAAAAGGGTATCGAGGCATTGGAGAAGGTACAAAAAAAGATTCACAAGGATGATACCAGAACTGAGAGGATATTCTTATCAAGAAAGAATAAACAGGTTGGGGTTCTTTTCTCTAGAAAAGAGAAGGCTGAGGGGTGACCTGATAGAGGACTTTAAGATAATGAAACGGTTTGATAGGGTAGACATAGCAAAAATGTTTCCACTTGTGGGGGAGTCCCGAACTAGAGGTCATAAATATAAGATGGTCACTAATAAATCCAATAGGGACTTCGGGAGAAACTTCTTTACCCACAAAGAGTAGTTGAGGCGAATAGCATAGATGCATTTAAAGGGAAGCTAGATAAGCACATGAGGGAGAAAGGAGTAGAAGGATAAGCTGATAGGGTCAGATGAAGTAGGGAGGGAGGAGGCTCGCGTGGAGCATAAACGCCGGCATAGACCAGTTGGGCCGGATGGCTTGTTTATGTGCTTTAGACTCGATATAACTCGATGTACCTTTGACTCTTTTGTTTCATCAATTTTCGACATGCAGCCTTCCGCGTTAGCCATTGTTTTCATGCAAAAGAATTCCACACAGATTGGCACTACAACACATGAGGAAGTTTGACAAAGTTTGAAATGTTGCTGTTATTGCTTTGGTGAACTTCATTTTATGGTGCAGATCACTTCCACAAACCCAAAATCCCAGTATTTTTAAACTGTGAATCTCAGAATTTCAAGATCATTAAATAGGCTGGAAATCTGGGATTGCAGGGTCTAGTTGGAGACAGCAGAAATACACCATGGCAATTGTTGGTTAAGAACTTGGTATTCACAGAGGGTGTAATGGCAAGAGCATGATTCAGAATCACAAATGGACTGTCCACACGGAATTGTCTTTTAATGAGGATCTTCCTGCCAAACAATGAGCTTGCTGTCCTAAAAAGCACTTGAATTTTGACATCCAGCTCCAGCTGAAGTTTGGCTGATAACTCAGCTATTAAAAGAATCAGACTGGCCTCCCAGAAGATACTAGTCAGTTATCAAAATATTCTTGGCATTTTAGAAATCGTTGATTTAAATATACAATTACAAGTAGAAAATATTTTTTATTATACTTCATCAAATCACATGTAAGATAACCACATATTTACTACTTGCAGCACTTACTGACTGCCTAGCTCTATCAGGATGTATAAAACTAGCATTGTGGACTTTCATATACTTGTAGATAGAGTTCCTTATGGAATACGCCATGATTTCTAGGTCCATGAAAGGGGTCTGAAAAATCCTATCATCCATTAAACTCATAGCTGCAGTATGGGAACTGAACTATCTGTTTAATCCTTTGGCCACTTTCCTGTAAAACAATGCTGTTTTCCAAAGTCTTCACTCCCTGAGTAAATGATCTCCATGCCATATTGACAGAGGCATCTACCTCATACCTCATATGTCATAACACAAACAATAGTCCCAAAATATAGACACATCTACAAGAGAATAACCTGGAGTAACTCATACACCTTCATTAAGCAGTACTGCCCTTATTTAATTGTAAAAACCGTACAAATCAGTTTTTAATTCTGTTCTGGGCCTTGCATAAATGTCTCTCCTGCCTGTAAGACTCAATTCTGAGAGAGGTACCCATGGCATTAATGAATGAGGATATAAGGGGGATTACTCACCATTAGATGGTGGTATTCTCATTTTTTACTGGAGGCTAGATTCATCATGGTGCTAGATTTTCCATCCATTGACTTATGAGTCGAAAATCTAGCCCATGCACACAGCATAAATTCCATTTTCCTCTAATATAGAGTCATCCCCTCCACTTCTGCTCATCTCTCCTTTTTCAATTCTGTCTCTCTTCTCACTCTTACTCGTTTTCATTTTTTAAAATTTAAAATATGTGTTTATTCACTTTTGGGGCTGTTACAAGTTTAGGATCTTGTCTTAGATATTCTCTTGGGTGCAGTCATAAATGATCTGATACTAAGGGAATCAAGGGATATGGGGATAGGGTGGGAAAGTGGAGTTGAGGTAGAAGATCAGCCATGATCTTATTGAATGGGGGACCAGGCTTGAGAGGCCGTATGGCCTACTCCCGTTCCTATTTCTTATGTTCTTAGGGTGTGCCTGTACTACTCAATATCTAAAGATATGATAGTTTAACACAGGAGTCTAACAATTGTACCTCCTAGTGAGTTGGACTGTATATTTGTGTCTTTTGCCCGTGTCTTCATGTGCGCCACTCCAATTTTTTCAAAGGATAACTGAGAAAACACTGATAAGACAAGGCAAGATATGAATTGTTAAGCTGGTTTATTTCACAGCACGTGAACATACAGAGCAACAGTTCAATCAGTAGATCTTGTCTTAGCATAATATAACACAAAATAATGAACACATTACACTTTCCCAAATCAGTGGATCGTCTTGCTTGACTCAAACAAAACAACTTCTAATTACCCTCCTGCATTCTGACCTTGGATCTCACAAAAGTTTGCCTATGCAGCTTTCTGTGCAAAAACCTGACTGTCAGTGTGTGTCTCTATCTCTGCCTTTATCTCCCTGTGTTCATAACATAAGACCAGACAATCCCAGGACCAGCAATCTCCTGACAAAATGATGTGAAGTATTTATCAATTACCAAGACAAGCTAATGGATTGCTTATTGTTTTGAATCTTTGAGGACAACTTCAAAGCCTAATCCATTAGAGTTTTAACTACCTTTCATCTCAGTGCTTTTTAAAAAAACATGTGAATAGACCTCGCTTTAAAAAATCCAATATTTATATGTAATTCTTTTTCTAATGTTTTCTGTGGAAAATTGGTCAAAAAAATCCTAAAATGGGGACCTTGGTTTCAATTGAGACCAAATACAAATGATGAAGGTCCCCTGTTTTTGGTTGAGAAAGGCTGTAACTGAAATGGGTTTGGAAACTCAAACCAATTCCCTGTCAATACACGTCTGTGGGACAGGGCGTCAAAATCGTTACGAATTGGCATTAATTTGTGCATTTTACTCAGCAAGACCTTAAAGATGAAAATAGCAATACATGAAACCTAGAAGTTGGAAAAAGATATTTAAAAAGCTCATGGGAGCCTAACTTTTATAAATAGGGACACAGAATACAAAAGTGGAATTAATTGCAAATCTTTACAAACCATTGGTTAGGCTACAATTGTAATATTCTTACTTAAGAAAAATGTCAAGGTCATGGAGAGGGTGCAAAAGAAATTCACAGAGGTGATAATGAGGATGAGAGGCTTTAATTATGAAGGGAGACTAGAGAAACTGAAGCTCTATTCATTGGAACAAAGAAAATTATGAGACCTGATGGTGTTCAAAATTATGAGAGGTTTTAGTAAAGTAGATCAGAAAAAGCTATTTTCAATGGTTGGTGAGTTGGTAACGAAAGAGCATAAATAAATTTAAGTTCATCACCAAAAAAAGAAAGGGATAGGTTAGGATTTTTTTTTAACATAAAGGGTTGTTAGGTTATGGAATATCCTACCAGAAAAGTGAAAGTGGATAAATATTTGAAAAATTAAAATAGTATGGAGAAAGAACAGGGGCATGGGCCTGAATGGGTTGTTCTTTCAGAGAGCTGGCAAGGCACGATGAGTCAAATGGTCTCCTGTGTTGTAAAATTCTTTGGTTCTATGACATAAAATTGCTTGATACTATCACCAGATGAAGTCTTGAGCACTACTCAGAACAGTTGGAAGCACAAACTAAAAGCATTAGATCACACTTGGTACAATGTAATTGTACTTTGCGTAGTTAGTTCTTAAATGCATAGGTTTTCTCAGCCAAAAAGGCAACTTACAGAATTCATTATGTTCCATGTACTAAGAATATGCAGTCATGGATAATTATTACATTTAAGCTGAAACAATAGTTTTAGCAGAGATGTTTTTAATATTATATTTCTTTCTTCACAGAGAATATAAATTGCTGCAATAAAATAGAGTTGAATTTAGTTTTACAATATTGCTAGTTATCATTCCCCTCACAATCAAATGGTTGTTAGTGAATTACTTAAAGCAGTATTTTTAAGGAAGTCAGGATTTGCTTCCTAACGGTTCATCTAGCTTGGTTTTGCAAGTGAGAAATAAAATTAATGAGTAACCATTTGGGCTCCCAAGGAAGGTTTTCAGTCTATGAGGAAATTGAAATTTGACCTCGGCTGGAGAACCTGCACCTTGCCTGTGGAATCTAACAACCAGCATCTGAGAATTGACTTAATTAACCTTGTCTGGCTTTCCCTCCCTCTATGTAGGGAAACATTTGCCGTTGCTCAATGCCTCTCCTGACACTGGATACCAAGCCGTAAAGCAGTGTATTGACACGCCAACACACTGTGCTACCAAGTTGTCTTAGAGTAGAACTCTTTTAAGATCCATTTTAAATTTTCAGTGCAAAAATGGATCTTAATTTAGATTTGATTTATGTCAGTAGAGAAAAATTCTGGAATTATTCAAGAGTTTGTAGTGGAGGAACTATAGGTTTCTATGGAAGGATGAACTATATGGATGAAATGGCCTCCCTCATCAGTATTTATTTTTGTGTTTTTATTTGTGTTTGGCTAATGTAGAATTTCTTTGTTCCCAGTCACTTAAAAAGGAAATATGAAAGAATTAATTTGCAGCCAATGGACTATTCAGTACTTTTGATGGTCATTTTGTGATGTTTATACCATAGATCATATCTGTAAACTCATTATAAGGTTTTCCCCAGGATTATTTTAATGCAAATATATAGACTTTTTGAAGTCTTGCTTGTTTTATTGTCATCAAGTTATCAATGTTTCTTTTTTGGTGCTGTTACTTCCAGATTGAAGCAACAGTGAAATCAACTACCCTTACTGAATCTTGATTTTATAGTGCTTAGCATTGAAGCCCCACGAGTCACACTGGCCTTCACCATACAATACCAAATTATCCTTTCTGTGCAGCGGTTTTAAAAAAACAATTGGTAATGACTTCCCCAGGTGTTGTTTAGGATGAAATAAACAGATTTGCTTTTATACAATCACAATTTATTTTGCTTATGAATCTAAAGTTCAGTAATCTTGTAATAGATGCAATATGCAATTATATATTACTTTTTGATTAGAATGGCAGCTAAAGGTTCCTACCCTCCATTACGTCATGCAAAATCTGATGTCCACATCATCATCGGTGTTGACTGCTGTAGGACAATTGTACCGATAACACAGCCGCACAGTCAAACTGTAAATGTTCCAGAAATTTGCTGCCACAATGGGGAAAATCAAAATAACATCAATTTGCTGCAGTATTAATCTCTCTTGCTAATGCTCATTATTCTCTCTTTCTGACTCAGAACAGATTATTAGTCTACTCTTTGAATTCAAATGATTGGATAATTCAATATTTTAGTGCAAAAAATGACTTTACAGTAGACTGTATCTAAATGATAATGAATCAGTCACTACATTCAGTGGTTGAATTTGAACTGTTCCTGTCGAAACCATATCTTCTATGTTGTCTCCTTTGAAGGTGTTAAGGTTCTTTATTAGATGAAAATATCATCATCAGTATGGTCCAAAATAACTACTTGCATTCTGCAGTAAAATTACTTCAGCTATTGAATCCCTTTTGCAATCCAGACCTCATGTGTCAACATATACACTTTGTAAAATTAAAGAAAAAAATTATACAGATCAGGACAGATAGTTGAATTGATTTGGCATGGAAAATGGTCAAAATCCTGGAACTCCCTTCCTAACAGCACTGTGGGAGAACCGTCACCACACGGGCTGCAGCGGCTCAAGAAGGCAGCTCACCACCACCTTCTCAAGGGCAATTAGGGATGGGCAATAAATGCCGGTCTCGCCAGCGACGCCCACATCCCACGAACGAATAAAAAAAATTTACTTGAAGCAAATTATACATTTAGAAATTCATGAAAACAATGCTTGGAATAACCACATCTGGTTATATTTAGAATCACCATTTTCTCTTTTATTGGTTGGTAATATTCTGCCTTTCCATCAAAAGATGTACAAGTAAGTAATATTTATCAATCTTACGTATGATGTACAAAACAGATGCTTTACTTTCAGGTTTCCCTATGCCATGCACAATTTCCTAGACAGGAGGCCAGGTAGGTGAACTTGCTCACATGCTACTGTCCATGGAATTCTGAAATTGGATATTGGAATGTGTGTGAGAATGGTCCAGGATAACTTGCCTTCTACTTTTCCTACCATATTCACAGGAAAATGAAAGGCCTCATTGGCATTCTGCAAAAGCATCCGAGATCAGGAACTTAATGGATAGGGAACTCTGGCTGAAAAACAACAATCTACCACTTCACGAAGCGGTGCTCCACGTCACCTGTACACTTTACCATTCTTAATATTATACAAAAATTTGAAGGTTATAGAATTAAATAATAAAAATATATAAAACAAGTTGTTCCCTCTCTCAAATCTAAACTAAAACTTTGTACTTTTAAATTTGCAGTAATAGTGCTATTAGTCTTCAAAAGGTGAAATACTCTTTGAAAGTGGACAGAAATTTATTTCAAGAACCATCGCAACACCCATTGTTGTGCTTAGGGTTCAAAAGTTTCGATGCCTTTAGGGACTTTGAATACCTCAATAAGATCCCCTCTCAATCTTCTCTTTAGTTTAAGTGAACTTAGCTTCTGTAGTCTTTTCTTGATGGGGACAAACCAATGCCCTGTATAGGCTCAGTGTCACATCCTGTAAATTGTGTTCTCGTCCAAGCACTATACAACCTAAGATAATTTTTGCATTATTTACCGCTGCCACACACAGTGCAGATGATTTCAACAATTTGTCCACTTACACCCGCAAGTCCTTAATCTGTGCTGTATCCTGTAGACTAATAATATTTAGTTTATAGTCCCAATGCTTATTCCTTCTGCCTAATCTCATCACTTTGCATTAATTGACAGTGAATTTCTTTGCCATTTCTCAGCCCAACTTCCCAATTTATCTTCATCTCTTTGCACCCAATCAGCCAGCTTTTGATTGTTTGCGGCTCCCGTCTACCTTCATGTCAATAGCACTTTTTTTGTCTCTATTCCCACTTCTAAATTATTGATGTACAATGTGAATAGAAAAACATCCCACCAGTCACTTCCTACCACACTGATGCAACTCCATGTATGACCACTTTGTTTCCTTTGAAGCAGCCAGTTATCAATCTATTTCAAAAGCTGTCCACCTATTGCATGTTTTTCTAGCTTATTTACAATTCTCCTTTACATCACTGCATCAAGAACCTTGCTGGAGTCTAGATAAACAATGTTCCCTTTATGTAAACTTATCAGCCTCATTGGCCTTTAATATCCAGGATAGCCTTTATAAACACCTTTTCTTTATACCACCTTTACATCCTTTTCTCTCCATTCCTTTGGTACAGTTCCCAATTCAAACGATTTCCTAAAGATCCTTGCCAGAACGTGACCAATTCTGTTGTCCATTTCCTTAAGTGCTGTTCAGTGAAGGCCATCTGGACCCAGGGCTTGCCGTCTTTTGAGTGCTATCACTTTCTTATTATTATTTACTTTGTCTTTAAAATGTCCTCCTCTTTTCCCAGAAAATCAGTCCTCACTTCCAGGGGAGTTACCAAATTTTCCTGTGAACAATACACTAAATTGTTCAAGATATCTCCCATTTCCTGGTTGCCTGATACCACATTCTCATTGGTACCTTTTAAAGGTAGTACTGTACTACCTCCTTAACTTCCTGTTTATCCAGATGTGCTCACAGAAATCTTTAATTTTTTTTATGTTCCCTGCAATCTTAACCTTATTCTCTATTTTGCTTCTCTAACCAGTTTTTGAAGTCTTCATGCTATCCTTATATTTCTGTCTGCCACTGAACCTGAAGATCTAGATTTGAGGAATGCAAATCGCCTTTGCATTATCTCTCCTGTTGCCCCTGTGGGTTTCCTCATATTCCTATTTTGTTTCTTATACAGGGCCTGGATTTACTTTGTATTCCTGCATTGTGCCACTTCTCCATGTTTCGTCCCTCTAACAATCTACTCCAGTCTGTTTCCATTAACAGCTTCCTTTATTCTCCACCTTCCTAAATTGTGTCTTCATTGTATTCTCTTTGTCCATGGTGAGTCTGACTCGGCGGGTCATAGAGCCAAGGGCTTCTTGGCATAGAATGTAGAAAGGACTAGCAGTGTCTGATACCTTTCCAGCTGCGCTACCTCCTAGCAATAATCTCCACGATCTCATTTTTTGCGAGGAAATAAATCTCAGTCTTAACATTTTCAACATTGGCATCTCTGTATAGCCCATCTCTCCTGGATTAATTGGTGAACAACACATAGTGGGTGCGGAGACAGATAAGGGAGGAGATTTGTGAAACACTGACCATCTTTAGTAGTTAGGCTTTCACAGTAGAGTCTAAGGGGAAGGTCTCACCAATTTCTCTTCCAGTTTAGTGTGGGTGAAGGCTTTTTAAATTTCGCGTTTTTCTTTCCATAGTGCAGAAGCGTCAGCGGGTCGGATGGCAGGAGGGAGGGCTGCGAGTTTGCACTGGTTTAAAAATAGTTTGTCGTCCTGCAGTCTCTGCTCGTCCAGCTCCAGCTCACTTCATAATCAATGTCTGCCCTGAACAGCATTCTGGGTTAGGAATGTCAACATGGCTGCAGACATCGGAGAACTGCTGGTCCCGTACATGCCAACCATCCGAGTCCCGAGATCAGGGGACAGGGTTTACAAGAGCGAATGCGCCTTCTCCTTTGACTCCCCAGTAAGTAGGCAGCCTGGCCCTTGGGTGGGCGTGCACTTATGGGGGGGCTTTCTTGTTTGAAGAGCTGGAAGTTTTCCACTGACACGTGAATGACTCCACAAACTGGCGATACTCATCTGTATTTGGGAACTTGTTGATAGCGAGAGAGGCACTGGAGCGCGTTGCTCCTTTTGACGGGGATGGAAAAAACAACAGTGGCTAATAGAGAGAGGCCGCGCTAATAGACGTGGGGCCATAATATAACAGAAAAAAACCAAGTGTAGAGACATTTATTTGTATCAGAGAGGGTGGTGAATGGAGAGGGCGAGAATTTAAACCGAAATAAAGAGGAAGACGTTATTCTGAAGGGGTGTGTGGGGGAGGCAGCTAGTTCTATAATCCTGTCAATTATATTTAGACGAGTAACCTTCAAGTTAAAAAGGATCTGAAAGGCAAATGAAAAGTAACGAAATGCTCAAAGATGTTTTGAAAAATTTACTTCTGGAAAGAAAGGAAATAAAAACCTAAGATGAAGGAAAATAACTTTTGGAACTTTTAAACTCTTATATAAATTTGAAAGGGTGGCATGGAGGACAATACTACTTATTTGATTACATTTTTAATAAAATAGAAGCGTTAAAACGTGGTAAAAGGTGACTCAGCTGTTTGGCGTTCATCAACAGTGCCTGCGACAAGTTATTTATATCCAGAGAGTTTAGGGCTGGGGTGTCGCATTTCTTTTTTTTTTACCCTGAACTGATTTGATGTATACCAACCAGATAAAAAAACAATCCTAGGGATGAATAGACTTGATTAACAATTACTTAGTTTGAAGTATTAATAACTTTGAATATGGTATTTTTAGTTATATCTTGTATTTCTTTTATTTGAGGTGTAATGTGATCACTATATTAACAGTGAAAATAGTACGTGTGTTGTGCTCCATCAAGTGGCGATAAAGTATATAGAAAGTTTTCACATCCCTTTGTAATATCTAATCCAGCACAGGTAATAGTTTTGCCTAATGGTACCAACTGAACGTTTTTTCCTGCTATTTCTAGCAGGATAAATGGACACGTTTTTCAATCGGCATAATAATTTTCCTTCACTATTTGTCTACATAGAGAGGATGTTTTCACTTGTGGGGGAAGTCCAAAACTCGGGGCCATAAATATAAGATAGTCACTAATAAATTCAGTAATGAATTCAGGAGAAACTTCTTTACCCAGAGAGTGGTTAGAATGTGGAAGTTGCTACCACATGGAGTAGTTGAGGCGAATAGCATAGATGCATTTAAGGGAAAGCTAGATAAGTACACGAGGGATAAAGGAATAGAAGGATGTGTTGATAGGGTGGGAGGAAGCTCATGTGGAGCATAAACACCAGCATAAACATGTTGGGCCAAATGGCCTCTCTGTGCTGTAAAATTCTACCTACATCTATGTAATACTCTAATTTAAGCTAAAACATACAAGTTATTAAGATTTTTTTTGAACAAAATGCTCAGGGTAATAGCTTAGGTGTCAGTTTCAAATTATCGTGAATGTAGTTTCTTGTTTTAAGAGTTACAAGCTGGTGGAGGCAGAGGGTCTTGAAATGCATCTCAGTGCATTTATGCTTTTAAGCAGTTAAAGGTGATGGAAACATTTTAAAAAAATACTTAAGGTTTTCTCTTATCAACAGTAGTCCTGTGCATTAACGCTTGGGCTAGATTCATACGTAAATGAGGCACTTTTGACTTTCCAGTACAAATCAGACCACTTCTAATGGAAAATTCTACATAATGTTTCATAATTCGTTATTTTCCTTCCTTTCAATGTTTCCTCTTATTTGTTGATCTTCCGAGGTATTAAACACAGAAAGTCAAGACAAAGTGCAGTCTTCAGTTTGTGCATGGTTAGAGTACAGGGGGATAATTGGACCAGGGCATAAAGATGTAGTTCAGTCCCATTTTAAAGTCATGCATTCTGTTCTTAGAAATATTAAATCAAAACGTTTTTAAAAAATCTATAGGAAAACTTGGGGCAATTTGGGAAGTAGAGTTAGTTAGAGAATAAGAGTGTCCTTGCAGTATAGGCCAATGAGCTGGAAGATGCAAAACTGAGGCTCTATAGTGTCACTGGCAGGAGGGCATAATTATAGTGTGACAAGTTTACACAGTTTCTATTATAAATGTGGATATAGGAACTTATAATGGGAAAAGGTGATCTAAAAATATGACAACAGAAAGTATGGTTTTGAAGATGGTATAAAATACGACACAGGAGTCAGTCGAATATGATTTGGAAACAACTATTATTTGCCACTAAACTGATTTCACTGAGCAGAACACAATGCAAAAATTTGAGTAAACAGACTTAAAGAAAATAGGAATTTTCACAACAAACCAAAAGTCACAGATATTAACTGGTACATATACCTTTAAATCTTTTCCATGTTTAGAGATTCAAAATAAAATGTTCTGGACAAGAAGTGTAACGTCTGTGCATGCTAAACATACCTCTTTTAACACATTGAAGTGAAATTGCTCACACTTAAGATGAATAATACGTTTTATAAGGAGGAATGTTATACACAATGTATTATTCTGTTCAAAAGTGGAACCAAATCTCTTAAAGACTGCAAAATCTAATGATAAGTAACCACTGCGTAAGTTCATTAAAAGATTAATTGTTTTGTAGGGTAAATACCAGAACTTTGGCATTATTTGTGGGAAGTCCAATTAAGAGGCTGCATACATTGTGGCTCTGGTATTGTGTTCCTGGAGAGTATTTCTGTACACTCCAAGTAACTGCCTTCATTTCTCTATACTTTTTTAAAAACAAAGTGTGACAGTGAAATTTGCATTAGGCAGCTTGTAATCTCTGAAATGAAACAAAAAGGAAGCTTACGTTAGATGTTCCATTTTTATAATAGTATGTATAGATTTTATATGTAATGAGAGATAGATCTGATCAGAGTCCATAGATGATTCACATCAACCAAAACATAGATATTTTCACACTGAATGTTCAACTCATTTACGCATTTCTGAAGGGTGACCCAATGATGTGTACGAGCTCTTTAGCATTCCAGCTACAGTATAAGACCCCACACGTGTACTTCTCTTTATGACTTATATCCATTGACTCTCAGAGAACCTAAGTTGCTGTGTAAAGATGGTTAAAGGGTTTTCTGACATTGCATTCTAACTAGGAATATATTTAAAATGAATCTTTTAAATATCGACAATCTGCAAAAAGGTTAGCTACATTTTCAGTGCTTTAATAATGCTGCACGTGCTAAATGTTTTAAAAACAGCTCCAAGGTTAACTCAATCTTGCAATACTGATGCTGCATATTATAGCTTTTCTCATCAAATCACTAATGATGTTGGTTCATATGCTGTGAGCAGAAAGTTATTAATGGTAGATATGAAGGAACATATGTTTTTAACCAGTAGGGAGACTGCAAAATTCTATGTTTTAATACACTTTTTGTGGCAGTTGTGCGTAATGCTATTTTGGTTGAATTATACCTTGAAGTTAAGTGTTATATATGATATTGAAGTTAGTTGCCTTACTGCATCAAACTTTAATTTTCCCATTTACTCTCAATTGTTTTCAATATTAAACAAATTGTTCTATTTTGTTTAAATTGTAGGAATCTGAAGGTGGCCTTTATGTGTGTATGAGTACTTTTCTCGGGTTTGGAAGGGAACATGTAGAGAGACATTATCGCAAAACAGGGCAATGTGTCTATATGCATCTAAAACGAACCATTAAGGAGGTAAGAATGATATCAGCAATGGTACAGAAAATTTATTTTTAACACTTAATGTAGGTTTAAAAGGTCACAGCTCATGGCTACCTTTCAAAATTATCTTTAAGCCACTTTGATTAAAAATTAAGATGCTTATGTGAAAATGACATTGAATTTTAGGAGCAGACTGTTCTAGGATCTTGGGTAATACAAACATCACTAAACAGTGATCCCTCTGCCTTTTATTAGGTTGAATTGTTTACTTTTGTATAGAAAATACTGTAATGTGCTATTTTAGCTGACCCATAATTTTAACAGTTCTCCCCTTTAAGCTGAGTAGTTCATCCACATAGGAAGCATAATTTATTGTATTTCCTTTTAAAGCAAATCTTTTTAATACTTTTTCAATTGCTAAGTACAATGCAATCACTCTGTAACTTAATTCCTGCGATATTTTCAAATTCAAGATAGACATCCTACTTCAGTAGGAAAGATTTCACTCAGTGGCACAGCACCAAAATGTTAATTTATATATTTAAAAAGAAATAATCTTTTAATCCCTAGTTTAAGGCCCCTAATTAATGATGCATTATTTAATCATCTAGAAAGACCAGAGGTTAGATAGGGAATCCCAGCATGACTTCTGGGAAAGGAGATCCTGTCCCACCAATTTGATTACATTTTTTTGAAGAGGTTATAACGTTGGTGGATGGTGGAAGTCTAGTAGATATGTGTATCTTGATTTTGAAAAAGCTTTTGATAAAATGCTGCAAAAAGGGCTGCTAAGTAGGACTATGTTTTGTGCGACTGGCAGGTAGATCTTAGGCTGGATAGCGAATTGATTACATTTGCACAGACAGAGGGTAGTTATTACTGGTAGCAGCTCTGTGTGGGGTCTGGTGGAGTCCCGTAGCAATCCGTGTTTGGTTTGTTGCTTTTCACCATCTTTATTAATGATCTGGATGAAGACATCAGGGGAACACTCCACCAGTTGACTGATGACATGAAAATATATATGGGAGTTAGGACCTTGGATGAAATAAATAGTCTGAAGGCAGATCTAGATGCATCTGGGGAATGGGCCCCTGCACGGCAGATGTTTATTCAATGTAGATAAGTACAGCATGATGTGCTTGGGCTGGGGTAATTGCAGGCATATATACACCATGTCGGGTTGTCTGCTCAAAGCTATTAGAGAGGGAGGACCTCATCGAGGAGGTTGGGGGAAAAATAACGAAGAGGTGTTTCTGATTTTGACATTATGTAAGGCTGAATTGTTGGATATAATTGATAGCTGAAATAAGACTGTTGAAGTACCCTTGGTTAATTGCCCATAATTTTGTTACATCACTTTTCTGTTCACTAATTCCAACAGTTGCCCTAATGACTCACCGTTTAAACTAAAATCTTGAAAGCAATCAACATACATTTTTTAAAAAGTTAACTATAATTATTTTCCATTGCTTACATTTTCAGAAGAGATGGCCATTGAGTTGGTTTATTTGATTGAAGCCTGTGTAATTTTTATTTCTTTTCCTGATCACCTAATTTCTACATCTTTTTAATAGATTTGTACATTTGTGTTTTTTTTAAATTGGTTTTTCTTTAACCTTTGATCAGTGGCATCATTTAATTGTTTTGTAGATCTGACACTGATTTTTGCTGTGTAATGCAACCGAGTTTTGTTTGAAATGAGTATTTAATACAAGATATAAAAATTATGATGGGGCATTAAGAAAAAAAGCTGCCAGAATCATGAATTCTGACTTTCAAAAAATACCAATAAACTAATGTTGTACATTCTATTAAATGTTATGGTAATATACTGCAGCATGTGAGTTATACTTGCATGTATGAACCTGGAGTTTTGAGGTGTTCAGATGTAGTCATGTTGCAAAGCAGATGCGCTCAGCCTGGGAGAAAACATTAAGAGTGTTTGAGGTGTTTCCAGAACTGGGAGACGTCTGAAGGGGTAGGGTGTGTAGTTGGTTGATCTTACCGAGAGTTTAAAGGTGTGGAAAAGCACAAGAGAGATTGAAGACCAAGTGTTCAAGACAAGGATAGAAGCAGACTGGCTGGGAAAAATAAGGCAAAGTATATCAAAGACTTGATAACCTAGTAACGGAGGGTGGTGGAAGGGAGAAACTTGATAAAAGGAACTAGAACGCATTAGGGAAAGTGAACAGTAATACTGGGAGGGGGGAAAATCATGGAATGTTGGAACACAATCTGTGAAAGATGTGGGGAGACTGAGAAACAGTGGAAAACTAATTAGAGACCGAAGTCCACAGTGGGAAAAGAATGAATGGTACTGGAAGCTAAACAGACAATGGACAGAGACCAGCAAAGATGTAGAAGAGAAAAGCAAGAAATGACTGGCGAGGTTTGGAAGAAGTGTCACAGGACTGAGATGTCAATTGGCAATGTACAAGTCCGGTGATGGGTACCAGGAGTGTATGTGGAAGGAGTAGCACGTCAGCATTATTAGCCAGCAGAAATGACCAACCGGAAACTTATCTATGTGTAGATGAATGAATTTGGACTGTTACAATCTGTCAACAGCCCAGAGACTTTTGAATTAAGGCTGTATACGTGTGTCTAAGGATTGAAATGTGTGTTATTAAAGTGATTTATTTATTTCATTTTTAAAAAAATAATTTGTTTTTTGAATCTGATGACTGAGTGAATTCTAAGTAAATCACCCCTTTACATTGCATTGAGTAATTCAAATAATTAACTATTACAACAAGAAAACTAGTTAAGCTGTATAGGAATCAATTGTTCAGCATTTTATAGCAATCAAAATGATGGCTTCCTGTAAATAGGGAATTGTACAAAAATTCTTCTGCTTCCATATACATTTGAACAGAACCACAGTAAATAAATAATCACATTAGTTCACAGTTTAAAAAATAGTGCTGATGTTAGCAATTTTCAGATTGTGTGGGATGTGATTGAGTGTAATGGGCTTTGTGCTTTTGTTATTTAAAAGATATATTTTGTCATCACATTCCATACTTCCTTAGTTCCCCCTCGTTATTGCCCTCTATAATTTGTTTTCAGTTAGGAGGACACCCCCACAGTTCAAATTGATATTGCTTCTACCAAAAGGATGTTGGTGGGGTGGGTGGGAAGGAATGAGTGATTGTTGATTTAATGTAGAACTCTCAACAGAAGACTATATATCAGAGAAAAGCTCTACAGAATATTGTTTCAGGGACTGGTAAACGAACAATGTTTGAGGAGGTTGAAGCTCTCCAAGAAAATAAGCACTGAACATCGTCAAACAATAATAGAAGTTGCAAGGGTCTCCTCCATGTTTGGAACTGCCTGCCTATGACTGTGAAGATTGGAGCTCCACTGATCATTCTGGTCACCTGCAGGAGATATTTTGGATGAGAAAGCCATGCCCATGTGCATCCAAGACGTGACTAATGCACTGTACCCCAGGGATGCAGGCTTGTGGTGTGCCCCTCTGTTATTGGTAGAAGGTGAATTTGGAGAGTTTTAGATTTTTCAGCAGGGCCGGTGGTAGGATATGTGGGAATGTCTGACAGAGTATCTTTCAGGAGTGCCTTGAACAGTTGCCGTGGAGCTGCTTCTAGTGGGCCACCAGAAGAAATGTGGTCAGAATAGTATGACGTCAGGCCCCGGCAGCTGTCATGAGCTCTGATCTCCTTCTGTAATGCCATGTTTAGGCAACTTTTTTTAATTCATTCATGGGATGTGGGCGTTGCTGGCGAGGCCAGCATTTATTGCCTATCCCTAATTGCACTTGAGAAGGTGGTGGTGAGCCGCCTTCTTGAATTGCTGCAGTCTGTGTGGTGAAGGTTCTCCCACAGTGCTGTTAGGAAGGGAGTTCCAGGATTTTGACCCAGCAACGATGAAGGAATGGCAATATATTTCCAAGTCGGGATGGTATGTGACTTGGAGGGGAACGTGCAGGTGGTGTTGTTCCCATGTGCCTGCTGCCCTTGTCCTTCTAGGTGGTAGAGGTTGTGGGTTTGGGAGGTGCTGTCGAAGAAGCCTTGACAAGTTGCTGCAGTGCATCCTTTGGATGGTACACACTGCAGCCACGGTGCGCCGGTGGTGAAGGGAGTGAATGTTTAGGGTGGTGGATGGGGTGCCCATCATGCAGGCTGCTTTGTCCTGGATGGTGTCGAGCTTCTTGAATGTTGTTGGAGCTGCACTCATCCAAGCAAGTGGAGAGTATTCCATCACACTCCTGACTTGTGCCTTGTAGATGGTGGAAAGGCTTTGGGGAGTCAGGAGGTGAGTCACTCGCCGCAGAATATCCAGCCTCTGACCTGCTCTTGTAGCCACAGTATTTATATGGCTGGTCCAGTTAAATTTCTGGTGGTGTGCATCTTCTCATGGCTGCCATTAATGCCACTATAAAGTGAACAGAACCCTCCTTTATGGTTCACTGTTCTTTCTCCAAAATTAACTAGACCTGTCTGCAGACCTTCTTGAGTGGACTCTAAGTCAGCCATAGAGACAGTTAGTATGTTATCAAAGCAATACTCCCATATTGATCAGATCTTTATACTGTGCATTCTTTTTCTGACCTCCTGTCAGGTTTTTTGGATGGTGGAATGATAATGCTCAGCTAATGAACATCTCTCGGGAATGTTTTCTTGTAAGTGCTTTGGGGAGGCGAGGTGTTGGAATGTGCCAGAACTGAATTTTGCTGCGTTCCTGTCCAGAACCTCCTACAATCAAATTGATGCCAATACCAATAAAATCTGCCTTTCTCATTTCCTGCTTATTAAGGTGCTAAATTACAACAATTACTCTTTTTGGCATAATTGGTTTTGTACATTCTCTAAATCACAAAAAGGAGGTAGCACAGGGCTGAGGAGTGGAAACTTCAGTGTTCCCATGTGCTCATACATTTTTTGGATTATGACAAATAAGTTCATCACATGTCTGAATATGTGGCAGCTGAAACTTGCCCCTGTGGTTTGTTTATTGAGCTAATTTGCAGCTATTTTACGTATGCAATCTAATGGCCCATGCAAAGAACTTGTGACAATTGCCCAGTTGAGACTGGGACTTGAATTTTTGATCTGCAGTCAGAAGTTCCAACGTTTTATAGTTGCTGGACTGAGAGATATGCTTTTCACAAGTATCCTGTTAGAAAGCACATCGCTCCTGACATTTTGGCATAAAATTGAAAAGTACCAGTTGTGATCTTGATTAAATCCTGGAAGATTCAATGTCCTCCTCAATTTGAGCCATTGCAGGCTGTGCAGTATTAACCTTTGAAGTTTGAATAACTTATTTAGGATACTGTAATGTTTCAACAATATTCTTCGCAACTCTTTACATACGGAAGTACCCCTAAAATTTCACAATAGCTTCAAACCTCACTGCTGCAATGAATTCAGTTTCACAGCAGAAGCTCAGTTTTATACTTTACACCCACCATTTACTATATATACTAGTCAATCTCCCGTGGTATTGCACATGGGGAGTTAAAATCAATTGTAGACTTCAGGTGAAATGACGGTCAATTTGCAGAACAGCAAGGTCCCACAAATAACAATAAAATAAATGGTATATATCAGTGATCTGGACTTAAATGTAGGGGGCATGATTAAGAAATTTGCAGATGATACAAAAATTGGCCGCGTGATGGATCGTGAGGAAGAAAGCTGTAGACTGCAGGAAGATATCAATGGACTCGTCAGGTGGGCAGAAAAGTGGCAAATGAAATTCAGTCCAGAGAAGTGTGAGGTAATGCATTTGAGGAGGGCAAACAAGGCAAGGGAGTACACAATAAATGGTAGGATACTGAGAAGTGAAGAGGAAAGGAGGGGCCTTAGAGTACATGTACATAGATCCCTGAAGATAGCAGGACAGGTAGATAAGGTGGTTAAGAAGGCATATGGGATACTCTCCTTTATTAGCCGAGGCATAGAATATAAGAGTAGGGAGGTTATGCTAGAACTGGATAAAACACTAGTTAGGCCACGACGAGAGTACTGCGTACAGTTCTGCTCTCCACATTACAGGAAAGATGTGATTGCAGTAGAGAGGATACAGAGGAGATTTACAAGGATGTTCTAGGACTGGACAATTTTAGCCAGGAGGAAAGATTGGATAGGCTGGGATTGTTTTCTTTGGAACAAAGGAGGCTGAGGGGAGATTTAATTGAGGTGTATAAAATTATGAAGGGCCTAGATAAAGTGGATAAGAAAGACCTGTTTCCCTTGGCAGAGAGGTCAATATCCAGGGGGCATAGATTTAAAATAATTAGTAGAAGGATTAGAGGGGAGTTGAGGGGAAATTTTTTCACCCAGAAGGTGGTGGGGGTCTGGAACTCACTGCCTGAAAGGGTGGTAGAGGCAGAAACCCTCATCACATTTAAAAAGTACTTGGATGTGCATTTGAAGTGCTGTAACCTACAAGGCTACGGACCAAGAGTTGGAAAATGGGGTTAGGCTGGATAGCTCTTTTTTTGGTCAGCACAGACATGATGGGCTGTAAATTTCTATGTTTCTATGATATGTTTTTGATGGTGTTGGTTGAGGGATAAAGTTTGGCTAGGACCTTGGGAGAACTTTCCTGAATTTTGTCTCAGAGCCAGCTAGTGGCCAAATTGGACAGTTACCAAATGACAAATTGACATCGGTGAATGCCATTATAAATGTGGACATGGGAAATTATAATAGAAAAAAGTTGACGCAAAGTGTGATTAAAATGCAACAAAAGGTAGTTGAATGGAACAGACAGGAAGTGTGCTCAATATAAACATGATTAATTGTGAAGAGGATTGATTATCAGTAACTTCAGGAGGATATGGACAGGTTGGTAGATTGGACAGATAGATGTCAGTCAAAATTTAAAGTGGAGAAATGTGAGCTGATACATTTTGGGAGAAAGGAAAGGGAGAGCAAATATACACTGAAATGGTAAAACTTTAAAAGTAGTAGGAAAGCAAAGAGATCCATGGGTTCAGATACACAGATCTTTAAAAATGGGTCGACAAGTTGATAAAGCTGTTTCTTTAAAAAAAAGTTGAATTCTAGGTTTTACGAATAGGGACATAAAGTACATAAGCAAAGTGGTAATGCTAAATCTGTACAAATTATCAGTTGGGTTGCAGTTAGAATGATGTCCAGTTTTGTACATCCTACTTTAGGAAGGATGTAAAGGCTACAAAGACGATGCAGAACATAATCAATAAGATGATACCAGGGATGAGAAGCTTTAGTTAAGAGGAGAGACTAGAGAAACTGGGGCTATTCTCATTGGAACCAAAAAGGTTAAGAGGTCTGAAAGAAGTGTTCAAGATTATGAAAGACTTTGATAAGGAATATCTTTTTTCACTTGTCAGTGAACACATGCCGACGCGGACACGATGGGCCAAATGGCCCCCTTCTGTGCTGTATCTTTTCTATGGTTCTCCATAACTGTAGTATTAAATAATGAAGGGAGAGGATAGAGAAATTTTTCTTACATAAGGTTTTTAGGATGTGGAAAGTCTCACCAGAACCAGTGGTAGAAGCAGAATTTGAAATAACCTTTAAAAGGGAAGGAGGATGACTATTTAAATAAGAAAAATTGGAAAGGGCAGGAGAATAGGACTCTTCCAGAGAACTGCCACATGTGAGATGTTTGTAAACAATTTTACAACACCAAGTTATAGTCCAGCAATTTTATTTTAAATTCACAAGCTTTCGGAGATTTTCTCCTTCCTCAGGCAAATGTTTCAAGATCTCCTTGAAGCCTACGCATTTATACATATTGAACAATAATACATGGTGTTTACAGACTGCCCCTGCAACTGCCCGTTGCCAAGGCAATCACCGTGTTCAGACAGAGAGGTGTTACCTGCAGAACCTCCGAATACACATTCAACAAAAAAACAAACAGGGAAAAAAAACAGAGAAAAAAAAACACAGAGAGAGGCAGAAACATCCGGAAGGCAGAGAGAGCCAGCAAATGACCCATTATATTAAAAACAGATAACATTTGTTCGCTGGTGGGGTAACGTGTAGCGTGACATGAACCCAAGATCCCGGTTGAGGCCGTCCTCATGGGTGCGGAACTTGGCTATCAATTTCTGCTCGACGATTTTGCGTTGTCGTGTGTCTCGAAGGCCGCCTTGGAGTACGCTTACCCGAAGGTCGGTGGATGAATGTCCATGACTGCTGAAGTGTTCCCCGACTGGGAGGGAACCCTCCTGTTTGGCGATTGTTGCGCGGTGTCCGTTCATCCGTTGTCGCAGCGTCTGCATGGTCTCGCCAATGTACCATGCTCTGGGGCATCCTTTCCTGCAACGTATGAGGTAGACAACGTTGGCTGAGTCACAGGAGTATGAACCATGCACCTGGTGGGTGGTGTCATCTCGTGTGATGGTGGTATCTGTGTCGATGATCTGGCATGTCTTGCAGAGGTTACCGTGGCAGGGTTGTGTGGCGTCGTGGACGCTGTTCTCTTGAAAGCTAGGTAATTTGCTGCGAACGATGGTCTGTTTGAGGTTGGGTGGCTGTTTAAAGGCGAGTAGTGGAGGTGTGGGGATGGCCATAGCGAGGTGTTTGTCCTCATTGATGACATGTTGAAGGCTGCGGAGAACATGGCGTAGTTTCTCCGCTCCGGGGAAGTACTGGACGACAAAGGGTACTCTGTTGGTTGCGTCCCGTGTTAGTCTCCTGAGGAGGTCTATGCGATTTTTTGCTGTGGCCCGTCGGAACTGTCGATCGATGAGTCGAGCGTCATATCCCGTTCTTACTAGGGCGTCTTTCAGCGTCTGTAGGTGTCCATCGCGTTCCTCCTCGTCTGAGCAGACCCTGTGTATTCGCAGGGCCTGTCCATAGGGGATGGCCTCTTTGACGTGGTTAGGGTGGAAGCTGGAAAAGTGGAGCATCGTGAGGTTGTCCGTGGGCTTGCGGTAGAGTGAGGTGCTGAGGTGCCCGTCTTTGATGGAGATTCGTGTGTCCAAGAAAGAAACTGATTCTGAGGAGTAGTCCATGGTGAGCTTGATGGTGGGATGGAACTTGTTGATGTTATCGTGTAGTCTGGACTGAATGACCTCCTTCCGTGCTGTAAAAGTCTGTATTTCCACAAGTGGATCACGTGTGAACTTTTATTACAAATAGCACTTTCTGTTACCTTCTGATACTAGGACCCATTCAAGTCTGGGGTACTTTCTGATAAGCCCATCCCTAGTTAGTTGCCCTGAGTAAGTGCTAGGATGCCTTCTTGAACCGCAGCAGTTTGATACAACTGAGTGGCTTGCTAGGCCACTTCA
The DNA here is from genome assembly GCF_035084215.1 of Heptranchias perlo. Lineage (NCBI taxonomy): Eukaryota > Metazoa > Chordata > Chondrichthyes > Hexanchiformes > Hexanchidae > Heptranchias > Heptranchias perlo. The sequence goes on along the minus strand of NC_090337.1, from coordinate 34,756,661 downwards.
GAGGGCAGTTAAGAGTCAACCACGTTAGTGTTAGATTGGAGTCACATAGGCCAGTCTGGGTAAGGATAGCAGGTTTCCTTCCCGAAAGGTCATTAATGAACCAATTGGGTTTTTATGACAATCCGACAGCTTCATGGTCACTTTTACTGATCCCAGCGTTTTATTTCCAGATTTTTAAAAACTGAATTCAAATTCTCAAACTGCCAAGGTGGGATTTGAACTCTCGTTCTGCTGAATTATTAATCTATACCTCTGGATTACTGGTCCAGTAACATAACTAGACTACCGTGCCCTCTGTCTGGAAAACCCCATGAATTCAAGTCTCTGGCTTCTTAAGCCTCTTAACAGAAATATTCCTGAAGACATTTTAAATACTCAAAAATCAACTGCCTGTGCTTGATTTGCTGTTTTCTTATGTTCTTGCGTCCTTATGAGTTTCTCCTTGATAGTTTATCTACCTCATTTCCTTGTGCTTGATTCTTATGCTCCTGATCTGTTGTTGCTGTTTTATGAACATGAAATTTGAGTTATTCATATGCAAGTGTGACACACATTAGTGTATCACCAGGCGTGATGCCTGAAGTAAGGCCTTCAAGTGTGATGGACCAATGTGTCAGATGAGATGTATAAAATATTTGTGAAGTTTCCTATGTTAATAATATAAAGATTCTCTTTGTAATATGCCCTCACCACAATAAGCATGCATTATTATGAAGTTCTACGGTGATATAAAGCTAAGAACTCTTGCAGGTGATTACAAAAGTGCAATGAATGGCTGTCAGTGGTGTATAATTCCAAAAATGTATCTAACATGACCACTGCAATTCTCAGAGGTTTATGCTGCCACAGTCTAGAAAGATACTCAACACATAGTAGAACCTTATTGACTATTAAAACTAGTCACGTTCACTTTTAACTGAATGCCATTTGATGTAGCTGTAATGTTAAACACTGAAAGGGAAAAAATTACAAACATCTTTGTGAAGGATGATTTGAAGATGATTTGAAGAAGATTTGAACCTAATGAGCTTTTTTTCTTGATTTCAAAATTACAGAAGGCCACGGGAGCTTCGGGTGGAGTGCTACCCAAGAGAAGATCTCCTAGGGTTTTTCTCGGTAAGTTGTAACTAAAAATAACTCCATTGATTGGTGCACCATCATTCAGATTATTGATCTAAATAGCAATTTAACACAAGCAGCTTTTGCAGTTTTTATTCTGAATTTGAGCTCTCTTTCTTTACACCCCTCCCAATCTTTTAGATTCTCCCTATGACACGCATACTGTTTCCAGGCCTCTGGTCGTGCTGATCTTTAAACCGTCCACTAGGAAGAGGAGGTCATGTGATCAGCAAATTTTTTTCTCCTTCCGTCCCTCTATAAGGAGTGCTTGGTCCCTGTTTAGCACATTTAAAGCCACAAACCCATTGCAGAGCCTAACCGAGTTGATATTTCTTTTCAATACTAAAAATATCCACTTCAGAGATTGCACATATTCCAATAATGTCCACAGATGAGCTCAAATAAACCAGGCAAAATACAAACTTTCAATAGCATCTTAAAAAGGCAGTGTCCTCATGGGAAAAACATTTGTTCACTTTGGTGGGAGAGAAGAGTCATCATTATAAGGTAGTAACAAGAAGAAGGGATGATATTTTCTGACAAGATTTATGCCATTGTGTCATAAACAAAAATAATGGGCTCGATTTTCAGATCTCCGAGCCAGCGGGTTTGTGGCGGGGGGGTTCTGTAAATCGGGGATTCCCGGGGCGGGTCCGGAGCCTGGCTCCAACCTGCCCGCTTCCGGGTTCCCCAGTGACGTGCTTACATGCGCGCGCAGCCCCCGCATGCGGGACTCCCACCGGCAATTAAAGCTGGCGGGATGCCACTTAAACTAATTAAGTAGATACTTCAGGTCATTAGCAAACCTGATTGACATGATATTTTAGGAGGAGTGGGATTTTTCAACCCAACTGGGACTGTTTCCCGTACTGGGGGAAACGCTCCCAGTTGAAATGGACGTGTTGCAGCCATCAGCCTGTGGCAGCTGCAAAGGTCCATTTGACAGGTGGTGGGGCGGGGGACGGGACCCTCACTCATTGCAGGAGGCCACTCTGTCACTTTGGACAAAGTTTGGCCTCCACCACCCTCCTCCTAACAATAAAATTCACCAACTTGCACACTTACCCCGGTGTGCAGACACATGTACCTACCTTGCGGATCCCCTCAAACGTACATCTTCTGGATGGGGGCCGCCGTAGCTGCAGTCATGACCTCCTCGGAGGACGAACAGCATCACCAGCCTCGCCAGCCACCTCTGACAAGTGGAGCTCCACAACACAGTGCTGTGACATATTCATCTGCACAGCAGAAGGAGGGCAACCGCAGAGAGAGATGCGTCGCAGAAGGCAGTACTCTCGCCACAGGGTCTACAGACCGAGGCTCAGCTTCCTGGACCTCTCTGAGCAGCAGTGCACACGGAGGCTCAGAGTCACTTGACATGTAGTCGTGGACATCTGCAGCCTCCTTCATGCCAAGCTGCTCCCGGCTGGCCCAAGCACCATCTTTTTACCTGTCGCTGTCAAAGTCACCACTGCCTTCAACAACTTCTCCTTCGCATCCTTCCAGGGTGCCACTGGGGACATCGCCGACATCTCTCAGTCGTCTGCACAAAAGAGCCCTGCAAATACACCTACACCCACTCTGCAGTGATACAATGGGTGGCATCAGTTGTGGGTCTTCATAGTGATCCTCAACAAAGGGCATTATTGCACAAACCAGACAAGATTTGCAAAGACGTGGCAGTAGTGGTGACAATATAATATGTAATGTGAGTTGATCAGAAATCAAAGTAAAAACCATGACAAACCCTCAAACACCCTTGTGCATCCCCTTAATGCTCACGACATGTTTGCCTTACGCTTCCTACTGCACATATGTGATGCATGCCCTGTGGCTGCAGCACAGGTAGTGGCAGGTTGAGTGAGGCTGACTGTGAAAGAGATGTATGAGAGGGCGAGTATGAGATCGAGCCATGAGGATTGGGTTGAGTGGTAGTGATGGGATGAGTACTGGCGAGGTGAGTAAGTGCAGGTAAGATGAGGATGAGGTTTGAGTGGGTGTGAGGAGTGACGTGACAGAGTAGTGTTGGCAGTGCAGAAAGAGATGTGGGGTGGGGACGGTGATGTGGCAGACGGAGGGGAGGGGAATGAGTAAGTGTACTCACTTCGGCTGACCTACTTAGGTCATTGAAGCGCCTCCTGCACTCTATGCAGGTGCTCGATATGTTGGTGGTGTAGGTGACCTCCTCTGCAACCTCGAGCCAGGCCTCCGTGGTGGCAGAGGCAGGCCACTTCCTCCCGTCCGCCGGGGGGATGATCTCTGTCCTCCCCCTCCTCCTCACCCCGTCCAGTAAGACCTGGAGTGAGGCATCATTAAACCTGGGAGCAGCCTTTCCCCTGGGCTGCTCCATGCTGTAATTTTTCCTATTTTCTGCAGCATCAGTCAGTGGAGGACTGCCCCTTTAAGTAGGGCTCCTCCAGCTGACAGCCTATGATGCGGCTGCGCAGTCCGCCCGCTGCGCAGCTTTCCAGCGCGAAACCCGGAAGCACAGGTAAGTACCTTCAATTAAGCTGCGATTGCGTGCGGAGCACCCCGAATTCACTGGGCGCGTTACCCACGCGCCCAGTCGACCCCCCACTGCCAACCCGCCTCTCTCCTAATATCGGGCCCAATGTGTTTGACAAATCTTTTCTTATCAACTTTGTCCCTTATAAAGTACCCTTTTTGTTACTTCTTCAAAGGGAATTTCTAAGAAAACAGGCAAAAACATTTGACTGCATGCACCTTTGATCCCCTATCCCTAGCAAAACCATTACTCTTTCTCATGCCAGTCAAGACCTTTGGTATGGCTTCCTCAAGTCCAAGGGGTACAGACTTGAGCATGTCTGGTGCACAATTGGTTTAGCCATTTATCACCAGATCTGGCTGGACCACATCATCAAGTGCTTTCAGGCCTCACTCTTCTCAGCCACAACTGTCCACTACCCCCGAATCATCCCGGAGAGCAAAGACAAGCCCCCGGCTTCTTTTCTCCATTACCAACCATTTCCGTAAACCCCTCTCCCCTGCCCCCTCCACCCTCACCTCCAACAACAAATGCGAGGAGCTCATTGATTTCTTCGTAATTAAGATTGAGACCATCCACTTGGCTGCCTCTGCTGCTTCTCCTCCTTCCTCTTCCCACCAAGCCAAACCTGCCCCCAGGCTCCTCCCTGCCCTAGCCCTGAACACATATCTTTCCCTAGTTTCTCTTCTATCTCCCCTCATCATGACATTAGAAGAAGAGATCAAAAAAGATATAAAGACATTTAAAATAGAAAGGGGAGAGAGAATTGATAAACTAATTAAACTTAGAGAGGATAAAACCCCTGATTGGATGGATTGCATTCGCACATATTGAAAGAAATTAGGGAAGAGATAGCAGAGGCACTATTACATGTATATAAAAAAATCAAGAGAAAAGGAAATAGTGCCAGAGGGCTAGCGAACAGCTAATGTTGTTCCTATATTTAAAAAGGGAGATATAACCAGTCCAGGGAACTATAAACCAATTAGCTTAACGTCGTTGGTAGGAAAGATAATGGAATCCTTATTCAAAGATGTAACGAAAAACACCTAGAAATCGAAAATATAATAAAGAATAGTCAGCATGGATTTCAAAAGGAAAGGTCATACTTGACCAACCTTATTGAATTCTTTGAAGAAGTAATAGAAAGGGTAGACAAGGGTAATGTGGTAGATGTAATATATTTGGATCTTCAAAAGACCTTCGATAAGGTACTGCCTAGTAGACTCATAACTAAGGTCAGAGCATGTGAAGTCGGGACAAGTAGCAGAATGGATAGCAAGCTGGCTACAAAACAGGAAACAGAGTGTAGGTGGTTAGAGGTGGTTTCTCAGACTGGCAAAAGGTGGGAAGGATTTTAGATAAACGATTTGGACTTGGGAATCAGAAGTACAATTTCAAAATTTGGGGACAACACCAAATTGGGGGATATCGTCAATATTGAGGAGGACTGCAACAAAATACAGGAAGACATTAATATGAACCATTCTGGTCTCCATATTATTAAAAAAAGGACAAAGAGGCCACTGGGATAGGTGCAAAAAATATTTACCAGGATGATACCAGAACTGATAGGTATTACCTATCAGGAAAGATTGAGCAGGCTGGGGCTCTTTTTTTCTAGAAAAGAGAAGACTGAGAGGTGATCTGATAGAGGCCTTTAAGATTATGAAGGGGTTTGATAGGGTAAACGTAGAGAAGATGAGTCCACTTGTGGGGGAGACCAGAACTAGGGGCCATAAATATAAGATAGTCACTAATAATCCAATAGAGAATTCAGGAGAAACTTCTTTACCCAGAGAGTGGTTAGAATGTGGAACTCGCTAATACAAGGAGTAGTAGAGGCAACTAGCATAGATGCATTTAAGGGGAAGCTAGATAAACACATGAGGGAGAAAGGAATAGAAGGATATGCTGATATGGTTAGATGAAGTAGGGCGGGAGGAGGCTTGTGTGGCGCGTAAACACTGGCATGGACCTTTTGGGCCGAATGGCCTGTTTCTGTGCTGTATATTCTGTGTAATCTTGTCCATGAGACCCACCTTTCGCTCACTAAACTGCTGACCATGCAACCTCTGTCCTTGCAAACTACCGCCCCATCTCCAACCTCCCTTTCCTCTCCAAAGTTTTTGAAAGTGTTTTTGCCTCCCAAATCGGTGTCCATCTTTTCTCCGAACCCATGTTTGAATCTCTCCAATCAGGTTTCTGTCGCACAGGACTGAAATAGACCGAACCTAATCACAAATAACATCCTCTGTGACTGTGGTGCATTAACTGTCCCCGTCCTCCTTGACCACTTTGCAGCCTTCGACATGGTCGATTGCACCATCCTCCTCCATTGTCCAGCTCAGTGGGATTGCCTTCGTTTGGCACAACTTTTATCTACTGATTGTCGCCAGAGCATATCCAGTAATGGCTTCTCATTCCGCCCCTAAACCAGAAATGCAGGAGTCCCCACAATGATCTATCCTTGTCCCTTTCCTCTTTCTCATCTACATACTGCCCATTAGCTTTTCAGCCCATTATACAAAAAGAAGGCTGAGAAAAGACAACTTTGCATTGCCAGCATCGTCCTGAGTGTAGTACACCGTGGAATGGTAGCTCCACCTGTTGGAAGTGTGCAACTTCAGCAGCAGCTGCTTGCCTCAGTGCAATCCAATTATGGTAGGGACAGAACCCTGAATATGCCAGCACAGATTCTCATGCTTGGCTGTAAATGCTTTTAAATTTATGGTCTAGTTTGTATTTGAATAATTTTCAAAACCACACAAACTGAAATATTGTTATACATACGCAAAATTTGACTTTTCCACTGTGAAAAGTAAATGTTTTGCAATTCAAAGATGAACAATTGCAACCAAAGATGTTTATTGGATTCTGTCTGTCGTATTTGAAGTAGCCTCTGCCTGTTTTTTCTTTTATCTCTCCCTCTCTTTTCTCTGTCCTCCTCCATATATACAAATGGACAATCTCTCTGTGACATAGACTGCACATATTACAAGTATGATGCCTGAGACGTGACACAGGAAATATGATGCCTTTTAAATGTTTTTGGAAATAGAAAGAGCTTTAAAGTAGAAAAATTGTTGCACTTGTTCCTGATTTTAATGGTTCTTCAGACTTTTATGAGAATGACTATTTTGATGGAATTTTTTGTCAGCCCCAATAGGGGAGATATATATATATATATATATACACCCAAGCTGACAAATGTCATCTGTAAACCTTGGTGTTTTCCACTTGATTACTATAGTAATGTTCCCTTTTATGGATCCAGCTTTCTTATGAACACATCATTCTCCTAAAAGTAGCATGTTGTTATTTAGTAACTGTCTATTGCTGACTCAGTTTTAGGGGCTGGGAAGTAAAGGATCTTCCTTTTGAGATGAGGAAGGGATGGTTCACTGTTCTGATGTGCAGTCAGCAAGCTAATTTAGTTTGATTACCATCTACTCAAACGTATGTACGTCATCATATGACAGTAAAAGTGAGTTGGCTGGGCCTGATAAAAAACAGCAGCTGTTTAGTTGAATGAGCATTGTGCTGTAAACAAATCCAGTACTGGCACAAAAAAAAGGGCAGCAAGAGCAACTGGATCATGTCTAGTATAGATTTAGACCCTTTACTAATTGACTGCAGGAATAATTATGACCAAAATAGTTTCAGTTGATGGCATGGGGCCGATTTTCAGGCTTCTGCCTGGCGGGAACAGGATTGTTGAAGGGTTTTGAAGATGTCTGAGGCAGCACAGCATATTGTGCGTGATGAGAAGAAGCAGCAGAAAATGTGGCCAATAGGGGGAAGTAGTCGTGAGGGTAAGCAGAAGAAGGTTCACTGAAGTGTCTCTTTGTAATCAGATTAGTGGCACAGAAAGTGGGATGGGAAGGATTGATAGTGCTGGGCCTAAAGTAGGTTGGTACAGGCCAGTGCAGAGAGTAAGAAAGATGTGAAGGAGAGCCTTACCTTGTCGGTCTTGGTGAAATCATTGAATTTATTTCTGCAAAGCAGCCAGGTCCTGGAAACAATGCTGGTTGTGTTGACTTGCTGTGCCACCTCTCTCCATTTCTGCTAACTCATTTGTCTGGGCACCTGTTACCCATTGGAGGGGAAGTGCTCCTCCTTCCTGCTGCTTAGTTGTTCTATGAGCATCTCCACACTTGCACCAGAGAATCTGGGGTCCTGGATGTAGTCATGATGTCTGCTGCTTCAGAAAATTGGTTTCCACTAACCACCGTTGATAAATGCACATGCCTTTTAAGAGGCTGCAGGCTACCTTTTAAGTAACGGCTGGCTCACTGGATTTCCTGCCTCCTCAATAGGACCCTATTAGCGCTGGCAGGTTGGCAATTACTTGTAAATGAGCCTAATCATGAAAATAGGTCATGCCTCAGGTCGATTGCGTTAGGTGGGAGGGGGCAGAACAGATGCCGTCCACCCGATGTATGCGCCACATAAATATCGACCCCTGTTACTTTAACATTGATTTATGAGCAGTTTTCTGCTGTAGACTGTGTGAATCAGGAGCAGCATTGGGGTTGGCCTGACTCACTTCATGTCTGTCCCTTAATCTGGACTGGTTCTGAGCCAAGGACCCAAGGTGAAGTGGAAGGCTGCTAGCCCACTATTCCATTCAGTCCTCTATTATTTCCCTTTTCAAATTTGATAGCAACAGAACAGTTAATAGGCCAGGGAAAATGAGAAGATATGCCAGTTTTCATTACATCTGAAATAATTAAGGTTTGGAGCCCTGATCTTGGCAGTATTGAATTGTGGTACATCTTAACAATTTTTCAAAATGGCACAAAAATGTGTTCCTTGCCTGAGCCATCAGACCAATTGCTACACATAAAATTGCCTAAGAAAGACTGGTCAGCGGATGTGAGTCATTGCAGACAGAAGCAAATGCTAACTTTGGCCACCCGTGGATTTTTAAGCATCCTGTAGAAAATAATTGTTGTAATTTGGAAAATAAGCAAATATTATATAGATTGGACTGGTGCAGTATTTTGATTACAGAAAAAAGTCAGAATGGTGGGAGTTGCAGTTTCTGGTTCTGTATACATCGCCACTTTTGATATGATTTACCGTCAAAGGTGTATAGAAAAGCATACTTGTAACTAATCTTTAATGGTTATGTGCTTAAAAATTGCATAGTGTAATGAGTGTTTAGTTTCTGAGGATGTGCTTTCAAGATTTATTCCATTTTTAGAGCAGCTATGATCCTAGTCAGAGATGACGTATTTTAGGTAATAAAAGCTGACAGAATAAATAGCCTAATAGTCTATTCCTATAATATTATAGGTTTTCTTTACTAAAGTGACATCTATTTTTAGTTTAAAATTTAATTAAAATCATAATTGAATTTTGAATCAGTTTGTGATGGTTATAAAATTCGAGTGTGGTTTTATGTCAATGTACATTGTGTGCAAAATTATGGTAGTTTTTTTTAATGTCATATCTTTATGATGAAATACTCTGAGTTGTATTAAATATTTTAACATTGAGAGCTCATTAAACCTGGATTTTTAATAAGAGCATATATAGTCTTATTAAAGATGTTGAAGGATTTTTTTAGTCATCTGCTTTTAAATATTCACATTGGCATGTACTTATGGTGTGGTAAGTTCTGATATTTTAAATGTTTACTAGTCTGTAATTATCATTTTAAGTGAATTTAAAGTATTTTTCCTTCCTCCATGGAAGCTGGTAATTGTATCCCCATGATTCCATTTTGAAAGTTGAAAATGTCACTGAGATTGCTGTTGTATTTCTTGACTGCAGCTTCCAAGAATCCAGCATTAAAAATCTGACCCACAGAATGGGACTGTTCACTCCTACAATATAAAGTTCTTCTTGAGCAATTGTCTTAAAACCGCAGGAGGTTCGCAGGGTTAAATTTGTGTTAGATTTGGTATTTGAATTTTGGAGGAGGGGGAAAGTAATTTTAATCTGTTTTCATTTAAATTGATTTTGAAAATCAGACAAAATGCAGAGGAAAATAAAAATGCTAACTAGATTTTTTTCAGTTTCTAATGAAGCTTGGTTACAATGCCTTGGGGGCGGGGGGGATGGGCGAGTGGGGGGCGGGGTGGTGGTGGTGGTGGGGGTGACGGGCTTGTGGGTGGGGGGGTGGGCGGGTGGGGGAGGTGCAGAGATGGGGAGGTGGGTTCGGGGGTTGGGTGGGGGAGATGGCGGGTGGGTGAGATGGTGGCGGGTGGGCGATATGGTGGGGAGGTGGGCTTATGGGGGAGATGGTGGGAGGGTGGGCATGGGGGAGGTGGTGGTGTGTGTGGGGTGGGGGGCTGGACGTGTGGGGAGCTGGGCGTATGGGGGGCTGGGCATTGGTGGTGAGTGGGGGTGCTGGTTGTGTGTGTGGGAGGTGGGCGTGTGTGTGGGGCATGGGCATGTGTGGAGGGTGGGGGAGTTGGTGGGGGGTTGGGCGTGTGGGGGAGAGGGTGGGGGGGTGGGCGTGTGGGGGTCGGGTGGGCGTGTGGGGGAGAGGGTGGGGGTAGGGTGGGCTTGTGGGGGAGATGGTGGTGTGTTTGGGGTGGGGGGCTGGATGTGTGGGGAGCTGGACGTATGGGGGGTTGGGCATGAGTGGGGGTGCTGGGCGTGTGGGGGAGATGGTGGGGGAGATGGTAGGGTTGTGGGTGTGTGTGGGGTGGGGTGCTGGAAGTGTGGGGTGCTGGGTGTGTTGGGGGCTGGGCATGGGTAGGAGGATGGGGGGGATGGTCGTGTGTGTGGGAGGTGGGCGTGGGTGGGGGGTTGGGTGTGTGTGGAGGGTGGGTGAAATGGTGGGCGAGGGGAGTGTGTGGATGAAGTTGTGGGGGGGTGAATGTGCGGGGGCCGGGCGGGGTGGTAGGGGGAGCAGGAGGAGGGCTGTCGTGGGGGTGGGTCATGAGGATCTTCCTCTCGAAAATTGGGTTTGAAGAAACTCATCTTTAGGTGAGACAACATGTTAATCTGTTTTTATTTTAATCCTGTTTTTTCTCCCTCTCAGACCTGGAGCAGAATAATGACATCAACACTGAAGATTATGAATATGAAGACGAAGCTAAACTAGTCATCTTTCCTGACCACTATGAAATTTCTTTGCCGAACATCGAAGAATTGCCAGCGCTGGTAAATGAGTGTGTTCAGAAGCTGCGGCCTTGCATTTATTGTTTACACCTGATATGCTCAAAACCTTTTGCATTTGGGGTGGAGGGGGGAGGTTGAGGGAAGAAGTACAATGCTTTTTAGCCTGAGCATTCTATACCTGTTCTATAAGAGAGATATAAAAATTAGCTAACCAAAAAATGTAGTGTATATTTTAAGAACGCAATTTTTAATATACAAGTCAAAGCACGCCTAGTTTCCATTTATGATCTGAGTATGGTCTTAATTGTGTATATGTAGAATTGTAGATCGTGAAGTAGTTTTAAAGGTTTTAAATTGAGGTCAATAAGATCTAAGACCTCTTTATTGTGGGAAATATGTAACTAATTTAGAACAAATTGTTAAATCAGGAAATTATAAAGCTTGGATTTAAAATGTTGGAGAGCGAGATCCAAAGAAGAAAAATGGGGACATGTCATATTTGATCAACTCGAATGCCCTGCAAAATGGGGCATCCGTTATCTGTTGAATGCAGGCCCTCACTGCTCCTTGCGTAAGGTTGCAGAGGGCCCCAGTCTGAAAGGAACTGTGTGCGTAGAAATTATTGGCTCCCATAGGATTGCTGACTTCCCAAGAGTGCAGAGGGCCATCGATGGGACCCATGTGCCACTGAAGGCACCACTTGTTGAACCAGTCACATTCATAAATAGCAAAGGTTACCATTCATTGAATGTTATGATAGTCTGCGATGCCCAACTGTGCATCCTGCACGTTAATACAGAGCATGGAGAAGTGCTCATGATGCCTTCATTCTTCGTTACTCCAACATTCATGACTTGTTCAGCACAGAGGAACAAGGAGGTGGATGGATTTAAGGGGACAAGACGTTCCCACTGAAGCCATGGCTGATGACACACTTCCGCATCACCAGCAACGCAGCACAGGAAAGATACAACCGTACGCACGTCATTATGGCAAGTAGTGGAGAGGACAATCAGGGTGTTCAAATCACGCTTCCGGTTCCTGGACAGGTCGGGGGCTGTTTTACAGTATTCACCTACCAAAGTGGCGAAGATTGTGGTGGTCTGCTGCAGACTGCACAATTCTGCCCTGCAGGGAGGCAGAGGAGATGCCATTGGATCTGGAAGATCCTGACCCCAATGTCCCTAGGGCCATGGAGGGTGCCCGCCATCCTGAGGAAGGCACAGAGCAGTGGGCAGGGTGGCTAGAGAGCAGCTGGTGGCTCAGGTATTCAGATGATGATAGCCGCCAGAGCCCCTAAATAATTTTTTTAATTAACTTTTAAAAGTTGATTTTAAGGTCTTTTCAGAAGTTATAGGTCACTCACCTCTCCGTGCTACACCTCAATCTGAGTCATGGGGCCTGTTTGCAGCTTTTTATCAGGCCATGTGGTTGATCAGGGAGATAAGCCATTGGGCACAACCTTCATGAGGTCCCAGATGCGACATTGACATCGCTACATCGATATCGGATCGATGTTCCAGCAATTTGTGGCTCACTATTGTGCAATGTCAATGGTGAGCTTAAAAGTCCAATTAGCGTTGTTCACTGCCAGTAAGAGCGTAAGAAATAGGAGCAGGAGTAGGCCATACGGCCCCTCGAGCCTGCTCCGCCATTCAATAAGATCATGGCTGATCTTCTACCTCAACTCCACTTTCCCACTCAATCCCCATATCCCTTGATTTCCCTAGAGTCCAAAAATCTATCAATCTTAGTTTTGAATATACTCAACCACTGAGCATCCACAGCCCTCTGGAGTAGAGAATTCCAAAGATTCACCACCCTCAGAGTGAAGAAATTCCTCTTCATCTCAATCCTCAATCGCCCACCCCTTATCCTGAGATGATGCCCCCTAGTTCGAGACTCTCCAGCCAGGGGAAACAGCTTCTTCGCACCTATCCTGTCAAGCCCCCTAAGAATTTTATACATTTCAATGAGATTACCTCTCATTCTTTTCTTACTCCAGAGAATATAGGCCCATTCTATTCAGTCTCTCCTCATAGGATAACCCTCTCATCCCAGGAATCAATTTAGTGAACCTTTGTTGCACCCCCTCTGAGGCAAGTAAATCCTTCCTTAGGTAAGGAGACCAAAATTATACACAGTACTCCAGGTGTGGTCTCGCCAAAGCCCTGTACAATTGTAGCAAGACTTCCTTACTCTTGTACTCCAACCCCCTTGCAATAAAGGCCAACGTACCATTTGCCTTCCTAATTGCTTGCTGTACCTGCATGTTAACTTTCTGTGTTTCGTGGACAAAGACGCCCAAGTCCCTCTGAACACCAACATTTAATAGTATCTCACCATTTTAAAAAATATTCTGTTTTTCTATTCTTCCTACCAAAGTGAATAACCTCACATTTCCCCACATTTATACTCCATCTGCCACCTTGCCCACTCACTTAACCTGTCTATATCCCTTTGTACACACTTTGCGTCCTCCTCACAGCTTCCTTTCCCACCAAGCTTTGTATCGTCAGCAAACTTGGATACATTACACTCGGTCCCTTCATCTAAATCATTAATATCGATTGTAAGTAGCTGAGGTCCAAGCACGCATCCTTGCGTTACCCCACTAGTTACAGCCTGCCAACCTGAAAATGACCCGTTTATTCCTACTCTGTTTTCTGTCCTTTAACCAATCCTCTATCCATGCTAATATATTACCCCCAACCCCATGAGCCCTTATCTTGTGTAACAACCATTTGTGTGGCACCTTATTGAATGCCTTTTGAAAATCCAAATATACTACATCCACTGGCGTCCCTTTATCTACCCTGCTAGTTACATCCTCAAAAAACTCTAATAGGTTTGTCAAACATGATTTCCCTTTCATAAAGCCATGTTGACTCTGCCTAATCATATTGGGCCAAAAATTACTCACCTCTGGACGCCTTTCTATCATGGGGTCCTCTCCCACTGTCTGTGAATCCAGGAAGCAAGTTCACGAATGCGCATACAACCATGAACTTGCTCCCATTGGATCGCCGGCAGTTTGACAGCTGCGAATTAAAGGGGCATGGTACGCTACAATTACTGAAATCATTCAAAAATTGTAAACTGATCCATCTGCCCAGCTGGAACGAAAATACTTACGCCACCAAAAGGTACGCTGAAAAATACCAGCTCTACACTACTTTTTAAAAGCGCGATGACTCCCAATGTCTGCGAAAAAAACTAAAAATTAAATTTTAAAAATGTGGAATGTCATATTGCTCTTAATTTTTTTGATCATTAAAAAAAATTTTAAAAATTAAAAAATTTTTTTTACTTTTAACTTCTGTTTCATTAAATTAAATCATATGTTTGGCTTTTTATAAGAAGATATGTTAATTTTTTATTTACACTAACATAGAGAAGTTTAATTTAAAAGATGGATTTCTAGTTGCCTGCTTGTGGGCGTGACTTCTCTTCCTGACAGATTCTGTGGGCGTGGCTTCCATTCCCACAGTCTGTCCAATGTGAATGAGAACCTACACTGATCTCAGAGTGCACACGTTGAAAAGGATTCAAAATGGAGCAAGTGGACGTCGCCTGCCACGAAGTAAGTATTTTCGTACTTTTTATCCGCAAGATGTGCGGAGTTTTGCCACGCCAGTTGGCGCAAGTTCCGGCCCATTATGATTTTCTAAGTGCCCTGTTACCATTTCCTTAATAATGGATTCCAGCATTTTTCCAATGACTGATGTCAGGCTAACTGGCCTGTAGTTCCTTGTTTTCTCTCTCCTTCTCTTGTATAACGGTGTTACATTTGCTACCTTCCAATCCACTCGGACCGTTCTAGAATCTAGAGAATTTTGGAAGATCGCAACCAATGCATCCATTATTTCTGCAGCCACCTCTTTTAGAACCCTTGGGTGTAGGCCATCAGGTCCAGGGGATTTGTTGGCTTTTCGTCCCATTAATTTCTCCAGTACTTTTTCTTCTCTAATATTAATTACTTTAAGTTCTTCGCTCTAATTAAACCCTTGGTTCCCCACTATTTCTGGTATGCTTTTTGTGTTTTCTACTATGAAGACAGATACAAAATATTTGTTTAACGTCTCTGCCATTTCCTTGTTCCCCATTGTAATTTCTCCTGTCTCAGCCTCTAAGGCACTCACGTTTACTTTCGCTGCTCTCTTCCTTTTTACATACTTGCAGAAGCTCTTACAATCTGTTTTTATATTTCTTGCTAGTTTACTCTCATATTCTATTTTCTCCCTCTTCAGCAATTTTTTGGCCATTCTTTGCTGGTTTCTAAAACTCTCCCAATCCTCAGGCGTACTATTCTTCTTGGCAACATTATAAGCCTCTTCCTTTAATCTAATACTATCCTTAACTTCTTTAGTTAGCCACAGATAGATCACTTTTCCCCTGGAGTTTTTATTTCTCAATGGAATGTATATTTGTTGAGAATTGTGAAATATTTCTTTAAATGTTTGCCATTACTTATCTCCTTTTAATCTAATTTCCCAATCTACCTTAGCCAACTCGCCCCTCATACCTATGTAATTGGCCTTATTTAAGTTTAAGACTCTAGTTTTGGACTTAAATACATCACTCTCAAACTCAACATGAAATTCTATCATATTATGATCACTCTTCCCCATGGGATCTCTGACTATGAGATTACTAATTTATCCTGTTTCATTACACAAGACAAGATCTAAAATAGCCAGTTCCCTGGTTGGTTCCACGATGTATTGTTCTAGGAAACTGTCTCGAATGCATTCTATGAACTCGTCCTCCAGACTACCTTTGCCAGTTTGATTTGTCCAGTCTATATGACGATTAAAGTCCCCCACGATTATTGCATTACCTTTGTTACAAGCTCCTATTATTTCTTGATTAATACTCTGTCCAAGTGTATAGCTACTGTTGGGGGGCCTATAAACTACTCCCACCAGTGTTTTCTGCCCCTTGTTATTTCTTATCTCCACCCATAGTGATTCTACTCCCTGATCTCCCGAGCCAAACGTGCCATTGCAGCAATTTCTGGCCCATTACCACATTGGCATTTGCAAACTCACTGGGTACAGAAAAAGGCAATAATTGTATCTCGCTTAGAAAATAAAATAAAGTGAAACACAGGTCCTTTGGAGTACACTAAAATAATACTCTATACCAGGCTATACTGAGTCCCAGGAACAGTTTGATCTCTGACTTTGTGATTCTAGCTCTAGGTTGGATGATCCAGTTGGCTCAGCAAATTTCCTACATTGTTATTTTTCTCTCAGTGCATGGGCAGTGTGTTCTTAGCATATTTGCTGCTATTTACAAAAAAACAGGAAACACTAAAGTAAAGTCTATAAAACTTAAATGCTCAATGAAATAAAGTCTTGTTTAGAACAAATGGTACATTTTTCTTTCCTTTCCTCCCAATTCTGCTGAAGGTGGTGGCTCATGCTGGGCTACCAGTTCCCCCAGGACTTTACCCAAATAGTCATTCTTCATGTATAACCCTAGGAAGTGAGTATCAGCAGGCCATTTGACGGTAGGGAGTATAAAAGCTGAGCCCAGTCCTGTCTACACACATCCCCTTGCTAATAAATGTTACTGAATAATGATCAAGAGTAAGAGACCAAAGCTAAGGTCATTGTGAGCACCATTTTGTTACTCAAGCAACCGCTAACTAATCTTAAATACAACAGATTCCCAAAATGATGATAAGGCTCCAGTTAAAATGGCTGCTCTGATTATTTTTTTATTTCCCCACTCAGCCCCCCCTGTCTTAGCCTTTGCCCCTAAGGGAAGCTAAGACTAATTGCAGCATGCTAACCATTGAGTTCAGCAAACTCAGCACAGACATGAGACCATCCTGTAAGTATGGTATCACTTTAACTAGTCTCGGCATCTGTGAAAACCGTCATATTTAAAATTAGACGGTAGTTGCTAGAATACCAAATGGTGCTCAACACTGCAGTGCAGATGGTCTCAGTGGACACGATTATTCAGCATTGTTATAGCAGTGTTTTTGTATGGATCTGCATTGTTAAAAATAAACTGTCTTTTGTGTAATTATCTTGACATATTATCTTTGAGAGCAGTCTCTGGAGACTTGGAATGGATCCAGTGTCTTTCTTGTATGAGGATAGGCTGCATACATTCATTTACAGCCTTTCAGTAAGAAAGAAGTGGATAGATCATACTTCCACTTGGACTGTGCGTTTTTTCCCCTAGGCATTGAATGTCGACAAGTATTTGAAATTCTGTGAATTTTATTTGCAATTCTAATGACGACTTCTATTGAAAAAAGTTGCATATTAAAGGCCAGATATGTCACTTCACGTCATGGGCTGCACCAACTGTTGCACCATCTCTGCACATTTAAGTTGAATTTTTAAAGTCTGTAAATTCTGTAAAATGCTGTCGCTAATATTTCATTATACCTGACAATTGCCTTACATTTCACCCCGGCAACTCGATTAGCTTCTGAACATCGAATCAACCACTGTGAATCCACAATGTTACAGCAACTTGTTCATAAGGTAATCTAAGATTGGTTAGGAAAAATTGTGTGAATACATTTAATGACTTGTGTAAATACAAGTCATTAAATGTTGCTGAATATTGAGCGTAGGGAAATCCACTTTTTCACATGCTACAATTAGGCTGCAAATAGTGGTTGAGTGCTACTGACCAAAAGTTGATGAAATGGGGACAGCATTGTTAATTTTCAGTGACGATAAATAGTTTAATTTGAATTTGATACATGCTTGATATTGATTCAAAGCTGCTCAGCTGTCTAACATCAAGGAATTGAAAATCAGAAGCAAACTCAAGGAGTGCTTGTATGAGAATAATCTAATAAATTAGTGGCCAACATAACTTTAGAAGGGGCGTATTCTGCCGAATGAACCTCCTCGACTATGCAAGTGGATAATGGAAAGTCAAATGATGTGGTGCACTTAGACTTCCAAAAAACTTTTGATTAAGTGCTTCATGAAAACCTACTGATTTTTATTTTGAGAAGCTTTAATGAGTCATTATTTTAGCTTTGTATTCCACACCATTTTAATGTATGATTCTCTTTCTCATCCCCACCCCACTAGGTGACAATAGCATGTGATGCAGTACTTGCTGCAAGATCTCCGTACAGAAAACCGGATTCTGACTCTTGGGAAGAAGAACTTAAGGACTCAAAACACGAGAACAACCTCCGACAACTGGACAATGGAGTCCGAATCCCACCCAGGTCAGCAAACTTCTCTACACCAAAATGAAGAGTTGTGTTTGTATACCTGTGACTCAGTCAGTCTTCATTTTCCTTTGATCTGAATATTGTTCAGATAGGAAATTATATTTATTTATAAGGGCTTCTTAGTGAAATGATACTTGGAAAAATAAGCTGCTATTTAAAGTTTGTAATACTTTCCTGCTGCTTCAATAGTTTTCCTCATATTGTTTCACAACTGAATTGCTCCAAGAAAGAACTTGTGTTTAAATAACACCTTCATGACCACAGAATGCCCCAAACTGCGTCACAGCCAATTAAGTATTTTTGAAGTATAGTCACTGTTGTAATGTAGGGAGACGCGACAGCCAATTTGATCACAGCAAGATCCCACAAACAGCAATGCGATAAGACCAGATAATCTATTTTAGTGATGTTGATTGAGGGATAAATATTGGCCAGGAGAACTCCACTGCTGTTCTTTGAAAAGTGTCATGTGATCTTTTACATCCACCTGAGAGGGCAGAAGGGCCCAAAAAATGGCATCTCTGACAGTGCAGCACAGCCTATGTGTTCTAGTCTCTAGAGTG
The DNA here is from genome assembly GCF_035084215.1 of Heptranchias perlo. Lineage (NCBI taxonomy): Eukaryota > Metazoa > Chordata > Chondrichthyes > Hexanchiformes > Hexanchidae > Heptranchias > Heptranchias perlo. Next base: position 34,738,171 of record NC_090337.1, on the reverse strand, counting down.
TGGCTTGAACCCCTAACTTTCTGACTCAAGACTTTTGTCTGCCAAACAAGGTCACAATATTCCATCGCTGTCTAAATACAGCTTTGTATAACATTGATGCCTTGTGGTATCACCAGCCTGCCATTTCTTCAGTAGCCCTTCCTTTAGACTTGACAGTTTCCTTACTACCACTGCTGAACTGTTAATGAGGTATGGGCTACTGGGGGCATGACATTAGAAGGAGAGAACAAAAAAGAATATAAAGGCATTTAAGATAGAAAGGGGGGAGATAATTGATAAACTAATCACACTTAGAGAGGATTAAACTCTGGTCCGGATGGATTGCTTCCGTTCATATTAAAAGAAGTTAGGGAAGAGATAGCAGAAGTACTACATATACATAAAAATTTATTAGAAAAGGAATAGTGCCAGAGGACTGGCAGATAGCTAATGTTATTCCTGTATTTAAAAAGGGAGATAGAACAAGTCCAGGGAACTATAGACCAATTAGCGTAGCGTTGGTGGTAGGAAAGGTAATGGAATCCTTATTCAAAGATGTAATAGAAAAACATCTAGAAACCAAAAATATCATAAAGAATAGTCAGCACGGATTTCAAAAGGGAAGATCATGCTTGACTAACCTTAAAGAATTCTTTGAAGAAGAAACAGAAAGGGTGGACAAGGGTAATGTGGTAGATGTAATATATTTGGATTTTCAAAAGGCCTTCGAAAAGGACTCATGACTAAGGTCAGTTGTAAACAATTTTACAACACCAAGTTATAGTCCAGCAATTTTATTTTAAATTCACAAGCTTTCGGAGACTTCCTCCTTCCTCAGGCAAATGTTTCAGGATCTCCTTGAAGCCTACGCATTTATACATATAGAACAATACATGGTGTTTACAGACTGCCCCTGCAACTGCCCGTTGCCAAGGCAATCACCGTGTTCAGACAGAGAGGTGTCACCTGCAGAACCCCCGAATACACATTCAACAAAAAAACAAACAGGGAAAAAAAAACAGAGAAAAAAAACAGAGAGAGGCAGAAACATCCGGAAGGCAGAGAGAGCCAGCAAATGACCCATTATATTAAAAACAGATAACATTTGTTCGCTGGTGGGGTAATGTGTAGCGTGACATGAACCCAAGATCCCGGTTGAGGCCGTCCTCATGGGTGCGGAACTTGGCTATCAATTTCTGCTCGACGATTTTGCGTTGTCGTGTGTCTCGAAGGCCGCCTTGGAGTACGCTTACCCGAAGGTCGGTGGATGAATGTCCATGACTGCTGAAGTGTTCCCCGACTGGGAGGGAACCCTCCTGTTTGGCGATTGTTGCGCGGTGTCCGTTCATCCGTTGTCGCAGCGTCTGCATGGTCTCGCCAATGTACCATGCTCTGGGGCATCCTTTCCTGCAACGTATGAGGTAGACAACGTTGGCCGAGTCACAGGAGTATGAACCATGCACCTGGTGGGTGGTGTCCTCTCGTGTGATGGTGGTATCTGTGTCGATGATCTGGCATGTCTTGCAGAGGTTACCGTGGCAGGGTTGTGTGGCGTCGTGGACGCTGTTCTCTTGAAAGCTAGGTAATTTGCTGCGAACGATGGTCTGTTTGAGGTTGGGTGGCTGTTTAAAGGCGAGTAGTGGAGGTGTGGGGATGGCCATAGCGAGGTGTTTGTCCTCATTGATGACATGTTGAAGGCTGCGGAGAACATGGCGTAGTTTCTCCGCTCCGGGGAAGTACTGGACGACAAAGGGTACTCTGTTGGTTGCGTCCCGTGTTAGTCTCCTGAGGAGGTCTATGCGATTTTTTGCTGTGGCCCGTCGGAACTGTCGATCGATGAGTCGAGCGTCATATCCCGTTCTTACTAGGGCGTCTTTCAGCGTCTGTAGGTGTCCATCGCGTTCCTCCTCGTCTGAGCAGACCCTGTGTATTCGCAGGGCCTGTCCATAGGGGATGGCCTCTTTGACGTGGTTAGGGTGGAAGCTGGAAAAGTGGAGCATCGTGAGGTTGTCCGTGGGCTTGCGGTAGAGTGAGGTGCTGAGGTGCCCGTCTTTGATGGAGATTCGTGTGTCCAAGAAAGAAACTGATTCTGAGGAGTAGTCCATGGTGAGCTTGATGGTGGGATGGAACTTGTTGATGTTATCGTGTAGTCTCTTTAGTGATTCCTTGCCGTGGGTCCATAGAAAGAAAATGTCGTCGATGTATCTGGTGTATAGTGTTGGTTGGAGGTCTTGGTTGGAGGTCTTGTGCAGTGAAGAAGTCCTGCTCGAACTTGTGCATGAAAATGTTGGCGTATTGGGGTGCGAATTTGGTCCCCATGGCTGTTCCGTGTGTTTGGGTAAAGAACTGGTTATTGAAGGTGAAGACATTGTGATCCAGGATGAAGCGGATGAGTTGTAGGATGGCTTCCGGAGATTGGCTGTTGTTGGTGTTGAGTATTGATGCTGTCGCAGCGATGCCGTCATCGTGGGGGATACTGGTGTATAGTGCCGAGACGTCCATCGTGGTGAGAAGTGTTCCTGGTTCAACTGGTCCGTACCCACGGACCAGTTGAACCAGGAACACTTCTCACCACGATGGACGTCTCGGCACTATACACCAGTATCCCCCACGATGACGGCATCGCTGCGACAGCATCAATACTCAACACCAACAACAGCCAATCTCCGGAAGCCATCCTACAACTCATCCGCTTCATCCTGGATCACAATGTCTTCACCTTCAATAACCAGTTCTTTACCCAAACACACGGAACAGCCATGGGGACCAAATTCGCACCCCAATACGCCAACATTTTCATGCACAAGTTCGAGCAGGACTTCTTCACTGCACAAGACCTCCAACCAACACTATACACCAGATACATCGACGACATTTTCTTTCTATGGACCCACGGCAAGGAATCACTAAAGAGACTACACGATAACATCAACAAGTTCCATCCCACCATCAAGCTCACCATGGACTACTCCTCAGAATCAGTTTCTTTCTTGGACACACGAATCTCCATCAAAGACGGGCACCTCAGCACCTCACTCTACCGCAAGCCCACGGACAACCTCACGATGCTCCACTTTTCCAGCTTCCACCCTAACCACGTCAAAGAGGCCATCCCCTATGGACAGGCCCTGCGAATACACAGGGTCTGCTCAGACGAGGAGGAACGCGATGGACACCTACAGACGCTGAAAGACGCCCTAGTAAGAACGGGATATGACGCTCGACTCATCGATCGACAGTTCCGACGGGCCACAGCAAAAAATCGCATAGACCTCCTCAGGAGACTAACACGGGACGCAACCAACAGAGTACCCTTTGTCGTCCAGTACTTCCCCGGAGCGGAGAAACTACGCCATGTTCTCCGCAGCCTTCAACATGTCATCAATGAGGACAAACACCTCGCTATGGCCATCCCCACACCTCTACTACTCGCCTTTAAACAGCCACCCAACCTCAAACAGACCATCGTTCGCAGCAAATTACCTAGCTTTCAAGAGAACAGCATCCACGACGCCACACAACCCTGCCACGGTAACCTCTGCAAGACATGCCAGATCATCGACACAGATACCACCATCACACGAGAGGACACCACCCACCAGGTGCATGGTTCATACTCCTGTGACTCGGCCAACGTTGTCTACCTCATACGTTGCAGGAAAGGATGCCCCAGAGCATGGTACATTGGCGAGACCATGCAGACGCTGCGACAACGGATGAACGGACACCGCGCAACAATCGCCAAACAGGAGGGTTCCCTCCCAGTCGGGGAACACTTCAGCAGTCATGGACATTCATCCACCGACCTTCGGGTAAGCGTACTCCAAGGCGGCCTTCGAGACACACGACAACGCAAAATCGTCGAGCAGAAATTGATAGCCAAGTTCCCACCCATGAGGACGGCCTCAACCGGGATCTTGGGTTCATGTCACGCTACACGTTACCCCACCAGCGAACAAATGTTATCTGTTTTTAATATAATGGGTCATTTGCTGGCTCTCTCTGCCTTCCGGATGTTTCTGCCTCTCTCTGTTTTTTTTCTCTGTTTTTTTTTCCCTGTTTGTTTTTTTGTTGAATGTGTATTCGGGGGTTCTGCAGGTGACACCTCTCTGTCTGAACACGGTGATTGCCTTGGCAACGGGCAGTTGCAGGGGCAGTCTGTAAACACCATGTATTGTTCTATATGTATAAATGCGTAGGCTTCAAGGAGCTCCTGAAACATTTACCTGAGGAAGGAGGAAGTCTCCGAAAGCTTGTGAATTTAAAATAAAATTGCTGGACTATAACTTGGTGTTGTAAAATTGTTTACAATTGTCAACCCCAGTCCATCACCGGCATCTCCACATCATGACTAAGGTCAGAGCATGTGGAGTCGGGACAAGTAGCAGAATGGATAGCAAGCTGGCAACAAAACAGAAAACAGAGTAGGGGGTTAACGGTAGTTACTCAGACTGGCAAAAGGTGGGATGTGGTGTTCCACAAGGATCGGTGGTGTTCACCATTTACAAAAACGATTTGGACTCGGGGATCGGAAGTACAATTTCAAAATTTGTGGACGATATCAAATTGGGGGATATCGTCAATATCGAGGAGGACTGCAACAAAATGCAGGAAGACATTAATAAACTTGTAGAATGGGCATGTAATTGGCAAATGAATTTCAATTATAGGTAAATGTGAGGTGGTACATTTTGGTAGGAAGAATAAGGAAGTCACACACTATTTGGAAAATAAGAGTCTAAATAGGGTAGAGGAGCAGAGGGATCCGGAGATACAGATACACAAATCACTAAAAGTAGTGATGCAGGTTAATAAGGCCATAAAAAAAGCAAACCAAGCACTGGGGTTCTGGGGGGATAGAATTGAAAAGCAGAGAAATTATGTTAAACTTGTATATAACTTTGGTTAGAGCACACTTGGAGTACTAATCACAATTCTGGTCTCCATATTATGAAAAGGATATAGAGACACTGGAGAAGGTGCAAAAAAGATTTACTAGGCTGATACCAGAACTGACTGGTTATACCTATCAGGAAAGATTGAATAGGCTGAGGCTCTTTTCTCTTGAAAAGGGAAGACTGAGGGGTGACCTGATTAAGGACTTTAAGGAAATGAAAGGGTTTGATAGGGTAGACGTCGAGAAGATGTTTCCATTTGTGGGAGAGACCAGTACTAGGGGCCATAAATATAAGATAGTCATTAATAAATCCAATAGGAAATTCAGGAGAAACTTCTTTACCCAGAGAGTGTTTAGAATGTGGAACTCACGATCACAAGGAGTAGTTGAGGTGACTAGCATAGATGCATTTAAGGGGAAACTAGATAAACTCATGAGGGAGAAAGGAATAGAAGGATATATCTGATAGGGCTAGATGAAATAAGGAGGGAGGAGGCTTGTATGGAGCATAAATACCAGCATGGACCTGTTTCTCTGCTGAACATATGTAATTCTATGTGAGATTACTGAAGTTTGTTCTGGTTGTGAAAGAGAATTGTATAACTTAGTCACCACTCTATGTTGTTTGAGTAATATAGTTTTCTTCAACCTAGAGATATACGTGGTATTCATTAACTTTGTATACGGTATATTTTCATTAAATGATCTTGGCCCCTGATGTTCCAAAGTGATTAATTACTCAGGTGTCACACACATACAACATTGTCAGATTGTTGAATGTGTTTCAAGGACTTTATTGTAATCACTGAGTTATTTTATGAAGTAAGAACCTTTAGATTTACTTCCAGCAGTGTCTGTCACCTACCCTTTCCCACGATTTCTTACAGTGGCTGGAAATGTGCCTGGTGTGATCTGAGGGAGAATCTTTGGCTAAACCTGACGGATGGCTCCATATTGTGTGGGAAATGGTTCTTTGATGGCAGTGGTGGAAATGGACATGCTCTGGAACATTACCGAGAGACAAATTACCCATTGGCAGTTAAATTAGGAACCATTACTCCAGACGGTGCAGGTTAGTTAATTCTTTTCAATAATAAAATGCAATCTGACAACCTACACTTTGTGGCACTGACCCTGAAGTGGAGTCTTTCGAGTTCTCTGAACTGCAAATCTCTCAAATGCAAGTTGTGTTTTTCATTCCTTTTTGATGGACGCAAACTTAAAAATGCAGAAACTGACCATCCAAGAATACAGAATAATGTAAAGTGTGAAAAGAATTTTAATTTCTTAAAAAAAAAATTATACAGGAAACAAAATGAAGAGCAGAGGAATAGCCAGTTTATTCTACGAATGGGAAGACACTCATTAATGACGGAGTCGTGATGTGCATTCAAAGTTTTCGTCAAGTGAAATTCCTACATTGTATATTTTCCTCATTGTATATTCTATTTAAATGATGGACTTAAGGATAAATTTGTTTAAGATCATTTGTTTTCTTGTTTAATGTTGATGGTGCTTTCATACTCTCATTTTGTCATGCAAGATACCTGTTGTATCTCTGTCTGTCTCCACAAATAACATGGCTGTTTCTTCCTAGCTATTATTAATATGTGTCAATGTTTAGCTCCACATCTTCACACAGTGGGGGCTTCTGATCTTGTCAAGTTCATTCTGCTTGATTTTTTACATCCTGTTGTCAAGTCAAGGAGCATTACTGTAGATGGCCATGGAGAAGCTTGTCTGTGTCTTGATCCACCTGCCTGGGTCTCCCAAAATTTTTTTTTAACAAATGTATCAAAGCTGCTTCAGGGCAGCTGCAGATGTGAATGTGGTTGGGACAAGGGACAACAATCATCAGAGCAGCAATAGGACAATGTCCTTTTTCAGGATCTACTTTCCTTCCTTTGGTGCACTTTTAGTTTTTGTAACCTGCACAGTGTAATTTAAAAAAAAATCTGGTCTTGCATAATTGTTTTTTTTACAATGCAGATGTATACTCATTTGATGAAGAGGAAGCAGTACTAGATGCAAATATTGCAGAACACTTGATGCACTTTGGTATCGACATGCTGAAAATGGAAATGGTGCGTAGAAAATGTTACCGGTCACTCTTCATAATGAAGAATATGTGGTGCTCCTGATCAGCGACAAATTAACTGACCAGTCATTATCTCATTCATAGCAGGAAATAGGAGCTGAGTCAGTGGAAAAAATCAGATAATTTGGCTCTTATTTACTGGAATAAAAATATTGGCCCAGAATTTGCTGAAAAAATAACAGCGTGAACGATGCTCACTGTTATTAATGTACAAATCGGCCGGCAACTTGTGGCAAGTAAGAGATACCCCATGATTTGTGAATCACCACAGGTTGCTGGCTGATTTGCGCCACTCTGCCATTAGCTTCATGAAAACGGCATCTCTCCCTTAACTGCCTTGTGATTTTCATGAAGTTGCTACGTTTGCACATTAATTGCCCATTAACCTCGTCGCAGAAAGTTAAGTCTGGTATGGGTGGAGCTAAGAAACACCAAGGGGCAGAAAACGTTGGTGGGGGTTGTCTATAGGCCCCCAAACAGTAGTGGAGATGTAGGGGAGGGCATAAAAAAGGAAATTAGAGACGCGTGCAAGAAGGGTACAACTATAATCGTGGGTGACTTTAATCAACATATAGATTGGTCAAACCAAATTAGCAATAATACTGTGGGGGAGGAATTCCTGGCGTGTGTACGTGATGGTTTTCGAGGCCAATACATTGAGGAACCAACTAGAGAACAGGCGATCCTAGACTGGGTATTGTGCAATGAGAAAGGATTAATTAACAATCTTGTTGTGCAGGGTCCCTTCGGGAAGAGCGACCATAACATGATCGAATTCCTCATTAAGATGGAGAGTGAAGTAGTTGAATCCAAAACTAGGGTCCTGTATCTAAATAAAGGAAATTACGAAAATATGAGGTGCGAGTTAGCTATGATAGATTGGGGAACTTTACTAAAAGGGATGACGGTGGATAGGCAATGGCTAATATTTAAAGAATGTGTGCAGGAATTACAACAATTTATTCATTCCTGTCTGGCACAAAAATAAAACAGGAAAGGAAAAAAGAAATTAGGGATAGTATTAGATCCAAAGAGGAGACATATAAAATTGCCAGAAAAAATGGCAAGCCTGAGGATTGGGAGCAGTTTAGAATTCAGCAAAGGAGGACAAAGAGATTGAATAAGAGGGGAAAAATAGAGTATGAGAGTAAACTAGCAGGGAACATAAAAACTGACTGTAAAAGCTTCTATAAGTATGTCAAGAGAAAAAGATTAGTGAAGACAAATGTAGGTCCCTTACAGTCAGAAATGGGGGAAATTATAATGGGGAACAAAGAAATGGCAGAACAAAGGAGGACACAAATAACCTGCCAGAAATGTTAGGGAACCAAGGGTCTAGTGAGAGGGAGGAACTGAAGGAAACCAGTATTAGTAAAAAAAAAATAGTGCTAGGGAAATTAATGGGGCTAAAGGCTGACAAATCCCCAGGGCCTGATAATCTACATCCAGAGTACTAAAGGAAGTGGCCCTGGAAATAGTGGATGCATTGGTGATCATCTTCCAAAATTCTATAGACTCTGGAACAGTTCCTACAGATTGGAGGGTGGTAAATGCAACCCCACTATTTAAAAAAGGAAGGAGAGAAAAAACAGGGAATTACAGACCAGTTAGCCTAACATCAGTAGTGGGGAAAATGCTAGTGTCTATTATAAAAGATGTGATAACAGAACACTTGGAAGGCATTAATGGGATTGGACAAAGTCATCATGGGTTTATGAAAGAGAAATTATGCTTAACAAATCTACTGGAGTTTTTTGAGGATGTAACTAGTAGAATAGATAGGGAAGAACCAGTGGATGTGGTGTATTTGGATTTTCAGAAGGCTTTTGATAAGATCCCACACAAGAGGTTAATGTGCAAAATTAAAGCACATGGGATTGGGGGGAATATACTGGCATGGATTGAGAATTGGTTGACAGACAGGAAACAGAGAGTAGGAATAAACGGGTCTTTTTCCGGGTGGCAGGCAGTGACTAGTGGGGTACCGCAGGGATCAGTGCTTGGGCCCCAGCTATTCACAATATATATCAATGATTTGGATGAGGGAACTAAATGTAACATTTCCAAGTTTGCAGACGACACAGCTGGGGTGGAATGTGAGCTGTGAGGAGGATGCAAAGAGGCTCCAATATGATTTAGACAAGTTGGGTGAGTGGGCAAGAACGTGGCAGATGCAGTATAACGTGGATAAATGTGAGGTTATCCACTTTGGTTGTAAAAACAGAAAGGCAGATTATTATTTGAATAGTGATAGATTGGGAAAAGGGGAGGTGCAACGAGACCTGGGTGTCCTTGTACACCGGTCGCTGAAAGTGAGCATTCAGGTGCAGCAAGCAGTCAGGAAGGCGAATGGTATGTTGGCCTTCATTGCAAGAGGATTTGAGTACAAGTGCAGGGATGTCTTACTGCAGTTTTACAGGGCCTTGGTGAGACCACATCTGGAGTATTGTGTGCGGTTTTGGTCTCCTTATCTGAGGAAGGATGTCCTTGCCATGGAGAGAGTGCAACAAGGTTTACCAGACTGATTCCTGGGATGGCAGGACTGACGTATGAGGAGAGATTGGGTCGACTAGGCCTATATTCACTAATGTTTAGAAGAATGAGAGGTGATCTCATCGAAACATACAAAATTCTAAAAGGACTAGACAGACTAGATGCAGGGAGGATGTTCCCAATGGCTGAGGAGTCCAGAACCAGGGGTCACAGTCTCAGGATACAGGGTATGCCATTTAGAACCGAGATGAGGAGAAATTTTTTTCACTCAGAGGGTGGTGAACCTGTGGAATTCTCTACCACAGAAGGCAGTGGAGGCCAAGTCATTAGATGTATTCAAAAAGGAGATAGATATATTTCTTAATGCTAAAGGGATCAAGGGATATGGGGTAAAAGCAGGAACAGGGCACTGAGTTAGACGATCAGCCATGATCATTTTGAATGGTGGAGCAGGCCCGAAGGGCCGAATGGCCTACTCTTGCTCCTATTTTCTATGTTTCTATGTAACAGTGTAAGTACCCTTTTAATGATGTGATAATTGTTAATGATTGCTCTCTCTTGTTCAGAAAGTGAACAATTAAAAGTGTGGAGTCTTTTTTTTTAGGTTGTGAATTGTTGGAAATTTTAAAAATGCCAAATTTTAAATAAAAGTATATATTTTTCTTACTTTTCCTTTCTATCTCTTTTTTTCTCTCTCTCTTAATCCAGTCTTTCTTTCCCTCTTTTTATTTCTCTTTCTGCACCTGGTTTGACAATGAATTCACCCATTCTAATTCACCCTCCTTCTCAGTCCTTCCTCTGTTTATTTCTCAATCCTTCAATCTCATTGATTAAGGTGATACACTGTTTGTCCCGTTGCTCACCAAGGTGTCAGATGACCCGTTTCCCTCACTGTGCCATTATCAGCCCACACTTCCAGCAACTTTGTGGGCAAAAAAATTTAAAACTTAAACGTGCACAAACAAATCTAACAGAGCAATGCCGCGAGATGCCCTGCTCCAGCAAAATCTGGACTAACGAAACAAAAGAAAATTGCACTAAATAGAAGTCCACTTTTGGTGAATGTTAAAAAGGTGATCAGGAGATGTATAACTGTCATGTTCCCACCACCATGTGAAGGAGTAAAAAGGAAGTTTGAGATGATAAAAAGACATGATTATCACCAAACCTGCTGCTTTCCTTCAGCTTTCAGCCTGATTACAGTCAAAGTGACCTACTTGGCACTTGTATCTGCTCATTAAACCTCCGGCTAGATTTTCTGCCCACTGACTACGAATTTTACAAAAAAAACCACTGCATGTGCACTGATTTAGTGCACATGCACACAGCATGTTAGCACAGAAGTGTTTTAAACTTTATATATATCATATATATATATATATATATATATTAATGTATAATGTATATATGTAGCTTATAAAAACTGCTGTGATTGGAGCATTAGAAGAAGGATCAGATAAGGATTTGTGAAAATGTATTACCAGGTGATTGTTTATCACATTTGTTTGTCTGACAGTCAGAAAATGTTAATCCAGTCAACGATATAAAGCCACGAATCAGTGAGTGGGAAGTCGTCCAGGAATCCGGTATGAAGTTAAAACCAATTTATGGCTCTGGATACACTGGCATCAAGAACCTAGGAAACAGCTGCTACCTCAGCTCTGTCATGCAGATAATCTTCAGCATCCCTGACTTTCAGAGAAGGTGAGTTTCACATAGACGTTTGTGTTCATGTATAAGACATTGCTTTTTAGAGAGACGTATTTTTGGGCTTTCATTTGATGTAATTTGTTCATTGTAAGTTATTCCCTGTCTTTTATATCTACCAGGCCATTATTCCTCAACTTTAAATAGGACAGGCATGTAGCCTGCTCCAAGTCAGCAACCGAGAAGTGCTTGGTACCAGCTAAGTGTGAAATACCCTCTTTTTTTTCTTTGATTCCCCTCCCTCTGTAAGGAGAGACTGTAGGCATCAAATCTAAATTTCTCCGTAGTCCATGGCAGGAAGCATCAGTAACCTAAGACTATTTACCACTGTGCTGTCCTGGACAGACAGATTTTATAGCAATCTTTTAACCAAATTATTTGTCATGTAATTTTTCATGTTATTTAATGTGTAGCATTGACTCCTTTTTCTATCCATTTTCTAACCATCCTCAATGGTCAGATTTTTTTTTAACAATTTCTTTCCTTTAAAGAAAAAACTGTTATGTGTTCATAAATATGCAATTGATTGCATCCATGTGGGTCATTAGGAGCATATTACACTACTAGCATAGGCCAGGACGTAAGGGTGTCTATTTTGATGTTCCTAGATGGCAACAGCGTACAGGTGGTAGGCAAGGTGATACAACATTCAAAGATTATGTCATCGTATGTTTAAGCTTTATCTAGATATTTCTCTTGTGCTGTTCGTGAAAGACGAGGATAAGTGAATCCTCGTATCCTATGAACTGGGCTCTGATTATATGCAAAATATCTGGTAATGTATTACTTAGGAAACTCTCAATATTGATCTTTTTCCCAGTAGATATTTATTAAAACCCTAAAATAATTTACAGTTCTATATTATTAGGGATATCTACTTGGACATATTTGAGGGGAATAAGGATACGTACAGTGGGAACTGGATGCATCACACTGGGAGGTACTCTTCTGAACTTTGGTGGGGATTCTGCACTCTGAACCATGAACTAACCTGAACATGATCTCTACTAGACTTACTTTTAACTAGAAATAAGAGTATTTGATGCTGTTCCTTGGTGTAAGAAGAAAAACTGGTCAATTCCCCAGAATTTGTATCTTTCAGTTTGAAGAGTAGAGTTGCACAAAATATTTTGAAAGAAAGCTTCAAAGCATACTAAGTAAGTATTCAGTAAAGCAAATGTATCACAATATAAAAGGCATAAATACTGTGCACTTGTTTTACAGATACGTAGGAAACCTCCAAAGGATATTTGATTACTCCCCTCTGGATCCAACACAAGATTTTGAAACACAGATGTAAGTATTAGATTTTGTAACAATGCTGTACTTATCCATTTGTGCCCAAATGTATTTGTTAACAATATCAGTAATTAATTCAAAACAAAGCTTTGCATCTTTGTAATTGATTGTGTTTAATGGGAGCAATATTACTCACATGAAATAGGCAGGAAATTCACAACGCAATTCATAAACACACAGATTAGTAGAAATATTTTCAATTTATTGTGTATAAGATTTCCATCTTTTTAAAAAGGTTTTGCTGATTGAAAGCCAGTTCTGTTTGTATTGAGAACTTTAGAAATTTAAAAATATTTTAGATGGAGATTACTGTTCTTGCTATAGCCTGCAGTAAAAATATTTTGAGGTAAGAACAATTTGAGGCATCCAACTATTAGGATATCACATTTTTATAGTATCCTTGGCGAGAAATGTTACCGAATGGCTACCTGTGAATTAAGAACATTGAATATTCATGAGGTAAATTGGTGACTTATTGTATTGTGAAAGAGGGTGGCCTGGAGATTAGTTCATTGATTTAGTAAGAGAGCTGAGTCACAGTATGATAATTGAACAGCAGGTGAGAGGGTGAAAAATCTGACATTGAGGACGAGAATCCACAGGTTGCAAACCTGATGGTTACGTTGGGATCGCACCAGCCAGTACCAGTGTTTGTGGGGTCAGTGGGAAGGCACCTCATAACCGTGGGACAAGCAGGCACAATGGCTACTTTGGGCACATTTCCTGTGCCAGCCTGCCTGGGGTTGGGGTGAGAGTGCCCAGGCCCCAGACCCCAGACCCCTAACTGTGGACCAACAAAAAAATCCTTTTCTTCAGGGGTTCAGGCCGCTTCACTGGGGACTCCACCAACGGGGACCCAAAGCTTCCCTTGTGGAGGTCAGTGTGCTTCATCTCACTTGCTGTACCGGCATCCACTGATGCCAGGTTCCGACTGAGCCTGAGGAGTGGGAACTCCTGGCATAGGGAATGCCTACCCTTGCCTCTGCTTCCTTCTCATCATTTGCCTTGCAAGGCAAACAGAAAATTCTCAAATTCCAGATCCCTTCTGTTTTTGAGGGGTTTTTGTGGGGTTGTGCTGGTCTCTCACTGGAGTTCTAGCAGGACACTGGCAGAAGACCCTGAGGTATTAGCTTTAGCCATCTGGTTTGCCACTAAAGCAATAATTTAATATTGTGCTTTGGAAGAGTAGGAAAATTATTTTATGCAATTTTGAAGAAATGGTATAAAAATTCTAAGAAGTTTAATTTATTAAGGTGCCAACTCATCATGAGCAATTTGTACAAAGTATAGTTTTGCAAATCTTTTACAGTAAAAAAGCTGAATAAATAAAGTGATAATTGAAGGTAATTTCTGACTCAACTTCTAAACATGGGCATAATTCTTTTGATTATGAATGGGGAAAACGTCACCATTGTCTTTGTCAGCTCTCTCATGATATAATAGGTATTAAGATCTTTTATTACAGATGACCAATGCAGCTGTGATAAATTAACATTTGCCATAAAATGCACTTTTAAAATATATTTTTCACTGTGTTCAAAACTTTATTTTCCTTAGGAGCTTTTCATTTTGATGAAAACACCAGAAATAAATCCTAAAAGTTTGTTGGGAATGCAGCTTTATGAAATCTCCTTTCATGTGAAGCTTGGTAGTCAGAAGTCATTTGATTGCTTCCTAATTACAAGATCTCACATTTAGGCCCTGGACCTACCTGGCACTGACATTTGTTAGTTTAATTTTGTCTATTCAAAATCAGACCACTGGATGGAACACCTCTCAGAGCAGACATAGACCAGCTTGCATCACTTAATGGCATCTCCTCCAGTCACAGAGCGGCATTGATATTTGCCTATATTGTCCCATAGCTTCAGTCTCTTGTCACCCTGATGTGCTACGTACCATTTCTTTTCTTATGAAGAGAGAGAGCAGATGCAGGCACATGACTTACTCCCTACTTGCACCAACACCACTCCAAAATTTGTTCCACTTTTTTTTCTTCCGTTCTCACCTCTGCTTGGCACCTCCCCAGAACTTGTGTCGGACTTTAGGAATCATAATTGTGACCTTGCACCCTACCAGTGTGTGATGCAGTCTTTTGATACTCTGCAATAGTGGGCTTTCTCAGAACATTGGAATAAGAATGTATTCACATGGAATAAAAATTGTGTAAGACCATTTTGCATTGGAAGCAGCATTTAAAATTAGCACTATAAAGAGGGGGCAGAAGTTATGCTGCAGCTATACAAAACCCTGGTTAGACTGCACCTGGAGTACTGTGAGCAGTTCTGGGCAGCGCACCTTCGGAAGGACATATTGGCCTTGGAGGGAGTGCAGCGTAGGTTTACTAGAATGATACCTGGACTTCAAGGGTTAAGTTACAAGGAGAGATTACACAAATTGGGGTTGTATTCTCTAGAGTTTTGAAGGTTAAGGGGTGATCTGATCAAAGTTTATAAGATATTTAAGGGAAACAGATAGGGTGGATAGAGAGAAACTATTTCCACTGGTTGGGGATTCTAGGAGTAGGGGGCACAGTCTAAAAATTAGAGCCAGACCTTTCAGGAGCGAGATTAGAAAACATTTCTACACACAAAGGGTGGCAGAAGTTTGGAACTCTCTTCCACAAATGGCAATTAATACTAGCTCAATTGCTAAATTTAAATCTGAGATAGATAGCTTTTTGGCAACCAAAGGTATTAAGGGATATGGGCCAAAGGCAGGTATATGGAGTTAGATCACAGATCAGCCATGATCTTATCAAATGGCGGAGCAGGCACGAGGGGCTGAATGGCCTACTCATGTTCCTATGTAACATAGCAAGATAAGAAAACATATACTTCTTGTAGATAATTGAACAGAACACTCTGATTTTATACAGGGCCAAGCTGGGACATGGACTTCTCTCAGGCCAGTACTCCAAACCTCCAATGAAATCTGAGTTTATTGAACAGGTGATGAAAGAAGAATACAAGGTATTTGATTGCCTGTGTGCTAGCTTGATACCTAGGTATGTCATGGAGGATGTGCAAAGAACAGTTACCAGTTTCACACCACGTTATATCCCATAGTGGCAACCCTAATAGTACAGTGTTGTACAGCCATTGTGTGGCATTGACACAGCTTTAGGCACATCAAGACACGCTGAGCTCGACACAAGTAATTATACTTTCAGTACTCCAGATAGAAGTGGGATCCTGTACCCTAGAGTTAATAAAGTCTTCTGGAATTCATTTGAAAGATTTCTGTAAGCAACTTGTGGGTGAACTTCGGGCCAAAAATCCTCTGCCCTTCCTCTGCACACTCACTACAACTCCAGCAGGTGTGAGGTAGAAGGGCTGGAAAATAGGCCAGGACGCAGATGTGCTGAGTCTCAGACTGATATTGGGGATTCCTTTGGGTCTTTTAAGGAGTGGAGGCTCCACCCACCCCTCACCAAGCCAGTAGGAGGGGACAGGGCCAAGGGTTAGGACTTCCTATGTTGGGACTTATGTCCCTAGCTTAGGAGCTGATTGGGAGTTGGTATGCACAGAGAGAAGAGATATAGTGCCCTGTGAAGGGTGTCTGTGGACTTCACCTGAGGGGTCAGGCCAAGATGATTGCTTAGATACCTGAAGAGGAACCCCAATATATATTTTTTTAAATAATGCATTTCTAAAAGCAGCTCCCTAACCAAGGGGGCTGCTGGAGAAACTTTTCTTTTGGGGGGGGGGGTGGGGGGAGGAGGGAGCGCTGGCAACCTGTCCTTGAACAGGCATAAAGCACTATGTGTTATGGCTCTGGGGGTAGGCAGGTACCCAAAATGCACCCATGGAGGCGCAAGCATCTACCTTTACAATACAAAATAGGCAACCTTCCCCAGACTCAGGAAAGTCCACTGAGGGCAGTGGCAGAAGCTCGCAGAGTAGGATCCAGGTGTAATTTCTGGGATTGCATGGCCACATATTTCAGGGCTCTTAGCTTTATGGAGATTAACAACATTAGATTTGATCCCTGGCAGTGTTGTAGCACTGTAATATACAGGTTTAACTTCTCCCTTCAATTGCAAACTGATGACTTTCACAAACAATTTAATTGGTTACCTTTTAAGTCACAGTTCCATTTGAGTTTTTATTGTTCTGCATATCTTTCCACATGCTGAGGTATCGTGCTTGCTGTGAACCAGTCCATTTGTTTGGAAGTTGTTGATTGTTTACCTCTCCCTTGTATAGAAATGTATAAGTTAATCAATGGCTGTTCCCATCAGTGCGGTGGTTCCATGTTTGGCATGTTTGTTAATTTCTGGCTGTCTTAATCTTCACTAGTTCAGTTCAGATAGGTTTAAGGAAATGTTAAGAAATATTGAGTGCCATTTAGTGATAATTTAGCAATGTGAGTTGGTATAGTTTCTGGGAATAAGAATTATAGTGCGGCCAGCAATAGTTGGAGGGAGAAACTGGCAATGTATAATGAATTGTGAAGGAATTTATTTAATTATATTGATGCCATGCACAGTGAATAAAAATACTTTCTTGACTAGGGGCTTTGCATTGTAACAATGAGGTGCTTTAAATCAGCTTATCAAATTTTGTTTAAAACAAGATTACATTTTTTTAAACTCAAGGTTGGTGGCTATTTCCACACTTGAGTTGAATAAGCCTCTTATTTGATCACTTTATGTTGGTGTCCCATCTTAAAAAAGCTGTCATATTGACAAAATATTCAAAGTGAAATTTATAATCAGTTACAATGACAGAATACAAAACCATTTAAAGATACTTGGCAGGTCTGTCCTTAGCAACTTTCTATAAATGTAGTTTTTACTTCTTCTCTGGAGTCATCATTCATGAAATGGAAGTTGGAGATATAAATTTTGAATGTTCCTGATCAGTCACTAGAATATGAGTCGTGGAGGAAGTAATCTCACTCCGCTTCACTTTGCAGTTAATTTGGGCCTTGGCACCTGATTTACACTTGAAATTTATCATTGGTGCAAAGTGGTTCTGCTTCACCTCGATACTAAACTTTGAGTGTGAATTGACCCTAAATGTACTTCATTAATATTTGCAACTGCATGAACACGAGAAAAGGCCATTCAGCCCATTGAACATATCCCTCTTTAATGGGTTAGGTGTTTACTTTCGTTCCTAATTCAGGTTTCTCTGACACAATGTAATGATTGGATAACTGTTACAAAATATCTACATTAATGATTTCATTCTCTTGAATTACTCCTGTAGGTCTAAGTTGGGCACGAAAAAATGTGCAACAAATGCTGATGCTATTTTCCCAGTACTAATGTAGGCACAGATATAGACTGGATTATTTATGGAAATGAGGCCTATCAAATGTGCAAGCAGTAACAGTTGGGGTAGCCAGATAGTTCCAATTTGATTGAATTTGACAGGCAAATGATCTTTAATGTTTCCCATATCTATTCAAACACTGGATGGTTAATTACTTTTTAATTTCTAATGGCAGTTAGGAGATTGATGATTTTTAAAATAAATTATAAGTAGGCTCCATTGTGTTTAGAGTCTTAAGCCTTGATTTTAACCCTGCCCGCCCAGGGAAGCTGTGCATGTGGGCATTTAAAATCGCGTTTGGGTACTTAGCACACCATTCCCAAATCGTTCACGCCGGCCACCATTTTAACGTGATTTTTTTTTCCATTCAGCACAAGCGCTGGCCCCAGGCAAACAAGGGCCTAAGTAGGATATAAAAGTCATGTTCCGATGATGTTATCCAGACCCGCACGCCATTTTAATCTTAAAATCGAATCCACACCCAGTCCTGGACCTGCCAGCAAAACCTGGCGAGATTTGTGTGTGGGAGCTCCTGAAGGTGTATAAAAAGGGACTCTCGGTTTCAGCTCCCTGGATCAGAGGATCCTTTTGCTCTCTGCTAGGATTTATTTTTATTGCTTAATTGTTTTACTGTTTATCTTGTTTCCATTTTTCACTGCTCCTTATCTTTTGACTCTACCCTGTGCCAATTCCTATATCTATATCTTCAATCACAGAGCCTTTGGTCAGATCACCAGTGATTCAAACACGTTGCTGCACTGTGGTGATATCTCAACAACTGATTTACTTCGATTTAAACTTGTACTTTACTGCTGTCTGAACAAGTGGAGCTTGAACATGCTTTGCCAGTCCTATAGAATGAAAAGCTACACGTTTGTGCCCACAATTCAATGAGGAATGAGTTTCCAATCGGGAGGAAGTGCTGAACGGAGGGAAGGAAATTCAGAAGAGAAGTGAATGTGGGCTCCCCTCACATCTTCTAGTAGCCAGATTCAAAATGACAATGACAGAGGCCTGGAAGCAGATGGCCTTCTTAGATGAGGAATGGTCTATATAGCATGATGAAACCTTGATATTGAGGGAAAAAAATCTTAGCTGGGTCAAAAATAAAGTTTGGAAAAATAATTTTTTTGCATTACCTGTCTGGAGGTAAATTTTAAAGCCCGTTCTTAATATGCAAGTTACTCAAGTTTAGCTAGACAATGATAGATGGTGGGCAGGGCAGTTTAACTGCTTGAGTCACAATCTACTGCAATGAAGTAGTAACATTTTATAGGAACAGGAGCAAGCCATTCAGCTTCTTGAGCCTGTTCCACCACATAGTTAAATCATGCTTGATCTGTAGCTCAATTCTGTTTACCTTCTTTTGTTTCATACTGTTGAGATTTGACACAACAAGTTTCTGACTTGACTCTGTTTTGTTAACTGCAGCCTCAGCAGCAAGGGATGGCGCCCAGAATGTTTAAAGCCTTAGTTGGAAAAGGACATCCAGAATTTTCATCAAATCGGCAACAGGATGCACTAGAATTCTTTTTGCACTTAATCAACCTTGTAGAGGTGCGTTTCTAAATGGCAACAATTGTTTGTCCTTTCCTCAGTCTCAAACATTAGTTCTAATTGATTTGGTCTGGATGCTCCCAGCTCTTGCTGATTGATAGCTCCATTAAAGAAAGAAAGAAATGGATCTGTTACTGGGTAACATGTAATTCCAACTTTATCTGTAACTCACTACTGCTTTTAGTTCAGTTTAGGTACAGTAAATCAATCTTGAAGCTCTATTCCATTTAATTATCTGTTCCGCACCGTTCCTATCAGGCATTCAGTTCCTTATCGTGATTTTACAATATTTCATGGAAAAACATAAACTGAAAAGCATTTTTGTTTTAAAATTAACCTTCAAAGCATGCCTCTTGATCTTCAACACAACACATAATTGAAATGGAACACTACATGGATACGGCCCAAACTATTTCAAAGAATGCACAGTACTATTTTCTTAAATAAAAAATTGAGAAAAATCATGCTAATCTATTGGCTAAGAGACAGAAAGCAGAGAATAGTGGTGAATAGTTGTTTTTTTAGACTGGAGGGAAGTATACAGTGGTGTCCCACAGGAGTCAGTATTAGGATCACTGTTCTTTTTGCTATATATTAATGACCTGGACTTGGGCATACAGGGCCTAATTTCAAAGTTTGCAGATGACACGAAACTCTGAAAACTAATAAACAGTGAGGAGGATAGTAATAGACTTCAGAAGGACATAGACAGACTGGTGAAATGGGCAGACACATGGCAGATGAAATTTAACACAGAAGTGTGAAGTGATGCATTTTGGAAGGAAGAATGAGGAGAGGCAATATAAACTAAATGGTACAATTTTAAAGGGGGTGCAGGAACAGAGACCTGGGGGTTTACGTACAGAAATCTTTGAAGGTGGGCATGACAAGTTGATAAGGCTGTTTTTTAAAAAAAGCATATGGGATCCTTGGTTTTATGAATAGAGGCATAGAGTACAAAAGTAAGGAAGTTATACTGAACCTTTATAAAACACTGGTTAAGCCTCAGCTGGAGTATTGTGTTCAATTCTGGGCACCACATTTTAGGAAGGATGTCAAGGCCTTGGAGAGGGTGAAGAGGAGATTTACTAGAATGGAGCCAGGGATGCGGGACTTCAGTTATGTGGAGGCACTGGAGAAGCTGGGATTGTTCTCCTTAGAGCAGAGAAGGTTAAGGGGAGATTTAATAGAGGTGCTCAAAATCATGAAGGGTTTTGATAAAGTAAATAAAGAGAAACTGTTTCCAGTGGCAGAAGGGTCGAGAACCAGAGGACACAGATTTAAGGTAATTGGCAAAAGAGCCAGAGGTGATATGAGAGTTTTTTTTATGCAGCGAGTTATTATGACCTGGAAAGCACTGCCTGAAAGGGTGGTGGAAGCAGATTCAATAGTAACTTTCAAAAGGGAATTGGATAAATACTTGAGGGGGAGAAATTTGAAGGGCTATGGAGAAAGAGCAGGGGAGTGGGACTAATTGGGTAGCTCTTTCAAAGAGCCAGCACAAGCATGATGAGCCGACAGTCCTCCGCCTGTGCTGTAAGATTCTATAATTCTGTGTTTTATGCGAGACCATGTAAATGCACATTAAAGACAAATTTATTTGAGTAAATCAAACACATTTCAATTGTTACACTTCGGTTCTTCAAGGCTCGCATGTGATATGAGATGACAGAAGTACCTTGGTCGTACCTCATAAACCTAACCCGCCTGTCTGTGTACAATCTGGGAATAACTTCATACCACTGCATTTCTGATTTTTCACAATGTTACCATTCTGTTTTTTGTTTGGCAGATAAAAGAACAAGAATGTTGCTCTCCAAAATACTAATCTAAACAGAGTTCTTTAAGAAGTGAATTTAAATATTTACTAGTAATTTTAAAAGAAACCTGTAATGTTTGGATTAAAAATCACCCTCCATTTAGATGTGCTGCTGACTCTTCTGAAAATAGCCTTTTTAATTCAATGCTCTTTTGAACTCTTGTGTATCCCAGAGAAACATCAATGGCTCAGATGATCCCAGTGAAGTCTTTCGTTTTATGGTTGAAGACCGTGTCCAGTGTTGTCAGTCCAGGAAAGTCAAGTACAATCAGAGAGTCGATTACATCATGCAACTTCCTGCTGTCCTAGAAGCTGCTAGTAACAAAGGTGTGTATATATACCATGGTGCTTATATTGGGCTTAGGGTAACATGTGAAAACTAGAGGGACTGTAAATGATTGAAGGAGACTGCACTCACTACAGCCACATGGGTGTCAAAGAACTTGCTAACTGTTGCATTTTGTTTTTGGAAATATCTGGAACAAAAATGATTTTGGTTATATGTTTTTTTAAAAGCCATTTAAAAGCTTAAAACTGAAGTAAATTTGAAATCATTTTAATTGATTTGTTTGAATTATGAGCTTTTGCTTAGCATAGATCTGATTTCTGAACACTAGCAAATACTGTTTTTAGACAAGTGGGAATTACGAACAATTTCTTTATTTATTCCATAAAGACTGTGCAAGAACTCGTCTCAGCCGGGTGGGGGGGGTGTGGGAAGTGGGGGGAGATAATAATGTGTAGTTGCTCCCGAAGCTGAATTAATACTATTATGTAACTGGCCACTGAGAGAAGTGTAGAAGCAATGCAGGTGGCTATCCTTCACATCATTATATTTTTTTGTTTCCCTGTGGGCAGCATCTAGGCTCCTCCTCTGAGGGCCCAACTAATATCTGGAACTCATTGTGTGGAGGAACACGAACAAGACAATTGTCATATCCCCTCCGTAATTTAGAAGGATACCATAAACACCCGTCCGCCTGAACTAATTAAGGTCCCGACTGCATTGAGTAGGTTACTCGCACACATCCAATTGCACCTGGGTTAAACCCAGAAGTGGACCCATTGGAGCTGGGTTGCCTGGCCACTGCTGGGCATAACTTTATACTAGAAAAATCCAGTTATGGTGGGAGAATTCATACAATCACAACATTTCCTCCATTTTGCATGCATGCAAGGAAAATGGTGCAATAGTTACAATAATAGTTGAAGATGCATAACTTTATTTTAAGAGAGCTAGTCTCGAGACTCCTTTGTGCCCATGGAATTGTCTGGTGTTATTAGGAGTATCTTCAGACTACTTTCTGAAAACTGAGGGGAATACCTCTAATTATGATAACATTATATGTGTATGTTTTTAACATGTAATTTTTCAGTACAGTTTTTAAAAAAAGTCATACTGCTGTTCCCCAGAGGAACTTATAGCTTATGAAACAAAGAGGAGAGAGGCTGAGCTAGCAAAGAGGCCTTTACGAGATGTTGTCCGTGCCAAGATTCCATTCAGTGCCTGTCTTCAAGCCTTTCAAGAGCCAGAAAACGTCAACGACTTCTGGAGCAGTGCACTCCAAGCGAAGTCGGCAGCAATAAAGTAAGTGGGTTGTTGGCAGGATTTCTTATCTGTACTAGTTTATGAAGCAGTATATCTGCTATGACTAAGGCAGTAAAATGAGCCATTCACTGATTATACTTGGTCATACTTGTATGTGAACTATCTAAACATGTCTTCCAGTACTTGTCCAATAGACAGTTACTTTTTCGAGTAGTTCCCACAGTTTGGTCTGAATGTAACACAGCATTGATGAAGTTTGTAGGTGTTGTTCCTCTTACTGGTGTTATTACTAGTTGAAAAAATGAACCATATCATGTTTGCCCACAAGAAATGTTCCTTCCATAAAAGTATGGGAAATGAGACTTTGGGGGGAATTTTAATCCCCAAGAATGGGTGGGTTGGGGCGGGTGGGTAGTTTAAAATATTTGATTTTTGGACCACAACCGCAACCCGGCTGTGTTTGGGCTATGATGTTAAGCCCCAGTATTTCGTTGGTGGTGGACCTGCCAGGCATGAATCCACTCTGCTGCAGTTGTCTCTTACTTAAGAGTAATAATCCTTCTAAAAATTGTGTGTGCAAAGACTTTTCCTGGAACAGACAGGAGAGTGATTCCTCTATAATTTCCAAATATGGTTTTGCTGCCTTTGCTTTTAGAGATTGAGACTGTTACTACGTGCTTCCAATCTTCGGGTATGACCTCTTGCTCCCAGGAATTGCATAACAACTGTTTTATGGCGGTAGTCCACACCTCTCTGCCTCCTGCAGCTTTTCAGCAGATATTCCACATAGAATATCTGGAAGACTGTCCATACGTTAGTTTCTTAATGGAAGCCTCTACTTCCAGGACGGTCGGCAGATTACAGTTGATCGTGGGATCTGGTATGACTTCATTTTTTGCTTCTCGCAGAGCTTCAGAGATCCTCGTTGGGGGAGGTTCAGGAGGGTTTCAAACCAAATCTTTCATCTTGTGATTTTTTTTTCCAGTGTGGTTGACGATAGCTGACCATTACTGTCTTCGACCGGACGTGGGGCTGATTTATGATGCCCATGATGAAGCTTAATGTTGTGAAAGACATTCCTGGTGCAGTTAGATTTCAATAGCTGCTCTGCCTTGTTCTCTTCTACAAATACATAAAGGGCAAAAGGGTAACAAGGGAGAGAGTAGGGCCTCTTAAGGATCAACAAGGTCATCTATGTGCGGAACCACAAGAGATGGGTGAGATCCTGAATGAATATTTCACATCGGTATTTACGGTTGAGAAAGGCATGGATGTTAGGGAACTTGGGGAAATAAATAGTGATGTCTTGAGGAGTGTACATATTACAGAGAGGGAGGTGCTGGAAGTCTTAACGCGCATCAAGGTAGATAAATCTCCGGGACCTGATGAAATGTATCCCAGGACGTTATGGGAGGTTAGGGAGGAAATTGCGGGTCCCCTAGCAGAGATATTTGAATCATCCACCGCTACAGGTGAGGTGCCTGAAGATTGGAGGGTAGCAAATGTTGTGCCTTTGTTTAAGAAGGGCGGCAGGGAAAAGCCTGGGAACTACAGACCAGTGAGCCTGACATCTGTAGTGGGTAAGTTGTTAGAGGGTATTCTGAGGGACAGAATCTACAGGCATTTGGAGAGGCAGGGACTAATTAGGAACAGTCAGCATGGTTTTGTGAGAGGAAAATCATGTCTCACGAATTTGATTGAGTTTTTTGAAGGGGTAACCAAGAAGATAGATGAGGGCTGTGCAGTAGACGTGGTCTACATGGACTTCAGCAAAGCATTTGACAAGGTACCGCATGGTAGGTTGTTACATAAGGTTAAATCTCATGGGATCCAAGGTGAGGTAGCCAATTGGATACAAAATTGGCTTGACGACAGAAGACAGAGGGTGGTTGTCGAGGGTTGTTTTTCAAACTGGATGCCTGTGTCCAGCGGTGTGCCTCAGGGATCGGTGCTGGGTCCGCTGTTATTTGTTATTTATATTAATGATTTGGATGAGAATTTAGGAGGCATGGTTAGTAAGTTTGCAGATGACACCAAGATTGGTGGCATTGTGGACAGTGAAGAAGGTTATCTAGGATTGCAACGGGATCTTGATAAATTGGGCCAGTGGGCCGATGAATGGCAGATGGAGTTTAATTTAGATAAATGTGAGGTGATGCATTTTGGTAGATCGAATCGGGCCAGGACCTACTCCGTTAATGGTAGGGCGTTGGGGAGAGTTATAGAACAAAGAGATCTAGGAGTACAGATTCATAGCTCCTTGAAAGTGGAGTCACAGGTGGATAGGGTGGTGAAGAAGGCATTCAGCATGCTTGGTTTCATTGGTCAGAACATTGAATGCAGGAGTTGGGATGTCTTGTTGAAGTTGTACAGGGCATTGGTGAGGCCACACTTGGAGTACTGTGTACAGTTCTGGTCACCCTATTATAGAAAGGATATTATTAAACTAGAAAGAGTGCAGAAAAGATTTACTAGGATGCTACCGGGACTTGATGGTTTGACTTACAGGGAGAGGTTAGACAGACTGGGACTTTATTCCCTGGAGAGTAGGAGGTTAAGGGGTGATCTTATAGAAGTCTATAAAATAATGAGGGGCATAGATAAGGTCGATAGTCAAAATCTTTTCCCAAAGGTAGGGGAGTCTATAACGAGGGGGCACAGATTTAAGGTGAGAGGGGAGAGATACAAAAGGATCCAGAGGGGCAATTTTTTCACTCAAAGGGTGGTGAGTGTCTGGAACGAGCTGCCAGAGGCAGTAGTAGAGGCGGGTACAATTTTGTCTTTTAAAAAGCATTTGGACAGTTACATGGGGAAGATGGGTATCGAGGGATATGGGCCAAGTGCAGGCAATTGGGACTAGCTTAGTGGTATAAACTGGGCGACATGGACATGTTGGGCCGAAGGGCCTGTTTCCATGTTGTAACTTCTATGATTCTTTCTGATAGGTCCAGTTCTTATGGTCTTGATGAAGAATTTGCCTTTTCACTGCCCTATGAGCGTGGTTTGCCACTCTTTATGCTTGCCGATCACTATGTCAAGGACCTCTTGGCTTATCATCTCATGATGCCTTTTCTTCGTGGTTCCAAGGGGAGATTTGGCTGATTGCACGAGTGCTAATTTTAACATGGATGACTGCGTCTTGATGTCATCCTCAGGGCAATCAGTCTCCAATGCTTCTTGTACCTTCTGTTGATAATCCTGCAGATAACATTCCACCTTTAATTTCCTGATGTCCAAATACACCGAGCAAGCCGAGATTGTTCTGTTTGTTAAGAATATTGTGGCGATATCAGTGGCTAGGAGACAGTGGTTGGCGCTCCTTTTTTATGGACACTACTATGGTTGGTGCTCCACTGAACTTGCCTCTTAACTTTCAAATATACTGCCGTACATGCTCTTCCTCCTATATACACCCTCATCGTGCAAGGCATCTTGATTTCAACATAATCTCCTATTCAAACACAAAACTGTGGAACTTTTTGTATCCCTCAGCCTTTATTTCCTTCCTTCAAGCTTTTAAAACCAAGCTTGGTATCACTTAATCACTACTTTTTGATTTACCTGATCTTACATACTCCCTTCAACCTTGGACATGCCCTGCACGAAAGGCCCTCATACACTGCCTTGGTTTCTCAATTTAAAAATAAATACACATGGGAATGGTAGAATTGTTAAAGAACCATCAAAGTTACTGTAAGCTCTTGCTGTCAGTTTTCTTTGCTTGATGCCATATATCACACAGGGCCTTGTTTACTGTTACTGAGCATAGTATCAGCTGAAGCATAAATGTCTACACGTGCTGAAATGTGATGTTGATGTGTTCAGTCACAGGCTCTGACATATTAGCTAGCAATTCTTGCAGTAAAATCTATCATACGCTTCTGAGTTAGAGCAGGGTTCTGTTTTCTTTTGACCAATATATTTAAAACTATTTGTAATATTACATAGCACAGTAGTTCGCCCCAGGTAAATAAAATGGCCGATTTTTAAATTATTTAGCACTTTTTTTTTTCTTTCCATTTTCACTTGGGTTGGATCATGTGCATTGCTGTGACTCCGAATAATGCTACTTTATGATTCCCCCTCCCCACCCCAACATTGGACTAATCTGATTTGACATAACACGCCATCTACTGGACTGACGGAGAAGTCAGTGAGCATGCAAGTTCAACTGTCAGTCGTGGCTGGATTTTGAATCACATCTACTTTGTCAATTCCAAACTGATGGATATTAGTGTGGTGGGGATGGCATATCATTTGAAATTTTATTGTGATCTAATTTGATATGTTTGGGGTATTTTGAAATTACAGATTGTGCACTGATACGAGTTTTCTCACTAAATACAGCTCAGGATTGTACAGTACTATAATTTTGATTCTTTGCAAGAGCTTTTTTTTGGATGCAACAGCTAAGAGAATTCAAATAATTTTGTAATGATGCAAATTATTTTTTTACTTTAGAATTGGTATGATGCTTCCCATTCACTATAACCCTTTTAATTCATTTAAGCACTTAGCAAGAAATGTGCATGATTGCATTTCTGGAGACCATACAGTCAGATTTGATTATGTGCAGACAATCTCCTAGAGAATCAACTGCTCACCCAAGTACAGTAGGATACTGGTGTCCAAGGTGCTCAACATTGAAATAAATACCTATCCATGAGCTACTCAGCTTGTATATTAAAATAGCTCCTAAAATTCCTGGAATCCCAGCTAGAAAACATGTAAAGATAGCAGAAATAACATTTAGAATGCTTGACCAGATACACATCTTCCAAATCATTTCACGTGAATAAAAAAAACACCCTTTCCAATCAATAAAATTGTTCGAGAACAATGTAAAAGCTTGGGAAAGGCTTTTCACCCCAAAATAGATTTGGCAATTTATGCAAACTTCCAGAAATCTTGAGGTGCTATGGCCCCGATATTTGCTCGGAGCTGGGAAGGGAAGGGGGGGTGGGGGGGAGAATTTTTGGATGGGAAACCTGGAAGTAAGGGTTTCTCTACATCGTGACGATTTTGATGGTAGGACGTACTTTAAATTTTTTCAATAGGTTCCCTGCCCGACAGCCAGTCAGATTGACAGGCTGGTTGCCTGTTGAGCGAGAAAGCAGCCAGGGAGAGTTGGGATCTTCGGGGTTTGGATGGGGGGATCGGGGAGAGATCAGAGTCTTTGAGGTTTGGATGGGGGGGCCGATCGCTGGGGGCGAGCAGTCGGAGACCGCTGGGGGTGAGCAGTCGGAGATCGCTGTGGGGGTGGGGGGAGTTGGAGATCGCAGGGTGTGTAGTGTGGATAGCTTGGAGGGGCTGGGGAAAGCACTCCTGCTCCTCCTGGCCGACGAGCAGTGCTGTAAACACACTTACCTCATGGATCCGGCTCTTCTTGCCTCCTTTTACCTGTTGGGATTCCTGTGGCCAGGGAAACCCGGCCTCCATTGGTTAAAAATAAAAATGTAGGTAAAATGGAGGCATGCAGCCACCTTTAAGATTTCACTGACTGCCTCCTGAGAGTGGGTTGGTCGCCCACCTCCGTTAAAACCGGAAGTGGGCACATTGGAGCTAGGTTATGGTCACGCTTCAAATTTCTGCAATTTTTACTTCCCATCCAACTCCTACCCATCCATTCTTGGGGGTTAAAATTCACATCATGTCTCTTAAACACACAGAAATAGTAAATAGTATTTGTGATCAGTAGCATTGTCTCCTATCTCTTTTCCAGCATACCATGAAAAGGTAAGTCATAGAAGTGATTTTTATAATTTTTATTTTCATCTCTGCCACTCACCAAGTTTGTCGCTCCCCTGTTAGACCTCTTGAACTGCCCATAGTCAACACTGATCTATGTAATCCTCTCTATCCAAAAGATTTCTTGCATAGATTTTCCAGTTTGAATGAAAGCTTTTTTTTATATAGTGACATAAAAACCAAAGCCATACCTTCATCTTTAATGTATTCAATAGGCCAAAATTTGTTGGCAAAATAACAGCGAGTTTAATGCACATACCGTTTTTGGTATGTAAGTTGTCCAGCAATTTGTAGTGAAGAAGAGCTACCCCGTGAGTTGTGAATCGCCATAAACTGCTGGATGATTTGCACCGCTCCGCCATAAGCCTCCCAAAAATGGCAGCTCGCCGTCAACTTCCCCATGAGTTTCAAGAAAATGCTGAATTTGCGCATTAACTACCAATTATACTCACCACAGAAAGTTAGAGCTGGTACTTAATAGCGTAAGGACCATTTTAATGATGAGATTTATGTTCCTACAATGTCATTCAGCCTCTCCGGCCCAGAAAGAGAACAATTGAAACTGTAGTGTTTCATTCCTAAAGGTAGTAAATAGTTCTTAAAGATTTTTAAAATTAAAAAAAAAAATTCTTACTTTTTCTTTCGGTCTTTTTTTTTCTTTCTCTCTTAATCCAATCTTTGTTTCCCTCTCTCCTTTCTCTTTCTGTACCTGATTTGACTCCAGTTCACCCTAATTCCTTCTCCGTCGTTCCGCTGTTTCTTTCTCAATCCTTAAATATCATTGGTTAAGGAGATAGATTGTTGGTCCCGTCATTCACCAAGGTCCCAGATGCCTCGTTGACCTCGCTGTTATCAACTCACACTTCCAGCAACTCACAGGGCAAAAACTTTTCGAGCTGAAGGGTGAGATGAAAAGTCTAACTAATGGGGCATGCTGCGAGATGCTCCACTCCAGCAAATTCTGGGCCATTATTTTAGGAGTAATATGAATCTGTGTTGAGTTTAAAATTTGTCCTTTTTGTTTTCAGTTTGTCGTCATGTAAAACCGATTCCCAAAAGTTGCATGTTCATCTTCTCATTTTTAAAAAGGAAGTGTACACTTGTTACAGTGTTGGGATATAATTTACTCCAGGAGTTTGGGATGCAGGCACTGCCTCAGCTACCTTTGTCAGTACAGGGGAGCACTGTACCCATAAAAGAAAATTTCTGTCAATATTTATATCTTTCTGCCAGATTGAAGACTGGAGACAATAGGGCTACTTTTCATTCTTTAGGAATTGACTGTTCAGAGTACCATTTCCCGTGACAGTTCTTTTTCATAGCTTGATAGAAAAACTGATCATAATTGCATGAAGCCTGTTAGTCCAATATCTTTAAATAGGTTTAAATTCTCAAGAATTTTTCTCAATTATTGTCTTGAGTGATGGCTTACCTAGATTTAAAAATTAACTTCCTCTTAATAAATAATGATTTACAAAGAACATAAGAAAATGGAGCAGGAATAGGCCATACGGCCGCACGAGCCTACCCCATAAGATCATGGCTGATCTTCGACCTCAACTCCACTTTCCCGCCCGATCCCCATATCTCTTGATTCCCCTAGAGCCCAAAAATCTATCTATCTCAGCCTTCAATAACTCAGCATTCATAGCCCTCTGGGGTAGAGTATTCCAAAGATTCACAATCCTCTGAGTGAAGAAATTCTTTCTCATCTCAGTCTTAAATGGCCGACCCCTTATCCTGTGACTATGCCCCCTAGTTCTAGACTTTCCAGCCAGGGGAAACAACCTCTCCGTATCTATCCTGTCAAGCCCTCTCAAAATCTTGTATGTTTCAATCAGATCAGCTCTCGTTCTTCTAAACTCCAGAGAATATAGGCCCATTTTACTCAATCTCTCCTCATAGGACAACCCTCTCATCCCAGGAATCAATCTAGTGAACCTTCGTTGCACCACCTCTAAGGCAAGTATATCCTTCCTTGGGTAAGGAGACCAAAACTGTACACAGTACTCCAGGTGAGGTCTCACCAAAGCCCTGTACAATTGTAGTAAGACTTCCTTACTCTTGTACTCTTAACCCTCTTGCAGTAAAGGCCATTTGTCTTTCTAATTGCTTGCTGTACCTGCATGCTAACTTTCTGTGTTGCGTGTACAAGGACCCCAAACCTCTCTGAACACCAACATTTAATAGTTTCTCACCGTTTAAAAAATATTCTGTTTTTCTATTCTTCCTACCAAAGTGAATAACCTCACATTTCCCCACATTATACTCCATCTGCCACCTTCTTGCGCACTCACCTAACCTGTCGATATCTCTTTGGAGACTCTTTGCGTCCTCCTCACAGCTTACTTTCCCACCAAGCGATGTATCGTCAGCAAACTTGGATACAATACACTCAGTCCCTTCATCTAAGTCATTAATATAGATTGTAAAGCAGCTGAGGCCCAAGCACTGATCCAATTTAAATAAGAATTTAAGCACAGTTCCAATTTATATAAGAATTTGTATGTAAGATACGTCAGAGGCATTCTTTACATGCATTGCAAAGCACTATTTTTAAACACAAGATATATGTTGACAACTTTGAAAAGTATTCTTAATCTGGAGAACAGCAATCTCTTTAAGGTGGATTAACTGTACAAAACAGACTCTACTGTTATGAGCATGTGTAAAAACAAAATAAATTATTACAGACTGTGCTTCAGTGTAAGTTTTTATCAGTTTATTTTAGTCAGATGTTCTGTACATTATTTCACTTATTCCCTTTTTAAATTTATGTAAAAATTGGAATTTCAAACTGGGAAATATGGATAAAAATATGACACCCAAATTTCTGTAGCAAATTTTATAAAAGAATTTTGTTTAATTTTGATGTGTGACTTAAAAAAAGAATATATTAACACATTCTGAGATTTAAAACATATTTTGGATTTTTTATTTACAGAACAACCCACTTTGCTTCATTTCCTGAATATTTGGTTATTCAAGTGAAGAAATTTACCTTTGGAATAGACTGGGTACCAAAGAAGTTAGGTAAGCTCCCAGAAATTTATTGTTCTTAGAAGTTCAGTCCTTTAGGTGTATATTTTTAGAGGATACTATTACACTTAAAAGTAAGATCACAGTGGCACAGCCTTGATGGCTAAATGGGCGAATACACTGGGTGTAGTACTGGAAGATCCCAAGTTCAGTCTTGGTTTGTGCTAAATTAGCTGATCTCAGCCGTAACAACAGAAGGACCATTACAATTGCTTTCACTGTCTGTGCCATGGAGGGGAAAAATCAGCCAGGATTCCTTTCATGGTAGCTATCTAATGACCCCTGTTGGAACTGATTGCTTGCCTTTCTTAATAGCTCTGCTTCGTGTCTGAGTAAACCTTGAACATCAACATGCGAGTCTGGATCTTCCACTCTGTCTTGGGACGGAAGTCAGGTATCCTGGAAGCGGAGGGGCTGGAACTAGGGTGGAACCTGTTTTCTAACAGGTTTCCATCCCTTCAGAGCTGCAGCAATATATTCTGACAGAGGGTAGCAGGTACTTCTTCCACCTCCTCAGTTGCAGTGTCAGTTTGGGGACATGCCTGGTGATGTTCCTGGGCTTTCCCAGAAATCCTGCCAGTTACTCCAGCAATGAGGCTAGTGGTATTTACGGTATGCAGATAGTAGGTGTATATTCTGTAGTTGGCCACATCTGGGCCCCATTTGGCCAGTTTCAAATGGCAATTGATTCAAAGGGCTCGGCTCAGTTAGAATTGTGGACCTGCCATTGAGAAAGTCACACTAAAGAATTTCTAACTGCTTTTATTCTTCTGCCTAATCAGTATTTAGAAACATAAATAGGAGCAGGAGTAGGCCACTCAGCCCTTCGAGCCTGCTCCGCCATTCAATATGATCATGGCTGTTCCTCTATCTCGATACCATATTCCTGCTCTCTCCCCATACCCCTTGATGCCTTTTGTGTCTAGAAATCTATCTATTTATCTCCTTCTTAAATATATTCAGTGACTTGGCTTCCACAGCCTTCCGTGGTAGAGAAATCCACAGGTTCACCATCCTTTGAGTGAAGAAATTTCTCCTCATCTCAGTCCTAAATGTCCTACCCCACATCCTCCCTGCATCCAGTCTGTCTAGCCCTGTCAGAATTTTATACTTTTCAATGAGATCCGCTCTCATTCTTCTAAACTCTAGTGAATACAGGCCTACTCCACCCAATCTCTCCTCATACGACAGTCCTGCCATCAGTCTGGTGAACCTTCGCTGCACCCCCTCTATGGCAAGTATATCCTTTCTTAGGTAAGGAGATCAAAACTGTACACACACAATACTCCAGGTGTGGGCTCACCAAGGCCCTGTATAACTGCAGTAAGACATCCTTGCTCCTGTACTTTGGCTGAGGTGCCTGTGCCAAATATTTAAATTACTCCATCTCTGGAATTTAGGACAGGCACATGCCAGAGGAATTTCCACTCTCTGGTGTATATGGGCTCAGTGGACACCTTTCATGACTGGTGGTCACCATTTGGCACCTTTTACATAATTTACCCTGATTTCCCTATTTTGATTTAATTTTAGTTGTATTTGTTACTTTCTTTTGTTAATATGAATTTGAGTGGGCCAACCCCTTCCTGAATGGAGATACCCTGAAAGACAGGTACGGCAGTGTAGTGGTTACGTTACTGAACTAGTAATCCAGCAGTTTGGACTAATAATCCAGAGAACGTGAGTTCAAATCCCAATTTGGCAGTTTGAGAATTTGAGTTCAGTATAAAAAATCTGGAAGTAAAAAGCTGGTATCATTAAAAGTGACCATGAAGCTGTTAGAATGTTGTAAAAACCCAACTGGTTCACTA
Source organism: Heptranchias perlo (assembly GCF_035084215.1). Classification (NCBI taxonomy): domain Eukaryota; kingdom Metazoa; phylum Chordata; class Chondrichthyes; order Hexanchiformes; family Hexanchidae; genus Heptranchias; species Heptranchias perlo. The sequence continues at coordinate 34,704,893 of NC_090337.1, read as the reverse complement.
ATGTCCTTTTAAGGAAGGAAAACTGCTGTTCTTACTCGGTCTGGCCTATATGTGACTCCAGTCCCACACCAATGTGTTTGACTTTTAACTGCCCTCTGAAGTGGCATAGCAAGCCACTCAGTTGTACAAGGAAAATAGTGATGGGCCATAAATACCGGGCTTGTCAGTAATGCCCACATCCCAAAAATGAATTTAAAAGAAAAAGGATGAATTAAAAAATTGGGGTTAAACCCAGTAAAGCCACAAGTGTCATACTTGGCACACTACAGCTCCTCTTACTAATGGGGAACATCAAAGCCACATACAGATGGCTGAATAAAGTTCCTTGGGGTGGAGATGCTGAGGAAGCAACTAATGATGCATGTGAACTCCTTTTAATACTATAGTTTTTTTTCGAAAGAGTTTGTTGTTTATTTAAAGTTCTTTATTTCTCCTTCCAAAATTGTTCTGCTGATTAAATCTGAGTAATCCCAATCTTTTCTGATTACAAACATCTGTTAATTTTTGACTTGAGAAAACATGTACTGCTTGCAACTGCTTTTATAAAAAAAATTTTTGACCCAAATTCATTTTTCAGAGACTGTAAATTAATTTTACCTCCCAAGGTTAATGTGCAAAAAAAAAAGTCTTTGACATCAACACATCTGAAACACATAGACTATTTCAGATCAGTTAACCTAATCATAAAGCACGGTAAGTTAAGATTGTAGAATTCAAGTTCTACTGCCTTGACTCATAATCACATTCATATAAATATGCTAGCTAACTCTGGCACACACATATAAAACACATACCAAATTATTGAAAGAGTCAGGAAAATAGTCCTTTTAACATCTATTTGGAACATCATAACACCACTTGTGACTGTGCTGTCCCTCATATATTATAACCAGGATTCGATTAAGGAAAGAAAGTGAAGTGTTCTAGATTTAAGCAAAAGTGTAACCATAAATTGTTGTTAGCTGTTGCTGGTTTTGAGTCCATTCAATTTAATTGAACTTGGGGAAAAAAAAAACTTGGTTCTTTCAAATCATATCCCATAAGGCATACCACATCTCCATTGTATCTCTCTGCATTGTGCTTCAGATGTCTTCATAGATATGCCAGATCTACTAGATATCTCCCACCTAAGAGCGACAGGTTTGCAGCCTGGAGAGGAGGAACTCCCTGATATTTCCCCACCCATCATCATCCCTGATGGATCCAAAGGTAACTCATTCTATAAGAGTAACAGCTCCTCCATTTTTAATTCTTCTAACAGCAAATGTTTTCTCCTTCTCTGTGATGTAGTTACATTTTTGAGGAAGAGATTTATATGCATTCTTGTAGTCGGGATTAATATTAGCTTGGACAAAACACAGTACTGACAATTACAAATTGATATAATGTTTTTGTTTACTCTTGTAATATAGAAGCGTCTTGTTTGTAGAGGCTTGAAGTAGATTTGACCTCATAAAACTGCAATAAATTTTTAATCCCAAGAGTTGTTTTTACTGGCTTTGGGTTTTATGAGACAAAACTGTTTTTGGAACTGCATGTTAGGAAATGGATGAAAACTGAATGTACCATGAAACCTTCCTCATGGATTTGAGTTGTTTTTTTTAAAGAAGAGTCTTGTAAAGAATACAGAAGAGGCAACAGAAAATTCAAAACCAGATTTGGAACAATCTAATAGGTATCAAAAAGTATAATGTTCTTGATCATTTAGGGCTAAGAAAACTGATTTGATATTAAGGAAATCAGTTATAACCAGTATTAAAACTAATTCCACAGATATTACTCAATTTAATTTTTCCAAGATTTTTACAGCAGGAACGCTTCACTTAGAGCTAAGAAATAAGTCTGTCAAGAGATGACATAGATTTTTTACTGCAGTGGAATTTGGTTTCAGTGATCACTAATAATTAGAGGTACAATATTGCTCTACTTGTATTTACAAAGCATCTTCTAATGGAAGCTTGGAGTTGTTCACAGCCTGAATCCTGGTGCTATGGCTTTCCTCACCAGCCTGAGTCCTGGTCTATGTCTGAAAAATACACCAATTCTTGGAGAACAGAGTTTATGCAACAGTTGATATTTAGTACCAAAAGATAAAAACTTGCATTTATATAGTACCTTTCACATAATAAGAGATCCCAAGGTGCTTCATAGATGGGGGTGAGGCCTGAGCAAGTGTAGGAGGGAATCTAGGAGATATTGCTGATGGCATGGTCGCATAGGTAGGTTTTAAGAAGAATTTTAAAGGTGGGGAGAGTTGTAGCAAGGCAGAGGGATTTAAGAGTTCGAGTGTCTGACAAAACAATTGAAGGCTGTACCACTAGCAGAAAGGGATGGATATGCACAGGAGACCAGAGTTGGAAGGTTGCATGGGGAGAATGGAATGACATTGTGGAGGGATGTATAAATGAGAAATTTGAAGTCATTGCGCTAAAGGGCGAGAAGCCAATTGAGGTTGGCGAGGACAGGGTTGATGGGTGAGTGGAATTTTGTATGGGATAAGATGTAGGTGGCAGAATTCTAGATCAGTTGGAGTTAATGAAGGCTGTGAAGGAGAATGTTAGACAAGTTGAGTCTAGAGATGACAAAGGCATGAATGAGGGTTTCTGTGGCAATAGGGATGGAGAAGGTATATATTTCAAAAATGACACAGTTTTTGTATTGATTGGATATGAGGTTTGCAGCTCAACTAGAATTGAGCAGGACACTGAGATTGCACACTGTTGGGTTAAGCTTGAGCAAGCATCCAGGAAGGGGGATGAAATCAGGGGCTAAGGTACGGAGTTTCTGGTGAAGGCTGAACACGATAGCTTCAGTCTTGCCAATATTGAGCTACAAAATTTTCTGTCTCATCCGTGACTTGATATTGGACCAGCGGTTGGACAGCACAGCAACAGTCCCATAAATATGAATAAGTCTGCATAAATGTGAAAGTCTGATCATGATTCAGAATTCAATATTTAAAAAAAAACCCCAAAGAACTGAACTATTAGCTTCGAGTAGTTGTGCCTTGGCTGATGCTTTCTTCCTCAGTCGTCACTGTTTATTTTACTTTGTCTATTTTAATTTCACTGGTTACTTAGAATATTTCTTGAAAAAAATGTCCTAATTTAGTCAAAATTGTAGAGTGGTTGAAAGACTTAAGTCCTGTTTATGGTCCATATTTTGTGTTAGCATGTTAATGCCAGAAATTTCACATAGCCCATCTAGTGTTTTAATTGGAGTGCAGCTGAACTAGCTGCCGTTTCAGATGTGGTAATGTGAATCTGAAAAGAATGTCCAGTTGTGGATGCATTCTGTACTGGAACAGTCACCACACGTTCAATCCCCCCCCCCCCACCAAAAGAATGTGTACTGTCAATTTTGGAAGCTGGGTTCTGGGCATATACTTTCTAACACTAACAGCATTATTAGGCAGACACAAAATGGTCATAATGGTAACAATTTTTCAGCTCCCTGAAATACAGCAAGTTTCCCTTCAAGTAAAGAAATGTAAGGACATCATGGGATTTGTGAGGGATAGAGAATTAAAAGTTAAAACAAATACTTGTCAGGAAACAATGTGACAGTTAGAATAAATTCTTGTGTACTTTTAAAAATGATTTCTGTGTAGATGAAAATGCTGCATTTTTTGACTAAGTGGGAGATGTAAAATCACGCAGAACGAATGAGGTCACTGATTTGAGGGGACTGTTCTATAAATAATCTCTTTAATTAAAGATGAGATTTCCTCATTTGTGCACTTTATAACAGTAACTATTGGTAAATTGTAAATTTATGGCTGTGAGTTTATGCAGAATCAATAGAACTGGGTTCTGTAGCTCCCCCGCACAATTGTGGAAATACTAATGATTTTTCTCACTGTTATTTCCTGCTTTCAAAACCCACAGTTCTTTGGCACACAAGTGAGGACAACTTTGGATGATGGATTCATTTTCAAACTACCCTCGCCCTGTTTTAGATGGTTTCTCCCTCCACTTCTTTAAGTGCTCTAGTGTAATAAGGCCTGAGAGGCAGCTCTGTTTCCGGCCTCTGATGATGTTGCTCATGAGACAGCTACTAGATGTTGTATTTCCCTGCACTCTCTCTCTCTTTCTCTGCCAAAATTTCTCTGCAGTTTTTCTTCTCCTTCTATCCCACCTCTTTCTCGCTCTGTCACCCTGTGTCGCTCTGTTTCTGTGCCCTCCTCCACTGTCTGTTCAATCTCTCTCTGTTCCCCCAATCTATCCCTCTATCTCTATCTTGGTGTAGGGAGCACTGCCAGCAACAATGAATGGGCCTCAGATCAAGCGACCACTGCAGGCCCCCTGCATCAATGTTCAGAAGAAACTGTCTTCGGCGGTGGGGTTGGGCTGGGGGGGGGGGGGGGGGGTGGGTGCGGTGGTGACACAACAGGTCTAGCTGGCAGGGGGGGCCCAGAACAGGTCCAGCTGGCAGGGGTGTGATAGTGAGAAAAGCCACAGGTAGAGAGCACTGCTGTTTCTCCTGGGATAAAAATACAAGAGCAGCCTCTGAGGAGCGGGAAATTATTGGGTTGGGAAGTAGGCAAAAATGACTTGTGAACAGGCCTCTGGAAAGTATCGCAGGGGCAGAGGGTGACAAGTTTAAAGGGGAGATATAGCACTGGCCAGGTGTAGGGTCAGTGAGCAGGCTAATACATCTCTGGAGCAGGCCTCTTGATCAGGAAGATAAAAAGAGCAGGTGGGGGATGAAAATGGGCCTTCTGAATAGCCACAAATGAAGAGGGAAATGTCGGGTCGAAATTGCACAGATGAGATGTGGAAGGGGGGCTAAAAGGCAGCATATCTATATTTAAAAATATATTAAATAGTTAAAATTTTCACACATTAAGCTACTTACCTTGGAAATCAAAGTTGCTCCGCAGTGCCACTTGGTAGCCAAAGCCTGCAACTGTATGCAGACTCAAAAGCACTTTTATTTGATACAGGTATCCCGCAGGAATCTCACTAAAACAGTGAGTGTGATGTGATAGGTAAGGTGTGACACCTCTAACATTGAAAGGTCTATCCCATCCACCTACATGGTGGCAGAGGTAATTGCAAAAGAATGTGGATGCTGTTATAAATGGATTGCCCATAAGAGCTGGTTTATGCAGGTAGTTTTCAGTGGAACGTGTGCCTTACATGCTGAATTTAATATATTATGGAACCAGCGAATATATTACAATAATACACATATACAGACATATATCTTTACAGTGGATAGACTAACCAGCTCCTCAAACAAAAGACAATAAATGGTCACAATCTATATCCTATTATTTTGGCATTATCCTTTATATACGCTGTATTATTTTCTAACTGTGGGAACTAAACTGGCCGAACCTATTTCTCTGAATGTTCCAATCAACTCAACTAATTGAGCAGCTTCAGCTCATAAAAACCGTTGTTGTGGCTTCCTGGATTTGAATAACTCAGCTACATTCAAAAATAACTCAGTCATTCACATAACTGAGAAAATCACAGGTTTGGCTCCTCCCAAATCCTGGCGATACCTGACACATACTCACAATATTTGTATCAATTAAGACTGGGAACATAATTTAAACAAGCTTTCAGCCACCTTTCTTAATTCTCCTATCGTGGTTTGGCATCTGTTCCTTTATTATATTTATTTTTTGTTCCCCCTCTGTGAGGCGCCTTGTGATGTTTTCCATGTCAAATGCAATTCATTGCTGTTTGTTACCTCAAAATTTGACTTCTCCAATGCTCTCCTCATGCCTCCAATTTGCTCGAGCTCCAACTTATCTAATACTCCTCCACTTGTGTCCTGGACGGCACTAAGCCCCAATCACCTATTGCCTCAGTCCTCACCAATTAGCTCTCTGTTTCTCATTGCATCATATTTAAAATCCTCATTCTCATTTTAAAATCGTTGCCTGACTTTGTCCAACCATACTCTTACAACCTCCTCCAGCCTAATATCCCAGCCAGTGCCCATCAGTTCTCTGGCCGCCTACCCTGGCCTCCTGTACATCCATTCTTTCAACCATTGGTGGCAAAGCCTTCAGCTGTCTTGGCCTTAATCCCTGGAACTCTCTCCTTAAACCCCTCCACTGTGCTACTTCTCTTCCTCATTCAAAGTTTTCCTTAAAACCTATGCTTTGAACCATGTTTTTGGCCATCTCTCCTAACCATTTTGCTGTTCAACATCCATTTCTCCTTTCTGAAGCATCTTTGGACATTTTCAATATTAAAGAGTATTTTAGTTATCTTTAGGTTTATACAAGATTGCATATTTTTTTCATAAAAATGTTTTCAGCAGCTCCCTGCTGACTCAGTGAGTAAGTGTACCATCTGGTATAGTGTTGAATTATACAGACCAGGTCTTAGGTCCAATCTCTAATGTGTGCTGAGTTACCTGATCTCAGTTGGGCAACAGTGGGGCGCAGAGCACCATCAGGCTAGCGAGGGGGAAAATTCAGCAACGGTTGTTGCTCCTGATCCTATGGAGCGAGTTCTGCTAAAAGTATGCTGGCGGGGACGTTGTGTTAGGACAGAATTTGGTTAAACTGTGATGCCTCTTGTGGTCAACTAGCCTACTGACATTTTTAGGACCCATACATGAAGAATTATGTGAGGTACTGCAGAGTGCCTGGTACCTGTGGACCCAAATATCAGTCAGTGTCTTCAGGGGAGTTGGAGGGGAGGAGATTAAATGTGTGAAAAAAGGAGGAAAAATAATTCTTTGCTTTTATTTTTCAGACCGTCTGCTGAACCATTTCATGGAGTGTACGTATCAGTTTCACTCCATCTTTAAAAATTGTACTTGGGGATTAAAAATTGCAAAACGCGACCCCGACTTGCCGAGTCTGCGCCTGCCGCCATTTTTACAGAGATGGGTCGCGAGCCGTGTGTAGACGGGACCCTTCATTATAATTAAATCAAGCTCTCACAGTGCAGTGGAAACCCAGCAGCGAAATGGGGCCTGGAGCAACTGGATTTTTTTATTCGTTCATGGGATGTGGGCGTCGCTGGCAAGGCCAGCATTTATTGCCCATCCCTAATTGCCCTTGAGAAGGTGGTGGTGAGCCGCCTTCTTGAACCGCTGCAGTCCGTGTGGTGAAGGTTCCCCCACAGTGCTGTTAGGAAGGGAGTTCCAAGATTTTGACCCAGTGACGATGGCGGAATGGCGATATATTTCCAAGTCGGGATGGTGTGTGACTTGGAGGGGAACGTGCAGGTGGTGGTGTTCCCGTCTGCCTGCTGCTCTTGTCCTTCTAGGTTGTAGAGGTCGCGGGTTTGGGAGGTGCTGTCGAAGAAGCCTTGGCGAGTTGCTGCAGTGCATCCTGTGGATGGTACATACTGTAGCCACGATGCACCGGTGGTGGAGGGAGTGAATGTTTAAGGTGTTGAATGGGGTGCCACTCAAGCAGGCTCCAGACCCACAGCAATGTGGTTGATTCTTAATTGCCCTCTGAAATGGCCCAGCAAGCCACTCAGTTGTAAAATCTCGCTACGAAAAGTCATAATAAGAATAAAACCGGACGGACCACCCGGCATCGGACCACTAGGCACCGGACACGACAACGGCAAAACACCAAGCCCAGTCGACCCTGCAAGGTCCTCCTTACTAACATCTGGGGACTTGTGCCAAAATTGGGAGAGCTGTCCCACAGACTAGTCAAGCAACAGCCTGACATAGCCATACTCACAGAATCATATCTTTCAGCCAACGTCCCAGACTCTTCCATCACCATCCCTGGGTATGTCCTGTCCCACCGGCAGGACAGACCCACCAGAGGTGGCGGTACAGTGATATACAGTCAGGAGGGAGTGGCCCTGGGAGTCCTCAACATTGACTCTGGACCCCATGAAATCTCATGGCATCAGGTCAAACATGGGCAAGGAAACCTCCTGCTGATTACCACCTACCATCCTCCCTCAGCTGATGAATCAGTCCTCCTCCATGTTGAACACCACTTGGAGGAAGCACTGAGGGTAGCAAGGGCACAAAATGTACTCTGGGTGGGGGACTTCAATGTCCATCACCAAGAGTGGCTCGGTAGCACCACTACTGACCGAGCTGGCCGAGTCCTGAAGGACATAGCTGCTAGACTGGGCCTGCGGCAGGTGGTGAGCGAACCAACACGAGGGAAAAATTTACTTGACCTCGTCCTCACCAATCTACCTGTCGCAAATGCATCTGTCCATGACAGCATTGGTAGGAGTGACCACCGCACAGTCCTCGTGGAGATGAAATCCCGTCTTTGCACTGAGGACACCATCCAACGTGTTGTGTGGCACTACCACCGTGCTAAATGGGATAGATTCAGAACAGATCTCGCAGCTCAAAACTGGGCATCCATGAGGCGCTGTGGGCCATCAGCAGCAGCAGAATTGTATTCCAGCACAATCTGTAACCTCATGGCCCGGCATATCCCTCACTCTACCATTACCAACAAGCCAGGGGATCAACCCTGGTTCAATGAGGAGTGTAGAAGAGCATGCCAGGAGCAGCACCAGGCGTACCTAAAAATGAGGTGCCAACCTGGTGAAGCTACTACTCAGGACTACATGCATGCTAAACAGCGGAAGCAACATGCTATAGACAGAGCTAAGCGATTCCACAACCAACGGATCAGATCAAAGCTCTGCAGTCCTGCCACATCCAGTCGTGAATGGTGGTGGACAATTAAACAACTAACGGGAGGAGGAGGCTCTGCAAACATCCCCATTCTCAATGATGGCGGAGTCCAGCACGTGAGTGCAAAAGACAAGGCTGAAGCGTTTGCAACCATCAGTCCGAGCCCGCATGCAGCAAGACCTGGACAACATCCAGGCTTGGGCTGATAAGTGGCAAGTAACATTCGCGCCAGATAAGTGCCAGGCAATGACCATCTCCAACAAGAGAGAGTCTAACCACCTCCCCTTGACATTCAACGGCATTACCATCACCGAATCCCACACCATCAACATCCTGGGGGTCACCATTGACCAGAAACTTAACTGGACCAGCCATATAAATACTGTGGCTACGAGAGCAGGTCAGAGGCTGGGTATTCTGCGGCGAGTGACTCACCTCCTGACTCCCCAAAGCCTTTCCACCATCTACAAGGCACAAGTCAGGAGTGTGATGGAATACTCTCCACTTGCCTGGATGAGTGCAGCTCCAACAACACTCAAGAAGCTCGACACCATCCAAGATAAAGCAGCCCGCTTGATTGGCACCCCATTCACCACCCTAAACATTCACTCCCTTCACCACCGGCGCACTGTGGCTGCAGTGTGCACCATCCACAGGATTCACTGCAGCAACTCGCCAAGGCTTCTTCGACAGCACCTCCCAAACCCGCGACCTCTACCACCTAGAAGGACAAGGGCAGCAGGCGCATGGGAACAACACCACCTGCACGTTCCCCTCCAAGTCACACACCATCCCGACTTGGAAATATATCGCCGTTCCTTCATTGTCGCTGGGTCAAAATCCTGGAACTCCCTTCCTAACAGCACTGTGGGAGAACCGTCACCACACGGACTGCAGCGGTTCAAGAAGGCGGCTCACCACCACCTTCTCAAGAGCAATTAGGGATGGGCAATAAATGCCGGCCTTGCCAGCGACGCCCACATCCCGTGAACGAATAAAAAAAAAGAAGTGCTTATTATGAAGCAGGAGGAGCAGGAACACTCCCCACGGCCCTTCAAACAAACCTTCTGCTGACCGCAGCCTCTCCTCACTGCCGCGATCGGCTGACCCCCCCCCCCCCCCCCCACCAACCCCCGAGCTTGAGCCGCCTGCCCCGCGATCATCCGACACCCCGGCCCCCCAAACCTGCGATCTTTCCTGATCCTCCCGATTGCCAGGCCCCCCACCAGCTCCTGATCTTTCCTGATTGCCTGGGACCGACCTCAACAGTCCCTGGCTGCAGCCTTCTGCAGCTTGCTTTCCCGCCCGACAGCTGACCAGCCTATCAATCTGGCTGGCTGCCAGACGAGAAACAGAATTTAAAAAGATAATGAGGTCCCTGCCCTTAAATTCGGCAGGACCTCCGCGTCCCCGGGATTTCCAGGTTTCTGCCCCCGCTATCGCGTTCCCCCGTTCCCTCCCTGCCTCCCTGCAAGTATTGGGGCCATTTTGTTATTTTTATCTTATAAAAGGATTGTTCTCCACTTTAACGCCATCATTTCAATTTTCACAAAGATTGCCCTCTTGTTTCTTTTTATAAAATAATTTCTGCAGATACGCTGCATGTTTTATGTCCTAAATTTTAAAAGCACACTTTAAGTCAGTTTGCAAAACTCTGCTGCCAGTTTGATTAACTTATAATATAAGGAATATGTATAACCCAACCATTTTTCCTGTAAATGTAATTCTTGTCCAGGTATGATTTATATATTATTTGATCATTAATTGCAGTCATGTTTATAAATTCTCATACTCTACAAGTAATCAGCACAGATCTTTCGATCAATATACTTCAATCATTAACGGTGTGAGGGGAGATTCTTACTTGAATATGCAGACCTTTGGCATTCCTATCATTTGCTATATTGATATAGTGTGCACTCCCTGAAAACACCGGGTTTACCATTATAGTCATTTTCAGTTTTTGTCCCTTTTTCTGTAGCTCCTGAAATTGATGAATCTGCAGTGATGCAGCTGGCTGAGATGGGTTTCCCCCTGGAGGCCTGTCGGAAAGCAGTGTACTACACAGGAAACTTGGGGGCTGAGTTGGCCTTTAATTGGATCATAGCGCACATGGAAGAACCTGGTAAGCTTAGAGGGCAGATAGGCAATATGCGAGGGCAAATTCTTCAGTGTTTTCTGTCGAGATGTATAATCGTAAATACAGTTTACACTTTTCAGTGAGATGCTTAGTGTTACTGATGAACCAGTTTATGCAGGCAGCATTTGCTGCTATCAAGAAGAAAACTAAAACTGGCTGTTCAGAAATATGTACATGTCCCCTCTGAATGAGGTAATGTTAATTTGTAAGAATCTGCCGCTTTTCAGAATCTGTTTTGCTGGTTGTAGGGAAAGGCTGCTGCCCAAGTAAATAGTTGATCACTGCTCCTCCAGGAGTTCATAAGTTTCGGTCTGGCTCCTTATTTTAAACTACAATTGTATAATTTGTGAAAGGATTTTTAAAAAATAACATTAAAGTGTAATATGAGGACCAAACTTTGAGGTCATGCAATTGTGGACAATGGTTCTGTAGTTTCTATTTGTTGCAATGCTATCATCAGCTTGACAGATGACTGTACATTACTGAAATTTCAGATCTCACAGGGGAGGATAGGTGCCTTCCTCAATAAATATTTTTGTTTATGTTTCAATTTTCCAATGGAACTTCCCTCTCTCCATTTAGATTTTGCTGAACCACTGTCACTATCAGGATATAATGAGGTTGGCCATAATGAGGTTGGCCTAGCAGGTGGGGCCTCTTCAATGGAAAATCAGCCACCAGAAGAGATTGTTGCCATCATTACCTCAATGGGATTTCCCAGGAACCAGGCCATTCATGCACTGAAAGCAACTGTAAGTCTGAACTCCATCATATTTTCATGGCAAACTGTTTAACACAATTGGTGCCAGTCCTTTTGACAATTTAATCTGAGATTGCTGATGAACATTAACTGCTAAATGTTCAGTAATCCTGTAAAAGAAAGCCTTTCTTGTGCCAGTGAAAAATGGCAATTGAGTTAAAGGAATAGTTCTTAAAACACAAATGTTTACAGATGAATTAAGTAGACACCCTTGATGGCTCGTTGGATAAATGGGCGCTATGTGATATTTAGCCGTGTAGACCAGGAAGATCTCTGGTTCGATCAGTGGCCCATGTTGAATTAGGTGATTTTATATTAAGCATCAGTGGGGTGCTCCAATGGCCTCCATGGGCCCGATTTTAGCACCCGGTCTCGGGTGCGTTCTCGGCGGGGGGGCCTCTAAAATCCCGAAATCGAGTAGCGGGACCAGATCGCGCCTCGATCCCGCCCACTTCCGGGTTCCGCGCTGACGTGCGGGGGTGCGTGCGTAGCCCCCGCTGGTGGGAATCCCGCAGGCAATTAAAGCCAGCGGGGTTCCACTTGAGTGTATTTATCTTGGTATTTCAGGTCATTAAATGACCTGATTGAGCTGTTTTTATAACAAGTGTGGGATTTTACGGTGAAATGAGACTGTTTCCCATACTGGGGGAAACACTCACACTCCCAACGGACGTGTTGCAGCCAGCAGCCTGTGGCAGCTGCCAAGGTGCATTCCACAGGTGGGGGGGAGAGCCTTCACCAACACAGGAGGACACTCCGTAACATTGGGCAACGCCTGCCCTCCACCACCCTCCTCCAAGCAAGAAGATTCACCGGCGTGGAAGTGCAACCCCTGTGCGAGGACACACTTTTCTAGCGTGCACAACCCCGCAGACCTACACCTGCCAGATGGGTGCTGCGTTGACATCCTCGGAAGACGAACAGCCTCGCAGTCCACGCCGTCCACCTCAGAGACGTGCATCCCCACAACACGGTGCTGTGGCACATCCACCTGCACAGCAGGATGGAGGGCATCCGCAGAGAGAGATGCGTCGCAGGAGGCCCTACCCTCCGCACAGGGTCTACAGACCGAGGCTCAGCTTCATGGACCTCTCTGAGCAGCAGTGCATACGTAGGCTCAGAGTCACTCATCAGGTAGTCGCCGACATCTGCAGCCTCCTTAATGACGAGCTGCTCCCGGATGGACCAAGCAGCATCTTCTTACCCGTCGCCGTCAAAGTCACCACTGCCCTCAACTTCTTCGCCTCCGGATCCTTCCAGGGTGCCACGGGGGACATCACTGGGGTCTGTCAGTCGTCTGCACACAAGTGCATAAAGCAGGTCACCGATGGGTTGTTCCGCAGGGCCTCGACCTACATCAACTTCGCCATGGATGAGCGCAGCCAGACGGAGAGGGCGGTTGGATTCCATGCTGTGGCTGGCTTCCCACGGGTGCAGGGTGTAATCGATTGCACCCACATAGCAATACGGGCACCTCCACATGAGCTAGGGCTGTTCATCAACAGGAAGGGGTATCACTCCATGAACGCCCAGCTCATTTGTGACCACCGCCAGAGATTCCTACACGCGTGCGCCAGATACCCTGGCAGCTGCCACGATGCCTTCGTCCTCAGGGAGTCCACCGTCCTGCCCCTCTTCCACGCACCCAACACCGGCAACGGCTGGCTCCTCGGCGACAAGGGATATCCCCTGCACACATGGCTTATGACACCTCTGAGGAACCCCATTACCGAGCCGCAGCGACAATAAAATGACAGCCACATTGCTACCAGGTCTACAATTGAGCAGGCTATAGGGCTGCTCAAGATGCGCTTCAGGTGACTTGATCGTTCCGAGGGAGCGCTCCAATACACGCCACTCAGAGTGGGACGAATTATAGTTGTCTAGGAGGACGAGGACGAGGACGACCAACAACGACCCATGGGCCGAACACCGGCTCACCTGCGTGCACGTCAGGCCAGAGAGGCACCCATATGCCAACGGTTCGCCTAACATCACACTGTGTGAGGCATTCACATGCCATAACGTGCACAGACGAGGGTCCATACAGGCTCCCTCCACAGAAGAGTGGTGCCTGTACACCTGCACCCACTGTATTATGCCCAATGGGTGGGACGGGGTGGTCGTCGTCATGATGAGGCGCACGGAAGGGACATATTGCACAAGCCGCAGAATTATGGACAAGAGGTGAGAAAAAGTGAGTTTATTTTGTGTTGACATTCAAAGAGTGGAAATAAAAAAAAACAAATAGACAAACACCCTGGTGCAATCCCTGTGTGCTCACGGAACTTTAGGCTTTCGTTTCCGGGTACCCCTACGTGGTGCCACCCCTGTGGCTCCAGCAGAGGTGGTGGCAGGTTGCTCCTGTTCGTGCCCTGACCTGGTAGATGCTTTGGGCCGACGCCCCCTGGGTTTCGATGCCCGTGAGGGCACCTCCACAGACTGCTCCTCCTGCACCTGTGCAGGGGCAGACTCGGCCACCTGGAGAGGATGGACTATTGCGGGCACTGGTTGAGAGAGGGGCAACGGGTGAGACGTGGGGGCGCCTTGAGTAGCGTCCACATTTCCATTTCCCCGTTCACCATCTTTCCTCTCATGGCCAAGGCCCACATCACCCTTCCACCCTGCTGGACGGCAGTTTGGATGACGTGGGTGAGACCTTGCAAGGCCACCTCCAATGTATCTGTGAACCTGTTGATGGCGGCAGAATGTTGCTCACCCTGAATCCGAACAGCCGTTGTGAGGGCCTGGATGGACTCATTGGTGAGCTGTGCGTGACGCTCGAGGGAGGCTAGCCTGTCCTCCACCGCAGACGTTCCCACACCTACCCGCGACACTATCTCAGAGATGCCTTCACGTCCCTGTGACACTATCTCGGCGATACCCTCCTGCACCTGTGCCACCATTCTCCTCATGCAGGAGTTGGACTCCTCCATCCTCCGTGCGATTGTGGAGAGTGCGCGTGGCACCTCTCCCAGTAGCTCAGCAATGTGCTGGTGCCCCTCGACGACTCTCCTTTTGACTGATGGCCTTCTGGGTTCAGCATCTGGGTCCGGCCGAGCAGAGCCTGGAGAAGAGTGCTCCCACCGACGCGGACCCTCCGCGGCTGACCCTGCCACCAGGGTCTGCTCATGCTCACGTGTGCGCGGTGACTCACCATGTGCAATCCCAACTAACTGAGTGGGGGGACCCACCGAGGTGTGTGTATCTGCGCTGGTGGATGCAAGGCTCATGTGTGACGATGCACCCTCAGAGACGGGCATGTCCTCTGAGGAATCGCCCTCAACCGAAACGTCGATCGCAGACGGCCCTGCAAGAGAACAGAGGGCAATATCAGGCATGTGTCCAAATGTGGCGGTGCGGCATATGCCATGTGATGCTAAGATCATTCACGATCATGAGTGATGAGTGCCAGCTTTCCCTTACCGGCCGTTTCGCCAGAAACAGCCTCGCCATCCGCCACCGACAGGCAATGCAGCGTGCGGCTGATCTCCAGTGCCTCGACCTCGGCGTCTGTCAGAGCCACCTCGTGTGGCGGGCCCCCTCCGGTGCGTGGCCTATTGCGTGCGTTCCTGCACCTCTTCTCCTGTGAGGGCAAAACACAAAAACGTTATTGAGTGATGATTACAATGTGAGACGCTTCAGGCATTGGTGTGAGTGGGTTGAGCGTGTGGCAGGTGGATGGGAGGATGCGTGTGCCACATGGCCATCCCATTTTATGGGCATTGGGGTGTGCGGTAGTGGTCGAGTGGGGACAGGGACGGTGGGTACGTGCAGGCACTGTGAGGATGATAGTTGGGTGGCTGTGAGGATTGGTGCGGGAGCGCAGTGCTGTCAGTGGAGATGGGGTTGTGAGGTGGTTGAGGTGATGTGGAAGACGGAGTGACGCAGAGTGAGTTAGTGTACTCACTTTCTCGGACCTGGTGAGGTCATTGAATCTCTTGCGGCACTGAATCCAAGTGCGGGTGGTGTTGCCCCTGCTTGTGACCTCCGCGGCCACCTCCTCCCATGCCCTCTTGGTGGCGCTGCCAGGGCACCTCCTTCCATCGTGGGGAACAGCGTCTCCCTCCTCATGCGGACCCCGTCCAGCAGCACCTGGAGGGCGTGGTCCGTGAATCGGGGAGCAGCCTTACCCCTGCGCTCCTCCATCCTTCATGGAATGTAGGTTGTGGCTGGAGGGGCTTTGGTGGACTGCCCCTTTAAATAGAGCTCCAACATCGCTCAGACGTCAATGCGCATGCGCAGGCTGAGAAGCGCGGAACCCGTAACTGCCGGCTAATTACATCAATCATCCCGCGATCGCGCGCGCAACGCACTCAATTCGGACGGGGCGTTTTTCTCGAGCCCGACTGACCACCCGCTGCCAACCCGCACCCCTGGTAAAATCGGGCCCCATGTCTTTGGGTTGGGGTGGGAAATCAGCCAGCATTCCTTCCACTGCTTGCTATCAGGTGACCCCTGCTAGAAAGTACATGTATGTTGAAATAGAGATGTTTGGATTTGACTGTTAAACAGGCTGTCTACAGTCAACTAGCCACCTAACCCGTTGTTTAGGCTTATATATTAAGATTGACCACTTGGGGAAGATATCGGATTTTTTCCCAGCACCCATTGAACCATACACCAGCAAGATTCTGTGTCCTCCAGGAGAGGAAGAGGGAAAGAGATTTAAAACTGGTGGGGGAGAAAAGTCTATTTAAAACGGTGCATGGTCTCAGGATTCCTAAGATACTGTGCCTGTAGGTGCCGCTGTGAACATAATGATAGGTGACTATTTAATTACAATGGGGCAGCACCTAACGTTACATGACAGCCCCAACCATAACCCTTAATAATCCTCGGGTACTCCTTTCTAAAAATAAATTTTGATTGCAGCCTCCCAGAAACCTGAAAAAGCGAACAGACGATATTGTAAGTCAACCTGTATTGTCTAAAATCGATATCTTTGTGAATGAAATGAAGGTTGCGAAAGTAAATCCTGGGCTGTTAGAGTTCATCCGCAAATTTTTGTAAAGTTGGCCTCACAGCTCAGCAGTGCTGAAATCTGGAAAACTTGCCCTGAAAATGCACATGTGGCACTGAGTGAATAATGAGTGAAAATGGAAGAAAGTTCGAAAACAATGCAAGTGGAGGAATGTCGGTTCGAAAAGTACAACTATTGAATGGCTTTCAGTGCCATCCCCTGCCCCCACCCCAACACCCTGCCCCCCCCCACCTTGCCCATTGCTGTGGATCCTTATACCTAGGTAAGATTAAGATTTTCAAAGTGAAATGATTCTTTTGGCCCCTCACAGATTCCCTGGAAAACTTTCCACTTTCTTCCTAGCCTGATATGTTCCTCTTCTCTCTTCCCCTCCCCACAAACAAAAGCACCATGGATAGCACAATATCCTACCCCTAACAGTCCATGCCAGCTGTAAAGCCCTATCCCCTGCCTGCCCCTTGTGCACTGGCCGCTTGCACAAGCTACCAAATGCCCCCTACTTCATGCCCTTGGAATTACGTTGGTCAACATGTCCACCCCCAGCTTTGGTGCCTCCATGAAACAATGCATGGAGTCTCAATCTTCTGTTGTAACGTGCAATATCTCCCTTGAAACATTAAGCCCACACCCCCATGAACCTGAAATCGGGGTGCCACTCTGTCCCTCCACTGAACGGAAATCACAAATCCCGCCCCCCGCATCCCACTCAGCAGAAAACGGGTGGCAACATCCTGCCCCCTGCTGAGTATAAATTCTGGCCCAACCATGAGCAGAGTTATGGGATCAAACTACAAACCCACATACAACAAACCCCATCTACACCGAGCATAAATATCGGAATCAGAGCCCAACCTTGCATTTCATTCTCCCTCACACTCGGCAGAGAGAAAATAATCCTCCCCCTCTCAGAACAGAAATATTGTGTTTCACATTGGATTTCCTTCTCCCTCCACTTAGCAGAGATATTGGCCCCGAAATTTGTGGGGAGGGTGAGGGTGAAGCTGAAAATGGCTGAACAGCAGGACCTCATTTTGTAGGTTCGTCTTCCCCCCCCCACCCCAAGGCAGCGGCCAAATGGACAGCCTGGCCCAGTGGGAGGGAACACCAGCGGCAGCAGCCGGGGACCCTTTGGGACAGTCCAAGGGGACTAGGAGAGGTGCGGGGGGTGGGGTGGGGGGGGAGAAGAGAGGTCTGCGACCGGGAGGGGAGGGGAGGGGCGGGGAGGAGAGGAGGAGAGGCCCGCAACCAGGAGGGCTGGGGGGAGGTCGAAGGCTTCCTTGTGGGCCCGGGGGGAGCACTCTGACACCTCCTGGCCCACATGGAGTGCTGGAAGAGGCACTTCCCTTGTGGAGCCGGCACTTCCCGCTTCCACTTTACTGCTGAGTTTCCCGACCCCTGGGAGACCCGTGCAGCAGCAGTAAGTTTCAAATCGGGCTCCCAATTGCACTGTTGGAGCCCAATTTAAATATGTCAATTATGTTTTCAGCCTCTCCACGGTGGGACATTCAGACACCCCGATGCCAGCCGCTGTAAAAAAAAAGGCGATGGGCGCGTGCATGCTGGGTTGGGGTCGTGTTCCGCATATTTCACTTTTTAACCCTCCCCGACCCCCGTTTGCCCGTCGTACGGAGGTTAATAGCGAGGAAATTGTGCTTACCTCTTTCCCCCTCCCCCATGAGCACAGAAGGAACCCCTAACCCATACTTGACACTCACCCCCTCACTGAGCAGAAAAATAGTGCTCACTGACCAGTATTTGGAGCTAACCAACCCCACACTGAGAATTATTTAACTAACTAGAACCCATGCCCCTCAGCCAAACACCCCCCCCACCCCCACCAAACTGATGATTGTTTTGTTTATTTGGAGCCAACGCTCCTTACCTGAGCATATCTTCACCACCCACCCGCCCCCCCAACCCCTGCAAATGGACTATCATTTAGGTGAGCAGAGCCCACACTTTTCAGCTGAACAAGGCACACCACCTCTGAGTATTGTTCTGCCCTGGCCATCTCTGGCCTTAGGTGTAATACTTCAGGTTATTGCCCTCCGCTCTGGCTTTTGGTCCGTGTGCCACAACTGGCAACAGAAAGTGGCACCTGCCCCTGCCATCTTGGGCTCCATTCCCATTCTGTTTCTGGGCTTCACGTCAGTCACAACAACCAGTACTTCTGCCCTCACCGTGTTGGGATTCTGACCCTAGGTCACTTGCCCACCTTTCCTCCTGTTCTGCTGGTCGAAACAGCAACCAGCACAGCTGTGGACGAGGCTTTTAGATTTCTGTCCTTAGGCGATGTGCCCACTATCCCTGATGTCTTCTGGCCCTTCTTTTGCAGTTTCCTAATAGGAACAGACAGCTCTGTCCTCTAAAGTGCTTGTTTTGTTCAGATTACAGAGTAAGTACTTTAAGTGCTTTTAATAAATAAAGAGGTTGTCACATGAGATTGGGGGTAATATATTAGCAAGGATTGAGGATTGGTTATTGGACAGAAAACAGAGTAGGAATAAACGGGTCATTTTCGGGTTGGCAGGTTGTAACTAGTGGGGCAGTGCAAGGATCGGTGCTTGGGCCTCAGCTGTTTACAATCTATATTAATGACTTAGTTGAGGGGACTGAGTGTAATGTATCGAAATTTGTTGACGATACAAAGCTAGGTGGGAAAGTAAGCTGTGAGGTAGGTGCAAAGAGGCTGCAAAGAGATATAGACAGGTTAAGTGGGCGCGAAGATGGCAGATGGAGTATAGAAGAATCATAGAAGTTTACAACATGGAAACAGGCCCTTCGGCCCAATA
This sequence comes from Heptranchias perlo, assembly GCF_035084215.1. Taxonomy (NCBI): domain Eukaryota; kingdom Metazoa; phylum Chordata; class Chondrichthyes; order Hexanchiformes; family Hexanchidae; genus Heptranchias; species Heptranchias perlo. The sequence continues at coordinate 34,685,613 of NC_090337.1, read as the reverse complement.
TGTCCATATCACCCAGTTTATACCACTAAGCTAGTCCCAATTGCCTATAGAATCATAGAAGTTTACAAAATGTGGGGAAATGTGAAATTATCCACTTTGGTAGGAAGAATAGAAAAGCAAAATATTTTTTAAAAGGTGAGAGACTAAGAAATGTTGGTAGTTAGAGGGATTTGGGTGTCTTTGTACAGGAATCACAGAAAGTTAACATGCAGGTACAGCAAGCAATTCGGATGGCAAATGGTATGTTAGCCTTTATTGCAAGGGAGTTGGAGTATGAGAGTAAGGAGGTCTTGCTGCAATTATATAGGGCTCTGGTGAGACCACACCAAGAGTACTGTGTACAGTTTTGGTCTCCTTACCAAAGGAAGGATATACTTGCCTTAGAGGGGGTGCAATAAAGGTTCACTAGATTGATCCCTATGAGGAGAGTTTGAGTAGAATGGGCCCATACTCTACTCCAGAGGGCTGTGGAGACTTTGTCATTGAATACATTCAAAACAGAGATTGATAGATTTCTAGATATTAAAGGCATCAAGGGATATGGGGATGGTGCAGGTAAATGGCGTTGAGGTAGAAGATCAGTCATGATCTTGTTGAATGGAGGAGCAGGCTCGAGGGGCCGGATGGCCTACTCCTGCTCCTATTTCTTATATTCTCTGGAGTTTAGAAGAATGAGTGGTGATCTCATTGAAACTATAAAATTCTTAGAGGGCTTGACAGGGTAAATGCTGAGAGGCTGTTTTCCCTGGCTGGAGAGTCTGGAACTAGGGGTCATAGTCTCAAGATAAGGGGTCAGCCATTTGGGACTGAAATGAAGAAAGAAGTTTCACTTGGATGGTTGTGAATCTTTGGAATTCTCAACCCCAGAGGGCTGTGAATGCTCAGTCGTTGAGTATATTCAAAGCTGAGATCGATGGCTATTTGGACACTAAGGGAATCAATCAAGGGATATTGGGGATAGAGTGGGAAAGTGGAGTTGAGGTAGAAGATCAGCCCTGATCTTACTGAATGGCAGAGCAGGCTCGAAGGACCGTCTGACCTACTCCTGTTCCCATTTCTTGTGCTCTTACAAAAGCCTGTTTCCTAATATAGAATTGGAAAACAGACATGCTTTTAATCTTTTAAAGTTTGGAATTGTGGCAAGGAGGGGGAGAATGTGAAGTGACACAGAGGCAATGGGGGGAGTGGAAGTGAAGGAGAGACAGAAAAGGGGGGGAAGAGAGCAACATATAGGGACAGTGGTAGAAAGTGGGGATGGGGAGGATGATAAGACCTGAGCTAACTGATAGGAGTAATGATAGAGAAAACGACAATAGGAAGGGGATGCCACTTACTGCCAGATAGTAGAGAAGAAAAGAGAGACACAGAGGTAGAAGATGACAGAGAGACCAACAGAAGATGAGTGAGAAGCAGCAACATGAATATGACAGACATGGAAGAGAAACACTTCTCCGACTCTGTTCTCAATATGGGAAATCCACGTATGTAATAAGATTAGTGGCTGGGAATTTCCTGCAATATCAATATTGTTGACAAACAGCATAAGTTAGACCGTTGTGCACCATGATCCTACAGTGGTGAATTTACGCCAGAATTTACTGGAAAACTGATTAGAATACACCATAGCGGCGAATTAGAGGCGGCAGAACAGAGATGGCATCGGCCTCTCATCTCTTTTTCATTGTCACTGGTAAAAGGCAATTCATCAACGTGCCAATCTCCTGTAAATGTAAAATATCTTTTGAAATGTAAACTTGTAGTTTTATATCACTCTACGAAAGCACACATCTCCAAATCGTTAATCTCTCGGTAAAGATTTTTTAAATTCTATTTTGCAGATTTCAGGTGAACATAGGAACACTCTATTTTGAATATTCATTTAAATTTTAAAAATCAATTTGATTGATTTGGTTCTAAAAAATATTCTACATGAAATCTCTTAGGAACATAAAAAAACTAGACAGATAGAAATATATGATCACAGGGTCTTTATAATACAAAAGCAGTCAAATTGCCTTTGTATTAGTAATTGACATTATTAATAGTATTATTCATATCACGTATCAAATTGTTATTAAGCATCAATTGAAGTGCTGTTGGAGGAGCCTGGGTCAGGCTCATTAACCAGCTTCTGTTCCGAGTTTTGTGTGTTTCATAATGCCATATAATTCATTTTAGCATGATATCTAATATTTAAATAAAGCTGAGTGTTCACAGTAAGGTTTTTCATTCTCTGTTTTGTCTACTAACCTTAACTGTGATCTGATAAGTTGTGCATTCTAATTTCTGCAATTAGTCGCAGACAATAATAGATGATGATAGCAATTTAGAACGTGATTCCGAATGATATTGAGGGTGGTACCACTGAGGTAAGCAGGAAACAAATCTACACAATATTCTTAATAACCACTATTACATCTTTACTGCTACTAGAATGTGGGTGTTAAAATCATTTTCCTATTTATAAAAATCTTAGAATACTGCCCCAACATGTATCTCTGTCACCAGTTCATATTTGATAACATTACATACATTTGTTTCTGTAGTCTAGAGTTAATATTTGAACAGTACTGGGAGAATCCAAGTACCTTTAAGTGAGCAATGAAATGTCTGAGGATGGGGACGTAAGCAGATAAGAAAGTCTTGAAGCAAATGGGACTCTTCACAACAAGGAAAACTTGTCTTGTTCTAAAGTGTCTGTGTCTCTATGCTGGCAATCTTTTTATCCTGCCAATTTCTCTTTGTCGTTCTTTGCCCCAATCTCTCTTTCTCTCTGTCCGGAATGTCTATTTCTTTGTCCGCCGAATCTCTCTCTGCCCCTCTTTGCCCCATAATGTCTCTTTGTTTGGTCCTCGAAACTTTATCTCTCTTCCTTCTTCTCTCTCTCTAGCCCTAGAGAAGACCTGTATCAGCAACAAACTATCCTAGAACATGCCTAGCATTAGCAGAGCATCATTGGCCTGATGTGGTGATGCGCTGCACCTAGCCTCCCCTTGAATTGCTGAAATTCTTCTCTGGGGAGGTGGTGAGGAGGTGAGGAGAGCTTTCCCTTCCCCCAATCCATGAAATTCATAGTGGAGAAGGGGGGCTGGGGGGAGTGGGTTGAAAATTAGCTGGACCCATTCCCCCAGAATCTTCTTGGTTTTGGGGTGGGGAGTGGGGTGGGGGAGTTGTGCTGTGCTCTGTTGGATTATCACTCTTTTTAATCCTTGCAATTCTTCTGAATGTGTGAGGGGAGAATTGGTTACTCTGTTTACATCAGAGGGGGCACGGAATATTGATCTGTTGCTTTCTATTTGGGAGGGTGTGGAAATTTTGTGGCACATGGCATTGCTGGGTCGACCTCTATTTCACTGTCCTGTACCATTAGCTCAAGAAAATAGAAACTGGAACATTTTCTATTTTTGTAGCTGCTTGAAGACCCAACTTTGGCTGATATCAGCAGAGCCTTTTAAATCGGTAAGTACTGGGGAAGTACTTATTGAACTGCCCATAATAGTTGGCGTGCTTAATATGTTATGAGCAGCACCTTGATAATTGAACCTTATGGTTACTGCCATTTGCTCGTGGTAAGTACAGACGGTGTAAGTGGTGGGGACTGTATCATTAGTGACGTTCTGTTGACCTTCCAACTTGATGATGTGGTGCAGATACTTTTTAATAGGAATCAGAAGACTTAATTAGAAAGGTAAATTTAATCTCAGCTGGGCTGTTTTTGTAGAATAACAACCTGGAGAGAGCACTGGACTGGATCTTCACACATGCAGACAGTGAGGATGAGAGCGAGGCAGCATCGGATGTTGATACACAATCGGATGTTAATACAAATGCAGAAGCAGAACCGGCAGGACCCCGAATCAAGGATGGACCTGGAAGTAAGTCAACTGAGCTAACACATACCACTTTAGCAAATGTTAGTTTACAAAATAAAGCAAAAAAAGTAATCAAAAAAATGAATTCAGCTACAACATATAGTGACCAATAAAAATATGTAATATTTATTAAAGAAACATAATGCTGATTTATTACATTATCTGTTTGACAGTAGAGGATTTTCTCTCTGTTGGAACATTTCCCTAACATGAAAAGTAAAATTTGTGTATGCATTTTGTGGTAAGGTGATTTTCCCACCTAACACACAGAATATTTGTTCTTTGATTCTCTATGTAATGCAGAACATTTGATACCATTGAAAAGTAAAGATCAGCCAATCACAATGTAGTTTTTCCTGCATTTTATAGAATTCTTGTATTAAGAATAGGCCGTAATTAAAATAAGATCCAATCAGTTTCAGTCACTTTCATTGAAACTAGGATTTTCCAAATCACTGTATGAGGGCTTCATGCCTTTGACTGTCTGCTATTTTAACAGAGGAGATAACCCATTTAAAATAAGCATTCTTCTTAATTCTGCATTTCACACACACCACAAGAGTCTGTCCCTAATCCCATTGGTCCTGAGGATTATGTGATTGACATGTAAACTGTGATGTTGTAAAACCTTATTGTTTTATATGTCATTAGCTATTCATGCTCTCTCTGAAAGACAGGCAGTGTACCTGAGTGTCAGTTAATTTTTTCTCTGCTCAGTATTGTTTCTTTCATTGGGGTCAATTTTCACTTGCTTCACCTGGCGTTAATGGGGCGGTAAAGGCCTCAAAATGGGATCAGTAGCCTTATCGCCTCGTTAACTCTGGCAATGTGGCCTGCTGCCGTCCTGTTTGTTTCGGGTGTTAGGCCCCTTTTAATATGCAAATTGGGGTCCTATGACGTAATCCCTGACAACACTTACTGAGGACTGCTGCAATGCTCGAAGTTGCCTGAACGTGGATTCAGCTTCACTGGCGGGCTCTTCACGCTTCGCTGGCAACATTGAAATGAGGCCTGAGGCTGAATATCTGGACAACCTCTTGATTCCAGGCATGGGGAATGTGAACTCCCCGCCCCACGCCCCTAAAAATGGGCACGGCCCAATTTGTAGGCAAGTATGGTATATCCAGTAAGCCAGAATACAATGACGATGGTTCGCTGTTCAACTTCTGGGATCACTGCATTTTCCTCGATATTGGGTAAGTCATCTCAAGCGCACAGGTTCTCTTACGGGGGTGTTCTGATATTGAACCCAATGAAAATACCTAGTGTAAAAACCTAAAAACATAACACACTCCTAGAGACTCCTGATACCAAAGAGGATTTCTTCAAATCTCCCATGAGCACCAAAATATCATTTTTCCTGAATTTGTGCTGTCGACCTCTCCGGGACATAATCAAGAACTTCTGGGAGACATATGCCAATTGTCGAATCCAAAGTGCAAGTCGATCACAAGATAATTACACATGAGAATAAGCCGTTCAGCCTATCTTGATTCATACAACCAGAAAAATCTTAAAATCCAGCCGTTACAACATCCAACTGTTTCTTAAATGATTCCAGGGTTTGTTCCTCCATTACTTTATCTGGAAGTATATTCCATACATTGATTACTCTTTGTTTGAAGAAGGATTTCCTGATCCCAGTTCTAAATTTGCCTTTTACTGGTTTTAACCTACTTTTATTATTTAATATGAAGTAATATTCCAAATGTATTTTTTCCATTCTCTTAACTATCTTTATATATCTGTATAAGATCCCCTCTCAGACACCTCCTTTCCAGGCTGAAAAGCTCAAGTTTCTCTAGTTTTTCCTCATAACGCAGACCTTTGATACTAGGAATCAACCCCGTTGCTCTTTTCTGCACTGTCTCCAGCACTTGAATGTCTCTATTGTTTGTTTTTCTAATTTGTTCTCATGATGTGAGCAGTTCAGACAAGGCTGCATTTATTGCCCATCCATTTCTTGAATAGTATATGTATGATAACAGACTTTAAAAAGTATAGATCATGTGACTAGTTAGCATACTGCTGCTAAGTTACTTAGAAATTGTTCAATAGTTTTATAATATATAGTTTTTAAAAAGGTGCACAGTTCAGCAAATATCTTCATTTCAGTGACTGACTGGTTTTAATGTAGGTCATTGGCTGAATCATTAACGTAGAATTGTTTAAAATTCATTTGTACAAGTTTAGCAGATCTTTTAACAAATGCAAATTTTAAGCGGTACTGGGGAAAGATTTTTGCCACGGCTATTTTCTATATTTTATGTTGCTATGATATAAAATGTAATTTAATATTAAACCAATGGTTTTTTTATCTGCAGGATATGAGCTGTTTTCCTTTATTAGCCATGTGGGAACATCTACAATGTCTGGTCATTATGTCTGCCATATCAAAAAGGAGGGAAGGTAAACACTGGTTTGTTTGAGAAGGATTTTTTAAAATATTAAACTTATTAAGGATTTTATAACTTTATTCTATATTAGCACCAATTCAGTTTTGAACAGATAATTAGTGCAGGTGCAATTTGCTTCTCGATGAATTTGTAATGCAACAAACTTGAGTTAGTGGGGAGATGTGTTTTACTTATTAGTTAGTAGGAAAACCATGGGGAAAAAAGTTTTGTTTGAGAAAAATATATTTCTGAAAGGCATAACAAAAAATGATATGTAAATTTTATGAATGCACCAAGATATTTGAGTGCTTTCTACTGTTTTGTTTAATTGCTCTGAATCAAGAGTGTGTACATGTGTGTTTTATTTTTGTATTAGTTCATTGCTTCTCCATTTCTTCTATTCAGGTGGGTAATCTACAATGACCATAAAGTCTGTGCTTCAGAGAAACCCCCTAAAGACGTGGGATACATTTACTTTTATCAGCGGATGCCCTATTAAGCTTGAGACCCGTGTATGAAAACTATAACCTTTCTTCTTTCCAAAGAGCAAAAAACTACAAACTGCCAAAGGTTTGGGGAAAACTGTGGATTCTGTCATTACTGTGCAAATACCTTATTTATAGAAAACAAATCTAAAATGCAATAATATGTTTGATATAAGAGGGAAAATTTTTATTGTTTAATATATTGACAGTTTTTTGTTTTTATTTTAAAACTGCACCAGGAGAAGCTGAAGAAGCATATCAGAGGTGTGTGCAATCAGTTTACTTTTAACTGACTTTAGCAAGTTTTTTAATGTATCAAAACATCTTCATTCTTTCTTCCATCGTCCTCTTTCCCTCTTATTTTAGTCCATTTTATTAGAGTGATTGTTCTAGTTTTTTTTTCTGAATGGGCACTCCATAAAAACATGGCTGTCTTGTAGATTGCATTCATCCTCCACAGAAAGTCCCTTGTTTTGGGGTTTTCCCCTCAATATAGCAGTTCATTAAAGGGAGAGTTATTGTATTTAGCATTCACCAGGTATTTAGACATATTGATGTTCCATCTCAATCATTGATCAGTTTACATATTTGAACAAATCCCCAGATTCATGCTAAAGCCTACATTTACAGAGTCACAAGTATGGCACATGATATATGACCACTAAATCTAGAACCACACATTTAACATGTTCAGTCTTTATGCAAGTGTATATGACCCTCCAACATGACCATTCCCACCCAAACCTAGTAAAATGCATAAAAAGCAGCTAAATCTCTGATTTAGCCCCCACAAAGTCCCCATTCATTTGTCATAATTTTATTTCTCGTCACACATAGAATCAGACTGATTTTTTAAATTTAAATAGAAGGGTTGGCTGCCTTATTGTCAGCAAAACAATGGTGCTAATAACTGCCAGAGAAATACTGCCAATGCCATAGAGAGCTAACTTTAGTTTTAAAAGCTTAAGGTTGTTACCAAGACCCACGTGTGTAATGGTATCTTTTACACCTTGACTTCCATTTATTAGTTTAAAGTAGATTAATGTCTCATTACAAACTTACATCTCTAGCTACATCCTAACAATATCCTGTTACTACAGTTCCTTTCCGATGCACTCAGCGGGCTGGATTTTCTGCTGGAGTTAGTCGGGGAGCTGGCTTAAGTCCAGCAGAATGTGACAGGAAATTCTTCCAGAGCTGCTCTTCCAGTTCCACTGTGTTCCATCACTTAAGAGATTTTCTGCCAGAAGCAATTGGCAACATACAATACATCTAATACAATACATCTACCCAAATGGGAGAAGGAGAGCATGTTGTAGTGACGAGTACATTTCCCTTTATTTGTGCCATAGCAATACTGGGCACTAGGTCGGCTTGTGTGTTTCTGGCATCCAGGATTGAAATGGCAGCCGAGGAGCGGGGGGCATTTAAAAATTGAAGGACTGCGTCATACAGTGCAATCAGGAAAATTTGCATAGGCTAAGGTGGTATTTAAAGAAAGAAAAGAATATTTTGTTGATTTTTGGGGTAGCCCTGAAGCTCTTGGCCACAGAACACTTGCCTAAAATATACAAAATAGCCTGACTTAGAAAATAAGATGGATCAGGGGTAGGCCTTTGGGACTGGCAAAACTCCCACCCTAAGCAAGATTTGCTAGGATTCTGCTTAAGTGGAAAATCCCAGCTGTCATGTCAATAAGTGTAATACTTAAACTGCTCTTATAGTGCAGGCATGGTCTCAGGAGCAAACTAATTGTGCTGCTTTGCCACATTTACCAGTAGATGGGGTAGCTGATCTTCCTGTAAACTGGCGACACTATTGAAGAGCAGGGGAGTTCTCATAGTGACCTGGCCAACATTTACTCTCAACCAACACCGCTGAAACAGTTTAATTGGTTATTTGTCTCATTGCTGTTTGTGGGACCTTGCTGTGTTCAAATTGGCTGTCACATTTCCCTACATTACAACAGTGACCACACTGCCAAAGTACTTCATTGGCTGTAAAGCACTTTGGGATGTCCTGAGGTCATGAAAGGTGTTATATAAATGCAAGTTCTTTCTTTCTTTATAGATTACAAAAGGCAGCTTGCTTACTTTGGCAAAGTAGTCCTTATTTATCAAATGAAGTTAGCCTCCACTTGCCACATGATAAACAAGGCTATTTAACCGACAAGTCAAAGGATGCTTGTATCAAGAATTTTTAGTTCACACCATGTAACCTCCAATTCCTGGAACAAAAGACTAGGTTATCACCTGTTGTCAGATGAGGCTATTGATTTAAGGTATCGTGATAAGGCCTCTGGAGCTGAATTTTCCACTGCTGGTTGCCTGCTACAGAATTGGGCAACTCGTAGTGGAAAATGGGCTGGAGTTTCGTCCACTGAAACTCCACCTGCTTTGCACCCAAAATAGCTTCTGGGGGATGGGACCACTTGCAATGGAAAATCCCACCTAATAGGCAGGTGTTTCATTTAAATTTTAATTCAGAGCATGGATGTTCTGCATGCCATTTCCTGCTGCACTGGTATAGGATATCAGATCTAAATTGCACCCATGTGAAATAGGCGTTCATGGTTGCTAGGTAGGGGTAAGTATATGGATCGTGGAAAGGACATATAGGGCTCGATATTAGGAGGGCGGCGGGTTCGCGGTGGGGGGGCTATTGGGTGCGTGGGTAACGCACCCGGAGAAATCAGTCTGCCCCGCGCACGATCGCACGCTGATTGGATCCACTTACCTGGTCTTCCGGGTTCCCCGCTGCTGAGCTGCGCGTCGGGCGGACTGCGCATGCGCAGTAAGCTCTGTCAGCTGGAGGAGCTCTATTTAAAGGGGCAGTCCTCCACTGACTGATGCTGCAAGAAATAGGAAAAATTACAGCATGGAGCATCCCAGGGGGAAGGCTGCTTCCAGGTTTAATGATGCCTCACTCCAGCTCTTATTGGATGGGGTGAGGAGGAGGGGGAGGACAGAGATCTTCCCCCCAGCGGGCGGGAGGAAGCGGCCTGCCTCTGCCACCAAGAAGGCCTGGCTCGAGGTGGCAGAGGAGGTCACCTGCACCACCAACATATCGCCCACCTGCATACAGTGCAGGAGGCGCTGCAATGACCTCAGTAGGTCAGCCAAAGTGAGTACACTTACTCATTCCCCCACACTCCGTCTGCCACATCACCGCCCCCAACCCACATCTCCTGCACTGCCAACACTACTCTGTCACATCACCCCTCACACCCACTCAAACCTCATCCTCATCTTACCTGCACTTACTCACCTCGCCAGTACTCATCCCGCCACTACCACTCAACCCAATCCTCATACAATCTCATGGCTCTATCTCATACTCACCCTCTCATGCATCTCTTTCACGGTCAGCCTCACTCAACCTGCCACTACCTGTGCTGCAGCCACAGGGCATGCATCACATATGTGCAATAGGCAGCGTAAGGCAAACGTATCGTGAGCATGAAGGGGATGCACAAGGGTGTTTGAGGGTTTGTCATGGTTTTTACTTCTATTTAATTTCTGACCAACTCACATCACATATTATATTGGCACCACTGCTGCCCCGTCTTTGCGAATCTTGTCTGGTTTTTGCAATAATGCCCTTTCCTGAGGATCACTATGAAGACCCACACCTGATGCCACCCATTGTGTCACTGCAGAGTGGGTGTAGGTGTATTTGCAGGGCTCTTTTGGCAAGACGACTGAGACGTCGGCGGTGTCCCTGGTGGCACCCTGGAAGGATGCGGAGGAGAAGTTGTTGAGGGCAGTGGTGACTTTGACAGCGAAAGGCAAGAAGATGGTGCTCGGGCCAGCCGGGAGCAGCTCGGCATGAAGGAGGCTGCAGATGTCCACGACTACATGTCGAGTGACTCTGAGCCTCCGTGTGCGCTGCTGCTCAGAGAGGTCCAGGAAGCTGAGCCTCGGTCTGTGGACCCTGTGGCGAGGGTAGTGCCCTCTGCGACGCATCTCTCTCTGCGGTTGCCCTCCCTCCTGCTGTGCAGGTGGATGTGTCACAGCACTGTGTTGTGGAGCTCCACGTGTCAGAGGTGGACGGCGTGGCCGGCGAGGCTGGTGATGCTGTTCGCCCTCCGTGGAGGTCATGACTGCAGCTACGGCGGCCCCCATCCGGAAGATGTACATCTGAGGGGGTCCGCAAGGTAGGTACATGTGGCTGGACCCCGGGGTAAGTGTGCAAGTTGGTGAATTTGATTGTCAGGAGGAGGGTGGTGGAGGCCAAACTTTGTCCCAAGTGACAGAGTGGCCTCCTGCAATGAGTGAGGGTCTCTTTCCCCCCCCCCCCCCCCCCAACCTGTCAAATGGACCTTTGCAGCTGCCACAGGCTGACAGCTGCAACACGTGCATTTCAAGTGGGAGTGTTTCCCCCAGTACGGGAAACAGTCCCAGTTGTTTGTAAAATCCCACCCCATGTAAAATATCTCCTTAATCAGGTCTGTTAATGACCTGAAATACCAGAATAAATACTTATAAGTGGCACCCCGCCGGCTTTAATTGCCTGCGGGAGTCCCACATGCGGGGGCTGCGCGCACATGTCAGCGCGTCTGTGGGGAACCCGGAAGTGGGCGGGTTGGAGCCGGGCTCCCGACCCGCTCCGGGATTCCCGACCCGCTCCGGGATTCCCCGATTTTCGGAGCCCCCCCCCGCCAGGAACGCACCCGATCGCGGGTGCTAATATCGAGCCCATAATGTTAAAGTAGGTGTATTTTAGCCATTTTTAACCATTCTTCTTACTTATTTTCCTGCTAGCAATTAGGTTCTCTTGAACCTTTGTGCGAATTGTAGTAAATTATTTATTTATCACCTGTGCAGATACACTCTTACCTACATGTGAAAAGTTTTGAGATATCCCGGGGTAGTTGCGGGGAGGGGGTTGCGATCGTTAGGGGGGATCGGGGATCACGGGGGGGGGGGGGGGGGGGTCTGCGATAGTTGAGGGGGATTCGCGATCGTTGTTGGGGGGGTGGTGGTTGTTGCAGGTAGGCTTGTTGGGCCGGGGGAAGCACTCCTGATCCTCCGGGCCCACAAGCTGTGCCAGAAAGGCACTTACCTGCAGTTTCTGGCCTTCTCGCCTCCTCTCACGAGGCATGAAGGAGAAGGCCCGGGAATCTCGGCCCCCAGGGGTTGAAATTGCAAATTCTGCAAAAATGGAGGTCCATAGCCGCCTTGAAAGGTTTTAGTCACCAATCCGCCTTCTGGGAGCAGGCTGATCACTCACCTTTCTTTTCGCCCTGGTGAAAACCGGAAATGGGTGGGTTGGGGGCGGGTCTGAAATGGTGGTGATTTTGAATGCCCTTCCGCCCCCAACACACCTGTTTTTCAATGTTAAAATCGTGTCCATGGTGTCTAAGTCTGGAGTGCTAAATGATTATCACCATGGCTTTAGGAAAAGGCACATTCTATGCTTCTGTGTTATTGAACAACATCTCAGTTATTAGACTTGAGATCCTTGCACTAGGTGGAATGGAAAAGAGTCACATTAAAGTGAAAGAATAACTGTCATCTCTGATAAATGCAAAGGTGTTTCAGTCCAGAACAAATTTGGAAGCCAACCAGGGAAGTGCAGAGACTATCGTGAGTCGTCAACCTTGGTGTATGAAGGTTTAAGGGTTTGCTTACTGCATGAAATGTTTGACAGGACAGCATTAGGTGAAAGGAGGAACTTACTGTAGAAAATAATATTGTTTCTTGTGAGATGAATAGTTCTTTCATCAAGAGGTTTTTATTTTGTTTGCCTATCAAGGTGGGCAAGGTGAGAGATATCAGTGCTGGGGAATGGGGAAAGATCAGCAAAACTCAATACCGTGGTTTCTTACCTTTTATAGATTTCATAGTGGGCCATTCCTTCTTTAAAGATGTCTTGCAACTGATGGTCACAAAAGTAACTGGTGTGTAGTAACCATTTACTTCTGTGACCATCAGTTGCAAGATTGGATGGCATTAGCTAAAGCTATTGCTAAGAGTCAAGGCCTTTCTAAATGTATCAGAAATTATATCTCTAGAGTTAGACATATACTAAACTAAATTACACTGAAGGAAAAAAATCTGCCTTACTAGCTCAGGGCCGCAATATTGCTGGAATTTCTAAGGCTTCTCACTTATTGATGGAAGCAGCGTACAGTGATTGTTGCCAATGTTTGGAGAAAGGGAGGTGGTGACTATGACAGGATGGAAGGAGGCTCTCCTGAAAACAGCATGTTTTGTGATTTGTTGATTAGCATTCCTAAAAATGACGTATGTAGAGACTAATGAACTGGTAATGCAAATTCCATGTTTTTATCATGTTGTCATTCATACTTTCCAAACCATTATAACGTTAATTTTCTACTTACTATATATTAGTAAAATTTGTTTTGGATAATGATTTTTTGCATCTCTACACATTTTTTCTGAATGTCAAGTTTAAAATTAAAGGAATGTTTTGGATCTCTAAAGTGAACCTTAAAAAAATATACTGCAATGTTATTGTGAAGCACTTTAGTTGCTGGCTGGCTCCCAATGCTATGACCAGTTTTAGTGCACCATATTTTTGCTGACGTGTTATATAATTAAGGAAACCATTTTTTTTTGACAGGAATCTGTTAAAAGGTAGCCTAAACCAGAAATCAGCAACACTATTTGGATGACTGAAAATTGTAAAACATGGAACTGTTTTCATACTTTTAATTAAATCAATACACTAAGTCAATGGAAATTCTTTAAAACTTGATTGCCGTTGAACTAATTTTAATCTCGGGCCTCCATGATACCACAAAGTAAAAAAAAACCTTGAGAATTCTTTCAGCACAAGATTTCCAATTGGCTATTTTTTGTAACATGAACTCCTGCTCACCGCTGGATCGAGATTTTAGAGGTATTATATTACAATAGATCTTAATATCTTGTAAGCATATCATACAGTAACTCTCACTGTGAAAAGTCATTTTATCTGCATTAAAGTTGTTAGTTTTTCTGTGTATGCACCAAAATATAAATAACTGCTGTTATGTATTTCAACCCCATTAATTGACATTATTTCCTGAAAATCCATGTATAACCCATCAAGTTAAAAAAGAAACCATTATTATAATGAAGGTACTTTATAGAATCTCCATTTGCCGAGAGAACCATTTTTTTAAATAAAGGTATTCATATCCACAGTTATTGCATTTTAGAAGCCTTATGAAGGGTGTCTAGTGTGTCAGTATGTAGGTGCTATTGATATTAAGGGCTTGGCACATTTAACAAACTTGTATTTGTTTTATTTTATGTCCCTGAACAACCACCAGACCAAAGTAACCTTCATTAGTCTCTCAAGCAGTAGAAGTCAGTGATTTAGATAATTTACATTGTGCCATTTTTCTAGCAATTGTTCATGAAAACCTTAAATCCACATGAACTTTTGAATTTTTATCTTGCCCTTTACTTCACTGAATTACTATTACTGGCATGACAGAAAAGAAGCTCACACTAGAAAATGTTTTTGCACATTTAGAAGTTTCCATTTTTGTGATTTTTAAAATTTCAGAAACATTTAAAAAGTGAAATTGATCCCTATCTTACAAATCAAAACAAAATTGGTCCCCTTCATCACCTCCCCATTCCATCCCCTTCCTCATCCATCTCTTCTTTTCACTTCACCCATTCCCTCCTGCTTTCCCTCATCTATATACTCGCTTCCCTTCCTGTTTGCCTCATCTCTTATCATTGCCTTCCCCTATCCACTCAAATCTCTAACCCCTTTCCTCACCCCCATCAGCTTGACTTTAAAGACTGCTTCCAGACAGCGAGAAGGGGAGGCAATAATGTGGGATGGGCATGGACTGGTGGGGAAAGGCCCCTGGTGAAAGTAGCAGAAATTCACAATTCTTATTAGCAAGATAGGTGTACACATTTGGGAGTGCCAGCATTCAAATTGAATTTCATGTAAAACAGTTTTCTATGGATGTTATAGTCTTTGCCTTCCTAAATCCTTTCTCTAATCCATTGGGGCTGCCATTTTACAGTTTTGCTGAGGATTACAGATCTATGCAGTTTGACTGATGTGAATACTGAAGCCATCATCTCTTGTTCTAGATTTCTCTTTTACACTCGCATTTATTACTGGTGTTTTCTTCCTCTGAAGAAGTACTGTAGCACCATTAAGTTTTTTAGAGGTAACTTATTTGCCAGAGTGAGGCAGGGTGTCTCTGGATGGTTGTATCTCATCCTCAACTGCTGCTGTTAGCAGAAACTACTCTGTCATCAGTATTAATGTAACTGGAAAATGTTGGAAAACATGGGCACACAATCTTCATTGCTGCACAGTTACAACATTGGAGTAATTCAATAAAATTTTGTTGAAAACTTGTTTTTCTGAGTTTTCATTTAAATTTATTAATTATTGACTGGGAGTTATAAAGTGGTGATGTTGCCCTTAGGACTACAGAAGAATATATATTACATTCTTGCTGCACAGAGAAAAGTGGAACACACCAGATAATAGGAAAGCTGAAAAATGAAGCAACACACTCTCAGCTCTAATTCTGCTAATGAGCACATAGCACTTGGAAAGTGCAGGCCTTAAGTGCAGAACTCTGTATTGAATTACTAGAGTTTGGTATCTAGTAAATTAAAAATAATCAGTAATCAATGCAAGAATATGCTAAATGTGTCTCTTTCTTCATAAACATGCTCTTCAGCTGCTGTTCCCCAGATTTCTCTTTCTATCTCTTTTGCACATCTCCACAATTAGATGCACATTACAGGGTTGGTAAATAAGCTATAATTGTTGGAACTCAACAGCAAAAAGGAGTGGTGAAATGAATAGAAGATACACTCTTCTTCTGCTGTCATTTTACCAGTACACTCCCACGCTAATTACATTTGTAAATCATTTTGAGACCAGCAGATTATGATAAGCTAGCAAGTTGTGCTTTCAATAAGGATGTATCACTCAGTGTTTTAATGATGGATTGATGTGTGTATGAATAAATATTAATGGATCTCCCATGACAGTGCTTTCAGAGTTGGAGGATACACTGGTTCCTTTTATTTGTAAACTCAACTTTTAACTCCACTTTTTTAAAACACAGGATACACAGCAAAATGGGAGGCAATATGTACAAGGTTGGAGGTAGGTACCTAGCATTTATGTATACAGGATGTGGGGCTTGCAATTTTGCAGCACTGGGGATATTTAGAGTTTAGGAGGAAGGAGGAAGGCTTTTGAATTTGGTAGCGTTGTGTCTTCCTGGGGGTTTGTAACACACAGGGAGAGGCTCTGGGGGTTGAATAACTCATGAGAGGTCATGGAGTTTAATAGCATTTTAGAGGAAGAAATATGGCCTTGGGGTATATTAGGGGCTTGGCTTGTGGTAGGGGTGATTCCTGGAGTTCTGTAGCACCTGGGTGGTTCTTGTGTTGCCTCAGCACTGGGTAGAGGGATCATCTATTAGCAGTGGGGAAGATTGCCTGGCTAATGGTAATACGGGGGAGCAGTGCCTGGGCTGTTGCAGTACTGGAGAACAGGGTGTGGTGGCAGTGGAGTGGGTCCTAGGTCTGGCAGAATTGGGGCAGTAATTCCCTGGGAGGAAGCTCCTGGCTTATGTGAAAGCTAGGGAGGCAACAAGGATGGTGAGGTCTGTCAGCACTGCTGATGGTCATAGGATCTGGCAGTGCTAGAAGAGGGATTATGATATCTGGCAATATGGAGGGAGGGGTTAATCCTAGGGTCATCACCTCACAGCTCTGTGCCATCTCTCCCAAAACTCTGTTTGAATCCCTTCAATCCAGCTTCCATTCTATGTTTGGCACAGTGATTGCCTTCCCTAATGAAATGACATTTTATGTGCCTGCAGCTGTAGTACATTATCTCTCCCTGTCCTCTTTGCCCTCTCTGTGGTGTGAGACATGGTCAACTATGTCATCGTCCTCCATTGTCCCTGTTCTGTTGTTCAGCTTCATGACACCGCCTTTATGTGACTCCCCTCTTACCAGTCCCAATGCAGCCAGTGCATCTCCAGCTATTTGACATTATCACAGATAATTCAAAATGAATTGTAGGAAGATCAAAACCATGTTTTCAACCCTGCCATAAACTTCACTCCTTTGACATTGATTCCGTCCCCTTCCCCACCACTCAGTCAGGCTAAATTAAGCTGTGTAAAACCTTGGTATTGCCCATAAACCCCCTTCTCACTGACCTACACTGGCTCCCTATTCCCTAGTGCATTAAATTTAAAATCTTGTCCATATATTCGAACCCCTCCATAGCCCCACTCCACCTTACATCTGCAACCTCCTCCAGTCTTACATCCTCACCTGCAATCTTTTCATCTGAGTTTGGCATTTTGTGCATCCCCCTCCCTTTGACCGCCATTGCTGGCAGAGCCTTTCGTGACTTGGCAATGCACTCTGGAACTTCTGCCCTAAACCTTTCTACCTCTACTTCCTTCATATATAAAAACCTTCTTTAAAAAACGATTTTGTGACCAAGCTTTCAGTTACCTCTTCTAACTCATACATCACGATAAGGCATCCATTCCTTTTTACCTCTGTAAAGTACCTTGGGACATTTTTTTGTTAAAGATAGTATATAAATGCAAGTTGTTGTACTGATGCACAGAAAGAAATGTATGCAATTGGAATAAACTGACTTATTGCCGTCTTACTGTATTTTCTGATTTGGTGCCAAGAAAATGTAGTTTTGAGATTTTGTTTTGCCCCACTGCCTTACCTTGGGCAAACAAATATACTCCATGCGATAGGTCTAGAGGAAATATTTTAACTCCCCTCCCCCGGTGGAAATGGTGCGGGCGAAGATTAAGATAGCGGGGGGCGGCTTGCCTGCCCCAGAGGAGCGGGGCCTAATTTAAATGGCAAAGTCACATCCTGATGTCATTGAGATACGGACGCCATTTTAACTGCGGGCTGGACTAAAGTCTGCACAGTCTTGAACCCACCATAACTTTCCAGTCCGAGAAAGTTGTGTGTGTGTGTGTATGTGTGTGGGGCGGGAGAGGAGGTAGGCGAAAGAGAGTTACTTGAAGACGTCCATTAGTTTATGTACAATAATCCTTTGCAGTTAGTCCTACTGAATGTCAATAGAATGCTGAGCCTTAATATAAACAGTTACATCTTTCAAAGTGAGTATTTTATTAGAGAGAATCTGGACAGCAATTAACATGTGCATATTTGACTTTATTTAAGTAACTTAACATGTTCTGTACATATCAGAAATCCTCACACGTTACACTGGCAGTCCTCATTTTGTGCAAATGCCAGTTTAAAGCCTCAAGAATTATGTGTACATCTGTATTACCTGCAAATGGTTTCATACCCCAGTGATTTCATCACTCAATAGGGTCAAAGTCCCTCAGAACTAGACAGTTCATTTTTTATGAATAGTTCCCAAATGGAAACAAATTGTTAAAGAAAAAAAGTTACCAATTGCTGCTAGCACAGTCATGCTATTAAGTTCATGTTAAACAATATAAGGGCATAGAGAAAAATACTCTGTGGTTATGGTCTTGGTTTAAAGAATTAGCAAATGTTTGTATAAACATTTTCCTTATACTAAAAAGCATTAATAAAAATAGGCAAACAGATATGCAAATTATTATTAGTGCAACTAGAATTGGCTTTCAGTGAAGAATGGGGGTAAGATTTCCTTTGTGTATTAGGTGTAGCAAAATCATAAATGCATTAATAAAAAATAGGTTCATCTTTTTGCCACACCATGTGCACAGAGGAAATATTGGCCCCTCATGTATCTAACACAATTCTGTAGAGCATTATTTATTCATAATTAATGCATTTGAGGTCATTATTGATACTTTTAATGAATTCATAAACATGTACATTTTCAGATTGAGCAATATGTAGTTTATAACTTCTTAGTCATCTATGAGACTAAATAATTACATTTGGGTACAGATGTCAAAGTTTTAAAAATTATATTATTTGACATAAGTATGCTGGACATCGTGAAGTTCCAGATAATTGCTGCTGTGGATTAGAGTAGATTTCCATGTGCAATTAAAGCAATAATAATATTGCTTGAATACTGGGCATCATAATAGTGATGGTGCATTATTGTTATTTCATGAGTGTGTCATAAGCTGTAGAGGCCCATATAAACAAGTGGTCACAATGTACTGTCATTAATGTCATATTTTATCCCATTGATTGTGCTGTGGGATTATTGAAATTGTCTCAAAAACAAGATGAAATATTTGAAATGTGTTAATATGGTGTGTGAATGCTGCAGCAGTTCATGAAGGGTTATTGTAGCAAAAAACATGTGAGGAATGTGACTGTAACACAGTTGTCCACCAGAAACAATCTTTTTACAAGCTTAGCCAAGTTTTCAATAAGTAACACTGAAAATGCACATTTGATTACTGTTATGTTTATAAAATATATTTGTGTTAATATTAACTGATTTGACAAAGTCATGTAAATTACCTATTTTTTTGTACTAATTGTAAGATGTATTTCACACTGCCCAATTGATGCTTCCCCCTCACCCTGTGCAGTGACAGAATATGTCATAAACATGCCGTAAACTACATCATATTTGAGGAAAAAAAGAGCTACTGTAAAATAGAGGTATGGAGCATGAAAGGAGAATTGTCTTTCAAAGTCGTGCAGTGTGATTTTTTTTTTGTTTGTGTGTGCGTGCTAGGAATGCAGTTTGGACGAAGTGCATCAAAAGAGAAAAGAGTGTTATGTTACCAAAACCACAGCAATGTTTTTCCCTCCCTATATTTATATTAAATATATTTTCTGAATGATGAAGCATATGTACATATTCCTATTGGCCCAATTCATTCAGTGCAATGCAGCATTTTAATTCTACTAGAACACAGTATTCCTAAGGAATTTGTTACTGGTCTAGAAATGGTTTTCGGAATGCAACATGCTTTATAACATTTTGATATTAAATTATTTTCCTTTTGCGTGCTTACTTTAAAATAATAAAATACAAATCTTCAGGATATATTCAGTTTTAACCCTTTGATTGTAACTCTGCTGACTCCTCTTCTGCTTAAATCAGACAATTCCACATTTCTAGTGCCCTCTGTTGATATTAGTTTCCATTGAGTTTAAATGCTGGGCCATTTTAATCCTGGTACAAAAACATGTAAAACCTGCAGTGGCTTTGTTGAAAATAACACAAAATTACCATAAATAAACTGAAACAATAACAGTCATTTTATAGATGCAGAATGGAAAAGAAACCAATCACAAAATTATTAAAAACAAAAAAAAACATTTAAATGCTTTTATATTGAGTCCTATTCTAAACTGGAATAAAATAGAAAATTAATTGACTGCATTAATCTTTAAAAAGTTGACCATTTTAACATGCAGTATCCTTTTGGGTAGCTAAACAGGAGTAACCAAAACAGGAAAAAATAAGATCTGTACTTTTAATAACAGTTTTCAATCTTTTGGACAGGAACAAAAATATTGCACTAAGAGAAGGATCTCAAGAAATTTTAGGGAACTGTTTTGTTGATGTAGAAATTTATCATATTCAGCTTCACTTGATAAACATTGGCCCCGATATTTACTTGGAGCTGGGAAGAGAGTGGGGGAGAAGTTTTTTGAACGCAAAACCCGGAAGTGAAGTTAGCGGTTCGGACTCTGCAATCTCAACTTAATTAAATGATTACATTTTTGCTTCCGGGTTTTGCGTCTCCAAGCTGCGCAGCGGGCGTAATCTGAAGTCCACTATTTAAAAGGCCAATGGAAAAATGAAATTTGGAGGAGCCAGGTGCAATTTAACCATGAATTCACAGAGCAAGGCCAGCACCCAGATTCACTGATGCTTCCCTTGAAGTACTGCTGGGTGCAGTGAGGCGCAGGAGGGAAATAATTTACCCCAGCAACAGGAGGAAGAAAGCTGCTTCTGTTACCAAGGAGGCGTGGCTGAGGAGGTGAGCAGCAGGAGCACTGTGGCCCGTTCTTCGATGCAGTGCAGGAAGCGGTTTAGTGACCTAACCAGATCAGGAAAAATAAGTACAGTTGCTGATTCACCTACATCCTGTGGTGTACAACACCCCCACCATCACTCTGTTCTGCCAAGCATATTTCATCACCTCACTCCTCACACCTACTTAAGTTTCAGCAGCACCCATCCTTCACATTGTATGCACTTTCTCACCTCCCCATGTATCCATCCACCGCTACCACTCACCCCAAACCTTATGCAATGTGATGCATCTGTCTGATAGTCACCCTCACCCAATGCACTGCATCCATCGGGTGAAAATGTGACCTTCAGTCACTCACTGGCCTGTTCTTGCGCTCTCTCCTACAAGGAGCGAAAGGGAGAGGGACAGGACTGGAGGTGGCCCTCCACAAATAGTGCAGCTCATGATGCAGAGGAGGATATAGTGGAGATAAAGTGGCACATCTGCATCCCTCTCAATCGGAAATGGAGAGACTGGGATCTCGTAAATGCCTGTGACAGAATTTAAAACATTTGTCACACACATGCTGACTTTATTTCTTTCAATGACTGAACTACGAGAAGCCCCAAGTGTGGTGATTGGCAAGATTGTTACTTTGTCAGGTCTAATTCATGTTGCTTTCTTATGTCTTCCAGGGTCTTCACGCATATAACAAGATTCTGCGGAGATGCCTAATGACAATTCCTGAGAGGACCGCGTTCCTTCTGAGGATGCACTGTCACAGTACATACAGCCATGCACCTGTACAGATACTTGCACTTCGGTGGGTCCTGTTACACAGTTAGTTGGGTTTTCACCTGGTGATTCACATTCCACAAGTGAGCACGAACAGAAACTGGTGGCAGGGGCAGCTGTGGAGAGTTCCCGTCGGAGGGCGCAGGCCTCTCCAAGATCTGCTCAGCTGGACACAGATGCTGAACTGCGGGGGCTATCGTTGAGAACGATTGAGGTACAGCTGCAACTTTGCGAAGTACTAGCAAACGTGCCACGCACACACTCCAAAATAGCGGAGAGGATGGAGGAGTTCAACTCCAACAGTAGTGGATTGGTGTCCTAGGTAATTGCGAGAATGTCTGCCATGGAGTGGCCGCCTCCATGCAGCTTCAAGCACGGCTCTCAAATGAGTCTACGCAGGCCACGACCATTCCGTGCAGGAGATGTCTGCTGCCCTAAACATAATGACATATCTTATCCGTGGCCTTACAGCATGTCACTTATGCGCACCAAGCTACTCTCCAGCAGAGTGGTGGGAGCGATGTGGTTCTCTGTGCACACGTGGCACTCCATCAATTGCACCCTGCACCTCTGGGAAGCCAGCCAGAGAGGCAAAACCGACTGCCCACTCATTCTGGCTATTGTTGTTGCAGAGGAAGTTCACATAAGTGGGTGACCTGGCAAACAATCCAGGTGTTACCTGCTTGATACATTTATGTGCAGCTGACTGAGACACCCTGGAGATGTCTTCAATGGCACACTGGAAGGAGCCAGAGGCAAAGAAAGTGAGGGCAGTGATGTCTTTTACAGCAGAGGGCAGTGATGTCTTTTACAGCAAAGGGCAATGTGTGGCCACCAGGTCCAGCCGGGATCAGCTCTTCTTGAAGGAGGCTGCAGATGTCTGTGACCACCTGCCAGGTCAATCTGAACTTTTATAGGCACTGCTCTTCATTTAGATCAAGGGAGCTCAGCCTCTGTCTGTAGAACCTCTCACGTGGCTAGTGTCTCCTGCAACCTCAGCCCCTCTGTTGCTCTCCTCTCTGCTGTTCTCCAGTCTGCTGTTCTCCAGATCTGTGTTGTGCACCCCTCTCGTGCACCTGCAGATCCCAACACAGCACGACGTCGCTGCCATGGATGGTCATTGTCGTCCCAGTCCGATATCCTATCGAATACATCCTTGGCACCCCTACATCCTGATCTTGTCAGTTTAACAGCCTCCAAAGTTCTGAAACAGCTGTATGAACATAAGGGGCCCGATGTTAGCAGGGCTGCGGGTTCTCGGCAGGGGGGCTATCGAGCGCGTGGGTAACACGCCCGGTGAAATTAGTCAGCTCCCCGCGCGATTGTAGCATACAATCCACTAATTGGATCCACTTACCTGGTCTTCCGGGTTCCCCACTGCTGATCTGCGTGTCGGGTGGACTGCGCATGCGCAGTAAGATCTGTCAGCTGGAGGAGCTCTATTTAAAGGGACAGTCCTCCACTGACAGATGCTGCAACAAACAGAAAAAATCACAGCATGGAGCAGCCCAGGGGGAAGGCTGCTCCCAGTTTAATGATGCCTCACTCCAGGTATCAATACATGGGGTGAGGAGGAGGGGGAGGACAGAGATCTTCCCCCCCAGCGGGCGGGAGGAAGCAACCTGCCTCTGCCACCAGGAAGGCCTGGCTCGAGTTGGCAGAGGAGGTCACCAGCACCATCAACATATCGCCCACCTGCATACAGTGCAGGAGGCGCTCCAATGACCTCAGTAGGTCAGCCAAAGTGAGTACACTTACTCTTTCCCCTACACTCCATCTGCCACATCACCGCCCCCAACCCACATCTCCTCCTGCACTGCCAACACTACTCTGTCACATCACCCCTCATACCCACTCAAACCTCATCCTCATCGTACCTGCACCTACTCACCTCGCCAGTACTCATCCCGCCACTACCACTCAACCCAATCCTCATACAATCTCATGGCTCTATCTCGTACTCACCCTCTCATGCATCTCTTTCACGGCCAGCCTCACTCAACCTGCCACTACCTGTGCTGCAGCCACAGGGCATGCATCACATATGTGCAGTAGACAGCGTAAGGCAAACGTGTCGTGAGCATGAAGGGGGATGCACAAGGGTGTTTGAGGGTTTGTCATGATTGTTACTTATATTGAATTTCTGACCAATTCACATCACATATTATATTGGCACCACTACTGCCATGTCTTCGCGAATCTTGTCTGGTCTGTGCAATAATGCCCTTTCCTGAGGATCACTATGAAGACCCACAACTGATGCCACCCATTGTGTCACTGCAGAGTGGGTGTAGGTGTATTTGCGGGGCTCTTTTGTGCAGACGGCTGAGAGACGTCGGCGATGTCCCCGGTTGCACCCTGGAAGGATGCGGAGGAGAGGTTGTTGAGGGCAGTGGTGACTTTGACAGTGACAGGTAAGAAGGTGGTGCTCGGGCCAGCCAGGAGCAGCTTGGCATGAAGGAGGCTGCAGATGTCCACAACTGCATGTCGAGTGACTCTGAGCCTCCGTGTGTACTGCTGCTCAAAGAGGTCCAGGAAGCTGAGCCTCTGTCTGTGGACCCTGTGGCGAGGGTAGTGCCCTCTGCGACGCATCTCTCTCTGCGGTTGCCCTCCCTCCTGCTGTGCAGGTGGATGTGTCACAGCACTGTTGTGGAGCTCCACGTGTCAGAGGTGGACGGCGTGGCCGGCGAGGTTGGTGATGCTGTTCGCCCTCCAAGGAGGTCATGACTGCAGCTACGGCGGCCCCCATCCGGAAGATGTACATCTGAGGGGGTCCGCAAGGTAGGTACATGTGTCTGGACACCGGGGTAAGTGTGCAAGTTGGTGACTTTGATTGTCAGGAGGAGGGTGGTGGAGGCCAAACTTTGTCCCAAGTGACAGAGTGGCCTCCTGCAATGAGTGAGGGTCTCTTTCCCCCCCCCACCTCCACCTGTCAAATGGACCTTTGCAGCTGCCACAGGCTGATGGCTGCAATAGGTCCATTTGAACTGGGAGTGTTTTCCCCAGTGTGGGAAACAGTCCCAGGTTGCTCTAAAATCCCACCCCTCCTCACATAATCCCTTAATCAGGTCAGTTAATGACCTGAACAAGCCAAATAAATACTTTCAAGTGGCATCCCGCTGGCTTTAATTGCCTGTGGGATTCCCACCAGCGGGGGCTGCGCGCGCACGCCGGCGCGTCAGCGGGGAACCCGGAAGTGCGCGGGTTTGAGTCGGGCTCCGGGATTTCACGATTTTCGGGACCCCCCCGATAGCGGGTGCTAAAATGCTGCCCAAGAACACTCTACCAAATGTTTGCCAGAGGGAACTGAGACACCACCTGTAATCACTGAGCTATTATTCACATCAGGCATTCAGAACTTTTAAGACGCCCATAAACTGCAGCTCAGTCTCACCTCTGTTTCACTGGTGAGATTCACGAGCCCCAGGAAACTCTGCTGGAAGTGTTAAATTCGAAGGTCTGTTAAAATAAATTTTAAATTCTCCTAATTAACATTGCATAATCGTGTAAATTGCTTTGATAAGTCCCTGCCCGCCTGCATTAATTCTTGACTCACGCAGCCAAACGTGTCTCCGTTAAACCTGGAATTGGGAGCGTTGGAGCTGGGTTGTGCTCTGACTGTAAAATTATATTATTTTAACTTCCACCCATTCTTGGAGGTTAAAATTCCTCCCATTGTCTTTTATAAATGAGTATTTTTCAGGAATGTAATTGAATTTACTTAGTGTCTGGTTTCTAACATTTTCCACCTTTTTTATTTTTCTGTTACCACAGGAGTTCTGACTCATCACTTCAGAATTATCACTGGGATTTTGGTGGGCTTGTCAAAATCCTATGCTGACAGATGCAACATGATGAAAGTTTGATGAAAGAGGGAATGTAGTAAAAAGCCACAGCAGTGAAGGAATTTAAGACATCCTTACTTATTGCTGTCAGTAAATAAGAGTAATTAATGTTCAAGTTTTCTTTCACTGATCCTGTCCTAAAATTGGAATGATGGAGAGGACTTACATGGCCCCTGCACAAGGACGACATTACAAATTAGTGAAGTGTTCCTATCCATCTGGCAACAAAGCTTGGGTAGATTTACTGTGTCGATATTTGGTTTGTTTAAGTAGCAACTTTTAGTCGAGCTGCTGTTATTAGTGGAGTTGCTGTTCTGTAGATTGGAGGCAGGTAAGACTAGAATGTTATAAACTGTATCATATAACTAAAATAGTTTGAAAACGTTCTCTTAATCCACAGATTGCAGTGTTTCATTCATGCTAGATTTTTGAGTCCTACCTCAAATTTTAGCCTTTTTATTTATTTAAGAGCTGTTCTGATGACATTCAACTTACCTTTTTACTAAAATGCATTACTTCCCTGCTCCCAAACAAAAAGTTACAATGGTAAGTATTAAAGGTCTCAGGATCTTAGTGACTCAAACCCATCTTAGATATTTTAAATATGAGAACTATGAATAATATAATCTCTCACTTTATCAAACATAGAATTGTTATAGTTGCTATTGTGAACTTTTAAATACTACTACCCAAAAGGTATACTGTATCTTAAAATGATGATTGGCTGTGAATAATACATTTTAGAATAAATTTTGATGAATTCCAATTTGGTCTATTATACCAAAATGACTGTAAAACCATTGGATAGCATTTAGGGAATGGGTCAAGTATTCCCCATGAAAATTCTGCTGTAAACTAACTGTAAAAATCTTGATACATATAGCATACTTTACTATTACATGGAAAACCCTACCATATATATCACATATAACCTTAAATGTTTGAGAGAGAATGCAGATCAGTCCATGTTAAAGGCTTTCATTAAGGTGTCAAGGTCTCCTACATGTGCTGCGTGAAAGAGCTCAGGCTGGTTCATCATGGAGAGTGCCATCCTGACAGCTGACCAGATGCTGCCTGAAATGAATTGATGGCAGAATTGCGTGCTCCGGCTCTTCCTCT
Source organism: Heptranchias perlo (assembly GCF_035084215.1). Classification (NCBI taxonomy): domain Eukaryota; kingdom Metazoa; phylum Chordata; class Chondrichthyes; order Hexanchiformes; family Hexanchidae; genus Heptranchias; species Heptranchias perlo. Next base: position 34,659,207 of record NC_090337.1, on the reverse strand, counting down.
GCAAGTTCAAAGCTGTAAGGAAATTGCTGACAGCTTCTCTGTTTGAAATACAAAGAAGTTAAATAAATTGTTAATCTTATGCCATGAGGTCATTACCACATCATTCTTGATTCTGTTCTTTATATATCTTGTTTTATATACACAGTTCTGAGTTAAAACTGTGTGTTATGCATGTGATTCTCCTAAATACGAGTCCGCAGCATAACACAACCTTTAGTTTAGCACTATGTTGACAGTCGTACTAAACAATAGCAAAAGAATTGCTATTGCTGATGCTGCATACCAGACTGGGAAATGTTCCATTCCCCAAAAATGATATCTATTATCTTGATGAGGGCAAACCTAACACTGATAATGCTAATTATATTGCTAAGATTGTAACCTACGCTAATAAATTGTCATAGATGATGAGATGCAACGTTTACAGACTGCATTATCACTTAGCTATAGACTTTTTTTTGAAAAAGGGATACTAATATATTTCTTATCTGTTGGTTTAACAAATCAACTGCATCTAAGATTCTAATAACACAACAGTTTTTATCACTATGCTTAATTGGGCCACTTGTGATGAATATGTCTACTTTCCTTGTCATGGGAGAGAAAAGGATCGTTTTTTTCCCAGCAAACAAAAATATATCTAGTATGCCCTATTATATTTTCTAATTAGTATATAATTTTTTTCCAAGTTAAGACACGCACACAAGTTAGTTAACACACCTGTGATACAGTGCCGTCAGTCTGTTCCTACAGAGAAAATAAAGTAATATTGTGCATGTTGGGGAAGATGGTTAATTTTCCAGTTTGAAGCCACTGATGACAATGCAAAGACACCTGCTTTCCACATTAAAAAAAATCAGTACAAGCAGTGATTCTCCTCCTCCCCAAAGTGGATGACTTAGAAACAATTAAAACTGACAAGGTATCTGGAATACTCTCGCTATTTGTGCCTCTGCTCCAGTGTTAAATGAATATTCTAGGAGTTGCCCAATTCAGGTTCAAGTACTGCAGTATTCTCAAAATAGCTATTCAATAACATACATTTCTAAGTAATTTTGATTTATAACCTTGTTTGCTTCCTACCTACTTTAATTCTACATATTTTGAAAAATATAGATCTGCATCATTTTGATTAATATATAAAAAAAGTGCGACTTACAGAAACAAATGATCAAAATGGTGCATTTCCAGATTTCATGCTTACATTGGTAGAGAGCATCCTCAATAAGATTTAAAAACATTCAAGATAGAAGCAAATTGCTTTGTCTGACATGATTATGAACTGAAATAGGAGCAGGAGTAGGCCATACGCCTCCTCGAGCCTGCTCCGCCATTCAATCAGATCATGGCTGATCTTCAACCTCAACCCCACTGACCTGCCCGATCCCCATATCTCTTGATTCCCCTAGAGTCCAAAAATCTATTTATCTCAGCCTTAAATATACTCAACATACAAAGAATAGTCAGCACTGATTTCAAAAGGGAAGGTCATGCTTGACCAACCTTATTGAATTCTTTGAAGCAACAGAAAGGGCGGACAAGGGTAATGCAGAAGATGTAATATATTTGTATTTTCAAAAGTCCCTCGAAAAGGTACCTCAGTCAATTCATGGCTAAGGTCAGAGCATGTGGAGTCAGGGGACAAGTAGCAGAATGGATAGCAAGCTGGCTACAAAACAGAAAAGAGAGAGTAGGGGTTAAAGGTAGTTACTCAGACTGGCAAAAGGTGGGACGTGGTGTTCCACAAGGACCGGTGGTGGAACCACTATTTGGACTCGGGAATCGAAAGTACAATTTCAAAATATGCAGATGGCACCAAATTGGGAGTATAGTTTATACTGAGGAGGACGGCAACAAAATACAGGAAGACATTAATAAACTTGCAGAATGGGCAAATAAATTTCAATATAGACAAGTATGAGGTGGTACATTTTGGTAGGAAGAATGGGCCACATACTTGGAAAATAAGTATCTAAATGGGGTAGAGGAGCAGAGGGGTCTGGAGGTACAGAGACACAAATCACTAAAAGTAGTGATGCAGGTTAATAAGGCTATAAAAAAAGCAAACTAAGCACTGAGGTTCATTTCTAGAGGGACAGAATTGAAAAGCAGGGAAGGTATGTTAAATTTGTATAGAACATTGGTTAGACCACACCTTGGAGTACTGTGCACAGTTCTGGTCTCCTTTTCAAAAAGGATATAGAGGTATTGGAGAAGGTGCAAAAAAGATTTACTAGGATGATACCAGAATTGAGAGGCTATACCTATAAGGAAAGATTGACTAGGCTGGGGGTCTTTTCTCTAGAAAAGAGAAGATCGAGGGGTGACCTGATAGAGGTCTTTAAGATTATGAAACTGTTTGATAGGGTAGACGTAGAGACGGTGTTTCCACTTGTAGGGGAGACCAGAACTAGAGGGCATAATTATAAGATAGTCATTAATAAATTCAATAGAGATTTCAGGGTAACCTCTTTACCCAGAGAGTGGTTAGAATGTGGAATTAGCTATCATAAGGAGTTGTTGAGGCAACTAGCATAGATGCATTTAAGGAGAAGCTAGATAAACACGAGGGAGAAAGGAATGGAAGGATATGTTGGTGGGGTTAGATGAAGAAGGGTGGGAGGAGGCTCATGTGGAGCATAAACACTGGCATGGATCTGTAGGGCCAAATGGCCTGTTTCTGTACTGTACATTCTAGGCAAGATGTGGTAGTCATCTTATTTCAATAAAGGGCATGTCTTGGCTAGCAGAGTATCAAGATGGCCACTCTGAATGCTGTTTCTCTAAGATTTAAGAGCAAATTTTCTTTTCAGTGTGTCTTCTCCCAATTCTGTTTTATCTCTCCTAGCTTTATTTTGGATAGATTATTTGGTTCTACCTCAAACTGGGTGTTTTATCTCTGTCTTTGTGCAGCTTTCGTGAATTCTGCAATTTGTTTCTCTCTCTTTGCTCATTTCTGGTTCCATGATTATTCTCGTGGCTCCGAGATGTCTCTCTCAGCCCGGTCTTATCGTATGCTCTCTTCCATCTGTATTTTATGACCAACTGTCTCCTGTCTGATTCGGAATGGAATGGAGTTGCATCATTCGGACAGTAGATCACAGAAACTCAGCTGAGCTGGATAGATGAAATAACTGACATTAAGAACACTTTTAATAGTAGTTAATGGAGTGAATGGTGCTTTGGCTTGTTGCTTAAAATATGAGTCACTTTGAAGTGTTCACATGTGATTGAGAAATTCATATTTTTAAAAATCACATTAAAAACAGCTGATAGTCCAAATACATTTGCCAGAAATGTAAGTATCAGACTTGGCTGAATTTTTCTTAACTTGAAAACTGAAAGTACAATGATTACTTTTCCTACAAAATTCCATCATAATTCTACCATGTTGGCTGCCTTGGAAAGTTGACTTAGTAACATTTGTCATAGCATGATCTTTCACTATGTAGTTCCCCTTTTGTGTTTAGCTCATTTTTATTGTTTTCTAAAAAAAATGGCAGAAATAATCACTGATGTGATGACACCATCACACCAATCATGCTACTGATTTACTAACAACTTACCAGAGAACAATGCCACTTACTAAAAACAAACTTCCTTCTAGGCAAACAGCTGTTTGTGCGCGTGGCCGGGAATGTTTTAAATTATTTTAGATTGCACCATGAGCAAGTAGTAGATTACTGAGGAAAGATTGATCATCATTACAGCAGTAAAATTAAAAGACATTTTACTTGGAAAAGCACTTGTAATTACATTTGTTAGACACAGGCAGATAGATAGTGAGAAGGAACTGGTATCAACAGACAGCATTTCTCACAGAATAAGCAATCGTTTTGCTGCAGCTTTTCATTACCAACTTGTCAATCAATTGTAAACAATTTTACAACACCAAGTTATAGTCCAGCAATTTTATTTTAAATTCACAAGCTTTCGGAGGCTTCCTCCTTCCTCAGGTGAATGTTGTGGAAATGAAATCCTCGAAATGAAATCGCATTTATAAATCACAGAACAATGCTTGGTGATTACAACTGCCCGTTGCCAAGGCAATCAGTGTGCAGACAGACAGGTGTTACCTACAAGGTCTCCGAATATACAAATCACCAAAAAAAAGAGATAGAGAGGTAGAAACATAGAAAAGACAGCAACTGACCTGTTATATTAAAAACAGATAACATTTGTTCGCTGGTGGGGTAACGTGTAGCGTGACATGAACCCAAGATCCCGGTTGAGGCCGTCCTCATGGGTGCGGAACTTGGCTATCAATTTCTGCTCGACGATTTTGCGTTGTCGTGTGTCTCGAAGGCTGCCTTGGAGTACGCTTACCCGAAGGTCGGTGGCTGAATGTCCTTGACTGCTGAAGTGTTCCCCGACTGGGAGGGAACCCTCCTGTTTGGTGATTGTTGCGCGGTGTCCGTTCATCCGTTGTCGCAGCGTCTGCATGGTCTCGCCAATGTACCATGCTCTGGGGCATCCTTTCCTGCAATGTATGAGGTAGACAACGTTGGCCGAGTCACAGGAGTATGAACCATGCACCTGGTGGGTGGTGTCCTCTCGTGTGATGGTGGTATCTGTGCCGATGATCTGGCATGTCTTGCAGAGGTTACCGTGGCAGGGTTGTGTGGTGTCGTGGACGCTGTTCTCCTGAAAGCTAGGTAATTTGCTGCGAACGATGGTCTGTTTGAGGTTGGGTGGCTGTTTAAAGGCGAGTAGTGGAGGTGTGGAGATGGCCATAGCGAGGTGTTCGTCGTCATTGATGACATGTTGAAGGCTGCGGAGAACATGGTGTAGTTTCTCCGCTCCGGGGAAGTACTGGACGACAAAGGGTACTCTGTTGGTTGCGTCCCGTGTTAGTCTCCTGAGGAGGTCTATGCGATTTTTCGCTGTGGCCCGTCGGAACTGTCGATCGATGAGTCGAGCGTCATATCCCGTTCTTACTAGGGCGTCTTTCAGCGTCTGTAGGTGTCCATCGCGTTCCTCCTCGTCTGAGCAGACCCTGTGTATTCGCAGGGCCTGACCAAGTGAATGGTGCTTTAATATAACGGGTCAGTTGCTGTCTTTTCTATGTTTCTACCTCTCTATCTCTTTTTTTTTGGTGATTTGTATATTCGGAGACCTTGTAGGTAACACCTGTCTGTCTGCACACTGATTGCCTTGGCAACGGGCAGTTGAAAAGACTGTCTGTAATCATCAAGCATTGTTCTGTGATTTATAAATGCGATTTCATTTCGAGGATTTCATTTCCACAACATTCACCTGAGGAAGGAGGAAGCCTCCGAAAGCTTGTGAATTTAAAATAAAATTGCTGGACTATAACTTGGTGTTGTAAAATTGTTTACAATTGTCAACCCCAGTCCATCACCGGCATCTCCACATTAATTCTTCGTGACCATCTTACCGACCAGTGGAAATAATCTATCGCTATTTACCAAATCATAACCTTTCATTATCTTTGTAGATCTTTATCAGGTCACCCCTTAACTTTCTCAGCTCTTGTGAAAGAGCCTTAAGTTCTCAGTGCCTCTTCATATAATGGTAATCCCTCATTCCTATTAACAACCTTGTGAATCTGCACTGAAAGGAAAATATTCATCACTTTTTCCACAGTTCACATTTTTAATTTTCTGTTTTAGAAGAACAGAACATCAATACCATGTAAAATGTAACATATTACTCTTCTGCTAAAGTGTTAGTTTGTGACCTTTTAAAGTTAGAAAATCTAATTGCTGTGAAGTAAACACTTCATGAGTTTGTACATCAATTAAGAATCCATAGACTGTTGTTGCATAGTTCCTTTATACGTTTCATTGAAGTGTGATGTAGATAAATGTGACAGACAGGAGATGTGTGCTACAGGTATTGTTTTTATACTATTGTTAACAGATCTCCTATTGCTATAGCTGAGTTAAAGGATATGCTGTTATATAACAATAGGGTGTTATACCACATAAATCACTATAAAACAATGAACTTGATGCTATCTTGTGCATTAAGTCAAATTCTGTTTTCATTACGTGATTGTGATTTTTAAAATCAGTGTTGAGGATTTTAACTCAGTTTTTCTGTGAATCCAGAAATTAGCTGCCTCAACTATTTTAGTAACCTTTTACTTATACAATTGAATGTTTACTAAAAAGTAAGATGAAGTCTAGAATTCACAGGAAGACTATAGATAACAGAGCAGATTGGAGGTAGGTATTTGGGGAAGGAAAATTGTAGGGTTGAGCAGCATTTATGGAGTTTGCAGGGTTTTGGTAACTTTGAGGGGTGTTGTGGGCTATGGCAGTACTGCAGAGGGTGCTGTGGATGAAGCACAAAGACAGGATGGTGGCCTGGCTTTACTGGGAGGTGGTGTCAGGGTTTGGCAACACTTAGGTAAGGTATCGGTGTCTGACAGTGGGGGCACAGAGCATCTTCTTGCGTGGCATCACTGATAGATGAGTGGGTGACAGTGCAGCCCAGGAGGTGGTGACTTGACCTATTTCTGACCATCAGATTTCCACCACTCCCCTCAGATCCTGTGCTGTCAGCTTTGGTCCTGGTCCCATAGCTTTTTTTTTGAGTGCAAGATCTGCTGTTACTATAATTACTGTGACTGTATGCTGGCATACATTTGCCAAAACAGTACTTAAACCACTTTTCATAAGAGGATTGGTTCAGGTAGTATGGCAGGTAAGCTTTGGCTCCAGGGTCACAATAGGTCTTTTTGTCTCTTTCCTCCTTCCATTCAACATTCAGTTGATTTCAAATAATTTGGGAAAACTCAAAAAAACAATTCTCAGAACTTCTTTTACATCATGAGATGTACCCTTCCAGTTGAGTCAGACTTCTACTTGGTCTGACAGAATCCAACTGTTGTTTGAGGGCAAAAGCACCCTGAAAAGGATGGAATAGTCCTTGACCAGCTATGCTGCCTCTACCCCATCTTTACCTCCAGACCTGAAATGTGTTAAATTAACATACAAATATGCACAATTAGGCCATCCACATGTAGTGTGGAAAATCTACATCAGCACCATATCATACACCAATGTATGATTCCTTTTTGAAAATTTTAACTTCTATATTAAACCTGGACTGTTGAAATATTTGTCAGCTTCCAATTTCAACTTGTAATATGTGGAAGAAATTTCTAATAATTTTTAAAAATGCAGGACCTCTTAATTGTTATAAAAGGAACAAAACAATTGCAGTCATACTTTTCACACCCTCAGGACATTCCCAGCATTTCACAGCCCTTGAAATACTTTAAGTGTAGTCACTATTCTTATGTAGGCAGATGCTGCAGCCAATTGGTGGACAGTGAAGTCCCACAAGCAGCAATGAGTAATAAATCTATTTTGGTAAGAGGGATAAATGATGGCCAGGACACAAGAACTCCTCTGCTCTTCTTTGAATGTTGCTACGGGATCTTTTTCATTCATCTGAACAAGCACACGGGGTCTTGGTTTAACATGTTATCTGAAAGACAGCATTTGACAATGCGGAACTCCCTCAGCACTGCATTAAAGTGTCAGCTTAGATTATGTGTTCAAGTCCCGGTGTGGGTTTGAGACCACAACTTTCAGCACTCTCTTTTTGAGTCAATTACTGAGCCAACCTGACACTTTATAAAGGAAACTCAGTGTTATATACATAAAAGACAGTTTGTTGAAAAGCCTAACCAGGGCCATGTTTAAGGCATGTAATTCCTGTAAAATGCAATGTTGGACATGGCTGAATCTGTAAGGAGTTAATGTGAAATAGATGTTAATACATTTGTTTTTTTTCTTCCCCTCACCCAGTAAAAGGACAATTTTATTCAAGTGAACCATTCAACTTACAGATGAGATATGTGTATATTCAATTCAATATCTGTGAGTAAATATAGATTGGAGTATGCAAATCACAGACATTAGTTTGGTGAATTGAAAAAGTAAAATAAGTGTCACCTGGATTGAATGATACTTGAAGACGAACAAACAAACAAGGAGCTCCATCTCGCAATACACAATGTTGCAAACAATACTAAGCACCATAACAAATTCAACTTGAGATTCTGATGGTCTCGTGAACCTTCAGCTGCCATAGGTCAAACTAATTCCCTTCTGTTCAGTGCTTAGTATTCAGAGGTTGAATAAAATGCAAGACTTCTCATTTGTTATAAATGGAACAAAACACTTGCAGTCATACTTTTATGTTGTGCATTTACAATCAAGGTGCAAATTAATAGTCCTACTTAACAGCCATCAGTGTGTCCACCTTCATTAGAAGTTTTTAAGGTACTGCAGTGTGACTAAATAGGTGTAAATTTCAAGGTAAAGTAGTAAGGAAATAATTTGTTGTTTTAGTCGTTATCAGACCATGAACAATTTCAGTGCATCAGCCTTGGCTCAGTGGTAGCACTCTCGCCTCAGTCAAGGTTGTGGGTTCAACTCCCGCTCCAGAGACTTGAGCACATAATCCAGGCTGGCAATTCAGTGCAGTACTGAGTGAGCATTGCACTGTCTGAGTTGTCATCTTTCAGATGCTAAACCAAGGCCCCGTGTGCCCTCTTAGGTGGATGTAAAAGATCCATAGCACTATTTGAAGTGCAGGGGAGCTCGCCCCAGTTGTCTGGCTAATATTTATCTCTAAACCAATGTCTCAAACAGATTATCTGGTCATTAGTTCTTGCTGTTTGTGGGACCTTGTGTGTGAATTGGCTGCCACTACATTACAACAGGGACTACACTTAAAAAGTACTTCATTGGCTGTAAAGTGCTTTGGAGGCATCCTGAGGTCATGAAAGGCACTATATAAATGCAAGTTCTTCTTATCATGGATTATATGCATGCACACACAATTATCCTTCAAACCACATAATAGAAAATGTGATTACTGAAATTGATTTATTTTCCTAATTCTTTCATTAACTACATTGTAGCACTGAATACGATTTTTTAACAAAGATTTCCTGCAGTCACCATGCTGTTAGCAACACTGTAACCAGAGTGGGAACGTTTTCTACATTTGCTACTTCTAGTGAAATCATAAAAGCATTCTAAAAGAACAGGTTTACAATTTCACTAATAGCAATCAAAGGAAATCTTCCTGCTACATTGTGCTTTTTGCGAACACAAGAGGAAATCGTGTCCCGTTGTTTTAAAGAGTTGTACCTCGTGGGAGAGCTTGACGTGGACAATAGGGGGGGTTATATTGATAACCCTCAAAACCGGCTGTGAGGGTCGCGGTGCGCAATTAACCAGTGCCCGGTCGCTGCGGTGCAGGCTGCACGTAACATTCATGCTGCCTGCTATGATAACTGCATGCAGCCAGCACTACCTGCGCTGTTGAGTGGCTGCTCACCAGCAGGGGGCCCACATATCACGAAGGCTAGCACCAGATTGAGGCAGCCTGCACCTCTTAAAGCAGAGGTGCAGTATGGCTGAAGGAAGTAGTGGAAGTCAATGGGGAAGTGAATCTGTGCTGCAATTTGGTGCAGCATGTTGATGATGGGACTAATGGAATTTTTAATGAGCAACAACTGGGCTGCACAACATTTGCGGGACTCTGATACTTCCAAAATGTAAGATGCGGGTCCACACGGAGTCTGAATGGAGATCAGACATCGCACAAGTAAAACACAGATGCAGGTCCCGTCCCTATGTTTACAAACTGATGAGTTATTTTAAAACATTGAATAAGGGTTGTGCACTACTAAATCCTACATTCTCCAATATGCACACCAGACCCCACCAATCTGAGTTTGTACTGGGCTTGCGAGAGTGTATGCACCAATGTTCTCTGATAATGCACTGAAAGCCTTGGTCCAAGAGGTTGACAGAAGGAGGGGCATTCTATATTCGCAGGGGGTGCAAGAGGCCCTCCAGAAGTATGCTTCAGAGGCAGTTGGAGACAAAAATCAATGCCAGGCGCATAGCACCACGAATATGGATGCATTGCAGGAAGAAGTTCAATGCTTTGACACGAGTGGTCAAGGTGAGTGAGGTCAACCGTCAAGTGGCGTCTCCTACCAACTGCACCACTAGCTGCATCCACTGCTCCATGCATTACACCCCCCCCCCACCAAAATCACCCACCTACCAACTCTTTCAATCAGTACTCAACCCTGCCAATCAGATGCTTCCTCTCACCTATTACCACTGTTGCAAGCAACACACCCACAATTCTCAGGTCACACACACTGGCAACTATTCAACCGGACAGCCATATGGTTGAGATGCAGGCAGCATGTAACATTAGTGCTGCCTGGTGATTTCTATGATTGCTGCATGCAGCCAGTGCTACCTGTGCTTTTGAGTGATTGCTCACCAGCAGGGGTCCCACTCACCGCCACACGTCCTGCTTTCTTGCAGGAGAAGGTGGCACATAACAGGAGGCAGCAAGTGGTAGTGGCTCCATAGAACATGAACCTGCTGTCCTCTTTCAGGATGACAGCATTCCTGTCCCACCCCTGACACTCCGCTAGTGCCCTTACTGTTGCTGGTCAGCTAGCCAGACCAATCTCTCTAGAGTATTGTAGCTTTATTCTAGGAAGATAGGAACAGGAGTAGGCCATTTAGCCCCTCAAGCCTGTTCAGTCATCCAGTGAGATCATGGTTGATCTGTGACCTAACTCTATATACCCGCCTTAGCCCCATTCCCCTGAATACCTTTGGTTAACAAAAATCTATCAATCTTAGATCTAAAATTAACAATTGAGCTAGCATCAACTGCTGTTTGCGGAAGAGAGTTTCAAACTTCAACCACCCTTTGCATATCGAAGCGTGTCCTAACTTCACTCCTGACTAATTTTTAGAGTATGTCCCCTAGTCCTAGTATTCAAATATAGGAGACCTCCAAAAACAGGTACAAATGCATCAGCAGCCAGAATCAATAATCCAATAATGACTTGTAAATCCTGCATGGTCCCTTTAAATAGTGCTGGTGGGGGATCCTCCAGGCTGCTTATGACCTGTTCAGCTGTGTGAGGTTAAGACAGTGCATTGGCTGGAGTGTAGAGTTCCAAAATTGCATCAGTCCCTGTAAATTCGCATTGTGCACTGATCTACTGCATATTCTCCCTACTTTCCATGCTGCTGGCATTTGTTATCTGCACATGCGCAAACGCCTTTGCCAATATGGTGTCCGGCGTACATCACGCTAGAAGTGTGCGCGCACACACATTCAGGATGCCATTTTGGGTCCTTAGGAGTCCGCGTAGCGCCTATACAATGGGCGCTACGTGGCCCAATTTAGAGCCCTAGCTGTTCAAAAATGGAAAAAATATTCCAATCCCCAGGACTGCACCCCTCTCTTCAATAAACACAAACATTCAAAATTATAAATTTAAATCTTATTAAAAGAAACTATACATTTAGTCCTTACCTGTAAGCCCCCAGGTTTATGCAACTGATTCCCAGATTGTACCTTGACCGGATGAAGCCAGGCTGGATTTCCAAAGCCCTTTGGTAAGCCTCAACAGCTTCTTCACTCCGATCTCCATTTGCTAAGGTGGCTCCCAGGCGATTCCACAATAAGTAATCCTTGGAAAGAAATCATTTTTTAAAAAATGATATCTTCATCCTGTTGTCATTACCTGATCTAATGACAAGTATTCTAGAGAAATTCCAACTGGCAAACTTCACATGAATACTTAATGCTTTTGAACTACATTCCTGAGTGTTATTTTATCTGCAGATGATAACCCATTTTTAAATAGTTGTTAACCCAATACCTTTAAATGTGGTGACTACTGCTTAAAAATAGTGCACACAGGATCATAACATGACTGAAATTCTTCATTCAGAAATTCTACCTGAATAGTTCTTGGTTTTGTGACATTCCAGCAACACAAAGAAATTGTTGAGCTTTAAATCTTAGATCTTGATTTGTAATTAGGTTTCTTTACCTGTTTGAACTGCATCACAATTACATTTTAAGAAAGAGATATGTTATCTTGTTGGGAAGTGTGGCAAAGCTGAAACATTTTTGTCTGGTAGATTATTAATTTAGATTTTTTTATTACTAATAAAAGCACAAGAATTTTTAAAACAGGTTCACACCGAAAATGGCCAGCCCTTTTGAATAAACTACAACTCAAAACTTATATGGGTTACCTGCATGAGTATCAGCAAGTCTCTGGGCTCCTAGAGAACAAAAGGCAGTTTAATATGTTAATGTGTATTGAATGTACTGTCATTGGTGTCAATTTGTTGAGTACTGTCCTTGATTGTGAGAACTTAGGGGTCATTGACCTGAAACGTTAACTCTGTTTCTTTCTCCACAGATGCTGCCTGACTTGCTGAGTATTTCCAGCATTTCCTGTTTTTAGAAATTAATGCTTCATCGTTTAGCTATCACAGACCATTCAAACTGGTGAACAAACATCCTATGTAATTGACAAGAATGGCAGACTATTTAATGTGATTAAGGGAAATGCATTTTTTTAAAATGGGAGTTTGTTTCAGTACACTTTCAAACACTTTGAAATGATATTACTATAATTGGTTTCACCTCAGAAGTCAGTCTGAGGCCAGGAAACAGACTGGGTTACACTGACTCTGGTAATATTTTGCTGTACAAGAAGTGAACATCCTTTTTCAAGATTCAGTGCATATCAAGAGATAGCTCAGAAGAAGTCTTTGTTGTTTTTGAGGTATTAGGAAAAGTATGTAAACTGGTGTAAATACATTGTTTTGTACGGACTACTTCCATTTACCTGTTCAATGTTTAAATAAATTACTTTTTGGCTTATAGCTGGTCTATGAAAGTTGGGAATCTCACACATTCCAGTGAGCTGAAATAAAGCAGCATGGGTTGCCTGTTTGACCCTGGATCTTACTATTGTTTAGTGAGATAATAATGTTGAACACTAAATTATGCCTTGTGTGACATTTCATAGATAAAAGTGTCCCTGTATTATGATTGTAATCATTTTTCACTGTTCATTTCATTGTACATGATTCTTGTATCTAGGTGTGTCAGATTGAATGGTGAAATTAAGCTAAAATAGAATATCAAACAAAGAAAAGACACTGAACTTATTATTCCCACAGTCTGCTAACAGAATATACACAATTTGCACTGTCTCGCTCCAATTTAATTTCTTGAAGGTGAAAAATCCTAGTTAAAACTGAAAGAATTTTATTGGAATGCTTTGTTATAAAAATATGCAATGATTCGAAACAGTGAGATTTTACCTGTGGTCTAATTGTAAGGGCAGCGTTGAATGCTTCAACAGCTTTATCGTATTCTCCACTAAGGTTAAAAAGTACACCTAGTCCAGTCTGCAGGTCTGGATCAATTACATCTGGATTCTGATGGGCTGCCTTCAAAAACAAATCTTTCACTTCTGCAAGGAATAAACTAAAAAGGTTTATAGTAATTGAGTGTCAAATAACTGAGAGAGTTCTCCATTTACAAGTGGGTGAATTAATTACAATAGTACAGTCGAAAAATATTGTATGCAAGAGTACTTTTTTTTCCAATAGCAGTAATTATGTTTGCAAAACAAATTCTTCACTGCCTAAAACACAGATTGGATTTACCTGCCAGCCGTTTCTTTGCATTCCCCTCTTCCAGGAGCTGGAGACCCAGTTTTCCCTCTTATTAGATACTTGTACTTGGGGTTATGTCTAATCCAGTTTTTTAGGGCTTCACAGGCCTCTTGTTGTAGACCTGTGTTGGTGAGGCTCACTGCCAATGCCGTAAGAGCAACCAAGTTGCAAGACTGCAGTTCTAGACATCTAGAAGGAAAAATGGATATGCAGATGTTCCAGAACATTCATTTTCATTCTACATAATATTCAATGCTTTGGAAATGACTGCATAGATCAGGAGACTGAGGACAACTACTGGAATTATAAAATTTCACAATTTACATGATGAGAAAATTGAAACAGTTTGGGGAAATACAATTGGAACAATTTGGGTAACTATATATTGGGCCAGAATTTGCTGTCAAAATAATGATGAGATTAATGGCGCTCGTCGTTATTTATGCGCAACAATTTCAGGCAAGGGGCAGATGCGCGGTTAAATGCAAATATCCAAACATTGCTGTCAGAGTTGTGCCGTTAGCTTCGCGAAAATGGCATTTCACCATCTGACTCACCACTGAAATGCACTGAATGGTGTGAAGTTGCTGTATTTGCACTAAACTTGCTACAAAAAGTTAAGTCTTGTCATTTCAAATGTAAGTATCCTTTTAATGATGTGATAAGTGTTAATTACTGCCAATCAACCTGACACTGAAAATTAAATATTACAAGTGTGGAGTCTCATTCCTTCAAGTATTAATTGTTGTTGGAAATTTTAAAAATGTAACATTTTAAAATGTTTAAAACTTTTCCTTTCTTTTTTTTCCACCTCTCAATCCAATCTTTCTTTCCCTCTCATTTATCTTTCTGTACCTGATTTGACATTGAATTCACCCACTCTAATTTACGCTTCCTTCTCAGTCCTTGAGCTGTTAATTTTACAATTCTTCAATCTGATTGGCTAAGGAGATACACAGTTGCTTGCCCTGTTTCCCTCACTGTGATGTGATCAGCTCGTACTTTCAGCAACTTGCCTTGCAAAAAATTTTAAAACTTGCAAGGCCGAGTCTAACTAATGGTGGACACCGTTAGATGCCCTGCTACATCAAATTATGGTGCATTAATTCCGACAATCTACTGCATTAAATGATACTCATTCAGCATACAGGAACATGAGTAAGCCATTCAGCCCCTCGTGCCTGCTCCGCCATTTGATAAGATCATGGCTGATCTGTGATCTAGCTCCATATACCTGCCTTTGGCCCATATCCCTTAATACCTTTGGTTGCCAAAAAGCTATCTATCTCAGATTTAAATTTAGCAATTGAGCTAGTATCAATTGCCGTTTGTGGAAGAGAGTTCCAAACTTCTACCACCCTTTGTGTGTAGAAATGTTTTCTAATCTCGCTCCTGAAAGGTCTGGCTCTAATTTTTAGACTGTGTCCCCTACTCCTAGAACCTCCAACCAGCGGAAATAGTTTCTCTCTATCCACCCTATCCGTTCCCCTTAATATCTTATAAACGTCGATCAGATCACCCCTTAACCTTCTAAACTCGAGAGAATACAACCCCAATTTGTGTAATCTCTCCTCGTAACTTAACCCTTGAAGTCCAGGTATCATTCTAGTAAACCTACGCTGCACTCCCTCCAAGGCCAATATGTCCTGCCGAAGGTGCGGTGCCCAGAACTGCTCACAGTACTCCAGATGCAGTCTAACCAGGGTTTTGTATAGCTGCAGCATAACTTCTGCCCCCTTGTACTCTAGTCCTCTAGATATAAAGGCCAGCATTCCATTAGCCTTCTTGATTATTTTCTGCACCTGTTCATGACACTTCAATGATCTATGTACCTGAACCCCTAAGTCCCTTTGGACATCCACTGTTTTTAACTTTTTACCATTTAGAAAGTACCCTGTTCTATCCTTTTTTGATCCAAAGTGGATGACCTCACATTTGTCTACATTGAATTCCATTTGCCACAATTTTGCCCATTCACCTAATCTATCAATATCCCTTTGTAATTTTGTGTTTTCATCTACACTGCTTACAATGCCACCATTCTTTGTGTCATCGGCAAACTTAGATATGAGACTTTCTATGCCTTCATCTAAGTCGTTAATAAATATTGTGAATAATTGAGGCCCCAAGACAGATCCCTGCGGGACTTCACTAGTCACATCCTGCCAATGTGAGCACTTACCCATTATCCCTACTCTCTGTCGCCTTTTGCTCAGCCAATTTCCTAACCAAGTCCGTACTTTTCCCTCGATTCCATGGGCTTCTAACATAGCTAACAGTCTCTTATGTGGGACCTTATCAAATGCCTTCTGGAAGTCCATATAAATAACATCCATTGACATTCCCCTGTCCACTACTTTAGTCACCTCTTCAAAAAAATTCTATCAGGTTTGTCAGGCACGACCTACCTTTCACAAATCTATGCTGGCTCTCCCTGATTAACTGAAAATTCTCGAGGTGTTCAGTCACCCTATCCTTAATTATAGACTCCGGCAATTTCCCCACAACAGATGTTAGGCTAACTGGTCTATAATTCCCCGGTTTCCCTCTCTCTCCTTTCTTAAAAAGCGGAGTGACATGTGCAATTTTCCAATCTAGAGGGACAGTTCCTGAATCTAGAGAACTTTGAAAGATTATAGTTAGGGCATCTGCAATCTGCTCACCTACTTCCTTTAAAACCCTGGGATAGAAACCATCCTGGGGATTTGTCACTCTTTAGTGCTATTATTTTCTTCATTACTGTTGCTTTACTTATGTTAATTTTATCGAGTCCCTGTCCCCGATATAATCTAATATACAGTGCCAGAAGGTAAATGCATTCAGGTTATGCTGGGAGATATACCTGAATTGGTTAACTGATAATTTAGATAAATCATGTTTGGATAGATGGCATCCAATAGAAATTGCTGACTAGCCACATGCACTAATTTTAGCAGAAAATGCCTTACGTACACGCAAACAATTCAGGTAAATGGACTTCATGTGTATATTTAACATCTACCACCATTCAGTAACCAAGGAAGTAAAGGACTGACAATGATCAAAAATCATTTGCGCACTCTGTTTTTCGTCTTACAATTTTACCGACAAATGCACGAATGGTTAAAGTACACATGCATACACCATGCGAATATGAGTAATGAGATCACATGCCTCACAATGGTGTCTATTGCTCACTTTTTATTTACTAATCAGAAATGCAATTTCCACATCTGGATTCCCAATTAGCTACATACTGGTTAACGTATTGGACAACACCGGTTTAGATATACGAGGAAGAAAAGATGACAAAAAAATAGTTCTGACACTATGGGATGTTCCAATTCACCATAATTCTGTTTTTGTCTTTATCATTTTCCTCAATTATACTCCCTTTGCACCTAATCTATTACATTAACTGTGAAATTACACAGTGCAATATTAGAATATGAATGCTTAGCATGTTGACAGTTTAAAATAGTGGAGAGATGAATCTCAATAGAATGTGGTAAGCATTCATATGCTAGTATTCTATGGTGGAATTTCAGGGCCATTGTATTTTCCTGGATGTTGTTTTTTGTTAACTTTCTCTTTTTTGGTTTTAATCCTGTTCTCTTGCTTTTTACTTCCTCTCCATTCTTCACCTTTCATACTGCACATCGAATTATAAACTGAAGCCAATTTGCCAAAAAATAAACAGCTCATGGATCAAGTCTATATAGTGTAATTTAAAAAAAAAATTGTTCTTGGTCGCAAAGCCACATTTATTGCCCATCTCCTTGAATTGCTGCAGTTTGTGCTACTGGTGCTCCCACAATGGTATTAGTTTGGGAATTCCAGGATTCTGACGCAACACCAATGAAGGTGATCTACGGCCAAGTGAAAATAGGTGTGACCTGGAAGTGATGGTATTCCTTTGATTTTGCTGCTCAAGTGCTTCTTGATGGTACAGGTTGCAGGACTAGGAGGCATGGTCAACACAAGATTGGGGAGTTGCTATAGCGCATCCTGTAGATAATACATATTGCAACTACAGTACACAGGTGGTGGATAGAGTACGGTGGAAGGGGTGATGATCAAGTGGACTGCTCTGTCCTGGATGGTGCTTAGCTTCTTGAATGCAGCTGTACCCATCCAGATAAGTAACAAGTAATGTCTATTTCATCACACTCATGTCGTGAGCCTTGTAGATGGTGGAGAGGATTTGAAGGGTCAGAAGGTGAGTCACTTGTCGCAGAGTACACAGCCTCTGCCTGGCTCTTGTAGCAACATTGTTGATATGGTAAGTAGTTAAGCTTTAGGTCAATGGTGACCCTAAGGATGTTGATGGAGAGAGACTGGACAATGGTGGTGCTGTTGATGATCAAGGGGAGGCGGTTGGACCTTTTCTCGTTGGAGGTGCTCATTGTCTGGTGCTTAAGTGCTGCAGATATTACCTGCTACTTTTCAGCCCAAGACTGGATGTTGTCCAAGTCCCACCATAGTCTGGTATGGGCTACTTCATTATTGGAAGAGCTGTGAATGGAGGTGAACACTATAGATGTCAGCGAATCTAGGGCAGTTATTCTCAACTCTTCTGTCACTCAGTTGGTGTCCATTACTGGATCAAGACTATCATGAAGTCTGGAGCCCTATTTCTGGCAAAACCTAAATTGACCACTGATCAGCAGGTTATTGGTGAGTAGGTATCACTTGATGGCACTATTGATGAATCCTTTCAACACTTTGTTGGTGACCGGGAGGAGGCTGATAGGGCAGTAATTAGTGGGGTTAAATTTACCTTGCTTTTTGTAGATAGGACATAGTTGGGCAATTTTTCACATTGTTAAGTAGATGCTAGTATCATAGCTGCACATGAGTAGGTTAGTTTGAGGAGTGGCTAGTTCTGATGCACAGGTCTTTAGAATTACAGGATGTTGTCAGGATCCATAGCTTTTGCAGTATCCAGCAGTTTTTTGTTTTTGGAGACCTCAGGAGGTGGCCAAGTGGGATTATCAACTTGGCATTTTTGGCTAAAGATGCTTGGAAACATGTCAGCCTTCTCTTGCACTCATGCTGGGCTCTGCCATGGTTGAGGTTGAGGATGCTCTGCTTTTGTTAATTACCTGACTGTCCACCACCATCCCCAACTGGATGCGATAGGGCTACAGAGATTTGATTTAATCCAATCCATTAATTATGGGATTGCTTAGCTCTAACTGCTGCTTTTGATGTATCGTACATGTAGCCCTGTGTCGTAGCCTCAGTAGATTGGTACTCATTCTCCTCCCAGCAGCAGTGTTCTGACAGGTAGGATTGCTACCCACCCCTCCAACACCACTGCAACCCTGACCCAAGTTTCCTAGGTTGGGGTTCATAACTCGTGCATTGCAGGCTTTTGGCAGAACTGCTGCTGCAGCACCATCAGAAGAGGTGGCCAGATACTTCAAGAGGCACAATAGCCCCATAGATAAGGGAATTAGCAAAAGCCTACACAGGAAGGTTAGTGGGAGTCAGATTGGAGGTAGAGGAGGCTATTATAAGGTTCTCTCCCTCCAATGGGGGACCTCAACCGCTTCTCAGGACCTATCGCCATCTTCTGCATGTTTGTCCCGGGAAGCGGCGGTTACACAGGATCTGCGCCCAAAGCCTCTTGCCACCACCTGCATGCGGTGCGTGACAAAGAGGAAGCTCATGACAGTGCTGGTGGAGTAGGGAAATCCAGGTTGGAGCATTGAGGTAGTGGTAGAAATCAGTGCCAATTTTTGCCTCATTCTGAGTTGCTATCTCACCCCCTTTCAGGTGTGATTGTGATGGAGAATCCAGACCTTTGTCTTCACAAAGACTGTTTGCTAATTACTCCTCCCAATGCTATTGTGGACAGATGTGTCCATGCAGAAGGATTAGTGAAAACAGGGTCAAGTTGGTTACTGCCTCCTGTTGGTTCCTTCACCAATTGATTCAGGTTCTAGTCTGGCATCTATATCCTTCAGGATTTGGCCAGTGATATGCTACTGACCCATTCTTGATGTGGACATTGAAGACCCCCACCCAGAGTAGATTCTGTATCTTTGCTTTCCTCTGTGCTTCCTTTAAATGGTGTTCAACTTCGAGAGGTACTGACATCAGTTGAGGGGGTGTGGTTGCTGGTGATCAGAATTTGTATTTGATCTGAAACAGTGTGATCTGGCATCAATATTGAGGACCCCCAGAGCCAAGCTCACTTAACTGTATGCTCCTGTTCCCCACCTCTGGTTGGTGTATACTGTCAGCAGGACAGGACATACCCAAGGATGATGAGGGAGGAATCTGGGATGTTGATAGATAGATATGACTCTGACTTGTATGTTAGGCTGTTGCTTGACGTACTGTGGGACAGCCCTCCCAACTTGGGCACCAGGCCCCAAATGTTAGTGAGGAGTTCTCCACAGAATCAACTGGGCTGGGATTGCACGAATCTTGTCCTGATCCGATATCAGAGTCATTGATAACAGATCTGTCTGATATGATTATGATGTGGAGATGCCGGTGATGGACTGGGGTTGACAATTGTAAACAATTTTACAACACCAAGTTATATTCCAGCAATTTTATTTTAAATTCACAAGCTTTCGGAGACTTCCTCCTTCCTCAGGTAAATGTTTCAGGAGCTCCTTGAAGCCTACGCATTTATACATATAGAACAATACATGGTGTTTACAGACTGCCCCTGCAACTGCCCTGTACGATGGGTTTCAGGATGCCCTCGATGTATCCAGAGAGGTTCTCACACAGGGTTCCGTTGCCTGATACGATGGGACGTCCGGGTGTGTTGGCTTTGTGTATCTTTGGGAGGCAGTAGAAGTCTCTCTGTCTGAACACGGTGATTGCCTTGGCAACGGGCAGTTGCAGGGGCAGTCTGTAAACACCATGTATTGTTCTATATGTATAAATGCGTAGGCTTCAAGGAGCTCCTGAAACATTTACCTGAGGAAGGAGGAAGTCTCCGAAAGCTTGTGAATTTAAAATAAAATTGCTGGACTATAACTTGGTGTTGTAAAATTGTTTACAATTGATATGATTATGTTCTGTAGCAATTGTTTTGGAAATGAGTGGCAAACTAGGCCATTAAGAGTCAGTCACAAATTGTGGTACTGGAGTCACATGTGGGCTAGGAGTGGCAGGTTCCCCTCCCTGAAGGACATTGGGTGCTGGTCTATAAATTACCAACTTTGTTGAATGAAATTTGACAAGTTGATTGGATTTAAACTCACCACCTCTGGGTTGCTAGTTCTGCAGCAAAAC
Source organism: Heptranchias perlo (assembly GCF_035084215.1). Taxonomy (NCBI): domain Eukaryota; kingdom Metazoa; phylum Chordata; class Chondrichthyes; order Hexanchiformes; family Hexanchidae; genus Heptranchias; species Heptranchias perlo. The sequence goes on along the minus strand of NC_090337.1, from coordinate 34,638,445 downwards.
CACTATTCTACTGTACCTTGCAATTGGGATGAGTACAGTTGAAATCATTTAACAAGGATCCATCGGAGGGCAAGGATGGGGAAATCAGGGTTCAATTCCAGAGATGTTACTATATCCAAAGAAGGCAGCAGGTGGGCATAAAAAAAATTATAAATGGAACAACCAAAACCACCCACACTTTCTCTCCTTCAACGAGGTTTTTGTTCTCACCATAGTAAAATGGAGCCTAAAAAAAATCTATACATGCTCTTACAACAATATTTCAGCTACATTCAACTATATTAAGAAAAGGAAGCCAACTGAAGGTAAATATTGTTAAAGCAGTTTAACGAGGGGGAATAGGAGGAGGATATCTTGTTTTGTTGCAATTCTGGCCATGTTTTTTCCCTTTGGTTCATGAAACCAGCAGCATATATTCTTGCACTTATAAAATGCTCACCCCAGATTCCTCCCCTGCTAAACCAATTTTCATTATCTGAATTTTGTATAATGAAAACCATCAAAATTAACACATTACTATATGGAACAAATTATGTCCTGTGGAGGAAATCACATATAATAACTCCCACTTGCTGATACAGAAAAAAAGTGTGGACATTTTATACTTTGTTAGGGGTTACCTCTGGAGGGCGACGATTGCAGCCTGTTCATTTTCATTCTCGGCTTGTGCGGTACCCAAGTATTGCCAGGCCTGTGCACATACCAACAATAATAATTATATTCATAGAAAAAAGTAAAATAATGCAATCTTTAATGGATAAATGTATTTTGACAGAGTTCATCCTGTTTCAAATTACAAGATTTTTGTATTTTTAAAAATTCTTTAAAATTACATAAATAAGGAATAGGTGAATGATTTTTGAACTGGCTAGTGTTAAAATGAAAAGTGTCAAAATGAAAGTTGTCCTTTCTTGAGAATACCAGCTGAGAATTGGGCCCAGGCTGTCTGCAAGAAAGCAGGACAAAATGTTTGATTTGGCAATTGATCAGATAAAGAGAAACTGTTTGTAATGATGGGGAAAATGCAGTGTGTCAGTATTAGCACTTCCTGAGTCTTGCAAACACTGGATGTCATTGCTCATTAACATGGAATGCTACCATTGCATCTTTATTCTGATTGACAGGTCTATAACCAGAAACTGGTCCAAATCATCTGAGGTCAGGCAGGACTCCAAGGAGCCTTAAGTGCCCATGATTTCTAAAACAGTTAAAAAGGACTCTGGAAAAGAACTCAATCACAAAAACCACTTGTTATGCTAGACTGAGAAACCTGATGAAAGACAAGTTATATATTGTTATCTAATCTGATGTCTTATTCTTGCTTTTGTATAATTTTACTTCATGCGACAAATTTAATAGTTTTTATTCTGAGCTATGAAGTTGTCAGTGTGATTGTTTCTGCCAAAATGGAAAAATCTGAAGCACATAATGCTAGGCTGTAATATTTCTCACACATATCTCAATAATATAGTTCACCCTGTGCTATCTTAGATGGCTGCATATAGGCTCCACCTCCAACTTATTGGCTGACACAGTGGTGTCAATAGTCACAGTGATCTTAGATATTTCAAACAGAAGGTCAGGTTTCAGTTCATAGGAAGCATGGGCTTACCTATAAGAGATTAAATTTTGGGCTGATAAATAATGGAGGGCACTCAATGTGATGAAGTGTATCAAGCACCCGATCCATGTATTATCAGCCTAGCACACACCATTGTGAGTGGTGTGAGTGCAAAGGAAGCTGGAAGTTTACATGCAAGTTGTGTGCTAGAAAAACATCCCAAAATGCTTCATAAAAGCACGAAGAAGAAAATGGATGCTGTGCCAAAGAAGATATTAGGATCAAAGAGGTGTTTTTAAGGAGGGTGTTAAAGGAGGGGAGGAAAGTGTAGAGGCAGAAGGGTTTAGGGAAGAAACTCCAGAGCACGAGAGCTAGATGATGAGATGTGACCGCCAATAGTGGGGTAAGGGGAGAGGGCAATCCACTAGAATCTGGAATCAGGAATCAGGAGGATTTGAGAGTTCGAGGGGAGGTTGTAGAGTTGTAGGAAGGTACAGAGATAGGAAGGGGTGAGGCCATAGATGGATTTAAACACTAGGATGAGAATTTTAGATTCGAGATATTGTGGGACCAAGAGAGTTTAAAATGGAATATTTGATACTAAGGTTAAGGTTACAGTTCTTCATTTCTTATTTTTGTTCTCACTGCAGGCTAACAATGCCAACACAGTGCAGCTCAGAGAATCTACATCAACATCCAGTGTTTACCAATGAAGGTTACACATTGTAGAATTCTTCTGTGATCTCTAGGGCAGGTGGAAACTTCTTAGAAAGAAAATAAAGTAACTGCAAAACAATTTACAACATTTGAACTATTTGTCTAAAATCTTGTTTTTAGAAATATATTTCATTTATTTCCTGGTCCTCATGTGGCCTGATAGAGGACAGGCTAGAGATCTGGTCCCAAGCCTCTGTCAATTGTGTTATACAGATGGTAATGAAGAGATGTGTGGGAGTATCCTGGGATGCCACTCCTGCTGTTTTTAAACCTCCCTTGCTGTGAGAAAGTGCCGGATTTTCAGTTGGCACCCCTCCACAAAAGGAATGCTCCATGATTTTGGAGCTCTGAATCACATCACTATGCCACCCCATTTGGAGTTTCTGTTTTAACAGTTAGTGTCAACCTTGGTTCAGTGATAGCACTCTCAACTGAGTCAGAAGGTTGTGGGTTCAAGTCCCACTCCAGAGATTTGGGCACATAATCTAAGCTGGCACTTCAGTGCAATACTGAGGGAGTGCTACACTGTGAGAGGTGCCACCTTTTGGATGAGATGTTAAACCAAAGCCCTGTCTGTCTCTCCGGGTGGATGTAAAAGATCCCAAGGCACTATTCGAAGAAGAGCAGAGGAGTTCTCCCCAGTGTCCTAGACTATATTTATCCCTAATCAACATCACTAAAAACAGATTATCTGGTCATTATCTCATTGGTGTTTGTGGGATCTTGTGGCATTTTCCGTGATCACACTTCAAAAGTACTTGAGCGCTTTACTGGGGTTGTGAAAGATGTTATACAAACTCAAGTTCTTTCTTTTGAACAGTGATGTTAACAAAAAAGGATTGTGGGCAACAGTGCCTCAAATTTGCTCGAGTCAGTGGGGGGGTGAGGCAGGTGGGCGCAATAAGAACATAAGAAATAGGAGCAGGCCATACGGCCCCTCGAGCCTGCTCTGCCATTCAATCAGATCATGGCTGATCCTTGACCTCAACTCCACTTTCCTGCCCGATCCCCATATGCCTTCATTCCTCTATAGTCCAAAAATCTATCCATCTCAGCTTTGAATATACTCGACAACTCAGTATCCACAGCCCTCTGGGGTAGAGAATTCCAAAGATTCACAACCTCTGAATGAAGAAATTCCTCCTCATCTTGGTCTTAAATGGCCAACCCCTTATCCTGCGACTATGCTCCCTAGTTCTAGACTCTCCAGCCAAGGGAAACAACCTCTCAGCATCTACCCTGTCAAGCCCCCTCAGAATCTTGTATGTTTCAATGAGATCACTTCTCATTCTTCTAAACTCCAGAGAGTATAGGTCCATTCTACTCAACCTCTCATCCCAGGAATTAATCTAGTGAACCTTCATTGTACCGCCTCTAAGGCAAGTATATCCTTCCTTAGATAAGGAGACCAAAGCTGTACGCAGTACTTCAAGAGGCACTTTGGACACATCTCATGGTCAGACAGCCTCCCCAACCCCAAATGTGCTGCAAATGGCCCGAAGCAAGGGGCTGATCCATTAAATTTTCAAATTCTTTGGGGATTCAGGCTGATTGCTTGGTCTATACCCATTGCTGGGGTTCTCACGTGTCAATGTAGAGACTGGTGCGCTTCATGTTACTGGGCATAAGGAACACCACTGTGATGTCAGATCCCCTTCCAGGTCCAGGAGCAGAAACTCCCATTTGGGGAATCCCTGCCCCTGGCCAGTCATCTGCTTTGTAAGGGGCAGATGGAAGCTCCATCCCTTACAAGGCACTAACGAAATTCCCAGAAATGGCAGAAACCCAGCATAACTGATCTCCACTGTTTCCATGGAGGTTCCACTGGTTCCTGTTAGAGTTAGGGTGAAAGACTCCTAGAATCCCCAATGAATTCCAGGCCCCATATCTTAGCAGGCAATAAAGCTTTTACTATGGACAGCATAGTTGATTTGTCACATACACAGCAAATGTTACTTAAAAATGAGTCAGCTCCTTTTTGTTCTCAGCACATTCTTGCTTTGTCTTTACTGCACATAATCTGGTGCACATATTAAGAACAATGATATTCATCAAATACAGATGGAAAATGGCCAAAACTAATTTTACACATGAACAGACTGCCAGACAAATGTTAGTCTCAAAAGAGAGAGAGAAATTCAGGATATTTTCATTTAACTGGAGGGACCATGCAATTAGCAAGCATGTAAATAAATTAGTTTCACTGTTTGACATTTGACAAAGAACAGGGGCTTCTTTTGCAGATCTTTAGACACTACAGAATAAATTCACTGGTCCTGTGCTCCATGGGAGGAGCTACACTCTAAGGGAGCATAGATCGGAGACAGTGCTTTAACACTGTAGTGTCAATTCTCCAATCCATGCTTCCAGTAGGTCTAACCTGTTACAAGTTGGGCCATTTCCCAATATGCTACTCATATTCACTGCAACAAACAGCTTCCATAAGTAGTCTTGTGCCTCCTATGAAGTGAAACTTAGCCTTATGTGCATTGTGAATGGCATGTAGCATGCCTCTGGGCTAGCAATCTACTTTTTATACAGCTAGGATACAATGGAAATAGTGTGGTGTGTTGTCTGTATGCTCCTGAACTCTCCAATTAGCAGAAAAACACTATATTGACAGACCAAACATTTCAGACTAAAGTGGATCATTAATTACAAGAAAGAAATGTACACAGAAGCAAGTTAAATTAGCAGGTAAAATATCAATACAGTATTTAATACTGATACTTTTTACCATTTGCTGAAAATAACACAGGAGCCCTGAAATACCACATGTTAAGATGTGCTGGATTTGAGCCAATGTGTTTAGAGTGGCACCTGCTGTTGCTCTACAGAGCTGAATCTGCCATGATTTTATGTGTCAGTCTATTTGCATAGCCATTGGAGGATCTCAAGCATAAATCCCCTGTAAAATGGAAGTAATGGGCTGGGGGGAAACAGCAGATAAGTAGGAAAGCATTTGGATCACCAAGTTCACTGTCAGGTAGATGCACTGGATGGCTCATGTGTGACTTTGTTCCACTTTTCACTGAAGGATTTGGCACAGACAGCCCAAAAAGGGACAAGGGCAATGCAAGGAGGAATAGAAGAGCTCATAATTCCAATGAGACTGACCTCCAAACCTTCCTCACGGAGATGAAAAACGAGAGAGAGACTCAAAAATGTTTTGCGTGCCATGTAGAGGGAGGGCAAACTCTCTCACCGCCAGAACTGCAGGGCAGTGGAGCAACTAGTTCAATGATTATACATGGGCAGGCAAGGTAACACACTGGCCACTCTCCCCTTTCGTTCTTTGGCACTAGCACACTCTTCACCCTCTAAAATTAAGAGCCGCATAACTAACTCTTCAAGCTGCAGACTGGCTAAAAGGTGATTTACCTAGGAATCTTACTGTATGTGTAGCTATCTCCCCAAACAACACTTACTTGCATGTACAATCCTCAAATCTCTTCCTCTACTTTAACAAGGTGATACCACTTACATCAGCTGTCCAATGCCACCTGGGAAAAAGTCTTCGATTGCTACCCTTGACCTAATTGATTTCATTTCTGCTTGTAACAGAGATGTACTCAGAGATGTACTTTATTGAAACACAGCAGTTCTCTCCACCCCCCTCCCCTCATTAAAATAGCACATAGTTAACAAGAAATGCACTACAGTGCTAACACTATGAGTTAATAGGTCTATACATAGGAAATCTAATGTTTGTATGTATCATGCTCCTTTGAGAACAACCAAAATGCATCTCATACTTGTAAAAACACAGTAATATCAGCTATACTTTAGATGATTATTGGTATATTTTACTTTTTGATACACTTATGATTGATACACATTGTTAGCCTACCTCTGCATCATAGGGGTCTTGTAAAACAGCTGATTCTAACAATAAGACAGCATTGGGCAGATCTCCCTCTTTCTGCTTTTTTATTGCTTCCTCAAATGCATTGGGCCAGTCTTTGAAGGGATTGTCGGTGTGAAAATAATAGCCCTGCAGCAAAGGTCAATTGAAGTGAAAAATATCTTGTAAAAAAGCTGTAAGAATTGTTGATATATAACTTTCTAGAACTAAATTGTCTGTTCTGCTTACTGATACCATTATCTGCTTCACAGACATTTTAATGCATATAATTTATTCAATATTACCTTGCTATTCATTGTTATCAGCTTACAACAATTAAATCACTTCATTAATAATTAACAGAACATTATCCTTTCAACATCTGTTTGATTCCGTCCATCCCTCATTCATTTGCTGCTTTAACTGGGCAGTACTGCACCTACACACATCAAATCCACTATTTACTAATTGGGTTCTTGTTTGACTTGAGGCAGAAGATCACAATCCATCTTCTGTAAAGAATGAGGTAGTAAAACATTAAACTTTGCCCTTTTTTCTGCTGTATTTTCCTAATTTCTGTACTGTACAATGGATTAACTCTCATCATCATAATGCATGAATTCTTTTGTCACAATTTTCAGGCAGATTTGGAATATAAATGAGAATTAAATAACCAAGTATTTGCTAGTTGCAGCAACTTGATTATAGGGCAATATATTGTTTTTAAGGTCACTTATATTAATATATGAGGTTACCTTCTCATGTGGGGAGACAACAGTATTTGATGGTGGCTGTTCACCTCCTGCAAGCCAATTCCTACGTGCCATTTCCTCCCATTCATCTTGCATTTTATCCCAGAATTCTGTGTCAGACTGGTAGAAAACAATAAAATACAAAAGCTGAAGTGCTTCAATCACAAAACAAGATGCTTCCAATTCAAAAACAACCTAGCATACCTAGCAGCAACTCATTAGGCACCAGATGTCCAATTAAGCTGGTGTTTTCTGTATATCACAGCACAGTACTTGCCAGATGAGATTGAGATTGAGTGTGAATACTTAAGAATAAAAATAGAAAGAATAAGCCTACTTCAGCTGACACAAAATATGGTTCTTTAGAAGCTTCTTTCAGGATGATCACCAGATATCAAGATAATAAAGGTTCCAAATTAAAAAAATCATGCAGACTTTTTGTTGTCTACAGACTCAGCGCTAAATAAAAGACTTATTTAAAGATCCCATACTCCATTAGTTATCTGGAACGTTTGTATCTGCATTGCAATACCTTGGTGCAGCCCCACTGGTTTCTGTTGAAATCTGACCTTGTATGCAGTGCCACATGGGCTCCACACTATAGGGAGGATGTTGAGGCAGTAGAGAGGGTATAATGCAGATTCATTAGGATTCTGCCAGTATGAAGGAATATAAATACCAGGAAGGAATTGAAAAATATTGTCTGCTTTTGTTAGAACAGAGGAGAATAAGGGGTGATTTAATAAAGGTGTTTAAAGTGATTAAGGGATGGGACAGAATAGGAATAAACAGAATGTTTCCAATCATTGAGGGGGTTTCGAACACAGATATACGATTAAATGTAAGAGATTTAGGACAGAGAGTAAGAGAAACTCTTTAACATGGAGGGTTGTGAGGATGTGAAATGCACTACTTGAGTTAGTGATTGAAGCGGTGATCAGGTCAACATTTAAGAATAGGTTAGATCGGTGGTTGAAGGAAAGGGGAAGAAAGGGATTTGGGAACAGGGCAGGAACGTAGGATTAGGACTACTGCTAGTGTGGACAGTAAGATTCAAAATGGACTGGTTGGGCTGAACGGCCTGTTTCCGTATTGTAATTCTATGTAATATAAGACAATTGCACACAAGCAGTAAGTGACAAGTTGACACTGTGATAATGTCATGTTGGTCTATTAACCGGGTAACATTTAGTAACTGAAAACATCTAAAATGCCAGCATGGATAATTCTTTACCAGCAGACCAAATCCTTGTAATAGTTATCAGCCATATACACAAACTACGTTTGTATTTATCAAATACTAGCTAACAGTAAGAAAAATCCATTATTCTCAATGTTAAACACTTTCATGTTGTTCCTTAAGAAACATTGATTTTATTTTGGAAGAATTATTGCGCTATATACTTTATATTTAAGAGTTTTGCTCACTCAAAGTTATTATCACAATCCCCATCACTTTTATAGCGGGCGTGTTGGTGTTTAAACAATTTGCCTGTTATAGGCAGTGGACGGTATAACAAGCAACGGGAAGGCAAGAGGCAGCCATGTGACTAACTGCACCTGTCCTCCAATTGTAACAGCTGGGAAAATAGTGACACCAGTCTGGATGTGCAATTCCAAACCATGATTGCATGTTCTTTTTCTAATCAAGAGCCACAATTGCAGCCAATCACTTACTCAGGGGCCACTCTCAGGTGTACTGCAGCGCAGGTCTCCACCTGCAATTTCCCCACTCCACTTTAATAGAGCTATTTCACTACATGGAAGCTCATGGAGACGACCCTTTATTCAACCACACGGGATAGGACTGAAGCAGTAGGGCAAGACAGGAAAGCGACATGATAAAGTATGCCCGATAAAACTGCCGCGCTTAATACGTTATAAGCATTGCCTTTGTAATTGACTCCTATGTTACTGGCAAATGGTTAGCTCTATTTGGCCGATATAGGCAGCTGCCCATGGTAAGCGTGGATGGTGTAAGTGGTGGGGACTGTATTGCTCAAGTATCTACTTGCAGCATGCCACTCCTGACAAGGCAAGTACTTTTTAAAAGATCTGATTTTAGTGGCATCACGTTGCATTTCCTGATTAGTTCTGTAATTGCTTCAGTAACTATATGAAAGATGCAATCACCATAGAAATAAAATGTATTTGAACCTGTAGCAAAGTCTTTACAGATGTGATTTCTTAGGTTCTCATTTTATTGATTCTTTAAATGATCTGATTCTGCATTGTGGTGTTATGGTTTAGAAGAAATTTTTGGTCATCATAAATTACAGGGGAAGCAGGCTTTTGAAGAAGATAATCACCCACACATGGCAATACCAGTGAAATATATGTGCAATTTCAAGCAAAATTTAGAAGGTGTGAAAAACTGGGTTAATTATTGATATGGTTTTCAATTGAAAAAAGACCAAGCATCTTACTCATTCATTATCATTTAATGTATAAAAGGAAACTATGCTACATTGCTTAGAATCTTTTCAATCCACACTAATTCAGATCTTTATTGAGAAACAAAGATGAAGGTTAATGCCTATATTGCAGGTCACCATTGAGGTAGCAAAGAATAAAAGGAATGAAGTAAATCAGAATATGCTATAGATTCATATTCTATTCATAAGGTGATTGTATAACATCAAATTTGCAGTTGATAAAGTGAAAAAGAGGAAGAAAAGAATGAGGATGGTAAGGGCATCTTCAGTTTTGAGGTTCTGGAAAAGAATGAGTTAATGTAGAAGACTGTGATGAATCGTGATTTCACATAACGGGAATCTAGGAGCAACAGTATGCAGGATGGCATATTTGGAGCTTAGGAGGGATGCGAAAGGGCAATATCCAATGAGAATTATTTAAAAGACTACTGGTATATGGTTTGCAGTTTATAAATACATTCTGTGGAACCCAACAGAAAGGGGATGGTCTTTTTCATTTACAAGCTGCAAAAATTTGTCTAGTCATGTTCTGAATTCTAATCTCAGGAAAAGACAATGGAAAAATTCAGAGACCTCAACTGCTGCCTTTGCTCTTTCAAACTCCTCCTCCGTTGACTGGTTCCAGGTGAGTAACATACTTCCCCAGCGCTGTTCCTTGGTCATCCGAGTCTGGAAAGTAACAGAGATACAGAATCATTATTTATATTACAATGAAAATGGTTCAACTAAAAAGACTTATGGGAATTCCTCCTTTTTTAAAAAATAGCTCAATATTTAAATGAACTGCTGTAGGCAATATGATTGCAAACTTTGAGAAATACAGCTTATATGATTACATTTTAAATCCTATATAGTCCTAATTTAAAGGACTCTTTAAAGCACAAAAATTGGTTTAAGTTTAGGATGCAACCTAAATGCAAATGAATATGGTATTGTAAATTGTACAATTAAAAATTTTACTCCTTACAATATATAAAGTTGAAAATCAAACTTAAATTATAGATTTTTTAAAAGTTTAACCACTGGCTCAATTAGTAAATGTACAGTCCATTGAAGTACTGAGCCATGCAAATGAGGAAGATGGATACTTCACTGCACTGTACATTTACCAATGACTCAAAACAGAGCAGGGTTGGCTCCCCAGTTCTGTTCTGAGTCAGCTGATCTCAGAGTCCCCTACTATTTCTGATCTACATAAATGTTCTGGATTCAGAAACATAATGGAAGTTGGTGAAACTTGCAGATGACTTTCGACTGATAGGGATATGGAAGGGGAGAACAGTAGAGTCTGAAACAGAGTTGCAGAAGGATGTAGGATAACATTTGCTTTGTCAGATGAAATTCAATACAGAATTGCAAGGTCTTATGCATTGGAAGAAAATGTTGGACATACTTGATGAATGGTGTTAAACTGGCTGAAACAGACCTGGGAGCAAAAGTAGACTCAACATTGACCATGCATAGACATTGCAGAGCAGTAATCAACAAAGTAAACAGCGAGCTTAGCTACATTCCCAAATCAGTCAAGTATACAGTAGATTTTCATCTTCGCTGTGCCTAGGGGATGCTCAGTTCTCAGGTGCAGCAAAAAGGAAATGGGGGCACAGGCCCATTATGTCAGGCCTCTACCCTGGTACACTGCCCAGGATTTCTGGTGGTTCACTAAATGAGCAGTGCTCAGCCTGCACCTCCTGTAGGTACAGACCCAAAGTTAGGATGCAGAAAAGGTGGGAGGAAAGGTTCCCAGATGGTCTGCGAGGGGTCCTGGGAGCACCCTGAAAATGCAAAATGGCAACAGGTTAGTAAATTATTTTACCCCCAGCGCAATGTTGGAGACTTGCTGCAATCCAGCAATAGCAAGAAGGCCCTGATGGTAGTAGTTGGGAGGGCAGCTGTAGGTCCCTTAGGCCTGCAGCTTCGCTCCTGTTTCATCCCCCTATTCCTAGCATGAAGCCTTGTCAGGGGATTGGCCTGTACTAGGAAGGAAATTTGGCCACACTCCTACCTCAGCAGATGCAACACATCTCTGGTACTCCGCACCTGTCTGGTGCCTGCAATGAGAGGAAAATCAACACTAATAAAGTATCAGGTAATGCTGAAGGTGTATATTGCTCTGGTTGGGCTGCATCTTGAATACTGAATTCAGTTTTGATCATGAAGCAGCAGGAAAACATCCTAACAATGAAAGTGGTGCAGAGAACAGCCAAGAGGCTCATTCCTTGCGTCAGAGGACTGTGATATACGAAAAGGCCAGAAAATGTGGATTCTTTAGAATTGAAAGGAGGTGAGTGAAAGGGGATCTTAAGTGAAATAGAACAGGTTAATCCCAAGCACCAGTTCAAGTTAAATCACAACTGCAGGACATGGGGACATGGATGTGAACTGGTAAAAGGCAAATTCAAGATTGATGTCAGGAAGCACTTAAAAAAGTAATTGGAATGGTCTTCCAGTGGAGGCAAAAACTCTCAAGTCATTCAAGAGGCAGATAGATGCTGTGATAGGTTAATTATAGCTTTCTGTGCATGGATGAGCTAGATGGGCCGACTAGTCTCCCGAACCGGCACTTATCTTTGTAATGTCAGCTAGGGTGGAAGCGTTATATTTGTTATCAGTTTCCATGGGCTAAGAAAGGTAGTTAAAATGGTCAGTGTTCCTACTCCTAACTGCTATCCAGTATCTGAATGCATACTCCAAAATTCTGGACAATACTCCAAAAAGTGCCAAACATCAAAACCTCCTGGAGGAGGGGCATGTCCCCAGACCCTCTAGGAAATAAACCTTGCAACTTCAGTGCTTATATCGTGCTTCATAACTTTCTAGATCCACCTACTTCAGTTTTTCCCTTCAATACAAGTGATCAATAACAGTCATGAATATATTAAATTACCACAAACTCATATTTCACCATACTCAGCATGATCTCTTAATGTCATAGGCAAGGTTTTTAGATTTTGTTTTTCACAGAAAAGGGTCCAAATTGTGAACTGTAATCCTAAGAAATGGTGAAAACCTTGAAATGCCATACAATAAAAGAGAATTTAATTTATTCTATCATTGTAAAGCAATACCTGGTCATAAACTTAAATTCAAGACTGTTTTTGAGTTGAATGTTGCAGCAAGTCCTTAAAATACACAAAATTATAGCTTCGGTCCATTGTCATAGATCAAAATAGGAAGAAAAACGTTAAAAGGAATATAGACAATGAATGATGGAAAAAATAATAAAAAGAGAAGAAATTAAAGTGATTCAATAAAACTATACACAAACTTTTTGAGCTAGGCTTCCCTGTCTACTACAAAAATAAAAAGCTGTAGAGCATATGGAAGAGAACTGAAAAGTCCTGCAAAAGGAATAGGCAGGCCTATGTTTTGTAGATCTAGCTAAAGAGTCCTTAAGAAAGTGGTGCAAAATCTGAAGGAATAGAAAGTTCTTTATGCAGTCTGCAAATCTGAGATCAGGAGCTCCCAGCACTATTTGTCCTACATTACATAATCACCAAAGGCCTTTATCTGTGCATGAAAGAACAACAGAGACAAGTTATGATTCCGGCTCCTTGGATACTTTTGCTTGAGCCCAACATAAAAACTGGCTGCCATAGGCATGCCTGTGGGCTCCTATGAACTGAAGCGAGATCTTGTGTACGAGGTAATCTGTAAGAGTGTGCCCAGGGCAAACCATGGACCTATTTTATTGTCTCTGGATTTCATGTAGGATTTCCACTATAGATTGATTTCTGGGATGAGAGGGTTGGCCTATGAGAAGAGATTGAGTAGAATGGGCCTACACTCTCTGGAGTTTAGAAGAATGAGAGGTGATCTCATTGAAATGTATAAAATTCTCAGAGGGCTTGACAGGGTAGATGCTGAGAGGCTGAATTCCCTGGCTGGAGAGTCTGGAACTAGGTCATTGTCTCAAGATAAGGGTTGACTATTTAGGACTAAGATGAGGGAAAATTTCTTCACTCAGAGGGTTGTGAATCTTTGGAATTCTCTATCCCAGAGGGCTCTGGATAGTGAGTCGTTGAGTATATTCCAGGCTGAGATCAATGGATATTTGGACACTAAGGGAATTATGGGATATGGGGATAGGGCGGGGAAGTGGAGTTGACATAGAAGATCAACCATGATCTTTTGAATGGCGGAGCAGGCTCAAGGGGCCGTATGGACTACTCCTGCTCCTAATTCTTATGTTCTTATGTCCACATCATTTCAGAGAATGATTAACATCAGCCATTCCTGACACTATCGGATCAGACTAAACTAACAAAAAGATTTATTCACTGAGAATCAGTTATTGAAGGAAACAGTTGTTGAAATCAATCCAAATAGTTCCACTGATTTGGACCAGATTACTTAAATTTACAATCCCAGTTCTGAAATAATAATACATCCTAAAGTTCTCACAGATCTTTGAAGTGACATTCTTAGTTTGGACCTGCATCCATGATGCAAATTTTATATCTGAAATTGAGTATTTCATGGAGTGGTCCACTGGCTCCATTTCACTAAAGAGCCTATGGAACAATATTTATACACACTCTCTGCTTTGAAATCCAAACTGAGACACAGGAACATCAAAAGGTACCTTTCACAATTTAGTCCTCCTGCCTCCTGAAACCCCACCTCCATCCGCCAACCAGCTAGCACTTCCTGCTAGGTTCGGGCAGGAGACTGATGGGGACTATGTAAATGAGGCCTGAAAGTTAAAATCTCCTGGGCCTCACGCTGCAGAGGGCTGTATGGTTTGCCACCCACCCCAGCCCCTGCCCACACGACTCCCGCTGGGAATTAAAACTGGCCCTTTAGTATTTGCATAACATGGAAATATCAAAAGCATCATATTTGTCTGTCCAAAAGTCCTGAAAACAGCATTGTACAATAGTTTTTTTTTAAAAGGACCAACTACTTTAGCACTATAACATATTTTAGTAATGTATTTCTCTTGAGTCACAGTAATAAATTCTACCTGTGCTGTCGGCATTGCTTCCAGTTCTGTTGATGCTGAATGTAGTTCTAAGGCATTTTTACCAGTTGCATGTTCAGATGGGATCCTATTTTCTATAGACCTGAAGGGGATAGAAAATTATTATTGATATCATATCCATAACTATAACATTTAGCACATACAGTATTTATCATGCAATGAAATAACAGAATAATGGAATAAGTCATTTGTAACCATAAATTGGTTCAGATTTCCATCAGACAGACGAAACAGCCTTATATATGTTTACACGTTTATAGTCCTGTTTCTTTTTCTTGCACAAAATGCAGTCCAGTTAATAACCACCTAACAAATACTGTTAATGTTTTTCTTGGAGAGCTAGATTGGGTTACACTTTAATGAAATTTGCTGACAGTAGCATACATAGCAAGTTATTCTTTTGCCATTTCACTAAACCTAGGAAATGTGAATCAGCCTGAGGTTAGCAGACATACAAAAAATATCAGCCCCACTTGATTTTTGAAAATGAACTAATTGCATCAAGGAAACAAAAACTTAAAATACTGGAAACACTAAGCAGGTCAGTCAGCATCCTTAGAGAGAACAGACAAAGTAACATTTCAGAAGTAACCGTTCATCAAAACTTGAATGCTTCCCTGCATTTGTTAGCTTTCAACGGCATCATTTGATAAAACTAAGTTAATCCCGATTTATTCATCATTACGGATGATGAACATCCAAATAGCATTTTTCTTTCTTGTGAAACTGACTGTTTCCAAACTATTTACCTTATCTTGGCTGCCTCTTTCTTTTTACCATTTCTGTTTGCTTTGTTCAATTACGAACCCCCCCACACTCCGTGAAAGACAGATTGCAGCTCTGGAGGTAATAGGGGACAAATTGGGGCGCAAAGTGGATCAGCTGCCAGACTGTGGCAGCCGTGATGCTCCACCCACCACCTGCCCGACGTTCACCGAAACCAAAAATCAGCCATTCCATTTGCAATGCCTTGGGAGATCTATTAGTAATATATTAAAATTGGTACTGTTAATTGTATCATGTAATTTATATCAATTAGTCTTAATTGTATTCAGGTGTGTGTCAATTGAGGACTCTGTTGTATCCTTTTTATATGAGAGCTCATCTAGGGTGTGGTGTGTGTGTAAGGGAGATCTCTGTGAATAAAGGCTTGGAAGCAACTGAAGACCAGACTCTAGTATTCTATCTTCACCACTTGGCTATCCAATTTATAACAGGTACGTGTCACACATTCTATTTTACAGAGAGGTAAATATCTCCAATGGAGTTTTCCAGTGTTAAAATGTCAACAGTTGGTTGTCATCATATCTTTCATGCCTATAGGTGGCACCTCAACAGGATTTTAAAAAAAATCTTTTTTTTCCCAATTTCAGGTAATCAGATAAGTTTTTAAAAAAATAGTTATATATTGTTTTTTACCTGTTCGCATTTTCCTTCTAGTCTCCAACCCCTCGAACCCCCCCATGGCCTCTGACAAATTTAAACTTTGAACCTCTGCTCGACTCATGGCTCTACAATGTGCCTCCTTGCTACTTGCTGCCAGCAGGCATTTAAAACTTCTCAATTTTATCTCATTTATATATAAATAACAGTTTATATTTTTAATGATGCTTTTAATTTATTATACAATCTATTAAATTAAATAAATTATGCTTTTAATATTTATAGTTTTATATTTAATATGATGGTTTTTCTTATTATTTTCATTAAATTAAATGTAATAAATGATGGATTTAATATATTATGCATATGATTAAATATATTATCATTATATTTAATATTTTATCTTATTATTATCGCACTTTCAGGGAATTCACTTTTCTTCACTCTTCATAGGTAACGCTATGGAAGATCAACCAATATATTATTTTAAAATTGTGGACCCTCAAAATGGAATTAAAGTGCTTCCTTGGAATACTGTAATAGCTGCTATAAATGGTTTGATTATTGGGAAAAGTCCCAGTATAGCAATGTGCAGAACACCAGCAAAAAAAAAAGTGTTAAGTCAAAAAGTGTGAGAAAAACATCATTAGGGCATGTGGGCAGGTTGGGAAAAGTAACCCAAATAGGAGTTCTGTACATGCATGCACAGAGCATAACAAATAAAACAATGAGTTAGAAGCACAAATTCACCTTAAAGGGTTTGATGCAGTAGTCATTACAGAGACCTAGCTACAAGCTGGGAATGACTTGGAGCTAAATATTCCAGGCTATAGGATCTTTAGAAAGGACATGGAAATTGGAAAAGGAGGAGGTGTAGCAATATTGATAAAAGGCACAATCACATCAGTAAAAAGGATTTCAGTAAGGGTAATCAGGCAGTGGAAACACTATGGGTAGAACTAAGAACAGCAAAAGATGCTAGACTCTGGTGGGAGTTGTCTACAGACCTCCTGACAGTACTGATGTAGTGGGGGATGTATAAATATGGAGATCAGGGAAGCATGTCGCAGAAACAATGTGGTTATAATGGAGGATTTTAATTTTCACATAAACTGGAAGAAGTAGAACAGCTCAAGTACTAAAGACAACGAATTTCCAGAATGCATTTGGAACCGTTTTCTAGAAAAATATGTTTTAGAACTGACAAAGGAACAGGACATACTAGATTTATTGAAGAGTAACAAACCAGGATTAGTTAATATCTTGCCAATAGTGATCATAATGGGGCCGATTTTGTACTAAAGTAATGGTGAGCCTAACGGCACTCAGCGTTATTTCAGTGCAAATGGTAGAGGAACTTCTGCCGACCGCATATGCGCGGTTAAACGGGGAAATGTGGAAGTTCCTCTACAAGATGCCCTGCTCCTCCAGAAGCTTTGTGGGAAGGCGATCTCGCCGGCTGACTCAACGTTGAAATGATTGCAAAAGTGCAAAGTTCCTCTTCTACCCTGATGGAAATGAAATAATCTCGCTAAAAAAAGGTTCGTCAAGTTTTTTAAGTGTAACCAAAATTTTAACAGCGTGGTAAGTCTTAATGACTGCCAAACAACCTCTCTGGCACTGAAAATTTAATTTTACATGTGTGGAGTCTCATTCTTTCACATTTTAATTGTTGTTGGACACTTAAAAAAATAATAATTTTATTTCTTTACTTTTTCTTTCTGTCTCTTTTATCTGTGTCCCTTAATTCAATATTTCTTACCCTCTCTTTATTTCGCTTTCTGTAACTAATTTTACAGAATTCACTATTCTAACTTACACTTCCTAGTTCAGTGTCTGCGTTGCTTATTAACATGCTTCAATATGATTGGTTAAGGGGATATACAGCAGCTTGCCCTGTTCACACAGGTCCCAGAGGCCCGGGAGAGGGCACCCCGCTGGATTGAGGACCTGATAAGAGGAACTTGCAGTGCAAAAGCCCATGAATAGTCTATGGGCAAGTCCAAGTCTAACGAACGGGCAGGCGCTGTTCATTCGCCATTCAGAGCAAAATCCGACCCAATATGATTCAATGTGATATTAAGTTTGAGCACAGAAGGGAGAGTAACAAACCAAGGTTTTAAATTTAAGTACAGCGAACTTCATAGGGGAGGACGTCATGCTTCAGTTGTACAGAGCCTTAGTCAGATGCCATCTGGAGCGCTGCCTTCAGTTTTGAGTACCACACCTCAGGAGGCCTTGGGCTTGGAGGGGATATAGCGCAGATTCACCAGAATGATACCGGGGCTTAAAGGGTTGAATTATGAGGACAGGTTGCATAAACTTGACTTGTATTCTCTTTAGTTTAGAAGGATGATGGATGATCCAATTGAGGTGTTTTAAATGATAAAGGGTTTCGATGGGGCAAATACAGAAAAACTATTTCCTCTGGTGGGAAATTCAGAACAAGGAGGCACAATCTTAAAATTAGAGGCAGACATATTTAAGAGTGAAATCAGGAAGCATTTTTTCACTCAAAGGAAAGTGGAAATCTGGAACTCTCTCCCCCGAAAGGCTGTGGGTGCTGGGTCATTTGCAATTTTCAAGACTAAGATCAATAGATTTTTGTTGGGTAAGGGTATCAAGGGATATAGAACAAAGGCAGGTAAATGGAGTTGAGGTGCTACTCAGCCATTATCTGATTGAGTGGTGAAACAGGCTTGATGGCCTACTCCTGTTCCTATCTTCAGTCAGCCTTTGATTCCAAGTTAATCAAATCATAGGACAAGGGATATTTCATATGCTGATTCCTATTCAATCATAATTGTGTTTTTCAACTGTTGTCAGGGGTCGAGAACTATTACGAGGGAAGGAGTGTACGACATTGAGATGAGATGAACGTAAGTTGTTGTTGACTTGTTCCTTGGACTATTAATGCTGTTTTTTTGACTTAACAATCATCAAAGGTCTGCTTTTATATCAAACAAGAAATGGGAGCAGTAAAACGGTCCCCAGAATTCTATGTTGCCCAGTCTTTAGATGGAATAGGAATTCTCCTCCTGTGATTAACATTCAGAGATTGTTAGTAAGAACTTACTGGAGAAAACTGCAAAGATTTCATACCTTTCTTGTTTTAAAACAGTTCATATATTGTGTAAATTTGGTTATTGTACTCCTTTAATATCTTGCTTGTGCCTGTTTGCTTCTATAAATTATTTTATCTGCAAATACATTTAACCAAGTAGTTTTATCCTGTATGTTATGGTTTGGGGACTTGCTATTTTCTGTTTTTGAACATGGTTGGAGAATGTGGTCGGTAACATGTATTTTGCTGTATCAATTTAAGGTAATTGTAAACAATTTTACAACACCAAGTTATAGTCCAGCAATTTTATTTTAAATTCACAAGCTTTCGGAGATTTTCTCCTTCCTCAGGCAAATGTTTCAAGATCTCCTTGAAGCCTACGCATTTATACATATTGAACAATAATAAATGGTGTTTACAGACTGCCCCTGCAACTGCCCGTTGCCAAGGCAATCACCGTGTTCAGACAGAGAGGTGTTACCTGCAGAACCTCCGAATACACATTCAATAAAAAAACAAACAGGGAAAAAAAAACAGAGAAAAAAAACACAGAGAGAGGCAGAAACATCCGGAAGGCAGAGAGAGCCAGCAAATGACCCATTATATTAAAAACAGATAACATTTGTTCGCTGGTGGGGTAACGTGTAGCGTGACATGAACCCAAGATCCCGGTTGAGGCCGTCCTCATGGGTGCGGAACTTGGCTATCAATTTCTGCTCGACGATTTTGCGTTGTCGTGTGTCTCGAAGGCCGCCTTGGAGTACGCTTACCCGAAGGTCGGTGGATGAATGTCCATGACTGCTGAAGTGTTCCCCGACTGGGAGGGAACCCTCCTGTTTGGCGATTGTTGCGCGGTGTCCGTTCATCCGTTGTCGCAGCGTCTGCATGGTCTCGCCAATGTACCATGCTCTGGGGCATCCTTTCCTGCAACGTATGAGGTAGACAACGTTGGCTGAGTCACAGGAGTATGAACCATGCACCTGGTGGGTGGTGTCATCTCGTGTGATGGTGGTATCTGTGTCGATGATCTGGCATGTCTTGCAGAGGTTACCGTGGCAGGGTTGTGTGGCGTCGTGGACGCTGTTCTCTTGAAAGCTAGGTAGTTTGCTGCGAACGATGGTCTGTTTGAGGTTGGGTGGCTGTTTAAAGGCAAGTAGTGGAGGTGTGGGGATGGCCATAGCGAGGTGTTTGTCCTCATTGATGACATGTTGAAGGCTGCGGAGAACATGGCGTAGTTTCTCCGCTCCGGGGAAGTACTGGACGACAAAGGGTACTCTGTTGGTTGCGTCCCGTGTTAGTCTCCTGAGGAGGTCTATGCGATTTTTTGCTGTGGCCCGTCGGAACTGTCGATCGATGAGTCGAGCGTCATATCCCGTTTTTAAGGTATTAATTGTTAAACCTAGGTGCACTGATTTGTAAATAGCAGAGAATAACAATGCATGTTTCAGATCAGAATGGACTCAGTCTGGTTATGGAAACTGTCTCGCCAGTAACACAAGAACAAGTGTTGAGGTAAAGTCCAGATTGTAACAAGAAACCTAGCTACATGTAGTAACCCAGTTTCTGAATTTACCCAGTGAATAAGCATGGGTAAAAATCTTGTGTTTTAATAGTTTATGCAGTAGTGCCACTGAGACACCTTCTTGCACTATATTTTTAAAGTGTAAAACTTATAAGTATAAAAGATGATATTTACCATAAGAACTCCTGTGAGGCAGCCCTGTTGGAACGTCTCCTTTCTGTGGCCCATTGATCCTCAGGAGTTTTAGCACTTTGCAGATTCACTTCTTCCCATTTCTCTAAATGAGGTGGCATACTAACTAAACAAAGTTGAGAAGAAACATTGTTATTACTAAGGAAAAACAAAGAATTTAGCTTTTATTCTGCCCCTGGTTACCAATGAAGTATTTTCTTTCTAATTACGGATGAGGTGAAATGTTAGTTACCATTATCATTTATTGGTAGTCCACTGAACAAAGCTATTGGTGTCAGAAATTGTAGTAATCCATAGGGCTTTTGAAATTAGTTTATTTTCTTTCTCCTTTAAACTTGTGTCTAGAAACCCAGGAACTTTCTTTCTATCATTTCAATAGCCAACCAAAATCATTTTTGTTAATAACAGATCTATGAATTGTGTTACATTTATGTATTTCTTGACAGAAAACTGCTTAAAATTATTATGATAGAAAATTGACAAAATTGTAATAGATAGCCTAATAGTATTTGTGTTAAATTAAAGGGCTACAACCAGACCATCAAATTTGTAGCTTAACTCTAATAATCAGGCTTGGTTGTCCTTATCAGATCTATTTGCTAGTTTTTCGCTAGATCTCTAGATGGTGCATTACACAGCAGTACAGAAAGGATAAAAGAACAACAAAACCTGCATTATATAGAGTCTTTCACAGCCTCAGGACATCCCATAATGCTTCACAGCCAATTAATTATCTTTGAAGTATAGTTGCTATTGTTTTATAGACAAATGTGGCTGCTAATTTGCACACAGTGAGGTACAACAGCAAATTAGATAAAATACCAATTCATCTGTCTTGGTAGAACTGCTGGAGGGATGAGCGTTGGTCAGGATTCTGGGAAAACTCCCTGCTCTTCTTCAAATAGTGCCATAGGTTCAATCTAAACAAGCAGATTGGGCCTTGGTTTGACAACTCATCTGAAATTTGTCACATCTTAACAATGTAGCACTCCATAGTACGGCATTGAAGTGTCAACCAAAATTACGCACTTAAGACCGGAATAGAACTTGTACTCGTGCTACAACTGAGCTAGGCTTACACTCGATGGGTAATTACTTTGTCTCTAGGAAGGGAAATGAGGAACTGACATAAAACTATTCATATTCCATAAAAGCTGTCAATTGGCACTAACAGTGGGCATAAAAAAATCATTTCATAGACTAATCTATCCTCAATACAATGTAGTAGAGGGTGCAGGAGGTGAGAGACCTAAAAAGGGGGGAAAAGTGGTGAAAAATATGCATAAAAATATTAGAAGATCAAATAGCTGTAACAATATTACCAGCATAAGTAACAGACAAAAATTTCTTAAAAGAACTTTAATGATAAAGAAGAAAGGCAAAATGGACACAATCTTGGCTTAAAGCCTCCAGTCAGATACTTGCAGTTTTTGACATCAATTATTGCTCTAATGGATAAAGGCCAAATGCAACTATAATGGCAACTGACCATTCATCTTACTTCAAATTAAATTTAGGTTTGTCCTTCAATGCATTTTTCATGACATAAGGGAAATGTGGTAATACTGGTGTAGTTGCATAATATGCAGCAAATTAACATTGAACGAAACAGGGGAGAAGCACCAATCCTAGCAGTAATTTGTACTAATTCTTTATAAAAACTCAAAATCAGAATCAAAAGGGCTCTGCAGTATGAGTAATGCTGCAAAATGTAATTTAATCACATTCTTAATAAAAACTCATATATACCATATCCACAAAAAAGACGATTGAATGAAAAATCCATGCGGCAGAGAACTCACCAATTTCACACTGAAATGAGGCTTTTTAATGATTACCTTGAAAAGGTCACTTTGTACCTTTTGTTATTCTCAATGTTGTCATGCTTCACATACGCTAACTAAGGAGCAAATGCTGACAAAGGTGAAATATTCATCAGAGCACAAAATGAATAGGAAACGGCGGGTATTTAAGAAAATTATCTAAAAAGTCTAAAGAAACTCAAATTGATTAATAACGGGGTAGAAATTGGACCTTGTTACGCCTATTTTCCAGGTAGAAAACGGGGGCAAAAAAGCTTAATTTTGGGGGGCAACATCCCACGCCCGATCAGCGGCTGCACTTTGAGCACTGCATATTGGTGTAGAAGGCTTTGCAGGCGTTCTGGGCAGCTGTCTAAAACAGGCGTTAGGCTCCATACATACGTTAATTAAGGACCTAATGCCCGTTGAGGGAGCTTTCTGCTAAGCAGGTGCCGGGCCTGTCCCACTCAGGATTCTTCAGCGGCCCCTGCCTGCTTTCCCGACTCCACAGGCATGAAGATTGCACCCCCCCCCCCCCCCCCCAACCAATTGCCTGTTGCCAGCGAGACAAGCGGTCTGATGTTCAGCATTTGCAATAAGCGAGATGCCTGTGAAGGTGTGACAGTCTCCAGGAACTCGTACAAAAAATGTTAGTGAGAGCCAAGACCCAATTTCGGCACAGCACACGCTCTACCCAGTTCAGTCAAAAATGGTACTGTCGTCTTTTGACGTTATTGGACTCGGAATTAAATATTTTAATCAGCTGGGCGCTCAAGCCGTCTACTCAGAGGACCCAAGCAAAATGGCGGAAGTCACCTTGATGGTGGCAACAGGGCAGTAAGTTCTAGCCCTCCATTTCAGGTTGTTATATCCTTGTTTCCGCTGGACGGGATGGCTGAAAATTCAGCCCCATATAAAACTTTAGTGACTCAGAGTGAAACCCCTTTAGAAATAACTTTTTTTCGTCAAATTGACCTTTCAGCATTTAACTTTCAGTGAGAGGATTAAAGAAATATATTGATTAAATATCTCATGCTGCAATGTCAGTGTTGTGTGGACCTGTCCAATTTCTAGATTGTGTGCCATATAATATATCACACACTGATACAATGATGCATTTGATATCTTCATATAATTGCACAATGCATATTTATCCTAGAACTTCCATTTTTCTTGAAATCAGGATCAAAGCTGGTTCTCTATAAGTAAATCCATTTACTCAGATTCAGGAACTGGTACTTCACCAGGGATAACTCTGTTGGATAACTCAAGGATAACTCTGTTGCTGGAATATTGTTCTTTCATAGCTTTTATTATTCTCTATTTTCTCAGCCCATTTTATTTAATTTAAATCTAATACCTTCCACTTAACCTCTTTTGTTACATTTTCCATCAAAACATGCATATTTTACACCTGTCTAGGTTGGTTTTACACGCACCTAATAACATGTAATGGATTTTCCTTTGATTTTTGAGATAATATTAATTTCTCTGGCTTTCTTTTTATTCTGTTTTATGTTGTCTTGAATTGCCATCTAATACAGACTAATGATGGCCACAAAGTTTGCTTTACAGGAGGTGGACCAAATATTTAATTTCAGTGTGAGGTTACTGAGACTTTTTCCACATTTTCCACACTAAAAAAAAACATGAAATATTGATCTTGTGGTTGGTGAAATTAATCACATCGATGCAATGTGGAAACATTAACAATCCATCAATGCCACTCCACAAAGCATACTTCCTATGGCAGTACAAGCTGTGGGGGAGTCCATGTCCATTTTGCCAAACTGAAAAGGATTCATCATGAAGGAGAATGGCAGACAGATATTTAAAAGTAACTGAAAGTTATACATTGCATGCTTGAAGTTTTCTTTTCTGTGCTGACACTGTGCGGTTAGTGGCAGAGATGTATTTGAAATTTCAATGAGGATAAACAAATATCAACATTGGACATCCAAAGATGTTTCAAAGTAGGGAAACTGAATTTCTGCGAAAAGCAAGATGATAGCCAGGGATACTGAAATATAGTTTAAAATGATAATGGGAGCAGTCTAAAAAAAAATCCATATTCAGTTTATGCAAGGAAACTGTGAATTTGTCTAATAAATTTTAAATAGAAAGTTATAGATGTCAATTATCCATTGGCCTCCGATAATAAAAATATTGCTACTCATAAAACATGCAATGATTACATGTGTAGGAAAAACATAACAGTGTATGTATGGTTTGAATCAGTTACTCTAATTTCAGTTATTCATTCATTGCGGGGTCCCTTAGGGAAGAGCGACAATAACATGATAGAATTCCTCATTAAGATGGACAGTGAAGTTGTTGAATCCGAAACTAGGGTCCTGAATCTAAATAAAGGAAATTATGAAAGTATGAGGTGCGAGTGGCTACGATAGATGGGGGAGCTTTACTAAAAGGGATGACGGTGGACAGGCAATGGCTAATATTTAAAGAACGTGAGCAGGAATTACAACAATTATTCATTCCTGTCTGGTGTAAAAATAAAACAGGAAAGGTGGCTCAACCGTGGCTTACAAAAGAAATTAGGGATAGTATTAGATCCAAAGAGGAGACATATAAAATTGCCAGAAAAAGCGGCAAGCCTGAGGATTGGGAACAGTTCAGAATTCAGCAAAGGAGGACAAAGAGATTGATTAAGAGGGGAAAAATAGAGTATGAGAGTAAACTAGCAGGGAACATAAAACCTGACTGTAAAAGCTTCTATAAATATGTCAAAAGAAAAAGATTAGTGAAGACAAATGTAGGTCCCTTACAGTCAGAAATGGGGGAAATTATAATGGAGAACAAAGAAATGGCAGAACAATTAAACACATACTTTGGTTCTGTCTTCACAAAGATGGACACAAATAACCTCCCAGACATGTTAGGGAACCAAGGGTCTAGTGAGAGGGAGAAACTGAAGGAAACCAGTATTAGTAAAAAAAATAGTGCTAGGGAAATTAAAGGGGCTAAAGGCTGACAAATCCCCAGGGCCTGATAATCTACATCCAGAGTACTAAAGGAAGTGGCCCTGGAAATAGTGGATGCATTGGTGATCATCTTCCAAAATTCTAAAGACTCTTGAACAGTTCCTACAGATTGGAGGGTGGTAAATGTAACCCCACTATTTAAAGAAGGAAGGAGAGAAAAAACAGGGAATTACAGACCAGTTAGCCTAACATCAGTAGTGGGGAAAATGCTAGAGTCTATTATAAAAGATGTGATAACAGAACACTTGGAGGGCATTAATGGGATTGGACAAAGTCAGCATGGGTTTATGAAAGAGAAATTATGCTTAACAAATCTACTGGAGTTTTTTGAGGATGTAACTAGTAGAATAGATAGGGGAGAACCAGTGGATGTGGTGTATTTGGATTTTCAGAAGGCTTTTGATAAGGTCCCACACAAGAGATTAGTGTGCAAAATTAAAGCACATGGGACTGGGGGGAATATACTGGCATGGATTGAGAATTGGTTGACAGACAGGAAACAGAGAGTAGGAATAAACGGGTCTTTTTCCAGGTGGCAGGCAGTGACTAGTGGGGTACCGCAGGGATCAGAGCTTGGGCCCCAGCTATTCACAATATATATCAATGATTTGGATGAGGGAACTAAATGTAACATTTCCAAGTTTGCAGACGACACAAAGCTGGGGTGGAATGTGAGCTGTGAGGAGGTTGGCAAGAGGCTCCAATGTGATTTAGAAAAGTTGGGTGAGTGGGCAAAAACATGGCAGATGCAGTACAATGTGGATAAATGTGAGGTTATCCACTTTGGTTGTAAAAACAGAAAGGCAGATTATTATCTGAATGGTGATAGATTGGGAAAAGGGGAGGTGCAACGAGACCTGTGTGTCCTTGCACACTAGTCGCTGAAAGGGAGCATTCAGGTGCGGCATGCAGTTAGGAAGGCGAATGGTATGTTGGCCTGCATTGCAAGAGGATTTGAGTACAGGAGCAGGGATATCTTACTGCAGTTATACAGGGCCTTGGTGAGACCACATCTGGAGTATTGTGTGCAGTTTTGGTCTCCTTATCCGAGGATGTCCTTGCCATGGAGGGAGTGCAACGAAGGTTTACCAGACTGATTCCTGGGATGGCAGGACTGACGTATGAGGAGAGATTGGGTCGACTCGGCCTATATTCACTAGAGTTTAGAAGAATGAGAGGTGATCTCATCGAAACATATAAAATTCTAACAGGACTAGACGGACTAGATGCAGGGAGAATGTTCCCAATGGCTGGGGAGTCCAGAACCAGGGGTCACAGTCTCAGGACACGGGGTATGCCATTTAGAACCGGGATGAGGAGAAATTTCTTCACTCAGAGGGTCGTGAACCTCTGGAATTCTCTACCACAGAAGGCTGTGGAGGCCAAGTCATTAGATGTATTCAAGGAGAGAGATATATTTCTTAATGCCAAAGGGATCAAGGGATATGGGGAAAAAACGGGAACAGGGCACTGAGTTAGACGATCAGCCATGATCATTTTGAATGGCGGAGCAGGCCTGAAGAGCCGAATGGCCTACTCTTGTTCCTATTTTCTATGTTTTTATGTTTCATTCCACTATTTATTTGTTCTAGTAAAAATAAATTCACCAGTTAGATATAAATTACCTTCTGCATTGTAAAGCTTTAATGTCAAGTTATTTAAACAGGGATGCATGAAGTACAGAACATTGCCTTCTGTGTTACTAAGTTAATTTCAGAAATCTGAAGGGCATATAAATCATAAAATGAAAGCTGATTATGAATTTTCTCATGAATGCAAAAAAAACTCAGTACTATTTATTTTGTGGACAAAAATGATTTGTCAAAATGTTTATATTTGAACATTAAACTTGTTGACTTTTTATTGTGAAGAGTAAAACAAAAATAAAAAGCTACAGATGCTGGAAATCTGAAACAAAATCAGAAAATGCTGGAACACTCAGCAGGTCTGTTAGCATCTATAAAGTGAACAGACAAGTTAATGTTTCTGAAATTCTGATGAAGGGCTACACTTGAAACTAAAACTTGGGTGTCCTTGTAGGATGAGGAGCTTTTTTTAATGGTTGCTCATTTAGTGCAAAATGGACAACTTGTGTGAAATTTCAAAATATGGGAACAATGGCAGGGAAACTATAAAAATGTTCATGTCTACAGAATAAAATAAAATAATTCAGGATTCATTCAGTTCATACCAGCATCCAGGGAAGATCTATGTGGGGCTTTGACACTCTGAATACTTTGCTCAATTTCTACTTTGATTAGATCGGTGTCATCTGGCTCTTTTCTAACGGAGGCAGATTTAGCTGCTTCACTTCTTGAGGTAACATCAGATTTCTTTGTCTTATTACTGCTCGTCTTAGCTGGCTCCGTAAGGTCCAAGAGATCCAAAGCTGGTGATAGAACTGTAAGAAATGGTGTTATTAGAAGTAAATGAACAGTAACGTAACCTTAGTAAAGTTGATTTACATTGGTTTTCTTGTGAAGACATTTTGATGAGAGCATTACAGCTAATTTTTTCTGAAAAATTACTTTATAGGAGTAATTTTCCATTTTTTTGCTGCCAGGAGGGATCCTTGCTGGCCAGCAAGACAATTCAGGCACATTCTGTGCACAATTTTGCACCCATTGTTGGAAATGGCTGGAAATTGTGTACAGTTGCACCTGACTTTGATATAGGTTGCTGCTGAATGAGACTCCATGCCAGCAGCATGAAGTACGAACAGTATCAATTACCTATGATCTTTTCATAAAAATTAGGATAAATTACTGGTATTTTAAAATTTTGCATTTAAGTTACACATAATTAGATTCAATAATAAATTATAGCAGTGATTCTATGATACCACACTCCCAATGGGGAAGCCATGCTCAGGAGGGTTGTGGGTTAGAGAAAAGGCATTGCAGTCTCAATTCTTCAACCTGTGCTACCTGTAAGTGCGGCTCCCCAGATCATGGAATTGCTCCTCATAAGAAAACCAAATGGAGCTTTTTTCAAAATAAATCTGCAGATCTTACGTTAAGTTGTTCATCTGATCA
Source organism: Heptranchias perlo (assembly GCF_035084215.1). NCBI lineage: Eukaryota > Metazoa > Chordata > Chondrichthyes > Hexanchiformes > Hexanchidae > Heptranchias > Heptranchias perlo. Next base: position 34,610,152 of record NC_090337.1, on the reverse strand, counting down.
TGGATTACAGAATTGCATACATAAAATATAATTTCATGTTTACAGCTCTCTGCTCTTATCATATAATGCAGTCTTAACTACAATTATACCATTCTTACCTCAATTGCAATTCTACCAACTTGTATTCATTGCAAATCTGTATTATAATTAATTAGGTTATGGAAATATCCTCAGTAGCAAGTTATCTACTGATTCTTTGTTTTTTCCCTCAGTCCTGTCAGGTGTTGTGAGGCAAAATATTCAGATTAGAGTAGTAAAATATCTGATGCACTTTAATACATTTAAACTGTTAAAAGTGGGTCACCTTAACCTAACCTGCCTGGCAAGAAAATAACGGGATTGGATCGGCCTCCCTTTTATACCACTCCGATTTTACTTTCCATTGAAGTCCATTAGCTCCACATTAAATATTCTGGTTAAATACACACTGGTTTAAAACACATTCCATCATATTTCTTGATGGGCCATTCATTCACCTAAATATACAGCTTCTCACTCCTTCAGCCCATTGTCCCAAAGAAGCAAAATATTTCATATCTTTTAATGCAAGTTGATCAGAACTACTCACCACTTACCTGAGGTGTTAATAAGCCTAAGTGATAGTGCACGGTAAGATCAATCTTAATACTGGTTTTGACAATTGGTTTAAAAGTGGGTGCTTACACTCTCAGTATGAATGTAGACCATGTTAAATTCAAAAGTAAACAGATCTACCTAAACGCAACTGCTTTTTTTTTGTTCGTTCACGGGATGTGGGCGTCGCTGCCGAGGCCGGCATTTATTGCCCATCCCTAATTGCCCTTGAGAAGGTGGTGGTGAGCCGCCTTCTTGAACCGCTGCAGTCTGTGTGGTGAAGGTTCTCCCACAGTGCTGTTAGGAAGGGAGTTCCAGGATTTTGACCCAGCGACGATGAAGGATCGGCGATATATTTCCAAGTCGGGATGGTGTGTGACTTGGAGGGGAACGTGCAGGTGGTGTTGTTCCCATGTACCTGCTGTTCTTGTCCTTCTAGGTGGTAGAGGTTGTGGGTTTGGGAGGTGCTGTCGAAGAAGCCTTGGCAAGTTGCTGCAGTGCATCCTGTGGATGGTACACACTGCAGCCACAGTGCGCCAGTGGTGAAGGGAGTGAATGTTTAGGGTGGTGGATGGGGTGCCAATCAAACGGGCTGCTTTGTCCTGGATGTTGTCGAGCTTCTTGAGTGTTGTTGGAGTTGCACTCATCCAGGCAAGTGGAGAGTATTCCATCACACTCCTGACTTGTGCCTTGTAGATGGTGGAAAGGCTTTGGGGAGTCAGGAGGTGAGTCACTCGCCGCAGAATACCCAGCCTCTGATCTGCTTTTGTAGACACAGTATTTATATGGCTGGTCCAGTTAAGTTTCTGGTCGATGGTAACACCCAGAATGTTGATGGTGGGGGATTCGGCGATGGTAATGCCATTGAATGTCAAGGGGAGGTGGTTAGACACTCTCTTGTTGGAGATGGTCATTGCCTGGCACTTGTCTGGCGCGAATGTTACTTGCCAGTTATGAGCCCAAGTCTGGATGTTGTCCAGGTCTTGCTGCATGCGGGCTCGGACTGCTTCATTATCTGAGGGGTTGCGAATGGAACTGAACACTGTGCAATCATCAGTGAACATCCCCATTTCTGACCTTATGATGGAGGGAAGGTCATTGATGAAGCAGCTGAAGATGGTTGGGCCTTGAGGATACTGCCTTGAGGAACTCCTGCAGCAATGTCCTGGGGCTGAGATGATTGGCCTCCAACAATCACTACCATCTTCCTTTGTGCTAGGTATGACTCCAGACACTGGATAGTTTTCCCCTTGATTGCCATTGCCTTCAATTTTACTAGGGCTCCTTGGTGCCACATTCGGTCAAATGCTGCCTTGATGTCAAGGGCAGTCACTCTCACCTCATCTCTGGAATTCAGCTCTTTTGTCCACGTTTGGACCAAGGCTGTAATGAGGTCTGGACCCGAGTGGTCCTGGCGGAACCCAAACTGAGCATCGGTGAATAGGTTATTGTTGAGTAAGTGCCGCTTGATAGCACTATCGACGACACCTTCCATCACTTTGCTGATGATTGAGAGTAGACTGATGGGGCGGTAATTGGCTGGATTGGATTTGTCCTGCTTTTTGTGGACAGGACATACCTGGGCAATTTTCCACATTGTCGGGTAGATGCCAGTGTTGTAGCTGTACTGGAACAGCTTGGCTAGAGGCGCAGCTAGTTCTGGAGCACAAGTCTTCAGCACTACAGCCGGGATGTTGTCGGGGCCCATAGCCTTTGCTGTATCCAGTGCATTCAGCCATTTCTTGATATCACGTGGAGTGAATCGAATTTGCTGAAGGCTGGCTTCTGTGATGGTGGGGATATTGGGAGGCGGCCGAGATGGATCATCCACTCGGCACTTCTGGCTGAAGATGGTTGCAAACGCTTCAGCCTTGTCTTTTGCACTCACATGCTGGACTCCACCATCGTTGAGGATGGGGATGTTTACAGAGCCTCCTCTTCCTGTTAGTTGTTTAATTGTCCACCACCATTCACGACTGGATGTGGCAGGACTGCAGAGCTTTGATCTGATCCGTTGGTTGTGGAATCGCTTAGCTCTTCATAAACTATAACTAGTTTGCTCTACTTCGAAGACTTGCCAGACCCAGCTCTAAAGTGTCTTGCCAGGCTGCACCTGTTCCATTCTTGTCCCAAAGACACTCTCTGATAGCTGTGACTCCAATCCTCTCCTGAGAGACACTCTGGTTGGCCCATGTTCACTCCCATTTTCCTCCTCTTTTTAAGAATTTCTCCGGCTTCCCTCACTTCTACTCCAAGTCTGATTGCCAAAAAGCCAGCACCACTCTGATCTTCTTTTAACGAAGTGTGGTATTTCTTCATTTGACAACTACTCAGAGCATTGTTTTGCACATGTTCATACCGTGTGTATAGCTATCATATATTAAAAACTTAGGTCTGTGTGCATTTCCTGTGTACAAAACTTTACTTTCTAATGTTACGTTATTGTCACAATTTTGTGTCAACTTTTCGTCCATTATAAATTCCTATTTCCACATTTATATTGGGAACTGTCTATGTAAACGTATCATGCTGTAATTACACCTTCCTACAAATGCAGGCACTGCAGCACCTCACATTTACATCTCCCAGCTCCCTGGCCTATACTGTAGAAAAACTCCTATGCTCCAACTGTACTTCTCTGCTTCCCAAATTGCTGTCAATTTTGATTTTAATTATAATCAATAATATGAAATCAAAATTTTAAATGAAAATAAGGGTAGAATGACTTTAAAATGGGGAATGAATTACCTCTGCATGTTCTGATCCAATTATCCTCCTCCCTCCAAACCTACTACACTTGGTCCTGCCTCCCCGTGTGCAGCACCACAGGAAACTGACTAGTAATATATTAAAAGTTTTATATTTAGTGAACATTTCCTGTAAATGTCACACTTACTTCCTGTAACACATTCCATGTCAAACTTTAATTGTAACCCTCTTATTGTTTTAAAACAGCATATCCCCTAACTCAACATGAGCAATGCCCTAATAGAATAATGTGCATGAGTATGTATTAAAATATGCATAATATATAAAAATACATACATGAAATACACAGAATTTATATATATATATATATATATTATATATATATACAGGATCCTGTTTCACACCATTCATTCGCAGGCATATCAACTAGATGCACAAACTGGTTTAATGCACATTTTTAGCTGGCAACAACAATATATATTTAAAGGACCTTCACTATACAATTTTGGTTTGTTGGATGATGTCCTGTGGTAACTATGTATTGAGGCAGTCCTCATTTGAGCATAACTAGTCCACGTTCATGTAAAACTGAACTGTTCTATTTTGATATCACACTAAAACAACAATGAAGCAGATATTACTGAGCTGCCTTTTGTGTGTTTCTGGCAGGCATTCTCGTGTACAGTACGTGCATGTGAATTAACAATTTACAGATGAAACTGAAGCGCTAATGAGATCAGATGATACAACCTAAATACTTTAGTCCATGGAGTCAATAAACCACATTTACAGTATACTGCTTCATATAAAATTTAAAGAAAACTGCAGGACAAACAAAGAACAAATGCAGAAAAATTGCTAGCAGCTAACACTTTAATTATTCATGAAACAAACCAGATGTTGATCATCATTTTAAAATTAAATGGCCTATTAGTGTCACTACTCAAATACTTTCTGACACTCTTGGTGCCTGTATCTGCATCATTTTATGCAACACAACACCGACATTAAATAGTTCTCAATCAGCTTCAGCTTGTAAAAATTCTATTGACCACATATGAGAAAGTGTTTGTGCTGTGTCTTTATATTATGTATTATTATTATATAGTTGCAAAATGCACAAAAAAGGCATTCAAGTTACATTTTTTGCAATTTATATTTTCAGTGTTAATGGAAAGGAAAATGGACTGGGTGTATATTGGGCGGCTGATCCACTACTGCAGGGTTTGCACACCCGCTGAAGTTAAATTTTGCTCCCAGGCTGTTTTCAGTGATTGAAGGCTTTAGAACGAGGAGACCTAGATGTAAGACTAAACAAACATAAAAGATTTAGGGCACAGAGCAGGAGAAACTTTTTTTAACGCAGGTGGTTATGAGGTTGAAAATGCTCAAAGGGACGCAGATATAAGATTAAATGTAAGAGATTTAGGGCAGAGGGTAGGAGACACTTTTTTACATAGAGGGACGTGAGGCTGTGGAATGCACTACTAGGGTTAGTGATTGAAGCAGAGACCATGCCAACATTTAAGAATAGGTCAGATAGGTGATTGAAGGAAATGGGAATAAAGGGATATGAGGATAGAGTAGGCACATGGGATTAGGATTACTGTTCATGTGGAGGATAAACAACAACACGGATTGATTGGGCTGAATGGCCTGTTTCTGTGTTAGAATTTCTGTGAGATTCTATGTTCAAAATATGCTATCCTAATGTCAGATTGCATTCTAAACAAAGACACAGACTTTCAATAATTGAGTATTAATGAAAAAAATTACAAAAAGTTGTTATATAATACTAACTACAGATATTTCCTAATGATCATAGAATTTCATTCCAATATCCATAGTGGCGAACTCTTTGTTGCATATTAATCCCAAATAAATCACAAATACACTGGATTGTTACTGGGAAAAATAATTAAAAATAATTATTACAAGGCAGCTTCCTTTTCTTTGTAATACTCAGGTTAATGATCACCTGCTGTGTTTGATGTTGGTGCACGTGAAACTCTGTCAGCTTTTGCTTCAAGTAGAAAATCGTCAATCGAGGGGCTCAGGAGGGGTCGACTCTCCTGTTGTTCATTCACCAGCTAAAAATAGAAATAAAAGAAGCAGTCAAGCAGAGGAGGACGTGGGTGAGGGCTCAATTATAAAATAAGCTTTCAATGAGAAAGTTAAATCAATATTTCAAGACAGCCAGTTGGAATTGGGGCTCTGGTGTGTGCTACCTTTAGAAATGTTTAGTCACAAACAGGCTAGGTTTTCATTTTGCTCAATTAATCAATGAGGTTTAAAAGAACTTTAGACATTGTTGTACATTCTTTGGTTCAAACTATACTTCAGTTCTGTAAACACAAGGACACTTTTCTGATGGCTTGTGGTGAGTGTAGTATTGTATTCTTTACTATTTCAAAATTATAACTGAAGCCTGATTCAAGCAAGATGTGGTGAACCATTGGTCAGTGTGAAGGGTTGAACCGCAGGAGAGAAGAGTCTGCATAAAACTGATATGCTCCTCGGCAGATTGGAGTATGTTTGAAAGTTTCCCAGGTTTGAAGTCAATGATGATCATACTGAGTGATTTGTTACATTAGCTGACACAATGAAGGAACATAAATTAGGATGGTATGTTGGAAATGCCTTTTTAAATGTAGTTAATGTTGTCTACTGTAATAAGGATTGCATAGAAACAAAATGGAAAACTTTAACTAAGAACAAAATTTGATTTTGTTTTTAGCAATCTATTTTGTCGCCTATAGCATTGCTCAGAGACAAAAATAAACATAATTTAAAAATATTAAACAGAATATTAATCCTCAAACAGGTTATCTCCTAATTATTTGTACTTTGCTCCACATATCAAGTTATTTTTAAATTGTCTTCTTTATTCTCTAATATTTAGCTTGCAATTCAAAAATACCTTTGTGCTCATATATCATTCTCTTGTTATTCCTTTTGTTGCTATAAAATGTTGGCTTCTGCAAAAACATGCTTATCTTTGCACTAAACAGACATTGTTTTTAAATGAAGTAATTGTCCCTCAACCTCAGAAGAGCACTTCATAGAATCAAAGAATCATACAATGATACAACACCAAAGGAGGCCATTTGGCCCATCATGCCCGTGCCAGCTCTTTGAAAGAGCTATCCAATTAGTCCCACTCTCCTATTCTTTCCCAATGGCCCTGCAAATTTTTCCCCTTCAAGTATTTATCCAATACCCTTTTGAAAATTATTACGGAATCTGCTTTCACCACCCTTTCAGGCAGTGCATTCCAGGTCATAACAACTCACTGCATAATTTTTTTCCTCATGTCGCCCCTAGTTCTTTTGTCAATTACCTTAAATCTGTGTCCTCTGGCTACTGACCCTTCTGCCACTGGAAACAGTTTCTCCTATTCATGATTTTCAACACCTCCATCAAATCTCCCCTTAACCTTCTCTGCTCGAAAGCGAACAACTCCAATTTCTCTAGTTTCTCCACTGAAGTCTTTCATCCCTGATGCCATTCTAGCAAATCTCCTCTGCACCCTCTCCAAGGCCTTGACATCCTTCCTAAAGTGTGGTGCCCAAAATTGGCCACAATACTCCAGCTGGGGCATGACCAGCTTTTTATAAAAGTTTAGCAAAACTCCCTTGCTTTTGTACTCTATGCCTCTAATTACAAAGCTAAGGATCCCGTATGCCTTTTTAACAGCCTTCTCAACTTCTCCTGCCACCTTCAAAGACTTGTGTATGTACACCCCCAGGTCTCTCTGGTCCTGCACCCCCTTTAAAACTGTACCATTTTGTTTATATTGCCACTCCTCATTCTTCATACCAAAATGAATTACTTCACATTTCTCTGCATTAAATTCTATCTGCCATGTGTCTGCCCATTTCACCAGCCTAACTATGCCCCCCTGGTCTATTAACTATCCTCATCATTATTTACTACATTTCCGAGTTTCGTGTCATCTGCAAACTTTGAAATTATGCCCTGTATATCCAAGTCCAGGTGATTAATATACATCAAGAAGAGCAGTGGTCCCAACAGTGACCCCTGGGGGACACCACTGCACACTTCCCTTCAGCCTGAAAAACAACCGCTCACCACTACTCTCTGCTTTCTGTCCCTTAGCCAAGTACGTATTCACACAGCCTTTGCCCTTTTAATCCCATAGGCTTTAATTTTGCTAACAAGTCTGTTATGTGGTACTTTATCAAACGCCTGTTGAAAGTCCATATATTCAACATCAACTGCACTACCCTCATCAACCATCTCTGTTACTTCATCAAAGAACTCAAAATCAAGATAGTGAAACAAAATTGTCTTTACCAAATCTGTGCTGGTTTTCATTTATTAGCCCATATTTTTCCACGTGCCAATTAATTTTGTCCCAGGATTAATGTCTCTAAAAGTTTCCCCACCACCAACGTTAGGGTGACTGGCCTGTAGTTGCTGGGTTTATCACTCTCCCCTTTATTGAACAGCGGTGTAACATTTGCAATCCTCCAGTCCTCTGGCACCACTCCCATATCTAAGGAGGATTGGAAGGTTGTGGTCAGAACCTCCACAATATCCACCCTTACTTCCCTCAGCAACCTAGGATACATCCCATCCAGACCGGGTGACTTTTCTACTTTGAGCATGCTAATCTTTTAAATACCTCCTCTTTATCCATTTTTATCCTATCCAATTTCTCTACTACCTCCTCTTTTACTGTGACATTGGCCGCATCCTCTTCTTTAGTGAAGACAGATGCAAAGTACCCATTTGGTACCTCAGCCATGCCCTCTGCCTCCACAAGAAGATCTCCTTTATGGCCCCACCCTTCCTTTGACCACCCCTTTACTATTTATATGTTTATAAAAGGGAACCCAAAAGTCTTTCATGTTACCCGCTAGTCTATTCTCATACATTCTCTTTGCCACTCTTATTTCCTTTTTCAGTTCTCCCCTGTACTTTCTGTATTCAGCTTGGTTCTCTGCTGAATTATGAACCTGACATTTATCATAAGCCTCCTTTTTCTGCTTCATTTTAATTTCTATATCTTGGTCATCCAGGGAGCTCTAGTTTTGGATGCCCTTCCTTTCCCCCTCGTGGGAACGTGTCTAGTCCGTACCTGAACTATCTCCTCTTTGAAAGCCTCCCATTGCTCATTTGCTGAATAACCTGCCAATCTTTGATTCCATTCCACCTGGGCCAGATCCCTTTTCAACTCACTGAAATTAGCCCTCCTCCAGTTGAGTATTTTCACATTTGATTGTTCCTTGTCCTTTTCCATAACTACTCTAAACCCAATGATATTGTGATCACTGTTTCCCAAATGCTCCCCCACTGAAACATGCTCCACTTGCCCCACTTCATTCCCCAGAACTAGATCCAGTACTGCCTCCTTCCTCATCGGGCTGGAAACATACTGATCAAGAAAGAAACATTCCAGTTGCATTGATGTGAATTTTTCCACTTCTTGCTTCAGCCACTCTGTAACTGTAAACATAAATTATGAGGGGGAGGGGCTTTAGATATTTGCCTCGGTGGGCATAGTGATATCTCCTTCAGAGTGAACCTGCTTTCGCTTCTTGATTCCCTGTCCCCCGTATAGTGCTTCTGATCATATTGCTTCTTTGCAATAAGGTGTTTTTGGGGCCAAGAGGAGCATTAAAAATCAAAACTCACTTTTACTCCTGTTTTTGAGCGGCCTGCAATGGTCCCTTTAAGGACCACTGGTTAGACCATTTCATGCCTAGCACCACTGGGTGGAGCGTGCTTAGCGCACACTCCACCCATTTGGTACTAAAAATTGAAAATAGTTCATACAACCGGTGTAGTATCCTGATTTGCATAGGCAATTAGGCTCCTGCCCATTTCAAGACCTGTTTGACAGCCTCTGGTAGCTAATGGGTAGAGATTTGTTTTCCACTTTTCAACTGCCTGCCACCCTGTTTATGTGGACGTCTTTCTACAGGCACCATCAGCAGTGGCTGTTGTTGGGTGTTCCTCATCTGATTTTGATTTTTTAATTACTTTCCCAGGTTGGTGAATTTGCACTGCTTTTTAAGGTACTTTGGTTTTTTTAAAGAAACTTTTTTTTTCAATACCTATTGAATGTTGTCATCACGGTTTTTGATATATAATAGATGATTCACAAATAATGAGAATATAATCAAAGTGGACAATATCTAATTAGAAAGAAGAAAAGCACAAATGTCTGGAATTTCCATGGGAGTTCTCCTGATCGCCCACTGCAACTTTGGGGAAAAGCGTCAGAAACCCTGGAAAACCGGCATGAATGGCTATTTCCGCTATTTGGAATTCTGCTGATATTCCCATTGAAGGAGTATATTGGGATATTTCATGCGGAAATTCTACCCCAAAGATTGAAAACATTTAACCAATGAGAAGGAAGTAAACTGGCCAATGCCTTGACAATCATGTCATAGACAGCATACTTGATGTATACCAATAGACAGAAGAAATTCTATTATAAAGGATAGGTGAAATACGATAGTGGGTTAGTGCATCATCATTTTGCCTTTATGCTCTCAGCACAAAACTGCCCATAATTCATCAAAAAATAGCGATACATTTTAGAAGGGTTACAAGGTGGCTAAAGTAGCAAATTGAAAAATTCATATTGCAGCAGGTGCTCTTCTGTGATTGAGGTAAAGATTGCAGATACTCAAATGTAAAGTGGTTATAGGCACAACTCACTTACATTTAAAATTCCATGATCCTTAGCACTATTTCATCTCATTCTGCCCAGATTCTGTTAACATGGGCAGAAATCATGCAGAGACTCCAGGTCATGTGGTTGGACAGCAGAGAACACAAAGCTTTATTCTGCACCTTCCTTGTTATACTTGACCTATAGGTGGCAGTAGGTACCCAAAGAGTTCCATTCCCTGGAGCAAATATCCCTCACTTTAATGGTTATAAAAATGTCTCTGCAACAGAATGGGTTTCTTTTGTGCTGTCATTTCTATGAGCAAAGTGTTGAAGACTAAGTAAAGGCTTTTAACCATGACATAGTGAATAACTAGGGCTGTTAATATGGCTTTAAACTAAAAGGGGAGGGGTCAGGTGAGGGGAAATTTAGAAATCTAATGAGAAAAGCCAAGACAACAGAGCAGTGTAGTCATTTGGGTAAAGATAAGCAGAGTGTGGCAGGAAGGGACAGTGAGTTTACCGAAAATAGAGCATCAACAAGTAAGGTCAATGCAGGAAAAAATGGTAAAAAGTCAAAATGAAAGGCTCTTTATCTGAATGCACGGAGCATTCATAACAAGATAGATGAATTAATTGCACAAATAGAGATAAATGCGTTTGATCTAATAGCCATTACAGAGACGTGGTTGCAAAGTGACCAAGATTGGGAACTAAATATTCCAGGGTACATGCGTTTAGAAAAGACAGGCAAAATGGAAAAGGAGGAGGCGTAGCCCTAATAGTAACGGATGACATAAGGACAGAGGTGAGAAAGGATCTTGACTCGGAAAATCAGGAAGTAGAATCAGTATGGGTAGAAATAAGAAATAACAAGGGGCGGAAAACACTGGTGGGAGTCGTTTATAGGCCCCCAAATAGTAGCTATACTGTTGGACAGAGTATTAATCATGAAATAATAGGAGCTTGTAACAAAGGTAATGCAGTCATTACGGGGGACTTTAATCTTCATATAGACTGGGCAAATCAAATTGGCAAAGGTAGTTTGGAGGATGAGTTCGTGGAATGCATTCGAGATAGTTTCCTAGAACAATACGTCATGAAACCAACCAGGGAACAGGCTATTTTCGATCTTGTATTGTGTAATGAGACAGGGTTAATTAGTAATCTCAGTAAAGGATCCTCTGGGGAAAATTGATCATAATATGATAGAATTTCACATTGAGTTTGAGGGTGATGTATTTAATTCCAAAACTAGAGTCTTAAACTTAAATAAAGCCAATTACATAGGTATGAGGGGCGAGTTGGCTAAGGTAGATTGGGAAATTAAATTAAAGGGTACGATGGTTGAAGAGCAATGGCAAACATTTGAAGAAATATTTCAATATTCTCAACAAATATACATTCCATTGAGAAATAAACACTCCACGGGGAAAGTGATCCATTTGTGGCTAACTAAAGTTAAGGATAGTATTAGATTAAGAGAAGAGTCCTATAATGTTGCCAAGAATAATAAGCCTGGGGATTGGGAGAGTTTAAGAAACCAGCAAAGGACGACCAAAAAACTGATAAAAAGGGAGAAAATAGAATATGAAAATAAACTAGCAAGAAATATAAAAACAGACTGTAAGAGCTTCTACAAAATGTAAAAAGGAAGAGAGTACCAAAAGTAAATGTTGGTTCCCTAGAGGTTGAGACAGGAGAAATTATAATGGGGAATCGTGAAATGGCAGATGCGTTAAACAAATATTTTGTATCTGTCTTCACAGTAGAAGACACAAAAAGCATGCCAGAAATAGTGGGGAACCAAGGGGTAAATAAGAATGAGGAACTTAAAGTAATTAATATCAGTAGAGAAAAAGTACTTCAGAAACTAATGGGACTAAAAGCCAATAAATCCCACGGACCTGATGGCTTACATCCGAGGGTTCTATAAGAGGTGGCTACAGAGATAGTGGATGCATTGGTTATGATCTTCCAAAGCTCCCTAGATTCTAGAATGGTCCCAACAGATTGGAAGATAGCTAATGTAACCCCGCTACTCAAGAGAGGGAGAGAGAAAACAGGGAACTATAGGCCAGTTAGCCTGACATCGGTCGTCGGGAAAATGCTGGAATCCATTATTAAGGAAGTGGTAACAGGGCACTTAGAACATCATAATATGATTAGTCAGAGTCAACACGGTTTTATGAAAGGGAAATCGTGTTTGACAAATTTATTAGAGTTTTTTGAGGTTGTAAATAGCAGGGTAGATAACGGGGAATGAGTGGATGTTGCACATTTGGATTTTCAAAAGGCATTTGATAAGGTGCCACATAAAACATTGTTACGCAAGATAAGGGCTCATGGGGTTGGGGGTAACATATTAGCATGGATAAAGGATTGGTTAACGGACAGAAAACAGAAAGTAGGGATAAACGGGTCATTTTCAGGTTTGGTAGACTGTAACCAGAGGGGTACCGCAAGGATTGGTGCTTGGGCCTCAACTATTTGCAATCTATATTAATGACTTGGATGAAGGTACCAAGTGTAATGTATCTAAGTTTGCTGATGATACAAAGCTAGGTGGGAAAGTAAGCTGTGAGGAGGACACAAAGGCCCGATATTACCAGGGAGACAGGATGGCAGCAGGGGGGCAACTGGGCGCATGGGTAACCCGCCCAGTGAAATCCATCCGTTCCCCACGCAATCGCGGGTAAATTGAAGCCACTTATCATGGCTTCCGGGTGTCCCATCGGAAACCTGCGCAGCGGGCGGAGCACCCGCATCACAAGCTGTCAGCTGGAGGAGCTCTACTTAAAGGGGCAGTCCTCCAATGCTGCTCCTGCAGCAAAGAACCAAAATTATAGAATGGAGCAGCCCAGGGGAAAGGCTGCTCCCAGATTTACTGATGCCTCACTTCAGGTCTTACTGGATGAGGTGAGGAGGAGGAGGGATATTTTCTACCCGGCGGGTGGGAGAAAGTGGCCTGTCTCTGCCACCAAGAAGGCCTGGCTCGAGGTGGCAGAGGAGGTCACCAGCAGCAGCAACGTCTCCTGCACATGGTTCCAGTGCAGGAAGTGCTTCAATGACTCAACTAGGTCAGCCAAAGTGAGTACACTTACTCATTCTCCTACACTCCGTCTTCCACATCATCGGCTCCACCCCTCAACTCATTCTATACATGCCAACACTACTCTATCACATCAATCCTCACACCTACTCAAAGCACATCCTCAACTTACCTGCACTACTCACCTCCCCAGTAATCATCCCACCACTACCAGTCAAGCCAATCCTCATTCAATGTCATGGCTCTTTCTCATACACACCTTTTGATGCATCTCTTTCACGGTCAGCCTCACCCAAACCAATGCATTCAGCAGTTGGCCATGTCACCATCCCTCACTCAAACCAACTAGCACTGGCTTTACAAGGCTTCACACATGTCCTCCAAACTGTCGTCCAGCTGGGTGGTAGGAGTGATGTGTGCCTGGCCCAGGAGAGGGATGATGGCAAAAGGGGACATGGAAGTGGGGACAGCACTCAAAGCGCTCCCAGGTCTCACCCGCAATGCTGCCCCTCTCTCAACCAGTACCCGCAATGCTGCCTCCTCTCCAGGTGGTCGAGTCTGCCCCAGCACAGGTGCAGGTGGAGCAGTCTTTGGAGGGGCCCTCACAGGCACCGAGACCCAGAGGGCGTCGGCCCAAAGTATCTAATTGGTCTAACCAAGAGCAACCTGCCACTACCTCTGCTGCAGCCACAGGGGAAGCACCACATAGGAGTAGTCGTAAGCATAAGGCAAAGGTTTTATGAGCACAAAGGGGATGCACATGGGTGTTTGACGGTTTGTCATGTTTTTTATTTATATTTGATTTTTGTTAATGGCACATTAAATATTATTATTGTCACCACTACTGCCACACCTTGGCCATTCTTGACTGGCTTGTGTAATAAGTCCCTTTCATGAGGTTCACCATGAACACCCACACTTGATGCCATCCATTGGGTCACCCTACAGTGAGTGTATGTGTAGTTGCACGACTATTTTGTGCAGGTGCCTGTGGCGCAGCACTGTGTTGTGGAGCTCCACGTGGCGGAGGTGGACGGCGTGCCTGGCGAGGCTGGTGATCTTGCTTGTCCTCGGATGAAGTGATGAATGCAGCTATGGCGCCCCCCCTATCCTGACGGTGCGAGTTTGAGGGGGTCCGCAAAGTAGGTAAATGTGTTTGCACAGCAGAGTTTAGGGTATAAATTAAGAATTTTGAGTGGAAAAACAAAGGTGTTGCAGCCAAAACTTTGTCTGAAGTGACAGAGTGCCCTGCTGCAATACATGAGGTCCCCCCCCCCGCCACCTGTCAAATAATCCTTTGCATCTCCCACTGGCTGCTGGCTGAAACACGTCTGTTGCAACAGTGGGTGTTTCCCACAGCACGGGAAACACGCTGAGGATCCTTCAAAATTGCACCCCTGGCAAAATCTCCTGTCAATGAGGTCTGTCAAGTACCTCAAGTATCTAAATAACTATTTAAAGTAGCATCCCGCTGGCTTTAATTACCGGTCCAAGTCCCGCATGCAGGAGCTGCCTGCGCACCCGAACGCATCACTGGGGGACTCGGAAGTCGGTTGATTAGAGCCGGGCTCCAAACCCGCTCTGGGATTCTGCCACTTTAGGAGCCCCCCCACCACCAACGCACCCGCTCCGCCATCTGAAAATCGGCCCCAAAGAGTCTGCAAAGGGATATAGACAGGTTAAGTGAGTGGGCAAGAAGGTGTCAGATGGAGTATAATGTGGGGAAATGTGAGGTTATTCACTTTGGTAGGAGGAATAGAAAAACAGAATTTTTTTTAATGGTGAGAAACTATTAAATGTTGGTGTCCTGAGGGTCTTGGGTGTCCTGATACAAGAAACACAAAAAGTTAGCATGCAGGTACAGCGAGCAATTAGGAAAGCAAATAGCATGTTGGCCTTTATTGTGAGGGGGTTGGAGTACAAGAGTAAGGAAGTCTTACTGCAATTGTACAGGGCTTTGGTGAGACCTCACCTGGAGTACTGCGTACAGTTTTGGACTCGTTATCTAAGGAAGGATATACTTGCCTTAGAGGCTGTGCAACAAAAGTTCACTAGATTAATTCCTGGGATGAGAGTGTTGTCCTATGAGGAGAGGTTGAGTAGAATGGGCCTATACTCTTTGGAGTTTAGAAGAATGAGAGGTGATCTCCTTGAAACATATAAGATTATGAGGGGGCTTGACAAGGTTGTTTCCCCTGGCTGGAGAGTCTGGAACTAAAGGGCATAGTTGCAGGATGAGGGGCCGGCCATTTAAGACTGAGATGAGGAGGAATTTCTTCACTCAGAGGGTTGTGAATCTTTGGAATTCTCTACCCTAGAGGGCTGTGGATGCTGAGTCATTGAATATATTTAAGGCTGAGATGGATAGATTTTTGGACTCTAGGGGAATCAAGGGGTACGGGGATCAGGCAGGAAAATGGAGTTGAGGTTGAAGATCAGCCATGATCTGATTGAATGGCGGAGCAGGCTCGAGGGGCCGTATAGCCTACTCCTGCTCCTAGTTATTATATTCTTATGGTCTTATATTATTTTTATACCGAGAAACCTAGGTGCAGTTACAGTGCAGAATAGAAATAAAGAATTTGAATTTATATAGCACCTGATCAGATCCTCAGGGTGTCCAAAACACTTCACATCCAGTATATTACTTTTGAATTGTATGGAGTTGCACAACACCAGGTTATAGTGTTGGTGTTGTGCAACTCCTTACATTTGTCCACCCCAGTCCATCACCGGCATCTCCACATTTTGAATTGAAGTCACTGTTGTTATGTAGGCCAATATGACAGCCAATTTGAACGTGGAACCTTATTGTGCCTCACTTATACTAATAAAATCTCTTTGTATCCTATTATTAATCACTATTTGTTTTTCCAAATTTTTCATTTAGGATGCCTTTACTCTATAACTGTAGTGTCAGTGTCAAAGTCAGTTTATAAGCACCTAATGAAGTAAACAACAGTTAGTGGGGGAAAAAAAATTGGATAAGGGCCATTTTTGGGCGTAGGTAGCGTGATGTGCTATTACCCCATGCCCGGTGACCCCTGCACAGGCAAGACCCAAGTTTTGGCCCGGCCGAGGACTCACCTGCAATCAGCGTTCCATTCCGGGCCTTGCACGCGGAATCCATGCAATTCGCACTTTCCACCACCAGGGGGAGCTCAATCTCTTAAAGGGAGGACGTTTCTTTGAAATATCTCTTAAAGGTAGCGGTACCTGTTATTTGCTGAAAATAGCAGTCTATTGTATGCACAGAGTCTGAATGGAGATCAGACATCGCACATGTAAAGCACAAATGCAGGTCCCATCCCCATGTTTACACACTGACGAGTTATGTTAAAACATTGAATAAAGGTTGTGCACTACTAAATCCCATTTCCTCAAATCTGCACGCCAGACCTCATCAATCTGCTGATCTGAGTTGGTACCAGGCCTGCGAGAGTGCGAGCACCAAGGTTCTCTGCTGATGCGCTAGAGACCTTGGTGCAAGAGGTGGACAGAAGGAGGGACATCCTATATCCACGGGGGGGGTGGGGGGGGGAAGGGGCCCTCCAGACATATATCCAAAACGCAGTGGGAGGCAGCAGGGGACGAAGTCAATGCCTGGAGCACAGCATCATGAACACAGATGCAGTGCAGGAAGAAGTTCAATGCTTTGACATGAGTGGTCAAGGTGAGTGAGGTCAACTGTCAAGTGGCGTCTCATACCAACTGCACCGCGCACTACACCCCCCCATCCCCCACATTCCAACAAACTCTTTCCATCAATACCCAACTCTTCCAACCAGATGCTTCCTCTCACCCTTACACATGACCATTGTTTCAAACCGCCCACCCACAACTCACAGGCCACACACACTGGCAGCTATTCAACCATGACAGACACATCACCCAGACACACATCCTGCTTTCTTGCAGGAGAAGGTGGCACATATCAGGAGGCAGCAAGTGGCAGTGGCATTTAGCCTCTCGAGCCTGTTCCACCATTCAATGAGACCTGTGACCTAACTCCATATACCTGCCTAAGCCCCCATATCCCTTAATACCCTTGGTTCGCAGAAATCTATCAATCTCAGATTTAACATTCACAAGTGAGCTAGCATCAACTGCCATCTGCAGAAGAGCGTTCCAAACGTCTCCCACCCTTTACGTGTGGAAGCATTTCCTAACTTCACTCCTGCATATCCTGGTTCTAAATGTTAGGCTATGTCCCCGTGTCCCAGTATTCAAGTCTAGGAGACCGCCAAAAACAGTTACAAATGTCTCGGCAGCCAGAAGCAATAATCCAGCCATTAACCTGTAAATTCTGCATGGTCCCTTTAAATGGTGGGGTGGTCCT
The DNA here is from genome assembly GCF_035084215.1 of Heptranchias perlo. Taxonomy (NCBI): domain Eukaryota; kingdom Metazoa; phylum Chordata; class Chondrichthyes; order Hexanchiformes; family Hexanchidae; genus Heptranchias; species Heptranchias perlo. The sequence continues at coordinate 34,592,831 of NC_090337.1, read as the reverse complement.
CCAGGCACTCCAAGACATGTTCAGATGGTCGGGGTTAAGACTGTGCATTGAGTTGAGCGTTAAGTCCCAAAATGGCGTCTATCACTTTAAATCAGTGGTGCACACTGATTGAAGCCATTTTCTCCTTACTTTACATGATTCCAGCGTTCGTTATCTGTGCCTGCGCTAACTCCTATACCAAGATGGCGTCCGGCGCACGTCACGCTGGAAACGTGCAGCGTATCCAAGACGCCACCTTGGATGTCAGAGAGGCCGTGTAGTGCCGAAACAACGGGCACTCCACGGCCCAATTTAGCGCCCAGTATGTCTTGGTGATGGTGGTTGCAGAAGGAATGTTAGCCTGAATACTAGTCAAACTCCCTGCTCTGCTTTAAAAAGTACTTGAGCCACTGGAACAGACAGATGGAGCTTTGATTTAATGTCACATCTGAAGGAGGACACTTTCAACAGTGCATCACTCCATCAGAAATGCACTGAACTGTCATTCTAGTCTACGTGCTCAAGTGCTGGATTAGGGCTTGAACCAGAGGCTACCAACTGAGTCCAGCTGACACGGTCACTGTTTCCTAAACTTTTTCTACCTTCAGGCCACTTGTCCTGCTTCATTATTCATCCTCCCTGGTTGGACATTCAAGAATCCAGGATGTATCCTGATTTTGACTATAAATACTTGCTGGTTAGTTTGAGGAAATTCTGGGTCATTTGTATTGAGGTGTTTCTTAAGTTCAAGAATCTTCTGCTGAAGTGCAGTGGCTTGATGACATTCAATCAAGTGTATTCATCCAAAGCCTGCTCAGGTATGCACACATAATCACACTTCATACATTTCATTGGTATCACCATGGCACATAATCCTTTTTAAACAAACACCTCTTTTATTTAAAAAACATCACCATGGCTGAAATTTACTATTCTTACACTTTGCCCCTTTACAAAAATAAATGTTTTAAAGTGCATAGTTGTTTCGCAAATTAATATTTTTTTTATCATGAATATATTTGTACAAGGATCTTTGTACAATAGAAGTGTATGGCAATTAAAATAATAGGTAAGGAATGCATTGCTGATTTTTTTTAACGCTTTATTGAATCAATGAAAAGCATATATCTTTAGTTTATTGGTCTGTGGAAAGGAATCCATGATTTTGCTTTGCTTTTCTGAGGAGCTGTGATTCTCTGATTGAGAGCACTATGCTTTGTAATACCATTCTTCTTTGTTAAGGTTTTAGCTAAGTCTTAGAATTATACATAACATTCCTTTTGGAGCTCAACAGTTCAGTTAACCTTTTCTGTAGCTAACCTGATTCATGCATATTTACAGTCATTGTAAAGTTAATTATAATATTTTACTATTTCAGAATGAATCAATGATGCATTCAAATGCTATGTCACATGAATTATGCATGGGTCGAGATCTGACTATACCAATTCTGCTGAGGATTTAATTTGTTCTTGTTAGTTGACATTATGAATAAAATACAGAAGGAATGATTATTGGCACATCTCCCAATAAATTGTTCTGCATACATATGAACTTCAGGTACATTATTTCACAGGGCATCAAATGTTCTATCTTTAAATTCTAACCTATTAATTCCATGTACTAAGGCCAGTCTTACAACACTTCAGGGTTTTATCTCACCACATATCTTCTAAATTATTATACCAGGCTGTCATGGTTTGAAATTTTTTAGCCATTTTTCCAGGGAAAGGACTTGGAAATTAGTTCTTTCAAAAGGTGTTTTGAGCAAAAGCTTACCTGAAGGGGGTTAGCTTCTCATGTCAGCCCAATATTGTGGATTGTGGATCCATAGGCAGATGAAGAGTGATTAAAATGTGAGATTAGGAGTTGTGCTGTGGGACACTCTGAAGTGAGGTGCAGCCTACACAAAGGCTCCATGGGGAAAGGCCATTGTGTAAGGCCACCCCACCTTGTATTGTACAGCATGTATTGGAAGATATGTACTGTGTTTTGAATTGTAAAAATTAGATCATAGTGTGTACAATCTGCGTTGTATTGGTTTGAACTATATTGCTTGAAATTGTGTCCTTTTACATTGAATTGTGTGAATCTTTAAATTTTATGAAATAAAGTATATTTTGAAATATTAAAATAAAGTTGTTTCTCTCAGAGGCCAAAGAATGTGTCTGGCCATTCGGAAAAATACTTCACACCTTTTCTTATCTGTGGGGCTTTGAGAAAGGCTCTTAAAAATCAGAACACAGATACTAAGGGGTAGTCGAACAGCAGAAAGATGTAAAGGAACTGAGTTGTTATCCTAGGCAGCAGGTACAGAGAGATTTGTGTTTTTAAGTTGAGATAGACAACACACCAGAATGGGCTTGTACTTGCATTCTCTTTATTTTTGTAACAGTATCTGAATGTAATTTGTATTGATTGCATCAACTAACTCTCACCAACCCTATTGTTCAATGTATTTTACCTACTGTGGAATAAAACAGCTTACAATTTGAACCAAACTTTGCCTCACCCAGGGTTAATTCAGAGAGATTGAAGGAGTACTTGCGTAAGACATGTAAATCCGATGCATGTCATTAGGAGATTTTATTGTTACACTCTTGGTACTGCTATCGTACAAATAGATAAGAACAGTGGGAGTCAACTTCCAGAAAAAATATGTGCTCAAACTGCACCGCACCTCAGTAAGGATATATTGGCCTTGGAGGGGGTGCAGCTCACGTTCACGAGAATGATATCGGGGCTTAAAGGGTTAAATAATGAGGAGGGTGCATAAACTTGGGTTGTATTTCCTTGAGTTTAGAAGGTTGATATAATTGAGGTGTTTTAAATGCTAAAAGGATTTGATAGAGTAGATACAGAGAAGCTATTCCCTCTGGTGGGGGAATCCAAAACAAAGGGGGCACAATCTTAAAATTAGAGCTAGGCCATTCAGGACTGAAGTCAGGAAGCACTTTTTCACACAAAGGATAGTGGAAATATGGAATTCTCTCCCCCAGAAAGTTATGGATGCTGAGTTAATTGAAATTTTCAAGTCTTTGATCAACAGATTTTTATTAGGTAAAGGTAGCAAAGCATATGGATCAAAGATGGGTAAATGGAGTTGAGGTTCAGATCAGCCATGACCTAATAGAATGGTGGAGCAGGCTCGAGGCACTGAATGGCCTCTTCCTGCTCCTATGTTCCTATGAGAGTGACTGGTACCACTGTATCTGAGAAGATAACTGAGACAGACCGAAGTTCGTAACAAAGGCTTTTATCTCCCCATACATCTGCTAAATTTACAGACCAAAGTTTTAAATTCATGAACATATGGTGTGTAATTCATCACTGTAAATGCCAGCAGCAAAATTCTGCAAGGGATTATTTTTGTGTTTTAAAAATAAATTTTGTAAACAAATGGATATTGCATATTAGGCAATGCTGTTTCTGAGACCTTTAAACTACAAGAAACCATGGTTTTTCAAAAATGTTTGCTGCTTGACAGCCATAATGACAAAACATGTGAAATTGCAGGTTTTCACTCCAAACTGTAGAATAGAATAATAATGACTCTAATATGTTAATATAGAAACTGCCACTAAGCATCTCATGTCTGTTTTTTTCTTGGTAAATTATATAGTTTTGTTTCCAATAATATGGTTACTAGCTGCATTTATGTTTTAAATATTTATGTTGCTTGCTTGAGGTTACAGAATTTGTTTAGTCACAGTACTGTTATAAAAAAAATCACAATCCAATTTTAAAAAAATGCTTTCCTCTTTAGGACCATGTTTAATAATATTTTGTGAAATACAAATTGCCATTAATTTTCCATAATACAAGTGGATTTCATTAAAATGTTACAGTATTTAGTAAATGTGTATCTCAGTTTGTTAAGTGTGGAGAGATTGGAATATAATAGAAGAAATTACTTCCTTGATTCTTAAGGACACTATATCCATATTTTGATTTTACATGTAATTTCCCCCTTTTTTCTTTGAAACGTGTCACACACTACCCAAAGGAAATCTTGGAAAACCCATGGGTACTGTTTTTATATCAAAACTAGTGAGTGACACTCTCAGTGAGTATCACTTGTGAGACCTGTGGTTGCTAAAAAACCTGTACAAGGTCTGGGTAGGACTTCCTTTGACTTTTTTCAGTTGGGAAGTGCCTGGTATATGCCTGGTCCTTCATCACAGAAATGGGGCTAAAATTGGGACATTCTATGTTACAGCACATTCATGCTCCAACGCACTGTACCACTGCACTATCCCGAGGGCACTGTATATTCGAACAGGTACGTACACAGAATAAATTGATCTTTTGGTAATATGCTAACTGAGGAGATATACTTACCTGCAACTAGTTCCACCTCTTCAAATCCATGGATTACAAAATCCTACAATTTAACTAAAATCCATGAGCCACACCAGGCCTGAATAGAGCAAGAACCTTGCTGAACTTTATCAAGGTGATCCTATGCCAGATCTATTGACTGGCCAAGCCTTGGGCAAAGCAGCTAATTCTACAAATAGGGGAATGTGTTAAACTTAACATGCCAAAATCAATGTGATTCAAATTCTTTTTTTAAAGTGACAGAACATACAATATAAAGTGAGTGGGCACATCATATTGATGTATTCAGGGCATTAGATACTAATACTTAGTGGAATGCAGAGTACTGCTAGGGAACAAGTGTAAGTTCATGGACTTCTGAATAGTGTGCTGTTGACTTTCTGCTTTTGGGCCTGGTACACACAGGAGGTCCTGCTCATGCTGACACTCTAAATATAGTGTGGAATTTAACTACCATGTATGTACAGTATAATTTTGATTTCAAATTTGAAATAATCTAATGCAGATCAGGAATTAGGAGCAACAGAGCTGTGATTGGACAAGTGAATATATGTATCTATTATATATAGGGTTGCCAACCCTCCAGGATTGTCCAGGAGTGTCCAGGAATTAAAGATTAATCTCCAAGACACTGCTGTAAACAACCCAGGAGAAAAATCACGGGGCCATTAAAAAATGGTGTGTTTTTTTCATTTTCTTTGAACACTTTTGTTTATTGCTTATTAGCATATTGGAAATGGGAAAGAAGTCTGTTTGACTGACAGCCAAGAATCATCCAATCACTTAATGAAGAGTCTGTTTGCTTTCCAATTGGCATGGGAAGGCAGTGCATCGCGAGGATGGACGTGTCGGGTGGGAGAGTGGGGGCAGGGCGGTTGGAGGCGGGAGGTGATGTGATAAAACCTCCAGGAATAGGTCCAACCAGAGGCGGCAACCCTAATTATATAGTACATGTAATGCTTACTTTAACTGTTTTTCTCCATTCCACCTTCTGCTTACAGCCATATAGTGCCTGGGAGGTTCATTCTTATGTCAATATTACCCCACAGCTCGGCAGACTGACATGAGGCACTTTTAGTGATATGCCCCATTGACCAGCCCAGTTGAATACTAATGAAATTCCTTGTCTGTACATCTGATGGGCTCAATGGCCAATTGCCACTGGGATTCAGCTTGACACAAATAGACAGCAAATATATTTAGCACTGAGTTATTAAATTGTTCAACTATAATTATTATGTAAAAAGCTATTTCAAAGAACAAGACTAATATATTTTTGAATAAAATGTCCTCAAGATAAAGGGTGCAAAGGCTAAAAATGGTTATTATAATAGGCAAAAGCAAATGGTAAATGTTCAGAGCTCCAATTAGCCATGATTAAAACTTTAGATTATAATTAAGATGACACTTATCAAGAGGGAACTGGCATACACTTTATAGACACTGGCTTGCTCCTGTCTTACTTTATTGATGTATATTCAAAGAAAATCAGGTAAATGTGCTGAGCTTGCAATTATGTTTCTACAACTTGACTCACCAGTTTTAGTTCCAATTTATGAACTTATATAAAGAAATTGCATGAGATGAACATCTACTTGGCAAAAATAAGCTCTTGCAATGGTCTTTAAAATCACTAATTGGAATGCATCCAATTGAAGATTAAACAGATGATGTACTGTGCTATTAAAAATTATGATGCAAACGAGAAGCCCTAAGAGACAGCAGAAACAATGACAGCTTAACTCTCCAAATGTTCAGGTTGTGAAAGAGAAACATAAAGCAACTCAATCAGACCATAATTTAAAAATAAGCCTTGAAATGACAGAAAGGAAGATAAAGAGAGATAAGAAGGGAACAGACTCATTCAAGTGTATTTTGAGAGGCTAGTCTAGTCAATTAAACGTGGCAGACTACCAATTCACCATGCATTTTATTTGAATTTTAATAGCCACACTTAGAATACTATGTACCATTCTGGTCGTCACATTACAAAATGGATATTGCAGCCATTGAAAGGATGCAGAAGAGAGCAACCAAAATAATTGAGAGGGCAGAAAGATGGGATTATAAGGAATGATTATGTAAACTGGGCACGTTCTCACTGGAAAAGAGAAGGTCGAGAGGTGATATGACTGCTTTTTAGGATTCTAAATAATGTAGACTAGATAACGTAGACCATGATAAGCTACTTCACTTTGTCTAGAACAATAGAACCAGAGAACACAGCCTGGGCTTGAAGGGGGGGGTAAATTCAAAACTAATATGCATCAATATTATTTCAGTGTGCGAGCGGTCAAACTAAGGAACAGGCTCCCTAGGGAGACGGTGGAAGCAGATTGTATTGATTCATTCAAATGAAAGTTAGATAGATTTCTTTCAGAAAATAATATTTTAGGCTACAATATATGAGTAATATGAGACATGACACATAGTAAGTGCAGCGTGCTTGGGAGGAACAAGTGACTTTGGACCTACGGTTCCCAAAGTTTTTCAGCACTAGGGTTTTCCTCACCTCAAGTCTGGGTCTGTTGTAGAGTAATTGATAGAGATTGATTGCTATGACGAGTCAGCAACTCCATTATTGTATCTTGTGACTATCAGGGGATAGTAGAAGTTAAATAGATGGATCTCGGTCTTTCTTCGTCTAACAATTTCTAAATAAAATCTGACCATTTAATTGGGGAGGGGGGCAGAAAACAATTTCCATTGTTATGACCCTGCAATGGTTGGAAGTTGTTGAAAATCTGCCGCTTAAAGAGAATACTTTAACAAAGCATTTACCTGCTGTGGCTTAGTGCAATAAAATTCGATGTAAATACTCTATATTAATTTTATCCACAGCAGGATTTTATTGTGTTTGGTCAAAGTGGAGTATATTTGTTGCAGTGTCTGTAGCATATGAAAACAGTTTGAAGTCTTACAGCTGCAGTAGTTTATTGTAGATGGTAGTGCACCTAATCGGAGCAGTTTTGACTTTCGGGCATCCAACCGATCGCTCGTACTCGCAGCAAAGAGACAGCAGTTATTTTGAGGCCCCTGTCTCATTTGCAATGAGCCAGCGAGCTGCGTGCACCAAACGGGCATCCCAATGCCGCTCGGGTGGATTAAAGTAGCCAGTAGCTACAATACAGGACTATTTGCATGCTAAACAGCAGAAGCAATATGCTATACACATATATCGTTGTTCCTTCATCGTCACTGGGTCAAAATTGTGCAACTCCCTACCTAATAGCTTCATGGGAGTACCTTCACCACATGTACTACAGCGGTTCAAGGGCAACTAGGTATGGGCAATAAATGCCGACTTTGCCATTGATGCTCATATCCTGAGAATTAATAAAGAAAAATATCGGGCCACCCCAGCTGACAGCAAGGTAAGTGAGGGGGGAGGGGTCATGATCGCGGATGGTGCGTCCTGGGGCGACAACGGCCCAGATTATTTCTGTGGGGTCCGGGGGCGCAGGGGTGAAAAATAAATTCAGACATACCTTTTCTGGGCCTCTGGCTCTATCGCTCGTGGAAGTGATCAGAGGGTGCATGGCACACGATCCAACCAGTTCCAATCTAAAATGGCAATGGGGATCCTAGAGTCTCAATTTGCATATTAAGAGGGGCCTACCGCCGACAACAGATAGGCGCTTTAGATGCTTAATGGTAGGCCCCTTTCAAAATGGCAGCGGCCACATTATCGGATTAACGGGGCTGTAAAACTACCAACCACATTTTGAAACCATTACCATCCGGTTACTGTCAGGCACAACAAGCTAAAATTGCCCCCAGTGAGTTTCAAATGTATTGGGCTCAATTTTGAAATGATGATGGGTTGGCAGCCGGGGGGGGGGGGGGGCGGTGAAGGTGCGGGTGGCAAACCCGCATAGACAAAATTTACCATTTCCGACACGATCGCATCATAATTGATGGTGATTAACGTGCTCTCCAGGTTTTGCGCCCAGCAGCCAGCCTGATTGACAGGCTGACTGCCGTCAGGAGCTGCAACGCGGTTGGGGGGGGGGGGCGCAAGACAGAAAGCGAGATGTCATCCGGGGCTGGAACAGAGGATCGGGGGGGGGGGGGGAAGAGGGGAGGATCGGGGAGGGAGTGGAAGATCGAGGAAGAGGGGAAGATTGGGAGACATCGGAGGTGGTGAAGAGGGGAAGATCGGGGTGACATCGGGGATTGAAGCGGGAGAGATCGGATGGACATCGGGGTGGGGGGCGAAGAGGGGGAGGTCGGAGAGGGAGACATCGGACATCGGAGCAGGGTGGAAAGGTAGGTTGATTTTGTGTTTTAACTTCATGCAATGATTTTTTATTTAATTTATTTTATTTCTTTTTGCCTGATCCGGCCCTTCATGCCTGGTTTCATCAGGCATGAATCAAAAGCAGTGGGCAAGCCGCCCAGGTAAGTTAAAAATCGTTCCAACTACATAATATGTCACAAGTAAAGTGCCTTAAGTACCCGAGGTACATTTGGCTCTTTAACTATCATCCGGCGGGACTTCCGGATTCGGGATGCCCGCGTGCACACAGGTGCATCCGTGGGGAACTCAGTGGTTGGAGCCGGCTTCCGAACCCGAACGGGATTTCCCCAATTTTCAGAGGCCCCCCCCCACCCCGCCCCAACGCATTCGTAATTTCCTGGGAAAATCGAGCCTCTTGTTACTGCCAGCCAACATAAAGGTTATTTGAACAATATGGTGACAACACCTACTTTACATTGAGACTATGTTGGCTTTAAAACAAACTTGACATTGGGGTAATCTTAACTTTCAGAGATGGTGTAACACTAGCGATATTGGATTTGCTGGCCATTATACGCCCGTCCGATTTTTCTTTCCATTGATTTCAGGTGGGTGTTTAATGGGTGCCAATCCGATATTGCCCAATTTATACTATTGCTGAAAGTTAAAATTACCCAATGTATCCATTGTGTAAGAATATAATGAATTATGCATTGTGAAGTTAACCTTATGAGGGCTCATATTGCATGATATTTGATATGCAATTTTGTTACTCCTAAGCGTAGATTTTATCATCAGTGTTAGTTCACTAGTGTTAACTATTTATTTTAAACAGGTTAATAACATCAATCAGAATATCAAGGCTGTAATGTTTTAACTCTCTTGCATACCTTTTTTCACCTTGTCTATTGCAAAATGAACATACAAAAAGAAAAGGGAGATAAGATTATCAATATTCACCATCTATTTGCGATACAACTTTGTGCACCACCCTCCCTAATCCTCCCTCCTCAATTTTAACTCCTAGGAGAAGTCTAAAAAAAAATGTGGCCAATTTCAGCAAAAACTCTAAAATGTCTCCCTGACTCCTAGAGGCTCCAGAAGAACATGATTACCCGTGACACATGACTAAATATACTGAGGCCAACTTTCCTCAACTGTCATGTCATGTCATGTCTAAAAGGTTAAGAAATTACGCTAAATCAATGTGTGGTAATGTGTTAATCACACTTAAATTTCCTGGGTCAGCTCACTGCATCATTAGTCACAGATTCAGGTACACATCAGGTCAAGTGTAAGGAGTACACTAGTGATGATGGCAGAAAATTGCATTTAGGTGAAATTTAAAAGGAAGGGTGCAAGTACACATGACTGAGAAAGGGTTAAGAGCTAGAATACTAATTTCAGCACATAATGGGGATAATTTTGACTTTGGATGATAGTGTAAAACGAGCGCTATCAGATCAGCCGCCCGTGATACATCTCTCCTGATTTTCAGTAGAGATGTATAATAGGTGGCTAATCTGATATTGCTCGTTTTACACTATCGTCCAAAGTCAAAATTACCCCCAGTGAATCACAGAGAATCCAGTCCATAATTACAGGCAGAAATGTTTTCTCTCTACCAAAGCACTGGAGAGAGAGAAAAAGAGAGAGAGACCTCATTTGAAATAACACCTGCATATTTGTCACGGTATGGGCCCTGGAGGAGAAAACAGAAATGATAATGCCTGGTGCTAGCTTAATTAAAAATAGACTGGTGTCCTCAGAAAGGAAAGATAAGTAGTCTGAGTAAGTGGAAAGCAAGATGTTTCAAAAATGAAATCATCTTCACCCATGCCAATCAATAGAAGCATTGTTAAATTATCCATTATTCATGTACTTTGTAGTTTAGAGATGTAAAAGTTACACGTGAACAAAACTTAATGAGGTTATGCTGGGCTTACCATATATGGAAATTTTGATAAGAAACTTATAACAGCTAAAGTATATAACACTTTAGTAATGGGAATTTGGATTCAACCCCTGAAGACTGAGCTGAAGAACTGTAACTCAAATTGTTGCCCTTATTAAGCTTGATTGGTTTGTAAGTATTTTATTAATGCTTTGAATAAGTCAACTTTGCTTGTGATCAAATTCTCTTGCTATCATTGATTGAACTCGCATGAATACAACTTGCTAGTTAGCAAGTGGACAATTAAAGGGGAGTGCCACAAAAGTTCTGAAAGCCTTTAGAAAGACTCAAAAGGCATCTCAACCAATTAGTAGCCGGGTCAGATGATTGAAAAGTGACAGGCTAGAATGAAAGAAAGAGAAGCCTAATGTGTACACTTGAGGCTGCAGCTAACCAGGTTCAGTTACTGGCTTTGGCAGCCTTATGGTGCATGTAAGCAGTCAGGTGTCCTCCCAGAGACACAAACACTATTAGGAGAGCAAAGTATTGTGATCACAAATAGCTACAATGCAGTCAATGTAACTGATGGAAAGTGAAAGATGTTTGCCTTCCATTTGTAGCCTTTCCAAACAGTTTGAATCGTAGTGGCTGAAGAACAACATATGTTTGGCAGAGGAGTGGTCTGGTTTCCAGGTAGAAATGATGATATTAGGAACGCTGTAAATGTTTGTTTATATAAGGCCAGAGGGACAGATGTAGGGGGGATGAAGGATGAAGGCAGAGGCTGCAGTCTGAGCACAATTTCCCAGGATGCATCAGCAGCTCAACTGATACAATGCTTCAACCTTCAATATTATCTGGTTGTTTTCAAAATTATTTGAAGAAAAACTAGAGGACAAAATTCAAAAGCTTTATTTAGATAAGGTTTATTTATGTGTTTCTTTCCTTTAAAAAAAGACAAACTATGTATGTGTGTGTGTGCATGTGTGTAGACAAACAAATCCACTTCAAATATGACAGACAGTACTGATTACACATCTGTTATAGTCTTTGTTTATGATTGCAGTATAAATATTCTGTTATTCTTGTGAAAAATGCAAATTGAGTCTGTGTATAATAATATTTAAGCTTGTATATTTTACAAAAGATTTCAGTGCAAACTGGAGTAGTTTAATTTGAGTAGGTTTTCAACTTTTAAATAAAATGTATTAATTTTTTTACTTCAGAAAATGTGTCAAGCGCAGGGACAAAGAGAGAGAGATAATGACACAGAAAGGTGTATGGAGAAACAGTATCTTTCCTCATCCTAATTTGAGTTCTTATTGCATTTCACAAAATGAAAAAAGAAGAAATGAATTGACTTTTGAAAGCTTCTCAAGCAAAGAGAATAGTTTTGATTACTATCAGCTGTATCTTGTTGATATTTAGAAAAAGTAAACATTCTTATTAGTGAGAGAGCCAGAGAGAGACAGAACATAGAGAGACACAGCTAGAGGAAAATACACACACATATCCAGAAACCAACCATAAAACACTGAATTCAATGTTTTCAGTGATCTCCTAGAAACTTACAAACCAATGCTGCCAGACCCATTCTACCCCCTCACCAATGGCAGACCTTAGGAATCTACCAGTGAGCCAAACCCCACATTCCAACCCCAGTTCTGTCAAACCTCAGGGTCTCCCTCCACAGTGGTGTCAGATCAGAGGACTCCTGCTCATGCCGGCAAATTCCAGCATGCCCACCCCAGTACTAAAAAAACCCAGGACAATCTTTAGGGTGCTACCAACATCCAGGGCCACTCCCTCATGTTGCTAAACCCCATTCCTTTCCCCAGTACTGCTAAACACCAAGTACCTACCTTCAATCAGTATGTCCTGCATACCATCCTATTGTGTACCCACAACTTTAAAATGGTTAAGATGAAAATAAATACAAAGGGATATGGACAAAGATATATATATAAAGATATAGGGCACTCGTTTTCAGTTTTTACAGAATAATGGACAGCAGCAGAATTCGATCCCCAAAGCACCAGTAACAATTCCAGAATACCATTTAATAAAGATGGAATTTGACTTATTTAGTTTCATAAGTCAGTGACATGACATAACACCCCTATTGTTATAAAACAACATATCCTCATATCCAACATATATGAGCAATGCTAAAGGGAGGGGAGATCTGCTAGTATCTTTAATAACTGCACCAGAGTTATGGAAATATGTCAAGTCATTTTTACATTTTGTTGCTTACTAGTGATACCAAGTCTTAGCTGAATCATTGCCCAACCCCCCCTCCTTTATTGAGATATTTAATTTGTGTTTTTTAAAATCACATGCAATCTAGAAAACAGATTTTCTGTAAACTTTTAAATTATATTTTGGATGAGGTTTTGTACTTATTAATGTGAGAGATGTCAGTGATAGGAATAGTACATTTCTTTTCTATTTTCAGCATTCAGTGCCAGCATGAAAAACTCTCCATTCTAAATAAAAAGTGGGTTAGTTGCAGAATAATACTCCCCATATACCCTTTCTCAATACCTTAGCCCCAAACTGCATCAGTATGATTTTTATCATTTCATTTCGCACATCAGCCATTTGTCACCTGTCAGCAAGACTACCAATTTAGCCTCATCAAATTCCGGATAGTCTGTACTTTAGACTCAAATTCTCCCTGAAATGAACTGAAATTGCCCCAATTCATTTAACTTATGGCCCTAACAACAACAGCAACTACAACAACAACAACTTGCATATATATATATATAGGACCTTTAACATAGTAAAACATCACAAGGCACTTCACAGGAGCATTATCAAACAAAATTTGATACCAAGCCACATAAGGAGGTATTAGGAAAGGCTTGGTCAAAGAGGTAGGACTTAAAGGAGGAGAGAGTGGTGGAGAGGCGGAGAGGTTTCGGGAGGGAATTCCAGAGCTTAGGGCCTAGGCAACTGAAGGCATGACTGCCCATGGTGGGGCGATTAAAATCTAGGATGCGCAAGAGGCAAGAATTGGAGAACCGCAGAGATCTAGGAGGGTTGCAGAGCTGGAGGAGGTTACAGAGATAGGGAGGGGCACGGCCATGAGGGATTTGAAAAAAAGGATGAGAATTTTTAAATTGAGGCCTTCCCGGATCGGGTGCCAATGTAGGTCAGGAGTGATGGGAGAGTGGGGCTTGGTGCGAGTTAGGATACGGGCAACAGAGTTTTGGATGAGTTCAAGTTTATGGAGGGTGGCAGATGGGAGGGCAGCTAGGAGAGCATTGGAATAGTCAAGGCTACAGGTAACAAAGGCATGGATGAGGGTTTCAGCAGCAGATGAGCTGAGGCAGGGGTGGAGACGGGCAATATTACAGAGGTGGAAGTAGGCAGTCTTGGTGATGGAACAGGTATGTGGTCAGAAGCTCATTGCAGAGTCAAATAGGCCGCCAAGGTTGTGAATGGTCTGGTTCAGCCTCAGACAGTGGCCAGGGAAAGAGATGGAGTCAGTGGCTAGGGAACAGAGTTTGCGGTGTGGACCAAAGACAATGGCTTCAGTCTTCCCAGTATTTCGTTGGAGGAAGTTTTTGCTCATCCAGTACTGGATGTCGGACAAGAAGTGTGTCAGTCTGGGCTGGGTCCAAACATACGTCTGAGCTGAAGGACAGTGGCTAAATCACTTTATTACCTAGTCCCCAAGAAAGATATTCCTTAAATAACAATTCAAAATTTGAAATAAAAAATTCTAATAGTGTGCATTATGAAGTAGAATTAGAGAAATGGCGAACAGATTTCTTAATTAAAATTTATTGTCAAGCTAAACTTAGAATTTTGTATCATTTATTTTTAAGGCAGAAATGCAATCATGGTCTTCATAGAATTAATTTAGTTTATCAGTTATACATTCACTACTATTAGAAAATGTTGGCCTAGAAATTAGTTTAGGCCCATTTTTGGGTGCGGAATGAGTGGCACGCTTCACATGCGGGGCAGAAGCCAGAGGCCCGAAGCGCAAGCAAAATCGGGCCTTGAAGCCTCATCTTAATATTTCCGGCTGCTGCAGGCACCTGTTGGGTCTCCAGAGGTAGCTCGTCGGTCTCTGAGCTCCAATTTGGGCTAGCTGCCACGCCAGCAGCAACCCTCGGGTAAATCCTGGGGGGGTGGGAAGGAGAACGGGAGGGGAGCAAGCGTGGGCCGGCTGCTGGGGGGAGTGCTCTTGCTCCTTCTGGCTCCACATAAAACCAAAAAACTGAGTAGAGGAGGCATGGTACTCGCTCCACTCATTGCTGATGAATTTCCAGGAGAGGACATGAAACAGACGTTAGGACCCTTATTAACATATGTAAGGGGCCTATTGCCTGTTTTAGGTGACCGAATATGATGTCAGACGTATTTCAGACAACCTTGGGGCACAGGAGCTAGCAATAGCAATGAGGCTTTTTGCCTCTCTTCCGTGCCCAAAAACCAGGCGCAGTGGTGTCTAATTTCTGCCCTGTTATCTTTTTGATGACTTTGGAAAAGAAAAATCCAGAGAGGGTTCTAAACCAGAATGAGTTTTGAAAATATTGTGATTATGATTGATTAATTCACGAACATCCAAATTTTTGACCTAATGTAGACTCCTTGGAGACTTTTAAGAATGGAGTCTTGCTAATGTAAAAGGTTTGTGTATAAAATGAGTCTGGGCAGTTTTAGCTTAGTTTCTATTCATTATAGGTATAAATGGGAGTGGGGGCATTATGTTGATGGTATCTCTTTTTAAGCATTATTATTCATCTGATTTTTATGATTATGTGTAAATCTGCCTGAGTTCCATGATGGTTTAGTGTACCTACTATGAAAAAATCAGCTTATGATATAGTGAGCCCAATATGTTCAATTTCCTTGGCAGTCTTATGATTATGGGGCAGAATTCCATTGGCTGTTCTTCATGACTCTGCCGTAATTCCAGGGAAGTCCAGCAGAATAGTTCAGAAAAAGCATGGACCCGGATCCTGGGCTTGGTTTGAAAATCCTGCAGGTTCTGTGCCTTACATAGAGGGGGCGATGCTGAGGGTGGGCGCTCCCCACACCTGGAGCTCCCATAAAGGATACCGGTGAGATGGTGCATTCTGGCCTCCAGAGGATGCCGGTGGACTCCATCAGGGCTGGAGGGGAAGGGGCGGGGGGAAGTCAATGCCAGGGAAGCAGTCTGGATCTCTATAGTATAGGCAAAGTTAAAAATATTTTTTGATGTATCAGCCATCTTACAAGGAGGACTGATAGGGTTTGCCTGGGCAGCCTTGCCATTGATGGCCAGGTGACAGTTTTTTTTTGTTTTTTTTTATTCGTTCACGGGATGTGGGCGTCGCTGGCAAGGCCGGCATTTATTGCCCATCCCTAATTGCCCTCGAGAAGGTGGTGGTGAGCCGCCTTCTTGAACCGCTGCAGTCCGTGTGGTGACGGTTCTCCCACAGTGCTGTTAGGAAGGGAGTTCCAGGATTTTGACCCAGCGACAATGAAGGAACGGCGATATATTTCCAAGTCGGGGTGGTGTGTGACTTGGAGGGGAACGTGCAGGTGGTGTTGTTCTCATGCGCCTGCTGCCCTTGTCCTTCTAGGTGGTAGAGGTCGCGGGTTTGGGAGGTGCTGTCGAAGAAGCCTTGGCGACTTGCTGCAGTGCATCCTGTGGATGGTGCACACTGCAGCCACAGTGCGCCGGTGGTGAAGGGAGTGAATATTTAGTGTGGTGGATGGGGTGCCAATCAAGCGGGCTGCTTTATCTTGGATGGTGTTGAGCTTCTTGAGTGTTGTTGGAGCTGCACTCATCCAGGCAAGTGGAGAGTATTCCATCACACTCCTGACTTGTGCCTTGTAGATGGTGGAAAGGCTTTGGGGAGTTAGGAGGTGAGTCACTCGCCGCAGAATACCCAGCCTCTGACCTGCTCTCGTAGCCACAGTATTTATATGGCTGGTCCAGTTAAGTTTCTGGTCAATGGTGACCCCCAGGATGTTGATGGTGGGGGATTCCTGGCACTTATCTGGCGCGAATGTTACTTGCCACTTATCAGCCCAAGCCTGGATGTTGTCCAGGTCTTGCTGCATGCAGGCTCGGACTGCTTCATTATCTGAGGGGTTGCGAATGGAACTGAACACTGTGCAGTCATCAGCGAACATCCCCATTTCTGACCTTATGATGGAGGGAAGGTCATTGATGAAGCAGCTGAAGATGGTTGGGCCTAGGACACTGCCCTGAGGAACTCCTGCAGCAATGCCCTGGGGCTGAGATGATTGGCCTCCAACAACCACTACCATCTTCCTTTGTGCCAGGTATGACTCCAGCCACTGGAGAGTTTTCCCCCTGATTCCCATTGACTTCAATTTTACTAGGGCTCCTTGGTGCCACACTCGGTCAAATGCTGCCTTGATGTCAAGGGCAGTCACTCTCACCTCACCTCTGGAATTCAGCTCTTTTGTCCATGTTTGGACCAAGGCTGTAATGAGGTCTGGAGCCGAGTGGTCCTGGCGGAACCCAAACTGAGCATCGGTGAGCAGGTTATTGGTGAGTAAGTGCCGCTTGATAGCACTGTCGACGACACCTTCCATCACTTTGCTGATGATTGAGAGTAGACTGATGGGGCGGTAATTGGCCAGATTGGATTTGTCCTGCTTTTTGTGGACAGGACATACCTGGGCAATTTTCCACATTGTCGGGTGGATGCCAGTGTTGTAGCTGTACTGGAACAGCTTGGCTAGAGGCGCAGCTAGTTCTGGAGCACAAGTCTTCAGCACTACAGCTGGGATGTTGTCAGGGCCCATAGCCTTTGCTGTATCCAGTGCACTCAGCCGTTTCTTGATGTCACGTGGAGTGAATCGAATTGGCCGAAGACTGGCTTCCGTGATGGTGGGGATATCGGGAGGAGGCTGAGATGGATTATCCACTCGGCACTTCTGGCTGAAGATGGTTGCAAACGCTTCAGCCTTGTCTTTTGCACTCACGTGCTGGACTCCGCCATCATTGAGAATGGGGATGTTTGCAGAGCCTCCTCCTCCCGTTAGTTGTTTAATTGTCCACCACCATTCACGACTGGATGTGGCAGGACTGCAGAGCTTTGATCTGATCCGTTGGTTGTGGATTCGCTTAGCTCTGTCTATAGCATGTTGCTTCCGCTGTTTAGCATGCATGTAGTCCTGAGTTGTAGCTTCACCAGGTTGGCACCTCATTTTTAGGTACGCCTGGTGCTGCTCCTGGCATGCTCTTCTACACTCCTCGTTGAACCAGTGTTGATCCCCTGGCTTGTTGGTAATGGTAGAGTGAGGAATATGCCGGGCCATGAGGTTACAGATTGTGCTGGAATACAATTCTGCTGCTGCTGATGGCCCACAGCGCCTCATGGATGCCCAGTTTTGAGCTGCTAGATCTGTTCTGAATCTATCCCATTTAGCACGGTGATAGTGCCACACAACACGTTGGATGGTATCCTCAGTGCGAAGACGGGATTTCATCTCCACGGGGACTGTGCGGTGGTCACTCCTACCAATACTGTCATGGACAGATGCATTTGCGACAGGTAGATTGGTGAGGACGAGGTCAAGTAAGTTTTTCCCTCGTGTTGGTTCGCTCACCACCTGCCGCAGGCCCAGTCTAGCAGCTATGTCCTTCAGGACTCGGCCAGCTCGGTCAGTAGTGGTGCTACCGAGCCACTCTTGGTGATGGACATTGAAGTCCCCCACCCAGAGTACATTTTGTGCCCTTGCTACCCTCAGTGCTTCCTCCAAGTGGTGTTCAACATGGAGGAGGACTGATTCATCAGCTGAGGGAGGACGGTAGGTGGTAATCAGCAGGAGGTTTCCTTGCCCATGTTTGACCTGATGCCATGAGATTTCATGGGGTCCAGAGTCAATGTTGAGGACTCCCAGGGCCCTCCCTCCTGACTGTATATCACTGTACTGCCACCTCTGGTGGGTCTGTCCTGCCGGTGGGATGGTGATGGAAGAGTCTGGGACGTTGGCTGAAAGATATGATTCTGTGAGTATGGCTATGTCAGGCTGTTGCTTGACTAGTCTGTGGGACAGTTCTCCCAATTTTGGCATAAGTCCCCAGATGTTAGTAAGGAGGACCTTGCAGGGTCGACTGGGCTTGGTGTTTTGCCGTTGTCGTGTCCGGTGCCTAGTGGTCCGATGCCGGGTGGTCCGTCTAGCAGCTTCTGACAAGCAGGAGCCCCTGATACATCTGTATTGGGGTGGGCACACACAACCTCTGCTAGGGGCAGCACTGGAGTTGATCCCGATATAACTGCTGATTTTTGGGACCTAGATGTCCATCCATCTGAGTTATTTGAAATTTGCCAGGGTTAAATGCATTGGCTTTTCTTGATGATCTGGCAGCAATGCATGAATCTCTAGTAATCTAGTGATTCTGATGTATCTGGAATTCCTTGGTGCTCTAGTACCAAGGTTGTCTAGTTGCTGGATACATTGTCTGTATTAGTCTTCAGTGGCATATTCACATTCTCCCTTGTTCTACAGATCCAATGCATCTGAAGTCCTGCTAGGCAAAACCCTGCACACTGGCACTTCTTTGACAGATTAAATCTAAATTTCATGAGGTGGGAGAGGAATCTAAATTAATCAATCTCTAAATTTAATACTTACCCCCTGCTGAATACATGGATAAATAGAATAGCTGAAGTGAATAAAATTTGGTTAAGCTGAGTACCATAACTGAATGCTTCTTATATGTATAACTTTTTGCTATGAACAGTTTATTTTTAATATTCCAATTTTTATCAGTTCAAAACCACCTGCTGCTTTGGGTAACATAATCTACAAGTACCCAGTTATATCGCTCATCAGGACATAATGGGCCTGAAAATTTGCAGGTGAGGTGGGCACATCCCTGCAAAGTGCCTCGAGCAGCCCGCCTGTGGCTTCCTCCATTGACCCTGTTGAAGTTTGCGGGGTCTGAGAAGGGGCCACATGTAAAGGGCCTTTGACTGGTTTGGAAGCGCATCTGGGGCACCCTCATGCTGAAGTATCTGGAAAGTCCAGCAGAAGTCTGCTAGACCTATGGATTGCCGAGTCCAATCATGGAAAAAAATCCAAGGCGTCTCAGTGGCCTCCCTGTGTCAGGGGCCACTTGTTAAAAAAGAACAAAATATTTTCAGTCTTGCTTGTCTTCAGAGATTCAGGCCCCAATCCTGGCCTGAACTCGCAGGTGGGCCACACATCTACCCCTGCTGGCGAGGGATGTGTGGTGAACAACCTTATGCCAGATCCTGACTGAGAGCCAGGCCCAACTTAGGGAGTCCTCTTATGCTGATGACCTTGTAGGGGCGGGTGGACGAGTTTTCAACTGTTACGGCTGACTCCCAATTGAAGTTAAGGTGGGAGTTCACTAGAATGGCCACAGATTTTCAGCACCAATGTTTTTGCAATCCATGGCTGCATGGGAAAGGGCCAAAATTGCATATGTAATTCTGTCCCTTTCAATGAAATTAACAGAAAAAAGAAATAGTGAAGATTGAATCTGCTGTTTAATACAGAAATCACAGTGATGTGTTAGCAGTTCAGAGCTTTGCAAATATCAACAAGGGAATACTTATGTTAATACTGATGTACAACAAAATATTTTGGCCTATTAAAATGTATCACATTTATTTACTACTAGCTAAAACACTGATGCAAAGTCAGTGACATGTGATGGAAAACTTGAAGGCAAGATAGAATCCATATTGCATATATAAAAGGACAGGACACATTGCTGAAATGAGCCATCACAAGTGTAAATGTGGATGTGAAAGGATCAACAAAGTTAAAATCTCTAAATAGAAAATAAAGCACAGATTGACCAGATCTACATTATGCTTTGTATGGCTGGGCAAGAGGGAAAGAAGATTATTATTTGTGCTAGAAATGAGGTTCTTGAATATTTTATTTCACAGGATGACTTTTTAAAAAAAAGTCAATGAATATTGTGCATTTTTAGGGATTAAAATTGATATGACTTATAAGTTATTGTAATGAAGTTCACTTTCAAATTAACAGTTTTTAAATGAACACAACAGCATCAATACTGGTATTCAGCCTTCAGTATGCTTTAAGGCGAGTAGACTAATATCTGATTCAGACTTTACTTTAATCCAGGTAATGTACCAAAGTGATACTTGTCTAGATTTTGCAAAGCTGAGCGGAGCATTTGAGGAAGTTATGGACAAACTGATGTCCCCCATAGACATTCTAAAGGATGGGTCCTACTGGTAACATGATTTGAAAGCAATCAACACAGGATGGGGATGGATGTTAATAATGGCACAGTTAGGCAAACATTAACTGGATATTGCATCAGTATTAACTGGATTAATCATTTTTAAGGAAGATTCTTTCATCTTAAGCTGTGTTTCATAACTTTGTCCTCATACATTCAGCTGACATGACTGAATGACCTCATGCCAACTTGATATTGGCATGATGCTGCCCACCTGTGATGTCACAGTGAGGAGGGGTTTTCCTTCTCCAGACTCCTCCCTCGGTATCTCCTTCATCACCATGGTAACACACTTATCTGCAGCCCTAGCGCCTTTCCCCTACAACAGTGAAATCAACAATGACTTGTGTCAGGAGACTTTAAGCTATTACTGTTCAATTTATAACTTTTCTTTTCAATAAATGTTTTTTGTCACACTAACACTTTTATAACATTCTTAGAACTGAAATAAACTTTTAAGTTTTAAATTGGTAAAAACATTTTTTTTGTAACCAAAGCATGAAGTGAGCAGTGGAAATACCCAAATCATCGTCACTACATCACTAATATTAACCATGGAACTTCTTGCTACAGATAATCCAATCACAAAAAGCATCCATTTTGCCCTAAAGCCAGAAGAAACATGTGCCATTGGTGGAAACTTTATGGCACACAAATTGCAAGGAAATATTGGGGAAAATATTAAATATTACAGCGACTAGATTTTTTTTGTATTATTATATGGATTTTACACTCTTAAAAATAAAGTTATTAATTTTCTTAGCACATTTGTCAAATGCAGACACTAAAGAAATTCTATTTCTGTTTTTCATTTTCCACCTTGCTTCAGGGCTCACAAGAATTTTATTATATGCCATTATTTACTAATTTAAAGCTCTGTTATGCACATTTTCTTTAAATTGCATATTTTAATGTGATTTATGGAAAAACTTAACAGCTTCTGGTGGACATAAAATTTGAAATTTAAAGAACAAGTATCACCATTATGCTCCTGTTCAAAACCAAATGGTTACTAAGAGATTTGAATTTAAACAGACCTTAATTTATTTCTATCTGTTATTTGTTTTCAATATTTTTGTTTGAACGAAAGCAATTGAAGACACCACTGGAGGAAACTAAACAGAAGAATCACTAAGGCTGAGAGTGTAAGTGATCTGAAATAACATCAGTAAGTATATAGCCATTCTGGGTGTCTCACATTTAACTTTGGGGTTTAATTTATCTCACTCACTCACAGGCTCAGTAATTTCAGCATTCACCATTTAAATAGAAATATTCAAAACAAATCACTATTGTGAATGAAATACAAAAAGTATATATGTTATAGTTTATGATAATTCTTTGTATATTTAAAATAGTAACTTGAGGTGATACTCATTCTTTAAAGATAGATTTTAAGATCCTTAAAGCATATATATAGTATTTAAATACTTGAGAAAAACAAGATAAAATATAAATAAATGTGCAAACAATAAGTTTGATCTGCTTTTATGTTAGTCAAATAGTATAATCATCAATGCACTGGAAGAACAGCTTCAGATATAACCAATGTACTGAGCACACAATTCAGCTACTTTGGACTATCAAATTGCTGAATCCTAGAGTTAAATTGCATGCCTACAGCTTAGGTTAAAACAATCTGTTCTTAGTGGACCATGATTGTAATGGTGTAACTGTTTCACTTCCATTAACAGCAACATCACACAGAATGCAATCACTGATGTTGAGCTGTTGTCGTCCACAAAAAGAACACAACAACTATGTTGTAACTGTAATTCTCTATCGTTGTTACCTGCCAGAATCCAGGATGGAACAAATGTCAGTGAAGCAGATAGGCTGTACTCTGGATTACCAACATAAAATTATTTTTTTCCTGATTTTTCTTGTTCTATTTAACAACGGAACTCTTTTACAATAGATCTAGAATTGCCATTTGATTAATGGCTGCTTATGTAAAAATGAGACGTATACTCTCATTAAATAGTCTACCAAAACCCCCAGATATATTTCTTACTTGATCATTCCTAGAAGAATTTTTTTTTAGGTTTTCCAGATGCAGATTGAGTTTATGGTAGTTAACAGCATTAGTTATGCCTTGCTCAAGTGACCATGCTCAAAATGACAACTTACATTTCATCTTTTGGAGATGAAGATCTACAAAATGCTGGCATGTTGCGAGACACTAATAGCCATTTTGAGTCTGATCTCTTGGATTGTTCAAACATAACAGTATAGACATAAACTACACATGATAGACCAAAGTTTTAATGATGAATTCAAAATATATTTGTGGGATTTGGCAGCCTCAGTTTAATTAGAAATAAGTTCTTATTTTTCATTCTCATACCAACAACCTTGAATATTCCTTTAAATACAATTGATTTCTTTCACAGGAAGGTTTTAGTAAAATGGAGACAATTGGCCAAAATAAAAATTGGTGACCAACATATGAATTACAATTCCTTTGTACATTTGTAGTGAGTGACAAAAATACCTGCTTGTATAAATAACAAAATGTAATAAACAACATGGTCTATATTGATAAGACATAACATGCACGTTATATACAACAGCATTAATAGGCAACATCTTCATAAAAATAGGTTAACAGTTTTTCAATGGGTATTTCATAGTAAATGAAGTTAAACAAAACAGCACATACTGAAAATATTTTTAATAATTATAAGAAAGTTAGCTATTATTGGAAGTCACTCAGCCAGCACTGGCTTGATAGAATATGTTGAGTAGGTTTAATCACATGGAATCACAATCTAGAATAATTACTCTACTCATCAATGTGACCACTGACTTTCTACATCATCACTTATCTATTACAAATGAGTAACCACTATCTAAACAATCCAATTTTGAGGCTCTGGAGCACCCAGCTGCTTGATTATTATTTATGAATATAGCAACTGTTGCCTGAGCTATCTGTCTAAAGATTCCAGATCAAATAGAAAGCCACATGTAACGCATGTATGTGTGAAAGTGCATTCTTCATGAAGTAAGCCATAAACTAAACGATTTTTGAGGAAAGACATGAAGTCAGTCATCCAAAATGTAAATCCTAAACTAGATAGTCCCAATGCTACAGTTATAGACAAAAAATTGCTGAGATGATCTGTGAAGAACGGTAGGAAAAGATATCCATATCCATATGTTCAAGATGATAGCAGATAATATTTTAAGTGAAGTACAATTGTATTATTTATAATACATATGGAAGGTGTTTTGTCCACAGGAATTTTTTAATAGAGAATGGAATTTCCTAAGCTTGAACACGTTGGTCATTTCCTGCATGTAAATCAAAGGTGCCCAAAATGGTAACAGAAATGGAGCTTGCTATGATTTCCACAATAATGGCTAAGATGTGCACGAATTTATATTTTTGTGACAAAAATTTCTAATTTATCTAAGAATTTGGAGCCCGTGTACCATTTTGCACCAAAATAAAACAGCTTATATGCCTACAAATACCAATTTATTCACAGTAAACTATTTGTATTAAAACATTTTCAGTGGTCATAGATTCCTTTAATTCTACTTTAAAGCATTATAATTTGATATCTGCAGCATATAATTTTGTAGCTGCTACAAAGTAGGAAGATGTGAAAATTACGAAATGTTAAGTATTTATTCGTTGTTTATTTGAAATATTGGCCCAGATTTTCCTTTCGTACATACCTTGGAACATTCAGTTCCCAGACACAAAGGAGAGGAAAAAGAGGCAGTGACCAAATAAACCCCTGAAACTTCTGGGCTTCCCAAGAGGGAAAAGTGGGGAAGGGCAAGGGAGGGAGAGCCCATGCCTACAACATGCACAAGCATTGTAATAATATAGAAATAGGGCAGAAGGGCCTAATAGTATCTCCTTTTTCTCCTTGGAAAACCAATTAAGTGCCCATTTAGAGGGATAAATTTCTTTACTCAAAGAATTGTGAATTTTTAGGAATTCTCTGCTCCAGAAGGCTGTGGATGCTCAGGCGTTGAGTATGTTCAAGACTGAGATTGATAGATTTTTGGACATTAGGGGAATCAAGGGATATGGGGATAGGGTGAGAAAGTGGAGCTGAGGTAGATCAGCCATGATCTTATTGAATGGCGGAACAGGCTCGAAGGCCGTATGGCCTACTCCTGCTCCTATTTCTTATGTTCAGAAGAAGTAGGCAGGTAGGCCTCAGATCAGAGGATCTCAGCAGGGCCTGAGACTGTTAGGTGGAAGACAAAGCCTTTTCTTTCATAGGGTCAACCAGTTGAGGATTGGAGCTGGAGGCCTTTTAGCTGCCAAAAGGTTCCGAAGCCTCTGTCCATTACTGCTGTTGGTGGGGGATGTCAAGGCTGCTATTTCTCTTTATAGTTGTAAACTTGAAAAAGTTAAACTGAACCTTCAGCCCTAGCAGCTAGCAGACACCTAATGGGTGATTTTAACCATACCTGCCCAGTGGAAATCGATAGCGTCCTCAGGCCCCGACTGCAATTTTAACTGTGGCCTGAGCAAGAAGCTATTGTGGCTTTCCCACCATGTAACGGCAACGGGAAGAGGATCCGGGGCCATAAGAGGCCCAAACAGATAAGTTTCTTTACTTTCCTTGCGGGGCCAGCAGGACCAGGAGTGCTTCTCTAGGCCCCACAAGGAAAGTTTAGCCCTCTCCTGCCCCGAGCTCTCCCCTTCTCTCCCGAAGTCCCCTCCCTCCAAACTTGCCTTGTTGCCTGCAACCGTTCCTTTGTCACTGGCCAGCAGCCTCCTGCTGCTCAAAATTCCACTCCCACCCGCTGGTCTGCTGGCCGCCAGCATGCAGATGAGGACCGGGACTTACCCTGCCGAGGTCGGGGGGTGGGGGAGGGTAGGTGGTGGTGGTGTTGGATGGTGCTCACCTTGCCCCTCTGGCCACCCAATTCCCCCTCTCGGTTAAAATCGGGGCTCAAATTTTAGTGTGACTCTGACCTCCATGTCACATGCCACA
This sequence comes from Heptranchias perlo, assembly GCF_035084215.1. NCBI lineage: Eukaryota > Metazoa > Chordata > Chondrichthyes > Hexanchiformes > Hexanchidae > Heptranchias > Heptranchias perlo. Next base: position 34,567,176 of record NC_090337.1, on the reverse strand, counting down.
ATATATGGTATTGCAGTTTTTTATTGGTGCTGGAAAAGCACTTACCTGCTGGATTTGGCAGCTCCCATCTCTCTTCAGCTGAGCCCTGGGAAACCTGGCACACAGCTGTTAATTTCAAATGGCTCCCAAAATCTGAGGAATGGAGCCTTGTTTAAACATTATAATCACTAACCTGCCTCTCCAGAGTGGGATAGTTGGACACCCTAAATCTGCCACGCTTAAAACGGAAGAAGGTACGTTTGTGGCGGGTTGGGGATGCGTTTCACATTTTTGCCAATTTAACCACCCCAGAACCTCTCCCGCCCTTCATGGGAGGGGGGGGGGGGTTCAAGGGGGTTAAAAGTCCCCCCTTCGTGTCTGGCAATAGGGAGTGGGAGAATGTCCCAGGTTATAATAGGACTGTTGGTTCGGGGACAGGGTCTGTGGGGAGATACTTGGGTGTCAGCACTCGTAGCGGAGGACTTGTGCATGTATTAGGGAGAGAACTGGTGTCTGGAACACCAAGGAGGGTCTTAGGGTGTGTCAGAATTGTGGTAGTTGGGTTTACCAGCACTGGGGATCTGCTGCATTGGCAGAGGCTTCGATGCCTGGAAGCACTAGTGGCAGGTATCAGGATGCGACGGCACTGGGGGTGGGAGCATCCTTGGCTATTTTGGCATTACAGGGGGCAACAGAAGCCCGAGGGTCTTGGTGTATTGATTGGGAGGGGTGGAAGTACCAGGGTCTGTCAGTACTGGGGATGGAGAGTTCTGGGATCTTGTAACACTGGAGAGAGTCCCGGGTCTGGTAGTACTGGTGAGTGGGGTCTCTGTGTCTGGGAACGGGCATCCGTTAGTCCGAAAGCTTTGGGGGCAGGTAGGGTCTGAGAACACTGAGCAAATGGGCTCCAGTATCTGGGAATACTGGGTGGGGGAATACCAGCATCTGGGAGCATTGGAGGAGTGGCAACTGCATCAGGAAACAAGGGTTTTGGGCAGACAGAATGTGCGGTCCTGAAGTCTGGGAGTGGATAATGGCATAACTGGGTCTGGAAGCACTGGAGGTAGGGGGGGGGGGGTTGGGGGGAGTGATGTTCTTGAGTTCAGAAATATTGGGGGAGGGTGCTAGGTTTGGCAGCATTGAAAGGAAGGAGTGGCCAGGAGAATCTGAGCTGACTTACTCTGGATCATTCTAGGTCATCAAACCATCATCACACCAGTGGCTGGAGTCATACCTAGCACAAAGGACGTTGGTAGTGGTTGTTGGAGGCCAATCATCTCAGCCCCAGGGCATTGCTGCAGGAGTTCCTCAGGGCAGTGTCCTAGGCCCAACCATCTTCAGCTGCTTCATTAATGACCTTCCCTCCATCATAAGGTCAGAAATGGGGATGTTCGTTGATGATTGCACAGTGTTCAGTTCTATTCACAACCCCTCAAATAATGAAGCAGTCCGAGCCCGCATGCAGCAAGACCTGGACAACATCCAGGCTTGGGCTTATAAGTGGCAAGTCACATTCATGCCAGACAAGTGCCAGGCAATGGCCATCTCCAACAAGAGAGAGTCTAACCACCTCCACTTGACATTCAACGGCATTACCATCGCCGAATCCCCCACCATCAACATCCTGGGGGTCATCATTGACCAGAAACTTAACTGGACCAGCCATATAAATACTGTGGCTACAAGAGCAGGTCAAAGGCTGGGTATTCTGTGGCGACTGACTCATCTCCTGACTCCCCAAAGCCTTTCCACCATCTACAAGGCACAAGTCAGGAGTGTGATGGAATACTCTCCACTTGCCTGGATGAGTGCAGCTCCAACAACACTCAAGAAGCTCGACACCATCCAGGACAAAACAGCCCACTTGATTGGCACCCCATCCACCACCCTAAACATTCACTCCCTTCACCACTGGCGCACAGTGGCTGCAGTGTGTACCATCCACAGGATGCACTGCAGCAACTCGCCAAGGCTTCTTCGACAGCACCTCCCAAACCCGCGACCTCTACCACTTAGAAGGACAAGTGCAGCAGGCACATGGGAACAACACCACCTGCACGTTCCCCTCCAAGTCACACACCATCCCGACTTGGAAATATATCGCTGTTCCTTCATCGTCGCTGGGTCAAAATCCTGGAACTCCCTTCCTAACAGCACAGTGGGAGAACCTTCACCACACGGACTGCAGCGGTTCAAGAAGGCAGCTCACCACCACCTTCTCAAGGGCAATTAGGGATGGGCAATAAATGCTGGCCTCGCTGGCGACGCCCACATCCCATGAACGAATACAAAAAATCCCCATGCTGCCTGCCCAGTACCAACTCTGAAGCCAGTTTTAAATGTGAAAAGCACTTTAATACTGTATTTGCCGACAGTATACTTATTCAGAGACTAACACAGTGGTAATTAATTCCAATGTTTACAATCAGATAACACAGGTGATGTAGTTAGTTACTCAAAGACTCAATAAAAATATTCACAGAGGACGTAATTAGCCTGCTTTGCTTAACTGAAAAGTTTTCAAAATTAAATTGCTTGTATTTTACAAAATAATCTCTGAAATAAGTTTTCTAGAATAATAAACAGAAAAAATATATATTTTACAATTACTTGATTAACTCTGTGCTTTGTTTCTCCAATAACCATCATAGCTGCTCCCTTTCTGTCTATCTCGTTAAACTCACTTTCTGAAGTAAAAAATAAATATATTTCATTTAACAGTTTACTTGAAAACTTACTGGAGTAGATTTTCAACTTGCCGCCCATGTATAAAACTGGTATTGTGGATCAGCTGCCCATTATACAAACTGCCTGATTTTCTTTTCAGTTGATTTCAATGGAAATGAAAATTTGGTGGTTTCTATAACGTGTGTCCCATCCACAACGTCAGTTTTACACACAGGTGGCAAGTTGAAAATCTACCCCATTGCATTCAAATCATTTTCAAAAATGCATGAACTGAAATACTAGTATACACAAAGATACAATGTGACTTTTCTATTAGGAAAAGTTATTTTTCTTAGTGGGGAAGTCATATTGCAGCTTGGTGGTCTCATGTAATGGAGGCCTGAGGCCTACACGTCCTAGCACAGGGAACGAACCCCGCAGCCAGTTCATGCTGACAGGGTGGCGCGAGTCAATTTCTAGGCCTATAAATTTTAATTAGTGAGAAAAAATGGCAGCCAAGATTTTTTGAAAAAGCCTTTTGAGTGATTTAGCTCATTTACTTGATCTATTTCATTACTCATAACCAGATCTAGAAACACCACTGCTCTTGTAGACTACTAACATACTGCTTGAGGAAGGGGTTCTGTACACATTTTAGGAATTCCATTCTCTTTTCTCCATTTACTCACTCTCTGTCCCAAGCAACAGTAGATAATTGTGTCAGTTGTGGCTCAGTTGATAGTTCTCATGCCTCTAACTCAGAAGGTTGTGGGTTTAAGTCCCACTCCAAAGGCTTGAGCATAAAATATAGGCTGACACTCTGGTGCAGTACTGAGGAGTGAGATGCTCTCTTTCAGATAAGACATTAAACTGGCAGTCTGTGTCTGCCCTCTCAGGTGGATATAAAAGATCCCACGGCACTATTTTGAAAAAGAACAGGGGAGTTCTCCCTGGTGTCCTGGCCAATATTTAACACTCTTCCTTTTCATACGATTTTTTTTTGTTTAAGCTACCCCCTACCTTTACAAATAGTCCATGTGAATTTATTCCTCCTTTTCCACATGAAAATTATCCTCATCTATTTCTTCCTGCACTATTAGCCAATCCTGGATGGTTTCATTTTTCCAGTCCACCTTCATACTTTAAAAATCTTGTCATATTTCTATTTAACTATTTTGCAACTGCATTAGTACCCTTCCTGTTCAGATGTAGCCCACCTTGTGGAATAGCTCCCTTCTGCCTCAGAGCTGGTGTCAATGCCTAATAAAGTGGAATCCCTCTTCCCGACACCACACCTTTATCCATACATTGATTTTCCTAACCTTCTGGTCCTTTCCTATTATAACGCTTGGCCGAGGAAGTAATCCTGAGATTACCACCCACAAAGCCCTCCTTCTGACCTTGTTTTCTAAAGTCCTAAATTCATCTTGAAGGACTTTAGACCTTTCTTCACTTACATCATAGGTTCCCACATTAACCACAATAATTGGTTGTTCTCCCTCCCTTTACACAATCTTTTCCAGTCTTTCTGATATGTTCCATACCTTAGCACCTGGGAGGCAGTAAAGCATCCAGGCCTGTCGGTCTGGACTGCAAAAGACCATGTCAGCCCTTCTAACTATTGAATCCCCTGTCACTACTGCATTTCTAGCTGTGTTGCTAATCTCCACCTTTGAGCTACCTCTTGTTTGTTGGTGCCAGTGATATTTATTTGACGGCCCTGCCTCGAGTCGTGATTTTCCCCACAGGAAGCTAGAGCTTCAAATCTTTTTCAGAGCATAAGTTGCGTTTAGTGCTCCTGTTCTAACCATTCCTTCTTGACTTTGCCTGCCCCTCAGGTAGTCACCCATCTTTCCTCCTCCATTGCTTGCTCACCATCTCTCATCAGTGTGACTACCCTGTCAAAGTCTCACTCCAAGAACTGCTCGCCCTCCCTGATGAGTCGAATTGTCTCCATCTCCTTCGCAAATCCTGAGATTTTGAGCTTTTCCAATGTGAGTTGGAGATACTTCCCACAGACATGTTTGCCTGAGTCAACACCTGGGGGGTGATTTTAAACCCCAAGAACTGGTGGGTTGGGGGTGGGTGGGAGTTGAAAATAGTTGTTTTTTGGGTCACAATTGTAACCCGGCTTTATTTCCGAGTTTAACGTCGGCGTGTAAAAGTACAGGCATCGCACTGAGAATGCAAAGTCCGAAAATTTTGTGGTTGCGACCCAAAAAAAACAACTATTTTCAATTCCCACCCGCCCCCAACCCACCCGTTCTTGGGGTTTAAAATCACCCCCCTGGTGCTCTAAACTCCCACACCTTGCAAGGGAAACACATCATTGTTCCTTCCTGTGCTGCCATTTTTAGGGTTAGTTAGTTTGTTCGACTTTAAAGTTTATATTACTTCTGCATAATATCAGCTGGTCTACTTAGCACCTCCTTTCCCCTTTGCGCCTGGATCCCCCTCTCATCAAATTCATGTTTTAGAAGCCCTTACTCTCATTCTGTTCCCACCGCACTCTGTAATGTGCTTCGGGATCAAGCTGGAATTCTTGCAACTACCTCCCTTTATATATCTATTCGACACAAACCAGTTTCAACTGATTAATCAGCCCCCAAATACACCATATCTGATTAATACCTGACCAGTGACCTACTTACAGTTTACTGACAGTGCTTTGTTTTTTTTCTAATTAAAGAAGATATTGACTTTTGATTCTAAATTCAAAGCAGTAAATTTCAATAATTTATTGAGTGATTAATGAGAAATTGTTATGGGTCCATGAATCTACACGCATAGGTGTTTTCCTGTTGATTGTATCATGTGAAACCTGCCAGTGTATGAATTATGTCAGAGCTGCACAAAGAGAATTGTATTGTTTCTCTTCGAATTAAAGAAGCACGTGGTGATATTTGATCCTAAATTCTAAGTAGTTAATTTCAATAATTGATTGAGTGATTCAGGAGAGATAGTTAAGGGAATTTGGATCTATACGCATAGATGTGGACCCTAATATTACTCCCTTGCGAGTCTCGGCATTCATCGGACGGGAACTCAGCTAAAATTGCGAAGGAAAGGAATAACAAGGTTATTTTCCTGTGGATTGTCTTATGTGAAACCTGCGAGCATATGAATTGTAATTTATTGTGGTTTTAAAAGAAAACAGTATGATAAAAACCCTTATTAATCTCTTGTTAATCCTTTGAGGTGCTCTTTACTTTATGTTTCTTATCATTACTTTCATCAAATGAATTTCCTTCTTTTGTGTCTCTTTAAAATATTTGGGATTTTTTTCAGGTGATTGTTTTTGGGGGGGGAAGGAGAGGAAGAGGAAGAGGGATGGGCAAAGGAGGAATAGGAGGGGGATAGAAAAGGGTGGGGAACTTTGAGAAAAATCTGTAAATTTGTTTTGTTTTTTATTGAGGTCAGGTCCTTAGGTTGGACAACCAGTGGAACTCGCTGGCAGCCTGCCCATTCCGGGGATGAAAAGGACGGAGCCATTATGAGGACCTGGTCTCATTTAAATGAAACCGGCATCCCAATGCAGCTCCCTCGCCCAATATTGGGTGGGCCAAGAGGCTTCCTGGCCATAGCAAGGTAAGTCCGAGGTGGGGGGGCATGGGTGTGGATGGGGGTGGTGGAGGTTACAATTGCGGAAGCAGGAATCTGGGAAAGCAGTGGCCCACATTATTTCTGTGGGACTCCTCCTGGCCACACAAAAATTACTTAAAACTTACCTTTACAGGGACTCTTCAGCACTATCACCAGTGATAGTACACCGGAGAGAGTACACTGTACATACTCTGACCAATCCTATCCTAAAATTGCAAGTGGGGTCCCATGTGCGTCATAGGCCTCCTATTTGCATATTAAAAGAGGCCTACTACCTAAAACAGGCAGGTGCTTCTGTCCACCAGTGGTAGGTCCCTGTTGGCAGTGGGCCAATCGTTGGCATTAATGGGGCGGTAAGCCCACTGACGCCAGTTTGAGATGGTTACCGCCCTATTAATGTTGATTTCGGCAAGTTAAAATCCACCTCATTATCTTTCCATTGCAAGGTCAATGTGGACTAGATTGCTTTTCCTACATTGTGAAAAGAACTCTCATTGTCTTCTCCAGGATCACTAACCTACAATTACAAGAAATAAGAATTACAAAGATTTAAGAATAATGGTAAAATTAGAGTGGCACTCATCATGAAGCTAGTGCGCTTGCATAGGTGGCAGGAGGGTTGGTCTCAATGCTTTTTGCATGGAAAGACCCTCCTAACCATTTCAACACATTCCCTGCAGATGGAAGCAAGGCCGCATTTTGTTTTGCTGGGAGTTGTAAAATTGGGTGAGCCAGCAACTCTTAAAGAGATGATGCTCATGACAATAACAGGAGTTTACTATTTTTCAATCTAACACTTAAGTGAGGTGTGAAAGTATAGATTTGCTGAAATATGTATAATGAGGGATGTGCCTAAGACTTTCTCATTTAGCAATGACTCCTTGAAAGTCTTGTTACAAGACGTGCAGCAAAAGAAAAACAGAAAAACAGAAATCATTCTGACGGCAAACGCCACCCACTGTTAAATCTGAGGTGCAAGTTACTTGGATGGAGGCAGCTGAGTGAGTGAATGTGGTCTCCCAGGTTCATCTTACCTAAGAACAAAGGTTAAAAAAAAGTTCATTGGCATCAGGAGAAGTGCCAAGGTAAGTGTAGCCACCTTTGTATACATCCATAGAAGATTTTAACCCAAAATAACAGTTCATCTCTGGCATCTTCAGAGAGATAGCATGCAAAGCACGAGAACATTTATTCCTTTTGCCATTTCATACCACAGAAGCTGTAGGGCAGAACTGCAGTGGGGAACAGTAATACCTTGCCCATAGTTCAAGTTCAGCTTGCAATGATCTGGCACAGGAAAGGGTGTGGTCTGGGCACAAGGGTGCTGTTTGTGTGCTCCGGCAATTGCTAACATTTTCCCAAATATGCACTGTTGACAGATCAAGGCAATGTACAAACACTGAGAGAGGACCAGGATTGGTGATGGCCAAGCCGTGTTGAAATCCAGAATGAACAGATATTCCTGGTCCTTTTCAGCCACAAATTTGTAGAGGGGAATGGCGCAGGTGAATTTGGAGGGATGGTGACCCCAATAGTACAGATAACTTTTGTATTCTTTAAGGCAACACTTTAACTCAATTTGGAAGGGACGGCCCTTTATATTGCTCACATTGTATATGTGCGTTCCCCTCTCGTGTTTCAGTGAAGTGGGAACAATGCAAAATACATAGCAAAATTTAAAATTTTTCTTGTGTGGTTGAGCAATTGCACACATCTGCAGTCAGTCCAAACACACCCCTGGTTGTGTTTCTTTTTGCCCTCAGCTTCTAAATATGTAAACTGGAACGCTCAATTTTTCAGACCCTCATTTTGTTGCATGTACAAGCAAATCTTACACCTACTTTTATACATGGCTACATAGTTTATCATCTTTTCCAGGCTCCCTTGATTAACTTCTAGCTGTTATTTGTACAGGATGTTGATTTTAGAAAGCCTCTGTGTAAAATCTCCATATCAGATGGTGACTTTTTTGACAACAAATTAGCTTCTGTCTACATTGAGCCCTGTGTCAATTATTTATTTTTCCCACTTGTTGTAGCCATCAATAGGTCTGCAATGGAAAACCCCTGATATAAGGTGCTGGAAAGAAGAGGAGGGCCCTGAAAGGATCGCATGTAGGTCACAATGCATGAGAGGTGCTCTGTGCCCAACTGCCAGTACCCACATATCAACATCTGCAGACTGAAGTGATCAGATGTAGATTTAGGAGATGATTAGCGCATGTAGGCTCCAACCCTCAAGGTAGGTTGTGGCAGGAGGCATGATGGCTCAGATAAATGTGAAGGCCTGACTAACTGGTATGTTCTTCAGAAGTACCCCAGTCACAGCATGTCAAACATTACGTGGTACCGCATGAATGGTTGCATGCAAAGCCTAATGGGCCATACTCACCAAGATGCCACCAACCATTTTTGTAGGAATTGTCGCACTAACTGGCAACGACTATGTCTTCATAGGGTCTGGGTCAACAGAGCGGTGCCATATTCTGTAATGACACCTGCCGCTAATATGCACCATAGGGCTGTCATAGCAACTGACAGCTGGTCAGCTATGGCCTCAAGCCTTTACAGGGGGTTTCCTTTCCCTTTAATTTTGTCTGTCACTTTTTAATCTCCAACCTCCTCAGCCTTGGTTAAAGGCCGTTAATGGGCTGCCATGCCTTATGGGCCTTTCTAAAAGCTTTTAAAATTTTTGTTCCTCCATTGTTATACTTGCTTTTAATTTTCCCCATCTCCTTTAAATTTCACCTACGTACAATTTTTCACTTCCACCTTATACTTCCTCTTCATACTTGACCTGGCTAGCATCTGGATCTGTGACTAAAAATGCAAATGAGCTAACCCAGAAAATTTGAGGATTTAGCACCATCGCTTAATCTTTTAGACACTGCTTGCACCTGATGAGGAAAATTGGCCTCAACAAGACCAGGATGGTAATACCCCAAAGCTTGGGGAATGTCCATTGGCTTTACCTTCCCCAACTCCCTCAATGCTCATAAGCAAGGGTGATGTTTCAAAGAGAGTCAAAGGCTTGTAATTTCTGAGCTTTCCTTCAGTTCTGGTCTGTCCCTTGCATCATGTGCAACCTTGTTATTGTTCCTAAAAATAGTCTTGGAATGATATAAATTGAAGGAGCACACATTGAAATACATGTCCAACCTGCAGCTGATCCTGGGTGTCAACACCTGACCATACATCATTCAACTAGGTGGTGTTGCAGTGACTTTTGTGTGAAGCACTTATAAGATGTGTGAAGAATTGAAGAATTTAAGTTGTAAGTTGCAGCTTGAATGTATGCCCTTCTGGAGTATGGACATACCTGGTAAGCAACAAAAGGGTTAAGGGCTTGATATGGATCAACCGATTGATGGGCAAAACTTTGATATTTGTCTACTTCAGCCATCTACATAGTGTATGGTATTATTGTGTAGCCATATCTTCTTAAGGTTTCTTAAGGTTTGCCATTTTCTTTTGTGTTTTTTCACAGGTCCTCTGGGTACATAACACAGAGCTGATCTTAGCAGCCACCTCCTGTAAGGTATGCTTCCCTACTGTTCTCTTGAGGAAGGTGCTCTGGAGTGCCAAACAGGGCAACCCTCCTTTGCACACACCTCATGCAGGAGCACCTCCATTTTGCTATCCAGCAAACAAAGGGTTCAGGTGCCTTGCTGCTCCATCACTTATATGTAGACTCCATTTCCTGCCTACACATTTGTTTTGCTTTTGCTACATCTGGGAAAGAATGACTAAGAGATTGTCTTAATCTAATAGTAAGTGATATTAATAGCAAATTAGATTTTGGGAGATGTTTCATTACACATTTTTTATTACCAAGGATGTAGCATATTTCCACACTGGTAAGTGAAGTATTGGAAAAATCATCCAAGTTCACAGAGAAAGCAGTGGCTCGTAATAAGGTGCCCATTAAATCCCAGAAGATCCATAAAACATCAGGGTCAAATGGAATGCATCCGACAATAAAAAAAACAAATGGAGAGAGCAGCAAACTGTACTATGGCAGAAATTGTAACACAGAAATGGTATCTGCATATTAATAAATAGCTAATATGAAAATAAGAATTTTTAGGAGCAGATGGAAAGAAAAGAAAGACTTTAGTTGGATTTATACAGCACCGTACCATATTCCTCACAAATGTCTCAAAGCATTTCACATACAATTGATCACTCTGAAGTGCAGTGGCTACTGCTATGTAGGCAAACATAACAGACATTTTGCACACAGAAAAGTCCCACAAATATCAAGGAGATGAATGACCAATTAATCTGTTTTTGGTATTGTTGATGAGGGAAAATGTTGGTTAGGATACTGAGTGAACTCCATGCTCTTCTTTGAACAGTGCCAGTGAGATCTTTTATGTGCGCCTGAGCCACCAGAACAGGTAGACAGTGTTCAGTTTAATGTCTCCTCCAAAGGATGATACCTGTGATAGTGCAGCGCTCTCTCAATCTCACACTGAAGTATTAGTGTAGATTATGTGCCCAACTTTCTGACTCAGAGATAAGATTGCTAACAACTGAGCCAAAATGAAGCTAAATGCTATTAAACCAAATAAGCCAATACTGTGTTAATGATTTACTAACATTTGAAAATGCACATATCCTATAAATTTATATAGTATTTTTGATTTTGATTGATCTCAATCCCAATTAGTTACCAAATCCCTGAATACCTTCTTTCTCTGACAAGCCTTTTAGATGCTCTTCCAGAAATATAGCACTTTACTGATATGCTTAAAATGTTTATGGGGGTGAATTTCCACAAGGGTTGTCCTTCTCATCCGCCATATACTTTATGTTGTTTTTCTGATCTTCTGCCAAACTTACGGTGAAGAAGCGGGAAAATCCCTGCGGAAATTCACCCACTATGTCTCTGCTGATATTCAAAATGTCACGAATGGGAGCTCACACTCACGGGTTTGGATATAGAGGGGATGAATTTCTCTGGTGGTCTCTCTGGATAAATGAATTAAGATGGGCTTTCCTCATCTAGGATCTTGTGATTAAAAAGTTGCTATAACAATATGGTTGCTGTCTTTTACATATTTTAGTTATTTCAAACTGAACAATAAAAAATCCTAGAATAATTGGATAACAAGGGAGATCGGTGGCACAGAATGTCAAACATCTCAGGGGAAATGTAACATGTCTAACTATGGGCTGCCTGCCACGGCATCATTAGTACATAGTGAGTCTATTTTTGGAATGACTTTTCTGCAAAATATTGTCAGAGGTTTATAATCTTAAACAACCAGCATCTAGTAGCAATTAATTATATTCATCCGATGCATTAAATAAGCAGAGTTTTTTTTAGAAAAGAATGAAAACATTGTTTAATGATTCTATACTTTCAATAATCACAGAACCTTTGTATTCTTAGTCTAGATGTTTTAATTTCTAAAAACATCTACAGCTCCCCACATACACAGAACTCTGACCCCTCCCAAATTGGCATAAACATAAACACAAAGGCCCTGAAATTCCATACGGGTTCTCCCGGGCTTCTGCCAGAGTTCTAGAGGGAGACCGGGAGAACAGGGAGCACTCTCATGCAATTTCAGGCCAATATTTTTCCCCAGTGGGTGTCTTTTACTGGCAAATGGGATGGAACTAGGAGTACAGTTGCAGACCTGAGAGGAATAGTCGGTGATAACACTACTGCACCCACAACCAAACATAGAGTAATCCCATTCACAGGACTGAAGTTTACTTCTCTAAAGACAAGCTGATAATTAGACTACTGTCTTAAAAGAAAGCATATTTAGTTGTAATGTATCCACTAGTAGGAAATATCAGTAATTAGGGGTTTTGTATTGCTCAAGAGCACAACAGAGTGAGCTGGTAACAGTGAGATGGGAAAAAAGTAAGAAGGACTTCTAAAACGGGAATTTGATGAGAATGGTGGTCCTGAACTTTTATGCCTCATGGTCATTCCAATCTGCAGCAGGTGACATCTGCAACATCAGCCAATCAGCTGTGCAAGTCTGTATTTGCCAGGTGATGGATGGGCTCTTTGCCAAAACCAATGACTTCATATCCTTCCACATGGAAACTGTCAAGCAGGAAGACAGAGCTCTGAGCTTTGCCAGAATTGCAGGCTTCTTCCAAGTGCAGGGGACCATCAATTGCACACACACAGCCTTGCATGCTCCGGGAGAAGAGCCTGAAGTCTACACTCACTGAATGTCCAGCTGATGTGCAAATGCATGCAGCACATTATGCAGGTCTGTGCCAGGTTTCCTGATAGCTGCCATGATGCCTTCATCCTGTGCCAATTCTCAATCTCCCTTCTCTTTGACCCTGAGCATTGGGTCAGAGGCTGCTGCTTGGGAACAAATGCTATCCTCTCCAGACCCGAGTAAAGATGCACAGATGAAGTACAAACTGTGCCATACCTCCACTTGAGCCCTGATAGAACATACCATAGGCCTTTTGAAGCAATGCTTCCACTGCCTAGATAGGTCTGGAGGTGTGCTGCAGTATAGCCACCAGAGAGTCTGTAGGATTTTTGTTGTCTGCTGCATGCTATACAACTTTGCTATCCAGAGAGGCGAGCCCAGTGAGCCTGCTGCAGAGGAATACATGGAGATGGGGGAGCATGAAGAACAGGTAGACACTGAGGATGATCACGAAGAGCAAAGCACACCTATCCTGCCAACTGCAAGAGCTCTTCGACAGCAGCTCATCGCGGAGTGCTTTGGCTGAATACTTTCTATTCCCCTGAACCAAAAGTCCCTCCCAACATTAGTCCCAGTCCTTCTGCCATTCTTAAGATTGCACTGAACCCAAACACAAGCATAGGGCTTTCTGAAAAAACTGACAATAATCACCAAAGGAACTCTGCACAGCTAGAATTTTGAAAAAGGACGTATAATACAGCACAGGAGGATGCCGTTCGACCTGTCATGCCTGTGCTGGCTCTTTGAAGAAGCTATCCAATTAGTCCCTTAGATAACTATATCTTACAGGTATCTTTACACCTGCCATTAACTACTTGTACAACCCCTTAAGTGGTCTATTAGCAACTCCAGTGCTCCTATGAGGTGCTTCCCGAGTGGCTTCAGCTTGGGATGTAGAAGGCAGCTGGGCTTCTAAAAAGGATACTTGAGACAGCAGTAGCCTGCGACCTTGAGAAGCTCCGGTCTGAGAAGGTCTGGCTGCAGACTGTGGCACCTTGATTGATGTGGAGATGCCGGTGATGGACTGGGGTTGACAATTGTAAACAATTTTACAACACCAAGTTATAGTCCAGCAATTTTATTTTAAATTCACAAGCTTTCAGAGACTTCCTCCTTCCTTGATTGATGCCAAGGAAGTCTGGCCCAGCTGCCTTTGCAGCACCAGGACTGGCATTGAACGAGGGGGTGGTCGCAAATTGAAAATTCCCCCGATAACATTCTGCTTTAAGCAGTGGTCGTATTTTAGAAGTTGACAATAATTTGGTTTGTCATTTCTACTGGCCTGGAAAGTCTGTAAAGAATGTACTGAAGGTGTATATTTTCCTATTGAGCTTCCTGCTTCAACATGCCCGGTTCACTTTTTCCTTCCCTGAATAGGATTCAGGGGTCATTCATTACCTGGGTGAGTCTCTCATGAACATCTGTAATAGCCTCATGAAGTTTTAATGCCAACTGCCTTCTCTTTGCACACATCATTGAACCACTTATAGTAATATTCCACTCTCAGCCATCTTAACCTGAATGATATCACTAATACTGGCAGCTATCTCTTCCTTAGCTTTTTATCTCTTGATCATTAAAATGCTCACTGGGTTTCCTTGACATGAGGTGCTCATCTTTTTGTGCTGCTTTTGTAGTTGCTCTTCAGTTGTATAAGATTGTAATGTAAATTTCTTTTCAGTGACTTGTATCAAGAACAGTGTTCATCAAATTGACAGTAAGAAGTAAGAATTAGCACCAGTGCCACAGAAGGGCAAAATGAAGCCTATTATTCTTCACTAAAGCTGTAATGTAAACAATTGAAAAATTTAATTGCTAGAAATTGGGGGAATATGTTGCAGAGGGTTTTGAAATACCAAAAATGTTTAGTAAGTGATAGGACTGGATATCTCCGTAATTTGCTGAACCCCAATTAGAAATGCATAATTGTCAAAGTCACCAGTTTAAATTCTATGAAATGAAGGAGCTAAATTTCCTTGGGGCTTCTCCCGCTGTGCCGCTATATCTTCCAGGGGGAGATCTGGTGTAGGAGATTGCAACTGAAATTCTTTCCTAATCCTTCATTTTTTTCCGTCAAAAATGGGCGGAACGATGTTGAATTTCTCCCCCAAGCAATCTAGTGTACTCCACTGTAGTAACTGTATTCTACTGGAAAGGTTATCAGAGTACATTGCTACTGTGAGTTCCAATTCAATAGTACTTTCTAAGCACTATACCCATGATACTTTATGTTTGTTCATTTCTAATTAGAAAGTGTATTATTTTTTGAGGTGCTCAGGTCAATCTAACTGAAATGTGACACAAATGAAACCAGGACTCTACAAAGCTAAAGTCATTCATGATTTGTAAAGGTCATGCCAATAGTTTAATCCATGACCGAGCACTACGTGTTCTGTTTATACCATGAAACTGGCATTTAATATCTGCACTTTCTCTTAATGGTCTATTTTAAAAGTAGTTTTATGGTCAATAATTGTATATATCTTGCGGTTGATGATAGGCTGTTCCCATGGAATGCAGACAGGGCGGCAATAGTTTTTCAGTAGTCCATGGTGTAAAATTAAACAATTGACAAATTGTACACTGGTACAGTGCCATACAAGTGTAATCTTGTGCTTCAGATCTAGTTAGTCAGGCAAAGATTGAAAGATTACTAAATTTGTGAGCTGCCACAAACTCATTTCAAATTCTTCTGAAAGACTGCATAATTGATTGGAGCTTGCCATTTTGTGTTTTTATTTAAAGTTGCAGAGATGTATAAATTGATTTTCTACATTTACTGGATATAAAAATATGCATGAAAGTTCAGCTCACACACCAGATTTTATAGTAATTGTGGGCTCGAATTTCTTCATTGCTTAAACCAGTGTAGCCTGGGTTGTTTTGCTATTTTGCTGTCAGGTGTTGTGGGACTTTTTTGGCCTCGGCAGGGGAGGGAGGTACCGATGAACAATCAGTTGGGCAGAGGTTCCAGTGACCAATTTTAGCCTCAGCGTGGGCGGAGAGGGGAATGGAAGGTTGGAGGAAGGAGGCAAAGAGAGGGGAGGTAAAAGTGGTAAGGAGAAATTTGTCAGGGCAGGGCAGAAGTCTGCACACTCAATAGCTGCTCCCCCTTCTTCACCCATGCTCAGTGCCTCGTCCTGTGACTTCTCCTGGACATCACTATCTACTTTTGTAGTATATGTATCTGTGCTGGTGACTATTTCAAGTGAGGATGGTGACAGATGGTCCTTTGGAGATTGACACTTACACTTGGATGAGATCAGGTGTACTAGGATAGAGGTGGAGGCCTCAGGGACAGAGAGGGAAGAGAAAAAGGTTGAGAACTGGAAGCTTGGGGTGGTGGGCCCATGGAGGAGATTGAAAACAGACTGTAAAAAAAAATCAACTGCCACAATTATTCCTGCTTACTTGGGGTGTAGAAAGCAGCTTGGTGTACTAGCAAACCATCTTGGAGCACAGACAGTGCAGAGATATATCACCTTAAATGTAAGTCAAGAGATTGGAAAGCAGTACTTCAAAGCAAAGCCATAGGCTCCAGAATGGAATGAACAAGGCTTTTTTAACTTTCAACCTAGTCGATGCTTGTACTCTGTTTCTTCCCCCTCTCTCCATGCTGCCACAGTCCCTTTTCTCCATTTCCCTCCATAGTCCATGCAGCCACTCTATTTCCCTCTCAAGACCCATCCCCAAATTTTCCCCTCTCTCTGTCCCTCTCCCAAACCTGGTCCGTCTGTGGCTCCTACCTGAGTCTGTTCCTGTTTTTTTTAAAAGCTGTTTGAATGTGGCTGCATACTGTGTGCAGGCAGTCCCAATCTTGTGGGAATTCCTGCACACATTATACAGCCGCATTCCAGCAATTCAGCTTTTAATGCAACAGCAATGGACTCAGGCGGGGGTGGCGCAAAATGTTGACAAACACATGCTGCATTTCAAGCTCCCGAGAAGTGAGCATACGTCTGTCAACAAAAAATTAATGTTGTTGTACACTGTATACCTATTTATACACTTCATTACATTTCTGGATACAAGCACAGAATATGATTTACCAGTCCTCCTGTACTGCTGATTTGAAACAGCTGACTTTTTGATTCCTAGTAAAGCGATTGGGAATGCAGCAAAAGGTAAATAGAAAGCCAGCTTTGTGCCTGCTGCAAATGTATACTGTTGAGACCACCTCTTAGAGGCAGCTTCACTTATGCCGTCAATTATGAGATTAAGCCAATTTTGGGGATCATGTTGCTCTTTTAGTGCCAAGCACTAATGAAAATCCCAGCATGACACCATTGCCAAAAGTCCCATATAAAAATTTGTAACTCATTTCTACTCATCTAGATGCTGTCCCTCAGCAACATCATCTGAAAACATGACCTCAGGTTCCACAGCTGACGACACCCAGCTCTACCTCACCACCACCTCCCTCGACCCCTCCACTGTTTCTGATTTGTTACACTGCTTGTCTGACATTCAGTACTGGATGAGCAAAAGCTTCCTTCAACTAAATATTGAGAAGACCTAAGCCATTGTCTTTAGTTCCCACCACAAACTCCATTCCCTAGCCTCCGACTCCATCCCTCTCTCTCACCACTTCTGAGGCTAAACCAGACCGTTTGCAACCTTGGCATCCTATTTGACCCTGAGATGAGTTTCAGACCATATAGTCGCTCCATCACCAAGAGCATATACTTCCACTTCCGTAACATCGCCCGTCTACGCCCCGCCTCAGCTCATCTGTTGCTAATACCCTCATCCATGCCTTTGTCACCTCTAGACTTGACTATTCCAATGCTCTTTTGGCCGACCTCCCATTTGCCACCCTCCATATACTTGAGCTCATCCAAAACTCTGCGCCCGTATTCTAACTCGCACCAAATCTCGTTCACCCTCGTTGATCTATATTGTCTCCTGGTTCGGGAATGCCTCAATTTTAAAATTCTCATCCTTGTTTCCAAATCCGTCCATGGCCTTACCCCTCCCTAGCTCTGTAATCTCCTCCAGCCCAACAACCCTCTGAGATCTCTTTGCTCCTCCAATTCTTGCCTCTTGGGCAGCCCCGATTTTAATCGCTCCACCATTGGCGGCCATGCCTTCAGCTGCCTAGGCCCTGAGCTCTGGAATTCCCTCCCTAAACCTATCTGCCTCTCTACCTCTCTCTCCTCCTTTAAGTTGCTCCTTAAAACCTACCTTTTTGATCAAGCTTTTGGTCATCCTTTCCTAATATCTCCTTATGTGGTTCGGTGTCAAATTTTGTTTGATAACGCTCCTATGAAGCACCTTGGGATGTTTTACTATGTTAAAGGCGCTATATAAATGCAAGTTGTTCTTGTTCAAATCCATTATTTTAAGTAGTTAACAATAAATTTCCGAGTAATTGAGATAGTTACTGGATTTGATAGACAGGAATTAGGGAAAATTTTACAAGCGCTCTTGTTGGTACAGTATATATAAGTATTAGTGACAAATCTGCTATAACTGAGGCTTTAGAATCTTCAAGGAACACTGCGTTCATCAATAGTCATAGGCTCTGATTTTCATGTCCTCTGCCTGGCGGGAACGGTGTGATAGCACCCAGAAAATTCCAGGGCCAGTTACCACCCCCAATCCACCCACTGACATTTTCACTGCACCCTTCACATGGGCGGTCCAGGGAGGCTATTTGTAATATACAAATCGAGGTCCTATGATGTAAATAGGCCCCCGATGCATTTTTGAGGTACCAATGGGTGGAGCAAGCGATGCACATGTTCTGCCCATTGGTACCAGGCATTGAGCAGACTAATCGATGGTCCTTAACGGGACTGCCGCAGGCCGCACAGAAAAAGATACTTTTCTGTTTCTCCGGAATTTAAAAGAGTTGGGTTTTAAAGAAGGTGGCTGCAGAGATAGTGGATGCATTGGTTTTGATCTTCCAGAATTCCCTAGATTCTAGAATGGTCCCCGTGGATTGGAAGATAGCAAATGTAACCACGCTCGTCAAGAAAGGAGTGGGAGAGAAAATGGAACTATAGGCCAGTTAGCCTGACACCAGTAGTAGGGAAAATGTTAGAATCTATTATTAAGGACATAGTAACAGGACACTTAGAAAATCATAATATGATTAGGCAGAGTCAACACAGTTTTATGAAAGGGAAATTGTGTTTGACAAATCTATTAGAGCTTTTTAAGTGTGTAACTACCAGATTAGATAAGGGGGAACCAGTGGATGTAGTATATTTGGATTTTCAAAAGGCATTCAATAAGGTGCCACACAAAAAGTTGTTACATAAGATTAGGGCTTATGGGATTGGGGGGCAATATATTAGCATGGATTGAGGATTGATTAACGGACAGAAAACAGAGAGTAGGAATAAGGGGGTCATTTTTGGGTTGGTAGGTTGTAACTAGTGGGGTATTGCAAGGATCAGTGCTTGGAACTCAGCTGTTTACAATATATATCAATGACTTAGATGAGGGGACCGAGTGTAATGAATCCAAGTCTGCTCACGATACAAAGCTAGGTGGGAAAGTAAGCTGTGAAGAGGACGCAAAGGAATATAGACAGGTTAACGAATGGGCGAGAAGGTGGTAGATGGAGTATAATGTGGGGAAATGTGAAATTATCCACTTTGGTAGGAAGAATAGAAAAGCAAAATATTTTTTAAAAGGTGAGAGACTAAGAAATGTTGGTAGTCAGAGGGATTTGGGTGTCTTTGTACATGAATCACAGAAAGTTAACATGCAGGAACAGTATGTAATTAGGAAGGTAAATGGTGTGTTGGCCTTTACTGTAAGGGGGTTGGACTATAAGAGTCAGGAGGGCTTGCTGCAATGATATAGGGCTCTGGTGAGACCACATCTTAAGTACTGTGTACAGTTTTGGTCTCCTTACCTAAGGAAGGATATACTTGCCTTAGAGGGGATGCAATGAAGGTTCAGTAGATTGATTCCTGGGATGAGAGGGTTGAGGAGAGATTGAGTAGAATGGGCCTATATTCTCTGGAATTTAGAAGAATGAGGGGTGATCTCATTGAAATGTATAAAATTCTTAGAGGGCTTGACAGAGTAGATGCTGAGAGGCTGTTTCCTCTGGCTGGAGAGTATAGAACTAGGGGTCATAGTCTCAAGATAAGGGGTCGGCTATTTAGGATCGAGATGAGGAAAAATTTCTTCACTCAGAAGGTTGTGAATCTTTGGAATTCTCTAACCCAGATGGCTGTGGATGCTCAGTCATTGAGTATATTCAAGACTGAGATCGACAGATCTTTGAACACTAAGGGAATCAAGGGATATGGGGTAAGTCGGGATAGTGGAGTTGAGGTAGAAGATCAGCCAAAATATTATTGAATGGCGGAGCAAGCTCCAGAATCCATATGGCCTTCTCCTGCTCCTATTGCTTATGTTCTTATGTCCTTAAATCTCCCGGCCGGTCCATGACCCTCCCCTCCTCCCTGGGATTGCCTCCCTATTGATATTGAAATGCTGCTTAACCCTCAAAATGGCTCCAGTCTCTCACCAGTGACTTCGTCCGAGCTTTTCTCACCACCCACCCGATATCCACCTGATGTTAAAATTGGCTCCATAATGTGATTTTGACTAGATATTTCTGCAATAAAGCCCAACAAAATTAAGATTGCATTGATTCCCTCTTTCACTAGTCGGAGTTTCTGGCATTCAAGACATAATGGGGTAGATTTTGACTTTGTGCGATAGTGTAAAACGAGTGATATCAAATCAGCAGCCCATTTTACATCTCCCTCAAAGTCAAGATCTAACCCAATCTATGAGAAAAGGGACAACAACAACCATTCATATAGCATTTGTCAGGATAAAGAAGAAAGGAGGTGGTGGACACTAAGCATTGAGAAAGGGGAGGGGCATGGCAAGGCTGCGATGTGGAAAGCCAAGATATAGTCAAAGAGGAAAGTTTTGAAAGCAGACAGTGGTGCAACAACACTTAAGAAACTTGACACCACCCAGGCCAAAACAATTTGCTTGATCGGCACCCCATCCACCAGCTTAAACATCTACTCCCTCCACCACCAGCATAACGTTTCTGCAGTGTGTAGTATCTATAGGATGCACTGCAGTAAGTCACCAAGGCTTCTTTGGCAGCACCTCCCAAACGCGCAACTGCCACCACATAGAAGGATAAGGGGAGCATGGGAAACCAACACCTCCAAGTTCCTCTCCAAGTCACAAACCATCCTGACTTGGACATATATCACTGTGCCTTCATCATCACTGGGTCAAAATTCTGGAACTTCCTACCTAACAGCATTGTAGAAGTACCTTCATCACAAGTACTGCAGCGGTTCAAGAATAAGGCCCACCACTACCTTCTCAAAAGCAACTGGGATGGGCAATAAATGCCGGCTTTGCCAGTGATACCTAAATCCCAAGAATGAATTTTTTAAAAAGGTGGAGGGAACTGGAAAAGAATTTCAAAGGACAAGAAAGTAGTGGCTGAATCAGTATTCGCTGATGGTGAAAAAGGAGCAAGGAGCAAGAATTTTGGTGATAAATGAGCAGAGGCTTCACACGGAGACCTAAGGCTGGAGATGATCACTAAGGTAGCTGGTGCAAGGCCATGGAGAGATTTGAAATCAACATTCTTGGGCATGGAGAGCCAGTGGAGCATGGAGAGACAGGAATGTGGGAATACGCTGATGAGGGTGTGGACTGCTGCATTTTGGATGAGTTGAAGTTCGTGGAGGATCGATGCAGGTGGCCAACTAGGAAATTGTGAGAGAAGTCAAGCCTTAGATGATGAAGACATGGAGTATGGTTTCTGGAGCAGAAGGAGAGAGTTTGGAATAGATGTGGGAAATGTTATGGAGTTGGAAGAGATTTTGGTGATTCAGTGGAGAGAAAGCTGAGCTTGGGGTTGAACAGGGCACTACGGTTTTGTACTTCCTGATACTCAGCTACAGATGGCAGGTGATGAGGTTGATAGGACTCAAGGCCAGAGATTACAGCGGGTGTCGATGTGACCGGAAAGGATGGCCCCAGTTTTGCCAGTATTCAGCTGGAAGAATTTTTGGCTCATATAAGTCTTGGCATTATGCAATTTTAGTGTATGGAATAAACTCTGGATCACTGAAGAAGGGACCAAAGTAAAACTAGGCGCTGTTGCATAGGTGTAGAAGCTAATTCCATGCAGTTGGATAATATTGCCAATATAGATTGTGAAAATGAGTGTGCCAAGGATGGACGCATGGAGTACATCAGAAGTGACTGTCAGATCTTGACAGCAATGTAGTACCTGCTTTGAGTCAGAAAAGGGTGGAATCAGGGGAGAGCACTGCCCAAGAGGTGGGCTGCAGAGATGAGAGGTTGGAAGAGGATGGAGCAATCATCTGTGTTGAAACCAAAGGCAAGACAAGGAAGATTAGGACTGAAGGACTGTGGCCATGGTCACAGTTGCTTAAAATTATACTTATGACTTTCGTTAATGCAGCCAGTGCTGTGAACGAGGTAGAAAACAGATTAGAGGAGTTAAATAAAGTTGCGAGAAGTAGGAGCAAAATTGCAAGACCAAGTATATTCCAAGATTTTGGAGAGGCTTGAAATAGGATTGTAGTTGAAGAAAGTGGATGGAGTTTAGGTTAAGGTTGTTGAGAAGGGGAGTGATAATGGTGGTTTTGAAGAAAGTGGGGCATTGCTGACATCATGAACCTCTTGATAAGGCAAGAATCAGGTGAAGTTGGCTGGAGATCAAAGGAGCAGATGGTAGGCTTCATAGATGAGATGAGTAAGCTGAGAGAAAATAAGGTGAAAATGCACAGAATAGGAACCACAAAGGCATGGTTAGCTGGTAATGGAGCTCGGAATCTGGGGAAGCGGGGTTAATCAGAGCAGCCAGCAACTGCAATGCAGATAGTTTTGATTTTGGACACAAAATAGATGGCACAACTTGAAGTAGTCCAACCAGAGCTTTTGGTGGAAAGTTAAGCCAGATGAATGGGTGCTTTGGGGTCTGGAGGGAGCATTAGGCAAGGTGGTTCTTGAAGGAGAGTGTGATGCTCAAATGAGCAGTAGGGGCCAAATGACTTGCAGGGGGAGGGGAACTGAGGCAGGACCTCAATTAGAGTGACACATCACCACAGCATTGATTATTTGGAGGACATATTGCTATGTAAAGACAAAGTGGCCTTGGTGAGGAGAAAGGAGTCATCAGTGGTAAGCCAAATTTTAGTCAGGATGAGGATATCAAAATGTTCCTCCAGGATGAAGTTGTGGATGAAGAATGTCTTGTTTGCAAATGAGAGGACATTTTTCAGGATGATGTGGCGAAGGAGAGTGGCCGGAGGATTGCTGGAGGGGCAAATGGAATTGTAGGGAGATTAGTTGGGGGGTTGAAGTGGCAAGAAAAATGAAGTGTGGAATGGGGAGGAAGTTTATGAGATTGGCTTCGGGGAAGTGAGATAGATGAGGGAGGCACCAGGGGGAGGCAATAATGCAGTTTGCATGGCTATTGGGGTACAGCCGGCGATGAGTCCTATGGTGTGTGCGGAAAGAAAAGATGAATGGAAATAAGAAAACTGGGAATCATCTGTTTTACAATTATGTATCCCAATTAAAGTACTGATACAATTTAAGCCAACTGAGCCATTTAGAACCAGTAATGGACGAAATTCATCTAAGTTTTAAAGAATGAGTATTCAAATATTCATATAATAATTACCTATAAGATGGGTTGGTCTAATCTTTAACTAGAGAGTAGAACAGCATAAGTAACAGTAATATCAACTTAATCTGAAACTCTGCAGGGGACTTGTGATAGAAGGATGATTTCCAGGCGGGAGGATGGCAGTCTAATAAATCTGAACAGTGCTGTAATTGGGTCATTGCTATTAACAGACACCTAATGACTATCATTGGTCTCACTGGAGTTTTATTATCGTTATTTTGGGAAATTTTTGTGCTCATCAGCGTAGAGTTGTGGAATGGAGCTCTCTTCCATTTATAGTATGCAGTATCAGCATCAAACTCTCCCAGGTCAAGTGTAGCATGGGAAGATGTTGAATTAAACTTCCTCTTCTCAGATACAACAGTGCTGTACGCTGTTCTCCTTTGCTATTGTTATTAATCAAATTATGTGACTATAAAGCTGGGAGATAAGGAATGGTTAGAGGGAGGCTGGTCAGTGATAGAAACAATGGGTGCTGATATTAATGACTGGAGGAAAATATACCCCAATATCTCTTACCTCCAGCCTCAGATTTGAAGGAAAGAACTTTTATAGTGTCTTATGTCCCTCAGAAACTTCTCAAAGTACGTTACATACAATTAAATACTTTCAAAATGCAATGATTATTTTTATATAGACAGACTTGATGGATCAACTGGTCTTTTCCTGCCCATCAATTTTGTATGTTCATAATGACACCCATTTTGCACCCAGCGAGAGCTCAAAAACAGTAATGAGATGTTTGAGGGAGGAATGTTGGTCCGGACAACAGAACTCCCTTTTCTTATTCGAATAATGCCACTGAATCTTTAACATCCACCTCAATGGCAGATGGGCCTTCAGTTGAATATTTCATCCAAAGGATAGCAACTCTGTTGGCAATATGTGAAATTTTCCATTTCCCATATCAACCATTCTGAAAGCCTAAGAAGATAACAATTTAGTGCTAATTTTTACCAAGTTGTGTGCAGCTTTGTGCTGCAGACCTATGTCTACAAGCAACTGGATTCAGACTGGATTCAAAACCCATTTCACAAAGGAGTCTTACAGCCAATAAAGAGTAGGTTTTCATCCCACTAGTTTTAAAATCTACATCTCTATTGAAATTACTGTCTCACCTAGTTTCCTTAAAATTGGGTTGGATAAATATAAGCCTAGAAATTCGATGGCGCTGCGCCTGTTTTTTAGGCTCTAGATGGGCACCTAAACTTCCAATATCGCGCATGCTTGTTACGAGCCAAAAGCGCGCCGTTGCCATATTAGTACAGGCAAAAAATAGGCACCTGGGGCCTGTGCCTGAAACAGCCATATGCGAATAAAGAGCTTAATGCCTGTTGAGGCCCCCTGTGCAAAATTAGGTTTCCCTTAATGCATCACGCTGGCTGCATTCAGGGAACCATGTCTACATGCGGCTTAACCAGTGGTTCTTAAAGGGACCAGTCTGGGAGCAGGACTCCTGCTCCTCCTGGCTCCACGTTAAAACTACTGCCGGCCATGACTTGCCTCCCTCCAGATCAACCTCTCTCCCGATGACCCGACTGACCCCAGTCCCAATCGACCTCCCCCCACCCCACCTCCTGCTTACCCGATTTTCCCTCCCCTCTTAGTCACTCCCTCCTGATCGCTCCCCCACCTCACTTGTCCTACCTGCGTGACACTACTGCAGCCTGAAATTCCTTTTCCACAGCTGCGAACTACATGGGGACCCCAGCAGGTGTCTGCAGCTGTCTGACGTTCTGATGTTAATGAGGCCTGAGGCTCAATATCGGGTAGGCCTTGGGTCTACCCATTCTGGTGCAGGCCAGTGCGAACAAATTTCTAGGCTATAGATTTCATGCAATTATTGGACAACTACAGCTTCTTTGTAAAAGCAATATATGGTACACAGATCTAGGTATTGTTCACTATGTTCATAATTTTATCAGACACCGTGAAGTAGAATCTTTACACCAATGAACCGTAGAATGTGACAAACTGACTTTACATTTCACAGTTCACCGCTTGAGTTCCCGTGGCACTGCAGCTGTATTAAGGGCCAGCTGTGACACTACTTGCTACAACATTTTTAAAAAATGGTCAGCATGAAGGAAGCACAAGTGGATACCTTGCAAGGCTTAGCATATGGAGGAAAAATGTAAAGGATGAGCATGTGGATGGATATAACTGGCAAAATCAGAAGATTACAGATAGTGGAATTATAAGAAGTGAGGAAGAGATAAAATAGATTGCACGTCCTGATCAACTGTTAGAAAATTAGACAAATTAAATAGTAAAAGAAGAAGTAGAAATAAGGAGAGCTACAAAGCTGGAAAGACAATTAAACAGATGCAGAAAATGAAAAAGGAAACAATTTTAAGATACAAATATAATACAGTAAATAACAGTAAAAATAGTAAAGGATAGGAAAAAATGACTGAGGACAGCCACTGAAGTATACGCTGGACAAGAAAGGTGCCAGTAACAAACAATCAATATTAGTTAATTCTAATGAACAAGAATGAAATCTGCATTTAAACAAAATGTTGATTACCCTATTTCAGTTAGAAATTGTAGTAAAGGAAAAACAGTTAAATTATACTCTCACTTGTGGTAGTCAGAGAACCAAATTGAAACAACATTTATAGTTCATAGATAATTTGAGGTTAAGTGACTTTCACATCAATTAAGTTGAATGTACAATTGTGGAGAAATGTGCTTGATATATTTAAAATGTTATTTTATGCTTTTCCTATATTTAAAAAGGGAGATAGAACAAGTCCAGGGAATCATAGACCAGTTAGCTTAACGTCAGTGGTAGGGAAGATAATGGAATCTTTACTCAAAGATGTAATAGAAAAAATCTAGAAGACTAAAATATAATAAAGAGTAATTAGCATGGATTTCAAAAGGGAAACTCATGCTTGACCAACCTTATTGAATTCTTTGAAGAAGCAACAGAAAGAGTAGATAAGGGTAATGCAGTAGATTTAATTTGGATTTTCAAAAGGCCTTCGATAAGGTACCGCATTGAAGACTCATGACTAAGGTCAGAGCATGTGGAGTCAAGGGACAGGTAGCAGAATGGATAGCAAGCTGGCTACAAAACAGAAAACAGAGAGTAGGGTTTTAAAGGTAGCTACTCAGACTGGCAAAAGGTGGGAAGTGATGCTCCACAGGGATCGGTGCTGGGACTACTGTTGTTCACAATTTACATCAACGATTTGGACTCGGGAATCAGAAGTACAATTTCAAAATTTGAGGATGAAGCCAAATTGTGGGGTGCAGTTAATACAAAGGAAGAATGCGTTAAAATGGAAGAAGACATTAATAAACTTGCAGAATGGGCGTGTATTTGGCAAATTAATTTCAATATAGATAAGTGTGAGGTGATGTATTTCGGTAGGAAGAATAAGGAGGCCACATATTGCTTGGATAATAAGAGTCAAAATGGGGTAGAGGAGCAAAGGGATCTCAGGGTACAGATACACAAATCACTAAAAGTAGCGACGCAGATTAATAAGGCCATAAAAAAGATAAACCACGCACTGGGGTTCATTTCTAGAGGGATAGAATTGAAAAGCAGAGAAATTATGTTAAACTTGTATAGGACCTTGGTTAGACCACACGGAGTATTGTGCACAGTTCTGGTCTCCATATTATAAAAGGGTTATAGAGGCATTGGAGATGGTGCAAAAAAGATTCACAAGGATGATACCAGAACTGAGAGGATATACTTATCAGGAAAGAATAAACAGGTTGGGATTCTTTTCTCTAGAAAAGAGAAGGCTGAAGGGTGACCTGATAGAGGTCTTTAAGATAATGAAAGGATTTGATAGAGTAGACGTAGAGAAAATGTTTCCACTTGTGGGGGAGTCCAAAACTAGAGGTCATCAATATAAGATAGTCACTAATAAATCCAATAGGGAATTCAGGAAAAACGTCTTTATCCAAAGAGTGGTAAGAATGTGGAACGCGCTACCACAAGGAGTAATTGAGGCAAGTAGCATAGATGCATTTAAAGAGAAGCTAGATAGCAAACAAAGGAGAAAGGAATAGAAGGGAATGCTGATAGGAGTGGAGGAAGCAGGGAGGGAGGAGGCTCATGTGGAGCATAGACGCTGGCATAAACCCCAACCCTAATGTAGGCCGAATGGCTTGTTTCTTTGCTGTAAGCTCAATGTAACTCAAAGTAACGGAATGAATCCATTTGATAATTTATTGTAACAGTTTATTTACAAGTTATGTTAACTTAAAATATTCCCAATTTTCTCCTCTTTTCTCCCCAGAGGTGACAACTGGGGAATTAATACACTGAATACTCATTTGAATCTAATAATATGTTGAATGATAATATGTCATTCACCCTATCAAGCTTTTTTTATCTAGTGAATTGCTATTATACCTATCTCTAGCCACTGATACACTCTAATTCCCTGTCAACCAAGACCTCAGCTCATTTATCATCATTATGATTACTTTGCCCTAGGTTTAGGCTTGGATCCATCACCTTCTTCCTGCAATGTAAATTTGTTTAGCTCCCATCCATAAGAATCATGTTTACCACAAGAGGTAAAAACTTGTCCTAAAAGTTAACTCTTTATAAGAAGTTCCTTATACATTTTTGCTTAGCTAATGGCTTCCTACTTTGGAAAGCAGGGTCATTCATCCTACACCCCTAATTTAATGCAATTAACTTACTAGCTTCCTTATTTTGCTCTTTGTTTTAGAAGCTTTACCTATTTCCTGATTATTTTAGAAACTGAATTATATTCCCTTATTCTTTTCATTTTGCTACAGAAAAATAAATTCTTGGGTTTTCTCCATCCCACTATGGAATCAACTTGGTTTCTTGCCTCTGAAAGCTTTCTTAGGCATCAATGTGCCTTTTTAAGTCCAAAGACCAAAACTGAATGCAATATTCTAAATATGTTCTCACTAATGCATTGTTTCGATTTACCACAGCATCTTTGGACTTGGACTCCATCTTTCTGACCTTAATGTTATGTTTGCCTTATTCATAGCTGACTTGCATTGCTGAGACGTTACAAATTTTATTTACAGCCACCCAGATACTTTTCCTTTAGCAAGGCAGATTCATTGTTATCAAAGTTAATTTTCTTGCCAATACACTAGGAATCGAACTGGACACACATATGCAGGCAGCACGCCGGCAAAGATCGTTTGAATTTCTGGCTGCTGCATCACTGGCAGCAGCCCTCAGGTAGATCTTGGAAGAGAGAGGTAAGTGATCGGGGGGGGGGGCCACCAGGAGTGGGAGAAAGCGACCGGGGTGGGGAGAGGGTTGACTGGGAGAGGGGGGCAGCGATCGGGAGAGGGGAGGGAGACAGCGACCGGGAGAGGGATGCAGCGATTGGGAGTGGGGTGGAGAGGGGCGATGAGCGAAGGCTGGCACTGGCTCGTGGTTTTAAAATGGAACTGACAGAAGCACTCCTGTACTTCCCAACTCCACATTCAGGAAAGTACTTTTTAAAAACACCTTTTTAGTAGGGACCTACAGCTGTCCCTTTAAGACCATTGGCACCGCTGCATTCAGGGCAAGTCAATTTAGTAAAAGGGGCATCAAACAGCTGTTATGTGCCCTGGAAGCCTCTTTTGATGCCTATAACATTATGGCGGGCAGCGCACTTCCAACTCAAAATGAGCACGCACATTCTGCCTGCCATATTGGATGCTTTTTGCGCCTGCTTTACGTCTGTAAGAACAGAGGGGTCATGTTTTACATCTGTAAGGACAGAGGGGTCACGTTTTATGTCTGTAAGGACAGAGGGGTCACAGCGTCATTGAATTTCTAGACCTTTATATCCGATTTACACAAGTTAAATGCCATTTACCAATCATTAATCTAACATCGGAACGTCTCCGAGTCCCTTTACATAAGATCAGCCTTTGCTACATGTTTTTTCCTTTATATGTCATCAGCAAACTGCTTATGATACCTTTATCTATGTCATTTATATACTCAAGATGTTCATCATGATGACAAGTGGACATCTGGAAAACTGGAATGATTGTAATTAACTGCTAAAGATGTTTCTCAGCAGTATGATGTGAGAATTTGTTCAGTACATTGATAGTTATCAGTGATAATGAAAACTCAAACTACAAAGGTTTGTAACTTTTTCAGGAAATCATATTCCTTTCCTTATTTTCAGATGTGCTAAGAAAAATAGAGAAATATAGTCCACTCAAGAACTGATTTTCATTTTGTATAATGATATATCTTAGGATGATCAGTCAGTACCTGTCACTAAGCATAACTATTTTAAGTGTATGTGACCTGAGTGAACTAGATGCACTGGTTTCTACTGAAACTTAGCATTCCACTGTACACATTGGAAGCAGGTATCTGTAACGCACGATGCCATGCAAGTGTGCTTACTTATTTTAGTGGCACAGTGGCATTTTGAGTTTTGGAAGAAACCAGAGCACCACTGACTATTAGCAGTTTTGTGAGCATTGTTTAGTCCACAGCACATGTGCCAGTACCATTAGTGTAACTAGGACTTTGGTGGAGAGCTGAAATTCATAGTGCCTATTCAGTTATATACTCATCCCAAATATGTATTATTTTCATCAGATAACATTTTTCAAAATAATTTATGTTATTTAACAGCTTGAGGTCTCTACCTCCACAATCACTGTATGATTTTCAGCAGTAAGAACCATTGATTTAACTAATAATGAAAATCATGATTGTATCAGAGGTTCATAAATTATGTATCTTTTATTATAATTGTGAATATTCCTCAATTTAATATCCTGGGGTTATTAATGTCTGGGCAGTAATCTGGCAGAGTGGACCCAGCTTAGAACCTGCCCGATTTTCATTCCATTGATTTCAATGGAATAAAAATGGGGAGGGAGAGATGGAGGGGGTTTCTATAACGGGCAGATTATTGCCCAGACAGTGGAGGTGGCAGGTACCCCCACCAGTTCACAAATAGGGGAATGTATTAAGTAGCATTTCATATCAGACTTTTATCAGAATGATAAAGGGAATCAAAATATTTATGAACCCATCTGATATCGTTATTAACAGTTTACAGTTTTTTGTCTAACCCCAAGGTGCCATAGCAAAGGGCCATAACTGATTTTTACCCCATTGTATGAACTGCCAATACAGCATCATTCTCAACATTTACAATGTGACACAAAATGTATTTAGTGGAATCAGTGCAGACATGCCAAAACTTAGGAACCAATATATGCCTTACGGTGCATTCTGAGCTATCTCTTCCACACATGTGCTGAAATATTGTGCATATGTGGAAGAGAGAGCTCCCAAGATGCTGTGAGCAGATTTTAAAGTATCCAGAAATGCAAGCATTGGGAACTCTGCACGAGTAGCACAAACAGAGGGCCAAAGTGCTGACAGCTCATTCAGAGAGCAGTTGGTAACAATGCAACCCACAAAGCCCCAGTGAAACAAATTGTATTTATACTTGGATTTCTTCCTCAGCTAGTTTCACTTATTTTGCAGGAATGGGGGGTTTGTAAGTGACTGTTCTCAGCACTACTCCATCATCTGTGGGAAAATTCTAAATCCATCTGTAACTTAGCTTGGAGAGAGTGATTTTATGTAAATTTAATTACTTTGTAATTTAGTGTGGTGATCAACTCGGTTAGTGTTTTGTACTAAAAATGCTTATTTGTGACCTTTAGGTTCCATGGTACAGAACTAAGTGGAATCAGTAAGACAAAAATTTTGGTTAATCGTGAGTTATACGGTTGGATTCAACACTACTCCCATTATTACTGAATATGATGTAGAGTTTTATTGCTAGGGCCACTTCTGTGCTCCAGTACTCCCGGTGGCAATCAGGGAGCACCTCACATGTTACCATCCATTCATTTTAATAGATGGAAAATCATGGGCTGTGCACTTCCTGCGAATGTTGCTCCCCACTAACAGCATTAAATCAGCCCTGATAGGCAGGGAAGACTTGATGGAGTCACTGGATAGAGCTCCTGCACAGACTCAGTACACAAATATAACATATAGTGTGATACTGAGTTATGAAGACCACGATGATCCCAAGTTTCAACCCTGTTTTGTGCTGGTTTAGCTGAAACCAGCTGGAGCAATGTTGAAGACATTGAGGCTGAAATTCTGCCACTTACGCTGGGATCAAGCCTGCTGTTATGCTCCAGCAATGACCCTGATGGAGTATGTAGGGTCAGAGGGAGGACATCTAATTAGCTCGGGGCTGGCGGGAGTTTACGCCACTACAGGCACATCTCGAATGCCCGTCTAACTGAGGAGACCACAAAATGCAACTTTGGTGGCTGGGCTGAAAATATTTTAAAAACCTAACTAACCTCACTTTAGGGTCCATGCTGCTGCCTAGACCCCCAATGTGCACCCTACACCTGCCATCCATGAAGCCGGTACTCTTTTTTTCTGATGATCCACATCGTATCCCAGGCCAGGGCTGCAGAAACTCCCGGCGTAGGAGTCCCCCACCCCTGGTTCTGGCTCCAACTCACCACATCACTGGCATTGTAATGGACATGTGTCTACCTTAAAGCTGAATAATTTCAGCCCAATTATGTTTGACCTCAGTGTCCCCAGCTGAAGGAAGAAGGGAAATAAACTTAATAAGCTTGGGATCTCACTTCTGATCATTATCCAGTGACTCCTGTTGGAAACTACATGTTTATCAGGATTGGACAAGATTGGGCTTGGTTGTAATGACTCCCATGATAAATAGCCTACAATTACTTACTGACTAGACTGACCTTATGAAGAATGGTGCCTTGAGGGAGGTATAGGATGGGAGTTGGCATCTGAAAATTACAACTGTAGCATGAGTCACTGCCTTTGGGAAGAGGAGAGAAAACTGGAAAACAATCCTGAGTGAACTCAGAAAATGACTGCTTCAAGTTCAAGCTGCTTCAGCACAACAATTCCCATAATTTTCTGCAGCAGAGACTGAACTATCAAGGGACACTTTCATCTGCACCTGTGCTCCACAGCTACTACTATTCTTTACCAGTTTGAACCAGTTTTAACTTTCAAATGATTTGCTGTATGACTGAAAGAAAAAATAAAATCTACAATTTCAACAGCATTAAATGCCAATTAGTTATGAACTGTGCTAGATTCAATAATTTACAAGTTAAAAACTGCAAATTATTGTACACTCCAGGGAAGATTTCCTCTCTGTACTAGGGTGCAGTGAAATCAGAAATGTGTTGATAAAGAATGTGTTTACAATTTTGCTATACTTAGTATACAAAGGAAATCTTCTCATGGTTTTGAGTGGAAATTCAAATTTTGGGTCAAGTGTTGGAGTATGCTAAATCAATATGCATGATGAACATCACCGAATATGCACCATGGACCAGATAATACATGGGGTGGGGCAAACAAGAAGAATTAATACATCTTAGGTAAGCTGACACTCCACTTGTTCTGATAATATACAAAGTATTTTCTTCCCTATTTAAGTATCCTGCTTTTCTGGATTGCTGTCCAAACACCGTTGAGATTCCCACTCCTAATTTCTACAGAACATTATCCCTCAAGAAGTACTTTGTCAGAGTACAAATCTATTTAGATGTAATTTTAACAGAAAATATTTGAACAGTCTGCATTCTATATTGTGAAAGCCCAATCAACATGAAGCAAAAATAATTGAAATGTGCACAATGACAGGACTTGTATAGAAGGATTTTAAAAAAGTTATTGTTTTCAGACATCAT
Organism: Heptranchias perlo; assembly: GCF_035084215.1. Lineage (NCBI taxonomy): Eukaryota > Metazoa > Chordata > Chondrichthyes > Hexanchiformes > Hexanchidae > Heptranchias > Heptranchias perlo. The sequence goes on along the minus strand of NC_090337.1, from coordinate 34,534,357 downwards.
CAGGTATGCATTAGAACAATATTTTTACATTTGGCCATCCTTAGTCAGGTAGTTTTAAATTAACCAATAGGGATTTACATTGTAGAGCAGATGAAGTTGTTAATCCCTGTGGAAATTCTGAATCCTTGCAAGTGTAGAAAATTGTACTGTTCCATTCTGAATCACATGCTTAATTGAACCAGCTGACAAAGTGCATGGAAAGCTACTGCGGCACACACCTGTTTTTAGAATGCACTTAACAAGCTGTGCCCAAAGCACAACCCTTCTGCAATATCAGTATATTTGAGTTTTAGGCTACATGCCCTGTAGCGCTGGGCAAATTAGTTCACAAGCTGCAATGTCAGCATTTATAAAGCTTATATAATTAGATAGTTCTTAAGTTAGGGAACTATGATGGCTGATGGAATATTGGAAGAGTTTAACAGTTCAATTTTTAATTAGAAATTTGACTGACTGTATCAATTAGCTGACTATTTAATTAGTTAATATTCTATGCGTCCTCCTGAACCAAAGTAGACTATTTCATAGAAAAGCATAGCCTGGAAACAAAAATTACTTTATTTTTGACACAATTTTTTTTTAATTGTCCAAAATAAGTAATTTTTGTTTCCAGGCTGTGCCTTTTTTTTGTATTTTGGCAATGACAAGAAACTCACTCGTTTTGCAAACAGAATGCAGCATTTGTAATGTATTTTATAAGCTTTTGGTTTGCTTGCGTCATCAAATCGTGCTAAGTGCATTTGAAAAGAGAAACAAAATTGTGCAATTTGTTAGGATGGCACTGCTTCCAATCTTATTTTATATTTAAACCTCCTGAATCAAAAATGGTTTGCTGTGATTCACCAGATTTTTGTGCGCAAAGTTTACACTTTACTTTCAGTTGATATTCTTGATTGATACACTGGATGGATAGCTATATAACGATAGATATATTTTTATGTGTTTTAGGATTTGAAAGAGTTTTTTTTAACGACAATAGGTTCAGGCCTGTTGTCCAGGTTGTAGGGTGGAAGGGAGGCCAGGGCCAAGGAAATTCCTGATGTGGGAAATCCCTCTCCTCAGCTGCATGCCCTTTGACATAATGGGTTACGTTTGGGGCCCCGGGCCCGTTAAGAACTGGTTGCTGCTTAGATTCTGGGCAGAGACCCGGCATTTCCAAGTGCCAGGCCTCTTGTGCCTAAGTTGCTCCCCAAATCCACTATTAGCAAGAGGAGAAGTGATGATTGAGGAGCATGGGTGACAGAAGTTTAGGATGAGGAGGGGAGGAGATGGAAGAGAGGGAGGAGCAGGGGAAGGATGATTATTGAGAAAAGGAGTCTGGGATTGTCCTTACCCTCCTAGAGTAGTAGGAGGATTTAATCATGGAGAAGATGATGTGACATTGTTTGAAATAGTCAAGCCAGATTTGGCAGTGGATCATCCACCAGGTTGTGCTCGATTCTGTGGCTATCAGATTTGAGGTTCTAGAGGTGGAAGCTGCACCACAGGAAACAGCAGCGATGGGGTGCAATGAGTGACTTGGTGGAGACAAGGGGGTAGATTTTCAACTAGCCATAAAACCAGTCGATTTTCATTTCCTTTGCTAAAAGTTTGAAAGTGCAGTTGTCAGTGGTTTAGAAGAGATTTTTCCAGGGATGAACACAGAAGAAAGTGGGGTTTGAAGGGGGTAGGGGGTGTGAGTGGCGAGTGATAGAATAAAGTAGTTGGAGATGGCCTTGTCCGTGATCGAAAGAATGGGAGTAGAGGGGCCACGGGAGATGGCAAGTTCGAGGGGGTGGCTGTGAGTATGGGTAGGGGAGTTCATATGGAGGGTGAGGTTTAGGGAGGAGAGGAGGCCAGTGAATTCAGAGGAGGGAGGGCAAGGGGAGCTAAGATGAAGATTGAAATCGTAGAAGGTGAGGAGTTTCTCAGTGTAGAGACTGAAGGAGAAAAGGAAGGAAAATACCTCAGTAAGAAACTTGGGGTGGGGCTTGTGGGGGGCGGTAGGCAACCAGGGTTTTAAAGGAGAGGTGAGAGGGGTGGAAGAAAGTGAACAAATTATATATAATAAATTAATTAGGGATTCATTTATTATTTTGCCAGCAGCTGCCCAGTAAGTTGTACCAACAACAGTAACATATTAGTTTTAGATTTCAAATCTAGCCTAAATATGTTAAACCCACACCTCTCCATAAATGCAGTCTGTTCATTATTTACTGCCTAAATAATCATTATACTTCTTATTAATAATTTATGTGAAACTCACATTAATGTTGGCACAGATGATGACATATCTCTCTATAACACTGCTGCACTGCAATTTCTGTTTGTTTAGTAATTAGTCGGAAATGGTGAATGAAATAAGTCACTCATTAAAAAAGCCCTTTCAATATGGTGGCCACACAGTGCATATTTGAACCGCCTATCTTGTTGAAAGTAACTTGACTAATTTAATTATTATTTTAATGAGTAGTAGCATAGTTACAAGTAAGGCCTCGCTCATTGCTTTTATATCTTCAGAATAATGTAGATCTCATCTTAATGTAAATTTTTCACTAAGGCCAATTTTAACCCTACCACCCAGCGGAAACTGGGTGAGTGGGCAATTAAAAACGAGCTGGTCATGTACTTGCTCGGAACTCGATTCCTTCCAGCTGTCTCCAATATTAACCTGTAGGGTTCTGCAGACGGATGAGGAGTCACCTGAAGCAGGTGGGAGCCTCATGAATTTATGTGAATTGGGGTCCTATTCTGTTAATAGGACCCTAATGGCATTTTAACTGGTGCCTGAGCATGGAAGTTGCGATCTTCATTAGCTCAAAATGATGCGTTCTCCACGTCATCAGATTCGGGTGGGGGGTAGAGGATGCCCTGCTCACTTCGCACCTGTTTTGAGTGCTACTTGAAAATCTACCTGGATATTCCTTCAGTAGGTGGATATAGCCTCTATATAGTACCAAAACTGTTGACAACAACAAGCACCCTTTACCACTGGTGCACCCCATATTATCAGGAGGCAGAATGTTTGCGGTAAAAGAGAATTTGCGACTCTTAAAGAGTAGAAGTGGGTGGTCAACATTACATTAATCTTTATTACCATCTATTGACTTGAGGAGCCATTTTAACCCTACCCACCTGGCAGAATGCAGGTGAGTGGGCAGTTAAAATCGCCTGGCACCCTGCTCTCTTCCCAATGTCTTCCATTTTAACCTGCTCTTCTGAGCGGGCAGGAAGGATCCCCACCAGAAACCGGCAAGGTCCTTCTTTAAAATTGCAGATCGAGCCCCGATATCATCAGGACCCAACTGCTTTTTAACCAATGGCCTGAGTGAGGAAGCCGTTGCTGTTTTCCCGCCAGAAGGAAGAGGAGTCCGGCCAGACGAGGCCCAATCAGGTAAGTTTAAATATGTTTTTACTTTCCTTGTGGCGCCAGGAGGAACAGTGCAGCTCCGGACCCCACAAGGAATGTTTAGGCCTGTTTTGCCTCGGCCATCCCGCTCTTCCCGACTGTGACATCCGTAACTTACCTGAGTGCTGGGGCCTGTTCCTTCCTTCCTTTAGTCAATGACTAGAACTGCAATTTCAGCTTATGAGCATGAAAAGTTGGTTGAATTGCTCTAAAACCAAATTGGTGACCAGGTAGCAGATAGTTGTGATTGAGATATTAGAATAGATTCTAATTCATTGTGGGGTTCAATGATTTTTTGGCAGGATTTTGCTGTAGGCAGGGAATAAAGGCTCGCCAGAAAGGTTATGACATTTACTACAGCAATTATTTTCCACTACCAGCAATAAAACCTCTATTTAAATATGTGGGGCTAGAAATTCGGCAGTGTAGCGCCCATTGTCTAGGTGCTACGTGGCCTCCTGAAGTTCTAAAATGGTGTCTGGAATGCACGCGCACGCTTCTAGCGTGACGTGCGACAGACGCCATCTTGGTAAAGGGGTTTGCGCAGGTCCACATAACGAACGTCAGCTGCATGTAAAGTAAGGAGAATATTGATTAGATCAGTGTGCAATGCTGATTTAAAGGGATAGACAAAAAGGGACCATGCAGGATTTACAGGTCGCTGTTGGATTATTGCTTCTGGCTGCTGATGCATTTGTACCTGTTTTTGGAGGTCTCCTATACTTGAATACTAGGACTAGGGGACATAGCCTAAAATTTAGAGCCAGGACTTGCAGGAGTGAAGTTAGGAAATGCTTCTACACACTAAGGGTGGGAGAAGTTTGGAACACTCTTCCGCAAATGATAGTTAGTGCTAGCTCAATTGTTAATTTTAAGTCTGAGATTGATAGATTTTTGTTAACCAAGGATATGAAGGGATATGGGGCTAAGACGGGTAAATGAGGTTAGGTCACAGATCAACCATGATCTCAATGAATGGCAGAACGGGCTCGAGGGGCTAAATGCCACTGCCACTTGCTGTCTCCTGTTATGTGCCACCTTCTCCTGCGAGAAAGCGTGACATGTGTCGGTGAGTGTCCTGCAGGATGTTTGGGTGATGTGCCTGTCATGGTTGAATAGCTGCCCGTGTGTGTTACCTGTGAGTTGTGGGTGTGCGGACTGCAACAGTGGTAATGTGTGAGGGTGAGAGGAAGCACCTGATTGGAAGAGTTGAGAACTAATTGAAGGAGTTTGTTGGTCGGTGGGTGATTGGGGTGATGGGGATGTCGTGCGTGAAGCAGTGGATGCGGCTAGTGGTGCAGTTGTTAGGAGATGCCACTTGACAGTTGACCTCACTCATCTTGACCACTCACGTAAAAGCATTAAACGTCTTCCTGCAGTGCATCCATGTTTTTGGTGCTACGCGCCTGGCATTGACTACGTCAGCAGAAGAAAATTAAAAATTAATCTCCCATCTATTGGCTGCCTGAAGCCCACCCGACTCGATTTTCGAACTGGCCTCGAAATAGATGGCCAACGCTCATGCCTGAAACAGGCTGAAGCCTTATTTCAATATGTAAATCAGGGTCCTGTGCCAGTAATAGGACTCAGATGTCATTTTCATGTGCACTATGCACGCTCTGTCCAGTGGTATTGAATGCTGAGCTACCTAACCAGTGGTCCTTAAACAGATTGCTGAAAATCACTTTAGAAACAGGTAGATAACATTTTTCTGAGGACTGGAGGGCATGAATGTGCTTTATTTTCTCCCTTTTCCTCCAATCTCTCTTTGCCACAGACAAACTACAGTTAAGACAATAGATGAACAATGTGTTCTCATGCCTCCGTCAATACTGCTCGGAGCCTCTCTGCTGGAATGACTAACAGCCAACTCTCCCTTTCATGTTCCTTGTGTATAGCACCTGGCTTCCACTCAGCCCTACCTCAGAACAATGCAGCTGAATTTGGAGCTCTGTGCGCTGGAGAATCAAACCTGCATCTCTATCCTAGCTTTGCATGTTGGCACGCGCTATGTTAAATCTTAAGTTCTTTGCTGTATTCATATCAAGGCTTGTACATTACAAAGCAAGATATATAACTGTTCCCGATTTATGCCCTTCAACTGACAACTGGCATGCTGGAGAAGAATAAAACAAGTGTGATCACAAGTGTGTCCTGATTGTCTATTTTTATCTCTTAAATTAACTAATTTGGATTACAGGGAACAAACTGAATCAAAATGGCATGCTTTTACCATCTTGTTTAAATTAAGATGTAATCCACTAATTTCACATCATTTTACTTTAGTAGCAAAGAAAAATGACTTCCAGGAGCCCATACCACTTTTTAAAATCTTCCCTGATTTATTTTTATCAAAAAACTTTTTATTTAAAGATTTTTCATTATTTCAAGGAGGGTAATGACTAAAGCCAACTTTTGCATTATTTTTTGTGACATATTAGGCACAGAAATTGCGATGGGTGAAACTTGTACACAGAACTAAAGACAAAAGTGCAGATTAAGATATCCATTTCAAAACAAACATGAAATAATAAAATGCTGTTACTTAGATCAAAGACATCAACAAAAAAACACAGGAATGAATATTCAGAGATTTTGAATAAAAATAGATTAGGCTGTTTATTTCTGAACAGCAGATTGCAGCAAGCATTGAGTGTGTACAATAGCATATCTTCACTTAATCAATAAGACATAATAAGGTTAGAACTTATGATCTGATGTAAAGATTACTAAACCCTCTGCAAATTTCAAGGAAGGCTTCTAAAGCATTGCAGTAAACTCCTTCCTGTAACAATTATCAATTCGAAAGCCTAATGGAATGTTGTTGTTACACAAGATTAGGGGTCATGGGATCGGGGACAATATATTAGCATGGATTGAGGATTGGTTAACGGACAGAAAATAGAGAATAGGAATAAACAGGTCACTTTCGGGTTGGCAGGTTGTAACTAGTGGAGTGCCGCAGGGATCTGTGCTTGGGCCTCAGCTATTTACAATCTATATTAATGACTTAGATGAAGGGACCGAGTGTAATGTATCCAAGTTTGCTGACGACACAAAGCTAGGTGGGAAAGTAAGCTGTGAGGAGGACGCTAAGAGTCAGCAAAGGGATATCGACAGGTTAAGTGAGTGGGCAAGAAGGTGGCAGATGGAGTATAATGTGGGGAAATGTGAGGTTATTCACTTTGGTAGGAAAAATAGAAAAACAGAATATTTTTTAAATGGTGAGAAACTATTAAATGTTGGCGTTTAGAGGGATTTGGGTGTTCTTGTACATGAAATTCAGAAAGTTAACTTGCAGGTATAGCAAGCAATTAGGAAGGCAAATAGTATGTTGGCCTTAATTGCAAGGAAATTGGAGTCTTGCTGCAATTGTTCAGGGCTTTGGTGAGACCACACCTGGAGTACTGTGTACAGTTTTGGTCCCCTTATCTAAGGAAGGAGATACAAACGCAGCAAAGAACTTAAAAGCTCATTTTAAGGATCATGGTTTTAAACCCTCATAATTTGTGCTGTGAGCGGTACGCCTCCTGTGGCCTCTGCATTACCTGGCTATCCTTTCTTTGAGCTCCTGCTGCACTAGGAAAACCTGTCAATGACAGCATCTATGCTGTCAGAAGGAAAATTACACAGCATTATTCTCTTGTCAGTGCTCTGTGAGCCTTTGTAATCTTCCCCTCCATTCACAAAGTTACTCACAGACATAACTAAGTAATGAGACCAATCTTTATATTTATCCAACCATGAGCAAAACAGTCTCGATTGCCTTTTAACAAGTGCTCAATGAACCATTTTTTTCAGGGGCTAATTTTTGAGAACACATTTTAGCATAGGAGCAAGAAGACCCTGAATAGAATAAACAACAGACAAGAAATGCATTACAGATGCTGTTGATTCTAGGTTGGAAAGACATGACTGTTAACACAGGGGAGTACAGATTGCTCAGCTGAAATTCTCTTCAATGATCTGCTGCCGAACAGCTCTGGCTGCAGGAAATATTGGACTCCTATCACTTCCTCATCATCCTTTATGTCATCAGTGTCCTTTCCCCCATCATGCTGAATGCACTCCTGCAACGGTCGCTCCATGCATTGTCGCCGTTGCAGAGCAAAGTTACGCAACATAATCAAATCACAATCATATTAGACGCTCTTTGTGGGCTGTATTGCAGGAAACCATCAGATAATGAAGCATGCAGCAAGACCTGGACAACATCCAGGCTTGGGCTGATAAGTGGCAAGTAACATTCGCACCAGACAAGTGCCAGGCAATGGCCATCTCCAACAAGAGTGGGTTTAACCACCTCCCGTTGACATTCAACTGCATTACCATCGCCGAATCCCCCACCATCAACATCCTGGGGGTCACCATTGACCAGAAACTTAACTGGACCAGCCATATAAATACTATGGCTACAAGAGCAGATCAGAGGCTGGGTATTCTGCGGCGAGTGACTCACCTCCTGACTCCCCAAAGCCTTTCCACCATCTACAAGGCACAAGTCAGGAGTGTGATGGAATACTCTCCACTTGCCTGGATGAGTGCAGCTCCAACAACACTCAAGAAACTCGACACCATCCAGGACAAAGCAGCCCGCTTGATTGGCACCCCATCCACCACCCTAAACATTCACTCCCTTCACCACTGGCACACTGTGGCTGCAGTGTGTACCATCCACAGGATGCACTGCAGCAACTCGCCAAGGCTTCTTCGACAGCACCTCCCAAACCCGCGACCTCTACCACCTAGAAGGGCAAGAGCAGCAGGCACATGGGAACAACACCACCTGCATGTTCCCCTCCAAGTCACACACCATCCCGACTTGGAAATATATTGCTGTTCCTTCATCATCGCTGGGTCAAAATCCTGGAACTCGCTTCCTAACAGCACTGTGGGAGAACCTTCACCACACGGACTGCAGCGGTTCAAGAAGGCGGTTCACCACAACCTTCTCAAGGGCAATTAGGGGTGGGCAATAAATGCTGGCCTCACCAGCGACGCCCACATCCCATGATCGAATAAAAAAAACCTATCCAGACATCTGAATCATTGTTTGACGGTTCCTGTGCTCGATGAGGGCTCTTGTTGACCTATGGATCTGATTGTAGCGAAGTTCTGCAGCCAAGTGTGGATTCCTAAGAGGAATCATAAGCCAACAATGCAGTGGATAGCGCTTGTCTCCAAGCAGCTATCCGTTAACTTGCTGTGCAGGGACAAAAGTTAGGGAATAGACGACTGACACAGTAAAAAGCGTCATGGCAGGTTCCAGGAAAACAGGCACGGACCTGCATGATGCACTGCTAGTCATCACACACCAGCTGCACATTAGTATAATGGAAGCCTTTGCAATTCATGAAGGCAGTCGCATTGTGTGAAGGGTAGGGCAACATGAGAGCAGCCAATGATGCCCTGGACTTGGCAGAATCCTGCAACCTGTGTGAAACCCAGGGGCCTATCCTGCTGCTTCAGGATGTCCATGGAACAAGTGATGAATATGTTTGTTCTAGCACAGTTTATTAGAAGCATGGACTGCAGACTGACTGATGTTGCTGATATCCCCTCTGGCAGCCTGGAATGAATTGGATGCAAAGAAGTTCAGGGCTGCGTGACCTTGATTGCAACAGGCAATGTGCTGCAGCAGTTGGCTGCAGGTCTTCTCACAGATGTGACACAACTTTGTTACTGCCTCCCTGGAGAATTGAAGCCTTTTTATGCACAGTTCCTCAGAAAACTACAGGTATGTTGTTCTGGGCCTATAAACTCTGTTGGGAGGGTAACGATTCCATCAACCATGCCTCCTCTATTTGCTCTTTCTCCAGTGCAGCTCTGTTTTCTCCTTCATCCTCGTCCTCTCCTCCCAGCACGATATTCCTAGAAGGATCCCCTTCAAGAAACAACTGCAATGCCACAAGCCCTGACAGGTAGTCCAATGTATTCAGCAATTGCTGGTGCACAGAAATCATCTTTCTTTTGTATGTTGGGTCAGAATCTACAATAGCAACTAGTAAGCACTTTCAAATCCTTTAAGGTCAAAAGGCCCACAAGCAAATACAAGGAAAATGTCTCCAAAAGTTCTATACAGAACAGCTGAGGTTCCATGTAAATAATGTTTGAATTGGCCATCTGGGACTTCTACCAATGTAGACACCAAAAAGAAAGCAACAGAGAAAAAGGCAAATGGGAAAGATGAAGGGAAGCAGAAAGGTATATTAGAAGGGAGATGTGAAGAATTAGGGAGTAAGATAGCAGAGATACAATTACCTGAAGACCAACACACACAAATTTTACTTTTCTTTTGTCTTTATGCAATGCAGGGGATCAATTTGTTTTTTAAAACTAACTGCTAGAAATAAAGGTTTATTGGGGATTTTTTATGTTTAATTTTGTTCTGTATTTATTTTAATATCTTTGTTCAGTAATAAGGAGTCATATGAGCATATTGGTTGCCATGGTGATGAACTAAATGTTTGTTGATGCCTCTAAACCTAAATGTACTTTTGTACTGAAACCACAAGTTCAAAGGAAGTTATGCCTTACAACTTGCTTATAGCTGGTGCTGAGTGCAAGATAGCAGTTTGATTTTTTTTTAACAATTGGTGACTCAAGGGAAAGTAATTCCAAACAGATTGTTATCTCAGATATGTGCACAAAACAAATTTAAGCACTTCAGAATGAAATGAACAGTGGCTTAAAATAAACAACTTTACCAAGCCCTACATTTCACTTGGGCACAGAAACCTGTCAGTTTGGGAATATTTTGTCAACTTTGTTTCTTTTGGTTTTACAAAAATAGCACCTGACAACAAAATTGTACAGAAGACCAGAGATCCCAAAGATAGCTTTATTTCATTTGAAAGTTTGCACATTGTCACTGTGCAGTAAATCAGTTTAACTAAAGAGATTGAAGCTATCTGGTGAAAGTGGGACAGTCAGTGTGCATATCTGTCCCACATTAGTTTCACATGAACTGCGCAACTTCAGTCCATCTCAATTAGTAGCCATGATGTGGAGATGGGTGATGGACTGGGGTGTACAAATGTAAGGAATCTTACAACACCAGGTTATAGTCCTTAGAAGCTAATGTGGAACAGTATGTACATCAGTTCTCAAAGATACGTTGATGTAAAAGCTATAGTAATTATATCCATTCCATATAACTGCAAAAGGTCTTTTGAAACTGAACAAGTGCTTGGCTTCAACTTATTTGTACTTTTTCACAATGCTGCATGCAAACTTCATTAAAATCAATTTTTACTGATTCTCACTAACAAATTTGTGGATTTATTTTGGGTGGTGAGTTAGTGAAAACTGTTTTGCTCCCAAATTTAAGGAAACAACCCTGACACTTCTCATTGTTTTCTTGCCAAAAATCAGGTCCAAAGACGCAGGCACATTGCATCCATGACATCAGCATGCACACTGCATGCTTTATGTGTTGTGCTGGCATCACAGATGCAATGTATATGCACTTCTGGATCCAATTTACAGCAGGAAAATTGTCTCCTGAAAACTAAAGTTATAAATCAAAGCCTGACTCAGGTTGTACATCAAGGCACTGTTTACTAAAAGCAAGATCACAACTGTTTCCCTCTGTATAATCTTCAACAACTTTTGTTATCCCATCATCATAGTGGCAGGTAAGTGGCTTTTCATTTTTCCACCATCATAGCAGCAGGTAAGTAGCTGGAACCACAACAATGAACAAAAGTTCTTCAACATTACTTTTCATTTAAAAAAAACTATCTAGGGATTAAATGAGAGTGTTATGTAAGCACCATAAAAGCAGTGTTAATGAACTGGGTAAATAATTATGGCTGTCATTTAGTTTGATTGCCCCTTTCTTGTTTTCCTAAGTTTTAGTGATGTTCAAAACAAAAACTGTTCTTTACTGATTTTCTCTGAAATTATCTGGGTTTTTTTGGGGTCCAATTTTTTCCACTAATTTTCTCTTTTTTTATACTAAAAATAACACCTGATAAAACTCTGAGTTTTAAAATTGGCAATAAAAACTAATTTTACAGATTCTTAACAATGTGTAAACTATGATACAACTTCAGGACAGTACTACACCTTCCCAGTCCAAGAGTAGTAATATGCTGACATTTCTTGAAAAAAGTTTGGTTTTATTTTATTAATTCTGAGTTTTACCCTTCTTCATAGAAATTAAAATATGTACTCATGTCAATTAAGATATGTATTCATGTCCATCACATATCCTAAGAGCTCTGTTGTTTTCCACCTACATAGCTGGAGATTAGGCCAATCAAAATCAGCTCTCTTTCTCCCGTTACATTGTGTTTACGTTATGCACACAGGAATATAACCAGAAACACATGTAAGGCAGTATGGCCTATCTGCTGTCCTCCCCTACTTCTAAAGTTTTATAATGTTAATTTGTTGGTGCCATTAGGAATTCAGGGTTATTAGAAATGCAGCAAAGGAACACTGTGGATAGGTGGGCCAGATGGACTGAAGTTCTTCTGCCTGAAACTATTACCATGTTACTATATAAATAAATGTATCCTTTGCAATCAGAAAATCGTGCCTCTATGTTTTAATTCTACAATTAATTCACCAGTATTTTACTACAAGCAACCACTAAAAGCTGTCAAGAATGCACATATTCATTCCTAGTGTAGATTTGACATAACATAAGCTGCCAAATGGAATATAGGTTATGGTAGAGGATCACCTTGAAGTCTGCAGAATAAAATGCAATAATAGCCATTCACCTCCACAACATCCTCCAGGCAGTCAGACCACTGACTCTCACACTGAATGAATGCCTTTCTATAGCTCAACCAGCAAGAAACACATTTTTATGAATATGAGAAATGTCATCCAGCAACCTGCCTGACAACTGTCAAAACTCTTCATATATATGATTTGCAGGTTAAAATCTAGCTTGCTTAAGCCATTCAGCCAGTTAGCAAAACTGTAATTTTTTTGATGTACTTATTCTATCCTCCAATTTTATAGTAATTTAAAAAAAATAAGTATTTAATAGCACATGGTTAATCAATCCTTTAATAAATAAAATAAAATACATGAAATAGCCAAGATCTAATGGCTCAGTGGGTAAATTCACCACCTGATGTGGTATTGAGTCATGCAGATCAGGTAGAATATTCAGTCTCCATGTTTGAGATGGTTGGAGTATCTCCTTGCCAAAGCCACTTGCATGAGGTCCTAGATTAAGCAGTTGGCGATGAGTAAGCCTGGTATGCAGGATTGGACTCGAATGTCTAGGGAATCAAGGATAGTGTTATTTTGCGAGTTCTCCTGCATAAGGCAATGCTGAACGGAGATATCCATCATACAATCGCAGGAATCTCTGAGACTTGGAATGACAGGTGCTAGAAACTTTACCTGGAACCTATTTATGCAAACACATGTTTTAATGTGTTTACCATGATTGGGTTTGGAAAGGCAGGCAGTTGCTGCTGAAGCTCCTCAACTTCAACTGGTATAACCTCCATTCGATGGGGTATGGTGTGTATCCATGCTGTCATTAAGAGGATTGTGGTAATGTACTCAAACATTTTATTATAGTTGTGCTGATCATCATGTTGACCAGGAGAAGTTCCTGGTACCTGTATTCCCCCAACCAAGGACTCAGATCGATGCTTCTCAATTGCCTAATGACCAAATAATGACTATCCTCCTTGGGGAGAGGGTGATAAACCAGTCAACCTAGCTCCAAGATGACACATGTAGAGATGGGGAAATTGGAGCTGAGTCAATCCTTTGTAGCAAACTCTGTAATCTGTTACCTCAGCTAGACAAGTTCACCATACTCCAGGGTGCTGTTGATGATTGACTAGCCATTGGAGGCTTATATTCTTTTCAGTCTGTTCTATTCAACCATGCAGGTCAAAGGCATAACAGGTAGGATAGTACTAGCCAGACAGCAGCAAAACGCTTACTAGTACTCTGTGCTGGTACGGTGCACTGTTTTAGTTTGCTTAACACCAAGAGTACTCCAACACAAACTTCCGTGCTCCTAAACTTTTGGTTTGGCAACTTATCTGTGCTTTGATAATTGGGATGAGAGTATGCACTTAATATTAGGCAATTGTACTTATGCAGATCTCTCATTTAAAAGGTTTGAACACTCTTAAGCATGGATGAGTTTCTGCACCTGTCAGACTCCCAGCTGACCAAAATAAAAAGATAAATTCCAGGTCAGTGTTCAGTTAGCTGATCTGAAGCATGCTGCCATTAAGGACCCTAAAAAGTTGCACACTGGCCCAAGGTCAAGGAGTGAAAAACATTAGCCTAGAGCCACCATTCCTCTTTGCTACCCAGTGACCACTGTTGGAAAGTGTGTGTGTGTGTGCGGTCACTGGGTGAGACCAAGATCCCACCCAAAGCTAAATATCCTGCTGATGCTCACTGTCTAGGCTCACGTATGAAGAACAACCACTTAAGTGAGGCAAAGGCCTATTGGTACCAATGGAAAGATACCAAAGTCAGAGTCAGCACTTTCAGAAAAGGATTGGAGAAAATAAAAAATACCCTATTCACCAGCATTGTGTAGAATTTTGCAGTTTTTCCCAAAAGTTCTGGAGGAAGTATCTATATTTCAACACAGGTCTTATAAATTAAGAAACACATATTTAATGTTTATAGAAGCTAATATGTATTCTGTAGGAATGTTTCAAAAAGTTTCAGGTTTAAGATAAAATGTTAGTGTGTAATTTATTTCTACAGAAAAGTTAAAAAAACTAGTAGAGTATTTAAACAGACATGCCATAAAAAGGTAAAAGTACAATAATTGTTTGAAAATGAAAACCTTACAATAAATAAACTACAGTAACAAAAATATTTTCTAAAAAGTTTGATTTATGGAAATAACAGAAATACTCTACTTAAGTCTAAATACAGCAGTTAAAAGGGAAAAAAGTTGCCTGTATAAAAGGAGACTGCTCATCTTATTTTAGAAGCATGTTGGTGACTCATTTCTTGTTCACTTTAACATCTTTTTGTTCATTATTGTCCTGTATGTATTCATAAATATTAGGAGTTACAGGGGCAAAGTTTTATGGTTTTCTATCACCTTTAGATCCATTTCTACTATACTTTAGAATTGATTCTTGACATTCAGTTTTTATTCCTGAGGACAGGGGCTATGCGCTGATTTGGAATGACTGATTGTCTTTAAAAAGTGTAGTTTTTTAAAAAAAAGTGTTTTGAAGTTGCCCTCTTGTCACTTTTTATGCCAGTAACTTCTAAGGGATATTTAAATTAATTTTTATCATGCTTGTAACCTCTAGATTTGTCATTGGGCAAAATGTATAATAATGCCCAGAATACAAAACCTCATAATGGGTTCCTTAAAACTATAATTTACAAGCCATCCAAATTCTTTCTAGTCACTACTGACACAAATAAATTTACACTTAAAAAAACATCAAATGCCCATAAACCTTCAGGCTACTCCACTTAATGTATTGAATGTAGGCTGAACCTAGACACCCAGAAAAGCAACTGTAGCATTACTTCTGTCTGTATGAGGTGGATTAAGTGGGGGTAATTTTGACCGTGGGTGATAGTGTAAAATGGGCGATATCGTATCAGCCACCCATTTATACATCTCTCCTGATTTTCAAAATGAAAATCAAAATGAGCAGCTGATCCAATATCCCCATTTTCAATATTAAAGTCAAAATTACCCTCACCGTGTTTTTTTTTGCTGATCACTTAAACTAAGGTTTGATTAAAATTTGTAGAGAATAAATACCTTAAGTAATCAAACCAAAATATAAATAACAATTCAAAATAATCTACAATTCTGAAATTGCCTTTAACCTGTTACAGAAATTGTCAAAATAATTGTAACATATTGCTGTCACCTTTGATTAATAAATGGGACAAAATTTGGGAAAGAATTAAGAAGCTGTTCTGCTAATGTAGGAATTTTAAATGTATTAAATGTTTCAGACACAAATCCACAAATCCAGGGTGTTGGAAGTAGAAATAATGCATTGGTGAAACTGACTTTTTACGAAATTGAGATTGAGATATATTGTCAGGGTAATAATTTGTGGGATCTCTATATTGCATCTGACCTGTGACCAATCTGTACTGGAAATGATTACTAGTCTCACCTGGTGTTAGGAGAAAAACGATCCATTTCACAGAACTGTCATTCCCTGCCTAAATGTGCAGACGTGCATACATGAACAAAATGCAACTTCAAATAGATGTGTAATGATACCTTCACTGAATGGGAAAATTGGTAGTGATAGTGCCTATTTGAACAGCATGCCTGATCCCAAATATTTTTAAGAATTTTGGGTAGGAGGAGAAGGGTGGACCGGGTCATAATCAAAAATATGTGGCAATCAAATTCTGAATCCCCAGCAATTTAAAAAGTCATGCTGCAGATTTAAACTATTTTTCACAATTCAAATTACACAGTTCTCGAATTTACCGAATAACACGACCACTTTTCGTGTTGCCAAAGCATCCCCTTAGAGAAGTTTCCCCTTAGTCGACACACGATGCTTACTGAACAGACAGTATTAAAGTCTGCGAGCCTGTTGCCTCCACCTTCACAATTACTGTATTAGCAGCGTTCTGTGACGTTATGCAAACTGGGTCTTATCAACAGATTCTGATATAATTACTAGTGCGGAACACAGGCACATTTATTGGGGATTCTAAGATCAATACATGCAATAAATAATATCAAAATTGCTTTATTATGTACATATACATAAACGATTTCCTAAATATTAAAAATGCCACGAAGAACCATTATGAATCGTGAGCAAGGGTGAAATTCAAGGTTATAAACTAATTAGATTCGCAGTGACGGAGATATTTATATAAAGAAACAAAATTGTGCGTTCAGCAATTACAAGTGTCTAAAATGATGAACATAAAGATTTCTAATTGAAGCATTGATCACTTCGTTTGTTTGCATACAACTGTCTCTCAGAACTCATGCATCTTTAATATGTGACGCTCGAAATAGTTATTTATTGTTTCAGATATGCGATACATCCATGTTATACACGTGGCGATACATTATTGCAATTGCAAGACGCTGCCTA
Organism: Heptranchias perlo; assembly: GCF_035084215.1. Classification (NCBI taxonomy): domain Eukaryota; kingdom Metazoa; phylum Chordata; class Chondrichthyes; order Hexanchiformes; family Hexanchidae; genus Heptranchias; species Heptranchias perlo. The sequence goes on along the minus strand of NC_090337.1, from coordinate 34,517,908 downwards.
AAACGCAATTTTTTGGCTTTCTTCAGCAACTAAGCGTTTGCACTAAATACGTACAAAACGCGGCAGATTCCTTCCTGTCTCCCATCTATCATCTCTTGCCCTTGAATCGATGCGTGTTAGGCATCATATTTCTGCGTAATACTTAAATGTATTAAAACGTGCACTAGATGTAAAGCTACACTGCAGTTCATGTTAACGTTCTTCTTAAACTAGGTAGTAATTCTACATTACTCTAAAAGTAAGCTATTGTCATTGTAAAATACACTGCTCATTAATTTAAACACCAATATGTGCCTGCTACTCCATCCTGAATCCACAATCGAAAACTTGAGTCTTATTTTAATATAATTCTATAACTATCACAGACAAAAGCCCAGATCATCTCATACCCTTGCCAATTATTTTCCTTTTAATTTTGCATGCTATTTACTCGTTTCGCTCTGATTGCGTTTTGACCATTTAAAGCCAACGTTCATGCTGAGGTTACCTCGAATTAATTTTTTTAAATTACAGAAACATGTATTCGGCTACGTCTCACTGACCTGCATGTGCCCCTGGTACATCCTGAACGGGTTCTTTGCTGCAGGCGAGCAGCACACAGGAGCTGTCTGGAAGCAGTGGGGCTGATGTGCAGTTTCGAGTTTTCACAGGCTTTCTCTTCAGAGGTGACTGCGAAAGTGATGGGAGCTGTCCCTGCTGCTGGTGCTGAAACCGCCTCTCTCTGTGTGCATGCCTGTGTGTGTGGTGTGTGTGTGTTTCTGTCAGGTCTCCAGTCCTGTTCGCCTGAGCAGCTCCGTACCGCCCGCGGCTGCTGTTGCCGCCTGCTCACGTGCCCTGGGTGAGAGAGCTGTGAGCGCGCGCGCGCCCCGCGTGCCGTTTCCCCCTCCCGCGCGGTCCGCATGCTCCGTCACAATGTCACGGGAAAGTATCCGCCTGTAGGTCACAAAGTTGAGAACCTCAATGGCATTGCCCGTTCACAAGGAATACAAAGATGTTATGGCCAGCCGTTGGATATGAGAACGCCCCACTTCCACTGTGTCTCGCCTCGCTTGGGCAACTATTTGTCACCGCTGACCATGGCAGATTGCATCTTTTATATACAGAGCTCGATCGTTGTGAGGGGCATGCCAGTGAAAATATGAAACAAAATACGAGTAATTTTAAAAGGATGCTGTCACCAAATTGAGAAAGTTTAAAACAGCATGAGTATCTGTTACAGTGGAAGACCATGCCATAAAAAAATTCAAAGTGCTGCCTAATTGGCTGCTGAGAAATTTTTTTTGTTGGAGTAGATGCTATAACCAGGGCAATACAAATGTTTGAAATGCACCTTTCCTTTTGCAAAATATCCGTCGTCTATAATATCTTAAAAACTTTTATGTATAGTGTGCATTTCCCGTACTTTTAGAAAGGTCATATAATGCTACTTCTGTAGTACTTGGGTGTCACACCAGAGTAATAGGTTTAGTCTGGCAAGACTTAAATTTCCCATATACTTACACTATACTAACCATTTAGTGAGCCCAGATTTGTGTTTCTAACCTAGGTGATATGTTGCCACAGTTAATTTTGTGGCCCTGGGCATGCTGGATGCCAAATCTCCTGTACGCCCATGACAACCTGGCAGATGGAAGTCTTGGCCAGGAGGGCCCACAGACTTCATAAGGTCTTTATTCTATTTTTCCCCCAAGTTGCACTTAGGCATTCATAGCCTTTGTGCCAGTTAGTATTATTTATTTATTTTGCCCTGAGCAACAGAGGGCTTGCCTCCAGGAATCCTTTGAGCTGACCACCACCTGTAGCCCCAACACTCACAAGCCTTCCCTCCCCTGCTTCACTGAACCGTCTTCTGCTGCTACTGGTACACTCTGCATCTGCTACAATCCTCACAATTACTTCCCTCATTTCCCCACACCTATGCCATCTTACGTCTTACATGCACCAGCAACACTATTCTACCCTGACAGGCACATCTTCACAATTTTTCACCAGGCTACACAATACCACACTTCCTTTCTTTCAAGGGAAGCTGGAACACAACAGTAAGGAGCAGGCACAGGCAGGAGGAGGGACACCAAGCATCCGTGTCCTTTCCCCATTAGAAGAGGTGGCCATGGAGATTGTGGGCAGGGTGCATGTCAGGACTGTTGCGACTGGCGAGGCTGGAGGATGTGCTCCGCAGGGGGTTTAGCCATCTTACCCTCTTTTTCTCTTCTCACTGAACTCTCTTCCTGAACACACCACTCTGCATGACAAAGTGGTGCTGCTTTAAGGTGTTACTCATCTGTCTCTGACTACCCTTGCAACTAACTGCTAATCCTTGTTCCTCTCTTCCCTTTGCAGGTCCAGCAGAAGTAGAGGATCCAGTTGGAGCAGAGGATGAGGGCAGCTTTCCTGAGCCTTACTCTTGCATAAATCAGCTGAGAAACTGGCACTCCATGTAGTGTGGAGGGTCAGCTAGAGGGGTCTGCATTGGGAGATTCACCCAGCACAAGTGCACAGGAGCAAGGCTAGGAGGAAAGGACAGCCCAGGAACCAACTTGCCAGAGAGCAAGCTCACATCCTAGCCCTGCTGCAGACGGAACAGATGCTGACTTCAAGGTCCCAGCCTATAGAAGAACACCAAAGGCTGTGTACAATCAACTTCTCAGTGCATTGGCTGCCTGCCAGGAAGCCTTTGCATAATGTCAGAGAACATGGAGGAGTCCAGCTCCAACTTGTGTGTAGTATTTGAGAGGGGGATAGAAATAATGCAGTCAACCATAAAGCATTTGGTCAACTCTATGAACACTGCAGCAGTGATGAAAAGTGATGGAGCCTCTGATGACAGCTCAGACAGCTTTCATCTTGACCCTGGGTTCCAGCATTTCCTCTGACTTTCAAAGTATGAGGGAATGTGTGGAAAGGAGCTTTCAAAGCATCACATCACTCCTGTATTCTCTTCTCATGCAGAACAGTGGGAATGCTGAGATGCAGCTCCATGACAGTGGTGTTGGCACCATAAGATAGGCACATGATGTTCTCCCTCAGGATGATAGCATGCCTGCTTCTCTGCCCATGTTGGTGCCATACAACTAGTTAATCTAGACTGCAACCAGAGAGCACATCTCCTCACTGAAATATTATCTTGTGTTTAACAAGTTTGCCTTCAACACCTTACCTCCTTCTCCCCACCGTTAAAAAACATTTCTTCAATCCAGTACCCACCCCAGAGCACAACAAAGCATTAGCCCTCTTTGCCCCTACTATAATCTTTATCTGATTGAATAAGTCAACACTAAATAAGTGCACCCTCTCCTGTATGATTCTATCCTCCATGAAAAGCATGACACAAGTGCACGTTGCATTTTATTACTAAAAAGTACAAAGCAAACACAAACCAAACAATTCTTTCCAAGCATAATACTTCCCCAGGGTGGCTACACATGCCTTTCTAGCACTATTCTAGTGCTTCTCCTAGTACAATCTGAGGGCCAGTATCACTAGAAGTGTTTGGCAGCTCATGCTCTTCAAAGGATCATGGCACTGAGGTGGCCCTCCTCTCACAGAAGCTGGCCCCTGGTAGGGAGCAACTGCTGGCTGCATCTCTGGAGCTTGCTCCTGGGCAGCCTGGTGTCATTTCCAATGTTCCACTGATGTGGTGAGGGGGAAAGGCCAGAGCTCCAGGCATGTGCTGCCGTCCTGAGAGATGGCAGTATCAAGCAGGTCAACTGCAGCCATTGCCATTCCACTGGGCCCTGGATACGTGTCCCTACTGATCAGTGGGATGGCAGATCTAATATCAGAAAGTTCTAAGAGACAGCAGCATGCTTTGTGGCTGCCATGATCTGGAAATCAGTATGCAGGATGCTGTTTATTCTCCCCTATTGCTACCAGAGCTGCAATCTGTTCTTCCATGGAGGTGAGGAATCTGTGCTATGTGGCATGGAAGAGCTGAAGTAAGGTGTGGTGGTATCACCCTGTAAATGTGAAGGAAGGGGTTTTAGGGCTGTGTGTACAAATAATTACTGTTAGGTGCAATAGGTGGCCATTCTTTAGGATTCCAAGTTAGTGTCCCTCAACTAGAGTGCATGTGAAGGGTCAGTTGGACAGCTGTTACTTTTAAAGAGTGGAAGAGTTTGCTGATGTTCAGGATGCTCAACGAAGAAAAGAGAGAGTAGCCAATGTGTTACCTTACTTGCCAAGGTAAGTCACTGAACTTTGTATTGCGCAGGTCTGCAGTCTTGGGGTGAGACAGCTGGCACTCAGTGGTGGTGCCACTTCTCTCCCCACAGCACAAGTGCTATTTTTGGTAGTTTTCCTGCCATGGACAACAGCAGTATGTCTCTCGTCTGCTGTATTTCATCCAGGAGGGTTTGCAGATCCGTTTCTGAAAAATTGTGGCATCTTCTTCTCTGCCACTGTACCATGTTCTAACCTCTTATTTGGCTGCCTCTGCCAGGTTGTCCTATGTTTGAAAGGTGACACAAAAAACAGTCATGGGACATGCAGTCAAACTAGCTGACAATCAACTGACTCAGCCAAGCACTGTTCCTTACTTACCTGCTACTCCCCTAGCCTGCTGATGCAACCTTCAGCCAGAACTGTCTTTTTAAAGACTGCACTCTAATTTCTATGTACCCCAGCGGATTATTCCCATTTTAGATGGGAATTACACCAATCGCTACTCCAAAGAATATGCAAATGAGCTGATCCATCTGGTATAAATACCTCTGCATAACAATGATGGGCACAATTTTCCATTGGCGTAAAAGTGGTGCAACTTGCTGTGTGGCATTTTTAGGATATTTTAGGCTATTATGTTTATCACACTTGCTAAATGGTGTGTTCGTGAAATGATCTTTCATTAGTTCACCGTATCCCACTTTTATTGCTGTTTCCAAGATAGCTCCCTGCATGAAAAGAAGGGGAATTCACTTCATCAAGTTCTGCTGATATGTGACCACAAACACACAATAATGCAGCTCAATGTCCCACTTTTCCTGGAAGGTCACACAATGCCTTTAATTTAAGAAATCTAGCATCACCCTATTGTTCAAAAGGTAAAGAAGATTGAATGGCCTGTGACAAAAGGTGAATTGGCAGACGTTGCATCTAAAATGGATGCATTTGCTACTGTTGCATAAGAAAGTCCGAGGTGAAGGGGAGCTTTCTGGATGGTGGAGAGGGGAGGGGAAAGATGTGCTCAGTGGTAGGTTTATATTGTGGATGGTGGAAAATGATCTGGTGAATGTGGGGGCTAATGTGGTGGGAGTCAAGAAGAAGGGGCATCCTGTTGTTGTTGGGAGGAGGGAGAGAGGTGAGAGCAGAGGCATGGGAAATGGGGCAGGCACTAAGTTCATGCAAATATACTTTGCAAACATGTAGTAGAACTGCTCTACAGTTTTTAACTTGCCTAACTGTCCAGACTCTTTCTGTTGTGCATGTTTTAGTATTAATACAATATTTGTTTAATTTCCAGATCTAAGTATATGACATGATTTTCAAGGCACCTTTAGTAGTATGTATTGTCATTTTGGTACTATAGCCATGTATTGAGTCATTTCTTCTCACCTACCATGAGACTCAAAATCCCTCTGAGAGTCATTGTGCCTGTACAGGACACACATCTATACCATGTCTCTTGTAAATTGAGCAGGCATAGGTGACTAATAAAATTATTCCATTGAAGAATATGGCTGTAAAAAACTGCAATTTGCCAGTGACTGTATTAACCACACACTGTAAGTCTATATCATGAATTCAGTGATCCTGTGCTGTTAGCAGGAAACTTTGCTCACTGCAAGCAAGGGTCAGAAATATAACAGCACTGTAATACTGATTCACCGAGCCACGCTCCCACTGAGTGAAGGTTACTGATGAGAGCAGGATTGCTGAATTTGCCTTTATGTGCAATTCCTATGCTTGTTTTGTGTGCATGTGTTCAATTAGTGTGCATAAATTTTTCTTCAGATTTTTTGCAGTAAGGATTTTCTGCCAAAAGGTAATAGCTGTCCTTTTTCTTGAATATCATTCCTTAATGCATCTAATGGAAACTGCAAAGTACTGTGAAAATGGGCATGATAAATGCTCAATTTTCAAAGTTATTTTACCAATACAAAGATATTACTGTGTGTTTCATTGCCACAAAATACCACGGCACATCTATTTGTGTTGGTGCAATATTTTTGTTCTTGTTTCTTTGGAATTAGCTCTGATACCATGAAAGATTATTGCCCTGATTTTAACACCGGGTGGGTTTTGGGTGGATGGGCAGCGAGATGAGTGCGAAATTCACCTGCTGCAGAAAATTTGAGACCCGGGCTATTTTCACTCCCGGGCCTCATTTTAATTTGACTGGTGGGTTTCCCATCCGATTTGCTGACACACAGAGAAACCCACCCACTTTCGGCAGGGCTGCAGAGGCCTATTTAAAGCGGGAACGCACCTCTTAAAGCGAGGCTGCTTTCCCTTCTATCTGATTGCACTGTTGGAGTGTTGAAGGAAGAAACTTCTGCTGGGTGGGGAAGGATGTGATGGAGGGGGTGGAATTGTTTGGAGTGCTGGGGGGTGGGGGGAAAGGACTGTTGCCATGTGTTATTGACAGATATGGAGAAATGAAGAGCTGTATTCACCCTTGCTACTCTTGTAATGTCATTGAATCATTTCACAGCACAACGGCACACTATACCATCTCACATTCTCATTCCAAACACACACTCACCTCTTCCTTGGTCTCTTCACATCAGCCACTTGCAACATTATTTTCTCACTTGGTAGCCTTTGCAGAATCAGCAACTTCTCTCATGACTCCTTCATTATGCCATACTCCAGTCACTTGCTTTCCATTCCACCTGTCCGGCGTGGACTCAATGGGCTGAATGGCCTCCTTCTGTGCTGTAAATTTTCTATGATTCTATGATTCTGCTTGCATTTTCATTCTTCTCCATCTCAGCATGTGCACAACAAGCAGAAGCCCCACCCATCTGCACTCTCCTTTGTAGGAGACACTCACTAACTTTCATCCTCTCTTTCTGCAGGAGAAAATGGCGCACAGCACAAGGGAGAGGCATAAGACCGGGGAAGGACCACCCAACTTCATGAACCACTTCGAGCTGGAGCAGCAAGCACTTGAAATCAGAGACTCCTTCAGAGCTGTCAGAAGAGGACGTTTTGAGGTCAAGGGCTTCTTTGAACTGGGCCGCTGACTATTTCTTGTATCCTTTCATGAACTTCAGAAAACCCCACTATCAGGCCGCTTGACTACTTCAAGCTGCATTATGATGCCTGCCATCTGCTACTATCCAGCCTCTTAGTGCCATCCCAACTCTTGTTCATTTTCTCTTTCCTTTTGGAGAAATATGCTGCAGAAGAAGACACCTCAGAGAGGAGAATCATCACATGCTGCACCACTCACAAGCACCAGCTCAGAGATTGGCACCCTGGCTGAGTGAAGCACCTAGCACTAGTGAGCAGCAGTAGGTACTGGTGGTAGGGACACCCCAGGAGACAACTCACTGAAAGGCAAGGTCCTCTCCCAGCTCTGCTGAGCAGGACAGAAATGAGGACTTCATGGGCCCAGCTATGAGAAGAAGATTGCTTGCTTCACACAAGTACTTACACCAGGCATTGGAAGTCCTGCCAAGGAGATTTAGCACCATGGCTAAAAGTGTGGAGGAGTCCGCTTCCAGCCTGTATGGTAATCTCGCATGGCATCAGCACTCTGCACTCTACCTTGGAGAGTGTGGCCACCTCCAAGTACGCTGCAGCTGGGCCCTCACAAAAGGAATCAATGTCCCAGTCTTTGCAGCTTTGGTGAAAGCTCATGCAGTTGCCATTCAGTTTCTGGGCTGCACTTTGGAGATACAGGTGTCCATCTTGGAGAAATTAGTGGACCACATGGATAGAGATTTGGAAGCTCAAGCGGCTACAGTGCAGGTTCTGAGCTCTGTCTTGCAGAGACAGGTTTCCACCTTTGGAGAGATTGGTGGATAGAGGCTTTCAAGGAGTCACTCATCTTCTGAAGTCTGCTCTCCCACAGATCAGTGGAAGTGCTGAGCTGCAGGCTCAGGAGAGTGGCATGGGGCAGCGAGAGTGGCGTGAGTTGCCCTCTCCCAGGGTGTCACACATCTGCTCTCTTGCCATGCCCTCAACTAATACCAACCATGGTACCAGAAAGCCAGCTGAGCCAGACTGCCCTGGCAGCAGGCGAAGTGCCGCAGTCTGCAGACAGGCTCTCTCAGTCTTGAGCTCCCAGAAGTTGCCAGCCATGAGGATCTCAAGGGTTCCCATTTTCCAGAAACCTTCCGCCAGCTCTGCTGAAGCCACTGACGGAGCACCTCATACGAGCAGTCAAGTTAGTATGCCTTTTTTTAAGAAAAGCAATACAAATTGATTACTTGGGTGACAAAATTGTGTTTGAAATTAAAATCATCACCTTTATCATATTTGGAACTTTGGTTTATAGTTTCTTTTGGTTGTAGCTCGTTAGTCTGCATTGTCAGAATGTCATTGATATAGAGGTTGGATGAATGGCTTCAATGTTCTCTAATGCAAATTCAAGGGAGTGGTGAAGGGGGTAACAAGGATTGCTAATGTAGAGGGACTTTTTGTCACTTTTCAGGTAAGAGAATTGAGGAGGTCACTGAAAGTGCTGCTCTATCAACTGCTCTCTGGCCTCTCTGGTTGCAATAAGTTGTACTGCCCCTCCTTCGTGGTTCCCCTCGCCTTCATCCAATTCTTCCTTGTCTGATGATGCCTCTTCTTGTTGTGTCTCCTCCAACTCCAATCTTATTTGCTTTTCCAGGTTGTGCAGAATGCAGTAAAGTATATTGATGTGGTCCACTTTATCTGGGCCATAATTTAGGGAGGCTTGAGAGCAATCAAGGCACTTGAACCTTTCCTTCAATACCAATGGTACGCTCTATGATGTTACTGGTGGTCCATGGCTCTCATTGTATCTGTGTTATTCAGGCAAGGTGGGATTGTGGAGGAGTGTCATCAGCCATGTTTGTAGAGTATCCCTTGTCCCCTAGCAGCCATCCACTAATGTTCCTGGATGGGTGGAAAAGTGGGATGATTGATGAGTGTAATGGCATTGTGTATGCTGCCAGCCAAACTGGCGCAGAGTTGTATTATCCTCCTGTGGTGATCATACATCAGTTACACATTGGTAGAGTGGAAGCCCTTCCTGTTGACAAAAATTGCTGGCTCGTCTTCTGGTGTTCTGATAGCTACATGAGTGCAGTCTATTATGGCCTGGACATGAGGGAAGCCGGTCACTGCTGCAAATCTCAGCGCTCTCTCATTCTAACTGCTGGGATCCATTGGGAAGCTAATGTACTGGTTTGCTCTGGCAAGGTGGGCATTGGTGACCTGTTTGATACAACTGTGCACTGAAGTCTGGGAGATGCCGATGATGTCTTCTGTAGTAGCCAGAAGGAGACTGAGATGAAAAAGTTAAGGGTGGTGGTGACTTTGACAGCCACTGGCAAAGACAGCAGGTCCGACTGCCACAGGCTGCATAGATTAGCAACAGCTTGCCTGGTGGTGCAGCCTCCTGATGCAGTGCTCAGAGATATCCGAGGAACTGTCTCTTAGGGCCTATAGTCCCTGTGGGTTGGGTAAGGCCTTGTACAAGCAGCTCCCCTCACCTGCAATGTTCTAACAGGCCCACCCATAGCTCACCATAGTTGTTGAGGCTGTTGCTGTTGCTGCTGTTTCTCTTCCCCCAACTGCTCCTCTATCCAAAAGAATGATGTAAGGAATCTTACAACACCAGGTTATAGTCCAACAATTTTATTTTAAAATCACAAGCTTTCGGAGATTATCTCCTTCGTCAGGTGAGTAGTGAATGAGAGGTTCTCAAATCGCATATCTTATATTAGGCTGGGACACCATCACACTAATCAAAGGTGTCGTTGGTGTTCAGACAGGTTAGGTCCCAGTATGCTGAATACACAATGTGTCAAATTACACAGACAGAGAGAAAGAGACCCGAAAGGCAGAGAGAGAGAGAGAGAGAATTTCCAGTTGTATTAAAAACAGATAACTTTTTTTGCCTTGCTGTGGGGTTACGTGCAGCGTGACATGAACCCAAGATCCCGGTCGAGGCCGTCCTCATGGGTGCGGAACTTGGCTATCAATTTCTGCTCGACGATTTTGCGTTGTCGTGTGTCTCGAAGGCCGCCTTGGAGAACGCTTACCCGAAGATCGGTGGCTGAATGTCCTTGACTGCTAAAGTGTTCCCCGACTGGGAGGGAACCCTCCTGTCTGGCGATTGTTGCGCGGTGTCCGTTCATCCGTTGTCGCAGTGTCTGCATGGTCTCGCCAATGTACCATGCTCCGGGGCATCCTTTCCTGCAACGTATGAGGTAGACAACGTTGGCCGAGTCACAGGAGTATGAACCATGTATCCAGAGAGGGCATCCTGAAACCCATCGTACAGGGAACCCCCAGCTTCTGTCGCGACACTACAGACTTCCTACAAAAACTCAGCACCCACGGACCAGTTGAACCAGGAACACTTCTCACCACGATGGACGTCTCGGCACTCTACACCAGTATCCCCCACGATGATGGCATCGCTGCAACAGCCTCAGTACTCAACACCAACAACAGCCAATCTCCAGACGCCATCCTACAACTCATCCGCTTCATCCTGGATCACAATGTCTCCACCTTCGATAACCAGTTCTTTACCCAAACACACGGAACAGCTCTCTCTCTCTCTGCCTTTCGGGTCTCTTTCTCTCTGTCTGTGTAATTTGACACATTGTGTATTCAGCATACTGGGACCTACTGTTTTCCGTGGCTAACCTGTCTGAACACCAACGACATCTTTGATTGGTGTGATGGTGTCCCAGCCTAATATAAGATATGCGATTTGAGAACCTCTCATTCACTACTCACCTGACGAAGGAGATAATCTCCGAAGGCTTGTGATTTTAAAATAAAATTGTTGGACTATAACCTGGTGTTGTAAGATTCCTTACATTTGTCCACCCCAGTCCATCACCGGCATCTCCACATCAAAAGAATGATGTAAAAATAGCACCCATGATAAGCAATGAATGTTTAGTCAGGGTGAGTACGGGGAAAGTAATCAGAAAGAAGCAAACTTCAAGCTCAGAGCTGCCTTGGAAATCCACTAATCACAATAGCAGACATTTTCAAATGATTTGATTGTCTGCAGGTGAGTGCCCCTTTAAATACTGCTACCAGTCATGTCAGTCAATTTTTGAAGCCAGTATCACAAGGTTTTACTCAACCTGTTTGCCACCAGAGTCAGGTCCCAAGTTGAAATGACGTTCGTTAGCATTCCGACTGGAATGGGCCGATAATTCGATTTTTGTTATTTTAACTACTCACCCGCTCTCTTCCTGCCGTGCAGGTTGGGTTTAAATCAGCGGCTAAGTTACTGGATAAAACCAGCCACTCACTCAGAACCATTTCATATTTGAGGTCCATAGATTATGCAAAGGACTCTTCTACAGAATTAATTGAACCAATCAAATTTACATAAATAGGTACGCAGCATAGCTATAAATATAATGTATTAAAAGTCCTGCATCTAGCACACACTTCCTGTTTGTCACATTTCAAATCAAACACAAAGAAAATAACTGGAACATTTGCCAATGAGAAACTAGTAAGGACTTATGAAAATGGCCACTTCAGAATGACTAGTCAGGAGAATCATAGAATCATACAGCACAAATAGAGGCCATTCGGCTCATCATGCCTGTGCCAGCTCTTTGAAAGAGCAACCCAATTAGGCCCATTCCCCTGCTCTTTCCCCATAGCCCTGCAATTTTTTCCCCTTCAAATATTTATCCAATTCCCTTTGAAAGTTACGATTGAATCTGTTTCCACCATCCTTTCAGGCAGTGCATTCCAGATCTTAACAACTCGCTGTATAAAAAAACTCCCCTCTGGTTCTTTTAGGAATTACCATAAATCTATGTCCTCTGGTTACCAGCCCTCCTCCAGTGGAAACAGTTTCTCCCTATTTACTCTATCAAAACCACTCATAATTTTGAACACCTCTATTAAGTCTCCCCTTAACATTCTCTGCTTCAAGGAGAACAATCCCAGCTTTTCTAGTCTCTCCATCCCTGATACCATTCTAGTAAATCTCCTCTGCACCATCTCCAAGGCTTTGACATCCTTCCTGAAGTGTGGAGCCCACAATTGGACACAATACTCCAGCTGAGGCCTAACCAGTGATTTATAAAGGTTTAGCATAACTTCCTTGCTTTTGTGTTCTTTGCCTCTATTTGTAAAGCCAAGGATCCCGAATGATTTTTTAACAGCCTATTACAGAATCTGCTAATAAAAAACATTAAAAGAGAGAAAAAAAGATGAACCCATTAAATCACTGAAATGTTTTGGAGATAAAAATTGACCACCATGATGGAAATGTTGGGAAATACGTCAGAGGGCTTACTTCTCTCATTTGCATCTTATTTCCATATGCTCACCCCTATATGGGCAGATGTAGCCTAAACTGCTGGCCCCATGCAGCATAAAATAGGGGGAGGGGATTGCAGCAAAAGATTGCAATCCAGGATAATATTTTTGCCCAGAGCTGTGACTTTATTAGTTGAAGGCATTTCGCAGGATGCATAGGTAGCTCTTAGTTAGCCCTGCTGACGCATTGGACCCAACATTCTGGAAGTACTGCTCCACCAACAGAAGTGCAGTGGGATAAGACTCCCATTTGCCCATGGAGACCAAAGCAGGCTATGTCCCTAATCATGAGGGGCCATTATTACAATCAGGGCCATCTTTACAATCTGGGTGGGCAGCATGTATCTGTAAGGGTGGTTGATGAACACCCACCGCAATGTGTTGACAGAAGTTGGAGCAGCATCCAGTCTCCAAAAATCAATTATCTTTGTCTTGGGGCAGTATTGGGGTCTTTCCTAGGGTCCTCAATGGAACTCTTACACTCTCAGCTGGGGACAGTTCGTTGGTCCTAACAAGGACATAATGGGTAACATTACCAGGATACCCAGAAACTCCCCATGAAATGTCCCCAAAGCAGGGCTATGACGTGGGGCAGAAGACTCAACCACTCCCCATTGAAATTTCTTCCAAATTTCATTTCAAACGCTTCTTCCTTTTCAATCTCTAACAATATCTATTTGTTATTCAAAATAATTTGAAGGAACGCTACAGATCAAATTTCAAAAGCTATATGCAGGTAAAGCTTACATTATGCCTGATGTGACCAGGTGTACAGGCCCGCCAAAGGGTGGATGTGGGCGCCACCTGGGGGTCCAGGCCAGAACTGTGGCCTGCAACCCTGAAGAGCAATTGTTTTTTTAAAAAATAACTTAAATGTAGTCCTCCAACAAAAGGAGCCACTGGGAGCAGTCTCCATTGGTTTCTGGGAGGACCCCCCCCCCCAACCCCGACAACCCTCCCCACCAAACCTTCTGGCCTATTTCCATTGGTTTATGCCTTAGATCCACCCCTGTGGTCTCATCAGGTTAATTGCTGCTGATCGTACACTGGGTCCCTCTGAAAGTCAGAGATGCAGGAACTCCTGGTGTTAGGAGTCTCCAGCACCGGCCCTGCTTCTTTCTACGTCACTGGCCTTGTAAAAGGCAGACAGAAGGTCCACCCTTACCAAGGCCCTGATGTATCTGAGCCCCAACCCAATTTCAGGCCCTTTCAGTGCACTCCCACTGGAATTAACACGAGAAAGTGCTGGAAGGCTCCCAGATACCTACTTCTAACTGATATATCTTGCTTACCCTCTTGCAGTGTATGTTCAAATTTAAAACTGATATGATATAAAAATGAAATACATAGGTAAAGGAACATATATTAACTATACACCACTCATTTACAGGTTTATCAGAATAATGAACTGTGTTGCAGAGTTTGAACCCAAAAACATTGGTAACAATTCCAGAATGCCATGTAATAACAACAGAATTTGCCTCCTTAAGGGGCTGTAGATCAGTGGCCCTGTTGTTATGCCTTAAAAAGCATAAACATCCCTATTGTTATAAAACAGTAAATCCTCAGATTCACCATTAGTAATGACATGTCAGATATGTTCATATTTGTAAATATATTTTAATGCAAGTGTATGCATGACTACATACTATCCCCCTTATACAGGCATAGCCAACTGTAATACACAACAAATAAAACTAAGATTTTTAAAAATGACACAAGAGGCACAAAGGTGCAGTGATTATTGTTCAATAGGAGGAATGCAGGATACAGGTAAGAAAATTAGTTGGTAAATGCAATTGCTATCTTACAGGTAAAGTAGGTATCAACCAGGCCCCACTGCATTTGTGAGAGCTGATGGGTATTACATGATCTCTCTAGAGAGATGATATTCTGAATCCTACAAATCCCTGCAGAACTACTTAAAAACTTAATTAATTGCTTCCTGTTCTGTATTAACTGTTGCTGTAGTTGATTTGATAGCTGTGATATATGAATGTGTTTGTATTATTTTAAGCTATTACATTAATGGGTTGCCTTCTCTTGTTCTCCAAATTCTTCATATTTCTGTTGTGTATGCAACAGAGTGTATTCTGTTTCCTGCCAATATCCTAGCAGAAATCTCTTTCCCCTCTCCTCAGTTTGCTTATGTGTTGAATGACTTCTCATCCATTGTAATTTCAAACTTCATCTAAATTCCCCTTGCTTTCTTTCCTCTGGTTTCTCTTTTCTTCTGGAATGCACTGCCTGAAAGGGTGGTGGAAGCAGATTCTATAGTAACTTTCAAAAGGAAATTGGATATATACTTAAAAAGGAAAAATTTGCAGGGCAATGAGGAAAGGGCAGGGGAGTGGGACTAAGGGGATAGCTCTTTCAAAGAGCCGGCACAGGTACGATGGGCTTATGTGCTGTAAGATTCTATGATTCTTCGGTCTCCACGCAACCTTACTCTCTAAATACACTCCCCCATCCCTATCATCGCCACTTCTAGAATCTTGTCATCTCGAGAGGTCGGCCACTTCTGAGATTTCTATCTTCAATAAAGCCTGGCATACTTCAAGTACCCTACAATCACCGTCATCATTAGGGAAAACTATCCTGCTTCCATTTCAAGACCTTTTAAAAACTTCCAACATCTTCTCCTTTGACTTATCAGCTGCCTCAACACATCTGCTACAGTCAACTGGCTCAATGGCTCTCTGGTCCTCTGGTCTCTTTTCTTGGTGCCCTTGTCCCCTCCAAATCCTTCACTATCTCCCTTCACTGTTTTCATTGGTCAATTCTCTCTTTAAACATCTTTAAAGTGGAGAGCTGCAGATCATCTAAAACAATATTGCACGTTCCTTCATCCAAATCCTCATACCATTTCAGGATTATCTTGACTTATAAAGACAATCCTTGGCTTTTCTTCTCAATGACTAACCCTCTTCTCTGACCCCCTTCCTCTGCTACCCACATTTTCATTTCAAACAGCAAATGTGAGGAACTGATGGTTTCCTGTGTGGAAGATGAGGACTCTGTGCAGGAACATAAAATGGATTGGGTAGGGAGGAGGTTAGCAATTCAGTTATGAATGCAGTAGTATTAGGAGACTTGAAAGTTAGAGAGGTCGACACTATCTTTTGCAGCCTAGACTGAGAATCCCAGATGCTTTATTGCCTCCCAGGTGCTAAGGTAAGAGACATTTTGGAAAGACTGGAAAAGAATATGGATGGAGAGGGAGAGCAGCCAGTCATTGTTGTCCATGTGAGTGCCAATGATAGAGGAAAGGAAAAGCCTGAAGTCCTGCAAAAGGAGTTTATGAAATTAGGAAGCAAGACTTCAAAGGTGGTAATCTCTGAATTACTCCTCTGGCCACATGCTAGAATTGAGTAGGATAGGAAGATTAGGGAGCTCATAAGTGGCTAAAAGTGTGATGTCAGAAAGAATGTTTCCTTTTTATGGGGCATTGGTACCAGTTATGGGGAAGATGGGAGCAATTCTGTAATGATGAGTTTCACTTGAACAGGAAGGGAGCTAATGAACTGGCAAAACAGATAAATAGGGAACTGAAGAGTCATTTAAACTAGGAAGGAAGGGGGCATGGGTAATAAAAGCAATTAGAAAGAGCAAGTAGAGAAGATAGAAATAGATGAAGTAAATAAACAATGGCCCAAGGGTAAGTCCTGGTAGGGGACTGGAGCAGCAAGGGGGAGGGGCCGATTGTGAGTACTGTGCCATCAGGGCACGAACAAATTTCTAGCGCAAAATCTTTTCTCATCCTCTTGTGCTCTTGTGCATTAGGACATGAAAAATTATACTGACAGAGGCAAGATTGCCCATCTACTCATGGCAAGGTAGTAAATGAAAGAAAATAGGAAAGACCTAATAATTGGGAGAGTAGAATCAAAATTCACCTACAGTTTAAAAAATTAGTTTCCAATGAAAAGAGATAGCAAAACCTCCTAATATAACTGCAAACCATTAGTTTCTGCTACAATAACTTTGAATATCAAAGACAAAGTAATACTACTTTCAAATTCAAATTACATCTAAAAACCTCCATATTAAAAATTTGCATCCTGTGGTGTAAGACATTTTTTTTGAGGGTTAGTTATTTTTGCTTTCTTGGTGAAAATATTTCTGGTGTTTGTTATTTATTGCAAAATTGTAAATGCCTTATTTATACACAGGTTTATGAATTTGCCATGAGCTAAAAAAATAGAAATCTTCTTACTTGGCCTTCCTCATTGCTAAGAGAATAATTTAGCAAACTCCTTCTTATGCAGAAATGCTTGCCCTTCTCACAATGGCATGGCTGAGACTGACTGATTTTGGGGCAATTACAACCACAAACTCATGTAATACCACTCAGTGATGCTCCAACACTTTTCAGTTTCTCATCTCAAGTCCAAGGATTAAACACACTTAGAGGTTTTGGATATCTGCTCTCATTCTTAGATCGTGAATTTTCATTTACAATTTTTCTTACAATTATGAAAGTCTACTCCTGTGGTGCAGAGATTGCCCATTGTTGTTCGAATTTGAAAACAGTGCCTTCATAATGTAAGGTCTGCAGGTATGTAAGATCGCCTTATTTACTCTATCAAAGAGTGTAGAAGAGCATGCCAGAAGCAGCACCAGGCGTACCTAAAAATGAGGTGCCAACTTGGTGAAGCTACAACTCAGGACTACATGCATGCTAAACAGCGGAAGCAACATGCTATAGACAGAGCTAAGCGATTCCACACCCAACGGATCAGATCAAAGCTCTGCAGTCCTGCCACATCCAGTCCTGAATGGTGGTGGACAATTAAACAACTAACGGGAGGAGGAGGCTCTGCAAACATCCCCATCCTCAATGATGGCGGAGTCCAGCACGTGAGTGCAAAAGACAAGGCTGAAGCGTTTGCAACCATCTTCAGCCAGAAGTGCCGAGTGGATGATCCATCTCGGCCTCCTCCCGATATCCCCACCATCACAGAAGCCAGTCTTCAACCAATTCGATTCACTCCACGTGATATCAAGAAACGGCTGAGTGCACTGGATACAGCAAAGGCTATGGGCCCCGACAACATCCTGGCTGTAGTGCTGAAGACTTGTGCTCCAGAACTAGCTGCGCCTCTAGCCAAGCTGTTCCAGTACAGCTACAACACTGGCATCTACCCGACAATATGGAAAATTGCCCAGGTATGTCCTGTCCACAAAAAGCAGGGCAAATCCAATCCGGCCAATTACCGCCCCACCAGTCTACTCTCAATCATCTGCAAAGTGATGGAAGATATCGTCGACAGTGCTTTCAAGTGGCACTTACTCACAATAACCTACTCACTGATGCTCAGTTTGGGTTCCGCCAGGACCACTCGGGTCCAGACCTCATTACAGCCTTGGTCCAAACATGGACAAAAGAGCTGAATTCTAGAGCTGAGGTGAGAGTGACTGCCCTTGACATCAAGGCAGCATTTGACCGAGTGTGGCACCAAGGAGCCCTAGTACAACTGAAATCAATGGGAATCAGGAGAAAACTCTCCAGTGGCTGGAGTCATACCTAGCACAAAGGAAGATGGTAGTGGTTGTTGGAGGCCAATCATCTCAGCCCCAGGACATTGCTGCAGGAGTTCCTCAAGGCAGTGTCCTAGGCCCAACCACCTTCAGCTGCTTCATTAATGAACTTCCCTCCATCTTAAGGTCTGAAATAGGGATGTTCGCTGATGATTGCACAGTGTTCAGTTCCATTCGCAACCCCTCAGATAATGAAGTAGTCCGTGCCTGCATGCAGCAAGACCTGGACAACATCCAGGCTTGGGCTGACAAGTGGCAAGTAACATTTGCGCCAGACAAGTGCCAGGCAATGACCATCTCCAACAAGAGAAAGTTTAACCACGTCCCCTTGACATTCAACGGCATTACCATCATCGAATCCCCCATGATCAACATCCTGGGGGTCACCATTGACCAGAACCTTAACTGGACCAGCCATATAAATACTGTGGCTACAAGAGCGGGTCAGATGCTGGGTATTCTATGGCAAGTGACTCACCTCCTGACTCACCAAAGCCTTTCCACCATCAGAAGGCACAAGTCAGGAGTGTGATGGGATACTCTCCATTTGCCTGGATGAGTGCAGCTCCAACAACACTCAAGAAGCTTGACACCCTCCAGGGCAAAGCAGCCCGCTTGATTGGCACCCCAACCACCACCCTAAACATTCACATCCTTCACCACCGGCGCACCGTGGCTGTAGTGTGTACCATCCACAGGATGCAGTGCAGCAACTCGCCAAGGCTTCTTTGACAGCACGTCCCAAACCCATGACCTCTAACCACCTATAAGGACAAGATCAGCAGGCACATGGGAACAACACCACCTGCACATTTCCCTCCAAGTCACACACCATCCCGACTTGGAAATATATCACCGTTCCTTCATCGTCGCTGGGTCAAAATCCTGGAACTCCCTTCCTAACAGCACAGTGGGAGAACCTTCACCACACAGACTGCAGCAGTTCAAGAAGGCGGCTCACCACCACCTTCTCAAGGGCAATTCGGGATGGGCAATAAATGCTGGCCTTGCCAGCGACGCCCACATCCCAAGAACGAATAGAAAAAAACTCTATCAAAACCATTCATGATTTTGAACACCTCTATCAAATCTCCCCTTAACCTTTTCTATTCTAAGGAGAACAACCCCAACTTCTCCAGTCTTACCACATAACAGAAGTCCCTCATCCCTGGTACTATTCTAGTAAATCTCTTCTGCACCCTCTCCTCATTCTTCCTACCAACAATGCATTATTTTACACTTCTCTGTGTTAAATTTCATCCATGTGTCTGCCCTTTTCACCAGTCTGTCTATGTCCCTCTGAAGTCTGTTACTATCCTCCACATTGTTTACTACATTTCTGAGTTTCGTGACATCTGCAAAGTTTGAAATTATGCCCTCTATACCCAAATCCAGGTCATTAATATGTATCAAAAAGAGCAGTGGTCCTAATACTGACCCCTGGGGAACACCACTGATTACTTCCCTCCAGACTGAAAAACAATTGTTTACTATTACTTTCTACTTTCTGTCCCTTAGCCAATTTTGTATCCACGCTGCCACTGTCCCTTTGATTCCACGGGCTTTAATTTTGCTAACAAGTCTATTATGTGATACTTTATCAAATGCCTTTTGAAAGTCCATATACACAACATCAACGGCACTACCCTCATCAACCTTTTCCGTTACTTCATCAAAGAACTCAATCAAGTTAGTCAAACTCAATTTTCCTTTAACAAATCCATGCTGACTTTCATTTATTCGCCCATACTTTTCCAAGTGCTGGTTAATTTTGTCCCGGATTATTGTCTCCAAAAGTTACCCCACCACTGATGTTAGGCTGAATGGCCTGTAATTGCCGGGTTTATCCCTCTCCCCTCTTTTGGGCAGAGGTGTAACATTTGCAATCTTCCAGTCCTCCGGCACCATCCCCATATCCAAGGAGGATTGGAAGATTGTGGCCAGACCCTCTACAATTTCCACCTTTACTGCCCTTAATAACTTAGGATGCATCCCATCTGGACTGGGTGACTTTTCTACTTTGAGTACTGCCAATCTTTTAAGTACTTCCTCTTTATCTATTTTCATCCTATCCAATATCGCTACTACTTCCTCCTTTACTGCTACATTAGCAGCATCCTCTTCTCTAGTGAAGACCGATGTGAAGTAGTCATTTAGTAACCCAGCCATTCCCTCTGCCTGTACAAGAATATCTCCTTTTTTGTCCCTAATCGGTCCCACCCTTCCTTTAACCACCCTTTTATTATTTACATGTTATAAAAGGCTTTTGGGTTCCCTTTTATGTTAGCCGCTAATCTATTCTCATACTCTCTCTTTGCTCCTCTTATTCCCTTTTTTAGATCGACTCTATACTTTCTGTATTCAGCCTGGTTCTCTGCTGTATTATGAACCTTACGTTTGTCATAAGCCTCCTTTTTCTGTTTAATTTTAATCTCTATATCTTTAGTCATCCAGGGAGTTCTAGCTTTCCCTCACGTAGGGATGTGTCTACTCTGTATCCGAACCAACTCTTCCTTGAAGGCCTCCCAGTGTTCAATTATTGTTTTGCCTACCAATTATTGATTCCAATCCACCTGGGCAAGATCCTTTTTTAACTCACTGAAATTTGCCCTCCTCCAGTTAAGTATTTTCACATTTGATTGTTCCCTGGCCTTTTCCATAACTATTCTAAACCTAATGATATTATAATCACTGTTCCCCAAATGCTCCCCTACTGAAACATGCTCCACTTCATTTCCCCAAAACTAGATCCAGCACTGTTTCCTTCCTGGTTGGGCTAGAAACACAATGTTTCAGAAAGTTCTCTTGAACACATTTCAGGAATTCCTCCCCCGCTTTGCCCTTTACATTGTTACTGTCCCAGTCTATATTGAGATAATTGATGTCCCCCATTATCACTCTTCTACAGTCTTTGCATCTTTCTGTAATTTACCTGAAAATGATCTCCTCTATCTCTTTCCCACTATTTGCTGGCCTATAGTACACACCCAGTAGTGTAATGGCTCCTCTTTTGTTCCTCAATTTTAACCAAATAGATTTTGTCTTTGACCTCTCAACTACATCATCCCTTTCCAGTGCTATAATAGTTTCTTTGATCAATACTGCCCCCCCCCCCCACTCCTTTCTTTCCTTCCCTATTAACAGTCACCTGAACCAGTGTGGATTGATTAGGGAAAGCCAGCACAGATTTGTTAAAGGCAAATCATGTTCAACTAACTTGATAGAGTTTTTTGATGAGGTAACAGAGAGGGTAGATGAGGGCAATGCAGTTGATGTGGTGTGTATGGACTTTCAAAGGGTGTTTGATAAAGTGCTGCATGGTGGGCTTGTCATCAAGATTGCGGCCCGTGGAACAAAGGGGGCAGCAGCAACATGGATACAGAATTGGCTAAGTGACAGGAAGCAGGGAGTAATGAACAGTTGTTTTTCGGACTGGAGGGAGGTGCATGTGGTGTTCCCTAGGGGTCGGTGCTGGGACCACTGATTTCTTGATATATATTAATGACTTGGACTTGGGTGTACAGGGCACAATTTCAAAATTTGCAGATGATGCAAAACGTGGAAGGGTAGTGAACAATGAGAAGGATAGTGATAGACTTCAAGAGGATATAGACAGGCTAGTGGCATGGGCGGACACGTGGCAGATGAAATTTAATGCAGAAAAATGTGAAGTGATACATTTCGGTAGGAAGAACGAGGAGAGGCAATATAAACTAGAGGGCACAATTCTAAAAGGGGTACAGGAACAGAGAGATCTGGGGATATATGTGCACAAATCATTGAAGTTGGCAGGGCAGGTTGAAAAAGCGGTTAAAAAAGCATATGGGATCCTGGGCTTTATAAATAGAGGCATAGAGTACAAAAGTAAGGAAGTTATGTTGAGCCTTTATAAAACACTGGGTTCAACTGGAGTATTGTGTCCAGTTCTGGGCACTGCACTTTAGGAAAGTTGTGAAGATCTTAGAGAGGGTACAGAAGAGATTTACGAGAATGATTCCAGGGATAAGGGACTTTAGTTACGTGGATAGACTGGAGAAACTGGGGTTGTTCTTTTTGGATCAGAGAAGGTTGCGAGGAGATTTGTTCGTGGTATTCAAAATCATGAAGGGTCTAGACAGAGCAGATAGAGAGAAACTGTTCCCATTGATGAAAGTGTCAAGAACCAGAGGGCATAGATTTAAGGAGATTGGCAAAAGAACCAAAGGTGACATGAGGAAAAATTTTTTACACTGAGAGTGATTAAGATCTGGAATGCACTGCCCGAGGGGGTGGTGGAAGCAGATTCAATCATGACCTTCAAAAGGGAACTGGATAAGTACTTGAAAGGAAAAAAATTACGGGGATAGGGCGGTGGTGGGGGGGTGGGACTAACTGGATTGTTCTTGCATAGAGCCGGCGTGGACTCAATGGGCCAAATGGCCTCCTTCCGTGCTGTAACCTTTCTATGATTCTATGATTCTATCCTTCCTGAATGCGTTGTAGCCAAGAATATTAAGCACCCAATCCTCCTTTTCTTTGAGCCAGGTCTCTATTTTTGCCACGATATCATAGTCCCACGTGATGACTTGAGCCTGCAGCTCACCAACCTTATTTACCATGCTACATGCATTTATGCAAATGCACTCTAACTCATGTTAGATTGCCTCGCATTTGCCCCCTGTCTGATCCCTCCTATTTCTGAACTCTTCTCTACTCTAGTGCTACTTGTCTCTCCCAGTCCTCTGTGCACCTTGTTTCTCCTCTCTAATGTTTCATCCTGGTGCCCATTCCCCTGCCAAATTAGATTAAATGCTCCCCCACAGCACTAGTTAATATTCCGGCGAGAACATTGGTCCCAGCTTTGTTGTGGCGCAACCCGTCCATCTTGAACAGATCCCTCCTGCCCCAGAACTGGTCCCAGTGCCCCAGAAATCTGAAGCCCTCCCTCCTGCACCATTGCTCCAGCCACGCATAAACCTGTCTTATCCTACTATTCCTAAACTCACTAGCGCGTAGCACTGGGAGTAAGCCAGAGATTACTATATTTGAGGTCCTGCTTTTTGCTTCCTCCCTAGCTCCTGAAACTCTGACTGCAGGATCTCGACCCTTTTCCTTCCTATGTCATTGATTCCCACATGGACCACGACTTCTGGCTGTTCCCCTTCCCCCCCTCAAAATGTTCTATACTACCTCAGTGATGAACTTTACCCTGGCACCAGGGAGGCAGCACACAATGTGGGACTCACATCGGTGGTTGCAGAAATGCTTGTCTATCCCCCGACTATCGAATCCTCTACAACAACTGCATTTCTTCACCCCCCCCCCCCCCCCACCCACCATGAAGCTGAGTCTTCCACGGTGCCATTGATTTGCTCCTGACTGCATTTCCCGAGGTGTCAACACCCTCATTGGTATGAATACTGGTTTGTGAGTGCCACATTCCCAGGGGACTCCTGTACTGCCTACATGTTCCTCCTAGTCTGTCTGGTGCTCACCCACACCCTCTCCGCCTGAACTCTCTGTAGCTGCGGGGTGACCATCTCCTGAAGCGTGCTATTCACAAAACTCTCAGCTTCCCATACTGTAGTGACGCCAGCCTTCCTCAAGATCTGAAACTCTGTGCTCAAGCTCGAGCAGTTGGCGGCACATGTGGTTTTCCAGGACACACAAAGTGTTCTGGAGTTCCCACAAGGCAAAGGATGTGCATGCAACAGGCCCCAGCTGTCCTGCCATGTTAGCTAGTTATTTAAACTGTTTGTTTACACTAAAACAAAACACTAACCACTAAAAAACACTAACCACTAAAACACTAACCAGTGAACTAAAGGAGGACTTACCCATGGCGTTCCTCCTTGTCTTGTGGCGTCACTTTTTGACTTTTTCTTGATTTTTGATTCCTTGCACAGCTCCCTTTACGCTTCGCTCAGTCTTAGTCTTTTTAAAAATGTTGTATTTTTTTTATTTAAGCTTTAAAAATTGAGATTAGTTTATAGTTCCTTGATTTAAATCACTTAGCACCTCCTTCCCCTTTTCACCTAATTCCCACACTCACTAAATTCCCAGTTGAAAGCCCTCACTCTGTTAGATACATTAAATGGTTTTCAGAAGAACAATGTATTTATTGAACAGATGCAGTTGTTCACACAAACAGTTCACTATGTAGCAATTAGTATCAATATACCAAGAACACTATGCGCGAACTTCTGGGAATTGAAACATAAGCACCTGAGTCAAAGTTCAGGATAATCAAAACTACCTAATAGTATAAGATTCTGAAATGGTGCTCCCAACTATTCATTTTTATTATTGCAGTGTTTTAGTGGTTATTATTCTTGGTGGTTGATGATTGGCATCTTTCTACTCTACACTGCCATTTTAGCAAACTTTAAATTTTGGGGTTGATTTTAACCTAACCGCCCAGAGGAAACTGTGTGGGTGGGCATTTTAAAATGAGCAGATTACTTACTCACTTGTAACTCGACCCTTTCGCACCATTGCCAATTTTAACTTGCAGGCGGATGAGGTGCCGGCCTATAGCAAAAGGTTACAATAGTCGTGAGTTTGGGGGAGGTCTTTGATCTCACAATCTCGCACTTCCTCTAACGCCTCCTTGACCAGAATCTGGATTGCTTTTTCTTCATACTCACTTACTCACCAATAACCGATGTTCAGTTTGGATTCCGCTAGGACCACTCGACTCCAGACCTCATTACAACCTTGGTCCAAACATGGACAAAGGAGCTGAATTCCAGAGGTGAGGTGAGAGTGACTGCCCTTCACATCAAGGCAGCATTTGACCGAGTGTGGCCCCAAGGAGCCCTAGTAAAATTGAAGTCAATGGGAATCAGGGAAAAAACTTTCCAGTGGCTGGAGTCATACCTAGCACAATGTCCTGGGGCCAAGCATCTCAGCCCCAGGACATTGCTGCAGGAGTTCCTCAGGGCAGTGTCCTAGGCCCAACCATTTTCAACTGCTTCATTAATGACCTTCCCTCCATCATAAGGTCAGAAATAGGGATGTCCGCTGATGATTGCACAGTGTTCAGTTCCATTCGCAACCCCTCAGATAATGAAGCAGTCTGTGCCTGCACGCAGCAAGACTGGACAACATCCAGGCTTGGGCTCATAAGTGGCAAGTAACATTCATGCCAGACAAGTGCCAGGCAATGACCATCTCCAACAAAAGGAAATCTAACCACCTCCCCTTGACATTCAACGGCATTACCATTGCCGAATTCCCCACCATCAACATCCTGGGGGTCACCATTGACCAGAAACTTAACTGGACCAGCCACATAAATACTGTGGCTACAAGAGCGGGTCAGAGGCTGGGTATTCTATGGCGAGTGACTCACCTCCTGACTTCCCAAAGCCTTTCCACCATCTACAAGGCACAAGTCAGGAGTGTGATAGAATACTCTCCACTTGCCTGGATGAGTGCAGCTCCAACAACACTCAAGAAGCTCAACACCATCCAGGACAAAGCAGCCCACATGATTGGCACTCCATCCACCACCCTAAACATTCACTCCCTCCACCATCGGCGTACCATGGCTGCAGTGTGTACCATCCACAGGATGCACTGCAGCAACTCGCCAAAGCTTCTTCGACAGCACCTCCCAAACCCGCAACCTCTACCACCTAGAAGGACAAGAGCAGCAGGCACATGGGAACAACACCACCTGCATGTTCCCATCCAAGTCACACACCATCCCGACTTGGAAATATATCGGCATTGCTTCATCGTCGCTGGGTCAAAATCCTGGAACTCCCTACCTAACAGCACTGTGGGAAAACCTTCACTACACGGACTGCAGCGGTTCAAGAAGGCGGCTCACCACCACCTTCTCGAGGGCAATTAGGGATGGGCTATAAATGCTGACCTCGCCAACAATGCCCACATCCCATGAAAGAATATTAAAAAAATAAGCAGTCAAAGGCTTTAAGTGCACTAGCCCTCTCTAGTCTGCATACACTGCTGCCTATTATCTATGATCTTCTCCTGCAAATATCACCATGAGGGACAAGAGTAGCAATATCATGGGATCGCTATTACCTCCAAGTTCCCTTACAAGTCATACTTAGGTGTATGTCGCTGTTCCTTCATTGTGACTGAGTCAAAATCCTACAATTCCATCTTAACACCATCGCAGGGGGTACTATTACCACATAGCCTACAGCAGTTCAAGAAGATGGCCGACTGTTGCCTTCTCAGGGCACCCACCTTGTATTTCAGAGAGCTTCATGCTTGTAGCTTGCTATATTGGCATGGCAGCAATACAGAATGCCCTACAAAAACATAGACATGCCTGTGTTTTACATTCTTTCTCAGTGATGCTACATAAAGTTAAAAGTGAAGTGCTTTTGGCATGCATTGTAAGGGAGATTGTAAAATTAGAAAAAATATCAGCACACTTACCTTGGCATCTTTCCTGAGAACAGCAAACTTCTTCCTCAGTTGTTCACAGGGTCAGTGCACTGGGTGTGCATATCAGAAAATCAAGCATGTGTTGCCCATGATTTTCTGTCATTAAAGTGAATCAGTGCACGGGCAATTTTTTGATATGTTCTCCAGGTATGCAAAGCTCTATCTTGGGATGCTGATTGTGAAAATTTACCCCCTGTGCTCATAAACTGTACATTTTGTAAAATAAATCTGAAGACAGCCTGAGCTTGTCATTTTTCTCAATACCAGAAGAAATTACGGATGAGGTCAACTCAGAAAAGTTAGGCTATAACTTTGTCCCCCTAAAATTATTTTCACCAGTATAAAACTTATGGTTAGTTTCTATATAGACTTGCAGAAACAGCTGAACAAAAGGACAGACTATGATATGTGAGAAATGACTTAGTTAAAGATGCATTAAAATGCAAATTGGAAAAATTCAAAAATCTGATCTGTGCATCCTATCTCACATTTCATCGCATCTAATAAAATGGATATTTTCCTGCTATTTTTCTCAATCTCAATCATCTCTATTGAGTTGTTTGCTGCATCACCATAATCTTGTAGCCATGGTTATAAGAAATTTTTAAATGAGACATTACAATATAAAAATGCGAAGATTTCACTGAACTATTGGCCTAGCATTTCCTGCAACGGCGAGATTGGCGATGTGTGCCATAAATTTCGCCATTTTACATGCTGATCGCACCGACGCAAAATTACTCCGAAATTTCCTGGATTTGTAATTAGAATAAGCTGCAGCAAGCATAGCGACGAGGCCAATGGCCAATGTTCGCTACATCCAAAGAAATATCTAATGTGACTGGTCACTCAGATGTTTGTGTGCTTTCGTTCTTTCAGCTCACGGTCTCAGCAGGAAGGAACAAGAGTTTTAGCATCCAATCCTTTCTGTCTGAGGAAGTTTTATGAAAAAAAGAAGAAAATAGTGAGGGAAATGGGAAAAAAAAGCTAATTTACTCCATCATCTTTTGCACCCAGTGTTGGGCGATGCAAAATGCTTTCAATATTTGATGAATATGTAAAGATTTATTTGACACGTGACATTCTAATTGATTTTTTTTCCCTCGCGGAATTAATATTGGTTTGGTGATTATTTTCCCATGTCCTATGTTTTTATGTATATAGAGTTATTAATATAATTGTAACTAAGCAGATCTTCTCAAAATCATTTATTTTTGTCTAATAAACTAAAAGAAAATAGAAAGAAATCCCATCTCCATGTAACTTTACGTGACCGTCTATTCATTTTCAAAAAGCGATTATAATGTTAATATCTTTAGGGGGCAAACAAACAAAAATAGCCTGTGTGTATTTTTATAATCACAGTTCTATTGCTGTTTTCAGGATTATTTTGTTCAAAATATAGCATTGACAAAAAGGGAGAAAAAAAAGATAACAGTTTCAAACTACATTGAGATCATAACAAAGTAAATGTCCCAGTGTTTATTCTCCTGTTCCCCTATGAAATCAATCAGTGAGCTTTAAGGTCTTACTAACTCGGCAGTTGGTTGTTCCTGATGGAAAAGGGGTGCTCCATGAAGCAAGCAGCTGTTAAAGCAATTAAAAAATAATATGGAAGGCTGTGTCCAAACAGGCAAAAAAAAGAAGCTCATCACATATCGGAAATAGCAACTGTGACATAAAATATTAAGCAAGCATCAGGGCAGCATGTATTGATTGTTTGGCTGATCTCAGTTCATTGGGAATAATGTTCTGCTGCTGACTGAGAAGCACAAAAATGGGCTTTTCCTAAAATGGGCTCTTCCTTTCAAGCGATAAAGCTACAAATAGCCCAATTTATATTGGAATGTTTAACAACCGTTTGGACCGTTTTTTGTGGGACCCTTATGCTAACAATATGTGGTGACTATTTATGCACCGCTAGCGTTTCAATAAATTACGTGTAACGAGTATTCATTACACATCAGGGTAGACCACATGAGGACTGCTGCTATTGCTCTGCCTTCTCCAAATGCAGCCGTCTTTGGATGGCAAGGTTGTGCAGGATGCAGCACACTACTATGATGCGGGAGATTCTTTGTGAAGCATATCATAGGGAGCTCTCAGACCTGTCGGGATACCTGAACGTCTGCTCTAGCAGGCTTATGGTGTGCTCAATAATCATCCTGTTGGTCCCATGGCATTGATTATACTTGTGTTGCTCAGGCATGGTTGGGTTGAGGAGTCACGTATGTATGGGATGTCATGAGCCACTTATCCTGTAACAGTCATCCTGTCACGTTGGTGGAAGAGTCAAATATTAGGGAGAATGGTTGAGTATCATAGGATAATAGCGTTGTGACATCTGCCTGGATAACTTGCACAAACTTGCATGATTCTATTTTTGTGATTGAGACTTGCTGGACATTAATGGAGTGGTAGTCCTTCCTATTCAGAAATGCTGGTAGCTGGTTTTCTGGTACCCTGCTGGCAACATGTGTGCAGTCAATGATGCCCTGGACATGAGGGAAGCCAGCCACTGCTGCAAATCCCCACATACTCTCCTATTGACTGTTGAGATCAATGGGGAAGGTGAGTAGCCCTGGCAAACAGGGCTTTGGTGACCTGCTTAATGCAGCTGTGTACTGCAGACTGGGAGCTGCAGGAGGTTTTCCCTGTAGCAGACTGGAAGGAGCCAGTGACCAAGAAATTAAGGGCTGTGGTGACTTTGAGAGCCACCGGCAAAGCCTGGCCCCCTGGTCCAGCAGGCAGCTGGAGGCAGCTGCAGGAGGCTGCAGACATCTGCAACAGCCTGCCTGGAGAAGCGCAGCCTCCTGATGCACTGCTCTTCAGATAGATCCAAGAAAGGAACCCTTGGTCTGTACACTCTGTGTGCTGATTATGACCTCCTCCGGGCAGCCCCCCTCACGGCTGTCTTCTAATAGTCCCAGCTGCTGCTGCTGCTCATCTTCCTCCAATTGTTCATCCAAATGAAACTGGCAATAATAGCACCCGTAATAAGCAGATAGTGAGTTCTGAGAGTAAGTAAGTCAAATAATGTGAGAAGGAAATGATCTGGAAGCTGGCAACTTTCCTGGCAATCCAACTAGCATAATGGCACATAGGTCCTCTGATCCAATTAGCATTTTCTGTTAAACGTACAACTTCGTTAGGATATGGATCATAGGTAAGAGAAGCTATTTATTTAAAGTGACTTTAGGGAACAAATGCTAACCGTAGACAAATCCTAATAAACTTTCTAGTAAGTTATTTTGAGATATAAAAAGCAGAATGTAAATATTTTGATAACAACTTAATCATAATTTAACTTCAAAATTATTTGAGCTCAATACTATACATTATGGTACCTGATCTGTGTGAAGCAGCACTGCCTTCCCTCGTCCAAGCCGTTGTAACCTCTAGACACGATTATTCCAATGCTCTCCTGGCTGGCCTCCCACCTTGCATCCTCTGTAAATTTGAGCTCATCCAAAACTCTGCTGCCCATATCCTGACTCACATCAAGTCCCTTTCACCCATCACCCCTGTGCTTGCTGATCTACATTGGCTCCTGGTCCGGCAATGTCTCGATTTTAAAATTCTCATCCTTGTTTTTAAATCCCTCCATGGCCTCACCCCTCCCTTTCTCTGTAACCTCCTCCAGCCCTGCACCTCCAAGATTTCTGCGCTCCCCCAATTCTGGCCTCTTGCGCATTCCTGATTTTCAGTGCTCCACCATTGGCAGCCGTGCCTTCAACTGCCTAAGCACTAAGCTTTGGAATTCCCTGCCTAAACCTCTCCGCCACTTTACCTCTCTCTCCTCCCTTAAGATGCTCCTTAAAACCTACCTCTTTGACCTCACCTGTCCTAACATCTCCTTATGTGGCTCAGTGTCAAATTTTGTTTGATACTGCTCCTGTGAAGCACCTTGGGATGTTTTACTACATTAAAGGCACTATATAAATACAAGTTGCTGTTGTTGATATTGTCTCCAGGTGGTAAAATGAATGTGTGACTAGGTTAACTGAGAATTTCTATTCACAATTTCTCACTGCATGGTGTTTGACTAGCATTTATTTGATGGATCATCATGCCATGCAGTATCCAAGAAGCAACACCATCATTTTATTTACAAAGAAGCACTGGAAAGGAATGTCTTCTTATTCGCAGTTCCTGGGTCTAGGAACTGCGAATAAGAAGACATTCCTTTCCAGTGCTTCTTAGATTGGTAATTCAGCCATTGGCAGGCCAGAAAGAAAGACTTGCATTTGTATATCACCTGATCATGCCTCTAAAAAACATTTCATGAACAATTAATTACTTCGAAGACTAGTGATTTTTGTTTTGTAGGCAAACAAAGCAGCCATTTTGTGTACAGCAACAAATAATGAAAAAATCAAAATCCTGCAGATTCTGGAAATTCTTCAAAAGCAGAAAATGCTAGAAACACTCAGCAAGTCAGTCTGTATGTGCAGAGAGAACAGATGAGTTAATGTTTTCGGCGCAGACTTTTCTCCAGAACTGAAAATCAAGAGGTGGACTGGGCATATTAATATAATCAAAGGGAAAGGGGAATATATAGAGTAACACAAACACAGAGAGAAATCATGGCCTCGAAATTCAATGACATTGTGGCCATTTTACAGGCACCAAAGTGTCCAATATGCTGGGCAGTGTGCGTGCACACATTCTGAGCCAGAAGTATGCTGCCCGCAATATTGATATAGGCATCACAATAGGGGTCCAGGGCCCACGTCTGAATCAAGCTGTAGGCCCTTTGCATATGCAAATAAGAGGCTTAACGCCTGTTTGAAGCCCTCTCTACCAAATTGGTTTGCCCTGAATGCAGCCAGTGCCGGTACTGAGGGAGTGTTGCACTGTCGGAGGTGCCGTCTTTCGGATGAGATGTTAAAATGAGGGCCCATCTGCCCTCTCAAGTGGATATAAAAGATCTCATGGCACCATCTGAAGAAGAGCAGGGGAGTTCTTCCCGGTATCCTGGCTAATATTTATCCCTCAACCAACATCACTACAAACAAATTATCTGGTCATTATCTCATTGTTGTTTGTGAGACCTTGCTGTGCGCAAATTGGCTGCCGCGTTTCCTACATTACAACAGTGACTACACTTCAAAAGTACTTCATTGGCTGTAAAGCGCTTTGGAACGTCCCGAGGTCGTGAAAGGCACTATATAAATCCAAGTCTTTCTTTCTTTCTCATTGAAGAGGATCTGCAGAAAAATTCTGGGCTCATCTCCTTCTGCCATCACTTCCTTGAGGCTTTCATTGCGAGTCATTAGTGCGAATGTAGGAGCTATTATGAAATCTTGAGAAAGCCCAAGGAGTCCTTTGGTTAGGAACATTTTGACAAAGCTGGAGAAGAAAACACACACCACAACACACACTGCTGTGACTCCAGGAATCTGCTGCCACCTTGTTACTACAGCAACAAGTTTCCTTTCACTTCCCGGTGATTTACTCCCATGTTGCACGGGAGTTATGCTCATGCCCCACTAAGGTACATTACAAAATCTGATGCCATGAATTCCATTAGAGTCACTGGTAGATGAGTCTTGCCCAACCAACGTAATGGGAGGAGAGGGGACTGGGGGGCTGCAACCTGCAACACGGATTTTCAGGGCCCTTATCTTTTTTTAATATTGTAGTGTACACTTCTACGATATAGTAACATTGAGGTTGCCAACTGGCATTTTTAAAAAAACACAAGTAGCTCTGTGTTCAGTAATATAAGGGCAAGTTTACACATTTTACTCCCACTGTAAAGCTTTGTCCACTGGGTGCATATATTGGGAATTTTGGTGCATGGCCCCTGTAATTTTAAAATTAATCTGAGAAATGGCAGGAAATGTATAACAAAATGTTCAGTCCTGAAAAGGCTGAGGAAGCAAAGTTTAAATCAAAGTTAGTGGGCAGAAAATCACGATGGGCATATCTGAATCCCCGATAAGCTCCCGGCATACAAATCTATGTACTGGGAGTGTGAATTCATAAAACTGAACCTTATATTTAAAGAAATAAAAAAATCCTGAGGAAAATATATTATTCAAAATATGCGCTACTCTAAAATGGGTCAAGTCAAGCTTATGTCTCATAAAGGAGAGTTAAATCTGAACTATTTGCCAATGCCAGAAGACTTGTATGGTGGTTCAATTCCTGCAGCTAGTCAAGGAATAGCTGTTATTAAGGTAACCAACAAAGTAGTTTGTTCAGCAAATAGTAATAAATGTAAAATAAACTGACAGGAAATGACAAAGCATGGACGAGAGAAAAATAGCTGGACAGAATTCAAAGGTTAAAATAGAAGGATCTATGTTCTATTTCAGAATATTAGTTTGCTCAATAAAGGTTTTGCTCATTGGTATTTTACTGCAAAGATCACTGTTTCATTGTTATCCATTTTCTTTTGCCTTTTCAATTTTTTTTCTCTTCACAACTTCCCTCAAGCACAGTCTAAACTTCTCCCATCAATAACTGTTATTTTGGAATTTGCTGAGCTGAGCATTGACTGTTCTGCCCTCATTCAGCTGGAGGCTTCTTACTCCTGTGAAAGATGTCTCTTTTAAATCTAATGTAGTAAGGCACTGTGCAATGAGTTGTGAAATATAAAGGTAACTGTGATTAAAAAGAACAGACATAGAACAGTTTCTTATAAAAGTTGTGCTGCTGTCTGCCTTTCTAATACTTGTATCTTAACATTAAAGAAATAAAAAAAATCTTAAAATCACCTTATTACTTTTCTTGAAAAGAAAAAAAGCCCTGTAAAGCTAAACAAAAATCATTGCAGATGTATGTTTTGACATCCACATTGGACAGTGCTATTAGATAGACCAATCAACTCACTTGAATTAGTAGATCATGGAGGGTCCTATTTCTCAAGGAAGCCCCCAGCTGAATGAGTCCAGAACAATCAAACATCAGCTTAGTGGTCCTGTTTCCAACACCTTTAATAACAAAGTCCGAATTTAAATCAGCAGACGAAGATACCTCGGAGGAAAAAGATCTTCTTGAGGATGCACCGTCACTGGTGGCAGGGATAGCCCAGGAAACAGCTCGCCAAGGAGCTTCAGCACAATGGCTCAAAGCGTGGAGGAGTCTGCTTCCAGTCTGTGTGGTGTCATCTCACATGGCATCAGCACTCTGCTTTCTATCTTGGAGAGCGTGGCAACCTCCAGGAATGTTGCAGCCAGGTCCTCACAACATGAATTAATGTCCCAGCCTTTGCAGCTTCAGTGGAAACTCAATCAGTTAACATGCAGGCTCTGAGCTCCACCTTGGCGAAACAGATGTCCACCTTGGACAGATTGGTGGGCCGAGTACATAGGGGTTTTCAAGGAGTCATTCATTCATCTTTTCTGCGGTCTGCTTTCCTACAGATCAGTGGAAGTAATGAGCCCTAGCCCCATGGGTGTGGCAGTGGTGCAATGGGAGCACCACGTGCTGCCCTTTCTCAGGATGACAGCACATCTGCTCCTTCATCACTCTCTCAATCAATACCCGCCATGGTGCCAGCAAGTCAGCTGGGCCAGGCTGCCCCTTCAGTAGTCGAAGTGCTATAGTCTGCAGCCAGGCCTTGGTGGAGGCAGATTCAATCATGGCTTTCAAAAGGGAACTGGGTAAGTACTTGAAAGTAAAACATTTGCAGGGCTACGGGGATAGGGAGGGGGAGTGGGATTAGCTGGATTGCTCTTGCATAGAGCTGGCATGGACTCGATGGGCCAAATGGCCTCCTTCCGTGCTGTAATGATTCTATGATTCTATGATATGGTCGACCACGCCATTCATTTGACCAAATTCCTGCTGCAGGAATTCTGTGAGGGCTAAATTTCACTTTGGACGTGGCGGAAAACTGGAGGTTGCAGATCGGCCGCCTGCTATACACCTCGTCTATTTATCCTTTCCATTAACTTCATGAATAATGTTTTAAAATTCTCATCCATGACCTCGACCCTTCATATTTTGGCAATATTCTTCAGCCCTACAATCCCTTCCCCCTGAAATCTCCCTTCTTCTGACTCTGGTCTCTTGTGCATCTGCCATACCTTTCACCACACCATTGGTGGCTGTGCCTTCAGCGACATAGCCCCACACACTGGAATTCCCTCCTGAACTCCTCTGCCTCTCCATCTCCCTCTGCTCCTTTAAGACTCTCTTTAAAACCCACCTCTTTGATAAAGTATTTGGTCATCCCTCCTAATCTTTCCCTCTTTGGCTCGGTACCATTTTTCCTTATGCCTCTGTGAAGTGCCTTGGAACATTTTTCTATATTAAAAGCACAATATAAATGCAGGTTGTTGTTGATAAGCTCCATTGGCTCCCCATTCCCCAAGTGATTATATTTTAAATGCTCTTCTACAAATCCCTCCATGGCCTCGTTCTACCCTAGTTCTGCAACCTTCTATGGCCCGGTGTCCCCTGCTGTGTTCTCCGGTCCTCTGACTCTGGCCTCTTCATCACTTTGTTAGTGTTGAATGCATTCCTAAACGCATGTTATAAAAATAATTTGCTCAATAACTTAGAGACTAAGTGCTCTGTTATTCTGTGTAATTATTTAAAAATAATCATAATTTTTGTGGATGAAGTGACAAAAAAGTATCCGGTTCATAGTTTCATAAAGGATTGCATATTTTCAGAAGAGGAGGATATAATATTATGTGTTGCTTCTTTTTTTGAAACATCTTTATTTCAACCAATGTAAGGCATGGAGAATATTACACTAGTAATAGTGCAGTATGTGTGCCTATTTGTTTGTTGGAGGGAAAGGAACAGCCATTTTAAGTGAACTAGTCAGGCAGTGCTAAGAAAGAATGCAGATTTCTGCTCGTTCAGCAATCTATAGTGAATATGCAATGAGGTGAAGTGTCTGTAGTATTGCTGTGTGGAACTTATAGGTCATGAGACTTTAATGCTGTTTGCACTCTTTATAAATGAATTGGAGGAGGAAACTTCCAGTATATATCATAAAATTTGCTGATGACACAAGCTGCACTGTAAATTGAACATTAAATGTTGACACTCTAGTTTTATGACTCTGGTTCATATCAATTTAGTTAGGGATATTTTCCAACTACATTGTATATTTAAGTTGAATTTGAACCATTTAATAATGAACCAGTAAACTGCCCTAAAAGTTAGTTTCAAAGTAAGGGGAAAAGACAAATTTTATTAAGATTATTACTTTTTTTAATAAAGAAGTGTGAAATTTTGTACTTATGATGTGGAATGCCATTCTCCGGTGAATGAGGACTATTATTTTTTGTACCCAATGTTGCCATCAAACACTTCCAGGTCAGATTTAGTACAGTTCAGAGCCAGTGAAATAACTGCTCCAACAAAATACCATAACTGCAATCACAGAAAGGCATCATGACGATGTGCCAGTCCTCTTCCAAGCATCAACCATTCTTATAGCTTCTGAAATTGCTAATTTAGTGCCATTTAAGTTAAATTATGGGTAGCTTTGTGTACTTGCTAGAAACTAGATTGAAACTTCCCAACCTCATTTCATTACAGTCATCAATCGGAGGATACTCTTAGCTCATCGGTTAATGACCTAAATCACTTAGAAAAATTAAAAATCAAGTGCAAAAATTTATGCAATTCATTCTCTGAAGTTTATGAAAGAAGACATATATTAAACAGGAAGTAAGTTAAACAGCTGAAAGGATTTATTTATTTAATTAAACTAACATCATTTACTGAAGAGGTTATCACATAAAAGCTTGAAAAGTATAAGAGTGCACAATAGTCTTCAGAGTTCTATGTGCCAGGTTAATTAATCAAACGCAGTAATTATTTGACAAAGCAGATCTTGGAGAAAGCAACACATCAATTCCTGTACTAGATTAATTAGATTCTTGGAAGAATTATTAAGAGCTCAGGATGTACGTAGTGAGATTGACGTGTAGGCTGACTTATCAATTTTTGATTCTTTGTCACAATCTTCCCAATTTTTAAAAATGTATTCTTGGGATGTGGGTGTCATCAGCAAGGCCAGCATTTATTGCCCATCCCTAATTGCCCTTGAGAAGGTGGTGGTGAGCTGCTTTCATGAACTGCTGCAGTCCGTGTGGTGAAGGTTCTCCCACAGTGCTGTTACGTAGGGAGTTCCAGGATTTTGACCCAACGACGATGAAGGAACGGCAATATATTTCCAAGTCCGGATGGTGTGCAACTTGGAGGGGAACGTGAAGGTGGTGTTGTTCCCATATGCCTGCTGCCCTTGTTCTTCTAGATGGTAGAGGTTGCGGGTTTGGGAGGTGCTGTCGAAGAAACCTTGGCGAGTTGCTGCAGTGCATCCTATGGATGGTACACACTGCAGCCACAGTGCGCCAGTGGTGAAGGGAGTGAATGTTTAGGGTGGTGGATGGGGTGCCAATCAAGCAGTCTGCTTTGTCCTGGATGGTGTTGAGCTTCTTGAGTGTTGTTGGAGCTGCACTCATCTAGGCAAGTGGAGAGTATTCCATCACACTCCTGACTTGTGACTTGTAGATGGTGGAAATGCTTTGGAGAGTCAGGTGGTGGGTCACTCGATGCAGAATACCCAGCCTATGACGTGCTTTTGTAGTCACAGTATTTATGTGGGTTGTCCAGTTAAATTTCTGGTCAATGGTGACCCCGAGGATGTTGATGGTGTGGGATTCGGCGATGGTAATGCCATTGAATGTCAAGGGGAGGTGGTTAGACTCTCTCTTGTTGGAGATGGTCATTGCATGGCACTTGTCTGCGGCGAATGTTACTTGCCACTTATGAGCCCAAGCCTGGATGTTGTTGTCCAGGTTTTGCTGCATGCAGGCACTGACTGCTTCATTAATCTGAGGGGTTGCGAATGGAACTGAACACTGTGCAAT
Organism: Heptranchias perlo; assembly: GCF_035084215.1. NCBI lineage: Eukaryota > Metazoa > Chordata > Chondrichthyes > Hexanchiformes > Hexanchidae > Heptranchias > Heptranchias perlo. Next base: position 34,480,664 of record NC_090337.1, on the reverse strand, counting down.
CATCAGCGAACATCCCCATTTCAATAGTTTATGTCCACTTTCTGCTTTTAACTTACAGTCCTATACTCCTGTATTTATCCATTTTTAAATTATTTATTGATGTATAAGGTGATCTCCTTTAGTGTTGCACAGGTGGAGTCAAGACCAAGTGCAGTATTCAGGTCAAGCAAGGTTAGAGGGCAGGGGTATAACTGGATTGAGGCAGGGGAAGGGTTGGGGATGGGGAAGAGGCAAATGGATGGTTGAATAAGGGAGAGAAGAGGGGTGATGGGGAGAAGGAGAGGAAAAGAGTTGAGAGTGGGTATGGGAGAGTTGGATGGGGAGAGTACGGGGAACAGGAGGAGTGCAGGAGAGAGGGCAACAGGAAATGGGGACAAAGGGGAGGACGGGGAGGGAAGAGTGATGTAGGCGGGGAAGGCACCAGTGATGGAACCAGTGCTGGGGGGCATAATTGGCCACACTTATGCTCAGTGTGGGTGAGGGTTACATATTGCTGTATGATTGGGGCTCACAGGCAGGGGATGGTGGGGGGGGGATGAAAGAACGGAATTCTGCTTTGTGGGAGGGATGGGCATGAGCAAGAGGGCTGCTCAGGTCAGCCAGGTTGGGGCAAAGACCAAACTGCTACTCCGATTGAGAGTAATTTGGAGTAATGTAGGCCAGGTTGCTTGATAGTGAACACCAAGGAAAGCAGGGGGAATGGGACTAGCAGTTGAGTTATATGGAGCAGGCAGGAGGGCGGTAGGACAGCGGAGCATACAGACTGAACCAGTTTCTACTATACCACTATATTTACTAGAGCCAGTGCTGACAGGCAGCTTGTCTATCTGGAGGGAGAAGGTGGGCAGGAAATCCAATCTCTCCTCCACAGAGCTGAGCTGGAAATGGAGCCTTATAGGGGGGAGGCAATCCCGGGATGGGGCGGGGAGGGGGGGGGGGGAAGGACAGAGGGAGCAGTAGCAGGTGGGAAGACTTTTGCGGGACCAGGATGAACATTTAATGATCCTCCTGACTCCACAAAAATGATTTAAAACATTTACTTACTGTTTTTAGAGCAGCCTGCAGCAAACCCTTTAAGGACTATTGGTTAGGCCGGTCTGCACCAAATATCAATGGATAGAGTGTGTGTGGCACATGCTCCGCCCATTGGTACCTGAAAATTGCATTGAGTTCCTATGTACATCATATTTGCATACTTTAATGAAGCTCCACGCCAAGAGTACTAATTTGTTTGCTTATCCATCAGGCTAGATTTTTGCCCATTCATAGTCAATGGAAGGAAAATCTCGCCTGATTTATGAATAAATGGTAAGGAGCCAGAACAGATCCTAATTTAATTGGGTGTGCCGTAATTGTGTCAGATTTGTTCATTCAGTAGCTAAATGGTGTAACCTTCCCTGTGTGCTGCTCTGTAGTAGTGTTTCAGTATTCATACTTTTTATTCAGGTAACTATTTATTATATTAATAATAATAGAGATTGATAGATTTTTGTTAGGCAAAGGTACTAAGGATTACAGAGCCAAGGCGAGTAGTTGGAGTTAAGATACAGATCAGCCATGATCTAATTGAATGGCAGAACAAGCTCGAGGAGCTAAATGGCCTACTCCTGTTCCTATGTTCCTGTACACATAAATATGAGCAGACATCTCCGTGATGGTTCAGCAATTTTATCCATTGAGCATACAGACTAGGAATTTGCTTGATTCAACCCTTCATTTGTGCTGATTTAATTGAACCTAGCCAGGGTGGCAGCAAGGGTAGCACAAGTGCCCTCAGCAATTTTGGGTTAGAGAGGGGAAAATCATCCAAGGTTCCTGCTTTTGATTACTATCCAAAGGCCCCTTTTTGAAATGCAAATGTGTGGATGTATGGTGCGGATAATATAAACTTGGTTGTGACGCGAATGTGCTTGAATATCCTGCTAAAACTCATTACTAGGCTCACACATAAATAGTGACATCCTTGGCAAGATACTGGAGGATGCTTGGCACCCGTATAACCGTATTACAGTGAGAAATCAATTACTTTTGGAGGGATGAGGGGGTGGAAGCAGAAAAAAAATGAGGACATTCTGATAATGTGCTTAACAGCAAACAAAATTCACATTGCATGGAAAAAGTTGACAGGTGGTGATGTACTGGCAAATTGTTTGTCTCATGTATAATGTTATAAGATTTAATGCCAAGCATAATGCTCCAGATATCTGTCAATTCTCAATCAGCGGTACAAACTTGATAACAAAACTAACAAAAGAAGGGTTTGTTGGCAAAGTCCTGGTTCCCTGCAGTTAACATTTTAAAGGTTGTTCGGAAGACAGCAATGTTATAGGCTTTGTTGCCTTAAACTGTCCCTGTTCTTTTTGACAGCTTGTATACCAGAAGGAGCACAGTTAAAGGGGTCAAGTGCTGGCACTTCTAAGCTTGAAAATGCTTTCAAATTATTATTAAATATTTTATTAAAGGCTTGCTTTCCAATGGAGCACAATGAGAAATCCTGAGGATGTTACATTTTTTGTTTTCGAACTTATTGGAGGCTGCTTGGAATCTGAATGATTTTTTTATTGAAAAAAGGATTAGCCATATAAAAAGGTGATGACAGTGCAGCAGTGTTGTCAATTGTTACACAAAGAAATGATTTGCTCTCTCTAAGGAGTGTCTATGCTAGTGAGTCTCATCTTGTCCTGTAATATGTTACTGCAAGTGCACTGAATTATTGAAGAACGCATTCCGACTGCTCACCTACACAGCTGAAAGCCTTGAAGTTATTTTTGAGAAAAAGAGAACCATAAATATCTGTCCAAATCTGCCATAAAATATAATGTATGAGTCACATCTGAGTATATATCACATCACTGATTATGATTTGGTAAAATACACAATTCTTTCTGTTACTCTTTATGGTGATGTCCATCAGCTCATTTATCTTGTATTTGTAATTCTCTTTCTTGGTGGTTCTTTCCTCATCGATGGATGTTTTTTCCAAGTTTCTAAGGGACTTAAAATTGTGCTGTGTGATATTAGTAACAAACATGTCAACATGCTTGTATGTGATTCCTCTGCTATTTTAACAAAGGTGTTAACCATTTGAAATAAACAGGTTAAAAATATTTTTGTTAAAATAGCAGTTGCGGGGAACTAGATGAAGCAGTTGATTAGTCATAGGCCTTTCACCCCTCTGTCCTGAGTTGAAATTAAGCCCAGATCAATGGGATGAAAGTAATCTCTGTTTGCTGCCTGTAATAGTCCTATGTGAAATGAGTTTGGGCAGACCCAATCCATTTCCTAGTAGGCAGAGGCCTATTGCACAAAATTGTCCCTAACCTGGCAGTAATTGGCAATATCATTCAAAATGACACTGGTACAGTAGAGGGTTCTTTACTGAGATTGAGGCTAATGCATGTTGTTGTGGCAGAGTAGAGGGAGCCTTAATCTGCATCTGGCTGGGCTATACCCTGACCTTTTTTATAATTCACTTGTGTGTATTTGCTTTGTTGTTGCTTCTGTGCCTGGTTCTTTTTTCCTTTTCTTTTCTTTACTTGGTTTATTTGATGGAAGAGATAGAAGAAATGAAAAGGCTGGACCTGAATGCAATGGGGTAAAATAGAAGGAAACTCCCAAGTGATTCAGACAGAAAAGCAGGTCAAGAGGAAATAAGATTACATAAGGCACTCCTTTAAATATGCTCCTGAAGAAGCTTTAACTGTGATTTAGGTATCAAATTTAAATTGACCTAGAAAGATTATTCCAGGGAAATAACAAAGCAGAAAACTTTCATTGTCGTAATTATCCCTTAAAAAGAAAGAAGAGAAGGGCAGAGAAGAAAATGACAGAAAAATAAAAAAAGTTTCATTTATTTTAGGAGTGAGAAGGGTTTTGAATGCTTCACTGAGAGTATAAATATTCCATTTTATTTTGCCACCGGGGGGTGGAAATTGCTTTGGATCCACATTCGGGTCTAAAATGGGCATGCACATGCAGCTTGACTGACTGATGCATTGTTCAGCAGGGCTAGCACTTGCAGCTCCTTTCCCACTGAATTACAACAGCAGTACGACAAAGATGTCCAATTTTATTGCACTTCTGGAGCCCACAGGGCCATTGATGCAACCGATACCCAAAATCCCACGCCCTCCATGAAAAGAATGACCACTAGCACCAAATCATGCAAGCCAATGCCTACTTCCCAGGCTGCAGCATGATACTTTCATTTTGAGACAATTATCTGTACCACCCTTATTTGAAGGCAAAGGTAGCTGCAAGGATAGCTCCTCAGAGAACAATCCTGCCCGCTTTAGCCATGGCTAATGACACTGCCAGTCAAGTACAGTAGCAAAGCAAAGATACAATGAAGCCCATGCAACTACCAGGATTTTATAGAGCATACTATTGGCATCTTAAAGCAGCACTCCAGGAGGTGTCTTGCAGTGCAGCCTTGCCAGGGTCTCCAACGTCAACAACACCAGCTGCACACTACACAACTCTGTAATTGAAAAAGGCTTAACCACAGAAGAGGAGGAGACGGAGGAGGAGACACCCTGCTGCAAAGGCCAGTTCAGGGTGCTAACATTGGCCAAAAGGATGCTGCTGCAGGAACACCTGTGCAACTAGGCATTCATACGGAAGATATTCAGTTCAGTGCTGGAGGTGTCACTTTGAACCCTCCTGTCTACATGTACTCAATCAAGTGGCCCAAAGGACCGTCATCAACATTGTCCTCTGCAGTACCTCAACTACCATTCATGCCCTATGTTTGCTGTGCTGCTACCTTATTCTACATCATCAGAAAGAAACTCTCTGGACAAAGGTGAGAAAATTGCAACTAATCTATTTCCATACTTTGTGCTGTGTCCGTCATTTTAGTGTTTTTGTTCCTTTACCTCTGCTTAGTGAAAGTATATGGTGTGTCCCTTTTTACTCCTAACCTGTGACTTCTTCTAAGTGACTACCGGGTGTTGGCTGCTGCTGTATCTCAGTAGGAACCACCTGGGATTTAGGTGGGCCTGTACTTCTTTGTGCTTGCTCCTGTGATGGCCCTGTGAATGCTCATCCCACATCTGTTGCTGCAAAGACTGACTGCTCCTGATCACTTTCTGGTACATCTACTGTTGTTTGTCCAGTGGAGGCTGCATGTGTTGAATGTCGCATCATCTTAATAGATAATAGCCTTATCCGTGCCTATTCCAGCCATGTCACTGCTACTGAGTACTCCCTTAGATCACCTGGAGTGCTTAATATTGGCTGAACCTGGAAGTTCAGGTGCAATGGCTGTGCACGTTACATTAGGCAGACGTCCTGCTGCACACTATTCCAACCGCAGGAGGGTCCATCGTGGAAATGATAGCTTTGTTGGGAAATTTCACATTAATCAGAAACTGAGATCTTGGTCTTTATGTTTTGTTTCCAAATAACACTGGACTTTATTTGGAAACAAAATAGCATGAGCTAGTGCAAGTTGACTAAACCTTGTCTTTCTCTCCACCCCTCGGGGTATGCACTTTGTTTGCACTAAGTGCCTCACCAAAAAGTCCAACTAAAATCAAGAACTCTCCTATGGGAATCATAGACAAGGCTCTATATTCTACAAGCAATGTATAAATATCCCAATATACTGAGTTACCAAGATTAAGTTATGTCCTTTAATGATAAATTTTTAAATTATTGTCAATTAAAGTAATGGATTTTGACAACCCATGTCAGTTTTTTATGATTGCTGTTCAACAGTATGTCAAAAGCTGATAGCCACTCACTCAAGCTAACCACTGTCAAGAAATATTATTACAAATCTAATATGTTCATTGATCTGTATGGGATCAAACTAATGTGATAACTTGAAATGTATGACTGTAAGATGTTTTTCTGGTATATGGACTATTAAAATTGTTGTAATGCTGTCTTAACTGCCCCTGAACACAAATATTTTCTCTTGTACTAGTGAACGCTTTATCATAGGAAGGGCATTAAAAATGATTAGACAGTAATAACCAATGGTGGAGGGTAGATTTTACTCTGAGTACTGCCTGGCTTTAGGGCCGCATTCTTGTGGATGGGCATGGAAAATGGGGCACAAACCCATTATGTTGAATTTCAGCTTGTTTTTACGCCCTTCATAGTTTCAGGCATCAGTGTCTCTGGATATACAAAGCCCTGGATAGACCACACCTGAAGTACTGTGTTCAGTTCTTGGCACCGCACCTTAGGAAGGATATATTGGCCTTGGAGGGAGTGCAGTGTCGATTTACTAGAACGATACCTTCCTTATCTAAGGAAGGATATACTTGCCTTGGAGGCAATGCAACGAAAATTCACTAGATTAATTCCTGGGATGAGAGGGTTGTCCTATGAGGAGAGATTAAGTAGAATGGACCTATACTCTCTGATGCTTCGAAGAATGAGAGGTGATGTGATTGAAACATATAAGATTCTGAGGGGGCTTGACAGAGTAGATACTGAGAGGTTGTTTCCCCTGGCTGGCGAGTCTAGAACTAGGGGACATAGTCTCAAGATAGGGGTCGGCCATTTAAGACTGAGATGAGGAGGAATTTCATCACTCAGAGGGTTGTGAATCTTTGGAATTCTCTACCCCAGAGGGCTGTGGATGCTGAGTCATTGAGTATATTCAAGACTGAGATAGATGGTTTTTGGACTATAGGGGAATCAAGGGATATGGGGATCGGGCGGGAAAGTGGAGTTGAGGCCATAAGTCAGCTATGATCTTATTGAATGGTGGAGCAGGCTTGAGGGGCTGTATGGCCTACTCATGTTCCTATTTCTTATGTTCTTATGTTCTTATACCTGGACTCCAAGGATTACATTATGAGGAGAGATTACACAAACAAAGGGTTGTATTCCCCGTAATTTAGAAGATTAAGAGGTGATTTGATCGAAGTTTTCAAGATATTAAGGGGAACTGATAGGGTAGATAGAGAGAAACTTTTTCCACTGGTTGGGGAATCTAGGACTAGGGGACATAGCCTAAAAATTAGAGCCAGGACTTTCAGCAGTGAAATTAGGAAACACTTCTACACACAAAGGGTGGTAGAAGTTTGGAATTCTCGTCCGCAAATGGCAGTTGATGCTAGCTGAATTGTTAATTTTAAATCCGAGATTGATAGATTTTTGTTAACCAGAGGTATTAAGGTATATGGGGCTAAGATGGGTATATGGAGTTAAGTCTCATTCAATGGTGAAACAGGCTCGACGGGCTAAATGGCCTACTCCTGTTCCTATGTTCCTCAAAAAATTTAACCTGGTTGGGAAGACATTACCTTCTTTTTCAAAAACCATGTTAAGTCTCTCTAATGACCCTTTCTCCGTCCAGGTGGTCATATAGAGTGGCCGAGAAATTGGTCCGTGCAGCACTCGTTTTTTGCTGCTCGCCATATTAGGTAAGGACAAACAAGAGGCATCTTTTACCCATGCCTGAAGCAGGCGTTAGGCCCTTTGTATTTGCAAATAAAGGGCTTAACTCCTGCTGGAGGTCCTCGCTCCAAGATTGGTTTGCCCTGAGGCAGCCCGGGCCATCGTGGGCTGCATTCAGGGAAATCAGCCCTAGGGAACGCCTGAAACAAAGAAGAAAAGTAACTTACCTGAATGTAAGCAATCCTGCTCCTCCCGACCCCACATTTAATCCCACCCTCAACCCGGGCTCCTCTCCCGTTGCCCGATCGCACCCCACCCCCAGCTTCCTTTCCAGATCCCCGATCCATGGTGCTTGCATTAAATGTTTGAGCACATAATAGCAGTGGATGTACATTAAATGCCATACTGCTGCAAAGACATACCTACGCGTTACTGGGTGAATTTGAAGAGGTAACAGGAAGAAGTTTAAGACGACACTTTCTTGTTAGGCTTGACTCTGATGATTTGAAAAGCTATATCGTCATGCCAGTTAAGAATTCAGAGGTTGGCAAGATCACCACTGTATCGAAACAAAAGCAAAATACTGCAGATGCTGGAAATCTGAAATAAAAACAGAAAATGCTGGAAAACACTCAGCAGGTCAGGCAGCATCTGTGGAGAGAGAAACAGAGTTAACATTTCAGGTCGATGACCTTTCATCAGAACTGGAAATTGTTAAAGATTAATGGTTTTTAAGCAAATACAGAGCTAGGGAAAAGTGGGGGGGTGGTGGTGGGGAGAGATGAAAGAACAAAGAGGAAGGTCTGGGATAGGGTGGAGGACAGGAGTGATTAAATGACAAAAGGGATGATGGTGCAAGGCAAAGGTGGGTGGTAATGGGGCAAGTAAAGAAACAAAAGATGGGTCCAGCAGAATAGCAAAGGGGGAGGGAAGCATGGCAAATCTGGCAAAGAGAAGAAGGCTCCTGTGGCCTGGGAATGTGGCAAAGAAAGTATTGGTTTGTCTCCCTATTACTGTGTGTAACCTTCTTCTTTAAAAAGAGACAGAACGTAGGGGGGAGTTTTAACCCCCCCTCCCCCCAGAATAAGGGTGGGAGAGGGTCGGGGTGGGAAGGGGGTTAAATTGGTAAAAATGTGAACCCTGACCCCAACCCGCCACGAACATCCTTCTTCTGGTTTAACCGTGGCTGGCTGCCGGGTGAGAAATGGAGTAAAAAAATTCTAAAGAGGCCCTGCCATTAAATTTTTGTGTATTCAGCCGGACAAACAATTTTAACCTTCCCTGAACGTCTCTCCGTGGCCTCGGAAACACGCCATGGAAATGTAGGCGAGTTGTTGCCGACTCTTATTTGGACCTTCAAACCAGTGATTGATACATGAATAAAAGGTGAACTTTTGCAGCAGGGTACTGAGTTCTCTCAGATAAACCTTTGGCTGAGAGTTCTTTGATTTTAGACTGAGATTTCTTTGTTGAGACTGAGAATTCTTGTGTTCAGACAAATTTACCTACATTTTGGGCCCCCTCAAACTGACAACATCAGAATGGATCTATTCCACAATACATCTGAGGAGGAGGCACATCGCCAATCGCGGCAGGCATGTCTCGCAGCTCTGGGATCTGCTGGAGAACAAAACAGAGGTGCGCCACAAGGACCTGGAGAAGAGCAGAGAGGGGACCAATGGAAGGGCCGAGGTTGCAGGAGGCACTATCCACGTGAGAGGGTCTACAAGCAGAGGCTGAGCTTCTTGGATCTCTCTGAGGAACAGTGCCTACATAGGCTCAGATTGAGTAGCCAGGTGGTCACAGACATCTGCATGCTCCTTCGTGCAGAGCTGCTCCCGGCTGGACCTGGTGGCCATGCATTGCCCGTCGCAGTTAAGTCACCACTGCCCTCAATTTCTTTGCCTCCAGATACTTCCAGGGCGCCACTGGTGATATCTCCAGTGTCTCTCAGTTGTCTGCACATAAGTGTATATGATGGGTGACAGACGTCTTGTTTGCCAGGACATCCAACTACATCAACTTCCCCCGTGACGACATTAGCCAGACTGAGAGGGCAGTGGGTTTCAACTCTCTGGCTGGCTTCCCATGGATACAGGGCACAATTGATTGCACACATGTAGCAATACGAGGACCTCCACATGAGCCAGGATTGTTCATAAACCAAAAGGGATATCACTCCATCAATGTGCAGCTGGTTTGCGACCACCGGAGGAGGTTCCTGCAGGAGTGTGCCAGGTTAGAATATAAGAAATAGGAGCAGGAGCAGGCCATATGGCCCCTCGAGCCTGCTCCGCCATTCAATAAGATCATGGCTGATCTTCGACCTCAACTCCACTTTCCCATCCCATTCCCATATCTCTTGATTTCCTTAGTGTCCAAAAATCTAGCGATCTCAGTCTTGAATATACTCAACGACTGAGCATCTAGAGCTCTCTGGGGTAGAGAATTCCAAAGATTCACAACTCTCTGAGTGAAGAAATTTTTCCTCATCTCGGTTCTAAATGGCCAACCCGTTATCTTGAGATTCCCTGGTAGCTGCCATGATTCCTTCATTTTGTGTGAGTCCAACATCCCGCCCCTATTCCACGCACAAGACAGAGTTAAGAGTTGGCTCCTTGGAGACAAAGGATATCCCCTGCAGATGTGGTTCATGATACCTATGAGAAACCCCACCAACGAGGTGCAGCAGCGGTACAACAACAGTCACATCACCACCAGGTCTGTCATTGAACAAGCCGTAGGAATGCTGAAGATGCGCTTCAGGTGCCTGGATAGATCTGAGGAAGCCCTTCAATACTCACCAGCGAGGGTGTGCCAAATAATTGTCGTGTCGCTCAGCAGAGAGGGTTACAGGTGGAGGAGCTCGAATCCACTCATGAAGCATCCTCATCTGCTGGCAACATTGAAGAAGATGAGGAGGAGGACAAGGACGAGGATGAAGGTGGGGAACCCATTGCCAGAGCAGTGGTGCACATGGTTGCCCATGATGCCAGGGAAACACTTATATCTAACAGGTTCTCATAATGAGATTTGTAAACTGAAGATAGTGAACTACTCTGGCCACCTGGAACAACCACTACACCAACACCAGCCCCCTCCGCCCCCCACCCACTTTGCACAAACAGTCTTTCAACCACACATACAGCCAATGCATGCGTGCCCGATGGGTGGCATCATGTCTTGGCGTTCATAATGAAGCACGTGAAGGAGCAATTTCACAAAAGAGACTCAAGAATGGGCAAGACGTGGCGGTGGTGATGAGAATTTAACATTTAACATGCAGTTAACAAAAAACAAATATAAATGAAAAACATGACATTCCGTCAGACACCCTTGTGCATACCCTTAATGATTACAAAACCTTAGCCTTCTTCCTAGCACTTCTACGTGGTGCACTCCCTTTGGCTTCAGCAGAGGTAGTGGCGGGTTGCTCAGATTCATGCCCTGATTGCTGAGATGCTCTTGGCCTATGACCTCTGGGTTTTGGAGCCCATCAGGATCTCGCCAAAGACTGCTCCACCTGCACCTCTGCAGGGGCAGACTCGGACATCGGGAGAGGAGGCAGCATTGCAGATACTGGTTGGAGGGGGGCAACGGGTGAGACATGGGAACGCTTTGAGTGGAGTCCCCACTTCCACGTCCTCTTTCGTCATCATCCCTCTCCCACCACTCTGCTGGACAGCAGGCTGGTGAGGAGATGTGGCGCTTTCTAAGGCCACAAATGAAGTATCTGTCTGCCTGTTTAAGGCGGCAGACAAGTAAGCATCTAGAGTCCACATGGCCATTGTCATGGCCTGCATGTACACATTTGAGAGCCGTGCCTGAAGGAGGCTGCCATTCTCTCCATCGCAGATATTCCTGCACTTACCTGCGCCACCAATCCACTAGCGATGGAGTTGGACTCTTCCATCTTATCCGCTATTGTGGAGAGTGTGCATGACATCTTTACTATCACCTCGCAAAGGTGGAGCTGTACCTCGATTATTCTCATTCTCAACGATGTCCCCTGAGGTTTAGCACCTGTGTCCAACTGAGCAGAGCTTGGAGAGGAGTGCGCTCCCTGACACGGACTCTCCACAGCTGCCCCTGCCACCAGTGTCTGCTTATGCTCACTTGTGAGTGTTGAATCACCAGGTGACAACCCAACTATCTGTCTAACAGGACCCACTGAAGTGCCAGTATCTGCACTGGATCTCATGTAATGGTGCGCTCTCATAAGGTAAAATTTAAAAATCATAGCCGAAGTTACAATGTTTCCAATGAGCATACTGAGGTGTGTAACAGGTCAATCATTGATAACATCAATTCATGATGTGTGTGAAGGATGTCAAAGTTCTGACACCAGCCATCTACGAGTTCCCAGTCCCACCATCTCTGACGGCCAGGCATGCAACAGTGCGACTGATGTCCATCACCTCCTCCTCTGCATCAGGGGCACTATTTGTGGTGGGTCCCCTCCAGTAATACTCCTCTCCCATGCATTTTGCGCTCTCCTCTCCTATAAGGGGAGAAAGAACAAATATTTGAGTGGCTGAAGGTGACATGTTCACCCGATGGATGCATTGCTTTGGGTGAGACTGACAATGAAGCAGATGCATCAGGGGGTGACTATCAGACAGATTTATCACATTGCATCAGGATTGGGATGAGTGGGAGTGGAGTTCACAAATGGGGAGGTGAGGAAGTGCACAGAAAGTGAAGGTAAGTTGATGATGAGATTTAAGTGGGTGTGAGGAGTGAAGTGATGGAGTACACTTGGCAAGACAGAGTGAGGGGGGGGGGCGGTGGGGGGGGGGTCTTGTACACCACAGATATAGGTAACTCAGTAACTGTTCTCACTTTTCCTGATCTGGTTAGGTCATTAAAGCAATTCCTGCATTGCACCCATGACTTAGGCACCGTGCTCCTGCTGCTGAGCTCCTCTGCCACCTCCAGCCACGCCTTCTTGGTGGCAGAAGCAGGACACTTCCTCCTATCGACTGGATATAGTATTTCCCTCCTGCTTCTGACACCAGCCAGAAGCAACTCAAGGGAAGAGTCGCTGAAAAGGGGTGCTGCCTTCGCTCTATGATGCTGCATTTTAGAATTTTCCTCCTTTCTCCTTCAAAATCCATTGTTGCAATGGCCCTTTGAATACTCCAGTTCGCAGCACGTCATTTGGGTGCGCAATACGCCCGCTGCACAGCTTGGAGATGCGAAACTCGGAAGGAAAATTAAAGCCCTTCAATTTAGCCGCAATCACTCAATCCGACGCGCAGATAATGTTTCCGGGTTTCCCACGTGATTACTAACCCACTCGCTGACTTCCCGCTGCCATGTTAAAATCGTGCCCATGATATCCAGTTCAGGTTACAAGAGGGGTCCTATTGTTACACACTTTGGTTAGGCTATCATGTAACTAGATATTGGGCAGCATGGGCACACTTTTGAACATAAGATGCTTGCACGGCTTTGACTAGTACTGTTGTGCCTGTGAGAATATCTAAGGCAGACCCAAAACTTGTAACAATCATGTACGATGCTCAGTGCTTGTGGTATGCATACTATGGACTAAGAGTTTGCATTCTCAAGCTGTGGAGAGCCTTAATTTGGCACTCTTCCTCAGGACTGAGAATTTATTACTCATTCTTTCCCACATCCTTTAGATATGGGAAACAGCACTGACCCAGTCAGTGATCACCACCATGCTTGCTGCACAATGGGGTATTGAATAGGGTTCCCTTCAGCCAGCTAACCATCCAAAGTCATATAATTGAGGACGAATTCTGCCCAAATATCCTCCCTGCCAACCATGCATAGTTGCTCTTCAATGCACTAAAGTGCAGCATCAGTCCTTTAAGAGTTGCTGCTCTCACGATTCACTGCCTCGTCCATTTATTGCATTCTGTACATTTGTGGAAAATGTGCAGGGAACACATTCAAATTATTATGATAAGTGGAACTTGTTAAACCTAGCAAAATCAGCACTCCGCTCTACCTGTGCAAAGGTTTATGGGAATGCTAAGATTCTGGCTGCATTTTTGCTGGGATTGCTGAATCAGTTCTATAGATTTAGCTTTAAGGACAGATTCCCAGTCTGATGAGATGTGCCAGTTAAAGATTTTAGCTTTATAATCTGTGCTTCCAGCTAGAGCAAGCTGATCCATAAAAGGAAATCATTAACTGCATTCAGCACCATGGTTTTTCCTTTTTTTGTTAAGGAGCTTAAAGGAATATTGATATATTATAAAGGATTACTTGATCTAAAGTAATATTATGAGATTCTGTGCTACAAACTGTACATGTTACTTAATTCTGAGTAAAGGGCAGTTGTTTCTGCTGTGTTCAAAGATATATGACATTAATACATTGGTTTATTCAGAACACAACTGATCATATATTTGTAAATGTATTTTGTGCATTTTATGTGTCTAAACCCTGAAAATCTGTGTTTGTAATGGTGAGTTTGGAGTGCAATGGCAGTGCAACATAATTTGGAGGTTTGTAGTTGTCAGTGAGACTCATTTCTGCCATTTTTATGCCCATTTTTCAAACCCTTTGGGTGGGATTATTATTATACCCTGGATAAGCTGGTGAAAATGGGGTTTTTGAAATAGGGAAAACACAAAAGACACAGGCCAGTAAAATAAAGATTGGTATGGATCCCAAAATAATGACTCTTGCAACATGTGTCTGAGTGTGTTGCACAGGCCTGGACTTACTCTTTGATTGCTTTTAATGTCGAAGAGACTCCTGGTACTGCATGAAGGTTCAGTTCACTGCCATCTACTTCTTGGCTGGAGAATGCAGTATTGAAAAATAACTTGGAATAACAGGCTTTTAGGTGTAAGGAGAAACAGAAGCTATTTGATCAAATTTGTATTCGTGCTGTGAAAACCCTTAGGGCTAAAGAAATTATAGTTTTTTATGGCTCTAAAATTCCTAGCAAGGCCAGGGGGAGGGCAGATCTGGGGCAGAGTGAAACTTCCACCAGTGGACTGATGACATCCCTAATCCCATCCAAAATCCCAGGATCAGGCCAATTTAAATATTTTGGGCAGGTCCCCATGCTAATTTTGGCACAACTAAGGAACCAGTCTGAGTGGGAGGGTAGGAATTTAGCTGTGATGCCTTGCATTATTGGACCTGCAGAGAGCTGGGATGAAAGGCAAAAATAATTTAAATGGATTCTTCTGCCAGTTTTGGCAATGCATTGGATCACCATGCAATCAATTGTGTTGCCAATAATAGCCTTTGATTTCTGAAACTCCCCCTATGACCCCAGCAACATTGGATGCCAAGGATTCACAATCACCCCTGATGTCCAGTGTTGCTGAGGACATAAATGTGAGATATACATTGTATGATGTATTTCCCTCCTTTACATTATATTGTAATATGCTCACCGTTTGTGTGCAGGCATAATATAGGCCTGCCATCAAAACTGCTGGAATTTATGATGGGGCTAAAAAGGGGCAGCATCTTGGCAGATCTAGATTTCACCCCACATTCTGGCCCCCTGCTACCACTGCATTGGATAATCATCCTCCTTTGCCCCAGGAGATTAGAGACCTATGTGCACATTTGGATAATCAACTCAACAACAACAATAACTTGCATTTTTATAGCGCCTTTAACGTAGTAAAATGTCCCAAGGAGCTTCACAGGATTGTTATCAAACAAAATTTGACGCCAAGCCACATAAGGAGATATTAGGACAGATGACCAATAGCTTGGTCAAAGTGGTAGGCTTTAAGGAGTATCTTAAAGGAGGAGAGAGAGGTAGAGAGGCACAGAGGTTTAGGGAGGGAATTCCAAAGCATAGGGCCTAGGCAGCTGAAAGCACGACCGCCAATGGTGGAGCGATTAAAATCGTGGATGCGCAAGAGGCCAGGATTGGAGGAGCGGTGAGGTCTCGGAGGGTTGTAGGACGTTACAGGAATGGAGAGGGGTGAGAGGGATTTGAAAACAAGGATGAGAATTTTTTAATCGAGCGCAAGGGTGATGGGTGAATGGGACTTGGTGCTAGTTAGGATATGGGCAGCAGAGTTTTGGATGAGCTCAAGTTTATGGAGGGTGCAGGGTGGGAGGCCAGCCAGGAGAGCATTGGAAAAGTCGAGTCTAGAGGTAACAAGGACATGGATGAGGGTTTGAGCAGCGGATGAGCTGAGGCAGGGTGGAGACGGGCAGTGTTACAGAAGTGGAAGTAGGAAGTCTTGGTGATGGAGCGGATATGGGGTCTGAAGCTCATCTCAGGGTCAAATAGGACGCCAAGGTTTTGAATGGTCTGGTTCAGCCTCAGACGGTGGCCAGGGAGAGGGATAGAGTCGGTGGCTAGGGAACGGAGTTTGTGGCGGGGACCGAAGTCAATAGCTTCTGTCTTCCCAATATTTAGTCGGAGGAAATTTCTGCTGATCTAGCACTGGATGTCGGACAAGCAGAATGACAAATCAAAGGCAGTGGAGGGGTTGAGGGAGGTGGTGGTGTGGTAGAGCTGGGGGTCGTCAGCATACGTGTGGAATCTGACGTGTTTTCGGATGATGTCGCCGAGGGGCAACATGTAGATGAGAAATAGGAGGGGGCCAAGGATAAATCCTTGGGGGACTCCAGAGGTAACAGTGCGGAAGCGGGTGATTTTCTGGCTACGACTGGATAGATAGGAATGGAACCAGGTGCGAGCAGTCCCACCCAGCTGATCGACGGAGGAGAATGTTGTGGTCAACCATATCAATGGCTGCAGACAGGTCAAGAAGGATGAGGAGGGATAGTTTACTACAGTCACAGTCACATGGGATGTAATTTGTGACTTTGATAAGGGCTGTTTCAGTGCTGTGGCAGGGACGGAAACCTGAATGGACGGGTTCAAACATGCAGTTACTGGAAAAATGGGCACGGATTTGGGAGGCAACAACACGTTCAAGGACATTGGAGAGGAAAGGGAGGTTGGAGATGGGATGGTAGTTTGCAAGGACAGAGGGGTCAAGGGTGGGTTTTTTGAGGAGGGGGTGATTTGAAGTGGAGGGGACAGTACCTGAGGAGAGGGAACCATTAACAATATCAGCTAATATGGGAGCCAGGAAGGGAAGTTGGGTGGTCAACAGTTTGATGGGAATAGGGTTGAGGGAGGAGGAGGTGGGTCTCATGGACAAGATGAGCTTGGAGAGGGCATGAAGAGAGATAGGAGAGAAACTAGAGAAAGATGCGAGTTCAGGGCTAGGGCAGGGGGAACCTTAGGGGAAGTTTGGCTTGGTGGGCTGGGGGGAGGGAGGGAAGTGGCAGAGGCAGCTGAACGGATTGTCTCAATCTTAGTGACAAAGAAAGTACATCAGCTTCTTGCACTTGTTGTTGGATGCAAGGATGGAGGGAGCAAGGGAGAAAGGTTTAAGAAGACAGTTTGTAATGAAGAATAGAAGCCGGGGTTTATCCTTGGAATCCAGGATAATCCTGGATTAGTGAGCAGTTTTGGCAGAGGAAAGCAGGACCCGATAATGCTTTATATGGTCCAGCCAGATCTGGCGACGAATGGCTAAGCCATTTTTTTTTATTCGTTCATGGGATATCCTATCTCTCTTCATGCCCTCTCCAAGCTCATCTTGTCCATGAGACCCACCTCCTCCTCCCTCAACCCTATTCCCATCAAACTGTTGACCACCCAACTTCCCTTCCTGGCTCCCATATTAGCTGATATTGTTAATGGTTCCCTCTCCTCAGGTACTGTCCCCTCCACTTCAAATCACCCCCTCCACTGGCGAGGCCAGTATTTATTGCCCATCCCTAATTGCCCTCGAGAAGGTGGTGGTGAGCTGCCTTCTTGAACCGCTGCAGTCCGTGTGGTGAAGGTTCTCCCACAGTGTTGTTAGGAAGGGAGTTCCAGGATTTTGATCCAGCGATGATGAAGGAACGGCGATATATTTCCAAGTCAGGATGTTGTGTGACTTGGAGGGGAACGTGCAGGTGGTGTTGTTCCCATGTGCCTGCTGTCCTTGTCCTTCTAGATGGTAGAGGTCGCGGGTTTGGGAGGTGCTGTCGAAGAAGCCTTGGCGAGTTGCTGCAGTGCATCCTTTGGTTGGTACACACTGCAGCCACAGTGCACCGATGGTGAAGGGAGTGAATGTTTAGGGTGGTGGATGGGGTGCCAATCAAGCGGGCTGCTTTGTCCTGGATGGTGTTGAGCTTCTTGAGTGTTGTTGGAGCTGCACTCATCCAGACAAGTGGAGAGTATTCCATCACACTCCTGACTTGTGCCTTGTAGATGGTGGAACGGCTTTGGGGAGTCAGGAGGTGAGTTACTTGCCACAGAATACCCAGCCTCTGACCTGCTCTTGTAGCCATAGTATTTATATGGCTGGTCCAGTTAAGTTTCTGGTCAATGGTGGCCCCCAGGATGTTGATGGTAGGGGATTTGGCGATGGTAATGCCGTTGAACGTCAAGGGGAGGTGGTTAGACTCTCTCTTGTTGGAGATGGTCATTGCCTGCCACTTGTGTGGCGCAAATGTTACTTGCCACTTATCAGCCCAAGCCTGGATGTTGTCCAGGTTTTGCTGCATGCGAGATTGTCCACCATAAACGTTCAAGTCTGCATCCCTTGGACTTAAGGGAGTGGAGATGATTTTAATGGGGTCAATGGAGAAAAGGTGTAATGGTTTTAACGGGGCCAATGGAAAAAAGCAAAGGATAACACCTAATTTTGTAAAGTACTCTGAGGGGAGAATAGTCCTTTCTAGAGGGAGATGAGCAATATCCTTTTACATTGCTTTTTCAATATATTCTATTATTTATTTATTTATCCTTTGTACTGAAGCTGATGGGAAGGAAATGGAGATTATTGATGTTAAAACTATCTACAACCTCGAAAAGAAAGCTGATATTTCCCAGGGGAAATTTTCCACTTTTGTGCCCCCAACATACACCATAAGTGCATATTGAGAAATTGTAACCAAAGATTTTCAAACCATTAAAATGAATGGACAGAAAATCATTGGCTGGTGGTGTGCAATTTGCCAATGTATGCTTTCAGTGACGTGCGGGGAGGGCCAAAGTGGAAAATTTAATTTAAAAATGCGCATAAAGAACTAGATGGTTCTTATCCTGCTGGGACCATAGATACGGAACACAATTGGTTAGACTTGTGAGCTGTAAGATTAGGTTAATACTCTGGAGATTGTTGGGCAGAGAAAAACATTCGCAGAGTTTTATCTATTTGGAGGTTTTACCTGTAGTTGATGGCAATTTGTCCTGGGACTTTGGAGGGAATAGGTTTGAAGTGATCTTTTCTTGTTCCGTGTTTTCTTATATTCTAGCATATTTTTTCCAATGTATCAGATCAAACATAACACACACAACGTCAGCCTTTATACAGTGCGTCCAACTGTTGTATGATTATGGTGTTACATTGTGGGCCAATTGTTAATTCTTTACTTTTATGAGCCACATTTCGGTGAACCTTTATATAACATAGCTACAGGACATCATCCTGATCAGAATTATGCCATCCTAACAAAAACACCACTGTCCTCTCCAAAGCATTCTTATAATGAACTTTCTTATAAAGAAAATTCATATTTAAAATTTCACTGATAATATTCTCCTGCATGAATTGAAAATTGTTCAATTTACTCACATTTTTGTAGGTGCATTCTGTTGGCTACTAAATCCAAATGATGAATTCGTTAAATAAACTATTCACTTATTTATACACCTGAAAATAAAATGCAAAATAATTTTCAGTTGTGCTATGAAAGTAGGGTTAGAATTTTTAAATAGGACAAGAATTTATCCTAAATTTCACACTAAAAATACTTTTCTATTTTTTTCACAATTTTAGTTATAGCAAACATATTGTAGGAAATGTGTTAAATATTTCAAAGCCATCATTAACAAAGCTTTTACTTTTTTTGTGACTCCTCAATAACAAATATTACTGTCGTCTCTTTGCGAATATTCAAAGCCACATGGTTCACAAAATGACTGTTACTATTGCTGAGTGCAGTGAAAGGGAGTAAACAGTTTAGCAACCTTAGAAATTAAATGGGGTAGGAAGAATAATTTTAGACCGATCATTTTGATGACATTGAATCATTCCCTATTCTAAAAGGTGAACTCATTCCTGGCAGATCATCTACAAGCCAACTACATACAAATTGGCCCAAAGTCTGCTATTTTGTTTGCTTCATATTTGACCATATATTTCTGCTCCTACACTGCCCAAGAGAGCCCTATATCACGACTAGTTTAACTGATAAGAGCAGCAATAACAGAAGAAATTAAATGTGGCACGAACACCTGTGCAAGGCAAGATATGTCTTTTGTGGTTGTCTGAAATGAGTCAAAATCAATAAAGATCATTACTCATATAACCTTTACATATATAAGCAAAGTATGAATGCTGTCAGAATCAAGCTCAGAAACCTTGTTAAAATCTTTACAAGTGTCCAGCATTGCGTGCTTATAGATGTGTATAGAATGTGCCACAAATACAGTTTTTGTGGTTGGCTGACAAAATATTTTTAGTATTCAGTGGTTTACTCATTTCACATTTTCTAAATGTTAAATCTTCATTATATTGATTTTTGACATTGATGTATGATTTCTGATATATACTACAAAGGCTTCCTATCTAATTAAAAATTACTGCAAGCAACTGTCTACTAGCTATGAAATTAAATTCTTATAGAAGCCTTCAAATTCAATGAATGAATATTGTAAATCTATTTATATCTTGACAAGTCTGACTGATAATTACATGAAAATTACCTTGACTCTAGCTAATGTCTTAGTAAATGAAACATTATGAGGATGTTCCATGAAGTGTTGCATGTAGATTTAATGTTAAGGTACCCGAATATGGTATGCAATTCACTGTCTTAAACTGTAATTGGTAACAGTACAATCTGTAAAATAAGCATTTAGATTACGAGCTTCACCAATTAGGCTTCAGACTGCAGGTCAGATCCATGTCTAAAAGAAAACGCTTGAACTCTGGTAGCATTTTAAGACATCAAAATGCAAATTCTATTCACGGCTTTTGTATTCAGGCCTTTTGACTGCAAACTATTTAATTGCATTTTTCTGTTTAATATCTAAACATATATTTAATGAAAATGTATAGTTAAGTCTATGTTTAAGAGTATATTTTGGTAATGATTTGTGTAAGTTTAACATTAACTATATTAATCACTGAGGTTATAAATAGCAGTGTTTTTGTGACGATGTGGTCTAAAAACTGCCTTGTTATTCTGCATTCGGTAAGTTTGTGAAGGTAACATTTTAAAAGCTTCCTTATGGTACAGTACTGCAGTTTGTCCTTCAATGGGACCACTGTATGAACATTGCAGCACTGTTGCTAGACCCACTTTACCAGTCAATATGTGACATTAAGCAGGATGTGACATTAAGTACTATTGTAAAAACAAATAGAAAAGGATGAAATCAGCAGGAAAGTGAAATTTAATGGAAAATGAAGACAATAAGAGACTGAGGTATTGAAAATAATTGAAATAAAGGTCTGAGGAACAGAAAATGAAAGAATTTATTGCAAAAGGGTGGCATTGTGATCAAATGGACTGATGCGTGAACTTGCTGTGCCACACAATGGTAGGGCACAGCTTCATACTCTACATGCAGCAAGGTTTTGATCAGGGCGATGTTCTTTCTCATCTAGAGGAAGGGAAAAATCACTAAGTAAGTCTCCTCAAGCCACTCTTACATGCTTCAGGCAGTTGGCTCATGATTGGTATTGACACTGGCCTGGGAGCAGGTCACTTACCCAACAAGAGACCTGCTCCCAGGCCAGTGTCAATACTGACCTCGGATGAGATTGGTCCAAAGCTATTAGAGAATTCATTTACATTGCTGCATTAGGGGGAAAATATTGAAGAGGTTTGACTATATATCACATCCAAATTATTTGAGGCAACTTGAGACAGCGACTGCCATTAAATATGCACTAGTATGATGTAAGTTGAATAAATTATATATAAATTAATTTGAGCTTATATGATTTATTATTTTGGAACTGTAATAATGAGCAAATTATGGTACAGGATACTGAGGCAATGACTAGGTTTCTCTGTGCCAGTTATGGATTTGATGAAAAACTTTGTAATATATCCTATTTTTCCCAACAGAAATATTCCCTTAAAGTGGAGGCTCTTAAAACAGACAAGACTATCACCTAAGATTATTTTATAAGTATCACGAAATGTGAATTTCTTATATTTCTGCACTGTGTTTGATAACCAATTTAATTTGTTATGCAGCATAAACTCATTGTGAATATTGAAATCGATTTTGTAACATATTAGCCATAACCATTGAATTCTTAACAGAATTCTTAACAAAAACAATTAATAACCAGATGCAATTTTTCAGAAAACTCAGACAGCTTCAGTTTTTTTGGGTATGACTGTCCATTAAATAAGGAGGAAACTTTCAGTTGCAATTAAAGAAGTGAATTTTCTTACTGCTTATGGCCACCATTCATGAGTCTGAAACCTAATAGCCCAGAATTACATTACTGCATGGAATGCTACTGGGATCTGGAAACTTACCTCAAACACATTGTGAAGAATATTAACATAAACTACAACATGAACGTGGTATGTTGGCCTTCATTGCAAGAGGATTTGAGTACAGGAGCAGGGATGTCTTGCTGCAGTTATACAGGGCCTTGGTGAGACCACATCTGGAGTATTGTGTGCAGTTTTGGTCTCCTTATCTGAGGAAGGATGTCCTTGCCATGGAGGGAGTGCAATGAAGGTTTACCAGACTGATTCCTGGGATGGCAGGACTGACGTATGAGGAGATGTTGGGTCGACTAGGCCTATATTCACTAAAGTTTAGAAGAATGAGAGGTGATCTCATCGAAACATGTAAAATTCTAACAGGACTAGACAGACTAGATGCAGGGAGGATGTGCCCAATGCCTGGGGAGTCCAGAACCAGGGGTCACAGTCTCAGGATATGGGGTATGCCATTTAGGACTGAGATGAGGAGAAATTTCTTCACTCAGAGCGTGGTGAACCTGTGGAATTCTCTACCCCAGAAGGCAGTGGAGGCCAAGTCATTAGATATATTCAAGAAGGAGATAGATATATTTCTTAATGCTAAAGGGATCAAGGGATATGGGGAAAAAGCGGGAACAGGGTACTGAGTTAGACGATCAGCCATGATCATTTTGAATGGTGGAGCAGACCTGAAGGGCCAATTGGCCTACTCATGCTCCTATTTTCTATGTTTCTATGTTTCTATGAACCAGAACTAACAATTTTAGAAGTTCTGTTGTGAGGCAAAAGCGACAAGCAAATTTGCATCAATCATGAGAATTTCAAGTTAACCCATAGGTACATTATTCCTTTCTAGTTTTCAAAGTTTTCTGTCATTGACTTTAATAAAATTGTATTCTCCCATGTACTACAAATACTGTACATAAGAAAGTAAAGCAGGAGTGCTCCTCCAGACCCCACAAGGAAATCTTGGCCCTCCCCCGACACTGGGATACCACCGGCCCTCCCCCGGCTGCAATCACCTGCTGACCACCCGGTCAATCTATCTTAGTGCTGGGGACCTTAGTGGTGGCCTCCAGCCGCTCGAAAAACCGCTTTTGCTGGCCAGCCATGCAGTGGGTTTGGCCAGGAAGCTGAAAATCTACATGTAAATGAGGCTCACAGTTAAAATTGGCCAAGCCTCACACTGATGATGGCATTCGGGTCTGTCGCCCGCCTCTGACCCACCCCGCACCGATGGTGTCCTGTTAGAATTGACCCCTTAGTGTCAGCTTAATTCATTGGTAACATTCTGGTCTCTGAGACAAGATTATAGGTTCAAGCTCCATTCCATGACTTGAGCACCTGATGTAGGCTGATAGTTCAGTGCAGTACTGAGGGAGTGTTTTTGGATGAGATGTTAAACCAAGGCCCTGTCAGCCTGGTCAGGCAGACATAAAAATCCCATGGCACTATTTGAACTAAAGCAGAAAATCCTTCTGGTGTCCTGGCTGGCATTCATCCATCACCTAACAATTCCTCCTAATACTTATGTTACCACAAAAGTCAGCTTCCTTAGACAAGCCTGTGTTTCCTCAGAACAGAAACCTGATCTTATGCAATGACATGCCATAGGACCAACAATCTACCCTTGTACGCCTGAGGAATGCACCAGAAATAGTACAGGATGCCCACTATCTACTGATCTCTTCAAAAGATAGAAAAGCATCATACCGACAAACCCTATATTGCAAGCTAAACTATGAATTGTTTATTACAACAAAGTAATATACACAGAAGCAAGTTAAATCAGCAGATAAATTTAGCAATACAGTACTTATCTTTCATTGTTGCACTGAATGGTTTTGTGAGTCCAGCCTTAGAAATGCTTTGGAATACTTAGGAGCCCCTTTTCCCCAGAGTTTTAGATGAAGCAAAACTTGGGCTATAATGTATCATCAGAGAGTTCTTTTCCACAGCTGTGACTTGGATGTGCAGTTTTCAAACAAACTGAAGATGAGCCGCAATCTCAAGGCCCTTGTACCAAAAGAAATCTTTCATGTGATACATGAAAGTTGGTACAATAATGTCTTCCCAAGCACAGTACTCTCTTATGGGAGCCTTACAGATAATGGCCCAGAATTTGCTGTCAAAATAACAGGGAGGCTAATGGCACTCACCGTTATTTCTGCACAAATTGCACAGCAACTTCAGGTGGGGGCAGATGTGCGGTTAACGGCAGAAATCTAAAAGGTGCTGTCCGAGATGCGCCACTCCACCGTTAGCTTCATGAGAATGGCATCTTGCTATCTGCCTCGCCATTCAAATGCATTGAATATCGTGAAGTTGCTGTATTTGCGTGGTAGAAACAAACTAAACTTGCCTCAGAAAGTTAAGCCAAGTCATTTCAAGTCTGAGTACCTTTTTAATGACATGATGAGTGTTAATTACTGCCAGTCAACCACTCTGGTACTGAAAATTAACTATTACAAGTGTGGAGTTTCATTACTTCAAGGTTTTAATTGTTGTTGGAGATTTTTTTTAAAATTACAATAAAAAAATGTTTGTACTTTTTCTTTCTGTCTCCTTTTTTGGTTCTCTCTTAATCCAATCTTTCTTTCCCTCTTTTTATTTCTCTTTTTGTATTTGATTTGACATTGAATTCACCATCCTAACTTACACTTCCATCTCGATCCTTGCACTGTTAATTTCACAATCCTTCAATCAGATTGGTTAAGGAGATACACAGTTACTTGCCCTGTTCACTCAGGTTCTCAGATGCCCTGTAGGGGGCACCACGCTGTTTCCATCTCACATTTCCAGCAACTTGCAGCACAAAATCTCATGGAAATTAAATGGGCAAGGGCAAGTCTAACTAACAGTGGGTGCCGTTCGTTGACCGGCTACAGCAAATTCTTGGCCAATAGGTTTGTCTCATGAAAACATGGTCTAAGGAATTAATTAAAATATTTTTTGCTTATATGGTCTGCTTTAAAGTAACTAATATAAACAGAGGCTGCTCATCCTTCAAAAGTAGGACATTTATTTCAGATGGGTTAATGCCGGTGTAAAAATGGTGCACCAAGGAATGTAGTATGAACATTCAAATGTGAACTTCATCGATCAGAAGTTCTACTCAAATGTTATCATCTGAAAAAGGACAGATCTCAATTGCATTAATACCTTTTAAAGTATAATGACCTAATTCAAATGCTAGAAATATGTAATCATGTGATTGATTTATAATTGTGTTAAATAGTTATTCAAATGAATATAATGTAGCCTAATGTGATTTAATATTTGATAATTGACCATCCTGTGAAAAGAGCCATTGGAAAAATGTAAGAATTTTAGCTTTTATTTATTAATGAGCCTTGGAGAGATTTTTCTTTAAAATTAGCTGCACAGAAAATATCAAAATCCCATTTTCTAAGATTACTTAATGTCTATTACTAAAAAAGACAGCAAAGGTGAAACATTCCAAACCACTATTCCAACTGCTGGAATTCAGTATTTATGTTCCAATAACTAGGTAAACATTTTCTTAAAAATTTGTATATCAGGCAAGAATTAAAGCATAAAGCCCAAAAACATTTCTTTGTTTGAATGTTTCTGTGGATGAAATTCCTTTGAACTATGTTAGGTTTTAATATGATACACAAATGCTAACATGAGGAATCAACTTGTGAGTGGTTCCAGTGTCGTATTGCTTAGTGAGTGATGCCATATTATTAGAAAATAGCCTACATTAAATTATAAGGAAATGTCACATTTGGTTTAATATGAGGTTCTCTGGCATGTCATGACCTCTGATGAAGGATAGATGTTATTATGGTCCCATTAAAGCATTATAAAATATCCTTGGGTTTAATTTGCTCAAAGAATCAAATCTAGTGCAGATGCTAATTCTGGGCTAAGGTGCAGTTATTTTATTAGTGCAAAATCTTTCGCTCACATTTGTGAAATTGCTCCTTTGAGTAAAACAAACAGTTGTAGCACAAGAAAATGCATTAATGCCTGGCATTAAAGTTTTTTTGCTTGTTGAAGGGTGTTAATCAGCAATTAGGAAATATATAAATTTACTCAAGATTTACTGGAGTTTCAGAATGCACTAATTTCACACAATTAAAGCTGATATAAAAGCACCAGAACAAGCTGGCAGAGTTTCAGCATTCGTCGAGCATGCGATAGTTTAAGGAACTCGTCAAAGCGAAACTTTCAATGAACATAGCAACATGGGTGTACCATCAAGTCTTTCTTTCCTTGGCATTTTGGAGGATGAATAGGCAGAGCAGGAGACCACAAGATGACTGAAAGAATGCAAATATGAGCACTTAATTTTGAGAAAACCACTTTTGGAAAATAAAATCTGTTTTAAAAGCTGATGACGATTCTGTGGAAATATTCAGTGACAATCTGTAGCAGGATGCAAAAGCAAACTTTCTACTAGGAATGTAGAACACTCTATGAAATTCATAGTACTTAAAGAATGATTGGAAGACTCATACATAAGGTATTTTGACTCTGATTGTAACTCCAGGCGGCCTCATTAAAATCTCACGGATGAGTTTCCCATCTGATTTGCTAACACACCGGGAAACTCGCCCATTTCTGGAGCACAACTTCTGGCAGGTCAGCCACAGGCCTGTTTTAAAACGGCATTGCACCTCTTATTGTGCATTGCCTTTTGCAAGATTTTGCTATGGAGTGCTGCAGGAAGAAAGAGCTTCAAGAGGAGTCACAGGCAAGCCCCTAGATTCTCTGAAGCCTCGCTGGAGATTCTGCTGGAAGAGGTCTAAGTGAGGAGGGTTCTCTTTCCAGTGAGAGGAGGATCCCTAAACACCAAGTCCACCAGGCACGGAGAGACATTAGAAATTGTCAGCTCCAGGTGCATCACCCCTAGGACCTGGATGCAGTGCAGGAAGTGCTTCAATTACCTCTTAAGAATAGTAAGAGTGAGTACAGCTCTTAATTGCTCCATCTCTCTCAACAACACATGGGAACAGTACTTGCCCCCTCCCACACCATTCTTAACAATTCCCTCCCCTCTATAACATTCTTTACAACCCAGCACAAGAGCACACCATATCACTTCTCATTCTCATTACAAATACACACTCACTTCTTCCTTGCTACTTTCACAGCACTCACTAGCAACATCCTCTTCTCATTTGCTAGCCTTTGCACATTCACCAACTTTTCTCATAGCTCCTTCCTCACTTCACACTCTACAGACATGCTTTCCATTCCACACTTCCCCACTCTGATTGCCTCTTCCTTCTTCTCCCTCTCAGCACCTTCACAACAAGCAGAAGTCCCACACATCTGGACTCTCCTTCGTACAAGACACTCACTAGCTCTTGGCCCCTCCTTCTGCAGGACAAAACTGCACTTAACAATAGGGACATCAAGCTGAATTGAGATGCAAGCCATGTGCTACTGTACAGACTCTCCGTGCCATCCTAAGTCATCCATTTTCTTTTAGCTTTAAGTTCTTCTCAACAATCACAGCCTCCCGAAGAAACTTTAGAGGAGAATCCTTCTGAGGAGGCACTGTCGCGGATTCCATCACTCCCAAGCACCAGCACAGGGATTAGCAGCCGGGCTGGGTTAGATAGTTAATTAGAGGGGTCTGCATATTGTGAAACAGCCAGTACTAGTGAGCAGCATCAGGTACTGGTGTCAGAGACAGCTCAGCTCAGCGGAGGGCAAGGTCCCCTCCCACCTTTGCTGAGGAGAACAGAGATGTGGACTTCATGGGCCCAGCAATGATAATAAGGCCATGCCTTCAGCTGCCTTGGCTCTAAGCTCTGGAATTCCCTTTCTAAATCTCTCTGCCTCTCTATCACTCTCTCCTCCTTTAAGATGTTTCTTAAAACCTAACTCTTTAGCCAAGCTTTTGTCACCTGTCCTAATATCTCCTTACGTGGCTCTGTGTCAAATTGTATTTGCTAACGCTCCTGTGAAGTGCCTTGGGATGTTTCACTATGTTAAAAAATCTATATAAATGCAATTTGTTGTGTTTCTGTTATATCAGGTATTGAAAAACCTGGTCAAGGAGTTTCACTGCTAAGGCTAAAAGTGTGGAGGAGTCCACTTTCAGCCCATGTGGTGTCACCTCTCATGGCATCAGCACTCTGCAATATATCTTGGAGAGTGTGGCCAACTCCAGGGACACTGCAGTTGGGCCCTCACAACAGGCGTCAATGTTAACAGCCTTTGCAGCTTTGGCTGAAGCTCAAATGGCTGCCATGCAGACTCTGGGCTCAAACCTGTGCTCTGCCTTGGAGAGGGGAACAACTGCCTTGACAAGCCAAATGTCCATCTTGGAAAGATTGGTGGCGCAAATGGATAGGAGCTGAGTTAACTGATTTGATCAGACCAGTGAAAGGGGCATTTGAATTGGCCTCAGAGCCCCTGAGTTAAAGAAAGGAAAATTGGCCAGAGTTCCTGATCCTGATCACTATCTTGCAACCACCAATGGAAGTCCTTGTGCGTGAATGTCGGTTTAGGACAGAACCAGGCTCACTGTGTGCTGATACCAGATGCACATACTATCTCCTCAAACATAAATATCATCCATATCTGTCACAGAAAGGAAAATTTAGGCTTTAATTTCTGTCTTTTTGTTACTAATAAAAAGAGTAGAAATGAAAATTTTAGCATTGTCAAGTTGAACATTTTCCATTTTGTAACATCTTAATTTGTAAGGCATTTTAAAGGCTAAAAACAATACAACAGATTAAGTTTGACAGTGTCAGTTCTAATATATAGGACTGCAAACTGTCCCTTGCTAATGTCAGCTTAAGTGAGCAAAAACATTGCTAAAAACAAATAAAACAAGATAGGAACAGGACTAGGCCATTTAGCCCCTCGAGCCTGTTCCGCCTTTCAATGAGATCATGGTTGATCTTTGACCTAACTCCATATACCCGCCTTAGCCCCATATCCCTTTAATACCTTTGTTTAATAAAAATCTATCAATCAGATTTAAAATTAACAATTCAGCTAGCATCAACTGCCATTTTCGGAAGAGAGTTCCAATCTTCCACCACCCTTTGTGTGTAGAAATATTTCCTAACTTCACTCCTGAAAGTCCTGGCTCTAATTTTTAGGCTATGTTCCCTAGTCCTAGACTTCCCAACCAGCGGAAATAGTTTCTCTTCATCTACCCTATCAGTTCCCCTTAATTTCTTGAAAACTTCGATCAATTCACCCCTTAATATTCTAAATTCTAGGGAATATAACCCTAGTTTGTGTAATCTCTCCTTGTAATTTAACCCTTGGAGTCCAGGTATCATTCTAGTAAATCTATGCTGCACTCCCAAGGCCAATATATCCTTCCTAAGGTGCGGTGCCCAAAACTGAACACAGTTCTCCAGGTGTGGTTTAACCAGGGCTTTGTATAGCTGTAGCATAACTTCTACCCCCTTGTATTCTAGTCCTCTAGATATATAGGCCAGCATTCCATTAGCCTTTTTGATTATTTTCTGTACCCGTCCATGACATTTTAATAATTTATGTACATGGACCGCTCTTCAATCAGGTTCATCAGGCATGACCTACCCTTTCCAAATCCATGCTGCCTCTTTCTGATCAGCTGAAATTTTCCAAGGTGTGCAGTCACTCTATCCTTAATTATAGACTCCAGTAATTTCCCAACAACTGATGTTAGACTAATTGGTCTATAATTCCCTGGTTTCCCTCTCACCTTTCTTAAATAGCGGAGTGACCTGTACAATTTTCAAATCTAAAGGAACGGTTCCTGAATCAAGAGAATTTCGGAAGATTATAGTTAGGGCATCTGCAATGTTCTCACCTACTTCCTTTAAAACCCTGGGATGGAAACCATCTGTTCCTGCGAATTTGTCACTGTTTAGTGCCATTATTTTCTTCATTACTGTTAATTTGCTTACGTTAATTGTGGTCAGTCCTGGTCCCTGATTCAAAATTAATTTCCTTAGAGTGTCCGGCATGCTATCCTCTTCCTCTACTGTAAATATTGACACAAAGTAATTATTTAACATGTCTGCCATTTCCTTATTTTCATTTACAATATCACCATTAGCAGTTTTTAAGGGGCCCACAATGCTCTTGACCACCCTCTTTTTGTTAATATAATTGTAAAAAATGTTTCTGTTGATTTTGATATTCCTTGCAAGTTTCTTTTCAGACTCCTTTTTTGTAGTTATTACTGTTTTGTTACCCTTTGCTGTTCTTTGTATCCCAGTCACCAGGATCTGTCCCATTTTTTGCAAATTTGTATGCTTTTTCTTTTAGTTTTATGTTGTTCCTTACCTCTTTTGTCGTCCATGGATTTTTTTTTTGGCAAGTACAGCTTTTGCCTCTTAGAGGTATAAACTGGTTCTATATCACGTTAAATTCTTTTTTGAACACCTCCAACTGATCTTCTGTCGTTTTACCGAGTAACAGATTTGCCCAGTTACTGTGGACAGTCTCTATCTCATCCCGTTGAAGTTGGCTTTATCTAAATTTAGAATCTTAGTAGCTGTTACGGGTTTCTCCCTTTCAACACAATGTTGAATTCAATCATATTATGATCACTAATAGATAAATGTTCATGCACCATTAGCCTGTTCACTAAATCTGGCTCATTACTCATTATTAAACCTGATACGGCCTGCCCCCTTGTCGGTTCTAGGACATGTTGTAGAAAGCTGTCCTGAACACACTCAAGAAATTTGTTACCTTTCTAACATGAGCTCGTCTGCTTATCCCATTCTATGTGAAAGTTAAAATCCCCCATTTAAACCATTCTGCCTCTGCTACATGCTTATCTAATCTCTACATTTATACATTCTGCCACTTCACAGCTGCTACCAGAGGGCCTGTACACAACTCCAGAGACACTAGAGACTTAAATCCTTTTCTATTTCTTATTCTACCCATAAAGTCTCCACTGCCTGCTTACCTCTCATTATATCTTCTATTATCATTGAAGTAATTTCATCCTTAATCACTAAGACCCCTCTACCAGTTTCCCTATCTTTCCTGTAGACCTTATAACCTGGTATATTCAGTTCCTACTCCTGACCGTCTTGCAGCCATGTCTCAGTAATCTCTACCATGGTGTACCCTCTAAGTTGAATTTGCGCCTGTAATTCATTCAATTTGTCTTTATACTCCGTCATGGATTTGTATAAAGAACGCTTATTTGGGCCAGGCACCATAATCTGTCCTCTGCTCTAATGTTGTTTTTCTCACACATTTCTTATTTCTCTCTCCTAATTTAAATTACTGTACATCTTTTAGTTTTCCCTTTACCTGTAGTGCCTAAAGCATAATTTCTGACTATTACACTACTCTCTTCCTTTTTGTTTGTTTTAGAATTATTATTTATATTACCTTTTCCACCTGAGCCCTCCCCACCATTTACTAGTTTATCTGGAATTGCCCAAAGCAGATGCCTCATAAAGTGACCAGAAGACCATAAGAGATAGGAGCAGGAGTAGGCCATTCGGACCCTCGAGCCTGCTCTGCCATTTAATGAGATCATGGCTGATCTGATTTTTACCTCAACACCAATTTCCCACCCTTTCCCCATATCCTTTGACTCCCTTGCTGATCAAAAATTTGTCTAACTCAGCCTTGAATGTATTCAATGACTCAGCCTCCACTGCTTTTTGGGGTAAAGAATTCCAAAGATTCACGACCCTTTGGGAGAAGAAATTCCTCCTCATTTCCGTCTTAAATGGGCGACCCCTTATTCTGAGACTATGCCCCCTAGTTTTAGATTCCCCCATGAGGGGTAACATCCTCTCAGCATCTACCCTATCGAGTCCCCTCAGAATCTTGTATGTTTCAATAAGATCTCCTCTCATTCTTCTAAACTCCAATGAGTATAGACCCAACCTGTTCAATCTTTCCTCATAAGACAACCCTTCCATACCCGGAATCAATCTAGTGAACCTTCGCTGAACTGCCTCCAAATATGTCCTTCCTTAAATAAGGGTACCAGAACTGTATGCAGTACTCCAGGTGTGGTCTCACCAGCACCCTGTACAGTTGTAGCATGACTTCCCTGCTTTTATACTCCATTCCCCTAGAATAAAGGTCAATATTCCGTTTGCCTTCCGGATTACCTGCTGCACCTGTATGTTGACTTTTTGTGTTTCATGTACGAGGACACCCAGATCCCTCTGTACCGCAGCATTTTGCAGTATTTCTCCATTCAAATAATATTTTGCTTTTTTATTTTTCCTCCCAAAGTGGGTGACTTCACATTTTCCCACATTATATTCCATCTGCCAAATTTTTGCCCATTCACTTAACCTGTCAATATCCCTTTGCAGACACTTTGGCCCCGATATTACCAGGGAGGTGGGATGGCAGCGGGCGGGTGAGGGTGGGGGGGGTGGCGACTGGGCGCATGGGTAACCCACCCAGTGAAATCCGTCCGCTCCCCACCCGATCGCGGGTAAATTGAAGCCACTTAACGTGGCTTCCGGGTTTCCCGTCGGAAGCCTGCGCAGGGGGCGGACTGCGCACCTGCATCACAGGCCGTCAGCTGGAGGAGCTCTACTTAAAGGGGCAGTCCTCCAACGCTGCTCCTGCATTAAAGAACCAAAATTATAGAATGGAGCAGCCCAGGGGAAAGGCTGCTCCCAGATTTACTGATGCCTCGCTCCAGGTCTTACTGGATGGGGTGAGGATGCGGAGGGATATTTTCTACCCGGCGGACGGTAGGAAGTGGCCTGTCTCTGCCACCAAGAAGGCCTGGCTCGAGGAGGTCACCAGCAGCAGCAACGTCTTCTGCACATGGATCGAGTGCAGGAAGCGCTTCAATGACCTAACTAGGCCAGCAAAAGTGAGTACACTTACTCATTCTCCTACACTCTGTCTTCCATATCATCGCCCCACCCTACAACTCATTCTGTACATGCCAACACTACTCTATCACATCATTCCTCACACCTACTCAAAGCTCATCCTCAACTTACCTGCATTTACTCACCTCTCCAGTACTCATCCCACCACTAATAATCAACCCAATCCTCATACAATGTCATGGCTCTGTCTCATACTCACCCTCTGATGCATCTCTTTCACGGTCAGCATCACCCAAACCAATGCATTCAGCAGTTGGCCACGTCACCATCCCTCACTCACGCCTCTCTACTTTCTTCCCTTATAGAAGAGAGCCCAGCATGCACGGGAGAGGGCGAAGACCGAAGGGGGGCTGCAACATCAGGTCGTCCTCATGGACGCGGAGCAGGAGGCTCTTGAAGTGAGCCGCAGCCTCGAGTGCCTGTCCGTGGGGGACGCCGAGACTGCCACCCAACAAACGGCTGGTGACAGAACTTTAACATTCAGCACTCACAATAGCAAATGATATTAACATGCCTTGTCATCTTCAGCACCTCAACATCTGTCATCACGTTTAATATTGCCTTCTGTTCTCTTACAGGGCCTTCAGCGACCACCGTGATGGCGGAGGGCAATTCCTCAGAGGACCTGCCAGCCTCTGAGGGGGCACCGTCACATCTGAGCAAGCCATCCACCAGCACAGATACACATACCTTGGTGGGTCCCTGTCCTCACTTAGTTGGGGTCGCACATGGTGAGTCACCACACGCATGTGAGCACGAGCAGACACTGGTGGCAGGGGCAGCTGTGGAGAGTCTGCATCGGTGGGAGCACTCTTCTCCAGGCTCTGCTCAGCTGGACACAGATGCTGAACCCTGGGGGCCATCCTTTAAAAGGAGAATGATCGAGGGGGAGCAGCACATTTGCAAGGTGCCACGCGCACTGTCCACAGTCGTGCAGAGGATGGAGGAGTCCAATTCCTGCATGAGTGGAATGATGGCACAGGTACAGGAGGGAATCTCTGAGATCCTGTCACAGGGACGTGAGGGCATCTCTGAGATAGTGTCGTGGGTAAGTGTGGGAATGTCTGCGATGGAGGGAAGGCTAGCCTCCATCGAGCTTCAAGCACGGCTCACCGATGAGTCCATTGAGGCTCTGACAACGGACCTTCGGACTCAGGGTGAACAACTTTCTGCCACCTTAAGCGGGCAGGCAGATACACTAGCACTGGCCTTACAAGGCTTCACACGTGTCCTCCAAACTGTCGTACATCAGGGTGGTAGGAGTGATGTGGGCCTGGCCCAGGAGAGGGATGATGGCGAAAGCGGACAAGGAAGTGGAGACGCCACTCCAAGCGCTCCCACGTCTCACCCGTTGCCCCTCTCTCAACCAGTACCCGCAATGCTGCCTCCTCTCCAGGTGGTCGAGTCTGCCCCTGCACAGGTGCAGGTGGAGCAGTCTTTGGAGGGGCCCTCACGGGCACCGAAACCCAGAGAGCTTAGGCCTAAAGCATCTAATCGGTGAGGGCATGAACAAGAGCAACCTGCCACTACCTCTGCTGCAGCCACAGGGGAAGTACCACGTAGGAGTAGTCAGAAGCGTACAGCAAATGTTTTGTAAGCACAAAGGGGATGCACAAGGGTGTTTGACGGTTTGTCATGTTTTTTATTTTTATTTGATTTTTGTTAATGGCACATTAAATATTATTATTGTCACCACTACTGCCACATCTTGGCCATTCTTGACTGGCTTGTGCAATAAGTCCCTTTCATGAGGTTCACCATGAAAACCCACACTTGATACCACCCATTGGGTCACCCTACAATGGTTGTATGTGTAGTTGCATGACTATTTTGTGCAGGTGCCTGTGGCGCAGCACTGTGTTGTGGAGCTCCATGATGTGGAGGTGGACAGCGTGCCTGGCGAGGCTGGTGATGTTGCTTGTCCTCGGATGAAGTGATGAATGCAGCTATGGCGCCCCCCATCCTGACGGTGTGAGTTTGAGGGGGTCCGCAAAGTAGGTAAATGTGTTTGCACAGCAGAGTTTAGGGTATAAATTAAGAATTTTGAGTGGAAAGACAAAGGTGTTGCAGCCAAAACTTTGTCTGAAGTGACAGAGTGCCCTGCTGCAATAAATGAGGTATTCCCCCTGTCAAAAAATCCTTTGCATCTCCCACTGGCTGCTGGCTGAAACACGTCTGCTCCACAGTGAGTGTTTCCCACAGCACGGGAAACACACTGAGGATCCTTCAAAATTGCACCCCTGCCAAAATCTCCAGTCAAAGAGGTCTGTCAAGTACTTCAACTAGCTAAATAAGTATCTAAATTATCATCCCGCCGGCTTTAATTGCCGGCGGGGAGCTGCGCGCACATCCGAACACGTCATTGGGGAACCCGGAAGTGAGCGGGTTGGAGCCGGGCTTTGAACCCGCTCCGGGATTCCGCCATTTTCAGAGGCCCTCCGCCCCCAATGCACCCGCTCGGCCATTCGAAAATCGGCCCCTTTGTGTCCTCATCACAACTTGCTTTTCCACCTATCTTTGTATCATCAGCAAATTTAGCCACAAGACACTCTATCCCTTCATCCAAGTCATTGATCTATATTGTAAATAGTTGAGGCCACAGCACTGAACCCTGCAGCACCCCATTAGTTACAGATTGCCATTTTGAAAATGACCCTTTTTTTCCTGACTCTTTGTTTTCTGTTAGTTAGCCAATCCTCTATTCATGCCAGTATATTACCCCCAACACCGTGAGCTCTTATTTTGTTCAGTAATCTTTTATGAGGCACCTTATCGAATGCCTTTTGGAAATCCAAATATACTGCATCCATTGGTTCCCCTTTGTCCACCCTGCTCGTTATTCCTGGGAGGTTAAATGTCAAATGTTTGGCTAACAAACTCTGTCATTGACTTCTCTCTTTGCTGAATGAATAGCTGTTTCCTTTGGTAAGAATAACCAGTATTTTATTTGGAGCTGCTAAGCTTTTAGTTTTCCATTTATAACTGTAATTAGTAGACTGTAATGGAGAGATAGCAGTTAAATTTAAAAATAAATTTACAAAATATGGACCATGTTTATGATAAATCACATTCCAGATATGTACCAAAACATGTTTCTGGTGTTCTGGCTGAACACACAAAGCATTGACCTATCCATGTTTACCAATAATGTGTAAGGTATAGGTTTGGCGCTGGATTCCTCAGAAAATGGCTCTGAGCTAAAATTTAACATTCCAGACAGGAAACAGTTCAGTTTAGCAATGTAGAATTAGAGTTTGGGCAGAATTGTTTTTAAAAATGGCGGAGTGGATAAATGTAGCAAGTGGAGTAATACTGAGTCATGCAGATCAGGAAAGTTCCAAGTTCAATCTTTGATCTTTGCTGAGCTACCTGATCTCATCAGAGGCATTAAAATTAGCCTCACGGGTCTCTGATAGCTCAGCAATTTTACCCAATGGGTAGTTGTCCTTTATAGACCAGGAAGGTCCCAGTCTGTGCTGATCTGATCAAACCAATGGTAGGGGCATTTCAATTGGCCTTAGGACCCCTGAGCTAAGGAAATGAAGATTGACCAAATATAGGGTGTCCAATGCCTACTAGGGCACTGACTGTTAGTGCCACCTCCCTCTAGACTGTCTGCACATCCTTTTTCTGCGGCATAATTCCATGGCTGCCAAAGAGCATTTGTCTTCTGTCCCTTTTCTCTGCCGGTATTATCTCTACCGCAGCTTCTGACAATCTTGGAGTCTTAGTCATCGCAGACCCCCAGACAGTGCTCCTCTTTCTGCCATCGTTATTCACTACACAAGTACAGCTCCAGCTCACTCTCCCCTTTCTGAGTGACCTGCTGTCCTTGTCTATCTATCAAACTATATTGTGGTCTCCAAGCATACTGATGGTGGCCAGAATGGTCTTAAGGATCTCTGATTCAGATCAGACTGTCAGATTCAGACAAAGCATATTGGAAAACTATTTTGGAAGGCATCGCAGTTGACCCTGACCCTGATCCTGTCTTAATCTGGCATCCACACACAATGACTTCCATTGGTGGTTGCAAGATAGTGATCAGGAGCAGGAGGTTTGGCCGATCTTCATTTCCTTAGCTCAGGGATCCTAAGGCCAATTGAAATGCCCCTACCATTGGTTTGATCAGATCAGCACAGACTGGGACCTTCCTGGTCTATAAAGGACAACTACCCATTGGGAAAAATTGCTGAGCTATCAGAGACCCATGAGGCTAATTTTAATGCACCTGATGAGGTCAGGTAGCTCAGCAAAGACCAAAGATTGAATTTGGAACTTGCCTGATCTGCATGACTCAGTATTACTCCATGTGCTACATTTATCCACTCTGCCATTTTTAAAAACGTGACATCTGAAGTAGATCCTTCAAGGACATTACCTTCAAGGAGACAAGTGCCATCTCAGTCCTTGAGGGCTCCGTTGGTACAGTCCCAATCACAGGCCTCACAACTTCCTAACACTGAGATAGCACCACTTAGGAGTAAAAGGTTAGAGTTACAAGTGAAGAGTTTTAGACACAAGAGGTAGTCACAGAGATAAGAAGTAATAATAGGGCAGAATGAAGGGACAAGATAATAGCAAACTTTACATTTCTGCCAGTTCAATGTGTTTATGTTTTGTTTACAGGGAGGCCTCCTGTTATCCCTCTTATATGCTGATTAATGTTTGTAACTGTCAGAGAGGATATTAGCGATATTACTGATTTAGCTGAACTGCCATCTGAAAGCAAGGCAAGGGATCATGAAGGGCTTATTGTGCCGCCATTAATAGAAGAAGTAGATGACAATCTCCTGCCTTTTAGCACGTGTGGGTCGGATATTGCCTGCACGTGTGCTGCCGCACTCTGTCCTCCATCCTTTCCTCCTCTATGCCCTCGTCATTTTCCTCCTCCTCAAAGCTCAGAAACAATCAAATTTATCATGTGGAGTTCCCTTTTAAATTTTCAGCAAATTTCACAAAGTACCATTAAATGTTCAGAATCTGCAGCTTTAAAGTAGTGAAAGTAGCTCCCAGCCAAAACAATGTTGCAGAATCACAGTCCTTGTGGGGCAAAATATGGGCTCAGCATTGCCACCTTTAAAGTGGTTGAGGTTTTCAGGGGCTGCAAGTGGCCGGAAATACAGAAATCTAGGAAGGCACTTGGCTATGCCCCTTCACATAAAAGTGGCTGGATGCACTTCCAGTGGGTAAATCAGGGTTGCAGCAAGATCATGGAAGGGAAATCCTGGCCGTCACATTTAGGAGTGGAGTTTTGTGCCTCTCCGCCTCATTTTACTTGCCAGACCAGCCAAAAACAGATGCTTTTTTCCAGTCAGTGGAAAAGAAAATTGAGTGGCACGTATAACGGGTGATCGATTCACCACGGCCTATTTTGCACTCCAGCCAAATTTGAATTTCACCCCCTATGTGTCTATTAGAAAAGTACTATCAACATTCCTATTGTAATAAAACTGTGTATCCTCTGACCTACCATGAGCAATGTCACAGGAGGTGCACTAGTATTTTAAATCATTACAAACATTTTATTACACATTAATAATATGATAGAATGAAAGGGACAAGTGTGAAATATTGAATATCTATATACCTTGGCATATTAATGCAGTTATCAATGAGCTCATTCATCAAGTCCTAAGTATTCATAGATTTGTCACATTGTACAAATGTACTTATTCACATATATCACTGCATAAAGAGGACTTCTTGAAGGCATGCAAATACATATAGACATGTGCACACTCAAATAGATACACACATAGAAGAAATCACATGAATATTGATCTCATAACTAATTTGATGAAATGTATAAATGCATTAAGATGGATATGTTGTTGGTTGCCAGTGTTCAGCTAACTGTTTCTAATGAGGAAATAAAGATCTTACAATTAAGAAGTGGAGGTGCTCGTATTGCTATATGGGTGCAATCGATTACACCCTGCACCCGTGGGAAGCCAGACACAGCATTGAATCCCACTGCCCTCTCCGTCTGGCTGAGGTCGTCCATGGGGATGTTGACGTAGTGCGAGGCCCTGCAGAACAAGCCATCGATGACCTGCCTTATGTATTTGTGTGCAGACTGAGAGCTCCCGGTGATGTCCCCGGTGGCACCCTGGAATGATCCGGAGGCGAAGAAGTTGAGGGCAGTGGTGACTTTGACAGCGACAGGTAAAGAGCTGCTGCTCAGCCCAGCCAGGAGCAGCTTGGCATGAACATAAGAACATAAGAAATAGGAGCAGGAGTAGGCCAATTGGCCCCTTGAGCCTGCTCCGCCATTCAATAAGATCATGGCTGATCTGATCCCAACCACAAATCTAAAGAACACAAGAAGTAGGAGAAGGACCCGGCCACTCAGCCCCTGGGCCCTCTCCGCCACCCACAGGGCCTTGACCGATCCGAACTCAGCTTCATGTCCAATTTCTTGCCCGCTCCCCATAACCCCTAATTCCCTTTACTTCTAGAAAACTGTCTATTTCTGTTTTAAATTTGTTTAATGATGTAGCTTCCACAGCTTCCTGGGGCAGCAAATTCCACAGACCTACCACCCTCTGAGTGAAGAAGTTTCTCCTCATCTCAGTTTTCAAAGAGCAGCCCCTTATTCTAAGATTATGCCCCCTAGTTCTAGTTTCACCCATCTTTGGGAACATCCTTACTGCATCCACCCGATCAAGCCCCTTCACAATCTTATATGTTTCAATAAGATCGCCTCTCATTCTTCTGAACTCCAATGAGTAGAGTCCCAATCTACTCAACCTCTCCTCATATGTCCACCCCCTTATCCCCGGGATTAACCGAGTGAACCTTCTTTGTACTGCCTCGAGAGCAAGTATGTCTTTTTTTAAGTGTGGACACCAAAACTGTATGCAGTATTCCAGGTGCGGTCTCACCAATACCTTATATAACTGCAGCAATACCTCCCTGTTTTTATATTCTATCCCCCTTGCAATAAAAGCCAACATTCCGTTGGCTTTCTTGATCACCTGCTGCACCTGCATACTAACTTTTTGATTTTCTTGCACTAGGACCCCCAGATCCCTTTGTACTGCAATACTTTCCAGTCTCTCGCCATTAAGAAAATAACTTGCTCTCTGATTTTTCCTGCCAAAGTGCATAACCTCACATTTTCCAATATTATATTGCATCTGCCAAATCTCCGCCCACTCACACAGCCTGTCTATATCCCCTTGCAGGTTTTTTATGTCCTCCTCACTCTCTACTTTCCCTCCCATCTTTGTATCATCTGCAAATTTTGATATGTTGCACTCGGTCCCCGCCTCCAAATCGTTAATATAGATTGTAAAGAGTTGGGGACCCAGCCCCGACCCCTGTGGAACACCACTGGTTACTGGTTGCCAGTCCGAGAATGAACCATTTATCCCAACTCTCTGCCTCCTGTTCGATAACCAATCCTCCACCCTTGCCAGAATATTACCCCCAATCCCGTGATTTTTTATCTTAAGTAATAATCTTTTATGTGGCACCTTGTCGAATGCCTGAAGGAGGCTACAGATGTCTGCGACCACCTGGCTACTGAATCTGAGCCTCCGTATGCACTGCTTCTCAGAGGGGTCCAGGAAGCTGAGCCTCGGTCTGTAGACCCTGTGGCAAGGGTAGTGCCTCCTGTGACGTCGCTCTTTCTGTGGTTGCCCTCCGTGCTGTTGTGCAGGTGCCTGTGGCGCAGCACTGTGTTGTGGAGCTCCACGTGGCTGAGGTGGACGCCGTGCCTGGCGAGGCTGGTGATGTTGCTCGTCTTCGGGTGTAGTGGTGAATGCAGCCATGGCGCCCCCCATCCTGACGGTGTGAGTTTGAGGGGGGTCCGCAAAGTACTTAAATATGTTTGCACAGCAGAGCTTTGGGTGAAAAGTAAGAATTTTGAGTGGAAATACAAAGGTCTTGCAGCCAAAACTTTGTCTGAAGTGACAGAGTGCCCTGCTGCAATAAATGATGTTTTCTCCCCACCTGTCAAATAAGCATTTGCATCTCCCATTGGCTGCTGGCTGAAACACATCTGTTGCAACAGGGAGTGTTTCCCTCAGCACTGGAAACACACTGAGGATGCTTCAAAATCACAACCCTTCCAAAATGTCGAGTCAATCAAATAGTTCAAGTACCTCAACTATCTGACAAACTATCCCGCTGGCTTTAATTGCCGGTGGGACTCCCGCATTCGGGAGGCGCGCGCGCGCATCTGGACGCGTCATTGGGGAACCCGGAAGTCAGTGGGTTGTAGCCGGACCAGCTCGGCATTTTAGCGATTTTCGGAGCTCCAACGCACCCGCTCCTGAAAATCGGTCCCAATGTTCCACTCTTGTCCCTGCTGCCAAATGCTGTCAGCACTAATTAATCAAAATCAGACTTAAAACCCTTGAGGAAAGCATTGCTTCCTGATATATGGTACCACGTTTGTATAATTAATGGCTCTGTGCTGATTTTTTGTGTCCTCTTTCTGTTGGTGATCTTTTTATACAATAACAAAGGACTACAAGCTTAGAGCATGAA
The DNA here is from genome assembly GCF_035084215.1 of Heptranchias perlo. Lineage (NCBI taxonomy): Eukaryota > Metazoa > Chordata > Chondrichthyes > Hexanchiformes > Hexanchidae > Heptranchias > Heptranchias perlo. Next base: position 34,439,490 of record NC_090337.1, on the reverse strand, counting down.
ACATATTTTCACGATACTACAACATAAGTCATAACAATACAAGTCAGTTGATAAATAGAAAATAGTGAATGACAGGGTATTCATGTATTGGGGTTTTCTCCCACCAATGATTGAATTCATTTTTTTTTTATTCGTTCGTGGGTTGTGGGCGTCGCTGGCAAGGCCAGCATTTATTGCCCATCCCTAACTGCCCTTGAGAAGGTGGTGGTGAGCTGCCTCCTTAAACCGCTGCAGTCCGTATGGTGAAGGTTCTCCCATTGTGCTGTTAGGAAGGGAGTTCCAGGATTTTGACCCAGCGACGATGAAGGAACGGCGATATATTTCCAAGTCGGGATGGTGTGTGACTTGGAGGGGAATGTGCAGGTGGTGTTGTTCCCATGTGCCTGCTGCCCTTGTCCTTCTAGGTGGTAGAGGTCGCGGGTTTGGGAGGTGCTGTCGAAGAAGCCTTGGCGAGTTGCTGCAGTGCATCCTGTGGATGGTACACACTGCAGCCACAGTGCGCCGGTGGTGAAGGGAGTGAATGTTTAGGGTAGTGGATGGGGTGCCAATCAAGCGGTCTGCTTTGTTTTGGATGGTGTTGAGCTTCTTGAGTGTTGTTGGAGCTGCACTCATCTAAGCAAGTGGAGAGTATTCCATCACACTCCTGACTTGTGCCTTGTAGATGGTGGAAAGGCTTTGGGGAGTCAGGAGGTGAGTCACTCGCCGCAGAATACCCAGCCTCTGACCTGCTCTTGTAGCCACAGTATTTATGTGGCAGGTCCAGTTAAGTTTCTGGTCAACGGTGACCCCAGGATGTTGATGGTGGGGGAATTCGGCGATGGTAATGCCTTTGAATGTCAAGGGGAGGTGGTTAGACTCTCTCTTGTTGGAGATGGTCATTGCCTGCCACTTGTGTGGCGCAAATGTTACTTGCCACTTATCAGCCCAAGCCTGAAGGTTGTCCAGGTCTTTCTGCACGCGAGCACGGACTGCTTTATTATCTGAGGGATTGTGAAAGGAACTGAACAATGTGCAATTGTCAGCGAACATCCCCATTTCTGACCTTATGATGGAGGGAAGTTCATTAATGAAGCAGCTGAAGATGGTTGGGCCTAGGACACTGCCCTGAGGAACTCCTGCAGCAATGTCATGGGGCTGAGATGTTTGGCCTCCAATAACCAGTACCTTCTTCCTTTGTGCTAGGTATAACTCCAGACACTGGAGCGTTTTCCCCCTGATTCCCATTGGCTTCAATTTTACTAGGGCTCCTTGGTGCCACACTCGGTCAAATGCTGCCTTGATGTCAATAGCAGTCACTCTCATCTCACCTCTGGAATTCAGCTCTTTTGTCCATGTTTGGACCAAGGCTGTAATGAGGTCTGGAGCAGAGTGGTCCTGATGGAACCCAACCTGAGCATCGGTGAGTAGGTTATTGGTGAGTAAGTGCCGCTTGATAGCACTGTCGACGACACCTTCCATCACTTTGCTGATGATTGAGAGTAGACTGATGGGGCGGTAATTGGCCGGATTGGATTTGTCCTGCTTTTTGTGGACAGGCCATACTTGGGTAATTTTCCACATTGTCGGTTAGATGCCAGTGTTGTAGCTGTACTGGAACAGCTTGGCTAGAGGCGCAGCTAGTTCTGGAGCACAAGTCTTCAGCACTACAGCCGGGATGATGTCGGGGCCCATAGCCTTTGATGTATCCAGTGCACTCAGCCGTTTCTTGATATCACGTGGAGTGAATCGAATTGGCTGAAGACTGGCTTCTGTGATGGTGGGGATATTGGGAGGAGGTCATCCTCCCAATATCCCCCAATATGAGATGGATCATCCACTCGGCATTTCTGGCTGAAGATGGTTGCAAACGCTTCAGACTTGTCTTTTGCATTCACGTGCTGGACTCCGCCATCTTTGAGGATGGGGATGTTTACAGAGCCTCCTCCTCCTGTTAGTTGTTTAATGGTCCACCACCATTCACAACTGGATGTTGCAGGACTGCAGAGCTTTGATCTGATCCGTTGGTTGTGGAATCGCTTAGCTCTGTCTATAGCATGTTGCTTCCACCGTTTAGCATGCATGTAGTCCTGAGTTGTCGCTTCACCAGGTTGGCACCTCATTTTTAGGTATGCCTGGTGCTGCTCCTTGTGTGCTCCTCTACATTCCTAATTGAACCAGGGTTGATCTCCTTACTTGTTGGTAATGGTAGAGTAAGGAATATGCCGGGCCATGAGGTTACAGATTGTGCCGGAATACAATTCTGCTGCTGCTGATGGCCCACAGCGCCTCATGGATGCCCAGTTTTGAGCTGCTAAACCTGTTCTGAATCTATCCTATTTGGCACGGTGATAGTGCCACACAACACGTTGGATGGTGTCCTCAGTGCGAAGACAGGACTTTGTCTCCACGAGGACTGTGCGGTGGTCACTCCTACCAATACTGTCATGGACAGATGCATTTGGGACAGGTAGATTGGTGAGGACGAGGTCAAGTAAGTTTTTCCCTCATGCAAAAACAAAGTATAAAACAATTGCCAGCAAATTAAAAGCCCCATTGGCTTTGGTTACATTGGGCCAGATTTTTCTGACAAAATAACAGTGAGGCTAATGGCGCTCACCGTTATTTGTGCGCAAATGGTACAGCAACTTCAGGCGAGGGGCAGATGCATAGTTAAACACGGATATCCAAAAGTTGCTGTCTGAGTTGCACCGCTCCGCCATTAGCTTTGCAAAAACGGCATCTCATTGTCTATCTCACCATTGAAATGTATTGAATGGTGTGAAGTTGCTGTATTTGCGCTTTTAATGAAGTGATGTGTTAATTACAGCCAATCAACTTCTCTGGCACTGAAAATTAACTATTACAACCGTGGAGTCTCATTCCTTCAGGTATTAATTGTTGTTGGAGATTTTAAAAATGTCAAATTTAAAATGTAAATGTTTTAAATTTTTCTTCCTGAATCTCTTTTTTCTCTCTTAATCCAATCTTTCTTTCTCTCTCTTTATTTCTCTTTCTGTACCTGACTTGACATTGAATTCACCCACTCTAATATATACTTCCTCCTTGCACTGTTTATTTCTCAATCCTTTCAATCTGATTGGTTAAAGAGAAACCCTATTGGTTGCCCTGTTCAGTTAGGTCACGTCCCAGTTTCCCTCGCTGCGTTGTTATCAACTCGCACTTTCTGCAATTTGCCACGCAAAAAAGTTTAAAAACCTAAACATGCAAGGGCAAGTCTAACTAATGGTCGACGTCATTAGATGCCCTGTTATAGCAAAATCTTCCCCATTATTACCATTTAATCACAAAACTTCTTTACTATATTCTGGTTAACCATTATTTTAAAAAGTATATAAATTATTGTTGCTTCTAACTGGTCCAGTTCAAGTCCATCCAAACTATTTTAAACAATTAGGCCAAAACTTTGGACTAATGGTAATCATTTATATACGGTCTAAAAAATATAGGATATTCATGCTTATTACTGTGACAGTCACAAGTTGAATAGTAAACAACCTATTGTAAAGCAGTACAAAATAGATAAAATAAAATAATCCCCACAAAATACCTTCTGGTATTGATGTCTGGAACTAATCAAGGGAAGCAGAGCATTATGGCATGAAGGTCACAAAGCTCCCAGCAGTGTTGTACATTGCTATTTTAGAGCCCTGTTCAGTTATCTGAAAATGTTTGTTACTTTTATTCTTCCCTTAGGAAGGACGATGTTAATTTTTATCCAATTCCACAGCAAATTTGAAGAATGGTGGCATATTTTTCCAACCATCATATTGAGTGTAAAGGACTTGGAAAGTAAATAGAAAAAATGTGGCAAAACTACTTGAACGCTAAAGTAAAACAGAAAACACAATAATATAACACTCTGAAAATACAGCGGGCTATAAATTGGGCCACGTAGCGCCCATTTTGTAGGCGCTACACGGCCTCCTAAGGACCCAAAATGACGTCCGGAATGCGCGCGCACACTTCCAGCGTGACGTGCGTTAGATGCCATCTTGGTAAAGACGTTTGCGCACGCACAGATAACGAAAGCTAGCAGCACGTAAAGTAGGGAGAATATGCGGTAGATCAGTGTGCAACGCTGATTTAAAGGGACAGACGCAATTTTGGAACTCAACGCACTATCTTAACCCCACACAGCTGAGCAACATGGAGGACCCCCCCCCCCCACCAGCGCTATTTAGGGGGATCATGCAGGATTTACAGGTTAGTTGCTTCTGGCTGCTGATGCATTTGTACCTGTTTTTGGAGATCTCCTATACTTGAATACTAGGACTAGAAGACATAGCTTAAAAATTAGAGCCAGGACTTGCAGGAGTGACGTTATGGAACGCTTCTACACGCAAAGGGTGATAGAAGTTTGGAACACGCATCTGCAGATAGCAGTTGATGCTAACTCAATTGTTAATATTAAACCTAAGATTGACAGAACCAAAGGATATGGTGCCAAGGCGGGTACATGGAGCTAGGTCACAGATCAACCATGATCTCATTGAATAGCAGAACATGCTAAATGGCCTATTTCTGTTCCCATTTTCCTATGTTCCTATAATAAAGTTTCAATACTCTACAGGGAGTGGGCTGGCTAGCTGGCAACAGCAAGGGCACTGGCAGAGTGCCATGGGTAGGCACGCTGTCATCTTGAGAGAGGACAGCAAGTTCATGTTCCATGGAGCCACTGCCACTTGCTGCCTGCTGTTATGCACCACCTTCTCCTGCAAGAAAGCAGGAAGTATGTCGGGGGGTGTCCTGCAAGATGTTTGGGTGATGTGCCTGTCCTGGTTGATTAGCTGCCAATGTGTGTGACTTGTGAGTTGTGGGTGTGTGGCTTGCAAAAGTGGTAATGTGTGAGGGTGAGAGGAAGGATCGGATTGGAAGAGTTGAGTACTGATGGAAAGAGTTTGTTGGTATGTGGGTGATGGGGGGTGTAGTGTGTGGAGCAGTGGATGCGGCTAGTGATGCAGTTGGTAGGAGATACCACTTGACAGTTGACCTCACTCACCTTGACCACTCATGTCAAAGCATTGAACTTCTTCCTGCACTGCATGCGCCTGGCGTTGATTTTGTCCTCTATAGCCTCCCACTGCCTCGGGAGCATATGTCTGGAGGGCCTCTTGCCCCCCTGCGGATATAGGATGCCCCTCTTTCTGTCCACCAAGGCCTCTAGTGCATTATCAGAGAACCTTGGTGCACGCTCTCTCGCAGGCCTGGAATGGCAGATTGGTGGGGTCTGGCATGCAGATTGGAGGATGTAGGATTTAGTAGTGTGCAACCTTTATTCAATGTCTTAACATAACTCAACAATTTGTAAACAAACGGATGGGACCTGCATCTGTGTTTTACGTGTGTGATGTCTGAACTCCGTTCAGGTTCTATGCGGAACCATTTCTTATATTTTGCAAATAAGAGGTGCAGGCTGCCTTTAAGTGGTGCTAGCCACTCGCGATATTGGAGCCCCCTGCTGGTGAGCAGCCACTCAGCAGTGCAGGTAGGCCTGGCTGCACGCAGTAATTATGTAAAATAGCAGACAGCACGAATGTTACCTGCTGCCTGCATCTCAACGACCGGCCATGGGTTAATCAAGCACCGCGACCCCGCACCCAGTTTTGGAGGTTATCCAATTTAACCCCCATTCTCTCTGGAAACTCTAAGGGGGTTAAATTGGATAACCCCCAAATCCGGGCACTGGGGTCATGGTCAGTCGTTGAGATGCAGGCTGCATGTGAGATTCGTGCTGCCGGATCATCTCCATGATTTCTGCGTGCAGCCAGTGCTACCTGCGCTGGTGAGTGGCTGCATGGACCAGCAGGGGGCCTGATATGGGGCATGTCCAGCACTAAGTAAAGGCAGCCTGCACCTCTTAAAGGGGAGATACACTGTCAATGCAATCGGTGGTGGAAGACAAGTGTAATGGCTGAACCTGCAAGAGAGCATGCACCGAGGTACTCCGATGACACACTGGAGGCCTTGATGGAGGAGGTGGATAAATGCAGGGCCATCCTGTATCTGCAGGGTGGCAGGAGACCCTCCAGACACCAGCTGCGGAGGCAGTGGGAGGAAGTGGCACTGCAAATGAATGCCAGGAGCATTGCACCATGCACATGGATGCAGTGCAGGAAAAAGTTCAATGATTTGACACGAGTGGTCACGGTGAGTGAATTCAAGTGTCAAGTGGCACATCCGACCAACTGCACCACTGCTCCACGCACAACACCCCCCTTCACCCATCCACCAACAAACGCTTCTGATCCGTACACAATGCTACACTTCAGATGCTGCATCACACCCTCGAATAGCACCACTCTTGTCATCCACATATCCACAACTCACAGGTCACACACACTGGCAGCTATTCAACCATGACAGGCACATCACCCAAACATCTTGTTGAACACTCACCGACACACTTCCCTCTGCCTTGCAGTTGAAGGTGCCGTGTAACAGCCGGGAGCAGGAAAGAACGGATGGAGGACAGGCACGCCTACACGTCTTCACGCCCATGGTGGAGACAGTGCTGGGGATCATTGGGTGGGCCGTCACTGCGGCCGTGGTTATTGACAGTGCTGGAGATATCGATAATGAGGGTCTCTGCATACCTAATCCTCCTTCTTGTTTCCCACATTTCCCTCATCCCACAATCTTTTCTGATTCACATGCTGCAGGTGGTGTCAGCACGCACGTCTTACTTTCTCCTCTCCTCGCTCCATAACTCAATCCGTGTCTCATTGTAGATACCCAAGAACTGGAGCCGGCACCGTCTGAGGTGGAGGAGGAAGAAGACCGTCATTTGATCTGACACTCGCATCCACCAGCTCAGATACTGACGCTGCGCGTAGTGTAGAGGCTAGGTTAGAGGAGGGATCTGCACACGGTGAGACACCGGGCGCAAGTGCGCAGGAGTCGCAGCGGGGGGGATCGGATACCACAGGTATCAGTTCACCAGAGGACGAGGTCGCACACTAATTCTGCTGCTGACGAGTCAGATGAGGACTTCGATTGTCCAGGCTACAGAAGAAGGCTGATGGACGTACACAATCAAATGCTTGGTGCACTAGAAAGCCTGCCAGAAAGCCTGCACATTCTGTCAAGGGGCATAGAGGAGTCCAGCTCCAACTTTGCACAGAGAGTGGAGCCCATCCTTTCTCACATTTAACGGGTGGTCACCTCCATCAGCACACCTGTGGAACCCACCACGATGCAGCGTCTGATGACCGTGTCTCAGCTTCCATTGCAGCACAAACAGATGCCATCAAAGGTCTGCATACTTCATTTGGAGCTCAGAATGCTGCGTTACAGGCTCAGACTGCTGCTATCGTGGCTCTGCGTACCACTGTGGAACGGGGCTTCCAGGGCGTCACAGCACTCCAGCAATCTGTTCTCCAGCAGATCACCAAGATTGCTGAGGCGCCGCCCCGTGTGAGTGGCAGTGACGGCCTGGCGGTCGAACCTGCTGTCCTCTCTCAGGATGACAGCATTCCTGCTGCCGCTCTGCCAGTGCCCTTGCTGTTGCCTGTCAGCCAGCCAGGCCAGACTGCTGCAGCCCATGCCGAGATGGTGCAGACTGAAGCCAGGCCCTCCCGGCCCAGAGGTCATCCTCTATGGCCATCTGCACGCTCCTCAATTGAAGGTCAGCAACCTTCCACTACCCACGCTCCAGCCACTGGGGATGCACCTCGTAGGAGCACTAGGAAAGGAAAAAGCACACGAACAACAGGCACTAAGCGAATGCATAAGGGTGAACAGTGTAATGTTGTATACATGATTTCATGTGTTAGTTTATAAATTTGTATTTGAAGAAGTCCCAGATGGTGGTGGTTTTTATTTATGCGATGAGCTATGGGAGGAAGCAATGTGTAATCATAAGGAGAACGATTTGATGGTCATGTGGGAGAGGACAGGTGAGGAGTGTAGGAGTGTTGGTGAGTTGGGAGGTGTCGTTGAGGTTAGTGATATCATTCATGAATACAGTGAGTACGCAGAGCCCTAGCAGACAGAGCCTGTGCACCTTGTTGCCTCCTTGCCTCTTCTTCCACTTCCTCCTCTGTCTCCTTCTCTTCCGCCTCTTCCTCCTCTTCCTCTGCAACTGGCACAGCGTCTTGCCGGATAGGTGGTGGCAAGGGCTGTCCTCTCATAAGGGCAAGGTTGTGCAGCATGCAGCTCAACTGAGTGCTGCAGGGCTTCTCTAGAATGGTCCAGGCAGCGGAAGCGATGCTTTAGGACGCCTACAGTGTGTTTGATGACGTTTCTTGTGGCTGCATGGCTCTCATTGTATGCTTGGTTTGCACGTGTGCTTGTGTTCATGACCGGAGTCATGAGCCACCTCATGAGGGGATAGCACTTGTCGCCCAACAGCCAGCCTTTGACTTAATGTGCCAGTTGAAAGATAGGTGGGACGTTTTTTTTTATTCGTTCACGGGATGTGGGCGTCGCTGGCGAGGCCAGCATTTATTGCCCATCCCTAATTGCCCTCGAGAAGGTGGTGGTGAGCCGCCTTCTTGAACCGCTGCAGTCCGTGTGGTGACGGTTCTACAACAGTGCTGTTAGGAAGGGAGTTCCAGGATTTTGACCCAGTGACAATGAAGGAATGGCGATATATTTCCAAGTCGGGATGGTGTGTGACTTGGAGGGGAACGTGCAGGTGGTGTTGTTCCCATGTGCCTGCTGCTCTTGTCCTTCTAGGTGGTAGAGGTTGCGGGTTTGGGAGGTGCTGTCGAAGAAGCCTTGGCGAGTTGCTGCAGTGCATCCTGTGGATGGTACACACTGCAGCCACTGTGCGCCGGTGGTGAAGGGAGTGAATGTTTAGGGTGGTGGATGGGGTGCCAATCAAGCGGGCTGCTTTATCTTGGATGGTGTCCAGCTTCTTGAGTGTTGTTGGAGCTGCACTCATCCAAGCAAGTGGAGAGTATTCCATCACACTCCTGACTTGTGCCTTGTCGATGGTGGAAAGGCTTTGGGGAGTCAGGAGGTGAGTCACTCGCCGCAGAATACCCAGCCTCTGACCTGCTCTCGTAGCCACAGTATTTATATGGCTGGTCCAGTTAAGTTTCTGGTCAATGGTGACCCCCAGGATGTTGATGGTGGGGGATTCGGCGATGGTAATGCCGTTGAATGTCAAGGGGATGTGGTTAGACTCTCTCTTGTTGGAGATGGTCATTGCTTGGCACTTATCTGGCGCAAATGTTACTTGCCACTTATGAGCCCAAGCCTGGATGTTGTCCAGGTCTTGCTGCATGCGGGCTCGGACTGCTTCATTATTTGAGGGGCTGCGAATGGAACTGAACACTGTGCAGTCATCAGCAAACATCCCCATTTCTGACCTTATGACGTAGGGAAGGTCATTGATGAAGCAGCTGAAGATGGTTGGGCCTAGGACACTGCCCTGAGGAACTCCTGCAGCAATGTCCTGGGGCTGAGATGATTGGCCTCCAACAACCACTACCATCTTCCTTTGTGCTAGGTATGACTCCAGCCACTGGAGAGTTTTCCCCCTGATTCCCATTGACTTCAGTTTTACTAGGGCTCCTTGGTGCCACACTCGGTCAAATGCTGCCTTGATGTCAAGGGCAGTCACTCTCACCTCACCTCTGGAATTCAGCTCTTTTGTCCATGTTTGGACCATGGCTGTAATGAGGTCTGGACCCGAGTGGTCCTGGCGGAACCCAAACTGAGCATCGGTGAGCAGGTTATTGGTGAGTAAGTGCCACTTGATAGCACTGTCGACGACACCTTCCATCACTTTGCTGATGATTGAGAGTAGACTGATCGGGCGGTAATTGGCCGGATTGGATTTGTCCTGCTTTTTGTGGACAGGCCATACTTGGGCAATTTTCCACATTGTCGGGTAGATGCCAGTGTTGTAGCTGTACTGGAACAGCTTGGCTAGAGGCGCAGCTAGTTCTGGAACACAAGTCTTCAGCACTACAGCTGGGATGTTGTCAGGGCCCATAGCCTTTGCTGTATCCAGTGCACTCAGCCGTTTCTTGATATCACGTGGAGTGAATCGAATTGGCCGAAGACTGGCTTCCGTGATGGTGGGGATATTGGGAGGAGGCCGAGATGGATCATCCACTCGGCATTTCTGGCTGAAGATGGTTGCAAACGCTTCAGACTTGTCTTTTGCACTCACGTGCTGGACTCCGCCATCATTGAGGATGGGGATGTTTGCAGAGCCTCCTCCTCCCGTTAGTTGTTTAATTGTCCACCACCATTCACGACTGGGTGTGGCAGGACTGCAGAGCTTTGATCTGATCCATTGGTTGTGGAATCGCTTACCTCTGTCTGTAGCATGTTGCTTCCGCTGTTTAGCACGCATGTAGTCCTGAGTTGTAGCTTCACCAGGTTGGCACCTCATTTTTAGGTACATCTGGTGCTGCTCCTGGCATGCTCTTCTACACTCCTCATTGAACCAGGGTTGATCCCCTGGCTTGTTGGTAATGGTAGAGTGAGGAATATGCCGGGCCATGAGGTTACAGATTGTGCTGGAATACAATTCTGCTGCTGTTGATGGCCCACAGCGCCTCATGGATGCCCAGTTTTGAGCTGCTAGACCTGTTCTGAATCTATCCCATTTAGCACGGTGGTAGTGCCACACAACACGTTGGATGGTGTCATCAGTGCGAAGACGGGACTTCATCTCCACGAGGACTGTGCGGTGGTCACTCCTACCAATACTGTCGTGGACAGATGCATTTGCGACAGGTAGATTGGTGAGGACGAGGTCAAGTAAGTTACTACCAAATAATTAAGGCATCATGACTACTGCCCGGGTAGCGGGCATTGACTTGCGTGATGCACTGGTCCCATACCAGCTGCACATTGAGGAAGTGGAACCCTTTTCTGTTCATGGATATGGCCGAATTGAGATGTGGAGCACACATGGCAATATACGTGCAGTCAATGGCTCCCTCATCATGGGGAAGCCTGCAATGCGAGCAAACCCTCGTGCTCGCTCATTCTGTTGCTCTCTGTCAAGAAGGAACGTTATAAATCTGTTGTGCAGCTCATACAGAGCCTCGGTGACCTCCCTAATGCAGCAGTGCACATATCGCCAGCAGCGACCTGAAAGGATCCAGAGCCGTAAAAGTTTAGTGCCACGGTTAGCTTCATAGCCACAGGCAATGCTGACCTTGCCCTACTCTGAGGCTGCAGTTGTGGCTGCAGCAGTTGACATATCTCCGTCACGACCTCTTTTGTGAACCGCAGCTGGATGCACTGATCTTTGCTCATGTTGAGGTAAGAGACTTGGTCCCTGAAGGCCCTCATTGGATACGGCCTACTGCTCTGTGCCTCCTCCTCCCTCTCCTCACACCTTGACCTGCTCTGCGTGGCCTCTCTGCATGCTCCCAGTTGTGTTCTATGCCCAGTGGGAGCCCTAGCAGGCCACCTATGGTTAGCAGAAACCTTGTTTAGCACACTGTTTTAAATGTCACTAACAGTAATGCAGGAGCTGCTGGACCACTCTTTATATAATATTGCAACTTTCTCCAAGTATAGGGAGCTTCAACAAACATGTACAATTGTACCAGCAGCCAGAAGCAATAATCCAGCCACTAACCTGCAACACCTGCATGATCCCTTTAAATAGCGCTGGTGAGGGGTCCTCCAGGTCTTCTATGACCTGTTCAGCTGTGCATGGCACAGCCTACTCTCTACTGCCTACTCTCCCTACTTTACACGGTGCCGGCGTTCATTATCTGTGTGTGCACAAATGCCTTCACCAAGATGGCATCCGGCGCACGTAATACTAGAAGCGTGCGCGCGTATTCCGGATGCCATTTTGGGTCCTTAGGAGGCCGCGTAGCACCTACAAAATGGGCACTTCCCGGCCCAATTTATAGCCTTTAATATTTTATCAGCATTTGATTAGCTTTCACTCTATCAAAAGGAACTGCATTAAGAATAAAGACAAGTTCATTTTGAGGTTCAAATCATACTTTGCAATATTAATAACAAATGTGTTGGTATAAATTTTTTCGTCTTTGCTAAAATTGCAAAGGTGTTCATTACTAATAGCACAATTTAAAGCCCTTTATCTCCTATTCACTATAATATTTACTTCGTCATTAACTATAAGTAATATAACTGAAAAATAAACACTATAGTAATGTCAATTGAGACCTTTAAGAAGCTACATATTTTGCTATGTTATGCGGAAATTATTTTTATAGAGCAAGTAGAATGTGCTGACTCCTCTTTTGCTTCATAATGATTAATAGTTAAGCCTCATCTGCTCCGACACGATCATTTTTTAAAGGTTCTTTCCGAATTTAGATCTAGCTTACATCAGCTTTAATGGCTTTTTCAGGATCAGACACATGTCATAATAAATGATTTCTGTAATGTGCTTGTTCAGCATCATTGTAATCCAGCAACCGACCTCCTCCTAAAGCTGAAGGCACAAACAGTATTTGGTGACTTTTGGTTGTTTTATTCTAAGTGACTAATGCCAATATATTACACAATAACATGTTTTCATTTAAGTGAGACCAAAATGCTGATTGAAAATGATAATGTTTCATTCTAAGATGACTAATAGTTATACTGGGGGTAGTTTTGACATTGGACGATAGTGTAAAATGGGCGATATAAGAAATAGAAGCAGGAGTAGGCCAATCGGCCCCTCGAGCCTGCTCCGCCATTCAATAAGATCATGGCTGATCTGATCCTAACCTCAAATCTAAAGAACACAAGAAGTAGGAGCAGGACCCGGCCACTCAGCCCCTGGGCCCGCTCCGCCACCCACAGGGCCTTGACCGATCCGAACTCAGCTTCATGTCCAATTTCTTGCCCGCTCCCCGTAACCCCTAATTCCCTTTACTACTAGGAAACTGTCTATTTCTGTTTTAAATTTATTTAATGATGTAGCTTCCACAGCTTCCTGGGGCAGCAAATTACACAGACCTACTACCCTCTGAGTGAAAAAGTTTCTCCTCATCTCAGTTTTCAAAGAGCAGCCCCTTATTCTAAGATTATGCCCCCTAGTTCTAGTTTCACCCATCCTTGGGAACATCCTTACCGCATCCACCTGATCAAGCCCATTCACAATCTTATATGTTTCAATAAGATCGACTCTCATTCTTCTGAACTCCAATGAGTAGAGTCCCAATCTACTCAACCTCTCCTCATATGTCCACCCCTCATCCCCGGGATTAGCCGAGAGAACCTTCTTTGTACTGCCTCGAGAGCAAGTATGTCTTTTCTTAAGTATGGACACCAAAACTGTATGCAGTATTCCAGGTGCGGTCTCACCAATACCTTACATAACTGCAGCAATACCTCCCTGTTTTTATATTCTATCCCCCTAGCAATAAAAGCCAACATTTATCCCAACTCTCTGCTTCCTGTTAGATAACCAATCCTCCACCCATGCCAGAATATCACGCCCAATCCAGTGATTCTTTATCTTGAGCAATAATCTTTTATGTGGCACCTTGTCGAATGCCTTCTGGAAGTCTAAATACACTACGTCCACTGGTTCCCCTTTATCCACCCTGTACGTTATGTCCTCAAAGAACTCAAGCAAATTTGTCAGACATGACTACCCCTTCATAAAGGCATGCTGACTTTGTCCTATTAAATTATGTTTATCCAAATGTTCCGCTACTGTCTCCTTAATAATAGACTCCAAAATTTTACCCACCACAGATGTTAGGCTAACTGGTCTATAATTTCCAGCCTTCTGCCTAGTACCCTTTTTAAATAAGGGTGTTACATTAGCGGTTTTCCAATCTACCACTGTAAAATGGGCAATATCTGATCAACCGCCCATTATACACAATTTCATTTCAAAATAAAAATCAGGAGAGATGTATAACGGGCAGCTGATCCGAAATTGCCCATTTTATGCTATTATCGAAAGGCAAAATTACTCCCACTGTTTCCAGAGTTAAATGTAGCTGTTAAATCTCTCACCCATCCAGCACCTGACAACCTTACAAGCCAAAGCCTAATGGTAGGATGATTCTAGTTGGACAAACAGCGGAAAGCTTATCAGTACTCTGTGCTTGTAAGCTGTGTAGTTTTAATTGGTTTAGTTCCAGCAGCACCCCTCCATCCATTTGAGATCACTTACCCTTGGGTATTGCTGATCTGTGTTTAAGTTCTATGGGCTTTGTTAAGTGAGGTGTGTTCCTATGGAGAGTGATTGTGCATTCCATACCAGGCAAGCAGAAACTCTACTTATGTGGATTTCTCAGTAATTTGATTTGGACACTCTCTCAAGCATGATGATAAGCTTCCTTGCACGTCCAGTTAACCAAAAAACAATTCCTCCAATCATGAGTGATTACTAGAATTTTGGGACGAGTACTGTGCATTATCCAGTTAAAAACAGTTGTTCATAACAGTAGAATACTGTACAGGTCTTGATCAACATCATTGGAGAAAAAAATTTCCATTGCCTACATCCTCTCAGGACCGTATCACAAAAGGAAGTGGAGTTTAAATGGGTCAACCTGGTTAAATAAATAGAGGATAAATAGATCCTAGAAAGAACTGGAATGACTAGGTGAGATAAAATTGTAAGATCAACAGTGCAATGATCTGCTTAGTTTGCATTATGTGCCCAAATCTCTCAAATTAAGTTGTTATATGGAGGAAGCCTCTTATTACAACTCAAGCTCTAAATCACCGCACCCATTAAAAGCAAAATGGTTCAGCATGATGAAAATACTTTATATATATATCAATTTGCTGAAATGTATAGCCAGCTACCTTTAGGACTGATTTAATTTGACTAAATTGGTTGAGCATAAATTAGGAATGTCCCAAGCCAATATAATTGCTGTAACATTCATTCTGGTGAAGAAATGTCTTTAACATTATGCACAGAAGAAAGCAGTCATGATAAGGGAATATTTTAAAAAGCTGTAAAATAACATCAGTTTAGTTGTGAAAAATATTTATATTCTCTGAGTGGTATTAATATTTCTTGCCTGAGGAGTAATGTTTACTGCAAAAAAAGGAAATTACACAGACAGATATTAATTTGAGATTGTGTGACTGTGAAAAGAAATATTTTAAAATATGTTAATTATTTACACACCTTCTCTACTAGCATTGAATGAATCATTGCTTCACTCCATACTAACATATACTTACTTCGAAAAACAGCACAAGAACTACAAACATTGCAACGGAGTAGTTTGCATGATCACTTTTGACCTGTGCAAGACATGGGCTTTTATCTGTGCTACTGTAAAATCATTCATTACTTGTGTTAATATCCTATATAATGCATGGATGGGATAAGAGCAATTAGAAGATTCACCTGCAGAGACTGAGAAATAAAGAATAAAGCTAGAATTACATCTGCTTTTTCATTCACTTTCTAGTCTTTCACTCAAAGAAACTGCTGTTTTGGTCTGAATGCTACATTCAGCATTTTAATTAAATTATAATATTTTGAATTTATGGAGGTTTATAAGCAATGCAATCAACTTTCTTCTACGTGTGAAACATTAGTATTTTCAGTGCATGAAAAGTGCGTGGAAGATGAATGGAAATGCAGTTATCCTTCTTGTTAACAAACCTATGCAGAATCAAGTGCACATATCAATTGGTCTTTAAATCTAAGATAGGATATATATGGTATTTCCTATCTTCTCTCGTCCAAAAAGGTCTTAATCGCAAATTCTAAAACCGTACAAGGTTTTTGTAACTAATGCTCACGGGTCAGTTTCCTTAATGGATGTTCTTAAAAGGAAGGAATGAATTGATCAATCCAGATTCATTTACATGAAATCTCTTAGAGTGGAAAATGTTCTCAAAATCCAGAAAACAATAAAAATCTCTTACGACGACAACAACAATTTGCATTTATATAGTGCCTCTAACAGGGTAAAACACCCCAAGGCGCTTACACAGTATTTCTGTAATCAATTACATATTGCGACTTTTCAACTATCTTTTTGAACTCTGAATGAATTTTTAGATTTTTAACAGGTGTGATAAGCTGAATAAAGTAACTTACAAAGTTGATATGCATGAACACGACTAAAGGGTTAGTTTATAAAAACATATGGGGCTGATTGTAACTGTCTCCATTGAGCAGGAACAGGACAATGGCGGCTCTGAAAGTGACGGTGCTACACTTACCGCCCCGTTCCTGAGAGAGGGCAATGTGAGCCAACCTCTTTGCGCCACTGCCACTCTCATGGGGCTGCGGTTCATCACTGTCACTAATCTGCAGGAGAATAGACTGTAGGAGATCTGTGATGTGATTAAAGCACCTAGGAATGTGTTCCCCAATCCTTTGAAGACAGTGGAGATTGTGGAGCCAAGAGCCTGGATAGCATCAGTTTGAGCTGGTGACACATACTTCTATACAGAGTGCCCAGCGACAGTGTGTATAGAGGTGATCGCATGTTCCATGTTAGACTGTAGAATGCAGGTGCCAGAATGCCACATAAGCTGGAAGTGGACTCTCCATATTCTCAGACATGGGGCAGCAGCTCCCAGGCAGCCTGCCCAATACCTTGAACAATTTTTTTTTATTCGTTCATGGGATGTGGGCGTCGCTGACGAGGCCGGCATTTATTGCCCATCCCTAATTGCCCTTGAGAAGGTGGTGGTGAGCCGCCTTCTTGAACCGCTGCAGTCCGTGTGGTGAAGGTTCTCCCACAGTGCTGTTAGGAAGGGAGTTCCAGGATTTTGACCCAACGACGATGAAGGAACGGTGCTATATTTCCAAGTTGGGATGGTGTGTGACTTGGAGGGGAACGTGCAGGTGGTGTTGTTTCCATGTGCCTGCTGCTCTTGTCCTTCTAGGTGGTAGAGGTCGCGGGTTTGGGAGGTGCTGTCGAAGAAGCCTTGGCGAGTTGCTGCAGTGCATCCTGTGGATGGTACACACTGCAGCCTCTGTGCGCCGGTGGTGAAGGGAGTGAATGTTTAGGGTGGTGGATGGGGTGCCAATCAAGCAGGCTGCTTTATCTTGGATGGTGTCCAGCTTCTTGAGTGTTGTTGGAGCTGTACTCATCCAAGCAAGTGGAGAGTATTCCATCACACTCCTGACTTGTGCCTTGTCGATGGTGGAAAGGCTTTGGGGAGTCAGGAGGTGAGTCACTCGCCGCAGAATACCCAGCCTCTGACCTGCTCTCATAGCCACAGTATTTATATGGCTGGTCCAGTTAAGTTTCTGGTCAATGGTGACCCCTAGGATGTTGATGGTGGGGGATTCGGCGATAGTAATGCCGTTGAATGTCAAGGGGATGTGGTTAGACTCTCTCTTGTTGGAGATGGTCATTGCCTGGCACTTATCTGGCGCGAATGTTACTTGCCACTTATGAGCCCAAGCCTGGATGTTGTCCAGGTCTTGCTGCATGCGGGCTCGGACTGCTTCATTATTTGAGGGGTTGCGAATGGAACTGAACACTGCAATCATCAGCGAACATCCCCATTTCTACCTTATGATGGAGGGAAGATCATTGATGAAGCAGCTGAAGATGGTTGGGCCAAGGATACTGCCCTGAGGAACTCCTGCAGCAATGTCGTGGGGCTGAGATGATTGGCCTCCAACAACCACTACCATCTTCCTTTGTGCTAGGTATGACTCCAGCCACTGGAGAGTTTTCCCCCTGATTCCCATTGATGCACAGCAAGTATTTTTCTTTTGAAGGCTCGGCCTGTAAGGAAATATAGGTTTAGAAGATATTTGGGGGAACTAGCCTTGAAAGGGTTAAATAGTCAAAGCTTTAGCTGAAATTGCTGTGTCACTAAATAGACTGCTTTTGACTGAAGTTGCAGGATGACTAACAGCCATGACCATCCTGTCATTGCAAACTAAGGGAGGAACATAATGGTATCTCCACTCCTTCAGACATACTGGAGTGATAAAGCTAGTTAGAATTCCTGTTATCTTCAAGGACTATAGGGTGTCACATCAACTGTTCGGACTAAGAAACATTTTGCTAAGGATAAGTAGAGATAAGGGGGCTACAAGGCACTGTCTCTTCTGGGCTAGTACGTATTGTCCATATGTTTGGGTAAATTAAGGGGCGTATTGGGGAAAATACCTGATTGGATGTATTTTGCCGTAGTTCCATATTCTTGGGGTATAAGTGGAGGGGTCTGAGACTTTGTTAGTGTAGAAGCAAGAGGAACGAGAAGCAGACACACCGGGGGTGATTTTAGGAGGCAATTGCGGGTGAATTGGGGGTGGGGGGGTGTTGTGGGGAAAAATCACCACTCGGAGTCAGACTTAAAGATTCAACATGCAGTTTATTGGACAAAGCTTTGGGAGAAGACTGGACATTCCGCAATGCACGCAGATAACTTCTCAACTTTAAAATGGTTGTCATGCTTTTTTATACCTTTGAAATACAGATTTTCAATAGCTTTTACATCATTAATCTTGATTACACACATTAACCAATTAAGTCCGCACAGCAACAATGGACTGCTTACGCATTAACCAATTAAGTCCGAACAACTATTATCACCTTAAGACAGTATGCCTTTGTTTCACGCAGTCTGGTTCTATAGTTTTATCAGTTCGTTGTGAAATATCCTTTGTATTCCCAGACTGTAAGCCAGTTCTGGAATGTACAAACTCAACACTTTTAACTGTCTTTCCCACAGTCACAGAATCCATTTTATTTAATAGTGTCCCTTTGTTTAATAGAATCCATTTTGTTTAATAGTGTCCATTTTATTAGTAGTCAAGCGTTATATTTAAGCCTTTAATTAAGGTTAGTCTAATCTACACAAAGCGCATTTCAGTGTGGTTTAGGGTAAATACCACTGTCATGTACCCATTAGTCACTTCATCGTTGCCTTTAATTCAACAGTCCAAAATCCACGCTAACAGGGGGGCTTCGAAAATCGTGGAAATCCCTTTTGGGTTCGGAAGCCGGCTCCAACCCGCCGACTTCCAAGTTTCCCAGGGACCAACCTGTGTGCGTGCGGGCGACTCGAAAATGGAAGTCCCGCCGGCAATTAAAGCTGGCGGGATGACAGTTAAAGAGCCAAATGTACCTCATTGAGGTACTTAAGGCAATTTACCTGTGACAGATGAAGGGATTAGAACGATTTTTAACTTACCAGGGCGGCTTGCCCACCGCTTCTGATTCAAACCCGGTGAAACTAAGGTGTAAAGGGCCGGATCAGGGAAAAAGAAACTAAATAAATTAAATAAAAAACCATGGAAGCGAAAATGAACCTGCCTTTGAAACTTGCTCCGATGTCCGATGTCCCCCAATCCGATGTCCTCCTCTTCACCACCCCCCACCACCGATGTCTCCCTCTTCACCTTCCTGATGTCCCCCCGATCTTCCCCCGATATCCTCCTGATCTTCCTCTCTCCCCCCGATCTTCCCCTCTCCCCCCCAATCTTCCCCTTTCCCAACCCCGTGATCTTCCTCTCTCCCCCCCGATCTTCCCCTCGCCCCCCCCCCCCGATCTTCCAGTCCAGAGCCGGATCTTCCATTCTCTCCCGCCCTCCCTGGTGTTCCGTTCCAGCGCTGGATGATGTCTCGCTCTCTCTCTTTCTCGCCCCCCCCCCTCGCGTTGCAACTCCTGACAGCAGCCAGCCTATCAATCTGGCTAGCTGTTGGGCACGAAACCCGGAGAGGTTGTTAATCATTATCAATCAACGTGCGATCACGTTAGAAATGGTAAATTTGGTTCATGTGGGTTTGCCACGTGTACCTTGACCCCCCCCACTGCCAACCCGCCACCATTGTAAAATCGAGCCCACCTCCTACCCAGAATGGAACGGGTAATATATTTCTTGTTCTGTACAGTTAACTATTGCTTAGACTACTCGGATGTGTTGATCCTTGTGTGAAGTTAATAAAATATCACTATATCCAATTGGAGTCAAGTTGTATCATTCTGACAGACCTCTAAAGTTGGTATCACTGTCCTCTATAGCAGAGCTAAAACGCAAGCTTGCAGGTGAACCATCTCTTGGGCTGTCCTTTCACTAGCCTCTGCTCCTGCTTATTTGATCTCTGTGATTTATCCTGTGCAGATACCTTTGACTTGTTATCTTTGCCACCGGGATGCCAATTTCTGTATTGGTGCTTGGGAGGAACACAATAAGTGACGATACTTCTTCTGGAGGTTTGTCCATCTATGAGTCTTGTTCTGCAGGGTCCGAGTCATGTAACGGATCTTGGAAGAGGGACAAGGGACAGTATGGCACGGAAAGATTAGGCAGTAGCAGATGGGTGGCAGCACAATGCAGCACCAGGTTGCCAGCTGCCCATATATGTGATTGCTTGAGTAAAGAGAAAAGGTAAGAGTAATAGGCAGATACCCCGCTGACTGTGATTCCAGCCTCACTATTGCTGATGTTCCTCAAAATGCCTGCTCCAATAATCTGCATGGTTTTCTCCTCCATCTGGGTGAGGGCCTGGATGGAGGCTGACCCTCCTGTGGTTCTGATCTTCTCCCTTTTGTTGTGAACCAGCTTGTCCTGCAAAAAGAGTCAGAGTGAATCAATGTGTGGTTCTTGTAAAGGGTTGTACAGATGTGCGGCAACTCCATGTGGTGGGCATGCTGAGAGGGAAAAGCAGCAAGTTGTGAGCAGGTTGGGGAAGTGGTCATATGCAAGAAAGTAGCTTCAGTGTGAAATGTGAAAGCAGTTAGGAGTGAGATGTTTTCTAGTTGCTGAAAGCAGAATGCTGTTTGTTCCCTCTTGTGAGGGCAGCAGCAGCAGGTGAGTGTGCCATAGGGTTGAGGAGGAGAGATGGTGCACTGTCCCATTGTGATTGAAGGAGAAACATATGGAGTGGGGGATGGTAATGTTGGGGGGTGGAAATCACTGTGGCCAGGTGTAATGCAGAGAAATAGAGATTGCAAGACATAAACCTCACCCTTGCTGTTTGGGTAAGGTCATTGAAGTAGCAATGAACTCATGTCCTGGGGTGATAGTCCAGGCATTGACATTTTCAGTCACTTCCCTCCAGTCCTGCTACAAAATCTGCCTGGGCACTCTACTGCCATCCAAGGGGAGGAGGATCTGCCCATGTGTCCTCACCTATTCAACAAGGACCTCCACCGCTGAGTCACTAAATCTAGATGCTCGTGCCTGAAGCTCAAACCTCCCTATTGCAGCAGAAATTTCATGAGAATAAAGGGGCACCTTTAAATAGGTGCTGCACCCATCAGTAATCCCACCTTCTAAGTGGACAGGCTGCCAGCTCAGCAATGAAATTTACATGAGGTCCAACCATCAAAAAGGTTTGGACCTCCCACTGATAACATCAGGCAGATGGCCCATTCGCCCTGCCCACTGCCCAACTGAAAACCGCCTGAAGTGAAAATCTATCCCTGTGCATTATAACAGGTTTATTTACTGAGAATATTAAGTCAGCCATTAAATGCCAATAATTTGGCACAATGTATGGGAACACGTTCAAATCGCATTTCAGCTGCAGTTGCATTAACTGAAAAAAAGTTCTAAGTACAGCTATTCTTGGACAAAAATAAATCACAATAAAAGTAGAATGCACAGCATTCTACGTTCTATATTGGTGTTTAGATTAAAAATCTGCTCAATATAAAGTAAGAAGCCATTAATTGGGTACGATAGCATCCAAGTGGGGTAGCTATATATCCATTGGTGTCCCTAAGGACTTCCACGCAGAAACATTATTGAACACACACCACTTTCTCCTATCAAGCAGTGGAGTTATTGCACTCCACGATCGATCAATTTGGCTTTTTAAAAAAAAGTCTCTTCAGCGAAGTATTCAGCTCAGTAGTCAGCATATAAATAGGGGCATTGAGTACAAAAGCGGAGGGATAAAGCTAAATCTATACAAATCATTGATAAGGCTGTAATTAGATTATTGGGGGAGCTTTCAACTATGAACCCACATTTTATCTCCAATAAATGAGTGCAAAGGCCCTGAAAGTCAGGTCCCAAACTCACACGCTAAAGCCTTTCCACCATCTACAAGGCACAAGTCAAGAGTGTGATGCAATACTCTCCACTTGCCTGGATGAGTGCAGCTACAACAACACTCAAGAAGCTTGACACCATCCAGGACAAAACAGCCTGCTTGATTGGCACTCCCTCCACCACCGGTGCACCGTGGCTGCAGTGTATACCATCTACAAGATGCACTGCAGCAACTCGCCAAGGTTTCTTCGACAGCACCTCCCAAACCTGCAACCTCTACCAACTAGAAGGACAAGGGCAGCAGGCGCATGGGAATACCACCACTTGCATGATCCACTCCAAGTCACACACTCATCCTGACTTGGAAATATATTGTCATTCCTTCATTGTCGTTGGGTCAAAATCCTGAAACTCTCTACCTAACAGCACTGTGGGAGAACTTCACCACACGGACTGTAGCGGTTCAAGAAGGCGGCTCACCACCACCTTCTCAAGGGCAATTAGGGATGGTCAATAAATGCTGACCTTGCCAGCGACGCCCACATCCCATGAATGAATAAAAAAAATGCCTGCTTCGTGCACAGAATTCACCCGTCGACATTTTGAATTGGGGCTTGTTTTAGACGTCCAGTGGCGCCCACCTGCAAATGGCGGGTGCCTGTTTAAGCATACTAATTAGAGTCCCGCACTTGTTTTAGGACCCAACAGCCCTTTTTATCAGCCATGGCATGCTATTCGCCAACTCCAAATCAGTCACACAAATCACGGGCAGGAACAGATTGGAGAGACCATAAGTCCAGTGGGAGTTGGGCAGAGCCCCAGAGAAATGGCGTAAAAGGCTATTTGTGCCATTGCCCTCAGGGTTCCTCTGATCTCTTGCTGGAGTTGCAGCAGGAGACCAATGGAAGCCTAGTGAATTTTAGAACTTGAATTTTTAACAGTTGTCAGTATATAAAAAAATCTATGCAGGTCAAAAGTAGATTTCAAAAAGGTGACAACTGCATGACACAACTCTTACTTAAGAGCATAATAATTTTTTGAAGGGGAGAAATGCCTTTAGGTCCAACAAGTCTGTACTTTTTTTTCCATAGATCACACCCTCCCCTCAACTCACCATATCCCTCACTTGATTCTTTCAGAAGCACATCTAATTGTTTCTTGAACTCATTTATGCTGTTACTTCAATGACTTTGCACAAGGTCACAAGATACTTATAGTGATGAATGCCATTGCCACATCTTAAGTCATCTGTCCAGAACAACCCTAGACTCCCCCCACTGCTGCATCTAATTGTTTCTTAAATCATTCCAGGATTTTTAACTCCACCACCCAGAAGTCCATTCCAAGTGTTGATCGCTCTCTGTGTGACGAAAAACCTTCTAATATCAGTCCTAAAGTTACCGTTTACTAGTTTGAACCTGTGTCCCCTTGTCCTACTCACTTGATTAAATTTAAAGTAGGATTCCAGATTAACTTTTTCCATACCATTTACTATCTTATATACAGCGGCCAGTGACTAGCACGGGTAGTGCTGGCTGCACAGCTGAATCATTTTAATCAGGTCCCAGCACGAATTTAACATGCTGCCTGGGACCATATGAAGAAACGCGAGCAGCGTGTGCCCCGCCATTGGTGCGATCGATTTTCTAGGTCCATGTCTCCTGCATTCGGAATTATATATTCTCAAATAGATGAGCATTCTTTATGATACACCTTTTCCCATGATATTACGATCACAATGTGTAGATACTTGTTAGATTTGTCTAATAATAAATATGTTGTTGTACAGGTGGCAATCACTGGAATATTATAAAACAAGATTACCTCATCTCTAAAGATGTCTATCTTGCTTCGCTCTCAGGACATAAATAAATATTCTCTCAGCATCTAATTCACCATCTATTCTGTTCCCACCCCATGATACTGTGTTTGTGTGTCCATTCCTGCTTTACAAAACTACTTTATTCTGCCACCACCTAGTGGCCATGTAAAGTGTTAAAAGCCATTCTTGGAGCTGATTTTGAATTAGATAAAAAAGAACAAGGCAGCAATTTATTTTGAAACCATTTCAAAGTCACAAATCAAGTTATGATTTCTATTTTGCATTAAATGCTCCTTTATAAAACTTGAACAGCGATATATTTTCAGTTTTGGACTATGAATAGTTTCCATACATTGAAACAATCTATTCGAGATTTAATTGCCACATACTTCAAATTTCTTCGGAATTTTGTTGCACAACTTTGCCTTGCTGTCTGATTGGGGCAGAGATCGCATCGTATAGAAGGTAAGTGTCTTCATAGATAATGCTTGGTCCATGTGATCTCCTGGACTGGTTTCGATTGCCTGAGAGGGTTGGAGAGAAATTTTCTAGAGTATCTTTTTTCTTATTGGCCCTGGGTTTTTCCTCTGTTTTTTGCCTCCCCCAGGAGATTGCACGGCTGATGGGATGGGTGGGAGGTGGTGGTGAGGGGAAGTGGGGGTTGTGGGTGGGAAAGAAGAGTTTAGCCAGGATCGTCTGGCCATCATTGTATGGGCAGGCTTGATGGACCAGTTGGTCTTTTCCTGCCTGTCGATTTTATATGTTCATGCATATGTCAATGATGGGGACAAGGCTGCATTTATTGTCCATTCCTAGTTGCCCTGAGAAGGTGGTGGTGGGCCTTCTCTTTGAACTGCTGCAGTCATTGTAGTGATGGTGCTCCCACAATGGTGTTAGGTAGGGAATTCCAAGGTTCTGACCCAGCTACGACAAAGGAACAGTGATACATGTCCAAGTCAGGGTGGTGTATGAGGTGGTGCCAATGAAGGTCAAGGGTGGTGGCTGGGCTTCTCTTGTTCAAGATGGTCATTAGCATGCACTTGTGTGGCATGAACGTTACCACCACTTATCAGCCCTTAATGTCTCATTGTTATCCAGATTCTGTTGTACGCTGGCAATGAGCTGCTTCATCACGAGGAGCTGTAAATGAAGCTGAACACTGAGGAATCACCACTCTTGACCTCATGATGGAGGGAAGGTCATTAATGAAGCAGCTGGTTGAAATGAGGACACTTCCCTAACGAACTCCTGGGGCTGTGATGATTGGACTCCAATAACCATGGCCATCTTTCTTTGCATCAGGTATGACTCTAGCCATTGAAAGGTTGATGAGTAAGCTTACAGACAAATAGTGGGAAGTAATCAAAGAAGTATTTGGTACAATACAAAACCAGTATATACCCCTAAAAGGCAAAAGCTCCACTTGTGCAGTTAAGCAACTATGGTCAACAAGTGAGATAAGAGACAGTATCAAACTAAAAGAAAAGACTTACACAAATGCAAGGAAAGGTGGAAATCCGGGAGAGCTATAAAAAGCAACAAAGAGATACAAAGAAATTAATAAGATGTTCAAAAAGGGAAATATAAAAGAAGTCTTGCAAGGGATATCAAAGCTAACAGTAAAAGTTTTTATAGATAAAGTAATAGAAAGAGAGTGCTAAGGATGAATGTGGGCCCATTAAAGATGCAAGTTAGACTATAATAAATAATAAGGAAATAGCAGACTTGTAAATGAATACTTTGTATCCATTTTCATAGTACAGGAAGAGGACAAAATACCAACGATACAAGAAAACCTAAAAATAAGGGGAAGATCTTATTGGATTTAATATAAGTAATAAAATGGTAATGGAGAAAATAATGGGACTTAAGAAAGATAAGTCTGCCAGATCTGATAGTTTTCACCCCAAGGTATTAAAAGAAATAGGTGAGGAAATTGCAGATACATTAGTTATAAATTTCTAATCTCTAGATTCAGGAATTGTGCCTTTGGATTAGAAAATTGCAAATGTCACACCATTATTTAGGAAGGGAGGGAGAGAGTATTCAGGAAACTACAGACTTGTCAGTTTAACATCAACTGTCCGGAAACTATTGGAATCTATCAGCAGGGATAGAGTGACTGAGCATCTGGACAAGTATGAGCTGATCAAAGAGAGTCAGCATGGATTTTTGAAGGGCAAGTCACATCTGACTAGTCTAGTTGAATTTTATGAGGAGGTCACTAACATAGGGAAATGTTTATGGATGTTGTCTATATGGACTTCCAGAAGTTATTTGATAACATTTCACATTAGACATCATTAGCAAAAATGAGAGCACATGGAATCCATGCCCACCTTTAGCAAAACCTGGACAACATCCAGGCTTGGCCTAATAAGTGGAAAGTAACATTTGTGCCACACAACTGCTAGGCAATGGCCATCTCCAACATCTCCACCTCATCTTGACGTTCAATGGCATCACCATCACCAAATCCACCACCATCAAATCCTGGGGTCACCATTGACCAGAAATTCAACTGGTCCCACTACATAAATGCCATGGCTGCTAGAGCAGGTCAGAGGTTGGGTATTCTGCAGTGAGCGACTCACTCCTGACTCCCAAAGCCTCTCCACCACCTACAAGGCACAAGGCAGGAGTGCGATAGAATACTTTCCACTTGCCTGGATGGGTGCAGCTGCAACAACACTCTAGAAACCCGATCCAGGACAAAGCAGTCCGCTTGATCGGCAGCTTAACCACCATCTCAAAAATCCACTCCTTCCACCACCAGAGCATCATAGCTAGGTTGTACTACCTATAGGATGCATAGCAGCAACTCGCCAAGGCTTCTTCGACAGAACCTCCCACACCCGCGATCTCCAGCACCTAGAAGGACAAGGGCAGCAGGTGCATGGAAACAACACCACCTCCAGGTTCCCCTTCAAGTCACACACCATCCTGACTTGGACATATATTGCAGTTCCTTCACCGTTGCTGGGTCAAAATCCTGGAACTCCCTGCCTAACAGCATTGTGGAAGTATCTTAACCACATGGACTACAGCGGTTCAAGAAGTCGGCCTACCGTCATCTTCTCAAGGGCAACTAGGGATGGGCAATAAATGCTTGCTTGATCATGAATGGGAATTTTTTAAAAAGCTTTGGTCAGACCCCATCTGGAGTAGTGTGTTCAGTTTCGGACACCACGCCTCAGGAAGGATATATTGGCCTTGGAGTGGGTACAGTGCAGATTCACCTGAATGATACCAGGGCTTAAGGAGTTACATTATGAGGATAGGTTGCATAAACTTAATTTGCATTCCCTCCAGCTTAGAATCTTGAGGGATAATCTAACTGATGTGCTTAAAATGATAAAGCAATTCAATAAGGTAGATGCAGAGAAACTATTTCCGCTGGTAGGGTAATTGAGAACAAGGTTAAAATTAGAGCTAGGCCATTTAGGAGTGAAATCAGAAAGCAATTTTTCACACAATGGGTAGTGGAAATCTGGAATTCTTTCTCCAAAAAGGCTATGGATGCTGGGTCAACTGAAATTACCAAGACTGAGATTGATAGATTTTTGTTAGGTAATGCTATCAAGGGATATGGTTCAAAGGCAGGTAACTGGAGTTGAGGAACAGATCAGTCAAGATCTAATATAGTGGCAGAACAGGCTCGAGAGGCCGATGTTCTCCTGTTCCTATGTTCTGTCATCCCAAGGTTGGGGGGGAGGGGTGGGGGAGGGCAGTCATGTTCACTGCTTCTTGTCTTCTGCCATTCTTCCCTGCAGATGCACCACAGCCACGTGGACCTCCAATGCAAGAAGACGACTCTGAGGAGGAGGAGGTGAACTGGAACCCACCCTCAGCAATGAAGCAGGAAATTGAAGTTCCGGAAGAGGAGAGCAGAGAGCAGGCCAGGCCACAGAGTCAGCACATTGATTCCACCCATCTACCTCATTCTCAACCTCTGCCCTCAGTTTGCTACCACTGAAAGTTGTTTCCTTTCTCCCAAGCACCAGCTCAAGGAATGTAGATAGAGAAGTTAAGGAAGTGTCACCGGTGGAATCGTCTAGAACGGGAGTTGGGCAAGGATGTGTCCTCTTCCCAGCGGAGGCTGAGAAAACTGCTGATGGTTTCACAATCATGGGACCCAGAACTCATGGGCATTCACCTCAGAAAACAATGTTTGAGGAACACCATGCAGGCTTTGAAAGCAAACATCAAGGATGTGCAGCAATTTACAAGTGTGACAGTCGAGTCCACATCTTCCATTTGCGCCAACATCTCAGAAGCCTTGTCTTCTTTGCAGGTATCAATGCAGCATTTGGCAACTGCATTGACATCTGCAGCAGATCCCCAGATGAGAAGCACCCAGGGACCAATTGGAGTCTCCACTTCATGGAAGCACAGACTGCAGCTCTGCAGGCCACAGGGGACAGTCTGGAGCACAGCAAGGATTGTGGCTTCCACACCATTACCACTGCTGTGTCTCAGGGTTACAAGGATCTCATTGCTGCCATAAGACCGGTCATCCCACTGATCAGTGGGGCTGCAGAATCCGGGCCCAATGGAATGGTGGCCGAAGTCCATGCGCCTGATATTGCTGTCTCTCAGCAGCACATACCAGGATACCAGCAGGCCCCCTCAGAACACAATGCCTGTGGATGGTGGCAGGCGAGACCCGGCTGCCCAGGAGCTCGCCCCAGAGGTGCAGCCAGCAGTAGCTCCCTGACAGGAGCCAGCTTTCATGACACAAGCATCACCTCAGTCCCATGAACCTACTGTACAGCAACTACAGATCACCCATCTCCTGCCAATCTAGCCCTCAAGTGGCACTAAGAAGTAGCAACAGATGAGGGGAAAGGAAGTAACGCCTAGTCATCAAGGGGAATCAGGGTGTAAATAAAGAGTACAATGTTTCAACTTGAAAACATGTTTTTATTACTTACATTTTGCACTTGTACTTTGACTTTAATGTCCATGAATAACATTCAAGAAAGGGAGCATTCAGCTAGGGTGGACACTTATAATCAGGTGATGAATATTGGCGCCGTTCTCTTAGGGCATTGAGAGCTGCTATGCAGTCATGTGCTAAGATTGGTAATGATTTCAAGGAAGATCACTTTCTTGGCAACTGGCACAGAAGAAGATGAGAGTGCAGTATGCTGCTGTAGCTGAAGTTGAACACCCCCTGCACAATCTGCTTTCGGATGCATCTTGCAGCAGCCAGGCGTGATCCCTCAGACTGTTCATGCTTCTGAATTGCTGGGGCCTGCATTTCCCTTTCCTCGAGCAGCACTGTCTCATTGTCATTGAAACGGAATTGATGGCCTTCCTGCAGAGCAAAATTGTGCAGAGCGCGGCATGCTATGACGATATTCATGACCCTTTGAGGCGTGTACTGCAAGACTCCACAGGATCTGTCCAGGCAATCTGCTCTTCAACAGCCCTATGGTCCTCTCAACCACACTCTTGCTGGTGTGGGCCTGGTTGTATGCATCTTCTGCCTGCATTCTCGGTTGCCTCTGGAGACATGAGCCACGGCTGTGGGGGGTATGCCGTGTCGCGGAGGAGCCATCCTTGGACATGGTTGCTCGCATGGAAGAGGGCAGAAAATGCTGAGTGGTGTAGAATGAAAGCATTGTGGCAATACATACAGGATCGTCTGGTTGGTATCGCAGACAATCTGAACGTGTAGAGAATGGATCTCCTTCCTGTTCATGGATGTTAGTGGCTGTTCTGCTGGTGCCTTCAATGTAACTTGTTCCATTTATAGCACCCTGCTCTCTGGGGATTCCAGCAATGTGGTAGAACTCCCTGGCTGTCTCCTTCTGCTACTTGGGTATGTTGGGTGAAAATAAATTCACATCTAATCTGTGGTAAAGTAAAAGGTGCAGTTTATTAAAACAGAGCTCTGGGAGAAGGGCCTGTGCGAGCACCTTCTCCCTGATCAACAAAATTCACAAGCTTATATACAGTACAAGACTGGAGCACACCGATAGCAGTTACTACATTACTTATTCCTTAGCCAATCCGGCTCCGTGGCAACATTCAAAAACAACCTAATTATAATTTTACATCATTAGCTAAGCCCCTTCTTTTAGTTCTGTCTTTTATCCAGTTATCTGTAGGGTCCATTTTTGCTGTATCGTGGCTTTTGGCCGATCTGAGTCAGTGACTCGTGATTGGACAAGGCTCAAAGGTTAATCAAATATACCCTGCATACACCCACATGACAGTTGCTACTTCATAACCCGATTTTCTGCAAATTTTAACCTTATCTCCACATGCTTAATCACTTTTGTCTCAACTGAAACTAGGTTGTCATGCTGTGTCGCTTGACTGCAACATTCAGCTGGTTCAAATTCCAACCCATCAGGTACGATTCCAATGTGGATGAACTCTGCAGCTGTGCTGAAGAGCACATCCATGACCTGTCAAATGCTGCCATGACCGCTCCCTGGCTGATACTGCACAGATCCTCAGTGGCAGCTTCAAAGGATCCAGTGCCAAAAAAATTCAGGGCGGTGTTCATTTTCATAGTGACAGACAGATCTGTTCTGGCAGTGGAGCGAGGCTGAAGTTCTTTGCGAAGAAGGTTGCACACATGTGCAATAGCAACCTTGCACCCTTCAAACACAGAGCGCTGCCGAGAGGTCATGTGATCTGTGCTGCTGATACACGCTGTGGGAGGTATTACATGGTGGGCTGGTGTCTTCTGCCACGCTGTCTTATTCTCGTCACCTCCACATACTGCTGTTCCTCCTCCTCCTCCATAAGATGGCATGCAGAGATTTGCCTATGAGGAATGCCATATCTTCTCTAAAGTAGTTCTGAGTATGTTTGGTGGGATGGGGGGTGGGTGTTCAAAATTTGTAGGGATGAGATGAGACTGTAGCACTGTAGGAGTGGTCAAGTGCAAGTCTGTTCAAAACGGTGGAAAAAATGGGGTGAAAAAAGCATTTGCGAAGCCAGAAATCAGCAAGCAAAGTTTAGGGATTCTTCAAACCTGTCAAACTCCTCACGTCCGCTAGAATCAGGTTACTGGGGGAGCAACTGCACCTGTTTTATATGGGTCTACCTTTCCCAGAGTGCAGCAGTGGTATAAACAGGCGCTAGCGAATCGGTAGCCTGTTTTACATCTCTTCCGATTTTTATTTCCATTCGCATAGCGAAGCAGCCGATTTGCTATCGCCTATCGCACAAAGTCAAAATTACCACCTCTACGACAGGAAACAATAGAAGTGAAGGCCCTAACAAAGGTAGAGGATGTTGAATGGCAACAGTACCTTGACTTATTTGGCCACACTTAAGAGGACATTGGATCTCTTTCTGAATTCTGTGGAAGTTCTTGGGATGGTGGAGTTTGCACTGTCTGCCTCTGCCACCTGGCTCCATACCGCCTGATCAACCCTCTTAAGGAGCTTCCTGTCCTCAGTCCCCAAAGGTCTTACACTTCTGCC
Organism: Heptranchias perlo; assembly: GCF_035084215.1. NCBI lineage: Eukaryota > Metazoa > Chordata > Chondrichthyes > Hexanchiformes > Hexanchidae > Heptranchias > Heptranchias perlo. The sequence continues at coordinate 34,408,376 of NC_090337.1, read as the reverse complement.
AAAATGACATGAACACATGTATCGAAAAGTCTGGGGGACCATCCAGCTGCAGCTCCTTGAGACATTGTGCATTCTCTACTGCTCAAAAAGTGATGTCCCCTTTACCTGGCTGCAGCCTGTTGAAGACTGCAGCAGCACTCCATTTCCCTCCCTCCCAGTGGTGGTAATAGTAACAACAAGTTGCATTTATATAACACCTTTAACACAGAAAAACGTCCCACAGACATTTCACAGAAGCGTAATCAGACAAAAATTGATGGCAAGCAAAGAAAGGAGATATTAGGAGGGTGACTGAAAGCTTGATTGAAGAGGTAAGGGATGTCGAGGATGGGTGGTAGTTTGCAAGGACAGTGGGGTCGAGGGTGGGTTCCGTGAGGAGGGGGGGTCTGATGCTGGCGTTGAAAGGGAGAAAGAATTATTTACAATGTCAGTTAGCATGGGGGTGAGGAAGGGAAGTTGGGTGGTCAGGTGTAGTGGGAATAGGGTCAAGGGAGCAGAAGATGGGTTGCATGGACAAGGTAAGCTCAGACTGGGCACAAAGTGAGGATAGGAGAAAATCTAGAGAAAGATGCAGGTTCAGGATTTGGATAGGGGGAGCCTGAGGGGAAATTGTGACAAAGAAGGAACAGCGATATATTTCCAAGTCAGGATGGTGTGTGACTTGGAGGGGAATGTGCAGGTGGTGTTGTTCCCATGTGCCTGCTGCCCTTGTCCTTCTAGGTGGTAGAGGTTGCGGGTATGGGAGGTGCCGTTGAAGAAGCTGTGGCAAGTTGCTGCAATGCATCCTGTGGATGGTACACACTGCAGCCATGGTGCACCGGTGGTGAAGGGAGTGAATGTTTAGCGTGGTGGATGGGGGTCCAATCAAGCGGGCTGCTTTATCCTGGATGGTGTCGAGCTTCTTGAGTGTTGTTGGAGCTGCACTCATCCTGGCAAGTGGAGAGTATTCCATCACACTCCTGACTTGTGCCTTGTAGATGGTGGAAAGGCTAAGGGGAGTCAGGAGGTAAGTCACTTGCCGCAGAATACCCAGCCTCTGACATGCTCTTGTAGCCACAGTATTTTTGTGGCTGGTCCAGTTAAGTTTCTGGTCAATGGTGACCTCCAGGATGTTGATGGTGGGGGATTCGGCGATAGTAATGCCGTTGAATGTCAAGGGGAGGTGGTTAGAATTCCTTTTATTGGAGATGTTCATTGCCTGGCACTTATCTGGCATGAATGTTACTTGCCACTTATCAGCCCAAGCCTGGATGTTGTCCAGGTCTTGCTGCATGCGGGCACAGACTGCTTCATTATCTGAGGGGTTGTGAAAGAGACTGAACTCTGTGCAATCATCAGCGAACATCTCCATTTCTGACCTTATGATGGAGGGAAGGTCATTGATGAAGCAGCTGAAGATATTTGGGCCGAGGGCACTGCCCTGAGGAACTCCTGCAGCAATGTCCTGGGGCTGAGATGATTGGCCTCCAACAACCACTACCATCTTCCTTTGTGCTAGGTATGACTCCAGCCACTGGAGAATTTTCCCCCTGATTCCCATTGACTTCAATTTTTTTTTATTCATTCATGGGATGTGGGCGTTGCTGGCGAGGCCAGCATTTATTGCCCATCCCTAATTGCCCTTGAAAAGGTGGTGGTGAGCCGCCTTCTTGAACCGCTGCAGTCCGTGTGGTGACGGTTCTCCCACAGTGCTGTTAGGAAGGGAGTTCCAGGATTTTGACCCAGCGACGATGAAGGAACGGCGATATATTTCCAAGTCGGGATGGTGTGTGACTTGGAGGGGAACGTGCAGGTGGTGTTGTTCCCATGTGCGTGCTGCTCTTGTCCTTCTAGGTGGTAGAGGTCGCGGGTTTGGGAGGTATGTTGAAGAAGCCTTGGCGAGTTGCTGCAGTGCATCCTGTGGATGGTACACACTGCAGCCACTGTGCGCCGGTGGTGAAGGGCGTGAATGTTTAGGGTGGTGGATGGGGTGTCAATCAAACGGGCTGCTTTATCTTGGATAGTGTTGAGCTTCTTGAGTGTTGTTGGAGCTGCACTCATCCAAGCAAGCGGAGAGTATTCCATCACATTACTGACTTGTGCCTTGTCGATGGTGGAAAGGCTTTGGGGAGTCAGGAGGTGAGTCACTCGAAGCAGAATACCCAGCCTGTGACCTGCTCTCGTAGCCACAGTATTTATATGGCTGGTCCAGTTACATTTCTGGTCAATGGTGACCCCCAGGATGTTGATGGTGGGGGATTCGGCGATGGTAATGCCATTGAATGTCAAGGGGAGGTGGTTAGACTCTGTCTTGTTGGAGATGGTCATTGCCTGGCACTTATCTGGCGCGAATGTTACTTGCCACTTATGAGCCCAAGCCTGGATGTTGTCTTGCTGCATGCGGACTCGGACTGCTTCATTATTTGAGGGGTTGCAAATGGAACTGAACACTGTGCAATCATCAGCGAACATCCCCATTTCTGACCTTATGACGTAGGGAAGGTCATTGATGAAGCAGCTGAAGATGGTTGGGCCTAGGACACTGCCCTGAGGAACTCCTGCAGCAATGTCGTGGGGCTGAGGTGATTGGCCTCCAACAACCACTACCATCTTCCTTTGTGCTAGGTATTACTCTGGACACTGGAGAGTTTTCCCCCTGATTCCCATTGACTTCAATTTTACTAGGGCTCCTTGGTGCCACACTCAGTCAAATGCTGTCTTGATGTGAAGGGCAGTCACTCTCACCTCACCTCTGGAATTCAGCTCTTTTGTCAATGTTTGGACCAAGGCTGTAATGAGGTCTGGAGCCGAGTGGTCCTGGCGGAACCCAAACTGAGCATCAGTGAGCAGGTTATTGGTGAGTAAGTGCCGCTTGATAGCACTGTTGACGACACCTTCCATCACTTTGCTGATGATTGAGAGTGGACTGATGGGGCGGTAATTGGCTGAATTGGATTTGTCCTCCTTTTAGTGGACAGGACATACCTGGGCAATTTTCCACATTGTCGGGTAGATGCCAGTTTGGCTAGAGGTGCAGCTAGTTCTGGAGCACAAGACTTCAGCACTACAGCCGGAATGTTGTCGGGGCCCATAGCCTTTGCTGTATCCAGTGCACTCAACCAATTCTTGATATCACGTGGAGTGAATCGAATTGGCTGAAGACTGGTTTCCGTGATGGTGGCGTAATCGGGAGGAGGCCGAGATTGATCATCCACTCGGCACTTCTGGCTGAAGATGCCTCAGCCTTGTCTTTTGCACTCATGTGCTGGACTCCGCCATCATTGAGGATGGGGATGTTTGCAGAGCCTCCTCCTCCTGTTAGTTGTTTAATTGTCCACCACCATTCACGACTCGATGTGGCAAGACTGCAGAGCTTTGATCTGATCCGTTGTTTGTGGAATCGCTTAGCTCTGTCTGTAGCATGTTGCTTCCGCTGTTTAGTATGCACGTAGTCCTGAGTTGTAGCTTCACCAGGTTGGCACCTCATTTTTAGGTACCCCTGGTGCTGCTCCTGGCATGCTCTTCTACACTCCTTATTGAACCAGGGTTGATCCCCTGGCTTGTTGGTAATGGTAGAGTGAGGAATGTGCCGGGCCATGAGGTTACAGATTGTGGTGGAATACAATTCTGCTATTGCTGATGGCCCACAGTGCATCATGGATGCCCAGTTTTGAGCTGCTGGATCTGTTCTGAATCTATCCCATTTAGCACGGTGGTAGTGCCACACAACACGTTGGATGGTGTCCTCAGTGCGAAGACGGGACTTCGTCTCCACGAGGACTGTGCAGTGGTCACTCCTACCAATACTGTCATGGACAGATGCATTTGCGACAGGTAGATTGGTGAGGACGAGGTCAAGTAAGTTTTTCCCTCGTGTTGGTTCGCTCACCACCTGCCGCAGGCCCAGTCTGGCAGCTATGTCCTTCAGGACTCGGCCAGCTCGGTCAATAGTGGTGCTACCTAGCCACTCTTGGTGATGGACATTGAAGTCCCCCATCCAGAGTACATTTTGTGCCCTTGCTACCCTCAGTGCTTCCTCCAAGTGGTGCTCAAACATGGAGGAGGACTGATTCATCAGCTGAGGGAGGACGGTAGGTGATAATCAGCAGGAGGTTTCCTTGCTCATGTTTGACCTGATGCCACGGGATTTCATGGGGTCCAGAGTTAATGTTGAGGACTCCCAGGGCCACTCCCTCCTTACTGTATATCACTGTACCGTCACCTCTGGTGGGTCTGTCCTGCCAGTGGGACAGGACATACCCAGGGATGGTGATGGAAGAGTCTGGGACGTTGGCTGAAAGGTATGATTCTGTGAGTATGGCTATGTCAGGCTGTTGCTTGACTAGTCTGTGGGACAGCTTTCCCAATTTCGGCACAAGTCCCCAGATGTTAGTGAGGAGGACTTTGCAGGGTCGACTGGGCTTGGTTTACCGTTGTCGTGTCTGGAGCCTAGTGGTCCAATGCTGGGTGGTCTGTCCGGTTTTATTCTTATTATGACTTTTTGTAGCGAGATTTTACAACTGAGTGGCTTGCTAGGCCATTTCAGAGGGCAATTAAGAATCAACCACATTGCTGTGGGTCTGGTGTCACATATAGGCCAGACCGGGTAAGGACGGCAGGTTTCCTTCCCTAAAGGACATTAGTGAACCAGATGGGTTTTTACGACAATCCAGTAGTTTCATGGCCACCATTACTGATACTAGTATTTTAATTCCAGATTTTTACTTAATTAATTGAATTTAATTAATTGAATTTAAATTTGCCAGCTGCCGTGGCAGGATTTGAACTCATGACTCTGGATTTTTAGTCTAGGCCTCTGGATTACTAGTCCAGTAAAATAACCACTATGCTACCGTACCCTGTAAATTTTAATTTTACTCGGGATCCTTGTTGCCACACTCGGTCAAATGCTGCCTTGATGTCAAGGGCAGTCACTTTCACCTCACCTATGGAATTCAGCTCTTTTGTCAATGTTTGGACCAAGGCTGTAATGAGGTCTGGAGCGGAGTGGTCCTGACGGAACCCAAATTGAGCATCGGTGAGCAGGTTATTGGTGAGTAAATGCAGCTTGATAGCACAGCCGACAACACCTTCCATCACTTTGCTGATGATTGAGAGTAGACTGATGGGGCAGTAATTGGCTGGATTGGATTTGTGCTGCTTTTTGTGGACAGGACATACCTGGGCAATTTTCCACATTGTTGGGTAGATGCCAGTGTTGTAGCTGTACTGGAACAATTTGGCTAGAGGTGCGGCTAGTTCTGGAGCACAAGTCTTCAGCACTACAGCCGGAATGTTGTCGGGGCCCATAGCCTTTGCTGTATCCAGTGCACTCAGCCGTTTCTTGATATCACGTGGAGTGAATCGAATTGGCTGAAGACTGGCTTCTGTGATGGTGGGGATATCAGGAGGAGGCCGAGATGGATCATCCACTCGGCATTTCTGGCTGAAGATGGTTGCAAACGCCTCAGCCGTGTCTTTTGCATTCATGTGCTGGACTCTGCCATCATTGAGGATGAGGATATTCAGAGAGCTGCCTCCTCCCATTAGTTGTTTAATTTTCCACCACCATTCATGACTGGATGTGACAGGACTGCAGAGCTTTGATCTGATCCGTTGGTTGTGGAATTGCCCAGCTCTGTCTGTAGCATGTTGCTTCCGCTGTTTAGCATGCATGTAGTCCTGAGTTGTAGCTTCACCAGGTTGGTACCTCATTTTTAGGTACCCCTGGTGCTGCTCCTGGCATGCTCTTCTACACTCCTTATTGAACTGGGGTTGATCCCCTGGCTTGTAGGTAATGGTAGAGTGAGGAATATGCCAGGGCATGAGGTTACAGATTGTGATGGAATACAATTCTGCTGCTGCCGATGGCCCACAGCGCCTCATGGATGCCCAGTTTTGAGCTGCTAAATCTGTTCTGAATCTATCCCATTTAGCACGGTGGTAGTGCCACACAACACGTTGGATTGTGTCCTTAGTGTGAAGACGGGACTTCGTCTCCACGAGGACTGTGCAGTGGTCACTCCTACCAATACTGTCATGGACAGATGCATTTGCGACAGGTAGATTGGTGAGGACGAGGTCAAGTAGGTTTTTCCCTCTTGTTGGTTCGCTCACCACCTGCCGCAGGCCCAGTCTAGCAGCTATGTCCTTCAGGACTCGGCCAGCTCGGTCAATAGTGGTGATCCCGAGCCACTCTTGGTGATGGACATTGAAGTCCCCCACCTAGAGTACATTCTGTGCCCTTGCTACCCTCACTAGTGGTGCTCAACATGAAGAAGGACTGATTCATCACCTGAGGGAGGGTGGTAGGTGGCAATTAGCAGGAGGTTTTCTTGCCAATGTTTGACCTGATGCCATGAGATCTGGAGTCAATGTTGAGGACTCCCAGGAATATACTCACTGTATATCACTGTACCGCCACCTTTGGTGGGTCTGTCCTGCTGGTGGAATAGGACATACCCAGGGATGGTGATGGAAGAGTCTGGCACATTGGCTGAAAGGTATGATTCTGTGAGTATGGCTATTTCAGGCTGTTGCTTTACTAGTATGTGGGACAGCTCTCCCAATTTTAGCACAAGTCCCCGGATGTTAGTGAGGAGGACTCTACAGGGTCGACTAGGCTTGATTTGCCTTTGTCGTGTCCGGTGCCTAGTGGTCCATGCAGTTTTATTCTTATTATGACTTTTTGTAGTGAGATTGTACAACTGAGTGGCTTGCTAGGCTATTTCAGAGGACGATTAAGAATCGACCACATTGCTGCGGGTCTGGAGTCACATATAGGCCAGACCGAGGAGGGACGGCAGGTTTCTTTCCCTCAAGGACATTAGTGAACCAGATGGATTTTTACGACAATCCGGTAGTTTCATGGTCACCATTACTGACACTAGTTTATTTTTAATTCCAGATTTTATTTAATTAATTGAATTTAAATTCCCCAGCTGTCGTGGCGGGATTTGAACTCATGACTCCAGATTATTAGTCCAGCCCTCTGGATCACCGGTAACATAGCCACTATGCTATGGATGGTGTCAATTTTAGTGATCATGGTCCAGGCAGATCTGGCAATGGATGGCTAAACCAGTTGCGTGCCAGATATGCTCAAGTCTGTGTCCCTTGCATTTGAGGGAGTGAAGATGGGGGGCCTTACCAGGAGGAATGATCAGGTAGGAGAGAGTAAAGATCTTATTAGTGGCAAGGGCATCAAAGGTGGAAGTGAGGGAGTGATTCAACAGATCGACAGCTATAAAAGTACTGTGGTGAATCGGGGGCAAAGGGGGGCAAAGGCTGGACAGTTAGGAGTTAGAAAATGCAGTTGTAAGTGACTTGGGGTTGAGTTTCTTCCAGGGGCAGACACATGAGGAAGTGAGGTTGGAAAGGGGTAGGAGAATATGGGTGGTGAGGGATACAAGGATGTGGTCAGAGATTGCCTTGTTTGTTTGTGATCGAAATGATGGGAGTGGAGAGGCCACGTGAGCTGGCCATTAATATGGATAGGAAAGTTTTATGAGGGAGAGGTAGAGAAAGGGCAGGAGGTCAGTTAAATCAGGGGAGATGGAGATTGAAATCACCAAGGATAAGGAGTCACTCAGTGCAGAGGCTGAGGGAGGAAAGGAGAGAGGATATCTTGGTGAGAAACTTAGGGTGGAGCTTGGGTGGGCAATAGAGAACAAGGATTTTAGAGAAGTGAAAGGTATGAAACAACTTGAGGTGCTCAGGGGAGGAGAACTTATCCGAGGAGTAGGGGAGAGACCAAAGTTGATTTTGTATTATGGGTCACACCACCACCGTGGCAGATTGGGCAGGATGGACGATGGAAAGTATAGTCAGATGTGAAGGCTTCAGTAAGGAGCAAGCGGTTGCCACCTGTGAGCCATGTTTCTGTCAAAGCCATGATGTCAATGTAATCATCCATAATAAGGTCATGGATGGCAAGTATCTCATTCGTGAGTGAATGGACATTCTGGAGGGGAATGCAGAGAGGGGCGGTGATTGTTGATCTGCTGGCAGAGTCCAAGGGGGTAATGGTAGATGGGTTGAGCAGGAAGGGAAGGAGGTTGGCAAGATTAGCCCCCAGCAGGTGCACTGGGCGGGAAGGTTGGCGAGAGATGAGGATGGGACAGTTGGGGCTGTTGCTTGTAGGGAGGCAGTGACGGGTGCCTTGGTGGGCATTTCGGAGAATGCCGAGAGACGCAAAGAGGGTAGCAGTGGGCTAATACAAGGGGGATTCAAGCTTGGGACAGCGACAGACAAGTAGGCAGGCAGAGATGTAATGATAGGTTGGGTAGGGAATGGAGGGGTCAAAGTACCCGAGATGGGAAAATGAAAAGTGGCATGGACTGGGTGAAAGGAAGGGGAAGAGATGGGGGATGAGCACAAGCAGGGTCAGGAGAAGAAAAATAAATAGAGCTAGAAAGTAATGGGGTCAGAACTGAAGCAGCAGCCAAAATGTACACACAAATGTACAGAGGGAATTCAAGCTACGTAAGTATGGTGGAGATTAGGAGATACATTGTTAACAGAGGGCAGAGAGAAGACAATATGAGAGAGCCCAAAGTTGAAATCTGAGGTCCTGTGGTGGGATGAAGCTGGCTTGTAGATGCAATGCAATGTTCATGTTTGGAGACAGTTGTACAGGATGACTGAGTCCAGGAGCTGTTCGAGGGGCAGAGTATCAGTGGGCGCACTGTTGCAGGTTGTCCAATGGAAAGTTGATCATGACCCAATAGAGGTTGACCCAGGGGTCCAGGAGAGGTTAGTAGTAGGCTCGGTGTTAATAATGCACACCAGCTGATCCATTATGCCTGCAGAGGAGTGAGAAGCAGTAGGAACAAGGAGCAATAGGAGTGACACCCAAAGACCGACAGAAGTGAAGCCCAAGGAGCCAAGGGACAGTGACAGGTAAATCCATGGCATCAGTGCAGATGAGGAAGCTGGATCGAGGGGCAGCTGTAGGAAGGTGAGGAGCACACAAGATCGGAAGCATCAGTAGTAGTTTGATGAACCAGTCCAGCGAAGGATGACTGAGCAGTTCTGAAGGATGAGTGGAGTCAGTGGCCACGGGAAACAAGTGGAAAGCAGCAAAGCAAAGGTCATTCATCAACAATGGAGCAGAATCCAGAGCAGAATGGGAACCATCAGGCACAGGTCAGAGTTAGCTCAGCGTAGAGTCAAAAATTTCCAGTGGAGGAGTAGAAAACTGTTGCAAGAGCAGACCAAGTATTGGAATAGACAGTCCTGCAGAAAATAGTCTCCATAGAAAGTGCCAGTGACGGTGGGGGTCACTATATGGTTGAGAAACAAGGAGACACTTGATTTCTGTGCATAGGAACAGAAGTAGGCGATCAGATGTCCCCTTGGCTCAGCGATAGCACTCTTGCCTGAGTCAGAAGGTTGTGGGTTCAAGCCCCTCCTCAGTCCAGAGACTTGAGCACATAATCTAGGCTGGTACTTAGTAGTAATTAAGGAGCGCTGCACTGTCAGAGGTGCCGTCATTCCAATAAGTCGTTAAACCGAGGCCCTATTTGCCCTCTCAGGTGGATGTAAAAGATCCCACAGCACTATTAGAAGAAGAGCAGAGGAGTTCTCCAAGTGTATTGACCAACATTTATCCCTCAATCAACACCTAAAACAGATGATCTGATCATTTATTTCATTGTGGAACCTTGCTCTGCGCAAATTGGCTGCCCCGTTTCCTACGTTACAACAGTGATTACACTTAAAAAGTACTTCATTAGCGGTAAAGCGCTTTGGGATGTCCTGAAGTCATGAAAGGCGCTACATAAATGCAAGTTCTTTCTTTCGGCACCTCAAGCCTGTTCTGCCATTCAATTAAATCATGGCTCATCTGTACCTAAACTCCATTTGCTCGCCTTTGCTCCATATCCCTTGATACCCTTAGGCAACAAAAATCAATCAATCCAAGGCTTGAAAATTTCAATTGACCCAGCATCCAATGCCTTAGGGGGATGAGAGTTCCAGATTTCCACTAGCCTGTGTGTGAAAAAGTGCTTCCTGATTTCACTCCTAAATGGCCTACCTCTACGGGTCCTACGACAGCAGAGTAAAACTGAGAAGTCAGCAATGCATTGGAAATACAGTCCTGACGTTCGGTGGATAGCAGCAGAAGGTGGGGGATGGGCACTATAAGTTCATACAGGTTACCTTAAAACCTGAAGCAACTTGAGTAGCAGATTCACGGCAGCCAAAATTGGCAACGTAGGCCATCGGTGAGTGACAATCAATCATTTTGCTTCAAATATTGATACATGTTACTCTTAAAAATAAATACAAGCTCCATCACTTAAATTGAATTTTCAAAAGTTTACATTCAGATGCATTTTGGTAATCCATTTTTAAGGGTGCACTTACATTATAAGTTGGTGTGAAGTGTTTCATATCAACACTAAACAATTTCTATTTATATAGAGCCTTTTATGACCTCAGGACGTCCCAAAGCGTCTCACAGCCAGTAAAATACTTTTGAATTGTAGTCGCTGTTGCAATGTAGGGAAATGCACCAGCCAGTTGGCACACAGCAATGTCCTACAAACAGCAAAGAGATAAATGACCAGATACTCTGATTTAGTGAAAAGCAAAATACTGCAGATGCTGGAAATCTGAAATAAAAACAGAAAATGCTGGAAACAGTTAACGGGTCAGGCAGCAACTGCGGAGAGAGAAACATAGGGTTAACATTTCAGATTGATGACCTTTCATCAGGTTCCTGCATTTTCTGTTTTAGTGATGCCGATTGAGGGATAAACATTGACCAGGATGTCAGCAGATGTATCCTACTCTACATCAGATTGTGCCATGGAATCTTTTACTTCAACCTGCGAGGGACTTACCTGAAAGACAGCACCTCTGCCTTAGTACTGCATTGAAGTGTCAGCCTAAATTACATTAAGAACATAAGAACATAATAAATAGGAGCAGGAGTAGGCCAATCGGCCCCTCGAGCCTGCTCCGCCATTCAATAAGATCATGGCTGATCTGATCCTAACCTCAAATCTAAATTCATGTCCAATTTCCTGCCCGCTCCCCGTAACCCATAATTCCCTTTACTACTAGGAAACTGTCTATTTCTGTTTTAAATTTATTTAATGATGTAGCTTCCACAGCTTCCTGGGGCAGCAAATTCCACAGACCTACTACCCTCTGAGTGAAGAAGTTTCTCCTCATCTCAGTTTTCAAAGAGCAGCCCCTTATTCTAAGATTATGCCCCCTAGTTCTAGTTTCACCCATCTTTGGGAACATCCTTACCGCATCCACCCGATCAAGCCCCTTCACAATCTTATATGTTTCAATAAGATCGCCTCTCATTCTTCTGAACTCCAATGAGTAGAGTCCCAATCTACTTAACCTCTCCTCATATGTCCGCCCCCTCATCCCCGGGATTAACCAAGTGAACCTTCTTTGAACTGCCTCGAGAGCAAGTATGTCTTTTCTTAAGTATGGACACCAAAACTGTATGCAGTATTCCAGGTGCGGTCTCACCAATACCTTATATAACTGCAGCAATACCTCCCTGTTTTTATACTCTATCCCCCGAGCAATAAAAGCCAACATTCCGTTGGCCTTCTTGATCACCTGCTGCACCTGCATACTAACTTTTTGATTTTCTTGCACTAGGACCCCCAGATCCCTTTGTACTGCAGTACTCTCCAGTTTCACGCCATTAAGATAATAACTTGCTCTCTGATTTTTCCTGCCAAAGTGCATAACCTCACATTTTCCAATATTGTAATGCATCTGCCAAATCTCCGCCCACTCACCCAGCCTGTCTATATCCCCCTGTAGGTTTTTTATGTCCTCCTCACTCTCCACTTTCCCTCCCATCTTTGTATCATCTGCAAACTTTGATATGTTACACTCGGTCCCCTCCTCCAAATCGTTAATATAGATTGTAAAGAGTTGGGGACCCAGCACCGACCCCTGCGGAACATCACTGGCTACTGGTTGCCAGTCCGAGAATGAACCATTTATCCCAACTCTCTGCTTCCTGTTAGATAACCAATCCTCCACCCATGCCAGAATATTACCCCCAATCCAGTGATACTTTATCTTGAGCAATAATCTTTTATGTGGCACCTTGTCGAATGCCTTCTGGAAGTCTAAATACACTACGTCCACTGGTTCCCCTTTATCCACCCTGTACGTTATGTCCTCAAAGAACTCAAGCAAATTTGTCAGACATGACTTCCCCTTCGTAAAGCCATGCTGACTTTGTCCTATTAAATTATGTTTATCCAAATGTTCCGCTACTGTCTCCTTAATAATAGACTCCAAAATTTTACCCACCACAGATGTTAGGCTAACTGGTCTATAATTTCCAGCCTTCTGCCTACTACCCTTTTTAAATAAGGGTGTTACATTAGCAGTTTTCCAATCTGCCGGGACCTTTGCCGAGTCCAGAGAATTTTGGAAAATTATTACCAAAGCATCCACAATCCCTACTGCCACTTCCCTCAAGACCCTAGGATGTAAGCCATCAGGTCCAGGGGATTTATCCGCCTTGAGTCTCATTAATTTACTGAGTACCAATTCCTTAGTGATTTTAATCGTATTTAGCTCCTCCCCCCCGAGAGCCCCCTGTTTGTCCAGTGTTGGGATATTCTTAGTGTCCTCTACCGTAAAGACTGAAACAAAATATTTGTTCAGCATTTTTGCCATCTCCATGTTTCCCACCATTAATTTCCCGGTCTCATCCTCTAAGGGACCTACGTTTGCCTTAGCCACCCTTTTTCTTTTTATATAACTGTATTGAACCCACAAGCTTATGACTTCGAAGCAAAAGCTACCACAGAGCCATGGCTGACACAGAGACTTCTGTACCATATGTCTAGAGTTAGGGCTCGATCTGACACCGGAGCAAAGTGGGATGACATTTTCTCCTCCAGATTTAGGTTGCATTTACACTCTAACTGTAGTGTCGTTGTAAAGGAAAACCATTTTGTACCAAGACAGCAGTCGTGTAAATATACACTAAGAGTCAAGCCTTGAAACATTTGTCCTTGGTGTTCAGCTAACTAGATGCCTTGTTGGGAATAGTCTTGCAGCTTTGTCATCACGTAAATCTTATCTGGCTCCTAATTATTTCATCAACAATTAAAAAGCTTTTTGTCCAGCCTGGCTCGCCATCCGCCAGTGCCTGGCTACTGGCTACACTCCTGGTGACACCGTTTCTAAACTCTCGACCCAGCCTGCCTTAATCAGTGTGTCTAATGAGACCACAGTGTCAGCCAATGAGTTGGAGGCAGGGCGGGACTTACAGCAGGACCAACAACAGTCTATTTTACAGCAAACAAAATCTATTTACTCAGCACGGAGTCTATTTAAACAGTGCACTACAGCAAACAGTCTACAGAGTCTATTTAAAAAGAGTATCTCGGAACTACAGCAAACAGAACTCATGGCCAAAGCAGGGCGATTTCGTCTCCTGATAAAAGCAGGGCAATTTCTCCAGCAAAATGCAATGAGTGGAGGATAGTTATATAACACAGATTGATTTCTCTGGAAAAATGCAGGGTGGAAGATAGTTATATCATACAAATTAATTATTTCTCCAGCAAAATACAGTGAGTGGAGGATAGTTTACATACAAATTATGTGCATAAAATCAATTCCAGTCGCTTACAGCAGTGCAGGCTCCAGGCGTGATTGATGGGGGAATTACCCAATCATCTCCATCCTGGCCTGGACTAGTGCTGTCATGAAATGCAACCAAACTTAACAGCCGTAGCTCCCGCCTACATTAACGACATGACGCCACCAATTGGCTGCTTCAAAGGACTCCCCGTATTTTATTGGTCAACCTGTCTGTCAGTCTGGCTGCGACAGTCGTTCCCCCTTCCCATTGGCTGTTGGCGGCGGAGGTTAGGTTGGCCGTAATGAGCCGAGCGTTGCTGTGGCGATAATCGGCTTGTTGCTCGTTTTTTAAAAATTTATTGACATTACAGATTTTTTTTATCGCTCTAATCATTTTGTTCCGATTTATCAAAGACTCGAAGAACTGCAATGTCTTCAAAGGAAGACAGGGCTAAGGAGATTCTAAAGGGCTTTAAGCTGTATCCTTTACCGTGTGAATATTTCGTTCCATTTGCCCGCTGTGCGAGATCCATGTTCCCAGGGTAAGTGCGGCCCTGGAGTCGAGGCCAGGGCCTGCAATAAATGTGGGGGTAAAAACATCTAAACTCATACAGCAACCGTTCGAATTGCATCAGGGATAAAGCGCGGAACTTACAGTGACCGAGGGCGCTGAAGGTGACTCCACACGACAGGGCCAAGGAGTCTGCACCCGGTAATTCCCAAATCCCACCATGTAGTGCAGTGACAGCGTCGGTAGAAGAAGCCGGCAAGGCTGTTCGGTATATTGCTCTGGGCAAATAATCATCTTGGGATTTTTGGGGGGAACGACACTATCTAAAGCTTAACTAAAGTCGTAATATGAATACATTTGTGACAAACATCTGAATCGTAGCGCAGTTCAAAATTATTTTTGTACTTTTCCCATCGTCATTATGATGTGTCAGACATAAGTGCAGAAATGGATATCGTTCTACATATGTTTTGTTTCAAGTTGCTATTTCAGAGCTGTCCAGATCGATCTTTATGTTAGGAGTGACATGATCAGGAATGATGCAGGTTGCAAATTAATGTATATTACATATTAACTCAAAATATGTTGCATTTTTAAACTAAGATGATTGTCACTCTTGATTAATGACAATTGGTCAGGTCTACTGTCTTAATTCAAGGAACAAGATATTGGCATAAGTAGTTTGGTCATGATATAGTTTTCTGATGTAATTATTAAAAGGTTAAATATGATTTAACAATACTGCGGAATTAATATTCTCCAGTTTGGTACATTATTTTAACTTTGCTCTAATCAGGTTAGAATTGTATAGCTCTAATATGGTATAATCTCTTGAAAGCTAAAAGACTGTCATTTGTTTGAAACATATGTCTAAAAGCATGTATTGTGAATTGTCTTTCAGAGCATGTTATGCTGATTAATTGATAACATTCACAGTTATTCTTCTAAGGGTCTTGAATCATGTGGTGCATAGCTTTACATTTGCTGCAACAAAAATGGCAAGGGTATATGACTGATAGCCTAAATTCTACTGGATTATATTGAATAAAATAGAAATGATACAGCTGAAACTAGCAACATTTGTTAGGCTATACTAGGTTAATTAAAGATATCTCTGATAAATATTCCTGGAAAGTAACCGGCATCTGAGAAACTGTATTCTACTAAGAGTTCAACAGCTTCAGGAGAGGAGAAGATAGAGAAAATTGGTGGAAAAAGAAAAGCTGTAAAATGTAAATATACAAAATATGCTAATCAGTCCACTGGTGTGCCTAATAAATGACAATCCCTCTGCAAACAATTTTACATCATACTGTTGTTTTCCATTCACATCCAACCTCATCCGCCAACAGCAGGAAGGGGCAGCGACTGTCTTCGCACTGCACATTGCCAGTTCTCGTCAACACTTTCTGATTCTTTAATTGCTAAATAAAAGTTGTCGTGGTAGAGTGCCCTCCCCATTCTTAAAATGACAACATGAAAAATAAATACTGTAAATTCTACTTTGTTTCTAAGATGTAAAGCAGCTCCACTAAACTTATCTTTGCAACAATCTTCCTAGCAGATTTACAAATAGTATTGTACTTACAGAAATGCAGGTTAATTTTATTAATGATCCTCTATTACTGTAGGGTCGCTAATAAAATGAGCGGTTTCCTAGAAACGTTAGATATAAGCCAGTTTTACTGACCTGAGAGATATTGCTTTAATTTTGAACTTTTTAAAAATAAGCCATTATAACTAACTTACAGTAAGTATAGTATCCAGTTGAAGCCTTGTAAATCTTTTAAGCAGATAAATATGACTTTCTAATTGGAGCAGAAGGCTATCTAATATTTATGCTCAGACCCAATGCGTTAATCTAAACTCGGCAATGAAGTGTACGTAAGCTGATTAGTAAATTTGCCCTGTGTCATACTGTTTGGCAGCTTAGCTATAGTTTATGCTTTTTAAATTAGTTATATCTGGGAGCGTGCTGTGGGAAGTGGTGGTAGGGAAATGTATTGGAGAGTTGGGAAGTCCTGTAATTTATATCACTAGGTGCTCAGCAGCACATGGCGAGGCCTACCCTTGAGGAAGTATTTCCTTACATAGTGATTGTTTTTTTATTCTTACTCATGGTTAAAAATAGAAGAAAGAGCTAATTATGGTCGGACACTATGATGAAAAGAAGACTATTAAAAAATGAATAAGAAGAGTAATTAGTAATTGGAAATTCAAATTTAGAGATTGCTTAAAAGTTAAGGATAAAAAGCTTAAATTAGGAAAAATAAATTGAGATCCTAAGGAGAATACAATTTGTTTTGGGGGAGGGGGGTATGTTGATCTGAAATTTTTTTTAAAAAAAAGCATTGCAGGGTAAATTTTCAATATTTTCTTATTATTGAAAACAGTCATGTCATTTCTGGTATTTGAAGTAGTAGGCAATGCATTAGGGTACATGGGAAAAATAAGAGATTTGTAGTGATATGTTTTAAGATTGGAGCATTTGAATATTTATAAGGCAACCAAACCAAATGGAATGCTTCCAAGAATTCTTAAAGGGGAAGGAAAGTCTAGCCGGAACCAAGGGTCTAATGAGAGTGAGGCACTTAAAGTAATTAATATCAGTAGAGAAAAAGTACTTGAGAAACTAATGGGACTAAAAGCTGATGGCCTACATCCTAGGGTTCTATAAGAGGTGGCTGCAGAGACAGTGGATGTATTGGTTGTGATCTTCCAAAATTCCCTAGATTCTAGAACGGTCCCAGCGGATTGGAAGATAGCAAATGTGACCCCGCTATTCAAGAAAGGAGGGGGAGAGAGAAAACACAGATCTACAGGCCATTTAGCCTGACATCAGTCATCGGGAAAATGCTGGAATCCATTATTAAAGAAGTGGTAACGGGGCACTTAGAAAATCATAATATGATTCGGCAGAGTCAACATGGTTTTATGAAAGGGAAATTGTGTTTGATGAATCTATTAGTGTTTTTTGAGGATGTAACTAGCAGGGTAGATAAAGGGAACCAGTGGATGTTGTATATTTGGATTTTCAAAGAGCGTTCGATAAGGAGCCAGATAAAAGGTTGTTACACAAGATAAGGGCTCAAGGGATTGAGGGTAACATATTAGCATCGATGGAGGATTGGTTAACAGACAGAAATCGGAGAGTAGGGATAAACAGGTCATTTTCAGGCTGGCAGGCTGTAATTAGTGGGGTGCCGCAAAGATCAGTGCTTGGGCCTCAGCTATTTACAATCTATATTAATGACTTAGATGAAGGGACTGAGTGTAACATCCAAGTTTGCTGACGATACAAAGCTAGGTAGGAAAGTAAGCTGTGAGGAGGACACAGAGTCTGCAAAGGGATATCGACAGGATAAGTGAGCGGGCAAGAAGGTGGCAGATGGAGTATAATGTGGGGAAATGTGAGGTTGTTCACTTTGGTAGGAAGAATAGAAAAACAGAATATTTTTTAAATGGTGAGAAACTATTAAATGTTGGTGTTCAGAGAGACTTGGGTGTCCTTGTACAAGAAACACAAAAAGTTAGCATGCAGGTACAGCAAGCAATTAGGAAGGCAAATGGAATGTTGGCCTTTATTGCAAAGGGGTTGGTGTACAAAAGTAAGGAAGTCTTACTACAATTGTACAGGGCTTTGGTGAGACCTCACCTGGAGTACTGTGTATAGTTTTGGTCTCCTTATCTAAGGAAGGATATGCTTGCCTTAGAGGCGGTGCAGCAAAGGTTCACTAGATTAATTCCTGGGATGAGAAGGTTGTCCTATGAGGCGAGGTTGAGTAGAATGGGCCTATGCTCTCGAGTTTAGAAGAATATGGGGTGATCTAATTGAAACATATAAGATTATGAGGGGGTTTGACAGGGTAGATACTGAAGTTGTTTCCCATGGCTGGAGAGTCTAGAACTGGGGGGCATAGTCTCAGGATAAGGGATCTGCCATTTAAGACTGAGATGAGGTGGAATTTCTTCACTTGGAAGGCTGTGAATCTTTGGAATTCTCTACCCCAGAAGGCTGTGCATGCTGAGTTGTTGAATATATTTAAGGCTGAGATAGACAGATTTCTGGACTCTAGGGGAATCGAGGGATATGGGGATCGGGCAGGAAAGTGGAGTTGAGGTCGAAGATCTTCCATGATCTGATTGAATGGCAGAGCAGGCTTGAGGGGCCATGTGGCCTGCTCCTGCTCCTATTTCTTATGTTCTTATGGGAACTACTCCCAATTTTATAGAAGAAAATATGGACTCAGGCAAATTTTGATTGACTTTTTAAATAAAATTGAGGTTTTATCAGGTCTCCCTCTCTCCTAGACAAGTCTAGTGACATCATCAATGGTGAACATTCGAGAGCAGCATCATTGAAAACATAGGGGGCTATAACTTTAGTTTGGCTTTAAAGCTGCTTCTGTAACACCACACCAAACCATGCTGGGAAAGTTGCATTTCCAGATGTTAATGGTTTCCTAGGGTCCTGTGGTTCTGAAGTGGCTGTTGGGTCATTTGATTTTGTAGCCCTGTTGTTTCCTATGGATCCCTTGTGAGGTTCACAGGAGACGTTAGCCAGCAGGGAGAGAGATCTGACTCTAGGACCTGAGCACGTAATCTAGGTTGATGCTTCAGTGCATTACTGAGGGAATGCTGTTCTTTGAGATAATAAACCAAAGTTGCATCTGCCTATTCAGATGGTTTAAGTGAAATTAAAGATCCTCTTTCACTATTCAGAACAAAGCAGGAAATTAGTTCTTCCAGGGGCCTTGGGCAACGTTCCCCTCTCAACCACTGCCACCAAAAAAAATTAGTCATTTCATTGCTGTTTGTGGGAAATTGCTGGTGCAGAATGGCTGCTGCCTACATAACAGTCACTGTGTGAAGTGCTTTGTAAGTAGGGACTCTGGGTTGAGGTAGTTTGAAGATGGCACGTCTGGCTTTGGATTTCTGGACCAGGTCAGTCATTTGCAGTACGCTCAGTTAACTGATATTTGAACCAGTTAATTTTACAGTGCTCCAGATTGCTGCTGTTGATGATTGACCAGGTCGCATGGCTCACTAATGGAACCAGATCACCCTGCAAACCAAACATCGAACTGGTAGGATGGAACTGGCTGGACAAATGAGGAAGTACGCTGTACTGGTAAGCTGTACAGTTTTTGCTGTTTAAACATTAGCAGTATATCTGTACACACTAGGGGGGTGTGCAGAAGTGGGGCTTTGACAACCTGCCCCTAAATTCTCTGGATTTGTGTAAGTGGGTTGCCTCTCTTGTGGGGAGAGGGTGTGTACTTCGTACATGTGTAGATTTCTCATGAGTTTGGTTTGGAGACTTTCAGGAGGTGTTTGATAAGTCTCACAAGAAACTTGTGACTGAAATGGAAGGTCTTGGGATTCAGGTAGAAACAATACATTGTCTATAAATTATATGTAAATAATGGAAACAAAGGGTGGTGATCATTGTAGTAGTTTTATTTGATCAGCTGTGCCAGTATAGAACCCCAGGAATCACTTCTGAAATTTTTGCTGGTCACAATTATTTGTAAATGATTGCACATTATATGGGAACGTAGGAGGTATAAAGAAAAGCCATGAAATTGAAAGCTATCTACTGATACTTGGGCACAAGGTAAATTAATCAAAAATGGAATAGTAACTGCATAGATGGCTTAAGGGATAAATGTACTTCACAGCATGGCACTCAGCCATACAGGAAAATAATGTCCCATGTTTGATCTATTGATTTTTGAGTTAGCCATTGTTGGGTGGGGCACTATAATTGATTTTAGCATTTGTAAATTGTGGAGGGTAAAATTTGTCAGAGTTCCCCCAGGTAGCTATCCAGTGACCCCAGCTAGAAAGTGCACATGCATGGAAGACATAGTCAGACGTAGCTCTGATTGCTCTCCTCCCTCAATTGCATTTATATGGCACCTTTCACATCCACAAGATGCTCCAAAGCACTTCACAACCATCGAATTGCTTTTAATCTAGTCACTGTTATGTAGAAAAATGTGGAACCTAGTTTGGGATAAATGTTGGCTAGAATACAGAGGAAAAATGCACTGCTCTTAGAATAGTGTTGTGGAATCTTTTACATCCACCAGAACGGGCAGATGGGACCTTGAGTTAATATATCATCTGAAAGGCAGCATCTTTGATAGTACTGCATGGAAGTGTCAGCCTAGGTTATATCCAGGGCTGAATCTGTGACCTTTTGACTCTGAGGTGAGAGTGCTAGCACTGAACCAAACTGACATATAAGCATTGGTAGAAGTTGGCATACAGCGGGGTTGCCCAACCTGCAACCCATGGGCTTGGGCTCTGGCAATTCAGCCTTCGAAGCCGAGGTAACACTATTCTATTGGTGCTTAATTTCTTATTTGCAGCCCATGAAGACAAAAGCTTGGTCTCCCCTGGTACTTTGTCATTCTATCGTCTCTTGTACACAGATATATTTCAAAAGAAATTTTGTTTTTTGCCGTTAAAGCCTTTGTGTCAAACTGAGCGATTTAGTTAATCCACTGAAAACAAGCTATATTATCAGATAGAAAGTATATGGGGAGGCTTCTTTCTGTTTCTGTAGGCAGACTCTTCTGTGATACTGGCATTCGAAAGTCAATTATGAAATAGTGGATGGAGTCTGTACTACTTCCTGTGTGAAGCCAAATGTGAAAGGTTTGGGCTTGTTTGGTTGCTCTATTGTCTTACATGATTTAATATATTGTTTAACTTTCAAATTACATTAATACAGCAGTGAAAAAAAGGCATCTGTACTTCCTGTTGTTGGTGTGCCTATAGACTGCAACTTTTCAAACTTCTAAATTTAGACTAATCACAGACCATTCTGAAACAAGAGTAAACTGCAGCAAAACTTTAAATTTGGCTTTTGTTTTTCCAGTAAACTGGTGTTTACTGAACTGTTAGCTAATGGTTTGTTTACCCCACCTCCAACCCCCAACTTATACCCAGTTAAACAGCAGAACTTTGGGTGGCTAGAGGGAAATGAGGGAAGAGTTAGGTTATTTGGTTTCCTGGAGCAGGATGTTGCTGTTGGCATAGCTATAAACGTGCACCATGAGGTTTCAGTGTGGTTTATACTAGGATAGCATGTGTTGCAATCTGAATTAAAGCTACAGTATCTCTGAGAAGATCTTCCAGTAGGTTCCACCAAATCTAAAACTGAACAGATATTTTCTGGCCGAGAGAGTTTTACTAAAAAAAAACTCTCAGTAATTATCTTTGGGCAGTGGTGTCTAAATCTGATATTGGTGAGAATTTGAACATTTCCAAAAATTGTTCCGATTTGTTGATAGCTAATCTGTTATCATAGGAACAGGAGTAGGCCATTTAGCTCCTCGAGCCTATTTCATTGAGATCATGGCTGATCTATAAGACCATAAGACACAGGAGCAGGAGTAGGCCATTCGGACCCTCGAGCCTGTTCTGCCATTTAATGAGATCATGGCTGATCTGATTTTTACCTCAACTCCACTTTCCCGTCCTTTCCCCATATCCTTTGACTCTCTTGCTGATCAAAAATTTGTCTAACTCAGCCTTGAATGTATTCAGTGACTCAGTCTCCACAGCCTTTTGGGGTAAAGAATTCCAAAGATTCACGATCCTCTGGGAGAAGAAATTCCTCCTCATTTCCATCTTGAATGGGCGACCCCTTATTCTGAGACTATGCCCTCTCAGCATCTGATCTGTGACCTAACTCCATACACCCACCGTAGCCCCATATCCCTTAATACCTTTGATTAACATAAATCTATCAATCTCAGCTTTAAAATTAACAATTCAGCTAGCATCAACTGCCATTTGCAGAAGAGAGATCCAAAGTTCTACCACCCTTTGCATGTAGAAGTGTTTCCTAACTTCACATTGTATATTGGTGCTATTGTAAGTTTTGTTGCAAGAGTAATGAAATAAAAATAACTTTAAATAACTCCACATTGGTAATTACATTTCCTACCAGCACTACTGCAATGGAAACCACCAATAAAAGGCTTATTGCTTCTGACTGGATGTATTTCCACTTAGTTTTGTTGAAGTGGTTGGAAAAATGCAGTCAAGAAGCAATTAAGCAGCTAATTGCACTTCCTTCGAAATTTTTATTTGAATTTCAGATGTACATGATGCTTTATATCATGAGTATAGATCTTGATACAAAATGGGCTACATATGCTTAAGTGGTTGGTTTGATATTCTAACACTGGAAGATATTGACAGTGGTTTGCAATATGTGGGCATAACACTCAAATAATGGACTCCAGGTTTCCTCGTAGGATTTAGTAGATGGTAAACTGGACTATTCCAATGCTCTCCTGGCTAGCCTCCCATCTTCCACCCTCCATAAACTTGAGCTCATCCAAAACCCTGCTGTCTGTATCCTAACTCGCACTAAGTCCCCTTCTCCCATCACCCCTGTGCTTGCTGACCTACATTGGCTCCTGGTCTGGGAACGCCTCGATTTTTAAAATTCTCGTCCTTGTTTTCAAATCCCTTCAAGGCCTCACCCCTCCCTATTTCTGTAACCTCCTCAGCCCTACAACCCCTCCGAGATCTCTGCGCTCCTCCAATTCTGGCCTCTTGTGTATCCCCGATTTTAATCACTCCACCAGCCTTCAGCTGCCTAGGCCCTAAGCTCTGGAATTCCCTCCCTGAACTCTGTGCCTCTCTACCTTTCCTTTTTAAGACGCACCTTAAAACCTACCTCTTTGACCGTGCTTTTGGTCACCTGTCCTAATACCTTCTTATGTGGCTTGGTGTCAAATTTTGTTTGATAACGCACCTGTGAAGTGCCTTGGGACGTTTTACTATGTTAAAGGCGCGATATAAATGCAAGCTGTTGTTGTAGGCATGAAAGAAATGTAAAAATAAAAATTTTGTCGCTGTTTAGCCAAAGTTTAGGGTAGAAGATTGTGATTTTAATGTGGGATAGAAAGAACTTGCATTTATATACTGCCTTTATGTCAGGACATCCCAAAATGCTTTACAGCCAATTGCTTATTTTTAGAATGTAGTCACTGTTAAGTAGACAAACACAACAGTCAATTTTTGTGCACAGCAAGGTCCCACAAACATCAAATGAAATTAAATGAATGACCACTTGATCTGTTCTTGGTGGTGTTGGTTGAGGAAGGAACCTTGGCTAGGACACCAGAAGAACCCTCTGTTCTACAAATATTGCCCTGGATCTTTTACATCCACTTTAATGCTCAGACAGGGCCTTGGTTTAACATCCAATCTGAAAAAAGGCATTTCTGGCAGTGCAGCACTCCCTAAGTACTTCACTGAAATATCAGCCTAGATTGTGCTCAAATCCTGAAGTGAAGTTTCTTACTCGGATGAGATGCTACCAACTGAGCCAATATATATTAAATACACATACACACATCCATGCATATCTGTAATATTGTTTACGGGAAGTCTGCTGACTAGACAAGGCCTTTTCCCAGGTTCTGCCTGTGAAATGGTCTAAATAGATTCTGAGAGCACTGGGGAGAGATACCAGGATCAGCAGGGGAGTGAAGGGTCACGGTGTTCGCTAGCACTGGGAAGGGTGCCAGGATGTGGAGCATTGAGGGAGTGCTAGAATGTATCAGAACTGGAGCAGGGGTCCTGGGATCTGTTGGCACTTAAGAGGGCATGGTTTAATATTGCTAAGGAAGGCCAGGAGCTAAGAATGTTGGAGAGGGGTATCCCAGGGGATGGGAGAATTGGATTGGAATCCACGAGTACTGAAGGTTTCCGGGATCTCTCGTCAGTGATGAGGGACGCCCAAGTTAAGGTAGCACTGTGTGGGATAAAGATCCCAAGTTTTGTGAGAATTGGAAGGAGCTTTGGGGCAGCACTGTGATGTTGATAGGATCTGACACCACTGGGGGCAATCTGAGAGCAGTAGGCAAGTGGCTGTTGGGGTCTGAGAGGACCGGAAGGCAGGTCTCAGGGTCTCTGATTACTGGGAGGGACAAATAAAGTATAAAGCATTGAGTGCTAACACCCAACTTTATGCTCAAAAGGAGATTGAGAAGGCAGGAACAGGTTGGGGCTGGAAGCAAGACCACATCGGCAAAGACTCTGAGTGGACAGTATGGTAGAATAGCAGCAGGGCAGGAGTCAGCTGGGTGAGCACAGGCGTGTTCTTAAAATTATAGTGGACTTCCCATGTGTTGCTTGGAGCTGGAAAGTGGTTTCATCAAGAGCGTAGACACCTCTGTTGGAATGATACTTGAACTCCAGATGCCTGACAGAGGTTAAGTTCCAGGGGAAAATTTAACAGATGATTTCTGACAGCAGATGGGTGATTTTATGGGTATTAATTTTTTTCTTTTGCAAATGTTCTTGCATTAATTGTGTTATAAATTGCATTTCTTTCCTGAGTGTAGCTGGTTGGCTAAAGGAAAAAATAGTAGATGCAAAAAGTTTGAACAATTTGCTTGACTTAGGTTCTACTGTACTTTTATTAATTGATTTTATTTGCATTTCTTAGTTACCGAGTTGCGATTTG
Organism: Heptranchias perlo; assembly: GCF_035084215.1. NCBI lineage: Eukaryota > Metazoa > Chordata > Chondrichthyes > Hexanchiformes > Hexanchidae > Heptranchias > Heptranchias perlo. Next base: position 34,383,795 of record NC_090337.1, on the reverse strand, counting down.
TTGAATGTGAAATTTGAATGAATTAAAAAGCGTCATTTGAAATGCATTGGTGGGGCAAAGGGAGTGGGGAATGTGTAAGAGGCCAGAGTCGGAGGAGTGCAGGATTCTCGGAGGGTTAGAGGAAGAAAGAGATGGGATGGTGCGAGGTCATGAAGGAATTTGAACTTCAGGATGAAAATTTTAAAATGAAGGCATCGGTGGAACAGGAGCCAATGTAGGTCAGCGAGCACAGGGGTGATGGGTGAGCAGGACTTGGTGCAACTTAGGATACTGGCAGCAGAGTTTTGGATGAGCTTAAGTTTATGCAGGATTGACGATGGGAGTGTGGCCAGGAGAACATTGGAATAATTAATTCTGGAGGTGACAAAAGCACGAATGACAGAAACAGTGGATGGGCTGAGGTGGGGTGGAGTGGAGACGGGCACTGTTACTGAGGTGAAAGTAGGCGATGTAATGGCTATGGGGTCAGTAGGCAAGCTCAGGGTCAAATAGGATGCTGTGGTTGGTTCTGGCTGGGAAGGGGTGATGGAATTGGTGGCGAGGGAGGGGCAAAGACAATGGCTTCAGCCTTCCCAATGTTTAACTGAAGGAAATTGTGACTCACCTAAATCTGGATGACCAGCATGATGACAACATAAAGACAGCGCACGAGTCAAGAGAGGTGGTGGAGAGGTAGAGCTGGATGCTGTCAGCGTACATGTGGAACCTGATGTCATATGTTCGGGTGATATTGCTGAGAGGCAGCATATAGTTCAGAAATAAAAGCAAGCCAAGGATATATCCTTGGGAAACTCCAGAGGTAATGGTATGGGAGTGAGAAGTGAAGCCATTGCTGGAGATTCTCTTAAATAGAATGTAAAGCACAGAAACAGGCCATTCGGCCCAACAGGCCTATGCCGGTGTTTATGCTCCGCACGAACCTCCTCCCACCTTCCTTCATTTAACCCTATCAACATATCCTTCTATTCCTTTCTCCCACGTGTTTATCTAGCTTCCACTTAAATGCATCTATGCTAGTTGCCTCAACTACTCCTTGTGGTAGCGAGTTCCACATTCTAACCACTCTCTGGGTAAAGAAGTTTCTCCTGAATTTCCTATTGGATTTATTAGTGACTATTGTATATTTATGGCCTCTAGTTCTAGTCTCCCCCGTAAGTGGCAACATCTCTATGTCTACCCTATCAAACCCTTTAATAATCTTAAAGACCTCTATCAGGTCACCCCTCATCCTTCTCTTTACTAGAGAAAAGAGCCCCAACCTGTTTAATTTTTTATGATGGGTATAACCTCACAGTTCTGGTATCATCCGAGTAAATCTTTTTTACACCTTCTCGAGTGCCTCTATATCCTCTTTATAATATGGAGACCAGAACTGTTCATAGTACTCCGTGTGGTCTAACCAAGGTTCTATACAAGTTTAACATAACTTCCTTGCTTTTTAATTCTATCCCTCGAGAACTGAACCCCAATGCTTTGTTTGATTTTGTTAATGGCCTTATTAACCTGCGTTGCTACTTTTAGTGATTTGTGTATCTGTACCCTCTGATCCCTCTGCTCCTCTTACCCCATTTAGACTCTTATTTTCCAAGGAGTATGTAGCCTCCTTATTATTCCTACCAAAATGTACCACCTAACACTTATCATAGAATCATAGAAGTTTACAACATGGAAATAGGCCCTTCGGTCCAACATGTCCATGTCGCCCAGTTTATACCACTAAGCTAGTCCCAATTGCCTGCACTTGGCCCATATCCCTCTATACCCATCTTACCCATGTAATTGTCCAAATGCTTTTTAAAAGACAAAATTGTACCCGCCTCTACTACTGCCTCTGGCAGCTCATTCCAGACACTCACCACCCTTTGAGTGAAAAAATTGCCCCTCTGGACCCTTTTGTATCTCTCCCCTCTCACCTTAAATCTATGTCCCCTCGTTATAGACTCCCCTACCTTTGGGAAAAGATTTTGACTATCTACCTTATCTATGCCCCTCATTATTTTATAGACTTCTATAAGATCACCCCTAAACCTCCTACTCTCCAGGGAAAAAAGTCCCAGTCTATCTAACCTCTCCCTATAAGTCAAACCATCAAGTCCCGGTAGCATCCTAGTAAATCTTTTCTGCACTCTTTCTAGTTTAATAATATCCTTTCTATAATAGGGTGACCACAACTGTACACAGTATTCCAAGTGTGGCCTTACTAATGTCTTGTGCAACTTCAACAAGACATCCCAACTCCTGTATTCAATGTTCTGACCAATGAAACCAAGCATGCCGAATGCCTTCTTCACCACCCTATCCACCTGTGACTCCACTTTCAAGGAGCTATGAACCTGTACTCCTAGATCTCTTTGTTCTATAACTCTCCCCAATGCCCTACCATTAACGGAGTAGGTCCTGGCCCGATTCGATCTACCAAAATGCATCACCTCACATTTATCTAAATTAAACTCCATCTGCCATTCATCGGCCCACTGGCCCAATTTATCAAGATCCCGTTGCAATCCCAGATAACCTTCTTCACTGTCCACAATGCCACCAATTTTGGTGTCATCTGCAAACTTACTAACCATGCCTCCTAAATTCTCATCCAAATCATTAATATAAATAACAAATAACAGCGGACCCAGCACCGACCCCTGAGGCACACCGCTGGTCACAGGCCTCCAATTTGAAAAACAACCCTCTACAACCACCCTCTGTCTTCTGTCATCAAGCCAATTTTGTATCCAATTGGCTACCTCACCTTGGATCCCGTGAGATTTAACCTTATGTAACAACCTACCATGCGGTACCTTGTCAAAGGCTTTGCTAAAGTCCATGTAGACCACGTCTACTGCACAGCCCTCATCTATCTTCTTGGTTACCCCTTCAAAAAACTTAATCAAATTCGTGAGACATGATTTTCCTCTCACAAAACCATGCTGACTGTTCCTAATCAGTCCCTGCCTCTCCAAATGCCTGTAGATCCTGTCCCTCAGAATACCCTCTAACAACTTACCCACTACAGATGTCAGGCACAATGGTCTGTAGTCCCCAGGCTTTTCCCTGCCGCCCTTCTTAAACAAAGGCACAACATTTGCTACCCTCCAATATTCAGGCACCTCACCTGTAGCTGTCGATGATTCAAATATCTCTGCTAGGGGACCCGCAATTTCCTCCCTAACCTCCCATAACGTCCTGGGATACATTTCATCAGGTCCCGGAGATTTATCTACCTTGATGCGCGTTAAGACTTCCAGCACCTCCCTCTCTGTAATATGTACACTCCTCAAGACATCACTATTTATTTCCCCAAGTTCCCTAACATCCATGCCTTTCTCAACCGTAAATACCCTTTGAGTGAAAAAATTGCCCCTCTGGACCCTTTTGTATTTCTCCCCTCTCACCTTAAATCTATGCCCCCTTGTTATAGACTCCCCTACCTTTGGAAAAAGATTTTGACTATCTACCTTATCTATGCCCCTCATTATTTTATAGACTTCTATAAGATCACCCCTAAACCTCCTACTCTCCAGGGAAAAAAGTCTCAGTCTATCCAACCTCTCCCTATAAGTCAAACCATCAAGTCCCGGTAGCATCCTAGTAAATCTTTTCTGCACTCTTTCTAGTTTAATAATATCCTTTCTATAATAGGGTGACCAGAACTGTACACAGTATTCCAAGTGTGGCCGTACTAATGTCTTGTACAACTTCAACAAGACATCCCAACTCCTGTATTCAATGTTCCGACCAATGAAACCAAGCATGCTATGTTGAAATTCATTTGCCAATTCTGCAAGTTTATTAATGTCTTCCTGTATTTTGTCGCCGTCCTCTTCCAGTATTAACTATACCTCCCAATTTGATGTCGTCTACAAATTTTGAAATTGTAACGATTTCAATTGTAACAATTCTCTGCCACAATTGGATAGATAAAAGTGGAACCAAGCTAGGGCAGTCCCACTCAACTGAACAACAGAAGCGAGGCATTGGAGGAGGGTGGTGTGATGAACCATGCAGAAGGCTGCATAGAGGTCAAGAAGAATAAGGAGGCAAAATGCATCTTAGTCACAGTCACAGAGAATGTCGTTTGTGACTTTGGGGCTGATTTAGTGCTGTGGCAGGGACGCAAACCTGATTGTAGAGGTTTAAGCATGAAGTTGCGGGAAAGATGGGCACAGATTTGGGAGACCACAGCACGTTTGAGGACTTTGGAGAGGAAAGGGAGGTTAGAGATGAAGTGGTAGTTTGCAAGGATCGAGAGGTCAAGGGTAGGTGTTTTGTGAAGAGTGAATACGGCAGTTTTGAAAGGGAAGGGAATAGTACCTGAGGAGAGGGAACCATTTACAATGTCAGCTAGCATGGGAGCCAGGAAGAGAAGTTGTGTGGTCAGCAGTTTAGAGGGAATAGGGTCAAGAGAGCAGGAGGTGGGTCACATGGGCAAGATGAGCTCAGAGAGGGGAGATTGGAGAGAAACTTGGAAAGATGTAAGGAATCTTACAACACCAGGTTATAGTCCAACAAATTTATTTTAAAATCACAAGCTTTCGGAGATTATCCCCTTCGTCAGGTGAATGAGCGAAAGGTTCTCAAATCGCATATCTTATATTAGGTTGGGACACCATCACACCAATCAAAAGGTGTCGTTGGTGTTCAGACAGATTAGCCACGGAGAACAGTACGTCTCAGTACACTGAATATACATTGTGTCAAATTACACAGACAGAGAGAAAGTGACCCAAATGGCAGAGAGAGAGAGAGAGAATATTAAAAACAGATAACTTTTTTTTCCCCTTGCTGGTGGGGTTACGTGTAGCATGACATGAACCCAAGATCCCGGTTGAGGCCGTCCTCATGGGATCTTGGGTTCATTCACGCTACACGTAACCCCACCAGCAAGGGGAAAAAGAAGTTATCTGTTTTTAATATTCTCTCTCTCGCTCTCTGCCATTTGGGTCTCTTTCTCTCTGTCTGTGTAATTTGACACAATGTATATTCAGTGTACTGGGATGTACTGTTCTCCGTGGCTAATCTGTCTGAACACCAACGACACCTTTTGATTGGTGTGATGGTGTCCCAGCCTAATATAAGATATGCGATTTGAGAACCTTTCACTCATTCACCTGACGATGGGGATAATCTCCGAAAGCTTGTGATTTTAAAATAAATTTGTTGGACTATAACCTGGTGTTGTAAGATTCCTTACATTTGTCCACCCCAGTCCATCACCGGCATCTCCACATCAAACTTGGAAAGGATGTGGGTTCAGGGCATGGGCGGGAGGAACCTTGAGGGGAATATATCATAATATTACTAGCAAAGGGCCCTTAATTTTGATGATCCAGTTGAAACCTACATGTACTAGAATGGTACCAGGGATGAAGGACTTCAATTATGTGGAGAGACTGGAGAAGCTGAGGTTGTTCTCCTTAAAACAGAAAAGGTTAAGGGGAGATTTGATTGAGGTGTTCAAAATCATGAACTGTTTTGACAGAGTAAATAAGGAGAAAGTGTTCCCAGTGGCAAAAGGGTGGTAACCAGAGGACATAGAGTTAAGGTGATCGGCAAAAGAGCCAGAGGCGATGTGAGGAAACATTTTTTTACGCAGCGAATTGCAATGATCTGAAATGGACTGCCTGAAAGAGTTGTGGAAGCTGATTCAATAGTAACTTTCAAAAAGGAATTAGACAAATACTTGAAGGGAAAAAATTTGCAGGGTTACGGGGAAAGAGCAGGGCAATGGAACAAATTGGATAGCTCTTTCAAAGAGCCAGCAAAGGCATGATGAGCCAAATGGCCTCTAGTGCTGTACCTACCAGGATACTGCTATGATCTTCAAGTATTTAATAATTTTGTTTAATTGAGTTTTTTTGGAAACTGAAATACACACCTTTTCGGTTCTCTGCAAATAGACTTGTTCAAGTATTCCAATATTTTAACAGACGTATAAAGAAATGATCAGTGACTTGTTCAATATATGTTACCTGATCAGAATTAGTAAATGATAAAAAGATAGGAAGTGGTTAATTAAGAGTTCTGTTTTATGTTTAAATCAGGTAATTAGTCAAATGGGGTACAGTCAGTTACCTTCATTTGAGCTTATGTGATAATGGAAACTTTCTGTCTGGATCTGCTGGTACTATATGTCCAGATGGTGCACTGAACTGCCAGCAGCTGCTGGAGACAGTGAGTACCAGGGAATGTCGGAAACTAATGTTTTGTGAAATCAAAAAAGTGCTTGTGCTACGCTTCTTTTGTTGCATACAGTTGCAGTTTAAAACTGGAGATTGCTGGTAGCTAATCTTGAGTTGATGTGTGTATATATTCTAGAATATTTTCAGTATAAATAACTTTGAAGCATTTAACATTTTCATGGATGGTGATTTCAATTTAATCTACATTTTATATTAAAAAAAACTTATTGCATTTGGGTGGAGAAGGAAGTTATTGTAAGTAGTCTCAAAATCCTTGTCTCCTTTATCTTCAGTGGCCTTGCTCCTCCATACCTCTTCAGCCTCATTCATCCCTATTTTCACCTATGTGAAACATATTCAGACATTTTATTAATTTAAAGCTGCTAATTGATCTTCTGTGCCTTTGTTTATGAGGAGTCCAGACTGCAGTCTTCAGGTGAAGCAAGGTTAATTAGACCAGGATGGAGGAGAGAAGGCAGCTTATGAAGTTTTGGGTGTGTACCCTTCATCAGAACTAAAGACTGAAAGATGTTCAGTGTTCTTTTAGTTCTGATGAAGGATACACGCCTGAAATGTCATAATCGGCCTTGTTCTTTACAGATGCTGGGTGATGATCTGTATATTTCCAGCATTTTCTGTTTTTATGTCAGATTTTTTTAGCATTTGCAGCTTTTTTTTCTATTTTAAAATATTTTTTATGTCATTAGGAGCTCCCTACTTAGAATATTTCTATCTTCACTACTTGTGAGTTATTGTTTCCTCTTCAATCCTGAAAATAAATGTAGTAGTTAATAGATTAAAATTCAATATTCTCTATTTCATTCTATTTTAGGCAAATCCTATTTTCGTACAAAAGCAAGGAAGTTATGCTAAAGATTTATAAAACTTGGTTATGCCTCAGCTGGAGTATTGTGTTCAATTCTGGGCATCGCACTTTAGGAAGGATATCAAGGCCTTAGAAAGGGTGCAGAAGAGGTTTACTAGAATGGTAGCAGGAATGAGGGACTTCAGTTTTATAAGGAGAAACTGGGGTTGCTCTCCTTAGAGGAGAGAAAGTTAAGAGGAGATTTGATAGAGGTGTTCACAATCATGAAGGGTTTTGATAGAGTAAATAAGGAGAAACTGTTTCCAGTGGCAGAAGGGTCAGTAACCAGAGGACACAGATTTAAGGTAATTGGCAAAAGAACCAGAGGTGATATGAAACTTTTTTTTTATGCAGCGAGTTGTTATGATATGGAATGCACTGTCTGAAAGGGTGGTGGAAGCAGATTCAATAGTAACTTTCAAAAGGGAGTTGGATAAATACTTGAAGGAAATTTTTTTACAGGGCTACGGAGAAAGAGCAGGGGAGTGGGACTAATGGGATTGATACACCAGAGAGCTGGCACAGGCAGGATGGGCTGAATGGTCTCCTGTGCTGTATCTATGAAATTTTCTGTGCAATTTCCTCATTATCTTCTCATCAGAATCCTAGACAGTACTGAACAGATAAAGAAAGTCTATTAATAGGAGCAATGTCTGTTATTCAAGGTAAAAGAAATCCAAAGATACTTGAGCACATTTCACTTGAAAAGTGTTTTTCCCTGTCTCTATCTTGTGCTGTTACCAATGGGGACATAGGACCTTTTAAGTTGGTTTTGATAGTGACATCATAACAGGGATAACACCTTCACGATTCTCCCTTCCAAGAGCACATAAATGTGACCTTTTTGATTATGTTTTGAGACTGCACCTAATTTGTTTTGTTTTTTTTAGTTTTTTTAATGTTGCTGAGCCATGTTAAAAATATGACTTTTCCAAAGAAATATTACAGTTGGTGAACTTTAACAGAACCAAAAGTGATTCAAAAAACAGTGAAATAGTCTGGACCTGAAAAGTTAGAATGCAACTTCACCTCCCTCAGCCAACACCACCAAAAACAGAACATCTAATTATTCATCTCATGACCATCCATAGGATCGTGCTACGTGCAATTTGGCTGTTGTTTTCCTGCATAACAGCAGTTACTGCACTTGAAAGTAGTTCACTGTATGTGAAGTGAACATGTTCTTTTTCTTTTCATTCGAACCAATTATAACTACTGAAATTCTCAGTATGTGACATTTTGTTTCACTAGAAACTTTGGTCACGTTCTATTTGAGATGTATTAACATCCAAACTTTTTTGTGCAAAGAAATTAGAGTAAAACTTGTATCATATTGTTTATAAATGAAGATAATTACTTTAGAGTTATTACTTTAATTGGTAAACCTGGGAGTACAAATATATACTTGCGTTGGTGAAATAGTGACTTGTGCACAAATAATGGTTTATGTTTGGAAGTGCCTTTTTGGGATCTCAAACTTTTATGTTAAAAGTAACTATTTGAAACACCCTGGAAAATGCTACTACTGAAGCATAAGCAGTTTGCACTAAGACCAGTGCTAATGATTTTTTTCACAAGAAAAATCATATGCTTGATATGCCCAATTGTTATTTACTTAACAAATCCATTCTTCAGTAACTGGATGAATCTGCGCGATGCAGAGACAGGAAAAGTTTTGTGGCAGGGCACAGAAGATCTCTCATTACCAGGAGTGGAACATGAAGGTACTGTAATCATATGTTTCATAAACAAGCCAATTGGTGTTACAATTGGAAAATCTAGGCCATGATATAAATCAGAAACATGGTGAGTTCCCATTGGATTTAATTTTATACAACTTGAGCCAATATCTAAAACAAGTTAAGACTTCAATGCTTGTATGCTTTTCAATCTTAATTAATTATGTAAACATCAGATTCAACAAGCTCTCCCTTTATATCCACCAGGTGTTGAAGTTAGGCTCATATTTGTGATAGAAACAAGTTTTTCTATTATTGCCATCTCTTACATTCTGCTTATCACATTTTTCAAAAGTTGTTTCTCATTTTCCATCTATTAACCTCCATAGGCTCTAGAAAAGGTGAGCATGCAAATAGTTGATGTTATGACTGCAATTCCTTTGGCATTAACCTTCCCCATATGACTAACTTTTGTTGTCTTTCTCTTGTTGAAGTCACTTGTAGTTGTGCTGCCACTGGAGTGAAACGCCATGGGGGTAATTTTAACCCCCATTGTAAAAATGTAAAACCCGACACCAACCTGCCCACTTCCAATTTTTATCGAAGGTGGATTGGGGGCGAGTGACTAATCCGCTCTCAAGGAGGTGGGTTGGTGATGTAAAATCTCTTAAGGAGGCTGTGTGCCTCCATTTTAATAGCTTTTTTTTTATTTGTAACTCCTGCGGGCTAGATTTCCCGGACTTGTGATTGTCTCCACGTAAGAATAGGCATATGGGCCAGGAAGAGCAGGAGTGTTTCCTCCAGGCCCATCAAGCTTACCTGCTGCGATCCGACACATACCCATGTCCGAACCTCGATGTCTGTGACACCCCCCCAAACGGTGTCTGCAACCAGCACCCCCCTCCACCAGTCGCTGACTGCCCCCCCCAATCCAACTGGCTATTGTCGCACGGGAAACCTGCTGACAAAATTTTAAAGATGCCCTGATGTCAAAATCGGCAGAACATCTGGAAAAACCATACTTCTGGGTGTCCCATCCGGAAATCCTCCCTCCCCCAACCCCCTCTATCTCTTCATGGCAGAGTAAAATTCCAGGCCCATATTTCTCAGACAGCCTGCCAAAGGCTTTAAATAGTGTGCCAAAATCGCTGACTCATGATGATTGCTTAAAATGCTTGTTGCCTAAACATCATACTGCAGATTGCCAGATTTGCCTCAGGTTCACAGTTAATCCATAAAGAATGCCTCTACCCTGTTTTCCACATTATTTAGAGAAAAATAGGCAAGTACAGTAAGCCTTAGAAATTCAGCCACGTGCAGTCGGACATGCTGAACACACCGCATCAGTGACTGATGCCAAGGACTTGATAACTTCAGTCAAAGCTGGGGTTCACTGATTTTGAATGGCGCTGAGTTGGTGCTGAAATTGAAAAATGATCTGTACCAGCTATTGCTGAATTCTATATAAACCAAGAGCAAATTACATCCTATCTCTCCAAGGAGATAACTATTAGTCCAGTAACATGGGACTTCCTTCCAGCATATTGCCCCTATGCTCAGAGGTCCCAACACCATGTACCCTTCGAACCATATTCCCAAACGTTCTCTGGAGCGATGGGTAAGTAATGTCTACTTTCACACATATGGTCAATGTTTGCACCATCTTCACTGGGGACATTTCCCTGTGAGACATCAACAGGTTCCTTTTGGAGAGGAGAATGAGGATACAGGAGAATGTGGTGATATTTCCCAGTTGAAATGCACAGGAAGCACAGAGCTCGCTGCATGATAAATTCAGGATCATTGATTTACTGTAATAAGAACCGTGATGCAAGCTGTAATGCTACAGACTGGATCCGCACAACCAGAGGAGACCCAAGGGTCTGTTTTTGAACATCTCTACTTACCTACAGGCGATTTGGGACAGGACGACTCTTTCTCTTCACCCCCACCACCCCCCAGTGACAAATAGCACAAGTGCAAATTGTTAGACCAAGCTTCTGAATGCACACAAACATTTAACACAGGAATCGCTCAGCCTCCCATCCTGCACCATCCATAACTTGTAGCTCATCCAAAACTCCGCTGTCCATGTCCTATCCTGCACCAAGTCCTGTTCACCCAACATCGCTGTGCTCACTGACCTTTGTCAGCTCCCGATTTCCCCCCCCCCTCCCATACCTCAAATTTAAAATTCTCATTCTTATGTTCAAATTCCTTCATTGCCTCACCCCTCCCTATCTCTGTTACGTTCTCCAGCCCTATAACCCTCTTTAGAACACTCTGTTCATCCAACTCTGGTTTCTTGTGCATCCCGAAATCCCTGCTCCCCACCGTTGGTGGCCGTGCCTTCAGCTGTCTAGGCCCTAAGCTCTGGATTTCCCTCCCTACGCCTCTCTGTCTCTCTACCTCCCTGCCCTCCTTTAAGACCCTTCTTAAAACCCACTTCTTTGACCCAAGCTTTTAGTCACCCCTCCTAATATCTCTTCCTTTGGATCATTGTTGATTTTTATCTGATTATGCTTCTGTGAAGAGGCTTGGGATGTTTTTCTATGTTAAAGATGCTATATAAATTTAAGTTGCTGTTGTATTGGGTAGCTGTAACTGTCTCCAGAGTGGATTGCTTTCCTTTAGATCTTATGTAGGGCATAACAGACAGTTTTTATGGGAGTTCTTATGGTCCCATCGCTATGGACCAGAGTCACAAAAGTCTCAGTCAATATAGACATTCTTCCAGCACCTAACCCCAAAATACCCAGACTGTGCAGTCCTAGGATTCCTAGTCACTAGTGAGAAGTCCCAGTGACAACTCAAACAGTAGCTAGAGTTGTTCTGTACAAGCCAGCAAAAGAGGGGATACTGATACTGCCTTCGGACCTGTTTACAATGCCCAGGAAAGATTTTGAATCCAAAGCATATTATTTAAGAACCTGATATGTACATGGAAGGAACAGGGTAGGAAGCATTATAAAATCAAGCAGAGGAAGGCCAAGAAATTGATGAGAGGCAAAGAGGTAACATGAGACGAACATGGCAGAAAATATAAAGACAGCAACAAAATGTTGTTTGGGTGTATCGAGCAATTTTCAGGTTTTCTTGTTCCGTAGTTTGCTATTGGGGAGGTATGGCTTACAAATAAGTCCTGGTGCATTCTGTGAATGATCAAACATGCTTTCAATCAAAAGAAAACCTGAGAGTTATAGGCAAAAATGCATAAATTACACATTTTTAAAAGAACAGGATGTGGTCACAAAATTCTAATCGAATTGTACCTATAGCTGGCACTGTGAACATCACATTAGGTGGCCCATTTAATAAATTGGGCCTTCCCCTAATATGACAGGCTCCTGTACCATCCCCTACCTCTCCGGACATCTGAAACCGCCATTTATCCTATTCAGAAGAATTCTTCCTGAAATGACCTCAGAAACTTAAAACTCATCTATCCAGCAAAAAAATGAACTCTTGGCGATAGACTCAAAAAATGTTTACCTCAGAAGTGGAAAGCATTAGCGCCAGGAGCTTCCAGCAGTAGACCCGCACTGAAATGACACCATGGTGATCCACATTTAACTGCGTGGATCATCTTGTTCCTCAGCGACTGGTAAAAGCTCCTATTCACCTGTCCCTTATTCAAACACCTTTCCACCTGCTCTGAAAAGATTCCTCCCCTGTTAACCATCCCTCTCAATCACATTCTAGTAGCAGCAAGCCAAAAAATGACGAGATCCCAGTATCTGATGTGGTATTGAAATAGTCTGGTTGTGAGTCACAGTTTCTTCTCCCCAGTGAGAAGAGCATCGGAATCCCCTTCCCTCTGAAGAAATTCCACTCCCACCATTGAAAAGCAGTTTCCCCTACACCTACTGATGAGCAGTTTGGACCTCCTACCTATTGAGAAACAATTCCCTCCCTATTGAGAAGCAACTAGCACGCAACTCTGTACTCCTAACCCCTCCTCGGGAAACAAATTTGCTTTCCCACCCTTTTGGACTGTCCTCCCTGCCCCAACTATCAGAAGCAACACAACTGCTCAGAACTAACTCTACCCTTCTCTTCTCTTTCCCCCCCAGCTTCCTAGAAACAATTCTGGCCTCTCTCTTTAACCCCCCACCCCAATACCCTTGCAGAGAGAATAACCTCCCCAGACTCAATGCTCTCTTCCCCTCCCTCCCCCTGCATTGAGAATGAACATGGGCCTGTTCCAACTGTGTGGAACTGCTCTCCTCCTTCTCTGCTCGCCAATGAGAAGAACATTAACCGTGGCCCACTGCCGCCCAGTCCCTTCTTGTCCCTTGTCCACTCCTCTCTTTCCCTCTGCTTTTTCCTGTCCTCCTTCCCATCTAGCTCCTTGTCCTCTGCTGATACTCCCCATTGTTCCCTCGCTGCACCATTGTGAAAGGTGGCCCATTGTGCCCCCGTCCCACTAAGAAGAAACTAAATCGAAGCCCAGTGCCACCTACCGTTTCTTGGCCTCCTCGTTCTCCCTCTCCCCCTTTTCCATCTGCTGCGGAGCTGTGTTTATAGGGCGTTAAAATGGGCAACATGTGTATTCCATGAATGATGTTTAAAATAGCTATGAAAAAAAATTTAGAGACCGAGCATTCTTGGTAGACACTACACTCAACATGTCCAACCAATGCATAGCAGGAATCAACAAAGCCAATAGAATGCTGAACTACATAGAAACAGAAAACAGGAGCAAGAGTAGGCCATTCGGCCCTTCGGGCCTGCTCCACCATTCAAAATGATCATGGCTGATCGTCCAACTCAGTACCCTGTTCCCGCTTTTTCCCCATATCCCTTGATCCCTTTAGCGTTTATAAATATATCTAACTCCTTCTTGAATACATCTAATGATTTGGCCTCCACTGCCTTCTGTGGTAGAGAATTCCACAGGTTCACCACCCTCTGAGTGAAGAAATTTCTCCTCATCTCGGTTCTAAATGACATATCCCGTATCCTGAGACTGTGACCCCTGGTTCTGGACTCCCCAGCCATCGGGAACATCATCCCTGCATCTAGTCTGTCTAGTCCTTTTAGAATTTTATATGTTTCGATGAGATCACCTCTCATTCTTCTAAACTCTAGTGAATATAGGCCTAGTCGACCCAATCTCTCCTCATACGTCAGTCCTGCCATCCCAGGAATCAGTCTGGTAAACCTTCATTGCACTCCCTCCATGGCAAGGACATCCTTCCTCAGATAAGGAGACCAAAACTGCACACAATACTCCAGATGTGGTCTCACCAAGGCCCTGTACAACTGCAGTAAGACATCCCTGCTCTTGTACTCAAATCCTCTTGCAATGAAGGCCAACATACCATTCGCCTTCCTAACTGCTTGCTGCACCTGAATGCTCGCGACTGGTGTACAAGGACACCCAGGTCTCGTTGCACCTCCCCTTTTCCCAATCTGTCACCATTTAGATAATAATCTGCCTTTCTGTTTTTACAACCAAAGTGGATAACCTCACATTTATCTACGTTATACTGCATGTGCCATGTTCTTGCCCACTCACCCAACTTGTCTAAATCATATTGGAGCCTCTTTGCATCCTCCTCAGAGCTCACATTCCACCCCAGCTTTGTGTCGTCTGCAAACTTGGAAATGTTACATTTAGTTCCTTCATCCAAATCATTGATATATATTGTGAATAGCTGGGGCCCAAGCTTTGATCCCTGCGGTACCCCACTAGTCACTGCCTGTCACCCGGAAAAAGACCTGTTTATTCCTACTCTCTGTTTCCTGTCTGTCAACCAATTCTCAATCCATGCCAGTATATTCCCCCCAATCTCATGTGCTTTAATTTTGCACACTAACCTCTTATCAAAAGCCTTCTGAAAATCCAAATACACCACATCCACTGGTTCTCCCTTACCTATTCTACTAGTTACAGCTCAAAAAACTCCAGTAGATTTGTTAAGCATGATTTCCCTTTCATAAACCCATGCTGACTCTGTCCAATCCCGTTAATGCCCTCCAAGGGTTCTGTTATCAGATCTTTTATAATAGACTCTAGCATTTTCCCCAATACTGATGTTAGGCTAACTGGTCTGTAATTCTCTGTTTTTTCTCTCCCTCCTTTTGTAAATAGTGGGGTGACATTTGCCACCCTCCAATCTGTAGGAACTGTTCCAGAGTCTATAGAATTTTGGAAGATGATCATCAATATGTCCACTATTTCCAGGGCCACTTCCTTTAGTACTCTGGGATGTAGATTATCAGGCCCTGGGGATTTGTCAGCCTTTAGCCCCATTAATTTCCCTAGCACTTTTTTTTTACTAATACTGGTTTCCTTCAGTTCCCCCCTCTCACTAGACCCTTGGTTCCCTAACATTTCTGGGAGGTTATTTGTGTTCTCCTTTGTGAAGACAGAACCAAAGTATGTGTTTAATTGTTCTGCCATTTCTTTGTTCCCCATTATAATTTCCCCCATTTCTGACTGTAAGGGACCTACATTTATCTTCACTAATCTTTTTCTCTTGACATATTTATAGAAGCTTTAACAGTCAGTTTTTATGTTCCCTGCTTGTTTACTCTCCTACTCTATTTTTCCCCTCTTAATCAATCTCTTTGCCCTCCTTTGCTGAATTCTGCACTGCTCTCAATCCTCAGGCTTGCCGCTTTTTCTGGCAATTTTATATGCCTCCTTTTTGGATCTAATACTATCCCTAATTTCTTTTGTAAGGCACAGTTGAGCCACCTTTCCTGTTTTATTTTTGCGCCGGAATAATTGTTGTAATTCCTGCACACATTCTTTAAATATTAGCCATTGCCTATCCACCGTCATCCCTTATAGTAAAGTTCCCCAATCTATCATAGCCAACTCGCACCTCATACTTTCGTAATTTCCTTTTACTTAGATTCAGGATCCTAGTTGCGGATTCAATCACTTCACTCCATCTTAATGAGGAGTTCTATCATGTTATGGTCGCTCTTCCCGAAGGGATCCCGCACAACAAGATTGTTAATTAATCCTTTCTCATTGCACAATACCCAGTCTAGGATTGTGTGTCCTCTAGTTGGTTCCTCAACGTATTGGTCTAGAAAACCATCATGTACACACGCCAGGAATTCCTCCCCTACAGTATTATTGCTAATTTGGTTTGACCAATCTATACGTATATTAAAGTCACCCATGATTATAGTTGTACCCTTCTTGCATGCGTCTCTAATTTCCTGTTTAATGCCCTCCCCTACATCTCCACTACTGTTTGGGGGCCTATGGACAACCCCCACCAACGTTTTCTGCCCCTTGGTGTTTCTTAGCTCCAAACATGCAGATTCCACATCATGTTTTTCCGAGCCAATATCCTTCCTCATTATTGCATTGATTTTCCTCCTTTACTAACAACGCAACCCCACCTCCTTTCCCTTTTTGCCTGTCCTTCCTAAATATTGAATACCCCTGGATGTTCAGTTCCCATCCTTGGTCACCCTGCAGCCATGTCTCCGTAATCGCAACTATATCATAACCGTTAATATCGATCCGTGCTGTTAATTCGTCTACCTTATCGTGAATGCTCCGCGCATTTGGACACAATGGCCAGCATTTTAGCACCCGCTATCGGGTGCGTTTCTGGCGGTGGGGCCCCAAAAATCGGGAAATCCCGGAGCGGGACTGGAGCCCGCATCGAACCCGCGCACTTCCGGGTTCCCCGCTGACGCGCCGGCGTGCGCGCGCAGCCCCCGCTGGTGGGAATCCCGCAGGCAATTAAAGCCAGCGGGATGCCACTTGAAAGTATTTATTTGGCTTGTTCAGGTCATTAACTGACCTGATTAAGGGATTATGTGAGATGGGGTGGGATTTTGGAGCAAACTGGGACTGTTTCCCACACTGGGGGAAACACTCCCAGTTCAAATGGACCTGTTGCAGCCATCAGCCTGTGGCAGCTGCAAAGGTCCATTTGACAGGTGGGGGGTGGGGGGAGACCCTCACTCATTGCAGGAGGCCACTCTGTCACTTGGGACAAAGTTTGGCCTCCACCACCCTCCTCCTGACAATCAAAGTCACCAACTTGCACACTTACCCCGGGGTCCAGAGAGATGTACCTACCTTGCGGACCCCCTCAGATGTACATCTTCCGGATGGGGGCCGCCGTAGCTGCAGTCATGACTTCCTCGGAGGGCGAACAGCGTCACCAGCCTCGCCATCCACGCCGTCCACCTCTGACACATGGAGCTCCACAACAGAGTGCTGTGACACATCCACCTGCACAGCAGGAGGGAGGGCTACCGCAGAGAGCGATGCGTCGCAGAGGGCACTACCCTCGCCACAGGGTCCACAGACCGAGGCTCAGCTTCCTGGACCTCTCTGAGCAGCAGTGCACACGGAGGCTCAGAGTCACTCGACATGTAGTCGTGGACATCTGCAGCCTCCTTCATGCCAAGCTGCTCCCCGCTGGCCCGAGCACCATCTTCTTACCTGTCGCTGTCAAAGTCACCACTGCTCTAAACAACCTCTCCTCCGCATTCTTCCAGGGTGCAACCGGGGACATCGCCGACGTCTCTCAGCCGTCTGCACAAAAGCGCCCTGCAAATACACCTACACCCACTCTGCAGTGACACAATGGGTGGCATCAGTTGTGGGTCTTCATAGTGATCCTCAGGAAAGGGCATTATTGCACAGACCAGACAAGATTCGCGAAGACATGGCAGTAGTGGTGCCAATATAATATGTGATGTGAGTTGGTCAGAAATTCAATATAAGTAACAACCATGACAAACCCTCAAACACCCTTGTGCATCCCCTTCATGCTCACGACACGTTTGCCTTACGCTGCCTACTGCACATATGTGATGCATGCCCTGTGGCTGCAGCACAGGTAGTGGCAGGTTGAGTGAGGCTGGCCGTGAAAGAGATGCATGAGAGGGTGAGTACGAGATCGAGCCATGAGATTGTATGAGGATTGGGTTGAGTGGTAGTGGCGGGATGAGTACTGGCGAGGTGAGTAGGTGCAGGTACGATGAGGATGAGGTTTGAGTGGGTATGAGGGGTGATGTGACAGAGTAGTGTTGGCAGTGCAGAAGGAGATGTGGGTTGGGGGCAGTGATGTGGCAGACGGAGTGTGGGGGAAAGAGTAAGTGTACTCACTTTGGCTGACCTACTGAGGTCATTGGAGCGCCTCCTGCACTGTATGCAGGTGGGCGATATGTTGGTGGTGCAGGTGACCTCCTCTGCCACCTCGAGCCAGGCCTTCCTGGTGGCAGAGGCAGGCCGCTTCCTCCCGCCCGCCGGGAGGAAGATCTCTGTCCTCCCCCTCCTCCTCACCCCATGTATTGATATCTGGAGTGAGGCATCATTAAACTGGGAGCAGCCTTCCCCCTGGGCTGCTCCATGCTGTGATTTTTTCTGTTTGTTGCAGCATCTGTCAGTGGAGGACTGCCCCTTTAAATAGAGCTCCTCTAGCTGACAGATCTTACTGCACATGCGCAGTCCGCCCGACGCGCAGATCAGCAGTGGGGAATCCGGAGGAGCAGGTAAGTGGATCCAATTAGTGGATTGGATGCTACAATTGCGCGGGAAGCTGACTAATTTCACCTGGCGCGTTACGCACGCGCCCGATAGCCCCCCCGCCGAGAACCCGCAGCCCTGCTAACATCGGGCCCTATGTCTTTAGACCTATCTTTTTAAGATTGCTAGTCATCTTAGTTTTATTTTGCACTAAGGCCCTATTTGTTTTTCGCTCTTGTTTTCTCTGCCTTCCACTATTGCATCTTCCCTTTCTGTCTTTTGTTTCTAACCTTGTTTCCCCCTCCTCTGTCTCCCTGCTCAGGTTCCCATCCCCCTGCCATTCTAGTTTAAACCTTCCCCTACATAGCCAAAACAGTAAGAAATAAGCCATAAGAAGTTGTCATCAAACCACACTTTAAGTACTGTGCCCAGTTCTGGTGACTAAGAGATATTAATATACTGGAGGCAGTGCAGAGAGCAACCTTGAGGCTGATCCCAAGTTTCAAGAGGATTGAGTTATGGAGAAAGACTGGAGAAACTTGAGCTCTTCAGCCTAGAAGGAATCATGGAATGAAACAGCACAGAAGGAGGCCATTCGGCCCATCGTGCCTGTGCCAGCTCTTTGAAAGAGCTATCCAATTAGTCCCACTCCCCTGCTCTTTCCCCATAGCCCTGCAAATTTTTCCCCTTCAAGTATTTATCCAATTCCCTTTTGAAAATTATTATTGAATCTGCTTCCCCACCCATTCAGGCAGTGCATTCCAGATCATTGCAATTCGTTGCGTAAAAAAATGTTTTCCTCATTTCGCCTGAGGTTCTTTTGCCATTTACCTTAAATCTGTGTCCTCTGGTTACCGACCCTTCTGCCACTGGAAACAGTTTCTCCTTATTTACTCTTATCAAAACCCTTCATGATTTTGAACACCTCTATCAAATCTTTCCTTAACTTTCTCTGCTCTAAGGAGAACAACCCCAGATTCTCCAATCTCTCCACATAACAGATGTCTTTCACCCCTGGTACGTTGTCGTAAATCTCCTCTACACCCTTTCTAAGGCCTTGACATCCTTCCTAAAGTGTGGTGCCCAGAATTGGCCACAATACACTGGCTAGGGCCTAACCAGTGTTTTATAAAGGTTTAGCATAACATCCTTGCTTTTGTGCTCTATGCCTCTTTTTATAAAGCCAAGGATTCTGTATGCCTTTTTAACAGCCTTCTCAATTTGTCCTGCCACTTTCAAAGACTTGTATATGTACACCCCCAGGCCTCTCTGTACCTGCACCCCCTTTAAAATTGTACCTTTAGTTTGCATTGCCTCTCCTCATTCTTCCTATCAAAATGAATCACTTCACACTTCCCTGTGTTAAAATTCATCTGCCGTGTAGCTGCCCATTTCATCATTCTGTATGTCCTCCTGAAGTCTGTTACTATCCTCCTCACTGTTTACTACATTTTCGAGTTTCATGTCATCTGCAAACTTTGAAATTACGCCCTGTATACCCAAGTCCAGGTCATTAATATATATCAAAAACAGCAGCGGTCCCAACACCGACCCCGGGAGACACCACTGCACACTTCCCTCCAGTCTGAAAAACAACCGTTCACCACTACTCTCTGTTTTCTGTCCCTTTTCGTATCCAAGCAGCAACTGCCCCTTTAATCCCATGGGCTTTAATTTTGCTGACCAGTCTATTATGTGGTACTTTGTCAAGCACCTTTTGAAAGTCCATATACACAATATCAACTGTACTACCCTCATCAACCCTCTCCGTGACTTCATTATTTGCCTCTGTTTCGTGTACAAGGATACCGAAATCCCCCTGAATTCCAAATTTAACAGTTTCTCACCATTTAAAAAAAATATGGGGATTGGGCGGGAAAGTGGAGTTGAGGTCGAAGATCAGCCATGATCTTATTGAATGGCGGAGCAGCCGCAAGGGGCCATATGGCCTACTCCTGATCCTATTTCTTATGTTCTTAAAGAACTCAATCAAGTTAGGCAAACACAATTTGCCTTTAACAAATCTGTGCTCGCTTTCATTAATTACTCCATATTTTTCCAAGTGCCAATTAATTTTGTCCCGGATTAAAGTCTCTCAAAGTTTCCCCACCACTGACATTAGGCTGACCGGCCTGTAGATGCCAGGTTTATCACTCCTCCCTTTGAACAGGGATGTAACATTTGCAATCCTCCAGTCCTCTGGCACATCTCCCATATCTAGGGAGGATTACAAAATAGTGGTCAGAGCCGCTGCAATTTCCACCCTTGCTTCCCTCAGCAACCTAGGATGCATCCCATCCGGACCAGGTGACTTTTCTACTTTGAGGACTGCCAACCTTTTTAGTACCTTCTTTATCTATTTTTATCCTATCTAATTTCTCTACTATCTCCTCCTTTACTGTGACATTGGCAGCATCCTCTTCTTTAGTGAAGACAGATGCAAAGTACTCCTTTAGTACTGAATTTTGAAGCTGACATTTATCATAAGCCTCCTTTTTCTGTTTCATTTTAATCTCTATCTTTAGTCATCCAGGGAGCTCTAGCTTTGGATGCCCTTCCTTTCATCCTCGTGGGAATGTATCTAGTCTGTTCCCGAACTATCTCTTCTTTTTAAAGGCCTGCCATTGCTCATTTACTGTTTTACCTGCCAATCTGATTCCAGTCCACCTGGGCCAGATCCCATTTCAACTCATTGAAATTAGCCCTCCTCCAGTTGGGTATTTTCACATTTGATTGTTCCTTATCCTTTTCCATAACTACTCTAAACCTAATGATATTGTGATCACTGTTTCCCAAATGCTCTCCCATTGAAATATGCTCCACTTGCCCCACTTCATTCCCCAGAACTAGATCCAGCACTGCTTCCTTCCACGCTGGGCTGGAAACATACTGATCAAGAAAGTTCTCTTGCACACATTTCAGGAATTCCTCCCCCTTTTTGCCCTTTACACTGTTATTTTCTCAGATAACTGAAGTCCCCCATTATCACTACTCTAAAGTTCTTGCACCTTTCTGCAGTTTGCCTGCAAATTTGCTCCTCTATCTCTTTTCCAATATTTGGTGGCCTATAGAATACACCCACCAGTGTAATAGCTCCTCTATTGTTCCATAATTCTAACCAAATAGACTGTCTTCGAACCCTCAAGTACATCATCCCTTTCTAGTGCTGTAACAGTATCTTTAATCAATACTGCTGCCCCCCCCACTTTTTTTCCCTATCTTTCCTAAATATATTGTAGCCAGGAATACTAAATGCACATTCCTCCCCTTGTTTCAGGTCTCTGTTATTGCCACTATATTATAATCCCATGTGGCTACTTGTGCCTGCAGCTCACTAACCTTATTTACCATGCTCCATGGATTTATGCACATGCACTCTAAACTCATCTTAGTCTGCCTCACATTCCCCCCCCATATCTGATCCCTCCTATTTCTGAACTAATTTTTATTCTAATGCTGTTGTCTCTCCCAGTCCTCTGTGCACCTTGTATCTCCTCTCAAATGCTTCATCCTAGTGCCCCTCCCCCTACCAAATTAGTTTAAACCCTCCCCCTCAGCACTAGTTAACCTCCCTGCAAGGACATTGGTCCCAGCCCTGTTGAGATGCAACCCGTCCATCTTGTACAGGCCCCTCCTTCCCCAGAACTGGTCCCAGTGCTCCAGGAATCTGAAGCCCTCCCTCCTGCACAATTTCTCCAGCCATGCATTAACCTGGCTTATTTTACTGTTACTATACTCACTAGCACGCGGCATTGAGAGTAATCTTGCTCTTTAACTTTCTCCCTAGCTTCTGAAACTCTGCCTGTAGGACCTCAACCCTTTTGCTACCTATGTCCTTGGTTCCAACATGGACCACTTCTGGCTGTTCCCCTTACCCCCCCCCCCCCCCCCCCCCGCGCAGAATTTTCTGCACCTGTTACGTGATATCCTTTACCCTGGCACCAGGGAGGCAACACACCATGTTAGACTCACGTCGGCGGTTGCAGAAATGCCTGTCTATCCCCCTGACTATCATAGAATCATAGAAGTTACAACATGGAAACAGGCCCTTCGGCCCAACATGTCCATGTCGCCCAGTTTATACCACTAAGCTAGTCCCAATTGCCTGCACTTGGCCCATATCCCTCTATACCCATCTTACCCATGTAACTGTCCAAATGCTTTTTAAAAGACAAAATTGTACCCGCCTCTACTACTGCCTCTGGCAGCTCGTTCCAGACACTCACCACCGAATCCCTTATAATCACTGCATTCTTACACTTTGCTGTGTCCCCCTGTGCAGTCATTTACCCCACAGTGCTGTGGATGTGTTCTAGACTACACTCCCCCGCGGTGCCGTCGCCCTCACTATCAGCACTGAAAACCAGTTTGAGAGTGCCACACCCCCGGAGGATTCCAGCACTGCCTGCCTCTTCCTACCCTGCCGGATGGCCACCCACTTACTATCTTCCTGAACGCTCTGTGCTGCGAGGTGACCACCTCCTGGAATGTGTGCTCCAGGAAATTTTCAGCCTCCCATATGCCCTGCAGTGACTCCAGCCGATCCTCAAGGTCAGAAACCTCAAGCTCGAGCAACTGGAAGCACTTCCTGCACACATGAAGCATCCTGGAGTTCCTACATGACACATGAATTGCAGGCAACAGGTCTCAGCTATCACATCATTTTGCTTAAATGATGTGATAGCTGATGTGTGTGTGTGTGTATGTGTATAGTATCACCGTACTCCTATTTATTTATGTGTACCAGATTTTTATTTGATGCAGTTCGGATCCCTTTAATGTTGGTATCCTCTCTTTAATTTTACTTTTATCCCCTTAGACCTAATTAATTACTCTGATTATATATTTACTTATTTACTGTTGCCCCTTGGTTTAAGTTACTTAGCATCTCCTTTCCCCTTTGCACTAAATTCCCACTCTCTCCAAATTCCTGTCGTCACTCTGTTTAGCAAACCACTCCATTTAGCGGATTCACCCAACTCTCACCAAGCTCTAAAGCTCAGAGATGAAAGGCATCTGAGAGGTGATCTTAGAGGTATGTAAGACTGTTAAGGGAATGCAGTATTACTTTAAATTAAATTGCAAAAGTGGGACAAGGGGACACTGATTCAACTTGTAAAAGGTAAATTTCAGACTGTTAGCAGGAAGTACCTCTTGACACAAAGATTGATCAGCACTAGAATGGATACCCAGATAGAGTATTGGGGTGCAAACTCTAGAATCATTAAAGAAACAATTAGATGCTGAAATGGGGCAACTGTAGGGTTTTTCTGGATAAATAAATTAAAATAGACTGAATGGCTTTCCTCTTAGGTAATTAACCTGTAATTTTGTAATATTTGGAAGAAATTTGCATATTGTACATGAGACAATGAGCTGCAAGAAATTTATAATAAATATCACACAGGATTATGATGATCAAGAAAAGCATGCACATATACTGGTTTTACTTTATTACTAGTGGATCTCCTGTGTGGTTGCTTGCAGTGAGTCACAGGTTACTCTGTTCCAAAGGAGGTGATTACAAAGAATTTACAGCACAGAAACAGGCCATTTGGCCCAACTGGTCTGTGCTGGTGTTTATGCTCCACATGAGCCTCTTCCCACCCTACTTCATCTAACCCTATCAGCATTTCCTTCTATTCCTTTCTCCCTCGTGTACTTATCTAGCTTCCCCTTAAATGCATCTATGCTATTCACCTCAACTACTCCATGTGGTAGCAAGTTCCACATTCTAGCCACTCTTTGGGTAAAGAAGTTTCTCCTGAATTCATTATTGGATTTATTAGTGACTTTTTATATTTATGACCCCTATTTTTGAACTCCCCCACAAATGGAAACATCTTCTCTACATCTAACCCATCAAACCCTTTCAGTATTTTAAAGACCTCTATTAGGTTAAAAAATACCTCTTCATGGAGAAAAGAACCCCAGCCTGTTCAGTCTTTCCTGATAGGTATAACTTCTCAGTTCTGGTATCATTCTTGTAAATCTTTTTTTGTACCTTCTCCAGAGCCTCCATATCCTTTTTGTAATGATGGAGATCAGAACTGTACATGGTACTCCAAGCATGGTCTAACCATGGCTCGATACAAGTTTAACATAACTTACAAAGAATGTACAGTACAGAAAGAGGCCATTCAGCCCAACAGGTCAATTAATTAAATAAAATCTGGAATTTAAAAAAAAACTTGTATCAGTAATGGTGGTCATAAAACCACCCGATTGTTGTAAAAACCCATCTGGTCCTTTAGGGAAGGAAACCTGCTGTCCTTACCCAGTCTGGCCTATATGTGATTCCAGACCCACTGCAATGTGGCTGATTCTTAATCGCCCTCTGAAATGACCTAGCAAGCCTCTCATTTGTACAATCTCGCTACGAAAAGTCATAATAAGAATAAAACCGGACGGACCACCAGCATCGGACCACCAGGCACCGGACACGACAAAGGCAAACCAAGCCCAGTCGACCCTGCAAAATCCTCCTCACTAACATCTGGGGACTTGTGCCAAAATTGGGAGAGCTGTCCCACAGACTAGTCAAGCAACAGCCTGACAGCCATACTTCACCACACGGACGACAGCGGTTCAAGAAGGCGGATCACCACCACCTTCTCAAGGGCAATGAGGGATGGGCAATAAATGCTGGCCTCGCCAGCGACGCCCACAAACCATGAACGAATTTTTAAAAAACTCACAGAATCATACCTTTCAGCCAATGTCCCAGACTCTTCCATCACCATCCCTGGGTCTGTCCTGTCCCACCGGCAGGACAGACCTACCAGAGGTGGCGGTACAATGATATACAGTCAGGAGGGAGTGGCCCTGGGAGTCTTCAACATTGACTCGAGACGCCATGAAATCTCGTGGCATCAGGTCAAACATGGGCAAGGAAACCTCCTGCTGATTACCACCTACTGCCCTCCCTCAGCTGATGAATCAGTCCTCCTCCATGTTGAGCACCACTTGGAGGAAGCACTGAGTGCAGCAAGGGCGCAGAATGTACTCTGGGTGGGGGAACTTCAATGTCCATCACCAAGAGTGGCTCGGTAGCACCACTACTGACCGAGCAGGCCGAGTCCTGAAGGACATAGCTGCCAGACTGGGCCTGCGGCAGGTGGTGAGCAAACCAACACGAGGGAAAAACCTACTTGACCTCGTCCTCACCAATCAACCTGTCGCAGATGCATTTGTCCATGATGGTATTGGTAGGAGTGACCTCCGCATAGTCCTTGTGGAGACGAAGTCCCGTCTTCACACTAAGGACACCATCCAACGTGTTGTGTGGCACTACCACCATGCTAAATGGGATAGATTCAGAACAGATCTAACAGCTCAAAACTGGGCATCAGCAGCAGCAGGTTTGTATTCCTGCACAATCTGTAACCTCATGGCCTAGCATATTCCTCACTGTACCATTACCAACAATGAGAAGTGTAGAAGAACATGCTGGGAGCAGCACCAGGCGTACCTGAAAATGAGGTGCCAACCTGGTGAAGCTACAACTCAGGACTACATGTATGCTAAACAGCAGAAGCAACATTCTATAGACAGAGCTAAGCGATTCCACAACCAATGGATCAGATCAAAGCTCTGCAGTCTTGCCACATCCAGTCGTGAATGGTGGTGGACAATTAAACAACTAATGAGAGGAGGAGGCCCTGTGAACATCCCCATCCTCAATGATGGCAGAGTCCAGCACGTGAGTGCAAAACACAAGGCTGAAGCATTTGCAACCACCTTCAGCCAGAAGTGCCGAGTGGATGATCTAACTCGGCCTCCTCCTGATATCCCCACCATCACAGAAGGCAGTCTTCAGCCAATTTGATTCACCCCACGTGATATCAAGAAACGGCTGAGTGCATTGGATACAACAAAGGCAATGGGCCCCGACGACATCCCGTTGTAGTGCTGAAGACTTGTGCTCCAGAACTAGCCGCGCCTCTAGCCAAATTGCTCCAGTACAGCTACAACACTGGCATCTACCCAACAATGTGGAAAATTACCCAGATATGTCCTGTCCACAAAAAGCAGCACAAATCCAATCGGCCAATTACTGCCCCATCAGTCTACTCTCAATCATCAGCAAAGTGATGGAAGGTGTTGTCGGCAGTGCTATCAAGCTGCACTTACTCACCAATAACCTGCTCACCGATGCTCAATTTGGGTTCTGCCAGGACCACTCGGCTCATTACAGCCTTGGTCCAAACATGGACAAAAGAGCTGAATTCCAGAGGTGAGGTGAGAGAGACTGCCCTTGACATCAAGGCAGCATTTGACCGAGTGTGGCACCAAGGAGCCCTAGTAAAATTGAAGTCAATGGGAATCAGGGGGAAAACTCTGCAGTGGCTGGAGTCGTACCTAGCACAAAGGAAGATGGTAGTGGTTGTTGGAGGCCAATCATCTCAGCCCCAGGACATTGCTGCAGGAGTTCCTCAGGGCAGTGTCCAAGGCCCATCCATCTTCAGCTGCTTCATCAATGACCTTCCCTCCATCATAAGGTCAGAAATG
Organism: Heptranchias perlo; assembly: GCF_035084215.1. NCBI lineage: Eukaryota > Metazoa > Chordata > Chondrichthyes > Hexanchiformes > Hexanchidae > Heptranchias > Heptranchias perlo. The sequence continues at coordinate 34,357,107 of NC_090337.1, read as the reverse complement.
GGGATGTTCGCTAACGATTGCAGTGTTCAGTTCCATTCTCAACCCCTCAGATAATAAAGCAGTCCGTGCCTGCGTGCAGCAAGACCTGGACAACATCCAGGCTTGGGCTGATAAGTGGCAAGTAACATTTGCGCCACACAAGTGCCAGGCAATGACCATCTCCAAGAAGAGAGAGTCTAACCACATTCCCATGACATTCAAAGGCATTACCATTGCTGAATTCCCCCACCATCAACATCCTGGGGGGTCACCATTGACCAGAAACTTAACTGGACCAGCCGCATAAATACTGTGGCTACAAGAGCAGGTCAGCGGCTGGGTATTCTGCGGTGAGTGCCTCACTTCCTGACTCCCCAAAGCTTTTCCACCGTCTTCAAGGCACAAGTCAGGAGTGTGATGGAATACAATCCACTTGCCTGGATGAGTGCAGCTTCAACAACACTCAAGAAGCTCGACACCATCCAGGACAAAGCAGCCTGCTTGATTGGCACCCCATCCACCACCCTAAACATTCACTCCCTTCACCACTGGCGCACCATGGCTGCAGTGTGTACTATCTTTCGGATGCACTGCAGCAACTCGCCACGGCTTCTTCAACAGCACCTCCCAAACCCGCGACCCCACCACCCTAGAAGGACAAGGGCAGCAGGCACATGGGAACAACACCACCTACATGTTCCCCTCCAAGTCACACACCATCCCGTCTTGGAAATATATCGCCATTCCTTCATCGCGGCTGGGTCAAATCCTGGAACTCCCTACCTAACAGCACTGTGGGAGAACCTTCACTACACGGAATGCAGCAGTTCAAGAAGGTGGCTCACCACCACCTTCTCAAGGGCAATAGGGATGGGCAATAAATGCTGGCCTTGCCAACAATGCCCACATCCCATGAACGAATAAAAAAAATGCTGTTGTTTATGCTGCACGTGAGCCTCCTCCCACCCTTCTTCATCTAACCCTATCAACATATCCTTCTATTCCCTTCTCCGTCATGTCTTTATCTAGTTTCCCCTTAAATGCATCAATGCTAGTCACCTCAACTACTCCCTGTGGTAGCGAGTTCCACATTCTTACCACTCTCTGGGTGAAGACGTTTCTCCTGAATTCCCTATTGGATTTATTAGTGACTGTCTTATATTTATGGCCCCTAGTTTTGGTCTCCCCCCACAAATGGAAACATTTCTATATCTACCCTATCAAACCCTTTCATAATCTTGAAGACCTCTATCAGGTCACCCCTCAGTCTTCTCTTTTCTAGAGAAAAGACTCCCAGCCTAGTCAATCTTTCCTTATAGGTATAACCTAAACTTCTCTGCTTTCCAATTCTATTCCTGTAGAAATGAACCCCAGTGCTTTGCTGCATTTTTTATGGCCTTGTTAACCTGCCTTGCTATTTATAATGATTTGTGAATCTGAATCCCTAGACCCCATTGCATCGTGAATGAAATCATTTTTTTAAAGAATTTTGCCCAGAGACAGTAAAGTAAATGCTATTGATTAGTTCCTGGAAAATAAATAGTGTTTTCTTTACCCATTGCAGATATATAAATAAATAAATAGACACAGTTGTATAAATAAATCTGTTTATATGAAACTTCAGCATAAATGAAAAAAGAAGGCGCTATAACCATTTAGAATACATTAAAAACAGAAAGCTTCCACTTTTAAATTTGGAAAATTAGTTCAGAAAACATTGGAGTTTGTCCTTTACCTTGAAGAGATTGCCTATGGACTAGCAGTAAATGAAGACATGGTTACGGTAATAAACATATAAATTGCATAAATAGACAACCCCAGTATATACTATTTTCCTGTCAAAATTGACTAAACATTCAAAAGATAATACTTTACACTTTCATATTTTATACTTAAATAAAACCGTAAACTTTATTTGTATCTTCAACCAAATATGGTTTACTGTCTTTGTACATGGTGTTTAACAGCATCAGGGAGGGGGTCTCGTGGGTTTTCGCAGCATTGCTGTGTGGGTTGGTAATAGTTTACTTATGAACCATTTTGCTCAAAAAAGCTTCCAAAATTCATCTTCCCTTCCGTTACTTTGTTTTTCCTTAGCCACTGCAATTAGATAAATAGCTGGCACAGTTGTATAATTAAATGTTTCTGTTTTCAATTCTAAGGACAAACAAAGCATAGGTGGCGTACCCAAAGTCAGTCAGTCTCTCTCTGCCACCTAAAAATATGTCTCTACCTGGAAGAACCTTTTTAAAATGTTAGATGTGACAATAATATCAACTACAATTCCAGGTACGTGATACATTCCAGTCGTCAGTGTATGGAGTAAGAGTTCTCGGTTATGATCTTTGGGTTAACCAGTGGATATTGGGCAGAGAAAGGTATACTGCAGATGGCAGGGGATTCGAGGTCCGCTTACAGGAATGACTGGTGACATTAAACCAAAATATCCACTATAAAAACCTGAAAATAGTGACTGCCCTTTTACCAATGATACCTTCATTCAGACTCTCCTGTACTTTTCTTTTTACATCCACGTGGCTGTAGCACTAGATTGAAACCCCATCCCACTGCTGGCAAACCTTTGGCTCCCATCCAGGATCACAGGTCCACCCTCTGCATCCTGATAAATTATGATGTTTCTGATGATATGATGTTACTTGGCATAACACCCTGCTTTTATTAAATGTCTGACTCATTGTGAGCAATGCCATGGGAGATCTTTTAATGATGCTTGAAAGTTCATTGCACGCAGGAAGGAACATTGTAGGTTCACAATTCCTCATGTGGGTTTTGTTGTTAGTCAGGGAAATGCACCAAGTGATAGCTGGAAGAGATGGATGAGATACAAGACCTAGTTGCCCCAAGATTATTAGTGCAGGTCCCTGGATTACTAGTCCTGTAACATAATCACTACATTACTGCATCCTGCACAATCTGAATTCAGCTAAAATAGTCACTGCTCTAGGCAAAAGTATCAAATCCAAGCTCAGGCTTGTGAGAGAGGCTCTGGCTTTGAAGTAAAAACTTTAATGAAGGCATTATAAGACATAAAAAAAACAACTAAATGAATGAATTTAATCATGTTACTGTGACATGTATTTTTGATTTTTTTTTGCTTTTTAAAAAAATCTTTGGAAATTAGAAATTTCAGTTATTGAGGAGAAATGGCAATGATTTTTTTTCTAGAAAGCATTTTGTGTGATTTGTGGAAAACAGATACTCCAGACACAGCTAGCCTGTTTAAGTATTTGACTTAAAATATATTTTTTTAGTTTGGTTCCCATGGTAATTCATTTTCTGTGCTTGCTTCCTTCCTTCCTCTCTCCACCAAGTATAAAGGTATTGGACTCCTTGTGGGTCACCTGATGATTCCTCTCATATAGCTAAATATGGCTGTTAAATAGTTTAGAAGGGGTTATCATGTGGCTGCAAACCAAAATCTCTTTGTTTTGATTTCTTTGCAGCTCGGGTTCCTAAAAAGATCCTGAAATGTAAAGCCGTTTCCAGAGAACTAAACTTTTCCTCATCTGAACAGATGGAAAAATTCAGGCTAGAACAAAAAGTTTTCTTCAAAGGACAGTGCTTAGAAGGTGATTATCTTGTATTTAGTTGTGTCACTAGCATTATGTTAATGGTGGGCTGCATAAAAAAATTATGCAAACATCAGTTATTCAGGTAATAAAGCATTATCTGACCCAGGCATAATTTATAGAATAACTATGGCAAATAAATTCTAGTATTTAGTCATTTTTCATATATATATATATATATATATATATATATATATGTTTTCATATATATATATATATATATATATATATATGAACAAATAATTCACAATGAACATCTTTTTTATTTTGCTTATTTAACCATGCATAGTATTGAGGGACCAGAAAAGTCAATGACAGTGTAAATGTTCATCTACTTACATTAATAACTTTAGTCCTCCCTTAGGAACCTTGGCGATGGTCATATTTTTGCTAATGGGTATTAGTGAAGTGGGTAAAGTAAGCGAATTCAGATGGGACTTTCCACTAGAACTGAAAACCTTTCTATGCTATTATGGAATGTAAATAAACTTGGATACTGCTTCTTCACTAATCCATAATTTTTCCTATAGGTGGCTTCACTTCAGGGTTAGAAGATCAGAGGCAGTGCACAAATATTCAGGAAGTTAACTTATTAAGCTGAATGCTGTACAGGGCAATTTTTGCTACATCCTCAGCAGAGACTGATATATTCTCACTATTCAGCAACTTCAGGGAAAATAGCACTGAAAACCTAATAGTTGTGCTGCTATGCAGGAGGGACTTAACTTGATGCCTGTTGGTACTATTTTTGTTCTATCTATGCTGAACCAGTATTAAACTGGTTTGATCTTGCGTTGTTCTGCATTTCATGGCTTTAGATGGCCATTCGCGTTAGGACATTAGAGAGCCAAAATAAAACAATGAAATTCAATAATCTTTGCTTATTATGTACCTTGTCTTGGAACTTTCTCCTTGCAATTCTTAGCATTTGTCAGTTTAGACTGGGTCACTAACAAATTGGTGGAAATACACAGCTTGTCATTTGTAAAGAGAAAAGATAATTTATGAAGTTTCAAGTGTGTACCTTTCTTATCTCTTTTTACAGATGCCATCTGACCTGCTGTGCATTTTTCATTTTTACTAAACACGGTGCTATTTTGGTGGCACTCAAACAAACATACTAAAAGAGGGATGGGAAAAGACCATTTTGTCCTTTAAGTCTGTCCCATTCAGAAATGGTGTTGTCAAGTACACTATTGACCCATCCACTAATTATGTAATGTCCTGGGAGGGGTAAAAAAACACGGAAAAACTCTTGGAACTTCCTCTTTCAATTCCCTAAAGCAATCAAGGAAAGCCGCAAGAAACTATGGTAACTGATAAATTCTTCTACAGCCAGCCGACCTATAGCTTACCCTCTGCAACTGGAAATGTCCTCCTTTCTCAAGAACTCGTCCAGCTCCCTTTCAAAGGATTGCAGGGAATCCATGCATACTTTGGTAATCTGTTCCAGAGGCTGATGACTCTGTAAACATAAATACTTTCTAACATGTACCCTAACTCTTTCCCCTAGTCTTACCATTCCTATCATCTCAGATAGACAAAATCTTTTATCATTTTAAAAACCTCAATCATTTCCTTTCTAGGCCTGCGTTTTTTAATGAAAATAGCCCTAACTCCTTGACCCTATCCTGATAAATAATACCTGAAAACATTTTGGTTGCCATCCTGTGTAGCTTCTCCAGAACCTTAATATCCCTGCCACGTGTAGAGACCATAACTGAACGCAATACTCCTAAGTGCAGCTACACTAAAAGTTTGTACTGCTTAAATATGGTGTTCTTAGTTTTATATTAATGTATTGTGTTAGCAATACAACCAGGTATCCCTTTTGCTCTGTAATCTTTAATGGGTACCCCTGTATTGTATACACATGCTTGGAATTTTCCAAACCCAAATGCAAAATACTGCACTTATCCATATTGAAGGAAATCTGTCACTACCATCTTCATCCTAGGGGTTTTCCAGTAGGCACCTTTTCAATCATTTTACAGTGTTTGTAAGAAAATCCACAAAGCTAAAGCATGGGTAATACTTGTAGATTCACTGGCTTGTCAATCTTGCTTGGTGAGTGTTGATCTTAACTTTACCATTCAACATTTGTTTCCAGGAAGGGTTGCTTTTCACAATCTCTAGCACTTGTGTTTGACATTTGGAGTGTTGAGAGAAAAAAATTAAACAATCACAGGTGGTTTTGATATTGTTATAACCTCCTAGGCCGAGGAAGCCTCAACAGTAGTTTATGAATGCCCATGAACATCTTCAAGTATTAGTCACCTTCCACGACAAAAATATTCTTGACTGCTGAAGTTTCATATGTACTGCGCTTTCTTCAACTGGGTTTTCAGAAGGGACTTTCCTGTGGACTTGAATAGTGCTGGATGGCAGCACTTGGTGTCTTTCCAGGGATTTAACTGAGGCTTATCCATCATCCTACTGTTAACTGGATTCTTTGGCACGGTATTATTTGTGGGTTCATTGTCCTCGGGTGTATACTGCCAAAGTTTTGATTAATACAATTTTAAACCTTTCATTTCCTTTCCCTTTGTGCCTCTGCTGCACACACAAATTTCCAACCTCAGACAGCTTTTCATTGAGCCTCATATCTTCAATTTTTCTGGGAGAATTGGTCTCTTTATGTGGTTCACCGGGGCTATTGCCTTTTCATCTTAGCATTGTGCCATGTTGCTGTCATACTCTGGAGCAAAAGCACCATCACTTCCATCGTCTTCCAGAATAATCAGAAAGACTTGCATTTACATAGTGCAAGGAGATCACTCACTAGTTAACCTGTTTTTGGTGGTCTTGGCTGAGGGTGGATTGTTGGCCAGGACACTGAGAGAACAACCTACTCTTCGAATAGTGACATGGAATCTTTAACATCTATCTGAATTACTAAAATAGAGGTCTTGGCTTAACATCTCATGCGAAGGATGGCACCTCTGATAATTTCCATTCCCTCAGTATTGCATTGTAGTCTCAGCCTAGATTATGTACTCAAGTGCTGAAGTGGCTCTTCAATGCACAACCTTCCAACTCAGAGGCTGAGAGTGCCATCAACTGAATTAAGCTGTCACCAGGATGCCAACCGGACCAAACTGAGGATGAACATAAAATAGCTGATATGTTCAATGATTATTTCCATGTATTCATTACGTAGGATTAATGACTACAACATGATGTGGAAGTGCTAGATGGACAAAAGGGATCACTTTCAAAAAGATGACAAAACAGACCCAGGCAATTCCACATCCTTTACTGTTGCATTAATACTGGGTAAGATAATAGAATTGACTATCTGAGGATTACCTGTATGATAATCTAATAATTGGCATCCAACACAGACTGAGAATAGGAAGATTCTGCTTGACAAAGTTTCTAGACATTTTGAGGGAGTGACATCCTACGTATAATGCGAAAACCCTTACTACGTGGTATATCTAAATTTCCAAAAAGCGATTGACAATGTTCTGCATGAAAGGCAGCTACTTAAGCTTAATGTGGTGAGGATTGAAATTAGAATCTGCAAAGGATAAGAAATTGGCTAAAAGGTAGACTGCAGCTTTAGGGGCGTGATGTTGGAGTAATGTGGAGAGAGTGCTGAGTGAAGTGCCTAACGGATTGGTTTTGGGATGTCAACTTTTTCTAACTTGTGTTAACAACTTGGATTCAGACGCTTAATGCAAATTTGTCAGATTTACAGACAATACCAAACTGGGAGGAGAAGCGGGGTAGGGCATCAGTCAACTCTGAAGAGGCAGCCAAGGACCCACAAAATGAATTAGATTAAATATGTACGTGGATGTATCAGTTGCAAATAGAATTGAATATGTATACAAAATGAAAAATTGGGCAACATGCATCCTTTATGAATAGTGTTGAAATAGCTACGGATGAAGTTGAGAGAGATCCAAGGGTTTTGGCTCTATAGTCAACATGTTCAGTCATTACAGAGCAGCAATTAATAAAACAAACCGATTGCTGACCCATGTAGCTAAAATGGTACTGTACAAGTTGGAGTATGTCATTGCTAAAACTGTACAATGCTGGTCAGACTGCATCTTGAATACTCTCAGTTTTGGTAACCGAACCCAGCCCTGGAAGTGGTACAGAGAAGAACTATGAAGGTGAGCAAGCCATGCAGGCAGAATGGCATGCTGAAAGAGAAAAGTAGGTAGGAAAATTAGATTAGTGAAGAAAACCAGGGATCATCTTTACCATCAATGTGTCTCTACATTCGCCTGTTGATTCATTACTGTAGTTACCAAATGGTTGAGACTATAATTCCCAACTTGCACTGTACCTATTCAATACTTAATCCTTCGAAGCAGGACAAGATCTTCCATTTAGAAAGTCATACGGCAGAGGGAAAGTGTCCAACCAGGATTTCATAGTGAGGCCACATAAACTTCAGGAACTGTGCTTCAGATTCTGTATTACCCATGAGAAATGCCAGACGAGATCTAGTTTGGTTAAATAATTTTAAATATTGTACTGAGAGATGGTACTTGTTGTTTTTAATCCTTATGGAACCTTATTTCTATATTTTTTTCTAGAATGGTTTTTTGAATTTGGCTTTGTCATCCCTAACTCCACAAACACTTGGCAATCATTAATAGAAGCAGCACCAGAATCACAGATGATGCCAGCTAATGTGTTAACGTAAGTGACCTGTGATGTGACACCTTATTAGTGTGTTAATACATTTGCCTTAAAAAAAACAGATAAGTTGATCATGAAAATTGAAGTATACTATGATGGAACATACACTGTTATCTGCTGTTGGCCTACCTTTGTTTCATTTTATTTTCCTTACATTTTTTTTAAGTTCCTGGTTTCTTTATCAAATTCTTGATTACCCCCCTATCCTTTTGCTTACCACATCTAAGTAATCCCTAAATCAACAAAGGAAGATTTCATTGGGTAGCTGCCCTTCTAAGAGTATGTAGTATGAATCCATCGTAAAATTTATGTTTTTTTCTCGTGCTTCTATGGTGACCATGAGTCAGTCTCACTGAGTTCGTCAGCTGCTGTTGGAAGTAACTGCAATTTCATGCAGCTCTTGTGTATGCAAGGAAATTTCTCAATTATTAATGAACTAACTTGTGAAAATATCTTTTTTTTTGCTTGATTCATCTTTGTCCCATGTAAGGTTCTGATTTTAAGGTAGGTATACATTTGACATTGGAAGCCATTCTTTGCGTTACTTGGAAGAAAGTGTCAAAGAATGGTTACAGAAGCAGCATACTTGGAGATGGCAATTTGCTGCTGTAAGGCCAGAGGTGTCATTTCATTCCATGCTTTTTGTATTAATCTGCATGGCGACATTAGGGAATCTGTGTCACGTCTTAATGCAGAGGTCTTCACCTTCCACACCTGGACAGTGTAAATAGAAAAAGGAAACCAAAGACATGGCAAATTGCCCTCCCATATACAAAAGATAAGATTGTACCTGGACACATAAATGGGAAAGGGTGTTATTTTTTTTTTAAAAGCATAAAAGATCAAAGATTGCAGTGCCTCATCAAAATCACCCAGGCTATGATGGTGAATGTGAAAAAGGTGGTGGCATCAAAGATCATGGCCACAAGTGGCCCAGGTAAGTATTTAAATTTTTTTTTAAAGGTTCCTTGTGGACCAGGAGGAGCAGGAGTGCCACATAAGGATACCTTGGGCCTCCCCTGCCCCAAGCTTTCTCCCTTTTCCCCGGGCTTCCTTCCCCTTCCCCGATTGCAGACTTGTCCCCCCTCGCTCAATCCTTACTTACCCTACCAAAGACCATTTCTGTGGGTCCCTGGCGGCGTCCTGACCCCCCCACCAAATTTGACTTCCACCTGTTGGCGGTGATGTCAATCCTGCTGTCTTCGGATGAGAATCAGTCGGTCATGCAAATGAGGCCCAGGAGTTAAAATCTCCCAGGCTCCATGGTGCACGGGTTCTGACGGTTCACCGCCGGCTTCAGGTGGGAGTCAGAGTTGGGGCACGTAAATGAGGCCCGTGAGGTCTTTTGGTTTGCCGCCGACTTCAGCTTCTACACACCCCATCCCAGCTCTGAGTTATAATCGACCCTTATATCTTTCTCAGACAGGCCTTGCTCATTGGCTTCGAAAAGACAATCAACTGCAACTGTGAGATTTTCTTTGGGGCAGAAAGCCTCTGAAAATTCTCCCATCACCATCAGGGAAGGATTACACTCAGAAGATATTGAGGGAAAGACAAGAGCAATCATCGTTATACGGAGTAACTCAGATTGCTCTAGTTGGATCCTGGATGCATAAATCCAGGATGGCAGAGTTTTGTATTCTTCGTTATCAATGCTAAAACTGCGGTCTTGATGTTGGTACAAGCATAACTGTGGGTGTATCTCTCATGGGGAGAACCTTTGATCTTTTAACGGCATGTGCTGAATAGGTCTCCAGCACACCTTTCTATCCTTGAACAAACCTCTAAGACTTGGGTGGACTGGCGTTCATGTCTACATAGGGTTTAAATTCTGACACAAGCTAGTCTAAGGTCTTTGGTTCAGACTTCTAAGATGCATCCTTCTGTTGACTGGTTCCAGTTGGATAACACCGGCCTCAGCGATGGAATCAGTTCCTCCAAATTGCCTTTCTCTTTCTCTAATGCAGTGTTCCAAGTTGCATTCCTTTCAAGTCTTTCTGTTTTGTTTGAGGATGCAGAGCCTGTTGTTGTGCCCCTTTCCTTAACTGAAAAGAGGAAAGACTGCTTTGAACCATCAGCAATGATACTGCTTTTGGTTTCCACAAAAAAATGGACAAATCACAAAATGTTATCCCAAGCACATGGAGAAAAATTCTGGAATTCTATATATCAAAAACAGAATTTGATTAATCAGTCATTATAAGCCAGTTGCCCAGATCATTGGGCATAATACCAAGATTCTGATCTAAAGTAAGTTTTAACCTACGTCTTCATTGCCGAGTCGCATCCCTTCTAAATATGTAAAACCATGTTCCAGCTGATTAAAGAGGAAGGTATGCTAAATCTACAGGGTATATTGTCTGGGTAAGACTTTGAACTCTTAGTCCACCCCTCTAGGTCAACGGTAGTTCAGCCATTCTCTTAGCAATCTGTTGTATCCTCAAGCATGGAAGAATGCAACCACGTTGCTAGGGACTGTTGCACTCTAGTTTTCATAAATACTTTGGTGGAGTCCACGGTGACTGCATTGATGTGACCTTACAATGAGACTTTTGTGACCTGGTATCCCCAGACAAACAAATCCAGAAAGTTGGATACTATGGGTCGTATACTTTCTCAAGAGCATGATGCAATCCCCAGTAGTGGGCTGTAGTCATCAGTGATTGACAATTACTCCATTCCTAATGACACAGCGTCAGATTGTAATGTGAGATTGAAAGCCTGGACTAGTACTGACACAATTACACCATAGAAAATAGGAGCAGGAGTAGGTCATTTGGCCCTTCGAGCCTGCTCCGCCATTCAGTATGATCATGGCTGATCCTTTATCTCAATACCATATTCCCGCTCTCTTCCCATACCCCTTGATGCCTTTTGTGTCCAGAAATCTATCTAGCTCCTTCTTAAATATATTCAGTGACTTGGCCTCCACAGCCTTCTGTGGTAGAGAATTCCACAGGTTTACCAACTTTTGAGTGAAGGAATTTCTCCTCATCTCAGTCCTAAATGTCCTACCCTGTATCCTGAGACTGTGGTCCCTTGTTCTGGACCCCCCAGCCAGGGGAAACATCCTCCCTGCATCCTGAATGACTAGCCCAGTCTGAATTTTAAATGTTTCAATGAGATCCCCTCACATTCTTCCAAACTCGAGTGAATACAGTCCTAGTCGACCCAATCTCTCCTCATACGTAAGTCCTGCCATCCCAGGAATCAGTCTGGTGAACCTTCGCTGCACTCCCTCTATGGCAAGTATATCCTTTCTTGGGTAAGGAGACCAAAACTGCACACAATACTGCAGGTGTGGTCTCACCAAGGCCCTGTAAAACTGCAGTAAGACATCCTTGCTTCTGTACTCAAATCCTCTTGCAATGAAGGCCAACATACCATTTGCCTTCCTCTTGCTGCATATTTGCTTTCAGTGACTGGTATACAAGGACACCCAGATCCCTTTGTACATCAACATTTCCCAATCTATCACCATTTAAATAATACTCTGCCTTTCTGTTTTTCCTTCCGAAGTGGATAACTTCACATTTATCCACGTTATCCTGCATCTGCCATATATTTGCCCACTCACTTAACTTGTCTAAGTTGTCTTGAAGCCTCTTTGCATTCTCCTCACAACTCACAATCCCACCTAGTTTTGTGTCGTCAGCAAACTTGGAAATATTACATTTGGTTCCCTCATCCAAATCATTAATATAGATTGTGAATAGCTGGAGCCCAAGCACCGATCCCTGCGGTACCCCACTAGTCACTGCCTGCCACCCTGATAAGACCCATTTATTCCTACTCTGTTTCCTGTCTGTTAACCAATTTTCAATCCATGCCAATATATTACCGCCAATCCCACGTGCATTAATTTTGTACACTGACCTCTTATGTGAGACTTTATCAAAGGCCTTCTGAAAATCCAAATAAACCACATCCACTGGTTCTCCCTTATCTATTCTACCAGATACATCCTCAAAAAACTCCTGTAGGTTTGTCAAACACGATTTCCCTTTCATAAATCCATGTTGATATTTTCTAAGTGTCCTGTTATCACATCCTTTATAATAGACACGAGCATTTTCCCTACTACTGATGTTAGGCTAACTGGTCTGTAGTTCCCTGTTTTTTCTCTCCCTCCTTTTTTTAAATAGTGGGGTTACATTTGCCACCTTCCAATCTGCAAGAACTGTTCCATAATCTATAGAATTTTGGAAGATGACAACCAGTGCATCCACTATTTCCATGGCAACCTCTTTTAGTACTCTGGGATGCAGATTATCAGGTCACTTTGGAGGGTGTTCTCAGGGCCTATGTTAAGCTGTAGTTGTGTTGTCACCACTCTCATCTTATTTAAAGCATTTCCATGCTTAGCTCGGTCCTAGTGCTGCCTTGAGAAGACCAAACCTTTGTAATAAATCTAATATTTGTACTTTGATTATCCAGTTGTTATTGGCATTGTCAGTTTGGTTCTCCATTGTCATTCCTGTCATATTTCTCTTCCTCCAACCCTCCCAAAAAAGCAGATCTATCATAGTGTGAAGACTTTACTGTGTACAAGTGCTTGAGACACTGCCTAAGAGCATTGCTCTCCCTATCATAAACACCATAGCTTTGGATAACTTACCCAACCAATCCTTGAAGAATTGATCATCCCACCTGAAAATAAGATCAAGGTTTCAGACTGGATGGAATAACCCTACCTGAATAATTTGTGATGTCTAGAAGCAACTGGTTCCTTTTGTCATAAAATAGGGTCAGAGTTAGGGTGTTATATTTGGGTCCAGCTGATGACCAGTGGTTGTCCATACAACGTGCTATTGCTACATATACATTGCTGAATGAATGATGAACCTCTGTGTGATAGGTGAACTTCTGGGTACTTGGCCCTAAATAGTTAAGTGGTACATTAACAGTTAATGGTGCTAGCTTCCTGTCATTCTTGCCCCCCTTTATTTCTGGTCAGTTAATCCTATTCTGTAAGGACTTGCACAACACCAGGTTATAGTCCAACAGTTTTATTTTAAATCACAAGCTTTTGGAGCTTACCTCCTTCGTCAGGTGAGTGAAGGAGGTAAGAACCCTTCACTCACCTGACGAAGGAGGTAAGCTCCGAAAGCTTGTGATTTAAAATAAAACTGTTGGACTATAACCTGGTGTTGTGCAAGTCCTTACATTTGTCCACCCCAGTCCATCACCGGCATCTCCACGTCATTCCTATTCTGAACAGACCATATGAATATGGCATTGCGTGTTAAATTTTGTGAGGGAGGAAAGAAGAGGACAAAGATAAACTAGGTTAGCAGTGAAATTACGTTGAAAGTCAGTTGCTACTGCACAATTTGACAGTAAAGATAGCCTTGGCAGAAATGTTCAGCAGCAATATGATGAACCGTCCCCACACCACTTTACCCAAAGATGGCTGACAGAACATTTCAAAGATGGAAGTGTCCTATTACAGACCAAGTTACCAAAGCAAACGACCATAAATTTTACAGCCCAAGATGAAGTGACAACAAGAAAATAGCCGTATTGTATTTTACTCAGTTCTTTGAAGGTTGAATCCTGCATTGAGCCAGTTAGCCTGCTGGCTGTATCTAAAATTTGTGGAGTGCCGATGTTCTATAATTTAAAAAAAAATCTTTCCAAACCAATTTGCCCAGCATTGGAGTTGGTCATTCATTAACTTCTATGTTCTCAATTTAAGCAAGTATTGCCCTTGACCTGGAAGACTGTTATGTTGGTAACACGGGTATCTGTTAGGAGAGTCAAGTAATTACAGTAGCTTGTGATGGGTTCTCCTATCTCACCAGCAATACAGTCTCCTTCAAAATTCCTTCCTCATTGATATCAGAAAATTTCCTTCCTGCTTTCTAGTCTCTTACACAATCGTGAATTCCACAGAATTCCACAAAACAATGCTCATTATTTTTATATCAGGCGTGGCATGGATTCATTGTCACCAACTGGTAGGGCAAAATCTGCAGGCAAGCACAAAGACCATTCTGCTAGATCTGTAGCTACAAGTTTTAACCTGGTGGCTTTAGATATCTGCAAGACAGCAACATGGAGCAGTTCAGAAACATTTATCAAGCACTATTATTCAGATATAGCTCCAAACCAAAATATGCAGTTTATCATAGGCATATTGGCTTCCACACATACAGATTTCCTTTCCTCTTTGGGTTATTACTTGGACTACTTTTCTCTATGAATGAAACTTCATTTATACTCTGGTATAGCCAAGCAAAAATGGGAGAGTGTTTTCAAACAAGTAAAGGAAGTACTTTTTTATTACTGTTACTAAGCTTTTAAGATTCACCAGGACAAGCTAAAGGTCTCCATCTTTAGCTGAAGATAAAGGACATGCACTTTTGTTTTTATATTTACATCCTATCCTTATGGCCTTGTTGCTCTCAATGTTGCCTCTTACAGTGAAAAAGAACAATTAGCATGCTTGAGTTACATCGAGACTACAGCACAGAAATAGGCCATTCAGTCCAACTGGTCAATGCCAGCGTTTATGCTCCACACGAGCTTCCTCCCACCCCTCTTCATCTAACCTTATCAGCATATCTTTCTATTCCTTTCTCCGTCATTTACTTATCTAGTTTCCCCTTAAATGTATCTGTTATTTGCCTCAACTACTCCTTGTGGTAGCACGTTCCTCATTCTTTCCACTTTTTTTGGGTAAAGAAGTTTCTCCTGAATTCCCTATTGGATTTATTAGTGACCATCTTATATCTATGTCCTCTAGTTTTGGACTCACTTACAAGTGGAAACATTTTCTCTACGTCTAACTTATCAAACCCTTTCATTATCTTAAAGATCTCTTTTCTAGAAAAAAAGCGTCCCAGCCTGTTCAGTTTTTCCTGATAAGTATATCCTCTCAGTTCTGGTATCATCCTTGTGAATCTTTTTTGCACCTTCCATAATGCCTGTATATCCTTTTTATAATATGGAGACCAGAATTGTGCACAGTACTCCAACTGCACACCTGCAGGACAGGCTGTCAGCTGGAGCGTCTGGATTTAAAGGGCCATTGCTCCAATGGATTTTGCTGGAGCAAAGAGCCAGAAGACCCAATGAGCAGCACAGGGGCAAGGCTGCTCCAAGATTCAGCAATGCCTCACTTCAGCTGCTACTGGCTGGGGTGAGGAGGAGGAAGGAACTATTTTACCCAGCCGACAGGAGGAAGTGCTCTGCCTCTGCCAACAAGAAG
The DNA here is from genome assembly GCF_035084215.1 of Heptranchias perlo. NCBI lineage: Eukaryota > Metazoa > Chordata > Chondrichthyes > Hexanchiformes > Hexanchidae > Heptranchias > Heptranchias perlo. Next base: position 34,341,663 of record NC_090337.1, on the reverse strand, counting down.
GCCTGGCTCAAGGCAGCAGAGGAGGTCACCAGCAGCAGCAACATATCCCGCACCTGGGTCCAGTGCAGGAATCATTTTATTTACCTAACTAGGTTAGCAAAAGTGAATACATTTACTGATTCTCCTGCATTCCATGGTGCACATTTACCCCCCCCCCCCACCCCAAACTCATTCTGCACTGCCAAGTCTACTCCATCACATCATTTCTCGCACCCACTTAAGGCTCATCTTCAACTTACCTGCACTTCCTGAGCATTTCCTCACTTCTCCATTTGTGTTCCTACCACTCACCCACCCCAATCCTGATCCAGTGTGATGTCTGTGTCTCATACTCACCCTCTGATGCACGTCTTTCAAGGTCAGCCTCACCCAAAGCAATGCATTCATCGATTGGCCACTTCACCATCATTCACACACGTCTGTACTTTCTCCCCTTCTAGGAGAAGAGAGCGCAAAATGCACGTGAGAGGATGAGGACTGGAGGGGGGCCACAAGAAATAGTGGTCCTCACAGACGAGGTGGAGGAGGCCCTGCAGATCACCGCACCCTTGAGTGCCTATCCCTCAGGGACGCCGAGACTGGCAACCCACAAAAGTCTGATGACACAACTTTAACATTCGTCACACACAACATGAATTGATGTTAACAATGATTGGCATGTTGAACACCTCAGTATGCTCATCGCAACATGACACATATATGATGATACTTAATGCCTTCTGTTCTCTTACAGACCCTTCAACGACTGCTGTCATGGCAGACGGCGATTCCTCAGAGGACCTGCCGGCCTCTGAGGGCGCACTGTCACATCTTAGCGAGCCGTCCATCAGCGCAGATACTCACACCTCGTTGGGTCATAGTAGTCAGTTAGTTAGGTTGGCACCTGGTGCGTCACCACACACAAGTGAGCACGAGCAGACACTGGTGGCAGGGGCAGCTGTGGAGAATCCGTGTCCCTAGTAGTCAGTTAGTTAGGTTGGCATCTGGTGAATCACCACACACAAGTGAGGACGAGCAGACACTGGTGGCAGGGGCAGCTGTGGAGAGTCCGCGTCAGTGGGCGCACTCTCCGGGCTCTGCTCAGCTGGACGCAGATGCTGAACCCCGGGGGGCCATCCTTTAAAAGGAGAACGATCAAGGGATAGCAGCACATTTGCGAGATACTGGAACAGGTGCCACGCACACTCTCCAAAATGGTGCAGAGGATAGAGGAGGCCAATTCCTGCATTAGTGGAATGGTAGTGCAGGTACGGGAGGGAATCTCTGAGATAGTGTCACAGGGACGTGAGCAACTGTCTGAGATAGTGGCGCTCGTAACTGCTGAAATGTCTGAAGTAGTGTCGCAGGTAAGTGTGGGAATGTCTGCGATGGGGAAGGCTAGCTTCCGTTGAGCTTCAAGCACGGCTCAAAAATGAGTCCATTCAGGCCCTGACAATGGCTGTTCCGACTCACGGTGAACAACATTCTGCCGCCTTAAACAGGCAGACAGAAAATTTACAACTGGGCTTCCAAGGCATCATACATGTCCTCCAAACTGTTATCCAGCAGAGTGGTAGGAGTGATGTGGGCCTGGCCCAGTGGAGGGATGTTGGCAAAAGGGGACATGGAAGTGGGGACGCCACTCAAAGTGCTCCCATGTCTCACCCGTTTCCCCGCTCTCAACCAGTACCCGCAATGCTGCCTCCTCTCCAGGTGGCCAAGTCAGCCCCTCCGCAGGTGCAGGTGGAGCAGTCTTTGGAGGGGCCCTCACAGGCTCCAAAACCCAGAGGACATAGGCCGGAAGTATCCAAGCAGTCCGGCCATGGACATGAGCATCCTGCCACTACCTCTGCTGCAGCCACAGGGGATGCACCACATAGAAGCGGTAGCAAGAGAAAGGTTAAGGATTTGTGATCATGAAGGGTGTGCACAAGGGTGTCTGACAGACTGTCATGTTTTTTATTTATATTTGGTTTCTGTTAAAGTCACATTAAATGTTGTCATTCTCACCACTGCCATGTCTTGCCCATTCTTGACTGGCTTTTGTGATAGCACCCTTTCATGTGCTTCACCATGAACGGTGACACTTGATGCCACCCAGTGGGTCATTTTACAGTGGGTATATGTGTAGTTGCAGGACTGTTTTATGCAGGAGGAGTGGGAGGGAGCTGGTGTTGGCGCTGGTCTTTCCAGGTCGTATGAGGACTGGACTCTTCTCACTTTCTGATCTTACGAGAACCGTTCACATATGAGTGACTCCCTGGCCTCACGAGCAGCCAGGTGAGCCGCTGCTGTGCCCATGGGTTCGTCCTGCGCCTCCTCCTGCTCCTTCTCAATGTGGATGGTGGATAAGGAGATGGGAACTCCTCAACCGGTACCCCTCTCTTGTGCGCCATGTTGTGCAGGACACAACACACTACTATAATGCAACCCACTCTCGCTGGTGCGTATTGAAGCACTCCCCCCAGAACGATCGAGGCACCGAAATCGCATCTTCAGCGGCCCTATCGCATGTTCGGTTATAGACCTGGTGGCGATGTGGCTGTCATTGTATCGATGCTGTTGCTCGCTAATGGGGTTCCTCAGAGGTGTCATGAGTTACGTGTGCAGGGGGGTATCTCTTGTCCTGAGGAGCCAGCCCTTAAGGGTGTTCAGAGCGTGGAAGAGGCCCGAGATGTAGGATTTCTTCACAATGAACAAATCATGGCAGCTGCCAGGGAATCTGGTGCACACGTGAAGGAATCTTTTGCAGTGGTCACAAACGAGCTGAGCATTGATGGAGTGATACCCCTTTCTGTTGATGAACTGCCCTGGCTCGTATGGAGGTGCTTGGATTGCTATGGTGCGTGCATTCGATTGCACCCTGTACTCATGGGAAGCCAGCCACAGAGTGGAATCCCACTGCCCTCTCCGTCTGGCTGAGGTTGTTCATGGGGAAGTTGACGTATATCGAGGCCCTGCGAAACAAGCCGTCGGTGACCTGCCTTATGCACTTAGGAACATAGGAACAGGAGTAGGCCATTCAGCCCCTCGTGCCTGCTCCACCATTTGATAAGATCATGGCTGATCTGTGATCGAGCTCCATATACCTGCCTTTGGCCCATATCCCTTAATACCTGTGGTTGCCAAAAAGCTATCTATCTCACATTTAAATTTAGCAATTGAGCTAGTATCAATTGCTATTTGCGGAAGAGAGTTCCAAACTTCTACCACCCTTTGTGTGTAGAAATGTTTTCTAATCTCACTCCTGAAAGGTCTGGCTCTAATTTTTAGACTGTGCCCCCTACTCCTAGAATCCCCAACCAGCGGAAATAGTTTCTCTCTATCCACTCCCCTTAATATCTTATAAACTTCGATTAGATCACCCCTTAACCTTCTAAACTCTAGAGAATACAACCCCAATTTGTGTAATCTCTCCTCGTAACTTAATCCTTGAAGTCCGGGTATCATTCTAGTAAACCTACGCTGCACTCCCTCCAAGGCCAATATGTCCTTCCGAAGGTGCGGTGCCCAGAACTGCTCACAGTACTCCAGGTGCGGTCTAACCAGGGTTTTGTATGGCTGCAGCATAACTTCTGCCCCGTTGTACTCCAGTCCTCTAGATATAAAGGCCAGCATTCCATTAGCCTTCTTGGTTATTTTCTGCACTTGTTCATGACACTTCAATGATCTATGTACCTGAACCCCTAAGTCCCTTTGGACATCCACTGTTTTTAACTTTTTACCATTTAGAAAGTACCCTGTTCTATCCTTTTTTGATCCAAAGTGGATGACCTCACATTTGTCTACATTGAATTCCATCTGCCACAGTTTTGCCCATTCACCTAATCTATCAATATCCCTTTGTAATTTTGTTTCCATCTACACTGCTTACAATGCCACCAATCTTTGTGTCATCGGCAAACTTAGATATGAGACTTTCTATGCCTTCATCTAAGTCGTTAATAAATATTGTGAATAATTGAGGCCCCAAGACAGATCCCTGCGGGACTCCACTAGTCACATCCTGCCAATGTGAATACTTACCCATTATCCCTACTCTTTATCGCCTTTCGCTCAGCCAATTTCCTAACCAAGTCCGTACTTTTCCCTCGATTCCGTGGGCTTCTAACTTAGCTAACAGTCTCTTATGTGGGACCTTATCAAATGCCTTCTGGAAGTCCATATAAATAACATCCATTGACATTCCCCTGTCCACTACTTTAGTCACCTCTTCAAAAAATTCAATCAGGTTTGTCAGGCACAACCTACCTTTCACAAATCCATGCTGGCTCTCCCTGATTAACTGAAAATTCTTGAGGTGTTCAGTCACCCTATCCTTAATTATAGACTCCAGCAATTTCCCCACAACAGATGTTAGGCTAACTGGTCTATAATTCTCCGGTTTCCCTCTCCTTTCTTAAAAAGCGGAGTGACATGTGCAATTTTCCAATCTAGAGGGACAGTTCCTGAATCTAGAGAACTTTGAAAGATTATAGTTAGGGCAACTGCAATCTGCTCACCTACTTCCTTTAAAACCCTGGGATGGAAACCATCTGGTCCTGGGGATTTGTCACTCTTTAGTGCTCTTATTTTCTTCATTACTGTTGCTTTACTTATGTTAATTTTATTGAGTCCCTGTCCCCGATTCAATATTAGTTTTCTTGGGATTTCCGGCATGCTATCCTCTTTTTCGACTGTAAATACTGATGCAAAGTAATTGTTCAACATGTCTGCCATTTCCCCATTGTCAGTGACAATATCCCCACTTTCAGTTTTTAAGGGGCCAACACTGCTCCTGACCACCCTCTTTTTCCTAATATAACTATAAAAGTTCTTCGTATTGGTTTTGATATCCCTTGCAAGTTTCTTTTCATACTCTCTTTTTGTAGCTCTTACTATCTGATTTGTGACCCTTTGTTGATCTTTGTATCTTTCCCATTCGCCAGGATCTGTGCCATTTTTTGCCTTTTTGTATGCCCTTTCCTTACGTCTTATACTGTCTCTTACCTCTTTACTTGTCCATCGCTGTTTTTTTTGGCAAGTAGAGTTCTTGCCCCTCAGGGGTATAAACCGGTTCTGTATCTCGTTAAATGTTTCTTTAAACATTTCCCACTGATCATCAGTCGTTTTACCCATTAACAGATTTGCCCAGTTTACTGTGGACAGTTTCTGTCTCATCCCATTGAAGTCGGCCTTACCCAAGTCTAGAATCTTAGCAGCTGATTCACTTTTTTCCCTTTCAAACACTACATTGAACTTGATCATGTTATGATCGCTATTGGATAGATATTCACGCACAGTTAAGCTGTTAACTAAATCTGGTTCATTACTCATTACTGAATCTAGTATGGCTTGCCCCCTTGTTGCCTCTAGGACATACTGCTGTAGAAAACTATCCCGGACACACTCAAGAAATTCACTACCTTTCTGACAGTTGCTAGTCTGCTTTCCCCAATCCATGTGAAGGTTAAAGTCCCCCATTAAGACCACTATGCCTTTGTTACACGCTTGTCTAATCTCTGCATTTATACAATCTAGCACTTCAGAGCTGCTGCCAGGAGTCCTATACACAACTCCCACTATAGTCTTAGATCCTTTCCTATTTCTCAATTCAACCCATAAGGTCTCAGTTGGCTGCTTACCTCTCGTTATATCCTCCTTTATCATTGAATTGATTTCATCTCTAATCACTAAGGCTACTTCTCCCCCTCTTCCATTTTCCCTGTCTCTCCTGTAGACCTTATAACTCGGTATATTTAGTTCCCAGTCCTGACCATCCTGCAGCCATGTCTCAGTAATAGCTATCATGTCATACCCTCCAATTTGAATTTGAACCTGTAGTTCATTTAATTTATTCCTTATACTCCGTGCATTTGTATATAGAATTCTTAGTTGGGCCACACACCCTAGCCTGACCTTCAGCTTTTGTGCTGGGTTAATCACCTTACGCCTTCTAGTTTTCACTTTATCTGTAGTGTCTAAAGTACACTTTCTTTCTGCTGCTCTACGCTTTTCCTTTTCACTTGTTCTTGAACAACTGTTTGTACTATTTGATTTGTAAATTTCCCCTTGTGTGCAAACGACTTAGAGACCCCGGTGACACCCTGGAATGATCTGGAGGCAAAGATGTTGGGGGCAGTGGTGACTTTAACAGTGACAAGTAATGAAATGCCACCAGGCCCAGCCGGGAGCAGCTCGGCATGAAGGAGGCTGCAGATATCTGCGACCACCCGGCAACTCACTCTCAGCCTCCTTATGCACTGCTCCTCAGAGAGGTCCAGGAAGCTGAGCCTTGGTCTGTAGACCCTCTGACAAGGGTAGTGCCTCGTGCGACGTCGCTCCCTCTGTTGTTCCCCTATGTGTTCTTGTGCAGGTGCTTGTGGCAGAGCACCATGTTGTGGAGCTGCAAGTGGCAGAAGTGTATGCCGTGCCTGGCGAGGACAGTGATGTTGCTCGTCCTCAGATGTACTGATGAATGCAGCCATCGCGTCCCCCATCCTGATGGTGTCAGTTTGAGGGGCTTCTAAAAGTTGGTAAATATGTGTAAGCAGAACAATTCTGAGTGGAAACCAAGAATTTTCAGCCTAAACACAAAAGATCTCCCAGCCAAAAGTTTGTCTGGAAGAACTGAGTGCCCTGCTGCAATAACTCACCTTTTATCCCCATCTGTCAATCAGGAATTTAAATGTCCAAATGGCTGCCAGCTGAAACGTATCTCGTTTACCATGGCGTGTTTCACACAGCATGGGAAACACGCTGAGGCAGCGTTGAAATTGCTTGCCTTCACTGTTAATTAGATTCATGTACAGGTCAAGTACTTGAATTGCTTGTTTAAATATCGTCCCGCCGGCTTTAATTGCCGGCGGGACTTCCGGGCTTGGGAATGGCATGCGCACCCAGATGACTCTGGGTCGAGCACGTTCTTAGGCATGTTGGAGCCGGGATTTCTGCCAGCTCCTGGAAATCGCGATTTTCTTCGCCCCCAGTTCTGTTTTAAAATTGAGCCCATTACATCTACTGCATTACCCTTATCTACACTCTCTGTTACTTCTTCAAAGAATTCAATAAGGTTAGTCAAGCATGACTTTCCCTTTATGAAATCTGTGCTGACTATTATATTTTTGGTTTCTAGATGTTTTTCAGTGACATCTTTGAGTAAAGATTCCATTATCTTTCCTGCCACTGATGTTAAGCTAACTGTTTAGGGAAGGGAAATTTGCTGTATATTGATTGATTCCTGCTTATGTGTGGACTTGATTACTCTCTGCTATCGTGCTGCCTTCAATGGCCACTCACTGTCCAGACTCTCACATAAAAAATAGTCACTTGGGTGAGGTATTGGGGAATTGTCAGCCCCTGTGGAGCTGTACACCAACAAGAATCAGTGTCTTTAGATAAATGAGGGAGAAAATTGGGAGGGAGGGGAAAATCCAAAAAATAGAGAGTTTTTATCAATTATAATGCCTCCTTTCCATCATCTGCATTGGCCATTTTTTTTTCTGAAAGCATCCTCCTTCAGCCACAAAGTTGAAAGTAGGTAGCCTTCTCTAGTCATATTGATAATGCTTCACGAAGCAGCTGATCCTCCTGGTAGTCTTGACAAATCAGTCAACAACCTAAGTATTGTATTAACTTGTATATTGCCTGGTTTTTTTAAAAGCAAAAAAATCAGTCTAAGTTGGGGTTTGCAGCTTATATGCTAGCCCCCGCCACCCCTGCTCAAGTTTGGCATGCAGCCTATAAGCATGTCAGTATGGTGTGTCCGAATGAGACGAGAAACTCTGAACTATTGCCTCTGGTTGCAAGTTAAGTGCTCGTCCACTTGACCTATTGGGTCATTTGTTTCATAACAGTTTAATAGCCTAATACTGGCATTAAATTAATACATGAGATCAAAGATCAGTAAAATCTGCTGTAATCTTGAACCAATAACTGCACCCAGTTACTTTTTGATCTTCATCCGCTGTTTTAGAGCTTGGCAATCTTGTACAGCAATCAGTTACTTATTAGTAAGGATATTTACTTGCTTTTCTTCTAATGTTTTTGTAAGACCCACAGCCCAGTCAACAAAAGGATGGGCAACCTGCTTCCAGACCACTGGCAGTGCCCTCTTTTGCTATTTGCTGGTAACCAGCAATTGCGCACCTATCCATTTTTTTTTCTCCTTTTGATATGTTGCTTCCTGTACTTTAAATGACTCAGATTAAACACTGAGCACCTTGGGCAATTAATTATGTATCTTACCACTCCATGGGGCAGTATCATGTTCCAGTTTAATGGGGGATTGAATTGGCATCCTCTCGCTCTGTGGTGCTGTCCGTTAGTGTTCCGGTGTGCTGTACCACTATGCTATCTAATATTCTGAAAAACAAATTTCAAGCTGTTTGGGCAAGAATGCATCAGGAACTCATTATATTGAGTCCAAATGTTTTAATAAATGACAAACAGAATAGATTTTTAAGAATGGGCAAGGAATTGTGTTCAATATGGAAAAACCCTGTACTTCAGCTGCTGTATAAGTTCTTTGTTTTCACCCCATTTTTTAGTAGGTTGTTGACAAATGGAACTTGTAAATATTGTAATTGTGTTCCATGAAGTTTACCAAGTTCTTTAAGCTTACTGTTTTTTCTCTTTCTTTAACCAACAGTGGTAACGTAGTCATAGAAACCAAATTCTATGATGATGATCTCCTCGTAAGTACTTCCAAAGTCAGACTTTTTTATGTCTGAAGTGAATTGTCTACAGTTTAGTACAAAATGTCTTGCTGATGGCAGATGGATGAGAAACACTTTTCAGCGTCATGTGACCAATGGACCAGCTCTATCTGGATTGCAACTGGCAAATTAGGTTCTTCAGAATTGATTTAGAAGATTGAAGTGACCAAGACTCTCGATACGAAAAAACAAGACTCTTGTAAAAGAAAAAATGGGCAGTGACACTTAATACTGTATTTTTTGAGACCAATGTTGTACATTATTTTAAATGCTATTTGTTTTGTTTTGAATCTGTATACACTACTTTGCTTCCCTAGTTTGTACCATGCATAGTTGCACTTCAAGTTACTTTAGAATTTTGTCCATGTTTATTGTCTAATTCGTTTTTATTAACTACTGTAATTTGTGACACATTCCTCAGTTGTAACAAAGTGTAAAATACTCCTTGTATGTTATATATAGTTATAATCCATAATGAAGTAAATGATAGGGCTGAGCAACATTGCAGTCTCGTTAAAATAAAAGCTGTTGCTTCTGTATTTTAAAGTCAAATGTAGTTAATTTGTACTGTACATATTAGTGCAGTATCATTTTATGACCTGTGTTTACAGTTTGTTTGCTAAGGTACAGTATTAAATGGGTTAGCTTTAGATAGCTATTTTAAGTAGAGAATCTCAATCCTTTTTTAACTAAAGGATTTTTAATGGCACAAATATTGCTGTACCATCAGAGATGCAATACAAAATATGTACAGTATGTCAGTGGATGGTGGGAGAGGTCACTTATCCAGCAGCAATTTGATTGCTGCCAGCCACTGCATCCCACAAATAACCTACCCTTTTATACTTTTTTTTTAACCCCAGCAACCTTGCATGCATAAGTAGTACAATTTTCAACTGGGAAGACTGAACATAATAAAACATTGAACATTTTTTCCCAAAAATGTTATTCTCACCAGGAAATCATTAGGTGTACTGTAGTTGTATTTGTCAGCAAATTTTGCCTGAGTCTATTTTTCTTCACTTGTTATCTTTACACTCCTTAGTAGTCTGGCCAGCTGTGATTTCCCCATCCTTTGAGAAATACCTAGCCTTTGCCCAGTACTTTCTCACAGCAACACAACTGATATTGGCAACTGATTGAGTTGGTCGTCTAAAGCTCTGTGCAACAGAAATTATAAATTTTAGTGCAGTATCTTTTAAATTGATGTCATTATTATGGTCCAGGCATTTTTCCAACATACTTTGCTCTCTTTCCCCTCCCCTCACCCTCCAGAAAGATAGTCAGTCATTGGTGATTATATGGTGTTTGCGAGAACCTATCAGGCATCCTACTTAGGCAAATAATGTTGACTAGTGTTTACAGTTAAAGGGTTCAAAGGAACATGTATAGACTTCTTTGATGTGTTCCCTCTGAAACTATGGCCTCCTACTTGTGGTTTTGTATGCTCTGTACCACAGAATGTGGGTGTTACTTGGCTGACGTTGGGTTGTCGGACAAACTTTCTGGCATAGATTGTTCTGCCTGTTGATAGTGGATGAAAGATTTGTAAGGACTCTGCAGTCTGCTGTTTCTAGCTGTTCGACAGCTGTGTAGCTAGAGCAACTCTCTTTCTCACCGCAAAAAGAAACTCATTGTACTCTCAGCAAATGCACCAATTATCAGATTCCTTATGTTCGCTCCTTGAACAGGCGGAACACAAGGATAACCTGTCGCAAATGAGCGTTGACATATTACTGTGTTGCACTGGGGTCCCCCGACAATGAACTGTTGATGTGTTCTCAGGATAGAATGTCTCTGTGAACTCAGTCTGTCTATGAAGACGCTGCTCTCCACGTACCTCCACACAAAAATTAAGAGAGGACATTGGAGTGAAAAGGCAGGACAGTAAGTAGGGGGAAGGTGGCCTGAATTAGAGTGGGTGGGTGAGTACTAAACTATATTGACTAGTTAGCTGTTAAATTACTGCTAGTTGTTTAATTGAAGGTTTATTTGTAACGAATTTACTGGGGATTTGACTGAAACTCTTAATTAGGTGTGAAATTACTGGTGGCTGGGTATGATTCTGACTGGCTATTTTGAAAATGCTATGTGTTTGAATTGGCTGAATGAGCTATTTTGAATGGTTTAAGTAGATTGTACAAGCTAGAGACAGTCGAGTGAGAGAGCCCAGTAAAGTGAGAAGACAGCTGAGTGAGAAGAGCGAGTTTGGCTTGAAGTATAGTTGGCATGAACTGAAGTTCGGCACCGAGGTATATTTGGCATGAAACTACTTAATTTCTGAATCAATTTAGTGTGGCAGGACAATGGAAACCAGTGTTTTGTGGAACTTGCATGATGTGGGAGTTTCTGAACCATGTGTGTCTAGGGCAACCACACGTGCAAGAAGTATTTCCATTGGATTTGCTTGAGCTCAGTGTCACTGAGCTTGAGAAACAGAGACTGTCTATATGGAAGCTGGTCATCCCACAGATACAGAAGAATACTGAGGCAGTGGAATGGAAATCAGTGAATATGCACTAAGAGGGAAGGAGCTCTGGTTGAGGCAGTGCTGAAAACTCCTGGAGGTTTTAACTTGTTTGATAGGATGCAGATAAGGACAGTAACACAGAAGGAGGGAATCACAAGCAACACCGTTGCACTTGGAGCCAGTGGTTACTAGTAGGGGTGGGGAGGAGGAGGAGAAGGAGAAGAAATTATGGTGTTGAAAGAAGGCAATTATGGAAGAGTCTATCACAGGAATAGATAGCTGTTCGTGACTGGGAGTCCTGAACAGTCTCGTCTCCTGAGTGCCAGGGTAAGCAACATAAAGGAGCTGGTGAAGAAGAGTTTGGAAAGGGAGGGTGAACATCCTGAAGTTGTGGTTCATGTTGGAAGCAGTGACAGGGAAAAGCAGGATGGAGATCCTGCAGGAGAAGCTGGATTACAACATAAAGGAGAGGACCAGAACCAGGGGAGGATCATCAAACATCCAGGCCCTCAGTGAGATGGAGCTTCAAGTGATAGACATAACCAGGACATGCAGAGCAAGGAGCATTGGTGACAGTGAGATTGGAGGTAATGCTTCGCAGGGTGTCTGCCTATTATACCCTTTCTCTTTCCTCAAGCAATAACTCATTCAGGCAGCAAGGTAATTGGAAGCACTTTGCAGCATCACATAATCTGCTATTGTCTAGCCTTTACATGCCGTGCTGACCCTCACACACACGTGCCTACCAATAACAACCTGGTAGTGCATTGTGCTGCTATTCATCTGCTACAGCTTACCCTCGCCACTATATACCAAACCATGTCCCTCTTTCCTTTTTTAGGTCCTGCTCAATGCCTGGAGCCTGCTGACAAGGACTCGCAGGAGAGTAATTCATCGCTCCATCCCTCCCAAGCACCAGCACAGAAATTGGCACTGCAGGTGGGGATAGATAGTGAGTTGATGAATCACAGCACAGGTGAGCTAGAGCAGGAGCTACTGGAAGGGACAACCCAGGAGAGAGCTTGCTAGAGAGCAAGCTTGACTCCTAGTTCTGCTAAGGAAGACAGAGGTATCAACATCAGGGCTTCAGCCTTTAAAAGAAAGTTGCTTTCTGTACGTATGCAGTTGTATACTGGAAAGCCTGCCTAGAAGCTGTCGCAACATGTATGAAAGTGTCTGCTTCTAAAGTTATGTTGCAGGGCATCAGCACTCTGCAACCTACCATGGAGCATGTGGTCACCTCTATGGACGTTCAGCCAGGGCCTCTCACCAGCAGTCTGTCGCACCGGCCTTGGTTGATAGAAGCTCAAACTGATGCCGTTCAGGTTCTGGGCTCCAATATCTGCACCACCTTGGAAAGGCTAGTGGATCAGATGATTCGGGGCCTCAATTGTGTAATTGGTCTGCAGTCTGCTCTCCTGCAGATAGGTGGGAGTAATGAGCTGTAGCCCCATGAGAATGGCACATGATTTCCTCTCTCAGGATGAAGTCACATCTGCCCTCACCAGCCCCTCAGCCCGCGATAGTGCCAGAAAGCTGGCTGGGCAAGACTGCCCTAGCAGTAGCCGAAGTGCTGCAATCTGCCGCCGGGCCTTCACAGGCTCAAGCTTCTAAAGGTTGCCAATCAATTTTAAGAATAAAAGTAGCTCTATGTCTCACATTTCTAAAAACAATTCTTCGTATTTTATATTTTATTAACGATTAAATACCTTGTATTACAAAATTGTCCTTCGGACTTCATCCCAAATTCAATATAGAATTCCATCTTGGACATGAAAAGCTAAGCTTGCATTCACATTCCCAATTTAGCATTACATAAAAATTACAACACAAACAGGGCCGTTCGGCCCATCCAAATTCTGTTGGTGTTTATTCTCCAGACAAGCAAAACATTTTGAATTTTGCACCAACACTAAACCGGATGAAGTGAAGTGAGATTCCTTGGAGGGAGTACCTTGAAACTGCTTTGGTTTGACACTACATCGAGTATAAATCCAATATCGTGTCAAACCTGGTTTACCAAGTGCTTAAGGAGTTCTTTGGACCCTTGAGCTATATGTAAACCCACCTAACATCAAATTAAATATTTAGAGAGCGGTGATTCTTCCCTCCCCACTTTCTAAACTTTTGAATTTTAAACTGTTGGGAGAGATTTTAGCCCACATCTGTATCCAAGCATACACACAGCTCTCTCCCTGCCAAGACTTACAGTTCCAGTCAGGCAATGTAAACATTTTTCTGTCTGGCTGGAAATCAAACTGCAGCTACCAGTCTAAGAATGCAGATTAATAGTGCAGGAAGTTCTGAGCAATTGGAAATAGGTTCCTGAGAAAAACATCATCCCTGCACTATGCCAGTTATGCTATGGAGTACTGCAAGGTGTGAGTGAATTAAAAAGGAAGAATATTCTGTCGAATCGCCATCTGTCTAAATGTTACAAGGAGAAACAACCAAAACACATACCACCTGTCCAAACTAACCCCCGTTCAAATGGAATTTCTCATCGGCGCGAGGCCCTGAAACCTCCCTCTGGAGCCTGCGCCTCACAACTTGAGCCGTCTCTCGGAAATTCCCTCCGTGCCATTTCACTCTGCACGGAGGAATTTCCTATACAGGCTCCTGCAACCTCTCCACTTTCTCGTCCTCCGTCCGGACACCTTGCCATCCGGCAGAGGCGGGGGACCCCAATGTAGAGATCTGGGGTGGAGGATGTTGCACGGAGCAGTTCCGACAAACTGGTTCCTGAGCCACTTCACGGACTCCCGGGCCGCCTGTACCTTTTGCGGTCTGGATGAGCCTGTGTTCCATGTGTACATAGAATGTGAGAACTTGCAGCTCCTGTTTCACTATTTGAAGGGGCTGCTCCTCAACTTCTGGCTCCTCTTCAGTCCTACGCTCCTGATCTTTGGCCACCCAATGCGGAGGGTGACGGGCAAGTCAGGACCTCCTTGTTGGTCTGCTTCTGGGCCTGGCCAAGATGGCCAATCACAGGTGCAGGTTGGATGCAGCCCGTAGTTGTGGTAGCTCTCGCTGTCTGCCTCTCTTCTGTGGCTTTGTTCACGCCCGGGTGACCCTGGAGAAGGAGCACGGGGTGTCCGCCGCTACGCTTGAGGCCTTCCACGACCTGTGGGCACCGCTAGTGTTCACTAGACACTAGCAACAACATTATGATTTAATTTGATAAGTTTCTTTTGTCTTTTATATGATCTGGATGTTTATTAGTTGTGCCCCTCTAAAAAGGCCCACTTTTGTTAGATTTTTTGAATTGATGACACTGGGGCAACTTAGTGTCTCCTTACGGGTTAACCAAAAAGAGGCATACAGCAGAGTGGATTTTCTTGGGATTTCATCCTCTCTGCTGCTGGGAGTTCAGCGGAATCCCTGTTTATGCTTGTGAATGGGGTTTCCACCGAACTTCCACTTGGTCACAGCAGCAGAGCAGGAGAAGCTCTGAGGAAGTTCACTTCAGGTGTTTCAGTCGCTCCCTTTATGCTTCAGAACTGCAGGATACAGACAACCTGCAGGGAAAGCTGTAAAATGAATGGGGTATTCTACTTTAATCCTCCAACTCCATTGTTGCATCTTATTTATCCTACTTCAAAATTCAGTGCAATGTGTCTGAACTTGCTGTGACACCCATGATGGAACTTTTGTATTCTCATTTTGGAAACTTTTTCTGTTTTTGAGAGACTTGGCTGGTCAGAAGTTCTCTGTTAGGTGCCTGTACCTGAGTTTCATTCTGGTTCCCTGGCGTGTCCATGAGCGACAACACCACAAGAGGTCACTATTATTTTAAAAATAAGCCTGACTGGTGCCCTGGTGCTGCCCAATTCCACTGCCTGTCTGCATCCTTCCTAGCCTAGCCTGGCCTGGTCCACGCCGACACCTTCCTTCCTTGTTGGGCCCACTCCCAGTCCTGTCAAGGTATAACTTTGTCTTGGGCCTGGGCAGGGGTTTGCGGTTCACGCTGAATTGTTGTATTACATTCCTGTCCCACCGTACTGCTTTCCTGCTAAAGCTGACCTGGCCCACGTCAACTCCAGCATATTCTTTGCCCATCAGCAAATACAATTGGCAAACACAGAAGTGTGAACAGCACTGAAAACTGGCTTTAAGCCAGCAACATGCCCTGAGGGCCGAAAAAGGGTCGGGGAGATGGGACAAATGTGGGAACTGTCAAGGGTGGGGGCTACAGACCGGGAGTGGGTAGGAGCAGAGTTCTCAGCCCAACTCCAGTGGTATCAGACCCTATTACCTATCCCAGGGGTATCAGACTCTTCATGCTGACACAACCCACTCCGCCCTCATAGCTGATGCCAGAACGTACGGCATCTTTACAGTTCTGCCGGATTCCAGGACCCTCCCCATTGTTGTCAGAATGCTGGACCGCTTCCTGCACTGACACCAGATCCCAGGGACACTATCCTCTGTACCACTAGATGTTGGAATCAGTCCTCGGTGTTACTAGATCTTAGGTCTCACCCCACATCCTGGTAGACCCCAGGATTTTCCCCAGACCCCTGCACGGTGCCACCTCTCTGTACTGACACACCCCAAGAACCTTCCCCATTGACTTCACACTCCTAGACCTCCCCTTTCCATTGCTGTCAGACGTTCGGGACCACTTCACCCATTGCTATCAGACCCTAGTGTCGATAGACCCCAGGGACCCTCTCCTAGTGCTTTGATACCCTAGGATCTTCCCCAGTGCCACCAGACTCTGTGATCTGATTTGGTCAGACCAAATAATGTCTTTTTCACAGTACCACCAGGATCCTTTCAGAAATATCTGGAACAGACAGTTTATTCCTTACATCAAGTAGGATTGCTGACCAATTTTATATCACTTTTCTTTCAAGAGGAATAGGTCCAATGAGTTTTTCATTCACCCTTACATAGATCGTGGAGCTGGACTACACATCCCGGATAAAATCCAAGATTTGGCCACATACTTTTATAGTTTCCAGATTCTCCGTGAGTTGCTTGAGGCTCTAATTTTGAAGCTTCACACAAATTGATGAAAGCCATGTAAGTGGGTTTCTCCTGTGCCTTACATCATTCTTCAATCTGTAATAAAGTGACAACATGTGCTAGTCATTCCTAATGAGAGCAAAATACAGGCTATTCCTTTTTGAATACTCCATGGGCCTCCACAGTTTTACATTTTTGGATCTTTTCTGCATTTCTTGACTGATTTTCAGCTCTTGTATCTGATCTAACTTATTAGTGAGTGTGAATTTCCTAGACCTTTGAGAATCTTCATTAGCCTTACAGTTGAGGTGCTGGAATTATCCTACGCCTCCACACAATTTATCTCCAGTCCTAGAAAAGCAATGGAGCATCACATCAGTCCTGATTCTAGATTTAAACTATTAAGAACATGTGTTAACTAATTAGTTATTATTAAAAAATGAACAAGCAAATAAGTAACAACAGAGAATTTATATTTACAGTAGAAATTCCATTAACTCCTTAAAAGGAAAACAAAAGGGTGTGATCTATAGGCTAAGCTGTTCTTTTCTAAATGACTTTTTTCCAACCTCCATGCAAATGACGACCTCCCTCAATGCTGTCAAATCCCAGCACTACCCTCCAGTGCTACCATACCCCAGATTCCCCCAGTGCTGCTAAGCTCTATGCCCTCCCAATAAATGCCTACCTTGAACCTGGTACATTTTGCCTACAGTGTTCTTTTGTATCCTGGGCTTTAAAAAAAATGAGAGATAAAAACCGAGTACATAGGTAAAAGAACGTACAGCAATTAAGGCCACTAATTTACAGTTTTCATGGAAAACTGCATAGAATTACAGAAATGAATTCCTAAAACAAGGGTAAAAGCCCCAGAATACCATGTAATTAAAATGCAATTTCATTTATTTCGTCACCATAAATCAAGGGTATTGTTGGGGGGAATCTGCCTTATCTTGACCTATTGTAGATGTTCAGTTTTGTTGTGTTGAAGGAAGAGCTTAATGTGTAAATGGACACATACCAGAGTCACATTGTATTGGCCCATTCTCATTGTTCTATTGCTCCTGGTCCATAGGATCAATGTTCATTTTGAGTCTTGCTTCTACAAAATACCTGAAGTTCTTTCACAAGTCAGCAGGGGGCTCTAGGATCTAACTACAAATGTGTTGCAGAAACCTGAGTAGACCAATGTAGTGAAACCCTGTGTAATGTCAATTTACTACCAAAGAGAAAGTTGATGTTAGCCAGTGACATCAGTAGGGAAGAATTAGTGGTAAAATTAACATTGAGAAATAAATATTTCCCTTTTAATAATGCACATACTTTACCAATCTGGTCAATTTTAATGTGTTTTTTGTTGACCAGTAATAAATAAATATATATTATGTTTTACTGGTCAACAAAAACACATTATATATATAATGTATGTATAGTAGCCAGCATTTGTGTGAAATGTTCTTGTACTCTGAAGATAACAGAATGTTCTGTTGCAGATTTGCAGATAGTAAACATTACTCTCTGAGTGCTTTTCCAGACCAATTGTAGACCAGTTGTCAATATTATACCAGTGTCTAGACCTAGACTATGAAGAGTGAGTCCTATCCTCAATTGTTAATAAAGCACTGAGGAGTGTAGTAGCCAAATTTAACACTTCATACATGATAACCCAATAAGCTCAAGTGCAAAAATATGACATATAGTTTTGCTTTAAGAAGTTCACACATGAAAAATATTGAAGGATGATAATCATCATTTTTGAGTGGTTTTGCCATGTGAATGAAGGTTTTTGTTCTCTCTCCTTATAGTTAACAATTAGAATGAAAGGGGGAACTAATTGTGCTGAATCTACTGATGATTTAAAACAAGTGTTTTTACTTAACATTTAATTATTCTGCAGGCTACTCCTTAACTATGCTATTTTAATAAATGTAAAAATCCATTTAAGTTTCTTTATTCGAATGTACTATAAATAAAAAAACAGTAGTAAGTTAGAAAAACAATGTAGATAGGACAGCCTTCAACAATTGTTAACCAACTATTACTTCTGTTCTTAAAAAATTGCATTTAGTTTTGTAATGGTATAACTATTGCTGCTGAATTGTTGGGAGCTGAAAGAGGGAGCACATGATTTCAACATTATCCTGGATGATATTACTATTACAGAGGTCAGTTTTGATAGGGATTACACAGCAGCTGTACAAAACAAATGCATAATAAAGCCTGAAAATTGTGCTTAAATGTTATTTTATCTGTCTTTATATTCTAGAAAGCATACAGTGAACAATTGTATTCTATGTAATCCATTTGCAATAGTAGAAAATTGGTAGCATACTGCTGTGGTTATGCTCCCTGTCTTTTTCTTTTGAAAGACTATTATATGAAGTCACAGTGGGTTGGATAATATTGTAGCTCATCACTCCAACTCAACTGTTTACTTGACCTATAGTCGTTAAATTAGTATTGTGCCTGTATTTGGTAACCCATTCTATTCCATTATCTTATTAATTAACACTTGAATTAAGAGAATAGTCTTGCAGTACCATAATAATACAGCTAAATGCATCAGATATGTCAAAATATTGTTTCATCATAAGTAAACCTATAATGCAAATGGCAGTGGATGCATGTTTTTCTAAATCATTGTTTATTGTCTGTATACTCTGCAAACCAGAAGTCACGAGTTGCTATCTGTATGACAGAACGCAAGGTGACACGTGCTAGACAGCATGCAATTCTTGGTGAATTTATTGCTCCATAAAATGTAGAGCCCCGATTTTAACTTGGGCGGAAATTGAGCAAGCAGACAGCGGGAAGAGCGGCAAGCTCCCATGATGTTGCCAGCATGAGGCCCGGGCTATTTTAACTCCCAGGCTTAATTGTATTAGGATTGATAGGCTGCCCACCTGATTGCATCACAAGACATACAGCCCGCTCGTTTTCGCGGCGCAATTTCTGGTGGGCCACCGAGGCCTATTTAAAGTGGAAATGCACCTCTTAATGCGAGGTTTCATTCTCCGATGCCAGGTTTCTTTTTCAACAATGTGGACAGAATTGTCATTACTGTAATGATTCACAAAGCTGCTCCCAGGTTTCCAGATGCCTGCTTGAAGATCCTTATGGAGGAGGTCAGGGCAAGAGGGAGGTACTGTATCCCAACACCTGCTGGAGCATCCCCAGGGCGACTGTCTAGCAGCCCTGGGCAGAGCTGGCTGAGAGGGTCAGTGATGCAGCATCACCCCGGGACCTGGCTTCAGTGTAGGAAGAGATTCAATGACCTCACAAGAGCAGCAAGAATGAGTACAGTGCTCTCCATGTCTCTCACCAAAACCTTCCAACACTCCATTCACCTTACCCAGCCCATAGGGTCTACAGGCCCAGAGTGAGTTTGCCTTAGCATGGCACTGAGAGACTCGACAGTAGCAGTTGACAGATTTCACTTGGCAGCATAACGTGGTCAAGCTGGTTGAATAATCTCCAGGGCTGTCTACTCCATTTTGCTTAGCACTTGGATGTTCAATGGTTCCCCCAGTCTTGCTGCTCTCCCTAGTGTTGTGAGCCATTTTTCCTGCAGAGAGGGAGAGTGTTGCTGACTGGCTATTGAAAAGCAATGTATACGTGTGAGGCTACTTCATGTAGTGCATATGCTGAGAGTGAGAAGATGCAAGTTGCAAGCAGGATGAGGCGGTGTTCAATGGACAGCAAGTGGCTAGAATGTGAAGTGAGAAAAGAGTCATCAGAGGACTTCCTTGTTTTGCAATTGCTACCATGTGAGAACAGAATGTTGTAGTATCTGCTGTGAAGGCATCAAACAAAAGCTGAGTGTGAGTTTGAATGTAAAGGAGAGGTGGTACAGTGTTCCCTTGTGATTGATGGCGAAGGATGTATTCCACTAAAAAAGAACAAGCTAGCCAAGAATGAGATGCTATGGATAAACAGAAGTAAGGATAAAATTGAATCTAAAGAAAAAGGCATAAGCAAAGTGCATAATCAAAAAAGGAAAGGATGACTAAAGGGAATATGATGAGCTTAGAAAAGAGGTTAAAAACACAATTAGCAAGGCAAAGAGGAAATATGAAATAAAAATATCAAAGAATATAAAAAGAAATAGTGAAGTATTCTATAGGCACACAAGTAACAAAAGTAGAGTTAAAATGGGGTTAGGGCCACTAAGGGATGAGCAAGATAAACTCACAGGAGATGATACTGAAATAACAGGGATACTAAATAGATACTTTGCCTCCATTGTCACTGAAAGGGCTAACAAAGAGGAAATGACAACAGTAAAAGTCAAGAGGGATATTAAAACAGTTACGATAGAAAAAAGGAGACAAACTTGTCAAACTTAAAGAGGATAAAACCCCGGGTCCAGATGGATTGCACTCGTGGATACTAAAAGAAAATAGGAAAGAGATAGCAGAGACTATGGTATCCATATATAAAAATTCAATAGAAAAAGGAATAGTGCCAGAGGACTGGCGAACAGAAAATGTAATTCCTATCTTCAAAAAGGGAGATAGAACTAATCAAGGGAACTATAGACCAGTTAGCTAAATGTCAGTGGTAGGAAAGATATTGGAATCTTTGCTAAAAGATCAATAACAAAATATCTAGAGATGGAGAATACAATAAAAAAATAGTCAGTATGGATTTCTAAAAGGAAAAACCTGTTTAGCCAACTTTATTGAATTCTTTGAATAAATAAGAGTAGACAAGGGCAATACAGTGGATGTAGTATACATGGACATTCAGAAGGCCTTCAATAAGGTTCCAAATAAGAGACTCGTGGCAAAGGTCAAGGCGGGTGGAGTCAGCAGCCAGGTAGCGAACAAATTGAAATATGGTAACAATTAAGAGAGCGTAGGAGATCAAGGAAATTTCTTGGACTGTAAAAATGAGGGAAGTGATATCCTGCAGGGATCCATGCTGGGACCATATATATTAATGGTTTGGAGTCAAAAATTGGAGCAATGGTGTCCAAATTTTAAGATGATACTAAATACCAGAGTGGTGAAAATGTGGAGTTTGCTGTCACATGAGGTGGTTGAAGTGGATAGCATTGGTGATTTAAGGGGAAGCTTGATGCATACATGAGGGAGATGGGAATGGAGGGATATGGGTGCAGGTTGAGAAGAGGTAATTAGAGTGGAAAGGCTTATGTGGAGTACAAACACCAGCATAGACCGGTTGGGCTGAATGGCCAGTTTCTGTGCAGTAGATTCTATGTAATTCTATTAATTATATACAATGAATGTGATACGGGGGGAGGGAAATATTTAGAGTGCTGGGGACAGGGGGAAAACGGGCTATTGCCAGGTGTTGTGCAGAGAGATGGAGAAATGAAGAGTGTACTCACCCTAGCTACTCTGGTCAGGTCTTTGAATCTTTTTCTGCATTGAATCTAGATCCTGGAAGTGATGCTCCTTGAACTGATAAGCTCAGCCACCCATCTCCAGGCCTATTGGACGTTGGCCTTCGGAATCTACTTCCCATTCATTGGAAGAGAGTCTTCCAGTAGGACCTCCAAGGAGGTGTCAGAGAACTTGGGGGCTTGCTTTGACTCATTTCTCACAATCACCTTTTTGCAGCAGTATAACACAGCAAATTCCAAGAAGTGAATGCAACCTCCCTTTAAGAGGTACATTCATGCGTTAAATAGGCCTCTGGAAGCCCACCTGAAATCCCGCCCGGCAAGTGGGCGGGCTGCCCATTCCCAAAGCAATCAGAATGGAACCCACCAGTTAGATATAAATGAGGTCTGGCAGTTAAAATCGACCCGGCCTTACACTGATGATGTCGGGCGTAGTTTCTGCTCGCCCTGCCCCACCTCTCCCGAAACCTGCTGCTAGTTAAAATTCCCCCTTAAATCTGTTTCTACTGTTGTTTGAATTCTGGTTTTACCTAGGGCGTAAGATTTTATCAGGCTTGGGTGATGGGAGGGATCCTGTAACACATTCAAATAATCTCCCAGTGAGCTGGCTATGAAATTGCATCCATGGAAACTTGTGAGTTGTAGCTTTGTGCATTACCAACTGAAAAAGATAATGTGAGTTTGAAGAGTAAGTAACATTCGCACCAGAGAAGTGCCAGGCAATGACCATCTCTAACAAGAGAGAGTCTAACCACCTCCCCTTGACATTCAACAGCATTACAATCGCCGAATCCCCCACCATCAACATCCTGGGGGTCACCATTGACCAGAAACTTAACTGGACCAGCCACATAAATACAGTGGCTACAAGAGCAGGTCAGAGGCTGGGTATTCTGTGGCGAGTGACTCACCTCCTGACTCCCCAAAGCATTTCAACCATCTACAAGGCACAAGTCAGGAGTATGATGGAATACTCTCCACTTGCCTTGATGAGTGCAGCTCCGACAACACTCAAGAAGATCGACACCATCCAGGACAAAGCAGCCCGCTTGATTGGCACCCCATACACCACCCTAAACATTCACTTCCTTCACCACCGGCGCACCATGGCTGCAGTGTGCACCGTCCTCAGGATGCACTGCAGCAACTCGCCAAGGCTTCTTCGACAGCATCTCCCAAACCCACGACCTCTACCACCTAGAAGAACAAGGGCAGCAGGCACATGGGAACAACACCACCTGCACGTTCCCCTCCAAGTCACACACCATCCTGACTTGGAAATATATCGCCGATCCTTCGTCGTCGCTGGGTCAAAATCCTGGAATTCCTTTCCTAACAGCACTGTGGGAGAACCTTCACCACACGGACTGCAGCAGTTCAAGAAGGTGGCTCACTACCTCAAGGTCAATTAGGGATGGGCAAAAAATGCTGGCCTTGCCAGCAACGCTCACATCCAATGAACGAATAATAAAAAAAGAGAATCAGCATTAGAAAATACTTAGTGCAGTTACTGTCAATTAAAATCTGCAACAGTCACCAGCATTCAAAGGGTTAATATCAGGCTGACTGAGTAATTTCCCACCTCCAGAAGGGAATTTGACTGTTGCAATCAATTTGGCTTTTTGTCAAACATGTTTTTTGACATTTTCTTTTACCTGGGAGAGGCTTGGCATAAATTGACTCCTCAATGGGTAAAGATCCTATGATTACATTTCCACAAGAACCAACCACATAAATGCAAATAGAGATATGACTTGGTTGAAAAATACATTTCATTTAGAGAATAGATATTTGAACTGAGCATGTGCGAATGCATAAATTGCATTCTAGGAGTTACGGTTTCTAATTAGATAGTTTTCAGACCAACTGATCTCTTAACTCCTCTTTCTTTACCATGATGTGGAGATGCCGGTGATGGACTGGGGCAGAGAAAGCCTCCGAAAGCTTGTGATTTTCAAATAAAACTGTTGGACTATAACCTGGTGTTGTAAGATTCCTTACATTTCTTTACCATGTTGATCTCCCAAAACCAGCATATTACTCGCCAGCAACGCCCACATCCCATGAACGAGTAAAAAAAAAACAATCGAAAGCCAATAAGGCACTTATAGGAGAGGGTCTCTGAAGAAATGGGCCACAGGCCCTCCACTCAGCACTTGATTGGAGGACTTGAAAAGGGGAGGCAATAAGAATATGGAGCCCGAAAAATAGCACCTTCTCTTTACAGGTACGATCCTCAGGCCTGAAGGCCTTTTTGCTGCTGTTCTTGGGCAGCAGCCAGAAGGCCTCACAGCCAACAGCCATTACCACTGATAAGTGGTTGACTTTCTGCTCCTGCTTCTAGGTGCAAAGTCCTGTCAAGGGGCGGACCTGTGTTGGGGGATCATGTGGCTTAGTCAAATAACTCAAACCCAGAAATCCAGTAGGGGTTCAAGGTACTGTCAGATAGAGTGTACTTTGGGTGTGCTCTACTTGACTTGCACCCAAACTATCCTTACTGGATTAATAAATTGATATCTCTAATCCCCTCCTATAGCTAACATAGAACAGAAAATACATTTGGGTGAACTGAAAAACTGTGGTCTGTACTCTTAATTTAATTTGGGGCATTGGACTGGCTCAGCATGCATTTGACTCTGAACAGTATTTAAGATAACCATTGCATTTTGTACACTTCAGGTACAACATAAACCATCTCTTGAGAGAATGCAAATTTCAACAGATCATCATCCTGATGTGTGTTAAGAACTATATAAAATGTATTGTGAATCGAAGTATTGCAAACTCTTCTTGACGGACCTGTGCACTATTTGAATATCTGGCACAATCATCTCTGTGTGCATAACTTTTGCTTTTATTTGTTCTGTATCATCCGTCGAAATAAAATTTTAAAAATTGTGGCTTTAATAACATAGAAATACATTAGCTGGATCTTATTTATACTGAAGAACAATTCAGGCAAAACATTTTGCATACAGCCCGGAATTTCCTTGGAGCTGCTCCTGCTCCAAAGCCGTAACTTTTCCGGAGGTTCGGCATGTGTAAACGGGCTTTACGGCAAAGTTATGGAGGTGGAGCGAGAGCGGTTCCAAGGAAATTCCAGAACTAATTTCATTTAATTTTTCTTCTCTTCACTTACCTCCTTTGTATACAATGTCAGTGTCACAATCCATTCCCCAGCCAAGAGACTGAATGGGTGATCTCCTCCCAGACTTCAGCTAATTCTGTAATTCAGTCAACCACAAGAAGATGCATGAAAGAATCATTTAAATTTCCTCCTTCCACCCCAGTTACAATGGTTTGGCTAGTGTCCAGAGGATTTTATTTAAAACCTTTGATGTTACATTTTCAATGTAAATGATCATATGTGATCAGATTCAGTTTCCAAATTATGTGATTTTTCTGAAAATTAGAAAGCCTTAGATTTTTAGTGTGAAGCAATATTTCTTTGTGAAGCGATTTTGACCTCTCAGAACTGTTCACTTGGATACTGACTGTCTGCTGAATCTTCAGATCTATAGTTTGATAAGTAAGTCGCAATTGTAAATGCATGTGGGCCATCAGCAGCAGCAGAATTTTATTCCGGCACAATCTGTAACCTCATGGCCCTGCATATTCCTCACTCTACCATTACTAACAAGCCAGGGGATCAACCCTAGTTCAATGAGGAGTGTAGAAGAGCATGCCAGGAGCAGCACCAGGTGTCTCTAAAAATGGGGTGCCAACCTGGTGAAGCTACAACACAGGGCGACATGCATGCTAAACAGCGAAAGCAACATGCTATAGACAGAGCTAAGCGATTCCACAACCAACAGATCAGATCAAAGCTCTGCAGTCCTGCTACATCCAGTCATGAATGGTGGTGGACAATTAAAATACTAACGGGAGGAGGAGGTTCTGTAAATATCCCCAATCTCAATGATGGCAGAATCCATCATGTGAGTGCAAAAGACAAGGCTAAAGCGTTTGCAACCATCTTCAGCCAGAAATGCTGAGTGGATGATCCATCTCGGCCTCCTCCCGATATCCCCACCATCACAGAAGCCAGTCTTCAGCCAATTTGATTCACACCACGTGATATCGAACGGCTGAGTGCATAGGATACGGCAAAGGCTATGGGCCCCGACAACATCCTGGCTGTAGTGCTGAAGACTTGTGCTCCAGAACTAGCCGCACCTCTAGCCAAGCTGTTCCAGTACAGCTACAACACTGGCATCTACCCGACAATGTGAAAAATTGCCCAGGTATGTCCTGTCCACAAAAAGCAAGACAAATCCAATCTAGTCAATTACCGCCCCATCAGTCTACTCTCAATCATCAGCAAAATGATGGAAGGTGTCGTCGACAGTGCTATCAAGCGGCACTTACTCACCAATAACCTGTTCACCGATGCTCAGTTTGGGTTCCGCCAGGACCACTCAGCTCCAGACCGCATTATAGCCTTGGTCCAAACATGGACAAAAGAGCTGAATTCCAGAGGTGAGGTGAGAGTGACTGCCCTTGACATCAAGGCAGCATTTGACTGAGTGTGGCACCAAGGAGCCCTAGTAAAATTGAAGACAATAGAATTCAGGGGCAAAACTCTCCAGTGGCTGGAGTCATTCCTAGCACAAATGAAGATGGTAGTGGTTATTGGAGGCCAATCATCTCAGCCCCAGGCCATTGCTGCAGGAGTTCCTCAGGGCATTGTCATAGGCCCAACCATCTTCAGCTGCTGCATCAATGACCTTCCCTCCATCATAAGGTCAGAAATGGGGATGTTTGCTGATGATTGCAGTGTTCAGTTCCATTCGCAACCCCTCAGATAATGAAGCAGTCTGTGCTCACATGCAGCAAGACCTGGACAACATCCGGGCTTGGGCTGATAAGTGGCAAGTAACATTCGTGCCAGACAAGTGCCAAGCAATGACCATCTCCAACAAGAGAGAGTCTAACCACCTCCCCTTGGCATTCAACGGCATTACCATCGCCGAATCCCCTACCATCAACATCCTTGGGGTCACCATTGACCAGAAATTTAACTGGACCAGCCCCATAAATACTGTGGCTACAAGAGCAGGTCAGAGGCTGGGTATTCAGGAGGCGAGTGACTCACCATCTACAAGGCACAAGTCAGGAGTGTAATGGAATACTCTCCACTTGCCTGGATGAGTGCAGCTCCAACAACACTCAAGAAGATCGACACCATCCAGTACAAAGCAGCCTTGATTGGCACCCCATCCACCTCCCTAAACATTCACTCCCTTCACCACTGGCGCACCGTGGATGCAGTGTGTACAATCTACAGGATGCACTGCAGCAACTCGCCAAGGCTTCTTCGACAGCACCGGCCAAACCCGCAACCTCTACCACCTAGAAGGACAAGGGCAGCAGGCACATGGGAACAACACCACCTACACGTTCCCCTTCATCCTGACTTGGAAATATATCGCCGTTCCTTCATCATCGCTGGGTCAAAATCCTGGAACTCCCTACCCAACAGCACTGTGGGAGAACCTTCACCACATGGACTGCAGCGGTTCAAGAAGGCGGCTCACCACCACCTTCTCAAGGGCAATTATGGATGGGCAATAAATGCTGGCCTTGCATCCCATGAACGAATAAAAAAAAATGTTTCTGAAATTCTATTTAATTAAAAAATATATATACTACTTTCTCATGGAAAATGTTGATTGATTTTTAATTCAACTTTACATAATTTCTATGTTTTTATATTTTCTACTGAAATTACCTTGGGGAAACTTTATTGTTCTAAAATCTATATATTTG
Organism: Heptranchias perlo; assembly: GCF_035084215.1. NCBI lineage: Eukaryota > Metazoa > Chordata > Chondrichthyes > Hexanchiformes > Hexanchidae > Heptranchias > Heptranchias perlo. Next base: position 34,314,410 of record NC_090337.1, on the reverse strand, counting down.
GATTTTTTTTCTGTGCTGTTAAAGGTGAGGATATCTGTACTTTCTTTCACTTTTGGCATCCATTTAAAGCGTTGAACACTCCCAGGTCAGGTACAGCAGAGTAGAGCATCCTCTATTCCACCCCAGCATTAGAAGATCACCCCGACTGCACCATATGACATTTTCATTTTGCATGTTGTCCATCCTTAAGATCTTTGAGTATCAGTGTTGATTTGGGTGGAACTACGAAGAATTTTGTACTCTGGACCACTAAAAACAGGACTAAAACAGCACTGACTTGTTTAAGATAGTTACAAGATCACAAGATAGTTGCAGATGAGGAAAGACATTTGTCGCATCTTTATTCATCCATCCAAAGAGATCCTAAAGTCCCCCCTTTGTAGCACCCAATTGTTTCTCAAATGATTCCAGGACTTTTGCTTCCACTATATCTAGAAGTTTATTCCATAAGTTGATTAATCTTTGTGTAAAGAAGAATTTCCTGACATCAGTCCTAAAATTACCTTATACTGATTTGAACCTATGTCCCGTATTTCTATTCCTGCAGTTTAATTTAAAGTAATATTCGGGTTTACTTTTCTATACCCTTAGCAATCTTATATAACTCTATAAGGTCACCTCTCAGATGCCTCCTTTCCAAGCTGAAAGACCGAAGTCTACCTGGTCTTTCCTCATTACTCGGCCCTCTGACAGCAGCATGTAGTTGGCTGGTCTTCCCCCAGCCTTGTTCTTCCACCAGGTATTATGTGCTGTCTTGTCTTGCAGAGAGGGCAAGAGTGTCTCCTGCAAAGGAGAGTGCAGATGTGTGGGGCTTATGCTTCCAATGTAGATGCTGAGAGGGAGAAGAAGCAAGATGCAAGCAGGATGGAGAGGTGTCGAATGGCAAGCAAGTGTTGGGAGTGTGGAACGATAAGGAGTCCTCAGAGAAGTTGCTCATTTCCGAAATGTGACCAAGTGAGAAGAAATGCTGCTAGTGGCTGCAGTGAAGAGAACATGTGTGTGTTTAGAATGTGAATGAGAGATGCTATAGTGTGCCCTTGTGATGGGTGGTGAAGGAAGTGATGGAGGGGAGGGAATAGGTAAGAGTGCAGGAGGAAGGAGTGGGAAGGACTGTTAGCAGGTTTTACTGAGAGAATTGGAGAATGCAGAGCTGTATTCACCCTTGCTACTCTAGTGAGGTCATTGAACCTTTTCTGATACTGAATTCAGGTCGTGGGGGAGATGTTCATGTTGCTGACCACCTCTGACACCTCCCTCCAAGCCTGGTGGACCTCATGCTTAGGCACCCTCCTTCCAGTGCTGGGGTAAAATACTTCTCTCCTCAAGATGTGCTACCAGAACGTAAACCTGCAAGGAGTCATTAAAGCTGGTGGCTAAGAAGACACATTTTTCTGAGTCTTCCTAGCCACCGGCCTTAGCAAATCTCTGCAAGTTTACTTCCAGGTTGCAGTCGGCTGTGTGAGACCCATATGTCAGAAGCAGATGCCACTAGCACAGGCCTTATACAATATAAAAGCAGGTTGTACTGAACCTATCAGAAGCCTGGAACAATTGCAACCACAATAAACTGTAAATATGGCAAATTAACTGCTATCACCTAGGTGGGCTTTGCACCTTCTAACACTTATAAGGCAATACAAATAGTTTGGTGCTCAGTGACCTATATGCATCTGATAAGAAATTAAAAGATCTATCATTTAATTAGTTATAGTTCAAAGGGATAGTGAGGCAATCCACAGTTTTCATAGTCAGGAGCAAATTTAACATTGTAATAGTTTCAGATGGAATATTGGGAAGACCGAAGCCATTGTCTTCAGTCCCCACCACAAACTCCATTCCCTAGCCACCGACTCCATCCCTCGCCCTGGCCGCTGTCTGAGGCTGAACCAGACTGTTCACAACCTTGGCGTCCTATTTAACCCTGAGCTGAGCTTCCGACCCCATATCCTCTCCATCACCAAGACCGCCTACTTCCACCTCCGTAACATCGCCAGTCTCCGTTCCTGCCTCAGCTCATCTGCGACTGGAACCTTCATCGATGCCTTAGTAACCTCTAGACTCGACTATTCAAATGCTCCCTTGGCCGGCCTCCCACCTTGCATCCTCCGTAAACTTGAGCACATCCAAATCTCCGCTGCCCGTATCCTAACTCGCACAAAGTTCCGTTCACCCATCATCCCTGATTTTAAAATTCTCGTCTTTGTTTTCAAATCCCTCCATGGTCTTGCCCCTCCCTATCTATGTAACCTCGTCCAGCCCTACAACCCTCCGAAATCTCTGTGCTTCTCCAATTCTGGACTCTTGCGTAGCCCCGATTTTAATCGCTCCACCATTGGCAGCCGTGCCTTCAGCTGCCTAGGCCCTAAGCTCTGGAATTCCCTCCCTAAACCTCTCGGCCTCTCTACCTCTCTCTCTTCCTTTAAGGCGCTCTGAGCTTTTGGTCATAGAATTATAGAAAGTTATGGCACAGAAGGAGGCAATTCGGCCTATCGTGTCCATGCCGGCTGAAGAAGAGCTATCCAGCTTAATCCCACTTTCCAGCACGGTCCGTAGCCTTGTAGGTTACAGTACTTCAAGAGCACATCCAAGTACTTTTTAAATGAGTTGAGGGTTTGTGCCTCTCCCACTCTTTCAGGCAGTGAGTTCCAGACCCCAACCACCCTCTAGGTGAAAGAATTTCTCCTCAGCTCCCCTCTAATCCTACCAATTACTTTAAATCTATACCCCCTAGTCACTGACACTTCTGCTAAGAGAAATAGGTCCCTCCTATTCACTCTATTTAGGCCCTTCATAATTTTATATACCTCAATTAAATCATCCCTCAGCCTCCTCTGTTCCAATGAAAACAACCCCAGCCTATCCAATCTTTCCTCATAGCTAAAATTCTCCAGTCCTGGCAACATCCTCATAAATCTCCTCTGTACCCTCTCTAGTGCAATCATATCTTTCCTGTAATGTGGTGACCAGAACTGTACGCAGTACTTAAGCTGTGGCCTAACTAGTGATTCATACAGTTCTAACATAACCTCCCTGCTCTTATATTCTATGCTTCAGCTAATAAAGGAAAGTATCCCGTAAGCCTTTTTAACCACATTATCTACCTGTCCTGCTACCTTCAGGCATCTGTGGTCATGCACTCCAAGGTCCCTTGTGTCAGCTTAGCTCAGTTTTTGCCTGAGTCAGAAGGTCTAGGGTTTAGGTTCCACTCCCACTCTAGGCTGACACTTCAGTGTAATACTGAGGGAGTGCTGCATTGTCAAAGGGCTATCTTTTGGACAAGACATTAAATCGAGACCCATTCTGTCTGTTTGGGTGGACATAAAAGATCCATGGCAGTATTCAATGAAGAGCCAGGGAATTCTCATGCTGTCCTGGCTAACATTAATCCTTCAACCAACAGCATAAAACAAATTAACTGGTCATTTAGCTTGTTGCTGTGTACAAATTTCTGTTTGCCTAGGAAAAAGTGACTACACTTCAAAAGTAATTAATTGGCTGTAATGCCCTTTGGGATATCCTGTGAACAATAAGGCGCAAAGTGAATACAAGTTCTTTTTTTGTAGAAAGCCAGCAACCCACCCATTCAAAAATGCAATTAATGCAACTCGGCGTTGCATTTAATGCATGTAAGAGTCAAAGACACCAGGTGGCAGCAGATACGGGAAATTTTCAACATACTCGAAGCTTCCATCGCAACAAAGAACCATACTGCTATACGTTTCCTTGGCGTGGTTTTCAATGCGATTATGTTATCTAAATCTAACAGAATAAATTTAGAATCAAACAATAGAAAGTCCAAAGCTTTCGAAAGATACTGCCACCACTACTAACTTGCATTTATATATCGCCTTTCACGACCTCAGGACGTCCCAAAGCGCTTTACAGCCAATGGAGTGTAGTCTCTGTGGTAATGCATAGGGAGGTAGCTGCCAAATTGGTATTGGGATCTCGCCAACTAACGCTCTCATTGCACATTCCATAGCACATTCAGAATCATCACCCAATGAAACACCGGCTCTAATGATTCCTTGCTGCCTCGGTATATTTTGTGTACACAAGACATTTCTTATAAGACCTCACTGCTAAAACAAAATCGTGTAAATTGTACTATTTGAACAGTGAACACCTCGCTGTGAGAACGATCGGCGCTGCGTTAAAGGAAATGCTCGGCGAGCTTTTTGTTTGTTTGCGGATGGAGAGCCAGGCATCGTGTGCAAGTGATGAGATTTACTTCGCGGTGTGTGTTTGGCGAACCTTTTCTTCGTTTTGCAAACCCACATTTCCTCACTAAAATTTGGTCTTCCAATCAGTGCAAAGAATGACGCAGTTCAGTTCTCATTCCAAAAAAAAATCTTAATTTTCCACACAAAAAAAAAATAAGAATCCGGTCTTACAAAATAAATATTAATTATGCATCCTTCTCCCTCCTCCCCTCTACACAAATGCACACAATACATAAAGAATCGGATCAGCGCACACCCAGCACATCTCCATGGAAACATTGACCTCATGCTGTGACATGAAATCCAGGCTCATTGCTATGGAAACTATCTGTGACATCAAACCTGAAATCCGTTGCCATGGCAGCCCACCTACTGACTTAGCAGCTATTTATGTTGCCGCGGTCTGCGCCAACACGCCGCAGTCAAGATGTTCTGTTGTGGCACAGAAAGCCTGCCAACTGGAATGAAGGCTAATGATTAAACCAGAATATGCTGAACATGGGGCACGCGAGTCCCCTTCATGTGCTGCATAATGTCTCCAACATTGACTTGTTTGTAAAACGCTGCAGCTTAGCTGACTTTAGATAAAGATCCCAGACCTGCTGTCCTTGTTTGTTTTCATCGCACAACCTTGACATATTAGGGCGTAAATCGGGCGCCAGTTTAAGAGCGAATATGACTCTTACAGCAGCTAATGGCAGTGAGTGCTCAAGTGTCACTATTACAGCCTTTGGACTTAATGAATTATTTGTGCATATGTCCATGCATTGGTTAACTGTTGAACTGGTGGTATCATTTTACACGGGAGAGGGGTGTGCGAGTTATGATCGCACAGCTCTCTTCCAATTGCTGTTTTTTTAGGGTGGGGTGGAGTAAGTAGCACTCGCCCCTGAGAAGTGGATTGTTGGAGTTCAGTGGGCGACAGAAAGTCTCTTCAGATATTAAAGTCTCCATTTAACATGTATTAATTGAATTTTGTTAAGAATTCTGTGATGAAATTTCTCAGTCAAATCAGATCAGGTTAGATGCACGGGGCATCCTGAGGGAGAAATTATTGCTGTGCTGTTTCTCGCGAGATTATAGCGTTGCTTTTGCAGATGGGGAAACAGTGCCAAGAAAAACTGAGGGGGAAGAGAAGACGTGGACATGTTATGGGTGGGGAAATTGCAACTCTGTTAACCAGCTACAAGGATTTAAGTTTGAACCCATTTAATTCATTTTTTTCTAGTATAAACAGCGCTCTTCATACAAGATTGATTATTCCATCAATATGACCTGCATAAAACATAATTCACATGACTGCCTTTTGCTATCCCACTGTACTGAATGAGGGTGCTCAGCAGCCTTCAGCGTATCACTCATTGTTAATGCCGTAGTGTCGAATTTCAGCAAATTATCTTATTCCATTACACTGATTAAAGACGAAACTGCAGAATTCGGTGCGCAGTAGATGGACCAAAATGGCTTCTGCTGGTGCTTTAGATAATGCGGATTATCTTCATGGGTGGTTTCTCTGTAGCAGCTGCGCTGCAGACAATTGGGGGAACGCTTTTTGTTTGCGTATGAAACAGGGAGAGCCTCTTGAACAATGTCACCAGCTGCAGATGTGGAGATTACTGCAGTTATCCAAAAATAACTAGTGGAAACTAGCACCAAAAAAAATACACACCTTTTTTCGCACTCTCATGATTCCTACCCGTTTATTAGACATAAAAAAGGTCCAGGTGTAATCTCTGATTTTTTTTAGGCGACTGGCTAATGATTAACGTGATAGATAATTTATCTATTTTCCTTCAACGCCCCTTTGCAGTGGTATGGTCCAAGCTGCTTTGAAGAGCTGGTTATGCAAATTTTCTAGAGACGCTTTTCTCTGTGCAAATAGCAGCCAGACGTGAATAGTTATTGGCTATTTATTTCCTGCCTGTGTGAGCTGGCAGTTTGAGAGAAAATTCTAGAAGGTCTAAGCATATGATTACAGTTTTGTCACACAACTTGTGAAACATAAGAATACAAGCCTTTGTTTTTAAGGCAAATTTGTAGCCAAAAGTGAAAGGAACTAAAGCTCTTTTGAAATACATCAGCTGAGCATATATGAGAATTATGAAAAAAGCTTTTGTTTGTCCAGGTCTCTATAAACCCGTTTGAAACAGAAATAATAGCGACTGTTTTCTGAGAGCTGAAATGGCTGCTGCTCATTTTTGAAAATTAGGTAAATTGCAGAGTAACCTTACGTGTACGTTAACATTGTTTCTCGGTGATTATATGTTTTCAAAACAACTTGGTGCTATTGCTAGTAGATACAAAGCAGTTTGTTAAAATGTGATACTTTCATATGTTTTCGAAGCTAACCGTTTCTTAGTATGTGTTATAACAGTTGGTAAAAGTACCAGAGCTTCATAAATTCTGTTGGTCTTTTAGTGACGGAATTAAAACACAATTCTTTTTATAAATCTATTGTAAGGTTGAACAATTTACGGTTATAATTTGAAAGCTGCAGCCTGTTTTAATAAGCTTTTGATAATTTCCACAGCAATCACACACCCACGATCAATAATGTAAAACCTTCCGGTTATTACATCCTTATGTCTCTTGTGTATCTATACGTATTGCAGCAAGGCAGCAAACACAATTCAAGAAAACCACAGCAGTAATTTAACCTTTCTTTAAACGTCAAGCGAAGCAAGAAATTCACCAATATAACAAGACTTGAAGAACATTTGAATGCACAAAGTCAATCTAGTATTAACACTGAATATAACCTGTCTGTTACAGACTCCCTTTGCTCTCCTTAAAACCTTTAAAATGTAAAAGTTGCAGGGCTGAAATTATATGGTTGAATGAACAAGCAGCAATACCCACAACATGTATTTTTTTCAAGCCCTTTTTATTTTGCCTTGTCTCCAATGCCATGTTAACAATCATTTCATTTCTCATTTTCCCACATGAGAGATAACTAGATACTGAAGCTCTGCCAATGCTACATTGTAACTGGCTACTAAGAGCACAATGGTATGTATAAATACCGTGCCATTTCTCTCGGACCTTTTGCACCTCGCCAACGTCATAAGAACATAAGAAATAGGAGCAGGAGTAGGCCATACAGCCCCTCGAGCCTGCTCTGCCATTCAATAAGATCAGATCTGATCTTCGACCTCAATTCCACTTTTCCGCCCTATTCCCATATTCCTTGATTCCCTTAGTGTCCAAAAACCTTATCGATCTAATTCTTGAATATACTCAATGACTACAGCTCTCTGAGGTAGAGAATTCCAAAGATTCACAACTCTGAGTGAAGAAATATTTCCTCATCTCGGCCCTAAATGGCCGACCCCTAGTCCTAGACTCTCTAGCCAGAGCAAACAGCCTCTCAACATCTACCCTGTCAAGCCCCCTCAGAATCTTATATGTTTCAACGAGATCACCTCTCATTCTTCTATAACTCCAGAGAATATAGGCCCATTCTACTCAATCTCTCCTTATAGGACAACCCTCTCATTCCAGGAATCAATTTAGTGAACCTACGTTGCACCGCCTCCGAGGCAAGTATATCCTTAGATAAGAAGACCAAAACTGTACACAGTATTCCAGGTGAGGTCTCACCAAAGCCATGTACAATGTTGGAAGACTTCCTTATTCTTACAATCCAACCCCCTTGCAATAAAGGCCAACATGCCATTTGCCTTCCTGATTGCTTGCTGTACCTGCATGCTAAATTTTTGTGTTTCTTGTACGAGGACACACAAATCTCTCTGAACACCAACATTTAATAGTTTCTCAGCATTAAAAAAAATTCTGTTTTTCTATTCTTCCTACCAAAGTGAATAACCTCACATTTCCCACCTAGCTTTGTATTGTCAGCAAACTTGGATATATTACTCTTGGTCCCCTCATCTAAGTCATTAATATATATTGTAAACAGTTGAGGCCCAAGCACAGATCCTTGTGGCACCTCACTAGGTACAACCTGCCAACCCGAAAATAACCAATTATTCCTACTCTGTGTTTTTTGTCTGTTAACCAATCCTCAATCCATGCTAATATATTACCTCCAATTCCATGAGCCCTAATCTTGTGTGGCACCTTACTGAATGCCTTTTGAAAATCCAAATATACTACATCCACTGGTTCCCTCTTATCTACCCTGCTAGTTATACCCTCAAAAAATTCTAATAGATTTGTCAAACATGATTTCCCTTTCATAAAATCATGTTGACTCTGCCTAATCATATTATGATTTTCTAAGTGCCCTGTTATCACGTCCCTAATAATAGATTCTAGCATTTTCCCTACTACTGATGTCAAGCTAACTGGCCTATAGTACCCTGTTTTCTCTCTCCCTCCTTTCTTGAATACCAGGATTATATTTGCTATGTTCCAATCCACGGGGACAGCTCTAGAATCTAGGGAATTCTGGAAGATCAAAACCAATGCATCCACTAGCTCTGCATCCACCTCTTTTAAAACCCTAGGATGCAGGCCATCAGGTCCAGGGGATTTGTTGGCTTTTAGTCCCATTAATTTCTCCAGTACTTTTGCTTTACTAATCTTAATTACTTTAAGATCCTCACTCTCATTAGACCCTTGGTTCCCCACTATTTCTTTTGTTTTTTGTGTCTTCTGCTGTGAAGACTGATACAAAATATTTGTTTAATGTCTCTGCTGTTTCCTTATTCCCCATTATATTTTCTCCTGTGTCAGCCTTTAAGGGATCCACGTTTACTTTTGCTAACCTCTTCCTTTTTACATACTTGTAGAAGCTCTTACAATATGTTTTTATATTGCTTGCTAGTTTACTCTCATTTTCAATTTCCTCTCTATCAATTTCTTGGTCATCCTTTGCTGATTTCTAAAACCCTCCCAATCCATAGGCTTACTACTCTTTTTGGCAACATTTTAAGCCTCTTCTTTTAATCTAATACTATCTAGTTAGCCAAATGTCAAATGTGGGAGATGATGAACACTGAATTCGCTTTAGGGTCAGGGATTGGTTAGGCCTATATCTTCCTCCTACAGCCATCCTTATTAGATGAATAAAAGTTGGCCTCTACATTTCATTCAGTCAGAGGAACCTCTTTAGGAATCACCTCTCTGCGCCAGGTGCTTGAATGAGTTTTTTCTAGTGCAACTTAATGTTCTTTTTCAATGTGTTAGTACACAATCTGTCCAAGGCTTTGGTTTCATTATTAGCATTTGTCTCAGATGAACCCAACACTTGAAAAAGTGGGTTGCTCAGTGTCTTTGTGCTTGGGACTTGCATGGGCCTAATACTGCTCAGTAATACTGTCCAAGTTCTTGCTGTGCAGCTGACAATTGTCAGCAACTACTTTAAAGGGATGAAGACAAGAGATCATCATTGACCAGTGTTTGTGGATCACAGGATTTAGCAGCTGTAGGCTAGAAATTACTCTTTGTAATATTACCATACAAATCTTAACCGGTTCTTGTGTGTGCTATTTTAAAATAAACAGGTTGCACAATATCAGCCACTTCTGGGCTTGTATGATTAAATGGTGTGAAACTATTGACATAAATGATCTGAGAGTTTATGATTTAAATTCCAAAGACACTTTTAATTGGTTTTTGGCAGTTCCCCTGACTTCCCTGACAGCAGAATTGGTATGAATTATGTCCACGTCGCCTCACAAGAATGCCTATGCAGGCATTTCTACTTTGTTGCTTACAAGACAAGAGACCTCCTTCAGTATACCTGAATGATGATGTTGGATGACTAAACGTCCAATCAGACCCTTGATCAAGGGTCACATTGGTTCAAACTTTCAATTTACACATATAGAATCATAGAAAGGTTACAGAATGGAAGGCAGCCATTCGGCCCATCAATTCTGTGCCAGCTAATCCCACTCCCCCGCCCTATCCCCGTAGCCCTGCAAATTTTTTCCTTTCAAGTACTTATCCAGTTCCCTTTTGAAAGCCATGATTGAATCTGCCTCCAACCACCCCCACCCCCCCCCCCCCCACACCGGCAGTACATTCCAGATCCTAACCACTCGTGCATAAAAAAGTTTTTCCTCATGTCATCTTTGGTTCTTTTGCCAATCACCTTAAATCTATGTCCTCTAGTTCTTGATCCTTCCGCCAATGGGAACAGTTTCTATCCCGTCTAGACCCTTCATGATTTGAATACCTCTATCAAATCTTCTCGCAACCTTCTCTGTTCCAAGGAGAACAACCCCAGCTTCTCCAGTCTATCCATGTAACTAAAGTCCCTCATCCCTGGAATCATTCTAGTAAATCTTTTCTGCACCCTCCCTGAGGCTTTCACATCTTTCCTAAAGTGCGGTGCCCAGAACTGGACACAATACTCCAGTTGTGGTCAAACCAGTGTTTTATAGAGGTCATCATGACTTCCTTGCTTTTGTACTCTATGCCTCTATTTATAAATACCATGAGGACGGCCTCAACCGGGATCTTGGGTTCATGTCACGCTACACGTAACCCCACCAGCAAAAAGGGGGGAAAAAATTATATGTTTTTAAAAATTCTCTCTCTCTCTCTCTCTTTCTGCCATTTTGAGTTTCTTTCTGCCTGCCTGTGTAATCGACACAATGTATATCTAGTGTACTGGGACGTGCTGTTCTCCGTGACTGGCCTGTTTGAATAACAACGACACCTTTTGATTGGTGTGATGCTGTCCCAACATAGTATAAGATATGCGATTTGAGAACCTTTTCACTCATTCATCTGACGAAGGAGATAATCTCCGAAAGCTTGTGATTTTAAAATAAATTTGTTGGACTATAACCTGGTGTTGTAAGATTCCTTACATCTATTTATAAAGCCCAGGATCCTGTATTTTTTTTAACCGCTTTCTCAACCTGGCCTGCCACTTTCAACAATTTGTGCACATATACCCCCAGATCTCTCTGTTCCTGTACCCTTTTTAGAATTGTGCCCTCTAGTTTATATTGCCTCTCCTCGTTCTTGCTACCGAAATGTATCACTTTGCATTTTGCTACGTTAAATTTCATCTGCCACGTGTCCACCCAGTCCACCAGCCTGTCTATATCCTCTTGAAGTCTATCACTATCCTCCTCACTGTGCACTACACTTCCAAATTTTGTGTCATCTGCAAACTTGGAGATCGTTCCCTGTACACCTGCCTTCTCCATGCTAGTTGAAATTTGTCTGGCCATCCATCCATGGGGGGTGGGGGGGAAGGGAGGTAGTCCTCTGAGCTGGAAGGCCAGTCAAGAATTTTTTTAAGTTTCCCTCTTTAGGGATTCAGGCTGCTTGCCTGGTCTGGACCCCACTGGTGGGTCCCATATTCACCCTTAGTGAGGCTGGTATGCCTAATTTCACTCAGTGTACTGGCTGCCACTAATATGGTGGATCTTTATCCAGGGCCAGGAGTGGGAAATGCCTGCATAGGGATTCTCCAATCCTGACCTGTCATTTGCTTTGTAAGGGGTGAATGGAAGTTCCACAAGTCAAATCTAACAAAAACGGCAGAGACCTGATGTAATTATGTTCCCCCTTTTCCTTGTGGGGCGGGGGGGGGGGGGGGTTGATCATTCTCCCAAAAAAGCTGTAGCAGGAGATTAGCAGAACTCCCATAAAAGTTTGGGCCCAGACATTCCAAAGTGAATTGAACAAAGGAGCTAAGTCTTAATTTTTCTCTAAATTATTGTTCTGCCCCCTTTATTGCTCGGTCTAGGTCATGTACCAGCTGCACCTAAAGAGCCTGGTCCATTGCCAAGTCAGTACAACTGACACTGGCAACCTGTCAGTGTGGAGGATTGTTAGCTTAAACCCATGTTTCACCATTTCATGGCAACACTGGAATGCCAATGGACTGCATCTCTCAATATCCCTCATATTTTAATTTTCCACACTGGAGCTCCAATGCATATTTCTGATTCTCATGCTTTAATTTTATAAAATGTTGGGGGAAACTTTTGGTTAGGAGTACAACCTTGTTCCACTCAAGCAAAGAGCTCAGGTAACTGAAGGCAGTGTTATTGGTTGCCACAATAGAACAGGAGTTATTGTGTGATCTCTGGAATTACATTGTGAATTTTGAGGCAATCTCTCTGTGCTAACATGGCTGGTTCTGCATACCTTCAACATCAGGAAGTGGTACTCAATTTGACCTTTGATCATGAGCACCTATTTGCCAATAAGATTAGGAAACTCCTCTCTAAGTGCCTTTTTAACAATTTTATTTATTTACTTCATTTTAATCCTCTCTTTATGGTCTGCTTAATGTTACCAGGCAATTTGCTCCAAGGCCTCTGGCAATGTCTTTACTAACTCAGCTGCTAGGTGGTATGAGAGACTGAGTAGGATTAAGTTGGCCATCCACTCATCCCTCCTTTCCTATACGAAATGCCTTATCTCCATTCTTTATTTTCTTTGGCAGTCCGTGTGAGATTGAAAACTCACTGAGGGTAATCCTGACTTTAGACGTTAGTTGAAGTCAATGGAAACAAAAACTGGGAGAGGTGTTTAATGGGTGGCTGAATTGATAGCGCATGTTTTACACTATGGCCTAAAGTCAAAATTACCCTCACCACGTGAGGAAATTTGGACACGGGTGATTATCATGTCGAGCCCATATCTGGCAGATGGTATGTGCGCTGTGCTGACCTGAAGAAATTGGTGTGGGGCCATGCCATCTTCATGGCTGAGCCTAATTTACATTAATCTGATGAGCTGCCATTGCAAAACGTACTCCCTATAGACAGCTTACTGATGAGGGCAGGAAATTCAGCGGGATGGCCACTACTTATAGACCTGCAGCAGAGCCTTAAAGGGGAGGTGCTTTTTATCGTGGTGGACAGCAACCAGCGAGACCATGCAGCAGCAGGCAAAATTACTTTAAACAAGGGTTGAACAAGTGAGCATCAGGAAGAAGGTTCTCCAATGGGTGATGAGTGCCGAGACAGATCAGTCAACATGCATGCCATCAGCATTGTTCCCAGGACGTGGCTGCAGTGCAGGAAAAAATGTAATGATCCGACCAGGACTATTAAGGCCGGATTCCCTTTCACATCTCTCATACTCTCTGCATTGCCCTACAGAACCCTACTTTAGCCACAGCACTATGAATCCTTCCCTTTTCCATTTCCCATGGCTCTCCTCAAATTAGCAGGGAACACTTCATTCCACCTTCTTTCTGCTTGCACTCACACCATCAAATCTATTCTCTCTTGGCCTCACTTGCTTCTTCATTTCATCATGCACAATATACTAAGCTGCCTCATACATCTTGAAATCCTTAAACAGGGCACATATTAACCCACTTCCACTTTTCTTGAGGAGAAGTTGGCACACAGCAGTAGGGGGACAACCAGAACAGGAGAAGATCCTGCCACTCTAGACATTGACACCAATGGACGATGCCGCCATTGACATTACTGGCAGAGAGAGGGCAAATCGCATTGGAGATAGATAGACTGGAGGCCAGTTATGACAAGTGTTTTGGCATCTTCCCTTTTCTCTTCCTATTTAATTCTCACTCACACATTTTCACAGTCACACACTCAGCATGACAACCTAGTGGTGCATTGGGCTGCCACTCATCTGCTACTGCTTCCCCTTGCCACTACATGTTAGCACTTGTCCCTTTCTCCTTTTTCTAGGTACATCAGATGACTCAGACATTGCAGTCAAACAGACTGAGGAGGAGAACGCTTCAGGAGATGTACCGTCACTTGCTCTCACCCTTCCAAACACCAGCACAGAAATCGGTACCCCATGTGGCATAGATAGTGAGATAGACTGTTCTGCACTAGGTGACTCACCAAGCGCAAATGAACAGAAGCAGTTGCAGGTAGGAAGGATGGCCCAGGAAACAGCTCGCTGGATGGCCAGCTCGCATCCTAGCTCTGCTGAAGAGGACAGTCAATTAAGTACTTTTGAAGTTTAGTCACTGTTGTAATGTAGGGAAACATGGCAGCCAATTTGCGTGCAGCAAGGCCCAACAAACAGCAATGAGATAATAACCGGATAATCTGATTTAGTGATGTTGGTTGAAGGATAAACTTCTCCTCAAGAAAAGTGGAAGTGGGTTAATATGTGCCCTGTTTAAGGATTTCATTCACATTGCTTGGCAATAGATGTTTATTAGTTGAAAGACCTGCCCAAAGAGAATATTTGTCATCTTTTTAATGTAGTAATGCACTGCAGGTTGACTTACATGACTGAGGTCACCTGATGCTGTCTGGAAGGACCTGGTGGCATAAAAATTCAGGGCTATATTCACTTTTACAGCCTTTTGGGCACTGCTTTGTTCTGTTTGACTGCTGCAAAAACCAGGAATTTACCACTGGGAATAATTGAGAAGAACTTGCATTCGAACATGAGTTTATATTTTTACAGGACAGCTTGTTTAAACAAAATTAATGTATAGCTTTTCATCAAATTGCAAAAAGTAAGCTATTATTTTTGATGCTAGAACTTGAGCTTTATTTTACTGTATTAGATTTCATTTTTGACACTTGTGTGTTTTTTCCTCTTTATTTTCCTATAGTTGCCAACACATGCTTGGGTACAGTTCCATAGGAAGTGGTGGCGCTCTGATACCTCAGCCAACTGACTCGTCATCTGTGAGCTTTTCCACTGAGAATTGTCAGGTCAGTCAGCCATGTAGGCAATCACAAGTGAACCCAAATCTGCCCTTATGTAGCATCAACACAAATGCAGAGAGGCTATGGAATAGAAATCAGGATTAGGAACCCTGATGGAATTTATCTCCTCCCTATTTGAGAGACGATGGAGCTTATCCCACTGCCCAGCTGAGATTTGCTTACAGCACAGACAAGGGATTAATCCTGGGAGTTTCCTGGACTGTATGGGGGAAAAATTTGTTAAGGGCCATTTTCAGGCGGGGGTAGCATGATGCGCTAGTACTCCGCGCCCGATGGCCCCTACGCAGAATTACTGCTAATTATCATGATATCTCCGTACAGCCAACGCACAGTTGAGATGCTGCAGGGAGAATGAGGAAGTTGGAAATGGGGCGTGCGCAGCGCACGTCATCAGCAGCCTGCACCTCTTAAAGATGCAGGTGCACGTTCCAAATGGCAGGTACACAGTTTACTTGGAGGAGAGAAAGATGGCCACGAGTAGTAGGGCTGGCACGAGAGAGGGCTTCATGCTTCTCCAATGATGCTGTGGAGGCCCTGGTGAAAGACATGGACTAAAGGAGGGCCAACATGTACCTGCAGGGTGGCCAGAGACCCTCCAGACTGCAGCTCCGCAGGCATTGGCAGGCTGTGGCGCAGGAAGTAAATGCCAGGAACATAGCACCACGCACGTGGGTGCAGTGTCGAAAGAAGTTCAATGATTTGACACGAGTGGTCAAGGTGAGTGAATGCAAGTGTCAAGTGGCACATCCTACCAACTGCACCACTGCTCCATGCATCACACTCCCCATCACCCATGCACCAACAAACACTGTTCATCCATACGCAATGCTGCACTTGTCATGCTTCATCTCACCCGCACATTGTACCACACTTGCAGGCCACACAACCATCACTCACAGGTCACACAAACTGGCAGCTATTCGACCACAACAGGCACATCACCCACACATCTTGCAGGAGACTCACTGGCATATTGTCCTCTGTCTCGCAGGAGAAGGTGACGCATAACAGTCGGCAGCAGGAGGGACCTGAGAGTGAACAGGCACGTTTACACGTCCTCACCCCCCTAGAGGAGACACTGCTTAGGATCATTGGGTGGGCCGTAGCTGCAGCCATTACAACATGTAGGTCCCAATGAAGCCTCTGCCTACCTAATGCTCCTTCTCCTTTTCCACATCTCAATCCTCCCATAATCATTTTTGACTCACATGCTGCAGATGTTGTCAGCAAGCACATCTTACTTGCTCCTCTCCCCACTCTACAACTCAACCTGTTTCCTTTTGTCATTGCAGATACCCAAGAACACGTGGCGGCACCGTCTGAGGAGGAGGAGGACACTGAAGCCACACCGTCGCTCGATCTGACACTTGTTTCCACCAGCTCAGAGACTGCGCTTCCTTTAAATGTTAGGTTAGAGGAGGGATCTGCACGTGGTGAGACACCGGGCACAAGTGCAAGGAGCCGGGGTGGGGGGAACGGATACCACAGGTGCCAGCTCACCGGAGGGCGAGGTCGCTCACTAGCTCTGCTGCTGAGGAGTCAGATGAGGACTTCGATGGGCCAGACTACAGAAGACGGCTGAGGGGCACACACCACCAAATGCTTGGGGCACTGGAAAGCCTGCCAGAAAGCCTGTGCATAGTGACAAGGGGCATGGAGGAGTCCAGCTCCAACTTGGCACAGGGCTTTCCGCAATGTTCCACCATCAGCGCACCTGTGGAACTCACCATGATGCAGCGTCTGATGACTGATGACACAGCTTCCATTGCAGCACAAACATCTGCCATCCATCTGCTGCATTTGGGGCTCAGACAGCTGCCTTGGAAGCTCAGACTGGTGCTATCATGGGTCTGGGGACCACTGTGGAATGGGGCTTCCAGGGCATCGCAGCATTCCAGCAATCCGTTCTCCAGCCGATCACCAGGAGTGCTGAGGCGCTGCCCCGGGAGAGTGGCAGTAGCGCCATGGCAGTCGGACCTGCTGTCCTCTCTCAGGATGACAGCCTTCCTGCTCCCACCCCTGCTACTCCGCCAGTGCCCCTGTTGTTGCCTATCGGCCAGCCAGGCCAGACTGCTGCAGCCAGGCTGAGATGGTGCAGTCTGAAGCCGGTCCCTCCTGGCCCAGAGCTGCCGAGGTCATCCTTCAAAGTCATCTGCACGCTCCTCCATTGCAGGCCAGCAGCCTCCCACCACCCATGCTCCAGCCTCTGGGGAAGCACCTCGTAGGAGCACTAGGATAGGTAAAGGCACAAAAACAAAAGGCACTAAGGGAATGCACAAGCCTGAATAGTTCTGTTATGTTTGCAGAATTTCATCTATTCATTGATAAATGAGACTTTGATTTTGCATTTGGTGGTGGTTTTTATTTATGCAATGAGCTGAGAGGGACACCAATGTGTAATCAGATGGAGGGCGATTTGATTGTCTTGTGGGAGCGGAAAGGTGGGGTGTGCAGGACTGTTGGTGAGTTAGGGGATGTAGTTCAAATTGTTGATAGTGGGCATGGATCAGGCGAGCACGCAGAGCGCTTGCAGACAAGACATGTAGTTCCTGTTGCACCCTTGCGTCTTCCTCCACTTCCTCTTCTGGCTCCACCCCCTCCTGCTCCTCATCCTCCTCCTCCTCAGCCTCTTCCTCCTCAGCCTTCTCCTCCTCCACCTCTGGCTCAGGGTCTTCTCCAATCATTGGTGGCAAAGGCTGGTCCCTCATGATGGTGAGGTTGTCCAGCATGCAGCATACCACCACGAATCTGCCCACCCGCTCAGGGGAGTACTGCAGAGCTGCCCCAGACCTGTCCAGGCAGCGGAAGCATTGTTTGAAGAGGCCTATGGTGTGCTCCACCATGTTGCGTGTGGCAGCATGTGTCTCATTATAGGCCTGCTGTGCACATATGCGTGGGTTCCTGGCCGGTGTCATGAGCCATGGCGTGAAGGGATAGCCCTTGTCACCCAGTAGCCAGCCTTTGACGTGCCGAGGTGGGTGAAAGATAGCTGGCACGTTGGACTGCCACATAATGAAGGCGTCGTGACTGCTCCCAGGGTAGCAGGCATTGACCTCCATGATTCGATGTGTGTGGTCGCACACCAGCTGAGGGAGTGGAAGCCCTTTTGGTTGACGAAGATGGCTGAGTTGATATGCAGGGCACGCAGGTCAATATGCGCGCAGTCAATAGCACTCTGCAACAAGAGAAAGCTAGTAATGCGAGTGAACCTCCATGCTCGCTCGTTCAGCATTTCTCTGTGGAGAGGGGTGATGAACCTGTTCCTCATCTGGTACAGTGCACTGCACACTGCAAGATGTTGTACATGTCGCCAGCAGAGGCCTGAAATGCTCTTGAGCTGTAGAAATTCAGCGCCACGGTGACTTTCACAGCCATTGGCAATGCTGTCCTCACCCTGCTCTGAGGCTGCAGTTGTGGCCACACCAGTTGACAGATCTCGGTCATGGATTCCTTGGTGAACTTCATGCGTCGGATGCAATCCTCCTCGGTCATGTTGAGGTAAGAGAATTGGTCCCGGAAGGCCCTCATTGGGTAGGGCCTCCTGCTCACTGTCCTGGGCCTCCTCGTCCTCCGTCTCCTTGCAGCCTGACCTGCTATGCATGGCCTCTCTGCATGCTCCCAGTCATGCTCAATGCCTAGCGGACCACCCATGGTTGGCAGGAATGTTGTTCAACCACGGTTGTAACTTTCCGACCCGTAAGGCAGTACCTACAAAACCACTCTCAAATGTAGTCTAGGAACTCTTGGTAAGAATAGGAAGCTTCAAAAAACATTTCCTGCTCCACCAACAGCCAGAAGCAGTAATCCAGCAACTAAACAGCAACACTTGCATGGCCCCTTTAAATAGCGCTGGTAGGGGGGGTCCTTCAGGACTGTAAGACACGTTCAGATGGTCAGGGGTTAAGACCGTGCGTTGAGTTGAGCGTAATGTTTGAAAATGGTGTCCATCACTTTAAATCAGCGTTGCACAGTGATTGCTATCCATTTTCTCCCTACTTTACATGCTTCCAGCATTCGGTATTTGCCATTTGCTAACTCCTATACCAAGATGGCTTCCGGCGCACGTCACACTGGAAACGTGCGTGCGCATCCAAGATGCCGTCTTGGATGTCAGAGAGGCTGTGTAGCGCCGAAACAACGGGCACTACACGGCCCGATTTAGCGGCCTATGACTCAGTATCACACAACATGGTGCATTTACACACTGAGTAATTCCCCTATTCACTTTCAAATACATTTACTTTCTGCTTTTGTTTGGTTCCAAATATTTTCTATGATATTTTCAGTATACATATATTCAGCAATTCCTGATTCAATAGAATAAACTGAAGTGGCCATTTTGTGGAAAAATTAGCTGTTACTGCTTTTAGTAAATATTATTGAACAAATATGTTGACTCATTCAATTATGTACACAGTTTTGGTTCCATGGAAACAAGTTAAGGACATATTATTTATTATACATAATATAGTTGTGGTCCTGTGGAAACAAGCTAAGGAAACATGTATTTACACAATATAATTGTAGTAATATAGATTCTTTCCACTATAAAATTTCAAAAAGACCATCTCGAGTGTTTGCTTTTTTTCCCACTATGTGGTGGTGAGCCTATTATTCTGGAGAAATTTGCATAGAGGGATGATCACATGGTCCTTATGAGTTTAATAGCAGAAAACTAAAATTCTTTTGAAACTGAATATGGAAAATGATTTCAGTAGCTAGTGTTCATGTAATTCAATGCAATCTTAGAAGCTATAGCTTATCCAACAGCACATCAATAATTGTACATTTACTAAGCCACAATTTACATTATATACTCAGTATTAGGTCAGTTACTGTAATGAAATGAGAGCTAGCCTTGTTTACACTACACTCACAGGAAGGCAGCTCTCTTGACAGGTAAACTTATACATAGGAGCAAAAGTTTCAGTATCATGAATTCACATGATGATGTGCTGCATATCCTGCTGAAAATGCTCAGTGAGCTTCTGGCATATGAATATTTCCTTCACACTGCCCAAACATTTACACCAGGGTGAGGAGGCATGAAAGTAGTGCAAAATCCTACATCATCAGCAGAGCTTACACCATAGTGGCCTCCCAATATTTTATCTTTGTATACCTGTTAGAAAATACAATACTTTTGATCTGATGATGCAACTGAATTATACTATTAACTTGTTTTAATTCTTTGTGTCTGAGAACTGTCTAATGGTACAACTATCAAGAAAAATAACAGCATCATTACTCATTCAGGAACTTGAATATTATATTATATATAATTAAATATAATATATATATATAATTGAATGTTATAGAATGTTTATGCAAATAGTTCTGAACAAGCATTCAGGATACATCAGAGAAACAATGATTTTCCCACTTAATACTCAGAGCAAAACTACTGCTGTGATATATACAGGTCACCGTTAATCTTCTGTTGGGAAATAGAATGACTCATTCAATTATTACAAGAATTAGCTGTACTTAACATTTTAATATGGTTCTCATATTCTGCCTATATATGAACAAATAATATTGAGCCTCTTTTTATACATTTCTGGAACTGTGTTCTTGAACAACCTAGTAAATCATCAGTCAATGCTATGGACATCTCCAAAGCCTCTGGCACTGTGTACCTCTAAACAAATTACCATCAAATAGACTTATTACCATCAACCAGACTATTTCTAGTTTTCTCTTAAATCACTCTTAACTCTGCTGCAGTTGATGGCTTATCGTCTGACTCTTTTTCCATTGACACAGAGTTCCCAACCTGTTTATTCTTTCTATCAATGATTTCTACTCATCATCCAACCTTGTCTACTTTTTAGTTGACAATTGCATTCTACATTCATCAATTTCCTTCAGGTTATATACCCTCAGTGCTCACATCCTATAGTTCTGTCACAGTGCAATGGGGGAATCTCTAGACCTTGAACTCCTTCATGGCTTCCAATGGGATAATGAAAATCTTGGGCTGGATTTTCTTCTGCAATTGCACCCAAAATCAGGATAGTGTCAGAAACCGAGGGAAAATCAGGCAGTGAAGCCTATGTTCTTGCCTCAATGTCTATTTCCTTTCCTCATGTCAGGACAACTGGAAGCTGCCCCTTCCCTGCCCACTCCATGTAACTACTGATAGGAAGGCGGGGCTCAGCAAGCTGGATTTTCTTCCTTATCAACACTGTCTCCGCCAACCCTGAGGACTGCCAGGTGGTGGAAGTCCCAGGAGTAGTAGCAGTTAGCCCCTTAAACTGCTGGATGGAGGGAGAGACCCAAGTAGTAGCGTCCTCTCCCTCCATATAGACCCCAAACACCTACGTTTTTAGGCCTTGAACTCGGCTAAGGCTTAAAATAAATTTTCATTCCTCCTCTGCAGAACCCTTTAGATGCTGCAGCAATGGTCTCACTGTAGCACTGCCAGAATGTTCCACCCTTACCCTGGTGGACTCTCGCTTGGTGGTGGGGATTGTGCAGGAAGCCCACCCTACATACCTAATGAACCCTGATCCAGGAGTATGAGCTGTGGTTATAGAGGGATCAAAGTGGTGGGTGAAAGTCCCGTCCCACCACTAACCCACCACAAATTCATCAAAGACACAGTTTCTTCACGTCTCTCACAAGTCTAAGCAATGGATATAATCTCTTGCCTTTGATGACTCCATCCTTATTCTTCATCTATTTAAATTCTTGGACTCAGTATTTCCTATGGTTTAAAATGGAACTCCCCCATATTCCCCATTGCTAAAGCTGCCTCCAAGATACTCGGCTTTCTCTTTCATGTCAAATATATTTTCCCCTCAACAACTCTTAAATCTCTATGAAGTCCAAATATGTCTGAGACATGAATATAAGTCCTAAATCTATTCTTCCAGCATCTCCCTTGTCTTCTAGGACAGGATGCAAGAATAAGATGATCAATTGATAGGGCTAGTATTACTAAATACAGTGTAATCTTAATAATCCATCACAATGGAAGGTAATCTGTCTGGCAGATGATGGAAATTGGTGGATAATCAAGAAAATCGAAATTACACAGCTACTAGCTGTTCTGAATTTTGAATGTGATACTTTTTTTTACTTGCCTTTATCAGTCCTTTCCAGCAGCATTTTCCCTCTATTACTCTCCTGTTGCTGCTATCAAGATTATCTGGCATTGGAAAAACTGATCTGCTGGCTAACCTTCCAGCTCAAAACTCCCTCATGCAGCCAATTGCAACCTCAAAACTCCACCCACTGGATCTGACACAGACCCAAAGGGAGCTGGTCAAAAAATGATCCCCTGATGACAGTGCTGAAGAGCTGGTAACTTTTAAATCATTACAAAGCTTGCCTGTTTAAACACACTGCTGTGCAAATGAGCAGCACATGTTTTGGTACGAGGGCAATGCAGTTGATGTGGTGTAAATGGACTTTCAAAAGGCGTTTGATAAAGTGCTGCATGGTAGGCTTATCATCAAGATTGTGGCCCATGGAATAAAGGGGGCAGTAGCAACATGGATACAGATTTGGCTAAGGGACAGGAAACAGAAAGTAGTGGTGAACGGTTATTTTTCAGACTGCAGGGAGGTGTACAGTGGTGTTCCCAGGGTTCAGTGCTGGGACCACTGCTTTCCTTGATATATATTAATGACTTGGACTTGGGTGTAAAGGGCACAATTTCAAAATTTGCAGATGACACAAAACATGGAAGGGTAGTAAACAGTGAGGGGGATAGTGAGAAACTTCAAGAGGATATAGACAGGCTGGTGGCATGGGCGGACATGTGGCAGATGAAATTTAACGCAGAAAAATGCAAAGTGATACATTTCGGCAGGAAGAACGAGGAGAGGCAATATAAACTAGAGGACACAACTCTAAAAGGGGTACAGGAATAGAGAGATCTGGGGGTATATGTGCAGGAATCGTTGAAGGTGGCAGGGCAGGTTGAGAAAGCGGTTAAAAAAGCTTAGGGGATCCTGGGCTTTATAAATAGAGGCATAGAGTACAAAAGTATGGAAGTTATGATGAACCTTTATAAAACACTGGTTCGGCCACAGTTGGAGTATTGTGTCCAGTTCTAGGCACCGCACTTTAGGAAAGATGTGAAGGCCTTAGAGAGGGTGCAGAAGAGATTTACTAGAATGATTCCAGTGATGAAGGACTTTAGTTACGTGGATAGACTGGAGAAGCTGGGGTTATTCTCCTTGGAACAGAGGTGGTTGCGAGGAGATTTGATAGAGGTATTGAAAATGATGAAGGGTCTAGACAGAATAGATAGAGAAAAACTGTTCCCATTGGTGGAAGGGTCAAGGACCAGAGGACATAGATTTAAGGTGATTGGCAAAAGAAGCAAAGATGACATGAGGAAAAACTTTTTTACACATCGAATGGTTAGGATCTGGAATGCACTGCTCGAGGGAGTGGTGGAGGCAGATTCTATCATGGCCTTCAAAATGGAACTGGATAAGTACTTGAAAGGAAAAAAATTGCAGGGTTATGAGGATGGGGCAGGGGAGTGCGACTAGCTGCATTGCTCTTGCATGGAGCTGGCGTGGACCTGATAGGCCAAATGGCCTCCTTCCGTGCTCTAACCTTTCTATGATTCTATGAGTAACACCAGCTCGGGTGTTAGCACTATCTTCTGTAGTGGGCCTGTGGTTAGAGGAGCATTTTTAGCCAGCTGTTTTGGGTCAATGGCCACTAGACATAGGCAGGTACGTAGAAGAGTTTTGAGACAACAGATCTGCTGTTCCAGCACCAGATGATCTTGTCACTAGGAGCAAAGCAACAGAGATGAATGAAGAAAAAAATGCGAGCAACCTTGACTCCTGTTGGTCTTCCATTATCTTGGATATTTAAGACAGTGGATGGTGGAAGTGTAGATAATTGATGTTCTGTTGTGGGAATAAATGATTTACAAGAATCAAAGTGCAAATTAGTGTTAACTTATTTATATGTATTGATTTTTCTTCTCCAATTTTCTCCTATTACCTCTCCTGGCAATGGTGACTCATGCTAGGTATGGTTCCACAGGCAGCACTGGCTCTTTGTTATCTCTCTCTCTAAAGTGAATGTTTTTCATATGTGAGCTGGACAATGAGTATCCTCCCCCACCATGTGAACTGCTGGAAATATACACGGGTGGATGGTGAGAGAGGATAAGGTTGCTGGATACTGATCAGGAGCAGGGAAGCATAGATTTGACAGCTGTAAACAACACTGTCCAACAGATGGAGATGAGGCAGCCTCTCTCCCCTGATCAGGGAAAACCTTCAAACACTGGTCCTTTACCAAATGTTCATTATTGCACATCACTAAGAATCCAACAACATTCACCATTTTCCATTGTGCAACATAAATAATTGGTTCAAGCTAATGGCTGGACATATCTACGTCTGGCTCACTTCAGTACAGGCTAGTAAGAAAGAAATGTAAGGAATGCATGGTCTAGTGGTGAGCATATTGATACACAAATGTGCTGTGCCATTAAACCACTTGTTCCTAACATTTCTTTCTCTCATAAAGTAGTTTTTTTGAAGTTCTTTGAACTCATTATCATAGTTGTTACTGGATAGTAATCAGGAGGTTTTTTTGCCAGTTTTTTCCCTCCTTAGCCCAGATTGCTGAGAATATTTATCATATCCCTACTGCTGCCCTGGATGATATTCACTAACTCAAAACAAAACAGGATTAAGCCTGTGATCTTGGTCTGTACAGCTCAGCACCACACAGTGTGCATATGAAACACTGAAATATTTGGGGGAGATGGCACAAATAAAATAAAATCTATGAGACTGCTAGCAACCTAAATACTTTCACATTGAGGAGTCATGAAACAGATATTTAATGTCTGGATTTGGAGAATATTTGGAATTTACACTATGACATTTACAGTGGACAGACTATTGTTAGTGAGCAAATGGATAATTAACAGAT
This sequence comes from Heptranchias perlo, assembly GCF_035084215.1. Classification (NCBI taxonomy): domain Eukaryota; kingdom Metazoa; phylum Chordata; class Chondrichthyes; order Hexanchiformes; family Hexanchidae; genus Heptranchias; species Heptranchias perlo. Next base: position 34,289,656 of record NC_090337.1, on the reverse strand, counting down.
TAGTATTTGCAAAGTTTATGAGTCTTTTAATCTACAGAGCAGCGTGCATCAGCTGTAAAACTATTCATCTAAATGGAATGCTCCATGTTTATTATACATTTACCAGAATAGCCAATAGAGTTAATTGAATGGAGAGGAGGGACAGGGCTTTAAAAAAAAACATTTACTAAACAGGATATACACTTAAAGGAGTATATCGCATATGAACTGTTGTTCTTAAAGTACAGTATTATGGTTCAAAATGAGTGCCTGCTTGATCAAAAATTCACATCACATGAACAAACCATTAGAGCAGCTACAAGATCAGTGTTAGGCTTTGTAAGAAACTATGTATAATTTTCAGCCTGCCGATTTTTAAAAAATGTTGCTTTCATTTTTTACTGAGCAGACAGTACATGTAAGAACGTGCGTGCTTATTACTTACCACACAAATTCCACCACAACCTACTCACATGGTTCACTGCCCAGAAATGTGTTTATCCAAACTCTAGCTTGTTACTGTAAAACAAAAATTGTTGGAAGAGCCTGGACCTTTCAAATCTGCAGATATTTGGACAGATGAACTTTACAGTGACTTTGGTGCACTGAGAACTTCCTTACACACTAATAATGATTTAATCACGTAGCACAACAAGCAAGCTTACTGTGAAAAGAAATATGTCCATATATTTCTAGTCATAGCCCCTTTATTGAAACAATTTCAGGGAGTGAGTAGGAGTGACCTTATTAAGAATTTGTTATTGTGAGGAATTCCTTTCTGAAAACAGCTGTTTTTGTTGATGAAATGCATCCCCGAGGCCCAGGAGTACTTACTGCCGATACAAATGATTTTGTTTTTCTGAGTAAACAAAAAAAAACCAAACAGGGTGCAGAGGGAATTGACTAATATTATAGGATGGGTTGAACATTTCATGAAGTAATACAGAATTGTCAACCACATAATGACATGTTCTGGAAACAGGTATCTTTGAAATGGATTTCACCAGTAACTAATAAAGTAAATAAAGTAGTGAGAAGTTACACTTTGATTTTTGTTTCCAAGCGTAAGGTTGTGTTGCCTAATCAACCAGATAAGGAACAATTGCCAAAGCTAGCCAGTGTTGCAGTATGAAAGACTAATTGGTGTAGCACTATTTTGTCTGCGATAAACGGCGGTCCATTGTAAATCAAGGATCAATGCTGTAAATATGGAATGGGGGGGTGGGGGAGGGAGAGTTTAGAATGGGAAGGATCAGCTGTGGAGCGTCAGGAGGAGACTTTGCCATATGTTGAGCAAATTAATGCACACGTAATTAATATGGCTGGACAGACTAATCTGGCCCAATAATAACTTGGAGCCGGGAAAAGAGAAGGGTTGGGGGGAGGGTTTTTGGACGGGAAACCCAGAATTAAGGGTTTCCCGCAGGCCCTGCCGAAATTAGCAGCAGGACCTGTTTTAAATTTTTTCAACAGGTTTCCCGCCCGACAGCCAGCCAGATTGACAGGCTGGCTGTCGGACTGGAAAGCAGCTGGGGGAGTGGGTGTCAGGTAAATCTGACATCGTGGGGGGGGTGGGGGTGTGTGAATCGAACATCGCGGGAGGGGAGTCAGACATCGTGATGAGGGTGAATCGAACATCATGGGGGGGTGGGGGGAATTGGGCATCGCGGGGGGGGTGGAATCAGATATCGCGGGGGGAGTGGGGGGGAGTTGGACATCACGGGGGGGGTGAATGGGACATCGCGGGGGTGGGGGGAGTCGAACATCGGGGTGGGGTGGGGGTCAGCCGATCGTGGGGGGAGGTGGGGATCGGCCGATTGCAGGAGTAGGGTGGGCGTTGGCTGATCGCGGGGGTCACATCATAGGTAAGCTTGATGGGCCGGAGGAAAGCACTCCTGCTCTTCCTGGTCCACAAGCAGTGCAATAAAGGCACTCACCTCATGGATTCGACCCTTCTCACCTCCTTTCATCTGCCAGGATTCCCATTGCCTGTGGGTAGATAGGAGGCAGGTTGGTGTCGGCATTCCCATTTTTTCATTTTTAACCCCCCCACCTGCCTCCTCACCCGCCTGTCTTGGGGATTAAAATTCTGTCCGTAGAAACCAACAAAAAATACATTACTTTTAATACAATGGATTGGAATAGGAGTGGTTTCTCTGTTTTACCTGATTAGCTGGCAAACTGTGTGCAGCACCACATATGAACAATGATGTCCTATACTGCATTTTTGACTCAAGATTTTCAGTATTCTGCTGCCAAAACGAGAAAGCTACCATGCAAGGTGGTATCAGCAACAATGAGACTACCTTCAAGTGTTGGTTCTATGTCATTTTAGCTTTGCCCTGGTGGTAGTATAAATGCCACCAATGTAAATCATTCTTTTCATTTAGGTTTAAAATTAAACTAAGAATCCTTGAACTTTGCTTTACCCCTGGAAAATAGTTCATTATCAGTGGTGTCAGTGAAAACCTCAGTGGTAGTTGGAGGCAGGTAAGGAAAGTTCCTGGTCTGCATCTGAGTGCAGGTCTGTGGAACTCTGCAGTCCTTTTTGCAGCCATATAAGCAGGCAGTGTACCGACAGCTTCATACATGGACCACTGTTAAAATACTTAAAAGTATTACACCAGTACAAAGGCAGCATAAGAAAAGTATTTAATTTTGGTGTTTCATGTGAAAATAAACTCCTTGATGTGAGGCATGTTTAATAAGTTAATGGCTCCCATTTTAATTCCAGGCGTGTTTTGGGCAGGTAGGTAGTAAGGTGAGTTGAAAGCTCACTTGCTGTGGCAGAAATTAGGTCCAGGCTATTTTAATTCCCTGGCCTCAGTTAAATCCCGCTGGCCGACTTATTGCCCGAAACGGTAGATAGGTGGCGAGATCGGGTTTTGGGGGCATCTCACGGGGGTCTCGTGTTCGGAAAGGTGCGGCTATCTGTGGCAGGGAAGCCAAAGTTTCCTTGTGAGGCCTGGAGGAAACTTACCTTTCTCAACCTCTTCTAGGGCTGATCCCCTTCCGCCCTGGCTCAACCTAGTGGGAAATCTGCAGTGGCTACCCTGCTCGTGCCAGAGTTAAAATTGCAATTGGGTCCGAATGATGCCATATAAAGAAGGACCCCACTAGTTTTGTGCAGGTGTCCTTGACATCTGCTTGGGAGAGCAGGTTAACATCTCCGATGGCAGGATCCTGTCAGCTTGGTGGGGAACTTGGCGATGATGTGCCTTTCAAAATTAAGTGGAGTGGATGGGCCTTTTCTTGTTGGAGAAGGTCATTGCTTGGCATTTATGTGGCGCAAATATTATGTGGTGCCAATAGTCAGCCCAAACCAGGATCTTGTTCAGGTCCTGTTGTAGGCTGGTATGGAGTGCTTCATTATTGGAGGAGTTGTGAATAGAGCAGAACATTATATAATTGTCAGCGAACAACCCCACTTTTCCACGTGTAAAACGAAGTTCACTTTACGATGGAGTGACGCTCATTGATGCAGTTGAAGATGGTTGGTCCGAGGAACTACTGTAGCACTGTCCTGAGGCTGGCGTCTGACAACCACAGTCCTCTTCCTTTGTGTCAGGTATGACTCCAGCCACTGGAGAGTTTTCCCTTTAACCCCCATTGACCTCAGTTTTTCTAGGGCTCCCTTGTGCCATGTTCGGTTAAATGCTACTTTAATGTCCATGGCTGGAACTTTCACTTCTCCTCTGGCATTCAGCTGTTGCATCCACATCCAGATCAAAGCTGCAATGAGATATTGGGCCAAGTGTGTTTGGCAGCACATAAATTGAACCTCGATAAGCAGATTGTTGGTAGATAGGCGTTGCTTGATAGCGTTATTGATGACTCCTTTCATGACTTTATGATGATGAGGAGGAGGAGGATGGGCCAATGATTAACTGGGTTAGATTTATCTTATTATGGCATTGTGTAGTTGACAGAAAAAGTGTAGTACTTCCACTCCGAAATATAAAAAGCCCAAATTCCATTTGTTCAACAACACCTCACACCTAGCTTTTCCTGGAACTGGTGAGCTGCTACTGAGCCTTCATTTAAATATAACTCCCCGCCCTCCCCCTTGTCTGGTGAATGGTGTGGGATATTGGGACAGACTTAAAGAGGGAAGAAAAGTAATTGTAAACAGGGTAACTAAAAGTCTGATACTTTGTATGAATAGCAAATGTGAGGCAGCAGAGCCTGTGATTTAATTTCTATTAATCCCTAGAAATGACACAGGAAACCTGCCATCCAACCCAGTCTGGCCTATATGTTACTCCAGACCCACAGCAATGTGGTTGATTCTTAACTGCCCTCTGAAATGGACCAGCTGCCACACAGTTGTTCAATCCTGCTACAAAAAGACATAATAAGAATAAAACTGGACGGACCACCCAGCATCGGACCACTAGGCACCGGACACAACAAGGGCAAACCGAGCCCAGTTGACCCTGCAAAGTCCTCCTCACTAACATCTGGGGACCTGTGTCAAAATTGGGAGTGCTGTCCCACAGACTAGTCAAGCAACGGCCTGACATAGCCATACTATGGAGGCCAATCATCTCAGCCCCAGGGCATTGCTGCAGGAGTTCCTCAGGGCAGTATCCTAGGCCCAACCATCTTCAGCTGCTGCATCAATGACCTTCCCTCCATCATAAGGTCAGAAATGGGGATGTTCGCTGATGATTGCATAGTGTTCAGTTCCATTCCCAACTCCTCAGATAATGAAGCAGTCCGTGCCCGCGTGCAGCAAGGCCTGGACAACATCCAGACTTGTGCTGATAAGTAACATTCGTGCCAGGCAATGACCATCTCCAATAAGGGAGAGTCTAACCATCTCCCCTTGACATTCAATGGCATTACCATCGCCGAATCCCCCACCATCAACATCCTGGGGGTCACCATTGACCAGAAACTTAACTGGACCAGCCACATAAATACTGTGGCTACAAGAGCAGGTCAGAGACTGAGTATTCTGCGTCGAGTGACTCACCTCCTGACTCCCCAAAGCCTTTCCACCATCTACAAAGCACGAGTCAAGAGTGTGATGGAATACTCTCCACTTGCCTGGATGAGTGCAGCTCCAACAACACTCAAGAAGCTCGACACCATCCAGGACAAAGCAACCCGCTTGATTGGTACCCCATCCACCACCCTAAACATTGACTCCCTTCACCACCGACTCACCCTGGCTGCAGTGTGCACCATCCACAGGATGCACTGCAGCAACTCGCCAAGGCTTCTTCGACAGCACCTCCCAAACCCGTGACCTCTACCATCTAGAAGGACAAGGGCAGCAGCCACATGGGAACAACACCACCTGCACGTTCCCCTCCAAGTCACACACCATCCTGAATTGGAAATATATTGCCGTTCCTTCATCGTCGCTGGGTCAAAATCCTGGAACTCCCTACCTAACAGCACTGTCGGAGAACCTTCACCACACGGACTGTAGCCATTCAAGAAGGCGGCTCACCACTACCTTCTCAAGGACAATTAGGGATGGGCAATAAATGCTGGCCTTGCCAGCGATGCCCACATCCCATGAACGAATAAAAAAAACCTCACAGAATCATACCTTTCAGCTAACGTCCCAGCCTCCTCCATCACCATCCCTGGGTATGACCTATCCCACCGGCGGCACAGTGATATACAGTCAGGAGGGAGTGACTCTGGGAGTCCTCAACATTGACTCAGGGCCCCATGAAGTCTCATGGCATCAGGTCAAACATGGGCAAGGAAACCTCCTGCTGATTACCACCTACTGCCCTCCCTCAGCTGATGAATCAGTACTCCTCCATGTTGAGCACCACTTAGAGGAAGCACTGAGAGTAGCAAGGGCACAGAATGTACTCTGGGTGGGGAACTTCAATGTCCATCACCAAGAGTGGCTCAGTAGCACCACCATTGACCGAGCTGGCAGAGTCCTGAAAGACATAGCTGCCAGACTGGGCTTGCGGCAGATGGTGAGAGAACCAACACAAGGGGAAAAACCTACTTGACCTCATCCTCACCAATCTACCTGTCGCAAATGCACCTGTTCATGTCAGTATTGGTAAGTGTGATCACTACATCGTCCTTGTGGAGACGAAGTCTCGTCTTCACACTGAGGACACTGTCCATCGTGTTGTGTGGCACTACTACCGTGCTAAATGGGATAGATTCAGAACAGATCTAGAAGCTCAAAAAGGGGCATCCATGAGGCGCTGTGGGCCATCAGCAGCAGCAGAATTGTATTCCACCACAATCTGTAACCTCATGGCCCGGCATGTTCCTCACTCTACCATTACCAACAAGCCAGTGGAACAACCCTGGTTCAATGAGGAGTGTAGAAGAGCATACCAGGAACAGCACCAGGCGCACCTAAAAATGAGGTGCCAACCTGGTGAAGCTACAACACAGGACTACATGTATGCTAAACAGTGGAACCAGCATGTTATAGACAGAGCAAAGTGATCCCACAACCAAGTCCTGCCACATCCAGTCATGAATGGTGGTGGACAATTAAACAGCTAACAGGAGGAGGAGGCTCCATGAACATCCCCATCATGCATGGTGGCAGAGTCCAGCACGTGAGTGAAAAAGCCAAGGCTGAAGGGTTTGCAACCATCTTCAGCCAGAAATGCTGAGTGGATGACCCATCTCGGCCTCCTTCCGAGATCCCCACCATCACAGAATCCAGTCTTCAGCCAATTCGATTCACTCCACGTGATATCAAGAAACGGCTGAGTGCACTGGATACAACAAAGGCTATGGGCCCCGACAACATCCTGGCTGTAGTGCTGAAGACTTGTGCTCCAGAACTAGCCGAACCTCTAGCCGGTACAGCTGTTCCAGTACAGCTACAACACTGGCATCTACCCGACCATGTGAAAAATTCCCCAGGTATGTCCTGTCCACAAAAAGCAGGACAAATCCAATCCGACCAATTACCGCCCCATCAGTCTACTCTCAATCATCAGCAAAATGATGGAACGTGTCGTCGACAGTGCTATCAAGCGGCACTTACTCACCAATAACCTGCTGTCTGATGCTCAGTTTGGGTTCCGCCAGGACCACTTGGCTCCAGACTGCATTACAACCTTGGTCCAAACATGGACAAAAGAGCTGAATTCCAGAGGTGAGGTGAGAGTGACTGCCCTTGACATCACGGCAGCATTTGACCAAGTGTGGCACCAAGGAGCCCTACTAAAATTGAAGTCAATGGAAATCAGGAGGAAAACTCTCCAGTGGCTGGAGCCATACCTAGCACAAAGGAAGATGGTAGTGGTTGTTCGAGGCCAATCTTCTCACCCCAGGACATCGCTGCAGGCGTTCCTCCGTGCCCGCATGGGCAGCATCCAGGCTTGGGCTGATAAGTGGCAAGTAACATTTGCGCCAGATAAGTGCCAGGCAATGACCATCTCTAACAAAAGAATCTAACCACCTCCCCCTGACATTCAATGGCATTACCATCACCGAATCTCCCACCATTAACATCCTGGGGGTCACCATGGACCAGACACTTAACTGGACCAGCCACATAAATACTGTGGCTACAAAAGCAGGTCACAGGCTGGGTATTCTGCAGCGAGTGACTCACCTCCTGACTCCCCAAAGCCTTTCCACCACCTACAAGGCACAAGTCAGGAGTGTGATGGAATATTCTCCACGTGCCTGGATGAGTGCAGCTCTAACAACACTCAAGAAGCTCGACACCACCCAGGACAAAGCAGTCCGCTTGATTGGCACCCCATCCACCGCCTTAAACATTCACTCCCCACTCAAGATGCACTGCAGCAACTTGGCAGGGCTTCTTTGACAGCACTTCGCAAACCTAGGTGGTAGTGATCTCTACCACCTAGAAGGACATGGGCAGCAGGCACATGGGAACACCACCACCTGCACGTTCCCCTCCAAGTCACACACCATCCTGACTTGGAAATATATCACCATTCCTTCATCGTCGCTGGGTCAAAATCCTGCAACTCCCTTCCTAACAGCACTGTGGGAGAACCTTTACCACACAGACTGCAGCAGTTCAAGAAGGCGGCTCTCCACCGCCTTCTCAAGGGCTATTAGGGATGGGCAATAAATGCTGGCCTTGCCAACAACGCCCATATCCCATGAATGAATAATAAAAACATTTTTAAAAATTCAAGGACATTGGGGGTAATTTTAACTCCCCAGGATGGGCGGGGTTAAAAATAAAAAATGGGAAACCCAACCCCAACCCGTCTCCAATGCGTCCGCTCCTAGTTTTAACGGCAGGTGGGGGAGGCGCAACTAACTTGCTTTCCAGATGCGGGTCCCGAATTTATATATTTTAATGTGTGCCTCAAATTTTAGCTTTCTTTTAAATTTAAAGTTGGTCGGACAGTTTTTCCAGGCCTTGGGAAACTGAACAGCTGAAAGGAGGCGGGAACGGCTGGATCAAACAGGTAAGTGCCTTTCCAGCACTGCTTGTAGGCCAGGAGGAGCAAGAGTGCTTCCCCCAGCCCCTCAAGCTAACCTGTAAACCACCCCATGATTGGACCCCCGCGATCGGCCAACCCACCCCCGCGATTGGACACCCGCGATTGGACCCCTCTGATGTCCAACCCCCAATTGACGCCCCCCTGATATTCGACCCCCCGATGTCCCCCCCCCCCACGATGTCCGACCCTCTGATGCCCGACCCCCCCCACCCCCGATGTCCGACCCCCCGATGTTCGGCCCCCCTGATGTCTGACTCCTCCGATGCCCGATGCCTCCCGATGTCCCTCCCCCCCCACCGATGTTCCAACACCACCCCCCCCCCCCAACTGATGACCGACCCATGATCTCTCCGACCGCCCCACCTCCCCATCTCTATTCCCCGGCTGTGGCCTGGTGCCGCAGGCCTACCCACCTGACAGCCAGCCAACCTCTCAATCTGGCTGGCTGCGGCCGGGAAACGGATGCAAAAATTTAAATCAGGTCCTGCTGTTAAATTCCGCAGACCCTCCGGGAAACCCGTACTTCCGGCTAAACCTCCCCGCTCCCTCCCTGCCTCCCCGTAAATATCGGGGCCATTAACTCTCCTTTCATGGTGCATTTCCCGATGTTGTGTAGCTCGTCTTAGTTTGTAGCACTCTTCTTGATTAGGAAAAACATATAGGTTCAAACTCCATTTCAAACTGACTCCAATGCAGTCCTGAGGGTGTGCTACATTGTCAGAGATGCATTCTTTCAGACGTAAAATTTTAAACTGAGGTCCTGTCTGCCTGTTCAAGCGGATGTCAATAATGCCATGGAAGTATTGAAAGAAAAGCAGGGAACCCTCCCAGTGACCTAACCAACATTACATTCTTAATTAACACCGCCAAAAAACAGATTAACTGATCATTCATCTCATAACTGTTTGTGGGACTTTGCCAGCGTAGAGTGACGGCCGTGTTTACCTATGTATAACAAGTTAGTGCACTTAACTGTTTATACGTGGGGACAAAAAGCCTTTAAGAAATTCTATATGTGTCAGAATGCCTTACTACTTATGTGAGCAGATTTTAAAAGTTTTGTTTGTGGGACACAACACTATTGTGGTTCCAACTGCTTTAGTTCATTATGGGAAGGAGTGGAAGGGTTTGGGCATTGGCTACAGTTTTAGTTTGTAGTTTTTAAACTGCTGGTAAAATTGTGGACAGTTTTACAGGTGATGGTTTCACCAATCAGGTGGCAAAATTTCAAATGCATGAAGCTGCTTCAAAATAGGTTTCAAATAATACTCTTATTTTTATATAAGCGCAAATTCAGCAAAGTTGCATTTCTGTACAGAGCCTCGCTAAACAGGAGCATGAGTCAAAGATCGGGCTGAAACACTTTAAGGCCAATTCTGCAGCCCATGCTCCTGTCAGATGAGGTTCCGTGCCAGGAGTGCAGCCTTGCTGAATTTATCCTTTACTGTATTGGTCTGCATCACAAAACTGCTTTTAAATTGCCATTAGAATTTATTTCTCATATCTCCTCCTCTGTTTATAAAAAAAGTTGCAGTACTGTGCAGTATTGACAGGCTTGTTTCAAAAAATTATTTCTTCGAAAGACATTCTTGTTAGCAGGGTTATTCATACTCCTCCAGTAAATATGGCCTGTTTCCTGAAACAAAATCTACAGTACAGGAAGGAAAGTTGTAGATTTATTCCAAAATAAGTAAAGATTTCATGACACAATGTGGGTATGTACAGAATCTTCCTTCCACTATTCTATTTACAGATCAATATTTATAATATACTTAAACAGTCAAAACATAATAACTTTAACTTATTGTGATCCTGAAGCTTAAATATAGTTGTATTTTATTGATTGAATCATCTCAATTGTTTATATTTTTTTCTGATTTATTCTATTTTTTTCACAGAATAGAATGCACTATTTTACTTTTTCAGCCATAAAATAACAGCTATGCAGAATAACATGGTCAATATTGCATGACTCCATTCCAAGTTAGTTTAATTCCGGCAGACTTCCATAAAATCCATGTTTTATGTCTAACCTTTCAACTGCACTGGCTCAGGTTTCATTTTCTGACTTTTCAGCACAATCCGCCATTTCATAACCTTTTGAGAGCTTTTGCTACAGCGTATCATGGAGGCCCAGCAGCATCAGTATAGATGAACAATCACTGCCTCTAAACCGGCTTATACTGTGTTCAGTATCTGTGAGGAAATATTTTTAAAAGACGTTTGTGATGCTTGACAAAGGGAACAGTATGGTAAATTAGGCCATTTTAATTTGTGTCACTGTTTTATGCTGATTTTCTCATGACAGAATTTGAAACATCCCCAGAGTGCTGTTGTGCATGAAATGAAAATGCACTCCTTAATATTCACAAGTTACTTAAAGCATTTGTTGCTTCTTAAAATTTCTGGAATTATTGTAATGAAAAACAGATTCATACCTTTTTGTTATTTTTGCACTATTATTATCATCCTTGTATTAATTTTGAATTATATCAATATTTCAATCTTAATTTGTGAAAGCCGGGTGCACCCAGAATCTCTTTGTAAACATGATAGTGAAACTCAAGGCATTGTCCTACTTAAATAAACATGTAAATACAATGCCCTATTTTTGGCCAAATATATCAGTGACTTCTTAATACCTGTATTACAAAAATACACAAACGTTGAAAATCGATAACATTTTCTCCTCATCTAGCCTTTTGTTTCATAAAAGTCCCTCTGTGTTTAGCAGCACACACACCAAAAAAATGACACTGAGCTTTTAAGCACAGGATTTCCTTTGTACAGTTGACAAGCATCAACATATTTTCCATCATTTTCAGTTTAATATTGCTGTTATGAGAATTATGGTTTGAAAACTTTCATCAGGGTATGTTTTTCTGTATTCTAAAAGAATCAGGAGCACATGGGATTCAGTACAGTCCACCATTGACAATTCCTGGTATGCCCTTCCCATCTTTACACACTAGCAAGTGCCCTCCACTGTAGTTGTGTGAAAACACACGTACAAAATGGACCTGATCTTCACTGTCCAAGATAAATAAAGGATGACATCTTCCCCAAACAATGTCTTGTGTGTTTTAATGCTGAGTCTCCAGGCACAAGCCAGCCATTAATTATTGAACTGGATATGATGAAAATTGCATTACATTCATGATACAGTATTTCAATTAGCGCATAGAATTGTACAATTCTAACGATCCTGCTAAATTGGACAGTACAATACAAATTAGGGATGTGCGTAAAACTATGATTTAGAACTGATACATGAACGAGTCCCAAAATTAGTAGAGCGGATAAAGTGGACTAGATTCATAATAATGCCAATTTTCCCCCTCAGCACTGACTCTTACTGGGGTACAATTGCATAATTGCTGTCAGCACACCAGTGGACATTCTTCATACCTGACCCTTTCCTAGACAATGAGTGCCAGCAGGCTACTTGACCATAGGGATTATCACGGCCATGTTCGATTTTATCCTCATTCAAGGTCCATATATATTCACTTTCCAGAGAAGGTCACTAGATAACAATCAAGAGCAGGAATCTTGGCTTATTTTACTTTTGCGTAGCCTAGCCTAGAGGCACTGAGGCAATTTGTAGCACCCCAACTGCTGCTTAGCTGAGATCGGCTAACTAAAAACCATAAATGCCGACCTAGAAAACGATCAAAAGTTAACCAACAGCTTCAATAAATCTAACAACTTAAGGATGGTCCTAATATTATAAGCCTAGGACATGTGAAAACAAGTAGTTACAAGGGCTTTGTAACTTAAGCTGTAGGTACATGCAACATTCCTTCACTTATATTAGGCAAAAAAACATAAGTTCATAAAAATCTTAAGTGGGAAATTCAAATGTTGATGGGACAAAGTTGGTTGTGCATTCTTGGGTGGGGGGAGGGGGCTGGGGAATGCTCCCCCATAAAATTACAAATGATACATTCTAGTAAATTTTAATCACTTTTATACTTAACAATTGATAGACTTTTAATCTAAAAAAGAAACATTTAGATTTTCAACAAACTAAGCGAGCCATTACTTTCCCAAAAGTTACCTCAACACTCATTCTCCTACATCCAAGATCCCCACCCTAGTTTGCAGGGATACCATATGCCACCCAGCACCCCGCCTTTTCACAGACTCCCTCTTCCTCCAAACTTCCCAGTTTTCTGGTACATTTCCTCTTCCCGCTTAATTCAACTTGGCAGTCTTCTCCCTGTCCAACCTTTTTCAATCACAAGCTCATCTTCCATCTCCCTGGCACTCTTTTCAGGCCACTTCCTGTTCAAGCTAGCACTGTTCTTCCCTCCCTCCCCCAGTCATGCAGGTACTCTTCCCCCTGCCCCCAACCCCCCCTCCCGCCAATGTTTCCTTCTTCTTCTTCCTCAAAATGTCATTCACAGCTTTTGCCTGCTTCCTTGTCCACTTTCTTTTCCTCTTTCCTGTTCTCCTTCATTTGGAAATGCAGTAAACAGTGAAGAGGACAGTAGCTGACTTTAGGAGGACATAGGTAGACTTGTGAAAATGGGAAAACACAAGGCAGATGAAATGTAATGCAGGGAGGTCTGAAGTGATGCATTTTTGGAGGAAGAATGAGGAGAGGCAATATAAACTAAATGGTACAATTGTAAAAGGGCTGCAGGAACTGAGACACCCATGGGTTCTAATACACAAATCCTTGACGGTGGCAGGATAAGTTGATAAGGCTCTTAAAAAATATATGGGGTCCTTGGCTTTATAAATAGAAGCATAGAGTATGAAAGCAAGGAAGTTATGCTAAACCTTTATAAGTCATTCGTTAGGCCTCAGCTAGAGTATTGTGTCCAATTCTGGGCAACACACTTTAGGAAGCATGTCAAGGCCTTGGAGAGGGTGCAGATGAGATTTACCAGATTAATACCAGGGATGAAAGGCTTCAGTTATGTGGAGAGACTAGAGAAATTGGGGTTGTTCTCCTTAAAGTAGAGAAGCTTAAGGGGGGATTTAATAGAGGTGTTCAAAATTATGAAGGGTTTTGATAGAGTAAATAAGGGGAAACTGTTTCTACTTGCAGGAGGGTCAGTAACCAAAGGACACAGAATTAAGATAATTGGCAAAAGAACCAGAGGGGAGATGAGGAGAAATTTTTTTACGCAGAAAGTTATGATGATCTGGAATGCATTGCCTGACACCGTGGTGGAAGCAATTCAGTAGTAACTTTCAAAAGGGAATTGGATATATACTTGAAAATGAAAAAATTGCAGGGGAAAGAGCGGGGGACTGGGACTAAATGGATGGCTCTTTCAAAGAGCTGGCACAGGCATGATGGGCCGAATAGGCTCCTTTTAGCTGTAATGATTCTATGATTTCCGCACTTTCTTCCCCCTGTCATTGTCATCCATCTCATCCCTTCCCTTTCCGCTTCATTGCACTCATTTGTCCCCTCCCCCCTTCCCTCAGCACAGCTCCTACCTGAGTGTCATTGCCAATGAAAGGGATTCCAGCCACTGCATACTGTAGGTGGGAACTGCTCAACTCACAAAAATTCCCACCTATAGTATGCAATGGATGGGATCCCTTCCATTAGCAGCAGGGATCGCATAAGAGCAGCATTGAGGAGAAAGGAACTTTATATGCACTGATTTTTCTCACTAAATTCTGAGCCCCCAAACGCTGATGTTAAAGTGAAATGCTGATGGTTGGCATGTATGAAACACATACCAGGAACAAACCTGGGCTGTTTGATCTACACGGCTTAGTACTACAACAGGCTGTGCCTCGAATCAATAGACCATGAGGGGAGCTGACTAATTTTTTTTCTTTCAATTATTGAAAAATGGATTCAATTTTTTTTCTCATTTTCTTGCCATTTTCTTCCCTCCTAGTCTCTCATAATGGTGTTGTTGGAGTAGGGTTCTATAGGGGCCTTCCAAGTGACCATTATTCATATACGAACATAATGAATATCATCATCAGGCATCATAGCTAAGCCTGATCCTATTCTCACCCAACAGCCATACACATGCCCTTCCAGAAGGACCATTGGATAGCAATGAGGAGCAGAAACCTTCCGTGACACTGAGGCCAATAACAACACTCCCACTACCACCCCAGTTGAAATCAGCTAACTCAGAACAGACCAGAGATCAAACCTGAAACCTTTTTTGACCGTATGGCTCAGTTACTTAATGCCTTAACCAGCTGAGCCTCTACAGGAGCCCAACTGTTTGACTTAAAAGAAGTGTAATAATTCTGAGTCTCCCACTAGTACATATACTAACTCACTATAATTGGCTTGATGTGTCTCCATTGAACACAGAGGCATAGTGGAAACAGTTAAGCTGAGATAAAGTAGATACCGAATAGTTTTTTTTCCTTTCAAATATTAGTTAATTAGTACTTATCAAGTTGAGGGATATCATATTCCAATTGATGCAAAAAATACATGAACAATTTCATGCTTATTTGAGACTAACATAATATAGTTACTGTATGTTACAAGGATGACATCCATTTCAAACCATGTAGTCATTGTTACATTCAATGATAGATCTGATAATCAAAAAAACATACAGATCACCATCAAATGAAATGAAGTTTTAGCCCCTTCACTAAACTATAGTTAGTGATTAGTTTTAGTAAAGCATGGCATTGTTCCAAATATATCATTAATAATATTGAACCATTCAATTTCTGAATGACAACCAAATTCAAATTAAATTACTCTTTACCTCTTGTAGTGATGGTTATTTCAGAATGATCTGACGTGACCTTATGAAGTGGCTTTACTACATATTTGATGCACTTAATTTTTTATCTCTCTCAAAAGCAGATGTGCTGTAAATCTGCCGTACAGTATACAATAATGATGCTTTTGTATCATGAGACTGATTTCAATAAAGCTACTTCCAACCAAATACTAATCCAATATTGTATTTAAGGTTTCCTCACGGATTTGATGCATATAGGCTGTCTAAATAAAGCTCTCATTTCAAATAATTAATTTCTTCATTTTCATATTTTTGGTTTCTCCTCTTCTTTCTCTGTAAACATTTGCTGTCACAATAGCCTTTGTTAGATGCAAGTCTGCCTTGTATATTTTTCTTCTACTCTACAACTTTGCCAGTCTAGTTGTTTCTAGCAATGCATTGCACTACTGCTGTAGACTGGCTTATTTGTGCTCTTTTGGTGTAGTCTTAAAAGGAGAATCTGAGTGCTGGGAATCTACAATATGGTGCCAGCAATGATAAATAATGAAAGTAGCACAGCTGTTCAAGAAGTTCATGTCAGTGAATGTAGAGGGAGCTGTTGGCCTGTGGTATGGAGCAGAATTTGCTATCATTTTAGCACACAAGTAGCAAGAACAAACAACTCGTAGTAGCAGTTGAGAAAAACACATCACAAAAATTATGCAATGATGGAATATCCCTTTCTTGGGTTTATGCATGCCTACTTTGCAAACTACAGTAAATGAAAAATATATTTCTGCATGTTTTAGATTGTATACAGTTGCCTAATTACTATTAGGCAACTATATATATTTCATTCTAATTATTATTCATTACACTTTAAGTGATTCTACATACCATAGTACACAGACGTGACATTAGTTGATTCTGAACAGACATCGTCCAGTAAAAAGACGCAAATTGTTTCACAGAAAGATACTGGTTGTGCTGTCATTGATGTACCCTAAGTTCCCTCTGCATTCCCAATCTAATTGTAGTTTCAAAGTTCTCTTGGTTTCTCATCCTCTTTCTCAGAGTGCTCTGTAAATGTTTGCTGTCACCACAGTCTTTATTGGATGCAAGGCTGCTTGGTATATTTTTTTTCTACTCTGAAACTTTGCAACCATTTCCATTCTGGCTGTTTCTAGCACTGCATTGCACTATTGCGTTAGACTGGGCTTATTCATGCTCTTTCAGTTTTGGAGAATCATTCTCTTTGTCATGAACACGAGCAGCATAATCAGCCTCTCTATATTGAGCCATAGCTCCGCTAGCAAGGCTGCCATTAATACCGGATTATTTTTTTGATTTTTCTATTATCCTTTCTGAAAAATTCCATGTGATGGAGCACTCCTATAACATTTCATATTTTCTGCTGCATCCTCCTCATATCGCCAAAATTGTAAATGATTCCTGCTACCTTTAACTGCCTGATTGTCACCTGGCCTAATGCTGCACCTTCACCTGACTGAATCTCAGCCTCACACTCAAGCAGGTTGAATGTGCCTGCTGTCATATCTGTTTCCACAATGCCTCACCTGTGTCTGTACAGATCTTACACCTGGGTCCAGAAAACTGATTTAAGCATAGCTTACATTGCAGCCACTGATTCAGAGGTCTTCCAGCTGATTAATGAAGCCTGTCACTTAAACCTTTTATCCTGTGAAGGAGTTATATTCACACCTGTGACTGCATCTGTCAGTATGGGCAAAATTAGCCCTGTGATAAGGCTGCTTAGTTTTGAGATTTAAACTCTTTTTATTCCCATATTGTTTAACAGTAACATAGCTCCAATAACTTCACAACTTTTTTTAGCTTGTGGCTGTTTTAAGGGTTTCTTTATTTTCTTGTATGACCAGTGATAGGTAACAGAAAAACTCTTGCATATGTTTGTTTTGTAATTTCTGCAGCATTACCAGATACAGTCACTCTTATCCACTTGAAACACAAAGCTCTCTTGTCCTTCTGAGCTGGCTGCTAATTTCATTTATTTTTTATAATGTTCTCCTCTCCTTCCCTAAAGGTGCAGATTCATACTGTAGTATAATTTCATGGCTGATGATAGCTATCTGGTACCTTCTCCAAGTGGCCATTTTTCATGTGTGAGCCTTGACAGTTGGTGTTAACAGGCTCTTCAACCAGGGGGAAATATCATAGCCAATCCTAATCCTGTTATTTTTCTATTTCCAGAAACACAGGGAGTAATTTTCTGACCTTGCACTCGTGGCAGGGAATCTCACCTGCTGGAAGTGCAAATGGGAAATTCAGGTACCCCCTTTCCTTGCTGGGGGAGGGGGGGCGCAGTGTCACTTCTTCAAAAATGTGAAGGATGTTTGGCAGGCAGGATATTCTCCTTATAAAATGTCAGCTACTCTCATACAAGTGCTCCTCAAGTTTGCTCATGATACTTGGTTCCATTATTTTAATAGGTACTGATGTTAGACTGAAGAGACCACAGGTGCCTGGGTTAGGTTTCTCCCCTTTCTTGAATATGGCTACTGCATTAGCTTGGTTCAATCTTGAGGTACCCCCTCAACAATCATTCACTCTCTCACAATAATTGTTAGCACCTCATAAATTTCCTCCCATGTCTCTTTTAATACCCTTCCGTAGGTAACATCTGTTCCTGTGAATTTGTTCATTTTGAGTTTCTCTAAGCTTGCCAAGAACCTCCATCTTACTGATGTCAAAGTGCTAAGGTCTGCAGGGATTATTTTTGGTGCAGTAGAACATGTTGCTGTAGTGTTCTCTAATGAATACTTCAAGGAAGTAGCACGGCACAGTTCAGAGATTGGACCTGGGACCTTTTGGTCTGTATAGTTTAGTAATGCACCACGGAGTGCAACTTCTAATTTTTAACAGCAGTTTAAGTTTCTCTTTCTAAAACCTTACAGAATATTATTGTTAGCATTATGTGAACTGATAATGAACTTCAAACTGTTAAGTGTTTCATATTTACCTTAAAAACCTGACTTTACTTGCTCTGCAACTAATTCAAGTTCACATTGTTGTTTTTATTATGATCTGGTTTATACACATGTGACTATTTGATGATTAATTGCTACCTTACATAAGTGAACTTTGGAACTTATTCCACATATATGAATTAATAAACTGATTGGAACTTTTTTCCTGTGAGTGACTGACAGTTAAAAAACACAGATTTGTGACGGCACCCAGCAGCAGTATGTGCTAGCTGTATCCATAGTAACTCACACCTAATAACTGCCATTTAGTTTTGTGTTGTGGCAGTACTGAAACAGAGACTCTGGGACTCTGCACCAATACCCAAGCAGCAAACCTGATCAAGACGGTGAGTATAAGAATGAGGTCAGAGCATGGACAAGCCTGCTGACTGCAGCATTGGGAAAGTTTGCTAGAATTTGGAATCCAAATAATATCGGCATCAAGTTGAAAGTGAGTTTACCTGAACTCAGTGCCCTTAGTAAGTGAGTACATTAGGTGATGGCAGGATGATGTTGGCCTGTGATGTTCTCCGTGGTTAAATAACTTGCTGTCTGGACTCGTGCATAAAAAATGCCTTTTGGATGAGGTACCTGAGAGCTGCTGGGCCTTCGGAACATTATTGCAGCAACAGCATTTTCAGGAAAGGAGGGGAAAAGTGAGGAAAATAAAAGTCATTTATATTTACTTGACTTATTTTGTATTTGTGTGAAACATGATCATTAAAAACCATAGAGGGTAAATGATGCTGGCTGCATTTCGGAAAGCCTTACAGATTCTATATACAGTGCCTGCCACAAGTGAAATAATAAGGCTACTCACTGAGGACAAGGAAGTAGAGAATACTTCTGGACACATCACTCATATGCCTGTTCACAGACTTCCAAGACTGCTGCTTAATGTCAGAATGGGTGAAGAGGAAGGGCTCAAAAGAGACAACAAAGAATGGAAGATGGGGGCACATAGACTAGGATGATGATGAAGGACAAGTATCATTGAATGAAAAACAATCAGGATGAATGGTGACAGGCCATTAAGAATCTGTCATAGATGGAGCCCCATGGCTCGTTAACAGTGAGGGATAAGAAGAAGCAATGTGTACAACTGACATAATAAAACAATGAGGCATCCTATCCCCAGTGATTCAGTATGTAAATGCTCCACATATCACTGAACAGTACATATCAGGATGATTCAAACCTGGTTCTGTGCAGAGTTAGCCAATCCCAAATCAGATAGCAACAGAGGTGATAAAACTGGTCAGTGTCCTTGGGATAGGGAAGAGTAACATTTTCAAGGTTCCTACCCATGATCGCCATTCAGTGAGCCCTAAATGTATGTGTCTGTGTGTGATCTAGCTTGGCTGTGGTGGCGCCTATTTTGGTGAGATGAGGATGCCACCTTTGGAATCATACCTCAGCATGAATCTCTGTTTTCTGGAGGGGAGAATAACGAGAAAAAAACAGAGGGAAGTTTGCAAGAATTTACGTGCCCTCTGGTGTTTAAGGCTGCTGAGCTGACCTGTAAAATCATAATGATGGTTAACCCTTCAACATTGGAAAGAACTGTTCAACCAATCCGAAGTATGGACATTTGCCTAACTGAATGGAGGCACTGTAAGATATGTTTAGGCAGCCTAGTCTCATATGTCATAAGAGCAGCACCAGGAAACACAAAATGGCAGGAAGCAATCAAAAAACACTGTCTCTGGGGAGATGTCTTCCAAATTTCTTCCCAAGCCCTTTCAATGGAGATATGCATCTCTCATCCTGTCATTTCCACATTCCAATCCCCTCCCCTCCCTTATAACCTCTGACTCACCAGAGGTAATGCAACAAGAGATTAGCTTATAATTTTTAAAAATATCTTTGATTCATCAGATATTCAATATTAAACATATTCTTAATGCAACTTATTCAGTCAGTGCCAAATGTGAAACTATTTTCAACTATCTAATCTTAAAAGAGTAATAAGAGAAAGAATGTAAGAAACTTAATTTTTTTCGACTCGTGGAATAGTAGAAGTGAATGCTTTATTATAAATGGAAATGATAATATTGTATCATGACTTGAAACATGGATTGGACTATCATAATCAAGTATCCTTCTTCAACTTATGAATATAACCATATTCCTAAAGTGGTTTTGACCTCTTTCTACTCCCCCATACCCTGGAAGTGCCTTGAGACGTTTTACCATATTAAAGGCACTATATAAATGCAAGTTGTTGTTGTTGTTGAACTTGTAAACCTCTCTTCCGAAATGTAAAAAAAGTGTGAGGTGTGCTTTTGAGAATGCTACAGATTTAGGATATCAAATACGATTTTATCTCATTGCAAACCTTTTTTAAAGGTTACTTCTTGATTTAACACACCCTCACTATCTCTCAAAACAAACTGAACGTCTCAGATTATGGGTATATTTTGAATACAAAATGGGCAAGCTTATGATAAACTTTGCTTAATTAGAAAAAAAAGACAAAATGGAAATTTTAGGTTTACTCTGTGGAGAACAATGTGCCTGAGAGTAACACTTATTTGGAAAATAGCTTTATGTAGGTCTATTTTACAGACACTTGGGTAGAAATTCAGATGCGCCCATTTTGGGTGCACGGGTGGCTCAGGGTTCCATTCCTGTGCCTGAATGGTGAGGCCCGAGGCACCCCCGATATTGGGCCTCGGGCCTCGTTTATTTCAAGCCGGCATAGCGTGAACAGCCAGCCGGCATAGTCAATGAAGATCAGCCACTGCTAGCGTCGCTGTGGCCCTCAGGTAAATGAATGCCAGGGGCCGGGTAATGGAGGCCAGGGAGGGAGATCAGATCCCGGGGAGATCAGAGGCCGAGGGGGTTGGAAGCCGGTGGGGTCAGGGAGATCGGAGGCCGGGGGGAGGGGGATTGGAATCTGGTGTGGGGGGGGGTGTCGGTTGCCAGGGGGGGATTGGGAAGTGGCGGCGATTGGAGGAGACGGAGCGGCACCAATCAGGTGAGTGGGAGTGGCGCCGATGGGGATGGGGTGTTGGGGGGGATCGGAGTCCAAGGGGGGTCGGGAGAGTGGGAGCGCTGCTGATCGGTGGGGGGGGGGTAGGGTCGGGTTCATTCCCATCGAGCAGATTGAGTTGAAATGGGCCCTATAGAATGTTACCACATTGAAACAGGCCATTAGTGCTGGTTGGGGTGGGAGTTGTGCCTGCCATAATGGCCCACCCCTGACTCCAGCTGATTTACGTGGTCAGGCTATTCTGCATATTTTAGGCATGCTGGGAAAACCACCTGTAAGTGGTTGGAGCATAGCTGGGCAGATCTTGAATGTCTGCTGATTTATAGCATAGCAGGTGGCCCCTGCGGCTGGCCAAAAAAGTTTTAAAGTTTCTTTTCTAGCACCTAGCATTACTAGGACACAAATGAATGGAAATACTTCGGATGAAGTATATAATTTGCATACCATTATATTATGCCTGCCCATAATTGGGTGGACATAATGTATATCCCCCATCATTTGTAAATGGAGGAGCAGCTTTTGAAGAATTTTCTGATGTATTCCTCTAGAGTTACACAGGGAAGTTGGTGTATTTCCAGGGGAAAACTTTGCCCCGAATATCACAGTTACCATTTAGAAAAACTTTGGAGGATTTCATGGAGCATTTTGAACCATCTGGACTAATATATAAGCACCCCAGAACAGCAGAACTGTAACAATGTAAATTATTTTGAAATTATAAAGAAGACAGGAATTCATTTTGTACCGAAATTTAATGTGAGCTGATAAATTTTATTAGTCAAAAAATTTACAGAATCAAAGAAGCACCTAGCTTTTGATTCAACCCATAAGCTACTGCTTTGATTTTCTGTGTAGACATTTTCCATGAATTTCCCAAATTATTTTTTTCACAGACCTGTAACATGTTAAATGTTTTTCCACAGATCATGTCCACAGATTATGCTTTTAATCAGTTATACCTTTTGTGTGACCCTGCTAACAACCCCTAAATAAAAACATGCTTCAAACTTTTGGTAGAAATAATACTGACTTTTTGAAAAACTTACATTATAAAACTTAACCTTAAGGGAGAGGGGCAAAACAGCAATTCTAAATAGAAACAAATTGATAGATCAATTGAAACAGTGACAAAAATAAATAGCAAGAAAAGATACATTTTGGAAGCTATGCTAAGATCAGTAATTATTTACAATTACTTTGAAAATTGTTCCAGGAAAAAGGTATGGGGCCCGATTTTAGCAGGCCTGCGGGTTCCCGGCGGGTGGTCCTCCGGGAGCGTGGAAAACGCGGACGGTGAATTGAGTGCGCCCCACACTCGATCGCGGGATAATTGATTCAATTAAGCAGTGCTTCCGGGTTCACCGCACCCCAGCTGTGCGCCGGCCGCCTGCGCATGCGCATTGACGCCAGCGCGATGGTGGAGCTCCACTTAAAGGGGCAGTCCCACAGAGCCCCCCCTGCATCTAGCATCAGGAAGCAGACCATGGCGCAACCCAGGGGTAAGGCTGCGCCCCGGTTTTCCGACCGCGCGCTGCAGCTCCTCCTGGAAGGTGTGCGGAGGAGGAGGGACACGCTCTTCCCCAGGGACGGACGGAAGTGCCCTGGCACCGTAACCAGGAGGGCATGGGCAGAGGTGGCGGCGGAGGTGAGCAGCAGCTCTAACACCAGCAGGACTTGGGAGCAGTGCCGCATGCGATTCAATGACCTCACTAGGACCGGCAAGGTGAGTACACTAACGCACCCCCCCCAGAACCCGTCTCGACCATCACGCCAAACACCCCACAACCCCTTCTGCACAGCCACCACAGCAATCCTCACAGCCACTCACTCACCATCCTCACCGTGCCTGCACTGACCCACCCTCCCTGTCCCCACTGGAACACTACCACACGCCCCAACCCCATGCAATGGGACGAGCATGTGGCACACGCATCCTCCCATCCATCGTCCCCACGCGCAACCCACCCACACCGATGCTCCAGGCGTTTCACTATGCAATCTGCACGTACTCACGCATCTGTGTTTTGCCTTCACAGGAGAAGAGATGCAAGAACGCGCGGGAAAGGAACCGCACCGGAGGGGGCCCGCCGCACGTGCTTGAGCTCACGGATGCCGAGGTGGAGGCGCTCGAACTGAGCGGAACACAACTTTGCCTGTCGGTGGGCGATGGCGAGTCTGGCGCTACAGCATCGGCCGGTAAGGGACAGCTGACACTCAACACTCATGATCGCAAATGACCTTATCATCACCTGCCATCTGGCGCACCGCGACCTCTGTGCACATGCCTCATAGTGCCCTCTGCTCCCTTGCAGGGCCGTCTGCGAGCGCTTCATGTGAGGAGGGCGATTCCTCAGAGGACATGCCGGTCTCTGAGGGTGCATCGTCACATATGAGCCAACCATCCACCAGCGCAGAGACACGCACCTCGGTGGGTCCCCCTCGCCAACTAGTTGGGGTTGCACTTGGTGATTCACCGTGCACGTGTGAGCATGAGCAGACCCTGGTGGCAGGGGCAGGCGCGGAGGGTCCGCGTCGGTGGGAGCACTCATCTCCAGGCTCTGCTCAGCCGGACCCAGATGCTGAACCCAGGAGGACACCAGTCAAAAGGAGAGCCGTCGAGGGGCACCAGCTAATTGCCGAGGTACTGGGAGAGGTGCCACGCGCATTGTCCACAATTGCGCAGGCGATGGAGGAGTCCAACTCCTGCATGCGGGCATTGGTGGCGCAGGCACAGGAGGGTACCGGCGACATAGTGTCGCAGGTAGGTGCGGAAGCGTCTGCGGTGGAGGAGAGGCTGGCCTCCCTCGAGCGTCACGCACAGCTCCACATCAAGTCCGTGCAGGCCCTGACAACGGCTGTACGGATTCAGGGTGAGCAACATTCCGCCGCCATAAACAGGCTGACGGATACCCTAGGGGTGGCCTTGCAAGGCCTCACACATGCAATCCAAACTGTCGTCCAGCAGGGTGGAAGGGGTGATGTGGGCCGCGGCCACGAGAGGGATGATGGTGACCGGGGACATGGAAGCGGGGACACTTCTCAAGGTGCCCCCACATCCCACCCGTTGCCCCCCTCTCAACCAGTACCCGCAATGGTGCCTCCTCTCCAGGTGGCCGAGTCTGCCCCTGCACAGGTGCAGGAGGAGCAGTCTGTGGAGGTGCCCTCACGGGCACCGAAACCCAGGAGCCATCCGCCCAAAGCATCTACCCGGTCAGGGCAAGAACAGGAGCAACCTGCCACTACCTCTGCTGGAGCCACAGGGGTAGCACCACGTAGGGGTACCTGGAAAAGAACTCCAAAGGCGTTATAAGCACAAAGGGAATGCACCAGGGTGTCTGTTAATTTGTACACTTTTTGTTTATAGTATTGCACCTTGTAGATCTTAAACACTATCGTTCTCACCACTCCTGCCACCTCTCGTCCATTCTTCCGCGGCCTGTGCAATAGGTGCGTTCCGTGCAGCCCATCATGACGGCGAACACCTGCTGCCGCCCATTGGGCACACTGCTGTGGGTGCAGGAGTACTGGCAACACTCTTCAGTGGAGGGGGCTGGTATGGCCCCTCGCATGTGCAGGTGAGGAGATGCGAACGCCTCGCACTGTCTGACTCTAGGGGAACCGTTGACATATGAGTGCCTCCCTGGCCCGGCGAGCATCCCAGTGAGTCGGGGTTCGGCGCATGGGTCGTCCATCATCCTGTGACGCCTCCCCCTCCTCCTCCTCCTCCACCTCCACCTCCTCGTCCTCATCGCCGTCCTCAATGTGGATGGCGGGTGTTGATGGGGCCTCCTCCAGCGACACCCCTCTCTGTTGGGCCATGTTGTGCAGGGCACAGCAGACAACTATGATTCGTGCCACTCTGAATGGTGTGTATTGGAGCGCTCCCCCAGAACGATCAAGGCACCTGAAGCGCATCTTGAGCAGCCCTATGGTCTGCTCAATTGTAGACCTGGTAGCAGTGTGGCTGTCATTGTACCGACGCTCCGGCTCGGTGATGGGGTTCCTCAGAGGCGTCATGAGCCACGTGTGTAGGGGAAGCCCCTTGTCGCCGATGAGCCAGCCGTTGCCCGCGTTGGGTGCGTGGAAGAGGGGCGGGACGGTGGACTCCCTGAGGACGAAGGCATCGTGGCAGCTGCCGGGGTATCTGGCGCACACGTGTAGGAATCTCTGGCGGTGGTCACAGATGAGCTGGGCGTTCATGGAGTGATACTCTTTCCTGTTGATGAACAGCCCTGGCTCATGCGGAGGTGCCCGTATTGCGATGTGTGTGCAGCCGAGTACACCCTGTACCCGTGGGAAGCCAGCCATGGCATGGAATCCAACCGCCCTCTCCATCTGGCTGCGCTCGTCCATGGCGAAGTTGATGTAGTGCGAGGCCCTGCGGAACAACCCATCGGTGACCTGCCTTATGCACTTGTGTGCAGACGACTGACAGACCCCGGTGATGTCCCCGGTGGCACCCTGGAAGGATCCGGATGCGAAGAAGTTGAGGGCAGTGGTGACTTTGACGGCGACAGGTAAGAAGATGCTGCTTGGTCCATCCGGGAGCAGCTCGTCGTTAAGGAGGCTGCAGATGTCGGCGACTACCTGGCGAATGACTCTGAGCCGACGTATGCACTGCTCCTCGGAGAGGTCCACGAAGCTGAGCCTCGGTCTGTAGACCCTGTGTGGAGGGTAGTGCCTCCTGCGACTCATCTCTCTCGGCGGTTGCCCTCCCTCCTGCTGTGCAGGTGGGTGTGCCACAGCACCATGTTGGGGGGCTCCACGTCTCTGAGGCGGACGGCGTGGACTGCGAGGCTGCTGGGGCTGGTCATGCTGTTCGTCCTCCGAGGATGTCAACGCACCACCCATCTGGCAGGTGTTGGTCTGAGGGGTTGTGCAGGGTAGGTAGGTGGTTCCTCGAACTGGGGCTGCGGTTTCACGTCGGTCTGTCCTCTGGCTTGGCGGGGGGTGGTGGAGGGCAGGGGTTGCCCTATGTGACGCGTTGGCCTCCTGCGTGGGTGAGGGCTCTCACCCCACCCTGTGGAGTGCACCTTGGCAGCTGCCACAGGCTGCTGGCTGCAACACGTCCGGTTGGAGGGAGACTGTTTCCCCCAGTGTGTGAAACAGTCTGAGCTGAAGGTAAAATCCCACACTTCCTGTTATGACAGCTGATTCAGCTCATTTAATGACCTCAACAAGCAAGGTAAGTACACTCAAGTGGCATTCCGCTGCGGGATTCCCACCAGCGGGGGCCGCGCACGCAGCCCCGCACGTCAGCGCGGGACCCGGAAGTGGCCGGGATCGCGGTGCGATCCAGTCCCGCACATGGAAATTGACATTTTCGAGCCCACCCCGCCGATAACACACAGGGAACCCGCTACTAAAATCGAGCCCATGGTGTCAGGTTTAAAGTTTTAAAATTGCATTTCTAATTAGTTGATAGCTTTTGAATATATTGAGCTGAATTTTAGAATTTTATTAGTATCAGTACTTGTGTAGTGCAAGGATTATTTGTCTTTGCCCCTGTGCAAAACTCTATTCTGTACGTAATAAAGATCACTGATATTTTAATATTTAATGTTAAGCTAGATCAGCTTCCGAGGCATGCCTACTGTTATGTTCAGTTGTTAGTGCTTAAATCAATTAGTTTCATCCAGCAAAATCCAAGCCTTTTTACTCATTTTCTCTCCCCTTCCCATGTTGTGTTTTTGAAAAAATTGCTTAACAAATACATATCCCATATCTGGCTATTATTGTTAACCTACATAGCAGGTTGCAAAGAAAAAACAATCTGCTGCCCCTATACAGTACAATTCAAAGCCCTGTAGCCCAGTGGATTACATGAGAATAATTTCCATTGCCAGAATCCATCCTTTGCAATGTCCAAGACATGTGGTTGGGCTGTCGGTTGACCTTCTGTATAGATCAGCAGCACAAAGAAGTGTTTAAACAGACCTCTCTGTTTACTCCAGGAACAGATCTATTGCACTTGCACCACAATATGCTATATTAAGCCAGCCACATAGCAAAGCTTCATACACATGACTTGACTTACTGAGGAAATCTTTTCCAGTGCTGTCACCTTGAGCTCTTCCTGCCCAAAAGTTAAACTGCAGAGCTAACCATCACTCTTTATACAGAGGGTGGTGAGAATGTGGAACTTGTTGCCACATGGAGTAGCTGAAACAAATAGCACTGATGCATTTAAGAAGAGGCTTGATGCATACATGAGAACGAAGGGAATAAAGGGTTATGGGGGCAGGGTGGGGAGGTAATTAGAGTGGGAGGAGGCTTGTGTGAAGTATAAACACCAGTTGGGCCGAATGATCTGTTTATGTGCTGTAGATTCTATGTAACTCTGTGTAACTTGGTGAACCAGGCATGTTGGAGCCTATATTAGTCCCTAGCAGATCTGTTCCTGTTACCAACAAGCAGGATCAATTTCAACAATTAGACGCATTTGTTATAGTTGCTGCAGCTGCACCTTTTTGTTATGTCATCTAATGTAAATGATCTTTATTTAGAAACTTGTTCAATTTGAAACAAGTAACTTTCATTATCGGTTGTGCTTTTATTTAACTGTGAGATATGGTGGATAAGTGCCTTTGTAATGCTATCACCATGGTGCTTTTTATTCAACAGACTGAGCCAAAGTCCATTAATGCTGATTTTTCTTTGACCAGTTTTCTCCCCTCCAGAATGTAGTGACTTATGCTGGTGTAAGCAACCTTCCAATATTTTGCCCAGTTGGTATTTCTTCATGTGTGGGCTTTGGAGTGCATCATTGCCAAGCCCAGTGCTGTCGTTACCTGGTATCTGCAATGATTTTTTGTATCACATTGCAGAAACAATAAGTTCTACCCGTGGCAATCAAAATCAAAGAATAACATACCATACATTGGGGACAATTTTAACTTTGTGCTATAGTGTAAAACGGGTGATAGCGAATCAGCAGCCCGTTTTACATCTCTTCCAATTTTTATTTCCATTGAAGTCAAATACTATCGCACAAAGTCAAAATTACACCCATTGTACTTTATGATGTAATTGAGATGCAGTTATAACATGCAAATGGAGACTGGAGGTAAATAATTTATTTATTATTTTAAGCCAACTGTTGATCCAAACAACATGTGCAGATTGGGTTGTATGACAGCAGAAAAATTAATGCAGAATACGAATTGTCATTAAAGTGATAAACATTGGCCATGATAGATGATATAAAAATAACAAAAAAGGGGAACGATTTCAGCCCCTCAATAATAATGCCAATTATAATAACCAGATCTTTAAAAAGTTTGCAAAAGTGTTAGTTTGATAATTTTTCATTTTTGATTAAAATTCAACATTGACAAACCCTTTTACCAACACTTACTGACAAAAGCAGAACTACCACAAAATAGAATGCACCTTTTACTATATTACACAACAAAATAACATAATTGCACTAATTTCTGTCTACTGGAGTGTGCTTGACACAAACTAACATAAGGATCTTTTATTGGCTTATATGGTCTGACAGTTTGAAATTAGGACTTACAAGATAAATTCAGTATTCCCGCATGCCTTGGGAAGCCACATTCAAAGGCAGCACTGGTCAGAAATAGGGCTACAACATTGTTCAGTGGGTAAAGGCATATTGAACCATATTGAAGAAAAAGGACCCAAGGTTGATTCCTGGGTTATGCTGGATTAACTGGGATGGTGGTGGTGGGTATTACAATTGGACTTAACTTCCCTGACATCGAGGGGAAAATTGGCAATAATTTCAACTCCTGATCATTATCCAGTGCCCCACCAGGAAGTGCATATATCGATATCAGGTGCAGAAATAGTTGGGCTTGGCTGTGATGATGCCTACAGTCAAACAGCCCACTGACACTCACGTTATGTCACAGATGAACAATGGCAACTTGTGTGAGGTACTGGAAGGTTACCATCACTCATGGAACATACTCCAGTATGAGCCGTCATCTCCAGGAGAGAAGTGGTAAAGGGGGAAATTTGCAGGGAAAGATTCCTGGAACAAAAATGGTTTCTTTGCCTGTAGCACAAAGATAAACAAAAACAGGCAAAAAGAATATTGAAATACAATGGTGCTATGTCATGATTATGATGAGTGAATACAAAATGTCTGACTCCATTTCTAAAGAGTACTTGTTTCACCACTAGAGGATGACAGAGTGTAGGAAATGCAAGGCAAATCCTAGATATTCTCACTGTTAACAATCCTCATGTATACAGGGGAAACAGAGGCTAACACACCAATCCGAATGTGTTGAAACAAGCTAACACACCAATTTGAATGTGTTGCAATAGATAAGTTATCATGTGGGTTTGTAAACAATCCTTTTCCTAGGATGCAGTAGAAGAGCTTTCACACTGCAAAATATAGCTACCGACGACTTCTTAAAAAAATATTGTCCTGAATTTCTAATCAGAACTGGAGTTATTTTTTTAAAAGGTAAAATAAATGTGATTAGCAATTGTTGTTGAAAAATAAACATTAGCAGATCTGGGCTATCATCAGAACCCAAGTCCTGATGACAATCTGATGTGATTTCACACTCTCAAATGAATGAATTTAAAGTTGGCAACTCTGCCACTCTTAATATGGGAAGGCTGGCCAAATATAAAGAACTAAGTTACAAGAGTCAGCATTTTTAGATATAAATGAAATAAATTAAATTTGAATACAGTCCAATTAATGATTGATTATTTGAGCTAACAATGGGAATTGTTTTGAGTGAGGAAGGCTGAAACTGAGAGTTGGTAGGATTACAGATTTGCTTGATTAAACGCAGTTCGGTCAGATTTCTCAGATAAGTGTAAATTTAGGACCTTAAGAAATGTGAAAAGAGCATTATCTCAAATGAGTTGTGACTGGTCAGTTTATTGCTGTTTTCCAATTGAATTTATGTTTCACAAATTCGAAGGGAGGAAATGTTGGCAGTCACCATTTTGATTGGTAGGTGTTAAAATATCTAAATAGTATTCATGTAAGAACATTTTTCTTGCTAACAGGAAAATATGCACTGGTACATTTATAAGTTATAGTACTGACATTTTTGTAGCTACATTTGCATGCAGAAGTCCATATGGGACAAGAATATATTACAAATTTGCTGCATATGTGCAAGCAATATTTGAAATATATTCATGGTTGAATTAGGAACTCCCAAGAATATTTGAAAGTAGACTGTTAGAAATTCTAATGTACATTCATCCTCGTATTCAGCCTATTCCCATTATTTTCTCACAACAGAGATACAACTACAAGGTTTACGCCACATGTAATTTTAAAGAAATATTCATTTTGCTACTGTCCTACTAAGGCTGTAAATTGAGGATTTTTTTTTAAGTCTCACTTAGTATCTGGTCTGTCACATCATTAGGCCTGTAGGTATGGGGTCTTAGCATGGAGAAAATCTAAATCTGTGCAGCTCACACCTGGGGAAGGGAATGTAAAGAAAGAAATGTAAGACCTGCATTTAAAGGCCCTTCATGACCTCAGGATATCCCAAAGTGCTTTACAGCCAGTGAAGTACTTTAGAAGTGTAGTCACTGCTGTAATGTAAAAATAAAGACTGAAGGCAAGAGAAAGGAATACACCAAAGGGAAAGAAGAAAAGCAGATGAAAATGAAAGGAAAAAAAACTGAAAGGGCAAATTGAACAAATAAAATAAGAGATGGAATAAATAAAGAAGCAGGCACAGTAAAAGAAGTAGACTTGTTTTTTAATTGTTCTAAGATATACATTATTGGCTAATTAAGGGGACCTGTCTCAGATCATTTGATAATATCTTGTAATTAAACTGTAGTAAAGAAAATAAAAGGGGATAACAAATGGGATAAAAACTATATGTAACAAAGCATATTTGTGAAAATAGTTTGTACTTTATTTCTTGATTCACAATCCAATAGTGTGATAATTGATAATTGCAATATGTTTGGTGTGTTTTTCATAGTATTTAACTGTTAGATATCCAATTTCCAGGCCAATGAATCTAGTACGAGCAATCAGTAAGGTGAACCAGCAAAAGAAAGGGGAAGGTGAACCAATCAAATCACTCAAAATATCTTTTGAAAACATAGATAACAAATACAAACATGTAAAAACAAATATTTTGCAAAGAATTATTTCAACTTACTGATAAAATTGTCCAACTTTGACTGGAAATGTATCTATTAATTTTGGCTCCTGACACCTAACTAGGAGCTTGGGGCTTGAGTTTGGTTCCAATGTCAGTGTTTTTGGTGCAGTTACTTTCTAGCCCTTTGGTCTGTCGCAGATTAATGCCTCAGGAGATCTGCTACTTTTAATCGCTTATCCCTGCTGCTGCTCAACTTGTGCTGAGTCTTTTCCAGCTTACCCCACCTTCCCCAAGCTCCCCTAAGTGCTTTTTGGCCTAGCCTGGCCTATCCACCCCATCCTGGGCTGTTCTTGGTCTATCCAACCTATTTCTGGCCTACGCTTGACCCTAAGCAAAAACAGTAGAAGATCTAAACACAGTGGAGAAAAGTTGAAAAGGGTTGGGGTGGGCTGGTACTGGGTCCAGACAGTGCTTCTCACGCCCCTGCTCCCCTTTCTGGGTGTTTCGCAGACTACTTGATCATCCATCCTGAGTAAGTCCCAGTCCATCTGCTCACCCACCTATCCCAAGTGCTTCCCAACCTCACCAGCCCAAATGTCTCCTAGTCCATTACATGCCTGTGACAAGTACCTCCCCCTTCCTGAACCACCTACCTTTGCATTCCAAGCCCTTTCCAGCCCACCTCAAGTCATTCCCAGCCTGTTTGTTCACCCTACCTCCGGGCCTGAATACTTTTCAGCCAGCTTGTTCACTCACCCAGCCAGCTCGTGTGCTTGATGACCAGATGAGAGGTGAAAGAGGAGAGTGAAAAGTAAAAAAGTGATAGAAAGTGAGTGAGAAGGATGAAAAGTGAAGCAGAAGATCAAGAGCAAGTATGAAGTGAAGCTGGAGAGCAAGAAAGGGAGAAGTGAAGGAGGAGAGCAAGAAGTGATGCAGCTCTCCTGCACACCCCATCAAACCGATCTTTGCAACAACATAACCATGGCACAGATGTAGGACCCAATTTGCATATTTAAACAGCCTCCCACCTATTTTGGGCAGACATGCGTCTTTTACAGGCTTGCTTGAAAATTGTATCAGATAGGCCTTGGGTGCTCAAGGGGTGGTCAAGTTTCCCCCTCAATTTTTCACTGAAGAAGAAACAGGTGGGCAACAGTTGAAAATCACCTACAAGGTGTCTGATTCCTATCAGGCATGCTTTACATATTTAAATATAGGACTCATATTCAACGGAGGATTTTAAAACTTATTTTTCCAAGATTAAGTTTTTATGGCTGGCGAATGGAATATTAGCCCCCTCATTACTTAAGAAACTGTTAAATTATGAATCATGTAAATGTATCAACAATGAGGTGAGGTGGTTTATTGACTTGATGTATGTGTACCTCAGTAATAATCTGATAACGCAATAATATTTTTTAAAGCTATACAAACAACTAAATATGTTGGTAATACAGTTAAAAAAACACACACAAACACACAGCCCAAGACACCATCTGTACAGGATTTGCTTATAAAAAGAAAGACTTGCATTTTTATAGAGCCTTTTATGACCTCAGGATGTCCCAAAACACTTTATAGCCTGTGAAGTACTTTTGAAGTGTAGTCACTGTTGTAATCTAGGAAACGCGGCAGCCAACTTGCGTACAGCAAGGTCCCACAAACAGCAATATGATAATGACCAGATAATCTGTTTTAGTGATGTTGGTTGAGGTATAAATATTGTCCAGGGTAGCGGGCAGCGCTCCCCTGCTCTTCTTTGCAATAGTGCCATGGGATCTTTTACATCCACCTGAGAGGGCAGATGGGTCTCAGTTTAACGTCTCATCTGAAATACGGCACCTCCGACAGTGTAACACTCCCTCAGTACTGCACTGGAGTGTTAGCCTAGATTTTGCACTCAAGTCCCTGGAATGGGACTTCAACCTACAACCTTCTGACTCAGAGGCTAGAGTGCTACCTCTGAGCCACGGCTGACATTACAAAATTTAGTATTTATAGCCGTAACACTAGATATTCATACAATGTATAAAATATTAAGTAGCTTAGGCAGCAATTTAACATTAAAGTTCAAATCATATTTACAAACTACCAGGCACTCTGGGCATGATTTTAACATTGAAAAATCGGTGAGTTGGAGGCGGGGGGCATTCAAAATCGCAACTATTTCAGACCTGCCCCCAACCCACCCCCAACCCACCCCCAACCCTCCTCCAACCCACCCATTTCCGATTTTCACGGGTGGGATGAGGGGTGGGCAACTAACCCGCTTTCAGGAGGTGGGTTGGTCACTAAAACCTTTTGAGGAGGCTGCGGGCTTCCATTTTTGCAGATTTTGCAATTTCAACCCTTGGGGACCGGGATTCCTGGGCCTTAAGAACATAAGAACATAAGAAATAGGAGCAGGAGTAGGCCAATCGGCCCCTCGAGCCTGCTCCACCATTCAGTAAGATCATGGCTGATCTGATCCAAACCTCAAATCTAAATTCATGTCCAATTTCCTGCCCGCTCCCCGTAACTCCTAATTCCCTTTACTTCTAGGAAACTGTCTATTTCTGTTTTAAATTTATTTTATGATGTAGCTTCCACAGCTTCCTGGGGCAGCAAATTCCACAGACCTACTGAGTGAAGATGTTTCTCCTCATCTCAGTTTTGAAAGAGCAGCCCCTTATTCTAAGATTATGCCCCCTAGTTCTAGTTTCACCCATCCTTGGGAACATCCTTACCGCATCCACCCGATCAAGGCCTTCTCCTTCACACCACGTTAGAGGAGGCCAGAGAGCCTGAAACTGCGGGTAAGTGCCTTCCTGGCATAGCTTGTGGGCCCGGAGGAGCAGGAGTGCTTCCCCCAGGTCCAACAAGCCTACCTGCAACAACCCCCCACCAATGATCGCGGACCCCGCCCCCCCACCACCACCGGTCTCCGACCTCCAATCGACTACGGACCCCCGCGATGACTCTCGATCCCCCCCAATGATCGTGAACCCGCATGATGACCCCCCGATCCCTCCAGAATGATTGTGGACCTCTTGAATGACCCCCAATCCCGACACCCCCCCATGACTGACTCATGACCCCCATGCCCACCCATGCTCATCAGTGCCCCGTGTACACCCATGCTCATCGGTGCCCCATGCCCACCCATGCTCATCAGTGCCCCATGCCCACCCGTGTTCCCATGCCCTCATGCCAACCCATGCTGCCTGTGCCCACCCATGCCCCCATGCCCCCCCCCATTCATTTACGTGTTCAGGTAAATCTTTGCCTGAAGATTTACCTGAACACGTCCTCTCCCTGGCTGCTCTCCCGTCCGACTGAGACCAGCCTGTCAATCAGGCCAGCCAGTCGGATGACAAACCGACAAAAAAAAATAAAAGATGTCAAAATCGTAAGGACGTCTGGGAAATCCGTACTTATGGGTTTCCCGTCTGCAATTTGACCCCCCCGCCCCCTTCCCGGCTCGGGGTCAAAATCTTGCCCTCTGTTCCTCTAACTCTGAACTCTTGTGCATCCCCCCTCTCATTGCTCCACCATTGCATACAGAGTCTTTAGCTGCCTGGGTCAAATCTTAATTTTAACTCCTTAAACCCCATCAACTCTATATCTTCCTTTAGAAACTTTGTCAAAACCTATTTCTTTGACCAATTTTTTGTTCACCCTTCCTAATTTCTCTTTTCATATGTGAACTGCCTTGGGACTTTTTTTAAAGTTAAAGGTGCCAGATAAATGCAAGTATATAAGTTGTTACATGGGTGTACGTGCATGTCCTTGTGCATACATGCATGTATGTATGAATGTGTGAATTTACTTTTAGTAAATGACAACATTTGTATCAAATATAATCAGTATAGCATAATATGATCTGATATTATAGTGAGCTAAAATAGGTCAAAATCTCTGTGTACAAGCTCAGATTCTAAAGTTATTATCAGAAATAATTACCAATTGGGGACTCGGTAAAAGGTTGAGTTAGAGCACAACTTTATCACCTTTGGTTGACCGGCATGAAAAGCAGAAAGGTCACAATGATACAATAGGGGCTGCTTTTTTGAGGCTGGGGCAGAGTAACTATTGTTCGGAATGTTTGATTACAATACTGGATGTCTGAATTTAAAAAATCCTAAACTTGATAACCACAAAAAATACAAATCTGAAAACGAGAAATTACTTTTGAACATGAGTCGTTACTTCCTTAATTAACAGTACATATGACCTAACTGTTGTGGTACAATTCTCTCTTCAGCTGCAATCAAAAGGAAACAGATGCAGTTCTGTTTATTCATACCCCATGTGTATATTAGAACGGTCACCAACAAAAGGCTGCCACTGTTCAGATATCAAAAACAGGATCTTTTGAGATTATGTTTTTCTGACAATCTAAAATTCTGATCACTTCCTTCAGTTTAGCATTAAATTAAATAATAGTGAAACATGCTTTTAAGAACTCTTTCATCATGCTCTTGACAGCAAGATAGCCAAATGAGTAGTAGAGTATTACTTTTACCATAAAAAAGATCATTTGGTTTATTTCAAGTGAGATTATTAAGTCTTTTGCAAGTTATAACACTGCAGGTAGCCTGCATTTCTGATCAACATTTAAATCTTATAGATAATTGCTCAATAGTAAAAGCTTGTACTGCGGACTTGATCAAAAGTGCTTGCCGAACTCAATTCTTAAACCATGTGTAGCTTGGTTATTATGTGGGTAATCTGACAGTGCTGCCTGTTATTCTTCTTTTATGGCCTTTATATTCCACAGTTGCAATTGGATGCCGATGTTTGTAGCTAGCAGCAGGCTTTTGGGTTTGTGGCACCATATGCATTTGGAATTACTTAAAGGTAAAAATACTGCTCCCTTGTGCCAACTGTACAGTTGCATGCTGTGCTCCATTAAGCAGGTCACTAATGCCCTGTTCATCAGAATTAAGCAGTATATCACCTTCCCCATTGACCTCAACAGTCAACTCGAGAGAGCTCGGGGATTTGCAGCATTGGCTGGCTTCTCTCACATCCAGGGCGTGGTTGACTGCACACATATTGTCTTCAGGATACCAGAACACCAGCCAGCAACATTAATAAATAAAAAAAGGCTACCACTCCATTAATGTGTAGCTAATGGCTGATCATAAAAACAGGATCATACAAGTTTCTGTAAGATACCCAGGCAGCTGTCACAACGCATTTATCCTGTACCAGTCTACCATCCCCCCAATATTTGGTCCTCCCAGGAACGTGGCAGGATGGCTGCTGAAGGACAAAGGATGCCCCCTACATGGGGAGAGTTATAGAACAAAGAGATCTAGGAGTACAGGTTCATAGCTCCTTGAAAGTGGAGTCACAGGTGGATAGGGTGGTGAAGAAGGCATTCGGCATGCTTGGTTTCATTGGTCAGAACATTGAATACAGGAGTTGGGATGTCTTGTTGAAGTTGTACAAGACATTAGTAAGGCCACACTTGGAATACTGTGTACAGTTCTGGTCACCCTATTATAGAAAGGATATTATTAAACTAGAAAGAGTGCAGAAAAGATTTACTAGGATGCTACCGGGACTTGATGGTTTGACTTATAGGGAGAGGTTGGATAGACTGGGACTTTTTTCCCTGGAGAGTAGGAGGTTTAGGGGTGATCTTATAGAAGTCTATAAAATAATGAGGGGCATAGATAAGGTAGATAGTCAAAAAAATTTTCCCAAAAGTAGGGGAGTCTATAACGAGGGGACATAGATTTAAGGTGAGAGGGGAGAGATCCAAAAGGGTCCAGAGGGGCAATTTTTTCACTCAAAGGGTGGTGAGTGTCTGGAACGAGCTGCCAGAGGCAGTAGTAGAGGCGGGTACAATTTTGTCTTTTAAAAAGCATTTGGACAGTTACATGGGTAAGATGGGTAGAGAGGGATATGGGCCAAGTGCAGGCAATTGGGACTAGCTTAGTGGTATAAACTGGGCAATATGGACATGTTGGGCCGAAGGGCCTGTTTCCATGTTGTAAACTTCTATGATTCTATGATTCTACAGTCATGATTCATGACACACCTCCACAACCCCACCACTCCTGAGCAACACAGGCATAGTGGAAGAAAGGGAACCACCAGAATCATTATTGAAGCAGAGGTTCAGGTGTCTCGACAGGTCTGGGGGCTCCCTACATATAACCCACAAAGTCTCCCACATCGTAGTAGTGTACTGCGTAGTGCACAGTCTCACCATACAGAAAGGCCTGCATTTGGAGGAAGCACAAAAGCAGCAATCTGCATTGCGCAAGGAAGATCAGGGGAAGACAAGCAGAAGAAAGAGCGCCACCTAAACACCTAGCAGCAAGAGATGTGAGGGATCAACTAATTGTTCAGTGATTCTGCTGAGATGTTCATTCCTTTGCTCTGAGAATGTCCACAGAGATCCATTGCTTAACAGTCCTTGATATCTCCTTCACCACTCCCTTTGCTCAGGATTAAAGAACATGCAAACCATTCAGTTAAAATCGATATCAATGACACACAGACAATGCAGACTCAGAAGCTGCTATGAAACTACACTGCCAAATGTGATAATGGTGATTAATTTAATGCCAAATATAGTAATTGCTTTCCATTCATTTCTCACCCAAGTGATCAGCCCATTATGTTTTCTTTAAAGAGGTTTCCTAACTCAACTCCTCCTCCTATAAGGTGCTCTCCACCAAGCTGGTGGAAGGCTGCTGTACCTCATGTTGGGACCCTTGAAATGCTCGTGGCTAGTGATTTCTGGGTGCTCAAGTCCTGTGACTGCTGCACCTTGGCTGCTGCCGGGGCAGTCTGACCCAGCTGACTTGTTGGCACCATGACAGATATTGTTTGAGCGGGTGGCAAAGGAGCAGGCGTGCTGGCATCTTGAGAGAGGGCAACGTGTACTGCTCCCATTCCGTCACTGTCACTCCCATGGCGCTGGGGCTCATCACTTCTACTGATCTGCGGAAGAGCAGACTGCAAAGGATGAATGAATCCTTGAAAGCCCCTATCCATGTGATCCATCAATCTGCCCAAGGTGGACACCTGTCTTCCCAAGCTGAAGCCCAGAGCCTGCATGGCAGCCGTTTGAGCTTCCACCAAAGCTGCAAAGCAAACATGGACTCCTGGTTTGTGGGCTCAGCTGCAGCATCCCTGGAGGTGACCACACTCTCCAGGATCAACTTCAGAGTGCTGATACCATGCGAGATGGCACCATACAGGCTAGAAACAGACTCCTCCATACTTTCAGTCATAGTCATGAAACTCCTTAGCAGGCCTTCCAATGCCTTGTACAGCTGCTTGTGTGATGCCAGTTTTCTTTTCATGGCTGTGCCCTGACACCCTGCTGATGTAAGCTGCCAGGTTTGCCTTTCCTGCTGTTAATGGCTCTTCCTGGGCCACTGATCTCCAGGGCTTCCTGGATGATTTGGTGAATTCTCCCCCTGCTTTGTTCCTCTCCATCACATTATGCCCTGTCTTCTCCTGCAGAAAGAGAGGGTCAGAGTTAGTGAGTGACTGTTGAAAAGGTAAGTGGAAATGTGTAGGGCTTGTGCATATAGTGCATTTGTTGAGAGGTGGAGAAGAAGTGAGATAGAATGAGGATGGGGGGGTGATGAATGTAAAGGCAAATGTGTGCAATATGAATTGAGGAAGAAGTGCTGGGAGGAGTTGGTGGATGTGCATGCGGTAGTATGTGAGAAGAGAATGGTGTTAATGTGTAGTGTAAAGAAAGGCAAGGAAGAGGTGAGTGTGTTTTTAATGAGAAAGTCTGTGTGTGTGCATGCCCTTCCAACCTTCCTGGATTATCTGCTCTACCACATCCTCCTACACAGCCCTAATTGATGCTTTCTGAGAAGAGTGCCCCTCACAGCCAAAAATGGCATGCCTCCTTTGTAACCTGCCCCTAAGTTTGCTTCTGGTGTTCTGTCCGTAAAGAGTGCTGTCCTTCTCCTTCGTGGGCACTTGAAATCTTCTGGTTCCTGAGAAATATGCAGCTACAAAAGGAAGCAACAAAAGATTCTCCATGACAGGAGGTGCATGTGCCTCTTTAAGAAGTCCACCTGCGCTTTCAAATTCCTGTCCCAGATTTCCTACCCTCATCTGGCCTCCACGTTGCCAGCACATGGCCCAATCCACGCATCTCCATTATGTAAATGTGAGGCCTCAGAAAACCTACAGAGGTCCCCCTCCCATGCCTGTAACATGGAATGCACCTACGCATTACCACCTGCACTGCAGCGTGCCCCCGACAGAATCTTTACCTTTTAGTTATTTAAAAAGAAAAACAAAGGCTAGTTGATAGCAGCCCACATTGGTGTACTAATGTGCTGTGAGTTTCAAAACGCAGCTTGAAAATGGAGACACTTAGTAGAAGGTAGCCACTTCAGAGCAGGGAGGGAAGGTAAACTAAGAGGGAGCGTGTTCTTGTGCACCTATTGGCAGGTAGTCAGAGGTCTGAAAATGTATAATATGCTTGCCAATCTCATGGATAGGGAACATACATGCCTCCTAGAAGCTCCAGCAGTGATCCATTGGCAACATTGTGACATGCACCAGGAGCACATTTAATAGAATAGCAGAAACTCTGCTTTACACAGCAGCAAGAAATGAAGATTTGCCGCCATGGTGCTGCTGACTGGCTTTTTTGTGAATGTGATTATGTAACTTAAAATTTTATGCAATATACCATGCACCAAACATGTAAGTAATTTTGTGAATAGAATGATACTGTTAGGAGATGAAATGAGGTTATCTCTTATACACTGCAATGTAAAACAGTCAGCAGTAGTTTCGGAAAATTCAGAATGTTGTCATACCAAACAGCTATAAAAGGTTAATTGCTTCTGGTTTTCATAAATCAATAAAAATATTATGATTTGTATCAATAATGCCTTGAGTCCGGAAAACAACTCTAAAATAAGCCAAAATAAAAACAGAAAATGCTCGAGAAGTTCAGCAAGTCCATAAGACCATAAGAGATAGGAGCAGGAGTAGGCCATTCGGCCCCTCAAGCCTGCTCCGCCATTTAATGAGATCATGATTTGATTTTTACCTCAACTCCACTTTCCTGCCCTTTCCCCATATCCTTTGACTCCCTTGCTGATCAAAAATTTGTCTAACTCAGCCTTGAATGTATTCAATGACTCAGCCTCCACAGCTTTTTGGGGTAAAGAATTCCAAAGATTCACGACCCTCTGGGAGAAGAAATTCCTCCTCATTTCCGTCTTAAATGGGCGACCCCTTATTCTGAGACTATGCCCCCGAGTTTTAGATTCCCCCATGAGGGGTAACATCCTCTCAGTATCTACCCTATCGAGTCCCCTCAGAATCTTGTATGTTTCAATAAGATCTCCTCTCATTCTTCAGGTCAGGTCCCCTCAAGTCAGGCAGCATCTGTGGAGAAAGAAACAGCATTAATGTTTCAGGTCGAAGACCTTTCGTTAGAACTGGAAGATGTTAAAAGAGTTAAAGTTTTTGAGCAAGTACAGAGCCAGAGGAAGAGGGGAGGGATGGGAGGGGAGGAAAGAACAAAAAGGGAAGGTCTGTGATAGGGTAGAGGGCACGAGTGATTGAATGACAAAAGGGATGATGGTTGCAAGGCGAGGAAGGTGGTAATGGGACAGGTTAAGAAACAAAAGATTGATCAGGAGTAGCTGTAAATGGCAGCAGCAGAACCATTACCAGCACTAGCTGACTGAAAAAATGGGAGCAGTGATTATGAACTGAAGTTATTGAAATCAATGTTGAGTCCGGAAGATTGTAAAGTGCCCAAACGAAAGATGAGGTGCTGTTCCTCGAGCTTACATTGAGCTTCATTGGAACAGTGTAAGAAGTCGAGGACAGAGAGGTCAGAGTAGGAGTGGGAAGGGGAATTAAAATGGCAAGCGACCGATAGGTCAGGGTCATGCTTGTGGACAGAGCGGAGGTGTTCAGCAAAGCGATCACCCAATCTATGTTTGGTCTCCCCATTGTAGAAGAGACCACATTGTGTGCAGTGGATACAGTGTACTAAATTGAAAGAAGTACAAGTAAATCGCTGTTTCACCCGGAAGGAGTGTTTGGGGCCCTGGACAGTGGGAAGAGAGGTGGTGAAAGGGCAGGTATTGCATGGGAAGGTGCCGTGGGGAGGAGAGCGGGTGTTGGGCGTGATGGAAGAGTGGACTAGAGTGCGGAAGGTGGTATCATCAGAACGTCCACCTTCCACACCAGTGCTTCCTTTATCCTCAACCGAGGATTCCCCTCCACTGTAGTTCACAGGGCCCTCGACCGTGCTGGTCCTATTTCCCGCACTTCTGTCCTCACCCTTTCCCTTCCCTCCCAGAACCATGATAGGGTCCCGCTTGTCCTCGCCTTCCATCCCACCAGCTTCCACATTCTACGTATCATCCTGCACCATTTCCGCCACCTCCAGCGCGATCCCACCATCACACACATCTCCCCCCACTCCCCTTTCAGCATTCCGAAGGGACCGCTCCCTCCACGACACATTAGTCCATTCTTCCATCACCCCCAACACCCGCTCTCCTCCCCACGGCACCTTCCTGTGCGAGCACAGGAGATGCAATACCTGCCCCCTCACCTCCTCCCTTCCCACTGTCCAGGGCCCCAAACACTTCTTCCAGGTGAAACAGTGATTTACTTGTACTTCTTTCAATTTAGTACACTGTACCTGCTGCACACAATGCGGTCTCCTCCACATTGGAGAGACCAAACGCAGACTGGGAGATCACTTTGCTGAACACCTCTGCTCTGTCCACAAAGCGTGACCCTGACCTGCCGGTCGCTTGCCATTTTAATTCCCCTTCCCACTCCTACTCTGACCTCGGCCTCTTACACTGTTCCAATGAAGCTCAGGAACAGCGCCTCATCTTTCATTTAGGTACTTTACAATCTTCCAGACTCAACATTGATTTCAATAACTTCAGATCATAACCACTGCTCCCATTTTTTTGGTCAGCTAGTGCTGGTAATGGTTCTGTTGCTGCCATTTATAGCTATTCATGATCAATCTTTTGTTTCTTAACCTGTCCCATTATCACCTTCCTTGCCTTGCACCATCATCCCTTATCACTCGTGCCCTCTACCCTATCACAGACCTTCCCTTTTGTTCTTTCTTCCCCTTCCCTCCCTCCTCCCTTCCTCTGGCTCTGTACTTGCTCAAAAACTTTAACTCTTTTAACATCTTCCAGTTCTGACAAAAGGTCTTTGACCTGAAACGTTAACTCTGTTTCTTTCTCCACAAATACTGCCTGACTTGCTGAGCTTCTCCAGCATTTTCTGTTTTTATTTCAGATTTCCAGCATCCGGAGCATTTTGCTTTTGTAAAATAAGCCAACATGCCTTTATAATCACGATAATCTTTATAATGTTTTTGTAACAACTATTAACAGGCTCAGAGCATCACAGCACATGCAATTTTCTAAACCTAACAAGAACAGTCAATTAATAGGCTGCTAAGAGAATAAAATAGTTTACACGATACATTAAACTTGATTTTCCTTTAATGCATTGTAGTTTCGTTTTGGTGTTGCTATGGATGAAGTGATCCAAGAACCAATGGTAATATGTTATACAAGTGAATAATTCATATATTAGATTTTTTGTGGTATTGGGAGGCATTGCAGGTTCCATTAGTTTTTATTGAAGTAGTCAATGTGTAAAAACCAAGGGGATCAATCTCCATGGGGCTTCTCCCACTTGTCTGCTGTAAACATTGCTCATGCTATTTTTCTGGGGTTTCTGCGGCTCTTCCACCACAGCTACAGGGAAAGGGCAAAGGAACACATTTTGAAACACAGAGGCATATTAGAACCTGAAATGCTTTGACACAAATGACAAATAAGCCAAAGATTAGAACATAATTTAGATAAGTATTGGATAAATATTTGAAGAAAGAATAAGGAAAGGAAGGAAACAGCAAGGAAATGGACGCAGAGTAGTTGAGGACTGAGCATAGACCATGAACCAAATGGCTTCCTTCTGTGCTCAAGGTGGTAAAATTCAACTTCAGTGGAGGCACAAAGCGGGCTGTAGTGAACAGGCTGCCCTTGTTACACCCCACCCAATTTTCATCTCCATTGATTTCAGTGGAAAGTAAAATCGTTCAGTGTGTAAAACAGGCAGCCGAGCCGATCCTGTCAGTTTCCTGCCTGGTGGGTTGGGTTAAAATTACCCCCATGGACAGGTTAGTAAATTGGGTAGATAGATGTCAGATGAAATTTAATTCAGAGAAATGTGAGGTGATGCATTTTGCTAGG
Source organism: Heptranchias perlo (assembly GCF_035084215.1). NCBI lineage: Eukaryota > Metazoa > Chordata > Chondrichthyes > Hexanchiformes > Hexanchidae > Heptranchias > Heptranchias perlo. Next base: position 34,246,247 of record NC_090337.1, on the reverse strand, counting down.
ATGAATAAGACTACATTTACACAAAATGGTAAAACTTTAAAAGGAGAAGAGGAGCAGAGAGACTTTGGGAGAACAAGTTGATAAAGCTATAAAAATGGAATATGAAATCCTAGATTTTATAAATAGAGGCACTGAGAACAAAAGTATAAAGATAATACGAAATCTATCCACATAATTTCTTAAACTGCAGTTAGAATATTATGTCTAATTTTGGGCAATTTACTTTAGGGAAGATGTCAAGGCCATGGAGTATGTATAGAAGAGATTGACTGAGATGACCCCAGTGATGATAAGCATAAGTAATGAGGAGAGACTAGAGAAACGGGGACTTTTTAATTAGAACATAGAAGGCTAAGAGGAAATCTGATACAGATGTTTGAATTATGAGGTTTTAATAAGGTAAATCGGGAAAACTATTTGCACTGGTTGGTGATTCAGTAACTTGAGGGCATAAATTTAAGATCATCACCAAAAGAACAAAGGGAGAGGTGAGGTGATTTTTTTTTACACAGAGGATTGTTAGTACATGGAATGCCCTACCAGAAACAGTGGTATGTAGCTCTCACTCTTTCTCTAACTGAAGCTCCCGCTGTTGTAACTCAAAATCTCTCTTTCTCTCTCTTTCTTTTACTGCCACCACTGATCAAGCAATTTTAATTTCTGTCTGTTTTGATCTGGTTTGATCTCCCTATCTCTGTAACCTCCTCCATTCCCACAACCCTCCAAGAACTCTGCGTTCCTCCAATTCTGGCTTCTTGTACATCCCCGATTTCCTTCACCCTTCCATTGGCGGCCGTGCCTTCAGCCGTTTAGACCCTGAGCTCCGGAATTCCTACCCTAAACCTCTCCGCCTCTCTACCTCTCTCTCCTTCTTTAAGACGCTCCTTAAAACCTACCTCTTTGACCAAGCTTTTGGTCACCTGTCCTAATATCTCATGTGGCTCCGTGTCATATTTTGTCTGATAACACTCCTGTGAAGTGCTTTGAGACATTTTACTACGTTAAACGCACTATATAAATACAAGTTATTGTTGTTATAGTACTTTTTCAGTTCTAGTTACATTTTAAATGTTTTGAATCACCTTTGTTACCTGGGAGTTCTGCCAGTTTCCCACCAGAGTTATGGTGGGAGTTCTGTGGAACTCCCCCAGAATTTCTGCCCCAACATTTAAAGTCACTCTTTTATTTTTCTATGGAAAAATGGTCAAAAGATCCAAACCAGTGACAACATGCCTGCAAATGATTTGAAGCTCAGGTTAGAACCAAAGCTGTCTAAGTTTGCAGATGACACCATACTGGGAGGGATTTCAATATGCAAGCCAAATACAAAGGGATCTGGATAGGTTGAGAAGGTAGGGTGTACTACAGCAAGGATATCCAAGCATTGGAGGCAGAGCAAAAAGGGCAACCAAACTGACATCTACTTAAGGCATCAGAGCTATTAGGAGAGGTTGAAGAGCTTGGGATTGTGTATTCTGGAGAAGAGAAGGTTCAGGGGAGAAATCATTCAAGTATTCAACATTATTGATGCCTGATAATGTGTTTGGATTTTCCAAAAACTTCATAACAAGGGACATGGATTGAAGCTTTGAAGAGGGAAGGTGCATAGACAGTTTAGATTTAACTACTTTATGCAAAAGATGGTAAGTGTGCTGAATGGATTGCAAGGGAGGCAGTGAAGACAGACAGTGTGAAAATATGTAAGGAATAATTGGATAGATATTTGAGGAAGTGGATGATTAGAATATACTCATATTTGGAACTGCAGAGTCTTCTCGCAGACTGTACTTTCCTATGCTTTCCCATTGTCTCCAAAATCCTTGAGAAGGTAATGACAAGTAGACAATCAAGTACTTTAACAATGAATGTATCTTTAAAAGAAACTAATAAAGTACAATCAGGGCACAGATAAGCCTAGCTTCGAGTTGACCTTTACTCTGCTGGAGTTGACAGCCAACTTAAATTGAGATATGAGTGATTCTCCTTGTAATCCAAACCTTTCTGGACTGAGCAGGCATACCACATGCTCTGAATCTGTCACTAGGCCAAAGGGAGAGAGAATGACAAGTGCATCAGTAGAGACACTTTGCTATTACTGTCAGAGGGAAACTACCCTTTTGCTGGTGGAAACAATGCTCAGTTGAAAACAGCACTTGCATTTTAGTGTTGCACACATACTAAAACAATTATTAGTTGCTTTAAGCCAAGACTGTAAATCCTTTATTTTGGTGAATTATTTCTACATAAACCTGCAGTAATGATGTTGCAAATAAATATGATGCTTTTCTGTGAACTACTTTTGGCTGTCAAATCATCTCACAAATCCAGGATAGAATTAAAAAGTGGCATGTCAGCCCCAGGCAATAAGAATAACCAACTTTATTAATAAAATATCGCCTAGTATATTTTACAAAAATGACTAGAAACAGAGAGAGATATTCCAGGCTGCAGTCTAGTCTCAGGATCCAGATAATGTTCATAAATTTCTCAAACCTAACTCTCATGATTCTGACATCTTTACAAACCCTCAGTCAGATTACAGGATACGTCGTTCACTCCCTACTATCTGTTTCTGTATCTGTTGTGGCTCGGCAACTACTGGATGACAAAAGAGATAGTGAGTAAGATGAAACGGAAAAAAGGAGCGTAAGACAGATGGCAGATTGATAACACAAGTGAGAACCAGACAGAATATAGAAAGTTCAGAGGGGATGTGAAAAAGGGAATAAGAGGGGCAAAGAGAGAATATGAGAATAGACTGGCTCACAACATAAAAGGGAATCCACAAGTGTTTTACAGGCATGGATTTGTCCACAAAAAGCAGGAGAAATCCAATCTGGCCAATTACCGCCCCATCAGTCTACTCTCAATCATCAGCAAAGTGATGGAAGGTGTCGTCGACAGTGCTATCAAGCGACACTTACTCACCAATAACCTGCTTACCGATGCTCAGTTTGGGTTCGGCCATTCGGCTCCAGACCTCATTACAGCCTTGGTCCAAACATGGATAAAAGAACTGAATTCCAGGGTGAGGTGAGAGTGACTGCCCTTGACATCAAGGCAGCATTTGACTGAGTGTGGCACCAAGGAGCCCTAGTAAAATTGAAGACAATGGGAATCAAGAGGAAAACTCTCCAGTGGCTGGAGTCATACCTAGCACAAAGGAAGATGGTAGTGGTTGTTGGAGGCCAATCATCTCAGCCCCAGGACACTGCTGCAGGAGTTCCTTAGGGCAGTGTCCTAGGCCCAACCATCTTCAGCTGCTTCATCAATGATCTTCCCTCCATCATAAGGTCAGAAATGGGGATGTTCGCTGATGATTGCACAGTGTTCAGTTCCATGCGCAACCCCTCAGATAATGAAGCAGTCCATGCCCGCATGCAGCAAGACCTGGACAACATCCAGGCTTGGGCTGATAAGTGACAAGTAACATTCACACCAGACAAGTGCCAGGCAATGACCATCTCCAACAAGAGAGAGTCTAACCATCGCCGAATCCCCCACCATCAACATCCTGGGGGTCACCGTTGACCAGAAACTTAACTGGACCAGCCACATAAATACTGTGGCTACAATGGCAGATCAGAGGCTGGGTATTCTGCGGCGAGTGACTCACCTCCAGACTCCTCAAAGCCTTTCCACCATCTACAAGGCACAAGTCAGGAGTGTGATGGAATACTTTCCACTTGCCTGGATGAGTGCAGCTCCAACAACACTCAAGAAGCTCGACACCATCCAGGATAAAGCAGCCTGCTTGATTGGCACCCCATCCACCTTCCTAAACATTCACTCCCTTCACCATTGGCGCACTGTGGCTGCAGTGTGTACCATCTACAGGATGTACTGCAGCAACTCGCCAAGGCTTCTTCGACAGCACCTCCCAAACCTGCGACCTCTACCACCTAGAAGGACAAGGGCAACAGGCACATGGGAACAACACTACCTGCACGTTCCCCTCCAAGTCACACACCATCCCGACTTGGAAATGTATCGTCGTTTCTGCACCGTCGCTGGGTCAAAATCCTGGAACTCCCTGCCTAACAGCACTGTGGGAGTACCTTCACCACACGGACTGCAGCGGTTCAAGAAGGCAGCTCACCACCACCTTCTCAAGGGCAATTAGAGATGGGCAATAAATGGTGGCCTTGCCAGCGACACCCACATCCCATGAACGAATAAAAAAAACAGTAAACGGGTAGTAAAAGGAGGGGTGGGACTGATTAGGGACCATAAAGGAGATCTACAGAGGGGATGGCCGAGGAACTAAATGGGTATTTTGCATCTGTCTTTACCAAGGAAGAAGATGCTGCCAGAGTCTCAATAAAGGAAGATATAGTTGAGATACTGGATGGGCTAAAAATTGATAGAGAAGACGTACTAGAAAGGCTAGCTGTACTTAAAGTAGATAAGTCACCTGGTCCGGATGGGATGCTTTCTAGGTTGCTGAGGGAAGTAATGGTGGAAATTGTGGAGGTACTGGCCATAATCTTCCAAACATCCGTAGATACGGGGTGGTGCCAGAGGACTGGAGAACTGCAAATGTTTCACCCTTGTTCAAAAAAGGGTGTAAGGATAAACCCAGCAACTATAGGCCAGTCAGTTTAACCTCAATGGTGGGGAAACTTTTAGAAACGATAATCCGGGACAGAATTAACAGTCACTAGGACGAGTGTGGATTGATTAGGGAAAGCCAGCACGGATTTGTTAAAGGCAAATCGTGTTTAACTAACGTGATAGAGTTTTTTGATGAGGCAACAGAGAGGGTAGATAAGGGCAAAGCAGTTGATGTGGTGAGATTGCGGCCCATAGAATAAAGGGGGAAGTAGCAACATGGATACAGAATTGGCTAAGTGACAGGAAACAGAGAGTAGTGGTGAACGGTTGTTTCTCGAAATGGAGGGAGGTGTACTGTGGGTCAATGCTGGGACCGCTGCTTTTCTTGATATATATTAATGACTTGGACTTGGGTGTAAAAGGCACAATTTCAAAATTTGCAGATGACACAAAACTTGGAAGGGTAGTAAACAGTGAGGAGGATAGTGATAGACTTCAAGAGGATATAGACAGGCTGGTGGCATGGGCGGACATGTGGCAGATGAAATTTAACGCAGAAAAATGCAAAGTGATAAACTTCAGTAGGAAGAACGAGGAGAGGCAATATAAACTAGAGGGTACAACTCTAAAAGGGGTATAGGAACTGAGAGATCTGGGGGTATATGTGCACAAGATGTTAAGGTGGCAGTACAGGTTGAGAAAGCGGTTAAAATAGCATGCAGGATCCTGGGCTTTATAAATAGAGATATAGTGGGTGATTTTAGGAGGCAATTGCGGGTGCGTTGGGGGCGGGGGGGGGCTCCGAAAATCACCGAAATCCCGTTTGTGTTTGGAAGTCGGCTCCAACCCGCCGACTTCCGAGTTTCCCAGGGACCCACCTGTGTGCGCGCGGATGTCCCGAAAACAGAAGTCCTGCCGGCAATTAAAGCCGGCGGGATGACAGTTAAAGAGCCAAATGTACCTCATTGAGATACTTAAGGCACTTTACCTGTGACAGATTAAGTACTTAGAAAGATTTTTAACTTCTCTGGGCGACTTGCCAACCGTTTCTGATTCATGCCTGGTAGCCGGATCAGGGAACAAGAAGCTAAATAAATTAAATAAAAAACCATGGAAGGAAGTGAAAACACTAAATGAACCTACCCTTGCACCCTGCTCCGATGTCCGATGTCTCCCGCTCCGACGTTCCCCTCTTCACCCCTCCGATCTTCCCCTGATGTCCCCCGCCTAACCCCCCCGATCTTCACCCGATGTCCCCCTCTTCAACCCCCGATCTTCCCCCGATTTTCCCCCGATGTCCCCCTCTTCACCCTCCCGATCTTCCCCCGACCTTCCCCTGATGTCCCCCTCTTCACCCTCCCGACCTTCCCCTGATGTCCCCCTCTTCACCCTCCCGATCTTCCCCCGACCTTCCACTGATGTCCCCTTCTTCACCCTCCCGATCTTCCCCCGACCTTCCCCTGATGTCCCCCTCTTCACCCTCCCGATCTTCCCCTGATCGTCCCCCGATGTCCTCCGGATCTTCCCCAATGTCCTCCCGATCTTCCCCTCAATCCCCCCCCCCCCCGATCTTCCCCTATCCTCCCTGATCTTCCCTTCTCCCCCCCCCACCCCGATCTTCCCCTCTCCCCCCCACCGCTGCCAACCCGCCACCATTGTCAATTAGGCTAGCTGCCGGGCGCGAAACCCGAAGAGGACATCAATCATCATCAATTAACATGCGATCACGTCGGAAACAGTAAGCTTTTTTCATGCAGGTTTGCCACGCGCACATTCGCCCCCAACCCCCCCCCACCGCTGCCAACCCGCCACCATTGTAAAATCGAGCCCATAGAGTACAAAGGTATGGAAGTCATGATGAACCTTTATAAAACATTGGTTCAGCCACAGCTGGATTATTGTGTCCAGTTCTGGACACCAGACTTTAGGAATGATGTGAAGAGCTTAGAGAGGGTGCAGAAGAGATTTACTAGAATGATTCCAGGGATGAGGGACTTTAGTTACGTGGATAGACTAGAGAAGCTGGGGTTGTTCTCCTTGGAACAGAGAAGGTTGCAAGTAGATTTGATAGAGGTATTCAAAATCATGAAGGGTCTAGACAGAGTAGATATAGAGAAACTTCCCTTGGCAGAAGGGTCAGGAACCAGAAGACAGATCTAAGGTGATTAGCAAAAGAACCAAAGGTGACATGAGAAAAAACTTTTTTACACAGCAAGGTTAGGATCTGAAATTCACTGCCCGAGGGGGTGGTGGAGGCAGATTCAATCATGGCCTTCAAAAGGGAATTGGATAAGTACTTGAAAGGAAAAAATTTGCAGGGCTTCGGGGATAGGGCAGGGGAATGGGACTAGCTGGATTGCTCTTGAATAGAACCGGCACGGACTTGATGGGCCGAATGTCCTCCTTCCATGCTATATTGTTTCTATGATTCTATGAGTGATTACAAACTGTGATGTCAAATTTTCTAATTTTAGCATTAAGACGAAGACGACGACGACGACGACGACAACAACAACAACAACAACTTGCATTTACACAGCACCTTTAACATAGTAAAACGTCCCAAGATGCTTCACAGGAGCAATTATCAAACAAAATTTGACACCGAGCCACATAGAGATATTAGGAGAGGTGACCAAAAGCTTGGTCAAAGAGGTAGGTTTTAAGGATCGTCTTAAAGAAAAAGAGAGGCGGAGAGGTTTAGGGAGGCTTAGGGCCCAGGCAGCTGAAGGTACGGCCGCCAATGGTGGAGTGATTAAAATTGGGGATGCGCAAGAGGAGCGCAGACATCTCGGAGGGTTGTAGGGCTGGAGGAGGTTACAGAGATAGAGAGGGGCGAGTCATGGAGGGGTTTTAAAACATGGATGAGAATTTTAAAATCGAGGCATTCCCAGACCGGGAGCCAATGTAGGTCAGCGAACACAGGGGTGATAGGTGAATGAGACTTGGTGCGAGTTAGGTTACGGGCAGCAGAGTTTTGATGAGCTGAAGTTTATGGAGGGTGGATGATGGGAAGCCAGCCAGGAGAGCATTGGAATAGTCAAGTCTAGAGGTAACAAAGGCATGGATGAGGGTTTCAGCAGCAGATGAGCTGAGGCAGGGGCAGAGACCGGCACTGTTACAGAGGTGGAAGTAGGCGGTCTTGGTGATGGAGCGGATATATTGCTGGAAGATCATCTCAGGGTCAAATAGGATGCCAAGGTTGCGAACATTCCGGTTCAGCCTCAGACAGTGGCAGGGAGAGGGATGGAGTCAGTGGCTAGGGAATGGAGTTTGTGGCGGGGACCAAAGACAACGGCTTTGGTCTTCCCAATATTTTGTTGGAGTACTGGATGTCGGACAAGTAATGTGACGAATGAGAGACAATGGAGTGGTCGAGGAAAGTGGGGTGAAGTAGAGCTGGATGTCATCAGCATACACGTGGAACCTGACGTTGTGTTTTTGAATGATGTCGCCAAGAGGCAGCATGTAGATGAGAAATAGGAGAGGGCCAAGGATAGATTCTTGGGGGACTCCGGAGGTAACAGTACGGCAGCAGGAAGAGAAGCCATTGCAGGTGATTCTCTGGCAACAACTGGATAGATAAGAATGGAACCAGGTGAATGCAGTCACACCCAGCTGGACGACAGAGGAGAGGCATTGGAGGAGGATGGTGTGGTCAACCGTGTCAAAGGGTGCAGACAGGTTGAGAAGTATGAGGAGGGATAGTTTACCACTGTCACAGTCAGATAGGATGTCATTTGTGACTTTGATAAGGGAAGTTTCAGTACTGTGGTAGGGGCGGAAACTTGATTGGCGGGATTCAAACATGGAACAAGTGATGTATTTCATTTTTTGTTGAAACTAGAGAACAAGCAGTTAAAAAAAAGTTAAATAAAGGCAACTTGTTCCATGGCTCTTTTGCACATTTCTAAAGAGAGGGGGAGGAAAGAAATTCTGGTTCATCAAAGAACCTTTAGTGTAGGTTCTGCGTTGGAGAAGCAAAGAGTCTGCTATTAAGTCAGGAGTTGAGTGAGAACAGCACGCCAAGTTTAATATGCTGCTGACAATGCTGTTCAAATTTTCTCAATTATGACTACCATATGTGGCAAAATAAATATAAGGCAGAGGAGCTACATTATACATTCTCTTTAATCCATCTGTACCTCAGCAGTAATGTAAAGCAGCTATGAAATCACTGATGACTGACAGTTTAAAGGTACTCATCGACTTAAATGTAACTTCACAGAACAACACTGTACCTTAAACTTAAATGGGCTTCCACTAGCAACGAAATACTTTCACAAGCTTTAATCTGATTGTCTTATGAATAAACTCATTTTTATTCATATGTACTCAAAAAACTGGATCTTGCTTCAGCTTTAAATGTCCTTACTCCAAAGCCCTTTGTAATTATTAGAAACTGACCTTTGTTTCCAACTAACTGTCCATTGGTACCAAACAATCATCACTTTCATCTGTACTGAACCAGGAACCACTGGTACTTTATTGCTATTTATTATATATTTTATGTAATTTTATTCTGTATTACCACTTTGATTATATTTAGCTACATTTTCCTCTGAGTGAGAGTTTGTTGAATTTTCAGCTGAGGTGCACTTGGAGCCATTTGAAGACAAGTGCAGAGAAATGGATTTGCACCCCTTTCCCTCTCCTTTCGCCCTACCTTTGGCAGCTGTGCTTTCAGCCTTCTCGGCCCACAGTCTGGAATCCCCTCCCTGAACCCCTCCACCTCTTCACCTCCTCTCTTCCTTTAAGGCCCTCCTTAAAAAACACTTTTTTAACTAAGCTTTAATCACCCCTCCTAATATCTCCTTCTTTGGCTCAGCATCCATCCTTGTCTGATTACATCTCTGTGATGCACCTTGGGATGTTTTTCTACATTAAAGGCATATAAATGCAAATTATTGTTGTTGTTGTTACCGTAGAGAGATGCAGAGGAGAGACTAGGTACTTCCTCGTGGAGATTGAAAGGCTGACCTCATGTAAAGAATGAAAGGCTGACTCATACTATATGCAAGTGTTTTGACAGTAGATATGTGCAGAACATGCATAGTTATCTCCAAGCTATAAGAAAGTCATTTTCTGATGTGATGGTAACTCCAACCAACATGTTATTTGAAATAACAATCGAAGTAATTTTCCCTACCAACAAGCCTTAGTGATCTGATGAAGGGCCATAAGACAGTAACATAAAATGGTAACATTTTTCGTTTCTCCACAGATGCTGTCTGACCTGCTCAGTGTTTACAGCATGTTCTGTTTTTATTTCAGATATCCAGCATCTGCAGAATTTAGCTTTTTGCGAATGAGCAGGTGTTGCATCTGCTGTCCTTGCATGGGAAGGTGCCAAGAGAAGGGAAGGAGGTGGTAAGGGTAATGGAAGAATGAACCAAGATATCACAGAGGGAACAGTCCCTTCAGAATGCTGAGGGGGAGGAGAAGAGAAGATGACCTAGAAATTGGATCATGCCGCACTCGTTTTTTGGGCACTAAACAGGCGCACAAGCATCCAATATGGTGGGCAGGAAGCATGCACTAATTATGAGCTAGAAATGCGTCACATGCCATGTTGGATCGGGCTTCTCTGTCAGCATCCAGAGTGTACGCCAGAACTACTTAAAGCAATGAATAACTTATGTAAATAAGGTTCCTATTCTTGTTGTAGGATCCTTTTATGATATTGGGCTACCTCAGCACCTACCTCGCCAAGTGTTAAACTTGCCCAGTAACTCGTGGCACTAACAGGCAGGAAAGACCCTTCACCAGTGCTATTTAAAGGGTTCATGCAGTACTTTCAGACTAGTTGCCTCGTTTGTCATTTCAGGCTGCCGGTTAACTTGTGGGTGTTTATTGGACTGTTATCTGACTCTAGAAAGTTATTTTTGACTGCTGAGAAGAAGCTTTTGCTGCTGTTGCACTGTTGTTGTCTGCCTTATAAACAGTTTGTTTGCAGTCGTGGGTGGTCTGGTAGGACTGCCTTTGGGGCTGGAGGAGGAGGGGGAACAACAAAGAAGACAGCAGAAAGCAGAAGCGGCTGTGACAAGAGGGAGGAGGTGGAAGTGGAGGGCACTGTGCAGGAGGCAACACCCACAGCGGGTAGTCAAGGAGCACTTCTCCTACATGAACTTCTTGGAGGAGCAATGTCTCAAATGACTTCACTTGACGAAGGAGGCTGTCACTGAACTATGTCACCTGCTGCAACCACAACTTCAGTGTCACACCATGGACAGCACTCCCTGTGGCTGACAAGGTCACGATGGCCCTTAACTTTTATGCCACGAGCTCCTTTCAGGTTGCAGCGGGTGAAATCAGTGATATAGCACAGCTCACAGTCCAGCACTGTATCAGGGAGGTCACCGAGGCTCTCTATCCCAGAAGGAACATCTTCGTCTCACCCCCATGGACAGAGCGAAGCAGGAAGAGAGAGCACTAGGCTTCACCCACATGGCGGGTTTCCCCAGAGTGCAAAGTGCCGTAGACTGCACCCAAACTACCTTGCATGCTCCCCACCATCAGCCTGGCATCATTATCAATTCCACTCCCTCAACGTACTGTGCTTTGCGACCACAGGCTGCGCATCATGCAGGTCTGTGCCCTGTATCCAGGCAGCAGTCATGACTCATTAATTCTGCACCAGTCCTTAGTATTGCCTTTATTCCATCCAGGCTGTCAAAAGTGCATTTCCCCTTTAAGAGGTGCTGGTAGCCTTTAAGTGGCATCCGAGACGCCCGCTGTCCAGCCTCCCAAATAGGCGTGCAGCCAATGAACAATGCGGATAGCACTGGCTGCATGCCTGATTCATGAAAATGAGCAGGCAGCAAGAATATTACGTACTGTCTTGGAGAACACCAACAGGCGTGTGCAATGAGTGCCCATTTTTGGGCGCAATCAAATTTCTAGGCCAATGTGTTTGGTGGTGGGATTACCTTGGAGTTGGCGGAAATGGTGGAATATGATTTGTCGAAGGCCAAGGCTGGTGAGGTGAATGGTGAGGACAATCATAATTTAGAGAGGAGAGAAGGGGAAATGCAATGGACTCAGTCAAGGTGGAGGGGAATCCTCAGCTGAGGAAAAAAGGGGCATTTCAGAAGCTCTGGTGTGGAAGACGGTATCATCACAGAAGATGTGATGGAGATGGAGAAACTAGGAGAAGAGAATAGAGTCCTTACAGGAAGCAGGTTGGGAATAAGTAAAATTAATGAAACTCTGTAGATCAAGGTTAGAGCAGAAATCAGCACCTTCAGGTTTTGCTTCCAGTTTTTCCCTCTTTCTTTACGTGCTCCATCTTCTACTCTTAGTGTCCCTTTATGCCCTTCTCTCTTTCGGTCTCAGCGAATGGGCTTTCCACTGACATCTAATACAAGCCCACAGATTTCCACAACTACCTGGATTATACTTCTTGGCAGTCCATCTCATTTATACAAAAAAAATTACTTATTCTCTGATATGCTCTGAACTCAGGTTTACAAGGACTGTATTCACATTTTAAATTTTGCATCTTCTAAAATCCCTCCTTTGAAATGTAGTTTCGGGACCATTACATAACCTCATTGTTGCATTGAACCATATTTCCCTCCATTTCATCTAAGATTACCTAATTTTTATGTATCATTACGCTTCTCTTTGCGAGGAAAGCTGTGTGAGATTCACAACACTGGCTCCTGCCACAGATGTTTTAGTACGAGGCTCCTGTTTGCACAGTTGACAAAAGGCCTTTCATAAACATTAACTGTATGAAATTGCAAAATCCCACTAAGTCTGGAACTTGTGCCAACCATTCACTGTTATGGTACTTAAGTATTTTCTTTTTTTCTAACTTATTATTCAGGGTTTGAGCTCATATTCCAGCACAGTATTGAAGAAGTGATGCATTGTTAGAGGTGTGGTTCTTTGGATGAGAGGTTCCACCTGCGTTGTCTGGAGTTTTAGTTGGATGCTGAAGATCAACTGACATTATTTGAAGAAGAGCAGGGAGTTCTCCCGGAGTCCTATCCTACATTCCTTCCTCAACCAAAAACACCAAAAATAGCCACATTATTTTGTCATTCTTGTCATTGCTGTTTGTGGGTCATTTCTAACTGTCACAAAGCAACTACAAAACAGATGCCACACTTGCCTACAAAACAACCATCACTATTTTAAAAGTAAATCTTCAGTACAACACTAAAGGGTCAGCCTAGATTATGTGTTCAATTCTCTGGAGTGGGGCAGAGTCGATAATGTTACCAGTGAGCCAAGGTTGACACTAAGTTATTCCTAAGACACCCAAGACATTCAAGTTATCATATACTGTGCTTTGAGTTAATAATTAATATTATCATTCTTACAACAAAAGAGTTTTAAAGAAAAATAGAGTATTTCGTCTTAAGATTTGCAATCTCGTGACCTGAAATTACTGTTGAGTTAAAAAATGGTTATTCCAATACATAAAAGGTACATCACTTGAATATTATAAATCCGTTTAATTTGTGCTGAAAATATTTAAGGGGAAAATCACAAACCAATGCACAAAAACAAAATGAAGTACATTTATTTCAGCTTTCCAGTTTCAGTCAATATTATGAGTTCCTCAGAGCCACTATAAATCCTATTCACAAAGAAAATGGAGACATAACCTTTGGCCAATAATATAGGCGTCCTTACTCATGAATTCCTCTTCTTTATTAGATAGGAAGTGGTATTGCTGTTAATCAGAGCCAAATTTGCATTTCCTAACTATAATATATTTGTATTGGTGCCTAACTGACTTCCTTTTAGATCTCTTTGCCTAAGGCATTTTATTATTATACATGAATCCATCCTTAATGGACCACTGAGCACAATTTGCCAGCAGCTAGGACACCATTAAAAAATCAGCTTAAGCCTCCAAGCAACTAACCACAAACTGAGTTCAGTAACACTACGCTTTCATAGCCACTGTTTAGAATATAATATATACTACATGGCCTTTCTGAATATTGATTGTGAAATTGATATTTTTTTATTTTAATGGACACCATGCCCAACTTAAAAACTGACATTTTTCTCTGCCTCCTTCTTAGATATAAACACAATCATTCCCTAATGTTTACAATTGAGCACAACAGCAGCAAGCTAATTACTGTGCTGTGACAGTGAATGTCCTTTAAATTTTGTGTGGTGTGATACAGAAATGTAATCATATGCATTCATTTAACTAACCTATAAGTAAAATGACCCTCCAGTCCTAGCAGAAAATGTTTCCTCAACTTAATATAAAAAAATTAGTGGGGTAGAAATTTGTCTGGGCCCATTTTTGTAATGAAAGGTTTCATGATATGAAATCTAGTTCAGCTTTTCTCTGATGCATCAACAGCCATCCAAGCAACAACCACTAGCACAACAATAACAACCAACAAGCACCCAGACAACAAGCTCCACAACAACACACTTTATAGTACCTTTATAGCTCGAGTCACTTGAAGGCTCTTGTCCTACATTGCACTCCACCTTCTAGAGTGCAGAGGAGATATGGCTGAAGGCTCTGTCACTGGTGGTGGAGCAGAAAGAGCAGGGGACACACAGCAGACCTGAGTCAGATCAGCAGAGTATATAAATGAAGACAGGGCTGCTGGAGGTTGTGGAGGTCAGATGGACCATGGCTGTAGAGGGATTTGTAGATGAGGTTGAGGATTTTGAAATGACTGTGCTGAAGACTGAGAGCCAGTGGAGGTCAGCAGGCTGCAGCCACATCTAGGCTTCACTGTTACAGTAGTTGTTAAGTTGAAAGTAAAATAAGGCAGTCATTTGTCCTCAGAAGTGAAAACATAGAAGTACTCCTCATTCAGTTATCAGTAAATGATTTGAAGATTAATCCATTGCAAGTGTAAAATACATTTCATACACCTTTATTCACCATGATGACCTGTAATCACATTGATCTGCCTGCACTGCTCTCTGAGGAAGAGGAAAATGACCAACCACGGCAGCCACTTTATGCTGTGTTGGGATCTGCAGGTGCACAAGAGAGAACAGCAGAGAGAAGAGCTGAGTGGAGAACAGCAGAGAGGGGAGCAACAGAGGGGCCGAGGTCGCAAGAGCCACTACCCAAGTGAGAGGGTATACAGATAGAGGCTGAATTCCTGGACCTCTCTGAGGAACAGTGCCTATGCAGGCTCAGATTGAGTCGGCAGGTAGTCGCAGACATCTGCAACCTCCTTGTAGAAAAGCTGCTCCTGGCTGGACCTGGTGGCCATGCATTGCCCGTTGCAGTGAAAGTAACCACCGCCCTCAATTTCTTTGCCTCTGGATCCTTCCAGTGACATCCTCCGGTGATATCTACAGTGGGTATCAGTCATCTGCACATAAGTGTAAAAGGCAGGTGATAGATAGGTTGTTTGCCAGGGCGTCCGATTACGTGAACTTTTCCCTCAACAACAATAGCCAGAATGAGCAAGCAGTGGGTTTCGTTTCTCTAGCTGGCTTCCCATGGGAGCAGGGCGCAATCGATTGCACACACTTGGCAGTCTGAGGGCCACCACATGAGCCAGGAGTCTTCATCAATCGAAAGGTCTTTCACTTCATCAATGCACAGCTGGTGTGCAACCATAAGAAGAGATTTATGCAAATGTGTGCCAGATTCCCTGGCACCTGTCATGCTGCGTTCACACTGTGCCAGTCCAACATTTCAGACCTCTTCCAAACAGGAGACAGACTTAAGGGCTGGCTCGTTGGAGACAAGGGATATTCCCTGCAAATTTGGCTCATAACACCTGTGAAAAACTCCACAAATGAGGCACAAGAGCGATACAACCAGAGCTACATGACCATCAGATGTGTCATTGAGCCAGTCATAGGCATGTTGAAGATGCGCTTCAGGTGCCTGGATAGGTCTGCAGGCGCCCTTCAGTAGTTGCCATTGAGAGTGTCCAGAATAATCATGGTGAACTGCATCCTGCACAATATAGCGCAGCAGAGAGGTTTAGAGGTGGAGGAGAACGAAGGCGCTCATCAATTATCCTCTGATGGTGGCAACATTGAAGAAGAGGAAGAAGATGAGGAGGACGAGGAGAAGGAGGAGGAATATGAAGATGTGGAACTCACCAGACCATAGAATCATAGAAAGTTACAGCACAGAAGGAGGCCATTCAGCCCAGCCAAAAAAGAAAATTCCAGTTTAATCCCACTTTCCAGCACTTGGTCCATAGCCTTTTAGGTTATGGCACTTCAAGTGCACTTCCAAGTACTTTTTAAATGAGTTGAGGGTTTCTGCCTCTACCACCCTTTCGGGCAGTGAGTTCCAGACCCCCACCATCCTCTGCGTGAAAAAATTTCTCCTCAGCTCCCCTCTAATCCTTCTACCAATTATTTTAAATCTATGCTCCCTGGTCACTGACCCCTCTGCTAAGGGAAATAGGTCCTCTGTATCCACTTTATCTAGTCCTATGATAATTTTATATACCTCAATTAAAACTCCCCTCAGCCTCTTTTGTACCAAAGAAAACAACCCCAGCCCACCCAATCTTTTCTCATAGCTAAAATTCTTCAGTCCTGGCAACATCCTCGTAAATCTCCTCTGTACCCTCTCCAGCGCAATCACATCTTTCCTGTAAAGTGGTGACCAGAACTCTACACAATACTCAAGCTGTGGCCTAACCAATGTTTTATACAGTTCTAGCATAACCTCCCTGCTCTTATATTCTGTGCCTCAGCTAATAAAGGAAAGTATCCCATATGCCTTTTTAACCACCTTATCTACCTGTCCTTCAGGGATCTGTGGACATGCACTCCAAGGTCCCTTTGTTCCTCTACCCCTCTCAGTATCCTCCCATTTATTGTGTACTCCCTTGCCTTGTTTGCCCTCCCCAAATGCATTACCTCACAATTCTCTGGGTTGAATTCCATTTGCCACTTTTCTGCCCACCTGACCAGTCCATTGATATCTTCCTGCAGTCTACAGCTTTCCTCCTCACGATCAACCACACGGCCAATTTTTGTATCATCTGCAAACTTCTTGATCAAGCCCCCTACATTCAAGTTCAGATCATTAATATATACCACAAAAAACATGGGACCTAGTACTGAGCTTTGTGGAACCCCACTGGAAACAACCTTCCAGTCACAAAAACACCCATCAACCATTACCCTTTGCTTCCTGCCACTGAACCAATTTTGGATCCAACTAGTCACTTTCCCTTGGATCCCATGGGCTTTTACTTTTTTGACCAGTCTGCCATGTGGGACCTTGTCAAAAGCCTTGCTAAAATCCATGTACATTACACCAAAGGGGTTACCCTCGTCGATCCTCCTTGTTACCTCCTCAAAAAATTCAAACAAGTTAGTCAGATACGACCCTCCCTTAACATATCCATGCTGACTGTCCTTGATTAACCCGTGCCTTTCTAAATGATGATTTATGCTGTCCCTCAGAATTGATTCCAATAATTTGCCCACCATTGAGGTTAGACTGACTGGCCTATATTTACTCAGTCTATCTCTTTCTTCCTTTTTAAACAACAGTACAATGTTAACAGTTCTACAATCCCCTGGCACCACGCCTATAGCCAAGGCGGATCGGAAAATGATGGTCAGAGCCTCCGCTGTTTCCTCCCTTGCTTCTTTTAACAGCTTGGGATACATTTCATCCGGGCCTGGCGATTTATCTACTTTCAAAGATGCCACGCACATTGCTGCCCAGGATGCCAGAGATGCCCTCATCTTTCACAAGTTCTCTTTATAACAGTGGCAAAAGAGAGACATTGAGATATTCAGGCCAGCTGCCACAACCACCACTACCAGCAAACCCCCCCCCCCACCCTTTGCGCAGTACAATCCTTCAACCATGCATACACCCATTGCATACCCGCCCAAAGGGTACTGTCATGTATTGGCATTCATCATGAAGAAAATGAAAGGGTGACTTAACACTCAGGATGCAATAATGGCCAAGACGTGGAAGTGGTGCTAATCAATACATTTTATGTGCCAATCTAAAAAAAAGGAAACTTAACAACATAACATTTCTTCAACCACCCTTGTGCATACCCTAGGTGAACTACAATTGCTTGAACTTAAGTGGTGCATCCCCTGTGGCAGGCTGCTCAGATCCCTGCCCTGACTGCTGAGATGCTTTTGGCCTACAATCTCTGGGTTTTGTAGCCCATGAGGGCCCCGGCAAAGACTGCTCCACCTGCACCTGTGACTCGGCCAACAGGAGAGGAAGCAGCATATCAGGTACTGGTTGAGGGGGGTCAACGGGTGAGACGTGGGAGCCTTGTAAGGCCACGGATAAGGTATTTATCATCCTGTTTAAGGCAACAGATGTGCTGGCTTCCAAAGTATGCACGACTGTGGTCATGGTCTGCACGGATTCATTTGAGAGCCATGCTTGAAGTTCCATAGAGGTGGCCACTCTCTCCCTGGCAGACATTCTCACAATTACCTGTGACATCAATCCACTAATGTTGAATTACATGCTCACTTCACTTCCGGGTTTCCCATGCGAAAATCTACCCCCTGCTCTATTCCTAGCTCCAGGTAAAAATAATGCCCCAGGTCACTGATGCACTTTACAGGAGAACTGGCAAATTTATCTCCTTTGGCATCACATCAAGGCAGCAGCAAGATAGAGCCATCCACTTTTACAGGGTATTGGCTTCCCAAGGTCCAGGTGAAATCAATGGCACCCACAATGCTTTGCGGACACCCACAGAAAACTCCCTCAATAACCTCAACAGGAAGGACTTCCACTCCCTCAATGCACAGATTGTGTGCGACAACATGCAGAGGATCCTACACATCAGCACTTGATATGCTGAAAGTTATCAGGATCCATTCATTCTCCGCAATTTGCATTCCCTGATCTTTTCTGCATCCACATTGACTGCTGTTAACTAGGTTATTGCTCCACTGATAATCCTTAAATTTAGTCCTGATAATCAATTTCATTACTTTGCCTGTGTCTGTTTTGTCACTCTTTATGAAAATAGGCACCACATTAGCCTATGTCCAATGACTCCCTTATAATGATTGTCAGTGCTTCACTAATGTCTTCCCTAGTCTCTTCCTGAAACCTTGGGATTTATTTATTTTGAGCCCGATCAGCCTGTCTAGAAGTTCCATCTCGGGGGCAATTTTAACCTAACCTGCCCGTCGGGAAACTCACAGGATCGGTGCAACGCTGGTTTTACACCCCGCCCGATTTTACCCTCCATTGAAGTCAACGGAGAGTAATATTGGGCAGGGTGTAAAATCAACATTCCACCCGACCCCATGAGTTTCCCGCCTGGCGAGTTCGGGTAAAATTACCCCCATAGATTTTACTTGGGATGTCTCTTGTTTGGAGAGAGCATGTTCCTTATGTCTCCCTTTGTGAATATTTGGAGGAAGTATTCATTGAGAATATTTACTATTTTTAGCTTGTCCTCAGTTTTAAGCCTATTTGCATCTTTTAGGGTTCTCATCTCTTCTCTGCCTGCCATCTTGCATTTGTGGTACTGAAACAAGTTTTTACTATTGTGCTTAGGCTCAGCTGCAGTGCTTTTTCCTAAGTCTCTTTTTGGCTCTTTGATCACCTTTTTAACAATTTGCTGCAATTTCTTGTATTCATCCGAGTAAACTTCTTCTCCTTTCTCTTTGCAGGACTTGTAAATGCAATTTTTCTTCTTTTTCGCACTTTTTATTTGTTTACTAATCCATTTAACATCACATTTATTTAGGCTGAACTTGTTGGTTTTGGGAATATATTGATCCTGCATGCTCAGCACTATACCCTTACAGATGTTCCAATTGCCTTCTACTGAAGCATCGTTGAACATCCTCCCCCAATCTATTTGCTTTAGTTGCTCCCTCGTTTCAATTGAATTTAGCCATTTTAAAATTATGTACCTCACTCCTGATCTTAGGTACTTCTGATTCCCAGATCATGTTAAACTTTATCATTCCAGATCAAGATGAGCAATGCCTCTTGTGGCTTCCTTGATGCACTGGATCGAGAAGCAGTCATACACTACATCTACCAAGACTAACTCTAAGCAACTTGGATTTTCCCAATTTATGTTTGGTTGATTGAAGTCTTCCATTAAAATTACTTTCCTTTTCTCACATACCCTTATCTCTTCTTATGCTCACCTGGTGGTCTATAATATACCCTGGTGTTAGCTTTCAAGTGTATCGCATCAATTACTTTACCTTATGTTCCCAGTTGAAAAGGATTAGGCTGCGGGGAGCAGAAAAATTAATCTGCATTGCTCTGAGCTAGCATGGATCAAATACAGTCAGCCTGGCAAAGAGTGCTGTCACACCAGCTATGATTTTTTTTTAAATTAAGCTAGTAGGTTTTACAGAAGTAAAAGCAATAATTTATTTTACAGGTCAATAGTGGTGGATTCACACAGATGTAGCATATTTGTCTTGGCACAAAGGGACTTTGTAGCATGATTTGTTGAAGACTGAAATATTATGTGAATAATCATATTGCATCTGCCAGTATTGCTATATTAATGATGTGACAATCTGATCATAGCTGATGGATTCAGAAAGTTGGTGAACCAGAAGTCAATTTACAAACAAATCAAAATTTATGTTAATTTATATTTATGGTGTGTTTTTGTGTTCATAAAGGCAAAGGCTGGTGAGTAAACCCACATTTGGTATGCTTGGGCTGATTATATAAATGTGTGCAACCAGTGGGCGAGTCTCCTCACAAGTATTGTGCACTTGTTAAATGGCCCTCTGGGATCAAGCCTGATGCTGAGTACAACTCCCTCTACTCTGTGCCAGCTGTGGGGAAGGGGAATCATCTTGCATACACACAGATCTTTTGTAAGGAGTCTTACAACACCAGGTTATAGTCCAACAGATTTACTTAAAATCACAAGCTTTCGGAGGCTTCCTCCTTCGTCAGGTGAGTGTGGGATTCCATGAAAGGTACCGCATATATATGAATTACATGAATTGTGCACATTCACCAGAAAATACATGGCCATTCTGGTGGACTGAATCATTGGGGGTAATTTTAACCCAACCTGCCCATTGGGAAATTGACAGGTTTGGTGAAAGCTAGTTTTACACCTCGCCCGATTTTACTCGCTACTGAAGTCAATGGAGAATAATATTGGGCAGGTTGTAAAACCAGTTTTCCACCCGATGCCGTGAGTTTCTCACCTGGCGAGTTAGGTTAAAATGACCCTTATTACTTTAAATGTCAATGGTATGTTCAACGTTGACTCTGATAGATACATGTACCTCATTATATCTGCGTTCGGTAGGTTTACATGACTGTTGTGGAGGTGTCATGAGCCAGGGCTGCAGGGGGTACTCTTCATTTCCTAGGAGCCAACCTTACACTTTTTTTTTCAGGATCAAATAATGGGAGTATAGTGAGTTACCTTAAAATAAAGGAATCATGACTGCTACTGGGAAGCAGGCATTCACCTGCATAATTTTGTGCAGTTGCTCACAGTCCAGCTGCAGGTCGATAGCATGATTGCCTTTGTGGTTCATGAATGTGCAGCAATTGTGTGCAGGAGTACATAGTGCTACCTAGACTTTGGGGAATCCTGCAACTGCAATTGCCAATTGTCCACAGCACCAGAAGAAACAATTGCAGTCTATTTGGATGTTGTCAGTGTCTAGAAAATACCATTTCCCTCAATACTTGTCATACCACTCTACCAATTTTTTCTTCAGGTACTTATGAGCTCTCTCTTGAATTTGCCGATATAATCTGCCTCCCTTATATTCACCGCCCTATGCATAAAGCACTTAAATCTAAATTGTCTTTTCACCTTCCTTCTTCCAATTTTAAGGCTATCTCTCTTGTTATAGAATCTGGGGCCAAAAATCTCAGAGGGATTCAGCGTATGTTCGGCAGCGGTATGCCTGGTGAGACCAGGTGCACCAGTCTGCTAAATGGAGGTAGTGGGTCCCACCGGGTGGTCCAGGTCGGGATCATTCCAATTTCTTTTATTATTTAAATTTGCCCCCCTTTATAAAGAGGGCTGTTGGAGGCATATCAAAGTTCTCTCGTGGAGGTGGGGTGGGGTGGAGAAATTGCATTCCCACCGGAACCAGAAAGTTATGCCACAAATTGTGATCTGTGAGGGAAAGCGGGCACCTGCTAATCACATGCAAATAAAGGGACCTCCAGTCACTCACAGAGGTCCCAGCTGGGAGTACCCCAACATTTGTACTGGGATGCATCCATGGATTCTTAGACTTATTGATGTTTATCTTGTCTGTACCCTTTAGGACCATGATTACTTCTATAAAATCACTCCCAAGCCTGTTCTTCTCCAGTGTAAGCATTCCAACTTCTGCAACATATCTTCATAACTCAGGTGGGTAATCCCAGCTCTCAATTTAGTTGCCCTTTGCTGCACCCTTTTCAATGTCTAGATGTCTTTCTGATAGAATAATAACCAGAACTGTACAAGTGTTCTAGCTGGGGCTGGACTAGGGTGTACCAAGGTGCAAAGCATCGCCAGAGCACAGTACAAAGAAAATTGGGCTGGGAGGGTTGCATGCCTACAGTGAAGCCCATCTGATTTTCCTTCCATCACTTTAAATAGACATGTAATCCTACCTGCCCGACTTTTGATTCTGTGCTGTGTTCAGTAGATGTCTTATGCCCAAGCGAGAAAGAAAATAATCTGTCTCAAGACAATCCGGTTTACGCTGTTTCTCTGGGGTTCCGCTGTTTCTTTGGGGTTTCCATGGCTCTTCTGCTGAAGTTACAGTGGAGGAGTGGGAAAATCCTTATGCAAATTCACCACCTTATTGTTTTCATGTCTAGAACACTTGTACAGTTCTGGTTATTATTCTATCAGAAAGACATCTAGACATTGAAAAGGGTGCAGCAAAGGGCAACTAAATTGAGAGCTGGGATTACCCACCTGAGTTATGAAGATATGTTGCAGAAGTTGGAATGCTTACACTGGAGAAGAACAGGCTTGGGAGTGATTTTATAGAAGTAATCATGGTCCGAAAGGGTACATTTTATCTTCCTCAAAAAAATATAATTATTGCAGTTCACAAAACATTTATAAAATTAATAACAAAACAAATATGAAATGCCCTCTGGTGTGCTATCAATATGGGCAGGAACTGCTGATTACACACTGCAAGAAATATCTCCTGTACTGTCGTAAGTGGTGAGGCCTATTGACCACACTGATGGAAAGTACGTGGGCAAAAGAATCCCCATAATTCCATACAGTTGTGTAATGTCTTTAAGTTGTGTGTATACTTTTTTTTATATTTCAAAATATACTTTATTTCATAAAATTTAATGATACGCACAGTTCAATGTAAACGGACACAATTCAAAGCAATGCAGTTCAAACCAATACAATGCAGATCGTACAAACTATGATCCCATTATTACAGTTCAAAACATAGTACATATCTTCGAATACATTCTGTACAATACAAAGTGGGGTGGTCTTACACGGTGGCCTTTCCCCATAGAGCCTTTGTGTAGGCCGCACCTCGCTTCAGTGTGTCCCGCAGCACGTACTCCTGGACCTTGGAGTGTGCCAGTCGGTAACACTCGGTTGTGGAGAGCTCCTTCAGCTGGAAGACCAGCAGGTTTCAGGCGGACCAAAGGGCCTCCTTCTTCAAGTTGATGGTCTTTCAGCCGCAGTTGATATCTGTCTAAGTGTGCATCCTGGGGAACAGCCCATAGAGCTCAGCGTCCTGTGTTACCGAACTGTTGGGGATGAACTGGGACAGACACCAATGCTTCTCTCTCCACAACCTCTGTGTGAAGGGGCAGTCCATTAGGAAGTGGACGGCAGTCTCCTCCCTGCAGCAGCCTCGAGGGCAGCTCGTGGTGGCGCTGAGGTTCCATGCCTGTTGGAAGGACCGCACTGGGCGAGCCCTTCTCACCACCATCCAGGCTACATCCTGGTGCCTGTTGGTCAGTTCTCACGACGAGACGTTCTGCTAAATGGCATCAGCCGTCTGGTTGGGGAACTGCCTGATCTGATCCACCCTCTCCTTTCCTTGCAGGACTCTCAGAATGTTCCGTGTCGACCACTGTCTGAAGGCCTTGTGGTTAAAGGGGTTCCTCTTCAGGAACTTCTCCACCTGGGACAGGTGGTGGGGTACAGTCCAGCTGGATGGGGCGTCCTGTGTCTGCTCGGCCGGCCTGGCCAGACCAAGGCTTCTCAGTGTGTTGGACAGGTAGAAACTCAGCATGTAGCAACATTTTGCGTACTGGGGGTCCACACACATCCTGAGGCAGCCACACACAAAGGTCGACATCAGGATCTTAACGGCATCGGGGACGCTTTTCTGCCCTTTGTCTGGGGGCTTGTGCATGGTGACCCTGCGGACGAGTTCTATCTTGGACCTCCAGAAGATAGTTCGGGTAACTGTGATGGTGGGTTGTGGGGAATGGGCCAGACCCTGGCCACATAGAGCAACATCGCGAGTACCTCACACCTTATCATCAGGTTCTTGGAGAGGGAGTGCCCCAAACAGATTTTTTTTTCAAAAAATATACTTTCTTCATAAAATTTGCAACAATACATACAATACAGTTGTCATATCACATTCCAAACATACACAATACAGATTATACAATTTGCAGGTTACATTAAGTACAGTTCAATGAACACATTGTACATAATTACAGTTCATGACACTCTAGGGTGCCTCATTGCATTACATTTAATACAGATTATTGATTACAGATTCATTACAGGTGCATTACAGGTTCATTACAGGTACATTACATCAATTTGAATTTTACCTTCTGCCCGAGGGGGTTTTTCCCTGATTGAATCCCGTTGGTATACAATGGCAGGAAGGCTCTAAACGGATGCCTTTCCCCAGAGACCCTTTGCGACGGCCGCACCCAGCCTCAGTGCGTCCCTGAGCACGTAGTCCTGGACCTTGGAATGTGCCAGTCTGCAACATTCGGTCGAGGACAGCACCTTGCACTGGAAGCCCAGCAAGTTTCGGGCAGACCAAAGGGCATCTTTCACCAAGTTGATGGTCTTCCAGCAGCAGCTGATGTCCGTCTCAGTGTGCATCCCCGGGAACAGCCCGCAAAGCACAGAGTCCTGTGTTACGGAACTGCTCGGGATGAACCTGGACAGATACCACTGCATCTCTCTCCAGACCTTCTTTGCAAAGGCACATTCCAGAAGGAGATGGGTGATGGTCTCGTCTCCAGTGCAGCCTCATCGGGGTCAGCACGCGGTGGCGCTGAGAGTCCGGGAGTGCATGAAGGATCTGACGGGAAGGGCCCTTCTCACCACCAGCCAAGCTAGGTCTTGGTGCTTGTTTGACAGCTCTGGTGATGAGGCGTTCTGCGAAATGACATTGACAGTCTGCTCGGGGAACCAACCGACAGGATCCCCCATCTCCTTTTCCCTCAGGGTCTCGAGGACGTTGCGTGTGGACCACTTGCTGATCGCCTTGTGGTCAAAGTTGTTTTTCTGCACAAACTTTTCGACGATGGACAGGTAGAGTGGAACGTTTCAACTGGATGGAGCGTTCCGTGGCAGCATGGACAGGCCCATCCTTCGCAACACCGGGGACAGGTAGAACCTCAGCACATAGTGACCCTTTGTGTTTGCGTACCGAGGGTCTACGCACAGCTTGATGCAGCCGCACACAAAGATGGCCATCAGGATGAGGGCCATGCTGGGCACACCTTTCCCCCCTTTCTCTGGAGATTTGTACATCGTGTCCCTGCGGGCACGGTCCATTTTTGATCTCCAGATAAAGTGGAAGATGGCTAGGGTGACTGTCGCGGCGCAGGAGCGAGGTATGGGCCAGACCTGCGCCACGTACAGCAACATCGAGAGCACCTCGCACCTGATGACCAGGTTCTTGCCCACGACCGAGAGGGATCGTCGATCTTACAGTCCCAGTTTTTGCTTCACCTTGGCAATCCGCTCCTCACAGTTTTTGGTGCATGCCCCGGCCCCCCTGAATCAGATCCCCAGCACCTTCAGGTAGTTCGACCTGATGGTGAAGGGGACAAAGGATCGGTCGGTCCAGTTCCCAAAGAACATGGCCTCGCTCTTGGTACGATTTACTCTGGCCCCCGAGGCCAGTTCGAACTGGTCGCAGATGCTCATCAATCTGCGGACCGACAGCTGATCCGAGCAAAAGACGGCGACATTGTCCATGTACAGGGAGGCCTTGACCTGAGTGCCTCCGCTGCCAGGGATCATCACCCCTCTTATGCCCGCATCCCTCCTGATGGACTTGGCAAAGGGTTCGATGCAACACACGAACAAGATGGAGGAGAGAGGACAGCCCTGCCTGACTCTAGATTTGATCGGAAAGCTTTCTGATTCCCACCCGTTGATTGAAACTGCGCTACTGATGTCTGTGTAGAGCAGTTGGATCCAATTGCGGATTCCCTCCCCAAACCCCATTTTGGAGACAACGTCTATCATGTACGTGTGGGATATTTTGTCAAAAGCCTTCTCCTGATCCAGGCTGATCAGGCAGGTGTTCACACCCTTGTCCTGTACGTCAGGCTATCAGAGATCTTCCTGCCAGGTACAGCGCAGGTCTGAACGGGGTGGATCACCACCTCCAGGGCTGACTTGACCCGATTGGCGATGACCTTGGACAGAATTTTGTAGTCCACATTAAGTAGTGAGATGGGTCGCCAATTTTTGATTTCTTCCCTCTCCCCTTCTGCTTATAGATGAGGGTGATGATGCCTTTCCTCATGGAGCCTGACATGCTGCCTGCCAGAAGCATACCCCCGTACACTTTCAGCAGGTCTGGGCCTATCCAGTTCCACAGAGCCGAGTACAACTCCACCGGTAAGCGGTCGCTTCCGGGAGTCTTACTCTTTTCGAAGGAACGGACGGCCTTTGTCAGTTCGTTTTGGTGCTTGTTTTTTTTTTGCTTGTTTTTTTTCATTAAAATATACTTTATTCATAAAATTTGCAGCAATACATACAATACAGTTGTCATTATCACATTCCAAACGTACACAATACAGATTATACAATTTGCAGGTTACATCAAGTACAGTTCAATGACCACATTGTACATAATTACAGTTCATGACACTCTGGAGTGCCTCATTGCATTACACTCAATACAGATTATTGATTACAGATTCATTACAGGTGCATTACAGGTTAATTACAGGTACATTACATCAATTTGAATTTCACATTCTGCCTGGGGGGGTTTGTCCCTGATTGCAGCCCCTCGGTATAAAATGGCGGGAAGGCTCTAAATGGTTGCCTTTCCCCGCAGAGCATTTGCGGCGGCCGCACCCAGCCTCAGTGCGTCCCTGAACACGTGGTCCTGGACCTTGGAATGTGCCAGTCTGCAACACTCGGTTGAGGACAGCTCCTTGCATTGGAAGACCAGCAAGTTTCGGGCAGACCAAAGAGCATCTTTCACCAAGTTGACGGTCTTCCAGCAGCAGTTGATGTTCATCTCGGTGTGCGTCCCCGGGAACAGCCCGCAGAGCACAGAGTCCAGTGTTACGGAACTGCTCGGGACGAACCTGGACAGATACCACCGCATCTCTCTCCAGACCTTCTTTGCAAAGGCACACAAGCTTTGCGTGGACACTTGGTACGCAAACACAAAGTATCACTACGTGCTGAGATTCTACCTATCCCCGGTGTTGCGAAGGATGGGCCTGGCCACGCTGCCACGGAACACTCCGTCCAGTTGGACCGTTCCGCCCCACCTGTCCTTCGTCGAAAGGTTTATGCAAAAAAACACCTTCGACCACTAGGCGATCAGTAAGTGGTCCGCACGTAATGTTCTCGAGACCCTGCGGGAAAAGGAGATGATGGATCCTGTTGGTTGGTTCCCCAAGCAGACTGTCAATGTCATTTGGCAGAATGCCTCATCGCCAGAGCTTTCAAACAAGCACCAAGACATTGCTTGGCTGGTGGTGAGAAGGGCCCTTCCTGTCAGATCCTTCATGCACTCCCGGAGTCTCAGCGCCATCGCGCGCTATCCCCGAGGATGCTGCGGTGGAGACGAAACCGTCACCCATCTCCTCGTCTTGGTGCTTGTTTTTTTTATATTTAGCTCTGAGAACAGGAAGGATATATCTGTAATCTGTCTATTCACAAAACTTTATTTCAGGCTGAGGAATAAGCCACCACACACCATTAACTTGTTATTACTGATTTTTACTGTTTCATTGCTGTTACTTTTCTGTTCAGCTTTCCAGCAGAAAACATAAATTTTAAAATAAGATTACTCCCTTCCCCCATAGGAATTTGTCTGGTACAATTCCTGAATAATGCTGATGGAGTGTACCATGAGCAACCGTATTTGGGGTGGAAGATGGGCGGTTCTCTAAGTAATCCAACTGTAGTGTTACTCTTTAAGGTTTGAAAACAGAGAAATACCACTGAATCCTAGCCATGCTGTGATTTGATGTAAATGCTTAACAATTTGAAATCTGGAATAATTTGCTTTCACTGTTTGATATTTTATAATCCAAACCTGTTTTGATCAGTCAGTAAACGATTTTTATTAAATGAATGTACTTTAGCTTTTGGTACAGTCCTTGAAGAAAGTTGCAGTCTTGAAAGCTATTTGGCAAATGTTCAGAGCCTTCAGACTGAGAGACGACAGCCAACAGTGCAAAAAGTAAACTGATGGGGAAATTCTGAGCGTACAGCACAGAAGGACTAAACCAACAGAATGGAAGGCATTTCTTTGAAAGTCTGGAGGTAGAAGTTACTGATGTCATTTGGAACGCTTATTTTTGTTTAAACTGATAAATATGGATTGGTGGTAAGTACACAAAGACAAACAAAATAGTCAATAATAAAATTAAAAGATTTTTATTCTTCTTAAATTTATGATCTGAAGGTAATGGATGCAATCTTTCTGGTCACTGTCCTACATTTTCTCAGTTTGTGTAACAGCAGGAGATGTCTGGCACCATCTGCTGACCTGTCAGTGCGTATATGCTAATTATTGTATAATATACTTCAATAAAATGAATGGAATATTAAGTTAACGGTATTAATTTGACCAGCAGGATGAAACAATTAGAAGAAACTGAAACTTCATAATTTTAAGATAACAAAATGGAAAAGGGAGGATTTTCATATTTTGTATTATATTTTTAAAAAAAGATTCTGCATCAAAATATATAATTGGAAATTAATAATGTAGTGAATGACTGGGCATTTAACTATAGCAATGGGCTTGTTGATTTATATAATAAACTCCATTCGTTACTCCACATATTTTTGTGCGCACTGATGTCACAAATTTAACCCATTTTAAATCTCAGCCTGGAGATAACCTGTTTATTAAAGTAAACCAATGTGCATTTGTCTAGTACAAATCTCGTAGTCCTAAATTTGAAAATTGTCTGTATTATAAACAAGACATTGCATATGTAGAAAATAAGTTAAAAGAGTTACAGCACCACATGGTACAAATCCCCCAACTTAATTTTTTGCTTTTATAATGTTGTGTAAAGTGCAAAATTAAGGCAGTTTTTCTAACTGGCTCTCGCTATTTTACATGTGTATAATTTAACTTCAGGAAATGAAGTAAGTAGTTCTAGGTAGCACAACAGTTTAGCACTTGCTTCATGCCTTTGTGGTTATGTATTGCCGTCTGATGCACAAAGCTAAACGCCAGACGTGTGCTGAGTGTCCCCACTGTTGACCCGCACACCAGGTAGATAGCCTCAGGCAAATGCTTTACTTTGGGAGAAAAAGCCGTTACCACCCATCTTGACCAACAGTAAGGGGGAACCTATAGACTGACAAAAGGCATCCTGTTCTCCTAACTGAAGAATGATGTGTGGGGTCAATGACTGACCTGGGGCTGAGGACTGGGAAAGAGAGATCATGTAATGTGTAAACGACAATAAAGAATTTATCGCTGAAATTGAAATTCAAGAGTCAGACCAAAAAGTCACCATAACACTTGTAAGTATGGTGTTACATAGAATTATATAGAGTTTACAGCAGAGAAACAGGCCATTCGGCCCAACTGCACTAGGCCGGTGTTTATGCTCCACACGAGCCTCCTCCCACTCTATTTACTTCATCTCCCCCTATCAAAATATCCTTCTATTCCTTTCTTGCTCATCTATTTATCTAGCTTCCCCTTAAATGCATCTATGCTATTCACCTCAACCACTCTCTGAGTAAAGAAATTTCTCCTGAATTCCTAATTGGATTTATTAGTGATTATCTTATATTTATGGCCCCTAGTTTTGGACTCCCCCCAAAGTGGAAACATTTTCTCTATGTCTACCCTATCGAACCCTTAAATAATTTTAAAGCCCTCTATCAGGTCACCCCTCAGCCTTCTCTTTTCTAGAGAAAAGAGCCCCAGCTTGTTCAGTCTTTTCTGATATTGTACCTTCTGAATTGTGGTAACATCCTTGTAAATCTTTTTTGCACTTTCTCCAGTGCTTCTATATCCTTTTTGTAATATGGAGACCAGAACCGTGCACAGTACTCTTCAGTATGGTCCAACCAAGGTTCTGTATAAATTTAACATAACTTCTCTGCTCTTGAATTCTAGTCATCTAAAAATGAATCCCAGTGCTTTGTTTGCACTTTTCATGGCTTTGTTAACCTGCGTTGCTACTTTTAATGATATGTGTTTTTGTACCCCTTAATCCCTTTGCGCCTCTGCCTCATTTGAACTCTTACTTTCCAAGGAGAAGGTGACCTCCATATTCCTCCTAACAAAATGCACCACTTCATGCTTATCTATATTGAAATTCTGCAAGTTTGTTAACGTCTTCTTGTATTTTGTCACAGTCCTCCTCAGTATTAACTGTACCCCCCAATTTGGTGTCATCCGCAAATTTTGATATTATACTTCCGGTTCCCGAGTCCAAATCATTTATGTAAATGGTGAACAACAGTGACCCAGCACTGATCCCAGTGGAACACCACTTCCCACCTTCCACCAGTCTGAGTAACCACCTTTAACCCGTACTCTTTGTTTTCTGTTTTGTAGCCAGTTTGCTATCCATTCTGCTACTTGTCCCCTGACTCCACATGCTCTGACCTTAGTGCTGAGGGAATCAGTCAGTCCCACTTCCTTTCACCCCATCTCCAGGTCAGTTACACCAATAAGTGTGATAATGAACTATGTCATCTGGACTGTATCACATACTGCTTAGAAAGAGGCTCAAGCTGCAGATGGATGTGAAGATTTGACATGAGAGCCATAGTAGAGTGATAGGAATGCTACATGAACTTAATTTTTATAAACTTTTAAATATACTTTTGTATTCAATAGATTGTTGATGTTAGAATCACAAAATCCAAAATTATGATGGCTGGGAGGACAGAGATTGTTGATCACCCAGCAAGGGAGGGTGTGGAATCTGGATCTACTGACTATCCTCTCCATGTAAATCCAGGTTCAAATTCTGGTCAGGAGTAGAGGGCGAGTCAACCGTGACCCCTTCTTATGTCATGGAGGCATGTCTGGGGAGTTTCTAGACTGCCTGAGGAATTCTGCACATTATGTTCTTGTTAGGCCCAAAGGAAATATTGCCAGCTGAAAGCTAGCATGAGTTTTGTTGAAGGCTTAGTAAAGGCCCTAACACTGCATTAGAGGAAGATAATTGATTCCAGAGAGGATCAATTACATTCTCCACTCTCCCCATTTAATCTCTGCAGGGAGGATAACAATTTAAATAACTTTGATTCAAGAGCTTCTTTCAATGTCATCAGAGCCACATTCACCAATCTGATTTTGCAGACTAATATTGTGGTCGGTAACGCTGATGCGCCCTTACCTGCTCTCATTATGGTAATGACTCCTTCTCTGAAACTTGGGACAAGGTGTACAGTGCTGGTCATGGGCAGACGGGAGTTCCGTTCCACCCTGCTTCCACCGGAAGAGTAGAACTCCCAGAATTTGAGTTCACAATGATTATTAAGCTAATGATGGCAACTTAAGGAATATTATTATTGAGCATTTAATTACTGAGACGCATTAATGAAAGATGAAAGCCAGCCTGACAACTGACAATAATATAAATATATCTCCACATCATGACAATAATATAAACATTGTACCTATGGAACAATAATATCAGAAAAAGACCTCTTGCTGACAGCAGTGCCAGTGCATCAGTAGACGACTACAAGTGCAGAAAGCTTTGCTGTCCCCGCATAAGTTACCTGAGCATTGAAGCTTGCTCAGGTAATTTTATTCAGTTATGCAGTGAGGATAAATGATCAGCATGATGCCTACATAATTAAAATGTACTTTTAGACAGAGTTCAGATAGGTCACCATGACATGGCATTTAGATATGCAGCTTCCTTCCTGTATATGATTAAAACCGTGCTTTTTTATTTTATATTTCAATAGTTCACTTACAGGCAAAGTCATCTGTCAATTGTTCTGAACCACATGCTGCTGCGTGAGGAAAAAATCCAATGTGCGACATTGCACTTTTTCACCACAAGAGGGATTCCAACACCTCTCCTTCTACTGGTTCAACTTAGTAGTAGTCAACAGTTATATACTATTATGTAGTGCATAGCTATATTTTGTAACTGTCCACAAGAAAGAACTAAGAAAAAGAAAACAAGAAAATACAGTACAATAAATGTAATGGAGACAATTTTCATGATAATGTAAAAGTCACAATAAAACGTTACTTGTCAAAAAATAATTTTTCCTTTCACTGTCTCTAAAATGTTACATTCTCCTTTGTTCCCCCCACCCCGCCACTGGTAATTTGACATGTCCTTCTGATTTTCTCCAATGGTCTGGTTTATTTACAATCAGACCCATTAAAAAAGGGTTTTTTTTGGAAACTTGGTCCAGTTTAACAATTAATCAACAAAAGATGAATGTGTAAAATTATGATAATATAAAAATAACTAAATATACTGAATAATGATGTGGGATAACCTGTGAATTGTTCATTGGTTGCAGAAAGCCTTCATGGAGTCTGTACACTGTAGACTCAAATTCCACATCATTTATGCATGGATAAAAGTTGGAGTATTGGAATGAGTCAGGGCAGCTGTCTTGGCTGATCATAACGACTATCAAGCAATCAGTGGAATATGAGCTCTTGTTATCCAAAACATACTCAACTCAGTGAGAGGTCTCTCTTGTGATAAGGTTTCAAATATTTGCATATTAAGGTGCAAGCTGCAGAAGAGCAGTTTGATGAGCAATGCTTTTTGTTGGGAGAGAGTTCCTAATAGAGGAAGACATGTTACATAAGAACATAAGAAATAGGAGCAGGAGTAGGCCAATCGGCCCCTCGAGCCTGCTCCGCCGATCTTTCAGCAGATCTTGGCGGAGCACAAGGAGCTCAGAGAGCAAAAAAACTTTAGTAGGTTAGTATTATAGCCAAAACTGCACAACTGGCAGAAAACAAAAATAGTCTGCAAACAGTTGTTTCTAGATGTGGAACAGTTGTATCGAGATGTGGATAGAAACCAGCGACTAGAACCCTAATGCTTCAGCATCTAGAAGTCCAGCAAATTCCTCTGTAGTTTATTGACTCAGTGGCAGGCTTATAGTGATGAATCAGTGCCAGAACATGGACACTATTAAATTTATGATCAGCTAGGCCCTGTCCCTTAGCAAATTGGAGCAGTTCTGGACTCAAGCAGTAAGCCAGGTCTCCAACTTAATCCAGTTTGCCATTGAAGTTTCTCTTGCAGAGGTTAGGTTCGTACAGATATTTATGAAATGTGTGGTCTAGACAAAAGTGAATTTGACTAGTCAAGAGTGAATCTGGAGTGCAGTCCTCCTGCCAGTGCTGCAGCAAAAGCCAAAGCATTTGTCACAGAATACTCCCGTTGACATTTCCGAATCCTCTGCACATAAACCAGGCTACCACTGTCCAGTTTATGCAAAACCTTTCCAATCAATCTCTTACATAAGCAGTAGTTAAAGTGAAATTTGCATAATCTTTAATCCTGCCCTCCAACCTTTAATACAGTATTGGTTCACTCTCCCTTTCATTCTCTTTGCATGGATACACACGTACAAAATTGGTGTACATCACTCCTCCTGTAACTTGCTTTACGGCATTCTATTAGGTGAAAAGTGCTATATAAATGCAAGCTGTTCCATCTCTTCTCTGTCTCTCTCTTTATACTGTCTTTTATGCTGTTCAAAATTTTAAATATTAAATTATAAAAATTATTGTTGATGAAATTATTGCACAAATGCTTAATATGCTCAGACTGAATTCCTCTCTTCACTATTTTAACAGAGGTGTCAACCCATTTAAATCAAACAGGTTAATACCTTCATTGAAATTGTGGGGAGTGAAATTTGTTATGAGCATATTAAGCATTCATAAGATAACATTGCCAGTAGTAATTTCTATTCTTATTTGCTTATCTGAACAATCCATGCTCAGTGTTCAAACCTGCGATACTCTTATGTGCAGAATAAATACAAATTTTAGAAATAAAACATTGGGACAAAATTCCCTGTTGAGTAAAATTTCACATCAACCACACACAAAATCATGTGTGTAGCAATGAGGACCTCAAGGAACCTGCATCTGAATGTTTGCTGAAGTTAGGGCCACATATATTATTTACAGGTTTATGGTGATTTTTACCTGCCCTGTTGGTTATTAATATCCTTAAATATCTACTATCATAAACCACATGCTGGTAAAGTTAAGGAACAATGAAGTATAAATTTGTCTTCAGTGGCAGCACAAGATGGGCGAACTGGCGGCCCATTTTGCACTCTGCCCAATTTTCTTTTCCAATGGAACAATTCAAAAAAGTAAACATTCACAGATACACACAGCATTTCACTGTTTCTCAAAAAAAAATCCACATAAAAAGGAATCAATTGCATCCCTGAATTCTTTTTCTAGTTCCTTTCAGCAACCATGTTGGTTTCTTACCCATCCCTTTACATATCGGTCAATATAACATTTATTTTTAACAATCACAAAACTTACCCATAAACTCACCCATCCCTTCTTCCAATATTTTCAAAAGCATCCCCTGTATAGGCCTCTCATCTCTCCCTTCATCTGGACCTTGCGTCTCAATATTTTTCAGACCTTTGCGTAGTCACACCTCAGTGCTAGTTGCCACTGCTTGTGCAATTCAGTCTCAGCAGTGCTGTATTCAACCTCTCTCCCATCCTACATTATGACAAGAGACCAATAGTTCCACATTTAAGATCAATTCATTTTAAAACAAAAGGACAACAGGAAAAGAAAGTGAAGTGAAAATGTGGAACAAAATGGGTGAGAATGTGGAACTCACTACCACATGGAGTAGATAAGGCGAATAGCATAGATGCATTTAAGGGGAAGCTAGATATGTATAAGAGGGAGAAAGTAATAGAAGGATATGTTGATAGTGTGATATGAAATAAGGTAGGAGGAGGCACATGTGGAGCCTAAACACCGGCATAGACCAGTTGGGCCGAATGGCTCGTTTCTGTGCTGTAAATTCTATGTAATTCTATGAAAACAAAATAAACCAAATTTGCAAAAATGAAAGAATCAAAGGTTGAATAAAGCCAGAGAGGAATAAAATGTAGCCAAAAAAGATAAAAAGAAAACTCAATGGAGGCAAAAGGAAGGAAAGGAATAAAACATAGGAGGTAGTAAATAATAAAAAGCAAAGGTAGAGACAAAAAAAGACTTGATTTTATATAGGGCATTATCACATCTCTCAGAAAGATCTCAAAGCACTCGTCAACGGAAAGGAAAATTAGGCAGGGTACATAATGGGCGGCCAATCCGATATTGTCCGTTTTACACCCCCACTGAAGTTGAAAGTTCTGGCCTATGTCTTTCCAAGTAGAGGCTAAACTAACTGTTAAAAATATTCAGCAGTTGCATTACTAATAGCAAGTTTTGGGGGTTAATGTCACATCTGCGATGTACAGTATTGTCTTCAGTCTCTTCTGAAATAAATCTGCACTTTGTTAGGAATGCGGATGACACTGCATAAAATAATGTGGTTCTTTTAGGAGCACCAACAGTTACATCAACCTTTAACCTTTTTGAGATTGTACACATCAACTTTATGTGAAAAGTTTGAGGGACAGGGAAAAACTGGGCAGTTACAGTCTACTACTGTAAAATTGGGTGCAGTTTAGCCTTAAAACTACAACTGGCAACACTGCTGAGGAAGCATTATTAAAATTACTGATCTCTGCACCTAAATTCCCAATATGCGTTCTCACATGTGAAGTTCCATGTTGGTTTAGAAAATTCGTAAAGTCTACCTTTATGTGTCAATAGGCAATTTTATCGTGGGAGCATTGCTGCAGAGCCTGATCGCCTTAATTAATGGCCACGCATATGCACCTCCAGCAGGAGTTGTTGGATAGCAATAAGCAATGGCTAACTTTTCCCTTCCTATTCCAAGGGTAATTGTAGCACCTCTATGAGATCAGCTAACTTAGCAAAGACCAGGGATCGAACCTGGGACATTCCTAGTTTCTATTGTTCAGTTCGTCACCGTATAAAGTAATGTATTTTTAAAACAGTGGTCACAAAACTAAAGGACACTAGATCTGAATTGTTGGGCCCTATGTGAGTTGACCTGCCCAACCTTACACTTGGCAAGCCTCTAGTCTCCATTTGGCTCTTTGCCTGACAGTATTGTGTGTAAAACTTGGATGCAGATCAATGCTTTATCTTTCTGTGGAGCATCGCATTAGATCTTCAATGCATTGTACTTTTACACACATTCTCCCTTGGAGTGTTCCATTTATTACTGCTGTATAAATTATCGGTAACAATTATATATAGATATTACAAATCAGTCTGGATATTTTAATTAATCAAGCTGCGTATCAGGATATAAGATTATTTTTGGAACAGGAAAAGGTCATTAGGCCCAATAAGCCTTCCTCTTTAAGCTTATGCTTTGAGTGTATTGCTGTTAATGGACGGGGTGTTTCCATGCATGAGTAAATACTCCCTTTTTTGGAATAGGCTAGCGGCAGGAAGGAGAAAATGCTGATGATGAATTACAGCAACAAAAAGCTTTTTTAAATCATGTTTATAATGATTGACTCGAAATGCCAGTTCTCACAGTAACGACGTACAACAGAACCTCTTTTAACAATTCCCTCCCCTCTATCTCATCCGACAGCATACAAACACAAGGGCATATTGCAACGCCTCTCTTTCTCATTCCAAACACACTCTCCTCTTCCTTTCCTCTCTTTACACTACAGACTAACACCATTCTCTTCTCACATACTATCACTTGCACAACTCCTCCCAGCACTTCTTCCTAACTTCACATTACACATACTTGCCTTTACATTGATCACCTCTCCATCTTCATTTCATCTCGCTTCTTCTCCACCTCTCAACATATGCACAAGCCTGACATATCTCCATTTACCTTATCAACAGTCACACTCTCACTCTCACCCTCTTTTTCTGCAGGAGAAGACAGCTCATAATGTGATGGAGAGGAACAAGACAGGGGAAATGTTGCCAACATCATCGCCCTCACCCAAGAGAGCAGGAAGCCCTGGAGATCAGTGGCCCAAGTAGAGCCATCAGAATTGGGGAAGGCAAGGCTGGTGGCTTACCTCAGCAGGGTGTTTGAATATTGTTTATACCTTTCATTCACCTCAGCAAATACGTTGCATGCTGCACAATTTCAAGCTGTATTCACCTGCAAATGTTCAGCTCCTATCTGCCATCCCACCTTGTTTCCCTTTTCTCTTTCTTTTTGGTCTTTCTCGGCAGCAAGAGACTCCTGCACAAGAAAACACCTCGGAAGAGGACAATCCTCCTGAGGATGCACCATCATGCGCTCCATCCCTCCCAGGCACCAGCTCAGACATTGGCACTCTGCATCAGTTAGATAGTGAGCCAGAGGGGTTTGCACATGGCGAAATACACAGCATAAATGAGCAGCAGCAGGTTCTGGTGACAGGGACAGCATAGGAGACAGCTAACCACAAGGGGGAGGGTCTTCTCCAATCTCTGCTGAGGAGGACAGAGATGAGGACCTCAGGGGCCCAGTCATAAAAAGAAAACTTCTGAGATCATACAAATAGCTGTACTAGGTATTGGAAGGACTGCCTAGGTGTTTCAAACATCTGCCAAGCATACTCTGGGCTCAAACCTGCGCTCTGCCTTGGAGAGGTAGACATCCACCTCGGAGAGATTGGTAGAACAAATGAATAGATGCTTTCAAGGAGTCCCTCATTTTCTTCAGTCTACTCTTCCGCAGATCAGTGGAAGTGACCAGCCCCACGGGAGTGGCAGTGGCGTGATGGGAACGATACATGCTGGGCTCACTCAGGATGTCAGCACATCTGCTCTTTTGCCATGCCCTCAACCAATACCCGCCATGGTGCCAGCAAGACAGCTGGGCCAGACTGCCCCGGCAGCAGCCTCACAGGCTCGAACACCCAGAAGTCGCCAGCCATGATCATCTCAAGGGTCCCAATATGAGCAACAACAGCCTTCCATCAGCTTTGCTGAGGCCACTAGGGGACCACATTGTGGGAGTAGTAGAGTTAATAAAGTGCTTGCCTGGGGTGGCGCCTCTCCCGTAAACAAAAACAGTGCAGTTAAAATGGTGGACGCGGGAAGGGCCAGACGGCCATTTTTCCTACCAACCCACCCTGTCCTGCCTGATGGGCAGGGTTAAAATAGGCCCTTATACAACATACTTGTTGGTAATCAGCAAAATTATTTCTTGATAAACATTATGTTAATCATATAACAATCAATAATTTTGCTTGCAAATTTTATCACATGTTGGTGATAGGCAAACAACTAATAACCCCAAACTGAAGAAATCCCCACAGTACTGATGAGTGGTCCACACCTGAAAGGTTCTCTCCATAGATGCTGACTGACCTGCTGAGTGTTTCCAGGATTTCATGTTCTTGTGTTAGATTTCCAGCATTTGTAGTTTTTTTTTGTGCTTTTTGTTTATAGAGTATAATCTAATCTTGGGTTTTATGACATAATTTGAATTGCTTGATTAAAATACTGCCTTGTAATCACTACAAAGTATTCTCTATGTAAGATAATATAAATTGCTGGCTGTCCGTTTTAATCTGCCAGTGTATTTTAGTTTGTTGCCAGTCAGTTAATGAATTATAGCTTTTTGTTGCTACCTAGTGACTAATGTTTGTTTTTATATAATGATTCATTTTAGGTGTACCTCAATATGTGATTACAGGGTGTCAATGACACTAGACCAATTCAAAATATGTGAAGGCTTGGAACATTAACTCAAATGATTGCACTTGTATATATATTTAAAATTAGGCTCAGAAAAATTCTCATTGTCACAGAAACAATGTTCTCTTAAGCTCAGAGACTATTGGGTAAATTTTACGAAGTCGCACACTGCATACAGTGCTCTGGGTTGGAAAATCTAGTGTCTGACCGTATGGTCATTCGTAGGGCACACGATTTTCCAACGGACGCTGAGGGCAGATATAATGAGCTGCTGTGCTTAGGGTTGCCAACCTTCCCAGATTGTCCTGGAGTCTCCCTGAATTAAAGATTAATCTCCTGGATACAGCTGCAAGGTTCACATACTATTTAAAGGTGAAAAAACACTGGGTGGAAGGCTATTGTCTCCCTAACAACAAAAAAGCACATTGTCGTGAGCACTTCAGCAACTGTTTGCTGTTCCTCGGCTGCCACCTCCACCGTCAAGAAAAGTGTGCCATGCTGTTCAGACACAGTAAAAGTACATGTACAAAAGGACAATGACTGTGCACAATATTTGAAATGGTTCTTCCCAGAGGGCGCTGGTGTACTTAACTTAGGTTTATGCCATGCTTGATGGGCCCCACAAGAAATGTGTCCAAAAATGAACAGCACACTCACCTTCACCTTACTCCTGATACAAATGCATTTCTTCCTCATTTTCAGCCAGGTGCAAGGGAATTGGATGATTGCATTGACCTGATCAGTAGTCTCTTTTCATGCGGCTGGTACAAAATAGGGGCACCCTCCCCTGTTACACCGCCTTCAGCATCAACGGGAGCAGTTCTGCCCATGTCTCCATTGTGCCTTAGTGAACAATTAGTCCATTTTTTGTCAACACCAAAAGTTCCCCTTTGACGGTGAGCTGCAGTCATCTAACAGCTGCTCCCTCATCGGATTTTGCACTCACCTAGTCAAGTGTGCTACAATGTGGAGATGCCGGTGATGGACTGGGGTTGACAAATGTAAGGAATCTTACAACACCAGGTTATAGTCCAACTGTTTTATTTGAAAATCACAAGCTTTCGGAGGCTTTCTCCTTCGTCAGGTGAGTGAGTGAGTCAGGTCACACTCGCTCACCTGACGAAGGAGAAAGCCTCCGAAAGCTTGTGATTTTCAAATAAAACAGTTGGACTATAACCTGGTGTTGTAAGATTCCTTACAAGTGTGCTACAGGTTAAGGTTTTTGGGAAAGGTTTTCCTGTGCCTATTGCCTATTCAGGCTGTGGAGCGGGCGTTATACCTCAAAATTCAGGACAGCCTGCCCCCTGCACTATGGGTACAGGTATGCCTGTGCATTTGGCCAGCACAACTCCATTTTTGCCTTTGTTTATGAGCTTTAAACATATTGCAACTGAAAAATGAGTAATATGTAAAACAGGAATTTAGCATTCCACTATCTATACAATACCATATTAGTATTCCCACAAGACAAAGTATGAGAGTAAATTCTAGAAATGCTGTCTAATGTGTATCATTTACAAGAGTGTCCTGTTGAAAGATTTGATTTTCTTCGAGTATAATTACAGTTTGTACCTCAACACTATCAGTTGATCATTTCATTGTCATGGCATCTGTACACGTTGTTAGCTCTAACTCATGTGTGACACACATAACACTTAAAAAGCTATCAATAGATGCATTTCTTTTTACATTATATTGATCCAAAGGATTTGTTGTAGAATTCCAGTCACTAAGTAGAATAATCATTAATCCTTTGAAAACTCTAAAATATCCATAGGGTCAAATATGTCCAGTCTCAAGAGATTACTGGTGATGTATTTCACCTGTCACCCCCTCAATAATGCACCATAAGTGTGCAGCTTTTATAAACTGGCCAATAATACTTATAGAGAAACAGCTGTTCCACCAATTGGATGTACAGGCATCAGAAACAACTTTAACTTGATTGACATATTGCGATCTAAACAGTTTCCACAAAATATACCCAAATTCTTTTCCATCTTGCCATCCGGCAGAGGCGGGGGGACCCCAGTGGAAGACTCTCTATGCATAATTACAATGGAGCAGAAGTTGGTTTCAGTCTGTTTTCCGGCACAGAATGGGTGCAGCGATCAGAGTGGCCTGATCATGTGGATGAAACTAAAGCCCAAAATTGGTTCCTCTGCTTCATTTAAATAGAATAGGTGGCCTGCCAGCACTACCTGAGCTGTTCATTGGCAGCTCGACTAATGAGGGGGGGGTCAATATCACGTGCTGTTGACGCCATTTGAAGGCACTTAAAGGGGAGATGCATTTTGGCTGCAGGCAACTGTGACTGAAGGTTTCTGACAATCGCATGCAGAGGAGAAGCTGCAAGGTTCCCCTGTTTTACCAATGCTTCATTGGAGGTATTGGCGTGAGGCTGAGCAGGTGAGTGCCAGAAGCATCACCCCCAGGACATGGCTGCAATGCTGAAAAAGTTTAGTCACCCTACAAGGCTAACTAAGGTAAGTTTCCTGGGGCATAATAAGCCTCCAGGGAAATGCCTATGGATGTTGCTTATATGGACTTCCAGAAGTCCCTCATAAGAGACTGTTAGTTAAAGTTGAAGCTCATGGAATTGAGGGTAAATTATTGACCTGGTTAGGAAATTGGCTGAGCGGCAGAAGACAGAGAGTAGGGATAATGAGCAGGTACTCAAATTGCCAGAATGTGACTAGTGGTGTCCCACAGGGATCTGTGTTGGGACCTCAAATACTCGCTGTATTTATTCACGACTTAGATGACGGGATAGAGAGTCACATATCCAAGTTTGCCGATAACACAAAGATTGACAGCATTGTAAGCAATGTAGATGGAGGCATAAAATTATAGAGAGATATTAATAGATTAAGTAAATGGGCAAAACTGTGGCAAATGGATTTCAATGTAGGTAAGTGTGAGGCCATCAACTTTGGACCTAAAAAGGATAGATCAGAGTATTTTCTAAATGGTGAAAAGCTCGAAACAGTGGCGATCCAAAGAGACTTAGGGGTCCATGTACATAGATCATTAAAATGTCATGGACTGGTACAGAAAATAATCAAAAAGGCAAATGGAATGCTGGCCATTATATCTAGAGGACTAGAATACAAGGGGTTAGAAGTTATGCTACACCTATACAAAGCCCTGGTTAGACCACACCTGGAGTGCTGAGTTCAGTTCTGGGCACTTCACCTTAGGAGGGATATATTGGCCTTGGAGGGAGTGCAGCATTGATTTACTAGAATGATAACTGGACTCCAAGGGTTAAATTTCGAGGAAAGATTACATAAACTAGGGTTGTATTCCCTGAAATTTGGAAGATTACGGGGTGATTTGATCAAAGTTTTTAAGGTATTAAAGGGAACTGATATGGTAGATAGAGAGAAATTATTTCTGTAGGTTTGGGAGTCTAGGACTAGGGGACATAGCCTAAAAATTAGAGCCAGGATTTTCAGGAGTGAAGTTAGGAAACATTTCTGCATGCAAAGGGTGGTAGAAGTTTGGAACTCTCTTCCGCAAATGGCAGTTGATGCTAGCTCAATTGTTAATTTTAAATCTGAGATTGATAGCTTTTTGTTAAGCAAAGGCATTAAGGTATATGGAGCTAGGTCACAGATCAGCCATGATCTCATTGAATGACAGAACAGGCTCGAGGGGCTAAATGGCCTTCTTCTGTTCCTATGTGCCTATAATTACCTGGATGCTAAACAGCCTTTGTCTTCATAGAATGATACAGCGCAGAAGGAGGCCATTCAGCCCCTCATGCCTCTGCCCACATTATCTCCACTGCAGGTACTGAGAATCTTGGGGTCTAAGGCATTGCAGACTCCCCAGAAGGTGCTCTTCTGCCATTACTTTTCAATGTTTAAGTGTCTCTCTCTCTCTCTCTCTCTCTCTTCCTTACTTTACTTCTGGCCATTTCAGCTGCAGCAACATTTTAACTGCTGAACCCTACCCCAATTTCACTCCCTCCCAGCAGTGAAGATCCTGTTAAGATCAGGATTCTCACTCTGAGTGTTAAATGAAGTTTCTCCACACCCCCTTCCCCCCCTCCCCCAACACCTTCAAAGAAAATGTGGTCTGGTGTCAGGGACGTCATGTGGATGGCCAGAAATCCCACCCTATAATTTTACCTACCATGTGAAGAAAATCCAGGCCTAATTATGTACTGCTAGTGTCAGTAAAGGCATTTACTACACTCACTTTCTATGATAATGGGAACCTTCTGATGCTATCTGGGGCAACCATCCAAAACAGTTAGTTGGCAATGCCCAAATTAATTTCTCAAATCACTCTTATATTATTCAGGAAGTAAAATTTGTTCTATAAGCTTGAAGTATCTCTGCAAAGCCAACAAAAAAGAGAAAGTCCATCTTTGCCCTTGTTGACTTTACTGGTATCTTGGTATCCTTAAACTGTACTCACACAACCTGCCAGAGTGATTACCCATCTACATCAGAGTGCATCTTACCATCATAATCAGGAATAAAAAAAAACATTGCAAAAGAGTTATGGTCAACTTAAATTTGTATCTATCTATAAGCTTATTAAAGATTTTACATATGCACACACTTCCAGTCCAAAACCTTACTGTTGTCAGTATTTGTGTCCACATTTTTATTTCAACATTTAACATTGAAACTGCCTATAAATATTTATGTTGGAAATTTCCAATATAAACATGCCTATAACCCTTTTTTAGATGAACCAATGCTGTTTCAAAAAAATTCATCCATTTTTTTCTCAATAACCTTTCCCATCAACTCTTCTTGATCCACAGATTGCCTACTGGGAAATTCTGCAAAATACATATGATTAGAATGCACAGATGAGATTGAAAGCTCTCCCGAACTGTGAGGCGAGGTAAAAATATCTAATCAATGCCAAGGCTTTTGAGAAAGGTAGAGACTGTGGGGAGACAGAGTGTTAAATGAAGTTTCTCCCCCCTCATCCCCCCAAGGAAAATGTGGTCTGTGGAAACCAGGCAGATGGACAGTTAAAATCGCCAAGGTTACTTACCCGCCCGAGAGTCGCCAGGATTTGCCCGTTCCCGATTGAGCAGGCAGCAAGGACACCCTGCCCAAAGGTGGCGGGGTCCTGCTTTACATGGCGTCATCGGGACCTATCTGTAATTTTAGTACAGGCCTGAGCGAGGAAGCTGCTGTGGCTTTCCCACCAGGTCAACCCTCTGAGCCCCACAAGGAAAGCTTAGGCCTCCTCTGTCCCGGACTCCCCCACCACCACATCCCAAATGTAAAACCCCCACGAAACGACCCTAGAACCTGATTCTGTCACCTACCTTGTGTCAGCAGATGGCCTCCGGGCTGCACAATTTTCCACTTTTTTGCACCGATTTTCCGTCTGTTCCAAGCAGGAAGTCAGCCATCGGGATTTAAATGAGACTGGGCGGGAGATTAACTTGCCAGTATGGTTTCCTGCTGGCAGTTAAAATCTGAGACAAGGGGCCTGATGTTAGCAGGGCTGCTGGTTCTCGGCGGGGGGGCTATCGGGCGCGTGGGTAACGCGCCCGGTGAAATTAGTCAGCTTCCCGCGCGATTGTAGCATCCAATCCACTAATTGGATCCACTTACCTGCTCCTCCGGGTTACCCACTGCTGATCTGCGTGTCGGGCGGGCTGCGCATGCGCAGTACGATCTGCCAGCTGGAGGCACTCTATTTAAAGGGGCAGTCCTCCACTGACAGATGCTGCAACAAATAGCAAAAATTACAGCATGGAGCAGCCCAGGGGGAAGGCTGCTCCCAATCTAATGATGCCTCACTCCAGGTATCAATACA
This sequence comes from Heptranchias perlo, assembly GCF_035084215.1. Lineage (NCBI taxonomy): Eukaryota > Metazoa > Chordata > Chondrichthyes > Hexanchiformes > Hexanchidae > Heptranchias > Heptranchias perlo. The sequence goes on along the minus strand of NC_090337.1, from coordinate 34,201,793 downwards.
TGGGGTGAGGAGGAGGGGGAGGACAGAGATCCTCCTCCCGGCGTGCGGGAGGAAGCGACCTGCCTCTGCCACCAGGAAGGCCTGGCTCGAGGTGGCAGAGGAGGTCACCAGCGCAACCAACATATCGCCCACCTGCATGCAGTGCAGGAGGCGCTCCAATGACCTCAGTAGGTCAGCCAAAGTGAATATACTTACTCTTTCCCCTACACTCCGTCTGCCACATCACCACCCCCACCCCACATCTCCTTCTGCACTGCCAACACTACTCTGTCACATCACCCCTCATACCCACTCAAACCTCATCCTCATCTTACCTGCACCTACTCACCTCGCCAGTACTCATCCCGCCACTACCGCTCAACCCAATCCTCATACAATCTCATGGCTCTCTCTCATACTCACCCTCTCGTGCATCTCTTTCACGGCCAGCCTCACTCAACCTGCCACTACCTGTGCTGCAGCCACAGGGCATGCATCACATATGTGCAGTAGGCAGCGTAAGGCAAACGTGTCGTGAGCATGAAGGGGATGCACAAGGGTGTTTGAGGGTTTGTGATGGGTGTTACTTATATTGAATTTCTGACCAACTCACATTACATATTATATTGTCACCACTACTGCCATGTCTTCGCGAATCCTGTCTGGTCTGTGCAATAATGCCCTCTCCTGAGGATCACTATGAGGACCCACAACTGATGCCACCCATCGTGTCACTGCAGAGTGGGTGTAGGTGTATTTTCAGGGCTCTTTTGCACAGATGACTGAGAGACATCGGCGATGTCCCCGGTTGTACCCTGGAAGGATGCGGAGGAGAAGTTGTTGAGGGCAGTGGTAACTTTGACAGCGACAGGTAAGAAGATGGTGCTCGGGCCAGCCAGGAGCAGCTCGGCATGAAAGAGGCTGTAGATGTCCACGACTACATGTCGAGTGACTCTGAGCCTCCGTTTGCACTGCTGCTCAGAGAGGTCCAGGAGGCTGAGCCTCGGTCTGTGGACCCTGTGGCGAGGGTAGTGCCTTCTGCGACGCATCTCTCTCTGCGGTAGCCCTCCCTCCTACTGTACAGGTGGATGTGTCACAGCACTCTGTTGTGCAGCTCCACGTGTCAGAGGTGGATGGCGAGGCTGGTGATGCTGTTCGCCCTCCGAGGAGGTCATGACTGCAGCTACGGCGGCCCCCATCCGGAAGATCGGTACATGTGTCTGGACCCCGGGGTAAGTGTGCAGGTTGGTGACTTTGACTGTCAGGAGGAGGGTGGTGGAGGCCAAACTTTGTCCCAAGTGACAGAGTGGCCTCCTGCAATGGGTGAGGGTCTCCTCCCACCCCCCACCTGTCAAATGGACCTTTGCAGCTGCTACAGGCTGACAGCTGCAACACGTCCATTTGACCTGGGAGTGTTTCCCCCAGTATGGGAAACAGTCCCAGTTTGCTCTAAAATCCCACATAATCCCTTAATCAGGTCAGTTAATGATCTGAAATACCTAAATAAATACCTTCAAGTGGAACCCCGCTGGCTTTAATTGCCTGCGGGATTCCCACCAGCGGGGGCTGCGCGCGCACGCCGGCGCGTCAGCGGGGAACCCAGAAGTGGGTGGGTTTGGGGCGGGCTCCGGTACTGCGCCGGGATTCTCCGATTTTCGGAGCCTCCCCCGCCAGGAACGCACCCGATAGCGGGTGCTAAAATGACGCCCAAGGTTTCAAACAAAATAAAAACATTCAATAAATTAGTTTTTTCACAATAACACTGAATTGTCAAATATGTTTTTTAATCTTTTCATTTAAATCATTTTACTTCAAGGCCTCATTCTTCCATTAAAATAGCAAGTGGGGGAATATCAAACAAATACATTTGGCATCAATCCACTAACATCACCAAATCTGGCCTCATATTTCTATTATGTTAATTCAGCTCCCTTACACTGTGATGCTCAATAATTGTTCCAAGCCAGTATTCCCAATCATGTAATCAATATCCTTGATCAAACAAATATATATAATTGACTTTTCCAAATGGGCCCTGATAGTGATGGTTCCTCTTTAATAGGAAGTACTTTTATTCTGAAAAGAGTGAGCCTTTGGCTTACTGGTAGTATTCCCTGCTCTGAGTCAGAAGGTGAAGGATTCAAGCCCTACTGTAGACAGCCTTGGTGACTGGAGACTAGAACATGGTCTCTATGTTGACATCCAACAGGGTACTCGCATCAGTGGTAGTAGTCATGCCTCAGAGTCAGATGGATTGGGTTCGGCCCCCACTCCAGACAGCCCCAGCGAACGGAGACCAGAGCACTGGCTCGGAATACATGGCTGACGTCCAGCAAGGATACTTGCATCTAAGGGTAGATTGCTGTTTAGCCTTGGTTGAAGCCCACGTAGGAGAAGGTACTCTGAAGATAAAAATCATGAGGAAGACAACGGGAAACCACCTCAGCTACTCTTCCCTTGTAAATGGCTCAAGAATCTCATGTGTGAGACTTGAGTTAGAACCTGCCCTAGGGTATAACACAATGTATAGATTGACTTCCATTCCGTTATTCTGAAGGAAGTATGCAATGTCAAGAATATTATCGTGGATGTGTGTGAATTATCCTGTAGCATCTTCAACTCTGATCCTTCCTAATTCTGGGCTTGGTAGCAAGTTTAGTGAAGGAAAATTGATTGCTGGAAAACCTTTTCTACTTTAAAAAAAAATCTTTTTTTGTCAGGTGACAAAGCTGTCATCTGAAGCCTGGCTCATGACTACAGTACAAAACTCCTCAAATTATGCACAATAGAGGTATAATGGAATACACGTTATCAGGATAGTGATGGATTACAGAAGGCTTAGCTGCTTGCGTTCGACTGATGCTGGACAAAGTACTTTAAATGAGCCTTACATTCGGATAGGAGTCCAGCATGAATGGAGCATCTGATTCTTTTTTTAAGAAAAAGTCATGCAACTAGAATGGTGACATAGAAGAGGCTACAAAACAGAAAACAGAGAGTAGGGGTTAAACGTAATTACTCAGACTGGCAAAAGTGGGAAGTGGTGTTCCACAAGGATCAGTGCTGTGACCACCATTCTTCACCATTTACATAAACAATTTGGACTTGGGAATCGGAAGTACAATTTCAGAATTTGCAGACAACACCAAATTGGGGGTAAAGTTAAAACTGAGGAGGATTGCGACAAAATACAGGAAGACATTAATAAACTTGTAGAATGGGCATGTAATTGGGAAATGAATTTCAATATAGATAAGTGTGAGGTGTACATTTTGGTAGGAAGAATAAGGAGGCCACATACTCCTTGGAAAATAAGAGTCTAAATGGGGTAGAGGAGCAGAAGAATCGGGGGGTGCAGATACACAAATCACTAAAAGTAGTGACATAGGTTAATAAGGCCATAAAAAAAGCAAACTGAGCACTGGGGTTCATTTCTAGAGGGATAGAATTGAAAAGCAGAGAAGTTATGTTAAACTTGTATAGAAACTTGGTTAGACCACACTTGGAGTACTGTGAACAGTTCTGGTCTCTATATTATAAGAGGGTTATAGAGGCACTGGAAAAGGTGCAAAAAAGATTTACTAAGATGATATCAGAACTGAGAGATTATACCTATCAGGAAAAATTGAGCAGGCTGATGCTCTTTTCTCTTAAAAAGAAAAGACTGAGGGTTGACCTGATAGAGGTCTTTAAGATTATGAAAGGGTTTGATAGAGTAGATGTAGAGAAGATGTTTCCACTTGCGGGGGAGACCAGAACTAGGGGCTATAAATATAAGATCATCACTAATAAATCCAATAGGGAATTCAGGAGAAACTTCTTTACCCAGAGAGTGGAACTCACTACCACAAGGTGTAGTTGAATCGACTAGCATAGATGCCTTCAAAGGGAAGCTAGATAAGCACATGAGGGAGCAAGGAATAGAAGGATATGCTGATAGGATTAAATGAAGTAGGGAGGGAGGCGGCTCGTGTGGTGCATAAACACCGGCATGGACCTGTTGGGCTGAATAGCCTGTTTCTGTGCTGTACATTTTATGTAAATCTATGTAGGAACTTTCTATATGTGCATTCATTTCTTCAATGATCCTGTTGACTCTAGATGGAGCATGTTTCCGTGGCAATGGAAATTCTGGCCCTCTCTCAGGAAATTATGTTTTTATTAGTGAATAAATAACATGAAAATACATAATTCATGACAGCATTTGATTTAAAATTAACTCCATGTTGAATTTAACAACTACTGGCCTTTCTCCCCCCTCTCTGCACAGAAAAACAGTTCCATGACCCATTCATTATTATCCTACTTAATATAAATACAGACAGCTTAATGAATGTATGCTAGACAGCTGTCTTGTATGGACACAGCTAATTGAGAAAATGTGCTTTAACTTCAGTAAGGTGTTTGGCTCAAAGGTGGCACTGCGGAAATAACATTTATAGCATGATGGATATGGAGAAAAAAATGACATAATTTTAAATGATATGATCCATTTCTCCCATTGTACTATTACTGCGCCTTAATTTCTAGAAGGTTCTGTAGGCATCTGGCAGCTGGCTTTTCTAATGAATACATAGGGCAGCATTTTAGCACCCGCCAGCGGGTGCGTTCCTGGCGGGGGGCCCCGAAAATCGGGAAATCCTGGAGCGGGACCGGAGCCCGCCTCGAACCCGCACGCTTCCGGGTTCCCCGCTGACGCGCCGGCGAGCGCGCGCAGCCCCCGCTGGTGGGAATCCTGCAGGCAATTAATGCCAGCGGAGTTCCACTTGACGCTATTTATTTTGCTTGTTCAGGTCATTAACTGACCTGATTAAGGGATTATGTGCAGAGGAGTGGGATTTTAGAGCAAACTGGGACTGTTTCCCACACTGGGGGAAACACTCCCAGTTCAAATGGACCTGTTGCAGCTGTCAGCCTGTGTCAGCGACAGGTAAGAAGATGGTGCTCGGGCCAGCCAGGAGCAGCTCGGCATGAAGGAGGCTGCAGATGTCCACGACTACATGTCGAGTGACTCTGAGCCTCCATGTGCACTGCTGCTCAGAGAGGTCCAGGAAGCTGAGCCTCGGTCTGTGGACCCTGTGGCGAGGGTAGTGCCCTCTGCGACGCATCTCTCTCTGCGGTAGCCCTCCCTCCTGCTGTACAGGTGGATGTGTCACAGCACTGTGTTGTGGAGCTCCACGTGTCAGAGGTGGACGGCGTGGATGGTGAGGGTGGTGATGCTATTTGCCCTCCGAGGAGGTCATGACTGCAGCTACGGCGGCCCCCATCCGGAAGATGTACATCTGAGGGGGTCCACAAGGTAGGTAAATGTCTCCGGACCCCGGGGTAAGTGTGCAAGTTGGTGACTTTGATTGTCAGGAGGAGGGTGGTGGAGGCCAAACTTTGTCCCAAGTGACAGAGTGGCCTCCTGCAATGGGTGAGGGTCTCCCCCCCACCTGTCAAATGGACCTTTGCAGCTGTCAGCCTGTTTCTGATGAGCAGTCTTGCTTGGAGTTAATTTATACATAACTTTCTGTTTGACCACTTAGATATAACAACATTCCACTGTACATCCTTTCATGTAAAGACAGATGCCCACATGTTGTACACTGCTTATTTCTGTGATCTGACCTTATCTTGTGTGTCCTGTGCAGGCCTCCCGGTAGAATTCAACATTCGGCTACAGCCTGACCTTAATTGCCTTACCCAAATACAATAACGCATTTGAACTCTTGCAGACAACAGAAGGATAATTATGTTGAAAATTCTTTTTTAAGACAATATTGTTATATTGCTGACTGTAATGCAAAAAACCACTGTATTTTTGCAGAATACTTTTTCTGTACTGAAATCTTGCCCTTTCCTCTCTCCTTCCCCTTCTCCTTCTCATAAGAAAAATAATAATCAATAGAACTAACTTATCAAACCTAACTTGTTTACTTTAGAAAGATCAACCAAAAAAAACTACGAAAACAGCAACCAGAGTACAAAACAATTCAGCCTGATTAATCCAGAATTTGTTACAGGCATTAGATAGTTTTAAGCTCCATAAACCTTACTCTTGCCACCTCTGGAACAATTGTAGTACATTCTGATCCAGAGGAGTGTCTGAGCTGTCCAGTTACAGCTTTAATGTCAGGACAATAAGTAACTTTTCTTTTGCTGAATGACATAAAACAACAAAAACTCTTTGTCAGACTAATGAAGATAATAAACAATAATGTACACTACTGCCCATCAGGGAATAAGAACCTTGGCTCCAATAAAGTTCCTTATGAGCAGCAACCTGCTGGGAGCTAATTTCAGCAATCTCCTTCCCATCTCGCTCACCCCACCCATTACTGCCTCCCCAGACTCTGCCAACGATCAACAATCACCGTCTCTCTCCGCCTGATTAGTTAGACTTTTTCCTGCACCCTTCAGCTCAAAAATGTTTTGCCCTGTACGTTGCCGGAAGTGCAAGCTGATAACGTCATGGTGAGGGCAACAGGTCATCTGGTAACTTGGTGAACAACAGAACCAACAGTATATCTCCTTAACCAACAAGATTTAAGAATTGAGAAATAAGCAGAGGAAGGACTAAGAAGGAGGGGAAATTAGAGTGGGTGAATTCAATGTCAAATCAGGTACAGAGAGAGAAATAAAGAGAGGGAAAGAAAGGTTGGATTAAGAGAAAGAAAAAAGAGACAGAAAGGAAAAGTAAAAAAAATTAAAATTTGACATTTTTGAAATCTCCAGCAACAGTTTGTTACCTGAAGGAATGAGACTCCACACTTTTAATTGTTCACTTTCTGGGCCAGATAGTTTGATTGGCAGTCATTAAAAATTATTACATCGTTAAAAGGGTACTTATGCTGTTAATTATTGGACTTAACTTTCTGTGGTGAGTTTAATGGGCAATTAATGTGCAAATGCAGCAACTTCATGAAACTCACTTGTGACGATTCGTAATTCACAGGGTATCTCTTCCTTGTCACAAGTTGCTGGCCGATTTGCACATTAATAACGCCTTGGGTCTTTCACACACCATTATTTTTTCACCAAATTCTGTCCCTAAGTGTTTTTCCTTACAAGAATAGAGTATACGCACTACCTGCCTCCGTGAAGGGACCTTATTTGAGAAACCTATTTTCCAAAGAGTTGCAATGCGAAGCTTGTATTGAGCAATCTCTCTTACCATGAGATCATTCTGTCTCTTTGAACAGTCAGAGACCTGTTTGTTGATTAGAGTTTGACATTCCATGAAGCAATAGAAGTTATTTTGTATTCCATTTGCTTTGATTGCTTGGGAGATGATCCACCAACTATAGTAACCTGGTCAGGGTAGTTAATGCAGTAAATTTTTGTAGCACCTTTTTTAGCCCCTTCCTCTCATTATGGGTTGCTCAGATATCCAGGTTTCTGCAAACACTGTTGTCACTTTATTCCAACAGAAGAGCAACTAAAGTCTTGGACTGCCTATTTGCAACTGCAAGTGCTAGTGTCATCTACATCCATTGCTGTACTGTTAGTTCACTACTATAGGACTTGACTTGATCAAGAATTTACATGCTGTTAATAGACTGAAGAGGATAAACACAGGAATCGACATCACTGTCTTGATCACATTTGCTAGGTTTCAGTGCCAAGACAGAGTCAAGATGACTGAAAGCAAGGTTTGCTTCAGTAAGTGGCTATATGTAGCCATTGTATGTGGCTGAGTTGATGCCATGAATGATTCACATCATGTTGATACAGCATTTGTATTACCATTCAACATATAAAATAAAGATTGCTCTGCTGGTGTAGGCTTATGCACTTGAGGATGGACTTTCTTCCATATTCACTGATGGCTGGACTACCAGCTACACTTATTTAGTATTGACTGTGAGTTTAGAGTATGGCTGTCATCAGCAAGGATACGGAGCCATAAATGAAAACTAAATCCCAGTGAGGACCAGTGCCTATAATTATCAGAATGTGGAGATGCTGGTGATGGACTGGGGTGGACAAATGTAAGGAGTCTTACAACACCAGGTTATAGTCCAACAGCTTTATTTGAAATCACAAGCTTTCGGAGCTTTCCTCCTTCGTCAGGTGAGTGTAGGGTTCCATAGAGGCACAGCATATATAGTCAGAGAACAATGCCTGGTGATTACAGATAATCTTTCCAACTGCCTGTTATCACACCTCGGCAGAGATGTAATCAAAGCAATCAAAGGAGTGGATGGTGTTCAGACAGAGAAACATTACATCCAAGACTACTGAATACACAAGCGGTCAGAACACAAAGGCAGAGAGAGAGAGAGACACCCGAAAGGCAGAGAGAGAGAGAGAGAATGACACGATGCATTAAAAACAGATAACTTTTTTTCGCTGGTGGGGTTACATGTAGCGTGACATGAACCCAAGATCCCGGTTGAGGCCGTCCTCATGGGTGCGGAACTTGGCTATCAATTTCTGCTCGATGATTTTGCGTTGTCGTGTGTCTCGAAGGCCGCCTTGGAGAACGCTTACCCGAAGATCGGAGGCTGAATGTCCTTGACTGCTGAAGTGTTCCCCGACTGGGAGGGAACCCTCCTGTCTGGTGATTGTTGCGCGGTGTCTGTTCATCCGTTGTCGCAGTATCTGCATGGTCTCGCCGATGTACCATGCTCCGGGGCATCCTTTCCTGCAACGTATACACAAAGCCAACACACCTGGACGTCCTATCGTATCAGGCAATGGAACCTTGTGTGAGAACCTCTCTGGATACGTCGAGGGCATTCTGAAACCCATCATACAGGGAACCCCCAGCTTCTGTCACGACACTGCAGACTTCCTACAAAAACTCAGCACCCACGGACCAGTTGAAACAGGAACACTTCTCACCACGATGGGCGTCTCGGCACTCTACACCAGTATCCCCCACGATGACGGCATCGCTGCGACAGCCTCAGTACTCAACACCAACAGCCAATCTCCAGACGCCATCCTACAACTCATCCGCTTCATCCTGAATCACAATGTCTTCACCTTCGACAACCAGTTCTTTACCCAAACACACAGAACAGCCATGGGGACCAAATTCGCACCCCAATACGCCAACATTTTCATGCACAAGTTCGAGCACGACTTCTTCACTGCACAGGACCTCCAACCAACGCTATACACCAGATACATCGACGACATTTTGTTCCTATGGACCCATGGCGAAGAATCACTGAAGAGACTGTACGATAATATCAACAAGTTTCATCCCACCATCAAACTCACCATGGACTACTCCTCAGAATCGGTTTCGTTCTTGGACACACGAATCTCCATCAAAGACGGGCACCTCAGCACCTCACTCTACCGCAAGCCCACGGACAACCTCACGATGCTCCACTTTTCCAGCTTCCACCCTAACCATGTCAAAGAGGCCATCCCCTATTGACAGGCCCTGCGAATACACAGGATCTGCTCAGACGAGGAGGAACGCGATGGACACCTACAGACGCTGAAAGACGCCCTCGTAAGAACGGGATATGACACTCGACTCATCGATCGACAGTTCCGATGGGCCACAGCGAAAAATCGCATAGACCTCCTCAGAAGAGAAACACGGGACACACCTAACAGAGTACCCTTCGTCGTCCAGTACTTCCCCGGAGTGGAGAAACTATGCCATGATCTTCGCAGCCTTCAACATGTCATCGATGATGACGAACAGCTCGCTAAGGCCATCCCCACGCCTCCACTACTCGCCTTCAAACAGCCACCTAACCTCAAACAGACCATCGTTCGCAGCAAATTACCTAGCTTTCAGGAGAACAGTGTCCACGACACCACACAACCCTGCCACGGCATCCTCTGCAAGACATGCCAGATCATCGACACAGATACCACCATCACACGAGAGAACACCACCCAGCAGGTACATGGTTCATACTCCTGTGACTCGGCCAACGTTGTCTACCTCATACGTTGCAGGAAAGGATGCCCCGGAGCATGGTACATCGGCGAGACCATGCAGACACTGCGACAACAGATGAACGGACACTGCGCAACAATCGCCAGACAGGAGGGTTCCCTCCCAGTCGGGGAACACTTCAGCAGTCAAGGACATTCAGCCTCCGATCTTCGGGTAAGTGTTCTCCAAGGCAGCCTTCGAGACACACGACAACGCAAAATCATCGAGCAGAAATTGATAGCCAAGTTCCGCACCCATGAGAACGGCCTCAATCGGGATCTTGGGTTCATGTCACGCTACATGTAACCCCACCAGCGAAAAAAAGTTATCTGTTTTTAATGCATCTTGTCATTCTCTCTCTCTCTCTGCCTTTCGGGTGTCTCTCTCTCTCTCTCTTTCTCTCTGTCTTTGTGTTCTGACCGCTTGTGTATTCAGTAGTCTTGGATGTAATGTTTCTCTGTCTGAACACCATCCACTCCTTTGATTGCTTTGATTATATCTCTCCCGAGGTGTGATAACGGGCAGTTGGAAAGATTATCTGTAATCACCAGGCATTGTTCTCTGACTATCTTTGCTGTGCCTTTATGGAACCCTACACTCACCTGACGAAGGAGGAAAGCTCCGAAAGCTTGTGATTTCAAATAAAGCTGTTGGACTATAATCTGGAGTTGTAAGACTCCTTACATTTATAATTATCAGATGTGTGCGTTGTGTGACAAAGGTGCTACCGTTACGTTAAGCACCCCATACACCCCAATGAGTTTGATAGTAGTAGGACAAGGTAAATGGTGGTGCAGCTATAGTGATAGACAATTTGTTGCTCGACACATGTGAACCCCAATTATATTTCTCTCCAAAGTTTCTGACTTTTTTAATGAATCTGAAATGGCTTGTGTCAGACTTATATGCTTGGGTCACTGCTATATGCAAAATGAGATTGTCAAAATCTCCCTGAATAAACCCAGTAATGCAAGATTTATTATTGATGAATTTGAATAAATAGAGAAAAGCAGACAGATGGCATAGCATAGATGCATTTAAGAGGAAACTAGATAAGTACATGAGTGAGAAAGGAATAGAAGGATATGCTGATAGAGTTAGATGAAGTTAGATAGGAGGATGCTCGTGTAGAGCATAAATACCGGCACAGACTAGTTGGGCCGAAAGGCCTGTTTCTGTGCTGTAAATTCTATGTAATTCTATGTAGACAGGCAAGCAAATAGAGACGTATCCCGTTTCCACAGAAGCGGAAATTAACCATCAGTACCAGCACAAAGGATCTCTTTTCCTACTGGATAAGTCACCTTTCATTGATGGGAAATAACGAACAGTCTGAGCCGAGTTAAAGTGCACAGTGGAAATGATCTGATGCAACAATAAAATCCTACTAATTTCAGAGCAGGATGTTAGCATTTTCAGTTTACGCTACAAATGGCTGTGAAGCGCTTTGGGATATCATGGTGTCATTAAAGTGGTTATATAAATGCAAGTTCTTTATTTCTTTCTATTGAAACAAGGAATGCAAGACAAAACTTCCTAAATGCACACACCATTGTATTCTGTTTCAGTAAAGTTTATAGATAAGAATATGCATGATACATCTGGGTGCTGTACACTGCATGCATGCTGCTAAATGCTGTAATTTGAACTTGATACATTCCAATCTCCCATGCTGTTTGCAGTACAAAAAGGGAAGAAGCTAAGTTGTGGCTAAAAACAGCAGTTTCAGAGCTTAGCCACAGGCGGCCAATGATGTAAATTTCACTAATGGTTTGCATGTCAAAAAGGAAGTCAACTCTCAATAAAATTGTGAGCCAGCGGACAGATCACTTATTGTTAGGGTCAGATTTTGTGCCTAGTTGTGGCTGGCAGACAGGAATTCCACATAAATCCAGGTTTGTTTTATAGAGCAGAGCATGGCACTGTCTACTTTTTAAAAATATTTTAGATGAGGTGAGATGACTATGCGTAGAAGGATTATTGCACAGTTTTCATTAACTTTCTCCTGTGAAGGATGTCACATCAAGGAAAAAAGTCAACCATTTTTCATGCATATTTGGAGAAGACGATATGGAAAGTACCAGACTGCTAAAAATAGTGGACTGTGTAAAACTTATGATGCAAATAGTCAGATACATCTAGATACTCAACATAACAGTGGGTACTTTTTTATTTTACTGACAAATTAATCTTAATTGGGTAAATTCCCCTTTTTATTTATAACCTTATTACATGCCATTACAAGCCTTATTTCAGGACTTGAGCACATCATCTAGGTTGGCACTTCAGTGCAATAGAGGGAGTGCTGCATTGTCAGAGGTGCTGTCTTTTGGATGGGACATTAAACCACAGCCTCATATGCCTGTTCATGTGGATGTAACAAGAGCAGGGAGTTCTTTTTGTGTCCTAGCCAACATTTGTTTCTCAATTAACACAAAATTAACAAAACAAATTGATTGGTCATTTATTTCAGTTGTTGTTTGTGGGATCTTGCTGTGTGCAAATTGGCTATCATGTTTGCTTAGATAACAGCCGTGACTGCACTTCAGAAATACTTCATTAGCTGTGAAATGTTTTAGCACATCCTGAGGATGTGAAAGATAAAAGAAGATAGAAGAAAGAACTTGCATTTCAAAACCTCAGGATGTCCCAAAGCACTTTATAGCTAATGAAGTAGTTTTGAAGTGTAGCCACTGTTGTAATGTAGGTAAACGTGGCAGCCAGTTTGCACACAGCAAGGTCCTACAAATAGCAATGAGATAAATGACGTGATAATTTGTTCTGGTGATGTTGGTTGAGGCATAAATATTGGCCAGGATACCATGAGAACATCCCTGCTCTTCTTCGAGTAGTGCCATAGGATCATTTGTGTCCACCCAAGAGGGCAAATGGGGCCTTTGTTTAACAATTCATCCAAAAGACAGCACCACCAACAGTACAGCACTCCCTCAATAGTGCACTGAAATGTCTGCCTAGAATATGTGCTGAAATCTTTTGAGTGGGGCTTGAACTCACAACCTTCTGACTCAGAGGCAAGGGTGCTATCACTGAGCCAAGGCTGACACATATAAATGCAAATTTTTTCTTCCTTTCTATAAACACATAATAATAGATGTTTACAAATAATTATACAATTAATTTGGCAATTATCCAATTGAGAGGCCAGGATGTGACAGACTTTGAGTCCATGTGTGACAAAAATGGAGTCCAGATGACATTGACAAATGACTTTAGTTTCTTTCTTGTAATTTATGACTCCATCTCAACCCCTTGTTGTTATTTGTGTGAAATATACTCCAGACTTTTTTATATGTTGCATATGTAACATACTTCTCGCAATGCATTACCCTAATTGTAACAGATTTTAATCTTCAAAGATATTTTTGCCTATCAATTTATTAAATATTTATACATTCTGTTGGAAATTCTAACTTCTAGTTTGATGATGTCTTCGTCCTGCAATATAAACTCCTCAGATGTCACCCTGCAATTCCAAAAGCCAGGAAGAAACCTTGAGAACATTCTATCATGTTTGAGTGACAGACCTCCTTTGGTTGTACAGACATATACTCTAACCCTGCATGCTACCGAGCTACATATGTGAACACGTTTTTATGGATAATAATTATCAGTGGGAGCAAATGGCTAAAAGCAAAGTGAAATAATTTCTGGCTTTGACTTCACCAAATCAAGAAAAATTTTGTTTTTGCGTATTAGAAAAAGTAATTTTTACTAATTTCTTATATTATGGTGCAGTACGTATTCAGGGTGTATATCCTACTATCATCTAGGATAGGTGATAATATCCTATTATCATAGGATAATGAGTAAAACTCATTAAAAAAAAGTGCAAGTAAAAAAAAATCAATCTCAAATCACTATTATATACTAAAATATTAGTTAATAATATAACTATTATCCTATTAACAATAACCAACTTAGGATAACAACAACAACAACTTGCATTTATATAGCGCCTTTAATGTAGTAAAACGTCCCAAGGTACTTCAGAGGACTGTTATCAAACAAAATTTCACTTCGAGCCACATAAGGAGATATTAGGATAGGTGACCTAAAGCTAGGTCAAAGAGGTAGGTTTTAAGGAGCATCTTAAAGGAGGAGAGAGAGGTAGAGAGGCTGAGAGGTTTAGGGAGGGAATTCCAGAGCTTAGGGCCTAGGCATCTGAAGGCACAGCCGTCAATGGTGGAGCAATTAAAATTGGAAATGCGCAAAAGGCAAAAATTGGAGAGGCACAATCTTGAGGGTTGTAGTGCTGGAGGAGGATACAGAGATAGGGAGGGGTGACGCCATGGAGGGATTTGAAAACAAGGATGGGAATTTTAAAGTCGAGATGTTCCCGGACCGGGAGCCAATGTAGATCAGCGAACACAGGGATGATGGGTGAACGGAACTTGGTCCGAGTTAGGATACGGGCAGCACAGTTTTGGATGAGCTCAAGTTTATGGAGGGTGGAAGATGAGAGGCCGGCCAGGAGAGCTTTGGAATTGTCGAGTCTAGAGGTAACAAAGGCATGTTTGAGGGTTTCAGCAGCAAATGAGCTGAGGCAGGGGCAGAGACAGGCGATGTTACAGAGGTAGAAGTAGGCGGTCTTGGTGATGGAGTGAATATGTGGTCAGAAGCTCATCTCAGGGTCAAATAAGATGCCAAGGTTGCGAATGTTCTGGTTCAGCCTCAGACAGTGGCCAGGGAGAGGGATGGAGTCGGTGGCTCGGGAACGGAGTTTGTGGCAGGGACCGAAGACAATGGCTTTGATCTTCCCAATATTTAGTTGGAGGAAATTTTTGCCCATCCAGTACTGGATGACGGGCAAGCAGTTTGACAAAAGAGCAGTAGAGGGGTTGAGAGAGGTAGTGGTGAGGTAGAGCTGGGTGTCGTCAGCATACATGTGGAACCTGACGTTGTGTTTTCAGATGATGTCGCCTAGGGGCAGCATGTAGATGAGAAATAGGAGGGGGACAAGTATAGATCCTTGGGGGATTCCAGAGGTAACAGTACGGGAGCAGGAAGAGGAGCCAATGCAGGTGATTCTCTGGCTACAACTGGATAGATAAGAATGGAACCAGGTGAGTGCAGTCTCACCCAGCTGGACGACGGAGGAGAGGCATTGGAGGAGGATGATGTGATCAACCGTGTCAAAGGGTGCAGACAGGTTGAGAAGGATGAGGAGGGATAGTTTACCATGGTCACAGTCAGATAGAATGTCATTTGTGACTTTGATAAGGACCGTTTCAGTACGGTGGCAGTGACGGAAACTTGATTGGAGGGATTCAAACATGGAGTTGTGGGAAAGATGGACACGGATTTGGGAGGTAAGAACACAATCAAGGACTTTGGAGAGAAAAGGGAGGTTAATGATGGGGCAGTGGTTTGCAAGGACAGAGGAGTCAAGGGTGTTTTTTTGAGGAGGGGGGTGCTGACGGCAGACTGAAGGGGAGGGGGTCAATACCTGAGGAGAGGAAACCGTTAACAATATCAGCGAACATGGGGGCCAGGAAGGGAAGTTGGGTGGTCAGTGGTTTGATGGGAATAGGGTCCAGGGAGCAGGAGATGGGTCTCATGGTCAAGATGAGCTCAGAGAGAGTATGAGGGGAGATAGGAGAGAAATTGATCTATATTGAATCTTTAAAGTATTAAGTTCAATGAAAATTAAATGGGGCAAACTGCAAATATATACCTTTACATGCATCACATAATGTAAGTGTTCAATTTCAACTGATTCACAAGCTATTTCAATTATTTTTAACAGCCTTATTGCTCGAAGTAAATCTGAAGTATATCAGTAAAAGTTAACTTAAACTGTTTCTAAAAAGCCTTTCAATTGGCAAACAATAATTTCTCATTTCTGTTTTACTGAAAAAAAGGTTTCACGCGGTGCAACTCCAGTGAATTGTTACTGTATTTCACCAATCCTGCTGCTTCTATGTTATGTGGTCTTAGATAATTTATTGTCATATTAAGCATAATTACCATATTTAAAACTAGATCAAAAATTTAGGCCCAAAGCTTATGATTGCATTTGTCCAGATACAGTTTTTCCAAATTACCTGCACTTTTTGACTTACCATACTCTTGTTTATAATAGGAAAATGTTAGCTTGCTCATATGTGATTTAAACAATATAATCTTTTTCTGTGCTATAAATTACAATTGAATAAACAATATAGTATATGCATAAACTACATTTTTGATTCATAGACTGTTATATTGATAAATTACTCAGCTGAAATACATCTTTAATACAAGTAATAGGGGTGTCTTAATTTTTGTTTCATTTGGGCACCAGCAACTTGTCAGCTATTTGATTCAAACATCAATAAGACAAGCCTTCCCTTAAGTGACGAGTCTGCTTGTACTTTGTTGACCCCTGACACAAGGAAGGAAGGAAGGATTATAGCCAATTATCATCTATTACTGCAGAACTATGAATAAGGCAACAGAACTGATGGGGGTATTGCTGCTCTTGTTATGTGAGATGTACTCTTTTTATTATGCAGCAAGTTTTCTTGTTACTTTGATATAATCAATATTTAAAACGTTCAACTGTTTTTCTGCTTATAATGTGTTCCAGAAGCTAAACAGTATTTTAAAAAGTTTTAGAGCTGTTTAGCTATCATGTTCCTCCTTGGGGGCTGACAAAGAATTCCGTTGTAGGGATTTGCTTTCATTTCCTCAAAAACTGTTGCAGAGAGGAACTAGTGGAACTCCTAGATAAAGTGCTTACTTCTACTTTGTTGTCCAAACAATATTTTTTTAAATTTTACATAGATTACAGAAATGAGATGTGCATAAGCATTTTGGAAGTATAACATTAAAGTTAAATGATTTAATTTTTTTTCTAACTCAAACTAACTTTTGGTGCAATTTCACTTCTTAACCAAATGGAGGTGCCAGATATATTTTAATACTTGCTACCATTAGCTCACAAGACACTGGAAAAGATACTTTTTAGATACAAACTATAACGATTCTCAGGGTAAGTGTTCTGTTTAGATTCGTAACCTTCTATATCATTCAAATTGGAGGAACTACTTTTTGCATTGCATAGCCTAAGGTCCATGGTATAAGATTAGTTAAATAACTTTACTAGCATTATAATATTATTATTGTTTGATACTGAAGCATGCAAAACAAGGATCAGAGATTAGGAACTAAAATGTCTGATGAGCATTAACTAAAATATTGACTGAGGTACTGGAGGTATAGGCAGGCATATACAAATGTGTGTGTTTATTTTGCTTGGACACAAAGGTATGGCAGCTGTGTCCAAAAGTTGAGTCCAAGAGGTGTACATGTGCAACTATGCATGTTGATGGCTTTGTGTGTCATTGGGAATGTGACTGACCAATTCAGTTTTTACTGCGTACAGTTGTGGATGTGCATCGAACTTATCAAGCTCAAAATGGAAAAACCTGCCCCAAATGATGCACAGTCATCAACACATGCAGCCGCTCTCTGTTTTCCATCCCCACATAAGAAAAATCTGTTTGGTCAGAAAGTGACAGTGTATGGATGTAGACCCTGAAAATGTGGAACAAGTGATGGATTTGTGGAATTATCTAACTTCCTGAATTTGATTTGAAGTTACAGACTGAAAGTGATCTTGTGCCCTGCATTGTGTTGAAGTTGTACATTGTTCAATAGTTTTGCTTTTAATGCTTTTTTTTGGGGTTCTCATGGATTCCGGAAAAATTTACTCTAATTCCAGTAGCATAGATGATCAAACAAAAATTTTTGAGTGGAATTATTGCTATTTGCACCTACCCACATGTTCAACTACTCTGAGAGGCTAATAATTTTAAAGCATAGTGTATTTTTTTAAAAGGCACTGAGATAATAGATTAAAATGCTAATGGTTAAACTTTGATGATGTTTCGCTATAGACTGTAAATAATATGCAATTTGTTAGCCTGTCTCGGCAGCTGATAACCACCTCATGCTCTTTGTGTTAGGAAGGCTGCTCAGTTTGGCTGTCAAAGAGGGAGAATTTGGAAAAAGGCAGATACAAGCAGTCAAGCCCAGCAAAGTCTGCAACAAGGTTAGAATGCAGGAAAGTAGTTATGATTCTTGAGTCAAACAAGATGGCCCACTGATTTAGGGAAGAGTAGCCAGTGCATTATTATGCAAAGATAGGTTGTACCGATGGAACTAAGTGAATCTGATCATCATAACTGTTGCTCTCTATGTTCACACGCAATGAAATAAAGCAGCTTAATGATTTGTATCTGATCTCTTTTCACTAAATGTTTGCTGGGTCCATCTTCAGAGAGATTGAAGAAGCACACAAGCAAATGACATGCATATCCAGGTCAGATCATAAGGGGATACTATTGTACATCCCTGGGTTATGCTATTGTATAATTAGATATTGGGCACACCCCTAACAAGCTCAGACCACTTATGGGAGTGACTAGCACCACTGTACCTGAGCAAATATCTAAGGCAAGACCCTGAACTTGTAAGAAGAGACATGATATACATTAGTAAATGAAGCACTTCTCATCCAAAAATTGTTAATATCTGGAATGGTTTTTCGGGGAGGGAATTGGAGGCAAAAAGACTGGGAATATTGCTGGAGAATTAACAATACAAAGTTTGTGACCTCTCAGCCATCCCTTCCTGAGAACTACCACAGCCGATCCACCCTCAGCTGAGTGCTATCAACCTCAGTTGTCTGTCCACTCCCATTCTGAAAAAGAGCTGACGGACATATACATGATAGACAAGGGGACACAAAGAATTGGAGATGAGAAGTGAACAGATAAATGGTTACAGGAAGAGAAATGTGACACTTTCTTTCACCACCCCCTCCCCCATAAATCTGTGAGCAATGTTATAGGCGAAAGTATGGAGTACCTGCACCTATAATAGGTACAGGCTAAGGCCAATCATTTAAATGAGGCAGGAGACTGCATTCTTGGCACTCCTACCTTTATCATTCTTTTTGTATTTCAGGCAGGGTACTCATTTCAGGAGTGCCCAGAAGGAGCAAGCCTTAGGCACTGTGTTCAGCCCCTCTCTGATGATGGGAGAATTATAGAGGAGTCAGCAACAAATGGGGCTCAAATGTAAGTTCTTTTGTTGTATACTTCTATAATTCTATGTACTCTTGCAGTTATGTGGCTTAAATGTTATCTGCCACTTTTTGACTGAAAGCCGTTCCTGCTATAGGCCGGCAATGGTTGCTTCATTATCAGAGGAGTTGTGAATGGAGTTGGATACTGTGGAATCTTCAGCGAACACCCCCATTCCTGATCTTAGGGAAGCCCATCGATGAAGCAACTGAAGATGGTTGGGCCAAGGATGCTTTCCTGAGGAGCTTCTGAAGCAATGTCCTGAGGCTGTGGTGATTGGCCTCCGACAACCGTAATCAAGACCTACTCACTAATAACCTGCTCACCGCTCAATTTGGGTTCTGCCAGCATTACTGTGCTCCAGATCTCATCACAGCCTTGATCCAGACATGGACACATGTGTTGAAAGTCAAAGGAGGGCGAGAGCACCTGTCCTTAATATCAAGGCAGATTTCAACTGAGTATGGTACCAAGGAGTTCTAGCAGAACCTGAGATTTATGGGGTGTAAAAGCAAAACCCTACAGTGACTGGAGTCAGACCTAACACCGAGGAAGATGGCTTATCCTCCAGAAGCAGTAGTCCTGAACCCAGGTGCTTGCTCTGTTCTCATATCTCTTTATTCCCCATTCCTTCAATCACCTATCTAAACTATTCTTAAATGCTGACACCGTCACTGCTTCAACATTTAAGAATAGGATAAATAGATGGTTGAAGGAAAGTGAGAACATTTTGAAGAGAATAGTAATTACTAATTAAACAACAGCAAAGTTTACGGCCTGCACACACAGGGGTACTTGAGGAAATGGCCAACAATGGACTTGTAACATTCCAATCAGAGGCTGCAGAGATTCCAGAAGAAAAAGCCAGGCTTCTTTTTCCCTGAACTGAGCTACTGTAAACTAGCAAAAGGCAATATATTCAGTAATATTTGGTGGTTTCAGCAATGTGCCCATAAACACTATTCACCAAACATTTTGGTGACAAATATGCGGACCTACAAATGAGCAGAAATCACATAATAGTCACATATATACAATACAAATTAAACTTCTGTAAAGATTGAAAGCCACTGCACTGCAGTTTTTAATGAAGATAGCAGAACAGCCACAAAAAATAAATTAGTTGAATTAACTGGAAAATTATGAATGGTGAGGAGAACAGGTAATGAGACTAGGGACTTAATTTTAACTCCCAGATAGGAACGTGGCAAAGTCTGGCCAAATAACACTCTCCCCTCCCTCCCCCTCTCCCCACAGGTAATTGAGCTGCTTCGGGCACATTAGAAGGAGGGGAATAGCATTGCATGGATTTTGCACTCTCGCTCTGAGCTTGCCTGCACTAGCAGCAGACCTACCACCAATTCTTGATTTTTGTTTTCAAGTGTTTCAAAGTCCAATTTGCTTGTCTGTTTGCTCACGTTGAATGATGACAATGTGGAAACAGTAATTGCCTTTAATAGACTTGACTCTGCTATGGGTTTGGCCTGATTTGCCTTGCCTCATCAGAATTCGGTTTGCTGTGGAAGATCAACCCTGCCCTTACATCAGCACTATCCTTGTGTTTTAAATTTGTTGTTCAGCTAAAATTCAAGCTTAAAAGGTAAAAATATTGTGTATTTCATAATAAAACAATAGTCTTACAGGACTTACTTGCAGACTTACTTTCTTTCTCCTCCGCCACTCCCCACTCCACGGATTGATAGTCATCTAAACATGTTTTTAAAATCCCAACTGTCTGTCAATGATCTAATAGAAGCATGTATTTCATGGAAACCTTTGCACTCTCTGAGAAATTGAAGTCACCAAAAGTATTATTAAGCCTGGCTTCTGGCTGTACCCTTGAAAAGAAAATAACATGACAACAAAACCAGCTTAGAGGGCAACACTTCTCCAGTGATCTCTCTTCCTCCTTTTTAGCGTGTTGAACTGTAGTGGCAAGATCAAAATGTCAATGTGAAGCATGAAAAATTAATAACCACAATCATTGGGGAGTTATACTTGGCTTTACACATCATTTGAATGTATGTTTGTGTTATGAAAGTACTTTTTGATTCCCTAGTGTGAGCATTTCAATATGTGTACAGTCAATTGGCTCTAGAACATGTGGAAAACCTACAATTTTGGAAACAATTTATGTTGGACATAGTGCAACAGGTAGCAACGCTATTTGTCCTAACAAAAGCAATGGTTCCATGTGGCACATAGATGATTTACTAATCTCTGCAATATTCTTCGCAGGGCTTTGGAAACTGAGACACACGATCCCATGCTGCAGGTAGTGATACTGAGCAGCATTAGTAGTGATAATTATGGTCATTATTGGCTTCAAAATTGACTTTCAAGAAATCCAGCATAGTCTGCTTATTTTATACCTTTTTTATACATAATTTCTGGTCTTCAGATTATTTTTTGAAGGTTAATCTTGGCCTGAAGTGCCTCCCCTTTGAGGATATTGCCCATACAACCAGCTTGCTGCTGTCTTTGTAGATAGGCATGAGCTGTCGCTTGTCAGGAAGCAAATTACTGGCAATACATTGTGGTAATGTACTGTTTGCAAGGAACTGACAATAATTGGCACATCCAGCAACTTGATTCTTTGCTCAGTGATCACCAAAATTGTCAACAAATGTTTAGTAAATAGCATGCGAATACAAATTTGCAGTGACGTGCATCCAATTCAATGTTTAAAAGTAGCATTCAGCAAAGGCACAAATTGAGGGAAATTTCTGCAGTAATGAAGCTTGAGTGAACAGTTAAATAGCCAGCTCTTTTGAATGATAATCTATACTGTGTGTGTGTGTGTGTGTGTGTGTGTGTGTGTATCTATCTCTATCTCTCTTTACTGGTTGTCAGATCTGACTTGATTTATAATGTGCATATGATTGTAGAATGAGGAAAATTAAAGTGAGTCCTAGGGCCCGATTTTACCAGGGATGCGGGTTCTCGGCGGGTGGGCCAGCGCGCCCGGTGAAATTAGTGGGTTTCCCGCGCGATCGTAGCAGGCAACACACTAATTGGATCCACTTACCTGCTCCTCCGGGTTCCACGCTGCTGATCTGCGCGTCGGGCGGGCTGCGCATGCGCAGTAAGATCTGTCAGCTGGAGGCGCTCTATTTAAAGGGGCAGTCCTCCACTGACAGATGCTGCCACAAACAGCAAAAATTACAGCATGGAGCAGCCCAGGGGGAAGGCTGCTCCCAGTTTAATGATGCCTCACCCCAGGTATCATTAGATGGGGTGAGGAGGAGGGGGAGGACAGAGATCTTCCACCCGGCGGGCGGGAGGAAGCGACCCACCTCTGCCACCAAGAAGGCCTGGCTCGAGGTGGCAGAGGAGGTCACCAGCGTCAACAACATATCGCCCACCTGCATACAGTGCAGGAGGCGCTCCAATGACCTCAGTAGGTCAGCCACAGTGAGAACACGTAGTCTTTCCCCTACACTCCGTCTGCCACAACACTGCCCCCACCCCACATCTCCTTCGGCACTGCCAACTGTACTCTGTCACATCACCCCTCTTACCCACTCAAACCTCATCCTCATCGTACCTGCACCTACTCACCTCGCGAGTACTCACCCCGCCACTACCACGCAACCCAATCCTCATACAATCTCATGGCTCTATCCCATACTCACCCTCTCGTGCATCTCTTTCACGGTCAGCCTCACTCAACCTGCCACCACCTGTGCTGCAGCCACAGGGCATGCATCACATATGTGCAGTTGGCAGCGAAAGGGAAACGTGTTGTGAGCATGAAGGGGATGCACAAGGGTGTTTGAGGGTTTGTCATGGTTCTTACTTCTATTGAATTAAAGAACAACTCACATCACACATTATATTGTCATCACTACTGCCATGTCTTCGCGAATCCTGTTCGGTTTGTGCAATAATGCCCGCTCCTGGGTATCCCTATGAGGACCCACCACTGATGCCACCCAGTGTGTCACTGCAGAGTGGATGTAGGTGTATTTGCAGGGCTCTTCTGCGCAGACGACTGAGAGACATCGGGGATGTCCCCGGTTGCAGCCTGGAAGGCGGTGGAGCAGAAGTTCGGGAGGGCAGTGGTGACTTTGACAGCGACAGGTAGGAAGATGGTGCACGGGCCAGCCAGGAGCAGCTCGGCATGAAAGAGGCTGCAGATGTCCACGGCTACATGTCGGCTGACTCTGAGCCTCCGTGTGCACTGCTGCTCAGAGAGGTCCAGGAAGCTGAGCCTCGGTCTGTGGAACGTGTGGCGAGGGTAGTGCCCTCTGCGACGCATCTCTCTCTGCGGTAGCCCTCCCTCCTGCTGTACAGGTGGATGTGTCACAGCACTCTGTTGTGGAGCTCCACGTGTCAGAGGTGGACGGCGTGAATGGCGAGGCTGGTGAGGCTGGTGATGCTGTTCGCCCTCCGAGGAGGTCATGACTGCAGCTACGGCGGCCCCCATCCGCAAGATGTACATCTGAGGGGGTCCGCAAGGTAGGTACATGTCTCCGGACCCCGGGCCCGGTAAGTGTGCAGGTTGGTGACTTCGACCATCAGGAGGAGGGTGGTGGAGGCCAAACTTTGTCCCAAGTGACAGAGTGGCCTCCTGCAATGGCTGAGGGTCTCCCCCCCACCCCACCTGTCAAATGGACCTTTGCAGCTGCCACAGGCTGACAGCTGCAACACGCCATTTCAACTGGGAGTGTTTCCCCCAGTGTGTGAAACAGTCCCATGTTGATCCAAAATCACACACAGTCCCTTAATCAGGTCAGTTAATGACCTGAACAAGCAAAGTAAATACTCTCAAGTGGCATCCCGCTGGCTTTAATTGCCTGCGGGATTCCCACCAGCGGGGGCTGCGCGCGCACGCCAGCGCGTCATCGGGGAACCCGGAAGTGGGCGGGATCGAGGCGCGATCTGGTCCCGCACCTGGATTTCGGGGTTTTCAGGGCCCCCCCGCCGAGAACGCACCCGGTAGCGGGTGCTAAAATCGGGCCCCTAGTGTTCAGTTAATAGACTAGTAAGACAATATCTGTAATTTTCAGTTTCTGAATTACACAGACTAATCTTTTATTGGAGAACAATATGACCTTCATAAAAAACTAGATTATTTTATGTACTGAAATGTCAAGAAAGTGAAATAGTCTATCAAGATGACAAAAGAGAGAGTAAGATGAAATGGAAAAAAGGGGCGTATGACAGATGTCAGGTTGATAGCACAAGTGAGAACCAGGCACAATATAGAAAGTTCAGAGGGGAAGTGAAAAAGGAAATAAGAGGGGTAAAGAGAGAGTATGAGAATAGACTGGTGACCAACATAAAAGGGAATCCAAAAGTCTTCTACAGGCATGTAAATGGATAGTAAGAGGAGTGGTGGGGCTGATTAGGGACCATAAAGGAGATCTACTCATGGAGGCAGATGGCATGGCCGAGGTACTAAATGAGTGCTTTGCATCTGTCTTTACCAAGGAAGAAGATGCTGCCAGAGTCCCAGTAAAGGAAGATATAGTTGAGATACTGGATGGGCTAAAATTTGAAAGAGGAGGTACTAGAAAGGTTGGCTGTACTTAAAGTAGATATGTCATCTGGTCCTGATGGGATGCATCCTAGGTTGCTGAGAGGAGTAAGAGTGGAAATTGCGGAGGTACTGGCCATAATATTCCAAACATCCTTTGATACGGGGGTGGTGCCAGAGGACTGGAGAATTGCAAATGTTATACCCTTGTTCAAAAAAGGGCATAAGGATAAACGCAGCAACTATAAGCCAGTCAGTTTAACCTCAGTGGTGGGGAAACTTTTAGAAACGATAATCCGGGACACAATTAGCAGTCACTTGGACAAGTGTGGATTGATTAGGGAAAGCCAGCATGGATTTGTTAAAGGCAAATCGAGTTTAACTAACCTGATAGAGTTTTTTGATGTGGTAACAGAGGGTAGATGAGGGCAAAGCAGTTGATGTGGTGTATATGGACTTTCAAAAGGCATTTGATAAAGTACCGCATGGTGGGCTTGTCATCAAGATTGTGGCCCATGGAATAAAGGGG
This sequence comes from Heptranchias perlo, assembly GCF_035084215.1. NCBI lineage: Eukaryota > Metazoa > Chordata > Chondrichthyes > Hexanchiformes > Hexanchidae > Heptranchias > Heptranchias perlo. The sequence continues at coordinate 34,176,819 of NC_090337.1, read as the reverse complement.
GCAGTAGCAACATGGATACAGAATTGGCTAAGTGACAGGAAACAGAGAGTAGTGGTGAAGGGTTGTTTTTCAGACTAGAAGGAGGTGTACAGTAGTGTTCCCCATGGGGTCAGTGCTGGGACCACTGCTTTTCTTGATATATATTAATGACTTGGGTGTACAGGGCACAATTTCAAAATTTGCAGAAGACACAAAACTTGGAAAGATAGTGAACAGTGAGGAGGGTAGTGATAGATTTCAAGAGGATATAGACAGGCTGGTGGCATGGGCAGGCATATGGCAGATGACATTTAACGCAGAAAAATGCAAGGTGATGCATTTTAGTAGGAAAAATGAGGAGAGGCAATATAAACAAAAGGGCACAATTCTAAAAGGGGTAAAAGAGCTGAGAGATCTGGGGGTATACGTACACAAATCTTTGAAGGGAGCAGGTTGAGAAAGTGGTTTAAAAAAGCATACGGGATCCAGGGCTTTATAAATAGAGGCATAGAGTACAAAAGTATGGAAGTCATGATGAACCTTTATAAAACACTGGTTCGGCCACAGCTGGAGTATTGTGTTCAGTTCTGGGCACTGCATTTTAGGAAAGATGTGAAGGCCTTAGAGAGGGTGCAGGAGAGATTTACTAGAATAATTCCAGGAATATGGGACTTTAGCTATGTGGGTAGACTGGAGAAACTGGAGTTGTTCTCCTTGGAACAGAGAAGGTTGCGAGGAGATTTGATAGAGGTATTCAAAATCCTGAAGGTTCTAGACAGAGTAGATAGAGAGAAACTGTCCCCATTGGTGGACGGGTCAAGAACCAGAGGGCATAGATTTAAGGTGATTGGCAAAAGAAGCAAAGGTGACATGAGGAAAAACTTTTTTACACAGCAAGTGGTTAGGATCTGGAATGCACTGCTCGAGGGAGTGGTGGAGGCAGATTCAATCATGGCCTTCAAAAGGGAACTGGATAAGTACTTGAAAGGAAAAAAATTGCAGGGCTACGGGAATAGGGCAGGGGAGTGGGACTAGCTGGATTGATGTTGCATAGAGCCGGCACAGACTCGATGGGCTGAATGGCCTCCTTCCGCGCTGTACCCTTTCTATGATTCTAAATGTAATCTAATGAATTATTTAAATGACATTTATTTAAAACAAATGTCATGCCTTCTTTCATCTAAGAACTAACCTATTGTCATTGTATTCCTTTTAGACTCTCATATCCTCCTTATACTCCTTGTTATTCTAGCAATGGATATCAAAGGGGTCAGTGTCCTTCCTTTTAATTGACCAGTTAATCCTTTTGTTAAATTGATCAATAAGGGTGCGACTGGGTATCCCTTTGTCATCAACAGAAAAACAAATTTGCAGGAGGCACAACTAATTCAATAATTTAAACATAAAATCTAATTTGGACAAAAACTAAAAAGAAACTTGTATTCTAAATTATAATATTATTATCGGTGTCTATCAGACACTCTATTCCTGGCGGTGTCAAGGGATTGGGCCAGCAAACTATTGCTGCTCCGCTTCAGATGCTTTTCTCATTATCGACCCCAACTGTAGCTTGAATCCGATGCTTTTATTCTGTTTTGGTCTGCAAGTGGAATTCCTGATCTTGCCGTATATCGTGCCTACAGCACAGAATTTGTTCCTGGAGTAAAACATCAGGGAGGAGCTGTAGCTGAGAACTATCAGGAAAGGAAAGTGCCAATATGAGGAGGGAGGAGGATTGTTAGAAGGTGAACAAAACCTCTTTGAATTGAGGTGGTTAGAGAAGGAAAAGTATCTGAGCCAGAACACCTACGTCAACTGGAGTTAGAGAGTGATGATGTCGCTGGGGGGAGGGGTGGGTGGAAGATCCACTCTGTGGATAAAAGGGAGGGGACTTGTAAAGGGAGCATAGTCCCTCTAAGAAAGAGGGAGAGTCAATGTTAAGTTGGCTTTTAGTGAAGTGATGGCCTGCATGATTTATGCTGAATTAGATAATTTCAAATATGAATTATTTTTCTTGTGTTTAAGATTTAAAATCTTGCAATTGTTAAATTAAAAGTTCAAAAGTTTCTGGATTTGTATGCTCCTGGACCTTTCTAGAAATATGTAGATTTAATGGGCACAGTCAGTTGGTGGTGGGGGAGAGAATTGGAGCTGGAGGCGAATCTTCAGTGAGTATGTACCATGCTAAACTTGTTTTTATGCCTCAGTTCTCTCCCTCCCCTTCTCAGTTCAGGCTGCAGGTTGTACTTATTGCTGGCTGTTTAAGATATCATTGAAAAGTACAGAAATGGATACAAAATTGGAAGATGCAACTTACATTCTTTCTTGAACCCTGAAAACATCTTTGTTTGTCATTTTTATTGAATTAGTGAGTGATGCTTTTAAAAGTTTTAGTTTTGAAACTATTGGGCCGGATTTTCCTGTGAGCGACGGATGAATGCGCCCACTGTTAGACTTGCACTTGCCCATATACTTTTGCATGGCAAGTTCCTCTCATGGGGCTCTCAATCCATCATGGTGCCCTCTCCTGGGCATCTGGGACCTGTGTGAACGGGGCAAATAGCTGTGTATCTCCTTAACCAATCAGATTGAAGCATGTTAATCGCAGCGTGGAGTCAGAACCAGGAAGTGTAAGTTAGAATGGTGAATTCAATGTCAAGTCAGGTACAGAAATAAAGAGAGGGTAAGAAATATTGAATTAAGAGACAAAGAAAAAGTAAAAAAAAATGTTTAATGTCCAACAACAATTAAAATCTGAAGGAATGAGATTCCATACTTGTAAAGGTTGATTTTCAGTAACAGAGAGGTTGTTTGGCAGTCATTCAGATTTACCACACTGTTAAAAGTGTGCTTAGGCTTAAACTTGATGTACCTTATTTTGGTGAGATTGGTTCCTATCCATCAGGTCAGTGCTGGAACTTCACACCGTTCCATTCATTTGAACGGTGAGCCAGTTGGTAATATGTCGCTCTCACAGAGTTTACGGAGGAGCTGGGCATCTGGCACAGCAATTTCTGGATTTGTGTGTTTGATTTCACATGTGCGGTCGCCGGAAGTTGCTGTACTAGATGCACTGAAATAACGGTGAGCCCTGTTAGCCTCGCCATTATTTCCACAGGAAAATCCAGTATCTCGAGTGTCATCACAAGTCCTCCAAACTACATATGTCCCACTTGTTCTATTTAAGATTATATAGGCTAGTTTTTCTTTTGATGCTTGGGTGTAAAATATTACATGGATGGAAAATCGTGTGGGTTGTGCTACATGCAAGTGATTCTCCCCATCCAATTTCCACATATGCACTCCACCCATGTGATGTTTTACACCCAAGTGTTAAAAAGGAAAATGTGCTCCATAATGTAATTGCATATGCATCCATCAGAGGGAGCTTAGTCATGGAGGTAATGCAATCAGTCATTTGGTAAGTTCCTGGCTGAGAAGTAGATCATTAACAAGTAAGGACACTGCTGAAGGGGGGGAAGGTTGTGATTTTGTACAATTCAGTGGTTTATTTTCAATTTTTTGTAATCTATTTCTATGCATGCAATACTGCTAAATGTATGTTATTTATAATTTTATTCTTAAAAAATTTATTTACTAGAACTCCCAGCTCCATTTAAAACTTGTGGAAATCACTTGAAATCTGCCATTCCCACTCTGGAGTTCCACTGAAAGTGCTTGCAAAACATAATCATTGACATCATGGCACAGGAGAACAAGTCCTCACATTGGAACATATTGTGCGTTGCTGGGATTATGGATGAGTCACTTGTGGATTTCACATACTTAGTTATAAATAAAGTTGGATGAATATTCTTTGGGGTCATGGAAAAAATATTTCACAGAACTTTGCCTTGTAATAGATAATCTCCCTCAGGAGATTGAGGGTTGGCTTAGAGTTCATAATGTTGCTAATTTTACAAATGAATACACTTGATGGAATAAATAGCCTTTCCTTGTGCCATATATTATGTTTTTATGTAGTAATATCTTCAGAGATTATTGGGGATTAACAATAAGAGATTCTGGGGTTGCTGCTGAGTGGTATTGCTTCCTGTTTGACACTTGAAAATAACACCAGAAATAGACTGTGATTGTATCTTGTGTTACCACAATGCTATCATTTGAATTACTGAACCTAAAGTGGCTCAAAAAAGATAGTAGAAGCCAGTTTACAGGCAGAGAATAATTTTCAAGCCGGGCTCCCACCTCCAAAATGGGTAGTGGAATCCTGATGGCTCAGAAAAATAAATAAGTAAATTGTTTATTTTTTTTTGTTTTAAGTTCTTTCCCCCCCCCCCCGCCAACTCTAGTTGCCACCTGCCCTGCTCCTCATAGACTCTATGGGCTCGATTTTCGGACGTCCGAGACGGCGGGTTTGTGGCGGGGGGCCTCCGAAAATTGGGCATTCCCGGGGCGAGTCCGGAGCCCAGTTCCAACCCGCCAACTTCCGGGTTCCCCAGTGACGCGCTTAGATGCGCGCACAGCCCCTGCATGCGGGACTGCCGGCGGGATCCCACTTAAACCAATTATTTACATAGTTCAGGTCGTTTGCAGACCTGATTGACATGATATTTTAGGAGGGGTGGGATTTTCAACTCAACTGAGGCTGTTTCCTGTACTGGGGGAAACACTCCCAGTTAAAATGAACGCGTTGCAGCCACCAGCCTGTGGCAGCTGCAAAGGTCCATTTGACAGGTTGGCGGGGGAGACTCTCACTCATTAGGAGCGAGATTAGAAAACATTTCTACACACAAAGGGTGGTAGAAGTTTGGAACTTTCTTCCGCAAACGGCAATTGATACTAGCTCAATTGCTAAATTTAAATCTGAGATAGATAGCTTTTTGGCAACCACAGGTATTAAGGGATATGGGCCAAAGGCAGGTATATGGAGTTAGATCACAGATCAGCCATGATCTTATCAAATGGCGGAGCAGGCACGAGGAACTGAACGGCCTACTCCTGTTCCTATGTTCCTATTGCAGGAGGCCACTCTGTCACTTTGGACAAAGTTTGGCCTCCACCACCCTCCTCCTAACAATAAAATTCACCAACTTGGAATCTCAACCCCAGTGTGCAGACACATTTACCTACCATGCGGACCCCCTCAAACGTACATCTTCCGGATGGGGGCAGCCATAGCTGCAGTCATGACCTCCTTGGAGGACGAACAGCATCACCAGCCTCGCCGGCCACGCTGTCTACCTCTGACACGTGGAGCTCCACAACACAATGCTGTGACACATCCACCTGCACAGCAGCAGGGAGGGCAACCGCCGAGAGAGATGCGTCGTAGAAGGCACTACCCTCGCCACAGGGTCTACAGACCGAGGCTCAGCTTCCTGGACCTCTCTGAGGAGCAGTGCATACTGAGGCTCAGAGTCACTCGACATGTAGTCGTGGACATCTGCAGCCTCCTTCATGCCGAGCTGCTCCCAGCTGGCCCGAGCACCATCTTCTTACCTGTCGCTGTCAAAGTCACCATTGCCCTCAACAACTTCTCCTCTGCATCCTTCCAGGGTGCCACTGGGGACATCGCCAATGTCTCTCAGTCGTCTGCACAAAAGAGCCCTGCAAATACACCTACACCCACTCTGCAGTGACACAATGGGTGGCATCAGTTGTGGGTCTTCATAGTGATCCTCAGGAAAGGGCATTATTGCATAAACCAGACAAGATTTGCAAAGACGTGACAGTAGTGGTGACAATATAAAATGTAATGTGAGTTGATCAGAAATCAAATATAAGTAAAAACCATGACAAACCCTCAAACACCCTTGTACATCCCCTTCAAGGTCACGATACGTTTGCCTTTTGCTTCCTACTGCACATATGTGATGCATGCCCTGTGGCTGCAGCACAGGTAGTGGCAGGTTGAGTGAGGCTGACTGTGAAAGAGATGCATCAGAGGGCGAGTATGAGATAGAGCCATGAGATTGTATGAGGATTGGGTTGAGTGGTAGTGGTGGGATCAGTACTGGTGAGGTGAGTAAGTGCAGGTAAGATGAGGATGAGCTTTGAGTGGTCGTGAGGAGTGATGTGATAGAGTAGTGTTGGCAGTGCAGCAGGAGATGTGGGGTGGGGGTGGTGATGGTGATGTGGCAGTTGGAGTGTAGGGGAATGAGTAAGTGTACTCACTTTGGCTGACCTACTGAGGTCATTGAAGCGCCTCCTGCACTGTATGCAGGTGCGCGATATGTCGTTGGTGCTGGTGACCTCCTCTGCCACCTCGAGCCAGGCCTTCCTGGTGGCAGAGGCAAGCCACTTCCTCCCGTCCGCCGGGGGGAAGATCTCTGTCCTCCCTCTCCTCCTCACCCCATCTAGTAAGACCTGGAGTGAGGCATCATTAAACCTGGGAGCAGCCTTTCCCCTGGGCTGCTCCATGCTGTAATTTTGCCTATTTTCTGTAGCATCAGTCAGTGGAGGACTGCCACTTTAAATAGGGCTCCTCCAGCTGACAGCCTATGATGCGGCTGCGCAGTCTTCCCGTGCGCAGCTTTCCAGTGCGACACCCGGAAGCCAAGGTAAGTGCCTTCAATTAGGCTGCGATCACGTGCGGAGCACCCCAAATTCACTGGGCGCGTTACCCACGCGCCCAGTCGACCCCCCCGCTGCCAACCCGCCTCCCTCCTAAAATCGAGCCCCAGGTCTCTGATTCTCTCATGGGAGTCAGTTCTTGGCTGATACTCATTCTTAGACCTCTGCTGTTCAGTGAGCCTTATTGCTTGCCTGCCACTCACTTCTTGTTCTTTTTGATCACTTATCCTCCTGATATTCCTGAGCCTCTGATTTTCTGCCTCGGAAGAAAAATTACCATTAGAAATCAAGTAAAGTTAAAATAATAGAGAAAAGAAGATGGATAAGCAGATGTAAATAGGGGAACAATTTTTACATTTTCCTTTTTTTAAAAAGAAAGTTTTCCTTTTTTCAGTGTTCTCTCCTCTTCTCCCATGAAGATGTTGATTTCTTGTTGAGTTGTTGCCCTCTAGGACTTTGCACATGAAGAATAGCTACTTGAATAAGTCTAGACCAGAAATGTTCAACAGGTGACTCCACAGCTCAAGGCAATCCAGCTCTCGAAGCCCATGCAGCTCAGTCCTATTATGCTTAAAAGGGTAGATTTTTTCCAAGTCCTCAACTGTAGCAAGGTACCTGGCCTGCCGTGGGTGTGGATTTAAAAATCATGGGCAGTGTGCTGAATCTGCACTCACAGTGGGCTTCATTAGTGGATAAATCCTAGATCAGAGCACAAAGATGTGTTTATATGAGCAACCTGTGATATATGCAAATTAATTGAAACAAGGATTTAAACTTTACTTGTAGCTCCTGCGGCTCCATGCTGTGCACTTTTGTGGCCACAAAGACAAATGCTTGGACTCTCCTGATCTGGACAATGAGTGCAGGCAGGCTATTTAACATCACAATATATTTTTAACTGAGTCTGATCCTGTTCTCATCCAATGGGCACACCTGCAAGCTTCCAGCAGGGGTCGCTGGATAGCCATCAGAAATCCTGGCAGTTTTTTTCTTTTCCCGAACCCAGGGCTACTGAGAGCAATTGTCGTACCCTTATTGCTATGACATGAGATCAGCTGACTCTGCACTGACTGGGAACTGAACTAGGACCTTGGTCAGTATAGTTAAGCTGGTCCCTGCTGTAACCAGCTGAACAACAGTTTCTTTACATTTATTTAAAATTCGTTTAGTGTTTTATTTTAATAGTATTGTGTTCAACATCATGATATGTGAGCTAATAATGTTAATTATTTTTAAAAAATGGCTAGCTGAGGAAGCCAGCAGTTTAACTCTATCCAAAATCTAAAATGTTTGTTTCTAAACTTATGATGGACACAGTTGCCTAAGTACAGGATCTAAACTAAATACCTGTACTATTTGTTTCTAACACAATGGCAACTTCTTGTTGACTGACTAATCATCACTCCCAATTGTGTGTTCTTGACTGTGACCTTTTAGCTTCCTTTGTCCTTGTAGATCAAAGTTGATTCAAAAATTATAGGAATTTAGCTAAACATCTACTAGTCATTTCCAAGATACTATCTGAAATATTTCTGAACTGCCTACATGTTTGTTGTCTTACCCGAAGCTGGACTCTGACCAGTCTATTTTAACTTGTTTAGACATAGTATTAAATACTTACTATAATTTAAGCTGTGCTGTGATAATTTATTGTTCATTGTTTTTTTAAGAAAAACACGTTCTTTGAAATATGCATGAAAACCTTCCAGGACAAATTTTAAATGTGCCCGAAGCTAACCATTCCAGTAAACCCAAAAATATTGCCTGGCTCCAAATACAGTCCATACTAAATCATTACTATTTTTTGTACCAGAACCAGTACTAGATATTTATAGCTTTTTGTGTTTTAGATCATTTTTAAATCAGTTAAATAAAAAAAGATGGTAATTTATAGGCCAGAAACAGCCCAGGTTCAATCCCTTATGCGTTAGTTGATGTGAGGCAGGGCAGCAGTAGGGATGATTACTATATACTGATGGATGACTGAATCAGGCTTGGTGGTGATGCTTCCTGTAGTTGAATAGTCCCATGACACTTGCTGCCAAGGATCATCCATAAATAGTCAGCGTGCTGAGAAGGGGTGGGGGAGGAAAGAGAGAGAACTGACAGATAAAATGAACAATAATACAAAAAAATGTAAGTACCTGGAATATGCTCACAGGGAAAAGGCCACCAGTCTGGTAAATCAACAATTACTTAAAAAACAATCCTCTTCAGAAATGGCCTTCCATATAACCTAGATGATGCCTGTAGAAGTCATTTATAGATCTTAGATATTTCTTATCCTCCTCATTTAATTTACTAGTTAAACACGAAAAGCATTACTTGAAATTGCTAACCAGTTAGTGAACTTCCACAGCTTGTGTGGCAACATGTTGTATATTGTACATTAAATATTCAGTCTGAATTTTAGAACAGGAATTACTTTGTCTGAAGAAAAAGCATTGAAATTTGTCAGTCATGGATTTTAAATCCTTTTATTAGAATGCAAACTTTTGTAAATTTGAGAAGTTGTAAATTATTAGTTGGCAGTGGGAGCTGTGACTACAATGCATGCATTAGTAAATAGTATTCAATTAAACGACATTCAGATTATAGCAAATAAAAGCCTTTTGTGCTATTTTGTCTATAATAAACATGAGTACTTCAAGCAGACCATTTATTCAGGCCTCTATTTAACAACAATCATGATTATTTTGCATTACATATTCAACAGTTACCTGCAAATGCTGCAGCCATTAACAATGTACAATGACTGCAGTGAAATGAAATCAGCAATGATTGACTTGATGGAACCATAGAAGTTTATAGCACTGAAGGAGGCCATTGGGCCTATTGTGTCTGTGCTCAAATAAACTTACACCCTCTATCTGAGAAATCTGCTGCTGTTGTGGTGATGGAAAAAACAGTTGAGTTTAGCAACATTCAAGTTGGTTGGAAAACTGACAAGCTTGAGTGGGACAGAAGTCAGTCAGCCAGCAACAGTGTAACTCATTAAGGAAAAAATGTTGGGATGTATAGGCCACACTTAACCCTTTGAACATTTTTTTAATGGCTTTTAAAATACAGTATAGGTATTTTGCAGTACACTATCATCAGGCACAATGGGTCGAATGGCCTCCTTCTGTGCTGTAAGATTCTAAGATCACAGTTGACTGTTGATAGTTGAAATCATGTTACTTTTCTCTTCCAATAACTTTTTTGTGAAAAAACAGATACTTAATGACATAAAATCATGTCCAGTATGTTGTGTTCACACTTTCAGTAAATATGTATCATTTTAAAAATTGGAACTTCTAAGCCTGTTATTTTGTTGATCCTATTCATTCAACTATGTAAAGCAAAGGATATTTTTATATATTTTACTGCTGTCATTTTATTGTAATTTAAATTCACATTATTCTGCTTTAATAATAGGAGGGGAAGTATATCCTACAGTATTGTCCATAATCCCCAAATGTTAGAAAAGAAGATACTGGTATGCTTACTGTAATCTTTCACAGATCGCTTCTTACTATGTTTTATACATTAGAACTTAATGTTGAAGACCACATAGGAGCAGATGTGTGTCAAACTTATCTTAGCATGACAGCCTCCATTAATCCTAATCATGTGGCACTAGATCAGAATGTCACAATATTACATAGGATAGCAAGACTAAGGATATTTTCATTTATGCCCCAATTATACAGTACTAAGTGCAATTTAGATTTACATGCCAACTTAGAAAGCCAGCAAAAGGCGACCAACGACCCAGAATATTGGCCTATGTATGAAGTTACACTGAAAGTGTAGGGGGGCACGAGCTTTTCATAACATAACCTGCCGATTTATCCAACATTCCATCACTTGTATTGCAGAAGATTGTAGTAGTTCAAATGGCACTCCCTCCTCTCACTTCATGCTGGCACTCTTCTGCCTTCACCATCACAGTTCATGCTAGAACCCTTCATTTATCAGCACTACTCCTCAGAGAGGCCACAAGAGGTGTGTCTCTGTGTAGGAAATAGAAATAAAATGTCACACTGAAGCAGATTCTCTTGAGGTTAGAGCTGAGAAAAAATGTTGGGGCAGAGTACATGGAGCTTTATTCTGCATCTGAATCTGCTACATTTTACATGAGACTACCTGATACTGATACTAAGGGCAGGACATTAATACCGAGGCGGGAAAAGTGGGGTGGTGTGGGGGGTGGATATGGGATCGGATGCCCGGAAGTAAAGGGTTCTTGCAGATCCTGCCGATTTTGACGGTAGAACCTATTTTAAATTTTTTCAACAGATTTCGTGCCCAACAGCCAGCCAGGTTCACACACTGGCTGCCTATTGGGCAGGAAAGCAGCCGGGGATTGTTCAGGATCTTTGGTGTTGGATCACAGGGGTCGGGAGGCGATCGGGTTCTTCAGGATTTCAATCACGGTGGGGTGGGAGGAGGAGAAACAGTTAGACAATGGGGGGAGGGAGAAGAGGAGGAGTTGGACATCGCGGTGGGGGAGGGAACAGTCGGACATCGCGGTGGGGGAGGGAACAGTCGGACATCGCGGTGGGGAGGGAACAGTTAGACATCGCGGTGGGGGGGGCAGTCGGACATCGCGGTGGGGAGGGAACAGTCGGACATCGCGGTGGGGGTGGACAGTCGGACATCGCGGTGGGGGGAGGACAGTCGGACATCGCGGTGGGGGGAGGACAGTCAGACATCGCGGTGGGGGGAGGACAGTCGGACATCGCAGTGGTGGGAGGACAGTCGGACATCGCGGCGGGGAGAGTCCGACATCGCAGTGGGGGGGGGGGGACAGTCGGGCATCGTGGTGGGGGGGGACAGTCGGACATCAGGGATGGTGAGCGAGGAAAGGAGGAGTTGGACACTTCCAGAGTGGGGGGGAGAGGCGAAATGGTCGGACGCCGCGGTGGGGGAGGGAAGGAAGGGTTGGACACCACAGAAGGAACCAGTTGGATGTCACGGGGGGGCGGTGGAGGGGGGCACGATCTGACACCGCAGAGGGGGGAGGAACGGAACGATTGGACACTGTGGGGGGAACGGAACGATAGGACACCGCGGGGGGGGGGGGTGGGGAGGAGAAACGGTAGGACACCACGTGGGAGGGGGGGAGGGGAGCAGTGGGACACCGTGGTGGGGGGTGAAGACAAACGGTCATGCGGGGAGGGAAAGCAAGGGTCAGACACCAGGGGCGGGGGGAGAGGAGAAACGGTCGGGGGGAGGGAAGGAAGGGTCGGACTCTGCAGTGGGGGCAGGGGAGAAACAGTCGGACACCGCCGGGGTGGGGGGGACGGGGGGGGAAGAGTCGGATGTTGTGGGGGGGGGGGGGGAAGAGTTGGATGTCGCAGTGGGGGGGTATGAGGAGGAGCAATAATATCCATCACCCTGGGTACTAAAATTTTAAATATACATATATTTAATTGATAGACTAATGTAAAACTTAAATGCTTGAAAAGCCTGACTAGAAAAGAGTATAGCCTGTACCTAGAGTATAATGTAGAGCAGGTACATAACTCTTGCATACAGGGAAATCACACTCTGGGCCATATGTTCCCCTATATTAACTTTTACAAAGTCAGAGATGTGTGCAGTGGTCCAAGACTGGTTGAAAGTGATAACAAACTTTTTGTCTACAAGTGCTGCTATTCTGAGTTTTGCTCCCACCCTAAATTGATTTAATGGAAATTAGCAGTGGGGGGAAGTGTAATGCTTCCTGAGGCTAACTATCTTTAAAAAATATCTTATGGAAAACAGCATAACACAATTTGAGCACCTGCTGAACAATCCTATAGCTGCTGCAACATTCTGCAAGTAGCATGGCCATGAAAGTGAAATATTTAATTTTATTTATGTGCACTAGAGAAGAAAGAAACTCTTAATGGACTCTGTATGCTTTAAATTGTGCACTGTATCCACATTTAGATTAAAAGAAATCACTCTTGTCTTTTTCAGAGGTTGAGAATATAGAAAGGCTTAGCAATATTGATTTGCGAAGTCGGAGGGGGTTATTTGAGCATCATTAAGCATAAGCGTATTGTTAAAATTCCCATTATTTTCTAATATATTACTGTAGGAGCAGGTGAATACAAGTGGGACACATTATGTAGTCAACCAATGCATTACTAATAAAATGTGAAGGACACTTTAAACATTGCTCTTTAATATGTTTCTTCGATACATAAATTATACAATTATAAATCTAGATTTTTGTGCACAGAATAAACTGTATTTTCATTTTGTATTGAACTATAAAAGGTATATTTTAAAGCCTCAATTTTAAAATTTTCATCCTTGTGTTCAAACCCTCCATGGCCTCGTCCCTCCCTTTCTTTGTAACCTCCTTCAGCCCTACACACTCTGAGATCTCTGCGCTCCACCAAATCTGGCCTCTTGCGCATCCCAGATTTCCAGCGTTCCACCATTGGCGGCCGTGCCTTCAGCTGCCTCAGCCCTAAGCTCTGGAATTCCCTCCCGAAACCTTTCTGCCTCTACCTCTCCTCCTTTAAGTTGTTCCTTAAAACCTACCTCTTTGACCAAGCTTTTGGTCACCTGTCCTAATATCTCTTTATGTGGCTCGGTGTCAAATTTTGTCTGATAACGCCTTGGGGCATTTTTACTACATTAAAGGTGCTATATAAATGCAAATTGTAGTTGTTGTAAGTAGTGTGATTGTAACAAATGGGAGAAATTGCAATAATTTTGCTTTGGTGTACTGAACTTGTGTATCAATTGGCAATGTGTGTGGCTGGAGCTTCAAATTGTAGAAGGCTAATACAGATAACAATACTTTTGTGTTCATAAGTGTCAACTTCTGCATAATTGTTATTGTGCACAACCTTATTAATTTTAAATTTTATGTCTTGATTCTCTAAAAGCTTAAACCTATAATACATGTCCTTGTATGTTTTTTGGGTACATTTGATCCATAACACACAATTGTGCAGCCCACAGTTGGGTTGCTGAGGTTTTCATCATTCTTACTGACAAGTTGCTATATAGTTAATTGAGAATTGTTAAAAGCATTTTTGGTGGCTCCCACTAACAACATCCAATTTTTACATTCTATTGTACACTCATATCCCCCATTGCAAAATCATGTGCATGCCGTCATTTTATTTGGTTGTACAAATCTATGTAAAAAGGGATATTTAACCCCAAAAGAGAAGAAATTACAGCTCTTAATCTTTGGTAAGTCAAAGTGGCAATAGAACATCACCCTGAGGGAGAATGCTAGGCGGGTGAGGTTGATGGGAAATTGGCCATGAGGGAGCATAAGTGTTCTTACTGCGTCCTTCTGAATTGCACATCTACATAAGTGGATCCTAACAAGTAATTTCAAATCCAGGAAATCCCCCATGAGCAGGGTGTTTTCCAGCAATCTATGAAATTGTATTGAGGACAGCCACAAATAGGATTGCCTGCCCTTGACCACAGCTTTCTGATGATAGAGATTGAGAGCTGGTGGGATGTAAGGACATTAGATTGCTGACCTACTTCTAGCAGATCAGTAATCGGCGGTCTGACAAAAGCTACTTTTCACTGAGCAGTCTCAATAATCTGGTTAACAGCACCAAGTTTAGAGTCCAGACCTCTTTGAAACTGAACAAACCTGTGACTAACTAACAAAGTCTGTTTAAAGTGTCCAGGGTCATCTAGCAAATACTGTTATTTTGACCAAATCACACTATAAGGAAAACTGATTGCTAAAAATCTATAAACAAAATGATGTTTTAGGAACAGTGAAAGATTATTGGGCCCAATGAGCCTGTCACACTTTCAGAGATCAACCCCATTGACCCACCTTCACAGCATTGGTATATGTACATGTATCATTACTGGGATTTTAAAAAGTAGTTGGAAATAACAGATTTGCTTTTTGTAATATGCTTTCAATTTTGTAATGATGCATCATATTACCAGCACACACGCCTCGGTCAGAATAATGCTTAAGTTTAAAATATTTATCATAAATCATCGAAATTTACAGCACAGAAGGAGGCCATTCGGCCCATTGTGTCTGTGCCGGCCGAAAAAGAGCTATCCAGCCTAATTCCACTTTCCAGCTCTTGGTCCGTAGCCTTGTAGGTTACAACACTTCAACTGCATATCCGAGTACTTTTTGTGATGAGGGTTTCTGCCTCTACCACCCTTCCAGGCAGTGAGTTCCAGATCCCCACCATCCTCTGGGTGAAAAAATTTCTCCTCGACTCCCCTCTAATCCTTCTACCAATTACTTTAAATCTATGCCTCCTGGTTATTGACCTCTCTGCTAAGGGAAATAGATCCTCCCTATCCACTTTATCTAGACCCCCTCATAATTTTATACACCTCAATTAAATCTCCCATCAGCCTCCTCTGTTCCAAAGAAAACAACCCTAGCCTATCCAATCTTTCCTCATAGCTAAAATTCTCCAGTCCTGGCAACATCCTCAAATCTCCTCTGTACCTTCTCTAGTGCAATCACATCCTTCCTATAATGTGGTGACCAGAACTGTATAATGTACTCAAGCTGTGACCTAACTAGTGTTTTATACAGTTCTAGCATAACCTCCCAGCTCCTACATTCTATGCCTTGGCTAATAAAGGAAAGTATCCCGTATGCCTTTTTAACCACCTTATCTACCTGTCCTGCCACCTTCAGGGATCTGTGGACATGCACTCCAAGGTCCCTCTGTTCCTCTACACTTTTCAGTATCCTCCCATTTATTGTGTATTCCCTTGCCTTGTTAGCCCTCCGCAAATGCATTACCTCACATTTTTCTGGATTGAATTCCATTTGCCGCTTTTCTTCCCACCTGATGAGTCCATTGATATCTTCCTGCAGTCTACAGCTTTCTTCCTCACTCACATGGCCAATTTTTGTATCATCTGCAAACTTCTTAATCATGCCCCCTACATTTAAGTCTAAATCATTGATATATACTACAAAAAGCAAGGGAACTAGTATTGAACCTTGTGGAATCCTACTGGAAACAGCCTTCCAGTCACAAAAACACCTGTTGACCATTACCCTTTGCTTCCTGCCACTGAGCCAATTTTGGATCCAACTTGACACTTTCCCTTGGATCCCATGGGCTTTTACTTTTCTGACCAGTATGCCATGTGGGACCTTGCCAAAAGCCTTGCTAAAATCCATGTAGACTACATCAAACGCGCTACCCTCATCGACCCTCTTTGTTAACTCCTCAAAATATTTATGTCGATAACATCATTAAACTCGGTTAGGTTGGATATTTTGAGTACAAATATAGAAGGAATTGCAGAATTTTTGACAAAAAAAGGAAGGATTTTCTGATGCTTACTACTTACTCTTAGACTGCCAGCAGACCCAAGGAAATATTATTTCCCCAAGACACCAGTTTTGTAAGTTTTCAGTTCATGCAATATCCTCCACATGCCTGCCTCTGAAATCAATCAGATTCCAGTGCTTTTAAGTAGATAATTTTTGTTCACTGAAACCTTATTAACTGTGTAAGTGGGTGTGTGAGAGAGTCTTGAACTGTCAGATAAACAAGTGGATCAGTTGTTTCAACATAAGCTGATTTTGCCAGCGGGAATCTTGCCTAAGTGAAATTGGAGCTGTTACCTGTGAAATTGACCAGAATGGTTCTTGGATAATAGCACAGTATTTAAAAAAATACAACATTAATACAAATTTCAAAGCCCCTTATTAAAATCTGTCAAAAAAAACTTATATATTGCTCTTTGGCTTAACTGAAAAACTGTTCAGATCACACAACTGGTCAGTTGATGTAATTCCAAAAATAAGATGCGTTTACATTCTAGTTTGGATTGTGGGCAACCAATGCCCAAACTCCCCATATTTACATTACTAAAAACGGCTAGTTTAGATGATGTCAAAATCATAGACTCACATTTTCATGATCTAAAATTCTGCTATTGAAATAGGAGAACTAGTTTTAGCGATGGATGTATAGTTAGAACCACACCATTGAAGTTTACAACACAGGAGGATGCCAGCTCTTTGCTAGAGCAATCTAAGACTAATTCCGCTGCCCTTCTCTCTTTCCCGTATGTTCCTCTGCTTCAAATACTTATTCACTTTTCCCTTAAATACAATGGTCTCTGTCTCAATCACTGAAACAAAGCATTCCATGCTCCACAAACTGTGTAAAGAAACACACATCTCTCCTAACTATCTTAGTGACAACTTTAAATTGATGACCCTTGCCACTGACTCCCCAACCAGAGGAAATAGTCTTTCTTTATTCACCATAACTTTAAATTGATGACCCTTGCCACTGACTCCCCAACCAGAGGAAATAGTCTTTCTTTATTCACCATCAAAAATTTTCATAATTTTAAAAACTTCTATTAAATGTTCTCTTAGTCTTCTTTGCTCCAATGGAAAAAACACCTATAGGTATTTGAATTAGACATCTCTGAAATTAAGTTCTCAAATTACTTGTCCAACTGAAAGGGCTCCCATTCTCTGAGTGTACAAATTGTGTATTCCAGCGTGCAAAGGATCCTTCACATCAATAGCAGATTTGCTGCAGGTTGTCAAGATGCATTCATCTGTTGAAATTTGGCCCTCCATGAGCTCTTTAAAGAAGAAAATCAGGCCAATAGGTGGCTTGTAGGTGACGAGGCATAGGAATAATGACCTCATCAAGAGTTGTCCAAACAGCAGCAGAGGAGCGCTACAATGAGGCCAGCATGGTCATCCAGAGGACTATTGGAATCTTAAAGGGGCGCCTGGACTGCCTAGATTGGTCTTGAGAAACTCTGTAGTATGCTCCAGCTCATGTGTTCCATATAGTTGTAGCCGGCTGTACCCTTCACAACTTTGCCAAACAAAAAGGGCTGGAGTTGGACATACCTGGGGAGGTGACCCTAGGCAGCTTGAGGCAGACCTACGTGGAGGTAAGCATCATGGTGACCATCACTCAAAGGACTGCTCAGTGACTGCTGCAAGGTGCATCAGGGCACAACTGATTACTCAAGTCTTCTCTTCTGTTTAACACAGTCTACCTTTGTCACCACTGCCTTAACTTCTTCTTCCCCACCTTCAAATAAAGGACCAATCCTTCAATCCAGTACCCATTCTGGATCATGACAACACATTATACCTCTTTGTCTCTATGTGACAATAGCAATAACAACCATCTGATTAAATAAGTCAGCACAAAATGATTGCATCCTTTCTTGTATGACTCTAATCTCCTTGAATAACAAAGCACGACATAAATGCTGTTCTATTTTAGTACAACAAAAATTCCAAAGTGAAAATAAGCCAAATTACTCTGCCCTGGCACTGTGCATCCCCTGGGTGGCTACATGTGCCTTACTTTCTCCTATTCTGGTGCTTCTCCTAGGTGCAACATGAAGGCCAGCATTACAAGAGGTGGTTGGCTGCTCATAATCTACAAAAGGGTCATGGACTGATGTGGCTCCCCTCTCAGGACAGCTTGCTCCTAAGAGGGAGCCACTGCAGGCTGCATCTCAGGAGCTTGTGTCTAGGCAGCCTGATGTTGCCTTCTATTTGCCACTGGCATGGCACTTTGAGGAAGTAGACCGAATGTCTAAATTTTGCTGCTGTTTTGAGTGACAGCAGCCTCTGGCAGGTCGACTCCAGCCACTGCTATTCCATTGGGCCCTGGATCTGTGTCCTCATTGATTAGCAAGAAGACTGTTCTAATGGCAGTTATTGGATCCTGAGAGACTATAGGCTGCATCCAGGCCCCCAGGACATTAAAGACGATATGCAGGGTCCTGTTTATTCTATCCCCTAATGCCATCAGAGCTGGTGTCTATGCTTCCATGGAGAAGGAGGTATCCAGTGGTCCCTGGCTGCTTCTTAGATGGAGCTTGCTATAGATTCCAATGCAACTGCAACATTCTCCATGTCTGTAATGAAGGAAAAGTTTCCACATCTTACCACAAATGAGGAATGTAGACTCAAATTACATGCGTCAATTGCTGCACATCCTCCAAGACTGACCAGAGCCTGTATCTATTTCTCGAACATCCTTCTATTAGGCATGTAACTGTGAGTTAGGGTCCCAAAACTCTGAGGCAAAGGGCAGCCTTCTCCTTAGCTTCAGCTGGAAAGGTGGCACATCTTCATTCACTTCCCACTCCTTCAGCTGCCTTGTGTTCTCCAAATCACTTGGCACGACATCCTCAGTAACACTATCTAATTTTCTCCCCATCCTCAGTAACACTATCTAATTTCTTCCCCCACCACTGAGCTGGCACATGGGAGTAAAAAAGGAAATAACATAAAATAACAGTGCCTTGGCAACTTTAGAAGTAACGAGTTGGACTGTATACCAGAGGGCCATAGTTCAAATGTCATAAAAACTTGACTACACTTATTGGATGAGTATTACCAGTTTGTAGCACTTAGGGAAATGCAGGACTTAGTGGTATCACTTCACATCCAATTGAGAAATCCTGCTAGCTAATAACAACCTTGTACTTTCCTTATATAAAAAAACCCTTACTTGTTCATAACCTGCTCTACTGTATAGGTGATTATTTTCTGCTATTTCCTCATAGCAGTCATAGCATCATTTTGAGTGCTGGGTAAACAAACAGAAAGTGGAATGTTATCATAAAATATTCATTTTTATAATTGTGTTAATATGAATGACCATAAAATAACATCTTCTGGTCTTTATACTGTATAATGAGTTACTGTTTTACAACCTGCTTCTTGTATGTTGTTTTCTGGACAATCAATATTGAAGATGTCTGACCTAAGCAACCACAAATATTAAATATATGAAATGAATATTACAAAAGTTGGATGGAAAATATCAGCTTAATTTTTCATGTAAAATCATGAAATGTGGGAGATATTTTATATTTGTTTATCAATTGTTCCTCTTTCCAGGTGCTTTGGTTGAGATCCTTGATCAAAATTGGAAAAATAAGGCAGGAGAGCTCCTTATGGGGAATGAATTAATAGAGAAAAGAATGACAGGTTTGATAATTGTTATTATAAAGCAGCCAGCTAATGAGTTTAAAGGAATACCATTTAAATAAATAAGCTGGAAGGAGGTGGAAAGCACTGGATGATATACAACATCTTGCATTTACACAGTGCCTTTAATGTAGTAAAACGTCCCAAGGCGCTTCACAGGAGCGTTATCAATCAAAATTTGACATCAAGCCACATGAGGAGATATTAGGACAGGTGACAGCTTGGTCAAAGAGATAGGTTTTAAGGAGTGTCTTAAAGGAGGAGAGAGAGGTTGAGAGGCGGAGAGGTCAAGGGAGGGAATTCCAGAGCTTAAGGCCTAGGCAGCAGAAGGCACGGCCGCCAATGGTGGAGCGATTAAAATCAGGGATGCGCAACAGGCCAGTACAAAGATTATTCAGTCATGTAAAAAAATAATGAAGGTGAGAAAATAGCTCCAAAACCGAAGGGAACACAATATGAATTGGAGAAAACTGTAGAAGGAAACAGTGAGAGCTAAAGTTACTGGAGCCAGTGATCATTCCAGAAGACCAGAGGGTTCTCAGGACAAAGATGAGATACAGCTCCTGAAGTTTGGGGCAGTATAAGAAGCCTGAGAGAGTGAGGATGAGGAAAGTTGAGATGGCGAGTCACAGGGAGGTCAAGATCATGCTAATAGGCAGACCAGATATGTTTGGCAAAGTGGTCACTCAATCTATAGTTTCTTCCCAGACATACGAGACCAAACAGACTGGGTGACTGCTTTGCTGTCCCAGTATTTTTCCATATATATTTGTCACTGTGAGGTAGAGTTAATTGAGTAGTCAAGCAGTACGTTGTTGTTAAAATGTATAGCAGAGTTCAAATACTATTCTCCAATATACATCTTTGGCATGTGAGCCATGCAATTATAAATCTAGAATCTTGAGTACAATATAATCAGCAGTTTTATTTTTACAATAAACTTATTGGCCCGGATTTCGCGCTGAGCAGCGAGTGAACAGTGCTCGCCGCTTGTTAGATTTAAACTTACCCACCCACTGGCTTCTGGGCACCAACTTGCTGTAATGGGGAGCTGAAAAAGTGCAGTGTCCTCTCACGGGCATCTGTGAGCTGAGTGAGCGGGGAAAGGAACTGTCTGTCCCCTTAACCAATCAGATTGAAGCAACGTTAACAAGCCGTGCAGAGTGAGAACTAGGAAGTGAAAGCTACAACAGTAAATTCAATGTAAAATCAGTTAAAGAAAGTAAAATAAGGAGAAGATAAGAAATATTGGGGGGAAAATTGGGTAAGGGCCATTTTTGGGTGTAGGTAGCGTGATGTGCTATTACCCCGTGCCCAATGACCCCTGCATAGGCAGGATGCAAGTTTTGGCCCACCCGAGGACTCACCTGCAATCAGGGTCCCATTCCAGGCCTTGCATGCAGAATCGATGCAATTTGCATTTTCCACCACCAGGGGGAGCTCAATCTCTTAAAGGGAGGATGTTTCGTAGAAATCTCTTAAAGGTAGCTGATACCTGTTATTTGCTGAAAATAACAATCTACTGTCTGCACGGAGTCTGAATGGAGATCAGACATCGCACAAGTAAAACACAGATGCAGGTCCCATCCCTATGTTTACACACTGATGAGTTATGTTAAAACATTGAATAAAGGTTGCTTACTGCTAAATCTTCCAATGTGCACGCCAGACCTCATCAATCTGCTGATCTGAGTTGGTACCAGGCCTACGAGTGCATGCACCAGGGTTCTTTGCTGATGCACTAGAGACCTTGGTGCAAGAGGTGGACAGACGGAGTGACATCCTATATCCGCAGTGGTGGTGGGTGGGGGGAGAAAGGGGCCCTCCAGACATATATCCAAAAGGCAGTAGGAGGCAGCGGGGGACGAAGTCAATGCCGGGCGCACAGCATCATAAACATGGATGCAGTGCAGGAAGAAGTTCAATGCTTTGACATGAGTGGTCAAGGTGAGTGAGGTCAACTGTCAAGTGACGTCTCCTACCAACTGCACCACGCACTACACCCCCCATCATCCACATTCCAACAAACTCTTTCCATCAGTACTCAACTCTTCCAACCAGATGCTTCCTCTCACCCTTACACTGTTTCAAGCCGCCCACCCACAACTCACAGGCCACACTCACTAGCGATTCAGCCATGACAGGCACATCACCCAGACACACGTCCCACTTTCTTGCAGGAGATGGTGGCGCATATCAGAAGGCAGCAAGTGGCAGTGGCATTTAGCCCCTCGAGCCTGGTCCATCATTCAAAGAGATCATGATGGACCTGTGACCTAACTCCATATACCCGCCTTAGCCCCAAATCCCTTAATACCCTTGGTTCACAGAAATCTATCAATCTCAGATTTAACATTCACAAGTCAGCTATCATCAACTGCCGTCTGCAGAAAAGCGTTCCAAACGTCTCCCACCCTTTGCATATAGAAGCATTTCCTAACTTCACTCCTGCATGTTCTGCCTCTAAATGTTAGGCTATGTCCCCGCATCCTAGTATTCAAGTCTAGGAGACCTCCAAAAACAGTTACAAATGTCTAGGCAGCCAGAAGCAATAATCCAGCCAGTAACCTGTAAATCCTGCATGGTCCCTTTAAATAATGCTGGTGGGGGGTCCTCCTGGCACTCTAAGACACGTTCAGATGGTTGGGGTTAAGACTGTGCGTTGAGTTGAGCGTTAAGTCCCAAAATGGTGACTATCACTTTAAATCAGCATTGTACACTGATTGAAGCCATTTTCTCCCTACTTAACATTATTCCAGCATTCGTTATCTGTGCCTGCACTAACTCCTATACCAAGGTGGCATCCAGCGCACGTCACGCTGGAAACGTGCATGCGTATTCAAGACGCCATTTTGGATGTTGGAGAGGCCATGTAGCACCAAAACAATGGGCGCTACACGGCCCAATTTAGCACCAATTGAATTAAAAGACAGAGATAAAAGAGACAGAAAGAAAATCTAAAAAAATCAAAATTCTTTTTTTTAAATCACCAACAATTAAAATCTGAAAGAATGAGACTCCACACTTGTAAAAGTTAATTTTCAGTGTCAGAGAGGTTGTTTGGCACTATTTAAGACTTACCATGCCATTAAAAGTTAGCTTGGACCTAAAAAACTCAGCTCTTCCTTTTTGTGTGTAGATTAGTTTGTTTCCAGCTGGGTAGGACAGCAATTTTGCGCTGGTAAATTCATTGTAACGGGGATCCAGCTGACGAGCTGTCCTTCCCCCGCAGCCTTCGGAGGAGCAGGGCATCTGGTAGAGCAACTTCCGGATTTCCGTGTTTGACTGCACATGTGCGCTCGCCGGAAGTTTCTCTTCCATTTGCCCTGAAATAACGGTGAGCCCTGTTAGTTCGCCGTTATTTTGAGAGCAAATTCCGGGCCAATGTTTTAAAAAGTACACCTCTGCAAAGGATCATACTGGACAGGAAATTGGAGCAGTAGTTTTGCTCCTGTTGTCTGTGACCTGTGTATGGGTGGTAGTCTGTGTGGCCAGAGCTACTCCATATCCTAGAAGGACTAATGCAGAAAACCTTTGTGTTATGTAAAATTGTTATGCTACACATTTTGTTGATTTTAACTTTTATAACTCTTTTCTGAAAGCTAGATATCTTGGAATATTATTGCTGATTGATCTGCTTCACTGGAGGTTTTACCCCCTTCAGATCGCAGCCTCTATTTTCAAGCCACTTGAATAAAATCACTAACCAAGGAGGCTATAACCTAGCTTTAATCCTGAGGAGGAATGGGACTCAGCAAAATAATCCACCAATATAACGCATGCTAGATACCAGACACTCCTTGGGAAACCAATGAAATATAACAACAATAATAAAAATAAATAATATAGCTAATAATAAAAAGTAATAATTAGCAGAAAACAAAAATAGAGAAAACAAACTCATTCCAGGAGAACTCAGGATGTGCCTATATCCTGTGGGGCCCAGACTGAGAGAAAACCACTGCACTCTCAGTAATGGGTTGTGGGGGATTGGGGGACACAAAAATAGTTGGAAATGAGGAAAAATGATCATATTAAAACATGTAACTGTTAATTTTATTACAAATTCTAACTTACTCTAATTTCTGGAGGCTGCATTGATGATTTCAAATCTTAATATTTGTTAATGACTAATGCCATTTTGAGCTGAAGTTCACATTCCCTCCTCTTCTGATGTAATTCTGCAGGAGTTTGTGATGATTTCCCTTTAACAAGCTCTTCGCAAATCGTCCTTTTTAATATTTTTTCTCTAATTTCTCCCAAACCAATTGGATGGGAGCAATCTTCAGAGCAGGGATGACAATGGTTGAATAGCCAGTTCATGTCTTCTGTCAGGATTTCACCACTGTTAATGTATTTACTGTACACAGTAAGTTGACCTAAGTATAATAGTTCCTACATACTGAGCTGTTGATGAGAGCGCCCTCTATTGGCCATCAATACTTCCAAATGATTGTGACCTTGAGGACTGTATCTATTAAACCATGCAACTGATCATGACAACATTTTGTATGGAAATTCTTCACTGCAAATTCTAACTCCTTTTCATAATTGGATAAATTCTATGATGGCTGTTAAATCAAAATGTTGAAACCAATCATTATAGATGATCTGACAAAACCTTTAAATGGCCAGTGGCATTTCAGTCTTCACCAAATTTAATTTGAGGCTTTTTATAATATTTTCATTTTTAAAATTGTCCATGGTGACAGGATAAAAGAAAAGATGGCCTGAGACTGTTGTGAAAAATTTGAAATGGCTGAATTAACAACAACAACTTGCATTTATATAACACCTGTAACATGCAAAAACATCCCAGGCACTTCAGAGGTGTAACGACACAAAAATGGATGCTGAGTCAAGGAAGGAGATATTAGAAGGGGTGACCAAAAGCTTGATCAAAGAGGTGGGTTTTAAGGAGGGCATTAAAAGAGGGGAGGGAGTTAGAGAGACTGAGGAGTTTAGGGAGGGAATTCCAGAATGTAGGGCCTAGACGATGATCTGATAATTTGGTGAAATCGAAAATGGCTGCCAGTTCATTCATTTTCTCCCAACTGCAAAGACTCAAACAATTTAGCTTATCATTACCAAACCTGTTGTTCTGTTACCAGGTCTTTGAGGAAAGGTTAGAATGGATTATTTCCTGTCAGCTATGCATTGTCCTCTCTATGGTATTCTGCTATTTCCATCTGCGTCCATGTACATGAAAATGCACCAATATTTTGCTAAATAGCAAAGAAATACAATAATTATTCATGTCCATTCTTACTAAATTACCTCTTAAATGATGCTTCTGCATTTGGCTTACTGCATTGTAACTTGCTGTTGTAATGAAACCTGGTTACATCCTGCTGAAGCACGCACATGTTCTACCTGTTCCGTTTCATACAGCTTTTTTTTCAAAAAATATACTTTATTCATAAAATTTGCAACAATACATACAATACAGTTGTCATATCACATTCCAAACGTACACAGTAGATTATACAATTTGCAGGTTACGTCAAGTACAGTTCAATGAACACATTGTACGTAATTACAGTTCTTGACACTCTAAGGTGCCTCATTGCATTACAATTAATACAGGTGATTCATTACAGATTCATTTCAGGTACATTACATTTCATTACATCAATTTGAATTTTACATTCTGCCCGAGGGGGGTTTATCCCTGATTGCATCCCTTTGGTATACAATGGCGGGAAGGCTCTAAATGGTTGCCTTTCCCTACAGAGCCTTTGCGGCAGCAGCACCCAGCTTCAGTGCGTCCCCGAGCACATAGTCCTGGACCTTTGAATGTGCCAGTCTGCAACACTCCGTCGAGGACAGCTCCTTGCATTGGAAGACCAGCAAGTTTCGGGCAGACCAAAGGGCGTCTTTCACTGAGTCGATGGTCTTCCAGCAGCAGTTGATGTCCGTCTCGGTGTGCGTCCCAAGGAACAGCCCGTAGAGCACAGAGTCCTGTGTTACGGAACTGCTTGAGACAAACTTGGACAGATACCGCTGCATCTCTCTCCAGACCTTCTTTGCAAAGGCACATTCCAGAAGGAGATGGGTGATGGTCTCGTCTCCACCGCAGCCTCCTCGGGGACAGCGCGCGGTGGCGCTGAGAGTCCGGGAGTACATGAAGGATCTGACGGGAAAGGCCCTTCTCACCACCAGCCAAGCTATGTCTTGGTGCTTATTTGAAAGCTCTGGCGATGAGGCGTTCTGCCAAATGACATTGACGGTCTGCTCGGGGAACCAACTGACAGGATCCACCATCTTTTTTTCCCGCAGGGTCTCGAGGACGTTACGTGCGGACCACTTGCTGATCGCCTTGTGGTCAAAGGTGTTTTTTTGCATAAACTTTTCGACGAAGGACAGGTGGGGCGGAACGGTCCAACTGGATGGAGCTTGTTATGCTGCAGTTTTAGAATCATTACAATTAGTTCATGGGTTCTATTCCCTCTTCTCATCCCTCAGTTTTCTCCTTCCCTTTTTTGAAGGTGCTGACTCTTGCGAGGATATGGTTCCATGTGTGGCAAGAGCCTTCAGTACCTTGCTCAAGTAGATATTTTTCACACGCAAACAATAAGTGCTGGATACACTCAGCAGGTCAGGCAGCATCTGTGAAGAGAACAAACAAGTTGACACCAAGACTGGAAGATATTACTGATGAACAGCTTGTAAAAATGAACAGAACAAGAGGAAGGGGGAAGGAACAGGTAACAGGCACACACACAAACACACAAATAGAATGACCTGTAAAGTAGTTTAGTGAAGAACAGGAGATGGTTAGATGGCAGAAGTGATATTAGCATGAGACAATAGGAGGCATAATGAAAGAAATAAAAGACATATACGAGACACAGAGAGTGTGTGAATAGCTTTAAAAAGGTGGGTGATAGGCAGGTGGAAAAGGAAACATGAAAAATTGGCAAAGCAAAGCAGGCTCCAGTGGCCCAGGAGTCAGGTAGATGGAAAAAGCACGTTGACACCAAGGGTGCAGACCACTTCACCAGCAAGGTGTTCCAACAGAGGATCCCCCACCCCAAGACCCACCCACTCCCTTCCCCTCCCCATTCCCAGAAATATCAGCACATTGCCAGCACTTCTTCTAAGACAGTTCATGGGAGCTATAGTTAAGGTCTGAAGTTGTTAAAGTCAATATTAAGGCCAAAGGGCTGCAAAGTGTCTAGAAGAAAGATAAGGTGCCATTCTTTGAGTTGCATTGAGCATCATTAGAACAGTTCCAGCCACCATCATGAATTTCCGGCCTAGCCAAATATGTAACTGTATAAATAACATATAAAATATAAATAATTAAACTTACACATAAAATTAAGTCCCTGCAAGTTTCTTACAGAAACCTACCCCTCTCTCTCCCACCTTCTCTCTCTCCCCTCCCCTCCTCTCTCTCTCTCTCCCCCACCCTTTCTCTCTCTCTCCCCCACCCTTTCTCTCTCTCTCCCCCACCCTTTCTCTTTGTCCTCCACACCTTCTCTCTTTCCCTCCATCCCTTCTCTCTTCCCCCCTTCTCTCTTCCCCCTTCTCTCTCTCCCATCCATTCTCTATCTCTCTCTCTCTCCCCCACCCCTTTCTCTCTCTCTCCCCACCCCTTCTCTCTCTCTCTCTCTCTTTCTCCCCCACCCCTTAACTCTCTCTCTCCTCCACCCCTTCTCTCTCTCTCTCTCTCTCCCACCCCTTCTCTCTCTGTCTCCCCACCCCTTTTCTCTCTCTCTCTCTCCCCCACCCCTTTTCTCTCTCTCTCTCTCCCCCACCCCTTTTCTCTCTCTCTCTCTCCCCCACCCCTTTTCTCTCTCTCTCCCCCACCCCTTTTCTCTCTCTCTCTCCCCTACCCCTTTTCTCTCTCTCTCTCCCCCACCCCTTTTCTCTCTCTCTCTCCCCCACCCCTTTTCTCTCTCTCTCCCCCACCCCTTTTCTCTCTCTCTCCCCCACCCCTTTTCTCTCTCTCTCTCTCCCCCACCCCTTTTCTCTCTCTCTCTCTCCCCCACCCCTTTTCTCTCTCTCTCTCTCTCTCCCCCACCCCTTTTCTCTCTCTCTCTCTCCCCCACCCCTTTTCTCTCTCTCTCTCTCCCCCACCCCTTTTCTCTCTCTCTCTCTCCCCCACCCCTTTTCTCTCTCTCTCTCTCCCCCACCCCTTTTCTCTCTCTCTCTCCCCCACCCCTTTTCTCTCTCTCTCTCCCCTACCCATTTTCTCTCTCTCTCTCCCCCACCCCTTTTCTCTCTCTCTCTCCCCCACCCCTTTTCTCTCTCTCTCCCCCACCCCTTTTCTCTCTCTCTCCCCCACCCCTTTTCTCTCTCTCTCCCCCACCCCTTTTCTCTCTCTCTCCCCCACCCCTTTTCTCTCTCTCTCCCCCACCCCTTTTCTCTCTCTCCCCCACCCCTTTTCTCTCTCTCCCCCACCCCTTTTCTCTCTCTCTCCCCACCCCTTTTCTCTCTCTCTCCCCCACCCCTTTTCTCTCTCTCTCCCCCACCCCTTCTCTCTCTCTCCCCCACCCATTTTCTCTCCCTCTCTCCCCCACCCATTTTCTCTCCCTCTCTCCCCCATCCCTTTTCTCTCTCTCTCTCTCTCCTACCCCGTCTCTCTTCCCCTCCCCCACCCCTTCTCTCTCTTCCCTTCTCTTTCTGCCCCTCCCACTTCACTCTCTCCCCTTCTCTCCTCTCCTTCTCTCACTCCCACTCCTTCTCTCTCCCCTCCTCCATGTCTCTCCCACTCTTTCTTTATCTCTTCTCTCCCTCCCTCCTTTTTTCACTCTCTCCCTCCTTTTTTCACTCTCTCCCTCCTTTTTTCACTCTCTCCCTCCTTTTTTCACTCCCTCCTTTCCCCAAGGCAAGATATCCCTTGCTTTAACAACCCTTTGTGCAAAACAATTTCTCCAAACCTCCCTCCTCACTATTTTGGTGATAATTTTAAATTAATGACTCTTTGTCACTGAGTTCCCTTGTATAAGGAAATACTCTTTTCCTATACATCCTACCAAAACCTTTCATACCTTTAAAATCCTTTGGCCAGCCTTCTCTGCTCCAAAGGAAATAGTCTGCCCTCATAACCTACAGTTGCTCATCCCTGATATCATCCTAGTGAATCAATGCTGTATGGTCTCTATTACTCTAATGTCCTTTTTATAATGGAAGGCCCCAAACTGCACACAGCACTGTTAACTGTCTCTTAAACATTACTGTGTACAGATTTAACATTTATCTCTTAACTCTATGCACCTATTTATAAGACCCAAAATACCATTGGCCTTCTTGTGGCTTTATCTACCTGCACTTAAATGTTTAAAGATATATTAGTGTTTTAGAAAATTCTTTCAAATTCTGCCACAAAGGCACGTTTTCATAATTTATAGACTTCTAAATTTAAAAGTAGAGATTTCACCCCAAAATAAAAACTGATCTACTTCAGGAAAATAAAATTTTTAACAGCAACATACCACAGTGACAATATGCAGGGTCCTAGTCTAAAAATATTTCCAGATACTCTTCAAAATATACTTTGAATCATTTTATATTTTATAATACATTAACCCTTCAATCATCAAAACACTTTTTTAAAATTCCCCTTTCTATAATTGTGCTTTTGAAATCACTAACCCTACGTTTTAAATTCTAGGAGGCTGATTCCTTCTTTGTAGGGAATTGAATATTGCAATTTGTTGAGTCACTGTACACAAAAACAAATTGCAATATTCAATTGCATTAGATGTTTCAGGAATCTTTATTAAACAAAGGGGTACAGGAACAGAGAGATCTGGGGGTATATGTGCACAAATCATTGAAGGTGGCAGGGCAGGTTGAGAAAGTGGTTGAAAAAGCAAACGGGATCCTGGGCTTTATAAATAGAGGCATAGAGTATAAAAGTATGGAAGTCATGATGAACCTTTATAAAACACTGGTTCAGCCACAATTGGAGTATTGTGTCCAGTTCTGGGCACTTTACTTCAGGAAATATGTGAAGGCCTTAGAAAGGGTGCAGAAGAGATTTTCTAGAATGATTCCAGGGATGAGGGACTTTAGTTATGTGGATAGACTGGAGAAGCTGGGGTTATTCTCCTTGGAACAGAGATGGTTGTGAGGAGATTTGATGGAAGTATTCAAAATCATGAAGGATCTAGACAGAGTAGACAGAGAGAAACTATTCCCATTGGTGGAAGGGTCAAAGTCCAGAGGACATAGATTTAGGGTGATTAGCAAAAGAAGCAAAAGTGACATGAGGAAAAACTTTTTTACACAGCGAGTGGTTAGGATCTGGAATGCACTGCCTGAGGGGGTGGTGGAGGCAGATTCAATCATGGTCTTCAAAAGGGAACTGGATAAGTACTTGAAAGGAAAAAATTTGCAGGGCTACGGGGATAGGGCGGGGGAGTGGGACTAGCTGGATTGTTCTTGCATAGAGCTGGCGCGGACTCGATGGGCCGAATGCCTCCTTCTGTGCTGTAACCTTTCTATGATTCTATGAAATGTTATCTCAAAAAATGTATCAAAATGAATTGGGTTGGAGTTTACACTAAGAAGAAGTTACTTGAATATACATAGTCCCCAGCTTTGCGGCAGGAAAATATTGGAGGTCCTTGCCTTTGTGTTGTCAACAAAAGCATGATTCATTGTAAGGGTAATGGTCCTTTTATTCGTGGAGCAATGTGACACATTTGGAAGACTATTTTGAATGGTATTTGGTATGAGGCTTGTTCATTTTGGTTTAAAAATGTAATCTATTTTGACATATCCCACTTTTAAAAGTAAAAACATCTCCATGGAGTTTAATTTTTCTTCTTCTCAAAAATGGGTTAATAACCATTTTTGTAGATTTTAACAACTCAAAATTGGAATTGAAAGCAGTTTTGCTGTGACCAAATTTGTGCATCGTGATGGTTATTGGGAATAGAAAATCAGCCGGTTGTGCACTTGTAATAACGTTCCTTTCACACTTCTTAAGCAACTAACAAGCCACTTTAGCAAATTATGTAAATTTCTTTCATCCAGTTGTAGTTTGTAAAAGTTTTTAATAAAGATGCATCATAAAATGTAAAATAAAATTTCACTGTACATCTCATGAAGGTTTTTATAGATTGTGTCATGGAAAAGTAATGACCTATTTTGTCAGGCAGAGCAAACTACAAGCATTCATCAGGGACAAGAAACTTGGGAATACATCCTAGAGCATGTGATCACAGGCTCAACAATGATGAGATCCCAGAAGAAGCTTCACAACTTGAGGAGGAGGCTGGGAGAGGGGAATAAGCAAGCACCAATCTAATGTGAGGGTATTACTGTAACTGATGTGCTTCTTGGGAAGGTAAGCACTGTACTCACACAAATAAATTGTTTTAAAATGGAGATTAAGGACATCTATGGAGAATAAGTTAAACGACAGTTGGATTAAAGATATTTTCAAAAAAGCTGTAGTCACACCGAGAAGGGAATGGATTTCCCTGTGGCAAATTATTGCCTTAATCCACAAGGCTCTGTGTTTAAAGGCAAAAGTCACATACAATAGGAAGGCAGGAGTGGAACAGGTGGCGATCCTCCCAGGAGAACTGTTAGCTTCATAGTAACTGAGAATTGTACAATTAATAGGGAGGGAGGTTCCCTGGCGCATTGGGCCTGATTAAGCCAGAAGGCTGCACAGTTCAATTGGTATGTACTATATTAATCATATATTCTATGGTTCGCACCTTATGTTACATCAATCTGTCAATACACACTGCATAAGTGCTTAGTAGGTCATCTAGTGACATTTCCCAATGTAAAAGGTGATGTTGAGTGTCTGAAGCATCGAATGCTTCAATCCCATTATAGGTGCAAAGGTATGAGGCCTATTCTGTGCGATTGGGAGGTAGAAGCAGTGTTCAATAGGTCAAGTGCCTGAATAACACGGACGCTACTAGGTAGGCACGTTACCTCAGTTGAGGCCTTATGGTTCAAGGTACGTTGCTACCTTCGGCAGTGCATCTACTGATGATCTGCTGCTCGAACATCTCCTGGATTCACTCCCTTCTCCAAATCTGGACACTGGTTTGTGGATGCTCCAAGCTGACTCCATCCCCTCTACAAGTCAACTCCATCTCACCACAAAACCTCAGCCTTCAACTATGGACTCCTTCATAGCATCTCCTCTCTGCTCTCTGTTTGCAATCAGAACATTTCTCTGCCATGCCTACATAACTGGAAATCCCTCCATGTCCATCTGCCCTCACATGGTTCCATTTCTATATATTCAGGCGTAGCCAGAGAATCACCTGAAATGGCTTCTCTTCCTGCTCCTGCACCGTTACCTCTGGAGTCCCTCAAGGATCTATCCTTGGCCCACTACTGTTTCTCATGTTAATGCTGCCCCTGGGTGCCATCATCCGAAAACACGATGACAGGTTTCATATGTGCACCGACGACACCCAGCTCTACCTCACCACCACCTTTCTCGACCCCTCCGCTGCCTCTGATTTGTCACGCTGTTTGTCTGACATCCAGAATTGGATGAGGAGAAATTTCCTCCAATTAACTATTGGGAAGACCAAAGCCATTGTCTTTGGTCCCCGCCACAAACTCCGTTCCCTAGCACCGACTCCATCCCTCTCCCTTTCTGAGGCTGAACCAGACATGGCGTCCTATTTGACCCTGAGATGAGCTTCTGACCTCCTGACCTCATATCCTCTCCATCACCAAGACCGTCAACTTCCACCTCCGTAACATCGCCTGTCTCTGCCCCTGCCTCAGCACATCAGCTGCTGAAACCTTGTACCTCTAGTCACGACTATTCCAATGCTCTCTTGATCAGTCTCCTACCTTGCACCCTCTGTAAACTTGAGCTCATCCAAAACTCTGCTGCCCATATCCTAACTTGCAGCAAGTCCCATTCTCCTATCACCCTTGTGCTCGCTGACCTAAATTGCTCCCAGTCTGGCAATGCATTGATTTTAAAATTCTTATTCTTGATTTCAAATCTCTCCATGGCCTCGCCTCTCTCTATCTCTGTAACCCCCTCCAGCCCTACCACCCTCCGAGATCTCTGCGCTCCTCCAATTCTGGCTTCTTGCGCATCCCTGCATTTCTGTGCTACACCATTGACGGCAGTGCCTTCAGCTGCCTAGGCCCTAAGCTCTGGAATTCCCTCCCTAAACCACTCCGACTCTCTACCACTCTCTCCTCCATTAAGACACTCATTAAAAATGACCCCTTTGATCAAGCTTTTGGTCATCTGTCGTAATATCTCCTTATATGGCTCGGTGTCAAATTCTGTTTGATTATCGCTCCTGTGAAGTACCTTGGGACATTTTACTACGTTAAATGAGCTATATAAATGCAAGTTGTTGTTGCTGTTGCATGCACATTTTGGCTGCTGCTCTGGACCTGAACTTCTATCTCCCTTGTTTTTACTCTTGGCCCCTTCTCTCCTGTTTCCTCCCCTTAAAGTCATCCAGTTCTGCCACTTTTTATTTCTCTCCTCTTGGGAACCTTGCCCCAACCCCAATCCTGACCCCAACCCTTCACTGTTCCTCAGCTTTCCTACTCTTCTGCTGTCCCACACTTGAACTAGCCCACAGCTACCCTCTGTTTCACTCTTTGCATTCTCTGAAGGTCCCATCGAGGTACCCATCACTGCTTCTTTACTGGCAGCAACCCAAATTGCCCCATCATCCTCTTTTGCTGAGCTTCCCACCTAGTGTGCCCACTGGGTGATAACCTTGCCAACCTGCTTCCCGTCCTGCTCATCCCACCCATCGCCACCACTTTGGATTCTGCTAGTGGATCTACAATTACTGCCTCGCTCTGCACTGCCACTTCCTTATATCTCTTAATACCCACATCCCCTTACCCCTTTCCAACCCCACTTCCTTTGAGTCCACCTCTGGAAAAAACTCTCCCTCAAGTCTCGTACAACTGCACTTTCAAACCCCCAACTGCCTAGCTGTTAGCTGTCTATTTGCCACCATACTTCTGCAGCCGTCAATTTACTCAATCATCCCTTTGTAGCCCTTGTCATCAGTAAAGCTGTTACTCTGACCCATATGGTTGCTCCCCCATCTATACTCCCTCTTATCCAAGGGGTGCAGAATTGATCACATCCGGTGCCCAACTGGTTTAGTTATCCATCACCATAAATGGCTATCACTATCGGACCTCGCTGTACTCTGCTTAAACTACCCGCTAGGATCATCTTAACAGGCAAAGTTAACCCCAGCTTCTTTTATCCACTACCAAACATTTCCTTAAACCCCTTTCTCCTATCACCTCTACCCTCACCTCCAACAAGTGTGAGGAGCTCATTGGCTTCTTTGTCAATAAGATTGAGACCATCCGTTCAGCTGCCTCTGCTGCTTCGCTCCCCTTCTCCTTGTCCACCAAGCGAAACCTCCCCCAATCCCTCCCTGCCCTACTCCTGAACTGCATCTTTCTCTAGTTTCTCTAACATCTTGCTTCATGCCCTCTCTGAGCTCAATTTGTCCATCATACAACAATGCTTTATGATGCCTATGGCTTGCTCAATGAGAGCTCTGGTTTGAGTGTTGCTCTCATTGTATTGGTGCTCAGCATCTGTGCCCAGGTTCCCGACAGGAACCATGAACCAGGCGTAGAGGGGATATCCCCTGTCTCCAAGGAGCAAGCCTGACACCTGCTGGTCTGGGCCAAAGACAGGAGATATTGAGGACTAGCGCAGTATGAAGGCATTATGACTACAGCTAGGAAAATGGGCATAAACCTGCCTATGGTATCAGACCAGCTGAATATTCAGGGAGTTGAACCCCTTCCTGTTATAAAGCATAGCTGGTTCTTGAAGAGGAGCATGCAGGGCAATGTGTGTGTAGTCAATTACACATTACACCTGGGGAAATCCAGTGTTGTGGACAAATCTGAGAGCTCCCTCCTCCTGATCAGCAGCCTGCATTGGAAAGATTGTATATTGCTGTCTCCTTGCGAAGACGGCATCAGTCATCTGTTTAGATAGCCGTATGGACACAAACTGACTGATGTTGTTTATGTCACCTGTAGCAGCTGGAATGAGCCTGTGGCATAGAAGTTGAGAGGCACCATGACCTTCATAGCCACAGGCAGTGCTGTGTGTGCCCTGGTGATTGGCTCC
The DNA here is from genome assembly GCF_035084215.1 of Heptranchias perlo. Lineage (NCBI taxonomy): Eukaryota > Metazoa > Chordata > Chondrichthyes > Hexanchiformes > Hexanchidae > Heptranchias > Heptranchias perlo. The sequence goes on along the minus strand of NC_090337.1, from coordinate 34,142,266 downwards.
AATTCCTGCTGAAGCAAAGTCTTCTCATACACTGCTCCTCTGTCAAGGTGAGGTGAGACATCCTGTTACAAAACAGTCGCATGCTGTAAGGCCTCCCTAGTTCTTGCCTCCTGGACTAGTCTGGTGGAGTCCTACAGTATAGCCCTGAGCAAGTCTCCAGATTTGCAGTGGTGTGCTGCATGCTATACAATTAGAGGGGCCAACCCTTGCAACCATCAGAGGAGGAAGAAGTGCAGGAGGAAGATGACAAAGGGGATGAGGAAGAAGAGAATGATGAGGAAGACCAAGACCAAGCAGTGCTGCCAGAGTAGTAAGGCAACAAATTATTGAGAAGAGATTCTCTTAAGTAAAAGCTTCCCCCAGCACACCAACAGTCCCACAATTTGACCCACTCCTTCTGCCCACCTTCTTCTTGCCCTACAACACTGCTACCTCATTAGTCTTCCTCTAACATAACTACAAATATGAAGACCAACATCAATGCAAAATAAAACCCTTCTTTACTTAACATCATGCACATTATAGATTAAACAACTTTTCCTTCTTTTAATATTGAAATGAAATCACCCTAGTGCAATCCCATAGTGCCTGGCCTCTGTGCTCCTTTACCTGTTCTAGTGCTCCTACAAGGTCGTTCCCATGTCACAGGAGCCTGGGAGGTGGAAAGCTGCTGATCATCCATTAAGGGCACTTGAGATGGCCATGGTGGGTGACCTCGAGCAACTCTGGACACCATCCAGGACAAAGCAACTCCGCTTGATCTGCAATTCATTCACTAGCCCAAACATCCATCACCGGTATACTGTGGCTGCAGTGTGTACTATCTACAGGATGCACTGCAGCACCTCACCAAGGCTTCTTCAGCAGCACCTCCCAATTCTGTGACCGCCATCACCTAGAAAGAGAAGGGCAGCAGGTGCACGGGAACATCCTCACCTCCAAATCACACACCATCCTGACTTGGACATATATCGCCGTTCCTTCATTGTTGTTGGGTCAAAGACCTGGAACTCCCTACATAATGGCATTGTGGGAGCACCTTCACCACACGGACCGCAACAGTTCAAGAAGAAGGCCCATCACCACTTTGGCATCGAACTAGGAATGGGCAATAAATGCTGGACTTACCAGCGATGCCCACATCCCGAAAATTAATATTAAAAAAAGTTCTATTTTAGTGCTCTTACCAGGAGTACATATTGGCAAATTGCTCATCTCCAGCCCACTATTTTCCATCCATAAAATACAGGATGGAAGTGTGCAAATGTTCAATATGCAGTCTCAACATGCATTGGAAGCAAAAAAGCAGGAAATTTATTGTTAAATGCTTTAAGACAGGATTGAAAAGATAGGGAAAGTAGTGGGGGAGTACCTGAGGATGCAAAATGGGCTGCAGCCAGATCAGAGGAGGAGGCTGATGAGTGAAAATGTCGTGGGAGAATAGCACCTGTTGGGGCCAAGGGCAGTTTCTGGGTCCTCGAAACAGTTTGAGATTTTTACCTCTTTGGCATCGAAGAGGATTTGGTTTAATTTTTATTATGATATTGCTTTGAAATTAGATTCAGTTCACAAAGGGAAAACTCCCCCAGATACACAAGGACACATTAGTTGAAATACCAAATGAATGAGCCGTCAAGGTGTGTATTCTCACCTAGACCTCATCAGTTTTCAGACAATGGAGGCCATTGAGCACACTCCCGAAATCTTGGCATCTTTAATATTAGAATGGTGTTCATTTAAAAACGGCCAACAGACAATGTAGTTGCGATAGTTCTCACACCAAAGGTGGTATTCAAGGTGGTAGCTTCGATTGGCAACTTGGCAAATCAATCCTCAACATAGATTGCTGAGGAAGAGGTAAGCAGTCAGTCTTTGCCTTTCTCTCTCTCTCTCTCTCTATGTTTCTGAAAAAGGGCAGCAACTTGAGTCCGGAACAGTGAGAGAGGCAGTGAGGTTTGTTTTATAAAGTTTGTGCCAGGTAGTATAGAGATTGCTAACTTGTAAGGAAGTTTCTGCCCAGAATGGCACTAGAGATGCATTGTTTGTTATTTTCATGTTACGAGGGGCAGTAGGAAATCAATCTATTTTACTAAAGGACTGTATTCTTTTAATTCATGTACCTCATGTAAAATAAACCTTTTTGGAGGTTTACAATCAAGCACTGTCTTAATAGGATGCTTTACAGTCTGCCTTCTGAAAGAAGCCTGCTTGTGGTAGCATGTGCGAAACCAGTGTTCAATACACACAATGAAGGGTCTTATTGTTACAATTCCCATGTCACTGTATCATTTAACTAGATATGGGGCAGTAAAGGTGCTCTTCAGATAGTAGAGGATGCAAGGGAGGGACCAGTAATGCTGAGCCCAAGAGACAATTTATATCAAGCCCCCCCGACACAAGACTGCTAGGCCCTGCTCCCATCCAATACTGCCAAACTCTTCTCCCCCTAATGATCCAAAACCTCTCCCCAATCCTGCTGGATCCTAGAACTACACTCCTCAAAGATAAGAACATAAGAACGTAAGAAATAGGAGCAGAAATAGGCCATACGGCCCCTCGAGCCTGCTCCGCCATTCAATCAGATCATGGCTGATCTTCGACCAAGCCAGGAACTTCCACCATCTCCCAGCTCATGGCCCCCTAGACTGCATTCCCAGTGCTTTCTGATCCCAGGACTGTCTCCATTGCTCCTAGAGTGTATATTGATATTGTCTATATGGACATCCAGAAGGCGTTTGCTGAGTTTCACACAAGTGATTATTACAAAAATGGGAGTGCATGGAATTGGAGGTAACCTTGGGACATGGATTGATAATTGATTGGGAGACAGAGAGTAGGGATAAAGGGAATGTGCTCTGATTGGTGGAATGTGGTTTGTTGTGGTCCCCAGGGATCTATACTGGGGCCTCAGCTTTTCACCATATATATTAATGACTTGGATGAAGGAATAGAAAGTTGTATATCCAAGTTTGCAGATGACACTAAGTTAGGAGGAACAGTAAGTTGTGTAGGTGGGAGCAGGAAGTTACAGAGGGACATAGACTGTTTAAGTGAGTGAGCGAAACTCTGGCAGATGGAGTTCAATGTGGGGAAGTGTGAGCTTATCCACTTAGGATCCAATAAAGACAAATTGGAATATTTTCTTAATGGAGAGAGACTAGAAACTGTGGAGAAGCATTGGGATTTGGGTGTCCAGGTACACAAATCACTAAAAGCTAGTGCACAGGTACCAAAATTAACCAAAAAGGCCAATGGAATGTTGGCCTTCATCTCAAGAGGCTTGGAATACAAAGGAGAGGAGGTTATCCTTCAGTAGTACAAAGCCTTGGTCAGTCCTCAACTGGAATATTGCTTTCAGTTTTGGACACTGCCTTTCAGGAAAGATATAATGGCCTTGGAGGAGGTACAATGCAGATTTATCAGAATGGTACTGGGGCTTAAAGGCTAAATTATGAGGGCAGGTTGCATAAATGTGGATTGTATTCCCTTGAGTTTAGAAGGTTGAATGGTGATCTGATCGAGGTGTTTAAAATGATAAAAGGATTCAATAAAGTAGATACAGAGAAGCTATTTCCTCTGGTGGGGTAATCCAGAACAAGATGGTGCAATCATAAAATTAGAGCTAGGCCATTCAAGAGTGAAATCAGGAAGCACATTTTCAGATAAAGGGTATTGCAAATGTGGAATTCTCTCCCCCAAAAGCCTATGGATGCTGGATCAATTGAAATTTTCAAGACTGAGATCAATACATTTTTATTAAGTAGGGGTATCAAAGGATACGGATCATAAGAACATAAGAAATAGGAGCAGGAGTGGGCCATATGGCCCCTCGAGCTTTCTCTGCCATTCAATCAGACCATGGCTGATCTTCAACTTCAACTCCACTTTCCTGCCTGATCCCCATATCCCTTGATTCCCCTAGAGTCCAAAAATCTATTTATCTCAGCCTTGAATATACTCAATGTCTTAGCATCCACAGCCCTCTGGGGTAGAGAATTCCAAAGATTCACAGCCCTCTGAGTGAAGAAATTCTTCCTCATCTCGGTCTTAAATGGCTGACCCCTTATCCTGCAACTATGCCCTCTAGTTCTAGACACTCCAGCCAGGGGAAACAATCTTTCAGTATCTACCTTGTCAAGCCCTCTCAGAATCTTATGTGTTTCAATGAGATCTCCTCTCATTCTTCTAAACTCCAGAGAGTATAGGCCCATTCTACTCAACCTCTCCTCATAGGACAACCCTCTCATCCCAGGAATTAATCTAGTGAACCTCCGTTGCACCACCTCTAAGGCAAGTATATCCTTCCTTAGCTAAGGAGACCAATACTATATGCAGTACTCCAGGTGAGGTCTCACCAAAGCCCTGTACAATTGTAGTAAGACTTCCTTACTCTTGTACTCCAACCCCAATTGTAATCAAAGGCAGGTAAATGGAGTTGAGGTACAGATCAGCCATGATCTAATTGAAGGGTGGAACAGGCTCGAGGAGCCGAATGGCCTACTTCTGTTCCTATGTTCCTAGAACCTGAAATCTCCCTTCCTCGATTCTCCCAGACTCCACAGCCTTGCTCCAAGTGAGCTCAGATCCTAAGACCTGATAATAAACATTCACCGGAATAACAACAACTTGCATTTATATAGCACCTTTAACGTAGTAAAACATTCCAATACATTTAATCAAAAGCAAAATACTGCAGAAGCTGGAAATCTGAAATAAAAACAGAAAATGCTGGAGAAGCTCAGCAAGTGAGGCAGCATCTGTGGAGAAAGAAACAGAGTTAATGTTTCAGGTTGAAGACCTATCATCAGAACTGGAAGATGTTAAAAGAATTAAAGTATTTGAGCAAGTACAGAGCCAGGGAAAGGGGGAGGGAGGGGAGGGGAGGAAAGAACAAAAGGGAAGGTCTCTGATAGGGTGGAGGGCATGAGTGATTGAATGACAAAAGGGATGATGGTGCAAGGCAAGGAAGGTGGTAATGGGTCAGGTTAAGAAACAAAAGATTCTGCAGCTGTAAATGGCAGCAGCAGAACCATTGCCAGCACTAGCTCACCGAAAAAATGGGAACAGTGGTTATGACCTTCCGGACTCAACATTGATTTCAATAACTTCAGATCATAACCTTTGCTCCCATTTGCACAAGATGCCAGATTTGGGGGAATGCAGAGTTCTCGGAGGGTTGTAGGGCTGGAGGAGGTTACAGAGATAGGGAGGGGCGAAGCCATGAAGGGATTTGAACACAAGGATGAGAATTCTAAATTTGAGGTGCTGATGGACTGGGAGCCAATGTAGATCAGCGAACATAGGGGTGATGGGAGAACTAGACTTGGTTCAAGTTAAGTTACGGGCAGCAGAGTTTTGGATGAGCTCAAGTTTATAGAGGGTGGAAGATGGATGGCAGGCCAGGGGAGCATTGGAATATTCGAGTCTGGAGGTAACAAAGGCATGGATGAGGCTTTCAGCAGCAGATGGGCTGAGGCAGGGGCAGAGACGAGTGATATTATGGAGGAGGAAGTAGGCGGTCTTCATGATTGAAAGGCTATGGAGGCAGAAGCTCAGCTCAAGGTCTAATAGGATGCCATTGGGAACAGTCTGGTGCAGTCTCAGACAGTGACCAGAGAGGAGGAGTCGGTGGCTAGGGAACAGAGTTTGTGGAGGCGGCCGAAGACAATGGTTTTGGTCTTCCCAATATTTAAATGGAGGAAATTTCTGCTCATTCAGTACTGGATGTCTGACAAGCAGCATGACAAATCATAGGCAATAGAGGGGTCGAGAGGGGTGGTGAGGAGGTAGAGCTGGGCATCGTTAGCATACTGGTGGAATCTGACGTGTTTTCGGATGATGTCGCTGAGGGGCAGCAGGTAGATGAGAAAGGGAGGGGGCTAAGGATGGATCCTTGGGGGACTCCAGAAATAACAATGTGGGAGGGGGCAAGAGAAGCCATTGCAGGTGATTCTCTGGCTACAACTGGATAGATAGGAATTGAACCAGGTGACGGCAGGGCGACTAAGGTGGACAATGGAGGAGAGGCATTGGAGGAGGATAGTGTGGTCAACCATGTCAAAGGCTGTAGACAGGTCGAGAAGGATAGTGCACCACACTCAATCACATAGGATGTAATTTGTGACTTTGATAAGGGCCGTTTCAGTACCATGGCAGGGATGGAAACCTGATTGAAGAAGTTCAATCGTGGACTTGTCGGAAAGATGGGCACGGATTTGGGAGGCAACAACATGTTCAAGGACTTGAGAGGAAAGGGGGTTGGAGATGGGGCAGTGGTTTGCAAGGACAGAAAGGTCAAGGGTAGGTATTTTGAGAAGGGGGGTGATGATGGTAGATTTGAAAGGGAGGGTTACAGTACAGGAGAGGGAACCATCAACAGTATCAGCTAGCATTGGGCCAGGAAGGGAAATTGCGTGGTCAGCAATTTAGTGGGAATAGGGTTGAGAGCAGGAGGTTGGTCTCATGAACAAGATGAGCTCAGAGAGGGCATGACAGGAGATAGGAGGGAAACTGAAGAAAGATGCAAGTTCAGGGCTAGAGCAGGATGGAGGGAGCAGGGGAGAGGTGTTTAAGAAGATGGTTGGTAGTGAAGAGAAGCTGGGGGCTATCTTGAACATCTATGAACATTATTGTACTTTGGCCCTTTCAATGCTTTAAAGTTGTGCTCTCCATTTATAGGTGTAGAGCACATTTCTAAAAAGAGAAGCTCAACAATTTAATTACAGACATCTTCACTATCCTGTTCCTCGTGTATAGTTTAATAAATATTTGGAGTACAAGGTTGTCCCATGTACTTATGATGTGCAAGAAAATTGCTCCCCTGATAATTATTGCACACTCAGTAGATTGAGTATTTCAAAAACGATTATATCTGCCCTTCAACGGAGTGCAACGAAACCTCAAACCCCGCGCTTTCCGTTGTAATGACCACTATTGAAAAGCAACGCTTGCTTTCAGCAGTTTCTTTTCATCGGATTCTTGCAGCCAACCTGCCAGCCCGCAGCTCCGAAGGTAAAGGAGCAACAATCCCTCAAAGAACCACAAGGTCGTCCGTGTGTTCCGAATCACCACCAATCGGCTACAAACTGATTGACATCTCCTCCGCCAATCACAAGCTGGTTACGTCAAATAGGCGTTCAATTATTAAGCAATGGCACAATTCAACCAATCAGCAGGGAGGAGGCGGGGCGTCGGATAACCCCCGCCCACCTTGAAGATCAACGAATCACAACGTGCCGACACCCAAATGGAGGCGTATAGAAACAATGCCAGCCGTAGGAATCCAAACAAAGAAGGATTAAAATGAATTTCGTATTTTCATTTGTCTTTTTTTTTTACACACCTCCACTAGTCTTTTCCTTTATGAATAATAGAGACAAAGTTTCATAATTAGAACGGGCTGTGAGTTTATAATTGACCAACCACGGCACGAACTTTTGACAGGCTGTCCAATAGCGTGGCAGGGTGCGGGTCACGTGACTTTAAACCGGGAGACGTGACGCGCGCCCTGTGTAAATGCACGAGCCGCCGCGGCGAGCCCTTCACTCTCGGCTCGAGCCATATTTGCATTGTTTGCAGCGGCAGCAGCTCGGAGCGGCTCAGTCTGTGCGGGCAGTAGCAGCAAGCAGCAAGCAGCAGCCAGCCGCCGCTTTTAAACCCTACTTTTTTTTTAAAAAAAAAGAAAAAAAAGCACGAGATCGTCACCGACGACATGTCAGAGAGCAAAGTAGAAAAAAGTGTCGAGCGGGCCCCGAAGGTAACAGTGCGCTCCTTTTAAAACATGCAGTTTTGATGGGAGAGGTAAAAGTAACAAAATGCCACAAACGTCATGTTGATGAATTTGAAAGGAATCAGCACGGGCTCTTTGTGCTAAGACGGCATGTTTTGAGATGTGATGTCAGAAAGCGAAACTCACTTTGAAAGAAGAGAAAACTTAAATGGAAGTTTTTTTTTTAAAAAAAGAAATGAGTTGTGAAGTCTAAGAAGTGCTGAATGTGCCAGATACTTGTGAAAGTTGGCGTTTGGCTTCACTGGACGGCGCTTGTATGAAAAGCCCATTAAAGCTCCGCTTTTCCTTTTTGAAGGCGAAATGCTGTTATACAGAAACCTCTGCATTTAGTCTCGGAACGGCGAAGCAACTCGGGGGTTAGTGTGGATGTTAAGTGAGGAAAGTCGAGTTTCATAAGCTGCTGTTGGCGGAGAGTTGGCTCACTTTGGTTTGGAAGCCAGTCTTTATTGTTCCTAAATCGGGTGCGTTGCGGGGGTCGACCCTCCTTTCCTCTCGTTATGTGAATATGGTGATAAATCATTCTATAAGGTCGATCGCGCCTTTTTTTTTGTTTTAAGCGCACAGGTTCTTCTGGCCGGTAGCTGTTTGAAACGCTTATCTCGCTGTATCTGTTGGGATACAGTTGAAATTACATTGTAGCAACATCAAAGGGTCACGCAGTTCGAGAGTATGCAGCTTGGCTCCCTGCGCTTTTCACATCAGTTCATCTTGTTTGTGTTCAGATTTCTATTAAATGACCTTATTTCCCGCCATCGGCAACCTTCCCCTTTCAAGTAGAGTGGGGGGTGCTGGGTTTGTTGACACACCGCAGTTTAAGTTGGACATTGTTGATGGCTGTGTTTAGATGTTGAGGAGAGAGCGCGCGCGATCCGGGCTCGGCATCACTGCTGCTGACTTCATTAGCAGCGCATCCACTTGATCAGCATTAATGTATCGGAGCAAAAAACGAGTTTTAAAAAAAAATAAACCCCCCCCCCCTTTTTTAAAAAAAATCTGACTTGGATAAATAGTTACTTCAGATAACGTTTACGTAAGATCAGATGCGAATTGTTGACTTTTTAACATTTCTCGTAGTTTTCGCGATATGGTGAACAAATAAATCGATCGAATTCGGGTCGGTCTTGTGGCTTTCCTCAAATGAAGATATTCTGATGTTTAACACACGTTTCCATTTTTGAAAGGGGGATGTTGCACCGTGTTGTAATTTCCCTTCTAGTTAATTAAGGAATTAGGCTGAGCCTCGAGGTTTCAAATTTGATTTTTAAAAAAATATTCTCCCTTCTCTTTACCCCCCCCCCCCCCCCCCAAAAAAAAACAGACCCATTTATCTGTAGTTAATTCTGCAGAACCCGGTTTGGTGGAGAAGGTCTGGCCGCACAATAGGTGACGGGTTAAGCGGTGCGAGGAATTTCTGACTCTTTGTACTTGACATTTATCTGATGAAAATAGTCGGTTTGAAGCGTGGGAGCCGGAGCTTCACTTCCGTCTCCGAAAACGGTTACATCGTGCTTTTGGGAGGGAGACGATAGTCCCCAATCGACTAGTTTAAAAGGTGACTGACCTTGGCTGCCTTTATTTTTGGAGCTGTATAATTTCGTGTGTCATTGAGCCGATTATAAATGCCTGCTCCTTAAATGCTGGAGGACAAATCAGTTTGATCCCATGATTGATCTTTGTGGGTGGGGGGTGGGAGAGGAGAGAGAAAAGAAAGGGGCGAAAGAATATCTGATCGTGAAAAGGTGGCCTCGGGATGACAGCGATAAACGGATTAGCAGATAAAGATTAGGAAACAATTTAATAAAGTTGAGTCAGGAGCGATCAGATCGCGAGGTGCAAAGTGGCGACATATTTAGGAATCTTTTTAATCGGGTAAAAGCGTTTTTTGGAAGTTAGCTTCATGGAGTAAAAAAGATTTTGGTATTTATAAGGAGTTCACTATTTCAAAAGCGTAATTTTTATTGGATGGGGTAAGAATTTCCATCTTTGTTCAGGTGGATCATTGCAGCCTACTTTTTAACGCGTTGATGTCTTCTGAAAATGTATTTCCCAATTCGTTGGTCCCGAATATGACTCCTTAACCTGCAAGGAAAGCAAACTAATTTGTGGATCTGATGCGCTTGAGTGACTGACTCGCAATAGACGTTCGAGGTGAAGCTGTTGAGATGGCGGAGAACAAACATTTTTAAAGAAAGGTGGATGTGTGCTATTTCTGGCAATTTACGCGTGTAGGTGGTGCATGCAGAGCACGCTGAGAGTTGTAGTCCTTCCACCCCCCGGGGTTATTATTAAACAATAACGCAGCGCCACGCTGTGGGACTACCATTCCCAAAATGCCCCGTGGCTTCAACCAACCTAGATTTAAGCGGGACGGGCGGTGACAACTCGCGATACCACTGGATTGGGCGGTGCCGATTGTTGGACTGGCCAATAAATAAATACCGACACAAGTCATATATTTCGACGTCCGTTTAGTTAGACAAGTTAGTAGTCCACGATTTAAAAAGAATCCCAAGCTGGCGGACGAGGTTTATTACTTGTAGTTAGTATACACTGCCTATTAGAGGTTTGAAGAGTCTCAAACTTCAGGACAGAAGACCGAGTGAGTAATGAATCGTACAGTTTTTTTGTTTAAGAAACATATCTTATGGTTTCTTGGAGGAAGTTTGATGTTTCCATTTTTTCTTTTAAGGATTTGAAGAAAACTCCAGAGGTCGAGCCTGAAAATGGAAAAGGTGACGCGCCAGCCAATGGAAATGCTGTAAGTTGCTAAACTATTTGCTTTGGCGTTTTCCGCTAGAAAAATAAATACGAACAATGTTGATATGGCTGTATTCATTTTAATTAGGGGAATGAAGAAAATGGAGAACAAGAAGTTGAAGAGAATGCAGATGAGGTAGAAGATGAAGAAAGTGAAGATGTTGGTGAAGATGATGAGGAGGAAGAGGATGAAGAAGGTAATTTACTTTTTCCAGCGTTTTATACATTAATATGACAAGATTCGGGAAATCACTGGAGAGAAATACTACATATACTTTTTAAATGACCAGGGTAAAAGGTTAACAGAAAATGGCTAGCTTCCTGTTTGAAGTTAATATAGGTATAAAATGAAATTTGGCAGTGAAGCCTTTAAAAGCATTATGATGAGGTCTGGAGCATGTCAATCTTATTTAGGAATCTCTGATCAGACCTCTTCAGTTTAGCCTCAACAAACTGTAAGACTTAACTTTTTTTTACCCACAGTTGCACCCTTTCCACTCTAGCTACATATCTTGTAATAATGATTGTATAGCAGGAAGCATTTGTAGCATTTTTGAGTCCTCTCTATCAACGCTGCTGATTTTCACTTCATTTTGTATACGTGTGTTCAATTTTTGTTCCCATTTTGTTACTCTGATGTGGATATCCAGTCACTATTCTCTATGGTGACACTACTGGCCATTTTGGGAATGGCAAGAGATGTTTCCAAATTCTCCACCTACAGTGCAGTACCTTGACTGGCCAATGGTGTTACACAAGAGCAGATTCGGCTGTTAAGAATGGTTTATGTGTTCTATTCACACTTTAGGAGGGAACAGTAGGTACTGTGAATCAAAGAGGCTCGATATTTTGTTTAAACTTGACTTAGCTTGAACTTTATCAGTCACTTACATAGATTGTAACAAATTGGGGTTTTCTGTGTGCACTTTAGAAATAGAGGCAACTGGCCTTAAAGAATGTAGTGATCATGAAGGGAGGGTGTTATATTTGCAGCTTTGTTTGGTGTTTGATCATTTCATTTAAAAGGATGGCTTCTGTCTCTCTAGATGAGGAGGGTGATGATGATGAATGTGAGGGAGCTGCAGAGAAACGGGTGGCTGAAGATGAAGAGGTACGTAGTTCTGATGTGGTTATTTGAGTTATTTTAATGAACATGATGTGCAGTAATTGAGATTTATTTAAGTGGTTTCTTTAACTTTTTAATTTTGAAATAAGTTAGTAACAATGGCAAAAGTAGAAAATAAGTTGGCTTGGTTTGGGTATAATTGGGGTTAATCTGTAAAGACTACAGTTCTACCTGCTCTGAAGACTGGTGTATGGTGTATTGTGTATTATATGTTATAATGCTGCATATAAAAGTAGTGGAGCTAATGGCAAGATCACGAAACATGCTTTCAATTAGTATCTATCTACAATGGCTAAAGACAGACTAAGAGGGGAAAAAAACTTGCCAGTGTTTGTATTTTAATTGTGAAAAAATGAAAAGATAACAAGAATTCATGTTTTTCATAGGATGATGTTGCAAAGAAGAAGCAGAAAACAGATGATGAATAAACTGTATTTTCATCCACATTTCCCCCCATTATTTCTGTTGGAAAAAACTTGGTCATCATCACTAAGTAGAGTGTACACCAGTGCAAGTCAACTGCAGAAATTTTAAAATAAAATTACTAAGACTTCATGGCCCTACTTCTTTCTTAAAATCCTAAAGGAGAATTTGTTTGTATTTTTATTTACATTTTATATTTTTGTACATATGGTTAGAGGTCAGCCAATTTAAACAGTGATCTCTGGTGACCAAACAGGGCTTTGAAGTTCTTCTGTAAAACAGACTTTACTGGTGGTTTGACCATGTCTTGGCCACATTATCTTAAAGGTAACCTGTAAAAACAATTAATTTGAGCATTCCAATAACTGTGTATGTACTTTAGCTGTACTATAAGTAGTTGGTTTGTATGAGGTGGAAAGGCCAAAGATCAAGGTTTTTTGTCTGAAATACTGTCCATTGTGGCCTGTTGTATGTGTGAAACAGTTTGTTGTCCAATAAACCGGAATTTTATTTTGCTGAGTTTTTCTGATGAATTGACTCCTTGAGATTTTTTAAATGTGTATTACAGTTTTAAAAAAAATCCCTCACTCTGACTAAATGGAATCTAATGAACAAAAATCTCAACATCTGTCGGTCACTCCAACTGCTGGCAGCTATCTTCATCCTTGAGCTCGTATTTGTTCTGAGTTAAAATGTTGAGTAAACACAGCCATTAATGCTAAAACAAAACGATGGTGGACACAACACTGAAAACACAAACATGCTTTGACTATTTTCTTCAAATAATTACAATGTTGGAGTCATACATGAAATGTAATTCCATAAAATCAGTCTCCATTTGGAGAAGTTATTTAAGGTGGTAAGTAGCAAATCAAATAAATAAACTATTCTCGTGTCTTGTTATGGAATGTATAGGAATTAATTTTTTTAACAATTTTTTTTCCATCTAAAATGCATTAACCATTCTAGATGTGCTGTCATTCATTTATTTGCATTTCAGTGCATTGTCTTGCAGTGTTGAGTAGTTAGATGCATAATATTTAATCAGGTTTGAGATTTAATAGATTAAATGACTGCATTTTTAATATTCCTATGACATGCCACAACTCATTTTGAATATACCAAAATCCCATTAGTGAACATCAAAACATCAGGCACCTAAAATGCTCTTGTATTTGAGGAAATATGGTAGCAAATACTTAGTCTGTGATATGAATATCTGAAATGGACGGGCAGGAAAAAAAACAGCTGGTGCATCAAGCCTGCCCCAAAATATTTGAGAAATCCTCACAGTGGAAGTGAAAAGACATGGCTGTTTAATCTGTACACAACACTTGAGTGCTATCCATCTTTGCTAAATTTAAATTCATTGTTGGAACTGATGTCACTCTTAATCCAAAATAAGATGATCAAACTGTTCAACTTATTACAACTATATATTGAGCTAAAATTCCATCAAATTATGGAAGCAAGGCTTTCCATTTTTTTAAATTTAAAGTTAGTTTCTAAAAGTTTTCAACTTTTTTGGTGATGCAGTTGCTGTGGTGGTTTTGTGATATTGAGCCATTTGACCCTGTTCACCTTAGGTTTAGCTACTGTTTTGATGAGAGGTGGCCCAATGTGGGGAATATTATAACTGGCCTCTGGCCCTATGCTAAAGTGGGAGATTAATAAAGATATCACTTGCCAGCCAGTGTTCCTTGCTGGAAAGTAGATATTGGGTAGGGAAAGGATTGGGCTTGACTGCAATTTTTTCTTTTCCACCCTCTGCCCAAAAGATAGGCAATGGTCTGTTTATTTAGGCTCACTCATGAAGAATGACATTTTCAGTGAGGTTGTATGGGCGGTTGCTGTTGCCTGTTGAAACATACTGTAATATAAGTCACCTCCTTAAGCAATGAAAGGGAAAATAAAAGGTGAGTTGGCTGAAAGTTAGAAGTGAAACCAGCCTATTTTCCAAATGCTTGGCTTGCATTGAAAGTGAGTTAATGTATTAGACCTTAAGTTCAGAATCTGAGATGGAGAGAGAGTATTTTATAATAAACCTGAAGCACAATAGTCCTGATGAATTTTTCCTGGTACTCTGTGTAACACTAGCAAAGTTATTCTAATATGTCTACAGCTTTCATTTGAAAACAAATGGGTTATTTTGTTTCTCACTTTGTTGGAATTAATCTTTTTACAAGAACATTAAACTTCACTGAAGCAATTTTTTGGAGTATAGCCACTTCCTGCAGCAGGCTCTACAGTAGCATTTTCAGTTAGTGTTGGCCTTAGCTTAGTAGTAGGACTCTTGCCTCTTGAATCAGGAGGTCATAGGTTTAAGTCCCACTCCAGTGATTTGAGCACAAAGCCTCAGCTGACACTTCATTGCAGTAATGAGGGAGTGGTGCACTGTCGGAGGTGCCATCTTTCAGATGAGAGGTTAACCAAAGCCCCACTCGGACATGAAAGTTCCCGTGGCACTTTTCAAAGACAACCAGAGGAGTTCCCGTGATGTCCTGGCCAACATCTATCCCTCAACCAACATCACTAAACAGATTATTGGTCATTCATTTCATTTTTGTTTGTGGGATCTCACTGTGTGCAAATTGGCTGCTACGTTTCTCTGCATTACAACAGTGACTACACTTTTAAAAAAAAAAAGTTTGTAAAGCACTTTGGGATGTCCAGAGGTTATAAAAGGTGCTATATAAATGCAAGTTCTTTCCTTTAATATTTCACTTGTTGGTAATAATGTATGAAAACAATATCAGGCTGCAGTTGTATTGTAACTATTGGTATCTGAAAATGTGCAGTTTGCAAATTGGATTTATAGCGTTGACGGTAGTTTACATTAACAACAACAAAGGAACACTGCATGTGTGTTTCTATGCCTGAGCATTTTGAAAATCTACCATTGAACTGATCTGGGGATGTTCTGTACTTTTGTATGAGTTGCCTTTGGGCTGCATGTCTCTCCAATTGTGCTTGTGAAATCTGATCAAGTTGTACTCCTTTGCCTGAATATGGAAATGGGAGTATAACTGCATCATAAAGCATCTCTTCGTGCACCTTTCTTACAATCTACCTTAGTGCTGTTCTCAAAGTTAGCACTATAAAAGCTAAGTGGCTTTGAGTCTACCAATAGGGTAAATACTGTATCCTACACTATCCTGTTTGTGGATTGGTCTGAAGTAAGTATCAAAATAAATTATTGCTGAAGAAATTGTCTTTTTTGTTATTGTAAAGTTTTCAGTTCCTGCTAATTGGATATAATGAACAATTTTGGCTTACCCTAGAATAGCTTCTTAATGAGGGATTATTCTTAAGGTTTAGTTTTTGAAATGATCAATGATTTAAAATACAATCTTGAAAGTCAGGAATATGTTTGACCACTTCATTCATATCTGTACAGTGGACATGTATGCTGATAATTTAGAAACAATACTGCAGTATGCAACACTTACAGTTCTAGGACTATTAACATGTTTTTATGTCACTCAGACTTGAGACTATAGCTCCATTCTTCCATTGTATGATAAAATACATTAAGGTAGCGATGATGTGATAAAGTTATGATCTATGCAGAGCTGGATGTGTATATTATGCATGTTACACAAGGATTATTTCACTTAGTACATGCAGTTTGCAAAAAGATACACATGGTTTAGGAGTGGAACATAGTGCAGTCCACTCCACTCAGTAGCCTACTCCCTCAAATTTCTATCCAGTTCTCCCTTAAATTGATCTTGCAGAAGTTGAAAATGTTACTAATAATTGCCTGTATTCACAAAATAGCAACACATTACAAATGAACAGGTCTGGACAATGCCAATCAATGTATAGCAACCAGCTCTGAACCACCTAGCAGCAGTTTTGGAAAAACATCAAGTTTAAAAAAATTGTCAGCAGCTGCTATCAAGAGCAGAAGGGAAAACCAATCACTGAAATATTTTTCCAAAATCACTTAAGCTGCCAGTTTTTCTTCAGCTTGTTGGCTACATTAGTATTTTAATTACAATTTATAACTAACTTGCCAAATTATATTTCAACCTAACTATAAATTTGCCCAACTCCTGTTAGAAATGCATAGCTGAAATTTGCAACCAGAACTCTAACCACTGACAGGATTCGAACTTGGAGGCCACTGCCTGTACCTGTTGCACTCTGAGCAACGCCCTTTTTTTTTCCAAAGCCCATCCCTGCCCACCTGAGTATTACCGTGAGACAGTCAGTCCTGATAGTTCAGGGACAGAGTGGCTATTCATGGCCCATGCCCTTCTCTCTTTCTCTCCTCACCTCCCCTCTCTGCTGCCAAACCTTTACCCTGAAGTACTGCCAAAACCCAAATTTCCACCCACTGTTGCCAAGCCCCATGATTCCATCTGTAATGTTGTCAAACTTCAAGAACACTTGCATTGCTACTAAATCCTAGGTATGCACTGCCACATTTGTACATCATGTTGCTTACTATCCATACATATATTGCTAAGTCAAAATCCTGGAAATCTCTACCTAACACTGCCATGCAAGCACCATCAGCACAAGGACTGTAACAGTTCAATGCACCGATGGTGGGCTGCATGTGGCTATTGAGTCCAACAGTTCAAAGAGTAGGCCCACCACCACAATCTCAAGACAACCAGGAATGGGTAATAAATGTAGCCGTGCCAGCATTGGCTACATTCTGAGGACAAATAAAAAACATCCAAGTGTCAAAAGTATGAAGAAAAATTAAGGCAGTCATTTCATGGAGTTTTTCTGAGCTGCATAGAAATTTACAACCACCACATTTGTCTTACTAAACAGCAACTAAGCTCCTAACTGACCTCGGGCTGTGTTTACTTATAGCAATTAGACAGTAGCCTTAAAGAGACACTGCTATTTAAATGTAACTCCACCTTAGCAACAGAATAATGCATTTTATGTCAAAGTGTACAACACAGCCATTATAAAACAGTTTTATCAGACTTACAATGAGTAACACTGGGAAATTTGTGAGTATAAAAATGTATGATATGGAGATGTATGAAACAGTCATGAAGTAACAGCAGACTGGGAATTCAGTACATACTAAACAAGTGCACAGGATACAAAACCAGTTGATACCAGTAGTGTTGCCTTATTCTCAAAGATAAGGTGCAAATTGCAAAACAATTGTTGGTTATCAACTTGAGTTTTACCCAGTGTCACCTCATTGCCAAGGTTGTAAGATTCTAATAATAAAAGCCAACTTAGAAATTTTGGTAATGATCAGTTGAGTAATTCCATAATATAAGAAAATGCATATAATCTCTGCCATCCGATCATTGGCAGTTTTAAATGATACATAATTTTATCATGGAGACAACGAAGTTGGTGAAAATTGAGTCAGTGGTTTCAAATTTACTGTAATGACCAAAAGAAAATTCAAGTACTATTAGCAACTATTGTTGATTCCAAATTATGTTTTTAAAGTCAAGCTTTTGATGGTAAGAAATCACTTACTAAAATTAGCAACAATGGTCGTCAGTTTTATTGTTGTCATAATAAGAATTGAAGTACAACTGACCATTTTGGATTTATCAGATCATTCCCAATTTAAAAAGACAAATGAGTTTTGTTAAAAGTTTGGTCATAATTAGCTCTTTTCAAAGATAATTCACTAAATGATTTCTAAATTTTGATATCACAATAAATTAATACGATCCTTGCTAAGACTGGACACCTGTTCTCTTTTCCATAAGGGTCTCAGTTGCTTAAATCTGTTTCTCTTTGGACTGTTACTTCCTAGTTTTAGTTGAATCCTCACGTGGATAGGCTCAGAATCTCTAGTTTCTTTTGTTTTCTCACACTAGTGGATGCTTATTGTTAACCTAGTCTCCACCCAACAGGAAAAATGTCATGCCTACTACACTACAAAGGTCACCACCCTCATTTCCTAATTTCCTCAGCAATTCTTCACCTTGGAAGAAATATAATGCCTACAACTGTCTGTAAAAATAACAGTAGAAAATGACCCCCCCCCCACCTGAAAACTTTCAATATTATGGTTGTGTTTTTCCAGAAATTCAAAATCTGATCTCTGAAATACAGATATTTAAATTAATTTATATGTTTCAAATGAGTCCAAGAGCAAGTAAGACCCATCTGGTATTGATTCCTCTCTTGCTTATTTGACTAGTATAAATTCATAACAAACCAAATTTCTCTTCTACTCCTATCCCACTCTGTTCCAGCTGCACACCCTTCTCATGCCATACACCAACTGCTATCAGCTACTTTGATGATTTTCAAAAAATTATACTTGGACAGGTCTATTCAATCCCACATGGACTTAAAATACTGAGTGCAAATTATGCCACCGGTCTCAACATAATCACGACTTTAAAGGAAACAATCCCAGGTCTAGCAAAGATTGCTTCATTACAAAGGAAACTAGACCCCACGGAGTAATTAGTTAAGATTAACCATCTGTAAGGCTACTGGATCTACTAGATGCCTAATTATGTTTCCCTGAGTAATATTCCAAAGAGAATTTTTGGGCAGATCAAAACCAAATATAGTATAGTTTTTTCTGCTCTCAGACCCACAGAAGTGATAAAACAAGAATAGGATCACCTTATTCCTTTAGCCAGTAAGATTTCATGCACAATCCCCAAGTCCCAGTCTGGCATGTTTACCACCAGTCTTAATCT
This sequence comes from Heptranchias perlo, assembly GCF_035084215.1. NCBI lineage: Eukaryota > Metazoa > Chordata > Chondrichthyes > Hexanchiformes > Hexanchidae > Heptranchias > Heptranchias perlo. Next base: position 34,123,512 of record NC_090337.1, on the reverse strand, counting down.
ACATGCCATATAAGACTATACTGCTCACTGGCATCGTCACGTTTAAGAATGCACTAGTAAGGGGACTGCAGTCTTGTGTTTTTAGAACAGAGTGCTTACCCCTGCCCAGTCCTCTGTACAGCTACTTCCAAATGCACCAGACCAACTCCCACCACCCAGTTTAAGCTTTATTTATGCCTGTATTTTAAGGTGCACAGAAGAACAATCCTTTACCTTTGCAACTGTTGGAATTTTGTAAAAAGTGTCCAAGGGCTCTCCCTTTAAGGTTTTATCCATTCCTTCTTTAACATCCCAAGTTCTGATTATAGCCAAGGTTCCCAGAGAAAGATTCCCAGTCAGGGACTTGTGGCTCAACATAGGTCTATAGGTTCTCAGTAGATTCATCTGCAGAATATCTTTTTGAATGGAATGTCCATATTCATAATAATACTCAAGCTGAGCAACTACTTGCTTGATTTATTTTTATATCCCTATTAGACATTGTAAATGTTGTTCTCTTTGCAGTGGGAATAGACTACTTTCTGTTCTGCCCAACTTCTGCCCTGTGGTGTCACAAAATTATTAATCACCAAGGCAGCAGCATTATGTGTTGACACAAATATCAAGGTGACTGGCTTATATATTTCAGGGTGCTCGTATGCATCCTAGGTTGCTGAGGGAAGTAAGGATGGAAATTGCAGAGGCTCTGGCCACAATCTTCCAGTCCTACTTAGATATGGGAGTGATGCCAGAGGACTGGAGGATTATAAATGTTTCAGTTCTGTTCAAAAGGGGTAAACCCAACAATTATAGACTAGTCAGCCTAATGTCGGTTGTGGGGAAACTGTTAGAGACAATAATCTGGGACAAAATTAATTGGCCCTTGGGAAAATTTTGGCTAATAAATGAAAGCCAGCACAGATTTGTTAAAGGCAAATCGTGTTTGACTAAGTTAATTGAGTTCTTTGATGAAGTAATGGAGAGGGTTGATGAGGGTAGTGCGGTTGATGTGTATATGGACTTTCAAAAGGCGTTTGATAAAGTACCACATGATAAACTTGTCAGCAATATTGAAGCCAATGGGATTAAAGGGCCAGTGATTTCATGGATACAAAATTAGCTAAGGGACAGAAAGCAGAGAGTAGTGGTGAATGGTTGTTTTTCAGACCGGATGGAAGTATATAGTGGTGTCCCCCAGGGGTCGATATTAAGACCACTGCTCTTTTTGATATATATTAATAACCTGGACTTGGGTAAACAGGGCATAATTTCAAAGTTTCCTGAAACTCAGAAATGTAATAAACAGTGAGGAGGATAGTAACAGATTTCAGTTAGACATAGACTGGCGAAATGGGCAGACACATGGCAGATGAAATTTAAGGAAGTGTGAAGTGATACATTTTGGAAGGAAGAATGAGGAGAGGCAATATAAACCAAATGGTACAATTTTAAAGGGGGTGCAGGAACAGAGAGACCTGGGGGTGTATGTACACAAATCTTTGAAGGTGGCAGGACAAGTTGAGAAGGCTTTCAAAAAAGTATATGGGATCCTTGGCTTTATAAACAGAGGCATAGAGTACAAAAGCAAGGAGGTAATGCTAAATCTTTATAAAACACTGGTTAGGCCCCAGCCGGAGTATTGTGGCCAATTCTGGGCACCGCACTTTAGAATGGATGTCAAGGCCTTAGGGTGTAGAGGAGATTTACTAGAATGGTACCAGGGATGTGGGATTTCAGTTATGTGGAGACTGGAGTAGCTGGGATTGTTCTCCTTAGAGCAGAGAAGGTTAAGGGGAGATTTGATAGCGGTGTTCAAAATTATGAAGGGTTTTGATAGAGTAAATAAGGAGAAACTGCTTGCAGTGGCAGAGGGGTCAGTAACCAGAGGACACAGATTTAAGGTAATTGGCAAAAGAACCAGAGGCGATATGAGGGAAAAAAAATTATGCAGCGAGTTGTTATGATCTGGAATGCACTGCTTGAAAGGGTGTTGGAAACAAATTCAGTAGTAACTTTGAAAAGGGAATTGGATAAACACTTGAAGGGGAAAATTTGCAGGGCTATAGGGAAAGAGCAGGGGGTGGGACTAATTTAGTAACTCTTTCAAAGAGCTGGCACAGGCATAATGGGCCAAAAGACCTCTTTCTGTGCTGTATCATTCCATGAGGCTCACAAGACCGTTTCCACAAAATCTCTATAAGGTCATGACTTCATTTCAACTTCCCCAAATACTATCTCATATGTATTGAACTTGCATATTGTTAGTTGAACACTAGAGGGCCCCCTGATGGGAGTAAGTATGGTGTAGCAATTACATTCCAGGGTCTCCTTATGTTAACCAATGTTATATCTTTAGGAAAAGATACCAGAGTCTTTAATAAAAGCAACTATTACATTGCCAGACCCATTTGAGTATTTATAACAGTGGTGACAAGGATAACTAACAATGCATTGTTACGAAGATTAAACATTGAACATCTTTGTTACTTAGGTAGTGGTAAACCTTCTCATTGCAATTTTTTTTATCTCGTCAGCATTAGTTCGAAAAGTTAGAGTACTGAACAGGGTCTAGCTGGAGTATGTAGAAAGACTTAATTTTTATTTTGAGGCAAATGGACTTTAAACAGAGGCCAAAAAGAGAGCAGTTTTGCTTGTTATCTATGGATCTACAATGTATACATTGATTAAGAATCTGATCGCTCCTGCCCAGCCTAAAGATAAGACATATGAGGAGTTAGTCTAAGTGGTCAAAAAACACCTGAGCCCAAAGCCACTTGTTATTGCTGAACAGTTAAAGAACGACCAGAGGAGGCAAAGGGATGATGAAAATATTTCTCAATTTCTGGTGGAACGGAGGAAACTGTCCGAAACATGTAACTTTGGTGGGTTTCTTGATGATGCAATAAGAGACCAGTTTGTCTGTGGTTTGAAGAAAACGTCAATACAGAGGAAACTGTTGGTGGAAGGCAAACTTACGTCTGCTGGTGCTCTCAAAATAGCACTTGGAATGGAGATTGTTGCCAGCCGTGCCAGCGAATTCCATGTCACAAGGTTCAACAGCTTCAGAGTGAACAGAGGTGCTCAACCATGTTAGAGGTGTGGTAAAAATAATCATCATCCAGAGCAATTTTTTGTAAGATGGTTAACTGCCATAACTGCACAGAATCAGGCCATTCAGCTAAGTGTTGCTGGAAGCCCGTAGGTATTGCTAGATTGGAGGCAGGGAGAAGAAATGATGGCCCCAAATTATATTGTAACGTTGTGAATAATCAACAGAAGAAAAGACATAAATCCTACATCCATTACATCAATTTCGACAAGGAATCTGAGAATGAATCGCAAGGTGATAGGGATGAAGAGAAGCGTTTTCCTGTATATCCCATAACAGGAAAGGAGCAATGCAAAATTGTGGTCCCTGACTGGAGAGAAGGCATGAAATGTGAATTTGAATTGGACACTGGGGTTGCAGTGTCCAATTCAAATTGCCATCAAATGTATATGAGGAGAAGTCACAGAAAATTGCCTACAAAAAAGTAGCTCTTGCCACTCCTCAGAAAACTTCAGATGATTCGCCTAATCCCATGCGTAACAAACCAACCACCTCCCAGGACGTTGTTCGTGCTTCTGATTCTGATATGCATTCTCCAGGACAGTGTCTGACGAAAGCTGTGAAACCCAACAATGTTGAAACCTAACCTGAGAAGTCATCATCTCCTGCTCCTGTTATTAATCCCAGCTTATCCACTGTTAAGATATCCTCAAAAGTCAAGGAAGCCTCATTTGGACCTGTAGATCATTATGAGTGCTATGATTTATTTTGGTTATCACTTTATTAGATCATGTATTTGCTGAATTTCTTCAGTTAATGTTTTTTACCTGTTAACCAGGCACATTCTTGAAGATGGTTGCTGTCATCTTGAAATTCTATGGGGGAAAGTGATATGTATTGTAATTGCATATTGTTAGTTGAACTCTAGAGGGCCCCTTGATGGGAATAAGCATACTGCAGCAATTACACTCAAGGGTCTCCTCATGTTAACGAATGTTATATCTTTGGGAGAAGGATCCAGAGTCTTTAATAAAAGCAGCCGTCTTATCGCCACATCAACTTGAGTGTTTATTTGGACATAACGCTACCTACAGCTACCTTAGTGCTTTCATTATTCTCTGGAGAAGAGTAATTATTTGACATTAATGGGAAAAATCTTCATCAGTGTTGGTAAGAACTCATGCACATTCTCGCAGATCTTCCCTTATATTGCTTTTTTAAAAATTCATTCATGGGATGTGGGCAGCGCTGGCGAGGCTGGCATTTTATTGCCCATCCCTAATTGCCCTTGAGAAGGTGGTGGTGAGCCGCCTTCTTGAACCGCTGTGGTGAAGGTTGTCCCACAGTGCTGTTAGGAAGGGAGTTCCAGGATTTTGACCCAGCGACGATGAAGGAACGGCAATATATTTCCAAGTCGGGATGGTGTGTGACTTGGAGGGGAACATGCAGGTGGTGTTGTTCCCAGGTACCTGCTGCCCTTGTCCTTCTAGGTGGTAGAAGTCGCGGGTTTGGGAGGGGCTGTCGAAGAAGCCTTGCCGAGTTGCTGCAGTGCATCCTGTGGATGGTACACAGTGCGCCGGTGGTGAAGGGAGTGAATGTTTAGGGTGGTGAATGGGGTGCCAATCAAGCGGGCTGCTTTGTCCTGGATGGTATCGAGCTTCTTGAGTGTTTTTGGAGCTGCACTCATCCAGGCAAGTGGAGAGTATTCCATCACACTCCTGACTTGTGCCTTGTAGATGGTGGAAAGGCTTTGGGGAGTTAGGAGGTGAGTCACTCATCGCAGAATACCCAGCCTCTGACCTGCTCTTGTAGCCACAGTATTTATATGGCTGGTCCAGTTAAGTTCTGGTTAATGGTGACCCCCAGGATGTTGATGGTGGGGGATTCTGCGATGGTAATGCTGTTGAATGTCAAGGGGAGGTGGTTAGACTCTCTCTTGTTGGAGATGGTCATTGCCTGGCACTTGTCTGGCGCGAATGTTACTTGCCACTTATGAGCCCAAGCCTGGATGTTGTCCAGGTCTTGCTGCATGCGGGCTCGGACTGCTTCGTTATTTGAGGGGTTGCGAATGGAACTGAACACTGCAATCATCAGCGAACATCCCCATTTCTGACCTTATGATGGAGGGAAGGTCATTGATGAAGCAGCTGAAGATGGTTGGGCCTAGGACACTGCCTTGAGGAACTCCTGCAGCAATACCCTGGGGCTGAGATGATTGGCTTCCAACAACCACTACCATCTTCCTTTGTGCTATGTATGACTCCAGCCACTGGATAGTTTTCCCCCTGATTCCCATTGACTTCAATTTTACTAGGGCTCCTTGGTGCCACACTCTGTCAAATGCTGCCTTGATGTCAAGGGCTGTCACTCTCACCTCACCTCTGGAATTCAGCTCTTTTGTCCATGTTTGGACCAAGGCTGTAATGAGGTCTGGAGCCGAGTGGTCCTGGCGGAACCCAAACTGAGCATTGGTGAGCAGGTTATTGGTGAGTAAGTGCCGCTTGATGGCACTGTCGACGACACCTTCTGTCACTTTGCTGATGATTGAGAGTAGATTGATGGGGCAGTAATTAGCCGGATTGGATTTGTCCTGCTTTTTGTGGACAGGACATACCTGGGCAATTTTCCACATTGGCAGGTAGATGCCAGTGTTGTAACTGTACTGGAACAGCTTGGCTAGAGGCGCTGCTAGTTCTGGAGCACAAGTCTTCAGCACTACAGCCGGGATGTTGTCGGGGCCCATAGCCTTTGCTGTTTCTTGATATCACGTGGAGTGAATCGAATTGGCTGAAGACTGGCTTCTGTGATTGTGGGGATATCGGGAGGAGGCTGAGATGGATCATTTACTCGGCACCTCTGGCTGAAGATGGTTGCAAACAATTCAGCCTTGTCTTTTGCACTCATGTGCTGGACTCCGCCATCATTGAGGATGGGGGTGTTTGCAGAGCCTCCTCCTCCCGTTAGTTGTTTAATTGTCCACCACCATTCACGACTGGATGTGGCAGGACTGCAGAGCTTTGATCTGATCCGTTGGTTGTGGAATCGCTTAGCTCTGTCTGCTGTTTAGCATGAATGTCGTCCTGAGTTGTAGCTTCACCAGGTTGGCACCTCATTTTTAGGTACACCTGGCGCTGCTCCTGGCATGCTCTTCTGCACTCCTCATTGAACCAGGGTTGATCCCCTGGCTTGTTGGTAATGGTAGAGTGAGGAATATGCTGGGCCATGAGGTTACAGATTGTGCTGGAATACAATTCTGCTGCTGATGGCCCACAGCACCTCATGGATGCCCAGTTTTGAGCTGCTAGATCTGTTCTGAACCTATCCCATTTGGCACGGTGGTGGTGCCACATAACACATTGGATGGTATCCTCAGTGCAAAGACGGGACTTCGTCTCCACGAGGACTGTGTGGTGGTCACTCCTACCAATACTGTCAGGGACAGATGCATTTGCGACAGGTAGATTGGTGAGGACGAGGTCAAGTAAGTTTCTCCCCTCGTATTGGTTCGCTCACCACCTGCTGCAGGCCCAGTCTGGCAGCTATGTCCTTCAGGGCTCGGCCAGCTCAGTCAGTAGTGGTGCTACCGAGCCACTCTTCGTAATGGACATTGAAGTCCCCCACCCAGAGTACATTCTGTTTCCTTGATACCCTCAGTGCTTCCTCCAAGTGGTGTTCAACATGGAGGAGGACTAATTCATCAGCTGAGGGAGGGCAGTAGGTGGTAATCAGCAGGAGGTTTCCTTGCCCATGTTTGACCTGATGCCATGAGATTTCATGGGGTCCAGAGTCAATGTTGAGGACTCCCAAGGATCCTGACTGTATATCACTGTACTGCCACCTCTGGTCAGTCTGTCCTGCTGGTGGGACAAGACATACCCAGGGATGGTGATGGAAGAGTCTGGGATATCAGCTGAAAGGTATGATTCTGTGAGTATGGCTATGTCTGTGGGATAGCTCGCCTAATTTTGGCACAAGTCCCCAGATGATAGTGAGGAGGACTTTGCAGGGTCGACTGGGCTTGGTTTGCCTTTGTCGTGTCCAGTGCCTAGTGGTCCGTCCGGTTTTATTCTTCTTATGACTTTTTCTAGCGAGATTTTACAGCTGAGTGGCTTGTTGGGCCATTTCAGAGGGCAATTAAGAATCAACCACATTGCTGTGGGTCTGGAGTCACATATAGGCCAGACCAGGTGAGGATGGCAGGTTTCCTTCACTAAAGGACATTAATGAACCGGATGGGTTTTTACGACAATCTGGTAGTTTCATGGCCACCATTACTGATACTAGTATTTTAATTCCAGATTTTATTTAATTAATTGAATTTAAAATTCCCCAGCTGCCATGGCAGGATTTGAACTCATGACTCTAGAATATTAGTCCAGGTATCTGGATTATTAGTCCAGTAACATAACCACTATGCTACCATACCCTGTCTCCTAGCCTCTAATTTCTTTTTTAACATGTTACAATAAGTAACACCTCTCAATCATATTCTTAGTGCAATGGAGTTTGTGTCTCTTCACCACACGGACTGCAGTGGTTCAAGAAGGCGGCTCACCATCACCTTCTCAAGGGCAATTAGGGATGGGCAATAAATGCCGGCCTCGCCAGCGATGCCCACATCCCATGAATGAATAAATAAAAAAAAAGGTACTTAATACTTAATAAAGCACGTTACCTTAAGAACAAATATTATCAATGTATTTTTGTTATCTGATCCAGGTAATATAACTGGGTTCCTGAAAATACATTAAGGACTTACAAAGGATATGCATCTCAGGAGCCAACTTTAAAAATATCAGTAATTTCTAGAATGAGGAAACATTCCAAAAGCAGTTGAAGTAACATACTCTCCTTGTTACTGCAACTCCAGCACACTGAGTTACCTAGAAAGAATGAAAAAAGGAACTTGCATTTATATAGGACCTACAACCTCAGGGTTTCACAGCCAATTAATAACTTTTTAAAGTGTAGTCACTGTTGTAATGTAGGCTACCTAGAATGTACACTAGGAAAAAGGTAAATGTATTTACATTTTCAGGTCCATTTTCACAATGATTGACACTTCAGTGTAGTTAAATGGCTATATGTATATGTCTCTGAGACATTGCTCTGAAGTTTCTGATCTGTGCATCTGGACTAGTGACCAGTTCATCTTTTACAGGCCAAGTAGCTAATTCTCTGCTGGTTATGGTGATAACCATAATAATTGATTAGCTAAACTTCGCAAACAGTGGGCTGCTCAGAAGCAACTGCAGTGTTTCTGCATCTTTGTAAATGGTTTCCTCTGCATGAAAAATGTATCTGTTAGACACTCCTACAGTATTGTAGGCGGTTGGCCATGGAGGAGAACATTGTATCAGTGCACCACCTTAAAGTTACCTGATAGTGTTTCTAGTCATACTTCTGCTGTTTGTAATTGTTTCTTTTGATGTGATAGCCCCGCCCATAGCTTCAGGAAGATAAATTTGCATCATTTTAAAACTAAGAATACAACTGAAGTTAATGACATTTGACCAGAAAAACAAGAAATACGACTTTAAAAAAAATGTAGATTACCGAAGACTAACGTGCAGAATTTAAAATATACAACACAATAAATGACGAGCAGTGGAGTTGCAAGACAGTACTTGAATTGACTGGTCTGATGGAACCATAAACTGAAAGAAGGAAGAATGCCTGCAGAACATTGAGAATTAACTGCTGTTTTAAACTCGCCACTAGCTGTTTGTTATTTTAGAATATGCAGTATGTAGTTTAACATTTGCATTTGATTTCTCATTTATGATCGTATACAAACTGAATGTATGACAATGATGTGATGGGGAAATAAAACTAATAGTAACATGAATTCTGAACATATATATGGCATAATGTAGTCAGTGGTATAGTAAAGAAAAAAGAACTTGAATTTTCTCGCACCTTTCACAACCTCGGGACGTCCCAAAGCGCTTTACAGCCAATGAAGTACTTTTAAAGTGTAGTCACTGTTGTAATGTCGGAAATGCTGCAGCCAATTTGCACACAGCAAGTTCCCACAAACAGCAACTGATAATGACCAGATAATCTGTTTTTAGTGATGTTGGTTGAGGGATAAATATTGGCCAGGAGAACTCCCTTGCTCTTCTTCAAAATAATGCCATGGGATCTTTTACTTCTACCTGACAGGTTTAACTTCTCATCTGAAAGATGGCACCTCCAACAATGCAGCATCCCCTCAGTACTGCACTGGAGTGTCAGCCTAGATTTTGTGCTCAAGTCTCTGGAGTGGATATTATGGTGGGATGTCCATTTTCTGCACCTCATTTCCTGATTATCTGCCATAAACTTCATGGCACAAAACTTTGGGAGAGATGATGGTTCACTAAGTAGCCTACCAATGTTTATTTTGTTACTTGTGTTTTATCTATTTTCTTGATATTTGTATTGTATTTTTCTAGGGTATTGGTATCATATTTTAGAGACCCTCCATTATCTAGCAAATTACTATTATACACAAGGGGTAGGGGTGAGGGCAGTTCCATTAAGAAGTTCCACCACATGTGATGTTATTTTTAGTTCCAAATCACTTGGAAGTAAATGGGTCACTATATAGTTACGCATATAAGGGGAGATTTTCCTGGGTCCGTGCTCAGGCACACTAGATCACCTGGTAACAGCGAATATTAGAAAATCGGACAAGTTGGAGTGCACGCTGGGAAAGGAACCTGCCCAATTTTCATCCAATTCAAATTAATACCAGGAAAATTGGGCAGGTTCCTTTACAGATGTGAGCTTCGACCCATCCGATTTTCCCATATTCACTGAACCCAGGCAATCCAGTGCACCTGGGCACAGATCTTGAAAGATTTCCCCGAAATACTATTCCTACAACTTAATTTGTACTTAGTTGTCATACAAATTCACATACTTGATACCAGATGCCACTTCAGTATTTCAACTCATCCATTCTAGCATCCAATTGCATCTTGACCTCTCCTAATATTAGTGATTACACTGCCTTACCTGGTATATCATTTCTTTAAGTAAAACTGTTGACCCCAAATTTCCTTGAAGCCAGATCCACTGCTACATCTATTGTGGGGCAGGACTTCTAGCCACTGGTGATATGGGCCCCTGATTCTCACTTTCTGGGGTCAAGAGCATTTGCATGAATTGGGCAAGTACATACGCTATTAACAGGGGGAGAGGGGGAAGAACTTTCAGAGGGGCCCAACTGCAGCGTTAGTGGGCCAACCCAAAGATAATAATAAAAAAATAGCCCCATTGATTTCATAGGCTGGTTTCCATATTGCAAATGATTATTCTGCAATTGATTGCAGTAGCTGAAACTCCAGCCTTTTCAATTTTAGCTACCTCCAATACCCAAGCATTGCTGGACATCAGAACGCACAGGTATCCCTTCTGCACAGCATTGCTAACAGCACAAATACGGGAATTATGTTGTATGATGTCATCACCTCATTTGGATGCATCCGCCCTTTTGTAGGTGGGCATAGTATGTATATGCCCCCAAGTGGGCTTGAAATGTTGATGGATGGCAAAAGGGCCAGGATCAAGGCTAATTGAGTCCAACCCTACATTCTGCTGCTGTCTGCTCCGATTATGGTGGATTCCAAAAATGGTTTAGATCTCATCTCTATACAAAAGTTACACTTTGTCAATGCATCTGTCTTTCTATCAATTGCTCATAAATCTCAATAATTACAAATACTTTTACATTTTGCAGCAATTGGAAAGCCTAAATTCTACTTAGCATCATCTGGATCATCGTGAAAAAGTAAATTTAGTATAATTTAATTATTTTGAAGTGTTTTTTGGGAACTGCATGCAGTATATTTATGTTTTAGAGGTTTATGTAAATACTTTATACTAACAATAATAAATTTAGAATAGCTTCCTTATGGGAAAGGTATTTAAATAAATCGAAGGATTTATATATCCTTTTGTAAGCAGTGCAGATCCACTGAAAGTTTTACTGTATTGATTGTAATTTTGTTCACTATGTGCGTCTCATCCACACCCTTTTCAAACCTGAAAGGGCTGTTATTTAATGAAACAAAAACAAGGAACTGCAGTCTCACTGGATGATTTTTACATTCAAAGAGAGGGATGTTAGGTGTGGTCCTAAATTCTAGATAATAGGGCTTGGCATGTTTAAAGGCATTTTTGCTTTAAGTTTCATTCTGAAAGTTTAATTTGTAATCATGTAACAAAAGTACAGTAAACAGTGTGGGAATAAGGTGTTCCTAATGACATCACTTGATAACTTCTGGTGGCCATGTTGGATTATGTGCTGCCTTTCTGATCACATTAGCAAACTGATGTCAAACATGATTACTGAGGCTTTTAAACAATTTTCTTGACTTAAAGGAAGATTTTGATGGGATGTGATTTTTATTAATATAAAAAAGTAAATAATTGTTATTTGTGTGGTGTTTCCTTGTGGTTGTAGCAGTGGAGAAGTGAGATGCTATCTTGACTCCAGTCCAGTTTGTAGTTGTGAGTCTTGACACAATTCGCCCAGTCTTTGGACTGGCAGATCGCAAGGCTTTTCGCTTTACTCACTTTTCCACCAAGTCAAGAATACAAGTGAAACATTTTATTTACCTGATTCAGCAGTTCGTTGTACAACCCTATGTCTAGCTGAAGTTTAAAGAGTATGTGCCCATTTGGCTGACCTGCCGAGTCTGTGTTAAAGTTACCGACAGTTTTAGTAAGTGTTACTCAACTCATACACTGACTGTGGATTCTTGCATTCCTGAAATTGCAGGCCTACTGGTACTTAATAACTAGACAGTGTAATCTTAACATTTGTTGTATTTGCAATAAAATTTCTTCAAAAGAAAGCAGTGACATTTTTTGTTAAGATGCAACGTTTCCATCTTCATAGACCAACTGGAAGACTGATTTATATTCTTGTTATTTCTCTAAGAACAGTGACCGGATTTTTTGGTAAACCTTCTAAAAGATAACAACATTTGCTATGGTCACTTACAGGATGGTCGGTTGAACAAAGCTGTAGTGAAATTAGCTGCAGAGCATGTTTGAAGTTAAATGGTTATTCAAGCAATATAATACATGTAATAAAATCACAAGTATCCCAATGTGTTAATTAAATTATGTCTTTAAGCCGAAATTGCAATATTATTGTAAATGTAATGAGACATGCAATAGGTTTATATTTAAGACTCGGGTTAAGTGTTTCAGTTTAGTAAAATGATAGCTAGTCTGTACGGTAAAAAGTTGACATAAACAATTCTTTATTACAACCATATAGACCAGTCACAAGATATACATCTGATTGCTTAGCTTAGAAATGTAATTAGCACCAATTTTCTGGGGAAACATTTACATAATATACAATATATGAGGGTCACAGATAGGATGGATACTAAGGAGCTTTTTCCCTTCGTTGAGGGTACTATAACAAGGGGACATAGATTCAAGGTAAAAGGCGGGAGGTTTAGAGGGGATTTGAGAAAGAACTTTTTCACCCAGAGGGTGGTTGGAGTCTGGAACTCACTGCCTGAAAGGGTTGTGGAGGCAGGAACCCTCACAACATTCAAGAAGCATTTGGATGAGCACTTGAAATGCCATAGCATACAAGGCTACGGACCAAATGCTGGAATATGGGATTAGAGTAGACAGGGCTGATGGCCGGCGCGGACACGATGGGCCGAAGGGCCTCTATCCGTGCTGTATAACTCTATGACTCTATGACTCTATAATATACAAATACATTAATATAATAAAGGCGTCGTTTTAAGCACTATTTTGTGATTTCCTGTTAAGTACATTGTAACCGTACAAGCCTGTTACTAAAACTTAGTCTGTACATGATTTTTCGTAGATCTGTATAGTACATATTTATTTTAATTTTAATACATTGTCTTGCCATTACAGTTCAGATAAGCTCCAAGACACTAATTGAATTTATATTGTGTAAGCAAAAAAATATTTTTTTGAACAAAATCTTGCTCTGTGGATTCTTTCCGAAGTGTACTAATTTTAATCACATTGTAACAAAATTAAATATGTAAAGCGTAGGAATGAACAACTACTTGAAATTGAGCTCAGTTCTGAGTGCACAATTGTGAATAAATCTCTATATTTTTAGCACGAATGCTGATTGTCCTGATCTCTACAACAGTTGTCAAAATACAAGAGCTGAAGTGAATTGTATTCTTTTTTAAAAAAAACAGAACTACAGTCTTCATCTCCATTTTCCACTCTATTAAGTGAGATATGTTATATTTTTAAAAAATATAGGATTACTCATCTGTGAGTACCCTCCCCGCAGGTTTACACGCAGTTCAACCCACAAACTCACACCAACCAGAGGGTTGGGTACAAGCATGCTCCAACATGGCGCACCACATGACCTGTGACGAGTGTTAGGAACACCCTGTTAGTATGTGAATTAAAATCGTAATAGGGTATTATTACTTAGTAAGGAGCTGCCCTTTTTGCTCACTTTTTAATAATCCTGTGCAATTCATATTTCAACTGAACTGGATCAGAATTGAAATTTATCATAGTCAATTTGATAGATAATCTCAATTTACTTCTCTTTTATAGTCTATTATTAATGTTGCATGTGGTCTCCAGCATGACTAATTATAGATCGGATTGTTATTTGCAATACTCACATAGATGCTTCTGTTGCTGGCTCAGTTCACCGAGCTAAAGATGTATTCCCTTGCATTATTTCAACTGACTTTGGGTCAATGAACAGGAGTCACTCATAGTCAGAATAAAAGGAGACCCACATCCTCTGCCAAGCAAGACAGGGTGGTCAGTTTAACACCGGTTAGATATTTCATCAAATGGTTGACTTACAGATACATTTAGAAACTGGCCTCTGCTGGGATTCAGTATTATCAACTTGTTGGAGGTGAGATCCAGTATTTTACAATGAATCCATTGACCTGTGATGTCATGAATTTATTAAGATCAGACCAATTGATTAATTAGTTACTGAAATCTGATAGCTTACGTCATTTTGCAATGATAATGGGATAGATTTTTCTTTTTTTTGCTGCTCTATTTTAGGGCGGCACTAGGGTAGGGTGAAAAATAGGTGGGTCCCATTAAACCAGATCCCCACCCATTTACCATCTGTCCAATTTTCCCATGTTTCTCATGCAGGACCCCAACGCACCCACCTAAATAGAGCAGCCATATTTAAATGAGGGGACACCATAAATGTGATGATGTCACATGTCCGAATTTCTGTCATTACCACCTCAATAATGCAGGACGTAATGTACACCAGTACGAAACAGATGTTCAGTGTTGCTATTTGCTACAGAAAAGGCAAAAGTAAATTTAATGGACTACAGAAGATACGTTAAAAGGTTTTGTAAAATCCTTATTTTTGAATTATTTTGAACTTTTTTTGCACTTCTGACTACTGCTTCAATTTCCACCGTTTTGTCATTTTTGCCAACCCCATTCTAAAGAGGCCAGAGGGGATTTTCATTGAGAATACTCCTGTATCGGTTTCTTTGGAGGAAGAAGAGAAGAATGAAACAAGGCAGGTCAAGCTGGTCAGGTGCTACAGAGGCACATGATACCCTTATTTTAGAATATACAGACCAAGGTGTTTGTAACTCCAGTTGACCCAGGATCAGTGCTTATGAAGGCTGCACCTCACAAGGGTTGCTTCAATGAATTATGCTACATGATGGTGGAACTTGATCTGCAACTCACCTTCACCTTAGACTCCACGCTTCCAAAGGCTGTGAAGGTCACCAACATCCGAAAATTTTATGCTATGTGTTCATTGCAGGCAACCTCGAGCGACTTCAGTAACATTGTCCAATTGACCGTGCACACTTACGCTTGAACAAGCCAGTTCACCATCTGTGTACTGTGCACCACCCCTTGTGTGCTCCCTCTGGCTCACCATCTAAGACCCTCAGGTGTCTCTGGCCTGGTACTTTCCAGGGAGAGGTGAATGACAGCAAGTGTAAAGGGGGCTAGCAGATCTTTGTCCTCTACTTCTTCTTGCTTTGCGACACCGAGAGGAGGAGAGGTTAGAATGGGATGTTAAGCAGTAGATTTCATGTGACTTCAGCAGACGGAGTGATATCAGGGTTTCATGATGTAGTTTGCTGGCAGGTTGTATGTGGCTCAGCAACATAAGAAAGAAGAAAAACAGAATGCCAGGACGAAACTGCAGTTGGCACCTGCCCTCCTACTTCCTCATCTCCAACTCCATCTCCTATTTGCTGCACACCCTGCACCTGAACTCTCAGGCATTATACATCTGATAATGGCTGCCAGTCTGGGCATGCCGCAGGTGGTGAGAGAACCAACACGAGGGAAAAACCTACTTGACCTCGTTCTCACCAATCAACCTGTTGCAGATGCATCTGTCCAAGATGGTATTGGTAGGAGTGACCACCGCTCAGTCCTTGTGGAGATGAAGTCCCATCTTCACACTGAGGACACCATCCATCGTGTTGTGTGGCACTACCACCGTGCTAAATGGGATAAATTCAGAACAGATCAAGCAGCTCAAAATTGGGCATCCATGAGGTGCTGTGGGCCGTCAGCAGCAGAATTGTATTCCACCACAATCTGTAACCTTGTGGCCCGGCATATTCCTCACTCTACCATTACCATCGAGCCAGAGGATCAATTAGGAGTGTAGAGGAGCATGCCAGGAGCAGCACCAGGCGTACCTAAAAATGAGGTGCCAACCTGGTGAGCTACAACACAGGACTACATGCATGCTAAACAGTGGATGTAGCATGCAATAGACAGAGCTAAGCGATGCCACAACCAACGGATCAGGTCAAAGCTCTGAAGTCCTGCCACATCCAGTCGTGAATGGTGGTGGACAATTAAACAACTAACGGGAGGAGGAGGCTCCGTGAACATCCTCATCCTCAAAGATGGCAGAGTCCAGCAGGTGAGTGCAAAAGACAAGGCTGAAGCGCTTGCAACCATCTTCAGAAGTGCCAAGTGCCACCTGGGCCTCCTCCCAAGATCCCCACCATCACAGAAGCCAGTCTTCAGCCAATTCGATTCACTCCACGTGATATCAAGAAACGGCTGTGTGCACTGGATACAGCAAAGGCAATGGGCCCCAACAACATCCTCGCTGTAGTGCAGAAGACTTGTGCACCAGAACTAGCCATGCCTCTAGCCAAACTGTTCCAGTACAGCTGCAACACTGGCATTTACCCGACAAAGTAGAAAATTGCCCAGGTACATCCTGTCCACAAAAAGCAGGACATATCCAATCCGGCCAATTACCGCCCCATCAGCCTACTCTCAATCATCAGCAAAGTGATGCAAGGTGTCGTTGACAATGATATCATGTGGCACTTACTCACCAATAACCTGCTCACCGATACTCAGTTTGGGTTCCGCCAGAACCACTCGGCTCCAGACCTTATTACAGCCTTGGTCCAAACATAGATAAGAGAGCTGAATTCCAGAGGTGAGGTGAGAGTGACGCCCTTGACATCAAGGCAGCATTTGACCGATTGTGGCATCAAGGAACCCTAGTCAAATTGAAGCTAATGGGAATCAAGGGGAAAACTCTCCATTGGCTGGAGTCATGCCTAGCACAAAGGAAGATGGTAGTGGTTGTTGGAGGCCAATCATCTCAGCCCCAGGACATCGCTGCAGGAGATCCTCAGGGCAGTGTCCTAGGCTCAACCTATCTTCAGCTGCTTCATCAATGACCTTCCCTCCGTCATAAGGTCAGAAGTGGGGATATTCGCTGATGATTGCTCAGTGTTCAGCTCCATTCACAACCCCTCAGATAATGAAGCAGTACGTGCTCGCATGCAGCAAGACCTGGACAACATCCAGGCTTGGGCTGCTAAGTGGCAAGTAACATTCTTGCTAGACAAGTGCCAGGCAATGACCATCTCCAACAAGAGAGAGTCTAATCACCTCCCCTCGACATTCAACGGCATTACCATCGCTGAATCCCCCACCATTAGCATCCTGGGGGTCACCATTGACCAGAAACTTAACTGGACAAGCCACATAAATACTGTGGCTACAAGAGCAGGTCAGAGGCTGGGTATTCTGTGGCGAGTGTCTCACCTCCTGACTCCCCAAAGTCTTTCCACCATCCACAATGCAAAAGTCAGGAGTTTGATGGAATAATCTCCACTTGCCTGGATGAGTGTAGCTCCAACAACACTCAAGAAGCTCGACACCATCCAGGACAAAGCAGCCCGCTTGATTGGCACCCCATCCACCACCTTAAACATTCACTCCCCACTCCCTCCACCACTGGTGCACTGTGGCTGCAGAGTGTACCATCTACAGGATGCCCTCAGCAACTCGCCAAGGCTTCTTTGACAGTACCGGCCAAACCCGCGACCTCTACCACCTAGATGGACAAGGGCAGCAGGTGCATGGGAACACCACCACCTGCACGTTCCCCTCCAAGTCACATACCATCCCGATTTGGAAATATATTGCCGGTCCTTCATCGTCACTGGGTCAAAATCCTGGAACTCCCTACCTAACAGCACTGTGGGAGAACCTTCACCACATGGTTCAAGAAGGCGGCTCACCACCACCTTCTCAAGGGCAATTAGGGATGGGCAATAAATGCTGGCCTTGTCAGTGACGCCCACATCCCAAGAATGAATAAAAGAAATCCAGTTTGCTAGAAAAAAAATCTTCTCTTGATGGTACCTGCTGCTTTAATCTGTTTCCATGCATTTAAATCATGCAGCAGCACATAATTTCCTTATCTCCCCCAATCCCACAACGGTGAGCACCCACGTGGAGGAGGAAATACTACTGGAAGCCCACCTTCATTATATGAATTAAGCTAACCCTGGAACATTTGCTAGGGTGAGTGCAGGTGCAATCAGGTGAGCGGAAGTCCCACCTCACCACACTTATGGCAGTTATATCACCAGAGCTGCAGCATCTATGACTGGGGCTATCGCAATAGGCCAAATTAGAGTAGTGTAGGTCATGTGCCCAGTCTATGCAAAGAAAGAACCTACAACTTTCAAGAGGGAATTAGATAAATACTTGAAGGGAAAAAATTTACAGGGCTATGTGGAAAGAGTTGGGGAATGGGACTAATTGGATAGGTCTTTAAAACAGGCACAATGGGCCTATGATTTGTGTTGCACTTTTCATTACCCCAGGATGTACCAAAGTGCTTCACAGCCAATGAATTATTCTTTGAATTGTGGTCACTGTTATTATGTTGGCAAATGCAGCAACCGAACAACACATAGCAAGGCTTCACAAACAGCAATGAGATAAATGACCAGTTAATCTGTATTTATGGTGTTGAATGAGGATTAAATGTTAGCTAGGACATTGGGAAAATTTCCCCAAATCTTCTTTAAATAATACCAAGGGATTGTTTACATCCATCTGAGCAGGCATATAGGATTTTAGTTTAACATCTCATTCAAAAGACAGAACAACACAACATTCCCTCATTCCTGTACTGAAGTGTCAGCCTAGACTATGTGCTCAAGTCTTCTACCAGGGCTGAAACCCGCAACTTTCTGACTCAGAGGCAAAAGTGCCACTATTGAGCCCCACTGACACTATGGTCTTATAGTGGGTCTGAATGTCAGGAAGAGATAGGCCTGCATCTGACTCTGCTGGTCTCAATCTGAATTCCCTAGAGATCTAGTGGAGACTCTTCCCATTTATGTATGGTATCTGTAATTACATTTTTAGTTTAAAGAATCAAAATATTGAATTTTCAAACATTCATCCAACCAGTTATTAAAACTCTGGAATAATTATTGCAATTTTATTCCACCCAGTTAGATCACACATTGCTTCGACCCAAAAAGATGTTTTGCAATCTCCTAATTATAAATCAATTTTTTATTTACATATAGATTTACATATCCTAAATTTTTAAAGTAAGTTCTGCCCTCGTGGAGCTTTCCATCTGAGTCTTTTATCAGGCCAAATAATGACACCTACATGTATGGTTTCTGAGAATGAGAAGCCTAGAATAGAAAAGATTAATCAGCATATTTTCAACCAAAAAAATCTGATTACAGGTGCACTTTACACACTTTTTACAGTTTTGATGACCAACAAAAAAAACTTGAAGGCAACCAGATGGGGAAACAGTGGATTCCTCTTTAAACAGCAGAGGAAGTGAGCTTTGTAGAAACACGTGATAAGTTTAAAATTGTGTCAGTTAATATGCTAATATTTTTCTAATGAAACCTAAACTAAGTGGAAATTTAAAAACTGAACTCACAAATCTGGGTTGCATATTCAAATAATTACTCGTTTGGTGTTTATGTAAATTGCACGCACACAGTAGCTTTGAGCATTTTGTTACTAATCAATTGTTGGTAACCTTTAGTTGTAATAATAGTAACCTTTGTGTCATTGATTTGCAAGAAGTGAAAATAAAATATTTCTTTTCTGCACCTCTCAAGATGTATGGCATACTGAGCTGACCCAACCCTAGTAGTAATAAGCCTACTACTTATTCCACCTCTTGTAAAAATGGCAAAGTCTATATTGATGAGATTGTCTTCTCTATGCTGCAACAGTTTGCTGAACATAGACATAATTGGAAAAATAAGGCTGTCAACTCTTCTGCCATTGATACAGCCAAATTGAAGTTCCTGCTCGATAAGACTTGTAGCGGAAACTACAAGGAGCTGTGACATCTGGACTACAGAGAATTTAGTTATTAATTCCAAAGATGGACTTATTGGTGTAATATCATGATTTAGCACTCCATTCATGAAACCTCAGTTTATAGTAGGGCAGATTGAATGATCAGAACTGGAGGTCAGTCCAACCTCCCAAATTTCTGATTGTCCTTTTAACAACTAGAAAATCAGGAAGGTCACAAAGCGGACATTCTACTGCTGTGGCCACAACATTGAAGTCAATGAAAATGAAAATCGGGGGAGGTGCTTAACGGGTCGCTGAGCTTATATTGCACATTTTACACTATCGCCAATAGTCAGAATTACCCCCACTCTCTCACATCCAACTCCTGCCCCAATCCACAGAGGCACTGTACGCCATCCATCTTGTCACCCTTTCACAGAGACGCTTTCTCCTTCTCCAACCCCCACAGTTCATATTGGCGTTCTTCTCCATCTTCCCACTCAATTCAACCTGGCACTCTTCTCCAACCTTGTTCAAGTTAGTACTCTTTTTCAATCTACAGTTCTTCTTCTCCTCCGCTCCCACTTAAAGCTGGCACTTTTTTATCCACACCCTCAGATCAAAATAGCAATTTCCCCCTCCCCCCAGTTCATTTTGGCATTCTCCCTCTCATTTTGCTCAGTTAATTCTGGCATTTACCTTTCTCTCCCCACCAAAGCACCATTACTAACTTCTGTCCTTTTCCCTCTCCCTTTTATTGCCATTCTATATCTCCCATTCATAGCCATCCATTTCCCTCCTTTCCCTCTCCTCTTCTCATTGATCATACCCGAGTGCTGTTGCTAATGATGGTGATTCTGGCTTTTGCATACTGTAGGTGGGAATTCCTGTTCCTGTGAGAATTCCTAACTACAGTATCCAGCAGCCAGGAGCACTTGCATTAGGCAGAGGACTCCAGCAGGAGAGGTACTGAGGGAAGAAGATATGGTCCACATTGATTTCTGTCAGTAAAAGTTGATATGCAGATTAGGAATCCAAAATGAGGACTGTCAGTGTAAGATGCTGCTGGTTGGTATGTATGTAATTTAAAAAGTATTAATAGTAGTTGTAAGAAGGATTAAGGAAATATTGAATCTGTTCTTGAGAGAGGAATAACCAATCAAAGCTTTGTTTACTTTAGAAATCCATGGTTCTGGGGTAGATATTGATTTTTTTTACAACATGTTGGAACATTTTAAAGTATAATCTTTTGGAGGTATTTCTAAAGTTTTTAGAAACAAGCAATGCATTTTGCTAGGAAGAATGAGGAGAGGCAATATAAACCAAATGGTACAATTTTAAAGGGGGTGCAGGAACAGAGAGACTTGGGGGTGTACATACACAAATTTTTGAAAGTGGCAGGACAAGTTGAGAAAGCTGTTAAAAAAGCATCCTGGTTCCTTGGCTTTATAAACAGAGGCATAGAGTACAAAAGCAAGGAAGTTATGCTAAACCTTTATAAATCACTGGTTAGGCCTCAGCTGGAGTATTATGTCCAATTCTGGGCACCACACTTTAGGAAGGATATCAAGGCTTTAGAGAGGATGCAGAGGAAATTTACTACAATGGTACCAGAGATGCGAGACTTCAGTTACGTGGAGAGACTAGAGAAGCTGGGGTTGTTCTGTGTCCTCAAGGACAGGATAAATAGGGCTGTCGATAGGACTTTAAACTAGTAAGATGGTGGGAGGGATCTGGTGAAAATAATATAAGTCTGAAGATTAAAGAAATAGGAAATGAGAGTAAAGGTCAGACCAAGGTAAAGAACAAGGGTAGCATAAATGGTCAGGGAACAAATACAGTTGTAGAACATGAGTACAAAATGACTGTTAAAAATAAAGTGAGGGGAACAATTATTAAAAACAAATTAAATTGACTGTACGGCAATGTGCACAGTATCCGAAACAAAACAGGGGAACCGGAGGCAGTAATTTGTAGTGAGGAGCCAGGTGTAGTAGGGATAACTGAAACATGACTACCTAATGAACAGGACTGGTAGTTAAATATTGCAGGATATAACGTATTTAGAAAGAATATGGTAGGAAGAAGGGTGGGGGTGGGGGAGGGAAATAGCTGTACTAATTAGAGACAACATAATGGCGATAGAAAAAAGGGACAAAAGTAATATTAAGATAGAAACAAAATCCATATGGATTAAGACAAAGGATAAAAAGGGATTGATCACATCAATAGGCATATTATACGAATAGTGGAAGGGAGTGGAGGAAGAAATATGTAGGCAAATCTATGAAATGAGTAAAAAGCATCGAATAATAATCATGGTCGATTTCAACTACCTTCAAATAAACTGGCAAGAAGAGGTTGGGAAAGGAGAATGGGGAATGGAGTTTTTACAGTGTGTATGTGATTTTTCTTACTCAGTAAGTGAGAAGCCCGACACGAGAGGAATCACTGCTGGATCTAATAATGGGAAATGAACCAGAGCAGATAAGAGAAGTAAGTGTAGGGGAACATCTAGGCAATAGCGATCATAACATAATAAAATTTAAAATAATGATTGAGAAAGATATAAGTAAGAGAAAGACCAAAGTAATAGATTGGAAAAAAGCTGTTTTTGAGGTGATGAAAATGGAACTAGGGAAGGTAAACTGGAAAAAAAATTGACAGACAAAGAGACATAACAGCAGTGGGAAATATTTAAAAAGGTGATCAATAGAGTTCAGGAGAAATATATTCCTCTAAAAAGCAAGAACAAACTAGCCAATAATGAAACACCATGTATGAATAAAGAGATAAGGGTAAAATTGAAACTAAAGAAAAAGGCATACTCTAAGTACATAGACAATAAAGGAAAGGGTGACAAAAGGGAATACAAAGAGGTTAGGAAGGACGTCAACAAACAATTAGGTAAACAAAGAGGAACTATGAAATTAAATTAACAAGGAATATAACAAGAAATAATAAAGTATTCTACAGATTCATAAATAACAAAAGAAAAATCAGGAAAGGATAGGGCCATTAAGAGATGAACAAGATAAACTCACAGATAATGACAGCGAAATGGCAGAAATATTGAATAGTTATTTTGCCTCAGTATTTATCAGGGAGACTAACAAGGTGGGCATGATATTGGAAGAGGAGATCAAAAAAGATATTAAGACATTTAAGATAGAAAGGGGGGAAATAATTGATAAACTAATCAAACCTAGAGAGGATAAAACCCCTGGTCCGGATGGATTGCAACCGCACATTTTAAAAGAAGTTAGGGAGGAGATAGCAGAGGCACTATTACATATATATAAAAATTCATTCGAAAAGGGAATAGTGCCAGAGGACTGGCGGACAGCTAATGTGATTCCTATATTTAAAAAGGGAGCTAGAAAAAATCCAGGGAACTATAGACCAATTAGCTTAATGTCGGTAGTAGGAATGATAATGGAATTTTTACTCAAAGATGTAATAGAAAAACATCTAGAAAATGAAAATATAATGAAGTGTAGTCAGCATGGATTTCAGAAAGGAAAGTCATGGTTGAACAACCTTACTGAATTCTTTGAAGAAGTAACAGAAAGAGTAGACAAGGGTAATGTAGTAGATGTAATATATTTGGATTTTAAAAAGCCTTCAATAAAGTGCCACATTATAGACTCATGACTAAAGTCAGACCTTGTGGATTCAGGGGACTGGTAGCAGAATGAATAGCAAGCTGGCTTCAAAACAGAAAAGAGAGAGTAGTGGTTAAGGGTAGCTACTCAGACTTCCAAAAGTGGGAAGTGGTGTCCCACAGGGATCGGTGCTGGGACCACTGTTGTTCACAACTTACATCAACGATTTGAACTCAAGAATCGGAAGTACTATTTCAAAATTTGTGGACAACACAAAATTGAGTGGTATAGTTACTACAAAGGAAGAAAGCGTTAAAATTCAAGAAAACATTAATAAACTTGCAGAATGGGCGTGTAATTGGCTAATGAATTTCAATATAGATCAGTATTTGGTGGTGCATTTTGGTAGGAAGAATAAGGAGGCCATATATTGCTTGGATAATAAGAGTCAAAATGGGGTAGAGGAGCAAAGGGATCTCAGGGTACAGATACACAAATCATTAAAAGTAGCAACCCAGGTTAATAAGGCCATAAAAAAGGTAAACCATATTCTGGGGTTCATTTCCAGAGGGATAGAATTGAAAAGCAGAGAAGTTATGTTAAACTTGTATAGAACCTTGGTTAGACCACACTTGGAGTACTTTGCACAGTTCTGGTCTCCATATTATAAAAAGGATATAGAGGCATTGGAGAAAGTGCAAAAAAGATTCACAACTGAGAGGATATATTTATCAGGAAAGACTAAACAGGCTGGGGCTCTTTTCCCTGGAATAGAGAAGGCTGAGGGGCGACCTGATAGAGGTCTTTAAGATAATGAAAGGGTTTGATGGGGTAGATGTAGAGAAAATGTTTCCACTTGTGGGGAAGTCCAAAACTAGAGGTCATCAATATAAGATCGTCACTAATAAATCCAATAAGGAATTCAGGAGAAACTTCTTTACCCAAAGAGTGGTAAGAATGTGGAACATACTACCACAAGGAGTAATTGAGGCAAATAGCGTAGATACATTTACGAAGGAGAAAGGAATAGAAGGTTGCGCTGGTAGGGTTAGATGAAGTAAGGAGGGAGGAGGCTCGTGTGGAGCATAAACACTGGCATAGACCAGTTGGACCGAATGGCTGGTTTCTGTGCTGAAGACTCAATGTAATGCAACTCAATGTAATGTTCTCCTCAGAGCAGAGAAGGTTAAGGGGAGATTTGATTGAGGTGTTCAAAATCATGAAGGGTTTTGATAGAGTAAATAAGAAAAAACTGTTTCCATTGAAAGAAGGGTCAGTAACTGGAGGACACAGATTTGAGATAATTGGCAAAAGAACCAGAAGGGAGATGACAAGAATATTTTTTACGCAGCGAGTTGTTGTGAAGTGGAATGCACTGCCTGAAAAAGTGGTGGAAGCATATTCAATAATAACTTTCAAAAGGGCACTGGATAAGTACATGAAGGGGAAAATTTTGCAGGGCTGTGGGGAAAGGGAAGGGGAGTAGGAGTAATTGGATAATTCTTTCAAAGAGCCAGCACAGGCATGATGGGCCAAATGGTCTCCTACTGTGCTGTATCATTCCATGATTCTATGATTCTATGAGCTACTCCCTGAGGGAAGGAGTGATGACATTGAGTTCTAATAGTAAAGAAAAACAACATGAATTGGAAATCTATTATGCTTTTAAATATTGATTATACAATCGTCACTAAGGTTTTCTGCTTATGTTTTCAGTCAGTGATAGATTGTTATACACACAGATCAGACATGTACTATGTCAGGCCATTCTATTGAGGACAATTCTATTGAGGCAGCACTGATACAAAATTGGCTAAGTGACAGGAAAGAGAGAGTAGTGGTGAACGGTTGTTTTTCAGACTGGATGAAGGTATACAGTGGTGTTCCCCAGGAGTCGGTACTAGGACCACTGCTTTTTTTATATATATTAATGACTTGGACTTGGGTGTACAGGGCACAATTTCAAAATTTGCACAAGACACAAAACTTGGAAGTGTAGTAAACAGTGAGGAGGATAGTAATAGGTTTTCAAGAGGACATAGACAAGCTGGTGGAATGGGTGGACACATAGCAGATGAAATTTAACGCAGAGAAGTGCGAAGTGATACATTTTGGCAGGAAGAATGAGGAGAGGCAATATAAACTAAAGGGTACAATTCTAAAGGGGGTTCAGGAACAGAGAGACTTGGTGGTATATATACACAAATCTTTGAAGGTGGCAGGACAGGTTGAGAAAGCGGTTAAAAAGCATACGGGATCCTGAGCTTTATAAATAGAGACATAGAATACAAAAGCAAGGAAGTTATGTTGAACCTTTATAAAACACTGGTTCGGCCACAGCTGGAGTATTGTGTCCAATCCTGGGCACTGCACTTTAGAAAGGATGTGAAGGTCTTAGAGAGGGTGCAGAAAATATTTACTAGAATGATTCCAGGGATGAGGGACTTGAGTTATGTGGATAGACTGGAGAAGCTGGGGTTGTTCTCCTTAGAGTAGAGAAGGTTAAGAGGAGATTTGGTAGAATGGTTTAGATAAAGTAAATAAAGAGAAACTGTTCCCATTGGCAGAAGGGTTGAGAACCAGAGGACACAGATTTAAGGTGATTGACGAAAGAAGCAAAGGTGACATGAGGAAAAACATTTTTAGCAGCGTGTAGTTATGATCTGGAATGCACTGCCTGAAAGGGTGGTGGAAGCAGATTCAATCATGGCTTTCAAAAAGAAATTGGATAAATACTTGAAGGGAAAAAATTTGCAGAGCTACGGGGAAAGAGTGGGGGAATGGGACTAACTGGATTGCTCTTACAAAGAGCCAGCACGAATGTCCTCCTTCTGTGCTGTTACCATTCTATGATTCTGTGATTTCTTTCATATTAAAAGACCTTCACCTGGAATTTCCATGCAGGGTTCCCCCAATCTACTGCCATAACTTCAGTGGAAAATCAATAGAAATCCTGGAGATGTGGTATAAATGGCTAAAATTGGACATCTATGCCCTTTCTCCAGGGTTTCCATCAATCTTCCACCAAAGTTTCAGGTTTGGGTGTGCATGAATGTTGTCGTGGTATTGTTCAGACAATTTTCTGGTCTCTTTAACAGAGCAGGTTGTATGCCGGTTAGGGATGGGTTTGGTTTTTAGGTTGAACTCTGGAAAAACTAAAATATTATTGTTGGGGAAACGGAGGGATAAGTTTAGTTTGTCTTGCTTCAGTTCACCTTGATTGTATTAAAGTTGGGAATTTGGTTTGGGGACAGTTGAACAAAGTTAAGCACTGAGGTTGCGGGGAAAGATTAGGGGCTGGATTTTGCTTTGGGGTGGTATTGCCGCCGGAGGTGGGTTGGGGGAGGGCTTCCACCTGCCACCCTGACTCCGCTGTGACTCTGATCCATTTTCTTAGGTCAGGGCTCCTGGCAGTAACTCCACTCTACAAGGGAGCCCTCCACTGCATGGAAGGAAAATCCACTGGAGTTGCAGTGGAACAATTGCTGCAGCACCCAAAGGTATTGGAGGGACATTTAAAAGGGGTAAAGCCCTGTAAAGATTAAATCCAAATTTTGGGCTAATGGCTGAGAATGAGCCAGCATTGCTACAGCTGGTGGCAGGAGCACTGAAGAGAGCAAGAGGTGTCAAGGATCAGATCCTCGCAATGAGAGGACAGAAAAATAATCAGATCCTCGCAATGAGAGGGCAGAAAAATAATCTTTTTAATGGGCGGTGGTCAAGTAGCAGGCAGCCGAGATCCCTGCTCTGGGGGAGGGATGAGGAAAATTTCCTCTGGTGGATTTAGATGCAGGGTTCCTGAGGTCAGCTTCCCTGCCCCATTTGCTTTGCTCTACCACCACTATGTTACTTGATTTCGGACAGATTACTAGAGGAAAATCTAACCCTTGCTCTCTCCATAACAAGGAAAATTCTTGATTTTCAGGGCAATCGTAATGCTTTCCCTACTTTATCTTGCCAGAGTATTTCTTTCGGATCTTTTGACTGTATAGGTTGTTAAGATGACGTTCCAGTTTCTATGGAGAAGGAAAATGGAGAGGGCTAAAAGATTGATCATGTTAAGGGAAACAGAGCCAGGGTGCTTTGAGAAAGAAGTCCTGGATATGGATGAATGTTAAATGTTAAATTATCAAATGTTGCAAGAAGACTGAAAGGGTTGGATTCCACCCGGTGGGAAACTGACATGATCAGATCAGCTGCCTATTTTACACACGCCTGACTTTATTTTCCAT
The DNA here is from genome assembly GCF_035084215.1 of Heptranchias perlo. Classification (NCBI taxonomy): domain Eukaryota; kingdom Metazoa; phylum Chordata; class Chondrichthyes; order Hexanchiformes; family Hexanchidae; genus Heptranchias; species Heptranchias perlo. The sequence continues at coordinate 34,096,045 of NC_090337.1, read as the reverse complement.
TAAATGGAACGTAAAATGAGCCAGTGTGTACAACGGACAGATGATCTGATCATGTCTGTCTCCCACCAGGCGGGTTAGGTTAAAACTATCCCAAGTCTAATTTTTCTTTTTACCTTGGATGGGTTCTGCAGAATTTGGGATTATTCGGGAAGGATCTAGCAGTGCTGTATGCATGGAAGCTTCCAGCTATGATTTTATAAAGAAATGTAAATAGATTTTTTTTTAGGAACCAAGTCTTGGGAGTTGTGATCTTTGCTTAAACAGTTAGAAAGAAATAATATTATTTCTTTGGCAAAACAATTTCTGGTTGATGTATGCAAGAAAATGCGGGTGAATGTTAAATTGTAAGCATTTGACTGAGTCACAGATGGGCGCTAGTTCATCAATATCTTCTGTGCAATTCTTTTTGTTCTAAGCAATATCTTGTCCCTGTGACAGAGTTCTAGCATGGGGTGTAGAAAGGAAGAGTGAACCGATCGTAAAGGACTACATAGAAATTAAAATATGGAAACAGGCCATTCACCTAACCAGTCTTAGTTTGAAGTTTATCTTCCCATGAGCAATAATCCTAATCCCATATGTCCTGCCTGTTCTCATATCCCTTTATTACCTTTTCTTTAACCATTTATCTATCCTATTCTTAAAGGTTGACACAGTCACTTAATTGTGTGTCACTGTGTGTGCTCCTTAAACTAGCCAAATCTGAAGACTATTTTTCTTGCAGCACAAAAAAGCACATAATAAAAGGGACCAGAGCAAAACTAGGGAAGGTGTCCCAGGAGTTATCAAACTTTTCATTTGAGGAGACCACCCAGATAACATTGTGCACAAGAGCATGGAGGAGTCAGGGAGGATGAAGTTGGAGACCTCCCCAAAGCTCACAGCTAGTACCACTCTGCTCTTATCATGTCTTATTCTCCTACTTACTAACATAAAGGCATACATTCAACCACAAAACATCACACACATTGTATTGCAATTCAAGCACTGTTTAAATGTGTTTCTTGGAGTAACATTTTGACATATGTCGCTCTTCTGTTTTTGTAGGCATGGAGCAATGACCTTGAGCAAGCCAGCACCTCACAGCATCTACATCACTTTTATCAACCTTGGCAAGCACACTCAGAGGATGTAGACAGTGATCTTCAGGAAGTAGCATTGCATGAGTTACAGTGCATGGGTAAGAAGCAAGTGGTGGTGGTGGCAGATGAGCAGCAGGTAACTGCTACCCAGAAGTCTAGCATAGTTCCTTCCTCAGCCACAGTGCTCACAGGGCTTGCTTACAAAAGGAGATTACTGTTGGAGCAGGATCATCTACACAAGTTAGTTGAGTCCATGCAAATAACTCTACATGGTCTGGCTAGTAGTCCACTAGCCACATCTGTGTGGTCATTGATGAACAATTGTCTGTACTGCATTCCACCACATAGAGCTTGTGGCAACTCCCAAGGCATCTGTAGTGAAGCCCTCAGTGGAACAGGTCCTAAGCCCGGTTGTAGTATTTCTTATGAATGCTCAATCTGCTGCTACAGAGGCCTTGGACTCCAATTTACAAGAAGCTCCCTTGTACAGCTTCAGTATGCTGGAGGATCAGATTGAGCAAACCCTGAGCAGGGATTCAAGTCTTCATTGCTGCCCAGAGTTCTGCTCCCATGCAGATCATGGCATATTGAAAGAGTTCTAGCAACAGTGCATGTTTAAATAGAATCATAGCATCATAGGGGAGGGTTTAAACTAAAGTGGCAGGGGGTTGGGAACCTGAGCAGGGAGAGAGAGGAAAGCGTAACAGGAAGGGACAGAAGGTATGGAGTAATAGGTAAAGTGTTAAAAAAGGAAAAAGCAGGAACTAAGCGTCACAAAACAGATTTGAAAGTTCTTTATCTGAATGCACGTAGCATTCGTAATAAAATGGACGAGTTAACGGCACAAATAACTACGTATGGGTATGATCTTGTGGCCATTACAGAAACATGGCTGCAGGGTGACAACGACTGGGAATTAAATATGCCAGGGTATTTAACAATCAGGAAGGACAGGCAGGAAGGAAGGGGAGGTGGGGTGGCTATGTTAATAAAGGAAGGAATCACTGTAATACAGAGAAATGATATTGGGACAAAGCATCAAGATAATGAAACAGTTTGGGTGGAGATAAGGAATAATAAGGGAAAAAAAACATTAGTGGGCGTAGTATATAGGCCTCCTAATAGTTGCAACTCTGCTGGAAGAAGTATTAATCAGGAGATAGTCGGGGCATGTAATAAGGGAACAGCCATAATTATGGGGGATTTTAATTATCATATTAACTGGACAAATCAAATTGGGCAGAGCAGCCTTGAGGACGAGTTCATTGAGTGCATCAGGGATGGATTTCTTGAGCAGTATGTAACTGATCCTACAAGGGGGCAGGCAACCTTGGACCTGGTCCTGTGTAATGAGTCAGGATTAATTAATAATGTCCTAGTTAAGGATCCCCTTGGAATGAGCGACCACAACATGGTTGAATTCCATATCCAATTAGAGGGTGAGAAGGTTGATTCTCAAACAAGCGTACTGAGCTTGAATAAAGGAGACTATGATGGTATGAGAGCGGAATTGATTAAAGTGGACTGGGAAAATAGATTAAAGGGTAAGACGGTACATGAGCAGTGGTGTTCATTTAGGGAGTTATTTTACAACTTTCAAAATAAATATATTCCACTGTGGAAAAAAGGGTGTAAAAGAAATGACAGCCACCCGTGGCTAAGTAAAGAAATCAAGGATAGTATCCGACTAAAAACAAGGACATATAAGGTAGCCAAACTTAGTGGGAGGATAGAAGATTGGGAATTCTTCAAAAGACAGCAAAAAGTAACTAAAGGATTGATTAAGAAAGGGAAGTTAGATTATGAAAATAAATTAGCAAAAAATATAAAAACAGATAGCAAGAGTTTCTATAGTTATATAAAAAGAAAAAGGGTGGCTAAGGCAAACATAGGTCCCTTAGAGGATGAGACCGGGAAATTAATGGTGGGAAACATGGAGATGGCAAAAATGCTGAACAAATATTTTGTTTCAGTCTTTACAGTAGAGGACACTAAGAATATCCCAACAGTGGACAAACAGGGGACTCTCGGGGGGGAGGAGCTAAATACGATTAAAATCACTCAAGAGATGGTACTCAGTAAAATAATGGGACTCAAGGCGGATAAATCCCCTGGACCTGATGGCTTCCATCCTAGGGTCTTGAGGGAAGTGGCAGTAGGGATTGTGGATGCTTTGGTGATAGTTTTCCAAAATTCCCTGGACTCAGGAGAGGTCCCGGCAGATTGGAAAACTGCTAATGTAACACCGTTATTTAAAAAGGGTAGTAGGCAGAAGGCTGGAAATTATAGGCCAGTTAGCTTAACATCTGTGGTGGGTAAAATTTTGGAGTCTATTATTAAGGAGACAGTAACGGAACATTTAGATAAGCATAATTTAATAGGACAAAGTCAGCATGGCTTTATGAAGGGGAAGTCATGTCTGACAAATTTGCTTGAGTTCTTCGAGGATATAACGTATAGGGTGGATAAAGGGGAACCAGTGGACGTAGTGTATTTAGACTTCCAGAAGGCATTCGACAAGGTGCCACATAAAAGATTATTACTTAAGATAAAAAATCACGGGATTGGGGGTAATATTCTGGCATGGGTGGAGGATTGGTTATCGAACAGGAAGCAGAGAGTTGGGATAAATGGTTCATTTTCGGACTGGCAACCAGTAACCAGTGGTGTTCCACAGGGGTCGGTGCTGGGTCCCCAACTCTTTACAATCTTTATTAACGATTTGGAGGAGGGGACCGAGTGCAACATATCAAAATTTGCAGATGATACAAAGATGGGAGGGAAAGTAGAGAGTGAGGAGGACATAAAAAACCTGCAAGGGGATATAGATAGGCTGGGTGAGTGGGCGGAGATTTGGCAGATGCAATATAATATTGGAAAATGTGAGGTTATGCACTTTGGCAGGAAAAATCAGAGAGCAAGTTATTTTCTTAATGGCGAGAGACTGGAAAGTACTGCAGTACAAAGGGATCTGGGGGTCCTAGTGCAAGAAAATCAAAAAGTTGGTATGCAGGTGCAGCAGGTGATCAAGAAAGCCAACGGAATGTTGGCTTTTATTGCAAGGGGGATAGAATATAAAAACAAGGAGGTATTGCTGCAGTTATATAAGGTATTGGTGAGACCGCACCTGGAATACTGCATACAGTTTTGGTCTCCATACTTAAGAAAAGACATACTTGCTCTCGAGGCAGTACAAAGAAGGTTCACTCGGTTAATCCCGGGGATGAGGGGGCGGACATATGAGGAGAGGTTGAGTAGATTGGGACTCTACTCATTGGAGTTCAGAAGAATGAGAGGCGATCTTATTGAAACATATAAGATTGTGAAGGGTCTTGATCAGGTGGATGCGGTAAGGATGTTCCCAAAGATGGGTGAAACTAGAACTAGGGGGCATAATCTTAGAATAAGGGGCTGCTCTTTCAAAACTGAGATGAGGAGAAACTTCTTCACTCAGAGGGTGGTAGGTCTGTGGAATTTGCTGCCCCAGGAAGCTGTGGAAGCTACATCATTAGATAAATTTAAAACAGAAATAGACAGTTTCCTAGAAGTAAAGGGAATTAGGGGTTATGGGGAGCGGGCAGGAAATTGGACATGAAGCTGAGTTCGGATCGGTCAATGCCCTGTGGGTGGCGGAGAGGGCCCAGGGGCTATGTGGCCGGGTCCTGCTCCGACTTCTTGTGTTCTTTAGATTTGTGGTTGGGATCAGATCAGCCATGGTCTTATTGAATGGCGGAGCAGGCTCGAGGGGCCGATTGGCCTACTCCTGCTCCAATTTCTTATGTTCTTATGTTCTTATAGAAAGGTTACAGCATGGAAGGTAGCCATTCGGCCCATCGAGTCTGCACTGGCTCTATGCAAGAGCAATCCAGCTAGTCCCACACCCCCGCCCTATCCCCGTAGCCCTGCAAATTTTTCCCTTTCAAGTACTTATCATAGATAAGAATGAGGCTGCTATCTCTCAGGCTGATGCCAAATCTAGCCCATCCAGCATTCCTATGCAAGTGATGGTAGATGTGCCAGAAACTGGGCTGGGCCGGTCAGCCACAGCAATAGCAAATGTGGCTGAATCAGTTGTGGAGCCACCTCAGAAACCAGCACAAGAAGTACAGAGATCCCAACTGACTCCTACTGAAACCCTGCAGCCAGCAAGTATACATATTCCTTCTACAGGGCATGAAGTTGCAGTTTAGGAGTTAGCTGAAAAACAGTTAAATAACTTAAGCAACCAATTAAGCCCTTATATTTGCGTGAGGAGAGCAGATCTTACAACAGATCAACATTAAGCGGGAGCAACATTCACTGACATCACTTACACATGAAACTCTGCTACCAGTAAGTACATATGAGGGCTCCTTAAAGGACATTTCAGGTTGAGCACCTGGTGCAGCAGCTTTTATGATTCTTCTGGAGCTAAATTCTTGATTCCAGATATTCCTCCTGCATCTCTTTGTATAACAGTGTGGAGTATGCAGCAGATGATGATATTCCTGGAAACCCCCTAGAGTGCTGCTCCTGATCTGTCCAGATATCTGAAGTAGTGTTTCAAGTTGCCAATGCCTTGTTCAATAATAATCCTGGTGATTGCGCAGGCCTGAATGTATGTGTGCTCTTCCTCTGTCTTTGGCTGCCACAAGGGTACCATGGCTAAAGAGTAGAACTGTTTTCTGTTCATGTAAGTCATAGCATCATGTGCAGAGGACCAAATTGCCACATGGGTGCCAAGGATGAATTTTCATAAACCCAGCAGTTCAGTGAAACTAGACGCCTTCTTATGTTGCTATTGCTAGTTATTGCAAAAGGAAAGGAAGATGTTGGCCCTGTTGAATAAAGCATCAGTCACCTGTTTGATGTATCTATGGACAGCAATTTGACTCATATTAGCCTGGAGGGAGCTGGAGAGATACAAATTGAGTGCAATGGTCACCTTTACAGCCACTGGCTGTGTAGTCCCTATGTTGAGGTTGTCTGCAGTTCTTCTTGAAGCAAGTAGCATAGCCCTGTAACTGCCACCCAGGCAGTTGTGCCTGGACCTCTTGATGCAATGCTTAAACATTGCAGCTGGCACAGATTAAATGCCTCCCTTGCCATCTGACATCTGTGGCAGTTCTTCTCTGCTACTGCTCATTGTTGTCTAGTAAATCAAATGACAGGGAAACAATGAAAGCAATTCCCATTGATGTGACCACACATATTGATTGACACTGCTGCAGTTGTCTTCTGATTCCTGACATGTGAGAACCTGCCTGAACTCTGACACCCATTTTTATTGGGTGAGATTAATGCATTGCAAGGTGCCAATTTTGAGTGCTCCCCCATAACAAATAATAACCTCCAAATTTGCAAGCAGAACAAGCCTAATGTACAGTCTTTGTGCTCTAGAGTACCATCAGCTCAAAAACCCTACAACACTTTTATGACAGGGATCCAGCAGGCAGGAATCAAGCCAATTTGTGGACTCCTTAAATAATATTGTACAATTGCCATTGCCATAATGCTTTATGTGCACAACAATTTATAAGCTTAACTAGATTCAAGGCTAGCGAATCCCATAGTCAGATGGCATGGCTAAACTCTCTCATCAGCTATAGAAAGAGAGCTTGACTATGTCACTGAATACTTGAGTTAATTTCGATAGGTCTAATATTTATACTCACATAATCTTCGCAAGTTTCAGATTGTAGTGATAGTGATGGTGTGCATGTGTGCTGGGAATCAGTATACCTCTCAATGTTTTTTACCTCCTCTGCTTGTTCTATGTGATTCACATATTTTTGTTTATTTATACATGTAATAACATACTACTTGAAGAACTCTTGTACCACAAGATTATGTCCAAACCTATGCCTATGAAACTGTTGTCAGTCTTACTGTTTTGATTGTATCCCATGGAGCTGGAGAATGGATGAGGGGTGTTGGAGAAGCATGGTGTGGTTGACTGTGTTGAAGGCTGCAGAGAGGTCAAGGAGGACATGGAGTGTTAATGCACCACAATCAGTGACACATAATGTAATTCATAATATTGGTTAGGGCTGTTTCAGTGCTGTGGGAGGAGTGGAAGCCAGATTAGAAGGACTCAAAAATAATGCATTTCATTTTCAGGTGATAAATAAAATGAGTTAAACAAAAATTACAAGTAAATTTTATGACTAGACAACACCTGTAAGAAGGCTCAATTAATGGAACGTTCAAAACAACCTACTGTATTTTGTACACAGAACACTCCTCAATATCTAGCTCCCAGTGCTAATTAAATGTCACTTAAATAAAGGAAACAAGTTTATAACTAGATATTTTGCAGTTACCTGATAAAGTGGTCATTAACCGTGGAGATTGCTTGTAGCCTTTTGCCACAAAATGTTAAAATACTGAGTGTTTTTTTTAAGTCAAGTGCATAATGACATTAATGCTCTTTCCTATTACAGAAGCACTTCACAAAAATGTCACTGAGACTCTTAGCGCTGTGGATCCCCATTCACATTGTGGAGAGATTCCACGGTCAAATGGCAATAGAAACAATTATGTATGCTCAATCTTACATGTGTACAGTTTCAAAATCACAATTATCCAATGACTGGGGAAGTTGGACGTGCCATTGCTGCCCTATTAACTTGGTTAAGTGATCAGCTTGCCTGTGGCATGAAAAAGTGGTCAATAACAGTGGCAACCATTTATGTTTTCTGAAAAACTATCTCCCGAGATGATTCTTCACATCTCATTTATTATATGGAGCTGCTGCTGAAACCAGGGCCATTGCTGATGGCAATCCTATTCCTCCTGGCTCCACAAAAATAAAAATTACAAATGTCTTTGTTTTTTGACCAGCCTCCAGCAGTCCCTTTAAAGCTGCTCAAGGCCCGATACAAATGGATGAAGTGTGCACCCTCCATCCATTTGTACCTGAAAATTGCAATCGGAGTCCTACAGCTGGGTAGGCCCTCAATTTTCCTATCTAAACAGACAGAAACAGGTGGGCGTGTTATTAACCCATTTACGAGCCTGCCTAAAAATTGCATCAGATGGGCCGGCCGAAGTGCCCCCCTCCCCGATTTGAAACTGTTAGCCACCCATTTTTCTGGAGGAAATGGGCGGGTGGCAGTTGAAAATAGCCCCCAATAATTAGCATAAAAACTAACGGGCTTTTAACATAGGACTGGGGGTAGTTGCAGAGTTACGGGAGGAACGAGGCCATGGGAGGATTTGAAGACAAAAGCTAAGTCTTTGAAATAGATGCACTAAGGGGTGAGTGCCAACTGAGGTTGACAAGGATGGAACCCGTGGTGAGCTAGACTTAGTGCTGAATAGGATGTATGTTGGAAGAGTGTTAGATAAGTTGTAGTTTACATGGAGTGGAGCTTGGTAGGCCAATGAGGAGGGTGTTGGAGAAGTTGAATACGAAGGTGACAGAGTCATAGATGAGGTATTCAATGGCATTGGGGCTGAGGCAACAATGGAGGCAGACGATAACTTGGAAGTGAATTAAGCAGTCTTGGTGATGGACTGGATGTGACTGAGCAGGACATTGAAGTTGCATACTGTCAGCTTCAGTTTGAGCTGGCATTCAAGAAGGAGGATGAGACTGCGGCTGTGATATAGAGGTTTTGGCTGGAGTTGAACAGGATGGCTTTTAGTCTTGCAAGAAGCTCTGATTCATCCTCAACTTGACATCCAGCAGATGTGGAATTAAGACTGGTGAGACAGAGATATAGCTGGGTAGCGCAGCATACATGTGAAAACTGACCCCATGCTTAGAGAGCAACATAGATAACAAATAGAAAAGGGCCAAGGATGGAGCCTTTAGGGCACACCAGAGTTGCCGATGCAGTACAGGAGGAGAAACTATTGCAGGAGTTGTACTGACTACATTTAGGATGGATAGGACTGGAACCATGAGAGGGCAGCACCACAGACATAGAACATGGTGGAAGATAGTGTGGTCGACTAGATTGAAAGCCACAGAGACAGTGAGGAGGACTATGAGCTTTGACATGGTCTCAGTCATATAGGATATATTTAGTGATTTTGACTAGAGCAGTCTTAGTATATGGACAGGATGGAAATTGAACAGAAGGGATTCGAGCAGAGAAGGGTAGGAAAAGTGTGCATGGAGTTGGGTATCGGTGACATGTTCTACAACATTAAAGAAGATGGAAACATTTGTTATGGTACAAATTATTGTAGTTATTTTATAAATACAATTCTTTAAAGGACTTTTACCTGCTAATCCAGTAATGAATCAGTTGCTATGTTGCTAAAAAGATGAAATATAATTAGCATGATTGCTTGAATAAATTTTGCATAATATTTAGTATTATTATACACTACACAAAATACTATGGAAGTGAATGGATCATTTCTGTACCGTCTCATCTATTGTAGGTAAGCTAATAACTTGGTACTTGCAGGATACATAATTTACAACTGGAATTAATAAATCTATTTTTAACAGAGATGGTTCCTGTAGGGGTAACAGGAATGAGGAAAACATCTACCCATTCTGTTTCTATCGACAATGGATTTTAATTAATTCCTGTATTTGAAGGAAAACCTTTTAACGAATGGCTACTCTGGTGCTGCCAGCGGAAAGTATTTCGCAAGAGTAGGACTGTTCGCTGAGATTACTTGTGAATATGGTCAGTGAGTGTGTTCAAAAAACAGAATGGAGTTTGATGTAATTTTACTTCCTGGAAATCAATTGACAATGGTGCACACAATTTTCTTCTTAAAGAAGTACTAACTGAGTTTTACTGTTTTCACAAGTAACCTACAGTAAAACACCAGAAAGGGAGCTGTGATGGATTATACAAAGTGCTGCTCAGCTCTCATTTGGAATATTGTGATCAATTTTGGGTGCCCCACCTTAGATAAATGTAAAGAATCTTACAACACCAGGTTATAGTCCAACAATTTTATTTGAAAATCACAAGCTTTCGGAGGCTTTCTCCTTCGTCAGGTGAATGTGGAAATCCCTGAATGTTTCGCATTTATATTCAGAGAACAATACCTGGTGATTACAGATAATCTAACCTGACGAAGGAGAAAGCCTCCGAAAGCTTGTGATTTTCAAATAAAATTGTTGGACTATAACCTGGTGTTGTAAGATTCTTTACATTTGTCAACCCCAGTCCATCACCGGCATCTCCACATCATGGCCACCTTAGGTAGGAGGTACTAGCCTTGGAGAAAGTCCAGCAACAATTTACCAGGATGATATATGGGATGAAGACACTGAGCTATAATAAGAGACAGGGTAAATTTGGGATAAATTCCCTGGAGATTAGAAGGTTAATGGGAAATCTGATAAAGATGTTTAAAGTAATGAAAGAAATTGACAGGGTAAACAGGGAATGACTCTTCCCTCTAGTCGGAGAATCCAGAATAATCTTTAGAATTCAACCTAAGCCACTTAAATCCAGGAAAAACTTCTTCACACATCAGGTTATGGGAATGTGCAATGTATTGCCCCAGAAGGCCATGGATGCAAAGTCATTAGGGACATTTAAAAGGGAGATATATGATTATTTGGGATATAAATAAAAGGCAGAGTATTTGCCGAATTCCCCACCATCAACATCCTGGGCGTCACCGTTGACCAGAAACTTAACTGGACCAGCCACATAAATACTATGGCTATAAGAGCAGGTCAGAGGCTGGGTATTCTGCGGCGAGTGACTCACCTCCTGATTCCCCAAAGCCTTTCCACCATCTATAAGGCACAAGTCAGGAGTGTGATGGAATACTCTGCACTTGCCTGGATATGTGCAGCTCCAACAACACTCAAAAAGCTCGACACCATCCAGGACAAAGCAGTCTGCTTGATTGGCACCACATCCACCACCCTAAACATTTACTTCCTTCACCACCGGTGCACCGTGGCTGCAGTGTGTACCATCTACAGGATGCACTGCAGCAATTCGCCAAGGCTTCTTCGACAGCACCTCCCAAATCCACGACCTTTACCGCCTAGAAGGACAAGGGCAACAGGCACATGGGAATAGCACCACCTGCATGTTCCCCTCCAAGCCACTCACCATCCCGATTTGGAAATTTATTGCCGTTCCTTCATCGTCACTGGGACAAAATCCTGGAACTCCCTACCTAACAGCACTGTGGGAGAACCTTCACCACATAGACTGCAGCGGCTTAAGAAGGCGACTCATCACCACCTTTTGAAGTGGCCTAGCAAGCCATACAGTTGTATCAAACCATATAAAGAACTGCAGTGATTAAAGAAGAAGGCCCACCACCACTTTCTCAAGGGCAACCAGGAATGGGCAATAAATGCTGGCATTGCCAGTGACACCCACATCCTGAGAGTGAATATTAAAAAACTGACATAAGATGAGCAGTATAACTGTGCTGAATTCCCATCAGTTTGGTATTTTTTTATGTCATAAGACCATCTGGAAGACATAGGGTGGAACTTTCAAGCTCAGCGGGGGTGCAAAACAGGCAAGATTGGATCGGCTGCCCTTTATACACCCTGTCTGATTTTCCATTCCATTGAAGTCAGCAGGTATAACAGGTGGCTGATCCATTATCGCCCATTTTACACCCCTGCTCAAGTTGAAAGTTCTGCTGATAGTGTTGCAATGTCAAATGTTGAATCTTTAATGTGATTCAGAAGATCACCCTGAATCATTTTTATAACTTATAGAATGTAAAAAGCCCAACAAGAGAGGAAGCATTGCTAAATCTAGTAATGGGAGACGAACTGGAAGAGATAATAGAAGTAAGTGTAGGAGATGTCGTATATTTGGATTTTCAAAAGGCATCGATAAAGTGCCACTCAAAAGGTTGTTACACAAGATAAGGGCTCATAGGTGGAGGATTGGTTAACGGAGAGAAAACAGAGAGTAGGAATAAACGTGTCATTTTCAGGTTGACAGGCTGTAACTAGTGGGGTACTGCAAGGATCAGTGCCTAGGCCTCAGCTATTTACAGTCTATATTAATGACTTAGATGAAGGGACCGAGTGTAATGTATCCAAATTTGCTGACGATACAAAGCTAGGTGGGAAAGTAAGCTGTGAGGAGGATGCAAGGGTCTACAGAGGGATATAGACAGGTTAAGTGAGTGGGTGAGTAGGAGATGGAGTATAATGTGGGGAAATGTGAGGTTTTTCACTTTGGTAGGAAGAATAAAAAAACTGAATTTTTTTAAACGGTGAGAAACTATTAAATATTGGTTTTCAGAGGGATTTGGGTGTCTTTGTATGCAAAACACAGAAAGTTAACATGCAAGTACAGCAAGCAATTAGGAAGGCAAATGGTTTATTGCAAGGGAATTGGGGTACAAGAGTAAGAAAGTCTTGCTGCAATTGTACAGGGCTTTGGTGAGACCATGTCTGGAATACTGTGTACAGTTTTGGTCTCCTTACCTAAGGAAGGATATGCTTGCCTTAGAGGCAATGCAGCAAAGGTTCACTAGATTGATTCCTGGGATGAGAGGATTGTCCTATGAGGAGAGATTGAGTAGAATGGGCCTATGCTCTCTGGAGTTTAGAAAATTGAGAGGTGATCTCATCGAAACATATAAGACTCTGAGAGGGCTTGACAGGGTACATGCTGAGAGGCTGTTTTCCCTGGTTGGAGAGTCTCGAACTAGGGGGCATAATCTCAGGATAAAGGGTCGGCCATTTACGACTGAGATGAGGAGAAATTTCTTCACTTAGAGGGTTGTGAACCTTTGGATTTCTCTACCCCAGAGGTCTGTGGGTGCTCAGTCGTTGAGTATATTCAAGACTGCGATCGATAGATTTTTGGACTCTAGAGGAATCAAGGGATATGGGGATCGGACGGAAAAGTGGTGTTGAGGTCGAAGATCAGCCACAATCTTATTGAATGGAGGAGCAGGCTCGAGGAGCCATATGGCCAACTCCTGCTCCTATTTCTCGTGTTCTTATGTGAACATCGAAGCAACAGCGATCACAACATAATAATGTTTAAGATAAAGATTGAGAAAGGCTTAAGTAATACAAAGACCAAAGTAATAAATTGGAAAAAAGCTGATTTGAAAAAAGGGGATGTGAATTGAACTAGGGAAAATAAACTGGAAAAATTTACTGAGAAACAGAGAAATATAATAGCAGTGGGGAACGTTTAAAATGGTGATCAATAGAGTTCAGGAGAAATATATCTCGCTAAAAAGCAAGAACAAACTAGCCAGTAATGACACCCCATGAATGAATAAAGAAATAAAGGCAAAATTGAAACTAAAGAAAAAGGCATACAATAAATACAAAGTCAACAAAGGAAAGTGTGACAAAAGGGAATACGAAAAGGTTAGGAAAGAAGTCAAAAAAACAATTAGGAAGGCAAAGAGAAACCAAGAAATTAAATTATGAAGGAATATAAAAAGAAATAGTAAAGTATTCTACAGACACATAAATATCAAAAGAAAAATCAGGATAGGGATAGGGCCACTAGGCGATACACACGATAAACTCATAGGTAACTACAGCAAAATAATTACTTTGCCTCAGTATTTACCAGAGAGACTAACGTAGTGGGCATGAGATTAGAAGAAGAGATCAAAAAAGATATAAAGACATTCAAGATAGACAGGGGGGAGATAATTGATAAACTAATCAAACTTAGAGAGGATAAAACCCCTGGTCCGGATGGATTGCATCCACGCATACTAAAATAAGTTGGGGAAGAGATAGCAGAGGCACTATTACATATATATAAAAATTAATTCGAAGAGGGAATAGAGGACTGGCAGCCATCCAATGTGATTCCTATATTTAAAAAAGGAGATAGAACCAGTCCACAAACTATAGACCAATTAGTTTAACGTCGGTGGTAGGAAAGATAGTGGAATCCTTACTCAAAGATGTAATAGAAAAACATCTAGAAAATGAAAATATAATAAAGAATAGTCAGCATGGATTTCAAAAGGGAAGGTCATACTTGACCAACCTTATTGAATTCTTTTAAGAAGTAACAGAAAGGGTAGACAAGGGTAACGTAGATGTAATATATTCGGATTTTCAAAAGGCCTTTGATAAAGTACCGCATTGTAGACTCATGACTAAGGTCAGAGCATGAGGTGTCAAGTAACAAGTAGCAGAATGGATAGCAAGCTGGCTACAAAACAGAAAACAGGGAGTAGGAGTTAAAGGTAATTACTCAGCCTGGCAGAAGGTGGGAAGTGGTGTTCCACAAGGATCAGTGCTGGGACCACTGTCATTCACCATTTACATAAACGATTTGGACTCGGGAATTGGAAGTACAATTTCAAAATTTGCGGAGGACACCAAATTGGAAGGTATAGTTAACATTGAGGAATACTGCGACAAAGTGCAAGAAGACATTAATAAACTTGGAGAATGGTCGTGTAATTGGCAAATGAATTTCAATATAGATAAGTGTGAAGTATTACATTTTGGTAGCAAGAATAAGGAGGCCACATATTCCTTGGAAAATAAGAGTCTAAATGGGGTAGAGAAGCAGAGGGATCTGGGGGTGCAGATACACAAAAAAGTAGCAATGCAGGTTAATAAGGCCATAAAAAAAGCAAACCAAGCACTGGGGTAGTTGTAAAAAAAGATTATTATTAACAAAAAAAAATGAGACTGCGTGTAGTGTATGCATTTTCCTTTTTCAGTTGGTGCTAAAAGGTTTTTTGTTAGCAAATGTCTCCTAGCAAAGGGATCGCAAGGTACAGCAAGGGGATTATGGGGTACAGATGCACAAATCACTAAAAAAGGCAACTCAAGCAATGGGATTCATTTCTAGAGGGATAGAATTGAAAAGCAGAGAAGTTATGTCAAACTTGTATAGAATCTTGGTTAGACCCATTTGGAGTACTATGCACAGTTCTGGTCTCCATATTATAGAAAGGATGTGGAGGCATTGGAGAAGGTGCAAAAAAGATTCACAAGGATGATACCAGAACTGAGAGGATATACTTATCAAGAAAGACCAAACAGGCTGGGGCTCTTTTCACTAGAAAGGAGAATGCTGAGGGCTGACCTGATAGAGGTCATTAAGAAAGTGAACGGGTTTGATAGGATAGACATAGAGAAAATGTTTCCACTTGTGAGGGAGACCAGATCTAGGGGCCCTAAATAAAAGATAGTCACTAATCAATCCAATAGGGAATTCAGGAGAAACTTCTTACCCAAAGTGGTAAGAATGTGGAACTTGCTACCACAAGGAGTAGTTGAGGCAAATTGCATAGATACATTTAAGGGGAAGCTGGATAAGCACATAAGGGAAAAGGGAATATAAGGGTGTGCTGACAGAGGTAGATGAAGTATGGAGGGAGGAGGCTTGCGTGGAGCATAAATGCCAGCATATACCAATTGGACCGAATGACCTGTTTCTGTGCTGTGGACTCAATGTAGCTCAGTATGACTTTGATCTTCATTAATAATCTCTGTTTAAGAACAAATAGACCGATTACACACATTAATCCATTATGGCAATGAATTAAGAGAATTCCTCTGAAAAAATGTGATCATCTCTTACAACTGGGCTGCTTATGACAGATAGAAAAAGTCCATCCTGCCTGTCCCATTTTTATGCGTTAAATTTTTTTTAGCATAAATTCTCTATATGGTTCAAAAATTCAAACCTGTGCAGAATCCACCTCCAATTGGCAGATATGTAGTAACTTTGTTTTAATTCTTGATTTGCTTTATGTTGGAGGGAGTGAGTTGCTGATCCACTGATATTAAGTGGGTGAATCCTATCACTTTCTTTTCTATGTAAAAAGTGAGCATGAGCACGCACTATTGGCCCATTAAATTTTGAAGTTTCAAAGTAATGAGCATAGGGATGTTGATAAAAATGTTTGAACCAACTCTTTGGAATAATGTCAGTAGAATCTTACTGTCTTTAACAAAATTCTTTTAAACTTCAGAACTAACAAAAACAGCATCTACAGTTTACATATAATGACATGAAACTCAATGAAGCAATTTTGCAAAATTGGTGTAATAAGAAACACATAATGTGTTTTAACTAAATAAAGAATGAATGTATCCTCAGATCTTGTAAATAAACATACAGTAATTACAAAGATAGTCATTGTTCTGGATAGAATCCCTATTGATAGATTCTTCCAATTTATACAGGTTGGGGAGGACCAGGGTACACGAGTTTAAACTATTTAAGAGTAGGAATAGACTGAATTCTAGTCGGTTCTTCTTTTCCCAGAGAATTGTGAGCCCCTGGAATACATTGCCGGCTGGTGTGGTGAGTGCTGACTCTCTGCATGCCTTCGAAAGGGAACTGGACCAGTACCTGACTGGGGCAGAGATCGCATCATGTAGTATGTAAGTGTCTTTATAGATAACACTTGGTCCATGTGATCTCCTAGAATGGTTTTGATCGCCTGAGGGGGTCGGAGAGGAATTTTACAGAGTATTTTTTTTCCCTTATTGGCCCTGGGTTTTTTCTGTTTTTTGCCTCTCCCAGGAGATTACATGGCTGCGGGAGTGGGTGTATGGGTGGGAGGTTAGGGGGAGGGCCACCATGGTGTGGGGCAGACTTGATGGACCAGCTGATCTTTTCCTGCCCGTCAATTTCATACGTTTGTATGTTCGTAAGTAATGGAAACTTGGAATTTAATATCACCACCTAGTGGTGTAATGTGTACAATTTTGTAGAACGCAACATAATTTTCTAACAGCAATCTGCAATGTTTTGTATAATAAACTAAAACTGTAAGATAAAGCAAATAGATATTAGGGATTTCAAGAAGTTTCAAAGTAACCTTGTTAGAAATTGCAATTGTCACCAAATCATTTGCAACAATCATAATGTCATTTGCACTGTCCTCCATGTATGCATCTAAGCTCAATATTTTTTATAAGCTTTGAGTGCCATCCTGTGGAAATGATGCACAACTATTTTTCTGTTTTTCCATTCACTTGTTACTGTACTGTACCAGAAGTCAGCCCATCTCTGAAAATGCTGACATTCAATTACATGAACTAACATATTGAAAAAAATGTCTATTTACTGTACTGATAGTTGCAGTGCTTATTTGACTAAATACCGATTTCAGAATTAATTAATCAGTATGAAGGCTATCGGTATATTCTACATAAGCATACTTTGATTCAAGGTAGCAGTAAAGCATATAAAAGTGTCAAATAAATAAATGCCAGTTTGCAATAAATATTCCATGGCAGAAGAAGCCTGTTCGCACAATTCCAAGAGTTCTTTGTCCACCAACTACAGGCCAGAGGATCAAATCTGAATGGGTGCTACCCGAATGTGTCAGTCTTCTGTGGTGATGTGTTTGTTAGTTCTGGGCCAGTGAAGTATTCCACCTCAGGAGATACTGCATGTCATTCTCCATTACAAGTGTACCTGCTGATAACACAACACTAGCAACATTCATGGAAAACCTTACAGCCTCACAAATGCTGCTGTGTTGGCTGAAGTAGGATATGTGAAAGACTGTGGAGGTCATAGTCATAGAGTCATAGAGTCATAGAGTTATACAGCACGGATAGAGGCCCTTCGGCCCATCGTGTCCGTGCCGGCCATCAGCCCTGTCTACTCTAATCCCATATTCCAGCATTTGGTCCGTAGCCTTGTATGCTATGGCATTTCAAGTGCTCATCCAAATGCTTCTTGAATGTTGTGAGGGTTCCTGCCTCCACAACCCTTTCAGACAGTGAGTTCCAGACTCCAACCACCCTCTGGGTGAAAAAGTTCTTTCTCAAATCCCCTCTAAACCTCCCGCCTTTTACCTTGAATCTATGTCCCCTTGTTATAGAACCCTCAACGAAGGGAAAAAGCTCCTTAGTATCCATCCTATCTGTGCCCCTCATAATTTTGTACACCTCAATCATGTCCCCCCTCAGCCTCCTCTGCTTAGTGGCAGAAGGCAGAAGGTGATGGTCGAAGGTTGTTTTTGTGACTGGAAGCCTGTGGCCAGTGGGGTACCACAGGGATCGGTGCTGGGTCCCTTGCTGTTTGTGGTCTACATTAAAGACTTGGATATGAATGTAAAAGGTATGATCAGTAAGTTCGCTGATGATACAAAGATTGGTAGGGTGGTAAATAGCGAGGAGGATAGCCTCAGTCTGCAGGACGATATAGATGGGTTGGTCAGATGGGCGGAACAGTGGCAAATGGAATTTAACCCGGAAAAGTGCGAGGTGATGCACTTTGGAGGGACTAACAAGGCAAGGGAATACACAATGAATGGGAGGACCCTAGGCAAGACAGAGGGTCAGAGGGATCTTGGTGTGCAAGTTCACAGATCCCTGAAGGCGGCGGAACAGGTAGATAAGGTGGTAAAGAAGGCATATGGGATACTTGCCTTTATTAGCCGAGGCATAGAATATAAGAGCAAGGAGGTTATGATGGAGCTGTATAAAACACTGGTTAGGCCACAGCTGGAGTACTGTGTGCAGTTCTGGTCGCCGCACTACAGGAAGGATGTGATCGCTTTGGAGAGGGTGCAGAGGAGATTCACCAGGATGTTACCAGGGCTGGAGCGCTTCAGCTATGAAGAGAGACTGGGAAGATTGGGTTTGTTTTCCTTGGAGCAGAGGAGGCTGAGGGGGGACATGATTGAGGTGTACAAAATTATGAGGGGCACAGATAGGATGGATACTAAGGAGCTTTTTCCCTTCGTTGAGGGTTCTATAACAAGGGGACATAGATTCAAGGTAAAAGGCGGGAGGTTTAGAGGGGATTTGAGAAAGAACTTTTTCACCCAGAGGGTGGTTGGAGTCTGGAACTCACTGTCTGAAAGGGTTGTGGAGGCAGGAACCCTCACAACATTCAAGAAGCATTTGGATGAGCACTTGAAATGCCATAGCATACAAGGCTACGGACCAAATGCTGGAATATGGGATTAGAGTAGACAGGGCTGATGGCCGGCGCGGACACGATGGGCCGAAGGGCCTCTATCCGTGCTGTATAACTCTATGACTCTATGACTATAATTTGACTCTAATTCACCCTCCTTCTCAGTTGTTCCCTCTGTATCCTTAATTCTCATTGATTAAGGAGACACACTTTTGGTCCCACCGTTCACTGAAGTCCCAGATGCCCCATTGCCCTCACCGTGCATCAGCTCGCACTTCCAGCAAGTTATGGCACAAAAAGTGTTTGAGCTAAAGGGTGCAGAGAAAAGTCTAACTCCATCAAGATCCGACCCATTGACCCAGGTATAGATGTGGAAGAGTTCCAAGTTCTTGTTGTCACAAGTACTGCTTAGGATCATGTTGAATCTTACAACTGAATAGCTAACGGTAAATAGAGGTGTCTATCAAGGGGAACTTGATAAGGACAATGCAGTAGAGCAATATTCATCATAGATTGGTAAATAACAGGAAACTCCTATCAAAAGAAACATAGCAACCATAAAACAGAATAAACCAGTTACATATAGTGGTGATATCTAGTAGAGTCCCCATGAGAAGGAAACAGGACAAAATATGTTCACTATCTAACTTTGGCAAAAAGTAGTTTGTGGGTGAAGCAGACTCATCACAGTATAGTCACGGACTGTGGTTGTGGCCCTGGGCAATAAGTTTGACCTTAATGTTAAGGTAAATATGAGGATGTGTCTGAAAGAAGCCCTCAATACTAATTATCCAGACATAACAGTAACTGCTTTCATGAAACGCATCAAACCTGAAATAAAATCAAATAGGAATGCTGCAATTAGAGACAATGTGAAATTGGTGTAATTGTAGCATCTTTTTCAGAGCTTCTAAAGGTTAAGCTGAACTTAAACTAAACCCAGTGAAGTTTTTTTATTGGCTCTCAAAGCTAAAACTCAAAGTGAGCCAATATGCTAAATATATGAACAGAAACAAAAGAAAATTAATTCTTTCTAAGTTTTTTTGTATGATTAATGTTGTCCCTGTGTTGTTCAATGTATATTCAAAATGTGATTAAGGTGCAGGTTAAGTAGGAAACTAAAGGTACAAAATCTTGCAAGCTGAATTATCTGTAATGACATTGACACAATGGCAGTGCCTGCCCGGAACTAAAGAAAAATCTCACAGCAAAAGCATAATATATGAAACAAAAGATTTAAAAGATGAATGCACATTGAAATACAGTGAAAAGTTTGGAGTAAACTTGGAAGAAGTACCATGAGACAACAGAAATCATTTCACAAAAGAATTAACTCAAAATTGAACAACAAGCCCATTCAAGAAATTGTAAACAATGCATGCTGCAATACCAACAGTTTCTATTAAACTAATACTAGAGTAGAAATAAAGTAATTGCAAAATAGCTCAATAATTAAAATCATGTATCATTAAACAGTGTTAAATATGTTTTAGTCTATTGTATTACAGCCAATTGTTGGTTAAATCCTGTATGACTCAGAAAATATGAAACAAATTGGTGACCGGACAAAGAGCATACCATCAAATTTGGCTGCATTAGATGCTAGAGTTATTTTGTCTCTATCTTTGCATATTATTTTTACATTTCTAAGTAGGTATGTCAAAGACATTATTTTATAATAAATAGATTTACTTCTCATCCCTCACTAGGTAGTGGATGTTCAATAACTTAAACAGTATGACTTGTTTTGTGTTTCTGTTTACACAATAAGAGAGTATATTGTGGGTCTGCATGTCTCAGCCTGACCTGTGGCCGTGGTTTTGTAACTCTTGTGAAAGACATGGGAGGAGGGATGCCTCCTCCCCATTCCATTCCTGTGAGACAAAGAATCTGCAACACCACTTTTCTTATGTGGAATATGTAGAGTGGGTTATTTTCTGCCTACAGCACTATTTTCAAGACCTGCACAAACCATCATCAACTTAAAACTTAGTAAAGCAGAAAACCATAGCAGGATTTAAAAAGGACTGGATGAATTCCTGTTAGGAAAGGGGATACAGAACCACTAGTTCTAGAATCAGATAAAGGACCTGAGGGGAAGTTTGGAAGTGTAGGCTAGATGGACCAATGGTCTTCTCCTGCCCAAAACAGTATTTTGTTACTCTGCACGTTATTCTGTAGAACAAGAATGCAAGTCTGAGGAGGAGATTGGTCTGGCATAAGATTAAAAAGCCGTCTAGATTGCTACAGATTTAAAATAGCTGATGTGGAAGCCTACCTCTTTGCTAATCTAAAGATTTAATAGTAATTTTTCCTTTAAGCTAATTCCTCTTTCGCCAGTTAATTGCAGTATCTGACCCAAGTACTTGAAAGTCATAATACATTGATACTTGAATTAATAGATGAAGTTTGGGCTGTGCCTCATTTTTTTACCTGTGGTGTGTGATTGAAATGCCATTTCATATAAATCTGTATGAGAGACATGTTGAAAATACTATTTAAACATAAGTAGATAATGGAGTAGAAATTAATTGGTGCGCGGTTTCGCAATGTGTGTCCAAATTGGGAGGCCTGAGGCCGGCCTGCAATTGGGCCTCGGGCCTCATATAAATAATTTGGATGAACTGCCACGTCCTTGGGGTGCGGGACGATAGTCCCTGAAATTGGACCGTGTTGCACAATGAAGTCCAATTTCTATCCCAACAAGTTTCACAGGGTCGGCATTGATATGATAACAGTTGTAAATGTTACCCTTATAAGATCTATTAATCAATGTAAAGTGGGAGGTAGGGCAAGCAATCAAAAAGGTACATGGAGCTCACCAAAGTGGAGGGTGGAAAATAACACTTATCAGTTGTCCCCAGTGAACAACTGTTACTAAAAATTTAAAGGAATGCACTGCTTAAAGGTAAGATAGTCACATATGGGGTCAAAGATTGTTGCACCCTTTACAAAGAATGTAAATATTTAAAAATACATTTCATCCTTCACAAAGATTGCAATGGGCGAACAAGTAGATGTTGCTATTCAGTAGGAGAGGAGATGAAAGTGTTGGCAATGTTGATCTATGCATCAATCACCTGTTTGATACATGTACAGGCAGGACATTGGCTGATACTGCAGATGATTCTTATTTTTAGCCTGGAAGGAGAGGAGATAACAAAATTGAGGGAGGCAGTGACAGCTCCCACTGGCAGTGCTGTCACTATGGTTCAGTTGGCTGCAGATGTCCTTACAGCATGGATCTGTAATTTGATCCTTCCTGAGCCAGAATCTGTGGAGCCATTTCCTCATGGTACTTGCAAGAAAGGTGTGCTAGAGCCTACAGGTATAATTGTACGGGCATAATGGCAAGTGGGGCAGACTAGCTCTAGTGCTAGCTGATGTCCCTGGCATGCCTTTTTTCATCCTTTACCATTTTATGGTGCTTTAAAACCAACCCCCATCATTAATTTTAACTTTACCTGGCAACCAACATGGGACTGTGCAGTTTGGGAAGTTTATCTCCAGATCCCACACCATCCTGACTTGCACATTTTTCATTGTTCCTTCATCATTGCTAGATCAATATCCTGCAATTCTCTATCTAACACCATTGTTGAAGCACCATTATTGCAAGGACTGAAGCGGTTCAATGACAAGGTCCACAACCACCTTCTCAGGGCATCTATGGGTCAGCATTAAATGCATCCTTGTCAGTGTCACCCACATCCTGAGAACAAAAAAAACTTTGACGTTTCCTGAGCTCCCACGAAAGTTTATATTGAAAGAGCTTTTTTTTAATAACTCCTTTTTTCAGCTCTTCCTGCTCTGCTGAAATCTTGGATATGCTTAAATTACACTCGGTTTTCTGATGAATTAGCTGAAATATTTTGGCTATATTGGGTTCCGCATAAACATTACTTACTGTTAGGAAAAAAAAATGAGAAAAATTTTCCAGTAAAAATGTCAACAAAAATTATTAACAGAAATGAATACTAAAATGTACAGAAAGACTGGAATTTTAAAAAAATAATAGCTTCAGACCCTTTAAAAGCTTCATTGGTCCTTTAGCTAGCTCAAACATAGAAACATAGAAAATAGGAGCAAGAGTAGGCCATTCGGCCCTTCGGGCCTGCTCCGCCATTCATCTAACTCAGTACCCTGTTCCTGCTTTTTTCCCATATCCTTTGATCCCTTTAGCATTAAGAAATATATCTATCTCCTTCTTGAATACATCTAATGACTTGACCTCCACTGCCTTCTGTGGTAGAGAATTCCACAGGTTCACCACCCTCTGAGTGAAGAAATTTCTCCTAATCTCGGTTCTAAATGGCATACCCCGTATCCTGAGACTGTGACCCCTGGTTCTGGACTCCCCAGCCATCGGGAACATCCTCCCTGCATCTAGTCTGTCTAGTCCTGTTAAAATTTTATATGTTTCGATGAGATTACCTCTCATTCTTCTAAACTCTAGTGAATATAGGCCTAGTCGACCCAATCTCTCCTCATATGTCAGTCCTGCCATCCCAGGAATCAGTCTGGTATCCCATCTTAAATAGAAGGAAAATTATGCTAGGCCTCATTTGAAGCCATTATAATATTTAAATGAACTTAAGGATCTTTTTCACCTGACCATTTTAGACTAGTCTAAAAAGCCTGTTGGAAAATTGCAAGTGACACTAAAGTGACACACATCTGGCGATATTGACCTAAGCCAGATTTTCTGGTCCTCATTGTCCATTCCACTCCTGCACTGCTGACATTAGCAACTTGAAAATCTTCCCTCACATTTCCTTAAAAAGCTTCAAATGTTGCACACAGACAAGTAAAGGAATGTTAATTTCAGTTACAGCGAGAACATATTAATGCTGGTTCCACGTTAGGCAAAAGTACTGCAACTGAAGACCTTTAAACGGACCAGCTGAACAATTAAATTTTACGCATTATCCTAAATAAGCTATCAAACTTGTAAAACCCAAACAGCAGAACACAAACAGCTGTGACAATCCACCGGAGCGACAACATGGCCTAGTTTCTGGGTTTACAGTGGGGGTGCAGTGGAAGGGCCGAGGATGCTTGGCCGCAGGATCTTTTTTGATTGTTGCTTCTTCAATCCAAATTGTCAGTCCCTGTTCAAATCACGTGCTGGACTTTTTCTGTGTTAATTTATTTCAATGCTATGCCTATAGGCACACAGGACCTGACAGGATCTAAATTTATTACAGACTCAAAAAATTCAAAATGCTGTAGTATATTTACCATCAGCAGTTGGTTAAAGACAACAGTGATACAGTGGCAAATGTCAACTATTAACACTCAGTTATTGCCAAAAGTACTTTACTAATCTTACTCAGAATTATTTCCCCAGCCTCCCCTCCCTATTAGAATCTTACCCATTGACAGGCATGGCTACTTGTGATTTACCTGATTAATATTTTTCACCTTAGTTTCAGGTATAGAATCAAATAGGTACAGAAGTTCCTTTATCTGCAAAAGAGATCTGTGCAGATTGCATATTGTGTAAATATTTCTTAACTTCCTACATATATAAACAGCTTGTGTCTAGCACAAGGCTGTCTATCAGACCATTAAACACCCCTCAAAGTGTTACACTTGAAAAGTATTACACTTGAAAATGTGCATTGCACTTTCAACTGACTAGTTCAAATATTGTTTTCATAAAATGCCAATGAATCACAACTGGGTAGGTACAGAATTTACTAATCAGCATGTAGTAAGTAGGAATAAAAACAAACAATCATGTAGTTCAATTCCTGTACTTCTCTGAGAAACCTAGGACTTGAGTTCATCAAACTTCAGAGAGCTATTACTGTCAACTTTATGAAGAGACTGCATCAGGTAGTAGACTACAGCTCCCACAATGCTTCTATGGCTATGGGTCGCAGTGTTTTTAATGATTGACAGCAAAATTGACCATAGTGCACCAGGATTTTCTGTTTATAAGCCCACCCATCCTCTGCCTCCATTGATGGAAATGTTTTGGAAGTACAAAGCCAGTAAATCATTATTGGGACTTTGAAGGTATACATAAATTTGTTTTTTTTGTATAAAAATATCAAAGCAATGTAGAATCCAAACTTTTGAACTTTTACTGAGGTAATTTTTGGCAGGAAAAATTAGATAAACATTACTGGGAGTAATCCAGAGATTACAACCTCAAAGGTTGTAATCTCTGGATTACTCCCAGTGCCACGGGCTAGTGAGTATAGAAATAGGAGGATAGAACAGATGAATGCGTGGCTAAAGAGTTGGTGCAGGAGGGAGGGTTTCAGTTTCCTGGATCACTGGGCCTGCTTCTGGGGAAGGTGGGACTTGTACAAGTCGGACGGGTTGCACCTGAACCAGAGCGGGACAAATATCCTTGCGGGGAGGTTTGCGAGCACTGTTGGGGGGGGTTTAAACTAACTTGGCAGGGGGATGGGATACAGAGTGGAGCTACAATAGGGGGTGATGTGCAGCCAAATATTGAGAAAAAAACAAGTCAGCTTGGAAGACAGGGCAAATATGTGAGGGCAAGGCTGGATGGCATCTATTTTAATGCAAGGAGTCTTGCGAATAAGGTGGATGAACTGAAGGTGTTGATAAACACATGGGAGTATGATATTGTTGCTGTCACAGAGACATGGTTGAGGGAGGGGCAAGACTAGCAGCTCAATATTCCGGGGTACAGAATCTTCAGGCGAGACAGAGGGGGAGGTATAAGAGGAGGGGGGGTCGCAATATTAATTAAAGAATCAATTACTGCCATAAGGAGGGATGATATATTAGCAGGTTCCTCTAATGAGGCCATATGGGTGGAGCTTAAAAACAAAAAGGGGGCAAGCACTTTGATGGGAGTGTACTATAGGCCCCCAAACAGTCAGGGGGAGATAGAGGAACAGATATGTAGGCAAATCTCAGAAAATTGTGCAAATAATAGGGTAATAATAGTGGGGGATTTCAACTTCCCCAATATTAACTGGGATACTCAGAGTGTAAAAGGCTTAGAGGGTACAAAATTCTTAACGTGCATCCAGGAGAGCTTTTTGAGCCAGCATGTAGAAAGTCCTACAAGAGAGGGGGCGGTACTGGACCTAATTCTAGGGAATGTGGTCGGCCAAGTGGAAGAAGTGCTAGTAGGTGAGCACTTTGGTGACAGTGACCATAATTCGGTGAGATTTAAGGTGGTCATGGAAAAGGACAGGGAGGGGCCGGAAATAAAGGTTCTAAATTGGGGGAAGGCCGATTTTAATAGGATAAGGCAGGATCTGGCCAAAATGGACTGGGATCAGCTGCTTGTAGGAAAATCCGCATCGGAGCAATGGGAGTCTTTCAGAAGGGAGATTGAGACCATACAATGGCAACATGTTCCCGTAAAGGTCAAGGGTGGTTCCAAGAACTCCAGGGAACCTTGGATGTCAGGGGATATACGAGAATGGATTAGGAAAAAAAGGAGGGCTTTTGGCAGATACAAAAGGCTAAAGACGGAGGAAGCCTAGAGGAGTACAAAAAGTGCAGGGGGATACTTAAAAAAGAAATTAGGAGATCAAGGAGGGGCCATGAAATAACACTGGCGAGCAAAATAAAGGAAAATCCTAAGATGTTTTATAAGTATATTAAGGGTAAGAGGATGACTCGGGAAAAAATAGGGCCCATTAGGGACAAAAATGGCAATGTGTGTGGAGCCGGCAGATGTAGGAGGGGTTCTAAATGAATTTTTTGCATCTGTTTTCACTATGGAGAAGGACGATGTAGACATAGAAATACGGCAGGGGGACTGTGATATACTCGAACATATTAACATCGAGCGGGAGGAGGTATTGGCGGTTTTAGCAGGCCAAAAAATGGATAAATCCCCAGGCCCGGACGAAATGTATCCCAGGCTACTGTGTGAGGCAAAGGAGGAGATTGCGGGGGCTCTGACACATATATTCAGAACCTCTCTGGCCACAGGGGATGTGCCAGAGGACTGGAGAACCGCTAATGTAGTACCATTATTCAAGAAGGGGAGTAGGGAAAAACCGGGGAACTACAGGCCAGTGAGCCTAACATCAGTGGTAGGAAAATTATTGGAAAAAATTCTGAAGGACAAAATTAGTCTCCACTTGGAGAAGCAAGGATTAATCAGGGATAGTCAACATGGCTTTGTCAAGGGAAGATCATGTCTGACTAATTTGATTGAATTTTTTGAGGGGGTGACTAGGCGTGTGGATGAGGGTAAGGCAGTGGATGTGGTATACATGGATTTCAGTAAGGCCTTCGATAAAGTCCCCCACAGGAGACTGGTCAAGAAGGTACGAGCCCATGGAATCCAGGGTGCCTTGGCACTTTGGATACAAAACTGGCTTAGTGGCAGAAGGCAGAGGGTGATGGTCGAAGGTTGTTTTTGTGACTGGAAGCCTGTGGCCAGTGGGGTACCACAGGGATCGGTGCTGGGTCCCTTGCTGTTTGTGGTCTACATTAATGACTTGGATATGAATGTAAAAGGTATGATCAGTAAGTTCGCTGATGATACAAAGATTGGTAGGGTGGTAAATAGCGAGGAGGATAGCCTCAGTCTGCAGGACGATATAGATGGGTTGGTCAGATGGGCGGAACAGTGGCAAATGGAATTTAACCCGGAAAAGTGCGAGGTGATGCACTTTGGAGGGACTAACAAGGCAAGGGAATACACAATGAATGGGAGGACCCTAGGCAAGACAGAGGGTCAGAGGGATCTTGGTGTGCAAGTTCACAGATCCCTGAAGGCGGCGGAACAGGTAGATAAGGTGGTAAAGAAGGCATATGGGATACTTGCCTTTATTAGCCGAGGCATAGAATATAAGAGCAAGGAGGTTATGATGGAGCTGTATAAAACACTGGTTAGGCCACAGCTGGAGTACTGTGTGCAGTTCTGGTCGCCACACTACAGGAAGGATGTGATCGCTTTGGAGAGGGTGCAGAGGAGATTCACCAGGATGTTACCAGGGCTGGAGCGCTTCAGCTATGAAGAGAGACTGGGAAGATTGGGTTTGTTTTCCTTGGAGCAGAGGAGGCTGAGGGGGGACATGATTGAGGTGTACAAAATTATGAGGGGCACAGATAGGATGGATACTAAGGAGCTTTTTCCCTTCGTTGAGGGTTCTATAACAAGGGGACATAGATTCAAGGTAAAAGGCGGGAGGTTTAGAGGGGATTTGAGAAAGAACTTTTTCACCCAGAGGGTGGTTGGAGTCTGGAACTCACTGCCTGAAAGGGTTGTGGAGGCAGGAACCCTCACAACATTCAAGAAGCATTTGGATGAGCACTTGAAATTCCATAGCATACAAGGCTACGGACCAAATGCTGGAATATGGGATTAGAGTAGACAGGGCTGATGGCCGGCGCGGACACGATGGGCCGAAGGGCCTCTATCCGTGCTGTATAACTCTATGACTCTAGGACTCTATAAGTACAAGGCTTGTTTATGCAACTTATGTTCAGTCCTCCCACTGTCCTTTCCTCAGCATTTCTCAAGAGTGCTATTCTGATTTGGCTTTTACTCCAAATGTGCAGGGTAGGGTTTAGATTTCTGGGGCTTCTGCCCCTCCCCCCCCCCACCCCCTGTCCCCAACACACACACTGCATTCTTACTAAACCTGACCAGCAGCTGAACACCTTCCCACTTTGTCTCCATCCCCTACTCTACTGGACAAAAGAATTGCATGCCATATGTTCCTGACCTGCCCTTCTCTTCATGTTACATGCACAGATCTATTTATTTGTATAACCATGGTATGTGAGGGAACAAATTTATTTATGTATCCACCTGCCATAGGTAAGGAAAGCACTATTCATTTATATTCTAGGAACCATTCAATAATGCTTACTCTACTGACTCTGAACACTGCTCTTAGAAATATATTTCCAAGTCCTTTCATCAAAATCTGCACCCTCTCCCACTGCTCTATTCCAGCACTTTGCCTTGTAGTAGTAACCTCTGACTCACTGTGACCAACACCAAGAGAAATCTGATAATATCTCAAAATATCCAATACTAAGCATTGTGTTGTTCTTTGCCAGTCCATTATAATACTAAGACAGCATATACTCATTTTTAGTAATATTATATGATTGTTGAATTTCCAGTTTTATGCATACACTGTGTGTTTTTAAACTTAATACAGGCTGCTGTTCAGGATGGGTGTTGTCTTGTTTCTAGGGCAATGATTCTAATTAGACTGCAGGGAAGTTCTGATAATCAGAGGCCACAATCACAGACATCTGGTACAAACAAGCAGCGGCTGACATCTTCTGTAGGCACTGCTTATTTGTTTTTCTTTTTCTTTGTTTGAAGGAAATTGTTATGAAATGATGTGGCAAAATCTGAGTTATTTAGTATGCATTTCTTTCACTCATTTAACTTCTCTACCTTAAAAATACACATAAATGCTCCATATTAACTTTTCCTTGTGAGATTTTGTTGCATTTGGTTGATGAGTAAAAATGTTTGGTGACATCTGGAGTGCATGTAAATGCGTTGATTCACTGCAGAACGAAATTACATAGAATGCGGGCATTGTTTTCTGCTCTAGGCAGCCCACTTCTGTCAATCCATTCCACGATGATGTAAAACAAGCTTTTATAAACAACTTCTACTATGTGGTAAAGTTACTTTAGCTCAGTGTCAAAAACAATGCATCCAATGCATGCATGTTAAAGCAGCAGTTATCTAATAAGTGCTTTACTTTAGTTTTTAGTTAGAATGATCTAAAAATGCCCTCTGCAATACACTCATGACTTATGTTTGTTTCATGGCATGTCAGCCATCGCTCAGTGGTAGCACTCCCACTTCTGAGTCAGAAGGTTGTGGGTTCAAGTCCCACTCTAGATACTTAGGCTGACACTCCAATGCAGTACTGAGGGAGTGTTGCACTGTCAGAGGTGCCGCCTTTTGGATGAGTTGTTAAACCAAGGCCCACTCTGCTCTCTCAGGTGGACATAAAAGATCCCATGGCAATATTTCGAAGAAGAACAGATGAGTTGTCCTTTATGTCCTGGCCATCATCCCTCTCCTGGGCCAGCGGCATGTCAATCATACCTCTCCGCTGAGGAGCAGCTTGGTGCAGATTGGTGACGTGTTGTAAGCCACGGCTAAGGTATCTGCCATACTGTTTAAGGCGGCAGGCATGTTGGCATCCAAAGTCTGCACGGCTGTGGTCATGGCTTGCCTGGACTGATTTGTTTGCCATAATTGAAGTTCCATGGAGGCAGCCACTCTCTTTATGGCAGACATTCTCACAACGGCCTGCGACACCAATTCACATATGTTCGAGCTGGACACTTCCATCCTCTCTGCCATTGTGGAGCGTGTGCGTGGCACGATTGCCAATACCTTGCAAATTTGCGACTGTCCCTCTATGATTCTCCTTTACATCGATGGCCTCCGGGGATTATCATCTGTGTCCAGCTGAGCAGAGCTTGGAGAGGCATGTGCCCCCCCGACGCGGACTCTCCACAGCTGTCCCTGCCACCAGTGTCTGCTTGTGCTCACTTGTGAACTGTGACTCACCAGGTGAAAACCCAACTAACTGTCTAACAGGACCCACCAAAGTGTGCGTATCTGCACTGGTGCCTGGCAGTACATCCTGTGACGGTGCGCCCTCAGAAGGAATCAGCTCCTCTGAGGAATCGTCGTCCAGAAAGTCCACGGAATGCTATTCTTCATGTGAAGGGAAGAGATGGATATGAATTAGTAATGGCAATGTAAAAACGTTGCTAATTAGCATAATTACGATGATCATATTTCACTCGTTGCTGAAACGAATTACATAGAATCTACAGCCAAGAAACAGGCCATTTGGCCCAAAAGACCCATGCCAGTGTTTATACTCCACTTGAGCCTCCTTCCCCACTACTTCATTTAGCCCTATCAGCATATCATTCTATTCCTTTCTTGCTCATGTGTTTATCTAGGTTCCGCTTAAATGCATCTATGCTAGTTGCCTCAACTACTGCTTGTGATCACGAGTTCCACATATTAACCACTCTTTGGATAAAGAAGTTTCTCCTGAATTCCCTATTGGATTTATTAGTGATTATCTTATATTAATGGCCCCTTGTTCTGGTCTCCCCCGCATGTGGAAACATCTTCTCTACGTCTACTCTATCAAACCCTTTCATAATCTTAAAGACCTTTATCAGGTTACTCCCTAGTCTTCTCTTTTCTAGAGAAAAGAGCCCCAGCCTGCTAAATCTTTCCTGATAGGTATAACCTCTCTGTTCTGGTATCATCCTAGTAAATCTTTTTTTGCACCTTCTCCAATGCCTCTATATCCTTTTTATAATATGGAGACCAGAACTGCTCACAGTACTGCAAGTGTGATCCAACCAAGGTTCTATCGAAGCTTAACATAACTTCTCTGCTTTTCAATTCTATCCCTCTAGAAATGAACCCCAGTGCTCGGTTTGCTTCTTTTTACGGCCTTACTAAACTGCGTCGCTACTTTTCACGATTTACGTATCTGTACACCCAGATCCCTCTGCTCTTCACCCCCACTCTTAGGGGGGAAAGAAAAATTCAATAAGGCCTATTATCGGGTGTAGGAAGCGCGATCCATTATTAACCCTCGCCCGATGGCCCCTAGGCAGGCAGCACTTGACTTTCGAGCTGCCTGCTACTTACATGATCGCTCCGTGCAGCCAGCGCTACCCGCGCTGCTGAGAGGCTGCATGGAGAATGAGGAAGCCCGAATTGGGGCGTGGTCAGTGCACGTCATCGGCAGCCCGCATCTCTTAAAGGTGCAGGTGCACAATTTAAATGGGACATGCACAGTCCACTGGGAGGAGGGAAAGATGGCCGGAAGGATGGCAGGACCGGCACGAGAGCGGGCCCCATGCTTCTCCAATGATGCACTGAAGGCCCTGGTGTAGGGTGTGGATGAGAGGAGGGCCAACATGTACCCGCAGGGTGGCATAAGACCCTCCAGACTCCAGCTTCATAGGCTTAGGAGGCTGTGGCCCAAGAAGTCAACGCCAGGAGCATTGCACCATGCACGTGGGTGGAGTGCCGAAAGAAGTTCAATGATTTGACACAAGTGGTCAAGGTGAGTGAATGCAAGTGCTAAGTGGCACATCCTACCAACTGCACCACTGCTCCATGCATCACACCCTTCGTCACCCACCCACCATCAAACACTGCCCATCCATACGCAATGCTGAACTCGGAATGCTACATCTGGACCGCACGTAGCACCACACTTGCAGGCTACACAACCTCCACTCACAGGTCACACACACTGACAGCTATTCGACCATGACAGGCACATCACCCAGACCCCTTGCCGGATACTCAGGTTAATTTTTAACAATTTATCAACTGGTTATTATTTAGCACATAATCTGGCATGTCTTACTGCATCATAAAGTCCTGTGATTGAGGAGATAGTGCAGAAAAAATTTAATTTTACATTGACTAAAATATACCCTGATTTAAGGTAAAGATGTTTTATGAACAGGAAAAAAATCCAACATCTTCCTGCTAAAGAATTTTATAATGTTTAAGCAAGTTGTTTTAATTTACATTCAGTCATAGAATGAATGATGAATTACACTAATGTAGAAATATTACAAATTGATTATTCTAAAAGGTTCTAATCGAAATAGAAATGTATTTCTGTTAGGGCTGTCAAACGATTAAAAAAGAATTGCAATTAATCTCTCTATTAACATTTTTTATCTCAATTAATCTTGGTTCTAATTGCATATTTGATATAATTATTGCACCCATCTGATTTAAGTTTGTTTTATTACTGATGCTATTATTATTACACAGAATTATATAGAAAAACTCATAAACTGAACTGTTTATTGTGAAGAGTACTTCTGTAATACTGGAACTCAGTTTGACAGTAGATCCAATGAACCATTAGAAAGTTTAAAAAAAAAACTTCCCATTCACAAGTCCTTCACTTTAAGTGCTTTACTCGATAATGCTTTAGTTTACCTTTACCAATTGGTATATGTAGTAAATGGTAGTCTGTTTTTGATAACAGTTTTCAAGGTAGTTGAGTTAATGAGGTTAAATTATGACTGCATGTAACATATATAAATGAGCCATGCAGAGTTTTATTAAATCTCAGGAATTAAATTTGGATGAAGACCAGCAAAAAACAACCCCAGCAATAACCGTTTCTTTCCCTACATTTATTTGATTGATTATGTAAGATTTTTTTAAAAATTCAGTTTATTAAAATGGCAATTCTAATTTGTGGACTTGCCTTTTGATGACGCACTGGAGAAAAGATGAAAGTAAATCCTGGAACCATACTGTGTACTTCAAAGATGGCCTGGAAATAAATCATATGAGATTTTGGGAATTCCAAGTAAGCTAGCAAGTCTGTTAGTATTGCAGTGAGAATGAATAAAATTTGGTTTAAGAATTATTCTAAAATCTAGGACTATAAAGCAGATTAGTAAAACCTTAAATTGTGGAACCTTAGCCAAATGTAAGTCATGGTTCAGTCGAACCTTTCCCTGTACTGTAGAACAGAAAGCATTATTTTTTGTCATCCTGTGGCCATATGCTGTATTTACAAATTATAATATACTCTGTTCCAGAAGACTGCTACCAAATAGTATCTTTACCTCTTTCAAAAACTGCTTTAAAAGGGCGACTCATGAGGTAAGTCTAGATCATTTCCAAGTATATTGCTTTTAAAAAGTAGCAATAGGAACAGCACAAAAAAACTATGTAAACGCAAATATTTAATTTAAAAACATACATATATGCACAACCAATTCCCTAGGACTGATCACACACCCTAGGCTCATCTAACTGTGGTGCCGGTGCAGAACTGACACCATGTAAGCAGCAATGTGAGTGGGAGAGTGCAGTAAAACTATTTCCCTGGAATGTTATGGAGACAGAGGGTTGCAGCATACCTCCATAAATGTGCCTCGACTACATGAGTAGACTATGATTTACCAATCTTCGACTGCTAAAAATCAAGGGCCCAATTTTAACCCAACCTGGCCAGTGGGAATGGGATGGATGAGCAGTTAAAATTGCGAAAATCGATTTACCGTCCTGTTCCTGCTGAAAAGCCGCCTACCGCCATTTTAACTCTGGAGCTGACTCAGATGACAAATGGACCTGCCAGAAACAAGTAGGTGCCTCATGAATAAATTCAAATTGGGGCCCTATGATATCATTAGGATGGCGACGTGATTTTAACTGGGTGGGTCAGAAATCCCGCCCAGCGGCAAACCCACTGAGTGAAACTTAGCTGGATTGGCTTCACAAACTGACTGACATGACTGGAAGCTGAATTTAAAGCGGCACTCACCTGCAGGCACATAGGTCATTAGCATCTGTGTGCCATTGTGAGTAGCGTTCTTCCAAGCCAGTTCTGAGTTTCCAGTTTGCTTCTTTCTGATTTTTCTCTCTTACCTACCCTCATTAAGCACTCACTGCTTATCATGGGTACTGTTTTTGCTTCACTCCTTTGGATGGACAAACAGTTGGAGGAAGAGGAGCAGCAGCAGCAGCCTGAACAACCAGCACAAGCAGCAGGTGGGCCGGTTAGAAGACAGCAGGTGAGAGGTGGGGGGTGTGGGAGGGGTGGGGGTGCTGCTCGTAGATGGTGTATTCAACCCACAGGGTGTATAGGCCAAGAGTTAATTACTTGGATATTTCTGAGCAGTAGTGCATGAGGAGGCTGTGTTTCATCAGGTGGGCTGTTGCTGGACCTGCTGCTTGCTGCACCAGGGGCTATGATTTGCCAGTAGCTGTCAAATGTCACCACCGTCCTTAACTTTTTGGTTACAGGTTCCTTCCAGGTTGCTATAAGGGACATCACCTGCATCTCCCAGTCTGCAGTGCACAGCTGCAAACAGGTCACCTATGCCCTCCTTGCCGGAGCAAACCAGTACATTACCTTCCCAATGGATCCCAACAGCCAGAATGAGAGAGCTCTGAGATTTGTAGCACTGGCTGGCTTCTCTCATGTTCAGGACAATAATAGACTGCACTCATGTAGCTATCAGGGCACCAGAAAATGGGCCAGCAGCTTATTTGAACAGGGAGGGCTTCCACTGCATTAATAGTCAACTGGTGTGTGATCACCGCAGATGGATAATGCAAGTCTGCGCCAGTTTCACTGGCAGCTGCCACAAGACCTTCATTCTGTGACATTCATCCATCCTCCTACTTTTCTGCCTGTCCAGGAGCATCAGAGGACAAGAGATACCCCCTTACACACATGGTTGATGACACCTCATTGCAACCCCTCAACATCTGAGCAACACAGGTACAATGAGAACCATGGGACCACCAGAAACTGCATAGAGCATACCATTGGCAAATTGAAGCAAAGGTTCAGGTGCATTGATTGCTCCGGGGGCTCCCAATAAAATGGCCCAGACAAAGTGGCCTGCATCATTGTAGTTTGTTGCATTCTGCACAACCTGGCAATGCAAAGAGGATTCGAGTTGGAGGAGGCACACCAACTAGAAGAGAGTTCATCAGGTCAGGAAGAATTGGATGAAGGTGAGGAAAAATCACAAGAAGGAGGTGCAGTGCAATGCATTGCAGCTGGAGAAGCCAGTGAGTAGTTGATAGAGCACGCTTTTGGTGATCTCCTTAATCATGTTACCTGAAAAGTCAGAGAAAGCCCCTCAGCATTAACAGTGCTTGTTACCCCTTCACCACTCCCTTGATTCTGCATTAAAGAACATTGGGGGTAATTTTAACTTTGTATGATAGTGTAAAATGTGTGATAGTGAATTGGCAGCCCATTTTCCATCTCTCCCAATTTTTATTTCTCGTGAAGTTAATGGTTGGATAGTAGCAGATGACAGGCATCACAATGCAGCTTGATGTTGTTAAGCTACCCGAGGTTTTTCTGAGGTTCATGCAGGGATGCAAGTAATAGTGAGACCGTGGGCATGATTTATATTCCGAGCGTTTGTAGATATTTACATGGGGAACCCAGAAGCGCATTGAGTGCGTTGCAATCTGCGATCGCAACTCATCTGAAAGTAAGTATTTGAGCTTCTGGGTTTCCCACATGCTGGACAGCCTGATTGACTGGCTGGCTGCCCGTCGGTAGTGAAAGGAGCTGCAAATTAGAGA
The DNA here is from genome assembly GCF_035084215.1 of Heptranchias perlo. Lineage (NCBI taxonomy): Eukaryota > Metazoa > Chordata > Chondrichthyes > Hexanchiformes > Hexanchidae > Heptranchias > Heptranchias perlo. Next base: position 34,060,109 of record NC_090337.1, on the reverse strand, counting down.
GGGAGGTGGGAGGGAGAGAGGGAGAGAGATCACGGGCTTGGAAAAAATCGGAGGGGTGGGGTGACATGGATGACATCAGTGGGGGGGGAGAAACGTGGTCAGCCAATGACAACATTGGGATGTCCAGCCAGCAACGGAGATTGGAAAGGTTGCGGGGGGGGGTCAGCCAATGACGATATCGGGGGTGGGGGTGTCAGCTATCATTGGAGATTGGGGTGGGGGGTGGGGGTGTCAGCCAGTAACGTTGACTGGGGGGTCTAGCCAACAATGGAGATCGGAGGGGAGGGGGAGGAGTGGTGGGGGTGGGGTTGGTCCAGCATTGGGGGGTGGGGGTGGGGGGGAGTGGCCAATCACGGGGTTCCTGGTCAGGTGAGCTTGTTGTGCCTGGATGAAGTACTGCTGCTCCTCCGGGCCCACAAGCAGTGCAATGAAGGCACTCACCTCATGGATCCAGCCCTTCCCTCTTGCTTTCACCTGACATGATTCGGAAGCAATGGGAAACCCGAACGGTTAAGGTTAAATTTGTTTTATTATTCCAATGCACAAAATATTAAGTACCTCAAGTATCTCAATGAGGTACATTGCCCTTTTAAGTATCGGCCCGCCGGTTTTAAGTGGGGGCGAGACTTCCTGGTGTCTGCCGTTCACACACATACAAACCTGCCTGGGTTAATCCTAGAAGTGAGCGAGTTGGATTTGGGATGCGATATTTTAACCTCCCACCTGCCCCCAACCCACCCGTTCTTGGGGGTTAAAATTTACCCCCATGTTCAGAGAAGCCCCTGGCCTCGAAATGTCCTATTCTGACAGCTCTGGTGGGGCCACTGATTTCCAGTGCTTGCTGCTCCAGAACCGAAAGGGGTGTTAATCTATGTGGAAAATCTTAAATTATTGCTCATGTTTTGCAAAAGTGGACTAAACTGTAATTGTCTTAAATCTGCATGTGCAAATTGTGCACAGACTTTGTATACACTAATAAGGATTGAGATACAAATTGTGCTACTATAATATCAATGATTTGCAAGTAAATAAATGTACACAAGATAAATGTATATTGCTGTATTCTATGTACTGATGTGCAAAGGTTCAAATGGTAAGCAAAGGTTGAAAGAAACACATCAGGTGAGGAAAAAGTCATTTAAATGGTAAAAAGGTTGAACTGTTGGTTGCAGAAACAATAACATTCAAAGGAGAGTCTTTGGGACTAAGATAAAACCACTGTGATTTCACAGGTCACCACCACTTAACTTATGAGACCCCCTCTGTCAGCTTCTCAACACTTCAAAGCAGTGAGAGAATCAAATATTTATTCTCTAATGTTGTTGCGTTCGCCAATGTGTTAAGTTTCTTTGTACTCATTTTCAGATTTGTACTCCTGCTGAGAATATGGATGTCTCCAGTAATAGAAAAGGCTTCCAATCTGTTAGTGTATATAGGGATGCCTCCGGGCATCAGTGAAAAATGATGGTAAAGGAAGATGACTGAGATGGTGAATAGGAACAAGTAATGTGTCCACAAGGGATGGCTGTAATGGCTTCATCCACCATCACTTTCTAAAAGTGATTGCATGCATCATCCTTCTGGTGTTAGTTAGCATCCTTGTAGCTCCTAAGGAGATAAGTGCAATCCGTTAATAATTGTTACATTGGAAAACTGAGACTGGCCACAAAGATGAGTTGAATCAGATGATTACAAAAACAACTAGGAAAAAATGTCATATGAATAATTTGAACATTCGTCGTCCAATGCTGTCAATAGTAATTTCAAAGCTAGCGCACCTTAACTAAACGTAAATAGGTTTTAACATAAATAAATGTTTATTTTACAAAGATCCTAAAGTATAGATACATAGGCCCAGATCTTCCTACTTTGCAGAAATGGGGCACACCTTCAGCGTAGCAGGATTTCCTCCCACTACTTAGATGATCCCGGCAATTCTTCCGGTTTCAGGGATATTTACATTTTCTGGGAAATTCCCTGGTCTCCTTTAAGGAACCTGCCAGTAATGTGAGAGGAGATTTGCCTGTAATTTAAACTCAAAATTCCTCCTCCACCACCTCAGCAACACTGGATGAAAGATGAACAGGCAGCCCTGGTGTCCAGTGGTTCAAAATATGTCAGATGACGTATTTCTGGCATTTGAATCTTTTTTAAAAATTCGTTCATGGGATGTGGGTGTCGCTGGCGAGGCCGGCATTTATTGCCCATCCCTAATTGCCCTTGAGAAGGTGGTGGTGAGCTGCCTTCTTGAACCGCTGCAGTCCGTGTGGTGAAGGTTCTCCCACAGTGCTGTTAGAAAGGGAGTTCCAGGATTTTGACCCAGCGACGATGAAGGAACGCCGATATATTTCCAAGTCGGGATGGCGTGTGACTTAGAGGGGAATGTGCAGGTGGTGTTGTTCCCATGTGCCTGCTGCTCTTGTCCTTCGAGGTGGTAGAGGTCGCGGGGATGGGAGGTGCTGTTGAAGAAGCCTTGCCGAGTTGCTGCAGTGCATCCTGTGGATGGTACACAGTGTGCCGGTGGTGAAGGGAGTGAATGTTTAGGGTGGTGAATGGGGTGCCAATCAAGCGGGCTGCTTTGTCCTGGATGGTATCGAGCTTCTTGAGTGTTGTTGGAGCTGCACTCATCCAGGCAAGTGGAGAGTATTCCATCACACTCCTGACTTGTGCCTTGTAGGTGGTGGAAAGGCTTTGGGGAGTCAGGAGGGAGTCACTCGCTGCAGAATACCCAGCCTCTGACCTACTCTTGTAGCCACAGTATTTATATGGCTGGTCCAGTTAAGTTTCTGGTCAATGGTGACCCCCAGGATGTTGATGGTGGGGGTTGCGGCGATGGTAATGCTGTTGAATGTCAAGGGGAGGTGGTTAGACTCTCTCTTGTTGGAGATGGTCATTGCCTGGCACTTGTCTGGCGCGAATGTTACTTGCCACTTATCAGCCCAAGCCTGGACGTTGTCCAGGTCTTGCTGCATGTGGGCTCGGACTGCTTCATTATTTGAGGGGTTGCGAATGGAATTGAACACTGTGCAATCATCAGCGAACATCCCCATTTCTGACCTTATGATGGAGGGAAGGTCATTGATGAAGCAGCTGAAGATGGTTGGGCCTAGGACACTGCCCTGAGGAACTCCTGCAGCAATGCCCACTTACATATAAGCATCACCAGGTAAAAATCAGGTGAGTCTGAAAAGGGGCAGGGATATGGTGGAGTGCACCCATATTCCATTCCTCCCTCTCCTGCCTGCCCATATCTGCCCGGAAATTAGTGGATGAAATAGAACTAGCTGGACAAAATATAAGGATTGTTTAAAGAATAAAGTTACTTTTTCCAGCTCATTTTAATCTTCTGAGTGCTGCAGGTGAACTTTATCTGTGCACACTTGAGACAGATTTACATATTGGCAGCAATCTTTCTGCATTTTGATGTATAATTTATTAACCTGTTCACATCTGTAATCAGGCTAGTCTTAACACTCTGGACTCCAAAAGTGGCCTTTAAAAGTTAGAAAAGAAAGGATAGATTAGATTAGATGATAAAGGGAAGACAGGGAAAGCAGAATTAAGCCTTTTCAGTTTTATTTTTAGTTAAAATTATGCCCATTTTAGTTTTTGGATCGCGGCCACAACCCGGCTTTATTTCCGGGTTTAACGTCGGTGCGTAAAAGTACAGGCTTCCCACTGGGAATGCACAGTCCGAAAATTTTGCACTTGCGACCTAGAAAAATCAACTATTTTCAACTCCCACCCACCCCCAACCCACCCGTTCTTGGGGTTAAAAATCACCCCCCATGTATGAGTTGACAATTTACGCAATCAGCTGGTTCAAGGAGACAGGTGCTTTCTTGGGTCTGTTGGCAGTCTAAGGGTTAACAAAATTGCTATCAAAGCCTATAAACATAGCTTGCACATTTTTTTATATTTCAAAAAATACTTTATTTCATAAAATTTAAAGATACCACAAATCCAAGGCGATACAATTCAAAACAATACAACACGGATCGTACACAATGCAATTCCAAGATTAAAATTTAAAACACAGTACATATCTTATAATAGAAGTAGAATACAAGGTGGGATGGCCTTACACGGTGGCCTTTCCCCGTAGAGCTTTTGCATAGGTCGCACCTCACTTCAGTACGTCCTGCAACACGTACTACTTGGAGTGTGCCAGTCGGCGACTCTCAGTCATGGACAGCTCCTTCAGCTGGAAGACCAACAGGTTTCGTGTGGACCAAAGGGCCTCCTTCACTGAGTTAATGGTCTTCCAGCAGCAGTTGATATCTGTCTCGGTGTCCCCCCCAAGGAACAGAACGTAGAGCACAGCGTCCTGTGTTGACGAACTGTTTGGGATGAACCGGGACAGATACCATCCCATCTCCACACCTTCTGCGCGAAGGGGCAGTCCATCAAGAGGTGGATGACGGTCTCCTCCCTGCCACAATCTCGAGGGCAGCTTGCGGTGGTGCTGAGATTCCATGCCTGTTGGAAGGACTGCACTGGGAGGGCCCTTCTCACCACTATTCAGGCTACATCCTGGTGCCCGTTGGTCAGTTCTGGCGATGAGACGTTCTGCCAAATGGTGTCGATTGTCTGGTCGGGGAACTGCCCGATTGGATCCACCCTCCCCTTTCTCTGCAGGACTCTCAGAACATTCCGTGTCGACCACTGTCTGACGGCCTTATGGTCAAAGGGTTTCTTCCTCAGGAACTTCTCCACCTGGGACAGGTGGTGGGGTACAGTCCAGCTGAACGGGACGTCCTGCATCTGCTCCGTCAGCGTGGCCAGACCCAGTCTTTAAAGTGTGGTGGACAGTTAGAAACTCAGCACATAGTGACACTTGATGTTTGCATGCTGGGGCTCTACACACATCCTGAGGCAGCCACACATGAAGGTCAGTGCAGCATTGGGGACGCCCTAACCCCCTTTCTCTGGGGGTTTGTACATGGTGTCCCTGTGGACATGTTCTGCCTTGGACCTCCAGACAAAGTGGAAGGTAGCTCGGGTGACTGTGACGGTGGATTGTCGGGGAATGGGCCAGACCTTGGCCACGTAGAGCAACACCGCGAGTACCTCACACCTTATCACCAGGTTCCTGCCGGTTATGGTGAGGGGGTGTTCGCCACCCACACACCAAGCTTCTGTTTGGCCTTGGCGATCTACTCCTCCCAGTTCTTGGTGCAGGCCTGGGGCCCCCCAAACCAAATCCCCAGCACCTTCAGATAGTCTGACCCAACGGTGAAGGGGACAAAAGATCGGGTCTTCCACCTGCCAAAGAACATGGGCTAACTCTCACTTTGGTTCACTCTGGCCCTGGAGGCCAGCTTGAAGCGTTCACAGATGCCTATCAGTCTATGGACCAGCTGCTGATCGGAGCAAAAGACGGTGATGTCGTCCATGTACAGGGAACCCTTAACCTGAGAGCCTCCGCTGCTTGGGATCGTCAACTCCCTGATACCTGCGTCCAATCGGCGCAATACAACATACGAACAAGACCGGAGAAAGAGGACTGCCCTGCCTGACTCCAGATCTGATCAGAAAGCGCTCCAACTCCCACCCATTGATTAGGACTGTGTGGACGCATAGAGCAGTCAGATCCAATCACAAATTCACTCCCCAAACCCTATTTTAGAGAGCATGTCCATCATGTGTGGGATTTTCTGTCAAAGGCCTTCTCCTGGTCCAGGCTGATGAGGCAGGTGTTCACCCCCCCCGTCCCACACATAGGCGATTGTATCCCTGAGCAACGCAAGGCTATCAGAGATCTTCCTGCCAGGTTCAGTATTGTATGATCCGGTGGATCACCTGCTCCAGAGCAGACTTGAGCCTGTTGGCGATGGCCTTAGACAGAATCTTGTAGTCGACATTTAGTAAGGAAATGGGTTGTCAATTTCTGATTTCTTCCCTCTCCCCCTTCCGCTTGTAGATGAGGGTGATGATGCCTTTCCTCATGCATGCTGACATGCTGCCTGCCAGAAGCATACCACTGTACACTTCCAGTAGGTCTGGGCCTATCCAGTCCCACAGAGCTGAGTACAACTCAACTGGTAAGCCATCGCTTCTGGGAGTTCTTCTCTTCTCGAAGGACCGGACGGCCTTTGTCAGCTTGTTCAAAGACAGTGGTCGAACCATGCTCTCCCACTCCCGCTCGCTGTCCTCTAAGACCTCTATGATGGAGGACAGGAAGGACTGGGAGGCAGCGCTGTCTGTGGGCTTTGCGTCATACAGCCTGGCATAAAAGGACTTGCTGATTCTCAGTATGACAGCCTGCAAAGAGGTCACCGAGCTGTCTTCCTCCTTCAGGCTGCTAATCACAGAGGTCTCTTTGTGCAGCTTCTGGAAGAAGAAGCACGAGCACTTCTCACCCTGCTCCACTGAGCAGACTCTGGACCGGAAGATGATCTTTGAGGCCTCAGAGGTAAAGAGCGAAGCTTGCTGGCCTGTCACCTTTCTGAGTTCGTTCCCGTTTCTGCAAGTCATTGTAAATAAAAATTGTAATTTTTTAAAATAAAAAGCCAAAGAGGTAATTTAATTAAATTAAAGAGACAGAAGTGAAAAGTAAAAAAAAGTTTAACTTTTTTTAATTTTTAAAATGTTATTAATGACCAAAAATATTACAATAAGAAGTAATATGAAACTGCATAATGTAATTTTTAGTTGTTTAGCAGTCATTAAGCGTCATTGCACTTTTAAACAGTAGTGTAGACCTGGTATTTTTCAGCATACCTTTTGGTGGCATAAGTAGTTACGTTCTAGCTGGGCAGATGGGCAAGTTTACAATTTTTCTGTGATTTGATTATGGCGTGCAATTCCCCTTTAATTCGCAGCTGTCAAATCGCCGGCGAACCAATAGGAGCAAGTTCACAATTTCTCGGTTTTAGTGCGCATGTGCAAATGTGTGAACTTGCTTCTTCGATTCGCCAGTGGAGACAGAGGACGCCATTGAGGAACGCCGTTCACATGTGAGTAATTTCTGCCCCATTTTTCCACAGCAGATGTTATATTGTTGAACTCTATTCATTTTAAGACTTTGATTTTAGATCACTCAATATAGTATAAAAGAAGGATTAAACAAATCACAAAGGCTCTGCTGATTAGTATTTAAGTTTTTTTTCAAAATGCACAATATTTATTGCTTTACTTTCAGTAAATGTAATGATTTCAAAAGGTTTGGTAAATATTTCTTTCATAGGACTGGTCATTAAAACGTTCTGAGACAAAAACAGGTTAATTCAATGAACCAGGTAATCAATCCACTGCTGATTATTAAAGTCTGCAAATTTCATTATATTATACTGTTTGCAGCTGATCCATAAAAAGTGAATCCTTCACAAATGTGTAATATATTGGATAAAACATCAAATCTGAAAATTATTTAACTAATAATTTTAGGAATCACTTTTAAAATACTAATTTGAATTCAAAGTAAATAGGTCCTGTATTGACAATAATATTTTAATAATAATTGTGGTTTATTTTAAGCAGTTATAAATATTACTATAGTATCACAGTAACTAGAATTAAATACTTTTATTGGCTGTAGGGAAAATCCAAGATTTTAGTTATACAATAAAATGTCTTAGTGGTAACCTGTCTTTATTGATCTTCTCCAGAAATAATTACAACACTGAACAGACATGGCAGGAAACCCACGAAATTGGGTGGAACGCAAGTTTTACACCCCGTCCAATATTACTGTCCGTTGACTTGAGAAATAAAAGCTCCACGGGAGAAATGATTCATCAGTAGCTACCTAAACAAGTTAAGGATAGTATTAGATTAAAAGAAGTTTATAATGCTGCCAAGAAGAGTGGTAAGCCTGACGATTGGGAGAGTTTTAGAAACCAGCAAAGGATGACCAAAAAATTGATAAAGATGGAGAAAATAGAATATGAGAGTAATCAAGCAAGAAATATAAAAACAGATTGTAAGAGCTTATACAAGTATGTAAAAAGGAAGGGAGTAGCGAAAGTAAACGTAGGTCCCTGAGAGGCTGAGACAGGAGAAATTATAATGGGGAATAAAGAAATGGCAGAGACGTTAAACAAATATTTTGTATCTGTCATCACAGTAGAAGACACAAAAAACATACCAGAAATAATGGGGCACCAAAGGTCTAATGGGAGTGAGGAACTTAAATTAATTAATATTAGTAAAGAAAAAGTACTGGAGAAATTAATGGGACTGAAAGCCAATCCTCTGGACCTGATGGCCTACATCCTAGGGTTCTAAAAGAGGTGGCTGCAGAGATAGTGAATGCATTGGTTGTGATCTTTCAAAATTCCCTAGATTCTAGAATGGTCCCAGCGGATTGGAAGGTGGCAAATGTGACCTGCTATTCAAGAAAGAAGGGAGAGAGAAAACACGGATCTACAGGCCAGTTAGCCTGACATCAGTCGTCGGCAAAATGCTGGAATTCATTATTAAGGAAGTGGTAACAGGGCACTTAGAAAATCATAATATGATTAGGCAGAGTCAACATGGTGGTATGAAAGGGAAATCGTGTTTGGCAAATCTATTAGAGTTTTTGAGGATGTAACTAACAGGGTAGATAAAGGGGAACCAGTGGACGTAGTATATTTGGATTTTCAAAAGGCATTCGATAAGGTGCCACATGAAAGGTTGTTACACAAGATAAGGGCTCATGGTGTTGAGGGTAATATATTAGTATGGTAGATAGAGAATTGGTTAAAGGACCGAAAACAGAGAGTAGGAATAAACGGGTCATTTTCAGGTTGGCAGGCTGTTACTAGTGGAGTGCCGCAAGGATCAGTGCTTGGGCCTCAGCTATTTACAATTTATATTAATGACTTAGATGAAGGGACCGAGTGTAATATATCCAAGTTTGTTGACGATACAAAGGTAGGGGGGAAAGTAAGCTGTGAGGAGGACACGAAGAGTTTGCAAAAGGATATAGGCAGGTTAAGTGAGTGGGCAAGAAGTTGGCAGATGGAGAAACGTGAGGTTATTCACTTTGGTAGGAAGAATAGAAAACCTGAATATTTTTTAAATGGTGAGAAACTATTAAATGTTGGTGTTCAGAGGGACTTGGGTGTCCTTGTACACAAAATACAGAAAGTTAACATGCAGGTACAGCAAGCAATTAGGAAGGCAAATGTTATGTTGGTCTTTATTGGAAGGGAGTTGGAGTACAAGAGTAAGGAAGTCTTGCTGCAATTATACAGGGCTTTGGTGAGACTACACTTGGAGTACTGTGTGTAGTTTTGGACTCCATACCTATGGAAGGATATACTTGCCTTAGAGACGGTGCAACAAAGATTCACTAGATTGATTCCTGGGATGAGAGGGTTGTCCTATGAGTAGAGGTTGAATAGAATGGGCCTATACTCTCTGGAGTTTAGAAGAATGAGAGGTGATCTCATTGAATCATACAAGATTCTAAGAGGGCTTAACAGAGTAGATGCTGAGAGGCTGTTTTCCCTGGCTGGAGAGTCTAGAACTAGCAGGCATAGTCTCAGGATAAGGTGTCGGCCATTTAGGACTGAGATGAGGAGAAATTTCTTCACTCAGAGGGTTGTGTTTCTTTGGAATTCTCTACCTCAGAGGGCTGTAGAATATATTCAAGGCTGAGATCAATAGATTTTTGGACTCTAGGGGAATCAAGGGATATGGGGATTGGGCAGGAAAGTGGAGTTGAGGTCGAAGATCAGCCATGATCTTATTGAATGGTGGAGCAGGCTCGAGGGGCTGTATGGCCTTCCTCTGCGCCTATTTCTTATGTTCTTATGACTTCATTGGAGAGTAAGATCGGGCAGATTGTAAAACCAGCGATGCACCCAATCTTGTCAGTTTCCCGATGGGTGGATAAGGTTAAAACTCTCCTATCTTTTTAGCCTAGTTAGACTTTAGTTCAAGACCTCAAGATTCTTTTAGAAATGATGATACCAAGTGGGAAATTTTAGTAGCTGAAATAAAGGTAAGAGAACCATAACTTACTGCAGTTATACAGGGCCTTGGTGAGACCACACCTGGAGTATTGTGCGCAGTTTTGGTCTCCTTACCTAAGAAAGGATATACTTGCCATAGAGGGAGCGCAGCAATGGTTCACCAGACTGATCCCTGGGATGGCAGGACTGTCGTATGAGGAGGGATTGGGTCGACTCGGCCTGTATTCACTTGAGTTTAGAAGAATGAGAGGGGATCTCATTGAAACATATAAAATTCTGACAGGGCTAGACAGATTGGATGCAGGGAGGATGTTTATCCTGGCTGGGGTGTCCAGATCGAGGGGTCACAGTCTCAGGATATGGGGTAGGACATTTAGGACTGAGATGAGGAGAAATTTCTTCACTCAGAGGGTGGTGAACCTGTGGAATTCTCTACCATAGAAGGCTGTTGAGGCCAAGTCACTGAATATACTTAAGAAGGAGCTAGATAGATTTCTAGACACAAAAGGCATCAAGGGGTATGGGGAGAGAGTGGGAATATGGTATTGAGATAGAGGATCAGTCATGATCATATTGAATGGCAGAGCAGATTTGAAGGGCAGAATGGCCTACTCCTGCAACCAATTTTCTATGTTTCCATGTTTCTATGCATAACAAACTTGAAATGCAAAAAAATCTGTATTCCTTGGGAATGATGTCCACACAAAATGTACATTGAGCATGACTGTAATAATAATCAATTAGTAACTGAAACAATGGCCCTAATATTTACAGGGAGGTGAGAAGGGAACGGGGGAGCGTTTTTGCCTGGGGGAAACCCAGAAATCCTGGACATGCCAAATTTAATGGCAGGACCTCATTCTCATTTTTTTATTCCGTTTCCCGCCTGGCAGCTGGCCAGATTATAGGCTGTCTGGCTGATGGGTGGGAAAGCCTGCGGTAGAAGGCCTCAGCCAGGAACCGTTGGGGACGGTCCCTGGCAATCGGCAAAGATTGCGGGGCATAAAGGGGGAACGGACCGATAATTGGGAGGGAGGAATCGTGAGTTGAAGAGGGGGGTCAGCAAAGATTGCAGAGCGGGGTGGGGGGGTGGTCAGCAGATCGCAGCAATGAGGAGAGGCCGCGATCGGCAGAGGATTTGCATGAGGGACCAGGGGGAACACTCCTGCTCCTCCTGGCTCACAAGCAATGCTATAAAAAGCACTTACCTACTTGATCCGGAAGCTCCCGTCTCTATTTAGCAGCCAGGTTTCCCGAGTCCTGGGAAACGTGGCCAGCCAGCGTTAAATTTATATCAGACTCCCAATTGCACTATGGGAGCCTGATTTAAATATTATAACGAAGCTTCCCACCTTTGATATGAAGGGATTCGCAAAATTTCACATGTTCCCCCCACCCCGAAGATTTATTGGAGTTATTAAAGAAACCCTGGTGTGACTGTTTTAAAAAATCCAAGGTCTCTCAAAATGGCTGCAGTCAGACACATGGCCGAGGACCGGCAGATTTGAAATTGCATTCTCAACAACTCGGCAGGCTTCGTGTCTCAGACAGGTTTCTTTAAACAATGCAGCTGCATTCTAGCCCTGAGGCAAGCTATCAACATGGCCGGCCAACATATCAAAATTCGAGCAGGAAGTGATCGCAGGCCAAAAGGTGAACCATCAAGGTACATTCGGAACAATGGTAAAGCAGTTAGCGAACAGATCGATACAGGAAATGGCCATTAATGTAAATGGGCCAGAGATGGGGTCCTTTGTCTTACGTTTCGTGCTTAAATCAAACAATGAAGCAAGCTGATAAGGTATGAAAAAACCTGTTACCAAGAGGGTATAACTGGGGCTGCCCAGTATCTCTCTCTAGCTGCTCTCTTCGCCTGGTGGCCGGGGTCCTGCTGCTCACTAGCTCAGACTTGAGAAGGAAGGCCATCCAGAAAAACCTCGCAAACGCAGCAGGAGGCCAGGCCTTTTCATCTGTTTCACCGGTGAGCATTAATTTTCTGGCCGCCACAAGACAATCTAGCATAAGTGTAAGGTTGGGGGTTAAGGGATATTGCTAAACTTGTGATTTTAGAATTTTCCCTCGATGTGTCCGTTTCTTTCAACCCGATAAGTGTAAGACTGTATTACATCCATAGCGATTTCTTTTATCTTCTGTATTATACTGTTTACTTTGTAGTTTTAGTTTTCTTATTAATAAACATTGGTTTTCCTTGTACCAATCCACTGGTCTGTTCGTCTGTCTTTGTTACCACTCGATAAGTCCTCAGCTCAGAATCAGGAAGGGGTAAGCGATTCGCAACCGCACTGCGGGCAGGGCAGCTCAGGAAAACATAACTGGCTGACCTATTATAAGCCCGAGAAACAGTAAAAAAGAAACCCCTTACAGATAGCAGGACACAGACATGGCTCGCAACCTGCCGCCGTAAAAACGTGTCCTAGGCCCAACCATCTTCAGTTGCTTCATCAATGACCTTCCCTCCATCATAAGGTCAGAAATGGCGATGTTCGCTGATGATTGCACAGTGTTCAGTTCCATTCGCAACCCCTCAAATAATGAAGCAGTCTGAGCCCACATGCAGCAAGACCTGGACAACATCCAGGCTTGGGCTGATAAATGGCAAGTAACATTCGCGCCAGACAAGTGCCAGGCAATGACCATCTCCAACAAGAGAGAGTCTAACCACCTCCCCATGACATTCAACAGCATTACTATCACCGAATCCCCCACATCAACATCCTGGGGGTCACCATTGACCAGAAACTTAACTGGACCAGCCATATAAATACTGTGGCTACAAGAGCAGGTCAGAGGCTGGGTATTCTGTGGCGAGTGACTCACCTCCTGACTCCCCAAAGCCTTTCCACCATCTACAAGGCACAAGTCAGGAGTGTGATGGAATACTCTCCACTTGCTTGGATTAGTGCAACTCCAACAACACTCAAGAAGCTCGACACCATCCAGGACAAAGCAGCCCGCTTAATTGGCACCCCATCCACCACCTGCACATTCCCCTCCAAGTCACACACCATCCCGACTTGGAAATATATCGCCGTTCCTTCATCGTCGCTGAGTCGAAATCCTGGAACTCCCTTCATAACAGCTCTGTGGGAGAACCTTCACCACACGGACTGCAGCAGTTCAAGAAGGCGGCTCACCACCACCTTCTCAAGGGCAATTAGGGATGGGCAATAAATGCTGGCCTCGCCAGCGATGCCCACATCCCATGAACGAACAAAAAAAAGGGCGCGTACGTGGCGGATTGATGTCATGTTTCGGGATTTTTATTTTTTAACCCGTCTCCCCCCCACGACCCTCTCCCACCCATCATTGGGGGGTTAATATTGACCCCATTAATGCTGCTGTTACTGCTGCTCCACAATCAGGCATAAAAATTCTCCACAAAATGTTCATTACTTCACTGCCATATTATAACCTTTCAGAATTCAGCAGTACTTTTCATTAGAGCTAAACCATACTTCCTTCTGGTAGTAGGTATAAACTGACCCTTAGCCCGAGCGCTGTTATTGTAGAGTATGGCATATTTAAATGAGAAAGCTATTTAAGTCTGTTCTTTCTTGTATTGCTTTCTTTGCCTTACCTCTGTAAGGATAAGATCAGTCCAGTAGGTGGAGACAAAATTACTTGACATCAACAGAAACTGTTGTGGACATTCTTTGCATTAGCTACTCATCATAGGTTGAGATATGGGGCTGGATTCACCTCCTATTGATTGGGTTAGGTAGGGAGGGAGGACTTCTTTCGCTCAGGACCCTAATTATAAATGCGGGACAGGTTCAGAGTTTTAATATCGTTCCTCATTGGGTTATGCTGCAGGAAGGGAGGAAAGTGGGAGTGCTGCTGCAGCTAATTAAATTGGGCATGACATTTTGGGCAGTGGGAGCCCCAAGTGGAAGAATGTCTAAAGGAGCATCTGCCTCAGGGGGAGCAGATTCTATGTTACATCTGTGGAGGTTTTATTGGCTGAAGTAAGGACTAGAAAGGAACGATTCCTGTGGCTTGAGGGTAGGAAGCTACATAAAAGGGTCATTTAGATCCTATGTAGGGCAGTGTCATGGTGCTTTTTAAAAGTATTGCAATGCCCTCAGCTGCTATTTTTTCAAAAGGAACTAACACCATGGGCACAGTTAAGCAAGCTCCTCTAGGTTCACATTTTAGAGGATTCCTTGCAGGAAGAGGGCGGCCACGCCGATCACCACCCAGGCACTTCCAGATCTACAACTCCTGCCACGTCCTCACCAACCCTGTCATGGTATCTTACCTTTCTCAAGGGACAATTTAGGTGTAGATTTTTACTGGCGGATTTGAGGCGATAAGCCTTCCTGCCTCACTTTACCCAGTTTTCTGCCTCAAAGTGGGCTGTAAATCGAAATAAAATCCAACCTATAACCAGTCAACATAAGGTTGGTGACTGGCAGCCAGATCTAATGTAATGGCAGTTGAGCCAGTCTAGGGCATATTCTGCAATTGTACCTGTCACCAGACTTCTAAGTTATATTTTTGTGCCATTTTCTTTGGTTGGAATCTAGGATATTTCCTTTCTTACATTTTTCTCAAGTTTCCTGACTATTCTGCTGGTTGAACCATTATTTTAGGTATGCAAATGAAGTTCCTTCAGAAAGCCTTATGAAATGATTACAACAAGGACAGTAGTGCATTTAAAAACCTTTTAATCATAGTGTCACAAGTTTAACAGATTTCAAGTTAATCATTCCCTTTAAGGATTGAGAGTCTTGACAATGATTCACTCTATTAGGTATTTGATCAGGAGGATTTTTTTTCTGTGCAGGTTCATTTAAAAAGCAAAATCAAAAAAATGTACTCATTAAACCTTTTATTTCTGTGTACTTGTGTTTATCTTTTCATTAATTTGTAATGATTTGTGAGTGTGTGCTTCAGTTTTATTTTAATCCACAGTTCTGTGATAAATAGCGATCATGTATGTGCACATACTTGCACCTAGTTTCTCATCCCTAGGTGAGTAAGGAAAGCTGCACGTGTATGTGCATTTCCTTATCACAACTATCATATTTTCTACACCTTTTCATAAAGATCAGGCTGATTGCCATCACAAGTAGTTTTATTCATCAATTTATTTTTAAGGGCGGGCAGTTGGGTGAGATTCACTCCGTTTTTTTGAATTTTTGTCTGCTTTCTTCATACACTTAGGTTATAGTCGAGGGGTGGCTGTACAACTTTCTTGCACACCACTATAAAGCTCACCCCCATGAGGTGCCAAAAGCCACCCAGGCATGACTCTACTCTTCATTCAGTGTGACTCAGATCGAGCATCGGGCAGACTTAAACCTGTGTCTGCCCCGATACATGGTGCTTACTGCTATTGTGTTAACATTGAGCACCAATGCACCAATAATATTGGACTCATAATCAATGCACTTAGAGGTAGTCATATGGCCTAAACTTTGTTTTTTTGTTTAGACATTTTTTCTGTTTAAAGTAACTCGTTCTGGTTCTCTTAACTTCCTTGTAGTGCAGAACATGTTGTAATAACTCTGCAGTTTTAATTAATAGTTAATTAATAATACTTGGTTTTAGGTATCTGCTGTAAGCGGGTTGATTTACCTCTAAAGTCTTCTTTAAGAATTGAACTTACATAATGGATATGATGTGTAAATAGTGAATTATTCATACTTGGTAGATAAGGTTACTTGGCCTTAAGCGCTTCAATCATGGACAAGCTTTCCAGCAGTTATGTACATGTGTTTCTGTTGTTGAGTTTACACCTACCAAGAGTGCTGCTTTATCTAACTGTTCAAGTATAAAGGCAATTACTACTCTGGAGGTAATTGGAATGGCTTGTACGCCTACTTGTATTCGAGAGCATTGAGGCAATATTTATATTTATTTTTAATCTTCAAAATAACTTGTGATGAGTTCCAGCATTTTGTTTCATTCTGCAAAACTGAGCTTTGACATGCCAAAAAGTTATGTGAAGGAAGTGGATTTTATTCGGAGTTGTAAAGGGTTAAAACCTGACTTTTACAATTATCAGCCCTAACCTCATCAGCAAGTTTATGTTAAGGCAGTGTGCCACATGATCCTCAGCTAAAATGATGACTTACTGTCACGCCGCCAAATGCGGGCGGGACTTTTGACAATGTATAAATATACAGCTCAAACAAGGGTTCAGGGTAGAGGAACAAGACAGGAACTCCGAGCGAATCCAAGATACGATCCCTACCAGAGGACAACCGGGTAATATAACTCCTTATTCTCTGTAAAATTAACGCTTATATACTTGTGTGTGTTAATTCTTGCTTGTGCTCAAAATAAAAGAACAATCACTGTAACCAATTGGTGTCAGGCCCGAATTTGTCTTACATAATTGGTGACCTGCGACAGGACCTGATAAACAATGCATTGTATTTGAGCAAAAGGAAGGTCCTAGGACTGACCAGAGGACGCACCTAGTTGGTTAAGGAAGGAAATCTTAGGAAGTGTAGGAGGTGATACCACCTACCGGTAATTCAATAACTATGGAAGTAAGAACAGATGTAGAAATAGCCTTATAGGAGAAACTAGAGAGAATTTGTGTTACAGATTTAGTGTCAGTATTGACAAGTGGAGATGGAACATTTGAATCAACAGTACAGTGGATTCAGGGTCAAATAGATGACAAGAAGTTGAAGTTAGACAAAAGTAGACAGTTGTTGATATGTGCAGCTCATTTCAGCGCTCAGAGAAATGAGAAAAAATTAAAACAAGTAACACAAGAGAGTCAAAAAGATGAAGAAGAAAAAGAAATGTGAAGAAATGGAAAGTAGGAATCGAGATTTGACATGTATGATGATTCAGTTGCAAGCTGGAGCTGCTACTACGGCTGCGCAAGGATTAGGAGCACAGCGAATGAAATATAGAATTGATGAATTAATGAGAGAAAACAATGTCTTGAGAGAACATTTAGAATATGCGCGAGGAGCTCTTAGAGAAATGATGAATAGACCTGCCAGGGAGGCAGATCACACCAAGTGTCAGCTGAAAATATATGAGTTGCAGGACAAAGTAGGACAACAGGCAGCCCTTGTATCAGCTATCACCATAGGAAAACCAAATTGTGCAGTAGGAGAAGGAAATGGAGGAGTGATGTAAATTGGGATTCTTCAGGTAGAGAGGCAGCAAGTTATAATAATCCTGATTGTGGAGATTGGGGAAGCTAGCTGTAAGTGTGATAACAACCAATGTGAGACGTAGCCCTCAAGGAGCGGTCGCTGCACATCACGCTGAAAATAGACCCCTGAAGCCGGATGAAATGGCTGCCCCGGCTAGAGAGTTAGGGTCCATTAAAGGAGGGTATGATCCACTCGAGCCTGGGGAGATTTTAAAAGTGGACATGGGAAATTGGAGGATAAAGATCGAAAAACTATTCCGTTTGCAGGCCTTGATGGAGGCTTGAAACAGTGCCTCAGCCCTACGGTTTATCAAGCTGCGAATGGGTCTGACGTATTGTTCGGAGAGATAGTGGACTTATTGGGAATAAACAGCCTAAATTTAATGCAGATTTGTGGGCAGACCATACAGGGACCGACAGAACATCTCACTGCTTTTGGGAATGGACTGTTTGATGTGTATGAAATAACACAACCTGCTGCACTACCTGCCGTGGCAGGCGATCAGCCACCTAATATTTGCAAGGAACCCTTCTTTAAACAAATGTTCATAAGTTAGTTACAGCCTTTATGTGAAAACTGCGTTTGGAATGGCCGTAAATAAAGTTGATAGATTAGCTGATATCTCGAGTCTCACTATTCAGGCATGGGGAGACGTAAAAGGACATATTGTTAGACTGACAAGGGGGGTCACAAAACTCTAGAACTGGGAATAAACCCATAGCCAAAGTGGAAGGACCACAAAAGGGAAAGAACAATTGGGGACCACAACTCCACAACTGTGGCAAAATGCAACATTTTGCCAGGGAGTGTAGACAGGGAAGGAATCACTATCCTGCTGCTCTTCCACCCTGATACTCAGAAAGACCAATGCATGATCGACTATGTAGTACCATGGAGTTTGAATTGGAAAATTACTGGCACTAATGACGACCAGTAACATTACGGGACATTCTAAACAAGTGGCGGCAATTGCCACAACTCCCATCCCTTCCACACCAATTGAACAAGAAAGGAAAATTCAGAGTCAAAGTTAAGAGAGTCGGAGCCCCCGATACCATCGGTAATGGAGTCCCAACATGATGGCCATACTAGACCTATTGTCTCTGTCGTTATTGATGGCGGCCAACAGTAGGTGATGTTAGTAGACACTGGGTCAGCAATGACCATCGTTCATACTCCACATCCCGAGCACCACGCTGCGGCCGGAGGGAACCGCACGCTTTTAAAAGACTTTGATGGATCTTTGCAATATGCCTATCAGTTGAGCTCTGCCCGAATATCTTTACAGGGTGCGGAGTGTCAACTACACACTGCGGTAGCTATGCAAACTAAATACGGGCACCGTATTAGGAATTGATGCTTTAGATCAATACAGTGTCATTATTGATTGTTCTAATGAATGTTTATGGTTTGGGACGAGTGACAGTAATTCAGTTGTGAAAATTTTGGATATTCATTCGGTGTTTGCGATTAAGAAAGTTGAAGTGTACGAACTTCTGGTCCACCCGGATCCGGAGGTACAAGAGTTGATGCAACGATGGGCATCCGCGTTTGCACAGAGTAAACATGATTAAGAACATAAGAAATTGGAGCAGGAGTAGGCCAATCGGCCCCTCGAGCCTGCTCCGCCATTCAATAAGATCATGGCTGATCTGATCCCAACCACAAATCTAAAGAACACAAGAAGTCGGAGCAGGACCCGGCCACATAGCCCCTGGGCCCTCTCCGCCACCCACAGGGCATTGACCGATCCGAACTCAGCTTCATGTCCAATTTCCTGCCCGCTCCCCATAACCCCTAATTCCCTTTACTTCTAGGAAACTGTCTATTTCTGTTTTAAATTTATCTAATGATGTAGCTTCCACAGCTTCCTGGGGCAGCAAATTCCACAGACCTACCACCCTCTGAGTGAAGAAGTTTCTCCTCATCTCAGTTTTGAAAGAGCAGCCCCTTATTCTAAGATTATGCCCCCTAGTTCTAGTTTCACCCATCTTTGGGAACATCCTTACTGCATCCACCCGATCAAGACCCTTCACAATCTTATATGTTTCAATAAGATCGCCTCTCATTCTTCTGAACTCCAATGAGTAGAGTCCCAATCTACTCAACCTCTCCTCATATGTCCGCCCCCTCATCCCCGGGATTAACCGAGTGAACCTTCTTTGTACTGCCTCGAGAGCAAGTATGTCTTTTCTTAAGTATGGAGACCAAGTATGATTGTGGGCGGATGAAAGGAGAGGAGTACCGTGAAACGACCCCCACATCCGTTTGCAAAACAAAACCCAATCACAAAGGAAAGCCATCCATATGTGGAGGCTACTATACAGTCACGAGAACAGCAGGGTGTTGTTAGAGCTGGCACTGATTCTCTTATTTAGCCAGTTAAGAAGCCAGACGGTAGTTGGCAATTGACTATTGATTATCGCAAGTTAAATTCAGTTACTCCTGCTTGCTCACCAGTGGTGAGGGAAACACCAATGCTGTTATCCCAAATCCCACCCTTTACATAGCTAATGAAGTCTGGGCACACCACATAAGAAAGGGAGATCAGTACAAATTCGCCCTTACCTTTGAAGATCAGAATTACTCATGGACTTGTCTGCCCCAGGGATTTCATAATGCTCCAACTATCTTTCACAAGTGAATGGCAAGGGCCATTAAAGGTACTCTAGACCAGAGTGCCTATTGCAGTACGCAAATGATTTGCTACTAGCAACAAAGACAAAAGAGGAACATCTCCAGTTGTTGGACGAACTGCTCGAAATGTTAAAAGGGGCTGGATTAAAATAAAATCTGCAAAAGGCTCAGCTGTTACAGGACCAAGTTACATTTCTGGGTGTGTCCGTCCCTGCTGCTGGACAGACTCCAAATCAGCACAAGGTGCAAATCATACACCGATTACCTTTGCCAGTGTCTAAGACAGCACTTTGCTCATTTTTAAACTTAGTGGGATATCAGGGATCTTTAATACCACATTTTGCAGATCTTGCTAAACCATTGTATGAGTTACTTAAAGGAAAGGAAGATGATGTGCAGTCCGAATGGACCTCACAGCACACTGAGGCTGTACAACAACTGAAGGAGGCAGTGATACAAGCAACTTGCCTGATCACCCCAGATCCAAGTAAACCTTTCCATCTAGAGATAGGAGTGACTAACCAAAGTTTGGCGGCAGTCCTGTGTCAAGATGTCCAAGGTAAGTTTTTACCTATTGCCTACGCATCACGAATATTGACAAGAGTGGAGAAGATCTACGATCCGTGTGAAAGACGGTCACCTTTTGGACAATAAAACATTTCACCTACATCACAGGCTTTCAAACTTTAGTTCTCCACTCGCCACACATACCACTCAACCTAATGATGAAACCTGGAGATACATTGGTGTCATCTGCTCGATTGAGTCACTGGACACTTTTATTGATGGAATGACACCTTGATATCACACCGAAGCAAACAACTCTCCTACCACACAAGTGCCCCCTACCACTGCTAGTCTCTGTAGCTAATCCAGTTGAAAAGGCACCATTACCTGACGCACCAGATGTCTACATCGACGGCTTTTCATTTCGTCAGAAGGGAGTGCCATTCACAGGGTTTGCAGTAGTTCTCCCCACTCAAACCATGCAGCACAAGTGCGTGCCACACTCAGCACATAATGCTGAAATCGCTGCACTTTTGACAGCTATAATTGAAACCTCCAAACAACCTATTAATATTTGGTCAGACAGTGCCCATGCTATCAACACTATGTTCTCACTTCCTTTGTATCATAGGAATAATTATCATACATCTGACAGTAAATTGTTTAAGTTGTTATGGCAGGCATTGAAAGATAGGAAACAGCCATGTTTTATAGGTTAAGTTAAGGCTCATACTAAGGGAACTGACCCAAACTCTGCAGGTAATTCCAAGGCTGATAAATCAGCAAAAGAGGCTGCCCAGATAGGATTGCCATGGCATGTACCAACTCTTCCGGCTGGTGCCATAACTATGGAAGCACAAGAGTGTGATTAGCACACTCTACATGTGTCTTGGCCGCTGTATGAACAAACAATAGCTTGGCATCAAAATAACAAACACCTATCTCAACCCACACAATGGATTAATGAGACTATACTTATCAATCTAGAACAGCCTTTGTTAATGTACCAACCTGATCCAGAATCGTTTCCGATCATTTGTGTATCTCCTGGTATGGCTGAGGAATTTTTCCATATGTTTCACGACCATGCTGTAGGTGGTCATTATTCTGCAGAAACCACAGCAGCCAAGATTTGAAAGGTTGCATGGTGGCCCAAATGTAAAGATTACATCATTCGGAGAGTTGCATGTTGTTGAGTCTGTTTACAGCATTCCAAATGTGTGTTCTTATGTGGTACTCCACCCCTGAAAGGACCAAGGACACATTTGCAAATTGATTTTATTGGGCTTTTACACCGAAAGCCATCAGAGTATCTGCATTGCCTAGTTATTATTGACAAATTCACAAAATGGATGGAAGCTTTCCCTTGCAAAGCTAACACAGCCAAAATTTGTGGCTGGATTGTGGCTGGTGATCTGCAGGTGGGGAGTACAAATACAATAGATTGGTATCTATACCAATACCGAGACAATGATCAAGGGTCACATTTTACAAGAAAAATTTTCACCGAATTGCAAAAGCTCATGAAAATAGAGCATAAATGTCACATTTCTCACTACCCACAATTGTCAGGAGTGGTAGAAAGAGGAAATAAGATATTGAAAACTATGCGAAGGAAGATTTGTGCAGATCACCCAACTCAATGGGCAAATATGCTGCCCATGTGTCTTATGGCAATTAGATCAACCCCTCTTGCCACAATCAGGTATCTTACCATACCAAGCAATGACGGGAAGATTGATGCATACCCCAGGACACGTTTAGTGCCCTTTTACTGTTAGGAGCAATTAGAAACAAATGGCTGAATCAAATGGTGGAATATGCAAATGATACTAACAGATTTGTAGCACAGAATATTAGAAAATCTAAAAATCATATCAAAAAATATTTTGACAAAAATGTAAAACCTTCAGAGTGTGAAGTAGGAGATGTAGTTATGGTCTTAAATTATGCCCAGCTAGAACAAAGATACTTCTTCCACTAAAAGATACGCTGGAAAATACCAACCTGACACTGCTTTTTAAAAGCGCAGTCACTGTTAATGATTGCAAAACAACAAAAAATTAAATTTTAAAATTGTGGACTGTCAAATTACTCTTATTTTAATATTTTTTGATTATTAAAATTTAAAAAAAAAATTAACTTTTTTTTTACTTTTAACTTCTGTAAGTTTCATTAAATTAAATCACTTGCTTAGCTTTTTATAAGATATGTTAAATTTTTATTTACACTGACAGAAAAGTTCACTTTAAATGGTTAAGTTTTACTTGCCTGCTTGTGGGCGGGTCTTCCATTCTCACAGCCATTTCCCATGCGCATTAGCCCACGCTGTTCAGAGGATGGGCTGATGTCGCGATTCTTTTCAAATCTTCCAATTCACACAAGTGGATGCCTCCGATCCGCGATAAATAAATTCGCACCTTTTGTTCGTAGGAGCTGCGTACGGAGTTTGCCACACCGATGTGCGCAATTTCCAGTCCAATGTGCTTGGTCTTAAAGTTACAACAACTGATAATAAGATGATCAGGGTAATTACGGCAGCAATTCTGATACTCATGCCAATAAGGGTACAGTCAATCAGGGAATGTGACATCACAGTGGAAGGAGGAATCAAGACATCTGCCCCCTCCCTCATTGGGGCTCAGGCTCTACTGCACTATGACCATGGGATATCGACACAATGCAACGTAAAAGTGACAATGACCACATACCATGTCGCGGAAGGAAAAGGAGTATGTCTCAAGTGTACCTGCCTGGATTGTAGGATGCCAGTCGTATGGCCAGTCATAAATGGGAAAAAACTAACCAAGCTCAACGGAGGACATCTTGTCCCGATCTTCTTCGAGGCAAAGACCTGGCAGTCGGAATGGCAGCAAGGGGGAGACATTGGGGCTCCACATCAAGAAGAGGATAAGTTGTGTTGGCCTAGGTTCTGGCCCTTCAACAATGGGACATATATCTGTCGTTCTTCACGAAGCTGCGTTCCAGCCTTTTACGCACAGCAATGACCAGGATGGCATAAGATCAAGAAAAAATTCACTCCTGCTTGTGAAGCAAACGGAGCGGTAAGGCTGAAAAGAGTTAAGAAACCAAAGAACCACATTCCATCTCAGGTCTTCTCCTGGGAACCACAAGGTTGCTGTACCTTGGAGAAAGGACCCACCAATGGACTGGTTGCCTATGACTCTGAACAGATGTTATACAATGATGTACTCTATGAGATTTTCGCCCTGATATTTAGCTTTAGTACCTTGCTCTGTAATGAAAAATATGTAACCTTCTATCGATAATATGTGTTAAGCGTGCTCTGAAGAAAGTCAATCAAAAGCAAAAGAGTTTGGAATTAGCAACTTTGCTTAAGAAATGATTGTGAGAGATTGGCCCCTGTAGTGCCGTACTCTCAAGGTGGGGATTGTAAAGGGTTAAAAACGGACTTTTATTATTATCAGCCCTAACCTCCTCAGCAAATTGACGATGTTAAGTCAGCGTGCCACATGATCCTCAGCCAAAATGATGACTTACTGTCACGCCGCCAAGCTTGACAGTGTATAAATATACAGCTCGAACAAGGGTTTAGGGTAGAGGAACAAGACAGGAACTCCGAGCAACAACCAAGTTATGATCCCTACCCAGAGGACAACTGGGCAATATTTCTTATCATCTGTAAAATCACTGCATATATATTTGTGTGTATTAATCCTTGCTTGTGCTCAAAATAAAAGAACGATCACTGTAACCATTTGGTGTCAGGACTGAATTTGTCTTACAGAGTTCACTGGGCTCAGGCGAATTTCAGAGGATTGGAAAGTAGCAATCGTGACTCCCAAAAAAGAAGCGAGGATGAACCATCAATTTATAAACCTGTAAGCCTTATTTGCATTGTTGTTTTTTTTTATTCATTCATGGGATGTGGGCATCGCTGGCGAGGACAGCATTTATTGCCCATCCCTAATTGCCCTTGAGAAGGTGGTGGTGAGCCGCCTCCTTGAACTGCTGCGGTCTGTGTGGTGAAAGTTCTCCCACAGTGCTGTTAGGTAGGGAGTTCCAGGATATTGACCCAACAACGTTGAAGGAACGGCGATATATTTCCAAGTCGGGATGGTGTGTTATTTGGAGGGGAACGTGCATGTGGTGTTGTTCCCATGTGCCTGCTGCCCTTGTCCTTCTAGGTGGTAGAGGTCGTGGGTTTGGGAGGTGCTGTTGAAGAAGCCTTGGCAAGTTGCTGCAGTGCATCCTGTGGATGTTACACACTGCAGCCACAGTGCACCGGTGGTGAAGGGAGTGAATGTTTAGGGTGGTGGATGGGGTGCCAATCAAGCGGGCTGCTTTGTCCTGGATGGTGTCGAGCTACTTGAGTGTTGTTGGAGCTACACTCATCCAGGCAAGTGGAGAGTATTCCATCACACTCCTGACTTGTGCCTTGTAGATGGTGGAAAGGCTTTGGGGAGTCAGGAAGTGAGTCACTCGCCGCAGAATACCCAGCCTCTGGCCTGCTCTTGTAGCCACAGTATTTATATGGCTGGTCCAGTTAAGTTCCTGTATATGAAGTGTATGAAAGTATTATGAGGGATAATATAAAGAAGTATCTTGAGGGTCATGACCAAGACAATCAGCATGGTTTTAGGAGTTTGAAGTCATGCTTGACTAATTTAGTAGATTTCTTTGAGGAGATGACAGACCTAGTAGATAGGGGAGAGACAGTGGATGTTATCTATCTGGATCTAAAGAAGACATTTGACACTGTCCCACATAACAGGATACTATGTAAGGTCCAAACCCATGCGATAAATGGGAATGTATTAAAAT
This sequence comes from Heptranchias perlo, assembly GCF_035084215.1. Taxonomy (NCBI): domain Eukaryota; kingdom Metazoa; phylum Chordata; class Chondrichthyes; order Hexanchiformes; family Hexanchidae; genus Heptranchias; species Heptranchias perlo. The sequence goes on along the minus strand of NC_090337.1, from coordinate 34,035,106 downwards.
GGATTTTCAAATTGTTGGTTGATAGCCAACGATGAGTATTAATGCATGGGCAAGTATCTGATTGGCAATCAGATACCAGTGGAGTGCTACAAGGTTCAGCATTGGAGCCACTGTTAGAGGGTGTTCAGAGATGTGCTCCATGGTTGATCCCAGAATCTAAGCGAATAACATATGAGGAAAGATTGACTACCCTGGGTCTTTTCTCTCTTGAAAAGAGAAGACTGAGAACTTGCATATAATTGAAATGGCAGCACTCTTGCCTTTAAGCCAGAAGGTCATGGGTTCAAAGTCCTACTCTGGATATTTGAGTATATAATCCAGGTTGCTGCTTCAGTGCAGTACTAAGGAAGTGTTGTATTGTTGGAGTTGCTGCCTTTCAGATGAAACAAAGGCCCTATCTGCCCTCTCAGATGGATGTAAAAAATCCCATGACACCATATGAAAAAGAGCAGAGAAGCACTCCTAGTGTCCTGATCAATACTTATCCCTTAACCAGCACCACCTTAAACAGATTATCTGATAATTTATCTAATTTGTTGTGAAAAAAATTGCTGCTGTGTTTCCCTACATTACCACACTCCAAAAGTACTTCATTGGCTTTAAAGAACTTTGGAATGTCCTGCGAATGTGAAAGGCATTATATGAAATGCAAGATCTTCCTTTTATGCAATGAAATATTTTGGTATGACAAAATGATAATTATTGCATAGCCCTGCCCCTACTTCTCATCTACATCAGTATTTTATTGAAGAGTTATCTATCACAAGCATCTTAACAGCACTTATTTGAACTCATCATAGGAGCAGTAGAGTGTCCAAAAAATTTGAGAAAGGCACTATGGGCTAGCACCAGGATGAGAATTTCTATATTATGGCTTTACTATAAGCCATTATCAATTTGTCTTCAGGGTGTTCCTGAATTAGCTGTTGACCCTGCAATGTTGGGTGTCATGTATATCAATATTGGTCTTTGGTTGGAACTATTCTGTTTGAGGGTAGAAGGACTGGGAGAGATGTAGTTCAGGACTGTTATTATGGTGGGGAGCAGGAGATATGATAGAGGTGTTTAAAATTTGATAAGGTAAATAGGGAAAAGCTGGTTGGTGTGTTTGTAATTAGAGAAAATAAAATTCAGATTATCATCAAAAGATGGAAATAGTTAGGCATTTTTTTATACAAAGGGTTGTTAGAACATGGAATATCCTACCAGAAACAGTGATGGAAGTAGAATCCACAATAGCTTTTAAAATAGAAGTGAATAAATATTTGGAAAAAAAACCTAAAAGTTGTGGGGAAAAGGCAGGGGAATGGGTGTAAGTGAATATCTCTTTCAGAGAGCTGGCACAAGTATGATGGGATGAATGGCCTCCTTCTGTAGTGTAAAATTCTATGATTGTTCACTGCCAATGACAAGATACTGAGTTATAAATATTATTTGCTAAAAGACTGCTGTGGCACTGAGTGGGAACTACCACTAGATGTCATTAAGGCCATAGCAATATTGTAGACCTCTGGCTGCATACTGGTGCTGATCTAGAATTCGGAGGGCCTGTATTAAAAATAACTTTTCTGTCCATGTTGTCATTGCAAGTACCGGCTAATGCCAATGGCTGTAAAGTGCATCAGGGTTCTGTGTCTTTCCACTGCCCTCCCATCCACGTTTTTACCTCCCCGTAGCAGGTATGTTTTGTAAATCCACCTTGGACAGGGTGCTTAATACTGATGCTTGTTGACAGATTTTTCTGTGAATAATATTTGTTCTAGGTCTTTTGGGAAGTAACCAAAGTAGCTTTAAAAAATGTTATCAATATGTTATTAAGTACTGATGTAATAACTGGGCTGTTGTATAAATTTCTGTTCCTTTTTGTTTTATATTCTGCAACTTCTGTGGGGTTTTCTATTTGTGTGAGAGATTTGAGGTCTGTGTATTAATGTTAATGTTTGGTCAAGATGGCTGTTGTTGTGGTAGTTGGAAGTCTGAGAAGGCTGCAATGTTCAGCTTCATTCACAATTCCCCAGATAATGAAGCTGTTCATGTCCGCATGTAGCAAGACCTGGGCAACCTGGCAAGTAACAATTGTGCTAGGTAATGATCATCTCTAACAAGAGAGAGCATAACCATCTTCCCTTTGATATTCAATGGCATTACCATCACCAATTTTTCCACCATTAACATCCTAGGGTTACCATTGATCAGAAACATAATTGGATCAATCACATAAATGTTATGGTTACTAGAACAGATCAGAGGGCTGGGTATACTGCAGCAAGTAGCTCACCTCCTGACTCCCCAAAGCCTCTCCACCACTTACAGAGCACAAGTCAGGAATGTGATGGAATATTCTCCACTTTCCAGATGGGTGCAGCTGCAACAATACTCAAAAAGCTTGACACCATGCAGAACAAAGCAGTCCACTTGATCAACACCACATCCACTAGTCGAAACAGCTGGAGACCCACGCTGCTGAGGTCAGAGAGGTTCCCTGCTTGCCTCGCCTCGGTCCCTGCCCATCCGATTCCCACCCTGAGTTTAAATAGGGGCTACAGTCTTTATATCAGTTATAATCCTAATGAATGTTGTACAACAAACTTGTAACATTATCACACATTAGTTATGGTGATTGTGTTTACTTACGATATTGTAGGTCTGTACCACAGTAGATCCACCACATAGCTTTTTTTTCTTTGACTGCACTTAAAAGTAATTTCTTCAGGATTAAAATTATTCAGCTTATGATTTTCTCAACACTTATCTAATTTTCAGAAGTTATCTTGTGTGGAAGACACTTCAGCAGTTTCTCATAAAGAATGAGCTGCACTGATTTCTAGTAGAGTGAGCCTGTGGTGGGAGCTGTACGCAACCTATGTAACAATATTTCAGCCTAGCAGAATTAATACAACATTTAGACAATGTGCTGTTCTGTTTCCCAGTTATGTGCACTTCAGATTTCCAGCATGTGCAGTGTTTTGCTTTTTGTTTATCTGCTTTTTAGTCTTGCTGGACTTTGTAAACAAAATAAAGTGGGGGGGAGTTTTGACTTTGGGTGATACTGTAAAACGAGCGATATCGATTCAGCCGTCCATTATACATCTCTCCTAAAAATCGGGAGAGATATATAATGGGTGGCTGAATTGATATTGCCCGTTTTACACTATCAACCAAAGTCAAAATTACCCCTAGTGACCTCCATGCTCACCGGATAACTTAGAAACCACTTTAGCAAATTGTATGAGAGTATAAAAGCTTCACAACAATCCAGGTATTTGTTCAAAATATAAATCCCTAAATCCCTTGGCAAAATGGGGAATTAAAATTTTTCTTTGATCCATGTGGTTTTATTTAAAGTAAACGGCCAGAGCCACCTGTCATGTGAAAATATTTATATTTAATTTAAAAACAAATTAAATGAAAAGTTTAAAAAATTTTGAGGATTTTTTAGGGTCGTACATGATTATTTTTGTTCTGTAGCCCACAAGGAATTTGTAATCACAAAATACACAAATGTTTCAATTGAAGATATCGTTAAAATATTTTTCCATTTATGCTTTGCCCACAGAAAAAATTCTCACAAATCTAAAGCTGGCAGAATTTGTGCTGCATTTGAAATGATTAATAAGAAATATAAAAAGCTTTTGGAACTGACTTATAGTTCTTAAAACATTTGCAACCAACAGGAACAGGATAAGTAAGCTAAAGGCATTTTGATAACCAGTGAAGTAAAATGGAAATGTTGTTTAGCGATTTTGGAGGGAATTATTTTTCTGTTTTACAGTATCTTAAAGAATTATTGTATGTTAGTGATTAAAGAGCCTGCCTAAGGGATTCCCATCAAGCGTTTAAGAAAAGCTTAGAAAGAAATTGCTTTTCATGCCAGGTGATGCAGTAGCTTCCACTCCTGAATGTGGGAGCTTAGATTCTCTTGAGACTAGTGACAAGAAAAATAAAATGATGCAGGTTTGAGTCGAACTGCATAGCAGTGAACCCATTGCACAGAAATATAATTTATTTGGACATTTTAAACTACAAATACTGAACTTACATATCAGGAGAATAGAAATATGTTACTCTGAGCACAGAAAAGTCCTTGGGCTCGATATTAGCACCCGCTATTGGGTGCGTTCCTGGCAGGGGGTGCTCCGAAAATCGGGGAATCTCGGGGCGGGTCGGGAGCCTGACTCCAACCCGCCCACTTCCGGGTTTCCCACAGACGTGCTGATGTGCGTGCGCAGCCCCAGCATGTGGGACTCCCTCAGGCAATTAAAGCCAGCGGGGTGCCACTTAAGCTATTAATTTAGGTATTTCAGGTCGTTTAGAGAGCTGATTAAGGAGATATTTTACATGGGGTGGGATTTTATTAACAACTGGGACTGTTTCCCGTACTGGGGGAAACACTCCCAGTTCAAATGGACGTGTTGCAGCCATCAGCCTGTGGCAGCTGCAAAGGTCCATTTGACAGGTGGGGGGGGGAGACCCTCACTCATTGCAGGAGGCCACTCTGTCACTTTGGACAAAGTTTGGCCTCCACCACCCTCCTCCTGACAAGAAAATTCACCAACTTGCACACTTATCCCGGTGTCCAGACACATGTACCTACCTTGCGGACCCCCTCAGATGTACATCTTCTGGATGGGGGCCGCCGTAGCTGCAGTCATGACCTCCTCGGAGGGCGAACAGCGTCACCAGCCTCGCCGGCCTCGTCGGCCACGTCGTCCACCTCTGACACGTGGAGCTCCACAACACAGTGCTGTGACACATCCACCTGTACAGAAGGAGGGAGGGTAACCGCAGAGAGAGATGCGTCACAGAGGGCACTACCCTCGCCACAGGCTCCACAGACCGAGGCTCAGCTTCCTGGACCTCTCTGAGCAGCAGTGCACACGGAGGCTCAGAGTCACTCGACATGTAGTCGTGGACATCTGCAGCCTCCTTCATGCTGAGCTGCTCCCGGCTGGCCCGAGCACCATCTTCTTACCTGTCGCTGTCAAAGTCACCACTGCCCTCAACAACTTCTCCTCCACATCCTTCCAGGGTGCCACCAGGGACATCGCCGACGTCTCTCAGTCGTCTGCACAAAAGAGCCCTGCAAATACACCTACACCCACTCTGCAGTGACACAATGGGTGGCATCAGGTGTGGGTCTTCATTGTGATCCTCAGGAAAGGGCATTATTGCACAAACCAGACAGGATTCGCAAAGCTGTGGCAGTAGTGGTGCCAATATAATATGTGATGTGAGTTGGTCAGAAATTAAATATAAGTAAAAACCATGACAAACCCTCAAACACCCTTGTGCATCCCCTTCATGCTCACGACACGTTTGCCTTATGCTGCCCACTGCACATATGTGATGCATGCCCTGTGGTTGCAGCACAGGTAGTGGCAGGTTGAGTGAGGCTGGCCGTGAAAGAGATGCATGAGAGGGTGAGTATGAGATAGAGCCATGAGATTGTATGAGGATTGGGTTGAGTGGTAGTGGCGGGATGAGTACTGGCGAGGTGAGTAAGTGCAGGTAAGATGAGGATGAGGTTTGAGTGGGTGTGAGGGGTGATGTGACAGAGTAGTGTTGGCAGTGCAGAAGGAGGTGTGGGGTGGGGGCGGTGATGTGGCAGACGGTGTGTAGGGGAATGAGTAAGTGTACTCACTTTGGCTGACCTACTTAGGTCATTGCAGCGCCTCCTGCACTGTATGCAGGTGGGCGATATGTCGGTGGTGCTGGTGGCCTCCTCTGACACCTTGAGCCAGGCCTTCTTGGTGGCAGAGGCAGGCCGCTTCCTCCCACCGGCCGGGGGGGAAGATCTCTGTCCTCCCCCTCCTCCTCACCCCATCCAATGATACCTGGAGTGAGGCATCATTAAACTGGGAGCAGCCTTCCCCATGGGCTGCTCCATGCTGTAATTTTTCCTATTTGTTGCAGCATCAGTCAGTGGAGGACTGCCCCTTTAAATAGAGCTCCTCCAGCTGACAGACCTTACTGCGCATGCTCAGTCCGCCCGACGCGCAGCTCAGCAGCGGGGAACCCGGAAGAAGAGGCAAGTGGCTCCAATCAGCCTGCGATTGCTCGTGGGGCAGACTGATTTCACCGGGCGCGTTACCCATGCGCCCAATCGACCCCCCTCCGCGAACCCGCCGACCTGGTAATATCGAGCCCCTTGTCTTTGCTTGGATTGGCATAACAGATACCACAGGCACTATGAAACAAAAACAGAAAATGCTGGAAGCACTCAGCAGATCAGCATCTGTGGAAAAAACACACGCATTTCAGGTGTGGACTCTTCATCAGAACTGGAGGATATTACAGATGAACAGCATTTTAACAAGGAATAAAGGGAAGGGGAGGAAACACACACACACATACAAAAAATACTTAAATAGAAAACACAAAATGGTTAAATGGCAGAATTGATATCAGTATGAAATAATAGGAGGCATAATGAGACTTTTTAAGGGATCTCTGTAAACACTGAATTTGGTATTTTGTGATTTGTTCCTAAACATGTATTTCTGTATCTGTCACTTTGTGATCTTTCTCTTTATCTCTCTCTGCCTCACACCTGTAAAAATTCGAATTACTGATTATTAACCAAACACAGGTGACCATTAGCTTTCAAAATACAACTAATTATTTTTTATTTGAAAAACCCACATTTAATCAGGTGACATTTATAGGTTGTTCTCACTGTTAACACAGCGCAGATAAAGCAAGGATAATTAGAGGCAGCTTGCTTCAAAATTGTATCACAGTAATTTGTGTTTTTTTAAATTAAATTAAGCTGATGAAAGACAACCTGGGGGAAATTTTCATCTCATGACCACTCCGATTATGCCTAAAAATGCGTAGCAATGAAACTATAATCGCATGGAGAACAGAACCACTGACTTACTGCTGGCTGTCTGCCCACTTCAATTTTTGGGTGGACCTTGATTTAGGTGCTCGACGTTTCGCCGGAAGTAGGTGGGGGCTTAATGAATATATGCAGATTGGGGTCAAATGACATTGTCAAGACCACCAACACCATTTTCATCTCTGCCTGCATTGCTACCGCTAGTTCCTCATCCCCTCCACAAACCCTGGGCGGTATAATACAGGAGATGGCCATTTCCAGCAGTACTTAAAGGGATTCTTGACTGCTCTTAGGTAAAATGCTGGAAAGTTTTGGGAGACGTTTTGCTTGTGTTAACTTGGTATTTCTGGCTACGTAAACCATTCTAAACTGTCTGTAATGGCTGTAGAATGTTCCAAACTCTTAAGGGATTTCAGAGGGTCATCAGGAGAGAGGACATCATCATGAAAGTGGATTCTAGTACCCTATTTGTGCTGGAACCAGACTTTGAGGGAGGGCAGACCTGGTGGGATTAGTTAACCCTGAGAGATGGTTCCCGAAGCTGTTTTCAATCATTTTTTCCAAATGGTTCCCCCAAGGCCTGAAGTCCAGTGTTGAAAGCAACATTGAATGCCCTGGATGGTCCAAAGGCCTCTCTGTTAAGGGGGATGGATGCAGATATTTCTGGTGCTGCCACTTGCTCTAGGTAGTGTTGCATTGTGTCAAATCCTTCTCGGATATTGGCACAGGGAATAGCATTGGAATCTGCCATCTCTCTCAGGTCCTCTGAGATGGTCCTCAGTGCCTACATATGACTGTGATACTCATCCAGCATCTTTTTTTTTAGAGCAGGACCCCTGAGATCTGAGTCTGCAGGCTCTGAAGCCAGGGGTTGACTTCTGTGGAGCCTCTGCTCCCTATGATCCGATCCCAATTTCATCTCTGGTTGCTTTATCAGGAGTGTAAAACCCTCAAGCAGCTGTGTATATGGTGATTGTCTTTTGGCCTTTGAAGCACAAGTGAGCTTGCATGGGTGGGAGATCGGATGAATTGCTCAGCGACCCAGCTGCTCATCCCACGCTGACCAAGGCTGGAGAGAGGCAACCAAGCAGAAGTCACAGATCTGAAGATAATGAGATCAGCATCGGGAATTTCCTCAGGGGTTCTGCTGATCGGCTACTGTAACCTTGGGGGAAGATCATTGGCAACTCCATTTACACCACATAAACCTTTTTTAAAATTATCTGCCCTGTAAGCACTAGATGATTTTCTCAGTTTCATATTTGATCTAATTTCCCTAATCATTCAAGAAACTCCACCTTTCAATACATTTCTTTTTACACTAACTGGAATTCACTTGATTTGCTCCCATTCCATTTACCATTTTAATATTTCCCATTGTTGATCTATGCTTCTATTTACTAATTTCCCCATCCTTTTAAGCTGGGCAAGTTCCCTCTGTATGTCATTTTCTTTTTCTAATCAAATACCCTTTCCTATTCTTACACTGAACCTAATTATATCATGGTTACTGTCTCCCAAATGTTGCCCTACTTTTAGGTCACCTGCTTGCTCATTAAATAAATAGATATGCAAATATATAATGCAGAGGAGGGTAAATTGCAGTCGGAAGACACCCCCAAATCAAACAGGCACGCAGCCAATGAATAGTGTGGGTAGCACTGGCTGCACGCCTGACTTATTTATAATGAACTGACAACACAAAAAATTTAAGGTGAACAGGCGCCTGCAGTGTGTGCCCTACCCACATTTTCAGGCGCGATTGAATTTCTAGGCCAAAATATCCACCCTGTTCTCTGGTATACACACATACACAGATGTTTCATTGTTGACAATGGTGCTCTGAATTCCACCCTGTAATGTAAACAGTTTGAATTCCAAAACAGCTTAAGAAAACAAAAAGGTTGCAAAAGGAACATTCTCCACTCCTTGAAGATTAAGGTGGGGGTGGAGGAGCTGGTTATATAAAACAATGTCTTTCCTCTTCTTCTCTGGAACCACAACATGAAAATTTCTCTTCCAGGTTGATAGGAAACACAAGCCAACAACCACACCAGATCCCAGAGAGGGACATAGAGAGAAGTGGACACATTTAGTTAAGAAAGCCTGATAGGACCCTCCTGACATTATACCATAGGCCCACACTTGCGGTAATGGAAATGTGGACTTATTTATCATGTTAATGTTGCTTAGGTTATTAGAATGTGTACAGTGTGTAAATTATTAGGCTTGTTAGTATATTTACATTCATTGGATTATGAGGATATTTAGCTTGTTTAAATTGTCTTGAATAGTAAAGATATTATTGCTGATTAGTCTTTTTTAGCATTGCAGTTAACTGCCATCTAATGCAGTCCATTCTATACAGCCTTCTGTTGGAAGAATTTGCATTAATATAGCTCCTTTCACATCATCAGGACCAATACTCTCTGGAGTTTAGAAGAATGAGAGGTAATCTAATTGAAACATACGAGATTCAGAGGGGGCTTGACAGGGTAGATGCTGAGAGGTTGCTTCCCTTGGCTGGAGAGTCTAGAACTAGGCGGCATAGTCTCAGGATAAGGGGTTGGCCATTTACAACTGAGATGAGGAGGAATTTCTTCATTCAGAGAGTTGTGAATCTTTGGAATTCTCTACCCCAGAGGGCTGTGGATGCTGAGTCGTTGAGTATATTCAAGGCTGAGATGGATAGATTTTTGGACTCTAGGGGAATCAAGGGATATGGGGATTGGGTGGGAAAGTGGAGTTGAGGGTGAAGATCAGCCATGATCTTATTGAATGGCAGAGCAGGCTCGAGGGGCCATATGGCCTACTCCTGTTCCTATTTCTTATGTTCTTACATACCAAAGTGCTTCACAGCCAATGAATTATTTTTGAAGTGTAGTGACTCTTATTATGTAGACAAATGTGGTAGTCAATTTGCACACAGTATGGACCCACAAGCATTAATGAGAGAAATGACCAGTTAATCTGTGTTGTTGATGTTGTTTGAAGGGTAAACATTGGCCAGGACACTGGGAGAACTCCACTGGTCTTCTTCGAATTGTAGCATGGAATCATTAATGTCAGCCTGAAGAGGCAGAAAGGGCCTTGGTTTAATGTCTCATCTGAAAGACAGCACCTCAGTACTGCACTGAATTGTCAGCCTAGATTATGTGCTCACGTCCTGGAGTGGGGCATGACCTGACCATGGAATTTGAAGAGGTGTATTGATATGGATGCAAGTCAATGGTGGCGGCTCCATAAAGAGTTAACCATATATGGATAAATATTCCTTAGCTCAAAATGCAAGCAGAGTTTGGCCAGAGATATATGCAATATGCTGTTGAGGTCCAGAGACAACTTAACATCCCTTTCTCAATTATTATTTATCTTGCTTGATTAGGCTCTTTGAATGCTTTCTTTTGGGAGATGGGTTATGTGAGGTTGACATTGTTCACAGTAACTGTCACAATGTAGAACTAAATATTCTATACAGCAGATTTTCCAATTTAATGTTATCTACTAATTGATTTTGCTGTCTTGTTTTTGTCCTCACATGTTACGCTACATGGATTATGTATACCAAAACATTTAATGTAAATATTTTTTTTATTTGTTCATGGGATGTGGGCGTTGCTGGCAAGGCCAGCATTTATTGCTCATCCCTATTTGCCCTTGAGAAGGTGGTGGTGAGCTGCCTTCTTGAACCGCTGCAGTCCATGTGGTGAAGGTTCTCCCACAGTGCTGTTAGGTAGGGAGTTCCAGGATTTTGACCCAGCAACGATGAAGTCACGGCGATATATTTCCAAGTCGGGATGATGTATGACTTGGAGGGGAATGCGCAGGTGGTGTTGTTCCCATGTGCCTGCTGCCCTTGTCCTTCTAGGTGGTAGAGGTCGCGGGTTTAGGAGGTGCTGTCAAAGCTTTGGAGAGTTGCTGCTTTGCATCCTGTAGATGGTACACACTGCAGCCACAGTGCGCCAGTGGTGAAGGGAGTGAATGTTTAGGGTGGTGGATGGGGTGCCAATTAAGCCGGCTACTTTGTCCTGGATGGTGTCGAGCTTCTTGAGTGTTGTTGGAGCTGCACTCATCCAGGCAAGTGGAGAGTATTCCATCACACTCCTGACTTGTGCCTTGTAGATGGTGGAAAGGCTTTGGGGAGTCAGGAGGTGAGTCATTTGCCACAGAATACCCAGCCTCTGACCTGCTCTTGTAGCCACAGTATTTATGTGGCTGGTCCAGTTAAGCTTCTGGTTGATGGTGACCCCCAGGATGTTGATGGTGGGTGATTCGGCGATGGTAATACCGTTGAATGTCAAGGGGAGGTGGTTAGACTCTCTCTTGTTGGAGACGGTCATTGCCTGGCACTTGTCTGGTGCGAATGTTACTTGCCACTTATCAGCTCAAGCCTGAATGTTGTCCAGGTCTTGCTGCACGCGGGCTCGGACTGCTTCATTATCTGAGGGGCTGCAAATGGAACTGAACACTATGCAATCATCAGCGAACATCCCCATTTCTGACCTTATGGAGGGAAGGTCATTGATGAAGCAGCTGAAGATGGTTGGGCCAAGGACACGACCCTGAGGAACTCCTGCAGGAATGTCCTGGGGCTGAGATGATTGGCCTCCAACAACCACTACTATCTTCCTTTGTGCTAGGTATGACTCCAGCCACTGGAGAGTTTTCCCGCTGAGTCCCATTGACTTCAGTCTTACTAGGACCCCTTGGTTCCACACTCGGTCAAATGCTGTCTTGATGTCAAGGGCATTCACTCTCACCTTACCTCTGGAATTCAGCTCTTTTGTCTATGTTTGGACCAAGGCTGTAATGAGGTCTGGAGCCGAGTGGTCCTGGCGGAACCCAAACGGAGGTGAGTAAGTGCCGCTTGATAGCACTGTCGATGACACCTTCCATCACTTTGCTGATGATTGAGAGAAGGCTGATGGGGCGGTAATTCATCTGATTGGTTTTGCCCTGCTTTTTGTGGGCAGGACATACCTGGGCAATTTTCCACATTGTCGGGTAAATGCCAGTGTTGTAGCTGTGAAATTAAATATCCCATTTCAGTTTGAAACTCAACATTTGAATCAATGTAAGTTCTTTAGAAAATCAAATATATGTTTGTTACAAGTCAATTTAAGTGGCTTCATAGTTTGAAGATTCAGGAACGTCAGATTATTTTGCCAAAGGAAGTAACTGCTATGAATTTTATTTACCATTATTCACATTCTACTAATCTCTTTCAAACGATTGTCCAGAAACAAAAGTAGATTCAATTTCATGCTTGGATAAGTACCAGAGTAGAATGAATAAAGAAAAATGAAGAAGAAAAGACCGGCAGGTTAGAGTAATCTTATTTTTGGCCCCAAGAACAAACATTTTAAATGCATGTGTTATGCTTCATGCTTTTTCCAACACTTTTGTCACATTTGTGGCTAAACAACAGGCTACATCAAAATATTCAATCTCCTTTGAAAACCTGCATTCATATATGCTCCACATTAACATGGTTTAGCGTGCTCAAGTTTAACAATTAACCTCTAATTGCAGTATATTGCTTACTGAAGATTACATTGGGATACCCACCATGATCTCCTGTTCTTTCCAAAAAGAGTAAAGTAACATGCCAACAAACCACAATGTGTAAAGACTAAAGCTACTTGGTCAGATTTATTTACAGGCGAAATAACATATAGAAGCAGTAAGACATAGCAAGATGCTGAATCAGCACAATATCAAACAAAACAATATGGAATCAGTCCACAAAGTGCTAAAATGTCTTTTTAGAACATGTTTCTTAGAATCTAATAAATAGCAGGATGCAACAGTCAGTTTTGACTTTTCATAAACCTTACAGATGAAATGTTGTACATGGATGATGCAGGTTCCAACCTTACAGATGAAATGTACATGGATGATGCAGGTTCCATTTTATTTACAGAGGTCGGATCTCTTGCCAGAACTAATGCTTGACAATCAGACCTACGATTTATGCTATGGGATGTCTGTTGTGTGATAGCCACTCCTTTGTAGTAAACAGGAATGAAGTATTCCAGTCACACAAATTAATTATCTTAATAGTTCAACATCTCGAGTAGTCCAATATACATCGAAACAACAAAGAAAAACAATTTAGGACAGAAATTTTCCATTAAATACAACAATGACATCTGAGTACATCCAGCTAATTATGTGTACTGGTTGCAATATCATAGAATCGTAGAATGATTACAGCACAGAAGGAGGCCATTCGGCCCATCGAGCCCGTGCCAGCTCTTTGTAAGAGCAATCCAGTTAGTCCCATTCCCCTGCTCTTTCCCTGTAGCCCTGGAAATGTTTTCCCTTCATGTATTTATCCAATTTGTTTTTGAAAGCCACGATTGAATCTGCTTCCACCACCCTTTCAGGCAACGCATTCCAGATCATAACTACTCAGTTGTGGCCGACACAGTGTTTTCTAAAGGTTCATCATAACTTTCTTGCTTTTGTACTCTATGCCTATATTTATAAAGCCCAGGATCCTGTGTGCTTTTTTAACAGCTTTCTCAACCTGTTCTTCGACCTTCAACGACCTGTGTACATATACCCTCAGATCTCTCTGTTCCTGCACCCCCTTTAGAGTTGTACCATTTAATTTATTCTGCCTCTCCTCGTTCTTCCCACCAAAATGTATCACCTCACACTTCTCAGCATTAAATTTCACCTGTCATGTGTCCACCCTTTCCATCAGCCTGTCTATGACCTCTCGAAGTCTATCACTATCCTCCCAAGTTTTGTGTCATCTGCAAATTTTGAAATTGTGCCCTGTACACCCAAGTCCAAATCATTAATATATACCAAGAAAGCAGTGGTCCCAGTACCGATCTCTGGGGAACACCACTGTATATGTTCCTCCAATCTGTAAAACAGCCATTCATCACTACCCCCTGTTTCCTATTATTAGCCAATTTTGTATCCATGTTGCCACTGCCCCTTTTATTCCGTGGGCTTCAATTTTATTGACAAGTCTATTATGTGGCACTTTATCAAAGGCCTTTTGTAAGTCCATATACACAATATCAACCGTATTGCCCTCATCAACCCTCTCTGTTACCTCATCAAAAAACTCAATCAAGTTAGTTAAACATGATTTGCCTTTCTGTGCTGGCTTTCTCTTATTAATCCACACTTGTCCAAGTGACTATTAATTTTGTCCCGGATTATTGTTTCTAAAAGCTTCTCCACCAGTGAGGTTAAACTGACTGACCTGTATTTGCTGGGTTTATCTTTACATCCTTTTTTGAACAAGGGTGTAACATTGTCAATTTTCCAGTCCTTCGGCACCACCCCTGTGTCTAAGGAGGATTGGAAGATTGTGGCCAGTACTTCGGCAATTTCCATCCTTACTTCCCTCAGCAACCTAGGATGAATCCCATCCAGACTTGGTGACTTATCTATTTTAAGTACAGCCAGCCCTTCTAGTACCTCCTCTATCAATTTTTATCCCATACAGTGTCTCAACTCCTCCTTCTTTTATTATGGCTTTGGCCTTATCTTCTTCCTTGGTAAAGACAGGTGCAAAGTACTCATTTAGTACCTCTGCTCTGCCCTCTGTCTCCATCCGTATATCTCTTTTTTGGTCCCTAATCGGCTACACCCCTCCTCTTACTACCAGTTTACCATTTATATGCCTATAGAAGACTTCTGGATTCCCTTTTATGTTGGCCGTCAGTCTAATCTCATACTCTCTTTGCCCCTTTTATTTTCTTTTTTACTTCCCCTCTGAACTTTCTATCCTCCACCTGGTTCTTACTTGTATTAACAACCTGACATCTATCATGCACCCCCTTTTTTCTGTTTCATCTTACTCTCATCATCTTACTTTCGTCATCTAGGGAGGTCTGGCTTTGGTTGTCCTAACTTTCCCCCTCTTGGGAATGTATGTAGACTGTACCCGAACCATCTCTTTAAAGGCCACCCATTGTTCAATTACAGTTTTGCCTGCCAATCTTTGAATCCAATTTACTCGGGCCAGATTCGTTCTCAACCAAATGAAATTGGCCCTCCTCCAATTAAGTATTTTTGCTCTAGATTGTTCTGTGTCCTTTTCCATAGCTAATCTGAACCTTATGTTCCTATGATCACTAAATGTTCCCCCACTGACACTTGCTCCACTTGACCCACCTCATTCCCCAGAATCAAATCCAACAATGCCTCCTTCCTCATTGGGCCAGAAACATACTGATCAGGAAAGTTCTCTTGAACACACTTCAGAAATTCTTCCCCTTCTTTGCCGTTTACACTATTACTATCCCAGTCTATATTAGGATAGTTGAAGTCCCCCATTATCACTACTCTATGGTTCTTGCACCTCTCTAATTTCCCTGCAAATTTGCTCCTCTATATCCTTCCCACTAGTTGGTAGCCTATAGAATACACCCAGTAGTGTAATGGTACCTCTATTGTTTCTTAATTCTAACCAAATAGATTCTGTTCTTGACCCCTCCAGGACATCCTCGCTCTCCAGCACTGCAATATTCTCCTTAATCAAATACTGCCACCCCCCCTTTCTTTCCTGAACACCATGTATCCAGGAATATTTAGTACCCAATCCTGCTTTTTTTTGAGGCAGGTCTCCGTTACTGCCACAACATCATATTCCCATGCAGCTCACCAACCTTATTTACCACACTTTCGTGCGTTTACACACATGCACTGTAAGCCTATCTTAGACCTTCTCGTATTCTCCCTTAGTCTGATTCCACTTAATACTGTACTATTTCTTACTCTAGTGCTATCTGTCTCTCCCAATCCTTTGTACGCCTTGTTTCTCTTTTCTAATGCTGCGTTCTGGTGCCCATCCCCCTGCCAAATTAGTTTAACCCCTCCCCCACAGCACTAGCAAACCTCCTCGCGATAACATTGGTCCCAGCTTTGTTGAGGTGCAACCCATCCGAGCTTGTACAGGTCCCACTTCCTCCTATTTCTATACTCACTAGTGCGTGACTCTGGGAGTAATCCTGAGATTACTACCTTTGAGATCCTGTTCTTTAATCTTTTTCCTAGCTCCCTAAAATCTGCCTGCAGGACCTCATCCTTCTTTCTACCTATGTCATTGGTACCGATGTGGACCATGACCTCTGGCTGTTCACCCTCCCCCTTCAGAATGTTCTGCAGCCGCTCAGCGACATCCTTCACCCTGGCACCAGGGAGGCAACATATCATCCTGGAGTCAGGTCTGTGACTGCAGAAACGCCTGTCTGTTCCCCTAATTATTGAATCCCCTATCACATTTGCTTTCCTGACCTTCCTTCACTCCCTTGGACAGTTGAGCCACTCGTGGCGCCGTGAACTTGGCTCTGGCTGTACTCCCCAGAGGAACCCTCTCCCTCACCGGTATTCAGAACTGAATACTGGTTGGAGAGTGAGATGCACTCAGGGTACTGCTGCATTATCTGCCTGGTCCTCCTTGTCTGCCTGGCAGTCACCCAGTCCCTCTCTCCCTGCACTCTCAAGCTGCGGGGTGACCACCTCCTAAAATGTGCTATCCACAAAACTCTCAGCCTCGCGGATGCACTGTAATTCAACTTCATCGGAGGTGCAAAATGGGTGGTAGTGAATCATCCACTGGTTATACACCCCGCCCGATTTTCCTTTCCATTGAGAGGATCTGGTAGGACTCTGGGTAGTGGATGGAGGGATAATTTTGAGATGAGTGACAGCAGAGCAAGGGGGAGGGCAGGTGATGAGTGTGTAATTCAAATGGAGAGTGGCAGTGGTAGTGATGGCAGTGAAGGGCTGGTAGGAAGGAGGAAAGGTAGAGGATGTGATGGGAAGGGAAGCACAAGTGATTGGGGAGTGGATGGGAAGGAAGCCACTAAGAGTTATATTTTTTCCGGAAAGCCCACCCCAAATGCAGCTTGCAGCCAGTAGCGGCTCCTTTCCTTGGCAGATCATGCCTTACCATTTACCATCTGAAAGAAGGAAAGAAAAAGACAGTGAGAGAAACAGAAGGGGACAGAGAGAAGCAGAAAGAAGAGTTAAAAGGATAGAAGCATAAGGGAAAAGAAACATCGAGACAAAAGCAGACGAGAGACAGAGCAGCAACACAAAAACAGCAGAGACAGGTAAAAGAATTATATTCTCCAACTTACCGTGAGCAGTGCCATGGGAGATCAACTAATGTTTTATTAAAAACTTACATCCGCACTCACCTCTTGTCCACACCACTTGATTTACTGTCACTTTTTGGCCATATTTTGTTTAAATTTTTCCACTTAAAATTCCTACTTCTACTTTTAAAATGGGGTTTGTCTATGCATACTTGTAACAATTAGTGCACAATTGGGTGGCTGTGCAGCAAATTTATGAGCTGCCTCTGCCAGCTTGGCCACCATCTTGTTTTTTTTCCATTGAACTTGCATAAGGTAAGTATTAATGTCTATATTAAATGTTTTAACCTTTTTTTTGTTTAACCTTTTAAACTTTTATTTTAAAACATAACTTTTAATTTCTTGATATATCAATTAGAATCATTTATCCCTCACTCATTCAGAATTTAAATTGTTAATAATAATTTTAAAATTTCACCATTTCATACTATCATAGTATGGTACAGCACAGAAGGAGGCTATTTGGCCCATTGTGCCTGCCCTTGAAAGAGCTAGGCAATTAAGTCCCATTCTCCTGCTCTTTCCCCATAGCCCTGTAAATTATTTCCTTTCAAGTACTTTTCCAATTCCCTTTTGTAAGTTGCTATTGAATCTGCTTCCACCACTCTTTCAGGCAGTGCATTCCAGATCATAACAACCCACTGCGTAAAAAAATGTCTCCTCATGTCGCCTCTGGTTATTTTGCCAATCACCTCAAATCTGTGTTCTCTGGTTACCAACTCTTCTGCCACTGGAAATAGTTTTTCCTTATTTACTCTATCAAAACCATTCATGATTTTGAACACCTCTATCAAATCTCCTCTTAACCTTCTCTGATCTAAGGAGAATAACCCCAGCTTCTCCAGTCTCTCTGCATATCTGAAGTTCCTCATCCCTACTACCATTCCAGTAAATATCTTCTGCACCCTCTTAAAGGCCTTGACATCCTCCATAAAGTGGTGTCCAGAATTGAACACAATACTCCAGCTGAGGTCTAACCAGTGTTTTATAAAGGTTTAGCATAACTTCTTTGCTTTTGTACTCTATGGACAGGATTTTAAAAGTGAAAAACGGGTGGGTTGGGGGAGGAGGGGCAATGAAAATCGCAACTATTTCAGATCCATCCCCAACCCACATCTAACCCGCTCTCCAACCATCCCATTTCCGGTTTCCACTGGGACGGGACAAGGGGTGGGTGACCAACCCGCTCCCAGGAGGCAGGCCGGGCCCTAAAACCTTTCAAGGAGGCTGCGGGCCCCCATTTTCCCACAATTTCCAATTTCAATCCCGGGGGCTGGGATTCCTGGGCCTTCTTTCACGCCATGCGAAAGGAAGCGAGAAGGCCGAGACTAACAGGTAGGTCCCTTTCTAGCACAGCTTGTGGGCCCGGAGGAGCAGGAGTGCTTCCCCCAGGCCCAACAAGCCTACCTGCAGTGACCCCCAAATGATCATGGACCCCCTGACCCCAATCCCCCACTCAACGATTGCGGATGCCCGATTCCCCCCCCAACGATCACGGACCCCCCCGACCCTGTTCCCCGATCCCCCCCCATGATCCCGGACCCCCGCGATGACCCCCCCAATAATCGCGGACCCCCAACCCCAATCCCTCCCGTGACTGACCCCCGATCCCTCCCCCCATGACTGACTCCCCCTGTAACCCTGTGCCAACCCGAGCCCTGTGCCAACCCGTGCCCCGTGCCCTCCCATGCTCCCCCCATCCATACAAAGACTTACCTGAACACGTCCTTGCCCTGGCTGGTCTCCCGTCCGACTGAGACCAGCCTGTCAATCAGGCCGGTCAGTTGGATGGTAAACCGACAAAAAAAACGTCCTTACGTCAAAATCATAAGGACGTCTCGGAAACCCGTACTTCCGCGTTTCCTGTCCGCGCCCCTTCCCGGCTCAGAGTCAAAATCATGCCCTATGTCAATTAATAAAGCCAAGGATCCCATATGCTTTTTTAACAACCTTCTCAACCTGTCCTGCCACCTTCAAAGATTTGAGTGCATATACCCCCAGGTCTCTCAGTTCCTGCACTCCGTTTAAAATTTTACCATTTAGTTTATATTGCCTCTCCTCATTCTTCCTCCCAAAATGTATCACTTTACACTTCTCTGCATTAAATTTCATCTGCCGTGTGTATGCCCATTTCACCAGTCTGTCTATGTCCCCCTGAAGTCTGTTACTATCCTTCACATTGTTTACTACATTTCCGAGTTTTGTGTTATCTGCAGACTTTGAAATTATACCCGATATACCCAAGTCCAGGTCATTACTATATATCAAAAAGAGCAGTGGTCCTAATACTGACTCCTGGGGAACACCACTGTATCCTTCCTTCCAGTCTGAAAAACAATCATTCACCACTACTCTCTGCTTTCTGTCCCTTAGCCAATTTTGCATCCATGTTGCCGCAGTCCCTTTAATCCCATGTGTTTTAATTTTGCTAACAAGTCTATTAGGTGATACTTTATCAAATGCCTTTTGAAAGTCCATATACACAACATCAACCGCACTACCCTCATCAACCCCTCCGTTACTTCATCAAAGAACTCAATCAAGTTAGTCATACCCAATTTTCCTTTAACAAATCCGTGCTGACTTTCATTTATTAGCCCATATTTTTCCAAGTGCCAGTTAACTTTGTCCTGGATTATTGTCTCTAAGTGTTTCTACGCCACCGACGTTAGGCTGACTGGCCTCTAATTGCCAGGTTTATCCTTTTTTGAGCAGGGGTGTAACATTTCCAATCCTCCAGTCTTCTGGCACCGCTCTCATATCTAAGGAGGATTAGAAGATTGTGGCCAGAGCCTCCACAATTTCCACCTTTACTTCCCTCAGTAACTGAGGATGCATCCCATCTGGAATGGGTGACTTTTCTACTTTAAGTACTGCCAACCTTTTGAGTACATCCTCTTTATCTATTTTTATCATTTCCAATATTGCTATTACCATCTCCTTTACTACTACATTGGCAGCATCCTCTTTAGTGAAAACTGATGCGAAGTATTCATTTAGTACCTCAGCCATACCCTCTGCCTCGACAAGAAGATCTCCCTTTTGACCCTAATCGGTCCCACCTTCCTTTGACTACCCTTTTATTATTTATATGTTTATAAAAGACTTTTGGATTCCTTTTTATGTTAACCACTAATCTATTCTCTTGCACTCTCATTGCCCCTGTTATTTCTTTTTTCAGATCTCCTCTGTACTTTCTGTATTCACCTTGGTTCTCTACTGTATTATGAACCTTACATTCATCATAAGCCTCCTTTTTCTGTTTAGTTTTAATCTCTTTATCTTTAGTCATGCAGGGAGCTCTAGCTTTTAATGCTTTTCGTTTCCCTCTCGTGGGAATATGTCTACTCTGTATCCGAACCATCTCCTCCTTGAAGGCCTCCCATTGTTCAAGTTCTGTTTTGCTTGCCAATTTTTGGTTCCAATCCAATTGGGTCAGATCCTTTTTCAATTCACTGAAACTAGCCCTCCTCCAGTTACATATTTTCACATTTGATTTTTCCTTGTTCTTTTCCAGAACCATCCTAAACCTAATGATTTTGGGGGCCCTCTTCCTCCTTTGGCTGCTCATGGGTCTTCCTGAACTCCTCCCTGTGCTGTCAGCATTTCACCCCAGCTACCACTCTTGTTTTTACAACGGTGCTACAGCCACAGATCTTGGCCCGGCTCAGAGTGAACTAGTAATAATGTTCTAAGTCCAAAAGGATTGCTGGATTGGAAAACAGAAACAAAGTCACACTAATGGAGTAGGTGATGCTATTCTAAAGTTGAATAGAAGGGAGATTCAATTTTCCTCTGGCTATTCTACAACTGACCAAAGAATACATCAGGTTGACACTGAACCTAAAATGAGCACTCTTCAGTTCCACAGGAAGCAATATATTAAACTCAAGGTTCAAACACATTGATGATAACAATGGGGCAGAAGGATGCCAAGAGACCTTGCAAAGTAGGAAATCTCCTGGATGTGATTTTAAAAAAGCAGTAACATGAACTGCTGTATGCATCCACTTTGAACCAGAAGTAAGGTGCAAAATGTGTGCACTGAGCATACATCAATTCCTGGCTTCCATAAATATGTCCTTGGCAAATGGCATTCGTGCCACCCTGAAAAACTAGCAAAAGCTGACAGATTCCAAAAAGTTGATAACTTAGGAATGGCCCTAATTGTAAGCCTATGACATGTGAAAACAAATAGTTGCAATGGGTTTGTAACTTAAGCAATAGGTATACACAACATTTCTTCACTTGTATTGGAGGTAAGAAAACATAAGTACTTGAAAACATGAAGGAAGAAATACAAAAATATTGAAGGCACAAAATTAGTGCCGCATTTCTAGGGTGCTTGGAGGCATTGAATTTTTTTCAAGAAAAATGATCCATCGTGGTTAATTTTAAAGGCTTATTACACTACACAATTGATTGTTTTTCTTTTGTTCTCAGATTAAAAATTGAAGTGACATTTGGATTTTCAACAACCAACCAGACCATCACTTCCCCAAATATTGCAACAATTCACTTTTCCAAAACCAACCCCCTTCCCCAGTTTAAATAGATCCAATTCCCCATCCTTTTAAAGAGACATTCTCCTCCTCCAACCCTCCCAATCCATATTGTCACTCTTTCCTCTCCTCCTCAATTCAATCTGGCACTCTTCTCCTCCAGTTCAAGCTGGTATTCTTTATTGCACCCTCTATTTAAGCTGGCACCATTCTTCCCCCCAGCCATTCAAGCTGGCACTCCTCCATTCTGTTCAGTCCATGCTGCCACTTTGCCCCTTCCTCCCCACCTCAAAGCGCTGTTCCCAGTTTAACAACCAAAGCATCACTCTCAGCTTCTGCCCCCTCTCCTCTCTCTTTCATTGCCATCAATTTTCCCCTTTGCTCTTCCCTTCATTGCCTTCCATTTTCCCCCTTCCATCTCCCCTAGGTGTTGCTTTTGCATCGAGATTCAGACAGGAGTGGCAGACTTCTATTTTTAGAATTTCCACCTTTGCTATGCAGCAGCAGGAATCACTTCCATTATCAGTAGGACACTGATAGAATGCAGAGCTGAAGGGAGAGGGGCCCAGCCCATGGTGATTTTATGTCAGCAAATCTGACACATTTACCAGACCCCCAAAATGCTGTGGTTGGTGTATATGAGTCTACATTGAGAGAGGACACCATTCATTGATATAAAATGATGATCTATATAAAAAAAACCATTGGGCCGGATCTTCCTGGAGTGGGGCATCTCGCGGCGTACACCATTAGACTTTTTTCTGCAACTTTCAGCTCGAAATATTTTCGTGCCGTAACTTGCTGGAAGTGCGAGCTGATAACGGCGTGGCAAGGGCAATGGGGCATCTAGGACATTAGTGAACGATGGGACCAAAAGTGCATCTCCTTAACCAATGAGATTTAAGGATTGAGAAAGAAACAGAGGAATGACAGAGAAGGAGGGTAAATTAGAATGGATGAGTTAGAGTCAAATCAGATAGAGAAAGATAAATAACGAGAGTGAAAGGAAGATTGGATTAATAGAGAGAAAAAAGAGACCGAAAGAAAAAGTAAGAAAAAAAAAGTAAAAATTTTAAATTTGGTCTTTTTAAAATCTCTAACAATTGACTACATGCAGGAATGAGATCGAACAGTTTAATTGGTCCCTTTCTGGGCCAGAGAGGCTGATTGGCATTGCATTAACAATTGTCACATCATTAAAAAGATACTTATGCTGTTAAGTTCCAGCCCTAAATTTCTGTGGAGAGTTTAATGGGCATTTAATATGCAAATCCAGCAAGTTCTTAAAAATAACGGGGAGGCTAAGGGTAAGATATCGTTTGTGCGAAGCAAATGGCGTAAATCGACCAGCAACTTCTGGAGATTTGCAACTCAAGGCGTATCTCTTAATCCCCTGATTTGCACGTTAATAATGGCGTGCGCTGTTAACACGCCGTTATTTTTCCAGCAAGATCTGGCCCATTCTATATTGGATATGCAACCAGACAACTCAAAACCATACTTAAGTAGGCTAATTGATTCATGAATACTGTGAACTATACACAAACTCAATTTTCCAAGCATGTAAAGAGGTAGATATATGTGTGGGGGCTGCTGTGCAACTCCAGAAGAAAAACTGTACCACACATCTTTAAAACTAATGCATTCAATGAAAATGACTGTGGTTATAATCATTCTGTGCGTTGCAAAAATGAACCAAAAACATATATATTATGTTTAAATAGACTTATCTAGTATGTGAAGGCAAAGGTCATTATATTAATATTAATAAGTTAATTTAATTTAATATCTACCATTTCCAGCACCATGCTTTAATGAACATATCAATGTATTGGAATCACTTCAGGCAGCACTAGCGTGGTTATAAGTTCAGTATAGTGATCGTAATATTAACATTTATTAACTCCATTGGTGCAGCTTGTTTATGGTTTTTGTTGCATCAAATCCTTTTTATTTAAAAATATTCTAATCATACGCAAGGCTTTCTGAGCTAATTTTGACAAAATAACCTTGTTAACGATCATCACCACTGAGCTGGAGGCAGTGCTTTACGTAGCAATCTGTCCCTCCTCTGCTCCCACTAAGATAGTTCCTTCAATGTTACATCAGAAACAATGGGCTCGAATTTAGTAGGCCTGCGGGTTCCCAGCGGGTGGTCCTCCGGGAGCGTCGAAAACGCGAACGGCGAAATTAGTGGGTTGCCCACGCGATCGTAGCAGGCAATCCACTAATAGGATCCAATTACCTGCTCCTCCGGGGTCCACGGCGCTGGCCTGCGCGTCGGGCGGGCTGCGCATGCGCAGTACGATCTGTCAGCTGGAGGCTCTCGAGTTAAAGGGGCAGTCCTCCACTGACAGATGCTGCAACCAATGGGACAAATTGCAGCATGGAGCAGCCCAGGGGGAAGGCTGCTCCCAGTTTAATGATGCCTCACCCCAGATATCATCAGATGGGGTGAGGAGGAGGGGGAGGACACAGATCTTCCCCCCGGCGGGCGGGAGGAAGCGGCCTGCCTCTGCCACCAAGAAGGCCTGGCTCGAGGTGGCAGAGGGGGTCACCTGCGCCACCAACATATCGCCCACCTGCATACAGTGCAGGAGGCGCTGCAATGACCGCAGTAGGTCAACCACAGTGAGAACACGAAGTCTTTCCCCTACACTCCGTCTGCCACAACACTGCCCCCACCCCAAATCTCCTTCAGCACCGCCAACACTATTCTGTCACATCACCCTTCATGCCCACTCACACCCCATCCTCATCTTACCTCCACCTACTCACCTCGCCAGTACTCATCCTGCCACTAACACGCGACCCAATCCTCATACAATCTCATGGCTCCATCCCATACTCACCCTCTCGTGCATCTCCCTCATGGCCAGCCTCACTCAACCTGCCACCACCTGTGCTGCAGCCACAGGGCATGCATCACATATGTGCAGTAGGCAGGGTAAGGCAAACGTCTCGTCAGCATGAAGGGGGTGCACAAGGGTGTCTGAGGGTTTGTCATGGGTGTTACCCATATTGAATTTCAGAGCCACAAACAGCACACATTATATTGACACCACCACTGCCATGTCTCCGCGAATCCTGTCCATTGTGTCCAATAATGCCCGCTCCTGGGTATCACTATGAGGACCCACCACTGATGCCACCCATCGTGTTACTGCAGAGTAGGTGCAGGTGTATTTGCAGGGCTCGTCCGCGCAGACAACTGAGAGACATCGGCGGTGTTGCCGGCTGCACCCTGGAAGGATGCGGAGGAGAAGGTGTGGAGGACAGTGGTGACTTTGCCAGCGACAGGTAAGCAGTTGGTGCTGGGGCCAGCCAGGAGCAGCTCGGCATGAAAGAGGCTGCAGATCTCCACGACTACATGCCGAGCGAATCTGCGCCTCCCTGTGCACTGCTGCTGGGAGAGGTCCGGGGAGCTGCGCCTCGGTCTGTGGACCCTGTGGCGAGGGTAGTGACCTCTGCGACGCGTCTCTCTCTGCAGTAGCCCTCCCTCCTGCTGTGCAGGTGGGCGTGCAACCACACCGTGTTGGGGGGCTCCACGTCTCTGCGGCGGACGGCGTGGACTGCGAGGCTGCTGGTGGTGGTCATGCTCTTCGTCCTCCGAGGGTGTCCACACACCACCCAACTGGCAGGTGTTGGTCTGAGGGGTTGTGCAGGGTAGGTGTGTGGGTCCTCGGACTGGGGCTGCGGTTTCGTGTCGGTCTGTCCTCTGGCTTGGCCGGGGGGTGGTGGGGGGCAGGGGTTGCCCTATGTGACGCGGTGGCCTCCTGCGTGGGTGAGGGCGCTCCCCCGTGGAGCGCACCTTGGATCCTGCCACAGGCTGCTGGCTGCAACACGCCTGGTTTGAAGGGTCCTGTTTCCCCCAGTGTGGGAAACTGACTGCTTTGAACGTAAAATCCCACACTTCCTCTTTTGACAGCTGCTTCAGCTCATTAACTGACCACAACGAGCAAGTTAAGTGCTCTCAAGTGGAACCCCGCTGGCTTTAATTGCCTGCGGGATTCCCACCAGCGGGGCTTGCGCGCGCAGCCCCGCACGTCAGCGCGGTACCCGGAAGTGGCCGGGATTTCGTCCGAATCCGGTCACGTGATCGGAGATCGGGATTTTCGGGGCCCCCCCGCTGGAAACCCGCAGGTAACCCGACCCTAAAATCGAGCCCAATGTCCCTACTCTACCAAAGGAATGGTGCAGATTATATGCTCATATCATTAAATGAGGCTAATGTTTAAGAAAGGAAGAAAGCTGAGGCCAAGGAAACATGGGCAATTTGAAGAATTTCTAGCTCAAAAGAGGGATGACTCATGTTTGAGAATACAAAGTTTGAATAATTAAGTTGATTAGATGATTCTGCTAGTGTGTTTATTAGCTTTGTATTCTTGATTATGCCTTTTGATAGTGCAATCTTGCACTGTGCATAGAATAATGGTTGCCAAGGAATAATTATCAGGCAGCAATCTCATCAAAGGGTTCCAATGGCTTCATAAATATGAAAGTAAAGTTTGAATAGTTTACAATTTTTTTTTAAGAACACTAAAATGAGTTTACTGCCTGAAGATTACTTCGATGTATGTTTGTTTTTTTAAAAATATATGTGGAGTTGGTGAATGAAATATTCATTTTCACTCTGATTTTTTTTTGATCAGTGATGAATATCATGGTGGATATGAATAACCAATCGACCCATGAAGTTAAAATCCATGAAGTTGATGCATGTTGTCACTGAAGGATTGATAATGTAAGTGATAACATTCTAGTAGCCAACTTAAAGACTCTACTTCCCTGCTTCTTCCTGGCTCGACCCTGCTCACTCCCAGACTGACCTCCCTCACCAACTGCAACTCCAGTTCGTCTCTCACCTATGCATGTTCCCACATCCATTGCCCAACCTCACAACTCATTTCCAACCTGCGACGTATTGGTTCCTGCCTTGTTCCATAACACTAGTTTAAAAAGGTAAGAGAAAAAAATTGAGTACATCAGTAAAGGAATATACACAAGGACCATACAGAAAAATTCAAATATGTACAGCAGAGAGAAAGTAGACAGAGGGAAGGAAACATTTGCAGAGAAAGGGAGAAAAAAAGAATTGCAGATGAATGGAGAGATACAGATACCCCAGTGAGAAAATCATGGTCATACAGAGAGAGTGAGAGAGAAAAAGAACAAAAGACAAGTGGAAAGACAAGGAGGAGGACACTGAAAGAATTAGAGATTGGGAAAGAAACAGTTACAGGAACAAAGGGAGGATTATTTTTGTCCATGGAGGTCAATTGTTCTATGAAAAAGATGTGCACATTACAATTTCCAAAAGAACTTCACTTTCTGAACACACAGAAGATATAGAACATGCCTCCTTACCTAAGAAAGGATATACTTGCCATAGAGGGAGCGCAGCGAAGGTTCACCAGACTGATTCCTGGGATGGCAGGGCTGTCGCATGAGGAGAGATTGGGTTGACTCGGCCTGTATTCACTCGAGTTTAGAAGAATGAGAGTCGATCTCATTGAAACATAAAATTCTGACAGGGCTAGACAGACTGGATGCAGGGAGGATGTTTACCCTGGCTGGGGGTCCAGAACAAGGGGTCACAGTCTCAGGATACAGGGTAGGACATTTAGGACAGAGATGAGGAGAAATTTCTTCACTCAGAGGGTGGTGAACCTATGGAATTCTATATCACAGAAAAAAAGTCACTGAATATATTTAAGATGGAGCTAAATAGATTTCTAGACAAAAAAGGCATCAAGGGGTATGGGGAGAGAGTGGGAATATGGTATTGAGATAGTGGATCAGCCATGATCATATTGAATGGCGGAGCAGGCTCGAAGGGCCGAATGGCCTACTTCTGCTCCTATTTTCTATGTATCTATGCAAATTCCAGTATGAAAAAGGCATTTTTTTACTTTCTGAATTTCAGGGGGAAATTGAGAAGGGAGACACTCACAGGGGTTTATGAGATGGGTATCGTCTGACTCAAAATGCTTTGTAGTTCTGAAAATGTGATTAAAAATAGATTTTGTGTTCACGTTTTCAAAGCTGCAGACATAGCACATTTTGTTATGCTAGCCTTGTAAATGTTGATTTCTCATATGTCTTTTAATAGTTGTGCAGACCAATTCCAAGATGGATTCCATTTGCCTTGTAAACTAAAATTGCTGCTTAGAGGCTGAGGGGTTGAATTTCTGCCATAACTTCAGTGGACAATCTGCGGAAACCCTAGAGAAATGGCATAAATGGCGTTTACTTAATTTCTCCGGGGTGTCCATGGATCTTCTGCTGGAGTTGCAGAGGATCAGAAGAACCTCGATGGAAATTAGTGGCATATTGTCTCACTCATAGCCACTAAGATTTTTGATCAAGAATTAGTTAAGTTAAAGGCTGTCTGACCAGTGTGAGTCAATCCCGTTGGCTGGTGGACAGCACATTGGTGGTTCGGTACAATGAAGTACAATTTCTGCAGAGGTTCTCCTGATTGCGCATCATAACTTTGGTGGAATATTGATGGAAACCCTGACAAAATGGCGTAAATGGCCGTTTACGCCATTTCTCCAGAGTTTCCACTGGCCTTCCGCCAAAATTATGGTGGGAGATCAGGAGAACCCCTGCAGAAATCTTACTTCAACATTTCAATGGCCAGATTATACTGATTGCAGATATTAGGTATTCGACTTTTTTTGAAAACTTGGATTAACTTTGTGCAAGACTCCATGTGACACATAAAGCTGCATGCAAATACCTCCTCATCAGTATGAATGAAGCAAATTATTCCGTCACTAGTGCCATTACTTGGGCCAGCAAGTTAAGTACAACAAAACATTATATTGCAAGGCACAGACATAAACCTTTAGGGGTGCTTAGGTCCCTTCATCACGTAAGCAATGGCCCACTATTCACCTGTAGGAAGCTAGTATCTACATCTTTTAATACAATCTATTTACATTGAATATGACATATCACAAATTGGAAATGCTAATTCAACAATTTCCTCCACTTTATTACTCTAATTTATTAACACAACAGTAGCTTGTGCAAGCTGGGCCTTTTTAAACACAACATTAAGAACAAATTGGCCTGGGTTTTTATCTGGATTTTTGCCTCTCCCAGGAGATCACGTAGTTTTGAGTGGGGTGAGGAGTCTATATATTGTGATCACAATTGTGTGGGACAGGCTGGATGGACCAGAGGGTCTTTTCCTCTCTGCCATTGTTTGTATGTTTATATGTTCGTAAATTACATGGAAATTCGAACATGGGAACAGGCCATTTGAGCCAAACAGTCCCCGTTGGTGTTTATCCTCCACATGGGCAGTAAACCTAATTCCATGTGCCCACCGTCTTCCCATATCCTCCTTTCCTTCAACTCCTATCTAACCTACTCTTAAAATGGGCTTGCTCTCTGCTTCAATCAATAACTCTGGTAGTGCATTCTGCAGCCTCAAAACCCTCTGTGTAAAGAAAGTTTCTCCCACTCTCTGTTCTTAATCTCTTACATTTAATTTTATATCAATACCCTCTCATTTTAGACCCCACAACCACTGTAACTATTCCGTTCCTATCTACCCTATCCCATCCCTTCATAATTTTAAACACCTCTATCAAATCACCCTGTAATCTCCTCTGTTCTACTGTCAACAGCCCCAGTTTGGCAAGTCTTTCTTCGTATTTGTATTTCCTCATGCTAGGCAGCATCTTAGTGAATCTGCCCTATACCCTCTCTTTTGCCTCAATATCCTTCTTATAGTGTGTATCCCAAATCTTCATACAATACTCCAACTGGTGTCTTACTAAAGTTTCATATAGATTCACCATTACATTTCAACTTTTATATTCAATACCTCTTGCCACAAAATCCAGTACTTTTTTTGGCCATATCCATCTGAGGTGCTGCTTTTAATTTTTTATTATATATATATATATATATAATCCCCAAATTCCTCTGCTCTTCCACATTACTCAGCCTTTCACCATTCTTAATTTCATTTTTTTTTACTAAAATGTACCACCTCACATTTACTGACATTGAATTTCATCTGCCACATTTTGCTCATCCCACCATTTTATCGCTGTCCCTTTGTAGCTTCATTTGGTCCTCGGAATTATTCACTGTGCCTCCTATTTTAGTGTCATCTGCAAATTTGGACACCACTCCCTCCAGCCCTATATGCCAATTATTGATGTATATGGGGAACGGGAACTGTCCCAGAACAGAACCATGTGAAACGTTGCTACCCACTTCCAACCACTCTGAGAAATTGCTTTTAACTCCTACTCACTTTTTCCTCCTTTGTAACTAATTCTTGCTACCCTCCACCTAATTCCATAGCCCCTAATCTACTCCAATAGTGTCCTGTTTGGTACCTTGCCAAAGGCTTCCTGAAAGTCCTTGTATATTACATCCATTACATTTCCCCCATCCACCATATCTGTCAGCTCTTCAAAGAACTCTATCAGGTTTGTCAAGCATAATCTTCCTTTCTGAGGTTCATGTTGACTTTAATCTTCATCCAGATATTTAGTCATTTCATTTTCAATTAAAGATTCCAAAATTTTCCCTATCACAAATGCGAACTGTCTGGACTGTAATTGCTTGGGTTAGCTCTGTCCCTTTGTGAAAATGATTATTATATTGGTCACTATCCAGTTCTCCGGCATGCAACAACTTTCAATAGAACCCTGAAATATAATTTCTAGGGCCTCTGCTATTTATTCCTTCATTTCCTTCACGATCCTTAGATGTAACCTATCAGGACCCGACATTTTGTTCTCCTTTATCTTAACTTCTGTAATACTTTCCTTTTATTTGTTATAAGAGCTCTTATTTCGCTTTTAAGCAAATCAGGATTTACATCCCCAATATTCTCTTTTGTAAACACTGAAGCAAAGTACTTGTTAAGTATCCCCGCTAATTTCTGTTTATCCTTTACTAATTCGCTCTCTGGACTCCGACCTCACATTTAACAATTCTTTTTCTCCTGACATATTTGTAGAATACTTTACTGCTATTTTTAATCTTTTTTAGATTCTCTCCTTATACTCTCTCCTTGCTTTTCTTATCCATCTCTTAACCTCTTTCCTTATTATCTTATGTTCTGTCTTATCTTTGTTATTTTATCATTTATCTCCCAGACCATACGCTTTCTTCAATTTAAGGTTTTTCCTAACTGCTTTATTTATCCACAGCATCCCGAAACTTGAAGTATTCTCCTTTTATAATGGTATATATTTATTCTGCAATTTTGCAATCTCCTTTTTGCATAAGAACATATAAAAATGTCAAACAAGAAAAGACCAGTTGGTCCATTAAGCCTGTCCCATACAGTCACCTTGCACTGAGTATCATGATCCGTAATGCTCCTCACTGACCAGCAGCCATGTACTATTCTCGGAAAGGCAAAAACAAAACAGATTTAAAAAAATATTCGCCAATTCAGAGTAAAAAAAATTAATTCTAGGAAATTCCTCTCTGACTCCCGAAGGTGATAAAAACTAATTCCAGGGAACCACAGTGAACATGAAGCATATCACCCACCATCCTACCGACCTTTTGTATGCTGTGACATCAGCCATAGTCAGGGACTCATCCAGCTTTCTTTTGAATGCTTGCAGCAAGTCCGGACTCACTGCAAGAGCCAGCAAACATGTTTCAACGGTCGATAACGATCTGCAAAAGGAAAACCCAACTGCCATCTACTCTTATTTTTTACTTAACTTATGCAGATGTCCCCGGTCCTCCCTAATCTATCGAATTCAAACAATCTATCCATATGGACACAGTCTAGTCCCTTTATCACTTTAAAGACCTCAATTAAATCTCCCGTAAGTATACGCTTTTCTAGAGTAAAAAGACCCAGCTTTCTAAGCCAATTATGGTAACTAAGGATTTTTAAACTATTATCAATCTAGTGGCCCTCCTCTGAACCTTTTCCAGGTCTCTATATCATCCACCGCGCGAGGGGGCTAAAACTGGACACAGTGAGGGTATAAATTCAACTTCCAGATTTACCTTTTCCATTCCCTTAGCTATTTTGAATACCTCTATAAGATCACCTCTCAGACATCTTTCCAGGTTGAAAAGCCCATTTTCTCCATTCCTTCCTCATTATTCAGACCAATGGTTAGGGATCAGCCTTATGGCTCTTGTGCGCACTGCCTCCAACACTTGAATGTGTTTCTTGTGTCTCGGCAACCAGAACTGGATGCAGTACTCAGAATACAGTCTGACCCAATTGCTGACTTGTATACTACAGTTCTGACTACATAGTTCAATGTTCTATTGGCTTTGTTCATTGCTGCTTTGTATTGGTTTGAAATGTTGAGCAAAGAGTCTGCTAAGATTCCTAGGACTCTCTCTCTCTCCAACACCATTTATGGAGTACATGTATCGCTTAGCTTTTCTTCCTTTTTGCAGTACATTACATTTGACTGCATTAAATTTCATCTGCTATTGCTCTGCCCAATTATATATTTTATCCAACTTATTCTGCAATTTCTGAGCCACCTCCTCCAGATGCACTGCCCCTCCTAGTTTGGTTCATCTGCAAGCTTGACCATTTTGCTTTGAGTTTTTGAATTCAGGTCATCGATGTAAATTAGAAACAGTGGTGGTCACAACACCAAATCCTGGAGCACCTCACTTACTATTTCCCCCCCAACTTGATATAATTCCTCTAAGTACTCATTGTTTTCTCCCTTCAGCCAATGTCTTATCTATTCCTAGGGTTCACACTGAATCCACAGAGCTTGGCGTTTAACTAACAGCCTTGTGTGAAGCTTTGTTAGATGATTTTTGGAAGTCTAGGAACACCATGCCGCAGGGCTTTCTACAGTCCACTTAGGTTGTTGAAAAGATTGGTTGGGCAGGATCTTCCCTTTCTGAATCCTTAACCAAAGGTCTGAGCCAGGTGGATGCCTCGGCTGCCTAAAAGTAGGGCGCAGTTAAGAATAAGGTGGCAGCAGGTGGGAATGGGGCGATAGGCTCTCAGGCGATTTTAACTGTGGGAATGCCTTGTTCCCACTGGGTGGGGAGGATTAAAATCACCGCCACATAGTGTGGTGTAGTGATTGGACTTAGTGAGCTGTATGACCTTTTCTTGTTTTATACTTTATTATATTCTTTTGAGTAGTAAATTTACTGTTACAAATAATAGTTAGTTACTTCTGGGAACCATGGTCCACTGGTAAGTATGTTTGTTAAGATTCTGATTGGGGAGAAAGACCTTACCAGGAAGAGGGACCTGGTCTAAAATGTCATATTTCTAATATCCTCCAGTTTTTGGAATAACTGTTCATATAAACTGTTAGATTAAGATAATTGTCCTGGCTGCAATCTTTTTTGGCATTTTGAATACATGTAATAGATTCAAGTTTAAAAAAATTCATTCATGGGATGTGGGCGTCGCTGGTAAGGTCAGCATTTATTGCCCATCCCGAATTGCCCTTGAGAAGGTGGTGGTGAGCCGCCTTCTTGAACCGCTGCAGTCCGTGTGGTGAAGGGTCTCCCACAATGCTGTTAGGAAGGGAGTTCCAGGATTTTGACCCAGAGACGATGAAGGAACGGCGATATATTTCCAAGTCGGGATGATGTGTGACTTGGAGGGGAACGTGCCGGTGGTGTTGTTCCCATGTGCCTGCTGCCCTTCTAGGTGATAAAAGTCGCGGGTTTGGGAGGTGCTGTCGAAGAAGCCTTGGCGAGTTGCTGCAGTGCATCCTGTGGATGGTACACACTGCAGCCATGGTGCGCCGGTGGTGAAGGGAGTAAATGTTTAGGGTGGTGGATGGGGTGCCAATCAAGCGGGCTGCTTTGTCCTGGATGGTGTCGAGCTTCTTGAGTGTTGTTGGAGCTGCACTCATCCAGGCAAGTGGAAAGTATTCCATCACACTCCTGACTTGTGCCTTGTAGATGGTGGAAAGGCTTTGGGGAGTCAGGAGGTGAGTCACTCGCTGCAGAATACCTAGCCTCTGACCTGCTCTTGTAGCCACACTATTTATATGACTGGTCCAGTTAAGTTTCTGGTCAATGGTGAGCCTCAGGATGTTGATGGTGGAGGATTCGGCGATGGTAACGCCATTGAATGTCAAGGGGAGATGGTTAGATTCTCTCTTGTTGGAGATGGTCATTGCCTGGCACTTGTCTGGAGCGAATGTTACTTGCCACTTATGAGCCCAAGCCTGGATGATGTCCAGGTCTTGCTGCATGCGGGCTCGGACTGCTTCATTATCTGAGGGGTTGCGAATGGAATTGAACACTGTGCAATCATCAGCGAACATCCCCATTTCTGACCTTATAATGGAGGGAAGGTCATTGATGAAGCAGCTGAAGATGGTTGGGCCTAGGACACTGCCCTGAGGAACTCCTACAGCAATGTCCTGGGGCTGAGATGTTTGGCCTCCAACAACCGCTACCATCTTCCTTTGTGCTAGGTATGACTCCAGCCACTGGAGAGTTTTCCCCCGATTTCAATTTTACTTGGGATCCTTGGTGCCACACTCAGTCAAATGCTGCCTTGATATCAAGGGCAGTCACACTCACCTCACCTCTGGAATTCAGATTTTTTGTCCATGTTTGGACCAAGGCTGTAATGAGGTCTGGAGCTGAGTGGTCCTGGCGGAACCCAAACTGACCATCGGTGACCAGGTTATTGGTGACTAAGTGCCACTTGATAGCACTGTCGACGACACCTTCCATCACTTGGCTGATGATTGAGAGTAGACTGATGAGGCGGTAATTGGCCGGATTGGATTTGTGGACAGAACATACCTGGGCAATTTTCCACATTGTCGGGTTGTTGCCAGTGTTGTAGCTCTACTGGAACAGTTTGGCTATAGGCGTGGCTGGTTCTGGAGCACAAGTGTTCAGCACTACAGCCGGGATGTTGTCAGGGCCCATGGACTTTGCTGTATCCAGTGCACTCAGCTGTTTCTTGATATCAAGTGGAGTGAATCGAATTGGCTGAAGACCGGCTTCTGTCTTTTTGTGCTTAACCTATTCTGTTGACTTAATAATCCTCCGAACAATAAGACATGAACTCAAAACAGAAAATGCTGGAAATGGACATTAACTCATTCAGCGTCTCTCTGTTCCAGCTGTGACCTTTACCAAAACTTACCAAGGAATGAAATTATGTCTTAGCTACTGAAATGCAGCCATAGGAACATTTTTGTTTCTTGCCTGAAGGCACTGACTCCTTGCTGGGTATGGTTCCAAGGGTCCTGTTATTTTCTGGCCATTGGCATTGAGCCCTGGATGGCTGTTCTACTGTGGGTGACATCACAGTTGAGACCATTTTGTCCATACTTGAAGTTCGCACAGTGAAGTCAATGACCAGTGATTAGAGTGGGGAATTTTGGTGAATAGTCCATAATTCAGGAGCACCGAGACCAATTGTAGTGCTTCTATAATTATCGGGCCGAGACCAGCTAACTCAGCACAGAATGGGATGGAATCTAGGAACTTCATCATCCAAATGGTTTAGCTACTCACTGAGCCACTTGGAGGGAGCTGTGTACAGTCCTTAGTGTAAAAATGCTAATTGTATGCAAAGCAGATAATGACATTATCATATTGCCTTTAAGATCATGAAATTGTTACATCTTTCAAAAATATTTTGCAGCCCAACCTTGTTTACAGTATTAATAGGAACCTTGGGGTGAAATTGGGAATTCACGATAGCGCAAAATGGATGATAGTGAATCGGAATCCCATTTTACTCACTGTCAGATTTTCTTTTCCATTGACTCAGTGGAAAAGAAAATCAAGCTGGGTGTAAAACAGGATGCTGTTTCACTCTCGTCCATTTTATGTTATCACCGAAGACCAATTTCAGGCTCTTTGTGTACTTGTGCAGTGTTAGCACACAATGGTAGCACAACAGTGGTAGGGATAATAGTCTATGAAATGATGTTTTACAATAACGATAGCGCAGATGTCTAAATTAACATCATAAAAGAAAGGAAAGGGCTAGAGAAATCTTAGGTGATTAACATTTCATATTACATTACATTTTACTTATTTGTTGCCTTTTAGGCAATGTACAAGTGCTAAATAAAAAAACTCTTTTACAAAATGAACAAATAAAATCATCCATAATGTAAAACCATGTGCTTTTGGAACTCACTGATCATGGATTTTTATCATTTGAGAAATGACTCCTGTACTTAATGTTAATAACAGCATGTATCCAGTATATTATTTGTAGATAATACTTATTTTAATTTAACTTTCCTGCAAATCAATGATGCTGATACCAAAATGCTGCAAATTCCCTCCCACCAAAAGATTCTAATAATATGATACACACAATTCTGATGATATTTCAAAAATTTACAGCGAGCTATTAGGTAACTCAGGTCATGACATTTCCCAACATACATTGCTGGCATTGCGTAGAGATATTACAAAAAACGGCTTTACAGTAAGACAAATCTAATCATATATCACAATGAAGGTGGTTTTATTTTAACCTAAACATGACGGGGTAGAAATTGGCATGCATTGTGCTCGTTTTTCTGGCATAAAACGGGCACAAATAATTTGTTGAAAAAGCTGAATAAACTAAGAAAAACATTTATTTTTAATGACAAAGTGTTATTTCTGCACCATCAGTAAATGTAACTTGGTGCAAAACAGGTGCTGCAGATAGCAGAGAAAACATGACTTATAAAAAAAATTATACTGAGGATATTCTATATCACACTTGACAATCAATAGTCACCCGAAGGAATTTGTACATATCGAATATCAAAACATTCTGATTGTTTCGATCTGTAAGCAATTTTAAAATTCCTCGGGCTAGAAATTCGGCTGTGTAGCGCCCATTATCCCGGTACTATGTGGCCTCCCGAATTTCCAAAATGGCGTCCGCGACGCACGCACATGCTTCTACCGCTACATGCACCGGATGCCATTTTGGTAAAGGGTTTCACGCAGGCACAAATAATGAACGCCGGCAACATGTAAAGTAGGGAGAATATGCGTTCGATCAGTGTGCAACGCTGATTTAAAGTGATAGACACCATTTTGGCACTTAACGCTCCATTCATCACATTGTTTTAACCACGAACATCTGAGCATGTCTTAGATGGCCATGAAAACTCCCTCCCCCCCCCACCAGCGCTATTTAAAGGGACCATACAGGATTTACAGGTTAATTGATGGATTATTTCCTTTGGCTGCTGATGCATTTGTACCTGTTTTTGGAGGTCTCCTATACATGAATACTAGGACGAGGGGACATAGCCTAACATTTAAAGCCAGGACTTGCAGGAGTGAAGTTAAGCAACGCTTCTACACGCAAAGGTTGGAACGCCCTTCTGCAAACAGCAGTCGATGCTAGCTCAATTGTTGATATGGGGCTAAGGAGATAGGTCACAGATCAACCATGATCTCATTGACTGGCGGAACAGGCTCGATGGGCTAAATGCCACTGCCACTTGCTGCCTCCTGTTATGCGCCACCTTCTCCTGCAAGAAAACGAGAAGTGTGTCGGTGAGTGTCCTGCAGGATGTCAGGGTGATGTGGCTGTCATGGTGGAATAGCTGCCAGTATGGGCGACCTGTGGGTGTGCGGCTTGCAACAGCGGTAATGTGTGAGGGTGAGAAGAAGCATCTGATTGAAAGAATTTGTTGGTATGTGGGTAATGGGGGGCGGGTGTAGTGCGTGGAACAGTGGATGCGGCTAGTGGTGTAGTTGGTAGGAGATGTCACTTGACGGTTCGCCTCACTCACCTTGACCACTCGTGTCAAAGCAGTGAACGCCTTCCTGCACTGCTTCCATGTTCATGGTGCTGTGCGTCTGGCATTGACTGCGTCCCCTACTGCCTCTCACTGCATCTTGAGCATATGTCTGGAGGGCCTCTTGCCCCCCCACTGCTGCCGCAGATATAGGATGCCCCTCCTTCTGTCCACCTCTTGCACCAAGGCCTCTAGTGGATCAGCAGAGAACCTTGATGCACCTACTTAGGAACATAGGAACATAGGAACAGGAGTAGGCCATTCAGCCCCTCGTGCCTGCTCCGCCATTTGATAAGATCATGGCTGATCTGTGATCGAACTCCATATACCTGCCTTTGGCCCATATCCCTTAATATCTTTGGTTGCCAAAAAGCTATCTATCTCACATTTAAATTTAGCAATTGAGCTAGTATCAATTGCCGTTTGCGGAAGAGAGTTCCAAACTTCTACCATCCTTTGTGTGTAGAAATGTTTTCTAATCTCGCTCCTGAAAGGTCTGGCTCTAATTTTTAGACTGTGCCCCCTACTCCTAAAATTCCCAACCAGCGGAAATAGTTTCTCTCTATCCACCCTATCTGTTCCCCTTAATATCTTATAAACTTCGATCAGATCACCCCTTAACCTTCGAAACTCCAAAGAATACAACCCCAATTTGTGTAATCTCTCCTCGTAACTTAACCCTTGAAGTCTGGGTATCATTCTAGTAAACCTACGCTGCACTCCCTCCAAGGCCAATGGGCCCGATTTTAGCACCCGGTTCCGGGTGCGTTCTCGGCGGGGGGGCCTCTAAAATCCCGGTTTCGAGGAGCGGGACCGGATCGCGCCTCGATCCCGCCCACTTCCGGGTTGCGCGCTGACGTGCGGGGGTGCGTGCGTTGGCCCCGCTGGTGGGAATCCCGCAGGCAATTAAAGCCAGCGGGGTTCCACTTGAGTGTATTTATCTTGGTATTTCAGGTCATTAAATGACCTGATTGAGCTGTTTATTTAACAGGTGTCGGATTTTACAGTGAAATGAGACTGTTTCCCATACTGGGGGAAACACTCACACTCTCAACGGACGTGTTGCAGCCAGCAGCCTGTGGCAGCTGCCAAGGTGCATTCCACAGGTGGGGGGGGGGAGAGCCTTCACCAACGCAGGAGGACACTCCGTAACATTGGGCAACGCCTGCCCTCCACCACCCTCCTCCAAGCAAGAAGATTCACCGGCGTGGAAGTCCAACCCCTGTGCGAGGACACACTTTTCTAGCGTGCACAACCCCGCAAACCTAAACCTGCCAGATGGGTGCTGCGTTGACATCCTCGGAGGACGAACAGGATGACCAGCCTCAGCAGCCTCGCAGTCCACGCCGTCCGCCTCAGAGACATGCATCCCCACAACACGGTGCTGCGGCACATCCACCTGCACAGCAGGATGGAGGGCATCCGCAGAGAGAGATGCGTCGCAGGAGGCACTACCCTCCGCACAGGGTCTACAGACCGAGGCTCAGCTTCATGGACCTCTCTGAGCAGCAGTGCATACGGAGGCTCAGAGTCACTCGCCAGGTAGTCGCCGACATCTGCAGCCTCCTCAATGACGAGCTGCTCCCGGATGGACCAAGCAGCATCTTCTTACCCGTCGCCGTCAAAGTCACCACTGCCCTCAACTTCTTCGCCTCCGGATCCTTCCAGGGTGCCACGGGGGACATCACCGGGGTCTGTCAGTCGTCTGCACACAAGTGCATAAGGCAGGTCACCGATGGGTTGTTCCGCAGGGCCTCGACCTACATCAACTTCGCCATGGATGAGCGCAGCCAGACGGAGAGGGCGGTTGGATTCCATGCTGTGGCTGGCTTCCCACGGGTGCAGGGTGTAATCGATTGCACCCACATAGCAATACGGGCACCTCCACATGAGCCAGGGCTGTTTATCAACAGGAAAGGGTATCACTCCATGAACGCCCAGCTCATTTGTGACCACCGCCAGAGATTCCTACACGTGTGCGCCAGATACCCTGGCAGCTGCCACGATGCCTTCGTCCTCAGGGAGTCCACCGTCCCGCCCCTCTTCCACGCACCCAACGCCGGCAACGGCTGGCTCCTCGGCGACAAGGGATATCCCCTGCACACGTGGCTTATGACACCTCTGAGGAACCCCATTACCGAGCCACAGCGTCGGTATAATGACAGCCACATTGCTACCAGGTCTACAATTGAGCAGGCTATAGGGCTGCTCAAGATGCGCTTCAGGTGCCTTGATCGTTCCGGGGGAGCGCTCCAATACACGCCACTCCGAGTGGGACGAATTATAGTTGTCTGCTGTGCCCTGCATAACATGGCACTACAGAGAGGGGTGCCGCTGGAGGAGGCCCCATGCACACCCGCCACCCACATTGAGGACGACAATGAGGAGGAGGTGGAGGAGGAAGAGGAGGAGGAGGAAGAGGGAGAGGAGGAGGAACGACCCATGCGCCGAACACCGTCTCACCTGCGTGCTCGTCAGGCCAGGGAGGCACTCATATGCCAACGGTTCTCCTAACATCACACTGTGTGAGGCGTTCACATGTCATAACGTGCACAGACGAGGGTCCATACAGGCTCCCTCCACAGAAGAGTGGTGCCTGTACACCTGCACCCACTGGATTATGCTCAATGGGTGGGACGGGGTGGTCGTCGTCATGATGAGGCGCAGGGAAGGGACATATTGCACAAGCCGCAGAATTATGGACAAGAGGTGGCAGCATTGGTGAGAAAAAGTGAGTTTATTTTGTGGTGACATTCAAAGAGTAGAAAATTAAAAAAAAACGACAAACACCCTGTTGCAATCCCTGTGTGCTCACGGAACTTTAGGCGTTCGTTTTCGGGACCCCCTACATGGTGCTACCCCTGTGGCTCCAGCAGAGGTGGTGGCAGGTTGCTCCTGTTCGTGCCCTGACCGGGTAGATGCTTTGGGCCGACGCCCCCTGGGTTTCGGTGCCCGTGAGGGCACCTCCACAGACTGCTCCTCCTGCACCTGTGCAGGGGCAGACTCGGCCACCTGGAGAGGATGGACTATTGCGGGCACTGGTTGAGAGGGGGGCAACGGGTGAGACTTGGGGGCGCCTTGAGTAGCGTCCACACTTCCATTTCCCCGTTCACCATCTTCCCTCTCATGGCCAAGGCCCACATCACCCCTTCCACCCTGCTGGACGGCAGTTTGGATGACGTGGGTGAGACCTTGCAAGGCCACCTCCAATGTATCTGTCAACCTGTTGATGGCGGCAGAATGTTGTTCACCCTGAATCCGAACAGCCGTTGTGAGGGCCTGGATGGACTCATTGGTGAGCTGTGCGTGACGCTCGAGGGAGGCTAGCCTGTCCTCCACCGCAGACGTTCCCACACCTACCCGCGACACTATCTCAGAGATGCCTTCACGTCCCTGCGACACTATCTCGGCGATACCCTCCTGCACCTGTGCCACCATTCCCCTCATGCAGGAGTTGGACTCCTCCATCCTCCGTGCGATTGTGGAGAGTGCGCGTGGCACCTCTCCCAGTACCTCAGCAATGTTCTGGTGCCCCTCGACGACTCTCCTTTTGACAGGTGGCCCCCTGGGTTCAGCATCTGGGTCCGGCTGAGCAAAGCCTGGAGAAGAGTGCTCCCACCGACGCGGACCCTCCGCGGCTGACCCTGCCACCAGGGTCTGCTCATGCTCATGTGTGCGCGGTGACTCACCATGTGCAATCCCAACTAGCTGAGGGGGGGGACCCACCGAGGTGTGTGTATCTGCGCTGGTGGATGCAAGGCTCATGTGTGACGATGCACCCTCAGAGACGGGCATGTCCTCTGAGGAATCGCCCTCAACCGAGACGTCGATCGCAGACGGTCCTGGAAGAGAACAGAGGGAAATATCAGGCATGTGACCAAATGTGGCGGTGCGGCATATGCCATGTGATGCTACGATCATTCACGATCATGAGTGATGAGTGCCAGCTTTCCCTTACCGGCCGTTTCGCCAGAACCAGACTCGCCATCCGCCATCGACAGGCAATGCAGCGTGCGGCTGATCTCCAGTGCCTCGACCTCGGCGTCTGTCAGGGCCATCTCGTGTGGCGGGCCCCCTCCGGTGCATGCCCTATCGCGTGCGTTCCTGGCCCTCTTCTCCTGTGAGGGCAAAACACAAAAACGTTATTGAGTGATGATTACAATGTGAGACGCTTCAAGCATTGGTGTGATTGGGTTGAACGTGTGCCAGATGGATGGGAGGATGCGTGTGCCACATGGCCATCCCATTGTATGGGCATTGGGGTGTGTGGTAGTGGTCGAGTGGGGACAGGGACGGTGGGTACGTGCAGGCACTGTGAGGATGATAGTTGGGTGGCTGTGAGGATTGGTGCGGGAGCGCAGTACTGTCAGTGGAGATGGGGTTGTGAGGTGTTTGAGGTGATGTGGAAGACGGAGTGATGCAGAATGCGTTAGTGTACTCACTTTTCCGGACCTGGTGAGGTCATTGAATCTCTTGCGGCACTGAATCCAAGTGCGGGTGGTGTTTCCCCTGCTTGTGACCTCCACGGCCACCTCCTCCTATGCCCTCTTGGTGGCGCTGGCAGGGCACCTCCTTCCATCCGTGGGGAACAGCGTCTCCCTCCTCATGCGGACCCCGTCCAGCAGCACCTGGAGGGCGTGGTCCGTGAAACGGGGAGCAGCCTTACCCCTGTGCTCCTCCATCCTTGATGGAGTGTAGTTTGTGGCTGGAGGGGCTTTGGTGGACTGCCCCTTTAAATAGAGCGCAACCATCGCTCAGACGTCAATGCGCATGCGCAGGCCGCCGGCACGCAGCTGAGAAGCGCGGAACCCGTAACTGCCGGCTAATCACATCAATCATCCCGCGATCGCGTGCGCAACGCACTCAATTTGGCCGGCGCGTTTTCCTCGAGCCCGCCCGACCACCCGCTGCCAACCCGCACCCCTGGTAAAATCGGGCCCAATATGTCCTTCCGAAGGTGCGGTGCCCAGAACTGCTCACAGTACTCCAGATGCGGTCTAACCAGAGTTTTGTATAGCTGCAGCATAACTTCTGCCCCCTTCTACTCCAGTCCTCTAGATATAAAGGCCAGCATTCCATTAGCCTTCTTGATTATTTTCAGCACCTGTTCAATGATCTATGTACCTGAACCCCTAAGTCCCTTTGGACATCCACTGTTTTTAACTTTTTACCATTTAGAAAGTACCCTGTTCTATCCTTTTTTGATCCAAAGTGGATGACCTCACATTTGTCTGCATTGAATTCCATTTGCCACAGTTTTGCCCATTCACCTAATCTATCAATATCGCTTTGTAATTTTATGTTTTCATCTACACTGCTTACAATGCCACCAATCTTTGTGTCATCGGCAAACTTAGATATGAGACTTTCTATGCCTTCATCTAAGTCGTTAATAAATATTGTGAATAATTGAGGCCCCAAGACAGATCCCTGCGGGACTCCACTAGTCACATTCTGCCAATGTGAGTACCTACCCATTAGCCCTACTCTGTCGCCTTTCGCTCAGCCAACTTCCTAACCAAGTCCGTACTTTTCCCTCGATTCCATGGGCTTCTTAGGACTAGTAATCCAGAGGCCAATAATCAAGACTCATGAGTTCAAATCCCGCCACGGCAGCTGGGGAATTTAAATTCAATTAATTAAATAAAAACTGGAATTAAAAAAAACTAGTATCAGTAATGGTGGCCATGAAACTACCGGCTTGTCATAAAAACCCATCCGGTTCACTAATGCTCTTGAGGGAAGGAAACATGCCGTCCTTACCCGGTCTGGCCTAAATGTGACTCCCGACCCACAACAATGTGGTTGATTCTTAATCACCCTCTGAAATGGCCTAGCAAGCCACTCAGTTATACAATCTCACTACAAAAAGTCATAATAAGAATAAAACTGGATGGACCACCTGGCATCAGACCACTAGGCACCACAAAGGCACGACAAAGGCAAACCAAGCCCAGTGGACCCTGCAAAGTTCTCCTCACTAACATCTGGGG
The DNA here is from genome assembly GCF_035084215.1 of Heptranchias perlo. NCBI lineage: Eukaryota > Metazoa > Chordata > Chondrichthyes > Hexanchiformes > Hexanchidae > Heptranchias > Heptranchias perlo. The sequence continues at coordinate 33,991,900 of NC_090337.1, read as the reverse complement.
ACTTGTGCCAAAATTGGGAGAGCTGTCCCATAGACGAGTCAAGCAACAGCCTGACATAGCCATACTCACAGGATCATACCTTTCAGCCAACATCCCAGACTCTTCCATCACCATCCCTGGGTATGTCCTGTCCTACCGGCTGGACAGACCCACCAGAGGTGGTGGTACAGTGATATACAGTCAGGAGGGAGTGGCCCTGGGTGTCCTCAACATTGAATCCGGACCCCATGAAATCTAATAGCATCAGGTCAAACATGGGCAAGGAAACCTTCTGCTGATTACCACCTACCGCCCTCCCTCAGCTGATGAATCAGTCCTCCTCCATGTTTTGCACCACTTGGAGGAAGCACTGAGGGTAGCACGGGCACAGAATGTACTCTGGGTGGGGGACTTCAATATCCATCACCAAGAGTGGCTCGGTAGCACCACTACTGACCGAGCTGGCCGAGTCCTGAAGGACATAGCTGCCAGACTGGGCCTGCGGCAGGTGGTGAACGAACCAACACGAGGGAGAAACCTACTTGACCTCCTCCTCACCAATCTACCTGTTGCAGATGCATCTGTCCATGACAGTATTGGTAGGAGTCACCACTGCACAGTCCTTGTGGAGATGAAGTCTGTCTTCTCTGAGGACACCATCCAACGTATTGTGTGGCACTACCACCATGCTAAATGGGATCGAGTCAGAACAGATCTAGCACTCAAAACTGGGCATCCATGAGGCGCTGTGGGCCATCAGCAGCAGCAGAATTGTATTCCAGCACAATCTGTAACCTCATGGCCCAGCATTTTCCTCACTATACCATTACTAACAAGCCAGGGGATCAACCCTGGTTCAATGAGGAGTGTAGAAGAGCATGCTAGGTGTAGCACCAGGCATATCTAAAAATGAAGTGCCAACCTGGTGAAGCTACAACACAGTACTACATGCATGCTAAACAGCCAGGGGAAGCAACATGCTATAGACAGAGCTAAGCGATTCCATAACCAACAGATCAGATCAAAGCTCTGCAGTCCTGCCACATCCAGCCGTGAATGGTGGTGGACAATTAAACAACTAACGGGAGGAGGAGGCTCTGCAAACATCCCCATCCTCAATGATGGCAGAGTCCAACACGTGAGTGTAAAAGACAAGGCTGAAGCGTTTGCAACCACCTTCAGCCAGAAGTGTCGAGTAGATGATCCATCTCTGCCTCCTCCCGATATCCCCACCATCATAGAAGCCAGTCTTCACCCAATTCGACTCACTCCAAGTGCTATCAAGAAACGGCCGAGTGCACTGGATACAACAAAGGCTATGGGTCCCGATAACATTCCGGCTGTAGTGCTGAAGACTTGTGCTCCAGAACTAGCCACGCCTCCAGCCAAACTGTTCCAGTGCAGATACAACACTGACATCCACCCAACAATATGGAAAATTGCTCAGGTATGTCCTGTCCACAAAAAGCAGGACAAATCCAATCCGGCCAATTACTGCCCCATCAGTCTACTCTCAATCATCAGCAAAGTGATGGAAGGTGTCGTCGACAGTGCTATCAAGCTGGCACTTACTCACCAATAACCTGCTCACCGATGCTCAGTTTGGGTTCCGCCAGGACCACTCAGCTCCAGACCTCATTACAGCCTTGGTCCAAACATGGACAAAAAAGCTGAATTCCAGACGTGAGGTGAGAGTGACTGCCCTTGACATCAAGGCAGCGTTTGACTGAGTGGCGCCAAGAAACCCTAGTAAAATTGAAGTCAATGGGAATCAGGAGGAAAACTCTCCAGTGGCTGGAGTCATACCTAGCACAAAGGAAGATGGTAGTGGTTGTTGGAGGCCAATCATCTCAGCCCCAGGACATTACTGCAGGAGTTCCTCAGGGCAGTGTCCTCGGCCCAACCATCTTCAGCTGCTTCATCAATGATCTTCCTTCCATCATAAGGTCAGAAATGGGGATGTTCGCTGATGATTGCACAGTGTTCAGTTCCATTCGCAACCCCTCAGACAACGAAGCAGTCCATGCCCGCATGCAGCAAGACCTGGACAACATCCAGGCTTGGGCTCATAAGTGGCAAGTAACATTCGCGCCAAGCAATGACCATCTCCAACAAGAGAGTGTCTACCCACCTCACCTTGACATTCAACGATATTACCATCGCCGAATCCCCCACCATCAACATCCTGGGGGTCACCATTGACCAGAAACTTAACTGGACCAGCCACATAAATACTGTGGCTACAAGAGCAGGTCAGAGGCTGGGTATTCTGTGGCGAGTGACTCACTTCCTGACTCCTCACAGCCTTTCCACCATCTACAAGGCACAAGTCAGGAGTGTGATGAAATACTCTGCACTTGCCTGGATGAGTGCAGCTCAAGGGCAATTAGGGATGGGCAATAAATGTTGGCCTTGCCAGCGATGCCCACATCCCATGAACGAATAAAAAAAAACTCTCGCAGGCTTGGTACAAACTCAGATCAGTAGATTGGTGAGGTCTGGCTTGCAGATTGGAGGATGTCAGATTTAGTAGTGCACAATGTTTTAATATAACAACAGTTTGTAAACATGGGGATGGGACCTGCATCTGTGTTTAACGTGTGCGATGTCTGATCTCCGTTCAGACTCTGTGAGGACCTATATCTTATTTTTGCAAATAAGAGGTGCGGGCTGCTTTTAAGAGGTGCGAGCAAATCACTTGATAGTTGAGGCCCCACCCCCGCTGGTGAGAAGGGGGAACCTGGTGCAAGGCCTGATTGCTGCGCTTGGATGAGATAAGTGACCAGGCAGCATGAATGTCTCATGCTGCCTGCATCGAGGCCACCGGGCGCGGGTTAATCACGCACCGCGATGCCCTCGCCCGGATTCGGGCCTTATTCAATTTAACTCCCCTCATGTTGTCCAAGGGAATGAGTGCTGTCACAATACATGTTCTCAAATGGATTTCGGTACAAAGATGGAAAATAGCTGAATCCACCAAAGCCCATTTAGCCCTTGTGTATTATTCATTGACATAAGTTCATACCAACTTTCAGCTTACTTATTGTGAAAATAGAAAGTGGAAGAACAGCCAAAAAGTCTCAAGTTGCTAAAAGGGGAAGCATCGGTTTCCAAACTGCTGTTGTTTTTGTAGCCCAAATGGATTTTACAGGGGATTTAAAAGTCAAGTATTACTTTAAACTTACCATCCATATGCTTTACAAATTTTATTTCTGTAGGTAATATAATAATTGCATTTCCCATGTTGCTGAAATAGTTTACTATGGCTGGGAATTTCCTTGGAGTTGCTTTCACTTTGCCACTGTAACGCTACTGGAAGTGTAGTGGCAATCCTATGTAAGTGTGTAAACAAGATTTCTGCTGCACTTCCAGCCAAGTGACAGCAGCGGAGTTCAAGCAGCCCTATGGAAATTCCTGGCATGTCAATATGAAGATTTATGTGAAAAAAATCAGATTATAATGAGTGTGCCTGAAAGTGGCTCTTGGTCTGTACACCCCGTGTGCTGGGCGTGGCTTCCTACAAGCATTCCCCCCTCACCTGCTGTCTTTTGATAAGCCTCACTGCTGTTCGTGCTCATTGTTGAGGCTGCTGCTACTGCTCCTCTTCCTCCAACTATTCCTGCATCCAAAATAAACTGGCAATAATAGCACCCATGATAAGCAGGTAGAGCTTACTGAAAATAAGTAAAGCAAGAAATGTCGGAAAGAAGTGTTCTGAATGCTGGAACCTGTCCTTGCAATCCAAACAGCACAGTGGCACACAGATCCTGTGATCCAATTACCTGCAGATGAGTGCCCCTTTAAATAATACTTCAGTGGCTCTGAGCGGCCAATCCCACTAGGTTTCACTGGTGGTTGGGCGCTGGATAGGTCCTGCATGATTTTACGTTAAAATGGCAGCAGGATCCTAATTGACTCAGCAGTTACTGACTTGCATGAATTTATGAGCCTCCCGCCTGGATCTGGCAGGATCCGCAGCCATCTAAATTAACTGCACGGTTAAAATGGCAGCCACCAGGAATGCAGCAGGAATGGAGTGGAAGGTACTCTGCAGTGATTTTAACTGCCCGCCTGCCCCGTTCCTGCCAGGCAGGTAGGGTTAAAATCACCCCATATTTTTTGTAATGTATTCTTGAAAATATTCAATTCCTTTACCACATTCCTCCCTTCTAACAATATGGTCCATTCTACCCACTTAGTTCCCTCCACATTCTCTCAAAATCCACATTCCAAAGGTCAGCAGCCTCTGTTATACCACTCCTCTTCTGCACTATAACCTGACATTAAATTCAAACATATAGTGGTCACTATTTTTGAGTTGCACTCTAACTCTAATCTCCATAGTTCCAGGGATGAGGGACTTCAGTTACGTGGATAGACTGGAGTAGCTGGGGTTGTTCTCCTAAGAGCAGAGAAGATTAAGAGGAGATCTGATAGAAGTGTTCAAAATTATGAAGGGTTTAGATAAAGTAAATAAAGAAAAATTGCTCCCATTGGCGGAAGCGTTGAGAACCAGAGGATACAGATTTAAGGTGATTGTCAAAAGAAGCAAAGGCAACATGAGGAAAATCTTTTTTTTTATGCAGTGAGTAGTTATGATCTGGAATGCGCTGCCTGAAAGGGTGGTGAAAGCAGATTCAATTGTAGTTTTCAAAAAGGATTTGGAGAAATACTTGAAGGGAAAAAATTTGCAGGGCTACGGGGAAAAAACGGGGGAACGTGACTAACTTGCTTGCTCTTACAAAGAGCAGGCATGGGCTCGATGGACCGAATGGCCTCCTTCTGTGCTGTAACCGTTCTATGAATTACCAACTCCTGATTGTTGCATAATATTACATTACAAACATATGAAAAATGTCAGAAAGAGACCAGCTGAACCATTGAACCTCTCCCATCATGGCATGGTGTAACTTCTACACACCGTCACCCCCACGCCCCTCACCCCACCCCCTCTCCCGCCTCCTCCACCATGCAGCCATATAATCTCCTGGAAGAGACAAGAAGATACCTTGGACCAATTTAAGAAAAAGCTCCTGAATTCTTATTAACCCCAGAAGGCAATCAAGTACTGAGTGGGTGACGCAACCCCAATGACCCACCTACCTTCTATATTCAGATATGTTTCCCACTCTCCGGAACTCATCCAGCTCCCTTTTGATTGCTTGCTGCAAATCCGCTGGCAACTTATTTCAGCGGTCAAAGACTCTCTGCAAAAAGTACCTCCTAGAATCTGACCTAGTTCTGTCATAACTTATATTTATGCCCCCTGGTTGTCCTTAACCTATATAGCTCAAATAGCCTATCCACTTGGACTGCACCTAATCCTATTTGCTTTCACAAAACACTTAGGTGACTCATCTAAATACAAACACAAATACCTTCATGTCATCCACACTTGTGGATAAATCCTCTGATGCCTTCATCCAAATCACTGACAAAGATGGCGAATTGCAATAGCCCAATACTACTTTCTGTCTACGGAAATGCAACCAGTTCTTATCCAGCCCAAAATCTGTCTGCCAATACCTCACAACTCAACTTTGCTTAGTTGCCTTTTGTGCGGCACTTTGTCAAAGGCTTTTTGAAAGTCTAGATACACAGTGTTGATTGAGCTGCCACCATCCACCAACTTTGTAACTTCCTCAAAACTTTCAATCAGGTTGGTGAGACAGGGTCTTCTTTTCCAGAAGCCATGCTGAAATTCCCTAACAACTCATTCTGTGTAAAGGTGGTCATACAGTGCATCTCTAATGATGCCTTCTAGCAACATGCCAATAGCAGAAGTTAAACTAATGGGCATATAATAAGAACAACATCTTGCATTTATATAGTGCCTTGAATGCAGTAAAACATCTTAAGGCATTACACAGGAGTGTTATCAGACAAAATTTGAACTTGACTTAGTTCCGGGTTATGACTTATTGCCCTGTTTAGATATTGGTACCACATAGGCCACTTTCCAGTCTATGGAAACAATCCAAGACCCCAGTGAGCTATCAAAAAATAAGCAATTTGCTGCATAGCAGTACTTGCATATCTATTTTATGTAAATTCACTTCCAGTCTGGATCATTATTTAGCCAAGCCTTTTTGATGTCCATGGATGCAACTCAGTCACAGCCTTCCTGAGCCTCTTATACTTCTCCTCTGCCACTCCACAACAATCAGTTATTATTAAATTCTTAATAAATGAAATGCTTGTCCATTGATGAAGAGATATACCTTTTATAAACTTTACAAAATGTTGCTGTAATGGTAACTGTTTGCTCATGGTAGCAGTAATCAACAATGTTCCAAGAATAATTTTACTATGATATTTTTTAGCGAATTCAATTCAAAAGGTTTCTGAAATAAATGTGATACATTTTTTTTGCAATGGACTATAACAGGTCCCACAAGCCCTTAGGCCCATCAAATGAGAAGTCACTATCCAATGGGGTTTAATTTTCACAGGTACAGCACTGCTTGCACATTTATGTAAAATTATCTTGCGTTATTTTAATGCATTCATTAATAAATGGGTTAACTACTGGATGAAAATAGTGCACAATGCAATGTAAACACATTAAGCAGTGCAGTACCAGGGGAAACTAAATCCCATAGAGTCAATGGGCTCGATTTTCGCACCCGCGATCAGATGCGTTCGTGGCGGGGGGGGGCTGCGAAAATCGGGGATTTCTGGGGCGGGTCGGGAGCCCGGCTCCAACCGCCCACTTCCGGGTTTCCCCACTGATGCGCTCCCATGCGCGCGCAGCCCCCGCATGTGGGACTCCTGCCGACTGGTGCCACTTAAAGTACTTGAACAGGTATTTCAGGTTGTTTACAGACCTGATTGACCTGTTATTTTAGCAGGGCTGGGATTTTGCAATTGACTGAGACTGTTTCCCATACTGGGGGAAACACTCCCAGTTCAAATGGACATGTTGCAGCCATCAGCCTGTGGCAGCTGCAAAGGTCCATTTGACAGGTGGTGGGGGGGGTGACCCTCACTCATTGCAGGAGGCCACTCTGTCACTCTTGTCAAAGTTTGGCCTCCACCACCCTCCTCCTAACAATCAAATCCACAAACTTGCACACTTACCCCGGTGTCCAGACACATTTACCCACCTTGCGGACCCCCCCAAACTTACGGATGGGGGCCGCCGTAGCTGCAGTCATGACCTCCTTGGAAGGCGAACAGCATCACCAGCCTCGCCGGCCACGCCGTCCACCTCTGACACGTGGAGCTCCACAACACAGTGCTGTGACACATCCACCTGCACAGCAGGAGGGAGGGCAACCGCAGAGAGAGATGCGTCGCAGAGGGCACTACCCTCGCCACAGGGTCTACAGACCGAGGTGCAGCTTCCTGGACCTCTGAGCAGCAGTGCACATGGAGGCTCAGAGTCACTCGACATGTAGTCGTGGACATCTGCAGCCTCCTTCATGCCGAGCTGCTCCCAGCTGGCTTGAGCACCATCTTCCTACCTGTCGCTGTCAAAGTCACCACTGCCCTCAACAACTTCTCCTCCGCATCCTTCCAGGGTGCCACCGGGGACATCGCCGACGTCTCTCAATCGTCTGCACAAAAGAGCCCTGCAAATACACCGACACACACTCTGCAGTGACCCAATGGGTGGCATCAAGTGTGCGTGTTCATGGTGAACCCTATGAAAGGGACCTATTCCACAAGCCAGTCAAGAATGGGCAAGACGTGGCAGTAGTGGTGATAATAATAAGATGTATTGTGCATGTGAATTAAACAAATATAAATAAAAAACATGACAAATCGTCAAACACCCTTGTGCATTTCCTTTGTGCTCACAAAACCTTCGCCTTACGTTTCCGGGAACCCCTACGTGGTGCTACCTCTGTGGCTTCAGCAGAGGTAGTGGCGGGTTGCTCTTGTCCATGCCCTGACCGATGAGATGCTTTGGGCCGATGCCCTCTGGGTTTGGGTGCCCATGAGGGCCCCTCCAAAGACTGCTCCACCTGCACCTGGTTGAGAGGGGGGCAACGGGTGAGACGTGGGAGCGCTTTGAGTCCCCGCTTCCATGTCCCTTTTCACCATCATCCCTCTCGTGGCCCAGGCCCACATCACTCCTTCCACCCTGCTGGACGGCAGTTTGGAGGACTTGTGTGAGGCCTTGGAAGGCCACTTGCAAAGTCTCTGTCAGCCTGTTCAAGGCGGCAGAATGTTGCTCACCCTGAATCCGAACGGCTGTTGTCAGGGCCTGAATGGACTCATTGTTGAGCCGTGCTTGACGCTCGAGGGAGGCTAGCCTTTCCTCCATTGCAGACATTCCTGCATCTACCCGCGACACTATCTCAGAGACGCCTTCACATCCCTGTGACACTATCTCGGAGATACCCTCCTGTACCTGTGCCACCATTCCCCTCATGCAGGAGTTGGACTCCTCCATCACCTGCGTGATTGTGGAGAGTGCGCGTGGCACCTGTTCCAGCACCTCAGCAATGTGCTGCTGCCCCTCGACGACTCTCCTTTTCACAGTTGGCCCCCAGGGTTCAGCATCTGGGTCCGGCTGAGCAGAGCCTGGAGAAGAGTGCTCCCACCGACGCGGACTCTCCTCGGCTGCCCCTGCCACCAGGGTCTGCTCGTGCTCACATGTGCGTGGTGACTCACCATGTGCAAGCCCAACTAAGTGAGGACGGGGACCCACCGAGGTGTATGTATCTGCGCTGGTGGATGCATGGCTCAGATGTGACAATAGACCCTCAGAGAGCGACAGGTCCTCTGAGGATTCGCCCTCCACAGTGATGGCACTTGCGGATGGCCCTGCAAGAGAACAGAAAGCAATATTAGGCATGTGGACAGATGTTGAGGTGCTGCAGATGCCAAGTGATGCTAAGATCATTCGCTATCGTGAGTGCTGAGTGTTAGCTTTCTGTCACTGGCTGCTTGTCCAATCCCAGCCTCGGCATCCGCCACAGGCAGGCACTCCAGCGTGCGGCTGATCTCCAATGCCTGCTGCTCTGCGTCCGTTAGGACCACCTGTTGTGGCGGGCCCCCTCCGGTCCGTGCCCTCTCTTGGGCGTTCTGGCATCTCTTCTCCTATCAAGGCAAAACACAGAGGCGTGATTGAGTGATGGTTGCATGGTGTGGGTGGGGTTGAGCGTGAGGGAGATGCATGTGAGGGTGCATGTGCAACATAGCCATGATATTGTATGAGGATTGGGTTGCGTGGTAGTGTTCGAATGGGGACAGGGGTGGTGAGTACGTGCAGGCAAGGTGAGGATGGTAGTTGGGTGGATGTACGGAGTGATGCGAGAGCGTTGTGGTGGCAGTGCAGAAGGGGTTGTGTGGTGGTGGAGGTGATGTGGAAGACAGAGTGTGGGAGAATGCGTAAGTATACTCACCTTGCCTGACCTGGTTAGGTCATTAAATCTCTTCCAGCACTGGACCCAGGTCCGTGGCACATTGCTGCAGCTGGTGACCTCCTCGGCCACCTCCAGCCAGGCCTTCTTCATGGTGGAGGGAGGGCACTTCCTCCCATCCGACGGAAAGAGGATTTCCCTCCTCTCCCTCACCCCGTCCAGCAGCAGCTGCAGTGAGGAGTCTGAGAATCTTGGGGCAGCCTTCCTTCTGGCCTGCTCCATTGTGTAGAATTGGTTGTTTGCTGCAGGAGGAGCATTGGTGGACTGCCCCTTTAAATAGGGCTCCTCCAGCTGACAGAACTTACTGCACATGCGCAGTCCGCCCGCCGCGCAGCTTAGCAGCGGGAAACCTGGAAGCAAAGTTAAGTGGTTCCAATTAGCCTGCAATTGCGTGCGGAGCAGACTGATTTCACCGGGCGCGTTACCCACGCGCTCAATCGACCCCCCACCGCGAACCCGCCGCCATGGTAATATTGGGCCTAATGAGTCAGACTGAAACCGAATAATGGCACTATCCATTTTAATAGGAATCCAGCATCCACATGTTGTCATAATATTCAGCATTGTGTAATCTAAGAATCACTCATAGCTTTTGACGTTCATATTCCAGAATGATTATGTACATGTCAAAATGGAAATAGCAGTCTATTAATTGTAAATTTCCTTCGTAATATATTTAGGAAAGCTTCCCATGTGTGAGAAGTCTGTGGTCCTGCTGCTTAGAATCACATTTTGCACTTACATTTTCTTTATGTTTTGCTATTCATCACGAAACCACATTAGAGCTTGTAATAAACATTTTTAACGACAAAATCAAGCAGAACTTTGTGGATAATATGTTGGACACAAGGATATACCTTCTAAGAATGAATAACAAAGACTATTTTTTAATACCTAATGCATAGAGAAAATCAATAGCTTTTGCAGATGGCTAGTACATCCTAGGATTAAATTATCTAGTCCTTGGAGAAGTGAATTGATTTTTTTTAGCTTTTTAAGCTGTGAGAAATGTTTTTCATTGCAACATTTTCCACGTTATATTTTCTGAAACGCAATAACAAATAATACAGCCCATACCATTAACAAGTATGGAACATGTACCGCATGTTTCAATTTATAATGCACTCTGAAGAAAATGAATCACTCACAGTTTGTATTTTTGAGAATGGTGAAAAAAGATATTTAGGAAATCACATTAGATTAATTTGATAGCATACTCAGTAATGCACTGCCTGAAGGGATGGTGGAGGCAGATTCAATCATAGCCTTCAAAAGGGAACTGAATAAGTACCTGAAAGTAAAAAAATTGCAGTGCTACGGGGACTAGCTGTAATGCTCTTGCATAGTGCCAGCACGGACTTGATGGGCCGAATGGCCTCCTTCCGTGCTGTAACCTTTTGATGATTCTATGATTCTACTCGGTTCCTAATGGTAGCTAAAAACTAAATGTGAGAAAAAGTGGTATGAAAGCAGGAAAAAACATCAATGGATGATTTGTCTGTGCAAACAAAAACAAAATACTACAAATGCTGGAAATTTGAAACAAAAACAGAAAAAGCTGGAAACACACTGCAAGTTAACCAGTATCGGTGGAGAAACAGGCAGTTGACCTTTAGAATTGGGTATGCACCTGACACATTGACTGTCTGTTCTTTCCACAGACGCTGATTGACGCTGTGTTCCCAGCTTTATCTGTTGAAGATTTGTCTGTGTATATTGCTGATCTTGTACCCATTTAAAAAAGGAATAAAAAAGGCTAATGAAAAGTGGGAAAAAGTCCAATTTTTGTTTGTAAAGCCATTTTAAAGATCAGAGTCAAATTAAGAAGTAACCATTTTACTGCAGATCAGACTTGGAATTAGCAAACTTAATGAAAGGGAAAGCTTCAACCTCAGCATTGCACGTACAATGCAACCCGGGAGCGATTTAAAGGCAAAAAATGGGCAGAAATGGCTTCTGCCTGATTTCCCGTACAGAAAAGTTTTCCTGCGCCATTTCTACATCACTAATACGCTGAAAACAGCATGCAGATTTACTCCTCATGTTGTTTTACCCTCAGTTAAGCAAACTTAGGTCCATTTCAGTTTATATCTGTCACTTTTCAGATCGTCTTTACATAAAAAATCTTTAATCCCCTATGGAGTTGCAAATGGAGAGTCAAAACCAAATGCAATATTCAGGTCAAATAGCATTAGAGGGCAGGAGGATGATTGGACCTAGGCAGGGAGGAGGCAAAGTGGAGGGGGAGGTGGGAGCGGATTAAGAAAGGGAGGGGGGAGGGGACGAGGAGGTGATGGAAAGAGAAGAGAGGGAATTTTTATACTGCTGATGTTTTTTTGACACTTTGCATGTGCCAAAAGTTATGTATTTTGTCCAGTTTAACAAATGGCTGTCCCTTTAAATCCAGTCACTTATATAAAAAGACACTGCAGCTCAGATCCTTGTACCAAGTTAATTATGATACATATGTTGCCAGGTCAGTTCAAAGTGGCTTTCAAATTGTTGACTTGAAGGCAGGAATCAAGTTAGCAACATAGGAACAGGGGTAGGCCATTCAACCCCTTGAGTGTTCTGTCATTCAATTAGGTCATGGCTGATCTGTACCTCAACTGCAATTACCTGTTTCTCCATACCCCTTGATATCCTTACCAACAAAAATCTATTGACCTAAATTTTGAAAATTTCAATAATCTCAGCATCCACTGCCTTTTGGATAAGCGAGTTCCATATTTCTACTACTCTTTCTGTGAAAAGTGGATCCTGATTTCACTCCTAAATGGCCTACTCCTATCTAACCCAGCAATGGTGAGGACAGTAGTAACACTGCACTGGTTCAGATCGGGTAACTTGGCACACATCAGATTTTTGTCTAAGTTTTTTTGAGCATGATTTTCATTAAAGCTTGTATCTGTTTGATTTGTTCTTTCGTTTAATGGTGAAATAGGTACATATGTTTTATCAGTATCATGAAAATAAATGACACTACTAAGCTAAATGAGACTTAGGGGAAATTAGCATAGATTTTCTGATCGGGTGTTATTTTAATGCTGCTGGTAACTAATTTAATTAATTAATTATAAACAAGTAACTTGGTGTTAAAATAATGCCAATCACAAAATCCAGGCTTTTCTTTTCTAGCCTCGACATGGGTCCTTAACTGCTGAAATAAGAACATGAGAAATAGGAGCAGGAGTAGGCCATACGGCCCTGCTCTGCCATTCAATAAGATCATGGCTGATCTTCTACCTCAACTCCACTTTCCTGCCTTATCCCTATAGCCCTTGATTCCCTTAGTGTCTAAATATCCATCGATCTCAGTCTTGAATATATTCAATGACTGACCATCCAATATTGAACATTGTGGTTTTCAGTTTTATTAACAATATTGCACAGAGCAAAATACTGCATATGTGACAGGCAAAGAATTTAAGAACCCACCATAATATGACGAGCAATCTCCATGGAAACAGCAGCCAATTGAGACTAGTCTATTAATGAGTCTAACCCAAAGAATGTTTTTGATTCACATATGGTTACTAGAAATATTATCTAACTTTCTACATAAAGCTACATGATGAAAGTACATGAAACATAAGTTTAGATTACATTCAAGAGTGAAAATCATTTTAATTAGAAATTATAATTACTTTGAAAGATAATCACAACTATTTTTAACATTGCAAAGTACTGCGTTTGAAACCAATGCATTGTGTATATAAGATGGTTGATGGAAACTTCTAAGTACATTACAGAAACAATTCTTTATCGTTTAGCCTGGCTAGTTAAATGTACTGATGAAATTGTACAGAATTGTGGGTCTGCATAGCTGTAAGAAATATACCACCAGTTATAAGAAGAACATTTTGATCAATAAACCCATAAGCCATGTAAGGAATAATAATTAAAATGTGCCATATGATTATTGCACCCATTCACTTTAACTCTTTTCCTGGTTAATGATTTTCTGACCATTTTTCCAGAGAAAGAATCTAGATCAGAGCATTTTACGATGTGCTTTTAGTTAAAACTTCCTTTAAAGGGGCTAGTTTTTGAGGACTGTGCCAATGCTAGGATGTGGATCAGAAGTAGAGAGCCTTGGTCAGACCTCATCTGGAGTAGTGTGCTCAGTTTTGGGCAATGAACCTCTGGAAAGATATATTGTCCTTGGAGGGGGTACAGCGCAGGTTCATCAGAATGATACTGGTGCTTAAAGAGTTAAATTATGAGGACTGGTTGCATAAACTTGGTTTAGAAGTTTAAAGAGTGATCTAATTGAGGTGCTTAAAATGATAAAGGGATTCAATAGGGTCGATACAGAGCAACTATTTCCTTTGTTGGGGAATCCAGAACCAGAGGGCATAATCTTAAATTTAGAGCTAGGCTAGTTAGGAATGAAATCAGGATGCTTTTTTTCACACAAAGGGTAGTGGAAATCCTGAACTCTCTCCCCTAGAAGGCTGTGGATGCTGGGACAATTAAAATTTTCAAGACTGAGATCAGTGGATTTTTGTTGGTAAGGATATCAGGGGATATGGAGAAAAGGCAGGTCAATGGAGTTGAGGTACAGATCAGCCATTATCTAACGGAATGGCGGAACATGCTAGTGGAGCTGAACAGCCTACTCCTGTTCCTATGTTCCTAAATAGCATTTTCTTAGGTAATCGATAACACAATGTCCAAATATAGCATCAACATAAAGGGGTGGAAATTCGTTAGCGCCTGACTTTGGGCACAAATACAGTGATACGGCAGCAACATGCACCTGAACTGCAAGGCCCGAAGCCGACTCAAAATTGGGCCTCGGGCCTCATCTCAATAATGTGGCCAAGCGGCTGGCGCCTGTCACACCTCCTTAGGCAGCTTGCCCTGTTGCAGCATGGAATTGCGGGCCACTTACCTTTCCTGCAGCAGCCCTCAGGTAAGTGCCGTAAAGATGGGGGAAGGAGAATGGGGTATGGGGGAGGGGATGCGATCGTGCACCAGCGGCAGCCCTCAGGAGGGTTGTGGAGCCGGGAGGAGCACACCTGCTCCTTCTTCTGCAAGAATGTTTTTTCAATTTATTTTTTAGAAAAAAACTCATCTTTCATTGATGGTGGCTGCCTAGGCTGCTGCAGCCGCTGAAGAACCCTAAATGGGGCAGACCTGACTCACGTCCCGCTCATCACAGACTCATTTTGGCGAAGGGGCCTAAAAAAGGAGTTAGGTCCCTCATTTACTCATGTAAGGGTCCTAATGCCTATTTCAGGCTGCTCCCAGGGAAGCCTGAAAGATGACATGACCCAATTTAGGGTAGGATTTTTTTTAGGGTTCCTTGAGGTTCAGGACATTGCTCCCCGAAATTGAGCCTCACTGCACCCATTTTAGGGTGCAATGAGGTTCAATTTCTACCGCAGTCAATTTTTCTTGCATATTCAAACAGAACATTTATCTTCATATATTACCATTTCCCTTAGTCAATAGTTTAAATGTAGCTCATCTGCTTAAGCCAACTCAAATGATATATATTTTAACTCAAAAGCAAAATACTGAAGGTGCTGGAAATCTGAAATAAAAACAGAAATTGCTGGAAATACTCAGCAACAATGTTCCCTCCAATTTTTTTCGACCGTGCGCGGAATGAATTTGGGTACGTGCACCACCATAAAAAAAAATCATAACTTTGAATAGAATATCTTTTTAGAAACATTATTCAGGGTAAATAACAAACCGAACAAATGTACAAAATAATGGATAATTATAACAATTTAATGTTATATTGGCTGATAAATTTATATAATCTATGAAATGGGCTCCTTAAGTTGCACTAGGATTGAGCAGGCCAGTCTCGTTGTATTTTATTAAAAATTATCTGATGGGAATGATTCCAATTAGCTTTTTGTTGAATCAGCTTAATGACTCTGATTCAAACAGAAATAAATTGTGTGCAATCAGAATTTTTAAATTGAGTCAGAAATACAAAACAGCTGTCAAATCAATCAGTGTGAATTTGGGGATAGGGAACAGTTTAATTAAAGCTCTCCCCTCCCCCCTCCCCCCACTCCATTGGATCCTCAGCAGGGTTTAAAAAATTATTGGATTACAGTTGTACACGTTGCAGTCTCATTAGCTTTGGCTGCCTCCATGTAAGGCAGGGAGTGGTTTGGTCATGGGCCCCTCATCTGTGATTGGGTGGAGGTGCTTGGTCTGTGTTTGGGTGGAGGTGCTTGGTCTATGATTGGGTAGGGATGCCTAGTCTGTGATTGGGTGGAGATGCCTGGTCTGTGATTGGGTGGATAGATCCGGTCTGTGATTGGCCACTGACAAACGCATCGGTTTTGATTTTATTTCTTGGTCTGGTTTCTGCACAGCCAATCAGCTGCTCGCTGACTGCATTTCCTAGCAACGTGGTAAACAATGCGGTGGCTGGGGCCGGAGCCGCAGGATCGGACACTCGGACCTCCCGAGCACCAGAGGCAGAGTAGCCCGCCTGGGGCTGGAGCACTGGAGAATGGGGAGGCAGAGTTGGAGAAGGGCCTGGGGTCCAGGCACTGGTCAGTGTGGGAGAGGGGCCTGGGGACTGGTCAGTGTGGGACAGAGGCAGAGAACACCGGTTTGGCGTGCGGAGAGAATGATTAAGTGCGTGGCACACAACAGACTGCAGCTTAGAGGGAATAGTGCTCAGCAAGTGAAGCAGCATCTGTGAAGAACGAAACAGTTAACCTTTCAGGTCGATGACCTTTTGTCAGACTGAGCTGAAATGTTAACTCTGTTTCTTTCTCCACAGATGCTGCCTCACTTGCCGAGTATTTCCAGCATTTTCTGTGATTGAAGAATGACTTTTTTTATTTGCTCATGGGACGTGGGCATCGCTGGCAAGGCCAGCATTTATTGTCCATCCATGAAAACTTAGATTGAGAACTGTCAGCCAGCCCTTTTAGGAGGCATTTAAAAGGCAAATTTATTCAAGTAACAGTAGTTTTGAGACAGAGACAGATAAATTTCTCAGTTTATTTCCTAATCAGATAAATGAAATATGGTAATCATATTAGACTGATATATGAGTATAAAATATTCTACCTATAACAATGATGATTGGTCAAAATTCTTTTTGAATTACTAGAGACTGTATTAACTAATACATCATGCAGTAGCATACTATCTCAGTTCCTGTGACGAAGCCATGAAAACTGCCATTTTCCCCCCAATAGCTACACAACATGAATATGCAATTTTAAGCCCCAAAAATAGTGGCCCCAAAATTCTACAGGGGTTTTACCTATCTCCTGCTGTAAGTTTGGCAGGAGACAAGTGGAACCCCCAAAGAAATGGGGGAGAGACGATTATGCTGGATCTCAGCTGTTTCTGTGAATTTCTGGTCTACCTTGTAAGGTGTGGAACTTCTCTCCGCCCCTTACAAGGAGAATGACGGCCAGGGAAGGTACTTCATAAGTGAGATGAGGTGAGAGTGACTGCCCTTGACATCAAGGCAGCATTTGACCGAGTGTGGCACCAAGGAGCCCTAGTAAAATGGAGTCATACCTAGCACAAAGGAAGATGGTAGTGGTTGTTGGAGGCCAATCATCTCAGCCCCAGGACATTGCTGCAGGAGTTCCTCAGGGCAGTGTCCTAGGCCCAACCATCTTCAGCTGCTTCATCAATGACCTTCCCTCCATCATAAGGTCAGAAATGGGGATGTTCGCTGATGACTGCACAGTGTTCAGTTCCATTCGCAACCCCTCAGATAATGAAGCAGTCCGAGCCTGCATGCAGCAAGACCTGGACAACATCCAGGCTTGGGCTGATAAGTGGCAAGTAACATTCGCGCCAGATAAGTGCCAGGCAATGACCATCTCCAACAAGAGAGAGTCTAACCACCTCCCCTTGACATTCAATGGCATTACCATCGCCGAATCCCCCACCATCAACATCCTGGGGGTCACCATTGACCAGAAACTGAACTGGACCAGCCATATAAATACTGTGGCTACGAGAGCAGGTCAGAGGCTGGGTATTCTGCGGCGAGTGACTCACCTCCTGACTCCCCAAAGCCTTTCCACCATCTACAAGGCACAAGTCAGGAGTGTGATGGAATACTCTCCACTTGCCTGGATGAGTGCAGCTCCAACAACACTCAAGAAGCTCGACACCATCCAAGATAAAGCAGCCCGCTTGATTGGCACCCCATTCACCACCCTGAACATTCACTCCCTTCACCACCGGCGCACTGTGGCTGCAGTGTGCACCATCCACAGGATGCACTGCAGCAACTCGCCAAGGCTTCTTCGACAGCACCTCCCAAACCCGCGACCTCTACCACCTAGAAGGACAAGGGCAGCAGGCGCATGGGAACAACACCACCTGCACGTTCCCCTCCAAGTCACACACCATCCCGACTTGGAAATATATCACCGTTCCTTCATTGTCGCTGGGTCAAAATCCTGGAACTCCCTTCCTAACAGCACTGTGGGAGAACCGTCACCACACGGAATGCAGCGGTTCAAGAAGGCGGCTCACCACCACCTTCTCGAGGGCAATTAGGGATGGGCAATAAATGCCGGCCTTGCCAGCGACGCCCACATCCCGTGAACGAATAAAAAAAAACCAAGGGATTCTGCTCCTCGACCTGGATAAGAATCTAAGTGGTGGGCACTATGCCAAGTGAGATGACAATTATCAGTTTGCTTTCCAGAAGAAAAGACAATAGGCGCTAAATTGGGTCATGCAATGGCCATTGTTTCAGCGCTACATGGCCTCTCCAACATCTAAGATGGCGTCTTGACTGTGCACGCACGTTTCCAGCGTGACATGCGCCGGACGCCATCTTGGTTTAGGAGATAGTGCAGGCGCAGATAAGGAATTTTGGAAAGTGTAAAGTAAGGAGAAAATGGCTGCAATCAGTGTGCAACGCTGATTTAAAGTGACATACACCATTTTGGAACTTAACTCTCAACTCAAAGCACAGTCTTAACCTCGACCATCTGAACGTGTCTTCTCTCTGGAGAACCCCCACCAGCGCTATTTAAAGGGACTGTGCAGGATTTACAGGTTAGTGGCTGGATTATTGCTTCTGGCTGCTGAGACAATTGTAACTGTTTTTGGAGGTCTCCTACACTTGAATACTAGGACTAGGGGACATAGCCTAACATTTAGAGCCAGGATGTGCAGGAATGAAGTTAGGAAACTCTTCTACACGCAAAGGGTGGGAGAAGTTTGGAACACTCATTTGCAAACAGCAGTTGATGCTAGCTCAATTGTGAATTCTAAATCTGAGATTGATAGATTTCTGTGAACCAAGGGTATTAAGGGATAGGGGGCTAAGATTGGTATATGGAGTTAGGTCACAGGTCCAGCATGATCTCACTGAATGGTGGAACAGGCTCGAGGGGCTAAATGCCACTGCCACTTGCTGCCTCCTGAAAAGCGCCACCTTCTCCTGCAAGAAAGCAGAACCTGTGTCTGGGTGATGTGCCTGTCATGGTTGAATAGCTGCCAGTGTGTGTGGCCTGTGAGTTGTGGGTGGGCGGCTTGCAACAGTGGTAATGTGTAAGGGTGAGAGGAAGCATCTGGTTGGAAGAGTTGAGTACTGATGGAAAGAGTTTGTTGGTATTTGGGTGATGGGGGGTGTAGTGCGCGGTGCAGTTGGTAGGAGACACCACTTGACAGTTGACCTCATTCACCTTGACCATTCATGTCAAAGCATTGAACTTCTTCCTGCACTGCATCCCTGTTCATGGTGCTGTGCGCCTGGCATTGACTTCGTCCCCTGCTGCCTTCCACTGCCTTTTGGATATATGTCTGTAGGGACTCTTGCTCCCCCCACCCTCTGCGGATATAGGATGTCCCTCCTTCTGTCCACCTCTCGCAGGCCTGGTACCAACTCAGATTGGCAGATTGGTGAGGTCTGGTGTGCAGATTGGAGGATGTGGGATTTAGTAGTGCGCAACCTTTATTCAATGTTTTAACATAACTCATCAGTGTGTAAACATAGGGATGGGATCTGCATCTGTGTTTTACGTGTGCGATGTCTGATCTCCATTCAGACTCTGTTCAGACAGTAGACTGTTATTTTCAGCAAATAACAGGTACCAGCTACCTTTAAGAGATTTCTGAGCACCATCCTCCCCTTAAGAGCCTGGGCTTCCCCTGCTGGTGGAAAGTGCAAACTGCATTGATTCCACGTGCAAGGCCCGGAATGGAACGCTGATTGCAGGTTAGTACTCAGGCTGGCCGAAACTCGTGTCCTACCTGCGCGGGGTCAATGGGTGTGGAGTAATAGTGCATCACGCTACCCTGCCCAAAAACGGCCCTTATCCAATTTTTCCCCCAATAGATTTATCCCTGACTGAATGACAAAAGGAGTGGACTAGGTCTGAAGAAGGCTTTTGACAAGGTGCCACATCAAAAGCTACTACACAAAATAAGAGCTCATGGTGTAGGGGGTAACATATTAGCACGGATAAAGGATTGGTTAGCTAACAGAAAACAGAGAGTAGGAATAAATGGTAATTCAGGTTGGCAATATGTAACGAGTGGAGTGCCATTTATGGTTGCTAAATTTGTTGATGAGACAAAGGTAGGTAGGAAAGTAAATTGTGAAGAGGACATAAGGAGCCTGCAAAGGGATATAGATAGGTTAAGTGAGTGGGCAAAAATTTGGCAGATGGCGTATAATGTGGGAAAATGTGAACTTGTCCACTTTGCGGGAGGAATAGAAAAGCAGTATATTATTTAAATGGAGAGAGATTGCAGAACTCTGAGGTACAGAAGGATCTGGGTGTCCTCGTACATGAATCACAAAAAAGTTAGTATGCAGGTACAGCAAGTGATTCGGAAGGCAAATGGAATGTTGTCATTTTTTGCAAGGGGAATGGAATATAAAAGTAGAGATGTTTTGCTACAATTGTACAGGGCATTGGTGAGACCACATCTAGAATACTGTGTGCAGTTTTGGTCTCCTTATTTAAGAGAAGACATAATTGCTTTAGAGGCGGTTCAGAGAAGGCTCACTTGACTGATTCCTGGGATGAGGGGGTTATCTTATGAGGAAAGGTTGGACAAGTTGGGCCTGTATACATTGGACTTTAGAAGAATGAGAGGTGATGTTATTGAAACATATAAGATCCTGAGGGGACTTGAAGGGGTAGATGCTGAGGGGATGTTTCCCCTTGTTGGAGAGACTAGAACTAGGGGCCAGAGTTTAAAAATAGGAGGTCTCCCATTTAAGACGGAGATGAGGAGAAATTTTTTCTCTCAGAGGGTCATGAGTCTGTGGAACTCCCTTCCCCAGAGAGTGGTGGAGGCAGGGTCATTGAATATTTTTAAGGCTGAGTTAGATATTGCTGATTAACAAGGAGTCAAAGGTTATAGTAGGTAGATGGTGAAGTAAGGTTGAGTTCACAATCAGATTAGCCATGATCTTATCAAACGGCAGAGCAGGCTCAAGGGGCCGAATGGCCTCCTCCTGCTCTTAATTTGTATGTTTGTACGTATGTTCGTATGAATTAAGGTATGACCACCTACAGTCGACATCTAATTTGGGCAAAAATAAACGTCTGAAAAGGTTTGTAATAGAAAATAAAATGAAGGCAAAACTATGTAGTCAATCCCCCGCCAAAAAAACAATATTGGAAGAGATGATTAGTTCCACCTTTGAAATCCATCAAATGAATTGTGCTTACTTTCTCCATGAATTTGGCAGTAGAAGATATAATCATCACTGATTAAACTATTTATTGAATTCGGTGAAAATGGGTGGAAATCCAATTTGTTTTGAAACCTTGTACAGAACAACATCAAATTACATAAACAGTGCTTGTAAGCACTTAAACAGAGCAATTTACCTTATCTTGTTCACAAACAGTGGATTTAATTAAAATGAGTGGTCATGATGAGATTAAAATCCATCTTCATTACCCTTAGCATACTAACTATAACCTCTTAAACTATTCTGATTAATGTAATCCTCCAGAACACTGACTGACTCTAAATGATGCCTACCATGCTTCTATGGAAAACATTTATAGAATCTTTGGGCCGTTAATTAGTTTAGTGTTTGAAATACAATTATTGACAGTAACCATATGGAGCATTAATTATAACAATTTATAAGTTAAATGATCAAAGTACTTTACAGATTTGTTGCTGACTGTCCACAGAGCTCTCTGGCCCCTATATCTTTCTCCAATAGCTTCAGAGAGACCAGCAAAATTTAAATATGTGTCTCCTAAACTAAAAAGAGCTATCAAATAAACATATATACAAGTCCACAAGAAACTTATATTTGAATTAAATGGCTTGCCCCTTTCCTTGGACATTAGTCCAAACACAATGGCCCCAGTACAGATCCCTGCGGGATGCCACTAGTCACCTCCTGCCAATTTGAGTACATGCCCATTATCCCTACCCTCTGTATCCTACCTCCTAACCATTGTCAATAGGTTTTTTTATTATTCGTTCATGGGGTGTAGGTGTCGCTGGCGAGGCCAGCATTTATTGCCCATCCCTAATTGCCCTTGAGAAGGTGGTGGTGAGCCGCCTTCTTGAACCGCTGCAGTCCATGTGGTGAAGGTTCTCCCACAGTGCTGTTAGGAAGGGAGTTCCAGGATTTTGACTCAGCGACGATGAAGGAACGGTGATATATTTCCAAGTCAGGATGGTGTGTGACTTGGAGGGGAACGTGCAGATGGTGTTGTTCCCATGTGCCTGCTGCCTTTGTCCTTCTAGGTGGTAGAGGTCGTGGGTTTGGGAGGTGCTGTCGAAGAACCCTTGGCAAGTTACTGCAGTGCATCTTGTGGATGGTACACACTGCAGTCACAGTGCGCTGGTGGTGAAGGGAGTGAATGTTTAGGGTGGTGGATGGGGTGCCAATCAAGCGGGCTGCTTTTACCTGGATGGTGTCGAGCTTCTTGAATGTTGTTGGAGCTGCACTCATCCAGGCAAGTGGAGAGTATTCCATCACACTCCTGACTTGTGCCTTGTAGATGGTGGAAAGGCTTTGGGGAGTCAGGAAGTGAGTCACTCGCCGCAGAATTTCCAGCCGCTGATCTGCTCTTGTAGGTTGCCTCCAATACCATGCACTCTCATTTTTGTTAACAGTCTCTTATATAGAACCTTATTGAATGTCTTCTAGAAGTCCATATAAATAACATCAATGGAAATGAAAATCAGGCGTTGACTTTTCCCTCTACTCTGTGGCACTGAAGATTGGTGCACTGATACATGCTATATTAAAATGAGGCAAAACTGCTAATAATTAACTTGAAAGGATGCCTTTTATCTTTATTAATACATACATGGTCTGATTTTTATTATTTACGATGCAATCCCATATGTGAACAAAAAAAATCTCTCTGGTTATGAACAATATATAGGTATGTAGAATCCCAGATCCAAATAAACAGGTGGAAAAAAAGTAAAAGTTACAGTAACTTTAAATCAGTTGTCTTTAAAGATTATTCTTCTGTAATAAAAGAGCTATGTTAATTTGTTCCCGTTAACCACAGTGCTAGTGTTTTTATTAAAAGGAAAAGGGAGATTGTGACTGTATTTCTCACCTGTCATATTACTTTCCACACCAGAGAGAGGACAGTATTGGAAAACAATAACATCAGATTGGAAGCTTCATAAATATTACATTAGTTTAATAAATTTACTCCCTGGTGTCCAAAATAGGTGGAGAAGCTGCCTATGCCAGGCTTTGGCCAGGTGCCAGAAGACATGTGAGAGCATCCTTGTGGAGACTCAACTGCTTTTCCTTACCACGGAGAGAAGCCTGGCATCTGCTCAGTGTCTCCCCATATCAGGGCAGCCTGAGCTTGGGAATTCAGCACTACAGAGAAATCATTGTCTTTTCCCACTACTCTGTGGCACTGAGGATTGGTGCTCCAATACATGTTATATTAAATTGAGACAGAACTCCTGATAGTTAATTTGAAAGGATGCCTTTTATCTTTATTAATACATAATTCCATTTTTATTACATGTGACCAAAAAATCTCTCTGGTTACAAACAATATATAGGTATGGAGAATCCCAGATACAAATATGCAGATGAAAAAAAAATACAAGTTATAGTAAGTTTAAATCAGATGTGTTTAAAGATTATTCTTCTGCAACAAAATAGTTATGTTAAGTTGTTCTGGTAAATCATCATGATAGTGTTTTGATTAAAAGGAAAACAGAGACTGTGACTGTATTTCTTACCTATCACATTACTTTCCACACCAGAGAGCAAATCATTACAAAACAATAACATCAGATTGGTAGCTTCATAAATATTACATTAGTTTAATAAATCAGGAGATATATTGCAGGCACTTTAAAATTGCTTTCTTTTCCAAATCTTATTTATAGATTCCTGTGATGCTTGTGTAAAACCCAGATATTATGGCCTCAATTTTAAAAGGGGGGGCGGGAATGATGTGCCCGAGCCCCAAAGTGGGCGAAGCACCCAGACAATCTGGGGACATGGAGGTTCTGCCGATCTTAATGGCATGGCCTTATTAACATAAATGTTCCCGGGGTCCCGCCTGACACCAGGCCAGATCCACTACCTCGCCAGCGGGCGGGAGCGAGAATTTTTATTCATTCGTGGGATGTGGGCATCGCTGGCATGGCCAGCATTTATTGCCCACCCCTAAATGCCCTTAAGAAGGTGGTGGTGAGCCGCCTTCTTGAACCGCTGCAGTCCGTGTGGTGAAGGTTCTCCCACAATGCTGTTAGGAAGGGAGTTCCAGGATTTTGACCCAGCGACGATGAAGGAACGGCGATATATTTCCAAGTCAGGATGGTGTGTGACTTGGAGGGGAACGTGCAGGTGGTGTTGTTCCCATGTGCCTGCTGCCCTTGTCCTTCTAGGTGGTAGAGGTCACGGGTTTGGGAGGTGCTGTCGAAGGATCCTTGGCGAGTTGCTGCAGTGCATCCCGACAGCAGGAGGCTGCAGCCGGGGACCCATGGGAATGGTACCCGGCAGTCAGTGGGAGGAGTGTAGGGGGTGGTGGTGTGTGTCAGTTTCACCTCTGACTTCTGAGTGGTTCGAATCGCTCCCACTCCCTTGGTTCTAGACCTTGGACTTATTTGGGGGTTGTGACAAAAGTGCAGCAGACAACTGGTTTTGGTGCAAGAAACATTGATCTTTATTCAAGAGAGGAAATACAACACAACAATCTTAACACTCTAATAAAATGGGGAACACTTCGGTACACACAAGGGAAATTACTGTAGAAAGATACTTCGCCCCTCCCAATCCCACTTTACTAGCTAAGTTAGGCTCTAAAGGACCAGAGATAATGCTCACCAAACGAATCCTTGACAGTTGAGCTGGTTCGTGATTTCAGGGTTCGCTGTATGTGTTGGTTGGTGTCTGCCGCACCCCGCACCCGGTAGAGGACTTCAACTGCGTAGCTGGCCAGTCTTCACGAGTCCGCTGATGCGGTAGGGTGCATCTTGGATCTATCGGGTGAGTACCCACTTTTCTTCGTAATGTGATAGGATTTAGAGTCTTTTGAGTAGAAAACTCACCCAGGGGTAAATCAGGAATAGATTGTAGAGTGGAAACTTTGCGGATCTTCGGTTTTCTCCCGAGTTGGTTTTCTTTTGTCGCGGTGGCCCAATATTACCCGGTTGGTCGGTGGTAATATTCGATTGGTTGTTTCGTAAGGCCCTTGTTGCCGCGAGGTGTCCGATGGTCACTGGGGCTGTTGCTCTGGTTTCTTCTTGTGTGTCAGCCTGCTTCTAGAGCTGCTGACCTTCTCTGTTGAACTTCTTTCTGTTGCCCCTTCGCCTTGTTGAACTGTTGTCTCCTGAGCTGTCGAACTCCTGGCTGAACTGACCTTCTTGAAAAAATGGGCCTTCAATTATACTAATTGAAGCTTCCTTATCTGTGCGCCAAATCTGACCCGGTTTATTGTAAGATTTTGGCTGGCTCGTTAAGAGTAACTTGTTTATGAAATGTGTGAAGTGGTTTCGGGATGGTTTCATGAGTTGTTAAGCTCTTGCTTGATTGTAGTCATTGTGCTCAGGTTTCGAGTTTCCTGACTGGGCCTGAGATTTCTATGGAGTGGGCTGATTGGATTTGTTTTATGCATGTTTTGGATAGGTCCTGTAATTTGGGTGGGGACTGCTCTTCTGTGGGTCTATTGTCTGAATGTAAATGTCTGGTAGGGGCTGAGTGAGGTCACACAGTTCGCCAGACAGTTTGATTAACTCCAATACTCAAACCGTCTATTACAGAG